>NC_139469.1:19937500-24937500 GCF_057233095.1 Heloderma suspectum | reverse complement strand
ATTCACTTAATTGGGCCTTTGGGTTGGAAAAGCATGTCCTGATAGTGTCTTTGGTACACACACACACACACACACCAGTCTGGTTGTTTTCAGGTTTTTCATGGAGTTACTGTGGAACTCCGTTGTAGTTTTTACTAGCAACTGGAAGTTAACTTGTTCAGATATTTCATGGGAAATAGTTTGTGAGAAAGACTGGGGAGAGGGGTTGGAATCTGCTCCTGTTTGAGAACGGTTTCCTGGAAAAATGAACAAGATCATATTTACCTACAGTTTAACTTTCCCTGATTTAGTAAACATCTCCCATCCTAAGCCATCTTGCACAATGAACATTGTTCAGTCTTCTACCAGGGACTCCTATATTGGCTGCAAATGATGGAGCATCATTTTGTAGATTGATTGTTCAGTCGTAGCTAGGGGAAGTTTAATTGAAAGGAGAATGATATGGAGTGCAGAGGCAATTACTCAAGAAAGCATAATTTCCTCATCCTTGGGGGGGGTGCCCCAAACTCCTTCTTACAAAGCAAAGTACCGTCTTTACAGCAGCTGTTCCCCATGGGAGGTGGTGTAGATCCAACCCTTGCTACCTTATAGAGCAAAAGTCACTGCTGGAATTAGGTTTAACCAGTTCAGCTGTTGAGGCACAGACAGCTGATGAGAGCTAGTGTGGCATTTTAATGTTGTTGTTGTTGTTACTGTGCCATCAAAATGCATGGTATTCTAGAGAGTCCAAAAGCACAGCTCTCTGCCTCAAGTAGGTTACAGTCTAAACTTCAAGGGTGGAAAACAAGGGGAAGGAAAGGGAGTGGAGGTAGAGGTAAACAGAGAAACATTATGCAGTTATTTCAGTTACACATGCATAGGCGTAGTTATATTATCATCATATTATTCTTATTCAGCTGATGGGTTGCAGCTCAACATTGTGTCCCATCCTGACCTAAGATGGGTTGCACCAGCATGATCAAAATGGTTTTTTTCCCCTTGTTTTCTTTTTTTGTTTACATTTGAAGGGAAGGATGGAGAGAGAGAAAAAACAGGAGAGAGAGGAGAAAGATGGAAATACGGGTAAAAGCAAAATAAACATGGATCCAATATTTGCAGGCTGGGGTTATAGGTGGGTCCTGGGCCCCAAAGAGATTGAAGACTTTTGCATTACAGCATGGGAGTGTAGGGGTTGTGCCAAAGACTTCACAGAAAAGGTGGGTTCATAGAATAGTGGAATCATAGAATAGTAGGGTTGGAAGGGACCTACAAGGCCATCAAGTCCACCCCCCTTTTTAAGGTTTTTAAGAGGGAATTAAAGGAAAGAAGAGAGGTGGCATAATGCAGGTGTTCTGGGAGGGAGTTTCAAACATATGGGGTAGCAGGGGAGAATGGAGTCTTTTGAGAGAGCAGGAGACCTTTGGATGCAGACCATGGTGGTGGAGTGGAGCTGGAGGAATATAAAAGCAGAAAGATAAGGGTGGGGGGAACATGCCAGCAGATGACATCGTTACTCCTGCTCTGGGGAAAAAAAAAAACCCTGCCCCCATGTTCCCCCTTCTCTACACTACTGGTTGTGAGACTTTATTGAGTCTCTGTAACATTCTGTTGAGCAGTCTTAAGTTTTGAGAAAGAAAACTGTTATAGTTAGTTTATTAACATACTCCAGAAGTCGGTGCAGGACCCAGGGTTGGAACAAATATGCCAGTAGTATGGAAAGATATCTTAGAGCAATGTTTGATAGTGGATTGGAAGTGTAAGTGTGTGTGTGTGTGTGTGTGTGTGTGTGCAGTCATGCAGTGAGTGTTGATACGAGAATGTGGTGTTATACATGCACAAGAATATCCCTCTTTTCTCGTACATGTTGGTAGTATATTAACCCTGTGAAAAGTGAGATCTTGGTGACTGTCTCTTCCACAAATTAGTTGTAGTGATGACTGAGCGAAGCTCAAAGTTCATGTAGTTTTGTTTGTCCCAGTGGGTTCAATAAATCACAGCTTTTCCCCACAAAGAGTATTGTTTAAACATAAATATGTTTTGTTTCTTTTCAAGTCCTTGCAAAACTACAAAATAAACCCACTCACATATAATTTAATTGCAAGTTATTCCAGAATTTATTTTTTAAAACAAGGATTGAATGAATGTACTTCGTATTATAGTTTGAAAATACATTATGGATTTCTGCAACTATTTTTCTTTTTCATATTTGAAATGCTTCTCAGTTCAGTTACTTATCACATATTCAACATCTAGTTTAACAGAGCACTTTTAAAAAATGAACTACTAAAAAGTGCATTTCCCCTAGCACTGATTAATCACAGATGTCAATTTAGATTGCCCAGTATCATTGAATCCAGAGGCTTTTGGATGACTATCCAGCAACCACTTCTGGCTTGGGTAATAAGCGGATCAGAGTTAATGGATTAATGATTTAAGCCTCAAAATGCAAACTAATTGGCAGCTTTTTCCTCTGTTTTTCCTCCTGTGTCTTATGCAGAATGTTTAAAAAGAAAATAGGGCAGGGGCGGGGAACCATCTGCAGGATAAGCACCCTGTTGTAAGTAACATAAAACTGTTTACAGTAGTGTGTGTGGGGGGTAATTTAGGCCAGCCTTCCCCAACCTGGTGCCCTCCAAATGTTTTGTACTGCAACTCCCATTATTCCCACCCAGCATGGTTGGGGATGATGAGAACTGCAGTACAAAACATCTGAAGGGCACCAGGTTGGGGAAGTCTGCTTTAGACTTACAGATTCAGCCTCCTGTCTGTGAACAGGTATTTGTATACACTATGTACTGCAGTAGACACCCCTCGGACCATAAACTGCGGGAACCCCCAGACCCTCATTCATAAAGGAGTGACCAAACATGACTTTATTATAATGCATTTGCGTCTGTGGGGCCTCTAGAGGGCAGCATCAGTAGGGCTGTTTTGGATTATTGGGGGGCGAGGGGGTGACACAGCTGCAACATCTGTTCCTCGGTGATCTTGATCCTTTGCAGAATACAGTAGATGAGTCACGTTGCTGTGAAATGGCAAGAGTCGATCAAGTGTCCATAGCCATCTGGATTGTATCACACTGTGAGAGATGTCTTTCTGTTCATGGACTAGGGAAGGAAGGGCAATCTGGACAGATGTTGGTGATCCAGACATAGACTCTGGGAATGGGGGTGGGGGCAGTGAGGTTGAAATGCTCAGGGGGCATTGCTGGCAGCTTTGTCATAGTGGGGTCTCCAACAGCAACTGGCCCAGATGAAATTAAACCTGGCCAAGCTGAAAGTCATGAATGCAAAGTACTGCAGGAGAGAAATATCTTGGTGCCTGCTCGCTTGCCTGCCTGCCTTATAGACATGTTCCCCTCCCCAAGAAAATTGAAAGGGGAAAACAAGTGGGAGTCTCAGGGCATCAACCCGAGAGATTGTAAAGCAGCCTTCTCCAACCTGGCTTGCTCCAGAAGGGTTGGACTGCAACTCCCATGCTGGGGGATCATGGGAATTGTAGTCCAACCCTTCTGGAGCAAGCCAGGTTGGCGAAGGCTGCTGTAAGGTTTAGCAAGGTACCAGAAAGCTTCCTGTGCCTGGAGGCATGCTTGCAGAAGCCATCCCAAGGCAAACCTGGTCTCAGTACATGGCATCCTTGCACAGCCTCCAGGGCCAGGATGTCAGGGCCCATTGCTAATACCTGCTTTGGACCCACCTTTAAATATGTTTTTGCAGCAGGGCAGGGTCACCACTTACGAACTGCCCCCCCCAAAAAAGGTGGGGGAATGCATGGGCAAAAAAGTAGATGATAGAAGGTGCCGTTTTGCATAAAATTAGCATGTGTTAATGTATATGTATAGATGCAAATTTAGGAATTATTGCTAGCCTTTTAAATCAGGAGTGAGCCACCTGGCGCCCTCCAGACGTTCTTGAACTGCAACTCCCATCATCTCTGACCTTTCGTCATGGTGGGTCTGCTGGAACTTGTAGCCAGTGCCAGCTCCGGGTTTTTCAGGGCCCTTGGGCAAGACACCCTCCATGGGTCCCTCCCTCAGTGAGTCTGCCTTCTCACCACCATTGCCCCCAGCTGCTTTTGCTCCTCCTCTTCGTCCTCACGGCTGCCGCTTCCTTGCTTGGCAGGCAGAGAGCCAGGGAGCAAGTGGGCAGTGGCATCTCCTGCTCTGCCTTCTCACCACCACCGTCGTCTGGGCCAGAGCGAGAGGCAGGTGAGCAAGCAGGGTGCAGCGGTGAAGAGGAGAAGCTCTTTTCAGTGGGCCCCTTTCTCTTGGCATGTGCCTGCCCTTGATGCCAGCCCAGGCAGTAGTCCAAAACATCTGGAGGGCACTAGGTTGCCTTCCCTTGATTTACATAGAAACGGTATCAGGCAACCCTAAGACCAAAGGACCCATTGTTACGCTAACTCCTCTTTGATTATCTCCCGCAGTGGCCTGTCCCAAGAAGCAGGCAGCGTAGAACAGATCTCCCTGCACTGTGCTGAGGGATCCCTGGAGTGGCTGTACCCAGCAGGAGCCTTGCGCCTGAGCCTTTTCCCTCGCCTTCCCACGGGCACCACCAGCAAAGAGAACCCGCGGCGCGTGACAGCCTGCATCAAGTCATCCAGCACCTTCCGAGGAGCTCAGATTTACTTGGAGAGGGACGGCATCTTGGAGCTCCTCCTCTCGGAGGCTGAGGCCTCCTTGCAGCCCAAGGTGCACTGTTTCAGCTGGCTGCCCACGGAGAAGGTTGCCCTGTTCCTCCAGTCCACCTTGCACCAGGACATCAGCCGCCGGATCGCTGCCTTCCGCTATGAGTTGCGGGGTGACTGGAACTCCCGCTTCTCGTGGCCGTCGAGAAACCTCAGCATGGAAGGTAAATTATCTTGGGTGTTGGTGCTATATATTGTGGGCGAACCAGAGCTGGCTCCACATTCTGGGGGTCCTTGGGCAAGGCACCCTCCATGAACGCCCTCCCTCTGTGAGTCTTCCCTCTCGCTGCTGTTGTCACCAGCTGCGCTTGCTCCTCTTCCTCATCCTTCCTACCACTTGCTTGCTTGGCAGGCAGAGAGCCAGGGAGCAAGCCGGCCGTGGCATCTCCTGCTGTTCCTCCTCACCACACCGTTGTCTGGGCCACAGCGAGAGGCAGGTGAACAAGCAGGTTGCCATGGTGAACAGGAGGAGCAATTCAGGCAGTTGTTGTCAGTTAACCCTGCTTGGTGCGGGCCCTTGGCAGGTGCCCAACCATGCCTACCCTTGAAGCTGGCCCTGGAAGGAATGTTTGGTTTCATGATGCACCTGCATCAGTATTTATCAGACTTACTGATCTCAGGCCCTCTTCCCCACGAATAGAATCATAGAATAGTAGGGTTGGAAGGGGCCTCCAAGGCCATCGAGTCCAACCCCCTGCTCAATGCAGGAATCCAAGTCAGAGCATCCCTGACAGGTGGCTGTCCAACCTCGTCTTGAACGCCTCCAGTGTGGGAGAGCCCCCCCCCCTCTCCCTGGGTAATGGGTTCCACGGTCGTATTGTTCTAACAGTCAGGAAGTTTTTCCTGATGTTCAGCCAGAATCTGGCTTCCTGTACTTCATCCTCTGGCCTCCCAAAACCCAGCCACAGCCATCTGCTCCACACAGGAGGGGGCAGAACTCCTTGTACACAAGCAGGGCCAGTGTCAGAGGGAGGCATGGTCGGGCACCTGCCAAGGGCCCACACCTCAGCAGGGGCCTACTGATAAGATACCCCTGGAGTTGCTCCTCCTCTTCACCATGGCAGCCCGCTTGTTCACCTGCCTTTTTGCTCTGGCCCAGACGGTGGTGGTGGTGGTGGTGGTGGTGGTGGTGAGGAGGAGGAGGAGCAAGAGATGCCACTGAAATAGTCACTGATGACGATGGTGGTGAGAAGGTAAACTCACTGAGGGACAGGGCCCCATTGAGGGTGTCTTGCCCAAGGGCCCTCAGAAACCTGGAGCCAGAACCGTACACAAGAATAAGACCCCACGCACACATGCCAAACCATCACTATTGCTAAGCATGTTAGAACCCAAACCATGGTCTGAGCTTCCAAACGTATAGGCAGACCACAGTTTACAGTTGCTTGACTGTCTTCTCAACTCTCTCATTCCTATGGTACAAGGGCTGCTGGTGGCTGCAACTGTGATTTGTCAATTCAGCCATCATGCCAACCTATAACTGAGCCTCCTTAACTGTGGTCTGGCATGATGTCCAAATATAGCCTAAAACAGAATAGGATTGACTCCTTCCTAAAAGGATGGATAGCAGGGGTGCAGAACCTCAGTCATGGGAGCCATTTCTGGCCCTGTTGAAGTCCCAATCTGGCTCGTTGAGGTTCACCAGATGGCCACGCCCCCTCCCCCCTGATTCCTCCATGATCTCCCAGCTTTTTTGCAGTCTTTCCCCTCTATGGCGAGCTGTATTTGAGGAAGACAGATCACTAGAGGCGTAGCTGAGGCCATTTGCTTCTTTTTTCCATGTGAACAATGGTTTTCCCTCCCAGCCAGAAGGTTTCCATCCTTACCAGAACTTTCTCCCCTTAGTCCAGTGCCCAAATGTGAGGTTGTACAACCAAGAAAATCCAAGCTGACCTATTACAGCGCACACCTATGCATTTGCCATGTAACTCGGTAATGTAGCCACAGTTGCACATCTCGCACCAGGCCACCTCTCAGGTGCACTTTAGCAGCCTTCCCAAACCTGGTGCCCTTGAGAGGTGGTGGATTGTAATTCCCACCATGGGAAAGATGGGAGAAGCAGTCCAGCACACCTCAAGGGCACCATGTTGGGGAAAGGCTGAACTATAGCATCCATTGTGCCTCTGCAACCCTAGGCTGCAGGCAAAGAGCAGAACGTGTGATTAAACAGCTGTCTCCAGGCATGAGAGAAACGTTCCCTTCGGAAATGGAATTCTACTATGTTCAGAGACCTTTTGCCCATAGGTTGTTTTTTAAAAGAAAGAAAATATTTTTCCTCTTAGGTTAAAGGAACTCTGCACATGCGCTGTGACACCTTAGGTGCCAGAATTTGTATTCAAAAGGTGGTGAACCTAATTTGCTCACAGGCTTCTTAAAGGTGAAAGGAGCAGCTTTCGCGTCTTGCGGACTCTTAACGCTGTGGGCCTCCCTTATGGCAAGGGGAGGAGGTGGGATAGTAACTTGAGCCGCCCGGAGTGTGCTCAGGAATTGGAAACACAAGGCTGGTGGAGTAACATCTAATCGGCCTCATCTCTGCACTAACAAAAGTCCAGTGTCCGGCTGCCCACGGAGCAGTCACTCCACCAAAGATAAGGCCTTGACATGGTCACCATAGCAACCTAGGCACTCTACCCAATTGGGGAATGGTTTTTTACTAGGCCTTGTCCTGAGAAACCTTGACACCGAGACCAGAGTCCAAAGCAGAGCCAGGCTCACTTGAGCTGACCGACTTCGTTCTCTGGTGGGTTGTGGCCTGAGTGAATAAGAGCAACAGCACGGCTTTGTTGTGGCCCTTAAGATTTTCACTTGGGGTTTGTTCCCCTACGTCCAGTGCCCCTTGATGTCTCTTATAGGGTGGACACTTACAAATCAGCAAAAAAGAGGGGGAAAGTGAGGCATGGCTTCGCATGCTCCAATTTATATAGAGAGATGCATACTTTAAAATAATAAAATTGAAAGAGGAATACAGTACATCTCATCATAGTGGGGAAGACTGTGACCGGGTGACCTACATGGCTACTCAGGGTAGTATCCAATGTTAGTTGTATGTAGAGTAGACCCATTGAAATGAAAGGGACTTAAGGTAGTTGTGACTGACTTAAGTCCCCTTCATTTCAATGGGTCTACTCTATGTAGGACTAACATTGGATACTACCCTCAGTCTGCTGATGGGCAACGTCAAGGTCCCACTCTCCTTCCTTATGGATCTTAGAGATATTTCAGTGCTTAGAGATATTTTTAAAATATGTTCGGCGGTATATAAATCTATTGATTGATTGAATGAATGAATGATGAATTTATCTTTACCCTGGACATGGACTGGATAATCCATCAAATAAAGGACATTCTTCAAATAGAGGACTGTCCTCTGCCAGTTCTCCAAAATAGAGGACTGTCCTCTGTAAAGCCTTGGAATGGACAAACCTTCAAATAGAGGACTGTCCTCTCTAAAGTGCCCACCCTATGTCCCTGTATAACCTTTCACATTTCCTGTAGGTATGCACTTCCACTGTTTAAGATGACAAGGCTGTTCTTTGGTCAAGGCTTATGGTAGGGATAGACAACTGGAGGCCTGGGGTCAAATGTAGCAACCAAAGCCTTTTCATATAGACCCAGCAGGACCCCTGATTCTAAGGACTAACCCCCCTCCCCCCCACACACACGCAAAACACATGCGCACACCTCTGTCACTTTCTCTCTCAAGCCAAGATACAGGGAATGGTCTCTTTCACTCCCTCTGCTTCAGGATGAGTAACAAAAGAGGCTTTGGCAAGGGCCTTCTCTTATTATGCCATTCACTCTTGTGCACAAAGCAAGACTCAGGGGAATGGTAGTCAGGATCTGAGGCGGATAAAGGAATGGCTCTGCCTTAGAGGCAGGGCCAGGGGCAGGTTTCAGGGCACCTTGAGGAGCATGCCCTCTCATGGGGCCCCTCCTCTGTCAGTGAGCCCCCGCAGGTTTCCCTTGTTGCGATAGCAGTCCTGGGCAGCTGAGTTGTAGCCACTCTTGTAATCTCCCACAATGCCCCAGAGCAACCCTCGCTCAGGGGCATTGTGGGAAATTAAAAGGAAGGTTAGATCCAACTGCTCAGGCATTGCTTAGAGTGCCGGGTCTGAGGGGAAAAAATAAGAGGGAGCCATGGCAGGCATCCATGGTGGGCCCTGGGAGCTGCCCAAGGATGGCAGATACTGATGCTGGCCCTGGGTAAAGAGCCCTTTGTCTGTCTTGATGTATGAGAGCAGACATAGGCCACAGTTAACCCTTCATCCCGCTCTCAATTGAAGACATGGCCCTTGTTAAAAATTGATTGTGGAATAGGGCCTTAAAGTTACAAATAAAAAGTTATAAATTAAAATTAATTATAAATAAAAAGTTGAATGTACAGAAAGTCAGCTATATACCCATCTCTTTCCTCACCCCCATATCTGGTGGGAAATGTAAGAGGGTGGAGGTGTCTCTACGGGATGACAAAGTGATTAACCTTTCTTCTTGGGGAAAAAGAGAGAAGAATGAATGGGTATATATTCATAGGAATTAGAATGTAGATCCTATGTCAGCTATGTCCGATCTAGTTATTCTGTTTCCACCAATGGCATTTTGTTCACATTTATTTTGTCTCCAACATAGCAAACTGGGGAGGGAGGAGGGAAGGATAGGTTTAGGGTAGCCACTTATGCATTGCCCCCAAAGAGGAAATGCATCACCGTTAGTATATGCTAATTTTATATATGCTAATTTAGAAATAATTACTATGCTTTACATAGAAATACCATACATACCACAGTGTGGAAATCTGTGACCAGACTACCTGTGTGTCTGCCTGTTCAGTCTGTTGTTCTAACTGGTGATGTGTCAACAGTTCTTAAGTTCTTTTGCTTTAAACCAGATTTGTACAGGACAAACCTTCAAATGGAGGATACTTTCAAACAGAGGGTGTTCCTCTGTCAGCCCTTCAAACAGAAAGAGGTAAAAGAGGACACATGGCCACCCCACCGGCCAGATTTCGTCCTGAGGGTTCCATTTCCTAATCTCTAGTATAAACGAAACAGCAAAGAGTTTTGTAGCACCTTCAAGACTAACAACATTTAATAGTCAGATTTTTAAAAGCCCCAAAGTTGGAACAGAGCTATGGAAAAAATGTTTTTATAGTCTGTAAGACGTGTACTCTGAAAGCTCAGGGTGAGTAACAAAAACAAAACAGAGTGAAATATCATAAAATGTAAGGGTCATTAACATTTCCCCTCCCTTTGCAATCTGACTCATAGATGGTATCATTAAAATGACGCCCTTGGAGGATCTTGGTGGGAAACGTGGGAGGGGGTGGTCTCTACATGATGTTAGGCCTAAGCCATTAGGGGCTTATAGGTTAAAACCAGCACCTTGAATTGTGGCTGGAAGGGAACAGGAAGCCAGTGGAGATATTAGATGATAACGAAGAAATGAGTCATACTGAAGTTATATTTCCATACTTTGATAGAAGCAAAACATTTTGGGCAAACTGCTGCAAAGTACCTCATGGTAAGGTAATATGAGATAATAAGTTTTAGAATCCTAGAAATGAGGCACTGATGGGGCAGGACATGGGTTTAGGGGTACAGTAGGTCAAAGATTACGCTTTGTTGTTTTTTGCTAGGAACCCCAAAGCCACCAGCAAAATAAAGACATTTAGAATTAGAGAATTCTTAGCCCAGGACTTAGTTTTGGGTACCAGAATGGAATGGAGCTCACACGGTCCTCCTACACAAAAATCCAATCCCCAAGCTTTCTCAGTTTCGGCAGTGTAATTTGCTGGTGGGAGGCGGGACAGTCTTTGTGTTGTTGCTATGGTTAAACAACTGGGAGTCAGAAATCCTTGTCCGTCTTCTGCAAATCATCCAGAGATCTACCAGTAGATCTCAGTCTGCTTTTAGCCCACCCATTGGTGTAGAACTGGCTTCCCCAACTTGTTGCCCTCCAGGTGTGTTGGATTACAACTCCCATCATTGGCCATGCTGACTGGGGTTGATGGGAGTTGTAGCCTGACACATCTGGAGGATGCCAGGTTGGGGAAGACTGGCATTTAGTGTACAAGTTTCTTGCGTTATTTCCAAGTGAAAATCAACTGTTACAGGCATGCCCAGATTGAACAGCCATGATCTTTTCTTTCAGTAGGGGAGAAGGGAATCTTCTCCTATCCACATCAGCCTTTTCCCCTACTATGCATCCCCCCTCCAAAGAAGAATCATTTGTGAGGATTCCTCTTGGTTAAGTGACTATTTTTTTCCTCTCTCTCTCTCTTTCTCTGGAAGATGCAGGGAGCTGCCGGCCATGTAACAACACTGAGATTCTGATGGCCGTTTGCACTAGTGATTTTGGTGAGTGCATCTTCTCCAGCATTGTTTTTACTGTTCTTTTCAACATCATTAACTGGCCAAGGTAAGTGGGAAAACAGACTAAACATTTAAGCTTCTCCCCCTGCAAGGTGAGCCAGCTTCCTCCCGGTTTCCATACTTTTCATGATGGAGACATACTATGCCATTTCCAGCATAGTAATTTCAACGGATGTGAAATCACTGAATTAGAACTAAAAATGAAGTTTGAGTCTATTAGTTTGGGTCTGAATAGAGGCAATAGTTTCCTGTCCCACTATAGGTGTTAATTTACTTAGCAGTGCTAAGAAGATTATGTTGTCACCAATTGCTGCTGCTGTGAATGTGTCCTGCTTTACAGAGGACAGTCCATTACTTGCACGGCTATGAGAGGGCATTCCTCTATTTGAAGCCATCCTCTGTTTGAAGGACTGTCCAGTCCAAGTCCAGTTTAAAGATAAAGAACCATCAGAAGGGGAGAATAAGGGCCCTGAAGTTGCCCACCAACCGTTAACACCTGGACTGAGCAGGTACACAGGTCATCTGGTCACAGTCTTCCCTACTATGGTGAGATGTATCATATTTCTATTTAAATTATAGCAATTATTTCTAAATTTGCATCTGTACATATAGACCAACAGATGCAAATCTTATGCAACTCTGAGTCTTCTTTTGCCCTCTATTTTTGGTGATGCATTTCAGTTCTATTCTGTTACTACAAATGAGGATAAACTGCTTTATACCAACCAGGATCACTACAAATGAGGAAATGGACCAGGGTCTGAAGTTGGTTTCAGTTTCTTAGTTTGGACGTGACACTATTGGGAAACTGTGTTTTAAACAAACCATGAAAACAGAGGAGCATGAGGCTTATTGTTGGCCTAATAAACCATGGTTTATTAGGCTGAGATCACTACATTTGAACTAGCCCAATATGCTTTGCAACCCTTGTCCCATTCATCATCACAACAACCTTGTAAGGTAGATTCTTAATCTCCCCATTTTACAGATAAGGAAGTGAGGCTGAAAGATTGTGACTTGCTGGAGGGGGCCACAGCTCAGTGGTAGAGCACATGCTTTCCATGCAGAAGGTCCCAGGTTCAAGTCCTGGTGTCTCCAGGTAGAGCTGGAAAAACTCCTGCCTGAAACAGCATCAGCCGGTGTCAACAATACTGGGCTAGGTGGACCAATGGCTTAGTGGTTAAGACGCTGAACTGCAGACCGGAAGGTCGGCAGGACAGCAGTTCGAGACCCGAGTGCCGCGTGACGGAGTGAGATCCCGTCTTCAGTCCCAGCTTCTGCCAACCTAGCAGTTCGAAAGCAAGAAATTGCAAGTAGATAAATAGGTACCGCTTCGGCGGGAAAGGTGACAGCGTTCCGTGCACCTCGGTGTTCAGTCATGCCGGCCACATGACCACGGAATTGTCTTCGGATAGCGCTGGCTCTTCGGCTTAGAAACGGGGATGAGCACCGCACCCTAGAGTCGGACATGACTGGTTAGGGACGCCTTTACCTTTTTACCTTCTACTATGCCACCCTAGTCCATGCCTAAGCAAGAACTTCAGGGTAGCTAAAATCAAGAATTATGAATTGCAGATCTCCTTCACTGAAACATGGCCTAGAAATCATTCTTAATCATGTGTGTGGAGCTGTGAAAGCTAAAACCTGCCCCTGTGGAACTCTGTCCTCTTTTCCTGCTGCTTAAGTAGCTAACCAGTAGCTGCCTGCCAGGCCGGGCTGAGGCACCAGCGGGAAAAGCTGCCGGCACAGCTGCTCGCTCCCTACCTGGGATTGCACAGCCGTTCATTCTCCCATTTAAATGTCTGCACACTCACGGCTGCCCACACAGTGGGCTTTTGCCAATTACTGCCCCGCACGCTCTGCTAACCTCCAGATTTGTAACTCTACAAACAATGGAAGAAGGGGGTCAGGGGGTCCGCTGGCTGCCCACTCTGGGTTGCCATGGCAACCAGGAAGTCAAACAGAAGAACAAAGGGATTTGCCACGCTGGATCAGATCACGGGCCTGTCAGAATATCTCAGAGGGCCTAATCCTTGCTGATTTGGAGGGCACCAAACGCACCTCCATGCACGCAGACTAATACAATTCCCATATATAATTGGCCGGGTACGATAAGTTATATTTAACTAAAGCCTCGGCAATACAAAACCATTTCAATTGATCAATGCATGAAGAACATTTCTAGTGTTCCTTTCAGTCTGGGTACCCCCAATGGGCCTTATGTTAAAAAAAAAAAAAAAAAATCAATCAGTTAAGCAATCCTAACAGTAACAGCTGAAAACGATATAGATATGCCAACGAATACAGAGAAGCCAAGCAGGCCAAAATTCAGGCTTACGCAGGGTCAGAATTAGGGTGGCCCTGTGTCCTATTTTACAGACGACAGTCTCCTATTTGAGGATATCCTGTATTTGAAGGGCTCTCCTGGCCAAGTCAAATGGAAAGATAAAGAACCATAAGAAAGCAAAGCATGGGTCCTGGAATTACCGATCAAGAATTAGCACCTGGACCGCAAACTGAACAGGTAGGCTCACAGATCAACTGGTCACAGCCTTCCCCAGTATGAAATTATACTTATATTTAAATTATAATACTTACCTCCAGATTTGCATTCATATGTGTTAATTAGCATAGGCAAACGTTATACAAATCGGTGTCCTCTTTTGTCCTCTTTTTGGGTGATGCGTTTCCTCTTTGGGAGCCATAAGTGGCCATCATAGGCCAGATGATTGTAGAAAAATGTAAGCTTTTGACGCCTGTCAAAAGACAGGACACAGAGGAGCAAGGCAAGCCTCCCCTGAAAGCGTGTTTCATAATTTAGGTACCACAACTGAAAAGGCCCCGTCTCAACAACCTACCCGCCTGACGGCATGGGAGCACAAGAAGCTGCCTTGTACTGAGTCACACCCTTGGTTCATCTAGCCCAGTAGTGTCAACACTGACTGGCAGCGGTTCTCCAGGGTTTCACTGAGGAGTTTTTCCAGACCTACCTGGAGATGCCAGGATTTGAACCTGGGACCTTCTGCCTGCAAAGCAGGTGCTTTACCGCTGAGCCACACGGTAGCCATAAGGTAGGGAAACGGAGTCAGATGTTAATCCAGGCATGCAAACAGGTTCTTATGGGTGCAGGCAATTTTTGGATATCCTGGCCCCAAACCATTTCAGGTTTTAAAAGTCAGTTCCAGCTCTTTGAACTGAATCCAGGAACAAATTAGCAGCCAATGAAGAAGGAACAAAATTGGTGTCATCATAGGGTGACCACATATGAATTGCCGAAAAAGAAACACATCACCAAAAAAGAGGACAAACAGGACAGCAATTTGCATAAAATTTGTGTATGCTAATGTATATGTATAGATGCAACTTTATAAATAATTATTATAATATAGATAGAGATACAGCACATCTCACTATAGTACAGAGACTCTGACCAGGTGACCAGTGTGCCTGTCTGCTTAGTCTGCTGTCCAGGTGTTAAGCATCGATGGGAAACAATTCTTGTGGTTCTGTAGTTTTAAACCTGAACTGGACTTCAAATAGAGAACATCTTCAAATAGAGGACAGTCCTCTGGCAGCCCTTCAAGCAGAGGACTATCCCCTGTAAAAGAGGAGACACCTTCCACCCTAGAAGGCCCATCTTCATCCTTCTCTGACAGCCTTCCACCACAGTGCAAAGACCCTTCTTTTAAGAAAGCATTTTGTTTGTAGGAAGTGTTCTAAACTCCTCCTGGTATGTCTGTCTGACCCCACTCCCTATACTTTGGAGTTGTTCATGTGGAGCCCCTCTGTAGGTAATTGTTTAAATTTTCAAAGGGCAACTAAAATGGTCAAGGGGCTGGAGCATCTCCCCTCTGAGGGAAGGTTACAACAGCTGGGATTGTTTAGGTTAGAAAAAAGGCAAGTGAGGGGAGATATGATAGAGGTGTACAAAATTATGCATGGTGTCGACAATGTGGATAGGGATATATTTTTCTCCCTCTCTCAAAATTCTGCAACCCAGGGTCATCCTATGAAGCTCAGTGGTGGGAGATTCAGGACAGATAAAAGGAAGGACTTCTTCACACAGCATGTAGTTAAAATATGGAATTCGCTACCTCAAGATGTAGCGATGGCCACCAATTTGGATGGGTTTAAAAGGGGGTTAGAGAAATTCCTGGAGAAGAAGCCTATCAGTGCCTACTAGTCACTACTCCAGTATCAGAGGTAGTATGCCTATGTACATCGGTTGCTGGGGAACAAGGGCAGGAGGGTGCTGTTGCACTCATGTCCTGCTTATGGGTTTCCGGTCGATAACTGGTTGGCCACTGTGTGAACAGAATGCTGGACACCCTTGGTCTGATTCAGCATCAGGGCTCTTACGTTCTTATATTTTATTAACTCCCTCTGATATTTTTAGTCTTTCAGCTGCTTGTCATTTGGATTTAATCTGCTGTTCTTTTCTTTCACATTATTGTCTAATACTATTTTTAAAGTGGTTTTAATTATCAGTAGTCACCTTAGACATTTTATGAAAAGGTAAGGTACACGTTTTTCTAAGTCAATAAATGCTCCCATTTTCTGCACTCCCCCTCCTGCCTCGCAGTCATCCGTGGCAATATCCGGACAGTCTCCAACGATGTGGAATTGCAAGAATCCATCATCAGCGTGAGTGCCACCCGGATCCACCGCCAGAAGTTTGCCTTGTTCCAACCAGTAGGCAAATATGGGAAATCCACAGGCAGCATTCGTACCCTGCTGCGGTGTGGAGTGAAGCCAGGACCCGGAAGCTTCCTGTTCACAGGGTGGCTGCACTTTGGGGAGGCATGGCTCAGTTGTGCCCCCCGCTATAAAGACTTTCACCACATCTACGAGGATGCACGCCAAGCTCATGAAAACCCCTGTGAAGTCTCATTGGACTGATCTGAGATGGGAGGGGGGTGCAGGAAAATGAAACCCTGCCTCAGCTTTTGGGGAAGGGGGTGGGATTTGCCACCCACCATGGTTGTGTCATAAATGGCGTCTATACCCAACATAGCAATGGGAGGCGGGAGTCATCTTTGGACACAGAGGGGACGAGGTCTTTGTTTCCAGTGTGGGACTGATGGGTCAACCCATCACTTTCTGGTGGACTCTTCTCCAAAGGTAGCCTTTGTAGGTCAGAGTGGGGCAACTCTGCTGCTGTCTGATTAGGCTGGGACACGCCATGGATGATAAAAATGGAATTGCTCCAGAATCTCTTAAGTGTAAGAAAAGAAGCATAGTATTGCTTGGGAAATCTTTATCCTATGTTCCACTGGAGCACCAGATCGCCACATCTTAAAAGAAGTACGATAATCCCTTCCTGAGTTTCATGCGAACCCTGCCTATTGTTATGGCCTGTGGAGTTCTGCATATGTACTGTGATCCCAACAGGAACGAACATCATATACAAGGGCTAGTGAAAGGACACCTCTTTAACTCCTCCTGCTCCCCCACCCCTCTCGAACAGTCGCTTGATGAGCCAAGAACCCCTGCAAAGCAACCCGTCTCTCCCCTTTTGTGGCTTCCATGACAGAACTGCACCAGCCTCCGTGACCCAGGATTACTTCTCAGTTGATGACCAAACCCATAAGAGGAATGGGATTTTCTTTCAGAAAAACATGGTCTTGGTTTCCATTTTTCATCGGCATCTTCCCTCCGATCCAACATGGTGGAAGACATCAGGTAGGAAGACAAAGCAAGCTAGTGCTAGAACTGGAAATGGACCTGTGCACAACTTTGCTTCGTGTTCATTTGTTTGTTTTTTTAATTGCATCCAGGTACATCTGATATGCCACAGGACTGGCTCCAGCTGATCTTGTGGGTTTCCCCAACCCAAATGAACCCAAATCTTCTTCAAATAATGAGAATGTGAAGAGGGGCAGACTGAATGTCAGATCTAGATATCTGGTCCATGTTTTATGGATTTCCAAGCTCTAATTATGAGCTCAGGTGTTCTGGACCCAACCCACCATCACTGACATGACTTTTCTTCATAAAATTAGATTGCCTACCCCTAAACCCCTGGCCATTTGTTGAGGATGAAGTTCCAATTCTGGTTCTTCAGATCAGCCTACCACCTTTTACTTTGGGCTCATGAACAGTTAACAGCAGCATGAAAGGCAGAAACTCAGCAGCTTCTGATTTTGCTGACATGGAATTGCAGCAATAGAGGAAGCGTCACCTGTTGATTTTCTGCCTGCCACAGCTATTGAAGGCAGTGGAGCCTTGTCAGAAGAAAAGGTGGCAAGCTCTGTTTTCAAGGGAACATCTTATTCATACCAAATAAGTGTTCATCTTCTTGGAAATGAGGGAGCCTTGGGGACATAGCTACACAACCACGTTATATTGGTTTCATGTCAGTTTAGTTCACTCAGCTTCCCAAGACAAAGAATCCGGGGAACTGTAGTTGGTTGAAGATGCTGAAAGTGTAGAGATTTCCAGCCCCATCACAGAACTACCATTTTTAAGGTTCCCCAGGGTATGGAAAGAATGGCTTTTGAGCCTATTGTGATAGAAAGAGTCTGGGATCATACACCTTCACAGTCCTTATTGGAACTTCCTGTCTAAAATTAAAATGGTCTCCACTCAAGGTTTCATTGCAAAGTATTTAAGGGTTTTATCCGGATATGCTGAGGGGATAAAGCAAAGAGAATTATGGTCAATTGCAGCTTTCAGATTTTGTGGGAAGTTCAGAGTCTCGCATTCTAATTTTTGCTGTCTCTATGATTAAGCTGCTTCATCTCCCACTACAGTAAATGTATGATGTCATTTGTTGGGTTGTAACCATACAACTCTACAGCCTGCACGATGGCCTTGTAGGCCCCTTCCAACCCTACTATTCTATGATTTGCTTTCCCTTTACTTAATCTAATGTCTACACAGGCCCCAAGGCATGTCATCCTCCATTCTATAAGCTTAGAGTATATGCTAAAAAAAAAATCAAACTTTTCCAAAATAACACAAACTATATAGAAAGAAAAGGTGGATTCTGTGTCCTGAATAAATCTGCATAGTTTTGCTTACGTTGCATAATTTATTCTGCTTCTGTTTGTCATAGGCAGGGCTGTAAGTCTGCCACGGTTCCATAGGGTGGCAGAAAACCTACAGAATGTGGCACTGGATGCACAATTCTGTTTCCTAAGAATCTTCATTATTTTATTTTATTTTCAAAAGAAACATTTCTAGCCCTTGTGATAATACCAATGTGCTTGGAATCAATGCGCAGTGAACTCTCAGAATCTAGACAGGAAGACAAAACGTCCCAGTGAATTGGGGCCTGGAACGCATAGCATCCTGTCCTTCCCCATGACTCGCAAAACCAGAACCAGTTATGCAAACAAGCAAACAAAAAGTTCAAATAAGAACAATATATGCAAATTAGTTTGCATAATTTATACAGGTTCCAAAACTGAGCTTTTCTTGGTGGAGAGAATTTGAATTCCCCTCAGCCCTGAGAAAGAGACCAAGAGCTGGGCATGGATGGAAGCCTTCTCTTAATTACTGCAAATTCTACTTAGACCTTTTACTATGATCTGGGTTCTTACCCTTCATCGTTGATTATTTTTCTACTCAAGGTTGTCTAGCAGGTGCAGAAAAAAAGCAAACACCCCCCCCACACACACACACACTGTTCCTACTAGGAGAGGAGATGGAAATATATGAACCAAATTTGTTGCAGGGGGGTATGATGGCTGTAAACAGAGGTGCAAAAATTCAAATGTTACTGGCACCTAGAGAATTGGCCCTGGTTTCTTAAGTTGTTGAAGAGGGCAGGAAGCAGATTTCTTCTTTGTCCCTTGTGCGCTGCTGTGTGTGAGATTTGGGCATCTCCCTTAGTCTTTAATTGCAGCCTCTGAAAGGCTAGGATCCAGGTAGATCTGAGCCCTAGAACCAAACCACATAATTGGCAGTAACTAGTAAAAATAGCTTTCTCACACACATGTGCACTTGGTTTTCCATTGTTCTCTCCTTCCAAACTAGTTCCTAGAAAATCTGTCTGGCTCCAAAATTCTGCAAACAAAACATTATACCCCCAGTTGTAACAGTGAGATGTTTGTCTACACATTCTCCATTCCACATTGGGGGGGGGGGGTGCTGCAAAATCTCAAGAGACGTATAGAGAGTTCCTATACATTTCTGACTTACTCCAGCATTTGAAAATGATTAATAATGCAGTTGACATTAAACATGTCACGCATTTGCACGCACAGTACTTTCATTCAGTTATGCCAGAGCATAACCCCCTAAAGAAAATACGTTTATCAGTTTGACTTGTCCATAAAAACAAGAGTATATAGTTCTCGCTGCTATTACCCTAAATAGGTGCTGTTGGGACACACTTGCAGGCAAGTTATGGAGTTGTTGGCCATCTTTTTCCCATGATGCACTGTAACAAAAACCCTGTGTAGGTGTTGGGGGGGGGTTCTTTTGGGAGCACAGATTGCAACTACAAGTCCCACCCCTCCCTGTATCCATCCTCCCCACATTGGTTGAATATATGCATTATGGCTTACCACGCATAGACTCCTAGATCTGTAGGCTGTAGTCCTAAAGCAGCTGCGCAATCCATACAACCCTTTTATTTCTCCGTTCACATGCTGTGTGATTAGAGCCTGCCCAGCTATGGATTTATGTGCATATCCTGGAATGGAGGCTGTGTCCTGCCATCATAATTCTGGTTCTTCCTCAACATACCCCAAACAAATAAAATAGAGTATTCACAGAACTAAACCTAGGGGAGGTGTTGCCATTCATCCCATCTGCCCCCATGACCGTGCCACAACTGGGGTTCAGTTTGCAGGGTCTTAGAAGGCTATCACAACAACCTACTGCTTAATTTGTGGTGGGAACAGGACCTTAAAGGATATCTTTTCTAGACCAATGGCTTTCATTCTGTGGGCTCCAGGGAACCTTGGCATACCTCAAAAGCTTATCAGGGTTTCCGCAAAAAGAGAGCAGTAATTGAGGACAAGCATCCCTAACCAACTCCTTGCTTGCTGCTACCAGTTATCCCATGCAATGTGGAGCTGTGTTTCACTAGGATAATGCCCTTGCAGACATCAGATTAGAGGAAAGATCATTTATTGTGCTCCCTTGAAATTCTACCTCTCCCTCCTTGCTCTAAGCTTCCTGGTTCTTTTCCAAAACGTTTCTCTCTTTGAAACCTAAATCTCTCCACTTAGTTCCATTATCATTATACATCTTTCCTCTTTTTTTAAAAAAGAAAGCATCTAGAGTCAATAGCCAATAAACTTGTACAACCCTTAGTCCTTCTAGGCCTCCTCCCTCTGGACAGAGGTTGCAGGCACTTGACAGTGATGCTGTCACATCTTTACTGTGGACTCGCATGGTCACACAGTTCTTCAGGTATGCCAGTTTCATTTTAAAAAGACAGTCTGACCTGGCCTTAACTGTAATACCGTCAGTTCACATGAGAAGGGGCCATGGTATGTGTGTAGGAGGGAGCCTATGTTATATGTTTGTACTGCGCGCACACACACACCCCAGCCCAAAATATGCTCGGGGCCTGTCAAACACACTGGCGTAACATTGCACATTGCTAAGCATTTCTAAATTGATCTATCTAGGAAATGCAATTGATTATTCATGAAAGGTGTAACATCAGTATTAACTAGCTGTTAGGAGATTAAAAACTGAACACTTTATGACTAGGGCCAGCCAAGACTAGAGCTGGTGCTCAAGGCAGAAAATCAAAATGGCGTCTATCCTTCAACTAATTGACACAAGACACCATTTGTCGGAATGTCCTTCTACCTCATAGAATGAACAGGCGCTGCACAAGAGCAAACCCTTTCATTTCAATGGGATTTGTGTACTGGTAGATTCTGCCCTGTGAGGTCAGATCTCTCAGTTTCCATTCTGACACCAAATATCCGCCATCTGAGACAACTGCCTCAGGCTGCCTCACAGGAGGCCCACCACTGCTTTGTGAATCGCCTGATCCTATTGTCCAGTTTAAATCACTGCAGTTGCTTTGTGCCACTTTCCACAGCTCCGATGGTCCATAAATTCGTTGTTTTACTGTCCAGAGAGCAGCAGAATAGTAACTGTGCTGTGTAGAGTTGGAAGTGAAGCATCACTACAGCGGCCCCGAACACAGCTATTGTTCTAGAGTCAGTTTCTGGAATAATGGTTCATAGGACTGGACAGTTAATACACATGACATTCCCTATGTTAGGCCTTGATAAAGATCAGTTGATCTGTATACAAACCTCATGCAGACAAGCCTTTAATCCAAATTACAATTGTTTTCACAAGCAATGCCAAGAACTTCTTGGATTAGGCTGGGATGCATTACTTGTGAGTGTAATGTTGGATAGACAACAGAAAGGGGCCAGTTATAAACTGAATGTACCTTCTAGCCAATGTAGCTTTCTACTCAAATTACAGATTTGGGAAATGCAAAAATCAATTTAAGCATCCCTTGAGAAAATAGCCTGTCTCTATACCACCTTAAACCAGATTAATTAATCAAGTTTAAATTAAAACCACTGAAAATCTCAATGTAGACAAATCCTTAAAATTAGTTTTCAGTCCTGGAAGTATTATTGTTACATGTGCGGATGGGAGGAGTATCATATGTGCACTAAAGTTATAATGATACCAAATTTGTGGTTTTGTTTTTTTTAATCTAAATTGTATTGTAATGTTTACGTGTATGTGTGGTTTCTTTTCTTTTTTAAAAAAGTGAAATGTTAATATAAAGTGAATCACCACAGCCAGAAAAACACTGCCAGATATGTTTTGGCCATTTGTAGAGATTTTTAGACAAAAAAATAATACTGAGGAGATCTGTAATATTTTAAATATACTTTTTGTACATATTGCTCATGTCTTTGTACAGGTCAAGAGACAAATCTGACTCTATGTAGCTTGTAATGTCGTGATTTCATTTTCTGTTTTTTGTTCTTTTTTTACTCTTGTCTTTGTGAGGGTTATATTAAAAATACATCAGAGTTCCTAGTAATGTCTGGTCAGTGGTTTCTCTTGCTGGCTGGATTTATTTTTCCCTTGGTACTCTTCAAACAAAGCAAATGAAGTAGCCGAAAGAGCTGGAGGATGCTCAGCTAGATAACGCTTGGTCTAGGGAAGTGGCCGAAACAGCAGTGGTCAAATGATCTTGAATAATTTAACAAGCCCTGGAATGTGTGGTAACGACGAACAAGGCCAGAGCATTGATTTTGGCATTTGAGGTGGAAAATCGCAGTGAGGTGCATGCAGCGTGCTCGCGCGCACACACACACGCACACACACGCATACAAACACACACAGAGTCACATATAATAACTGACCATTTGCCACCCTTGAATAGTTTCCCCAAAGTGTATTTTGTTCACATATGAAGTGAGGGAAGGGGCCTATGTTTACACGGAATGAAATGTATAAATGAGGGAGATGAAAGCATTGTGAAACCAAACTCTGTTGTTTCAGACACTTTTCTCCTTTATCCAGGTCTCTTTCGGTACCAGAGCTGGGCTGAGAGACAACTGTTTGAAACAACAGAGTGCAGCAAAGTAAGATGGGATATAGTTTTGCTTCTCGCAGGGCCATTTTGAGGAGATCTTGGCGGTGCCCTTTGCAGAGCCCAAGACATTTTGCTGCCTGAGGCAAAGGAGAAGAGGACACATTGCCTCCCACCACACAAACTTCCATATAATTAGGCAGTCCGTTGAATCTTACTTCAACGCTTGCAAAGGGGCAGCGTCCCCCACTACATGTGAAGGCCACAAGCTAGCTTAGGGGGCACATGGCAGGTCACATGGCACTTACCTCTGCCCTCCAATACCACGCCACCGCCCCACCTGGTACCGGTTTGCGCCCTGCCCCCTGGCATCTACCACTTGAGGTGGCTGTCACTCTACTTAATGTAGGGCTGGCCCTGATCCTTTGGTAGGCTGCCTCCTATGTCAGTGGGGCTCAGCGTAGCAGGCTTACCTGGTGGTGAGAGCAGCAGGCAATGGCAGCATGCCAACCAACACTGGAAAGGAGCTGCCCATTTAATTTTCCACAGTGCCCTTGAGCAATACTATGTCAGGGGCATTGTGGTAAATTAAAATGGTAGCTCCCAGACCCAGGTCTCTGGCACAGGGTTGGCATGAACACTAGCAGGCCCTGGCAGGACACCAGGACACTTGCAGCTACTCAAGGAAACCAGGTGTGGACATCAGACCTGCCTCACCAGCATGCTCTTACGTCATGTGCTTTATATATGAACAGGACACAGACTGAATAAATACATATGGCTGCTCCTTCACATCTAATCTGGCTCTGAGGCAATTGCTTCACTTTACTTCATGGCTGGACTCTAGCCCTGGTTCAGGAAATATTATGGTCAGTATCTCTGATTTGCAGCAGCTATGTTAAATAAGAAGTTTGCTGTCAGTGCATTACTGAAAGGCTAATAAAATGGAGTGAACAAGTAACGATCAAATAACACATGCACAGAATAAGTAATAATCAAATAACACGTTCACAGAATGAGCAAAGAAAAACCACCTCAGTGAGCTTTCATTTATCATTACTGTATCCAGTGCTTTTATTTTCCTTCAGTCTGCTACACCTTGTCATTGTCCCACTCAAACACACACGGGCAAGATGACTCACCCCGCATTTTCACCAAGGCTACCTATGCTCCAACTCTTCCTGTTTACCAGGGACAATATCTGTGGGTTGTTACCCGCCCCTGGTAAGCCACTCATTCTGTTTTGTCCCTATTGGTGTCTGAATGGTGCAGTGAGAGCGGTGGTGCAGTTAACTAATTTTAGACTCTGGACTAGTCTGCTAGTGCCCCATTCTTTAGATTGTTATTTCAGTTTTTCTGAGAACATTCAGTTCTCGGGAAAACACTTCAGGCTCAGTCTTCTCCCAGAAGAGGGTCTATGACCCCCCTGGCAAAGGCAAAGTACAGGCTGAAGGGGCAGGATTGCAGCTTGAGATCAATAGGCATATGGTCAAGGAACACCTAATTGCTTTGAATGAGTTCAAATCTCCAGGGCCAGATGAACTGCATCCTAGAGTAATAAAGGAACTGGCAGAAGAACTCTCAGAACCGCTGTCTATTCTCTTTGAGAAATCATGGAGGACGGGGGAAGTGCCAGATGACTGGAGGAGGGCTAATGTTGTCCCTATCTTCAAAAAGGGTAAAAAGGAGGAACCTGGGAACTACAGATCAGTCAGTCTGACATCAATCCCTGGGAAAATTCTGGAGCAGATTATAAAGCAATACATCTGTAAGCACCTTGAAAACAATGCAGTGATTACTCGAAGCCAACATGGATTTGCCAAGAACAAATCCTGCCTGTCAAAGCTGATCTCATTTTTTGATCAAGTAACCTCCCTTGTGGACCGTGGGAATGCTGTAGACATAACATACCTCAACTTCAGCAAAGCTTTTGACAAAGTGCCCCATGATATCCTGATGAGCAAACTAGCTCAAAGTGGGCTAGATGAAACAACGATCCGGTGGATCCAGTTGGCTACAGAATCAGACTCAAAGAGTGCTTATCAATGGGACCTTCTCAAACTGGGGAGAGGTAACGAGTGGGGTACCGCAGGGCTCAGTCCTGGGCCCAGTGCTCTTCAACATTTTTATGAATGACTTGGAGGAGGAGGTGCAGGGAATGCTGATAAAATCTGCAGATGACACAAAATTGGGTGGGATAGCTAATACTTTGGAAGACAGAAACAAAGTTCAAAGTGATCTTGACAGACCGGAGCGCTGGGCAGAAAACAACAGAATTACATTTAATAGGGATAAATGCCAGGCTCTGCACCTAGGAAAAAGAAACCAAAGGCACAGTTACAAGATGGGGGATACGTGGCTCAACAACACTACAAGTGAGAAGGATCTTGGAATTGTTGTCGATCACAAGCTGAATATCAGCCAACAATGTGATGTGGCTGCAAAAAAGGCAAATGCCATTTTGGGCTGCATTAAGAGAAGCATAGCTTCCAAATCCTGGGAAGTACTAGTTCCCCTCTACTCAGCACTGGTTAGGCCTCATCTGGAGTACTGTGTCCAGTTCTGGGCACCACACTTTAAGGAGGATGCAGACAAACTGGAGAGAGTTCAGAGGAGGGCAACGAAGATGATCAGGGGACTGGGGGGAAAAAGCCCTATGAAGAGAAACTGAAAGAACTGGGCATGTTTAGCCTTGAGAAGAGAAGACTGAGGGGAGATAGGATAGCGCTCTTCAAGTACTTGAAAGGTTGTCACAGAAAGGAAGGCCAGGATCTCTTCTCGATTATGCCAGAGTGCAGGACACGGAATCATGGGCTCAAGTGACAGGAAGCCAGATTCCAGCTGAACATCAGGAAAAACTTCCTGACTGTTAGAGCAATACGATAATGGAACCAATTACCTGGGGAGGTGGTGGGCTCTCCCACACTGGAGGCGTTCAAGACGAGGCTGGACAGCCATCTGTCAGGGATGCTCTGACTTGGATTCCTGCATTGAGCAGGGGGTTGGACTCGATGGCCTTGTAGACCCCTTCCAACCCTACTATTCTATTATTCAAATGAGGTTTGCCAGCCCTGCTGCATTTGGGGGGCTTTCCTGCTCATCCTGCTGAGTCAGGATCCAGACAGGGCTGGCCCTACCATTAGGCAGAGTGCAGTTGCCTCAGGCGGCAGATGCTGGGAGGTGGCAGCAAGGTGTTGGAGGACAGAAGTGTATTCCATGTGGTCTGCTCTGTGCCTCCTAAGTTAGCCTGCTGCCTTCAGTGGAGGATGCTGTCTTATCAGTCTTAAGACAGAATCATGTGCCAGTCCAATCAAGCTTTAATACATGGAAAGGGAGGGGGCCCTTCTTAGCTTTTGCCTCAGGCAGCAAAATGTCTTGGGCCACCCCTGGGTCTGCTCTGCCCTGATGGCAACACTGAGCAAGACTTTTTGGCCCCTAACAGTGGGGGCGGGGGTCACCATTTGGACTCCAGGCAACAAAAATGTCTTGGTCCAGCACTGGGAACCACCACCAATCCTAACTCCCTGATTAGTGTACCTGTATTCATGAAACCCACGCAATATGTTAAGCACGGCAATTAACCTTAGCTCGATTGGGACCCAGACGTACACCTAAAGATGTACACCAGGTTGTGACATCAACACATTGTATCTCCCACCTAGTGGCAGCCAATAATGTGGAGCAAGAAAATGCACGTGTTAAGGAGAAGAGACAGCGTGACAATGTGATGCCATTTTTGATGGCAGACCCATGTCAAGAAATTACTTGTTCTGCCCACAGATCTTTTGTGTTGTTTCTTTGACCACAGATTATACCAAGATAGAAACAACAGCAACATTCGTATCTCGCCCTTCCTCCAAAGAGCTTGGAGTAGTGTACATGGTTCTCTGCCCACCCCATTAAATCCTCACTACAACCCTGTGAGGTAGGTCAGGCTGAGAGAGAGAGAGAGTTACAGGCCCAAGCTCATCCAATGGAGATTTGAACCTGCATTTCCCCCATCCTCCTACTCCATCCTTCCCAAACATGGTGTCCTCTAAATGTGTTGGACTGTAACTACCATCATTCCCACCCAGCATGGCCACTGGGAATGCTGGCCATGCTGACTGAGAATGATGGGAGCTGTAGTCCAACAAATCTGGAGGGCACCAGGTTGGGGAAGGTGGTTCTAGTCCGACATTAACTGCTACTATACACCTCTGTTTGTTGGACAGAAATTGCCACCTCACAGGGCAATACCCAGTGCTCTGAGTCTGAGGTGAATCATAAGAACATAAGATGAGCCATGCTGGATCAGACCAAGGGTCCATCCAGTCCAGTATTCTGTTCACACAGTGGCCAACCCACAAGCAGGATGCAAGTGCAACAGCACCCTCTTGCCCATGTTCCCCAGCAACTGGAGTACATAGGCATACTGCCTCTGACACTGGAGGCAGTGTAGCGTACAGCCATCAGGACTAGTAACCATTGATAGCCTTTTCCTCTAGGGATTTATCTAACCCCTTTTAAACCCATCCAAACTGGTGACCATCACTACATGTTGCGGTAGCAAATTCCATATTGTAACTATGCACTGTGTGAAGACGTCCTTCCTTTTCTCTGTCCTGGATCTCCCACCAGTCAGCTTCATGGGATAACCCCGAGTTCTAGTATTATGAGAGAGGGTGAAAAATGCCTCCCTATCCACATTCTCCACAACAGGCTTAATTTTGGACACCTCTGTCATGTCTCCCCTTACCCTCCTTTTTTCCAAGCTAAACAATCCCAGCTGTTGTAACCTTCCCTCATAGGGTAGATGCTCCAGCCCCTTGATCATTTTAGTTGCAATTTAGTTGCTCTTCTTTGCAATCCCAAAGAGCTCTACCACAGAACTAAATGGAGCCAGCAGAACACCGGGGCTTCCATGTTCCCACCTCTGTGGAGTCTTTGCAGTAGCCAAGAGACGTTTCCCCAAAGTGAGCCGCTTGGGCTGAGGTTAATTCTTGTCATGCCTCTTCGCTTGTTTGGAGGCAGCGGCCTGTGGAAGAAGTGTGTGGGAAGGGAGGTCCAGGGGGTCTCAGTGGGGGTGGGTTGCATTGCTGAAATAGCTTTGGCAGGGGAGAGGAAAGCCTAAGAGGCTCTCATCCGAGATGCTGTCAGGCCTTATTTTTGTCATATGCCTCAAATCACAAGGCCTCATTGTGCTGGCTTGTTAAACATGATTTTCCCAGCCAAATACAGCGATCTGGCATCGATACTTACATGCTCCCAAATTCCCATCCATCCTTTGTTCTTGTTCTCACACACACTCACACAGCCCACTGGCCCCCTTTATCTTTCTGAATGAATCCATCCCTTTATTTGCAGCTCCCTCCTTCACATTAGCCTAAAGTTTTCCTGAGCATGACTAGAGGGAGTCGGGAAAAGCCTGGAATGTGGAAAAGCGACACCATTCCTTACCGGGTAGCCCCCCTTTGAGACTAAGACAGCCAAGGCAAGTGGCTAGTGACTATTCCCCCAAAGGGTCTTTGCTTCCCCCACATTCTCACACAGTAGGAAATGCTTCCTGCCCCCTTTCCTGATGAGTAATTTCCTCACCCGTCGAACCTCTCTCCACTGGGGCTATGGAAGATTTTCACATACAACCGCCCAGAGTTCCTCCAAAGAAAAGGGAAAAGCCTGTCTCTCACTCCTCATGGAAGTAATCTGGAAAGAGAGGTAGGCCACGGGCTTCATCGTGCATTGTAGCAACTTCACATGGTCCTCTCAAGCTGAGGCTGGAGGCAAAACAAGAACTACCAGGAGGCCCATTTGTGGAAGGCAAAGACAAGTATCCTATCCATCCATCCATCCATCCATCCATCCATCCATCCATCCATCCATCCATCTATATCTTTCACATTTCTATACTGCCCAACAGCCAAAGCTTTCTGGTAGTCCAACATAAACTAGGCCCATTCACTTCAATGGGTCCACTTTGTGTAGGAGTACCATTGGCTACTGCCCAAAGAGGCCCTTGCCCTTCCTTATCTTTCAGATCACTTCTGATTGTTCTTAACAGGAGCACTTATATTCCTTAGGGACAACACAGTAGTTCAGGGGTCCCCAATGTTTCTGGGTCAGAGTGGGCACATTTGGATTTGTTGAGAGTGTTGTGGGCACTCCCACAAAATTGCTGCGATGATTTGGGGTAGAGGGCTTGCCATTCACAAAATGGCTGCCATGGGTGGGGTGGGTAACAAAACACCCCCTGCTTAAAAGGCAAACTAGTGAAGCCAAAGAAAAGTAACTTACACAACAACATGAAAAAGTACAAAGCAGAGGTAGGCCCTGAATTCTCAAACACAAAACCACTCTGTTGAACCCACATTTTTCTGCACAAACTGATGACACGCTGAGATAAGAAGTTTGGCCAAGAATGCCACATGGGGCCCAGAAGTATTATTTGAAATAAAAATGGCAGTGGAGGCTGGTACTTCACTTTGCAGTATGTCAGCCTTCCAGTTAAAAATAAATTATTTTTAAGCATCTAATTAAAATAAATATCAGGAGGGGCAGGGAGCCTAGAGGGTGCCAAAGGAAGAGAGGTGTCCAGTGTGGCACCACGTTGGAGACCCCAGCACTGAAAGCCTAAACTGGACATCACATGTATTGTATTAACGGAAATAATGTGCACTTTTTTTTCTTTTTTACTGTAAATTGCAGCCACTGAGAACCCGGTGCAGCCTTGGGACTGTGGAATGTGTGGAAAAGGAGCTCTTTCCCTCTCTGACATGGCCCTGGCAAAAAACACTTGACTGCAGCTGCTATTTGCATTTAGCATCTTTGGAAAGGAGAAGAAGATTTAAATTCCCCCACCCTACCCCATGGTCCCAAGGAACTGCTATTTATGTAAAAAAGAAAAAGAAAAAAAAAGTGCACCTAAATTGCATCCAAACAATTAACATCATGTCTAGTTTGGCCCACAGTTGATGGTGGCAGGAGTGTGATAAGAATGGTGAGCCCTAAAGTGGGACACTCAGGCCTCTAGCCTCTGTGATACAAGATGGCTGCTCTAGCCAACATTGCTACATGTGCGTATGCTGAGATCTCACGTAACTAAAATGGCATATGCGCCAGTTAGTCTGAGTTTGGTGATCAACCCTCGCTATGACCATAAACATGACATAGGCTGTGATAATATGCTAAACACACTTTTTTTCAAACCATGCTTAAACTCTTATTTGGAAGAAAAAGCCACCGTGGGATGCTGATCCGAACTGTGCCCCTGATCTTTGTAAATCACCTAGAGAGCTTCGGCTATTGGGCAGTATAGAAATGTAATCAATGAAATGAAATAATTTGGGTTGGGGTCCAGCACCATTTCAAGCACGTTTTTTAAAAAGAGTGTTTTTCATAAGGTGTCATTTGAGCCTGGATTTTCTGAGGTAAAGTGAACACAAGAATGGCGGGGAGTGAGAGCTGTTCAGGGCAGTTGCAGGGGGAAATCCAAAGGTGAGGAGAAAGCACAGGTGAGAAGAGTGGAAGGCCTTTCCACACAGGCCAATTACTCCCAGAAAATCTCTCCCACAAGATGTTCGCTATTCCCCTCAGGCTCAGCCCAACAGGCTTCCTTCCAGCCTTAGAGCTCAGCTATTGATGGGGTGGGGAATGGGCTAAAAATAGCAGAAGGGTTGCTGGGGAGACTTGGCAAGGAGAAGGAGTAAGAGCCACTCTCCTGCCCTAGTATTTACCAAAACATGGTATTCCCAAGTTTTAGGAAAATCTGCATGCATCTCATAATGTGCAGTTCCCACCCTAAGAGTGCAATCCTGTGCATGTTTATTTAGAAGAACGCCCCACTGCATTGAAGTTGTCAAGATTGGTAGCAGTCTGGAAACAAGAACCAGAAGTCCATACCAAAGAGCAATTGGTAGTTGTTCTCCCTCTCCCATAATCCTAGAACCTGGGGTCCCCCGATGACGCTGAATGGTGGGAGATTCAGGACAGACAAAAGGAAAGACTTCTTCACACAGTGCATAGTTCAGGCATGGAATTTGCTATCACAAGGTGTACTGATTGCCACCAACTTGGAAGACTTTGAAAGGGGATTAAAACCAATTCATGGAAGATAAGGTTATCAATGATGGCTGTACATTACCTCCAGTATGCTTCTTAATACCAATTGGTCAAGAATAAGAGTGGGAGGGTGCTATTGCATTCATTTCCTTGTGGGCCTCACATTGGGGCATCTGGTTGGCCACTGTAGAAGCAGATTGCTGGACTAGACAGGTCTTTGGTCTCAGCCAGCATGGTTCATCTTATGTTCTCATGATCAGAGGGCAAATCAGGAGGCAGGACTGGAAAAAAAGCCCATGAGTCTGAATTTCTGGCCAGCTCTTGGATCTTCACCTTAGCAGAGGAGGTAGCAAGCCAGGCAGGAGCTTGAGGGCCACTAGCAAAGTGCCTGGCTAGCTGCACATAAGTCTACGTAGGAGGAGAGGGAAGCACATGTAAGCATCTGCCTCAGTCAGGGCCTGGCTGAGGGCGAGGAAGGGATGAAGCCTCCAGCACTCAGTCATATAAGCTCTCAGTTGTAGCTGAATGACCGATGAAGCAACATGGAGCTTCAAGCACACCCTCCTGAGCTGGGACAGAAATGGACAGAATCCTCAAATCGAAAAGTAGGGAGATCAAGATTCTGAGGCCAGGCCACAGTAGCTCATCCACCACTGATCAGGAGCACAAGGATTTAGGAAGATCTGGCAATCCCAGGCTGCAGCAGGGCTTCCACTGGGCAGGAACATGAAATGCACAAAGATGGCCACCCAGCTGGGAGCTTCAGGAGTGAGTCAGCCAGGGTGACTGCCAGAAGGACTGTTCTGAAAAGCACAACAAGCACACGAGTCTGAGGACAATTATAGTATAGTTTTGAAGGAAACAAAAGACTAGGGCGTCTACTACGGATGAAGATTCATGGGTAACAAAAGATGTGGAGGTACCAGGGATGGTTTCTCAAAAGGGAGTTGAAGGCTCTTGATAGGTAAGCAGGTCCTAGACCAGAAGTTCATGAAGATGCACGGGACTCTTGGAATTTGTGAATTAATGAGTGCTACAGCGTTGCCCTGATTCTATTTGGGTGCAAGGGGCACTGACTTAGCACAGCCTTCCCCAATTCAGTGCTTTCCACATACTGTATGCTTGACTACAACTCCCTAGCTGCAAAGATGGGAGCTGTAGTCCAATGTATCTGGAAGACACCAGGTTGGGGAAGGCTGACTTACCATATCGCTCTGGGGCATTCGGGATACTCTTAATGGAGAATGGCTGCAACTCCATTTCAGTGGAGAATGGCTGCAAGTCCTTAAGCACTTAGCTGCTAGCCCTTGCTAGCTTAACACTTACGGGCAAAATGGAGGGACTCTGGCAGCAGCCTGCAGTCTTTAATAATCAACCTGTCAGGTTTACTTCTCAGCTGCTTTTGAACTGTCTGTCTTGTGTGGTCGCCCACGTACAACATATTCCCTATCAACTACAAACACATTGGAAGTGTTTTCCTTGTGGGAACTGTGTAACATTTGTAGCGCCTCTGACAGCAATTTGCATAACCATTTTTGGTTAAAATATTTTGATGTGGTACGGTTAATCCATATGACTAAATGGTTGATGATTGCTGCAATTTGTCTACAAATTGCCTGTTGCCACGTCCTCATTGAATCCATCCTCGTGAGGATGTAGTGAGTCACCATTCTGAGATTTGTTGAATTTGCTGAGCGATGAAATCAACTTGGGCTGTTGCCACCACATTGAATACAGTAAAAAAAATAAAAAATAAAAAAGCATATATAAATCAAGATGGGCAGTTTTTGAGGTGGTAGAGTCCTCTTGCTGGAATTGTATCATTGTAGAGCAGTTGAACCCTAGCCATTCTGCAGATTTTATGGAATGAAGTAGTAAGTAGCCTGAAGCAAAATTCTGGACTGTACCACTTCAAACTGCAGTTCTGGGATCATGCTGTTGAATGTTCGCATAAAAAGACTTGCTCTGTTTAGTAAAGTAGGCTACAGCTGAAATGAATTTACTCCTCCAAATTTCCCTTTTGCAAGTTCTGCTGTTGAATATTCTCCAGACATTCTCTGAATATTCCCCGAAAATTTAATAGTACCTTTATTTTTTATATATTAAAATATCCCTCCCTTATGTTAATAAAAAGCAGACAAACACAACCTTCCTCGCATATAAAACAAAAAACAAAAACAGCACAGCAGGGAGTGGGCTAAGATGCAACCCTTCTCCCTGACATCCTATCCTTGAAAGGAGTATTTTCGCAGTGGGTGAGTATTCAACAAATAGCATTCCTTATCTGTAGCATAAAGTAGTGCAGTCCACGCTTATTGCCTCAGGATTCTACCACCTCATTCCGTTGCATGTGTAGACCAGACTTAATGTGTGAATACCAAAACTCCGTGGACAGGCCCAGTCCCACAAATCTTTCTCACCTAATTGTCACCCTTCTGGCAGGGTAGTGATTGAGTGGACCAGACCCAGGTCCAGCATCAGCACACAGTATCCTCAGGTCCCAGGCAGGGCCAACCGCTGATGCCTGCCCTGCCACCTCCATGAGCACTGAGTGGCCCCCAGTGGAGGTCTGAGAGCCACCATTTTAATTTCCCACAATTCCCCAAAATACTGTTGCTCTGGGGGATTGTGGGGAAGTTAAATGGTGACTTCCAGATTCCTCTACAGGCTGTGGGACTAGAGTGGCCAGGTGTCCTACAAAGGATAGCCCTCTATTTGAAGGTGCCCTCTATTTGAAGAGATGTCCAGTCCAAATCTGATTTAAAGTCAAAGGATCGTAAGGAGGGAGAAAAGGGGCCTTGAAGTTGTCCATCAATGGACATGCAGCAGACGGAGCACAGCAGACGGAGCAGGCACACAGGTCATCTAGTCCATCTTCTCCACTACGGCGAGATGTACTGTATTTCTATTATATTACAGTTATTATTTCTAAATTTGCACCTGTACTTATAAATTTACATGTGCAAATTGTGCTGTCTTTTGTCCTCTTTTTTCAGTGATGCATTTCCTCTTTTTGGCAGCGCTTAAGTGGCCACCCTAGGCTGTACTCATTTGAGTGCCGTTGCTGCCTGTCACTGCCACCCTCTTCAGAGAAACCTACCAAGGGAGCCCAGTGATTTAGACAAGGGCCCCAGGGGTGGACGCTTTCACCAAGCGCCTCAAATCTAGACCCAGCCCTGGAAAGACCCATGTGTTTGGCCCGGCTCTGGTATTCACACACATAGTTCAGCTGCCTGGAAGAGCACAGTGGAGAAGTGGCTGCTTCACAAGTGTGTGTAAAGGGGGCCTGTATCACATTGGAGACACACAGAGGAATTGGCCCGGGTGTAGAGGGAAAAGCAAAGCAAAACAAAACAAAACAAAAAATGGAGGAAGGACAGAGATGGAAAGAGAAAGCAGTTAATGAAACAACAGAAATTTTGGCTTCCCTTTCCCCTTTCTAATGCATTCCTTGTATTTAAATTATTGCATTTAATACTGTGCACATCCGGTGGGGTTTCTGCCCAGGAGAAAAATATCTTGTTTTGATTTAACTAGAGGGTTTTTGGCCAAATCAGATAGCCTTTTCTGCCAAAGAGAAACATTTATTCTTCTCTTTCCCCGATGTCGATTTTTTTCCCTTGTTGTTTTTGCTGCCCTCTGCCCTGTGTCAGATTCAACCTCCCCCTCCCACTTCCCCACATCTCCCTCATTCCAGAGCGGTGTTTGGATTGCAGCCAAAACTTCAGTGCTATAGAAAAGCTTTAAAAAAAAAAACCCACCACGCAGGGCGAACCAAACCAGAAGAAAGAAGAGTAAACGAAAGGGGGCCAAAGGTAGGCTATAGAGTCCAAAGCAAAAGCAAGGTAGTGCAACTAAAAGCACAGAATAGAAAATGTTTTCCAACCAAAGCTATAGAAACACAGACTGTATTCATATGAGCCACCACACCACAATATAGTGTTTCCCTAGAGTTGTGCCTGCAGGTTTTTGCCCAATGATGGGGGAAGTTATGTACAGACTACATGCCACAGCAACAGTAACTCCAGAGAGTTACTTTCCATGTCCATGTCTTTTATTTCCATGGGGGATAAGCAGCTGGGGCCAAGAGCAATATTTTGGAGGCTAAAAACTAGAAGAGTTAAGATACTCCCCCCCCCCCCCGCACGGACACGCACGGACATGCACGGACACATACACACACCATTCTCCCTTTGAAGACTGCAGCCTGAGTGGCCACTTTACCTAAAAAAAGTGGTGGTGGGGAGACCATGGGCAGTATCCAACAGTGACATTCCAAAAACTCAAATAGCGCTAGCAGAGCTCCGCTGAAGCTTTCCGTCGCAGAAGCAGTTGCCCATTATGCTTGCGCAACTTTTTGTGCAAGCAGTTACACAGTTAGTTGCACAACACTTTGCACGAGGTGTTGCACAAGTGACACAAGTGGAATGTGGAACTGGTTGCACAATGGGAATGCGCAACGGGTTGCACAAGAGTTATGCAAATCTGCTTGGGCAACCAGGCTTGCACAAATGTAACTTTAATTGGATTCTTCTCTTGCACATAGTTCAGAACCTAGTTTCCGCTAGTACAATGTCATTTGTGCTAACAGAATGACACAGGTTGATACTGCCCAAAGAAAATGAGATTACAGCTGATTCATGTGATGTGCAGTCTGGGCGAAAAAATAAGTATCTGCATGTACCCTGAGGCAGAATTACATGTTACACAGCAAATACAAGCTTTGCTTTGTAATGTTAACGTGAGGGCAAGGAGGCATTTCTAAGAGAGAATCGGTACGTGATAGGAAGTTCTTCATACTTTTTTCACTGGTTTTCCCCCCAGCTGGTCTCTGAGGCCAGTGGAAGACAGGTTAAGCACCACCTCTAGCCCGCCAGTTCTGTTCTGCAAATCTGCCCTGCCTCACATTCATGTTAACCAGTAGATCTGTGTGTTTCTACTCTCCATTATAAAGTATAGTTCCATCCTAAGAGATGGTAGAACCAATATGGTGGTAGTGCTGCTTAGCTACAGCTTGAAGCAATGGCAACATTTCACTGTCAAGGACTCCTGCCTAGCTCCTGCTGTGAACAGAATACACTGGCTTAATTATTTGCCACAAAGAGAACCTCGTGAACCTTGTCACCTTGGCACAGAATTCAGCAAACCTGTATCAAAAGGGAAACATGCACCTCGAGAGACACATCCAAATTAATATTTCCTCATCAGGATGAAAAACAGTGCGTCAACCGCTGTCAAAATGAGCTGTCGGAAGAGAGAAGCAATGTGCAGAGTGATGAATGGTCTGTTTGTATAAACAAGATTTGATTTCTTACATTGCAAAGCCAGCCTTAGCCATTTCACAAACCAAAGCAAAAAAGTAATGTCTCTCTCTTCCCCTTACTGTCACTTCCACTCCCATACATATACCTGTTCAACCTCTTCCTCCATTGGTGATGGTGTGAAGCACCATCAACCTGATGCAGGGCATGAGCCTTGTACATGGTCATCCCACAGCAAGAGCCGTGGAACAGGGTGTCAGCAGCCTATGGACCAGATTTGGCTCATGGAGGGTTCCTGTCCAGATCACTGCCTCCCCTCCCTGGCCACTCACCTTTCCTGCTGTGTTCCTGCTCAGACAGCTCACTTGGCCTATGTGTCCTGGCCCTATACAGAAACCAAGTGGAGGAACAGGTCTGTGTGTACCATAGGGCCTGCCCTATGCCAGATAAGCTAGCTTGCCCTATGCTGTATAAGAGAGTTTAGTGCTCTCATGTGCAGGGGAGGAGGATGCCCCATCCCCAGTGTTTTAAGATACAACTGCCTGTTCAGTCAGTTTTTGTACACGGAATGGGAGTGCCCTCTTTTCCTTCATGTCAGGTAGCAAACTGTAGGTCTACTTTGGAGTAAATCCTATTGACCAATCCTTTTTGCATCCCAAAAGCTGTAAAGAATTCTGCAGGTAAGCATGCCTAAGGATTACAGCCTTACAGGGGGAAGGAGGGGATAGATGAAGGCAAGAAATTGTGTGTGAATGGTTTAATGTGTTACCAGTGGTGGGCACAACCTGTCCTTTACCCCAGCAAAATGGCTTAGGCTGTTACCGGTTGTCATGATGCCACACGTCCCCTGCACAGTCATTTAACTTGACTGAATGCTTGAAATGGGCTTATTATGTTATCATACTTAATACATAAAAATAAACCTCAAGTACTGCAGCAGCGGAAATGGCAGGCAGTGCATTATGGTATCTTAGTGTTCATGTGTGTCCATTTATATGCATGCACACTAGACTCAATGTGTACCCTCCTCTCGCTCAGATATATCACTTCTACATCCTAGGAAAGAGGCTGAAATCTCAAGAATAACCCTTACCTACACGCATTAACCAAATTGTTACCCCTCCAAATCAAAGTAAGTATAAAACCGGGACATATACCACTACTCACATCTACCACAATTTAGTGCAACCTGCTAAATAGGAATCATAATAATCTCATGGAAAATATGCTGTCATGTCTGCCATGTGGAGTTCTTGCCATGCAGAGCCCTTTCCAGTAGCTCCCGCATGTAGGCACCTGTAGGATATGAATCATGCGTTGTGAGGGGCTACAAGAGTGTCACCAATCCTTTTTTGCCTCCCAAGACCTGTAAAGAATTCTGCGGTGTCCCCCACCATTCTCCAACACAGTCACGCACATCATGAAAAAAAAGCCCAGCTACCTCAATAGGCCAAGCTCTTTTCTGCACTCAAGAGCTCTCGGACAAATCGGAAAAACCCTCTGACGGGTGATTTTCCCAAAGCCCTGGAAAACACACACAGCAAAGAATGTGCGGCTTGTCGGTGAATTCTCCACCAAGGCCCAAGGGCTACTTCTCACACATGATTAGCGTGTTTACCCTTGTAACACGGGCAAAGCCACACAATGGGGCCTCTGAGGAGACATTTCCCGCCATTTCCCCCCCTTCATTGTGGCCTTTCACTTTCCTCTTGCAACCCCCCCCCAACCATTCTCCCCCACCCCCACCCCTTCTTCCAGGGAGATAAAAGGCTGAATTCGTGAATCACTCGATGACAAAGGAGGGAATCACAAAGGCTAAGAGAGCGGAGTCTTTAATGCCGCCTCCTTCCCCCACCGCAGTGAAAGGACTTGGGCCTATAGGTTGAAGAAAAGCCTTTGGCGGGGCAGATTATTCCCTCTCTTCCAGCCCCCACTGCTATTGTGGAGGTACAAGGTCTGCAGAGGAGAAGGAGGATGGGGACACCAGTGCAGTGAGGGGCTTAACTGAAATAAAACAGCAGCTGGGGGATTCCTGAGGCCCGCCTTATAGAGCTGGCAGGCAGAGCTAATGGCGAAAGATCTCTCTCAGGCGTCCCTGAAGGCCCCGGCCCTTGAACTTTGGTTGCGAAGTAATCCTTCCCAGCCAGCGCTGAACAAGAAAATTAGGGCTAGGCCTCACTTACAATAGAGGACAGAATAGCAGGTGTTTCAGGGGCAGAGGTTAATATACCCTCTAATGTTTGGTGGTGGAGGAAAATGGGTACATTGGTTCTTATGTCAAGTAAACAAAGTAAGCCTTCAGGCCAGGCCTATCTTTTTACAGCCTATCATCGTTATTGTATATAGCCAAAGACCATTACAATGGAATAAGATTCTATAAATTACAAGTGTATATAACCAATATATAAAGATTCAACCCCAAAACAAAAGGAAAGATCGTTAAGAGTAAAGGATGGCCTTCGACCATTGGGCCGTACTGTCAGAGTCCATGCTCTCAGAGAGGGAAGAAAATGTTTTTTGAAATCTTTGTACTGCACGGCTGAGCCTAGATCATTTTTGGCACTTAGTAAATAACATTCAGCATAATATAATGTAATACAGTATAAATAACAAAGGGTTCATACTGTGGCAGTGAACAAACTTAAGGCTGCAGTCCCATACACACTTACTTGGAAGCAAGTCCCATTGCATTTAATTGGATTTACTTCTGAGTAAACATACATAGGATTGTGTATCACTGCTCCACCCACGGAGATTGATGGTAAGCCCCAAATATTTTTTAAAATATTAATTATTAAAAATACATTCCCCTTTGCAGTCCAGAAAACAGATTTTGTCTTCTATCAGAAATGATCACATTTGCATTGTTTTCCCAGCATATCTCAGCTCCCCAGATTTGTGCTAAATTTTCAAAATCTGAAAATTTTCACGTTAGTGAAGGTGTCACATCCAGTTTGAAAAAGAGAGGGAAGATGAGAGTTATTTTTGTTTTCCTATTTGTGTTCCACCCTTCCTCAAAGTTGCTCAGGGAAGGTGATCCCATTTTATTCATCAAAACAACCCTGTGAGATAGACAAAGGCTTTGTGCAGGGCCATATAGGGAAACTTCATAGCGGAGCATGGATTTGGACTCTTGATTTCCTCAGTCCATGTCCCATGCTCTATCCACCACCCCACCAAAGAGGCATGTGTTTCAGTATCAGCTGCAAAAACATACACCAGCTATCAATACTCGTAGTGATGGTGTACGGTGGCCTTTTATATATCACCAAAGAAGAAGGATACAGAGCTGCATATAATTTGTATATGCTAATTTATATGCAGAGATGCAAATTTAGAAATAATTACTGTACTTTAAATAGAAATGCAGTGCCTTTCACCATAATGGGCGTTAGGAAGACTGTGACCTATATGCCTGCTCAGTCTGCTGTCCAGGTACTAATTGCTGATGTGCGACTTCAAGGCCCCTTTTCTCTTCCTCCTTATTGTCCTTAAACCAGAATTGGACTGAGTAGCCCTTTAAATACAGGACTATCCTATGACATCGAACTGTGGTGCTGGAGAAGACTCTTACGAGTCCCCTGGACTGCAAGGAGGTCAAATCAGTCCATCCTAAAGGAAATCAACCCTGAGTGCTCATTGGAAGGACAGATACTGAAGCTGAAGCTCAAATATTTTGGCCACCTAATGCGAAGAGAAAACTCTCTGGAAAAGACCCTGATGCTGGGAAAGACTGAAGGCAAAAGGAGAAGGGGACGGCAGAGGATGAGATGGCTAGATAGCATCACTGATGCAATGAATATGGACTTGAGCACACTCCGGGAGAGAGCGCAGGACAGGAAGGCCTGGTGTGCTATGGTCCATGGGGTCACGAAGAGTCGGACACGACTGAACAACAATCCTATGACAGCCATTCAAATTGAGGACATACCTCTGTAAAGTAAGATGGTCACCCTATGCAAGTACGGGGGGTGGGGAATAGTTGCAGTTTACAATCTCAAAACTATTGTGTTGAAATGAGATATAGAAACTAAATTTGATTTATTTCCAAATTAACACTGGAAAAGGGAGCTGGTTTTGATCATTAAACCTCTTCATGGCTTGGTATCTGAAGGACTGCTTTTCTTCATATGTGCTTTCCCCCATGATGTGATGTGTGGCAAGGGCCTTTTTGGTGATGGCTCCTCAACTGCAGAATGCTTTCACCTCGAAGCTTGCCTTGTGCCTTATTTGATGTCATCATGTCAAAGACTTGTTGCTTTTCCCAGGCTTTTTAATCTAACTGGTTTTATCTCAGCTGATTGTTTTTATGCTGTTTTGTGTGTGTTTTATCTCTGGTGATTGCTTTTCTGCTGCTCTTTCAAATTGTGTTGTTTTAATGGTTTTAGTTTTAAATGGTTTTAATTGTCATTTAGAGTCTTTGTATGCAGCCCTGGGAATGTTTTGAAGGATGGTGTATAAAGCCCTAAAATAAAATGAAATGGAATAATATAGGAAACGCCATAGTAGTAGATCCATTTCATGCATTAGTTCCAGAAATAAATCATTAGTATTATGTTGGCTGGTGCACTATTATTTCTCAAACTAGTGGGCCATAAACTTACAAATAGCACACACAGCATTGGGCTGCAACATGACTGCTTTGCTGGAACCAGCTTCTCATGGCAGAGCTTGCTATGGCTGCCTTCCCTGGCAACCTACCCCCTTCCTCCAGCATCCCCCCGCACACGCACACGCACACACATACTCTGCTTCATGCATCTGTTTGGGCCCCCACAGCTTTTCCAGTGGCTGGCTGAGCCTCTGACAGCTGGGGAAGGCAGAACTTACCAGTGCATAGCGACAAATTCTTTACATTCACTGCTACTTTACAGCCTCTGAGAAAAAGATGAGATTTGCATGGGGGTGGGGGTAGAGAGAAGCAGCCTTTCTTGAAGGCTTACTATTAAAAACTTTCTCATTAGCACAGGACTCTCTCCAGAGGATGCCTGCTGCTCCCAAACCCACCTGCTTTGTTAAATAATAAGTGCTTCCGCTGTTGGGCATACTGCAATGTTAGACACTTTTATTCGTGATGGGCTTCCAAATGCCTTTAAATGCAATGTAACAGGCAGCAATTAAACAGGTGAAGTTTTCCTCTATCACTAAATCGCTATGTCAAGGGTAAGTGTATCTTGTAGTCTTTCAGCCTTCATGAAGCTTGTTTAACCCTCAGGAGCCCTGGGAGAAAAAGAAGGTGGCAACTCTGGCTTGACTCACGTTCTCAGCAAGGGAGTAGAGTCCACTCAGTAGACAGATAGAGTAACCCTAAAATTTCCCAAGAGGCCATGTGCAAGCCACTGAAAGAGAAGAATCAAATACTCTGAAAACTTGACATCTTTACTGACTTGAAAAATCAGGAGGCTTGCTTATGTTCTTATACATATTTAGGGCTCCTTCACACTGAGCTTTTATCCTGTGATTGAGACTGCCCCTTCATGGAAGTTGGTGGGCTCTTCACATGACACCGTGAATCTCCGAGGCATCTCCTGCACTAAATGCCCTTTGTTCTGTTTTTAAATAGATCGCAGATAATGAGCTATCAAACTACCCCGTTGTGTTCCGCTTCAGTTTCCTCCATGAAAAGAGTAAAAGTGGCAAGAAGAGGAGTGCACGTGAAAAAGGGAGTCGTCGTGATCCTGCATTTAAAACCGAAGCAGAAAGCACCATTTTAAATGCAGGATTTTATGCTGGTGCAGAGATGCCCTTTCCCAGTAGTAATGTATGGCTGTGAGAGCTGGACTATAAGGAAGGCTGAGCGCCGAAGAATTGATGCTTTCGAACTGTGGTGCTGGAGAAGACTCTTACGAGTCCCCTGGACTGCAAGGAGGTCCAATCAGTCAATCCTAAAGGAAATCAGCCCTGAGTGCTCATTGGAAGGACAGATACTGAAGCTGAAGCTCAAATATTTTGGCCACCTAATGCGAAGAGAAAACTCGCTGGAAAAGAGAGTTTCCCTGATGCTGGGAAAGACTGAAGGCAAAAGGAGAAGGGGACGGCAGAGGATGAGATGGCTAGATAGCATCACGGATGCAATGAATATGGACTTGAGCACACTCCGGGAGAGAGCGCAGGACAGGAAGGCCTGGCGTGCTATGGTCCATGGGGTCACGAAGAGTTGGACACAACAAAGAGATGCCCTTAGTGCAGTGCTTTGAAACTTTAGTATGTAGTGTTTGTATTTGCCCACCTAAACAGAGAAATGGGATCAGTGAGATGGTCTTGATGAAAGTTGTGAGTTTTCAAGTTTCTGTAGGAAAATTAAGTGTTCAGAAGCATACCAAAGTTAAGACTACTAACAATCTAAAATCAAAGTGAATGTACTAAGAACTTTTGCCACTTTCTGTGCTCAGAATACTAATTTTACCTGTTTAGATTTTCTATGAACATAGAAGTTTGCACCTTCTTTAAACAACCGATTTGTCGAATTCATTCATTCTCAGTTATTTTGCTCTATCACATTCAAGGTTTTCCCCTCTTTCATTTTTACAGCTTTCTTATTTATTTATTTAATCAATTTGTATACTGCTTATCATATCAAACGATATCTCTAGGCAGTTTACAGAAACAGATTAAAATACATCATAATAAATACAAAAACTCAGCAGTTGCAATGTGTAAAATGTTTAAAATATTTAAAACCAAGGCTAAACAGTAGAATTAATAATCAGACTAACTGCGGTAAAGGTTATTCTCCTTAAGGTTGCCAACGTAAAAAAAAAAGGCTGCTCCTGTGCATTTAAGAACACTTTGATAAGCAGACATTAGGAGTATTAATATTTATCTCCAAAATGCTTCTGCTGATAGTTATATATCAAACTGTTCTTAAACAAGAGACACTGGGGCAGGTATTGTTTTCTTCTGGTCAGTTGTCAACTCTACTCATTCTTGGATTCTTCATACTTTACGATGAATGGGCAGCAGAGGAGGGAGTTGGATTGTGCATGCTTTTCTTTGGTCCTTCACCCTCACGCCGTAAGAGGGTTCAGCATAACTCATGACTGGAGACTACATGTATACAATACAAACAGTATACACGTAGGTTCTGTCTACGCAATTGGGAACTCTGGAGAAAGGCAGGGTCTGCCATTGTGTGTACCATACAGTTTGTACATTCATGCAGAAGTTATGCTGAACATGCATAGAGTGCAGGAGCAAGGAGAGTGGATGCAGTCACTGTAAAATGTGCTGAGTCCTCTCTTTCCACATGTCTCCATCTCCCAGTTTGCCCCTTTCCATTCCCTTCCTCCTTTTTCCTCTGTATTTCCCCCTCCTTTTACCCCCCCCCCATTTTCTGCTTGCTGTTAGGCTAATTGGCTGCACCTGCCAGCAAGAACCATAAAATCGGAGAAGTCGCCATGGCTGACTGATTTGGACATGCCCAACCTCCAGATTGTTTACATTAGCGTAACCCTTTGTCACGGGTTCTCAGCCTGGGGCTATCACTGCACCAGAGGCATTCTTTATAAGTGGAATGGTGGATATATAGGGGACTGGAGCACATACCGTAGTTTAGGTGCTTCTTATAGGTGGCTAGGCAAACGCTTTAAAGGAATCCCTAGAAGCGTTGGCTTCAGGTTTTGGAGAATGCTCCCAGGGAAATAACCCCACCTCACCGTTGATGCTGCACATTGACTTGCCCTATCCCTCTCAGCCCAATCTGCATCACCATCAACAGGGAGAGGGCAAAGCCAACAGACATTTGTCCTTGTAGGCCCCTTCCAACCCTACTATTCTATGATTCTATGACACTCCTCCTCCTTCCTCCTGTCATTGCTCACTCCCTTGGAAGAGGCCAGTCGGGTGGCTAGATAAGTCCTGAGCCACACATTAGTCCAAGAGGTGCAGATGAGGCCACAAAGCAACCTTGTCTGAACATGGCTGCTCTTCTGTGAGTGGCTCATGGGAACCTGGGAGTCATTTCTCCAGCCATGATCTCCCCTCAAGCCTGGAGCAAGACATGAATGGGGCAGAGGCTCCTCTTGGGGAGTCTTCGTTCCCTGTTCCTGGACCTTTCAGGCCAGAAAACGTTGCGTTGTCAGTCTCATAAGATATACCCCTAGTGCAGTCCCTACTGGCCTCATGTCATAGGAGCCAACATCTTCCGAAGCAGGCAACAGCTCTGTCAGGGTTCCCCTTATAATTGACCCCCTGAGCAACTCCTTAAGGATCTCGTGCCACCTTAAAAGGCCCACCTTCCTTCTTTTAAACTTCGTGCTGTGCACGTGGGGTGACTGTCTGGCACTTCAGACACCTGGGTGTTATCCACAACAGTTTACTGGTAAATTAAAGCAAGCAACTTACAACAAAGGGTATTTACAGAATAGAGGTTCCAGTTGCTATAGCCGCTTTAAAGGGGGGGGGGTGGCAAAATGACCCCCGCTTTCCAATTGCATTTAGAGGCTGTGAAAGGTCCCTGTATCTGTAACTGGTTTTTTTAAGCTTTTTTCAATGTTTGTATGTTAGGGCACAATCCTATGCATGTTTAGACAGAAAAAAAAGCCCTACAAAAAAGTCCAGCTATGCTGGCTGGGGAATTCTGGGAGTTGCAGGACTTTTGTTTTGTCTAAACATGCATAGGATTGTGCCCTTAAGGATCTTACATTATGCTTTTGTTATTTTGTATTTGTGGTTGTAATTTTTGTGAACCACCCAGACAGCTTTGGCTATTGGGCAGTACAAAAATGAAAAAAATGTAAATGAAAGCGGTGGGGAGGGTTGCAGCTATTTGCAGGGATGGGATTAATTTCATGACTAATTTAAGTCCCATTCATTTCAGTGGGTTTACTCTAAGTAGGACTAAAATCGGATACAACCCCTCTTGCCCAAATCCAAACTGGGAGCTAGCAGACATAAGAGCCACAGCTCTCCTGTGGTTTAGCTTGCACCACCCCTTCCTCCTGTTGCCTTATCAGGAGACCCTTCCCCAGTGTGTTAACATTTCAGCAACTCAGCAGAACGATGGTAGTTATAAATAACCAGCCTCCCATAGAATTCAAATACACAAAGGGACTGGAATGAAAAGATCCATATGTTTCCTTATTAGTTTTTTTTATTGTGTTCCATGCTACCTCCCCTCCCCCTTGAGATTAATGTTACAGATGCGAGTGCCTGCGATCCCAGTTGTGCAATTGTCTAGATTGCAGTGACGGATTTGTGTGTGTGTGTGTGTGTGTGTGTGAGAGAGAGAGAGAGAGAGAGAGAGAGAGGGAGAGGGAGGGAGGGAGGGAGGGAGGGAGAGAGTCTGGTTCCAAGAAGAAACCAAATATTTGGTTCCCACGCATAACCAAAGGAAAAGAAAAGAAACATACATTCTGTTTTGGCAGTGTCTCCTTTTCAGCTCATGCTTGTATTTTACTAACATAAAAATGGGGGTAGGCATATGAAGACAAAGGATGGGGGTGGTTGTTGTTAGAGGACTTTCAGGTGAAAAGGGAACTCGTTTTTCCCACTTTCTGGCACCACATAGCAGAGACCAAAATAGTACACTGCTTGAGGTCCAAGCTAAACATACTATGGAAATACATTCATTAAAGCTTGGTGGTTGCTTCTTCTAGTCACTTGCTTCAGGTTATGCTTCAGGTTGCTTCATCGCATCATGAGATGAGAGCAGGGTAGGGTGGCCACTTAAGCATCACTGAAAGAGAGGACAAAAGGAGGCACAGAGTTGCATAAAATTAGCATATGTTAATTTATATGTATAGATGCAAATTTAGGATTTATTATCATTCAAGTAGAACTGTAAAACTTCTCAACATAGGGGGGAAGACTGTGACCAGGTGACCTGTGTGCCTGCCCAGTCTGCTGTCCAGGGGCTAACCCTGGGCAACTTCAAGACTTCTGCTCTTCCATTTTGGCTTCTTTATCTTTAAGCTGGACTTGGATTTGAGAGCCATTTACATAGAGGACACCTTCTGTCAGGGTTCCTCTTATGACCTGGACCCCCTGAGCAACTCCTTAAGGACCTCTTGGCTCCTTAAGAGACCCACCTTTCTTCTTTTAAACTTCCCCTTACCAGTAACTGCTGTTTAGGCTGTAGACATGGAGTGACTGACACTCTAGACACAGTGTTTAACCACAGCACTGTACTAGTAGGTTTAAACAAATTACAACTAAAGGTATTTACACAATAGAGCCAAGTGATACAAAAGGCATGAAAAGAAAAGAAAAGTTGCAAAATGCAAGGTCCTTTGCCCTAACTGTCCTTAGACTTTTCTAGGCTGCTTCTTCCTGCTCACACTTCGGACTCTAGCTGTCTCTCTCCTCTTACTGGCTGTTGCCTAGTCTTTCTAATCTTACTGGCTCTCTCTCAGACCATATATACCCTCCTCCCAGCAAAACCGAAAGTACTGCCTCAGACGAAAATAAATTTATTTATTTATTAATTTGTTCATTTTATTTCTATACCGCCCAATAGCCAAAGCTTTCTGGGCGGTTCACAAAAATTAAAACCAAACAGCACACAATAAAACAATTTTAAATATATAGAATATTAAAACCACAATATAACAATACAACCACAATAAAACCTAGCAGCAGTGCAGGAATTTAAAATACAGATTTAAAACAGCAAAGCTAAAAATTTAGAAAGCTAAAATGCTAAAATGCCTGGGAAAATAAAAAGTTCTTCACCTGGCGCCGAAAGGAATACAGTGTAGGTGCCAGGCGAACCTCACTAGGGAGCTCATTCCAGAGCCAGGGTGCCACAGCAGAAAAAGCCCTCCTCCTAGTAGCCACCCGTCTCACTTCCTTTGGTAGGGGCTCACGGAGAAGGGCCGCTGACAGCCCTCCTCCTAGTAGCCACCCGTCTCACTTCCTTTGGCAGGGGCTCACGGAGAAGGGCCGCTGACGATGATCTTAAGGTCCGGGCAGGCACATATGAGAGGATGCGATCCTTCAGGTAACCTAGCCCCAAGCCATTAAGGGCTTTGAATGTTAACACCAGCACTTTGAATCGGGCCCGGAAATGGACTGGCAGCCAGTGCAGCTGGAAAAGTACTGGCGTAATATGAGTTCGCAGGCCAGTCCCTGTTAACAATCTTGCTGCCCTATTTTGGACCAGTTTCCGGACCATTTTCAAAGGCAGCCCGACGTATAATGCATTGCAGTAATCCAGACGAGAAGTTATCAGAGCATGGATAACTGTAGCTAGGCTATCTCTGTCCAGATAAGGGCGTAGTTGGTATACCAGCCTAAGCTGATAAAAAGTGCTCCGTGCCACTGAGTTCACCTGTGCCTCAAGTGACAGTTCTGGATCCAAGAGCACCCCCAAACTACGAACCTGATCCTTTAGGGGGAGTGCAACCTCAAATGAAACTCAAGCGGAGAAATCAGACTGACACTAATCTGGAGAAATGAAACTACTCCTCTCAGGGTTACCCCCTCCCAACAGAAAACTCCAGGCCTCTAAGCCTGACCTTTTTTTCCCTTTGGTTCTGTAAGCCTCAAACCTTCACACCTTCAAACGGGAGGCTCTCTGACAGCCCTTCAAATAGGGTATGGTCTTGGACATAGGGACAACTGAGAGGAGGGGGTGCGTAACCCTCCCCGGCCATCACTTTTCCACTGAGATTTCTCTCTCTATGGATTTTTATTTATTAATTTAACATATTTATACCCTGCCTTTCCTCCTATAGCTCAGAACAATCTCAAAGGTTCCAGATACAATGGGTTTTAAACATTCATGCATTTGTGTGTAATATGTAGTTTGCCCCTAGGAGCTGTGAGGCCCTAGGTTCAAATGTCACCTCAGGTATGAGCACGTTGCATGTCCTTTTGCAGGGCACGCCTCTCACAGCCTCAATTCCCATATCTCCAATGGGGGGATAATACTAGATAATATGACAGAAGGAACGAATGAAGCTGTCTTATACCAAGTGAGACCACTGGTCCATCTAGCCCAGTATTGTCAACACTGATGGACAGTGGCTCTCCTGGGATTCAGGCAGAATACTTTCCTAACCGTGTATGGAGAAGCCAGGGATTGAAAATGGGACCTTCTGAATGCAAAGCATGTGTTCTCACCACTGAGCTATGGCCTCTCCCCTAGGGGCCCCGAAAGAGTCAGCATCCTGCTTCCCCCATGTGATCTTAACTGAGTTAAGTTTTATAAGGGATAGATTGCTGCCCACGAATGCAAGGTCTTCTTTTAAATTATCAGGAATGCAGCCAGCAGAGGGCAGATGTTTAACCTTTTCCTCCTCTGCTGCAGTCCTCATTGAAACAGGTCCTTGGAAGCTGCTATTTGCTGGCGAAAATGCAAGTTTCTGTCCCAACGCAAATAGGATGCTGCCTTATACTGAATGCCCTTGGTCCATCTAGTCCAGTATTGCTTACACTGACTGGTGGTAGGTCTCCAGGGTCTCAGGAAGGGGTCTTTCCCAGCCCTACCTGAAGATGTCAAGGAATGAACCTGGAATCTTCTGCTCGCAAAGCATGGGCTTTAACGCTGAGCTATGGCCCTTCTCAAAATATAATTTATCCACGAGCTATATAAGAAGATACCTTCTGCCATCAGAGCAATGGCCCATCTAATTCAGTATTATCGACACTGATTGGTGGTGGCTCTCCGGGGTCTCAGACAGGGGTCTTTCCTAGCCGTACATGGAGCTGGGGCCTGCTGCATGGAAAACAAGTACTCTACCACTGAGCTATGGCCACACTTAGTAATGCTTAGGGGCCGGCGAGGTTGTGGTGAGAATTACTAAGATAATGTACGTGAAATGCTTTGAAGAGTGTAAAGTGCAAAATAATAATAATAATAATAATAATAATTTACATTTCTAAGGATCTGGAACTGAAAAATGTTCCCTAGCCTTATCCCTCAAGATTCTTCTGATATTTTAGCAGAGGAGGAACTTCACTTCAAATTTCACTTTAGGTGAATTTTTGTTGTTTGTTGTTAATGGTAACAACACTCAAACTTTGATCTGCTGCACTGAACCAGGAATATAAGGGCTCCTGGTGCAAAATCTTTAATATAGACATGGCTGTGTTGAGAGAGGATGAAGAGCCAAGAAACTGAAATTGAGAGATTTGTCCCTAAGAGAAATAAAATGCTGGCAAGCCCTGCTGGTGTGTTGTTTTCCCACAAATGAGGAAACGGTCAACATCCGTCCCTCCTTCCCTGAACGGCCTTCTCCATGGCTCCTCTTTAGTTGACCCTTCTGGATCTTACGTGTTTTCCTTTGGAACTTCACGGGTTGTGGTAACCCCATTGCTCTTATTTCCTCGAGAGCTACTGAGCAACCTTCATCTACGGAATGGGCATTTCAGCTTTTGATAGCCACTTGCATATCCTTGGTGGATCACAGAATCAATGGTGGTGCGTGCAGCATACTGGGCAGAAAGCAAGGTGCTGACGTGAAAGCACATTGTGCAATGCAGGTACAATGTAGGTACCCTACAGCATCAGGCCAGATTCAAACAACCATGGAGTGTGTAGCTAGCTGTTTTTGTGAAAGGCTTGCACTGCAGTTTCCTGAGAGTGAACGAGATGTCGGCAGGGACGGCTTTAGGGGTTGGCATTGTTGGGCAGCTGCCAAGGTCCACACTTCCGCAAGCGGCCCAGTGCTGACCACCAGAGCCCAGTGATCCCACTGCTGCTCTACTTGCCATTATCAAGTGCTCTGTCCTTCTCACCCAGAGGGAGAGGGCCAGCAGACAACAAAGTGAGCAGAAAGAATAAGACTGCATGCTTACTAGTTTCCCCTCTCTCTGGGCACTGGTGGGGATTGGGACCAGAGGGAGAGCGACTGGGTGATTGCAGAGAGGAGCCCACTGAGGGCATCTTTCCCAAAGGCTGTCCCAAATATTGACTGGCATTGGCCATCAGCATGTTGGTGGGGCTTCACTACAACCTCATACAGATTGGGCCATTGCAAATTGCAATGTATTTTATTTATTTAAAAATATTTCTACACTGATTATTATTATGATATGCTACATTGTCATCCATAAAGCAGCTCAGAAGGCAAAGAGACAGACACACCAAGGGGCAGATAGGTGTGTGTGTGTGTGTGTGTGTGTGTTGTCTATTGTACCTTAACTATAGAATTTAAGCTTCACAGAGGTTTTGGTAGCTTAAGTAGTTTGTTAACAGGGTTTTATACAGCTCACTGGCAGGTTCTTAATCCAGGTCTGCAGCAGGGTTTCTTCTAAGCCAAGGAAAAGTGGGAGAGGGGAGTCTGCAGTCCTAAGGAACAGTGCACAGGTCATTTATTATGCCTGAATACAACACACTGTGGAACATTTATTATAGAAAAGGAGCGGGCAGAAAATATATTGGGATCTACTGGTGGGTCGCTGGATGATTTGCAATAGATCGACAAAGGTTTCTGATTCCGAATTGCTTAACAACAGCAACAACAAAAAAGAAAAAAAGATGGTTTGTGTTTATAAATGTGAGTGGGGGTGGGTTAAGAAAAAACACCAAATTATTCAAGCCTTCTTCCAGCATTCTAGCCTGCATTTGCAAGATCTGCTCCCGATGGCAATGGAGCACGAGAAGTTCAGATTCAACTTTTTGTCCCATGCATGAAAATAGCCCTCCCTCCGTTTTTGACTCTGCCGTGACGGTGGTCAATTTGGCTCACGGTTGTGTGCAAAAGCCTAGCTGCTTTTGGGCGGCTTTGGGCGGCTTCCTTTCCTCCCTCTGCTTGTGCTGAGGAGTGATTCGCAACAGCCACTGCTGCCTCAGCTAGCGCTCCCCCCTCCCTGCCTGCCCAGCTCATTCCCTTGTGTCCATCTCTCTGTGTGCTGGTTTCTTTCTCTCTGCTGCATCTGAAAACGGCACCACCTGTTGCGGCTGTCCGCACTGTGTTACATTCAGACGCCCAGCTTCGTTTCCCCTGTTAATAAAAACAGGCTTGGGAATGAGGCGATGGCTGTGGGAAAGTCCCGGCATGTGGGAAGACAGTGGGGAGCCGGAGAGAGGAGAGGAGAGAAGGGGGACGGGGAGGAGGGAAGTTGTGTGTACACGATGGGGGTGGAAGCTGGCAGTCACTAGCTGCTCTTCCCCTTCATTTAGGAGACAAAGTGCCCACCCAAAATTAGAGGGGTGAAAAGGAGAGAGGATACAACAATGAGCCAATTAGAGGGAGAGCAGCATTTTTTTAAAGGCTTGTTTGTGGTATTTCAGTGACAGTTTCCGCCACATCATATCTGTCTCTTCCTTGCTACCAGCCCCCACTGTTTAGCCCCCCCTTTGACATTCCACCAACGGCTGTGCTTGGAAGACCCAGCCCCCCAGCACTTTCCCCATGGGAACTCCTCGCTTGGGTGGGAGTCATAGAATCATAAGAGTTGAAAGGGACCTCATTGGGGTCATCAGCTCCATCCCCCTGCCAGAAACACAAATCCAACACAAAGCTCTTTTAGGCTAGCAGACGTCGTTTTTAAGAGATTGGAAGGTGGTATGGGAGGGACTTTTACATGCATAGGCATTGACACAGTGCAGCTGCCTTCCCCAACCTGGTTCTCTTCCAGATGTGTTGGACTGCAGCTCCCGTAACAGTCAATAGCCACACTGGCTGTGAATTAGGGAAGTTGCAGTCCAATGCATCCGGAGGGCACCAGGTTAGGGTCAGCTGAGCTTCTTACACTTGCAAATCCGTCTCTACGCTGTGTTGGATTCAGGCACAGTGAAGTCACTGGGGCTCCGTCCAACTTCATATCAGCAGAATTCCATTGGAGCAACTCTTGCTGCCCTCCCCCTAGCCCCGTTTGCACTGGCAAGCGGACACATCCCCACTGGGATTATGCATATAAGCCACTGGGAGCTGCCCTCTTAAGGGCAACCCAACCTTCCCTTAATCTGAGAAAATCCTCCTGCAGGCATGGATTAAGGACCTAAGCAGACCTGATGTTAAATGTGTGAATGCAATTAATGTGCACACATTTTTGGTTATGTAAAGAGCAGCTCCAGGGAAGCCTGAGCAGCTGTGGGACCGGGTGGGGTGGGGAAACTGAGCACTTTCTCTGCCTGCCAAGGTCCTGACAAAAGTCGCCTCTCTTAAGCTGCTCTTTGCATTTCAGGGGTTCATTATGTGACCATGATTAACGTTAATGTTTTTGTTCTGTAAATAGCTGCTACAGGACCATGGGGAAGGGGAGTTTAACTCTTTCTCTCCCTGCCACAGTCCTGACAAAAGTCACCTCTCCGAAGCTGCTGTTTGCATTTCAAGGGAAAACCCCCAAGAACACCAGCGGAGGCTTCCCTGGAAATGCAGAGAAGCTGCAGAGAGGTGACTTTAGTCAGTGCCGAGGAAGGAAAAGAAAGACTTAAACTCCCCTTTCCCATGGTCCTGTAGCTGCTATTTACAGAACAAAAACATTAATGTTAATCATAGTCACGCGATTAACATCATGTCTACTTGAAAGCTGTATATAACCTGTTAATTATCAAAACATAGGAACATAGGAAGCTGCCTTATACCGCGTCAGACCATTGGTCTATCTAGCCCAGTATTGTCGACACTGATTGGCAGCAGCTCTCCAGGCTTTCAGGCAGGAATTTTTTCCGCTCTGCTGGAACCTGGGACCTTCTACATACAAAGCAGGTGCTCCACCATGGAGCCTCGGTCCTTGACCTGTATGGAGTCTGCATCCAATAGTTAAGGTTCAAGAAACAATACATGCAGCACAAGTAATAACACTCTCTATCATCCTATGGCCTTCAGCTATCTTGAAAGCTCATGTTACACACTCTTCACTTCTCCCAGGCTAGCAGTGAGGGATTCCAGATGCAGAGCTAGCAAGGTTTATTGCCTGCCAGGTGACAGAATGCTGTATACTTATGGCATATTTGTCGTATTTGCAAATATAAAAGCAGAGCATAAATGGAGACAAACAGGTAGTTCCGAGAGGCAAAAGATCTCCCATAGAGCAGCTTAGGCATCTCCCCAGGTGACCCCGCACAGTTCCAGCTAACTCCAGGAGAAACTCTCATCTCTCTTTTTTGCCCATCTTCCAAATTGCCCACCTGCTGTTTGCACACCCACACATACACACACTGCCTGCCCCCACCTGCAGCTGGAGGGTATCACCTTCCCCAAGCTCTGGGGGGTATTTCATTCAAAAACACAATGAGGTCCTCAGCTATCAGGAGACTAACTCCTAACCATGAGCTCCCATCAACCAACCATCCTAGACTATTAATCAGATGATTTAAAAAACCATTTGTCCTTTTATTGGTCTGTGCCCTCAACTCCTACTCTGTGCCCTCACCAACTATACTCTCAACTTGGAGAGGTCCCTTAGAAAGAGCATTTGCTCTATATGCAAATGGGCCCAGATTCAATCCCAGCATCTACGTTAAAAGGTTCAAGGAGCAGATGATGAGAGACCCTTCTCTGCCTGAGAAATGGGAAAGGTGCTGCCAACCGGAATAGACAGTCCTCATCTGACCTGGAATAATGCAGCTCCCTTGTGTCCTGCCTGGAGTACGGTTTCTGTAGAAAGGCAAGAGAGAAAATGCTGTAATAAATACAAGCAAAAATTCAAGGAGAAATATCCCCCCCCGCTCCCCTGCTGGGAATGCTGCCGCTTGACCTATTGAAATCCTGCCTAATATGCAAGCAGTTAATGGCACAGAAGCTATGCCATGAAAAAGGTGGCAACGTTTGAACATCACCATTGTGCTTGTTGCTTCAGGGGTGGAGCCGCCCTAAGGCAGGCCTGCAAAATATAATCCACTAGGCCAAATGCGGCCCATATATGGCAGCCTAGGCGGGATGAATAGACCGCCTTCGTTTGCTATCTGCTTGAGACTGCAAAAAATGGGCTGATGGGAATGTTCAATGGAGGCTGGTGGCTCCGATTTCAGTGGGGCCGTAAATCCATTCTGGATTTTAGTCAGAACCAGCCAGAACTCTAAAAGAGCTACCCAAGATGCTGAACCATACCCCCAAAATAGGTTCAGCACCTTGGATAGCTGGTTCTGACTGAAACCCAGAATGGATTCACAGCCCCACTAAAATCAGAGCCACCAGCCTCCATTGGGAAGGTTGCAGGTAAAACATAGGTTGGTGAGTGTTGTGGGCCTGGAACCGGCCTCTCCTGGGGAGCTGAGGCCCAGCTCCTGACATCCAACATAGCAGACATTCACTAGACCACCAGGCCACTGGAAAAAGAGCTGCCGCGTCTCCTGACACCATAGCAATGAAGGGCGAGGTCAGGTCAGCAAACCGACCGGCAGTAGAGAACATCACAGCTGATTTGTTGTAGCCATGTGGGGAATGTCTCCAGGAATGGGGGAGAAATGTGTTTGTTACACATTACCTAATTCCACACTTTCAAACCAATGCACAAACCAAAACTCAGTTATCCTTTGAAAATTCGCATTTCTCCAAATTTTGTAATGGACTTCTCCAACCTAGAAATGTGACCAGAAATGTGTGTATTTGGGGTAAGTGCACACAAAAATGGCTATACTTGTGAAAATAACATTCAAAAGTGCATTATATTAGGAAAACTGTGGGGGGGGGAATGCATATCTTAGGCAAAACGGTAAACAAAAATACATGTATTAAAAGAAACACACAGAAAAATGCATACCAATTTTAATGCTAATTTTTAAAAAATGATCAAATCTCAGGACAAATTGAACTTAAGACTGGGAGAAAACACTCGACATTCAGGATTTCCAGCTTATGACTGGAGAATGAGAAACTGAGAGAAACAGAACCTGAGAGATTCATTCGTCCCTAGATGTGGTTTTCTGCCCCAACAGGAAACCGCAGCAGAGGTGGGACAGGAAGACTGGAGGGTGCAAGGCTTATCTGTAGCTAAAGACAGGCAAACCAAGGCTGAGGAGGACTCCTGCATAGCGCCTAGTGTACTTAGGAGGTTGGGGCACAGAGAGAAAGGAAGAGGGGCAGAGTGACTCAACCCCCTCCCCTCTAAGACCTGAGGAGGCAACAGCTGAATCCTGGACCCAGAGGCCATGACAGTGGGTCATAATCTCCCATTAAAAGGATCTCAGAGGCAGGCCTGTGAAAGACTCTGGCAGTCAGAGGGGTAGACAGCTCTGAACTGGATAGACTAGCAGTAGGAAGCAGTAGGACACCTTGTAGGGAAGGTTAATTTTCATATGATTTTTGGCGGTAGGGTGGCTGCTTGTGCATTGCCAAAAAAGGGGAAAGGCATCATCAAAAAAGAGGACACGGAGTTGCATAAAATGTGCATGCGCTCATTCATATGTGTACAAGTTACTATCATTTAAATAAAAAAACAACCCATCTCACCATAGTGGGGGAGGCTGTGACTGGGAAGGGGGGGTCGGGCTTGCAGATGAGGCTTTTATTGTGCAATCACCTTCCCCCATTCACAGAACAATACAGGAAGCACAGACATCATCCTCTTCCATTTGTAACCCTCCCGTGCTTTCCCTCCTCTTCATCTGCCTTTTTTCTTACCAGGAAAAATCCGTTAAGGTGGAAAAGAGAAAATGCCATTCATTGGTAGTGCTAGGAGCCCCTCCACCAGGAAGCTGCCCAGCTGACCTGTGTGCCTGTTGCTCCATCTGCTGATGGGTTGATGGGCAACTTCAAGGCCCCCGGGCTCTCTCTTCTTAGGGTTCTTTTATCTTTAAACCGGACTCAGACTGGACAGCCCTTCAAACAGAGGACAACTTCAAATGATGGTCTGTCCTCTGGTAGCCCATCAAATAATAGGACACATGGCCACCTTATTTGGCGGTAGCCCCACGTCCTGCATAACACGTATCTGTCTTCATTGGGATAATCAGAGAACATTGGTCATTGTACTGATATCAGCATTACAGTTATTTATATTTATTTAGCGTACGGCTACCAGGAAGTGGGCCTTTTCTGCTGTGGCACCTCACCTGTGGAATGAGCTCCCTAGACAGGTTCACCTGGTGCCTACGTTGTACTCCTTTTCATTTTCCCAGTATTTTAGCATTTTAGCTTCCTGGTCTTTTATCTCTGGCCCCATCTACATGAGACTTTTACTCCAGGGCAGCTGGGAGTCGAGGTGCCTCGGGACAGACGATGCAATCGCCACTTCGCAGCCATCTGTAGCTTTTCTCCTGGAAAATGTGGATTTCCAAGGAGGTGTTTTGCTGCAATGTTTTTCGTTTGCTGCGGGTATCCCTGCGGTTGGTCTGTCCCTTCCCCAAACCAACTTCGCATTTTGCAGTGGGCATGTTATAGGCATGTGTAGTACTTGCGTCACTTTGTGAAGCCCCTTTACTCCCCCCGTCCCTTTGCAGTTGCGCAGTTACAGAGGCACAGAGAGGCGTTTTCACTTATTTAATCATGCTTTTGCACATTTTTGCAGCTTTGTATCTTTGCAATGGTTGCTTTTGGAACTCAGGGACCAAGGGCCGGGGGCAGGTCTTGGGGGAGGACCAACTTTGCTCCGCTCCCCTTTTCGGAGTGATGGGTAGGCACGTACTGCTCATGCTTGTGAGTGCAAACCACTGCGAAATTCTCAGGCTGGGGAACTGACAAGCAGATGGCGTGGAAATGAAGGAGCACAGAACACCCACTTTTTAGCTAATAAGGGATGGAAAGACACAACAGAACCCCTAAAATACAAAACAGCCACTGAAGTGTTGCACCCCTATTATTCAGCATATGGCTACCAGGAAGCAGGCCTTTTCTGCTGTGGCACCTCGCCTGTGGAATGAGCTCCCTAGGACTGCACAGGACTGCAAAGCTGTGCATTAAAATATAATGGCCAAAAAAAGGGCATGGCGGAGTCTGTTAGGGAAGCCTGCAGTAAGTTGTGAGTATATCCCAGCAGAAGCTAATTTCAGAAGCTGAAATGCTGCGCAGTTGCGAAGGAGTGAAGGGTGAAAGCGGTGCCATGTAGACTGGACCCTGGTGTTTTAAATCTGTATTTTAAATCTCTGCACTGCTGCTAGGTTTTATTCTGGTTATACTGTTCTATTGTGGTTTTAAGCTTTCCTATTTTATATTGGTTTGTGCTGCACCTTGTGGTTTTAATTTTTGTGAATTGCCCAGAGAGCTTTGACTATTGGGAGGTATAGAAATGAAATAAATAAAATAATAAATAAATTCCCCACCATTTTCCCGTGGATATTGAGGGAGCATTTTCACTGGGAATTTGCACTTATTTTACTTCATGGAGTTGATGGGGCGGGGACCATTACATCAGAATTGGTCCAAAACATCCTTGGCAGAAGTGAGTGATGCCCTTGGTCTCACAAACAGTGGTGGCTCTAAATTTGGGGTGAATGGGGCAGCAACCCTCTGCTTCTCCCCCACCCACTAGTGGCAGAGAACCCCCCCCCACACACACACACACACACAACCAGGAACATTTGCTCCAAAACATGGCATGTGGCTGCTGATTACCTCGCATTCACTTCTCCTGCCCTCCTCTGAGAATCTCAGTAAACTATTGAGTATCTGCCCTGCCCTCCGCCCCACCAGCCCCAAAGAGCCCCAGCTGCCACTGCTCTCCCTGGCTAGAGTCAACACGACCCTGCAAAGCACCTTCCTCTAGGCAGAGAGACTGTCATTTCCAAGGATCTTGCTCCCATTTTCCAAATCTGTTTTGAATAAAAGAGCAAAGCTACAATGGAAAGTTGTGCGGTGGTGGGATGGGGTGAGTGTGAGAGAGATATCAGTATGTATGTATGTATGCATAAAGCTAAGTCAACTTCCTTTGGAGGCATGGGGCGAGGTGGGAATGGGAATGGGGGAGGATTTGAGCCAGCGGGAAAAAGGCAGCTTTCAAATAAAAACAATTAAAAAAGCAGAGCAGCAGCAGCTGAGGAATGTGAATATTGAGCAGCCTTCCCTTCCACACGCCCCGTCGCATTCACCACACCAGCGGTTTCCCAGCAGATTTGCTTGTACGCCGCGCATTCCTTACCAGCCCAAAGACATGAAAGCCTTTGACTGCAAGGCTCGGATCAGCGTTGTGTATCAAAACCGCCCCCAGCAGTAGCCTGTTTCTGCAACGAGACCCCTCCTCTCTGCATTTTTGTGCTGCTCTACCGTTTTACAGATGCTTCGTATTGTTTTATTGTGTCGCTTTATGGAGGTTTTTTAAATGGGATTTTGATGTTTGTATGAGATTGATAATCCTTTGGAAGTGTTTGCTGAAAAGCAATGTAGAAATGATGCTGATGCTGATGCTGTACTTGTGGTTTTAATTTTTGTGAACTGGCCAAGGAGCTTTAGCTATTGGGCGGTATGGAAATGTGATAGATAGATAGATAGATAGATAGACCCTCCCACCAGCCAGTAGAAGCAGCCATCTCCTTCCTCCCCCCGCAACATGCGTGCACACACACACACACACACTGCCACTGTGAATTACGCTGGCATCATTCCCATTTGAGCATTTTATAGGAATAAAGAATGCCGAAGGGTTGCTCACTGCATCTTTGCCACCCATTCAGTCAGTGGCGAAGTGTTGGTTGAGAGAGAGAGAGAGAGAGAGAGAGAGAGAGAAACCTCTACCCTTTGCTGCTTTGTCTTAATGGTAAGAACCCCACCACTACCACCACTAGAATTTCATCTCTCTCCAAAAGTAAGGCATGGCTTTGCTGGCTGATTTTGCCCCCTAATCCTGCAGAAGTGCTTTAAAAGAGCAGGGCAAATAATTCAGCCCAGGGCCGGCCCAACATGTTTTGCTGCCCTTAGGACAAGATGGCGGCCCCCTTCCAGTCCGTGTACAAAGCTGACCAGGGCCACAGCTGAATCTCCCTTCAACATGGGAGCAGTGGAGGCTGGTGGCTCCGACATCAGTGGGGCAGTGAATCTGCTCCGTGTTTCAGTCAGAACCAGCCAGAACTCTAAAGGAGCTATCCAAGGTGCTGAACCTTCAGCACCTTAGAAAGCTCCTTTAGGGTTCTGGCTGGTTCTGACTGAAACCCAGAATGGATTCACAGCCCCACTGAAATCGGAGCCACCAGCCTCCACAGCAGGAGAGAGGAGAGCATCTTACACTGCGCCTGAGGGTCACAGCCCTGCTTAGGAGGTGCAAGGCACACACAGCTCTGTCCTCCAACACCTTGCCACCTGCTATTCCCAGCCTCTGCTGCCTGGGACGGTCGCCTCATTCTTTCTAATGGTTTTAGTCTAAAACACACACACACCAGGATTCCAGGCATGGTGCCCCAGCTGCTCCACACATGCTCCATGGGATCGGGAGAACAGTGTGGTGATGAAAGCTGTGGGATGGGGATCAAGGCAATGTGTAACATCAAGGCGGATGGGGAACAGATTGCCCCAGATTTGCCTGCTCAGGATATCCATAATATTTCCATGACTGAATCCAGCTCGGGGACAGTGCTCAAATTATAGAGGGGGAAAGCATAGGGTCCTCCCTGCCTTCTCACCTTTTATGCTGGACCCTTTGAGCTGCTGTTTTTCAGAAGTCATAAATCATAGCCAGCCCTAATGTTAGGCAGAATGAGGTAGGGTGTTGGCAGCAGACTCCCCTCTGGGCTTTCCTCCTGAGCCCCCATCCTAGCTGCTTCCTTCTTTCTGGGGTGCCACCCAGGTGGCGCCAATATTTACATGTAAAGTGGCCACTTAGGAATCGCCCCCCACCCAAAAGAGGAAATGTATCACCAAAAAAAGAGAGAGTACAGATGCAAATTTAGAAATAATTCTTCTAATTTAAATGGAACTACAGCACATCTCACCATAGGGTGGAAGACTGTGACCAGGTGACCTGTGGGCCTTGCAGAGATGGCTGCCCAGATGCTGTTGATGGGCACCTTCAAGGCCCAGCTCTTCCTTCTGATGGTTCGTTATCGTGGACTGGACGGCCCTACAAATAGAGGGAGCCTTCAAAATAGAGGACTGGCAGCCCTTCAAATGGAGGCCTATCCTCTGTAAAAGAGGACACACGGCCACCCTGCTTACTTGTTGCTGGGCTGGGCTGTCTGTCTGTCTCACCTAGCTGCTGTCTTTGAATGTGTCACAGACAGGATCATTGGGAAAGGTCCTACTTTACAGAAGATAGGCCTCCATTTTGGAGAGCTGGCAGTCCTGTATTTGAAGAGAAGTTCAGTCCAGGTCTGGTTTAAAGTCAAAGGACTATAAGGAGGGAGAATCCTGGTGTCAGGGTTGGATTGGAGCCCAGAGAGCCCCAAAGCAGTTCTGATTCTGAGGAAGAGATAGAAACCATGGGAGAGGAACCCACCCGCTGTTCAGAGGTGCAGCCAGGGGGAGAGCCCCTCCCAGTACACATTCCTGAGAGTGATAGTGACTAGTGACCCTGGCAGGGAGAAGAAGGCACAACAGCAGTTTCTGGACACTAGGCACCGGTGCAGCATCAAGCGGGAGATGGTGGGCGATGGGAGGAGGCGCTCAGCCCTCTTGGCGCAACGGCAACAGCAGTGCCCCGATGCCCCATGGGAAAAGGGTGGACTCTCTCCTCCTAGCCCATAAGTTCAGAGGTTTCCCGCCTTCCCCCGCAAACAGAGATCAACTGATTCCTAAGGCTAGAACCCCCGAGTAGGCAGCTCTCTTACGTCTTGTAGGATCAAGCAATTAGCATCTGTAAGCGTCATTAGGTTGAATGGGAATAAAGCCTTAGAAAAGAGCCCTATTATCTGCGTGTTGATTCTGGCTACCTGAGGATTTCGGAAGGCAGCAGGGGTGACTTGACTAGTGACTAGGTCACCTAGTCAATCTTCTCCACTATGGAGAGATGTATTGTATTTCAATTTAGAGTACAGTTATCATTTCTAAATTTTCACCTATTCATATAATGTATTTATTTATTTATTTATTTATTTTGACACCACCCCTTAGCTGAAGATCTCTGGGCAGCTTACAACATTTCATCAAAAAAAAAAAATACAACAACATTAAAAAATACAACATTATGATAAAAACAGTCTAACACATTTTAACGTGAAAATTTAAAACAATTTGAAGAGCTATAAACAGTATTAATAAACGTTATTTTTAATAATAGACCTGTTCAAGACAGCAGACATAGATGCCCCATGGTATGCCATTAAATGCCTGGGAGTAGAGGGCAGTCTTAACCTGGCACCGAAAAGATGACAGTGTCGGTGCCAGGCGGGCCTCAGTGGGGAGCTTATTCCAGAGTCGGGGGACCACCACTGAGAAGGCCCGCTCTCTTGTTGCCACCTTCCGAGCCTCCCTTGGAGGTAGCACTCGGAAGAAGGCCTCAGGTGCTGACTGTAGTATTCGAGTACATTCAGGTCGGTGGAGGTGGTCCATCAGGTATTGTGCTCCTGAGAATGTGTAGATTTTCACATGCAAATATTATGCAAATTGGTGCCCTCTTTTGTCCTCTTTTTTGGCAATGCTTAAGTGGCCACCCTAGGCTGTACTCATTTGAGTGCCGTTGCTGCCTGTCACTGCCACCCTCTTCAGAGAAACCTACCAAGGGAGCCCAGTGATTTAGGCAAGGGCCCAGGGGTGGACGCTTTTACCAAGCGCCTCAAATCTAGAGCCAGCCCTGGAAAGACCCGTGTGTTTGGCTCGGCTCTGGTATTCACACACATAGTTCAGCTGCCTGGAAGAGCACAGTGGAGAAGCGGCTGCTTCACAAGTGTGTGTAAAGGGGGCCTGTATCGCATTGGAGACACACAGAGGAATTGGCCCGGGTGTAGAGGGAAAAGCAAAGCAAACAAAAAAAAACATGGAGGAAGGACAGAGAAAACAGCTAATGAAACAACAGAAATTGCATGCACCTGTACATATAAATGTGCAAATGCAAATGTTATGCAAATAGGTGGCATCTTTTGTTCCCTTTTTTGGTGATCCGCATATGGCCACCCTAGTAGTCAGGCAAGGTGTTGTGTGTGCCACCCTGCTCTCCATCCTTTAAGACCTAGCTGGCTGGGGGTACTCGGACTTGGAAGGCACCAGCTTGGTGAACGCTGCATTCAGGGCTCTTCTTCTGCTTCTCCCTGCGACTCAAGCACTGTTTGGGAAACTCCATCTCTGGAATGTAGCGTGTTTCTCTGCTCCCTTTTCATTCCCCACTCCAACTCGGCTGGCATAGGTCATGAGCCTCCCTTTAGCAACCTCTGCTGGAATGAGGCAGACACTGCCATGCTCTACATATGTGCAGCCCTTCTTTTTTGAAGTCCTCTTCTGTCGTAATGCCTAGATTGTGGGATGCTGTCCCTCTGGGGTGACCGCTCCACAGTCCTCTATTTAAAGGACTATCAGAGGACAGTCCCTTCTTTGAAGGCATCCTCTGTTTGAAGAGCTGCCCAGTCCAAATCTGATTTAAAGAGAAAGAACCCTAAATTAGATCTGTATGTACTGGGAGATTTGGGATGGGAGGACGGCCATTTTCAAGCTCACCTACATTCTCCAAAAACCACTTTGAAGGTCGTTTCAGCTTCCTCCTGTCTTTGTTTTCAACCTGGTTTGTTCTGCTTGCTTGAACAGGAAAAGTGTGCATTTCGAATGGGAAAGGTGCAAATTTCTGTGTGTATTTTTCAGAAGTGTGCACTTTTGAAAAATAGTAATTGATATTGTGTTGCGGTGTTTGATTTTGCCTATTTTGTAATTGATCTGAAATGTTATTATGTTAGTATCAGTGAAATGAGTTGTAATGTGGTCCTATTATAATGATTTATTGGTATGCTTTTTTGTTGTTGTATTGCTGTTTTGTTAGCCGCTTTGGGCACAGTTTGTGGAAAAACAGCATATAAATTAGATGATGATGAGATGATGACTTTTCCCCATTGACTAAAGCATGAAAATGCTTTTTTTAATGCACGTTTCAATGTACGCATTATTTAAAAAAATACAGATGTTTAAAAACACAAATGCAAATTTGGGAATGTACAAACACTTCTCGAAAAAGAGCACTCCTGCTGCTCGTATTCACATTTGGGATTGCAAATGGGACACGTTTGCACAATTTGTGAACAGAAACAAAATTCCTGTACATCCCTATGGTAGATCTCTGGATGATTTGCAGTAAATCAGCAAGGATTTATAACCCCCAATTGCTTAACAACAGCAGCGACAAAATGAAGAAAGCTTGGGAGAACCAGGAGTTGGGTTTTGTGTGGAAGAACTGTGAGTTCTGCTCAGTTCTGGTGCTCAAAACAAATGCCTGGGCTCAGAATTCTTTAATGTCTTTCGTACAAGGGTCCAGCTGGTGGATCTCAGGGTTCTAGTAAAAAAAATAAAGTAGAACCCACATGCCTGAAGTCTGCCCAAGTCCTGCCCTAAGGAGGGAGAACATGGGCCTTGAAGTTGCCTGTCAACAATTAGCAGCTGGACAGCAAATGTAGCAGGCACATGTCATCTGGTCACAGTCTTCCCTAGTATGATGAGATGTTTTGTCTTTCTATTTAAAATATAGTAATGATTTCCTAATTTGCATCAATGCATATAAATTAGCTCATGCACATTTTATGTAAACACATGCCTTCTTTTGGGGTGATTCATTTCCTCCCTTTTGGCAATGCATAAGTGGCCATCTTACCTCCCACAGGAAGTCCACCTGGCTTCCTGTCTGCTTACCTTTCAGAGGGAAACAAAGATATTTACAGTGCTGGTTCTTGGTTTGAAGGACCAGGGTGGGGAAGCAAGCTTAGGCAGTGGAGGCGGGTGGCTCTGATGTCAGTGGGGCTGTGAATCTGCTCCGGTCACAACCAGTCAGAACTTTGAAGGAGCTATCCAAAGTGCTGAACCTATTTTGGAGGGGTTGGGTTTAGCACTTTGGATAGCTCCTTTAGAGTTCAGACTGGTTCTGACTCAAACCCAGAGCGGGTTCACAGTCCCACTGCTGTCGGAACCACCATCCTCTACTGGGCTTAGACAAGATGCCCATACTGGGCCCCTCCCTGCAGTCACCAGTTTCTCTCCCTCTCCTCCTTGTTCAAATCCCCACCACCTCTCAGAGAGAGGGAGGTGGGATGACCCTGTGTTCTACTTTCCAGAGGACGGTCCTTTTTTTCATCCTCCTCCACCATGCTAAGCACGACACTACAGCGGCATAATGGACATGTCATGTGGCATTCTTTACCACAAGATCAGGTCATAGCTACTGACATGGGTTAGATAAATTCTTGGAAGATGTTACTTGGAAGAAACCGATTATCTAGACCCATTTCAGTCGGGCTTCAGGCTTGGGCATGGGACAGAAACGGCCTTGGTCGCCTTGGTAGATGATATGAGGAGGGCTCTGGACAGGGGTGAATGCTCCTTCCTTGTTCTCCTCGACCTCTCAGCAGCTTTTGATACCATTGACCATGGTATCCTCCTGGACCGCCTGGAGGGGTTGGGCATTGGAGACACCATATTGTGGTGGTTCCAGTCCTTCCTCTCCAGCAGGGACCAGAGGGTAGCACTGGGAGAGGAGGTTTCGAACCCGTGGCCACTTACTTGTGGGGTGCCACAGGGTTCCATCCTCTCCCCGATGCTATTTAACATCTATGTGAAGCCGCTGGGGGCTATCATCAGGAAGTTTGGGGTGCGGTGTCATCAATATGCGGATGACATGCAGCTCTACGTCTCGTTCAAATCTTCACCAAGGTTGGCCGTAGAATCCCTGTCCAAATGTCTGGAGACAGTGAGTGGCTGGATGGGGAGGAATAAGCTGAAGCTGAACCCTGACAAGACCGAGGTACTTTTGGTGGGAGACAAGAGGAGGCTGGGGGATGTTGACCTGGTGTTGAATGGGGTACGGCTACCCTTGAAAGACCAGGTCCGCAGCCTGGGAGTCATTTTGGACTCCCAGCTGTCCATGGAGGCTCAGGTGTCAGCTGTGAGCCGGACAGCGCTGTATCAACTCCATCTGATACGGCAGCTGCGCCCCTTCCTTCCCGACCATCTGCTCCCATCGGTAGTACATGCCCTGGTCTCCTCTTGTTTAGACTACTGTAATGCGCTCTACGTGGGGTTACCCTTGAAGACGGTTCGGAAGCTGCAGCTGGTACCTAGGGATGGACAAAAGGGACTTACCTGGTCCTGCAGCTTGCTTCGCGGTGGGGGGGAGGCGCTTCGGTTCTCCCCCCGAAGTTCAGGCAAGGTGGGGGAGGCGCCCCGCCTTGCCCGGCAGGCCGGGGGGGGAGGCACTCCATCCCTCGCCGCCGAAATTCAGGCCGGGGGGGAGGCGCCCCATCCCTCGCCACCGAAATTCAGGCCGGGGAGGAGCGCCCTGTCTACCCGGCCGCGAAAAAAAAGTAAAGTAAACAAAAAACAAAAAAACACCCGTGATAGGCTACGTAACGATTTACGTAGCCTATCACGGCTAGATTTCCAAAGTCAGCCGTGATACTATGTAAATCGTCACGTAGCCTATCACGGGTGACTTTTGGGGGAGGGAAAGCGCGTATGCAAATGGCACGTCTAGTCTACGTAAAGATTTACGTAGACTACGGCGAAAATAAGGGAACGCTATTTGCGTTGCCCTTATTTTCACCGTAGTCTACGTAACTCTTTATGTAGACTAGACGTGCCAAACTAAGGAACGCAAATGGCGGCACCCCATGGGTGCCGCCATTTGCGTACGCGCTTTTTTTTTTTCAAAGTCACCCGTGATAGGCTACGTGACGATTTATGTAGCCTATCACAGCTGACTTTGGAAATCTAGCCGTGATAGGCTACGTAAATTGTTACGTAGCCTATCACGGGTGTTTTTTGTTTGTTTTTTTTACTTTCCTTTTTTATTTTGCAATGGTGGCGGCAGCAGCTGGTCAGAAGACCGGCCGCCGCCCCCGCCGAAACGCCATCAAAACGCCACCGGGACCCGCCGCCGAGAGGGACATTCGCACGAGGTAAGTCCCATCCCGGGGGGGGCGGGGGGCCGGCGGAGAATTTCACCACCAATTTTGGGGGGCCGAATGCGTTGGCATTCGGCCTCCGGGAGATTCGTGGAGAAATTCTCCGCCATACCTATACAGAACGCGGCGGCTCACCTGATTAAAGGCAGCCACCGGCAAGATCACATCACTCCATTGCTGAAGGAGTTGCACTGGTTACCAGTTGTTTTCTGGGCCAAATTCAAGGTGTTGGTTTTGACCTTTAAAACCCTATATGGTTCCAGCCCAGCCTATCTTAAGGAGCGCCTTCAGCAACACCAGACACGCCGCTTAACAAGATCAGCCTCGGATGGCCTTCTCTTTGTCCCATCAGCCAGGACAGCTAGACTGGTGGGGACGAGGGAGAGGGCCTTTTCTGTGGTGGCCCCCACTCTTTGGAACTCCCTCCCTAGGGAACTCCGCCATGCCCCCTCTTTAATGAGCTTCCGCCGTGCATTGAAAACGTGGTTGTTCAGGCAGGCATTTGGGGTGGGTTAGGGTATTTTAGAAAATGTTTTTATTGTAGAATTTTATTGTTTTAAACTGTTTTATTATATGCTGTACATCACCCAGAGTGGCTGGGTGACCAGCCAGATGGGCGATTAATAAATTTAATATATAAAATAATAAATAAATAAATAAAAACCTGAACCTCAGTACCAGCATCTCGCAGATGCCATTTTAATTTCCCACAATGCCGTGGAGCGATGCTACGTTGGGGGCTTTGAAGTGCACGTCTGGGATGGAGACAGTCCAGCTCCAGGCTTGAGGGGGCAAGTGTCAGTGCAGGTACGAGCTCTGCTGGGGTTCTGGGACCCTGACAGCTGCCTGACAAAGCCACACGCTGAGGCCAGGCCTGGTTGTACGCACACACCTCCATTCTCACTGTGGGGTCCCTGCAACCATTGCCAGATCTGAGGGTCTGCCTTGAGCTTTCACGGGTTTGGCCTTCTTCTTAGGATTTTCAGTGAAGGACCAGACTGAGAACCAGGCTATTTTCTGATTGGCTCAAGAACTTTTGTGATTAGCTCAGTCCCTCAGGCTCTACGCCCGAGCCACCAGGCACAAACAGACTCTGCTCTTGGCCCACTAGGTGCCCTCCTCAGGTGCACCCAGTTTGGTGGGGCAAAGGCTGGGGCCCACAGGTGCTGGAAGGCCCGCTGGGGTCAACACTGGTCGCCAGCATCCCTTTTTCTTTTTCTTACATTTTCACCAGGGCAACAGATGAGCTGTGAAGCTAAGCATCAGCAGAGGCAGCTGCCACCTGCCATCTTCCTTTTCCCAGCATGCCCCTGTGTATGGCATGGGGCGGGGGACGGGATATGACCCTTTCCGCCATGCCATATTCCCAATCTAAACCTTGTCTGGCCCGAGGGCCAAATTACATTTCGGGGAATCTTTCGGGGGCCGTATTCTAGTGGTGGGTGAGGCTGAACACAGAAGGGGCAGGGCCAGCATATTTTAGCTTAAAGCACTTACTGCTGGTAATGGAGCCTTGGGAAAGGGACCTCAACCTTTTAGCATGGGGGAAAAACCTACAAAAAAGCCAGGAAACCATCAAATGATCAGTGGTTGTGGAAAAAGGAGTGGGGCCAGGGGAAGGAGGCATGGACTTCTGGGGAGCCCTGGAAGGCCAGATGGGGGCTGGATTTGGCCCCCCGGAGCCTGATCGTAACCCCGCCCCCCTGGCTTCCCTCCTCCACCACTGCAATCCCTGTCACTGATTGTAATATATATAGACAGACAGACAGTTTGATCATGGGTCTCTAATATTAGGCCTTAGGCCTCAGAAGCCCTGACCATCCTAAACATCACTGGAGTGGGGGCTGAATCCTTCCTCCTGCTGCTTGTGACCTCAGCCATTGATTCAGGCCCGCGCCCATCCATGCAGCCCCTTCCTGGGCAGCATGACAAACGGTTGCCTTTTCTCTCTCGGCGACATGCACCGCCGTCTCCCCTCCTCTGACCCTCTCCACGGACCCCCAGTGTTTATTTGTGCACTTCAGGGTCTAGAGGGCTGTTGGTTTAAGGAGGCCAACGATCGGCTTCACACAGAGTTGATTTGTTTAATGGCATGTCGGATGATGGATGTCCCCCTTCCTCTGAAGTTATCCGTCCACAAAGATCGCATTTCCCTCCTGTGCCGAATGTCCGACGCCAAAAGCCACGAGCCGGGTGGGAGCCGTTCTTTATACAAACTTCCCTCCCCATTTTTCTCCCCCTCTTGGAGACTCGCGTCTAATCTCCCCTCTCGGTTTTTGCAAGATATGTCGTAATCTAAAATATGACGGCATAAAGTCTGCTTGGCCTGGACTTCAGAGGCGGCCAAGTGAACGATGAGAGGGAAGTTAAGGTGTTCAACTGATACGGGAAATACCCCCCCCCCCAGATGCAGGGGTGTTTGGCCCCCAGACGGCAGAATTCCATTTGGAGAAGCTCTCAGGAGTCACAGCCCAGGAGCTGAATGGATGAATGGTTTAACTCAGTATCAGTATCCTGTGTTTCACCTCTTACTGAGTTATTTCTAATTTATTTATTGCATTTCTAATCTGTCCAGTAACTTATGTTCTCCAGCTGGGCTGCTTCAATCTGTGCTGGACATACAAAACTGAAGTACAATGCATAATTAAGGGGGGGGGGATTCCTACATTTCCCAGCAAGAAAAAAAGTCCTACATTTCCCAGCTGGCTGGGGCACACTGGGAAATGTAAGACTTTTTTCTGTCTAAACATGCATAGGATTGTGCCCCAAGTGATGGAATTAATTACCAGATGATGTGGTTATTATGACTACTACTAGGGCTGAATGTAGGCCAACTCCCTGAGAACCACTGCTTTCTTTTAAAAAGCAAGTTTCTAGGCCTTAGGAATGAGAAGATATAGGCTTGAGTGGGGCTTGAAAGTGCTGAAATCTCAGAAGGCAGAAAAGCTGCTGGCTAAATAACATTTTGGTGAGCAGGTGAGGAGACTGCCTCTGAGAATATCAGAAGAGTCCTGGTAGACTGGACCAATGATCCATCTCTTGTCCAACATTATGTTATCAACAGTGGTCAGCCAGAAGCTTCTGAAAAGCTGAGAAGCAATGTATGTAGGTAGTAGCCTTTCCCTGTTGCTTGTACAGCTTCTGGTACTTTGGAGTATATTTCCCCTGAATCATTTAACTATCATGATGGCTAATAACCTCCATGAATGTGTCTAATCCCCTTTTACAGCTATCTACACCAATGGCTATCATCCCGTCTTGGAGCAGAGAGCCCCACAGGTACATTGTGCCACTGTAGCATAGTGGTTAGGGAGCTGGACTACAATCTTGGAGACCTATAGAATCATAGAACAGTAGGGTTGGAAGGGGTCTATAAGACCATCGAGTCCAACCCTCTGCTCAGTGCAGGAATCCAAGTCCAAGCATCCCTGAATGCGTCCAGCGTGGGAGAGCCCATGACCTCCCTAGGTCATTGGTCCCATTGTCATATTGTTCTAACAGTCAGGACTTTTTCCTGATGTTCAGCCAGAATCTGGCTTCATGTAACTTGAGCCCACAATTCCGTGTCCTGCCCTCTGGGATGATCAAGAAGAGATCCTGGCCTTCCTCTCTGTGACAACCTTTGAAGTACCTGAAGAGTGCTATCCTATCTCCCCTCAGTCTTCTCTTCTCAAGGCTAAACATGCTCAGTTCTTTCAGTCTCTCCTCATAGGGCTTTTTTCCCCCAGTCCCCTGATCATCTTCACTGCCCCCCTCTGAACCCTCTCAAGTTTGTCTGCATCCTTCTTAAAGTGTGGCGCCCAAAACTGGACACAGTACTCAAGATGAGGCCTAACCAGTGCTGAGTTCAAATCCCCCGTCAGCCACACAGCTCACAGTGGGATCAGGGGCCAGTCATTATCTCTCAGCTTAACTTACCTTACAGGGTTGTTGCAAGGACAGAAAGAGGGAGGGTAGAACCATGCTTGCTTCCCTGAGCTCCACAAAATAAAAATGTAATAAATAAAATATATGCAGAGCGTGTGTGTAGGGAAAGTACATTCTTTCATCTATCCTTAACCTGATTACCTCTCCTTCTGCAACATGGTTGTTTTTGTTTATTGTTGTTGTTGTTGTTATTCCATCTTTCTTCTAGGGATGTCGGAGAATTTCTCCATGAATCTCCGGGAGGCCGAATGCCAACACATTCAGCCCCCCAAAATTGGTGGGGAAATTCTCCGACCCCCCCCCCCGGGATGGGACTTACCTCTGTCGAATGTCCCTCTCGGCGGCGGGTCTTGGCGGTGTTTCGGCGGCGTTTCGGGGGCGGCGGCCGGTCTTATGACCGGCCGCCGCCGCCGCCATTTCCCAGTAAAGTAAAAAAACAACAACGTGATAGGCTACATAATGATTTACATAGCCTATCACGGCTAGATTTTCAAAGTCAGCCGTGATAGGCTATGTAAATCTTTACGTAGCCTATAACGGCTGACTTTGGGGAAAAAAAAAAAGTGCGTACGCAAATGGCGGCGCCCATGGGCGCCGCCATTTGCGTTCCTTATTTGGGCACGGGCAGTCTACGTAAAGATTTACATAGACCACTTATTTTCACCGTAGTCTACGTAAATCTTTACATAGACTACCCGTGCCCAAATAAGGAACACAAATGGCGGCACCCATGGGTGCCGCCATTTGCAAACGCGCTCCCCCCCCCAAAGTCAGCTGTGATAGGCTATGTAAAGATTTACGTAGCCTATCACGGCTGACTTTGAACATCTAGCCGTGATAGGCTACGTAAATCGTTACGTAGCCTATCACATTTTTTTTTTTTTTTTTACAATTTACTTTTTTATTTCGCGGCCAGGGAGACGGGGCGCTCCCCCCTGGCCAGCATTTCGGCGGGGAGAGATGGGGCGCCTCCCCCCGCCAAGAATTTCGGGGGGAGAAACAGAGTGCCTCCCCCCCCCCGAAAACAGCTGCGGGACCAGGTAAGGGACTTTCGTCCATCCTTACTTTCTTCCAAGGAGCCTAAGGCAGTTCACGCGGTTCTCCCTCCCTCCCTCCCTCTTTCTTTCTTTCTTTCTTTATTTATTTCTATCCCATCCTTCCTCCAAGGAGCTCAGGACAGTGGACTTGGTTCAACACTCCCCAACTCCATTTTATTGTCGCACCAATAGTGAGCTACCACAAGATTTATTATTATTATGTTTCTATCCTGCCTTGTTTCATCTTACGAGGAACCTGGGGTGGTCCTCCTCCAGTCCTCTCCATTTTTTCCTCACAACAACCCTGTGAGGTAGGTTAGGCTGAGAGTCAGTGACTGGCTCGAAGTCACCTACTGAGCTTCATGACTGCCTGGAGGTTTGGACCCGGGTGCCTCTGATCAGAGGTGTGCTATGAAGATGGTCAGAGGCATGGAAAACAAGTCCTGTGAGGAAAGGCTGAAGGAACGAGGAATGTTTGGTGTGGAGCAGAGAGGACTGCAGAGCAGGCGGGGATGAGAGCTTCATATTTACTTATTTATTATTTAATAGGTGTATATACCACTGAACAGATTTAAACAGATTTAATCTGTTTAAAAATCTAAACAGATTTCACAAAATACAATATAATATACATTAAAATACATTAAAATGGCTCAAGCCTTAATATAAATCATTAATAAAAACATTACAATCAATTAAACAATACCATAATTACAAACAAACACTGGGCAGCACCCAGGCCTGGGTCTTTAATTGGCACCTAAAGCATGATACATTTGGCACCTCCCGAATGCCAGAGGAGAGATCATCCCATAAATTGGGTGGCAGTTCCTGGTTGCTGCGAGACGGCGATCTGCAGGTCATGGTACCACCAGCAAGACCTCCTCCGAGGATCTTAAGGATCGCATATCCCTGAATTGCTGTCAGACAGAAGAGTTCTTCACTATCCCAGAGGGTTGGACTTCAGTTAGAGGAGTGTAGATTTTGGTTGAATATTAGGAGAAACGTCTTGATGGTAACAGCAGTGCAACAATGGAAACAATTCCCTAAGGCAGAGCTTTCCAAACTGTGCGTCGCGACACATTAGTGTGTCGGCGGCAGCGTGTAGGTGTGTCGCACGAAATGCAGAAAATTGTGCGGAAGGGCACCGCGGAGCTCCCTTACTCGCGTTTGCTTCCCTTGGCCCCTCCCCCAGAACTTCCTAAAGCAGCTAATGTTAAAGCAGCTAAGGCTTAGCTGCTTTAACATTAGCTGCTTTAGGATCATGTGGCGTCTTGACGTAGGGCGCTCGTGATTGGCGGTGTTGGAGCAGTACAGCGAGGTAGAGGTGTGGGCGAAGGGAGGGGAGGGGAGACGCCGCCTTGGGAGCAGAGCTTGGCCGACGCCGGCACGGAGAAGTGGCAGGGGCCACCAGCCCTGCGAGATTTCAAGCGCGCCCTTCGCGGACTTCTGCACTGCGCTGCTGCGCGGCCAGGCCACAGTAGCGCATGGGTAGAAACGCCGCCTGGGACTGCACCAAGCAGGCCGTCCGCCATCTTGGCCAGTCGGAACGGAGCTCAGTGGAGGCCAGAAGCCTCAGAATCAGTGTGCTCCCAAGCACCCGGGCGAGCGCAGCCGCAGGCTGTCACCCAGTCAACCCACCTGCTGCTGGCTGAAGGGAGGCCACCCTCCCAAACCCAATGCGGCAAACAGCAAGCCACCCACCACGTGGCACTTATAATTTGATTTCTGCCATTTATTTTTATTTTCACTCTGCTGTAATTGTGGATTAACCACCCACCGGCAGTGTACCACCGGTGAGAGTGCTGGAACTGGACTCTGGACACAGGCATTGCAAATATTTACAGCAATATAGCCTTGTAGTGAGACATATATATTTACACCATTTTTGTGGGACTTTTGCTTCTCTACTTCATGTGTTTCTGCAGCTAGGCTCCTACCTGGGCCTATGTATCCTAATATGTACTGTAAATACTTTAGTTAATTTTGTTTATTTTTCACATTTTCTTGCACATATTTACATATGGTTACTCATAAATGACAACAATGTATGTTATTATCTTACAAATCATATATTAAAAAAAATATAAATGAAAGGTTTTCATGAGATATGTTCTATCCCCATACATTTTGTTATTACAATTTATGTATGTGTCCGTATCTCTTATAACGGGTTAGTTTAACCTCCGGTTTGCTAGTAAAACTGAATTACTGTGTCACGAAATGATGCATGTCTAAAAAGTGTGTCACCAACATGAAAAGTTTGGAAAGCTCTGCCCTAAGGGCTGGGTGGGCTGAGATCTCTCTTGCTGGAGGTCTTCAAGCAGAAGCTGGTCAGCCATCTCTCCGGGATGCTTAGCCTTGGATTTCCTGCATCGAGCAAGGGGTGAACTAGATGGCCTTTAGGAGTGCCTCCAACTTTTACGGTTCTATGATCTGTTATGATGTAGTCCAGCCTTCCCCCACTGAGCACCTTCCGAATGTGTTGGACCACAACTCTCAACATCCCTGGGGATTGATGGGAATTATAGTCCAACACATTCCTGGGGGTGCTGGGAGTTGTAATCCAGCACATTTCTGGGAGAATGCTGGGAATTGTAGCCTAACACATTCCTGGAGGTGCTGGGAGCTGTAGTCCAGCACATTTCAGGGGATGCTGGGAGCCGTAGTCCAACACATCCCTGGGGATGCTGGGGGTTGTAGTCCAACACATTTCTGGGGGTGCTGGGAGTTGTAGTCCACATTTCTCAGGGATGCTGGGAGTCGTAGTCCAACATATTCCTGGGGGTGTTGGGAGTCATAGTCCAACACATTCCTGGGGATGCTGGGAGTCATAGTCCAACACATTTCTGGGGGTGCTGGGAGTCGTAGTCCAGCACATTCCTGGGGATGCTGGGAGTCATAGTCCAGCACATTTCAGGGGGTGCTGGGAGTCATAGTCCAGCACATTCCTGGGGGGTGCTGGGAGTCATAGTCCAGCACATTCCTGGGGGGTGCTGGGAGTCATAGTCCAGCACATTCCTGGGGGTGCTGGGAGTCATAGTCCAGCACATTTCAGGGGATGCTGGGAGTCATAGTCCAGCACATTCCTGGGGGTGCTGGGAGTCATAGTCCAGCACATTTCAGGGGATGCTGGGAGTCACAGTCCAGCACATTCCTGGGGGTGCTGGGAGTCATAGTCCAGCACATTTCAGGGGATGCTGGGAGTCATAGTCCAGCACATTCCTAGGGGGTGCTGGGAGTCATAGTCCAGCACATTTCAGGGGATGCTGGGAGTCATAGTCCAGCACATTCCTGGGGGTGCTGGGAGTCATAGTCCAGCACATTTCAGGGGATGCTGGGAGTCACAGTCCAGCACATTCCTGGGGGTGCTGGGAGTCACAGTCAAGCACATTTCAGGGGATGCTGGGAGTCATAGTCCAGCACATTCCTGGGCGATGCTGGGAGTCATAGTCCAGCACATTTCAGGGGATGCTGGGAGTCATAGTCCAGCACATTCCTGGGGGTGCTGGGAGTCATAGTCCAGCACATTCCTGGGGGATGCTGGGAGTCATAGTCCAGCACATTTCTGGGGGTGCTGGGAGTCATAGTCCAGCACATTCCTGGGGGATGCTGGGAGTCATAGTCCAGCACATTTCTGGGGGTGCTGGGAGTCATAGTCCAGCACATTCCTGGGGGTGCTGGGAGTCATAGTCCAGCACATTCCTGGGGGTGCTGGGAGCTGTAGTCCAGCACGTTCCTGGGGGTGCTGGGAGCTGTGGTTCAACATACTTGGGGGTGCTGGGAGCTGTAGCCCAGCACATTCCCGCGGGATGCTGGGCGCTGTCGTGCAGCACCTGCGGAGGGCGCCCGGTTTCGGGAAGGCTGGGCCGGCCCCGCCGCAGGATCTCGCCGGCGCGCCAGAGTAGCGCCTCGCTGTCCTTCTCGGGCGCTCCAGCCCGGGGCTTCGGACGCGCACGGCGGAGCGGGATCCGTCTCGGGGGCGCGTTTCCACACGGGGCGCCGCGAGGGGCGGGCCTCCGGGGGGGCCGGGCCGGGCCTCCGGGAGAGGCGGAGCGGCCCCTCGCGCGCGAGGAGCGGGGGCGGCCGGGCGGCCGGGCGCGCGGGCAGCAGAGGGGCGCGAGCCCGGCCCGCCGCGGGCTTCGGAGCCTGCCCGTTCCCGGCCGCGGCTGCGCTGGCGCCTCCGCGCGCAGGGGCCGCGCCCCGGCGCCCCCCGCCTTCGCCGTCGCCTCGCGTCCGCCCCGCCTCCCTGCCCGCGGCGCCGGACAGCGGCCCCGGCGAAACGGCGGAAGGCGCTCCCGCAAGACGCGTCGTGCTTGCGGCCGCGTCCTGAGGAGCCCGAGGGGGCTTACGTGGCCCCCCTCCCCCTCCCCCCCATTTTATCCTCGCAACAGCCCTGTGAGGGAGGGCAGGCGGAGAGCCGGTGACCGGCCCAGCGGCAGCCAGTGAGCTTCGTGACCGAGCGGGGCCTGGGACCCGGGCCTCGGAGTCCCCAGGCCGGTCCTCCGACCTTCGCCCCACGCTGGCTCTCGTGCGGGTGCGGCGATGGCCCCCGGCGCGGATGGCTTTAGAAAGGGGCTAGGCGAGTGCTTGGAGGGGAAGGCGCTCGTAGCCCCGACGCCTCCACGCCACCTCCGGTATCCGAGGCAGCGCGCCTCTGTACGCTAGAGCCAGCGTGGTGTAGCGGCGAGAGCGCTGGACCGGGAGCCGGGGGAGCCGGGTTCTAGTCCCGCTCGGCCACGGAAGCTCCCTGGGTGACTTTGGGCCGGTCACTGGCTCTCAGCCCAGCCCACCTCACGGGGTCGTTGTTGTGAGGATAAAGTAGTGAGGAGGAGGATAATGCAAGCCGCCTTGGGTTCCTTGCAAGAGGAAAAAAAGCGGGGTATAAATGCAACAAATAAACACACTAGTTTTTGGGGGACATGGGCAGGAGGTGCTATGGCGCTCATGCCCTTCCTGTGGGCTTCCTACAGGCAGCTGGTCGGCTGATGTGAACAAAATGCTGGACTAGGTGGGCTCTTGGTCTGATCCAGCATGGCTCTTCCCCCGCCTCAAAACAGGTAGGTTAGGCTGAGAGAGACAGAGTGGCCAGCGCCAGGTCACCCAGTGAGCAACACGGCTGAACGGAGATTCAGACTTGGGGCTCCCAGGTCCTAGCTTGGCATTCTCACCACTGCACCACAGAGTCTCTCAAAAGTTGAGTGTTCCTGCATTTCGCGCGCACGCGTGTGTGTAATCTCCCTCCATCCAGCTGTTCCCTGGGAAACCCCCCCCCCCCATTCACCCAAGGGTCTTCTGAGATAACTAACGGGAGGTTTGATAATGAGCTGGATGTGGAAATACAAAGCTGAGCTGGGGGCAAGTGGGGTGCTGACATGTGTAGGAGTAAGTCGCATTGAACTCAGTAAGACTTGCTTCTGAGTAGACATGCACAGAGTTGGTTCTCCTCTCTGCTCAGCTTTGTATTTCCACAGCCAGTCCATTATCAGACCTGTTAGTTATCTCAGAAGACCCTTGGGTGAATGGGGGGGTGGTTTCCAGGGAACAGCTGGATTGAGGGAGATTCCCCCCCCCATACACACACACATAATGGAAGAATATAGTTCTTCATATTCCCTGGTATGTTTATTCCTCATTTTGTCCATTCCCTGAGCATGTTCAGAGTGTGCTTTTTAATTCAAACAAAGAGAAGGTTGCTGATCTTTCCCTTCATGCTGCATTTGTACAAGTGAAGTGTGACTGCTTCAGAAAGAACTTTCCATTATACTGTCTCTTTTTCATGAGTTTCATAACAGAAGTGTGGTGTAGTGGTTAGAGGCCAGCCAAAAGGCCCCCAGTGAGATAACTAACGGGAGGTTTGATAATGAGCTGGATGTGGAAATACAAAGCTGAGCTGGGGGCAAGTGGGGTGCTGACGTGTAGGAGTAAGTCGCATTGAACTCAGTAAGACTTGCTTCTGAGTAGACATGCACAGAGTTGGTTCTCTCCATTTTAGCCTCACCATGTCACCAACAAGGCTGGATGTAGAAATAGAAAGCCTAGCAGGGGGAATAATACCTCGTGCAGGGCTCCAGACCAGCACGGTCATTTTAAAAGGTTCTTTCTTTCTTTCTTTCTTTCTTTCTTTCAAACAGCTTGCTTTAAACAAAGAGTGCATTGCTCAGGCACACCTAGGGCAGCCTTGTTTTGGGAAGCCCCGAGGAGGAAGAGGAAGTGTTTTGGCTGAAAGTAAACTGAGACTGAGGATTTCAATTGAAAAAGAAAACCCACAAATGCGGTGAGCACAATTCTTTTTTTTTTTTAACTTACGTATTTATTATCGGAATATACTACCTTGCGTTTTTATTTACGAAAATTTCGCGACTCTGTGCAGATGACCAAAAAAAAGCCGCATGACTGCTGGCTCCGCAGGACCTCGTGGCGCCGTTCCGCGGAGGATTCTGTGCAATTCAATCCCATTTCAGTCCATGGCGGAATTCTCTGACATCCCTAAAACGGTGTCACTGGATAACTAAGGCAGATTTCAGTCCTATGCTCACTTGCCTGGGAGTAAGCCACATTGAACTCAATGTGTTTTACTTCTGAGGAAGAACATAAGAAGAGCCCTGCTGGATCAGACTAAGGGTCCGTCTAGTCCAGCATTTTGTTCGCACAGTGGCCAACCAGCTGTCGACCAGGAACCCACAAGCAGTAAGCATGCACAACGTTATGTTGTTAGCTGTCTTGAGTTTTCATCCTGTAAACTGAAGATAGCTTGGGGCTTTTATTTGTTCTGAAGGTATTATTTGGGGTTGTGAGTTTGATATGTGGGGGAGCTGATAAGGAACTAAGTGGATTGTGGTTTGATTGTTGTTTACCTTTGTGTCAAGTTGAGGGGGGAAGCCTCGCAGCTGCTGTTCCTACAAGTGCTTAATATCATAGATACCAAATTACAGGTCTGGCAGGGGTGGGGGAGTGTTTTTTAAGGTTTTCAGAACCACCTCTAAATTAGAGAAAAGGATTGGTGTGGGTTGTAGGGGGTGGGGTGGGGTTGGATAATTACCAGGATCACAGCAGTCATGAAATGGGAATTTAATCCTTTCCTCCCCTGCTGCAGTCCTGAAGAAAACCCCTCTTCTGAAACTTTTGCAGGGAAGGAGGAAACTAGTATTTGCATTAGGAGGAAATCCCCGCCTTGGTTTGCTTTTCCACACTGCTTGCTTCCCTTTGATTTGCAAACCCTTTTTGCCTTGCAGACATGGATCCTGAGGATGCAGAAGAGCTGGCGGCTGAGTTGCAGGGACGGAGTGTGGATGGCTGGGGCCTCTTGCAGATTGCAGCAAGCACTGGTTTGACTGCCTACGTTGTGTGGGCTGGAATTCTCATGCCAGGATTCCGCAAAGTGCCTTTGCAATTACAGGTACACTGCAGACGATTTGGCAGGACTCTTAAGGGGAGAATGGCACAGTTAATTGGCACGTGAATTATAGAATTGGGCTGGAAACTCTGAGGACAGAACTATATATTATGAGACAGGAGACAAGATTAACCACAGTTTGTCAGAGTCAGATAACACAACTAGGGATGTCAGAGAATTCCGCCACGGATCTTGGGGAGGCCGAATGCCAGCGCATTTGGCCCCCCGAAATCTGTGGCGGAACGGCCTGCCCCCCCCCCCCCGCGGATCCCCCCGGGACGAGACTTACCTGGGGTGGATCGGCCAGGTGGCAGCGGCTCCAGCAGCAGTTCAGTGGCGGTGGCTGCGGCGGCCGGTCTTCCGACCAGCTGCCGCCGCCGCCATTTCCCATGTAAAAAACAAAAACAAACAAACAAACAAAAGACGTGATAGGCTACATAAAGATTTACATAGCCTATCACGGCTAGGTTAAAAAAAAAAAACGTGATAGGCTACGTAAATCTTTACGTAGCCTATCATGTCTGACTTTTAAAAAAACACACACGCGTGTACGCAAATGGCGGCAGCTACAGCCGCCACCATTTGCGTTCTTTATTTTGGCCCGTCTTAGTCTATGTAAATATTTACGTAGACTAAGACGGCAAAAATAAGGGGAATGCAAATAGTGTCCGCTACGCTATTTGCGTTCCCCTTATTTTCGCCGTCTTAGTCTACGTAAATATTTACGTAGACTAAGACGGGCCAAAATAAGGAACGCAAATGGCGGTGGCTGTAGCCGCCGCCATTTGCATACGCACATGTTTTTTTTTTTTTAAGTCAGACGTGATAGGCTACGTAAAGACTTACGTAGCCTATCATGGCTGACTACAGGGACGCAAACGGTGGCGGCTACGGCCGCCGCCATTTGCGTCCCTGCTAGCCAGCAGCCGGATGTTCGGCTGCTGGTGGAGCCGGCCAGCGGCTCCGCAGAATCCGTGCGGAACACAGCCGGCTGGCCAGGATTCCAGGGGGGAGGCGCAGAGCGCCTCCCCCCCCACCATCAACATAATCCACGAAAGGTAAGTCACTTTCATACATCCCTAAACACAACAAGCTGTTGTTAATCTAAAGCAGAAGTGAAAGCTTCTTACTTCCTTCTCATAGCCCCAAATGAGGAGAGAAGGAAAGGAGGGGAAAACATACGAGATTGGGGGCTTGTTCGCATCACAATAAACTAGGGGTAGTCAACGTGGTGCCCATGGGCACAAATGCACCCCTGACACCTTTCTTGGTACCCACCAAGGTGACTTACTCCTCCCACGTATTTTTTAAAATAAACACATTTTCTTCCCAGCAGCTAGGATCGCCAAGAAATGGGTTTTTGTTGGTGCTGAAAACTGTGGGTTCAAAGGAGTTGTTTAATGTGTTGGGGCTCAGACACCATCTCTCCCTCATACTCAGTCATTTGGGCTGGAGACTTGTCCTTTGCCGTGCCTCCCACGGCAGCCATTTTGTGCTGGTGCCCAGGACAGTTGCTCAAATTACCAAATGTGTCCAGGTCCCAAAAAGGTTGCCCGTCCCATCATTGATTGCAACGTCCAGATGCTCTATGGTCCCTCCCAACTCAGAGCTTGATTTTCTTTCTCTTCTCTCATCCAGGTGCCGTATGTCCCAGCAGGTGCGGAGCAAGTGGAGAATGTGATGTCGCTGCTGAAAGGACGCTCTGGGAAGATGGTAGATCTCGGGTCAGGAGACGGCAGAATAGTAAGAACAGTGAGCGGCTTGACTGCAGTATTTCAAGGGGTGGGGGCAGAGGGGCTTGAAAGAAATAGCACTATAATAGATAATAGATTGAATTGGATCTAAATGTGCATTTCTGCACACAGAAAGACTTACGTGACTGAAAGGCACTTTTGGGTTCAACCCTCTCTTTTCGATCTATCCAAATATTTTCTCAAATGCTAACACTGGCTCATAAATCAAAGTAAAGACAATCTTAATGAAGTCACCAAAAAAACATGGAAACTGTTTACAAATATGCCACTTGCAAACAGATAGACCATTCGTCTATGGTGCCCTAAAACGTTAAAGTTGAGAATTAAAACCTTACACCTTTCAGCTGCTACCCGATCCTTTAGACTGGATTGAACCTCGGCCCTCCCACATACTAAGGATGGGCTCTACTGCTGAGCTGTGGGCACTCCCAAGTCGCTACCAGTGCAGAGATGCAGTAGTCCACCCTTTCCCAATTGGTGGTCCTCCACATGTGTTGTACTACAAACCCCCATCATCCTCAGTCAGTATGGCCAGTGGCCACACTGAATGGGGATGATGGATGTTAGAGTCCTTTGAGACATCTGGAGGATGCCGGGTTGAAGAGGGCTGCAGTAGTCTCACCTACCTTCCTCCAAGGGACCTGTTCACAAAGAAATTGCTTCTTGGTAATGAAAGATCCATCAAACCTGGGCTATTCATCAAGCCTACTTTCCTGAAGAATCTTGAAGAGGAACTACTACATACAATTCTTAGTCAATGGGCTGGTTTTCACCATCGCCGCAGCCCACTGTGGCTTATTTAAGTGGCGGTGGTTTGTAGTGCATGCTGACCACCCTTTTGAATATTCAAGCCATAATGGGCAGTCACCGTGGCTTCTTGTGTTGTGCGAACCCAATGAGGCTGGCTTATGCAAGGGTTAAACAACCCTTGCACAACCCTAAAACAGCCCATGGGTTATGCGAGAGTTGTTTAACCCTTGCATAAGCTGCCCTCACTGGGTTCTCAAGACATGATAAACCACGGCGCCCAACCGCTGCAGCTTGAATATTCATAAGGGTGGCCAGCATGCAGTGCAACCCACCATGGCTTAAATAAGCCACAGTGGGCTGCGGTGACCATGCAAACCTGGTCAATGTGAGAAACGCAATCACAGGTCAGAACTAAACATGGAGAAGCGTCCTTCTCCATTCTCATTGAGCTGGTTGTCTACAAGAACAGGACAGTACATAGCTCAGTGCAGAGGGTTCCAGGTTCACTCCCTGGTGTTTCCAGTTAAAAGCTTTTCAGGGAACAGGTGATGGGGAAGACGGTTTTCTGCCTGTAGCCCTAGAGAGCCTCTGCCATTCAGCTGAGCTAGGTGCACAAGCCATCTGACCTAGTACAAGCACCTGCTCTTCTGCTGAGACAGACTGGTCCGTCTTCCAGCACCTTGGCCAGCCCTCAGCCCGTGGGCTGCAGTGCCAACTCTGAGAATGGGTGGAAGCTCTCTCACTGGACCTGCCCCTCCCATTGCTTCAGGTAGTAAACATCACATAGTTTAGGGACCATGGCATCTCTGTCATTCCTGTGCCACTTTCATTGGCTGCCGATTTGTTTCCAGAAACAATTCAAGACTGATTGTGGCGTGTAAAACCCTAAATGATTTACGGACAGGATACCTTAAGGATTGCCTCCCACCATACCAGCCTTCCCCAATCTGGCACCTTTTGCATGTATTGGACTACAACACCCATCACCCCCAGCCACCCCGCTCAATGGCCATGCTGGCTGGCATGATGGAAATTGTAGTCCAATACATCTGGAGGGTGGCACGTGTATGAACTGCGTGTCCTACTTCCACCTGAAGTGAAGTTGGTGGGACTAAAGGAAAGGACCTTGCATGTTGTGGCACCCTGTTTGTGCAATTCCCTGCCCTGTGAGATTCACCTCGCCCTGTCTCTCTTGGATCGTTGTTTCTTTGATTGATTGATTGATTGATACCCCATCTTCCTACCAAAAATGGCACTCACGGCAATTTATTTATTTATTTATTTATTTATTGCATTTATACCCTGCCTTTTTTCCTCTTGCAAGGAACCCAAGGCGGCTTACATTATCCTCCTCCTCTCCATTTTCATAGAATCATAGAATCATAGAATAGTAGGGTTGGAAGGGGCCTACAAGGCCATCGAGTCCAACCCCCTGCTCAATGCAGGAATCCAAGTCAGAGCATCCCTGACAAATGGCTGTCCAGCCTCGTCTTAAAGGCCTCCAGTGTGGGAGAGCCCACCACCTCCCCAGGTAATTGGTTCCATTGCCGTATTGCTCTGACACTCAGGAAGTTTTTCCTGATGTTCAGCCGGAATCTGGCTTCCTGTAACTTGAGCCCATTATTCCGTGTCCTGCACTCTGGGTGTTGTGATTTTATCCTCACAACAACAACCCTGTGAGGTGGGTTGGGCTGAGAGTCTGTGACTGGCCCAAAGTCACCCAGTGAGCTTCCATGGCCGAGTGGGGACTAGAACCCGGATCTCCCGGCTCCTAGTCCAACACACTTCTTAGTTTGTGCAAGGGCTTGCCTTCTGTTTTTAGCCCCCTGATTATATTGTTTTTGTTCTGCTGTGTCTTAGTTTTATTATTAAGATTTTAATGTACTTTTCAGAATTTTCTTTATAAGAGCACCTTTAGCGTTCACTTAAAAGTGAAGAGATGAAAGGGGCCACGTAGCTCAAAGCATCTGCTTTCCATGCAGAAAGTCCCAGGTTCAGTCCCTGACATCACCCTATAGAAAAGATTACGGAGCAAAGTGACGGGGAAGATCCTGCAAAGCCTCTGCCAGTCAGAGTAAATAATCCTGGACAAATAGTTTGACCTGCGATAAGGCAGCTTCCTTTTGATTCTGAACAATGAAAGAGAGCTTTGGACTTTGGGCAGTATAGAACTGTAATAAATAAATTTTTAAAAAGCCAGTCACTAAATAATGTTCTGGCTGTGCTTCCAGGTACTGGAGGCTTACAATCGAGGATTCAGGCCAGCGGTTGGCTACGAACTCAATCCGTGGCTGTTGCGACTGTCCAGCTATCGCGCCTGGAAGGCTGGGTGCTACGGGAAGGTTTCTTACCATCGGGAAGATCTTTGGAAGGTGAGACAGAGGCTCCCATGAAATGGCATTGAGGTCCCGTGTGTAGCGAGGGGGGCACAAAAACGCATTGGCCTTAGGTATTTGTCACTGAGGCAGAAAGAGAGAGAGCACCGTGGATATGGAGCGTTGTCCATCTACATCATGGGAGGACAACTTTGGGAGGTCCGGGGCCATTTTTGCTCCCTGGACCTACCCCCGCAGGCCACGTACCTTCAGCTGATGCCTGAAACAGGGAAAACAAACAAAACAAAATAGCATCCAGAGCTGCTATGGAGCTCCAAAATTAGCTTGCAAACAACCTAATTTTGATCTTTGGGGCACTCTGCAGCAGTTCCAAATGGCATTTTATTCCCCCCCCCCCCAGATATTTTGTTTTAATTTGGGGGGTGCCCTCAAATTTCTGGGGATGGTGGGCACTGCACTGGGGGGCCACAGAGGCCACATGCAGCCTGCAGGCCGCATGTTGTCCACTGGTCTGTGTTGCAGCTTAAGCGTGCCTCCAGGTAGCTGGAACTCGGGGCCGGTTTCTGCAATGGGCAGAATCAAGTGGCAAAGTTCTTCCAAGACTGCACCCTGCAGGTGGCAACGTACGTTTTAAATACTTCCTCCCTGCACTAAAACTAATGCTGGGCTAAGCTCAGCAGCGCAAAGAGGTTCCCGGGCTCAGCCATAACTCAAATTAAGCAGTACGATTTTACGAGGTGCCTTGGATCCCATAAAGGCTGGGAGGGGGAGAGCTGCAGTTACTTGTAGCTGTCTCCTCCCCACCTTCCTCCGGTGCCATAAACCTGTCCGCATGAAGCTGTTTTATATGGATTCGGGCCACAGGTCCACCTAGACCAGGGTCATCTGCTCCCACCTGGCAGCAGCTCCCCAAAGCCGCAGAGCCTTTCATGGCCCTGCTATCAGAGATCCATCGTTTCGCTGGAGATGCCAGGGACGCAGGCGTCTTCTGCATACAAAGCCTGCGCTGTGCCACTGAACTCTGGGCCCTCCCCAGAGGAATCCCGAGAGGCTGCAGTCCTATATGAAGCTGCATTATAATGAGTCAGGTCAGTGGTCTATTTATCCGGCAGTTTCCGCCGCAGCAGCAGGAGGCAGCGAGCCTCAGGCAGAGAAAGCTCTTCCCCTGCCTTCCTGCTCAAGATCCTGTTCATTACAGATGCTCGGGAGTGAACCTGTGGGCTTAGGCATTGAGCTAGGTCAGGGTGCTGAACCTCCTTTAGCCCGAGGGCCAAATTCCATTTCAGAGAAGCTCTCTGGGGCTGCGTTTCAGCGGTGGGCGGGGCTGAAGGCAAAATGGGGCGGGGCCAAAAACACCAGCATATTTTAGCTTAAAGCTCTTGCTGCCAGGTACGAAGCCTTAGGAGAGGCGTTTCCACCGTTTGGAATGGGGGAAACCCCAAGCAAAAGCTGGGAAACGACCAAATGATTGGGGGGAAAGCGAAGAGGCCAGGAAATGGGCCATGGCCATCTGGAGAACCCTGGAGGGAAGGATTTAGCCCATGGGCCTGAGGTTCTGCACCCCGGGCTAGGCTAACACATTCTTCTGTTTGTGTTTCCCTTTTTATATATATAAAAAAGGTGAATCTGTCAGACTGTAAGAACGTAACTGTGTTCCTGGCACCTAGTGTGGTAAGTACAATGTCTCTCCAGGGAGAGGTGTAGGAGGGGGCAGGTATTCCCACAGCTAAGATAAATCTACAGAGATGGGTGGGGATATTCAGCGCCATGGGACGTGTTTGAACAGTAGCCCCCAAATTAAACCAGGCTTGCAAATAACTGCTCACCTGGTCATTCTTGGTGATGGTCTCCAGGCAAACAGACAAGAGCTCTCTACAAAGCTTGGTTGCTGTTTTGTTTTAGGCCCCAAACGACTATCGCATGGATATGTGGGCAGCTGGGCTATTCGTTTTTGAGGTTTGCTTTCAAAGCTTGGATTAAACCCTTCCTGAAAGTGAACGATGTTGCATTCTCGTTGCTATTTATTTCCTGCAGGATGGGCCCCTGATGATAAAGTTTTGCCCTTGCCCAGTGGTGGTTTGGCATTACATTATTCCTGGAAGATCCATCAGCAATTCGCTGCCATTTTCCCTTGAGAAGGAGATAGGGAAAATGGTTCTGGAGTGGAGTGTGTTGTTGTTGTTAAATAATAATAATAATAATAATAATAATAATTATATTATTATTATTCCTCCTCCTCCTCCACCTGGGCAGAAGCAGACTAGTGATTTTGCTAGTTTGGGGAGTTGGAGAAATGTGGAAATGAGTCTCCACTGTAGCAAATATGAGCATTTTACAGTCTGAGATCCAAAATCCTTTTGAGCTTTGGCTGGGCTCATAAATAAGCTTGGGCTGCTCTGAACTGCCTCCCCCGTCCACTTCCCTTTCAGAATCAGTGACAGGATGTGTAGGCGGGTGTGAAAGGGCAGGACCAATTCTCAGGCCTTCTTTAGGCCTAAAACAGGAAGTTCCCCACTGGAACTTGCAGTTTGCCAGGGTGTCTGGGCCCTTAAAACAGCTCTCCCCAGCCTGGTGCCCTACAGATATTTTGGAGTACAGCTCCTAGCATTCCTGACCATTTGCCATGTTGGCTTAGGCTAATGGGACTTGGTCCAAAATATCTGGAGGGCATCAGGTTCGGGAAGGATGCCTTAGAAGGACCCAGTAGCCTTGCTAAACTACAATTCCCAGGACATGCTCTGGGAGGCGGGGTGGGGGAAGGCTTGGGAAGAAAGAGGCCATTCCAAATCAAAATGGGTGGGTGGAACTCACCCATCTCTAATGTAGAGTGCCCTTTTCAAAAGCAATGTCCACTGAGTACAAGGGAATATGTGTATTTTTAGAAACATTATTTTTAAACAGATTACAAAACAAATCACTGCAAATATTGATACATTACTATTCTTTAGACATTTAACACACTAGAACCTATTATAAATGTTAAAAAGCACTGAGACCCATCAAATACCTTATAACGATAAGACATTTTGACATGAAGGACCGTTGAACAATGAAACAATAAATGAAATGGATTACCACTCATCATACCTTCTCATTCCAAGACCACCTAAATGGCTCCCATTCCTGTTCAAAATTATTTATTCAATATCTTCCCCACTTAATCCAGAGTTTTCATGTAATTTTTCTTAATTACTTTTTAAAAAATAGTTGCCCAGATATTGGCAGTCTGCTGATGTGACACCAATACTGCGTCAGCTGCACTGGTTGCCAGTGCATTTCTGAGCCCAATTTAAAGTGCTGGCTTTAACCTTTAAACCCTTAAATGGTTTGAGGCCCAAGTTACCCATATCCATCTCCCCACCCTCTGAGGTCATCAGCAGAGGCCCTTCCCAGTTGCCCGCCACCAAGGGCAGTTAGGCTGGCGAGTACAAGGGAGAGGGCCTTTTCAGTATTGGCCCCACACCACTGGAATCAGCTTCCATCCAGGGTTTGTCAAGCCCTTGCAGGTCTTCAGGAAAGCTCTGAAGACCCACCTGTTTTCGCTGGCCTTCCCATAACCTGTGGGCTGCAAGTTTTACTGGTGTAATGTGTTTTTATAGTATTTTACTGAATATTTATTTATTGCTTTTCTATCTGTTTTTGTATAGTTTTGTGTCTTTATCTTGTATGCTGCCTTGAGAGGGTACTACCCTTAAAGGCAGCCTAGAATCGTTTTAAATAAATGAAATGAATGAATGAAAAGAAAAATTTAGGACATGGAAGTGAGTCCAGTTAAAAGTAGGGATGTACAGACTCTGTAAAATCCGCTCCATCTGTGTTTCGCGGATTGTCAGGCACTTTTTGTTTCACTGTTCGCCCACAGACGGATGCGAATATTACTTTTTGTCATGCAGAAAAATATGCAAATACTTCTGTATTTCCATAATTTTCCTCAATACGTAACATTTAGCGTATTGTCCCCCATTCCATTCAGTGTTTCCTCAGCAGAAACGTACATATTTTCCTACAAATTTCTATGCGTACATTTCGGGAAAGTAAAAAAATCATCAGACTCTGCGCGGCCTGGGGGGGTCGCTCCGTAGTGGATTCCGCAGGATGGATTGTTAGAAATCCGAGCTCAATTTAGTCCGTCTTGAATTTCTCCAGCATCCCTAGTTAAAAGTAATGGCTCCTTTCTGAGCTTCAACTGACTGAGGATAGAAGAGAATCAGTGGCTGATCTTCATTACAGATGGATGAATCCTTAATTTAAAACAAGGAATAACCCCCCACACACACACACACACTGCCCCGTTCTTAATAACATAGCCTCTGCCCTGCCCTTCCCAGCTGCTGCTCCTGGAAAGAAAGCTGCTCCTGGAACTTCCGGATGAGGCCTGCGTGGTCGCCGGACGTTTCCCTCTCCCCAGTTGGACACCCACCAACGTGGCCGGGGAAGGTCTCAACCGAGCCTGGGCCTATGATATCAGGACTGTACGTCAAGCTGAGCGGAACAAACCAGAGGGAAGCCCAGTGTAACGATTGGTCAGCTCAGAAACATACACTTTGCCAAGGCAGCTAGTGCTCTTTCCAGCAGCTGTTAAGGCGGGATGCACCTTTTTCCATCGCTGAGCTCAACAGCCCCTTAAAGCTCCACTGTGGGAGGGAAGCAGGAAGAAGCAATATGATTTGTCAGGAGGAATCACGTGATCTGGGCTTCCTCCAATCCGACACCTGCTATTCTGGAAATTCTCTAGAACTTTTACCTAATGATTGGACAGCTACATCTGTTTGTTTTGGTTTCAGGTACATATTTTATTTATCGAGCTGTTGCTATACATGTTGTTTCACTTATCTGTATTCGTGGTACAGTGGGCAGTGGCTACTAAGATCTAGTTCTCGTGGAGGTGGTGGGTTGAGAAAGGAAGAAAGAAATGTGTGGCCTTCAGGGTGCTGAATTGTACGCCGCACACTCATTTGTTTCGCTAAGCTGCAGATTCCACACAGTGTTTTCTCGCAGGATCCCTTTTAAAAGCTGTCTTGTGACCACCAAATCGTACACTGGAGCTTGTTGTAAGTGTTAGAACTTCAGAAATGCATGGAAGTTGCTTTGAGTAAGATGAGTGCAGGATTTAAAAGAGAATCAAGCTGCTTGCATTTGGAGCTCAAAGGCTCATTTGGTGTTGTGGACTGAGTGTCTGAGACCTGGGTTCAAATCCTTGCTCCACCACAATGTTCAGTGGGTGAACTTGGTCCAGTCACTGTTTTTCATCCTAACCTACCTCACAGGGTTGTTGTGAGGATAAAATGGCAGGGAGGGGGGGAGAACAACGTTGTGTGACACTCTGAGCGAGCTCCTTGGAGAGAAAGGGCAGGATAAAAAAATAAAAGCAAAAATAGTTACTGCAAGACTTCTTTGAGCTTCCTGCTTCCTGGCATCCTCTCTGGGGGGATGGAAGTATACCAAAAGTTGCAGTCCAGTTGCTGTTCAGGCCAAGGTGCCGGTCCTCTTGAAGATACAAGAACACTCCTCCCATAGCGCGAGATTACATTTCATTGCTGAAATTCCTCTTGGGTTTTGAAATCCCCGGGGCACCTGAAGTCCCGGCACTAGATGCTCGAGGGCCGTCTGTTCCGAGGAGTTTTCTCAGTCTTAAGATCTCCTGCTTGTACCTGCAACACAAGGACGACAAAAGCAGCATGAAGCTGGTGGTGCTGCGCTCCTACCTTGTTAGGGCCTGTCAGGTGCCCAGCTGGTGAGGGGGCCAATACCTAAAGCAGAGAAAAGAGCTGTAAGGTGAGCAAATGGTGGGAAACCAGCCTGAGGAATAAACCTACATGTGTCTTTCCTTAGCAGAAAGAGACTGAGGGAATACGATGGGCCTTGGCCTATATAGCAGGCAGCAAAATGGCATTGGCTCTCCAAGATCAGAACCAGGAAGATTCCAGACTGTGGTGTTTGCATCTGTCTGTAGTCCCCCCCCCCCTTGAACTTGGTGCCTTATATTCCCAAAGTGTAAGGCACCAGGGGCTGCAAACTGGGGACTTGGGCTGCAGGATCCAGGCACCGTCCTCTGCCTTCCTAATTCCTGAGCAGCTCTTGGGAAGAGGGAGCTCTTGGACTGATCTCCGCTGTGCCACAGCACCATCCATGCAATGCCCAGAGAGAGAGAGAGCGCTGCTCCTTTTCAGCCCAGCTGGACCAGGTGACTTGAGGAACGGAGAGGCGCCTGGCTAGCCCTGTCGAAGTTGCGTCAGGCTGGCTTTCTCGAGTCTGAGAAACTCGACCCCGAGGGCAGCTGCTGAACAGACTCGCCTCCTTGTTGACCCCCAGCCGCCCCTGAATCCCACAGTCTGTTGCTGTGCTTGGCCGAAGCCAGTCTCGGAGGCGCAGGGAAGTGGGACTTGATCGGATCCTGAGACTGGTTTTCTCAACAGGAGGGGAAAGCCAGCAAGAAGGAGCCTTAAAGAACTCTAGAGCGCTGATGTAGTGTCACGGACTGGAAAAAAAGCCTACAGTTCCCAGCATGCCCTCATGCTGGGAGTTGTAGGACTTTTTTTCTGTCTAAACATGCATAGGGTTGTGCCCTAAGCATCAAATCAGGAAGTCCTTAGTTCTAATTTCACCTCTGCCTTGATCTCACTAGGTGGCCTTAGGCAAGCCAATCTCTTTCAGCCTCCATCCCCCCTCCATCTGCAATACAGGGGATAATAATTCTGGCCTACCTTACAGGGTTGTTTTAAGGATTACAACTAGACAATGCATGGGGAGCTCTCTGTATACTTGAAAGTGCTATACAAATAATTGTTAATGTTGTCATTATAATTATTAAACAAGAAGTTGCTGGAGCACAAAGGGGGGTTTTGGTGGGTAAAAAGGGACTTCAGCCTCACCTCACAAGATGCTTATCCACATACTCCTGCAGCTCAGCAACCTGCTCTTCTGCCACAGTCGCCCGTGCTAGTAGCTGGCTCCTCTCCCTTTCCAGGTCCTCCTGAGGTTGTGGGAAGGCAACCAGAGAGGCAGGAATGATGGAAGATGATGGTCGGATATTTATAGGCCGCTTTTCTGTCTGTAGGCCTTCAAAGTAGCTCATAAGGTTAACAACTAAACAGTAGAATCTGATCACTAAAATGGTTGGGAACCTCTAGATAATGTTGGACTACAGCTCCCATCAGGCCCAGCCCAAATGGCCAATGGTCAGGGATGATAGGAGATGCTGTCCAACAACATCTGGATGGCCACAGGTTCCCTGACCCGACTGTAGAATAACCTGCAAATAAGCACAGCAGCTGCAAAACCACTCCAACATATAAAGCATCCTTCTCTGAGCTGGTGCTTTCCAGGTGTGTTGGACTACAATTCCCATCATTCCCAGCCAGCATGGCCAGCAACGGAAGAGCAGTGCAAAACGCCTGTAGTGGTGGGACCATATGAGCCTCTAGCAGGAGGGAATTCCACATAGGGATGCACGAAAGTCACTTACCTGGTCTTGCAGCTTGCTTGGCGGTGGGGGGGAGGCGCTTCGCTGCTCCCCCCGAAGTTCAGGCCGGGGGGGGGGAGGCTTCCCGCCTCGCCCGGCCGAAATTCAGGCCGGGGAGAAGCGCCCCGTCTCCCCAGCCGCGAACTTCAAAAGAAAAAAACGCCCCTGTGATAGGCTACGTAATGATTAACGTAGCCTATCACGGCTAGATCTGCAAAGTCAGCCGTGATAGGCTACGTTAATCGTCACGTAGCCTATCACAGGTGACTTTGAAAAAAAAAGCACGTACGCAAATGGCGGCCCCCATAGGGAGCCGCCATTCGCGTTCCTTATTTGGTCCCTGTAGTCTACGTAAAGATTTACGTAGACTACGGCGAAAACAAGGGCAACGCTATTTGCATTGCCCTTATTTTCGCCGTAGTCTATGTAATCTTTACGTAGACTACAGCGACCAAATAAGGAACGTGAATGGCGGCTCCCTATGGGGGCCGCCATTAGCCGTACGCACTTTCTTTTTTTTTTCCCCAAAGTCACCCGTGATAGGCTACGTGACAATTAACATAGCCTATCACGGCTGACTTTGCAAATCTAGCCGTGATAGGCTACGTTAATCGTTACGTAGCCTATCGCAGGGGCGTTGTTGTTTATTTACTTTTCTTGTAATGGTGGCAGCAGCAGCCGGTCAAAAGACCGGCTGCCGCCCCCACCCCTGACGAAGACCTGCCGAACCGCCGCCGGGACCTGCCGCCAGGAGGGACATTCGTGAAAGGTAAGTCCCATCCCAGCGGGGGGGGGTGCGGAGAATTTCTCCCCGAACAACCTTCGGAGGACCGAATGCGTTGGCACTCGGCCCCCCGAAGTTTCGGGGAGAAATTCTCCCCCATCCCTAGTTCCACAGCCTCAGGGCCACCACTGAAAAGGCTCTGTCCCATATCACTGCTGACTGTAAAGCCAAAGATCTTAATAGTAAGCATGCAGGTTCCTATGGGAAAAGGCAATATCTAGGCCTGGAATAAGAGATGCTTTGCTTTGTGGGAATGAGTTGTGCCCTCTTTCTCTCCTTCCTAGCTCAGAGGGCCACTTATAAGATATAAAAATCACACGGCAGGTCAACTACAGAGGAATGCACACATTTAAAAAATGGTGTTTCACTCTAAAACACACCCAGTCCTCTCCTGCTGCAATGTTGCAGGGGCTTGATCTGGAAACCACGCCTTCTGAAACTGGGGAACCAGCCTAACATCAGGAACGGCTGACCACCGGCCCACGTGGTGAAACACATAACTGCAGCCACGCAAGAAAGTGGCTGCATGTGGCTGCCCCATGTGGTGACTCACTGAACTGCAGATGGCAGCAAAGAACCTTCTGGACATGGACTGGCTCCACCCACTCAGGCTGGCCATTGGATCCTGCTGGGTGGGAAGGAATATAAAAGGCTTCCTGTTGGAGCTGAGCCTTCCCTGAGCAAGATGGTCTACCTGAGCTCTGGGGTGCCTTGTGCTTTCTTGTCTTGCTCTGTAGTCCTGGCTTGTCATCTGATCCTGATTACTCTTTGGTCTTGACTCCCTCCAGACTGCTGCCTAGGCCCAGCCCTGGTGAGCTACCCTGGACTATGTATGCTGAGCCCTCTTCAGACACAGAATGGAGTCAGTGTGTGCAATATTGGTGCTTCCAGTTGGCTGACAGCATGAAGCTTTTGGATTGGCCAGGCCTGGTATAAATGTTAGGAGACTGGTCTATTTCTGCTGGGTCAACAGAACAGTACTTTCCTCCCAATTTCAGTTCCAGCCATTGACCTTGGGGACTCTGGGCTGGAGAATATCCCCTCCAGGTCCACATCCAGGTACGCCCTTGATGTGAACATATTTATGTATTTTTAAGGGGGAAGCGAGATTTGAAAATGTGTGTGTGCTTTTCATAATTGACAAGGTATGCCAATTATGCGAAGGGGAGAAAAGAGCAGGTACTGCAGTCTTAACTTGAGCTCACTTTAAATTTGGTGCCCAAAATCTGACCTTTGGGGATCTAGGCTCATTTGCTAGGAGGCAACACTTGGAAAAAATGAATACACACAAAACCCGCTCACATTGATGTCATCCGTGCTGTACGATATCGGCACGTTTTACCTGGGTGGTATGAGTGAATTCCCGTAGCTGCCTTCTGAGTTCGGCCCAGCCCGCCTCATCCAGCACGCTAAGAAATAGAAAAGAGCCACAGTGGCACGGTCAGTGTGTATAGTCACACACCCTCTACCTCCTGCCCAGAGCCCTTGCTGCAGGCGTGGGGGTAACTTTTTCAGCCAGAGGGCCGAATTCCGTTTCGGAGAAGCTGTCAGGGGCTGCATTCCAGTGGTGGGTGGGGCCATCGAAAAAGGGGGTGGGGCTGAAGGTGAAAGTGGTGGGACCCAAACAAACAAAAAACCAACACAAAATACCAGCATAGCATAGCTTCATGCTCTTCCTCCCAGTATCTGAGCCTTAGGAGAGGCAATTTAACCTTTCAGAATGGGGGAAAACTGCACAAAAGCTGGGAAACTGCCAAACCATTGATGGTCAGGGAAAAGGGGCGAGCTGTCACGCTCCTTCGTCATCAACACACTCGAAGATACCAGGCTTCAGGCTCACTACGTTATTAGTTAATGACCAGGTCCTTTACAAATGCAAATTCTAGAAAACTCTGAGGCTACAAAGGAAACAGCTACTCCACACAATTACGAATACCAATAGATGAGCTGAAGTAGAAGTTAGAGAAGTTATCCGCAGTTAGAAACAAGAACTTCCTGGCCAGACTCCCGTATGGTGGCTCCCTCCTACGTAGGCTATCACGCATAGCCAACCTGGAAGAGCATCTGAGCTCTGCCTCTAACTTTTCCCATCCCTCAAGTCACGCCCCTCAGTCCCCTGAGACCTACGTTCTCATGGAGGAGGAGAGGGGGGCCCTCAGGCTGAGCCAGCTGTGTGCCAAGGTCTTGAGAAGAAGGCCTTGCCATATCTGAGCTCACTAGGGAGGGAGCCTCCCCCAGTTCTGGCTGTTCCCATTCTGCTAGCCATCTCTACACGCTCAGACTCATTCCTGACAGTAGCCATCTGGGGAACCCCAGGAGGGCTGGATTTGGCCCTCAGGTCTGAGGTTCCCTACTGCACCTTGGTGTGAAGTGTGAACGGTTTCTGAGCTTCTGCGTTGTGGTTCTGTGTTCCTCCAACCCTGGGAACACAAGGCTGGCGTTAGGGGTTGGCATGATTGGCCACTTGCTGATGCCCACACCCAGGCAAGGGGCCTGCTGCTGCAGCTCCTTGCTGGCATTGCCATTGCAGGTGACCTCAGTGAGCAAGCAGGCAGTGGCAGGACCAAGGAGAAAAAGAGCAGCAGCCTCCACTCATCTTGCCCCCTCCTTCTTGGAAGCCATACTAGTTGGGCCCAGACGAAGAGGGTGAATGCAGGGGAGGGGAGGAGGAAGAGAAGGAGGATCCATTCAGGGCGGGTTCCCACTAAGGACAACCTTTGCCCAAAGGTTGTAGCTCAGTGGTAGAACACATGTTTTGCATGCAGAAAGTTCCAAGTTCAAAACCCAGCATCTCTAGGTAGAACTAGGAAAGACTCCCATATAGCCCTGGAGAGAACCATGGCCATTCTAGGGAGGATGGCGGTTGTAGTCCAACACCTCTGAAGAGCACCAGATTGGGGGAGGCTGGTGTAGACAATACTGAGGTAGCTGGACCAATGGAACCAGCCCTTTGTCTCCCCCAAAGACGGTCAGATGAACAACTACAAAACTCTGCTAGCAGTCCCAGTTACCACACAAGCATTCTATACAACAGTGGGCTTCGTCTGGTGAGAAACGCCGGGATGGGGCCCCCCAGAATGTCACTCCTTGCATGTATTCCTTTTTAATGCTTGTTTTGTGCTTATGGTTAAATCCACTTATTTCACCGCAGTGGCTTAAGTCATGAGGATAGGTGATCTAATTGTGTGGAAATATGCAGGCAAGCCGTGGGAAAGTTCTTTCTAGTCTGTCCCGGGACTGCATAAGCAAAATATAGGTCACATTTGATGTTCAGGGGAATTCTTCCAGCTGTATAGAAAGGATGGTATGAACTGTGGAATGCATTGTGCTCTATTCTGCATATATAGAAGTGGCTTGGAATAGCAAGCACTCCCTCCAGAGGGCATGTTAGCCCTTGAAAAGCTAAGAGAAAGGGAAAAGATCATTTCTGTATTTCAGCATATCCAGGTCTCTGCAGAATTACTTAAAAAGGGGTGGTGGTGTGCAGAAGGGGGAGGTGTCCAGAGACCCCAGGGTCTCCAGTTACTGATCCCTGCCCTGGGATAACCAGATGCAAAAAAAAAAAAAAGAAGAGACGGGTGTCCCAGTGTCACTTGTCATGCAGAACTAAGATCAAAGCTACACCTGCTGAAATTCTTTCTCCTACACAACCCTTAAATGTGTGGGGTGGGCGGGGTCTTCCTGTCTCCCTCTTTATATCTAGTCACCCTGTGGGAGACAAAAAGTTTTTCAGATAGCCTTGTACGATCACATCCAATAATAGATGGTACTCACTGGGGGGGTGATGTCCCAGAGACAGCCTTTTCACTTAGCTTTACCTGCAAGGCAAATTTGTTAGATGGATAAATAATGGCAGATGGTGGATTTGATTGAAACGTCTCCTTGAAAGTCCTCGGTGGTTCTTGCAAAACATCACTTTGCAAGAACCACTGATGGCCTCACCGCTAGGGGTTGGCGAACGTGCAATGTTCAAGTTTGTTGAGGTTCTCCGAATTCTTCCTCGAAGCTCGTTTTGCCTCATTTTCATTCCTGAATGTATCTCTTTCTTTCCAATTGGGGGAAAATGCACATTTTTAAAACTGCACAATGTTTCCCAATGGTAAAAATACACTAAATGTGCATTTTCCCTAACCAAAAATGTGCATTTCCCACCATAAGCTAATGCCTGAAAATGCAAATTTTAGGGGGATTTGCGCAAGTGTGCATTTTTGGAAGTGCACACTTTTGAATACGAATGCAAGTTCGGGAAATTGCAAAAATTTCACAAGAATTACGTTCCTGCTCACATTCGTGCTTGTGAATGGGATATCTTTGCATCATTTGCGAACAAAATTCTCATACATCCCTACTCACCACAGTGTTGGGAAATACGACTGACATAATATAACAGACAAGAAAATTGCTTCTGGGTCACCCCTTCCTTCCTTCCTTCCTTCCTTCCTTCCTTCCTTCCTTCCATGGAGCAGTGAAATCCAGGGCCATTCCAGTTCATGAAAAGACCAGTAATGAAAGAAGGAAAGTCTTGAGATCCATTTTGGACTGTCCATGGAATATATAGTCTTTGCAGGTAACCAAAGAGTTGCTGCCACCACCTCTTCCAGGAGGGCTCCTGTGCCTTCAACAGTAACATAAAATTCAACAGGTGAAACTCTCCAACGCAGGGATGTGATGGTTGATTACAGTTTCACCAGCTGAATTTCTGGAGCCTAGCTCTGGGAACGGTTATCAACCAGGGTAGCTGAATAGAACTCTAACGCTGGTTGAAGGGTAGTAAATAAATATTAATATAGGGATGTCTATCATTTGAAAATGGGGCCTTTGGGGGGCCCGAATGCTGCCTGCCCCGCTCAGCTTGCATTCATGAGCCGAGCTGCAGGATTACCCCGAAATCCAGGAACTGTTTGGGTTTTTTTGTTCATAAATAGAAATCTGCACAAATTGTGGCCATAATTTGTGTAATTTGTGCAAATTGCAGCTGTAATTTGCCCAAATTACACAAATCACAGCCAAACTTTGTGCAAATTAAGCAGATTACAACTGAAATTTGCACAGATGTGGCCAAAATTTGCGCAAATTACACAAATTGCAGCTGCAATCTGAAAATTTCTGTTTACGGGAAAAAAACAGAAAATCTTCAAGCTGGTCCAACTCAATGTAGATTGAGTTGGGCCAGCTCATGGGGAAGCAAGATGAAGTCAGGGGGGTGGGGAGCCGATGAATGCTTGGTGAGCTCTAACCCCCAGACGGATTCCTCCGACATCCCTATATTAAAATGAAAACCTTTCCCTTCAGAGGCAGTGTACCTCTGCATAGCAGGGGTTTCGGGTGGCAGTGGGAGAGGTCTATTGCCTTCATGCCCTACATGTTTGCTTCATAGATATTTTTGGCTGACCATTGTTGGAAACAGAATACTGGGCTTAGGTGGACTTGTGGTTTGACCCAGCAGGGCTCTTGTGTTAGATTTATGCCTGTTATGCAATTAAGAAGACTCAGGGACTTGCTACAAGTGGGGAAAGAGGAGACAATCTCTTGTATGGATTGGGCTGCAGTAAGGTGAGGACAAGTGCAAGCTGGATGCCTTTGCCATGTTTAGGGCTGTTGAGACCACTCCGGAAAGCCCAACGGTGATGGCCCAATAGGGTGGCCACTTCTGAATATCCAAGAAAGAGGGAATGTATCACCAAAACAAGAGGACAGCAATTTGCACAAACTTTGTATATGCTAATTTACATGTATAGATGCAAATTTGAAAACAATTGTTAGAATTAGAAATATAGTACATCTCACCATAGTGTGGAGGACTGTGACCAGGTGGCCTGTCTGCTCTCCAGGTGCTAACTAGGTGGGCAACACTTCTTATGGATCTTGATCTTTAAACCAGGATTAGCCCAGACAGCCTTTCAAATAGAGGACGGTCCTCTGTAAAAGAGGACACATGGCCAACCTAGGGCCCAGGCTGGGGCTGCAGCCCACTCAGCCAGAAGCTTGTGATTTATTCCTTTGTCCAGCACTGATCTGTGGCCCCTCCTCTGTTTGGGGGCTCATTCTCCTCTTGGCAACTCTGGCCCCAGCCCGCATCCTCCACTAGAAAGGCCCACCATCCAGGTCACAACAAGGAAACCAATCCGGCCACTTTCACCTTCATCTGTAGTTCATGCAGCTGCCCCTCCAGGCTGGCTTTGTCCTCCCGCAGCCGGTTCAGCTCCTGAGAGGTGCTTGTCAACAGCTCAGCATCTGTGATGGTGAAATGGTGTTCTGCTGGGCCCGGATCCATGTCGTTACTGCCCTGCGACCGGATCTGTTCACGCTGCATCCTGTCAACCAACTGGAGGGATCAGCCCTTAGACTTGGTAGGGAGGTGGATGCACTGAGCAGCACTTACGCTTGGCGGGGAGGTGGATTCACCGAACAGCCCTTTTGCTTAGGGAGGTGGATTCACTGATCAGCCATTTTGCTTGGCAGGGAGGTGGATTCACTGATCAGCCCTTAGACTTGGCGGGGAGGTGGATTCACTGATCAGCCCTTAGACTTGGCGGGGAGGTGGATTCACTGATCAGCCCTTAGACTTGGCGGGGAGGTGGATTCACTGATCAGCCCTTAGACTTGGCGGGGAGGTGGATTCACTGATCAGCCCTTAGACTTGGCGGGGAGGTGGATTCACTGATCAGCCCTTAGACTTGGCGGGGAGGTGGATTCACTGATCAGCCCTTAGACTTGGCGGGGAGGTGGATTCACTGATCAGCCCTTAGACTTGGCGGGGAGGTGGATTCACTGATCAGCCCTTAGACTTGGCGGGGAGGTGGATTCACTGATCAGCCCTTAGACTTGGCGGGGAGGTGGATTCACTGATCAGCTCGTGGGTGTGGCAGGGAGGTGGATTCACTGATCAGCCCATAGGCGTGGCAGGGAGGTGGATTCACTAACAGCATATCCACAGCAATACCTGCAGTTCTTAATAATTAGCTGCCAATGGGAAGCATTAATCTCAGCCAGCTTTCCCCAACCTGGTGCCTTCCAGATGTTTGGAGACAATAGTTACCATCATCCCTTGGCATTGGCTGTGCTGGTTGGGGCTGATGGGAGCTGTTGCCCAAAAAACTCTAGAAGGTGCCAGGATGGGGAAGGCTGATCTAGGCAGAACTGTGCTAGCCCTGAACGGTGTGCATTCTACAATTCTGCACAAGTACAGGGGGGAAAAACATTAATCTGGTATTGGATGCAGAAATGTGCAACCTGAGAATCTTGGTTTCCATTTAAAAAAAAGTTTATATCCCTTAAATATGTGACGGCTTGAAGATCTGTGGACAATACCTACTGAACTTTCCAAAACCAGTGGAAGGCCCCAGCGGTTAGGCAGAGAGGTGCATTTCGTTTCTCCTGGGACCAGCCAGGATCAACTAGGCAAATGAAGGAAATATAAGCAAATTTGCTTTATATATGAAATGTATAAAGGCTGCAGATTCTAGCTTTTCTTGGTGCAGGATCTGGTTATTTTTAGTATGAAATACACACAGCTTTGTCCGACATGGGTCTTACTTTTTTCAACGAGACAGATCCCAGATGAGTGGTCGCATCATTGCAAATTCTCAGGTTGCAAAGATATGTTTATGTCGCCTTCAGACCAGGGGAGGGCAGCTCGTAAGCCAAAACCTCTGGAGAGCCACAACTCCCATCAGCCCCAGCCAGCATGGCCAATGGTGAGGGATCATGGGAGTTGTAGGCCAACACATCTGGAAGGCCACAAGCCTCCCAGCCCTGCCATAAATGGTGCAACGTCTGCTTGTGGGCTTCCCTTGGGTCATCTGGTTTGCCACTGCAGGGACAGAATGCAGGCCTAGATAGGCCTTTGGTTTGATCCAACACAGCATTCCTTATGTTGTTCACTTGCACAAAGGCTTGAGCCTCAGCCCTAAACCCTCTGGAATTTAACTGCTGGTGCTTCGTGGATTGCCGCCTTCCAAGACGGTCTCTGCCCCTACCTGTATGCAATCAGCAGGCCTTCATGCCTCTTGACTAGGTTCTGCATGCGTTTCTTGTAGCCACGAGTGGCTGCAACCAGCTGCTCCTCCCGAGACCTGTAGGAAGCCCGGATGTCCTTCAACATGCCGTCCACGAAGCGCTTCATATGCGCAGGCTCCGACGGCACTTTGTTGGTCCCCATCGGACCAGTGGCTGACTTGCTGTCGATGTATTCCTTGAAACACACATACAGGGGAGCCTCACACACTATCTGAATTGTTCTCAGACAGTGGCGGGGGACTGAGATTCATCAGTGGAAGGCTCCCGTGACCCCTAAGTACCCATGCATGGAAGAGGCTGCCCGCTGTCTCTCTCCATGAGTCCCTGGTCTGCACTTGCCTTCTTCAAGCTTCTGTTGCAGGGCAGGTAATTCTGCCACACGCTGCACTGGGCACCACTGGAACACAGAAAGCTGCTTTGCACCAAGTCAGGCTTTTGGTCCATCTAAAAAAGGCATGGAGAACTCAGGCCTGGAGGCCAAATCCAACCCATCTTGGGTCTCAATTTGGACTTCCAGGGTTCCCTGATGGCCATGCCTGGCCTGGCCCCCAACCACCGATCATTTGGTGGTTTCCTGGCTTTTGTGCAGTTTTCCCCCCATTCTAAAAGGTTGTGAAATGCCTCTCCTGAGGCTGAGTTATTGGCAGGAAGACCTTTGAGCTACAATATGCTGGCATTTTTCATCCTGCTCCTTTGCCTTTGGCCCCTCCCACCACTAGAATGCAGTCCCCAAGAGCTGCAAATGGAATGCGGCCCTCTAGCTGAAAGAGGTTCTGCACCCCTGATCTAAACCCCGTACTTCCTACTCTGGCTGGCAATGGCTCTCTAGGGTCTTGGAGAGGTCTGTTAAATTGGAGCTTCTAGGGATTGGATCTGGGCTTTTCTGCAGACAGCTTCTTGGCTTGAGATCCTCTGCCAGGCAGAGCAAACAATACTGGGCTAGATGCACCAAGTGTCTGACCTGGTGTAAAGCAGCTTCTGATGTACCTACAGGGTAGGTACCTGTACAGCCTCTGTCCCCCAGGTACCAAGCCCCCATACATTTGTTCATGATTGTCACCAAAAGCTTGGATTTGGAGACATCGGCTGAATCCAACTAAGGGTGCAATCCTATGCATGTTTAGACAGAAAAAAGTCCTACAATGCCCAGCATTCTGAGAATGCTGGGCGTTGTAGGACTTTTTTCTATCTAATCGCACATAGGATTGCGCCCTAAAATAATTTCTTGCATTCATCCCAAGTCTTCACGAGAATAAAGTTGGCCAAACAGCCGAGCATTTCAAGACAATGTCCATGTTGCTATACATCATGTTAGTGAGAAAAATGCCACTGGTGATGGGATCACTCTAGCCCAGCCATTCCCAACGTGGTTCCTGCCATTGTTTTGGACTACAGTGCCCATCGGCCATTGGTAATGGAGGATGGGGATGATGGGAAGTGTTCAAAACATCTGGAAGGCACCAGGTTGATGAAAGCAGAGAATCTTTGCAGAGAAGATTCTTCAGGACAGTATGTTTGATGACTGTCTCAAGTTTGACGAGTCTTCGGCCCATAAAAGATGCAATCCAATGCAAAGTTAGTTGTGAGCCGTCCCAGTGATCTAACGGGGGGGGGGGGGGTACCTGCCCTGTGGGCTATGTTAAGAAGTGTTTCTAGGGTGATTTGCAAGCTTCCACAGCTGTACTTCTTCCAACTGTAATATGTAGCTGGAGATGAAATATTTTGTCTCTTCTCCTGTGCTAAGATAAGCTGAAGAAGGCTTCCTAGGATATGGGCAGGGATAGATTGGAGAGTTCACCTCCAATCTTACATCGCCATCAAAGCAAAACAAAGCCCTATGAGGAGAGACTGAAAGAATTGGGCATGTTTAGCCTTGAGAAGAGAAGACTGAGGGGAGATAGGATAGTGCTCTTCAAGTACCTGAAAGGTTTTCACAGAGAGGATGGCCAGGTTCTTTCTCCATCATCCCAGAGGGCAGAACACGAAATAATGGGCTCAAGTTGCAGGAAGCCAGATTCCGGCTGAACATCAGGAAAAATTTCCTGACTGTCAGAGCAATACGACAATGGAACCAATTACCTAGGGAGGTGGTGGGCTCTCCCACACTGGAGGCATTCAAGACGAGGCTGGACAGCCATCTGTCAGGGATGCTTTGACTTGGATTCCTGCATTGAGCACGGAGTTGGATTCAATGGTCTTGTAGGCCCCTTCTAAGCCTACTGTTCTATGATTCCCTGGCCCTTCCTCTATTGTAGAACCTAAAGCCCTCCAGATGTTGTTGGACCACAACTTCCATAGTCCCTGACCACTGGCCATGCAGTTCGGGGCTGATGGGAACTGGGCTTCCAACAACATCTGGAGAGCCACAGTTTCCCCATCTCTGCTCTATTCCTCCACCTCTCCCCATTGCCACAATCTTCCTTAAAGTCTAATTTCTTTGAAAACCTGTTTTTTTCCTCCCAGAAGCAAAAGGAGATATGCCAAATGAGCTGATAAATACAAACTGATTCTTATTTGTAAAAAAAAAAAAAAATTGGTCTTCTTTAGCACCATTTTTCACTCGTTATTCTTGCAGAACATGGCTTTTGATTTTGTTTGGGTGGGTGGGAGCATCAGGGCAGAAGATCAGGACTCCCACTCGTCATCTCTTGCCCACCTGCAGAAGGAAATGCTTACCGCCAGGTCCGTTATGTACTGAACAAGCCGTGACCGGTATTCCTCATTGAGCTCCTTCAGCTGCAACTGCAGCCGGGAATTCTCCGCCTCTACTTCTTGGAGCTGGCTCTGAGATGAGAGTAGGACCTATAGTCCAAGCAGACAAAAGGTTATCCTGATAATTACCAGGGTCTGTATAATGACTAGTGCTGTGATGATAATTTTGCCTCTTTCATTTTCAGAATTTCGTGGGTGGTTGGGAAGGGGCGAAATAAAACTCTTATTTATGTATTTATTATTAAAGTTATTAATCGCCCATCTGGCTGGTCACCCAGCCACTCTGGGTGATGTACAGTGTATAATGAAACAGTTTAAAACAATAAAATTTTACGATAAAAATGTTTTCTAAAATACCCTAACCCACCCCAAATGCCTGCCTGAACAACCATGTTTTTAATGCATGGCGGAAGCTCATTAAAGAGGGGGCATGGCAGAGTTCCCTAGGGAGGGAGTTCCACAGAGTAGGGGCCACCACAGAAAAGGCCCTCTCCCTCATCCCCACCAGTCTAGCTGTCCTGGCTGATGGGACAGAGAGAAGGCCATCCGAGGCTGATCTTGTTAAGCGGCGTGTCTGGTGTTGCTGGAGGCAACAGATAAAACTCTGATGAAAGAGGCTGGGGAGTTAGGAATCTCGAGTAACCTCCTTGCAGAAGAGGACAGGATTTCCACTTACCTTTTAAAGTGTAGGTGCGGCTGACGGTCTTCTTCTTTTTTTAACTTTAAACACACACACACCCCGTACTTGCAGCTGCCCAGGACTTTTTAGAGAGAAGCTTCTCCAGCCTGGCATCCCTGTCTGAACTATCAGGAGACCACATGACTGTGCTGTCTCCTGTAGGCCTTCAGGAAGGGCTCCCAGGCTGCAGAAGCTCTGCAAAGCAAGAACAAACGGGGATTTTAGAGCTTTAGAAAAATTATCTTCTTTCTTGCAGCAAGACAGAGCAATCAAGATAAGAGTTTCATCTAAAGCGCCACAATTTATTTTTATTTATTTATTTATTTATTTATTTATTACGTTTGTGTACCGACCAATAGCCAAAGCTCTCTGGGCGGTTCACAAAAATCGAAACCACAAGTATAGCATAAAAACAATATAAAATATAAAAGCGTTTAAACTACAGTATAAAAGTACAACAAGCATAAAACCTAGCAGCAATCCAGAGATTTAAAATGCAATTACAGATTTAAAACAGCAGAGCTAAAAGACTAGAATGCTAAAATGTTAAAATTCTTGGGAAAATAAAAAGGTCTTCACCTGGTGCCCGAAAGAGTACGATGTAGGTGCCAGGCGAGCCTCTCTGGGAAACTCATTCCACAACCAGGGTGCCACAGCAGAAAAGGCCCTCTTCCTGGTAGCCACCCACTTCACTTCCTTTGGCAGGGGATCCCAGAGAAGGACCACTGAAGATGATCTTAGGGTCCGGGCAGGTATATATGAGAGGAGATAATCCTTGAGGTAACCTGGCCCCAAGCCATTTAGGGCTTTAAAGGTTAATACTAGCCCTTTGAATTGGGCCCAGACATGGACTGGCAGCCCATGCAGCTGGAAAATCCAATTTGTTCTTGTTTGCAGTGGCCTTGGACTCTTGCAGCTCAAGAATTCTTCTTGAATGCCTATAGGAGAGGGCGACGACATGTGGTCTCATGGGAGTTCAAGAAGTACTGCTAGTCCTCATTTTGGTGTCATAGGTACTGTTTGTATCTGCTGCTGCTTTAACTTTTGTAGTCTTTTTCTATGGTTTATTTCTTGATTATTTTTAATTCGGTGTTTTTATCATGATGTGTGAACTGCTTTCAGGGTTTTAAGCTGAAAAGTGGCTTCTAAATAAATCTATCCATCCTTCCTCCCTCCCTCCCTGTTGATTTTATAGTTCAGCTCTGACTCTGCACTGCCAGGCTCCCTCCCTGCCACCTTCTTTCCCCGCCACCTGAATTCTTTTTGCGACCTAAGCACGGCCGAGGTCTTCTTACCGCCGACTGCTCTGCTAGCTTGTGCTGCGTGTTCCGAATGGCTTTTTTGGCCTCCTGCAGTTCCTTGCCCATGGTCACCCTGCGCACACAAGAAACGTCGTCCACAATCACCCCCGTAACTCCGCACTGGCGTGATCTAGGTGGGGGCGAGGGGGTGCTTCAACCTGCAGAGTGCTGCTGAGTGGCGCAGCGAATGCCTACCCATGTCGAATGTGTTGGAAATATTGCAACCTCGTCTGCAAGTTACAGGAACGGGGCCGTGAGCTAGCTAATGCATGGGAAGTTTCGACATAGCTAGCCTTAGGATCTCTATTGCCTACAACGCGGTTCCTGCTCCTCCCCTCCCTGTCCCGCCCTCTCTCTCCGACCTTCCTCCATCGCTGGGAGCACGTGGCTGGCTTCCTCGCTCCTGCCTGCGTGAAGCAACACAAAATGGACTGAACAAACTCTCGTGAAACCCTACGCCGTGCCTGCATTTGTATGTGCAAGAATACCTGCGAGTAAAGCTGTTTTCTTTCCTTCACTAAAGGAAGAGCATGGTCTCCTCTTTTACTAAAATAGTCTTGCATGCATGTGGGACTGGTAAACGCTCATTCTGTTTTGCCTTTTTGTTTTTTTCTCTGCTAACTGCCTTTTTAACAAGAGGCAGCAATTCCAAAAAATCCCATCAAAGTGATGGGTAGACCGTATATCACACCTGAAACACCAAAGCTCATCCTTCACAATGGTTCCCCTCCACCTGAGTGCCAGGAACAGAAGAGCTAGGGCTGATGACACAGCTGGGATAGGCAACAGAAAGGGGAGTGGGAGAAGCTTACAAGGTGACCACCTAAGGGTGGAGTTTCCCTTAGGTGACCAGGCCAGAAAGAAGAGGGTGGTATACACTGGGTAGAGAGGGTTGGACAGACTGGGAAGACCCAGGTTCAAATCCCCACTCAGCCACAAAGCTTACTGAATGACCTTGGACCAGTCATTATCTCTTGGCCTAACCTACCTCACAGCGTTGTTGTTTGGATAAAAGGGGAGAATGGCCAGAGCAACTCTCATATCATATCAACCAACCCCTTCCTCAGCGTGCCAGAGAGGGCCACAGAGGCAAAGGCCTGTGTCTACGCTGTGAAGATGCAGCTCAAGGGCATGAATTGGTTATTGGGGACAGGTAAGATTCAGCATCTCAACAGGCTTCTAGTCCTTAAAGTTGTGCAGCCAATGTCTGGCAAAAACTCTGAAGTCGGAGGGATGCTCTGTAGGATTTCTGGCCTTCAGTGTTTGGGGCTTCGTGGCTCCTTGCCCTACCCCTCAAGACTAGCAGAAGCCACATAAGTGATGCGAACATGTTTGATTTGCATGATCCACTCCAGGCACAAAATCTAGGTGATCTTGCGCAGCAGTCCCCAACCTTTTTGGCACCAGGGACTGGTTTTGTGGACTACCTGCCCGCCACCCCCCAAAATCCCCCTGGGACAGAACCTACCTGGCAGCAGCTGGTCCAGGTCCGTCCCAGGGGGATTTCGGGGGGTGGCGGGGGGAGTAGCTGCGCCCGGACTGCGGATGCAAATGGCCTGCTACGCCATTTACATCCCTGTTCTTTGCAGTAATAGGCTACATAAAGATTTACATAGCCTATTACTTGAAGAACCGGGATGCAAATGTTGTCCACTACGCGGATGCCATTTGCATCCCAGCTGCCAGAGCTGGCCAGCAGCTCCATGGACTCGCCATGGAGCGGAGCCGGCCGGGGCCAGCAAGGATTCCGGGGGGGATGGACGGATTGCCTCCCGCCACCCCCACAGACCGCTTCCTAACAGGCCACGGACCGGTACTGGTCCAGGGGTTGGGGACCCCTGATCTTGCAGATCTTGTTTGTGTACAATACAAACAAGATCTGTTTGTATTGTACACAAATTCCCTGGCTGGGAATACCCTGGTTGGGAAGTAGCAGTCCAGCCCATCTGGAAGGTACCAGGTTGGGGAAGGCTGCCCTTGTCATTAGCCAGGGATGATGGTCTTACTCACATTCTCTCCTCTAATTTCCGTTGCTGGGAATTGTACATTTCTTTCATCTTTTCCATCTCTGTGGTGATGTAATCTTGGTTTCCAAATAGCTAGCAGGGAGGGAACAGAAAAACAGAGGGTGTTGCCAACTCATAGGAACATAGGAAGCGGCCTTCCGTGGAGTCAAACGATGGTCCGTCTCCCAGGTAGGCAACCTGGTGCCTTCCAGATGTTTTGGACTACAGCATCCATCAGTCCCAGCCAGCATGGCCAATGGTTGGGGTGATGGGAGTTGTAGTCCAAAATATCTGGAGGGCACCAGTTTGCCTACCCCTGTCTACGCTGATTGGCATTGACTCTTCGGGGTCTTAAATGGGATTCTCTTCCCAGCCCTACCAGGAGTTGTCAAGGACTGGACCTTAGCTTTTAAGAGCTAAGCACTCAAAACCTTTGGGCCTGGATGGACAGAATCCGTCGGTTTGGGTTTCTCCCACATTCAGGCATTTTTAATCTCAAGTACTTTTTGTCCTGAATATGGAGAAGAGCGCCGGCTCCAGGATTTTGAGGGGCCTTGGGCAAGACACCTTCAATGGATCCCTTCCCTCGGCAAGTCTGCCTTCTCCCCACCATTGTCACCGGCTGTTCTTCATCCTCCTCTTCCTCCTCATGGCTACCCCTTGCTTACTTGACAGGCAGAGAGCCAGGGAGCAGTTAGGCCATGGCATCTACTACTCTTTCTCACCACCTCCTTTGTCTGGGCCAGAGCGAGAGGCAGTTGAACAAGGAGGTTGCCATGGCGAAGAAGAGGAGCCTGTTGTCAGTGGGGCCCTGCTGGGGAGTGGGCCCTCGGCAGTTGCCCAACCTTGCCTACCCTCGATGCCGGCCCTGGTGGAGAATTTTGCAGATTTTGGTAAATTCTTACTGAAACCAAAGTAAAACAAAATTGTCCGCCATTACTATTCTGGATGCTCTTAAGAACAGCGCAACAGATCTGCTGCATGGTTTACAACCCACTGGGAAATTTTCCACGGAAGCCTAACTGAAATGAACAGGAGCTATGTGAGAGCAGAGCCCCATTCATTTCTGTGGAGCTTGTGCAGAAGAACTTCCCCACATTAATGAATGAGGAGGGTGTCACATTTCTGAACCAACACCCCGTTTCAGGCACCCAGATGCCTCAGTCCAGCCCTTTCTTGGAGGCGTTGCACAGTTGCACACTCACGGTTCTCTCCAGTTTTCGCCGTTCATGTTCCGAAGCCACCACATCTTCTGGCTAGGGGTAATAAGACACAGAAGACAGCATGCATTCAGTTTCTGTGTAGGAGTAGGAGACAGACTTTTGTAGAGGGAAGGGTTTATCCACAATACAGACATGAACTGGTTTAAATCATTCCGTTGCCCCCTAGGAATCGTGGGCACTGCCACTGTGTGAGTGGGGGCCAGGGGTAGGGATCAGCAGCCCCCTTACCAAACTACAGTTCCCATGATTCTTTGGGAGAAGCCATGACCTTGAAACTGGCATATAAAATGAATATACTATTATGTGCTCCCCACCTCCATGAGCAGCAACGGGTCCCAGAGGCAGCGCTACCAGGGTCTGGCTCCCTTGGGAGGAGAGCTCTCTGCAGGCTTAGGGCTTTTGCAGGATGGTGGGTGGGGATAATATTTGGCTTATTTACAAAGCTACAACTAGAGTGTAAGGGGGGTAAGCGGCACCAATGCTCCTAGGAGCTGGTAGATCCACAACTTCGCATCAGAAATCCACAGAGAGAGAGAGAGAGAAATATTGCAGCCAAAGATGCTTCCAGCTTTCAGCTCACAGCACCCTCTCTGCTTGTTTTCCTCTGTCCAAAATTGCTTCTCTTGTTACTGCATACACACACACACCCCTTCTCCAAACTCTGATATAGGTTGGCCCCATGTCCTTTATAGAAGGACAGTCCTCTATTTGTAGGTGTCCTCTGAAGAAAATCTGACATCCACTATTGAGCAAGATCTTTATTAGGAGCAACCAAAATTCCACAAAAACGTGCCAGCTTCTGAGTTCTCCAGAGCTCTTCCTCAGGCCGGGTACAAAAAGCATGGGATGGGGGAAGAAACAGCAAAGTCCAAAACATTTATCTGCTTTTGGGGGTCAATGCCTAAGTGGCACTGATAACTTTACTGCTCTGATAACTTTTTTCATTCCAAATATCCTGGACAAATCACTGTATGGAGATAACATCCTCTGATAATGAGCTCCCAGAAAGAGATAGACTGATCCCCTGAGCGTTCTGGACCACTAAGGAAGGGGTAGGGAAGATGTGGTCCTCTAGATGTTGCTGGCCTGCAACTCCCCCATCAGCACCAGCCAGCACAGCCAACAGTGGTGGGACATAAAGGGTTGCAGTCCACCATCTGGAAGGCCACAGGTTCTCCATCCCTGCATTAAGGAATTCTGTTTTTATATATAATGTTTTGGGTAAATATTCAACAAAACAAAAAGGAGGAAAAGAAAAAAAATGTAGCTATATAGATTTGAATATATCAATTCCAGTTCATGGATATGATGTATGTGTAGAGAGAGAGAGTGAGTTATGTGATTGGGGTCAGTCTAAATTACCTCCAGGGATCCCTTACAATTCAGTGCTGCTGAGTACAAAGAGATTGAGGATTTCCCCCCAACAACTCTGACTCTTGAACTGGTAACCTTTGTCCTACAGGGTCTGAGGGGATAGGAGGAAATGAACCTGGGGGAAGGCTGAATCTTAGACAAAGGGAGAATGGCTTTTGTCTTGCACGTAAAGATCCTGTGGGCAGCTGAGAGGAAGCAAGGTTGCTTGGAGTTCTCTTGTTGTAGGCCTTCATCCTGTAAATAAACCTTTATAAAAGGAGCACCACAAGTGGCTAGTGCCCTCCTTCTAGGAAACTGAAGCCTGAATAAGTGCTGAAGCCCCTGCAAGTTCACCCCTCTCGGGACCGGAGTGCAGGAGCATAACACTATATATGTGAAAACATGGCTTTCTAAGAATTATACACAGACCAACAAAAGCAGACCAGGTATCCATATAAGTGTCCATTCGCATCCCTTGCATTAGAAAACCCTAATATTCTTTTGCCAGATTCCAGACTGTGATCAGGCTTTGCTTGAAAGCAAACCCATAGCGATAGTCCCGCTCACGATCAGACGGTGCCATCCCACCACAACATGCTGGTAGCGCAGGGAGGCCCAAAGACGCGTACCTTCACTTTGCGGGCAGAGAGACGGTGGACCAGCGCACGCACCCGCTCCAGCTCGTCCGAAGGCTCAGCAGCTTGGGCTCGGGACTTGGGGCTGTTGCCTTTGGCATGGGGAAGAGAACGCTTGGCGTTGGCCAGGTTGAGCAGCTCTATGCTCAGCTCTTCGTTCTTAGCGACCTGCAGAACAGAGCAAGCCAGACAGCAAGTGGATCAGGAACAGGGTAGCTCTGTTCTCCCTGCCCACATTTCAGACTGCATGCAGGAAGTCCGGATTCCGAAGACTGCTATCACCAACCAATATCAAATAGGTCTTACATGTACAAATACAGCGTTACATCCAAATATTAACGGAACTGTAAAGCGACATAATACCTACCTATCACCTTCCCACTCGGATAGCAATCAACACATGTATATGTCCAGCCTATAACCTATCTCCTATCTTCCCTACAAATACCCCTCTTACATTTCTTGTACAATATTACGTCTATTCCTAATAAAACACCAGAAGTAAATGCACATATTAATGATCATCAGTATAAATGTAATCATAAAAATCCATTCACGCATTGACATAAAAAGTCATAAATAGACCTGTAAATAGTCATGAAGAATCATAAACGGTCATAAATACTCAACAAAGCAATAGAGAAAACCATATTTAAAACATCCTAAAGATGTCTTTAAAAAGGGCTGAGCAACATATGGCCCAGGGGCTGCATGCAGCCCCCCAGGCCTCGGGTGTGGCCCCCGCTGTCATCCCTGCGCTGCTAAAATTGGCTGGTGGCAGCAACCCCACACCCCTCAGCAGTTTGTTACAAAAATATGGCAGCAAACCACTACAGAGATTCAAAAGTGTCAAATATAACTTGTATTCAGACTTTTATAGACCTTTATATCCCTGCAGCAAACCCACCAAATTTCAGCAGCAAACCACAAATGTTTTGCCTGTGCTGGGGCACCAGAAGGAGTGTGGCTCGGGGGGCGGGGCAGGGGTGGAAAATGGCCCCCAAACTACCTGAATTTGCCCACTCCTGTCTTACATAATGATAGAGGATCTTGCCTGAGATTGACCCTGGAACCTTTTGCATGCAAAGCATGTACTCTAATATAGCCCTTCCCTTAAGTTGGGAGCCCACTATTCTAATGTTGCCATCTTTGATTTCCAAAATTCGGGTGCTTGGGAAGGCCAAATGGGAAGCAGAGCTATTGGGGAGCAGAGCTAATAACCAGGCATGGCATCCTGAGGCTGAACTCAATACCGGGGTGCCTTAGTGCACATGGGTGAGCTCGACAGTTCGAGCATGCACATTAAGTTCATGTGCATTAAAGCAAACTTTTTACCCACAAAATTTCTACTTTGCTCATAAAAATCAGGGTACCATCTAGCCCCAAATCCTGGGTAGAGGTCAAAACCCATCCATTTTTGATCAAGGCTGGCTGCTGTAGCTCCTTGAACTAATGACAGAGGCTTTGAACATTAGTAGCCATACTTCCTGTTCATGCTCCTTGCCCAGCGCAAGATAATTGCTCTTCAAAATGAGGTACTCATCTGCCAGCTCCTTGCGGTTGGCCTCGAGGGCACGGAGTCGCTCCCATAAAGCATCTCTCTCTCCGGTGGTCTTCTCATCATGAAGCTCAACCTCCAGAATACGGTTTTCCAGGGCAAGATTCTGGGAAAGTGAAAAATCAGGGAGGGAAACGTATGTAAGGAGAATAATACTGCTTTGAGCAGGAGGTGTTCGGGGGGAGGGGGCGTGTTGAACAATACTTTAAAACAATGTGGTCTTGCTAGGGATGATAGTGTAAAATCCATTCTGTCTGTGTTTTGTGGATTGTCAGGTGCCTTTCATTCTGTCATCTGCCCACTGATGGAATCAGATTATTTTTTGTTTCCGATTTGGGAAAATGCACATGTGCAGAAATGCGCACATTCTCCCAAAGTGCACATTGTCACACTTTAGCCTAGGGGGAAAATGCACATTTGTGGCCAGGTTTTTTTTTATTTTGCATATTTTTCTATGACAAAATTTGCACAAAATTCAGGAAAGATTGAAAACCAGTCCACAAGTCCATGGGAATCCATCCAACAGGGGAAAAGATGGTCCACTGTGTAATCCGCGGGTTGGACTCTTGAAAATCCAAATTCATTTGGTTCCGTTGTAGATTTCTCTGACATTCCTAGGTCTTGTTGCTAAGTTTTATTTATTTATACTACTTGTATATTGCTTAATGTCCTAAAATTTATAAGTGGTTCACAATAAATATGTGATAAAACCAATATAAAACAGTATAAAACAAAACAAATTAATAAATAGTTTAAAACATTACAACAGAGTCTATAATAGCTAAAGAGCTTCGGCTATTGGGCGGTATAGAAATGAAATCAATCAATCAATCCATCAATTAATAAAATAATAAAATGGAGCCGTGTCAGGGTCCATTGACTCTGATGCTCAGGGTGCAGGGCCGGCCCAAGACATTTTGCTGCCTGAGGCAAAGAACAAGATGATGCCCTCTCCCATTCCATGTACAAAAGCCAGCTAGACTGTTTCTTCAACACTGGCGATGGGGTAGCATTCTCCACCACACCTGAAGGCAGCAGGCTAGCTCAGGGGGCACAGGACAGACTGCTTAGCACACAGCTCTCTCCTCCAAAACTTTGCTGCTGCCCCCAGCATCTGCTGCCTGAAGTGACTGCCTCACTCTGCTTAATGGTAGGGCCAGCCCTGGATGGGTGCCACTACCAAAAAGGCCTGCTTATGTGCTGCAACCTGGTGACATTCCGTTGGTCATGGAATGACTAATACAGCTTAGCTTTTGTGTGATTTTTAAATTCAAAAATAAATAATAGCAAAATGGCTTGAGGGTTCTTTAAAATATAGGTGGACAAGTCCTACAGATACGAAAATCTGACTGTCCTTCCCTTCTCCTCCTCCACAGTTATGCCTGCCTTCTGCAACACATTCCAATTTTGCCCAGATTTTCTTTTTACCTGAATACTTGCTTTCTGCCTGCCTGACCATCCCTTGACCAGATACCACTTTGCCTTCAGCCTGGAACAAATGCAGCCCCCTGGATCTGTCCTACCAAGGCTCCGCCTTGTCCCAGATTCTATAAAGCGGATGTGGGCAACTTCTAGGGGCCTGCGGTCCAGTTCTCCACTCCGGAACCCACCAGGGGCTGCACCACTCCCAAAATTGCTACTGCTGCACCCCCAAACGTGCCACCTCCAAGGAGCATGCTTTTGCTTTAAAACAGGGCATGTGCTCCTCGTGAGACTTGTCTTAAAGAGAAATCGCCGCTTTTTGCTTGTGCTGCCGCGCCACGAAATTTCGGCAGCAATTTTGGCAGTGCAGCAGCAGTGGGGGCAAAGGTGGGGGCCACAAGCCCCCAGCCAGCATGAAGAATAGTTAGGCATTATGGGAGCTGTAGTCCAACATCTGGAGGCAATCAGGTCACGTACCCCGGTATAAAGGCAGTAGCAATACCATATCCACCAAAAAAAGACTTACCAGACTCTTCAGTTCAAAGTTTTCCGCTTCATGTTGCTCTCTCATTTTATTGGTTTCAATCTGGAAATCAACGAAGTCCTTGGAAATCTAAGAGGATGAGAAAATGAAGTTTCCCTTGTACTCCTGGACGCTGGAAACCAGCGGAGACTATTTCTGCCCCATGAGACCAAGATGCAAGGCCTTGATCATCATGTAATACTTTGTGCTGTTGTGCATCCCTAGAAAACAGCTATACGTGCTTTTCATGAGTTGTTTATTTCCAGAGAAAGCCCGGCCTGCCTCACAGGGCTGTCATAAGGATCACCGAGGTATTGTGCATGGAGTGCTTTGGATGCTTGACCAAAAAAAGCTGAGAATTATCATCTGCCCTATGTGTCTCTGTGCGGGGGGTGGGGGTGCCCACACCTTACCTTGAGTTTCTCCTCTTCACTGTGGATCAGTCTGGATGACAAGTCAGACTTCGAACCAGCCATCTGCCCCATTTTCTCCTGCAGCTCTCCAAGTTTGCCATAGAGCCTTTCGTTTCTGTCTTGCAGCTGAACCTGCCCCAAAGGAAAACAACTTCAGTACGCTGAGCACCACCGGAGGGTAGGGTGGCCACTTGCGGATCACCCAAAAAGAGGACAAGAGAAGACACCGAGCTGCATAAAACGTGCATAGGGCTAATTTATATGTATAGATATAAATGTAGCAAGAATTGCTTTAATTTAAATAGCACACTTTAACGTCTGGAAGTGTCCTGTATTTGAAGGGCTGCCAGAGGACAGTCCTCTGCTTGAAGGCATCCTCTATTTGAGAAGCTTTCCAGTCCAAGATAAAGAACCATAAAGAAACCAGGAAAGCCCAGGGGCCTTGCAGTTGCCCATCTGCCATTAACACCTGGGCAGCAGACAGAGCAGGTGGGCACACAGGTCACCTGGTCACAGTCGTCCCCAGTATGGTGAGATGTACCGTATTTCTATTTCAATTATAATTATTATTTCCATTGGAGGCTGGTGACCCTGATGTCAGTGGGGAAGTGAATCCGCTCCGGGTTTCAGTCAGAACTCTACAGAAGCTATCCAAGGTACGAAGCTGCTACTGGCAAGTGCCCAACCATGCCGACCCTTGATGCCGGCAGGCAGTACAGTGGCCCGGCCCGGCCCGGCCCGGCCCTGCCAGGACAGCAGCAGAAGGCGCATGTAATCGTTTGACACTTACATTTTCATTGGTGAGGCGCTGAACCTGCTCTCGGAAGGTACCGACGCTGCTGTTCTCGGGAGCACTTCCAAAGTCCATGAGGTCCAAGGGCCGCAGATGCGGGCCTAGGAAGTGCCGCTGCAAGGAAGAAGTGCAGAAAGAGGCCAAAGAGAACCGTCTCTGGGAGACGAGGCATTTGCCAACAGCTCTTGCTTGCCCCGGCAGGGTTGCTGTCAACACAGGTTGCTAGTGGGTGGGGCTTTCACCTTGTCAATGATGAGGTAGAACAGGAGTACCTGCTCCCTCAGGGGGTACTGTGGGGAATACAAGCTCACCTCTTTCCTAGTAATTAGGATAGCTAAAGGCAGATCCAGATGTGACTTTATGTGAGGGTTTCTGGAAGGAATGCGGTCAATATCAAGGAGGGCAGAACGGACGCCACACCAAAATTTGGAACGCAAGGAGTGCTTTGCGAAGTTTCACCAAAATGGGAAGGAAACAAAAGTATTTGTGATTTTGAAGGCTACGACTGTTTGAATTGATACAAATGGTGGATTTTAGGTTTTCTGGGCTGAAATGCAAGTTTTGAAACTCCCAAGCCTGCATTTCGCCCACGCGTTCTGATACTGTCACCGAAAACACAGATTATGGCTTAGTGTGAGGTCATTTGCAAATTCCTCATTCACATTCAACAGTTTTCGAATGTACTAAATGAGTTTTGCGCTAGTGCCATTTTTCTTTTCATTCCAGCATCAGCAAATGTCTCCCTGATGGGGGAAAGACCCCTCCTTTGGGGTCTTTCCCCCATCTACCTACCATGTGATATTAGTTTAAAGATTTGAGTAACTTCCAAAGGGTGCATTGAGAACCAACATTGAGTTAGTGGCTTAAAAGGCACAAATGGTTCTTAGTGTCAAGGGCTCCTTGGAGGCCTCTCTCAGTCTAATCCAGTAGCCAATGCCAGACACAGACGAAGAGATTCTTTTCAAAGCTTTATTCTTCTTTTACAACCATACCGTTTGCAACTAGATCTGAGCAGCACTGAACCTATGCCCTAAGTTGGAACAGTTGGTCCCCGTTTGAAAGGGAATTACTGGCAGACCCCTGAACTTAAGGACTAGGGAGAGTCCCTCCCCTTTTCCCTTGGATCCTCTGGGCACAGCCGTTGTTTGCGCGCCAACCGGGCACTCCGCCTCCTTTCCGCGCCCTCCATCTGGCGCCGCTCTCTGCGTTGGCATCGCACGTCCACCAAGTTTGCTATCCACTCTCTGTTACTCCTTGGACTGCTATCTAAGCTAGGAATGTTGGTGGGAGGAATCTCCGTCAGCTGTTGGCCCTGGGAAAGAGGAGCTCACTCCTCTCCCAGGAGCGACTGCTCTTCCTCAGAATCAGAACTACTCTGGGATTCTATGGGCTCAGTGTCCACCCTGACACTTAGAGTGGAGGTAAGATGCTCCCTGATCACCATGTGTGTACACACACACACACACACTCTCACAGAATCATAGAGCTGGAAGGGTCCTCAAATGTCATCTAGTCCACCCCCTGCTGATGCAAGAAAAGCCATTGCTAGAGCATCCCTGATGGGTGGCCTTCCAACCTCTGCTTAAATCCCTCGAATGGCAGAGAGTACACCACCTTCTGGGGTGGCCTGTGCCACTGTTGAACAGCTTGTACTGTCAGTAGGCTCTCCTAGTGTTTAGTCGGAATCGCCTTTTTGTAATTTGAACCTGCTGGCTCAGGTCTTATCATCTGGCGCAATGGAGAACAAACTGGCTCTTCACTTCTTCACACAGCGTGTAGTTAAACTATGGAATGTGCTATCACAAGACATGGTGGTGGCTACCAACTTGGATGGCTTTAAAAAGGGGTTGGACAACTTAATGGAGGAGAAGGCTATCAGTGGCCACTAGTCCTGATGGCTATGTGCTACCTCCAGTATCAGAGGTATGGATGTCAGAGGATTCCGCACAAATTTTAAATGGGATCGAATTCTGACAAATCCGGTCTGCAGAATCCTCCTCGGAATGGAGAGGCCCGGTTGACCTGGACCAGAGCTCACGCGGACCCTTTTTTTTTTTGTCTGCCAAATAGCGGATTTTACGAAAATAATTACGAAAAGAAATCCATAAAACGGAAAAGGAGGAAGAAGAACGCGCCCGGCTTTACCCTTTTTACAAGGCATTTTCCCTGTGATCCAAGGCTTTCTTTCGCTGGGGCTGAGTCTTGAACTCCACGGAAATCCTCCATCTTTTCTGTTTATTGTCTGTGGAGGTGAGGTCAGGTGAGGTGAGGTCAGGTGAGGTGAGGTCAGGACAGGTCCGGTGAGGTCAGGTGAGGTGAGGTGAGGTCAGGTGACCAGAAGTTACGAGGGGAATCCCCGTGAAGGGCTTTACCCTTTTTACAAAAATAAATATTCATTTTCCCTATAACCTGAGGCTTACGGAGACCGACAGCGGGCGCATGGAAAGGATTTTTCAGTGGTACTTACGGAATTATTTACGTAAGTTCGGAGAGTGAGGAAAAAAATGGGGGAATCCGGGGCATGTGGATGGTGGAATGGGGCGGCCCTTGCCTCTGTGGAATCCTCGTGGAGTGGAACCACTCTGCGTGAATTCTGGGGGGGAGGAACGGATCCCCCACACACACAGATTCCCCACTGGAACGGATGGTGGGGAATCCGTACATCCCTAATCAGAGGCAGTATGCCTATGTACACCAGTTGCTGGGGAACATGGGCAGGAGGGTGCTGTTGCACTCATGTCCTGCTTGTGGGTTTCCCATGGGCAGCTGGTTGGCTACTATATGAACAGAATGCTGGACTGGATGGACCCTTGATCTGATCCAGGATCAGGGCTCTTCTGATGTTCTTATGTTCTATCATCTCTGTGATATTTTGAGATGTCTATCATACCACATCTTCACCGTTTCTTCTCCAGGCTAAATCTACCAAAATCCTTCAGCCTTTCCCCCCAGGAACTGGTCTCTAGGCCTCTCTCTCTCTCTCTCTCTCTCTCTTTGTTGCCTTCCTTTTGACACATTCTAGTCAATGCATAGATCCGCCTTCCCAACATTATGCCCTCCAGACAGTTTGGGCTACAATTGCCAGCATTCCCAATCACTGGCCATGCTGGAAGGGGCTGATTGAAGGCACCAGTCAGTGACAGCTCCAGGTTTCTCAGGGCCCTTGGGCAAGACACCCTCAACGGCCCCCTTCCTCAGTGAGTCTACCAGCTGCTCTTTCTCCTCATCCTCTTTCTCACCATGGCTCCCACTTGCTTGCTGAACAGGCTGAGAGGCAGCAAGGAAGTAGGCAGTGGCATCTGCTCCTCCCCACCACCACTGTTGTCCAGGCCACAGAGAGAGGCAGGTTGCCATGGGGAAGAGAAGAAGCAACTCCAGGGGACTCTTGTCAGTAGGCCCTAGCTGGGGTGTGGGCCCTCAGCAGATGCCCAACCATGCCTACTCTTGACACCGGCCCTGATGGTGGGAAATGAGAAATGGGACCTGGTCGGTGCCCACTTCCTGCTGTGGGGAGCCCAGGGCAGGCGTCAACACCAGTGGGTCCTGCCAGGGTGCTGAGACCCCAAACAGCTGGCTAAAGGTGCCAGATGCTGATGTCGGTCCTGCCAGCCAGAGTAGACAATACTGGGCCAGTGAGGCAGGTGAACAAGCAGGTTGCAGCAGTGAAGAGAAGGGACAACTTCAGGGGGCTCTTGTTGTCAGTGGGCCCCTGCTGGTGTGCGGGTCTTTGGCAGGTGCCCAATCATACCTACCCTTGATGCTGCCTCTGGCACCACATCGGGGAAGGCCGCTATAGAGTGTGGTTTCTTTGCTTATTTTGGGTGCCATTAGGGGCGGCAAAGTGGGAGACAGGCCAAATGCATGGGGCAAAATCCACTGGGAAGTTTTTTTGAGTAAGACCCACAGACATCGGGGGGGGGGTCACGTTCCCTCTGACAGTTTTCTGTGTATAGAGTTTTACAAATATTTCTGGGTCTGTATTCAAACTTGCAGTGTGAAGTGGTGGTACAGTCCAGAGGAAGCTTGAGCATTAGATTCTGATGAATGTATGAACTAGCTTTTAGAGAAGCTGCTTGAAGGGAAGCTCTCTGGAAGAGCCTAGTTTGTGAACAGCCTGTGTGCTTCTTTTATAGCCACAAGAGAGCAGTGACGAGCTTTGCATGCCATAGAAGTTGGAATGGAAAAGTTGGAATGGAGGTCAATTGGAAGGGCTGATCTAGTGGAAAGTAGATAGAGGGAAACAACACTAGAACTCAAGGTCACCCAGTGAAACAGATCAGCTGTCATTTGGGACAGACAAGGCTTTTTTGCACAATGCATCATGAGCCTACAGAAGGGGCTGCCAGAAGTAGGATTGGATGGATCTGTCTATTTCTGGTCTGTGTCAGTTTCATATGTGTTCATTCATAAATCCATTCCATTCCATTTCCACATGAACCTGCAGCTGTTGTTTTTAACCCGCACAAAAACAAGCATTATTTTTAATGTTTTTTTTTCACAAAATATCCGTTTTTCGTAAAATACCAATTTTTCACAAAATACCCCAAACATGTGTTTTCATACACATTTGATCCTAAAATATGCATTTTTGTATGCACTATAACCTACAATCTGCATTTTACATAGAATTTGGTATGATTTTTGAGCTGAGAACTGTGTGAAAACTAAAGGTTAGTTTCCTTCTAATCTATGTATTAGTCTGGGATATGCAGATCAGGTTGATTTGCTTAAAAACGCAGACCAAGTGAAATCCTCAAGTATCTCTAGCCACAAGATGCGGTGATGAGGACCTCTAGCTCTAAAACGTATGAGAAAACTGGAATGCATCCAAAATGGATCCAAAAAGAGAGAACTAGTCTCAAGATGCTGGGAAAAAATAGTTTATTCTTTAGGCTTCTTAAAAAATAAACTGTTTTTCCAGCATCTTGAGACTAGTTCTCTCTGTTTGGACCACTGGCTCAAAACGTTTGTAAAGGGGATTAGACAAATTCATAGAGGATGGATTTATAGCTATTAGCCATAATAATTAAGTGGAACCTCCACCTCCACAGGCAGTATACGTCTGAATATCAGGTGCTAGCAGACTGAATGCTGGGCTTGCCAGGGGCATTTGGCAAACTAGTGCTGGATTTAGAAGGGTTCTTGCTGTGATCCAGCAGGGCTTACCTTATGAGTCACACATGCATGTTCATCACCAATGACTGCAGCATCAACCCTTCTATTTCCATTATTCAGGTGTGAGTGCCAATCCTTTTGTAGCCAAAACTACCCACACACAAAGGGGAGGTATCAGAAGGCCTGGGGTAACCCCTAGGTTTGTAGAAGTAGAAAAAAAATGGGAAAACCACGGGGACCGACCACACACACACACACACACACACACACCCCGTGAGGACTGAATGTGCTCAATGGCCATAGAATGCTTACTGTTGGGGTGGGTGGAACAGAAAGCCAGGTGACGTGGCAGGGGAGATGGGAGTAGCTGGAATACTGACCAACAGCACTCACACTGCACCATTTTGTCACAGCTCTCACTTGTCAAATGCTGACCTGCTTGTGCTGCAACTGAACAGTCTGTACCTGGAGAGCTGCTGAAACGGCTCCCCAGCATTTTGTGTCTGGCCATAGCCATATCACCTTCCACCATGCTGCCGTGTTGTTTGTGGGGAAAGGGGCATGGAGGAGGGAAGGGCTGCCGTGGTGGGGTTGCAGCAGTCACACAAGGAGTAGGGGACGATGGGGGCTTATGAAGATTTGAAGATTTATCAGCTTTCCTCCTTCCCTAGCGCAAGGGATCTCATCTGCCCAGGATTTGTTGACTCTTGGCCTAAGAAGAGGGTGGGGAAGAAGAGATGTGGGGCTGTTTTCCTGCAGATAAGAGTCTTTTTGTGCAAAGAGGAGAGGTTTGCTTAGCAGAAGACAAATGGCTTTGCTGATTGCACTCCTCTGAGGGTTTGTTTCCAGACATTCCAATCATTACACCATTTCCCGTACACACACCCACACACGCACCTGATATCACTTGGATTTCGAAGCCACTGCCTCGCAGCCCTTTTCCCCTTCCATATAGGGAAATTGTCATCCTCTGGGATTATAATTTTTTAAAAGGTAGCATTTATTAAGTACATCAGAGTCTTCCAAACGCTTCCCATATATCTCAGAAATTTGTACAACAGCCCTGTAAAGCTGACCTTGTAAAGGTGGCCTCTGCCTCCAAACCTGCTCCTAATTGCTGGGCTCCGCAGAAACAACTGGCTCCAATTAGGGTGTCCACCTGTCCTACTTTACAGAGGACAGTCCTCTATTTGAAGAGCTGTCAGAGGACAGTCCTCTATTTGAAGCTGTCCTCTATTTGAAGGGCTTTCCAGTCCAAGGGCTGTTTAAAGAAAAAGAACCATAAGGAAGGGAGAGCAGAGGCCTATCAGCATTTAGTACCTGGAGAACAGTACTTGACCGAGCAGGTACACAGGTCAATCTTCCCCACCAGTCAGATGCACTGCATTTCTATTTAAATTATAGTAACACCAGTGTGGTGTAGTGGTTAGAGTGTTGGACTGGGACTCAGGAGACCTGGGTTCAAGTCCCCACTCGGCCATGAAGCTCACTGAGTGGCTTTGGGCCACTCACTGACTCTCAGCCTAGCCTACCTCACAGGGTTGTTGTGAGGATAAAATGGAGAGGAGGGGGACCATGTGAGCCACCTTGGGTTCCTGGCATGAGGAAGAAAGGTGGGATATACATGTAGTAATAAATTAAAATTATATATTTTCTGCAAATCCGTCTCCCCTTTTTGGGTGATGCCTACATAGTCCACCCCCAGGTCTGTTCTAGGCTCTGCCCCCAGACCCAGAAGTCTCCCCTGCTAAAGGCCCGACCGAAATTGCTTTATTGTCTGAGCTATCCACAAAAGTCTGTACAGGGCCAGTTTCCTTGCATGGGGAAAGTACTGGAGAAGACGGACGGTTTTCCTGTAATATTTATTTACAAATATACAAATTGAGCAGGGGAGGGGAGGGAGACTCCCAGCCTAGGCATCCAACAGGGGGTTGGATGCCAGTGCTAGTGTGAGAAGGGTAAGGGGCCAGTGCTAGTGTGAGAAGGGTAAGGGGGTTGCCGCCCTTCTGAACCCCTCATAGGCCACCAAAATGGTCAGCGTCCACCACCCGCCTGTGAGCCTCGCTAGCATGCTCTCGGCTGGCACTGAGTTCCTCCTGGCTGGTTTCAGAAGTCCAGTTGGCCAGAAGGTCGCTAAAATCCGGAGGGTTGCCGCTGAGTATGCACATGGTGCTGAGGGATGGCTCCTTCCAGAAGGATTGGGGCAGCTTCCTGCCGTGCATGGGAGCGACATGAGCGTACTTCCTGTCCAGCCTCAACTTCTTGTTCTCGGGGGAGACTTGCGGCACGACGTACCTGCCCAGGCCATATTCGAAGAGCTCGGCCAGGGGCCCCAGTTTCTCGGTTTCATCTTTGCTGCAGAAAGGCCTCCGCAGCTGCCCGTCTAGCTGCGGCGAAGACTTCAGGGGCTCGAAAGAGTCATCGTCTTGTCCAGGCTCGCCACTCTGAGAAATCCTGACCAGGTCGGTGTAGTACAGCACCCGCCCCGGCAACGGAGGGGAGCAGCGGTCCTCATAGATGTTGCAGGAGTCTGAATCATCCTCTTTGCTCTTCCTTCCGAAATATCTCTGGATGTCATCACTAATGCGCTCAGCGAACCGAAGGAGCTGCAGTGTCATTTCCGTGTCACTCAGGCTGCCAGCGGCACCAGCGGCCTGCTCCCCTCTGCCAGCACTGCAGCCTGCAGGCTTGTCTGCTGGTTCCAGATCCTCCCGTTCTTCTTCCTCTTCTTCCTCCTCCTCCTCCTCCATTTCTTCCTCCTCGGAGAAGTCTTGGAAAATCATCTCCTGGCAGGCAGTGGTAGACAGGAATGAACGCTGGAATGCCGTGGGTAGCCTGAATTTGCTTAGGCTTTGTATTACCCCAGCAGCCATTTTCTCCTCTCTCACACTACAGGTGGTAGAATCTCTAGACTAAATAATAGGAGGAAGAACAAAGTGTCAGCTGGCCGAGATGGAATGCATAATGAAGCCATTTTTCCTCCTTATTATAATCATCACTCCTTCTAATAGCAAACTCAGCTGGGGCGTGCCAATAGGATTGGAGCCAAAATGGGGCCAGCCATAAACAGGAAACCAAAGGGAGGTATCAGCATACTCGGGTGGATGGCTGGAACCCTGAACAGGAAAACTCCTGTTAAGAGGTGAGGATACACTCCAACATTTTGTTTCAGGTCTCCTCAGGCCAGGAATTCTGGGAGTTGTTGTCCAAGACATCTGAAGGGGTCCAGGTTGAGGATGGCTGTCCTGTTTGGAGCTGGCTGCACCCCATAATGAGAATACTGTAGCACTACTCTTCTCCAACCTGGTGTCTTTCGGACGTCTTGGGCTACATCAGCTAGCTCTCATCAGCCTGAGCTAGCACGGCCAATGCTCAGGAATTCTGGGAGTTGTAGTCCTGGCTGGCCTGGCACTATACTGCACTCCTCATCTCGGCTTCAGAAAGTCATGAACAGGAGTGCTCTATAGTCCTGCGACCGCCACTTGCAGCTCTCCAGTTCAGGGTTGAGTCAGCCCCAAACGGGTGCAGCTGTAGTACTGTAGCATGATATGGTGCTCCAGGGCTGGTGTGAGCCTCAAAAAGAAGCACTATAGCATTAGTGCTACTTCACTCCTCTTTGGGGTTCCAGTGAGGCCAGAACGCAATCTCTGTAGTGGTACAGTGAGCGCTGCGAAAACATGGCAACATTTTGTTATTGTGGGGCAGGGCAGAGAGGAAAATCCACTCTTTTTTCCCCATCCTTTTAGCTCTTCTGATTCTACGTACAACAGGATGGTCAAAAGATGCTAACGAGTAACAAATCTGTGGTTCAGTAGTATCACCTAGGCTTCTACACAGAGCAGGGATGGGCAACTCCTCAGGGCTGCCTCCAAAACAGTGGCGGGGTGGGGAGATAAAAAGTCGGCCGTTTGCCACTGAATTTCAGTGGCAAACTGCTATGGAGGCTGACGAAGGACAAATGTAGCTTGTTTTCAAGATGCGGGGTTTGCCACCACCGCCACATCACTGGGGTCAGGGGGGTCGAGGAATTGGCCCCTGGACCACCCGAACTTGCCCACCCCTGACATAGAACCTGCTTGTACCATCACTCCAGACACAAATCTTGAAATGCTGGTACGAGCGTGGGGCGGTTACCTCATTTCTACGTAATGTCATGTGTGATATGGCTCCAGCTCTCCTGTCACCTAAGAACCATTCTACACATTAAACAGGATGAGGGCCTAATGAAACACTCCACGCACAAAAGCCCCGACAGAAGCTGTTGGGAGTCATGTATGTGTGAGAAATGCCACTTCAGGAAGGGGAGATTTGAACATGTTTTGAAACTTGAGGGGCAGAGCTGGGCCAAGACATTTTGCTGCCCGAGGTGGAGCAGCAAATGGCGCCCCTCCCCACCAAAATCGTGCTACATAGAACCCTGAGCCAACCAAGCCACTGTGGCACCTGAGGTGGACAGTCTCGCAAGCGCCTCTCCCCATCCCTGGCAGCAAAAATACAATAAAAACAAGACATAAATAGCTAAACATTGGCTGCCTTTTCATGATGCCAGAAAACCTGCTGCCGGAGGCAGCGGCCTCACTTTGCCTTACGGTAGGGCCAGCCCTGTTGACGCGTAATTTGCAGCAGCAGTGAAGAAAGGGGTCTGCAGCTACCATTCCTTTGCTGCTTCTCCACTCTAAATCACCCCATCCCAAAGTGGTTTTCTTGTAGCCAAAAACAACTGTATGAGTTTTGTCACACTTATTTGTGGCTCTTCAAATTAGAGGTTATTTAAATCAGGGTGCCAGTTCCCCAGTCAGGACTTGCACAATCGGTCCCTGCCCACACGAACGTTTTCATTTAAAAAATGTTATCTCAGCTGCATGGGAGTCTCTCTCAAAAGAAAAGTCTTTAGGGTTAGCCTTTCAGTTAGGGTTAGGGGTGGTATATTGAAGTGGTAGAAATTCCTGACTATAGCTCTTCTGTCAGGGTGGACACTGAGCCCATAGAATCCCAGAGTAGTAGTGATTCGGAGGAAGAGCAGTCGCTCCTGGGAGAGGAGCGCGCCCCTTTTTCCCAGGGCCCGCAGCTGACAGAGATTCCTCCCACCAACATTCCTAGTTTAGAAAGCAGTCCAGGGAGTGACCCAGCACCGATAGCAGACTGGTTGGATGCGCGGCGCAGACGCAGAGAGCGGCGCCAGATGGAGGGCGCGGAAAGGAGGCGTAGCGCCCGGTTGGCGCTCAAAGAACGGTTGTGCCCAGAGGATCCAAGGGAAAAGGGGAGGGATTCTCCCTAGTCCTTATATTCAGGGGTCTGCCAGTAATTGCCTTTCAAACGGGGACCAACTGTTCCAACTTAGGGCATAGGGATGCTGCTGCTCAGATCTAGTTGCTACCTGTAGAGTTGTAAGTTGTAAAAGAAGAATAAAGCTTTGAAAAGAATCCCTTTGTCTGCATCTGGACTTGGCTACTGGATTAGACTGAGAGAGCCCTCCAAGGAGCCCTTGACATCTTCAAACTGCATGTGAGGTGTCATCTTTTTTTTTTAAAGCCACCTTCACACCAAAAGCTCTCTGCGTGTAGAAAACTCACATATCAGGGAAAGGGCTACACTTTCTCGTTGCTGTGCTAGCTTGCTACATGCGGGGAACTTTTGAACGTGAGGGCTCATTCAGAAATATGACACCACACACACACACACACACACACACACACCCCTGATATCTGAAGTGCTACTGTCCAGCATTCTATTATCTTAGTCTATGTCTTCAGCGTTCAGCCTAAGGCCTAGTCAATTTGTGCCTCAGAAGGAGCTAGGAATGAGGTGGTAAAGCCCTGTGGTGATAAATTGGACTATACCAGTTCAAGCTGCATATCATTTTTAAATGCTCCCTTGCTTTAAAAAAGAAAAGAAACACCTCTCTACCAGTAGAAAACTAGCACAGCAGACAGTAAGCTCGGCAAAAACCTTTCTCCATAATGTTATAAGTTTTGTTCCCCTTTTGAAAAAGTTTTTTCTTGGGGGGAAGCATTACAAAATGGCATTCCCACCCTCATCCCTTCATTGCCTACACCCTGAGGATCCAGTATGGTGTAGCTGCTAGAGTATCAGGCTAGGACCAGGGAGAACCGGGTTCAAATCCCCCCTCAGCCATGAAGCTCACCAGGTAAAGTTGGTGGGCCAAGCATTATTTCTCAGACTCCCTCACAAGGTTGTTGTGAGGAGAAAAGGGAGCGGGGGGGGGGAGACCATGTATATGCCTTGAGCTCCTTGGAGGAAAGACAGGATATAAATAGAATAAAGGATAATATATAGTGGTCCAATCCACTCTATTGCCTCATTTTGCTGCATGTGTAGACCAAGAGGGTAGAATGGGCGGCTCTTAGCTAGAGACTGATTCTTGAAATGAGTTCCGTTCCTCCCCAGCTTCCCCCCCACCCGCCGTGCTTACCTGACTGCTGCAGCTGGGGCCCCTACTTTGTCTCTGCCAACTCTCAGCCTTTCCACCTGGGGCTGAAGTATTTATAGTGGAGCTGCAAAACTGGGGACTAGCAAATATTTGGTGGCTGTATTGTAATCGTATACTCGGTAAACAAAACTCTGGTTTGCTTTAGTGCCCAGCAACCGGAGAACACTGTAGACAAGGAGTCGGCGAGGATGGGAGATAGGGCTCACCTTAATGGCCGACTTCCTGGGGGATTTTCGAGTGTTATTCCTGCCGATTCCCCTATTAGGTCTGCAGCCACAGCTGCCAAACCGCCCCGACGCGCATTGGCAGAGGACTCTTATCTCCAGCGTTGATTTGGAGACTAAATCAAGCCTTGTCAAACAGGCGTAAAATTAAATTTCATGGTATTTTGACTCCAGGAGTAGGCATCATCTCCAGAAGAAAGTAACGCTTATCCAACAACTCGTGTGCAAATAAGAGATGCCAAGCCTGAACAGACAAGCAACTGGCTGGCTACAGACTCAGGTTTTCCCACTCAAAGGCTCCTGACATGGACATGACCCATTCCAGCCCTGGGGCTGAAACAGAGGCAGGGCTAGGGATACTGGGGGTGTTTTCATGGCGTACACCTCCCTTTTTCAATGGCAGTTATTTTACTCTCCTGTTAGCTTCCGCGGTAAGCAAAAAAGAAGGCCCACCCTAACTTGGATCAGGGGAAAAATACAGCGAAAAACAAGGAATAGATGAAATCTGTCTATTTTGCTTTCTGCCATTTTCGAATTTGTCCAGTCACAAATTCATTCCATCCTGTTTCTCCATCCATTTACAAACTTTAAAAAAAAGGGGTTTGGACAAAACCTTTTAGGGGGTATACATTCTCCTAATATATTCGTTATTGTGCAGTATTTCCTCTAATATACACATTTTGGGCAAGCCATTTCCCACAACATATGCATTTTGGAGTGCTATTTTTACTAATACACGCGTTTTTGTACACATTTATTTTAAACTGAGAACCACATCGCAAAGGTCTGTGACATGCGAAAAATGAAGGATACTGCATTCCAGTTCACCTATTGATTCAGGAAGTGCACATTTACCTGCACTGGCCTGGGATGATGGGACTTGTAGTCCAACACATCCCAAGAGCGCTAGGTTCGAAAAAGTAACGTAAAGGCTAAAACCCACCCCCAAGTCTATCCAGACACTTCTAGTTTGGCCCTCAGCTAATAGACAGTGCTGATGCCTTGCTGATCCCTTTAGCTTTCTTGATGCTGTTTTGGAATGATCAGTGAATACGTATAACTGCAACGTTGCCAACTTTTATGTTTTACTAAGCCAACTTGCTCCTGTATCTTGAACAAGAGCTTGATCTGCAAGTGTTAGCAAGTAATCTGGTTAGCAAGTGATCTGGCTTAGCTCCATGCCAAGAAGAACTCACCTTTGGTGGACCAAGGTGGAGGACCTAGGGTGCTGCCTTATACTGAGTCAGACCATGGGTCCACCGAGATCAGCGTTGTCTCTACTGACTGCCAACAGCTCTCCAGAGCTTTGGATAAGTCTTTCCCGGCCCTGCCTGGAGACACCAAGGACTGAACCTGGGATCTCTCGCACGCAAAGTATGTGCTTTTCCACTGAGCTATGGCCAACCTTTGGACAGCCCTGGCAGCTGTCCTTTTAACAGCAGTTTGATCTGCATCAATTAGCAGATAATTCAAAAGTCACTGAAGAGTAATACCTTTATTAGGGCCAACTCAAGGATTACAAAGAAGCGAGCAACCTTTTGAGTTCATCCGAATTCTTCATTAGGCTTGATGTGAAGCAACCTCCCACCAATTTTCATCCCCACGCATGGCAGTTATTGATCAGTGGTTGAACTATTCCCCCTTTCCTATCCTAATTATTTTCGTCTCCCTGCCTGAGCCCATCCCTAACCAGCTGATAATAATGGCTTTGATGGCTTGCTTCACCTCCTATTCCTAATTGATTTATTGGTACAATTTGTACCGTAAATCACAGGTAGCAACATAATAATTTTATATGCTAAACCCTTAGGAGGTGTTCATTGTTTGCCAGGCAGCCTTGCAATCATCCTGTGTGGGTGTGTGTGAGAGACAGACAGACAGACACCTGGTTTGAACATCATGGTGGCAATTCCTGGGTTCTTTAACATAGAATTATTATTATTATTATTATTATTTGTATACCACCCCATAGCCAAAGCTCTCTGGGTGGTTTACAAAGGTCAAAACATTAAAAAATACAATATGCAAAATTTAAAACATAAAAAACACACGAACAGACATAATACACAAAGACAACATATATCTAAAACAACTTTGAGCAATCAGCCAAACCAGAAAACAAATCCAGGATCAATTAAAACTTATCACATGCTGCCAATGCCTGGGAAAAGAGAAAAGTCTTGACCTGGTGCCGAAAAGATAATAATGTTCGTGCCAGATGGGCCTCATTGGGGAGATCATTCCATAATTGGGGGGCCACCACTGAGAAGGCCCTCTCCCCTGTTGCTGTTTTCCGAGCCTCCCTTGTAGTAGGCGCCCAGAGGAGGACCTTAGATGTTGAGCATAGTGTACGAGTATGTTCAAGGAATTGTGGGGACGAGTGGAGTGTACAAACTGCGCGTTCCATCATATCTGTTTTAATAAACAACCCAGGAATGCCCCATTCCTGGGTTGTTTTGTGACATGCGAACAACTCAAGAGTTAACCCAACAACAGACTATGGGCAGTTGTCAAGGGCCAACTGCAGCTGATGTAGAGTGGCCACATATGCATCAGCCAAAAGGAGATTTGCATAAAATGTACATATGCTAATGTATATGTATAGATGCATGTTTAGAAGGAATGGCTATAATTTAAATAGAAAGACAATGCCTTGCATCGTAATGGGGAAGTGATCAGTGTGCCTGCTCCGTCTGCTGCCCAGGATAAGGTGCTGTGGATGGGTGATGTCAAGGCCTCTGCTCTCTTTTCCTAGGTTCTTGATCTTTAAACCAAACTTGGATGGTCCTTCAAACATAGGACTATCCTCTGACAGCCTTCAAATAGAGGACTGCCCTCTGTAAAGCAGGACACCTGGGCACCCTAGGCTGGGGTCAGTGACCTGGGTCCCTTTTTTGGCACACCTCTGACAAGTGCCGGAGGTGTGCCAGTTGTAATTACCCACAATGTGTCATTCCAAAGCATCCCAGGCACTTGCAGTAGCAATCTCCACCCTCCTCCTCCTCCAGTAAGCCTGCCCTTTTGCCCCCTTACCTATAAAGGGGGTAGGATGAGGGCTGCCACTGACATGGGAGGCCACTACAGGGCCCCTTCAAGCTTGGAGCCAGCCCTGGGGAAGCCCTCTGCTTCACACCCTGGTCTGGTGCCATTCAGGATAAAGGTATCTAGAACCATTTAAAAGCGGTAGAGGTAATTCGAGTGAGCTGCCGCTGTCCTCACAATAGCCTTTTTGTCCCAGGGGTGAGCTCTGGGAGGGAGTGGGCAGCCCCAAACCAACCAGAACTGGTTCTGCAGATTTTTAGAGGGTTCAGTTTGAACAGTGGAGTGGCAGAGGCAGCTGAGGTGGGTACCGACTGGTTAGTGCCTGTGATGTCACCCACACACATTTCCCCCTCCCTCACAATCCCTGGGGAGGTTTTGCAACTGTTTCACAAATTATAAAATATAATTACTGTGGTGAAGGAGGAGTGTGTATGTGTGCGTGCGATGGGGCATGGGACTGCTGCTTTAGTTAAGGTGAGTCACAAAAGAAGCTTCTGCCATTATAAGCCTCAGAATTCTACTGCTTATAAAAATGACACCTGTTGAGCTAATAACCTGACACTTGGCATCCATAATCTATCCCATGAGCTCTATAACTGTACAAATTTTCAAACTGATCCAATACAAATGCCAACAGATACAGCAAGTTAAATAGTGCCGGAAAGTGACACTTTTGTACCTCTTACTCCAAGCTGCGTCTCGGCATATCATGTATTTCTTTCAAATTCTGGGGGGAACTACTGATGTACTTCATCTAGGTTTGTTTAGGAGGTGTGCCTTTCATTGGTTTGGTGGAATTCTGAGCAGCGGTTTAGACGTTATCAAGGTTTTTCTCCCCCATGAAAGTCCGTGGCAACTGCTGGCAAAGTTATGTCAGGCATGCTGTGTTTCATTCTGAAGCTAGAATGCTGCCAGTACTCCAGGGTTTTGAGAGGAATTCCAGTATTCCTGTCAGCATTCTGATAGGAGGGGAGGGGTAGCAGGGAACTGTCAACTGAGATAAGAGTGAGGTAATCTTGAAGGCTGAGGGAATCACTCCCACTGACTGACAGATCACTGATGAAGAGAGGGAGGAATTGAGGAAAAGGAAAAAGCTATGCTGGAATCCTGTCCGGGCTTACACAGAAATAAAACAATTTGAACATACAAGGACATATCTATTCATTTGTACAAATCTACTCAGTAAATGACTGGTTTGTGTTTTGCTTTTTAGTCTGCATTTTCTTTTTTTTCATAACACCTTAATAAAAAAAAACCCTTTTTATAAACCAGGGAAATTCAATGATAAAAAAAAAACCCTGCTGGTTTATTTATTTATTTCATTCATTCATTTCGATATTGCCCAATAGCCAAAGCTCTCTGGGTGGGTCGCAACAATTCAAACACAGGAAAAAAAAAAATACAAACGACAACATTAAATCATTATACAACATTAGACCATTATAAGAAAACATAGTCTAAAAATGGTTGAATGTACAAAATTTAAAAACAATTTAGATAGCTAAAAACACTTTCAATAAACAATTTCAATAACAGAAATAACAATAACTCTGGTTTAAGACCAGACTTAAGGCTAGTTGGCTCAAGCTCCGCAAAGCTAGGAAACTGGAAAGTAAGGCTGATGCCTTAACAGACATGCCCTGTTATCAGTAACGATGTTGTTCAATGTCACAAATTGTACTTGCTTACAAGTAACAAACAGGCATGGGACAACTCACAGGAGGACTTCTCTAGCAACACATAAAGCAATGCAGGCAGGACAATGCGGAGTATCTTTGCTGTTCCCAGTTCTCCATCCTCGAGACACGTCTGTTAAGGCATACGCCTTAGCTTCCCATTTCCTGGCTCTGTGGAGATGGAGCCTACATGAGGTAGCCTTAACTCTGGTCTAAAACTAGCAGATTTTTTTTATAATTGAATATTTATCATTGAATGCTACCTCCAGTATCAGAAGCAGTCTGCCTAGGTACACCAGTTCCTGGGGAACATGGGCGGGAGGGTGCTGTTGCACTCGTGTCCTGCTTGTGGGTTTCCCACGGGCAGCTGGTTAGCCAATGGGTGAACAGAATGCTGAATTAGATGCACCCTTGGTCTGATCCAGCACGGCTCATCTTATGTTCTTAATCCAAAGTGGAGAGTTGGTGTAGCAGCATAGTGGAGAAGAGACTGAGCTGTGAATCAGGAAGCCCCCTGTTTGAATCCCACCTCTTCCATGAACTCACTAAGTGGCCTTAGGCTGTTTCAAGCCCCCTTGGCCTCAGTCATCCTATCTGCAATATGGGTGTAACACCTGGTGGCATGTGAAGTGCTCTGAACACTTGAAAGCGCATCATGAATCTTATTTAGGGCGCAATCCTATGGGGATAGTCAGCTGCCTCTGAAATCAGAGGCGGATGACTAGCCAATGCAGGATAGGCAGAGCGCAGAGGGGATCCTCTCCTCCGCGCTCCAGTCACCCTGTATTTGCAGCTAGACAGCCAATTTCGGCTGTCTAGCCAGGGCGCTACGGAGCGGGGTAGGGGGGAGGCCAGATGGTGCATAGGAAGTGTCACAATGCGCTTCCGCCATCCCCTCCCCTCCCTGCCTCCAGGAACGCCTCCTTTTCCCTCTCCGTACTGCTCTTACGAGTGCGGAGCCAGGGACGAATCGTGCCAGCTATGAGGTGGCAGGGGAAGGGGCAAGGACATGGTTTCCTGGGAACTGACCTTGGAGTGCTGGCTTCGAGCTCAGTTCCCAGAAAATGAAAAATCCTACGGCCGTCTAGCCGCTGCCAAGCGGCCATAGGATTGCACCCTAAGTATGGTTAGCATCAGATCTCAACTAAGGAGTCCTGGTTTCAAATCTTCTCATCATCATGAAACTCACTGGGTCCTGACCTTGGCCTAATCACCATTGCTCAGCCTAACCTACCTCACAGGGTCATTATGAGGATTGTGGCGTAACTCCCATCTTGATGGAAGAGCAGGATGAAAAATGAAATACATAGATATAAACACCCTGCCAGGAAAAGGCAGCTCTAGTCTATGAAAGCTTATGCTGCAACATAAATTATGTAAATTATGTTACTAATTATATGCTCCTTTTCAGTTGAAAGCCCGCAAAGGAGTGTACAAAATATATTTTTAAAAAATTAAAAATGCAAAACAAGCAAATCTTGGCGTTAAAACCCTACAGTTGGTCTTGCTTTCCTACTTTCTAGGGCATATGCACCAGACAACCAGTTCGCAAAGCATACAAATGGTGTAACAAGCTTTTCGTGCCAGCTTTTCATTCATGGCTTCTTAATATAGAACTGTGTGACTTGAAATGGACAGAATAGTTACTTAAAATATATACTGCAAAAGCTGTGTGTATGTAAAGGTTGTTGGCATGCCGACTAGTTCACTAACTCAACACATCTTTAAGAAAACCCTGCAGAATTAACATATATGCCAAATCTGGTGGAATGAAGTATGTAGTTTATTTATTTTAAACTGCATAAGCTCTGTCTTATTCACAGATTTTGAAGAGGCTCAGTAGATGTATGGACGTACACTACATGTGGGGACACTTTTTCTGTCAAAAAAAAAACTTTTTCTGTCGATGGGAGTAATCGATTGGGTGCAGCACGCCAGCGGTCGGTAGGCCCAAAGCCAGCAGTGTGATGGGCTGAGCCACCCCTTTTCTCTCCGTGTCCCTTTTTGCCACCCCATTTTCTTTCTGTCTCCCCCACCCCACCTTCATCCCTATCCAGTGGGCTGCCAGGGAAGGGAAAGACTACTTTTACCAGAGGTCCAAACTGATCGCTTGCAGAGGGCTTTTGAAACTAAACTGAGGACAGCCACATGAAATTAAGCCAAAGGTCACCACTGTGGTACATGCTGAGCTAGGGATGGATGAGAAATTCATTTCAGTTCAATTTTGATAACGATTTACCAAAATTTGCAAAGTTCTCCTGATTTGGGACAAAAAGAACTTGAGATTTAAAAAATTCTGATGTAGAAGAAACTGAAACTGAAAGATTCACCCATCCAGGCTCAGGGCTTTGAGTGCTTTGCTCTTAAAAGTCTGGGTTTAAGGGCTTTTCTACACAAGGTATTTACTGTATGCTCGTCATTCCCTGTTCATGGTTGTTTACGGGTTCTTTAGACGACATGACCCTCGATTTACACTTCTGTGTCTAACCAGCATTTTTGGCAAGTTTTTTTAGAGCAGGGAAAAGGCAGCCTTTAATTGTGAAAATGAAAGAAAGCACGATTTCTTCTTCTATATGTGCACTATGTCGCTACACCACAGTGCCACCTAGAGGTCATGTAGTGAAAAAGCAGGAAAGGAAACACTCCTCCTGTAGTACTCTGGTCTCAATTCTGTGACGAAATTGAAAGTAAATACAGCAGATTAACAGCCAATTAACAGCCTTGTGTAAAAAAGCTCAGAATCTCTGTGTATTCCACCATGTTTGTTTGTTTATTTATTTATTTCATTTTTATACCACCCAATAGCTGAAGCCCTCTGGGTGGTTCACAAAATTAAAACCACAAAAATACGACGATATATACAATGTAAAATATAATCGATTAAAACTACAGAATAAAAATACAACCAGAGTAAAACATAGCAGCAGTGCAGATATTTAAAACGCAATAGCAGATTTAAGACAGCAGAGCTAAAAAAACTGGGATGCTAAAATACGAAAAATGCCTGGGAAATTTTTTTTTAAAGTCTTTTCTTGGCACCAGAAAGAGTACAACATAGGCACCAGGTGAACCTCTCTAGGGAGTTCATTCCACAACCGAGGTGACACTGCAGAAAAGGCCCTTTTCCTGGTAGTCACCTGCCTTCCCTCTTTTGGCAGGGGATCCCAGAGAAGGACCCCTGAGGCTGATCTTAGGGTCCGGGCAGGCACATATAGGAGGAGGCGATCCTTCAGGTAACCTGGCCCCAAGCCATGTAGGGCTTTGAATGTTAATACCAGCACTTTGAATCAGGCCCAGAAAGGGACTGGCAGCCAGTGCAGCTGGGAAAGGACTGGCATATTATCACCTTGTTGGCCAGTCCTCATTTACAACCTCACTGCCCTGTTTTGGACCACATATGTTAGTGCTGAATTAAGGTTGCCAACTCTTTTTTTCCTGACAGGCTCTTCAACTTTAACAGCTATATGGCAGGCGGATACGTCATGGTCCTCTCCATTATTTTATTTTTATTTATTTATTGCATTTATACCCCGCCTTTCTCCCTCTCGCAAGGAACTCAAGGCGGCTTACATTATCCTCCTCCTCACCGTTGTATCCTCACAACAACAGCCCTGTGAGGTGGGTTGGGCTGAGAGTCTGTGACTGGCCCAAAGTCACCCAGTGAGCTTCCATGGCCAAGTGGGGACTAGAACCCGGATCTCCCGGCTCCCAGTCCGTCACTCTCACCACTACACTACACTGGCTCTCCATGCTGGGAATAGCTGTGCCTATCACACTTGGCTGCTGCAAATGGCTGAGAATTTCCATTTCAGATCATTTCTGATAAGAATTCTCAAACTTCTTCACATTCAGAAGAGAAAGAACTTGAGATTTACAAAATGTGGAAGCAAAACTGACAGACTCATCCATCCCTAATGGTGAGAGTATTTTTCCCACGCTCAGCTGTATTTTTTTCTTACACAGACATTCAGCATGGGCTTCTTGACGAATAAGCGAACCAGTAAAAATAGGACATAGAAATATAGTAAAATGTGGGTAAGCCTCCAAAGGTAGAGAGACCAAGTCAGAGCCAAAATGATACCCTATAGGTCGTTATTAGGATGACGCACCAAGCCCAAGCAGGAGTTGCAGTCAGAATAACTTTTATTTATTTAGTTCATTTCATTTGTATACTGCCCAGTAGCCAAAGCTCTCTGGGCGGTTCACAAAAGCCCAGCATGAAAGTATAATACAACTGGGGTTTGTGTGTGTAAGACTGTGGCTGTTTCTTCAAGCCCCTTGTAATTGATAACATAGTAGGTTCCAGCTCGTCACTTCAGAATGAGGCTATAAGATGCTGTAGTTGGACTGGCTGATGGCAAAGATGCCAGCCCACCGAAGAAGCCTTTCCACTGCTCTGCAGACTCCTCTATGTAGTGGTTACGAAAATGAGCTACAAATCAGGAAGTCCTCAATTGGAGTCTCACTTCTGACATGAATTGCTAATGTAAGCAATTCATGTAAGCAAAGTCATTCTCTCTCTCAGCCACAGTCTTGCATCTGCAAACGTGCAGATATAATACTGACCTCCCTTATTAGCCCCACGTTAATGACCCTTTTATACCGCCACTTTACCAAGGCTTGTTTCCAGATTCTTTGCAGGATTAAAGTTGGCTCCTTTACCTGTGGTTATTTCTGGGGGTTTTGTCTTCCTTTCCTTATGTTCCATTAGACAAGCACTAGGTGGTGCTGTGGTATAGCAGAATTGTGTGATTACGCTAGGCTTTATCCCGCCATTCACAAATAATGGCGCCAGAAAGCTTCGGCTATTGGGCGGTATAGAAATGAAATAAATAAACAAACAAACAAACAAACAAATAAAACCAGATTTTCTTCATTAGAAAAAACCTGCTACAATGGTTGCAAAGTGCAGGAAAGGCCCTGGAGGATGACGACATCGTGTAAAGGACCTGCAAACTACCATAAGTGAGGAATCACAAGCGCACAATAAATGCCTCATGTAGAAAGGCTCATTGGGCTGTGGTTCAGGGTACAGAGAAAGTTGCCTTTCATCAGGTCGGCTTATTCACCCATCTAATGGCAGCAGATCTGGAGGGCCTGTAAAGTTGGTGAGTAAAGTTGCTGGACATCCGTGGCTAATTTTGCTCCTAACCACACTGGATTCTCAGCTAGTGATGCGGGCAGGAGTGGGCAGCCCGTGGACTGCATGTGGCCGGGCCTTCACTGCCCAGGTGGGGAGTGGGTAGCGGCCTCCCCCCACTCAAGCAAAGAGAGAACTGTACTGATCAGCTGCATGCCGAAGGGCCCAGGAACTGAACCTCTACCATGGAGCTACGGTCTTTCCCCATTCCCAATTTGAATGGCTTTGAACCCTTGTTGAAAGTGCTATACAAATGCTAAAGCCAAGGTAGACAACCCGATGATCTCCAGATATTTCAGACTACATCTCCCATAAACCCTGATCATTGGCCATGCTGGCTGGGGCTGATGGGAGTTGTATTCCACAACATCTGGAGGGCAGCAGGTTGTCTACCCCTGAGCTAAAGTATCGGTTGTTGTTGTTACCCCTCCAGAATTTGAACCTGAATGGCAGGATCCATGGGAGCGCAGCATTTTTAAAACCCGCTCCTTTGAGATTCCATTGCTGCATGGACCGGAGGAAGAAGATGCTCTTTCTCCCCTCTACCCCGGAGACGACAGCCTCGTGCCTGGGCTCCCTCTGCACAAGTGACGTGCGACCCAGCCCCACATGGGAGCACTTAGCCTTCTCCAAACATTCGTGCTGGCAGCCCTCCTGCCTCAATAGCGGCTATCTGGCCCATTTGCTGGCTCAACAAACATGTTTAGATACACAGACAGATCCGCGCAGCAACTGATAAGCCAAGGCAGTCATCGCCCCTTCAATATGCTCGCCTGACGTCACGGTTGCTGCTTCTGCCTCCTTTCAGGGTGAACGTGGAGAGAATGAAACGTAGCTTTGAGACACTGGGGTATCGGATTGGGGAGGGGGGGTCATAAGAAGTTGTTGCCGTTGCTGGTTTTATTGCTGGCTTTTCTTATTGTTTTTATTGCTTTTATGTTTTTACTGTCTTTAATATTTTAACTGATTTTATGTATTTTATTGCTGTAAGCCGACTTGGGAGGGCTTTGGCCCTGAAAGGTGGCCAAGAAATGTTTTAAATAAATACATAACTAAATAATATAAGGAATGCTTACACCAGGTAAAGCTTACATAAACAGGAGTAGGCTTTGTACGCCACCGGTATTAGAGGTTGGCATCGACGGGCTGCTGCTAAGGCCCACTCCCCAGTAGCGGGCCCACTGCCAGTCCCTGGAGCCACCTGGCCCTGCTGGCCCCTCTTCCTTGCTACTTGGTCACCTGAGTGACCAGTGTGAGGAGCAAGGAGAAGGAGTGGTAATCTCCATGCACCTTCTCTGCTCTTTCTGGGCCATGATGCCTGTGACGCTCCTGCCTTGGGTTCAACCTCCTCCACCTGATGAAACTGAGAAGAAAACCCTCTCAGGATGTCTGCCTCCACTGGGTCAGTTGTCCTCACTGACACACACAGCTTCAGCCCCTTTTACTCTCTGGGTTAAAGAGACACCCAATATGCCTAATTGGTTCCCTCTATCCAATACAGGAGAAGTAACAAAGAAGTATGTTTTTCTAATGGTAGTGCAATAAGACAAATCAACACATGGGATTTTGTATTAAAAACAAGCAAATAAGTTTTGTTAAACACAAAAGAGTTATATATTAATATTTTACACTTTAAGGCGCATGCACTGCAACGGAGAGAACAGCTCTGATAGTGCCCAATAATAGTCTTCAGACACATGTAGGAAGAAAGCCAGACTATGAAGCACATGGTCTTCGATGTCTATATACTAATGCCCAGAGTATGGGAAACAAACAGAACGAACTTGAACTCTTAATACAAGAGGGAAATTATGACCTGATAGGTATAACTGAGACTTGGTGGGATGCCTCTCATGACTGGAATACAGCAATTGAAGGATATAACTTGTTCAAAAAGAACAGGAGGAACAGAAAGGGAGGTGGGGTTGCACTGTATGTGAAAAATACATATCTCTGCACAGAAATACAGGAGGAGGAGCTTGGTAGCCCCATCGAGAGCATCTAGGTAGAAATAAATGGAGCAAAGAATAAAAGGAACCTGGTGGTCGGAGTCTACTACCGGCCACCCAATCAAGGAGAAGACAAGGATGAAACTTTTGAAAAGCAAATAGCCAATGTTTTAAGGAAGCATGATGTAGTAGTAATGGGGGACTTCAATTTCCCCGATATTTATTGGGAGACAAATTCTGCAAAACATGGCTCCTCCAGGAAATTCCTGACTTGTGTGGCGGATAACTTCCTCCTACAGAAAGTAGAGGAAGGAACTAGAGGATCGGCTATCCTTACAGTTACAGGAACTCTGGGGGAAAGCAACCATGTTGTACTTGAGTTCTTGGTTCTAAGGGAAGCAAAAGCTGAGTGTAGTCAAACGCGTACCCTGGATTTTAGGAAAGCTGATTTTAATAAACTCAGAACAATGATCAGGAAGGTCCCATGGCAAGCGACGCTAACGAGAAAAGGAGTCCAAGATGGGTGGTAGCTTTTAAAAAAGGAAATGCCCAAGGCACAATGACAAACAATTCCAACAAGAAGAAAAGGTGGAAGACAACAGAAAAAGCCAATGTGGCTTCACAAAAAGCTTAGGGATGACCTGAAAACAAAAAAGGACACATATAGGAAGTGGAAAGAAGGCCAAGTAACAAAGGAAGAGTACAGGCAGATAGCACAGAATTGCAGGGATGGCGTCAGGAAGGCTAAAGCTGAGAATAAGCTGAGAATGAGCTGAGGTTAGCAAGGGATGCTAAAAACAACAAAAAGGCTTTCTTCGGCTACGTGCATAGTAAAAGGCAGAGGAAAGAAATGGTGGTTCAGCTATTAAATAAGGATGGCAAAATGATAACAGATGACAAAGAAAAGGCAGAGGTGCTCAATTCCTACTTTGGCTCAGTCTTCTCCCAAAAGAGGGTCTATGACCCTCCTGGCAAAGGCGAAGTTCAGGCTGAAGGGGCAGGATTGCAGCTTGAGATCAATAGGCACATGGTCAAGGAACACCTAATTACTTTGAATGAGTTCAAATCTCCAGGGCCAGATGAACTGCATCCTAGAGTAATAAAGGAACTGGCAGAAGAACTCTCAGAACCGCTGTCTATTCTCTTGAGAAATCATGGAGGACGGGGGAAATGCCAGATGACTGGAGGAGGGCTAACGTTGTCCCTATCTTCAAAAAGGGTAAAAAGGAGGAACCTGGGAACTACAGACCAATCAATCTGACATCAATCCCTGGGAAAATTCTGGAGCAGATGATAAAGGAATCAATCTGGAAGCACCTTCACAACAATGCCATGATTAATAGAAGCCAACATGGATTTGTCAAAAACAAGTCCTGCCAGACAAATCTGATCTCATTTTTTGATCAAATAACCTCCCTTGTAGACTGTGGGAATGCTGTAGACATCATATACCTCGACTTCAGCAAAGCTTTCAACAAAGTGCCCCATGATATCCTGATGAGCAAACTAGCTCAAAGTGGGCTAGATGAAACAACGATCCGGTGGATCCACAGTTGGCTACAGAATCGGACTCAAAGAGTGCTTATCAATGGGACCTTCTCAAACTGGGGAGAGGTAACGAGTGGGGTACCGCAGGGCTCAGTCCTGGGCCCAGTGCTCTTCAACATTTTTATTAATGACTTGGAGGAGGAGGTGCAGGGAATGCTGATCAAATTTGCAGATGACACAAAATTGGGCGGGATAGCTAATACTTTGGAAGACAGAAATAAAATTGAAAGTGATCTGGATAGACTGGAACGCTGGACAGAAAACAACAGAATGACATTTAATAGGGATCAATGCCAAGTTTTGCACCTAGGAAAAAGAAACCAAATGCACAGCTACAAGATGGGGGATACGTGGCTCAACCACACTACAAGCGAGAAGGATCTTGGAATTGTTGTCGATCACAAGCTGAATATGAGCCAACAATGTGATGTGGCTGCAAAAAAGGCAAATGCTATTTTGGGCTGCATTAATAGAAGCATAGCTTCCACATCCCGGGAAGTACTAGTTCCCCTCTACTCAGCACTGGTTAGGCCTCATCTGGAGTACTGTGTCCAGTTCTGGGCATCACACTTTAAGAAGGATGCAGGCAAACTGGAGAGGGTTCAGAGGAGGGCAACAAAGATGATCAGAGGACTGGAAACAAAGCCCTATTTATTTATTTATTTATTTAATTATTAAATTTATTAATCGCCCATCTGGCTGGTCACCCAGCCACTCTGGGCGATGTACAACATACCATAAAACAATTTAAAACAATAAAATTCTACCATAAAATTTTTTTTAAATACCCTAACCCACCCCAAATGCCTGCCTGAACAACAACGTTTTTAATGCACGACGGAAGCTCATTAAAGAGTCTATGAAGAGAGACTGAAAGAACTGGGCATGTTTAGCCTTGAGAAGTTAAGACTGAGGGGAGATATGATAGCGCTCTTCAAGTACTTGAAAGGTTGTCACAGAGAAGAAGGCCAGGATCTCTTCTTGATCATCCCAGAGTGCAGGACACGGAATCAGGGGCTCAAGTGACAGGAAGCCAGATTCCGGCTGAACATCAGGAAAAACTTCCTGACTGTAAGAGCAATACGACAATGGAACCAATTACCTGGGGAGGTGGTGGGCTCTCCCACACTGGAGGCCTTCAAGACAAGGCTGGACAGCCATTTGTCAGGGATGCTCTGACTTTGATTCCTGCACTGAGCAGGGGGTTGGACTCAATGGTCTTAGAGGCCCCTTCCAACCCCACTATTCTATTATTCTATTCTATGATTAATCAATCTATCCATGGTCTTAACCTCCCTGCCTACTCTACCCCTTCTAAATCCTGTTCCCCAAACTCCCTCAATCCCTAAGGCCCTCTCTAACTGCTAACTGTCCGTTCATTCCTTTTATAACCCCAGAATCCTCACACACACACACACAAGGCCTTTCACTCTCTCTCTAACACACTATTCATCCTATCTTACCTTCTACATTAATGTAACAGGCATATGTTACAGTGCCTATCGGGTCCAGAAAGAGAGGCCAATAAAGGCCCAGTGGCAATAGTGGCAAGAAAGAGGAAGAAGGCGCACTCGGGAGGCAGGACCAGTGAGAGCATCTTGCTAGGGTGACCATGTGCCATATTTAACAGAGGATAGTCATCTATTCAAAGGCATCCTGTATTTCAGGGTTGGCAAATCAATGGTAAATCCAACCTAAGTCCTGCTTAGAGTAGACCCATTGAAATGACTAACTTAAGCCCTACTCATTTCAGTGTGTCTACTCTAAGTAGGACTTAGGTTGGATTTTACCTCTGACCCTTTGGATGTGGTTGGATTACAACTCCCAGCATCCCCGACCACCTCTGATCTGTTTGAAGGATGGTCCACTCCCAGTCCAGTTTAAAGATAAAGAACCATCAACAGCACCGGAGCAAGCGCACAGGTCAGCTGGTCACAGTCTCCCCCACTATAGCGAGATGTAATCCATTTCTATTTAAATGATGGTCATTATTTCTAAATGTGCATCTATACATATAGATACATATAGGGAAATTTTGTGCAAACCGGTGACCTCTCTTTCAGTGATGCATTTCCTCCCTTTTGGCGATGTGTTAAGTCAGTGGTGCTGTGAGGCTTGGACCTTGGAGCAAAAGTCTAGGGTCCAGCAGCCCAGGAGGGCCCCACATGACCACCCAGAGAGTGGTAAGTGAGGAGGGCAGCAGGAGCAAATTGTATTTCATCCCTGCAGCCATGATGGTGCCATGGGTGAGTTTAAGATACAAAACTGCACATATTCAGAATATATGTTTTTAATCAGGCAAACAGTTGTGCTGCTGTTGTTCTCGTTGTTTTAACATTTAAGGAATGTAGAAGCAATTGTAAAGCATGGAATGGCAGTTTTGGGGTGTGGGGGAAGAGAATGGTAGCTGTGTACTTCACAATTGAAAGCATGCACATTGCTGGCTGGGGGATGCTGGGAGTTGTAGAAATGTTTTCTGTCTAAATATGCATAGGATTGCACCTTTAGGGCTTTTCTACACAAGGCATTTATTGTGCACTCCTTATTCCCTAGTCACAGTTGTTAACAGCTTCTTTACAGGATGTCGTGACCCTACAGTTTCGCTTCTGTGTCTAAGGAGGGTTTTTTTTAGAGCAGGGAGCATTTAATTGTGAAAGCAAAAGAAAGCACTGTTTCTACTTGTGTGTTTGCACTATTCCACTATACCACAGTGCCACCTAGAGGTTATATAGCAGAAAAGTAGGAAAGGAAATGCTCTTCATGTAGGACATGGATCTTAATTCAGCAATAAAATCGAAAGTAGATATAGCTGATTAATAGCCAATGAACACTCTCGTGTAGAAAAGCTTCTTAGTCTGCATTCCTGCTCCTTTTTGTTTTAGCTCTTCTGTCTCAGAGGGAACAGCACAAAAGTGAAGAACATACCTACACCCAAGGTGGGCAGAAAGTAGATCATGATCTACTGGCCAGTCTCTTGGTGATTTACAGTAGATCAGTAAGGTTTCGTTCTGACTCCCACTTGTTTAACAATAGCAAAGTGACTTTTTCCACCTAATTAAGCTCTCAAAATAAAGAAACCAGGGGTAACCAGGAGCAGAATTTGTGTAAGCTCAGTTCTGGTACTGAAAACAAATTCCTAAGCTCAGAATGTGCTCAGAAGCATCCTGTTCTTTAATGCAAAGGATGCTTCCAGACGGAGGACTCCCATCGCTAACAGTCAAAAGGCATTGTGCAGCTATTCTGTCTTTTCTTCCTTAACAGACTTTGTCCTCGTAAGTTAAAAAGATGGAAGAAAGATGGAAGAAATGGTAGGAAAACATGGGAGGACTACAAATTGAAAATGGAGTCACAAGGACCCCCTGTAAAATTCTGTTAAGGTGCAATCCTATGGGGATAGGCAGCCGCCTCCAAACTTGGAGGCGACCGCCTATCCAATGCAGAGCAGGAGAAGCACAGAGGGATCGTTCCCTCAGCGCTTCTCCTGCCCTGCATTTGCGGCTAGACAGCTGATTTCGGCTGTCTAGCCGCAGCAAGGCCGAGTGGGGGAGGAGGCTGCCGGATGACACATAGGATGTGTCTTTCTGGCATTTCCGCCTTCCCCGCCCCGGAACACCCCTTTTTGGCTCTTCTGCGCTCCTCATCCAAGCGTGGAGCACAGGGCCGTTCCGTGCTGCCTGTGAGACAGCACAGAAGGAGAGGAAGGTCGGTTCTCTGGGAGCCAACCTCGGAGTGCGGGCTCCGAGGTCGGTTCCTGGAAAACCACATATCCTGTGGCCGTCTAGCCGCTGACTAGTGGCCATAGGATTGCTCCTCCTATTAACTACTGTGATTGCGCAATAAAAGCCTCATCTGGAAGCACCCCGGGGGTAGGTCTTTTACACTGGTTGGTGGATCTTGGCTTGCTAGTAAAAAGAAAACAAAGTAGATCCAACAAACCTGAAGTCTGCCTACATCTGATCTACACTACACATTTATATCAGTTGTATACCAGTTCAACTGTCATGGTCCCCCCCGCCCCCCCCAAATCCTGGGAATTCTAGTTTAGTAAAAATGCGAAGGATTCTCAATTAGATATTGCTTGCCCCTCACAGAATAACAATTCTGAACCAGGATTTGTTCGTTTCTGTCTTTTAAATAGGGATGTCGGAGAAATCCGCAACAGATTCAAATGACTTTGCCCAAGTTGCGTGGGTTCTGCTGATTTGCAGGCTGTTGTTGTTGTTTTTAACTTTCTGGAATTGTAGACAAATTTAGTCCTGCAAAAGTATGAAAGTCACTGGAAAATATGCTAATATATAGGCCATTCTTAAAAACAAAAAAGTTTTGTACATCCCTGATCCCTTTTCAGCCTCCTCTGTGTAGCACTCTTTTTTGCGTGCGCTCTGCTCATTTATAGTACGTTGAGCTCTGAAAAATACAACAAATGCCAGCAAAAGTTATTTAAATTGCGGCAGCCTTTTCTGTGTACTTTTCTGAAGAGGAAAAAAAATCTGATTCTGTCAATGAGCGGACAATGGAATGAAAGACGTCTGACAAGCCACAAAACACAGATGGAATGGATAACACAAAATCCATACATCCCTAGTTCTAAAATATATTTACCCAAGTTTCCATCATATATAGCAAATCGCCTGCATAGAGAGAGAAAGAGGGAGGGAGAGAGAGAGAGAGGGAGAGAGAGAGATCTGGATGACCTTTAAGAACTTCAGAGGAGGCCTTGTTGGTCATTCTCTGATCAACAGAATGTTACCACCAGTGGAGGCTGGAAGCTCCAATGTCAGTGAGACAGTGAATCCGCTCTGGGTTTCAGTCAGAACCAGTCAGAACTCTAAAGGAGCTATCCAAGGTGCTTTGTAGGCTCCTTTAGAATTCTGATTGGTTCTGACTGAAACCCAGAGCAGATTTACTACCTCGCTGACATCAGAGCCTCCAGCTTCCACTGGTCACCACATAACATTTCAGAAGGGGGCCTTCTCAGTAGTGGCACTCACCCTCTGGAACACCCTTCCCCACACAGTTCAGGAGGCAGAAAATGTGGCATCTTTTAAACGCCTCCTGAACATTCACTTCTTCAAGCAGACTTTCTCGGGCTTGTAATAACTCATAATTAATCATGATGCTGCTCCATTTTATTGTTTTTGTATTGCTTTTATTGTTGCTGTAGCTGAAATTGTTTTTAATAGTGTATTTTAAGCTCCGCTTTTTAATAATGCCCTTTAAGCTGTGATTTCAATATCATTATAGGTAAACCGATTGGGGATTTCATTATATGAAGCGGTACATAGGCGTTAATAAATAAAATAAATTATCTTCAAGGTGGCTTACAATATGAAAGATTAAAAGCAAATGATTTAAGAGCTAATGTGGTGTAGTGTTCAGAGCGTTAGAGCAGGACTGGGGAGGAGGCCCAGGTTCAAATCCCACTCCATCAAGAAGCTCACTGCAGGATGCATTTAGATGCCATGGCATAGTCCTTCTTCTTGTGCTGCAAAGAGGAAAAGTTCAGAAGCGTTTGCCTCTGCTTTTAGTTAATCATGGCTTCCTGTTTCATCTGAACCATGAACTGTGGTTAACACTACCTATGGTTAGTTCAAACCTTAGTTTATGAAGCTGGCTTGTTTAAAGTTGGCTTATCTTGAAACTGACCATAGTGTTAACCAAAGTTTGGAGTTCACTGCAGCTCATTCAGGTACCTTAGCATTATGTCCAGACAACAGCTAGGATCTCTCAGCCTAACCTACCTGGCAGGTATCAACTTCCACAGGGGCTAGCCTTGTTTGTCTGACTGCAGCAAACACAAGCAAGATTCTTATGGTGCCTTAACGACTAACAAATGCATTCTGGCATAAACGTAATATAATGAAGTGGATTCTAGTCCACCAGCTTGTATGGAGCAAGGCAAAGGAGCTACAACAGACCCCCTGCTCCACTGGCTTGTATGAAGCAGGGGAAAGGAGCCGCAATGGACGCCCTGCTCTGCTGGTTCGTATGGGGACCCAATTTCCCCCACTTCTCAGGCCCTGTTATCCCAAGGATCTCAGGCGAGGGACTGAGTTCCTTCAGAGGGCTTTCCTGATTAGCATGGTGCTCCCCAAAGGGTGCCGCCCCAGGCAGCTGCCTCTGCTGCCAGCTGGGCTCAGTCACCCCTGAACCCCAGCGCAGCTCTGGGAGAGAAGCACCTTGAGGCGGGCGAGTTGGTGGCAATCTTGCAACCTTCTCCTTGCCCCGGCTGTTTGGTTAAGCAGCTGCATGTCACAGTTCCACAAACTAATAGAGTTTCGACAGCTCTCTACGGGGCGGCAGAGCATATGTCCAGGCATATGCTTCTGTCGGGTGGCCTCTTCTCCTGGCTAGAGTTTTCTCATAAAATAGACGCGCCGCTCGTCCTCCTGCCAAGGCAGCTTCTGCCTTATCATCCCATTGACTTGGAGGCAGCAGCAAGGGTGCCGCTGGGCGAGGGGCTGCTGCTCCGTCCCTACAGCAGGATTCTGGGCCCTCTTCTTGGTCTCCATGCAGGAAAAATCAATAGCTCCAATATGTCAGCACTCCAAACGAGCTGCAATCGTGTTACACCAGCCATTAACCCCACAAGCACTCCGCTTGCCTCCATCCATCAGAAGGAGCGTTAGGTTTTAATGCTCTACATGCCCGTATTCACCGGGATTGTAAACGTGAGGAGTGAGTGCATCAGGCTCTGGGATGGGTAACAGAGGATCAGGCACCTTGGTCAAGGTGCAGTTTGCTTGGAGAAAATATCTGACTTCCCCCCCCCTCCCCGTTCCCCCAAGGGTAGGGCATCTCAAGGGCATCCTTTTACTCTGGAGACTAAATTTTTTATAATATCGATTCATTTACAAATATACAAGACGTGCAGGGGAGAGCAGACACACTCAGCAGACTATGTGAGCCTCTAAAGCAGTGTATACTTGGTACTCCAGCCTGTCTCATTTATTTATAGATTTATAAACCACCTTTTGGAGCAATTGCCCAAGGTGATGTATTGGTGAGAGCTAGTATACTGGTGAGTGCAAGGGACATGGCCTTTTCTGTGGTGGCCCCCTATCTGTGGAACAATTAGGGAGAAACGCAGAGCCCCCTCTTTGCTGCCTTTTAGAAGAGCCCTAAACTAACTCCAGAATGCTTTGGGGTGATTTTATTCACTGTGTTTCAATCATGGTTGTATTTGCCACTGCTATTTTAATGTTACTTAGGGAGCAATCCTATCCAGATAGGTGGCTGCCTCCAAACTCGGAGGCGACCACCTATCCAAAGCAGGGCAGGACAAGCACAGAGGGGATTGTTCCCTCCGCACTTCTCCTGCCCTGCTTTTTCAGCTAGTCTAGCCGCAGAAGGATGGAGTGGGGAAGGAGACTGCTGTATGAGACATAGGATGTGCGGTACAGGCAGTTCTGCCCTCCCCACCCTGGAACGCCCCCAGCCATGCCCCTTTTCAGCCACTCCGCGCTCCTCTCACAAGCGCGGAGGACAGGGCTGTTCTGTGCTGCCTCCCAGGCAGTGCAGAAGTGGGGGGAGGTTGGTTCCTGGAAAACAACATATCTTATGACCATCTAGCCACTGTCTAGCGGCCATAGGATTGCTCCCTGCATGCTGTTGTTTTGTTTCTTATTGTTTTAATAAATTGTACTTTTATTACATTCTTGTTTTACCAACAGGTTTGTAAGCCACTTTGGGAGGGTGAATACCCTGAAAGGCAAGATTGAAATTTTGTTGAAGAATGGCAACATTTTCTTTCTTTCTTTCTTTCTTTCTTTCTCTCAATCAATCAATCAATCAATCAATTACATTTCTATACCACCCAAGCTGATAATTTTCCAAAGCCAACTGATCTGAACTCCTTCAATTGCAGTTTTACCACTACCTCCATATGGGGGCAGGACCTGTACCGTTCCTTAACAAAGCCAGGTATATATGACCTCTGAAATCCATATCTTAAGCCTTGTCCTGGCAGAGTTTATTTGCCAGGAAGGATAAGAATCCAAGAAACAAGTGGTAGGTCTCAGCTCTCCAAGCAACCTGTCTTCAGACTAACTGAAGTCCCACCAGTTTGAATAGATCTACTCGAAATATGACTAAATGTGGATCCAAGGAATAAAATACAATATTATAATCAAAACATAAGAACACATCAATTTAAAGGAAACCCACCAATTAAAACACATCGGGTTGTATCCAATGAGTTGTATCCAATGAGTTGTATCCAATGTTAGTCTAACTTAAGCCCCATTCATTTCAATGGGTCTACTCTAAGTAGGGCTAACCTTGGATGCAACCCACAAGAAAGAAGGAAAGAAAGCAACAGCACCTACCAGATTAAAACCTACATTGCAAATTGGAGTGGTTCCAGATGTGGTTTTTATCATACCATCCATCTGCCTCATTCACAGACTTTTACAGAGGATCCTGATGTTGTCGCCTTTCACTCATAACCCTCCCATGTTTTCCCACCACTTCTTCTGACATTTTTCTTACCATAGAAAATCCATTAAGGAGAAAAAGACGTAATTGCTGACAACACCGTCTCGCTAGGAGCCCTCCGCTTGGAAGCACCCTGGGTCACAACAACGTGCCTCTGAGGGCTCCGCAGATTGACCTTGTTCCAAGCAGGCCCCTAGCTATGCAAAAGAGCGCCGCTGGCCAGCACTGTGCAAATGCAGTGGAGGCAGAAAAGCACGCTTTCTTTGCCACCATCAGGCTCTAATTTGTGTTCCATCATACTTGTCTCAAGTTTTCTGCCCTCCTGTCACTGCTTTTGCTATTTCGCCACCCTCCGCTCCGCAGAACATCAAGGAGCAGAACTGACTCTATGGCTTGGCTGTTGTCACGTTCCTTCGTCCTCCCCTTCACAATCAACACACTCCAAGATACCAGGCTTCTGGCTCATTACAACCGGGTTCCTTACAAATGCAAATTCTAGGAAATTCTCAGGCTACAAAGGGACCAGCTACTCCACACAATTACCAATACCAATAGAGGAGCAGAAGTGCAAGTTAGAGAAGTTGCCGGCAGTTTGAACAAGAACTTCCCGGCCAGACTAGCTTAGGGGGGATTCCCCTCCCTTACAGTGGCTCCCTCCTATGTAGGCTATCACGCATAGCCAATCTGAGGAGCGTCTGAGCTCCGCCTCCAACTTTTCCCGCTTCGTTCTGCGATGGACCCTAGCATCCCTCAAGTCGCGCCCTTCACTCTCCTCCTCCCCCAAGACCTGGGTTCTCATGGAGGGGGAAAGGGGGGGGGGCTCCAGGCCAAGCCAGCTGTGTGCCAAGGTCTTGAGAAGAAGGCCTTGCCATACCTGAGCTCACCAGGGAGCGAGCCTCCCCTGGTTCTGGCTGTTCCCATTCTGAGTCTGAGCTGCTAACTAGCTCCACATGCTCAGACTCATTCCTGACGACTGTGGACATTCTGTGGTGATTGTATCGATAGACCTGTTCAATTCCAGGCATCAGCTAAGGCCTTCCCCAACCGCTGGCCTATGGCTCCTCTTTGCCAGCCAGCTGCCAGAACTCAGTTTTCTTTCTCTGGCTACACTCAAAACCATCAAACTGTTACTTTCCGGTTTACACCAAACAGGTGTCAATAGAGTTTCAGGCAGGAGTCTTCCCCAGCCCTAACTTGAGATGTTGGGGAGTGAACCAGTGTGGTGTATTGGCAAGAGTGTTGGGCTGGGAGTCGGGAGATCCGGGTTCTAGTCTCCACTCGGCCATGGAAGCTCACTGGGTGACTTTGGGCCAGTCACACACTCTCAGCCCAACCTACCTCACAGGGTTGTTGTTGTGAGAATAAAATGGAGAGGAGGAGGATAATGTACGCCGCTTTGGGTTCCTTGCAAGAGGAAAAAAGGCGGGATATAAATGCAATCATAAATAAAATAAATAAAACCCGGGACCTTCTACATGCAAGCATTTGGTACTCTACTACTACTGAGCTACAGCTCTTTCCCCAAAGGGCCCAGTCGTTTTAATTCTCAGCTGTTTTCAGAGTTTGCGACTGCTTGTAACATCACTGCCATGGGTACCTATGTGGCTATGCAGTATAGAAGCTGGATTGTTCATCTAACTTCCAGTTACTACCCAGAGCACACCACGTGAGCTAAGAACATCATGACAGCCCTGCTGGATCAGACCAAGAATCCACACAGTGGCCAACCAGCTGCCCATGGGAAACCCACAGGCAGGACACGAGGGCAACAGCACTCTCCCGCCCATGTTCCCCAGCAACTGCTGTACATAGGCATACTGCCTCTCATACTGGAGGTAGCATAGAGCCATCAGGACTAGTAGCCAGTGATAGCCTTCTCCTCCTCCTGGAATTTCTTCAGTCCCCTTGTAAAGCCTTCCAAATGGGTGGCCATCACTGCATCTTGTAGAAGTGAATTCCATAGTTTGACTATGCGCTGTGTGAAGAAGTCCTTCCTTTTATCTGCCATCTCTACAACTGCTTTTGTTTCAGGTCCTTGAAGGATTTATGTACTTTCAGCTAATTGTTTTACGCAATTAAAGTGTTTTTTCAGTGAAAGCTACTCATTACAGATGGCCATCGTGGCAAATAGTTTTACTAGGGTTATAGGCTATCAAAAAAAGGAAGCTACCTCGTTTATTTGCTCCAGATGGTAATGACCAACCCTTCTGGCACATGGACTAAGTCTGGAAGTATCCAAAACTCTCCAATAAGCTGACTCTGCTAAGACAACAATGCAGTTATAGGATCTGATAATGCTAGTCTTAATATCAGGGGGTCATTCACCTACTTGTCCTCCATCATGATGTCAACAATGCCCTCTTGGTGACTTCATAAGACAAACACTTCATTCTCAATGTAAGACAATCAGTGGCCATAAATCCAGTATTAAAAGTGGCAACCTACTCCTTGGGACTCGGCTACCTGAAAAACCACCTTCTCCCATACGGGCTTGCCTGGGTTTTAAAATCTCTGTGGGAGGCCCTTCTGTTGGTACCGCCACTATTAGAAGCACGGTCAGAGAAGACACGAGGCAGGGCCTTCTCAGTGGCTGCTCCCAGGCCCTGGAACCCTGGAAGTTAGGTTGGCCAGCAGGCAAAAAATGTTTTTATTCAGGCAGGCCTTTGGCATGTAAACTGGTCTGTTGTTGAAGAGGTTTTTAATTGGTTGGTGCGCTTTATTTCTTTTTAGGGTTGTATTTTTAATTTTGACTTTAATGCCTTTGTTTTTATGTTGTGCTTTAATTAAGATTTTGTTTTTAATCTGGATTTTATTGTTGGCTGCCTTGAGAGCCATTTGTTGGCAGAAAGGCTGGCTACAATTAAATAAATATAGAGAAATCAGTGGGAGAACTTCAGTTTCCAGGATCCTCTGTTACTAACCTCAAAGCCATCAGAGTTCAACAAGATTTCAGAGGAGATAGAGATAGATGTCAACTGGGAATAACAATTCATCTGATTTAGTGGATTGTAAACAGTTCATGAAAGCTAATGCCACAATAAACTTGTTAGTCTTTAAGGTGCCATCAGTGGAGGTTGGTGGCTCCGATGTGAATCCAAGAGAAGGTGTGAAGCACCCTTGGAGAGCTCCTTCAGAGTTCTGTCTGGTTCTGACTGAAACCCGGGGCAGATTCACTGCCCCGCTAGCATCGAAGCCAGCAGCCTCCACTGGGGGCCATACGATTCCTTTTAATGTTTTCAAATTGTTTTTAAAGCTTTTAAAAATGTTCAAGCTTTTAAAACCATTTAAAGTTTTAATTGAAAGTCATCTTGGGGGCCCTATTTGGGCTGAAAGGCAACTCATAAATTAATAAATAGATTTAAAATAAGCCTTCTTTTTGCGGAAAGAGGCCAACATGCTCGGAATGGATTCTGTGCCTTAACGCCCTCTGCTGTCTAGAATCAGAGCTGCACATCCCTGGGTTACTGTCACCTGTGCTATGAGATTCCACCACCGATTCAATGGCTTGCACACAGGAACACATTAGCTCCCCTTCCTGAATATTCCCACCACGTCCCATGATTCCTAGCAAACATGTGTGCCGGCAGCCATTTCCCCTGTCCTGGAAAGCAGAATAGAAACCCAGACAGTTCAAACAGTGATGATTACCTTAACAGCTGCCATTCACAAAACCCCACTGGGTGATAACACAGACATCATTGCAAAGGCTTTCTTCACACAGAGCTTTTATTCTGCAACTGAGATTGCTCATTCAAGGAAGTTTGTGGGCTCTTTACATGATGCCGTGAACCTCGAAGGCCCTCCATTAAATGCCCTTTGTTCCGTTTTTAAATAGATCGCAGATAATGAGCTATCCAATTACCCCGTTGTGTTCTGCTTCAGTTTCCTCTGTGAAAAGAGTAAAAGCGGCAAGAAGAGGAGTGAGATCAATGAAAGATAATGGAAGACTCGGATACGGGGAGAAGGAGAGGGAAAGGAAGCACGTGAAAAAGAGAGCTGTTGTGATCCTGCATTTAAAACAGACGCAGAAAAGCCCCATTTTACATGCAGGGTTTTAGACTGGTGTAGAGATGCCCAAAGACAGCTCTGGCTATTAGGGAGTATAGAAATGAAATAATAATAATAATAATGGTGAGCCAATTAACAAACCACGTGAAATAGAGTTAAATTTCCTGACTAATTGTACTTCTGCAATTTCACATTGATAACTTCTGCCAATGATGATTGGATAGTTGCTTTTAGTTTCGTTGCTGCCTTCCACACAGCACTGAAAATCAAGTGTCTCTTGTCTTAACCATGCCTTTTTCAACTCCATGAAGACTATTACAAGTCCCAGGACCATGTTGTAGCTAGGATTTTACCCCTCTCCATTATTAGAGCCATGCTGCAGTCCTTTGTGGTCTCTCCCATAAATATGGATATCCCTTTTCATGGGTAGGATTTTATGGGAAGGCTCATTCACATAGTTCCCCAATGTCTCTATTTACCAGGGATGACTGTCCAGTATTTTCTGGAACCTGCTCCTCTTTTGCTCCATGTTTTTGTTTTGTTTTTGCCTCAACACCATCTCCACAGTCTCTAGGGGTGCTTCCAGATGGAGGGGTCCTATGCCACCACTAAGAAGGCATTGTGCAGGTATTCTGTCTTTTTCCGTGGAAAAAGCAGTGGGAAAACATGGGAGGGATACGATTGGAAGACAGCGATGTCTGAATCCCCTGTAAAATTCTGTGAATGAGGCAGGGCGATGGCAGGATAAAAATCTCATCTCCAAGCACCCTAGAAGTTAACTCTTTCAACGGAGGCTGGATGTATCATACCTCTTATGCACATCCATGTAAACACACACGTGTGAATATGCAGATACACCATCTGCCATCTTACACACTAGTGGGACTAATTTTGAACATATGAAAGCAAGATGTAAGACAATTATGTTTTTCTAGCAGTACCTTTAACCTCTCAGGGCTGGACAGGCTATTGAAGAGTAAATTTAATACAGCAGATAAAACAGCCTTCAGCAACGTGCAAGCATTTTTTTTGGCTGTGAAAATGTTGGCGGCTCTAAGCTCAGGGGAACAAACCTGGCTGAGCTGGTTTAAATCTAGAATTACTTCAGGTCAGCACAAATTCCACAGAGATGCAACAGTGTTAATGAATAATGTATCTAGCACTTTTGTTGTTGTTGTTGTTCAGTCATTCAGTCGTGTCCGATTCTTCGTGACCCCATGGACCATAGCATGCCAGGCCTTCCTGTCCTGCGCACTCTCCCGGAGTGTGCTCAGGTTCATATTCATTGCATCGGTGATGCTATCTAGCCATCTCATCCTCTGTCGTCCCCTTCTCCTTTTGCCTTCAGTCTTTCCCAGCATCAGGGTCTTTTCCAGAGAGTTTTCTCTTCACATTAGGTGGCCAAAATATTGGAGCTTCAGCTTCAGTATCTGTCCTTCCAATGAGCACTCAGGGTTGATTTCCTTTAGGATGGACTGATTTGACCTCCTTGCAGTCCAGGGCACTCGTAAGAGTCTTCTCCAGCACCACAGTTCGAAAGCATCAATTCTTCGGCGCTCAGCCTTCCTTATAGTCCAGCTCTCACAGCCATACATTACTACTGGGAAAACCATAGCTTTGATTAGACGGACCTTTGTTGGCAAGGTGATGTCTCTGCTTCTTACTATGCTGTCTAGGTTTGCCATAGCTTTCCTCCCAAGGAGCAAGCGTCTTTTAATTTCATGGCTACAGTCACCGTCTGCGGTGATCTTGGAGCCCAAGAAAGTAAAATCTGTCACTGCTTCCATTTCTTCCCCTTCCATATGCCAGGAAGTGATGGGGCCAGATGCCATGATCTTCGTTTTTTTAATGTTGAGTTTCAAACCAGCTTTTGCACTCTCCTCTTTCACCCTCAACAAGAGGCTCTTTAGATCCTCTTCGCTTTCTGCCATTAGGGTGGTATCGTCTGCATATCGGAGGTTGTCGATAATTCTCCCAGCAATCTTAATTCCGACCTGTGATTCATCCAACCCGGCATTTCTCATGATGTACTCTGCATATAAGTTAAATAAGCAGGGTGACAATATGCAGCCTTGTCGTACTCCTTTCCCAATTTTGAACCACTCGGTTGTTCCATGTCCGGTTCTTACGGTTGCTTCTTGACCCTCGTACAGGTTTCTCAGGAGACACGTAAGGTGGTCTGGTACTCCCATCACTTTAAGAATTTGCCACAGTTTGTTGTGATCCACACAATCAAAGGCTTTAGCGTAGTCAATGAAGCAGAAATAGACGTTTTTCTGGAATTCTCTTGCTTTCTCCATGATCCAGCGAATGTTGGCGATTTGATCTCTAGTTCCTCTGCCTCTTCGAAACCCAGCTTGTACTTCCGGTAGTTCTCGGTTCGCATACTGCTGAAGCCTAGCTTGTAGGATTTTGAGCATCACCTTGCTGGCATGTGAAATGAGCGCAATTGTGCAGTAGTTTGAACACTCTTTGGCATTGCCCTTCTTTGGAATTGGAATGTAAACTGACCTTTTCCAGTCTTGCGGCCATTGCTGAGTGTTCCAAATTTGTTGGCATATTGAATGCAGCACTTTCACAGCATCATCTTTTAGGATTTTAAATAGCTCAGCTGGAAGACTGTCATCTCCGCTAGCTTTGTTGTTACTAATGCTTCCTAAGGCCCACTTGACTTCACTCTCGAGGATGTCCGGCTCAAGTTCAGTGACCGCACTCTCATGGCTATCAAGGACATTACTATCATGGCTATCAAGGACATTAAGATCTTTCCTGTATAGTTCTTCTGTGTATTCTTTCCACCTCTTCTTAAACTCATCTGCTTCTGTGAGGTCCCTGCCTTCTTTGTCCTTTATCATGCCCGTCTTTGCACAAAACGTTCCCTTGAGATCTCCAATTTTCTTGAAGAGATCTCTAGTCTTTCCCATTCTGTTGTTTTCCTCGATTTCCTTGCATTGTTCATTTAAGAAGGCCTTCTTGTCTCTCCTTGCTATTCTCTGGAACTCTGCATTCAGTTGGATATATCTTCCCCTTTCTCCCTTGCTTTTTGCTTCCCTTCTTTCGTCAGCTACTTGTAAAGCCTCATCAGACAGCCACTTGGCTTTCTTGCATTTCTTTTTCTTTGGGATGGATTGAGTTGCTGCCTCCTGAACAATGTTATGGACCTCCGTCCATAGTTCCTCAGGCACTCTGTCTATCAGGTCTAATCCCTGAAATCTATTCCTCACCTCCACTGTATATTCATAAGGGATATGAGTTAGGTCATACCTGAATGGTTTAGTGGTTTTCCCTACGTTCTTCCATTTCAGCCGAAATTTTGCAAGAATCAGCTCATGATCTGAGCCACAGTCAGCTCCAGGTCTTGTTTTTACTGACTGTATGGAGCTTCTCCATCTTTGGTTGCAAAGGACATAATCAATCTGATTTCGATATTGACCATCTGGTGAGGTCCATGTGTAGAGTCGTCTCTTGTGCTGTTGGAAAAGAGTGTTTGCTATGATCAGCGTGTTCTCTTGGCAAAACTCTATTAGCTTTTGTCCTGCTTCATTTTGTACACCAAGGCCATGCCTGCCTGTTATCCCGGTGATTTCTTGACTTCCTACTTTAGCATTCCAGTCCCCTATGATGAAGAGGACATCTTTTTTTGGTGTTAGTTCTAGAAGGTGTTGGAGATCTAGCACTAGAGGCTGCAAGTTCAAGGCAGGTAGAGCTCAATTTGATTCCATGCCCAGAATCTGGAAATGACTAATAAATGCCAGAGTTCTTTCCTGCTTATCCCAGCAGCTCTTGTCCCCACAACCTTCACCAACTGCAGGGGTCGGCAATTTATGGCCTTCCAGATGTTGTTGTAAAATAATTCATCATCCCCCCCCCCCATCCCTTGTTCCTTGTGTGTCCTGTCTTTTTAGATTGTAACCCTGCGGGCAGGGGCTCCTTCTCTCCATTTTATCCTCACAACAACCTTATGAAGTAAGTTAGGCTGAGAGTCAGTGACTGGCCCAAAGTCACCCAGTGAGCTTCATGGCCGAGTGGGGACTAGAACCCGGGTCTCCCCCAGCCCAACATCCTAACCACTACACCACACTGTTTAATTGATTATATGTAAGCCACTTTGGGGAGCCTTTTTGACTGAGGCATAAAAATACTTCAAATAAAGAAATAATTAACTCCCATCACCCCTAGCCAGCATAGCGGCTGGTGAGGGGACTCATGGGAGTTGTAGGCAAAAACATCTGGAGGGCCAAGAGTTGCTTGCCCTGACCTATGGCAGAAGGTACACCTCCAGTTATTTTTTTTTGGGGGGGGACTTCAACTCCCAGAAGCCTCTGACAGTATGGCCAATTGTTTGGAATGCTGGGAGTTGAAGTCCAAATCATCTGGAGGTCTACTTTCTGCCCACCCCTGACTCAGGGGCACGTGGCAAGGCAAGACTTCAGTCAGAGTGAAACTACATAAGAAGAGCGCTACTGGATCAGGCCAAGGGTCCATCTAGTCCAGCATTCTATTCACATAGTGGCCAACCAGCTACACACAGGAAACGCACAAAACAGGACATGAGTGCAACAGTACCCTCCTGCCCATGTTCCCCAGCAACTGGTGCACATAGGGATACTGCCTCTGATACTGGAGGTAGCACATAGCCATCAGGACTAGTAGCCATTGATAGCCTTCTCCTCCATGACATTGTCTGACCTCCATTTTAAGCCATCGAAATTAGTGGCCATCGTTACATCTTGCAGAAGTGAATTCCATAGTTGAACTCTGCGCTGTGTGAAGAAGTCCTTCCTTTTATCTGTCCTGAATCTCCTACCAGTCAGCTCCACGGGATGACCCCGGGTTCTAGTATTTTGAGAGAGGGAGAAAAACATCTATCCACTTTGTCCACATGATGCATAATTTTGTAGACCTCTATCATGTTTCCCCTTAGTTTTTTTCCTGAGCTAAACAGAGCCAGATGTTGTAACCTTCCCTCACAGGGGAGCTGCTCCAGCCCCTTGATCATTTTAGGATGCAATCCTATGCCTGTTTATAGACAGAAAAACGCCCCGCAACTCCCAGCATGCCCCAGCCAGCATGCTGGGAGTTGTGGGGCTTTTTTTCCTGTCTAAACAGGCATAGGGGTGCACCCTCAATTGCCCTTTTCTACATTTCCCCCCACCCCCAGCTCTACAATACCCCTTTTTACGCGAGGCGACCAGCACCAGACCCGACACCTCGCATCGTATCAACACGGTCCCATCAGGCCGACGCTACATCCCTCTCGCGCATTTACACCTCGCAGCGCACTCGACGACACCTGCTGTGGCGTTTTTGGATAATTTCGTTGTTGGGGCTCCTTCGCTCAGTCGTCTGCGTGGCTTCATGGGCCAGCCCACGCCGGAGCTTCCCGTCGGCCGTCGCCACCTCCAGCTCCCCCAGGGTCGAGTCCGTCACCTCCAGAACATCACCCACCCACCCATCTCGCCCTTGGCCGGCCCCTCTTCCTTTTGCCTTCCGCTTTCCCTAGCACCAGCGTCTTCTCCAGGGCGTCCTGCCTTCTCATGATGTGGCCATTTGGGACGGTGCAGAGCGAAAGGCGGGGCATAACGCGGGATACCTAACGCGCCCCAACAGTCACCAGCGCGCTTCAGCGCCAGCGAGGAGCACGACTGCGCATCTAACCCCTGCGGGGCCACCCCACCGGGCTGCATCCGGGCACCGCGACCTCGGCGGCTTTACTCTCAGTTCCCGTCCTCGCTAGGCCTAACACGGCGCCCGCCTCTTTTCGACTACAACTCCCAGAGCGCTCAGCGCGCAAGGCGAAGAGCCTCCGGCTCAGGAGTCGGACTGCGACTCCCGGAGTGCACTGCGCGCCGGACGCAGGACGGAGTGCGGCGGCGGCGGCGGGAGGAGGAAGTGGTAAGCGGGACGTGGGCGACGGCCGGCCGCCCTGCTGTCCCGTCGTGCCTCGCGGCGGCTGGCGAGCGAGAGGCCGTTGGAGTCGCTCGCGGCCTGGCTCGCGGCGCGCGCCCCCCCCCCCGCCTCCTCTTCCCTGGTTTCCAAGGAGACGCGGATCCCTCCGTCGCCTCACCTTCCGCACCTGCCGCCATGTCGGCCCAGGCCCAGATGCGGGCGCTGCTCGACCAGCTGATGGGCACGGCCCGGGACGGTGAGTTGGGGCGGGCGAGGCGCGGGCCTGCAGGAAGGAAGGAAGGAAGGAAGGAAGGAGGCGCCGCGGGCCTGGCGCGCACCGGGGCCTGGAGTGGCGGGAGCGCCGCCGCGGCCGAGGCAACCTCCCCGCCCTTCGCTTCGCGCCGGTGTCCAGCAGCGGGGCCTCGCCTCAGCCCCACGCCGAGCAGGGCCTCGCTTCCTCTGTCGGCCCCCTGGCTTCCCGCTTGGCCGTTCGAGGTTTTCCGCCCCCTGACAGAGATAGCGGTGACGTGCTCTCTTTACCCGCCCCCCCTCCGCCCAGGTTCTGGGGCTTAGGTTGGCCTGGAATCCTTCATCCCTAAAGAAGTTCCGGGAGGGCGAAGGCTGTGAAGGACCAGCGCTCGGGATATGCTCAGAGGCACGCTTGTCGTTTTTGCTCCGTTATTTCGCAGGTTCCTGGCTTGAGCCTTTTGCATTGGTTCTGCCATCGGAAGCCTCTGCCCAGATTAAGATTTGGGCATCGGGATTATTCTGGACATGGATGATGGGAATAAAAGGACCTTTGGGCCAATTAGCGTATGTTAATGTACTTTAAAAACTGGAGCAGCTTTAAGCTGCTTCGGTTAGGGGTTATTAACCTCGATCTCTAGCGCTAAGTGGGCCTTCCACATCCAGAAGCAGTATACCTGTAACTGCCAGATGCGTGGGACATGCAGTCGAGGGCAGTTGCCTTCATGCCCTCCTTGTGGGCTTCCCAAGAGGCAGTTGGTGGCCATCATCAGAAACAGGATGCTAGGACTAGAGGGACTTTTGGTTCGAGCCAAAGTTTTTGCTTTGTGATATGGATCAAGCCAAAGGTCAGACCAGTCTGGCCAGTTTAAAACTTGGCCATGTAGCAGGTTGGCCAGCATGGCATTGGTCATGGTAATGTGGGTGGTGAAATTCTTCAGGCACAGCTCTTGGTGGCAGGTGCCTAAACAGGATAGCCAAGTCCCGGCACCTGCGTCATCACATCCTCTAGGTGTGCCAACCGAAATGCCTGCCAAAGCAGGTGGTGTAGTTTTTGACGTAACATACGGTCCCTGGAAACATCTGCTCAGTAGCATAAAACACTGGTACAGATGGTATAAGGGGAACAATCAGGCTTTCAGAGTAACATAAGATCTCTAGTGTGTTCAGTACATTTCTAGGGCTCTTTGGAAAGCATCGGCAAGGAATACATATTACATTAATTTCTATAACTTGGACAGTTGAAGCTGCCTAAAACATAAGGCTTTAAATGCCAGATTAGTCAGCTATAGCTCTGTGTCATGAGCTAAAAGCTTGACTTCTCTGGTCTTATGTGGTGAGGCTTTTCTTTTGTAGACTCGCCTGTAGAGGTAATGCTTCGTGTGTAAAAACACAGAAGTAGGCCTGTTCTGCATAGAAACATGACTTAGCGTGTGCCCCAGGAAAATATTATTGCCCTTGAAAAGCTGTGCATTCCTGAAAAGGTTTGTATCTGCTTCCTTACTTGAATCGGCAACTAAAAGCCTGGCACATTTGCAGAACTCTGCAGATAACTTTTTGCACTTTGTTTCGTAAGTGAATAAGTGCTCGTTCTTTCTTTGTGTATTTGAGTTGCTTTTGAATTGCTTCCCATATTTTTATTTCATACAAACTGAACAATTGTGGCCCCTCTATTTTATTTATAAAGGTTCAGTGTATCTTTGCCTGCCTACATCAATCTGCAAGGGAGTTGCAGAAAAGCCTCATGTTCATCGAGCCGTGAGTCACAACCAATTTTTAAAGCTGTTATAACAAAAAAAGTGTTTGCTGCTTTTTTCACGAGTAACTTTAAAAGTGTAGCTTAGAAAAGAAGGAAAAAGGAAAAAAAAACATTTTCAGTAGACACAACATTAATCCTGGATGCTTGCGAATCCTGATCTATAGTCATACACAGACTAGTTTTTTAAAACAATTGTCACATACATTACCACTTTGCCTTTACTTTTTATGTATCATTCCCCTGACTTCCTTACTGCAGGTATGGGCAAGAAAACTTTTCCTTTAAAACTTTTCAACAGCGGGCATAAAATTCTGCAGCTGAGGTCTTGAAGAATGCAGATGGGTATAGTATGTGTTGGAGCTCGCAGTGTGTATTAACTAACTTTTTTTTTGGTTTTGCTTGTTTTAAGTGGCTCCCAAATTGTACGATGTTTTCTGTGGGTGGGGAAGGGGAGGGATAAGACAGATTCTACTTTTCAGACCAACACCAAATGTTCTGATGGCCTTTAAAAAGTCACTGCGTGTTAATATGTACAAGTCAGCAGTACTTAATTGAAAAAGATACTTGATTAATAAATGGCTTCCTGTTAAAATTCCCAGTTCTGGGTCTTGTCTTTTGATTCACAGCCTTCAGATAGCATGGGTTTTGGTTTCTCCGGACCCTTGTTCTCTGTCTAGGGAAAAAAAAAAACACCTTCTGTGGTCTGGATCCAGATTGCCCTTTTCTGATTTTATCTTTTTACATAGATGTTTGGCTATGGACATAATTATGTTCAGCACCACACTTAGTAAGTGGTGCATGTGACATTAAATGCTGTGCTTAGTTTGATTCTCGGCTGTGAAAGAAAAATGAATATTCCATAACTTATGCTTTTGTAGCTTTCCATGCAGTTCTGGGGTTCGTGAAGTATTTTATTCTGCATAATGAGGCAAAATAAAACATACCACGGCTTACCTTTCTTAGTCAGCACTCTTAATGTTTTTCATATTTACAACCAAACATGAATTTCAGGAGATGAAACCAGACAAAGGGTGAAGTTCACGGATGAACGCGTCTGCAAGAGCCATCTTCTGGACTGTTGCCCTCATGATATTCTAGCAGGGACGGTGAGTACTCTTTTCAATGTCACTAACATGCGATAAAACAGGACTTGTCACAGGGCTGTGCTCAATATGTAGTTTGGTTTGGCAGCTAAAGCATGCCTGGGAACATTCTGTGTAACTGGGCATGAACTCAAACCCTGTGGTGGCAAGCTAGCAACCTCCAACTTCTATGAAATGGAACCATCATCTGGGCTGCAGTGGAGCTGTTGAGGTACTTACACATCATGCAAAACTCTGTTTAAGCATTTAAGTCTTAGGTCTTTTCAGTTATTTATGTATTTATTAAAATACTTTGAGTCCGCCCTTCATCAGAGGATTATAACCTGGCGTCGAAAAGACTGTATAGTTGGTGTCAGTCACGCCTCTTTGGGGTAGATGCTCCACAAACGGGGCACCATAAGAGAGAAGGCTCTCTCCTGAGCTGTCACATAACAAGTAGGTATTTCAAAAAGAGCCTACCCTGCATAACTTTAGTTCTGATACAGGGAGAGAAGCTCCTTCCGGTACCAAGTTGTTTAGAGCTTTAAAGGTAGGCACCAGCATCTTGAGTTTGGCCTGGAAGCAAATGGGCAACCAGTGCAGTTCCCTTAGAAGCTGTGTGATGTGATTCTACCTGGCTGCACCCGTTAACATTCTAGCACGCACATTCTGCACTAGCTGAAACTTCCAGATTGTCTGTAAGGGCAACTCCACATACATTGCATTACAGTAGTCCAACCAGGAGGTTACCAGAGCATGGGTCACAGTGGCCAGACTATCCCTATTCAGGAGCAGCTGCAGCTGGCAAATCAAAGCTGATCAAAGGCATTCCAAGCCTCCACTAAAACCTGAATCCAGAAGTACCCCAAGCTACGCACCTATTCTTTCATGGGGATGCAACACTAACTATAACAGGCCACACACCCAGTTCCTGGACATGAGAATGAACTATCAACAAGGCTTTTGTCTTGTCAGATATTGGCCCTATCCAGCCCATTACAGAGGTCAGACACTGTTTCAGCACCTGCACAGCCTTGTCTAATTCAGATGACACAGAGAAATAGAGCTGGGTGTTGTCAACATATTGATGGCATCTCATCCCCCGATGATCTCACCCAATGGTGTCATATAGATGTTAAAAAGTATGGGGGATAAGATGTTAGTAGTTGGTCCCTTAGTCTGATCTAGCATATCCAGGTTGTCATAGTTCCATGGGCAAAGGTATATGCAATCAGTTGATATGAAAAGGCAGCCACCTTGAAAACTCCTGTTGGTGAGGAAAGGTAATAAATTAACACTATCAGTAACGGTTTATTATATGTTTCCTCTTACCTTTGACGATGTTATATAGATGCAGATAATCAAATATTTCTGGACCCAATTCAGCAAAAGCATTCAGTGCATTAACAAACATATGGCAAAATTGAATTCACTCTGTATTTGAAATATTAAAATTCTTGAATTGGCAAATCTCAAAAGTAGAATTAAGGATCACAGTAAAGTACACAGAGTTAATCTTAAATGGTTAAAAGAATATAAGATCCCTTTAAAGATAGAAACTTCACCTGGCTCAAAGCGAACATGTATAAATTAAGGTCACATATTATACTTGTCTGAACACTCGTGTGTGTGTGTGTGTGTGTGTGTGTGTCTTATGGGGGCAGATATATAAACATAAATACATTATTAGCCCCATATTTCATTGGTAGGGTTGAGTCTGCAAGAGAGCAGCTTGCATAAGGCCACCTAGTGAATTCATGGGAGAGGTCAGATTTGAACTGGAGATTTGGATTTGTAGCCCAGTCTCTTAGCCAGTATGTGACACTGGCTTTGTGTGACTCTCTTGGGAATGCAATATGGGATTAGTAGTAGACAGCTGTGTAAGCGATTAAATATTGTGGTATACAGAACTTGCTGTGGTTGATTTGTTGCCTTCTTTTTCCTTACCTTTTCAACAGCGTATGGACCTGGGAGAGTGTACAAAAATTCATGATTTGGCACTAAGAGCAGATTATGAGATTGCAAGTAAAGAGAGGGACCTGTTCTTTGAGCTGGACGTAAGTGCGTTGTGTTTCTAGTAATATGCTGATATCAGATTGGGCAACAGTAAGTCTGACATTCTTGCTAGTCTTGTCACTCCTTCCTTATGTAAGCATCTTGCTACCATTTACAACATTCAGTGATTTCTAGACTATGTGGAGCTCCAGATGGTGATCGTCAGATAGGGACTTAATACTGGGCACTGGATTTTAATGAGTAATTCCGTACTAGTGACTGAAGTACTCTAGGAAGCTCCTTGGGCTTTCCTCCAAAGCAGAATTGTTATACATTCGTCTGTGGCTGGCTATTGGCTCCAAACTTTCAATGTGACAGGTTCTTGGAACTATGGCAGATTTGCCATCTGTGAAATGATTATTACTGATAACTTGATGTGTTTATGCTCTGCCTGAATCAGTTGCAGTCACTCAAAGGCCTGCACTACCCAAGAGAGGTTGGAATGGAGTGCGCAGCCTGCTTGCTCCACTTTGCTCCTCCCACCAAACAACTAAACGAACCAGGAATTCCTCCCAACAGTTAAACTAACCAGGAATTCCAAGCCACTGTGTCTGAACTTGAACTCCTAGCTTCTTGGCCTTACAAGCCAGAATCACAAACCAGGGTTTGTTCTTGGTTTATGATTCCTGTCTCGGTTTGGGAGCGGAAAGAAGGCGCTCCAGTTCAGAAAACACCGTGAGTGTTTCTGGTTAAGTGCTTCTCCTGCTGGTGGGAGGAGCCAAGCAAGAGCAAACAGTCGATGTGCACCAGCTTGTGAAGTATAAGGTCAAGATTCTCTGGAATTCTGCCTTATCTTTGCATGTGAACACAGCCAATATATCACCGTCTGTATCTTGGAATTAATTCTATCTCCAAAAAAGCCTAAAACAGGCCTTCATCTTTGAACATCTTCATTTTTACCTAAAATGTCCCCATTTCCATTTAGCTATTCTTTCTTTTGGTGATTTAGGTCACAACCCTACGCATGTTTAGCTGGGGCATGGTGAGAGCTGCAGGGCTTTTTTTAGTCTAAGCATGCATAGGATTACACCTTTAACATATTATTTTCATATAAACCAAGTAAACCACTATCACTGCTAAGTTTTAATAATGTAATGGTACCATATAATCATTGGGATACTTTTTGCTCTGGGGAGTGGTTTTGTAGTGACACTTTCCTCCTGAAAATGAAACACCTCTTGTACCCATTTCACCATCACTTGTTTCCTTCCCCTGTCCATTTTTATCTACGATGACCCAAAGTAGGCAACAAAAATAAAGGAAAATTGGATCATTCTGCTTTGTGTCCAAGATGAGCCTGTTCATGTTGGGCCTTTTCCCAAGGCTCTTCTCAACAGGGAAAGGATCTTAAATTAACATGCATGTAGGAAGGATACGCAAAATGTCAGCTTTGTTTGTCTGTGTGTATAGGCAATGGATCACTTGGAATCTTTCATTGCTGAGTGTGACAGAAGAACTGAACTGGCTAAGAAACGGCTTGCAGAAACACAGGAGGAGATCAGTGCTGAAGTGGCTGCAAAGGTATTTCAATCATGTGATAGTTTCTTTTTGAACTAGAGTTTTTAGTCCTATTCTGAATAGGTGTCCTATTCTGCTGCTACATGAAGCTCGCAGTGATCTGTTGAATGCACTGATCAGGTCTCCATCTATTCAGCCTCAGCAACGCTAGAGCATCGGATGCTGCCAGACAATTACTGGTTCTCTGTGTTCAACATCTGGGTTAGAGCATGTGAATGTTGTAATGAAGAGCTGGGGTATCATAAACGTTAAGTGCATGAGCTCTTAACTTGGGATGTCCCTGGTTCAGGTCACCTTGAAACTCATGTAAGAAGCTGGAATATAAGTTTTAATAAAATGAAATGCCATGGCCACAAATTCACTAGATGGTCTTAGGCAAGCCACTATCAGCCTCAGGGATAACATTAGCCTACCTTAAAGGACTGTTCTAACGATTACTTAGATGACTTATTTGTGCTTCAAGTGCTAAATAAATAAATTGTGTGTTAATGGTATATCGTGTGACTTTTGCTATATCCCAGCTTTCTACTCATGCTCAAGGTGACTGAATGTCAAGGGCTCCTTGGAGGTCTCTCAGTCTAATCCAGTAGCCAAGTCCAGACACAGACAAAGGGATTCTTTTCAAAGCTTTATTCCTCCTGTACAACTTAACAACCCTATTGTTAGCGTAGAGTTGTTAAGTTTTCCCTTGGATCCTCTGGGCGCAACCATTGTTTGCGCGCCAACCGGGCACTATGCCTCCTTTCCACGCCCTCCATTTGGTGCTGCTCTCTGCGTCGGTGACGCGCGTCCATCAAGTCTGCTTCCCGCGCTCTGTCACTCCCAGGACTGCTATCTAAGCTAGGAATGCCGGTGGGAGGAATCTCCGTCAGCTGTTGGCCCTGGGAAAGAGGAGCGCGCTCCTCTCCCAGGTGCGACTCCTCTTCCTCAGAATCAGAACTACTCTGGGATTCTATGGGCTCAGTGTCCACCCTGACACTGAAATACTTTACAAAGCCAAAGGAAGCAGACTTCAAGCCAGCCTGCAGTATTAAATGTAAATCTTTTACATGGGAACTTTGAAAACCTGTGTTCCTTAGGCAATGAGAGCCATCATTTATCCAGACAAAAAGACCAAAATGCTACAGATACAATCTGCTCATTAAAAAAAACACCTCTCCTCTCCAGGCAGAAAAGGTGCATGAACTAAATGAAGACATTGGGAAACTCCTGGCTAAAGCAGAGCAGCTGGGAGCTGAAGGGAATGTGGATGAATCCCAGAAGATATTGATGGAAGTCGAGAAAGTTCGAGCAAAAAAAAAAGAAGCAGAGGTTTGCTTTGCTCTTGCCTTATTCTAATGTACTTTGCAAAAGTTAGGCTTTTTATTTAGTCATCTGTATCAGCCAAAGGCCACAGCAGAAAGCAAAAGTATATAATCCATATCAAACCCAAATATGGGGTTTTTCCCAAAGCAAAGCATATGTAAGGAGATGCTGTTTACCTAGTACTTCTAATTAATTACTGTTTCTGATTATTTCCTTGTGACTTCGTATGGAAATCCATTATTTATTTGAGATTGAGGATAAATTATATAAAACAGGTGCTTCCAAGTGGTGATAAACTTTGTGTGTGTGTAAGAGTAGCCTAACAGTCAGAATCTGTGCATATTGAATTGAGCTGTAGATCAGATAGTGATTATTCATATTGCTTCTAGTATGTTAACTGTGGTAAGAGTGCTTTGTTACATGTAAAAATATTTGCTAGATGATTGTGAGCAATTGGTTAAGGTGGAGAGAGGAAAGCATAAGAGGATCATGCCGTGGAAGTCTTCATGCTAAGCTGTCTCTGATCTTCCACAGGAAGAATACCGTAATTCTATGCCTGCATCCAGTTTCCAGCAACAGAAGCTGCGTGTCTGTGAGGTCTGTTCTGCATACCTTGGTCTCCATGACAACGATCGTCGGCTTGCTGATCACTTTGGAGGCAAATTACATTTGGGCTTCATTCAGATCCGGGAGAAACTGGACCAGTTGAGGGTAAGGACCAAAACTCAGAGCCATGCAGAATGGTCCAGATTTGATTCTTGGCATCTCCAGTTAAAAGGATCAGGTATCATGTACTGGAGAAGACATTTTCTGCCCAAAACCATGGAGAGGGGCTGCTAGGCAGAATAGACAGATGAATAAATAGTCTGTCCTGGGGTAAGGCACTTTCCTGTATTCTTACATTTTCCTGTGTTTAGTGAGTTGTGTGTTTCTCCCATGGCTTCTATCAGTCCTGTAAATTGTGGATAGTTTTACATAATCCATTGGCTGGGTTCGCACATGGATGTGCCTTGCTGGATTACTGCATAGTTTGCGATGACTTGCCACTGAATGTGTAAACTGACTTCCTTGAAAGCCTTTCACTTGAGATGATGTAAGGCAAAGTGGCAGTTCTGTCTGTAATGGCCCATGCAGCATGTGGCAGTCATCGAGTGAACATGCATATGTGAACCAGACCTCTGAAGTAAAATCAATGACTAATCTGACACTGAATTGGCTTCAGGAGTGTAATGGTCCCAGGCCTGTAACCAAGTCACCTGTCTTTCTAGAGGGGCCTAGAGGTGCATAATGCTTTGCTTTGGTTCATTATTAAGTGCAGTTTCCTTGCTAGTGGGCCTCTGAGCTTGTTAGATGAGTCAGAGGTCGATATTGCCACCTCAGCACATTCCATGCTAACGTGCTACCATTTATCTTATCAGGGCCTAGGAAGCACCTGAGAAGCGAGGCTCTGTTGAGGCTCTGTTTACAGGTGTCTGTGGTGGGAAAGTTCTGGTTGTTTCCCCTCTGATGTGGGGCTGTTAGCCTATGCTGGGAAAGTTGCAGATGAACGCTAATAAACGCTTGCTGCTGTCATGCTGCCTCACTGCTAACATGTATGGTATAAGACCCATTGTACTCCTTGGCTTTGGGTTCAGAGAAGCTGTCTGATCCAACAGTGGGTCTTATAACATACTGTGTGCTGTAAGTACTCAATAAAGTCTGCTTGTAAGCAAACCTGGATCTGGCTTATTATCTCAGCACCTCCAAACCTTAGCAGCCCACGGCCGGGGCAATACAAGGAGTAGTTAAAATAAGATATTGCTGGCTGTCTTGACTATTAAGTAGAAGTTAGAGGCCCTTCCTGTCGGTTAGACTAAGCCACAAGTTGGAACTAGGAGCTCGTCCGTATCGGAAAGGTGTCTGTTCTCCTTTTACACAACCATTTCTGATATTTATTGTTAAATCTGAAGATCAACAGTGCCACTAATCTTCCATGCCAGTAATAGGAGTTTAAGTCACTGAAGTATGTTGTTGTTGTTGTTGTTTTATTTACCAGACTTTTCTAAGTGGTGTGCATTAAAAGATGTGTTGGCTTCTGGGAGGGGAGGAGCAAGGCTGGTCCAGCCAGTCTGCTGGATGGAACCTTGCTGCACTGTTCCTCACCTGTGACTACCAGGTGGAAATGTAATTCAGTTGTGAATTATTGCACAGTAAAGCTCTGTGCTGGATCCTATAATGCAAAGTTGCTCCTTTCTGAAAGAAAATATAGATTGACAAAAGATAAATGAACAGTAGGTGGAAAAGAGTGCGGTTGCTCTGAAGAGGAATTCCATTGTCATTTGGGGAGCGGGGCGGGGCTTGCTCCTGTGAAATGTAGTTCCATGAACAGTATCTAGTAGCACCACCTTCTGTGGGCTTGCATATTTGAACTTCCTTGCAAGTTATTCTTGCTCTGGAGCTCTTTTCCCACATACTCCCCCACAGACAGTTCCTCAGCAATGGCAAGGGCCATTGATCTGTCTTGTGTCCAAGCTATTAATGGCACATCCTTGTTAAGGAGGGTGATGTTGACTAATTGTTTTTGAATGGGTGCGTTGTGTGTCAAACTTCAGAATCCTTGTGTTGTAGTTAGAGATGTGGAGGCCCAGGAAAAAAAACTGGAAAAATTTGGGGGGAAAACACGTTTTTTCCCCCAGGGACTGTAGTTTTTTCCTGAAAAAAATTCCCCAAGTTTCTGGGTATTTTATACACACACACACACACACACACACACACCGGAAAAAAACTCAGTTTTTTCCATGGCCTCAAAATGTCCTTGTTGTAGGGCACAACTGTGTTTATCACGAATTATTGTCTAATCCTAGAAAACAGTAGCCGAAAAACAGGAGAAGAGAAACCAGGACCGGCTGAGGCGCAGAGAAGAAAGAGAGCGAGAAGAGCGCATGGGGCAACGGTGAGTTAATTCCAGCAGGTCTTTGCAGAGGAGACATGTGGCTTCTTGGCAGGCTGGCTTAAGAGGGTTCGTGCTGCCACATTGAGGTGGTGTGGCAGAGGCCGGACTTGAGCCACATTTGGTCCATGGACAGTGCACAGTACATCAGCCAATATATTGTTGTCATGGCCCTCAAGCCAGAGGGAGAGAGAGCGTGCTCTGTTGGGTGTGGGATTTAGGAGGGGGCTGCTGGAGGAGAAAAATGTCCAGGTTGCCGCTTAGGAGCACAATCACATTTGCTGGCAAGTGACAAACTGCACAACTGGCCTAGTGGCTGGAGTTTTGCCACTGGGCGAGTCCATGAAAAATCTCATTAGATCTGCCTTGACTTGCCAAATAAGAAATGAGGCTATCCCACAAAAATCACAACCGTTTTTTCTAATTCTCAGCTTATCCAACATTATCTTCCATGATCTTTGTTCTTGTTTGTGGGATTAGGGGGTCTTTACCTAAGTGAATGAAATTTTTTCAGAGTAAACAATGCTGCTGAATTTGAAAAGTTTCCATAACAGTGTGTCAATAATTGTTCTGTTACCTTCTCTGAAACAAATGCTGTTCCTTTCTTTTAGGTCTGGATCAAGGAATAGAGATCGCAGAAGGTAGGTTTTTGTCAGGGAAATGATTTTACTTTTTGTGTGAGGCGAGGTGATTTGCAGTAAGTCTGAGCATTAAATGAGAGTAGGAAGAACCCCGCAGCCCTTTGTAGTCTGTCCCTGTTGCCCACTTGGCTTATCCCTTCTACAGTTTCAAGGAAATGTATTCAGGGTGGATTAAGTCAGAAGTATTAATAAGATTTTAAAATGTAGGGTAGCTTAAAATAAAACTCTCCTAGTCATTAAATTCTTGCCTGTATAGAAACGATTGCAGCATTTCCAGCAAACACTTAGGACAGGTTTGTACATGCAGACACAACAGTTGGTTACTTGCAGTTGAATGTGTGAATGGCTTCCATTGAGAATTATTGACTGAGGTGACATGGACCCCCAACTGTTGTGTCTGATCTGTGGTGCCTTTTTGACTCTTGGGAGTCAATGCTTCACTCTACAGTCATCAAGTTATGGAAATTCACATAAGGAAGGGCCAGATTGCCACCACCTGGGTTTAGAGTATTCCCCAGGGACTTGGGATACCTAGGGGATGGGGGTGCCAGATTGCCGCCACCTGGGTTTAGTGTATTTGCCAGGGACTCAGGAGACCTAGTTCAAATCCCTACTCAGTCATGAAGCTCACTGGATGGCTTTGAACCAGTCACTTTCTTGGCTTAACCTACCTGACAGACTTGTTGTGATTATAAAATGGAGAAAGAACCATGTATTCTGCTCCAAGCTTTTTCGAGGAAAGGTGAGATATAGATGTAGTCTATAAAACATGAATTGGATTTTTCTTGCAAAAGCAGCAGTGGGAGATTCAACAGTTTCTCATGTCAAGGTAATTAATATCATTTGGTTTGATGTACTTTGTCCCTGTTTGCGGCAGGTCTCGATCTCGAGAGCGGAGGCGAAGGCGTTCGAGATCCGCTTCTCGTGAGAAGCGAAAGTCCCGCTCCAAGTCCCGAGAGCGAGAGAGGCACAGGCGCCACCGCAGCCGCTCTGGCAGCCATAGCCGAGGCCACCGGCGGGGATCCAGAGACAGGAGTGCAAAGCACAAGTACGCCAGCCTTCATAGCTGTTCTCTTGGGGAAAGGCGTTTTGGCTTGTAGCTTAGCCATGAGAACCAAGCTCGGCTGAAAACGCACAGCTGAAAACTGAGACAAATTAGGGTTGGTTCGAAAGCCGATGGACTACTTCCGAAGACCATCGGTGGATGGGGTTAAACAGCCAGTTCACATGGTGCAAAGAAGTAGGGGAGGCCCTCGTTGAGGCCACCTGTGCTGCTGTTTTCACCCACTTCCACTGTAATTTCTGAAGACAGGACAGGTAGATCTCATCCTTAGTAAGGTCCATGAGCTTCAGAAGCCATTTGAGACTTGCGGGTTATTTCGTGGGCTAGACCTGTAAGTCTGAATTGGCACATGGCGAGAGAAACCTTCCCTGCTTCTTTTTAACGCTTGCATCTGCTCAAAGGCAAGTAAGTTACTTGGGGAGTAACCGATACAATTCTGTCAAACTGAGATGTTTGTCTGGAATCCATACTCTAGAGACAAACACATACACTGCAACACAAGAGAGGCCCAAACCTCTAGTGCTGGTCTGTCAGATGCAAAGTAACTGGCAATCTGTCTCACACTGGTTTAATTGCTCTCTATTTAAGGGACAGTGGGGGAAGACACAAATTACTGGGGATAGGCTTGATGTGAGCATGGACAATACTGTGCTGCGCAGCCATAACTGGCCCGAGAATTTCCGGACTTCGCTTCCAGCGCATAACTACTGGATTCAACTTCTTAAAAACATATTCTTCCTGTAATCCTAGTTATCGGGAGAAGCTTAACAGGAACCCCTTCAGTTCTGATTCACTGCATGCAAGTATATTAACCAAACCTGCTGATACAGCTGAATCTAGCACATTGGTACCTACCTGACTGCTCCTAATTTATAGCAGTACTACACATAGCCTGGGGAAACATAGTCTTTTTCCAAGGCTACTGGATTGATAATATCAGCCACTAGATGAGCAAGTGAGGAACTAAGAGCGTTTACACCTCTCTTCTCTGTGAACAGAAATGAGGATTGGAAAGTAGGTTTGTTAAGAAATGAGATGTGTGGAAAGTTTTGACTCATGGTTGAGATACTAAATTCATTTTTTAAATCTGTCTTGAACATGAACAATAAAGAAAAGAAGTTTGGACAATTAGGAAATGAGGAAGACCCTGTAATTACTATTGCTAAAGAGCAGGTAAGGGAATACGTCAGAAAACTCATATGTACATTAGCCCATCTCAAAGTGTTCCCTAGGGGGAGGAACTATATGAATGATGGTTTCTGGAGAGAAGGAATACCCCAAAACAAAGTCTGGAAAGAAAAACATACTGTAACTTCTATTTCGTCAAAAGAGAAATCGTAGCTGATGTGATCTGTTGCCATCCCTAAAAAAATCCACATTTAAAAATAAGTATCCAAACATCAGGCAGATGTGAAACTATACATAGGGTTAAAAGGTTAAAGAATTCATGGACATGAATCGTTACCATCTTCTTTGTTTGTATTGTTGTTAATATAACATTTACGTGTCAACACCATAGTGTGTCAGTGTAACATGCCAGAATAATGAAAGCGTTGTTTGAGGATTGCTTCTTGGGGAGGGGAGGGGGAAACCATTGCTTTTATTTCTGCTGGCCAAGTCCACTCAAGAACACCCTTCTAAAATAAAGCTATTTGCATTTGAAGTTGCTGATGGTCTGGCTTAGCATGGTAGAAGCTTTGAATCTAATCTGTAGCTGTCCTTATTTGGCTCTTGGTACAAAAAAATAATGTTCGCTTCTGAACAAGCATCCATGGCAGCTTAAAAGTATTAAACCATCATGTGTGTTTTCTTTAGCTGATCACTTCTGTAGGCCTTAGGGTGCGTAGTTGTAATCACCCTATTATCCCAGTATAACTGTTCCAATCTATTTCATAACTTGTGTCCCGCTATTCTTCCAGTGAGCTCAGCTAGTGCACGCAGGGACCCAGTGAGGTAAGCTAGACTTGAGAAATAGTGGGGTTTCCCAAGTTGGGTGGAGGCCCATGGTTACTTTCCTGAACTTCTTGCCCACAGCACAAGAGCAGCTCCCATTTTACAGATGGGGGAGTGTAGCAAACAGGCCTAGTGTTAGGGGTCAACAGCACTGGACACCTGCCGAGTCCCACATCCTAGGGGGACTCCGGGAGGTCAGCAGCAGAGCGTCCCACATACCCATTGCTGATCTCCCCCACCCCACCCCCAGCCTCCTGGCCCTGATTCTCTTCCTCCTTGCCATTGCTGCCTGTTTCCCTGTCCTCTGCGAGCAGTGAGGAGGTCGAGTAGCATCCTCTGCTTACTTTGTTATTTCCCTTTGAGTGGCTGTGTGTATTGTGCCCAGAAGGAGAGGACAAGTGACTGGCAGCGGTGATGGTGGCAAGGAAAGGGGGGGGTATTCAGAGAGGGGGAAGCTCACTAAGTGTATCTTGCCCAAGGACCCCCTGAAAGCTGGAGCTGGCCCTCGTAGCAATGGTGGCCTTGACCAAGTTGTACTTCCTGTGTAAACTGGGGTTTGGAAGTGAACCAGGAAGATTGTTTCTAACACTAGACTACTAACGCAGTCTGGGCTTCTGTGAAGAACGGTTGAAGGAAGTAAACACCTGGGTGTAGGATGAACTGTGGGATAAAAACAAAGAGATGTGTCAGATGAATAAAAGCGAAATTGCAGGAATTTCAATTACTGATGAGCGGAATAGTAGGGGAGCCCAAAAGATTCTGTGGAGTATTATGAAGAGCCTCTGTGATTGGATGGAAATGTAGCAGAAAGCCTGCTCTGTGCTTAAATCACTGTCAGATTTCTGGATTGAATGAGCAGCAAAGTAAACGAACAGAACCGATAGTACTGTTGACTGTGAGCTTCAATTATATTTCATACTTCTCTGACCTTGGGCCAATGGATCCAGCAATCATTGTGTGGAGTTAATCCCTGACTGACAGATCTTATCGTAGGGAGCCTGAGCCATTGTCAATCAGCCCTTTGGATTCCAGTCCTTGTCCTACCTCTGATTAGCATCCTCTTCCCTCTGCCTTCCCATGGGATGCTCCATCCAGGACCTAAAACAACGCCTTTGCCTCATTGCTGCAGGCAGTGAGGCAAACTTCTTTCCCAGCACCTCAAGGCTACCCTAGTCTTCTGAGTGGAATGACTGTAAATGCCAGCGGGGCTCTGGGAGATATTCATTGTTTAAACAGGAAGTTGTTTGATCCTGATGTTGAAGCAAATACATAGATGTAGAAGAGTCAACTGGCTACATATGGAGACTGAGTTATGTTTTCCAGTTGGGATGGCCGGGGAATCAGGCCTTGCATAATTTACCTATTTCTTTATGACATTTTTCAACTGCCCAATAAGTGAAGTTCTTTGATGTGCTTAGCCACTTGGTTTTGGTGGTATGCCATCTGTTCAGCTGAAGACAGCTTTCTAGTTTTTGGCCTTGAGACCAGATTTAGGTTGCACTTCAACCCTGTTGAGGTGATCATTCATCTTCCTTGAGTGATCATTCATATTCCTTGCCTACCAAACTAGAAGAGTGGCTTTTCTCACCATGCCAGGCTATCTTCCTGCCCATGGTCCAGAAAGGAAAATTGGCAGATAAATCCAGTTTTCTTTCCTGATCAGATATTTTTTGCGTATAGATCAAATGCCTTCTGTTGTGGAGCCTTTATAGTGTGATTTGGTTTGTACTTCAGATCCTCCAGAGATCGGTCTTCAAGGGAGAAATCGCGGGAGAGGGAGAAGAAAGAGAAGAGCTCTTCTGAAAGACGGCACGAGGGCACCAATGGCAAATCTCGTTCGAAGAGGTCCGAAGAGAGGGAAGCCGGCGAGATCTGAGCTCCGGCGAGATCCATGTTGTACTGTATATAGTGTTGAGAAACATTCTACACAGCCGAAAATTCTCATTTATATTAACTGAATACAGCACATCTTTTGTAGTTCTGAATTTCTCTTGTTTCTGCAGGTAGCAAAGCTGGTAGTGTAACAGTTCCCTGCCATTGACTAAGACTCTGTTTTTAATAGGAACGAACAGACCCAACAGCCAGTCTTCGTCACAGATTAGTGATTTAAGCAGAATGCAGCAGCTGGAAGCTAGCCCTGTAGGTGGGACTGTGATCTGCTGTTAAAACTCATGCCCCGCCTGCCTACTTTAAAATGTCACTTGCCTTTCTGTTGCAGAATAAGTTCATGACATACTAAAGAACCTCAGTAGTGCTGGTGCTCCCCCCCCTTTCTAAATATGGCAGGCTCATTTTAATGTTTCCAGTATTCAAGACCTCACGCTAAATGTAAACAAGCCAAACCGGTCAAAGGTTTAACTTAACACAGCAACCTAGGCTAACGAAGTTGTTTTGGGACAGCTGGTACAAGATGGCACAGTATTCTTGTTTTGGTTTTTTTGGTAGTTGTATTTACAGCCTGATGAATTAGTACAGAATTAAAATTTAAATGGATGTTTGTTGGATTATTTTGTCCATCACTTGACTCATCGGTGTGGATGTTCACAGCTTGTGTTTTGTTTTTCACCCCAGGGTTTCATTTTTCTGAATCTGTCTCGTGTGTCCTAATTTGCAGTTTGTAAGTACTGAACCCACTGGATATAAATATATCTTGCCTGTTGGAGAGGCCCTAATTTAGGTAGAATAGGATTCTGCAGTGTGCAGTTGCAGAGACTTTGGAGTGCTTTTGAAAAGGGAGGTGTCTTTAAACCATTCTGTTAAGAGCAACTCTTATAATAACAAATGGCTCTGCCCATTTGGCAGATGAGACTCGGGAAACTGGCATGGGCAGCACTGTTGTAGGGTGAACAAACAGCCCCCATGCCTAGATTGATTGTGAGGTTACAGAGAGAGGGAAACTGTTTCTGTTGGTTTGTTGAGCAATTTGCATTGCTGACAGCTGCGAGGGGCTGCACTTTTGCAATGACAGTTTTCCTGGGGTAAAGGAGCATAATCTTTGTCATGATGTACTTACCGTATTTCAATAACTGCTTGCAGCAGCTGAATTATGACACATGATCAGTTAAAACAGACATAAGCAGATTAGCTGTGTCCAGTGTACTTAGAATTGTTGACTTTCCTTTGCTTTGTATAATTATCTGCTAGTTCACTGACCCATTCCTGTGTGCCTCTTCCCTGCGCACCCCCAGCAGTCTTCCTTTTTTTTTTTTTTGGTTCATCTGCAAAATTGCAGGAGTTAAGAGAATTTTGTTCATCTTAATGAGTATCTAGAGTTACCTTTTTTATTCTGCTGTCACTACTGAATTCTACCTTTCCTAAGAGAAACAGTTGGAGTGTGTTCTCTAGGCCTCTTATTTCATGTGTCTGGCTGCCATCGGAATTAATGAACCTACCGAAAGAGAGCACCAAACAGATGCTTTGGCTCTGAGGGAATTAGCCCCAGTTCTGATTCAGACCTACAGCTTCACACATGCAACTCCCAATGGGATGAATAGTATTTGGGTGTGCTCAAACCTAGGACCCTCCCCCCCTTTGGATATGGGCCCAATAAGAGAAGCCAGCAAGGTATATCACATTAAGTGTACAAAGTATTAGGAATCCATCCCTGAGTGGAATTTTTATGTTTCGTATTTGCGGTTGAGCGGTTTAATCCTTAACAGCACTTTTTTTTCTCGCCTTTGAGGAGTTTTGTCTAAGTAACAAAGATGTAAGTAAAATGCTGTTCTCTTGCCAGTCTGATTCACATTAAAAGCTTATCTTTGTGGCTTGGAGTGGACAGTGCTCTGTTTTGGTGCTATATTAATGTTTAAAACTTCCCTGAGAAGAAGGCAGTTGGTTAGCCCTGTCTGCTTACTGACTAACTCGGAGTAATGTATTTGATTCCAGTTGTTACAAAAAGTATACTGAAGGAACCTGGAAGGGGGAAACTCTGCTGTAGTGGAACAATGCAATACATATCCTGCACCCATAAAAGTAGTAATGTTTAGAATTTGTATTGCACACATGAGTTTTCAAGCAGTTTGTATGTTATTTTAGTTTTAAAGCAAATGCACAAGTGAGACCTGCAACAAATGGTTGTAGTGTATCTTCAGTCACCTAGCTGGACTGCTCCTGTTCAGGATTTTAGCTAGCCGGCCATGCCACCCTCCTAGGATACTAGACGCTGTAAGGGGCTCAAGCATGCCAGCTTGCTTCTGCCCTGTTTTCTGTTTGTCTTTTCCAGTTGACGTTCAGCTCTCAGGTATGGCCCTTTAAGATGCCTAATGGGAACTCTTATGTGGGCCACTGAGCTCTTCAGTGGGATACCAGGGCATACCAATAATAGTTAAAATTTATTTTGTCCATTTGCAGCACAACATCAGATTGAATTTAATGTGCCAAAGGGCTGCATGGGGGAGAATGTTGAACCCACTGATCTGCTGCTTTCCCCCACAGTTTGTCCTCACAGTCCTTGTTCCCTGAGCTGTGGAGGAGCCCATTAGTTTTTTTGGAAGAAAAGTGCCTGGGAGTTGGGTTGTAAAAGGAAGGATGGTGAAAGGAGAGGATTTCACGCTTTCATGTTTTAAATCCCCCTTCCTCTGCTTTTGATGTGTTTGGGCTACACTTCATTTGAAGGCATGGCTCTCCTACTGGTCACAATGGTTTGGGCCTGAGAGTCTGAATTCGAGGCTGGTTATCTGAGTTTTGGCAACTGTTCCTTTGCCCCCAAAATGAGTAGCTCTAGAACTATCTCTATGATGGGAGGTAAGTCTTCATACTCATTCCTTCTAACAATTGATCCTTATCTTAGGAGCACTTCATATGATGACTTATTCTTGGGCATCTCCTGCCAAATTTGAAATTCCAGTATTGAGCATGTATATAAATTGCAGCTTTTACTAGAAATTACACGTCAATGGGTACACTTTCAAATTACTGCTGTGCATACATAGGTATATTGTATTAACTTCAAAATAACTCAACAAAATTTCCTAATCTGCTTGCAAATATCTACACATGACACATAAAAATGTTGTGGGAGGGAGCTGTCTTTGTATGTTGCAGCCAAGCCAATGAGATGTCCCATAACAGCTCAAAATACTACCAAAGCTTTTGTGCTAGAGCCCGCTTCATCAGATGCATAAACTGCTCCCAGAAAGGTAGGATATAAATAAATGTCCATGGGTGTAGGCATTGCTAGACATTATTTATTACATTTCTATACCATCCAATAGCTGAAGCTTTCTGGGTGGTTCCAAAATTTAAAAAGATAAAATATAAAAACCTTTAAAAATTTAAAATGATAAAACCAAACTAAAAATCAGAGTAAAAGCCAGCAGCTGTGTAAAGATCTAAAATGGCAATAATGCATTTTTCAAAAAATCTGAACAATACCTTCTTGATAGGAGTATGCACCAACGATAAGATTCAGTTCATAGCCCAATTTGGTGCTTTGGAAAACAGCCTAATTCAGCTTGGACCAATTTGGAAGCTACCCATTTTGACTCTGATCCAAATCTCGATTTGTAAATCCAGATCATGCCTCCCATTGATTATCATTAGAAATCAGTAAATGGCTATATTTGTTTTCTGTTAGGCTTGGATGAAATTTGCAGGCACAGATGTCCCTTATGGAGAGGTTTACACCTGCCATATTTCAGACAAATGAGTACAGGTTTTTTTTATGCTACGCACCATTAAATTTTGATTTTGTAAAACAAGGAACTGCCAATATATTTTTTATTTCTTAGCAGAACTGGTTGAAATTTGCAGGAAGAGTTGCCCCTTCTGAGGGGATCAACCCTGCTACATTTCAGATAAATAGGTGCAAGGAGCATTGTGCAAGAATAGCCTTTACGGTTTGGTGGTTTCTAAAAGATGTGTTTATCCCCGTATGTTTTTTGTGGGGAATTGGTATGAAAATGGCATACAGCATGGAGGTGGCCCTAGTTAAGAAACCTGCATAATTTCAGATGGGTAGGTGCAGTGGTTTTCGCGGAAGAGTGCCCAAATTGGGGACATCGCTGATTCACTTCCCCTTATCCCCACCTCTGTGGTGTGGGGTCTTTTGCTATTTGTATGAAAATGGAATATTCCTAGAGGTGACCCTAGGCAAAACACCTGGAAAATATCAGAAGGATAGGTGCAGGGCCTAAGATAAATGAAAAACAATTCAAGGCACTTTTTTGGTTTCTGCTCAATTGACACCAAAGACACAGACAGTGCAATAGGACAGGGGTGGATGATGGGTGTGGAGCATACTGGACCAGAGGCAGAAGGACTTGACCATCCAACATTCTCCAAGCAAGCACCCAGGGCTACACCCTGTCAGGTCTCAGACTCCACCAAAACCTTGCTTAATGTTCCTTCTCCTGGGAGAGCGGACTGAACACTGAATCAGTCCTGTGGGATATTACTTCATGATCCCTCCCCCAAAGCACTGGGATTGGAGAGCCCTGGTCAAATGATTCACTGTAATTAGAAACTAGAGCCATTGGTCCACAAAATGACACTCCCCCCACTGTACACTTCTCCCTTGGTGGTCCCTTTATATGTTTCCTTGGGGAGAAGTGTTTCCATTTGGGGGCCTATCTTGCCTGTGTCTCTTCCGAATCTTCAGGAGTGTTCAGATTTAGATTCAGTCTGCTTTGGAGGAGTGCCACATCGGTTTGGACATCTCGCCAATCTGTCTGAATCAGCTGCGTTCAGTGCACACCCCTACTTTTTGAGTGTGGGAAAGGCTTTTCCAATTCTTGAAAGCTCCTCCGTATAGTTCACTGGTAGTCTTTACCACAGATGAGTGGGTCTGAAACAAGCCTTACTTATATGTGACACTGATCACATGATGGTTCTTCAAAGCAGTGGACACTCGCTACAGAAGTAACACGTGTCATGGAGTGCTCCTTTAAGGAGCAAAGTGCTTACATTGGCTTTTGGGCTTCAGCTGGATCAAGTGAGGCCTGATGTCTTTTTAGAATTCCCAGGTGTAGCTTCTTTTTTGTGGGAACGTACTGAAGCTAGGAAGCAAAGCTAGCTAGGAAGAAGAAAAATCTCTGTTTAGAGGAGGAGGAGGACCTGAACCATCCATACTGAGTAAGTTCTGCCTTGTAAATAAGTATAACATTGTAGCCTTTATCGCATTAGCCTCCACTAGATGTTATTGAGGCTGTACTTAATACTGCTGGGACAAAGAGATAAATAATAGTTCAATTAGAAAAGGTGGCGATCAATTCTAGGTAGTTTGCAAAGTTAAAACAGTGAATAGAAGTCAAATTGGTTAGCATAGACAGTGTTTTGAGGGAGTGTAATCCTCAAATAGTAAAAGTCCCACCTGTTTCCTCCAGCTGTAGCTCTTGAATGGCTAAATTTGGAGTTCTCCAAGAGACGCACAAAGCAAAGCTTCCTTGGCATTTAAAAAATTATACCCTGCCATCAGTGCACATAGCGCCTTATGTTTGTGTAGGCAACATAGACAGTTTCCTGCTCTCAAGGTATTTACGATTTACAAGCCTAAAGTCTCTGACCCTGTTCGGGTGTAATGGCGGCGTTTGGTGGCAATTCATGAGTTAGTAAACCATGGTTTAACTTGGGGTTGTTTAACCCACGAACAACCCCAGGCGCCTGGGTTTGGACGTCATGGTATCAGCCTACGAGTGCCACATTCGTAGGTTGTTTCTGGAAACCGGAATTAATTAACCCATGACTTGCCACCACATGTCGCTGTTATGTCCAAACAGGGCCTCTGAATGCATGGAATTCGTGCTGTCTTTCAGATTGCGGCCTACCGTGTGGGATGAAAGGCTGTGTCTTCTGGTAGGTAACGTCAGCAAGAGAGGGGAGATGTGGTCCCCCTGGATGCTACCTTGCTTATTAGGCAGACCAGTTTAATCAAACGCATATACTTGGGGTCGGGCTCTTGGGACAGACGGAGGATTTTGTTTCTGTACTGCCTGCTCTGCCGCTTAACATGTTCCCTGAGGGAGGTGGCCTTAATTCTAATGTGAAAAACTGGTGAGTGTTGCCAAGGATGGCTGAGAATTTAGCTTCAGGTTGGTTTTGATAAGAATTTACCAAAATTTGCAAAGTTCTCTATATCTGGGACAAAAACAACCTGAGTTTTTAAAAAAATGGTAGGCCGTATGCTTGCTTTGGTATTCCGTAATGGACAAAAAGACAGTGAAGTGTAAGGGGAGACTCCATTTTGAAGCCTTTGGGACCCTTTTGTGCTTCATAGCTGCTACGGAGCCCCCAAAGTGTCAAAAATAGCATTAAAACAAGATAATTGTTGCCCTTTTGGAGCTCCATAACCACTCCAGAAACCATTTAAACAATTTTCTTTGGCACCACAGGGGGGAGCTGTGCTCATGGGGATGAAAATAACCCCCTGGTAGGGATGGCAGAGAATTCCACCATGGATCTCAGTGAGGCCGAATGCCAGTGCATTCGGCCCCCCAAAATCTGTGGCGGAATGGCCTGCCGCCCCCCTGTGGATCCCCCTGAGATGAGACTTACCTGGGGCGGATCTTCTGGGCGGCGGCGGCTTTGGCGGCGGTGGCGGCTGGTCTTCCGACCGGCTGCCGCCACCGCCGCCATTTGCAGTTTTTTTTGTTTTTGTTTTTACAGAGACGTGATAGGCTACGTATGTTTTTACGTAGCCTAAAACGTCTGGGTAAAAAAAAAAATGTAGCCGCCATTTGCATACGCTTTTTTTTTTTACCCACATGTTTTAGGCTACGTAAAAACTTACGTAGCCTATCACGTCTCTGTAAAAAAAAAAAAAAAAAGCGTACACAAATGGCGGCGGCTACGGCTGCCGCCATTTGCGTTCCTTATTTTGGGCCATCTTAGTCTATGTAAATATTTACGTAGATTAAGATGGCAAAAATAAGGAATGCAAATGGCGGCGGCCATAGCCGCTGCCATTTGGGTACGCGGTGTTCCCCCCACCCCGAGCCCTCCGCGGCCGGAAATCCGTCTGCGGACGGCTCTGGCCTGGCTGGGCCTGGCTGGATGTTCCGCGGAGCTGCCGCGGAGCACAGCCAGCCTAGGAGGATTCCGGGGGGGAGGAACGGAGCACCTCCCCCCTGTCCAGGATTCCGAGGGGAGGGATGGAACGCCTCCCCCCCCCACCATCAACATAATCCGTGAAAGGTAAATGGCTTTCGTACATCCCTACCCCCCGGGCCTCCCAAAGTTGCCCACACTGGACTTAGAATCTCTGTAGGGCTAGGGGGCCTTTTAGAAATGGTCTGCCGCCAGAGACTGTTAGATCCAAAGTGTTTTAAACTTGCAAGTTCTGACTGACCTTACAAGCTCTTGTTGAGGCCCTGAGGGTGTTTTTTTTTTAACTTTGAATTGACCAGGGAAGTCTACATAATTGCTCCAAAGCACTGTCTCCCATTTATTCAAGGAGGAGTGCCCAGCTGTTGGCAGGGCTGGCCCCACCATGAGGTAGAGTGAGGTGGTTGCCTCAGGCAGCGAATTTTGGGTGTTGTTAGTTACCTTGTGGTTATTGTATTTCTACTGCCATGGGAGCGGGGAGGTGCATAAGGCATTTTCTGCCGCTTGTACCAAAATAATTCAGCTAACTTTGGGTACTGTGCAACTTGACTTGGGTGAGGGAACCATTCACCACTCTGCCTCAGGCAGCAAAATGTCTTGGACCAGCCTCGATGGCTCAGCCCCAAGGGCTGTATCGGGCAGTGCCGGAAACTGCGTGTACACATGTGTGCTATAATATCTTCAAGGTTATAAAGTGAACCACACCGACTGAATTGTAAGGAACGAACTTTACTTGGCAGTGGGCTGCTACTCAACTATGCACAAAACTGAAAGTGGTCAGATACCCTTTAGCAACCTTTCCCTTAGCATCCTTTCACGGCTGGTGTCACCCAGAACTGATTCCCCCCAAACAACCATTTCTAAATCACTTTAGTTCCTCCTCACATTACATGTGAGGCACACACACAAGGGTTTCTCTTGCCAGCGCTAGAAACACCTTCATCACCAATCTCTCAGCAGGGATCGGAGATAAGAAAGGGATTCCCTTGCTAACACTACCAAGGGAAATCCCAGGTAGTACCACCATGGGGGGGGGGGGGTTAGTGGTGGCAGATGCAGGGGGTCTGGCAGGCTGCCAGAAACGGCTGGCTGGGCCACACTTTTTGCACCTCTGTGTTAAATCCAGGGGAGCTGATGGTGATGAAGGCTTTGGGATGACGGCTAGAACACAAGTGGTGAGAAACCTGGGGAGAATCTGACCAAACACTGCTTAAAATCCCATTTGAGAGCTTATATGCTATAGCAGTATTGGCAGCAAAGAAATTTCATTTCATTTATTATATTTCTATACCGCCCCATAGCTGAAGCTCTCTGGGCAGTTCACAAAAATTAAAAACCATTAAAATACATTATGTTAATGTTTTTTTTAAAATATTTTATATAATGACATAAAACAACACACACAACACAAGCATATATCAAAAACAGTCAGAGACCATCAAGAGATTCACATTTCATTTAATTTATTATATTTCTATAATGTTTTGACTAGACTGTGATCTAGAATGTTCCAGGGGGTGGCACCAAAGCCTATGTTTAAAATTAAAATACGTACTAAGGACAAAGTAACAATCTCCATCCCCTAACAGATTTTGTCCTGCCTAACGTTTTAAAACCCATTTACAGCTTGCAATATCTGATGAAGTCTAATCCATGAACGCTTATGCCATAATCTGGTTAGTCTTTAAGGAACCATGAGACCCGTTATTGCTTTAGTAAAATAAAATAAATTTATTTAATATACCTGAATTTGATTCTCCTTCCTAGGAGAGGTTTGTTTTATGTAATAACATTAATATCTTGTGCTTGTATGTAATTATTTCCAGAGTGGTTTACAGAGCAATAGGCAATAAACTCTAAAACAAAAACTAGATAAAACTGTGGTGGCCATGTGTCCTCTTTTACAGAGGACAGTCCCCTATTTGAAAGGCTGCCAGAGCACCATCTTTTATTTGAAGGTGCCCTCTATTTGAAAGGCTTTATTATAATTATTTCCAGTGTGGTTTACAAAGCAATAGGCAATAAACTCTAAAACAAAAACAGGATCAATCTACCATGGCCATGTGTCCTTTTTTTCCTTTTTTTTTTTTTTTTTTTACAGAGGACAGTCCTTTATTTGAAGGGCTGCCAGAGGACCATCCTTTATTTGAAGATGTTCTGTATTTGAAGGCGGTCCTGTCCAATACCACATTAAAGATAAAGAACCCTAAAAACTGTTGCTCATCCATTGTTACCAACAGCAGATTGAACAGGCATTTCAGGCACTTCTCCCAGGCATTTGGCAGTATATGATAACTTTTAATTGGTGCCCCTCCCCCCATTCACTCATTTTCCCCATTGGCACTGTTATCCCCAAGTAACTCCCCAGGTAACTGTAGAGTAACTACAGTAACTAGCCTGCCTGTCCAACTCATCAAAGTGCTCTTGCGCTCTGTTGAGCCTTCAGAATCATGCTGTACTTCCTTTTTGCCTGTGGGATTAAGTAGCCTGCCTTTCCCCATCATTGTGAGCTTATCTGCTGTTTGCCTGAGGTTGGGTTGATTGGCTTCTCCAATGTTGTGTTAATTCGCCTGTTGCATTACTTTGCTTCTCTGGACACTTGTCTGATCCTTGCATTACTTAGCATCTTCTCCAGTGTTGGCATTACTTTGCTTCTTTGATGTTTGCTTTACTTCGGGGCTTGTCTGATTCTTGCACATTGGTTCGCTTCCCCGCTTCTCGTTGCAGTGCTTCGCTTCCCTGATGCTTGCAGTAAAAACGGCTTCAAAGCTACAACTCTGTGACAGTTTGCTGGAATGGGGCGAAATTGGGGTGGTAGGGTGCTCTCAGGGGGAGCCTTCAGATGCTGCACTGGAGAATTGGGTTGTTTCTAGAGAACTGTGAATTACTTACTCTCCATTCATAATAATGTAGTTCAGGGGGGAGCCTGGACATGGGCCAGGAAGCAAGCCTCTCTCGTTGGTTGAGCAGCCCCTGCCCAGTTGATGATATTCAGTTCTACTCCCCCCACCCAACCTGGAAGTATGGTCCTTTCAAGCACTGTGCAACCCATGAAAATTGGATTTTAAAGGTACGGTACACTTGGCATTTCTTGCTTCATGTGTCCCTGAGGGACCAAAGCCGATTCCATGAAAATCCGGATTCAAGGATTTCAATACTCCAACGTGCTTCTCATTCCGTTCTCGTGAATTCCCCCCCCCCCGCCCCCCAGTCACAGTTCCCTGCACTTTGGTGAGATGTACTGTATTTCTATTTAAATTATAATTTCTAAATGTGCATATATACATAGAAATTAGCATATGCAAATGGCTGTCATCTCTTTTTGGTGATGCATTTCCTCTTTTTTGGAGATTCATTAAGTGGCCGCCCTACCCACACTATATGCCTGGTTCCAATGAACTATATAGATTGCTTGGCTTTTCCCACCTTTAAAGAGCTGGTCTCTGTGCCATCTCACAAACTGCTTTCCAAAGCCCCCCTCGGTTTCAGAAGTGATGGCAAGAGGCACCGCTGTTTGAGGTGGGTCTGGTGTCAAGGGGAGGTGTGGTCAGGCACCTACCAACACCCAGCAGAGGCCCACTGACAAGAACCACCTGGACGTGCTCCTCCTCTTCACCATCACAAACTGCTTGCCCACCAGCCATTCGCTCCAGCCCAGACAATGGGTGGAGGTGAGAAGGAGGTAGATGCCATGGCCTACTTGCTCCCTGGCTCTCTGCCTGTCAAGCAAGAATGTGAGAGCCATGATGAGAAAGAGGATGAGGCGCAAGAGCAGCGGGTGAACAGTGGTGGTGAGAAGGTGAACTCACTAATGGAAGGGGCCCATTGAGGGAATCTTTCCCAAGGGTCCACAAAAACCTGGAGCTGGCATTGTGGGGGAGGGGCACATTCTTGTCTCCCATGTGTAACCCTCCCATGTTTTCTCACCATTTCTTCCATCCTTTTTTCCTAACCACAGAAAATCGGTTAAGGAGGGAAGGATGAAATAGCTGCACAATGCCTTTTGTTTGGTAGCTTTAGGATCCCTCTATCTGGAAGCCCCCTTAGATTCTTCCAAAGTGGAGGTCTGGAATGGGCACCATGAAGTTATAAATGTGCATCTCTAAAGCCCTTCCTGGAACTTTTGGGGCCCAGTGCAGCATTTCTTCCATCCCATTCAACCATGCAGGCCCTTCAACTTGGCAGTCATGCAACAAGAGGAGACGTCCTCTTATGGATCAGTAAGTGGTTAAAGAACAAAAAGCAGAGAATAGGAATAAATGGTAAATTCTCCCAATGGAAGGATGTAAATAGTGGGTCCCACAGAGATCTGCATTGGGACCAATGCTTTTCAACTTATCCATAAATTTTATGGAATTAGGAGTCAGCAGTGAAGTTGCCAAGTTTGCTGATGACATCAAATTATTTAGGGTGGTTAAAACAAAAATAGATCATGAGGAGCTTCAAAAGGATCTCTCCAAACTGGGAAAATGGGCATCCAAGTGGCAAATGTGGTTCATTGTAAGCAAGTGTAAAGTGATGCATGTTGGGGCAAAATTTTTTTTTATCGGTATTCTGTTTTTAGAAATAGCATAATTGTAATCTGGTGTTTTAATCTTTTTATCTTTTTACTGTGTTATCTCTTGTGTTAACCGCTCCAAAATCTGTTCTAGATACGGAGCAGTATACAAAAACTGATAAATAATCCCACCTTCATGAGTAAACCTGATGGGATCTGAGCTAGTGGTGACCGACCAAGAAAGAGATCTTGGGGTTGTGGTGGACAGCTCAGTTAAAATGTTGACCCAGAGAGCGGCTGCTGTGAAAAAGCCAAATTCCATGTTAGGCATAATTAGGAAAGAAATTGGGAATAAAAGTGTCAATATCTTACTGCCCTTATACAAATCTATGGTGTGACCACACTTGGAATACTATGTACAGTTCTGGTCACTGCACCTAAAAAAAATATTGTAGGGCTGGAAAAAGTGCAGAAAAGGGCAACTAAAATGATCAAGGGGCTGGAGCATCTCCCCTGAGAGGGAAGGTTACAACAGCCGGGCTTGTTTAGCTTGGAAAAAAGGAGGGTAAGGGGAGACATGATAGAGGTGTACAAAATTATGCATGGTGTGGAGAATGTGGATAGGGAGATGTTTTTCTCCCTCTGTCATAATACTAGAACCTGGGGTCATCCCATGAAGCTGATTGGTGGGAGATTCAGGGCAGATAAAATAAAGGATTTTTTCACATAGCTCATGGTTAAATTATGGAATGAGCTATCACGGGATGTAGTGATGGCCACCAATTTGGATGGTTTTAAAAGGGGATTAGACAAATACATGGAGGAGAAGGCCATCAATGGCTACTAGTCCTGATTACTATATGCTACCTCCAGTATCAAAGGCAGTATGTCTATGTACACCCCTTGCTGGGGAACATGGGTGGGAGGGTGCTGTTGCACTCATGTCCTGCATGTGGGTTTCCCGTGGGCAGCTGGTTGGCCACTGTGTGAACAGAATGCTGGGCTGGATGAACCCTTGGTCTGATCCAGCACGAGGACTCTTCTGATGTTCTTATGACATGGGTAGCTCCCTTCTCACGCTTGGCAAACGCACAGCTAGCAGGGAGCGTGGCCAATGCGTGTGAACCCCCTCAATGCTGGGGTGATGTATGGGGCTCCCAGAGACATCTGGCCAGCTGCTGTGCGAAAGAGGATGCTAGACTAGTAGGGTGGCCACTTATACATAGACAAAAAGGAGGAAATGCATCACCAAAGAAAACTTTAATTTTAAACCGGATTTGGAATGGAGAGCTCCTTCAAAAGAGGATGGTTTCAAACAGAGGACCGTCCTCTGGCATTCCTTCAAATCAAGGACTGTCTTCTATAAAGTAGGATGCATGGCCATGCTACGAATTCATTTGACCATCTCTTATATGAGGCAATTCTGTGGAGAAGGGCTGGGAAGCATTTCATTGGTGAGGCCACCACTTGCACTCTGAAGTGGTACAGTCCAAATAGTTTACCACCTGAGTAACAACTAGACCTTAGAAGGCTAAAAGAATTCTGATAGCATAAGCTTAGGGATGGTTCCTGCCACCTAAAAGGAAAGTAGGGCTTTTGCAGCCTTGTGAACCTCAAGGGTTTTCTCTTTTAGCAGACACTGCTCTAAAGAATTCTGGCCCATATAATTTATGAGGAATAGGTTCCTAAATCCCTCCCATCTGGAAGGGAGTGTTCACTTCAACAGCCCCCTTAAGGCGGCCATGTGTCCTACTTGACATCTCTGTATTTGAAGGCATCCTCCATTTGAAGGGCTGCCCAGTCCAAGTCCAGTTTAAAGGTAAACTATTCTACGGAGGGAGAGTCCAGGGGCCTTGAGGTCTCCTAGCAACAGTTAACATCTGGGCAGCAGCCTGAGCGAGCACAGAAGTCGCCTGGCCGCACCCTTCCCCACCCTGGGGACTTGCATTGTATTTCTGCTGAAATGATAGTGACGATGTCTAAATTTGCATCTATACATATACGTACATTCACATCCAGTCTTTGTGCCAAGCCGTGCTTTCTTTCATTGTCTTCCATGGGGATCCTTTTTGTACTTTTTGACTTCGGGGCAGTGGCCGCCCTAAGCCGCCTCTTCTGTTGTACAGGCCTCAAAGAGCATACAGGAGAACGAGAGGAAATGATTACATCTGAATGCTCAGCAAATGAAAATACAGCAGTGGCAGCTGGCGGCTGAAGATGAAAAACAGATGCTGGCACATCTGGGCAACCTATGACCCATGAGCTTCATGTGGGATTTGGCTGCTCTCTGCGTGGCCAGCAAAGGTACCTTGTCTGCTTTTTTCTGCCAGCAAGTTATCGGCAGGAAACAGATTGTCGGGGCAGGAGAGTTAAAGCCTCTCCCCCGCCCCCAGTATTTATTTATTTATTTATTGCATTTATATCCCACCTTTTTTCCTACAAGGAACTCAAGGCAGCGTACATGATCCTCCTCCTTCCTCCATTTTATCCTCACAACAACAACCCTGTGAGGTGGGTTGGGCTGAGAGTCTGTGACTGGCCCAAAGTCACCCAGTGAGCTTCCATGGCCGAGTGGGGACTAGAACCCGGATCTCCCGACTCCCAGTCCAGCACTCTAGCCATTGCTGGGGGGCAGTGGGGGCTGGTGCCTATGGGGCTGCCGAGGCGGAGGACAGGGTGGATGTTCAATATTCTACCGAGGTTGCCGGAGGAGTACAGGAGACCACGTGTGGCACTTGGAAGCAGGGGAGTAAACGTACCTGGTTGCAGGGGGATCTCTCTGCCACCAGTGGGTGAAGGACAGGTAGGGAGTCACTGCCCCATTTGCCACAAATATAGAGCTACCTCTGCTGGGGGGGGGGGGGAGGCTTTAAAGTCCCGTCCCCCCCCCCCCCGGCAATTTCATCCCTTGATCTGTCTGAGCAGGGAGGGGAGGTTTAAACCTTCCCATCCCTGTGTGCTGAGATGTGGGCAGGTGAGAAGTATGTATATGATGTGCCTTTGCACACATGAGCATCTATCAGGTCAAGTTTTTTGTAATACAGCCGTCAGCCATTATACACCTAACTCTAACAAACCATTCGGAAGCAATGGCACTCAAGAAAGCAGGAAAACCCTAACGTTTCACATTTGTCCCTTTAGACTTAGCACGGAGCTGCAGATGTAGCACAAGGGATTTAGCTCTTCTGAATGTTACATATTTATTAGCATCACTTAGTAGAAAACACAGGTTTGTAAGAGAAGGCCTTCCCATCAGCAGACCTCACAGAGGGAGAATAATATACACTTCTTTCCAATGTCATGATGGCTATCACATTCAAGGACAAAATGAACCATGTCCTCAGTGCACAGAGGATTACAAAGACAAACTCTACCCTTAGGGATGCCCTGAAGATGCCCTTCTCAATCTGCGCATGTATTTATGCCTCTCAGCCCACCACCTTGTATTGCATAAGGCTCCCAGGGACAAAAAATCTTGCCCCTGAATGCCAGGCTGGGGTAAGCACACCAGCAAGCCAAGAAAATCTCTGATGAAGGAGCTTGTAAGAGCTATTATTTGTATAGGACTATTGACGTACAGAGTAACATAAGCAAAGGGAAAAAAGACAGGTCCCTGCCCCAATACGTTTGCAGTGGCGTTGGGAGAAGAGGCCAAGGTAACAAAAATAGGTGTTTTCAGCTTGTTAGTCACCTGCGGGGGGGGGGGGGGGAATCTCACAACAATGGAATGAGAAGCACATTGGAAAATTACCTGGATTTTCATGGAATCGCCTTGGGTCTGTCAGGGACACATGAAGCAAGATAAGCCGAGTGTAGCATACCTTTAAAATCTGGTATTCAGCGCTTGAAAGGAACATACTTCCGGGTAGAGTAGGGGGAGTAGAACAGAGCATCATCAAACTGGCAGGGCCTGCTCAGCCAATGAGAGAGGCTTGTTTCCCACCCTTGTCCAGGCTCCCCGTTGCTGCTACTACATTATGAATGGAGAGCAACTAATTTTCCCCATGTGTGCAGATTTCCCTGAAGAAACCAAAATCCCCAATACTCCAGTGCACCATCTGAAGGCTCCGGAGAGCTCCCACCCCATTCCAATATCACTGTATCCCAGCAATCTGCTGCAGAGTTATTGCTACCATCCCATTTTCCCCCATGTGTGCACTTTTGCCTATTGTCCCATCCCCCCCATTCTCCCTTTTTCCTTCTCCCTGCTTGCAGTGAGAAGCGGAGAAGGGACAGAGAAAGTACAGAACATCAAAGAAGCACAACATCGCAATAGTGATTAAAGAGAGCATTAAAGAAACAAAAAAGTGCTTTAGGGCGAGTTATTAAAGTTAGCCTTTAACCCTTTCACTACAGAGGAGCAAGATTTATTTCTTACTTCTGAGTAAACATGCATAGAAGGGGGTATATGTTAAAGATTAAAAACAGACTCCCTAAGGTGATTGAGTGTACCCACTATTGCGGTAATGTGAGGTGTCACTGCTGCGCTCCTGGAGATTTTCTCAATGGGAAAACTACTTCCATTGGGGAAACAAGAGGGAATGGGGTATTCCACACACCCCTGACCACATCACTGCCAGATCACAGAGGCACTCCCAGGATGTAATGCGGGGGTGGGGGTGGGGGATGACACACTGTGGTAAAACTGCCAGGGAGCTGCTTTCAGTAAACAAAGTCGGAGTAAAGGAAGTTTCAGAAAATGCAGCTTTTCAAGAGGGAAGTGGCTGGTTGGCGGCGGATTGCTGACGACGTCATCTGTCATGAAGGAATTCAGACTGCTCTAACTTCGCACTAAATCGCTTGTGAAGACAGCCCCCTCGTCTCAAAATGAATTAAAATTGGAAGCTTCCTGGCTTCCATGGAAGCCTCTGCTTGTACCCTGTGGTACTTGATCTTTTGCCATCTCAATACCAGCCTTCATATCCTATCTACCTCATTTGTTGTTGTTCAGTCGTTCAGTCGTGTCCGACTCTTCGTGACCCCATGGACCATAGCACGCCAGGCCTTCCTGTCCTGCGCTCTCTCCCGGAGCGTGCTCAAGTTCATATTCATTGCATCCGTGATGCTATCTAGCCATCTCATCCTCTGCCGTCCCCTTCTCCTTTTGCCTTCAGTCTTTCCCAGCATCAGGGTCTTTTCCAGGGAGTTTTCTCTTCACATTAGGTGGCCAAAATATTGGAGCTTCAGCTTCATTATCTGTCCTTCCAATGAGCACTCAGGGTTGATTTCCTTTAGGATGGACTGATTTGACCTCCTTGCAGTCCAGGGGACTCGTAAGAGTCTTCTCCAGCACCACAGTTCGAAAGCATCAATTCTTCGGCGCTCAGCCTTCCTTATAGTCCAGCTCTCACAGCCATACATTACTACTGGGAAAACCATAGCTTTGATTAGACGGACCTTTGTCAGCAAGGTGATGTCTCTGCTTCTTACTATGCTGTCTAGGTTTGCCATTGCTTTCCTCCCAAGGAGCAAGCGTCTTTTAATTTCATGGCTACAGTCACCGTCTGCGGTGATCTTGGAGCCCAAGAAAGTAAAATCTGTCACTGCTTCCATTTCTTCCCCTTCTATATGCCAGGAAGTGATGGGGCCAGATGCCATGATCTTCGTTTTTTTAATGTTGAGTTTCAAACCAGCTTTTGCACTCTCCTCTTTCACCCTCAACAAGAGGCTCTTGAGATCCTCTTCGCTTTCTGCCATTAGGGTGGTATCGTCTGCATATCGGAGGTTGTTGATAATTCTCCCAGCAATCTTAATTCCGACCTGTGATTCATCCAACCCGGCATTTCTCATGATGTACTCTGCATATAAGTTAAATAAGCAGGGTGACAATATGCAGCCTTGTCGTACTCCTTTCCCAATTTTGAACCAATCGGTTGTTCCATGTCTGGTTCTTACTGTTGCTTCTTGACCCTCGTACAGGTTTCTCAGGAGACAGGTAAGGTGGTCTGGTACTCCCATCTCTTTCAGAATGTGCTAGAGTTTGTTGTGATCCACACAATCAAAGGCTTTAGCGTAGTCAATGAAGCAGAAATAGACGTTTTTCTGGAATTCTCTTGCTTTCTCCATGATGCAGCGAATGTTGGCGATTTGATCTCTAGTTCCTCTGCCTCTTCGAAACCCAGCTTGTACTTCTGGTAGTTCTCGGTTCGCATACTGCTGAAGCCTAGCTTGTAGGATTTTGAGCATCACCTTGCTGGCATGTGAAATGAGCGCAATTGTGCGGTAGTTTGAACACTCTTTGGCGTTGCCCTTCTTTGGAATTGGAATGTAAACTGACCTTTTCCAGTCTTGTGGCCACTGTTGAGTGTTCCAGATTTGTTGGCATATTGAATGCAGCACTTTAACAGCATCATCTTTTAGGATTTTAAATAGCTCGGCTGGAATACTGTCATCTCCGCTAGCTTTGTTGTTACTAATGCTTCCTAAGGCCCACTTGACTTCACTCTCTTGGATGTCCGGCTCAAGTTCAGTGACCGCACTCTCATGGCTATCAGGGACATTCAGATCTTTCCTGTATAGTTCTTCTGTGTATTCTTGCCACCTCTTCTTAATCTCATCTGCTTCTGTTAGGTCCCTGCCTTCTTTGTCCTTTATCATGCCCATCTTTGCACAAAACGTTCCCTTGAGATCTCCAATTTTCTTGAAGAGATCTCTAGTATTTCCCATTCTTTTGTTTTCCTCGATTTCTTTGCATTGTTCATTTAAGAAGGCCTTCTTGTCTCTCCTTGCTATTCTCTGGAACTCTGCATTCAGTTGGGTATATCTTCCCCTTTCTCCCTTGCTTTTCGCTTCCCTTCTTTCGTGAGCTACTTGTAAAGCCTCATCAGACAGCCACTTTGCTTTCTTGCATTTCTTTTTCTTTGGGATGGATTTCGTTGCTGCCTCCTGAACAACGTTATGGACCTCCGTCCATAGTTCCTCAGGCACTCTGTCTATCAGGTCTAATACCTGAAATCTATTCCTCACCTCCACTGTATATTCATCAGGGATATGATTTAGGTCATACCTGAACGGTTTAGTGGTTTTCCCGACGTTCTTCAATTTAAGCCGAAACTTTGCAAGAAGCAGCTCATGATCTGAGCCACAGTCAGCTCCAGGTCTTGTTTTGACGGACTGTATGGAGCTTCTCCATCTTTGGCTGCAAAGGACATAATCAATCTGATTTCGATATTGACCATCTGGTGACGTCCATGTGTAGAGTCGCCTCTTGTGCTGTTGGAAAAGAGTGTTTGCTATGATCAGCATGTTCTCTTGGCAAAACTCTATTAGCTTTTGTCCTGCTTCATTTTGTACACCAAGGCCATGCCTGCCTGTTATCCCGGTGATTTCTTGACTTCCTACTTTAGCATTCCAATCCCCTATGATGAAGAGGACATCTTTTTTTGGTGTTAGTTCTAGAAGGTGTTGTAGGTCTTCATAGAACCGATCAACCTCAGCTTCTTCGGCCTCAGTGGTTGGGGCATAGACTTGAATTACTGTGATGTTGAATGGTTTGCCTTGGATTCGTACTGAGATCATTCTATCATTTTTAAGATTGTACCCCAGTACTGCTTTTCCCACCCTTTTGTTGACTATGAGTGCTACTCCATTTCTTCTAAGGGATTCTTGCCCACAATAGTAGATATGATGGTCACCTGAATTAAATTCGCCCATGCCTGTCCATTTTAGTTCGCTGATTCCCAAGATGTCGATGTTCAATCTTGCCATCTCATGTTTGACTACCTCCAGCTTACCTTGATTCATTGATCTGACATTCCAGGTTCCTAAACAATATTGTTCTTTACAGCATCGGATTTTCTTTTCACCACCAGACACATCCACAGCTGAGTGTCCTTTCGGCTTTGGCCCAGCCGCTTCACTCTTTCTGGCGCTACTTGGAAATACCCTCTGCTCTTCCCCAGTAGCATATTGGACACCTTCCGACCTGAGGGGCTCATCTTCCGGCGTCATCTCTTTTAGCCTTGTGATACGTTCCATGGGGTTTTCTTGGCAAGAATACTGGAGTGGGTTGCCATTTCCTTCTCCAGTGGACCACATTTTGTCAGAACTCTCTGCCATGACCTGTCCGTCTTGGGTGGCCCTGCACGGCATAGCTTATGGCTTCACTGAGTTACGCAAGCCCCTTCGCCACAACAAGGCAGTGATCCATGAAGGGGATCTACCTCATTACTATGGCTGAAAATTGTTCTCCATTATTTGACTAAAAGACATTCAAGTAGGTACAAAGTCTCTTCAAGTGCCTGTCCAAGAGGGTCTTGAGAAGTGCTTCAATACTTTAAAATAATGGATTTTCCCCTTACCTTGGCACATCACATACTACAGTCTGCAATAATGGATGATTATGCTGTGTCATGCTCCTTTGACTAGTGGAGCAAGAATAGTTGAATTTGGGCTTATTTAATTCCGTTGTATTAACCGGAGTGAAATCTGCTTACTTTCAAGTATTTGGCTGAGCATGTTTGTGCATCAAGGCCATCACGTGGTTTCCTTCACAAGCTGAAAAGATCACACAATGAACTTTCCCTATTAAAAATACAATTATTATGGGCTGTCTGTTGCATGGGAATGCATGTTTTCCATCACTTAGGCTGCATTTCTGTTTGCACCTACATAGGATTAAGTCCCACTGGAAACAGTGGGACTTATTTATGAGTAGACATGCATAGGATTGCACTTTTAAAGGTGCAATCCTATGCATGTTTAGACAGAAAAATGTCCTACAACTCCCAGCATTCCCCAGCCAGTTTAGACAGAAAAAAGTCGTACAACTACCAGCATTCCCCAGCCAGCTATGCTAGCTGGGGAATGCTGGGAGTTGTACGACTTTTTTCTGTCTAAACATGCATAGGATTGCACCCTAAGTCACAGAATTTTCACTCCTTGCGTGGAAAGGAAAACTTGTAACCCTATTTTTTAGCAACCGTTCTTTCTATCAAATTAAGGTTTACAAAAACAACATGCAGGACATGTGTTTGCTTATTTTATCAATGTATTCATTGTGCTCTCAGAGACCCACAAAATCAATTTTTAAACAACGAAATGAATAAATACAGAGTAATATACCAGCCTTCCAGAACTTAGTACCCAACAGATGTTTTGAGCTACAATTCCCATTATCCCCAGCCAGGCTGGTTAAAAAAAAAAGAAAATAATGCCAGCTAAAAGCATTAAAAACAGCGGTGGAGAAAAATCCTTAAATATTAACAAAATTTCCCCCCATCGGCAGAAGGCAAGCAGCTACGTGGCCCTCTTGGGCAGGAAGTTCACGAGGGTGTGCACCAACTTGGAAAAAGTCCTCTAACATTGTTTTAATTAAAATATTATTTATATATATATATATAGCGCCAGCTTCTCAACTGTAGCTATTAGGCAGCTCACAGCATAGTTTGAATTAAACCACAGTATTACAATAAAATACAACAATGTAATTTTTTTAAAAAAACTGTAAAATTAAGGTAAAATAGCGAAAAAAAGGTTAAATTAAGCCAGCAGCAAAATGGGAGAGCTCAATGCCGTATAAAGCCTGAGAAGATAGCGGTGTGTTCAGCTGGAGTCTAGGCTCTGTCAGTGGGGACATAGACCATTGGTCTTCAAGCGGTGGGCTGGGACCCACTATTAGGTTGCCACTTGACCAAAGTAGGGTCGTACCTCCAGCATTACCACCATACCATTATATGGTCAAAAATTAAGAACTGGGACCCCAGATGAACACCTGTGTCAGGGTGGACACTGAACCCATAGAATCCCGGAAGCGACTCCTCTTCCTCAGAATCAGAACTACTCTGGGATTCTATGGGCTCAGTGTCCACCCTGACAGCCTGGGCTAAAGGCAGTCCCAGGACAAAAAAGGTTGCGGACTACTACACTACAGCAGGGGTACAGAACCTCAGGCTTGGAGACTAAGTCTGGCCTTCCAGAGTTTATTTATTAATTTGTGATATTTATATACAGCTAAATAGAACAAAATCCTTAAACGGCTCACATATAAGTCTTAAAATCACATTTAAAATCCAATATTAAAAACACAACATTAAAAACAATTCCAGTTACAAGAAAAGAAATGTTAAGAGTAAGACGATGGAGCAACATGATTCATTTGATTACAACCTGGGGAAACACGTTGCCTAGGTGAACAAGTGCATTTTCAGGCGGCGTTTGAAAGATTCTGTGTTTTCTGCCCCCTGAGCTGCACCGGGGAGGGTTTTCCAGAGGGTGGGTGGGTGCCACTACCAAGAAGGCCTGCCATCAAGGTGACATTCCATTAATTTTGGAATGACCAGCAAGGCCGCCTCTGCGGATCTTAAAGGTTGGCTGGATATATATAAGGGAAGGCAGCCAACTAGATATCCTGGTCCCAAGTTGTTAAGGGCTTTGTATGAAATAAATAACCTTGTACGTGGCTCAGTAGCTAATAGGTAGCCAATGCAGTTCTTTTCACACAGCTGTTATGTGAGTGTAGCTGGGTGTGTGTCCCAGCGAGCGCCCTAGCTGCTGCGTTCTGCACTAGTTGCAGCTTCTGAAACACACACAAGGGCAGCCCCATGTAGAGTGCATTGTAGTCATCTAATCATGAGTTCCCCAGAAGGCCATGCCTTTCTCTGCCCCTGCCCCCTTTCCCCCAATGATCAAGAGGAAACTTTGTGTGTTTTTCCCCCATTTTTAAAGGTTGAAAAGCATCTCCTGCACGAAATGTCCTTTGTTCCGTTTTTAAAGAGATCGCAGATAATGAGCTATCAAACTACCCCGGTGTGTTCCGCTTCAGTTTCCTCTGTGAAAAGAGGAAAAGTGGCAAGAAGAGGAGTGAGATCAATGGAAGATAATGGAAGACTCTGATACAGGGAGAAGGAGGGGGGAAAGGAAGTACGTGTAAAGGGAGTTGTTGCGATCCTGCATTTAAAATGGAAGCAGAAAGCCTAGTTTTAAATGCAGGATTTTAGGCTGGTGTAGAGATGCCCTAAGTGTCACAACCTGTGTCTTCTTCATGTCAATTGTTTCTTTCCCAGCACTTCATATGGATTATAAATCATACATAAGGGGAGACCAACGCTTCAGGCAATCACATGAAAAGCAATACAGAGATAAAAACGCACCGATGCCTTGTCTCTCACTTGCTCCTTGTACAGCAAGCCAGGTACAGAAAACTCTCCCTTCCTCCGCCGAAACACGTGGTTTCTGGCATCCTGTCTGTAGGCTGGTTTGATGTCTCATATCATCTCATGCCACAGTCTGCACAGAGCAAAAGAAATGATGACCTAGAATTCTCTGTCCGGAGCATGTAATAGAAGAGTCTGTGTCTTCCACAATGTTATGGTTGTGCTTCACAAGTGCAGAATTTGGCATTGTTTGCAGAATTCAACTCTACTTGGCTTGAAACGTAGATTGATTTTAACATTCAGACTTTAGGCAGCCATGAGTGGCTGAGCAAAGTGGGGCTGTTAGTTTAACTCAACGGTCCCCAACCTTTCTGGGCCACCGGGCACATTCAGAATTTGGGGAGATTGTCATGGGTGCTCTTACAAAATGGATGCCATAGAAAGCTTGCCCATTCATAAAATGGCTACCATGGCAAGTCACAAAACACTCATTTCCCAGAAAGGGAAAACTGGTGAGAAGAAAAGTAACTTGCCCAAGAACCAAAGTATGATGCAGATGTGGGATGTTAGTTCTAGAACACAAAACCACTGTTTTGAACCCAAAGATTGTGCTGGAGTGTAGCCCTACACTTTGCAGTATGCCGGCCTCCCAGTTTAATTTTTAAAACTTCTTAAGGAACAACATAAAAATCAGGAGGGGGGAGTGAGCCTGGTTGGTGCCAAAAGAGGTATTAATGGGCAGCATGTTGGAGATCCCACTATAAAAACTGACCATTTGGCATTTAAAAAATAACAGCTGTTGGTGACGTCCAAAAAGCAACTCTTATTTCTTCATTTTAAATATTTCTTGGCTGCCTTTCAAGGCAGAAGTCCTCCCAAGACAGCATACAGCAATAAAACACACAAAACTGGTACGATATTAAGAGTGATAAAAACAGCAATCAAACCAGCCACAAAACCAGCAATAAAAGCCAGCAGCTCTTCACCCCACCAACAGAGTAGATGGAAAATGCTGAAAGCCAAGCGATATGCTGCATAAAACGGCAGCCACATCTCTAGTTTCCATTTCCCCCTCTGGAATATAGCACAGTGTACCTATGAATCCATACAGTTAAAAGATGCACACAACAGATGTGTATATTTGGGAAAATACACACAGATTTCCATGTGAAAATAAACAAAGCTTGTCATCTGTTACAGACTCTAGTTGTAAGAGCTTTGAGATGGAATTCAGAGAACTTCGCTGAGCTCAAGTTTTGAAGGTTCGCACGCCCCTAGTCATGGGCTGGCAACTTGAGGGGCTGGAGTGTGGAAACGGATGGGTTGGAGTGTAGCTGGGCTGGCGTCAAGGGTAGGCATGGTTGGGCACCTGCCGAGGGCCCACATCCCAGCCGAGGCCCACTGACTGGAGACTCCTGGAGTTGCTCCTCTTCACCATGGCAACCTGACTTGTCTGTCACTCTTGTCTACACCACCATGGTGATAAGAAAGAGCAGCAGACGCCACGGCCTGCTTGCTCCCTGGCTCTCTGCCTGTATGCAAGCAAATGGTAGCAGTGGTGAGGAAGAGGAGGAGGAATAGCAGCTGGTGACAAGGGCGGTGAGAAAAAAGACTCACTGAGGGAGGGTCAAAGGCTCTCAAAAACCTGGCGCCTGCATTGACTGAGAGAACCTGGACGACTCTGGCAGACTAGCAGGTGAGGCCTGGTAACTCTGGAGGTGGGGTCAATAGAAAAAAGACGTTAACTCTCTCCCAGTACAAAGAAGATCTGGCTTATGCAACAAAATATCTGATGCTGAACCTGAGCTAAAGGTATAAACTTGGCAGGTAAAAGAGCTGGTGCTTGGCAGAGGTAGTGTACTGGCAAATCCAGAAGTGCGGGATCTCTTCGTGACAGTCTCAGCCACGCCCCCCACAGCCACACCCCCTTCTCAGATTGTACAACTTTGTAAGAAATGCAGCCTTCAATTGGGATCCAAAAACAGTGCAGCTGAGAGTAAGGCAGGGGTATTTCAACTGGATATCTGAGGAAAAAATGCAGGGGTGTTAAAATCTTTTTTACTCACTCAAACACAAACATTTTTCAAAATATGATACTCTATGGAAGCTTCACCCTCTCAACTCAGCCCTCATGGACAGATCCCTTCTCATTTAACCAGCCCCCTTGCACACTCCCTTAGAGCCCCAACATTACCCATTAGCCTTCCCTAAGCTCCATTATATCTCTCCCCCCCCCAACAGAAATGTCAACCTACCCAGCTGGATTGAACTACACACACACACACACACACACACACGCAGTGGTGTAGTAATACATTTGGAAATGCAGGAGCTCATTGTGACAGTCTCCAAGGGCAGTCCAAAAATTTCAGGCAGCTGTGTCGATCCATATCAATAAACCAGTTCTAGGAGTTTTCCTCTCCACCAGGAGCACGTCTTTGGTAAAGCGAATACTTTATTTATTTAATTTCATTTCTATACCGCCCAATAGCCAAAGCTCTCTGGGCAGTTCACAAAGTTAAAACCAAACAGCACACAATAAAACAATTTAAAATATATAGAACATTAAAACCACAATATAACAATACAACCACAATAAAACCTAGCAGCAGTGCAGGAGTTTAAAATACAGATTTAAAACAGCAAAGCTAAAAGTTTAGAAATATAAAATGCTAAAATGCCTGGGAAAAAGGTCTTCACCTGGCGCCGAAAGGAATACAATGTAGGTGCCAGGCGAACCTCACTAGGGAGCTCATTCCAGAGCCGGGGTGCCACAGCAGAAAAAGCCCGCCTCCTAGTAGCCACCCGCCTCACTTCCTTTGGCAGGGGCTCACGGAGAAGGGCTGCTGACGATGATCTTACGGTCTGGGCAGGCACATATGGGAGGAGGCGATCCTTTAGATAACCCGGCCCCAAGCCGTTAAGGGCTTTAAATGTTAATACCAGCACTTTGAATCAGGCCCGGAAATGGACTGGCAGCCAGTGCAGCTGGAAAAGTACTGGCATAATATGAGCTCGCAGGCCAGTCCCTGTTAACAATCTTGCTGCCCTATTTTGGACCAAAATAGGAGTTGGTACCGCCTTAATGGCCCATTCCAGACCAAGTCATCCCAAATACTTTGCATTGGAACCTGGAACAATATACAGTTGCTTGGAAAATGCATTCCCCCCACAGCTACAGAGAGGATCGCAGCTAAGCTCAGAGGGAACAGGGAATCCTGAGGGGGGTGGCAGATGCCATTAGAGTCCCTGCTCATGAGAAAGTGCCAGGGCTGCGTCCCTGCGAGCCCTGCCTCCGCTACTCCACTGCTTGGCAGCCTGAGATGGGTGGGCCCATTTTGCAGGCCGTCTATTTCCATGGTTCAGTGAACAGAGCCTTTTTGGGGAGGGCTAGCATGCTGCAGAGATGGCCCTACCATGAGGCCAAGTGAGAAGTCTGCTTCACTTCTTTGGGGCGCTGTTTAGGGTGGCGAAGGTGGAAAACAGCAGATCTGACCCATAGGTCACAATCCACCAGGACGCCTCCCTGTGCTAAACATCTGAAACAAGTGGGAGCTACGCAAGAGTCTGGGGCTTGTGAGGAGGGCCTTCCTGGTGGATTTTGCTCCAGGTGAGTTCATCTTGAGCTGGGCACTCCTGGATTTTCCTCCCCAGGCACCAAAATGCCCTCTTGAGCAGCCGTGATAGCTACAAGGCACAACTTCACTCGTTTCCTGGCAGGCGTGGGCTACGATTTTTCCTCAGTGGTCACCACATTGCACCGGGGCTGTCTTGCAGCTTCTGAAATGAACAGGAAGGAAGAACAAATTAGACCCACAGCACAGGAAGAGGTGAATAGCAAAAAGTGGAAAAAAAAGACACACAAGATACGAAGCAACTCAACTGGAACGGCATCAGCAACGAAGTGAAGACAAGGAAATCCGTAGCTGTCTGCATGGCTCAGTCTTTTTACAGCTCCGCCTTTTTACAGTGCTACTTCCTTTGGACTGAGGACATCCAGAAGAGACCCAAACCTGTCTTTTCCTTATAGAAGCCGTCTGAGATCATACACCTAGACAGAAGGCAGGCTGTATTGGAAACCTCACTTTCGCCTTTTAATTCAGACCATCTAGACCAGCATAATCAAGTTACATGGAGAATCTGCTCTCAGAATCCACCGGGTTGGCTTTATAACACATCCTGGATCTGAGAAGACAGCTTTGGAGGAGAAAGAGGCGTTGCAGACTCAGCTCAACATGTGAGATCCACTATATGGAGAATCCTGGTGAGGCTGCAAGAAACAGAGTTATATGTGGAGAAGGGAGGAGGAGGAGGTACGAGGTTAATCTTGATGGTGGCTTTCTCACCTGGAAGAGATAATTTTTTTGTTTGGAAGGGGAGAAAAAAAAAAGAAACCTAAAATCCTTTGCTGGTAGGTTAACTGGAAGCAGGAGAGAACAGTAGTGCTGTACCTTTGATAGTTGCATAGAAAAGGCACAGCTTGGCATGCAGGGGGGTTAAAATGGTTGTATCTTCTGCTCCATAAGGGAGCCCTATCTTTTTTCATTGTGTATGGCCACCAGATTTGCTACCTGTGTTACAGGTCTCTAACACAGGAAGCTGCCTTGTACAGACTCGACCACTGGTCTTTCTAGTTCAGTATCCGCTATACACTGACCGGCAGCATCTCTGCAAGGTTTCAGACAGGAGCCCTTTCATTCTTGCCTTCAGGGCTTGAACCTGTGGGGACCTTCTGCTTACAAAGCACGTGCATCATTAGGTTGGGGTCCACAGGGCCCAAGTTGCAAATCTATTTCTCAGGGCCCCCGGGTCTATCCCACACCACAGTGCCTTGAGTGCAGGGGGTGATTTTCAAGGGGTTAACTCTACCTTTTCCACATGCTACAACAGCCCCCCACCCCAAATCTACCCCTGCGTGGTGAGGAAACTTAGGGGGAAAAAAACTGTTTCCATTGCTTTGGGATGATTTGGGTCAGGGTGCAAATGAATGGGGAAAAAATATTTTATTGGAGGTTATTTAGGGGAGAAATTAATTGGCTGGATTTGCTGCCTATGAAATTCAAATACATCCTAGAGATTCTGCACAAATCTGCAAATGTAGATATAAATTAGCATATGCAGGTTTTATGCAGATGTGTGTCCTGTGGGCTCAGGACCGGAATATTTTAAGTAACTAGCAACACCCCTGACTCTGCCACTGAGCTATTGTCCTTCACCTAACATTAAAATAAGTTTCCAGTCCTTATGTTTCTGAAGTGCTGAATTCAATAGGATCATAGGAAGCTGCCTTCCCAGCTTCGTATTGTCTGCTGTGACTGACTGCTGCTCTCTCAGGGTCTTCTAGTTGGAGTTGAACCTGGGACCCTTTGCATGCAAGACATACACTCTGCCATTGCACTACAGGCCAGCAGACATTTGCTGGTGGCAGACCTAAGAATGCATTTATGTATTAATACACTGTTTCATCTAGATCCTGCTGTTCTTTCGTGGAGCTCAATGGGGTTCCCAGGCTAAGTTCTCCCATCCAGGCATTGTTCAGGTGGTCCAGGTTGCATCACGTGCCTTCAGGCCCTGCCCTGCCCCTGAGACTTTCATGGGATTGGCTGGGGGATCATAAATCAATGCAAATCTACCCTCCAAACACCCTTAATATAAGCCCACCTAATATGTTTAGTTTAAACACTATTTAGGCTGCAGTCCAATGCACACTTACATGGAAGTAAGCCTCATTGACTCGTTGGGACTTACCTCTGAGTAGATATGCAAAGGGTTATACTATTAAGGGTGCAATCCTATGCATGTTTAGATAGGAAAACAGTCCTACACTTCTTAGCATTCCCCACTCAGCATGGCTGGCTGGGGAAGGATGGGAGATGTAGGACTTTTTTCTGTCTAAACATGTATAGGATTGTGCCCTAAATTTATCACATACATGTTAACAAAATTAAATCAATCTGCTCTGTGCCCATGCCCAAGTATTTATCAGTTATCTTTGTGCCTTTGCATTCATTGGCCGGAACTAGGGAGGTGAGGAGCAGGTTTGCTTCTTACTAAGCAGCTGGGTGGTTTATGCATTTCCTTTCGTCGCTGTAAGTAGTGTGAGAACTGGAGGCTTATCTTTTAAAAAACAAGAAAGAAAGTTGAAACTAAGGGATTTAGGAAATCCTGCAGTCAAGAGGAACTCAAGCTCCTACCATCTTGTCTGTGGACCTGGGATTCAGTGCAAGGTGAGTTGCTTGTTTAATTAAAAATGCAACAACTCTATACTGCCTTTAATTAAACAACTGAAAGCAGGTGTCCAAAAATACAAGATTTAAAATATGTCGGACCAATTAAAACAGTAACAACAATCGGTCCAACAAAAAATACAAGAGTAACAACACGGAGTAACCAGTCACACAAAAGTGTCCTCTAGTTGAAGAGATGTCCAGTCCAAGTCTGGTTTAAAGTCAAAGGGGTCCCTGCTCCCAACCCTTTTGGATCCGTAGGCACATTTAGGAATTTGAGAAACTGCTGTGGGCACCACCACAAAATGGCTCCCATGGAGGATGTGGCTAGTCGCATAATGGCCGCTGTGGGGGCCTGGCTAGCCAAAAGAGGTGGAGAAGAGAGAAGGAGCATAGCTAGAGGTTGGGAGGGAGGGGGAAACAGCAAGGCAAAGGGGGAGGGGGAGAGAAAGAGTGAGGCTAGAATGGGGGAGAAACAGTGAGGTAAAGCAGTGGGGGGAGGGAAATTAGGGATGTCGGAGGAATCTGGTTGTGGGGTAGAGCTTGGCGAGCTTTTGCCAGCTCCCCTCCAGTCCAACATCTGCCAGGACTCCAGTCCAACATCTGCCAGCTGGCCCGACTCGGCCCGCACCAAGTCAGACGAGCTGGTGGATTTTCTGCCTTTGCATGGCAGTGGAAGGTGGGGGTGGAAGCGTTCCCCACCACCAGCCTTCTGCGATGCTGTCGCTAGCCTTGTCCAATATGATGAGATATATTGTATCTCTATTTAAATTATAGTTATTCTTTCCAAATTTGCGCCTATACATAAACATTTGCATAGGCAAATGTTATGCAAATTGGTGCCCTCTTTCGTCCTCCTTTTTGGTGATGCATTTCATATTTTTTGGCAGTACATACACGGCCATCCTAGCCGGGAGAGGAGACATATGAACCTCTCTGGAAAATTCGTTGCAAAGCACTGTGGTCATGACAGAAAAGGGGCTTCCTATTTGCAGCGGCCACTCTGGAGATGGAAAATGAGGCAGGGTCTCACTTGTAGATCTTAACTACTGGGAGGACTCATATGGGAGGAGACATTCCTTGAGATAATCAGAACTAGGCCATATATAGCTTGAAAGGTCAAAATCAAGTCATTGCATCTAGTGTAGATGTTCCAGAGTGGTCGATATATATGTGCATGCCGATACGAACCGGTCCACCGGCAAACAGCAGCCATTTAAGAACATAAGAAGAGCCCTGCTGGATCAGACCAAGGGTCCATCTAGTCCAGCATTCTGTTCACACCGTGGCCAACCAGCTGTTGACCGGAAACCCACAAGCAGGACATGAGCGCAACAGCACCATCTCGCCCATATTCCCCAGCAACTGGTGTACGTAGGCTCACTGGCTCTGGTACTGGAGATAGCACATAGCCATCAGGACTAGTAGCCATTGACAGCCTTTTCCTCCAGGAATTTGTCCAACCCCCTTTTATGGCCAACCAAATTGGTGGCCATCACTACTTCCTGTGGTAGCGAAATCTATAGTTTAACCATGTGCTGTGTGAAGAAGTCCTTCCTTTTATCTGTCCTGAATCTCCCACCAATCAGCTTCATGTCTCCCTATCCACATTCTCCACACCATGCATAATTTTGTAGATCTCTATCAGGTCTCCCCTTACCCTCCTTTTTTCCAAGCTAAACAAGCCCAGCTGTTGTAACCTTCTCTCATAGGGGAGATGCTCTAGCCCCTTGATCATTTTAGTTCCCCTTTTCTGCACTTCCGCAGCAGCTGAAGTTTCGGAAATGTTTCTGAAACTGAAGTTTCAATGGCAGAACTCATTTCAGTCATGAATCCAGCCCAGAAGTTACCATTGCATGCATTACAGTGGCTAGGTTGTTGTAGGGATGGTGGAGAATTCCACCACGGACTCCAATGAGGCTGGATTCTAAAGAATCTGGCCCCCTGGAGTCCGTGGCGGATCGGACCACTCACCTCCGCCACCCAGCGAAGTTCGCGCCAGCCGGATCATACCTGCCACTGCCGGGTCTGGATCCATCCGCTGCCAGTCTGTGGACACAAATGGTGTCTGGCATAGCGGACGCCATTTGCGTGCCTGCCGTTGGCCGTGACAGGCTATGTAAAGATTTACGTAGCCTATCGCACAAAGAGCAGGGACGTAAATGGCATCCGCTACGCCATTTGCATCCCTGCTCTTTGCCGTGATAGGCTATGTAAAGATTTACGTAGCCTATCACAGCAAACAGCAGGGACTCAAATGGCGTCTGCTACACCGGACGCCATTTGCGTCCACAGTCCGGCAGCGGATGGATGTCCGGCAGTGGACGGACCCAGCCGGCAGCTCCGCAGACTTGCCACGGAGTGGACCCAGCCAGGGAGGATTCTGGGGGAGGGGGAATGGATCGCCTCCCCCCACCCACGGATGCCCCAAAACGGACCCAGGTAGGGAATTAGTACACCCCTAGGGTGTTGGCTTTATTGGTGTAGCTGACATGGGTGATTTGATGAAACAGACTGGCAGTTGCTGGTTGTATTGACCCCAGAGGACCTGGTCAGACCTATGGGGAGGAGAGCAGTAAAGCAGTTACTATTTGTACAGGGGTTCATAAACATATCCTCGAATCGTCCCTGTGAACGAGGGACAGTCCCAGTTTATGGGTACCTATTTCTTGGTAAACTACTATCACTATTTTTTCCAGTAAGGGAGATTTGGGGATGACTTAAAAATGTTTCAGGTTGCACTAGCTTTCCTTCCTCCATCACCACAACCTCCTCCTACTCTCTCTATAGTAAATGGTGTTTTATGTGCTTGTGCAACACTTTTCTTCAGGGTCTCTAAAGGGACTCACAGCAAAGGCCTTGTACAGAGACAATTAACATATATGATTTCAATTTCTTAAGTAAAAACAATAATAATGCACATGTAATAATTTTACATGCATAACAATATGTTGTTGTTCAGTCGTTCAGTCGTGTCCGACTCTTCGTGACCCCATGGACCATAGCACGCCAGGCCTTCCTGTCCTGCGCTCTCTCCCGGAGCGTGCTCAAGTTCATATTCATTGCATCCGTGATGCTATCTAGCTATCTCATCCTCTGCCGTCCCATTCTCCTTTTGCCTTCAGTCTTTCCCAGCATCAGGGTCTTTTCCAGGGAGTTTTCTCTTCGCATTAGGTGGCCAAAATATTGGAGCTTCAGCTTCATTATCTGTCCTTCCAATGAGCACTCAGGGTTGATTTCCTTTAGGATGGACTGATTTGACCTCCTTGCAGTCCAGGGGACTCGTAAGAGTCTTCTCCAGCACCACAGTTCGAAAGCATCAATTCTTCGGCACTCAGCCTTCCTTATAGTCCAGCTCTCACAGCCATACATTACTACTGGGAAAACCATAGCTTTGATTAGACGGACCTTTGTCGGCAAGGTGATGTCTCTGCTTCTTACTGTGCTGTCTAGGTTGGCCATAGCTTTCCTCCCAAGGAGCAAGCGTCTTTTAATTTCATGGCTACAGTCACCGTCTGCGGTGATCTTGGAGCCCAAGAAAGTAAAATCTGTCACTGCTTCCATTTCTTCCCCTTCTATATGCCAGGAAGTGATGGGGCCAGATGCCATGATCTTAGTTTTTGTAATGTTGAGTTTCAAACCAGCTTTTGCACTCTCCACTTTCACCCTCAACAAGAGGCTCTGTAGATCCTCTTCGCTTTCTGCCATTAGGATGGTATCGTCTGCGTATCTGAGGTTGTTGATAATTCTCCCGGCAATCTTAATTCCGACCTGTGATTCATCCGACCTGGTGTTTCTCATGATGTACTCTGCATATAAGTTAAATAAGCAGGGCGACAATATGCAGCCTTGTCGTACTCCTTCCCCAATTTTGAACCAATCGGTTGTTCTATGTCCGGTTCTTACTGTTGCTTCTTGACCCTCGTACAGGTTTCTCAGGAGACAGGTAAGGTGGTCTGGTACTCTCATCTCTTTAAGAATTTGCCACAGTTTATTGTGATCCACACAATCAAAGGCTTTAGCGTAGTCAATGAAGCAGAAATAGACGTTTTTCTGGAATTCTCTTGCTTTCTCCATGATCCAGCGAATGTTGGCGATTTGATCTCTAGTTCCTCTGCCTCTTCGAAACCCCGCTTGTACTTCCGGTAGTTCTTGGTTCACATGCTGCCGAAGCCTAGCTTGTATGATTTTGAGCATCACCTTGCTGGCATGTGAAATAAGCGCAATTGTGCGGTAGTTTGAACACTCTTTGGCGTTGCCCTTCTTTGGAATTGGAATGTAAACTGACCTTTTCCAGTCTTGTGGCCACTGTTGAGTGTTCCAAATTTGTTGGCATATTGAGTGCAGCACTTTAACAGCATCATCTTTTAGGATCTTAAATAGCTCAGCTGGAATACTGTCATCTCCGCTAGTTTTGTTGTTAGTAATGCTTCCTAAGGCCCACTTGACTTCACTCTCGAGGATGTCCAGCTCAAGTTCAGTGACCGCACTATCATGGCTATCAGGGACATTCCGATCTTTCCTGTATAGTTCTTCTGTGTATTCTTGCCACCTCTTCTTAATCTCATCTGCTTCTGTTAGGTCCCTGCCTGCTTTGTCCTTTATCATGCCCGTCTTTGCACAAAACGTTCCCTTGAGATCTCCGATTTTCTTGAAGAGATCTCTAGTCTTTCCCATTCTGTTGTTTTCTTCGATTTCTTTGCATTGTTCATTTAAGAGACATTGTTCTTGTCTCTCCTTGCTATTCTCTGGAACTCTGCATTCAGTTGGATATATCTTCCCCTTTCCCCCTTGCTTTTCGCTTCCCTTTTTTCCTCAGCTACTTGTAAAGCCTCATCAGACAGCCACTTGGTTTTCTTGCATTTCTTTTTCCTTGGGATGGATTGAGTTGCTGCCTCCTGAACAATGTTGGAGACCGCCATCCATAGTTCCTCAGGCACTCTGTCTATCAGGTCTAATCCCTTAAATCTATTCGTCACCTCCACTGTATTTTCATAAGGGATATGATTTCGGTCATACCTGAATGGTTTAGTGGTTTTCCCTACGTTCTTCAATTTAAGCCGAAATTTTGCAACAAGCAGCTCATGATCTGAGCCACAGTCAGCTCCAGGTCTTGTTTTTACTTGGCAAAACTCTATTAGCCTTTGTCCTGCTTCATTTTGTATACCAAGGCCATGTTTGCCCGTTATCCCGGTGATTTCTTGACTTCCTACTTTAGCATTCCAATCCCCTATGATGAAAAGGACATCTTTTTTTGGTGTTAGTTCTAGATTGTTGTAGGTCTTCATAGAACCTCAGCTTCTTCGGAATCAGTGGTTGGGGCACAAACTTGAATAACTGTGATGTTGAATGGTTTGCCTTGGATTCGTACTGAGATCATTCTATCGTTTTTAAGATTGTACCCCAGTACTGCTTTTCCCACCCTTTTGTTGTCTATGAGTGCTACTCCATTTCTTCTAAGGGATTCTTGCCCACAGTAGTAGATATGATGGTCACCTGAATTAAATTCGCCCATGCCTGTCCATTTCAGTTCGCTGATTCCCAAGATGTCGATGTTCAATCTTGCCATCTCATGTTTGACCACCTCCAGCTTACCTTGATTCATTGATCTGACATTCCAGGTTCCTAAACAATATTGTTCTTTACAGCATCGGATTTTCTTTTCACCACCAGACACATCCACAGCTGAGTGTCCTTTCGGCTTTGGCCCAGCCGCTTCACTCTTTCTGGCGCTACTTGGAAATACCCTCTGCTCTTCCCCAGTAGCATATTGGACACCTTCCGACCTGAGGGGCTCATCTTCCGGCGTCATCTCTTTTAGCCTTGTGATACGTTCCATGGGGTTTTCTTGGCAAGAATACTGGAGTGGGTTGCCATTTCCTTCTCCAGTGGACCACATTTTGTCAGAACTCTCTGCCATGACCTGTCCGTCTTGGGTGGCCCTGCACGGCATAGCTTATGGCTTCACTGAGTTACGCAAGCCCCTTCACCACAACAAGGCAGTGATCCATGAAGGGGGCATAACAATATACTTATCACCACAACAATAAAACAGAGCACAGCCCTCCCAAAGTTCAGTCTTTCAGCTTGAGTCCACAACAAAAATATAAATAAAACCTCTCTGAAGCTTGATTTTTCTGCTGGCTGAAGAAAGAAATCAGTCTCTACTCAGGTCACTCCAGCGCTGCAGCAATCTTCTCAAAGGATCATTATCCAGCAACACAGGAACAACTTTGTAAACAGCCCTTTATACAATATAAAAGAACATAAACAAACAATGAACTCATAGTGTTTGTAACAAAAATCATGACTCTTTCAAAAAAAAAAAATCAAAAGGAAAGCTCCCTGCTAACCTGTCTCAAAGGTTCAGGGTCTTACAGAGAGGGGAAAGCAAACTTCTTCCACACTGCATTTTGGTAACTGCCTAAAATGGTGGCCACTGGCCACTCCCTATCTCACTCCTTTACTGAGCATGTGCAGGAATCTTCCCACTCAGAATCCTTAAAGAAAAATATACCAGTGGGGTACATGCACCCCGCCTCCAAGTGATGAGAAGCTTCATGGGTTCAGTGCTTGGGTTCAGTTTCCTTAGATGGAGCTTACGAGAGAATTATGACGTTTCTGTGATAAAAGGTTTATTTACACATATATACAAACTGAGCATAAAATGAGGGTTCACAGCATTAACACTCCAACAGATTCCTGCTCCCCGTCGGATGTCCCATAGTGCCATAGGATTTCCCGCAGGGGGCAAAGTCAGGTCTCTGCCTCCTTTTCAGACCCAGTTGCATAACAGACTGAGCACCCTCCCTTGGCTTAGTCGCAGGAAGAAAAAGTGACTCATCTCTGCCCATCACCGATACCATCTTGGCCCATCCCAGCTCCCATTGAAACTAGAGCTGTGTGCAAATGGCCTCTTGAAATGCTCCCTATTTGTGGGCAGAGATATTGTGGGGACAATTTTACCAAATTTCTCCAGAGAGGAGAAATTCTCAACAGTTTCTCACAGGTAGGGCTCACCACTGGAAGGGATTGTAGCACAACTTCTTGCTATTTTTCCTAAGGGTTTTGGGGATTACCTATGCTGCCCATGCAAGTGACAACAGCATCAACTGTGTTGGTAAGCTTGCCCCCATTTTTCATCCTTCACAATGCAGGTGTGAGGCGGCCAGTGTTGTGCCTTGCCTTGCTCCAGGGAAGAGTGGGACTAGTGCTGAGCCAAAATCTTCCTCCAATTTCCTGAAAGTTTTCTTCCTCCATGAAAGAGGCTTCTGTTGTTCTGCCTCATTCTCAGAGCGTCTTATAATATTTGGGGGGGGGGGAGGTGTGTTTTTGAGTTTACCTAATCCCTGCGAGGCAGCCAAAGGTGCTGTGTATGTGTATGTTTTCTTTCTATTACACATCTCTCTATTGCTCTGCAGCCTCCCAGGCCGCCTGCGCTTCCTGATCTGAAAAAAGCCCTATGAGAGGAGTTACCTCATGACATCTTCCCCTGGGCTCTAATTGAAGTGTAGGAAGTTGAGAAGGCTACAGGCTGCCAGAGGGATGTTTGTACAATGAAAAACAGGACACTTATGCACACTCCTCAGCCACCTCCTGAGTAAGGTAAGCACAAGAAACCCAGCCCAACCTATGAGAATTTCTCTGAAATTTCTTCGCCGTTGAATTTCTTTTTGAAAGCAATTTCTCTTCTATCAAATAGACTGAGAATGGTAAAAAAAAATGTGGGAGACATTTTCGGGACAACACTAATTGAAACACATCATCAGAATATTACAGGCCACCCACCATCTATAGTCAGGTCTTTGAGAGGTCTTGTATTAGGCCATCACTGATAACTGTACTTAGTAAAATCTTAAGAGTCAAGAAGTACAGGAGTTGGACGGGGACCCATGTGCTCTTTTTGTCCAGCCCATAACATTCTGGATGTGTTTGATTTGTAATTATTTTACATGAACAACTGGTTTATTTGTTTATTTACACATGTAAACCCTTAGAGAGCCCCCAAGCAGGGTATACATTTCAGCATAAACAATTAGGCCATTCTTATGGCAGGTTTGCTTACAAATTTCCCCAGAACGGTGTAGGAAAGGCTATATACTGAGGAGTAAAACTCTGACTGCTGCAATGGTTCAAGTGTGTTGAGATTATGACTGGGTTCAAATTGCCACTCCGCCATAAAGTTCACTGGATAACCTTGGGCTGACCGCTCACTCTTGACCTAGCCAACCTCACAGGGTTGTTTCGAGGATAAAAGGGGAGGACCGTTTGCACAGCAATGGCCTCCTCCAGTATATTTAAAAACTGCATAGAGCAGCTAGAAAATAACCTTCTGCAATATGTAATAGGAAAGACCGGAGAGCCAGTTGGCCAGTGATCCTTCAAAAGCCAAAAGGGGTGTTAACAGAGTTGTCCCTGTTTTTGTCTGTGGGAGGATAAACCACCTGTGCTAGTCAAGATGGTTATATGGAACATCCAGGTTCAGAATACACCCGCCACTTATGCATTGTCAAAAAATGAGAATATATTTGCATAAAATTCGCATTTATATGTATAGACGCACATTTAGAAATAATTGCTAAAATGTAAGGCGATGGATGCAGGGTGATGGCAGCAGCCCCCTCTGGCCTTTCCTCCTGAGTCCCCATCCCAGCTGCTTCCCTCTTCCTGAAGTGGCACCCAGGTGGCCACTTAGAAATCACCAAACAAGAGGGCATGCATCATCAGAAAAGAGGACACCGATTTGCATTACATTAAAAGGTAAAGGTAAAGGTGTCCCCAACCAGTCATGTCTGACTCTAGGGTGTGGTGCTCATCTCCATTTCTAAGCCGAAGAGCCAGCACTGTCCGAAGACTCTTCCGTGGTCATGTGGCCGGCATGACTGAACACCGAGGTGCACGGAACGCTGTCACCTTTCCCACCGAGGCGGTACCTATTTATCTACTTGCAGTTTCTTGCTTTCGAACTGCTAGGTTGGCAGAAGCTGGGACTGAAGACGGGAGCTCGCTCCGTCACGCGGCACTCGGGTCTCGAACTGCTGACCTGCCGACCTTCCACTCTGCAGTTCAGCGTCTTAACCACTAAGCCATTACATTAGCACATGTTAATTTTATATGTATAGATGCACATTTAGAACGAATTGCTACAATTTAAGTAAAAATACTGCGCATCTCACCATAGCGGGGAAGACTGTGACCTGTGGGTCTGCCTGCTCAGTCTGCTATCCAGGAGCCGGGGCCGTTTGCTTTTAGTCTCACCCATTGGCCCTCTGGGAAATGAGGGTTTTGTGACTGCCCACGCTCACCATGGCAGCCATTTTATCAATGGGCAAGCCACCTAGGCAGCCATTTTGTGAGAGCACCCATGACACTCCCTCAAACTTCCAAATTGCCCACTGTCCCCCCAAAACAATACTGAGCTCGATGGACCAACTTGATAGAAGGCCGTTCCTAGGTTCTCAAAGGCACTGGGAAGCCATCAACAATCTTGGAAGCCTGGCCTGGCTGACATCACTCCTGGATAGTAGCCAATTGTGTCCAGCTGCTTCCAGTCAGATGAAGGGAAGGGCCAACAGAAACTGAGGCAGCGGTTGGTTGCAGCCCGTGGGCATCCTTGCCAAGGGCACAGACCATGTTCACTTTTATCAAAATCTTGTTCTGACATGGAGTTTACTACATAACCACAACAATCAGGTCTGGTTTATACATGGGAAGGGTGGCATAAGCATCCCCTTTAAAGGCAAGCACATGATGCCCGCTCCATATCACAAGCTGTGGCGTTCCTTCCTATTTCCTTTTTCTATAAGGTCTTTCCCACAGCAGGCAACACCTTCCACCACACACACAATCACGCTGCCACAGGACCTTTACCTCAGGCCCAACACCTTTACTTCTCTAGAAGTGAGGACACGCTGGCTTTTTATTCTGACATATATTATTCTCTTTGTCCCTGTTACCCTTTGGTAGCCACGAGGTGCAGGATTTTGAAAAGCAGAGGAATAGTATTTACCGAATTGAGGTGTTAAACAGTGCATCACCACTTCACTTTCCTCCTGCACATCAATAATTCAGTCACAGTAATAAGTCACTTTAAAACCTTCTGTATATCCTGTGTTACATTTATATATGTTATGAATCTGTGTGTGTGTGTGTGTGTGTGCGTGTGCCTCCCACCCACATGCACACATATATACACACACATGTGACATCACACAAGCCCTTTGTGGAAAGCGGTTCCCTCACAGAGTTCCAGCTCTTTCAAGCACGTCTGTGTAAAAGGTGGTGGTGTGTGTGTGTGTGGGGAGGCATAGTGCAAATTGGCGTTCGGCTGCTTTTCACCCACCTAGCCAGCTGCAGTTACACCCTGAACCAAAGACATGTAAAAGTTTGGTAATCGTTTCCCTGAATGAGTCATAGGAGCAAATTATATATAGAATATTTATTCATTTATGTTCATACACACACAGAGAGAGACACACACACACCCTCTCCTCAGCTAAAAAGGCTCCCAGATCAGCTTGCAAATCATTCAAATGAGACAGTCCCTTCCCACGGGGTTACAATCTAAAAAGACGTGACACACAAGGAAAAAGGGATGGGGAGGGAAAAGGAAAAGGAAAAAACAGTCAAGTAGTCCTTCATCAGGGCTGGTGAAATGGCCACTTTCTCCCTTTCATCTCCCTGTACAGCCTGCTGGAATGGAATATAAAAACACCAAACTATGCATGGCACTTGGGGGAGTGGCATAAACAAACAAACAAAAACAACCCTGGTCCCTGGTCTTGAGAAGCTTACAGGCTCAACCTTCCCCAATGTGATGCCCTCCAGACCACAAGCCATTATGACCAATGGTCATGGATGATGGAAGTTGTAGGTCAACATCTCTGGAGGGCACCTCCTTCAGCTTCAGCCTACCTGTAGACCTCAGTCTGCCTTCTACTGAAGGACACAGAAACCACGTAGCCCCTTCACAGAGGCCTTGAAGTCCAAATAGTTCTTTGTGGGGAAACCATTTCTGTCAGCCTTCCAAAATAGCAGGGATTCGCCCTTTGTCCGAAGTTTCAGGAAGCAGCTGTAGCACCCTATAGGTTTAGTCCACATAGCCTGGCCACTTACATCCAAAGCAGGGCTTTAAAAATGTAGCAAGCAGCAATGCCTTTTGCTGTTTTTTACCCTCGTGTAAGTGCAAGGCCCCTGATCCGGATTGGGATCCTCACGTGGTGGGTAGGGTGCTTTAACCCTTCCCCCGCAGTCCCCATACAGATCAGTGCCAAATAGTGATCTGTTTGTGTGTGCACCAAAGTGAAAAAGAATGAAAGATGTAAAGGAAGGGTGTGGAACCTCAGGCCTGTGAGCCAAATCTGGCCCTCCAAAGGTCCTGATCCAGTCCTCTGAGGTTCCCCAGATGGTCATGTGCCCTTCCCCTGGCCTCACTCCCTTTCCCCTGATCACAGATTGTTCAGTGGTTTCCCGGCTTTTACATGTTTTTTGAAAGGTCAAAAAGCCTCTTCTAAGGTTTAGTTACTGGCGGTAAGTGCTTTAAGCTGAAATAGGCTGGGATTTGGGGTGTTTTTGGTATTTTGGTCCCACCCCTTTTGCTGTTGGCCCCTCCCACCACTGGAATGTGGCCCCCAATGTGGCCACCCCAATTTCTCCAAAATGGAGTTTGGCTTTTGGGCTGCAAGAGTTTCAACATCCCTGATGTAAAGTGAGGTCTGCTTTGACCCTGACGCATCGCCAAAACAGAGGAGATGCATCACCAAAAATAAAGAGTGCAAAAGAGGACACAGATTTGCATATATTTTGCATATGATAACTTATATTGTACGTTCAAATTCATAAATTACTGTAACGTAAACAGAAATGCAATACATCTCACCACAGTGGGGCAAACTGTGACCAGGTGACCAGTATTTATTTATTCATTCATTTATTCTATTTATTACATTTATATCCTGCCTTTTTTCCTTCTCAAGGAACCCAAGGCGGATTGGGTTCCTTAGTGCCTGCTGCTCAGTCTGCCGTCCAGGTGCTGCCTGTTTCGCTGGTTATTTAGGGACGGACATCAGTAAATGGGAGAGAATTGTAAACCCTTTCCCAACCACCATTTCCCCCCGGCAACTGCTCTCCTCAATACACTGAGGTGTGGTGGTTAGAGTATTGGACTGGGACACAGGAGACCCGGGCTCTAGTCCCCACTCAGCCATGAAGCTCACTGGGTGACTTTGGGCCAGTCGCTGACTCTCAGCCTAATCTGCCTCACAGGGCTGTTGTCAGGATAAACTGGAGAGGAGGAGGATTCAGCGTACGCTGCCTTGGGCTCCTTGAAGGAAAGGCGGGGTAGAAGTGTAACAAATCTACACTTTCTCGCAACTGGGCGCTAAGACCAGAAATAAGGCTGGCTGGGGGACTGAGAAGGTTAATGGGACCTTCGCGCTAGGCCTCTGCGCCACATGGTGCAGTTGATGTGATAATAAAAGATAATCTCAGGCAAACACAGCCAGCAACTTTTAACTATTTTGCACAAAGATTCAGTTACGTTTCCAAGCCAATGATATTGATGTGGTGTGTTTTTTTTTAAATGAGGAGAGATTGATTATTTAGTTAGGAGATTTCTCACTGAGATGCCTCGAACTGCACAATCTTCTCTCATTTTGCAAACCAATCACGCTCGAAGGAAATATTTAGAAGGGGTGGCACACTGCCTTTGCCAGGAAATTCAGCCGACGCAAGCACAATACGTTTTAGGCCATAAATGTCTGGATGTACGTACATCCTTGCTGGACGGCTGGGGTACCAACTTGGGCCTGAACACCTGTTCATCCATCACATGGCCCATGCAGTGACAGAAATGGTGCATCTGGGTTGGCCGCAGCTTGCAGGTTGTAAAATGTTCCTATAAGCTGAGACTGGGCATGCATGCATGCATGCATTTATTTACTTACCTACCTACTTACTTACATACATACATACATATATATATACACACACACACACACTAGTCAGCAACTAGACATCCATAGGATAGGTCAGTTCCCAGAGAACCGACCCTCACCTCCTCCTGCACCGCCTCATAGGCAGAGCAGATTTGTCCCACACTCCGCACTCATAATAGCAGTGCGGAGTGGCGAAAATGGGGTGTTCCCGGGGGCGGGGCGGGGAAGTCGGAAATGCTGGTATGACGCATCCTTTGTGTTGTCCAGCTGCCGCTTCCCACACTCCAAGGTCCCGCAGCTAGACAGCCGAAATCAGCTGTCTAGTCAGAAAAGCTGGGCTGGGGGAGCGAGGAGGAGAGCTGCTCCTCACCACTCCCCCGCTAGGGTCGGAGGCAACTGTCAATCTTGATAGGGTTGCTCCCTTAGGGTGCAATCCTATGCAGGTTTAGACAGAAAAAAAATGGGCATGGCTGAGGGCCTACAGAAATTATGTTAATAATTGCAGCTTGCAGTCATGTTAGGATTTTTTTTAATTAAAAAAATTAATCCAAGTTGCACCCACTCCCACTGCTACCCTGATTCCACTGGACCATAGCATGTAGGAAAGGGAGCTTTAACTCTCCCCTCCATTACCCTGGTAAAAAACACCCTGTGCCCTGTAGTTAGACTTAGGGGGGGAAAGGTCCCACTGGCTCAACTGGGAGCATTTCCTTTTGATTTTAAATGCGTGCATGTGTGTTTGTGGTGGGGTGTGATTTTCTTCTGTATTATGGCTGGGGAGGGAAGGGTTAAACTGCCCCTCTCTGCCACAGCAGCCCTGATGGAAGTCTCTGGGGGCACACCTAGGATTTTTTTTTTAACCTGATATATCTGCAAACCGCACTATTCACATAGTGACCTGGTTCACACAAGACAAGCCAGAGTACAAGTTGAGCATGGGTTGAGCATGGATTGTCATTGAATCATGGGTTGTTGTGTTGTGTGAACCCAGCCACACTAACAAACCATGATTTGTTAACCACGAACAACCCACGAAGAGAACCGATGGTTTGTTGTCGAGTTGTGAACTGTGGGTTGTTTGTGGTTAACAAACCATGGTTTGTTAGCATGGCTGGGTTCACACAACACAGCCACCCATGATACAACGACAACCCATACTCTACCCCCACTCAACCTGTACTCTGGCTTGTCATTGGGTATGAACCCAGTCAGTATGAACTTAATCTCTGGAAGACATGGAAAGGGGTCATTGGACCGACATTGATACTTATGGCAAGAGGCAGGGAAAGAATGAGAGGGGTGGGAATTGATGTGAAGGGGTGAATGGGCAAAGAGTCAGAGATTGCTGCTGATGGTACTGGAAGCAGCTGAGAGAGATACAGTTGAACATTCAAGCCAATGACTGTTTTCTGTCTCTCTTTCCATCACCCACAACCACCCATCAGCTTCCTTTCTTCTCCATCAGAACCATGGATAAAGGCTAGTCCAGGTATACCCCCCCCATGCAACGTGTACAGAACAGTGAAGTGAAAGGTGCCCACAAAGGGAGAACAGTGGAAACTGCTCTTCATCCACAGCCTGCAATCAATAAAGTGTTCCAAGTGATGATCACAGCAAACTTCTGATGGATGGTGAGTGTACAAGTGGTCCTTCTACATGACATACTTGGTCTGTAACCCCCTGCTTCTGAACACCAAAGGCCCCCTGTTATCACCTCTAGACAATGCTGGGAATTTAGGAAAGTAATTTTGGATTTGAATCCTCTCCTCTGAAGTGTTTGCAGCTCATCCTGGTTTTGTGGAATCTGAAGACTGCATGAACTCCCTTTCTCCTTTAACAAAGACCTAATACAATTGTCCTCTACTGTAATTCTTATGAGCCCCTTCAGTTCACAGTCATGGGAGAGGGGTGTGAATACTGGGCCGGGGGGGGGGGGCAAAATGTCTATGTAAGGTCCTTGCCTCTCTTGCCAATTTCTCTTCCTCCTTTCCTTTCTTTCTTTGAAGAGCCGATGGTGCAAAAGCATATGGAGACTCTTCAAACCTGGTGCGGTGCTAGCACAGAATTTGTGCCCTTGGAAAGGCTGACCGATCTCCTTCTGGTGGAAGGGCTGACCGATCTTCAGCAGAAACAACATGATTTTGTGCAGATTGAAACCACCAAGGGCATGAGGAATGCCTCCAAGAAGATCCCCTTGGAGAAGCTGTTCCTGCCTCTGTCCAAATTCAGCATCCCGCCCAGAATCTCAGTGACCATTGGAGTTGCTGGCATCGGCAAGAGCACTTTAGTAAAGCTCTTTGTCCATACTTGGGCGAAGGGAGAGATTGGCAAAGATTTTATGTTTGTGTTGCCGCTCACCTTCCGGGAACTGAACACTTATGACAGACTCTCCGCCGAGAGGCTAATCCGGCTGGCGTTCCCACACTTAGCTGAACTGAGCTTTCTCTCCATGGGCACAGCCAGAACATTGCTGATTCTCGATGGTCTGGATGAATTTAAGACTCTGTTAGATTTTTCCAACACAGTTGTTTGCACAGACTTCCGAAAGGAGATCCAAGTGGACAACTTGATCACCAACATCATCCGAGGAAACCTGTTACAAGAGGTTTCCGTTTGGATCACCTCTCGGCCTACAGCAACCAGCCAGATCCCAGGCGGTCTGGTGGACCGGATGACCGAAATACAGGGTTTTGGAGATGCGGAGATCAAAGACTATTTAGAGCACATGTTCGCTGAGAACCAAAACTTAGCTGATTGTGTGATGGATCATCTCAAGGTCAACAGATCTTTGTATATAATGTGCACCGTGCCAGCATTTTGCTGGATCTGTGGGTCCGCAATGGGCTACTTTCTAAAGAGCACTGACCACTCTCCAGAAATGTCAGCTGTTCCTAAGACTTTGTCAGAAATCTATTCCTACTACTTTAAAATGGTCCTGTGTAGTGACTGGCAAGGAAAGCCGAAGGAAGTCCTCAGGATAGAACAGCTGGTGAATAACTGCAAGAAGATGATGAGTTGTTTAGGCCGACTGGCGTTCTACAGCCTGATCAAGAGGAAGTACATGTTTCACGAACAGGACATGAAAGCCTACAGTGTAGACCTCTGTTCTCTTCAAATCAGCTTGTGCAGTAGACTCTTGCTTAAGGAAGAGACATCCTTTTCCACCATTTACTATTTCCCCCACTTAACGTTTCAGGAATTTTTGGCAGCCACCTATTATTATACCACGGCAAAGCGAGCCCTTTTTGATCTCTTTGTTGAGAGTGGTATGTCTTGGCCAAAGCTGGGCTTCATCAACCACTTTAAAAATGCTGTCCAGAGATCCCTCCAGTCTGAGGATGGACACCTAGATGTCTTTGTGCGCTTCCTGTCTGGCCTCCTCTCCCCACAGGTGAACAAAGCCCTGGCCGATTGGTTCTTGGTGAGGGATGAACACCACAGCTACCGGACTCATGTGGTTAGCCTCCTCCAGAATCTTTTGGGTGTGGACCAGGCTGTCTCCTGCAGGACTGTCAACCTCATGCGGTGCTTGCATGAGATTCACCACATGGAGGCTGCCACCAACATTGAGGAGGCCATGAAAAATGAGACCCTGACTGGGATGTTGACACCAGCCAATTGCTCTGCACTGGCTTATCTCCTGCAGACCTCAGAGGTTTGTGCAGAAGAGGCAAATCTCTGCAACTGCCTCACCTATCATGCCTTCCAAAGCCTTCTTTCTCAGCTCCTCTACTGCAGTAATCTCAGGTAGGTCACGTTCAAGGCTTAACTTAGACCAGGATTCACCAGACCTGTTGTCCATGTTGGGACTTAGCCATGAGTGCAGGAGCAGTAGCAAAGAAGCAGTGGAGGCTGGTGACTCCTATGTTGGGGTGTGTGTGTGTGTGAATCTGCCCCGGGTTTCAGTCAAAACCAGTCTGAACTCTAAAGGAGCTATCCAAGGCGCCAAATCTATTTTGGGGACAGGGTTCAGCACCTTGGATAGCTCCTTAGAGTTCTGACTGAACCCCAGAAGCGGATTTACTGCCCAACTGACATCGGAGCTACCAGCCTCCACTCAAAGAAAAGAGTGCCTTTCAGGACGTGCAGAGTGTATTCCCCCTCCACCACCACTGAATAATCTTGATCTAGCTATACTATTGGAATTAGGGAAATGGATTTCAAAACTGGAAGGCAGTGGAACTCCCTGCCACAGATGTCATGATGACTGTTAGCGACTTAGATAGCTTTAAGAGGAAATTTAAATAAATATTTCGTGGAGGAGGGAGGGTGTCTCACATGGCTAGTAGACGTATCTAGCTGGAACCTCCAAGTTCAGAGGCAGTTTCTGGAGAGCAATTGAGAAGGGCACGCTATTGCCGTCATGCTCTACTTATGTGTTTCCTGGAAGCCTGTGATTGGCTACTGTGGGGAAAAGGTTGTTTGTTTATTATAGGTATTTTTATACCACCCTTTAATCATATTCCCAGGATGGTTAACAAGAAAAAATTTAAAAAAATAAAAGGTCAATAAAACCAAAGCATAATAAACTAAAAAGACACATAGGTCACAACAGCAGCGTAAAACAGCTAACAAGATTTACATGGTATCTAAAAACATGGGAAAATAAGAAGGTCTCTGCTTGGTGCAGAAAAGACCCTAAGGTAGGTGCCAGATTAATCTGTCTTTGGAGGGGGTTCTGTTATGGATTTGGCCTTTGCTGAGTGTTTTCCAACCATAGTCCCAGTATAGAAGAAGAAGCCTTTGGCTGCCTGTTAACTACCCATAGCTGATTAATATACTTTGAATAAAGCGTACACCAAAAATTGTTTAGGTGGATTCAATTTTCGTTTTCTACTACCAAGAATTAGTAAGGGAAACATCTTTTGATCCATTTTTAATTTTTTATTAGAAATATACTTGTAATATCACATTAAAATATAACGTGCATAAAATAACATTTCTTGTTGTTAAACAGAGCTTTGCTAATGATGCTTAGATCTTAATAGCTTAACAGGAACTAGAATTTCCTAAACATGTCTTAGGAATAGCTTAAAAAGGAGAGATCTCAAGTACTAAGTTCCCCATTCAGTACTGAATAGGCTATTAGCTGACAGGTACACAAAAGCTCTGTGTATCAAGGTTTTTTTTTATGTGTGTACCTTACATAATATTTTTTGTCCCTTAATTGATAAGCAAAATCTTTACGTATGCTTTTGACCTCGAATAATACAGTCTCACACCTGTTCATCACTCTAGCCTTGTAGCCCAAGTGATAGGGCTTTAACTCAGCATTTTCTCTTTGGCTACCACCCAGGTCGTCTTGACAACTGTTTTTATGCCAGTTACGCAGAATTTATTGTGAAGCTGCTTGTGCCTTTGTATGTCTTCCCTTCAATACAATTACTACTTCTTTATTTATTTACATTTTCAAATTCTTAATTATTTATCGTTAACATTTGGCATTTGCATTTCATAATAACACATCCTATATTGTTTCATGAGAGGAGGGCTAGCATTTTCTCAGTTGTCTTCCTGGCAAGTCCAATAAAGCAAAATCAGCTATTTCCTAAAAATTCTGGACAGTTCCACAACTGGGGTGCCACTATTGAGAAGGCCATGTCTCTCTGGTAGCCACCTCTCTGGTAGCCACTACAGGGCACTGGAGATCTTAATGTACAGGTAGGTACCTGTGGAGACAGGCAGACGTTCAGGTACCCTGGTCCTAAGCCATGAAAGGCTATGAAGCCAGTGCTTGGAACATAAGCATAATATGATCATAATGCCCACTCCTGTCTGGTCCTCTAGTTGCCCCCTTCTGCACTAATTGCAGTTTCTGAACAATCTTCAAAGGGAGCCCCATGTACAGCTTATTACAGTTGCCTAACCCGGAGGTTACTAGAGCATGGATAACTGAAGGCCAGGCTCTCTCTGGCTAGGGAGGACTTCACCTGGAGTTATCACCCTAAGCTGGTAAAAGCCACGGAAGCAATTTGTACACTTCCAGGGACAAAGGTGGATCAGGTAATACCACCAGGCTAATTCCATTTCAGAGAAGCTCTCAGGGGCCGCATTCCCATGGTGGGTGGGGCCAGAGCCATAATGGGCAGGGCCAAAACACCAGCATGTTTTAGTTTAAAGCACTTACTAGCAGTAACTAAGAGTTGAGAGAGGCACTGCAAACTTTTGGAATGGTCAGAGGGGGACCACACAAAAGCCGGGAAACACCAAATGATTGGTGATTGGGGGAAAGGGGGTGGGGCCGGGGGAAAGGGGCATGGCCATCTGGGGAAGCCCAGGGGGCCAGAGCTGGCCCCCAGCCCTGAGGTTCTGCACCCCTGCTTTAGGAGAAGTGCTGTCTCATCTAGGATAGGATCCACAGCACTCCTTTGGGCAGACCGACCACTGGCCTAAGTCGCCTGCTTGCAGTCAGCTTCAGTTTTGTGGCCCTCATCCTGTCCACTGCTGTGCCAGATGCTGTTTTAGCAATGCTTCACCTGAATGGGATGAAAAGGAGAGATAGAGCTGGATGTCCACATACCGATGACATCTCACTCCACATCTCCAGTTGAACTACACGGGCCTTTGGCCTGATCTGGAAGAGCTCTTCTTAGGTGGTGCACTGGCATGTTTTCTCAAAATTGTTTTTGGGATTAGAAGTGGGGCAGTGGTGGCGGGGAGGAAACTGGTTATCAAAGTAGTTCTCCCTCTAAAATGAGGTTTCTTGCTGGGTTACTTGTGGACAGGCCCAGGGCCAACTCCAGACATTTTTTTCACTGCCTGAGGAAAAGAACAAGATGACACCCTGTCCCATTCCATGTACAAAAGCCGACTGAATTGGCAGTTGAACCTTCCTTCGAAAATGGCCATGGAATACCATCGTCCGCCACACCTGGAAGTAGTAGGCTAGCTTAGGGGGCCCAGGGTAGGTCGCTTGGCTCACAGCTCTCTCCTCCAATAACTTGCTGCCACCTGCCAACATCTGCTGCCTGAGGTGACCGCTTCACCCTGTGTAATGGTAGGGCCAGCCCTGGCCAGGCCAGCGGAGGCTTCTTGGCTTACCTGAGACCAAGGTGGCGCTGTCTTGAAACAAAAAATGAACAAAAAGGGTGATGCGATAACAGTGTGTGTGTGTGTGTGTGAGAGAGAGAGAGAGAGAGAGAGAGAGAGAGAGAGAGAGAGATCTCCCTCTGCTCCTACCTGTCCTAACGTCTATTGTCTACCACTGCTATGCTTAACTGTTTCTTGGCCTACATTCCGATAAGCTACCCACATTTTCCTTCACCTTATATTAACTAAGAATGCTTTATTCTCTCTCCCCCTCCCTTATTTGATTCAGGCTGGACTACAACCAGTTTAAAGACAATGCTATGGACCTGCTGGGCAGCGTGCTGAGTGGAAAGGATTGTCAGATTCAGAAAATCAGGTGAGGCATAGTGGCCGGGTGTACCGCACTTAGTTTTTCAGGAATTGTCCAGGTTGCTGGCTTGTTACCGAATAAGCATGGCTACTTTGCCAGCCAATTCTACCCAGGTTGGCAGCTGGCACAATGAGGCTCAACTTGCTTGTGAATCAGATCTCGTAATCTGGTTAGGATTGGAATGTGCTGCCAAAACAAGGACACCGTCCATCTCTCCAGTGTTTTGTCTCATCCAAAGAAGGCTGTCTGGGTTCCCCTTATGACCAGCCCCCTGCCCCCGAGCAACTCCTTAAGGATCTCCTGCCTCCTTAAGAGTCCCGCCTTCCTTCTTTTCAACTCCCCCTTCCCAATAACATGGGGTTTAGGCTGTAGGCGTGGCGTGACGGGCACTCTAGACAGAGCGTTTAACCACAACAGTTTACTGGTGAATTAAAGCAAACAAACCACAACTAAAGGTATTTTACACAGTAGAGCTGAGTGATACAAAAGGCATTAAGAGTTAAAAGTTAAAAGAGTTAAAAGAATAAAAGTTGTAAAACGCAAGTTCCTTTAACCCTAGCTGTAGTTAGACTTCTCCAGGCTGCTTCTTCCTTCTCTTCAGGCCCTGGTCTCCACGAGTCTGCTCTTTCTGACTCTCTCTTTTTATACCCTCCTCCCCCAAAACCAAAAATACTGCTTCACACCTGAAGAAATGAAACTTAACTGGGGAAATGAAACTGGAACTTAACCAGGGAAATGAAACTACTTTTCTCAGGCTTACCCCCGCCCAGCAAAACACTCCAGGTCTCTCGGCCTGACCTTTTTCCTTTTCTTGCTTCTGTAGGCCTCAAATCTTTACAGAGGTGTTATGTGCTCTCCACTTCACCATGCTGACTTGGGAATGCTGGGAGTTGTAGGACTTTTTCTGTCTAAACGTGCATAGGATTGTGCCCTTAACCATTTCCCTGCCCCCCCTCCCTGTACAGCTTGGCAGAAAACCAGATTGGAAACAAAGGTGCTAAAGCACTTGCCAGATCCCTGATGGTAAACAGGAGCCTGATGGCGCTGGAGTAAGTATCTTACAAGTCTACCTTTATTTATTTCCTTAAAATATTTTTAACCCACCTTTCAGGGCACACTGCCCTCACAAGGCAGCTTATAATATTATAAAAACATGAACATGCACATTGTAGTTGCATACAAACAGCAGCAGCAGCTAATGATTTTTATGCACCTAATGCAGACTGGAATAAATGTGTCTTCAGGATCTTTTGAAGAAGCCAGCCATGATGAGACCATAAGTATCTCCCTGGGGAGGGAGTTCCAAAGGTGTGGGGCCACTGCTTAGAAAGCCCTGTCCCTAGGACCCCAGTCTAATCGCTCTTGTTGGTGGGCCAAAATAGTCCCCCCTGGGCAGGCTCGTACAGGTGTAGGCAGTCTTTCTGATTACATGGTCCCAAATCATTTAGGGCTTTAAAGGCCAAAACCAGCACCTTGAATTGAGCCAGGAAACTAACAGGCAACCAATGTCAGCGATACACCTTTAGGCCACCCTGTGTAAAGTTTTTGGTGTTTACGGTGTACTGTGCTAGGGATCAGCAACTGGCAGCCAGTGTGCTGAACCTGGCTGCCCCGATTCATGTCATTTCCCCCCTCGGGCAGGTTGCAGCCTGGAGCAAGCACCTGCCACTGCTGCCCCGCATCTCTTTTTTCTGGCGGTGGCGGCTGTGCTGACACTGCCCACCCTTCCACCCAATCCGCTTGGCGGCCAGCTAACCCATCTTACTTTTCTGTGGGCACACATTTGGAGAGCACCAGGTTGGGGGAGACCAGTTTAACAGCAACCCAGAGGTAAGAGATGTGCATACAAGCAGCAGTTCCTACGTCTATGGGACTTTCATTTGCTGATGAAACTTTTGTCAGCCTTAGATTTCAATCACAATAGTTCAGTGAGCAGAGCTGGGGGTGGGGGTGGTGTTGACCCATAAAGCCCTACACCAGCCTTCCCCAACCTGGTGCTCTCCAGATGTTATGGACTACAACTCCCAGCAGTTGGCCATGCTGGTGGGGCTGATGGGAGTTGACACTGAACACATTTGGAGAACACCAGGTTGGGGGAGGCTGGTTTAATGCGTCTTGTGGGAGTGTTCGCCAGAAGGCCTTTCTGCATGCTCCGTTCCCCCTGCTCTGAACTTATGCTCAATTCTGGGCGTCTACAAGCTTTATTCAGGTTCCTGGCTCTTATTGGCAGGCTGTCCCCTTTTGAAGAGCGTTTGAATTACGGGGAACAATCAGCTGCTGATGAAAGAATTCTCCTGACTGCAACAATAATGGGAGGCTCATTATAGCCCACTTCTTGCTGAGCCATAAACTTCCATATATCTACCTACCTACCTATCTACCTACCTACCCAGGCAGCCAAGGGGCTCTGAATATCAAGATGCTGGCTAGCCTGCTGCTCCTGCTCTCCCCGCTGGACCTGCTGCTGAAAATAATTTCAGAATGGCCATATGCAAGCAGGAAATGCCTCCACTTGAAATTGATAAGACAAGACTATGGCCTGGTTTGCATGTAACGACAACCCAGAGTATGGGTTGTTGCTGAATCGTGGGCTGTTGTTGAATCATGGTTTGTCATTATGTGCAAACCCTACACTATGGTTTAACTATGGGTTGTTAACCATGAATAACCTAAGGTTCACAACCCAACAACAAACCATGGGTTCTCTTCCTGGGTTGTATTGTTGTTGTTCAGTCATTCAGTCATGTCCGACTCTTCGTGACCCCATGGACCATAGCATGCCAGGCCTTCCTGTCCTGCGCTCTCTCCCGGACTGTGCTCAAGTCCATATTCATTGCATCGGTGATGCTATCTAGCCATCTCATCCTCTGTCGTCCCCTTCTCCTTTTGCCTTCAATCTTTCCCAGCATCAGGGTCTTTTCCAGCAAGTTTTCTCTTCGCATTAGGTGGCCAAAATATTTGAGCTTCAGCTTCAGTATCTGTCCTTCCAATGAGCACTCAGGGTTGATTTCCTTTAGGATGGACTGATTTGACCTCCTTGCAGTCCAGGGGACTCATAAGAGTCTTCTCCAGCACCACAGTTCGAAAGCATCGATTCTTCGGCGCTCAGCCTTCCTTATAGTCCAGCTCTCACAGCCATACGTTGCTACTGGGAAAACCATAGCTTTGATTATACAAACCTTTGTGGGCAAGGTGATGTCTCTGCTTCTTACTATGCTGTCTAGGTTTGCCATAGCTTTCCTCCCAAGGAGCAAGCATCTTTTAATTTCATGGCTACAGTCACCGTCTGTGGTGATCTTGGAGCCCAAGAAAGTAAAATCTGTCACTGCTTCCATTTCTTCTCCTTCCATATGCCAGGAAGTGATGGGGCCAGATGCCATGATCTTAGTTTTTGTAATGCTGAGTTTCAAACCAGCTTTTGCACTCTCCACTTTCACCCTCAACAAGAGGCTCTTTAGATCCTCTACGCTTTCTGCCATTAGGGTGGTATCGTCTGCATATCTGAGGTTGTTGATAATTCTCCTGGCAATCTTAATTCCCCTGTGATTCATTCAACCCGGCGTTTCTCATGATGTACTGTGCATATAAGCTAAATAAGCAGGGTGACAATATGCAGCCTTGTCGTACTCCTTTCCCAATTTTGAACCAATGGGTTGTTCCATGTCTGGTTCTTACTGTTGCTTCTTGACCCTCATACAGGTTTCTCAGGAGACACGTAAGGTGGTCTAGAACTCCCACCTCTTTCAGAATTTGCCACAGTTTGTTGTGATCCACACAATCAAAGGTTTTAGTGTAGTCAGTGAAGCAGAAATAGATGTTTTTCTGGAATTCTTTTGCTTTCTCCATGATCCAGCGAATGTTGGCGATTTGATCTCTAGTTCCTCTGCCTCTTCGAAACCCAGCTTGTACGTCCGGTAGTTCTCAGTTCACATACTGCTGAAGCCCAGGTTGTAGGATTTTGAGCATCACCTTGCTGGCATGTGAAATAAGCACAATTGTACGGTAGTTTGAACACTCTTTGGCGTTGCCCTTCTTTGGAATTGGAATGTAAACTGACCTTTTCCAGTCTTGTGGCCATTGCTGAGTGTTCCAAATGTGTTGGCATATTGAGTGCAGCACTTTAACAGCTTCATCTTTTAGCATTTTAAATAGCTGAGCTGGAATATTGTCATCTCCGCTAGCTTTTTTGTTAGTAATGCTTCCTAAGGCCCACTTGACTTCACTCTCTAGGATGTACGGCTCAAGTTCAGTGACCGCATTATCATGGTTATCAGGGACATTCAGACCTTTCCTGTATAGTTCTTCTGTGTATTCTTTCCACCTCTTCTTAATCTCATCTGCTTCTGTTAGGTCCCTGCCTTCTTTGTCCTTTATCATGCCCGTTTTTGCACAAAATGCTGCCTCCTGAACAATGTTACGGACCGCCATCCAAAGTTCCTTAGGCACTCTGTCTATCAGGTCTAATCCCTGAAATCTATTCCTCACCGCCACTGTATATTCATAAGGGATATGATTGAGGTCATACCTGAATGGTTTAGTGGTTTTCCTTACATTCTTCAATTTAAGACGAAATTTTGCGATAAGAAGCTCATGATTTGAGCCACAGTCAGCTCCAGGTCTTGTTTTTACTGACTGTATAGAGCTTCTCCATCTTTGGCTGCAAAGGACATAATCAATCTGATTTCATTATTGACCATCTGGTGAGGTCCATGTGTAGAGTTGCCTCTTGTGCTGTTGGAAAAGAGTGTTTGCTATGATCAGCGTGTTCTCTTGGCAAAACTCTGTTAGCCTTTGTCCTGCTTCATTTTGTACACCAAGGCCATGCTTGCCTGTTATCCTGGTGATTTCTTGACTTCCTACTTTAGCATTCCAGTCCCCTATGATGAAGAGGACATCTTTTTTTGGTGTTAGTTCTAGAAGGTGTTGTAGTTCTTCACAGAACCAATCAACCTCAGCTTCTTCAGCATCAGTGGATGGGGCATAGACTTGAATTACTGTGATGTTGAATGGTTTGCCTTGGATTCGTACTGAGATCATTCTATCGTTTTTGAGATTGTACCCCAGTACTGCTTTTCCCACCCTTTTGTTGACTATGAGTGCTACTCCATTTCTTCTAAGGGATTCTTGCCCACAGTAGTAGATATAATGGTCACCTGAATTAAATTCGCCCATGCTTGTCCATTTTAGTTCGCTGATTCCCAAGATGTCGATGTTCAATCTTGCCATCTCATGTTTGACCACCTCCAGCTTACCTTGATTCATTGATCTGACAGTCTAGGTTCCTAAACAATATTGTTCGTTACAGCATCAGACTTTCTTTTCACCACCAGACACATCCACAGCTGAGTGTCCTTTCGGCTTTGGCCCAGCCGCTTCACTCTTTCTGGCGCTACTTGGAAATTCCCTCTGCTCTTCCCCAGTAGTATATTGGACACCTTCCGACCTGAGGGGCTCATCTTCTGGAGTCATCTCTTTTAGCCTTGTGATACGTTCCATGGGGTTTTCTTAGCAAGAATCCTGGAGTGGGTTGCCATTTCCTTCTCCAGTGGACCACATTTTGTCAGAACTCTCTGCCATGACTTGTCCATTTTGGGTGGCCCTGCACGGCATAGCTTATGGCTTCACTGAGTTACGCAAGCCCCTTCTCCACAAGGCAGTGATCCATGAAGGGGTGGGTTGTATTATACTACTAATAAACCAGGATTCAACAACAACCCATGATTCAACCCATATGCCAAACCCATACTTTGGGTTGTTGTTATGTGCGAACCAGGCCTTTGTCTCCAGTCACTTCTGTCATCTGTGTGGTTAAAATTGGTCTTTTCTTCTTTCCTCCCTTCCTTTGTGCCAAGTCTTCGGAGTAACTCCATAGGACCCCAAGGAGCAAAGGCACTTGCTGACTCACTGAAAATCAACCAGTACTTGCTTTCTCTAAAGTAAGTGGGCCTTGCTTCCCTGTCTTGGTCTCTAAGCAACTGGAGAAGGCACGTGTGCATGAGATTAAATGTCATTGAACCATTCCACTGTTGCCTGGCAAGTTGCTTTCTGAGCTACATAATCAAAAGTTGGGGGAAGCGGGTGTGGCCACCAGGGGAAACCTGGAGGGCTGGATACGGAGGTGGGTGTAAAATTGGCACAGCTCCTAATCAGTGGCAAGGTCAGACCTTCTGTCTCTTCGTAGCCCAAAATCACGGGCTGGAAAGCTAATGGAGCCCATTCTCTTCTTTCAGCCTCCAGAACAACGCAGTCAAGGAAGATGGTGCAAAATGCCTGGCTGAGGGTCTGGGCAACAACCACACACTGAAGATGCTGCAGTGCGTGTCTCTGATCTCTGCCAGCCTGCCTCGCTCAGATCCCTCAGTCCTTCCCTGAGCAGCCACCACCACTGTTCTAGGCCATGCAACTTGCTGGTAGCGCCACTTTGGGGCTGACATCTCAAGTGGAGCCAGACAAGGGGCCCGTTTATACAGTCGGCCTGTTCTCAAGCAATAGAGCTTTTCTCAGACAGTTCCACTTCAGGCTGCAGGGGTGGGGTGGTTTTGCATGTTCGAATGCTTCCCTATATTTAAATCCAACTACCCTGCATGCAAAAAACCAGCATGGTAGGGAGAAAGCTTTTGCTCCCTACCACAATTAGTCATGGTAGGGAGCATGGTGGTTGACATGCTAGCTCTCTATTGGTAGAGCACCCCCCCCCCCGGTAGGGATAGCTATCCACATTTAGTCCCCCAACGCACACACCCCTGCAACCTGGAGTAGTACAATCCAAGAAAACCGGTACCACTTGATTCTGCCCTATTGCAGGTCTTTCTGTATTTTAAGGGTCACGTATGGTCTTTGCCCGCTGATGTCAGCCTCACTGGATGGCTGACCCTCTGCCTCACTCTCCCTTTTTTTCGGTTTGTTCATCTAGAACAGAGATGGGGAACCTCCGGCCCACGGAAGGTCCCCAGCTTCCCAGCCTTACCTTCAATAACTGATTGGAGATAAGACCGTTTCCCTGCTCCCCCTTCCATGATGCATTAGGCTTTTCAAAAGCCCAACTGCAGTGGGGGGAGGGCATTATCGGGGGAGAGGTGGCTGCTGGGGAGAGAAGGGTAAACCCTTCCCTACCCAACCTGCGTCCACCCCCCACCCCCACTGCAATCTATTGTTCTAATGGAGGCTTTTAAAAAAGATCTAATTGCAGTGCGGGGGGGGGGCATTGCGGGGGGAGCTACTGTGGAGAGAAGGGCTGACCCTCCCCAGCACTGCAACCCCCCTTGAATAATTATCCCTCCCCTGCTGCAGTCAAGTGTTTAACAAGCCTGACTCCAGTAGGGGAGGGGAAGAGTGTGTGTGTGTGTGTGTGTGTTTGGGGGGGAATCCCTTCACAGGGCCACATGCCAGCAGTAGGGTAGCCCTCCCACTTGGGATGCCCCCCGCCCCCGATAGTCTTGCCTGGAACAATTGCTGCTTTCAGGCAACAACGATCCATCCCATCTCCTTTGCAGCCTCCAGAAGAACTCGGTTGGACCCCTGGGCTCGAAGAAAATAGCAGAAGCTCTGAAGAAGAACTGGGGCCTCAAGGAGCTCAGGTAAGGGTTCTGGGCATTGTTTCCGAGACCTGCGTGGACCGGCTGGTGGTGGCGGCGACGTTGTCCTCAAAGGGGTCTTGGCAGCCCTTTTGAGGGCATCAAGAAGCCTGTCGATGCACAGTTATCTGGGAGACGTTGGCCTCGGTGCATTTTGCAGCCTGGGGCGAGAGACAAGACCCCCCCCCCCGGTTCCACATCCAGAAGTCAGCTGGACGAGCAGCTGACCTTTATTTCAACACTGGCAATGGGATAGAGATTTGCACTGCATTTTCCTGAGGGCAGCATGCCAGCATAGGGAGCCGTGGCAGGCCACAGAGTGCATAGCGGGAGGGCCGTGGCTCCGTGGCAGGATGCCTGCTTTGCCTGCAGAATGTCCTAGGTTCGATCCCCGGTATCTCCAAGTAGGGATGGAAAAGAATCCTGCCTGAAGCCCTGGAGAGCCGTGGCTGTCAGTCACAGTCGACACTACGGGGCTAGATGGACCAAGGGTGTGACTCAGTATAAGGCAGCGTCTGACGTTCTTATGCCCACCCTTCACTTCTGTCTCCATCAGAGGGGAATGGCCAAGGGCATATTGTGAGCATCTTCCGTAGATTCAGGGCTGGGGGCAGAAAACGTCTTCCCTGAAGCCCGCCTGTCCCTGCATTCATCCCCTTCCACAGGAGAAGAGCCAGGGGATATCTGCCCTGGCCTTCATCACACAGAACATCCTTCCCCAACCTAGCGCCCTCCAAATGTTTTGGGCGGCGAGTGCCAGCGTTCCTGCCCATGGGCCATGCTGGCTGGGGCTGATGGGAGTTGGAGTCCTGGAAAGCGTCGGGTTGGGAAAGGCTGATATAGAGAATGGAGTCCCCCAAATCGGGCTTGGGGTACAAGACTAAATCGGCAGCTGATGCATTAAATTGCTCATTGTTTCTCTTCTCGCAGATTGTCGAGTAACTCTGTTGGAGACGCAGGTGCGGCGGCCCTGGCGGAAGGCCTGAAAGTGAACCACACCCTTTTAACCCTGGAGTAAGTCACTTCTGGCTCCGTCCCGTGTCGGTGTCCGTTTCGTTGCTCGTTGTCCTTCCTGGAAGGTGGCCCTTGGGAGGCACAGCAAAGCCATCCTGACGGAACAGCGAGGGCGTCGCGGGGGGCAGGTTTGCCAGGGCAGCAGAGGAAGCTGCCGTCCACTGGGTCAGACCCGTGGTCCGTCTAACTCAGTGCTGTGTACAGCAGTGACTGGCGGTGGCTTCCTCGGGTTTTAGGCGGGGGCAAGGCGCCACTTACGCATCCCGCAAAAAGAGGGGGGAAAGGGGTGCTAATTTGCAAAACATTTGCATGTGCACACAAATATGCAAATGTGCATTTGTATATCATTTGCATCTATGCGTGAATGTATGTGTATAGATGCAAATTTATAAGCAGTTAGTGTACCTTAGGTAGAAATGCAGTACGTTTCGCCACAGTGAGGAAGACCGTGACGAGGTGACCTGTCTGCCTTGCTCAGTCTGCTCTGCTGACTGGGTGCTCTTGTTGGGCAGCTTCGAGTTGCTGCCCCTTTTTATGGCTCTTGTCTTTAAACTGGAGTCGGTCTGGATCGCTCACCCCATAGAAGACACCTTCAAAGAGAGGGCTGTCCTCTGCCTGCTCTCCAAAACTGAGGAATGTTTTCCGTAAAGAAGTCTAGGTAGCAGTGGAGGCTGGTGGCTCCGACGTGAGTGGGGCGGTGAACCCGCTCCGGGTTTCAGTCAGAACCAGTCAGAACGCTAAAGGTTCCGGCTGGTTCTGACTGAAACCTGGAGTAGATTCACCGCCCCACTGACCTCAGAGCCACCCACCTCCACTGCTAGATAGGGGTCTTTCTCAGTCCTACCTGGAGATGCCGGGGACTGAACCTGAGTTGTCCCAGACACGAAACGTGTGCTCTGTCACTGGGCCACGGCCCTGCTCCATGTCCCACTACAACCTGAGGTGTGGTGGCCACACAAGACGGGGCCTCTCCCGTGATGGCACCCAGGCTGTGCAATGGTTTGTGCTAGGAGATTCCACTGACGTCCTTTGTTTTGCTTTCCGGTGACAGGTTAAAACCCTGTGCTTTAGATGGCCATCTGTTCCAGGTGCTCCTTGAGCAAAGGCCAAGGAGTAGGGTGTCCACTTATGCATCAGCAAAAATGATGACACATATCAGCATGCAATTTTTTTTGCATGTAATTTTTCCCCAGTTGGGAAAGGTCAGAGTGGAGCTAAGCTGGATCCTGACTTTGCTGCAGCCTCAAGAAGGCTCTTACTTGTCACTTGGTGGCTCATGGGGGAGGAGTTTCGCCCTTGCATGCTTCGTTCTCTGTTGCCATGATGTTCTGGGTAGCAAGGCCTGAAGGACTATGGGAGATTCCAGCACCCCTGAGGCAAAAGACATCTTCCCCATCGCCCACTGGACTTTGCACCTTGGGGCTTATAAAACTCACCTCTCATTTGAGGCAGGGTTTTACGAGCCCCTGAAGCTTGTTTCCAAGCCTGAGCTCAGAGAATTTTGCCGGCCTCCCTGCTTTCAACAGGTACTGCATACATGTCTTGAGATTTCGTCTTCATCGCCATGAGGACTAGATACTTGAGGATGTGGGTTTTTTTAGTTAAATGAAAGCCAAGCTTGGGCTGTGTTGGGGAGTGGGATTAGGAAGAAATCCTGGTGGCGCGCCATTCTCACTCACTCATTTCCACCGTTCTGTGTTTGTCGTTACAGTCTCCAGAGCAATTCCATCAGTGACACAGGGGTTACTGCACTCACAGGAGCTCTCTGCTCCAACCAAGGGCTCACCAGCCTCAAGTAAGTCTTGAGTTTTGCTGCCTTTGGATTGCCCCCCCCCCCCCCGGTCCTTTGGCTACTATTTGTGGTTGTACTGCCACTTGCAGGCCTTCAAAGCTGATAGGGAGCATAAGAGTTACCCCACTGTGCTTTGGGGACAGGGCAGGTGGGCTTTTGGACACAGTTTTGAAGACTCATTTTTTAAACCCAAAATGTAGATAAATTTAGGCTTCTGGGGGCGCAGGTCTGCTTTTACCCTAAGCTCACACTCCCCAAGTGCCTTGTTTCCTTGAAAAATTGCTGGGTCATTCATTCATTCATTCATTTCATTTCTATATTGCAAAAAAAAAAAGGGGGGGGCTAACAGTGGAAAGCACTGCTGAAAATATTCACAAGGTATTGAGTATACTCGCTTAGACTAGACAGTTGTACCCTAAAAACATTAACTGAAAATGGGACTCATTGAAATCCACAGAACTTACAGCTGTGTAATGGCTTGGATCCATCCTGCACCAGGCTCTGGTGTTTGACATGCATAGCAACTATTCCTTTCTCTTCAGTTCAGAGGAACACTCTGTGTAGGCAATTACCGTGCAAAGCAGCTTTCTCTCTGTGCATTTGTATAGATTGAGTCTTTCGTTCTTCCGTTCTTCCGTTCTTTCTTTCTTTATTACATTTCTATACTGCCCAATAGCTGAAGCTCTCTAGGCGGTTCACAAAAATTAAAACCACAAAGCGCAGCATAAAACCAATATAAAATATAAAAGCTTAAAACTACAGTATAAAGTACAGCCCGAATAAAACCTAGCAGCAATGCAGAGATTTAAAATATAGGGACAAATTTAAAACAACATAGCTAAACGACTAGACTAGAATGCTAAAATGATAAAATTCCTGGGCAGATAGAAAGGTCTTCACCTGGCGCTGGAAACAGTACAACGTAGGCGCCAGGTGAACCTCCCTAGGGAGCTCGTTCCACAACCAGGGTGCCACAGCAGAAAAGGCCATCTTTTCTCAAGGTACTTACTTAATGGCCTTTGATAGCTGGTTGGGAGGTCAAGCCCTTGGAAATTATGTCACACCCCACCTGCCCTTGTGGGGAACTGAAGGTGACTGTTCTGCAGTTTAAACCTGGCCAGGGAAAGATTTACCCTTTTTGTTACACCAGACACATCAAGACTAATAATTAATAAATTGGATGAGATGGGCTTTTGTTACTCCACATTTGCCACTGGGATTACATTCACCCTAAAACCACATTATAAATTGATTGTTCAGCCCCATCTACTGAATTAATTATTAGCATTATTCATTATTGTTCTGTCCCATCTACTGAATTAATGAACGCTTAATAAATATGAGGAATACCTGCTTTGGTTTATTAGAGATCTAGCTAGGCTACAGAGTTATACTTGCTACTTCTGATGTCTAATCATCCCAGTCCCCCAGAGGGATCTGATATTTGTTCAATAACTTGGCCAAAAAGACAAAGACATTAGTAATCTGTGGTGGGATAAGACTGGTAGGAAAGTAATAAAAAAGAGTAAAATGCTATTTCTAACTTGCTGTTGATGACAAGGCAGGTGTTTGCAGTTTATATGGTGACAGGAAGAGTGTAGGACTATTTAGAAATCAAAGGGTGTCTCTACATGAGCAATCTATTGCATGCTCATGATTGGTCATTCATGGAATTTTGCAGGTGCTTCGCATGACGTCATTCACCTACGGGACACCCTCACATATTTTCCCCTTTATCTCGCTTTCAAAAAGATCGGAGATAAACTAGTAATACGAGTTAATGGCACCATATCGGCAGTGTGTAATGTTGGCTTAGTGCCATGAACTTGCCAAGGAAAGACTTTCCTCGTTTCAAACCACATGTCTCTCGATCAGAGTGGGAGGAGAGTAAAATGCCTCCCTGCAACGAAGGGAGACAGATCTGATTCCCCCACCCACCAAGCTCAGAATCAACGCCCTCTGTTGATTCAGAGCACCCCATTAACTTCAGTGGGACTTACTGCCATGTAAGTGCTCTGAGGGTTGCAGACTTACAGCATGATATGTCTACTCAGAAGTGAGTCTCATTAACTTCAGTGGAGCTCGCTCCAAAGTAAGTGTGCCTAGGGCTGCGAGGAATCAGTACAGCACAAGTTAAGCGACAAAAAGCAAGACGCGCCCCGCCCCCCCAGACACACACTCCTTTGCACACATGCCAGGGAGGGAGGTGCTTCCTCTATGCAACCCACATGTCTGCTGTGTCAAGTAGCCCATCCTAATCCCACAAAGAAAGCGAAAGCAGAAAACCCCGGAAAGGATGCAATATTTTTGCATAATGTAGAGACACCCGAAGTCTCCTTCTGCCTCCTTTGTAAGGCATGCAGCATGGAAATCAGGGAGCACAGGTTTTGCTAATTCCAGAATAAGACAACTTCATAACAGACTTGGCTGCTGGAAACTCTTCAGAGGGTACATGGGTATTGCAAGAAGGTAGAACAATAAGTTGGGGGACAGAGGTGTTTCTCCTGTTGAAAACCCATATTATTGTAATGCCTTGACTCGGCCCACCAAAAGATGGCAAAAAATGTGCAAGCTTTCGAGATCCCCAGATCTCTTCACTGGGCAAGATGTTACACAAAGTAGGTTTGGGGAAGGAATGGGGAGTGGAATCTGGCTAGATGAGGGAGTCAGTGTCTACATGTTCAGAGACCCGAGATGAAATGGGGGAAGAGGGTTCCGCAGGCTTTCCAGTTAGGCTGTGCTGGTTGTGGGATGGTTACTGGTTGGACTTACAGCTACTCCTAGGATGGCTGGAAGCAAAAAGGGGCAAATCAGGGATGGGGAACCACACACGTAGGGGCCAAAAACTGACACTGATGTTTTTGGGAGGTAGCTTGTAAGAAGCCGCTGGGTGTTTGTTCATACCGTTGCTTATGGAGGGGTCTGAAACTCCCAAGTTCTGCGTGTCTGAGTGCGTGCCTTCTTCCTTCCCCCTCTCCCAGATCAGGTTGTATAAATAAACAGCTATTAGCATCACAAAACAGTTATACATCTTCTCACAAGGAAATAAACCTATAAAAGCCCCCCACCCTCCTGTTTGCTTGCCAGTTCAGGGCAGTGTGGAGGGTAAATCACAAATGAAGGCATTTGGAAGACAATGACAGTGGCTCTCTCCTTGTGTTTTTAGCTTGCGGGAGAACTCCATAAGCAAAGAGGGAGCTCAGGAAATTGCCCGTGCCCTTCGAGCTAACAGCACCCTGCGAAATTTGGAGTGAGTAATTTGGCCCTTTAAAAATTGCATCTCTTACATTGCAATCCTATGTCGCTCTACTCAGAAATAAGCCGCATGTGAATTCAATGGGACCTACACACACGTGAATGTATATAGGACAGCCTTCCCCAGCCTGGTGCCCTCCAAATGTGTGGGACTACTACTCCCAGCATGCCCCAGCCAGCCATGCTGACAGGGGCATGCTGGGACTTGTAGTCCAACACATCTGGAGGGCACAGGTTGGGGAAGGCTGGTATAGGATTGCAGTCTTAATAATATTTTGTCCACCCATAGAAGTCTTGTGGCCTAGCAGCGTGGTAGTGGTGTTACGTGCTTAATTTGTTACCTGGGGGGAGGTACCGGTACTAGCATGGGATGAATCTCGCAGGTATCTGCAGCAGCCAAATGCAAAAAGGGCAGGGCTCTTGTATTGGTAGCAGCAGCGTAGAACTTTTCCATGTGCACCTTAGCGTGGCCTCTCTGATGTATTATTATTATTAGCAGCGTTTGTCTCCTGCCGCTCGCACAGCACAAGGTTCCCAGGCGGAAATTGGTCAGCAGTAGACTGTTGCCAAACAGTGGAGGTTCTGTTGTGGGTGGGGCAGCAGCGGAGCCAACGATCGCTTTGGCGACGGGGAAACAAAAAATCACAGAGGAGCGGAAGATAGGAGCAGGGTAGCGCTCTGCGTTGGAAATAAAAGGGCTCAGAGCTCAGCTGGTTGAAGGATGGAGAACAGTAGTTTGAGAATCGTCGCCTTCTGCTGTTATGGTCTCTCCCCTATGAGAGACGGTTACGACAGCTGGGGTTGTTTAGCTTGGAAAAAAGGAGGGCAAGGGGAGACATGACAGAGGTGTACAAAATTATGCCTGGTGTGGAGAATGTGGACAGGGAGACATTTTTCTCCCTCTGTCTCTCTCATAATACTAGAACCCAGTGGGGCCATCCCATGAAGCTGGTTGGTGGGAGATTCAGGGCAGATCAAAGGAAGGACGTCTTCACACAGCGCAGAGTTCAGCTATGGAATTCGCTACCACAGGCTGTAGAGATGGCCACCCATTTGGATGGCTTCAACAGGGGGGTTGGACAAATTCCTGGAGGAGAAGGCCATCAATGGCTACTAGTCCTGATGGCTGTGCGCTACCTCCAGTACCAGAGGCAGTGAGCCTATGTACACCACTTGCTGGGGAGCATGGGTGGGACGGTACTGTTGCACTCATGCCCTGCTTGTGGGTTCCCAGTCAGCAGCTGGTTGGCCACTGTGCGAACTGAATGCTGGACTAGATGGACCCTTGGTCTGATCCAACAGGGCTCTTCTTAGGTTCTTACGTTCTTCAAAGCAGGGTTGGGGGAAGTGAATGGGTGGAGGAGGCAGCAGCCTAAGGAAAAGAGTGGTGGAACAAAAGGAAGGGCTGTGGGAAAACCTCATGTGGTTTGCCAGGGTGTTGAACCAATTTCAGCCCAAGAGCTGAATTCCATTTCGGGGAAGCTCTCGGAGGCCGCATTCCAGTAGTGAGTGGGGCAAAAGGGTGCAGGCCCCAAATCCCAGCATATTTTAGTTTAAAGCTCTGAAGTCATTCAGGCTTAGGAGAGACATTTCAATTTTTTAGAGTGGGGAGAAAACCATGCAAAAGCCAGGAAGCCACCAAACAGTCGGGGGGGGGGGCACAGAAAGGGGGCGTGGCCACCTGGAGAATCCTGAGGAGCCTGATGGGGACCCTGGGCAGGCTGGAGTTGGCATGTGGGTCTCAGGTTCCCCACCCCTGTTTTACGCTGTGGACAGACAAAAGATCTGTGGGGACTGTGGGGCAAGGAGGCGTGATGGTGTGGAGGCCGAAGTGGTCAGGCGAGGCAGAAGCCAGAATGTCACATGTTAATCCTGATCCTGAGCGGCACATTGTGGTGTTCTAACTCTCCTTCTCTCTGGGCCTTGCTTCTAGCTTGGCTGCCAACCTGCTGCATGATGAAGGCGTCCAGGCCATTGCGATGGCATTGGAGGAGAACCACACGCTCGCTTCCCTGCAGTGAGTTTGGGTAGATTAATCCGCATTGCCGGAGCAGGCATTTTTTGGCGGCGCGGCACAATAAACCTGTTGTCTAGGTCTGGACAATTTGTGGACTGTTGCGCAGAACGTAGCTCACTGGCCATGTATGGAAGCCCACTGGGGGCTTGTGAAACCTCCTGTTTTTAGTGCCTACTTGAGAGCACCAAAATGGGGTGGGGAGGTGAAGTTCCGAGCTGTCCACAGTACTTGGCTGGTGGGGCGGTGTTCTGCTTGCAGGGCCGGCCCTGCCATTAGGCAGAATGAAACAGTCGCCTCCGGCGGCGGATGTGAGGAGGTGGCAGCAAGGTGTGGGAGGAGAGACCTGCATGCCATGTGATCTGCTCTGCACCTCCCAAGTTAGCCTGGTGCCTTCAGGTTCAGTGGAGGATGCTGTCTTATAATTCATGTTAAGGCAGAATCATCTGATATGATTCTATCTGCCAGTCCAGTTGGCTTTTGTACATGGAATGGGAGGGGCCCCCTTCTTGTCCTTCGCCACAGGCAGCGAAATGTCTTGGGCTGCCCATGTCTGCTTGGATTTCAAGGGAGTTGTACCAACCCAGTGGAGAAAGATGGCTGCTTAAAGGCCATTGGTAGCGTGTTCGGATCCTACAGAGTGTACCATGCTAGTTTGGTTGGGAGGAATGACTCCCACCTTGGTCTCTTGATCTGTTTTACATCCAACTGGAAACTATTCAGGAGAGTTCAGTGAGCAGCCTCGTAAGTAAGCATGCTGAAGAACTCCATTTGGGGGGTGGAGTTCAATACATTTTCTTAGGCTCAGCCCTCCGGACTTCATGCCAGTTCCTGCTGTGGCATCCAACTCAGTCTGCAGAGAGTTGGGCCAGTTTGTAGATTTTTCTCAGCCTCTTGTGCATTTTTCATAGGTTCCGCAATTTGTGCAAATTTCTGAGTGATCTGTGCAAATCTGACCGAATTTCTGCAAATCTGACCAAACTTGCGCAAATCTAGCAAAATATGTCCAAATTGTTCAGAAATGTGTACAGTTGTTCAGAAACTTGTGCAAATTGCAGAGCCTGCAGGGAAAAAAGCATAAAAAGGGTTCCCAACATTCAGGGAAAAGGCTGCAGCCCAGCTTGCAAATGTAAAGCAAGTCGTACATACCATGGAACTCCATCAAGAAAAAAAAGGACCGGATTTCCCAGCAATAGACATCTGTACCTCTATGTTGCACATAGGGAGTAAGTCTTGGGGAGCTACTTATCATGGTACCGAAGGATTTGAAGGAGAGACTTTCAGCATTTTGCAGAGCTGCCTCCCAAAGATTTGGGATTGCCCCCCACCCCCAGGCCCTCCACAGGCCGGATGACATCAGTCAGCATGGCCACACTCACTGATACAATTCCCCCCCACACACACACACACACAGCCATTTTAGCCTTTCTCCATGCTCAAATAGGCACAGCGTTCCTTGCCACTTCTAGCACAGAGAAAGAGACTTGGCCCGCACCGAGAAGTGCAACTGCTCCTCCCAGCCCCGCCTGAGTCCCTGGCTTTGCGTGGTGCTCAGTGTCCCCGTGGGGGCGCTGTGCAAAGCAACTCCGCCAGGGCTTTCCTCCCTGCTATTATCTCTGATTGGAGATAACAGAGGGGTTTCCTCTAGGGAGATTCCTCCAGGGGGTGGGGCGGAGGTCAAGACCCACCGCTGAAGGAACCCTAGGAGGCTCCGTAGGCCAGATTGGGGAGCTTGGCAGGCTGCATGAGGCCTGCGGACTGTGGGTTCTGCACCCCTGTTCTAGATGCAATGATGCAACAGGCACACGGGGCCCCTCCATGTGAGTGGTATGTGCAAACATCGAAACAACATAGAGCTGATTCGTGCAATCCTTTTCTCTCAGAAGGGGTGGTGGGAAGAATTGTGCAATATCGGCCTATTCTTGCACACATGTACCTGCACATACTGCTTGCATCACAAGCTATGTTGTATGTGCAGTGTGGAGTTCAAAGCAGCGCCTGCCACCCCATCACATGTAGAGAATTGCTGCTATGTAGGGAGATGTTTACATTGAAATGTATGACACCCCCCACACCCCCTGGTTGCCTTCTGAAGTGGTGCAGTCCAGGAAGAGCTGTAGTATGTGATAATTCTCAGCGTGTGGGCAGGGGTGGGCAACTCGTGGCCCTCCAGATGTTTTGGTCTACGACTCCCATGATCCCTCACTATGCTTGCTAGGGCTGACGGAAGCTGTAGGTCAAAGCATCTGGAGGGTAGCATGTCATTCCCTCCTGGCCTTAAAGTCTCATCTCTCTCCTCTGTCTCCCTTCTTCTTCTAGTTTGCAGTGGAACTTTATTCAGTCCAAAGCAGCCAAGGCCCTGAGCCAAGCACTACACGTCAACAAGAGCCTCACCCTCCTGGAGTAAGTCCACACTTTTGCCGAGGGCCATTTTTGCATTGAATGAAACGGAAGTAGCCACCCCTGCAATCCCTTCTTTAGAATCTCAGGTCTGTTTTACACCTGCAACAGGAGGAAGTGATAAGAATCGTAGGGGTGGAGTGTACCACTTTACACTACGAATAGGGGTGGAGTGTACCACTTTACACTACGAATCGTAGGGGTGGAGTGTACCACTTTACACTACGAATAGTGTAGTTCATCCATTTTGAATGCTCACAATGTGGCGAGGTGGTGAGAGTGTTGGACTGGGAGCCGGGAGATCCGGGTTCTAGCCCCCACTCGACCATAGAAACTCACTGGGTGACTTTGGACCAGTCACAGACTTTCAGCCCAACCCACCTCACAGGGTTGTTGATGTGAGGATAAAATGGAGAGGAGGAGGATAATGCGAGCCGCCTGGGGTTCCTTGCAAGAGGAAAGAAGGTGGGATATAAAGGAAATAAACAAACACAGTTAAATAAATAAACCTAATACATCAGGGAGGGAACTTCTTCCCCAGCTTATTCTGTTGTGTAAAAAAAAAATTTATATGTAGGGAGTTTTTCACATAGGGGAGCATTACAAATATGCCTCCCACACACACCTTGCAGCATGAAGCGGTACAGCTCATTCTACTGCATATAGACTAGGCCTCACTCAAACTGATACAGAGGTGCCCGAGACCAGCAGAGGGTTGCTGCATACCTGCTGATGTACCTAAGGAACCTGTCTCCCCAGCCACGATCATCACTCGAAGCAGGCAGAGGTAGAATAAAGGGGCCAGGCTGAGAGAAGTTTACAGATTCATGCAGGAGAAGGCTATCAACGGCTGCTAGTCCTGATGGCTATATGCTGCCTCCAGTATCAAAGGCAGTATGCCTATGTACACCACTTGCTGGGGAACATGAGCAGGACAGTGCTGTTGCACTCGTGCCCTGCTTGTGGGTTTCCTGTGGGCAGCTGGTTGGCCACTGTGTGAACAGAATGCTGGACTAGATGGACTCTCGGTCTGATCTCTTATGGCTCTTCCATTGTCTGGATAAAGACTCAGATTCCTTCTGTCTGTGCCTGAGAATGAAGTTTTGTTTACTAGTATTTCTGCAGACTTGATAGTGTTTATGAATGGCAAGCAACTGAAAAGCCTGCTATACCTGTAGAATGCAACAAGTGAAATGGGCAGATATTATCCCCCACCCACCCATGAATAGGCCCTTCTGGAATGTCTAAAGGAAGCCATTTCCTAATAAATTTAATATCCCTCCAGTTTGCAAAATATAAATATAAATATAAATATATATATATATATATATATATATGAATAAAATAATGGAAAAAGACATTATTACAGGGCTGCTGTAAGGATGACAGAGATAATGTTATGTGACACAGTTTGATCACTCTGATGGCATTACATAAATGCTAAAAGAACAATAAATAATAATAAAATAAAAATGATGATGATAATAATGTAATGAAAATAATGATAACGTAATCATAGAGTTCCCCTTCATGGATCACTGCCTTGTTGTGGCGAAGGGGCTTGTGTAACTCAGTGAAGCCATAAGCTATGCCATGCAGGGCCACCCAAGACGGACAGGTCAAGGCAGAGAGTTCTGACAAAATGTGGTCCACTGGAGAAGGAAATGGCAACCCACTCCAGTATTCTTGCCAAGAAAACCCCATGGAACGTATCACAAGGCTAAAAGAGATGACGCCAGAAGATGAGCCCCTCAGGTCAGAAGGTGGCCAATATGCTACTGGGGAAGAGCAGAGGGAATTTCCAAGTAGCGCCAGAAAGAGTGAAGCGGCTGGGCCAAAGCCGAAAGGACACTCAGCTGTGGATGTGTCTGGTGGTGAAAAGAAAATCCGATGCTGTAAAGAACAATATTGTTTAGGAACCTGGAATGTAAAATCAATGAATCAAGGTAAGCTGGAGGTGGTCAAACATGAGATGGCAAGATTGAACATCGACATCTTGGGAATCAGCGAACTAAAATGGACAGGCATGGGCGAATTTAATTCAGGTGACCATCATATCTACTACTGTGGGCAAGAATCCCTTAGAAGAAATGGAGTAGTACGCATAATCAACAAAAGGGTGGGAAAAGCAGTACTGGGGTACAATCTCAAAAACGACAGAATGATCTCAGTATGAATCCAAGGCAAACCATTCAACATCACAGTAATTCAAGTCTATGCCCCAACCACTGAGGCCGAAGAAGCTAAGGTTGATTGGTTCTATGAAGACCTACAACACCTTCTAGAACTAACACCAAAAAAAGATGTCCTCTTCATCATAGGGGATTGGAATGCTAAAGTAGGAAGTCAAGAAATCACCGGGATAACAGGCAGGCATGGCCTTGGTGTACAAAACGAAGCAGGACAAAAGCTAATAGAGTTTTGCCAAGAGAACATGCTGATCATAGCAAACACTCTTTTCCAACAGCACAAGAGGCGACTCTACACATGGACGTCACCAGATGGTCAATATCGAAATCAGATTGATTATGTCCTTTGCAGCCAAAGATGGAGAAGCTCTATACAGTCAGTAAAAACAAGACCTGGAGCTGATTGTGGCTCAGATGATGAGCTTCTTGTTGCAAAATTTCGGCTTAAATTGAAGAACGTAGGGAAAACCACTAAACCATTCAGGTATGACCTCAATCATATCCCTTATGAATATACAGTGGAGGTGAGGAATAGATTTCAGGGATTAGACCTGATAGACAGAGTGCCTGAGGAACTATGGACGGAAGTCCGTCACATTGTTCAGGAGGCAGCAACTCAATCCATCCCAAAGAAAAAGAAATGCAAGAAAGCAAAGTGGCTGTCTGATGAGGCTTTACAAGTAGCTGAGGAAAGAAGGGAAGCGAAAAGCAAGGGAGAAAGGGGAAGATATATCCAACTGAATGCAGAGTTCCAGAGAATAGCACAGAGAGACAAGAAGGCCTTCTTAAATGAACAATGCAAAGAAATCGAGGAAAACAACAGAATCGGAAAGACTAGAGATCTCTTCAAGAAAATCGGAGATCTCAAGGGAACGTTTTGTGCAAAGACGGGCATGATAAAGGACAAAGAAGGCAGGGACCTAACAGAAGCAGATGAGATTAAGAAGAGGTGGCAAGAATACACAGAAGAACTATACAGGAAAGATCTGAATGTCCCTGATAGCCATGAGAGTGCGGTCACTGAACTTGAGCCGGACATCCAAGAGAGTGAAGTCAAGTGGGCCTTAGGAAGCATTAGTAACAACAAAGCTAGCAGAGATGACAGTCTTCCAGCTGAGCTATTTAAAATCCTAAAAGATGATGCTGTTAAAGTGCTGCACTCAATATGCCAACACATTTGGAACACTCAACAGTGGCCACAAGACTGGAAAAGGTCAGTTTACATTCCAATTCCAAAGAAGGGCAACGCCAAAGAGTGTTCAAACTACCGTACAATTGTGCTCATTTCACATGCCAGCAAGGTGATGCTCAAAATCCTACAAGCTAGGCTTCAGCAGTAGGCGAACCGAGAACTACCGGAAGTACAAGCTGGGTTTCGAAGAGGCAGACGAACTAGAGATCAAATCGCCAACGTTGGCTGGATCATGGAGAAAGTAAGAGAATTCCAGAAAAACGTCTATTTCTGCTTCATTGACTACGCTAAAGCCTTTGATTGTGTGGATCACAACAAACTCTGGCAAATTCTGAAAGAGATGGGAGTACCAGACCACCTTACCTGTCTCCTGAGAAACCTGTACGAGGGTCAAGAAGCAACAGTAAGAACCAGACATGGAACAACCGATTGGTTCAAAATTGGGAAAGGAGTACGACAAGGCTGCATATTGTCGCCCTGCTCATTTAACTTATATGCAGAGTACATCATGAGAAAGGCCGGGTTGGATGAATCAGAGGTCGGAATTAAAATTTCCGGGAGAGTTATCAACAACCTCAGATACGCAGACGATACCACCCTAATAGCAGAAAGTGAAGAGGATCTAAAGAGCCTCTTGTTGAGGGTGAAAGAGGAGAGTGCAAAAGCTGGTTTGAAACTCAACATTAAAAAAACGAAGATCATGGCATCTGGCCCCATCACTTCCTGGCATATGGGAGGGGAAGAAATGGAAGCAGTGACAGATTTTATTTTCTTGGGCTCCATGATCACCACAGACGGTGACTGTAGCCATGGAATTAAAAGACGCTTCTCCTTGAGAGGAAAGCTATGGCAAACCTAGACAGCATAGTAAGAAGCAGAGACATCACCTTGCCAACAAAGGTCCACATAATCAAAGCTATGGTTTTACCCAGTAGTAACGTATGGCTGTGAAAGCTGGACTATAAGGAAGGCTGAGCGCCGAAGAATTGATGCTTTCGAACTGTGGTGCTGGAGAAGACTCTTACGAGTCCCCTGGACTGCAAGGAGGTCAGATCAGTCAATCCTAAAGGAAATCAAGCCTGAGTGCTCATTAGAAGGACAGATACTGAAGCTGAAGCTCAAATATTTTGGCCACCTAATGCGAAGAGAAAACTCTCTGGAAAAGACCCTGATGCTGGGAAAGACTGAAGGCAAAAGGAGAAGGGGACGGCAGAGGATGAGATGGCTAGATAGCATCACTGATGCAATGAACATGGACTTGAGCACGCTGCGGGAGAGAGCGCAGGACAGGAAGGCCTGGCATGCTATGGTCCATGGGGTCACCAAGAGTCGGATACAACTGAACAACTGAACAACAACAACAACAACAAATCATAGAGTTGGAAGGGGCCATTTAAGCCATCAAGTCCAACCTGCTGCTCAATGTAGGAATCCAGTTTAAAATTCCCCGACAGATGGTTATCCAGTCTCTGAATATCTCCAGTGAAGGGGAGCCCACCACCTCCCTAGGCAGTTGGTTCCATTGTCTGACTGCTCTGGCCATGAGGAAGTTTTTCCTGATGTTCAACCAAAATCTGCCTTCCTGTAACCTAAGCCTGGTATTTCATGTCCTGCAGTCTTGGATGATAGAGAACAGGTTGCGGCCCTCTTCTTGTGTGACAATCCTTTAGGTACTTGAAAAGTGCTATCATATTCTCCCTCAGTCTTCTCGAGGCTAAACATACCCAGTCGCTTCAATCTTTCCTCATAGGACTTAGGTTTCTAGCCCCTGATCATCTTTGTTGCCCTTTTTTGAACTCGCCCCAATTTATCTGAATCTTCCTTAACTGTGGTGTGTCCAGAATTGGACGCAGTATTCGAGGCAAGGTCTGACCAGTGCAGAGTAGAGTAGAACTATCACTTCCCGTAATTTTGAAATGATACTTCTATTGATGCAACCTAAAATTGTATTTGCCTTTTTGCCAGAAATTCTCTGCAAGGCCAGATAGATAGGTAGATATGAATGAGAGGATAACAGGTTAGTTCCTTTGAAAGAGATATGTGGGAAGGCTGACCCTTGCACCTGCTGTTTCAGTTTACAGGAAAATACGATTGGGGATGAAGGAACAGCTGCCCTGGCTTCTGCTCTGCGGATGAACTCCACACTCACTGATCTCTTGTAAGTTTCCATGTTGCACCCAAGGGCAGCATGTCTGTTAATGGGGAATGCAAGGCTGGGGGAGCGGGGGGAGGGCGGTCAGCAACAGCCAGCCCCTAACCTAAATCTGGCCCAAGAGATGTGTGCCACTGCTTGGCCCACAGGTGGGAAATGTGTGTGTCTTGAAACAGGACAGGAGCGCTACAAGGGGCAGAGGAGACTTCCTGAATGGTACACTCCGCCATTGATGCCCCCATGGAATTGGACTGGGAGCAGTGTTGTGCAAAGACTAGGCTCTGAGCAAGCCGCATGGCTTGCCTCACTCTCACTAATACGTTGTCCTTGGTGTAACGAGGTGGCCCTAGCGTGACTTGCATTGTCCTAAATGTGTCTTGTTTTGTGGCAGCCTCCAGGTGGCGCTGGTCGGCGAGAGCGGGGCCAGAGCGTTGGGAGAGGCCTTGGTTATTAACAAGAGCCTTGCAATGCTAGAGTAAGTACCCAAGTCCTCTCCGTATGTCTTTATGGGGAAAGCAAAGCTATGATTTGATGGTGCCACCTCAGAGCCTGACAGGTTGGCATAACTGGATCCCAGCTTGGCTCTTCCTGCTTCCCCTTTTTGCCTCCAGCCTCAGGTGGAATCATTGCACCATTTGGGCCAGAGCTCAAGAACTTGCCATAATTACTCTGTTTTGCTCCTCCTTCCAGCTTGAGAGGAAACTCCATTGGGTTGGCAGGAGCTAAGGCCATGGCCAATGCCTTGAAAGTGAACTGCACCCTTCGCAGGCTGAAGTAAGTCGACCAGATGCTCTCCAGATGTGTTTGACTACAACTCTCATGTTGGCTAGGAGTTGCAGTCAAACACCAGGTTCAGGAAGGCTGGTGCAGAGTAACAGATAAATGATCCTGTGATGGAATTGTGCTGTTCTGGCAGTCCAAGGGAAGAGACGACCTTTTCGCTCTAGGCTTTGGCATGGGTTGGTTGTGGAAGGGGCTTCCTGAACAGCCTTTGATGGCTGGAGGGTTTTCTGAGCCACTAAAGCTTGTGGCCCTTAGAGAGCAATCCTATGGCCCCTAGACAGCATCTGGGGCACCATAGAATGTTGTGGATTTCCTCCTTGATACCTATAGACAGAGCTACGAGCACAGAGGAGGAGATCCAATTGTGGATCGCAGCTGTGAACTCATAAGAGAAGTCAGAGAGGGAGAAAAGGGGGCATGCTGGCAGGTGGGGAGGGGAGAGGCTGGGATACACATAATCGTATGGCCTCTCCAGTCCCCTCTTTGCCCACTGAAATGCAAGTCAGCTAGATAGCCTCAGAGACCTGTCCAGCAGTTCTTTACAATTTAAATGGAGGGATGGAAGCAAAATCATCCTTGCGCTCTTATACTCTGCTTATACTTCACATATTTTTTTTTCTCTCCCAACACTGCTACCACCTATGGGGAAACTCACTGAACAACCCCACCTATGAGGTTTCTTATATTTAGCAAATGCTTATATTTCAGGGCCTAAGGGACTCTCTGACACTATGACTCAGAGTTCCCCAAGCTGACCCTTTTCCACTGCCACCAATTCTCTTAGGAAGCAATCCTATCCAAAGCAGGGCAGGAGAAGCATTGAGGGGATTGTTCCCTCCGTGCTTCTCGTGCCCTGCTTCTCTAGCTAGTCAGCCGATTGCGGCTGTCTAGGCGCAGGAGGCCGGAACAGGGAAGGAAGCTGCTGTACGACATTGGATGTGTCGTACAGGCATTTCCGCCCTCCCTGCCCCAGAACGCCCCCAGCCATGCCCCTTTCCAGCTGCTCCGCGCTCCTCCTGCGAGCATGGAGGACAGGGCTGTTCCGCGCTGCCTCTGAGGCAGCACGGAAGTGGGGGGAGGTTGGTTCTCCAGGAACCGACCTCAGAGCTTGGGCTCCGAGGTCGGTTCCTGGAAAGCAGCATATCCTATGGCCAGCTAGTCGCTGTCTAGCGGCCATAGGATTGCTCCCTTAGAGTACTTAAAAACCTCCTAGTAGCTTGGTATGAGAGGCTTAGGCATGAGATAGGCACCAACACTAGAGACAAGAAAAATGATTAAAGAAGTTCATTTATTAAATGGGTATTTTGTACATAAGGGAATACTAATTACTGTGGGATGTTCAAAAGAATGCTTACTGACACTTCTTAAGGACTCAAGGGACACTGTTGCTAATACAAGTCTCTAAAAGTGCTGGCTGGGAAATGCTGGGACTTGTAGGGCTTTTTTCTGTCTAAATATGCATAGGATTGAGCCCTTAATTACTTATTTTACCTCAGCCCAATTCCCTAAACCTCCACCCCAGCCAAATGCGCCCACAGCCAGGTCCAACTCTTGGGTAGATCCTTCCTTTGACTCCCAAAGCTCCTTCTGTTGTATTTCTGACCTCTGAGCCCATCTAGCTGCTTTTTGCAATTTAAATAGAGGAACAGAAGCAAAATTGTCTCCATACCTCTCGCCTTGCCTGGCTCTTGCCTGCAGGGCATAGGATGGGCAGAGGGCTCCAAACTCAGAGCCCTCTGTCTGTTGAGAGCGCAACCCAGAGGATTGCGCAGCGCTGTGATATTCTGCTTGGGTGAGGGCTGAAAGGGATGGTTTTGCAGTTAACATCCAGCCAGGGAATAAGAAGCCCGAGTTTTGCCCATGGCTGGCAAGCAGCAGCCTTGGAGAGCTGCAAGGGTCTGTTGTTGCTTTTGGGGACTGACGCGGCTTCAAGGCTAGGACTACCTGATTAGGTGCCGGGCGGTATATTTTTAAAGTAGTATGTTAATAGAAAGGCATTACAAAGAACGGCACACGTCTTGATTCCTGTCTTCTCCCAGGGCAACTGATAAGGCTGCCTTGAAACTTCCCACTGCTTGGGGAAATTGGGAGTGGAAACAATACCGTTGGGTCAACTGGTCTTTTAAAAATGGCTTTTTCAGGCATTGATGTTGATAGATACTGAATGGCCAGGTTGAGGTTTACTTAATAGAAAACGGAACATGGTTAGAGTAGACGCTATGTGCGAATGAAGATGGCACGTGCCTATGCTCTCTTGTTCGCAGCCTCCAGGAGAATGCACTGGGCATGGACGGCGCCATTTGCATTGCCACAGCTCTGACCAGAAGCCACAGCCTCACCTACATCAAGTAAGTCACTTGTCCCGAGCCAACATGTTTGGTCGAGAAAGGCTGTGCTCAAGCCATTTCTCATCTGGTCCCCACAGACTTTGGAAACGGTGCATGTGGCGACGGGGCTGGTTCATCATGAATGCAGCAGTGTGCATGGGTGTGCCACAGAATCAGAATTCATTTCCCCCGAGGATTCTCAGCCTTTAAAAAAAGTTTTACAGAATTTTTATTTTAGCCTCCATATAACTATGCAGGGAGAGCTTGACATGTATGGATCAGTGTGTGGCAAAATCTCAGAAAGCAGTGTGGCTGAGCAGGGACCCAGGGTGGTCAGAAGGTGCCCTGTCTAGTTCCTTTTCCCTCCTCCTCGACCCTTCTGTTTGCAGCTCACCGACCCCTTCCTTCCCATTTTCCCACCAAAAGAAAATCCCAGCTTTGTTGAAAAGTTGGGTGTCGGAACCAGGGTGAGGCATAAGTGCTAGGCTGGCGTCTGCAACCACACAAGGGACACTGGCAGGGCTTTTACCTTTTTCTTCCTTAATAGTTACTAGATCCCACTTTGCACCAGGGGGTTAAACTGCTGTTCCTTGGGCACAGAGGACAATCTTTACCGAACACTTTCCTCAGAGGTTGAGACTACCTCTAGTTATATTGGCCGTGGCTTGGCAGGTAAAGGTTTAAAGGTAAAGGTTTAGAGGCCTTTGCTTTTCTTCACTGCTTTCCTGCCTTGAATGTCTAGATATGAATTGGTGAGAAAGCGCCCCAGTCCAGTCCAAACCAAGACTGATCACCCACAGCAGCCTCCCAGTCCAGACCTTTATGGTGTAGCAGTGGTGGGTAGCCTTCGAGCCTGCCGGTTCTACTGTTATTTTTACTAGATCCCCGAGATGCACCAACTGGAGCTTGGTGCAAAAGACATTAAAGAACTCTTGAGTCCAAGGATTTATTTTGAGTAGCACAACTGAATGGAGCTCAGTCCTTCTATGCAAAAAACCACTACTGATTCCCCCCAGGTTTTAATTTCTGCAGTATACTTCAGGAGTGAGGGGGCAGCCATTGTATTGCTGCTATTGTTAAATAATTGGGAGTCAGAAATCCTTGTGCATCTACCATGCGGTCCAGATCTACCTTCTGCCCACCATTGCTTTATAGAATCGTATCACAGAATCATAGAACAGTAGGGTTGGAAGAGGCCTATAAGACCATCTAGCCCAACCCCCTGCTCAATGCAGGAATCTGTCAAAGTATCCCTGACAGATGGCCATCCAGTTTCATCTTGAATGCCTCCAGCATGGGAGAGCCCACCGCCGTAGATAATGGGTTCCATTGTCGTAGTGCTCGAACAGTCAGGAGGTTTTTCCTGACGTTCAGCTGGAATCTGGCTTCCTGTAACTTGAGCCCATGATTCCGTGTCCTGCACTCTGGGGTGATCGAGAAGAGATCCTGGCCTTATGGCACTAGCACAGTAGTCACCACTGTATTAAGTTGCCAATTGAGCAATGACTCAGGCTAGCAACAGCCTTGTGCAATGAGGGAAACTGTTAAGCACCCCCACACACACACGGCGTCTTTTTGTGAGTCTGAGGGGCTGTAGCTCAGTGGCAGAGCACTTGCTTTGCATGCAGGAGGTTCCAGGCAAAATCCCTGGCATCTCCAGGGAAGGCTGGAAAAAACCCTGCTTGAAACCCCTGGAGAGCTGCTGCCAGTCAGTGTCGACAATACCGGGCTCGATGGACTCGTGTTCTGACTCTGTATAAGGCAGCTTCCAACGTTCCTATGCCCTGGGGGAAAATTGCAAGCGAAGTGACCCTGGGGCACCACACCAAGGTTTCCTTTTTCTCCCCTCCCATAGCTTACAGGGAAATCAAATTGGCGAGTCAGGAGCCAAGGTGATTGCTGATGCCATCCGGTCAAATGCCCCCAACTGCGTTGTAGAGATGTGAGAGGGGCTCTGCTGGAGGCGGTCAGGGAGCCCAGACACTCCACACCCTGGGAGCGCCCCTTCTCTAAGCATGGTCTGCTAACAGAGGATGGCAGTGAAAGGAAAGGTCATCAGGGAGCAACAAGCTGATGCAACGGACAGTCCTAAGTGGGGCTGTGGCCTCTGTGGATGAGAATGGCCCACCGAGATGTCGTCATTATTCTGGGATCTGTTCCTGCCAATGAAGTGCTTGGGTGGTTCAGGCATTTTGCAAAGGATGCTTCAAAGTGGCCAATGTATTGACTGCGTCTTCCATCTTGGCTGAAGACACTTGTTCATCTATAATTGGTGACAACAGGAGGTGGACGCACCCACAAAAACATCACAAGCAGAAGCAAGACAGGGGGCGGGAGGAGGCCTTTATTGGTGAAACACGGGAACGTAACAGTCAAAGAGAAATTCGGAGTGGCTCTGAATAAAAACAGTATGGCTTGCAAGGTGCAAGTAACTGAGGGATCTTCAGAACAGAACGAACTCCTTGCTGGCATTATAGGATGGGATTTACAGAATATGTCCCTTTACCTGCTGCAAACAAAGTTATTTACAGAGGCATCCAGGAACTGGTAGGTTTGTGATAAGACAAAGGTACTCAGTCAGACCTATGCCAAAAGATTTGCTGGCTGAGAACAACACAAACAAAACAATGCTTGTATGTCTTTTAAATTAAAATAAAAAAAAATTAAGTAACAAAAATTTGTCTGGGGAAATCAGATCGATTAAACCTGGTCTTACATTAGCATGGACTTGTGTGGAGAGGACGTGGTATTAACTGTTTAGGTTAAAACTGTCTTTTTGAAATCTCCCCTTATCCCAGGAGGACAGTTAACCCTCAATGTATTTCACTCTTGTAGGTGCATATATGGCCAAGAGGTCAATTAGAGATTAGACTGAGTTAAAAGGAAGGAAATAGCCCCAGAATAATCAGAGGATCCTTGCCAGCTTTATTTGTTAGCTCTGGTCAACTGACAATGGAAATGTTTGCTTTGCCTGAGCTGCTGGGGTCGTGGCTTGCCTTAGTCCTTGGCAAAAGGAGGAGTTCCTTCCCTTCTGTTAAGGACAGGGGGGCACTTTGGCTGTTTGTTCAGGATTCAGTCTTCATCCGTAGACATGAACTCCAAGTAAAGGGTGTTAACATATCCTAATTATCCGTAAACAATTCTGGACCCATATTTGTATCCAAAAAGCAGCCAGGGCTTTTTTCTGGAGTCTAAACTGCTTTTTGCTACTAGACTGTAAGTATGATCGACGTGTGTGCGTGCGTGCGTGCCTTGCTGGGGGCTCTTAAACCTTCAGCACCACAGGATTTTAGGGCCCCCCAATTCTAAAGTATCATTTAATTGCCTCAACTTTGGTTTCTTTTCAAAGCAAGTTGGACTTCATGAACTGATAACAGCAAAGGAGTTTAGCTGCATTGAGAACCAAGATATATTACTTCTCTGGTACTGTTTTCACTGCTATCAACATAGCCTCACTTTAGAATATGTCCTGTCTGTGTGGTAGGTGTTGACTTTTTAGCTCCTCTGTGCTCCCCAAGATTTATCTCGGGAGATGCCACAGCCTCTCCCCTTCTGGGAGGCTGCTCAGAAGTCATTATCACTCTCCTCCAGCGGCTCAGGCTTCCTGACCCTCCGACTGGCCTTGTTGGGAGAGATGTCAATGCTGTCATCTTCCAAGTCGTCGTCGTCGTCATCGTCATCATCCAGATCAATTTCACTGTCCTCTGAGTCTTCCTGTGGGGAGACATTTTATTCATTATCTGGATTTTTTTTTTTAAAAAACCTGCCCCATTCCTAAAGGCTCAGGGTAAATAATAATCAGGTGCACATACGCAGTATGTTGAAATAATGGAATAATAATAATAATAATAATAACAACAATGATGATGATGGGGCTGTTTCCAATTAAATAAATCTCAAGTCAATTAACTGTATCAATTTTGGTTGATTAATTAAGTGTGCCTATGAGTAAAAAAAACAATAGTTCTAAAAATAAATGAACATAGGCTTGGATCCAGAGTTTGGCAGGGCTTTCCTGCCCTCTGTGCTCTCTGAAGGCCTCTCATGCGGACTGGGAAGTTCCACAGAGAATCAGAAAAAATCAGGTGGAGGCAGCTCCTGTGAGGTAGGCTTCTGTTCTGACAACACCCCATCTTTAAAGAAACAGATAAGAATATGATACAATAAATACATTGCTGAGCATGTACAGAGTACAATTGGGAAAGCTCAGCTTCTTAATACTATCATGGATTCTGTCTAGGCCTCAGGCCCAGGACCTCTCTTTCTGGGTATTACTCACTGTCCACACCTCCCGTGTTAGCAATCCGGGAACCCAGTCCAAAACGGTTCTGAAGCTTCTGCGGGCTGTCTCCATCATGGCGAATCTGTACGCCAGTACTCTGCATCTTACCATTATTTGCTCACTCCTATCAGCGGCTGCTACTGATGGTAAGAGCTTGCTAGAGAAGCTGCTGCACAGAAGTCGGGCCGTGGCCAGAGCCGTGAGGAATACTGCCATGTGGGCATGGGATGCGGAGGAAGAGCGTCGTGGGTAGGAGAGGCACACCCACCTTAGCCTTGGCTCTGGAGGCTTTGCGTTTACGGGCTTGGGCTTGGGCTGCCCCGACCTTTGCAGAGGGAGCAGCAGCGTGCAGAGACAACACAAGGTGGGAGCAGAAAGAAAGCAGAGAGAGAAATGAAACCAGCCAGTCTTGCAAAATGAATGCGAGTGAATGAGGCACTGCGGAAAGAAGGTCAGCGTCTCCAAGCGAGTCAGGGGAAGGCAGCTGAGCAGCATGCCTGGGCTACATGCCCGGGCCAAGCAAAGGGCTCAGCGGCCTGCCTGGGGATGACTCAAGCAGGGCAGGCTTGTCAACGTTTCCTGTCATCGATAATGGCTGAGAGCCCCCAGTGGTGTCTTCCAGCGTTGCAGCAGCATCCCGGAGGCTGCTGCAGCTGCGTTTCCTCGGTGGGGCCAAAAATCTTCTCGACTGGGCAGATGGCACTAGGGCAGTGGGAAGGATGGGCTAAGGGCCAGTTTATGCATTTCAGCCACAGAGGCCACTTTATCTCCACGTGGCTGTCACCCTATGGGCAGCTAGGGCAGGTGTTTTCAAACAGGAAGGAATGGCACTTCAGTGTGCCACAAGAGAACTGCACAAGAAACTGCCCCAGCTGTGGCATGCACCCCTGGGCCACCACTGGCTTTGCCACAGGATGGATGGATGTCTAATGCATGTACCCCCTCCTCTGCTGCTGCAGTACAACCATAATACAAACAGCAAAACACATCACAAGAATCAAACTGATACTGAAACAAACGTGGCCAATTCCCTATTTCCCAGCTGCAGCTGCCCCATGGAGCCATTCAAAGCAGGCTTTCATGCAGCAGCTGCATATCAGTAAACTGGCTTAAATCAGCTTTTGTATTTCCTGCATCTGTGCAGTGATGTCATTAAGACCACAACTTCTAACGGGGGAGAGACTACATCGTAAGGGGAAGAGCCCGGATGCTAACAGGCTTCTTCATCACTAAAAATCATGTATCTTTTTCGGCTATTGAGAGAGCTTTGGCTATTGGGTGGTATAGAAATTAAATAAATAAATAAATAAATAAAATCTTTTGAGACTGTGTCTCTGGGCACATTAGGAGGGAAAGGGGGCGCCTGTCAGATGGTTGGATTTCTAAAAGCCTACGAGCCAAACAAATAAAAAATGGATTTTGTTCCTGTGTTACGAACCACAAATCACTTTAGAGACAAAAAGGCATTCTTAGTCAGGAAGCACTTTAAATATTCAGCAGGAGTAATACCTTGATCCTAAAGACACAAGGACACTGTCCAACGGGACTAAGGGCACAATCCTATGGGGATAGTTGGCGGCCTCTGAACTTGGAGGCGACTGACTATCCAATGCAGGGCGGGCTGAGCAGGGAGGGGATCTTCTCCTCCGTGCTCTGGCTGCCCTGCATTTGCGGCTAGATGGCTGATTTTGGCTGTCTAGCCAGGGTGCTTCGGAGTGGGGCAAGGGGTGCCGCGCAGTGCATAGGAAGCGTTGTAACGGCGCTTCCGCTGTCCCCTCCCCTCCAGCAGGAACACCCCCTTTTCAGCCACTCCGCACTGCTCTTATGAGTGCAGAGCCAGGAGCGAATCACGCCGCCTACGAGGTGCTGAGGGCAGGGAGTTGGTTATCTGGGAAGCAATCTTGGAGCGCTGCCTCCGAGCTCAGTTCCCAGAAAATGAAAAATCCTATGGCCATCTAGCCACTGTCTAGCAGCCATAGGATTGCACCCTTAGGGTGGCTAAATCCTATTGTAGCAGGAGCAGGGAAACACTGAGCATGATGACATGACAAGCATTTTCTTTAGCTAAATGTTATTGGGAAGTCAGAGAGGGGACAGATTGGTAGCAGTCGCGTGCTCGTCTTAATTTGAAGAGTTCAATACTTTCCACTAGAGTATTGGACAGACAGTTCCCCCTAAGACTAAGCAATATCCCTGTGGGTAGATATTTGCCTCTCAACATTTATCACAGCCTAGTCGTTTTAGCAACAGGCACCGTGTGATAAATGGTAAAAGACAATAAAATGATGGTGAGGAGACAGCAAAACGAGTCTCAGCCCCCCAGAGATCCCTGAGAAGTGCTGTTTGCCAGCCTGGTGCTCTACGTCCCCAACATAAAAGCTGGTACAGAAGCAGGAAGGGGCAAAGACACAGATAGAGGGAGGAGGCAAGGAGGCCAACAGAGAAGACAGAAAATGTGAGAGAGGGAAGGAGTGGGAGCTTTGAGGAAAGAAGGAGAAAGACGGGCAGAAAGTGAAGGCAGGTATGGCAGAATGAACAGGCTGCTGATTTCTGAATGAGAAGATCTGCCAGGCCAAAAGTGCCAGCCTTGGCCAGCCGTACCCTTTGCTACTTACGTCATCCTCTGTGTCTCCACCTTGCATCGTCCCTACAATCCGCTTGCTTGGTCTCCCTGGAGCAGAGAGAGAATTCATGAGACTATGGCTGCATATGTGCCAATGCTGGAGGACAGATGAGACTGCCAAAGATGGTAGAAGGGGGGCCCTCAGACTTCTCCTCTAGCATCTCTGCTCACAGGTTTTGCATGTTCTTGTAGCAGTTCAAAAACCTGTTGGGCAGAGACGAGAAGCCAACGAAGGGAGTGCGGACAGCGCATGCAATGATGCCTCCATCACGCCACCTTCCGCACTTTTGCTTTCCAATACTGCGGCAAGATGCTTTAAAAGATGGTATCGGATTTAATGAAATATCAGATTGCTGTTAACAGGGCATAGTTTAGACCAAGTGTGGCTTCAAACAAGTTGCCAAAGGAAATGTTTTTGGAGCACTACAGAGGCTTTGGGGCAAACAAGAGGATGTGAACAAAAACCTATTAAGGCGTTTTGAGTCTTGATTCCGGGTTTTTGGCTAGTGCGTGCGAAGAGCTCCAAAGAGCTCATCATGTTCCCAGCTCATACAGAGCACAATCCACTGGTATTTTCTCCTGTGCAAGTCCCAATGAATGTTGATTAATTTCAATGAGGCTTCATTGAATGGACAATTGATTGTGCCCAAAACAACAAGTACGCCAGCTCCTGAGAGTGCAAATTAAAACAACGAACAATCAAAGGGAAGCTATGATCTGTTATCAGTTTAAGATGCCAAAGTCAAGAGATGTTTTCAGTCTTTCAATCCTTTTGTACCCAAAGGTGCAAACGTCCCATGCATCTTAGAACAGCCACCTTTTTGCTATTCCAAAAGCACATGGATGTAGGGCTCCATCCAAGGCAGCATCTTTTCACTTATCTCTGCCTTTAATTGGAAAACAGTGGCTTAAATAGAAGCACATTGGCTTAAGTGGTCTATCAGGTTTGCTCTTATGACTAATTTCTGAGTTACAGTCAGAAGTCAGTTCTTTTTGTAAGGAACGGCGGGTTAACATTTCTTGCATCCAGACAGCGCTTGACATGGCTGATGTTCTGAGTCACATGCAGGTCGCTCCCAAAGTACTCCTGTGCATTAACACCTCCTGCTTGACATATGGTTCAGGCTTGGTAGAGACTTGTGAAAGCATTCCCACACTACAACATCGTAATGTGAGAAGCTGGGGAGAAAAGCTGCATCTTTTGCCCTTGGCTGAGTTGGAGTCTTTGTGGGGATCAAAGGTAATTATTTTTTTAATGAGGTGATGTACCTTCCAGGGTCCTGCTTGACTTTAAGGTCTAAGCTAGACGTGATGGGACAATTCTGTGTGTTTAAACATGAAACTGCCCCAATTATGAAGAAAGGGGGGAATTCAATTTAAAAAGCCAAAAGGGTGCATGTGTGAGGAATGCAGAGCACACCCACAGCGAGGTATCCCAGATGCTTCTCTCCTCAGCCAATTTTCCAGTACTGGAACTGAGTCCGGCAGGAGGGGTGTGTGAGAAAGTGAGCCATGCCTGGATGGAAGGTTCTGCACTCCTTATCCACTTCCTCATTCTGTTTTTAAAATTAGACCTCTTCATCCACCTCTTTCAACATGATTGGGGCACTATTGCTGTAGTATCTCCAGATGTTTTGGACCAACTCCCAGGAGCCCCTCCCCAAAGCCCCTTCCTGGCCAGTGGTCAGGAATGCTGGGAGCTGAAGTCTAAAATATCTGGAGAGCTACCTTCTGCCATCTCCTGAATTATAGCATTGGTTTGGGGCCAGGTTATTTGAAGGACCGCCTACACCCATATAGTTAAGTATGTATGTAAAGTAGATTGAGACTAAAAAGAGTGAGCATCAAAACTGGGAGAAAAACCTATTTCAGATTCCTAGAACCTGGCCTAAGTTTTATGCACCAGCCCTTCACAGAACTGAACAAATATTTCATATCCATAGGCGCCACCATCAAGCTTCTAGGCACCTGCTAATTTTCCCCACAGGGCAAAGTGCTTACATCTGTAATGGAGCATCAACCAGCCTTGTGATTTTCTACTCGCCTGAGGAACACTGCAGAGCCTTTGGGTAAGCATGCAATGCACAATACATGTGCGGGATACCCTCGCACCTCCACCTTGCAGCAGGCCTTGGAGGCTAGAAGGGAGAGTAACAGAGCTGCAGGCAGCACTGTGGCAGTGAAGATGGCAGGGGAGAGAGGAAGACGGAGTAGCAGCATAGTAAAATGGAGCAAGGATGGAAAACCACTTTGCCTAAGTGAAAAAAAAATTCTATTTAATTCCCGAAACTATGAAAACGGGGGTGGGGGGAGCTTTAGGGCAGAGTGGGAAAGCTGACTAGCTATGGGGCAATCACGATGGCAGTGGCTGCCACAACTATCAGAAGCAATTTTATGAGCTTGGGACTGGAGAGCCAACCTTTCGCTAACCTTGGGAAGGAGAGGCTCTGTATTCTACAGAACATGTTCTACCCCATTTGGGGGGCGGACTTTCCCCCCTTCAATCTAGCATCCAGAGCTGGTCCTTCTACTGTATGACCTGCAAAGGCGAGCTCTGTGCTTTGGCCTCGAGCAAAAACCACACAAGTAAACAAACAAAGAATGTACAATCTGGTCCCACGTACTCTCTGGCTCGTACCAAAGTTCAGATATCTGATCATGAATTTCTAGCATGCTTTGCCTTTCCCCAGGGGTGCAAAGAAGTGGTAGATGTGCAATAAATCCAAATGTGGGGTCGGAGGAAGGTGGAGAGGATCCAATAAAAGAAGCACACAAGCGGCCAACAACTTGCCTGGCTCGATTGGGCCCCCAGGGAGCTTGTCAACCCTGCTGCTCTAAAAACTATGAGGCTTTTGAATTATATGTTCAATAATTAAAGCTTTTGCTGAGTCAGGACCAGGTGCCCATCTCCTTTAGGGACAGCTGAGCCCTGCTTTCAGAAAAGAAGGGGAATGGAAGAGGTGCACAAACTTGTTGGCCCAGAGAGGGGCTGGGGCTGTACATGCGTGAGTGCACACACTCACCTACAATTTTTTTTTTACACACGCACCCCTCTCTTTCCCTCCCTGCCCACGGAGATGTAGGGATTGCTGGGAGATGGTGGAGGTAAAAGCCTCCCGTCCTCCAGCGATTGCTACAGTAATCTCAGAAGCCAGGGGAAAAGGGGTTCTTCCCCTGCAGCTGGGGTGCAGGGAAAAGTTGGCGGGGCCCTGCCAGCTTCAGAGGCCACACAGGGAATGGCCAAGGGCTGCAGGAGGCTGCCAGTTGTGCACCCCTTTCTTAGGGCACATCCAAGTGGCATCGAATTCCAATTGTGCCATTTTGGCAGGGCAGGATCCTGTCTGTTCAGAAATGTTATCGTCACCTGCCAGCCCTCCAGGCTGACAGAGACTGCTACAGGACCAGTGTTGGCAGGCTTTGCATGGTGAGCACAAGGCTATGCTGGGAGATAGAGATGTTTGGCTTTTTCCAGGACATTCCTCATACTCGTGAGTTACCAGACACCCCCAGCCCTGAGCATGGGACATTTCCATCAGGATGTGCCCTTCTGGCAAGGTTTGTCATATGAAATAGCCATGGATGCATACAGCACGAGGCTCAGCACTGGGTTCCTAAAGCCCAAGCCGGAGCAGATGTGTGTTTGAACCAAGACCTGCTGTAAAAAGGGAGGTTCCTTCTGTTAAATGTTTAAGGGGCTGCAGATGAGAAATTCAGAACTTTCCACCTCCTACAGCCCTTCTTCCCAGGTACTTTTCTTCCAGCCAGGGCTCTGATACCAGAAGTGTGTTGGGCTGAGAAAAGAGCAACCATGTCGTAGTTTGACCCAAAGATATGTAGTCTAAATTTGGGGCTGATTGCATTTCAGCATTCTGTGCATATGCCAAATCTTTCAGTTCCCAGCCACTTCAATACCCTGAGAATCAACATTTTCATTTTTTAAAAAGCACATTTCTAGTTCTCGTGGTCATGAAGATAGGCTTTTGAAGGCCCGTGGCACCACCTTGTGAAATGAAGCTGGCAGCGCTCATGCTCAGCCCCCATTCACTGCCACATGGCATGTGCAGGAACTACTGTGCCGAACCATTTGGGAAGAATGAGCAAGGGCAGGGAGAGGTACCTTGCATCAGCATCTCCATGGCCGTATGCTGCTTCATCAGTTGCCTGTCTTCCATTTCACTGTCAGATCCCTCATCCTCATGGATCTCGATGTCTGAGTCATTGTTACCTAAATAAAAACACGAATGCCCACAAGAGTTACAGCCCTCACTGAGACACGCTCAGGATGTCAGACCCATCTCTCTTTGCTCTTTATTTCATTTTACGGTATGACTGTGGACTGACAGGCGGGGGAGAGGCCAAAGCTCAGGGGTAGAGGACGTGCTTCGCATGCAGAAGATCTCAAACCTCTCCAAGTAAAAGGATCTCAGATAAGGGGCCTGGGAAAGAACCTTGCCTGAGGGTCCTGGGGAGCTGCTTCCCCAACCTCCAGTTCTCCAAATGTGTTAGACTGCAACTTCCACCATTCCCAGCCAGCCCCCAGACTAGGGGAGGCTGGAGCAGACAGTCTTACAGGGCTGCGGCACTTCAGGCCCAATCTGGCTCTTCCAAGGCTTCCCCAACCACCAGTCATGTTTCCTGGCTTTTGTGCAGCTTCCTCTCCATTCTAAAAGGTTGAAAAGCGTCTCCTTACTGGCAGCGAGAGCTTTAAGCTAAAATGTGCTGGCATTTCTGGCCCCGCCCCTTTTGCCTTCGGCCCCGCCCACCCTCGGGATGTGGCCCCCAAAAGCTTCCCCAAGATTGAACTCAGCCCTCAGGCTCTTAGCTGCAATCTCACCTGCATAGTTAGGGCATTTAGACCCCACTGACTTCAATGGCATTTAAGCTAAACGGTGCCCTGGACGGCAGCTCAGGTTTACAGCAGACTCCATTACACAATTTACACGTCACTGAGAATCCACACATGCGTACAAACGGACGGGGGAAGCTGGTCCCGTAAAGGAGTCCCCCTTCCCGCTTTCAGTCCTCTTACTCTCAGACATCTAAGTTTATACAGCATCACTGTGCGATAACACATACTACATTTTTCGTGGGATCGCTGTAGTGGTCACTGGAGAATCGGCTTATCAGAGCATCACCAGAACAGATTGTTCCTTCTGATCATGCCAGGCAGTTGCCAACAGGAGAGAAGTAGGGTGGTGATAAATACAAGATGCGTTTGCTGTCAAGCCGACCTGCAGGAGCCCACCCACACACCTCTCTTTACCCCTGCTCTTAAACCTGTGGCTCTGTTCAGCCTAGCGAGAAGGCCTGTACAGTGTGGCAGGAACAGCTCCCAAGCAGTCTTCTGCCTTATCTCCTGCAGATAACGGACACTACTGATTGTCATGCCCTTCACAGAAACATAGGTAAGGGACTCCGTGAATCGGTGGCCTATCGGAACAGACACAAATACCCAGAGGTTTACATGGGCTGAATGGCTGCTACTCAGCGCGCTCAAAACCTGTGTTGTGTAGGATACAAATGCAGGATTTTGGAAATGCTATACATTTTGTTTGTAGTTGATACTGCTTGCCAGCTGGTTACAAACCTCTCAGAAATTTATTCTGGGGGGCTGTGATGAGATCTAAAGAACATCTACCTCATCCCCAACCACTGAGAAGCAGGGAACCTGTTCACTTAGGGGGAAAAAGATAAGTATATCCCTCATTCAGGATAATTTCTAGATAATTAAGGATCACTTGCCCAAGCGCAGTTACCAAAATGAGACAGAAACGGGCTGTGGATTTATTACAAAATGCATCTCTCTATATATACTCCAAACCTCTACTGATTTTATACCTGTTCAACTGTTATGGCTTCCCCCAAAGAAACTTCGGGATTGTAGTTTGTACTTTTTGCATTTCAATTTCCTTTGACCACAGGGTTTACATTCCTCCCTCCCCAACATATGTATGTAAAGCTTCCAATTTGAGGTTGACATTTCATACATTTGATGAAGTGGAAAGTGTCCATGAAAACTTATGCCAGAACAAATTTGTTAGCTGCAACAAACTAACATGGATACCCTCTGGAAATTGATATTTGACCAGTCTGTTGACCAAGTCTTCTTAGACAGGTAAAATGGCAACTGCGCAGAATAGAACATTAGCTTTCTTTAGGCAAAACAGAAATTGCAAACAGCCTCCAAAACAGGTCCAAAAATACAATATTTACTGATGCCTGGAGAGGGCCAATGCCCACACAGTGAGAAGAACCACAGACCATGACCCTCAGAGGAAAAAGACCACATCAATCAAGTTTTCACCTGAGCAGGTTTTTAAAAATACAAATAATACGGGGGGGGGGGGGCGCAAACCCAACCTTTATTCTGTCTTTGCTCCAGCAGACTTGAGCCAATGAATGCTGAGAGCACCTGAAAATTTGCAGTAGTCCTATAATTCCTTCCTTGGGCCAGGATAAATCGAAAGGCTTTCGGCTTGCCACATGTGTTGGCTTTGCTGGGCTCCTGTACTGAATTTAACAATGGGGCATTTTTCAAAGTTGTTTTCAAATTGCTTTTCATTTGATGTGTGCAGGGAGCTTTCGACCCCCCTGTGGCTGCTGCTAGAATTTTTTCAAAAGTGCTACCAAACAGCAGTCCCTGCTGGTCTGCAGTTTCAACAGCTGCTGTTTCCAGAAAACAGAACACTCACGAATTTCTCTGCCTGCTGAGGAACCAGTAAGGCTGTTGTGTAATGTTGCTTCGTTCAAGGCAGCAGGTTTAAAAGCCATTTTAATGTTCAAACTACTTACGTTTTTATCTAGAATTACAGTCAAACAGACCCCCCACCTTAAGACAGAGAATTGAGGACAATCTTTCCTCTTCTCTTCCATCCACATAACCATTATGTGAGGTTGTTGTTGTTCTTATTATTCAGTCGTTCAGTCATGTCCGACTCTTCGTGACCCCATGGACCATAGCACGCCAGGCCTTCCTATCCTCCGCTCTCTCCCAGAGTGTACTCAAGTTCATATTCATTGCATCGGTGATGCTATCTAGCCATCTCATCCTCTGCCGTCCCCTTCTCCTTTTGCCTTCAATCTTTTCCAGCATCAGGGTCTTTTCCAGCGAGTTTTCTCTTTGCATTAGGTGGCCAAAATATTTGAGCTTCACCTTCAGTATCTGTCCTTCCAATGAGCACTCAGGGTTGATTTCCTTTAGGATGGACTGATTGGATCTCCTTGCAGTCCAGGGGACTCGTAAGAGTCTTCTCCAGCACCACAGTTCGAAAGCATCGATTCTTCGGCGCTCAGCCTTCCTTATAGTCCAGCTCTCACAGCCATACGTTGCTACTGGGAAAACCATAGCTTTGATTAGACGGACCTTTGTCGGCAAGGTGATGTCTCTGCTTCTTACTATGCTGTCTAGGTTTGCCATAGCTTTCTTCCCAAGGAGCAAGCGTCTTTTAATTTCATGGCTACAGTCACTTCCGGTAGTTCTCGGTTCACATGCTGCTGAAGCCTAGCTTGTAGGATTTTGTGCATCACCTTGCTGGCATGTGAAATGAGCACAATTGTACGGTAGTTTGAACACTCTTTGGCATTGCCCTTCTTTGGAAATGGAATGTAAACTGACCTTTTCCAGTCTTCTGGCCACTGCTGAGTGTTCTAAATGTGTTGCCATATTGAGTGCAGCACTTTAACAGCATCATCTTTTAGGATCTTAAATAGCTCAGCTGGAATACTGTCATCTCCGCTAGCTTTCTTGTTAGTAATGCTTCCTAAGGCCCACTTGACTTCACTCTCGAGGATGTCCGGCTCAAGTTCAGTGACCGCACTCTCATGGCTATCAGGGACATTCAGATCTTTCTTGTATAGTTCTTTTGTGTATTCTTTCCACGTCTTCTTAATCTCATCTGCTTCTGTTAGGTCCCTGCCTTCTTTGTCCTTTATCATGCCCGTCTTTGCACAAAACGTTCCCTTGAGATCTCTGATTTTCTTGAAGAGATCTCTAGTCTTTCCCATTCTGTTGTTTTCCTCGATTTCTTTGCATTGTTCATTTAAGAAGGCCTTCTTGTCTCTCATTCCTATTCTCTGGAACTCTGCATTCAGTTGGATATATCTTCCCCTTTCTTCCTTGCTTTTCACTTCCCTTCTTTCGTCAGCTACTTGTAAAGCCTCATCAGACAGCCACTTTGCTTTCTTGCATTTCTTTTTCTCAGTAGTTCCTCAGGCACTCTGTCTATCAGGTCTAATCCCTGAAATCATTCCTCACCTCCACTGTATATTCATGAGGGATATGATTTAGGTCATACCTGAATGGTTTAGTGGTTTTCCCTACGTTCTTCAATTTCAGCTGAAATTTTGCAAGAAGCAGCTCATGATCTGAGCCACAGTCAGCTCCAGGTCTTGTTTTTACTGACTGTATAGAGCATCTTTGGCTGCAAAGGACATAATCAATCTGATTTCGATATTGACCATCTGGTGACGTCCATGTGTAGAGTCGCCTCTTGTGCTGTTGGAAAAGAGTGTTTGCTATGATCAGTGTGTTCTCTTGGCAAAACCCGATTAGCCTTTGTCCTGCTTCATTTTGTACACCAAGGCCATGCTTTCCTGTTATCCCGGTGATTTCTTGACTTCCTACTTTAGCATTCCAATCCCCTATGATGAAGAGGACATCTTTTTTTGGTGTTCGTTCTAGAAGGTGTTGTATGTCTTCATAGAACCGATCAACCTCAGCTTCTTCGGCATCAGTCCCATTTTATCATCTGGCAACAGGTGGCTGAGGGAACGCGGCCTTTTGGCCATGAATGCAGCCCCTTCACACGAGTGAGTAAACAAACGAAGTGATGTTTTCCATTAACTATAGTTTCTCATTTCACTCAAACAGGGAAACTACGGTTAACAGTGTTGGGATAACAGTGTGGGGCCCAAACATGCAAAGAACTTCCTCCTCTCATAGTATCCCGCCCGTGCATTAAGATCTTCAGAGGAGACCCTTCTCTGAATACCGGTGAGAGATATATATTATGAATCCACAAAGGGGAGGGCCTTCTCTGTGGTGGTGCCTTGACTCTCAAATGCCCTTCCAAAGGAGATCCAATTGGCACCAACTTTGTTGTCTTTGGGATGTCAAGTTAAAAGGTTTCTTTTTGCCCAGGCATTTTAACATCTGATTATTTTAGATTTTAATGTTAAAAAGAAATGTGTTTTTTTTTTAACTGAACTGATTGAAGTTTGGTTTGCTGGTTCGAGAGTTGTTGTCTAATTTGCCTTTTAGCATGTAAGGGTACAATCCTGTTATAATAGTCAGCAGCCTCCGAACTTGGAGGCTGATGCCTATCTGACGCAGGGCGGCTGGAGCAAGCCTCCGCGGTCCATCTGCCCTGCATTTTCGGCTAGACGCACAATTTCACGCATCTAGCCAGGGACTTTGGAGCGGGGGGGGGGGGGGAAGCCTCGTAAAGCGGCTTCCACACTCTCCTCCCCTCCCCTCCCCACCCCTGGGACCACCCCCTTTTCTCCCTCTCTGCGCTCCTTTTCTGAGCGTGGAGAAGAAGCTGGCACAGAAAGAACCGTGCTGGCTACAAAGGAGCAGGGGAGGGGGCGAGAAGCGCAGTTCTTGGGAACTGGCTTTGGAGTCCTGGCTCCGACCTCTGTTTCCAGAAACCAAAAAATCCTATGGCCCTCTAGACAGTGTCTAGTGGCCATAGGACTCCTCCCTCTGTGTATGGTTTTTATATTGGATTTGGTATCTGTGTACACCACCTTGGGATCATGTGGATGAATGGCAGTTTATACATTTAAATAAATACAGAAATACAGAAATAAAAAGCTGGGATATTCAGCAATGGGGAAGACAATGCTGTGTCTTTGTGCACCACTGAATTCAAAGGATAGCAAAGTTTCAGGAGGAAGGAAAACCCCCACCAAATCCCGAATGTGTTAAAATAAATCCCTCCCTGAGCTCTGGTTCCATTTTAGCTACCAGCCGACAGATGTGTCACTTGCTCCAAAAAGCTCCACTCTGTGTGCTCAACATTCACCTGGGAAACTCAGGAGTCCCACTTGGATTGTACTATATTGGTAATCCAATGCGACTCTCATTCACTCCCATCACATCAAATATTTTTTGTACCACAGCAGATACATGAGATGCTCCATCTGAGTGGTCTAGGCCTGGGAGCTTGTTCCTCTAATCCACATGGTATTTTTGCTCACAAGAGTGAACAGCTTAGAAATTGTTTGCAAAGCAGAGGCAATTTTACGGCTGTGAGATTGTTATTGCTCCAGGGGAAAGCTCCATAAATCGAAAGTCCAGCCCTGAATACTTGAGCAGCTAAGAATGTGCTGGTTCAAATCCCATCTTACTTACAGACTCATTTGGCAGCCTTGGACAAAATGCCATCTCAGAACCTCAGTTTCCCCATCTGCAATACAGGGATTTCTGAAATAATGTTTGTGAAGTGCTCTGAAAGTGCAGGAGCTACCTCTACGAGCATGTACAGAGTGCCCATCCCCTCTAACTAGGATTCGACAAGGAAGAGGCAGGCAGGCAGGCAAAGACCACCTCTGGCCCGATGGACCATCCGTACTTTTCCCCACAGGGGTCTTTTACCATCAACTGCTCTGTGGGAGAGATCCTTATGAGTTGCGGGGGGGGGGGGGGAGTGTTTGGCTAATATCGTTTACAGTGACTATATTAACATATCTTTATCTTTCTTGTAAGCCAGCTTGGAAGGATTTCTGTCCTGAATGGTGCGATATAACTAATTATAATAATAAATAATATCCTCCTCCAGGCCTCTCACAACTCACTTTTTATGAAGCCTTGGGCTTAATTCCCGAGCTTCAGCATGCACAACAGGCTCACATGCATCAGCTATCCATCCATCCATCTCTCTCTCTCCCTGCCCCTCCCCTCCCCGCCCCTCCCGCGGTGCCCTCCCCACTGTCAAAATTTAGAGAATGATCTCCTGGCCTTGTCTTCTTGCTTCTGAAATTCTGTAAAGCACCATTTATCTCGATGGCACTGCGTAAGGAATAAGTACCAATAACAACATATAAAACATGTCAGATTAGTATTATAATTCCTACTAGTAAAATGCCTGTCCTTATGTGTGACATATGTGTGAAGAGGGGTCCACACACCTCCAGGACCTCTGAAGGAGGAAAGTACACATTGCTTCTGCATTCCCTTGTTCCCATGCTGTCAGAGCCGGGGTTGGGGTAGGGGAGGTTTCCCCCTCACCAAAGCACTGCCCTCAAGTGCAAGGCTTTCCTTTTCCTCATAGGAGAGAATGGTGAGCGACTCCTGACTTATAGGGGAGAAAGTAGAGGGGTGGGTATACAGGTCTGGGGGTGAGGGGAGCGTTGAGCTAAATCTGCTCACTGCCCCTGGTCAGCCCAGCTATTAAGAATCAACCCTGCTCCTACTCCAACCTGCATAGTCCCATCTGGGATTTTGTTTCTTGGTCACATGACGGCATGTTAAGAATGGGATGGAATATTGGGAACAAGTATATGTAGACACATATAGATGCATTAAGTTTATAATACATCTGAGATGACATCTGCCCTCCAAAATTTGTGACTCACAACTGGTGAATTTGGTGGTGGTAGGATTTCAATTATTTCCAGGAGATGGGGACCCCCAAGCTCATTCACCTGAATTTCAGGGGGCACTTACTGTAGCAGCAGATGTTCACTGTTGCTTCTTTTCTTTTACCATTCAAAAGAATGCTCATGCTCGTGAGGGTGGCAGCAGCCTTGGCTTTCTCCCTCTCCCCTCCATGTTTAAAACTAAAGCTGCAGCAGACAGACCAAGAGCTCCAGCTGCCACTATTTGTCCTGCTTTAGTTTTAATCAACATGGGCAGGAGAAGAAACAGTCGCTTTTAAAGGGTTAGGGAAAGGAGAAGAAAAAAAGGAAACCACTGATGGAAGGGATACATCTCTGCAGCCCTCCTGAAACAGGGCCAAACCTAACACAGTCCTTACAGGTAGTTTACACTCCTTTGACTAACATCCTTTCCAAGGTCACTGTTACACTGCTATTTAGCCTCAAGTTCATATTCATTGCATCGGTGATGCTATCTAGCCATCTCATCCTCTGCCGTCCCCTTCTCCTTTTGCCTTCAATCTGATGCTGGGAAAGGTTGAAGGCAAAAGGAGAAGGGGACAGCAGAGGATGAGATGGCTAGATAGCATCACCGATGCAATGAATATGAACTTGAGCACGCTCCGGGAGAGAGCGCAGGACAGGAAGGCCTGGCGTGCTGTGGTCCATGGGGTCACGAAGAGTCGGACACGACTGAACAACAACAAGAGCTACCTCTAGCCTGCTGCTATCCTCTGCATCTTTTCTGCCCTCCAGGTTAGCTCACTCGTATTTGGCATGGCACCAGCTGGCATCACTCACTTGCAGGACTTGTGTGCTGGGCTGAACTGTCTCCCTACTGATAGATGTTTAGAACTGCTCATTCTTCTGGCTTCCCTCACCCCTGCTCCCTTTGAAGTCTCTGGCAACCCCCCCCCCCCAGCTTGCTAGACATTTTCAAACACATTTGCCCAGAGCTATTTTCAAATGGCCTCTTTGAAGCTGGCGTACAATTGGAACTGATCCTTAAATATGAACAATCTGTTCCTCAAAAATCCTTTATAAGTTTCCATACTTTCCTTAGGAGTTTGGAAAGCTTCCTATCTAAGCACCACAATGTGGCTCTTACAATAAAATCCAAGTAGCTTCTAGCACACTTTCAGGTGGTCCCTGAGTCCGTCATATAAATGAGAGTGACTATTAACTATGTTGGCCAAGTAGAACATCCTTCTTCAAAGGCAGTAAGCCACTAGTTGCTAGGAAGCACAAGAGGGGAGGACCTTGGGCTAGATAGACCCTTGGTCTGATCCAGCAGGACTCTTCTTCTGTTCTTAAGACAAGAATATACTGAAGAGCCAGAGGTGTCTTAGATGCTTCTATTACATGGTGAAGAGGCAGGGCGCTTTCAGTATAAATGTTAAGACAAACTGAAAAGCAGCTTGTCTCTTCTTCAGCGCAAGCAGCTGCAACATTCTACAGGACAGCTGAAAGGTAAGAAAATGTGATCCACAAAGATCGGAATACTAGTTGTCAGCAGAACGAACTTAAAAGCCACTGTTCTACAACTTTAAGCCTATTGCCAAATCCAAGAGAAAATCGATTAACAAGCTGGAATTATCAGATACCAGTCCTCTGTCAATCTCAGCTACAAGTAGAAATTCCCTTAACTGAACCACAAGAGAAAACCTCCTGGGTTCTTTCTGCCCCTCATAAATGTTAAATGCATAAGTAGCAATATTAAAATCACCAGGGTGATTCACCCAAGGGGTCTGTGCTGACGTCTTAGTTAAGAATGAGTCAAAATTGAAATATCAATATTTTTGGCAGAAGTCCAGGTGAAAATTATTCCTGCCAATCTGTCACTAACTTTAATTTTTCAGTCAAACATTAATGTTATAACAATATTATTTGAACACTTCGTTCTACCTTGTGCGGGCAATCTTACTAATTATAGTACTCTTGGTATTGCAAGGAGGGATACTGTTTCTTGTCTCCTAGCTGAGCAGAGGAAGCTGCTCCAGCTGGTCTAGGGACTATACAAGCAAGCAAACTCCCAGACAGCGAGCGAACAGGGAGAGCAAACAGGAGTTTGGCAGGGGAGTTCAGCTGGGGAGGTCAAGGGGGAGGTCCCTAACAATTTTTTTCAATTCCTTTTCCTTGTAACACACACTTCTATACCAGTGGGACTCTGTTGTTAACCTCCAGTGAATAGAGGACAAAGCACAGACTATCCCAGTACAATCAGAAAGTTAGAAACATAAAGGGAATAGAGACTATGGAAGGAAAAGACTCTGCAGTGGTGGTGACCTGCGAGGTCTGTGCAATGCTAGTTTTCTTGTCTGAGATCAACAGGGCCTACACGTGCAACAAGTGTGAGTTGATTACACTGTTGGAAGAAAAAGTAAGAGCACTGGAGCGGCGAGTGTCGACCCAGGGAATAAGAGAAGATGAAGAGTTCTTAGAATGGTAGAACTACCGCAGCAAAGCAAAGTACAGAAGTTAGAAGAGCAACAGCAAGCTAAGACAGAAGAGGAAAATGCTGAGGCAAGGAAAAAGGAAGTAGAGGATACTCCTTGGAAAAGGGTGACAGTTAGGAGCAGAAGAACTAGAAGCCACTCTGCACCACTGGAAGCAGTGGAACTATGGAACCATTTTCAGGTGCTTGAGAATGAGACTGGAGGGCAGCCTGCAGAGGAAGAATTACAGGGGACCCCGCAGGACAGCAATCAAGAGGCTGAAGGTCAGTCAAGCAGAGGCAATGAAACCAAGGCCTAACAACAACAAGAAGTAGTTGTGGGAGACTCCTTGCTGTGTGGGACTGAAACCCAAGTATGCCATGAAGACCCATGGACTCGCCAGGTATGCTGTCTCCCAGGAGGACAGATTAGAGACGTGACTGAAGGATTGCCTGCACTCATAAAGCCCACTGACAGGTACCCCTTTCTTCTCATCCATCTGGGAACAAATGATACCGCCAAGCAGAGCTATGAAGAAATCACGTCAAACTTTGAAGCTTTGGGAAGGAAACTCAAGAACTTTGGGGCCCAGATAGTTTTCTCATCCATCCTTCCAGTAGTTAGAAGAGGGATAGAAAGGGAAAAATACTCTGGGTGAATGACTGGCTACAAAGGTGGTGCTGACATGAGAGATTTGGATTCTGGGACCACAGGCTATACTTCCTGGAAGATGGACTGCTGGCAAGGGATGGGTTGCACCTCACAAGGGCCAGGAAGAATGTGTTTGGCCACAGCATGAAGAACTTTATCAGGAGGGCTTTGAACTGAATCTCACGGGGGAGGGAGAAGTAAAGTTGGAGGTAACAATGGACGAAGGCTTATGCACCACAACAGAGAAAACTGCTCTACTAGTATCCAATAATAGTCTTCAAAAACATGTAGGAAGAAAGCCAGACTATAAAGCACATGATCTTCAATGTCTATATACTAATGTCTAGAGTATGGGAAACAAACAGAACAAACTTGAACTGTTAATACAAGAGGGAAATTATGACTTGATAGGTGTAACTGAAACTTGGTGGGATGACTTAGTGGGAATACAGCAACAGAAGGATATAACTTGTTCAAAAAGAACTGAAGGAACAGAAAGGGAGGTGGAGTTGCACTATATGTTAAAAATACATATCTCTGCACAGAAATTCAGGAGGAGGACCTTGGTAGCTCCATTGAGAGCATCTGGGTTAAAACAGATGGAGCGAAGAATAAAAGGAACATGGTGGTCGGAGCCTACTACCGGCCACCCAATCAAGGAGAAGACGAGGATGAAACCTCGTTGGGAGGTTGGACTTGATGGCCTTGTAGGCCCCTTCCAACCCTACTACTATTCTATGAAACTTTTGAAAAGCAAATTACCAATGTTTCAAGGAAACATGATGTAGTAGTAATGGGGGAGTTCAATTTCCCCCATATTTGCTGGGAGACACATTCTGCAAAACATGGCCCCTCCAAGAAATTCTTGACTTGTGTTTCTGATAATTTCCTCCTACAGAAAATGGAGGAAGAAACTAGAGGATTGGCTCTCCTTGACTTGATCCTAACCAGCAGAGATGACTTAGTGGATAAAGTAGCAGTTACGGGAACTCTGGGGGAAAGTGACCATGTTATACTTGAGTTCTTGGTTCTAAAGGAAGCAAAACCTGAGTGTAGCCAAACTCGTACCCTGTATTTTAGGAAAGCCAATTTTAATAAACTCAGAACAATGATAAGTAAGGTCCTATGGCAAGCAACTCTAATGAGAAAAGGAGTCCAAGATGGACAGGAGTTTATAAAAAAGGAAATTCTAAAGGCACAATTACAAACCATTCCAACAAGAAAAAAAGGTGGACAACAACAGAAGAAGCCAATGTGGCTTCACAAAAAGCTTAGAGATGGCCTGAAAACAAAACAAGGACACATATAGGAAGTGGAAGGAAGGCCAAGCTACAAAGAAATAGTACAGTCAGGTAGCACAGAATTGCAGGGATGGCATCAGGAAGGCTTAAACAGAGAATGAGCTGAGGTTAGCTAGGGATGCTAAAAGCAACAAAAAGGCTTTCTTCAGATACATCCATAGTAAAAGACAGGGGAAAGAAATGATGGTTCAACTATTAAATGAGGACAGCAAAATAACAGATGACAAAGAAAAGGCTGAGGTGCTCAATTCCTATTTCAGCTCAGTCTTCTCCCAAAAGAGGGTCTATGACCCCCCAGCAAAGGCAAAGTACAGGCTGAAGGATTGCAGCTTGAGATTGATAGGCACATGGTCAAGGAACACCTAATTACTTTGAATGAGTTCAAATCTCCAGGGCCGGATGAACTGCATCCTAGAGTAATAAAAGAACTGGCAGAAAAACTATCAAAACCACTGTCTATTATCTTTGAGAATTCATGGGGGACGGGTGAAGTGCCAGATGACTGGAGGAGAGCCAATGTTGTCCCTATCTTCAAAAAGGAGGAACCTAGGAACTACATACCAGTCAGTCTGACATCCCTGGGAAAATTCTGGAGCAGATTATAAAGCAACCAATCTGTAAGCACCTTGAAAATAGTGCAGTGATTACTCGAAGCCAACATGGATTTGCCAAGAACAAATCCTGCCAGACTAATCTGATCTCATTTTTTGATCAGATAACCTCCCTTGTGGACTGTGGGAATGCTGTGGACATCATATACCTCAACTTCAGCAAAGCTTTCGACCAAGTGCCCCATGATATCCTGATTAGCAAAGTAGCTCAAGTGGGCTAGATGAAACAACAATCAGGTGGATCCACAGTTGGCTACAGAATTGGAATCAAAGAGTGCTTATCAATGGGATCTTCTCAAACTGGGGGGAGGTAACGAGCGAGGTACTGCAGGGTTCAGTCCTGGGCCCAGTGCTCTTCCACATTTTTATTAATGACTTGGAGGAGGAGGTGCAGGGAATGCTTATCAAATCTGCAGATGACACAAAATTGGGTGGGATAGTTAATACCCTGGAAGACAGAAACAAAATTCAAAGTGATCTTGATAGGCTGGAGCGCTGGGCAGAAAACAATGGAATGACATTTAATAAGGATAAATACCAAGTTCTGCACCTAGGAAAAAGAAACCAGATGCACAGTTACAAGATGGGCAATATTTGGCTCAACAATATTACAAGCGAGAAGGATCTTGGAATTGTTGTAGATCACAAGCTGAATATGAGCCAACAATGTGATGTGGCTGCAAAAAAGGCAAATGCTGATTTGGGCTGCATTAATAGAAGTACAACTTCCAAATCCCAGGAAGTACTAGTTCCCCTCTACTCAGCACTGGTTAGGCCTCATCTGGAGTACTGTGACTAGTTCTGGGCACCATGCTTGAAGAAAGATGCAGACAAATTGGAGAGGGTTCAGAGGAGGGCAATGAAGATGATCAGGGGACTGGGGGGAAAAAGCCCTATGAGGAGAGACTGAAAGAACTGGGCATGTTTAGCCTTGAGAAGAGAAGACTGAGGGGAGACAGGACAGTGCTCTTCAAGTACTTGAAAGGTTGTCCCAGAGAGGAAGGCCAGGATCTCTTCTTGATCATCCCAGAGTGCAGGAAACAGAATAATAGGCTCAAGTTACAGGAAGCCAGATTCCGGCTGAACATCAGGAAAAACGTCCTGTTAGAGCACTACAACAATGGAGCCAATTACCTAGGGAGAGTGGGCCCTCCCATGCTGGAGGCATTCAAAATGAGGCTGGACAGCCACCTGTCAGGGATGCTTTGACTTGGATATCTGCATTGAGCAGGGGTTGGACTCGATGGTCTTATAGGCCCCTTCCAACCCTACTATTCTATGATTCTATGATCTCCCACAAATCAGGAGGTGCAAGAGAGAAGAAAGTAGTGATGGTGAGGCTGTCAGTTACTCATCTGCCTTTTAATTCAGGCTTGTACAATTCATTCAGGCTTGTAAATTGCTACTGACCACCAACCTGGATGGCTTTTAAAGGCCATTAGAGAAATTCAAGGGGGATAAGGCTAACAAGAGCTATTGGTCATGATGGCTATCTATGTATTACCTCCAGTATTGGAGGCAGTATGCTTCTGTACACCAATTGCTGGGGAACATGAGCAGGAGGGTGCTACTGCACTCATGTCCTACTTGTGGGCTTGCCATAAGCATCTTGTTGGCCACTATGAGAACAGAATGTTATTTATTTATTTATTGAATTTATACCCTGCCTTTTTTCCTCTTGCAAGGAACCCAAGGCGGCTTACATTATCCTCCTCCTCTCCATTTTATCCTCACAACAACAACCCTGTGAGGTGGGTTGGGCTGAGAGTCTGTGACTGGCCCAAAGTCACCCAGTGAGCTTCCATGGCTGAGTGGGGACTAGAACCCGGATCTCCCAGCTCCTAGTCCAACACTCTTGCCACTACGCCACAGTGTTAGATTAATAGGCGTTTGGTCTGAACCAGCACAGCTCTTACATTCTTATAAGAAACAAGCAAGCAAACCTGTGCTTAACTCTCAGCCTCCTCTATTAAAATTGACCCCCAATCATTAATCAACCAGTGCTTTTCTTGAACAATCAATTAAAGCTTATAATCCTAATTAACATCAGACATTTCCCTCTAACATACTCCTGGGGTTTTTTTTTAGTGACATCACAGCCCAGTTTTGCAACAAGTTATGTCCAGGCCGCATTGCATAATGTACATGAATATTCTAGATGCTACAGGAAAGGGTCAGTATCAAGATGTTAACAATCAGAGCCAGTTTATACGTTCAGCAGAATTAGGTGGCAAATGTTTACCTGGACTGCACCGTTTCAGCCTGCAGACAGGGGTGTGGAGGGCATGCTTGAGCAATATCCATAGACATAGACAAATAGCATATTGTGAAGAATGCTGACCTGAATTCTTCTCCCTGACATAATAGTTTTCTGTGTGCATGGGGGATTTTTTTTTTGCCATTGGGAACCATTCATAAAGTTGGTATCCCATTTGCCGCTTGACATGGTATATTCTGCAGAAACCTTTAACACTTTTGCGCTACTAAATGGGTAAACTGGTGTTTTGCGAATCTGCCATGCATAAAGTGGAAGAGGGCTAGGAGAAGACCGCATCCCTCGATTAGGAACTGGAGGATGTATGTGCGCTGTTGGGGAGAAATGGGGATTAGAGAGGCAGGAGGCCCCTAGGTAAAGGAGTCAAGGGAGTAGGGGACCCAGGAGGGGACCCAGGAGGGGGCACACTCCATTGCCAAAGTACAGGCTTTGCATGCAGAAGGCCCCAGGTTTAATCCCTGACATCTCTGATTAAAGGCATAGCAGGGCTGAGAGGGATCTGCCTCTGCCTAAGCCCTGCTGACAGCCCATGTAGACCAGAGTGATGGTCCAATAGTCCGACTCAGTATAAGGCAGACTACCAGGACCAGGGGCCAAATCTGCCCTTCTGAGGCTCCCAACCTCCAGGGTTCTCCAGAAAGCCATGCCCCTGAACCCTTTCCCCCAACCACCAATCATTTGGTGGTTTCCCACCTTTTGTGCAGTTTTTCCCCCACTCTAAAAGGTTGAAATGCCTCTCCGCAGGATGAGTTCCTGGCAGTAAGAGTTTGAGCTGAAATATGATGGTATTGCTTGTATTTTTGGCCCCGTCCTTTTTGCCTTGGCCCTGCCCATCATTGTAGCATCTCCAAAATGGAATTTGGCCTTTGGCCTTCAAGAGGTTCTGTCCCCCAGGTATAAGGCAAGTGCATATTTGGACATATGCATAACTCCTAAGTCTGACAGAGAGGGGCCAGAGCTCAGTGGTGGAACACATGCTTTTCAGGAAGACAGTCCCAAATTCAGTCTCTGGTATCGCCAGTAACAAAAGATCTGATGTTCCAGAAATGAGAAAAGCCTCTGCTGGGCACCACCTAGAGAGCTATCATCTGTCAGAGTAAATAGCACTGGGCTAGATGGACCAATTGTCTGACCCAATAGGAGATTGCTTCTGTTCCTTTGGAATGAGTAGGAGATGAGGCAAGGGCCTGGATTTCACAGACTGATTAAAAATAACCAGCCAAATCTTTGGCTACGGGTCACCAGTACAGACACATATTTTTTGTTAGGAAAATGTATGTGGCAGGCAGAAGTTATACAGGACAGTGGCATTTCTTCCAGGGCTAGCGACTGAGTTTGATACCACATCGTTAAAGTGAGCATGGTTTGTCTTTTCCTACCACTAATAGGGCTTGCCCACTAGGTCACTATGCAATGAATATGAACTTGAGCACGCTCCGGGAGAGAGCGCAGGACAGGAAGGCCTGGCGTGCTATGGTCCATGGGGTCACGAAGAGTCGGACACGACTGAACGACTGAACAACAACAACAACTAGGTCACTGCAGTCAGGCTTGCAAAGGGACCTTTAAGCCTGAAGCATCCAGGATTTTCCAGCTCCCACCAGAGAAAGGGGCCAGGGAGAGAGAAAGAGACAATACACAGCCCTTGCTTCCCATTCCCACTTGAAAAAGGCCAGTTGGGTGGCAGGACAATGATGCAGACAAGGAGAACTACTCTAGCTCTACATCTCTATGAAACAAGCCCTAACTGTCTGCCTGGTATTTAGCTGCCACAGTAATGTGCCAGGCTGCATTGGACCTTGGATCTGCCAAGACATGAAAGGGTTAACAAAAAGAGCTCACTTCCACTCTTCAGCAGACGTTTCTCTTCCTCCTTCAGCTTGCTCTGCATCAAACGCAGGGTGTTCTCTGCTTCCTGTAGGGAAGGGAAAACATCAGATCAGAACAGCAGCTGCACCTTCACCCAGCTCAAGAGGGTAACAAGACATAAGCCAACCTGCTGCCAAGGTTAAAACTCTGCAGACAACTTAGTGCCACAGGACAGAATTTTAAAAAAGAGAAAGTCTCTCCCCATTCAGTGGATCAACTCTACCTGTTCAGAAGTGCTGCAAACGTTTGAAGCTGCACCTGCTACTATTTTATTTTTGTTCTGAACACCAAGGCCAGAAGGTGACCTCATAAAATTCAGAAGCTTAAATTGCTCTTTATATAACCTGTTGACCCAATAAAAGAAAATTTGCAAACATTAAGCAGCAGACACAGAACAGGCAGTCTCAGCGGAGAATCTCAAGAAGAATGGTCTGAGGTAAATGGGAATTTTATTGCTGCCACTCATTAGTGAAGACAGCCCTTGAGAAGCCAGAAAGCATAACGGGGGAGTTACAGGGATATTGTATGGCCTACATCCCATGCAAAGACCCATCCACACTGAGGGCTGTGTATAGTTCCATACAAGTGCAGAAAACCCACATAATGTAGCATGGGGTACAGTACTTGACTTCCTACAATCTCAGCTTTTATTGCTAAAAAGAGCACATTTCTAGTCCTTACAGATGCAGTGATATGTTTGAAAGTGTGGTGAGCAATGCTGGATAAAATCTCAGAAGCCAAAGGGGTGACTAGACACAATTTCCTGGGCTTCTCAGTGCCCTGCAAACTCCTTGCCCCTCCCCATAACTAGCAAGACAGAATATGTCAGGATCTACAGGAAACAAAAAACGGGCAATCTGCAAAGAGGAAGAGTTTCAATTAAAGGCACAGGAGCTCTGAAAAGCCTTAACAGCAGTTTGTCTGCTGATGCTGCAGCTGCATTTTGAAAAACAAATAATTACTAGCCAGGTCTGAAAAACATCAGGAGGGATCACAGAAAACAACACAGGAAGTCAATGGTTTGGAAACATCATTTTGACACTCAAAGTGAGCAAACAAAGGATGGCAATTCCAGAGAAAAGGACTCAGTGGAGGCATCCAAGTAACAATGCAGCTCTGTCAATGCTGTGTGATGTATTCCATTGCACCCCATGGCTGGGGCTACAAAGGAGATGTGCTGCCAAGGCTGGCTCCTGACCGCACCAAGGGAGGGCAGCTGCCACGGCCTGAAGGTTAAAAGGGAGTCTGTTGAGATCAGAGCAGCACAATTATTTTGGTGAAAAGGCGGGATATAAATCAAATAAATAAATAATAATAGATTTAAAGCCTTAACACACAAGCATCACCTGTAGGGCGGCCAGATGCAAAAGAAGGCAGAGCTCCTGCACCTTTGTGTAGAAGAGGGGATTTCAGAAGGTGCAGCTTGCATGACAAGCTATACCTCCTGAAATTCCCTGTTCTACACAACTATTAAAGGGAGCCCTCTGCTCTTTTGGATCTGGCCACCCTAATAGCTTGGTCTTCGCCTTCCCCTTAATCTTAGTTAGGAATACTCAGGGCGTTAGGATATTATTCCGGATTAGGGCAGAATATAAAGGTAGTGATCTTGTTTACATGCTCCAAGAGAATGGAGGGAAGATGCAACTTTGTTCCTGGGAAGCACCATTACAGAGAACAGTCCCTTACTTACAATACAGAGATTGGAAGGATAAGGTTTGTTTTTAAGAAAAATGTAAGAATTTGGCCTGTGGTTCAGCTTGCTTGAATGAGTCACCTAGTTGAAGAATTCTTGGGTGCACTCTCGGTTTGCAGGCCCCTTCTGTTTAAAGGGGTCCACTTGTCCGCAAATCTGTCCCTGTGTGCAGTGCATACAAGGCCAGGGTTAAAAGGCTCCAGAAATCTGCACCTGGAGAGCTAGAGAAAAGATGTGAAGACAAAGAGAAGCACTTAAAGTTTTATTTGTATACATTTTAGGCTGGGGGTGTGTGTGTTAAGATCCTGCTCCAGCTGTTACTGCTTTCAATAAAGAATGGTGATAGCGATGATAGCTGCGCTACTTAAAGCTCAGAGAAGCACTGCTTGTTGTGTTGGTTTTCAGTGGCTTTGTGCAATTGCTGGGGTGGAATGAAATTGAGAGCGACGTCACAAAAACACTGACAATTGGAAATGTGCACACAGTGCTTCTGTGACTACCCCCTCACACAAAGAATCTGCAAAGGGTTTTCATGCAATGCATCTAAAGCTGAGACAGAAATGGCTTCAAAGGCCACGAAAGTAAATCCAATTTCCTCACAGTTATTCTTACAACTACATGATGAAGCAAATGGCAAAGGAGATGATTATGTGTTCATATTTTCCTAAATGAGGAGAAAAAGAGCTCCAGAGCGAGGCAATCAGACACATTTGTTACCATAAAGTCTTTTTCTGCATCTTGTACACACTGATCCTAAACTCTTTTACTGCAAAGCAAATCCCATTTATTTTACTTCAGTGGTATATACCACAAAAGGTTACACAGGTGATGTACGAAGGAAGCATAATTAAGTGAGCTCTTGCCCACACACACTTTCCTCAATCTCTTTTGTATACTTCAGCCACATATGAGCAGGACATGAAGTGAACACACGAGAATCAGATTGCAAGACCCTCCCAGGGACTTTGCCACCATCCGGCTGCTTCTGTGCCCCTCCTGCCTTCTCCCTTATTGGGCCAAAGGACAGGAAGCAGGCTGAGAGCCAACAGGGTGAGTCTTTCCCCTGCCAAGTTGTGGGGCCTTATACCAGCAAGTCTGTTACCGTGCAATGATAGAATATGGATTGGGCTGCATCAGGAGGTCTCTGGCACCAGTCAGCAGATACCAGGCAGATCTTAAGTTCCAGGGATCAAGGAGAGACTGAACACTTCAGGGCCGTAGAGGCTTCCGGTGAGAGTTAGATAAGGCCAAAGTTACTTTGACCATGGTCTCAGCTGCCCAACCCTGTCCCTTAGCTGAATTTAAAGGGGCAGAGGTCTGGCTCAGAGATATGCATACTGTCAACACTGGATAGTTTGCAGATGTGCCCCCGTCTTCTCTGGTGGGGGCTTACAGGAGAGCAAGGGTGAGTGCCAGTCCCTTGAGGAGTCTGCACCTCTGGCCCAGGGGCAGAGTCAGGCACCAAGCCCACTTCCTCTGGGAGCTCCCACAATCCTTGGACTGGGCTTCAGGCTAGCTTGGGGGTAGGTGGGATCACTGAGCCAGACTCCTGTGCTGACTTCCATTAGCGCAACACTCTCGGGCTCTGGTCTGGCCTCACCCAGGCTGGCCCTTGGGCCTTCCTGGGCAGGAAGGACTATAAAAGGGCTTCCTGTTTGGGCTGGGAGCACAGCTGAGCAACATGGACTTCCTAGCTCCAGTGTGTGTCTGTGTACCCCTCCTGGCTCAAGTCTTGGTTCTTGGCTCACCTTTGACATCTGATTAAACTGGATGCCTTCATCTGTTTTAGAAGGAAGATACAGAAATATGCCATATTCTGAGAATACCTGTCCTTGTGGTTTAAAATAGGTGGAAGAGATATTGAACTGCAACGACTGCGTACTTTCTATTTGTGGTAACTGATGTTAGGGAAACATTTTCAGGGAGAATGATGCGTCTTCCAGGGAAATTCAGAATTTTAAGTTCATGATTGCTTTTATATAACTTTAGGGTTGTGTACATATTATTTTAATTTACATTAAAATTGGGATGTTTTAAAAGGGGGGGTATGTGTGTTTGCTGGGGGAATTTGGAATTTTAGGTTTGCTTGTTTTATATCAGGGGTGTTGAACCTCAGGCCTGTGGACCAAATCCAGCCCTCTGCAGTTCACCAAATGGTCACATCTCTTCCCCCCAACCACCAAGTGTTTGATGGCTTCCTGGCTTTGTTGCAGTCCCCCCCCCCCGCCATTCTAGAAGGTTGAAATGCCCCTCCAAAGGTGCAGTTATTGGCTGTACACGCTTTACGCTAAAATATGCTAGTATTCTGTGTATTTTAGCCCTGGGTCTTTTTGCCTCGCACACCATTGGGCTGCAGCCCCTAAGAACCTCTCCAAAACTACATTTGGCCCTTGGGCTGAAACAGGTTCAACAACCCTGCTTTATATTTATTTACTTTATTGTATTTTATTTTTGCCCTACCTTTCTACCAAAAAATTGCACTCGAGGTGGCTTACAAAATATTACAAGGGATTAAAATAATAAAACCATACAATAAATACAATGCATAACAACGACAGAAAAAGCATTATTAAAACCATCACCGAACCCAACAGATGCTCAGCAAGTGAGCTCAAAAGGCATGGAGCCAACAATTTGAGGCACCGAGGAACAAATGTGCTTCCCCCACAAAGAGACAAACAGGGTGTGTGAAGAGAGGCTAACATCAAGGAGATGAACATTTTCACTTGCCTTGCCCCATCCCTCTGCCCCAGAGGCCTCATCAAAAGCTGCTTCCTTGAAGACTGTGTTTGAAGGGGTATAAGGAACACCAAGGGGCTGAGCATGTGTGGGGTCTGAAGGGGACTTGACATTCATCCCCAGGTGAGATCTAGAAAAGGGTCTGAGAGAGAAAAACCAGTGTGAGCTGGAAGCAAGGCGGCCACGAGCAAGGGTTATAGCTGCTAACCAGTATAATTTAATCATAGGGACGCCAACGCTGCCTTCTTAGTGTGGAATGGAGATCTATTTGGCCTTGTACATACTTTATTTCTATGCGTGGTTTTAAGCTGCTGGATTAGATTTAGTTTTATTTGTATTGTTTTATTATATGGTTCCTTTAGTTGTACCAATACTGTTAAGCATTGACATTCATAACTATTTATGTTACATTTTGAGCTGTTAAATTTATTGCTGTTGGTATTCATTTTGATATGTTATAAGCCGCTATAAGAAAAAGAAATGCAAGAAAGCAAAGTAGCTGTCTGATGAGGCTTTACAAGTAGCTGAAGAAAGAAGGGAAGCAAAAAGCAAGGGAGAAAGGGGAAGATATATCCAACTGAATGCAGAGTTCCAGAGAATAGCAAGGAGAGACAAGAAGGCCTTCTTAAATGAACAATGCAAAGAAATCGAGGAAAACAACAGAATGGGAAAGACTAGAGATCTCTTCAAGAAAATCGGAGATCTCAAGGGAACGTTTTGTGCAAAGACGGGCATGATAAAGGACAAAGAAGGCAGGGACCTAACAGAAGCAGATGAGATTAAGAAGAGGTGGAAAGAATACACAAAAGAACTATACAGGAAAGATCTGAATGTCCCTGATAGCCATGATAGTGCGGTCACTGAACTTGAGCCGGACATCCTCGAGAGTGAAGTCAAGTGGGCCTTAGGAAGCATTACTAACAACAAAGCTAGCGGAGATGACAGTATTCCAGCTGAGCTATTTAAGATCCTAAAAGATGATGCTGTTAAAGTGCTGCACTCAATATGCCAACAAATTTGGAACACTCAACAGTGGCCACAAGACTGGAAAAGGTCAGTTTACATTCCAATTCCAAAGAAGGGCAATGCCAAAGAGTGCTCAAACTACCGTACAATTGCGCTCATTTCACATGCCAGCAAGGTTATGCTCAAAATCCTACAAGCTAGGCTTCAGCAGTATGTGAACCGAGAACTACCGGAAGTACAAGTGGGATTTCGAAGAGGCAGAGGAACTAGAGATCAAATCGCCAACATTCGCTGGATCATGGAGAAAGCAAGAGAATTCCAGAAAAACATCTATTTCTGCTTCATTGACTATGCTAAAGCCTTTGATTATGTGGATCACAACAAACTCTGGCAAATTCTTAAAGAGATGGGAGTACCAGACCACCTTACCTGTCTCCTGAGAAACCTGTATGAGGGTCAAGAAGCAACAGTAAGAACCAGACATGGAACAACCGATTGGTTCAAAATTGGGAAAGGAGTACGACAAGGCTGCATATTGTCACCCTGCTTATTTAACTTATATGCAGAGTACATCATGAGAAACACCAGGTTGGACGAATCACAGGTCGGAATTAAGATTGCCAGGAGAATTATCAACAACCTCAGATACGCAGATCATACCACCCTAATGGAAGAAAGCGAAGAGGATCTCAAGAGCCTCTTGTTGAGGGTGAAAGAGGAGAGTACAAAAGCTGGTTTGAAACTCAACATTAAAAAAACGAAGATCATGGCATCTGGCCCCATCACTTCCTGGCATATGGAAGGGGAAGAAATGGAAGCAGTGACAGATTTTATTTTCTTGGGCTCCAAGATCACCACAGACGGTGACTGTAGCCATGGAATTAAAAGACGCTTCTCCTTGGGAGGAAAGCTATGGCAAACCTAGACAGCATAGTCAGAAGCAGAGACATCACCTTGCCGACAAAGGTCCGCATAATCAAAGCTATGGTTTTCCCAGTAGTAATGTATGGCTGTGAGAGCTGGACTATAAGGAAGGCTGAGCGCCGAAGAATTGATGCTTTTGAACTGTGGTGCTGGAGAAGACTCTTATGAGTCCCCTGGACTGCAAGGAGTTCAAATCAGTCCATCCTAAAGGAAATCAACACTGAGTGCTCATTGGAAGGACAGATACTGAAGCTGAAGCTCAAATATTTTGGCCACCTAACGCAAAGAGAAAACTCTCTGGAAAAGACCCTGATGCTGGGAAGACTGAGGGCAAAAGGAGAAGGGGACGGAAGAGGATGAGATGGCTAGATAGTATCACTGATGCAATGAATATGGACTTGAGTACGCTCCGGGAGAGAGCGCAGGACAGGAAGGCCTGGCGTGCTGTGGTCCATGGGGTCACGAAGAGTCGAACACGACTGAACGACTGAACAACAACAACAAGCCGCTATGGGCACGCTGTTGTGGAAAAGTAGCATACAAATACATTAACGAATTAAACTAATTAGTGAGGTGGTGGCCCTTTCCAGAAAGGTGCACGAGATGCCAATGCAACAGAATTTATATGAAATATACTGAGTATCTTTGCTTGTTTTCTTCTTACAATTGAAACTGAATGAGGTTTACAACCACATCCATGATTAAATTTTGATATTTTATTTCTTGTCATGTAAGTATGAAATATCCTATTATTTTGGAACTTATGGGGATACATATGTAGTTCCCTCCACTAAGCTCTTGCTTTGTGATGGTCCGATGAGCAAATGCAAACAGACAAACCTGAATCTGAGAGCTGCCTATGTAACACAGAGGGAGTGAGGAAAGGAGTGAGGAACTAACCGCATGCTCTCTATTAACCTTCAGAGCTTTCTGCATCTAGTGGGCATGGCCTCTGCAAGTCAGGTTGGCTCTATGTGGGTGTATACCTTGGAATCCTTCAGGGCTTGCTTTCTAAAATTGCTTTCCAACGCAGGAAAAAACCAGCCCTGTCCCCCCCCCCCCGCCCCCCTGCTGAACTGGACATAAGACATAATATAGCTCACTCCTGCTCTAATTGGCACAACAGATGGTCCTATGTCTGATAATACAGTCGAGACAGTCTTCAGTGGTAAGGCATCAAGATGCTGCGTTTAGGAGCTATGTCTACCACCATGGTGAAAATATCCATTTATTTCTATTGTTGTGCACACTAATTAATAGCTCACCACCCTCACCTCTTCATTCTTAGGTTGGGGAAAAAACACCTAGAAGAGATGTAGCAATAAGTCATTTTACAGAAAGCTTTAAAAGGGGAGTGTAAGAACACTGGTTTAGGAAGCAAAATTGTGCAGCTATTTCCTAAAAGTGGTTGAAAGCCTGAACTGTAGTTGCTACTGTAAAAGCTGTTGCAAAAAAAAACATGTCCTCAGAGGCTGATGATCAACGACGAAGCCTGCAATGGACAAAATTACCTACAAAATTTAAAAAAAATTACCCAATGGAATTCCCACCGAAGCCCTCATGGCTACTGCGATTCTGCAATACTGCCCATGGCTTGCTGAAGTCCCTACTGAAAACATTCCACATTCTTTAAGGCAGGGGTGTTGAACCTCAGGCCACATCTGGCCCTCCAAGGTTCTCCAGATGGCCATGCCCCTTCCCTCCACTCCTCTTCCCTCCCCTCCTCCTGGAATGTAGCCCCCAAGAGCTTATCCAAAACTGAATTCAGCCCTTGGGCTGAAAGAGATTCAACATCCCTACCATAAGGCAATGCAACTTTTGTATTTTTAACAATAATTCTGAATACAAATCAAATTTGCATAAATTCCTTACCTCCTTTATTCTAGCCTGTTGCCAGGTGTGTGTGTATGATCCTTTCCTGAGCTTTTTGTTCCACTCCTCAATTCAAGTGCCCAGTGCCTACCACAGGAGGGCCTAATAACATACATTTTCTCTTGAGAATTCTCTGCAGCAGACTACACAAGGCAGAAACCCGCCATGAACCTTTAACATAACTTCTCCCATTCTTTCTGCAAGGACATCTTCCTCTGACTTGTGAATATAAAGTTCGAACTAGAAAAACTGAGAACACAGAATTGCAATTGTTCCAAGCCTGACCTTTATGAAGGATTACTAAATGATTTGTGATCTCCTTTTATTGGATGGCACGAAGCGGATTCTTTGCCCCAACCAGGACTTGTTTTGTAGCTGTTTGTTAAGCTTCCCAGTGCAGGAACATGAATTGATGGACATGAAGCTACAAATATAGACCTCGGCATTCCCAAAGCTGCTGTCACTCCCGCTTAAAAGACTGCTTAATATCCCTCCCCACTTGCCCCTGGAGAAGCTCTGGACATCACTCGTTACTCAGAGCTGATGTAGCGTAGGGGCTGTGAGACTAAGAGCTGGGATGTCTCCCCAGATCAAATCTTCCTTCAGCCCACAAATTCACCAAAGGCACAATCCTATGCCTGTTCAGACAGAAAAAAGGCCCACAACTCTCAGCATGCTCCAGTCAGCCCTGCTGGGAGTTGTAGGCCTTTTTTCTGTCTAAACATGCATAGGATTGTGTGCTAAGTGGCCTTAGGCAAGACACTTAGCCAAATCAGTATATGATAGGGTCTGCATTTATGTTACAGTAGCTGCTATACATATTGCTACTCGGAAGCCAAAAGGAGGGATGTAATAAAACAAACGACAGCAACAAAAACCACAGGCATTCGATGAAAAGAATATGACCCTTGGACCCCTTTGCATCCTAAAATGAGAAGCAGATCTTCCTGAGCTCACTTCTTCCCAAACAGAAGTGGGGCAGAAGAGAGGCAAACCATCACCCCAGCAAATTCAATATGGATATCAGTGAAAACTCTCTGCCAGGAAGCATTCAATCCACCCAGTTTGGGGGTTAGAAGCTTCCATCTTTGCCAGTGTCCTCTCTTCGCCATTCCTGGACTTTTTGCTTCTCTGCATCCAGATATCCACTGCTGGCATTCAAGATCTGGCCTAGCACTTGTGAATCTACGTTCTACAAGGTGGAATTCTCTCCCAAACGGACAAGCTACAATGTCATTTGTCATACATTTGTCAGCGTCCCAGTCTGCTGTTGCAACTGAATGGGGTTCAAAGAGGACAAGAGGGTCACAGTGAAGGCTGCAGTGTAGCCAAATCTCAAAGTCTAGCTGTCTGGAAAGGGATTTAAGAAGCCACCCCAGTTCAGGGGAAGACAGTTTCGACAGACTTCCTGAAAGCTTGCCATTACCAAGGCAATATTTCTATGGCACAAAATGAAGCCATTTCAAATCGTCTCATTCACTGAGCTCTAACCTATGTGTTAGGTATGAATGAGACATTATCTCTGTGATGATGCCCCAGAAGCTGCTCTTTATGGAGTCAGATGACTCAACCATCTAGGCAGGTATTGCTTACTTTGACTGGCAGTAGTGCTCCAGAGCCTCAAGGAGAGACGGATCTTTCCCATTCCCTGGCACCTTGATTCTTTTAACTGGAGATGCCAGAGGTTACACCTGGCACCTTCTTTATGCAAAGCATCCACTCTATCTACCACTGGCCTACAGTCCCTGTCCAGTAATCTGACTCTTAGGAAGACAACTTTTCAAGATTGTTGTTCAGCATGATCTCATAATGAACTCTGACAGATCACAACCATATATAAGCCTCCATTCCAGATCAGCCTGTCTTCCTTAATTAAAATTAATTAAATATTTCCTAGCCTTGAGTTCAGGGGGAGGCAACCTGGTGCCCTCCAGATGTTTTTAAGCTTTCATATGTTATATTGTTTTATGCTGCACTTTGATGTTTTAATTTTTGTGAACTGCCCAGGGAGCTTTGGCTATTGGGTATTATAGAAGTGAAAGAAAGAAAGAAAGAAAGAAAGAAAGAAAGAAAGAAAGAAAGGGAGGGAGGGAGGGAAGGAGGGAGGGAGGAAGGAAGGAAGGAAGGAAGGAGAGGAAGGGAAGAAAGAAAGAAAGAAAGAAAGAAAGAAAGAAAGAAAGAAAGAAAGAAAGTTTTGGACTATAACTCCCATTAGCCGCAGCCAGGATGGCTGATGGTCAGGGATTAAGGGAGTTGTAGTGCACAACATCTAGAGGGTGCCAGGCTGTCTACTCCTGGTCTAGTTGAACTCCTCCACCTCCTTTAATGGCTGTTTTCTAGAGGAAAGTACTGTACATGTTTCACAATTGATTACTTCAATCACCAGTTACCAACACATCAATTTTGCTCCTAAACAGATTCTGTCAAAGGCCTGCCAGAAAGTAAATGAATTTTCCATAAAAAGTGGGCAACATTCCCCATAACGGTACTATTATTCTCAGGCTGGGAATGGGAGATAATGGCCTTTTCATAGGCTTGCCCTCTTTACTAGGCAAGCTAAGGCAGCTTATCTCAGATGGCAGATTTCAGAGCACCATTAAAAGGTTGCAAATTCTCATTTAATTTTTATTTTTTCCACCACAAGGTACTCTATTGCAATCTTCTGCCTCAAGCATCAAAATATCTTGGGCTACCTTTGCTTGACGTAGAGCTGCCCACTTCTCAGCCATACCAGTAGAGATAGCCCTGACACAGTTATTCACGCTCTAGTAGTATCCACGTTAGATTACTGCAATGTGTCAAATGTGGAGCTGCCTCTGAAGACTGTTTGGAAGCTTCAGAATTGATTCAGAATATGGCAGCCAGACTACTGTCTAGTACTGGTTGTAAAAGCATCTTGCCAGTTTTAAAAGAGCTTCATGTTTCAAAGTGCCAGATTTAATCTTTAAAGCTTTGGTTGGGTCCAAGGAAGCCAAAGGAACACCTACTCCCATATGAACCTGCCTGGTCTTTAAGATCTTCTTCTGAGGCCCTACTTCAGGAGCCTCTGCCTTTGGAGAGTGTCCAGGTAGCAACCAGGGACAGGGCCTATTTTGTGGTAGCACCGCAGCTTTGGAATTCCTTCCCAGGAAACATTTGAATAGCTTCAAGTTTATAATCATTTAGGAGACAAGCCAAGATGTTTTATTCTCCCAACATCTGATGGCTGCTTACTGCTCTTGTTTTTCCTTTTTTCAATGCATTGCTTTTATGATGAACGCTTTTTATTCATTGTTTTAACTCAGGAAGTGGCTTAAAAGTTTTCAAGCAGAAAGGTGATATAGAATTAAAAATAATAACTAAAATAGAGACAAGAGCTACATGAATGCTAGGTGGTGGGTATACAATGACATAACTACTCTGGTACCGCAGCCATACATACTATCCAGATGACACGATCAACTCACAGAATAACAGAGCTGCACTGAATTGTCATGGGTGAACATTTTCAGCATGAAAAAAGAGCATCTAGGGGGCCTGACATGTTTTCTGGAACATTACCCCCCTCGGTTACCTTTCTCAGACTGGTCCGTTGACCCTCTTGGTAGCTGGCTTCAGTGCCATTAAAAAACAAAGGAGAGATCTTCTTCTTGCTGGTTACAAGATCAAGAGGATCAGGGATCGTGGAGCCATCATGGTGCAACATTAGCCAATTAAAACTGATGTCACATAGTCAAATCAGAGTGAGGATGTTTCCTGTCTGAAAGGGTAAACATTTTCGTCCAATTTCACAGGCCCCCAATCACCAGAATGGGGAGCACATTTCATGGGAAGCAATTCTTGTGACATCCACTCCCTTTGTTTCATCATAACCCTAGTATTTAAACCTGTTCAAGCAACATCCTGGGAAGAAGGCTGAAAATGACCTAAAGAAGACAACTGAGTCTGTCAGTTTCAAGCTTCTGTAAATGGATATGGAGTGGATGGAAAGTGGGTGGAAAGTGGAGGCAGGGAAAGGGGACAGAAAATAATTGCCATCAGAGAAGGCAAAACATGTTTAGGGAACTAAGGTATCATCCCTGAGGCCCTGTGGCTTATGATACTTCAGCAGACACATCCTATATAATTGGCTCAGTGGCAAAGCACCTGCTTTCCATGCAGAAGGTCCCAAGTTCGATCCCCAGCATCTCCAGCTAGGGCTGGAAAAACGCCTGCTTGAAATCCTGGAGAGCTGCTGCTGCCAGTCAGTGTTGACAGTACTGGGCTAGATGGACCAACGGTCTGACTCAGTATAAGGCGGCTTCTTATGTTCCTACCCACCCACAACCATTTCTATATTTTTATAGCTGAAAACTGAAAGTAGGTGTTAAGCTGTGGGCCCTCAGTTTTGTCTCTCTATCCCCCAGTCTTAATTTGGCACTGTCAAAGATGCATACTGGATAGTTTTCTCTCCTTTCTTGCTGGGGAAACCACAGCGTCTGGCCATTCTAAAGAGGGAGAACACACTTGAGTTAAGGTTTTATGACATGCTGCAAATCCTGAACCTTAAGCATGTGTAACTAGGTGGAGGACTGCAACTGAGAAGAATGGATGAGCAACGGTTTATTGGATCCCAGTGTTTATGCCCTTGGCACTTTCACAAGGCTCCTCGAATAGGAAGGAGAACCTGAGGCTCTAAACTAACCTTCCCCAAACTGATGCTCTCCAGATGTGTTGAACTGCAACTCCCATCATTTCCAGCCAACATTGCCATGATGGCTGGGAATGATGGGAGTTGTAGTCCAACTCATTTGGAGGGCACCAGGTTGGGGAAGGCTGCTCTAAACTTTCCTTTTCCTTTCCAACTCCTTGCAAAGCATTCATCTCCTCACTGCATTCTCTCAGGTCCTGGCACAATGGCACAAGAAGAGCTCTTGCTGCAGACTCAGAATTCTATCAACAGGAACTTCCAGTTCTAAAAGTCCCTCCTGCTTTAGCAGTGCCAGAGCAGGAGACATCAGTCCTGCATGATCTCTTGCCTTAACATCTTCAAGACAAGTACAGCGCCCAGGGAAGAAGATGGAAATGCCAAATTCTTCCTTGCAGGGGCTCAGCATCTTCTTGCTTGAACACAGCGTATCTTTAGCAGTGAAGGGACTCAAATTTAAAATTACAGCTGGAGGTGGGGGGCGGGAGGGACGGACAGAGGAAAGAAACAGGGTGCACAAATTGGGCAATCATAATCAGAAAAGAAAGCTACCCTTGAATGATCTATGTTAAAAGAGGTTCACTAAGGCACCAGGCATATTAACAGAGTACTATTTAAACAATGAATACCCTTTTCAATGGCAGACTCTTTGCAAAAATGTGATCAATCAGGGACATCTTCAATTAAATCAAGTGTGCTCCCATTGTAACAGAAATTACCTCAACAGCTCTCCTATTTATTTGCTTACTTCTCTCTCTGGACCGAAGGAAAGTACAAATTGTAATGATTCAATAAAAGCTCATTTGCTATTCTCTGGATGTATTACAGTTCTATTGTATTAGTAGGTTGGTTAGATGCACGGCCTTTACAGGAATACATTGATGGGTCCATGGTGTAAAGACAAAGATTGTTTACACTGTTTGAAGAAGTTTGTCAACCAAATTAATACTGATGGGGAAATTATTAAAACAGCTAGGGCTTCTCAAAGCCTTATAAATAAACATTTCCAGTAAGGGATATCACAAATGAACTCTTGCACATCAGAAATGACGTGTGTGTGTGGAAGGGGGAGGGCTGTAAAAATATTTATTTATTTATTTATTTATTTATTTATTTATTTATTTATTTCTATACCGCCCAATAGCCGAAGCTCTCTGGATAAAATGGATACAACAGAAGAAAGGAGCACTTTTGCTCTGTCTCATGTATGTTGCTTCAAGTATTTATTATATATTGCCTTCAGTATTGCACTACTGAGTGTCTGCTTATGTCAGACATGGTCACACAAATAGCTATGAAACACAGTGTCTAATGTCCATGAACACTGCTGTAGTCTGGATATTGCTAAAACTGGGGAAATGGGGAAAAAGCTGTGCCGCTGTTTTAATCCAGGTTTTTTTTCCCCTAGCACTTGCCATACCAACATGATCTTTCCACCAGAGCTGGAAATTTGTACACTGCCAATCACAGACCAGTTCCAGCTTGTACTAATATTGAGGAATCTGATCACCTGCAAAACACTTTGCAGTGGGACAAAGAACCCAGGAGGTGGGGACCTGGATGAGTACCGGAGCTTCTGAGAAGGAATCTCCCTGATAAGGTGAGGTCTTTTATGCCGAGAGCTTCTTGGTTTCTGATGCTAGCAGGCGTTTCAGAGAAAGCCTGAAGAGCGCATCAGGACCCTGCCTAAGGATCTGGCCAGCTCCTTACATTTGATCAGCCTGGGCAAACCAGTTGCCTTCCAGATGCTTTGGACTACAACTCCCAGCACTCCTGACACTGGCTAAACTGGCTGGGGCTGACAGGAATTGACATCCAAAGCATCTGGAAGGCACCTGGTTGGAGAAAGCTGCATTAGATCCTGCAAGCTTCTGTATCAAGGGTAGGCAACTTGGTGCCCTCCAGATGTTTCAGACTACAACTCCCATAATCCTTGACCACTGGCCATGCTGACAGGGGCTTATGGGATTTGTAGTTCAAAACATCTGGAGGGCATCAGGTTGCCCACCCTGCTCTGTATCATTCTTCTCCAACCCAATGCCTTCCAGATGTGTTGGACTGCAACTCCCATCATTCTTAGCCAACATGCCATTGGCCTAGGTTGGGGGAAGCCTGCTCAATGCGCTGGTCAGAATCACACCCAGTTAACTAGAACTTTAGGATACCTTCTCTCCCACAGAAACAAAAATTCAGGAGAAATCTAAATACATTCACATTTTCTAAAAGTGGCCGGCCAAGCTGCCTCTTCCCCCTTTTATCTAGTGCACACTTCTACCTTCTCATGGTGTCCAAGTGCCAGCTCTGGCCACTTACCGTGTGATATCATTTAGCCTTAACAAGGACTGAAAGAGGCCACCTCTACAGAACTGCTTAGAAATCGAGTACGCTCAAAACTAACTGGGAGAGCAGCATGGCTCGGAGTTTTGTTTCCCATCCTTACTTGACCACGGGCCAGCTGGTATTCCAATATCAGAATGCTTCAATAAGAGACTATAACGAGGAGCAGCAATTCTAACTCTTCAGAAGAGTAAATCGTGTAGCAGTCGCATAATGAATGGTAACTCATATACCAATAGGCAGCACACGCAGGTATTTTCCAAGCCAAGGTTCTATGGGAACAATTTGTACAAAGGAATTTAATTGCAATGAATTATTCTCAATAGAAGTGTCATCTAGAAGAGTTAATCATTCCAGGATTGATTGAGCTACACGGAAGCCTAAATTACAGCTCCCCCTCAACTTACCGAATGAGAATGGCAACATTCTGCATTCACTGCAGATGGGCAGGGGCCTTGAGGTGGAAGAAGACCAACTTTTAGGGGCCTCTGTTTGCCCCAAAAGCATAAGAGCAGCCCGGCAGGATCAGGCCAAAGGTCCATCTAGCCCAGCATCCTATTTTCAGTCAGGGTCAGCCAGAAGCCCACAGCCAGGCATAAAGGCAAAAGCCTTCCCCACTGCTATTTGTCATCCCCACCACCACCTACCAGTAACTGGTAATCAGAAAAGCAACTGGGACCTGCAAGACAATGCTCCAGTGTAACCTTCTACCAAACGGGAGTGCTACTTTTCAGGGTTCTAGCCAGCCATTCCCTCTAAGCAGTGTATTCCACTCTCCCCTGCACCAGTTTTCTTTTCCAACTAACATTCTTAAAGTGGGTTTGTTTGTTGTTATTGTTTTGATATTTCTGAAAACCTCAGGGTTCCTCTGAGCATCTCCCTCTTATTTCTCAGTGGCCCTGGTTCGGCTCCATTTCTGTCAGCACTCACGCCCCAAGTTCGCTTTTATAAGGAGTGATAACACGTCTAAACTGCTATGAAAACCAGTTGTTTTCCGGGCCAAATTCAAGGTGTTGGTTTTGACCTTTAAAACCCTATATGGTTCCGGCCCAGCCTATCTTAAGGAGCGCCTCCAGCAGCACCAGACAGGCCGCTTAACAAGATCAGCCTCGGATGGCCTTCTCTCTGTCCCATCAGCCAAGACAGCTAGACTGGTGGGGACGAGGGAGAGGGCCTTTTCTGTGGTGGCCCCCACTCTGTGGAACTCCCTCCCTAGGGAACTCCGTCATGCCCCCGCTTTAATGAGCTTCCGTCGTGCATTAAAAACGTTGTTGTTCAGGCAGGCATTTGGGGTGGGTTAGGGTATTTTAGAAAATGTTTTTACTGTAGAATTTTATTGTTTTAAACTGTTTTTATTGTGTGTTGTACATCGCCCAGGGTGGCTGGGTGACCAGCCAGATGGGCGATTAATAAATTTAATAGTAATAATAAATAAATAAATAAATAAACAAGCTGTGTTGCTATTTTTTTCAAGGAAATCGGAAGCTCAGCACTACAGTGACTGGACACACTCTTAAGGGCTAAGCTAGTGCTTTCCATACTGTGTTGCAGGAAACCCTGGGGTTTCTTTGGAGATTTATCGGGATGTTTTTTTTAAATTAGAATATCAGTAATGTAAAATGACCCCTTCATGGATCACTGCCTTGTTGTGGCGAAGGGGCTTGCGTAACTCAGTGAAGCCATAAGCTATGCCGTGCAGGGCCACCCAAGACGGACAGGTCATGGCAGAGAGTTCTGACAAAATGTGGTCCACTGGAGAAGGAAATGGCAACCCACTCCAGTATTCTTGCCAAGAAAACCCCATGGAACGTATCACAAGGCTAAAAGAGATGACGCCGGAAGATGAGCCCCTCAGGTCGGAAGGTGTCCAATATGCTACTGGGGAAGAGCAGAGGGTATTTCCTAGTAGCGCCAGAAAGAGTGAAGCGGCTGGGCCAAAGCCGAAAGGACACTCAGCTGTGGATGTGTCTGGTGGTGAAAAGAAAATCCGATGCTGTAAAGAACAATATTGTTTAGGAACCTGGAATGTCAGATCAATGAATCAAGGTAAGCTGGAGGTGGTCAAACAGGAGATGGCAAGATTGAACATCGACATCTTGGGAATCAGCGAACTAAAATGGACAGGCATGGGCGAATTTAATTCAGGTGACCATCATATCTACTATTGTGGGCAAGAATCCCTTAGAAGAAATGGAGTAGCGCTCATAGTCAACAAAAGGGTGGGAAAAGCAGTACTGGGGTACAATCTTAAAAATGATAGAATGATCTCAGTACGAATCCAAGGCAAACCATTCAACATCACAGTAATTCAAGTCTATGCCCCAACCACTGAGGCCGAAGAAGCTGAGGTTGATCGGTTCTATGAAGACCTACAACACCTTCTAGAACTAACACCAAAAAAAGATGTCCTCTTCATCATAGGGGATTGGAATGCTAAAGTAGGAAGTCAAGAAATCACCGGGATAACAGGCAGGCATGGCCTGGGTGTACAAAATGAAGCAGGACAAAAGCTAATAGAGTTTTGCCAAGAGAACATGCTGATCATAGCAAACACTCTTTTCCAACAGCACAAGAGGCGACTCTACACATGGACATCACCAGATGGTCAATATCGAAATCAGATTGATTATGTCCTTTGCAGCCAAAGATGGAGAAGCTCCATACAGTCAGTAAAAACAAGACCTGGAGCTGACTGTGGCTCAGATCATGAGCTGCTTCTTGCAAAATTTCGGCTTAAATTGAAGAACGTGGGGAAAACCACTAAACCATTCAGGTATGACCTAAATCATATCCCTGATGAATATACAGTGGAGGTGAGGAATAGATTTCAGGGATTAGACCTGATAGACAGAGTGCCTGAGGAACTATGGACGGAGGTCCGTAACATTGTTCAGGAGGCAGCAACGAAATCCGTCCCAAAGAAAAAGAAATGCAAGAAAGCCAAGTGGCTGTCTGATGAGGTTTTACAAGTAGCTGAGGAAAGAAGGGAAGCGAAAAGCAAGGGAGAAAGGGGAAGATATACCCAACTGAATGCAGAGTTCCAGAGAATAGCAAGGAGAGACAAGAAGGCCTTCTTAAATGAACAATGCAAAGAAATCGAGGAAAACAACAGAATGGGAAAGACTAGAGATCTCTTCAAGAAAATTGGAGATCTCAAGGGAACGTTTTGTGCAAAGACGGGCATGATAAAGGACAAAGAAGGCAGGGACCTCACAGAAGCAGATGAGATTAAGAAGAGGTGGCAAGAATACACAGAAGAACTATACAGGAAAGATCTGAATGTCCCTGATAGCCATGATAGTGCGGTCACTGAACTTGAGCCGGACATCCTCGAGAGTGAAGTCAAGTGGGCCTTAGGAAGCATTAGTAACAACAAAGCTAGCGGAGATGACAGTATTCCAGCTGAGCTATTTAAAATCCTAAAAGATGATGCTGTTAAAGTGCTGCATTCAATATGCCAACAAATCTGGAACACTCAACAGTGGCCACAAGACTGGAAAAGGTCAGTTTACATTCCAATTCCAAAGAAGGGCAACGCCAAAGAGTGTTCAAACTACCGCACAATTGCGCTCATTTCACATGCCAGCAAGGTGATGCTCAAAATCCTACAAGCTAGGCTTCAGCAGTATGCGAACCGAGAACTACCGGAAGTACAAGCTGGGTTTCGAAGAGGCAGAGGAACTAGAGATCAAATCGCCAACATTCGCTGCATCATGGAGAAAGCAAGAGAATTCCAGAAAAATGTCTATTTCTGCTTCATTGACTACGCTAAAGCCTTTGATTGTGTGGATCACAACAAACTGTGGCAAATTCTTAAAGTGATGGGAGTACCAGACCACCTTACCTGTCTGCTGAGAAACCTGTACGAGGGTCAAGAAGCAACAGTAAGAACCAGACATGGAACAACCGATTGGTTCAAAATTGGGAAAGGAGTACGACAAGGCTGCATATTGTCACCCTGCTTATTTAACTTATATGCAGAGTACATCATGAGAAATGCCGGGTTGGATGAATCAGAGGTCGGAATTAAGATTGCCGGGAGAATTATCAACAACCTCCGATATGCAGACGATACCACCCTAATGGCAGAAAGCGAAGAGGATCTCAAGAGCCTCTTGTTGAGGGTGAAAGAGGAGAGTGCAAAAGCTGGTTTGAAACTCAACATTAAAAAAACTAAGATCATGGCATCTGGCCCTATCACTTCCTGGCATATAGAAGGGGAAGAAATGGAAGCAGTGACAGATTTTACTTTCTTGGGCTCCAAGATCACCGCAGACGGTGACTGTAGCCATGAAATTAAAAGACGCTTGCTCCTTGGGAGGAAAGCTATGGCAAACCTAGACAGCATAGTAAGAAGCAGAGACATCACCTTGCCGACAAAGGTCCGTCTAATCAAAGCTATGGTTTTCCCAGTAGTAATGTATGGCTGTGAGAGCTGGACTATAGGGAAGGCTGAGCGCCGAAGAATTGATGCTTTCGAACTGTGGTGCTGGAGAAGACTCTTACGAGTGCCCTGGACTGCAAGGAGGTCAAATCAGTCCATCCTAAAGGAAATCAACCCTGAGTGCTCATTGGAAGGACAGATACTGAAGCTGAAGCTCCAATATTTTGGCCACCTAATGCGAAGAGAAAACTCCCTGGAAAAGACCCTGATGCTGGGAAAGACTGAAGGCAAAAGGAGAAGGGGACGGCAGAGGATGAGATGGCTAGATAGCATCACGGATGCAATGAATATGAACTTGAGCACGCTCCGGGAGAGAGCGCAGGACAGGAAGGCCTGGCGTGCTATGGTCCATGGGGTCACGAAGAGTCGGACACGACTGAACGACTGAACAACAACAACAATGTAAAATGAACAAGCCGCAGAAACATGTGCAACACAGTTCAGTTCCACAACAGAAAAATATATATAGAAAGGGTTCCTTGGGGAAAGAGCATATGCCCAACATTCTTCTGCAGCTAATGCTGCCCCTTTCTGCCGTAAAACCAGAATTAAGAGGGCAGGAATTGTAGTACTGCAGTATTGTTTCCTTGGCTGGGCTATCTAGGCTCTCAGTCAATGGGCAAAAGGAGAATGGTACAAGTGAGTGAAGAGGGGGGAAAGGGGAAGGTAGGCAAAAAGCCAGGACCACCTCTTCTCCACCACTGCAACTTGCTTGTTCACCTGCCTCTTGCTCCGACCCAGACAATGGTGGTGGTGAGAAGGAGGAACAGCAGACACCACTGCCTCCTTGCTCACTGGATCTCTGCCTGTCAAGCAAGCAAGTGGTAGCAATGGTGAGGAAAAGGAAGAGGCGCAAGAGCAGCTGGTGACAATGGTGGTGAGCAGGTAGATTCACTGCGGGAGGGAGCCCACTGAGGGTGTCTTGCCCAAGGGCCCTCAAAAACCTGGAGCTGGCACTACGGTTTGGGCTGTGCAGAAATGTAGTAAATAAAGCGTTAGGACATCCTTTCTAGAGACCCCTTCTTTACAGGCTTTTAAATGTCACGACAGGGAGGCCCTGTTCTGGATGGCTTTGGTGTTGCCCTGATTAGCTTCCTCTTTGTGTGGAAAATGTTTGCTGCTATGATCAGTGTTGCTGCTGATTAGCATTTAATGGGTGTTTTTAAAATTTCGCTTGTTTTTATACAATATGTGCTTTTGAACTAATTTTAGTATGTCTCATTTGGCATACCTCATTTTAGTGTGTCTTTAATTGAAAGGCAGGTGACATATATTGTTGATTATGAGGGCAGAGATGCATCCAGAACTATCTGAAACTCACTGGAACTTTTAAAACATGCTATTCACCATGTCTGTTTAATCTGTCTGCACTATTATTGATTCAAAATGTTATGCTCAGAATTTCTGTTCTGTTTCCTAAATGTTCCTGAAATGGCTCATGGAGGCCTCTTAATTTTAAGTTTGTTAAAAATACATTTACAATTGGGATATTAAAAAGACTTTAGGCAAATATCAATACTGAGACAGACCAATTCCAAAAGGGGGTGGGGAAGAATCAAAGCTGTGCAGCCATTTAACTATCCACCACAAAAGGGGAGACGGGGGCAAATTGACACCTAAGATAACCTAATGTGCAACCACAGCAGAAAGCCATGCAGGGAGCAATCCTATGGCCCCTGGACAGTGTCTAATGGGCCACAGGATACTTTGGATTCCCAGATCCGAGGTCAGAGACAGTGCTCCGAACTCGGAGGAGAGACTCTGAACTCTGACACACACATACACCCCAAGCTGGCATGGAAAGAACTGTGTCAGCTGCTCTCCAAGGTCAGGAAAATTACCTCGGGGAGGGGGAAAAGGGGGCATTTCCATGGGCAGAGAGAGGAGGGGAGGAGACTGGAGTGGCCAGGATATGAGCTGCCCTGAGGCCTTCCCAGCCTCCTTGCCTACCCCTCCAAAATGCCATCGCTAGATGGGCAAAACAGCCCACCGACTGAAAAAAGCAGGATGGGAGGACCAAGAGGCGAAGATAGCCAACGGTGCTCCTCCTGCTCTGCATATGATGATCATAAGCCTCCACGTTCGCAAACCTGCATAAGCCTTATGATCAACGCAAATAAATAAACAAATAAATTGGTGGGGGTGGTTTCTAACAAAGATATCAAATGCTATTTTCTCCAGTGACAGTGGCTACTTTTCCCTACTAAGCTCATGTTGCCTGCTTCAATCTAATACTCTTTGGGAAAGGAAGAATCTCCTGTCTAGCAATTCATTAAGAAGCTAGATAATGGACCGCTTGCATTAGCTGCTAAGGTGGCAAGTGTGCCTAGGATCGTACTGCAGCTGTTTCTCTACTGCTGTGACACAACTCACTGGCATGGCACTGGTGAAACAAGCCAACTAAGAATATATCATTCATATTTCAGTAGGCGGCGGGAGGGAGGACAAACACCCTTTTCAGCAGTCTCTACAGATTCCCCAAGCTTATATCTAACAGTTGCCACAATATACTGCACAAGACCACACTGAGGCAACTAATCTCAAAATACCAGTGAAAGCCCAAAAGGTAACTTTACTCTGAATTCACATTCCCAGTGGTGAAGTTTTGGAGGTAACGCTCAATTGCCCAGGAGGAAATCACTTTTATTGCCGCTTGTACCAAAACACTTCCACGTTCCAACTGTGGAGCCACAAAGTTCTTTTGGAATGCCATCCCCTTGTACACTGCAGAGTCAAGATGGAGGTGGGGGCTATATTGTCTGCAAAATCATCACTGAGCTGTGCAGTATCACCACATTTTAATACAGAAGCTCTTAGGAGATTAAAAAGGAGCAGGACTGCTTGTTGTTGTTGTTCAGTCGTTAAGTCGTGTCCGACTCTTCGTGACCCCATGGACCATAGCACGCCAAGCCTTCCTGTCCTCCGCTCTCTCCTGGAGTGTGCTGAAGTTCATATTCATTGCATCAGTGATGCTATCTAGCCATCTCATCCTCTGCCATCCCCTTCTCCTTTTGCCTTCAATCTTTCCCAGCATCGGGGTCTTTTCCAGCGAGTTTTCTCTTCGCATTAGGTGGCCAAAATATTTGAGCTTCAGCTTCAGGATCTATCCTTCCAATGAGCAGTCAGGGTTGATTTCCTTTAGGATGGACTGATTGGACCTCCTTGCAGTCCAGGGGACTCGTAAGAGTCTTCTCCAGCACCACAGTTCGAAGGCATCAATTCTTCGGCGCTCAGCCTTCCTTATAGTCCAGCTCTCACAGCCATACGTTGCTACTGGGAAAACCATAGCTTTGATTATACGAATCTTTGTCGGCAAGGTGATGTCTCTGCTTCTGACTATGTTGTCTAGGTTTGCCATAGCTTTCCTCCCAAGGAGCAAACATCTTTTAATTTCATGGTTACAGTCACCATCTGCAGTGACCTTGGAGCCCAAGAAAATAAGATCTGTCACTGCTTCCATTTCTTCCCCTTCTATATGCCAGGGAGTGATGGGGCCAGATGCCATGATCTTAGTTTTTTTAATGTTGAGTTTCAGACCAGCTTTTGCACTCTCCACCTTCACCCTCAACAAGAGGCTCTTCAGATCTGCTTCGCTTTCTGCCATAATGTAACTCCTGTCTGCAGGCCTTCAGGACTGGGGTGGGGTGGGATTGGAGAGGAGATGTTTCAGGAGACTGTTGCATGTAATCCACAGTGTCGCATTAATTAAAATGCTAAAGTCTTTGTTCATTCTTTGAATCACTTTTCCAATTAAGGAATGCAATCTACTCGATATCATCAGCTGTGTAACAACAGCAAAGAACACAAGCCACTGTGTCTCCCAAGTGAACTAGGGATTAGTGGCCCATTATTCAACAATGATGTTTAGACAGGAGCACAATTTCACCTTATAAATATTCATTTGTCCACAAGCACAAGAAAGAGCCATTCCGCAATAACACATCCAGGGGAGCGGGTTAACCTAACCACATAGCCACTGCTGTTCTCTTAGCATGTTATTCAGCAACACTCAGAAAAGGGAGGCACAGAGAACATTGTTTCCTCTGCACACAGATTTCTAAAGATTTGTTAACTGGAACAAAGGGCAAGTCAGGATTGGGAAATTCATCATAGATCCATCTGATTGTTTGGGGAAGTTGGTGTTGCAAAGTTTGGAATCCATTTACCTCTGATTTTGGGCCATATTGTCCTTTGTCGATATGGAAAATGAGGCAATGACTACAAAGCAAAAAAGAGTGCACTTCCCAAAACAGCTGGGCTAATGTGACACCAAACTGGCCTTCTTGCATATATGATAAACTGCCCACAGTTTTTAGTTTGCCAGTAAGCAAAAAAAAGGAAAAGAGAAGCCCTTTCAGGATTGCATCTAGTCCCCCCGCTGGGTACAGCACTCCTATTTTGTCCTTCGTAAAATTGCAGGGTCAGAATGGAATGCATATTCCATCAAGTCTGTGCAAGAAACAGGAATCTTACCTACTTTATGAGATAGCATTCTAGATTGCGGTGGCTATCCTGGGAAGAGATTGAGTCAGCTGCCCTTTATAACATAAAACATGTTGGGCCATACTAGATTGAATTTAGCTGAGGTCTCTCCACGATGGCTGGGGAATGCTGGGAGTTGTACTATTTTTCTTCTGTATAAACATGCATAGGATTGTGCCCTAAGAGAATGAGTCATAGAATCATAGAATAGTGGGGGTTGGAAGGGTCCTACAAGCCCATCGGGTCCAACCCCCGGCTCAGTGCAGGAATCCAAGTCAAAGCATCCCTGACAGGTGGCTGTCCAGCTTCATCTTGAATGCCTCCAGTGTGGGAGAGCCCACCACCTCCCTAGGTAATTGATTCCATTGTTGTATTGCTCTAACAGTCAGGAAGTTTTTCCTGATGTTCAGCTGGAGTCAAGCCACCAAAATGTCCACAGAAGACAAGAAAAAAAACCCTCTCCATTTTTAACAACTCTGTATTAACACCTGAGATACACTGGACACCGCCAGGATAAACCCATGATAGTAGAAGTGTATACACAGGCATGCATGGAATAAATTAAGACTAGATGAGTTGATGTAATATTTGAGAACTCTCACCTCAAATCTCTCTTGCTCCATTCGGTGCTGGTCATCTAGTTGCTGTTCCAGATATGTAAGGTTACGAAATTTCTCCAGATAACAGCTATATTGTTTCTGCAATTCCTCCTCAATCTTCTCATATTCATCCATAAAGGCAGGGCTAGTGGGAGAGAGAAAGAAAAAGATCCTGAAAAATACTCTATTTGCAGCTGTATGATGAACTAGGGGAGTTAGGTTATTCCCTATCACTTGCTTAGCTCAGTTGTTTGAACTAGGCCTTTGAGGATGCCTGTATATAAAAAATACGCCCCTCAAGACTCCCTATATATACCAGTGTCCAAACCTCAAGTAGCAGGTTGGCTGAGTAAGGATGGGTGAGCCACGTGTGAAAGGACCCAGGTCAGAGGGCTATAACAAAAAAGTAAAATTGAATGTATTTAAGGAAATCAAATACAGCTGCATCAAATACATGGCACTCAAAGTAACCAATATGTTTAATTCATAAAAGATTCTATCTCTCATGGTTGCTGAGCTACATTTGACAAAGCAACAACAAAGACAGGGTTACCTGAAGACCAGGTTTCCTGAAAGATTTTCTCCCCCATACAGACCCGTTAGACCATTACGATCTTCAGGAGGGGCCTTGCTGTCTGTGCCACACTCTCTGGAGTCCCATCTGGCAGCAACACAGCAATGGGCCTTGCCTGTGATAGCACCCTCACTCTGGAATGATCTCCCCTCTGTGATATGTCAAGCACCAACGATCATGTGCTTTCGACGGTTATTAAAAACTTACCTTTTTACCTTGGCTTTTCCCAACCACTAACTTATCTAAATGCTGTTCTGCATTTAATGATGTATTATTGTTTTGGAATATGCTGTGAACTGCTTTGGTATTTTAAAAATGGGAAGTGTTATATAAACAATCAAAAATAAATAAATATAAGTAAGTAAAATGTCAAAGCCTTGTACAGCAAGGCACGGCCTTGGTGTACAAAATGAAGCAGGACAAAGGCTAATAAGAGTTTTGCCAAGAGAACACGCTGATCATAGCAAACACTCTTTTCCAACAGCACAAGAGGCGACTCTACACATGGACATCACCAGATGGTCAATATCGAAATCAGATTGATTATGTCCTTTGCAGCCAAAGATGGAGAAGCTCTATACAGTCAGTAAAAACAAGACCTGGAGCTGACTGTGGCTCAGATCATGAGCTGCTTCTTGCAAAATTTCGGCTGAAATTGAAGAACGTAGGGAAAACCACTAAACCATTCAGGTATGACCTCAATCATATACCTTATGAATATACAGTGGAGGTGAGGAATAGATTTCAGGGATTAGACCTGATAGACAGAGTGCCTGAGGAACTATGGACAGAGGTCCGTAACATTGTTCAGGAGGCAGCAACTCAATCCGTCCCAAGGTCCGTAACATTGTTTAGGAGGCAGCAACTCAATCCGTCCCAAAGAAAAAGAAATGCAAGAAAGCAAAGTGGCTGTCTGATGAGGCTTTACAAGTAGCTGAGGAAAGAAGGGAAGCGAAAAGCAAGGGAGAAAGGGGAAGATATATCCAACTGAATGCAGAGTTCCAGAGAATAGCAAGGAGAGACAAGAAGGCCTTCTTAAATGAACAATGCAAAGAAATCGAGGAAGACAACAGAATGGGAAAGACTAGAGATCTCTTCAAGAAAATCGGAGATCTCAAGGGAACGTTTTGTGCAAAGACGGGCATGATAAAGGACAAAGAAGGCAGGGACCTAACAGAAGCAGATGAGATTAAGAAGAGGTGGAAAGAATACACAGAAGAACTATACAGGAAAGATCTGAATGTCCCTGATAGCCATGAGAGTGCGGTCACTGAACTTGAGCCGGACATCCTCGAGAGTGAAGTCAAGTGGGCCTTAGGAAGCATTACTAACAACAAAGCTAGCGGAGATGACAGTCTTCCAGCTGAGCTATTGAAAATCCTAAAAGACGATGCTGTTAAAGTGCTGCACTCAATATGCCAACAAATTTGGAACACTCAGCAGTGGCCGCAAGACTGGAAAAGGTCAGTATACATTCCAATTCCAAAGAAGGGCAATGCCAAACAGTGTTCAAACTACCATACAATTGCACTCATTTCACATGCCAGCAAGGTTATGCTCAAAATCCTACAAGCTAGGCTTCAGCAGCATGTGAACCGAGAACTACTGGAAGTACAAGCTGGGTTCCAAAGAGGCAGAGGAACTAGAGATCAAACAGCCAACATTCGCTGGATCATGGAGAAAGCAAGAGAATTCCAGAAAAACGTCTATTTCTGCTTCATAGACTACGCTAAAGCCTTTGATTGTGTGGATCACAACAAACTCTGGCAAATTCTGAAAGAGATGGGAGTACCAGACCACCTTACCTGTCTCCTGAGAAACCTGTACGAGGGTCAAGAAGCAACAGTAAGAACCAGCCATGGAACAACCCATTGGTTCAAAATTGGGAAAGGAGTACGACAAGGCTGCATATTGTCGCCCTCTTATTTAATTTATATGCAGAGTACATCATGAGAAAGGCCGGGTTGGATGAATCACAGGTTGGAATTAAGATTGCCAGGAGAATTATCAACAACCTCAGATACACAGACAATACCACCCTAATGGCAGAAAGCGAAGAGGATCAAAGAGCCTCTTGTTGAGGGTGAAAGAGGAGAGTGCAAAAGCTGGTTTGAAACTCAACATTAAAAAAACGAAGATCATGGCATCTGGCCCCATCACTCCCTGGCATATAGAAGGGGAAGAAATGGAAGCAGTGGCAGATTTTATTTTCTTGGGCTCCAAGATCACCGCAGACAGTGACTGTACCCATGAAATTAAAAGACGCTTGCTCCTTGGGAGGAAAGCTATGGCAAACCTAGACAGCATAGTAAGAAGCAGAGACATCACCTTGCCGACAAAGGTTCGTATAATCAAAGCTATGGTTTTCCCAGTAGTAACGTATGGCTGTGAGAGCTGAACTTTAAGGAAGGCTGAGCGCCGAAGAATTGATGCTTTTGAACTGTGGTGCTGGAGAAGACTCTTACGAGTCCCCTGGACTGCAAGGAGGTCCAATCAGTCCATCCTAAAGGAAATCAACCCTGACTGCTCATTGGAAGGACAGATACTGAAGCTGAAGCTCCAATATTTTGGCCACCTAATGCGAAGAGAAAACTCGCTGGAAAAGACCCTGATGCTGGGAAAGATTGAAGGCAAAAGGAGAAGGGGACAGCAGAGGATGAGATGGCTAGATAGCATCACTGATGCAATGAATATGAACTTGAGCACACTCTGGGAGAGAGCGGAGGACAGGAAAGCCTCGCGTGCTATGGTCCATGGGGTCACGAAGAGTCGGACACGACTTAACAACTGAACAACAACAACAAATGTCAAAAGCTCATTAAAAAAGGCAACAAGTAAAGGAAAGCCCAACTTTTTATAATTTTACAATCATTACAGGACTAGATATAGCATTCTGAACCTTGTAGGAGTATTGCACAAAGGCAAATGATGCAGTTGGAGGGTATTTTGAAGAACTGCACAAGTTCTTCTAATAAAGGTGGATCTTCAGATGCAAACTTCCTCTTTACTATAAACTACCCTAAAAGCAAATAATCAAACTTCCTAAATTCCATCTTCTTTTAATGACTTTGCTTTGTGGGATTTGTTAAAACTCAGTATTTTGAAAAGCTTAAGCTTAATTATCAAGTAATGCTCAGAGCAACAAAATGGTAATTGCGAAGGGAGGAAGGGGGTTGCCCCAACTCCCTGCAGTGTAGGCAGGGACCAAGCAATTACTAAGGGAGGCTGCCACCACACCTTATGTCCACCTCAACCTGAGTCAGGGGACTCCCAGACCTTGCTGGATACCCCTAGGGCTTAGAAATAGGGGTCCAAACTGGCACTCTCTATTTCAAGCGCTAGGCCTGAAACTTTAAACAGTAGCAATTAACTGAGCAAAATACTGGATTTAGTACTTAGGCTTACATGGAAAGAAGCACACACAGCTCTTGAGGCAGAGATTACATTCATTTACATAGCGTAAGGTGAGGGGAAGGGGGATAAGAAAGCATACAAGATGAGGTGAGTAAGAAAGCATAATTTGTTGGTTTGGAAACCAACAAATTATCTAAGCCTGCCCTATACATTACCTAAGCACAGGTCTCCCAATAGGACAGGGCCCAGTTTGGGATCCAAAGAACAAGAAGCCTGAAGGCAAGTTAAAGCATAAAGACGAAAACAAATGGGTAGCTCCAAGCCTCCTCTTTTTATGCTCACACCCTCAACAACTCAAGGAAGGTCTTTGTTAGCTAATCACAGGCTGTCTGGACCAGCGCTTCAGGGAAGGGTGAAAGTTCCCACAGGAATGCTGCTGAGATCATTCAATCCAATTAATTAAGTCTCACTCTAACACTGAAGTCAGAGACTTCTCTAGATAACAGGCACACAGGTGGTTGTATCACTACATACCACTTCAGCCTGGCCAAATGGAGTCTTACATGCAGTTAGGGCACAAAATGAAAATGGAGTTCTTGACATTAGTCATTTGCAAAAGGTCTAATGACAGGAAAAAATGGTAACTACATTATTGCAATTATAGTATGTCCATTAGCAGGTAAGTCATGCCTACAGCGCTGCTTCGTCAACAAATTTTCTTAGGCTCACGGCCGGCTACCCACTCACCACTGTGGTGGGCGTTAAGTTGACCCATTAACACCCCTTATATTTATTCTTCAAGGGAGAAACAGTACATCAGTTCTTACCGAACACTCTGTAGAGTCTGTAGTCGCTTCTGATTCCTTTCCAGCTCTGATTTCCTTTTTTCAATTTTTGCCTCCAAACTGGCTTCATCTGAAGCCACGTTGTTCAGCATGTCTTTGGTTTTCTGGACTTGCTCCTAGAAGAAAGACAGTGCAGATGAACTACACATTCTGACATTTTTATCTCCAAGCCCTATTCTGGCCTGATTTCTTTGTTTTTTATATTTATATCCAGGCCTATGTGTGCTAAGAGCTAATGTGTTGTAGAATACTGTATTAGTATCAGACAGACCCATTAAAGTGAAGAAGCCAAAATGTTAACATGATGTGTCCAACTAAGACAATGGGGTCTAAATAACACCAACATGGGGAAAACTCTCATTTAATGACACACTAGCTATGTTAGATTGATAAACATGGAATTAACCATTCAATTTTTTTAAAAATTGATTCTTTAGAGGCTCCAGATCCCATCCCTGTATAGTTGTAGTCCTGTATTACGAACCAGCCTTCCCCAATCTGGTGGCCATGCTGGCTGGGGATGATGGGACTTGTAGCCCAACACATCTGGAGGGTACCTGGTTAGAGAAGGCTGCTATACTCAAAAAGCTTTAACACAACTATTATATTTTATTATTACTATTACCTTAAATAGGCATCAGCCAAACGTGATCTGTTTATGTTTTGGCTTACTTGGGATTTATTTGATTCTAACATCAGACTAGTAAAATGCTTCTACCAAGAGTAGGAAGATCAAAGAAGAAAGAGCTCCCTAATGGAAACCTGAGAAGGATGGTACCAAAATCAGCTCAAGAGAGTGGCATGTGTAAATAAAAAGATGAAACAATGATTGTTCCCAGATACTTTCAGTGAGCTTTCAAGCCTCTGTAAACATTTCAAGTTGCTTAGCGTACATCTTTCTTTGGAAGTGCCACTTGTTAGAGAAAATGCAGGCCGCTTGGGCCCTTTTTTTATCCCTGCACACAACCATTCCCCCACCCCCAACAAACTCTAGTGAAACTGGTAAAGGGAAATTAAGAAAATGGAGGGGGGAATGATATACAAAAATGTGTTGCATAGGATCAAAGTAATGATGACCTTGAAAACTCTGCTCTTTAGAAGTTGTTAATTAGCAAAGAAGGAGCATTTTGACATTCAAGTACCAACTAGATTTGCTCTAGTAGATCTCTATATTAATTGGACTGGAACTAACTAGTTGAGGTAGTTTTGCAATGTGGATATATTCTCCAACAAAGTGCTGTAATGCTACCATTTCTTGGGGCTGCTGCTTGAAATGTCAATAGATGCCAATATACATTTGGGATCTGAATATTTTTTATCCTGGACAGAGAGAGGAATCAAACATTTCTTGCAATATATTTTGATTTAAAGTAACTACATGGAGCTCTCCTTCCTAGTTATATGGATGCATTCCTCGGGGTAGCTTTAGGTAAGCTATTTTCTCTCAGCCCCAGCTGAAAATCTGTAAGACATGGGAGCAAGAATACTCGTCTACCTTATAGGGCTTCTGTAAAGATTACAGAGAGCCTAACCACAGAATACAGCCAGCCTTAATACATTTTTAAAGGAAAAATGGCTTGTAAGTGAGAATGAGATGAACCAGAGAAGCAGCATGTAGGGCAAAAGGATTAAGCACCCCTCCCAGCCTCTGGTTATCTGTTCCAAGGTCCTCTGCACCCCCCAAGCTGCTTTCCTTAAAAAAGAAAAGAAAGAAAAGAAAGACCATAAGGGTTTTGTTACCTGCATTTGGTCTATCAAGCTCTGGGATGATGTAAGTGGCATAGTTTGAGCACTTACAAAAAACTATATAAATAATAATTATTACTGCTAGCAAAATGCCATCATTAGGACAGTTAGTGCATGGGTGTATGAGAGTGCATAAGGAGCCCTTTCCATTGCAGGGCCCGTGAAGGGGATGAAGTCGGTGTCCCCAAATATAATCCTTCACTAGTCCCTAAAACAGCAAATATGGGAGAAAGCATCATATAAGTTATCTTCCATGCTCTTTTATTGCCACAGCACCATCTAAGGTTCTGGTTACAAGTTATAGACCATTAGAAACTAATTTAATAGGGGGAGATTAACATTACTGGAATTTCAGTTTTCTCACATATCTAAGGACACTGTTGTTGTTTTTGCTCTAGTAGGTCATGAGGAGACAGTATTCTGAGCTATGCGGGATTTTAAAGGAGGTCTGCTTTCCTATACTGAACAGGCCAAATTGAACATGGAGGTGTACTGCAAGGATGACATGCAGCGGAGTCCTTCTACAACAGCAGACATGGGGCCAAACTAGAGGTGACAGCAGTAGCCACGTTTGTCTCATCATCTGTCTGTCTTTTAACAACAAAAGGGGCACTGAACTCTCCCTAGTCCACCATCCTATCTCCCTCCCCACCATTACTGTCACCCAAATACCTCCCCCTTCCCAGGCTCCAATATGAGCTGGATGAGACAATGGACTGCAGCAAGGTAAGATGGTGGAGGGTTCAGATGCTCTCATTCAGCTGCTCTCCTTTTGATGATAAAAACATCATCACCCTGCTTTATGGGGCAGACACATGATTAAGGAGACATGGCTGTGACCAACATGTCAAGTTTGATCCTTAGAAGAACTGTCTGTTCCAGCCCTGCCAAAGGTCAGATTTCCACTGCAAGTGTGTGACAAGTGTGCGCAAAGGAATATTCATGTGGAAGCACATTTGTCAGAGGTTCCCATCTAAGGTACAGTGAGCCTATTGAAAAAACACACTCTCCAGGAATAATAATAATTTAAAAACTAGAATACTGAATAAGATAATATGAAATAAGACACCCAATTTGCAAGGAAGCAACGGAATACAAAAGATCACCATCCTTACTAAAATATCTTTGATGGCCACTCTCATCACTTTTTCAGTCTCATTTATCTCCAGAGGTCTGGCAATTGCTTCTGTTCTCATTTCCTGAAAGACAAGAACCCCAGAAGATTGAGCCTCTAATTAATATTCAATGGATGGATGGCAGCTGACTGGCTCTAAGAAAGGGATTTGCATAACAAATGGAACATAGTCTAATATTTATGCACCATGGCTTAAGGACCTTCACAGAATGGGAGCCCATTAAGGTTAACAAAAGCACCGTGTTAAGGTGTTAAATGTTTTTTTTTTACTTGGCAGTCCTTAAGGCTGCCAACTAAACATACTTAAGAGGAAGTCAGTCTCACTGAACATGGTGGGATTGATGTAGGAGTAATATGTTTATGAGATGCTCAAAGTTCCTCTTAACTGCCCCCCCCCGCCCCATACACACACCCCTTGGGTTGGTGATCCTCTTAACAGCATCTCCTTGTTAATAGTTAATAATAGTAATAACAGTGCTTTAAAATGGAGGTATCAGTGTACATGGCACTTTACAAAATAACATAAGCAAGAGAGATAGGACTTCGCCCTCAAGGAGCATACAGTCTAAATTCTGACAAAAGGCAGACAACAGGGAAAGGGAGAAAAGATGGAGTCAAGGATAAGAGGGCAGTTACATGCATGCAAAAATACGTGCAAGGGCAGTTACACATTATTAGGCCTTGATTCAGTTGCAGATGAGGACACTTAGGTCTGGACTGGATTATCATATCTCAGGTCATTAAGCCAAGTTATGAACAAGCCTTTACCCAGGCACACAGCCCCTTCCTTCCTTCCTTCCTTGCTTCATGGCACACACCAATCAAATCATTGCATCCGAACCAGGGAACGTTGGTTGCCAGCTTCAGAACAGGATCTTAAACCAACTTCAAACCATAGTTTAAACCAACCGCTAACCATGGTTTAAGACCCTAACTTGTTCCAAAGCTGATCATTACAGTTTCCTGCTTTGGATAAAATGGCAAACTACGGTTAATTGGGGCAGCCTTGTAGCCACAGGCGACCAAGAATTCCATGCAGCAAGTGGGCAGGGTGGCTGGCTTCCTCCAATGGCCAGCACGGAACCCAAGCAGGCTGCTTGAGGAGGGACATCTTTCTGTCCCTTTTGCACTTGGTTAAAAGCAGATTTTTTTTTTTACTCGCCTGTTCAGTAAATAGTAGCTCGTGTTACCATGCTACAAAGCTTTTAGCAGACATTCAGGTGACCATTATATCTACTACTGTGGGCAAGATCCCTTAGAAGAAATGGAGTAGCACTCATAGTCAATAAAACGGTGGGAAAAGCAGTACTGGGGTACAATCTCAAAATCGACAGAATGATCTCAGTATGAATCCAAGGCAAACCATTCAACATCACAGTAATCCAAGTCTATGCCCCAACCACTGAGGCCAAAGAAGCTAAGGTTGATCGGTTCTATGAAGACCTACAACACCTTCTAGAACTAACACCAAAAAAAGATGTCCGCTTCATCATAGGGGATTGGAATGCCAAAGTAGAAAGTCAAGGAATCACCGGTCAACAGGCAAGCATGGCCTTGGTGTACAAAATGAAGCAGGACAAAGGCTAATAGAGTTTTGCCAAGAGAACACGCTGATCATAGCAAACACTCTTTTCCAACAGCACAAGAGGCGACTCTACACATGGACATCACCAGATGGTCAATATCGAAATCAGATTGATTATGTCCTTTGCAGCCAAAGATGGAGAAGCTCTATACAGTCAGTCAAAACAAGACCTGGAGCTGACTGTGGCTCAGATCACGAGCTGCTTCTTGCAAAATTTCGGCTGAAATTGAAGAACGTAGGGAAAACCACTAAACCATTCAGACTCTTTGTGACCCCATGGACCATAGCACGCCAGGCCTTCCTGTCCTGCGTTCTCTCCCGGAGCATGCTCAAGTCCGTATTTATTGCATCAGTGATGCTATCTAGCCATCTCATCCTCTGCCGTCCCCTTCTCCTTTTGCCTTCAGTCTTTCCCAGCATCAGGGTCTTTTCCAGAGAGTTTTCTCTTCGCATTAGGTGGCCAAAATATTTGAGCTTCAGCTTCAGGATCTGTCCTTCCAATGAGCACTCAGGGTTGATTTCCTTTAGGATGGACTGATTGGACCTCCTTGCAGTCCAGGGGACTCGTAAGAGTCTTCTCCAGCACCACAGTTCGAAAGCATCAATTCTTCGGCGCTCAACCTTCCTTATAGTCCAGCTCTCACAGCCATACATTACTACTGGGAAAACCATAGCTTTGATTAGACGGACCCTTGTCGGCAAGGTGATGTCTCTGCTTCTGACTATGCTGTCTAGGTTTGCCATAGCTTTCCTCCCAAGGAGCAAGCGTCTTTTAATTTCATGGCTACAGTCACCGTTTGCGGTGATCTTGGAGCCCAAGAAAATAAGATCTGTCACTGCTTCCATTTCTTCCCCTTCCATATGCCAGGAAGTGATGGGGCCAGATGCCATGATCTTAGTTTTTTTAATGTTGAGTTTCAAACCAGCTTTTGCACTCTCCTCTTTCACCCTCAACAAGAGGCTCTTTAGACCCTCTTCGCTTTCTGCCATTAGGGTGGTATCATCTGCATATCTGAGGTTTTTGATAATTCTCCTGGCAATCTTAATTCCGACCTGTGATTCATCCAACCCGGCGTTTCTCATATGATATGATGGTCACCTGAATTAAATTCGCCCATGCTTGTCCATTTTAGTTCGCTGATTCCCAAGATGTCGATGTTCAATCTTGCCATCTCATGTTTGACCACTTCCAGCTTACCTTGATTCATTGATCTGACATTCCAGGTTCCTAAACAATATTGTTCTTTACAGCATCGGATTTTCTTTTCACCACCAGACACATCCACAGCTGAGTGTCCTTTCGGCTTTGGCCTAGCCGCTTCACTCTTTCTGGTGCTACTTGGAAATACCCTCTGCTCTTCCCCAGTAGTATATTGGACACCTTCCGACCTGAGGGGCTCATCTTCCGGTGTCATCTCTTTTAGCCTTGTGATATGTTCCATGGGGTTTTCTTGGCAAGAATCCTGGAGTGGGTTGCCATTTCCTTCTCCAGTGGACCACATTTTGTCAGAACTCTCTGCCATGACCTGTCCGTCTTGGGTGGCCCTGCACAGCATAGCTTATGGCTTCACTGAGATACGCAAGCCCCTTCGCCACAACAAGGCAGTGATCCATGAATGTCATACTGCCCTTATACAAATCTATGGTGTGACCACACTTGGAATACAGTGTATAGTTCTGGTTACTGCACCAAAAAAAGGGGGGGGGGTATTGTAGAGTTGAAAAAAGTGCAGAAAGGGGGAATTAAAATGATCAAGGGGCCGGAGCAACTCCCCTATGAGGAAAGATTACAAAATCTGGATCTGTTTCGCTTAGAAAAGAAGGCAAGTAAGGGGAGACATGATAGAGGTGTACAAAATTATGCATGATGTGGAGAAAGTGGGTAGAGAGCCATCTTTCTCTAATATTACGAGAGCCCCTCTCGTAATACTAGAACCCAGGGTCATCCCGTGAAGCTGACTGATGGAAGATCCAGGGCAGATAAAAAGGACTTCTTCACACCACGTGTAGTTAAACTATGGAATTCGCTACCACAGGATGTAGTGATGGCCACCAATTTGGATGGCTTTAAAAGGGGGTTAGATAAATTCCTGGAGGAAAACGCTATCAATGGTTCTATGTTACCTTCAGTATCAGAGGCAGTATGCCCATGTATACCAGTTACTGGGATAAAAAGCATGATGCTATTGCGCTCATGTCCTACTTGTGGGTTTCCCGTAGGCAGCCGGTTGACCTCTGTGTCAACAGATTGCTGGACTAAACGGACCCTTGGTCTGATCCAGCAGGGCTCTTCTTAATTGTTTTGGTCTGCAACTCTCACCATTCCTAGCCAGCTTGGCCACTGCAGTGCAATACATTTGGAGGACACCAGATTGGGAAGGCTGTTACAAGCATTTGCATTCAAAATGAATCTGTCTTATTTTAATGCTGCTGATTAATCCGGGCACTTTTTAGTCAATTTAGTCAATTAAATGCTACAGTTCTAATTCTTTATAGTAAATGTACCCAAGTTGAATTCTTACATCCTTATGTCTAGCCCACCTCCAGTCCAAGTTTTTGGATTTTAAGAACTTGAGTTTCAACTGCAAAGCCAACTTCCATGTTATTTGTCAAACCAATGACTGCAGCCCATTATTTGTCACCAGCGCTCAAGCTGTTTGCAGGAACAGCCTCTAAAACCTTCAGTGCTTCGTTCAATTTTAACTAGGGAATTTCCGGAAGAAGAAATTTAGGAGGTGAAGCCAGGAAAAGGAGCCCCCCAGAATGGTTTCTGCTCTAATGTGTTTAATAGTCTCACATAGTGACCCAAGGATTCTTAGAAGGCATTACCCACACACAAGAACTAAATATATTACCTTCAAGGAGGGAAATCTATTTAGTGCCCAGCAGGCTGAAGGGAGAAGCAAGTATCACCTCCACATTTACAAACAGCAGGATTTATTCTTTATAAAATTATGAAACACTCCTGTGCCAAATGCCTTCAAGCAACATCAGGGCAAGTACAAATCATACTGGGTGGTAAAAACCTGTTTCAGGAAAACTGATATTATTCTGCAACTGACATTTCAAGAAGCTGCAAAATTATTATTTAATTCTGTATATTGCACACCAATCTATAATGGTATGTTTAAACTTTTTTGCAGCTGTCAAAACCCCAGAGAACCAGTGTGGCACAATAGCAAAAGTGGAAGAGTCCATATGTGAATTATGAGATTCCATGTTTTACACATAGAATGTCCCAGGTTCAATCCCTGGCATCACCAGGTAGGGCTGGGAAAGACTCCTGCCTGAAACCCTGGAGAGTGGCTGCTAGTCAATATGTAAAATACTGAGCTTGATGGACAAATAGTCTGACTCAGGGTAAAGCAGCTTCCTATTGATAAGGAAGATAGAAGACTAACAAGAGTATTAAAAAATATATTGAGCTAAACATTACGGCCTCCGCCCTTGTCAGTACCTGTGGTATTAAATGGATACCAGGAGTGGCAATTTGGAATGCCTGGAGATGAAAATTCCTTACGAGAAAAAACAGAGGTATGACTGGTGTAATGCTGACAAAATGTCCTCTAGACTAAGGCCATTTGGACTAAGGGTTCTGAGTCTATATATCCAGAGGTGTTCCCTTTTGTTTGTTCTACTGCAATCAATTGTAAATCCGAGAGACTATGTACAGGCAAGTCGAAATGTCTTGCAAGAGGCTACCCAGGTTTTTTTGTAAGAATCACAGATTTGTGGTTATGGAATCTTGTTCTTAGGTCCGTTGTAGTTTTCCTGACATATTGCATATGACATCCATTTTTTTTACATTTATTTAAATAAACCACATTAGTGAAAGTGCATGTTACTGGTAGTGGTAACATGCACGTCCACTAATGTGGAAATTCATACCTCTGTTTTTTCTCCAGAGGAACTTTCATCTCCAGGCATTCCAAACTGCCGCTGCTGATATCCATTTAACAGCACAGCTACTGATGAGGGCGGAAGCCGAAAAGGTTAGGTCAAAATATGTTTTTAAAAATACTCTTTTGTTAGTCTTTCTATCTTTCGTATATATTTTACCTTCAGACCGACTGCATCCATGGTGGATCCAGAGCCTCCTTGTTGCTTTGCTGTTGTGCCGCTTTACACCCCATCCCGTCTATATGCATTGGACTTGGACTGGGAAGTCCTGGGCTCAAATCCCTGCTCAGCCATGTCTATCACTGTCTGGCCTTGAGCTAATCACCATTTCTCAGCTTAATCTGCCTCACAGGGTTGTTATAAGGGTAGAATAAACTCCAGGTATGTCACCGCTGAGCTCTTTTGAGGAAGGGGAGCGTTAAGGTCAGCATGTAATTAAGCGCCCTGTATTCTGCAGAGAAGAAGTGGCTCACAATCACTCTCATTACACGTTTGAGCCAAGAACCGCAATTAGTCTGGAAAACCCATGTACAACCTCTACACCACAGTGACCCCAATATACACTTACAACTTCTCAGGAAGAGGCCAATACCAATGGCAGAAGAGAAATAGATGCCTAAAAGTAAGTTATACTGAAATGCCTGGAAAATCAAGGATTGTACAAATTGAAACAGGACAAAAGCTGCTTTAAATACTGCTGCTTCAACTAAAGGCTCAGAGCATTTCAAAGAAAGTTAGCCCTTTCTCAACACATGGGCTAGTTGTGTTTTCTCTTCAGCTTCTCTATCATAATTTCTCATGTCTTTTTATCAGGTATTTGTCAAGTTTGTATCTAGGGATGTCAGAGAATTCCGCCACGGATCTCAGTGAGGCCTAATGCCAGTGCATTCGCCCCCCCGAAATCTGTGGCGGAACAGCCTGCCACCCCCCCGCCACCCCACGGATCCACCCCGGGATGAGACTTACCTGGGGTGGATCTTCCGGGCGGCGGTGGCTCCAGTGGCGGCTCTGGCAGTGGCGGCGGCGGCGGGCAGTCTTCCGACCGGCTGCCGCCACCGCCATTTCCAGGCTTGTGTGAAAAAAACAAAAACAAAGACGTGATAGGCTACATAAAGATTTATGTAGGCTAAAACGGTGAATGAAAAAGGGATGCAAATAGCGCCCGCTACGCTATTTGCGTTCCCCTTGATTTTCGCCGTCATAGTCTACATAAATATTTACGTAGATTAAGACGGCCAAAAAGAAGGAATGCAAATGGCGGCGGCTGTAGCTGCCGCCATTTGCATACGCGGTTGGGTTTGTTTATTTTTACCCAGAGTCCTCCACGGCTGGAAATCAGGCTGCGGACGGCTCTGGCCTGGCCTGGCCGGCTGCTCCGCGGAGCTGCTGCAGAGCACAGCTGGCCGTTCGAGGATTCCGGGGAGAGGAACGGTGCGCCTCCCCCCCCCCCGGCCAGGATTCCGGGGGGAGGGACGGAATGCCTCCCCCCCATCAACATAATCCACGAAAGGTAAGTCACTTTCGTACATCGCTATTTGTATCTGCATCCATGCTTGAGCTCCACTTCACTGCTGAAGCCACGGTTGAAAGCATTACTAGTGCTGTGCAGTTAACTCTCCAACAATGATAATCTGATTTGAACATTGCTGGAAGATGTAGCAGTGATAAAAAATGTCTCCGGGAACTAGAGTACCGCATGTGCAGTTCGATTCAAATAAACTACTTCTGCCTTCTTGAAACGACAGGAGCTCTTTATCTGATCATTCCTCTACAAATAACTTGTGATTGGCTTGCCTTACATATTTGATGGGTGAATTTGAGAGTGAAGCAAGTTGGAACAGTCAACAACCCCTACCAAGATTAGGAACTATCTCATATAATTCAAAGTGTTGGTGCCAGGCAGAACTGTGGGTGCAGTTCAAAGTGCTGCTTTTGATAGGTGGGTGGCTATCAGGAGCTGGGTTCTCTCTGTAGTGGTGTCCCGAATGACAGAATGTCTTTCTCAAACATATTTGCCTGGCACCTGCTTTATCATTTATGACAGGAGTTGTGATGTGGAAATTAAGGAACTGATTATATGCATATACTTTGGCACTGTGTATAACTGAAATGATACTGGACTTTGATTTTATATTATATTGAATGTGTAACAGGCCATATAATATACCAATGGACTCATTAATGGTACTTTTGAATTACTTAAAAGATAGCACAGAAAAGCCTGATTTAGAAATGATTATTCATCATTTCTATTGCATCATATTGGAGGAAGACTATTGTCCCTCCATTATCTGGCTGGTGGGGGAGGTTAGGATTCAGGATGATGCTATTATGATGAAACTGACATTACATAAAGGCAAGAGAGAATATTTAGATGTTTGAGTTTTTGGCACATTCTGGAATGATCAATTCCACTGTATTTTTTATTTACATTGGTCTGAATCTATGTATTAGTAACTTTTGTTTTTTGTTTGTTTTGTATTATTATCTCTATTGTTCTAAATAAACAGAAAAGCAAAAACTGTTTGATTCTCTCAAGGTTTTATCAGTATTTAATTCGGATCTGCTGAGTTTATGGCCACAACGCTGCTGCTTCTACATGATGTGATTGGTTGTTAATTTCTAGCTGACTGAACTGGGTTTCAGACATTATATTATTTGTTCACTGTTTTATTTGTATTGTTTCAGTCTTGTTGTTAAGCCACCTTAGAGACCATTAGCACAAGTGACAAATGAAAACAATATAATGGTGGTTTTCTCTGGGAAGTGTTCATACATAGAGAAACACAGTGGCATATAAACAGACAGAGTTTGTCCAAGGTAGCAGGCAATGGGATGTTTCATTGCCATAGCCAGGATATGTCATTTCAGAACAACAAGGCTGAGATAACAGCTTCTGAATCTTAATGGCGCTAGCCAGCCCACAAGTGGGCAGAATGGCCTTTTAAAATGAAGATGCTTCAATACTTCCTTAGCATATCAAGGAGCAGGGGACAATGAGAACATTTGTCTCAGTGTGAAATACACATAGCCGGCAGATCGGGGTGGGCGGGGATGGGATAACAGTAATTAAATCTTGACAGAACTATGTACAGCGATTGCGGAAGTGACACTGACACTGAAGTTACTTTGGAAATACAATCATAAGTTGAAGCAAGGGTTTGAGAGGCAGGCATATGATGGCTAAAGATGTTTAAAACTCAGCCTTCTTTCATGTGGCAATATCTGGATGCAAATAGCATTGCTATCAATTACCTGAAGGAACAATTGATCAGGAGGAATGAAGACATCATGATAACATCAGTCTGGCAGAGAAAAGGCCAAGCTGAAGACAGGCTGCTAATCACATTCCATTTCCTTGTTAAACAATGTGTAAGCCTGAAATGAGATCATCCTATAGCTGCAATCCTAACACATTCATTTCTTCAAAAATGCTTCTATGCTGCCTTTCATGTGCAAGATATCCAGGTGGTGCACAATAATAAACTACAATATCAATACATATTATAGCTAAAACAATCAACTCTACAATATAATCAGCAGGCTATGAACTTACTAGGCAGTAAACCCCACTGAACACAGTGGGACTTACTTCTGAGTAAACATGTATAGGATCATGCTGTAAGAGCTTAAGCCTGCTATCCTATACATGTTTACTTGGGAGTAAGTCCAACTTAACTGGATGGGATTTACCTTTGAGGAACCAAAGATGATTGGGCTTGTAAGGCTACACTCCTAAACATACTTCCCTGGGAGTAAACTCAACTGAATTCAGTAGGGCTTACCTGGGAACAGACATGCGATTGGGCTGTCATAATGCACCAGGTTTTTCTTTTTATGGTTTAATGCAACTGCAAACCCTTAAGCATTACTTTTTAGTGGGAGGAGCATAACATAAGGACTGACTTGCAGGATCCAACACAAGAGAGAGAGTCAACTTGAGAGCAGGTAAAAAAGGTAAAAGGTAAAGGTGTCCCCAACCAGTTGTGTCCGACTCTAGGGTGTGGTGCTCATCTCTATTTCTAAGCCGAAGAGCCAGCGCTGTCCGAAGACGCTTCCGTGGTCATGTGGCCGGCATGACTGAACACCGAGGTGCACGGAACGCTGTTACCTTTCCCGCCGAAGCGGTACCTATTTATCTACTTGCAATTTCTTGCTTTCGAACTGCTCGGTTGGCAGGAGCTGGGACTGAAGATGGGAGCTCACTCTGTCACGTGGCACTGAGGTCTCGAACTCCTGTCCTGCCGACCTTCCGGTCTGCAGTTCAGTGCCTTAACCACTAAGCCACCGCGGCCCCGTTTGAGAGCAGGTAGAAGGGAACAATTAAAAGATGTATCTGGTGACTATTAGTATTAATTGAGAATAAGCACTTTCTCAATCAAAGAGGCGTGATGTTGTTCACTGTTTACCAGGACCCAAGAGCTTAACAGTCATGATGTTGTACAATCACTAGTCATTAAAATCAGGGGAGCAGAGTATAAAATTAACATTGATGAGCTAAGGCGGAAAATAATTTTAAAACAGTTAACACAGAAATTGAAGAGATGGCATTAACAGGCGCCGTTAATGCTGCCAACGCTGATTCATGCTGTAAGCAAAGCATTATAGTGAAGAAGTCCCCATGTGCCCAGGAAAGAAAGTTGAAGATCCAGAATCTAAGCCCTTTTCTCTTTCCTTACACGTATGGAAAGTGCACTGGGGGCAATGCAGCTTTAGGCTCTCTATCTGATGACACAACCTGCTGAAGCTCTACTGCCGGAGGGAGAACCTTTTTTTTCTGTTGGGGGCTACATGCCAGAGGTGGGCAGGGGCACCCCTTCCCTCACTCTCTTCCTTCCCACCCAGTGGGCTGCTGGAGAAGTGGCATATCACTTGTGAGAGATCTGAACTGATTGCTTGCAGGGGGCTTTTGAAATTAGGCTGAGGGCAGCAGAGTCTACTGTGATGAGGGCAATCAGGGCTGGGGACTCACAAGTGCCAAGAAGCCAAGTTCTCACCCTTCCTGGAGCTGCTTTAGAGCAGAAGGAAGAGGGATTTTTCCATCATCCATCTCATCTTCCTCTGAGGGAAGAACCAGAGCTTAGTGGTATAAAGCAAGGATATCTCTTCGTCTCTGCTGAGACACCAGCTGCCTGTGCCTCTCCCTCAGCTGTCACCTAGTGGCAGCCATGCCACTGAGCTCCAGGGCAGAGGAAAATTGCAAAGCCTATTCCATCACCTCTCCAGAGATCAGCTGCCTTTGGCTCTCCCAATTGTCACCTAGCCAGCAGTTAGGCCTAACCTGGTAGAAGGCAGCTGTCTAGGTTCCTGCAAGATGCTGCAGCATTCCTCTCTGACTGCACACTTGCTTCCCCTACACACACACACACACACACACACACACACACAATTTTCTGTAAAAGGCAACACAACCTGCACATGCCTGCTAAACTCACATATCTCACAAGACTTCAAGACTGAAATCTTGCTCAGGAATCTTCCTGCCCGGTGAGAGTTCACCACTTGAGCATGTGCTCACCACTGTGTCCAGTCCTGGGTGCCGCACTTTAAGACGACTGTAGACAAACTGAAGCAAATTTAGAGGAGGGCAACAAAGAACTTCTTGGGTAAGGGGGCGGGGGGGGGGGAAAGACCTATGAGGAAAGTTTGAAGGAACTGGGTATGCTTAGCCTGCAGAAGAGAAGGCTGATGGGGGGACATGATGGCACTCTTTAAATGCCTGAAGGACTCTCATGCAGAAGGAAGGAAGGACTGGATCTAAGAGGAATAAGTTACAAGAGGACAGATTTCAGCTGAACATTAGGAGAGCTTTTTAACGGTAAGAGGGGAGGGCTCTCCCTTCACTGGAGGTCTTCAAGCAGAGGCTGGACACCTGTCTGTTGCTATTATTATCATTAATATTATTTATCCATTTATATACCGCTTACCATATCCATAAAATATATCTAAGTGGTTTACAAAAGCAAAAATTAAAGTACATCATAATAAATACAAAAGCTCATCAGTTAAAGGAGCAATCCTATGCATGTTTATACAGAAAAAAAGGCCTACACCTCCCAGCATGCCCCAGCTAGCAGGGCTGGGTGGGGCGTGCTGGGAGTTGTAGGCTTTTTTCTGTCTAAACATGCATAGGATTGTGCCCTAAAATATTTAAAACCAAAACTAAAAACACAGTAAGTACTAAACAAACTAACTGGGCAGCACAATCATTCAGGAAAGGCTTGGATAAATCATTTAGGAAAGGACTGGGTAAAGAGATGGGTCCTGAATCAATTTTTTAAAAAAATCTGTTGGGGATGCTGTAGCTCTGGAATGAACTAGACGGCTTAGAAGGGCCCCTCCTATGATTGCAGCAGCCTGTCCTGTGTGCCCTGAAATCTGAATCTGACACTGAAGTATTACAAGCTCCTCCAGGCCCTACATCACCCCCTCTTATCTGTACATCAGCTACAGAACCTGGGTATTCCTTTATTCCAGTAGCTCTTAAACTTTTTTTTTATTTTGGTAAAAGGCCAGTTCAAAGGAGCTCTGTATCACAAAACTGGAAGGGATCAAATGGTTATTCATAATGCAGCCCCCTACCCTAATTAACCTATGCAATCTAAATCACAGTGTGCCAGGAAGCAGAAAGCAGGTGGGCTGCAGAAAAAGTACCAAGGGGGCTAACAGCTCCAGATTACTCAGTCAAGCCACATGATTGACCATTAACCATTCATCACTAGGGTCACTTAATCCTCTCTTGTTCCAGAGACATAGAAGCTATTGTCATCTTAATTGTATTCTATCCTCCCAGGTAAGGCTAGGAACATAGGAGGCTGTCTTATATGGAGTCAGACCGTCGGTCCATCTAGCCCAGTATTGTCCAGGGTTTCAGGCAGGAATTTTTCCAGCCCTACCTAGAGATGCTCCGGAGTGAACTTCAGACCCTCTGCATGCAGAGCATGTGCTCTGCCACTGAGCCATGTGGCCCCTGCTACTGCTGAATTTTCAATGCCTGGCTCCACAGCCAGGCAAATTAAGCTATAGGAAAGTGGAACAGCTCAATATCCCTCTAACATGTCTCCCAATTCTTCGGGATTCTGTTCACCAGGCAATCTACCCCATACATGTCACACAGTGGGAAACGCAAAATTATTTCAGCTGAAGTGATTACTTCAGCCATCTGTGCTGTGGCAGTGGTAAAGCCCTCTACTGAGCTACGCTGACATCATGTAATGTTCATAAACATCCTGTCTTCTGAGGGAATGAAGTGGTCAGTAACAGAATGTTCGCTATCACACCAGCTGTGTCAGAGGGAATGGGAAAGGTAAGCACATAGGAGAAGGCACGGTAACCAAGGGGCAGAAATGTCAGAGGCAGGGTAGTTAACAAGAGTAGACAGCGGGTTGAGAAACAGGAACGTGAAGAAAGGTAGGCAGGATAGACAGCAACCTGAAGAAAAGTAGGGTGGGTAAAGGCAGGATGTAATGAAAGGGGGATGGTAGAAAAACCTCACAGCATGCAAGGACAAAAGTGGCCACATATTATTGGGGGGAGCTGTATGCTTTTCCACCACATGTGAAAAAACAGCATTGGGAGGGAAATTCTAAGCTGGAAAACAACCAAAAGAGAGAGGAGTTAAGCAATATTTCCCTTCCTGCCCTTCCTCTGCGGAGAGCTGCAGCCTGCTCAGGCTGTGTATGGGGGTGGAGTTTAAATGTTATACAATTAGGGAATTAATGTGGGAAATAACATTTCCAAAATTGGGGGGGGGGGGAAAACAACTTGAGAGAAAGTAATAAATTTTTCTCATAATGCCTTGAATTCTGAAAGAAAAACCCCCCCACTCTGCAATGCAGAAGCAAAAGCCACCTATTGCAAGAAACACTCACACCCAAATAGTTCATTGTTGTCCTCCTTGACTAATTCAGGGCTCTCTATTTTGAAGAGCAGGTCACAAAGCTTCTTGTGGCTGTCATTCTTGATGAAGGCCAAGCAACAGCAGCAAAATTTGTTCTTTTAAATAGTTTTGTTTTAATTATGGGGTTTTATTCTTTTATCTTGTTGTTCATCACTCTGAAATCTTTGATGTGAAGTGGTATATAAATGTTGTACATAAATAAATAAAAGTGCAGTTTAATTTTTGTGCATCTGTGCTGTTGCAGGAAGAACGGACAAACGAGAAGAGAGTGAGCCTCACTGTATAAATGAGGCACAAGGGCTGTTATCATGTCTATATTGTTGATGGGGTTTTTTTTCCATAGCCAAGGGATGTGAAAAAAACTTAAATCCTAAAGTACAATTACATGTTGCAATTTCTCCTCCTTGATAAAACTGGTAGATATGCAGACATATTTGCTTTCAACTGTGGTCAAGCTCCACTTTATGGTCACTCAGTGACTGACAGGAGGGTGGGAACGAATGACACAATTTTGTGCCTTTTTCTTGACTAAAGACCAGGTTGATACCAAAAGTCACCAGCATGCATAATGGCAAGGGGTATCCATGTACAGCTTGTGCTAGCTTGACTGAGACAAGGAAATCTCACAAAACAAGCCAACAAAATGCTGCCCATCTCTATGTTTCCTGAAGAGGAAGAAGCCTCTTTATTGGACAATGAAGATTAAACACTCAGTTGCCCATCAGCATCCCCTCATATTTGGTTACCATGAATGGATTCTTCATGTTCCCTTACAGCAAATCATATATCCAGGATTTTGTTGTAAGAGAAGAAGGTGGCAATAGTTGTCTTCCTCACCATCCATTGCTCATCCATTCTGTCCTTTCCTCCTTTCAGCTGCCCTCTCCCATACCCAATTTCCTCTGAGTAGAAATATTTACACACATACTTCTATTAAGTTCAGGGCTGTATGGGGAGGAAGCCAACTTCCTTTCTAAAAGGCTTCCCAGGACTTCTCCCCTTTCAACTTTGTTGGAAAGGTTTGCACATTTTCCCTTGCGAGCCAGAAAAGGCAGGCAATACGCAATCTTGCACACGCGATGAAATCTGATTATATAGGATGTTATGTTTGAAGGCTAACATGTGTTATCATAGAGGGCTGCAAAACGTCTTAGTATTACAGATGCTTGCATGTTCTATAGTTTTCATAAAGTTTGGAGAAGCCAACTGCAATAGGACAATAGTTTACATATTTATTTGAAGCATTTTTGCCCCCCTCTTCAGCTGAAAATGCTTACATACAAACAATGGAATGGAAGCAGCTCAGGGAAGGAAGGAGCCCAATGGAGCTGGTCTTGCAGGAGAGCTGATGGAACATCTCTACTTCCCATCTTCCTCTGCTGCCACCTGATGGCTAGTGAAGTTTAGGATCAGGCTCCCAGCCCACTACTCGCATTGCACATTCATCACAACAGTTTCTGCGTTGCTTTGGAGTGACTGAACGACCACTGTTCAGAGAAGCACGTTACAAACAGTGGTAGAGCATTTTTTATACTCACATACAAAAGGCCACAGAGGGCCACGTCACACATTATGCAGAGGCAACCCCTGGTTTCCCACCTGGTGTACACTCAACAGGAAACTGCAGCCAATCAACAACTCCCCCCCCCCCTCAAATAGAAAGGCATCTTTGGCACCTCAAAGGCAAACAGATTTATTGTAGCATAAGCTGTTATGAACCAGAACCCACTCCATCTGTGATCACAAAGTCAGCTCTAATCCATGGAAGTTTATGCCACAATACATCTGTGAGTCTTTAAGTGCCACATGACCCTCTTTTGTATGCGTTCGCTGCAATGGACTCAGCTACCGCTCCGCCATCAGCTGCCTGATAAGTGTACCGAGGTAGCAGAGCCACTAGGCCTAGAACAGGGAACCTTCAGGTCTCTCGGCAGCTGCCCCATGTGGCGGGCTACCAGCAATGCAGCCTGGAGCCTCTTCCTGGCCGTGAAGTATTCTCGGGCTCTGGATTGGCTCTTCTCACACAGGCTGGTCACTGAACATTCCTAGACAGGAAGGGCTATAAAAGGCTTCCTATTTCAGCTGGGACTTTCCCTGAGAGCCAGAGTCATAGAATCATAGAATAGTAGGGTTGGAAGGGGCCTACAAGGCCATCGAGTCCAACCCCCAGCTCAATTGAGGAATCCAAGTCAAAGCATCCCTGACAGGCGGCTGTCCAGCCTCGTCTTGAATGCCTCCAGTGTGGGAGGGCCCCCCATCTCCCTAGGTAATTGGTTCCATTTACCTAAGGAGGTAGTGGGCAATTGGAGTCTTCCTGGCCCTGGTGTGTTCCTTGGCTCTGACCTCCTTGGCATGACTCTTGGCTCCTGGTTCCCAGCTTCTCTGTGACAGCTTATCCCTGACTCAATTCTGACGCTGTATGATATACATGCCTGTGGAACATTCACACTTTACATTCATAGATGTACACTTAAGATGTTTTAAACATAACCCTAACATTGTAGTGCGTGAACTGGCTTACAGGCTCATGAGGTTGCTCAAAGGGAAAAAAAAAACCTGCATGTCATCACCCTGGAAGATGTTTTGAGATTTTTATATTTTTGGTGCCTGCTGAGTGTAAGATCTTGACATGCCTAAGCAAGGCCTGGGGGGGGGGGGGGGCTGCAGGCTCCTGCTTATACATCCACATGACTTTGGACAGATGGACAGTGCCTTGAAGAGAACAAGCTCAGCTGAACAGAGGGTTTTCTTCTTTAAACACATTTGTTATTCAGAGGAGAAGGTACAGGGGCCTAGCCCAAAAGGATCTGAGCCTTTTCTGACCACACAAAGTCTGTCTAATAAAGGAGACTTCATTCACTTAATTCTTAAGAGAGCTCCTCGAGAATCATTCAGACCATAGTTTACTGAATAAACTCATGGGCCCCTTTCTTGTCCCCCTCCTCAGGCTTTAAGTCCATCCCCCCATGGACTATCCTTGGCTATTTGGTGGTAGCCCCTACTGTCACGAAGAGTCGGACATGGCTGAACGACTGAACAACAACCTACTGTCATAGCGCCAACTCACCTCTGCTCCCATTTGCCGTCTCCCTGAATTCCTTCTTCTGCTCCCTCTCAAACGACCACTCTCTTACCTAGAAAGTCACCCTTCATAACCTTTGCCTCTTTCAGTCTCTTCAGCTCTTGCACTCAGGGGCTCTCTTTCTCTTACATATTGCCCTGAAGATTATGGCAAGGGTACTGGCCAGCCTCCTCCTTTCAAAATCCTGCTGGTTCCAGCCCCCTATCCACCCCCATCTCTGGTCTCAGAATTTTTCAGCCTTTCATGTTCATTCTGTACAACTCTACTCCCCTCTGGATCTCCCTGTTGCTGCCCTATATTATCCTTGGCCCTCTCTCAGCTTTCATTTTAGACCTTGGTGCTTGGCTCACCTTCTTCCTCTGCAATATCATGTCCTAAATTATTTCTAAGTTCTTGTTAATAATTTATTTGGTCCAACGCTCACCTCCTCTCATTAGCATCCTTTGCACTGACTCCCCTACTCAGATCTGGTTTGCACAATCACTTCAGCCCACCATGGCTTATTTAAGCCACCATAAACTGCAGCACCTGTGGGCATCAAGTTACCTATTCAAGCCCTGGGTGCAGCTTGTGGTATCATCCAAACCCAGGTGGGCAGGGGTTGTTGGAGGGGGAAACAACAGTGCTGTCCCGGAAGCTGTTCCAAGTGGTCCGGGGCCTGGTCGGTCCTGTGGCTCCTGAACCACTGGAACATTCTAAGGCCTCCTGTGAGGCCTTGGCAAGGCACTTTGCAGATAAAATTGATCAGATTAGTAGTGTTACCCTGCACGCTGTGAATACAGTTAGTGAGCAAGAGGTGGCCTGTGGCAAACCGGTTTTGTGGGATCGGTTCCAGCTTCTTCCTCCTGATGAAGTGGACAAGGTGCTTTCATCTGTAAGGCCGACCACCTGCTTGCTTGATCCTTGCCCATCTTGGCTCATTATGGACTACAGAGAGAGACTGGGTGAAGGGATCAAGGCGGTGGTGAACGCCTCCCTTGAGGAGGGAGTGATGCCATCAGCCCTCAAGGAGGCAGTGATAAGACCGCTCTTAAAGAAGCCCTCCTTGGATCCTCAAGTTCTGAACAACTTTCACCCAGTCTCAAATCTGCCATTTTTGGGCAAGGTGATTGAGCGGGTGGTGGCGATGCAGCTGAAGGCACACTTGGAAGAAACTGATTATCTAGACCCATTTCAGTCGGGCTTCAGGCTTGGGCATGGGACAGAAACGGCCTTGGTCGCCTTGGTAGATGATATGAGGAGGGCTCTGGATAGGGGTGAATGCTCCTTCCTTGTTCTCCTCGACCTCTCAGCGGCTTTTGATACCGTTGACCACGGTATCCTCCTGGACCGCCTGGAGGGGTTGGGCATTGGAGTTACCGTATTGCGGTGGTTCCGGTACTTCCTCTCCAGCAGGTACCAGAGGGTAGCACTGGGAGAGGAGGTTTCGGACCCGTGGCCACTCACTTGTGGGGTGCCACAGGGTTCCATCCTCTCCCCGATGCTATTTAACATCTATGTGAAGCCGTTGGGAGCTATCATCAGGAGGTTTGGGGTGCGGTGTCATCAATATGCGTATGACACGCAGCTCTACGTCTCGTTCAAATCTTCACCAAGGTTGGCCGTAGAATCCCTGTCCAAATGTCTAGAGACAGTGAGTGGCTGGATGGGGAGGAATAAGCTGCAGCTGAACCCTGACAAGACCGAGGTACTTTTGGTGGGAGACAAGAGGAGGCTGGAGGATGTTGACCTGGTGTTGAATGGGGTACGGCTACCCTTGAAAGACCAGGTCCGCAGCCTGGGGGTCATTTTGGACTCCCAGCTGTCCATGGAGGCTCAGGTGTCAGCTGTGAGCCAGACAGCGCTGTATCAACTCCATCTGATACGGCAGCTGCACCCCTTCCTTCCCGACCATCTGATCCCATTGGTAGTACATGCCCTGGTCTCCTCTCGTTTAGACTACTGTAATGCCCTCTACGTGGGGTTACCCTTGAAGAAGGTTCGGAAGCTGCAGCTGGTACAGAACGCGGCGGCTCACCTGATTAAAGGCAGCCGCTGGCGAGATCACATCACTCCAGTGCTGAAGGAGTTGCACTGGTTACCAGTTGTTTTCCGGGCCAAATTCAAGGTGTTGGTTTTGACCTTTAAAACCCTACATGGTTCCGGCCCAGCCTATCTTAAGGAGCACCTCCAGCAACACCAGACACGCCGCTTAACGTGATCAGCCTCGGATGGCCTTCTCTCTGTCCCATCAGCCAGGACAGCTAGACTGGTGGGGACGAGGGAGAGGGCCTTTTCTGTGGTGGCCCCCACTCTGGGGAACTCCCTCCCTAGGGAACTCCGCCATGCCCCCTCTTTAATGAGCTTCCATCGTGCATTAAAAACATGGTTGTTCAGGCAGGCATTTGGGGTGGGCTAGGGTATTTTAGAAAATGTTTTTACTGTAGAATTTTATTGTTTTAAACTGTTTTATTATACGCTGTACATCGCCCAGGGTGGCTGGGTGACCAGCCAGATGGGCGATTAATAAATTTAATAATAAATAAATAAACAAACAAACAACCCTCCAATAAACGATGGGCTGTTGTAGAGTTGTTTCCTCCTCCAACAAGCCATGCCGCCCAGGTTCGGATGACACAGCAAACTAGAGGCTGAATGTTCAAAAGGGCCACCGGCATGCACCACAAGCCACCGTGGCTTAAATAAACCACAATGGGCAACAGTGATCACACAAACGGGCACATTGCCTTGGGCACTTTTGTCCTTGCCTTCCTGAAGAACTGCTCTGTCCCTGCCCTCTCTCCAGGTGTATGTCTCCTTTAACATTGCACACATTCCACCTTCCCCATGCTTGCCTCATGCCCCTGCCATATCCTGCAATCCAATGATACAGTGGCTCTCTCAGATGTGTTGTCCTCCTTCTCTCATCTCACTCAGGATGACTCAACATAACCACTATTTCTCTTTCTGCCACAGCTTCCTCTCCATTGTATCAGTATCCATTGACAACAACAACAACAACAACAACTACTACCCTTTTAATCAGGTATGGAGCCCTCACTTTATCTTGAATTCCTCTTTCTTCCTTATATTCAGTTCAACACCAAGTCATGTTGCTTCTCCCTATACAACACTTGTAGAAAAAAAATACATCTTTCCCTCTCTGTCCCTCAGGAAAAACTCTAGTTCACGCTAGTCATGGCCTGCATTGACTACTGCAACCTTCTCTTTTTCGGCTTTCCTTTGTCACAACTCAAGCCCACTCACCTCTATCCTGAACTCAGCCCCCCAAACCATTCACATCTCTCCTCACTCAGACAACATGGCTTCCTGTCTGTTACCGCATCCAGCACAACCTCCTTGACCTTACCTTGACAGCCCTCTGTGACCTTGACCTCACCTCGCCATCATTTCACACTCCTATCTCGATATATTCTTGCTTGTCCCCTTCGCTCGTCCAGCTCTAACACCCTCGACTGTCTGGAAGTCTGCTCCCTCAAAGGACTCCACACATTCTCCCTCACTGCCTCTTACCCTTGGCACACCATGCAAGTTAAAATGGTATTTGGCCTCTTTGCTTTGCTATTGGAACTTTTATTTTAACTAGCCTGTATTTTAATTTTATTAACTGTTGTGCAATTTTTTAATTGTTTTGGATTTAAAACTGTATTCATGGATTATATGAGCCGCCTTGTGAGGGCAGAGTGCAGGACACGGAATAATGGGCTCAAGTTACAAGAAGCCAGATTCCGGCTGAACATCAGGAAAAACTTCCTGACTGTTAGAGCAATATGACAATGGAACCAATTACCTAGGGAGGTGGTGGGCTCTCCCACACTGGAGACAAGAAAGAGGAATTCAAGAAAGAGGAATTCAAGACGAGGCTGGATAGCCATCTGTCAGGGATGCTCTGACTTGGATTCCTGCATTGAGCAGGGGGTTGGACTCGATGGCCTTGTAGGCCCCTTCCAACCCTACTATTCTATGATTCTATGATTCTGTGACTTGGTCCCAAAAGGTGGCACACAAATATTCTGAGCTGTTTAAAAGAACTGCTTGGCTTTTGGTCAGCCTGGGTTCTGTCCTGCTTTCGGTGGGACATAGGCAGAGCAACTAAGGATTAGCAAGGGTCAATACCAGAAGCACAATCTGAAGGCAATCCAAGGGTTTAAACACCGAGAGGGGTGGGGTCCAGTGAGGAGCTAGACAGTCTGGGAATACACAAGGCTAGTACAAAGATGTTGTTCCAGCATTCTGTGCCTAGAATGGAAGGCTTTTCAATCTGAGTCTACAGAGCTTCACAGAGCACAGCTGCAGGCCATCAGTGCCACCTGAGGTGTGGTCTACTTGTGAGTCTTGCTCTAGTGTACCCTTTTACTCATAAGGAGTCATTATTCCTCAGGTGGGCACTTTTGCCTCTGGCTGCTAACCAAGTCTGCACTTTAGGCATCATGTGCCCTAGGACTAGGTGACCATTCGGCATCTGCCTCCAATTCAGAGAAGGGGCTATTTGCGTATTGAGAGGAAGAGTCAACAGCCATCTCCCCCAAAGGCCCAGGATCCCCCTGAGCTACTTCAAGGTCCTTCAACACAGGCTGCTCCTCCACAAAGTTAGGCTCAAGGGCCTTCACGTCCTCCTCGGAAGAGAATTCCTGCAGAGGGGGCACGACAGGTTTGCCTTTCTAATAGTGAAGCATGGAACTACTGGCACTCTCATACTGGAATTCTGGTTTTTTGTATAAAGCAAAAGTGCCATGAAATCTCAGTGCTTTTAGCTTGGGGTGGGGATAGGATATAGTATGTATGCTAAAGTACCAGGATCTCTTCTCTCAATCCATCCAATGAAAAATCCAGCGCCTACCATAAGGCACAGCAATGCATTCAACAGCACACGTGAACCTGCTACAATGGGTACCATAAGCCACACTTCCAGTGGTCTATGATTGGCATCCTCTTACTGCTTCTGAATTGCTCAAGTGGTAAGAAATGATATATCTCTATAAAAAAGTTTTTTTCCCCTCTAGCTGAAAGGATTCATTTGCAACTGTCTTATGATGATGGGGAAAGTAATTTTCTTTCAGCTCTCAACTAATAGCAAGTTATTGTTCTTAAGTGCATAGGCAATCCATGCTTTTAAAAATATCATACGGTATAAGTGGAAAAGGAGTGCACAAAGTTCATTGCACAAAGCATCTCAGAATGACACATCCGAGCAAGGTCAGCCAGCTACTGGGTTGTTTAAGAGAGAGGAACACACAAGCCTGTCCTTCTCTGTAAACCTACAGCTATGTACACAAATACATGTTATATGAAAACTCTCAGTTCTGCCACATTTCCTAACCCTATAATGCTACCTACCCTATAGGGGTGCTGTAACAATTACCGAGGCAATGCATGTGACAGCTCAAAAGTGCTTTATAAATTTCTAAGTGGGATATAGTGTGTGTGTGTGGGGGGGATTGTACCTGGATGGGAGAAACCTGGATTCCAGTTCCCATTCAGCCATGATGCATATCTTAAGCTATGAGGTAGATCTATTTGATCTACCTCATAGGGCTGTTGTGAGGTTAAAATGAGGATCTGCTATGTAAGCCACCCTTGGAAGAAGTGTAGAAAGCAACAGTGGAATAAATTACTATTAGTGATTAGCGCTTACTATTTGTAATTACTAGTTCCAAGTTCTCCCAAACATCAGCCTTCTCACACACACATGCGCGTGCACACAAACACACAACAATAGGCTTGTTTCAGACTCCATGCTCTGACCTTACTCCTTGTAAGGAGAATGCAAGACGACGACAGGCCAGGAACAAATGTGTGATTGGTAATTGACAGAAAGTGGTGGAAAGGAAAAGGATTGGTCAAGACAGGAAATGTTGCACTTTCTCCTTGCCTGGAGTCACAAACATAGATCAGTAGCAGAGGGGAGGGGGCTGTGTGAGCATGTACTCTTGGGTGAGTGACGGGGGGGGCATTCTTTTTCTTTCCAGCCTTCCCCCTCCACCTCCAGCCACTGCTTCACTCCCAGCTTTCTGTCCTCCTCATGTGTGGGCTCCATGTCCTCCATGTTCTGGAGTGGAGAAATCTAGATTGTGCCTCCAATTTTTAATATTCACCTATTTTAAATTAAAAAAAACAAAGGGGGCCAGTTAGACAATATCACACACTATGTTCCCTAACATTTTTATTTGAATTTAAACACACATTTCTGTTGTTGGATAAAGCCTTCTTAAGCATCTCTGGTCTCTGGCTTACGCAGTCATGGAAATCACCACAAGACATGCCACAATTTAATTTGTATAGATGAAAATGACCACCTTTGCTAAAGCAACAGAGAGAGGACTTCATCCATTTGTCCAAATGTCACCCATTATGGAAAACACAAGCTCTGTGTTGCTACTGTTAATAGCCACCAGCAAGGTGCACAACAAAATCTTTGAATGGTCTGGTATACTAACGGAGGCAACTCACACATTTTTCTCCCCCAAACAGTAGCTTCTCCTATCTTCACATGGATTTTCAGCTGCAACCATCGAGCCATCACTTTTTTAAAAAACAAAAGCATACACTGAATACAACAGCTCCTGCAAGATATTTCTTTCACATTTATCACTGCTACCAAGAGGTAACACTTGCTGTGGGATAAAGACTTCAGAGTCAAATTATGCAGTGGATGCATTCTTACAGTATAAGCTGAATCTGGCCCGCAAGCCTCAGGTTCCATACCCCCAGTATAAGGAGATGCATTTTCCCAGCTGTGGGAAAAAAAGAAAGGTGCTGGTGCTGGTGCTTGGGAGGGGGGGGGGGAATGCAGAGGCCTCTTGTCCAGGGTCCAAAACTCCCTAGCATGTATGGTTTTTAAAAAAGCATAGAGTCTCCCCAACCTAGCTGGGAATGATGGGCTTTATACCAAGTCAGGCCATCCATCTAGCCCAATATCTACCTGACCTGGTGATCTTCAACCAGTCATTCTCTCTCGGCCTGACCTACCTCACAGGGTTGCTGTGGGGATAAAATGGAGTGGGGGGGCTATATACACTACCCTGAGCTCCTTAGAGAAAGGCCAGGATAAAAAATGAAAATGTTAATAAATATTAATAACATAGATAATATCTACTCTGACCGTCCATGGCTCTCCAGGATCACAGGCAGAATAAGGTCCTTTCCATCACCTGGTGCTTGGTCTTTTTTAAATGGGTATGGCAGGGGCTGAACCCGAGACCTTCTGCATGCAAAGCTGGAGCTTCACCCAAGAAACAGAACTCAGGATGGGGCTATGCAAATAGGACGACTGATTTTCAGTTGGGGGTCACTAGGGACAGGTCGCCATTTGGCCCGGTCCCTTAGCGCATCCCCTTACTTTCTCCCATATTAGGAAATGGGGAAATGTAAAGCACTACAATGAGGCAAACACTGCCTGGTCTTCACCAACAGGCATCCTGGGTGAGAGTCTTTAATACTTACAAGACCTCCCTTGACAAACTCCACCAATAATAAATGACTAGAATTTGGCCAGTACCATCATTGCCATGAGGATCAAATTGCTAAGTTAGAGCTAACAGAAACTGTCATGGTCCCACAAAGAGCATCAGCAGTTTAGCTTGGATATCTGAGCTTGGTCCAGAGATGCATTCCTTAGTTTTAATTAATTGCCCACAAAGCAAAAAATCAGACACAGACCATTAGGAATGAGGCATGAAAGGGCGTCTTGGTACTTTCATGGAGATTTTCATACAACTGGCCTTTGCAAGGGCTTTGTACCTTACCTTACCTTTCAGATGTCATGTGACCCTAATGAGGAAGAGCCGAGAACTGAGACAGGCCACAGTGAGGTCAATCTGCCAACTGTTTTTGCCACAGTACAAAACGTACAAGACTAGCCTCTCCCACATTATGCAGTAATTCGTTATCCTATGAAGAGTATGTTCTCCCTACAGGATACACTATGTGCTCCCTACAGGCTAACACAATCCCTGGTGGAATGTGCAATTTTAAAAGGGGCTTCTAATGGAAGGGAGCTGGTGAACTGCAGTAGATTTTTTCTTCCTGGAACAATCATCCTCAGGTTTTTTCACTGTGTTTATCACTGTGTATGAGGGACTGCCCAATACTACTTCTACCAAAGTCTTCTAAAACCTTTAAAGCTGCAATTTGATCAGAATACCACACAAGGGAAGAGTTGTGTGGAGTTGAAAAATAGTTATTCAGACATATCACTGAGCATGCTGGATAGGAAAGCAACCATCTGGTGGCAGCCAGCTACCTTATAAAGTATTTCAAGTGTTGAGTAGGGATGGCAGAGAATTTCTCCCCGAAACTTCAGGGGGCCGAGCGCCAACGTGTTCGTTGCCGAATGTCCCTTTGCCGAATGTCCCTCCCGGCGGCGGGTCCGGCCAGCGGTTCGGTGGGTGTTTGTCCGGGGCGGGAGCGGCAGCCGCCATTCCAATCAAAGAAAAAAAAACAAAAACGCCCCCGTGATAGGCTACGTGACGATTAACGTAGCCTATCACGGCTAGATTTGCAAAGTCAGCCGTGATAGGCTACGTAAATCATCACGTAGCCTATCACGGGGGCGTTTTTTAAAAAAAAAAAAAACTTTTGAGTTCGCGGCCGGGCGAGGCGAGGCGAGGCGCCTCCTCCCCGGCCTGAATTTCGGCCGGGCGAGGCGAGAAGCCTCCCCCCCCGGCCTGAACTTCGCGGGGGGAGCAGCGAAGCGCCTCCCCCCCACCGCGAACAAGCTTCGAGGACAGGTAAGTGACTTTCGTCCACCCCTAGTGTTGAGGAATTAAACAGACAGAGCAAGAAATGTATATGGTCAAGAACTGAAGAGATAAGGAGAGCTGAAGTTCGCAGATTTGTTATTTGTTTTAAAAGTAAGCCAAATATTGGGCTTCAGTTATCTAAAAATATTAAAATCAAAATAACAGTTACAGCAGTGTAAGGCCCCAGGCCTGTAAACAAGTTAATAGTGGTTTTAGAGAGGCTTAGAGATCCATAATGCTCTCTGCTTTCATTCATTATTAGTTGCAATCCCTTGCTGGTGGGCCTCTTGGCTCGTAAGATGAGTCAAAGGCTGATATAGCCCACGACGGCAAAGTCTATGCTAACAAGTCTGGTACCATCAATCTTATCAGAGCTAGGATGTGCCTGGGAAGTGAAGCTATGTTTATTTTAAGCCACAGGTGTCTATGCTGAGAAAATCCTGATAGTCTTGCTTCTGCCAAATATGTTACCAAGCACCGCTAGGCTACGCTGGGAATGTTGCAGATGAACTCTAATTAATGCTTGCACCTGTCATACTACTTCACTGCTATGCCTGAATAACATGTATGATATAAAAGCTTTCTTGAAGCAGAGTTCTTGGTTCAGAGTAGCTCTCTGATCCAACCATTGGGTACATCTGTGTGCTCAATAAATGTCTCCTTGTAAGAAAACCTGGATCTAACTCATCACTTTCTCGGCACCTCTAAATCTTGGAAGCCCACGGCCGGGGCACACAAGCACATCGAGATGGGAGACTTCTAGTGTGATGTCAATATATATATTTTTTTCAATGCCAGCAAATTCTCTTTGCTGACTTACCCTCAGCTCCACTTCTTTGCCCAGTAAATCATACAGAGACGCTCCTTTTGAAGTGATTTCTGAAGAAAGCTGCCTGGCTGTCTTCAAATCTGCAATCTAGACAAACAGAAGAAGAAGAGCATTATCTTCCCGAAAAAATGGTGTGCGTGTGTGTGTGTGTGGGGGGGTATTTCTAGTGAAAGCAATGTATCTGGCCAAAATTGCAGCTGGAAGGGCCTGTCATAGAATCATAGAATAGTAGGGTTGGGCCTACAAGACCATCAAGTCCAACCCCCTGTCCTAAAACTGTGATAATCTTTGCACCAATTTCAGTGGATTGAATAATGCTTAACGGGGCCAAAAAGCATGTTATATTATTCTCACACTTAAAACAAGCTTGCTTAAGCTGACACCTTTTATTTTGAAGGGAAAGCAGCTGTATAATGCCCCAATCCAGAACATGCTCCTGATCCAAGTCAGAGGCCCATACCTGTTTCCCACCAAAAATATCCCCCAGCTGCAATTTGCAGTAAGCATTGTCAGCAAATAGCAATTGGAAGAAGGCCATTTTTACCTTGAAATTGGCACGGGGCCCTAATCCAGATCAGGAACACATTTTGGATTGGGGCCCCACACAAAAGCTTTTCCGTCAAATTAAAAGTGGGCAGCTTAAGCACACTTTTTTTTGAAAAAAATGAACAATGTAACATCTAGTGTGGCCCAAAGAAAGCACACTCTCCCAGCCTAGTCAGAAAATTCAAATCCTACCAGTAAGTGGAGTTTCCACCCTTGCGAGAAAGAACATTTGCTTAAGCAAGAGGACCCATCATGAGCTAATTAGCTGCAGCTTCCATTCAGAACAGCCATTTGCTCAAGATAGCCAACACAGGGAGAAGGCAGATCATTTTCACACCAAAGTGGGAAAAGGATGAGAGAAAAATAAGTTTTGTAATGTTGCTTGGGGCAGCCTTGAAATTTGCAACTCTCCTGGCCTCCAATGGCAACTACCAATTATTCCCCAGAGACTAGACAAGGTGTTGTCACATCAGGTCTTACACATAATCTACCCTTGTCTCCTCGTTGCCTGGGGCTACTGGCCCTTTCTGGCAGAAGGGCGACAGAGAGCTGCACACCCGTCCTGACATGGTGGGGACACAGCAGTTTCCACCAGAGGCTTCCTCATCAAAGGGAAGAGGCTGTGGGGGATTGGTCTTTGCATTAATCTTCCCACTGTGAGGGAAAGACCCATACAAGGACCGATGCCTGCCACCCTAGATTTGGCTCAGCACAGCCAAAATATAAGATTTCAAGTCTAGGAGAAATGGCAGCAGAGCAAGGGGAGGAAGTAAGGCAGGAGAGTTGCAAGAAAAACAGGTGGGCAAAATTAGTTGCAAGACTGGCTTGACCCACCTACAGATCCATAATTATTGGTTCTTTATCTTTTTAACTGGGTATGATGTACAGACTCTTTGGTAAGCCAGGAAGGGATGTCATAGACACTAAGCAATGGCAAGGCAGAAAACAGCAGTAAGCCAACATTTTAACATCTCCTTGGTAATGAATAAGTGCTGTTTTTCCAAAAGCTTGGGAGAGGAAAGACAAACATATTTTGTTGAGGGCTGCGTCAAACTCACAGTAGACTACAATTCTTAAAACAAACTCATGCAAGATCGATGTTAAGAGTAGGTGGGAGGGGTCAAAGTACTCTCTGTGTTATTTAAATGTACATTCTGCTTTTTTATCAAATGACAATCGAAGTAGATGACACCACTGTCATTTACAAAAATCAGCATTATTAAAGATACATCAGTAATAACATTCATAAAAAGTAATGCATTTTAACAATGGCAAAATATTAAAACCAACAAAAAGGCTGACAAGAGACATTTTCAGTGACCACTTGAAAACTCAAGAGAACTGGCCTGTTGAATCTCACTGGTCAGGAAGTTCCATAGCAGCCACCACTGAATTAGTTTTAGAACCAATGCTCAAAGGATATTAATCTCTGATTACTTGTTAAGTACTGACTCCAAGCCCTTTTCAGCCAGCTCAGTCGGGGATTCCGTTAGGTAGCAAGTGGCCGGTATGCCAACAGCAGCTTCAATCTATCTCTTTGGCCCAACTGGAGGTATAAGCCCTCTTAGTTTACCCCAGGAGTAAGAGGTTTCCTGGTGAGGAAAATGGTACCTCTATGGATCACAGCAACTCCCCCACCCCTCCCACCATATGTATTTCCGTTTGGCAGCAACACAGAGACGGACCTTCTCTGCAATGGCGCCTGCCCTGTGGAAAGGTCTCCCTTCTGAGGTGCATCAGGCCTCAACACTGGCATATTTTAGGCATTGATTGAAAACGTAACTGCTTAGTTTGATTTCCTCCAGCCATGAGTTAACTTTGTACCAGTGTCATAATATTATTTTGTGTGTTTGCGCGCGTGTGTAATTTTTGTTGTTTGTTTTTATTCTTTTGTAAACTGCTTTGGGATTTGTCTCAATAAATATTGCTAGTACACAAACAGAGAGGTTAGTGGGTGGAACCACCTGGTTGTAAGACATATCGCATTGCCCTGAGTTCTTCAGGAAAATGGTGTGGGGGAGTCTAATACAGCACATAAAGTACAATGGCAAGAATACAACTGGAAGGAGGATACAAACCCATTTCTAGGATTTCACTCACAGTCCCTTTCTTCCAGGTGAGGAAAACATACACTGAGTCTTCTCAACAACAAAATTATAAAACTGTAGCTTTAAACACAAGCCAGTGTGACATGGCAGTTAAATGGTGGGTCTGAATATGGGAAATCCACGGGTCAGTAAAGCTCCCTGCGATACCCTGTACAAAGCACTGTGACTTCACCTAATCTACTTTGCAGGGAAGTTGTGAAGCTAAAGTGACCCTTTGCGCTCATGCATGGAAGAACAAGATACAAATGTAATTAAAGTAAGAGTAATATAAGAGGAAAAGCACAAGGTTCCTTACTTTTGAGCCAAGGTCAAATTTGAATTTGCCTGTGTCTTCTTCACCCACAGCAGTGGTCTCCATTCTTTTGGTCTTCATGGCATTGTAAAGCACAGAGGTGATCTTCAACAGCTCCTTCACTGCATAGCCATCTGCTTGGTAGAGCTTCTTGGTGTTGAGCTTTATGTGAGCCTTGGTCGCCTGTGGGAAAGACAACATAAATGCTTTGCTATTTATTTTACTACATTTATATTCCAACATGATGGAAGTCGGGGCAGTATACGGAGGGTTCCTAAGCCGCCTCCCACCCAGGCACTCACCAGATCCAGAGCTGCTTTAGCTTTCACAAAGTTGCCATATCACAGGCCTTCAGACCATTCATTTATTCATTCATTATATTTCTACAGCATCCCATAGGCGACATTCTCCAGGCAGTTCCCACAGATTAAAAACCATTAAAATACATGATACGAAGTACAGAACCATTTACATAAAAACATATAAACAGACAGTATACACACACACACAACAACTATCTAAGAACAATGTTTTAAACATTCAACCAAAGACAATCCAGGACCTGATTAAAAACACATTATATGCCCATGCCCTTGGACTGCTAGCCTCTGGAGACGCAGATCTCAAATACCTTTTCCAAGAATCCAATTTCTACACATTGAGTGATTCCACTTCAAAACACAGGTGCCTTCAGCCATGCTACATAGCTCTGAGTTCTACTGTAGTAATACAGACAGACAGGTAGGAGAAAGCACAAGCCATTCCCTGGTGTTGTTAGGATGAACATGACCTTTATGCAGCAAACACCCTCCACATCAGCTGAGTCCCTAATTAGCTTAAAGAACAACTCAGCACAGCAGACGTTACTGCTCCAATTCACCAAGGGTGAAATTTACAGCTGATCAGACCTCCGCTTAATTGGCACTTAAGTGCTGCCCACGCCATGGGCCCACCTTCCTTGCAGGGGTCAGTAGCTCTCCCCGTGAAGTGCTATAATGAGATCACTTACCTTAATGAACTCTTCCCTTTGAACAGTCCTTGTGGACCAGCAATTTAATATTTATCTATTAAACTGCTCTGTTTTAATTTCTCTCCTTGGTTATGTGTCATGGGCTAATCTGACAGTTCTACAAGTACTAAAACCTTCACTGTATAGTCTGGAAATTAAAAGGAGAGATGCCGAGAAGAACAGCGAGTTCCACAGGTGGGGCCAACAGGAGAGCAGAAGACATTGGCAGGGCCTGGGCAGAGATGGAACAAGCCTCCCGTTTTTATCCCCCCCTCCCAACACTTGATCCGAAGGAACTCCTATACAGGAGCCCCCCACTCCTTAATAGAAATGGTTGCCAGGTTTTAGAGTTTTTACTGACGGTATCCCAGCTGAACTGTTTAAAATCTTGCAAGATGATGCTGTCAAGGTGATGCATGCCATATGCCAGCAAATTTGGAAAACACAAGAATGGCCAACAGATTGGAAAAGATCAACTTATATCCCCACACCAAAAAAGGGAAGCACCAAAGAATGTTCAAACTATCCAACAGTGGCACTTATTTCACATGCCAGTAAGGTAATGCTCAAGATCTTGCAAGGTAGACTCCAGCAATTCATGGAACGAGAATTGCCAGATGTACTAGCTGGGTTTAGAAAAGGCAGAGGAACTAGAGACCAAATTGCCAATATCCGCTGGATAATGGAGAAAGCCAGGGAGTTTCAGAAAAACATCTATTTCTGTTTTATTGACTATTCTAAAGCCTTTGACTGTGTGGATCATAACAAATTGTGGCAATTTCTTGGTGGGATGGGGATACCAAGTCATCTTGACTGCCTCCTGAGGAATCTGTATAACAATCAAATAGCAACGGTAAGAACAGACCATGGAACAACGGACTGGTTTAAGATTGGGAAAGGAGTACGGCAGGGTTGTATACTCTCACCCTACCTATTCAACCTGTACACAGAACACATCATGCGACGTGCTGGGCTTGATGAATCCAAGGCTGGAGTTAAAATCGCTGGAAGAAACATTAACAATCTCAGATATGCAGATGATACCACTTTGATAGCTGAAAGTGAGGAGGAGCTGAGGAACCTCATGACGAAGGTGAAAGAAGAAAGTGCAAAAGCTGGGTTGCAGTTAAACCTCAAAAAAACCAAGATTATGGCAACCAGCTTGATTGATAACTGGCAAATAGAGGGAGAAAACGTGGAAGCAGTGACAGACTTTGTCTTTCTAGGCGCAAAGATTACAGCAGACGCTGACTGCAGCCAGGAAATCAGAAGACGTTTACTTCTTGGGAGGAGAGCAATGACAAATCTTGATAAAATAGTTAAGAGCAGAGACATCACACTGACAACAAAGGTCCGCATAGTTAAAGCAATGGTATTCCCTGTAGTAACCTATGGCTGCAAGAGCTGGACCATAAGGAAGACTGAGCAAAGGAAGATAGATGCTTCTGAACTGTGGTGCTGGAGGAAAATTCTGAGAGTGCCTTGGACTGCAAGAAGATCAAACCAGTCCACACTCCAGGAAATAAAGCCAGACTGCTCACTTGAGGGAATGATATTAAAGGCGAAACTGAAATACTTTGGCCACATCATGAGAAGACAGGATACCCTGGAGAAGATGCTGATGCTAGGGAAAGTGGAAGGCAAAAGGAAGAGGGGCCGACCAAGGGCAAGATGGATGGATGATATTCTGGAGGTGACAGACTCGACCTTGGAGGAGCTGGGGGTAACGATGGCCGACAGGAAGCTCTGGCATGGGCTGGTCCATGAAGTCACGAAGAGTCAGAAGCGACTGACCGAATAAACAACAAGAACTACCCCCTCCTTGGGATCCACTGAAGGAATAAAATTTCAGGGTGAAGGACAAGGACAGGCTATTTTCTGCTTGGCTTGATGAGAGCTTCTGCTATTAGCTCTGCTTCCATGCCCACTAAGCTCAATCCCTGAGCTAGGGCTGGCCCTAACTTTAAGCAGAGATGCCTCTGGCAGGTGCTGGGGGGAGGGCAGCCCCCCCCCAGCAGCCATTCCCCCTGAGCCACCCATCTTCTTGTGCCAGCAACAATGCTTGCTTGTTGCTGGCCTGAGATGGCTGGCTGGCTGTTTCCCCTAGTTGCGTTCTCCCAACGGGTTGCAGGAAAGATGTGAAAGGCCCCAGCCTAGCAAGCAGGCAGAGATAGAGGCAGCCAAGCTGGGCCACACGTTCCAGCAAGCAGTATGCACACTCCTGCTTTGCTGTGCTCACATGATGCACACTGGTGCTACACTGCACGTTTGAGCAGGCGGCCAGCAGGTGTAAGGTGGATTGCTGAGCAAGCAACTGGCGCCCTGCCTGTACCAGATGCTATTAGGCTACACCTCTAATGCAAGGGATGAGGATCACTGGCTAAAACTGCAGGAAACCCGCTCAGAGAGATCAGAAACCATATGGATTCATCTATCTATAGGGGTGGACCATGCAAACCAGTACCCCACCCTTGCAGGAGTTGCAGGCGGCCTTAAGGTCAAACTCGATCTGGTAATGACTTGTCCGTGACCATAACGCAATCTTAGGCTACATTAACAGAAGCATAGCATCCAGATAATGAGAGGCAGTGGTTCTACTTTGTTTTGTGCTAGTCAGGCTGCAGCTAGAGTGCTGTGACCAGTTCTGGGCATCACATTTTAAGGCTGCTATTGACAAACTGGAGTGTGTTCAAGAGTGGCCACAGAACGGGGAGGGGTCTGGAAACCAAGTCCTATGAGGATCAGCTGAAAGAGCTGTGCGTGTTTAAAATGAAGAAAAAATTAAGGGGAGTCATGATGGCTGTCTTCAGGTATCCAAAGGGCCATCACACAGCAGATGGAGCAGACTTGTTCTCTATTGCTCCTGAGGGCAGGACTAGAACCAGTGGGAGGAAATGGCAGGGAAATAGATTTCAGCTTAACATTAGAAGAAACGTCCTCAGAGTAGGAGCTGTTTGACAGCAGAATGGCCTGCCTTCACTGGGTGGCCATCTGTCAGGGATGCTGAAGTTACATCCTGCATTGCAGATCCTGCACTGAGCTGGGGGTTGAACCAGATGACTTCAAAGGTCCGTTCCAATGCTATGATTCTATGCAAACTGAAATGAGCTACACAAATAAGGGAGTTAATTGACTCAGGCCAGCCACACAGTATATGACTAGATATACTAGCCACTGCTGCCTTGCAGTTACGATTTCTAACAGGCCAGCTGTATTATTGCATAAACTGGTAGAAAGAGATGTTCATATAAACTGCCAAAGGAATTAGACCACTAAATCTAAATTAAAACTGTTGTTCAGAGCATGGAATACAAAGTGAATAAACATATGGAAAAGTATTGCTCCAGTAACATAAGAAAGGGAACATGCTAGTTGATGTATGTACTATATTGACCATACATTACCCAGATTCCAGCCAGTGAAGAATTGAGGCATGGAGGGCAGAGGATGTTAAAGAAAGAGATCCAGAGGAGAAAAGACCCTAAAAATATACAGAAAATCTTATAGCTGCTCCATTTTCTAGATGCCGATTATCTCACATCCTCACACATGCAGGAGAAACGAAGAAAGCCAGGAAGAAATGTTGGCTTCTTGAGAACCTTTTCCAAAGGTTGTTGGAAAAAAGGAAGTTTCTAATTCTCTTGGCCAGGGGTCTTCTTCCATTCACAGACCCTTCCCCCTTGCTCGCTCACTCTCTCTATTGCCAGCCTCTAGCCTTGCTATTTCTCTCCCTTCCCCATCCCCAGCCTTCTTTCTCTCCCTTACTAGCTGCTAGCCTTGCTCTTTCTCTCCCACTCACCTTGCTGATCCTCTGCACTCCTGGCCTCAGTCTCTTTCTCCTCTAGAGCTTTGCCTTGCTATTTCCCCCTCCCTCCCAGCCTCTAGCCTTGCTATTTCTCCTCCACTTCTTTTGACTAGCCAGGCCCCCATGACAGCCATGATGTGATGAGCCATGGGAGCCATTTTATGGCAATGCCTACAGCAGTTTCTCAAATTCCCAAATGTGCTCATCGGTCTAGAAAGGTTGGGGTTCTTGGCTATAACGAGACATATTTGAAACAGCATGGGGAGCTTCTGCTGAAACTTTAGGAATAACAAGCAAGTTTAAACAAAGACTCGTGGGGAATGGTTTCTCTTCTCTACATTCCATGTGGGTCTTAGGATAATTTATGATGAAATTCATATCATTCAAAAACTATTAATCGCAAACACCAAGATCAACCAAGGGCACCCATTTGGCTATACCAGCCTTTTCCCAAGTCTAAGCAGTCAGGAGTTTCCCAGGCTGTGCACTGAGTCCTCTGATGATGAGCCACTCAAGGCTGCAGAGGAAAGGAAAAAGGGACAATTTTGTTGTCTTTTAAGATGCCACATGACCCATTCTTGTTTTTTGCCACAATCAACTAAAATAGCTACCCATTCTAAAGGCATAAGGAGCAGCACAGGGAGAAGGAAACACAGGCCATTGACAAGAGGAAGGGCTTATGTGGAGCAGAGGAAGGGACAGAGAAGCGTTACAAGCAGAACATAAGGCAATAGAGGCAAAGACAGAAAGCTTGACGTTGAAGTGGAGCATGGCAGCTGTTGTGTACAGACTTGAGGAAAAGGGTGACACGGCCACAGCTAAAAGAGGAGGGACTCCACTGGGGAGAGCATGGAATGAGTAACAGCAGGAGGGAAGGCCAGTAAGGGAGAGGTTACAAGGGTCAAGATGAGAACTAGCCAAGTCATGGTCAAAAGTTTTAACGGGAGGTACCGTGAAGAAAGGTATCTTAGAAATGCTGAAATGGAAGAAGAGGCAAGAATGATTGCTTGGATGCGTGAGAGGAAAAGATATTTTGAGGTTTCCTTCACAGTCATTGCCACATGAAATACCTTCAACCAGGGGCATTGCTAGGTTCTTAAAAGATCTGGGGCACAGGCCCATGACACAAATTTGCATACACACACACACACACACACACACACACACACAGAGTCTAAGCACACGTCTAATATATGTGTGTGGTGTGTGCATGCGGTGTGCTTGCGTGTGTGTATAGATTACATACATACATAAGAAGTGTGCACTGACCCTCCCCACCCCACTTCAGCTCAGACCCTGATTCATCATTTTGGAAAACATCCTGCTTCTGCTCTGGCCAATTTGTAGTCAGACCACTTCAGCTCATCACCAAACCTGAGTCAAGGGTTGGAAAAATGAGTCTTTATGCTTCCTGTTGACTACCATGGGAAATTAGAAAGAAAAAAAAACCTGTAACTTTTTTCTCTTGGTCAGAACTGGATGATAATTTCAGGCATAGCAGCCCCCTAAAAGGGGATTACAGCTGCCCAATGTCAGAAAAATAGGTGCAAGGTTTATATTTTGATTTTCTTTTAAAGGGAACTGCCAATAACATTTTAATTCCTTGGAAGAATTGGATAACAATTTCAGGATTCATTGCTCTATCAGAGAAGATCATGTCTGCCAAATTTCAGAATGATAGCCACAAGGGTTTTGGTGCACAGGTTGCCTTGACATTTTGAGGCCTCCAAAGGAGGACATACTTATCTCCCTATGTTCCTTGTGGACCATTATGAAAATTACAGACAGGCTAGAGGTGTCCCTAAGTAAGAAACCAGCAAAGTTTCAGAAGGATAGGTGCAGCAGTTCATGTGGAAGGGGAGTTCTCCAATTTGGGGGAGGGGGTGATTTGCTTTCCCTTCCATTCACCTCTTCCCCAATAGCTTTTGGGTAAATTTGTATGAAAATGCACAGGTAATTAGGGGTGTCCCCCAGGCAAGAAACCTGCAAAGTTTCTGAAGGATATACATACATTCTAATTTAGAATTATTAGAATTTATTTACATTTCACCAATGTTAGCAGCAAGTCGGAAAGTGCTATTGCACTCATGTCCTGCTTGCGGGTTTCCTATGGGCATCTGGTTGGCCACTGTGTGAACAGAATGCTGGACTAGATGGACCTTGGTCTGATGCAGCATGGCTCTTATGTTCTTAAATATAGAAAGTGCCTCTGAGCATGTGCAGAATGTTTTTCTTTCACCACTGGGCACTTACACTCTCCCCCTACCAATTCTACTCCCCTCCATGCAACCATCCCTCCTCATCCTACCACCCTCCAGCAAAAACAGAGGTCTTGTTTTGTGCAACTCCTCTCTACCTCCTCCTCCTTATGCACAAGCTCTCATTGTATCTTCCTCCCCATAACTTCATTTGTGCCAAGACTTCACCAGGAGTCAGCCAATGAGTCTGTTTTCAAAACTAGGGCTAAGTTATGGAGAAACTCTGAGCATGTACTAAGTGCCTTTCCCTCACCAATGAAGCTAGAGTTCATGCAAAAAAACCCCAAAGCCACAAATGACAAAACATGCATAGGACTGAGCTCAAAGGGTAGTCAATTCATTAGATGGAATTGAGTAGGCACTGTGTTAAGCTTGCAGTCCCATGCTCACAACTCAGGACTTATTTCCGAGTAAACATGCAGAACATCAAGGTGCAAATCTCCCTGCAAAAGTAACTTGTGCTGGAATCCTATGCACACTTTCCTGGGGGTAAGCCTCATTAAACATAATGGGACTTCTCAGTAGGCATGCATAGGATTGCATAAATTAGCGATATCTCCCCTCCACTTAAAAACAAACCAAAAACTCCTATTTTTTAATTAAAGCTTTCTGTTCATAGGAATATAGGAAGCTGCCTTATAATGAGTCAGACCCAGGCCAATCTAGCGCAGAATTGTTGACACTGACTGGCAGCAGCAGCTCTCCAAAGTTTCAGGCAGGATTCTTTCCTAGCCCTACCTGGAGATGCTGGGGATTGAATCTGGGACCTTCTGCCTGCAAAGCAGGTGCTCTGCCACTGAGCTACGGCCCTTCCTACTGCTGGATAATGGCAACTGACAAACAAAACAGCCCCAGATTTGTTTCTCTGCAACCATGTGAACCCACTCTTCTCAAAGACTTGAGTGAGGAGAAGGAGAAAAACCAACTCTCTTGTCTGTTTGTATAAAGTCAAATATAGTTCAGAACTTCTCTTGCCCACTGAAGTTTCTTTAAGAATTCCTCAAGATATGCTCTGGGTGGAATAAAGAAGAAAAGGAAGGAAGGAAGGAAGGAAGGAAGGAAGGAAGGAAGGAAGGAACAGGGGAGGGGAGGGGAGAAGAAGAATGGTGATTGGAAATGTGCATGGGGTTGGGGGGTAGAGAGAATTCTCTAAGCCAAGTGGTTCCTTTCAGAGAGGGGGTACTTCAGAGGAATTTAGGAGGCTGTGGAGGGTTTGTAAAGATTGCACATACTTAAATGAACTTTATGAGGTGAGGTGGCTGAGGGCTTTTTCTAGCTTTTTTAAAACTGTAAAACCTATTTCAAAGCCCCAGCAATTTCTCGATCATGATGCCACATAGTCCTAATCCTCCCTTTGGGATTATTTGAATCCTACAGCTATTTAGGAGAAATTAAAGTGGAGGGGGAGAAAGAAGTTTGTGGAGGCTGATTGGATCCTTTGCTGCACTGAAGCTACTAAACTTCTACAGGATCCAAGGTTCCAGTTTCAGGCAGTAAAATCAGATGCTGTGTGAAACATGAGTATTTTACATGGAGCTTTTTCTTCTCTTCCCTTCCTTCTCCCTCTTCAAAATTTCATTGTAGGCAAGCTCCTGCACAAGCAGTGGGTATGTAAGAACAGAAAAGTAGGGGGAGAGGGTTTTTGCACCTCAAAAAAACCTACACCAGAGATTAGGGATAGTGACTGCCTAATGGTCACCTTAAACAACTTCTGATTAGGATCTCTAATCCTCTGGGTGGCTTGACAGTTTTTTTGTTTTAAACTTTAAGAAAAGGAAACTTTATGCATGGCTAGCACAAAAGCCACTAGACCTAACTGTCTGAATTTTGGCAGGCTCAGTCATCTCTATAGGAGCTGCCAGGTCCCCAAATTCCATGTGGAAGCACTCACACAAAAAATAGCTCTTTGCTTTGACACATTTTCTTGAAAATAGCAAACTTTACCTGTGACTAGCACAAAAGCCACTGGACCTATCTGAACTTTGGCAGAATCAATCAGCTCTATGGGGGCTGCCAGGTCCCCAAATTCTATGCACATATGTGGAAGCACAAAAAAAATTATAGCTCTTTGCTCTGACAGATTTTCTTGAAAATAGCAAATTTTACAACTTCTGGTAGGAGCCATGTTGCCCTGGCAAGCGTCCTGCGGAGGCTCTGCAGGCTGCCTCCTCAAACAGCTTTTAAAAGGTTGAAAAACTTTTTCATCTTCCCCTGGAATTAAAAGGGGAAGCTAGAGTACCATCTGGATAAGATCTTGGAAGAACAACTCCTTTTGCGGAGCAGCAGAATAGCTGGACTCTAAGGTCAGTTTTCCGGAGCGTCATCTACTCAAAGCTGTTTTGAAACTCCTATGTAATTAGGAGACTTCAGGACTGACAAGCTCCGAAAGTATTTATGAATTAAAAATACCAACAATATCTGAGGACCTGCAAAATCTGTTAAAGTGACTGTTTGTAATTATACTTACTTGCTTTCTTTACGGAGGAGGAGGATGGCAGCATCAAGGGGAAGGAAAAAAGCCGTGGGACCACCGCCAACTCCCCCAACCCCTCCCTTGGCAAAGGTTTCTAGAGACGTTGGAGATGTAGAGGAGGTGCTGGCTCTGATAAAAACTTTGTCTTCTCAATTAGCAGATCCAGCTAAGAGGCTGGATACAATCCAAGATTCTATTACTAACCTTCAAGGGGTTGTGGATTTAATTAATAGCTCTTTGCAAAAGATGGAATTGAAGATTAATGCTCTCAAAGACCACGTGTCTGCGCAAGAGACGGCTATATATGCCTCCCATAATATCCTGTCTGCGAGAATTTCCCAACTGGAGGCACATACTCATAGAGCGAATCTGCATATCCTTGGTATCAAAGCTCTGCCTGCTGATATGTCTGTCTAAATTGTTGGATAATTTTCTACATGAGCTACTCGCTCTGCCATCTGATTATTTACTCGATATTGAGCATGCATACCATGTTCCAGGTCCAGTTCGTGGCATCAAAGGGACTGCCTATACTGTTATAGTTCAATTTGGAAGAGTGTCTACAAAAAATCATATTTTGCGCTTGGCAAGAGAAGTGGGAGAACTTTTTTGGAGGCCAACACAGGACAAAATTATGTTATTTCCAGATTACACTGAAGAAATCACTGACAAAAGAAGGTAATTTAGCAAGGAAAGAAATCAGGCAAGACAAATGAATCTGCGATATCATATCAAATATCCTGCTATATTTTGATTTGTTTTTGAAGGCCAGATTAAGAAGTTTTTAAATCAAGAAATGGCAGAGGCCTGGCTAGCTGGCGTTCAAAGTAAGGCATGGGAGGCATCTTCCCCAGCCTCATGAGCTGGGAACTTTTCAATTATTATTGTTTCTCAGATTTGTTTGGGTTATAAGGTCCAGGCAGTATGCCTGTCCAGAGGACTGTTTACATATATCCCCCTTTTTTTCCCTCTCTCTCTCTTTTTCTTACTTTTTTTACATTAGACAAGATATACTGTATAGTAAAATTCCTGTTTGTGTGTGTATAGATATGTATACATGCATATATAGATTCAGAAATGACACTATGTAAAATATAGATCACATAAAATTTATTCGTGATTTGTTATTAATCCTTTTTAATTTCTTTCCTTTTTTATTATTACTATCATTATTATGAGACTTTGATTAGTAATATTTTTGGTTGGTTAAATTGTTAAGCTTTACTATTATATGTTAATTGAAGGACAATATATGGTTATTGGAAAGGAACTGTAGTGGTGTAGTGGCAAGAGTGTTGGACTAGGAGCTGGGAGATCCGGGTTCTAGTCCCCACTCGGCCATGGAAGCTCACTGGGTGACTTTGGGCCGGTCACAGACTCTCAGCCCAACCCACCTCACAGGGTTGTTGTTGTGAGGATAAAATGGAGAGGAGGAGGATAATGTAAGCCACCTTGGGTTCCTTGCAAGAGGAAAAAAGGCGGGGTATAAATGCAATAAATAAATAAATAAATAAATAAACTGTAGGCTTGCTCCCTTGCTATAAAACAGATGATATGATATTGAAATGTGAGGTTGATTATCTATGCTGTATTGGCAATGTTATAGGTATAACTTTTCAGTAGAATGATATTTGACGTTTTTGTGTAATGGAGTTTAAATTTAATCCTTAAGTAACGTTTTAATATATTTTTCTTTTTCTTGCTTGCTTTCTTCTTCCTTTTCCTTCTTGTTTTTTTTTTCTTTTTCATAATTGCTGTGTCCTCCTAAGAATACTGTATTGTTGGAAACCGTAGATAATGACTAGGTTGTTGGAACTGTTTATTTCATTTATAAAGATAAAAAATAGAATTAAAAGTATACAAAAAAAAAGAAAATAGCAAATTTTACCTGTGACTAGCACAAAAGCCACTGGACCTAACTGCCTGAACTTCAGCATATTCAATCAGCTCCATGGGGGCTACCAAGCCTCCAAATTTCATGTATTTGTTATACACACTAAAGAAGTTATGGCTATTTTTGTTTTCCAACGCAGGTTTATGGGAAAATGTAAAAAGAAAAAGAGCAATTAGGACAGCTCAAAAGATCCTGGGCATAGCTCAAAAAAACATCTGGGGCCCATGCCCAGGTGGCCCTCTCCTAACGACACCCCTGCCCTCAACCAAGAATAGGGGAAACTGAAGTGCTGAGTCAAAAATGTCAAGTCATTAGAATCTATAAGGAAATGATTAGACATTAAATTGCCCTAAGCAATGTTTCCCCTTCATGGATCACTGCCTTGTTGTGGCGAAGGGGCTTGCGTAACTCAGTGAAGCCATAAGCTATGCCGTGCAGGGCCAGCCAAGACGGACAGGTCATGGCAGAAAGTTCTGACAAAATGTGGTCCACTGGAGAAGGAAATGGCAACCCACCCCAGAAAATTCTTGCCAAGAAAACCCCATGGAACGTATCACAAGGCTAAAAGAGATGATGCCGGAAGATGAGCCCCTCAGGTCGGAAGGTGTCCAATATACTACTGGGGAAGAGCAGAGGAAATTTCCAAGTAGCGCCAGAAAGAGTGAAGCGGCTGGGCCAAAGCCGAAAGGACACTCAGCTGTGGATGTGTCTGGTGGTGAAAAGAAAATCCGATGCTGTAAAGAACAATATTGTTTAGGAACCTGGAATGTCAGATCAATGAATCAAGGTAAGCTGGAGGTGGTCAAACATGAGATGGCAAGATTGAACATCGACATCTTGGGAATCAGCAAACTAAAATGGACAGGCATGGGCGAATTTAATTCAGGTGACCATCACTACTGTGAAGGGCATGACTATCTACTACTGTGGGCAAGAATCCCTTAGAAGAAATGGAGTAGCACTCATAGTCAACAAAAGGGTGGGAAAAGCAGTACTGGGGTACAATCTTAAAAACGATAGAATGATCTCAGTACGAATCCAAGGCAAACCATTCAACATCACAGTAATTCAAGTCTATGCCCCAACCACTGAGGCCGAAAAAGCTGAGGTTGATCGGTTCTATGAAGACCTACAACACCTTCGAGAACTAACACCAAAAAAGATGTCCTCTTCATCATAGGGGGTTGGAATGCTAAAGTAGGAAGTCAAGAAATCACTGGGATAACAGGCAGGCATGGCCTTGGTGTACAAAAGGAAGCCGGACAAAAGCTAATAGAGTTTTGCCAAGAGAACACGCTGATCATAGCAAACACTCTTTTCCAACAGCACAAGAGACGACTCTACACATGGACATCACCAGATGGTCAATATCGAAATCAGATTGATTATGTCCTTTGCAGTCAAAGATGGAGAAGCTCTATACAGTCAGTCAAAACAAGACCTGGAGCTGACTGTGGCTCAGATCATGAGCTGCTTCTTGCAAAATTTCAGCTGAAATTGACGAACATAGGGAAAACCACTAAACCATTCAGGTATGACCTCAATCATATCCCTGATGAATATACAGTGGAGGTGAGGAATAGATTTCAGGGATTAGACCTGATAGACAGAGTGCCTGAGGAACTATGGACAGAGGTCCGTAACACTGTTCAGGAGGCAGCAACTCAATCCATCCCAAAGAAAAAGAAATGCAAGAAAGCAAAGTGGCTGTCTGATGAGGCTTTACAAGTAGCTGAAGAAAGAAGGGAAGCGAAAAGCAAGGGAGAAAGGGGAAGATATACCCAACTGAATGCAGAGTTCCAGAGAATAGCAAGGAGAGACAAGAAGGCCTTCTTAAATGAACAATGCAAAGAAATCGAGGAAAACAACAGAATGGGAAAGACTACAGATCTCTTCAAAAAAATCGGAGATCTCAAGGGAACGTTTTGTGCAAAGACGGGCATGATAAAGGACAAAGAAGGCAGGGACCTAACAGAAGCAGATGAGATTAAGAAGAGGTGGCAAGAATACACAGAAGAACTATACAGGAAAGATCTGAATGTCCCTGATAGCCATGAGAGTGCGGTCACTGAACTTGAGCCGGACATCCTCGAGAGTGAAGTCAAGCGGGCCTTAGGAAGCATTAGTAACAACAAAGCTAGTGGAGATGACAATATTCCAGCTCAGCTATTTAAAATCCTAAAACATGATGCTGTTAAAGTGCTGCATTCAATATGCCAACAAATTTGGAACACTCAACAATGGCTGCAAGACTGGAAAAGGTCAGTTTACATTCCAATTCCAAAGAAAGGCAACGCCAAAGAGCGTTCAAACTACTGCACAATTTCGCTCATTTCACATGCCAGCAAGGTGATGCTCAAAATCCTACAAGCTAGGCTTCAGCAGTATGTGAACCGAGAACTACCGGAAGTACAAGCTGGGTTTCGAAGAGGCATAGGAACTAGAGATCAAATCGCCAACATTCGCTGCATCATGGAGAAAGCAACAGAATTCCAGAAAAACGTCTATTTCTGCTTCATTGACTACGCTAAAGCCTTTGATTGTGTGGATCACAACAAACTGTGGCAAATTCTTAAAGAGATGGGAGTACCAGACCACCTTACCTGTCTCCTGAGAAACCTGTACGAGGGACAAGAAGCAACAGTAAGAACCAGACATGGAACAACCGATTGGTTCAAAATTGGGAAAGGAGTACAACAAGGCTGCATATTGTCACCCTGCTTATTTAACTTCTATGCAGAGTACATCATGAGAAACGCCGGGTTGGACGAATCACAGGTCGGAATTAAGATTTCGGGGAGAATTATCAACGGTCTCCGATATGCAGACGATACCACCCTAATGGCAGAAAGCGAAGAGGATCTAAAGAGCCTCTTGTTGAGGGTGAAAGAGGAGAGTGCAAAAGCTGGTTTGAAACTCAACATTAAAAAAACGAAGATCATGGCATCTGGCCCCATCACTTCCTGGCATATAGAAGGGGAAGAAATGGAAGCAGTGACAGATTTTACTTTCTTGGGCTCCAAGATCACCGCAGTCGGTGACTGTAGCCATGAAATTAAAAGACGCTTGCTCCTTGGGAGGAAAGCTATGGCAAACCTAGACAGCATAGTCAGAAGCAGAGACATCACCTTGCCCACAAAGGTCCGTCTAATCAAAGCTATGGTTTTTCCAGTAGTAATGTATGGCTGTGAGAGCTGGACTATAAGGAAGGCTGAGCGCCGAAGAATTGATGCTTTCGAACTGTGGTGCTGGAGAAGACTCTTACAAGTCCCCTGGACTGCAAGGAGGTCCAATCAGTCCATCCTAAAGGAAATCAACCCCGAGTGCTCATTGGAAGGACAGATACTGAAGCTGAAGCTCAAATATTTTGGCCACCTAATGCGAATAGAAAACTCTCTGGAAAAGACCCTGATGCTGGGAAGGACTGAAGGCAAAAGGAGAAGGGGACGACAGAGGATGAGATGGCTAGATAGCATCACCGATTCAATGAATATGAACTTGAGCACACTCCAGGAGACAGCGCAGGACAGGAAGGCCTGGCGTGCTATGGTCCATGGGGTCATGAAGAGTCGGACACGACTGAACGACTGAACAACAACAACAACAAAGCAATGTTTACTACCCTAGTTTAAAGTGCTCTGAAGAGGCAGGGACAGCCGACACCCAGAGGCAACCAAGAAAATACTGGGCATCAAAAATAGGGCAAACAAAAACTGTAAATATCATAGGCAGTGTTTTTCCTTCTCTTTCTTTCAGTAATAAGAATGTGAGTTGTTTCGTGACAACAGTAAGTACAGAGTTTTGAAAGGAAATGTAATTTCTGTGTTGGTAGGAAACCTACGTCAGCTTCACTAGGAGGCTGATGAAAAGCATTCTAAGAGTACTGTTAAAAAACATGTATTTCAGAACCATTTAAAACGCAAGTGGAAAATCAATGATTGTTAAGGAAATAAAGACCAAGTCAGTAAAATGGAAAATAATGTACATTCCACATTTCTCAGAATTGCAGAAGTTCCTTGCTTACATGTGCAGGAATCAAAGTTCTAAGTGATTTTGGCAGCTTGCTACCACAAAAGCTTCTGCAGGGAAGGTCAACAGTTCTTAGTCTATTGCTTTAAGACTGATTCAACAACATCATTACAAAACCATCTTCTTCATCATCATCATCTTTATTATGGTCTACAAACACATTCGGGAAATATACCGTAAAATCAGTCCTGAAGAGATCTTATTTGTCTCCTATTTGTCTCCTATCACTTTGGAGTTTCTCATCCAATCCAGAAGACGTTTACATAATAATTTGGTGTAAATTTTCCCAATTATAGATAGGAGGCTTATGGGACGATAATTATTGGGATCCTGCCTCTCGCCCTTCTTGTATATGAGGACTAAAACTGCCTTGCGCCAAATATGCGGGAAATGACGTGTCTTGTTGCATAAAGTAAAAAAAAAGGAGCTAAAATTGAAGCCCACCAGCTCGCATTGCATTTTAATGCATTTGAAGGTATACTATCAGGTCCAGGAACCTTATTATTTTTAAGTTGGCTGATTAATTCACTGATCTCTTTTGGATGGACATCAGGCTACTCAGGTAAATCATCTATCTTGCCAATTATAATTAGATTTGCAGAGTCAGGGTCAAGAAAAATTTCAGTGAAATGTTTCTCCCACACCCCTGTTGGAACACAGCAGTCAGGAGCCTTACTATCTGATAGTCCGCTAGACACCAGATTCCAGAAACACCTTGTATCTTTATTCAGAGTTGCCTAATACAATAAACTCCACCTCTCACTTATATCAGCTTGTTTCTTGGCCTGGATAGTTGCCTTATGTTTTTTAAGTTGAAAATAATTTGCAGGGAGCACATTTGTCGTGCTACTTCTATAGTTCTTATATACAGTATATTCTGAATTTGTTTCTTAAGGGACATGCACTCATGATCAAACCAGCCAAAGCTTTGTTTGTGTTTTTGAATTTGTGATTTGGGGTTTTCTAAAACTGTACATAAAATATCCATCAACTCTCCATAATGGGAAATCGCTTCGTCTATATTGCTAGAGGATATTATGTTCAGATATAAAGTTTTCCCAACATCGGAGAGTATGAAGTCTTTAATTTATCCTTAGAGTGATTGTTCCATCGTACCACTTTACTGGTTATTGCCGGAATTATAGATGGTAATAATTGGTGATTGGTTACGATTCCATCCTCAAAACCATTAAACATAGTAATTAATGGAAAGTGATCACTATCAGTGATTTTATCAACCCTAAATAAATGGATCCGCTCCCCTAAGACCTAGGAGACGATAATGTAATCAATAACACTACAGCCTAAACTGGGGGTGAATGTAAATTCCCCGCTACTGTCAAAGGGTGCCCAACCATTCAGTAGCATTTTCCCCAAGCAATTAATAAATTGGGCCAGAAGAACACCTGCAAGATTAACAACTTTATCTTTAGATCTTTGGGTTGATTGCAAAAGGTAAGGGACCTCTGACTCTTCTAGATAAAAATATTTAGATTCAATAAGTGCAGCACTGCTTGCTTCCAGCCTGGCACTGAAATCTCCCATTATAATCACTTTTGCTTTTGGAAATTGGCCTTCCATTTGGATTATGTAATCTTTTAATGTGTGCCATTGTTGTTTAGCTATCAAATTATTCTGTATGGGCACGAGGTAGACATTAAACCTCAGACACTGTTCTTGTCTAAATTGGAGCAATGCAGCCATAGCAATAGGATCACAAGTAGCAAGTTTTCTAACAGTCATTTTCAAGTTTAGTGAAAACAAACATAGTAAACCTGAACTGGGCTGGCCTTTACCTTTGTTACACCTTGCGTTAAGCGAGTGGGATAGGAATCCGTTAACAGTTACTGGCTCAGTTGCGCATGTTTCTTGTAAAAAAACACACATCAAATTTATTTATGTACTCCTAACAGAGGAAATTTTATTAATTCTACCCCAGCTTGCTATGTTCCATGATAAACACCTTAGCTGGGCATTTCTAGGGGCTGTCTTGGTTAAATTAATGGCTCCATTATCTCTAGTTCTCTCTTCATATCTAAAAAAAATACTCCCATTAGCTTTTGAGGTAGCAGCCCAGTTCAGCTTACTGGGATTTGTAGCAACAGAGGGCTGTAGGCCTAATTCTGGAGACTTAAGCTATCTATAACTTAATAAGCTGTGACTTATCTGCCAGTTGTGTCTTTACAAGCTCAGTTGCTCGTGGGGGGGGGGGGAATTGTGTGTCAGAATCAACAAGAATAAAACTTCCTGTATGGGCAGCTCTGTTAACTATACACTGTGGTGAAATTACTGTAACTGGTTGCGACTCTACAGACAACAATTGCGTATCATTATCAGTATGAGAAAAAGAACATTTAGTAGGGTTCTGGTTACATAGGGCACCATCATCTTTGTTTAAATCTCCTTTCAATGCATAGATGTTCATAGTCTTCACTTGTTCCGCTGCTTCATAAGCTGGAAGATTAAGGCTGTCTTCTAAACAAAAAGACTTCTGTATTGATAGAGGTGATGGGGATTTTTTAGTCTCTTCATCTACAGGAGTCGTCTCCTCATTAATCAAGGTGCTATTAACCTGTAACCCAATAAAAGAAATTTCTTTGTCTCTAGGGAAGTCCTTTTCTTCATCTGTTCCTTGCAAGTTCTGAGCAGCCGTTGAAACTGTTGGTAGCCTCAATATGGCGTTCCGCTCACTGTAAGGGAGGGCAACAAAAGGGGAGGGCGATTTTGGGTCTGCTGGCTCAGAAGGATAATCCATTTTCTTAGTTGCTTGTGAATCAAGTCCCCTCCAAGATTCAAATCAATTTTGACATTAGAGTAACTACAGCTTTTTAGATTAACAACTGAGATATTCCTGTCAACTGACACTTTCCAAGGTGTCCTTTTCCCCCTAACGAGAGACCGTGTCTTTGCTTCACGGGCTCTGCATACAGGGGGTCTGACTCTATGACATGACAGCAGTGGTTTCGATTTTAAGAAATCAAAAAAGACATGTGAAGGAATCAAGCCAAAGTTGTATAATAATAGTTCCCTTTTTAAGATTAAACTGGGAAACCTAGAGCTTTCAAATGCTAAAAGATATTTCTTGTTATAACTTGTGCTTTGAATTCTATTAATTTCTATGAGATCAATTCTTCTCTTTGGGACCTTAAGGCTGTAGCTAAGATGTTGAACTGCTTGCCTTTTGGAGCTCCAAATAGGTATATTTCCCTTAACAGGGCAAAACAGTGAGCGCTACTTTAAGGGGTTGTAGTACTAAATTGCATTGCTTGCAGTTATTTAAGCATTCCCCCTGGTTTATACTTTCAGTTATATTTTCTGCCTTCCTCCTTTAGAGCCTCAAAGCTGTCCAGAAGGGTCTCAGTGTTAAACCGTGATGTTAACTCTCCTAGTTTAGCCAAGGCCTGGCCAAGTCAGTCGAAGATTTGAGATGCCTCCTACACCACCCAGGTCTAATTGAGAGCTTGTCACCTTGGGGGCACTTTCCCCTTTAATAAAGAGAAGGGAAAACCTTCAGTTCCAGTTCTCAAGGTCCCAGATTTATTGCTTGCAGGGACGTTTGAGTTATAGATTCCTTCTGTGCTGATGAGAAAAAATTGTCAATCCTACACTGTTTAAGTAAAGGGTAAAAGCTGCAGTCCTCCAGACAGCAACAGCGTTTCAATTTTCTCATCTTTAATACTAGGAGCTACCTTTCACCATCCTTCCAATCAGTGCTAGAAAGCAGTTTAACAGTTCAAATCAGGGAACTCCAACAGATTTAAGATGTTTCTAACCTCCAATTGTGCTCCAGATGCTTTTCGCTGGTCCGACTATCACTCATTATAATCTATTATCAAAAGGTTCTTGGGTGGCAACAGCTGTTAGGAATTGTGCCTCCACAGAAAGCCAACATCCCCCCAAAACTTACTAAAGCTGCTTTCATATAATTATAATTTAAGGTTGTAAGAAATTGTTTAATTTATTTTATTTTACTTTTCTTTATTTCGTTTCTTCTTCTTCCTCTCTTCTCAAGACACCCTTAAAGATTTTAGCTTAGCTGGCCGCATACCAGCTCTTATCAGGGAGAGAGGAAAGATAAATCCAGGTAGGAGCTTCAAATTGCTTTCTTCAGCCACTTAAAACGAACTAGTCTCCAAACTCAAGATTGGGTTGGTAATGGAAGTCAAAATTACAACTTAAAAACGTTAAATTTAAAAAGCATTAACAATATTAGACCTGTTGACTCACGAAGGTAAGTAGACTTTCAGGATTTAATGACAGACAGCTTGACCCCATGAAATATCAACTTTGTTGTTAAGAAAAGGTCTTATCAAGTACTGTTCGAATGTGATGGGATCCCGGTTGTCCCAAAAGGTTCCTTCCCTCAGTAAGCTCGTTAATGAGCAAAGAACCAACATAAAAACATAAAAACAAGATAAGGCTAACTCCACTACTGGAACAAATCAATTAGGGAGTGGAAAAGCTAATTAAAATAATTTAAAACAGAGTAAAACTAAAAATGCTGGAGCTCTCCCCACCAATCAGCCAATGTGCTTGCGAGGCCTTTGTCACCATCTTCATCTTACCTTGGTACTCTCTCTTGTCTGTAGAAGTTCTGCCGGATGTGCTCTACCACACCATGATGAATAAAACTATATAATATGAACGGCTAAAGCAGCGCATTAAGACTCACGCTTGAGGAAATGTATACTTTACAAAACATAACACACATTCACTACAATAATGTATTTGGCATTTTTCTTCTCTTATCCCCTAAAGACAAGGGGGAGGACCAAGCTAATGTTCAAATTTCAAACAGAGAATTGTCATAAACACAGGAAGCTGTCTTACACCAAGTCACATTATTGGTCCATCAGGTTCAAGAATATCTACACTTATTGGCAGTGGCCCTCTGGGGTTTCTATTGGACTTACCTTCAATGTTGCTGTTGGACCTACAGTTTTAGAATCAGAATCTGATTCAGACTTGGAGTGGAATGATTTAAAACCCAGTCCAGTCATGGGAGGTTCAGGGCTGAGAGCCCAGCTCTGTCTGGCTTCCCATCTGATTGCAGGCCAAAGGAGGCTGATAGTCTCTACGAGCCACAGCTGCAAGATATGGTCTTGAATCAGGGCTATGACTTACAACCAGAGAAATCTTCTGGGGGAACTGAGCAGGAGGAGGACTCTGCAAGGGAGGGGCTTTCAAGGGTGTCACACAGGTGGAGACGTCAACTGAAAAAGGTGTAACAGAGACACCCCCTCAGATGTAGTGATCATTTACTGGCTAGATTCCCGTCAGGATGGACTGTCAGAAGAGGGACTTTAACAGCTCCTCCCCTGTATTTAAGCCGATGCAGACACTATGGAGCTTTTGCTGGAAACAGTGTCTGCATTTGCCCAAAATGCTTTCTTGCCTAGACGTTTCGTAAACTCATGTCTGCCTTGAATTGACTGAACTTGGACTCTTGTCTGCCTTTACTATTTGTGAACTTTTGTTTGCCTTGAATCACATACATTTGTCTTTGATTGCCCAGAATGTTTCATGCCTCGATTTATTGTGACTTTTGGACTTTTGTCTGCCTTGATATCTGTACTGCAGAGATCCCGACTTGGAATCTAATGCCGGTTTTGATCTGTACGGATTTTAGCCTTGGAACTTTCTCTTGAATGAAGCAATGTGCCAGTAGTCTCTTGCTTATGCTATCTGTTTTACTGGGGCCATAACCATCTAAGTGCTGCCACGAACTCTGGAAAGTTTGAGCTATGTAATCTGATCTACTGAAATAAAGAGTTCTGTTGTAATCAGTTATCTGTGTCAACTTGCCAGGGGGTGACAGAAAGCTGGGCCTGACCGTTTCAGGCATGGTTCTTTCTAGCCCAGCAGAGATGCTAGGGATCTAACTTGGGAAGTTCAGCATGCAAAGCATGTGTTCTATCACTGAACTATGGCTATCAAATTACAGTATGCTTTTCTTCTTTCCCGGCTCCTTTGAAAATGGGTGCAGGACTCGAGCTGGTGTTCAGATCTGAAATGTTCTGAATGTGCACATCAACCTTCATTCAGATATCTCAAACTTCAAGGTCACATAATAATGTACTGTGCATTTTCCTCTCCCCCAGCCGCCCACCAGGGACTGAGTTAGTATTCAAACCAGACATGTAGAATTGCGTCGTAAATGTACATACCAAATTTCATTCAAATATCTTAGTGTTCAAGGGGGAAGAGAAGTTACAAAACAACCCGCACAAACCAAACGGCAAGCAGGTGAATTAAACCAAAAGTTTAATTAGCCAATTAGCTTTTTATAGACCAATGCACAGAGCCACTAGAAATGTGGCAATGAAAAGAACTGACAATCTACAAAAGCAGTGGCCATCCACAGATCGTGTTACTGATCAGCACAACCATTTGCAAGAAGAAACGATGACCAGTGCTTAAGATGCTAACCCGTGTAGCCATCATGTAGTTATGCTGCCTGATTCCCATGGAGTGTGAACATACCATGTGAATTAAACTCTTAGATAGATGAGAGCTTTAAATTGTCACCTCTGATTATGACATTTATTGAAATGTGTTGAGCAATCCATTTATATTAAGAAATTTTCCTTATATATGTGTTTAAGATTCCCCTCTCTTCTTCATTTTTTTCCACACTGCTCTATAGCAAATAGCCTGTCCTTTTAGATATGGGGCCTCCCCATGCCACTTTCTGAGATGGGATGGATTTTTTAAAAATGTGTTCTTAAACAACCAGTCCAAGAAAGTAGTCAAAAGGTTGGCTGGATTGGCCAGGATAGCAATGGTGCCACCCATGTACAACTCCACTGACTGAACATGTGTATAAAAGCCAGCTCTGAAGTTCTCTCTCTCTGCCACAAAACAGTGTGACTAAGACACTGAAGCCAGTGTGGGTCTAAGCAGATGAATTGACAGAGCTACACAGAAAGAGGCAAGCTGGGTTTCTCAATGGCTCCTGCCCTGAAATCTGAGGCAGAGTTGAGAGAGGGCAGTTCCCTAGACAATGAGGTCAGGGTTCCCTGCAATATATAAGCCACTCCTGGGCAACATGTCATTAGACTGTTTTTACTGTTGTTTTTTTAAATCAAAATATGCATAATTCCAGCTCTCCTTCAAAGACAATTTGAATTTTCATTGGTATTACAAGCCTCCACTAAATGCATTTTTTTAAAAAAAAATTGCACGTCTCAGTAACATAGCTGAGCACCACTACATTCTTATTGTTTATGTTGTCTACCTATGTCAGTAGTCCTAAACCAAGAGTCTTAAGAACATTAGACGTTCTACTGAAGTCCACCTAGTCCAGCATCCTGCTTCCCACAGTTCGCCATCTTGGCTCAGAGGCTTCTAGCATAAACACCTACATGTTGTAACCTTCTCCAGATGTTTTTGCCTATGGCTCTATCACCTCTTTAAGCAACCTGTTATGTCCTCCTGCACACTCATTGTCAAGTTCTACCCTTTCCCCTTTTGGACAAACAATAACCTGTTCATCCACATAATTTTGGGATGGGCTGTCTTAAATGGGATGCTCCCCAGCTCCCGATGGCTTTCCCTCAAAGGTCACTTTGAAAGCTAATGGTACAGAAGAGCTCCAGAGGCCCTGGGTCTCTGGCATGCGTAGCATATGCTATAGATTCATCTGGCATTACCCCAACACCTTGACTCAAGAATCTGTTTTGTTCCAGAAGACATAGCCTGAGAACTGCCAGGAATGTTTTTAAGGCTCTGGAACTGCTGCAGAGGCAAAGGAGCCATAGAACATATGTGCTTCCTGCTTGATTAAAGATGGATGTTCCCTGCATCCAAGGGAAACATGAAAATGCCTGCCTGTCAAGTTACCCCCCAGCCAAATAACCGTGAGGGTATCTTTGAATTGGTACACTCATGGGGAAAAAAACCCTGGTGGGAAAAATGGCCCAATACGGAAGCATTCTCACCTCCTAGTCAGGTCAGACAGGACAAGCACTGCCTGAGCATCCTTAATGACACCTTTTAGTTTTGAATATTGTGCTGTGCTACTCTATGGCCAGGTTCGCATGATCACAGCTACATGTGGGGGTGTGACCAACTCTTTCCTAGCATGATGCTCTGCTCTACTCTGGCCACATGAGACCCAATCAATTCTTGATTTTAAATCATATGTTCATTTTTCTTTCTCTTTTTCTCTCTATTCTATCTGTGTATTTTTAGATGGCTGCTTTAACCTGTTGTTAAATTGTTTTCATTCTAAAGTCAATCATCATGAAAATAAAAAATCAGTCAATAAAATCCTGGCAAAAATCAGGGGGGGGGACCTGTTGGTCACACCCCCACATGATGAACCTTAAAATAAACCAACTCACCATAAATTGAGCAACAGCCTTAATGAAAAAAACCCGGTCCTGCTCCGTCTCAACATCTGAAGGGATATCAGTCTGAGGCTCATATCTGCAAAAAGAAAGAGCTGTAGATGTATGCTGCTGGAAGATGTATTTATTATATTGAAATGTTTATATCCCTCCATTTGTACACAAGCCCTTCAAAATGGCTTGCAGTATAACAGACACACTTTAAAAACTTTTAAATAATCAACATAATCAGTCAACAAGAAGCAACAGTAAGAGCCACAATACAGCCAGCAGTAAGAAACAACAATTCCCAATGCAACTGCTCAGAGGGCAGTACAAATACCCTTTCCTAACTTGCCCCCAGAAAGCCATCAGCAAAGGAGCAGGATGCATCAGTCCCAGGAGGGTTTGCTATAGCCTGGTGGTGCCACCATGAGACCCCATCCCAGGTGAGTCCCCTGCAATGCCTCCAACACCAATTTAATGCAAATTTGAAAAGTGGGTATGAACTTAAATGTTGATATTAAATTTGTATATATTAAGAACATAAGAAGAGCCATGCTGGATCAGACCAAGGGTCCATCTAGTCCAGCATTCTGTTCACACAGTGGCCAACCAGCTGTCGACCAGGAACTTACAAGCAGGACACGAGCTCAACAGCACTCTCCCACCCATCTTCCCCAGCAACTGGTGTACATAGGCTCACTGCCTCTGGTACTGGAGGTAGCACATAGCCATCCAGACTAGTAGCCATTGATAGCCTTTTCCTCCAGGAATTTGTGTAACTCCCTTTTAAAGCCATCCAAACTGGTGGCCATCACTACTTCCTGTGGTAGCGAGTTCCACAGTTTAACTATGCACTGTGTGAAGAAGTCCTTCCTTTTATCTGTCCTGAATCTCCCACCAGTCAGCTTCATAAGATGACCCCAGGTTCTAGTATTTTGAGAGAGGGAGAAAAACATCTCCCTATCCACATGCTCTATATAATGCATAATTTTGTAAAACTCTATCATGTCTCCCCTCATCCACCTTTTTTCCAAGCTAAACAAGCCCAGCTGTTGTAACCTTCCCTCATTGGGGGGGGATGTCCTCCAACCCCTTGACCATTTTAGTTGCCCTTTTCTGCACCTTTTCCAGTGCTACAATATCTTCTTTTAGGTACAGTGACCAGAACTGTACACAGTATTCCAAGTCTGGTCACACCACAGATTTGTATAAGGACAGTATGATATTGGCACTTTTATTCTCAATCCCTTTTCTAATCATGCCTAACATGGAGTTTGCCCTTTTTTTACAGTAGCTGCACACTGGGTTGACACCTTCATTGAGCTGTCCACCACAACCTCAAGATCTCTTTCTTGGTCACTCACCACTAGCTCAGATCCCATCAGGTTATACTTGAAGTTGGGATTTTTTGCCCCAACGTGCATCACTTTACACTTGCTTACAGTGAACCACATTTGCCATTTAGAAGCCCATTCTCCCAGTTTGGAGAGATCCTTTTGGAGCCCTTCACAATCCCTTTTTCTTTTAACCACCCTAAACAGTTTGGTGTCATCGGCAAACTTGGCCACTTCAATGCTCACTCCTAATTCCAGAACATTTATGAACAGGTTGAAATGCATTGGTCCTAATACAGCTCCCTGTGGGACCCCACTACTCACTTCCCTCCATTGGGAGAATTTACCATTTATTCCTACTCTCTGCTTTCTCTTCTTTGCTGAGCAAGGGTTTGAACCTGGATCCCCCAGATAGAAGTCCAAAGCTCAAAACTAAGCTTTCAGTAAGTTTCTAATGATTTATATTCATTACCATTTTGACATATGCTTCTGATGTGAAGGCTGTGGATACACAGAAATTTTTTACCTTAACTCCTTAAACTAGAACTCAGAGGCCCAATGAAACTGACTGGTGATAGGTTCAGGACCAAGAAAAAAAAAAACATTTCTTCACACAATGCACAGTTATGCACAATTATGGAATTCATTGCCACAGGCTGTGGTAGTGGCTAATGGCTTAGGTGGCCATGGGCTTGTTCAGATAGCTATGTTGTACTACAAGGAGTGTCCAAAACTCTGTGGCAGAGCACATTAATTGCGTAGGGAATGTCTCAGGTTCAGTCAGTGTTACCTCTAGATAATATAATCTCTCCTCTCTGCTTGAGACTCTGGAGAATCTGGCTGTCAGAATGGACAGTTCTGGGCTGGAGGGGCCAATTTTCTGACTCAAGATAAGGCAACTTCATTTCAAACAATAATAAAAAACAAGGCTCAGGGAACCTCATGGAGCAGAGCTTTCCAAACTGTGTGCCGCGACACATTACTGTGTCGGCAGCAGCGTGTAGGTGTGTCGCGCGAAATGCAGAAAATTGTGCGGAAGGGCACCACGGAGCTCCCTTACTCACGATTGCTTCCCTTGGCCCCTCCTCCGGAACGTCCTAAAGCAGCTAATGTTAAAGCAGCTAAGGCTTAGCTGCTTTAGGATCATGTGGCACGTAACTGGTGGTGTTGGAGCAGTATGGCGAGGTAGAGGTGCAGGGTGAAGAGAGGGGAGGGGAGGCGCTGCCCTGGGAACAGAGCTTGGCTGATGCCAGCGCGGAGAAGTGGCAGCGGCCACCAGCCCTGCGAGATTTCGAGCGCGCCCTTCGCAGACTTCTGCACCGCGCTGCTGTGCGGCCAGGCCAGAGTAGCACATGGGTGGAAACGCTGACTGGGACTGCACCAAGCAGGCCGTCCGCCATCTTGGCCAGTCGGAACGGAGCTCAGTGGAGGCCAGAAGCCTCAGAATCAGTGTGCTCCCAAGCACCCGGGCGAGCGCAGCCGCAGGCTGTCACCCAGTCAACCCACCTGCTGCTGGCTGAAGGGAGGCCACCCTCCCAAACCCAATGCAGCAAACAGCAAGCCACCCACCACGTGGCACTTATAATTTGATTTCTGCCATTTATTTTTATTTTCACTCTGCTGTAATTGTGGATTAACCACCCACCGGCAGTGTACCACCGGTGAGAGTGCTGGAACTGGACTCTGGACATAGGCATTGCAAATATTTACAGCAATATAGCCTTGTAGTGAGACATATATATTTACACCATTTTTGTGGGACTTTTGCTTCTCTACTTCATGTGTTTCTGCAGCTGAGCTCCTACCTGGGCCTATGTGTCCTAATACATATTGTAAATACTTTAGTTAATTTTGTTTATTTTTCACATTTTCTCCTGGTCCTGATTCCTATCTTTATCTCACTTTATCACTGTGGGAGTGGAGCGCAGGTGCTGTTATTTTCATAAGAAAAAAAACAGAGAAAGATAAGCGCTAAAAGCAGTCCTGTTATTTTCATATTTAGTTAAAGCTAAAACCTAGAAATAAATTCGCATAGATTTATTCATTAAATTGCAGTTGAATTACCCGTAAAATGGATACGTTTCTAATTAAGAAAAGGAAAGCTGGTGAAGATGATGTTTGCAATGAACAAAATGTAGCCGCTATAGAGGAAACTACACAAGAATCAACTGTTGAACGGTCTGTATTAGTACATAAGAAGTGTAAAGGAAAAATTTCCAAACCTCGTTTATACAGTAAAGATTATATGAAACTGGGGTTCACATTTTCTGGTAATGAAAACAATCCTTGTCCCCAGTGTTTAGTTTGTGGGGATATACTTGCAAATGAAAGTATGGTACCAAATAAATTAAAGCGTCGTTTTACCTCAAAACACTGTCATTTGTCAGAAAAACCAGTAGAAGTCCCCTCACCCCGCGTCCAGCTTGCCTGGCCGCAGGGGGGGATGTTGCGGGGGGGGAAGGGTGGGACGAGGTCTAAGGCCATTGGCCCTCACTTTCAATGCCCCGGTGGGGCGGGGGTGAGCTGGCCGATATTTAGGCCATGCCGCCCCCTCTCCTCTTTCATTCCTGCTTTTCTGGCTCCCTCCCTCCCTCCCGCCCAACATGCAGTGTGGGTTGTACTGGTTGCCCAATTAGGGGCCAAGTAGGAATTTTTGCTCTTAGCCAGATTGGCCGGGCTATGGGTTTTTTGCCTACTTCATACTGCAGGCGGGATAGGGAGTAACATAGGCTGATTGGTATCATCCAATTGCTATTCTCATCTGGTCACATAACGGTAATGATGGTTCCAGGCGGGCACTCCACTGGGGGAGAGGACAGGTGAGCATTCGTGGGCACCGTTTCAGGTGACTGGTAAGGCCCGAGGCTTTCAGCTCCGGGTTTTGTGGCCCCGAGTTGGGAGATACGGCTTACCTCTGAGGCTGACCCTCCTCACCCACTCGGGTTCTGTGGCTTGAGGGGGGGTGACAGGGGAAGGTCTCCCAGCCCAGAATTGGGTGGATTGATCTGCAGGGTGGCTACGGTGGACACCACGCCTCAGATGACGAATGCCTCACTCAATACCTGTCATGATTACTTGTTTTTCTATGCACCCGCCGGTGCTTCCTTCGCAGATTGTAATATGTCAATAAATGTGGCCCAGTTTTATCCCAACTCTATTGGTGTCGTCTCGCCATTTCTCCCCCCTTTGCACCCGCAATACTTTATTGAGCTTTCAAAATCTATAAAGAAGCAGTCTGCATCATTCACAAAGAGAATGAAGACATCAGAGAAAGCTGCAAAGGCAAGTTACTTGGTTGTTCAAATAATTGCCAGAAACAAGGACCCACACGCTATTGCTGAAACCATCATAAAGGAATCTTGCTGTGCTATTGTTCGAACAATGAGATAGAAGTTAATAAAATCCCTTTGGCAGATAACACAATCGGAAGACGTATTCAAGACATGTCTGATGACATTAAGCAGCAAATGAAGGATTTTTTCAAGATGATAGTATGATCTTTACATTGCAATTAGATGAAGCAACTGATGTTAGTGGGTTAGCACAATTATTGGTTTTTATACGTTTCATTCATACTGACAGAATTATTGAGCAATTCTTGTGTTGTCTAGAACTTCCAATGAGAACTAGAGGTGAAGATATATTTAAAAATTTAGATTGCTTCATGAAGGAAAATAATTTGCAATGATTAAATTGTGTAGGAATATGCACAGATGGCGCACCCTCAATGGTTGGTTCAACAAAAGGTTTTATAGCTTTAGCAAAGAAAGAGAATGAAAATATTATAATTACTCATTGCTTTTTACATCGCGAAGCACTAGTCGCGCAAACCATTGGAAATGAATTAAGAAAAGTTTTGGACAAAGTGGTTCAAATGGTCAATTACATTAAAACTAGACCTCTTCAATCAAGATTATTTGCTCATATTTGTGAAGACATGGGGGCAAGGTTTAAAAAGCTTCTACTACACACAGAAGTTTGTTGGCTCTCAAGAGGATGAGTGCTTTGTCGTGTATATGAATTGAGGGAAATGATGCTTAAACTTTTTGAGGAAAATCAGCAAAATGAATTCTGCAATCTAATTCAAAGCAAACTTTGGTGCACAAAATTGGCATGTCTTGCTGACATATTTGAACATTTGAATAAAATAAACACCAGTATGCAAGGAAAAGGAGAAAATAACTTAACAGCAGTAGATAAAATTTGTGCTATGAGAGACAAAATAGCAATTTGGAAAAGGAAAGTGAAAGAAGGAAATTTTGAAATGTTTTCCAAAACTGCTGAGTGCCAGCTAAAATGTGATATCAGCTCGCTAATTGTTGACCATTTAACATTGCTCAGAGAGAAAGTTCATCATTACTTCCCAAATGTTGAAATCCAAGACTATGATTGGATCAGAAATCCATTTCTTTCAACTGAAACGAGGAACTTTTCACTTATTGAAGAAGAATGAGCTCACCGGGTGCTTCTGAGAGTTCCAAATGAATTGGGGGCGTGTGGCCTGAGTACTCCCAGCAGCTGAGTGGGCGGAAGGCTTCGGTCTGTTTCCCGCCTCCCAGCTGAGCAGAGCAGAGCAAGCTGCTCCAGCTGGTCCGGGGACTACGGAGACAAGCAGGCTCCCAGAGAGGGAGCAAACAGGGGGAGCAAACGGGGGGAGCAAACAGGAGTTGACCAGGGGAGCTGCAGTGGTAGAAGAGACAAAGGAGACAAAGGAGACAGAGGCTGAGAGGTGAGTGGGCTGCGGGAGGCCCAGGGGGCTACCCTTTATCCTTCTGAGTGGCTGTGGGCTCGCCGGGTGCTTCTGAGAGCTCCAGCTGAGTTGGGGGTGTGTGGCCTGAGTGCTCCCAGCAGCTGGGTGGGCGGGAGGCTTCAGTCTGTTTCCCACCTCCTGGCTAAGCAGAGCAGAGCAGGGCAGGGCAAGCTGCTCCAGCTGGTCTGGGGACTGTGGAGGGAGGCGGGCTCCCAGAGAGCGAGCGGACAGGGGCAGCAGGCGGGAGTTGGCCGGGGGAGTTCGGCAGGGGGGGTCAGGGGGGGCTAACATTTTTTCTTCTTCTTCTTTAACTAACTTTTTTTTTCATTTATTTGTCTTGTAACACACAATTCCACGCCAGTGGGACTCTGCTTTTAACCTCTACTGAGTAGAGGAGCAGGCACAGGCTAGTCTAGAACAATCACAAAGCTAGACACAAAAAGGGAAAAGAGGCTATGGAAGGACAAGACTCTCCAGTGGGGGTGACCTGCAAGGTGTGTGCAATGTTTGTTTTCTTGCCTGAGGACAACATGGCCTACACCTGCAACAAGTGCAAGTTGATCACGCTGCTGGAAGAAAAAGTAAGTGGACCAGAGCGGCAACTGTCGACCCTCCAGGGAATAAGAGAACACAAAGAGTTCTTGGACAGAATGGGGGAACTACAGCAGCAAAGGGAAGAACTACAGCAGCAAAGGGAAGACCAGAAGTTTGAAGAGCAACAGCAAGTTGAGGCAGAAGTGGGAAATGCTGAGGTGAAGAGAAATGGAGTAGAGGATACTCCTTGGAAAAGGGTGACAGTTAGGAGAAGAAGAACTAGAAGCCACTCTGCACCACTGGAAGCAGTGGAGCTGTGGAACCGATTCCAGGTACTTGCGGAGGAGACTGGAGGACAGCCTGCAGAGGAAGAATCACAGGGGAACCTACATGAGAGTGAGCAAGAGGCTGAAGGTCAGTCAAACAGAGGCGATGAAACCCAAGCCTACAACAAGAAGAAGAGAAGAGTGGTAGTAGTGGGAGACTCCTTGCTGCGTGGGATCGGGACCCAAGTATGTCGCGAAGACCCGTGGACTCGCCAGGTATGTTGTCTCCAGGGAGGATGGATTAGAGATGTGACTGAAAGGGTGCCTGCACTCATAAAGCCCACTGACAGGTATCCCTTTCTTCTCATCCATGTGGGAACAAATGATACCGCCAAGCGGAGCTACGAAGAGATCACGTCAGACTTTGAAGCTTTGGGAAGGAAACTCAAGAACTTTGGGGCCCAGATAGTTTTCTCATCCATCCTTCCAGTAGTTAGAAGAGGGATAGAAAGGGAACGAAAAATACTCCGGGTGAATGACTGGCTACGAAGGTGGTGCCGACGAGAGAGATTTGGATTCTGGGACCACGGGCTATACTTCCTGGAAGATGGGCTGTTGGCAAGGGACGGGTTGCACCTCACAAAGGCTGGGAAGAATGTGTTTGGCCACAGCATGAAGAACTTCATCAGAAGGGCTTTAAACTGAATCCTACGGGGAAGGGAGATGTAAAGTTGGGGGTAACAATGGACATAGGCTCATGCACTGCAACGGAGAGAACAGCTCTAATAGCGCCCAATAATAGTCTTCAGACACATGTAGGAAGAAAGCCAGACTATGAAGCACATGGTCTTCGATGTCTATATACTAATGCCCAGAGTATGGGAAACAAACAAAACGAACTTGAACTCTTAATACAAGAGGGAAATTATGACTTGATAGGTATAACTGAGACTTGGTGGGATGACTCTCATGACTGGAATATAGCAATTGAAGGATATAACTTGTTCGAAAAGAACAGGAGGAACAGAAAGGGAGGTGGGGTTGCACTGTATGTGAAAAATACATATCTCTGCACAGAAATACAGGAGGATGAGCTTGGTAGCCCCATCAAGAGCATCTGGATCAAAATAAATGGAGCAAAGAATAAAAGGAACCTGGTGGTCGGAGTCTACTACCGGCCACCCAATCAAGGAGAAGACGAGGATGAAACTTTTGAAAAGCAAATAGCCAATGTTTTAAGGAAGCATGATGTAGTAGTAATGGGGGACTTCACTTTCCCCGATATTTGTTGGGAGACAAATTCTGCAAAACATGGCCCCCCCAAGAAATTCCTGACTTGTGTGGCAGATAACTTCCTCCTACAGAAAGTAGAGGAAGGAACTAGAGGATCGGCTATCCTTGACTTGATCCTAACCAGCAGAGATGACTTAGTGGATAAAGTAGCAGTTACAGGAACTCTGGGGGAAAGCGACCATGTTGTACTTGAGTTCTTGGTTCTAAGGGAAGCAAAAGCCAAGTAAAGTCAAACGCGTACCCTGGATTTTAGGAAAGCTGATTTTAATAAACTCAGAACAATGATCAGTAAGGTCCCATGGCAAGCAATGCTAATGAGAAAAGGAGTCCAAGATGGATGGGAGCTTTTAAAAAAGGAAATTTTCAAGGCACAATTACAAACAATTCCAACAAAAAGAAAAGGTGGAAGACAACAGAAGAAGCCAATGTGGCTTCACAAAAAGCTTAAAGATGACCTGAAAACAAAAAAGGACACATATAGGAAGTGGAAAGAAGGCCAAGCAACAAAGGAAGAGTACAGACAGGTAGCACAGAATTGCAGGGATGGCGTCAGAAAGGCTAAAGCTGAGAACGAGCTGAGGTTAGCAAGGGATGCGAAAAGCAACAAAAAGGCTTTCTTCAGATACATGCATAGTAAAAGACAGAGGAAAGAAATGGTTGTTCAGCTATTAAATAAGGATGGCAAAACGATAACAGATGACAAAGAAAAGGCAGAGGTGCTCAATTCCTACTTTGGCTCAGTCTTCTCCCAAAACAGGGTCTATGACCCCCATGGCAAAGGCGAAATACAGGCTGAAAGGGCAGGATTGCAGCTTGAGATCAACAGGCATATGGTCAAGGAACACCTAATTGCTTTGAATGAGTTCAAATCTCCAGGGCCAGATGAACTGCATCCTAGAGTCATAAAGGAACTGGCAGAAGAACTCTCAGAACCGCTGTCTGTTCTCTTTGAGAAATCATGGAGGACAGGGGAAGTGCCAGATGACTGCAGGAGAGCTAATATTGTCCCTATTTTCAAAAAGGGCAAAAAGGAGGAACCTCGGAACTACAGACCAGTCAGTCTGACATCAATCCCTGGGAAAATTCTGGAGCAGATGATAAAGCAATCCATCTGGAAGCACCTTGAAAACAATGCAGTGATTACTCGAAGCCAACATGGATTTGTCAAGAACAAGTCCTGCCAGACTAATCTGATCTCATTTTTTGATCAGGTCACCTCCCTTGTGGACTGTGGGAATGCTGTAGACCTAATATACCTCGACTTCAGCAAAGCTTTCGACAGAGTGCCCCATGATATCCTGATGAGCAAACTAGCTCAAAGTGGGCTAGATGAAACAACGATCCGGTGGATCCAGTTGGCTACAGAATCAGACTCAAAGAGTGCTTATCAATGGGACCTTCTCAAACTGGGGAGAGGTAACGAGTGGGGTACCGCAGGGCTCTGTCCTGGGCCCAGTGCTCTTCAACATTTTTATTAATGACTTGGAGGAGGAGGTGCAGGGAATGCTGATCAAATTTGCAGATGACACAAAATTGGGAGGGATAGCTAATACTTTGGAAGACAGAAACAAAATTCAAAGTGATCTTGATAGACTTGAACGCTGGGCAGAAAACAACAGAATGAGATTTAACAGGGATAAATGCCAGGTTCTGCACCTAGGAAAAAGAAACCAAAGGCACAGTTACAAGATGGGGGATACGTGGCTCAACAACACTACAAGCGAGAAGGATCTTGGAATTGTTGTCTATCACAAGCTGAATACGAGCCAACAATTTGATGTCGCTGCAAAAAAGGCAAATGCTATTTTGGGCTGCATTAATAGAAGCATAGCTTCCAAATCCCAGGAAGTACTAGTTCCCCTCTACTCAGCACTGGTTAGGCCTCATCTGGAGTACTGTGTCCAGTTCTGGGCACCACACTTGAAGAAGGATGCAGACAAACTGGAGAGGGTTCAGAGGAGGGCAACAAAGATGATCAGGGGACTGGAAACAAAGCCCTATGAAGACAGACTGAAAGAACTGGGCATGTTTAGCCTTGAGAAGAGAAGACTGAGGGGAGATAGGATAGCGCTCTTCAAGTACTTGAAAGGTTGTCACAGAGAGAAAGGCCAGGATCTCTTCTCGATCATCCCAGAGTGCAGGACACGGAATAATGGGTTCAAGTTACAGGAAGCCAGATTCCGGCTGAACATCTGGAAAAACTTCCTGACTGTTAGAGCAATACGACAATGGAACCAATTACCTAGGGATGTAGTGGGCTCTCCCACACTGGAGGCGTTCAAGATGAGGCTGGACAGCCACCTGTCAGAGATGCTCTGACTTGGATTCCTGCATTGAGCAGGGGGGTGGACTTGATGGCCTTGTAGGCCCCTTCCAACCCTACTATTCTATGATTCTAAGAAGAATTAGCCGACATAAAAAATGATCGAAATCTGTTAATGATGCATGAACAGGGTGACTTAGACAGCTTTTGGATTCGCATTTCAAAAATGCATCCAAACATAGCTTAAAAAGCATTCAAAATTCTTCTGCAGTTTTCTACTACATACATTTGTGAAGTATCCTTTTCAGCGATGGCAAACTTAAAGACACTGAAACGTGGAAGCTTAAAAATGCTTGATGACGAAATGTGAGTGTCTTTATCTAATAATATTCCACCAAATATTGAAAAGCTGTGTTCATCCCATCAACCTCATACATCCCATTAAAATGGTAAGTAGTTATTGGTGTTGTTCAACTTGCACATATTTACTTACTGTTACTCATAAATGACAACAATGTATGTTATTATCTTACAAATCATATATTTTAAAAAATATAAATGAAAGGTTTTCATGAGATATGTTCTATCCCCATACATTTCGTTATTACAATTTATGTATGTGTCCATATCTCTTGAAACGGGTTAGTTTAACCTCCGGTTTGCTAGTAAAACTGAATTACCGTGTCACGAAATGATGCATGTCTAAAAAGTGTGTCACCAACATGAAAAGTTTGGAAAGCTCTGTCATGGAGAATAAGGCTTCAATCCTACTTAAGTTCAGAAAGGAAAAGTTCTACAGCTCCCAGCATTATTTCCGAAAATGGCTGGCTGGGGAATGCTGTAAGTTGTAGGACTTCCTTCTATCTAAATATCCAAGAATTGTAAACGGAACCTCCAGCAATTTTTCTCATGCCTTTCATATGGGCCTCCTGATCATTCACTGTTGGAAACAGGATGTGGGTCTGATTCAGAATGGCTGTTATTAGTAGCGCTGAAACCTCTGTAAAGACTATGGGCAGGTAACAGGACTCAGGTTGTCAGGGAGGAAATAATAAAATTTAAAAACAGCTTGATGGCAACCCTGCTACTCTCAACCCACTCTGCTTCACTAAACATGTATTCCTGTAGCACTTTTCCTTTTGAAAGATCAATTCACAAACAAGGTTCTACTCAATGCAAGGAAAATCACCCGAGATGGAAGTGACTGGATTTCTTGCCCAAAAAACAACACACATCAGTTCTGATTGTTAAGGGAGGTAACACTTGGGACAGGTTTTACAAATGTTAGCATCCATCCTTATTATTGAAGCACAGGAGACAGAAGGTTCACCTAAAGGGTGCAATCCTATCCGGATGCCCATCAGCCTCTGAACTGGAGGTTGACAGGCATCTTATGCAAAGTGGGAGGAGTGTGAAAGTGATCTTTGCCTCTGTGCTCCCCCTCCTCTGCATTTTAGCTAGAGGGGCATTATCGCCCATGTAGCTGAGGCATTGGGGAGGGACAGGGACAGAGGCTGGGGAAAGCTCCTATCCCCGCTTCCCCAGTCCCCTCCCCTCTCACCTCTGCCTCCTCTCCAAGATCGCATCTGCAAGCTTGTAGGGGAAGCTGGCAAAATTCTTTCCACGGGGGAAGGGGGGGGGGGAGCTCAGACTCCTGGGTCCAAGGACGGAGTGCTGTCTCCAGCCTTGGATCCAGGAATCAGAGAAATCCTTGGATCCAGGAATCAGAGAAATCCCGGATGCTGTCTAGGGGCCATAGGATTGCTCTCCCCGCCTATTTTAATTTCAGAACTGAGAAAGCCTATTACAGGTATCATTGTTCTGCACAGTAAATCACAAGGCGCCAGTGCAAAGAAAGCCAATAATCCCTTGGGTATGCTTTGCAGTTCTAGGTGGTACAAACCCAAAACTGAATCCCATTCATCTTGAGCAGTCTTTAATGAAATGCCTTCTTACAAAGTACAGCTGGACCAGTCACCCCACAGCAATCATATTAAAGATCTTAAATCCATTCCTTTTTACCAGCCAACTATCTTACTTGGGTTTTCAGAAATGCCTTTTGGTGCACTGACATGTGGCTGCCCTGATGTTTAATTTCAAATATAAGAAGAGCATGGAAGGTGATTTTAATCCCAAGAATATGCTTCAGCTAAAACTGAGGAACAGCCAAGGATTTAAGTTCATTATCAAATATCAATATAAAAAAAGACTTTGAGCATATTTTAGAAATTAGAACCCATGTTATTTTTTGTTACTGGAGATCTTCCAGAATACTTAAAGCAGCTCTTTTCTAAAGTTTCAAGCATTTCACAAGTGTCATTATCACATTTGTTTTGATATTTCCTTTGAAATGAAGGTTAAGCACCAACCTTTTCACCAGCCAAAGAAGTATCTCTGAAACCAGCATGAAGTTTGGAGTGCGAAAATTCTCCATCGAAATGAGCCGGGGATAGCCCAGAGCCCTCATCATTTCAGTAAAATCTTTAGAAATAAACATGTAATTTTTATGTATACAGATTCAAAATGTTCTCATGCCTTACCTCTAACAGAAAAAGTAGTCTTTAATTAAATGCTGCTTATTTCCCAAATACATACAATAAAGGTCTATTGGAGAATATATATGCACACATATAATCGAACACATTGGTCTTCAGCTGGTGATCTGGTGGGATGTGACCCCAATATGAGGCCTAAGGTGGGTCATATAGCCACATCACCGCCATTTTTTTTCTTTACATTTTTAAGAGAGGGGGAAATGAACAATCAAGAACATCAAAGAAAAGGTAATCCAATAGCAGAGAGAGAAAGAGAGAGACAGCGCACGCAAAATAGGCCTCAAGCTGCAATTAAAGGTGGATCCAGAGATGTTAAGTCAATTTCTCTCTCTCTTGCTCTTCTAACAGTATAATCCTCTATTTGTCTAGAAATAAGTCCCATTGAGCTAGTACTCACATCATGATAAGGCAGGGTTCCTCCACACATTGCTCAGCCACTCCCACTACAAACAGGAGTGGCTAAACTATGGATTTTGGTCTGTGGTTTGTTTGCTGTAATGTGTGAACCTAGACCTCTGGCTTGTCTCCCCCAATAAAACAGAGAAATAACCCAAAGTTTGTTGTTGGGTTGTCTGGCTTGTTGGGGGAGAGATAAGCCAGAAGTCTGGATTCACACACCACACTAAACAGATCATGGAACTTTGGTCCATGATTTGTTTAGCCGCTTCTGCTTGCAGCAGGAGTTATCAGGCAGGATTTACAAGCATGCTGCTCAAAATAATAAACCAGGGTTTCTCCAGAACCCTGGTTTTATTGTAAGGTGCAAACACCCCTTGATATTGTTCAACAGAATTTACTCCCACATAAATGTGCTGAGGACTGCAGCCCAAGACTCTCATAAGCACTGGTGTCTCAGAAGTAGATTTGTTGGGTCTGCCATAGCACAAATCCAAAGTCTGGATGTGCCCGAATGCAATCTTTGACTTATTTGCAACAGTCACAGAAGTAACATCCACATGGTGTCAGGATCTCAAACCAGGGCTCTTAATTGTCAGAGTCCTGTGCCTCTCATGCTGTTTCCATGTTAAGAATAAGCTTTGTGCTCAAAGGCTGCTATCTAGGCTGTAGGTCTAGCTTGCTGGAACACTCACTCAACTGTGCACAAGGACCAATACTTATTTACCAGGCCCTATACAGCCCTCCCCCTTCATGGATCACTGCCTTGTTGTGGCGAAGGGGCTTGCGTAACTCAGTGAAGCCATAAGCTATGCCGTGCAGGGCCACCCAAGACGGACAGGTCATGGCAGAGAGTTCTGACAAAATGTGGTCCACTGGAGAAGGAAATGGCAACCCACTCCAGTATTCTTGCCAAGAAAACCCCATGGAACATATCACAAGGCTAAAAGAGATGACGCCGGAAGATGAGCCCCTCAGGTCGGAAGGTGTCCAATATGTTACTGGGGAAGAGCAGAGGGTATTTCCAAGTAGCACCAGAAAGAGTGAAGCGGCTGGGCCAAAGCCGAAAGGACACTCAGCTGTGGATGTGTCTGGCGGTGAAAAGAAAATCCGATGCTGTAAAGAACAATATTGTTTAGGAACCTGGAATGTCAGATCAATGAATCAAGGTAAGCTGGAGGTGGTCAAACATGAGATGGCAAGATTGAACATCGACATCTTGGGAATCAGCAAACTAAAATGGACAGGAATGGGCGAATTTAATTCAGGTGACCATCGTATCTACTATTGTGGGCAAGAATCCCTTAGAAGAAATGGAGTAGCACTCATAGTCAATAAAAGGGTGGGAAAAGCAGTACTGGGGTACAATCTTAAAAATGATAGAATGATCTCAGTACGAATCCAAGGCAAACCATTCAACATCACAGTAATTCAAGTCTATGCCCCAACCACTGAGGCCGACGAAGCTGAGGTTGATCGGTTCTATGAAGAACCGATCAACCTCGGTTCTTCATAGAACCGAGGTTCTACCTACAACACCTTCTAGAACTAACACCAAAAACAGATGTCCTCTTCATCATAGGGGATTGGAATGCTAAAGTAGGAAGTCAAGAAATCACCGGGATAACAGGCAGGCATGGCCTTGGTGTACAAAATGAAGCAGGACAAAAGCTAATAGAGTTTTGCCAAGAGAACATGCTGATCATAGCAAACACTCTTTTCCAACAGCACAAGAGGCGACTCTACACATGGACGTCACCAGATGGTCAATATCGAAATCAGATTGATTATGTCCTTTGCAGCCAAAGATGGAGAAGCTCCATACAGTCCGTCAAAACAAGACCTGGAGCTGACTGTGGCTCAGATCATGAGCTGCTTCTTGCAAAATTTCGGCTTAAATTGAAGAACGTCGGGAAAACCACTAAACCTTTCAGGTATGACCTAAATCATATCCCTGATGAATATACAGTGGAGGTGAGGAATAGATTTCAGGGATTAGACCTGATAGACAGAGTGCCTGAGGAACTATGGACGGAGGTCCGTAACATTGTTTAGGAGGCAGCAACGAAATCCGTCCCAAAGAAAAAGAAATGCAAGAAAGCCAAGTGGCTGTCTGATGAGGCTTTACAAGTAGCTCACGAAAGAAAGGAAGCGAAAAGCAAAGGAGAAAGGGGAAGATATACCCAACTGAATGCAGAGTTCCAGAGAATAGCAAGGAGAGACAAGAAGGCCTTCTTAAATGAACAATGCAAAGAAATCGAGGAAAACAACAGAATGGGAAAGACTACAGATCTCTTCAAGAAAATTGGAGATCTCAAGGGAACGTTTTGTGCAAAGATGGGCATGATAAAGGACAAAGAAGGCAGGGACCTAACAGAAGCAGATGAGATTAAGAAGAGGTGGCAAGAATACACAGAAGAACTATACAGGAAAGATCTGAATGTCCCTGATAGCCATGATAGTGCGGTCACTGAACTTGAGCCGGACATCCTAGAGAGTGAAGTCAAGTGGGCCTTAGGAAGCATTAGTAACAACAAAGCTAGCGGAGATGACAGTATTCCAGCCAAGCTATTTAAAATCCTAAAAGATGATGCTGTTAAAGTGCTGCATTCAATATGCCAACAAATCTGGAACACTCAACAGTGGCCACAAGACTGGAAAAGGTCAGTTTACATTCCAATTCCAAAGAAGGGCAACGCCAAAGAGTGTTCAAACTACCGCACAATTGCGCTCATTTCACATGCCAGCAAGGTGATGCTCAAAATCCTACAAGCTAGGCTTCAGCAGTATGCGAACCGAGAACTACCGGAAGTACAAGCTGGGTTTCGAAGAGGCAGAGGAACTAGAGATCAAATCGCCAACATTCGCTGCATCATGGAGAAAGCAAGAGAATTCCAGAAAAACGTCTATTTCTGCTTCATTGACTACGCTAAAGCCTTTGATTGTGTGGATCACAACAAACTGTGGCAAATTCTTAAAGTGATGGGAGTACCAGATCACCTTACCTGTCTCCTGAGAAACCTGTACGAGGGACAAGAAGCAACAGTAAGAACCAGACATGGAACAACCGATTGGTTCAAAATTGGGAAAGGAGTACGACAAGGCTGCATATTGTCACCCTGCTTATTTAACTTATATGCAGAGTACATCATGAGAAACACCGGGTTGGATGAATCAGAGGTCGGAATTAAGATTGCCGGGAGAATTATCAACAACCTCCGATATGCAGACGATACCACCCTAATGGCAGAAAGCGAAGAGGATCTCAAGAGCCTCTTGTTGAGGGTGAAAGAGGAGAGTGCAAAAGCTGGTTTGAAACTCAACATTAAAAAAACTAAGATCATGTCATCTGGCCCTATCACTTCCTGGCATATAGAAGGGGAAGAAATGGAAGCAGTGACAGATTTTACTTTCTTGGGCTCCAAGATCACCGCAGACGGTGACTGGAGCCATGAAATTAAAAGACGCTTGCTCCTTGGGAGGAAAGCTATGGCCAACCTAGACAGCATAGTAAGAAGCAGAGACATCACCTTGCCGATAAAGGTCCATCTAATCAAAGCTATGGTTTTCCCAGTAGTAATGTATGGCTGTGAGAGCTGGACTATAAGGAAGGCTGAGCGCCGAAGAATTGATGCTTTCGAACTGTGGTGCTGGAGAAGACCCTTACGAGTCCCCTGGACTGCAAGGAGGTCAAATCAGTCCATCCTAAAGGAAATCAACCCTGAGTGCTCATTGGAAGGACAGATAATGAAGCTGAAGCTCAAATATTTTGGCCACCTAATGCGAAGAGAAAACTCCCTGGAAAAGACCCTGATGCTGGGAAAGACTGAAGGCAAAAGGAGAAGGGGACGGCAGAGGATGAGATGGCTAGATAGCATCACGGATGCAATGAATATGAACTTGAGCACGCTCCGGGAGAGAGCGGAGGACAGGAAGGCCTGGCGTGCTATGGTCCATGGGGTCACGAAGAGTCGGACACGACTGAACGACTGAACAACAAAAATACAGCCCTCACCTCATTGTTTGCTCCTCACTCAAAGGGACTTGCCTTTTGGGTGACGGAATTGCCTGCCTAAGCGCCTATTCCCTATTCTGAATCTGGTTTGAGCGTGCACCTGCTCCTGGCTCACTTGGTCCCCAGAACCTGATCTTTGCCAAGCCCTGAAATTCCTTCTTAAATAGTTGCATTTTGCTGTGCATAACACTTCCTTGATTCTCTATCATGGCTGACCTATGACAACTGCCACTGCAAGCAGAGCCTCAGGCAGGAAACCTGCAAACAGGATTGATTCCAATGGGGTTCATTGACCTCACATGCGCATATTGGCAGAGGATTTGCAACTGGAGTGCTTCAGGGCGCTGCAGATTCTGCACACTATGCTTCAGAGCATGAAGTGCTGGCAAATGAAAACTAATTGGTGCTTTCTGCAGTTCATTAACCAGGAAGGTGGTGTTTATCTTTTGGCAATTGGGAAAATTTGACGCGGAATTAGTCACTGCAGCACTCATGGTCATGGATATTAGTAGAATAAACTGAACTAGGCTGCGCATAGAGGACAATTTTTTAAAAAACAAAAGGGAATTACACCAGGATTTTTGATGCACATCTTAAGACATGGGTGATAAATTATTATGGGTACCTGTTATTATGCCTGGAACTGCCTCCATGGAGTGCGTAAATTACAAGAGGAACTTTACTTGCTTTACTTTTTGTGTTGGCCCTTTTACCTACTATATTTATACATGGGGCTGCCTTTGAAAACGGTCCGGAAACTTCAGCTGGTCCAAAATAGGGCAGCAACATTGTTAACAGGGACTGGCCTGCGAGTTCATATTACGCCAGTACTTTTCCAGCTGCACTGGCTGCCAGTCCATTTCCGGGCCCGATTCAAAGCGCTGGTGTTAACATTCAAAGCCCTTAACGGCTTGGGGCCAGGTTACCTGAAGGATCGCCTCCTCCCATGTGCGCCTGCCCGGACCTTAAGATCATCCTCAGCGGCCCTTCTCCGTGAGCCCCTGCCAAAGGAAGTGAGGCAGGTGGCTACTAGGAGGAGGGCTTTTTCTGCTGTGGCACCCCGGCTCTGGAATGAGCTCCCTAGTGAGGTTCGCCTGGCGCCTACATTGTATTCCTTTTGGCGCCAGGTGAAGACCTTTTTATTTTCCCAGGCATTTTAGCTTTCTAAATTTTTATCTTTGCTGTTTTAAATCTGTATTTTAAACTCTTGCACTGCTGCTAGGTTTTATTGTGGTTGTATTGTTATATTGTGGTTTTAATGTTCTACATATTTTAAATTGTTTTATTGTGTGTTGTTTGGTTTTAATTTTTGTGAACCGCCCAGAGAGCTTCGGCTATTGGGCGGTATAGAAATAAATAAATAAATAAGTCTACCAGGGAAAGCATGATTTGGATAAAACTCAGGGGGAGGAGAGTCTGGGGTTTCATTAAGGCCCCCTTAGCTTTCCCCCTATAATTCAAGCACTACCTCCATGTCCACCAGTCATCTTCATACTGCCAATTCACTCCTTCAAAATCTCTCCAAAAAACCCAACTTTTCCTTGCGGTATTTGAAACAATCCCCTTTAGACTTCATCCCATACTGAAATAAAACCTAAAAAGGTTGTAATTCAACACACATTCTTCTCCTGCTTACCCCCCACTCCATCTTCTTTCCCTCCTTCTGCTGGTTCCCTTGTGTTGAATTTTAGTTTATAAGCTCCTTGTGGCAGGGACCTGTCATTCTTTTTATATTATCTGGTAAACTTCATGCACACTGATGGCTCTATATTAATAACAGCAGTTAAGAACAGCAACTGATAAATCACCATCAACGTACAAGGCATTTTGCAGAATTTAACGTGCCAAAAACACAGGACTGTGCCCACAAGGTACATGTAAGTTGGGGGGCGGGGCTGGCAGAAGGGACAGAAGGGAAATATGGTAAATGCGGTTGTGTAGTAAGGCTAGCCATAAACTAGGGGTGGGCAAAACACAGATCTGGATCTGTGGGTAGATTTCTGGGCAATTTGCAGTAGATCAGCAAAGATATATGTGTGCTTTTATGTGTTTTTTTGTAAATCGCTTTTAAACTTTTTATATTGTATTTAATGTTTTAACTTCTGTAAACCACCCACAGAGCTTCAGCTATGGGGCGGTATAGAAATGCAATAAATAAATAAATAAATACCTGACACGCAGTTCTGCACCCCTGCTCTACAACCAATATGGAAATGAAGGCTACTAGTCTGAGCATACTACTAACCATTTTTACAGGCTAGTAAGTTCTGTGGGCGTATCTAGAAGGCTGTACTAAAGCTTGGTTAAAGCTGGGGAAGAGGATTAGGGAGTTAAGCCAAAGGCTTCAGAGCAAACGTGGGTTTTGAGGAGGACATCTGCAACACTGCACCACCAAGGAGAGGTCCTCTGCACATGTTCTGTAGCACCAGAACATGGTCAGCAACAGGTTCTGGGGCTCAGGCCTGGCTCAAATGTACGAGCCAATGCAATTTTGTTTTCATAGAAATCTCTTATCTATATAACCCCTTCTGTTTCCACTTTGTATATTGCTCTTGTTTATCTTTATAAGCAAGATTTGGATGCAACAAAATTGGAAGCAATGGGGATATTCCCAGGATTAATTAATTTTTCCGAAATGTTTAAGCTGGTGTATAAAAAAGGGTTACCTACCCCATTCAAATCTTTTATATTTTCCCTTCCAAATAAAATTTGTTCAATTGATAGTGAATCTTTCCCTGTTGCTTGCATACCTAGCCACAGCTTCTCCCTCTAAATATGATACCACTGTTCTTAATTTATATGCATTAGGGCTGTGCAGCGCTTCGGCGCAAGGCCCGAATCGAAGTGGGCTGCTTCGGGCCATTTCAGGCCCCTTCCGAGGCGAAGCGCAGGGGGTACAAAGCGACCTGGAGTGGGTCACGTGCGCTTCCGAGCTTCAGCACCCCAGCCCAGCCGCGCCAGTGCCTCCAGCTCCTTACCCGACTCACAGGAGTCGACGTCACCACCGTCGCTGCAATCGCCTCTGCCACCGCAGTCGCACCGCCACTGCACTCGTTACCACTGCTGCCCGCTGTGGCCGCCATTGCCGCCGCCAGCTCCTGAGCCCTGGACGTGCACCAGCTCTTGTTGCATGGAGTCACCGTTGTGAAAAGGGCTGGGGTGTGTCCAGGGCTCAGAAGCTGGTGGCAGCGGGGGCTGCCTCCACTGCCGCCATCACCGCCACTGCCCACTCCTGAGCCCTGGACACACGCCAGCTCTTTTTACAACGGTGACTCCATGCAGCAAGAGCTGGTGCACGTCCAGGGCTCAGGAGCCGGCAGCAGCGATGGCGGCAACGGCGGCAATAGCGGCAGTAGCGGAGGTGGCGACAGCGGAAGCGGCGGAGGCAGTCGCCCAGGTAAGGAGCCGGGGGGTTGTGCAGGGGCGTTGGGGGGGGGGCCCTGAAGCGGGATTCGGATGGCCGAATCCCTCTTCGGGGCTGAGGCAGGTCGGGGGCGCCCCGAATCAGCCCAAGCCGCATCGGGCCCACCTCCGAAGCCACGGAGCGGCTTCCAAGTTGGACCAGGGGTCCCTGCTCGGCCCTAACATACATCATAATGTTTTTGGATGCTTGGCTCTCCCCATGCCCCTTGATCTAACTGCTTGTGCCTCGGATGTCCTGCAAGTCTTGGTTTTTTTCCCCCTCGACGAATAAAACGTACACATTCTTCTTTGGCCAACGCGCCAGGTCTTTCAAGCCAGTTATAATGGGGCGCGTTTGGGAAAAATAACGTGATTGTGGCATCGCTACCCTTTTCATAGCACTAATCCTACCCACAAGCGTTCAGTGTACCTGAGACCATCTTTTGACCGTCTTGCCTCACAGGGTGGTTGTAAGGATACAAAAATGGGGGGGGGGGGATTTATGCTGCCCGGACTCCTTACAAAGATGAGAGTAATAATAATAATAACAACAACGACGACGACGACGCCCGGCTTTGGTGGTCACGGTGCGCCTGAAGTATGTCCGAGAACAGCACGGAGCCCCCATCTCTGCAGGAAGCCCCTTCCCCACTACAGCGGCGGCCGGTCCGGGCTCCTTCCCGCCTTCCCCCTACAGACTGGAATAACTCCCCCCAAGACGAAAGCGGCTCGACTCACTCCGGAGGTCGCGGAACGACATGGTGGCACGCAGGCACCTCAACGAGCAGCCACCCAGGGCTTCCCCGCGCCGCCGCTCAGGACCAGGCCTCGTCGCTGTGGCAACAGCGCTACGGCGAGCCGCTGGGCTCAAGCCGCGCGAGAAGGCGCAGAGGCGCCGCTGAAAGAGGCGGGCGGGGACTCGAATGGAAGCGGGAGACGGGGAAGCGGGCGGGGCTAACAGGGAATCCCAGCGCTTTTCTGTGATAAGCTGCGAGGGGCGGGGCTCTGAGTTGCCTACGGGGAGGGATTGGCTAGAGTGTATGTCAGTGAATGTGAGTGATTGGGCGAGCGCACGTGCGGGTTTTTTTTTATTTGCACACCCGCTTATGCGGTGGCTCAGTGGTTAAGACGCTGAACTGCAGACTAGAAGGTCGGCAGGTCAGCAGTTCGAGACCCGAGTGCCGCGTGACGGAGTGAGCTCCCGTCTTCAGCCCCAGCTCCTGCCATCCTAGCAGTTCGAAAGCAAGAAATTGCAAGTAGATAAATAGGCGCCGCCTCAGCGGGAAAGGTGACAGCGCTCCGTGCACCTCGGTGTTCAGTCCTGCCGGCCACATGACCACGGAAGCGTCTTCGGACAGTGCTGGCTCTTCGGCTTAGAAACGGGGATGAGCACCGCACCCCAGAGTCGGACACGACTGGCTGGGGACACCTTTACCTTTACACCTTTTATTATGTATGCAAGTGAAAGTATTGTATACACGCACACAAACAGACACTATAATGATTTATGTGCAATATTTCTACTTGCCTCTCAATTGAAAATGCATCTATAACACAAAGCCACCACGGAAGACCACATAAAAGCAACAGTAAAACAAAATCAATAACTCTCCAATTAATTTCCAAGCGCCTGATGCAACAATCCAAACTCCCCCATGCAGCCCCATACAACGATTGTTTTAAGATTATTTTTATTATATTGTTATCCCACTTTTCAGATTAAAAAAAAAATCTCCCACTGTAATTTAAAATCAATACAAATAACAAGGGCACAGCCCTATGCATAGTTGGACAGAAGAAAGTCCTGCAACTCCTAGCGTTTCTCAGCCAGCATGTTGTAAGAATTTTTTTCTTGTGTAAACATGCGTGGGGTTGCACCCTACATTCCCTGCTTGATGGATGGTTCGAGGTGCTGTACATAGATGAAAATAAGATGCAGGCTCCAGTCTCAGGCCTACAAACTAAAAGAGAAGCCACAGAAGAGAAAAGGTAGAGGAGTTAAGTGACAGTAACTTACTACCGGTATAACTAACGGCTCTTATAACTTGCAGAGAGTTTAGCAATCTCGCTCCCTTTCACCCTCAGAACTTCCCTCCTTTTTATTCCCATTTTATAGGGAACTAAAGGTTAGAGAAAGGGACCTGTTTTTTATTCACTCAGCATGGAAGATTCATTGTTCTATAAGTCTTTGTATATATATTTTGTCACACACGCTCGCTCTCGCTCTCTATATATATTGTTGCTCTGACTCAGTTGCCTAATGAGAATAGGTAGGGTGGCCACCTAAGGTGGCCACTTGGGAATTTCCGAAAAAGAGGAAGTGCATCATCACAAAAGAGAACACAAATTTGCATGCATTTTGCATATGCTAATATATATGTATAGATGCAAATTTACAAATAATGGTTATGCTTTGAATAGAAAGACAGTACATCTCAACACAGTGTGGAAGACCGTGACCAGGGGAGCTGTGTGCCTAGCTCAGTCTGCTGTCCAGGTGCTGTGGATGGGCACCCTCAAGGCCTGGCATGCCCTTGTGATGCTTCTTTAGCTTTCAACTACTCATGACTAACTTAGGTTTCATTCATTTCAATAGGTCTACTCTACATAGGACCAACATTGGATACTACTCTTGGACTCGACAGCCCTTCAAATAAAGGATGCCTTCTAAATAGCGGATAGTCCTCTGGCAGTCTTTAAAATATAGGACTGTGTCCTCTGTAAAAGAGGACACCTGGCCACCGTACCATGTGTCCTCTTTTACAGAGGACCATCCTCTATCTGAGGCATCCTCTGTTTTCAGGGCTGTCCAATCCAATTCCAGTTTAAAGACACTTAATCATAAGAACTGTTGCCCCATCCTCAGTTAGCACCCGGACAGCAGGCTGACTTGACAGCACATAGGGCCCCAGGTGACCATACTATGGTGAGAAGTACTATCTTTCTCTTCAAATTATAATAATCATTTGAAAATTTGTAGCTATATGTATAAATTCGCAGCTATATGTATAAATGTCCCCCCTTTTGGTGATGCATTTCCTTTTCTTTTGGCAATTCATAAATGGCCACCCTGGGACCTCATGGTCACCCCTAAAAACCTAATGGCATATAATTATAATTATGTAAGTGCACCACTTCTATTTTCTGAAAAAGCCCTTTTCCAAAAGAAACTGGACGAAATGTGGTGCTTTTTCCATCTCGGCCTCAACCCCTGGTAAAAAATGTAATTTCTAACACCTACCCTGCGTTAAAGGACTAATGCGGAGGGTGAGAGAGCAACTCATTACTGGATAGCGCCATAGCCCTGCTCATAAATGAAACAAACAACAGAATAAAATTTAATAGGGATAAATGCAAAGTTCTGCACCTAGGAAAAAGAAACCAAAGGCACAGTTACAAGATGGGGCATAACACTACAAGTGAGAAGGATCTTAGAATTGTTGTAGATCACAAGCTGAATATGAGCCAACAATGTGATGTGGCTGCAAAAAAGGCAAATGCTCTTTTGGGCTGCATTCATAGAAGTATAGCTTCCAAATCACGTGAACTACTAGTTCCCCTCTACTCAGCACTGGTTAGGCCTCATCTGGAGTACTGTGTCCAGTTCTGGGCATCACACTTTAAGAAGGATGCAGACAAACTGGAGAGGGTTCAGAGGAGGGCAACAAAGATGATCGGGGACTGGAAACAAAGCCCTATGAGGAAAGACTGAAAGAACTGGGCATGTTTAGCCTTGAGAAGAGAAGACTGAGGGGAGATAGGATAGCGCTCTTCAAGTACTTGAAAGGTTGTCACAGAGAGGAAGGCCAGGATCTCTTCTCCATCATCCCAGAGTGCAGAGCACGGAATCATGGGCTCAAGTGACAGGAAGCCAGATTCCGGCTGAACATCAGGAAAAACGTCCTGACTGTTAGAGCAATACGACAATGGAACCAATTACCTAGGGTGGTGGCGGGCTCTCCCACACTGGAGGCATTCAAAATGAGTCTGGACAGCCCCCTGTCAAGGATGTTCTGACTTGGATTCCTGCATTGAGCAGGGGGTTGGACTTGATGGTCTTATAGGCCCCTTCCAACCCTACTGTTCTATGATTGTATGATTCTATCTCCTTTTCAGCACCTCAGAGCTCTGCATATGAATTTATTGCTTATGAAAGTATTAGGGGTGGGGTGGGGTGGGGTGGGGGAGCAGTGGCTCTAAAACCACTCTGAAATATCACCCTGCCCACACTTTAAGATCAGCAACAGAGGCCCTTCTCACTTGCTCACCTGTAAGGGCAGTCAGGTGGATGGCTACACAAGAGGGCCTTTTCCACAGTGGCCCCACACCTCTGGAATAAGTTGCCATCGGGGGTCTGCCAGGACCCACCATTGCAAGCTTTTAGGAAGGCCCTGGAAACTTTACTCTGGCCTTCCCTGATTGTTTTATCAGATTGGGCTGTAGCTGCAGTTGTCTGTTGTAGGTTTTATTTTATGCTAGTGTTTGTTGTTTTTTTAGAATGTTTGCTGCAGTTGCTGTTTTAACTGTTTTTATTACCACATTGGTTTTTATTATGTGAGTTTTATTGTTGTACCCTGCCTTGAGGGGGCTGTTGCCCTGAAAAGGTGCCCAAGACACAGTACAAATAAATAAAGGCATGATCCTATGCATGTTTAGATCCTATGGTTTTTTCTGTCTAAACATGCATAGGATCGCACCCTAAATGAAACAGGGTGGGGAACCTCAGGCCTGCAGGCCAAATCCATCCCTTTTCCCCAGCCCCATCCTTGGATATCACCAAGAAAAAGGTTTGCCCATAGAGCTGAGCCGTGGCACCTTAATCCCGTCAGCTGCCTCAACTCTTCCAGGAAGGCCATGACAATTACACACCATGTATCTTCGGACACAGATACAAAACCCAAAGACAGACAGATGGGGTAATGTGGAGTAATGCTATCTTTCATATTCTTTTGAAAGCAATTTTCTTTTCCCTACAAGTTGTTAAAATTTGGAAGGGCTGCTGGAGGGGCAACTAAAAGGGCAGCACCTGTCATTTACCCAACTCGTGCTTCCTGCCAGGTTTACCTTTTGGGTTCCGCATTGCCATACATTCCCAGCATGAAATTCACTGCTAAGGCTTCTTGGTTTTAGAATATAATAGGGTTTCAAGAGCATCTGGGTCTCCTGGGTGTGAACTTTCTTGAAGAGTTTGTGCCCAGTTGAAAACAGCTCCTTGAACCCAGGAGGAGAGGCAAGGATGGCTGGTTTTTTTTTTTTTACCAGTGTAGCCTTTCCCATATTGGTCCCCTCCAAATGCATGAGAACACAACTGCCGCCATCCACAGCCAATCGAAAGCACAAAGTTGCTGTACAAGGATGTTGCCTGGTTAAGATCACTTACTGCACACTAAAATGTATCAGTGAAGGACTTTTTGCATATTATGGGAGCTCTTTCTCCTTCATTTAGGGAAATTACAGTCCAAAGGAACTGGCTTCTCATTAACAATATATGGAGAAACTCACGTACAGTTACTCATCCCCATGGGAGGTTTAATCTGTGGGGAAAATCAAAGCACTTGAGATGCTGAACAACTGAGAAGCAAGATCATATTGTCACAGATTCCCCATGTAAAACAAATCCAGTATCAGAGGCAGCATCCAGTGGAAGCAGCAGAGGCAGTATGCCTACGGACACCAGTTGCTGGGGAACATGGGCGGGAGGGTGCTGTTGTGCTCATGTCCTCCTTGTGGGTTTCCCATGGGCAACTGGTTGGCCACTGTATGAACAGAATGCTGGACTAGATGGACCTTGATCTGATCCAGCAGGGCTCTTCTTATGCTCTTAAATAAGGGCTCAGTTCTATGCATGTTTAGACAGAAAAAAAGTCCTACAACTCCCAGCATGCCCCAGCCAGCAGAGCTGTTTTTCTGTCTAAACATGCATAGGATTGCAACCCTAATGTCTTGCTCTTCTGAATATCATAGAATCTGCTAACTGGAAAGGGATTGTGGAGTTCAGGGGCCATGCCATTTCACACTTTTAGGTCCGCCCTGCATTGTATCGGCCACAGTATTTGACATCCCAAGAATCTCTGCATTTTTTAAATTAAAGGAAGAATCCTCTTGTCCTTAAGACTGCAAAAGGACATGTGGTCAATGCCTGATGACGTTTCGCGGTTAAGGGGATGGGGGCGGGGGTTGTTATCCGAGCAGAATGAATGATGGAAAGACAATAAAAGTTTGGTGCCCCACGTGGCAATTGTCACCTTTGCAGTATAGCAGCATCAGAATAAATTATATGCAGTAAGCAACGGTGCCAGGTTCAAGTTTTGAGGGCCCTTGGGCAACGCGCCTCCTCCTCTTTCTCATCATTGCTACCACTTGCTAGCTCGACAGGCAGAGAGCCAGGGAGCAAGGAGGCCGTGGCATCTCCTGCTCCTCCTTACCACCCCCGCTGTTGTCTGGGCCAGAGCAAGAGGCAGGTGAACAAGCAGCTTGCAATGGTGAAGAGCAGCAAGTCCAGAGTGCTCTTGTCACTGGGCCCCCTGCTGGGGTTGGGACCTCAGCAGATGCCCAACCATGCCCACCTTGGACGCCAGCCCTGATAAGCAAACATGTAACATTTAATTCCCATAATTGGTATAACTCATGAATTTGAGGGTTTGCATCATTTATATAGAGTGCAGAATTCTGCTTTTCAACATGTAGTGCATAATATTTATTTATTTATTTATTTAAAGGTAAAGGTGTCCCCAACCAGTCGTGTCCGACTCTACGGTGCGGTGCTCATCCCCGTTTCTAAGCCGAAGAGCCAGCGCTGTCCGAAGACGCTTCCGTGGTCATGTGGCCGGCATGACTGAACACCGAGGTGCACGGAACGCTGTCACCTTTCCCGCCGAGGCAGTACCTATTTATCTACTTGCAATTTCTTGCTTTCGAACTGCTAGGTTGGCAGAAGCTGGGACTGAAGACGGGAGCTCACTCCATCACGTGGCACTCGGGTCTCGAACTGCTGACCTGCCGACCTTCCAGTCTGCAGTTCAGCGTCTTAACCACTAAGCCACCGCGGCCCCAGGCATTTATTTATTTACTAACTAGCAAACGGACCCAACTTCACACAGGTAGGCACAGCCCTTTGCTCGATACAGCAAACCCTGCAAGGAAACTTATGCAGTTCTCAATGGTTGGACAAATTGTACCTGCCCCGTCTGAATTTAGCCATGCCTGCTGGCACCCTTAGACACAGGCCCTACTATTGCACACCCCTATAATTCCCTTAGGAAGGCCACTGTCCACTCCATTCCCCTGAGGGGGAGGCTGCCCCACAGCAGAAGGGAGGGACAGCCTTATTATTCTGTCTCTTAACTTAATAATCTCCCCTGAGTTCAAATTGTATTGATTGCAAAGCTAGACACTGTTTAGGGAAGTCTGCCTCCTAGTGACTGAAGATGGTACTACAGGCTTCAAATACACTGACACATTGAAATTAATTGAAATTAATTAATACATTTAAAAAACCAAACAACTCCAAGGTTCATACCCATAGTGTCCACTTAGGATGCATGCCAAGTTCCAGGTGTTTAGGTTTCATGGTCTTGGAGCTATGGCACTGACAGACAGAGAGCTAGACAGATAAATGCACAGACACACATCCTCCTATTATTATACATGCATTGCAGGGAAGAGAATGCTCAGCCCTTCTGGATGTTAATTAATAGGCAGTTGGTTGTGGTGAGGAGCCACAACTAATGAGGAGTCTTTTCTGATGTAGCTTTTTATATGCATAAATGCTACAGCTAGGGATGTTGGAGAACTCCGCAACGGATTCAAATGAGTTCGGATTTCTATGAATCCAACCTGCAAATTCTGCAGCAGACCAGCATTTTCCGAGGCATGTGGATTCCATGGACTTGTGGACTGGTTTTTCACTTTTGCGGGGTATTTGCACCAATGCGCATTTGCACAAGTGTGCATTAGCGCTAATGCAAACTGGTACAAGCAGAACAGTATTCTGGTTAAAAAAAAAATCTGATTCAGTCACTGAGCGGATGATGGAATGAAAGATGTGTCTGAAGCAGGGACGGAACATATTTAACTGTACCCATAATTCCTAGCTACAAACTCTTCATATGAGAAAATGCATATAAAACATCAACCAACCTGCCCTAGATAATTCAGATCCTTCTCTGAACTAACAAGTATTCCACGGAGAGTGGAGGGATAATCACTCTCTTCACCTTAGAGCATATTGGATTATATTTTAATGGCACATTATTGGCTGTAAGAAGAACCAAAGTACCTGTGAAAAATGGAGTGGTTTTTAATTGGATCATGTTTTATGAGAATGTTCTGAAATGATTTCGGGGGGAAAGTAAATTATTAAGGACTGTTATAGACTACTGCTGGGGTGGATTGGCTTTGGCTTCCCCCCTAGGCACTTAGTATGTTCTCGGAGGCACTCTTTTACTCCATATAATGGTCATGATATGAGAGCAGGGACTACAAAGGCCACTTTTTACCCAATAAACCTGTTGAGAAAGTCACACCAACGTGCATGCTTGACACTGTCCAAAGGAGTTTTCCCCCTGTCTTTAGGCCCCACACAAGGAGAGGGGCATATTTAATGGGGGGAAGCAACTGGATGGGAAGGCATAACCCACCTATTTTTGTACGGTGGTCCCAATCTGGATCAGGGCAGGGGGAGCACGCTTATACTAGAGCAAAAAGAAACCCAGAAGTTATCCATTTAACGTAGTATCTAGTTTAGCCCTAATTTGGGTGTTCCCCTCCACTGCATAAAAATGAGCTATGTGAAGCCCCAATCCAAATCAGTACCACTGCATGCGGGATGGGGTTTGCTAACCCTTTCCTCCCCGCACTCGGGGAATTGGGGAGTGTGAAAGTGTTAAAATGATGAAACATCATTGAAACGATGAACACCACCTTTTTCCTGACTTCATTTTAATCCACCAAAAGCCATCTAACAGTATTGCTATGTGCTCCCCACCTCTCCAAGAAGTAAAAAGTCCCAGAGGCAAGCGCTAGCAGCATTTGGCTTCCTTTTGAAGGAAAGACCACTGGAGACTTACGATGCTTCTGTAATGTTTGATCTGTTTAGTAGAACATTGGTGGAAGCTAGCAGCACAATCACTCCTAGCAGTAAGCAGACTTGCTACACTACATCAGATCAGTATTTGCACTCTCCAGGTGCCTTTTGCTTAAAGCTCCCTCTGGGCTCCTTCACACAGAGCTTTTATCCTGAGATTGAGATGGCTCCATCACAGACGTTTGTGGGCTCTTTACATGATGCCGTGAACCTCCAAGGCGTCTCCTGCACTAAATGCCTTTTGTTCCGTTTTTAAATAGATCGCAGATAATGAGCTATCAAATGACCCCATTGTGTTCCGCTACAGTTCCCTCCGTGAACAGAGGAAAAGCGGCCGGAAGAGGAGTGAGATCAATGAAAGATAATGGAAGACTCAGATACGGGGAGAAGGAGGAGGAAGGGGAGGGGGGAAAGGAAGCACATGTAAAAGGAGTCAGTGTTGATCCTGCATTTAAAACAGAAGCAGAAAGCCCCTTTTTAAATGCAGGATATTAGGCTGATGTAGAGATGCCCTCTGTGCTGTCTTTCCAAAAAGGGCTGCTTCTTCCACACAAAGACCTAAAGACCCACCCTTAGCTGAGGGCAAGTGGAATATGGCCAGCATCAAGGGTGGGCATGGTTGGGCATCTGCCGAGGGGTCACAGCCCAGCGGAGGCCCACTGACAAGACCTCCCTGGAGTTGCCCCTCCTCTTCACCATTGCAAATGCTTGTTCACCTGCCTCTCGTCCTGGCCCAGACAATGGGGGTGGTGAGAAGGAGGAGCAATAAATGCCACTGCCTGTTTGGTCACTGGCATTTTGCCTGTGAAACAAGCAAGCAGTAGCAATGGGGAGGAGGAAGATGAAGAGCAGTAGCAGTTGCTCCTGGTGACTGGTGGTGAAAAGGGAGAGTCGCTGAGGGAGGGGGCCCGTTGAGGGTGTCTTGCCCAAGGGCCTTCAAGAACCTGGAGTCGGCACTGTCGCCTTCCCCAGATGGCTCTCACGTTCTTGAGTTGATCATGGAGAAGACAGACTAGCTGATCTGTGTGCCTTCCCCATCTACTGTCCAGGAGCGCAACTTCAAGGGCCCTGCTGCTCTCCCCCCTTATGGTTCTGTCATGACTGTAATGGACATTCGGCTTTGGCCAAAGACAGTCCATTTTAAGTTAGTGACCATAATAAGATTAAAGCAAGGATGAGAAGCAAAGACACTTATTGAAGACTTTAAAAAGGTAAAGGTGTCCCCAACCAGTCGTGTCCGACTCTAGGGTGCAGTGCTCATCTCCATTTCTAAGCCGAAGAGCCAGCGCTGTCCGAAGACGCTTCCGTGGTCATGTGGCCGGCAGGACTGAACACCGAGGTGCACGGAACACTGTTACCTTTCCCGGCAAAGCGGCACCTATTTATCGACTTGCAATTTCTTGCTTTCGAACTGCTTAATTGAAGACTTAGCTTAATGCAAAGGTAGACAATAACAAGATGTAGTTTGTGGGTTTCTGCAGTTTCCTATAGAGCTTGTGGTTAAGCCATTTTCTATGCAACTTGAAAGCATGTGATTCTCATAGAGTTGCATTGCGTTGTCTAAAGGTCACAGGAAAATGGGAGGGGGAGCCACAGAAGGAGCAGCCTGCGACGAATGTCAAGCATAAAGAGTGCAAAGCACCATGTGCAAGTGTTCTTCCTCATACCTGCGTGTATGAAGATAGATCCGCTGCAGCTATCTGTTTTCCTAACCGAATAATAAACAAGGCTTTTGCAAGTGTGGACTGGCCTGTGTGGTAAGAATTCTTTAATTCCCATCTACTACTCAAACCTCGACAGTCCTTTGGCTTTAAACCAAACTTGGACTGGAACCTCTTCAAATAGAAGACACCTTCAAACAGAGGACTGTCCTCTGCCAGCTCTCCAAAACACAGTCCCCTTTAAAGTAGGACACTTGGCCACCCTATGCCCAGATCACCAGAGAACACTTTACCTAGGGTCCCCTCAAACCTGGGGCTGGTCCAGAAATCTAGAAAAAGGGTAGAGACACAAGAGGCAGGGATAGTTCAGATGTAGGAGGTATGTTCCATACACAAAGGCCTGTGCTAATTGAGAAAATCCATCTCACACAGATGCAAATAACGGGCAACCCTCCTGATCCTAATGTTTTTCCAAAATGGGCTTGCATGCTGGATATGGTTATAAAACTCTACATTATAAAGCAGGAGTGGGTAACATTTGGCCCTCCAGATGTTTTCCTGGACTGCAGTTTGCATCAGCCATAGCCAGCATAACCAACAGTGAGGGATGATGGGAGCTTCAGTCGAACAACTTCTGAAAGGACCACACATTCCCTATCCCTGTTATAGAAATTCAGTTATCTCTATAAGATAGGGAAGAGGAGCCTCTTTCAACTGGAGGACCAAATTCAGTTTTGAGGAAGCTCTGGGTTGCTGAATGTATGTATGTATTTAAAATAGTACTTGACCGCCTTTCAGGGCACAAGCCCCCCCAAGGAGTCATACAGCAATAAAACACATAAAACCGATATTAAGAACGATAAAAACAGTAAGAACACAATAAAAACAGCAATAAAATTGCTTTTATTGCTGTTTTATTGTGGTTGTATTGTTATATTGTGGTTTTAATGTTCTATATATTTTAAATTGTTTTATTGTGTGTTGTTTGGTTTTAATTTTTGTGAACTGCCCAGAGAGCTTCAGCTATTGGGCGGTATAGAAATGAAATGAATGAATGAATGAATGAATGAATAAATAAATAAAAACAGCAGTCAAATCAACAGCAAAACCAGCAATTAAAACCAGCAGCAACAACAGCAATCATATTAGGAGAAGGCCAAAGTAAAATAATATGTTTTCAAAGCCTTCTTAAAAGCCTGCCATGGTGGACCCCCCGTGGCAACTTATTCCAGAGGTGTGGGGCCACTGCAGGGAAGGCCCTCTCACATGTGGTCACCCACCTAACTGCTGTCACAGGTGGGCAAGTGAGAAGGGCCTCTCTTGCTTATCTTAAAGTGCGAGCAGGCTGATATGGGTGAAGGTAGTCCTTCAATACTAGCGGTGGGTGGGGCCAAAGGCAAAAGGGGCAGGTCAAATATACAAAAAAATACCAGCATATTGTAGTTTAAAGCACTTTCTGCCAGTAACTATGCCTTCGGAAAGACATTTCAACCTTGTAGAATGGGAGGGGGGGACTACACAAAAGTCAGAAGACTACCAAAGAATTGGTGGTTGGGAGAAAGGGGTGGGGCCAGGGGGGAGGGGCATGGCCCTCTGGGGAACCCAGGATTGGGTCTCCAGGAGTGCTGGATGTCAGGGATGAGTCCAAGTTCCTTGAGATTTCTGACAGCTCCAACTCTGAATCAGAATTGGAACAGTTAGGTCAGAGGCTGGAGGAGGGGCCCTCCCTAGTGAGCAAGATGCTGGGAGGGATTCCTCCAAAGGCCTTGACAAACAGATGACCCAGGCTGAGTCGCTGCCCCCTCCCTCCACCGTCAAAACTCAAGTTTACGAGGAGGAGGAGGAAGAGGGGCATGGCTTGAGAGACTTTAGGACACGTTGCAAAGCCAAGTGGGAAAAGTTAGGGGCAGGGCTCCGACTCTCCAGGATAGCCACTCTTGGAAAGTCTTTTAGCTCTGCTGTTTTAAATCTGTCATTGTATTTGAAATTCCTGCATTGCTGCTACGTTTTATTTTGGTTTGTACTTTTATACTGTAGTTTTAAACTTTTAAATTTTATATTGTATTTTATGCTGCATTTTGTAGTTTTAAGTGTTGTGAACTGCCCAGAGAGCGTTGGCTATTGGGCGCTATAGAAACATAATAAACAAACTGTTGTGTGTAAACAAACTTTCCACTGAGATCAGGTGGGTTCCTAGTGTGGAGTGCTTCCACTGACAACTGAAGCAACTCTTGTTTGCCCAGTCATTTCCCTGACCACTAGCACTGATTTTATTGTTCTTTGTTTTAAAGTTTTAATGATTGGTGTTATTGCATTTTATTATGATTTTATCTTATAAATTGCTTTGGGATTTATTTATTTTTAATGAAAAGTGGTATAGAAATCCTTTCAAATAAATGAATAAAATTAAAATAATAGAAGTGAACTTTCAATCCACGTGTTCTTCATCAGCCCAAACTGCAGTGGTCTGCTTACATATGAAGCTGCCTTCAAGTAAGTCAGAATTGGTTCTCTTGCCCATGACTAGAGTTCCTCTCTGCTCAGCACTGGTTAGGCCTCATCTGGAGTACTGTGTCCAGTGCTGGGCACCACACTTGAGGAAGGGTGCAGACAAGCTGGAGAGGGTTCAGAGGCAATGAAGATGATCAGGGGACTGGAAACACAGCCCTATGAGGAGAGACTGGAAGAACTGGGCATGTTTAGCCTTGAGAAGAGAAGACTGAGGGGAGATAGGATAGTGCTCTTCAAGTACCTGAAAGGTTATCACAGAGAGGAAGGCCAGGATCTCTTCTCGATCATCCCAGAATGCAGGACACGGAATAATGGGCTCAAGTTACAGGAAGCCAGATTCCGGCTGAACATCAGGAGAAACTTCCTGACTGTTCGAGCAATGGAACGAATTACTTAGGGAGGTGGTGGGCTCTCCTACACTGGAGGCATTCAAGATGAGGCTGGACAGTCATCTGTCAGGGATGCTTAGATTCCTGCATCGAGCAGGACATTGGATATGATAGTCTTATAGACCCCCTCCAACCTTACTATTCTATGATTCTATGACTGTCAATTCCACCCTTCCGAAGCCAGTGTTCTCCAGATGTGTTGTACATGAGCAGATGGTGGTGCTCCAGATGTTTTGGACTTCAACTTCCAGAAGCCCCTGCCTGCATTGCCAATGTTCAGGAATGCCAATGGTCAGGAATGCTAGGAGCTGTAGTCCAAAACATCTGGAAATCTACTTTCTGCCCACTCCTGTTGTATGTTATAAATGCACAGAATAGAAAGGCAGGGGAGAAGACAATGCAAGCCAAAACAGATGTAACCGTATTCATACATTTAGTAATTGTATGAATAGTTTTTAAAAATCATTTCTTATTATTGTTTATTATCATTAACATTTATATACCAGCTTATTTGGTAAAAAGCCATCGAGGCAGTGAACAACCATTTAAAAGAATAAACCCTTTTATTCTTTTAAACAATAAAAGAAACAATAAAAATAAAAGAAACAATAAAACTGAATAAACAATACAGCACAAAAACAGTAAAAACAGTACAACATTAACACAACTACATAATTTAAAAGGCTAAATTAAAAAAAAAGTGTCTTCACACCCTTTCTAAAAGCCAAGAGAGTAAGGAACCAGTCGCAGTTATTGAGGGAGTGCATTCCACAGTTTGGAAGCAACACAGGAGAAATACCTTTCATGGATGCCCTCTTTGGGTCATGGGCCCTTCCAGAGGGGCTCTCCTGCACATCTTAATAACTAGGCAGGTTCATAATCAGACAGGTGTTTTTGAGATAGCCAGCTCCTAAGCCATTTGGGACTTTAAAAGTTTAAACCAACACCTTGAATTGAGCCTGGAAAGCAACTGGCAAGGGGTCCAGGTCTTTCAGGACAGGTGTAATGTGGTTCTAATGCCGTGCACCATTTAGCAACCTAGCTGCCACATTTTGCACCAATTGAAGCTTCCGGACGCTCTGCAGGGGTCGCCCCACACAGAGCACACTGCAGTAGTCTAAACATGATGCGCATGATGCTTTATACCTTTTTAAGTATAAAGCAGACACAGAGGGAGTTCATCCTGATCAACCCTTTGCCCCTGCTGCAGTCCTGATCCAGAACACCCCCTGCCCAGCTGCAACTGTTGCCAATGGGAGTTCCCCTCCCAATGCAAATAGCCCTGGGGCAACCTAAGCCAGACCGGGGACTTCCACAGAGACAGCAAAGGCTCACAATGCCACAGCCCTGATCCAGATCAGAGCCTGCTTTTACTTTTAAAAAAATCACAGAGTTACTAATTATGGAAATAGCATCACACTGAGTCTGGCCTTGTGGCTGCTATAATAATAAAAGTTGGAAGTCTAACTTTTCCGGTGCGGTTGTGATCATCCCAGCTGGCTTGTGTGCATGCATGTGAATGTGTGGAAGACCGGATGGAGAGCATCAGGAAATAGTGCAGCGAGGAACTAGCTGCCCTTGCAACCCCGCTGCAGCATGGTGTTATCTGTTTTTCTGCTCAGCTGTGAAATTAAAAGGCCTGCCCTTCAAAATTAATGCTGTGACATTCCTAGTTGCTGCTGCAATTACTGCTGCATTGCAAGCTGTTGTTTTAGGTTTTACATGGCAGCTCCCGGAGGTGGCATGAACTTTTTGCCCGAGGAGATGTACACATTTTATAAATGCATCATGGATCTCATCCCAGAATGCAGGACACGGAATAATGGGCTCAAGTTGCAGGAAGCCAGATTCCGGCTGAACATCAGGAAAAACTTCCTGACTGTCAGAGTATACGACAATGGAACCCATTCCCTAGGGAGGTGGTGGGCTCTCCCCCACTGGAGGCGTTCAAGATGAGGCTGGACAGCCACCTGTCAGGGATGCTCTGACTTGGATTCCTGCACTGAGCAGGGGGTTGGACTCGATGGTCTTGTAGGCCCCTTCCAACCCTACTATTCTATGTTTCTATGATGATTCTAAGATCTTCAAAAAAAATTAAAAACTACAGACTACAAATGCAATGAAATCCACTAAAAAGACAATGGTAAGAGCAGCAGTGTTTAATATTAACACTCCCAAATAGATGATATTGAGAATACTATCTTCTAAAGCAGAGGTGGGCAACATACAGACCATGGACCACATGCGGCCCACACCGCCCACACCACCAAATTTGTCACAGTGGCAGCGGCAAAAGCAGCCACGATCCTCCTTTAAAACAAAGCGAGTGACTAGCACACGCCTTCTTGGAAAGCAGACTTGCACTCCTGAAATCCTCCCAGGTCAATTTTGGTGACAAAATCGGTGGAGCAGCGGTGAAGGGTACGCCCCCTGCTGGGTACTGAGGGTGGGAATTGTGGAAGTTGCCTTATTCTAAGGCAGCTGTCCTCCAACGTGGTGCCTGTCAGCTGTTTTGGACTACAACTCCCATAAACTCCAGGCAGCATGGCTATCAGAGGAGCATGTCAAATTGAGAAACTGACATCACTTCCAGGATTTTTGTTTTTATGTACAGAAGAGGCTTATAATCTCTCCCTTGTCCTGTAGACCAAACAACACAATTCCATCCCACTCCCCCTGTGCAGCCCATGTCTCTTCTTAATAGCATTATGTTTTTCCCACTGTTCTCTGATCACATTATCAGAAAGGTATGCCTACAGCTCACTTGGAGCATAGCAATTTTTCCTGCTGTCATTTATACTGTTCGTAGCTCAAGGAGTTTTCCAACGTGTGCTACGTGAGCAGGCCGCCTCTGAGCTGGCCGCTCCCAGATTTGATAAACACATCTTGTCAGCAGCCATGCTAGTATCTGGATTCGTCTACAAACGAAGACTTGATTCGTTCATGCATTTATCCATCCATTCATTATAACACAACAGTAGTGTTGCTGGGTGTGTTTATCCATCCATCCATTCATTACAACCTAAGAGTAACATTATAATAACTAGGATTTAGAGTTTATTAAACTTTAGAATTTTTCTCAGTTGTACCATTTCTTCAAAATAGATCATGAAAGAAACTCAGTACTACAAATTCTTGCATTTACAGAATTTTGTGTTCGAACTATGCTGACAGTGTTCTTGGATGGGAGATACTCTGTCACTTTGAGCACAGACTGGGTTTACACAACACGCTTACCCATACCCAGTGGTTGAGTATTGTTGTTAAACCATGGTCTGTTTGTTGAGCCATGGGTTAACGTGTTGTCTGAATCCAGGACATTTTCCGCAGGGTGGCTTGCTAACCATGCAGTGTGGCTTATTTTTCTCAAACAAGCCACCTTGAGAACCCATGGTTTGTTGTTGGGTTGTTCAGGCTGGTTCACAAGCCACACTGCCTGGTTGATGAGTCACCCTGTGTAAAATGTCCTGGGTTCAGACAACACACTAACCCACAGTTCAACAAACAAACCATGGTTCAACAACCACATTCAACCACTGAGTGTGGGTTAGCATGCTGTGTAAACAGCCCCATTGTCTCAGTTATTCGCGTGTAGGCGATGTCTTAATGTGATTCATCTTTTATCTGTCTCCACATTGTCATGGGTCTGGTCAGGGCTGGTATCATGGCTACTACTCACCTCTGCAGGGGTGGAGGACCAATTAAGATGGTCTGCCCCCAAAGGCTGATGGATCCATTGCAATTCCAAAATGCCTTGGGGGGTTTCTTGGCTGGTGCCGCCGCTGACCCTGTCAAGACTCCAACTCCCAGAAGATCTGACCAGGGTTCCTGACACGGTTGCTCCTAGCTGTCCTCTCCTACCTGCTTCCAAACAAGCTCCATGGTTTACAGAAGAACTGAGGGAGCTGAAGTGGCAAGGACGACAACTAGAGCACCGATGGCAGAAAACGTGACTTGAATCCGACAAGACACATCATAGGGATCATTTGAAGACCTATGGGGTGGCAAAATGTGCAGCAAAGCTTTCTCCTCTACACGTATTACGTCCACAAATCTGCACCCAGCTGAGCTTTTCAGAGTGGTAAGGGAGCTGAGTCAGGGCCCCCTCCTACACTGAACCCTATTTTAGAATCTTTGGTAGCTCGCTATGACGCCTTTAATGAGATTTTTGCAGATAAAATCTCTCTGATTGGATGCTGTCGTGGAGACAGAAATCAACAGTGGGGTGCCCAGCAACTCTGCTTGCATGATTAGACTAGATCATTTTCAGCTTGTGACTTCTGATGATTTGAGCAAGGTTTGGTCAACAAGACAACTCGCCCTCTCGTTCCTTGCCCATCCTGACTTGTAGTCCAGGGAGGGGAGATGGTAAACCAATTTTTGCTGAATATTATTAATGCCTCCCTAAGAGAAGGTAATTTTCCATTGTCTCTGAAAGAAGCAATTGTTAGACCACTTCTGAAGAAGCCTTCCCTTGACCCCCTAGACTTCAATAATTATAGGCCAGTAAGTAGTCTACCATTTGGGGGCAAGGTAATCGAGAAGGTGGTATCCATTCAACTCCATGCAGTCTTGGATGAAACTGATTATCTGGACCCATTTCAAACTGGTTTCAAAGTGGGATACGGAGTTGAGACTGCCATGGTCGCCTTGGTGGATGATCTTCGCCTGGGAATTGATAGGGGGGGTACATCCCTGTTGATTCTTTTGGACCTCTCAGCAGCATTCGATACCATCAACCACGGTATCCTTCTGAATCGCCTGAGGGAGTTGGTGGTTGGGGGCACTGCTCTGCAGTGGTTCTGCTCCTTTCTCTTAGGATGGTTCCAGATGGTGACACTCGGGGATAGTTGTGTCTTGAAAAAGGAACTATTATGTGGAGTCCTTCAGGGATCCACCCTATCCCCGATGCTGTTTAATATCTACATGAAACCGCTGGGAGAGATCATCAGGAGATTTGGGGCTGGTTGTTATCAGTATGCTGTATTTCTCCTTAACATCTTTATCCAAGGAAGGTATGACTCCTCTGAATGACTGCCTGAAGTCAATAATGGGCTGGATGAGGGACAACAAGCTGCGGTTGAATCCAGGTGAGACAGAGGTGCTCATTGAAAAGGGTCCTAATTCAGGTATTGAGATATTTCAACTAGTTCTGGATGGGGTTGCACCACCCTGAAGGAGCAAGTTCGTAGCTTGGGGGTGCTTCTTGACCCAACCCTGCTCCTGGCACCCCAGGTGGAGGCAACGGTGAGAAGTGCCTGTTATCAACTTTGGCAGATATGCCAGCTATGGCCATTCCTGGAACATGTGGACCTGGTAATGGTGCTGCACGCGCTGGTAACCTCTAGGCTTGATTTCTGCAATGCTCTGTACTTTGGGCTGCCTTTATATTTACTTCGGAAACTTCAACTGGTACAAAATAGGGCAGCCAGGTTGGTCTCTGGGACATCCCATGGAGACCATATTACACCGGTTTAAAAATCTATACACTGGCTGCCAATTTGTTTCCAAGCAAAATATAAAGTGCTGGTTCTTACCTTTGAAGCCTTACATGGTCTAGGTCCAAGGTGCCTTAGGGAGCGCCTTCTCCCCTACGTCCCAGTCTGCCACCTAAGGTCCTCTGAGGGCTCTCTGCTGCGGCTGCCTAATGTGAGATTGGCAGCTCCATGCAAGAGGACCTTCTCCTTTGCCGCCCCTCAGTTGTGGAATGACCTGTCAGTTGAAATATGCCTGCTGACCTCTTTGAAGGTTTTTAAGCAGGCATTAAAGATGCTATTATTCCGCCAGGCCTTCCCCTTTTAGAACTCTTGTTCCTTTTGCTGACCCTTGTAACCTGTTTTTAAGCTGTGTTGTTTTTATTGTTGGATTTTTTGTTAAATTGTTTTTAGTTCAAAGTTATTTTTAGTTATATGTTGTTTGTGTATATCGTCTGTGTGCTTTTATGTAAATAGCTTTTAAATGTTGTATAATGTATTTTAATGTTTTATCTTTTGTAAAATGCTCAGAGAGCTTCGGCTACGGGGCGGTATAGAAATGTAAATCATCGTCATCATCTTTCATGTTTTATACATGTTTTATGTTTATTTGTTATGGCTATTAGTCATATACAGTAAATCTTTGACTGCCTGACAATAGGAGTCAGGTCAAGGACCACCAGGTCCAGCGAGGGTTGGTGCCAGGTTTGAGAGTGCCCCGGCCAAAGTGCTCTCTGGGCTCCCTCCTTCATTGCTGGGCCCTGGCACTGAGCTTCTGGGTCTAGCTGCCATTTTAAATTCCCACCATGCCCCACATGTACTGTTGCTCTGGGGAATTGTAGGAAATCAAAATGGCAGCTAGACTGAGTTGCCTGGTGCTGATGACAGCGCCAGAAGAAGTGGTGGGTTCACCCAGGGAGACGTTTCTGAAAGCTGAGCAGGCAGGACGGCAGTGGCCAATCTCCTGACTATTCAGTGCTAGACTGCCTCTATACATGGAGGTTTCATTTACCTGTCATGAATTTCTCTATTTTAAAGCAGAGTCTCCCCCATCCAGGGATGTAAGAGGTGCTTACGGAAATGCTGGAACCGAGGGATCTCTGATGGGAGTATTTAGTAATGATGCCTCCTATTAGAAAGGCAATGAGCAGAGAATAACAAAAAAAGGCCAAACAGAGTGAGCGTTTACCAGTCCCACACGCACACAGACTATCTTAGAACAATGAAAGGAGACCACGCCCTTCCTCAAGGAAAACAAGAAAACAGTTTTACTCACAAATATTCTTGCAGGTGCAGCGTACCGTTTCAAAAAGAGTTTCTTGAGTCCATTTTGTGTTCCATTACACTGGCAGGACGGAGAGAGAAAACTTGTGCTCCCAGCAACGGTGGAAGTCAGAGAGAGCCGGGGCGGGGTGGTGGGGAGGAGAGGAAGAAGAGGAGCAAAAGGAAGTAACGAGAGGAAACCACGCTGTAGGCTATAGAGTTCTGGAGGCTCGCTGTGGTCAAATTTCCCACAAACTAACTAAATTGCAACACTGCCCCCTTCCAGTAACTTGCAGACGAGGATGCAATATTCCCAACAATCTCATGGAGTCTTCAGCCTCGAAATCTTCGTCACAGGAGATGTCCTTACCTGGGCCAGGTCAAATGCGACAGGTGGTGGGCTGGTATTGCAGCCTAGGTGGGCCCTGAGGAACACGACTCAGGCTGCACACAGCTCTGGTGGCGCAGGAGAGAAGGTGCCAGAGGCTGCCACGTTGGGATCCTTGGCTTGGACCACCACCATTGCGACACCTTACACGTTGTAGCATAAACCGAGGCTTTCTTCCCACGGGGCTTTTCTCCTGCGATTGAGATGGCTCCTTCACAGAAGTTTGCAGGCTCTTCACATGACGCCATGAACCTCCAAGGCGTCTCCTGCGCTAAATGCCCTTTTTTCCGTTTTTAAATAGATCGTAGATAATGAGCTATCAAACTACCCCGTTGTGTTCCGCTTCAGTTTCCTACATCAAAAAAGTTAAAGCGGCAAGAAGAGGAGCGAGATCAATGAAAGATAATGGAAGACTCAGATACCAGGCAAAGTAAGGGTGAAGGGGAGGGGGGAAAGGAAGCATGTGAAAAAGGGAGTCGTCGTGATCCTGCATTTAAATCAGAAGCAGAAAGCCCCATTTCAAATGCAGGATTTTAGGCTGGTGTAGAGATGCCCTTAATCCTGTACTGCAGAAGTGCAGATCCCATGTCCAGCGGCCAAATCCAGCCTGCAGGGGTCCCCCCAATTGTTTTCCGGGGCTTTGTGCAGGTTTTTCACCATTCTAAAAGGAGGAAAATAGGCCGATATTTTTAAAAGCCAAATATGCTGTCCCTTTTGCCTTTGCCCCCGGGCTGAAAGAGGTTTGACACCCCTGCTGCAGCATGGGAGCTGACTGGAGAAATTTGGAGCGGCATGCCTTCGTTTGGTGTGGTGGGGAATTCCTCATTTGCAAGCCTGCATGTAAATTTTTCATGACAGCTCAGTGACAGCTTCATCCTTCCTCCCCCAACTTAGCGTAGGAAGGTCAACAGTCTATGGCTGTTTTCCCCAGAGACACTTAAATTGGCTCTTGCGGTTCCTGTATCTGTAATTCAAGTGTGTATGTGTGTGTGTGTGTGTGTGTGTGTGAGAGAGAGAGAGGGGGGGGGATGGGGGGTGGGGGGGCGGGACTGGATCTTTACGTCCCCCTCCCAAAGTCATAGTAGTGTCCGTGGCTCCGGGATGGGGGTCCCAAAAATCCTACGGTCCCTAGGATGCTCTCCAGTGGATGCTCTCCCTCTTTTGGCTAGTATGTAATGTACCTTAGATTTGAAAATGGCAGTCTTCCATTTCCACACACATTAACAACACCCTTTCCCTTCTTGTTTCCCCTCTGTTTATCAGCCAGTTGCAAAAATATATACAGCCCAAAATAGGACATTCAGAATATATGTCTTTTAAAATAGATAGATGTAGGACTACTGTAACCAAAGGGGCGTGACTTATGCCTTCCATGTGCTGAGTTGTGAAGATGTGCACTTCCATTGTGCTTTGTTGTTGTGAAGATTTGCCCTTCCCTCAAGTTCTGCCCGGAGGGTCATCCAACCTGGAGCAATTAAAAAGTCAAAGGAAAAAGCAAGGGATCCTAATTTTAAGGTAGGTATTATTGCACCATGGTTTCCATTTATTTCCCTTCAAACTTTTGATCAAATTCCAACTAAGGGCACAGTCCGAAGTAGACACCCAGCAGCCTCCGAACTCAGAGGCCGCCGAGTATCCCATGCAGGGTGGGAAGACAGCAGAGGGGATCTTTGCCTCCGCGCTCCAGCTGCCCTGCTTTTCTGCTGAACGGGTGATTTCACCCATCTTGCAGTGGCTCCTCGGAGGGGAAGGAGGCTGGGGTGGCCATAAGATAGGTCATAGCACAGTCACCCCAGTCTTCTCCCTTCTCTGCCCCCGGGAATGCCCCCTTTTGCCCATCTCCACACGCCGTTTTCCAAGCATGGAGAGGTAGCTGGCGCAGAGAGAACTGTTCCAGCTACGAGGTGGAGTGGGGAGCACAGTTTCCTTGCTCCGAATTCGGAGCCCTGTCTCCAACCTTGGGGCCAGGAAACTGAATTATCTTATGCTCCGAGCTCCCTAAGTTGCCGACATTTCTCTATATACCGTTGCCTGTATTTCTTTCATTAGATAGTGAGCTTCTACTTAGGCTGTTTTATTCTAGCTGTTCTGCAAACATATCGGTGATAGATTAAGGGTGGAATCCCCTGGACAGCATCCCAGGGACCATAGGATTTTTGGGACCCCTGCTCCTGGAGCCATGGACACTGCTATGACTTTGGGAGGCGACATAAAGATCCAATCCCACCCCCTGCCCGCTTGCAGCTGCCACAGAAAGAACTGCAGTGCCTGCTTAACCTCATAGTGGTGGGTCCAGCCTGGGAATTGGAGCCCCAGCACCTGCCCAAGGATACCAGGTGCTGGCACCAGCTCTGCGTCTAGCATCCTGCTTCCACCACCGGCCAGCCAGATGCTTCTGAAGGCTGAGAGGCAGGGCAGGGTAGGGTGGCAATGGCCAACCTTCTGACTATTCAGTGCTAGACTGTGGGCAAGGAAGGGAGGAGAAAGGAGAGGCCGGGATGCTTATGGCCTCTCCAGCCCTGGCAGTTGATTCCTCTAGATGGGCTCAGAGGCCCATCTAGAAGAAAAAGGAAAAAAGAAAAAAAGGAGGATGGAGAGACAAAGATCGCCTCCGTTGCTCCTTCTCTCCTGCCAGCAGCAGCCCAGCAGGGCACTGGACATTCGGAAGCCTCCGAGATCAGAGGCTTCCATCTAGTGGGTATCAACCCAATAGGTTGCATCCTAAGACTAATAATTCCTGAGTGTCTTTCTTTCTTGTTATATTGTTAAGTATCTTCTTCTTTTTGTTGCCTTTATTTAAAAAAAAACCCTATTTCAAAATAAAAAAAAGTTAATGGAAAAAATCAAATTGCCTGAATTCTGAGCTCTGCAGGAGGGGAGAGACATATGTAGCTCAATAGCGTTTGCGCCAGAGAACTGGCGGATGGAGACGTATTAAGCACCTTCCTTCTCGCCGCTGATTTCCCCCTTGCAAATTCTCCACAGCCCCAACATCTGCATTTACAAAGGAAGCAGGGATTTGGGATTCCAGTATTTCCATCATCATGTGTCGTTCCACCTGCATCCTTTCTGTCAAGGAAGCAAAATTATCATTTACAACAGCTGATTTTCTGCCTCGCGGATATTTTATTTATTTACTTACTTTTTACTTACTTACAATATTTATATACCACTCCACATCAAAAGATTTGGGAGCAGTGAATAGCAAGGATAAAAGAATAAAGCACCATGTTAAAACAATTAAAACATGTTAAATATGCATTCCCAAGGCATTTCAACAATCAGAGTGTAGAACAGGGGTGCAAAATCTCAGGCCTGTGGGCCTAATTTGGCCCTCTGAGGAACTCTAGAAGGCCCCACCCGCTTTTTCCTGGCCCCACCCCCCTTTCCCCCAGCCATGGATCGTTTGGTGGTTTCCCAGTTTTTGTGTAATTTTTTCCCCATTCTAAAAAGGTTGAAATGCCACTCCTTAGACCTGCCATGAAATTAAAAGACGCTTGCTCCTTGGGAGGAAAGCTATGGCAGTTAGAGCTTTAAAGCTACAATATGCTGGTGTTTCTTTTATTTTGGCTCCCCCTTTTTCCTTTGTCCACACCCCTTTTGCCTTCAGTCCTGCCCACCTCTGAAATGTGGCCCCTGGGAACTTTTCCGAAATGGAATTTAGCATCTCAGAGTGAAAGAGGTTCTGCACTCCTGGGGAGGTTTCTCCACGACAACAGAAGGGGGGGAGTGAACAGATTACGCAAATCTGTGTCCTCTTTTGTCCACTTTTTCGTTGGGAATATTGCAACCTTGTCTGGAAGGTACTGGACAGGGGTAGTGTTGCAGTTAGTTAATTCATGGGAATTTTGACCACAGCTAGCCTCAGGATCTCTATAGCCTACAATGTGGTTTCCTGTGATGTCTTCCTTTTTGCTCCCCCCCCCCCCGACCTCCACCATCGCTGGGGGCACATGAATGTTTCTTTTGCTCCCGCCGGTGTAACAGAACACAAAATGGACTGAACAACCTTTTTGAAACTCTATACTGTACCTGCATTTTATGTGTGAGAATATTTGTAAGTTAAACTATTTTTCCTTTTCTTCACGAAAGAAGGCTGTGGTCACCTTTATTATTCTGAGATAGCCTGTGTGCATGTGAGACTTGGCAAAACACTCATTCTGCTTTTGCCTTTTTTGTTTTCTCTGCTAATTGCCTTTCTAACAGGAGGCATGATTACTAAATCATGTCATCATTTTGGGCGAAGGCCCTCGAAAATCTGGAACCGACACCCCTCCTTTTTGAAAATCCCAGTGGGTGAGCCGCCATGCGGAGCCGTCCGGCTTTCCTAGAAAGCCGCTGGGGAGTTGCAGCAGAAGCAGCCACAGGGTGGTGTCATTGAACAGCGCCGAGGAACATACAACCAGACTCTCCAAGCGCCCGCGATTTTTCTCTCGCCATTGCTAGCTAACGTTAACCAGCCCAGCTGCGTGCAGGGCTGGAGGCATGGCTTACTCTCTCCCCAGTCTTGCAAATCATTTTCGAAGTTGCACAAAGGCGGCACTGAGCTGAGCGCAGCTAACCACGTTCACGTGCGCTGAGCGAGCCTGCGGGTCACAGGTGGGAGGAAACGGCCAACGCCCTACATGTGCCAGCTCGGGCGGGCGGTGGTGGTGACCTCTTCCGAAGAGCAGTCACCTTAGCTAAGGTCATAAGAGCAGGTTAAAATACAGAGAGCAAAAGGTATTCTTTTTCTCTCCCCGCAACCATCTCTTGTTAACGTCCAAAGATGTCCTTGCCAGAGACATTTCGAATGTGACTGTAGGATAATTCACCTAAGGCCAATTAACCTCTCCCATTCCTATTTGTTTCAGTTTTTTCTAAAGCTGGGCCAAAGTATTTGAGCCTTGCTTTTTCCCACAGCATGCCCCCCAAAGACTGACCACAACATTTTAAAATCTATCACTGGGCGGGGGTGGGGGGAGGAGAGAGCAGGTCTTTGAGGCCCCATGGGCAAGAGACTCTCAACAGGCCCTCAGCAAGTCGACCTTCTCACCGCCACTGTCCCCAGCTGCTCTTGCTCTTGTCCTCCTCTTTCTCATCACCGCTGCCGCTTGCTTGCTGGACAGGCAGAGAGCCAGGGAGCAAGCCGGCAGGGCTGCTTGTCCTTCTCACCACCACCACCGTGGTCTGGGCAAGAGCCAGGTAAACAAGGAGGTTGCAAAGGTGAAGAAGAGGAGCAATTCCAGGGGGCTGCTGTCAGAGGCCCCACCTTGGATGTGGGCCCTCGACCGATGCCTGACTATGCCAACTCTTGGAGCCAGCCCTGTTGAGGGGTGGGGGGCTTATCTTTGAAATAATAGGTGCTGCCTTCTGTTCTTTTGTTTTTCTTAACTGGGAAAAATGCATATTGTCATGCACGATGGGGCATCGGGTTAGGAATTAGGGATGCTCCCAGGTTCTTGCACGGGCAGGTGAGCTGCCACTTGAAGTGGCAGCAAATTGTGAAGTCTTTTCCCAGTTAATAAAGGAGGTGGGGAGGAAAAACAAACAATCATAGTAGAATCATAGGACTGGAAGGGGCCTACAAGACCATCGAGTCCAACCCCCTGCTCAGTGCAGGAAGCTTGATTCCCAGGCAGTCTCCCATCCAAGTACTAACCAGGGCTGACCCTGCTTAGCTCCCGAGATCAGACAAGATTGGGCACATCCAGCCCTTTCCTTGCACATCATATTGAAAAGGTAACATATTATCATATTATGCCAGTACTTTTCCATCTGCACAGGCTGCCAGTCCATGTCTGGGCCCGATTCAAAGTGCTGGTTTTAACATTCAAAGCCCTAAACGGCTTGGGGCCAGGTTACCTGAAGGATTGTCTCCTCCCATATGTACATGCCCAGACTCTAAGACCAGCTTCAGCTTCCTTCACTAAAAGAAGTGAGGCAGGTGACTACCAAGAAGAGGGCCTTTTCTGCTGTGGCACCCTGGTTGTGGAATGAACTCCCTAGAGAGGCTCGCCTGGCACCTACATTGCGCTCTTTCTGATGCCAGGTGAAGATCTTTTTTTATTTTCCCAGGCATTTTAGGCATTTAGTTCTGTTGTTTTAAATCTGTTACTGCATTTAGGTTTTATTGTGGTTTGTACTTTTATACTGTAGTTTTAAACTTAAATTTTATATTGTATGTTGTGCTGTATTTTGTGGCTTTGTGTTGTCAACCGCCCAGAGAGCTTCCACTCTTGGGCAGTATAAAAATGTAACAAATAAATAAATAACTCCCCACCTTCCAGTGCAAGAAAGATTTTAGAAGCAGCGGTGCAACTTGTCAAGGGTGCCTCTGAGCATAGGCAGTGGCAGAGTAGCTCAGATTCCGAAGAGGAACTGCAAAATGTGGGGGAGAAACTTTCCCAGACTCTTCCAGACAGGGAGAGACAGACTTCATGGGTTTCAATAGTCCCGCTGGATGGAGAGGGCCTCTCTTCACACACCCCTGTGAGAGATAGCGAACAGGGAGAGGTGGGGCGTGGAGAGCCTGAATTCTTAGACGCCAGGAGCAGACACAGAGCCAAGAGAGAGATGGCAGGGGCAGAGCTTAGATGGTCTGCCCAATTGGCCCGGCAGGAACAGCTATGCGTAGAGACCTCACAAGACAGAGGGAGGTCCCCCCCTTAAGTTAGGGAAAGCGTGCCCACCTTCTCTCAAACAGTGGGCAACTTTCAGCCTTCCTGGTTTCCCTTTGAACTCCCTGAAGGCATTTCCTTTGTAGACTGTGAGTCACTGACAATTTGCATTTGTATGACCCATTGAAGTAAAAGGATTAAAGAGCGGTGGATAGAAGCCTCTTGTCTGTGTTTTGATTTGGCTGTTTGAAGTTCAGCGGGGGCAAAAAGGGAACCCTGACACCACTAGGGCTTGACCCAGGGACTTGACCCATAGTGTAAAAGGCCCCCAAATGACCACCAAGGAAATGGCAGGTGATGGAGGCAGAAGCAAGGAGGCCTGGTGTCAGCACCTGGACAAGTATGGGCCACTTACAGAGCCCACTGGGGCTGACAGTGCTGGCCGCAGCATCCCCACCTTGTTCTGGCCTTGAAATCTGATCTCCCTCCTCTTCCTTTCCGCCACACCCCTTCACATGTGTGTCTTGCCTTTTTTAGTTTGTAAACTTGATGGCAGGGCCTGTTCCTCTATTTTTTATTCACGTGAGCCACTTTGGGAGACAACAGTTGTCTAAGAACAGGGATAAAAATGCAATAAATAAAATAATCAATAAATCAATCACGGCTCCTTAAGGCAAAACTCAATGGGATGTTTCGTGTGCATCTTTGCATTTCCCATACACACGTTCTTTAAAACGCAGATCGCAAATACTGGAGAGGGCTGATCATGGTCAGGATTACAGCAGGTGCGGTGGGGCCATAGCTGAGTGGTAGAGCACCTACCTGCTTTACATGCAGAAGCTCCCAGGTTCGATCCCCAGCATCTCCAGGTAGGGCAGGAAAAATCTGTGCCTGAAACCCTGAAGAGCTGCTGCCAGTCAGTGTTGGCAATACTGGGCTAGATGGCTCAACGGTCTGACTCAGTAGAAGGCAGCTTCCTATATTCCAAATTTTCAGGGAAGGAGCCGTAGCTCAGTGGCAGAGCTCCTGCTTTGCATGCAGAAGATTCCCGGTTCAATCCTTGGCACCTCCCAGTAAGGCTGGGAAAGAATCCTGCCTGATGTCAAGGGCTCCTTGGAGGCCTCTCTCAGTCTAATCCAGTAGCCAATGCCAGACACAGACGAAGAGATTCTTTTCAAAGCTTTATTCTTCTTTTACAACCATACCGTTTGCAACTAGATCTGAGCAGCACTGAACCTATGCCCTACGTTGGAACAGTTGGTCCCCGTTTGAAAGGGAATTACTGGCAGACCCCTGAACTTAAGGACTAGGGAGAGTCCCTCCCCTTTTCCCTTGGATCCTCTGGGCGCAGCCGTTGTTTGCGCGCCAACCGGGCACTCCGCCGTGTTTCCGCGCCCTCCATCTGGCGCCGCTCCCTGCGTCGGCGTCGCGCGTCCACCAAGTCTGCTTCCCGCGCTCTGTCACTCCCTGGACTGCTATCTAAGCTAGGAATGCTGGTGGGAGGAATCTCCGTCAGCTGTTGGCCCTGGGAAAGAGGAGCGTGCTCCTCTCCCAGGAGCGGCTCCTCTTCCTCAGCATCAGAACTACTCTGGGATTCTATGGGCTCAGTGTCCACCCTGACACCTGAAACCCTAGAGAGATGCTGCCAGTCAGTGTCGACAATACCGGGCTAGATGGATCAACGGTCTGTCTCAGTAGAAGGCAGCGCTGTTTTTTCTCCTAAGGAAAATCCCCCCTCATCTGAAGCTGCTATTTGCATTGGGACAAAAGTTCGCACAGTCGTCGGCAAATAGCAGCTCTGAAGGACCTTTTTCAATTAGGACTGCAGCAGAGGAGGAAAAGGTTAAACATCTGCCCTCTTCTGGCTGCAGTAATTATCAATAAACACACATAGGGGCTGTTCACGCAACATGCTAACCCACACCCTGTGTGGGTTGAGTGTGGGCTGTTGTTGAGCCATGGGTTGTTTGTTGAACTGTGGGTTAGTGTGTTGTCTGAGCCCAGGATGTTTTTTGCAGGGTGGCTTGTTAACCATACAATGGGGTTTGCTAACCACAACAACCCAACCACAAGCCATGGATTCTCAAAGTGGCTTGAGAAAAATAAGCCGCACTGTGTGGTTAACAAGCCACCCTGCGGAAAATGTCCTGGGTTCAGGCAACCCATGGTTCAGCAAACAACCCATGGCTCAACAGCAATCCACACTCAACCACTGTGTGTGGGTTAGCGTGTTGTGTGAACCGAGTCATACACACACACTATCAGCAGTTGCAATTTGCATTTTCAAAAACATGCACGTTAAATGCAAAAACACAAGGCATCTCTACACCAGCCTAAAATCCTGCATTTAAAACCGGGCTTTCTGCTTCCATTTTAAATGCAGGATCATGACTCCCTTTTTCATGTGCTTCCTCTTCCCCTTCCCCCCCCCCCTTCTCCCCATATCTGAGTCTTCCATTATCTTCCATTGATCTTGCTCCTCTTCTTTCCGCTTTTACTCTTTTCACAGAGGAAACTGAAGCAGAACACAGCGGGGTAATTCGATAGCTCATTATCTGTGATCTATTTAAAAGCGGAACAAAGGGCATTTAGTGCAGGAGATGCCCTGGAGGGTCACGGCAAGGTCATGGCGTCATGTAAAAAGCCCGGAGACTTCCTTGAAGGAGCAATCTCAATCGCAGGATAAAAGCTCAATGTGAAGGAGCCCACATTTTAACATCAGATCTAGTATGGCTGTTGGGTTGTTTGAACTAGGTTGCTGTTCTTTTTGAGCCTTGACCATTTAAAAACACACACACGTATTTTTCAGAGCACTTGAAAAAAATATGGTCGGGGTTTTAATTCCTGTGGTGTAGACGCTTATTTTCTTTTGTGCTCCTGTTATCTCTGACAAAACGTTTTGCAGGTTTTTGAAGTGCCCACAAGAAGCATATGACACCTGTGAACAGAGATGATAGCACAATGAGCACGCACACCACGGGAAATGGTGCTGCTTCAAGTCACTGGAGAAAAGACACCATTGTCTCTTACGATCAATTCTCGGGCATCTGCGCTCCTCCACTGTCCTTGAGGCTCAACTCAATGCACTGATTTTCAGCCTTGTTGTTCAGTCATTAAGTCGTGTCCGACTCTTCGTGACCCCATGGACCATAGCACGCCAGGCCTTCCTGTCCTCCGCTCTCTCCCGCAGTGTGCTCAAGTTCATATTCATTGCATTGGTGATGCTATCTAGCCATCTCATCCTCTGCCGTCCCCTTCTCCTTTTGCCTTCAATCTTTGCCAGCATCAGGGTCTTTTCCAGTGACTTTTCTCTTCGCATTAGGTGGCCAAAATATTTCAGCTTCAGCTTCAGTATCTGTCCTTCCAATGAGCAGTCAGGGTTGATTTCCTTAGCAATGTCAGAGAATTCCGCGACGGATCTCGGTGAGATTGAATGCCAGTGCATTCGGCCCCCTGAAATCCATCACAGAACGAAGTCCCCGCCACCCCCCCCCCACGAAAGGCATGCGAAACGGAGCACTTACCTGCTCCCGTCCGTGCTGCTTTGCGAATGGCGGCCATCCTGCGGCCACCATTCGCTTCCTCCTCTTCATAGCCATGATAGGCAACGTAAATACTTACGTAGCCTATCACGGCTAACGCAGGGACGCCATTTGCGTCCCTGCGGAGGCCGTGATAGGCTACGTAAGTATTTATGTAGCCTATCACGGCGGGGGGGGGGCACCCCAGCGTATGCAAATGGCAGCAGCTGCCGCCATTTGCGTATGATGGGTTTTTTTCCCCCCTGCCATGATAGGCTATGTAAGTATTTACGAAGCCTATCACAGCTCAATACAGGGACGCAAATGGCGGCGGCTATGACAGCCGCCATTTGCGTCCCTGCAGGGCTGCCCGGCGGCCGGATGTCTGGCTGTGGGCGGCCAGAGCTGGCTGGCGGCTCCACGGCTTGGCCGTGGAGCAGAGCCGGCCGGGCAGGATTCCGGGGAGAGGGACAGAGCACCTCTCCCCCACCGCGGATGCCCCTGCATGGAGCCAGGTAAGGGATTCGTACATCCCTAGATTTCCTTTAGGATGGACTGATTTGACCTCCTTGCAGTCCAGGGGACTCGTAAGAGTCTTCTCCAGCACCACAGTTCGAAAGCATCAATTCTTTGGTGCTCAGCCTTCCTTACAGTCCAGCTCTATCCATCCTTAAATGGCTGAGTCCACACATGTCCCAGGGTTTGAACAGATGGTAACTATGAAGAAAGTGCAGCAATTTCATGCACAGCCACTGTGCAGACAAATTTATTTATTTATTCATTCATTTAATTAATTAATTAATTAAAATATTTCTTTGTTGTTCAGTTGTTAAGTCATGTCCGACTCTTCGTGACCCCATGGACCATAGCACGCCAGGTCTTCCTGTCTTCCGCTCTCTCCCGGAGTTTGCTCAAATTCATATTCATTGCATCAGTGATGCTATCTAGCCATCTCATCCTCTGCCATCCCCTTCTCCTTTTGCCTTCAATCTTTCCCAACATCAGGGTCTTTTCCAGCGAGTTTTCTCTTCGCATTAGGTGGCCATAATATTTGAGCTTCAGCTTCAGTATCTGTCCTTCCAGTGAGCACTCAGGGTTGATTTCCTTTAAGATGGACTGATTTGACCTCCTTGCAGTCCAGGGGACTCGTAAGAGTCTTCTCCAGCACCACAGTTCGAAGGCATCAATTCTTCGGCGCTCAGCCTTCCATATAGTTCAGCTCTTACAGCCATACTGGAAAAACCATAGCTTTGATTATATGAATCTTTGTCGGCAAGGTGATGTCTCTGCTTCTTACTATGCTGTCTAGGTTTGCCATAGCTTTCCTCTCAAGGAGCAAGCGTCTTTTAATTTCATGGGTACAGTCACCGTCTGCAGTGATCTTGGAGCCCAAGAAAATAAAATCTGTCACTGCTTCCATTTCTTCCCCTTCTATAAGCCAGGAAGTGATGGGGCCAGATGCCATGATCTTCGTTTTTTTAATGTTGAGTTTCAAACCAGCTTTTGCACTCTCCTCTTTCACCCTCAACAAGAGGCTCTTTAGATCCTCTTCGCTTTCTGCCATTAGGGTGGTATCGTCTGTGTTTTTGAGGTTGTTGATAATTCTCTCGGCAATCTTAATTCTGACCTGTGATTCATCCAACCCGGTGTTTCTCATGATGTACTCTGCATATAAATTAAATAAGCAGGGCGACAATATGCAGCCTTGTCGTACTCCTTTCCCAATTTTAAACCAATCAGTTGTTCCATGTCTGGTTCTTACTGTTGCTTCTTGTCCCTCGTACCGGTTTCTCAGGAGACAGGTAAGGTGGTCTGGTACTCCCATCACTTTAAGAATTTGCCACAGTCTGTTGTGATCCACACAATCAAAGGCTTTAGCATAGTCAATGAAGCAGAAATAGATGTTTTTCTGGAATTCTCTTGCTTTCTCCATGATCCAGCGAACGTTGGCGATTTGATCTCTAGTTCTCTGCCTCTTTGAAACCCCGCTTGTACTTCCGGTAGTTCTCGGTTCACATGCTGCTGAAGCCTAGCTTGTGGGATTTTGAGCATAACCTTGCTGGCATGTGAAATGAGCGCAATTGTACGGTAGTTTGAACACTCTTTGGCATTGCCCTTCTTTGGAATTGGAATGTAAACTGACCTTTTCCAGTCTTGTGGCCACTGTTGAGTGTTCCAAATTTGTTGGCATATTGAGTGCAGCACTTTAACAGCATCATCTTTTAGGATCTTAAATAGCTCAGCTCTATTAGCCTTTGTCTTGCTTCATTTTGTACACCAAGGCCATACTTGCCTGTTATCCCAGCTATTTCTTGACTTCCTTCTTTGGCATTCCAATCCCCTATGAAGAAAAGGACATCTGTTTTTGGTGATAGTTCTAGAAGGTGTTGTAGGTCTTCATAGAACCGATCAACCTCAGCTTCTTTGGCCTCAGTGGTTGGGGCATAGACTTGAATTACTGTGATGTTGAATGGTTTGCCTTGGAGATCATTCTATCGTTTTTGAGATTGTACCCCAGTACTGCTTTTCCCACCCTTTTATTGACTATGAGTGCTACTCCATTTCTTCTAAGGGATTCATGCCCACAGTAGTAGATATGATGGTCACCTGAATTAAATTCACCCATGCTTGTCCATTTTAGTTCGCTGATTCCCAAGATGTCGATGTTCAGTCTTGCCATCTCATATTTGACCACCTCCAGCTTACCTTGATTCATTGATCTTACATTACAGGTTCCTAAGCAATATTGTTCTTTACAGCATCTGACTTTCTTTTCACCACCAGACACATCCACAGCTGAGAGTCTCTTTCTGGCGCTACCTGAAAATTCCCTCTGCTCTTCCCCAGTAGTATATTGGACACCTTCTGACCTGAGGGGCTCATCTTCCGGCATCATATCTTTTAGCCTTGTGATATGTTCCATGGTGTTTTCTTGGCAAGAATACTGGAGTGGGTTGCCATTTCCTTCTCCAGTGGACCACATTTTGTCAGAACTCTCCACCATGACCTGTCCGTCTTGGGTGGCCCTGCACGGCATAGCTTATGGCTTCACTGAGTTACGCAAGCCCCTTCACCATAACAAGGCAGTGATTTCAAAACGGCGTACAGATAAAATCAATTTAAACCATATAAAACATATGAAACTGTCCCTAAACCACATCAGACCATCAGCCTTGTCTACCTTTGCTGTCAGTAACTTTCCAAGGTAGGGCCGGCGTCATAGGTAGGCATGGTTGGGCACCTGCTGAGGGCCCACACACTTGCAGGGGCCCACTGACAAGAGCCCCCTGGAGTTGCCCCTCCTCTTCACCCTTGCAACCTGCTTGCTCACCTGCCTCTCGGTCTGGCCCAGACAATTCCGAAAGCTGCATAATGTCAGGAGCGCCCCTGGTGCCTACTGAATTCTCCAATAGCCAGAATCAACACTCAGACAAAAGGGCTGCTTTCCAAGGACAAAGGGGCTGCTTTCCAAGGCTTTAATTCAATTTATCCTAATGAGGCATACAGATGCTAATTGCTTGAGACCCAGAGAAACTACAAAGGAACAGCTATCTAGGGGTTTCTAAGGTTAGGACGTCAGTTGATCTCTGTTTGGGAAAAATGCAGCAATTCTCTGAACTTAAGGGGTGGGAGGGGAAGTTCTCCCCCTCTCCCATGATGCTTCTGGGCGCAGCTGTTGATGTTGAGCCAGTCGGGCTGAGCGCCGAAGCTCGGCCCCTGTGATCTCTCACTTGTGCCTGCGTCTGCGCCTCGCGTCTAAAAGCTCAGGTTGTCCCTCCCTTTCCACGCCTGGTTCACTGTCGCTCCCAGGGATGTGAGGAGGGGAAGGCTCCCCCTCCAGCTGCGCCTCTGAAGTCTGAAAGATTTCCTCCCCCACGAGTTGTCTCTCCTCCTCAGAATCAGAGCTGCTGTGGGACTGTATGGGCTCAGATACAACCCTGACACATAAGTTTCCTTGCAGGCTTTGCTGTATCAAACAAAGGGCTGTGCCCACTTGTGCGAATCTGGGTCAGTTTGCAAGTAACTAAATATTATGCACCAAATTCCGTGTTGAAAAGCGGAATTCTGCGCTCTATACAAGCGATGAAAACCTGAAATCTGTGAGTTATATCAATTATGCAAATTAACCCAATGTTAATTTGCATAATGTTTGCTTGCTACGGCCAGCATCAAGGGTTGGTATGGTGGGACACCTGCCCACACCCCAGGAGGGGCCCATTGAAAAGAGCCCCCTGGACTTGCTCCTCCTTTTCACCATTGCAGCCTGCTTCTTCACCTGCTTCTCGCTCTGGCGCAGACAACAGTGGCGGTGAGAAGGAGGAGATGTCACCGCCTCTGTGCTCCCTAGCTCCCTTCCTGCCAAGCTGTCAGGGTGGACACTGAGCCCATAGAATCCCAGAGTAGTTCTGATTCTGAGGAAGAGCAGTCGCTCCTGGGAGAGGAGCGCACTCCTCTTTCCCAGGGCCAACAGCTGACAGAGATTCCTCCCACCGGCATTCCTAGCTTAGATAGCAGTCCTGGGAGTGACAGAGCGCGGGGAGCAGACTTGATGGACGTGCGATGCCGACGCAGAGAGCGGCGCCAAATGGAGGGCGCAGAAAGGAGGCGTGGTGCCCGGTTGGCGTGTAAACAACGGCTGCGCCCAGAGGATCCAAGGGAAAAGGGGAGGGACTCTCCCTAGTCCTTAAGTTTCAGGGGTCTGCCAGTAATTCCCTTTCAAACGGGGACCAACTGTTCCAACATAGGGCATAGGTACTCTGCTGCTCATATCTAGTTGCTAACAGTAGAGTTGTTAAGTTGTAAAAGAGGAATAAAGCTTTGAAAAGAATCCATTTGTCTGTGTCTGGACTTGGCTACTGGATTAGACGGAGAGAGGCCTCCAAGTGACACAAGCAAGCAAGCGGCAGCCATGATGAGGAAGAGGAGGAGGAGCAAGAGCAGCTGGGAACCAGGGTGGCGAGAAGGAAGACTCCCTGAGGGAGGGGGGCATTGAGGAGGTCTTGCCCAAGGGCCCGCCAAAACCTAGAGCTGGCACTGCTCAAAGGGCCAAGCAGGCGTCTTTCAAAGCCCTGGTGCCCCGAGATGCTTTGAACCAGAGACGGCAGGGCTTGATGCTGGGGCTGCATGCATGCAAAGCATGAGCTCTACCCTGTGTGGTCTTGACTGTGCAGCAACAGCATGAGATCAGGCAGTAAAGGGGATGTTTGCTTCCTGAAGAGGGCTGGCCTGTTCCTTCACTCCCCTCCCCTCCCCTCCGCCCCAGCCCCAACTTCATTTAAAACAGGGACGGGTGACTTCCAGGGATGGGGAACACTGGGGGCTACTCCTTGCTCCCCCTGAAATTTGGCAGCGCAGCAGTGTCAAGACAAATTCACCTTCCATTAAAATCCAGAATTAACCTTTTAATTATGACATTTTATTTTATTTCAAAATGAAGCCCTTTTGGTTTTTAAAAGCAGGCTACTTTTCCTCACTGCTGCCGTGCTGCCCAATTTCGGCTGCAAAAAAGGCCAGGAGGGCAGCATGCAGAAACAAAAAAAGAGGAGATACATTTCACTGGTCAAGAACTGAAGAGCACATCCTCCAGAGGTGAAAAAAAAAGGCCCTGTAAAAGCAGGTGAGTTCACCAGCTTTTTTGTTTTTCTTTTTTTTAAAGCGCTACCTAAACTTTCAAAGAGAACCATGGGACAGAATTTATTTTACCATTTTCTACAGAATGGTGTGTGTGGCAGCACAGAGGAGGAGGAATCAGTGACCCTCCCTCCCTATATGCATCTAGGGTGGCGACTTCCACGTCACCCCAAAAGAGGACATTCATCACCCCCCCCCCCCAATGATGGGGTTATTCAGTAATGATTCCTCCTGTTAGAAAGGCAATTAGCCAAGAAAAACCAAAAAGGCAAAACGGAATGAGCGTTTACCAGTCCCACATACACACAGGCTATCTTAGCACAATAAAGGAGATCACACCCTTCTTCAGTTTTACTCACAAATATTCTTTCATAGAATCATAGAATCATAGAATAGTAGGGTTGGAAGGGGCCTACAAGGCCATCGAGTCCAACCCCCTGCTCAATGCAGGAATCCAAGTCAGAGCATCCCTGACAAATGGCTGTCCAGCCTCGTCTTGAAGGCCTCCAGTGTGGGAGAGCCCACCACCTCCCCAGGTAATTGGTTCCATTGTCGTATTGTTCTGACACTCAGGAAGTTTTTCCTGATGTTCAGCCGGAATCTGGCTTCCTGTAACTTGAGCCCATTATTCCATGTCCTGAACTCTGGGATGATCGAGAAGAGATCCTGGCCTTCCTCTCTGTGACAACCTTTCAAGTACGTGAAGAGCGCTATCCTATCTCCCCTCAGTCTTCTCTTCTCAAGGCTAAACATGCCCAGTTCTTTCAGTCTCTCTTCATAGGGCTTTGTTTCCAGTCCCCTGATCATCTTTGTTGCCCTCCTCTGAACCCTCTCCAGTTTGTCTGCATCCTTCTTAAAGTGTGGTGCCCAGAACTGGACACAGTACTCCAGATGAGGCCTAACCAGTGCTGAGTAGAGGGGAACTAGTACTTCCCGGGATCTGGAAGCGATGCTTCTATGAATGCAGCCCAAAATAGCATTTTCCTTTTTTGCAGCCACATCACATTGTCGGCTCATATTCAGCTTGTGATCGACAACAATTCCAAGATCCTTCTCGCTCGTAGTGTGGTTGAGCCACGTATCCCCCATCTTGTAACTGTGCATTTGGTTTCTTTTTCCTAGGTGCAGAACTTGGCATTTGTCCCTATTAAATGCCATTCTGTTGTTTTCTGCCCAGCGCTCCAGTCTATCCAGATCACTTTGAATTTTGTTTCTGTCTTCCAAAGTATTAGCTATCCCTCCCAATTTTGTGTCATCTGCAAATTTAATCAGCATTCCCTGCACCTCCTCCTCCAAGTCATTAATAAAAATGTTGAAGAGCACTGGGCCCAGGACTGAGCCCTGCGGTACCCCACTCATTACCTCTCCTCAGTTTGAGAAGGTCCCATTGATAAGCACTTTTTGAGTCCGATTCTGTAGCCAACTGTGGATCCACCGGATCGTTGTTTCATCTAGCCCACTTTGAGCTAGTTTGCTCATCAGGATATCATGGGGCACTTTGTCGAAAGCTTTGCTGAAGTCGAGGTATATGATGTCTACAGCATTCCCACGGTCTACAAGGGAGGTTACTTGATCAAAAAACGAGATCAGATTTGTCTGGCAGGACTTGTTTTTGACAAATCCATGTTGGCTTCGAGTAATCATGGCATTGTTGTCAAGGTGCTTACAGATGGATTGCTTTATGATCTGCTCCAGAATTTTCCCAGGGATTGATGTCAGACTGACTGGTCTGTAGTTCCCAGGTTCCTCCTTTTTACCCTTTTTGAAGATAGGGACAACGTTAGCCCTCCTCCAGTCATCTGGCACTTCCCCCGTCCTCCATGATTTCTCAAGAGAATAGACAGCGGTTCTGAGAGTTCTTCTGCCAGTTCCTTTATGACTCTAGGATGCAGTTCATCTGGCCCTGGAGATTTGAACTCATTCAAAGTAATGAGGTGTTCCTTGACCATATGCCTGTCGATCTCAAGCTGCAATCCTGCCCCTTCAGCCTGTACTTCGCCTTTGCCAGGGGGGTCATAGACCTTCTTTTGGGAGAAGACTGAGCCAAAGTAGGAATTGAGCACCTCTGCCTTTTCTTTGTCATCTGTTATAATTTTGCCATCCTTATTTAATAGCTGAACCACCATTTCTTTCCTCTGCCTTTTACTATGCACGTAGCTGAAGAAAGCCTTTTTGCTGTTTTTAACATCCCTTGCTAACCTCAGCTCATTCTCAGCTTTAGCCTTCCTGACGCCATCCCTGCAATTCTGTGCTATCTGCCTGTACTCTTCCTTTGTTACTTGGCCTTCTTTCCACTTCCTATATGTGTCCTTTTTTGTTTTCAGGTCATCCCTAAGCTTTTTGTGAAGCCACATTGGCTTCTTCTGTTGTCTTCCACCTTTTCTTCTTGTTGGAATTGTTTGTGATTGTGCCTTGAGAATTTCCTTTTTTAAAAGCTCCCACCCATCTTGGACTCCTTTTCTCGCTAGCATCGCTTGCCATGGGACCTTATTGATCATTGTTCTGAGTTTATGAAAATCAGCTTTCCTAAAATCCAGGGTACGCGTTTGACTGTTGTTGTTGTTGTTGTTCAGTCGTTCAGTCGTGTCCGACTATTCGTGACCCCATGGACCATAGCACGCCAGGCCTTCCTGTCCTGCGCTCTCTCCCGGAGCGTGCTCAAGTTCATATTCATTGCATCCGTGATGCTATCTAGCCATCTCATCCTCTGCCGTCCCCTTCTCCTTTTGCCTTCAGTCTTTCCCAGCATCAGGGTCTTTTCCAGGGAGTTTTCTCTTCGCATTAGGTGGCCAAAATATTGGAGCTTCAGCTTCATTATCTGTCCTTCCAATGAGCAGTCAGGGTTGATTTCCTTTAGGATGGACTGATTTGACCTCCTTGCAGTCCAGGGGACTCGTAAGAGTCTTCTCCAGCACCACAGTTCGAAAGCATCAATTCTTCGGCGCTCAGCCTTCCTTATAGTCCAGCTCTCACAGCCATACATTACTACTGGGAAAACCATAGCTTTGATTAGACGGACCTTTGTCGGCAAGGTGATGTCTCTGCTTCTTACTATGCTGTCTAGGTTTGCCATAGCTTTCCTCCCAAGGAGCAGGCGTCTTTTAATTTCACGGCTACAGTCACCGTCTGCGGTGATCTTGGAGCCCAAGAAAGTAAAATCTGTCACTGCTTCCATTTCTTCCCCTTCTATATGCCAGGAAGTGATGGGGCCAGATGCCATGATCTTAGTTTTTTTAATGTTGAGTTTCAAACCAGCTTTTGCACTCTCCTCTTTCACCCTCAACAAGAGGCTCTTGAGATCCTCTTCGCTTTCTGCCATTAGGGTGGTATCGTCTGCATATCGGAGGTTGTTGATAATTCTCCCAGCAATCTTAATTCCGACCTCTGATTCATCCAACCCGGCATTTCTCATGATGTACTCTGCATATAAGTTAAATAAGCAGGGTGACAATATGCAGCCTTGTCGTACTCCTTTCCCAATTTTGAACCAATCAGTTGTTCCATGTCTGGTTCTTACTGTTGCTTCTTGACCCTCGTACAGGTTTCTCAGGAGACAGGTAAGGTGGTCTGGTACTCCCATCACTTTAAGAATTTGCCACAGTTTGTTGTGATCCACACAATCAAAGGCTTTAGCGTAGTCAATGAAGCAGAAATAGACGTTTTTCTGGAATTCTCTTGCTTTCTCCATGATCCAGCGAATGTTGGCGATTTGATCTCTAGTTCCTATGCCTCTTCGAAACCCAGCTTGTACTTCCGGTAGTTCTCGGTTCGCATACTGCTGAAGCCTAGCTTGTAGGATTTTGAGCATCACCTTGCTGGCATGTGAAATGAGCGCAATTGTGCGGTAGTTTGAACACTCTTTGGCGTTGCCCTTCTTTGGAATTGGAATGTAAACTGACCTTTTCCAGTCCTGTGGCCACTGTTGAGTGTTCCAGATTTGTTGGCATATTGAATGCAGCACTTTAACAGCATCATCTTTTAGGATTTTAAATAGCTTGGCTGGAATACTGTCATCTCCGCTAGCTTTGTTGTTACTAATGCTTCCTAAGGCCCACTTGACTTCACTCTCTAGGATGTCCGGCTCAAGTTCAGTGACCGCACTCTCATGGCTATCAGGGACATTCAGATCTTTCCTGTATAGTTCTTCTGTGTATTCTTGCCACCTCTTCTTAATCTCATCTGCTTCTGTTAGGTCCCTGCCTTCTTTGTCCTTTATCATGCCCGTCTTTGCACAAAACGTTCCCTTGAGATCGCCAATTTTCTTGAAGAGATCTCTAGTCTTTCCCATTCTGTTGTTTTCCTCGATTTCTTTGCATTGTTCATTTAAGAAGGCCTTCTTGTCTCTCCTTGCTATTCTCTGGAACTCTGCATTCAGTTGGGTATATCTTCCCCTTTCTCCCTTGCTTTTCGCTTCCCTTCTTTCGTGAGCTACTTGTAAAGCCTCGTCAGACAGCCACTTTGCTTTCTTGCATTTCTTTTTCTTTGGGATGGATTTCGTTGCTGCCTCCTGAACAACGTTACGGACCTCCGTCCATAGTTCCTCAGGCACTCTGTCTATCAGGTCTAATCCCTGAAATCTATTCCTCACCTCCACTGTATATTCATCAGGGATATGATTTAGGTCATACCTGAACGGTTTAGTGATTTTCCCGACGTTCTTCAATTTAAGCCGAAATTTTGCAAGAAGCAGCTCATGATCTGAGCCACAGTCAGCTCCAGGTCTTGTTTTTACTGACTGTATGGAGCTTCTCCATCTTTGGCTGCAAAGGACATAATCAATCTGATTTCGATATTGACCATCTGGTGACGTCCATGTGTAGAGTCGCCTCTTGTGCTGTTGGAAAAGAGTGTTTGCTATGATCAGCATGTTCTCTTGGCAAAACTCTATTAGCTTTTGTCCTGCTTCATTTTGTACACCAAGGCCATGCCTGCCTGTTATCCCGGTGATTTCTTGACTTCCTACTTTAGCATTCCAATCCCCTATGATGAAGAGGACATCTTTTTTTGGTGTTAGTTCTAGAAGGTGTTGTAGGTCTTCATAGAACCGATCAACCTCAGCTTCTTCGGCCTCAGTGGTTGGGGCATAGACTTGAATTACTGTGATGTTGAATGGTTTGCCTTGGATTCGTACTGAGATCATTCTATCATTTTTAAGATTGTACCCCAGTACTGCTTTTCCCACCCTTTTGTTGACTATGAGTGCTACTCCATTTCTTCTAAGGGATTCTTGCCCACAATAGTAGATATGATGGCCACCTGAATTAAATTCGCCCATGCCTGTCCATTTGAGTTCGCTGATTCCCAAGATGTCGATGTTCAATCTTGCCATCTCATGTTTGACCACCTCCAGCTTACCTTGATTCATTGATCTGACATTCCAGGTTCCTAAACAATATTGTTCTTTACAGCATCGGATTTTCTTTTCACCACCAGACACATCCACAGCTGAGTGTCCTTTCGGGTTTGGCCCAGCCGCTTCACTCTTTCTGGTGCTACTTGGAAATACCCTCTGCTCTTCCCCAGTAGCATATTGGACACCTTCCGACCTGAGGGGCTCATCTTCCGGCGTCATCTCTTTTAGCCTTGTGATACGTTCCATGGGGTTTTCTTGGCAAGAATACTGGAGTGGGTTGCCATTTCCTTCTCCAGTGGACCACATTTTGTCAGAACTCTCTGCCATGACCTGTCCGTCTTGGGTGGCCCTGCACGGCATAGCTTATGGCTTCACTGAGTTACGCAAGCCCCTTCGCCACAACAAGGCAGTGATCCATGAAGGGGATTTTGCTTCCCTTAGAACCAAGAACTCAAGTGCAACATGGTCGCTTTCCCCCAGAGATCCTGTAACTGCTACTTTCTTTCATATACAATATAGGTACAGCATAGAGTTTCAAAGGAGTTTGTTCAATCCATTTTGGGTTCCAGTTACACCGGCAGGAGTGGAAGAGCAAACACACGTGCTCCCAGCAATGGTAGAAGTCGGGGGGGGGGGAAGGGGAGGAGCAAAAGGAAGACATCACAGGAAACCACACTGTAGGCTATAGAGATCCTGTGGCCAGCTGTGGTCAAAAGGCGTTTGTTCAGTCCAAGAGCAAGAGAGCAAACACACGTGCTCCCAGCAATGGAGGAGGTCAGAGAGAGAGAGAGAGGGCGGGAGAAGGAAGGGGAAGAGCAAAAGGAAGACATCACAGGAAACCACACTGTAGGCTATAGAGATCCTGAGGCCAGCTGTGGTCAAAACTCCCATGAACCAACTAACTGCAACACTGCCGCTTTCCAGTAACTTCCAGACAAGGTCGCAGTATTCCCAACAAAAAAGAGGACGAAAGAGGTCATAGAATTGTGTAAAACGTGCTTACCCTTATTTATATGTATAGATTGAAATGCAGAAGTAATTACTACAATTAAATTGGGGTGGGCAACATGTGGCCCTCCAGATTTTGTTAGACTCCAACTCCCATCAGCCCTTAGCCAGCATAACCAATGGTCAGAAGGACAAGCAGTTAATATCAATTACTTCCAGGTAAGTGTGTCTGTTAGATTCTTCATCCTACCATTAAGCTGCTTTGTGGGGCTGAGAAAGGGATGGGTGTCCCGTAATGGGGGGGCAGGGAGGCAGGACCTGGTGACGCTGGTAGCTGTGGATACCACCCTGGCTCATCAATCCAGGGACAGTCACACAAGAAAGGCATTCAACATAGGTCTCTCCGATTAAATGTTTCGATTCAATAATTGCCTAATAAGCTGAGAGCATTAATGTATCAAAAGGTACGCAAGGTAACGGCTGCACAGATAATGTATTGGAACTGATCTTTGGTGAGGAATGTTAAGTGGAAACAAATGCCATGGCTACAGAGGCTGAAGGAATGGAGGCATGATGCAGAAAAGGGTCTGGATTGCACCTCCTATTGGAACAAGAGTGCAGAAGCCAAATCTGTCCCTCCAATGTTCCCCCAATAGCTGTCTGAGGAACCTCCTGTCCCCACCCCCTTTCCCTCAGCTGCTGATCATTTGGTGGTTTCCTGCCTTTTCTACAGTTTTTTCCCCATTCTAAAAGGCTGCGATACCTCTCCTAACTCACAGTGATGGAGCGCCTCTTCCAACATGAACCTACCCATACGCTATGCTCAGCACCCAAGGTCCTTCTCCGGGTGCCTCCTCTGAGGGAGGCTTGGAAGGTGGCAACAAGGGGGAGGGCCGTTTCGGTGGTGGCCCCCCAATTCTGGAATGATCTCCCCAGCAAGGCCCACCTGGTGCCAACATCATTATCTTTTAGGCACCAAGTTAAAACCTACCTCTTTTCTCAGGCATGTGGCAGTATGTGATGAGTTTTAATAGGTCCTGGATTTATGGCTGATTCCTTAAAGTTGTTTTTAGCTACACGTTGTCTCTGTGTGTGCTGTCTGTTTGTGTAATGGTTTTTAAACATTGCATACTGTATTTTTAATGGCTTTTAATCTTTGTAAACCGCCCAGAGAGCTCCAGCTATGGGGCGGTATAGAAATATAATAAATAAATAATAATTATTATTATTATTATTTACATTTCTATACCACCCCATAGCTGAAGCTCTCTGCGTGGTTTACAGAAGTCAGAACATTAAATACAATATAAAAAGTAAAAAAAAAATTTACATAAAAGCACACAGACAATATACACAGACAACATATAACTAAAAACAACTTTGAGCTGTCAGTCATAACTAAAGGCACATCCAGGACCGATTAAAACTCATCATGTGCTGCCAAATGCCGGGAAAAGAGATAGGTCTTAACCTGGTGCCGAAAAGATAACGATGTTGGCACCAGGCAGAACTCATCAGGGAGCTCGTTCCACGGATGGGGGACCACCACTGAGAAGGCCCTTTCCATCATTGCTGCCTTCGGAGCTTCCCTTGGAGGAGACACTCAGAGGAGGACCTTAGATGCTGAATGCAGCATATGGATAGATTCATTTTGGGAGAGGCATGCCGTCAGGTATTGCGGTCCCAAACTGTGTAGGGCTTTATAGGTTAAAACCAGCACCTTGAATCAGGCTTGGAAACTTACAGACAGCCAGAGCAAGCAGGCCAGAGTTGGTATTATATGTGCGGACCTTCTAGTCCCTGTTAGCAATCTGGCCGCTGCATTTTGCATGAGCTGCAGCTTCCAAACTGTCTTCAAAGGCAGCCCCTTGTAGAGTGCATTGCAGTAATCTAACCTGGAGGTTACCAGAGCGTAGACAACGTAGCTGGGCCACCAACCAAAGTTGGTAGTAGGCATTCCTTGCCACTGAGGCCACCTGAGCCTCAAGTGACAAAGACGGTTCCAGGAGGACCCCCAAGCTACGAACCTGCTGCTTCAGCGGGAGTGCAACCCCATCCAGAACAGGTTGAACACCCTCCATCCAGTCGGCAGAACCACCCACCAACAGCATCTCAGTCTTGTCTGGATTGAGCTTCACTTTATGAGCCCTCATCCAGTCCATAATAACAGTAAGAGGTTTATGCTGAAGTATTTTGGCCCTACCTCTTTTGCCTTCAGCCCCACCCACCACCACCAGAATGCAGCCCCTGAGAATTTCTCCAAATTGGAATTAGGCCCTCAGGCTGAAAGAGATTCTGCACCCCTGTATTAGAACTTGGACCATTGCCTGGTTTGGTATTCACTGCCTTAGTCATGATGACACTTAGGACTTCACCACACAAGGCTAAAATCCTGCACCCTTACTGGAGCATCTGCTTCTGGATTCTTTGCAGAATTAAGGTCAGCTCCTTTACATGGGCTGACATGGGCTGTTTTTTCCAGGCTTTGTTTCTCAGCAAGTTCTATATGTTTAATTTTACGGCCACCAGATGGTGCTGTGAATATAGTGGAACTGCGCAATTTCACACGGCCATTACAGCAGATTAAAGCAGATTACTATTTATTACTGCATTATCCATGATCTTTTAAAAAGTGGGATAAATGTCAGAAAGTGCGGGAGACACCCTGGAGGTTGACGACATCATGTACAGGACCCGCAAACCTCCATGAGTGACCAATCACGAGCGTGCAATAAAAGCCTCGTGTAGAAATGCCCATAGAAGGTATGAAGCAAAACCAGGTTCTGTACAATCAATGCAATTCAATAAAGACAAGGCCAGGCTGCCTTACAATCTTGTTAACAGTAACATGACAAGATGGGCTCTTGAGGCAACAATACCATTGCCTTTCCCAAAGCGGCCCCCTCCAAATGTGTTGGATTGCCGCTCCCATAATTCCCAGCCAGCAGGCAACTGGCGCCAGTTTGTGGCGAAGGCTGCAATACCATATGCCCACTCCTGCAAAGTGAACCACATTATGAGGACTCGGATACTAGGAAGTACTGGACAGAACCTTCTGTCTCTTAACTGCTCTCCCTGTTGCTTGGTTTAACTGATGTTTCACAAAAAAGACTGAGGCATTGTTAAGTCCCCATTATCTCACCTTCTGCAATCCAAGGAACGGTGATGGATGAAGCAATTTCGATTTCTGCCGCTTCTACTAATATAAAAAATAGATTGTCTCTCTTTTGTTGGAAGGACTCCCTTCCTTAGTTGCCCTGAGGAAATTGCCCTTGGTTGAATCTCTTGTTCAGTTATTTTGCGGCGCAGTTTTGCTTTGCGTTCTCTACCAGCAAAGCAGTGTGTCAATAATTTATTGTTGCTTTTATTGTTGCCTTTATCGCTATTTTATTGTGTTTGTTTTATCGCTTTTAATATTTTAACTGTTTTTATGTATTTTATTGCTGTGAGCTGCCTTGGGGGGGCTTCTGCCCTGAAAGGCGGCCAATAATATTTTAAAATAAAATAAAATATTTATTTTTTTATTTACAATATTTGTATACCGCTCCACATCCAAAGATTCCAGAGTGGTTAACAGCAGATAGGGTAAAAGAATAAAACACATTTTTAAATGACTAATATATATTTTTAAAAGAAACAGAGTTCTGATAAACGGAGTTCGGCTAAAACTGCGGCCGGTCACTCAGGGAAGGCTTCCTGAAGTAACAATGTTTTGAGAAGGTGCTGGAAGCAACACAAGGTTACCGGCTGCCTGACCTCCAAGGGCAGGAATTCCATAGGAAGGGGGCCACCACACAGGAGGAGAAGCAGGAGGAGGAGAAGCAGAATTTTATTTAGTTCTTTGTGATCTTTATATACCACTAAATATAATAAAATCCCTAAGTGGTTCACATATATTCAAAGCACATTTAAAATACAATATTAAAAACACAATAATAAGAGGAAGCAACATGATTTATTTGATTACAACCTGAGGAAAGCCTGGGTGGGCAAGTGTGTTTTCAGGAGGGGTTTGAAAGATACCACATTTTCTGCCTCCCAAACTGCACGTGGGGGGTCCTGCTATTGAGGGTGGGTGTTGCTACAGGGAACCCTGTAGGGGTATTGTGTGGCGACATTCTGATAATTTCAGAGTAACCAGCAAGGCCTCCTTGCAGATCTTAAAGGTCAGCTGGGTATATATAAGGGAAGGCGGTCTGGTAGATATCCTGGTTCCAAGTTATGTAGGGCTTTGTATGACATAACGTAGCCTTGTATGTGGCTTGGTAGTGAATAGGCAGCCAGTGCAGTTTTTTTGCACAGATGTTATGCAAGGATAGTTGGGTGTCCCAGTAGGCACCCTAGCTGCTTCATTCTGCACCAGCTGCAGCTTCTGAAGCATGCGCAAGAGTAGCCCCACATCGAGTACATCGCAGTAGTCTATCGTGAGGTTACCAGTGCAGGGATTACCATGGCTAGGCTATCTCTATCCAGGAATGGGTGTAGCTGGTATACCAACCGGAGTTGGTAATGGGCGCTCCAGTCCACTGAGATCACCTGGGCCTCCAGTGACAAAGATGGATCCCCGAACTATGTACCTGCCCCTTCAGAGGGAGTGCAACCCCATCCAGAACAGGTAAACACCCCAATTCCCAGACCTGGGAACTGCCAACCCATAGGGTCTCTGGCTCATCAGGATTCAGCTTCAGTTTATTTGCCCTCATCCAAGCCATAACTGCATCCAGGCACTGGTTCAGAACATGCACAGCCTCTCCTGATTCAAATATCACAGCATACTGGTGACACCTTGCCCCAAATCTCCTGGTGACCACTCCCAACAGCTTCATATAGATATTAAATAAGATTGGGGACAGGATGGTGCCCTGGGCACCCCACAGTTCAGCTGCCATGGGGCTGGGGCGCAGTCACCCAGTGCTATTCTCTGGAACTGACCCTGCAAGTACGAGCTGAACCACTGTAGAACAGTGCCTCCAACTCCCAACTTACAGAGGTGGTCCAAGAGGATAATGTGGCCAACGGTATCAAAAGCCACTGAGAGATCAAGAAGAAGTAATAGGGTCACACTCCCCCAATGTCAGGGTGCCTCTGAGCATAGGCAGTGGCAGAGTAGCTCAGATTCTGAAGAGGAACCGCAAAACATGGGGGGGAAACTTTCCCAGACTCTTCCAGAAAGGGAGAGACAGACTCCTCGGGTTTCAATAGTCCAGCTGGATGGAGAGGGCCTCTCTTCACACACCCCTGTGAGAGACAGCGAACAGGGAGAGGTGGGGCGTGGAGAGCCTGAATTCTTAGACGCCAAGCACAGACGCTGAATTCTTAGATGCCAGGCACAGGGCCAAGAGAGAGATGGCAGGGGCAGAGCTTAGGCAATCTGCCCAATTGGCCTGGTGGGAACAGCTACACATAGATACCTCACGAGACAGAGGGAGATCCCCCCCCTTAAGTTAGGAAAGCATACCCGCCTTTTCTCAAATGGTAGGCAACTTTCAACCTTCCTGGTTTCCCTTTGAACTCCCTGAAGGCTTTTCCTTTGTAGACTGTGAGTTACTGACAATTAGCATCTGCATGGCCCATTGAAGTAAAAGGATTAAAGAGCTGTGGACAGAAGCCTCTTGTCTGTGTTTTGATGTGGCTATTGAAGTTCAGCAGGGACAAATGGGATGCCTGACAGCCTGTCCCTTTCCCAAAGAAGGTCATCCATGAGGGCGACCAAGGTCGATTCCATCCCCAACCTGGGCCTGAATCCAGACTGCAATGGATCCAGATGATCAGTTTCATGCAAGAGTGCCTGCAGCTGAGACACCGTTCTCTTGAGGATCTTACTCAGGAATGGGACGTTCATGACCAGACGACAGTTAGCATAGATTGCTGGATCTAGGGAGGGTTTTTTTTAGGAGTGGTGGCACCACTGCCTCCTTCAAGGCAGTAAGGACCACACCATCATGTAATGATGCATGCACCGCTCCCCTGATCCATCTGGTCAGTCCCCCTACGGCTAGCTTGAATAAGCCATGACGGGCAAAGGCTGAGCACATGCGTGGGTTGTACAGATGCAAGCAACCTGTCTACCTCCTTAGGCTCCAAAAATTGAAATCAATCCCACAGGACAAGACAATGCACTGGAACCTCAACAGACGCTGCATCAATAGCGGTGTTCAAGTCAGCATGAAGGTGAGCAATTTTATCCTCGAAGTGTCTTGCAAACTCATCACAGTGGGTTGATGAGGGTTCCAGTATTAGGTTCACTGGGTTTGATGAAAGCAACCCCCAACCACTCAGAAAAACTCAGCTGGAAAAACTCAATGCGAAGAAGGTAGCAAAGTAATCCTTCTTTGCTGCCTTCACCACCATGCAGTAGGTGCGATTATACTCTATTACGCGTGCTTCATGATGAGTCTTACACCACTTACACTCCAGCCATCTTCTGACCTGTTCTATCGACCAGAGCTCCCCAGGAAACCAGGGAGTCTTTTAAGCTCCACAATGCCAAGAAGGGCACTCTGGGGTGATTGTGTCAATGGCCCGTTGCACCTCATCATTCCATAGTGCAACAAGGACCTCGACAGAATCACCAGCTCGGGCTACTGAGAAATCCCCCAGAGTGTGCAGGAATTGCTCAGATTCCGTATGTCTCCGGGGTGGACCATCTTAATGGCTCCCCCACCCTTGCAGCAGAGGGACTGGCACAGTGAGACCAAATCTCACCAGGAAGTGGTGTGACCATAACAATGGGGTAATTCCACTGCCCCAATATCCGGACCACCCCCATGCCCATAGGCAAACACCAGATGAAGGGTATGCCCTGCCCTATGCATTGGGCCGGTGACTGAGGCAGCCCCATGGTTGTCATGAAGTACATGAAGTCCCAAGCTGGTCCTGTTAAGGCATCCTCAGCATGGATGTTGAAGTCTCCTAAGACCAGAGTCCTAAGGTTCCCCAACACCAGATCCAAGACCGCCTCAGGCAGCTTGGTCAAGGAATCCATTGGGTAGCAGGGTGGACACGTGGCTCAACAACACTACAAGCAGGAAGGATCTTGGAATTGTTGTAGAACACAAGCTGAATATGAGCCAACAATGTGATGTGGCTGCAAAAAAGGCAAATGCTCTTTTGGCCTGCATTAATAGAAGCATAGCTTCCAAATCCCGGGAAGTACTAGTTCCCCTCTACTCAGCACTGGTTAGGCCTCATTTGGAGTACGTTGTCCAGTTCTGGGCACCGCACTTTAAGAAGGATGAAGACAAGCTGAAGAGGGTTCAGAGGAGGGCAACAAAGATGATCAGGGGACTGGAAACAGAGCCCTATGAGGAGAGACTGAAAGAACTGAGCATGTTTAGCCTTGAGAAGACTGAGGGGGAGATATGATAGAGCTCTTCAAGTCCTTGAAAGGTTGTCACAGAGAGGAAGGCCAGGATCTCTTCTCGATCATCCCAGAGTGCAGAACACGGAATAATAGGCTCAAGTTACAGGAAGCCAGATGCCGGCTGAACATCAGGAGAAACTTCCTGACTGTTCGAGCAATGGAACGAATTACTTAGGGAGGTGGTGGGCTCTCCCACACTGGAGGCATTCAAGACGAGGCTGGACAGCCATTTGTCAGGGATGCTCTGACTTGGATTCCTGCACTGAGCAGGGGGTTGGACTTGATGGCCTTGTAGGCCCCTTCCAACCCTACTATTCTATGATTCTATGACAGTACACCAATAGTATCCCCAATCTGTCGCTTTGGCCCAGTGCAAGGTACAGGCCTCATAGCCTGTCCCAGGGCGGAGGGTTTTCCTGGTGAGCAAGATTGAGCTTTTATATGGATCACAGAGTCTCCCCCACCCCCGTGCCCCTCTAACCTGGGCTGGTGCTGCACTGATTAACCCAGTAGGCAAAGCTGAGTCATGGCTACACTGCCCAGCTTACCCACCCAGGTCTCTGTGATGTACACCAGGTCAGCTCCCTCATCCATGATCATCTCATGGATGAGTGAGGTCTTGTTAAGGACCGACCTGGCATTCACCCACACCACAACCAGGCCAGAAGGTGCACTAGCCAGTCCACCAGGAACCTGTGTGATGGGAAAGAGATCAGAGATGGAAATGGCTTGTCACCCTTTGGGGCCCCCACCACTTTGATGACATTTCCTCCCCATTATACCATACTGTCCCTTACCCATGACAACTGTTATGGGAGTACCCTCTACCTGCATATCCCTCCCACCCTGACATCCTGGCTTGTAACCACTCCTTTCCCTGAAATTAGCAAGAAAAGAAAAGAGAGAAGAAAAAGAGAAAGAAGAAAGGAATAATGGAGAAAGAAAGGGGGAAATGTTTAAGTGCCACAGGGCAAGCACTAATAATTCTGCCAGCCCGCCAACTGTGGAATGATCTCCCAGATGAGGCCCGCCTGGCACCAACATTGTTACCTTTTTGGCGCCAGGTTAAGCCCCCTCTCTTTTCTCATTTGTTTGGCAGCATATCATGAGTTTTTAATTCGTCCTGGATGTGGTTATGGTTATAGCTGATTGTTCAAAGTTGTTTTTAGTAAATGTTGTCTCCATGTATACTGTTTGTCTGTGTGTTTTACCTAAATGGTTTTTAAACTTTGTATGCAGTATTTTAACATTTTTTAATCTTTGTAAACTGCCCAGAGAGCTTTGGCAATGGGACAGTATAGAAATGATGATGATAAGGAGGAGGAGGGATGATAATAATAATAATAGATCTAAACCAACTGGCTAAAATACAATAATAAGGACCAATGATGACAAATTAGGGCAAAAAAATGAGACCACATGGGGGATTACATCCCACTCCCATTTGGATGGAAAATGTTAATTTATAACTTGTATTTCTATCTTTCTCCTCCCCTGACTCTCACTTGGGGAGCGGGACCCACGTGCTGCAACTTTGCTCACCCAGGCTCTCACCCTAGGTCAGGGTCACAGGCCTGTCTCTCACACAGGAACCTGGTAACCTCCCAATTCCCAGCCAACGGGGCGGGGGGGACACCCCTGCCCACATGGCTCCCTGGAGTGGCCACCCAGAGGGGCAACCCCCCTTGGCATCTCCACTTTGGGGTCAAACCTGTTGCGCATGGCCGGCTCGTTCTTATGAGTTCTTCCCATGGCTGGTCTAATCACAGGTGAGGCTCTAACCCAATCCAGCCCCAGCACAGGCCCCAGCTGCAAGCACTTGGCAGCAACCTGCAACAGTCAAGACCATCAAACGAAGCAAAGCGAGCAAAGTCTGGGGAAAAAAATAACAGAAGGGCTCTCCTGCTGGCAGATGAGGCAGGCAGCTGGATGTTTCTTGTCAGCCAGTCAGTCCCACTCTGCTCCATTGTTCCTCTGTACCGCTCCCAGGAACTGCCCCCAGCAAAAATAATTCTTGCAGGAGCTGTTCCCAGGAATAACAGCAGCAGCAGCAGCTACGTGCATGGCACGTTGCAAAGCGTGAGAGGTCCGTGCAGCGTGGAGCTTACAGTCTATAAATCAAGGGTGCAGAATCTCAGGCCTGGGGGTCCCAATCTGGCCCTCCAGGATTTCTTGCTCCTGCCAAAGGGCTGAACAAACTGTTTTTTGAAACTGTTTGCTGTACCTGCATTTTATGTGCAAGAATATTGTGTGTAAACTACTTTATCTTTCCTTTGCTGAAGAAGGGCGTGGTCTCCTTTCTAGCCTTGTGTGCATGTGGGACTGGTAAACACTCATCCTGTTTTGCCTTTCGGTTTTCCCTGCTGAAGTAAATCCCTTTACTTCCCTTGAAGTAAATCCACCATCTTCAATAGCACTTACCCCCAGGTGAGTGTACACAGGATTGCAGCCTTGCAGAGCAATCCTATGCATGTTTACTCAGAAGTAAGCCTCTCTGCATTCAATGGCACTTTTCCCCAGGTGATGGCAAATAGGATTTCAGCCTAAACCATATAATTGATACAGCATAAGCAGCAATTTCCCCCACCAATTATTTTTTAATCACTGCATGTTGTTGTTTATTCGCTCAGTCGCTTCCGACTCTTCATGACTTCATGGACCAGCCCACGCCAGAGCTTCCTGTCGGCCGTCGCCACCCCCAGCTCCCCCAGGGTCGAGTCCGTCACCTCCAGAATATCATCCATCCACCTTGCCCTTGGTCGGCCCCTCTTCCTTTTGCTTTCCACTTTCCCTAGCATCAGCATCTTCTCCAGGGTCTCCTGTCTTCTCATGATGTGGCCAAAGTACTTCAGTTTTGCCTTTAATATCCTTCCCTCAAGTGAGCAGTCTGGCTTTATTTCCTGGAGTATGGACTGGTTTGATCTTCTTGCAGTCCAAGGCACTCTCAGAATGTTCCTCTAGCACCACAGTTCAAAAGCATCTATCTTCCTTCGCTCAGCCTTCCTTATGGTCCAGCTCTCACAGTCATAGGTTACTACAGGGAATACCATTGCTTTAACTATGCAGACATAGCTTCCAACATCTCAAAATATGTTCATATTCGTTGAGGAAATTAATATATCTGAGCTGCCCCTTTCTAAAATGTATGCAATATGCCAGTTTTAATAATGACAGTACATTTCAGACATTCTAGAGTGGTTAAAATTACATCATTTTCCCCTTAAGTTCTGAGCCATTAACATCCTAGCAGAAGTTAACAAGTTATCGTTAAGCCCTCTTGAGTTTCTCAGCCAATTTCCTATCAGTACCCAACAGTATTGCATTAGGATCCACTGAGATCGCCAACACAGTAATTCTGAAAATGTAACAAAATTGAATATTTGGCTCCAAATTACTTAGAATGCAGACAATAATTTCAGATATACTTCCCCCCCCCCCACTTCTAGAGAGTTGAAGGCCACTTGAAAGAGAGATCACTATTCATGGCAGGTACTCTTTCAGAAGTAGAAGTTTGGGATGGATGAGAATTTTGTCTGGTTTATTTTTTGATAAGAACTTAACAAAATCCTGACATTTCTTCACGGACAAAATGGAAAGAATTTGGGATTTAAAAAAAATGAATGTGGGAGAAAGCAGAACTGACAGATTTACATTTCTATACCACCCAATAGCCGAAGCTCTCTGGGCAGTTTAAACAATTAAAATAATAAAATACAATATAAAATGTAAAAGCTTAAAACTACAGTATAAAAGCACAAACCAAAAGAAAACATAGCAGCAATGCAGAGATATAAAATACAATAACAGATTTAAAATAACAGACTAGTTCAATCCAGGTCAAGGGTGTTGGGTGCTTAGCTCAACCTGGTGCTCTTCTGATTTTTTGGACCAACTCCCATCATCCCCAGCTATCATGGTCGAAGGTAATGGATTCTGGGAATGGCAATCCAAAACATCTGGAGGGCACCAGATTGGGGGAGGCTGGTTTAAGGCGCAAACCTATGCATGTTTGGACAGAAAAAGTCCTATGCATGTTTCTGTCTAAACATGCATAGGGTGGCGCCCTTAGCTCTTCAAATTCTGGCTTTCAACCCCTGCATATTCAGCCACGTTTGCAGTGCTGCATTGGGGCTGCCACCTCTTTTTTTTCTGACTGGCTCCTCATTTTAAACAGCTGCATGGCAGAAAGGTACAACACAGTCCTCTCCACACTGGGAATAGCTGACCTATTGAATCTGCCTGCTGCAGGTGGGTGAGAATTTCATTCAGTTCAGTTTTGTGTTTTTTTTTAATAAGAACTTATCAAAATTTCATCTGTATTTGATTTGGTTTTGGAAGAATGGTGGGCAGTCAGGTGTGAATTTACACCGAGTCATACGCAGTATTTAATGTCATAAGCATACTGATTTGCTAGAGCAGTTGGCAATTTTTATGAAGTTGGAGTTGGTTCTCATAGCTGTATTCACGTACAGGGAAGGCCATGCTTTTTGCTCCTATCAGAAGTTAGACAACGCAGAGTAGCTGTACAGTTTTTACCTTCTAGATGATAAGGATGCTTTTGCTGTGCTGTGAGAAACCTACTTTTCTCCCAAGAGAGAGAAAAGCCTTGGTAAAGGGACAAGGGGCAGCGTGTGCATCTTCTGACCGTTTTCTAACTCAGTGGGATGTGCTCTGTAAAATCCTGAGCAGATCGGCCTGTTACCTGTTCTCATCTGAGAGGGGGAAGGTGCACCACTTGCTCGGATAACCAGGCCTGGGAAAGCGCCCATCACTACTTTGAGAACTGGAGTGACTGAACCAAGAGTTAAGGTGTGTGTAAGCTTTCCTTGTTTTATTCTATCTGCATCCATTTTCCATCAATACGCCATCATTCTTTCACCCAAGTAGACTTGAGTCATATTGGTACCTTCGAATCTGGTTAGTGTGGGTCCTGACTGGACCAGGCCCCAGATTTAAGACATCGACCCTGTTCACATGTAATGCAAAGCCATGATGGTTAGGGAATTTGTGCAAACCAAGGTGGAGGGAGAAAAAACCCACTAACCATGGTTCCAAAACCACCCCAGCTAAGCACTCTGCTGCAGCAGGGTTAAGGGGATGTGGCAGGAGTGTGGTTGTGATAAGTATGGAGGGTGGTGGTTATGGGAACCACACAGGGCTGTGTGGTTCCCAGTCATGTGACAGGCATGTGTGTTGTGGTTTTGCTACCCACCCCTCGGTAGTTACCCTTACCACCCTCTCCCCATTTACATCTGAACAGGGCCAGTGTCATAAGCAAGATGGAAAGAACTTGAGATTAAAAGAACAAAAACAAATGTGGGAGAAAGCAAAACCACTACGTTCACCCATCCCTAGTAGACATTTGATTTGGGATTCTTGGCTATTGTGGGCCAAGAATCCCTAAAGGCAACTATAAAGGCAAATGAGGCAACTGCCTGGAGCATCAAATCTTCCCAGGATGTCTGCCTCACCTGTACAAATCTCTCAGAGAGAGCCGCTGCCTACACTTTAGGAGAAGGGGCCAAATTCCATTTCAGAGAACCTCTAGTATGTGTGTGTGGGGGGGGCAGATTCCAATGGTGGGCAGGGCAAAAGGGGCAGGTCCAAAGTACCAAAAACATCAGTATATTTTAGCTTAATGCTTTTAATCGCTAGTAACTAAGCTTTAGGAGAAGCATTTCAACCTTTTGGTAGGGAAACTACCCAACGACTGGTGGCTGAGGGAAACCTGGTGGGGCCAGGCATGATGGGAATTATTTAGTATTGCTGCCTCCTGTTAGAAAGGCAGTCAGCAGGGAAAACCAAAAGCCAAAACAGGATGAGTGTTTACCAGTCCCACATGCACACAAGGCTAAAAAGGAGACCACACCCTTCTTCAGCGAAGGAAAGATAAAATAGTTTACTCACAATATTCTTGCACATAAAATGCAGGTACAGCAAACAGTTTCAAAAAACAGTTTGTTCAGTCCATTTGTGTTCTATAATACTGGCAGGAGTGAGAGAGTAAACATACCTGCTCCCAGCAATGGGGGAAGTCAGAGAGAGAGAGTGAGAGGGGATGAAGGAAGGGGAGGAGCAAAAGCAAGAAATCACAGGAAACCACACTGTAGGCTATAGGGATCCTAAGGCTAGCTGTGGCCTAAATTCCCATGAACTAACTAACTGCAACACTGCGCCCTTCCAGTAACTTGCAGATGAGGTTGCAGTACTCCCAACAAGGGGAAGGGGCCAGGGGAAGGGGTCATCTGTGGACCCCCGGAGGGCCAGATTGGAACTCCAGGCCTGAGGCTTTGTTTGCACCCCTGCTTGAGGAGGAGTACAGAGGCAGCTTAGCTGGATGCATATCCATCAAATTTCAAGGAAGTAGATCGAGAGGTTTTTCATTTCCTTTGGCTGCCCAGGGGATAATCATCCAAAGAGGAGGAAGAAAAGAAGTGAAAATATGAAAACTTTGTCCCCAATCTTGATGGTTTAAGGTGTTATCCTCATGCTGTGCGCATACCATAAGGCACAAGGGGGAGGTGGGTGGGGGAATCTTAATTTGCCTGAGGCAGCAAAAAAGACATGGGTGCCCTTGGCCAATGAGGACTAGAGCCTGAGGATTAGCATCACTTCCGAATTTAGGAGCAGCTGGCAGTTAGCTTTGGAGGTGGTGTGTTTTTCTTTACTCAAGGTGAATGAGGCAGGGAAACACTAACTAGCTGTCAAGACAGAGAGGTTCCTTAATTATTGCCACTTAACTGGGCATTTATTTATCAGGTGCCTGGAAGAAGGTGCCTTCGAACAGGTGTGAGACAGGCCCCTGGGAGCACACCAGTAGCTTCCTGCAAGGTGACTCACCAGCCCTCCTCTCCAGGAAATCCCATAGACAGTTTTAACTGATAGATAGCCAGAGGCTGAAAATGTAACCAGAGAGGGGGTAGGTTCTCCCTCATGTATGGTCTTTCTTCAAAATACTTCTCAAAACTTACCTCTTCCCCAGAAACTCTGGCTCAGCCCCTCAGTCCATATCCCAGTTAGAGTGGCCCCCCGCAAAGAGGAAGCACACCGCCCCCCAAAAGGATTGAAAGTTGCATCAATGTTTCATATGCTGATTGATACGTAGAGATGCACATTTGGAAAGTGCTACTGTAATTTAAATAGAAATAGAACTCAGCGAGGGAAATAAGCCAGAGCGGCTTGGTGACCCTGCCACAAGTGCTGGTCACATGAAGGCTAGATTTCCATAATTATCCTTGCAGCTTACTGTCCATTCCCGGATGGCATGGCTTCTTTGGAGGTGTGGGCAGCAACCCTAAACCCTCAACGTCAACCCAACAACAGCCCATGGGTTCAGGGGTGGCCCAAGACATTTTGCTGCCTGAGGCGGAGGACAAGAAGGTGCCCCCTCCCATTCCATGTACAAAAGGTGACTGGACTGGCAGATGATTCTGTCTTAACACGGATGATAAGACAGCATTCCCCACTGAACCTGAAGGCACCAGGCTAACTGGGCAGGCGCAGAGCAGATCACATGGCACACAGGTCTCTCCTCCAACACCTTCCTGCCACCTCCCACCATCTGCCGCCTGAGGCAGCTGCTTCACTCTGCCTAATGGTAGAGCCGGCCCTGCATGGGTTATTTGAGGGTTGCTGCCCCCTCAAACAACTCATGCTGCTCGGGTTTGGATGACACGGCAAGCCGCACCGACAAGGCTAATTAAGGAAATTTGGCCAGCACACAACCGGTACGTGTGGTAGGATTAAGAAACTACCGTGGCTTGTTAACCATGCTGCCATCGTACACACTGGGTCAATGCATCTCACCATAGCGGGGAAAACTGTGATCTGGGTGCCCACTTCACCTACTAGCTGCAGATGGGCAACTTCAAGGCCCCTGCTCTCTCTTCAGATGGTTCTTTAGCTTTCGGAATGTAGGAAGCTGCTTTAAACGTGGTGCCGCCATCTCAGTTACACTGGCCCCGCCCCAGCAAATGCACTTTGGGAGTGGCGGTGGCTGAATTGAGATGATTGCATTGGTGATCCTACATGCGTAGGGTTGGTGCTTCTGTCTCACACGCAGTAAAATCAGCAACGGTAGAATTAATTAATACACCCAATAAAACGTAACCTTCCTATACATTTGGGGTCATAACTGAGCCCTAAGTCTATAAAAATGTAGGTAAACGTTTTCCTCCCAGCCTTTATTAATGCATATATTCTCGTACAATCAAAGAGTCAATTGTTCTGTACTGTTTCAAACCGTTCTCCCATTGTAGGGGTCATTTTTTTTTCATGTTAAGATTACACTAATCCTTCAGTGGGGTATGGCAAACCTAAGTGACCCCAACATAGTGGAAAATTAACTTGCGTTTAAAAACATAATAGCTACTTCATGTTGATGAAACAGTTAAGATAAGGTGTATTTTTTTGTTTTGTTTTAATTCTTATCTTGATGAGGTTTTCACTTTACGTTTCAGGGAAAAGTACATATGGTATTAGGGGTCTATCAGATCCCATGGGAATTAACTCAGGAAATCATTACTGACCCTGGATTCTACCCCCTGTATATTTGCACTCCTGTATTTGTGTACTGCAAACAATAATCCTTAAAACAATGCCATTTTTAGGGTTACCAACTTTTCAACTGGCAGTTACAACTGCAACTTTAATATTAGCTTGACCTGCAGCAATTTTATTTTATTTATTCGTTTAATTAAAAAAAAATCTGCCCTGCCTTCCCACTGAAAAGCCTTCAAGGTAGTTACTAACAGCTGGCAACAGCTTATCTCCATGCCCTGTAAATAGGCACATGTTAATTGCTCCTGAACACACAGCTCTAAAAAATATAGTAGGAGGAGGCAATTGAAAAGTTGGCAACTGTCTAGCCTCCTTCCACTTTGGTTAAGACAATGATGTTGTTCACATTTAAAGACAAGCCAGTGTATGGGGTTGAGTATGAGGCTGAGTACGGGTTACCACTGAATTTTGGGTTGTCACTGAATTGTGGATTGTTGTTATATACAAACCCTGCACAATGCAGGGTTTAACAATGACCTGGTTCACATGACACAGTGGCCGCCATGCCTTAATTTAGCTGTGGGGGCTGTGGTGTCAGGCCAGACATCCATGCGCACCCATGGGCACCTTTTTTGCATGGTGCCCGCAGGTGCCCCTGCTTGCCATGATTTGCCATGTCATGTGAACCTGGTGTCATGGGTTGTTTGAGGGGGTAAATAACCCTCAAATAACCCTAAAATAAACTCTGGGTTATTGGAGGGTTGTCTACCCCTTCAAACAACCCACGACGCTGCGTTTACATGACATGGCAAGCTACAAGCACGCTGCCACTTGCATGTTAAAAATGGTGGCTGGTGCTAAACCCTGCAGGGACATTAACCCACAATGGCTTAGCAGTATGTGTGAACAGCCCCCATGGATTGTTAACCATGAACAACCCAGAGTTCACAACCAACAACAAACCACGAGTTCGCTTCTTGGGTTGTTTGTGGTTAACAATCCATAGTTAAAACCACAGAGCAGGGTTCATATGGAACAACAACCCAGAATTCAACAATAATTCACGGTTCAATGACAACCCATACTGAATGCTTATTCTGGGTTGTTGTTAAGTGCAAACCAGGCCAATGGGTCCTTTGAGACCTGAGCTTTCTAAGACTGTTGATACAAAGCTTTCTTCATTTCTGTGCAGTCAATAAATATTGACCAGGGGCAGCAACAGGTCTTTGAACAATATGAGCTGTCTTTCCTTCCCACCTAACAGCTGAGTCCCCATTTTACCATTTCTCCCTTCACCCCTCCACCATCCACTCTGCTTACAGTGTCCCCTAGAAAGAACAAGGGAGGACAAACGGGACCTCTACCGTGAGAAATTGGGCACTTTATACACGCGATTGAAGGACTGTCACCCTGCAAGAGAGGCACAAGTTTGCCGCTTAGTTCCCAACACAGATTAATGGCAAGGAGAAGGGATGGGGGGACACTTGGATTTAAGGCGTTTTGTTTTGTTCATGTACTGATTTCAGTAGGCTGGTAATAACAAAGACATGTATTGTGGTAACGTGTAACAAAGTAACATACGTTACCTTTCTGCCCCCACCCCACAAGGCACTGTGCTAGACTAAATGGGAGTTAGATTTGGGTAAATGGAATATTGCATGGCTATAACAGACGATGAAATATTGTTACAGTGACTGGGCAACTAAGGAGATAGCTTATTAATGGCCCAGAATGACCCATGCTAATGGTAACCCATGACTGGGAAACCAACAAACAAGTCTTGAGGCATCTTAAAGACTAACAAGTTTATTATGGCTTATATTTTCTTGGACGTGCATCTGCCTTATCAGATGCAAGATGAAATTGGGAGATAATGGTTAAGAACATAAGAGCCGCGCTGCATCAGACCAAGGGTCCATCTAGTCCAGCATTCTGTTCACACAGTGGCCAACCAGCTGTTGACCAGGACCCACAAGCAGGGCATGAGCACAACAGCACCCTCCCACGCATCTTCCCCAGCAACTGGTGTACATAGGCTCCCTGCCTCTGGTACTGGAGGCAGCACACAGCCATCAAGACTAGTAGCCATCGATAGCCTTTTCCTCCAGGAATTTTCCAACCCCCTTTTAAAGCCATCCAACTTGGTGGCCATCACTACATCCTGTGGTAGCAAGTTCCATAGTCAAACTATGCAATGTATGAAGAAGTCCTTCCTTTTATCTGTCCTGAATCACCCACCAATCAGCTTCATAGGATGTCCCCGGGCTCTAGTGTATGCCTTGGTTTTCCTTGCAAGTTTTCAGCGTTGTAATTCTCTGCACAACCTACCACCTCTAATTCTCCACTTCCCTCCATCCCTTTTCCCTGGAATGTACAGTTATTCAGCTCCAAGTGGGTGTGATCCTTTCTGCTCAACCTCAGTGCTAAATTCAGTGCCTCTTGGCAGGAAAGGGAGGTTACTGGGTGCATTTTGGGGCTTGATGCCAGGTTCGGCCTGTCCTACCTTGCAGGGATGTTGGGATTAGCCTCAGTGCTCCTTCACCGGGGTGCAGAACAAATCTGGCCTGCCTGGGCTTCCAATTTGGCCCTCTAAGGTTTCCCAGAAGGCCATGATACCTTCACTGGGCCACGCCCCTTTCCCCTGACCTCTTATTATTTCCTGGTTTTCCAGCTTTTGCGTCGTTCTCTCCCCCCCACCCCCATTCTAAAAGGCTGAAATGCCTCTCCTAAGGCGTAGTTACTGATAGTAAGAGCTTTAAGCTAAAATATGCTGGTGTTTTGGCCACACCCACTTTGCCTTTGGCCCCACCCACCACTAGAATGTGGCCCCCAAGAGCTTCTCTGAAATGGAATTAGGCCCTCAGGCTGAAAGAGGTTCTGCACCCCTGTACTAGAACTTGGACCATTGCCTTGTTCGGTACTCACTGCCTTGGTCATGATGACACTTAGGACTTCACCATACAAGGCTAAAATCTCGCACCCTTGCCAGAGCGTCTGCTTCTGGATTCTTTGCAGGATTAAGGTTGGCTCTTTTACATGGTCGGACATGGGCTATTTTTTCCAGGCTTTGTTTCTCATCAAGTTCTGTGTGTTTCATTTTACAGCCACCAGATGGCACTGTGGTTATAGTGGAACTGCGCAATTTCACACGGCCATTACAGCAGATTAAAGCAGATTACTATTTATTACTGCATTATCCACGATCTTTTAAAAAGTGGGAGAAATGTCAGAAAATGCGGGAGACACCCTGGAGGTTGACGACATCGTGTACAGGACCGCAAACCTCTGTGAGTGACCAGTCATGAGCGTGCAATAAAAGTCTCGTGTAGAAATGCCCATAGAAGGTATGAAGCAAAACCAAGTTCTGTACAATCAATGCAATTCAATAAAGACAAGGCCAGGCTGCCTTACAATCTTGTTAACAGTAACATGACAAGATAGGCTCTTGGGGCAACAATACCATTGCCTTTCCCAAACCGGCCCCCTCCAAATTGGTGCCAGTTTGTGGCGAAGGCTGCAATACCATATGCCCACTCCTGCAAAGTGAACCACATTATGAGGACTTGGATACTAGGAAGTACTGGGCAGAACCTTCTGTCTCTTAACTGCTCTCCCTGTTGTTTGATTTGATCACATCAATTTGGATTTCCTGCCACCTTTCTGTGAATAGGGTTATCCGTGTGGGTTGCCCTGAGCCTGACTGACACAAAAGTGTGGACAGAAGCTGTGCAGGAACTGACGGAACTTGTTGGGAGATGACAAGAGGGAGGATGCTGAATATCTCTTTAAGGGGTTTCAGTTGGTTTTTAGATCTTGTTTCAGGGGGTTACAGCCCCCTTTTAGGCTGAGAATCTATGTTCCATGCATGACTTGGAGAACATGGTGCGTAGGAAATTACAAAAGGAGTTGGGCCAAGGGCGGATTTTGAATTCCGTTCCCCCGCTACGCCCCTATTTAGGGTTTCCCCCCTTAGAGTGGTCCCCACAAAGACTCCAGGGGAGTATAGGTTCATTTACTACTTCATATCCCAGGAGCTATGCAGTCCAATGCCCCTTCTTTGACAGCACTGTCTGGATGGTTCGACATTGTGGTAAGGATGCATTGCTAGGTAAGCATGACGTTAAGGATACAATCCTAAGCAGATTTAGGCAGAAAAAAGCCCTACAACTTCAGCTGGGGAATGCTGGGAATTGTAGGACTTTTTTCTGTCTAAACCTGCATAGGATTGCACCCTAGGTCAGCTTGCTGTCCCCTGCAAGTACATCCCTTGGATTTTGAGCTCTCGGGGATGTGCTTTAAGTAGGGATGGCGGAGAATTCCGCCACGGATTCCAGTGAGGCTGGATTCTTTAGAATCTGGCCCCCTGGAATCCGTGGCAGAATGGCCTCCTGCCCCCCGCCCCCCTGCGGAATCCCCCCGGGACGGCACTTACCTGGGGCAGATTTGGCGGCGGTTCCGGTGGCGGCTGGTCTCCTGGCCAGCCGTGGCAGGGCTGCTGTCGCTGCCATTGCCGTCCTCGCACTGTGATAAGCTGTGTAAGAATTTACGTAGCCTATCACGGCTAACGTAAAAAACAACAACCACGCAGCATACGCAAATGGCGGCAGCTATGGCGGCTGCCATTTGCGTGGCTTATTTTTCGCCGACTTATCTTACGTAAATATTTACGTAAGATAAAATGGTGAAAAAAAAGGGGAACGCAAATAGCATAGTGGACGCTATTTGCGTTCCTTTATTTTTCGCCATTCTAGCCTACATAAATATTTACGTAAGATAAGTTGGCGAAAAATAGGCCAGGAAATGGCGGCTGCCGTAGCCGCCATTTGTGTATGCTGTGTGTTGTTGTTTTACATTAGCCGTGATAGGCTATGTAAATTCTTACGTAGCCTATCACGGCTGTCTAGCTAGACGCAAATGGCGGCCGCAACAGGCCGTCCGCAGCTGGAAATCCAGCTGCGGATAGCCCTGGCTGGCTGCTCCGTAGCCTGGCCGCGGAGTGGAGCCAGCTGTCGAGGATTCCAGGGGGGAGGACCGGATTGCCTCCCCCCCCATCGAGAATTCTGCGAGGAGGGATGGAGCAAAGGTAAGTGAGTTTCGTACACCCCTAGCTTTAAGGGCAAATATATTACAAGGACAGGGCGCTCCCTATGGGATGCTCTGTGTCTCGTTCAGCATTGGAGCATTTTAGCTCAGTGTTGGAATGGGTCCCCAGCTGCTGAGCGGGCAGTGGCTGTGCCATGCATTACCTAGACAACCCCTTGTTCAGCTAGTTCTGGACAGTATGCTGCCCTGATGCAGCGATTCAAGACCCTGATGAGGGCATTGGGAGTGCTATTACTGGACACCACAGGGGACTTTAGAATAAAACGTATGCTAGAGGGATGGTCCAGGGAGAGAGTAGTTGGACCCTGATACCAGGTCCCTAGTCTCACCTGACACGCTGAAGTGTCTGGCCCAGAATCGGCCAAGATCTTGCTTGACCCCTTGGAGGCAGCCTTGCTTTATGCGGCAACGGTGATGGCTTTTTTTCAGGGCTTTCAGGATTGGGGAGCTGATGGTGCAGTCCAAGGCTGACACTTGCAGACGAGCACTGCAGCTGAAGGGCGTATGCTTCATGGGAAGCATGACAGCCAGCGTGGTGTAGTGGCGAGAGTGTTGGACTAGGAGCTGGGAGATCCGGGTTCTAGTCCCCACTCGGCCATGGAAGCTCACTGGGTGACTTTGGGCCAGTCACAGACCCTCAGCCCAACCCAGCTCGCAGGGTTGTTGTTGTGAGGATAAAATGGAGAGGAGGAGGATAACGTAAGCCGCCTTGGGTTCCTTGCAAGAGGAAAAAAGGCGGGGTATAAATGCAATAAATTCAATAAATAAAAATAAATGGGAAGCAGTGTGCAAATCCAGCGGCACCGGTCTAAGACAGACCAGAGGTGTCAGGGAACCGCAGTGTCATCGGCAGCCCCTGAGGACAAGGCACTGTGCCCCGTGCAAGCCTTACGGGGCTTCATTACAAGGAGGGGAAGGTGGCCCGGTTATCTTTTTTGTCACGAGGGTGGGGCCTCTCTAATTAAGCATCAGTTCAGGGTGGTTATGAGGAGAGTGCTGGAAATATATGGACTGCTTATAATAACGCATATATCTAAATAAGGATCCGTACAAGAGTGATGACTCTGGCAAATTCTTAAAGAGATGGGAGTACCAGACCACCTTACCTGTCTCCTGAGAAACCTGTACGAGGGTCAAGAAGCAACAGTAAGAACCGGACATGGAACAACCGATTGGTTCAAAATTGGGAAAGGAGTACGACAAGGCTGCATATTGTCGCCCTGCTTATTTAACTTATATGCAGAGTACATCATGAGAAACGTGGGGCTGGATGAATCACAGGTCAGAATTAAGATTGCCAGGAGAATTATCAACAACCTCAGGTATGCAGGCGATACCACCCTAATGGCAGAAAGCGAAGAGGATCTCAAGAGCCTCTTGTTGAGGGAGAAAGTGGAGAGTGCAAAAGCTGGTCTGAAACTTAACATTAAAAAAACTAAGATCATGGCATCTGGCCCCATCACTTCCTGGCATATAGAAGGGGAAGAAATGGAAGCAGTGACAGACCTTATTTTCTTGGGCTCCAAGATCACTGCAGACGGTGACTGTAGTCATGAAATTAAAAGACGCTTGCTCCTTGGGAGGAAAGCTATGGCAAACCTAGACAGCATAGTCAGAAGCAGAGACATCACCTTGCCGACAAAGGTCCGTATAATCAAAGCTATGGTTTTCCCAGTAGTAATGTAAGGCTGTGAGAGCTGGACTATAAGGAAGGCTGAGCGCTGAAGAATTGATGCTTTCGAAGTGTGGTCCTGGAGAAGACTCTTACGAGTCCCCTGGACTGCAAGGAGGCCAAATCAGTCAATCCTAAAGGAAATCAACCCTGACTGCTCACTGGAAGGACAGATACTGAAGCTGAAGCTCAAATATTTTGGCCACCTAATGCGAAGAGAAAACTCCCTGGAAAAGACCCTGATGCTGGGAAAGATTGAAGGCAAAAGGAGAAGGGGACGGCAGAGGATGAGATGGCTAGATAGCATCACCGATGCAATGAATATGAACTTGAGCACACTCCGGGAGAGAGCGGAGGACAGGAAGGCCTGGCGTGCTATGGTCCATGGGGTCACGAAGAGTCGGACACGACGACTGAACAACAACAACAAGAGTGATGACTGTAGAAGAGACATTCAAATGTAGCAACAGCAGTAAGATCTTCAGTCCCTTGAATGACAGATGGTGGGTGTTTATCCTTCTAAGCTTGAAGCAGAAGTCTCTTTGCAACCGTAAGGGCTCTCAGCATCCACTTCTGCTGTACATCTGTTAATCCCCACATCACAGGGATATAATTTAAAAGCTCAGGTACAGCTGCTATTATCACAGGTTTTTCAAGAACAAAGTTTATACAAGCAAAAGGAAGCCACAACAGGACATGCCTACATCATATGTCTCAACGAGGCATTGTTCTCATTATATCGCAGCATCTGGAAGAGGTAGCCAGCTTCTTCGTAAGCCTCTGTGGAGTCCAATATATGCGAAACATCAAGTTTTGTTGAATCACCCTCAATTTCAAATCTATAGAAATAGTGTATATTGAAGCCAGGGCAACTTTCCATTGCTTAGACTGTATAGAGGATTCCCGCTCCTTATTCCATTCCTCTCTGACATTCTGAACATCGACTTTATAAAAGTGTTTTGGAATGTAGTAAACAGCTATGTATGGCAGGCTTAGCTTTCTGTGAAGAAACAATTAATTCCTTGACATTAGGAGATAAGCAATTATGAACATCCGTCGTGCTCAACGTTACTATCACAGACAGTCTTCAAGTCGGCAACATCTTCTGGTGACAAGGACTGGCCACTGGCTGAGAAGTCTTCAAATCCGAACATGTTATGCCTGACTAAAGCATGAAAGGCTGAGTCAGTTATATTTTGGGCTCCAACAGAGCGTCAATCTGCTTTTCCTGTTACAAGGTGTGGAACAGTATTTCCCACCTAAATAAGTCCCACTGGTCCCAGGACGTGGTCTGAAGGCACATGAGACAGCCACCTTGTTGAAGCCAGCAGGTCTGGATGTGGTCAGTGCTTGTGAGGGGAGACCAGCTGGGAATGGCATGTAGCTACCTTGAGTTCCATGATGGAAGAAAGGTGGGATATAACCGTAACACAATAATTAAATTAATTGCTTCACACAATCCAAATCCATCCATCCATCCATCCATCCATCCATCCATCCATCCTCCTCCTCCTCACATTTATATCCCACGTTTTTCCTCTCACAAGGAACCCAAGGCTTACATGGCCCTCCTCCTCCTCCCCTTTTCATCCTCACAACAATCCTGTGAGGTAGGTTAGGCTGAGAGTCAGTGACTGGCCCAACGTCGCCCAGTGAGCTTCACAGGCAAGTGGGGACTAGAACCCAATCTCCTGAGTCCCAGTCCAGCACTCTAACCACTACACCACATTGGCTCACATTATGTGAGACACGCATCCCAAGAAACTCATCAGAATGTGAAAGCCATTGAGCTTCAATGCGACACTTTCTATTCCCAATGAAGAGACTATTTTTATAGCTTTCCACCACAGTGGTAGGTCGAATGTCACGACGGGTGTCAAGTCATATTGATGAATTTATGAGTTGATAAATGTCATCAGCTCCAGCCCACACACATGCCCCCTATGCCCCACAACCACCCTCTCTCTGTCTGTCTGTCTCTCTCTCTCTCTCTCTCTCTCACACACACACACACACACACATCTTCCCCCCACCCCACACTAGCACTCACCTGGTGGCTCTTCTGTGCTGCCTACTGGCCTTCAGCTGTGGCTGCAATCCTATGCACACTTACGTGGGCGTAAGACCCATCGGTCACAGTGGGACTTACTTCTGAGGAGGCAGCCATAGCATTGCATTGAGGGTGGCCTTCAAAGTCCCTGTGTAGGCTGCAGAACCCTCTTCCCAAGCTCTGGAAACAGGAATGGCTGTGCTCTGATCCAACAGGATGTGGAAATGGGCCACTTCCTGCTTGGTTGGAGCATGGCCTGTCCACTTCCCAGAGCTTGGCCTCACATGGGACCTTTGAAGGGAGGAAGCCTGCATGCCTCATCCGCCCTGTAATAAGGCCAGCCTAACAACTGGGAATGAAAAGATGGGGGGGGGCATTTTGCATCGAGCTGAGCCATGCAACTTTTAGTATGCCGTTTCTAATGCTAGTCTGATTCTCCTCTCAAAAAACAAATTCTGCTGCTACCGTTTTTACGTCTGCAGGTATTTTCCGCTATCTTGCCTGGACTACTCAGGTGCCGCAGAGGACCCTGCCACCAATATCGGAGTAAGATTCAGCGGCCAGTCTGGTCGGCCTCATTACCTGTGATGGAGAGGGGGTGCCCTCTCCTCCTCCGCCTCAGGCAGCAAAATATCTTTGGAGGGCCTTCCAATTTGCCTAGGTGCCCGTGGCTGAAAAACCTCACAAACGCCTCCCTCCCTCCCCCACCCCGCCAGTAAGGTACAATCACAATATGAACGCAACAGTAAACCATTTGCTGCACTTTCATGACACATCAGACCAAGGTGCCTCACTCCGCCTAATGTAGGTTTCCGGGCCTTAAACTGGTCACTTAAAAGAGATGAAGCTCATTGGTAATTTGGGCAGAGTACCAGCCTGGGGGTGCAGTGATGATAATGAAACGGAGAGTTTATGGCATGAATTGAGAAGAACCGTGCTGGACCAGAGAGAGGCCGTTCTAGCTGCGGTGTTGTGAAGCCAGGGCTCGCAGGGATGTAGCGCCCACACTTTTTTTATTAGCAGGGACACAGATGTCATCTGCCATCTACCCACCCCCAGAAGTCTGTTCCCTCCGAGCGTGGCTGCAATCCTCATGGCAGCTGAATGAATCCCACCACCCACCTACAACATACACACAGCGACGATATATTGTTCCTTGTTATAATGCAAAGGTATTTTGGGGTGGCTTGGTCCTGGCACTGCTATGTTCTGGTTTTTAAGCTTTTATATTGTTTTTATGCTGCACTCTTGTCGTTTTAATTTTTGTGAACCGCCCAGAGAGCTTTGTCTATTGGGCAGTATAGAAATGAAATAATACAAATAAGTAAACAGAACGGGCAATTAGGGCCCATTGGTTTTACAAAGGCCTGCTCCTGGAGATGAAAACTCCTGGATCTGGATTGTTGAGTTGGATCCACCCAGCTGCCTGCAATTTTGGAGTGCCCTTGGGGGCATGGCTATGGGGACTCTCAGGATGACCATCTGCACTTCCAAATTTACCACTACACCCCTGCCTTGTAGCTCAGCCCTTCCCAACCTGGGACACGCACAGGGCTGCACCCTAAACGGCTTAGGACCTGGAAGGCGAAGGAACCTGAGCCGCTGAACGAGTGAGCTGCAAGACGGCATTGTTGCGGTCACAGATTTCCCACGTAAAACAAATGAGAGTGCTAGCCTGTGCACGCTTAGACAGAAAAAAGCCCTACAGCTGCCTGGAACGCCGGGACAGGTAGGGCTTTCTTTTTCTGCCTACACACGCATAGGGTTGCGCCCTTCCACCTCTTCCCTCCCTCTTCGTGCGTGAAATGTTGGATGCGCCGGATTCCGGATTTCAGGCGAGAGAGGGACCAGCCTGTGCCTTGTCTCCACCGTTCACGGGAACCTTCCACGGTATGAAGGGAGGGGTGGGCGCGGGGTTGGCCCCCCCCCTTCCGCCCCAGTCACAGTTTAAGTCATGACTGTCATCTCCTCCCCTAATACTCTCCTCCCCTATATTATTTTTAATAATCATTAAGAATAATAATAAATAATGATGATCTCCGCCCCTAAGGAGTGAGCCACGTGCGACGGGGCGGGGGCGGGGGCGGGGTGGGCGCCGGCGCGCCGCGAGGGCAGGGCGAGCCGAGCCGAGCCGAGCCTCGTTGGCTCCCGCGCCGGCGCGAAGGCAGGAGCGCTCCGGAGAGGCGCCGCCGCCGCCGCCGCCGCCCGCCGGACGGGTCGGCGTCCCGTTCTCCAGCAGGCTGATGAGCGAGAGCGCGCGGGTCCAGCAGCCGCGGAGCGCCCGGACCGACGAAGCCGTCGTTCCCCGCGGAGGAGGAAGGGAAAAGCCCCCGCCGCCGCGCGAGTCTCCGGGAAGGCGCCGGGCGATCGGGGAGGTAACGCGCGCTTCCGACGGGGCAGCGGGGCGCCTCCCTCTCCCTCGAATGCGGGGGGCTGGGGGGCTGTAATCCCAGTGCTGGCGGCGCCGGACTGCGTATGGGCGCGTCGGCTTACGTTTTGAGCGCGGGGCAGACCGGCAGTAGCAAGCGCGCCTCTGAGCATCTGCAGAGTGTCTTTCCCTTGCCCCGGAGGAGCCCTTGTCTTGGTCAAAGGGTGCGACTTCGAAGGCTCTTGGAAGAGCCCGGTGACGCTGCCCAAGTCAAGTGACGCCTAGGGCCGTGGAGAGCAAGCGTGGCCCGTCTTGGCGTGCTGGGCTAGAAGGCTATCGGTGGCTGCTAGTCCTGGTGGCGCTATGATGCTGCAGGCATTATGCCTGTGGACACCGGTTGCTGGGGAACATGGGCGGGGGGGGTGCTGTTACAGTCCTGTCCTGCTTGTGGGTTTCCCCTGGGCAGCTGGCCGGCCACTGTGGGAACAGAATGCTGGGCTGGATGGACCCTCGGTCTGATCCAGCAGGGCTCTTCTGATGTTCTTATGTTAGAACTGTGGGGAGGCTGAGGCCAAATCCACAGAGAGAGAGAGATGGATGCAGGTGACACAGAGGCTAAAATCCCATATAAGTCCTACTTAGAGTAGACCCATTGAAATGAACGGGATTTAAGTTAGCCCTGGCTAACCTACGCCCCGTTCATTTCAATGGGTCTACTGTAAGTTGGACTTTCATTGGATTTTACCCAGAAGGGGCAAAGTGCATTTAAAACAAAACAAAGCAAAAAACAAGAGAGGGGTTTATTTCTTGTATGGGATGTTTGAAAGAAACTGGGGTGAGGTATTGTCTGAGTAGGGGGCAATTCCCCCTCTGTGCAACCCCCCGCCCTGCCTCCTATGCAGGCATCCCAGAGCGGAAGAACCGTGTCTCTGTGCCTCATGAAGACGCCTAGGTCAGCATGGCAGGAGTTAATTTGAGCTAAGGCTGCAGCCTGTTTGGCTGTCTCACCTGGAACATGGTTGGGAAAGAGGGAGGCCCTTTTCAAGACCCTAGGAAGGCATTCGGGGAGGGGGCTGAATGTTCGTTTGAGCCCCCCACCCCCATACTTCCTTCTCACTGTGCCAGCCTTATGTCACCATCATTTTAAAAATCTCAGTGGTGCTTATTATTGGTTCCCAGAGAGGTAGGCGTCTTCCAGGACAATCCTGTACATGTCTACTCAGAAGTAAGTCCCACTGAGTTCGGTGGAGCTAACTTCTGTTGCAGTCAAAACAATGAAGAGTCTTGAGGAAACCTTAGAGACGAAATCCATTTATTATGGCAGAAGATGCTTCCAGATTCTTGGAATGCAGAATTATCAGAATTCAGAATTAAAGACGAAATGCATTTATTATGGCAGAAGCGTCTGTGGACTAGAGTCTACTGGCAAAATGTCTCGTTCCACAAAAGCCTTGCTCAATATGCCTTGCTCAACCTGGCAGCTTTCCAGATGGGCTTCCATCATCCCCAGACTGCCCATGCTTCCAGCACATCTGGAAGGCTGCTGGGTTGACTAAGGCTTGTATGCCATAAAACATGTGTTATTAGTCTTTAAGAGTGCAATCCTATGCTGGCTGGGGCATGCTGGAAGTTGTAGGATTTTTTTCTGTCTAAACATGCATAGGATTGCACCCTAAGTTGCTGCAAGAAAAGTTTTTTGGGTTTTTTTGCTGATTAGCAGCGTTGATGTGGCACTAGAGGAATTGAACACGATTACCTTCCTTTGCCTTTCCTCCCACAAGAAAAGGTCTGATGGGAAGAAACTGTTTTGGGAAGGGTGCCGTTTGAGCATATGCAAGAGCACCTTTCTGCAATTATTGGAGTAAAGGCAGCCCGCCCCACCCTCTGCCACAACACATATCTAGGATTTGGACAGGGATGGGAAAAAAGCATCAGAACATCTTATGCCCTCCAGGCAGAAGGTTCATACCTCTCTCATCCTAGCCCACCTTGCAGGGTTGTTGTAAAGATAAAAAGGAGGGAGGGAGAAAAGCACGTACGCCAGTCTGAGCAACGTAGAAGCCAGGGTGGAGTGCAAATGTAATAAATACACTTTCTGGGGATACTTCTTGAACCCTTGCTTTGGTTCTAAAGCATGGAACGCTTCCCATCTGTGCCCACAGCCGTCCAAGTATGGATGCGAATAAAACGTATCTCTGTCTGGAAGGTGTTGCACCAGTACGGTCAGTGGCTCGATTACTGGATTTAAAGCCAGGTTCAAATGCTTGGTCAGCCACGGAAGATCAGCTTTGCATCAGTCACCAACTCTCACCGTAGCATCCCTCACTGGGGACGTGCATGGAGACAGAGTGAGACAGAAACGCTGTAGCTGAGCCCTGAAAGATCATTAACACCTAGTGGAACTGAGGGCTAGTCAGTTTATTTGTTCATTTATGACATTTTATGCCACCGTTTCTCCAAGGAGCTCAAGGCGGCATAAAGAATTCTTTTCCCCCTCCCCATTTTATCCTCACAGCAACCCTATAAGGCAGAATAGGCTGAGAGATTGTGACTGGCCTAACATCACCTGGTGAGCTTTCTGGCGGAGTGGGGGATTTGCACTTCGGTCTCCCCAGTTCTAGTCTGACTCTCTAACCCAGCCTTTCCTAACCTGGTGCCCTCCAGATGTGTTGCACTACAACTTCCATAATCCCCAGCCAGCACAGCCAATGGCCCCACTGGCTGGGATGAGGGCACCAGGTTGGGAAAGGTTCCTCTAACCACTACACCATACTGGCTTTCTGCTGAGGAGAACCAAAAATATCATACGTACACCACTTGATAACTGTGTACACAATGACTCACTGCTGAAAGAATGAGCTTCCTTGAAGTGGGCCGCGTTTGGGGTAAAATCAAAGTTCTTATCTGTGGTGTGGAGGCTTTTTTGCACAGGCACGTTGCTCCTTCTTTCTGAACTTATGTGAAGATGAAACCGCCTCGTACTGACTGAGATGGTTGGTTTTTTATTTAGGCCCACTACTTTGGCTCGCCAAGGACTTTCTTATCAGATACTTCAGAAACGGGAGATGCCAGTTCAGACAACACGTTAACCCACACTCAAGGGCTGAGTGTGGATTGTTAAAACATGAGTTACCATGTTGTCTGAACCCAGCCATGATAACAAACCATAGTATGTTAACCACGAACAACCCAGCAACAAACCTCTCTTCATGGGTCGTTTGTAGTTAACAAGCAAATTGCAGCGTATAAGACGTGTGGCCCTCCTGATGTTTTGGCCCACAATTTGCCCATCCCTGGGATAAAATGTGTTCTCAAAATACACTGATTTAAATAGAATGTTTGGGAGTTGCGGTCCAAGGGTCATGACTAACTTAAGTCCCGTTCATTCAATGGGTCTACTCTAAGTAGGACTTATGTTGGCTTTTGCCCCCAAACACCTGGAAGGCACCAGATTGGAGAAGGATTACTTAAGGGGCTCAGTGCTATGGGGATAGTCGACCGCCTCTGAACTCGGAGGCGACCAACTATCCAATGCAGGGCAGGCAGAGCATGGAGGGGATCTTCTCCTCCACTCTCCGGCCGCCCTGCATTTGCAGCTGGATGGCCGATTTTGGCTGTCTAGTCAGGGCACCTTGGAGTGGACAGGGGGAGGCCGGACGGTGCATAGGAAGTTTCGTAAGGGTGCTTCCCCGTCTCCTTCCCGCCCCCAGGAACGCTCCTTTCCCCCCCGCTCCACACTGCTCTTCCGAGCGCTGAGCCAGGACGAACCGTGTCACCTATGAGGCGGCGGGGGCAGGGAGGCAGTTCTCTGGGAACCGACCTTGGAGTGCTGGTTCTGAACTCAGTTCCCAGAAAATGAAAAATCCTATAGGTGTTTAGCCACTGTCTAGCGGCCATAGGATTGTGCAGGTAGTATCCAATGTTAGTCCTACGTAGAGTAGACCTGTTGAAATGAATGAGACTTAAGTCCCATTCATTTCAGTGGAGCTTCTCTACGTAGGTCTAACATTGGATACTCCCCTCTGCCTGCAGTCCCCTACACATTTACCTGAGTTTTGGCTCCACTGAACACAGTGGCACTTCCCAGTCAACACATGGGATTGCACTGTCAGTCCAACTGAAGGCAATGGAAGTCAGCTGTGATCCTGTGCACGCAATTAAGCCCTGTTGGTGAGTTTTACTTCTGAGTAAGCATGCATAGGGGTGAGTTTGACCGCCTTAAATTCCACAGCCTTTAATGGCATTTGCAGTGGGATCCCCTGCTTTTTTATTTTGATTCCAGTCCCACCAGGTCCAGCTGGGCTAACTCCCAAGTAAGTAAGAATTGGATTGCAATTTAGTTGTGATAAAGGTCTGCTGGATTGCTTCCATCCCTTTTTTGACATTGCTTTGGCATGCGCACTTTGTTCATTTAAAAAAAAATCTTTTATTTGCAAATACACCAATAACAAAAACAAAAAAAGAGGGGAACCACAAAAGAGAGAAGGGAAAAGAGAGAGAAGGGAAAGGGAGAAGGAAAACAGAAGGAAAAAAAGAACATGTAAAACACCATATCGATACACCATCATCATTTACATCACCCTTAATATAAAAAAAGAAAAAGAGGGAAAAAGAGTTTCATACGATGCTTATTTCAATATATGGACTTCTTATATTAATGTATATATGTGAAATGGAAGTGTTAAATGCATGCTTACTTCATATGGCTTTTTCTTTGTTTATGTCAAGAGCCGCCCTGTTTCTAGAATGGCTGAGTTGGTCAGAAATAAAGATGCTCCAGGAAAAATGGTCTTGCGTGCAGGGGGGTGGGAATGATGCCCTCTCTGAATGCTGCTTCTGAGGCATGGGTACCACATACTTCTTCCTTGCATCCTTACCACTTCTTGGGGGAAACGAGAATTTCCATGTGTACAGGAAATCGCGTTTCTCCCCTCCGTTGTGTTGACGTTAAAAGACGATTTGTTTGACTCTAACAGAAGTACATTTCTATTACGCCCGCAGCCTCAATGAACGTTTCTGACATGCAAATGAGCCCTTGGCAACGTCTTCACATCACTGCAGTGGAGTTATTTCCAGGAATCTGGAACACTGTTCTTTTTGTGTTGCTGTTTGTTCTTTGATCACCTTTTGCTGCCGGCGCCGGGCCGGCTTTGCCAGCGGGGAAGGGGTGGGCAGTGGGGGACTCAGAGCTGTGCGTTTGCCTTACAAAAGGTGCAGAAATCAACATTTCAACAATGACACCTCTTTCGCTCCCCCCCCCCCACACACACACTGCTTTTTCTTTACTTTCTTTTAAAGTTTCTGGCCCTGTTGGTTGTAGCAGCGTGGTGTTCTGTGAAACCAGCACAGATTTGCATCTCCAGATCTCCCCTTCTGATTCTGATCTGATCTTCACCCCCTCCCATTCTTTAATTTATTCCTTTTGCCCCATTTCTTGTTGTAACGTTCTAAATGTTTTTAAACCCTGGACCTGGAAGATGGAACAAATGACTCAAAGCCAGTCAGTCTATGCACTTGGTTGGCAAAACATATTCTGATTGCAGAATTGTTGTCTCCTTGGCACAGAATTTGGATTTAAAATAAGAGCAAGGACACAGCTAAGGGCTGCTATGGGCTTGATATGTGATCTCCACAAATTGTGTCTTGCAAACCATTATTTCCCACTAGCTAGTGGTGAGATCCAATCCTAGTGCCAGACATCCTGCATCAGCTGCTGGCAAAAATTCCTGATAATGGGAGATTTATCAAAGAGGAGAAGAGATGGAGTCCTCCAACATCTCACCACCATTCATTCGCTGCCTGAGACAGTTGCCTGTTCTGTCTCTGCCGAATGGTAGGGCTGGCCCTGCCCGTGCACCATCACCAACGTAAATTAGAACTCTCTGTTCCTTTATAGACATGTATTGGGGAAAGTTGGTCCAACCGATATGCAGTCTGTCTGTCAAGAGGTGCCCCTGGCATTCAGTTGCCCATTTTGTCTCTGTGGCTGATCCAGCCCTGGGAGTAACATAACTTGGGATGTGCCAATCAGCAAAACGTGAGCTTGGTGAAATTCTCCAAATTCCACCTCAAAGCTCGTTCCATCTTGAGTCTATATCAGATTGAGAGCTTTCTTTTTTTCTTTTTGCATGCAATTCCATGCATATTTTCATGCATTTTTTCCCCCAAATTTACACTTCAGTTGTGCTCATCTTTGAAATGTAAACATTATTCTTCCATCGTGAATTTGTGCACAAAAGCACAAATTTTTTCATGTACATTTTTCAAATGTATACATGCTGTTGTATGCAGTTTTTTCTTTTGGTCTACATATTGCATTGAAGGCTCAGAAATGGATGGACTTCAACCACAGATTATATATGAACCTGTGTTCAGTCTGGAAGGTGCAAAGTGGGTAATCCCTGATCAAAAACGCATTGAAAGAAATTTCTCATATATCCCTAATCATAACCCACCTTCACTGCTGCTGTACTGACTGAACTATAATGGAATCAGTGCAGCTCGGCAAGAGCTTTTTATATTTTTCGATCTTCCATAGTTACTTTTATTTTGAACTAGGATCCCCCCCCAAAGTTCATCAGTGTGTTTGAAATTTACAAAACACAAGCCTTCCTCAACCTGGTGCCATCCAGATATTTTCAACTACAATTCCCCAAATCCTTAACCATTGGCCATGCTGGTTGAGGCTTATAGGATTTGTAGTCCAAAACATCTGGAGGGCGCCAGGCTGCCCTCTTAGCCAGAGTCCCAGGAAGCAACAGGTCCTAGGTAGTCCACTAGAATTTGGTGAGTGACTCCACCAGTCATAGGGTTTGATCCAGTTTTAGTCATAGAGTAGACCCATTGATTTTAATGAGTCTACTCTGATTATGACTAAATCTGGATCTATAATTTATTGTCCCATCCATGCCTGCTCTAAGTAACTAATGGTGCACTCCTACACATGTTTAAACAGAAAAAATATCCTACAAGTCCCAGCATGCCCTAGCCAGCATGACTGGCTGGGGCCTGCTGGGACTTTTAGGACTTTTTTCTGTCTAAACATGCATACGATTGCACCCTGAGGCTGCAATTCTGTGCACACTTACCTGAGAGTAAGGCCCAGTGAGCACTATGGGACTTATTTCTAAAGTAAATGTTCATAGGACTGCACTGCCATTTTATAATGCTCCCTGCTGCTCTGAACACTGAAACTGCATCCCCCAAATTCAAAAAACTTGCAATATTTTCATAAACAACAAAGTGATCCAAGGAAAGCCCTTCTTGCCAGTCCAGTGCAAGGCTGTTGGAGCTGTGTGCTGTGATGCTCAACTAGTCCTCACATGGTGGGCGTATCTGAGGAAGGCAGAGTTGTGAATTCTTCTACAGGGTCATCAATTGCACAGAAAGTGACTAGTCTTGGATTGAAGGCTACAAGCGTGCCTGTGCCTGTTAAATCTCATTGTGAGCTTTTAACGGGGCTGCATTCACCTATGTGAGTGTTTCTGACAGATGTGGCCTTCAATGAAAGCTGTTTATTTCTTCAATGAAAGCTGTTTACTTCTTGGTGTTGCTGGATATCTGGCAACAGGAGCCTTGCTGTTCAGGCCTCTTTGAATCCTGCCATTTGCCAGTTCTGTTATACTCCCTTTGGAGCATATAGGTGAAGTACGAACTCATTCATTTTCAGTTCAAGTTGGTGGGATCAAATTGCCCCTTGCCCCGACACCAACTACAGAACCAAGCAGAGTTCTGAAGAAAATGTGTAGCGGCTGCATCCTCATTAGATTGCAAGAAATAGAAAGGGATGCTTAGCCCATATATAAATAAATCTCTGTGTCATATGAATGTGCAAAGGGGGAAGGAAGTGACATGGGCAGAATTCAGGATTTGTGCCATGATTAAAGATGGGGAGAAAAGTGTTCAGTTTGCATTTTAATGGTTCCACAGTTGGCGGTTTGATTCCACCAACTTGAATTGAAAACTAATGAGTTGCTCCTTCATTAATATGAATTGCTCGTTCCTTTTGGCTCTTTGCGGGGAGCATTACAAAATGACAGCGCAACCCTATGAATGTTTACTTTGGAAGTAAGTACCACAGTGTTCATTGGAGTTTACTCCCAGTTCAGTGTGCATAGAATTGCAGCCTTAGGGCACAATCCTATGCATGTTTAGACAGGAAAAAAGTCCTAAAAGCCCTACAACCTACCTCACTTCAGATAGCTGTGGAACTCCAAGTCTCCTCTGAAGAGCTGGATAGGCAGCAGTTTATGGGTAGGCAGCCGTCTATGGAGGTGAACAACCCTTCAGATACCCTGGACCTAAGCTGCTAAGAGCTTTAAAGGCAATAGGGAGCACCTTGAATTGGGCTGGGAAATAAACTGCTTGGAAATACTAGAGTAATATGCTCTGAATAACCTCTTCCCAATGCTGCCCTGGCAGCAGCATTCTGCACTGCTTATAGTTGCCGGATACTCTTCAAGGGCAGCCCCACTTAGAGCATGTTGCAGTAGTCTAACCTGGACATCAAGAAAGCATGTCTGACAGTGGCCCAGACCTGCCTGCTGCTGTTGGCGCACCAGTCAAAGCTGTGCAGGCAATGTCTGTTGAATATTGTGTAGCAGGTGGAACAGGAATCCCATGCATAGAGGGCAGAGCCTGAAACAGTCAAGCAGAGCAGCAGGGGCACCAGGGGGAGAGTTGATGCAGAAGGGAGATGAACAGTGGCAGGATACTAGGAACTAGAGTCAGCACTCCCAGCTGCTTCTGTGGCAGTGTAGTGTTTAAAAAAAATAGAGAAAAAGGCTGTAGCTCAGGGGTAGGCAATGTTGCATCCTCCAGATGTTTTGGACTTCCACTCCCATAAGCCCCAACCTCCTTGGCAAATGGTCAGGAATTATGGGAGTTGTAGTCCAGAATATCTAGAGGGCAACAGGTTGCTTACTCCTGCTATAGCTCAGTGAGCCCTTACATATCCTGAGCAGAACAGCTGACTGCCAGACCCCCGTCTGCTAGGATTTGAAGAGACGGTATGCTGGAGTGGTTGCAGCTAAGATGATGTTGGACAGCCTGATGTTGTGCGTGTCTGGTGATTTCTCCAGTTCAAGGTTTCTTATTGGAGGAATTCAGGCTGTGATGGTGAAATTTCAGATGCCAGAGACGGGGCTGAGCATGATTTCCAATGGCTGGGGGTGGCACTTCTGTGTGTCCCCATGACTAAGCAGAATCTCAAGTCTGTAAATGAAGCAAATATGAATAAATGAAATGGATGTGTTTTGTCTTCTGTGGCTAAGATTGAACACAGTTGTATGCATGCATGGGGGGAAGTGTGCATTAAGTTATTTGTGTGTGGATTCCTGGGGTTCAGTGTCCAGCACACCGCTGGGTCTCAACCCTGCTCTCCAACCTGAAAAAAACTGCCAGGAGCCCACAACAGACAGACAGAAGGAGCAAGAAGCGGCCTGGCAGAGATGGAAGCGAGCAGTTTCTTGGATTAAGTTTGGACAAGTCAATGTGGGAAAAATGACTTGCCCCTTCAGTGTGTGTTGGAAAGATAACCTTGGACTCTTCCACATTTTTCCCAATTAGTTTAATCATGGTCTCGCGTGGGGACCAGCAGCAAATCCACCACAGTCTGCTCCTGGTTCCTGGAAAACTGGTGTCTGTGTCACATGGTTGTTTGTTTATTGTATAGAACTTGGGATTGATTGATTTTGCAAGGAGCAGAGCAGTAGCATGCAAGTACGCGCAAGTGTGGGCCAGTAAGTGTCACAGTGAAGCGTGGCTTAGAGAAAATTCAAGGCACAGAAGCTTCCCTTCTTGGTAAATGCTAATGTGTTTTGCAGCTGCGGCTGATGTGAGTTTTGCTCTTTCTGCCATATGGGGCTCAGTCCTGACTGGGATCATCCCAGCGCATCGTTGTGCCCCGCTGTGTGTGAACTTCTGAGATCCTGCTGTCGGTTCAGTATCTGCAGCACCACCTCTGCAACGCCGCCTATGCGACGATGTCAGGCAGTTAAGCATCTCCTCTCTTGGGATGCATTTTCATGAGATTCCAGCAGGTGATAACAGGGGATTCCAGCTGAATTGGGCCGTTGAATGTCACTGGAGCCAGAGATAAGATACGCATGGAGGCGAGATTTGCGCTTCCGAGGCATAACAGCAAGTGGCATTGAGATGTTGGTCATATCTCCTGGAAATTCTGATCGTTACAGGAAATGGGGCATGTTTGGAGGCAGCAGAAGGGAGATAGATGTGCAGAAATGTGCATTTTTGATTCAGGCTGTTGGCATAAGCCGGGATTTTGCTGGATTGAGGGGACTTGCCAGAAAGCAGCAGAAGCCTGCTGTGATGTGTATGTGAGGGGGCAGAGAGGCTACCTGGCCAGGAACAGAAAGGAGAAAACCATACTGGGGCAGGGGGATCATGTGTTTAATGAAGGGAAAGCGAGGGACACACAGCTAGCCTCCATCTCTGCCAGGCCGCGTTATGCTCCTTCTGTCTGTCTGTCATGGGCTCCTGGCAGTTTTTTTCAGGTTGGAGAGCAGGGTTGAGACCCAGCGGTGTGCTGGACACTGAACCCCAGGAATCCAGACGAATCCCAGCCTGCTCACTGGACTGTCTTCAGCAGGCCATTGCCAAGTCCTAGGATGGCGGCATCGCAAAGCCAAGTTCCAAGAGACAGGAGCCAGGTTAAAGGGAGGGTGTGTAAAGCTAGAGGGAGGGTGTGGATAAGAGAGGGATGTGAGAGCCAGCCTTTTCAGCTTTGCGTTGGCTGTTTGAATGGATCATCTTCTGGTCCTCCTTGAGCCGGAGTCCCTGCCTTAACAATCGGTAGGGGTGCACCAGCAGCCTAGTGTGGATGCCGTCCACCCATGTGGTGGTGTGTGCGTGTCTAAGCTGAGAGGTGCGGAACCTCAGGCCCACGGGCCACATCCGGCCCTCCGGGTTTCCCCAGATGGACACGCCCCTTTCCCTTTCCCCCAGCTGCCAATCATTTGAGGCTTTTTCAGCTTTTGTGCCCTTTCCCCTTCTCCCCTTCTAAAAGGTTGAAATGCCTCTCCAAAGGCGCATTTACTGGCAGTAAGAGCTTCAGAACGAAAATATGCTGACATTTTGGCCCCGCCCCCTTTTGCCTTCGGCTCTGCCCACCACTGGAATGCGGCCCCCGAGAGCGTCTTCTCTGCGATGGAATTGGGCTGGAAGAGCCTCAGCGTGCCTGATCTAAGAGAAGCACTGGAGAAACACAAGAGAAGTTCATGCAGCAGGAAGAGTCTCTCGATGGACATCAGTCATGATCTGCTAAATGGAAACCTTCAAGTTCAAGGGCAGTATCCTATATACTAGGTGTGGGGAACCTCCGGCCCCTGGGCCCAATCTGGCCCAGATCCCAATCTGGCCCCCTGAGGCTCCCCAGATGACTCCACCCCCTTTCCCCCGAATGGTGATCCCAGCTTTGGTGCAGTTTGGGTTCCATACTAACAGATTGAAATGCCTCTCCTAAGGCTCAGTTACAGGCTTTAAACTGAAACATGCCTGGTGTTTTGGGGACTTCTGGTATTCTTAACTCCACCCCCTTTTGCCTTTAGTCCTGCCCACCACTGGAATGCTGCCCCCAAGAGCTTCTCTGAAATAGAATCGGGCTGAAAGAGGTTCAACATGCCTGGTCTAAGCGAAGCACTAAAGCAGCCATCCCCAGCCCAGGGCCCTCCAGATGGTTTGGACTACAACACCCATCATCCTCAGCCAGCATGTCTAATGGAAGGCATGAGGTTGGGGAAGGCTACCCTAAAGGATAGCCAGGCCAGGCTGTAGGGTGGTCTATGGGTGGGCATGTGCACCTTGCAGAGGGCAGTTGCCATGCACCGGGTGCCCAGCAGGAGGCACCAGTCTCTTCCTTTCCAGTGCTGTCTCTGTGATCTTGCGTCTGATCTTACGTTGGCTGTTGGTGCTTCTCATCAATGTTCTCTCGCTGGATCCTGTCTTGCATTTAGGCACAGATCGCCAAGTCCAAAATAAATGCTGCAGCCTGACAGCTGAGAATGGTGGATGTGCATTTAAATGCAATGTAAAAAAGAAAAGAAAAGAAAGAGTACTTTTGTGATGTGTTCGTCATTTATTGATTGTGTGATCCCAGTTGTATTGTGTTTGCTGGCAGCTGCCTTGGGCACCATTTTTCAGGGGTGTTTCTGAGCGCGGGGAGTGGGATAGCAGTTCAGATTCTGAAGGAGAGCCATCAGACATGGGGGAAGTGTTTTCCCAGGCTAGTCCAGATATGAGTAGGCCTGCTTCTGAGGTTACAAACGTCCAGATGGCTGAACTTGAGGGTCCCTCCTCACCTCCCCCTGAGAGAAGCAGCGAACAGGAGGTTGACCTAATGCACCGGGTGCCCAGCAGGAGGCACCAGTCTCTTCCTTTCCAGTGCTCTCTCTGTGATCTTGCGTCTGATCTTGCGTCGGCTGTTGGTGCTTCTCATCGATGTTCTCTTGCTGGATCCTGTCTTGCATTTAGGCACAGATTGCCAAGTCCAAAATAAATGCTGCAGCCTGACAGCTGAGAATTAGCTGGTTGACCTAATAGATGCCAGATGCAGAGCAAAGAGAGAGAAGGCCGGGGCGGAACTTAGACGGTTTACTCGATTGGCCTTGCATGAGGAGCTGCGCTTACAGGCCTCATGACAAGAGAGGGACCTCCCCCCCTTAAGTTTGGCTAGCAAGACTGCCTCCCTCTTCAAACCAACTCTCGTAAATTCCATTTGAATCCGCTGAAGGCATTCCTTTGGAGATGGAAAGTCTCTGAGAATGTGCATCTGTATGACCCTGTGAAGTAAATGGTTAAACGCTGCAGACTGAAGCCTCTTGACTGTGCATGTTTGGGCTTTGAAGTGAAGTGGGGGCTGAGGGAATCCTGACACCGTTTAGCAGAATATGACTCTGTTGAATAGAGTCTAAAATAAGATGGCTGGGCTTCCCTGCAATATACACAGATACGCTGCTTGGGAAAGCATTGGGACTTCTTTTATGTGCATGCTTTGCAGAAATCCGTCCAGTTAAAAGTGTGTACACCATTTGCAACTGGTATGCTGCCACTCATATCTGGTGCTTGAGTAGCTTCACCAGAGTACAAAAAAGAAAGTGAGGATTGCATGAAACCTTATAATATAGTTCCCTCTATTACTGATGATCAGGGCTACGTGCCAATCCTTATATAGCCAAAACAGCACTTACCACACATGAGAGGGAATTATCAGGAGGTGCAGGGCAGAAATATTAGTAGATTGGGGGGACCTTAAAGAGACAACACCCCCCCCCAACAGCCCAATGAGGACTGAGCATGCTCAGTGGTAAAAGAATATTGTCTGGTGGTGGAAATGGTTGGGGGGATGGAATGGAGTTTCATGGAGGAAGGCATGGCTGGCTGGATCTGTGAACAGAAGCACTTCATACTGCAACCTTTTGTTGCAGGTCCCACTTGTACAATCTAATTCTGTAACCAGTATACATGATTTTAATTGACTGACATAATCTTGCACATGTTACTCTTTTGTTAATTCTGCTGAAGACCCATCTTGACCACTGGAAATCTTAGTCAGCAGACATTGCCCACAGACCTTTGAGCATATCTTAGCAGCAATGAGAGCTAGAAACTTGCACGCTTTCATGTTAAAAAAGAAAGCAAGCTGAGAGTCTGAGGAAGAGTGCATAATGCAGTAATAGCTCAATTTGCTCTTTTTCTGCCCTTGAAGAGAATCACAGTGTGCACATGGTAATGAAGGCGTGTGAGTCAGCCTTTTAGTCGTTCTCCCTACTGTGTTCTCTGCCCATGGTGTCTTTCATCTGTAGCCTTCCTTCAGCTGAAGTTGGATCCACAAACCTTACTGGGTTTAGCAAATAGAGCTGAAGATAAATAAACAGGCTATTTACAGCTGAATTTGACACTTTTGTTTACTGCCTGCCTGTTCGCTGTGGTCAAGGTTTCCTGATTTTAGATAAGCTAATATTTCATTTTTCTTTCTGGATCATTACCTATATCCCATTTCCTCCCACCCTCCCCTATATTTAGTTATATCCATAATGTAACAGTTACAAAAAATGAAAAGTCCTGGGAAGGGGGAAGTAAGCCTGTGATGTCCTATGAGCCAGAATAGTTCATCCATCTCACCTGTCGATATGGAGGCCTTTGCCAAGCCAGACAGACTCACTCAAACTTGTGCATCGTTTCTATAAGTTCTCCAGAGTCAACTTAAAAACTGTTTTTCCTCTTGTATTTTTTCTCTCTCCTCTCAGGGGGCCTTCGGACCACAATTTGGCTGTGCGATCCACGTTTTCCAGGAACAGCTGCTAATCATGAGGGATGCGTTTCTCTCCCGGTATACAGCAATGCAAATTCTCCTCCTTTTGATGAGCCCAGTCTTCATGGAGGTAAAAGCTCTGGACCAGCCGGCTCAATGCTTGTACCAGTGCAGGCTTTGATCCCATCACTGGGGCCCCCGCTTGGCTCCTGGACAGTGTCTCCCTGCTCACACTCATGTCCTGGGCACTATGATTGGCCTCATGGAGACTGGGAGTTAAAGGAGGTGGGGTTTGGTGGGGACAGAGTTGAACTTAGTTGTCCCTGGCGGGGAGGGCAGGGGAGGGCCTATGGCAGGCTAGCAGGGAGAGACTGGCAGGCAGGGTTGCTGTTGAATGCGTAATGGCAAGAATCAAGGCTTTCTTGCTATAATGGAAAAAGAGCAAGTTTCTAGACCTCATTGAGGCTAGGATATGCTTGAAAGTCTATAGGCAACATCTGCTGAAATCTCTGATGGCTGAACAGATGGGGAGGGGATGGGCAGAACTAATAACAAAAGGTCTAAAGCCAAGCAGGAAATAGGACTGCCCCTTAATTCTGGTCCCCTGGCCTGAGATTTGACTCTTTCCCTTAGTGACCCTGAGAAGGAGGTAAAAAACTCAAGACATCCTGCCAATTTCTAGCAACGTTGCTGGGTGCCAATTGGGAGATGCAAAATTAGTAGGGCATCTCCTTTCCCACTCCAAATTAGGCAGCCTTATCTAGTGGAGGGTGCTTTGGGTCACAGGTAGAACTATGCCCCTCTTCTCCAGGATGGGGCCATGTAGAGGGCATAGGTAAAATGAAAACTGTGCACGGTGTGCCCCCAAAAACCACAGAGCAAGCCAGCTATGTGAACACGTGGATTTCAGATACCTGCCCTCCACCCCACTGTGCCACGATTCCACCCAAGTTCAGAAAAGAGTGCGATGCTGTCCTTTCAAACGAACAAGTGCAAGTTTCTAGTCCTTATTGTGCTGTTCCTGAGTAGCAGAAACACATTGGCTAAGGTGGCACCAGGGAGGCATAGCTGCTGAAATACAGCCAGGGGCAAAGGTGGGGGGTCCTTGGCAGTGTATCTAACCTGGGTGTTGCTTTGGGCAGAGCTGCAGGGCAAAGGTTCTGGAGAAGACGCTTGAGCAATGGATGAGATATAAGGAGGAGTGCTTGAAGAAGATGGCAAGTGATCCTTATCCCTCAGGTAGGGAACTGTTTTCTCTGCTGTTGTTTGGTTTTAAAGTGGTTAAATTCATAGGGTGAATTAGCACCCACCATCTCAGATAACAGTCCGGAGAGCAGCAAAGTACTTCTGTTATGTGCATTTTGCATGGCCAGTAGAGTGGGGAAGATGTTAACACGTGTTCGGTTTATGGCTCACTAGCCAACCTGGTTTTGCATATACATCAGACTAAGACAAGAACAAGGACATACAAAATATCAACATACAAGAGGAACAAATTAAACACAATCAACTGGGAAGTAAATTACTCCTGGTAATAATCCGTTAAGAATATCAGGAGAGCCCTGCTGGATCAGACCCAGGGTCCATCTAGTCCAGCAGTCTGTTCACACAGTGGACAATCAACTGCCAACCAGGAACCCACGAGCAGGACACACATACCCTCCTGCCCATGATCCCCAGCAACTGGTGTACATAGGCATACCGCCTCAGGTACTGGAGGGAGCACATAGCCATCAGGACTAGTAGCCATTGATAGCCTTCTCCTCCAGGAATTTGTCTAACCCCCTTTTAAAGCCTTCCAAATTGGTGGCCCTCACTACATCCTGTGGTAGCGAAGTCCATAGTTTAGCTGTGTGCTGTGTGAAGACGTCCTTCCTTTTATCTGTCCTGAATCTCCCACCAATCAGCTTCGTAGGATGACCCCATTGGGTTCTAGTATTATGTGACAGGGAGGAAAAAGGCTCGCCTACCCACGTTCGCCACACCATGCGTTCTATGAATTTAGCCTAAGAACATAAGAACCACCATGCTGGATCAGACCAAGGACCTATTTAGTCTCAAACGGGGCAGACTTCAGACTTGGGGGATCTGCTTTGTCTTTTCCTGGAACCCCGAGTTCTGCTGCCTGGCGCAAAGGGTGTACGCTTAGAATTAAGGAATCCCGAGCCCAGGTTTCGAGTACCAGCACTGAATGCAGCTGCAGGCCTTCCACACACAAAATATCCATCCCTGGTTACCCCAGGCCTCCTTCATTTCAGCAGTACACTTTAGGACAGGGTGGGAAGGAATCATTCTGCTGCTAATGTTGTTAAGCAATTGGGAGAAAGAAATCTCTGCCAGGCTACTGCGGCATCACCCGGAGATCTATCAGTAGATTCAGATCTAGCTTCTGCCTGCCCCTGATCTAGTCCATCATCCTGTTTCCCATGGAGGCCAACCAGAGATTGCAATGGGAAACTCACAAGCAGGACACGAGCACAACAGCACCCTCTCGCTCAAGTTCTACAGCCACTGGCATTGAGAGGCATATTGCCTGTTTATAATTCCCATGTGTATAATGAGTCCTGATTCTTATGTGCCGAAACTCCGATGCGTGGTAGTGGGGCAACACCTGTCCCGAAAGACCAAGTGCTTTCGGGTCTCAATTCAGGGTGTTGGTTTTAACCTCCAAAGCCCTGAGGGCGCAACCGTGTGCGTGTTTAGAGAGAGAAAAGTCCCACATCTCCCAGCATTCCCCAGCCAGCCCAGGTCTGGACGACATGACAAGCTGTGGCCGGGGCTTGAAAAGGCAACCTGGCACCCACGGGTGTTGCATCTTAAATAAGCCATGGTCAGCTGCGATGGTTGTACGAACCAGGTCACTGTTAGTAACTAAGCTTTAGGAGAGGCATTTCAGCCTTTTCATGTGGGGGTGAGGAATGCACCGAAGCCGGGAAACAACCAAAGAATTGGCGGTCAGGGGAAAGGGGCCAAGGGAAGGGGGCGTGGCCCTCTGGGGACCCCAGAGGGCCCAACAGTCCCCCACGAAAGAATGGATTTGGCATCCAGATCTGAGATTCCACACCACTGCCACAAAGGGAAAATCTCCCCATTGGCCCCAATGGCAGCTTATTTTCTAAGGTATTGTCTGTGTGGGGTGGGGTATTGCGGTATTGTGGGGTATTGCGGTATTGTCTGCTTGGGGTGATTTATGGCAGGGTGGGGGCGGGGAGGGCTAAATCTCTCCTGCCCATGCACTGCGATCCCAGTAACTATGCCATTAGCATAATGTGGCGTTTGGCCATGGCAGAGACTTTCTTTTGCTGCCTGTTGGGTTCGACTTCGGGCATTGTGCTGCTGCTGGGAAGCTGATTGTGTGGAGCAAAGCGAGTGCCGATAAGACTCACATCTGAGAAGAGTGGCAGGTTCACACTGAGCTGCCTTCCGGGACAGCTTGGCAGGATGCAGTCACTCAAACCAGCGGCTAATTCAGGTTTAAGAATGAGGACGGGCAAACATGTCACTTTAGGACAAAAAGACTTTGGTCAAACAAACAAACGTCTTTCCAAAAAAACTAATAAATGAGACGGGAGTGGAAATATATTGGATTCAAATGTCCTGATGCCCAGTTGTTGCCTCTTTTGGGGAGGAGGTTATTATACAGAGAAACTTTGTATTAGAACACTGTTTAATATTTACTGATGTACATGGACTTTCAAATTATCTACCTGCTTCCTGGAAGCTAATGCACTGTCAACATAAATGGATTCCCCGTGCCCTTTTGACAGCTAAAAGACTGATATTACAACAATGGAAGGAGAAACCGTCAGCTCCTATAATGCAAAGGATTGAGGACTTAATTATGCCATTTACAAACATGCATACATACATACATATGCCTTCGTTGGAGTTTATGTATAACTTATTTTATTTTCTAGAAAGCTGTATCTTATCCTATGAATTATATATATCGGGAGTTGGTGCCAAGAACGCCAGCCTGCTTCTCCGCCATGAAGCTAGGCCTTGCTTTCATGTCTGAGGCAACCACCTGGGAGTGTGTGTTATCTGGGGAGCGCCTCTGTCCTGCTGCTCAAGGCAAGGCTCAGTCCTCCGTAATTGGGCAAGTGATAACAGCTGGGTTTGGTGGGAAGATCCCACCTCCTTCTGGGGTGAGGGTAGGGGACCCAAGAACTGGGCTGGTGATTGGCTGGGGAAAAACTGCCTTGGGTTGCCAGGGCTGAGCCTTAAAAGGAGCTGAGGCAGAGGCGTCTTTGTGTCCCCTCGTCATGGTGGCCTTTGGACCTGGCTCAATGGCTGGACTATCTCCCGGGAGGCCCTTCCTTTGTTATGTACAAGGATAGGTTAGCCAGCTTTTGTTAATTTGCTTGGGTGTGCTGTTAAAAGGTTGTGCATAAAGATTCCTTTCTTGAATATTTTTGCTTTGTACCCCTCTGTACAATCTACTACCTCCACCCTTCCCTTTCCCTCTACCCTTCTTCCTTAAATAAACATTTACCCAACTTAAGGTTGGTGTGATTCCTTCTGGGTAACCTCAATGCTAATTTCAGTGCCTCTTGGCCTGGGAGGGTGGCTACTGGGTTGTCTTTGGGGAATTTGGGATGGGAATGGGCCTGTCCTACCTTGAAGGGGAGTTGGAACTAGTTTCAGCTCTCCTTCACAGTTGGTCATCCCTTTCTGACTGCCTTCCTGTTGACTGATCCTCATGAAACATGCTTCATTCGAAAACTCTTGACATAGAGATTGCACGGAAAACAACAGTTTTCACTATAATTCAAAGTCGGGAGTTTATTTAGGTCCATAAATCTGTTTTTTTTTTTTTTTTAAAGAATTAGGCTATCTTCTATAACAAAGTACTATGAAGTTTCATTTTTAATATCAAAAAATGTCAAGTATAATTAAACAAACATAATTAATTGCAAATTGGAGCAAAATGAAATATGAACACCAAAAAGGTCTCTGTACACCTTTATAAACACAGGTGCAGGCGAAAGTACAATGATATCCAAGTAACAGACAGCCTGTAAACAAATCATGAAGCGTTTAAGAGACACCTACAGTTAAAAGTAAGCCAGTCAAAGTTTAGTTTACACCAAGAATACTTCATTTAAGGAAGTTCTGTAAAGATAAAAGATGTAGCACTTCAAATGTTTCAATAAATGCAGTTAGTAAAGTTAAACCTTTCATTAGTTTTGATTTTTCTCCATGAACTGTCTTCCCTGGGAATCAAGTGCTTATGTGTGTGTGTGTGTGTGTGTGTGTGTGTGTATAAACAAGCACATACATATACATACTGTGTGTATATATACACACACACACACATACACACACACTTCATATGTATTAATTGAAATTGATGCATTCAGTCACGTTGACATGCTTTTTCCTTCTTCTTTGGTTTTGTCTTGCTTTGTTCTGTTGAAATTTACAACAAAAAATATTTTTAAAAATGTACTGATTTCATGTGACATAAGATAGTAATCTCGAAAGGAGGGTCAGTGGCTTCCGTCACCTCTGCCAGCTCCCCTCTCTCTTTTGTCATGCTGTGAGCAGGGTCTTCCATGGTGGCTTTCTTGACTTGCCTGACAGCATGTAATTCATTTATACAGTTTGGTGCTGCGAAATGTGCCATGGGCTTAGATTGCTTTAAAAGAGCGTTAGAGATATTCGCAGGGCATGAAGTGTCTCTCCATGGACATCAGTCATGATTTGCTAAATGGAAACCTCCCAAGTTCAGGGGCAGTATCCTATATGCCAGGTGTGGGGAACCTCTGGCCCATGGGCCAAATCCAGCCCAGATCCCAATCTGGCCCCCTGGGGCACCGCAGATGACTCTACCCCCTTTCTCCCAACTGCTGATCCCAGCTTTTGTGCAGTGCATTTCCCAGCTTTTGTGCAGTTTTGGGTCTGTAGTAACAGGTTGAAATGCCTCTCCTAAGGCTCAGTTACAGGCTTTAAACTAAAACATGCCTGGTATTTGTTGGACTTTGGGTATTCTTGGCTCCATCCACTTTTGCCTTTAGTCCCACCCACCACCGGAATGCAGCCCCCGAGAGCTTCTCTGCAATTGAATTTGGCTCTCAGGCAGAAAGAGTTCAACACCCTTGTTTTAATGGCTGGAGACGATTCCTGAATAGGCGGTCCACCTGCAGGGGCCACATTGAGTGCTTTGGATATTTGTGTATGAGCAATAGCAAGGGGTAGTTTGCAGTTTGGAGGCTGAAGGTGCTGTGAGTTGTCTGCCGATGAAGCCTTGCGGGGTATGGGGTCTCTGGGTTGTGGGTCTGTTGCTTTGCAGGGGTGCTTGCAGGGTTCCTTCACTTTTGCTCTGCTTCTGTAGTTCTTGTAAATAAATGGAATATTACTAAGACTCCCAAAATCTCCAAAGCTCCTTTCTCTATGTGCAGTTGCACTGCAGTGCAACTGCGCATAGAGAAAGGAGCTCTGGAGATTTAAGATGTCTTAGTAATATTTCATTTATTTACAAAAACTACTGCCTGGGGAAGCAGATAGCCTGTGCCAATTTTCTGCCTGCTCAGACACATCTGCAGTATTCAGGTAAGCCCACCCACCTGTGATGTGTAACCATCCTCATTGTAAAGTCTAAGAATGTGACACTGATGCTGCACCAGCTGCACGGGTTGCCATTGTGTTTTTGAGGCCAATTTAAAGTGCTGTTTTCAGCCTTTAAACCCTTAAATGGTTTGGGCCCAAGTTACTTGAAGGGCTGCCTTCTCCTGTACCAGCTTGCCCATCCTCTGAGGTCATCAGCAGAGCCCATTCTCACTTGCCCACTGCCAAGGGAGGTGAGGCTGTGGGTACAAGGGAGAGGGCCTTTTCAGTAGTGGCCCCACACCACAGGAATCAACTTCCATCAGGGGTTCGTCAGGCCCCTTCCTTTAGGAAAGCACTGAAAACCTATCTGTTTTCAGTGGCCTTCCCTTAACTCTGGGCCATTGGTTTTTACTGGTAAGTTTTGTTTTTATTGCTTTTAACTTGCAATCTTGGTTTTTATAGATTTTATTGAGCCATTTGATGTTATGGATTTTTAAAACTGTGTCCATTTCACGTGGTTTTTATCTGTATGTCACCTTGAGAGGGTTCTACCCTTGAAGGTGACCTAAAAATAATTTTAGATAGATGGATAAGTAGGTGGGTGGATAGATAACAAATGTGACTGTCACCATTTTCTTTATGGCTTTCACCATGATTAGAAAAAACTAGAGACACGAATCATAGAATTGTGAGTAGACATGCGGAGGCTTGGTATTTGGGATGCTACTTGAAAGTGCTACTGATTCAGTCCTGCTTGCTTTTGAGTGGACGTGCAGAAGCCTTGTTTTGCTTACTCCTGAGCAGACTTAAAATGGTAATAATCACATTTGGTCCTGACCATAGATAGAATGTGGCCCCCAAGAACTTTTCCATTTTGCAGCTTGACCCTTGAGCTGAAAAGGGTTTCCCACCCTCTGTTACGGGATTGCAGGGAGGAATCTTTTCTCCAAGAAGCCACCATGGCTTCTCCCTTGCCACGGTGCAGGCTGCACGTGTGCCTGTGGTTTACACAATTACCCGCGCTGCAGTGCAGGTTGGCATGTCGTGTGAACCTGGCGTGCGATGCGGTGGCGGTAGCTTCATACCCACCCTACAACCCCTACTGTAGCGTGGGTAATTATGTACACAATGGGCACATGTGGGGAAAGGGGTGAAGTCACGATGGCTTCCTTCCCCCCCATGATCGTCCAAACCCAGACATAGAATATTCAAAACATTTTACATGAATTCTCTCAATCATTCATAGAACTACTTTGCAAGGTAGGGCAGCATTATTATCCTCCTATTGTAGACTGAGAGAAGGCAGAATACCCAAGTGTCATGAGATTCACATCAGGGACACTGCTGTTCACAGCTCAGCCATGCAGCAACAGAGACAGTGGGAGGTGCAATTAGCATTGTCCTTTGGGGTGTTGGGCTGAGTAGGTTGCCCTTCCCCCAACCTAGTGCCCTTCAAATGTCTTGGACCACAACTCCCATCATCCCCAGCCACATTGGCCATTGGATGACAAGCCTCACCCTGACTGGACGGTCTTGCTTCTCTCCCTTGCAGGGCTGTTTTGCAACCGAACGTTTGACATGTATGCGTGCTGGCCAGACGGGAGCCCAGGTGCCCTCGTCAATGTCTCCTGCCCTTTCTACCTGCCCTGGTATGAAAAAGGTGAGGACGTCCAACCTGTCCATCACAGCCGGCATCACAGCTGCGTCGTCTCCAGGCCATGCAGGGCAGATCTCGGGGCAGAATCGCTGTCCTTGGTGCTGAAATTGCAGCTTTGCTAGGCCAGCCCATCCAGCTGCTGTTGAAAACGACAGTGCTTGTTTCCCCCTTCCCACGCCTCTGTGATGGCTAGGTTATCCCATTCACTGACATAATCACAATGTGTGTTTTCTCTGCTACTGCCAACGGCTGCCAGTGATATGGGGCAGAGAAATATAGATGACGAGGACTGGGTAAGTCGAACTTGATATTACACAGAGGAGCTAGGGGAACTCCGATACCGGGGCTGCCATTTTTGGTGGCAGCCCTGTGTCCTCTGAAGGTGCCTTAGACCAAGTCAGATGACTGGCCTATCTTGCCTGGAGCTGCACGTAAATTGAACCCGGGGCCTTCTGCATGCAAAGCACATGCTCGGCCCCCTCGCCAGCGATGTGTAATGTGGTAAGATTTTAACTTGGGACTTCATAGCCCACTTGCTTAGTCACTATGTTACTTGCTCTGGATAAGTGCGTTCTGCTGACCATTTGCACTGACCATTGCCCCATTTAATTTGGAGCTTAAAACAATGAGGGGCTCCTGCCTGCCTCTGGTAGCTCACTGGGTGTGGGTGGCTAGAAACCACTCTTCTCCAACCCAGTGCCCTCCAGATGTGTTGGACTAGAACTTCCATCATGCCCAGCCAGTGTGACCTTCTTTCTTCTCCATCCATTTGTGCAAGCCGCCTTCCCCAACCTGGTGCCCTCTGGATGTCATGGACTACAACTTCCATCATCCATAGCCAGCGTAACCTTTCTTCTCCATTCATTTGGGTAAAGCTGCCTTCCCCAACCTGGTGTCTTCCAGATATGTTGGACTACAACTCCCATCAGTCCCAGCCAGCATGGCCCTGTGGGCTGGGGTTGATGGGAGTTGTAGTTCAACCCATCTGGAGGGCGCCAGGTTGGGAGAAGCTGTACAGCATCAGTGCGTGTGGCCCACCCAGCAAGGTTTTTGTCCCACCTGTTATACTCACAATGGACTTGTTTGTGGTGCTTCCCCCACCAAACAGCCTCAATTTGGAAGGCTGGTTTAACCGTTTACTCTACACAGGGCAAACGTCTGGTGGCTGTGAGAGGTAGAGCAGTTCAGTACATGGATCCATAGATCCCTACCACTACAAATAAGGCAGGCATCAACCCGTCTGGGTTTTCAGTGCCTACTAAAAACATACCTTTTCCAACAGGCACTCCCAGGGAAGTAATCTTTGTCCTCTGTACCTCGCTTAGAAATTTCTGCAATTTAAGTGATTCAAAAATATTGTTAAATAGTTAATAAATTACACGTCCAGCGCATCTCAGAATATCCCCTGGTGAATCTTGCAGTCCTCACTGGAGTTATAGAATGCTGTACCCACATTTTATTTTTGCACAATTCTCTTGCAAACACGTAGCTGTTGTCTGTTGATTCACCTGTTTCCAAAGAGGATTCCAAACATGTCTGCTGGTTAAGTCTGGCTTCTTGTATTTGCAGTCAGGTATGGCCAGGTGAGCCGCAAATGTGGATCTGATGGGCACTGGGTGCTGCTGAATGGGACGGAGCTCTGGAGGGACCACTCCCAGTGCAAGGAGGGGATGGAAGCCAGCACCGAAGAGGTGAGAAGAAACACCTGTCAGAGTGTCTTGGCCCTTGGTAACGCTGAGGTTGCTGTCTCTTTATGGCTTCCGATGGGTGGCGCGCGCAGCTGGGGAATCGCCTGTGGAAGGCACTGAGGAGGAACGAGTTGCATGCCACTAGGGCAGGGGGTCCTCAACCTTGGGTCTCCAGATGTTGGACTGCAGTTCCCATCACCCCCAGCCAGCATGGCCAACAGCCAGGGGTGATGGGAGTTGTACTCCAGCATGTGGGGACCCAAGGCTGGGAACCGCTGTACTAGGGTTCCCACCTTGTCCTTTTACCCTGGACTTTCTGTGAATGCTTGGAGTGGATAATGGTGGGAGACGTGGGGGCTCTTGAATGTTCAGCTCTCATTGCCTCTGCCGATAAAAGGTCAAGCAGTGTTGTACCCACTTTCTTTGTGAGAAGTGGACCTGCTCCCGCCTTCCGTTGTTCTGCCCAATAAAAGCAAAAGCACTGGGATGACTGGCAATTTGAATAAATGACTCCAAGGGTAGTATCCAAGGTTAGTCCTACATAGAATGGACCTGTTGTAGTGAATGAGACTTAAGTTAGTCACAACTAACTTAAGTCCCATTCATTTGTCTATGTAGAACTAACATTGGAAACTACCATTAGTTTCCTTCCTCGGCTTTCTTCTTTTCATTCCAACTCGCGTCCCAGTAGGCCTCCATGCCACACAACCGTATTGTTTTAATAATCCTTCAAACGCATTTTTCTAAAATAATCTTCCTCTCCCAACCCTTCCTCTTCCCGGGCAACTTTGCATTACAGTTCCTCCCCCCCCCCCCCCGTTGACTAGTGGCTGCGACAGAGGAAACGTTCTGTCTCATGGGGCCTCCTTCTCTCCTGTACAGGAAGGAGTCCACCAGCTGATGGTCAGCTTGAAAGTCCTCTACACAGTGGGCTACTCCCTGTCGCTGCTGGCGCTCGTCTTGGCTCTGCTCATCCTTACTGTCTGCAGGTACTGCAGCCAGGTCTCGGCCTGGCACAGAGCAGAAAGGTCTGTGGGGCGGCGGCTGATGCGTCTGCCTCTCACAGCTGCCACGCAGCTCTGTGTCGCTGTGTGTAGTTTTGTTCTGCAGAGGCACTGCTGTGTCTTGTTTGTGTGGGTTTTGTCGCTGTATGTCTGGAGTCTTATCTGAAATGGAAAGTTCTGGGGAAAAAGAAATCCATGAAACATGGCTGTGATATTCCTGGATGTATTCGGGTGACTCCCTTGCCACCTCCAGGCTGTGCGCATCTGGCATGTATGTGGACATATTGTTACGCTCACTTCTCTGAGTGGTGAGAAGCTACAGGGGCATAGCGCTTTACCTGGCTTTCGTTTCCTTTGGAAGGCAGACGGTCCCTGGAGGCTTATTGGCATCTTGTAATATTGGTGTTTTATGTACAAATATACAAATCGAACATAGGTGGAGGCACATAGTTTAAATATTCCAGTGGCCAGCCAATGTCCACTGCTATGACCAAAAATCTTTAGGGAGATAGCCAGAGGCTGAAGATGCTTCCACAGCTTGAATTCATGGCTTCTTCATGTGGAGCTTTTTTCCTGCTATTGAGTTTGCTCACTCACAGAAGTTTGCGGGCCCTTTAGATGACGTTGTGAACCTCCAGGGCGTTTCCCGCACTAAATGACCTTTATTCCATTTTTAAATAGTTTGCAGATAATGAGCTATCAAATTACCCCGCTTGAGTTCCCTCTGTGAAAAAGGAAAAGCCGCAAGAAGAGGAGCGAGAGCAATGAAACATATGGAAGACTCAGATAAGGGGGAAAGGGGAGGGGGAAAGGAAGCATGTGTAAAGGGATTCGGCTGTGATCCTGCATTTAAAACGGAAGCAGAAAGCCCCCTTGTAAATGCGGGATTCTAGGCTGGTGTAGAGACGCTCTCAGCAATGTGTCTGTTTGCAGTCTGCCCCAAAACTGCATTCTGTCCCCTTCCCCGATCTCTCTCTCTCTCTCTCTCTCATGCACATGCACGATTACATCATCAGCTATGGGGTGGGGGAGAGCTAAGCCCCTATTCCCAAATTCTCACCGTCTGGAAGAGTCATAGAATCATAGAATAGCAGGGTTGGAAGGGGCGTACAAGGCCATCGAGTCCAACCCCCTGCTCAATGCAGGAATCCAAGTCAGAGCATCCCTGACAGATGACTGTCCAGCCTCATCTTGAACGTCTCCAGTGTGGGGGAGCCCGCCACCTCCCTAGGTAATTGGTTCCATTGTTGTATTGCTCCAGCAGTCAGGACGTTTTTCCTAGGGATGTCAGAGAATTCCGCCACGGATCTCGGTGAGTCCGAATGCCAGTGCATTCGGCCCCCCGAACTCCGTGGTGGAACGGCCTGCTGCCCCCCCCCGGATCCCCCCTGGGATGAGACTTACCTGGGGCGGATGTTCCAGGCGGCGGCGGTGGCGGCTGGTCTTCCGACCGGCTGCCGCCACTGCCATTTGCAGTCTTGTAAAAAAAAATGACGACGTGCTAGGCTATGTAAAGATTTACGTAGCCTATCATGGCTGGGTTTAAAAAAACAAAACAAAAAACGACATGATAGGCTACGTAAAGATTTACGTAGCCTATCATGGCTGGGTTTAAAAAAAAACAAAAACGCGTACACAAATGTTGGCGGCTACGGCCGCCGCCTTTTGCGTTCCTTATTTTTGGCTGTCTTAGTCTACGTAAATATTTACGTAGACTATGATGGCGAAAATAAAGGGGAACGCAAATAGCGTAGCGGGCGCTATTTGTGTCCCTTTTTGATTCGCCGTTTTAGCCTACGTAAATATTTACATAGGCTAAAACAGTGAATCAAAAAGGGACGCAAATATCGCCCGCTACGCTATTTGCGTTCCCCTTTATTTTTGCCATCATAGTCTACGTAAATATTTACATAGATTAAGATGGCCAAAAATAAGGAATGCAAATGGCGGCGGCCGTAGCCGCCACCATTTGCGTACGCAGTTTTTGTTTTTTTCCCAGAGCTCTCCGCGGCCGGAAATCCGGCTGCGGACGGCTCTGGCCTGGCTGGGCCTGGCTGGCTGCTCCGTGGAGCTGCCACGGAGCACAGCCGGCCATGGAGGATTCCGAGGGGGAGGAACGGATCGCCTCCTCCCCCATCGAGGATTCTGGGGGGAGGGACGGAACGCCCTCCCCCCATCAACATAATCCGCGGAAAGGTAAGTGACTTTCGCACATTCTTAGTTTTTCCTGATGTTCAACCGGAAACTAACTTAAGACTCAATGCAACTAACTTAAGACTCAATGCTGTGCATGTTTAGACAGAAAAACATCCTACAACTCCCAGCATTCCCCAGCCAGCACTGCTGGCTGGGGAATGCTGGGAGTTGTAGGACGTTTTTCTGTCTAAACATGCACAGCATTGTACCTTTGGTCACTGTGGGCCAGCTACTGAGAACAACCGGCCAGTCTCCCTGACAGTGGGAAGATCCTCTGCTGGGGCTATCAAGGCAGTCTCCAGTTCCATGGACCCTTTTTGTCCAACCCTCAGTCTCATAACACCATGAAGCCGCCTTCTCCCAAGTCAGACCGCTGGTTCATCAAGCCTACGGCAGTCTGGTCCATCAAGCCTATGGAGGCATGCTTCCTAGTCAGTCAGCCATCTAGTCCAGTGCCCTGCTTGATGCAGGGACAACTCCAATCGATTCCAGTGCCCAACAGCTCTTACTGTCAAGAGGTTTCATGTCAGCTTCGTTGGCTGGTTTATGTTTCTCTCACAGTCGTTGGTTGGTGCAGAGCCATCGGGTGGGGTGGGGGTGGCTAGCGCCCCACCTTCGTTACATTCATTTATTGATTACATTTCTTTATTCATACATTTATTACAAAGCCAAAGCTCTTTGGGCAGTTTACAAAGATGAAAAACCATAAAAAATACATTATACGAAGTGTAAAAACCTTTTATGTACAAGCATGTGCAATGACAGCACACACACACACATATATCTAAAACCATTTTAAACAATCAACACTACGAAAATTGCAGCACCTGATTAAAACCTCATCATATGCTGCCAAATGCCCGAGAGAAAAGATGGGGCTGAAAAGATGACAATGTTGGTGCCAGGTGGGCCTCGTGTGTAAGATTATTCCAGAATGGGGGGGCACCACCAAGAAGGCCCTCTCCCTTGTTGCTGCCTTCCGAGCCACCCTTGGAGGAGGCACCCAGGGGAGGGCCTCAGATGGTGAATGTAGCATATGGGTCGGTTCATTCAAGACGAGGCTGGACAGCCATCTGTCAGGGATGCTCTGACTTGGATTCCTGTACTGAGCAGGGGGTTGGACTCAATGGTCTTATAGGCCCCTTCCAACCCTACTATTCTATGGTCCTACGCTGGGAGAGGCGCTCTATCAGGTATTGCAGTCCCAAGTTGTGTAACACTTGGTAGGTTAAAACCAGCACTGTGTGCTAATTGCTACCTCTTTTTGGTCCCACAGGAAGCTTCGCTGCACTCGGAACTACATTCACGCAAACCTCTTTGCCTCCTTTGGGCTTCGGGCCCTGTCTGTGATTGTGAAGGATGCATTGCTGGAGAAGATGTGGGGGAGGGAGCCCTTCGAGGTGTCTGACTGGGAGGCCCTGCTGAGTCAGGAGGCAAGTACGATGGCCAAGGCCCCTTCCGGTGAAATGGAGATAAAGGTTTCCATCTAGCTTAGCGTCACTGCATGGGAATGGCTTCGACTGGGCCTACATACACATCCAGCAGAATGACGTGGTCACGAAGGTGGTTGAATGGAGTGTACCATTACAGGTGGTGGGAGAGAGATACCACTTTTGAATGCTTCCCCCAAGTTGAAAAAACCCCCAACTTCTTGCAAATTGCAAATGAACATGTCATCGAGAGGGATTGTAACCCAGCCCTCTGACTGCTTTGCTGCTTTTCTGATTGCAAAGTTTTTAACGTAGGGAAGCATTAAAAAGAAATTGAACCCCCCCCTCCAACTGGCAGCCTGAATTGGTACAGTCTCTACCATCTCATCACGTGGTGTCTGGTAGACCAAGCTGTAGTGAGCTGGTTAGTGAGCAAAAAAGAGGACTTCACAGATTTCCGGTATGCTGGTGGTAGACCTGTATAATTCGGCATAACCGGCAGGCGTAATTTTATGTTATTTATTTAAAACATTTCTTGGCCGCCTTTGAGGGCAGAAGCCCTCCCAAGCAATAAAATACATAAAAACAGTTGAAATATTAAAAGCGATAAAAACATAAACACAATAGAACAGCAATAAAAACAAGAGAAGCCAACAATAAAACAAGTGACAGCAACAACAGCAATCATATTGAGAGAAGACCATGGCAAAATAATATGGTTAAGTAAGCAGGCCTTTTACACCAGGCCTTCATAGAATCATAGAATAGTAGGGTTGGAAGGGGCCTACAAGGCCATCAAGTCCAACCTCTTAATTGGTTCCAAGCAAGTACAGCTTCACATGTCAACAACTGTACATTGCTAAGCCTCTGCCCAGTAATCTCGTGAAATGAAAGAGATAATGGTGCTGCCTTGATTCTCACAGAAGAACTGGGAGACACTCCTCTCTCAAGAGCTGGAATGTTGAGGCTTTAATCTCAAAGAAGGGGTGAATAATTTCCCAGCCTGCGGTGCTTCGAGCACCTTTGCGGCGGAGATGCCCCCTTCTCCTGAATGTGTGTCTGCTGGCCTGCTAGATCCTGATCATAGAACCCTAGAATAGTAGGGTTGGAAGGGGCCTACAAGACCATGTAGTCCAACCCCCTGCTCAATGAAGGAATCCAGGTCAGAGCATCCCTGACAGATGGCTGTCCAGCCTCATCTTGAATGCCTCCAGCGTGGGAGAGCCCACCACCTCCCTAGGGAATGGGTTCCACTGTCATATTGCTCTAACAGTCAGGAAGTTTTCCTGATGTTCAGCTGGAATCTGGCTTCCTGTCACTTGACAGGGGAGAGAGGCATTGCCTGTCAGCTCATGAGCTGAGGGTGAGCATTGTGACGTATCCCCCTTCCCTCACCTGTGATGATTATACCATCACCACTCATAAATATTTTGACAACACCAAGTACTGATTCTAGCTCCAGAATTTCAGTACCTCTATATTCCCTCAACCTCTTCCTTGAGGTAATACCTTGGAGTGAGTGTGTGTGGAAGAAATACATCAACTCTGACCTAAGCAACTGCTTTATCAGGACGCTCACACCACCCTCCTCCTCATGGGCAGAGAACCTTCAATTTCTGTGTGTGTGTAGATTCCTAAACTTTGGCCTCTTTCTTTCATAGTTCCATTTAACCCTTCATCCAGTAACAAATGAGACCGAGAATGGCATGGTTTAAAAGAACAAATGAAAAATGAAACTTTACACGGTATAGGATGTTCCAATGCAGTTTGAGTTTTATGTGGTAAAAATTCTTGTTTCAGGTTTTTATTAATGCCTTACCTACTTTACCCTTTCTAATAATAAAGCTTTAAAATAATAAATATACCTCCATCCACCTCCCAAGGGAATCTAACCACCCCCAAAGCTAGAGCGCAGCACCCTAATCCTACCCCTCAGAAAGCCAAACCCCATCTAAATCTCTAAAGAAAACCAAGTGCCTGTTATTCCCTCTCCCCCAACTGAAAAAGCAACCCATCAAGGAGACACCATTTACATCTGAGCAGTCTAACTCCCCACTCCCACCTACTTACCGTAGCCTTTAGGAGAAAGGCTATGTTAGAATACATCAATCAAGCACATCAACATTAAAATAGACAATTGAACAACAAAATGCCATTTTGTCACAGGCATGTAGCAGAAAAGCTTGTAAGATCCAGTCTACAGGCTTTGCGCTTTGGTCTCGCTCCAAGGGGCAATATGCGTGCAGGCCAGCTTGGAGAAACCTGTGGCCCTAGGAACAGCTTCTCCATCTGTCTTGGGGGTCCAGATAGACATTTCAGCTGTGACGGCTTCATTGGCTGAGGAGAGGTGTGAGCTTTCTTTGCATGTATATTCTGCATCTATTTTCTATCAATAAACTGTTGTCCTTTTGCACAAATGGCATTGCTTCATCTTGGTAATCAACAGAATCTGTTTTGGCTGGGACCTGACAGTATCAGGGCCCCAGATCAATACACAAGCCTTGCTTTGTTGATGGTACTGACCAGTGTTGTATAGTGGTTAGAGCAGGGGCGCAGAGCCTCAGATCTGGCCTTTCTGGGGTCCCCATCAAATAGCCACACCCCATCTCCTGGCCCCACCCCCTTTTCCCCAACCACCAATCCTGTGGTGGTTTCCTGGCTTTTGTGCAGTTTTCCCCCCATGCTAAAAGGCTGAAGCCCCTCTCCCAAGGCTTCGTTACAAGCAGGAAGCGCTTTAAGTTAAAATAGGTTGGCATTTCTGGCCCTGCCCCTTTTGCCTTCAGCCCTGCCCACCCCTGGAATGCAGAGCTTCTCTGAAATGTCATTTGGCCCTTGGGTTAGAGCATCAGAGTCGGACTGGGGAGACATGGGTTCAAATACCCCCTCAGCCTCAAAGCTCACCATGTGACCCTGTGCCAGTTTCTTATCTGTCGGCATATTCTACCTCGCAGGGTTGTTGTGAGCATAAAATGGCAAGGAGGGCAAACACTGCCTTGAGTACTTCTGTGGGATGCTATGACATAAATGTAATCAACAAATGAAACTAAGGCCATATATATCCACACGTCTGGGGAAGCACAGGGTTTGGTAGTGGGCAGGGGGCGTGTAATCAACAAAGAAAACTAAGGCTGTGTGTAGGATGTGGCATTGTGTCAACCCCAGCTTTTCATTGAAAAGAAACAAGTTTCTAGCCCTTATGGCTGCAGGAATACATGTGCCTGGTGAAATATGAGAAGCTTGGGTGCAGTTGAATTGAACTTCCAGGGGCCAAGAAAAGAGGCTTTGGCACTCAGCATATACTTCCTGTGACTAACTGAAATAAAATCAGTTATGAAAAACAATTTACATATTGGTGAGTGGACTTAATTTGCACTTATTCAGATGGTCGAATTCTGCTTTTCTTAGTGCCACAGCCCCACCCTTAGGCTTTCAGTGTATGAGGTGATTCATGTAACGCGCCTTTCTATGTTGTCTCTGAAATGTATGTATGTGAAGCACTTTGTACCACTGGAATGTACTCTATCAAATCATAGAATAGTGGGGTTGGAAGGGGCCTACGAGGCCATCGAGTCTAACCCCCTGCTCAATGCAGGAATCCAGGTCAGAGCATCCCTGACAGATGGCTGTCCAGCCTCGTCTTGAACGCCTCCAGTGTGGGAGAGCCCACCACCTCCCCAGGTAATTGGTTCCATTGTCGTATTGCTCTTACAGTCAGGAAGTTTTTCCTGATGTTCAGCCAGAATCTGGCTTCCTGTAACTTGAGCCCATTACTCCGTGTCCTGCACTCTGGGATGATCAAGAAGAGATCCTGGCCTTCCTCTCTGTGACAACCTTTCAAGTACTTGAAGAGTGCTATCATATCTCCCCTCAGTCTTCTCAAGACTAAACATGCCCAGTTCTTCCAGTCTCTCTTCACAGGGCTTTGTTTCCAGTTCCCCGATCATCTTTGTTGCCCTCCTCTGAACCCGCTCCAGCTTGTCTGCATCCTTCTTCAAGTGTGGTGCCCAGAACTGGACACAGTACTACAGATGAGGCCTAACTAGTGCTGAGCAGAGGCATTAGGCAGCTTGGGTGGCCCTTCTTTGTTCTGTAGCTCATTCTTTGCTGTTCCTTTCGCCTACTCTTTCTGTTTGGTTCTCTTTCTCTTAGGCGGCGATCGGTTGCCGAGTGGCTCAGGTCGTAATGCAGTACTGTATTCTGGCCAACCACTATTGGTTTCTGGTGGAGGCAGTCTACTTGTACAAGCTTCTGATTGGAGCTGTGTTTTCCGAGAAGAATTACTACACCCGTTACCTCTACCTGGGCTGGGGTAAGGAGGAATTGGGGAGGGAAGGAACATCCTTGTTAATATCATGGCCGAACAGCATATTGTTAAGTACACGTTTTTGTGAAGACAAGCAGGCTGGGTGGGACTCCTGATCTGGATCAAGACTGCAGTGTGTGGGGAGGAGGATTCAACCCTTTCCTCACTGTGCCCTTTCCTCGCTCCAATGTCACCCCTCCCTCCAAGCCTGTGTTCCCTCAAGATGGGGGTCCCCAACCTTTCTGGGCTGGTGGGTGCATTTGGCATGTCGAGGGAGCGTTGTGAATCTTGGAGCAGAAATAATGCAAGGCATGTTGTTGTATGCACATTCTTACTTTGCACACCAATGCAGGATTTGCATTTTCTTGGCAATTTCCCCATTTAACTTGGGGTTGATGGTACAGGTGTAAGGAACCCAGCCTCTTGGCTTTGAGAAGGTTGTTGGGCTCAGACCTTTGGGCTGCGGTGTTTTGATCAGGGCATTTTAAAGAACACCACCACCTTCTCTGTCAATGCTGCAGTGGGGTGGAACTAGCCTGCTTCTTTACTCCAGGGGACATTCAGTTTTCAACAGTTTTGTTTATGACTTGCAGGAACCCCTGTGGCCTTTGTAGTGCCGTGGATGGTTGCCAAGTACCTGAAGGAGAATGCAGAGTAAGTGTGATGCTTGCTGGGTGGAAACCTCTTAGACCAGGGGTGGGGGACCTTTTTTTTTCTGTTCCATCCATCAGCAGGGCCAGTGCCGGCTTTAGGCTTTTGAGGGCCCTTGGGCAAGATCCCCTCAGTGGGCCCCTCCCTCAGTGAGTCTTACCTTCTCACCACCATTGTCCCCAGCTGCTCTTGCCCCTCATCCTCTTCCTCATCATGGCTCCCACTTGCTGGCTTGACAGGCAGAGAGCCAGGGAGCAAGCAGGCCGTGGCATCTCCTTCTCACCACCACCTTTGTCTGGGCCAGAGCAAGAGGCAGGTGAGCAAGCAGGTTGCCATGGTGAAGAGGCGCCACTCCAGGGGACTCTTGCCATTAGGCCCCTACTTTGAGTCGGACCCTTGGCAGGTGCCCAGTCATGCCTACTCTTAATGCAGGGGCCCACGCTGGTGATTGGCAGGGCCAGAGCCTAAAGTGGGGAGGGCCATCCCTTCTCTCTCTTTCTGACGCCTCCTCTCTCCGCCTCCCTTCCTGCCCAGGTAGCTATTGGGGGAGGAACAGATCACCCTTGCCCAAGGTCTGAATTGCTTGCTTGCAGTGGACTTTTGAAATTAGGCCTCAGGCCGGAGGTTGCCTACCCGTTTCTTAGATGGAAGAGCTAGGCTTGGGGAGATTGGCAGAAATGGAGCTTTAGGCAATACAGTCAGCCAGAAAAGGAAGCAGAATGGTAACTACTGAACAAGATGACGAGTAAGATTATAAAGGGGTGTGGAGAAAGGGCAACAGTCTTCAGACTATCTTTATATCCCATTTCTGAACTCAGAATGTCTGTGTGGATGGGAGAGGAGGACTTAAGTGGTGCACATGTGGTGGGTGCACAGATTTGTAGGTTAGGGACGAAACTGAGGAAAGGAGGAGGGCAAAGCAGAAAGCTAGCCTGGAGGTTCATTTCACATAGGGGCTACAGACTGGAGAAGCTGTTGGTTGTTGGGAGTGGACTGAAGGGAGCGCTGGAGGACGGAGATGGAGCAGAATCCAACAGGATGCAAGTGGAAATCTGCTCACGTGACAGAACTTTCTCCCTGTAGCCCCTTGTGCCCCCACAGATCTGCTCTGGAGGGCCCCCCAATCCTCTGGAACAGATTTTGAGGGTGTGCAGGGGTGCTGCCAGGTTTCACTGACAGAAGCAGTTCCGCCGGCAGAAAAACTTCACTGGATTTTGGCCATTGTACTTAATGTGCCTCTTTTATGTAGCTTGCAAAAATCATTTGGCTGTGCTGGCTGGGGATGAGTTGTCATCCAACAGATTGGGAGTGCTGCTCTTGGTATTTGGGCTCTTCCTAGGCCCCCTAGCTGTAATTGCTTTCCTGATCACCATGGACTGTGCATGTATCCTAGCCATGCAATAGGGTTTCCTCTTGGGTCTCCCACAGGGATGTTTTCTCTGCCTGCTCTATTAACCTATGTTGAACATGGCAATTGTTTTCCCTCTTGTGCTGCAGGTGCTGGGGGGTGAACGAGAACATGGCTTACTGGTGGATAATTCGCATCCCTATTTTGCTAGCATCCCTCGTAAGTGCCTCTGTTTGTGGCTTCTCTTACTCTTAAGGGCATAATAACTTCTTGTTTTTATCTCTGAAGAATCTGCAGATCATTTTGTGGTTTCACTACTTTAATCGCTACTATTTTGTGCAAGTTGGTTTTCACACGCCTTTGTATTTTCAATATCTTTGTGTTTTATGGTTTGTCACCTTGGAACCTTTTCTCAAATGTATGTGAATAACCTGCCCACCCAAAGAGTTGCTGCTGTTAGGACAAATGAGACAATTATTGTAAATAATTTTGCTCGGTGTAGAATACTAGAGCTTTATAGAAGAAATAAGAAACCTAAACCAACCTGGCACTCTCCCTATGTGTTGGACTACAACTGCTGCCATGCTGGTTGGGGGTAATGGGAGTTGTAGTCCAACACATACAGAAGGCAACAGGTTGGGAAAGGCTGACCTGAACAAAGGGAGGAACAGTGGAATGTAATCTCTCCCAGATCAAAATCTTGCCTTTCCGGTCCTTTTTGTAAGCGAGGCATTTTGTTAACTAGGAAGCTCTGATCTCTGTCCTCTCTGCTCTCCCTCCTAGGTCAATCTGTTGATCTTCATGCAGATCCTCAAGGTGATCTTGGCCAAACTGCGAGCCAATCAGAAGGGTTACGCAGACTATAAACTGCGGTGAGTTTGTCCTCTGGGTCTACAAGGAAAGTGACTGGCTCAAGCTTCGCCAAGACGGCCACGACCCCTCAGCATGTCTCAGCACTTTAACCAGACTAAATTCCGCCTCCTGCTCTGTGCCGTCCCTTCCAGGTTAGCCAAAGCCACCCTCACGCTGGTCCCGCTCTTTGGGATTCACGAAGTGGTCTTTATCTTTGCCACAGATGAGCAAACCACGGGAATCCTACGCTACATCAAAGTCTTCTTCACACTCTTCCTCAACTCCTTCCAAGTAAGTTTGGCTTAGATTCTGGAAGAGTGCGTCTTTTCTTTTTTTTTTTTTTGACGTGGCTGCTTGCTTCCCCCCTAGGTTAGTGTTATCACACAGACTTTGTGTTAGGAGATTTCCGCACTCAGATTGTCTCTTAAGAGTTTGCAATGAACATTAGATAAAAAACAGATACGGGCAGGTAGGCCCAGCTCCAGGTTTCCAGGGGCCCTTGGTAGAGAGCCCACCTGGTGGTGATTTCTACCAGGCAGCTGGGGGGCGTTTGCTATTTCAACTTGCTGCAATTTCCCATACATAGCTTTGTTCTGGGATACTGAAATGGTGGATGGCTCCCAGACCCAGGAATGGAAAAAGAAAACTTGAGGGCCCATCTGATCAAGACTGGCTATGAATGCTCTAGCATTGGATTCGCTAAATGATATTTAATGGCAGTCTAAGCAAAACTGCATGGGTACACTCCATAACGCAAAGGTGCCCTGTACGAGCCCCATTAAAGGAAATGGAAGCTGTGCAAAAGCAGAGCTCTTCACAGGGGCTCGTGGAGGAGACCTGTCTGTTGGGAGTGCACTCATGCAATATTGCTTTTAAATTTCCATGACTTATACAGGTAATCGAATTCTGCTTTCTGTGGTGCAGGATTTGACTTACTTAGGATGAAACCTTATGGATGCTTAGGCAGAAAAAAAATCATATGATTCCCACTGCTGGGAGTTGTGTGACTTTTTTCTGTCTAAACATCCATAGGGTTTCACCTTTAATCAGTCAATCAATATATAAACACACACAGCTGATCTTAACTGTTCCAGTGCATCTCTCCATCAGTCCCTTGGGCACCTTGATTTGAGTGGCTGAAACACCATCAAGCCATGGGCCATTGTGTCCCAACGGGTTCCAGCCTGTAATTGGAAGCTCATGCTGTGTTTCCTCTTATCTACTGCAGGGATTCCTAGTTGCCGTGCTGTACTGCTTTGCAAATAAGGAGGTAAGTAATACCCCTCCCTTGACGTGATTTGGGCATGCAGCTGTGCACAGTTTGTACTAATCCTGGGCAGCCTTACACTGCACTCACCCCTGGGAAATGTTTTCACCTTCATATGGAAGGGGCACAAGTGAGATCAGTCTTTAGGCCTGTCTAGCCTGTAGCTGCCTGTTGAACTTCTGACATTTCCCCCCACTTTGGCCAGTAGAGCTCTATGCCTCTGAAGCTTTTAAGACTTTTCTTAGTTTGCACTGTGCTGCGGCATGGATGATGGGATTGGCTGTGTGGCAATGTCCCTCTGGATTGGAGCCACTTAACACATGCACTAACACCATAATTCCCTCTATTTCTGATGTTCAAGCTGTGAATGCCACTCCTTTATGATGCAAAATACAAAAAGATTCTAGGGTGGGAAATACCTAAGTGGGGTGGATCCTAAAACAGCCGAAGGAGGACTGAGCATGGCCACAGAATATTGATTGATGGGGGGGTGGGGGGGAGTGGTGGCAAACCTGACGAGCAGTACTCTAAGACTGCAACATTTTGTTCCATGCCCAATTTACTGCTTTTAAACCAGGGAGCATCTTTCTCTCCTGATACCATGCACTGGCAAATGCTTTTCCTATAGAGGCGTAATAGCCCTAGAGATGCCTTTAAAAAGTGGGGATGTGGGGAGAAAAGTGTGCATACATTTGCCAGAGCTGCCATTTCTTACATTGGGGGCGGGGTGCAAAGTGTCTAGAAGATAAATCTCGGAGTGCAGATGCATCTTATCTTGATGTCCTTTACCTACTTTTTCTGTACTCTCAATTAATCAAGCTACTGTAGCATAGTGGCTATGAGAATGAGCTATGAATCAAGAAGTCTGACCCAAAACTTGCCTCTAGCAAGAAACACTGTCTCAACCTCAATTCCCCCACCCCATCAAAATATGGGGATAATCTTGGCCTACATTCCAGGGTTGTTGCAAGCTATTCGAAGATGAAAGCACTGTCAATTTCAAGATGGCTAACCCCTCTCCCTGTCTTCAGTGCATGCTTATTAGAGGTTCCAGTCCACACTAGTAATTCTGGAACCAGGGAGTAGTGGACATGATTGAACACCAAAGACCATGCTGTGATCTTGTACATAAGCGCCTCTCTGTGCCTATACTAGGCAAGAGTAAGAATTCTCTATGGTCCAGGCAGAAAACTAACATGATACAACTTTCCTTTCTCTTCCAGGTGAAATCTGAAATGAAGAAGAAATGGCAGCTCTGGAAACTCGACCACCCAGCACTCTGCTGCACCCAGTGAAGCACGGAGAAACACTGCAAACCACAGCAGGCACACACAGAAGCTGCTCAGGCACTCCTTGAAACAGCTGCAGATTCTTTGCCCTGTAATGAACTGGTTCTGGTATTTAAGGCAGCCAGGGGCTGGTTTGGGATGAGAGTCATCAACCGTGGCTACATTCACAGCTGTTGGAAGGCTAAAGACGACATTCTAAGAAGGGGTAGCAGTGACTGTTACCAATCACAACAATAAGAAAATTCTCCTTGCTGACCAATAGCACCAGGACAACGAACCATAGAGGTTAAGAAGCGCTGGTGATCATGGGGGAGGGATTGCCTTACCTGTGGAATATGCTGCAAAACAGAATCCCGGCACTCTACAGAGGTGTGCGTATCGTATACCCAAGTCAGTCCAGGATTCAGCTTTGGAGGGGCAGGTTAGGAATACAGTTCATAACAAGAGACCAAGGGCCTTAATAATGTCCTGTACTACGTGGCTCCATTGTAGAGCAGCTGCTCTCCAGCCTCACACTTCTCATAGATTAAGCATTAGAGAAGCAAAACCTCCCATCAAAATCACGGCAGAGGCTGGGTCGAAACAAACACATACAGCCACAAGCAGATGAAAGGGAAGTCCTGCTCAGTTTTGCTTCTGAGCATTCAGCAGAAGGGAAGAAGCTAGTAATTAAGCACCTCGGCTGATGTAACGCACTCCATGCCTGGCTCAGTTATGGGACTCTGGAATACTCCCCCTTACTCATGTCTACTGTGAAGCTGAGTGCAGAAGTCACATAACTAAGGTGTGGCTCAGAAGAGGACAGGCACTTTGTAGGAGGCCAGCATTCAACTCTGCTTTTCTCACAGCTTCAGCGCAAGCCAGTCATGGTCAGTGCTCCTTGAAAAGGAAAAAGCTCAGTTCCCAAAGTGCGCTGTGAACCCTGGGGAAACTCTTTCCTTGCACATCCTAACCATCACAGCCCTCATGTGAGCAGCAGCAGACACACTCTGCAGCTACTGGCTAGTGCAAGCTATTCTCTCACAGGCAGAATATTCTCTCACAGGCTATTCTCTTTCTGCCTGTTCATAGCCACTTAATTTTTTTCCGCTACCCCAGTGGGTGAGATACTAAAGCGCACTGTTCTGTCCATCCTGCACAATGGTGATTCCCAAGCTGTGCAAAAGGACATGTGAGCGTGCTAGGAGAAGGGCTGAATTGTGCCTTATTTAACCCACTATGGTGGAGGCAGCTACCAGCATTCATCTCTCTGCCCACTTTGCTAATACATATAAGTGAGACCATGACCCTCAAAGAAAGGGTAAGGTTTCCCTAACCCAACTACTGGCTCTGTTTATAGTGCTGAGGGACTTGCAGAAGCATGCCGATAGCCCAGAAAGCACAGGTCCCATCACTAAGGCCTCAACAACCTGGAGAAGATGGGATGTCAGGCAACAGTATTAAAAAGGCTACCTTGGAGATGCAGTGATGATGCCTATCTGAATTCTCAGTGCCAGAACAGGCAAAGTGCCAAGTGTACTTTTAATTTTAAATTGAGGGAAAAGCCCTGTAGCCCAGGCAAAAGAAGTTTAGAAAACTTTACATGAACTCCGCCCAGGCTGGCAAGCTCCTTTGGACAGAACACTGATGGTGCTCACACACATTTGCATATGTTTCCAAAATAATGTAAATAAATACTTTTCAGCAGAAGAAATGCTCCTTTTTGTGGGTGGGGGTATGAAGGGCTCTGTCAGAGGGGCTGTGAGCTACATCCTTGACAGCTATAAGGGAGGCAATTTAAAGAACTGGATCCAGAGGGAGGAACTGGAGAAAGCAGCTATTTCCAGCTGGAATGTTAGCATCACCTGGAATGTGCTTTCAGTCTTCCGTTTTCTCTGCAGATTCTGCCTCTCTTTGGAGTAAGTATATACTACAGCACAGCAGCTGTAGTAAAACGAGGGACACACACACTCACACCCACTAACCTCTTAATTGCAGGCTTATGTAAATATTAAAAAAAAAAAGGAATCTACCCCACCAACCTGGATAGGTTTCAAAGTATTCAGGTTGCTATTCTAAGTAACAGGCGTGACACCAATGTCAACAAGGGTAAGTGTCATAGGATCTGATTTTTCAAGGGATAGCCTTCAGTTCTAGCACAGCACTGGACTACCTCAATATGAATACCTGGAGGAGGTGATTCACATTTTATATGCTGTAGTATGGCTACTCCTACTTTATGCAGGTAATGTCTGAACCAAAAGGATCAGAAGGGCAGGGTCCCATAATATGATTCACTTCCTCTAGACATTACCAGAGTAATGTTGGAGGGGGTGGGGGGAACCAGGCTGCTGCTGGCATCAGATGGACCAGGGCTGCCGTTCTGTCCAACGTAGAAGAAAGGAAGAGGAGCAGCTCTGCAAAGACCTGAATCATGCATGCAGGCATACACAGTATTCACAAGCAGGCAGCACCACTGACAAGAATCAAAAGTGATTTATTTCACAAAAGATTGCGTGTTAAAATTTGGTCACCAAGGTTAACAGTTTGCAAAAAACACTGGGGCAGGGGACGGCAAAGACACGATGTGCTCGACGGCTGGAGCACAGCCCTAAAGGAGGAGGAATCAACCCTTTTAAGGGACAGCTTCCCCAAACGAGCCTCCAGATGCACTGGGCTGCAACTCCAATCACCACCAGTCAGCATGGCCAATGGCTATGCTGGCTGGGGAGGGTGAGAGTTGTCGTCCCAATGCATCAGAAGAACACCAGCTTAGAAGGCTGGTCTATATAGTGCACCTTGGGCTTTACAAGGCTCCAGATTTTCTGTTTAAAAGCACTGTCACTCCACTGCTACTCAGACCAGCATATAAAAAACTGATTGCAATCTCATTTTTTAAAAAAATAAATAGCCACAATTTCTGGTTTTCACAAGCAGCAAATAAATTGGTTAACCTATGTCTAAGCTGTACCACTTCAGACTACAGTGGACAGTATACAAAACAATTCCCTGCACATTAAAAAAAAACAAAAACTAGCATGGCAGGAAAGAAAGGTAGCCTAGAACCCTCATTTCTAACAACCTCTAGTGAAGCCACCTTCAAGGGTAGAATCCTTCCCCCAACCTGTCCCTCCAGCTGTTTTGGACCAAATGTCCATCATCCTATAGCACTTGGCTACGCTGGCTGGCCCAGTGGGAGTTTAGTCCAAAACATCTTGAGGTCCAGGGGTGGTGGTGGTGGTGTTGATCCAGTATGTGGAAGATTGTTTTTTGGTATGGAGAAAATGATCATTTAAGCCCCTCATGCAGTTGAAAGTAGTACAGTTCAGCCATGGGTTTACTGTATTTGTATTTAAAATATTTATATCTCACCTTATGTACAACTTAAGGCAGTTATTTTAAATATCACATTAAAAATAAAACTACATTTAAAATACTTTACCACCTCTGTGCCTCAGAAGGAAGCAGAACAAAGTAGATTTCACACCAGACCAGTCTCCCTTTGCTGAGACTCCTGTAAAAGGCCACAAAAATTTGGAGACACCCCCCCCCCTTTTGTGTCAATGTGGAAGGGGAAGGAAGGGCACCAATGCAAGCTCTATGCATCAGCATCCACCATCCTGCTACTAAAACATGCAGATTTTCTAGGTAAGTGCAAGTGCATTGGTCTTCCTGTATCGTCTGCACGTTTTAGGCAGTGGAAACCCAGGACTTACCACAGACTGCAGCCAACCAAGCCTAGCTCTCAGATGACTTATCCTGTAGGATACATGTGCTTGCCTAGTTAATGCGTTACATTTGTGGGTCTTCACACAATACAGGTGTGAAGGGAGCCAAGGCACGAGGTTGTGTGCATGGGCTCCACGTGCCTGCACATACAATTAATCAGAAGCAAGCTGGAGAAATGAAAAGGCTTCATCTCCTCCTCCCAATCCCCCCCTCTCCCTGAAAATCAGGCTAGCCTAGAGGTGGGGAAACCTCTGACCCTCCAGATGTAGTTGGACTTCAACTCCCATCGGCCCGAGGCAGTATGGCCGAAGATGAAAGATGGTGGGAGTTGCAGTCTAACATCTGGAGCACCACAGGTACCCCACCACTGGGCAAGGCTCTGAATGAGTTAACACAACCTATTCAAAGGCTCCGGGACTGCCAGTTTCTATTGCTAGCTGGGCTTGGGGAACCTTCTGCTCCAAGTCCCCAAGGCCAGCATACCCCATCAGTTATCCTGGGATAACATCCCTGAAGTCACTTTGAACATCTGATTTGCATTTAAAAGTGTGCACGACTCTTGTCTAAGCTCCTGCACATCCTAGGATAAGTGATCCCATAAAAAAAAGAGCAGGTTGTCACAACTGGCTGGAGTTCACAGTTCTGCAGAGGAACACCCTGGCCAAGTCATGAGCATCCCAAGGTTAGTCAGCAGAAGGATTTACAATTCCATCCATGTTTGTGCCAATGGGGGAGGCTGATCTGGAGATAATGGTCTAAGCAGTCGGCTAGAAGAATAAAAGACTGGGAAGGCCCCGTCGGTTGCTGGGGCACTTTCACTGAAGAATCACTTCAGCACTGAGGGCAAAAGGGAGGGTGGTCGTGCACGAAGTGGTGTGTGTTGCTTACCTTCTGGCACAATGGGCGTTAATAATGAACCTCTCACCTCCCTGCCACTGTTGCAGTTGCTGCTCAGGTACAACACTAAACCTCAACGTGACCAGACAGGATATGGGGAGGCCATTTCTGCGGTCTCTAGGGCAGCTGCAGTTCTAAACCGGTCAACCCCACAAAAAGGGGACGAAGGCCACCGACCACAGGGTCTGATTGCTGCAATCTTTTCTCTCATGTGAGCACAGGGAAGGGGACAGATGGAAAAAACCTGGATGCTGAAACAGACAGCACTTGTTTGATTCCTAAAAAATACCAAGCACACCTTTCATGGCAAGTGACAAACAACGTCAAGTCACCTGCTTCGAACCTTCAAACTTTCAACCTTCCCGCTTCAGGGCAGGATTTGGACCCATGCTCCTCCTTCAGAGACAGGATCTCTGCTTCACCCAGATATGGGCTCCCTTCTACGCAACATCTCGCCTGCTTTCTCAGGACAGGTGCCGACGGTTCTCGCTGCAGATGGTCTGCACAGTCGATTCATCTTTCACACTTGCTCACTCTCCCAGGCAAACATAGCTTCTGGGTGGAACGGTCACCCGACGTCAGAATCTCTGCAAGGGGAGGGGGCGGCCAGTAAAACGGGGCCGGAACACTCGTGCTGCTCCAGCTGCAAACATTCACAGCCCACTTCCACTAACAAAAGAACATAAGACCTCTGCTGGATCAGAACAAAGGTGCATCCAGTAATTAAGTATCCTGTTTCTCAGAATGGTCAATCAAATGCCTCCAGGAAGCCCACAAGTAGGGCTTGACACCAAAAGCCCTTCCCAGCAATCAGCGGCATGCTGCCTTCAGCTTTGGAAGTTCCAGTTAGCCATCAAGGCTAATAGCCCTTGACAGATCTACCTTTCACAATATGGTCTCCTTTTTCAAGGCTAGCTAAGCCAGCGGCCATCACATCTCGTGGATGCAAATGGCATTACTTGTGTGCAGCTTGAAATACTCTGTCCTGCATCTACTGCCAATCAATTCCATAAGTGGCCTCAAGTTCAGACATTATGGGACAGGTGTGTGTGGGCGGGTGGGAGTTCTCTCTAACCTTTTTCTCCATACTACAGATTTTAAACCAGTTTGAAAGCCGTTCTAAATGTCATGGCTTTCCATGAACAATGGACATTTTACAAAGGGTATCGAGGATGCTTTGCTAGGGCTCACTACCACTGCCAGTTTTAATCAGGATCAAAATTTGTTTTAATCATGATATTCCTCAACCACGAATTACTGGATGCAGAGGTTGTGGGGTGGTGGTGGTAGGCAGCTAGGAATCCCTGTACCCTTAGCAAAGCAAACATTTCCAGAGTTCTTATGTGAGAGTGGGAATGAGGACATTTAAGCAGATGTGCTGTTACTCAATGATGGCCTGGGGCAGTGTAGACAGAGCGAGTGAGCTGGAATGGCTTATGTGCACTTTACCATTATGCTACCAGCCAGCCTCTCTCTTTTTTTAAATGAAATTTTATTTTATTTCAAAATAAGGCTAACAAAATAAAGGCAATAAAAAGAATGGACATAATAATAAATCATAATCACTAAAGAAACTAAGGAATTCACTAATTATTATCTAATGAAAGTAAAAAATACAAGTTCTACAACATGTAAAAGGAGCATGCGTTAAGTGTATGTCATTTTGGGTGTTCGTGCATATTAATCAGAAACAATACATTTGCACTCTGTTGGAACTTTATCAGAAGTTTGAAGTGCCTCGACACAGGAAATAAATGGAAACCACAGTGCCATAGTATCATTCTTCGAGGTAGGATTCCTCGCTCGCTGCACTTGCTGAATAAGTTTATACATACTCAATAGCCTCCCAAATTTTATTAATCCACTGCTCTTTAGTTGGTTGCTTTGGGGACTTCCAATTACATGCTATACATAACTGTGCAGTTGTACACAATGGCTTAAGAAGGTCTTTATGCAGGAATCCAGGATCATTAGGTTCAAAAAGATGAAGTAGAATTGCTTTAGGAGTTACCAGCGGTCTAACATGAAGACATTCCTGACAGTAATCAGCAACCATGCTCCAAAATTCCCACACTGTAGAACATTCCCTCCAAAGCTGAAAGTATGAACCAATGTGACCACACCCCTTCCAACAATACTGGCTACAATTAGGATGTATTAGGTGAAGCTTTCTATTCGCATTCCCCACCACCACACACACCACATCACACCACACCCACACACCATCCACCAATACTCTCCCACTCACCTTCCTCCACTGCTAGGGCTGTTTCCGAGCTGGCTTGCCCTTCTCTGGACTCTGTAGCCTCTCGAGATTAAGGTTGACAGAACAAAGGGCTTTCCCTGGGGACACAGATCAGCTAAGTCATCACAGTTGTCAAGGGGAGAGAGATTTTCCATGGGGGAACACAAGACAGGGAGTTCCCCTCTTCTCCATTATTTCATTTAGACTCACATTAGCGGCACTTCACACCCATTAACCATCGCATGCCGCTGCCATCTCTAAAGAGTCGTTTCCCTGCCAGGTGAAGGGGATGTGAGCATTTGAGGACCTTTAAACTTACCCATTTCTCCCACACACTCCTCCAGAAGAATTGACAGCTCAGGCAAGCTCAGGACCTTCAAGGTGGATGGCCATCCTTCTGGGCCTAAGGCAAAGAAAGCATTGGCAGGAAAAATCACTGCCTCTTGGCCTATCACCAACTGGCCATACATCAGGTAAGAACGGCGGTAATAAAAAGGGATCAGGTCAGAGGGTTGAAATAAGGGTTGCCCAACCGGCGAGCCACAGATGAATCAGGCCCCCAACAGATTTCCCACATGCAGACTAAGGTGTGGTCAAAGAGCCTTCATAGTTTTCCTTCTAATGAAAACAAGCAATGTAGTCTCCATATGTTTTTCTTATGAACAATTAGGGATCTGAGAAAAAGATTTAAGGCGAAGGGGGGTGGGGATGAACTGACCTCAAAAGAAAGCAGGTCCTCTGAAGCCATCTTCCTCCCTCAAACCTTTGAAGTACAATGGGACACTCCTCTCTTGCAGCCTGAAATACCCTTTTGGGATAGGTGGAATGGGAAGGGGAATGTGGGCTGGAGAGTGCTCCAAAGAATTTTTAAAAACCCAGCAGGAAAGACCACTCTGGCCCAGGAAATGTGGAAGAGAAAGAACACTAAAGGGAGCTGAGGTTTAATAGTACAGAGGGATTTAGGCTACATTCTAATGAACATGTGGCAACATAGATGCCCCTGAAGAACAGACAAGACTTACAGAAGGTACACAGAAAGTAAGACTGAAACATTTATAACGAACTGATCAGTTAGAACAGCGACCCTTTTGATAGGTCCAACTTTTTAGGCTGATTAAATTGAGCAATGCCACCATCTGTTGCAGCTATCAGTGTCAGGGGGCGAATTCTGTGCTTCATGGACACAGCTGTGCTCTGCAGGATTTCTAAATATCCTGCTAGTATCATTCTCCCGTCACCCCATTCTAATCACCCACCAGCGGAGGGATGAGATGGGCCTCGTTATCTAAGCACTAGCCTGGCAACCACAAGCAACAAGGAATGGCATGCATGTGAGCAAACTGTGGTGGGCGAGGATCGGAGCACTCCACTGCTCCTCTGCGCTCAGTAGGGAAAGGCAGCATGTTGCTGCTGTTGCGAGGGATGGAGCTCTTTGTCCTTCCAGTGCCAGCTCCCAGCAGGCTTGTAAAAAGCTCTGAGCTTGTAACTTTTGTGGGCTTTATCTAGAAGGCTGAATGAGCTTCTTAAGTTAAATTTCCTGCGAAGTAGATCATGTGGGCTGGATAATTTCTCCATGTTCAGTTTTGTTGCTCCCAACGGTAAAACTTTAATTGCTCCCAGTCATCACTTCACTTTAAACAGGAACTTCTGATAGCTGCTCAGTAGCTCAGCCACGCTCATGTCTCCATTAGTTTTTTGCCTGCAGTTGTGCTACCACGGCCGTCCCTCCACATGTCTGCAGTGACTGCATTCTCATTGATGCTTGCTTCTCAGACCCCCCTTTTAGTATTTATTACACCTTCCCACTTACCAGCTGGCAGCTGTGCTTTAACTTCCAAAAACCGGCCAGCCACACACTCTTGATTCATTCGGGAAGACAGTTCTGCCTGACAGGCCCTACCAGAGAAATCCAAATATTGTCAGCAAGGTTATGTGAACAGAATTAAAACACACATATATAGCGGAGCACAAATCACCACAACAGTGCAATGTCAGTATCATAAAGCATTGGAGTAAACCTTGGCAAAATAATCCTCACAAAAAAGTGGTATCAGAACTGTGCACCTAAGACAGAACTGAAGAGAGGCATTAAGATTAGGGCCAGAAACAGAGATAAATTTACTTCCTGAAAGTACCCCCTTTCCAATTCTGGGGCTGTGGGTATTCTACAAATTCTGTACCTTGAAGAGATGAATTATGCAGCCTGCAAAAATTATATAATTTACATCAAGTTTGAAGAATTCTACCATGTTTACTATTTTGCCTAATTTATTTTAGTACTCCTATAGTTAAGGAGGTATGCAGGGGATGACGCCCTGCCCTCAACTACAAAAAACCCAGCTCATCCTCGTTTATGTCTTTTGAGAATTCACTAAGCATTCCCCAGGCACTTTCAAACATATAATCATAATTACAGGGACTAGAAACATGAGTTTTTACATAAAAAAACCAAAGTCGAGCTTCTTAGCAACCTGTGCTTTTTAACCATGCTTTTCCAGAATCATGGCTTACATACAACCCAGCTTTATTCCAGCAAGAAGAACAGGGAGGCTGCAGCTCTTGCATTAGGCAGCAAAGGCTAAGCACCAGAAGGAAGGCTAAATTCTCAGGGACCGAGTAGCATGGCTTTGGCAGCAAGGGCAAGTTGCTGCCGCGTGTTTTGTGTTTCCGACTCCCCTAACCACCGTCTTGATTTCACCTCAAGGGATACAGGTGCTTACAGAGTGGGGGGTGTAAAGCAGGTGAGCAAGTCTGACCTTTGTGGAAGGTACTCACTGCATCTGTTCTAGGAGGATCCCAGCATTTCTGGTGATGGCCTGCACCTCTCGAAGTTTTGCCTGGGCATTGCTCCAGGTCACGTCCTGCTCCATCAAGCAGCTCTCGACCACAGCACGCAGCTCCTGCTCCTGGGACACCTGCCCCTTCAGCACTTCCACCTCCTCACACCTCTGCAAGGGAATAGGGCAAAGGGGCTAAGAGACGAGGGTCCAGAGTTGTGGGTGCCAATGGAGTTTCAAGAGCTACTGCTAAACCTGCCTGCATAAGGTCAACAGCGGTTCTTGTATTTCATTTTACTGTGGTGGAGGAAAAAGGACTGCCAGCTTGCCAAAGGATTCCCAGCCCCACCCTTTCCACATTTCCGACTCTTCGCTGTGTGTCCAAAGGTGTACTTTTCTCAAGCTGCAGCAGACCAGCACACATGTGCCAAAACTGGGATGTGACAATAAGCAGGTGTGCTTGGCCAGAGGCAGAGCCTTCCCCATGGGCTTGAAGAGCTTACCTTGTGGAGCTGAATGGCCAGTTCCTGCATTTCTGCCTCCAGGCGATCAGCATAGGCCAGCTCTAGGGCATCCCTGGGAGGCTGGGCACTGCTGTGCCAACGGGCAATGGCAGAGGTCATCTTCCTCTTCGGTCCAAAGAGACTACAGGAAAAGCAGGAAGGGATAAGCAGCAAAGCTACTGGCCACTTTATTGCTCTCTTCTCTCATTGAGAAAGAATACAGGCACGACAAAAGCATCTCTGCTTTGTTAGGCATGTCCATTCTACTCTGACCTGGTGAGACCAGGTCTGCACAGTAAATACACGCATGCACGCACGCACGCGCACACACACACACAAACACACGAAGCTTCAGACATATCAGTGTTTTTTAAAAGGCCATGAAATGCTGAACTCTACAGATCTACATATATTTTGCTTACGTTGCATCATTTATTCTGATAGTCATGGGAGAGAGGTGCTACTTGGCACTGCAGCTCTGCCCCCCGCAACCAGTGGAAATCACGTTCAACCATGAGGTTTCACGAACGTAAGAACCTAAGAGCCATGCTGGATCAGACCAAGTGTCAACCTAGTCCAGCATTCGGTTCACAGTGGCCAACCAGCTGCCTGTGGGAAACCCACAAGTAGGACACGAGTGCAACAGCACCCTCCCGCTAATGTTCTCCAGCAACTGGTATACAGATAGTGGAGGTAGCATATCGCCATCGAGACTAGTAGCACTGTCCTTGTGCATTTGAAGCACTGTGGACTAAAAATGAAGCTTTGTAAAGGAAACTGACATTCTCGGGAAGCTGAATTATGCGCTTGTGTGGTATACTTAGAAAAACCACAGTCTATATAGGATCAATAGGGGCAAATGAAGAATCAGCGCAGTTTATGAGATCTGCACAAAACAGAGCTGGAATAACATTTCTACGAGACAGCATCCCTATGATGAACAGAGAAAGGAAGTGCTAGCATGAGAAGCTTGGGCAAACAGGTACCCGAAATTCTGCTAGCAATGACAACAGAGTTCCCAGTGTTTAAGTGCAACAATATAGCCCAGGATGAAAAGGCCCTTCCCAGGGATGCTTCCTATGTTTCGGGTCACCAAATTAGGAGCACTGGAACCTGTTACACAGATGCAACCCGACTTGAGGATGGCAGGGGAGTGTTCAAGTCTGAAGGGGCAAGAGCGGAGGGATTTGGGGACAAGTTATTCAGCAGCTAGGGTGTAAGGTGCAGGGCCTCCCAGTCTGCAAAAAGGAGCTCCAGGAACTCACGTGATGCCAATCTCTTTCAAGTCACTCTCTGTTAGAGTCAGGAAGATGCGAAGGTCAACATCTTGCTCCTCAAACACCTGCAGGTATTTCAGACAGCCAATCTGTTCAAGGAAGGTGGCAAGATCCTGCAGCCCAGGCACAGCAAACAGAGAAAAAGGGAGGAGTTCAGGCATGCTGGAACTCAAGGCCAAGAGGAAGAAAGCAGGAACTGTTTCATATTAGACCGCTGTGTTTACATAAACCTGCAAACACCATCAGCTTCCTGTGAGCTCAGAGGCTCATGAACTGGAGCATCTCCTTTGCAAGACAAGCCAGCATGACCTAAGGGTTCGATAGCTGGACTAAGATTGGGGAGAACCACATCCAAACCCCTACTCAGCCATGAAGTTCACTAGATAACCTTGGACTGATCACACCTCTGTCTACCTCACAGGATTGTTGTGAGGATAAATGCAGAGGGGAAAACCATTTATGTTGCTCAGAGCTCCTTGGAGGAACTTGGGTGGGATTTTAAAAAGCCAATAAAGGAGGCCCTGTCTGGGTTCTGTAGCATTCAGTTACAGAAACATGGCAGCAACACCCACTGCCATGCAAAGTACTGAGTACTAATAAGGGCCCCTGCCGTTCCCTATGAAGTCCCCTATGAAGGACTGCCTTTGCCTCACTCTGCCCTGCCCCTCTCAATTAATAGTGGCTGGCTCTAAAGCACAAGGACTACCCCTATATTTGCTCCTCCCTACCACTATGTTTCCTGACAGCCTTTCCACAGTTACCTGGGGCCCTGTGTAGGATGCTGCCTCTGCATCAGAGGGGCTGCAGTGCTGATTAGATGTCCTGGATCTGTAAGACCAGTGGCTGTCACTGTTGCTGTAGCGGTTCTTAGCCTTCACATAGCTCTTGGCCTGTTTTCGACTGGAGGACTTTGTTGCATGGTCCGAATCCTGCAAAAGATAATAAAGGTGGCCTATTCTGAGGAAAAGGAATGTGCCATAAGATCATAGGAATGACTACATGGAGTACCAATGGGAAGCGAGAGCATCACTATCCTTTTGTAGTATGAGCATCAAAGACTTCTGAGTAACTGAAAGCTTGCTTACAAATTTGTACAGACTGCTCCAAAGTGCAGATGTCAAGATCCTTTGGGGAAGAACAGTTAGTGCTGGCAAATTAACATCGACTTGGGCATGCAGCATTTTTCATTTGTGCTCAAAACACCAAAGCTTGAAAAAGCGTTTGGTGTAGTGTGAAAGCTTGTTTCCACAGCCCTGTAAAGACTAGCTGGGCCAATGAAAAAACATTATTTTCAGCAGACATTTGGGATCCTCTGAGTTTGAAGGGACCTTCTCTGACAGCTCTGCTGCATTTGCTTAATATTGCCTAACTGATTTGGTTGATTTGTGTGTGTGTGTATTATGTTGTAGTTGCTCTTTTAATATGTATTTGGATTTTAATGCTGTTAGCTGCTTGTGGATCCTTTGGTATGAAAGGCAGGGATATAAATATGTTTTTATTTTTTATTTTTGGATTTTAATTTTTTTGACATTTACAAATCACAATTAAGTAAATTTGACAAATAGAAAAAATAGGGAAGGAACTCTTGTGTCAAAAGGCAGGGTAAAAGGAAGAGAAATAAAGGGTGGAGAATAGTCTACTATATAAATCAGAATGTAATGTCTAAGTAAAAATCATACAGAAAAATTAAACAGAGCGCTGCACACCGTTTCACTCCTCAAGCTATCAGTTTGTCTAGTATACATTAATAGGATTTAACCTTACCGGTCTTCAACAAGACACTTTATAGAGGTACTTGTACACAATAAAAAGACAATGATTTTTATAACATGGGTCAGCCATGCCATTAAGCTGAGAATTTATTTATTATTGCATTTATATCCCGCCTTTTTTCCTCTTACAAGGAACCCAAGGCGGCTTACATTATCCTCCTCCTCTCCATTTTATCCTCACAACAACCACCCTGTGAGGTAGGTTGGGCTGAGAGTGTGTGACTGGCCCAAAGTCACCCAGTGAGCTTCCATGGCTGAGTGGGGACTAGAACCCGGATCTCCCAGCTCCCAGTCCAACACTCTTGCCACTACACCACACTGGCTCTCCCACTAAGTATACCTCACACTCGCTATTTGCAGTTTAGCTGTAGCCAGTACCTAGGCTATTGGCTGTACTGAGTGCAGGGATTGCTTCAGAATCAAAGACATTGGAGAGTACCAAACCTGCATCAAGAGGAATTGTATAGCCAGCAATTATTTTTATATGCAATATGAAGTGATATTTTAATAACCAAACTGGTTCAAGGTGATAGCTAAGAGCGTGAGCTGGAAAGTCTGCCGTTCACCTCAGCCATGCAGGCCTTAGGCAAGCCACTATTCTTGCAGCCTCAGTAGCCTGCCTCTAATTGGGGGGCAATAATACTGCCCTTACTTGCAGGACTGTTGTAAAGATTTTTGAGAGAATGGATGCAAGAACATAAGAAGAGCCATGCAAGAGCAGACCAAGGGTCCATCTAGCCGAGCATTCTGTTCACACAGTGGCCAAATAGCTGTCCATGGGAAACCCACAAGCAGGACAGGAGTGCAACAGCACCCTCCCACCCATATTCCTCAGCAACTGGTATATGCAGGCACACTGCCTCTGGTACTGGAGGTAGCATATAGCCATTAGGACTAGGACCCTTTGACAGCCTTCTCCTCCAGGAATTTACTTAACCCCCTTTTAAAGCCATCCAAATTGGTGGCCATCACTACATCTTGTGGTAGCGAATTCCATAGTCTGACTATACGCTGTGGGAAGAAGTCCTTCCTTTTATCTGTCCTAACTCTTCCACCAACCAGCTTCATGGAATGACCCTGGGTTATAGTATTATGAGCAACGGAGAAAAATGTCTCCCTATCCACATTCTCGACACCATGCATAATTTTGTACACCTTTATCATGTCTCCCCTTACTCACTGGTTTTCCAGGCTAAACAATCCCAGCTGTTGTAACCTTTCCTCACAGGGGAGTTGCTCCAGCCCCTTGATCATTTAATTTCCCCTTTCTCCCCTTTTTTCTAACTCTACAATACCATTTTTTAAGTGCGGTGACCGGAACTGTACACAGTATTCTAAGTGTGGTCAGAGCATAGATTTGTATAAAAGCAGTATGATATTGGCAGTTTTATTCTCATTTCCTTTGCTAATTATGCCTAACATGGACTTTGCCTTCTTTACAGTAGCTGCACACTGGGTGGTCATTTTCATCGAGCTGTCCACAACAACTCCAAGATCTCTTTCTTGGTCGGCCACCACTAGTTCAGATTCCATCAGGTTATAGTTGAAGTTGGGATGTTTTGCCCCAATGTGCATCACTTTACACTTGCTTACATTGATGTACCCCCTTCATGGATCACTGCCTTGTTGTAACGAAGGGGCTTGAAGTGAAGCCATAAGCTATGCTGTGCAGGGCCACCCAAGACGGACAGGTCATGGCAGAGAGTTCTGACAAAATGTGGTCCACTGGAGAAGGAAATGGCAACCCACTCCAGTATTCTTGCCAAGAAAACCCCATGGAACGTATCACAAGGCTAAAAGAGATGACACCGGAAGATGAGCCCCTCAGGTCGGAAGGTGTCCAATATACTACTGGGGAAGAGCAGAGGGTATTTCCAAGTAGCGCCAGAAAGAGTGAAGCAGCTGGGCCAAAGCCGAAAGGACACTCAGCTGTGGATGTGTGTGGTGGTGAAAAGAAAATCCGATGCTGTAAAGAACAATATTGTTTAGGAACCTGGAATGTTAGATCAATGAATCAAGGTAAGCTGGAGGTGGTCAAACATGAGATGGCAAGATTGAACATCGACATCTTGGGAATCAGCGAACTAAAATGGACAGGAATGGGCGAATTTAATTCAGGTGACCATCATATCTACTATTGTGGCCAAGAATCCCTTAGAAGAAATGGAGTAGCACTCATAGTCAACAAAAGGGTGGGAAAAGCAGTACTGGGGTACAATCTCAAAAACGATAGAATGATCTCAGTACGAATCCAAGGCAAACCATTCAACATCACAGTAATTCAAGTCTATGCCCCAACCACTGATGCCGAAGAAGTTGAGGTTGATCGGTTCTATGAAGACCTCCAACACCTTCTAGAACTAACACCAAAAAAAGATGTCCTCTTCATCATAGGGGACTGGAATGCTAAAGTAGGAAATCAAGAAATCACCGGGATAACAGGCAGGCATGGCCTTGGTGTACAAAATGAAGCAGGACAAAAGCTAATAGAGTTTTGCCAAGAGAACACGCTGATCATAGCAAACACTCTTTTCCAACAGCACAAGAGACGACTCTACACATGGACATCATCAGATGGTCAATATCGAAATCAGATTGATTATGTACTTTGCAGCCAAAGATGGAGAAGCTCCATACAGTCCGTCAAAACAAGACCTGGAGCTGACTGTGGCTCAGATCATGAGCTGCTTCTTGCAAAATTTCGGCTGAAATTGAAGAACGTAAGGAAAACCACTAAACCATTCAGGTATGACCTAAATCATATCCCTTATGAATATACAGTGGAGGTGAGGAATAGATTTCAGGGATTAGACCTGATAGACAGAGTGCCTGAGGAACTATGGACGGAGGTCCGTAACATTGTTCAGGAGGCAGCAACTCAATCCATCCCAAAGAAAAAGAAATGCAAGAAAGCCAAGTGGCTGTCTGATGAAGCTTTACAAGTAGCTGAGGAAAGAGGGGAAGCAAAAAGCAAGGGAGAAAGGGGAAGATATATCCAACTGAATGCAGAGTTCCAGAGAATAGCAAGGAGAGACAAGAAGGCCTTCTTAAATGAACAATGCAAGGAAATCGAGGAAAACAACAGAATGGGAAAGACTAGAGATCTCTTCAAGAAAATTGGAGACCTCAAGGGAACGTTTTGTGCAAAGACGGGCATGATAAAGGACAAAGAAGGCAGGGACCTCACAGAAGCAGATGAGATTAAGAAGAGGTGGAAAGAATACACAGAAGAACTATACAGGAAAGATCTTAATGTCCTTGATAGCCATGATAGTAATGTCCTTGATAGCCATGATAGCGCGCTCACTGAACTTGAGCCGGACATCCTCGAGAGTGAAGTCAAGTGGGCCTTAGGAAGCATTAGTAACAACAAAGCTAGTGGAGATGACAGTATTCCAGCTGAGCTATTTAAGATCCTAAAAGATGATGCTGTTAAAGTGCTGCATTCAATATGCCAACAAATTTGGAACACTCAACAATGGCCACAAGACTGGAAAAGGTCAGTTTACATTCCAATTCCAAAGAAGGGCAACGCCAAAGAGTGTTCAAACTACCGCACAATTGCGCTCATTTCACATGCCAGCAAGGTGATGCTCAAAATCCTACAAGCTAGGCTTCAGCAGTATGCGAACCGAGAACTACCGGAAGTACAAGCTGGGTTTCAAAGAGGCAGAGGAACTAGAGATCAAATCGCCAACATTCGCTGCATCATGGAGAAAGCAAGAGAATTCCAGAAAAACGTCTATTTCTGCTTCATTGACTATGCTAAAGCCTTTGATTGTGTGGATCACAACAGACTGTGGCAAATTCTGAAAGAGATGGGAGTACCAGACCACCTTACCTGTCTCCTGAGAAACCTGTACGAGGGTCAAGAAGCAACAGTAAGAACCGGACATGGAACAACCGAGTGGTTCAAAATTGGGAAGGGAGTACGACAAGGCTGCATATTGTCACCCTGCTTATTTAACTTATATGCAGAGTACATCATGAGAAATGCCGGGTTGGATGAATCAGAGGTCGGAATTAAGATTGCTGGGAGAATTATCAACAACCTCCGATATGCAGACGATACCACCCTAATGGCAGAAAGCGAAGAGGATCTCAAGAGCCTCTTGTTGAGGGTGAAAGAGGAGAGTGCAAAAGCTGGTTTGAAACTCAACATTAAAAAAACGAAGATCATGGCATCTGGCCCTATCACTTCCTGGCATATAGAAGGGGAAGAAATGGAAGCAGTGACAGATTTTACTTTCTTGGGCTCCAAGATCACCGCAGACGGTGACTGTAGCCATGAAATTAAAAGACGCTTGCTCCTTGGGAGGAAAGCTATGGCAAACCTAGACAGCATAGTAAGAAGCAGAGACATCACCTTGCCGACAAAGGTCCGTCTAATCAAAGCTATGGTTTTCCCAGTAGTAATGTATGGCTGTGAGAGCTGGACTATAAGGAAGACTGAGCGCCGAAGAATTGATGCTTTCGAACTGTGGTGCTGGAGAAGACTCTTACGAGTCCCCTGGACTGCAAGGAGGTCAAATCAGTCCATCCTAAAGGAAATCAACACTGAGTGCTCACTGGAAGGACAGATACTGAAGCTGAAGCTGAAATATTTTGGCCACCTAATGCGAAGAGAAAACTCTCTGGAAAAGACCCTGATGCTGGGAAAGACTGAAGGCAAAAGGAGAAGGGGACAGCAGAGGATGAGATGGCTAGATAGCATCACCGATGCAATGAATATGAACCTGAGCACACTCCGGGAGAGTGCGCAGGACAGGAAGGCCTGGCGTGCTATGGTCCATGGGGTCACGAAGAGTCGGACACGACTGAACGACTGAACAACAACAACATTGATGTACATCTGATATATGCTGTGTAATACAGAACACAGGTGCACATACTGCACAGCCAAGTTCATATATGCATGCTCATCATTTGGTGGGTTTCACGTGCGAACCATCAACCACAGGGGGTGGGGAGAGGGACCTTTCAACACTACCTCAGGCACATATTTTTTGCAAATGGAGGCAGTTCATACGTTGAGCTGCCAGTGCAGGAGTCACTCCTGCTGGCAAATGAAAAGAAAGCTGCTTCTTGCCTGGAGGCTTGTGCCTCCTTGTCAGAAACTAGCCCGCAAGCTCCATTCCTCTTTGAACTCAGTTCTACTTCTCTCTTCTATGGGGCATACAGCAGACATGCAGCAGAAATTCCCTCATCAGGGTCAGATCAAATGTGGAAATCAGCTGCTAGGCATAACAAGAAGGGTTCACAGATCGGGAGCTCTGTGAATGCTCACCCACCCCACATTGCTTCAAAGCAGAACTGAGGGAGGCTTCTCCCACTGAAGAGGACCTAGTGTGAAGTCATCTAGGTAACCTTGAAAGGAGAGCAAATGGGAGGAATCACCCAGTCCTGCATAATCTCCACCACTGAAGGACTATCAGGCCCAATTACTGTGATTTCCCAAAACGTTCCAAAAGGAGATGTTTTCATTCTATATCCCCTGAGGCTGGAGAAGTACCTTAGAGAGTGGCAGTTTATCTAAAGTCCGTCAGAGTTGCTCCCACCCACATTTCTTTTCCACATCTGGTTACTCTATTTAGGATGAAATCCAATTAGATCCACGCTGGGTACTTGTAAGCCTCCAAACTCAGAGGCTTACAAGTAGCCAGTGCAGGGTGGGAGGAGAGTGGTGGCTCCACGCTCCAGCCACCCCTCATTTTTGCTAGATAGGCAATTTTGCCCATCTAGCAGCGGTGCCTTGGGGTGGGGGAGGGAAAGAGTCTGGGGCGGCCATTGGAAATGACTTGGGGCCGCTGCCCCGGTCGCCTCCCCCAGAACGCCCCCCCTTTCCCTGTCTTCACACTCCGTTTTCTGAGTATGGAGAGGTAGCTCACGCGGTTGTCTCTGTACCAGCGATGCAGGGGCAGGGAGTGCGGTTTCCTGGCTCCGAGCCAGGAAACGGAACTATCCTATGCCACCCCTACCCCCAACACTGTCTGGTGGGCATAGGATTGCTCCCTTATAGGAAAAATCACACTTTCCAGCAGTGATCCATGTCAAGGAAACTGGGGTTCAGACCACTGAGATCCTCCCCATTTCATTTCTTGTGTTTCTATATTGCCCCATAGCTGAAGCTCTCTGGGAAGTTCACAAAAATTAAATAGCATGAAAATATATTATACAAAGTACAAAAACCATTTACATGAACACATATAAACAGATCGCGCACACATAAACAACGCAGTTTTTGTGTTGAACCTCATTGCTCTCCAGGGAGCCCTCGCTGCTGATCCCCATGGCTCTGGCCAGGCCTTCGCTGCTGCTGCTGGTCCTAATGGTGGTGACGTCACTGGTGAAGAAGGAACTATCTTCTGAAATGGACAGAAATAATGAAAATAGTGACTGCTGCACTCAGACCTCGTAGATGCAACAGAATATCAATATTCTGCATATTTTAATGCTTATCGATAGCGACTTCTTTGATTATATATTCTAGAGCAAATTATACGTCACAGTTGTATGTTTATCTGAAGGGATAACCTTGTCCGCCTGGATTCTGAGATACTCTTTGACACCTGGGCCTCAAAAACTCAAGGTAATTCACAATGGGAACATGGCTTCAAGGAAGCAAGAAGGTACCTCTGCTGCTATTGCTTTCCACGTCATGTTCATTGATGGGAGAAGTGACATCTCTGTACCGGAGACCTCCTCCTTCAAAGCCACTTCCATCATTGTTAAAGGTAACATAGCCCTCTGGGGGGACCTGCTCTGTGTGTAAAAGGGATACAGTGAGAGGAAGAGAGGTGAACAAATGAATGGACAGATTTCATTTAGCAACTTGCTGTTACTTAATCCTTGTCCCGAGGAGTTCAACTGAAGGAGAGATAACAGGCTTGTGGTGAAATGAGCGTAGTAGTTATTGAAATAATTTTAACCCCTTTTTTGTTGGGAAGACCCCTGTGGTGGCCAACAATTATAAGCTGTATAAAATATAGCATACCATAAAAACAGGTTTAAGAAAACCACATCATAAAGTGACAGAACTAATCTACTGCCAACAGCAATAGTACAGGCAGCAATACATCTGTCAACCAGCACTTTTAAATAACCGGGGTTTCACTGGCCACCCCCTCTGCCAACGTACAGACTTCCTGAAATAGGGAATATTCCCTCTTTTTTTGGCCTCAAACATCATGGTTTTGAGGGGGGAAAAAGAACCAGAGGGTTTACTCAGACCCATGCAGACGGTGCAGTAAAATACCCTCCTAGAATGGTCACGAAGATAGAATAATTCAACCCAAAATCTCAGTGGAGGGTGCAGGGATTTGCACACCCTGCTGGATGAACTCACCTTAAGCTTCCCTCACTAGCTTGATAAGCAAGGTGGCTTCGGCACCCAAGTGTTAAGCATCAGGCGAGAGACAGCAGTAGCCCCAGGCAGCAGATTGTGCTCACCCACTGTGGCAGAGGAAGCAGAACTTGAACTCACCATGACGTGATTGGCTTTTCCCTCCAGTTCTGGCTGCCGTTATCTTGGCTAACGCATGGGGCCCTTCATGGATACTGGGGCCTTTGGACTTGCGAGCAGGCCTCTGCCTCTGAGGAGCGGAGTAGGATTCATCTGATGAGCTCAGGTCCTCATATTTCCCTGAGTGTCAAAATGCATGCAGTCAGTAGATCTAGTGTCTATGAGGATGTTGCTCTACATTCCTAGAACACTTTGTACTCTTGGGCTAGTTCTCAGATGGGTTTTCCTGGAAGCGTACACCCAAGGCTGATGTTAAGTCTTGCAGCCTTCCCCAACCTGGTGCCCTCCAGGTGGTTTTGGACTTCAACTCTCATCAGCCCCAGCCAGGCTGGCTACTGGTCAGGAATACTGTAGTCCAAAATATCTGGAGGGCACCAGGTTGGGGAAAGCTCACCTAGCCAGAGCTATGCTCATTCAATTCCAGAATGCACCTTTTGCCAAGGAGGAGGGGAAAGACTTTGAGTTCTAACTTCAAAAACTTCTGCTTCTTCCTATGGATCTCCTGTTAACCAGTCAAATCATAAACTCCTGGCATTGTCATCTAGGGCAAGCACAGGAAACTGAGGGACTGCAGCTTTATGTTCTTGTATATATTAAATATACATACCCTCTAAGCAAATCAGTATGCTCTGTTCTGAAGAGATACCATTAAGCTTATCTTGGACTTTGCATCTTAGTCCATTCGCACAAACCAAGAAAGCGCAAGACAAAGCTTCAGGAGATTTGAGATCAGAGGCTGTCGGAGTTATAACTCAGTAACCCAGGTAGATCTCTAAACCAATGATTACTTAGTGCTGACATAGCAATTCTATGTGTGTCTACTCAGAAGCAAGCCGCACTGAGTTCAGTGAGACTTAATCCCAGGTAAATATGTACAGGATTACAGCCCAAGTATTTCTATTGCTCTGCTCAATAGATGATGGCAGCTCTACCAATTCATAACATGTGGTAGCTGGCCTAACTAAAACCCCATTTAATTTAATATACCAGTGAGCCCTGGGACAAGGATTGGGGTAAAGACTCTCCAAACGACCCCAGGGGATGTCACAGCAGGTCTAAACCCTGGTTTATGATAAATGCTGGTCAATAAACCCCAGAGAAAGGAGTGGCAGGAAGGAAGCACATCATGCCAGCCTGCTCCCAATCCCTTAACCCCGATCAATCTTCATTGGTCCCCATTCTTTAAAAAAAAAAAAGGGTAAAGGTGCCCCCAACCAGTCATGTCCGACTCTAGGGTGTGGTGCTCACCTCCATTTCTAAGCCCAAGAGCCAGCGCTGTCCGAAGACGCTTCCGTGGTCATGTGGCCAGCGTGACTGAACACCGAGGTGCACGGAACGCTGTTACCTTTCCCGCCGAAGCAGTGCCTATTTATCTACTTGCAATTTCTTGCTTTCGAACTGCTAGGTTGGCAGGAACTGGGACTGAAGACGGAAGCTCACTCTGTCACGCGGCACTCGTGTCTTGAACTGCTGTCCTGCCGACCTTCCGGTCTGCAGTTCAGTGTCTTAACCACTAAGCCACCGTGCCCACCCCCCCATTCTTTACATCTCCACAATAGCTCATTCAATCAGCTCCTTTACACTAAATGCTCATTAAGCCTAAAACGGGGAGATGGATTAGTAACACACTGGGATTATGGGATAAATTTAGCATTTAAAAAAAAAGAGGGAGAAAATCAAGCTGTTAAAAATATGTGATGGTAATAAAAGAGAATTAATTGAGAAACAGTGAAAAGCTGAGAGTTGGAAAGAAGAATCGCAGGAGGGAAGCTGGGATTTCACCTAAGCAAGCCAAAGGCCCTTTCTGCAAGAGACTATAATGAGGTGGCTCAGTCACCTGGGCCCCTGCAGAGGACCTTGGGCACGGGGGCAGTATGCAGGTCGATCAGCCCCACTATCTTCACGTGTCCATACTTCATGGCCAATGCCCGCGCTGTGGCTCCAGTGCTGTCCCGTACATCTACTCTCACACCCTGTTGGGAGGCAACACACATTGTTCAATTCTTCAGGCAGAGCTGGTTGCTATTTTAAAGGGACCCAAATTGTTCAAAGGTTGTGCGGTCAAGAGAGGATCATAAGGGTGCATTTTCACATGCAACATCCCTATAGGATCCACCAAAGGATTTGTGCTCCTAGCAAGGCTGAATAATACCGTGGTATTAGGCAGTCATTTTAAGAAGGTCTTTTAAGCATCATGTTAGAAATCTTTTGCAGCGCTTTTGTGGTTTTTGTCAATGGCACCAATGCATGAATTCTCCATATTTAGAGCTCTAGATACTCTCCTGACTCAATAAATCTGCAGACATTCCCAGGTCCATGCCAGCGAGCTCAGCTTCTCATCCCATTTCAAGTATGAAAACAGATCGAGACAAGAGGGATCTGCAACAAAATGGTGCAGTGTATTACCAGGCTTTAAGAGAAGCGCTCCTGTTCAGGACTCCAGCCAGCCTGGAACAGGAGCTTTGTAATGCTGAGTGGAGCTGAATTACTCCATATATTTATCTCTATGATGACAACATTCTGTCATACCGAAAGCTCACAGGGCCATTTCTCAGTGATATATTTTGCATATCTAGGGAGCCCCTTAAGTATGTAGAAACCATTACCTTATTTCTGGGTGGTCCCATTTCACTTCCAAAAAGGTAGACAGTTGACCACCTGAGTTTAGTATTAGTACATACACAAGTGTGACCTGCAGCAAAATGTTGAAGCACATTGTCACCTCCTCCCACCACCACAAGAGGAGTGCTGCAGTTCATGGCTTGAGACAGCCTGGAACAGAAAACTTGTAGTGTTGTCTATGCCTCTCCAGGAGCAGCCAGAGAGAGGGGGGAGGGAGTTTCAGAAATAGGGAAAGGGATAATGAAGGTCACCAGGCCTCCTCCTGGTGTGCTATATAGTGCTAGAGAGCTACCAACCCCAAACCTGCATATTTTACAACTATACAGAGGGAGGTAGAGGCAGGTAGTTCTGAAGAAGGGAAAGGCACACCTCTATCCCCTTACAGGATAGTTACTATAAACAGTCAGGGGCTTCAGCAGGTGAATTCCCTCTCTACCTCTACCATCCATTTTTCTCCCACCCCACCCCAACCCTCCTCCCCCTCCAATTGATACACAAACATTTTGTGCCTCAAACTGCTCTCAGCCAGAGACGTGATTGGTAGACTTAAACAAGCCCTGCTCAGGTGTTTGTCTGAATACACAAGGGCTAAAGGTGAGTAATCGGCAGGGGCACACGCACAAGGCCCAGCCCCAACATCCCCCAAGAGGCGCAGGCCCCTCTTCAGAATGTCACACGTTCAGCACAAAGGTGTGAAGGAGGCTTCCACATGCGGCCAGATAAACGCACTTAGAAGCCTCCACAGGATTGGGGATCCTGGTAAGGCACCCGGATGTGTGCAGAAGCCCCTCAACACGTCGGGGTGGAGCGGACGGTAATGTTAAGGGCAGGATGTCTGCGTACCCCTATAGCGGTACATACGTTTGTGAACCTAGTATGTCTGGCATATATATTATTTATTTATTACATGTATATCCTGCCTTTTTTCCTCCTTAAGGAACCCAAGGCGGTGTATATAATCCTCCTCCTCCTCTCCATTTTAGCCTCACAACAACAACCCTGTAAGGTAGGTTGGGCTGAGAGTCTGTGACTGGCCCGAAGTCACCCAGTGAGCTTCCATGGCTAACTGGGAACTAGAACCCAGATCTCCTGATTCCTAGACCAACACTCTAGGAATCTTAGACCACTACAGCACACTGGCTCTACTAATGCAGAAACCATTACCTTAATTTTGGTTGAGTGGCCTCATTTTGCTTCCAGACCAGTAGCCATTCAAACCACTGAGTTCACTAAAAGCGGGAGTGATGGTATTTGCAGTCTGACCACATGGTAGCAACATTTATGTAATCCATAGCCACAGGTACTTCCAGACAGGCAGCTCCTGTCTGTACCAATCAAAATGCATTGTGCAGCAATTCTGTCTTCCCCTCCTTAATGGTTTTTTTGGAGCAAGAAAACGACAAAAGAAACAGTGGGGCAACACAGAAGGGTTACAAATGGCAAACGACATCATCTGGAACCCTGTAAAATTCTGTGTTTGAGACGGAGTGATTGCACAATAGAAGCCCTGTCTAGAAGCGTAGCATAGAAATATTGCAGAAACAGCGAACTCCAGTCAACGAACACTTATGCTACAATATTAAGTTAGTCTTTCATGCATCACAGCACTTTTTACAGCTCCTGCCCCAGCAGATTAACATGGTTGTCCCTTTATAAATATTGCAAAGATTTCTAACTTCTTGGTTACAAATATCTTTTTAAAAATGAGCATGTGAATTCATCCTAAGGGTGGAAACTCCCTGAACTAGCTCCAAGCATCTCACCCCAGGTTTACACAGCAGGCAGCTATGGAATATGGAGCATCCACCTTTGGACAGAAACACACTGTAGCATCCTTTCCTCCTCCTTGAGAGTCCCTAATGCAGCATTCTTGACAGCTATTAAAGGAGAAGGTCTGGTGCAGAGATGGAAGGGGGATTATCTCCTAACCCAACACTCAATACATGAATCCAGTTAGAGTGGCTTAGAAATCAAAGGCTGCATAAACCCTGCATAATTACACATTTTAAAAAATGGATAAGGCAAGTGTTGATTAGCACATAGAACAGAGAACCACATAAAAATCCATACAGAGCATGCAGACTTTTGATGAAGCCATACATTAGAATAACTGTGCTGAAAAGACCTGGACCTGGTTTGCACGACTCATCATTTAATGCATGATTAACCCTGGTGCACACCATGGCCATTTCAATTGTGCTACTCCCAATCAGGCCAACTGGGGGTTGTGCCGTGTCATCCAAACCCAGTCACTGTGGGTTATTCAGGGGTTAAATAACCCTAACTTAACTCATGATTTGCAGTAGGGGTTAAGCGAGAGTTGTTTAATCCTCAAATAATCCACAATGACTGAGTTCAGACAACAATGCACAACTCCCAACTGGCATTCCAAATGGTGGTTGCACATGCTGCAACTTGTGTTACAGGAATGTGTGCAAAAACCAGCTTTTTCTGTACATTTCACAGCTTTCAAATCCCTGCAGGGGAAGAGTTTTGAAAACTATTTTAGATATAGAGCAGTATACAAATATTGTAAATAAATAAAATAAATAAGAGAAGGAAGAATTTACAAAAAGGCAATATGCAGTAGATATAAGCACTCCCCTCTTACTATCCCTGTCCCGTAACGAGATGCGCAGGCAAAGTATGACCAGTGTAGATCAGAAAAAGCACGAGTCAGGTAGAGAGAAATTTCCAGTGATGTTATATTGGTGGTAAAAATCTGGTAGGATTCATCCAAAGAAGAAAGGTATGCATGAATGCATTATATGCTCAGTTTGACTGACATGGCATTTCCTATTCCAGTAAGACATGTACAGGATGACTCTAAAGGAGGTCTAGATGTGATGCTGAAGGAAAGAGTTAGCTTTCAAGAGGGTGTTACAGAAATGAAGGAGAACTCCATGGTGAATATAAGTGGCTCAGATTGATTTAGAGACCACTGCCTGGTTGCGTAGAGCATGGTATATCTCAAGAAAAGGAAAGAATCAGTCATTGTTTCTATTCAGTGCTTTCTAAAAGAAAAGTTATGTATAAAGGTAGAGAAATGGGAGACACCCAGTACAGTAGAGATAACAGAACTATTAGAGGAAAGGATGTGCTGAAGAAATAGTGTGGATGTACAAGCCTCTTTTCTCCCCGATCCCATGACAGAAGTCGGAATTTACAGTGAGAAGACTTATCAGATAAAACAATAGCCTCGAAGCAAGATCTGCGTTTCTTAACATAGAACTAGAGCAGTGCTTTTCAGTTGTGACATTAATACCACTGGACATACTGTCAAATTACCACTGGTTGAAAAAGCACTGGGTTAGAAGAACAGTGTCATGGTCTACCTGAGAAACCAACACTCACTTACATGATTGAGAAGATACTGGACAATGATCTCGTGGCCAGAAGCAGCTGCTTCCATCAGTGGGGTGTATCCACAAAGGGGCTCCCTGGACAACAGAAAGATACAGCCCATGGAAGGCTAGGGTCAAGAGAGGTGTAGTTATGCAATGGGGGCATGCTGGTCAGGTCACACACAGCTGGAGAGACAAAAGGGAAAGTACCAAGAGCAGGCAATGCTAGGAGCACAAACCTAGGATAATCTGGTCTTAACACCACATTCCAGCATGAACATATGAAGCTACCTTATACAGAGTCAGACCACTGAGCTGAGTACTGTCTACCCTCACTAGCAAACATTCTTCAAGGCCTCAGCATTGGCCCTTCCCAACTCTGCTACCCAAGACTCTTAACAGGATATGTTGCTTTGGCTCTCTTGGCCTCTAGCTAAGGGAGTGAACCAGAAGTCTTCTGTATGCAAAGCATGTACCATACTACTGAGCTACAGCCCTTCCCTGTTGGTGTGTCACTTTGGGCCCTGAATAGCACCCAACATATTTTAAACTATAAGGTACGTGGTAACAAACGGAACCCCTGGGTCAAATCAACATCCCACCCCCACACCGGAGAGGTCCTGTCACCTCTCATTCTCTTCTGAAAGGAAATGTAGGCTTAGTTAACACTGATGTGTTATGTCTACATCTGAGTTGTGCCTCTTCCGATTTCAGGTGGGGGCTTACATGCTTGAGTACTCTTCCATGTAAGAAAATTCCTTCACAGAGAAATTTGAGGCACAGCAGCAGCACATCAATTTCCAAGTAATAAAGAGCAGAGAAAATCCAACAGGAACATTTTAAGTAACAAGGAGTTTGCACTAAAGTCAAAAGAGAGGATATTAACAGAGGGTTCTGAAAAGAGCCTTCAAGACAACAGGCAAGAAATAAAGGGAGAAAAATCAGCAGATGAATTAAGGGGTAAGATCAGAGTGGAGTGAAAAGATCAGCGTGAAGTACTAATGCTTTGGCAGGAACTGAAAGAATGTGACCCGAGCACCAGTCTGACACCAGATCGTCTCACTAGCCCCTATGCATCTAAGTGAATATCTGCCCCTTCCAATCCCATCCCACAGCTAAAACTCCAGTTGATGCTCTAACCACCTCCTTTGGAAATAGCTATCACAAGGAGAACTGATGGGACATAATCTTTACAATCTCTACTTTTCTGTTTAAGCTTTTTAATGGACCAACAAAAAGTATCTGCTCAGTGTTCCATTTTTTCTACTGCAAAAAGAACATTTAAAAGTTCTCTGCCTTGAAAGACTGAACTATCTTGTCACAATTTCCCATCCTGTTGCCAAAATTCTGGAGTGACCAGCTGAAATCGAATATTGAAGCTTTCCTACCCCGTCTTTCCATACCAGTGTCTTGCTTGAAACATGGTTCCTCCCACCAACACATTGCTCTTTCAATGTACACAGCACACTAGCTTTTGCTTTCAGTCCAGAGCAGGCAGTGTTATTATTTATTTCATCTATGTCAGGAGTGGCCAACCTTTGGGCAAGTGCACTACAGGTTAATGCCAAAATGCCACTTTGTACTGCTGTCATTCCCACTAAAATACATGCGCAGCCTCTGTATCTTGGGGCATTTTTCTTTCCAGTCCATCAAGCCATAGAGCTGGCAGAAGCACCGTGCTGGAGAAGCAAGCAGGAGTTCAGACATGCCTCTTGTGCCATAACCAGGTCCACAGGCCTTCCTCCTCCTGTCTGAGAGTTCCACAAATACCAGTTACCTGTACCACTTATGACATTTATTCCCTAGGGTAGCCATTTATGAGCTAGATACAAGAATACAGGAATGTTACCTGCTATGTTTTCTCCTCCTCTTATCTGTATGGCACTAAGCATTTTGTTATGACAGCAGGTATTCAAAACATGCTAGGGCATCCATTCACCACCTTTACTCTTACCTGCAATTGGCATTAGCTCCACTGTCCAATAAGAATTGGACCATTTGCTGATGGCCAGCACTGGTGCAGTGAAAGAGGGCAGTCCAGCCATGGATGTCCTTCATCTCTAACTGGGCACCTTGCTTCAAAGAAATACAGAGCATCTGTTATGGCAGTGCATCTCCCATGTCTACGCCAAGCCAGAAGGTACGGTGATGTGCCAGAGGTGCGCTTTCATGATATCTCAGACTGCAGTTTGCAGCCACATTAGTTTAAGATTGTTGATATTTACCTTTTCTATTATAATAATAATCAAAGCAGCTTACAGTTATGGCGAAAAATAGAATTTTAAAAACACATTCTTTTAAAAATGAATATTGGAAAAACAGCAATACTAAAGCTTTCAACTGTTATTATGTCTTAAAATGTTAAAGTGTAAGAAATACAGATTAAAAGCTAGCTGTAATAGAAAGGTTATTTACCAATTGTGTAAAGACATACATAGGGAAGTACTTCCATACAGGCAACCACCTCCAGCTTAAGTGGTGTCACCACTTCAATGAGAATTAGATAACTGCTGATTCTCTCTACTTTTTTGCCCACCCCACGAAGAAAGAAAAACACCAGCTATTCTGTCCTCCCTTGAATTAGGAGTACGGTGCCTTTGAAAACTCAGGAGTATGGTAACTGCTTTGAGTGCCATTTTTTGGTAGAAAGGAAGGGTATAAATCAAATAAATAAAAATATGGTGTTTTTGGCAAGGATGTTCTACAGAACTATCTCCTGCTCAGGAGGACAGAAGTGGTACACTCCACTCCAGAACTGTTTTACACCAGTTCTTTCAAGCAGCCCAGGGAAATGAGCAGTAAGCCAGTGCCAGATCTTCCCAATAATTTAATTCCTAGCCACTGGCAGTCTCAAGTGATCCATTTTATTTGGTATATTGTATAGATTTGATTGATTGCCTGAACAGTGATACAGAAATACATTATTAAAAATGAATGAGCATCAGAGCAGCTGTAAAATGTCAGTATACAGCATATTAGATTAATAAGTACCTAACATCATGATGGACAGACCATATTACACAGGCCTGGGGAGTGGGGGGGAGAATATCTCAATCAGCTCTTCAATACCGCCCCCGCCCCGCCCAACACAGACTTCAGGGATTCTCCCATCAAACTTGCTCCTACCTGAACAGCCCCACTTACTTTTGTTTTGCTTTTATTTCTTAGGGTGCAGTCTTATGGGATCCACCCTGGATACTCGAAAACCTCCAAACTCGGAGGCTTATGAGGATCCAATGCAGAGCAGGAGGCATATTGCACCTCCTGCCCCACATTTTAGCTAGATGGGTATTTCTGCCCGCCTAGCAGAGGCTTTGAGGAAGGGGAGAGAAGGATGCTGGGGATGGCCTGTATTCCTGTGTCCCCAGTCTCCTCCCCTCCCTGCTCACCAGAGCACGCCCCTTTTCACCCCTCTACAAGCTCACATTTACGAGCTTGGAGAGGAAGCTGGTGCAGTTCTCTCTGTGCCGGCTGCGAGGGGGTGGGTGAGGGGAGCTTGGACCCCTGGGTCCGAGGTCAGAATGCTATCTCCAGCCTTGGATCCAGGAATCCACAATATCCTATGTCTCCCAAACGCTGTCTAGGACGCATAGGATTGCTCTCTTAGTTATGGTACACTGAGAAAGACCGCTGGAAATGTATATGTTTAAAGTACATAGCTGATGCCTTCCACAGCTGTTACCAAGTATACCCACCTGAAGGAGGAAAGAGGCAGCACTCTCATTCCCACAGCTAGCAGCCAGCATAAGTGGAGTCTGCCCTTCTGGTGTTGATACGTTCACGTTCACACCAGCCTCTAGCAGTATACGCACAATAGTGTCATGACCAATATAAGAGGCATACATTAACGGGGTCCAGCCACCACAGTTCCTCTGATTCAGGTCCATTTCCCTGCTGGAAGGCATGAGACAAGTCCATTTTGTATGGGCAGCATATCACAAATTACCATGATTCATAAATTTCAAAGGTTGTTTCCTAACCTGCCCCGTTTCATAGCATCAAAATGGGTAACTACCTTAAAAGTCTTGTGGACAGCAGCAATCAATTTCTTCAGCCATTAGTGAGTGAGAGGATTATTAACTGCACTGTCTCCTGTATTTCTCCTTCTTTGCTTCAAAGGATTCTGGCAGATTTTAGTTACCTTTATGTTTCACAGAATGATTTTAAACAACCAGTGCTGACTTAAGGCCTGACCTGTGCAGCAAAATGAAGTGGTAGAATGGACTCTATCAATTTAGGCTGAAGATGGAGAATACTATTTGGAATGCTCCCCCATGTAATACACACCCTAGACCTGAAACACTAGTACATCAAAGGGGCATTTACAGCTCAGCCTGCTTGCTGCTGTGCCAGTTTTCTACTTGAAGGGGAATATATTGGGGGTTTTTAGTACAGAAGAGCATTCAAAAATGTGATTCCCTCCACTTGCTGTCTGAAGTAGTGCAGTCTATTCTACTACCTCAGGACTCTTAATTCTCCTGCATATGTAGATAAGGCCTCATTTATCTATTTAATTAGTTAACATGAGTAAAGGAAAGCTCTATTGAAGGATATTATTTCTTCATCTTAAGACATCTACTCCTTACCGTTGAATACCCTCCTTTACCACCTCATACTGGCCTATAGAGGCTGCTGTATGAAGGTCCAAAGGAACGTCTAACTCCTGGCGACACACCATCTGACCCACTCCATGCCACATGGTCAGGCTGCGATCCAGCAGTTCTGATTCGCTGGCTTCATCACTCAGCTCCGACATTGTGACCTAATGAGCCAAAGGAAGCACGTACCATCAGTTCTTCACCACCCTGTTTGAAGGATTACAGTAAGGTTGGCCAATGGTCTCAGGGTGTGATCTGAAGACACAGGATGAAGCTGGGATCCCTGTGTATGCAACCTTAGATTCCATGGACAAAAGGCAGGATACAAACAAAATAAACAGAATTGCGAAGACAAACTGACCTGTTCCTGTGTCTTTAACAGTAGTTTGATCTGCAGAAACCAGCAGGTGATATTTCTTCACAACATGCAATGTAGCTTTACCGCTTGATAATGTTCACAGATCTAGCTATTGTTAAAGGCATGGGAGCAGGGCTGCCACATACAACCTCATACAACCGCGCATTTCATGTAGCACTGCACTTACTTGGAAGCCTGGCCTTTTGAGACATCTATGATGATGTGTTGGCCCTCCCCAAAGTAGGGCTATCAACAGGCGATGTGAGACACAAAACAATGAATATACTGATTACCACTTGAAAGAGCCGTTTGCTCCAAAGCAAAAAAGGCAAAGTTGCAAGAGCAGGTTTCCCCATTAATTTCAACAGACAGGGCAGCTCTGGACATACAGAAAGGATGCATGCAGACACTATCCCCTCTATTAAAATGAACAAAGCAACTTGTGTAAGGGGCTCAGAATAAGCACTGGAAGGTACAGGAAGCATGTCCCACAAACCTGCTCTGAGATATTAATCTCTCTTATTTCCATCTCTTGGAGGGAGGAGGAACCTCCACTGCACCTATTATGCCTCTGGACGGTATTCCCATTACTATTGTTCTTGCTGGAAAGGAAAGGGTGTAATTTCACAGAATCCCTTGACTGCCCAACCAAGTTTATGTTTGGGAGACACAAAGCTAGCCTAAATTGTGTGTGCTCAAGCCGATGTCTGCTATTTGCCTTTGGACAAAGTTTCCCACTACACTTTTCGCTGCTCCCTCCAGCCAAAACATGGTTAGTTCCTCCATCTGCAACCTTTGCCTAGTTGCCAGCAGTGCAAGTAGTAACGACTCTGAAGTGGTAGCATCCTGTCTCAGTTTGGGGAAAAGAGCTGATGACATTGTATATAAAGCCCATTTGAAGGGCTTATTTGCCAGCATAGTAAATAACAGAAGTCCTATTACCAAAATACACAAACCTTCATTGGGACTATCATGCATTAAAAATACAAACACAAAACAGGGAAGAATACTATGGAGTGAAAATTGTGGGGACTGGGGAAAGCCCTCCACTCAACTGAATGGGAGTGGTGGTATAGCAATAGTTACCCCAGATCCAGTTAAGATGAGTACAGCTGTCAAAGCAGCTCTCCTCTTCAAATACATTCATATTTGACACTCAACTGCTCATTAGCACACATACAATGTACAAGCTACATTCTTCAAGAGCATAAAATTCTCTCTGGGATTATAAGTTTTGAGGAAAATATTCTGCACACAAATAAGACAGTTAAACACTTGCACTCAGTTTTGTAGTCAGTAGCTGTTTTGCTTCCTTTTATTGTGCAACAGCAGTGCCTCATTCACAGAATTTTACTGGGGGTCCAGATAATGTTGCCTTTCATTTGTAGCCTTCCCATGTTTCCCGACCACCTTGTCAGTAAAATATCAGTTACAGAAGCTGCACAATGCCTTTTGATTGTTAGAGCTAGTAGCCCCACATCTAGAAGCACTCTTACTTCAAAGACGTATATCCTATCTTTCCTCAAAAATCCTCAAGGAAATGAATAAAATAAAAGCCATATAAACTAACAAATTAGAAAAGCCATACAAATTAGAACATCAATTACTATCTAACAATATATTGTCTAAAGCACATTTTTTAAAAGTAAAAAAGAGCCATGCTGATCCATGAGATAGAGAAAAACAAAATCCAGTTGGGCAATAGATTACGTGGTGCAAAAAGAAAGGCATGGGGAAAGAAACCACGGAGTCCAAAGAATGGCTAAGTATTGTGGTTATTTTATGTATTTCTCATGTAAACCACTTAAAAAACCCTGTGATATCAAGCAGTATGTAAGCAGCCTGAATAAATAAAAATAAGATAAATGAGGCCTTCAGTATAGATACTTCCAGTCCCAAAGTGGAGATTTGTGTTCCGAATGAATTACTCAGTGATAAGTGTTGCAGGTATCAGATTACTTCCAGCAATGTGCGTGACGAAGAGCTCTGAAGAATTCAAAAGCTTGCCCATTTTTGAGCAATTTCGGTCTCTTCTAATAAAGGTATTGCTCAACTTCGAATATCTAATACTCAAACATCATGGCACGGGAACAGCCTTCCCTAACCTGGTGCCCTCCAGATGGGTTGGACTACAGGCTGGGGGATGCTGGGAGGTGTAGTCCAACCCATCTAGAGGGCATCAGGTCGGGGCTGCGCTAAACCAACAGCGGAGATAATACACCGATAATACGGCAGCAGTGCGAGTCATTGAAAAACACACCTCCAGCTGCTCTCGGCCACCAAGGGTACAGCGGGGACCCATCCCGCCTGCACCCTCAGGGGGAGCCCCCCAACACAGGGCCCGTCGCCAGGGTAAGCCTTGGAAGAACAGGCCTCCGAGGCCTCTTATGGACACAACCATCCGCGAGGGCCTTGACGACGGCAACTTTCCCCTCCACCCGCCGCCGAAACCTCACCCGCTTTTACCTCAGCTCGCCACAGCCGCTCTCCCGGAAATGCCCGACAACGACGCCAACCGGAGCGCGCCAGGACTTCCGGGAGGCCCCTCCCTCCCTCTCTCTCTCTCTCTCTCCCCCCCTCTCCGGCCACGTGACCCTCCTCCTTGAAAGGCCTTTCCCATTGCACCGCGCATCCACCGCCGTCGCTCACCCAACCAATGAAAGGCTGAGATTGCTCAAGGCTCCCCTCCCCCCCAACACGCCCTGCCCCGCCGCGCCTTCCGAGCCGACGAACCAATAAGATGCTCGCTCGCTCGCGGCGGGGGTAGGTCCCGTAAGGGGGAAGAGAGTGAGAGAAATGGAAGGGAAATGCAGAAATAACGCGGAGGCCACGGATCTTTTACTTCTCGCTCCCGACCCTTTCTGCTTCGGCACGTCCTTCCCGGTGTAAGTTTATCTTACTTTTTGTGACGTGTTTCCGAGGAGGCAGGCTGAGCCAAGCGGTTAGAATTGTAGTTTACAACCTGCCAGGACCTCAGAAATGGGCGGGGCGGAAGGGCGGGGCGAGTAGCCTGGAGCGAGTAGCCTGGAGGCGTTCGCAGTTTAAACGAGGTGTGTGGTGACGGCGGCGGGGGGGTATTAAACGGGAGGGCGGTGAGGGGGGGGGAGACGAGACGTTGTATTCGTGGGTTGGCTGAACAGGGGGTGGAACTCCGCCAATAGGGGCTACTAAATAGGCGGCGAGCGGCTAGGAGCGTCTGGTTGCTATGGAAACAGGAAAGGCGGTACCCGGCGCCTAAGGGGGCGTGGCGAACTGATGCGATGTTGTCATGGTTACAAGCTCTTTCCCCCCTCTCACTCCCCTCCCCTCCAGCACAGATGTAAATTGCTTCATACGCGCCTCAGCGTTTCAAAATCGAAGATCGCACAAATGTCAATGATAATATAATTATTAACAATAATAAATAATTATTGACAATAATAACGTCAAGTCGATGTTAAAATAAGTCCTAAAGGTCTGACTATTTTAAAAATAAAGGAGATGAAAAAATTAGAGAAGAACCAAACGTCGCTCCAGCAGTATAACAATCAAAACATCTAATGGCGCAATCCTACGCATGCTTAGACAGAGAAAAAGCCTACAACGACCAGCGTGCCCCAGCCAATGCTGGCTGGGGCATGCTGGGAGTTGTAGGCTTTTTCGCTGTCTAAGCACGCGTAGGATTGCGCCCTAAATATTCCATACAGTATGATCCAGATTGTATTGTTGCTCAGTCGTTCAGTCGTGTCCGACTCTTCGTGACCCCATGGACCACAGCACCCCAGGTCTTCCTGTCCTCCGCTCTCTCCCAGAGTGTGCTCAAGTTCATATTCATTGCATCGGTGATGCTATCTAGCCATCTCGTCCTCTGCCGTCCCCTTCTCCTTTTGCCTTCAGTCTTTCCCAGCATCAGGGTCTTTTCCAGAGAGTTTTCTCTTCGCATTAGGTGGCCAAAATATTTCAGCTTCAGCTTCAGCATCTGTCCTTCCAATGAGCACTCGGGGTTGATTTCCTTTAGGACTGACTGATTTGACCTCCTTGCAGTCCAGGGGACTCGTAAGAGCCTGGGCCTGCTTTTCCTGCCCTTCTGGTAGTTCAGGGGTGGCAGTTTGTGGTCCTCTAGTTTTGGCCTACATGCAAACAGATCGTTCCAGAGTCACAGGGCTGTGCTGTCAGTTTACGCGGAGCGCTGCTGGATCCGAGACCTAGCTTTCTGCCTCCATTCTGTCCAGTTTCACCTGGACTAAGTAGTTCATCCCCTGCAAGTCGTTAGCAAGGAGTCTGCGGCGTGCTCTCACTTCACACAGAGCTTGGCTCAAGGCAGGGTACCCTGTCTCCTGACCACACCAAGCTCCACACGAAGGGTGGGTAAAGATGGAGGCTGTGCAGCACCGGCTCCAGGTTTCAGTCCCTGCCCGCCTGCCCCTCACCCCTGGAAAAATGCCATTTGGTGGGGGCTGGCCTACATTGGTGTGTCCTCTGGCAGGCTTACTTGGTGATGGTGGTGGTGGATGGCTGGGTCTCTGAGCCATCTGCCGTTTTAATTTCCCATGCAACATGGCAGGGTAGCACCATATGTTGGCTCCAGACTAAGTTAACCATGAGAGCTTTTAGCTGTATGTCAACTAATAAATATTTGATGATTATGATTATATTTTAGTCCCATTGAAATCAATGGGACAAGCTAGTCATGACTAACTTGATTTCCCATTGATTTCTATGGAGCTAAAGCATAACTATGTTAGTGTAGGTTCAACCCTGCGTTGGGGCCATTGTGGGTACTTAAGACGGTAGGGAGGCTCACAGACCTACCCACTCAGTGGAGGGATCTAAATTTAGTGTCAGCAGTGTGCCCTGCCAGGGTACTTGAGGCCCAGCAGCTGCCAATGGATGCCAGCTGCTGATGCTAGCCCTGAGGCCTTGACTCTTGCTGTGACCCTTAACAGATCTGAGCCCTGACAGGTGCCTATCTCTGCTGGCTGGTAGTGCCAGCTATACATATCCATTGTGTTAGAATTCAGTGAGAGGGAAAAGCTACTGTATACTGCAGTGCACATCCATCAGTGCTGAGATGTTACTGATCCTCAAACAATGGATCAAGTGCTACAGGATTCTCAGCCAGTTCTTATTTCTTTATCACATCACTATCCCATTCTTTCTTCAAGGAGCTCAGAGCATTGCATATGGGGTTATCCCAGTTTTATTCTTACTACAACTGTTTGACATAGTTTGAGACATCAAGAAGACCAGCATAAGGTCTTCTAGTGAGATTCCTAGTTAAGTGGGAATTCAAATATAAGACCCACCCAGTTCAAGATTATACTCTTTCCCCTTCATCTATGCAGACATCCTGACCTGTGCTTTGCCCTCTTCTTTCTTTAGTGCCATGCGCTGAAACTCAGCTAAATAGATTGTAGAGAACCACTTCCAATGGAATCTGAGGACCAAAGGAAGGAAAAAGAAGGTCCCACTGACCTTCCAACAACACCTTTCCAATGGGGATCTGTTCTGTCTGCAGTAAAAGATCAGATTCCCTCGATGGATTCTGATATATCAATGGTAAGTGCTGTTCTCCGTTTTCTGTTCTCAGTCTTCAGCAATCCTGGATATCTATTCAAGATGTATGGCAGCCTTCCCCAACCTGATGCCCTCCAGGTGGGTTGGACTACAACTCCCATAATCCCTAGCCAACATGGCCACTGGGAATGTCAGGAGTTGTAGTCCATCCCATGTGGAGGGCACCAGGTTGGGGAAGATTGATGCAGAGATTTGCAAACTCCTCAGGAAGGCAGTTTTCAACTCAGATGTTTTACACAGCTAAAATTAAGGAGGACATGGGGTTAATTTATAAGACCTGAATAGACTGCTTTCTTGCCTGGGGGTGGGGGTAATTCAGAGTGTGGTAAAATATTGTGGGTTTGCATCAACCATATTAATCACATTGCTAATCCTATTATCTCTGTTCAGTTCCCTTGAGTGGTTCTATCTTTTTAAAAAAAAATTACAGTTAAATGTCACAGTTTTTGACATGATTTACTTCTAAGTAAATGTGCGTAAGTTCACACATTTATATCATGACTAGTGAGATCCCCAACAAAGGGGGTGAGTGCCAGTGCCAGCAGTTTCCTTTCCCACCTCTGTTGCCTTGGAATGACTTTCATTGTTTCTCCCTACCATTTGATAGTCTGATGGGGAAGAAGATGGGGAGCTTTTCATCTTCCAGCGAGATCAACCCAACCTGATTCCAGACTTGTCAGATGAACTCGAAGACCTTCCTCCAGAAGAAGCACACCAGCAGGTCATTGATCATGCCTAAAGTCACTGGCTTCAGCCCCAGTATGGCAATGCCTTTATTGTTGTTGTTCAGTCATTCAGTCATGTCCAACTCTTCATGACCCCATGGACCATAGCACACCAGGCCTTCCTGTCCTGCGCTCTCTCCCAGAGCGTGCTCTTTACAGCATTGGACTTTCTTTTCACCACCAGACACATCCACAGCTGAGTGTCCTTTTGGCTTTGGCCCAGCCGCTTCACTCTTTCTGGCGCTACTTGGAAATTCCCTCTGCTCTTCCCCAGTAGTATATTGGACACCTTCCGACCTGAGGGGCTCATCTTCTGGCATCATCTCTTTTAGCCTTGTGATACGTTCCATGGGGTTTTCTTGGCAAGAAGGGTTGCCATTTCCTTCTCCAGTGGACCACATTTTGTCAGAACTCTCTGCCATGACCTGTCCATCTTGGGTGGCCCTGCACGGCATAGCTTATGGCTTCACTGAGTTACGCAAGCCCCTTCGCCACAACAAGGCAGTGATCCATGAAGGGGAATGCCTTTATTAGGTGTGCATATGGGTGCATGCAAAAGTAGGGTGTGGACTTGCTGCTGCAACATTTTCAGTTTATAAAAACATTAAGATGGGGTGTAGGAGGAGTTATGCAGGTATACTAGGGGCAAGAGAGATAGCAGATGCTTCCAGAGGGAATACACATGAATTTGTGGCATTTTGGTTGGTCCTAATAAAGGTATTACCATCCTTTACTCCTGGATTTTTTTTTTTCTTCTTCTAATGGACCAGCATGGCTACTTCCAAGTTTTGGTTTCAGTCATCTGGTTTCATACCAGAGACCAAATTTGTAGGAAATGTCTCCTTTTGCCATATATAGAAAATGGAGAAAAATTACTTGGCAAGCACACCCAGAAGGGATGTTAAATCCCTAAGGAAATGGAGGAGAAAAGCTGCTCATCTGGGCTTGCTTGTCCCTTCTTCCGGTGCACTTTGCCCTCACTGGCAATTACTTCCAGGTGTAGACCTGTTGAAAGGTTGACAGTAAGTATCCCATGGGTCTTCAGCTAGTGCAGCATTCCCCAACCTGGTGCACTCCAGATGTGTTGGATTACAATTCCTATCATTCCCAGCCAGCATGGGAGTGTGGTCCAACATGTCTGGAGAGCACCAGGTTGAGGAAGGCTGCACTAGTTGAAGACCCATGGGATTGCCGAGCTTTCAGTAACCCTTACAGCAGGGGTCCCCAACACAGTACCTGCAGGTGCCATGGCGCCCACGGGGACCTCCAGCAGCATCTGAGAAGCTCTCTACTCCCTGCCCCCTTCAAAATTTAATTTTTAATAAAAACTTGGAAAGTGTTGGGTCACCCAGTTCTCCTTCCTGTTCCTGAACCTGCCACTGATCTGCTGTTACAGGACAAGAAGACAAGGAAAGAGTTGCTTCCTGGCCCCACCCAATCTTCCGTCCACACAGACCTTTCCCCTTTGGTCTCTCTCTAACTTTCCACGCCTAGCCTCTAGCCTGGCTATTTCTCCCCCATCCTTAGCCTTGTTCTTTCACTCCCTTCCTAGCTCCCCTCCTAGCTCCCTTCCTTGCTCTTTCTCTCCCACTCACCCCTTTATTTGTATTTAACAGCAAAATAAAGTTCTCTCCACTCCTAGCCTCTAGCCTAGCCATTTCTCCCTGACACCTCTGTCTCCCCTCTCCTAGCCTCACTCTTCCTCTCCCCTCTACCCCTTTTCCTTGCTGTTTCACTCTCCCTCCCGGCCTTTAGCCTTGCTGTTTCTCTCCCCCACACCTCTTTTGACTAGCCAGGCCCCCATGGCAGCCATTATGTAACTAGCCGCATCCTCTTTGGGAGCAATTTTGCGGTGGTTCCCACAGCAGTTTCTCAAATTCCCAAATGTGCCCATGGGTTCAAAAAGGTCAGGGGGTCCTGCCTTACGAAGTAACAGGCTGACCTAAGTGGGCTTCCACCGGTGCCACTGAAACATTTGATTCTGAAAAGGTATAGAGAGGCAAGGAGAAGGATGTGGGAGTCTCTACACTACAAATGTAACCAAACTCCTATAGAAGCAGTTTGTCATGACACCTCATCCTCCACTCCAAATCTTGGAAACTGTAGTTAAGACATTTCTACCCCCTCCCCTGAACTGCACTAGTGAGAAGGAATGAATGCTAAATGAGTACGTCTGTGCAGCAATCCCCATTTTGGGGGTTTATAACTGTTGTCATTGGTGGGACCCAATGTGTAATTTTAATATGCCACCATGTTTGAAATCACACATGACTCGTTCAGTCTTTCTGGTTTTAAGCATCTGATCTTCAAATAGTGATTACTGAGATGTGACTGGTGTCTTTTCTGCACTTTCAGAAAACTTTTGCATTCATGAGATATCCAAGAGAGATCTGGAATGAAGATGGAGGCAATCTGACTTTTCAAAAAGACAAGAATGTCCTTCAATCTGTGTCTAGGGGACGCCTATTACTAAACAGAGACAACTTTGGCCTTCTGACTGAAGAAATATCAAGACAACAAGCCATAGCTCCTTCGGAATTATCTACAGATGAGCATAAAAGTGGAGAGGGAATCTCAGGAATCTTCCCAGAGAAAGAACAGGATCTTAGGAAAGACAAGGACACTCATCCTGGTTTATCACTCGATATGTCACCATCTATGGAAGTGCCACCTTTTTTGATGTTAAGCACCAGCGAAAAAGAACGGAGAAAAATAATAGAAACAAAAATCCTCTCCAAGGCAACACTGGGCCCCCCTTCTGGAGAAGTAGATCATCCACAGCCCCAAAATAATAACAACAATTTAGAAAGATTGGCAAAAGCAGAAAGGGATCTGGGAGCCATTTCAGATGAACACCCTCGAGAGTTTATGCTGTTTGCCTTCAAGGTATGTATGGGACTAGGATTCCCTTTTCCTCTTTGAAACAGCCTCTCCGCCTTCTATTGATGGCAGGCAGAATATGGAAGATGAAGGTCTAAATATGCCGAATGTCAACTGAACTTGTTAGGCTGAATGTTAAATGTACTGCCAGATAAAGGGTGGAGATGGACATTTGAAGGTGGTATGACAGAGCTGTTGTTACCAGTGATGGCCACACTCATCCCACTATTCTGTCTCTATTTATGGGGGGTTTCCAGTTTTTCTGGCACTTCTGATTGATCAGAGATATTAGCAGGAGAGGGAAAAAGCCAGTATGCTTATCATAGGCAACAGCAGCTCCGTCATGTTGGCTGTCCCTTAGCCTCTTCCAAACTCCCACATACACCAGGTAGCAGACAAGGCCCAGACCAAGAGAGCACTAAGGTAGCTTTATTCGGGATGGTGATGGGCCAAGTATCACCTCCAAATCCATTTTCTGAGGTGACAGAGGTAAGTTCTTTAATACACCAGCAGAACAATCCTATATTCAGGTACGCCGGGGGAAGAGAGATGTTGTCACTATGCCAGTGCAATGTCCACCACATCCTACACTTGCCAGCCCAGAAAATGAAGGGGGTGGGGACACTGCTCCAAAAAACACAGGGCAAAGTGACTTTCCATGAATCCAAAGAATTTTATTTGCAACGTGTCGCAGATTCAACAACTTCACTGGCTTCTGGTCTGCCTTCAGGCACAATTCACAGTGTTGGTGAACTACAAACTCCAACAAAGCCCTATACATCTTTGGACCAGGCTGTCTGAATGACCACATTCTCTCATTCAACTCAGATTCTCTCATAAGACCTGGGGAGGCCCTTCCCTTGGTCTCACCACCATCTGAGGGATGTTTGGTGGGGACGCAAGAGAGGGGCTTCTCGGTGGCTGCTCCCAGGCTCTGGAACTTCCTGCCAAGGTAGGCTAGGTTGAATCTCTCTCTGTTGTCCTTCTGCCAGCATGCCAAGTTTTTATTATACAGGTTGTAATACAGGTTTCACATACCGGGGCTCTCAGATTCAAATCTAGGATACAAAACCACATTGAGGCAAAGCTGAGCCAATCAGGAGTTGTGCTACATGGACCCATAGTCTGGCTCCTGTATGAGCCAACTAGCCCCTCTGGCCCGCCCTCTCTCTGTCAACCAGGACCGGCCCAAAACATATTGCTGTCTGAGGTGGAGGACAAGATGGCGCCCCTGCCCATTCCATGTACAAAAGCTTACTGGACTGGCAGGTGAATCTGTCTTCAACACTAATGATGAGAACTTGAAGGCAGCTGGCTAACTTAGGGGGTGCAGAGCAGGCTGCAAGGCACAAAGTTCTTTCCTTGAACACCTTGCTGCTGCCTCCCAGCATCTGCCATCTGAGGCTTTTACTCTGCCTAATGGTAGGGCCAGCCCTGCTGGCAACCTGTGTGACGAATGCCTGCCTGCACCTGGGCAGGCTATTTTGTCTCCCCCTCCTCCATTTTCCTTCCTCAGATCTCTCCCATTTCATAGTGCTACATTTGTAGATCCTTCCCCAACCTGGTGTCCTCCAGATGGGTTGGGCTACAACTCCATAGTCCAACCCATCTGAGAGGCACCAGGTTGGGGAAGGCTGATCTAACTTCAGCAAACTGGAACTGGGGATTCAGTTCAAGCTGGAGGCACCAGGTTGGGGAAGGCTGTTCTATGTTCAGCAAATTTGAACTGTCTCAGAGCTCATAATCTTAGATACTACTCACTCCCAAAGTATTTCAGTTACTTCAAAATAATGTTTGACAGAAAGACCCAACTATCATTCCACCTGCATGGCTACAGCAGTTGTGTAATTTAAGTATATTTGTTCCGCTCCTTTGAAAACGCAGACTCAGCTCTGGTATCAAATGTTTCTATTGTCCTGCCTTCTTCATCTCTTCCATTCTGCTGAGAGACACTGTTTGCCTCAACTAGTAAATTGCTACTGTCTTGCCAAGTCGCAATTAGCTCTTGTCTAAATATTACAAATTAAATTGGAGAATCTGGTGAATGCCAAAAGTGTAAGCTGCCGTGTTAGAGCAGCGGTATTCATGGGCATCTCCACTCCTTTGAGGTTTATCAGACAGGAAACGGCAGAGAGGCTCTTTTCAGACAGCATGACAAACAAAGGAGATTATTACAATAGAAAGCACATTCGCTTTCAGCACTGACACTGTTTGGATCAGAATGAAAGGACTGAATTTAAATGTTTGTTGTAACTGTGATCCTAGTCAGTTGTAATTGGCAGTTTACACGTTCTTCAGACTGATTCTACAAATGCTATTATTAACTGCCCTGAAACGGTCAGTTTATAACACAGATCCATGGCTCTAGAATGAAAAACAGCACATTCAGGGCAGTTCATATTATGAAATACAATGTTCATATTACCTTTTTCTGCATATGCACTGGGAACAGATGTACGGGAAGGTGGATGAAGCCCTATTGAACAATCAGGTAGCCTGGTTCAGGTGGCTTTATGCATTCTGCAAGACAATCAGGAAAGTGCCTTTTTCTTCTGACATATACCAAAGTTACAGTACAAAAGAGAGGATTTTGAATTGGCCAGCTGTATGTAACAGTGGCTAGGTTGTTATACTCTAAAGGCACAATCTTATGCATGTTTAGACAGAAAAAACGTCTTAGAACTCCCAGCATTCTCCAGCCAGCATGGCTGGCTGGAGAATGCTAGGAATAGTAGGACTTTTTTCTGTCTAAACGTGCTTAAGATTGGGCCCTAAATATTGAAAATCACTGAGAGTACAGGATGGATGGCTAAGATGTGGGAATATGCTGCAGTGACCAAATCAACACATTTTATAAAATATTGACCAAACAAATTATTTTGTTGATACAGGAGCACTATAAGATTTTGCAATCTAAGAGAGCAATCCTATGGCTTCTAGACACTGTCTAGATAGCCATAGGATTGGGGGGGGGTTGTAACCCATGCTCCCCACCCCCTTGGTACCGCACCACTGCTGTCTCCGTGCTTCTAAACATAGCGTGGAGAGAGTGAAAAGGGGGTGGTCCCAAGGGAGGGGAGCACGGAAGCCACTGTACACACCTTCCTATCAGGTCTACGGGCCCTTCCCCTCCCACAAATGCAGGGTGGCTGGAACACTGAGGAGAGGATCCCCTCCGTTCTCTGTCTGCCCTGCATTGGATAGGTGTCAGCCTCTGAGTTCGGAGGCTGATGTCTATCTCGATAGAATTCCGCCCTAAATCTTTTAGCTTCAAGGAAGATATCTGAGGGATGGCTGCTATCTTGGATGGCTTTAAAAGGGGATTAGACAGATTCATGGAGGACAAGGCTACCAATGGTTTCTAGTCATGATCTATTACTTACTATTAGAGGCAGTATGCCTCTCAATGCCAGGCGCTGGGGAACATGAGCAGGAGGGTGCTACTGCACTCATGTCCTGCTTGTGGACTTTCTATAGGCATCCTGTTGGCCACCGTGGCAACAGAATACTGCACTAGATCGACCTGTGTTCTGAAGAGCAGGGCTCCTCATATGTTCTTAAGCTTTACAGTAGCACCTATTCAGTCACAAATTGTTCTTTCAGGAAATTGAGAAGTGGGATCTAGACAAAGTTCTACAGGGCCTCGAGATGCGAAGTGATGACCGTACAAGCTGGACAGTGGAAACTGCTGTTCCTTCAGTGAACCATGGTGAGATCAGGAAACATGATTTGTGTTTGCTTGATGTGTTCAATCAGTTGAAATGCAGCAGAGTATCCATGGAGGCACAAGTCAGATTTCAAAAACCGAGCTCAAAAGTCATGCCATATTTGAGTCCTGACTTTCTTGGTGTTATTCCTACTGAGAACGTACCCAGTTTCTTCTCGATGGCCTAATTGTCTATTCTGCATATTTACTCAGAAGCAAGTCCCACTGTTCAATGAGACTTGCTTCTAAGTTAGTGTACAGAGGATTGCAGCCTGAGTGTGCTAACACTGAGGGCATAAAATGTTGTGTTATCCGTCCCCCAGTGGGAGCATATTCCAGTGTCCTCTAAAGGATTTGGACCTTTGTGTCTTTCAGATGAATTGGCACTCAAGAAAGTTTGCTTTTTTTGTGTATTTTAATAGAACCATAGAATCATAGAATAGTAGGGTTGGAAGGGGCCTACAAGGCCATCGAATCCAACCCCTGCTCAATGCAGGAATCCAAGTCAGAGCATCCCTGACAGATGGCTGTCCAGCCTCATCTTGAATGCCTCCAGTGTGGGAGAGCCCACTACCTCCCTAGGTAATGGGTTCCATTGTCATATTGCTCTAACAGTCAGGAAGTTTTTCCTGATGTTCAGCCGGAATCTGGCTTCCTGTCACTTGAGCCCATTATTCCGTGTCCTGCACTCTGGGATGTGTTTTTAAAATAAACAGAACAATAGTATTAAACACACCAACATCCTAAATATATTTTGTTCAACTTTAAGCAAAGATATCATTCTAATATCACCTGTTACATTTTTCATTTCAATCAGCCTTCCCCAACCTGGTGCCTTTCAGAATGTGTGGGACTGCAGCTCTAATCATCCCCAGCCATGCTGGCTGGGGGTGATGAAAGTTGTCATACAACACTTCTGGAGGGCAGCAGGTTTGGGAAAGTTTCTGGAGTTATCATCAAACTTGCTGTCAAGATTGCTGAAAAGAAACTAAGATTCAAAATAGGTTAAAACAGGGATATAAATGCCTTGACCGTATAAATAAATCTACACCTCATTTCCCAATGGGCTAGTCCAGTCTTCCCTGACCTGGCCCCCAGATGTTTTGGACTACAGCTCCCAGCACTCCTGACCATTGGCTATACTGGTGGGGCTGATCAGGGATGCAGCTTGGAGCTGCTGAAAACCTAGGAATGGCTTGGCCAACTCACTTTTCAAAGTCTCTGCCTTCTTAGTCAGTGGAGGGTGGAGCTGACAGGGGGAGAGATACAAGAGAAAAAATGTCCTATGCTGGCTGGGGGGTGCTGGGAATTGTAGGACATTTTTTCTGTCTCACGGAGGAGAGGATTAACCCATTCCTGTCAGCTCCACCCTTCGCTGACCAAAAGGACACTTCACAGGATGTCTAAAAGCCATCTGAGGCTTTTACCTCACTCTGCCTAATGGTAGGGCCAGCCCTGCTGGCAACCTGTGTGACGAATGCCTGCCTGCACTTGGGCAGGCTATTTTGTCTCCCCCTCTTCCATTCTCCTACCTCAGATCTCTCCCATTTCATAGTGCTACATTTGTAGATCCTTCCACAACCTAACTTTCTATTTCCATCCAAAGGGCCATGGTTTGGATCCCAAAGACCCCAGCATCTGGCATATTTTAGCCTTCCCTCCACCTCTAAAGCCCCTGCTATCTGGGTGGTGGAATTGCACTACTCCACACTTGTATCTCTCCGCCGTCTCCACTTTGCACTGCTTCTCCCAGCCTTATACTTCCATCCAAGCTTGCGGCACTGCCAGACGACCAACCAGTTGCAATCACTTCCAACATATCCCTGCAGTTTGCACCCCCCACATCGGGCTTCCTGCACCTATCCTGGTGGCTTGGTGCGCTCCACCTTGGGAAACCCTGGTTTATTTTCTGTCACACGTATGACCAAATTGTGCTGTTGCTTGATGATCCTGCCCTTTGGGAAAGCAAGATGCTACACCTTGACATTCCTTTCACCAGTGGGACTAAGTGGCTCTTTTCTCTGTTGCATCTTCAGAAACCTTCAGGGCTCTGTCACAAACGAGGCTCATGGGAAAGCTGGAAGAGCTGTCTCTCAAGCAGTCCCAGGCATTTTTCTCACACCGCAGGAGGTTCCTCACCAAGCTGCCCCACTTCGATGAGTGCCAGGGGGATGGGAGGTAGGTAGGTTGCCGTGGGTCAAGAGTATGTTCTTCTGTGCACCTGCTGTCGATGCTTATGATTAAAGAAGACTGCCCAGGAAACAGGGGTCTCGAGGGCTGGCTCAGGTGTTTTTGCTGTACCAAGAAGATGCTGTCCAGTGTGATGTGGTGGCAGTCTTCCCCACCTGGTGCCTTCCAAATTTATTGGATTACACTCACATCCAATTGCTCTAAACTAGCAGTCTTTAAGCCCCTGAAACGGTGGGGGTCTCGAACCAGGGCCTCCAGCAGCCAGGCTCCAGTGCTTGACCACCATCACCTTGGGTTATCATTCCCCAACCTGGCACACTCCAGATGTGTTGGACTACAATTCCCAACATCCCCAGGCCAGCCTTCCCCACCTTAGTGCCCTGCAGATGTTTTGGAGCTCAGCTCCCACCAGCCCCAGCCAGCATGGCCAATCGTTAGGAATGCTGGGAGTTAAAGTCCAGAACATCTGGACTGCACCAGGTTGCCTCCCACTGGACTAAGTGAACCAAGTGGGAAAAGGTGCTCTCTAGGTTCCAGCTGACTCCCAAGCCAGGTGGGGCAGTCCAGGCCTGATAATGCTGCTGCAGACAAGCCAGCCCGTCAGTATGAGCAACTTGTCTGGAGTATGAGCACTCTTGTTTGCTCCCATTTCCTGGGTGCTACCTGCGATTGGTACCCCCTGCTTGCCTTTGACCGCATCTGCTTCTGACCCCTTCAACCTTCTATTGCTCTCTTGTAAATTCAACCTTCTGTACTTCCCTCTTGGAACCTTTGATTCTCATGTCTATTGCCTCTGCCTTCCTGATTGTCTGTGAACATGTCTATGGCCCTTGTGACCCGGGTCTATCCCTGCCTGAACTGCAGCCTGTCTTCGAGCTGGCCAGGGCCTTTCAGTCTAGCACATTGATATTTGGTATATCTATACTGCTCATTGAAGCCACTTTATGGCTGCAGTCCTAGGCACACTTATGTGGGGGTTAAAAGCTCCATTTAACTCAGTGGGACTTACGTCGGAGAAAACATGTACAGAACTGGGCTGTAAAGCTGGTTTAATTGTCATGGCGCACCCTCCGCCCCAACAAAAGACCCCTCAGTAGCGCTAGTTTGTATTGGTACTGAGAATTCTTCGTCAGTGGCATAATGGTCAATGTTGACGTGCAGGCACTCATTATGATAGTCCCCATAGACACCCTGCCCCCCGAAGAGTCCAAAGATGCAGGCAGCTTTGTTGATCCATGTCAATAAACCACTTCTACCAGTTTTTATCACCAGGAGCAGTTCTTTTATAAAGCAAATGAGTCTTCGTTGCCCCTTCATTTGGGGTTTAGCAACCCCAAAATACTTTGCATTCCAACAGGGATAGCTCATAACAATATGTTGTTGCTGGGAACATCTGTTCCCCCACAGCTACTGTGAGGACTGCAGCTAAGCTCAGAGGGAACAGGGAAGCAGGAGGGGAGTGGCTGATGACATCATCATTTCCGCTGAGCAAAAAGTCATGGTGCTTCCACCCTGCGAGCCCTGGCTTCGCTACAGCACTGTCCTTAGAGCTCCTTAGCCATCTCAAAGTACTGTAGTTCCCAGTGTTCCTTGGTTGGGAGCAATGTCAGCTAAACAGGTTTGGAACTGGTATAAATTTCCAGTGTAAACATGCTTGTTATGGACACAATGTAATGGGAAATGCCGCCCTTGCTAGTGTGCAGAACTAATGCAATGAACTTACCGTAGATGTATTTCTAGCCATAATGAAGTGTAGTTTGTGCCTTATTTTGTGAAGATGGATAATCTGCTGACACAGCGATTTATATTCTTAGAGATGTCCCCATCCTGGCACCATTGACAAATGGTCGAAGCCTGACTCCAATGGAATTGCAGTGTGCTCCAGAACCACCGACTGTGTATATTGATTTAAGGGATGCAGTAGCTCAGAAGTCTGAGTTGTTGGATGATGAAAAGCAAAGGTAATAATCACCAGCATGTGACACTGGAGATTATTGTGGGACCAGAGGCAGCTAAAATGCAAATGCAGCTTTCCTACCCTCTGAGATGTGGAAACTAAAATGAAAGAAAAGAACCCAACTCTCCTTTATTCATGTGTGATACTGTAATCCATCCCAGTAGTCAGCAGCAATCCAGAGCTAGAGGAACTGAAATGGCAAACTCCTGATGCCAGAACTACCTTCTTTTTAAAAAGGGTGGGACTAGTAGGCCAGTGGTAAAGCACATGCTATGCGTTGTATCCAATGATGCCATTCTGCTTGTGCAAGCTGTTTCACAAGGTGTTGCACAAGTTATTCCACAAATCATTGCAGAACTCATTATGACTTCATTAGACTAGGTGTTGCTTGCGCTAGTTGTGCTATTTCTGGGCTATATCCAATGTTATGTTAGCAGAACATTTACAAGAGTTGGCTTTGTTCTGCTAGCGGTTGTGCAACTGCTTTCAGAACTAGCACAACTAGTACAAACAACAACTAGTTTAATGAAGTAATGAGTGGTGCAATGCCTTGTGCAACTACTTGCAGAACAGCTAGTGCAACACTTTGTGCCAGCAGAATCAAAGTACTGGATTTGACACTTGCACAAATATAAAAACAGGGTTTCCACAAGCGGTAGAAGGTTTGCACTAGCAGTGTGACACCACTGGATGTAGCCCATATGGTGGAGAAGGTCCCAAGTTCAGTTTCTAGAATCTCCAGTTCAAAGGATCTGGTAGCAAGTCATGGGAGAGGTCTCTGCCCCCTGAGCCCTTTGAGAGCCGATGCCTGTTGGAGTAAACAACATTGGACAAGATGGACAAACGGTCTGACTCAGTGGGGCCATTCAGACAACATGCTAACCCACACTCAGTGGTTGAGTGTGGGTTGTTTTTGAACCATGGGTTGTCTGTTGAACTGTGGGTTACTTTGTTGTTTGAACGTCTGCAGTGTGGCTTGTTAACCACCCTGAACAATCCAACAACAGCCATGGGTTCTCAAGGTGGCTTGTTTGAGAAAATAAACCATACCGCATGGTTAACAAGCCTTCCTGCAGACATTCAGACAACACACCAACCCACAGTTCAACAACCCACAGTTCAACAACAACTCACACTCAACCACTGAGTGTGGGGTAGCATGTTGTCTGAACAGCCACACCATCAAGCAGCTGCTTCATATATTCTTTTCTAGATCGGCACTGCCTTTTCTCCTTCACACTAGAAACTTGTTGGCCGTAGCCAGACCTTTGGTTTCCACTGGAAGAATTAGGTGGGAAATATGAGGGCTGCAGGCTTCAATCAGTTTAAATGGTAGATTAACAAATTAGAATTTTTGTTGGCAAATCACCAGGGAGTCATTTTAATCAATGGGGCTGTGAGTTAAGGGGATATTTAGTTTTTGAGACTATTTTGGTTTTGGCACATTGTAATAGAGAATGAAAAAGAAGTTAAAGATGGCCTTTCCTTCCAGAGGTCAGTGGTAGCTTCTGCAAGCTATTTTACACTTCAGTGTTGCAGGAAGGCTCCTATATTGAGAATCTGATAATATGAAAGTATATTTAAACTGATTTGACTTACTTAATCAACAATTATTTAACTCACTGATAGCCCTAGAAAACAGCCTTCAGAAACCTGGGTGGACAGCTGAAACTTTCTGCTTGCTCTAGACCTCAGGAGTTCTGTCCCATGAACAGGGATGTCTGTCGCTTGGAAATCTGGCCCTTTGGGGGCTTGCTGGACTTCCACGGCACACCTGACTTCACTTTTGTTTGTGAGCTGCGCTGTGCGGTTTCCCTAAGTTCCAGGGACTTTTAATGCATTTTTTCTGGTCTTGGCTGTACTTTGCGCAAATAGAGATTTGCACAAATTATGGCTGCAAATTGCATAATTTTGCATAATTTGTGCAAATTATGGCCATAAGTTGCACAAATTTGAGCAAATTATGGCTGAAATGTGTGCAAATTATGGCTGAAATTTGTGCAAATTATGCAAATTTGCAGCCATAATTTGCGTGAATGTTTTTTGCACACGCAAACATTTGTACAGAAATTCCACCTCATTCCTTGCAGTAGGGACAGCTGGTGGAAGATGGAACGGAGTCTGGGGGGCCGAGCCAATGAAAACTCATCGAGCTCCACCCCCCACAACCAGATTCCTCCTATCCATGAAACAGGGTTTTCCAGTTTTTGGATTGATGGGAGTCAGCTGGCCTTTCTCCAGGGTAGAGGCACCCAAGTCAAACCCTCTCCAGGTTCTACCTTCATCAAAACAGACAAACCGAGACAGAGAAACAGAGATGCAGGCAAGGTGCATACTAAGGTAAGTGAACTGAGCAGAGTTTATTTAAGAGAACTGCCATTCTTAAAAGGAGAAATTGAGAAATGCAATAGACAGTTTCAAACTGATCCAATTTATCCCTTGCTAGCCGACTCTCACTCCATTAGAGATACAAGGTTGCTCTATGCAGCACATGTCAGAAAGAGCTATGGCTTTAGCGGTGTCTGTTGGGCCCAAAGCTCAAGAGTAGAGAACATTCTTTCCAGGCAGAATATCAATCCCTGGCATCTTCAGGTAGGATGGGAAAACCTCTGAAAGCCTGAGAACTGCTGCCAGTCAGTGCAGACAGTACTGGGATAGATGAACCAGTCGTCTGACTTTGTATAAGGTGACTTCATATCTCTATACCTATATCAAGGGTGGGCAACCTATGGCCCTCCAGATGCTTCGGCCTACAGCTCCCATCAACCCTATCCAGCATAGCTGAAGGTGAGGGATCATGGTAGTTTTAGGCCAAAACATCTGGAGGGCCATAAGTTGCCTACCCTTGATCGATGGATCAATCTATTTATTGTGTGTGTATGTGTATGTATGGTCCTTTTACAGAAAGGGGGAGGGGGTAAGGGGAACATGTTCAGACCAGAAACTTGTATATCCATCATGACTTCGCATTATGTGAAAGTTTTAATACCTGAAAAACAACTGAGATGTCTTTCTGCCAGCAGCCAATTTTGTCAAATCATCTTAGGCCCACAGCCTTCAGTTACAGTCAGGGCCAGAAATATTGGAGCAAGGATAACTGTTTTGGCAGTTGGCCTCTGTACACCACCACACTGAAGTTGAAAGGAAACACACCCAGATGGGAGCAAAGTCAGGACTCTCAGCTGTAATTCAAGGGGTTTGACAAAAGGGGGGCACTAACCATTCAGGAAGGACAGCCAGTGGCATACACACACACCCATCGTTGGGAGCTCATAAGTAATGGAATGGCTGACAAGCAGCTGCATGGCCAGGTGTGGCCTGTTTCCTGGGTACCCCATGACCAATCAAGCAGATAAAATGCCTGGAGGTGGTTCTGAGTGTTACATTTGCATTTGGTAGCTGTTCACTGGAACTCCCAACATGAAGTCCAAAGAGGTGTCCATGCGAGTGAAGGAGGCCATCATTAGGCTGAGGAAACAAAATAAACCCATTAGAAAGATAGCAAAAACAGTGGGAGTGGCCAACACAACAGTCTGGAACATCCTGAACAAGAAGGAATTAACTGGCAAGCTCAGAAACAGCAAAAGGCCTGGAAGACCATGGAAGACAGCTAAAGTGGGTGACTGCAGAATTCTGCTCATGGTGAAGAGGAACCCTTTCACAACATCTAGCCAGGTCAAGAACACTCTTGCAGAGGTAGGCATGTCATTGTCAACGTCTACAGTCAAGAGACAGCTTTATGAATGTAAATACAGAGGCTTCACAACAAGGTGCAAACCACTGGTAACGCTCAAGAACCAAAAGGCCAGATTAGTCTTTGCCAGCAAACACCTAAAAAAGCCTGCCCAGTTCTGGATCAAGATTATTTGGACTGATGAAACCAAGATTAATTTGTACCAGAATGATGGGAAGAGAAAAGTATGGAGAAGGAAAGGAACAGCTCATGATCCAAAGCATACCCCATCATCTGTCAAACATGGTGGAGGCAGTGTTATGGCATGGGCATGTATGGCTGCCAATGGAACCAGGTCACTGGTGTTTATTGATGACCTGACTGCTGATAGAAGCAGCAGGATGAATTCTGAAGTGTATAGGGCTATACTTTCTGCTCAGATTCAGCCGAATGCTGCCAAACTGATAAGACGCCGCTTCACATTGCAGATGATAATGACCCAAAACATACAGCAAAAGCTACCCAAGAGTTTCAGGGATGTTCTTCAATGGCCAAGTCAGTCACCTGATCTCAACCCAATAGAGCATGCTTTTCACTTACTGAAGACAAGACTGAAGGCAGAAAGACCCACAAACAAGCAGCAGCTGAAGGCAGCTGCAGTAAAGGCCTGGCAAAGCATCTCGAGGGAGGAAACTCAGCATTTGGTCATGTCCATGGGTCCCAGACTTCAGGCAGTCATTGACCGCAAAGGATTTTCATCCAGGTATTAAAGGCGATCCTTAAGTTTGAAATGATGTTGGCTTGTTCCATTACTTGTGAGCCACCAATGATGTGTGTGTGTGTGTGTGTGTATGCCACTGGCTGTAACTCCTGAATGGTTAGTGACCCAGTTTTGCCAAACCCCTTGAATTACAGCTGAAAGTCCTACTTCGCTGCCATCTGGGTGTGTTTCCTTTCGACTTCAATGTGGTGGTGTACAGAGGCCAAGTGCCAAAACAGTTATCCTTGTTCCAATATTTCTGGCCCCAACTGTATATAAGCCTTTACATTTAATATGGGAATATGAAATGAATCCAGATTCTCCTACTGCACTCATCCTGTGACTGAGGCTGATTTTAAGAAAACATCAAGTATGTAATCAGCTTTTACTTTCCCTGAAATATAGAATGGGCTGTTAGGGGTGCAATCCTATGCATGTTCCCCAGCCAGCAAAGGTTACTTCCAGATGAGGCTTTTATTGTGCGTGTTGTCTTCCACTTGTAAATCCCTGCAGTGTTTTCTCACTGCTGCTTCCTCCTTCTTTATTTCCACAAAAAAAAATCCGTTAAGGAGGAAAAGACAAAATAGCTGTGCTATGCCTTTTGATTGATAGCACTAGGAACCCTCCAGCTGGAAGCATCCTTAATCACACTGGTGGCTATAAAAGAGCATTATCATAAGAAATAAAGATCAAGTCATCATTTATGCACTTGTCTCTAATACTCTTGGGATAAAAATATTGCAAGGCAGGTCTAATTGTTTAAATGCTAGTTTAAACACTAGCAGAAGAAAAGGCACAAGATATTCCTTTGCAGCTCTGACTACATTGAATTGTGTAGACAATAGGGCTGTGCCAAAACAGTATTTGAGGTACTTGCTGTTCAGTTCATTATGCATCGATTTGCGTGCAACACTAAACCATGATTTAACATTATGTGCACGAACCTCCATGAGCCCAGGCAAAGCCTGGAGCTCGCACACTCCCCCACTCTCCTCCTTCTGCACAACCAGGAGGAGGTGTAAACTATTATTCAGTTTCACTTTCCTAGCTTTCTGGTTTGTCTACACATAGGAGCCAGGAATTTGTGATTTAACACAAACTCTAGTCATTTGCTAAGCAACCTAACAATAAACCCTTGCCTGTTTTGCTGACTTGTTTTTTAAAAAGCTGCCAACAATCTTAAACTACCAACAGTAATATTATATGACACTGGTGTTTGGTGGAAATAATATCCATGGGGCAAACAATGTCAGCTATCTCTATTTGTATCATAGGAACAGAGGAAGCTGCCTTATACCAGATCAACCCATTTGTCCTTCTAGCTCAGTATGGTCTACAGCAGGGGTGCAAAACCTCAGGCCTGGGGGCCAAATCTAGCCCTCCTGGGTTTCCCAGAAGGCCACGCCCCCTTTCCTTGGACCCAACCCTTTCCCCAACCATGGATCATTTGGTGGTTTCCTGGCTTTTGTGCAGGTTTTTCCTCTTTCTAAAAGGTTGATGCCTCTCCCTGAAATGGGTTCTGCACTCCTGGTCTACAGTGATTGGCAGTACTGCTCCAGGGTCTTAGTGAGGAGTCTTTCCCGGTCCTATCTGGCGGTGCCAAGGACATATTTTGTATGCAAAGCATTTGCTCTGCCACTGAGCTGTGGTCCTTCCCAAAATATCATGCATGGTGTGGAGAATGTGGATAGGGAGACATTTTTCTCCCTCTCTCATAATACTAGAACTTAACAAGGTCATCCCATGAAACTGATTGATGGGAGATCCAGGTCAGATAAAAAGAAGAATGTCTTCACACAGCACATAGTTAAACTATGGAATTCGCTACTGCAAAATGTAGTGATGGCCACCAATTTGGATGGCTTTAGAGGGGGGTTGGAGAAGCTTCTGGAGGAGAAGTCTATCAGTGGCTACTAGTACTGATGGCTATGTGCTGCCTCCAGTACCAGAGGCAGTGTGCCTGTGTGTGCCAGTTGCTGGTGAACATGGGTAGGAGGGTGCTGTTGCACTCATGTGGGTTCCTGGTTGATAGCTGGTTGGCCACTGTGTGAACAGAACGCTGGTCTAGATGAACCCTTGGTCTGATCCAGTATGGCTCTTCTTATGCTCTTATCATCTGAATTTCTGTTCCAGAAATGGTTCTTTAACTTCCAGGCCTCACTGAATTTGCTATGAACAATAAATGGCAACGAGTGTTCCGATCTGGTCTGATAGTGTTGTGACAAAGAGTGGAAGTAGTCAGTAATGAAATGTCGAGTAATGAGATTTCATGTTCATTTTGCAGCTCGAGTGACAGCTCTGCGGATGATGAGGAAGATATAGAAGTGACAGGCCAAGAGACAGTGGAAGAGAGAATGAAAGAGTTTCCCCACCCATCACGGTACAGAATAACGATGCTCCACATTTTTGTGAAATGTTAATCGGACAAGAATTAGATGTCTTCTTGGAGACAAACAATCTCTGCAATCACAAGGAAGACCAGCTGACACACCTTACAAGCACCACTAAATTGGCTCTTTAGTTCTTTTTAGAATGCAGACTGAGGTCCTTCCCACAGATTACCTGGCAGCAAACCTAGATTTGCCACCAAATATACACATGACAAAATGCTGCAGACAGTCCCTGCTCTTTCATTAGTATCTCTGCAGGAAAGATACTTCCAGACATGGGTTTGTCACACAATATGCGTTTTTAGGTCTACAGCTGAAAAAGAAAATGGAATGTGTCCAGTGGCCCTGAGATTCTCAGGGAACTGAATTCTGCATCCAAGATCACTCTGTGCTTTTCCTGCACTTGCCTGAGATCATGGCAGGCACACAGCTCTGCCATATTTACCATCCTACATCAGTGGGAAAATGTCCTTTAATAGTGAACTTAGGCAGTGACAGTCAACATAAACCCACACACACAATCCAGCCCAGTGAGAACTGAGCACACTTAGCAGCCATGGAATATCGAGTGTCAGTTGGAAAAAGAAAATGGAAAACTGGGGAGGATGGAGTGACATACCCTGCTGGATCCCCTTACAACTTATAGGATCCTGGAGGAGGGCATGGCTGGGTGGCTGGAACCCTGAACAGGAATGCTGCTGTTCAGAAGTGAGGATAAACCTCAGTATTTTGTTGCAGGTCCCACTTCTTCATTCTACTACGATGCCTGACATTTTGCATTAATATGCCAGTCAAACTAACTTCCCCAGGGTTAGGATCTTGTAGGCAGTCCCTATGGTAGAGCTTGACTCTTTTTCTCCCTCTTCCTCTAATTTAGCAAGGATTGCAGCGGGAAAAGCTTTCTGCTGCAGCAGCTCCGTAACTTTCGCAGAAGAATGTCTCAGTCTCTGGCTATTGCCCAAGAGAAAGGAAGGAGCCAGAAACTCAAGAGCCCAGAAGGAACTGATCTGCCAAATGCCAGGAGGAGACAGAACCTAAAGCTGAGGGGACTGACCTCAGTGGGACCAGTACATTTGGAATCTAATACAAAGGGTGCCTTTCTTCTTGATCACGGTAACAGAGCAGCTGTGCCCTCAAGAGAACTCAAGAAAGAAACTGAGGAAGGGCGACACTCAGAATCACCTCAGGACTCTTCCGCAGACAAAGATGTAGAACTGCCAAGGTATTGCAAGGAAAAGCTCGGTGTATTGTTTATTGCATTATTGTACCTAATTATTTTGCATTTATTGCACTTTTCCTCCAACGAGCTCAAGACAGTGTACATGGCTCACCCCTTTTAATCCTCACAACAACTGTGTGAGGCAGATTAGGCCAAAAGACAATAACTGGCCTAAAGTTCCCCCAGAGACCTTTGTGGCCAAGTGGGGATTTGAATCTGCACCTCCTCCCTCCAAGCCCAGCATTCTTACCCAGCCTTCCTCAACCTGGTGCCCTCCAGATATGTTTGACTGCAGCTCCCATCATTCCAAGCTAGCATGGCTGTTGTAACCACTACACCACACTGGCTCTCAACAGCAGTCAACAGTGTTGATTCTAATTTATAATAAAAGTGTACCATAGATCCTATAAGACAGCATGGCACAGTTTCAGATAAGGCAGGGTTTGGGGCAGTCAAGGGAAGCCCAACACTGCATGGGGGAAATGAAGATGGGCAGAAAGAAAGTGAAATTAGGGTAGAAGGGTTACGGGCAGGCGGGGGTGCAGAGTGACAGATTAAAACAGGAGAGGATCAAACCAACCAAATATGAAAAAGACAGCTGCAAAAATGATTAGCTTCCTGACACAATCTGGGAAACTCTCTTTATCAAAGGGATCCATAACAAATACAAAATTATATACTCAAAAATTACATAGTTACAAAATAGCATGCTCTGAAACCCTCTTCTTGGGATGATTATATTTTATTTTGCTTTCGTGAGTTGAAAGATAAATTATCCCAAGTAGTCTTTTTAAGAAGCAGTGAAAGTAGTGCCTTTTGAGTTTCATCATTAAAAAAGTGGGTGGGTGGGAGTTTCTGAGTCTAAGTTACAACTCTGATACAATGGTGATATTGGCTGTATTCACATGTAGTGCTAAACCAAACTTTAGTACTATATGGACAAGCTTCTGTGAGATGGAGGAAAATGCCTCACATGCTCCCCCCTCCTTCTGAACAGCCAGGAGGAGGACTCCTGCCAAGTTTACTTTCACTTTTCCGATTCCTGGCTTGATATGTATGAACCAGGAATCGTGGTTTAAAGCAAACTCATGTCAGCTAAACAAGCTAGGCTTTGTCATTGGCTTGTTCAGCAATTGTTTAAACCATGGGTTTGCACACAAGGACAAGCCAGGAACTGGGGAGAGTGAAACTAAACTTGGCAGGAGTCGTCTTTCTGGCAGCGCAGGTGGGGGAGAGGGGAGTGGGCTAACAGAGGCTCGTCCATATAGCTCTAAATCCTAGCTTAAGCCTTACATGTGAACCAGGCCATTGACTTTAAGGTTTTATGAATTACATATATATATATATATATATATATATATATATATATGCAGGTTAATTAAATGTAGGATATTTAAGTTTTATATATTATGGTTGATGATGATGATTAAATTTATGTATCACTTCCCTCTGGAAAAAGCAGTCTCAAAGTGACTTACACATTATTATTGTTGTTGTTGTTGTTGTTCAGTCGTTCAGTTGTGTCCGACTCTTCGTGACCCCATGGACCATAGCACGCCAGGCCTTCCTGTCCTGCGTTCTCTCCCGGAGCGTGCTCAAGTTCATATTCATTGCATCCGTGATGCTATCTAGCCATCTCATCCTCTGCCGTCCCCTTCTCCTTTTGCCTTCAGTCTTTCCCAGCATCAGGGTCTTTTCCAGGGAGTTTTCTCTTCGCATTAGGTGGCCAAAATATTGGAGCTTCAGCTTCATTATCTGTCCTTCCAATGAGCAGTCAGGGTTGATTTCCTTTAGGATGGACTGATTTGACCTCCTTGCAGTCCAGGGGACTCGTAAGAGTCTTCTCCAGCACCACAGTTCGAAAGCATCAATTCTTCGGCGCTCAGTCTTCCTTATAGTCCAGCTCTCACAGCCATACATTACTACTGGGAAAACCATAGCTTTGATTAGACGGACCTTTGTCGGCAAGGTGATGTCTCTGCTTCTTACTATGCTGTCTAGGTTTGCCATAGCTTTCCTCCCAAGGAGCAAGCGTCTTTTAATTTCATGGCTACAGTCACCGTCTGCGGTGATCTTGGAGCCCAAGAAAGTAAAATCTGTCACTGCTTCCATTTCTTCCCCTTCTATATGCCAGGAAGTGATAGGGCCAGATGCCATGATCTTCGTTTTTCTAATGTTGAGTTTCAAACCAGCTTTTGCACTCTCCTCTTTCACCCTCAACAAGAGGCTCTTGAGATCCTCTTCGCTTTCTGCCATTAGGGTGGTATCGTCTGCATATCGGAGGTTGTTGATAATTCTCCCGGCAGTCTTAATTCCGACCTCTGATTCATCCAACCCGGCATTTCTCATGATGTACTCTGCATATAAGTTAAATAAGCAGGATGACAATATGCAGCCTTGTCGTACTCCTTTCCCAATTTTGAACCAATCGGTTGTTCCATCTCTGGTTCTTACTGTTGCTTCTTGACCCTCGTACAGGTTTCTCAGGAGACAGGTAAGGTGGTCTGGTACTCCCATCACTTTAAGAATTTGCCACAGTTTGTTGTGATCCACACAATCAAAGGCTTTAGCGTAGTCAATGAAGCAGAAATAGACGTTTTTCTGGAATTCTCTTGCTTTCTCCATGATGCAGCGAATGTTGGCGATTTGATCTCTAGTTCCTCTGCCTCTTCGAAACCCAGCTTGTACTTCCGGTAGTTCTCGGTTCGCATACTGCTGAAGCCTAGCTTGTAGGATTTTGAGCATCACCTTGCTGGCATGTGAAATGAGCGCAATTGTGCGGTAGTTTGAACACTCTTTGGCATTGCCCTTCTTTGGAATTGGAATGTAAACTGACCTTTTCCAGTCTTGTGGCCACTGTTGAGTGTTCCAGATTTGTTGGCATATTGAATGCAGCACTTTAACAGCATCATCTTTTAGGATTTTAAATAGCTCGGCTGGAATACTGTCATCTCCGCTAGCTTTGTTGTTACTAATGCTTCCTAAGGCCCACTTGACTTCACTCTCTAGGATGTCCGGCTCAAGTTCAGTGACCGCACTATCATGGCTATCAGGGACATTCAGATCTTTCCTGTATAGTTCTTCTGTGTATTCTTGCCACCTCTTCTTAATCTCATCTGCTTCTGTGAGGTCCCTGCCTTCTTTGTCCTTTATCATGCCCGTCTTTGCACAAAACGTTCCCTTGAGGTCTCCAATTTTCTTGAAGAGATCTCTAGTCTTTCCCATTCTGTTGTTTTCCTCGATTTCTTTGCATTGTTCATTTAAGAAGGCCTTCTTGTCTCTCCTTGCTATTCTCTGGAACTCTGCATTCAGTTGGATATATCTTCCCCTTTCTCCCTTGCTTTTCGCTTCCCTTCTTTCCTCAGCTACTTGTAAAGCCTCATCAGACAGCCACTTGGCTTTCTTGCATTTCTTTTTCTTTGGGACGGATTTCGTTGCTGCCTCCTGAACAATGTTACGGACCTCCGTCCATAGTTCCTCAGGCACTCTGTCTATCAGGTCTAATCCCTGAAATCTATTCCTCACCTCCACTGTATATTCATCAGGGATATGATTTAGGTCATACCTGAACGGTTTAGTGGTTTTCCCTATGTTCTTCAATTTCAGCCGAAATTTTGCAAGAAGCAGCTCATGATCTGAGCCACAGTCAGCTCCAGGTCTTGTTTTTACTGACTGTATGGAACTTCTCCATCTTTGGCTGCAAAGGACATAATCAATCTGATTTCGATATTGACCATCTGGTGACGTCCATGTGTAGAGTCGCCTCTTGTGCTGTTGGAAAAGAGTGTTTGCTATGATCAGCATGTTCTCTTGGCAAAACTCTATTAGCTTTTGTCCTGCTTCATTTTGTACACCAAGGCCATGCCTGCCTGTTATCCCGGTGATTTCTTGACTTCCTACTTTAGCATTCCAATCCCCTATGATGAAGAGGACATCTTTTTCTGGTGTTAGTTCTAGAAGGTGTTGTAGGTCTTCATAGAACCGATCAACCTTAGCTTCTTCGGCCTCAGTGGTTGGGGCATAGACTTGAATTACTGTGATGTTGAATGGTTTGCCTTGGATTCGTACTGAGATCATTCTATCATTTTTAAGATTGTACCCCAGTACTGCTTTTCCCACCCTTTTGTTGACTATGAGTGCTACTCCATTTCTTCTAAGAGATTCTTGCCCACAATAGTAGATATAATGGTCAACTGAACTAAATTCGCCCATGCCTGTCCATTTTAGTTCGCTGATTCCCAAGATGTCGATGTTCAATCTTGCCATCTCATGTTTGACCACCTCCAGCTTACCTTGATTCATTGATCTGACATTCCAGGTTCCTAAACAATATTGTTCTTTACAGCATTGGATTTTCTTTTCACCACCACACACATCCACAGCTGAGTGTCCTTTCGGCTTTGGCCCAGCCGCTTCACTCTTTCTGGCGCTACTTGGAAATACCCTCTGCTCTTCCCCAGTAGCATATTGGACACCTTCCGACCTGAGGGGCTCATCTTCCGGCGTCATATCTTTTAGCCTTGTGATACGTTCCATGGGGTTTTCTTGGCAAGAATCCTGGAGTGGGTTGCCATTTCCTTCTCCAGTGGACCACATTTTGTCAGAACTCTCTGCCATGACCTGTCCGTCTTGGGTGGCCCTGCACGGCATAGCTTATGGCTTCACTGAGTTACGCAAGCCCCTTTGCCACAACAAGGCAGTGATCCATGAAGGGGATTATTATTGTTACCTTCTTATTATAGAATTTGTCAGCTATATTTTAGCAATTTGGGTATTGTCTTTTTAAGAGTATGTAATTTTGTAACCGGATATTTTTTAAGTGTACAATTTAGAGATTTCTTTGATAAAGAGATTTTCTCAAAACACATGGGAACCTGACTGCTTGTGCGCTTTCCTTTCCTTTCCGAGTGGCAATTTTACCATACCATTCACATTTTAAAAAAACAAAAGGATTTCCCTGTGCTTGCATTTTGTAGGGCAGAAGAAAGCCAGAAAGAAAAGCAGGTAAAGGAGAAGCTCAAGAAACAGAGACTCCAGGAGCAGCTGGAGAAATTAAAGCCTCAGCACTCCACCACTGGGAAGCAGCCCATGGCAGAACAAACCCCCATCTTGTTCCATGCGGTCAGTAGCACAGAATAGCCAAAGGACATCCTTTTCCCAGGGATCTCATGCTTTATGCAGCTGACTTCCTTTTGACCTTGGTTGTCTTCTGGCTGTATTTATTTAAAGCCAAAGCTTTAGGTATGCTAGTGGCAGTCTGAGGAGGGTTTTCCAATGTGGGTCATGCCAGACTATGTGAGCACAGGAGCGAGAAGTTTTAGCTGTTATTTCTCTACTTAATGAATTTATCATCCCAGCCTTTGACCAAAAATGGGTTCCCCTGACACAGCTTGAGACTCTTTAAAAACAAACAAACCCATAACACCATTAAAGCCATTGAAATAGAATAATAGGGCAAGATAGAACAGCAGCAAATATCTGCAGTGTTGTTGTTTTTGGTGGATGAAAGCCACCAAATTTAAATGAGCAGAGCAGGCTGGTAAATGTGGTGGGGAGAGTGGTACACAACCTGGATGAGGCCCTGACCCTGGTAACCACCTACCTGAACTTGGAGAAACCCAGAACAGGGCCTGAGCTGATGACTGATAGATAGATAGATAGATAGATAGATAGACAGACAGACAGACAGACAGACAGATCTGTCTACTTAGGTTTTAACCCACTCACTCCCATCCCACAGGCTCAGGGCAGCTTACTGGATGGAAACACCCCCACCCTCCAAAATACAACATTTCTAGAAATTCCAAGTTGAAAGGGGGAAACAAAGACAAACATTTCCAGCAGAAACCATCCCATATTAATCTTCCCTCCCACGGCCATCTCTTCCTCAAGTGTATTTTCTCCGTATCCCTAACCCTTCACATTTTGCATAGGATGCCTTAACAAATCCCAATATGATGTATTCTGGTAGGACAGCGAGACTAAATGCAAGATGTACTATTCTCCTTAGCTGTTTTGCTGCATTTTGTGTAGCATGTTATTGTGGTCCTTGATCCTTGTTTGATTAACTGCACTCTTGCCTCTGTTTTGTTGCACATCTTTTGAAAATGGGCCAGAGCTCAGCCTTGCCATCTTTTGCAAGGCAAAGGAAGACCTTCCCGTTGAGGCAGGCATTTGTGATTTACTTTCTTTGGTCTTATTGTGGATATTGTTATGACTTATGTTTTTATTGTGGCCTTAGCAGATCCTGGTATTGTTAACTGGCTTGAGTTAGTCACTGATGTAGTATAAGCCACTTTATGTATCTTACCTGGCGGGGCCCAGGAAGCACTGTTCACAGCTCTTAGCACTGTTAGCCAAGAGATAGCCAATGGCCAGGAGGAGGTGGTACATTGCTCAGAGAGCAAGATGTGGGGACTATCAAAAGACAAGACTGCTTTTCTCCCTCTCTCAAAATACTAGAACCCAGGGTCATCCTATGAAGTTGATTGGTGGGAGACTCAGGACAGATAAAAGGAAGTACTTCTTCACACAGCACATAGTTAAACTATGGAATTTGCTACCACAGGATGTAGTGATGGACACCAATTTCGATGGCTTTAAAAGGGGGTTGGACAAATTCCTGGAGGAGAAGGCTATCAACTAGTCTTGATGGCCATGTGCTACCTCCACTGCCAGAGGCAGTGAGCCTATGTGAACCAGTTGCTGGGGAACATGGGTGGGAGGGTTCTCTTGCACTCATGTCCTGCTTGTGGCTTTCCCATAGGCAGCTGGTTGGCCACTGTGTGAACAGAATGCTGGACTAGATGGACCCTTGGCCTGATCCAGCAGGGCTCTTCTTATGTTCTTAAGACAGTAGTCTACTTCTGATTGGGGTCTTGGCTGTGCCACTTCAGACAGCAGGTGAGGGCTTCCACGGCTGAATGCTCCTCTATACAAACAATTGCTTGCATGTAGAAAACTAGCAAGTCAGGAGAAGGATTCTAGCCTCATCCTTCTCCCTGGCATGCTACTTTTCTATGTTAATCTTTTTTGTATGGAGGATCATTTAGTCCATGTAAACCTGTGCCTGCAGTCTGAAAACAACATGCTCAAGATGGCACAGGTTTACCACTTCAGGGAGAACTTTGCCAAAGTCAGGATGAGAAGCATGACCTGCAGGACTAGGGACAGCTCCCAAACAGCTACTGGGGGTTGCTTTGACAAAGCGCAAACAAAGCTAAATGGAGACCTTGATGACGGCTCAGACACTCTGGCTTGGGCCTTCCTCCACCTGCCACTAGCCTTCCAGTGTCCCTTCCGGCTCTGAAGTGGGGGTTCCCAGAGGAGTGAGGGACCTTGGGCATTTAACTCATCAGATGGTTCAGGCTACCCACTTGCCTGGTCAGAATTAGTGGCTTCAGGTTCCAGATTGGCCATTTAGTCCTCCAGCCAGGGCTGAATCTGAGTTTGGAGCTTGCCGTACCTCAGGATCTGTATTCAGTCTTAGGCCGCTGAGTCACTCTTTGGGGTTAGATTCATGTCAGCTGTAAATATTAAAAATAAATATGATTAAAAATTCCCATTTGTTAAACTAAAGAAGTGAGGTCTTTGCCTGTCATAAAGGGCATGGCCTGTTTTCTGGTCAGTCTTCCCCAAATGAGACCAGAAATGAACACACCAATAAGCCTGCCTGCCTGCCTGCCTGCCTGCCTGCCTGCCTTCCTTCCTTCCCTCTAATATTTTACATTTGTCTTGGTTCATTTTATTGTTTAGTTCTTCCATTGATCGAGATCGTTTGGAATTCAATCCTTCAGAGTATTTTGTAGCAGGCCTGCACAGTTTTGTATCATCTGCCAATCTGATAAGTAGACTCATATTCTTTCATCTAAATTATTTATAAAGATAGAATTCTTTCACTTATATCACTCACTTCACGATACTGTGTTAGCAGTGCCAACATGCTAACAGTTCCACGTGGTTTGCAATTCACGCATGGATCTCCTATTTGACAGATCCTTATTCTTTGTAAACTTCAATTAATAAAACATTTCAAAAGGAAAAAGTAGCATCACCAGTCCATATGCAGCTGTCCTTTTTGAGACAGGTCTGAAAGACAGTCTGACAGCAGCACTTTCTGTGTCTCAGATTAGAATTTTCTTCTTTCTTCTTTTTCATTTATGCACAGATTGAAGAATTAAGTCATTTTGACATGTGAAACGAAAGCAGTTATAATTTGGCAGCTGCGTCCCTTAGAGATTTGGAAATGAGCATGACTAAGAAATATCTATTTATTTCTAGGCACCACATTTCCCCAGTGCTGCTTTTCCAAGTTAATTTTCAATTATGCCATTTTGAGTAGTCCTAACCCTGTGTACACTTCGCCTCTGGCCAAAAGCCCATCCTTGACCAAGTCTCTTACTTTTGGTCCTTCTGATCCTTATCTGGTATCTGACCACCAGCCCATCTCCAGCCATATTTTCTGCCTCTACCCCTTTGGACCCTTGCTTGTCAGAAACAGAAGTCATGGGCAGAAGTCTGAGGTGAAACAGAAGCTGTGGGGCAAGGCAATAATCATGACCTGACATGGACCAGGACCTCGAACCTTCATCCTCAGAGGATTCTGACCCCTGGTCCTCAGAAGAAGAGGCACCTGAGCTAATGGCTCAGGGAGATGACTCAGCTATGGACAGGTGTCATGAGGCTTCTACCTCTTTGGGACCCAGTTTTCCAGAAAGACCCCAGGGCCAGTTGGTCACATAACCATCCTTATACTCTGAGGACTTGGGCCATGAGCATGCCACAGCCACTCCCATGTCATCACAGCCTGAGATGTCTCTTAAACGGGTCTGGGCTGTTTTAGCAGACACCTCAGTTCGTGTGGAGGTGGGGCCAACCAGCCTAAAGGCAGCCACACTCTTATTTCAGTTTTGCTCTGCTCTTTGTTGGAGCAACATACAGACACCCTGTCTTGCTTTCAGCCCCAATGCTACTTGGAGCCTCCTGTAGTGCTGTTCTCTTTCTTGCTTGCTTCCCTGAGAAACCTGACCGGACCCCTGCTCAAGATCTGATCCATAGCAGAATGCTGCAGCCCAGGCTCCAATGCAGGACCTGAACAGAACCCATGGCTTGAAATGGTACATGTCCAAAGAATATGTCAGGACTGAAAAGCAAGCCAGGAAGCAGGAGCAAGGAGCAAGCCAGAACTGGAGGATAAAGCCGGAGGCAGGGCCCAAGGATACAGGAACAAACCAGAGCTCAGGAAGGCCATGTTGGTTGAGCAAGGCTCAGCTGAAACATGGAGCCCTTTAAACTCCTCCCTGCCCAGAAGAGTCCAGTGGTCAGCATGGATGGACAGAGTCAGTCTAGGTCTGGAAAGTTCTTCACTGAGAAGCTTCCACCTGCAGTTCATTGCCTCACCACACTGGGAACTGCACAGAATCCAACAACTCCTGACCTCAGAAACTGGCCACCAGCCTATTTGGACTATCCCTTTTGCCTCTGACCCTACTGGACCCTAATAGAGCAGTGAATCATGCATAGAAAGAGTGGGCAGTTTCCTCCGTGGCCAAGAGCATTTGGCTCCCAAGAAGCCTTGAATTATTTTATTTATTCCTCACAGCACACTAGCAGTTCTTTTGTGGGATGCTGGTGTGGTCTAGTACACAGTCTTGGAATGACTGACCTAGACCAGAAACATGGTAATATTTCAGGTCATTCATAATGCATCTCAGTAATTGAGTTGAACAGTAATTACACTGGAGGAGCTTGGAAGCCCTTCACTGCCTAATGAAGCTGCTTAGAAAGTAATACACTTCCTCATCGCCTCCTCCTTTAAAAAAAAAATTACATTAGCAATTATATTAATGGTCTCAACTCTTTTTAGAGTCAGGAGGGAAATCTAGACTTCATGCCGTCTCTCTATCCTTGGCTTACCCCTCTGTGCTGCCTTTGGGGAGGCATATCCCTCTGTTCTTTTGGGGAATCCCTCTCTGCTTCTGTTCCTTTTGATGCTGTATAAATGTAACTGTGAATTAAATTTGGTCTGTTGAGCTAAATCGGGAGCTAATTTGTGCAGATTTTGTTCCACGGCTATGTATAAACTGAATTCAGCGGAGATATAAACAGAGCTCCAGTGCTCAAGCTGGTTAAAGGATAACTGGCACAGATATGGTTTTAAATCAGGCTTGGGAGCCGCCATTTACCTGGACACCAAGAATCACTTTTGGGTAACCTGTCAGGAAAGCCTTTCTTATTTACTTATTACTTAGCCATTACTTATTTTTCTTGTAGGCCACAAATGACCTACATTGGCATTAGGAAAGCTACTTGAAGGCTAGCCACTTCTAGGGAATAACTCGTAAGGCTGCATTAAGAGCAAATCGTAGGTATTGCAGCATCGTGGGAGATTTTGATTTAAACTAGACATGCCCCACCGAAATCCTCCCATTTAATTGATTCAACATACTCCTGAGCCCTGCAGCACACAGTGTACTATATGAAGTACTGCACTGATTCACTTGTGTATGTGTGGCACCCAACGCTACAGGAGGGCTTCCTCGCAGTAACGTGGAGTCAACGCAACTGGCTTTCTGCTGTCAAAGTGGGAGAAGTGGTGTCTGCTTTTTAAAGGGACTCTTCTCACGAGCTACCTGTGTGCCGTCTGGAACCTCTTCCAGAGCTGCAATTTGGAACATGTTCTAGGACAGGGAAGTATCAGGCTCTGGCCTGGCTCTTCCCACTCAGGCTGGCCATTCAACCCACAGGAAAGGGTTCCCGATTGGGCTAAGATTTTGCCAGGGCTCTGGTGTGTTCTTTAGCTCTGACTCCTGGCATTGTCCCTTGGCTCCGACTCCCTGGCACAACTTTCCTCCCTGGTTCCCCTCTAACAGCTGTCTATAGCTCTGCCCTGACAGGGTATTACTACCATCTTAACTGCCAGGGCCCAATGGCTGGCGACAGGAAGGTGATCAGCTGGGTTCTGCTGGTTGGAAAGTGAGGGGCTGAGAGCCAGAGACTTCAGCAGCTACCCTGAGTCTGTGGGACCCCCTTTTCAGCCAGCAGAACTTCCATCTTAATGGCCCAGGCCCAGTGGGTAGCTGCTTGCAGAAGCCTTTCTAAAGGTGGTCCATCAGCATCAAATCCACCTGGCCGCATAGTCAGTGCAAGCAAAAATACAAACAGACCTTGAAGAAGATATATCGAGTTCTAGGGGAAAAGGTTCAGAGTCTTCATTTACAGCAGACACTTTCTGATTTACATTATGATTCATGGCTTATTTACTAAGCTGCTTCAAGCCTCCCAGAGAAAAGTGGAGCAAAACCATGTTCTGAAAACAAATGTACAAATTATTTGCATGCGCCGTGTGTCTACCCACGGTCATGTGTGATGAATGTACACGTGTCTGTTCCACTGCATGGTACATATGGCAGGAAGTCCTGCCCCCACAGAGACTGAAAACATCTGGCTTGTGGAGCTTAAAACTAGAACCCTGCTTTTGTGCTATTTCCCTTGTGGATCTCGTGAGGCAGCAATACTAGAGGACGTGATATGTTGCTGTCCACCCAGTGTCTCCAACAGTCACTGCCCCTGAGAGTTCGAAGGGCTTGTCCCGAGCAATACCAGCATTGGCAGCAGAATCACCTGGAGGACTAGGATGAGAACATCTGCCTACCCACCTGAGTACCCCTCCTTTGCCACCATCACCTTCGAGGCACGCAGTGCCAAGAACCATGACACTTGGGCATCAGCCGCAGTTCGTTTCTGTTGGAAAACAGAAAGATTATATAAGAAGCTCATTTCTCTTGTCTCAGGAATTATCTCAGACCAGCAGGACAATAATATTCAGAAAGTATCTTCTCCAATGCCTGGATGTACCCTTTAGGGAAGGGACCATAGCTCGGTGGTAGAGCACATGCTTTGCATCCTGAAAGGACGTCCCAGGTTCAATCCCTGACATCTCCAGGCAGGGTTGGGAGTGACTCCTGTATGAAGCTTGGAAGTGCAGCTTCTAATCTGTGGAAATCCCTTCCTCTGGAGGCCAGGCGGCTGCCAACATTGTGTTGCTTCCGGTGCCTCCTGGAGACAGTGTTTTGTTTCTGAGAGCCCTTCCTTGAGTGACCAGTCATCGTTTATTAAATTCAGAATTTGTTTCTTTGAAAATGTTTTCATTGTTTTAATATGGTGTTCTATTCTTTTATCTCTGCTGTTCGCTGCTGCAAAATCTTTTGATGTGGAATGGTATTTAAATATTGTAAATAAAATAAATAACCAGTGTAGACAATCCTGGGTTAGATGGACCAATGGTTAAATGGACCTCGTATAAGGCAGCTTTCTATCTTCCTACTTTATGGGATCTACCGCATGATGGCAATGTCATCCACCTACAAATCCAACATTATTTATTGTGAACCCCTTAAAGAACCACCGGGCACTATCCAGCGGGGTGCTTACACTCCCAACGATTCTTTTGCACCCTGCCGATTCCCTTCCGCAAGCGGTGGGTCCTGCCAATTCCATTGCACAAGCGGGACTCACCGCTTATGCAGTGGGGATTTAGCATTTCCTATAGGAAGCCCTGAAATGAATGGAAACGCTTGTCTCTAGATCGGGACAGATGGCTCCTTTATGTGAGCTCCGCTGTCCTGCCCTGTTCCAGAAATTTGTGTTTTTTCTTGTTTTGTGTTGCCCCCAGAAGCGCTAAACCTCCATTCCACAATGGGCGCTGTGTAAGGGAATTGGTGGGATGCAAAAGAATTGGTGGGGGCATAAGTGACCTGTTGGATACTGCCCATTATGGCTGAAAAGCGGTATGCAAACATCATTAAACAAACCAAACAAATTGATTGGCACCGAGTTCCTGCAGCAGATACATGCTATGAAATAGCTATGTGCAGATGTGTCCATGTGATGGGAGACGCTGGGTACATGCTGTTTCCTGCATCGAATTGATAGCTATGGAGGACACTTGTCTTGCATGAAACTTCCCTCAGCACTTTGATGTAGCAGCAAACCGACACAGAACAGCGATTTGCCAAACAGCCACCAGGTGGCCCCTGAATCCTATTATTGAATAAACTCTGAAATAAAGTTAAATCTCGCTATTTAATGAAACCAGCGCCTCGATTCAAGAAAGGATTACAAATACATCTGAACCAGCCATGGGTAGTGTCATTAAAGCTGCAATCTTAAGCACTGCTACTTGTGAGAAAGTTCCATTCAACACAGTGAAACCTACTTCCAAGTAAAGATATATAGGATCAGCCTGTATAGTCGCTGGGCTCTCATGTACAGTCTGCTATCTCTGTGCACCAATTCAGATGTGAGAAAGAACACATCATTTCATTGCAGGCACCCGTGGGGAAGAGAGGACCTGCTAAATTCTTCTCGCTATAGATACATCATGCCAAACCCATCTTGTTGTCTTCCTTCTTATTGCAAAATTGGAAAGACTTCAGGTTTGTTGGATCTGCTTTGTAGAACACCAAGATCCACCAACCAGAGCCAAGTGCAGAAGACGTAAGCTTAGCATTAAAGAACAGGGTGCCCCAACCACATTCTGAGCCTAGGGATTTATTTTCAGCACCAGAACTGAACTGAGCTCACTGTCCTTTCATGCAAAGGTCCACACCTGGTTACCCCAAGCCTTCTTCATTGCAGCAGCCAAATTTTGGCGGGAAAAGTCATTTTGCTATCGTTATTGAACGCTGGGGAGCAGGAAACTATTGTCCATCGCAAGTCATCCAGAGATCTCCCAGTACATCCTGCTCTACCTTCTGGCCAACCCTGCCTTAGAGGAGGCAACCCTAGGAAATGTGTCCAGAAGCCATTTAGCAGCTTCTGCAAACTACTCATTCAGCCAGTGCACACTCTGCTATTCAAACATATGATCCCAGCTTGAGAGGTCCTTCGTTCCAGCCCTAGCTGCAGCATTTTTAGTGCCTGGAAATGGACACGCACATTTTACAGGCATTCAAAGTGAAATATTTTGTACCTGTGAAAAATGAATGTTACGAGGGGCCTGCAGCCAAAGATTTGGCTACTTATTTCAAATCAGTGTGTGAGCTTCAGCCTTTCTTGCCCTTGTAGCTCCCAGCCATGTGTGCCTTCTCCGATCCAGCCCTTCTCTTTTCTGGTTTTCCTTTTTCCTTGCCCTTCCTTGCCCAGATGGACAGCCATCTGTCAGGGATTCTCTGACTTGGCTTCCTGCATTGAGCAGGGGGTTGGACTTGATGGCCTTGTAGGTCCCTTCCAACCCTACTATTCTATGATTCTATGATCCCCCTTTCAGCTTATTCCTCTGGACCAGTCCCAACCTTCCTTTCCTAGGACCCTGTTTCTTCTGCCCCTCTTTCCTAAGACCTTCCTAACCTTCCCCTCTCTAGTGTCAGAGCAGTTCAGCCAATGGCAGTCGGGATCAGAGTGGCTCAGCCCATGGCAGGCAGAGGCTGTTCTGACTGACCAGCCAAGCTCATCAACAGAGGTTTCATCGCCATCACAAGCATGTTATGGACTGTGGTAAGAATCCTTAGCACACAGTGCTTTCATGTTTTCAGAGCCCATTACATTCATTCTTTTGCTGTTCCTTGCAACAGCCCTATAAGATAGGTTGGTGTTATGATCCCCACAAGGCAGATGGGGGTTCTGAGGCTGCGAGACCATGGCTTGCCTAAGGCCTTTGAGTGAATTTACAGCAAAGGCCAGGTTGAAACCAGACTTCTTGGATCATAGCTCAGTCTTGTGCAGCCCAATCCCATTCATGTTTACTCCTGTTGTGTTTGGTGGGGCTCATTCCTAGGAAAGTATGTGACAGATTGCAGCTCTCATTCCAGCTCTAGCTGTGTGAGTGTCATTGGTACCTCTTAGATATTGTTTGCGATACAATTAGTGACATGTCATTCATTAATGACACGTCATTTAGTGACACATCATTCTTTAGTGATGCATCATTCTTTAGTGACGCATCATTCTTTAGTGACATGTCATTCTTTCCCCTCCCAGCCCAACTCGCCATTTTGTTTAATTTATCCTTTGGAGGCAGTGTGCCTTGCCCTCCACTGGGAGGGCAGATCTCACCAGCCTTCTTTCAAGGGAGGTGAACAGCAATGCAGCTACTTTCCTCCCACTTACCTTGTCCTCGTGACCACTGATGATTTTTGGAGGGTTAACCAAACTGTTGTCAGGGCAAAGTTGCCAGTGGAACTAGTGCCCGTCGACCAGGATCCAAAGAAGCATGCAGCTCAATCAGCACACCCAAGAGGATGATGTTGTTGTTGTTGTCATCAGTTGTCATTTTTATGCCTAGAATGGCTATGTGGCCCACCGTACAGAGAACAGTCCTCTGCTTGAAGGCATCCTTTGTTTGAAGGTCTGTCTAATTCAAGTCCACTGTAAAGAAAAAAGAACCATAAGGAGGGAAGGCAGGGGCCTTGAACTTGCCCATCAGCAGGGCACCTGGTCGCAGTCTTCCCCATCATGCTGAGCTGTGTTATATTTCTGTTTAAATGTCATTTATTTCTAAATTTTCATCTATACATCTAAATTAGAATATTCAAATATTATATGTGAATCCCTGCATTGAGCAGTGGTTGGACTCGATGGCCTTGCAGGCCCCTTCCAACCCTACTATTCTATGATTCTATGATATACAAATCTGTGTCCCCCTTTGTCCTCTTTTCTTCCTTCCTTCCTTTCATTTTTTGGTGATGCATTTTCTCTTTTTTGGTGATGTATAAATGGCAACCCTATTTATCCCTCTCCCTTTGTTGTTGTTGTTTCAAAGTAACACAAGGTGGCTTGCAAAAATAACAGTACAATAAACACAAGTTAAAATTCCACAGAAAACAAAGACTACTCACAGCAACATACACAGCCATTTAAGGCAGCAGCAGAAAACATAACATCAGAGTCTTAAAAACAATAAACACCTAGCTTAAATAAAAATGTGTCCACTGCCTGCCTAAAAGCAGGCAGTCAATAGGCCTGTTGTATTTCTTTTGTTGTTCCAAATCCCTGGTGCGACAGCACAAACTTCCCTCTCCCAAGTACCCACCCGCCATATCTAACACAGTGGAGGTACTGAAAGGAGAGCTCCTGGAATGGAAAGAAGGTCCTGAGAAGGCTCATATGGGGGAAATGTGATTCCTGAGAAATTCTGGGCGCAAACTGTTCAGGGCAGCCTTCCCCAACCTGGTGCCCTGCAGATGTCTTGGACCATCCCATGGATCAGCCCAAGCCAGCATGGGCAATGGACAGGAATGCTGGGAATTGTAATCCAAAACATCTGGAAAACACCAGGATGGGAAAGGCTAGTTTAGGTATTTACGGGTCAAAGCTAACCCTTTTAATTGAGCCCAGAAGCAAAGTGGTACTGAGCAGGGGTGGGCAACTAGTGGCCGTCCAGATCTTTTGGGCTACAACTCCTATCATCCCTGACCCTTGGCTATGCTGGCTAGGGCTGAAGGGAGTTGTGGGCCAAAACACCTGGAGGCCCACAAGTTGCCCACCCCTGCGGTAAAGGATCAGTACAAGTTGACATACCTTGCAGGGTTGTTGTGAGGATAAAATGAAGAGAAGGAGGATCATGTATACCACTTTGGGCTCCTTAGAGGAAAGGCAAGATATAAATGAAATAAATATCATCTAGATATGAAAGTTCCCATCAGAACTTTCGCAGCCACATTCAGGGCAAGTTGTACTTTCCATACTGTCTTTGGATTAGCTGACTATGTCTTCAATAACGTCTCCTCCTTAAACAGAATTCTTCCTGGGACTGCGCAGTCCCTTGGTCAGACATAAAACAGCTCTTTAAAGTTCAGCCAATGGCTACAGTGAAATGCCTGTGGCACACTTTCAATGACTACGTGGATAATGCCTCTGTTTATTCACACAGCAAAATCAAGTGATAACTGTACCAGTTTTTTTTTCCTGGATTGTATCACTTCTAGCTGCAGGTGAGAGTTTGCATGTTTCAGTTCTGTTCCATGAAAAAGCTCCAAGCACTTCAAAAAACAGCATGCCAGGGCGAAGGCTAACCCAGACCCTTCTCCCTGACAGGCTAGTTTTCTACATGCAAGGTGAATTGGTGTGGGGAGGACTACCTCCACCTGCAACCTGAAGTTGTATAGCCTAGGAAAAGCATTCCCACTTGTTTTTACTGCATGCACAAATTGGGTCTAAGAGTTAACATGGATTTTGTAAAGGCTAGGGAAGAGAGAGGTCAGACATGTGAGGCAGGAGTTTAGCTGAAAGTCTTTTGTCACAGATGAGCCTTTGCCAGTTCCCAGTTATAACAGTGAAATGCTTGAAGCCCAGTTCTAGCTTCGTTTGGTCTTGTTCCCCTAATTAGATTTTTTTTTTTAATGACCTTGTAGAGATATGAAGAATTGAGTCTTTTGTAATCCTTGGTCCATTTTGTATTTGATTAAAGTGAACTTTTAGCTATATTATTTAATACACTCCTGATAGAGTTCGACAGGCCAAGCCGTTTCTTGCTTTGGCTTAAGGGGAAAGTTAATAGAAGTTAAAAAAACAAACAAGCTATAGCCTGTACAATTTCATCCACTTTGGTGGGACGACCAGCAGAGGTCCCCACGTACTAATCCATCCACATCAACAGAATCAGAACGAGGCTGAAAAGGGAAGCAGCAAAGCATATTTTCTCTAGCTAACTCCAGACCCCATTTTTGCAAGGGGAAATGGAGATAGAATTCCATATACCCTTATCGCCAAGCAGGGCAGGAGCTGTTTCCCAGACAAGGGACTAGCGCTCCCCCCCTTTCTCTCTCTCTCAGGTTTCCATCTAAATGCACACAATTTAGTAGTGCATTACTACCTAGTGTGGCCCAGCAGATAAGAGCACTGGATGGGAAATTAGCATACAGAAACTTCAGTTCTAGACAGACAGATGTGTGGAGGGATGGGGAAGAAGTGCACACACAGCTGGGAGTGCTTGGAAAGTTTTACCATATCACCAGTCACCTGGAGAAATGGGGAAACCACATTTCCATGTAAAATTGACTTGCTTGTTCAGCCGGGTGATCAGCTATGATAAAACAGTCAAAACATCTCCAGCCGTATGCACAGACACACCTGTGTTATATGGCTGTCCAGGGTTGTGGCCATAATTAAAAAGATGTATAGATCAGGCAGGGGTGGGCAGAAGGTAGTTCTCCAGATGTTTTGGACTTCAACTCCCTGAAACCCCTGCCAGCACGGCCAATGCTTAGGAATGCTGGGAGTTGAAGTCCAAAACATCTGGAGATTTACTTTCTCCTTGGTCTAGATGAACAGTTGCAATGGGAAAAAGGGGAAAAAAGAAGAAAGGAACAACGATAAGGAAGAACAGTGAGAGATTTCTGCCGAGGCCAATATTGTAAAGGCTCATACTTCTTTAAAGAGACAGAATGTGTGTGTGCATCTGTATGGTGCAACCCTAGAAAGTGGAGCACAAATTATGACAGATCCCAGGATGCAACGAGGACTGCACCTCCCACCCTTTAAAATTTCAGTAGCAGATTGCATGAAAAACTGCTTAAATGGATGCACCCCTGGAACTGAGCCCCTTTGCCATCTGTTGTCACAGTCACACAGCAGTATTATGTGTTGCTCCCAGTTTCAAAGCCGATTTGTTGTTCAGTTGTTCAGTTGTGTCCGACTCTTCGTGACCCCATAGACCATAGCACGACAGGCCTTCCTGTCCTGCGCTGTCTCCCAGAGCGTGCTCAAGTCCATATTCATTGCATCGGTGATGCTATCTAGCCATCTCATCCTCTGCCGTCCCCTTCTCCTTTTGCCTTCAGTCTTTCCCAGCATCAGGGTCTTTTCCAGAGAGTTTTCTCTTGGCATTAGGTGGCCAGAATATTTGAGCTTCAGCTTCAGTATCTGTCCTTCCAATGAGCACTCAGGGTTGATTTCCTTTAGGATGGACTGATTTGGCCTCCTTGCAGTCCAGGGGACTCATAAGAGTCTTCTCCAGCACCACAGTTCGAAAGCATCAATTCTTCGGTGCTCAGCCTTCCTTACAGTCCAGCTCTCACAGCCATACGTTACTACTGGGAAAACCATAGCTTTGATTATGCGGACCTTTGTCAGCAAGGTGATGTCTCTGCTTCTTACTATGCTGTCTAGGTTTGCCACAGCTTTCCTCCCAAGGAGCAAGCGTCTTTTAATGTCATGGCTACAGTCAACGTCTGCAGTGATCTTGGAGCCCAAGAAAATAAAATCTGTCACTGCTTCCATTTCTTCCCCTTCTATATGCCAGGAAGTGATGGGGCCAGATGCCATGATCTTCGTTTTTTTAATGTTGAGTTTCAAACCAGCTTTTGCACTCTCCTCTTTCGCCCTCAACAAGAGGCTCTTTAGATCCTCTTCACTTTCTGCCATTATGGTGGTGTCATCTGCGTATCTGAAGTTGTTGATAATTCTCCCGGCAATCTTAATTCTGACCTGTGATTCATCTATTCTGAATTGAGAGATGCCTGCTTTTATCTTAAATAACCCAGGGCGCACTCCTGTGCATGTTTAGAGAGAAAAAAGCCCTACGACTCCCAGCATGCCCTAGCCAGCATGGCTAGCTGGGGCATGCTGGGAGTTGTAGGAGTTTTTTCTGTTGAGACATGCATCGGATTGCACTCCTAATATAATATAGACAGGGCAATATGTCAATGATTGGGGTGGGTGGGACAACAAATTCTGCATCAGAAAATTCTGAATTCTGTAACCTGCATACATTACGCAAATCAAGCATACATTATTCTGCAAGTATCACCATTCTTTATAAAATATTCTGTCTCTGCTAGTCATGGGGCAAAGAACTATGCAAGGTACTGTAGCTGTACCCTCTGATTACTGGAATTCTTATTCAGGTGTTGACCACACATATTCTCAAGTGTATAATTACAACTGTAAGGGTTAGAAACTTGCATTTAAAAAGGAAAGCAAGCTACAAATGTTAAGGAAACAAACTACTAGGGTAAAGAAAGAGAGATCAGCAAAGAAAGCTTTTGTTTGTTGGCATTTTGCCTATCTGTGGCCTTATTTCAACAGTGTTTTTCAGTTTCTTCCTTTGGAGGCCCATACTTTGCTTATTTCAAAAATCTGCAGTACAGCTGAGGTCCAGACATTTCAGTGCCATACTAAACAGTCATATTTTTCAGATCAGTGACCTCAGAATGTTTAATATGCAGGAAACTGCTAGTATAATGGAATACAAATTCAGTATTAAAGTGCATTAACTAAAAGACCACTTGCACCATTACTGTCAATATTACCCACTTTTCTACAGTCAAATGCTTTCTCTAATTACAGTATGTTGGGACAGTTGAATGCAGGATTATTATTATTTTTCTTTTTGCAGTGACAAAGCAATTCTCGCAGTGGTTCCCGGATCTATTTTACAACTTAATGTGGAACTCCAGATCTGCTAACAGATGGCATTGTCATTATTTTAGCCTTCCCCAAAGAAGGAAAAGGAACAAACAGTTGACATTTCCAAATGTCTTTATTCGGTAGTAAAAATTCAGCCGTATTTCATTGGAGAGAATGATACTATTACTACTTTTATGGGCATAAGGAGAATGAGGGAAGTAAGGGATATGCTTCCAGTCCAATTTGGGTAATGAGAGGACAATCCAGTACACAGTTCTGCATCCTATCCTGAGCACTAACAATTTATAACTGGGTTAGCCTTTGGATGTACCTTTTTCACTGGACCACACGACCAGAAGTTGTTTGATGTTAAATTACTACCGGAAGATCTAGCACTGGGTGGCTGTCCCTTTTCCTGGGATGCTTGAAAAAGGCAGTATGGATGATTCTGAACGAGGGAGAAAGAGGGCAGAATGTGGCTCCTTGGTCAAAGAGTCACGGCATATATCTTGCCACTGGGCTGGAAGCAGTGCTCAAATCACAGGGAAAGTGTCAGGGGGTCCTGGCCCCCTTCCTTTGTTACAGCCCCCTTGGCTTAGGGTGGCCAGTTGGGCAAAAAAGAGGAAATTCATCACCAAACAAAGAAAAAAGGACAAAAGAGGAGAAAGATTTGCAAAAATTAAAAAAAAAAACGCATAGGCTGATGTCTGTCTGTCTATCGATCTGTCGATCTATCTATTGATCGATCTACCTATCTATCTGAACATTTAGAAGTAATTACTATAATTTAAATAGAAATACAATACTGCTCACCATAGTAGAGAAGACTGACGAGGCAACCTGTGTGCTGCTGCTCAGTATGCTGCCCAGGTGTGAACGGTGGATGGGAAACTTTGTTTGTTTGTTTCATTTCTATACTGCCCAATAGCCAAACTTCAAGGGTCCTGCTACTCTCCCTCCTTATGTTTCTTTGACTTTAAACCAGACTTGGCCTGGAACATCTTGAAATAGAGGATACGTTCAAATAAGAGTCCAGCCAGCCCTCAAAAATGCAGTTGTGTGTTTCCTGTCAGCTCTCCAAAATAGAGAACTGTCCTCTGTAAAGTAGGACACCTGACTACTCTACTGGCACCGCAGTGCAACAGAGATCAGGCTGAGAGTTGTCCCTGTAGTACAAGGAGGGAATAAGATACCTGGGCCTTGCTGCCAGAGTCTCCAGTTTGAGAGTCCCAGTACCTACTACCACTATACCACGTGTGTAACCTTGGGCAAGTGACTTATCTCTACCTAGCCTACCTCACAGGGTTGTTATGAAGATTAAAATGGGGGGAAACCCCACATCCACTGTCCTAAGAACGAGATACAAATATAATAAAAAATAAGTGGTTTGAGAACCGCAGCCTCGGGTCTTTATGTTTCAACAGCTTCCATTCTTTTGACCTATGAAAAACACAGTCCCCTGGTGTGCCTTCTGTGCCCTCCCATCCACACGTGGCTTGCATGGATCGTGCAACACAGGCGTGCAAATCCAGCACCATTTCGGCACAAATCAAAGGGAGTTGCTGCTGCCAGAGGATTTATCCAGAATTGCTAAACCGCCTAGAAAATTCAGTTCACATTTAGAAGTGTGCAACAGATGTATCATTTGGCAGATGTCTGCAGTCAGCAATTTGCCACTCGTCAGTGATTGCCTGTTAAGTTGCCATGACCAAGGCTGGGGTGAAAATAACATAGAAAGGATACATTTAGACTTGTCTGTTAGCAATTTCCTGGAAACCTCCAAAGCACCTCTCCAAATCCTTCATAACTATTCTTCACCCTGAAAGCCAAACGGACGATCCTGTGAGTCCATCTTTTGTTTTCCTTAACCAGAAGGTTTGATTCTTTCCCCACATTTTCTACAAAAAAAACATATTCCAGTTCATAGAGCCTTCTTCACACGGTGCATAGTCAAACTATGGAATTTGCTACAAGACGTAGTGATGGCCACCCATTTGGACTGCTTTAAAAGAGGGTTAGTCAGATCCATGGAAGATAAAGCTAGCAATGGCTACTAGTCACGATGGCTATATATTGCCTTTAGATACCAGTTGCTGGGGAACATGAGCAGGAGGGTGCTGTTGTACTCAAGTCCTGCTTGTGGGCTTCCCACTGTGGGGACAGAACGCTGGACTAGGGCTTTGGTCTGATCCAGCCTTGGGGCTCTTCTTATATTCTTATGGCTTTGGGAAACCCAGGTTCAAGCCCTGTCTCTGTGTGAGGCTTTTTGAGCCAATTCAGAAATGCAGTAACAGCCTCTGGTACATTGTTTCTTAGAATGTACAGCAGCCTTCTCCAGTGTGGCATCCTCCAGACGCGTTGGAGGGTGCCATGTTGGGGTGAGGCTGACATACACCATCTGCCTACTGGTAGGGATGTACGGACTGTGTAAAATCCGCTCCATCTGTGTTTCACGGATTGTCAGGTGCCTTTTGTTCCGTTGTCCGCCCACAGATGAATGGAAATATTTTTTTTTTGTCATGCGGAAAAATATGCAAACAATTATATAAGCATTTACATAAATATTTACGTAAGTATTTACATAATTTTCCTTAGTATGTAATATTAATGTATTGTCCCCATTCCATGCAACGTTTCCTCAGCAGAAACTTACGTATTTTCCTACAAACGTATATGCGTAAATTTCAGGAAAGTGAAAAAAATCTTCCGGAAGTCCACGGACTCCAAGCTGCCTGAGGGGGTCGCTCCGCAGCGGATTCTGCAGCTTGGATTCTTAGTAATCCAAGCTCATTTTATTCTGTCTCAAATTTCTCCAGCATCCCTACCTACTGGTGAGAATGGCATGTTTGACTTCTTTGCCACCTAAAAGAAATGCCTTACTCTGCACTTGCTAGCCTGCCATAGAGAAAACTAGACTAAAACTCTTCTTGTTGAAATACTAGCTTTTTGCAGGTAGGGAGGTTTGGTGATGGGGGCATTCTATACCTGGGTGTGTGTGAAGGAATGAAACTGTTCAGCCATTTTGTATTTATTCTTAGTTTTAAATGGTTGCTTCCCATTTGTTTATTTTAAATATTTATATCCCAACTTTCTGCCAGGCAACAGGCCTCCCAAGGTGGCTGACAATAAGTGAGAATGAACACATAATAATACGTAATAAGATTCTTCTTAGAGGCAGTGACTTCTGAAGGCTCTGGGGGTGGGACTATGCCTCTCTCCAACTCTTAGATCAGTGGTGGGCAATTTCTGGGGGTCAGCAGCCCCCTGCTACCACCAGATTTGCTGCCAGAATTCCTAGGAGCACAATTCTGCTTCTAAACAAGGTGCGTGCTCCCTGCGTGCCTTGTTTCCAAGCAAAATTGCCAGTATCACAGCAAATTAGGTGGTGGCAGTGGGGGCTCCAAAAAAGGCCATAAAAGGCCTGTCTTAAATACTGCTGCTGCTTCTGTAGCTGTTTCAGCTGCTGCTTTTCTAAGAATCAGTGGAGACCATAGTGAATACCCCTCCCCTTGAAGAATTTGATGTTCCCACTTTGTTTTAACAGGAGGCCTCATACCTTGCGCCTGTCGACATCTTACCCACCCTAAAAGGTACTGAAAGCGAGATGCTGCTTATGACCATTCGGCTGTCTAGCTGTGGACAGGTTTCCCCTTGCAGTCCACAGAGCAGTTTCTTTCCGGAAACCTCCTTGGCAGCTGCCAACATCTACCCTGCGATTGTGGCCTGGCTCCTCTCACTGGTGAGTACGGCAGCCTTGTGGAAAACCTTGCACAATGGAAGCACCAGTTTTGCAGGCAGATCTTGTTACTGTATGAAAAGGGAGGTATGAGGCTGCAAGCGCCATTGTGTGTGACTTCAATTAAATTAGGAAGCAGATGCATTCTGGGAAGGAAAGTCAAGATTGTGGGGAGATATGTGTGGGAGAGAAGTGTTTAATTCCCCCCCCTGCAAAAAAAACACCTCTCCATTAGTGCTGCACAGCAGGAAGTCCTCCCTCCCTTGGCAGGGGGTGAGGGGGTAGGGAGGAGAAGAAATTTTCCTGGGTGAGTTTTTTCTTCTTGTTGTTGAATTATTCTCTCTAATCTGCTGCCGGTCAACCCTCAAACTGTGAGCGCTACAGCTGTGAGAGCTCTCCCCAGAAGCCACATTCATTTGCTTTGAATGTGAATGGGGCATCTGCCAGATCAGAATCAGCAGAAGAAAATCCGTCCACTTCACGCTCTTGAGGGGAAGAGCCTCACTCTAGGGATGTCGGAGGAATCTGTCCCAGGGATGGAGCTCACTGAGCTTTCATCAGCTTGGCCCCCCGGACTTTGGCTCACTTCACCACGAGCTGGCCCAACTCGATCTACATCATGTTGGGCCAGTTCGCAGATTTTCCGGGTTGGGGTTTTGGGGGTGGGTAAATAGAAAGTTGTGCAAATTCCAGCTGTGATTTGTGCAAATTAAGCAAACGGCAGCTGTAATTTGCACAAATCACACAAATTGCTGCCACAGTTTGCTCAATTTGCAAGTATAAAGTGATGCACGTTGGGGCAAAACATCCCAACTTCAAGTATAATCTGATGGGATCTGATTTCATGCCCACCTGGAGGAGGATGCGTCTGAGGAAGAAGGAGAGGGGAGAGCCAGCACAATGGACCCCAGCCAGAGCTAAGCAAGGAGCAGGAAGTCTTGGCTGACAGTCCTTCCCTGGAAACATTACAGGAGCAACCTGGCCCCTCTTGAACAGTTCCTGAATTCCCCCAAATGCTGGAAGCAGAGCCTGAGATAATCCATCCCTCTGAATGGCGTAGAATCAGACGGAAGCAGCAAAAGAACAAAAGGAAGTTACAGCGAGGGGCCTCCGTTAAAAGCAGCACACTGACCTAATTAGCCAACTGCGCTGATTAAGGACCAGCTATAAATCAGCACAGCTGAGGCCATCTCTCTGCTGCAAACAACAGCGCCTTAACCTCGGCATTGCACTTCAAGATAATCAGACCTGGCAGGATCCTAGATGCTTGGACATCTGACCTAGTGGTGACTGACCCAGAAAAAAGATCTTGGGGTTGTGGTGGACAGCTCAATGAAAATTTCAGCCCAGTGTGCAGCTGCTGTGAAAAAGGCAAACTCCATGTTAGGCATAATTAGAAAAGGAACTGAGAATAAAACTGGCAATATCATACTGCCCTTATACAAATCTATAGTGCGACTACACTTGGAATACTGTGTACACTTCTGGTCAACACACCTAAAAAAGGATATTGCAGAGCTGGAAAAAGTACAGAAAAGGGCAACTAAAATGATGAAGGGTCCGGAGCATCTCCCCTATGAGGGAAGGTTACAACAGCTGGGCTTGTTTAGCTTGGAAAAAAGGAGGATAAGGGGAGACACGATAGAGGTGTACAAAATTATGCATGGTGTGGAGAATATGGGTAGGGAGACTTTTTTCTCCCTCTCACATAATACTAGAACCCGGGGTCATCCCATGAAGCTGATTGCTGGGAGATTCAGGACAGATCAAAGGAGGGACTTCTTCACACAGCGCATAGCTTAAACTATGGAATTTGCTACCACAGGATGCAGTGATGGCCACCAATTTGGATGGCTTTAAAAGGGGGTTAGACAAATTCCTGGAGGAAAAGGCTGTCAATGGCTGCTAGTCCTGATGGCCATGTGCTACCGCCAGTACCAGAGGCAGTGTGCCTATGCACACCAGTTGCTAGGGAACATGGGCGGGTGTGTGTGTGTGTGCTGTTGCACTCGTGTCCTGCTTATGGTTTCCTGGTTGACAGCTGATTGTCCACTGTGTGAACAGAATGCTGGAGTACTTGGACTCTTGGTCTGATCCAGCACAGCTCTTCTTATGTTCTTATGTTCTTAATCTATTTATGAAAAAGAAACCTGAAAATGTTTCCTGGATCTGGGGGAAAACCCATGATACGGTTTGCGAATTTGAGATGAGCTGGGCGGGCAGCAGGAATGCACTGGGCCCCCAAAGGGCCAGATTTGCAAACAATGGACATCCCTACCTACTTAGCTCATAGGTAGAGCTTCTCCTTTGCATGCAGAAGGTCCTAGGTTCAATCCCTGGCATCCCCAGGTAGGGCTAGGAAAGACCCATGCCTGAAACCCTGGAGAGCCACTGCCAGTCAGCACAGAAAACATTGAGCTAGATGTATCAATAGTCTGACTTGGTATAAGGCAGCTTCCTATGCTTACCTCCCAAATTTGCATGAATGTGCTAAATCAGCAGTGAGGCAGGGAAACTGCTTCTTTGGGCAACATTGTAGCTGTGGATGTGAGTGGGGCTGCCCCTTCTCAGAGGTATTCTAGGCCCCTTTCCTGAATTTTCAGCTTACTCTTACTTTTTTAAAAATAATAATTTTAAATATAATAATTCTCTACCCCAGCCTTCCGCAACCTGGTGCCCTCTAGATGTTTTGGACTTCAATTCCCATAAGCCATAGCTTATGGCCAATGGCCAGGAATGTTAGAAGTTGTAGTCCAAAACATCTGGAGGGCACCATGTTGCGGAAGGCTGCTGTAACTTTTTCACTTATTCAGCAACATAAGGCGTAGGGTGGGGGGCAATATTCTATCCAATTTCTCAGTGAAGTAAACTTCTTACTCCCACCTTCCAGTGATCTGGCTAGTGGGTCCAAAGGCATTAGAGTGACTGGCGAGTGCTTGGAGTTTTGGTTTTAATTTTCATATTAAAAAATCAATTAATGTATGAAAAATAACTTAAAAATTAAATGTATTAGACTACTAGGGCACCCCCTTCATGGATCACTGTCTTGTTGTGGCGAAGGGGCTTGCGTAACTCAGTGAAGCCATAAGCTATGCCGTGCAGGGCCACCCAAGACGGACAGGTCATGGCAGAGACTTCTGACAAAATGTGGTCCACTGGAGAAGGAAATGGCAACCCACTCCAGTATTCTTGCCAAGAAAACCCCATGGAACGTATCACAAGGCTAAAAGAGATGATGCCGGAAGATGAGCCCCTGAGGTTGGAAGGTGTCCAATATACTACTAGGGAAGAGCAGAGGGAATTTCCAAGTAGCGCCAGAAAGAGTGAAGCGGCTGGGCCAAAGCCGAAAGGACACTCAGCTGTGGATGTGTCTGGTGGTGAAAAGAAAGTCCAATGCTGTAAAGAACAATATTGTTTAGGAACCTGGAATGTCAGATCAATGAATCAAGGTAAGCTGGAGGTGGTCAAACATGAGATGGCAAGACTGAACATCGACATCTTGGGAATCAGCGAACTAAAATGGACAAGCATGGGCGAATTTAGTTCAGTTGACCATTATATCTACTACTGTGGGCAAGAATCTCTTAGAAGAAATGGAGTAGCACTCATAGTCAACAAAAGGGTGGGAAAAGCAGTACTGGGGTACAATCTCAAAAACAATGGAATGATCTCAGTACGAATTCAAGGCAAACCATTCAACATCACAGTAATTCAAGTCTATGCCCCAACCACTGATGCTGAAGAAGCTGAGGTTGATCAGTTCTATGAAGACCTACAACACCTTCTAGAACTAACACCAGAAAAAGATGTCCTCTTCATCATAGGGGATTGGAATGCTAAGGAAGTCAAGAAATAACTGGGATAACAGGCAAGCAAGGCCTTGGTGTACAAAATGAAGCAGGACAAAGGCTAATATAGTTTTGCCAAGAGAACACGCTGATCATAGCAAACACTCTTTTCCAACAGCACAAGAGGCGACTCTACACATGGACATCACCAGATGGTCAATATCGAAACCAGATTGATTATGTCCTTTGCAGCCAAAGATGGAGAAGCTCTATACAGTCAGTCAAAACAAGACCTGGAGCTGACTGTGGCTCAGATCATGAGCTGCTTCTTGCAAAATTTCGGCTGAAATTGAAGAACGTAGAGAAAACCACTAAACCATTCAGGTATGACCTAAATCATATCCCTGATGAATATACAGTGGAGGTGAGGAATAGATTTAAGGGATTAGACTTGATAGACAGAGTGCCTGAGGAACTATGGACGGAGGTCCGTAACATAGTTCAGGAGGCAGCAACTCAATCCATCCCAAAGAAAAAGAAATGCAAGAAAGCCAAGTGGCTGTCTGATGAGGCTTTACAAGTAGCTGAGGAAAGAAGGGAAGCGAAAAGCAAGGGAGAAAGGGGAAGATATATCCAACTGAATGCAGATTTCCAGAGAATAGCAAGGAGAGACAAGAAGGCCTTCTTAAATGAACAATGCAAAGAAATCGAGGAAAACAACAGAATGGGAAAGACTAGAGATCTCTTCAAGAAAACTGGAGATCTCAAGGGAACGTTTTGTGCAAAGACAGGCATGATAAAGGACAAAGAAGGCAGAGACCTAACAGAAGCAGATGAGATTAAGAAGAAGTGGAAAGAATACACAGAAGAACTATACAGGAAAGATCTGAATGTCCCTGATAGCCATGAGAGTGCGGTCACTGAACTTGAGCCGGACATCCTCGAGAGTGAAGTCAAGTGGGCCTTAGGAAGCATTAGTAACAACAAAGCTAGCGGAGATGACAGTATTCCAGCTGAGCTATTTAAGATCCTAAAAGATGATGCTGTTAAAGTGCTGCACTCAATATGCCAACAAATTTGGAACACTCAACAATGGCCACAAGACTGGAAAAGGTCAGTTTCCAAAGAAAGGCAATACCAAAGAGTGTTCAAACTACTGTACAATTGCACTCATTTCACATGCCAGCAAGGTGATGCTCAAAATCCTGCAAGCTAGTCTTCAGCAGTATGCAAACCGAGAACTACCGGAAGTGCAAGTTGGGTTTCGAAGAGGCAGAGGAACTAGAGATCAAATCGCCAACATTCGCTGGATCATGGAGAAAGCAAGAGAATTCCAGAAAAACGTCTATTTCCGCTTCATTGACCACGCTACAGCCTTTGATTGTGTGGATCACAACGAACTCTGGCAAATTCTTAAAGAGATGGGAGTACCAGACCACCTTACCTGTCTCCTGAGAAACCTGTATGAGGGTCAAGAAGCAACAGTAAGAACCGGACATGGAACAACCGATTGGTTCAAAATTGGGGAAGGAGTACGACAAGGCTGCATATTGTCGCCCTGCTTATTTAATTTATATGCAGAGTACATCATGAGAAATGCCGGGTTGGATGAATCACAGGTCAGAATTAAGATTGCCGAGAGAATTATCAACAACCTCCGATATGCAGACGATACCACCCTAATGGCAGAAAGCGAAGAGGATCTCAAGATCCTCTTGTTGAAGGTGAAAGTGGAGAGTGCAAAAGCTGGTTTGAAACTCAACATTAGAAAAACTAAGATCATGGCATCTGGCTCCATCACTTCTTGACATATAGAAGGGGAAGAAATGGAAGCAGTGACAGATTTTATTTTCTTGGGCTCCAAGATCACCACAGACGGTGACTGTAGCCATGAAATTAAAAGACGCTTGCTCCTTGGGAGGAAAGCTATGGCAAACCTAGACAGCATAGTAAGAAGCAGAGACATCACCTTGCCGACAAAGGTTCATATAATCAAAGCTATGGTTTTCCCAGTAGCAATGTATGGCTGTGAGAGCTGGACTATAAGGAAGGCTGAGCGCTGAAGAATTGATGCTTTCGAACTGTGGTGCTGGAGAAGACTCTTACGAGTCCCCTGGACTGCAAGGAGGTCAAATCAGTCCATCCTAAAGAAAATCAACCCTGACTGCTCATTGGAAGGACAGATCCTGAAGCTGAAGCACAAATATTTTGGCCACCTAATGCGAAGAGAAAAGTCACTGGAAAAGACCCTGATTCCGGGGAAGATTGAAGGCAAAAGAAGAAGGGGACGGCAGAGGATGAGATGGCTAGATAGCATCACCGATGCAATGAATATGAACTTGAGCACACTCCGGGAGAGAGCGCAGGACAGGAAGACCTGGCGTGCTATGGTCCATGGGGTCACGAAGAGTCAGATACGACTGCACGACTGAACAACAACTAGGGCACAATCAAGCCAAAGCTAAGCACTTTTTATGCTCCATTGATTTCACTGGGAAATTTACTATGCAATCAGTATTTTGTGACTTTTGAGTTGGCCTAATAAAGGTGTTAACGATGATATGGAATTTGGAAATTTCCTTTTGTAATTATTCAGAAGAAAGTCCTCAGTTCAATTAGACATATTCCCAGGTAAGCGCACATAGGATTGTTGCCTTAAGGCTGCAATCCCAAACCATTTACTAAGGATTGAGTCCCATTGAATTTAGTGGGACTTCCTTCTGAGCTTGCCTGCACAGGTTTGTGCTTCACATCTCTTCCATTCATATCATTGGGGGTGTAAAAGTGCCTAACTTTGGCTGGATCATGCCCCCTGTGTTAATTTTTTCTCTTTCTTCACACTGATGTACAATGCTCCCCCTCCCTTGTGTACCTCCAAGTAGGGATGTCAGAGAAATCTGCAACGGAACCAAATGAGTTCAGGTTTTCATGAATCCAACCCGTGGATTCCGCAGCAGACTGGCTTTTTCCCTGTTGGGTGGCTTCCACAAACTTGTGGAACAGTTTTCTAACTTTCCTGAATTTTGCTCAAATTTCATCATAGAAAAATAGGCAGAATTTAAAAAAAAAAACCAGGCAAAAATGTGCATTTGCCCCATAGGCTAAAGCATGAAAATGCACATTTGGGGAGAAGTTGCACATTTTCACACCTGCGAATTTGCGCAAATTCGGAAACAAAAATAATCCGATTCTGTGGATGGACGGAGGATGGAACAGAAGGCACCTGACAACCCACAAAACACAGACAGAATGGAATTTGCACCATCCATACATCCCTGTCTCCAAGCCCCCTTGCTACAACATTTCTGGCTATGCACCTGTCCACAGGCTGCTGTTCGAATCACCTTTTAAGCAGGAGTAAACTGCCTACTGGAATATTGTGCTTCGTGATTATTCGGTCTCCATCTATCAGAGGCTTCCAATGGTTTTGCCGTTGACCAAAATGGAGGCAAGTCTGAGCAGGGGGGCCTTCCTTTGCAGCCCAAATTTCTTGAGGAACACATCCTCCAGATCCACCTTCCTTTCTTCCCGCAGATGACAGCAGTGGCTGAGCTTATTCAAAGCAGGATTTAACAATCCTTTCTGGATGCTTCTAAAGTCAATAGGCTGAATCTGGTTCTTAGCTTTCAAGTCACGTAAAAGTAGCAAAAAAAGTGTGGGTGGGGTGGGACAAGCTGACAATAATTAAATGTGATGGGCTAGAATGGAAGGGATGGTGAGTTAGAAGTGTTTTTTTTAGTTAGGATGTCAGGATTTAATTCATATAAAAATATGTAGCCAGGAAAAGATGGTTGTCCAATTTGCATTTTTAATTAAGCTTTGCTTGCAATGGCTTATAGAGAGTTAATAAGTGAACCATCAATGCAATAGCTATTTTTGGCAGACATAATCATAAGCAGATCAGTAAAAGGCCCCATCTGCAGTTGTAATCTGTGGCTGTGGCACTATCATGTAGCTATTTAGAATTTAGGGGACATGGAGACACAAGACAGACAGACGCCCCCTCTTCTCTCAATGACTTTTCAGAGTCTGCCAGCTGAGGGTGCTTGCTTTTGATGGCTGATGGCTACTAGTTACTGAACACCCTGTCTGCTTGGGTTAGGGCTGGAGAGAAGCAGTTCGCTGGCGTTTTGGAATGTAGCCAGTAAAGGAGGCAGAGCTGCAGCTGGCTGGAAGGAAGAGGGAGCTCCAAGGGCATACCATTGTCTTTGAGGAGAACCGGTGCTGTTTTAAATACTAACACTGTGTGTCTGGGTATTTCCCTGCTCTCCTGCCAACTCAGTTTGCATATCTGCAGATAAACAGATATTGCAACAATGCCGTAAGTCTCCATTATTCTCTCTGCACAAGGGCAATGTTTCTGTAAAAGCTGGCTGTGAGATCTTCCTGCCGCTTGGGGAAGTGGAGCAAGCATTAAACAATATTTTATGTAAGAACGCTTGCTCTTGTTTCTGTTCATTGTGTAAAGATCAACGTGAGTCTCAGTGGCTTTTGACACCATCACCTGTGGTAGCCTTCTAGCATGCTGTTTTGCAGTGCTTCTGGGCCTTTCTGTTAGGCCATGTCCAGAAGGTGGTGCTGGGGGATTACCGTTTGACTCCGCCACTTATCTTGTCCCCCATGTTGTTAAATATTTACATGGAAATGCTGAGAGACGTCATCTGGAGCTTTAGAATACGGTGCCATCAATACACTGAGGAGACCCAGTTCTATTGATCTTTGTCACCTAACACCAAGGAAGCAGCTGAAGCTCTTGAAGGTTGCCTGGGTTCAATAATGGGCTGGATGAGGGTGAATAAATTGAGGCTAATCCCAGACAAGACGGAGGTGCTGTTAGTCAGTAGAAGGCCTGACACAGGGATTAGGATGCCAGCTGTTCTGGAAGAGGTTGTGCTCCCAGTGAAGGATAAGCTCTGTAGCTTAGGAGTGTTCCTCGAATTTCTACTGTCCCTGGATCTTCAGCTGGCAGGGGTGGCAAGGAGTGCCTTTGTATAATTACACTTGGTGCACCAGCTGCAACTCTTCCTGAGTTGGTCTGACTTGGCAACAGTTATCTATGCCTTAGTTACATCGTGCTTAGACTGCTGCAATGCGCTCAGTGTGGGACTACCCCTGAAACATGTCCAGAAGTTTCAATTGGTGCAAAACATGGCAGCTAGGCTGCTAACCGGTGCATGGTACCAGGACCATATTATACCCATCTTGAAAGACTTGGACTAGTTACCAATGGCTTTTGTCAGGATTCCCCTTTTGCCCTGCTGAAAACTCCAATAGCCAAAATCAACACTCAGACAAGAGGCTGCATTTCCAAGGCTTTAATTCCATTTACCCTAATGAGGCATACAGATGCAAATTGCTAGAGACTCAGACTACAAAAGAAAAGCCTTCAAGGAGTTCAAAGGGGAGCTACGAAAGTTGGTCTCCGTTTGGGAAAAGGTGGCAAACTCTCTTAACTTAAGGGGTGGGAAGGGGAAACTCTCTCCCTCTCCTGTGACACTTCTGGGCGCAGCTGTTGACGCTGAGCCAATCGGGCAGAGCGCCTAAGTTCAGCTCCTGCGATTTCCCGCTTGTGCCTGCATCTGCGCCTTGTATCTAAGAGTTCAGGTTGTCCTTCCCTTGCCTCCCCCCGTTCGCTATCACAGGGAAGTGTGAAGGGGGGGGGCCTCTCTGTCCAGCTGTGCCTCTGAAGCCTGGGAAAGATCCTCCCCCATGTGTTGCAGCTCTTCCTCAGAATCTGAACTGCTCTGGCACTCTATATGCTTAGAGGCAACCCTGACAGCTTTCTAGGTACAATTCAAGATGTTAGTTTTAACCTTTAAAGCCCTAAATGGCTTAGGGCCTGTATCTCTAAGGGAACACATGCCCAATTATGAACCTGTCTGGGTATTAAGCTCTTAAATGGCTTAGGGCCTGTCTCTCTAAGGTACTATGTGCCTCATTGTGAACCTGTCCAGGTATTAAGTTCTTGAGGAGAGGCCCTCTTAAGGACACCACTACTTCCAGAGGCCCGTTTGTCAGGTGCGTGTGGAAAGGCTTTCTCCTGTGTCGCCTCCAAACTGGACTGCGCTCCTTCAAAAGCTACAATTGCCCAACACACGTTTAGAAAGGCTATGAAGACACATATTTTTAATTCAGCCTTCTAAATTATGTACTCGTGCTCATGTTTCGCCCAGTGGTATACTGGAGCCAAGATTCGCAGGGATGGAACGCTGACACTTTTTTTATTAGCAGGGCCCCCCTCCTGCTACCTGCCACCACCCCCTCCCCGACTTTCCTCTGAGCTTAGCTGCACTCCTCACATTAGCGGGGGTGAGGAATGAATTTTCCCAGTAACAATAATATTGTTCCCGCTTGTAATGCAAAATATTCTGAGGTAGCTTGGTCATGAATGGGCAGTTAAGACCCATTAGCTGTACAAAAGACCTGCTCATAGCAGACAGAAACTATTAGAACTGGTTTGTCTATGTGGATCAACACAGCTGCCTGCCATTTTGGACTCTTCTTGGTTGCGTGGCCAGGGACTGTCATGATGAGCAGCTGCACCTCAACATTTTTCATTACATGTGTTTCTAGTGTTTTTAATGTTCCTGCTTCTTTTTTTCTTTTTCTTTTTTAGATTTTATTGTTTTAAATGGTTGTTTGCCACCTCAATGGCTTTTTAACAAGCAAAGCAGTATATAAATGTCAATAAATAGATAATAGTCTAATATAATTCCTTTTGATACTTGTTCATTACTAACTTCGCTCGCTGCACAAGTGAAAACCATGTAGAGAGAAGTCAGGTTCTCCACAAAGAAGAGCAGTTCTGCCCGCAAAGGGCTGGATGTTATTGTGTATATGGGCTAATTTTGAGCCGCCAGGCAAGACATCTGCAATGTATTCAGTAAAGAATGTTGGGGTTAAGGAGTTGGCAGTTCCTGCAGGCCAGATATTAATTCTGGGCAGCGGGCCCATTGCTGAGGGGCTAGGCAGTCCTCATACAAGATAAGGTACTGAAAGCCTAAAACCCCATGGAAATGTTGTAATTCGTTAGACACCTTTACCCCAAAAAAGGTACAAGCTGCCTTACAGCAGGGGTGAAAACATCCGAGGCCCTTCTCCGGGTGCCTCTTCCAAGGGAGGTTTGGATGATGACAATAAGGGAGAGGGCCTTTTTGGTGGTAGCCCCCTGATTGTGGAATGCTCTCCCCGGTGAGATCTGCCTGGTGCCAACATTGTCACCTTTCCAGCACAGGTTAGGACTTTCCTCTACTCCCAGGCATTTGACAACAAATAATGAGGCTTCTCAATTTAGTTGTTTTATCAGGTCTTGTATTGTGTTGTTAATTGTTTTCAGTTATTTTTAAAGTATTTTACGTTTTTGTATGTTTTATTCCCTGTTGCATGATGCCTTGAGTAATTTTTGAGAAAGCTATTTAATAAATTGAGATGGTGAGGATGATGAGGATGGAGGGGAAAGACAGAGAATGCCTGTTGAAACAGGAGGGGCAAAGTCTGCCAATCTGTCTATGAAGAGCGATGGGCTGGAAGGCTAGGAAGTGACAGAGCTGGGCCCCAGGCAGCCGCCAAGCAAGAACCAGGAGCGAGAAGCCAGCAGGCACAAGGCGAGGGATGCTAATGCTGTCCAGGCAAAATCCCAGCCTGACTTCGAAGCTTGTCTACTCAAAAGTAAGCCCTGCTGACTTTAACAGGACTTACTCCCGGGTAGGATTGCAGGCCACATTTATTTATTTATTTGTTTGTTTGTTTATTATTTATTTACAATATTTGTATACTGCTCTACATCCAAAAGATTTCGGAGCAGTGAACAGCAGATGGGATATAAGAATAAAAACACCATGTTAAAATAATTACTATTCAAAAAAAGAAACAGAGATTTTGTATAAAACGAGTTCCGATAAAACCGCAGCCACTGTTTTTTTGTCTTTTATTTTGTTATTGTTGTTTTATATTGTGCTTTTATGTCTACTGCTGTATACCGCTGAGAGAGCCAGTGCTGAAGAGTAGCTATTAAATGTTTAAATAAATAAATACATAAACCTTTTACTGCTCAGGGAGTATTCTAACCTGTAGCCCTAATGTGTTACTACATAGGGAGCTGTACACAGTTCCATACGCAGCTAGCTATGCTAAGTCGGACCATTTTCCTTTTAGCTCAGTATTGTCTTCTTCAGCTGGCTGAGGGCTTTCCCATGACCTGCTCCCTGATCCTTCTAATTGAGAATATCAGGAATCGAACCTAGGATCTTGGGCATGCGACTCAGGTGTGCTCCCACCAAGCTGCTGTTTGTCAGGATTCCCTTTTGTCCCTGCTGAACTTCAAAAGCCAAATCAAAAACACAGACAAGAGGCTTCTATCCACAGCTCTTTAATCCTTTACTTCCATGGGTCATACAGATGCAAATTGTCAGTAACTCACAGTCTACAAAGGAAAAGCCTTCAGGGAGTTCAAGGGGAAGCTACCCAGGTTGAAAGTTGCCCACCGTTTGAGAAAAGTCAGGCAGGCTATCCTAACTTAAGGGGTGGGGGGGATCTCCCTCTGTCTTGTGAGGTCTCTATGCGTAGCTGTTCCCGCCGGGCCAATTGGGCAGATCGCCTAAGCTCTGCCCCTGCCATCTCTCTCTTGGCTCTGCGTCTGCGCCTGGCGTCTAAGAATTCAGGCTCTCCACGCACCACCTCACCCTGTTTGCTATCTCTCACAGGGGTCTGTGAAGAGAAGCCCTCTCCATCCAGCTGGACTACTGAAACCTGAAGAGTCTCTCTCCCTGTTTGGAAGAGTCTGTCAGGGTGGACACTGAGCCCATAGAACCTCAGAGCAGTTCTGATTCTGAGGAAGAACAGCTGTCCATGGGAGAGGAGCGTGCTCATCCCTCCCAGGCCCTGCAGCTGGCAGAGATTTCTCTTGCCGGCATTCCAGACATAGATAGCGGTCCTGGGAGTGAAAGAGCATGGGACGAGGGCTGGCTGGATGCTCAACGCAGACGCAAAGAGCGACGAGCTATGGAGGGTGCGGAAAGGAGGCATAGCGCCCGTTTGGTGCGCAAGCAACAGTCGCGTCCAGAGGACCCAAGGGAAAAGGGGAGGGACTTTCCCTAGCCCATAAGTTCAGGGTCTGCAAGTGATTCTCGTTCAAATGGGGACCAACTGTTTCCAACCTGGGGCATAGGTTACTCTGCTGTTCATAGCTTAGTCGCTGGTGATAGAGTTATTAAGTTGTAAAAGGAATAAAGCCTTGAAAAGAATCCTTTGTCTGTGCCTGGAGTTGGCTACTGGAGTAGACTGAAAGAGGCCGGCTAGGGCCCCCTGACAGAGTCTGGGAAAGTTCCTCCCCCACGTTTTGCGGTTCCTCTTCGGAATCTGAGCTACTCTGCCACTGCCTATGCTCAGAGGCACCCCCGACAGTGTTCCTGGTTCTAACTCGCAACAGCTCTTGACAGGACATATGGAACTAGGCCTGGAAAGGGAATAGGGTAGAAACAGTGGAGGCTGGTGGCTCCAATTTTGGTGGGGTTTCAGCCAGAACCACCCCGAACTCTACAGGAACTATCCAAGGTGCTGAATCCAATTTTCAAAATAGGTTCAGCACCTTGGATACCTCTTTTAGAGTTCTGGCTGGTTCTGTCTGAAACCCAGAATGTATTTACAGCCCCACCAATATCTGAGCCACCAGCCTTGACTAGGTAGAATTGTTCAAGGATGGAATGACAAGGCAAAAAGGAAAGGCTGGGAAAGGAAGGTCATGGGGTAGTCTTTATCTCATACCCTAACCTACCCCATAGGACTGATGTGAAGATAAAATGGGGGGTGGGGCCATGTTTTTACAGGGAACCCCTGATCCAAATGTGATAAGTAAAAAAATTACAGGTGGGACCCACAACAAAAGTGTTGCAGTGTGGAGTGTTCCTGGTTCGAGCCAGCCATGCTCTCTTCCAGGATTCCATTGTACTCCTCCTGCCCCCAACAAATACTTAGCATTCCATGACCACTGAGCATGCACAGTCCTCATTTGGCTGTCTTGGCAGGGAGAGTTGTCCCCTTGTGTTTTTTTTTCTAAAGGTTTTGTACTCTTACAAAACATGGTGAGCTGATACCTCCTTCTTGTTTCTCGGTGGCTGGTTTGACAACATAGCTGTCGTCACTCAGCATCTGAGTTCACTATTAGAGGGAGGGAGGGAGGGAGGGAGGGAGGGAGGGAGGGAAAGAAAGAAAGAAAGAAAGAAAGAAAGAAAGAAAGAATTTGGCTTCAGGAAAGGAATGGCAAGAAGAATAAAAGGGCAGGAGAACCATAAGTAGAGATGGAACATCATGCTGGTTTCGCACTCAGGCAACACCCCAAGCACTACACTGAGATGACTTGTTGTGCAGGCAGTTTGCTGGCCATAGCCTGCAATGCATTAAATAAATTCAGCCAAGCTGGTCACTCTCAGTTAGTCATGCAGGCCTGACAGCAAAGCTTCATCAACACAGAGGAAAGCTACAAGAGCTCCTGATAGATAGATTGTTTTGCCAGGGAGAGTCAAGACCAGTCTTTAAGCCTCATGGCTCCTGATGCAGAGCACTCAAATTAAGCTGGAGGGAAGCATGCCTGAAAGTCCCATTACAAGTCCGAGGAATGCTTCTTAAAGCAATTTAATCAGTTGCTAATTCAGTGCTTTTCTTCTTAGTGTATCTTGAATATGCTCCTTTCTGCTATAAATGCTTCTTGATTTAGCATCTGGTATGAATGACACAAGCAGAGTTCATAAAGCTTACGCACGAAATCCAGATGGAGCTGATGACTACAGTTTGCCTATCTGCTATATTATCCATATCAACAGTCTTGATCCAGTAAAAGCTGGTGACTGAAGTTCCCCTTAAAGACCTTTGCATCTTTCTTGTCTTTTGGCTACCTTCTTAAGGAGCTCAAAGCAATGTATGGCTCTCTCTCTCTCTCTCCCTCTCTCCCACTCATTTTATCCCCCAAACAACCCTGCAAGGTGAATTAGACAGAGATCACTCACTGAGTTTTTTGGCCAGATGGGGATTTGAACCAAAGTGTCTCCTCCTTGTCCAACACAATAATCGCTACACACTCCAGCTCTCCCATTAGGTGTGCCACCTTTGTCTGCATTCCTTCAACACGTGCATGACAAGAAATTCAGCAGGGGACATTTTTTCACATCTTTTCATCTCTATGCCTGGAAACGTTTCTGCGGTTATTTATTTCTTTTACATTTGTATACCGCCTTTTTCCCTCTTACAAGGAACCCAAGGCAGCATACGCGGTCCTCCTCTTCCTCCATTTTATCCCAAGAACCTTGTGAGGTAGGTTAGGTTGAGAGCCAGTGCCTGGCCCGAAGTCACCCAGTGAGCTGCGTGGCGTAGTGGGGACTAGAACCCGGATCTCCAGAGTCCCTGTCCAACACTCTCATCGTTACACCACGCTGGCTCTTCAGTGTGTGTCAGGCTGCTGTTAAAAGCACAGGAGCAGGGCCAGACAAAAAGCAGGCAACCTTTGCTGTCTTCCCTCTTTTAAAAGAGTCTTCAGGTGTCTCTGCTTGGTCCTACTCCAACAGGTTTTCCATTCCTTCTTCTTCCCATGGCCTGTTCTGCTAGTGTTAGGGACGTCCTTTTCACCGTGAGAAATTCATAAATACACTGAGTGCATGAAATTGCCTTACGCTCAATCACACTAGTGGTCCATCTAGGCCAGAACTGTATACTCTGATTGGCAGCAGCTTTCAAAGTTCTCAAGCAATAGCCTTTCCCGGCCCTGCAAACTGAGATCCTTTCAACTGAAGATGGAACCTTGTGAATACGAAACACATGCTCCGCTCTTGTGCTACAGCCTCATTAGACTCCTGGGGTAGGGATGGGTGAGAAATGCATTCGGTTTGCACTTTAATGCACACTTTCCAAATTCGCACTTCCTGAACACTAATGGGGAAAAGTGCACACGAAACTGCATGCAATTGGAGGACGTACACACAGAAAAGTTTATATTAGGGGAAAGTGTGCAGCAAACCGCATTATATTAATGGAAATTGCTTGCCAAAAATGCATGTATTTAGAAAAGTGTATACAAAAAAGCATATATTTGGAGAACTGCATACGTTGAGATAATTGTGCATGAAAATACATACAAACGTTGGCGTGGATTTTTAAAACATTGCAAACTGACACGGAAACATGACGGAACAAAGTTGATGTAGGAAAAATGAGAAACTGAGCAGAATTGAACTTGACAGATTCATCTATCCCTACTCCTGGATGACCTGAAGAGCCCAGAGACTTAAAATAATGAGTTCACAAATTGCTCGTACTATATACATCAGCTACCATAAAGGTAATGATGCCTGGCATTCTTTTATGCTGATTTGTGTTTTTATTGCTTTTCTATCATACGTGTAAATAGCCACTTGCCTGTTCATCTATGGTGAGGCAAAAATGCCTCTAGGTCAAATTTCCAGAGGGGCAACATAAGAAAGAATTCTGTGGCACTTTAAAGACCAACAGATTTATTGTAATAGAAGCTTTAATCGATTAGGGTTTCATGGACAAGAGATGAACTTCATGCAGCGAACAAAAATGGGCTCTACCCTGGGGAAACATGTGGAGCAGAAGATCCGTTCATCTTTAATGTGCCATGCCCCCCCCCCTTTATTTGTATTTGCAGAGCTTGGTGCTTTGTTTTTTCCTTTTAGGCCTCAAGTAACTAACACAGATATGAATGAGCAGATGGACCAGGACTTCTTCTGTGCTAGTTTTGTGGGCTAGTCATTTTTGTGGAATCGTTTGAAAGGCTGCTTTAGAACAGAACTGTCTATCAGGTAGAACAGCCTCCCCCACCCTGGTTCCTTCCAGTCGTTTTGGACTACAACTCCCATCAGCCCCACCCAGCATAGCCGATGATTAGGGATGATGAGATTTTTAGCCCGCAATAGCAACCACGAAAGAATCTTTTGCCTCCTTCCAAATGAAAGCAGAAGGTGACTGATGAGCCGAAGAGTATTAATACACATTACTGGGAGAATATGAGACTCACTGGAAAGAACCATGCGCCATCTCCTCATAATAGCGTAATCACTTAGCATTGATTTTTAGCTGAGTTTATCGACCCCATTGTCATCAATAAGGGCAATGTACTGTGTTGCTGCGGCAGAGAACATGCAAGTCAATAAGGACTCTCCGTTCTTGTTCCTTGCTAGGAAACTAGTAGGAGTTACGAGTCTCTGTAGCTTGCATAGCTACCCAAATGCAAAAGTTAAAAGCAACAATAAGATAGACCATGTATCCTATCAAAAACTGGTATGTTTATCTCTCTGGTGTGCTTTTCATATCACTGTATTGTTTATTTAACAAGTAACCTTAACATATATATCCTACTCTTCTGCTATATTGCAGTTCTCAGGGTGGCTTACAATATAAAAGTGCAAAAGTCTTATGAATTGGCCTGAGTTTAGCTATATTCTACTACTTGAGTGAAGCATTCCCCGGCATTCCCACCTTTCTCCATACCAAGTCAAGTTGGGATTATGATCAGTTAATCCAAGTCCTCTTTTCAATTGCAATTGCAGGTACCCTGTTTTGGAGTGAGAGAAGACAGCAAAGGACCATTCCGGGTCTTGGGACTGCAGCAGGCCTGGCATGAGGATGGCTTGGCCCTCCACGCTTGTTTAACACCAGCCAAGGAGTCGGTAGCCCAGGGCAGCTCCAGACTTTGGAGACATAAAGTAAGCAGCGGCATCACAGTGTCTTTCTGTTCCACTGCTGAAAAAAGCATCACTGCTATTTATTGCATGCCATAAACTTGTGTACTTATTCAGGCTGAGCCAAACCTCAGCCCTCTAAAGGGAGGCCTTCTAAAGTGGTGGGGATTTGAACCCGGGATTCTGGTGGCCAGGCACAGGTGCCTTTTTTGTATTACTGTAACAGCTTGCATCAAGAGGGAACTGCTGGCCTGCACTGTGGTCAGCCCCCCATCTCCAAGAACTAGAGTGGCCAGGTATCCTCTTTTACAGAGGACGGTCCTCTGTTTCAAGTCTAGTCCAAGTCCTTTTTATAGCTAAAGCACCCTCAGAAGGAAGAGCTGGGCCTTGAAGTTGCCCACTAACAGCAACTAAATGGCAGACCAAGAACCTTTCTACACAAGGCTTTTATTGTGCACTCATAATTGCTCACTCATGGTAGTTTGCAGGTGCTTTAGATAACATTGTCATCCTCCAGGACCTCTCCCATGCTTTACAACCATTATTGGGGGGGGGGGGGGTTGTTCCCTAATGGGGAAGCCTGCTGTTTGTCTCAGTGGCATTATAGAAGCCTTGTATAATTGTGCAATTCCGCTATACCACACCTCCATCTAGTGGCTGTATAATGAAACATATAGAAAGACAGAAAAATAAAACCCCCAGAAGAAAGCACATGTAAAGGAGCGACTCTTAATCCTGCAAAGAATTCAGAAGCAGAAGCCTTGATAAAGGTAAAGGATAAAAGCCTCATGTAGAAATGCCCTGAGCAAGTCACAGAAGTCATCTGTTTACTGTCTTCCACACTATAGTGAGATGCACTGTAGTTCTATATAAATTACCATAACTATTTCTAAATATGCATCTATACATATACATTAGCATATGCAAATTGGTGTCCTCTTTTATCCTTCTTTTTGGTGATGCATGTCCTCTTTTTTGGTGATCCACAAATGGCAAGCCTACCATGAACCCTGTCCATGTCCTCAGGCTGCCCCTGGTGAAAAGTATCCTTAACAATAAGACAAGCAGAAGCCAAGGGCACATCTACATATTCTACAATCAATGTGGGGTCCAAGTTAGAATGGATATAAGTGACTTTATCTGCAAAGTGCTCTGCGAACTGCAAAGCAGGATCCTTTCCACCACCACAAGGGCCAAAATGTAATAGGATTGCCACCAAATATACCAAGTGGGAGGAGTGGGGTGTTTAACCTGTCTCCACTTGCTGTTTTCCTCTTGTAACCAGTTCCTTGCTGCTGCTTTTCCCCATGATTAGGCAAACATGCATCTGGAACCTCAGCTGCGGGGTGGGGAGGGGAGAAGAGGCTGAGATAAAGGGTTTCAATTGGAAAAGCAGTAGGCAAAGGAAGGATTGTGCATTTCCCCCTCCCACCCACTGACATGATTCGCACATAGTGTTAAACCATGTTTTATTTCACCCATGGGATACTGAATTCTGGGTTGTCGTAATGTGTGAATGCAGCCATGCTAACAAACCATGGTTTGTTAACCATGGACAACCCAGAAAGAGAACTCATGGTTGGTTGTTGGGTTGTGAGCTCTGGGTTGTTTAAACCATGGATTGTTATTACATGTGAACCCAGAACTGTGGGTTGTTCATGGGTTGCTTCGCCAGGCTACAGAGACAAGAGCAGTAAAAAACCCACAGCTGCTCTACATGCCAGTTCTACAGTGCCTCAAAGTCATTTGGAATACAGAGTGAAGGAAGAGGGAAACAACCCACGGACTGAGAAAACAAACCATGGTTTGTTTGATCGTGTGCCAGACAAGCCCTGGGTAGGGCAACAAACCATGGGTCAAGCATGAGTTAAGGAAACCATGGGTTAGTGTTATGTGCAAACCAGACCATTGCTTCTCTTGTACAAAGCATACCCTTCCCCTGATGGTTTGCAGGTATTTGGCAGCGCAGTTTCTCAGATCCAGGTCTGCCTCCAACTGCCTAGTTTGGCCCTGATATGTTTGGAATATTTTATGATAGTTTTGGTGTTCTACAGCAGTTATAAAGTTGATGAATCCAACTTCTCAGTTGGATGAATCACACGGCATCCAACTCTGTTGCAATCACATGGATGTTGCAGGCCATACTCATAGACAAGTTACAGTGTGCTGGACTTACTAAGTTGGAGAGGATAACTGCAATATCAGCAGCCAGCCAGTGACATATCTCGAAGAGCATCACCTCCAAGTTCCAAGGTCAATGTGGCTGCTTGTGAAGTCAAAATTCTGGACTCTTTCTTACCCTCCACATTATCCTTCTTTTAAAGTAGTGCAAGCCATGGACGTCGAGAAGGGAAATATGACCGAGGGTTCTGTTTGTTTTGATGCATCCCAGGAGAACCACTAGAAGCTGTTAATATTATTAACATTTTCGGAGGAGTCCAAGCTGGTGCATAATGTCTCCAGGTTATTTCAATTGCGTTTTTAAAACCCTTGGTGCTCGCCCGCCATCTCTCCGCTGCAGTGAGCATTTATCATCTGCAGCTGAGGCCTGGCTGCCAGAGAACAGTAAAGGGCCACATTTCCTGCAGTGTGTCATAAAACCCATAATGTAACAGCTGTGGCTGCCGAACTCTTTTCTTTTCTGGGGTGTTTCTTTCTCTTTTTTTTGGTGCAGGAAAGTGATTGATGCTGACATCAAACATTTGATTAAAAACTGAAATAAATAAATGAACGAAAGCCGGATAGATAAATGCAACTTTCTGGGGAAATGGAATTTTGGGATGCTAAGGGCCGCTGAGGACAGGCAGCTTTCAAACAGCACCAGTTCTCAAACAGGGATGTGTGGGACACCAGCAGAGGAGGTGCCAAAGGTGTTCCATTTCCTGCTGATATAGGCATAGAAATGGTGGTCATAATTCTGCTGTGATCACTGATGGAGTGGGGTTGGGTTGTGAGTTTCTGAGAACCGCATGCTGCAGTCCTATACAAGGCTACTCAAAATTAAGGCCCAGTGAGGATGATTCCCACATAAATGAGTATTGCAGACTCTGTTGCCTAAGGAAAAAGGGTGAAGAGGCATGAGGAAAGTGTATGTAGGTACTGTGGGAAAGAAATGGGACTTTGTGTGTGAATAGGGTGGGTTGTAGCAACTAGAAGGATGTCAGGGTTGCCTCTGAGCACAGGGGGCGGCTCAGTGGCTCAGATTCTGAAGAGGAATTGCAGGAGGTGGAGGGGGAAATTTCCTAGGCTTGTCCAGAGATAGAGACACAGACTCCTCAGGCTTCAAAGGCCCAGCTAGATGAAAAGGGCCTCTCTTCACACACCCCTGTGAGAGATAACGAACAGGGAGAGGTGGGGCTTGGAGAGCCTGAATTCTTAGACACCAGGTGCAGACGCAGAGCCAAGAGAGAGATGGCAGGGGTGGAGCTTAGATGGTCTGCCCAATTGGCCCGGCGTGAACAGCGGTCCTTAGAGGCCTCACGAGAGAGAGGGAGATCCCCCACCCCTTAAGTTAGGACAGTAGCCCTCCTTTTCTTCAAACAGTGGGCAACTTTCGTAGCTTTCCTTTGAACTCCCTGAAGGTGTTTCTTTTGTAGACTGTGAGTCACTGACCATTTGCATCTGTATGACCCATTAAAGTAGTGGAGTAAAAGCCGAGAACTGAAGCCTCTTGTCTGTGTTTTGATTTGGGTTCTGAAGTTTACAACAGGGGCAAAAGGGAAACCTGACAAAGAGGGTCTTGTGGCATCTTAAAAGGCAGACAGATTTATGGTGGCATAAGCGTTCTTGGACTAGAACCCACCACCCATCACATGCATGAGTTGGGTTCAGTTGGGTACAGAGAGAGAGAAAAGCACTGGCTGCCTATATGCTTCCAAGCCCAATTCAAAGTGCTGCTTCTGACCTATAAAGCCCTACATGGCTCGGGAGCACAGTACCTGATGGAATGCCTCTCCTGGCATGAACCAACCCACATACTATGCTCTGCATCTAAGGCCTTCCTCCAGGAGGCTCCTCTGAGGGAGGCTTGAAGGGCAGTACCAAGGATGAGGGCCTTCTCGGTGGTGGCTCCCTGTCTAGGCCCGCCTGGCACCAACATTGTCATGTTTTCGGTGCCAGGTTAAAACTGCCCTCTTCTCTCAGGCATTTGGCAGCATATAATGAGTCTCTTGATTGTCTCTGGCTGATTGTTTTTGTTTTAGATATATGTTGTTATGGTGTGTGTTATTTGTTCCATGTTATTTCGTGAATGGTTTTATATTTTATATAATGTATTTTAATGGTTTTTAATTTTTTTGAACTGCTCAGAGAGCTTCAGCTATGGGGCGGTATAGAAATATAATGAATGAAATTAAATGAAAAGAAAAGAAAAGAAAAAGTAAACAGTTGGGCCAAAATACCATGAAATTCAAGAGGTACATAGTCTGTGACATTTCTATGCAAAACTATACAAGATAAGCAGAGTGGCCATTTATAACTGCAAGTAATTGATAATAACACAGCCTTCCTAGTTTTGCTGTACTAATTTTAACACCTGCAGTGGGAGACAAAACTTTGGTGAGTCCTAAACAAATAGAATCACATTTATAATGATATTTATTTATTTATTTATTTATTCATTCATTCATTCATTCATTTATTCATTCATTCATTCATTTTTTCATTTCATTTCTATACTGCCCAATAGCTGAAACTCTCTGGGCGGTTCACAAAAATTTGATACAATGATACATTCTAGCCCAGCAATTTCATGCTGCAGGAAGACACAGGAAGATGTTCAAATGGAGGCCTGTGGCGAAGGCATTGTAGACAGGTGTATGAGCTGGGGAAGTTATACCTAAATGTTTCTTTCTGCATGGGAGGGGCACAGTACAGAAGATCTAATATGTTTTAGGCATGATTTTTTCTGAGTGTTTGAGAGCCACTGCTCAGAGGGAATCAATCAGTTCTTTGTTAGATCAGTTGGACTCTTCAGCCTGGCTTAAATGTGACCATGGGCATGTAAAGAAAAACAATAACTCCAATCCTATTATTCAGATGTTTGATGTCAGCATCAGGCATTATGTGGTCTCCCTTACACTCACTGTCACATTTAATAGTATACTTTTGGGCCACAGATCCCTGATGTGCAAATGTTGCACATGTAGGGACAAGCAACCTGGTTTAAACATGACAAAAAGCTCATGGGACTTTAAAAACGACAACAACACAAGCCTATTGTCACATTCACACTGAAGCCAAAATAACGTGCTTAACAGTGCTTAAAACCCTCATGCTGTGATAACAAGCATAACAAACCATACTTGGTATTTTCCACTGAGGCAACTAACCAGAGTTTCACAATCTATGCACAGTGAGCAATTTCCCATATTTTCTTCTGGTATCATAAAACTGAAGGAGTTCTGAAAGCTTTAAGCCCAAGTTCCTTTGAACAATGTCGAACTCTTAGAGCAGCATAGAGAGGTCTCCACTGTTGGTGTTTCTTCACAGAGAGGGTGTGTGTGTGTGTGTGTATGTGTGTATAACTGAAATAGTTGGTGTCACACCCCTGCCTACACAGTGTTCCTAGAAAGTGCTTGGACTATGGTCCTAGTTCCCACTGAGGTAAATTTTTGGCCTAGGCTCTGCCACTTCACGGGGACTATGGGTCAGGTGCTCGGGTGTTCAGCAGCTTCTGTCAGGGATGAGTTGTTCAACCTGGGGAATCAAGCCTGGATCAACAGTTATATTGGTTGGTTCCTTCGGTCATTTGGTCCAGGTGGGATGAAGACCAGCAGCAGTACCATCTCTAAATGAGGAGCAAAAGGAAGAAGGCATTGGAGGAGGCAGGCTGTTGGGCATGTGGCATGGTAGACTGCATGGCTACTCTGTGAGACATGTTGCTCAGACTGAGAAAGCAAACCCGGAGAAACGGTTATATAGAGCGAGCCAGCCCTCATTGGTTTCTCAGGTCACCTGGTCTGACTGAGCTTATGGGACAAAGTTCCTTCTCTGACCATTATAAGGGTGGCACTGCAGCACAGAAAAGTTCAAGTCAGTAGCTCCTTCAGCCTACAAGCTGCCTCGGGGACAAGGCCAGCCCTACCGTTAGGCAGAGTGAAGCAGCCGCCTCAGGTGGCAGATGCTGTGGCGCAGCAGCAGCAGTGGTCATTCGTTTGGAGCCCCCCAGCCACTAATCTCTCTTAGAAGGCAGAGCTGTATGTGCCACCAGACCTGTCCTGTACCCCCTAAACTAGCCTGCTTTTCTGAGGTGTGGTTGAGGACACTAGTGTTGAAGAACTGCCAATCCAGTTTGCTTCTGTACATGGAATGGGGGGAGGGTGCCATCTTGTCTTTTGCCTCAGGCAGCAAAATATTTTGAGCTGGCCTTGCTCAGGGGCCCAACAGATATAAGGTACCTGGGCCCTGCTACCTGAGTTCCCTGGTGTGTTACCAGGCGTAATGTACCTGGTATTTTCCTCTTGTTACAGAGGTGCCTTAGAATTCTTCTGTGGTAGCAGCAAGGTCTATTGTTCCTGTCCTTTTGAAGTATTCATATAGCTAACATTCATACCAGTCGGAGACAAAACCTGGTGGGAAACGCCAAAAAAAAAAAACAATCTTTCCAAAATGTCAGTTGCAGCAGAGAGAAACAAATAAACACTCCTGTGCTTTCTCCGTTGGCAGCCTCTCTGGAGAATTCTTTGGTTGTTTGGATTTAATTCTCCAGCCTTTCTCAGCAGTAGTGACATGCAGGATCTCTGTGACCTCCTCTAAAAACACCTTAATAGACATCTCATTAAAATCCTGACATGTTTACCTCTGCAAGTAACTCCCTGGGGACCAGTGCCTTGTGGAACTCTTTACTTGGCAGAGAGCTGCTGCTTCTCTCTGTCTCTCTGTCTGTCTGTCTCTCCGTCTCTGTCTCCCTCTCTCTCTGAGTTGAGGAAAAGAATAGCAATACTTCATCTGCGAATGAGTTCAGAGTCCCTTGCCGGAGAGCTACGGAGAGTGTTCCAAAAATCCATACCTGTTTTACCTGTGTTATCCTTCCAATTTAAGAGAAGGCTATGAGAAGAAGTATTCCCAGGCCTACACATGGAATCTGGTGCCCAGAGCAACATTCTCCAACCCAGTGCCCTCCAGATGTGTTGGACTGTTGTTGTTCAGTCGTTCAGTCGTTCAGTCGTGTCCGACTCTTCGTGACCCCATGGACCATAGCATGCCAGGCCTTCCTGTCCTGCGCTCTCTCCTGGAGCGTGCTCAAGTTCATATTCATTGCATCCATGATGCTATCTAGCCATCTCATCCTCTGCCGTCCCCTTCTCCTTTTGCCTTCAGTCTTTCCCAGCATCAGGGTCTTTTCCAGGGAGTTTTCTCTTCGCATTAGGTGGCCAAAATATTGGAGCTTCAGCTTCATTATCTGTCCTTCCAATGAGCACTCAGGGTTGATTTCCTTTAGGATGGACTGATTTGACCTCCTTGCAGTCCAGGGGACTCGTAAGAGTCTTCTCCAGCACCACAGTTCGAAAGCATCAATTCTTCGGCGCTCAGCCTTCCTTATAGTCCAGCTCTCACAGCCATACATTACTACTGGGAAAACCATAGCTTTGATTAAACGGACCTTTGTCGGCAAGGTGATGTCTCTGCTTCTTACTATGCTGTCTAGGTTTGCCATAGCTTTCCTCCCAAGGAGCAAGCGTCTTTTAATTTCATGGCTACAGTCACCGTCTGCGGTGATCTTGGAGCCCAAGAAAGTAAAATCTGTCACTGCTTCCATTTCTTCCCCTTCTATATGCCAGGAAGTGATAGGGCCAGATGACATGATCTTCGTTTTTTTAATGTTGAGTTTCAAACCAGCTTTTGCACTCTCCTCTTTCACCCTCAACAAGAGGCTCTTGAGATCCTCTTCGCTTTCTGCCATTAGGGTGGTATCGTCTGCATATCGGAGGTTGTTGATAATTCTCCCGGCAATCTTAATTCCGACCTCTGATTCATGGACTGTAGCTTCTGTTATTCCCATTCTGACTGGGAATGCTGGGAGTTGCAGTCCAGCACCAGGGTGAGGAAGCCTGTTCTATTGCTAAAAAAGGAACATTTTGCTCTTGTTATCTCCCCAGTCTGTTTGTGGACTAAACACTATATTTTTGATCTAGGCAAAAATAATGGTTATAGGCCCCTATGCTGCCAGAAACGAACCCAGTAAGCACTCATGCCCAGCATATGGGAGACGATACTGAACTGTATTAACATGCTAACAAATTCCCTCTGCCTTTTAATCCCAATACTATTTCACTGTACTTCTTATGATAGGAATGTGTAACCAGAAGACCAGGCCATTAACTATGTGTTCCCTTTCCACCCCAAGAACCTCCTCCAGGAAACGTCTCTCTTCCATCAAGAGATCTCTGCATTTCTCTCCCAGACGTACCTCTTTGATGTTATTCAGTGGAAAGACCAGCTGGATGGGCACTTGCAGAATCAGTTGTACCCTTTCCTTCCTGAGATTCCTGCCATTCGCCTCGACCACATTGCTACCATTAACTCAGACTCTACGGTACTGTATGCACACTTCTGTGTTTCTGGGCTTTGCCACTGCTGGCCAGCGCAGATGGCGGCACTGCCATTTTTTAAAAACCATGGTTAAACAAATCAGGAGTGGGCTGCAGGGTTGTGTGTTCCCCTGCCCTTTCAGGAGTTATTTCAGGTCACTGTTACACCAGCAGTGATGTAAACCATAGTTAGGACTAACCCATGTTCTCATTTAGCCCTTGATCTGAAATAAGCAAATATACTGATTGCTTAATCATGGGTGTGCTCCCTGCCCACGTGCTCCCTTTTAGATTGCAAATTCCCCCGCTAGGCTTAACTGTTATGTTGGTAATGCCATTAATGGCAAGTTAGGGTTAACCATGGTTCTTGCTTAACTCAAGATCTGAAAACAGATTCTAACCATGGTTTTATATCCTCTCTAAGGCAATCAGCAGCATTATGCCTGCAACAGCTACTGCATTACATGAGCTCTTTGTTTCATACATACGATACACTTCTCCATACATTCCCAGAACCCGGTGTTTCAGAGCAGGGGTGTTGAACCTTAAACCTAGGGTTTTATTCTGATTTTATTCTGGTTGTATTGTTATATTGTGATTTTAATGTTTTTATATTTTATATTGTTTTATTGTGTGCTTTTTGGTTTAAATTTTTGTGAACCACCCAGAGAGCTTCAGCTATTGGGCGGCATAGAAATGAAAAATAAATAAATAAACAAACAAAATAGAGGCCAAATCCAGCCCACCAGACATCCCAGTCTGGCCCTCTGGGGTTCCCCAGATGGCCACACTCCGTTCTTCTGGCCCCACCTGCTTTTCCCCAACTGCCAGTCATTTGGTGGTTTTCCCAGCTTTCGCACAGGTTTCCCCCCATCCTAAAAGGTTGAATGGGTCTCCTGAAGCTTAGTTACTGCAGTGAGAGCTTTAAGCTAAAATATGGTGGTATTTGGGGTATTTTTGATGTTTTGGCCCTCTCCTTTTGCCTTTGGCTCCACCCACCACTCGAAAGAAGCTCCTGAGAGCTTCTCCAAAATTGAATCCGGCCCTCCAGCTGAGAGAGGTTTGACATCCCTGACTTAGAGACTGGTTGCTAGTATGCACTTTGCCGTTGTTACCCTTCCCTTCTTTCTTTTTTATACCCCTGTATTTTAAATTATAATGATGTTGTGCTCTGCAGTTCCTCCATGTGGCTATATTTAATGTTTTACTTTGTCTCCAAGATATTGACTCAAATAGAACAGTGGCTCTGGGTTGCACTTTAATGATATCTAAAAATGGGTTTGGTCTCTGTTTGGTCTCTGCAAAAGGGTTTTGGGATTTGTTTCAGTTTTTTTCCTGCAAATATCAATCAATGTGGCTCTCAAAACAAGCAACAAAATGGCTAATTACTGAGGGTTGCTTCATCCATTGCAATTTGTACCCTGAAATGGTGCCATTTTGTTTTTCTGCCTGGTGCCTGGCCCTACCATTAGGTGGAGTAAGGTGGCTGCCTTAGGCAGCTGGTTTGGGTGACATGAAAGAGGAGCAAATTGTTAGTTGTCTTAATTTATTACTATTGTATTTTTACTGCCAGGGAGGGGAAGAGGCACATGTGGGATTCTCTGCCTCAGGTGCCAAAATAACTTAACTAGCCTTGGGTCCTGTGTACCTTGACTTGCAAGGGAAGCGCCATTTGCTGCAGGCAGCAAAATGTCTTGGACCAGACATGCCAGTGGTGATGGCTGATGAGCAAAGCCCTCCAGGCATAAATCTCATTTTTGCTATACTCATAGGCCCCGCTACAGTTAGTCTTGGGTAAGTCCCATTGAAACCAACAGAACACATTAATCATGCCTAATTGGAGTGCCATTGAAATCAGCAACTAGATTGGAGCCAGTCTCTTGAACTGAAATTAATTTTCTCCCAGAATTCTTCTTTGTGAATATTGACATTGACTATTCTCCAGATAGCATCTGAACATACTAAGTTTTGTGAAAAGTTTTGAATCTCCATTCGACATCCAATGATACCTAAACTTGGTGTGCTTCCAGTGACGGCTGTGGGATCACCCTGCCTCATTCAGGGAATTTTACAAAGGGGTCCAGATGACATTGGTTTGACACTGGTTTTCCTACTGGTTTTTCCATCTTTTTTCTTTTCACACAAAAAAAAGCCAATTAAGCAGGAAAGGTCAGAATAGCTGCACAATGTCTATCGATTGCCCTCTTATGGATCAGTAACTGGTTAAAGAACAGAAAGCAGAGAGTAGGAATAAATGGTAAATTCTCCCAGCGAAGGGGAATAAATAGTGGGGTCCCACAGGGATCTCTATTAGGACCAATGCTTTTCAACCTGTTCATAAATGATCTGTAATTGGGAGAGAGCGGTGAAGTGGCCAAGTTTGCCAATGACACCAAATTATTTAGGGTGGTTAAAAGAAAAAGGGATTGTGAAGAGCTCCAAAAGGATCTCTCCAAACTGGGAAAATGGGCATCTAAATGGCAAATGCAGTTCAGTGTAAGCAAGTGTACAGTGATGCACGTTGGGGCGAAAAATCCCAACTTCAAATATAACCTGATTGCATCAGAGCTAGCAGTGAGCAACCAAGAAAAAGATCTTGGGGTTGTGGTGGACAGCTTGATGAAGATGTCAACCCAGTGTGTGGCCACTGTAAAAAAGGCAAACTCCATGTTAGTCATAATTAGAAACAGAATTGAGAATAATACTGCCAAAATTATACTGCCCCTATACAAATCTATGGTGCGGCCACACTTGGAATACTGTGTCCAGTTCTGGTCACCACACCTTAAAAAAGATATTGTAGAGCTGCAAAAAGTGCAGAAAAGGGCAACTAAAATGATCAAGGGGCTGGAGCATCTCCCCTATGAGAGAAGGTTACAACAGCTGGGCTTGTTTAGCTTGGAAAAAAGGAGGGCAAGGGGAGACATGACAGAAGTGTACAAAATTAAGCCTGTTGTGGAGAATGTGGATAGGGAGACATTTTTATCCCTCTCTCAAAATACTAGAACCCAATGGGGTCATCCCATGAAGCTGATTGGTGGGAGATTCAGGACAGTAGAAGGAAGTACTTCTCCACATAGCGCATAGTTAAACTATGGAATTCGCTACCACAGCATGTAGTGATGGCCACCAATTTGGATGGCTTTAAAAGGGGGTTGGACAACTTCCTGGAGGAAAAGGCTACCCATGGCTATGAGTCTTGATGGCTGTGTGCTGCCTCCAGTACCAGAGGCAGTGAGCCTAAGTACACCAGTTACCAGGGAACATGGATGGGATGGTGCTGTTGTGCTTGTGGGTTCCTGGTTGACAGCTGGTTGGCCACTGTGTGAACAGAATGCTGTTCACGAGATGGACCCTTGGTCTGATCCAGCGGGGCTCTTCTTAGGTTCTTATCAATTGGTAGTACTAGGAGCCATCTATCTAGAACCACCCTCACTATGCCATTATGCTTTTTAAACTAATTATAAACACATTTTACAGATTACTTTTATGGGCAGGACCAGCCCTACCATTAGAAAGGTAAGGTGGCCCGCACCAGGTGGCAGATTAGGGTGTTCCATTGAAGGGCTGAAAGTTAAAGGTGCCATTTTGATTTTCTGCCACAGGCACAAACAGACTTGCCTTTCATTAATCTGAGAGCAGAGTTTTCAGTGGAAGGAGAATCATGGGAATGATGTGCAAATAAATGTAATATTTATTTATTACATTATAATAAAAAATATCAATTTTGCTATAGATACATGTCTTGGGAAGCCATGTTATTTATTTGCTTTTTTCATTAATACTTGCATTAAAGGGTGGGTTTTGTGTGTAAAACTAGGACACACATGTGAAAAGATAACGCATATGAGCCATAGGATGAAAACAGTCCCCTACCTTTCTTTTGCTTGTCATGTTCCTCACACTTTTGTATGTACCTTTAGATTTTCTCATATGAACAAATGAGCCATATCAGTTTGGTGCCTGAGGCAGCATGTCCAAATGGTACCTTATTACAGTGGTAAAATATTTAAAAAACTAAAGAATTGACAACTTTCTCCCTTTGAATGGTACACCAAAATTTGCAACTTGGGCAGGCCACTTCCCTGCCTAAAAGTAGGGCCAGTCCAGCCCATGAAAATTACCAGTAAAAAGTGGATGAGCTTAAGAAGCAGTGTGGGTGAGCCATTGGGGCAGCTGGTGAACAGCAAACAGCCTTTTAATCTCTGATCCGTGCAGACCTCCGGATCGTGTCTTTTGTGAGCATTTAGTTCCCATGAAAATCAATAGGTATTCTGAGTGCAAAGTGCAGGACTTCTTCCTGCCGCTGTTTATTTGCCCAAACTGTCAATTACAGCAAATCATGCCATTGGATTTGAGCTCCCTAGCACCAGGACGGCTGGCACAGAAACAGCAGAGGAAATGATGTGTCAGTGACTAATGCCTCTGCTGCGCCATCTCCTCTTCTGATTTCAATCCCTGGCGTTAACTATCCTGTCTTTATTTTCCGTCCCTGTCTTTGAAGAATCAAGATAATTCACAAACAACAGCTCTGCCTTTGTGCATTTCAGGCAGTGGAGAAAGCCTTTGCAGTGCCAGCTGGGCTTTACTGGCAGACGGTAGAGACAGATGAGAAATATTTCCCCAACAGCAGTGACATCAGGGAGTGCAATGATACGGATACTGAGGTAAAAAAAAACGCACACAGCAACAACAATATGACCACACAACTGGTCTCTAGCTTCCAGGAGCCAATAGGGAGCTTGGGTAGCATGTTTATCTTGTTCTGACAAGGAGAAAAGTTGTTTTTCTTTCTTTGCAGCACGTCCGCTTTGCTCTTTCCTATAGTCCAGGTGCTTCCTACTTTGCAGGCCTACTAGAGGCAACCAAATCCATACAAATGATTTGCAGATTCCAGATTTATGTATGTATGTATTTGTTTTAATCTAGTCCGGATCAGCTTCCTTTATTATCATGGCCCAAGACAGGTGACCATCAGAGACTAAAGCCTCCAGCAACAGTGTTTCTGAGGAGGCAACAGAACCAGTCCTTCTGAACTGGGGCTCACTACCTCAGATCTCATATCCTACCCACCTGACCCCCCAGGAGGTGCTACTACCTCCTGACTCTGAGGAGCAAACAGGGAGACCCTGACGGGCAGTCCCCAACCAGCTCCTCACTCTTTCAAACCTCCCTCCCCAGGAGACGCCAACACCTACAGAAGAAGGGCACTGGCCCTTTAACAGCCAGGTACAGCACCTGAGGGGGCGGAGTTTCCTGATAGACTCTCCTGGCCTGGCTATAAATCCCTGCCAGTTGCTCCCAGTCAGTGTTGGGCAACTTTTCAGTATTCTAGCTCCAGGATTGCTCTCCATGGTACTGAAATCAACTCCAGTTCAGGATAGGCACCTGTAGTGCTGGCCATGGTCCTAAAACATTTCCTGATCCAGTTGCCTGTCCTACGTTGTGCCTCCTCGCTTGAGCTGTTGCCCAGAGCAGATGATGGAATTTCTGATGGAGCAGGACATTTCTGTGGTGGAGGGCTGGCTGCAGGATAATTTCTTATGAGGCCGTTGAAGGCAAGAATCAATACATGGGCAGTTGTAATTAGTTCGATGGAGTAGAATGGGTTTTATTCTTCTAGCTGGATAAGGCTTTTTATTACTTAAGTAGATTTATAACCATGTTTATTATAATGGAGTAAGCCTCAAGATGCCTTTACAGGGAAAGAGCATTTGGTAACACGCCATTTCAGGTGCCCAATAATGATGAATACATTGGACATTTATTGGCATAACAACAAAGTTAGTTCTTGGGGACGGTTCAAAATGAAGAGTTATATGAAGACTGCAGTGCAGTTCCTTCTGCTAACTGACCATGAAACAACAATTATTCTTCCAGGAATAAAACATGCACACTTTTATAGAAAACCTTTTGCCTTCTTCATAGGCAAAAACCCCCTAACACAGTTTAGGGTGATTTTCATTCCTAATTATGGCTATAGCTATTGAAACCTGCAACTCACTTCAGCAAAGACTGAATGCTTTGGGTCCAGCAAAAATGTGTAAGTTCAAGATGAGTGTGATCTCTTGCATAGCCAGGGCTGGCCCTGCTGTTAGGTGGAGTGAGGCAGCTGCCTTGGGCAGCAGATGCTGGGGGGTGGGGAGCAGTAGCAAGGTGCTGGGGGCCTGAGCTGTCTGTGCCACTTGGCCTGCCCTGGGCCTCCTAAGTTATCCCTCAGCTACAGTGGAGGGTTCTGGCCCGTCACTAGTGTTCAAGTAAGATTCAGCTACTAGGCCAGTTGGCTTCTGTCTGTGGAATTAGGGATGGGGGTAGTGCCATCTTGTCCTTTGCCTCAAACAGCAAAAGGTCTTGGGCCAGCCCTGTGCATACCTGGGCTGAGCAAAATGGCCAAAGACTGAGTAAGTGGGAGAGCAAATCCAAGGGAAAGGGGCAATCAGTGAGTGACCAGGCTTATGAACCACTGGAAGTAAATGCATGTGCAGCAGCGGAAACATTCTGTGACAGACTTATTCTTTAATTGCCATAAATATGGGCTGAATCAGGGAGGGGCCATGGCTCAGTGGCAGAGCAAGCCCTTTGCATGTGCAGAGTGTTGGGTTACATCCCTGCATCTCTAGCTAAAAAGAGCTCAGGTAGCAGTTAAGGGGAAAGACCTTTCTCTAACAGAGACCTTGGAGAACCACTGCAAGTGAGATCAGACAGCATTGAGCTCGATGGACCAACAGTCTGACTTAAGACAAGGCAGCTGCATATATGTTCACATCATGTGTCATACCTTATTTATGTCCCACCTGTCTTCCACCATGGATCTTCAAGAGCAGCTTAGCATAGGACAGCCTTCTGCTAATCTAGTGCCCTCCAGACATGTTGAACTACAAGTCCCAGGATGCCCCAGCCAGCCATGCTGGCTGGGGCATGCTAGGAGTTGTAGTCCAACACGTCTGGAAGATACCAGGTTCAGGAAGGCTGGCATAGGAACATAGGAAGCCCCACCTTATATGGGTCAGACCCCTGGTCCAGCTAACTTGTCAATGTCTATACCCACCCTCCCAAACCTGGCACCCTCCAGATATTTTGGACTACAAGTCCCATCAGCTACCATTGCTACCATTGCTAAGGATCCATTGCTAAGGATCAGGTTCGTAGTTTGGGGGTGCTCTTGGATCCAGAACTGTCACTTGAGGCACAGGTGAACTCAGTGGCACGGAGCACTTTTTATCAGCTTAGGCTGGTATACCAACTACGCCCTTATCTGGACAGAGATAGCCTAGCTACAGTTATCCATGCTCTGATAACTTCTCGTCTGGATTACTGCAATGCGTCATACGTGGGGCTGCCTTTGAAAACGGTCCGGAAACTTCAGCTGGTCCAAAATAGGGCAGCAAGATTGTTAACAGGGACTGGCCTGTGAGCTCATATTACGCCAGTACTTTTCCAGCTGCACTGGCTGCCAGTCCATTTCCGGGCTCGATTCAAAGTGCTGGTGTTAACATTTAAAGCCCTTAACGGCTTGGGGCCAGGTTACCTGAAGGATCGCCTCCTCCCATATGTGCCTGCCTGGACCTTAAGATCATCAGCAGCAGCCCTTCTCCGTGAGCCCCTGCCAAAGGAAGTGAGGCGGGTGGCTACTAGGAGGAGGGCTTTTTCTGTTGTGGCACCCCGGCTCTGGAATGAGCTCCCTAGTGAGGTTCGCCTGGCGCCTACATTGTACTCCTTTCGGCGCCAGGTGAAGACCTTTTCATTTTCCCAGGCATTTTAGCTTTCTAAATTTTTATCTTTGCTGTTTTAAATCTGTATTTTAAACTCCTGTACTGCTGCTAGGTTTTATTGTGGTTGTATTGTTATATTGCGGTTTTAATGTTCTATATATTTTCAATTGTTTTATTGTGTGTTGTTTGGTTTTAATTTTTGTGAACCGCCCAGAGAGCTTCGGCTATTGGGCGGTATAGAAATAAATAAATAAATACATAAATAAATAAATAAAATAAATCAGCCCCAGCCAGCATGGGTGATGGTCAGGAATGCTGAGAGTTGTAGTCCAAAACATCTGGAGAGCACCAGGTTGGGGAACCCTGAGCCCTGTACTGACTGACAGTAGCTCTCTGGGGTCTCCGTTGGGGGTCTTTCCCAGCTCTACCCTGCAATGCCAGGGATTGAACCTGGGTCCTTCTGCATGCCATGCATGTTCCCTGCCATGGGGCAATGGCCATTCTCCACCCTTGATTCAGCAAGGGAGCTGCATCATGTACCTTAAAACCATGTTAAGCTAATTACATGCTAAAGCAGGGATTGCAATGAATTTAGCACGTCTGTTTCTGCCAAACTGCTTTGCCCGTCCTAAAAGCTATTCTTTTTAAAGAAATCATTCATTGCCTGTTTCTGTGTTTCATCCATTTTGAAAGGCTGATGTTAAATCTCTGAGGATCCTATTGTGTATGGGGAGAAATCTGAAAGACCACCCTCAATTGTAAATGAGAATGGCTCTGTCCTCCTAAGCGCTTGGATGTGGAGCTGTCAGTGTTGTTCCCCCTTTGTGCTCCCTGCTCAGGTTGCCATGACACTGCTGTTTGAAACCCTGCTCCAAAACCCTGTGGCAGTCCATCACGTGCTTCAGCTGATCCTTGCCTCTGGTTTGGATACCTGTGGACTCCGCCTGCTCTATCCCCAGTATAGCATGTTGCTTTCTAGCACGGGTAAGAGACCTGCGTGTGCATCTTGGACCAAGAAGCAATAGTGGTAGACACCTTTCCCATCCACTTAAGGTGCCTTGTAAGTGTAATGAAACAGTAAGCAATACCCAGTTGCTAAAAATATGATAAGCCTCACAGGAGACAAACAGGGAATCTCTGAGCCTTGAAAAGCTGTACACCTTTTCCTACCAAGAAGCCTTCAAGAAACCTCAGTTGGCAACATATTCTGATTATTTTATTGTCGTGAACCACTTTGAGAGCCAGTTTGGTGATAAAGCGGTATACAAGTATTGTAAATAAAGTGGTATACAAGTATTATAAATAAATGAGTGAAATAAATAATATTCCACAACTGCTGACCATGGTGAGTATGAAAGGATGATTTCAACCAGGGTCTTCACTTATTGACTGATAGAGCCCCACCTGTCACTCAGCGTCTCTCAGCATTTTTTTTCTTCTTCTAAGTTCTTGTCACCTTTTCCATCTTCTGCCTCAATATACTACTGACACAATTCTCTTTAGAACAGGGTTCGCCCCATGCTTTAGAACAGGGTTCCCCCCAATGCTTTTTGAGGGTTCCCCCAATGCTTTTGGGGGAATGAGGGTTCCTCCAGTGCTTTTTGAGGATTCCCCCAATGCTTTAGAACGGCGTTCCCCCAATGTTCCCCCAATGTTTCTTGTCACCTTTTCCATCTTCTCCCTCAACATACTGCTGACACAATTCTCTTTAAACAGGGTTCCCCCAGTGTTTTCAATTCAACCCCCTCCCCTTTACTCGTAGGCTGCAGTCCTAAAAAACCAACCTCCCCGCTCCTGGTGCCCTTCAGGTGTTTTGGACCAACTCCCATGAGCCCCAGCCAGCATGGCCAATGGTGAGGAATGCTGGGAGTTGTAGTCTGAACATCTGGAGAGCACCAGGCTGGGGAAGGCTGCTGTACACATTTACACACATTTTCCTATTGAACTCAATGTGACTTACTTCTGAGTTGACATGTATATATGTGCATATTTATTTAACCTATATCCTGCCTTTCTGATAAAAAATGGCACGCAAGACAGCTAACAATAAAATCCAAATGAAAAACAGAATCTTAATTAAAACATAAAATAACAACAAACAGATTACAAACACAAGCGTGAAAGAAAGAAATAAATAGGACCAAGCCAATTTAAAACCTCTTCAGCCACAAATCAGCCTAAATGCCAAAGGCCTGCCTAGGTAAAAATGTCTTTTCCTGCCAGCAGAAGGATAACAGAGAGGGGACCAAGCTAGCCTCCCTTGGCAGGGAGTTCCAGAGTCTGGGAGCAGCCCCAAAGAGAGCCTGGTATAGGATTGCACTGTATGTCCTCCTTCTGGGTCCTGTTCCCCAACCCTGTAAGTTGAGTAAATGTATGGAGTTTTGTGACCTTCATCCAGGCAGCTCAGAGGATTGAAAAGATGGGGAGTGGCAGAAGTGTTGAGAGAGGGAAGTTCTATTCTGTACTCTCACCCCTCTTTTATTCCTCTTCCACAGCCACACTGCCATCTTGTTACACACCAGAGAGAGCGTCCCCTTTGGTAGCATTAAGCCTGAGAGGGTCAAAGGCGCGGAGTGTCCTGCAAGATATCATGGGCCCTTCGGATCCACAGCTGGCCAGCGTGACCGACCGCTGCTCCCTCAATGCCCTTTACTGCTCGAGCCGAGCCGAGCCACTCGCCTACTTACCGCACATGAACAGCCGAGTACACCGGGAACTCTGCTTCTGGTTTGGAGGGAGGGTGTGCTGCTGTAAGGAGAAGTTTCATGGTGGAGTCTGGAATCCTGTCTGCAAATGCAACGAACCAAGGTGGCAATCCTGGATGGAGCTGAGAGGTTGGGATACTGGGAGGAGTGGCTTGTGGGTAGCACTGAGCCGAAGTTTCTCCATGGAACCTTTTTTTGGTGGAAAATCAGAGGGAGGGGGTTGGGGCAGACAAATTGGGAAGTGAGGGTGGGGGGTGGGGGCGGGACAGAGAAAATCTAGTAATTTCCAGGGGCTGGTATATTGGGGAAAAGAGCAGCAGCAGCAGCAGCAGTGGCTTTCATTCATTTTCTTTCTTCAATTTCTTACAATGTAGTTTTGCTGGCCAGTGGGGCTGCCATTTCTTCCACACACACCTTCCCCCCCCCCACACACACATATGCTGGAAAGACACTATGTGATGATGTAGCATCATTCCAAGAGGGACATCGCGGAAGGAAATGGTGGCTGCATAGCGATGGTTCAGTGAATCTTACGCCCTAGTAAGCTTTTTATATCTGCACACTCACTTCAGAGTAAGCCCAGTTGAGCTCAGTGGGATTTACTTCCAAGGAAATATGCCCTGAATTGAACCAATTAAAGATTTCAGCCCTGATTATTTTATTTCATGTTTACTTTGAACACCCCATACCTGAAGAAGAATTTTCTTTGAAAATTTTGAACAGGTGGATGGCACAGTAAAATATATAATTTTCTTATCCTGTATGTCTCATGATGGAAGATCAACCCAGAGGCAAACAGCTTGTTTGGCTTTTAAATGGGTTTCCATTACCAACTTTGGTGCTCTGAACATTATAGCTTGCTGCCTCCCTCCCCAGCTGGCTAAAATGTGTGAACCTGAAGGATGGCTACAAGGGCTTTTAATCAAGGTGATGGAGACGAAAAAGTGGGGAGACTAGGGTTCTCTTGTGCACTATTGACTGTCATAAAATACTGCATGCTTTGGTCTTTTAACATCATGTTGGCAAGTTTAAAAAGATTCAGGGCCAGCCCTATCATTGGGCAGAGTGAGCCAGCTGCCTCAGGTAGCAGCTGGTAGGGGTGGGGAATGACAGTGAGGGGTTGGAGGCCTGCCCTGCACCCTCTAATGTAGCTTGCTACCCTCAGGGGAGATGGAGAACACTGTCTCATTGCCAGTTTTAGAGTAAGGTACAACTGCCAGTCCAGTCCCGTTGGCTTCTGTACATGGAATGGGAAGGTGCCATCTTGTCCTTCATTTCAGCAAAATTCTGGGGCCAGCTATGAAAGGGCTGGATTGTGTTTGAAGCTTTGCAGTTCTAACCTTGTTACTCTGTTATGAGATTGTATTTAACTATGTTCTACTGCTCACTTCATCAAAAAAACCACTTCATTCGAGCCAGCAAAGAGAAGCTGTTTTACCACCCTAAAGCTCAAACTACATGTGATAGTAGCAGATGCATGTGTTTAAACCCAGATCTGTCCCAACTGAATGAAAAGATGGGGGGGGAGGGACTGATTTAATGAGCAAAGGCCCCACATGGATGAGGGGTGATGAACTCATACCTGCCACATTGCTCTCTGCAGCCCCTTTCCGCAAGTGCTTTTCTCTCAGCTGGACTCAAATCTAATATCTATTGGAGACTGACTGGGAGAAAAACAACATTGTGACAGACTGTGGAGAAGTAAGCCACTGGCAAAAGTAGGATTCTGAACTCTGTGCTCCTATCAGAAAGCAGAGTTTTTTGTTGTGGCTTCTCCTCCCTGACTATGTATGTTCCACTCCATGTCCAGACTGTTGCCAAGAGAGAAAGAGAGAGAGTGCTGGCTGTATATGCTTAGGAAAATCAAAGTATATTTGGGAAAGTGGGTTTAAAACAGGTGACAGTAGCCAGTTTCTCATTCTGCTTTCCACAGGCCCCAGCCCAAGTATCAATCAAGTGGTGCACAGTCCAAAAGGAGATTTGCAGAATCTTTTGCAGCTTTGTCGATGATATTGGGGCACAATTGTGCATTGACCCTACCTGAATTCCAGACTAGAACTGCATAATAGATGGGTGGGCAACTTGTGGCCCTCCAGGTGTTTTGTCCTACAACTCCCATCATCCCTCACCAATGGCTATGCTGTCTAGGGCTGATGGGAGTTGTAGGCCAAAACATCTGGAGGGCCGTGAGGTGCCCACCCTTGGTGTAATATGTCTTTCTAGATCTTCATAATTCCCCCCCCCCCAGGCCTTCATCTCACAAAACAGATGCTGACCAAGAAAAGAGCGACTTGCAGGACACTGCATCGTCCAGGCCTCCAGCGACCCTGGTCTCCAGCACCAAAGGTAGTTCACATGAAGTAAATACACCAAAAGAAATTGAGGCTCATTCAGTACAGCACTATTCTTTCATGCTGCTGCCATCTCTTTTCAGTAGGAAAGAGGAGTTACAGCAAAAGTTACAGCAAAAGAGGAGAGGTGGAGAATGCCCCATTTTATGAGATGCACTGATTTATTTTTAAATAGTAGCTCAAGCATGCCATTAGGTATTTTGGCAAACACTCTGTGTTTGTGAGAGAAAGTGGCAGCAAGCTGTTCCCAACAGAATGCATCAGATTTCCCTGTCTCCCATCTTGTCATGGCCCCAGATGATTAATTTGTAATGTGAGTTATGGAATCCTTTTCCATAATGGCCTAGACTGTGCAACAAACATTCCAAGTTTTCTCTTCAAATAGAAGAGTGCTTCCTGAAGGAGAAGAAACAGGCCTTCTCTAGGTGGGGCTTTCCTGCAGACATAATATAGATAATGGAATCCCCAGTGTTTTCCCTGTCCCCACCTGGAAGCCTTTCTTGGAAAAGCTGTGGGCCAAACTAGATGTGATATTAATTGCATTCATGCACATTTAATAGCAGCATGGAGGCCCAAGCCATAGCAGGAGCACAGGGTATAGGGATGAAGAGTATATCTCCAGTATATCCCTAGCCTTTCCCTCTCTGCCATGGTCACAACAAAAAATTGTCTTCCTGGAACCACTATTTGCATCAGGAGGGAAGCCTTCATTGGCACCGTGCACATAGCAGCTTCAGGGGTGCAGTTTTCTTTAGGACCACAGCAGGAGGAAAGAGTTCAGCTCCCCTTCCCCACCTCCCTGTGATCTGCTGGTCATCCTCCCGCCCCTGCCCAGCTACTATTTACATTTTGAAAAAAGTGCATGTTATTTACATTCACACATTTAACATTGCATCTAGTTTGGTGCTCTTTCAACCCTTGCAGAGTGTGGAATGTGGGTGCATTACTGTTCCCCATTAGCAATTCGTTAAGCCAAGCTTTACTGGACTATCAAAAATCTTTTTTTGTTTCAGTCCTGTAGTAGGCATGCCTTTGTAGAGATTGTTTATTCAGAAAGCATCTGAAGATATGCTGAGTTAGTATGGGTCCCCTCTCCTTGAAAATGTGGCATGTTCATATATATATATCAATCTTGTAAACCTGTTTGGTGGGATCCTTTAAAGCCTAATTCAGGTGCAATCCTATGGTCTTTGAAAGAGCATTCTAAATATCCAATGCTCTGTGGGCAGACATCCTGCAGAACAGGAGAACGACAGAGGCAATTTTTGCTTCTCCATCCTCCTTGTTGTCATTTTTTCATCTAGACGGGCTTCTGCCAGGGGTGGGACCAGGGCTGGAGAAGCCACAGGATCCTGAGGACCCTGGCCTCTCTCCTCCCCATCAGAATGCCCCCTTTTTCACCTCCCTGAAGTCTGGAAGCAGCCACTGTGGTTCTTTCCATGATGGCTGCGAGGCAGCAGGGGGCTGGATTGGAACCCAGAGTCCCCCTCTTGAGGTTGTAGGGGCACCTACAGCCTCGGAAAGGGGAATCCAGAATATCCTTGTTCCCTGGGACACTCTCCAAGGGATCATAGGATTGCTTTGTAAGTTAAAGATAAAGTAAAAGGAATAATGTTATTCCTTTTTTTTTTCTTTGCATGAGGATGGTTTTAAAAAATTGGAAGTTGAAGTGATTAGTTATGAGTTATTAGTATTCAACGATGCCCTAGTACATTTTGGAGGCCATCACTGAATTAGCTTGTAAGGAGCAAAATTAATCATAAATAAATAGTAACACAGTTTAGCACTACTTGACCCTCTGGCTGGAAGCTGTCTGCAGAAATGGCTCCAAATGTCTGGGTCCTAACACTTTCACACAGCTCCTTCTTTGGTGCTGATTTCTCCGATTCCATAATTAGTTGGGAGAGAGTGATAATAGGATGTGGCGCTGACCTCAGAACCTAGCCTCGGTGTTTTGTCCAACCTTCTTGCTGGTGATTAGTCGCTTCTGCTGGTGTGAAGAGCCACTTGGAGCCAATTTGGTGACTTTATGCTTTAAAAAAAAAAATCTATTTCCCAGGAGACGTTATTTTGATGACATCACCTGCTGTGCCTCCTCATACCTATGGCATTGTGATTTCTACCTGCACTCAGAGAGGCTTTGCTCTGCAGGGAACCAAGCAGCTGCAGCTGTCACCCAAGCAAGCTCGCATGCTCCGTGTGCCAACAAGCCAGGTAGGGACTGGCATCACCTGCCGAGACCCACGCCCCTGTAGGGAACCAGCTGCTGATACCTGGATCCTCCTGGCCTTGCTCCTCCCCTGCTCTTGCTGCCTGTTCACCCGCCCTCTCCAGGTGAGTGAGCAGAGAGAGGAGCGAGGAGAAAAAGCCACAGCCTCCACACATCCTGCCCTTAGTCTGTCTCTGAGAGGGATGCTCCTTGGACCCAAAGGGAGAGGCAAGTGAGTGGGCAGGGGCAACCGTGGTGAGGAAAGGGTCCCCACTGGCACCATCGTGCCTATGGGGCCTCCAAGACCAGGAACAAGCGCTGAAGCCAGGTAACGAGCCAGAAGTAAGCAAAAGGATGCCTTTTCATACTAATGATACTCGATATGAATCTAAAGGCCTTCCTGGGGCCCTGACACCTTTTATCCATTCCTCAGTACTCCAACAGCCCATTTCCACCTTTCTAATGTAAATACAAAAAGGAGGCGGTTCTCTCTAAGGCAGGGGTGGGAAACCTTTTTCTGCTGAGGGCCACATTCCCTTGGGAGTCTGTTATTGGGGGCCACATGCCACTGGTGGGCAGGACCAGAGCCAAAAGTGCTTGTAGCAGTTCTCTTTCTGCCTCTCCCCTCTCCCTCCCTCCCCCCTCCCCTCTCCTCCCCCTCTTCCCTCTCCCCCTCCTCCCTCCCTCCCCCTCTCCCCTCTCCCTCCCTCCCCCTCTCCCCTCCTCCTCTCCCCTCTCCCCTCCCCTCCCCCTCTCCCCTCCTCCCCCTCCCCTCCCCCTCTCCCCCCTCCCCTCCCCTCCCCCTCTCCCCCCTCCCCTCCCCTCCCCCTCTCCCCCTCCCCCTCCCCCACTCCCCCTCCCCCACTCCCCCTCCCCCACTCCCCTGCCCCTCTCCCTCCCCCACTCCCCTTCCCCTCTCCCTCTCTCCCCTGCCCCATTCCTTCTTCACTCCCTGCCTAGCAAGCTGCCAGGAAAGAGAGCTTATTCTTGCCAGAGGTCTGCACTGATTGCTTGCCCTCCAAAGGGCCTTTTGAAGAAGGCTGAGGGCCGCACAATGGCCAGTCTGGTTGTGGGGTGGGAGGACACTCCAGACCCTGAGAGTACGTCACTGCCAAGAAGATGTTTCAAGCTGCAGTTCTGGTACCTCACTGCAATGCAGTAGCCACACACAGATACCTAAAGGTTCCTGGTTCTAACCTGGGCAGCACCTGACATGGCACACCAAGTCTTTAAGGGTTTTCTTGGAGGATGTAGCCCAAGTCTTTTTGGGCTCAGGGCCTCGGGGCAAGGTGGACTTCCTCTCTGCGACTATCCCTGGGTTAGAACAGTTGATTCAACTCTGGGTGACCCTCTCACCCCTCAGCCTCTCAGGGGCATGCCCTCTAGCAGGACGAGCCTGTGACTTTTATTGTCTGTCCTGGCCTGAGGTGCAAGGATGCTGCTGTTGTGTCTACCCCATCCATATGGCTCTGGGAGGTTCCCCCTCTGTCCTGAGTGCTTCTCTGTCCCTGCTGCTCCAGAGGGACTACAACTTTGAGGGAGTTGTAGCCCATGACTCATTGCTGCAGTCCTGGCCCCAGAGGCCTCACATCACTTCCTGCCTGACCATCTGCCTGGTCCACCTGGTCCATGGAGATGCTGGGGAGATGCTCCATGGCTGACTTGCCTCTTCCAGGCTGATGGGTTGGGGGACATTTATCAGCACTTTAATTTCCATCCAGACAGCTCCGCAAATATTTATTGAGGTTCAGGCAGCGATTCACCACAGTGACTCATTGCAGCGTTTACGTTGGTTTGTCATGCAGTCGCCACTCTGTGATGCAAGGGTGATATTACCCATCCAAATGTTCGTCTTGTTGCCTTTTCATCCCACGGGAATCTTTTAAATGTCTGCAAGCTTGTCACCAACAATATGGCATCGCCTTGGAAAAGCAACTTTCCATGCCAATTTTGGATCCTATCTCAATTTGAAAAGACTTCTTGTGAATCTCAAGCTGGAATTTGTTTCTTCAGTGGACATAGCCAGGTCTTCCTTTAAAGTTTTTGCAGGAGGAAATGCAAGTTAAGGGGAAAGAGGAGAGGTGGAGAGAGCCCTGCTTTTTGAGATGCACGCATTTATTTCATTTTATTTATCAGCTCAAGCATGCCATTAGCTATTTTGGCAAGCTCTTTGTGTTTTGTGATAGACTGACAGCAAGCTGTTCCCAACAGAATGTATCAGATTTCCCTGGCTCCCATTTTATCATGGCCCTATATGATTAATTTGTAATGCTGTTTACTGTAGCAAGTATAAAGTGATGCATGTTGGGGCAAAAAATCCTAACGTCGCATAAACACTGATGGGAACTGAGCTAGTGGTGACTGACCAAAAAATAAATTTTGGGCTTATGGTGGACAGCTCCATGAAAATGTCGACCCAGTGTGTGGCTGCTGTGAAAAAGGCACATTCCATGTTAGGCTTAATTAGAAAAGGAATTGGAAATAAATGCCAATATCATACTGCCCTTATACAAATCTATGATGCGACCACCCTTGGAATGCACAGTTCTGGCTGCTGTACCTAAAAAAATATTGTAGAGTTGGAAAAGGTGCAGAAAAGGGCCACCAAAATGATCAAGGGGCTGGACCAACTCCCTATGAGGGAAGGTTACAACATCTGGGACTGTTTAGCGTACAAAAAGGCGAGTGAGGGGAGCCATGGTAGAGGTATACAAAATTATGCATGGTGTGGAGAAAGTGGAGAGAGACATTTCTCTCTCTCTCTCTCTCTCTCTCTCTCTCTCTCTCATAATACTAGAACCCAAGGTGGAAGAACACAGGTGGGAGACTCAGGACAGATAAAAGGAAGGACTTCTTCACATTGTGCAAATTTGAACTATGGAATTTGCTATCACAAGACGTAATGCTGGCCACCAATTTGGATGGCTTTAAAAGGGGATTAGACAAATTCATGGATGATAAATCTATCAATGGTGACTAGCCCTGATGGCTACGTGCTACCTCCAGTACCAGAGGCAGTGAGCCTATATACACCACTTGCTGGGGAACATGGGTGGGAGGGTGCTGTTGCTCTCATGCCCTGCTTGTGGGTTCCTGGTTGACAGCTGGCTGGCCACTGTGTGAATAGAATACTGGACTAGATGGACCCTTGGTCTGATCCAGCATCAGGGCTCTTCGTATGCATTTCCTAGTCTTCCAAACTGGAGGTGCAGGGAAATATCTCTGGGATCTTCTGCATGGACAGCAATGGCCTCTATCCCAAACCTAACATACCAAGCTGCCTTTATGTTGTCAGACCACTGGTCCATGCATCCCAGTATTGTCTGCCCCAGGGGTGGGGGAACCTACTGTCCATGGGCCAAAGGCAGACCTCCAGGCTTCTCAACTCAGACCTCTAGGCTCTCTGCAGGCCACACCTTCTCACCAGCCCACGCTCTGGGTTATTGATTTAGTCCAAATCTGTCCCCAAATTACAAAGCTGATGGAGGAAACCTTGCACAAGTTGGAGAAAGAGAATGCCTGGATGTAAATGTCTTTGTTGTTGCATACTGAATATAGGTCAAAGTCATGTCCATAACTCTGTCCACTTCTGGCTCTAGCCCTGCCCACTGCTAAATGCAGAACCCGGTCAGTTTCAGCTGAGGACACATGGGCCTCGACAGGAAAAAGCCTCCCAACTCCTGCTACTCCAACTGCCATGGCTCTTGAAGGTCTCTAGGAAATAAACTTTTCTCAGCCCTGCTTGATGTGACCCTTTTAACTAGCAATGCTTCTGATTGAGCACCCGACTTCCCTCATGCTCTGCTACTGACCCACCAACATCGCTCCCCCTCAAGCAACGTTGTGCACAGTGAAGTTCTAGCTAGATCCTGATTCTTGGCATGCTGCACATTCGCACCTGCAACAGCAGAATAAAATCCAGGTTTGCAGGAACAGATTGCCTCAGGAGGTGGTGGGTTCTCCTTCTCTGGATGTATTTAAGCAGAGGCTGGATGGCCATCTATTAGGGAGGCTGAAGCAGCACCTTGCAGTGCAGAGCCTGCATTGAGCAGGGGGGGTTGGACTTGATGATCTCCAAGGTCCCTTTCAGTTCTATGATTCTTGGAATAACAGATCATGTGATTTCTGGACTCTACCATTTCACATAAATGGTGGAGGATCAGATGCTGGAACGTTCGCCCAGATAAAAAAGCTCGGCACACCCAGAAAACTAGCATGTTAGTGAGAGGAGTTCTAGTTCAGATGTACAAGTCTTCTTTTCTTTATGTGAAGGGGCATTTTGGGGGGTGGTGTAATTTATGTTGTATTTTGTGGTTTTAATTGTTGTGAACCGCCCAGAGAGCTTCGGCTGTTGGGTGGTATAGAAATGCAACAAATAAATAAAATAAATAACTTCTGGGAAACCATTTATGCCATCTACTGCTTGCAGCCTGAGGGGTTACGATCCCAGAAAAATGATGAAGTGTTTGTGTAGATTGGACCTAACATCTCTGCAATGCCACCACAGTATCACATTGTGCTGTTCCATCAGCCAAGTCGCCCCGACCTCCGCAATTATTGGCTGATGCAGCAAGCCGTAAGATTAGACTGTTAACGATCACTGTTAAATTTAACTTTTACAAAGATCATCTGTTAGAGACAAACTTGAATCCTTTTCAAGGCTGCAGTTCCACTGATATTTCTGTGTGGGAGGAATTTCTCACTCCATAATTGCTTGAATGTACCAGTGGAACATTCTAATGCTCAGCACTCTTCATAAATTGGTTACCTTGATAGCTTAGGAGCCGATCCACTTACCATTTGAAAATTGCTGGCTTGTGTCATTACAGGTAACTGTATTTTGCCCTAGTAAGACTTCATGTACACCTGCTAGGAGCTTCTTGGAGGATGGCTTTCCTGTCCATTCGCAGATGCACAGTCTAGCTTTGTTGCTGAGGAAGGAAAATGCTGCTCATCATATCCCTGCACTGCTGAAAGGTGAAGTGTGTGTGAGTGTGTGTGTATATGGGGGGGGGGGAGAGAGAGAGAGAGAGAAGTTTTAGTGCAGGGTTGGGCAACCTGTGACCCTCCAGATGTTGGACTGTCCCATAAACTCTCACTGTCCCTGATATAGACACATTCGATTGCTAAGATCACTGGAGGAGGCTTTGTTGGTTGTACCACAACCTCCAGATTATCATCTGGCAGCATCCCAGAAACAGGCCTTCCCTGTGGTGACCCCCACTTCATGGAATACCCTCCCCCTTGGTATGTGTGAGATACCAACTGTGACATGTTTCCAGCTCCAGTTATTTATTTGTTTGCTTCTTTATAACGTTTATATCCCGCCCTATATCATTAGGATCTCAGGGTGGTGTACAGATAAAGTCACTTTAAACAGTATAAAACAATAAATAATTTAAACACCCAAAAACATATTAAACCATTAAATAAGCTAATACCAATTAAAATCTAAAGCGTTAAAACAGTGTGGAACTTTAGGGAATGCATTTAGCCCTCAAAGGCTTTGGAAAAAAGCCATGTTTTAACTTGGTGCAGAAATGAAACCAATGTACATGCCAATTGGGCCTCCAAGGGAAGTGCGTTCCACAACCGGGGTGCCACAGCAGAGAAGGCCCTCTCCCACGTCCCACTATAGTGTATGTCTCGCACTGATGGGATGCAGAGGAGGGCCCTTCCAACAGATCTCAGTCCTCAGGCAGGTTTATATAGTTAAGAGTTGTGTCTTTTCACCCAGGCCTTCTCTGACTGTGTGAGCTACCCAGTTTGTTGATTGTTAGTTCTCTGATTTTAAATGTTTTAATCGCGAGTGGTTTTCTAACTTCCTTTTCATTTTAAATGTTTTAACTGAAACCTCTTGTATAACCTCTTTGAGATGTCTTTTCAGATATAGTCAAGCACTTTCTGAATTGACTAAATAAATAACGAAGTGACCATGCTGACTAGAGCTGTTCGGAGTTTCAGTCCAACAAGATCTGGAAGATCAGAAGTTGCCCAGCCCTGTTTTCAGGGCAAGACTTGAGCCAGTGGTCATTCTGAACCCCCCTACACACACACTTTCTAGTAGGGTGTCCTACTTTACAGAAGATAGTCCTCTATTTGAAGGGCTGTCAGAGGACAGTCGTCTATTGGAAGGCCTCCTCTATTTGAAGGGCTGTCCCATCCAAGTCTGGTTTAAAGATAACCCTATGAAGGGAGTGCCCAGGGGCCTTGAAGTTGTCCATCAACCGTCAGCAGACTAAGCAGACAGGCCCACAGTTCACCTGGTCACAGTCTCCCACACGATGGTGAGATGTATTGTACGTCTGCTTAAATTGCAGTGCTTATTTCTAAATGTGCATCTATCTATAAATATAAATTGGCAGATGCAAATTTTATGCACATCAGTGTCCTGTCCTCTTTGTTTGCTGACATGTAACTGGTGGCCACCCTGCTTTCAGATCCTGCAGGTCAGTGTCTCCAGAAGCCCACAAGTAGTGAGATAAGCTACAATTGTTCAGCTGGGTGGGAGCTTTGAAAAGTCTTGATGACCTCTGTTTACCATGAGCTCAGTAAACAAGTAGACCTCTTGTGTTCTGAGTTCTAGACTGTGGAGTGCTGCTTCGGTACTTATTTAATTTAAAACATTTTAACCCATTCTTTTGCAAAAAGTCTCCTAGAGACTTACAAATATCAATAGTAAGACAGTCCCTGCCTTCAGACATACAATATAAAAGACATGTCATACAGGGGGAAAGGGATGCGGAGGAAGAAGGGGAAAATAGCAAGCACCAGTTCTTAAAGTTATAGTTCTTACAACAACCAGCTGGAATGGAAACAGTTTAGGTAGCATGATGGAATGGCTGCTAGCTAGATGACAGCTGAGAAACCAGCTGTCTCTGGCTCTCCCCAAGAAGAGGAGATGGAATAGTCCAGCTTCTTTATTTTCCAGTGGAATCGAAGGACATTTGGCCACAGTACGTGGGCGGAGAACAAAGAGCAGAGAAGTTCCCATAGGCGTAACAGCCATCTTCAAATATTTGAAGGGCTGTTGCAGAGATGATGGAGCAAATCTATTTTATTTATTATTTATTTACAACTTTTATATACTGCTCCACCTCTAAACAGATTCCAGAGCGGTGAACAAGAGATGAAATGAAAAGAGATAAAAAGAATGAAACATAATATTAAAATTATTCTTTAAAAAGACAGAGTTCCAATAAAACTGAGGCTGGTTAACCAAGGAAGGCTTCCTGGAAAAGAGCCCAGTGTTGTTGCCTGCCTGACCTTCAGAGGCAGGGAGTTCCGTAGGAAGGGAGCCACCACACTGAAGGCTGTTCTCCAAGTGGACTCCAATCAGGCCATGGGTCCATGTGGAACCACCAGGAGCATGCCCTCTGGTGACCTCAGTGATCGGGCAGGTTGGAAGGGAGAAGGTGCTCTCTCAGGTATCCTGGTATTTTCTGTTGCTCCAGCGGGTAGGACCCAAACCAATGAGTTTAAATAACAAAGGAGATTTCAACTAAACATTAGGAAGAATGTCCCAGCCATATGAGCTGTTTGACAGTCAGTGGTACAGACTGCCTCAGAAAGGGTCCTCCGTTAGGGGGTTTCTAAGCAGAGGTTGGGTGGCCACTTATCAGTGATGCTGTAGCAGATTTTCTACATCAGCAGAGGTTGCATTGACTAGATGATGATGTGACTCTGTGATTCTATAATAACCATTCCCTTTCTACTAGTTGCCCCTCAGCAATGTACTTTTTTGCCACTTGCAACTGAGCATTATCAATCTTTCGCTCATTCCTGTCCTATAATATGGAGCTCATGGTTGCAGAAAGCAAGATTAATCCCTAAATTATGTAGATGCACATGTATATATAATTTCATTTCATTTTTGTTTAAATGATTTATTTAGAAGTAGCTCAAAGGAGCCATCCTATTAAAAACAAACAAAAATTACTTGAGAACCAGTCTTTTGATAGGCAGGATGCTGAAACCCTTTGTAAGAAAAGTAACCGCCAAGTCATCTTTTTCCTTCAGCCTCTGTGCTTTGCCACTAGTAGAAGTTTGTTGTGGTTGCTAAGGATTTATGGGGTGCATAAATGTCACGTATGGTGGCATTTCTGCTGCATTATATTTATACCATAGACTCAGCCATATCTCTTGTACAAGTTACTATTTGCTTCTGTGTTGTTGTTGTTTTAACCTAGGGCTGATGAACGGTCTGGCAGAGAAAGGCTTATTAGAGGAAGTACAGACCAATCTGCACTCCAACACTGAGCCAGAACCCAGCCTATGTTTTCATGTGGTTCCTTATACCGACTGCTTGCTGCAGGAATTGGGTACGTCAGGGCAGAGGATGAACTAAGATCCTGCCTATTAAATATTGCAGTTCTGAAGACTGAAAGGGGGCTAGTGGCTAAGAGGCTGAGCTGTGGACAGGAAAGTTCCTGGTTCAGATTTTTCCTCTCCCATGAACTCACTAGTAATCACCTTCTGGGCATGTGTCATCAGCAGCTACCAGTTTTAAGCACCTAGTCTGCAGAGCAGACTACAGAGGCATCTCATCAGTACATAAACTCATAATTTATCTTGATTTTAATTACAGAATACAAACTTCAGGGCAAGGTGCTGGCCTTGTAATAAAAATGAATATTACGAGCTGGCAAAATTCCTATTACAAGCCTGTTAATTTTGAGCTTCATCAGCATCACTACTTCGAACACTCTAAAATGCTACATAAATGCTGAGTGTGATTAGAAAGACAAGGGTCTGTTTATCCTGGAGGAGTAACGGATTGGACATGCCTCTGCCAAGCCTAAAAGTACAATTTTCTGTATATTTGGGAGGGAGATTGCCACCTTTACTGCCCACACAGGAGTGTGTCCTAATGCACAGTGTAGTACACCTCACAAAAGTAGGTTAACTGAAGGATCGCTTCCTCCCATATGTGCCTGCCTTGGACCTTAAGATCATCCTCAGCCGCCCTTTTCCATGAGCCCCTGCCAAAGGATGTGAGGCATGTGGCTACTAGGAGGAGGGCTTTTTCTGCTGTGGCACCCCGGCTGTGGAATGAGCTCCCTAGTGAGGTTTGCCTGGCACCTACATTGCATTCCTTTCAGCGCCAGGTGAATACCTTTTTATTTTCCCAGTCATTTTAGCATTTTAGTTTTCTAGACTTTTAGCTTTGCTGTTTTAAATCTGTATTTTAAATTCCTGCACTGCTGCTAGGTTTTATTGTGGTTGTATTGTCATATTGTGGTTTTAATGTTCTATATATTTTAAATTGTTTTATTTTGTGCCGTTCGGTTTTAATTTTTGTCAACCTCCCAGAGAGCTTCGGCTATTGGGCGGTATAGAAATGAAATGAATAAATAAATAAGTAAGTAAGTAAGTAAAATAACTAATCAGCTTTTCGGCAGTGTATTATTACTTTCATATTATTGTATATACATGTTATATATACAATGTATTGTATGTACAATATACTACACCGTATATGCAGTGGAATATATTACTTGTGATTCGATGTGTGACTCAATGTGTGGTGTGTGCCTGGATAAGTAGTAGGACCATAGGTTGTCCTTATGCGGTGTGGTATAGTGAGCCAGTGTGGTATAGTGGTTAGAGTCTTGTACTGGGACTGGGGAGACCTGGGTTCCAGTCCCCAGTTGGCCATGAAACTCACTGGGTGACTTTAGGCCAGTCACTGACTTTCAGCCTAGCCTACCTCATAGGGTTGTTGTGAGGATAAAATGGAGAGGAGGAGGAGATTTATGTACACCGCCTTGGGCTCCTTGGAGGAAAAGGCAGGATATAAATGTAGCAAATAAATGAACAAAAATGAATGAATATAAATTATGCACACAGAGAAAACCATGGTTGTAGGTATGGTAACAGCACATTGTGCAATGCAATCCTGTGCATATTTACTCAGAAAAAAGTATCACAATTTCAGTGGGAATAACTAGTAAGTGCATAGGACTTCTACCTTCATTCATTTTATTGGTTGCATTTATATTGTACCTTTCCATTGACAGGCTCAGAAGGGTGTTCGTTTCCACAGAGCTCTCTGGGGTAGATTAGACTTGAGACAGAGAAAACAAGAGCTTGTTCAAGGCTTTCAAGTGAGCTTCGGAGAAGACTTGGGATGTGAATTTATTCATTTCATGTATTATTTTAAAGATTTTTACTCCTGCTTTTCCAGTAAACTGAAGTTCAAGGTGCCTTACAATATTAAAACTAATGCAAAACTAACAGACTAAATGATGTTACAATACTGACACAAATTCTCATATGAGCAGCACTACATAGTTAAAAACAGTTCATTTAGGCAGGCTTTTGGCAATTAGGCTGATCTGTGGCTGAAGGCAGTTTAAATTGGTTGGTGCCATCTGGATTTTATTGTCAGCCACCTTGAGTGCCATTTTGGGGCAGAAAGTTTGGCTACAAAGAAGTAAAAAATAAAACAGAACGACAGACAGCCACAATTAAAAGCCACCAAAGGCTTCAGTAAATAGAAGTTTACTAAACATTTATTTACTTCTATTTTTTCACCCGGCACCTGAAAGGAATCAAAATATGTGCCAAGCAAATTCCACAGTTGGGACAGGATGGTGCAGAAGGCTTTCCTTGTTCCTGGTAGCCTAATTTCTGAAGATGGGGCACCCGGAGCAGGGCCTCAAGTAAAAATGCAGGCTTTTCCACATTATGGGTGTTCTGTCCAGCGTGCTGCTTTGGGTGTGTAGCCACTCTACATCTGGAGTACGCCATCACTGTCTTCTACAGCAATACACATAGAGTATCTTGGTCTTCTCTAGGATAAATGGTTTGAGGATTCTGGTTTTTTCCCCCTCTCACCTTTGCTTTCCCAGGTGGCAGTCTTAGTGCCGTGCCAGATCCCTGTCATATTCCCATGGACATTTTACACAGCAGGAGGTACGCCTCGGATCCTGGAATGGAGCAAGTTGTCCTGTTGACCTTCACTGGAACAGAAGCCATGAAGAGTGCTGGCAGTTTCCTTCATCAGATCCTTGCGCTTGGCTACAGGAAGCAGCAGGCTCAAACTCCAGGTAGTTCCCAGCTTGGGCCCTCCCAAAGACCCTAGGCACAGTTCCCAGGATCTCCTACAAGTAGAATCATAGGCAGGAGGGGCCAGAGAACCACCACAAACCAGACCAGATGGCCCAATAGTCCTGCCAAACACAAGACATCCTCACCTGCTCCCCATCACCTCAGTGGAGGCAGTACCAGCAACTCTGTGCACTGCGGTCATGCAAAATATTCACCCAAACTGAAAAAGTCCCCCCCCCCCCTAAATCAGGGGTGCAGAATCTAAGGCCGGGGGGGGGGGCAAATCCAGACCTTTGTAGGCCCCCTGAAGGCCACACCCCCTGGCTCCAACCTGTTTCCCCCACCCACCGATCATTGGGTAGTTTCCTGGCTTTTGTGCAGCTTTTTCTCCATTCTAAAAGGTTATGGTGCCTTTCTGAAGGGTTATTTACTGTCAGTAAGAGCTTTAAGCTGAAATATCCTGGCATTTTTGCTGTGTTGGCCCCACCTGCCTCTAGAATGCAGCCCCAGAGAGCTTCTCCAAATTGGAATTTGGCTCTTGGGTGGAAAGAGGTTCTGCACCCCTGCCCTAAATTCATAGGTCTAGAAATTAAAAGTTGCCCTTCCTAGTGAGTCAATTAAAATTTACATTGCTCAATCAGCTAATTCACCTGATTCATCTGTTTTTAAAGGATCTTCCTTTTCATCTGTTCCTATTATAATTTCCATTTTTATCCTGCCCAAAATGCTCAAGGCAAAATTCATGATGTGTCCCATCCCCTACTTTATCCTAACAACAATCTTGTGAGGTAGATTAGGCTGAGAGATAGTGGTGGCTTCCACTTTGGAGCCTTTTAGCGCTGCTAAAGCATTTCTTTTTCACAATTAACTGGAAGCAGAATTAAAAGGAAGGTTCTGCACAACACATCTGGCAGTGTCCTTCCCCATGGCCAAGGTCCTTTGATAATGCTTACTCACATGTAAGTCCCATTAAAATATCTACTGCAGGTTCAATCCATATTATTGCTTTCTGTTCATTCAGTCACCATAGTTCTGGGATTATTGATCAATTGCCTCTTAGCTTTTATTAATGGTTTCCTTTCATTCCCCATTTCTTTTCACAGTAAACTGTGAAAGAGGAAAAAAATGAAAAGAAACCAATAATTAAAGCTCCACCACCACCACCAAGAATAGAAGGTGACTAATTAAGGGGCAATTTATAGCTAATTCCCCAGCCACATTGGACAGGAAGCACTAAAATGGACTGAACCTGTAAACAGGAAGCTTTCGATTAAAAGTGCAGTAGCCCTTAAAAACCTCAATAGCACTTTGCCTATGCACGCAGGACAGGCTGGTGTGCAACTGCACAAATTAAGTTTGAAATATCATGGGAGGACAACACAGAAAACACTGGAATGCAACGATTTAACAACAGTGCTGTCTGGATTCTCCATAAAAAATGGGCAGACAAAGGATGGAAATTTCAAAGAAAAGGACTAGCATGAAAGCAGCCAATGACTCACGCAGTGTCATCCAGTAATGGCCAAGTGGGGATTTTAGCTTAGGGCCTATTCCAACATGCTGTCCATTACTGTACACTGCCTATGATAGTCAGTATGTGATGTCTTCGTGTTGGGTCCTGATGCCTTCCCCATGAAAATGTACTTCCTATTCCTTTTATTTACCTTACGTGAGTGACCACAGCTCAGTAGCAGAGTACATGTCTTTCATGCACAAAGTCCAGGTACAATCCTAGTGCACAGCAGCTTTCTACCTTGGCACAGATAGCCTCCAAGTTCCTAGTTGTCTGGTTGCTGAATAGCAACTGCCTGGGTAGAACTGCACAGTATTCTTGATTGTGACTATGTCATGGATAATGGGCAAACACTGTTATGCTCCATTTCATGCTGATATCAAGGTAAGGATGACGTTTCTCTAAAGAGGACAACCTATGCAAAGTATGGTGGCATAATGATTTAATGCCGTGTAAAAGTACTGCACTCCCCAAATTTCTGGCACACTCGAAAGAATCCTAGTTTGCAAACAAAAATATGAATAAGTTCCTCATGCATGCCAGGTTAATGGTACAATCTAGTTTATATCTATAATTAATCTCCCTTTAGGGGAAGCATTATCAGGGATTGCCTAAAACCTATAATTATATATGCTTCTGTGTAAGAGAGCACTTAGCTCCGTTTGTGCTCTCAGCAAATCTCAAGACTCTAAAGAGGTCCATTTTATCAAGCTGCTCTGAAACAGACTTGTTGCTTGTTTCTTCCTCTTGATTGATATGGGACAACCACCCATATGTCCTAAGAAATCCATTTTCCTGTTTGAATTGTAAGCAGATGACCAAGTTGCCTTTTCAGCTTGCCTATATGACCAGCTTTGTCACTAGAGCTGATCCAGGATGGCTATTTAAAGGTAAATTTAGAAGGGCATAAAGGAGATGGTACAGTCCTTAGTTGAGTACAGTGCCACTTTAGTTTTGATGTGGTGAGTCAGGTAACAGCCTCTCCCTGCCACCCAGCAACAGATGGCAAGAACTGAACTCATCTGTTGCCATCTGTTTTCGCGTAGGCAACGTTGCGCAACTGTTGAGCATGTTGCTACCCCCCAAACTTAGTTTTCCCATCTGAAAATGAAGCTCACCCTAAACCCAAGTCATGTCCATACTCTCCAACCCACATCTCCTCTCCCCCAGAGTTCCTTGATAATATGTAGTTTGGGGGGAAATGTGATGTGATGTCATTGTATTAGCCCAGGGACAGGCAAGCTGGTGCCCTCCAGATACTTTGGATTACAACTCCCATAAACCCTAGCCAGCGCAGCCAATGGTCAGGGATTATGGGAACTGTAGTCCAAAACATCTGGAGAATACCAGGTTACCTACCCCCATGGTAGCCTCTTCCTGACTCTGAAAGTAGCTGCTAATGAAGCAAGCAGAAGGGAGGGCAATGCTAAAGTAATGGCATCACTTCACTTTTTTTCTCTCTACTATACATTACCGGAGAAATGCAGGGATAGGGGAAGACATAGGATGGCAGTGCCCACACAGCTCGCTATAACATGTACTTTGGGCCTAAGAATTTCCTTTTTAGGAAGGAGTCAATTAAAGATGGTCAATTAAACAGTGAACTCCTGATCATGGCCATTTGATCTTCATTCTACGCTGTTTTTGTTTCTGTTTTTTTAGATTGACAAAGTCATCCTTTTCTCCTGCTGCTGTGGTGGTCCACTAACATCACCCTGTAGTCAGGTTCATATACTCATCCAGCCAGTATAAATGGAATGTAGGATTGTGCAATCTTATGAACGAATCCTGAAGTAAAATATAATAATTCTACTTTATGTAAGACCTTTCAGGATCCAAGATTGGCTGGGGAGTCAAAATTTAATTAAAAAGAATGAAAGAAAATATGAATTATGGGGCAGAGGGCAGGAAGCAGAAAGTCCAGTTTTAGCAGTTGCTACATGCTGAAAGAAAGCGAGAAAAGTCTGACCATGATTGGACAGCAGGGAGCATAGCAGTAACTCATGGCGGCTATGTCTCTCTTGCCAGTCTCCGAAGAATTTGACCCGCGATTCGAGCTTCTCACACTCAAGTGGTTGCCCCGCCTCACGTGGATGCAGGCTAAGGAAATAACCCCGTTCGAAGTGGGAGATAAATCCTGGCAAATGAGCATCAGCACTCTAATGTCCAGCCCCGCCCTCATTTGTGTACTGCGGAGGATCGGGGCCTTTGTGGGTCTCGCTGAGGCACTGGAAACACTAACACCATGCAATGGCATATGGAGTGCTAGCTCCGGCGATCTTCTGAGAGTGATGTCGTTGACCCCAGAGATGGCCTTCAGGCAGGCAGCGCTCTTCTTCGCTGAGAGTGATTTCGTCGGCGGTAGGCGAAATACTGTCTTTCGTTCATTCTCCAGACTCTCCCATGAAAGATGTCCCGGACCAAGACATTTCGGCTGGGCCAAGATGTACTGGTGCTGGAGGCAGACAATCTAATGGCACCCACTCCATTAATTAATATAAAGCACTGTGCTCTTGCACCATTCCTGTTTATCCTAGTGGGGCTTACACAGGGAGGGGCCACAGCACATGCTTTGCACACAGGAGGTCCCAGATTCAGTCTCCAGCACCTTGAGGTATGGTCAGGAAAGAATCCTGCTTCAGATTCTGGAGAGTTGCTGCCAGTCAGCATCGACAATACTGGGCTAGATGGACCAATGATCCGACCCAGTATAAGGCAGCTTCCTGTGACAAATGTCCTGGTGGGTTGTGGCCTCCCATTTTGCCACCCTTAACGGCACCCTAAATCTTCCACTTGGGGCGGCCATCTCAGTTGGTCTCGTCATCAAACTGCCTCTCCTCTGGGCAGATTATTAAGGGGGTTTTTTTGCTTCAAGTTCCAATACAACATTTACATGCTAAGTGAGGATCTAATGTGAACATTCATAGGAATTTATTTATTTATTTATTTCTGGCTTTCTGGGTGGTTTACAAAGATTAAAAACATTACAAATACAGTATGCAGAGGTTAAAAACCATTTATATATATAAAAAACACATGAACAGACAATATACACACATATATCTATATATAGATCTAAAACAGCTTCCCGCTAACAATCTCAAGCAATTACACTGAGCAAATAAATTGAGCAATCTCAGTTGGTTACTTTCATATTCTGCCTTTTTTCCCCTCTTGCAAGGAACCCAAAGCGGCGTACATTATCCTCCTCCTCTCCACTTTATCCTCACAACAACCACCCTGTGAGGAAGGTTAGGCTGAGATTCATTGACTGGCCCAAAGTCACCCAATGAGCTTCCATGGCCGAGTGGGGACTAGAACCCAGATCTCCAGAGTCCTAGTCCAGCACTCTCACCGCTACACCACACTGGCTGTCAATGACCATATGAAATGTAAAGAATACATTCAGGATGTGGTCCTACCAATCTGACATAGGTTTTGTAACTCAAAACAGTTTCAGTTAGCTAATTAAGCATGGAAATATGCCTGAGAAGGAAGAAGCTGATAGCCCTATTCCCTTGTTAGTCCTCATGGCTATGCTGGTAGAGGATGATGGGTGTTGTCGTGGAGAAAGCTGGATTAAGGCATGCATGGGGAGGAGAGCAAAACCTTCTGGCAGAGGCCATGGTATGTTGGCAACTGATATCTAGAAGTCTTTGCTTCAATCACATTTTGGCTTTAGAATACCCTAAAATAACCATTAATTCCTGAGAGAGGCCAGTGGCAAGCAATTTAGAATGTCAGGTCTTCAAGAGAGAACTCACATAAGAATCAGCAAGCAGTAATGGTAATAATCTTGCTGATTGCAAGCACAATAAATGTAGCCAATAATTTAAAGCAGCTATCCATGCTGAAGTCTCAACAGTTGCTAAACCAATCTCCAAGCATAGAACAGCATTGGCTAACACATTTTGATACCCCAAAACGTTCTCTCAGAATTTCTGGCCTTTAAAAAAAATACTGATTTTATCATTGACCCAAACTAGGATACCATACAGTGACTGAGAGATGGATGTTGCTCTAAAATCTTTCATTACTGAAAGAATTTAACAGCTTCCTTTTTGTCCAAATAAACAGGCTACGCTATTATTAGCGTAAACTAAAATATTTATAGTGAGCCTTCCAGGAGCCCAGAGAGCTAAAATCTAAGCCTAGTTTTACTTGTTGGATCTTGTGCTTATCTCAAAACTATTTATAAACCAGTTTCCTTTTGGGGAAGGCAATGGCAAACCACCCCGCTATAGTCTGCCATGAAAACGCCAGCGCAGGCGGCATCCCTCTAGGAGTCAGTAATGACCCGGTGCTTGCACAGGAGGAACCTTTCCTTTCCTTTCCTTTCCTTTCCTTTCCTTTCCTTTCCTTTCCTTTCCTTTTGGCAAATACCATTACTTTTGTTTCATCGTGGTTAATGATAAGCCACTCACTAATACAAGGGATCAAAAAGGATTGCATTACACCTTCTCCAAACCCACCGAAGCCAAAGGGGTGGAGCTGGCCAGAGGCTCAGTGCTGAGGATGGGGCCTGGTCCTTCTTGCCTTCCACGTGTTAGCCCTCCATGCAGAAGGCTATAACAATTGAATAAGGCTGAGATAATCAGAAGAAGCGATACAAAAAAGAGATCAGGGGATAGAATTTTGCAGTGAGAAAGATATAAGTTGACACCAGCGCTTCAGTTACAGGGGGCCCAGAGTGAGTCTGATCCCCTTACCTTTTCTGCCTCCCCCTCACACCTCCCAGGTACTGGTTATAGAAGGCTACAATAAGGCCCTGATTTGACTGAAATTGGGGGGAGTCGGGGTTGTGGGGTTGTGAATTCCTTACCTTTCCCCCATTCAATCACTGGTGGACACAAGTTTGCCATCTTACGGAATTCTGATTGCATGAAGTGTCAAAGCAACAGGACCTGAACTTTTTCGCTCTTCAGTCAATGCAACCTCCATCATTTTTAGTGATGAGAGAAGAACTCTTCCAGTCAGGGCCCCCCAAACCTCCGAAAACAATATGATCATTTTCCAGGCTCAATTTAGACCCTGTCACCTCATTGGGAGCAAGACAGGGTTCAGTCCCACCCCCAGTTAGTCAGTTATGCCCCCAGCATTCTTTGTGACATTACAGGAGATACCAACACCAGGCTTGTGCATCATGGGGGACTTGACCTGTAGATGTCTGGGCTGGCCCTGTATTAACAAACCAGTGACACAGGATCTTGCTTTCCAGATGATTCGGAACCCTTGCCTCCTACCCTGCTGGAGGCCTTTGTTTGGAACAGCAGGCATCCCTCAGAGGGCTTTGCATTTTCCACTTACATAGGCATTTGGCTGCAATTCTCCTTGTAATAAACTGTTGTAGATGTGGTGCCATGTTCTCCTTCGTCATAAAAAGCCTATTGCTGTCGCTTTGCAGATCCCAAACGCCGCCCTGCCCTGAGGTACCTGCCGCCTCCTGGAAGGCATCCCCAGCCCAAAGGTAAGCTGGAGACGTTCTGAAGAGAACTTAGGGATGTCAGATAATTCTGTCACCAATCTCAGTGAGGCCGAGCGCCAGTGCATTCAGGCCCCCGAAATCTGTGGTGGAACGAAGCCCCCCGCCCTCCCACCCCGCGAAAGGCACGTGAAACGGAGCACCTACCTGCTGCCATTTGCGCTGCTTTGCAAATGGCGGCCACATCTGCGGCCGCCATTCGCCTCTTCATTATAGCTTACATAGCTTACGTAGCTTCATTATAGCTTACGTAAGTGAAATACTTACGTAGCCTATCACGGCTAACGCAAGGATGCCATTTGCGTCCCTGAGGAGGCCGTAATAGGCTACGTAAATATCTATGTAGCCTATCACAGCAAAAAAAGGGAACGCAAATGGCGGCCGCCATAGCCACCGCCCTTTGCGTTCCCTTTATTTTTGCTGTAACAGGCTACATAAATATATACGTAGCCTATCACGGCAAAATACAGGGGCGCAAATGGCAGTGGCTACAGCGGCCGCCATTTGCATCCCTGTGCAGGCTGCCCAGCGGCTGGATGTCCGGCTGCGGGCAGCCCCGGCTAGTGGCTCCGCGGAGTTGCTTTGGAGTGGAGCCGGCCGGGGAGAATTTCGGGGGAGGGACGGAACGCCTCCCTCCCACCGTGAATGTCACCCTTCGAAAAGGTAAGTGACTTTCGTACATCCCTAAGAGAACTTCAGCTCACCTCTTAATCACGATGTCCGCCACTGTACTTACCACTTAAGAACATAAGAACAGCTATGCTGGATCAGACCACGGTCCACCTAACCCAGCATTCTGTTCACCCACTGGTGTACATAGGCTCTCTGCCTCTGGTACTGGAAGTAGCACGTAGCCATCAGGACTAGTAGCCATTGATAGCCTTCTCCTCCAGGAATTTGTTCAACCCCCTTTTAAAGCCTTCCAAACTGGTGGCCCTCACTACATCCTGTGGTAGCGAATTCCATAGTTTAACTACTTATCTACAATTTTTATTTTTATCCTGCTTTTTGGATGAATATTGTCTCCCAAAGCAGCTCATATCAGTCAAAGAGAGAGAGAAGCCCTGGCATCAGGCTTACAAACTAAAATGCCACAGAAGGGAAGGGGAGGGAAGGGAAGGGAAAAGGTAGAGGAGGGAGATCAGTCCTTCATGGTCAGAGCAAGGTGGTGAGCTATACGTGGGCATTTAAATGCACTTCAGGCCAGGCTGGTCTTCCCTTGCTGGTGTTCCTCCTTGAATGAGGTGCTTCTTCCTCAGGCCAATGGATGGGACCAGAGCGTTCTTTCCCTTTCCTTCTGCAGTCCCAGGGGTACAGGCAGTTGGAGCAGAGTTTTCTTTCTGGCAGGGAGGAGAAAGTGAGCTCCCTGCAATTGCTCCTTCTCTGGCTGATGGATGGGCCAGGCGGGCCAATGTTATTTTTGATGTTATTTCTGGGCAGCAGGGGGTGCAACCTCCCAGTGGTCCTAAGTCCCCCGACTGATGGCAGAAGGCAGACTGTGCTTCCCTCCTCCAGTCCCATGACAACTGTAGAAAGACATAATCCAGGAAGTCTGCCTGCTGCCTGATCTTCTGCAACTCACTTCTCATGCTAAAGTCCATCCACTTCCCTTGTACAGTGGGAGATGTTCGGAGAAGCCACACAGATGCTCTCTTCCTCTCCATGCAAGCAGGTAAGAAACACCAACGCTGAAAAGCCCTCTTTGCTTTCTGGGGAAAGTGTGGATTTGCCAAATTCTGTGCACATTGGGGTCTGTCATAAAGAGTGCCAGTGGATTTCATCAGGCCAGAGTAGAGGAAAATCCATTCCACCTGCCTGTCTCCATCCTGGAATTTCCTTCTTTGGAGGTGACGTTTGTTTTCAGCCAACCTCACGTCTGGGAAATAAAAATAGGTTCCTTGAACAGAATGTCTGCAAAGATAACCCTATTGATCCATGTAGATCTTTAGCTACTCAATATAGGAATGGAGGAAAGGAAGAGAACTGGAGGTTATCTCGAGCCTGAATTAGACATGACACAGCAAATGCAGGTTTCCCAATCCTGTGTTTGCCACCTAAAATGAACGTGAAATGAAATGAGTGTGAGTGTGTGAGTGTGTTGCATAGGAGAAGCAGTAGGCAGGCAGGTTGTGCTGTATCCATCCCCTAACTGCAGCTTCATTCCCCCAGCTGGGCTCCTTCCTCCCCCGCATTTCCCCTGGTTAGGCTCTGAGACTGGAAAGGAGGCTCAGCTGAAGGAAAACAGCTCAGGGAGAGGAGCTGTGGGGGGAAAGTGACAAGCAGGGGAAAGCTTATACATCCCCTTTCTACCCACTGCTTCTCCCCTGCAAATGGCCACTTACATTAATCTTAGGCAGCAGGCATAGGGTTTGGATGCCTTTATTTGCTGCACAATGTTTAGTTTCCGTCTCAAAAAGAGCAGAAAGCAAGGCAGTGAAAAATCACCAGGGCTGAGCCAAAATGCCTCCCCTCCCCCAACTTCACTGCTGTTTCACAAGCTGTGATCAAGGGGCCCCTGTCAGTGAACCTGGGGGAGGGGGAGAGTTGTAACCAGGAGCAAAGTATTTGACCTACTTACCATAGCAGTGATCACACTAATTGCTGCTGTGCACCTTTTAAAAAATCTTTTTTTTTACGCACAAGATGCCAGAAAGAGATGAAGGAGGCACTGCCCTCATTCTGAATTGGCTTCAGACATCATCAAATAGCCAGATTCCATTGGAGGTGTCCTGTTGTCATGAAGCCAAATCAGAGCAAAGGCATGCTTCCTGTCTTCATTCAGGCATCTTGCAGGGGGTGGGGTACGGGAGATAAAAACTGTTGCTCAGAAGCACTGAGGAGCTTAGTTACAGCTGTTGCCAACATTATGGACAGGTGGCAAATGGTGGGAAGGATGGGGGCTTCTGAGCCCCCTTGTAAGCCCACAAAGTTTGCTAGCAAACTTTTAGTTTAGGCCTTAAAAAACGCCATAGACAAGATCAGTCAAAAAAACTCAGGGCACTTGGGGAAAGGAAGTTGGAAACCTAGAGGAGGATGTTGAGGAGAGACACCAACAAATGACATTTTTCAGCATGGAGAATTCTTGTTAAGTCTGAATGAATGAATATTTGTGGAATGACTAGATCATATGCTGCCTGTGTAAAATGTAAAAAAAAACATAGGGAAACATGAAATATTAAAATTTTCAGGATTTCTTTAGCCCCCACTTTATTTCAATGCCGAAAACAAACACAGACGAGAGGCTCCAGTCTACAGCTTTTAATTCATTACTTCACAGGGTCATACAGATGCAAATTCTCAGTGACTCTCAGTCTACAAAGGAAAGCCTTCAGGGGAATTCAAAAGGAAGTTACGAGAGTTGCCCGCCGTTTGAAGAGGAAGGCAGTCTCACTAGCCTAACTTAAGCAGGGGAGGTCCCTCTCTCTCGTGTGAGGCCTCTGAGCGCAGCTTTTCACACAAGGCCAATTGGGTAGACTGTCCGAGTTCCGCCTCTGCCTTCTCTCTCTTTGCTCTACGCCTGCGCCTAGCATCTATTAGATCAGACTCCCCAAACCCCGCCTCCTTCTGTTTTCTGTCTCTCACGGGGTGTGTGTGTGAAGAGGGACCCTCATCCTCAGCCAGCTGGACATTTGTAACTTGAGAAGCCAGCCCAGTCATGTCTAGACTAGCTTGGGAAAATACCTCCCCCGTGTCTGGCGGTTCTCCTCTAGAATCTGAACTGCTATCCCACTCCCTGCACTCAGAAACACCCCTGACAAAATTCTAGGTCTGTTGAGGTCAATGAGTCACATTTGCTAGAAAGACTGGAAAGGCAGATTCTCCCAGAGCATAGCAGTTTGCTTGAAAAAATGGATGGCTGTCAGTCTGGGCTAGAAGCAAACTTTAGGAATTACTAAACCAGCCTTCCCCAACCTGGTGCTTCCAGATATCTTGGACTACAATGTCCAGCATTCCTGGCCATTGGCCATGCCAGCTATGGCTTAGGGGGCCCAAGTGACTTCTGTGGCGAGGAGCGCTATGATCTTGGAAGCGAAGCAGGGTCAGCCCTGGTTAGTACTTGGATGGGAGACCGCCTGGGAACCAGGCTTCCTGCATGGAGCAGGGGGTTGGACCCGATGGTCTTGTAGGCCTCTTCCAACCCTATGGTTCCATGATACCCCTCCAGTAATGCTGCTTGCCTGATCTCGTCTGATCTCGGAAGCTAAGCAGGGTCAGCCCTGGTTAGTACTTGGGTGGGAGACCACCTGGGAATCAGACTTCCTGCATGGAGCAGGGGGTTGGACCCAATGGTCTTGTAGGCCCCTTCCAATCCTATGAGTCTATGATTCTGTGATATGAAGTGCAAAACACCCAGAGGGCACCAGGCTGGGAAGGCTGCACTAAACAATGGGCCAATGAGTCCTGGTCTGGTCTTGACGGGGAGCCCGTGGAACAGCAGGGCAGGCCAGTGCGACACCCAGAAGAGGTCCTAGCGAGCAGCTGGCTGTGACAAAGTCTGGGAGTGGACTGAAGGTCTTTATGCCAGACAGCCCCTTCCAGGGGCCGGCCTCCGGTTCACAGCCTAGCACTTCTCCATTTTTCTGACAAGCCCCTCTGGGCTTGTTGACAGGCCAGCCAGTGGTGCGGCTTCAGCTGGCCCGTGGGGCTAAAGTCCAGGGCCCTGCAGCCCAGTGGTCCCCCCAAGGACTGCTCAGAGAGCACCAGGAGAGGAGCATGGTAGAAGCAGCTCCACTTTATTCCCGTAGTCACGGCAGTGCTATGATTTAAATGAGTTTAAAATGCAAAACTGCACATGCTCATAAATGAATAAATCGGGGTCGGCAAAGAGCTTTGCTGTAGTAGTTCTAACACATCAGGAATGTAGAAGCATTTGTAAAGCATGGCATGGAAGCAGGATGGTGATGGTAAAGTTCAGTGTTAGCTGTGTGCTTCACAACTGGAGTAATACACTTGTTGGGGGGTCACTATAAGACCACTCGGTCTGGGGATGATGGGCCAAAACAGGAATTTGGGTTCCTAGTGTGGAGGGGCATTGATTCCTCGGGGGATGGAGGCTCTGAGGGCACAGGCTCCGGAGGTCCCGTTGCAGGGGTTCCTGGAGCAAGGGCCAATTTGATGTGCTCAGGGTTAGGCCTAATGCTATGTCCTGGGTTGGTGTCCAGCACCTCTACTTTAGGTGCCACTGGTTTGGTGGATCTGGCCGGCCCCTCCTCATCCAAGTTGGAGACCAGGCCCGGGCTGCTGCTCTAGGTGCAGGTCCTCACACACACACCTCGCCACAATTGGTGATTCCTCCCCCCACCCCAAAAGTGATTTCTATACACAGAAAGCTAGCATGTCAGGGGAAAGCTTAGGTGAACCCTTTCTCCGTGACATAGTAGTTTTCTATGTGTAGGATTCTTTTTTCCTATGGAGAAGCTTTCATTCACTTGACCTGCCACCCACATTCTGAAATGGTACTTTCAAGGCACAGGTTTAGCACCTTTGAGAGACCCGGGCCATTTTGCTTGTAAATGTGCTGAGGTGCAATAGCTTTGGCTTCTTGTGTTGATCTTCTGTACAGGAGCTCAGATCCTCTGCACTGTGCTGTTGATCAAACCTGGCACGTGGACCCGTAACCTGGCTAAGATCCTACGAAAACTGGACTTGGAGAAATTCAGCCCAGTTGGAATGAAACATATAAATCTCACACCAGAAGATGTTGAAGCACTTCTTTCTCCTGAAGCTAAGCAGGTTTGTTGGAGTAAAAGGCTGTAATTGCATCAAGAGTAGAGAGACTGCAGAACCGGATAGCTGGCTGAACTGAATAGAATTCAGTACGTCATCTATAGCAGCAGCCTTCAGCTTTTTCAGATCTGGGACCCAGTTTTACCACTAATCTGCAACATGGGCCCTACTTTTCATTTTCACCATATGTTATCTTTTTCCTTCTCATTTCTCCTCCCTCTCCCCTCTCTCTCTCTCTCTCTCTCCCCCTCCCTCCCTCTCTCAATCTCTCTTGCATTCTATCCTCCTCTCTCTCTTTCCTCCAGCTTCCTTTTCCTCTTTAAAAAGGTCTCAGCAAACAAACCAACAAAGAAACTGGTGGTGCCACTGGTGCGACCCACCTTAGGTCAAGGTGCGACCCATTTGCAGGCACCGGCCAGGGATGCTTGACGAAATCAATCTTTGTGAATTCCAAAACAAGCTGACTTGATCTGCAGGTCCTGGACTAATGTGTGGGTGGGAATGTAGCTAGTCATCAGATTTTCATAGAATCATAGAACAGTAGGCTTGGAAGGGGCCTATAAGACCATCAAGTCCAACCCCCTGCTCATTGCAGGAATCTAAGTCAAAACATCCCTGGCAGATGGCTGTCCAGCTTCATTTGGATTTGAAGTTTGATTATTGCAATTCTCTGAATGCTGTGGCACAGTTCTTGACTCAAGAACATATCTAAATGTGTTTAAAATGCATCTTTTGATAGAAGATGCTTATGAAAGTGCTTCTTTTTAAAAAAACATCAGATTAATGCGGAAATATGACACAGAATAACTTTGCTTGTTTGCAGTGCTGTCATTTTTCTTTTCATCTTTTCTGCTGGGAATGCTTAGGATGCTGAGTACAGTACTACACTGATAGATTTGCCTTGCCCAACTATAACTGTGACTCCTTTGGAAAACTTTGACAGTGATCTTCTGTTCTAGACTTCCCCAACCTGGTGCCCTCCAAATTCCATCATCCTCAGGTGCTCTATTCCCTTTCTAGTTATTCTACTGGAGATGGAAACATTAAATAACCAAGAGTCTCTTCTCTTTCCTTCTCTACAAGAGATTTGTAAATAGGAGACCAAGAAAAGCAGGAGAAAGTCCTTTGTTCTCTACATCAGAGCTTTAGGATGCATTCATTATATTCTGCTCACTCGCTCTCCCCTTTGTTCCTGTTCTCTGTCTCTCTGTTTAGGGCTTTTCTTAAAACTATGGCTGCATTAGGATTGGCTTCCCTCCTCGCTCATCACATACAGCACAATTAACCCCAGGTTCTTGGGGTCCTTTAATCAAGATGTTCTCAGTGGGCCCCTTTACACTGTGAAATATTTCGTAATTTAAACATGAAATTGCTTCTCTTTTGGCTCATGGGAGATTTCTTCACCCCACTGAGCAAACCTCCCATTCCCACATGCGCACACCCAACATTTGATGGGGCAGCCGGCCGCCCCAGTGCAGCCACCTTGCCTTAAATGTGCCACATGCAAGGAGGTACCTAGGTTTCTTTGGAGAGCAGCAAAAGACTCCCTCCTCTCCGTGGTATCTTCAGTTAGGGTGGGCCCCCTGCCAGACCATGGGCCTCAGCAGATGTCCGACTGTGCCACTTGCGGGCACTGGGTTTGATGTGGAGTCGTGTGCCTCGAGATCCACAGCAACACAGTCACAGCTGTTTTTCCATCTTACACACCGGCATACAACTTCTGAGTAACTCCTCCTGGCCTTTGACATCGGATGTGTAATGCGTAGGGATGGCGGAGAATTTCTCCTCGACTCTCCGGGAGGCTGAATGCCAATGCATTCGGCCCCCCAAAATTGTTGGGGAAATTCTCCGCCCCCCCCCCCGGGATGGGACTTACCTCTGTCGAATGTCCCTCTCGGCGGCGGTTCCCGGCGGCGTTTCGGCGGGCGTTTCGGTGGTGGCGGCGGGGGCGGCGGCCGGTCTTCCGACCGGCTGCCGCCACCGCCATTACAAAGTAAAGTAAAAAAAAAAAGAGTGATAGGCTACGTAATGATTTACGTAGCCTATCACGGCTAGATTTTCAAAGTCAGCCGTGATAGGCTACGTATATCGTTATATAGCCTATCACGGCTGACTTTGAAAATCTAGCTGTGATAGGCTACGTAAATCATTACGTAGCCTATCATTTTTTTTTTTTTTTTTACCATTTACTTTTTTTTTCGCGGCCAGGGAGACGGGACGCTCCCCCCCGGCCAGAATTTCGGTGGCGAGGGATGGGGCGCCTCCCCCCTGGCCTGAATTTCGGCCGGGAGGGGTGGGGCACCTACCCCCCTGCCAAGAATTTCGGGGGTAGAAATGGAGCGCCTCTCCCCCCCACCGAAAACAGCTGCGGGACCAGGTAAGGGACTTTCGTCCATCCTTAGTAATGCGTTGAGTGGGAGGGCAACTTCCAGCCCTCGGGCCCAATCCTGCCCATGGAGGAGTGTGCACCCTCTGTGGGCCACGCCCTCTGCCCTCCCCAAGCCCCTCCCTTCCCTAAGCCCCACCCCTGAGGGCAAGCTTCACAAAGGGGAATCCCTTTGTTATCTCCGATCAGAGAGATGGGAGATAAGCTGGGGATTCCCTTGCATCACTTTCCGACTCTCTTCCCATGCCACTCGCCTCCGTGATCATGCCTCTCTCTGCATGGAGGATTTTTTTTTTTAAGTGGCAGGGGTGGCAGTTGACATCATGGGAGGGGGAGGGGCTTCAGGAGAAAGCCCCCGATGTCATCCAGCCGACCGGCTTGGTCCAGGGGAGTAATCCAAAGTGGTTGCCCTCCCCTGATGTAATGCACTGCTACTTTGTTGTGGCTCTTTAATCATATTAACCGCTAAAGTGCTTCTCCTTGCAAATTGCAAATCAATAGTAATATTTAACGTTAAAATGAGTACAGATAGGCCTGAATCGCTTATAAATCTGAGCCCCAGCCTTACGGCTTTATAAAATGCAGATTTACTTTGCAGGGGCCTAGACCATGCACATCTTGAACTGCCTTACCCAGCAAGTAATTTCATATATTATTTAACGTCTTCAGACCCATTTGCCCTACAGATCTGAGGGCTTTTCATATTTTACAATTCCCTGAATGATCATTCTGTTCTGGGAAAGAAACGTGTTTGTTTATTTATCTATTTGTAGCATTTTTATCCCGTCCTTTAGCCCAAAAGGCTCCCAAGGTGGCTTACAAAAATATTTCTTAAGACAGTCTCTGCCCACAGGCTTACAATCTAAAAAAAAAAAAAAAATGACATAAAAGGAAAGGGGATTGGGAGGGAGAAGGAAAAAAGCAAATTTGGGGACTAGATTCTTAGTTGCAAAGTTCAGCAGGTCATGGACAGAGTGCAAGGGCTGCTGCTTTCTCTCCCTCTGGTGGCCTCATACAGATGCGGGCATGATGGAAGGGTGCCTGACTACTGTTTCCTCTACCTCTGGTGACCTCAGCAACCACACCGGGTAGTAGGAGGGAGAGCTGTCACATGGAGCTGGATCATCAGGACTGAGAAAGCCCCAGGTACCTGGCCATCCTGGCTGCTAAAAATGTGATACTGCTATCAAATACCTCGAACTATTTCGAGGTATTTGAGAGCCAGTGTAGTGTAGTGGTGAGAGTGATGGACTAGGAGCCGGGAGAGCCGGGTTCTAGTCCCCACTCGGCCATGGAAGCTCACTGGGTGACTCTGGGCCAGTCACAGACTCTCAGCCCAACCCACCTCACAGGGTGGTTGTTGTGAGGATAAAACGGAGAGGAGGAGGAGGATAATGTAAGCCGCCTTGGGTTCCTTGCAAGAGGAAAAAGGCGGGATATAAATGCAATAAATAAAGAAAGAAATAAATAAACTAAAATTCCCCTCATCCCTACCCAGCATGTGCAAATGGCTGGGGATTATAGGAGAGTTGTAGTCCACAGATCTGGCACCAGGTTGGGGAAGGCTGGATTAGATCCTTACTTTTATATTGATTTTTAGTTTTTGTAAGCCATGTTGAACTTTGATGTAATGGAAAGGCAAAGTAAGAATATTTTAAATAAGCAGCAGTCAGCTTTCAAGTTACACAGCTGCTAGGTTCAGACACTGTACCCCTGAGGCAATCTTCCCATGAACTCTACATTCCTTGATTCAAATCAATCTTGTTTTCCACTGATCTGAAATTAAACGCAGGTTATGTGGATGTAAGGTGTCATCAGCAAGACATGCCAACTTTGTTGCAGCACATAGATTATGGGAAACAGGCATAGGGAGGGTTCGCACATCATGTTAAGCCATCTTGAGAATAAGCCATCATGGGTTGGTTGTTCACTTGCTAATCGGACAGGCGATCAGGCTTGCCATGGTTTGTTTCCCCTCTCAGTCCTCCCGCCAGCACCAGCATGTATCCCAGGTGCCTTTGTGGCAGAACTCCTTGTTTCCTCGGTCCCTACCTGGGTTTTTGCTGCTCCGGCCAGCTGGCTCTGTAGCCATTCCCGACAACCCATGACAAAGTCGCCCTGCTGGGTTCGGACAACATGGCAAGCCACCATGGGTATTAACAACCTTAAAACAAGCCATGGATTCTCAGGGTGGCTTGTTTGTGAAAAATGAGCCACCCTGCAGAAACTGCACTGGATTCACACAACACGACAACCCAGCATGGGTGATCAGCCATGGTGGGTTGTTGTGTTGCGCAAACCAGGTCAAAGAATACATTGCAGATCCACATGCAACCAACATGTGGTATTAAGCCTGGCGTGAGACTTTTTCCTACGCAGGTTGCTGAAAAGCGGAGGGGAAAATTCTCTTTGCTCGCAGGCTGCCCAGTTCATGAACTTGCGGAAGGAAAAATAGTTGTGCCATATTTCTACACACACTCACACAGTTTTCTATGGGAAGATTCTCCTCTTTGTAGGAAGTCTGTATAAAGCAGGTCTGTTCTGAACAACATGTGTCCCACCACAACAAACACAGCCCACTGGTCACGTATTGTGATTCATGCCAAGGGCTCCATAACACTTGGCACTTTTTGCTGCCTGTCTGGGACTGTAAAAACGAGGAGGGTGGTTAACAAAAGGAGCTGCCTTACAGTAACGTAGACTATTACAGTAACTTATAGTAACTCAGTCTTGGCCAGTACTGTCTACTCTGAATGGCAGCAGCTCTCCAGGATTTCAGACAAGGGCTTTCCCCAGACCTACCTGGAGATTATGCACACCTGGCCTAAAGCATCACAGCAAACATGCCAAAAGCAGGACCTGAAATCTGCTTGTGAGCCGGTACGTTTTTTTCCGTTTGTCTCTTGTGTTTTCTCAGGGCTCACCCGCTGCAACCTGGTCACGGCCTGCAAAGCAAACAGATTTAAGACGTGGCCTTTTTCTGGTGCCACATCTGCTGTCCCCCAAAAGCACAGCCAATCTCCCATGCCTCAGTGAGTCTCACAAGCCAGTGTCACGCTCTGCCTGCCGAGGAGCGTGAACCCATGTGCTTTGGCAATTTTGTGCTTCACCAAGAACTAACAAAGGAGCTGCCTCTACATTCCAGAGTTCACCCCATCCAGTCAGTCAGCCTGCTCAGCTATGGCAAACACCACTGTTAGAGCAGGGGTGTCGAAACTCAGCCCAGGGGCCGAATTCAGTTTCGGGGGAGCTCTGGGGGGCCACCTTCCAGTGGTTGGTGGGGCCAAAGGGGAACGGGATCAAAATACCAACAAAAAAAAGCTCTCACTGCCAGTAATGAAGCTTTAGGAGAGGCATTTGAATCTTTTAGAGCGGGGGAAAAACTGCACCAAAGCCAGGGAACTGCCAGATGATTGGGGGGAAAGGGGTGTGGCCATCTGGGGAACTCTGGAAGGCTAGTGTGGTACCTCAAAAGGGCCCGATTTAGCCCAATGGCACCACTGATAGAGAGAGAGCTCTGCACTGCTTACTCAAACTAGACAGGGGTGGTCTTGCCATGAGGCACAGGTGCAGTTCCATCCACCCAGGCTAGTGACTGGCTCTACCCAACAGGAAGAGGCTTCTTGTTCAGTACAATACTTGCCTAGGAAACAGTTGTCTTTCCTTGCAATGGCTTGTTCTGATTCCTGGCTTACCCCACTGATGCTGGCTCCTGGCTCCCCCTCGACGCCTGCCTGTGGCATTGCTCTGATGGGCGGCATATTTGAGTACCATTAAGGGCAGCAGAATGGGGAACAGATCTGGGGCTCCTTCACATGGAGCTTATATCCCGCTATTGAGATCGCTCCCTCACGGAAGTTTGTGGGTCCTTTTTATGATATCGTTAACCTCCAGGGCACATCCAGAGGTATTTCCTGGTTATTTTGCTCCAGAAAGATCTGAAACTAATGAACCATTTTTTAAAGTCGGATTGTTAGGCTATTAAAAGAGCCACTAGATGGCGCAGTTTCATTGTGTTCTATAGAGTCTTGAACATTAACAGCTTCCCCTCTCAGCAATCACGTGGTCACTGTCTGGGAGCCTGCTGGGAGCCCGCGATAAACACCGAAAGGCTCCAGAATGGGAGGACTGCAGGGGGTTTCCTTAGTGTAAAGGCAGCCCTGGTCCGTGCAGCACCATCCACCAGTAAGTTCTGTCACGGAAGCCTCATTAAAATTAGTGGGAGATGTGCAAGAGCAGGGAAGTGGTCTCACACATCTCCCGTTCATTTCAGCTAGGTTTGTCTTGCACATGAGAACTTCCTGGTGGATTGGACCCTGTGTTTGTTCATGGGCGGAGAGGTGTGCCATCTGGATTTTCTACCTCTGGCACCAAAATGTTGAGAAGATACTACCTAGTCAATATCCACCGATGCTCCCAAAATCCAGAGATACAAACAAGCCTTACCTGCTGGCTCTGCCCACCTTTCTTTCCTTTGACTTTGCCCACCATGCTCAAACATTTTGCCCACCATTCCGAAACCAAGACTCAGCTGCTATTTCTGTCCCAGCAGTCCCAGTTCTCAGCCAGCCAGCCAAATTGCAATCTGTCCTCCATTTCTATAGAATAAGACATTTAAATATTTCAATCAATTTGTGAAAATTCAAGTGCTTCATAAATGATTCATGATCATAATACATTCTTGTAATACTAGTTCACTAATTTGGTGGTCTGGGATTTCCAGTCGTATGAGAAGATTAAAGATACATAAAAATTAAAGGGTCTACAAGATGACACCGGAGTCTTTCTTAGCTTGAGTGGATATTCTGAAACACACAACACTGTAAAACCTTCTCATGCATAGATGTTTTGAACCTTGTGACAATATCAAAAACGGAACTGCAGAACAGATGCTGGTTCTTGGTAGGCGTGTCTGCCAAGCTGGCTTGAGGGTGACATTATTTTCCAAAGCCATATAGTGTAATGCCTTTATTAGGCCAACTTAGAAGATCACAAAAAAATGTGCAAGCTTTTGAGATCTCCAGAAAGTTTGCACATATTTTGAGATCTTTGAGTTGGCCTAATAAATGTATTGCACTATATTATGTTACATATTTGTTTTAAAAACAGAGATCCAGGGCAGCTAACAACAAAAACGAAAGTTAAAACCAATACAAATCAGTACCAAATTAGTTGGAACTATAACATTTCAGAACCACAGAAAACCATAAGAAGCCAAAAAAGCAACAGTGTAAAATCAAGAAAGTCAGTAAAGTTACCCAGTCTTGAAAGTCCCTCCCAAAGAAACAAGTCTCATACACCATAAACTATCCAATGATGGTGCCAGGTGGACCTCCCTAGGAAGAGCATCCCACCCGCAAGAGTTGCCATGCCTGAGAAGTTTCCATCTTCCTATATCTGACAGAGGGGCAACATAGAGCAGGACCTGAGATGTTGATCTGAGCATGCATTGGAAGTGGCAATTCTTGAATACTGAGCAATGTATATCATTTATTTAACAATATTTATAAATTGTTTATGTTTTCTAAAGGCGCAATCCTATGCATGTTTAGACTAGGGATGCTGGAGAAATTCAAGACGGACTAAAATGAGCTCAGATTTCCAATAATCTGACCTGCAGAATCCATGAACTTTCAGCTCTTTTTTTTACTTTCCTGAAATTTACACAAATTTATTCATAGGAAAATACGCACATTTCTGCTGAGACACACGCGGGGAAAAGTTGAATGGAATGGGGGACAATATGCTAAATGTTACATACTAATGTAAATTACGTAAATTGTTGCGAACTCTCTTACGGAATTATTTGTGTATTTTCCCACATAATGAAAAAATTTTCGAATCCGTGTGTGAAAGGACGCTGGAATGAACGACACCGCACAATCCACAGAACACGCGGGATGGATTTCACAAAATCCGAACATCCCTGGTTTAGACAGAAAAAAAGTCCTACAACCCCCAACATTCCTCAGCCAGCCAGACAAGATTACCTTCTAGGAAATGCTTGTTGGAAAAGGGATGTTTTCAGCAGGCACCAAAACCCAGTAGGGCTGGTGCCTGCCTAATTTGTAGTGGCAGGGAGTTCCATAGTTCTTAGGCTTGCGAAGATCTTTTTGAATGTGTGTGGACTCTGGTAAAGTCTTAGAAGTGAGTGTTGTGGTCAGAATAGGATCCCAAGTCATTGGGGCTGAGACCTCAGTGTCCTTCATAGCTCTTTGCCTCTCCCTATGACTAAAAATCCAAAATAAATCCTCCAAAGTCACTTATAAATTATGCTCACTATGAATACGTTATACATAGGCTTGCAAATGGGCCAGGACACACACACACCCAGCCTGATATTCTCCTACCCCCTAAGAAGGGGGGTTGATCCACAGAAGATCAGTGAGTGAAGCTTTTCATGGCATGATGGAACTAAACGTTCTCATCTGCTAATTGCTGTAGAGCGGAGGTGGGCAACCTGTGGCCCTCCAGATGTTTTGATCTACAACTGCTATCATCCCTAGCTGATAGTGAGGGATTATAGGCCCAAACACCTGGAGGGCCACATGTCGCCCACCCCTGCTGTAGAGCAAACTGTTGTTAAAGGAACAGCTACAGGGACTGGTTCAGAATTTCAACTGTAGTTATATGGGTTGCAGAATTCGGCATTTCTTCCCCCCCAATTTAGATTGCCTAGGCTTATTCTTTTGTTGTTGTTGTTTTAGTGTGGGGTATGCCAGCCTGGTTATATGCCGGGTATTCCCATGAAGATTTTGAGTGCAGAAATCCAGGATGGCGTCCTTGTGTGGGGCTGGGCGTTGTCTAGCGATTGTACAATTGATTAGCTCAACAGGATGGTGTTTTGGGGAGATGGACTTTTGCTATTACACATTTGGATTGGCTCGGCAATCCCTCTTGATGTCTAATTCAGTAGAGAAAGCTTCTCCTTCTTCTAAAACCCTATTTTTCCCTGTTATCCTGCTATCTTGGGATGATATGTCCCTATTTCTGTCCAGAATTATGAAGCTTCTTTGATCCTTCCTTTTCTGCCCAGGACCGTGCTGTCTTAGAGGCTCACTCCAGCTACCTGACCTCAGGCTCCTCCTTTGTGCTGTGCCTTCAGCGAGAGAATGCAGTGAAGAAACTTCTAGACTTACTAGGGCCCAAAGACCCCAAATGGGCTCAAGCAGTCAATCCGTTCTGTTGGAGAGCCCAATATGGGCACAGCTTAGCCCAAAATGGGTTTTATGGTGAGTCCGTCCACTTAGGAATGCCTGGAAGCATTCCCTACTTGAAATAACTAGAGCTGTGCTATAGTCCTGTGTGCTATGAAATAAATAGAACTGTGCTCAAAAAGCGGAGGAAAGATTCCAGCTGTGGAGAGATGCTTTTTTCCATATTAGCCAAACCCTGGAATCCCCTGAAAGGTGGACTTGATAGACATGCAAAATTCTCAAGTCTTGAGCTGAGGTTGCCGTATCTCCTAAAACAAGCCTTCGCCAACCTGGTGCCCTCCAGATGTCCTGGACCTCCCTGGCTGGGGATGCTGGGAGCTGTGGTGTGAACACATATGGAGGGTATCAAGCTAGGGAAGTCAGTCCTAAAAGAACGTCCAAAGCACCAACTTCCAAACTCTTGTCAGGGCAGGGATGGGGAACCTGAAACCTTCCAGATGTTGTACTACAACTCCCACCATTGGCATTGCTGGTGGGAGCTGTAGCCCAGCAACATCTGGAGCTGGAATCCAACAACATCTCGAGAGCCATCAGTTTCCCACCCCTGCATCAGAGCATATCTATATTACAAATGTATCCGTTTTATGCAGGTTTAACTGCCATGGGTTCCTCATCCCTGCAAAGAATCCTGGGAATTGTAGTTTGGTGAAGTTGCCCAAAATTCTACCCACCTTCCACAGAACTACAATTCCCATTTTTTCTTGGGAAGAAGGAAAGGTGATTAAACCCATTTCAACAGCATAACCCTATGCATGTTCCACTGTGGCTTACTCCCACGTAAGTACACACAGGATTGCAGCATAAGCCCTGTTGTGTGGGTATGTTGTGCAGGCCAGTACTTTCCATGCTTACTCAGAAGTCATTCTCACACATGTTGGTGTATTTGATCGGGTTGCATGGCTGCAAACCTATGCATGTTTATTCAGAACAAAGTCCTATCCAAAGTAAATTATACTTCTTTATGTTGGGGGTGGTGGGTGGGTACAGAACTGTACCACTTACTTTTCCTGAATGTGTAGATCAGCCTTTAATCCCTGGGGAAAATGATAGCATGTGCAGAGTGTGACATTGCCACATCCCAACCAAGTTCCAGTCCAATATTCAACATCACTGTGCCTGGCAGTCCTTTCCCCATACCCCGGAAATTGGCGGTGCCTTCCTCATGTTTGGGAGGGCCCCACGGGTTCCAGGCAGCATTCCCATTCTCCAGAGCGATCCTACCTGAAGCACTATCACCTGCTTTCTATCACCTTGAGCAGACTTGCAGGATCCACCAGGAGCTGCATGCCTGTAATTGATAGAAGCATCTTTAATACGCTTCTGTGCCACCTTTAGCATCCCCTTCTAATCCCTGGAATTCTTCCACCGCATCTGAAAGCATTCCTATGTCAATAATGCTCCTTTCTTCGCTGGACATGACTAAAGAGGTTTGGCTATTGGGCAGTACAGAAATGTAATAAAGAAAATAAATAATAAACCCAAGACAAATGCAGCAGGGAATTCCATGGGTACCGCACCTGGGAAGATGAGTGAACAAATATTCAGGCACTCCTATTTACACATACAGAAAAGAGCCAAAGATACCATTATTATTTCAGAAGGAGGCATTGAAATGATTTCATTTCCTGATAGCCCCATCGCACGCGGCACCCCGGCAGGTGACATGTGAGCACGCAGCATCCAGAGCAGCCTGGCCCAATACCCTTTCTGCTTTTCTAGCAGGTTATTACTTGACTGCGAAGAAGAAGAAGACGGTGGCAACGATGTTGCGCTTGTATGAGGAGCGAGTCGAGTCATAATAGAGCGAAGTCAAAATAGCAAGGAGACAATGAAGCTGTTCTCGGCGTAATAGGTTTAAATGTTTGCTGTTACAGTGTATAACAGCTGCCCTTTAAAGCCATTTCTTCAGGAATCTGTGTGCCATCAATCATCCCGGGAGAGGAACAGGAGCAGAGACAATGTTTAATTCATAGCCTGATAGAATCATCTCTTTGTCTTTGTCTCTCTTAGGCTCCACATCTTATTGTGTTGCTGTTCGGGACATTAAGCGTTTTTTTCCAGAAGGGCTGTGTGGTGCTGAGTATCCAGCTTTAGAGGAGAAAGAGGTAGGAGCCCAGTTATTCTGATGTTTCTCCATGATAGCATGATAGCTGGAGCTCTTGTCAAATCTGGATTTTGTGTTTTCTTCTTTTATATGTGTTATGATTCCCCCCCCCTGCCCCCCACTCCACCCAATATGCCAGGGAGCCCAGGGACTAAATCTGGCCTTCCTGGGGTTCCAGTCTGCCCTCCAGGGGTTCCCAGATGGCCACACACCCTTTCCTTGTGCCCATCCCTTTTGCCTAACTACTGATAGTTTGCTGGTTTCTCAGGTTTAGGGCAGTTTTTCCCCAATTCTACAAGGTCAAAATGCCTAAGGCTGAGTTACTGGCAATAACAGCCTTCAGCTTGAATATGCTGATATTTTGGCTGTTTTGGCTCCACTGCTTTTGCCTTTGGCCCCACCCACCACCAGAATGAGGCCCCCAAGAACATCTCCAAAATGGAATTTGGCTCTCTGACTGAAAGATGTTCTGTACCCCTGCAATATGCTTTTCAAAGGTAGCTAACACAAAGTGGCCATCAACTCCAGTGTACTCTACAGGGCAGCCTTCCCCAACCTGGTGCCCTCCAGTTCCCATTATGCATGCTGGCTGGGGATGATGGGAATCTCAGAGCCAGGTGCAAAATAGTGGCTCAAGAAGACAGACATAGGATTGCAGAACAAAGTGCCTCTGAGCACATGCTCAGCCCAGGAGCATATTTTCAGTACGATGACTGCAGTTCGAACACAAATCCTTCTCTCAGAAATCTCCTCCTATTTTCTCTTAAGCATTTTTTATTTCAGCAGCCTAATTTAGGAAGACAAAAAGGCTTTTTGTTGTCATTATTGTTAAATTGGAAGTCAGAAATCCTTGCTGATCTACTGAAAATCACCTGGAGATCTACCAGGAGATCCCAATCTGCCTTTGCCTGCCCCTGTAAAAACCGTCTTATTTTTTCAAAAGTTTAATGGATTTTTTTTTCTTAATTGCAATTGCTGTTTCTATTACTGAACCGTACAGTTGTCTGGATTTGAGTTTGTTTTTACTTGGACTTTATTGTCAGTGGTTTCCTTCTGGTTTGTAAACTGCCTTGTAGGCTTGGTAGAGAAAAGGTGGGGTAGAAATGTTTTAAATAAATAAATGTGGGAGGGTTATGCACTGAGCTCTCCAAAGCTGTGTGTGTCTGTTAAATATCTCCCAAAGGACACTTTACTACTCTTGGCTCTGACATCCAAAGAGTTTCAAGTAGGTTGGCTAGCAGGGCAGGCAGCACAGAATCAAACCACAAAGAAAGAGGTAACAAAGGCTTCTCTTTCATGTCTTCTGTGGTGTGTGCAGGTGGGCAGACGGATGGACAAGCCCTTTGTGCTGCTGGTGGAAATGATTCTTCATGAGCCTTATCTGTCTTCCTGCAATGGTAGCCATGTGATGTGCTGCTCTCTCTCCCTTCTCCCCTGCAGATTTGCACTCTTACATTTGACCCTATAGTCTGTCTTGAATTCGACAAGCAGCGCAAGCTTACAAAATGGGAATCAAGAAGGCAGCTCAATTTACCGGGCCCTAAGTGGCCACAGACCCTTGGTAAGGAAATGTGTTCCTCTCACGTTATGATGAGCCTAAAATGGTTATTGATTTAATTGGGCAGCAGGAGAAAGTGAGAGCTGGTATTGACATGGAAAGGTAGAGAGAAGGAATGAGTAGTACTGCTTGTGGGAGGACGGTGTGGTTTAGGCTTTAACTACTTGAATACCATTGCAGAGACCCTCAAATATCAAGGATTGGGAGTCTATCAATATGTGTTTGCTTTGTTTTTCTGTTGACCTGAAGATAGAGACTGAAGCCTGCATGGATGCTTGTCAGACTCCTGATCTTGGCATTCAAGTGGTTATAAAAAGCTAAGAGCATCTCTGTAGTATCAGAATATCAGAAAGAGAAAGAAGGTGTATCAGAAAGGGGGAGAAAAGTGGTGTGAGAGAAGAGAGTGTCAGAAAGAGAGAAGAGGGGTGTGAGAGAGAGAAGAGAGTATAGAAACTGAGAAAGAAAGGGGGTGAGTAAGAGGGTGTCAGAAAGAGAGAAAGAAAAGGGGTGGACCTGCCCAATTTGGGGTTTGGCTCAGCCTACCTTTGGCTTCAGCCCCACCAACTGCCAGCACACAAAACCCTTGACAAATTTCTCTCCCCCTCCCCAAGGGAATGTGGCCCTCAACAGAAAAAAAGTTCCCCACTCCTGGTGTACAATGTCATATCTGTTCTCCTGCTTGAGTTTGATCTCTGCTTCCTCTCCCCACCTCCTGAGAGTATGTAATAAAATGGTATTGCGGTGACATAGCAACTGACAAGTCCTTTCCAAAGCAGGATTATTCAGGAAAAACTGGGACATGGTGGTACTTTGGAGTGTTGCTGTTAGCTAGGAAATGGCGATGCATGTTTTGCTCTAAAACAGGCTTGGCCAGTAGAGAGTACTGTTGCACACCCAAGAAATGTTTGGGATTTGTTCAGCCTGCAGCGCTCACACATCCACACACGCTCAAGCAATGACAACACGAACCATTCCAAATGGAGTATGAAGTTGACTGAATATAAAGATTTCGGTTAATATTAAAAACCAGCTGGATTTGCACATTGCTGATCAAATCTGCAGATGACACAAAATGGGGCAGGATAGCTAATACTTTGGAAGACAGAAACAAAATTCGAAGTGATCTTGATAGACTGGAGCGCTGGGCAGAAAACAACAGAATGGCATTTAATAGGGATCAACGCCAAGTTCTGCACCTAGGAAAAAGAAACCAAAGGCACAGTTACAAGATGGGGGATACCTGGCTCAACAACACTACAAGCAAGAAAGGTCTTGGAATTGTTGTCAATCACAAGCTGAATATGAGCCAACAATGTGATGTGGCTGCAAAAAAAGGCCAATGCTATTTTGGGCTGCATTAATAGAAGCATAGCTTCCAAATCCCTGGAAGTACGAGTTCCCCTCTACTCAGCACTGGTTAGGCCTCATCTGGAATACTGTGTCTAGTTCTGGGCACTTTAAGAAGGATGCAGACAAACTGGAGAGGGTTCAGAGGAGGGCAACGAAGATGATCAGGGGAATGGAAACAAAGCCCTATGAGGAGAGACTGAAAGAACTGGGCATGGTTAGCCTTGAGAAGAGAAGACTGAGGGGAGATAGGACAGCTCTCTTCAAGTCCTTCAAAGGTTGTCCCAGAGAGGAAGACCAGGATCTCTTCTCGATCATCCCAGAGTGCAGGACACGGAATAATGGGCTGAAGTGACAGGAAGCCAGATTCTGGCTGAACATCAGAAAAAAGTTCCTGACTGTTAGAGCAATACACCAATGAAACCAATTACCTAGGGAGGTAGCAGACTCTCCCACACTGGAGGCGTTCAAGATGCGGCTGGACAGCCATCTGTCGGGCGGGGATGCTCTGACTTGGATTCCTGCATTAAGCAGGGGGTTGGACTAGATGGTCTTGTAAGCCCCTTCCAACCCTACCATTCTATGATTCTATGATCGCTCTCCTTGAGACAGTAGTCGATTGGACATGAAAAGTAACCCATCTTGCAAAATGGAAAATAGCCTGGCAAGCCAGGTCTGCTTTGCATCTTACTCACTAGCCAAGGAAATCCACAGCCAGGGATGGCTCTAAAGGGCTTGGGGGGGCTCTGGGCAAAATTAATTTATTTTAAAATACTGAAAGGTGCTCTCCCATGTCATTGGGTCCTGGTTGTAAGGATTGATTCTGAGCGCAGGGAGAGAGTTAGCAGCTCAGATTCAGGAGAGGAACAGCCAGAACTGGGGGAGGCATTTTCACAGGCCAGTTCGGATAGGGGTGGGCATGCTTCTCAGGTTACCAACTCCCAGATGGCTAGGCATGAAGCATCCTCCTTGCCCCCCTCTGTGAGAAGCAGCGAGCAGGAGGAGGAGGGGCTTGAGGACTGTGACCTAAGAGACGCGAGGCAGCGGCGCAGAGCTAAGAGGGAAGTGTCAGGGGAGGAGCTCAGACGGCTGACCCGGGTAGCGTCGATGCGTGAGAGGCTACGCAGGGGAGCATCATGCGAGGGGCAGGACCTCCCTCCCTAAGTTAGCCTAGCCAGATCGCTGCCCTTTCAAACTGCGGGCAACTTTTGGGGATCCCCTGGAGGCATTCCTTTGTAGCCAGAGAGTCTTGGAGGATTTGCATCTGTAATGAACCTGTGGATAATGAAGTAAAGGCCTGAGACTGAAGCCTCTCATTTTGTGTGTGTGTGGGGTGCTTAAGGATAGGGGGGCCCAAGGGCTTTGTGACACTGGTGGGCTAACCTGTCAGCAGGCAGCAGTGCTGCAGTCTGTGGCGAGCAGTTTGGGTCCACCATTTAATTTTTTCTCCCACGATAGCCCTGACATAGCATTGCTCTGAGGCCTTGTGGGAAATTCAAATGGTGCCCCCCTCCCTGTGGGAAGGGAATTAAAATGGTGCTCCAAGCTGCCCAGAGCAGGAGGTCCAAGACAGGCATCAGCACAGTTCTAGGTCCTACTGGTGAGGTACTGGGGCCCTAGAACCTGCCCAAAGACTGTCCAGTCCAATTCTGGTTTAAAGGTAAAGAACCATTAGAACTGTTGCCAATCCACTGTTAGCACCTGGACAGCAGGCTGAACACAAGCCACCTTGTCACAGTCTTCTGCACTATGGTGAGATGTACTATAATTCCATTTAAATTACAATTATTCTTTCTCAATTTGCACCTGTACGTATTTATTTATTACATTTCTATACTGCCGAATAGCCAAAGCTCTCTGGGCGGTTCACAACAATTAAAACCACAACATGCGTCATAAAATACAATATAAAATTTAAAAGCTTAAAACTACAGTATAAAAGTACAGACCACAATAAAACCTAGCAGCAATGCGGAGATTTAAAATGCAGTTAGAGGCTTAAAGCAACAGAGCTAAAAGACTAAAATGCCTGGGAAAATAAAAAGGTCTTCACCTGGCACCGGAAAGGGCACAACGTATGTGCCAGGTAAGCCTCTCTGGGAAGCTCGTCCCACAACCAGGGTGCCACAGCAGGAAAGACCCTGTTCCTTGTGGCCACCCGCCTCCTATAAATGAGCACATGTAAAATTTATGCAAAATTCTGTTCCCTTTTGATGATGCATTTCCTCTTTTGGGGTGATTCACAAGTGGCCACCTTACCTTTAATAGTCTCACACACACATACACACACCTCCCTTTTCTTTCCAGTGCACCCTCGTCTTGCTGTGCTCTGCCAGACCACTTGCCTGATCCTTCCCGGGGCCATACTTCAGGAGGAGACGAGACGGTCGCCGTACCTTGAGCTGCTGGAGCAACTGATTAGCAAGGGCTTCCTCGTGACAGGGGCACGGCTCACCGTGATGAATAACCTGCAGGCCTGCCTCATCTCTAACATCCTGAGTGCTACAGAGAGTGAGGCATCCGTCATGGTATGACCAGCAGGGACCACTGTCAACTCATAGAAATCTGCCTTGTACCACTGGTACATCTCCACAATATGCAGTGATGCCCACCAAGTTGGATGGCTTTCAAAGGGGATTGGACAAATTCCTGGAGGAGGAAAAGGCTATCAATGGCTACTAGCCCTGATGGCTCTATGCTCCCTCCAGTATCAGAGGCAGTATGCCTATGAACACCAGTTGCTGAGGGTGCTGTTGCACATGTCCTGCTTGTGGGTTTCCCACAGGCAGCTGGTTGGCCAATGTGTAAACAGAATGCTGGACTAGATGGACCATGGTCTGATCCATAGGAATGTAGAAAGCTGCCTTATACTGAGTCAGACCGTTGGCCCATCTAGCCCAGTATTGTCGACACAGACCGGCAGCAGCGGCTCTCCAGGGTTTCAGGCAGGAGCTTTTCCAGCCCTACCTGGAGATGCCGGAGATCGAACCTGGGACCCTCTGCATGCAGAGCGGGAGCCGTATCACAATGAGCCACGCTATGCACATATCCAGCGCAGCTCTTCCTATGTTCTTATTTAGCTCAGAACTGGCAGCAGCTCTCCAGGGTTTCAAAGAGGAGTTTTCCCCAGAAACTACCTGGAAATGTCAGTGATTGAAACTGGCACCTTTTACATGTAAAGTAGTTGTGGGGGATCGGCGCTCTGGGTCAAATTTTGTGTGGCCCTCAATGTCATCTGGCTTTCTAGAGACTGCAGGAGTGCTCTTGCTTGTTGGACGGCCGCTCTAGGAATCCCTTCTTCTGCTCTGTGTGTGTGCTCTTCTGCTTTGTGTGCGTGCGTGTGTGCAAGAGGTAGAGAAGAGATGGGGTGACACAAAGAGAACATTGCAGTCCTGCAGTGCTGCAAATCCCACCCAAAATTAAGTCTCCACCAGGCCAAAATTAAGTCTATACTAGTTCCCATCCCAGCAATCTCCCTGAGCCCATATCAAAAAGGGGGGAGGGCTGGGATGTTTACTTGGGGCTCTGTTGCGTGCCCCCAGGCCATAACTGGCTTTCCTTCAGTGAGTAGAATGATCACCTTGAGACCCAGTGGAGCTGCTCATGGGGGTGACATTTTGTACCCTGCCACTTTGTGAAATACTTCTTTGCCCAGGAAACCGGCTGTTATGAAACAGTGGCACTGTATATTACACAGTAAGGTACAGACAGATGCACAAAGCAAGCAGAGGAAACCAAGCCTGCTGGCACCAATCGTACATAAAGGCAACCATAAAAACCACTTGGCTGGATCAGAAAAAAAAATGTATTGATTTGGGTTCAAATGAGTTCTTTTGTGTTTTGGAGCTCGGCCCCCACCTCTGCCTCGTACTTAGGTCCTTGGGCAAGTTACTTTTTCTTTTAGCCTCAGCAGTTCGCCTTCTGGCAAAGGAATGTTTTGTGACGAGCTATGCCCACCATGGTAGCTATTTTATGAATGGGCAAGCCCCTTGGCAGCCATTTTGTGAGAGCATCCACAACACTCTCAAAGTTCCGAATGTGCTCACCAACCCCAAAAGGTTGTGGACCACTACCGTAGAAATTTTACATATATGCTATTATATCCTGCTGAAATCTCATTATAGGTAGTTCCAGATTTGAGGGGGGCCCTGGTGAAAGAACACTTTGGTAGGCCTCCTCCTACACAAGTGCCCCAATCCCCCAGGGAGGTGGCTGGCTCCATGAGACATTTTAATTTCCCACAATGCCCCAGAGCAGTGCTATGCCAGGAGCATTTTGGATAATTAAAATGGTGGGTGGCACACAGACTGGGGAGGGGCACAGGGCCAGTGTCTGAGGTGGGCCTTGGTGCCCTGGCAGCTGCCCATGGATGCCAGGTGCTAATGCCAGCCCTGTCTCATTGTCTCCCCCGTGAAACAGTGCCCCAAGAACCAAAGCTCCCTAGTAAGTCAGCTGAATGCTAAACGGTGTGTGTGTGTGTGTGTGTGTGTGAGAGAGAGAGAGTGTGTGTGTGTGTGTCGGGGGGGGGGGTCGATTCCTTCCAGGCTCAGACATTCCCTTCAGCATTAACATGGAAGTTATTTTTAAGAGCGTATTCTTTTATCAGTGGTGGCTGTTTAAGGTGCATCCGTGCAGGGGAGCAATTAATTCTCTGAGCCATCAAACTCGGCGCCGGTTCTGTGCACCCCTGTGGCAGCCCAGGGACCACAGTGCCTCGGCCACAAAGGTAGAAGCCCAAAGGAGAAGTCCCTTATGTCAGCAGGGCAGCTCTAGTGGGAGACGCCATTCTCTGCGAAGATGGATTTCAGTACCCAGAGGGGAGCAGAGGGCAAGTTTCCAGCCAGATCATGCCTGAGCCCCGGGGGAGGCTTTCTGGCAACATCTCTCCTCTTGCCACATAGATCCTTTGGGGTTGTAATGTATGACACGAGTCCTCCTGCAGTAGCATCTGCAGCTGTGCAATGCTGTGGCCCCACCCCATTGCTGTTGCTTCCCTCTTGGGCTTGGGAAATGCTGGTGAGGAACAATCAGAAGGGAACACCTTCCCCGCCCCTTCCCCAGGTCACCCGTTTGTGTTCTGAATGCAGATCACAGAAGGCCACCAGAAACCACACGCAAATATCACAAGAGCCTTTTGAACGGAACCTTGTAACATACCCACACTGGGCTCACACTGCCCCTTTCCTTGCAGTGTTCCCAGCTCCTGAGAGGCACCTGCCTGGTGGTGGCAGCCCAGCGAGACAATGCGGTGGCTTGCTTTGACACCCTGCTGAACAGGTGAGCAAGAGCTGCGCCGTCTCCCTGACACCCCTCCATCGCTTGCTCAGTCCAGTTCTGGAGGGACTGCAAGACTTGCTGGGTTGGGTCAGACAAAAGGCCCAGCTGGCTTGCCCAGCTCTCTGCCTCCAGCAACGGGGAGCAGTCGAATGCCCCATGGAACTTCTCAGGCACAGCGGGTTGCCACTTTCTCAGCCTGCCTCTGTAGCTGTACCTACTTAGAGTGGCCAGTGTGGTACCCTTTCTTGACATGGCTAGTGCCATTTTCTACATACCCAAGCTGCACTTCGGCAGGCAGGTGGCAGAAGCAGGCAGTCCCAACTGCTTATATATGCAGGCCTAATTTCCTTGGGCCACTCTCCAGGAGCAAGTATATGGATCCTGCCTATCTGGTTCTAGGGAGCTCTCAGAGAGAACCCAGCCCCCACTCCCTCTGTGCCCCCACCTCCTCCTTGCCATGGCCTGTTAGCTCATTCTCTTCCTCTGGGCCAAAGCAAGAGAGGGAGTGGGCAGGTTGCTACTGCTGCTCCTCTCCCCTGGCTGCCCTCACTGCTGCTGCTCCTCTCCCCTGGCTGCCCTCACTGCTGCTCCTTCTCTCCCCTGGCTGCCCTCACTGCTGCTGCTTCTCTCCCCAGGCAGCCCTCACTGCTGCTGCTCCTCTCCCCTGGCCGCCCTCACTGCTGCTGCTCCTCTCCCCTGGCTGCCCTCACTGCTGCTGCTCCTCTCCCCTGGCTGCCCTCACTGCTGCTGCTCCTCTCCACTGGCTGCCCTCACTGCTGCTGCTCCTCTCCCCTGGCTGTCCTCACTTCTGCTCCTCCTCTCCACTGGCTGCCCTCACTGCTGCTCCTCCTCTCCCCTGCCTTCTGCCATGCTGCTGCTCCTCTCCCCTGGCTGCCCTCACCGCTGCTACTCCTCTCCCCTGGCTGCCCCCACTGCTGCTACTCCTTTCCCCTGGCTGCCCTCACTGCTGCTCCTCGTCTCCCCTGGCCGCTGCCATGCTGCTGCTCCTCTCCCCTGGCTGCCCTCACTGCTGCTGCTCCTCTCCCCTGGCTGCCCTCACTGCTGCTGCTCCTCTCCCCTGGCTGCTGCCATGCTGCTCCTCCTCTCCTCTGGCTGCCCTCACCGCTGCTGCTCCTCTCTCCTGGCTGCCCTCACCACTGCTGCTCCTCTCCCCTGGCTGCCCTTACTGCTGCTGCTCCTCTCCCCTGGCTGCCCTCACTGCTGCTGCTCCTCTCCACTGGCTACCACCACTCGCTTTCCCTCTGGATGAGAGAGCCTGCAGGTGAGCAAACAGATGGGGACTATTGCACCTCCTCCTTCCCACCCCTTCTGTTGCCACTCACTCACTTGCCCATTCTGCCCCTCTGGGCAAGAGGAAAAGGGCAGGCAAGCACACAGAGATAGGGTGAAGAGGAGGAGCAAGGATCAGGGGGCTCCCGGGATCAGCAATGGGTTCCCTACTAGGGATGGGCCCAGAGATGCTGGCCTTGGCCTCCCTTGTGTTTTTCTTCTTTTTAAGGTGAATAAGTTTGTTATCTTGCAGAGGGGCAATGGCTCAGCTCTGAGGCATTATGTCCTTCATGGCTAGTTGGGCTGTAATAGCCCAGAGACTTGGGGACATGGAGATGGTGTAGGGTTGTTGTTCTTTTAAGCAGCAGGGCCCTCTGACATGATCTTTGTGCTTCTTCAACCTCATGTTCATGTAAGGAGACCTGTCTTGTCCAGAGCTGCTCCAAGTCAGGGCTGGCCTAGGAGTCCCACTTGGATGCTCTGACTCTCAACAAAGAGCTTTGGGAACAGCTCAGTGCCAAATCTTTTTTTCAAGGTTTACTTCTTCGTCATTTCCATTTTTCTGTGTCCCAATGGCATCCAGCCGTGTGCGTGCCCAGGAAATTCTACCAGAGTGTGATGGTGGTGGCCACCCCCTCTTTGTCCCCGGCAGGGCCAGTGTCCACACCAGGCATCCTTGGACAGCTGCAGGGGGCCCAAGCCACCCTGGCAGGCCCCACTGCTGTGGCCTACCTTGGGTGCCTTTAAAAGTTGGTGCGGGGGGACAACCCTGTGCTCTGAGCAGCTCCACATGGTTGAGTCCAGCAGTTCAGCTGCCATTTTAATTTCCCACAATGCCCTGACGTAGCATCACCCTGGTGCATTGCGGCTGGCCAATTCCCCTGTCAGGTAAGCCTGCTAGGGTCCACTGACAGAGGAAAGGACCCATCAGAGCACACTTTGCCCAGGGCAAACCTGGAGCCCGCCCTGTTCATCCCCAAGCATCAGGTGTATGTGGACTGTGAATATTTAACTTCCAGCCTTTGCTATGGTGACTTGACAAGCTGTGAGAAAAGGGAAGTTCCATTCCTACCTAACGACAGAGAATCTACTGTTATGCCGTCTCTTCCGCGCATCTTTTCCAATTCGGATGGATCTAAAGCCGTTCTCTCTCCCTTGCCCACAGCCATCCTCGCATTCGCCACGCCAAGGGTCCCCTTCATTATTTCTCCTTATCGAGCCGCTCAGTGAGTCAGTGCCATCAAAAGGCTCTTAGTTTTCTGCGGCTGTGTGTTTAGAGAAGAGCCCGAGCCCAAATGGTGAAGCCTCTTTCTCAAGGGCACAGAGAGGGGTGCTTTGAGTTGAGAGGCTGCCCAGGTTGGTTGCATAGCTACAGGGAGCTGAGCAAAAGAAGGAAGTCTCTCTTTGAAAACTAGCCTGCTGAATCAATACCGTCCCCCAGAGAAAATACCTTTCAGCATTTGCTGCGGAAAACTCTACATCAAAGGCCAGAGCGCAAAGTCCAAGGGACAAAAGCAGACATGCTCCCAGGAGAGCCTTGGTTGGATCTTCTCTTTTTTCCCCCTCCTTAGAATCTTCTGGGGGTGGGGAGCTCAGATTTTGGTCATAGCAGTGGTGCTAGGGGGAGAGGTGTTTAATTCTCCCCCCCCCAAAAAAAAACATTCACACATACAGTTTTCTTGACCCACATCTTAGCCCTATTGGGAACAAATACAGGCACGATGTAAATATCTGCATCTCCCCCCACCCCAACCCCAAGCAGGGGCATATAATAGCCTGGGAGGGGATTTCGATCAGGAAAACAATGCAGAGGGAAGGGTGAAGAAAAAATCCACAAAATCAGAGACCCCACATTTAAAGTAACACATTATTTTAATTAAATAAGTGTTTGGGGATCCAATCATGGATTTCCCACATCACCTCAATTTTGTCCCCTAGTTCAAATATTCCAATAAACACAGTCAGGCAATACTTTTATTAGGGCCCAATAAATATTCAAAACATATGTGGTTGTAGATCAGCCTTCCCCACCTAGGTGGTCATGCTGGCTGGGAATTATGGAAGTTGCAGTCCACATCTGGTGGGTGCCCAGCTGAGGAAGGCTGTTATAGATTGCTTGAATATGCCACCTGAAGACCAGGTAACCCTGAAAGCCTGCCTATAAATATAGCTGGAGGAACCTTCTAAAGCGAGGTCTACCCAGTGGAGGCTGGTGGCTCTGGTTTCAGTGGGGCTGTAAATCCGCTCTGGGTTTCAGTTGGAACTAGTCAGAACTCTAAAAGAGCTAACCAAGGTGCTGAACCCATTTTGGGGATAGGGTTCAGCACTTTGGATAGCTTCTGTAGAGTTCTGAGTGGTTCCGACTGAAACCCAGAGTGGATTCACAGCTCCACTGAAATGGGAGCCACCAGCCTCCACTGGTTCCACCCTGTCCCAACCCACAAGAACATAAGAGTGCAAGAGGATGGTCACTGCACCCGATCCAAAGTGCCTAGCATTCCCACTGTGGTCTGGGTTTCCATACCGTGGAGGGGCTCTGCTTCTCAAGTAACGTGAAAGCGCCTACCTGTGTGTCCACGCTTTTGTACAGAGCAGGATGCTCTGTGAGAGGCAGACCTTCCTTGCATTCAGCCATGTGAGCTCCCATGTGCAGTCTGATGTGCTACAGCCTGGGCGCACGTGGGCCCACAGTAGAGACAGATTTAGACCTACGTAACAACTGATCTTTGGCAGTAGCCACTTATCAAGCCAGAGGTACAGCCAGGCAATAAAGCACCCCCAGGTGTTCTCTTGAGCTGTTCCAAGTGTATTCCTCATTTTTCGTCAGCCATCTCTGCAAGGGCAGAAGAGGACATGCTATGCCTTCTGAGATTCCTTTAAGGGGCAGGGTTTGGTTTGGTTTTTAAAAAGGCAAAGCACACCTTTCAAGCTTGTCAGCTGTGGTTGCTTTTATTCTTTCACAGTCGAGACTCTTTAGCCTGCTGGGCATTTTCCTGACCAAGGACACACAAAAATGTAATGGTTGCTTGAATAGGATGTGTTGAGTAGGAAGGAACGGGTTGGGGGGTGGGGATAATGTATGTAAAAGGCAGCTTGATTCACCCTGATAACTAAGGCAGCATAGTTTAGCCAATTTACAGTGCAATGCTGCACATGTTTACTTGGAGGCAGGTCCCACTGTGTTTGATTCAGCTTCCCAGGTAAGTGTATGTTGTATAGCTACTTTACAGGGCAACCCTAGAAAGGTCTACTCAGAAGTAAGCCCCACTGAGTTCAATGGGACTAACTCTCAGGTAAGTAAGCTTATAGGACCACAGCCTTAATCACTTAGATCAGCCCCCCCTAACTTGGCGCCCTCCAGATGTGCCGGGCTACAACTCAGATCATCCACATCCGGCGTGGGGGTGATGGGGTTTGTAGTCCAACACATCTGGAAGGCACCAGGCTAGGGACAGCTGAGTTAGATTGACCAACCACAAAGATTTTGATTGACGAAAATGCTGTCCCCAGTTTTAAAATAGTTTTAAAAATTATTTTAAATGGAAGTATTTTTTTAAAACAATGTGTAGGAAGTGCTGTCTTAGGAGAGACATTCCCCTGTGTCTGGGAGAGGAAGGGATGCCTCTTCTAAGTGGATACCTGCTGTGATAGATTTGTCTGGGCAACCTGGTGCTCCCCCCCCCCAATGTTGCTGGATGTCAACTCCCCTCAGCCCCAGCCAACATGGTCTGGGCAACCTGGTGCCTAGATTTGTCTGGGCAACCTGGCACCCCCCCAGATGTTGCTGGACTTCAACCCCCATCAGCCCCAGCCAACATGGGCAATGTATGGGGATGATGGGAGTTGTAGTGCAGCAACACCTGGAGGTTGTCCACTCCTGCTAGACCTGTTGTTTTTCTCATATCGGTCTAGTCTGATTGATTGACCAATCAATTATTTGATTAAGGGTGCAATCCTATGCATGTTTAGACAGAATAAAGTCCTACAACTCCCAGCATGCCCCTGCCAGCTGGCTGGAGCATACTGGAAGTTGTAGGACTTTTTCTGCCTAAACATGCTTAGAACTGTGCCCCTAGATTTCTGTACTCAAGCAACAGCCCACTAATAAATAAAACATTAAAACTGAGCTGGAAGGCAGGATGGGTAACTAGGGAGGGTGAAGAGTTCCGAACAGGTGCAAAACTCAGTCATTGATGCAAGCGAAGAGATTTCACTGAACGGATCTGGTCTCTTCCACTGGTTTCCAAATGTCAGGTTGAGATTCAAGAGACACACCCAGGGGAGGCTGGTGGCTCTGATTTCGGTGAGGCTGTGAATCCACTCTGGGGTTCAGTCAAAGGAGCTATCCAAGGTGCCAAACCTAGTTGGGGATAGGGTTCAGCACCTTGGATAGCTCCTTTAGAATTCCAGCTGGTTCTGACTGAAATCCAGAATGGACTCACAGCCCACCGAAATCGGAGCCACCAGCCTCCACTGGATACACCACCTCCCGGGAAAGGTTGCTGATTTTATGAATGTTCTTTTACTTTCGTCAACATCTTTATGAAGGTTCCACATCCAAATTCATCTGTGCTTTTGCATCTGGGGAAAACGTTCCAAACCATGTAACTTGATTTACACTAGCAAGCCATGATGGAATTGCTAGCATGCCACAAGAAATTCATGGATTAAATCATTAGAGGCTGCTGTGAGCCCAAAGCACCCCTCTGCAGAGGAGGCTACCTGTTCTCTCTCTGCATGCGTCACCTGTCTGGCTTTTCCTCCTTCCAAGCAGCTTCTCTGGGGCGGGGTGTGGGTGTGCACATGCACGTAATTCTGCCCTTTCTCCATATCATTTTTGCAGTCCTCGATTTGTCTCTCATTAACCTCGCACCTCTTTCTGCACATTTGCAGTCTGTATCTACCGTTTTCTCCTTTCAGGATCGTAGGTTCAAGTTATTATTGGTATTTTTTTTAATAGCGTAAATGAGCCTGCCCCAATCTGGAGCCCTCCGGATGTGTTGGACTACAGGCCCCTTCATCCCCAGAGGTTGTGCTAGCTGGGGATGGCGGTCATTGTAGTCCAGCACACCTGTAGGGTGAAGCCAACATAAAGATTTTCTTTGCAGTTAGGTGATAAAGACCAAAAAGAACTAAAATCAGGTCACAGCATTGTTCAGGTTCAGAGGTACACACTGTGAAAATCAGAGATGCCGTCTTTTGGCAGTGAGGGTCATTGGAGAGCTGCCTGCCTGTACTAAATTTATTCTGCATTCCATTTATTATTTATTTCATTTATAGCCTGCCTTTGCCTTTCTTTCATGGGGTTTAAGATGGCCTAGCCAGGCAGTCTGCTGTTGACCACCAGACAGACTGACTCCTGCTTCACTTCATCTTGTGCCTGTTCAGACAGGGGTCTGGGAAAGTATGGCTGTGCTTTTGAGGACTGCTAAATACCCAAGAATTCCTCTTTTCTCCTTCCTCTCTCATCCACTTTTCTCCCCTGTGTTTCTAGAGACTCTCTTACATAACAGGTCATTACCATGTGTTTTGAAGGATTATATGTATTTTTTTTAAATTCTCAAATCCATTTAGACAAAGCCTTGTCAAACCCAGGATTGAGGGGGTGGAGGATGTAAAATGGTTCGGCAGCAGAGGTGGGCATTTACAGCCACTGGCAAAGACCATCCCGTCCTCTCCTGTCGTTGTGTCTGCCCGCCTGCCCCAATCGAGGTAATTTCCAGGTGCTGACAGATTGTGCCTCAATGTAACACTTATTTTCCCCTTGGTTTTTCTTCTCCCCCCCCCCACTCCACTGATTACAGTCAGAAACCAGATGTGCTGGATTGCATGCAACATCTTCTTTATCCAAAGGCAGAGAAACAGGCAAGTCCAATGCTTCTGCTACTTGGCAGACGTGTCCTTGGGTTATTTCCCCCCTACTGTTTCTCCTTCTGTTATCACCTCTACTTAATAGGGTTGTGAACTATTTTACTTGCCCTACTCCTCTGCCTGTGCAGCTTGGTGTGTGGAAATTAAGCAGGTGTGGCTTTTCTCATCTCTTATCTCTGTTGCTAGGAAAAGCTTCACTTGCTACATTTCTGCAGGCTGGGCTGCTGTTGCAAAGCAGAGGAGCAGTTTTTTTTAAAAAATGTTAGCAATAACAGTAATAGTGGTGGTAAGGTTGCCAAGTTGTTATTGCATATCAACATTCTGCAGGGTGCTGTACAGAACAGAGAACCAGCAAAGCCCCTGTGCTGGGAGGCTCACACAGTCTATAAAAGACCTTCATTAAGACTGTCCGGACCCACAAGCGAGTCCCAGCTGGAGCTAATGGGGGCGTGCCAGGGGGACCACCACCACAATTTATCCCCCCCTTTTTTTTTCCCAAGAAAGGAGAAGTAGAAAGACAGCAGGGGGATATATGAGAAGAATGAAGGGTAGTGAAGGTTATGTCTACACTACAAATTTTATACCACTTCTGTACTAGATGAAAAACCACTACTTCCAAAAATCCTAGGAATTATAGAGCCACGGGAACAGCTATATAGTGAAAGCAGCCTGCCCCAACCTGGTGTCTTCTAGAGGTCTTGGACTATAGTCCCCACCAGCATGGTTGGGGATGATGGAAGTTGTAATCCATCATATCTGAAGGGCAACAAGTTGGAGAAGGCTGTAGCAGGCTGTGTCCCCCTTGAATTCTGCTTTTTTTTACATTCAAACCAGCATTTACATTTGAGAACACCCATCCCATCCTCACATGCCATACACACAAAAACTACAATTTGTGGGATTCCCTAAGGCGAGCGAAAGATGATTGAGATGACTTTATATATCTAAACATGCATAGGATTGCGTCCTACACCAGTGTGTCCACAGTTTAGATATAACCTGAGAAAGACAGAGGGGAAAGGAGAAATTGCAGGGGTGGGGGCAAGAATAAATTAAAAACAGATTCCAGCAACCGTGTCCCATCTTGCCAGTTGGGGGTTAAAGGTGATCCTGGGATTTGGAAAGGTTGAAGATGACTGCAACATATTGACAAGAGCGGTATTGGGAAATTGACACAGATATGAAAAGGGGGAAATCGAGTAACAATTGAGGAGCATAGACAGTGATGCTGAGGTGTCCCTGGAAGGATTAGCTAAAGAAATGAGGCTTGAGGAAGGACTTCTAAGAGAAAAGGGAGCGAGCGTGATGAATAGATACAACGTTCTTGTCAGCACAGGGAGCAATGAAGCAGAAGGCAGAGACAGGAGTAGGAAAAGGAGAACTTATTTGAGGTAATGCGGAATGGAAGGAGTAAGAGGGATGGGAGAAGAAGAGATCAGAAACAGAGATATTTAAGAGTGAGGACTAGAAGCTTGGGTTGAATGTTGAGTATGACAAGGAGCCCTGTTGAGTCTTCAGGAGAAGGGTGACAAAGGGGCAAGAGAGTTTCATTCCCTATATCCCCACTTAGCTGGAAATACTGCTGTATTAAAAAGGGGACCTGATTATCCAGGGTCTCTTTTCCTAGCTTCAGCATCTTAATTATCCTTTGGTTGCATGGCTTCACTGTATGTGTGTGTGTGGGCTCAAAAGCAAGATCGCTGCCCCAAAGGCACACACAGTCCCAAGCGGGCTGACAGTCACTGCTAGTGCTGGTGTAAACAGGTAGGGACTAGAGTTGCCAACTTTTCATCAAGCCAACAGCTGTGGTTTGAGCAGCGGCTTGATCTGCAGATGTTAGCAGCCAATAATGCAGGGAAGGCTCCAGGATTTGTGGGAGGGCCCCCTAAGTCCTGTAAGGGCTCCTCTGCCAGCCTTCATTCTACACCTACACAGACCTGAGGTTTGGTGTTCAAACGAGTAGCAGGGCGGCAGATGGGGTGGAGCTATCCTTATGTTTTGTGATGGCCTCCTTCACTACTGTTTTTTGAAAGACAGGGGAGGCAACATTTGGCTAAAATTGGAAGAAGCTGGTGGATTTCATAAAGGGCCCTTCCCTCTCTCATAATAGTAGAACCCGGGGTCATCCCATGAAGCTGATTGGTGGGACATTAACACAAATACAGAAGAAGAGATCACATGTTCTTTCGCTTACACAAGCGAATACCACATTTTGCCTGCTCCAAACCCCCCCGCCAAAGGTGCATGTTAGATGCTGAAGTGAAACTGGAGGGTCGACACTGGAAAGAACCCGAGAACAACCATGAGGAGGGAATGGCAAGCATACGATAAATGCCTCGTGTAGAAAATCCCTAAGACAGCTTTCTCTGTTCATTGGTAGTAGCACCATTGCTGCCGCCCTCTGAGCAAATGGCTGACTGGGCTTTAGGAGAATCAGCATCAGCTGGCTGATATCTGAAAAAAACCCACCATTGCTCCCTGTTGGCTGTTCGGTTATTGTGGCAACCGGGGTGTGTGTGTGTGTGTGTGTGCACGCGTGTGTGCGCGCGCTTATAAAGGCCCTATAGCCTCATGCCCATATCCAAGCATGTGTGCACACGGCTGAATAAAGATAGCACCCGGTAGCATCTTTGACCTTGTCAAAAGCGCCCAATTGTGCCAGCTAGTAATGCTGAGCCTAGGATAATGTTTTTCTCCATAGTGCAAAAGGCTTCACCTGATTCTGCTGTTAAATGGCATAATCTCTCCCAACCCCTGCCACCACTCTACTCCGCTGGTGAATGGATGTGTCTTTGAATCACCTCATGCACCCCCAGAGAAGGAAGCAGTAGAAGAAACTGCCTGCAAGATTGTCTCTAGAAGAAAGCACACTGGATCCTCTTCTGGCTGTGTCATAATGAATGTATGAAATGCCAGCCAGGTCCCCCAAGTCAGAGCTTAATGCAATATTAGGCATATCAGCTGGGGTTAAACAGCGGGATTCGAGATCTTAAATCCTTGTGGATAGAAATGGCTCATGGAGGCACAGCTGTAGCGCTCTGCAGAGCATGGAGATCAATCTCAGGAAGTACTTTTAAAGAGAGAGAGAGAGAGAGAGGGAGAGAGATCTGCATATTTTGCTTTAAGTGGAAAACAGCTTGTACATCAAGGCTGGTGAGTTTTGTGACAGGTTGCACCTTCCATCCAAGAGGCAGCCTTCACATATTAATCTGCCCCAAAGTTCCTGAAAAAACCAAATACCGTTTGTGATAGAACAGAGTCACTCTCACCATATAGGGTTATTTTAATACAAAATAATTATCAGCAAGTCTAAAAAAAATCACAGGAGGCCAGGAACAATCTGTACAGTTGGAGGCTACCTTTTTCTGAGCAGGTTGATGGTCCCACTTGGAAGGATTCCAACCAAGGGAAGCCTTGGGATGATCCACTCTTACATAGGCTTTCTCTTGGGATACTTCCACACTGGGCTTTTAATGGAGAATTTCCATGCTACGTTCACTCATTTTTTACAGGGGATTCATGCAACGTCCTTTTACCAGTGGTTTACCATCATTTCTCAGACCACAGAAAGTCCTTTTTTTTCCAGAACGATCGAGTAGCACAATCTTCACGTGTAGATGCCTTTAGTGCTACTCTTCCAACATTTTAAAAGGGTGGAGCTTTGACATGGGTATCTTATTTAAATTTAACTTAATAATTTGAGATATATCTCTAGGGATAATTACTCCCAAATAAATAATGAACTCTGGGCACTGTCAAAATTGCCAGTTGGTGAATACAATAATTGTTAATTGAACAATTAACTGAATAGCCAGACAAATCACCAAAAGTATTAATCAGTTTCATCAAAGCTGGAACCTACGACTGGAGTTTCAAAATAAACAGCAAAAAATCATCAGCATACAGGCTAATTTTAAATTCTAAGCCAGAATATACAAATCCATTAATACTACTAGTTCATATTCATATGTGGCATTTTTAAATCCATCTTTTAACTAGCTAAAATACTTTTCCAGCTATAATTGTTTAATTAAAGATATGTATAGCACTACAATACTAGAATGATATATTTTTAATGATTTTTTAAAATGTTTCCAATCACCACCATCATTAACCATGGTCCTAAAATGATAGTGACTAGAAAGGGTTTTTCAAACCAGGTTTTAAAATCAGCATTATTGTATTATAGCTTTATAGCACTGTTGATACCATAATGTAAAAATCAACATTATAACATTACAGTGTTATAGCACTATACCTCTCTTCCATTAAACAAAACAAAACACCATTCTAGCCAGAAAAGCATTTTAATGCTAATTATTTAAAAATAATTAAAAATAATGGGTTTATAAAATGGTGTCCAATTGAAAGCTTATAACTAATGTATATTGAGTTTCAATTGGCCCCACCCACAGTTGCTATGCCACGTTCACTGGTATGGATGGAACATAGCAGAATGTACACACAATGCTCCTGCTAGAGGGCATTTCTACATAAGGCTTTTATCTGCACTTTTACACGTGGTTGGGGGGCGGGGGAGTCCTTTCTCAGCTTTTTCATTTGTTTCATTATACAACCACTAGATGGTGCTGTGGTATAGCAGAATTGCACAATTACACAAGGCTCTCATTCCGCCATTTCTAAATAATACCAGACTTTCTTCATTAGGAACACACACACACCCCCCCCCCCGCAATAATGGTTGCAAAGCACGGGAGAGGGCCTGGAGGATGACAACATCATGTAAAGGGCCTGCAATCTACTATGAGTGAGCAATCACCAGTGCACAATAGAAACCTCATGTAGAAAGGCTCAGTATGGAAAGTCAATTGCAATTCCACTTGTAGCTTACAATGAAAGAGCAATGATTGGGTAGTGCTGGGAGCCACCTGTCTAGAAGAAGCTTTGGATGCAGTCTCATGCTGTCTCTATCAATTCAGGGTATCCAGTTTACGCCCTCGGTAACTGTACACGTGGATCTCTGTATATAGCACTTGCTGTCCAATCGACATGAAGCATTTTCTGCCATTCAAAAGATTTTTTTTCTTTTTAACCATGCCGAACTAACGGTTGAACACAGACCTGGCTATTCTGGCAGGAAGGGCAAGTCGCTACTCTCTTCTTTCTCTGTTTTCTGAACCCTCAATTTTTGGACGTTTCAAGTACTTTGCTCCTTTATGGCTGCTTCATGCTCGGCAGGAGACAAACCCGTGTTTTAAAGGGATGTGCGCCTGGCGGAGAACCCCACCATGTCCTAGAAGGATCCTGTCCTGCTCTTTGGTGTGTTTGAAGTGCCCACACATAAAGAACGACACAAGCGCTACTTGTGAGTTATTGCTCCAGCCCAATGGGTCAAACAGGAACTTTGGGCACATATTTGAAGTAAATCCACTGTGAAGTAGAGCCATATGCAGCCTTTCACTGGAGGCTGGCTGGAGCAGGTACCCTTGAGCAGGTCTGCTAAAGAATAAGTAAGCATAGCATCCTGGCCTGCCTTGCCCAGAAGCAAACTTGGAGGTGGGAGTAATCAATGCTCCTTAGGACATCTATCCAGCAGTAGCCCTGAGTCATTACCCTCAGGCCATGTGGCGGAGAGTGGTAGGCAGCAGTATTGCAACCAAAACTCTCCCCACGACCTGAGTTCAAGCCCAGCGGAAGCCGGGTCCTGGGTAGCCAGCTCAGGTCGACTCAGCCCTCCATCCTTCCATGGTCGGTAAAATGAATACCCAGCTTGCTGGGGGAAAGGTAGTCACGACTGGGGAAGGCAATGGCAAACCACCCTGCTACAGTCTGCCATGAAAACGCCAGAGTAAGCAGGCGTCCCTCTAGGGGTCAGTAATGACCCGGTGCTTGCACTGGAGGAACCTTTCTTTTCCTTTTCCTAGTCAATTTCTCTCTTAAAGGAAAATAAGCTTCCCTCAAAGCTATAGGAGGATTTTTTGGCCTTGGGGTAAATTTAATCAAATCAGAAGCTGCTTGTTAGAAAGAATGTGTTTGGAAGGAAGGCTGTACCCTTGAAAAGGCAGGCTGGAGCCCTTTTCCTCGAGAAGAGCTGCTGTCAGAGTGGGTTCCTGCATGGTTGTCATTTTTCAGCAGTAGGATATCTTCCCCATAAGTGGATCTGCTTGCAAACAAGCACTCTGGTCTGTTGTTTGAAGCCACAAACATGCAAGGAGCAGCATTCCCAATGATGTCTGCCCAGGCATCGTGGGGAACTGATGCAGGAAAAGTTAGCGTCTTTTCAAGTGAGGCCCTCGCTTCTGGCAAGGATGCCAACTTTTTTATTGGCTCTGCTCTTGTGCCTTTAACAGCAACCTGGAACTGAGCCAGGTGACGCTTTCCCCACCAGTAGAGTCCAGCTGCTGTGAAAAGGCACAAGAGCAGAGCCAGTTAAAAAAAAAAAAAGTTGGGTACCCTACCTCCTAATGCACATAAAAGAAACCCTAAGAAGGAACTCTGCTCCAGCTGTGGTTGCAGCTGCACCAGCCGCTTCCTCCAGGTCATGGGGGGGGGGAGATGTCAACTGGTCTGCACACATACCCTTAACTCCTGCGGAACAGGTTCCTCTGTTGACTCCCCCTGTAAGCATCGGTTCCAACCAAAAGCCAAACAAGGAAGCCTAGGGATCATAACAACACAAGAAGAGCTACGCTGGATCAGACCAAAGGCTTATCTAGTCCAGCATTCTGTTTCCCACAGTGACCAACCAGATGCCCATGGGAAGCCCACAGGCAGGACATGAGTGCAACAGCACCCTTCCGCTCTTCTTCCCCAGCCACTGGTATTGAAGGGTGTATTGGAGATAATATATAGTCATCATGACTAGTAGCCATTGAGAGGCATATCCTCCATGGAGGATCTTCTAATCCCCCTTTAAAGCTGTTCCAAGTTGGCATCCGTTGCTACAGCTTGTGGTAGCGAATACCACAGTTTAACTGTGCATTGTATGAAGAAGCCCTTCCTTTTTCCTGCCCTGAATCTCCCACCATTCATTTACACTGGATGACCCTGGGTTCTAGTATATGAGAGAAAGAGAGAGAGAGAAACTGTCCACTTTCTCCACACCATGTAATTGTATGCACTCTTATCAAGTCTGTCCCCCCACCCCCCGCCTTACTTGCCTTTGTCCTCCTAGGATAAAAAGCCCCAAATATTGTATGCTTTCCTCATCATGGACTTGCTCCAACTCCTTGATCATTTTGGTTCTCCTGTTCTGCACCTGCAGTCATAGTTCCTTTTTTTACATTCTGCTCTTGAAGGAGGTTTGGACAGCATACATGGTCGTCCCCCCCCCCCGCTATTTTATCCTTGCAACAAACCTGTGCTGTCAATTACACAAAGTCTAAGCCCAGTTGGCTTCATGGCTGAGTGAGGATTTGAACCTTGATCTTCCTAACCCAAGCCAACACCATAACCACTATTTGCCTCTCTTACCAGGCTGAGGAGCTTCTCTGTTGCCTCTTTAATTCCCTGACCTCTGAGAGCATCCTCCAGATTGAAATCCAAGATTCCTAGCCAAGATCATCCTGGCCATCTACCGTGGTCCTACCGATACCGGTTTTTATCTTGGGGTAACAGGGCAAAGCCATGCCCCATAAACATTGAGAAAATGCGAGTAAAGAGTGCCACAGCTTTATTAATAAAATTACAAGTTAAAGAGTACACTGTGTCTCATGCCTCAGTTCTGCGAGCTTGAATATATGTATTTATTGGTTGGTTTATATAATATTTTTCTATCCCAGTTTTTAGAGCCTCCAGAAGGCAGCTTACAATGTTAAAAACGAAGACAATGGTCAAATAACATAATAAAAATGGCATCAAATAAAATTGTATTCAGGGAGCCACCAAAAAATAAAAGTCAGTATAACTTTTGTCAGTGCTATAGGTGATGACTGCTGTTCATATGCGGAATTATTCACATCCCATAATGGCAACTGTCACTTGATAGCCTGCTCTTGACACTGCTATAGTCAATCTTCATTGCCTTACAGTCAGTGCCAGCAATTGCCTAAGTGGGATAGGGTTGTCAACTGATCTAGCCACTCCTGTAGCTTTAACAGCAGCTAGAGCTGCAGAAATCAACAGACAGCTTTCCACAGCATGGAAACGAGCATTATCACTTGGTAATTTCTGGAGTTTGAGCTGCTATTAAAGACACAGGAGCAGAGGCCAATTAAAGAGTTGGCAACCCGAGGTTGAGAGGGGTGATAGGCCTGTGAGAATTCAGAGATGTGGTAGAGAGAGGTGTGCCAGGCAATTATACAAATGGTGATGTCACAATTTGTGAAATTGAATGGAGTTACAGATTTGGGCTTTACAATTTGTCCAGTAAAGGGATGCTCTGGCTCAGTCCTGTTGGTTTAACGGAGTTTTGATCTACAACAGCTGGTGGAATTCTGGCAGGGAGCTCAACATTCTCACCTGCAGAGCAATATGCTGCTAACAGGACAGAGCTACAGGGGCCAGTTCAAAAGTTGGCAACCCTATCTGCTGGCGCGTCCCTTCTCTGCCCTTGCTGCAAAGGTTTGTTTGCTGTGTCGCCCCTTCCCGCCCCCATGCCCCTGGTCATGAGTATCCCAAAATCTGCTGTTGTGCGCACCAGACTGATAACGACAGACGGCAGGAGAGCTAGAAAAGAGAAAACAAAACAGTGCTGAACAATACAGGAAAATGATGGACTTCAATGGAGTTACAAACTGAAACAGGAGGTCCTATTCTATGTCGTGTTGCCATCTTTCTTTTCTGACAGGCTTCCTGTATCAGCTGCACATTAGACTTTAACAGCTGCACATTAGGTAGGAGGGAAAAAACATTGCTTTAAGTGTGCTGAAAGACTTTGCCTGTTGGGCTTCTGCCTGACATGCAAATTGGTGAAGAATTTGGTGGGGGGGGGAGGATGGCCCTTACACACCTTTTGAGACTACCTCCTTCCTTAGGCCCAGTTACACTCCTTTGTGGTGTTTTCTGGAACTAATGTCATATATTTTATTTATTTGAAGGTTGATTTTCCCTTCCACACCCAGTAAGGACTCCTGAGGCTATAACAGCTGTGCAGTGCACAGACATTCAACCACGGAACCTTTTCCCTGGCATGGAAGGCTTGTCAGCTTTCCAACTAGCTCCTGTAGCATTGCCTTCAGCCAGAGCTTAGTGTGCAAACATTAGCAGGTGATAAAGTTTATATCCTTGCTGTGAAAAAACAAACTCTTGCCAACACCAGCAGAGCAGTTCACCGTTCAAGACACAGCTACAAGAGCTGCTTGGAAAGTTGGCAGCTTTAGAGCACAGAGCTGCAGTGATGGGATCTGCTCCGTTTGTGCAGGAACAATGCCAGACACATTTATTTCAGTGTTTCGAAGATGCATTTAAATGCATTCCTTTATCCTTTGGGGTGGGGGGAGAGGAATATAAATACAGATACATAACTAAGGCACTTTCCCCAAATCATTTTTTCCTTTACTTTTAAAAAAGGAGAGAGGGAGAAAAAGAGGGGGCACCTGGATTTGAACCAGGGACCTCTTGATCTGCAGTCAAATGCTCTACCACTGAGCTATACCCCCATCAACTGAACAAGCTTTCTCAATAAGGGTACTCATACAGATTATTGCTCTTGGGTATTTTCTTTCCATCCTGACAGGTTGATTCAGTCCTGTACAGTGTGCTCCTCTCCCACAGACACTGTCATTCTATTTTATTGCCTTTAATTTTTTAATGGATGTGTTTTCATGACCAGTGTTGCTACCCATCCATGTCCTATGGGGGGCAGGGCATGCTACAAATGGAAAGATCTGAAGCTGCCGCCACCCTGTGATGGGCTCCGCAACTGTGACTCCCGCTGCAGCCTATAAAAGGGAAGCCATTGTCACTCGCAAGGGGGTAGCAAGAGGCCGGTGTCTGAAGGCATGGCACTCTTGATCAAGAAAGAGCTGCGTGGTTCCTGTGGCACTGTCTAAACCAGCCATTTTCAGGCAGACCATTGTAAAGCAAAGGGCAGCCTCACCAGCAATGCAGTTGTTGTTGTTCACTCGTTCAGTCGTGTCTGACTCTTCATGACCCCATGGACCATAGCACATTAGGCCTTCCTGTCCTCCGCTCTCTCCCCAAGTGTGCTCAAGTTCATATTCATTGCCTCGGTGATGCTATCTAGCCATCTCATCCTCTGCCATTCCCTTCTCCTTTTGCCTTCAATCTTCCCCAGCATCTTGGGATCGGGCCGCTTCCTATGCAGGGTTGGCTCAAGGGCAGCAGAGCTGGGCATTTGCCAGGGCCCCAAGACCAATAGGTCTTACCATTTCCACTTTGCACAAAGTATCCAAGAAGAGCAAATGCAGCCAAAGAGAATTATCAGTTTGCATGTCCTTCCTTTTCCAGGTCGGGGTGGGGTGGGGATGAAGGGCTCAGTGAGGGTGTTGCGCCCGAGAGCCCCAAAAATCCTGGAGCCAGCACTGTTCCTACATACATTCCAGCAACCTTTGCTCCTCCAGCTCTACCCCTCTTAGCCCCCGAAGATCTGTTCTCTTCACACCGAGGATAGGCAGAGACTGAGGTCTGCTGGAACGCTGCCCAGTGCAGCGCACCTGTGCACTTAGCAAAAGCTCTCAAGCAGACCGGTGTGCTGGACGAGGTGATGACCATGTGATGTAACTTTCTGCCCTAAGACTCAACCCCAAAGCCAAAGCCTCAGGGCCACTGCCTGAAACCAGGCAACCGCCTTTAGTCTTTGTTTTCCTCTTTGTTCTTCATAGCAGCTCCAGGGTGGGTGGGTGCATGCGTGCGTGTGATGTACATTGGGCAGGTGATGTGGGAGGAAAGGCTTCACCCCCTCTTCTGCTCCGCAGCCCTGATCCAAAACACCCCTCCCCAGTTGCTGCTTTGTGCAAGGTTGCGGGTGGGGGGAGCAGATCCAGTCACTGATCTCCCCTGCCATTTTTAGTTTGGGGCCCCTGAGGTGCATAACTGCAAAAGCCTTTGTTGCTGTTCACTCTGGGGAGGAAGGTGTTAAAGAGCCCTTTCTGTTCACATGGTCTGAAGTCCATCTGGGGCTTCTACGGGAGGCTGGAATTAGTGATGCCTTTGGTGGGTCAGACTGAGCCCAGGCCCGCCAGTTTCTTGTCCCTGCTATATATTGTTATGTTTCTAATTGTGTATTTTAAATGTGATTTCAGTATTTATATGTGAACTGCATAGGGATGTTATTATATTTAGCAGTATATAAATATCACAAGAATGAATGAATTAATGAATTAATGAATTAATGAAGTCGTGCCAGAATCCAGTCCTGCCTGGGACCATTTCTGTCCTCTGCTGAACACCTCCAGACGCCCCCAAACATGAATGATAGTCAGCCGAATGCCATCTATTAAGGCCCGCTTTGTCTGTTTTCCCCACAAAGGGGCTTTATTGATGTGTTTCTGCCTATGCACTGGCATGGCCTCCCTCCCTCCCTCCCTCCCCTCACTGTCTCCGACAAGTGTGGCAAGGCAAAGTGAGTCCCCTGATGTTAGCATGCTCCTGACCTGCTCTCACCTTTCCTCTGTGAGATGCAAAATCAGCCGCCTGGAGGCATTCAAGGGAACGTGGGCCTTGAATACTTGGCCATGGCTGTGTATGTTCTAAGAAACCATAAATCTACTCTTACTATCCTCAGAGGTGGTGTGGTAGGTAAAGTCAGGGATGGGCAGAAGAGATCTTCTGGGATACTGGTGGATGGCTTGCAGTAGATTGCCAAGGGCTTCTGATTCCCAATTGTTTAATACTAGCAACAACAACCAAGGTTCTTCACCTCCTTTCCTAAATTAGACTCTTTGATTGCCTGATCTGTAGTAACTCAGATGTAGCTTGCTTGCTTGCTTGCTTGCTTTCACCCAACCTTCTTCCAAAGAGGTCAGGGCAGCATACCTTGCTCCCCTCCCCAAACCCACATCCTGACAACAACCCTGTGAGGTAGGTTAGTCTGAAAGGTAATGTGGGGAAGGACTGTGATTCAGTAGTATAGCACATACGTTACATGCAGAAGGTTCCAGGTTTGATTCCCGGCATCTCCAGGAAGGGCAGGAAAACCCCCTGCTGAAACACTAGAGAGCCTATGCAACATGGAAAGTGTGCATCTCTCTGGGAAATGTTTGATCTGGAGAAAGCAGCATGTGGATGAGAACCAAATGAACAAGCCTAAGAAAGCCTCAAGTTCACATTCCTGGAAGACAAGGGAATGGCTATTATCTGTCGCAGTGACTGAGAACTGTGGGGGACATGACTACGCCGAGCGATTTTCTGCCATTTATTGGCCTGGTTGTGGGCTTCTCCTCCATAACACCATCCTGTAGTAATCCACCCGCAGAATTTGGTTTATTTTTTCCTGAGCCCCCATTTAGCTGGCAGTTCCAAGTGAGAGGGATTAGTGAGCCTGAGCCGAGGAGCAAAATTAATAAACCACAAGAGAGTGAAGAGAGAGGTTGCTTGGATGGGCGGGAACTGTCAGCGTTTCACAGCTGGCCTTTACTTGCAAACAATTCATTTAGATTGTGAAAGCAAAAAAATTGAGGACAAAACAAGCAAGATTGTTTGCCTCCCAAAGAAAGACAAGACAAGAAAAGGAATTCGGAGGGGAAATTATGGCGAATAACATCCACTCCCCTTCCTTCTTTGCCTCCCTTCCTTGGGAGGGGAAGTCTGGGGCTCATCCGAAGGTAGCATCAGTGGGCATTAGGGCTGACAACTGACCAGAAAGAGAGAGAGAGAAATTGTGAGGGAAAATTGTGAGGCAGGGTTAGGCTGGCCAGTTACACATCCCCCCCCCCAAAAAAAAAACAGGATGCAGGGTTGCACAAAAACTGCATGTGCTAATTTATATGTATAGAAGCAAATTTAGAAATAATTATTTTAATTTCAATAGAAATACAATACATCTCAGCACAGTGGGCAAGACGGTGACCAGGTGAGCTGTGTGACTGTTCAGCCTGCTGACCAGGCGCTAACTATGGATGGGCAACTTCAAGGCCCCTGGACTCTCTCTTCTTAGGGTTCTTTATCTTTAACCTGGATTTGGACTGGACAGCCTTTCAAATAAAGGACACCTTCAAATAGAGGGCAGTCCTTTGAGAGCTCTCCATAGAGTGGACCGTCCTCTGTAAAGTAGGACACATGGCCACCCTAGCCCTCTTGACCCCTCCCCTATGTGTTCCTTGAAGGTGGGGGAGATTATCCGAACCCCGTTATTGTTATATCCTCAACCATAGTTAGCTGTAATCAAAATTCCCACCCCACCCTAAAGATTTGCAAGCTATTCTGAACAAGGTTCACATTTTTATTCAATGGGCCCTTTAACAGCTGCACCTGTTAAAACAGAAGGCTACAAATGAAGATTTTTCCAACATGGAATTACAGAGATCATAATGGGGGGAATGGTTCGCCTGTTGAATTTCTGCATGTTACAAGGGTAACAGTACAAGAGCCCTGCCAGATGAAAAGAAGGAAAGGAAAGGTGGCCAGTTTAGGCGCACTTGGCAAGGAGAAAACACATGTGGCAAGAATGCTGCATGATGTCGCTAGTTGTACCTGAAGGGTGTAGCCCAGCGGAGGCCAGTGGCTTCGACGTCAGTGGGGCTGTGAATCTGCTCTGGGTTTCAGTCAGAACCAGTCAGAGCTCTAAAGAAACTATCCAAGGTGTGGAACATCTTGGATAGCTCCTTTAGTGTTCTGACTGGTTCTGACTGAAACCTGGGGTGGATTCACGGCCCCACTGATGTCGAAGCCACCAGCCTCCACTGGTGTAGCCATCATTTATTTATATCATTCTTATCCCACCTGTTCTATACTCACAACAATCCTGTGAGGTAGATTAGGCTAAGCGAGAAAGTGGCTGACCCAGGGTCACCCAGTGAGTTCCTTGGCTGAGCAGGGAGTTGAACCTGGGTCTGCTCAGTCCTTGACTGAGACTCGAATCGCTATGCCAGACAGCAGGGTCGGCGTCAAGGGTAGGCATGGTTGGGCACCTGCCAAGGGCCCACACCCCAGCAGGGGGCCACTGACAAGTGTCCCCTGGAGTCGTTCCTCCTCCTCAATGCAGCCTCCTTGTTCCCCTGCCTCTTGCTCTGGCCCAGACAATGGCGGTGGTGAGAAGGAGGAGCAGGAGATGCTGCTGCCCACGTGCTCCCTGGCTCTCTGCCTGCCCAGCAAGGAAGCGGCAGCCATGATGAGAGGAGCAGGAGCCGCTGGGGACCAGGGCGGTGAGAAAGTCGAAGCTTTGGTGACCCTAGATAAGGACATGGTTGAGGGAGTCTCCCAGCTTGAATTGAAGGAGATGAACTGAAGATTCACCTGCTTCTGAAATCTGGCTGAAACAGAGGTTCACCAACATTTGACATTTCACTGGAATGGATCATTCACCACCTGAATGATGAATGCGAATTTTCAAATTCAGGTTTACATTCTGAATGTGAAACTGATATCTCAACATTTCGAAAACGGAGAGCTTTGGATTTGTTGGCGTTTCTTGCTCCCTTAGATTTTTGCAGGCTTCAGAAGAGGGACTCTCCACATGCCCAGAGGCATTCATTTCTTGACCGGCTCCTCTCGCGTGCCCGGGCTGAGCTTTGGCACGGCAAAACGGGATTGGAGCCCAGCTTCAGACGATGGCCTGCAGATGATCTCGGGTTCCCTCCCTCCCTCCCTCCCCATCTATTAGGAGGAAGGCGCTTCAGCCACACCGAGCAGTGAATCTTTCCTAGCCTTAGCAAGCCCCAGCAGCTGCAGTTGCCATGGCAACTGGCAGAGGCCTGCAGGGTGCTGGAGAGCCTTGTTCCACCAAATCAGTGCAGACAGCATCAACTCTGGAGGGAGGAGGTGTAATGGGGGGGGAGTTACACAGGGGTCTTCTACTACAGCTACAGCGAGATAGTCTCTCGCAGCTTTCCTACTGCAATTCAAGACTGAACAGAATCCTTAATAACTCAGGATTCAAGCTCAGAATCCTTCCTGAGCTTACTGGCTCCCAATCTATCATCATCATCATCTTTATTTATTTATTTAAACTAAAGGAACCTGCCAATATTATCTTGCGTTTAGATTTGCTCCAGAATCTGACTGAACAGGCCTACGTTTCATGTTAGGAAGCCTCGAGGCTCAAGGGCAAAACAGATGCTCCATACAAATGTGTGTAACAAAGCTCCAACGGTTTGTCATGAAAAGCATCCAGGGAAGGCTGCAATTTGGAGCGGAGGCATGGTTGCGTGAGTGTGTGTGTGCGCGTGTGCGCACGCATGCACACGCATGCACACGTGTGTGAGTGTTGTTAGATAAAAAGGACGCCATAAGTAGCTAGTGACTCGGTCACGCAGGCATGCCACGTGACCAATGGGTCAGCTTAAGCCAAGAGCATGTGCAGAAAGCTGATGGAAAAGTACTGAGCCGTTATGGGTGGGTATAAAAAGATTGGGCGCGCCACGCTCTGGGTCCAGACTGCTCTGTACCCGTTTTGCAAAACGATTAATAAAACTTTGTTGGCTCCACTGTCACCTGCCTGGTCTCTCATTTAACCAGAAGCAAGAACTTTTTCTAACAATTTGGTGCCGTGACTCGGATCATGCCTTCTGGGGCGCGTCCTCATGCGTTGAGCCGAGGGGCCATGGTGGGGAAGTGGCCACAGGCGGTTAACTTATACTGCCTTCCCCTCCCCGGCGGCGGGGAGACACTCGGGGACCAACGCCATTGTAAGGGAGACCGAGAACACCCTCTTAAGGCACCGACAGTGGATCCATGAGACAGCCGGACACAGCTGCGGGTGAAGTACTGAGACTTCAGGGTAAGTGACAACTTACATTCGGGGAATTCGCAGGACAGTGGTGTGTGTGTCGAGATTTGTGTGAGACGCCTCAGGGCGAAGCGAGTGAGGAGCCCCGATCTGCATTTCCCTTCCCCGGCAACGGGCTGGGTCAGAGGAGGGCGAAGCGTACGAATTGCTGGCTGAAACCACTGCTGTCATGGGCGGATCCCACTCTAGGCCTGAAGAAAAGTCTCAGACACCCTTGGGATGTTGTTTGCACAATTTCAATAAGTTTAAGCAAGATGATGAAGGACGGTCTTGTCCTTCTTTGTACCCGGGAGTGGCTGGTATTGGAACCGTGGTGGCCGCCCGAGGGGTCCTTTGACCTAAAAATTGTATCCGCTGTGCATGTGATAGTTACCCAAAGGGGAAGGTGGGACCAGTTCCCCTACATTGACTCTTGGGCAACAAATGTGCCCTTAGAAGGAAAATCGGCGACTTGGGTGGTAAAATGCTCTGGTCCTCCCCGTAATAACTACTAGACTTATCAAAAAACAAAAGCTGCCGGCCACCTTACCCACGGCGCCAGAGGATCCATTACTTCCCCCGCCCTATGGAACGGCTGCGTGTGGTGCCACGCGACCCCACCTAGTTGACCCCCCTCCCCCCTCGGCGGCAAACTTGCTCAGTAAAGAGGTAGGAGATCGTGATATCGTGACGGAAGACCACCATCGCCTCCAACAGTGTGTAGAGGTACTTGAGAGAGCCCTAAAAACGATGGGGGAAGAAGTGGGACCCATCCTACAAAAGGCGGTTAGCCCAGAGAGTAGAGGGGAAAAGGGAGGTTCCACCTATAATTTGCGGAAGGATCCGCAACCCACAACCAAGCTGACGCTCCCCTTAAGAGAGGTCCCGGATCTCACTGCTCAACATCCCCAAGGGACTATGTTCATATATGTCCCTTTTACGACATCTGCTAGCGATGTCGGAGAATTTCTCCACGAATCTCCAGGAGGCCGAATGCCAACGCATTCAGCCCCCCAAAATTGGTGGAGAAACGGTCCGCCCCCCCGCTCCCCCCCGGAATGGGACTTACCTTTGCCGAATCTCCCTGGTGCTGGCGGCTCCCGGCAGCGGTTCAGCGGTGGTGGTGGTGGTGGCCAGTCTTCCGACCGGCTGCTGCCACCGCCATTTCCCAATTAAAAAAAAACAACACACAAGCAAACGTGATAGGCTACGTAAAGATTTACGTAGCCTATCACGGCTAGATTTTCAAAAAACACCATGATAGGCTACGTAAATCCTTACGTAGCCTATCACGGCTGACTTTGGGAGAAAAAAAAAAGCGCGTATGCAAATGGCGGTGCCCATGGGCGCCGCCATTTGCGTATGCGTTTCCCCCCCCCCCAAAGCCAGCTGTGATAGGCTATGTAAGGATTTACGTAGCCTATCACGGCTGACTGCAGGGACGCAAATGGCGGCGGCTATGGCCACCGCCATTTGCGTCCCGGCCGGCCAGGAGGATTCGCAGCCAGAGGGACAGGGTGCCTCCCCCGGGCCAGAATTTTGGCCGGAGGGACGGGGCGCCTCCCCCCCAGCCAGAATTTCGATGGGGAGGAACGGAGCGCCTCCCCCCCGCCGCGAAGCAACCTGCGGGACCAGGTAAGTGACTTTCGTCCATCCCTACATCTGACTTGTACAACTGGAAACATTTCAACCCCCCTTTTGATGAGGAACCCGGACTGCTCTTATCTTTAATGGAAAACGTGAGACTCACTCACAACCCCACCTGGGACGATACTCAAATGTATTGAATACTTGTTTTCTCAGCCACAAACCCACTATTCTTGCCAGGGCGCGTGCCAAGCTTAGGGAGGAACGCCCCCAAGCGACTGAGGATGAAATAGTAGCGGTGTTGCCCCTAGGGCGGCCTGACTGGGGAATAACCACCGCTACCCAAAGGCAACGGCACGCCAAGTACTTTCAGCTCATTTTAGTGGGCATGAGACAAGCTGCGCGAAAGGCCCCCAATTTACAAAAGGTTTTAACATTAAAACAAGATAAAAACGAATCGCCTGCAGCCTTCCTTCAGAGGTTGAGGGAAGCCTTTGGGAAATATACAGACATCGACCTGAGTGACCCCAATAATTTGAGAATTCTCACGACTCAGTTCGTGGGTAATAGTTGCCAAGACTAGGGATGTACGAAAGTCACTTACCTTGAACGAAATTTGATTTGTGGTGGGGGGGATGCGCTCTGTCCCTCCCCCCCAAATTCTGGCGGGGGGGAGACGCTCCGTCCCTCCCCCCTGAAATTCTGGCTTGGGGGGAGGCGCTCCGTCCCTCCCCCCCGAAATTCTGGCCAGGGGGGGAGGCGCTCCATCCCTCCACCCCCGAATCCTGGCTGGCCAGGCCACAAATGGCAGCAGCCATAGCCACCGCCATTTGCATCCCTGCAGTCAGCCGTGATAGGCTATGTAAATGTTTACGTAGCCTATCACGGCTGAGAAAAACAAACAAACAAAAATCGCACGTATGCAAATGGCGGCGCCCATGGGCGCTGCCATTTGCATTCCTTATTTTGGCACGTCTAGTCTACGTAAACATTTATGTAGACTACAGCGAAAATAAGGGGAACGCAAATAGCATAGATGCTACGCTATTTGCGTTCCCCTTATTTTCGCCGTAGTCTACGTAAATGTTTATGTAGACTAGACATCCCAAAATAAGGAACTGGACATTGGAAATGTGAATGTGAAGCGTTAAAATGAAAAGAGAGGGATGACGCAGAGGGAGGAGCCCAAGGAGTCCTCCATGTTAGGGAGGACTAGGACAGACCGGGGCCTGGCCCCCTCCTGGCCATAACAGAGGCTAGGAGGGACCCCATAGTCAAAATTAAGGTTGGGGGCTGTCCTTACGATGCCCTCATAGACACGGGAGCCGCCCTGTCCATCCTTCCTCTTACCCGACCACCAGGAGGAACAGGAGGGACTACCACCATAATGGGCATTGAAGGGAGAGCCGCCCGGGTGCCCTTGTCCTGACCACTGCTCACTAAGGTTGGAAACACCCATTTAGAGCATGTGTTTATCTGCACCCCCTCTTGTCCGGTGGCATTATTAGGGAGGGACCTATTGGCTAAACTCCAACTCGAAATTGCATTTACCCCAGATGGAAAAATGGAGGTGCGGCTCCCCAAACAGCAAAGTAGTAATTATCAGATAGCACTCTTAAACGCCATGCCGGAACCCCATGCAGAGGAGAGGGAAGAATGGAAACAGATAGAAAACCGAGTTAATCCCCTGGTTTGGGCTGGAAAAGGAGGGGCGGCCTGCGCCAAGACAGCCGCACCCTACAGAGTACCCCTTAAACCAGGAGCCAGGCCAGTTCATGTGAAGCAGTACCCCCTCTTGCAACAGGGAAAAATGGGACTACAGCCAGTAATATCAAGACTGCAAAAAGAGGAACGCCTAATCAAGATAATGTCCCCTTACAACACCCCCATCCTCACAGTACCCAAAGGGGAAGGGAAAGGATATCGACTGGTGCAAGACCTCCGCCTCATTAACCAGCAGATAGAAGCCCCCTATCCTGTGGTGCCAAACCCACACACTCTCTTGACAAAAATTCCAGAAAGCCATGAGTGGTTTACTGTCGTAGACCTGAAAGATGCTTTCTTCAGTATCCTACTACATTAGGGATGTACGAAAGTTCCACCACGAATCTTGGGGGGGCCGAATGCCAGCGCATTTGGCCCCCCGAAATCGGTGGCGGAACGGCCCCCCCCGGCCCCCCCCGGGACGGGACTTACCTTGGGCGGATCTTCCTGGTGGCGGTGGCTCCAGCGGCAGCTCCGGCGGCGGTTCGGTGGCGGTGGCTGCGGCGGCCGGTCTTCCGACTGGCTGCCGCCACCACCATTTCCAGGTTAAAAAAACAAAAAAAACAAAAAAATGTGATAGGCTACGTAAAGATTTACGTAGCCTATCACGGCTGACTTTAAAAACAAAAACAACGCGCGTATGCAAATGGCGGCGGCCATGGCCACCGCCATTTGCGTTCCTTATTTTGGCACGTCTTAGTCTACCTAAACATTTATGTAGACTAAGAAGGCGAAAATAAGGGGAACACAAATAGCGTAGCGTCTACGCTATTTGCGTTCCCCTTATTTTTGCCGTCTTAGTCTACGTAAATGTTTACGTAGACTAAGACGTGCCAAAATAAGGAACGCAAATGGCGGCGGCCATGGCCACCGCCATTTGCATACGCTTGGTTTTGGGGGGGGGGTTGGTTTTTTTTTAATCAGCCATGATAGGCTACATAAACATTTACGTAGCCTATCACGGCTGACTGCAGGGACGCAAACGGCGGTGGCTACAGCCGCCGCCATTTGTGTCCCTGTTACCCAGCGGCCGGATGTCCGGCTGCTGGCGGAGCCGGCCGGCGGCTCTGCAGAATTGCTACGGAGCACAGCCGGCCGGCCAGGATTCCGGGAGGGGGAGGAATGGAGCGCCTCCCCCCCTGGCAAGGATTCCGGGGGGAGGGACAGAACGCCTCCCCTCCCACCATCAGCATAATCCCCGAAAGGTAAGTGATTTTCGTACATCCCTATACTACACCCAGACTCGAGGCTGTTATTTGCCTTTCAGTGGAATGACCCAAAAGACAAGGCGAAGGTTCAATTAACATGGACAGTGATTCCTCAGGGGCTTAACCTATCGCCTGTCGTCTTTGGCCAACAGCTTCAGAAAGATTTAGGGCCATGGGTCCACCGACACCCTGAGATAAATCTCTTGCAGTATTGTGATGACCTCCTGATTTCATCCCATACCAAGGACGAATGTTTAGAAGGGTCGATCTCCGTTCTAAATCATCTGGCTGAAGGGGGCTACAAGGTATCCAGAGACAAAGTGCAGCTAGTCCAGCAAGTCGTGAAGTTTCTCGGATATCAAATAATGAAGGGAACACGAAGCTTGAGCCAAGACAGGATCGAGGTTATCTGCACTTGTCCCGCTCCCTCCTCTCCTCGTGAACTATGGGCCTACCTGGGACTGACTGGGTTCTGTCGATTATGGATCGCAGAGTATGGAGAAATAGCACGACCACTATATGAGGCACTGCAAAAAGACAAACTAAAGGAGTGGAGATGGACCAAAGAAATGAATAAGGCTTTTCTCAGTCTCAAAGCTGCCCTTGTAACTCCACCCGCTCTGGCTATACTGAACCCCAACTGACCCTTTAGGCTCTATGTACACGAAAATAAGGGGATAGTTTCAGGGGTTCTCTGCCAGAAGAAAGCACCGGCCTGGAGGCCTGTGGGATACTATTCCAAGGTCCTAGACGTTGTAGCAAGGGGCTGGCCAAGCTGCCTTAGAGCTGTGTCTGCCATGGCCTTGATCAACACAGAGGCAGAGAAAATGACGATGGGAGGACCCACTGAAATTTGGATCCCCCACAGTGTGCCGCAGATCCTGGGATCCGGAGGAGGATGCAAATTCCTCAACCCTGCCAGGCACTCCAGATATGAGATAAGCTTACTCCTGTATGAGAGCCTCACTTTTAAGGCTTGTTCCAGCTTTAACATCGCCGCACCATTGCCAGTACTCTAGGGCCCAGATAAGCCCGGACACCCGATCATGATTGCCTTGAGATACTGGGCTTAGATACAAAAGGCCGACCTGACCTAGAGGACAAGCCAATTGAAGGGGCCGAGGATTTGTTTGCTGACGGGTCCAGTTACATGCTAAATGGAAAGCGGTACACAGGGGCGGCAGTCATCACTCAAGACAAGAGCATACATGAAGAACGGCTACCACCACATTTCTCTGCCCAATCTGCCGAATTGGTGGCCCTGACGAGAGCGCTTCAAGCTGGAAAAGGAAAGCAAATTAATATCTACACTGATAGCAAAAACGCCTTTGCCGTCGTACGCGCCCATGGGCAGTTATGGAAGGAAAGAGGCTTCCTCACAGCTAATGGGTCCCTGGTAGCCAACGGGGGCCTAATAGTAGATCTCCTTGATGCACTTCAACTGCCCCTGTAAGTAGCCATCATCCACGTCCGAGCCCACGGAAAAGAGAAGGACAAATGGAGGAGGAGTAATCAAAAAGCAGACGAGGCGGCGAAGAGAGCAGCCCGAGAGGGAGCTCAAGGGGCATTTCTAGTCCTACCGGGGCAGGAGGACCCACCTACATATTCCTCCTCTGAGCTGCAAATGGCGCGAGAACACGGAGTACATCCCCGGGCCGATGGGTGGATCGAGATGATAGATGAAAGGTTACTCCTACCACAGACCCTGCAGAAGGCCGTCTTAGAACAGGTGCATCACTCCCTTGGACATCCAGGAGCATCAGCCATGATTGAGTACTGTAAAAGACTGTTTGTTTCCCCAGGTCTGACAGTCCGCGCCCATCGGCTAGCATCAACTTGTGAAATCTGCCAGAAAACTAACACTGCAAAACTCCCTCCTCCGCCCAAAGGGGGGAGGCCTTGGGCATATTATCCCTTCCAAAGGGTCCAGATTGATTTTGCTGAAATGCCACCTTGCAGGGGTTACAGATATCTGCTCATCATTGTGTGTCAAATGACAGGATGGATAGAGGCATTCCCATGTAAAAATTGCCAGGCAAAAACTGTAGTCTCCAAATTATTGCAGGAGGTAATACCACGGTTTTCTTTGCCCGAAACTATCGAGTCAGATCAGGGTTCGCACTTCACTTCCACTGCTACGCAAGGACTGGCCCAAGCCCTGGGGATAGATTGGCATCTCCATTGCCCCTGGAGACCCCAAGCAAGTGGCCAAGTTGAAAGGGCCAACCGTAGCCTCAAAGAGACTTTAACTAAGCTCCAGAGAGGAGTTAAGCTCACGTAGGTCGAAGCCCTGCCCGTCACTTTGACAAAAGTTCAAAGAATGCCCAGAAAGGGCATAAAACTCTCTCCCTTTGAATTAATGTTTGGGTTCCCCCCCCCCCGGGTGCATTGCGGGAGAAGGGAAGAGGTTAAATGGGAACTGGGGGATCAGATGTTGAGGGGGCAATTAACTTCTCTGCAGTCTGTTCTCTTGCAGCTACGAGCCTATTCTGTGCCGTTCCAGAGGCTACCGTTCAATGCACCAATCCACCGATTCCAACCAGGGGACGAGGTGCTGCTGAAAAAGTGGAATAAAGAAGCTCTAAAGGAGGGGTGGGAAGGGCCTTACTTAGTGGGACCTACTAGTCACTCATGTGTAAAACTTGTAGGATCAAGTAAGTGGACCCAGTCAGATAAAACCTTTCCGGAGGCCCCATTCTCCTCCTGTTACCCGGAAAGAACAGGGGGACATGGGCAGAAACAACAGCCCTCTGCTCCCTGGCACTCACCCGGAAGCTGCCAGGGACACAGGCGAAGAGACCACCCAGGGGCCACAATCACCTGTTATTTACAAATTCCAACACTTGGGGAAAGCCAAGGTCCAACTCAGCTGAGCCTGAGATTCGGGGGGGGGGGGGATTGCATATTGACAATCAAGGTGTTTGTGTAATAGAGGCAGAAAATCCTATACCCTGACAAGCGATTGGGTCAGGTCACTAATAGGACATTTTACTCTCAATGGGAGGCTAGAATAAAATCCGGCCTCCCAACCCCGCCTTAGATAAGGGAAGCCCTCGACAGCCAAAAAGAGGGGAGTGCTGAAGGCCCAATTAGATCAATAAGCAAATGGAGCGGCTGTGGGTCCTAGCACTGCTTACCAATGGAGTAATGGGATCAAAGCAATCTTGTTGCCAAGAAGGGGGAAACATAGTCTTCAGAACTTCTCTAGGGGCAGAATACTATAACTTCATGAAGTCTATCACTTGCTTAGGAAAGAAGGTTTTTGAGGTACAATTAACCAAACCCTACACCTCTTACACTGGTAATCGGAAAAGCCAATTATCACTAGGGGCCAAAGTTTGCCTCACCAAGGGAGGGCAATGGGGAGTAGATAAGTGGAGCATGCCACAGGTCCATCAGACCATCAGGCAAGTTGTGCAGCAAGCCGGGTTAACCACAAAAGCCCCACGTCCACCGCCCCTAATAAAGGTCCCAGAGATGGAAGATCGCCCCTGGAAAGCCCGGCTTGGGCTTCAAATGACCAGAGACACTGACAATGTATGCTTAGAGTGGGTAAAGTACACCGCCAAATCCTTGAACAAATCTGATTGTTTCGTGTGCACAGCTGGGAGATCTGTCACCAAGGTATTGCCCTTCCCTTTAGGCTGGGACCAGCCCTCCCCCCTCACTTGTATGATCCGTCTGTTCCAGCACTCCAATGCATGGGGGGATAGAAGCTGCCAGAGCCTTAATAAACTCCCCCCCCCTTAGGAGGGAGGACCGCGTTGTACCTCCCGTGTCTTCCATAGAGGGATGGAACCATAGTAGGTGCATCTCTCGGGTCCTTGAGGAAGATAGTATTTCATTAGGAAACCTCTCGACTTGTATCAACATCACCACGTTCGCTAATGACTCTCTGCCGATTCCCCGTGCTGATCTCTGGTGGTATTGCGGAGGCTTAGGACTCTTCGAGACCCTTCCCTCAAACTGGTCTGGAACTTGTGGACTGGTCCAGCTTGCGGTCCCCTTCTCCATCACCTTCCACCTGTCCCAGAAACCCACTCACTGCCGCCAAAGACGTAGCACAACCCCCTTTGACAGTCAAATATATATAGATTCAATAGGCGTCCCAAGGGGGGTCCCAGATGAATTCAAGGGACGAAACCAGATAGCTGCAGGATTTGAGTCTACCCTGTTTTGGTGGGCGACCATAAATAAGAACATGGATTGGATTAATTACATCTATTACCATCAACAACGATTCATAAACTATACACGAGATGCCGTAAAAGGTTTAGCTGAGCAATTAGACGCCACTAGCCAAATGGCCTGGGAAAATCGGCGTGTTCTTGAAATGATGTTGGCGGAAAAAGGAGGGGGGGTGTGATGTTGGGCGGAAGGTGCTGCACCTTCATCCCTAATAACACTGCTCCTGATGGCACAGTGGCAAAAGCACTGCAAGGCCTCACCACCTTATCTGAGGAATTGGCCGAAAATTCCAGGATTAACAACCCCCTCACCATTTGGCTAGAAAAGTGGTTTGGCAAATGGAAGCATTTGGCGGCTTCCGTTCTTATCTCATTGGTAGTGGTAGTAGGAATCTTAGTGCTGTTTGGCTGTTGCATCATCCCATGTGCCAGAGGTCTGTCCCAAAGATTGATTGAAACTGCTTTGTCAAAACAAATGCTCCTACTATACGACACAGCCGAAACAACCAGATAAGCACTCGGACCGCCAAAACCAAGCTGTGAGACATGAGTAAAGACTTAAAGGGGGGAGTGTTAGATAAAAAGGACGCCATAAGTAGCTAGTGACTCGGTCACGCAGGCATGCCACGTGACCAATGAGTCAGCTTAAGCCGAGAGCATGCGCAGAAAGCTGATAGAAAAGTACTGAGCCGTTATGGGTGGGTATAAAAAGGTTGGGCGCGCTACGCTCTGGGTCCAGACTGCTCTGTACCCGTTTTGCAAAACGATTAATAAAACTTGGTTGGCTCCACTGTCGCCTGCCTGGCCTCTCATTTAACCAGAAGCAAGAACTTTTTCTAACAGTGTGGAGCGCCTTGTACGCGTGCCTGAGAGCCCTCGCCAGTGTGAGACAGCAATGGTAGTTTGTCAGCTCTCCAGGATTGGCCTCAGGAGATTCCTGGAGACTGAGGTGGATTTCTGGAGATTTCAGGCCCAACCTGGAGGGTTCTTAACCAAGGCTGGCCCAAGACATTTTGCTGCCTGAGGCGGAGCAGCAAATGGCCACATTATTTGAGCACCTGGGGCAGAAAACCCCCAAAGCACCTCTCTCTCCGCCCTTGGCAATAAAATACAACAATAATAAATCAAATAGCTAACAATTTGCTGCCTTTTCAGGACATCCACAATCAGCTGCCTGATCAGGGCCTGGAAGGGAGATAGGCTGGGACACCCTCCCCTCCCCATGTCTGCCGCCTGTAGTAGTTCCCTGCTGGGAGGAAGACAAAATATCGACGCCCTGGCCAAACGCAGATACAGCCGAACCATTATCCGTTCCGGCCGACTCTCGTCCACAGACTTACACGGAGCATTCCTTCAGCTTGTACTCTTCCCACTCAACGTGGGAGCTCTCAATGTCGGCCAAGAGGTGAGGCGTGGTGGAGATGCAGGTGACCGTCCGCTCGGAGGCCAGCACAGCGGGGTTCAACGTCGAAGGTGTGTGTGACTGCGGCAGGTTGGGGCAGAAAGGATGTGTGTGTGTGGGGGGGGGGTGAGCAAAGCCTCTCCCCTCAGCCTTCCAGTTACCAGTACCCCCACCACTAAGGCTTCATGGAGCGCAGTGCTTCACGGGCCTTAATCTCGCGAATCCTCACAATAACCTTGCAACGCGGGTCAGTGTTATTATTTATCATTACATACTGGGCAGGGCTTCAGGGAAAGAAGTTTGCCTCAGGCCATCTCCTAGCAAATTTCTGTCTGAAAGTGAGTTTTGGAGGGGGGGACTTCCCAGTATGCAGCTCTGTCTCCTGGCCACTGCTACACCCTGGCCAACTCCTTTCAAAGCGGAGATGGCATCTACATTTGCTGGTCCTGGGAGCCCCCTCCCTCCCCCACCCACCTCAAGGGCCACGTTCTGACCCTGGAGAATAGGAACCTGTGGGGGTAATATTCTCAACTCTTTCCTGATGGCCTTCTTTCTGCTTAAAATATATCCACCAGTTACTGCCCTCGTTCTGCCATGTGGGATTCCAGATACGCATATACCCCTGAAAACACATACCTGGAACCCCGTGTGTATGCATGGGCATAGGGGGCCTCTGCGCGCTAAAGCAAAGGAAGGGTTAAGCATCCCCCTCCCACCGCTACTACTCAATCTGCAACTTCCCTAGGGCATTTTTCATTTTTAAAAGGAAGAAAGAAACAACACCCTGTCAGGGTTTTATTACATTCATATGCATCTAAGATGTATTTTGAAGCCAAATGAGTTAAACATTTGCATAGGGTCTTCCACAGGCGTTTCTTGACAATCCTGAAAGCACACTTCCACATTTAGATGTCAGAAACGTCTAAGTTTTCATCGTCACCAAAAGTCTCACTCCTAAAATACCAATGTTTCAGCAGTTCAACATTTAGAACAATCTAGCAACATAATGTTAGCTATCCCTCACACAAGATGCATATGCTCCACATAGTCCATTTATCAGGGATGGTCCTAAGTTTTGGTAAATCACAAAATCTATTTTGCCTTTTGAGGAGATCATCTGTGGATGACTTTTAAAAAATAAATGTTAATTTGAATTACTGAATTGCATTTCAGGTTTCTGCATTCTTCCCACTGGGTCTCTAGAAGTATATAACGATTGCATTAGCCCTGTGGTGGGGCTGTAGGTTAGTGGTAGAGCACACGTTTTGCATGCAGAAGCGGGCCGGCCCTACCATTAAACAGAGTGAGGCAGCTGCTTCAGGCAGCAGATGCTGGGGGCAGCAGCAAGGTCTTGGAGGAGACAGCTGTGTGCTTAGCAGCCTGCCCTGTGCCCCCTGAGCTAGCCTGCTGCCTTCAGGTGTGGTGGAGAATGCTACGCCATCGCCAGTGTTGAAGAAACAGTCCAGTTGGCTTTTGTACATGGAATGGGAGAGGGCGCCATTTTGTTCTTCACCTCAGGCAGCAAAATGTCTTGGGCTGGACCTGTACAAAAATCACCCAGTTCAATTCCTAGCATTTCCCAGTAGGGCTGGAAAAAAAAAACCTAGGGACCTGCAACCCTAGAGAGCTGCTGCCCATCACCGTAAGACAATACTGAGCCCAACGGACCAATAATCTGACTTGGTATTGTAATAGAAATGTTGCAAAGCTTACCACAGTATAAACAGGACAAACAATATCAGAAGGAACCATGTGATCATAAAGTGGGTATAACGACACCAAAAATACAATGCATTTATTAAAGTAATGTTGACAATTGTTTTGGTTAGTGGAATTTCTCATTCACAGAGGGCAGCACGGAGGGAAAATTATTCTCGGACCTCTGATATACCTATTCCGAACCAACAGTCCAGACTTACCATTTGTCTTTGAGATTCCTAGGTTGTTTTGTCTCCTGTATTGAAGCCCTTTTTGGGGGAGCAAAAGAAAAATAAATAGACGAAGAGAGCTTCGGCTATTGGGCGGTATAGAAATGAAATAAATAAATAAATAAATAAATAACCCTTGGGAAATTCTTTGGGTAAAGACTTTGGAAGACTCACACTGGATTATGAGTGTTTTGGAAGAGGTGTATCAGAGGCCAGAGAATAATTTCAGCTGCACACTGTGAATGAGAAACATTATTGTTTCAGTGGAGGAACGTTTGGGTTTCAATGTGGTTTCAATGAAGTTTTGATGAAGTAATGAAGCAAGATAAAATCTGGAGATCTTATCAGCAAACAATTATCAGTCCACTCACCACAACCACTGTAGCCATTCTTTTAACAAGTGCACTGTATGTTTGGTGTATATTTGTAATTATACCCACCTCATAATCACGTGGTTCCTTTGGATATTTCTTGGTTCTGTTTCTATTTTGGAAACCTTCTCCACTGGGTTACCTGACTTGGTAGAAGGCTGTTTGCTAAGTAGTTTTCAGCCCATGTTTTCTTCAATGGGAGGATCAGTAACAGTGGATAAACTTCCCCAAACAACAGCCTTATCATTGCCAATCACTTAGTGGAGACTGGTGGCTCCGATGTCAGTGGGGTGGTAAATCCGCTCCGGGTTTTAGTCAGAACCAGTCAGAACTCTAAAGTTGGTATCCAAACCTTTCAAGTGCTTCCCACCAACCCACCCACCCCATCCAGGTGCATCTAGGCTGACCAAGTTATTCTGGGACCTTAAACAGCAAATCCCACAAAGGCTCTCCCTCGGAGTAATACCATATTAATACATTACGGCCGCAATCCTGTGTTTGTTTAGATGGGGAAAAAGTCTTACAAAAGCCCTATGACAGAAAAAAGTCCTACAAAAAGGTCCTACAACTCCCAGCATTCCCCAGCCAGCCATGCTAGCTGGGGAATTTGGGGAGCAGTAGGACGTTCTTCTAAATGCAGGTAGGACTGCACCATAACTAATCATTTGCTGCCCTTTCATGCCACTCAAAATCAGTTGCCTGAGGCACCCACCTCACTCTGCCTAACGGTAGGGCCGGCCCGAACTGTATGTTGCGTCAGTCTAAGACACTTGGCACCTGAGCCAGAAAATCCAGGTGCTCTTCCTCAGCCCCCACCAATACCAATTAACTGTCTCCATCAGTTTCTGAAAGGGCAGTCTCATTGGTTAGACTTCCAAATAATTGATTATCAGTCAAATAAAGACATCATCAAGGCCAACGGCTGGCTTCGTGGTAGCTGCAGCCTCAAATAACCAGGAAGTTTTTGGGACTGCTCATGTCCCAGGCTGCAAATTGGATGTGTGCGTTAACTTCCCGCTGCTGTTTTATTCATGACAATGCATCTAATTTTTGCATTTCTGCTATTTTTATTTATAATGTGAAACATGTACATCTGCACACAGTCATATTTGTTATGGCCTGTGGCCAATACAAAATAAACTACCTCCCTGCCTGCCTGCTAATGAACATGGGGCGCAATCCAGTGGGAAAATTTATCCTGCAAGCTACACGGAAACGAACAGAAGGAGCCACGTAAGAGCACCGTACCGTGGTGACAGCCCTGGTCGTCCGCAGCCCCCTTTCCTTTAAATGAGGTTTGCACAGGACAGCTACTCAGGGGATTGTGCGCCATTGGTCAGATCTGTTGATTTCCCACTCTGTTGCCTTCCCAATATTTACTGCCTAAGGTAGCCACCTTACTTTGCTATGTGGGTAACATGTAGTGATGATTAGGGCTGTAGAAAAGCAGCAATTTGCCCCGAAATGTGTGAAATTGAGCCAGGAATTCGAGGAGAAACGTTTTTGTGAAATGCCCAGTCCCCAACTTTGCTTCACTTAATCATTTCCCAGATTCATCAGCTTGTTTACTTGGAAGTCCCACTGCACTCAATGGGGCTTACTTCTGATAAGACTTGCATAGGATTACACTCTTTGGGCGCAATCCTATCAATCGTGCCCTCGCTGCTTGGAAGCCTCCAAACCCGGAGGCTTCTGAGATTCCTATGCCATGCCAGGCTGAAGCTGGCAGGGTGGGAGGAAGAGCAGAGCAATCTTTGCCTCCCTGGCCTTCATCTTCCTGATTTTCACTAGACAGGCTTTTTAGCCCATCTAGCAAGAGTGCTTTGCGGGAGGAGGGAAGGAGGCTGGATAACTCATATCCTGCCTTCTCCAGTCTCCTCCCCTCCCCGCCCACCAGACTTCCCCCTTTTCCCCCTCTGAGGTCCATTCTCTGACCTCAGAAGGCAGCCAGGACAGTTCTTTCCACACTGGCTGCAAGGGGGCAGGGTGGTGGTGTCAGATCTTTGACTCCCCCTCCCAGGTTGGAGTACTCTCTCCGACCTCAGAAGGGTTCTTCTGAGCTTTCCTATGGTCCCTGGGATGCTGGCCCAGGGACCATGGGATTGCTCTCTTAATCTTCGACTGCTGCCTCCCCCGCTCCAAAAAAAGACAGCATTAGATGTTTTTTAAAGCTCTCTGGGTTTTTGCAAGACATTCTCATTGCTTAAACTGCATTTCTATTTAAATAATAACAATAATTCCTAAATGTGCATCTCTACATATAAATTAGCATGTGCACATTCTATGCAAAAAGTTTTTGTTTTTTTTTTTGATGATGATGGTGATGGTGATGATGCATTTCCTCTTTTGGGGCAATATGTGAGTGGCCACCCAATTCTTAGGACATGGCCACTTCTGGATGTGTGTGGCGAAAAATCTGCATAGTTGTGGAAGTCTCCACACAAGTCCTCGAAGTCTGAAGGTCACACCGCTAGGCTCATGGCGTGGCCACTTACGACTTGCCAAAAAAGAGAACATGCATCCCCAAAAAAGAGGACAAAAGAGGACAATCGTTTGCATAAAATTCCCTTTCTTACTTGATATGTCTAGACAGGAAATGTTTTAAAAAATATTACAGTTTAAACAGGAATGCAGTGTAAGAAACTGTTGAGGAACTGTTTGCCTAAACTCAAAGATGCTGACCTGGAAGATTGTGACCAAGTGACCTGTGTCTCCCTGTTCAGGTGCTAAATATTGACGGGGCAAAAGTTCTTATGGTTCTTTATCTTTAAACTGGAACTGGACATAACAGCCCTTGAAACAGAGGATGGTCCCCTGTTGTTGTTGTTCAGTCATGTCCGACTCTTCGTGACCCCATGGACCACAGCACGCCAGGCCTTCCTGTCCTGCGCTCTCTCCCGGAGCGTGCTCAAGTTCATATTCATTGCATCGGTGATGCTATCTAGCCATCTCATCCTCTGCCGTCCCCTTCTCCTTTTGCCTTCAGTCTTTCCCAGCATCAGGGTCTTTTCCAGGGAGTTTTCGCATTAGGTGGCCAAAATATTGGAGCTTCAGCTTCATTATCTGTCCTTCCAATGAGCAGTCAGGGTTGATTTCCTTTAGGATGGACTGATTGGACCTCCTTGCAGTCCAGGGGACTCGTAGGAGTCTTCTCCAGCACCACAGTTCGAAAGCATCAATTCTTCGGCGCTCAGCCTTCCTTAGAGTCCAGCTCTCACAGCCATACATTACTACTGGGAAAACCATAGCTTTGATTAGACGGACCTTTGTCGGCAAGGTGATGTCTGTGCTTCTTACTATGCTGTCTAGGTTGGCCATAGCTTTCCTCCCAAGGAGCAAGCGTCTTTTAATTTCATGGCTACGCAGCCCATCAAACAGAGGACTGTCCTCTAAAAGATGATGCATGGCTCATGGCTGGGCAGCAGTTACACAGAGGCACAGCCCATCTGGAGCAGCGCTTCTATTCAGGGCCACTTCCAGGTCCGAGAGGTCCCTGGACAAGGTCCCTGCCGGTGGTAGCAGGTCCCCTCCACCCAGAGCCTCGCGGGCTCATCGGGCAGTGGCAGCAACACATAAGAGCCTTGGGGCACGCAGGGGTCAGCGCGGGCCCTTGCAGCAGGGCTCCGCTCATGACCAGGTCCAGCCGCCCTTTGAACTCTCCCACAATGCCTCTGCCGTAGCATTGCTCTGGGGCATTGTGGGAAATGCAAAGCTTGGCCAGAGCCAAAGCTTGGCCCAGCGCTTCCCACAGCACCAGGCCAAACATTCTTGGGGTGGGGGGGGCAGGTGAAGCCCCAGCAACTGTGCGAGGCTGTCGCGCTCTGCTCACTCTATCCCCGCTAGTAGCCCAACTGCCACAGGCCGTGCGATCCCGGCAGCCCTTTTGGGGCAGCCGCTCTCGCGCAGGTCGCCCTGGCGGTGCCGTCCGTAGGCCCCGAGCGGAGCCCCCGGCTCTGACGGGCGTCTGCGGCAAAGGCCCACGCTGACGCCCGCGCGGCCCGAGGCGCTTGTGGGTGCGCGCGCGGCTATCGTCCTGGCCCTGGCGACTGAGGCCGGCCGAAGAGGGCGAAATGGCCAGCCGGCGCCGGCGCTCGGCGGGGGCGAAAAGGGCGGAGAGAGCGGGCCGCGGAGTGCGCCGCGTCGAAGTCGGGCCGCCGCCGCTCCCCGCCAGAGCTGTGGGGGGTGAGGGGACGCGAGGTCGGCTGCAGAGGCACAGCGAGGTGGGATCACAGGCGCCAGGCGAGGAGGCCGGAGAGAAACAGAGGGCGGCGCGCGCGCGCGAGCAGAGGGCGCCGCAAAGGAGCGAGGCGCAAACCCGACCCGCCTAGCGGTGGCGCCCGCATCCAGCCTCGCGCATCGCCTTCTGCCTGCTGCCTTGCGCATCCCTTGCAGGAGACGCCCTTCACCTCCGTGGACGTAGCGGAGGGCCCGCTGGGCTCTGCGCAAGAGGCACTGCGCTCTGTTGCGCCTGCTGTCAGCCGCCTTCCGGGGCTGGCAGCGCTGGCCGCTGCCTTTCGCCTTCCCTCTTTGCGCCCCCAATCTCCCAAGAAGGCCTTAATGAAATCTGCCCGTAATTAAATCCACGCTCATTTGCATAATTACTAGGAAATTGAAATTAGGCTGGCGACGTGGCTGGAATATGCTCTGTGTCCATCTCTCGACCCTCTTACAAAGGAGCGTGTGTGTGTGTGTGTGAGAGAGAGAGAGAGAGAGAGAGAGAGAGACTCAGCCATACAAAATGATGACGCTGGAAAGAGATTTTCCCACAATATACCTGGGAATGAGGGGGGGAAAGTCAGATGAGATCTCATGTAGCGCAGTGGCTAAGAGGCTGAGCTGTGATCCAGGAAGATCCCAGGCAGGGCAGGCCCCAGGGTTGAGGAATCACCTGGGAACCCCAAATGCCATAAATGCCTGGGAACCCTCTCCCGCATCGCTGGGATGCCCCCAGCAGCAGCAGCAGAATGCCTGGATAGATGCCGCCTTCAATTCCCTACAGTGCCCCAAGCACCTGATCTAGCATTGCTCCAGGGCACTGTGGGAAATTGAAATGGCACCCTCCTGGCTGGGTGTACTGGAGCATTGTGGGACATTTAAAGGCAGTGGAGGCTGGTGGCTCCGATGTCAGTGGGGTGGTGAATCCACTTTGGGTTTCAGTCTGTGCCTGCAGTTAAAAGGATCAGGTAGCAGGCGATGGGAAAAGACCTTTCTCCACCTGAAACCCTGGAGAGCTATTACCAGTCAGGTATTGGGCTCCTATGGGGCTAGATGGATAAATACTCTGCCTTCTGGTTGGAATTAAGATAACCCACTGCAAAAGATGAGAGTGCTCCTGTACTTTTAGCCATTCTGTAGAAGAGAGGGGAGGTTGACAGAGAGGCAGCTGGTCATGCAGAGGGGTGAGAAAAACTGCACCAGCCCTGGTCCTTCTTTACAGTGGGTCGCCCTCGCTTCTCTCAGCCCACTCAGTCTGGACCCAAGGCACTCTTTGCTATCCCATATGTAAATCTTTGTCTCCCTCTTACCCATATGTAAATCTTTGTCTCCCTCTTACCCATATGTAAATGTTTACATGCATATGTAAATCTTTGTCTCCCTCTTACCCATCTCAGGACTTCATTTTCAACCTGATTTTCCAATCCTACAACACATAAATAATACTGTTATGGCTGCAGGCTTGGGCATACCTTTTGCTTGCTTGCATGAGTGCGTGCGTGTAGTGTGTGTGTGTGGAGTAAACAATAGAAGCAGGTTTTGAGGCAGTGACAGCAAGACTTAGAGATGCAGATATTTAGCTGAATTCTGACAGCATCTTTCCCTGCATCTCTCTCCCCCTCCCAATCTGGATTTGATGTGGGGCACTGGATCTGCTAGGTGGAGTGCATATGCTGTTTGCCCCCGCCTGTGCTTATCTCTTATGTTTACAAATCAACACATACTAGCTCAAAAGGCTATATATGATCTCTCCTACAAAAGGAAGGCAAACCTGGGTAGCACTGCCATGGAACATCTTCCCATGGGGGGGGGGGGCATGTATGAGTATGTGTGCACATGCTCAAGGAGAAGAAGAGTGTCTCAGAGTATATGCAGAATATGTTCCTTTGACCACCAAGTAACCACAACGAGCCCCACGTATCTGGAATTGGGCATGTGTGTGCAAAGTCAGATCAAGTTCTGAGCCGTGACATATTCCAAGCACTGCCCCCTCCCTACAGTGGTCAAATTATTGGAGGGGGGAAGGGACCTAGGGTGCTTTTAATGACGTCCACAAGCCCCACTCCCAGACTTTCCCCAATTTTAGCTAAATCATGCCCCTCCTCAGTAGCTTTCCAAAAACAGCAGCTAGCTATGGAGTCTTCACAAAAGACAAGGGGGACAGGCCCAGTTGCTTCCCCCACCTCCCCGTAATGCAAGCACCGCTTTCCCCCCTCTCCCTCCCCCCCCCCAGATCCGGAGAGCCTGAGCCTCTGTGTTTCTTCAGACTGGCAACCCTGCAGCATCCCCGCTCCCTCTGTTCACTCGCGGTGCCGCCCAAGGCCTCTGTCAGCCCTCCATGCTCCTGGTAGAATTGGCTCAGCTGCCACAGGGCTAGGCATGGATCAAGGAAAACACGGCATGCATATTCATGACAAGCCGCGCCAGGAACCAGCGCGCACTCTCCCGCCATGCCTGGGCTGCCAAGTCCCCCAGGATCCAGCCTTCACACAGCGCGTATCAAAGCTCTCTCTATGCATCAGTTCTCAGAATGGATTTCCAGCACCTCCTGGCAGGCTCAAGGCGTCTTGGAAGGCCAATGTCCTTTGACCTGGAAACGCGGTCCCCTGCTTCCAGCTGTGTGAATGGGCCAGTTGAATGCATGCAGTGGAGCACAGCAAAATTGCTTTAGGCCAAGTCAGACCATTTGCTCATCCAGCCGGGTAATGTAGCAACAGCAGCTCCCCAGACATCTTTTGCATCACCTGCTACTACTTGATCAGTTTAGTGAGAGATGCCAGAAATTGACTTGGGACCTTCTATTTGCAAAGCATGGGCTGTACCAGGGAGATATGGCCCCAAAGTGCAAAGAGAAGGCATTCTTCATATTGGGGCCGGTGTCAAGGGTAGGCATGGTTGGGCATCTGCTGAGGGCCCACACCCCGGCAGGGGCCTACCAGGGAGAGACCCCTGGACTTGCTCCTCTTCTACATTGCAACCTGCTTGTTCACCTGCCTCTTGCCCAGATTAACGGTGGCATGAGGAAGAGGAGGAGCAAGAGTGGCTGGGGATGATGGTGGTGGGAAGGCAGGCTCACTGAGGGAGGGGCCCATGGAGGGGTCTGGCTGAAGGGCCTTTAAAAAAACTGGAGCGCAAGTCGATCTTTTACATTTTATTTATTTTAAATGATTCTTAGACGGCCTCTGGGGGAGAGGCGTCTCACTGCCAGAATTCAAGGGGTCTGTTTCATTGCGATTGGAGGGGAGCAAGGGCCAGAAATAGCTATCGCAAGAGGCCAGAACTGTTGGGAGTAAAGCAACAACCCTTGTAATAAGTCGTCTGAACTAGTTTGGGGGAGATAGAAAAAAGGGAACTTGTTTTCTTCCTTCACTAGTTTCTTCTTGTAACTATGCTTTGACATGGATCAAAAATCTATATCAAAATATGTTCAAAGGAATTATTACTATTACTATTACTACACACATCTTAAAGCACCCAAAATAGCTTTGTCGAACAGAGGTCGTGCAGTGTGATTTTCAAATCTTCTACTGTTGAGGAATTCTTTCCTGGTTGGCTGCTCTCTTTGCATCCAAACTGCTGGGTCTTCCCCAACCTGCTCAACTCGCTCAAGGTTCTGAGGCGGCTCTGCAATGCCGGGATCAGAAACATCAATGAGAAACAAGCCGCCTTTCAAGGAAGCTTGTCTGCCTTTTCCGATCTTCTCTTGAAGAACATCTGATAAGCTCCCAAGGAGCCCTGGAGATCCCTGGAACAGAATTTAAAAACCACAGATAACAAGGAACAGCAGCTAAGACTAGTGCTCAAAATGTGGATGAGAGAAATAACTGGGCTGGTTAGGCCAGATTCAATTATGAGCGCCACTGTGGGGTAGTGGTTAGGGTGCTGGGCTGGGACTCTGGCGACCCAGGTTCTAGTTCCCACTCAGCCATGAAGTTCACTGGGTGAGTTTGGACTAGTCCCTGACTCTCAGCCTAACGTACCTCACAAGGTTGTTGTGAGGATGAAATGGAGAGGAGGATCATGTAAGCCGCTTTGGGCTGCTTGGAGGAAAGGCAGGATATAAATGTAACAAAGAACTAACATAATGTCCACCTGAAAAAAAATGGGATGGCATCCCACCTCACCTGGAACATTGGGTAAGACCACTGAGAGCCATGGCTAGTCAGAATAGACAATACTGGGTCACACGGTGGACCAATGGTCTAAAGCAATGCCACGGGATCTATTTGTGCAGTCCCGCACAGGCAGGAAGCCAGGTGGTTTACTGAGACCCTGGTGGACTGCTTTTTTCAGCTTAGAATTTCACAGCTGGAAGGGACCTCAGGGGTCCTCCATTCCAAACACCTGCTGATGCAGGAAATCTACTGCTACTCTGCTTAAAAACCTCTAATGAAGGATTGTCCACCTGTAGCTTGGTGGGTCACATACTGTGCAGGCCTGTGCAAAGGTTCCACATCGCTTACTCTCCCTTTTCTGATGTGTGGCAGGCCCGGCATTGGTACACAGCACCCTTGGATGGCAGCCAGACAAATCCGTATTCCGAACCAGGTCATGGTGCACTTTGGTGACACCACTGTTTCATTTGACATCAATGAAATAAATGTTTGATCACTGGTGACATCACTGATGTTTGGTGACATCACTGTTTCATTTGACATCATTTATTTTAAATGATCTTTGGTGTCACTTTGGTGACATCACTGTTTCATTTGACTCCAACGCAATCTCCAATTGAATGTGTCCATCTTTTTGCGCAAGTAGATCTTTTACATAATTCAAGGGGTCTGTCTGTTTCATTGTGATTGGAGGGGAGCAAAGGCCAGAAATAGCTATTGCAAGAGGTCAGAACTGTTGGGAGTAAAGCAACAACCCTTGTGATAAGTCATCTGAACCAGTTTGGGGAAGACAGAAAAAAGAGAACTTGTTTTCTTCCTTCAGTAGTTCCTTCTTGTAACTACTCTTTGATATAGATCGCAAATCTCAGGCCTCCCTTCCTTCGTCCTTCTTCATCAGTAGTAAGTGTTCCTTTGTCTGGACAGTGCAACCATAATGGGTGGACTCAACCTTTTCTATCAGAAAGCAGTGGAGGCTGGTGGTGCTGAAACTACGCCGCTATAACTTACCAAAGAAATATAACTCTGAACAAGAACGACCCAATAAACAGAGCTGCTTCCATTTTTGGTCAGGGTTTCCTAAGGCAACCTTCGCCACCCCTTCTGTTAGAACTATGGGAGGCTGCCTCTTTGGGACTGCCTTTCTGCTAGATAAGGACTCTGCTGGTCTTTTCCCTCCTTCTATAAAGCTTTGGAAGGAGGGGGTTATGGATGGAAGTAAATTTCTCCCCATACCAAAATTCAAGCCAGAAACCCTGGGCAATATCCAACGTTAGCCCTACTTCAATTAGACCCATTGAAATGAATGGGACTTCAGTCCTGACTAACTCAACTCCTATTCATTTCAATTGGTCTACTCTAAGTAGGACTAACATTGGATACTATGCCCCGATTCCAGTTACTGTGTAAGGATATCTGGAATGGATCTCCCATTCTGGAAGGTTCTAGAAATAACATAGAAGGCCAGGCCTAAGAACATCGCCAATTGCGCTAGACTTCTCCTTGCATGCTTTAAGGCCTCCAGCATGGTGAGCGGTTGATGACGTCACCGATCCCTTGACAAAGGCCCTCTGAGCAAGTCGGGAGTGGATTGAGGCATTTGGCCAGAGTTCCATTCCAGAGTCTGAAGAGAGTAGAAAGGAATCCATTTCTAGATCCACAAAAACTTATCAGAGAACAAATTGGTTCCAGTCATCCCTCCTCGGGGTCTGTAGATGCAACGATGCCATCTTTCCAACACAGGAGAAAAAACACACCACTGGGCTTATTTGAAATGCAACTCTCATTTGTCTAATAACCTAAATCCAAGATTAGTGGAATTAGTAGTAAGAAATAATTCACCCTGTCCTTTCACAACACCCTGCCCTCCCATGCCACCATATTTCCCCACACAGAAACTGTGACAAGCTCATAACATGCACGGAGATATCTATGTATTTTTACCCCTTGGTTTTTATTTTATAGCAATTGTCCCCAATATAGAATTAATTAAATAACATTTAAAAACCTCCTTTGCACAAGTCAAGAGAATCCCAGAATATTTACAAACGTTTGTTCTGCATGTTTGTGTGTGTGATGGCGATTGTTTCTTTGCTCCATTTTTATTCTTTTCTCTTTCTCTCTCCTCCAGGAAGGAGTGGAAGAAGTTGCTCATCCAGGGGGTGTCTCCACGTAGGCACATGGCCTTTCTGACGTGGCTTCGCGACACCCCCTCCCTCTGCACGCAGGAGTACAGTACAAGAACGGCGCATATACATCCGACCAGTTCACAATGCTAAGTCACAAACACAACCGACGTGACGCAGTGAAGCTTCTCCAAAGGCGCGATGTTCAAACAACATAGCTGGCTTACGGACTGGGCGAAGGCAAGGTGAGGTGGTGGATTTGGGGGGCATGAAGAAGGTAGTGTGGGAAACAGAAGGGGCACAGCCCACCCAAGGCATTCTTGGCATTGTTAAAGGGTCAGTGCCAGCTCCAGGTTTTTGAGGGCCCTCAGGGAAGACACCCTCCATGGGCCCCCTCCTTCTGCGAGTCCACCTTCCCACCGCCATTGTCACCAGCTGTTCTTGCTCCTCATCCCTTTTCTCACCATTGCTCCCGCTTGCTTGCGTGGCAGGCAGAGAGCCAGTGAGCGCGTAGGCAGTGGCGTCTCCTGCTCCTCCTTCTCACCACCACCGTGGTCTGAGCCAGAGGCAGATGAACAAGCAGGTTGCCATGGTGAAGAGGAGGAGGACATGCAGGGGGCCCTTGTCAGTGGGCCCCTGCTGGGGTGTGGGCCCTCGGCAGGTGCACAGCCATGCCTACCCTTGACGCTGACCCTGTGGGCGATCTCCAAGGAAGGACTTTCACCAGAACTAGTTCCCAGGATTAGGGCTGGTATCATGGATCAGAATTGTCAGGCACCTGCTGAGGCCCACACTATCCAGCCGGGGCCCACTGCTGACCTCGGGAGCCCCCTTCCCTGCTTCACCTCCTTCTTGTTGGTGCCTGTTCACCCAACCTCTCCAAGCGTCTGAACAGTGACCAGAGCAAAGAGAACGCTTTACGACCCCTCCTTTCCTTTCCCTCTCCTCCTCAGCAATGAGCTGGATTGGGACCAGTGGGAATGGGCAAGTGAATGAGCCGTGGTGACCGTAGCAAGGAGGGAGGCTCACCCGGGGAGAGGGGCCCAAGGAGGACATCTTGCCAAGGGTGCCAAAGCCAAGAGCCGACACTGCTCAGGATCCCCCGAGGAAAGCCACAACAGCTGGATTTAAGACTGGTTTTTAAATGCCTAGATATGGAGGCGCGGTGCATGAAAAGAGCAGAGATGTAGCCATTCTAGCCAGGACATCTCAGAAACTGAAAAACAGGAAAAAGTGCTTCAAAATAACTGAACTACCCTTTATCAAGAAGAAAACGACGGAAATCCCATTCTGTCTCCTAAGTGCTTCTGCCTTATTTGCAAAAATCACCACTTGATGGTATGCCAATATGGGGCATGGTTTCTGCCCCTTTAAGTGGGTCTGTAGGAGAGACAAGAAGTGCCAATTCGCCTGTGGCAATGCTGGGGGGAAAGGTGCCTGCTGAATTTTGCCCCCACTTCAAGCCTCTTAAAAGGGATAATAGACAGTATTCCTTGTCTATTATCATTAAGCCTTGTCCATACTATCTGGGGATGATGGAAGTTGTAGTCCAACACATATGGAGGCACTGGGTTGGGGAAGGCTGTTCTGGGATATGGTCCCATTACTTATGGAGAGGAACAACCACATGCTACAGATGCCGCTGGTCTTGGTTTTTGGAAAGGAATCTCTTTTTTCCAGGATCGCATGAGCTTTGCAACAATCGCTACTTTGGACAAGCTTCGCTGCTTCAATGCTACAACAGGAAACTATCATTTTTTAATGTCTCTTTTTTTAAAAAAAAGTCTTATCTTTCATAAGATACCCATCTTCCATATGAGGTTGTGTTATTATTATTTTGCGTTTTAAAAATGATTTGTTACTGTTTTTATGTGTGTTTTTTAATTTAAAAAAAGCTTTCCTCCTTCTCAGCAGTGACAGAAACTGAGGTAAACGTATGTTTAACATGAAAACAAAATTCTCTTACGTAGGGGAGAAGGGTCTGAAAGTGGACAGCCAACGAAAGGGGAAACCACCATGGACAAAGACAAGGATAATGGAAAACATCACACACTCACGTGCCCCCAACAGCCCCTGCTCCCAACATCCCCACCATTCCCCTTCAATCCCCCCAAAAAAACAACTGAAAAAATTAAAAACAAAACAAGGTCTATATGGTGTTCTTAATCCTTATCTACATTATTGCACAAAAGATCAAGGACAATTGGGACCTAAGGCAAAAAGGAGACATTGCGGCTAATATCTAAAATCTGTGCAGTGCCTATTTCTAAAAAAATTCTAGCATTGGCTGCCACCCCAACCACCACCTGCACACACAAAATGGTGGGGTGACACCAAGGGAGAGAGAGAGAGGGGAGTGAAAGAGCTGCATTCTCCCCAGAAAACTCCGATATGGAGTGTCGAGACATACCGATTAACAAGCGAGTATGGACAAGTGAAGAGATGAGCGGTGGGTCTCTCGGGTCACACCAAGGAAGGTTTTGACATTTGGTGTGCCCCCAAATTGATAACTTGTCTGAAGGGCAGGTAGAAAAGGCAGTTAGGTGTTGTCCCTCATGCTCTCCTCCTAACCTTGTGAAAGTCTGGCTAAGAGGATGATGCAATGGTTAGGTTAGGCGGGGTCACGCCAGGCTGCTGTATATCCAGAGCTTACGGACAATTAGGGGTCAACGTGTTTGGCAAGGGCGCGCGTGGTCGGTGCATGCCATGGTTGGCACTGATTACACAGAAAACACACCCTTGCTTTATACACACAAACACACACTCACACACACAGAATCTGGAAAACACCAGCTTCTGGGTGGTAACCCCCTCAAGGTGGGAGGGGCGGTGTGGGGGTATGGATGGTGGGCAGCTACTTTTGTGTGTTTTTATTTTGTAAACTGCTGTTCCTTCAGAAATAGCATTATAGCCCTTTGTGCAGACAGAACTGAGCCTTGGGGAGGCTGTCTCTCTCTCTCTCTCTTTCTCTCTCTTTCTCTCTCTCTCTCTCACACACACACACACACACACACACAAACAGTGTGCCCACAGACTGGTTTGGAGGAGAGGAGAGGAGAGGAGAGGAGAGGAGAGGAGAGGAGAGGAGAGGAGAGGGAACAACCAATGGAATGAAGGACTGAGTTGGGTTTCTCTGTCCAATGCCACTCTTTTCTACCTCAGGAAGGGGAGATAGAGAGTGGATGGGAACATGGACAAGACATAGCCAATTTGGCTTCACAAGAAAGGATGCCACAATGCACATCTTCCTCTGGGATTAACCCTTCCCAAAGCAATGGCACCTACGGACAACTAACTGCCAGTGTCTCTCCAAAGAAGGGCCTCCCCACAGGTCAATGCGTCAACAGCAAAGGGAGGTCAGTATTGGTCTAAGCCCTTGGTGAAAAGAGGGTGTTGCGTTGGTAGGAGCCCCTTTGTGAAAAGGTAAAAAACTTAATTCCTAGCCACCCAAGCCCTAGGTTAATTGTGAGCTGACCTTCAAAGCATAATCAAACATCCTGTGATCCACCTCAGGGATATTACACATGACTTTGGGACTCATGTCTAGACTTCTTTTCTATCTGGGCTGATGTGGTTTTCACCAGTCCAGATACTGGCGGTCCCATGGCTAATGGGTTGCCGGAACTTTCTGTCATGGACCACAGCTGCAATTTGGCATCCCTGGTGACCTGGGGAGTATGCCCTTCAGTCATACTGGAATTGCTGTTGAACTGCCCTTTCTCCACCCCACAAGAAACTCTGAGAAGTCAAAGTACCAGAATCCCAAGCTGATTAAAAAAATCAGCCCAGATCAATGGGTTGTATGAAATGAGCCCTTGGTATCATTTGAAGATCTTCATTAGACAGAGGGTATTGCTGTGTGATGACTCTCTCTGATGAACGCTTAATTCTGGTTCCGGTAATGTTTAGAAGTCTACTCCATGTTTTCTTAGCAGTTCTAGCGTACTAGAATCTAGCGTACTAGTTCCAACCCAGTTTTTATTAAGGACTCAAACTCACTCTCTTTCTCCCCGTCCTCGCTCTCCTGGTCACCCCCCATCTGGTCAGGCAACCATGAAAAATTTGGACAGGCCTCAGCTGAAGTACTTTTTGATACTAAAGTTGTTCTAAAGAAACCGTATTCTGCTTAGACCACTTCTTGGCATTTTCCTCGGTCCCTGAAGAATCTTACAGTTCTCTGGAGAGCTATCCTACATGTTCAGTCGTGAAATCTCCCACCCCATCCTTATTGAATTGTTGTTCAACAGGGGCAGTCTAGTCTTTGCTGTGTATCCTCTCAGTGAGCCCACACTGAGTCCCCCGGCTCATACACACTTCACAACGCACATGCCCAGTTCTGACCAAAGGTGGGCAGTGACCTCACACAAAATGTCTTCCCTTTTTCTCTCCCCATCGTTAAGCCTGAGTAACTTAACGTTCGGCCCGGCCCTATGGTTCGGCCTTAGGAGCAAAAGAAAATATCTCTTTTCCTGAGGGGTGATGGCCACACAGCAAATAGTTACAGCTGACCTGACAACCATGTAGACACACATATACATACATACGTGCACACACCTACACACGCACACATGACACAGGAAACACTTGCTACATCAGTGGCACCATTTGCTTCCCTGGCAGCCCTGTCATATCTCTGCCTTCATCCTGACTCTGCGCTTAGGACTCACGCTGGGGGTAGCGCCAGTCAGGGGGAAGAAAACCCCTACTTCTACCTGCCACATCTCCAGGAAGAGATATAGCCAGGCTGAATGCCATGGCTTAGTCAACTGGGCTATCTTTCCCCCTTGGGGGAGCCTCAGAGACCCCCTCAAAATCAGAACAAAGAGACAAATGCCAATTCGACAGGTAGGCCTCCCAGACTGCCGAGGCCTCCCCTGGTGTGCTGAGGTCATCAGCCTCATTTCTGGGGAGATTCTTTCAGCTCCGTTTATAGTCTGGAGGGCACAAACCCACCTGCACAATACCTCCGAGATGTCCCAGAGGTGGGCAGAGAGTAATCCAGTTGATGCTGAGCAACTAGGCTCCATAAGACCCCGCTTATTGCCCTCAGGGGGCTCCAGAGGTCCTAGAGCTCTAACCTCTTTGCTCAGCGCCTACTCTGTTTATCCCAGCAGGCGCACCAACCCTGCGAAGAAACTGCCTGCCAGATCACCGGGGCTGCGCCATCCCACTACTGTCCCTTCATCTTCCCCTCACAGATCAATTAATATAATTATTATTATTCCTTGGCAAGGGTTCCTGTTCCTTCCCCCTCAGAACAGAAACCTTTCGAAAGCTAGTCCTGACTGGAGAAAAGAGAATGGCTGGCTGGAGGAGCTCTGCTTCCCCTCAGAATGAAACGGCGGTATGAGTTTGCCAGCGGTTTATCGTGGTCACGCCACACTCTCTCCTCTCTGACGGCCAAGCCACTGGCCCCTTCCTTCAGCTCTCGGCTCCCCGCTTCTGTGTGAGGAAAGCCGCCTTCTACTGCGGCCTTAAACTATGCCAACAGATAACTTTTCGCATCCTTAGGATTACTGAGTAAAATATGAATAATCTTTTCCTCTCTTTTTTTCCTGTTTTTTTTTTCATTTTCCTGTTTTTTTTTTGCTTTTTCTTTTTTTGCTTTGAAAGATATGGATCCTGGTCCCTTTTGGGATAAAAAGGAATTCTTCTGCACGCAGCCTGTCCCAGAGCAGGAGAGGACACTGCAGTGCTGACATCTTAACTGGAGGCTGTGAGGCACAGACGGCCCGGCCGTGCCCTTGTCAGACACAGATTTCAATGGCTGTGGCCAGCACCATTTGGCCTTTGCCTTTGTCCTGACGCCCGTCAGTTCTGTTGCCTCCCCCCGGGGAAGGGAGGCCGGACTCTGAGGCAGAGAGCCGGGAGACGCTGCCTTCCGTCAGAATGGTCCTCTTGAGTGGTGTTGGGGTGCAGGTGCTGGGCGTCTCATGGCGGTGAGGGCCGGTGGAGAGCTTGTCCCCAGTGTGCTTGCGGGAGCGGTACGAGGGCCGGCGGCGGACCTCCGACATCAGGTCGTACTTGATGAAGAAGAAGACCTCCTTCACGGGGCAGCGTTTCTCCGGGTCTAGGGCCAGCAGGCGCTGGAACATCCGCAGCGCGTTGTCCGTGAAGCGGCGCCATTGGGAAGGCAAGCCGGCCAGGCGCCCCTTTTGCCACCTCACAAACTCCTCAAAGAATGTGTCCGAAGCCGAGGCGGCCTCCCAGGGGAAGTTGCCCGTCAGCACGCAGAAGATGAGCACCCCAAAAGCCCACACATCAATGCTGGTGTCCACCATGAAGCCCTCAGCCCGGCCAGCCTGGCAGACTTCGGGCGCCGTGTACGGGATGGTCCCGCTAATGCGCTTCACCCGGCATCCCACCTTGCGCGTCATGCCGAAGTCGGCCAGCTTCACGCGCCGGCAGTCGCGGTCGAAAAGGAGCACGTTTTCTGGCTTGATGTCCCGGTGCACTAAGTTTTTGCTGTGCATGTAATCCAGTGCCAGGCCCAGCTGCTGCACACAGCGCTTCACCATGTCCTCAGGAAGCCCCACCTGCAAGCACAGAGATACACCGTGAGCTAGCCATCTGCAACTTGAGGCCACGGGGCCAAAGGCGGCCTCCTGATCAGTCCCAGTTGAACCCCTCCTCCCCACCCAGTTGCCAAGTGGAGGAAAAAGAAGTGTGCTAAAGAACTGGTGGCTGGGAGGGTGGGATATTTTAGCAGTCTGCTCCAAGAGGTGGAGGCAGGTTTTGGCCCACCGCAGCCCCATCACCGCCTCAGAGCAGCAGGACCTGCAAAAGTAGTTGCTGACCAGGACTATAAGCACTAGTGATTTCTGGAGCGGGAGGGAAATCTGGCTTCTTTTTCCCTCTCCATTTCTTCTTCTTCTTTTCTCCACATGATGAAGGAAAGGGTCCTGATCCAGAGGAAACACAATGCCCCTCTGCATCTCTAGGTCCAGCCAGCCTTACGTGATACTGTTGTAATATACATTGCTTATATTGTAGGTTGTTGTAAGTTGCCATGGGTCTTTTTAAGGAGGAAGGCGATGGAGGGAGCAATCCTGCGGCTGCTAGTCAGTGGCTAGACAGCCATAGGATATGTGGGTTTCCAGGAACTGACCTCAGATCCCGCGCTCCGAGGTCGGTTCCCAGAGAACTGATCTTCCCCCACTCCCGCGCTGCCTCACAAGCAGCTCGGAATGGCCCTGCACTCAGAAGAGGAGCGCGGAGTGGCCTAAACGGGGCATTCCGGGGGGCATTCCAGGGCGGGGAAAGCGGAAATGCCGATACGACAATCCTTTGTGTTGCCCAGCAGCCTCGTCCCCTGCTCCGCCTTTCTGCAGCTAGACAGCTGAAATCAGCTGTCTAGCCACAAATGCAGGGCAGGAGAAGTGCATTCCCTTGTAGCAAACTTTCCTGGGGGTGGGGTGGGGAGGGGAGGGGCTGCATGTCATGGGTGGGGGCAAAGCAAAACTGGACAGGACCCCCCATTCTCTCTCTCATACACATTTATATTCATAAATATCCACACATGCATTCATACACATCCACACACAAACACATCCACACATGTTGTTTAACCCAGGAATTGCCAGAGACAAGCAAAGCAATGAGTGCGCTGCCTCTCAGGTGCTCAGTGTTTCCGCTTTCAATTAACAGCCCAGGGAACACCTTGTTGCAGGGTTGTTTCATGACATGTGAGCCGGAAACTCTGGGTTGTTTATGTGTTAAACAATCCGGAGATAACCCAACAATTGCCTGTGGTTTGTTGTTGGGTTAACTCTGGGTTGTTTATGTATTAAACAATCCAGAGTTAACCCAACAATTGCCTGTGGTTTGTTGTTGGGTTAACTCTGGGTTGTTTATGTGTTAAACAATCCAGAGTTAACCCAACCATTGCCTGTTTACAATTAACAATTAACAATTAATTAAACAATTGCCTGTTTACAATTAACAATTAACAATTGCCAGAGTTAACCCAACAATTGCCTGCAACAAATTGCCTGTGGTTTGTTGTTGGGTTAACTCTGGGTTGTTTAACCCATCAATAGCCCAGAGTTTCCAGGTTTGCATGTCACAAAACAACCCAGGAATGGGGTGTTTCTGGGTTTTTAATTGAAAGCAGAAATGGCAAGCATCCTGTAGGCCATGCACTGATTGCTTTGGTCATCCCTGGCAATTCCTGAGTTAAATAACTCAGGAATTGCAGCATGATGTGTGAACCATCCCACTCGCTTCAAGCTCCATTCAGGTGAAGAACCCTCACTTTCCCTACAGAATGGAGACCAAGGGATCCACATAGCAAAAGAACCAGTGCAAGCAAGGTCTAGTTACCTGTGGAGGAATGATGTCGAAGAGGTCTCCGCCAGGTGCGTATTCCTGGGCGAAGACATAGCAGTCTTCCGTCTCAAAGACCACGTCAAAGACCTTGATAATGAAGGGGCTTGAGGACAGCGTATTGGTGATGCTGAACTCCCGCAGGAAGTTCTTCAGCTTGGTCTTGTTCTTGTTGACAAACTTCAACGCCATCTTGGTGCCTGTGGACAGGGAGTGGGGTGGTGGTGATGGATGGAAGGAAGGAAGGAAGGAAGGAAGGAAGGAAGGAAGGAAGGAGAATTTTTACTTTTACTCTGAAGTTGGGGAGGAAATGGCTCCTCCAGAAGTCACTACCCAAATGGGATGACGACAACAATCAGAGGAAAGGAACTTTTGGTAGGGTTGAAGTTTCCCCTTCAGGTCCCAGCCTCGACTCTTGGCCATACTAAGATGAAAAGATACATGTTTGATCTATATTAGATCAGAACTAATGGATCCTGCAACACGATAACTGCAGTGTATCAAGCAAAACCTTGTATATGCTTGATTCATGTTTTATCCAAATTTGGCTATAAGGCACTTTGGGACCTAATTTTTTGGTGTTTAAGAGCGCAATCCTATGGGGATAGTCGGCTGCCTCCAAAGTTGGAGGCAACTGACTATCCATTGCAGGGCGGGCTCAGCATGGAGGGGATCTTCTCTTCCGTGCTCTGGCTGCCCTGCATTTGCAGCTAGACAGCCAATTTAGTCTGTCTAGCCGGGGCACCTCAGAGCGGGGGGCGGCAGGGAGGCCGGACAGTGCATAGGAAGCGTCATAATGGTGCTTCTGCCATCCCCTCCCCACCCCCAGGAACGCCCCCTTTTCCCCTGCTCCACACTGCTCTTCCGAGGGCAGAGCTAGGGATGAACCGCACCGCCTACAAAGCGGCAGGGGAGGGAGGGAGTTTTCTGGGAACTGACCTCAGAGCACTGGCTCCGAACTCAGTTCCCAGAAAACAAATCCTATGGCCATCTAGCTGCTGTCTAGCAGCCATAGGATTGTGCCCTGAAGGTGCAATCCTATGCAAGTTTAGACAGAAAAAGTTCAGCTGTGCTGGCTGGGGAATGCTGGGAGATCCAGGACCTTTTTCTTTCTAAACATGCATAGGATTGCACCCTTACTCAGGGTTTTTTTTTCTTTCTTTTAAGAGTCGTGTTTTACAGGTTTTTAACTCCATTGCCTTTTGAGAAGAAGCAAGTAGCTGATATTGATGTGACTGAGATCACACCATATACTTTTTAGGACTGCAATCCTATACCCACGTCATCTTTCCAGGTTTCCAAAATGTAGATGTTATCAGTTATACAATGATACATGAACATTGATCCATAAATATTTTGAGTTCTTTATGCAATATCACATCATTCATATTTTCTGTTTGGGCTGTATTAATAGAAGCATAGCTTCCAAATCCTGGGAAGTACCAGTTCCCCTCTACTCAGCACTGGTTAGGCCTCATCTGGAGTACTGTGTCCAGTTCTGGGCACCGCTCTTTAAGAAGGATGCAGACAAGCTGGAGCGGGTTCAGAGGAGGGCAACAAAGATGATCAGGGGACTGGAAACAAAGCCCTGTGAGGAGAGACTGAAAGAACTGGGCATGTTTAGTCTTGATAAGAGAAGACTGAGCAGAGATAGGATAGCGCTCTTCAAGTACTTGAAAGGTTGCCACAGAGAGGAAGGCCAGGATCTCTTCTCGATCATGCCAGAGTGCAGGACACAGAATAATGGGCTCAAGTTACAGGAAGCCAGATTCCGGCTGAACATCAGGAAAAACTTCCTGACTGTCAGAGCAATACGACAATGGAACCAATTACCTGGGGAGGTGGTGGGCTCTCCCCCACTGGAGGCCTTCAGGATGAGGCTGGACAGCCATTTGTCAGGGATGCTCTGACTTGGATTCCTGCATTGAGCAGGGGGTTGGACTCGATGGTCTTGTAGGCCCCTTCCAACCCTACTTCTCTATGATTCTATCAAATAATTCCAGCATTTGGCATTCGTTGTACTATCTATTTTTAAATACATGGCATTTGCTTATTGCTCCTGAGAAAGACATTTAGTTGACGCACACTGGCCGGTCTTAACAAAATGAATGACTACTTGAAGCACCAGCTTCCTTCGTTTTTCTGGGAGGGTGGTGGTGGGTGGTGCTAACCCCGTTTTCTACTAAGAAAACAGAAACAGGGGAGCATCCAAAGTAAATCACAAAGAAGAGAAACAGGTTCTCAGGATGCAAAAAAGTCTGCAGAATTTTTTCAGCAAAGGATTGTCTCCTGTGTCACCAGTAGATTGACACAGGAGACAATCTTCTACTGAAAAAATTCTGCAGACTTTTTTCTCTACCCTCTGAAGAAGGCCTAAAAATAAGAAAAAGGCTGAAACGTGGTGGACTTCCTACAATTATTATTTTTTGCATCCTGAGAACCTGTTTCTCTTCTTTGTGATTCCTCATTCTCTACTGCCTAGGGTGCTGGCAGCCACTGCGAGTTGCAGAGAAATTTGCCGGGACAATGCTAATGGGAGGTAGAAAGAAGCAGAAAAGGCAGTCACCTGGGAGCCAGGAATAAACACTCAGGAGGTCTGTAGACAACCTATTAAAGCAGGGGTGCAGAACCCCTGGCCTGTGGGCCAAATCCAGCCCACGGAGCTTCCTGGGGATCCTCCAGGAACCAAGCCCCACCCCTGGAGGAATCTGACCCCCCAGAGGGAACCTCTGCTGTTATCTGAAACTGGAGATAACAGCAGGGCCCTGTGCATTGCTCAAGTCCCTTTCGCCATACTCTGTGCCTCTCTCAGCACAGGGAAATGCTGAAACAGGTGGGGTGATGATGTCAGGAAGCCACACCCACCACCATAATCCAGCCCATTAGGGGCCTCATTGGGAGCGATCTAGCCCCCTACCTTAAAACTCTTCTGCACTCTTACATTAGAGTTCGAATCGAAGCCATTCTCCTGCCTGGACTCCGCCAGCAGGGGGCACTGCTGAGCTCACCTGTGCTCTTGTGGGAGACCAGGTCCACCTTGCCGTAAGTTCCTTTTCCCAGCTCACGGATGAGGTCATAGTGTTTGTTGATGTCCGTGCCGGAGAGCGTGCGGATAGCCAGCGACTGCATGTCCTCAGTGATGAGAGGCACACCACAGCAGGCCAACTTCCGTGATGGCTCCTGCTCGATGGAGCCCGCACTCATTGTCACGCTGAGAGAGAGAGAGAGAGAGGTCGACAGTCATCAGATTTTCTGATAAACCATCCTCTGGGGTGCAATGAAGTCAAGGAAGTAGAAACAGAACTCTGGGACAAGTTCAAAAGCCAGCCTATTCTTTTTTCCATTTTTTTATTCTATTATTATTATTTTCTTTTTTATTTCTTTTTTATTCTTTTTTAATTCTTTTTTCAAAGCCAGACTATTCTTTTTTCCATTTTTATTCTATTATTATTATTACTATCTTTTTTCTTATTTTTTATTCTTTTTTTCAAAGCCAGACTATTCTTCTTTCAATTTTTTTATTCTATTATTATTATAATTATTATTTTCTTTTTTATTCTTTTTTTAGTCTTATTCTTTATTCTTTTTTCAAAGCCAGCCTATTCTTTTTTCAATTTTTTATTCTATTATTATTATTGTTTTTTTCTTTCTCCCCTTTTTTTCTTATTTTTTATTCTTTTTTCAAAGCCAGACTATTCTTTTTTCAATTTTTTATTCTATTATTATTATTATTTTAATTCTTTTTTAAATTCTTATTTTTTAATTCTTTTTTCAAAGCCAGACTATTCTTTTTTCAAATTTCTAATCTGAAGTTTGAAATCTCACAGTTTGTAAACGCTGAAATTAAATGTAACACAATAATATCCAATAATCAGAGCTTTCCCCAACCACATGCCCTCCAAATCGACTGGACTACATCTCCCAGCACCCCCAACCTTTTTTCTGTCTAAACATACATAGGCTTGCGCCTTGAGTCTCTTTTGGGGCTATGGTGTGAGAAACTCTTGGGTTCTAGTAAAATACAAAAGAGATCTTGCAAGCCTCAAGTCTGTCCACTCCTGCTGTACACAGTATACCAAAGCCGCCCCATCAATTTGTATTATGGCATGCCGATGCTGGCCGCATTACGACTGCATTCCTGCATCCTTCCTGGTCCCTTATGCCATTCCACAAATTGTTCGCGTAGGATGGTAAGCCCAGGACGCTTGCTTGTTCTGTTGATTCATTTTTCTTCCTTTCTTCCTCCAGCTCAGACTAAAAATTGCTGTGTTTAACCGCTTCTCATTGACTAAAATGACTGTCCGCCCCCGCCTTCCGAGCTCTGTGTCTGTGGCAGGTATTTATAGGCAATCCCTATGTCTCCCTCTGATTGCAGCTTCTTCTTTCCTCAAAGACTGCACCGTTCTGCAACCTCACATTTCTCTTCAGGGAGGGACCGTAGCTCAGGGGTAGAGCACATACTTTGCGTGCCAAAGTTCCCAGGTTCAGTTCCTGGTGTCTCCAGGGAAATGGATCTGGGAAAGAGCCCTCTCTCACTGAAACCCTGGAGAATTGCTACCAGTTAAGGTAGACAATGCTCAGGACCATTGATATGTTGGATGGCCTTTGAAACTGGTCCAGAAACTGGTCCAAAATAGGGCAGCAAGATTGTTAACATGATCCTATATGATCATATTAAGCCAGTGCTGTGTGATATGCACTGGCTTCCAGTCTGTTTCCAGACCGAGTTGTTAGGGCTGGTATTAACCTTCAAAGCCCTAAACCATTGATGCAGAACGTCAGGACAAGGGACCAGCCCTGGCCCTCTGAGGGTCACAGTCCTGCCTTCTGGGGTTCCCCAGAGGACCACACCTTCTTCTCCTGGGCCCCCCTTCCCCTCGCAACACCGATTGTTAGGTAGTTTCCTGACTTCTGTGAAGTTCTTCCCCCATTCTAAAAGGTTGCAATGCCTCTCCTAAGGCTGAGTTACTGGCTTGAAGCTAAAACACACCAGTCTTGGGGGTAATTTTATTATTTTCCCTTCGGCCCCACTGGATGTGGCCCCCGCAAGCTTCTCTGAAATGCAATTTGGCCCTCAGGCTTGGGGCCAGGCTACCTGAAGGTTCTCTCTGGATCCTAAAATCATCTTAAGAGACATACCTCCCCTGTCAAATGAGGGTAGCCACTAAGGCCTTGTCAGTGGTGGCATTCCAGTTGTGGAATGCCATCCCTGGAGTGGCTCACCTAGCACCTACATTGTAGTGTACATTTGGGGTGCCAGGTGAAGGCCTTTTCCTTCCCCCAGGCTTTTTGGTCTACATAAACATACATCCTGCTATGTAAGGCAGCTTCCTATTTTCCCTTTGCTTGGTGTTCAATCTTGCACCCTGATGGATACCCTCCCAATGAAATTCCCATGCTGTTACTCATCCGCTGTGAATTGTAGTGTTCTGTTTCTTATGAGAGAACGTCATGCTATCAGGAACACGTGGCTGCCATTGAAAACAGCAGCTCTGTGTGAAGATCCTCGCACTGCCTTGGTAACATGTAGCTCACTTCCTGATATCATTGGCTGCTGTTGGCTGGGACAGGAGCATGGGCCATGGTCAACATCACAGTGGGAGGATGTGATGGTCTATGGAGGGGGAACACAACATAGACCCCATGTAATGGCTCTCCTGCATGCAAAATGCACAGCTCAAAACCTTTGCTTGATTCTTTTGGGGCTATTTAACAGTTAATTGTCTTTAAATGCCTTCTTATCTCTGATCAGTGATCGGAGGGAACAGCAAAAGATGCTTGCGGGCTGGATGAGGAACTCTAGGGGCCACACCTGGTCTAGCGGCTAAAGGTTCCCCATCCCTAAAACAGGGGATGCTTCCAGACAGAGGGCTCCGAGTGCTGACACTCAAAGGTCACTGTGCAGCTATTCCATCTTTTTTCCTTAAAAGACTTTTTCTGGTAAGAATAAAGGCAGAAGTGCTGCGAAAAGACAGAAGGGTCACAAAAGCGAGATGATGTCATCTGGGCCTCCCGTAAAATTCCGTGTATGAGACAGGGCGTTTACACAGTAAAAGTCTTATCTGGGAGCTCCCTTGGAAAAAGCGCCCAGTATGCATGGACTGCGGACTGCCATCTCATATGCTCCAAGATGGTCTGCATTTCCCAGGGGCAGATCTGCATTTCTGGTACCCATCACAGCTAAATCACTGCCTGCATTTTGCCTTTAATGTGAATTGCTACAATGACCATTCTTAAGGTTGCAAAGAAGAGCTTTATATTTTTTCGCAAGATACTTTTGGCCCAACTCTGACATCTGCCCAGTCCACATACCTTACTGCAGCCTTCCCAATATGGTGCCCTCCAGATGTTTTGGACTTCCAACCTCCATCAGCCCCAGCCAGCATAGCCAATAGTTGGGAATCCTGGGTATTGTAGCCCAAAACATCCACATGGTCCCGGGTTGGAGAAGGTGGTTTTACTGTAACTAAGTTCATGTAAATGCATATTATCCCTCTGTCTCCCCTGCCCCCACTTAGGTCCCCTTCTTCTATTGTCACATCTATTTCCAGAGTGTGTAAGGCCCTTGGGGCAGAGACCTGTCTTCTCAATCTTTGTACATGGCTCGTGCTATCTAAATTCATCATCATCTTGACTCTAGTGCACAAGCATGGCAACAAACATGCATGAACACTAAGGCACCATGTAGTCCATAATCTTCATTGCACATGATCCAGCAAGCAGACAACCATGCTTGTGTTGCATATCTTTAACCAAAAGATCAAACTCTGTCTTTGCTTTTAAATCCATGCAGGACAGGTAATCATGAGGAATGAAAAATACAACGTGCATCAAGCTGAGGAGAGCTTTGAGCAATACTTAATAGCGTGTGTAGGAGAGCTCTCTGGCATTGATCCTTGGCATGGGAATAGGAGTGTTATAAGTACATGGGACTGCCCCTATTTTCATTTTTCATCTGTAAAATATTTGATGGCATGTCATTTTCGGCTGCAGTACCGTGTTCCTAATGGTGTCTAGTTCTGCCCTCCAGTTCTGTCTATACCAGCCAATTTTCACTTGATTATTTTCACACGGTGGCGTTCAATCTTTTTGGCAAGTGTGCTTCAAGACAAGTTCAAAGGATTGAGACCATGCGTTCCAGTAAATACTCCCGTTCACAGGCAAACACATTACCCCTGGGAGGCAAAGTGCACAGCTGCACAATTGCGCACTGATGTGTCCGCTGCTATTCTCTGCATAATACATTTTGAGGGCAGTAGTTTTTTTTTGGGGGGGGAGTCCTCTGGGTGCACATGGAGGACATTGGCTTGTTTCAGCATGACAGAGCTTCAAGATTCTGAATCATTAATCCAGTTCCCCAGGTGGCAGCTGACAACAGCCTCCTTCTGTTGTTCTGCAGGACCCCTGGCATGTTGAGCTGCTTCCAAATAAATACTCCTCCAAATTTCTCCCTGGATTTTGGACCTCAAACAGAGCATGCCAGACTCCAGGGGGCCCTGCCTATCAGACTTTGATGTTGTTGCCCCCCCACACACACACACACATGCTTTTGCTGCTGCCAGTCACTCACTAATACACACAGATGGCCCAGATGTGTTTTCTGGGTGGGTCGGAGTAGCTTTTTTAATGGGAGCCGAGACAGGTCAGTGCTTGGCTTCGCTCTGTGCCAGCCAGCCATGTTATATTACCTGAAATGCAATGCTCAAGCTGACATCGAACACATTGGGCATTGCATTTTGGGTAATCTAACATGGTGGTTGGATGGCACAGAGTGGAGCGGAGCACCGGCCCGTCTTGGCACCCATTTAGAAGTGCTGCTGCCTGTTCGTCTGCTGGGAAACTTGTTAGGAGGGGGTGAAGTGAGGGCTGCTGTGGCAAGTAATGGCAGGTTCAATGGCGTTGTGAGGATACAAAGGGGAGCAAATTACAAACACTACCTGGAGCATGCTGGAGCAAAGGTGGGATACACAGTGGCGGCTGGTGACTCCAGTTCTGGAGCGGTGGTGGTTCCATTTGAGGTTTTAGTTCTAACCATCCAAAACTCTAAAGGTGCTATCCAAGGTGCTGAATCCATACTGGATATAATGTTAAGCACCTTGGATAGCACCTTTAGAGTTTTGGCTGGTGGTAACTAAAACCCAGAATGGAATCACTGCCTCTCTGGAACTGGAGTCACCGGCTGCCACTGGGGATATAGATGCAATTGATCATATTTAATTACCAAATTTTGTACAAAGCAGACTTTGCTGCAGATTTCACTTCCTTTCGTTCATACTTATCCAGTCTGGTGCACCAGGTTGGGGAAGGCTGCTTTAGTTCTGTTGTGTTTCTGGAGCAGAATATAAAGCAATCCATCTGTAAGCACCTTGAAAACAATGCAGTGATTACTCAAAGCCAATATGGATTTGTCAAGAACAAATCCTGCCAGACGAATCTGATCTCATTTTTTGATCAAGTAACCTCCCTTGTGGACTGTGGGAATGCTGTAGACATAATAGACCTCGACTTCAGCAAAGCTTTCAACAAAGTGCCCCATGATATCCTGATGAGCAAACTAGCTCGAAGTGGGCTAGATGAAACAACAATCCAGTGGATCCACAGTTGGCTACAGAATTGGACTCAAAGAGTGCTTATCAATGGGATCTTCTCAAACTGGGGAGAAATAACGAGCGGGGTACCGCAGGGCTCAGTCCTGGGCCCAGTGCTCTTCAACATTTTTATTCATGACTTGGAAGAGGAGGTGCAGGGAATGCTGATCAAATTTGCAGATGACACAAAATTGGGCGGGATAGCTAATACTTTGGAAGACAGAAACAAAAAGTGATCTTGATAGATTGGAGCGCTGGGCAGAAAACAACAGAATGACATTTAATAGGGATAAATGCCAAGTTCTGCACCTAGGAAAAAGAAACCAAATGCACAGTTAGTTACAAGATGGGCAATACGTGGCTCAACAACACTACAAGTGAGAAAGATCTTGGAATTGTTGTAGATCACGAGCTGAATATGAGCCATCAATGTGATGTGACTGCAAAAAAGGCAAATGCTATTTTGGGCTGCATTAATAGAAGCATAGCTTCCAAATCCCGGGAAGTACTAGTTCCCCTCTACTCAGCACTGGTTAGGCCTCATCTGGAGTACTGTGTCCAGTTCTGGGCACCACATTTTAAGAAGGTTGCAGACAAACTGGAGAGGGTTCAGAGAAGGGCAACAAGGATGATCAGGGGACTGGAAACAAAGCCCTGTGAGGAGAGGCTGAAAGAACTGGGCATGTTTATCCTTGAGAAGAGAAGACTGAGCAGAGATAGGATAGCGCTCTACAAGTACTTGAAAGGTTGTCACAGAGAGGAAGGCCAGAAGCTCTTCTCCATCATCCCAGAGTGCAGGACATGGAATCATGGGCTCAAGTTACAGGAAGCCAGATTCTGGCTGAACATCAGGAAAAACTCCCTGACTGTTAGAGCAATATGGCAATGGAGCCCATTACCTAGGGAGGTGGGGGCTCTCCCACACTAGAGGCGTTCAAGACGAGGCTGGACAGCCATCTGTCAGGGATGCTCTGACTTGGATTCCTGCACTGAGCAGGGGGTTGGACTTGATGGCCTCGTAGGCCCCTTCCAACCCCACTATTCTATGATTCTATGTGTCTCTCCACTCCACCCGAGACACTCGCGTTACCAATGCACATACGTGCATGGATAAAACAGTACTTGCAATTGTATCAAGATTCTTTTTGTTTGTTTCACTCGTGCACATGTGTGCTTATGTACATTGATAAAAAAACACAAACAAAATTGTTTTGATTTCATTATACACAGAAGGATATCAAGTGTCTTTTTCCATGCTGCTTTTGACTGGTGTGAGGCAGCGTATGGGTGCACCAGTAAAACACCACACAAAAAGCATTCTTGATACAATCCTATGTACAATCGTATCTGTGTTGCTCCTGTGTGTGTGTGTGGCGGGGGGGCACGTTTTATCACATGCACACTGGTGAAATAGAAGTGGGAGGAAACAAACCGAAGGAACAAAATGCTGCAGCAAATAGCACACGCTCCTATGCTGGAAATAATTTTAGAAATTCTGCTAATTAAACTGGAATACAGGAAGGGCTGGAACAAACCCATGGAACAATAAAGGAATGACAGGAAGCTGCTCTTCCTTAAGCAAGTTCCACTCCTCTTTGTTGTGGTGGTTTATTCGGTCAGTCGCTTCCGACTCTTCGTGACTTCATGGACCAGCCCACGCCAGAGCTTCCTGTCGGCCGTCGCCACCCCCAGCTCCCCCAAGGTTGAGTCCGTCACCTCCAGAATATCATCCATACCACTCCTCTTGGAGGACTCAATTAGGATGCTGACTATCCATCCCTTGTTAGGGTAGCCATGTGTCCTACATTACAGGGGACAGTCCTCTGTTTGATAGGCTGTCCATTCCAAGTCTGGCTTCAAGTCAAAGAACCATCAGAAGGGAGAGCAATAGGGGTCTTGAGATGTCCATCCACAGTTGCCACTTGGACAGCCCAAGGGTCCCTGGTCATCACCTTTCCTATGATGGTGAGATGGACTGCATTGATGTTTCGATCACAGTAATTATTTCTAAATGTGCATCCTTGCTTATAAATCAGCACATGAGCATCGTAGGCATATCCACATCCTTTTGCGTCCTCTTTTTTGGGTGATGCATTTCCTCTTTTTGGGTGAACCTTCAGTGGCCACTCCAATCCCTTGTTAAGATGGTCGTTGCTAAGTCCTCAACTGCTCGCCTGGGGTCAAGCAAAAGAACATTAATGTGCCTTGATGGCTGGATTCTCTCTTTCTCCAAGGCTTCTGCTTCTGAAACTCTTCCGCCAGTGGGAGGTGGCAGCGAAACAGTTTGGAGCCAAGATCTGCAGCTGAATTTAAAGATAATCGCGAAGAGAATGTTGAGGCTGGACACGGCTTAAGGCAAAGCACCCTGGGGTACAGCATGAATAGGGAGGCTTTTCTCTGGAGAGAGCCACATTCCCTGGGGGGTGGTCATCTGTTGGGTGGGGCCAGAGCCAGCATGTTAAGCCCATGTGGTGTAGTGACGGGAGTGTTTGAACTAGATGGGAAAGACCTGGGTTTGAATCCCAGTTCAACCCATTGGCTGACCTGAGGCTGGCAATTAAGTTTCAGACCAACCAGTAGAGTGGGTTACATTTCCCATAATGCCCTGGAGTGATGATACCTTGGGGGCATTGTGGGAAGGAAATTAAAGTGGCAGTAGCAAGCCACTCATTGGTATTTGCAGCACTGCTGCCCACATCTGTTGCTGCCACCACCATATAAGCCCGATGGAGCCCACTGACCTGAAAAGAGACAAAGACTGGGACACAAATGTAATAACCCCACCTCTGCGGAGTGGTTTAAAAAAAGAGAGGTTTTCCCTTTTCTTAACTGTCCCTCCATGCAGGGAGGTGGACTAAAATTATGGCATCTGGCCCCATCACTTCCTGGCATATAGAAGGGGAAGAAATGGAAGCAGTGACAGATTTTATTTGCTTGGGCTCCAAGATCACCACAGAGGGTGACTGTAGCCATGAAATTAAAAGACGCTTGCTCCTTGGGAGGAAAGCTATGGCAAACCTAGACAGCATAGTAAGAAGCAGAGACATTACCTTGCCGACAAAGGTCTGCATAATCAAAGCTATGGTTTTCCCAGTAGCAACGTATGGCTGTGAGAGCTGGACTATAAGGAAGGCCGAGCGCTGAAGAATCGATGCTTTCGAACTGTGGTGCTGGAGAAGACTCTTACAAGTCCCCTGGACTGCAAGGAGGTCAAATCAGTCCATCCTAAAGGAAATCAACCCTGACTGCTCATTGGAAAGACAGATCCTGAAGCTGAAGCTCAAATATTTTGGCCACCTAACGCGAAGAGAAAAGTCACTGGAAAAGACCCTGATGCTGGGAAAGATTGAAGGCAAAAGGAGAAGGGGACAGCAGAGGATGAGATGGCTAGATAGCATCACCGATGCAATGAATATGGACTTGAGAGAGCGCAGGACAGGAAGGCCTGGTGTGCTATGGTCCGTGGGGTCACGAAGAGTCGGACACAACTGAACGACTGAACACACACACATGGAGGGAAGGTTTAATCCTCTCTTTCTGGAGCACGGTGATTCCAATCCAAATTTGGACCATGCCAGCTACACTACAGTAAATAAAAATATCAGGCTCAGCTACACAGTATGCGATTAACATAAAGTGCAGTTTGACCACTGTGAAGATGGAAGGAAGGAGGTACGTTTTGTCTTCTCCATGCAAGCTGTAAAACCAGATGATTTATTTCCCTAGCACTGGGAAGCTATATGCTTTAGCTCTTCTGTGCCCTAGAGCCCTGGGTGTACTGGCTCTGCCAATAAGTAATTGGCAACTCATTAGCGGTTCATTGAGAACTCCGGAGGCCACCGGACAAGGCTTGTACCCTCAGGCACTGAGTGTACACATCATTTCCGAAGTCCAGCTGGCTTCTTGAACGAAAGGGGAGAAAAATTGCAGTCCAGGGAACAACTGCGTAAAAGAGAATAGAATCATAGCTGTAGCTAAGGTAGAAATTAGCACAATTAGCACACAAGAAGGTGGTCCAGGAAAAAGGCTTGTTTACGCAAGCAAGGGCCCCAGGCGTGACTCTCAGCCTCCAAACCCTAATGGTCAATTCAAATGTACAGAGGCAGCAACTGTTACAGCCCTTTCAGGATCACACCACTTCAAAGGGCACACTGGGTGGATGGGGGAATGGTAGAAGTGGGGCTGCATGTTTGATGGGGGGTGAAGTGGCCAATTGACCAGAGACGTTAGCCAGGCATTTGGATCATTAACTTATTAGCATAGTAAGAAAGTTCGGGGACAATTGCGTGAATTACAAAAAACATTCTAGGTCACAGGGGCAGGCAACTTGTGGCTATCCAGATGTTTTGGCCTACAACTCCCATCAGCCCTAGGCAGCATAGCCAGTGGGAAGGATGATGGGAGATCTGGGCACCCACATGTGGCCCACCCCTGTCAAGGAGATAGAATCATAGAACAGCAGGGTTAGAAGGGGCCTACAGGATCATCGAATTCAACCCCCTCCTCAGTGCAGGAATCCAAGTCAGAGCATCCCTGACAGACGGCTCCCAGAGTCCAGCTGTACCAGAAGCTTTAGAGAGCACGGAGCCACAACGGATGAAGGCGCCTCCTTCCCACAAAAAAAACAAGGGATGTAGAAGTGGCCCCGACTCCGGTGTGTTTATTTTCTGCTTCCTCCTAACCCTGCTGCCCTGGCCGCCAGGTTCCTGTTTAGAGATGCCTGCAGTTACAGGATAAGACCAGGAGGGGGCGCTAGGCTTTCCATCTTATTTCAGAATACTTCATTGGGGCGATTTCTCAGCTCTGACCTGCAACACTTCCTGGTATAGCCATTCGCTTCCAGATTACACCAGTTCAGACAAACTACTTCTTTCACAAGGGCATTCAAATCTTGGCTACCAGGGGATGATACTCCAAGACAAGGCGTCTAATCGAAGGGCGAGGGGCCAGAACACATATTTATTTATTGATGCGGTGTACATGATCCCCCTCCTCTCCGTTTTATCCTCACAACAGCCCTGCAAGGTAGGTTAGGCTGAGACTCAGTAACTGGCCCAAAGTCACCCAGTGAGCCTCTGGGCCATGTGGGGATTAGAACCCGGGTCTCCTGAGTCCCAAGGCTGAGCGCCGAAGAATTGATGCTTTCGAACTGTGGTGCTGGAGAAGACTCTTACGAGTCCCCTGGACAGCAAGGAGGCCAAATCAGTCCATCCTAAAGGAAATCAACCCTGAGTGCACATTGGAAGGACACATACTGAAGCTGAAGCTCAAATATTTTGGCCACCTAATGCGAAGAGAAAACTCCCTGGAAAAGACCTTGATGCTGGGAAAGATTGAAGGCAAAAGGATAAGGGGACGGCAGAGGATGAGATGGCTAGATAGCATCACCGATGCAATGAATATGAACTTGAGCAGACTTCGGGAGAGAGCGGAGGACAGGAAGGCCTGGCGTGCTATGGCCCATGGGGTCACGAAGAGTCGGACATGACTGAACGACTGAACAACAACTCCTGAGTCCCAGTCCAACACTCTAACCGCTATGCCACACTGGCTCTCAATTTGAAGCTTGGCCTGATTGGTTTGGCCACTCGCTCTCACCTATCACCCTTAGGGACCAGGCTCTTCCCCTGACTGGCTAGGTCCCATCCTTTGTCCTAACCAGCCACCACTAGGACCCATCCCTATCCCTCCAGACTCCACCTCTGATCTTTCCTCCAATACCTCACTGCTGCCCCTCAGTATCTGCCTCCTGAGGCAGCTGCCTCACTCTGCCTAACAGTAGGGCCGGCCCCGCAGAATATGCAAAGATGAGAGTACCTCTGGCATGCATAGAGTCTCTTTCTCTCACCAGCAGTTAATCCCAGCCAGTCTACACTGCATTTAGAGTTTGTACAAGATGCAAGATGTTCCTAGTGCCCTTCCTGGAAAGCATAAGCTTCTCTGACCCACTGGGCAAACTTCCCATTGACCCACAGGCATCCTAGGTACACAAGCCGCTCGCTGCTGGTTTGTCTTGACACTGGGAGAATTTCACCCCGCCAGCTCTGGGACTCAGCAAAGCACCTGCCCGTTCCTTAAAGCCAACTAAGTAACACTAAACAAGCTGCTCCATTAATAAACTGAGGACAACAGCACCTTCCTTGTTTGCCTTGACCAGGCCTCCTTCCCTTCAGAGATGGGAACAGTGACATTACTCTGACGTTAGGGTGGCACTGGGTAGCATCCTATTGTGCCAATGTGCTCGTAGGACCCACCGCTCACGAGCTTTGGGACTTCTAAAAATAACCCGAATGAGTGGAACCACTCGTTTCTAGAACGGGGGGCGTAAGCAGAACTCGTAGGAGGGAGTTCTGCAAACCTGTCCCGACCAGGAACCAAGCGCTTCTGCTCGTTTCCAGGGTTATTTTTAGAAGTGCCAAAGCCCCGTTGTGAGTCCCGCAAGTGCAACGGAACCAGTGGAAGCAGAGCGGACGTGTTGGATACTGTCTCATGTGTCCCACTTTCCAGAGGGCAATCCTCTATTTGAAAGGCTGTCAGAGGATAGCCCTCTATAAGTCCCAGTATTGGGGAAAAGGCGGAATATAAATAAATATAATAAATAATACGTATGTGAAGGCATCGTCTTTTTCAGCAGCCCCTGTTGTCCCCTGGCAACACTGAAATTCATGATGGCGGCAAGAAGAACGTGCCAGTTTACCTCTACGGAGCGATAAATAGGTCAAATTGAGCTTGAGAACCATTTGACCTGTTTACTGCTGCATCACAGTTTGTTGCTGAATTTTGGGGGCAAGCCACTGGTTTTGTTTTTCTGTCAGTGCCCTGAAGAATTCTGCGGAGCAGTGGGACTGTATTGCACAAGGGTGTGTGTGTGTGTGGGGAGGGGTGTCATGGGGTGTGTGTGAAAATTGCTTCCAAAGTTGCCTGCCCTGCTCTACTGGAAGGGCAGTCCAGTCCAGTTTCAAGATGAAGAACCATCAGAAGGGAGAGTCCAGGAGCCTTGAGTCTGCCCATCAACAGCAGCTGGACAACAGACTGAACAGGCAGGCAGGTCAGCTGGTCACAGTCTTCCCCACTACGGCAAGATGTACTGTATTCTTGTTTAAATGGCAGGAAAGATTTCAAAAATTTAAAGCTATACATAGAAATTAGAATATGCAACTGTTATGCAAATCTGCATCCTCCTTCGTCCTTTTTGGGGGGTGATGTGCTTCCTCTTTTTGTGGCGATGCACAAATGGCTGTGCTACTCAGCATTGCTCTCCAAAGGCACCACAAAAGCTGGTCTACCGTGGTAGCTGAGCTACAAATCAGGAGTTCAGATCTTACCTCTGCTATCGTTTTAGGAAAGCGACTCTCCTGCAGCCCGAGACACCCGTCTGCAATAGGGCAGTAATCAGAGAGTAACATTGGGTGACCGCTCCTCTGGCCCTTGGCAATTTGGGCAATGGGGTTCCACAAGGTACCATCTTGTCCCCAGTGTTGCTCAACATCTAGATGAAGCCACTGGGAGTGGTCATTAAGGGACTGGAGCCAAGTGCCATCAGTATGCTGATGACACACAGCTCTATCTTCCCTGTGACATCGGAATCAGGTGAGGCTGTGCAAGTCCTGGATCAGTGCCTAGACGCAGTAATGGGCTGGATGAGGGCCAATAAACTGAAGCTGAATCCTGGCAAGATGAAAGCCCTGTGGGTGAGTGATTCCCAAGTCCGGGAGATAGGCTCACTGCCTGTTCTGGATGGGGTTGCACTCCCTCTGAAAGTTCAGGTTCGTAGTTTGGGGGTACTCCAAGATCCATCACAGTCGCTGGAAGCCCAAGTGGCCATGGTGGCTCAGAATGCCTTTTACCAGCTGTGGCTGGTTCACCAGCTGCGGCCTCTCCTGGACAGAGATAGCATGGCCACAGTGGTGCATGTACTAGTAACCTCAAGACTGGATTACTACAATGCATTCTATGTGGGGCTGCCCTTAAGGCTGGTCCAGAAGCTCGAGCTAGGGCAGAATGCAGCAGCTCAGCTGTTATCGGGAGCTGCCCTTTTTCAGCACGCAACTCCTGTGCTGAGAGAACTGCACTGGCTGCCCATTTGCTACCAGGCCAGGTTTAAGGTTTGGGCACTAGTGTTGTTGTTGTTCAGTCGTTCAGTCGTGTCCGACTCTTCGTGACCCCATGGACCATAGCACGCCAGGCCTTCCTGTCCTGCGCTCTCTCCCGGAGCGTGCTCAAGTTCATATTCATTGCATCCGTGATGCTATCTAGCCATCTCATCCTCTGCCGTCCCCTTCTCCTTTTGCCTTCAGTCTTTCCCAGCATCAGGGTCTTTTCCAGGGAGTTTTCTCTTCGCATTAGGTGGCCAAAATATTGGAGCTTCAGCTTCAGTATCTGTCCTTCCAATGAGCACTCAGGGTTGATTTCCTTTAGGATGGACTGATTTGACCTCCTTGCAGTCCAGGGGACTCGTAAGAGTCTTCTCCAGCACCACAGTTCGAAAGCATCGATTCTTCGGCGCTCAGCCTTCCTTATAGTCCAGCTCTCACAGCCATACATTACTACTGGGAAAACCATAGCTTTGATTAGACGGACCTTTGTCGGCAAGGTGATGTCTCTGCTTCTTACTATGCTGTCTAGGTTGGCCATAGCTTTCCTCCCAAGGAGCAAGCGTCTTTTAATTTCATGGCTACAGTCACCGTCTGCGGTGATCTTGGAGCCCAAGAAAGTAAAATCTGTCACTGCTTCCATTTCTTCCCCTTCTATATGCCAGGAAGTGATGGGGCCAGATGCCATGATCTTCGTTTTTTTAATGTTGAGTTTCAAACCAGCTTTTGCACTCTCCTCTTTCACCCTCAACAAGAGGCTCTTGAGATCCTCTTCGCTTTCTGCCATTAGGGTGGTATCGTCTGCATATCGGAGGTTGTTGATAATTCTCCCAGCAATCTTAATTCCGACCTCTGATTCATCCAACCCGGCATTTCTCATGATGTACTCTGCATATAAGTTAAATAAGCAGGGTGACAATATGCAGCCTTGTCGTACTCCTTTCCCAATTTTGAACCAATCGGTTGTTCCATGTCTGGTTCTTACTGTTGCTTCTTGACCCTCGTACAGGTTTCTCAGGAGACAGGTAAGGTGGTCTGGTACTCCCATCACTTTCAGAATTTGCCACAGTTTGTTGTGATCCACACAATCAAAGGCTTTAGCGTAGTCAATGAAGCAGAAATAGACATTTTTCTGGAATTCTCTTGCTTTCTCCATGATGCAGCGAATGTTGGCGATTTGATCTCTAGTTCCTCTGCCTCTTCTAAACCCAGCTTGTACTTCCGGTAGTTCTCGGTTCGCATACTGCTGAAGCCTAGCTTGTAGGATTTTGAGCATCACCTTGCTGGCATGTGAAATGAGCGCAATTGTGCGGTAGTTTGAACACTCTTTGGCGTTGCCCTTCTTTGGAATTGGAATGTAAACTGACCTTTTCCAGTCTTGTGGCCACTGTTGAGTGTTCCAGATTTGTTGGCATATTGAATGCAGCACTTTAACAGCATCATCTTTTAGGATTTTAAATAGTTCGGCTGGAATACTGTCATCTCCGCTAGCTTTGTTGTTACTAAAGCTTCCTAAGGCCCACTTGACTTCACTCTCTAGGATGTCCGGCTCAAGTTCAGTGACCGCACTATCATGGCTATCAGGGACATTCAGATCTTTCCTGTATAGTTCTTCTGTGTATTCTTGCCACCTCTTCTTAATCTCATCTGTTTCTGTTAGGTCCCTGCCTTCTTTGTCCTTTATCATGCCCGTCTTTGCACAAAACGTTCCCTTGAGATCTCCAATTTTCTTGAAGAGATCTCTAGTCTTTCCCATTCTGTTGTTTTCCTCGATTTCTTTGCATTGTTCATTTAAGAAGGCCTTCTTGTCTCTCCTTGCTATTCTCTGGAACTCTGCGTTCAGTTGGGTATATCTTCCCCTTTCTCCCTTGCTTTTCGCTTCCCTTCTTTCGTGAGCTACTTGTAAAGCCTCATCAGACAGCCACTTTGCTTTCTTGCATTTCTTTTTCTTTGGGATGGATTTCGTTGCTGCCTCCTGAACAATGTTACGGACCTCCGTCCATAGTTCCTCAGGCACTCTGTCTATCAGGTCTAATCCCTGAAATCTATTCCTCACCTCCACTGTATATTCATCAGGGATATGATTTAGGTCATACCTGAACGGTTTAGTGGTTTTCCCGACGTTCTTCAATTTAAGACGAAATTTTGCAAGAAGCAGCTCATGATCTGAGCCACAGTCAGCTCCAGGTCTTGTTTTTACTGACTGTATGGAGCTTCTCCATCTTTGGCTGCAAAGAACATAATCAATCTGATTTCGATATTGACCATCTGGTGACGTCCATGTGTAGAGTCGCCTCTTGTGCTGTTGGAAAAGAGTGTTTGCTATGATCAGCATGTTCTCTTGGCAAAACTCTATTAGCTTTTGTCCTGCTTCATTTTGTACACCAAGGCCATGCCTGCCTGTTATCCCGGTGATTTCTTGACTTCCTACTTTAGCATTCCAATCCCCTATGATGAAGAGGACATCTTTTTTTGGTGTTAGTTCTAGAAGGTGTTGTAGGTCTTCATAGAACCGATCAACCTCAGCTTCTTCGGCCTCAGTGGTTGGGGCATAGACTTGAATTACTGTGATGTTGAATGGTTTGCCTTGGATTCGTACTGAGATCATTCTATCATTTTTAAGATTGTACCCCAGTACTGCTTTTCCCACCCTTTTGTTGACTATGAGTGCTACTCCATTTCTTCTAAGGGATTCTTGCCCACAATAGTAGATATGATGGTCACCTGAATTAAATTCGCCCATGCCTGTCCATTTGAGTTCGCTGATTCCCAAGATGTCGATGTTCAATCTTGCCATCTCATGTTTGACCACCTCCAGCTTACCTTGATTCATTGATCTGACATTCCAGGTTCCTAAACAATATTGTTCTTTACAGCATCGGATTTTCTTTTCACCACCAGACACATCCACAGCTGAGTGTCCTTTCGGGTTTGGCCCAGCTGCTTCACTCTTTCTGGCGCTACTTGGAAATACCCTCTGCTCTTCCCCAGTAGCATATTGGACACCTTCCGACCTGAGGGGCTCATCTTCCGGCGTCATATCTTTTAGCCTTGTGATACGTTCCATGGGGTTTTCTTGGCAAGAATACTGGAGTGGGTTGCCATTTCCTTCTCCAGTGGACCACATTTTGTCAGAACTCTCTGCCATGACCTGTCCGTCTTGGGTGGCCCTGCACGGCATAGCTTATGGCTTCACTGAGTTACGCAAGCCCCTTCGCCAATAAAGCCCTAAACAACTTGGGAGCAGGATACCTGAGAGAGTGACTTCTCCCCTGTCAACCTACCGGTCACTGAGGTCATCGGAGGGCATGGTCCTGGTTGTTCCACATGGATCTATGGCCTGGTTGGAGTTCACCCAGAGTAGAACTTCAGTGTGCTGGCCCCCTTTCTGTGGAACTCCCTGCTTTTGGAGGTTAGGCAGGTACCAATATTGTTTTCAGTGCCTGCTGAAGACATCTGTTTCAACAAGCCTTCCTCAATTGACCCGCCATGGTTTTTATGGGTATTCTGGGTTTTTTTTTTCAACTTCTAAAAACTTTTAATATGGTGTTTTAAAAACTTTTAATTTGGAGTTTTCTTTAATATTTTATTATTCACTGCTCGGAATCTTTTTAGATGTGGAACGGTATATAACTATTGTAAATAAAATAAATAAATAATACTGGCATAACTTAACAGGATTGTTGTGAGCTTTACAATAAGGTAACGTGCCTGAAACCCTCCAAATACTAAAGTTCTAGATTGATGATGATTACTCAAGCCCACTCCAACACATAACCAAATGTTAACGGCTATGTTAGGGGTGGGGAACTTGTGACCCTCCAGATTTTTTGGCCTCCAACTCCCATCACCCCTAGCAGCATAGCCAATGGCACGGAATTATGGGAACTGTAGGCCCAAACATCTGGAAGGCTACAAGTTGCCCACCGCTGGGCTGTTTCATGAGCTCTGCAAAATCAGGGATGTTGCTGCAGCAACTGCCGACAGACATGCTCCATCAGAGACCACATCAAACAAGCTGGAGGAGAGGATGCTGTGGTCAATTAGCTGATTAGGAGAGCAAGAAGATAAAAACCCATCAGCTCGTAATTACAGTCATAGCAACCCGGTCGCTATGACAGCAGAGGCAGCAGTTCCCGCCTTGAGGAACGTATGAAGCTGCTGGACAGTCATGCCATCCTCTTTGGAGGAAGACCCTCAGTCCTCCAAGCCGAACATTGCAAAAGAGCTGCCTGCGCTGAGGGACCCCGAGGCAGATATGGGGGTGGGGGTATTCTGGGCCCTTGGGGGAAATGGCCATTGACCCTTCCTGTCAGGGTGTGTTTCTCTTCCTCTCAGGCTTGGAGGCAGATACCAAATGGCCACCTAGACCCAGAGGGTGTGGGGTCCTAAATGTGCAGGCTTGGCCGGCTACCGGGGGTGGAAGTGCCTGCCTGAGGAATAAGGACTCTTCATGAGTAAAGAAATACTCATGAGCAGGGCTGTACTTGTGAGTAGACCATGCCTCAGGTGGCACTGATGGCCTGCAGCTGAGCTCTAGCTGGGGCTCCAAAGATTTAAAAGCCTTCAGTTCTAGACACAGAGCATTCGAACAATGTCTGTGCAACAGCTCTTTGCTGGTCCCTTGCTGATCTTGCTCTTCTTTTGGCCTCCCTATGTTTGGACCTTGGACTGTCTACTGACCTTGCCTTTGGCTAAATCCCTGGAGATCTTAAGACATGGGCAGGCCAGTGTGGGAAGTGGTGCCCCTTCAGGTATTGAGGGTCTCAATCTGCTTAGGGCTTTGAAGCCCCAGCACCTTAAACTGGGCTTGGAAAGCAGACTCTGGAAAACACAGGTCTCAGCTGCCTGTGAAATTGTGTCTTCACAGTATGGTTGCCATACGTCCTGCTTTACAGAGGACCTCTGTTTGAAACATTTATTTATATATCGGGTTGTCCAGACCAAGTCTGATTTCAAGATAAAGAACTCTGGGAAGGGAGAGGGGAGGGGCCTTGAAGCTGCCCATCAACCGGTAGCAACTGGGCTGTTTTTTCATGACAATGGAAGGGATTACCGGAGGAATACCGGATTTTTCATGGAACCGGCATGGTTCTGCACAGGGCTCCACGAAGGAGTGCACTGCACCATTATAAATTGCTGACAGAAACATACTTCCGGGTGGGGTGGGGTGGGGTGGGGTGGGGTGGGAAGATTGGAAGTGAATGTCATCAGATTGGCACAGGCTACTAAGCCAGTAAGAGAGGTTCCCCCCTCCAGGCATTATTCCCCTTTCTCCTGCCCCCGGAAGCTCTGTTTAGGTGATGATGCAAAGGATTGAAGCTGGCATTAATTACTCCCATAAAGTCTTGAACCAAACAGGAGAGACATGCAGCTTTGGAAATAGCACTTCACAGCCATTAGGGGAGTCACTATCCCTTTAACCCAATGAATACATGACGTATCCTGGGTCTACTTAGCGTTTTGGGCTTAATGGCAATCTCAGTAAATTCAGGAAGAAGACTCATTGACAGCAACAGGAATTACTTCTGAGTCGGCTTCCCTGACCTATACCCGATTCCACCCATTTTTTTTGCTTTCCCTCTAAAAACCAGGCTCCTGCATTAGCAGGGACCCCTGAACTAATGCGCTATCATGTGGTAGTGCAAATGTGTGATTGTGCAATTTTGTGAAAAAGCCTTACTGACCACAACAGGAGTAAGCAGGAACCCCTGAACTAATGTGCTATCATGCGATAGTGCAAATGCGTGGTAGTGTTATTTTGAGACAGAGTTATACAGTGAAAGCGTGATACTGACATAGGGGGTATGTGAATTCCTGGAGAAATGTGCAACAGTGTTATAATGAGATAGTGAGGGGGTAGAAGTATGCTGGAGACCGGGGCTTTTTTGCTATCACATGATAGTGATGCTTTCTAAGTGTGCAGCTGAGGATTCTGCAGTAACGACCTCTGGAATTGCAATCTAGCTGGGAACTTATAGACGTACATGCCACCCCACGGTGCTTTTAGTAGTGCAAGCTTGAGCCCCTGATGGAATAATGACTTCAAATGTGTACAGTTCACAGTCTACAGGCAGCTGCTGGTGAACGTGGAGTGCTGACTTCGGGTTCGCGATGTCACGCTAAAGTGCTGTGTAGGTATAATCCTTTACTTTAAAAAAAAAAAGAAGAACTCCAGTCACCAGCCAGGAAATGGCGGGAAACACAGCCAGGGGAAATATTGGGGAAACACCCCTTGATCGGGGTCACAGTGAAAGGCGCACCTCTGGGCAGGGCTAACATACTGGAGTAAATGTGGAGGGTTGGTGTACACTACAACAGAAGCACAGACCAGCCGAATTAAGAAAAAGAATTGAACCATAAGCGGTCTCAGGAAATCCGGTTTTTCCATGACAAGCTCCAGTGTGGCTGCTGGATGGCCACGACATCACATATCCCTAACGATCTCCAAATGCAGCCAACTCGGAGTCAATTGCTTGTGGAGACACCCCTGTGTTGTACCTAGGCTCTCTGCCTCTGACGCTGGAGGTGCACATAGCCATCAGGATCGGTAGCCACCGATAGCCTTTTTGACCCTGGACTTAATGGCCTTTTGGGGACCTTCTTTAATGGCCATGTGTATTATTTCCATTGTGAAGCCCCAACTCGCGTTTCTCTTCTCTGCCCGCACAATGCGCTCCCTGCTTTATGGCTGATTTTACAGTCCGAATAACAGAGAGAGAGAGAGAGAGAGAGAGAGAAAGAGAAACTGTTTGCTGACCCTGGACACCAGACTGAGCAGCAGACACATAATTCACTGGGACCCAGTGGAGGCTGGTGGCTCTGATGTCAGTGGGGCGGTGAATCTGCTCCAGATTTTAGTCAGAACTCTAAAGGAGCTACCCATGGTGTAAAGCTGGACTGAGTTCACCACCCCACTGACATCACAACCACCAGCCTCCACTGCTGGGATCTATTTAAATCATAGTAACGATTTCCACATTTGGATCTATACATACACATTAGCATATGCACCTTTTATACACATCTGTGTCCTCCTCCATCCTCTCTCTCCTTTTTTGGGGAGGCGATATGTGAGGAGCTACCTCGCAGTGTTTTCCATGCTCTTTCTCACCTCCATCAATTTGGCCTACCACTTCAGAGGAGTTTCTGTGGCTGACGGAGTTTCTGTGTCAGAAATTGTATTAGGAGCCATTGCTCATGAGACATTTTTGGATTTGCGGGCGAAGGGGGAAAGATGTCCGAGTGTGGTCTGAAGAAAGACATGTGTGTCTCTAAACTGTCCCTTCAAACTGAAGTGACAACCAGGAAAGGATGTTGCCCTTGCCCCGTTTGCAAGCTGTTGGGAGGGGAACACTCCAATTAGTACCAATCATAGCTGGTGTGTGAATGCATTAATTTTACACACTGGGTATCCGTGCCCAAACTATAACGTATCTCGTGAGAGATGTGGCCTTCGCTTATAGACAGCTAAACTTTCTGAATACCAATTTCCCAGAGTGCATTGCTTCCTTTGCTCATCCCTTCAACCATGGCAACTCTGCACCTTTTGCCCAGTTGTTTCCAGGGTTACCAGTTATCCAGCCTCTTGTGAACGGACCTCATTGAAAGCCATCTCTGAAAGGCTAAGGGAATTATGGGTCTTACCATCTCTCTGTCTCTCTCTCCCACCTCCCATAATCTCTCTCTGCAAATTTGTAAGCCCCCTTTTCTCCCAAGCAAACTCACCCAGTTATTTTACACACATTCTGACTCCTTTCTCCTGTCTGGGCTTCCAGAATCCCAATGTTAGCATAGTAACTTTAAAACACACACACACACACAAATCACAGTGTCGCCCTGGCTGTCTTCCAGACTTCACTTTTCTCCTGCCCTGATTAGTGATAAATCATGTTGCTTTGTTGGTAGCTCACTCTCTTCATTCTTGACCTCCTCCAGGATTTTCCCTGGCTGGTCCCGGTGATTTATTATGCTTTATTTATATTAATGGCTGCATCACTTTTTCTTTTTTAACTGCGGTTCTCTTGTTTTTCGCAGGAAAGCCCCCCCCCCCCGCTCCCCGGCACAGCTTCTTTTTTCAGAAGGGCCTAGAAGGCTTAACCCCAACGCGGTTGTCTAGCCACAATTATCTATGATAAAAGGGCCACTCTGCTCATGGCTCCAACTGCTTCTCTGCTTTCACGGAGGGCTGGGATAGCACAATGTGCCAGACTGCACTTGGAACGCTCTGCTCAGCCACTGGGCACCACAAGGCTGGAGAAAAGATGGGAGAGGTACAAAGAAGCAGCGGCACAGCCAGGTTTGAGAGGGCCCTGGACAAGGTGCCCTCTGGACCCCCAGCCTTGGCCAGCCCCTCTGCACACACTCTGCCACTGCTTCCAACTTTCTCTCTCTCCTCACCCCCCTCCGCGCCATGCTCCGCTGCCTTTTCCTCCCATCACTCTAGTCGCTCCATTCTTCCCTCTCCAACTTCCTGGGCAGTGGCCCTGCTGTTGAGGGGCTCCAATTGTGCCTGCCATCTTTGTTTCCCCAGAGTGGTGCAGGAATTCTGGGGAAGATGGCAGCCATGGCAGGAGCCTCAGCAGGCACGTCACTGCAAGGTGCGCTTGCCCAGCGGAGGGAGCAATCCTATGGCCACTAGCCAGCGGCTGGACAGCCATAGGATATCTGGTTTTCCGGGAGCCGACCTCAGAGCCCGTGTCGGTTCCCAGAGAACTGACCTTCCCCTGCTTCTGCGCTGCCTTGTAGGCAGCGTGGAACAGCCCCATGCTCCGCACTCACAAGAGGAGCGCGGAGCGGCCAAAACGGGGCGTTCCAGGGCGGGGAAAGTGGAAATGCCGGTATGATGCACCCTATGTGTCATCCGGCAGCCTCCTCCCCCGCTCTGCCCTCCCGCAGTGGACAGAAATTGGCTGTCTATCCACAAATGCAGGGCAGGAGAAGCATGGAGGGAATGATCCCATCCGTGCTTCTCCTGCCCTGCATTGGATAGGCGGTCGCCTCCGAATTTGGAGGCGGCCACCTATCTGCATAGGATTGCACCCTAAATGTTTGTTGTTGTTTTTTAAAGAAAAGGTGTTTGTTTATTCTTATTTACTTGATGTGTGCCCCACCTTTCTTATGAAAACTGGCACTCAAGGCGGCTTGCCCTTACCAATAAAACTGGATAAACACAAAACAAATACATTAAAAACAACTAAAAATGCAACAGTAGCAGAGTGAAAACAGCCTCCAGCCTAACAGACCTGCTTACGCATCAAAGGCCCGCTTGAATAAAGCAGTCTTTGCCTGCTGGCGGAAAGCTAGCAGAGAGGGAGTGAAGCTAGCCTCCCCCGGCAGGGAGTTCAGCAGCCAGGGAGCACCCATCGAGAAGGCCCTCTTTCACATCGCCCCCAAACACACCTCTGATCCTTGTGCGGCAACTGAAATTACCCCAGCTGGCATCTGCCTATGGCAGGTAATGATGTTGCACCTGTTCCCTGCCACCATCAGTGGTTTTCTCGGGATGCCCTGGCCTGTGGCGCCCTTGGCTTGGGCCCTGAAATCCAGCCCGAATGGAACCGCTGCAAGACAAGATACAAGGAGGAAGGGCCTTGAAAGTAAAACATACAAGGAAAAATGGAGGGGGTGCTCAAGCTGTGTCTATGCCATCTCCTAGAAAACTAGTGTCATCAGGGCAAAGGTTCAGTCAGACCCCTCCTCTCCCTGATATGCTTCTTTCCTAGATATGGGGGTGGGGGGAATTGTACAGAAGAGCATTCAATCATGTGAGCCCCTGCCCCAAACAGTCTGAGGTGGTATAGTCCAGAAACGGGTTTTACCACCCATGTGAAAACTGCCCATACAGAAAGTCTCTCTAGCATAGCTTCCTGAAGTTTGAAAGCTCAACGATTGGATTTCTTCTCCCAAAGATTCACTTGATCCCCTGTGGTGAAGAAAAGACACCCAGGGCAACCAGTGAGGGAAGCTCCCATAAATTGGAACAAAGTGGGTCCTTCCTTGATTCCCACCTCACTTTTCTGATGCCACACTCGTTGCCACAAGCAACAGACATGGGCTGGAGAGCGGCTAGTAAATGTGTTTTTGGCCTATTGACTTTTGTGGGCATCTTTGCAAGGCTGTGGTGGCTTCTGTCGGTCATGCAGACACTACCAAGCAAATACAGCCGGACTCCCGGCTTTAATCAGTTTAATCATTAGATTAATCTAATCTAATGCCATTGATTAAATGGCAAGGGCAGTTTTAATCAGTGGGGCTGTGAACTAATGGCACATTTGCTTATTTTGCAAGACTATATTAATTACTCTAATAGGGAATGAAAAATAAAATACTGAAGATGGTTTTCACTGTATATTCTGTATATGAGCCTTATATTCTTACACTTCAGCATCTCAAAGCTTTAAATTTAATTGAAGAACACATAAATGATACTGTTTAAAAGGGCGGGAAACTGGTCAATTATAAGTTCTTAAGTGGTTGACAGCCATGCAGCCCAATCCTATGACCTGGTTTGCACATAATGATAACCCATGGTTTATTTAACCCATGGTTTACTCATGGTTTGTTGCCCTACCCAGGGTTTGTCTGGTGAATGATCAAGCAAACGGATGCTTATTTTCTCAATCCCTGGGTTGTTTGTTTCGCTCCTCCTTTGCCCACTCCCTCCCAGTATCCCCAGTGCCTTTGCAGTGCTGTGGTACTGGCATGTAGAGCAGCTGGGTTTTGTTTTGTTTTTTAACCAATCTTGCCTGCTGCCTCTATAGCCTGGTGAAACAACTCACAGTTCTGGGCTCACATGTAACAACAAACCATGGTTTAAACAACCCAGAGTTCACAACCCAACAACAAACCATGGTTCCTTTCTGTGTTGTTCATGGTTAACAAACCATGGTTTGTTAATGCGGCTGGGTTTGCACAACACGACAGCCCAGAATTCAACAACCCATACAGTGGGTTAGCGTCATGTGTGAACCCAGCCTGTGTGCATTTATTCAGATGGAGTTCCAACAGGGCATTTCCAGAGAAGGCTTTTATCACGCCTAGCCTCACTCACTGAATTTTATTGAGGAACCAGACGATGATGTCTTCCATTTGTAACCCTCCATCTTTTCTTCTCTACTGCATTTTTATTTAAATGATAGTCATTAGTTCTAAATGTGCATCTATACATATCAATCAGCACATGAAAAAAAATTAAAACACACAAATATGTGCAAATATGTGCTGTCTTTTGTCCTCCCTGTTGATGATGTCCTCTTTTTGGTGATATGGGAGACTTCCCACCTCCCTCTCCCACTCTTAGCTGCTACTCTGGGCCAAGCCATGTCATTAGGGTGCGCTGTGGTGAACCATCCAAAAGGCACCCTCCTGTCAAATCAATGACATGGCTCCGAGGGAAGCTCGGAGGGTGGCAACAAGAGAGAGGGCCTTTTTGGTGGTGGCTCCCCATTTATGGAATAATCTCCCTGACGAGGCCCGCCTGGCACCAACATTGACATCTTTTTGGCACCAGGTTAAAACTGCCCTCTTCTGTCAGGCACTTGGCAGCATATAATGAGTCTCTTGATTGTCTCTGGCCAATAGTTTTAAAATGTTTTAGATATATGTTGATGTTATTTGTGATATTCGTTTTATGTCATTATGTGAATGGTTTTTATATTTTACATAATGTATTTTAATGGTTTTTAATTTTTGTGAACCGCTCGGAGAGCTTTGGCTATGGGGCGGTATAGAAATATAATGAATGAAATGAAATGACCCCCGGGCACATCCCTGTGGGATGTTTTCCTGAACACATGCAGTGCGCCACTCCCCTTCATTTCAGTGAAGACCGTCCTTGAGGACTTCCTGGTGTATCGTACCCCCTGGATCAGGCCTCTCCTGCTCTGCTGCCCCACAGTCCAGTGCGTGAAGCAGGCCGCTCCACGTTGCACCACAGGCAGGTCGGCGTGGGATGCTGCCTCAGCTCATGTCTTGGTCAGACAGAATTTCATCTCTCCTGATTTTCTAGAAACACATTCATGGCCAATCAAGAAAAACATACCACCCGGCACCGCTGGCAGCGCATGGTTGCGTTTACGGAGCCTGAGGCTCTTTGACTAGACCCAGCTCTGCAGCTTGCTGGAAACAAAGGCCAATTAACTCCTCTTACATGCTCACACCCAGATCCTCTCTCCCCTTTGTTGTCTCTCTCGCTGCTCAGGTTCAGCTCCCCTCCCCTGGGAGCCTCACCACCTGCTCCCCATCTCCTTGCTCCAGCTTCTCTCTGTCTCTCCCTTGCTGCATTTGGCTTTGTTTTGTTTCCTTTCCAACCTCTCCTAGTCCCCATCCACCACCCCCTTCCTGCCCCCTTCCCTCTCACCAGTCTTGGCAAGTCAACAGCCACCTCCCTTCGCCCCAAAGGCAGAATTGCTCCCAGCGTCCTCAGCGGCCATCGCTGCCATCGGTTCCCCCACCAGCTTCCTCTGGCACTGCGCAGACACACCGTCCTGAAGGAACGTGGGCAGTGGGTGCAGAGCGGGGGTGTAGGATTTGAATCCAAGCCCCATAATCCCCGCTGCTGGCCTTTAGTCCAGAGGTGCAGAACCTCATAGGAACAAAGAGCTGCCTGATACTGAGTCAGACCGTATTGTCAACATGGACTGGCAACGGCTCTCCAGGGTTTCAGGCAGGACTCTTTCCTCGCCCTACCTGGAGAAGCTGGGGATCGAACCTGGGACTTTCTGCATGCAAAGCATGTGCTCTATCACACTGAGCTACAACCCCTCCCCACCCTTGTTCAGCCTGATGGGCAAATTTCATTTCAGAGAAGGTCTTGGGGGCTGCATTCCAATGGTGGGCAGGGCCAGAGGCAAAGGGGGAGGGACCAAAATGGAAAAAAGTGCCAGCCGATTTTAGCTTAAAGCTCTTAATGCCCAGTAACTACCCCTTCGGAAAGACATTTCGGCCTTTTAGAATGCGGGCACGGGGAACAGCACAAAAGCCAGGCAGCCCCCCAACGATAGGCAGTTGGGGAGAAGAAGGCCTGGTCATCTGGGAAATGCCAGAGGGACACTTTCGGACCCCAGGCCCTGAGGTTCTAAGCACCTGCTTTAGTCCTACTGATTGGTTCCATCACTGGCCAGGTTGAAATCTCCCTCCAGGCGAAACTCCATTTTGGTTCATGATGCTTTCGTGAAGAAGATAGCACTAGAAAGTCCTGAGAGGGGTCAGGTGGCAGGTCCCAGTTGGCTTTGGCATATCAAGGGGGCAGAGTTGAAGGGAAACCCTTTCTGTTGCTCACACGGCTACCTCTGGCAGACACATTGGCCATGTTTGGATGTAACGATGAGCCGGAGTTGCTGAAACAAGCCAGCATTCCTAAGCTAACAACCAAACCTGGTTTACAATCCTAGCTTGTTTGGGGGCACTTCACACCATGATCCCAGCTTCAGACATCATGCCAAACTCTTGCATCCAGGGCTGTTTGCAACAACAGAAGAAAATAACGAAAGAAACATCGTCGCGTTCAAAACAGCAAATGAGAATCAGTGTAAAACAATAACAGCCCAGCGGCAGGGCTAAAAATAACCACGATTAAAAATCCAGATTTTGTGTGTGTAAAGGTCTTCACCTGGCATCTCAAAACATAACAGCGTAGGCACCAGACGAGCCTCCCTAGGGAGCAGATTCCACAAAGGGGGGGCAGTATCAGAAACGGGAAAGTGCTGTCTCTCCAGCCGCTCCCAACCTCCCCTCAGCTGGTGGGGGTGGGCAGTAGCCAGATGAGGGCCTCTGAAACAGAACTTAAAACACGGGCAGATTGGTGGGGGAGAAGCTGGGCAGGGGCCATAGCTCAGTGGCAGAGCCCCTGCTTTGCATGCAGAAAGTCCCAGGTTCAATCTCCGGCATCACCAGGTAGGGCTAGCAAAGAATCCTGCCTGAAACCCTGGAGAGCCTTTGCTGCCAGACAATTCAGTTTATTGCTCTATAGTCAACCAGGCTTTTGCAGATACATCAAACTTAAAAACACAAAGCAAGGAGGAGAGCTGCCAGTCAGTGTCGACAATACTGGCTAAATGGACCAAAGGTCTGACATACTATAAGGCAGCTTCCTATGTTCCTAAGATGTTCCCTAAGGTACCTGGGTCCCAAAGCCATGAAGTGCCTTAAAGGTGAGAAGCAGTACTCCTTTATTTATATTGTATTTCTCTCCTCCCAGAGGCCATTCCAACCGACTGCGCTGTGAGCGGGAGAGAAAGAAGAAGTAAATTGTCACCACCTCTTCAAACAGGCTTGCTTCTTTTTGAGAGCAATCCTATGGCCCCTAGACAGGGTCTTGGGGGAGGGGCATAGGATAGTTTGGATTCCTGGATCCGAGGTTGGAGTCAGTGCTCTGATTTCGGACCCAGTGCTCCGACTTTGGACCCAGGAGTCTGAGCTCCCTTCCCCGACCCCCTTGCAGCCGGCACAGAGAGAACCGTGCTGGCTGCCTCTCCGAGCCTGCAAAGGCGACCTTGGAGAGGAGGGGAAGGGGTCGGTTCTATGGGCGGGGCATGGGGAGGGGAGGGGACTAAGGAAGCAGGGACAGGGACCAGCTTCCTTCTGCTCCACAGAGCCCCAGCCAGACAGGCAAAAACGCCCATCTAGCAAAAATGCGGAGCGGGAGAAGTGTGGAGGAGATGGTCACCTCCGCACTCCTCCCACTCTGCATAGGATGCCCATCAGCCGCCGAGTCCGGAGGCTGACAGGCATCCAGATAGGATAGCGCCCTTCTTTTTTTAATGTTTAATTAGATATATGCTTCCACCATTCCTGTTCCTTATTCCTTGTGTGTCATTCCTTAAATTTAGATTGTAAGCCTGAGGCCATGCTACTTACCTATGTAAGCTGCTCTAGGAGCATTTTGGGCAGAGTATAAATATTGCAAAGAAATAAATAATATACTGCCTCTCTGAAGCCAGCTGAGGTGGCTTACAAAAAGTACTTTGAACTCTGCTCAGAAGTGGCCTGAAAGCTGGTGGCAACCTGCCCTAATTTCTGGCTTTTACATAAAAAATGCTGACAACTGGCACAGGTAAAAGAAACAGAACTGGCCAGGCCAGGCCAAGCCAAGCCTTGTTTTTGTTTTTCTGGGCAGCTGGCAGCTCCGCCCAGGAAGAATGTCAGTTGTAGAAATTAAAAGCATTTGCCATCTGGTCCTAAAGGGAAAGGGATTCCCTACATACACACCCCACTGTATCTCAAATAGTCACCAACCTCTGTTTTTCCCTCCAAAAGCAGTGTAAGTCTCACTTGCAAATGTTCAGTGATATACTGCTTGAAAACAAAACAAAACACGATGGCGTGAGGTCTTTTTCAGCTTGCAAGGGTTGATGTATTTTATTTTTTGTGTTGTGTATTCCTGAATTGTTTCTCCTCTCAGCAAGGGCTTGAGGCAATTTACAATAACACCATTAAATAACAACAACAACAACAACTTCCAAACAAAACAAAACTAAAACAAAAATGATAAAATATACAGACTGCAATAGTTCACGAAACTTCTAAAATCACATAGTGGCATTAATCCCTAAAAGCTCGACGGAACAGTGTAATTTTTACCAGCTGGGGAATAGCTTAACCTTCCTGCCTGGGAAGGGAGTTCTACAACCTCCCTAGGAAGAGAGTGTCAAAACCGGGGTGCTGCTACCCAGAAGGCCCTGTCTTGTGTCCCTGCCAACTTCACCTCTCCTGGAAGTGGGACGTGTAACACGGCCTCACCTTAAAAACAGAGGCACTGGGCAGGTTCGTATGGGAGGAGGTCTCAGAGCAACCCTGGTCCCAAGCCATTTTGGACTTTATAGGTAAGAACCAGCACCTTGAACTGGACTCAAGAACTAGGAAGAAGCCGGTGAGGCTGTTTCAAGACAGCTATAAACTGCACACGAGACAAAAGTCTGACTCTGCATCTAGCTGCAGTTTCCCAATACTTCTCAAGGGCAGCTCCACATAGAGTACATTACAATCATCTAAACTGGAGGCGGTTAAGGCATGGGCTGCCATGACCAGATTGTTCTTACCCAAGCTGTCCCAGTTTGCTGTTTCCACCTCTTTGGGAGGGAGGCTTGCTGGAGTTAATGGCAGGTGAACGTCTCTTGGCAGCTGTGGGCTCCTGAGCGCAGCTGCCAAGCGGGGGGGAAACACACTCTTTTTCTTGGGAGTTGTGAAACAGAGCACACACCCCGCCTGTGAGCAGCATCAGCACCCAGCACCCTCAGGCAACTGCCAGGGTCCCAGCACCCCAGCACGGCTCTCCTTTCCGCTATATAACTTTTCCCACAATGCCCCTGATGTACCGCCACTGTCCCCAGCTGCTTTTGCTCCTCCTCCTCCCCCCCACCATTGCTACCACTCGCTTGTTTGACAGGCAGAGAGCCAGGGAGTGAGTCAGCAGGTGTCTCTCCACCGACAAGACTTCCCTGGAGTTGCTCTCTCTCACCACCACCACCACCACGGGCTGGGCCTGAGCGAGAGGCAGGTGAACAAGCAGGTTGCAGTGCTGAAGAATAGGAGGAACTCCAGCAGGCTCTTTCCAGTGGGCCCCTGCTGGGGTGTGGGCCCCTGGCAGGTGCCCGACCATGCCTATGCTTGACACTGGCCCTGTCCGGACCTGCCACAGGGCCCTCTGCTGAGGGCACCCTCAAACCTGGAGCCATCCCTATCGCTCCAAATGGGAACAATTAACCATCTCCATCAGTTCCCGTGCTGCCCTGTGCTCCTATCAATGTTGTAGTGGGAGGTTTTTTCCCCTGAGGCTAGATGCTGATCCCACCGCATGGCTTTCCCGCTTGTTTTGTTTTTCTGCAAGCACAGATGTGCTTGCTGTTTTGCAGGTATATTGTTTAGTACTGGGAGATTGAGGGGTGGGGTGAGGGAACCCAATTAAGTCAGTCACAAAATTGCTACAGGAGGAAAGTAGGACGGAATTGCGCAGTGCTGCGGGTGGGGGTGTGTGAAATTATCAAAGCAATAACGGTCTGGAATGTGCAGTATGTCTAGAGAAGCACAGCGTTTGGGTAATTCCGACAAGGGTCGTGCAAACAAGCCCTTCAACACTGCCTCCTCCCTCTAGGCCTCATTCAGGTCTCTCTAAGGTTGCAAGCCACACTGTGCCTCATCTACTGGAGAGAATGCAAAGCCGAAACACAGTCGCCTCTTTCTCCCAGGAACGTGTGATGTTGTACCTTATACTTGTGCATGATCACTCTTGCTCACAGCTCTTACACAATTACTTAAAATCCCTGGAGAGACTAAGGGGGGAGGAAAATAGAGCCATTATAATTAATGCCAGTTTTCTTTTGTCAAAAGACAACTCCATGTTTATTTCAGAACGAAGAGCGTTGGTTCGTAATGGTCACTGACTTCTGCATTTATGCCATATGTTGGGAAGGAGAACCAGTTTGGGTTCCACGCGGGATGGATTCCACAGCCAACCGTCACTGGTGACAGTCAGCTGGCTAGGAGCTTGCATCCGCTGTAGAGGGCCTGGAAAAAAGGGAAGAGTTTGGGACCCTGACTTATCTAGCTTGGCTCAAGGTACCCAGGGGAGTCGATCTGGAGCAGCTGGACTTACTAGAGGAGCAGGGCAGGGCAGGGCCAAGTCTGGCTATATGGGATGGCAAGGGTCTGTCAGGACCTGGACAGCACTATGCTGGCTGGAGCTCACTCAGGAAGAGCTGTTGTCTCATGTGATGGGGAAAGGGAAAGGGAAAGGGGCATCAAACTGTCCTGCATCACATTAGCGCAAACACTGTCTGTGGCTGTCTCTGTGTTTGTCAGAGGTCTTCTGGGGTCTTAGGAAATCTGGCTGATCTGGGTCTGTTGTTAACCCCACCCCATCTGAGGAGCTTCTGGGCCTGTTCAGATGCAATGCTAAGGCACTGTGGGTAGGGTAAAAATTCTGCATCTGGAGGGTGTTTGCCCAGGTCAGGAGGGGTGGTAAACCCCACGCTAACCACATGCTGCAATAGAGTTAAGAGCCCCCAGTGTGGCTTATCATGTTGTGTGGTGGGCTCTGTGGATGAAAAAATAGGCCTTGGAGGGCCAGAAACATAGAGTCTGCAGGCTAGACCGGCCACCCCATGGGGGCAACGCTCTAGCCACCATGGACATTTTCTGTGGTCACGTGCCTGTTTTTTCCTATGGAGCGGCCATTGGGAGCCCAATTTGGCCACAGGGATGCCAGGATGCAGGGAGGCATAGGTCTATGCGGAACCACCAGGGCCATGCCATCTGATGACCTCAGTGACCAGGCAGGTCAACAAGGGAGAAGGCACTTTCTCAGGTATCCTGGTCCCAAGTTGTTTAGAGCTTTATATACTAGAACCAAAACCTTAAATCTGGCCCGATAGTGAACAGGCCACCAGTGAAATGCCCTTGGGGGATTATACAGTGGGCATCTTTTGGACCGTGTGTGTGTGTGTGCGTGTGTGTGTGTGTGTAGCAGCCACTGGAAGAAAGTAGAAGAGATACATTGAGGGATTTCACTGGGATGGTGGGCTGAACCTGCCCCTATCCCTGGGGACCCTGGTTTGTGGCATGAAAAGCAGATTTTGTCCTCTCTAAATGCTCCCCAGTAGAACTCAATGAAAACCACAGATAACTGAGCCAACATAGCTCCACTCAGCTCGAGTTTATTGGTCATGCTAGAGTGTGACAGAATGCTGTGCAAATTAAGAACTGACATATCTATCGCAGTGTGAATTAAGTAGATGATAATTGTTTGTAGGTTAAGATTTTAACCATTTATACAAGTTTGATTTGGAGCCTTTTAAATCGAGCTATGTGCTTGAAGATGAATAAATGCAGCCTTCCCTAACCAGATGCCCTCCAGATGGCTTGGACTGTAACTCCCATCATCATTCCCAGCCAACATAACCTAGTGGTCTAATGGCCATGTAGGCTGGAGGATTCTGTCAGGGAAGGCGGAAACAGAGCCTTTCAAAGCCCAAGTGCACCTGATCTTCTCTAATTCTGGAAACATGTGGCTGGAAGACTAGGAGGGAGTCACATTGGGGCAAAAAATCCCAACTTCAAGTATAACCTGATGGGATCTGAGCTAGCGGTGACCAACCAAGAAAGAGATCTTGGGATTGTGGCGAACAGCTCAATGAAAAGGTCAACCCAGTGTGCCACCGTAGTGAAAACAGCAAACTCCATGTTAGGCATAATTAGAAAAGGAATTGAGGATAAAACTGCCAATATCATATTGCCCCTATACAAATGCAGCCACACTTGGAATACTGTGTTCAGTTCTGGTCACCACTACTAAGCAAAGGTATTATAGAGCTGGAAAAAGTGAAGAAAAGAGCAACTAAAATGATCAAGGGGCTGGAGCATCTCCCCTATGAGGGAAGGTTACAGCAGGTGGGATTGTTTAGCTTGGAGAAAAAGTGAGTATGGGGAGACATGACAGAGGTGTATAAAATTAGTCGTGGTGTGGAGAAAGTGAAAAGGGAGATATTTTTCTCCTTCTCTCAAAATACTAGAACCCGGGGTCATCCCATGAATCTGATTGGTGGGAGATTCAGGACAGATAAAAGGAACGACTTCTTCACACAGCACATAGTTAAACTATGGAATTTGCTACCACAAGACATAGTGACGGCCACCAATTTGAAAGAGAGTTAGACAAATTCCTGGAGGAGAAGGCTATCAATAGCTACTAGTCATGATATGGCTACATGCTACTTCCAGTATCAAAGGCAGTATGCCTATGGACACCAGTTGCTGGGGAACATGGGCAGGAGGGTGCTATTGCACTCCTGTCCTGCTTGTGGGTTTCCAGTTGACAGCTGGTTGGCCACTGTGTGAACAGAATGCTGGACTAGATGGACCCTTGGTCTGATCCAGCAGAGCTCTTCTTATGTTACTGGGTGCCTACAGGTAGCAAACACAAAAAAGGAATCACTTGTCCGTGTAATGCCTAATTAACTTAAGGCATTTGCTACCCCAAGGTGTCTTAATAGCTAATAGCTTGCTTGGCTTTAAAGGGGGATTGAACAAATCCATTGGGTAGTTGTTTATCAATAGTTTATTTATTATATTATATAATGTATATATTATATACATTAAATATTATATAAATTAATTTATTATATTTATTTCTTCCATTGTGGAACTCTAGGTGGCTACATGTGTTTCCCAGGTGGTCTCCCCTCCAAGCACTGACCAGATCCAGAACTGCTTAGCTTCAGCAAGGTGGCTGCCTCATGTGCCTTCTAGTTATTAGGCATGATTGCTAGATGAAGACTCCATGTTCAGCAGCAGTATACCTCTGAAAGCTGATTGCAGGGAAAAGCTATTTCCTTCATACCCTGCTGGTGGGCTTCCTGGAAGAACCTGACAGGTGACTGTGGGACACAGGATGCTAGTTGACAGGGGCCTTGGGAATGATCCATGAGGGCTCTTTTTAGATTCACTACAGTTGGTGTGTTTTGCTGCAAAACATTTTTATTATTATTTTAACCAAACGTTCCAAAAAGGCATCAGAATCACTTTTGAAATTCCCCATCTTTTTGTGGTGCTGTTATACCAAGCCCCATCACCTGGTATTCCAAGGGTGGGGAACCTCTTTCAGCTCGAGGGCCAAATTCCATTTCAGGGCAGCTCTTGCGGGCAGCATTCCAGGGGGGGCGGGGCATGAAGGCAAAAGGGGAGGGGATAGTACACCAGCATAATGTAGCTTAAAGCTTTTACTGCCTGTAGCTCAGCCTTGGGAGAAGCGTTCCAACCTTTTGGAATGGGGAAAAACCTGAACAAGGGCTGTGAAGCCACAGAACGATGGGTGTCAGGGAAAGGAATAGCCATCTGGGAAACCCTAGAGGGGCAGATTTGGCCCCCAGGGCCTGAAGTTCCCCACTACTGCTATGTTCAAACCTTCATGTTGTCACATTCTTAGAAAATGATACACGTGGTAAATTGAGTGCAGGGGGTTCCTGGAAGGAAGCACGGAGGCTCTGTTTCTCCAAGACAGCCTTCCCCAAACTGGTGTCTTGCAGATCTGTTGGACCCCAACTCCCATAATCCACACCAGCATGGCCAACGTTAAAAAAAATGCAGCTGATGTCACGTGGCTGTTAAGAGCATGATCTATGAACTAAGACGCCGATGGAGAAAATTGCAGATCAGCTCTAAACCCACTGAATACTTCCCCTGGACATGGTCTAAAATGGCACATGAGGTAGCACCTTTTTCTGAAGCTAAGTGGGTCTGGTCAGTGCCTGGATGGGAGACCATCTGGAGACCCTCACCTTGAAGTTCTATCTTGGAAGAAAGATGGGATAAAAACAAAAGAAATATTAAACGCTCTCCGCCCCCTCTGCCCCATGTATACTATGGAGATAATACTAGCCTACCTTACAGGGGGGTTGTAAGAATGACTGAGATACTATTTGTGAAGCCCTGTCGAAGGTTCAGGAAAAACGCAACACAGAACGCTATATATCTGGGGGACACTTCCCCACCCCAAGGTTGAATCGATAATTAATCCAGGAAAAGCAAATTAATTTTGCAGATGCCTTTTGGGCATCCTGAAATTCATTTAGATCTTGTGGATTAATGCTGGACTGTGCCCCCTGGCCAGAAGGCTTCTGGGCATGTAGTAGCTGTTATTGTAGCTGATGTTAGTGGGTACATCTGAGCTCGGTGCTGGCTCCAGGTTTTATTTGATTTATTTATTTATTTAAATAAAAAAATATTTTTTTAATTAATAAAATTAATTTAAAATTAAATAAATAAAATATTTATTTATTTTTATTACGTTTTTATACTGCCCAGTAGCTGAGGCTCTCCGGGCAGTTCACAATTAAAACCATGAAATACAACTTGAAAAAAACATAATGTAAGTCTTTTAAAAGTTTAAAAATACCAGGTAAAACCCAGCAGTAGTTATGGCCCCGGGATAGCCTGTGTGAACAGGTATGTTTTCAGGAGGCGTTCCAAGGATGTTACATCTTCTGGCTCCCGAACTGCACGTTTTGGAGGGCCCTTGGGTGAAACATCCTCCATGGGGCCCCTCCCTCTGTGAGTCTGCCTCCTCACCGCCCTGGTCCCCGGCTGCTCTTGCTTCGCCTCCTCTTCCTCATCATGGCTCCCGCTTGCTGGCTTGAGAGGCAGAGAGCCAGGGAGAAGGTAAGCAGTGGCATCTCCTGCTCCTCCTTCTCACCACCACCGTTGCCCGGTCCAGAGCGAAAGACCGGTGAACAAGCAAGTTGCAAGGCTGAAAAGGTGGAGCAACTTCAGGAACTCTTGCCTGTTGGCCCCTGCTACAGCGTGGGTCCCTGGGAGGTTCCCAACCATGCCTACTCTTGACGTTCGCCCAGTTTGGACCTGCCACACCCCTCCTGCAAAGAACCCAAGGCAGCTTACACGATCCTCCTCCTCTACATTTTATCCTCACAACAACCCTGTGAGGTAGGTTAGGTTGAGATCAGTGACAGGCCCAAAGCCACCCAGTGTGCTTCATGGCTGAGTGGGGATTAGAACCTGGGTCTCCTGAATCCAGTCCAACACTCTAGCCACTGCACCACCCTGACTCTCGCTATACCACACTGGCTCTCCTATGAAGTACTATTGGCCTATACAAACACTCAAGGGGGGGACAAAAGGGGGGGAATTATGTCTTAAATTGGAACCTTCCCCCCCACACACACACACACCTCTCTCCTCACAGACCTTCTGCATATTAGGAAAGAGGGAAGATTGGGCAGAAAGGATGCTGCTACTACAGCAAGACCAAAACCAGGCACACACTGTACCACCCAGCTCAACACACACACACACAGACACACACACCCCACTTCCCCATCAGTTCTATTGCCACGACCCAAAGCAGGTGGGCTTTGAATGGTGATGGAACCCAATAGGGAGGATACAACTGCCCATTGACAAAAACAGACTCTTCTTGGCCCCTCCCAGCCAGGCCCCTCCCCCACAAACCATGTCCACTTCCTTGATGTCTGACCCTCCCTCCCGGCCCCACATAAGCAAGGAGGAAGACGGTGCACTGCGTGCCAGACAAAGCCATGTGCTTGCATGCATGTATGTGAGTCACACATGTGCTTATGGGGCTTACATTCTGTACATCCCTGAGCTGGAACTCGTGTGTGTGTGTGTGTGTGTGTGTGTGATGGGGAAAGGGAAAGGGGCATCAAACTGTCCTGCATCACATTAGCGCAAACACTGTCTGTGGCTGTCTCTGTGTCTGTGTTTGTGCGTGGTCAAGCAATGCAGGTTAAGAGCCCAGCCCTCCCCAGAAGAGGGATAAGAACCCCCCATTAAGGTGTGTGTGGAGAGGGGTGGGGGGTGTTCTTGGAAGATCTCACCCCCCCTCCCAGACATGCACCCTTGCACTTACACATTGTGGCTGACCTTGCGCTAGACAGAGTACCTCACATCCAGCACAACTGGCGATCAGCCTGCCCCCACCCCGCCCTGCCCATCTCTGCACAGATTGCAATGGTGGCATCGCCTTTCCTGCTGCAGGTGGAAAGTGGCAGTGGGGGAGGGGGAGGGGGAGAAATAAAGGGGGGAGGGGCTCATTGTTCTAGCTGCGCTTTGTGCTCAAGGCACCCAACCAAAACCTTGCTTGGACCTCTTTAAACAACCCCACCCTTTCACAATCTCTCCTAGCAAACAACTGCCGCTTGCAATTTTCTCCGCTGCATGTGTTCCCCTGCCCCGAATTTCCCCCCCCCCCGCTGTACTTATACAGAGAGACCCACCCCAGTGCGCCCAGGCACAGACACATTAAGACCCCTCTCTCCTCACCCTCCTCCTCTATTGCCCTTTTGGTCTCGCATCCTTTCTTATGCCAGTCCCTCCACGCCCCCCCCCGCTCCACTTCCAAATGTGGGGAATGGAGAGGGGTATCTGTAGCCCTTAGACCACCCTCAAGAACCCCCTATATCCCCATACACCTTTTCTGACCGGAGATCAAACGCGTATGACATACAAATATAATACCGTGATTAACGTAACGCGTCCAGCTATAATACCGTGATTAACGTAACGCGTCCAGATACAACGGCGACTAACGTAACATGCGCCCACATTCCCGCAACAGAAATGTTGAAGTCTTAAAGCAAAACGTTTTTCGCCGTCTTCGGGGGCTCTGAATCAAAGTCCGGGGGGTGTGCGTGTGTGTGTGTGCGCGCCCGCGTAAACAGACGTGTAGGCGCGCGCACACATGTCACCCGTGCGTGTGCATGCAGGCGCGTGGGGCTCCGGCGCGTGGCGCACACGCGCCCCGGCCCCCAGACCCACCTGCCTTCAGGGCTGCCCCGTCCTCAGGCGCTCCCTTCCTCTCGGCCGCTCCGCGCTGGCGGGCCCTGGCTGGCGAGGGGTCTCCCCGCTCTCTGGCGGGCTGGCGAGGGCGGCCCCCGGGCGAGGCTACGCCAGCCGGCGGCGCAGCCCCTGCCCCGCGCCGCAGCCCCGCGCCTCCCGGGGCCGGACCGCCGCAGGGGCGGCGCGCAGCAGCGGCAGCGGCCGCGGCGAGAGCCGCCGGAGACGGCAGCGGCGGCGGCGGCGGCGGGCGCAGCCTGCCCTCAGCGGCTCCATCGTCGCAGGCTCCGGCCCCAGCCCGCGGGGCGCGCAGTCATCGTGGCCGGGGCGGGGAAGCGCGCGCGCGGGAGGCGGCGCCCGGGCGCACGCGGGGCACCTGGCGAGGGGCGCGGGCGGGCCGCGCGCGCGCGCCCCCGGCGCTCCCCTTGTCCCGCCGGGAGGGGCCCCAGCTCTGCCCCGGCGGCGCCCTCTTTGTTCTGCCCGCGCGCGCGCTGCCTGCCTGCCTGCCTGCCGGCCGGCCTGGGGAGGGACCGGGCTCCGGCGCTTCCCGCCCGGGTCTGTGCAGCCCGCCGCCGCCGCCTCCCCGGCTGCTTTTGCGATGCCCGCTTGCCCGGCCTCGCTGGGTCCTAAAGCGGATCCGCCGCCGCAGCTGATCCTTTCACCCGTGTCTTTGTTTTTTTCTAGGTCAAGCCCGAGCCGCCGCCGCCGCCGCCTTTGAGCGGCTGCCAAGAGGTTCGGGGGAAGATCCCCTCCGGGAGGAGGGAGCGGGGTTAATCCGGTTGCTTCTCCGGAGACTGCGGGGCGGTGGGGGTGGTGTTTTTTCTGCTAAGGGTGGGCTAACGGATTAAGGACGGTTTCCCCGCAAGGGATGCTTCGACTGAGGCCTTTCATGCGGGGCAGGGCTGGCCCTAGCATGAGGCAGAGTGAGGCAGCTGCCCCAGGTGTCATGAAAAGGCCGCAGACTGTTAGTATATTCATTAATTATTGTTATTATTTTATGTATCGATTATTTCGTCGCTTCATTTATTTGTTTGTTTGGTTCATTTAGTATTTTATTCATTTTTATTCCTTTATTATTAATTTATTATTATTACATCTTTACTGCCAGTGAAGGGAGAGGCGCTTGTGCAGGGCCGGCCCTACCCAGTGGGGCAGCTAGGGGCATACCCAGAGTTGAGGAGCACATAGCCCAGGGACCCCATGCATGTCCATCCAGAGGGGCGGCAGGTGATGAGGCCATCTGGTCAGCAGAAGCAAACTCCATTTTATTCCTGTAATCACGGTGGTGCTATGATTTCAATGAGTTTAAAATGCAAAACTGCCCATGCGCGGGGTATTTTTATTTTTTTGAGCTGGCAAACATCCTGATTCATTGGGAATGTAGACGCAGTTGTAAAGGATGGAATGCAAAACTGCACGTGCACAGAATATTTTTTTTTGATAATGCAAAACTGCACATGCTAAGAGGTGGTGGTGGTTGTTTTTGGCAGAACTAGCCAGCGTTGTAACACGTCAGGAGTGTAGAAGCAGTTGTAAAGCATGGAATGGTGCAGCGGGGGGGGGGGATGTTAGTAGGGCGCTTCACAACTGAAGTAACACACAAGGTCATCTAAAGGGCCCCTACATAAGACCATTGTGTCCAAGGTCCTGTATGGGGGGGGGAGGAGTGACTTCAGACCCAGGAGGCAAATCTGGCCCTCCAGTCATCCTAATCTGGCCCTCCAGGCTTTCCCAGATGGCCATGCCCCTTTTCCCCAACTACCTGTTCTTGGGTGGTTTCTGGGCTTTTGTGCAGTTTTTCCCCCATTCTAAAATGTTGGAATGCTTCATTTTATGGGCAGCAAGAATGTTAAGCCAAAATAGGCTGGTATTTTTTTTAATATTCTTAGAGTCTGGGCCCACCCTGCCTTGCCTTTGGCCACACCCACCACTGGAATTTTTATGCTAAATGGAATTTGGCTCTTGGGCTGAAAGAGGCTCTGCACAGCAGGTCTAGAATTTCCAAGCTGTACCACTGCCCCTACCATTAGGCAGAGTGAGGCAGCTGCCTCAGGTAGCTGATGTTGGGTGTCCTGGCAGGGCAGTGATGATTAAATATGATCAAATTTTGACCGCAAAAGAGGGGTGGAGGCATCTGCCGGATTTTCTGCCTTGGATCCCCTCGGGGCAGTTTACAGTCATAACTCCTTCCCCCAACAACAATAAAATAATAAACCAATAAATATAACAATGAAAATATTAAAGCATTAAAACATTAAAATATGAAAGGGTCAGCAGGAAAGTTAATCATCCAACCAACAGATTAAAGATTAAGAGCAAAATTCCATGCATGCTTAGAGAGAGAAGTCTTAAAATTCCCAGGCCAGCCATGCCCAGACAGAACTCCCTTGGAAGGGCATTCCACAGACAGGAGCCACTACAGAGAAGGCACTTTCCAGTGAGCAGTGACACCCAGAGAAGAGCATCCAAATATGATCTTAGCAATATGAATTATATCCTCCTTTCCCAAACTCCCACTAAGATCCTTTGTTATCAGATTTGGGGATGGGGAAGGAATTTGTTCAGTTCGCATTTTAATGTGAATTTACTTAATTTTGCACACAGCTCAATTAGCCTTCAACATACATGCTTCTCTGAATTTTGCAGTGAGGTCTCCAATCAAAAATGCATACAAAATTCACATATTAGGAGAAAAATGGCACACAAATGTTATAGTTTGGAAAACAACATTCCAAAATGCATTCTGTTAAGAAAATTGCTTGCAAAGAATTGGCATCTTAGGTGAAATTGTGTACAAACATATATGTGTTAGAGAAATATGCCCAAAAATGCGTATGAATTTTCATGCAAAGTTTATATATCCCTATGTTTGGAATGAATCAAATTTAAAGACTAGAAAAATGAGAAATGGTGAGAAACTGAAACGGACAAATTTGTCCATCTCTAAAAAAAAAAAACACAAATCACAAAAACTTGTTCATTCTGGTCTAAAAGCAGGAGATAGGGCTTGATTTGGGGTTGGGCCATTTACAGAATATATCTGCTTTCCGGTATGTATTTATTTTCACTGCTTATAATGTGCTTTCCAGCCCTTTAGCTTTCAGTGTTTCATTATCTATGAAACAGGAAAGGGCATGCTTATTGTTCTCCAAATTTGTGGATCAAAGGTTTATTGCCTCTGAATATGGAAATCTCATCATACCATCATCATTATCATCATAGTTATCAATAGCCACTGATACACACATCCAAGAATCTGCAAGGCTATTTCCTTCAAACTGGGGCTATCTCTCCCTCAAAACAACCCCAAACAACTTCCAAATGAAAGCAGCAAGATTACTGGTAAATAAAGATGGAAGGCAATCCGAATCTATTAAAATGATCATTTGGAGTATTGCTATTGATTTCATGGGAAAGTGGCTTAGATCTTAGATTTAAAAGGCCGTTTAAAAAAATCCTCCACTCATCCACTTGCCTGAATACAAAGATCCTGCATTGCTTGACAAAGGCACACGGAACTGGTGCTATCCATCCTCCCCCCACTCCACATACACACACAATTCCCCACCCCCAGCTCTTTTGTGGGTTTCTTTAGCTCCCTTTCAAGCTGCTGGAATGCTGCCAAAAGGTACTTAAAGAGACAGGAGCATTCGCTGAGCTGGGCTTTGGGGACATTTAGCAAATGCATATATGTCTATCATGGCAAAAGCGTAAGATTAATCATATTCTAGTTTTCACCAATATATAAATGCCCCTTGGTGTTCCACTAGTTTGATTCTGATCATGGTTCCATTTACTGGGGACAGGCAGACTAAGCCACACCTTTAGTCCCCTTAACTCAGTACTGTCTCCATTGGGGGTGGGGAACATGTGGCCCTCCAGATGTTGGGCTACAACTCCCATCATCCCTCACCATTGGCTGGGCTGGTTGGGGTTGATGGAAATTAGAGTTCGACAACATCTGGAGTCCAACAACATTCCCCAGCCCTGGTCTGCACTGCCTTGCGGCGGTTCTCCAGCGGTCTTTTTCAGCCATATCTGGAAATGCCAGGGATTAAAGCTGGGGCCTGTTACATGCACAGCAAGTACTCCAACAGTGACCCACAGCCCTTCACCTGCATGTCCCAGGACCCTCTAGACTAGAAGTTAGGCCACTGGAGGGGCAGGGAATACAGGCAACTTGACTCTGTCGCACAACAGTGTCAGGAGAAAAAAAAATGCCTGGCACATGGCTTCCCCTTCCACCCTCTTCCTATAATAGCCTCCCCATGATAATAAAGGTTACAGAATGTGGTTTGAGCTTGCAATTATTCTGTGAGTAAAAGCAGATCCACTGGGAGACTACAATGCTATTATGTGTTGCTGTTATGTTTAAAAGAGGGGAAACTCTTTTAACTTTCCGGTTCCTAACTCAGCCTGTTTCTGAAGTCCATGCAGGGCAGGCTGTTTCAAAGTAAATCAACAGAGTATGCATCAGGCAGGAAAGATCCTTCTGTATATGTAATGGGGGCGGGGGCAGCAGGTTGGGGAAGCCTGGCTTATGGCATGCCTCCAAAGGTATTTAGTATTCGCCAGTTGATACGTTATGGCACTGCATATCCGATGCCTGCTAAAATCAAACTGTGGAGAGATACCAGCGGGTCTAAATCCCCAGAACGTGGTGTTTCAGTCAGAAAACTGTCATGTTTAAAATAACAAATGTTGCATTTGGAATTTTAAAAGCAAAACCATTTGGAACAATTCAAATATTTCTGAATGTTCCGTTGAGCTTTCCGATACTCCACCTCTGGACAATTCAAAAGTCCCTGTCTCCCTCTCTGAGGTGGCATAGGTGGGAGGAGAGGCAGGGGGACACAAGGAGTTAATTAACTGCCATTCGTGATCAAAGGACATTGCAACTGGCTGGCCATGAGGTCTGCACATGTTAAGGAAATGCAAGGCAGCAAAGATTCAAATCAGAGTGCCAGCCAGTGCTGGAAGCCAGAAGGACTGTAGGGAGCTGACTTACACCAGGTCAGGCTATTTGTTCATCTTGCTCAATATGCTTTACTCCAGCCTTCCCAACCTTATGCCCTCCCGATGTGTTGGACTGCAACTCCCAGAATTCCCCAGCTGGCTGGGGGATCCTGGGAGCTAGATGGAGGATTCTGGGAGTTGCAGTCCAACACATCTGGAACATATATCTCAGAATGGCAGCAACCCTCCAGTGGTGCAACTAGGCAATTTTAGACCCAGCAATTAATGGTCTTGTGGGGGGGGGCCCTTTAGACCACCATGTGTATTGTTTCAGTTGTGATCTATGCAACTAACATGTCTCTTCTCTCCCTCTGCCCCCCGTCTTGCCACACAGATGTGGTTCTAGGCTAGGGTGGGCAATTTGTGGTCCTTCAGATGTGAGAGCCAGTGTGGTGTAGTGGTTTTAGAGTGTTGGACTGGGACTCGAGAGACCCGGGTTCTAGCCTCCACTCAGCCATGTAGCTCACTGGGTGACTTTGGACCAGTCACTGATTTGCAGCCTCACATACCTTGCAGGGTTGTTGTGAGGATAAAATGGAGAGGAGGAGGAGGGCCATGTAAGCCACCTTGAGTTCCTTGAAAGAGGAAAAAAGGTGGGATATAAATGTAATAATAAATAATAATATATGTAATAATGAAATGTGGTTATGCTGACCAGGGCTGATGGGAGCTTATAAACTTATGGAGTTTATCCATAAACTCAAGGTCTATATATGTAGCATTTCCAGGTGGTCACCCATCCCCTTGCACACACCTAGACCACACTGGCTGGGGGATGCTGGGAGTTGTAGTCCAAAACACCTGGAGGACACTAGGTTGGGGAAGGCTGGTCTAAAGGGATGTGATTCTCCAAAACACCATTCCCCAACCTGGTGCCCTCCAGATGTGTTGGACTACAACTCCCAGCATCCCCCAGCCAGTGTGGTCTAGGTGTGTGCAAGGGGATGGGTGACCACCTGGAAATGCTACATATATAGACCTTGAGTTTATGGATAAAAGGAAGGATATGTTTAAAAAGGCTATGTTAAAATGTTCAGTTTAGGAGTTCACCGCTCAAATTAGCCACAACATAGTTGTTGAAAAAGGAGGAGTGGGAGGAGGTACTGAACAATTAATAAATTACTGAAATCTGTATTAAACAACCAGTAGGAAAGACCCTGGCTCAGTGGCAGAGCATGCACTTTGCATGCAAAACTGAAGACATCACCCTCCCAGTATCTTAACCATGGTTCTGAGACTGGGGAGGGGCTGTGGGATGGGGCACTCCCTCTCCCTGCCCGCTCCCCTTTCTCATGCGCATCCTGTGCCCCACCAGCCTTCACCAGCTTTGTGGTACATCTGCACTGATGATAACTGCAGTCAATGCTAATGAGGTTCCCTCTTGACCGAGGAAGCAGCCTCTAACCCAGGTTGCGCATCTGGGTGAATAGGGAACCAACCTTGGTTAAGGCTGGCAGGAGAAATCTCAGCCAGACGGCTGGAGGGAAGGTGCATGACAACCCCATAGATCGGCTCTCCAGCTTTGCTTGCATGATCTGCTGCTTTTAAAACAGCACCTTGTTTTTACGGGCTGTTGGCTGTTTGCTTTGTTGTTAGGTAGTGGCAGCTGATGACCCCAGTTCTGGAGGGGCAGTGATTCCATTCTGGGTTTTAGTTACAACCAGCGACAGCTCTAAAAGGTGCTATCCAAGGCACTGAACCCATTTTGGGGACATGGTTCAGCACCTTGGATAGTACCTTTAGCACATTGGCTGGTTGTAACTAAAACCCAGAATGGATTAAAGCCCCTCCAGAACTGGAGTCACCAGCCACCACTATAGTTAGGTTGTATTTCTTAACCTTAATATGTAACGTGATTTTGTGTGCACTTTTGTAGAAAGGCGAGGCATGAATTAACAAATAGATTTGGTACACACCAGCTAGCAGTGGCCCTCCAGGGTGTCAGGAAGGAGTCTTTCTCAGCACTACCTGAAGATACCAAGGGAAAATCAATAATAATAATAAGAAGAATAAGAAGTCCCAGGTTCACTACTTGTTATCTCCAGGTAGGCTGAGAAAGACTCTTATCTAGGGATGTTGGAGAAATCCATTTGGGGGTGGAGTTCAATGGCCTTTCCTAGACTTGGCCCCTCGGACTTCATTTTGGTTCCCACTGCAGCACCCGATTTGATCTGCGGTGAGTTGAGCCAGTTTGCAGATTTTTGGGGCCCTTTGTGTATTTTTCCCCTCCCTGCAAGTTCTGCCATTTGCGCAATTTTCTGAGCAACTGGTGCAAAATTGGCGGTAATTTCTGCAAGTTCAGCTGAAATGTGTGCAAATTTGACCACAATTTCTGCAGATTGCTCAGAAATTTGCACAAATTGCAGGACTGTTGGGGGAAAATGTGCAAAAAAGTTCCTGAAGTTTAGGGAAAAGCCCATAGCTTGGCTCGCAAACACAAATCAAGCTGTACACGCCACACAACTCTGTCGAGTCAAAAAGAACCGGATTTCCCAGTGTTATAGTCCAACACTCTAACCACTGCACCACACTGGCTCTCATGATCCCTCACCAACAGTGAGGGAGCATGGGAGTTCTAGGCCAAAACATCTGAAGGACCACAAATTGCCCACCCTGGTCTAGAAACCCCGGAGAGCTGCTGCTAGTTGGTGTGTTGCCGTAGCTGAGTTAGTTGGATCCCCCGTCTGGCATGACTTGGCATGAGACGGCTTCTTTTGGTGTCGTGCTATATTTCCCCTTCATCTTGAAGCAGCTGTGTGCTTCTTAACAGACAAACAAATTGGTCCCCAGATGCTCTGCAGCCTTTGCCGGCTCTCCCTGTTGGGCCTTTGTCTTGTTGTTATCTTGGGCTGCGCCTACCTGTGTGCACACATCTCTCCCTGCTCCGTCTGTGCCCTCCTTTCAGCTCACCCTCGTGTACTGCCCTCACTAAACTCCTAACCAACCCTGCCCCCGGGCTTCAGCGGCTGCAGAGACAGGCCCTTGCTTTCCCCGCTTTAGTAGGAACAACGGGATCCATGAGGCAGGAAAGGGAGCTCAGCTGCATGGCAGACACGAGAGAGTCCCTGTTTGCGCCTAGGCTGGTCTCTCACAGCACATCAAAGGCTTGTGTCTGTTCCCCAGTGGAGAGCAGGGCTGGGGGCCGGAAAGGAAGAGGAGTCCTGCGAGGCAGCCAGGCCTAGGGGGCATCCCCCACCTCTTTCGCAGGAAAGCAAACATGATTGGGCCTGTGTGTGTAAGGATCACACTTCTCCCTCCAGATACCAGTTTGTTTGGGTCCCAGTAGACTAGCCTTCCCAGACCTGGTGCCCTCCAGATGGGTTGGACTGCAACTCCCATCATTGCGCCATGGCCATTGGAATGATGGGAGTTGTAGTCCAACCCATCTGGATGGTGGTAGGTTGGGGAAGACTACAATAGCCCAACGCAGAGATGGATCGGGAGAGAATATCCCCCCTTTTTATATTTACCTATTGAGTAACTCATCTTTCAATGATCCCAACCTAACAGTCATTGGGGAGGGGCAGCTGGGGGAGGGGGGACTCTTTGGGGAGGGGCCCTAGCTCAGTAGCAGAGCTTCCTTATAGCAGGCAGGACTATTTGTGCATCTACCTCCTTATCATCTATTCCTACAAGAGCTTGCTAGCCGTAACGTTTCCCCCTTTACCTGCTACCTGGTCCGATTAAATCAGTGGCAGGAAGCCTGTGGCTCTTCAGATGTTTCTGCACTCCAACTCCCATCAGCCCCAGCCAGGCCATCCAATGGTCAGGAATGATGGGAGTTGTAGGCCAAAACATCTGTAGAGCTGCCGGTCTCCCTGCCTGATTTAACTGGAGAGGATGGGGATTGAACCTGGAACCTTCTGCACCCAAGGCAGGTGCTCTCACCACTGAGCTACAGCCTTCCTGGAGCATTTCAAAGCACCGTATACCTGATAAGTACTGTTATTATATCATCACTCTGTTCTCCACTCCCAGCAAGCTCCCTATGATTCAAACCGTTCCAGCTCCGCGCATCTCCTTTTCCCTTCACCTCTCTCTATTTAAAGCTCTCATCTTTTCTCTCTTTTTAGGTCAGGGATGATGAGTAACTGTAGGGATGTCTTGCAGAGAGGTAAAGGTGGCATCAAGATTCCAGCATTTGCTCCTGGTTGTGGCCGTTCAAGAGAAGGAGCTGCTTTTCACTAGGGCTGTACGGGTTTTGTAAAATCTGGTCCATCTGCATTTCATGGATTGCCAGGTGCCTTTTGTTCCATCATCTGCTCATTGATGGAATCAGATTTCTCCCAATTTCCCAAATTTGTGCAAATTTGCAGTTGCGCAAATGCATAAATGTCCCCCAGATGCACATTTTTCATGCTCTTGGCTGGTTTTTATTTCAAGTATTTTTCTACAACAAAATTTGCATAACATTCTGGAAAGTAAAAAAAAAAAAATGGTTTGCAAATCCATAGAATCCATGTGACTCAGCAAAAGCTGGTCCACAGGCTGGAGTCCTAGAAATCCAAACTCATTCAATTCCATTGCGGATTTCTTTGACATTCCTGCTTTGCCCTAAGTGAGAACAACAGACCCATTAGCCCAGAATGGTCTTTCACAGGAGCACAGGAAGCTTCCATATATAGAGTAGGGCAACTGGTCCACCTGGGTCACCGCAGTCTACGCCAGCCTTTCCCGACTGGGTGTCCTTCAGCTGTGTTGACTACAAGCCCCATAATCCCACTCTGGGATTCAGTCAGAACTCTAAAGAGGTTTGACTGGTTCTGTCTGGACCCCGGAGTGGATTCACCGCCCCACTGACATCGGAGGCACCAGCCTCCACTGGGGATGCACCTGCGGATCCAGGAAGAGAGGTCGTGGAGAGCATGCATGGAAGCCTTCAGTCTTCTCCAGGACCTTTGCTGGGTGAACAGCTGGGAACTGGCTTTGCTGAGTGTGAGCCTGGTGAAGGCCTGTGTGCAGTGAAGCCACTATGCCTCCTCTGCGCCTTCCCCCATTGGGGAGAAGATATGGGGCAGAAGAAGCTGCACAGCCTGGCTTTGTTCATCTTTTGCCTTTCATGAGGATGAGCAAAGTGCTGGATGAGTGTTCAGCCACCCAGGGGAATTTCCTCCTCCAGCTCCTCCTCTTTCTTCTCCTTCTCCTTCTCATTACATTCATATTCCACCTTTTTTCCTCCTGCAAGGAACTCAAGGCAGCTTACATGTTCCTCCTCCTCTCCTTTTCATCCTCACAACATCCCTGTGAGGTAGGCTAGGCTGAGAGTCAGTCACTGGCCCAAAGTCACCCAGTGAGCTTCATAGCCTGAGTGGGGAATAGAGCCCTGGTCTCCCGAGTCACAGCCCAACACTCTAACCATTGCACCACACCTGCTATCTCTGATCAGGAGGGTTCTGCTCCCCACCTCCTCCTAAAGCTCCTGGTAGCCTCCAGTTCCAAGTAGCTTCCAGGGGAGAGGGAGTGGGAGCCCCTGGAGGGAGCTCAAGCCTCCATGGGATGGATCAGCAATTTGAAGGCTGAATTAGGGCCATGGGAAGGAGGTTGAGCACCCTTGCCTCAGCTTTGGCTCTAGCTCCTGGGCAGTAGCGCAATCTCCCCTGGCAACGGAGGTGGTGGCAGCAAGGTGGGGTCCGGGTCTTCTGTGGGAACGGGGTTGTCTGGGATCAGTGCTAAGGGCAATTTCCTCCCCCACTTTTCCTACTCTACAGACTCTTTCCCCAAATGTGGGGAGACTGACCCTGGGGGGCATTACTTCCATGGATCTTCCTACTTTGTTTATTTTTTTTTAAAGCTTAGAAGCAGCCATGGGAGGGGGGATTGACTCTGACTGCCGCAACGGCACTGGGGGAGGGGGCATTTGAAACATTTCCCCATGCTGCTTCCTATCATGCCCCTGCTGGAGGAATCCTCCTCTGAGAAGGAGTGACAGCTCCCAGAGATGGCCAACACCAAGAAGCCATCCATGGCAGGAGACTTGGGGGAGCCTGGGCCCTCAGGGGAGAGGACAACTGTTCTGTCCCCACAGGAGGAGGGGAGTTTTGCCTCTGGTGGAAGAGGCTGGCCCCCAAGCATGTCATCGCCTCAAGAGGCAGACCAGAAGTGCTCAAATAGAAAGAAGGACTCCTGAAGAGGAAGGGACTCCTTGGGAGCAAGGCCTGTTACGAGCTGCAGCTGAGCCCTGGGTGGGGCTGAGGAAACTCTGGCAATATAATCCTACAGTAGCAGTCCAGCCATGGCTGGAAACAGTGTTTTCTATCAGCTCTAGTTGTGTGTCCTTCTGACCTTGCACTGCGATTGAACCTTTGTGCTACTGACCTTAGGTTCCTGCTTGAGTCTGGTTCTCGCCTCGGACTGCATATTATCTCTGACTGCGTACCTGTGTTTTGACCATGGCTGCTTCAGACCTCTCTTTTGGAACTCTCCTTCTTGCCTGGTAAAATGGTGCCTTTGACCATTGTTTATTGACTTGCTTTTGGATTGCCCCTTATTTTAACCTAATGCTGAGCCTAATCCAGCCAGAGCAGGACACTTCCCCATTGGAATCATGCCCCCTGCCAAGCTACTGTTAGCCTTGCTGGTGATGTGGGGAGGGGGGCAAGTGCAGAAAGAGGCACCCATCTCTTTTTTTCTCCCAGCAGGGCTATTAGCAGCCTTGGGGAGGGAATCTTGGTCAGGGAAATGACATGGGGTGGATGGGTTAATCCCTCTCTCCAGTGACACTGCCCTGGGGCAATTCACTCTGTTCCCAGTGGCAGAGACAAATGTGGCAAACAGATGGGCCCATTCAGCAGGGAATTGTTTTGTGACGTGTGGTGGAAACCCCAAATCTGCCTCTGTGTAGTGTTTTGATATTACCATTGGAACATCATTTTTGTGCATTTTGTAAAATTGTTACTGAGGATATAGACCAATACATTATCCAATATCCTCTCCATAAAGATCCACATGAAAATCATTTGTCTGAGTTCAGGCTCAGCAAGAATTTAGTTACACCTAGTGAATTAATATGCTTTCTGTTGTTTGATAATGAAAATTATGTTACCTTAGGTGTTTCTTTATTTGCACTGACAGGCAGGAAATTGAGAGCTAAAATTGTTGTTCAGCTCTGAATGTTCCTTCAGTTTGTGTGTGTGTGTGGCTTATAGCTACACAATACAATTATTATTATTGCAATAGTTGCTTTTAAGCTTAAAAAAAAAAGGAAGATTTGATCACGGATCTTCCTTATCATGTGTCATTTAGTCTCTGTGCAGATTCTGAAAAGGTGAGCACCAAATAACAGCCTTTACCTAGCCCAAAATAGTCTCCTTCAACCATCTCTCTGCAAGGAAGATTACATTTCTGTGTGGTTATGGGGTTTGGGGTGGGGGTGGAGGAGGGCTTCCTTTCTAAATCACCCTAACAGTAATGCATATGGCAGTGCGCCTTCCACATGCTGGCACATTTCTCACCGCTTGCTTTCTGACATTGAATTATTTTTAGTACTAATAGCCACATTCAGAAATTTCTGTTACTCAGAGCTTCTAAAGGACCTCACAGCTTTAGAAGATGAATAATATTTCTAGTGCATGATTTGTGTATGCGGAGGTGTGCTTTTGGAGGTGGGTGTTTTTTTTAATAGAAAGAAACAGAAAGAACTTAGGGAAACTACTGACTTGGTACAAAGAAGATATTTAGCCATGGAATGATGTGTTCAAAAACAAAAATTCTGAGAGTAAAAACTAAGAAAAAGGAAAGTGCCGTTCAGCTTTGAAATTCCACAGATTCAAGTGGGGAACATCCACAGCTAGACCTTGCCAGATCTCAGGGGTTGACCTGAAGGGTTTTAGCCTCCTTCTCCGGATCTCCATGGGAAGGAGTAAAACCTCAGGGAGAGGGGCTAAAATCCAGGGACGGGGGCTATTTTCTTTTTGAATTGAAAGCTTTTGCTATTTAAAAATAAGTGGGACCAGCAACAAAGGGTTGCAGCGTGAAGTGCTTCTGTCCAGGGTTCCAGCCAGCCATGACCTTGTCTAGGATGCTACACACACACACACACACACACACACACACACACACACAGAGCAGGAGAAGGAATGCAGGAAGCATGCTGTCACCCACAACATGAGGTCTGTCCATTCTAAGAGCTAGGCCAAACTCTCCTTCAAGCTGGCCCTGAACCATTTAGGTGACTTCTTCCAGGAGGAGATGTCCATGAGGATGAAGATGCTCAAGAACACAGTGCCCCACAAGGGTTGCCTTTCCCCAAGGATCTGTACATAGGCCTCACTGTGCCAGAGAGCCTAGATTAGCAGCTCACTGGTGCAGTGACTCCAGTCAAGAACTAGGCTGTGTGTGAGTCCTGCTGGATTTTCCTCTAGCATCAGAATGCTGGAAGCAGCGGGGGTTCAGAACCTCAGACTCACGGGCCAAATCCAGCCCTCCTGGGTTCTCCGGATGCCCAGGACACCCTCAGCTTCAAAGGGGGGATTAGATCAGTTCCTGAAGGAGACAGCTATCAGTGGCTACTAGTCCTGATGGCTATATGCCACCTCCAGTATCACAGGCAGCATGGCTATGGACACCAGTTGCTGGGGAACATGGGCAGGAGGGTGCTGTTGCACCTGTGTGCTCCTGCTTGTGGGTTTCTCATGGGCAGCTGGCTGGCCACGGTGTGAACAGAATGCTGGACTAGATGGACCCTTGGTCAGATCCAGCAGGGCTCTTCCAATCTTCTTATGTTCAGTACTCTTGCTAGATAGACTGACTTGGTCTATAGCAGCTTCCCCTTATCTTAGTTGGTGAAAATAATGGGATCGAATTATCCCATGTGGCAGCCTGCCACATTGTTATGTAAGCAAGCTTTCTCAGCCGCCGACAGGATGCCTGCTCGAGATGCCAGCCTAGGAAGTAGCCCCTGAAACAAGCCCCGGGCTAGAACAGCCTGACGAAGGCTGCAATCCTAAACACACTGACCAGGAAGAAGTCCCAGTGAACCGGGCAAGACTTTCTTCTGTGCGAACATGCTGGGCTGAACACTCTTCCGTTGTCTGAAGGCTCAAAAATCAAAGGAAGGAGGTAGTGGCATTGACCACTTCGTCGGTGGGGGAGCTGTCCATAACGCCAAATCAAAGCCTTATTTTTACCATGGTTGTCTGAGATGGTGAACAGTGGTGCAGTTCGGTAATTTTAGACTCTGGCCTTAATCGTCTTAGGGGAGGGGAGAGTGTCTCTTTCGATGGTAATGTGTAAGCTTGCTGTTCTTGGCCCCCCTCGTATTCATTCTGTAGAGTAGGGCCCGAGGCATCTGCCCCAAAGTCCAGCCATGTTGGCACCACAGCTGGGGAACACAGGAGCTATGAAAAAGGCATGCCAGGAAATGAGGAGACATCCCCATAGAGCCTCACTGTTCCTACAGGGATGCATGCATCCTTCAGTCCTAATGCACATTACCTGGTAATGAAATAATAATGGGGCTACATAGATCAGTATATACCAGGGATGGGAAACCCAGCAATTTTCAAGCTCATCTAAATTCTCTGAAAACCACTTGGAAGCTTGTTTCAGCTTTCTCCTGTTTTCAGCCATGTTCAAACAGGAATGCGCATTTCAAATGGGGAAAGTGCACATTACTGTGTGTATTTTTCAGAAGTGTGCACTTTTCCCCCATTGACCAAAGCCTGAAACAGCATATATTGGGTGAAATGCACATTTTACAGTGGGTATTTTTTAAGGCATTTTTCTGATGCAATCATGAATCTGGTAATTTGCTAACATTTAAAAAAGCACTTCCGCTTGCATTCAGGATGGTGAACAGGACATGTTCACAAGACCTGCGAAAAGAAACAAATCCTCCTCTATCCCTAGTATATTTATTTATTTATTTATTTATTATTAAATTTATTAATCGCCCATCTGGCTGGTCACCCAGCCACTCTGGGCGATGTACAACATACAATAAAACAGTTTAAAACAATAAAATTCTACAATAAAAACATTTCCTAAAATACCCTAACCCACCCCAAATGCCTGCCAGAACAACCATGTTTTTAATGCACGACGGAAGCTCATTAAAGAGGGGGCATGACGGAGTTCCCTAGGGAGGGAGTTCCACAGAGTGGGGGCCACCACAGAAAAGGCCCTCTCCCTCGTCCCCACCAGTCTAGCTGTCCTGGCTGATGGGACAGAGAGAAGGCCATCCGAGGCTGATCTTGTTAAGCGGCCTGTCTGGTGCTGCTGGAGGCGCTCCTTAAGACAGGCTGGGCTGGAACCATATAGGGTTTTAAAGGTCAAAACCACACCTTGAATTTGGCCCGGAAAACAACTGGTAACCAGTGCAACTCCTTCAGCACTGGAGTGATGTGATCTCGCCTTGTTGTTGTTCAGTCGTGTCCGACTCTTCGTGACCCCATGGACCATAGCACGCCAGGCCTTCCTGTCCTGCACTCTCTCCTGGAGCGTGCTCAAGTTCATATTCATTGCATCGGTGATGCTATCTAGCCATCTCATCCTCTGCCGTCCCCTTCTCCTTTTGCCTTCAGTCTTTCCCAGCATCAGGGTCTTTTCCAGAGAGTTTTTATTTCTGCATGACATGGGTTGGTTTTCCCCAAACTTCTGATAGGAAGTGCACACTTGTTTCCCCCCTCTGAATGAAAACTGGAGACACAGCTCACTTTTAGACCCCAGCAGGTTTACTTTTAGGATGTGTAAGAACTGCCTACTCTCAGGGGAGAGATGCACACATGAACACACACATGTTTTATACATGGTGTTATTTACTTGAATAGAATTTTTGTTGAATGGCATTTTTGAACACACTTTTTGTTTTCTCACTTAAGTGTGTCACTTCAGTCTGCAGGTGGGGAGCTCACATAAGTAAATGCTCATCCATGCAAAAATAAATTCCCTGCACCTAGAAAACTAGTATATCAAGGGGAAAGGTTCTGGCCTACAGCTTAGCTGAAAGTTCTTAAAATAACATTTTCATCTTGAATTGGGGGTATGTGTCTTGAAATCAGGGTCAGCTCCATGTTCCAGAGAGTCCTGGACATCTGGGGAATCCAGGAGGGCTGGATTTGGCCCATGGGTCTGAGGTTCTTCACCCCTGCTCCAACTGATAGATTTCGGGGTTCTAAAAACAAACTTTTCCCAGTAGTAATGTATGGCTGTGAGAGCTGGACTATAAGGAAGGCTGAGCGCTGAAGAACTGATGCTTTCGAACTGTGGTGCTGGAGAAGACTCTTACGAGTCCCCTGGACTGCAAGGAGGTCAAATCAGTCCATCCTAAAGGAAATCAACCCTGACTGCTCATTGGAAGGACAGATACTGAAGCTGAAGCTCAAATATTTTGGCCACCTAATGCGAAGAGAAAAGTCCACCTTTTCACTGGAAAAGACCCTGATTCCGGGGAAGATTGAAGGCAAATGGAGAAGGGGACGGCAGAGGATGAGATGGCTAGATAGCATCACCGATGCAATGAATATGGACTTGAGCACACTCCAGGAGAGATCAGAGGACAGGAAGGCCTGGCGTGCTATGGTCCATGGGGTCACGAAGAGTCGGACCTGACTGAACAACAACAAAAACAAACTAGACCCCACAAGCCTGAAGTCTGCTCACCATTGCGCCAGAGTGAAGATACCTGGGTTCCTTGGACAGTGGATTTGGGGTGCCGTTTCGAAGACAGAATAGGAGATGGACAACTCTGGCCCAGATGGTACAACCCACCATACAGATGGTACAACCCACCATACAGAGTGCCAGATATTATTTTGATTGCATAACTATGTTTGTGTGCATATATGTGTCTCTTATCTTCAGATCTTTGCTCTTACGCAGATGTATAGATTTCGATTAAAAGGAAACAAAAATTGCTAGTGTCAGCATCACCCCACCTCTGCAGTTCTTCTGTGTCCATGGATGGAACCATCTCACTTGGCTGCCCTCAAGAGGACATCCATGACAAAACGCATCCATCACCCACAGAGGTTAGAAAGGATGGTCTGTCTGTCTGCTGTGGAAGTTGAGCCTGAAGTGCCCTCTAGTGAGTATTCTGCCTTATTGCAGGAAAACAACACCGCCAGGAGTCATCATCCCATCTAGGCAGCAGAAGGGACATGGTTCATCAAGCCAACACACATGTTGCATTCCTTACACATTTTGCATCTGTCATTCCCTACTCAGTAGGCCTGTGTTCCCCACCCACCGACCCACGTCATGTGTACAAGTTTTTGGTATGAGCTGGATTTATTGCCAAGGAACTTCATTAATCTCGCACAGTAATCCATCCTTCCCCAACCTGGTGTACTCCAGATGTTTGGGATTACAACTCTCATCAACCACAGCCCTCATGGGAAGATGGGTGTTGTCATCCCACACTTCTGGTGGGCAAGGGAAGGCTAGAATAGATAATAGATAGACAAGTAGTCTGACCTGGTCTAAGATGGCTTCCTATGTAAAAGGGGAGGGATCCTGGCTCAGTGGCAGAAGCAGGGATCCTGGCTCAGTGGCAGAAGCAGGGTAAGCATGATTGGGCACTTGCCAAGGGTCCAAAACCCAAGCAGGGGCCTACTGGAAAGACACCCCTGGAGTTGCTCCTCTGCTTCACCACTGAAACCTTCTGCCTGTAGCTCCGGCCCAGGCAAGGGTGGTGGTGAGAAGGAGGAGCAGGAGATGCCATGGCCACCTTGCTCCCTGACTCTCTGCCTGCCAAGCAAGCCACTAGGAGCCATGATGAGGAAGAGGAGGAGGAGCAGCAACAGCTGGGGACCATGGTGGTGAGAGGGCAGACTCCCTGAGCGAGGGGCCCCTTGGAGGGTGTCTCCCAAGGGCTCTCCAGAACTTGGAGTCTGCAATGTGTAGAAGGTTACAGGCTCAATCCCCAGTACCTCAAGTTGAAAAGATCAGATGGGTTGTGTGGAAAACCTCTGCCAGAGACCCTGGGGGAGCCGCTCACGGTCAGAATAGAGAAGAGTAGACTAGATAGACAAGTAGCCTGGCCAGTGCGAGGCAGCTTCCTAAATCTCAGTATGCCCACCCACATTGGCCTGTTCTCCATCTCTACTATGGTCTTCTCCAACCCTGCGCCCTGCAGATGTGTTGGTTCACAACTCCCATCATCCCCAGCCAGCACAGCCACCAGCTGGTGGAAGTTGTAGTCCAACACATCCCCCAGGCACCGGGTTGGGAAAGGCCAGGCTACTATCTATTTATTGCATTTATATCCCACCTTTTTACCTCTTGCAAGGAACCCAAGGCAGCTTACATTATCCTCCTCTCTGTTTTATCCTCCTCTCCATTTTATCCTCACAACAACAACAACCCTGTGAGGTTGTTGTTGAATACTATGACAATAACAGCGACCAGGGAGATGGAGAAGTAGTTGCAGTGCTTCTCATCCATCCATCCATCCATCCATCCATCCATCCATCCATCCATCGCTCTCTTCAGTCCATCACTGATGCCATCATTTCCATGGGTGGAGCAAGAGATGGGACCAGCCAGGCCAGCTGTCCCCAACCTGGCCCTGCTTCCTCTTACTCCCATTGGACCACCTCCTCTAAGCACAGAGAAGGACTTACTCTCCCTCCTCCAGCCCACCCCTGCCAGAAGGGGGCATCCTGAAAGGGGTACCTTGGGATTGTGGGGGAGCAGCAGGGAAATATACTGACCCCTTCCCCACAACCCTGGAGTTGTTTACAGAAGGTGAGGAGGGGGAGAGAGAGGCAGCCATCTTACATAAAGCGATGCACTTTGGGATGTCATTGTGGAGCACAGCAAACTGTTCCATGCAGATTCATCGATCTAGCAGTGAAGAATCAGACCTGATTGCATCTGAATAAGCCCCGCCTCTTCATCTGCATAGCCCCACCCAGGGTTCTGTTTCTTGGTCACCCTGCAGCGTGACAGACTGTTGGGAACTGGCTTTGAGAACAGTAAACAGAAGTCTGTGTTGCCTCTCAGTCACCCTAGCTTCCCTATTCTTTCCGAAGAGTAACCGGCTCTTCGGATCTCTTGGGATAATCCTTGGGGATTATGGCAATTCAAAGGGGCCAGCTTAACATCTCTGAGGCCAACCCCATTTTGCCAGGTGTGGAGAGTTATTCACAGCCAGGCTCACGGTGAACTGAGCTGACCGGGGTGGGCAGGATTAAGCAGCACGGTGCCCTTTTCCCCCCTTAGGACTCGGACTTTGTGTAAAGTTATACGAATCGTCCCCTGAATTTCCTCAAGTGTTCAGGCTAAGCAGAAAGCACCACATCATTCTCCTTCTCCACATGTCACTTGCGGTGGAATTCAGCAGCACCTTAGGGATGTGTGAGCGCTTCCTTTCCCGTGAGAAATTTCTCTAGGGAAAAGCATGTGAGAAACACAAAAAGAGCCCTGCTGGATCAGTCCAAAGGTCTATCTCAGCATCCCATTTTTCACAGTGGCCAGCCAGATGGGTCCGGGAACCCCAAAAGCTGCACTCATAGGCCATAGTCCCCAACACCCCCTCTTATTTGTCCTTCAACAACTGGTACTGCAATATTGACCTGGTTCGTACAAAACGCTATTGCACTAACCCATGGTATGGATTGTTATATTCGGGGTTATTGTGATGTGTAAATACAGCCATGTTCACAACCCAGAATGAGAATACATGGTTTATTTTTGGGATGTGAACTCTGGGTTGTTTAAACCATGGGTGGTCATTATACGCGATCCCAGAACTGAGCGTTGTTCATGGGTTATTTCACCAGGCTACAGAGGTGGCAGGTAAGAGAGGTAAAAAAATGACAACAGCCACCTGCTCTACATGTCAGTGCTACAATGACACAAAGGCATTTGGAATATAGAGAGGGAGTGGGTGAAGGAAGAGGGGAACAACCCAGAGATTGAGAAAACAACCCGTGGTTTGTTCAACCATCTGTCAGACAAAACCTGGGTAGGGCAACAGCCCATGGGTTAAATAAACCATGAGTTAAACCAAAGGTTAGCCTTATGTATGAACCAGGCCATAGACTTCTGTTTACCTTCAATTAGGTTGTTGAAGAAAGAATGCTAGTGCGAAAACCAGGAGTGGGTTTTTGTGTGAAAGGACTTGGGCGCATGTCTTGAGGTATTGAGCATAAATTCCTGGGTGGAGCATGTGCTCAGAGGCACCGGGTTCCTTAATTCTTAGCATATGTCTGCCCAACTGAGTCACTCTTTTGCACCTGGTCCCAGTAGATGAAACTCAGGGTTCTAGTAAAAAAAACCCAAGTGGATCCCACAAGCTTGAAGTCTGTCCAGTTAAATGGACTATCAGTCCTGCCCAGAATGGCAACCACTGCATGTACCAATGTTCTTTTTTTTTTTTAGTGTTGCAGGATGGGAGGTGTTGGTGCTATCAGTCTATTTCAGGACTATGGAGTGAGACTTGGTTCCCTCCTGCACTCTGCTTGCTAATGTGTTTTAGAACTAATAAGCTAAAGCAGGAGGAAACAGCTGCTTGATGAGGGTGGCAGAACAGCGCATTCCCTGCCGGGATCTGTTCACATGTTGACTCTCCCTTCCTAGCCTGGCCCATGCGCTCAGTTCATGCCTGGGCTTCCAGAGCAGCTGGAAATTGCTGAGTGGAACCATGAGAGGCAGAGCTATGCCGCCATTAGGTTCCAGGGTTAATCTGTCAGTCCAACGCAGGGTGGCATTTTGAAGAATTTGGACGGTCATTCCAAACTACCTGCTAGGTTTGCCAGAGCCTCACCTGAAAACTACTGTTATAGTTGTATTAATGTTTATCCCAGTGGAGGCCGGTGGCTCCAATTTCGGTGAGGCTGTGAATCCATTCTGACTGAAAAGTCAGAACCAGCCAGAACCGTAAAGGGGCTATCCAAGGTGCAGAACCCTACCCCCAAAATAGGTTCTGCACCTTTGATAGCTCTGTTAGAGCTCTGGCTGGTTCTGATTGAAATCCAGAATGGATTCACAGCCCCGCCGAAACCAGCTTCTACTGGTTTATCCTGCCTGTACGTGGTTCCCTCTCCACGATTTTCATCCTCACAGCAACCCTGTGAGGTAGTGATGACTGGGAGATGGTGTCTGGCCCAGAGACACCGAGTGAGTTTCATGGCTAAGGGGGGATTTGAACTTTGGCCTCCCCAGTGCTCTAACCACTACACCATACTGGCTCTGTGTTTCCTGTTAGCTCTGACTGCATATTACCATCAGTTGTGCTGTGCCTTTAGACTACAAGCAGTGGCTCTCCAGCAGATGTGATAGCGTGGGGTGGTCTTTCCCATTGGCTGCTACCCAATCCCTTTAACTGGAGACACTGAGGAATTGAACCTGGAGCCTTCTGCATGCAAAGTTTGTCATTTACGACTAAGCTATGGCCCCTCCCCATGTCGGGGTAATGATCAGTGAGAGACCTGGGGAAACTCTCCAGGCCAAGATCTCTTCTCAATCACCCCAGAATGCAGGACACAGAATAATGGGCTCAAGTTACAGGAAGCCAGATTCTGGCTGAACATCTGGAAAAACCTCCTGACTGTTAGAGTAGTATGGCAATGGAACCAATTGCCTAGGGAGGTGGCGGGCTCTCCCACACTGGAGCCCTTCAAGACGAGGCTGGACAGCCATCTGTCAGGGATGCTCTGACTTGGATTCCTGCATTGAGCAGGGGGTTGGACTCGATGGTCTTAGAGGCCCCTTCCAACCCTACTATTCCATGATTCTAACTGAGGACTGGAAGGGAAATCTCACTCCCTTCCTAGGGTGGCCAGATGTCCTACTTTGCAGAGAAAAATCCTGTTTAAAGGCATTGTCTATTTGAAGGGCTGTCCAGCACAAGTCTGATTTAAAGAGAAAGAACCTTCAGAAGGGAAAGCAAGCAGGGGCCTTGGAATTGCCCATCACCAGTTAGCACACAGAGCAGCAGGCACACAGGTCACCTGGTCGCAATCTTTCCCACCTGTATTTCTATTTAAAATATAGAAATTATTTCTAAATTTCTAGCTATACAAATAAATTAGTGCACATAATTTTGTGCCGTTCTTGTGTCCTCTTTTTTGGAAATGCATGTTCTCTCTCTTGCAATGTATACATGGCCGCTAGGGATGTTGGAGAAATCCACAATGGATTCAAATTAGTTCAGATTTCTATGAATCCAACTTGCGGGTTCCACAGGGGACTGACGTTTTCTGAGTTGTGCAGATTCCACGGACTTGTAGACCTTGATTTTGCTTTTGGGGAAAGATTTGAGAAAATTCACACTTGCGCTAATGCAGATTAGCGCAAGTATGCAGTTGCGCCACTGCACATTAATGCTAATGCGAAGGTGTGCTGATATGCATTAATGCTAATGCACAAATATGCATTAGCGCAAGTGCATCCGAGTGCAAGTGGAACGAAATTCTGGTAAAAAAAATCCAGTTCCATTAGTGATCAGACAAAAGATCACTGACAATCCCTGAAACACAGACAGAATGGGTTTAACAAAATCCTGCATCCCTAGTGGCTACCCTCCCTCCCACCACCACCACCACTCAAGCTTGCCTTAAGCTTGTAAGCGCAATAATTGTGCTGAACTTGATGGAATTTCAGCAGGTGCAGCTTGTTATGCCAGAGAGAGAATGGCTGTTGCACCTCCCGAAATTCTCTCTTCTGCATTGCAGCCCTGCCTTCAAGTCCCATAAAGATAACCTTCTGCTGCCTCCTCCTTCGCCAGCCACACAGACACAGTTAGAAGAGGCTCTCTTCGTGATACGTGCCTAGGGCTAGCATTGCTCAGATTGTGTGTGTGCCTGTAAATGTCTCAAGACAGCAAGAGGGGACAGGGTAAGTCACGACCCATATTCTGCTTCTCCACCAGTCCCTTCACCCCCACTTCATGCGTTCCTGCATGGCCAAGCAGTGCTGCCATGTTACATTTTGGAGTGAGGATGTTCATCATGATGTTCTCCATAGCCAGGTCCCCAAGGGGAGTCCCGAAATGCAGGCAGCTGTGTGGATCCCTATGAAGAAACCAGTTCTCGTGGTCTCCATTTGCATCAGGAGCAGGCAGGTATTCTGTAAATCTGATGGGTCTTAACGGCCCATTCAAGACCAAGCCACACCGAGATACTTCGCATTACAACACAGACAGCTCACCACTATATATTGCTGCTGGGAAAATCCCTGTTCCCCAGCTGCTGTGAAGAGTGCAGCAAAGCTCAGAGGGACATCCGAGGGAGGTGGCAGATGACCTCAGCATCCCTGCTAATCAAAAAGTGCCAGCACTGTGTCCCTGTGACCCCTGGCTGCGCTACACCACTGTTGCCAAGGCAACCAGGTAGTACTTCCTGTCTTCCAGGTGTTTTCCCTGCCCACCACTGCTAAGGGCCAAGAAAACAGAATCCGCCGCACTGGGGGTGAAGGGGGCACATCCCAATGTTGCCAAGGGAGCTGGGCAATGCTCCTTGTCTTCCCGGGGCAGGGAAAATACCCAGAAGACGGGAAGCACTGTCTGGTTGCCTTGGCAATAGTGGTGGAGCCAGGGGTCACAGGGACACAGTGCTGGCACTTTTTACTGGTCCTGACTGAAACCCGGAGCAGATTCCCCACCCCACTGACATGGGCGCCACCAGCCTGCGCTGACGGACGCTGACAACATCTGCCACCCCCCCCCTTTCAGAATTCCCTGTTCCCTCGGAGCTTGGCTGCAATTCTCACGGTAGCTGTGGTGTGAGGGAATGAATTTTCCCAGCCACAATCCTGTTGGAGTGGCTTGGTCTTGAATGGGCCATTAAGACCCATGAGCTTTACAAAAGACCTGCTCCCGGGTCAGGATAAAACTACTAGAACCGGTTTGTTGTTGTTGACATGGATCAACAGAACCGCCTACATTTTTGGACTCTTCTTAGGGGTGTGGCTATGGGGACTATTGGGAGGAGCAGCCACACTTCAGAATTTAGCACTCCGCCACCGGTGCTTAGCGATCATCCTGCATGGCCCAATCGGACTGCCTATGTAATGTTATGATTACTACGTGATCTCTGATTGAACGATTTTGGCCAATCGCTGAGGATATCAGAAGACCCCTGCTGGATCAGACCAGGGGCCCATCCAGTCCAGCGTTCTGTTCACACAGTGGCCGACCAGCTGGCGACCAGGAACCCACAAGCAGGACATGAGTGCAACAGCACCCTCCCGCCCATGTTCCCCAGCAACTGGTGTACATAGGCATACTGCCTCTCATACTGGAGGTGGCACACAGCGATCAGGACTGGATAGCCTTCTCCTCCTCCTGGAATTTCTCCGATCTCCTTTTAAAGCCATCCAAATGGGTGGCCATCACGATGCATTGAGCAGGGGGTTGGACTCGATGGCCTTGTAGGCCCCTTCCAACCCTGCTCTTCTATGAGTCTATGATTCTATGTCTTGGGGTAATGAATTCCATAGTTTAACTATGTGCTGTGTTTAGAAGTAAATGGTGTCAAAGAAGTAGGAGGAGGTGGGTAGGCTACAAAGTAGTGGTGAACAGCCATGGAAAAACACATATAAAAACTACAGTTGGGTTTTTCAGGGGTCAGTTTATAGGCCCCAACCTCTCTACTTGACCCCCAAATTTTCATGGGTGAAACATCAGCGCTGCCTTCCAGAATATTAAGTAAAGACAGAAATATATTTTGCAGATGTTCAGAGGAATTATTGTCTTGACTATTACTTCACATATCTCCTTGAAAAGGGTTCTGGGGTTGAACTCATGGGGGCATTTCTCTTCCTCAAGTTAGGTCAAGCAATTAATTTGGAGCTTGGTAGGGAGGGGCATGACAGCTGCTTATTAAATGAGGAGTTGCAAAGCAGGGAATGGAAGGTGGAAAACTGAGAAGCAGGCACAACTGGCCAGGATAAAGTTGCACCATAAATGCCATCCCTCAAATTTCCATTTGGAATTCTTAATGGATGGGGTTTTGTTCTCACGCAAGGTCCAATGGATTGCCATGTTGGAAGTCAAGAATGTCAGTTGGCTAGGGAGACTGAGTTTTCTCATTGCATTTGTTTTGTTCTGTGTGTAAAGGATATAGTTTCTAAGATCACTCTAATAATGGACTCAAGTGGTGAGTGCCAACAGAAATGGAAGTAAAACAGGGCCACTGAGAAACAAGAGGGAGGTATCAGAATGCTTGAGGGGGGAACTGAGGTTTTCAGGGGAATAAACAAATCTTCTTTAAACCATAAGGAGGCAACCCACCACAACCACCAAACAGCACAATGGAGACTGAGCATACTAGGGAACCATGGAATGACAATTGTCAGTTGAAAAAGAAACACAGAAAATGGAAGCAGGGGTGCAATGCCAGGCATAATGGCTAGATGGAACCCCAAACAGAACCACTCCTGTGAGGAAGGGAGGATCGCTGCAATCTTCTGTGACAGGTCCCAGTTGCTATGGATCAGAAGTGAGCACCAGGGATTTTGGCCTGCAGCTCCCACCTTCCCTGATCATTGGCTATGCTGGCAAGGGCTGATGGGAGTTGTAAGCCAAAACACGGTGGAGGCTGGTGGCTCTGCTGTCAATGGGGCTGTGAATCCGCTCCAGGTTTCAATCAGAGCCAGTCAGTACTCTAAAGGAGCTATCCAAGGTGCTGATCCTATTTGGGTTTTGGGTTCAGCACCTTGGATAACTTCTTTAGGGTGCAATCCTGTGGCCGCTAGACAGTGGCTAGATGGCCATAGGATTGTTTGGTTTTCAGGAACCGACCTCGAAGCCCGCACTCCAAGGTTGGTTCCCGGAAAACAGCCTCCTTGCCCCTTCCCTTGCCACCGCGTAGGCTGTGCAGATTTTCCCTGGGCTCCGTGCTCAGATAAGCAGTGCAGAGTGGGGCAAAAGGGGGCATTCCCTGGGGTAGGGAGTGTGGAAGAAGTATTGTAGTGGCCTCCCCCGCCCGCTCCAAAGTCCCACGGCTAGACAGCCAACATCAGCCATCTAGCCACATATGCAAGGCAGCCAGAGAGCAGAGGAAAAGATCCCCTCCGCACTCCGCCCGCCTTGCATTGGATAGGCAGTCACCTCTGAGTTTGGAGGCATCCCCTTACCCCGACAGGGTTGCTTCCTTAGTGTTCTTACTGGTTCTGACTGAAACCCAGAGTGGATTCACAGCCCCACTGACATTGGAGCCACCAGCCTCCACTGCCAAAACTTCTGGAAGGCCACAAGTAGCCCATCCCTCTGACAGACAGATCAATCAGATTGACAGATTGATCAGATAGCTAGCTAGCTAGATCAGATAGATATATCGGGGTGGACAGCTTCCAGGGATGGGGGGCTGCCCCCCTGCCCTTGCTACCTTGTCGCCAAATATGCTGACGAAATTCAGCGGCAGGGCAGCGGGGTGGGGGAAGCCTCCTTTTGAAAGCAGAATTTCCCGGACCTCTGTTCCCCAATCCTGCCCTGGTGGCACCACTGCTCCCAGCCACAGCAAACATACATCGTCTGGGAGCCTCACCTGAGTAAAATCATGCCGGGGAGCATGCCCTTGGAAGATGAGATGTGGAGGGTGGGGAAGGGGTGCTTCACCCTTCACCCCCTGCCGCTTCTCCCCTGCACTCTCCTCAGCTGCTTTTCTCCCAACCACAGCAAACCCATTTGGGAACCTTCGGTGGGGAAAGCAAGCAGTGCCCAGGAGATGTCGCAGGCGAGGAGAGGGGGTTAGCACTGCTTCCCCAGCCACCGCTCCTCCCCTCCAAACTGCACCCGCCTACTTTTCTATCCGTTCAGGGAAGACCCATTTCCCATCCAGTGCCATCGCCAGGTTTTGGATGCCCCTTGGGCAAGGCCCAAAGGCCCCCTCCCTCAGTGAGTCTACGTTCTCACCGCCATTGTCCCCAGCTGCTCTTCCTCTTCCTCCTCTTCCTCATCATTGCTACTGCTTACTTGGTTCACAGGCAGAGACCCAGGGAGCAAGGACGCCGTGGCATCTCCTGCTCCTTTTCACCACCACCGTGGCCTGGTCCAGAGCGAGAGGCAGATGAACAAGCAGGATGCAATGGTGAAAAGGAGGAATAAATCTAGGGGGCTCTTTCCAGTGGGCCCCTGCTGGGGTGTGGGCCCTCAGCAGGTGCCCAACCGTGCCTACCCTTGACATCAGTGCTGCAGCCACCAATGGTCTAGTTTGACCCTAAATGGCCACCATCTGGCTCTTGTCCAGGTCATTCCCCTTTCCCTATCTGCAGTGAGGTGTAAGAAGATAATGTACAGTGGTGAGAGATGTGCAATTATGACCCCGTGGAGCGACAGGGTGGGACAGAGGCGTAATAGGAGACCGCAGCAGAGCCGGGATGCTCCAGGTTGCCTATCTATAGCCTCTCTGCCTCTTCAGCTTCATTAATAGTGCTGCGAGTGCAGAGGCAGGCAATAAATAACGCAAGCAGATAATTGCCCTGTTGCCCACTGCAGGTTGGACTCCTGCCCGCTGGGAGGAAGGAGAGGAGGTGCAGCAGTTCAGCTCCATTGGTTCTTGTCCCCAAGCATGAGAAGGACAGACAGTGCAAAGTTGCATCCTTAGGAACACTAGTGATAGGGATAGAAAAATCCGTAATGCTTGCTCCCAGGGAGGAGGAGGAGGAATTCCCCCTACACACACACACACACACACACACACACAGAGTGGAGGCTGGTGGCTACGATGTCAGTGGGGCGGTAAATCCGCTCCGGCTTTCAGTCAGAACTCGAAAAGAGCTCTCCAAGGTGCTTCCACACCTTGGAGAGCTCCTTTAAAGTTCTGACTAGTTCTGACTGAAACCCGGAGCGGATTCACAGTCCCAGTGACATCAGAGCCACCAGCCTCCACTGACACACACCAATCATTGATTCATTTCTTGAAAAAGGTGTAAGAGACACTGGCCGGACAGATCCATCTGTGCTCTCCAACAAGTGCTAAAGTTTTTTTCTCTCTCTCAAATATTAATTTCCCCCCTGTTGTCTCTATTTGTTCAACAGACCAGGGAAGGCTGATGTAGACAGCTAACTGCAGAGATTAAATCATTTTTTAAAAACACATTTTTTTAAAAGGAAAAGACCGGACACCTGCTTCTAGATGTAAAATCACTGATTTTCCTCTTTTTTTGAAGGGCTCATTTGAATCAAAGATATATTGTCATCCACCCGCTAACCACAATCAGCTCCATTTAAAATACAAGGCACCATGATCTTTGGTCGTAGCGTAGTGTGATCCGCAGACATGAGTGGTGGGGGGTGGATGGGGAAGCAGAAAGCCAGCAGCTAACCGAGACGGGGGGGGGGGGGGAGTTACTAACTTTTTTTCTTTTCTTCTTTACTGCCTGTGCTTGCAGGTGGCTGTTAGAGCGCCCCAATTGCTCACGTTGTCAGCTGGCAACCCAGAGTGACTGTGGATACCTTTAAAGCAAGCGTGGGCAGGCTTCAGGCTTATGGGATGATCTCCTTTGTTTTCTACACTCAATCTACTTGAGTTGGGTGCAAAACAGCGGCTCGAGGAAAATGGTGACTCAAGGGGTGGAGTCAATTACCAGCTTGCCCCGCCCCCCTACACTGGAATAACTTACATAATACAAGTACAAATCTACCTCTGAGTTACTACGGAGCCAGTGTGTGGTGTAGTGGTAAGAGTGTTGAACTGGGATTTTGGAGATCTGGGTTCTAGTCCCCACACAGCCAGATGCCTCTGATGTCAGGGAGGTTGTGAGCACCAGCTACTTCTGACCCTGTGGATGTCAGGGAGGTGTTCCAGTGTCCAGAAACTATGTAGGAAACCATGACTGCACCGGATGATTCACCATTTCTGGGCCAGAGCTGAAGGAGTTTGTCCATCCATAGTAACCTGCACTATGTATTTTTTAGCCTCAACTCTTTGCCTTGAAAATGAGAATAACAAACACCTGTCTCATCGTATTATTTGCGACGACTGATGAGATAAAGATTGTAAAGTACTTTGGAAATTGAAAGAGCTATATAAATTAATTATTAATTGTTATTGTTATTCTCTTCCTTTCTTGGCATGGACCAGCTATTGATCAAAAAGAAAGCAGAGCTAAATGTCTCAGCCCGTAAAGATGCTGGTTCCCACTCCCACCCCCGCTCCGCACCCTTTTGCAGGGAGCTGGGGGGTAAGTTAAGATACAATGTCAGTTCCAGGTTCTTGAGGGTCCCCTCAATGGGCCCCCTCCCCCTAAATGCCCCCTTCCCTTAGGGTGCAATCCCATGCATGTTTAGACAACAAAATCTTACAACTCCCAGCATTCCCCAGCCAGCTGGCTGGGGAATGCTAGGAGTTCTAGGACTTTGTTCTGTCGTGTGCCCTTAGTGAGTGTACCTTTAGTGAGCCTAAGCTTTGCATGCAGTTGGGCAGACATGGAGTCCTGCTCTTCAGGGAGGTGGGTGTCCTGACTCCTCTGAGGGATTCCTCATCAGAGGAAGAAGTAGAACCTTTGGAGCCAGTTGTCCCCAAAGAACAGGCTGTTTCAGGGGACCCCAGGACTGCCCAAGACATCCTGTGCCCTTGGGGGATATGGCTTCACATCTGTCCCCGCTCCAGAGGCAGAGAGCTTGGCTTCTGAGGCTGGGGGGCAGGGGATGCTGAGCTGCTATCTAACCCCAGAGAATGCCACACCTTAAGACTCAGGCTGGGATGGTGACCAGGGGAAGGAGTGCCCGCTTGCTGAAGAGGACTCTGCAAGAGTCAGGGCCTCTTTGTAAGCAAGGCCCTCCTCATGAGTAGACTTCTGATAAACTACCTCTGATAAGCTGCAGCTAAGCCTTGCCTGGGGCTCTGGGTGCTCAGGAGTTGAGCGCTGCCAGTTGCTGGAACAACACCTTCATTTCAGCTCCCAGGTTGTTGCTCCCTCGCTTTCCTGACCTTGCTTCTGGACTGATGGCTCATGTTGCAGCCCCCCTGGATTCCTGATCAGACCCTGTTCCTTGGATTGGGCTCGATTGGGACTGCTTGCCTGTGCTTGACGTCGGCTCTTCCTTAGACCCTGTGGCACCTTCTTGACCGGTAGCACCGTGCTTCTGGTTTCCGCCTGCCTTTGACCATGTTGCATGGGTTTGCCCCACAGATTGCACAGGACTCCACTTTACCAACTATAGCTGCACAGCGGGCAAAAGAAAGGATCATGGGAAGGAACAGGCAGGAGAGGCCATGGTTACTTTCTCTCTTGCTTCAACAAGGAGCTTCAAGCAAGGATGGGGGGAACTTGTGACCCTCCAGATGATGTCGGACTACAGCTCCCATTGTTCCTGTTGGCTGTGCTCGCTGGGGCTGATGGGATTTGGTGTCTAACAACATCTGGAGGGCCACAGGTTCCCCATACCTGGCTTATAGGGGCATGTGTGTTCTCCAGGTCACGCTGTGGCATTCCCAGTGTTTTCGCTTCCGTAGAGAGATGCCGGTGAATGACCCAAGACAGGCAGCTTCTGTGCGTGGAATTCTCTCCCCAGAGACGCTTGGCTGGCGCCTACACTGTCATCTTTGCCGCAGCAAGCAAGAGACCTTGTTTTCCCAGGCTTTTTAAAAGTTCTGAATGTTATTATCTGCGGTTTTAAACATTGGTCTCATTGTTTGTCCCTGGTGTTTTTTTTATCTTCTTGTAAACTGTCCTGGGAACTTTTTAGTTGAAGAGCAGTATATACGGTGTAGAAAAACCAAACAGATGTAAGAGTTCCTTGTTTGGCCATCCAGGAATTACATTTGCAGGATTTCAGCATGTATAAGGTAGCCAGGTGTCCTTTTCTGTAGAGGGCAGTCCTCTATTTGAAGGTCTGCCAGAGGACTGCCCTCTCTCTAAAGGGCTGCTCTGTCTAATTCCAGTTTAAAGCTAAAAGAACCATAATAATGGTTGCCCATCACCAGTTAGAACCTGAACAGCAGACTGAACAGGCGGGCACCCAGGTCACCTGGCCACAATTTTATGCACTATGGTGAGATATACTGTATTTCTGTTTACATTATAATAATTATGTCTAAATTTGCATCTATACATATAAATGAGCATGTACAAATGTTAGTTATTAATTAAGTTGTTTGCCTGTACAAACGTTATGCAAATCACTGTCCACTTTTGGGGTGGAGAAGTGATTCATAAATGGCCCCCCTACAACCCTGAGAGCCTTCATGCTGTGCTCAAGCCCAGGATCCAAATCCTCCTCTGAAGAAGGATAGCCTTGTTCTTTTCCAAGCGTATGGGGAAAGGACAGTGAGCCCCTACAAATGGGGCTCAAAAGTGGCAGCCAGGCCTCTGCAGCAGGAGGGATAAACCAAGGAAGCAATGTAAGAACCTAAGAAGTGCCATGCTGGTTCCGACGGGAGGCCTATCTCAGCCTTCCCCAACCCAGTGCCTTCCAGATTGATGGGGATGATGGAAGTTGCAGTCCATATGGGGGGCACCAAGCTGGGGAAGCCTAGTCCTACCTAGTCCAGCATTCTGTTCCCAGGGTGGATGACCAGATGCTACTGGAAAGCCCGCAAATTGGGTGTGAGCACGACAGAGTTAATGGGCCAAGATAAAAGCACTGCCTTGCCCTGCAAAGTGGAAAGAGTGCTTCCCTGCATCCTTCTCATGCCGCATTCTCCCCAGCAGCCCGGGAAGAGCAGGCCTGCCCTGCAACAGCTTGCTTAACCATATGTCCGCGATCACGCTTTTCCATCACTAGCTGGCCAACATGCCGGGCCTGGCGTGCTTCCCAGCCCCGAGCGGGAGATGGGGAGGACAGGCACCACCGTTGGCTCTCAACACTGCAGAGCGGCACAGCCAAGGTGGAACACACGTCATCCCAAATACAGGGACATGCTCTCTCCCCCTGCAGCCACCCAGCCACAGAATGCAGCCCTTGCCCTGTGATTTTACAGGCAAATGACACAAGAGGCAAGGGTGGAGGGTGGGGGAGATGCCAACTTCTGTTGTTATTATTATTAGTAGCATTATTTACATTTCTGTACCACCCCATCGTGAAGCTCTCTAGGCTGTTTACAAAGGTAAAAACAAAGTTTACAAAGGTAAAAAAAATTGTAAAAATACAATATGCAAAATTTAAAAACATAAAAACACACAGACGGTATACACAAAGACAACATATATCTAAAAACAACTTTGAGCAGTCAAGCCATAAAAACAAATCCAGGATCAATTAAAACATGCTGCCAAATGCCTGGGAAAAGAGAAAAGTTTCACCTGGTGCCCAAAAGATAACCATGTTGATGCCAGGTGGGCTTTGTCTGGAGAATCATTCCATAATTGGGGGTCCACCACCAAGAAACTCACATCAGCAGCTCCCCTGGCCTCGGATTGCAAGCGGCATCAGGGCAGCTTTGCAAGGCAAGTTACTCAATTGCTGCAGGGGATGCAGATGGGACTAGGGTGGCCATGTGTCCTCTTTTATAGAGGACTGTCCTGTATTTGAAATCATCCTCTACCTGAAGAGCAATTCCAGTTTGAAAATAATGAAACCTAAGAACTCCTGCCCATCAACGGCCAGCACCTGGGGTAGTATCCAATGTTGGAGTAGACCCACTGAAATGAATGGGATTTAAGTTGGTCATGACTAACTACCCCTGGACAACAGACTAGTCAGAAAGGCCCATGCATCACCTGGTCACAATCGCACTATGGTGAGATAGATTGTGTCTCTATTTAAATTATAATAATGAGTTCTAAATGTGCATCTATATATGAAAATTAGCACATGCAAATTTTATGCAAGTTGGAGTCCTCTTTTTTCTTTTCTTTTTGGTGATGCATTTCCTCTTTGGGGGGCAATTCATCAGTTGCCACCCTAATTGTGGCCAGTGATTCCGTTGCAGCAGGAGTTGTGAATGGGACGAGCAGATGTGATGGACACTAGCAGACCAGCTGTGCAGGAAGGGAGTCACCAGGGGTGACAATGCACGGGAACCCTACCAGGGAGGAAAAGAAGATATAGTAGCCTTACCGCCACACTCAAATGTGCTGCTCTTAAGATTAGACCAACTTTTCCCAGCCTGGTGCCTGTGAGATGAGTTGGACTGGGGTAGGCTAGATTGGACACAGTTGACAGAGATACAATGGTTATACACACACACACACACACACACACACACACACCCCTCTGCTTAAATGGCTCCAGTGTCTCATAGCCCCTGTAGGAGGAAGCAGGAAGAAGCTGCTAGGGGTGCTGTTCTATCTGAAAATTTAACTGACTATTTGAGATGCCATTCAGGCAATTAGCAACTGCATGAACAGTTTTAGCAGGCCTGGGGGACCTATCGGAGATTGGGATCCTGGCCAAAGGTGGGGAAGACGTCTTTAACCCTTTGCCACAGTCCCTATGCGGATTGTTGGATAATAGGAACAACTCTGCATACTTTCCACACACCAGGGGACGATAGAGAATATGTTGCATGGCCAACAGTGGCTTGTCTAGCTCATCCCTTTGTTATCCTCTAGCTTCCTCTTCCTTTTTCCCCATGCCATTGTAACAAGCACATGGATCGTGTGCTTCTCTGACAATGTGTGCAAATTAAGTTGAGTTGAACTTCTTTGAAACTGGCTCTTTGTTGTTTTTGTTCAGTCGTGTCCGACTCTTCATGACCCCATGGACCGTAGCACGCCAGGCCTTCCTGTCCTCCGCTCTCTCCCGGAGTGTGCTCAAGTCCATATTCATTGCATCGGTGATGCTATCTAGCCATCTCATCCTCTGCCGTCCCCTTCTCCTTTTGCCTTCAGTCTTTCCCAGCATCAGGGTCTTTTCCAGTGAGTTTTCTCTTCGCATTAGGTGGCCAAAATATTATTGCCTGGAATACTAAATGCTGTGTTGCCACATTTTCTCTCTATATAAAGCAGCTGTGTTGCAAGTCACACCAGACTTTCCAACACAGATTGCTTGTGCACCTGCACACATCTACTATTTACTAGTATTGTGAATGGCATGTCATCTGGTTTGACCCTTAGCCTCCTCCTTGGGACATGCTGAATTCATGTTTTCCATCTTGCCTGTTTACCTGTCTCCTCCCTTTCCGCTGGACTTTGCCCTAACTTGCTTCTATCCTGGTCCTGATTCTACCTTGGACTTCCTTCCCTGCCTCTCCTCTGCTAGGGCTGGTTGTTGTAGCTGATACGTATATAAACAAAGGAAAGGGCCTTCTGATGAGTAAGACCAATGGTCCATCTAGCACAATATTCTGGCATTCGGGGTGAAAGACTTCATGTACTATTACCATCCTTTGGGCGGACATGATGACAACTGATTCCAGGGCTTTCTTCTGCATTCAGAGCATGTGCTCTACCTCAGAACTGGCCTGTGGCCTCTCTCCAGCCACAACGTACTACAGTTCTATCCTGCTCATGGAGCTCAAGAAGCTTTTCTACACAAGTTATTTATTGTGCATTTGTGATTCCTTACTCGCAGTTGTTTATGGATTCTTTAGACAACATTGTGATCATCCAGTTTTGCTTCTGTTTTTTAACAGCACTTTCCCAGGGGCTTTTTAGAGCAGGGAAAATGGGATATTATTTCTAAAAGCAGATGAAAATGTAGTTTCCTACTTGTGTATTTGAGCTATTCTGCTATAGCACAGTGCCACCTAGAGGTTATGTAGTGGAAAAGCAGGAAAGGAAAAGCTGTGGGGTGCTGGGATCTCATTTCTGCGACAAAACTGAAAGTAGATACAGCGTTTAACAGCCTCATGTAGAAAACAGGTCTCTCATCACTGACCACACCCAGATCTGTTTCACTTCAGCAAGCTTGGTGCGCCATGTGCCATCAAACCATGTTCTGAGAGTGTTGAGATTCTTCTGCTCTTCCTCTTAGCAACAGCTGGGCATATAACAAACAGCATGTACAGCTTTGCCCAACGTTTTTCTCCAGGCCAGGGCTGGGGAGAACATCACCTGCTAATTTATGTCTGTGTTGGGCTCCTCTTAGAAGCACAGAAGCAGGGGCAGTTAAAACAAGCATGCACACACAGTGACAACCATAAAGCTAGTCCTTCCTAGTTTGTGCTACAGCACTGTGAGACTCTGATGTGGCCTCACACATGGAGAGGCGCAATCTAATTGCTGGGATGGACCAGGGGCCCTGTCCTTAGCTTCCTGGCTGTGAAGTGTTGTGCCAGGATTAGGAACGAATTCATTATGCACCAGAAACCAGTCCCTACAGTGAAAGAGCTCTTTGTCAGCCTATCAGTCAGAGGCGATGGCCTTGTTGCTTCAACACAGAGCTCTGGCAAGTTATTCCTGCATCATCTTCAGAATACTTTTGTATGGAAGTCAGGTAGGGATGTTGTGGGAGTCCGAGAGGGAAGTGGAGCCCAGAGGAGCTACTCGGTATGCTGGTCTGCCGACCCACCATTTTGCGTAAAAATGGCGCCTTGTTCTTTTAAGAAAAGCCCCCTTTGTACAAATGGTGGCTGTAAAGCTGCCATTTATGCAAAAATTACAGGCGCAAATGGACCATTTACACCTGTAACTTTGCGTAAATGACCGCTTTATGGCCGCCATTCACGCAAAGGGGCCTTTACATAAAAGAATGAGGTGCCAATTTTATGTGCAATGGCAGCTTGGTGAGGGATCAGGGGGCCGCTCGGTGGGCACCAGTGGACCGCCTGATGGCTCGCCATGTGCCGCGAGCAGGGGTGGCCAGCAGGCAGGGGTCCAGCAAGCGGTGCGCGAGATGGACTGGGGTGGGTCTGTCCATTCCTAATGTCAGGGATGCTGATGGAGAATGGTGCCTCAGTGTTACCTAGATTGCAGCAGGACCGACTCGATGGAAGCATTTCATGGGCTCAGGGCTCAGGCTGAGTTGCAAACTAAACAGTAGCCAAATAAACTGGCCCCCTTGTCTCCACCTCGGCTGACCCGCCCTCCGCCCTACCAGTCAGGCTGGCCACTGGCCTCCACTGAGCTGCCCTGCCCCGATGCCTTTCCTGAATGGCACCAGCAGAGGAAGGCGTTCACTGAATGAACACTGATGAACACTGGCAGCTGGGGATGCTGACAAGCTGCTTTTCAAGGCACAGGAACCTGGACAAAAGACTGGCTGGCAGTTTTTTGCAACCCATGGATTCAATCCTTACCTTTAGAACTGTGGCCAAAGTGGGAGGCAAGGAGCATTCTTCAGACAGTTTCTCCCCCCTGCTGGGTGTTTTTGTCTTTCCCCTCCTCTACAATGCTTGAATTATTGGGGTGGGGGGAAGCTAGGGGGCCCTTCATGAAAGACATAAGCACCCCTGACTGCCCACATTATAGCCATATCATTGCCCCCCCCCTTCCATAGTTTTCTAAAAGCAGCAATTGAAGAGGCTGGCGCAAAAAGTAATTCTTGGTTAACTGAAGCAGGCAGATTTTTTAAAACCTGCAGGCAGATGTAAAGGTAACAGAGGACTCTTGAATTCCTGTAGCAAGAGATTTGTGGATAGGGGAGTGAGCACAGACTGAACAGAGAACTGCAGAGGGGTATGGATAGGGTTCCTGGTATGGTAGCACCCATCTCTTTCTCTCAGGGCTTTTAACAGTAGTGTGACAGGAAGAAATTCCAGTGGTGCAGCTTTCCCCAGGTGCACTGAGATAAAACAGTGGGGAACCTTAATCTCTTTGATTTCTGCCTGCCACACCACTGAGATTGGAACAGAGACCCAGTGTTCCAGTAGTGGCCAGAGTGCTGGACTGGGAGCCGGGAGATCCGGGTTCTAGTCCCCACTCGGCCATGGAAGCTGAGTGGGTGACTTTGGGCCAGTCACAGACTCTCAGCCCAACCCATCCCACAGGGTTGTTGTTGTGAGGATAAAACAGAGAGGAGGAAGTTAATGTAAGCTGCCTTGGGTTCCTTGCAAGAGGAAAAAAGGCAGGGTATAAATGCAATAAATAAACATAGGAAGCTGAGTCTGAGTCCATCTAGCCCAGTATTGTCAGCACTGACTGGCAGCGGCTCTCCAAGGTGTCAGACAAGATTCCCTCCTAGCCCTACCTGGAGATGCCGGGAATTGAACCTGGGACCTTCTGCATGCAAAGCAGGGGCTCTGCCACTGTGCTACTGCCCCTCCCCATAACCCCAGCCTTTCCCCTCCCAAATAGAACATGTCTCTCTGAACAAAGGATATGCACAGGCATGCCAGATATCCGCAGGTACCAAACTTTGCATTTTATTACCCACCTCAGTGACTCAGCTATATGCTAACAAAGGTTATATTATTGATTGATCACATTTGTATACCATCCCATAGCTGAAGCTCTCTGGGCAGTTTACATACAGGAATCTCCAGAAGGGTGCATGATCAAGTCATCCCTGACTATTGACAGGTCAGTTTGAATTTCCAAGGCAAGGCAAGAGTTCACAGTGACAGGCATTTCTGGGTGGGCGGACGGGCTAGAAATACCTATGACTGTGAAATCTCACTTTACCTTCCATGCTGCCAGTTCAAAGTCAAGCTCGGTTCTCTCATCACAGAGTGGGCCTCTTCCCTCCCCCTCACCTGCAAGCTGCTTTGGTGAGCTATTCTTAGGATTTCGGCTCTTGAGAAGTAAAGTCTGAGCTAGCGAATTCTGAGTTAAATTCTTCTTTTTTAAAGCAACGGAGCATTTCACAACTTCTTCCTGCTTGGTTCTTCTTGAATAAATACACCCCACCGGAACCTAGAGTTTGAGTTAGTCCAGGGGTGGGGAACCTTTTTCAGCCCAAGGGCTGAACTCAGGTTTGGGGCTTTTTCACACAGAGTTTTCATCCTCCTACTTGAGATGGCTCACTCACGGAAGCTTGAGGGCCCTTTAGATGACGACGTGAACCTCAAGGGCGTCTCCTGCACTAAATTACCTTTATTCTGTTTCTAAATAGATTGGGGATAATGAACTATCAAATTATCCCGCTTGTGTTCCCATTGAGTTCCCTCTGTGAAAAAGGAAAAGCGCAAGAAGAGGAGCTGGAACAATGAAACATACAAAAGACTCAGATAAGGGGGAGAAGGAGGGGGAGAAGGAGGGGGAAAGGGGACGGGGGGGGGAAGGAAGAGCGTGTAAAGGGAGTCCATCGTGATCCTGCATTTAAAATGGAAGCAGAAAGCCCCCTTCTAAATGCGGGATTTTAGGCTGGTGTAGAGACGTTCTTGGAGGAGTTCTCGAAGGCTGCATTCCAAGGGTGGGTGGGGCAGAAGGAAAGGGGCGTGGCCAAAGGCAGAAGGGGCAAGACCAAACATACCAAAAAAACGCCAGCACGTTTTAGCTTACAGCTCTGACTGCCAGTAACTAAGCCTCAAGATAGGCTTTTTGACCTTTTAGAATGGGGGGAAAACTCCACAAAAGTCAGGAAACCAGCAAATGATGGCGTTTGGTGGAAAGGGGATGGAGCCAGGGAACGAGGGCGTGGCCATCTGAACAACCCAGGAGTTTGGCCCCTGGGCCTGAGGTTGCCATCCCAACCCCTTTTGCATGGCCTGAAGTTGGTCTTACTCACATGCTGGACTAGTTGGCATACAACCTGACCTGGTCTTGAAGGAGATCAAAGGAATCTCTGCAAAGGGGCCCTGTCCTTCTTCATAATTGCAAAAGTCTGGATTCCCCACATGTTCCATTGTAGACTTAGTGGGCGGTGGTTGTTGTTGTTCAGTCGTTCAGTCGTGTCTGACTCTTCGTGACCCCATGGACCATAGCACGCCAGGCCTTCCTGTCCTGTGCTCTCTCCCCGAGTGTGCTCAAGTTCATATTCATTGCATCGGTGATGCTATCTAGCCATCTCATCCTCTGCCGTCCCCTTCTCCTTTTGCCTTCAGTCTTTCCCAGCATCAGGGTCTTTTCCAGGGAGTTTTCTCTTCACAGTAGGTGGCCAAAATATTTGAGCTTCAGCTTCAGTTTCTGTCCTTCCAATGAGCAGTCAGGGTTGATTTCCTTTAGGACTGACTGATTTGACCTCCTTGCAGTCCAGGGGACTCGTAAGAGTCTTCTCCAGCACCACAGTTCGAAAGCATCAATTCTTCGGCGCTCAGCCTTCCTTATAGTCCAGCTCTCACAGCCATACATTACTACTGGGAAAGGGCGGTGGTAGCAGCAATAAATACACCTAAATGAATAGACCACAAAGGGTGTCTTGCAGCCTGTCCTACCTTGCAGGGTTAGAAGTGCAGATTCCTGTTTGTCACGGGAGGCAAGAAGATCTGTCGTATAACCTACCTCCTAACTTTGCCCAGAGACTTCTACTCCTGCAAGAAGGTCTTGCATTTGTTTGCTTCTGTGCCTTTCAACCCTGGAAAAGTACCAGCTGGAATATCTTCCCACAGGACCTTGGGAAGAAAAGGATGCTCAAAGTCCAGAGTGCAAAATTCTGGCAAAGGTTTGTATGATGATTTCCAGGGAGAGCATGGTGCATCATCCCTAGCATGGGCATTTTAAAGCATTTTAGACCAGGATTCAGCAGTCCAGCATGGCCTCCTTTCTTGTTTTTAAAAAATAAGCACAGCCCACCTACATGTGTTATTTTACATTTACACAACAAGGGGGGTGTAATCAGGATCTCTTCTCAGTTAAGGCATAACTAAATTGTGTTAAGGGGCCTTGACTATGCATTCTTGCTGCAGCACGTAACAAATGCCTTGCAGAAATCAGGCCAACCCCCAGAATTCTTTGCAAGATTCCCAGTAGCCAGAAGGCACTACTACGCAGATCACCAGAAATTGGCCAGTGGTCCACCGGTTGACCAAGATCTACTTTCTATCCCCCCACCCCAGCCACTCCATAATCCGCCCCTCCCACCAGGTCTCATGCTCTTTCAAATTGTGCTGCATTGCTAAAGTGGTATTTTAAAATTGACACCTATGTGAAATGAATTTCAAGCCTGGTTCACACAACTATTTTTAGATAAAGAGAGAGAGATGTGAAGAGGGCAGGTACAGTTTTGACTGTTTTTCTTCTTTTCCGGGCATATGTAGGGTTGCCATGTCTTCTTTGCCAGCCTTGCTCCTGTGCTTTAACAGTGTCCCACCCAGAAATGTGACAAGTGAAGATCTCTCTTCCCCCACCCTGCCCACTGCGTGATAATTTATCTCCATGTCAGGAAAAACGTCACCTGTTCAATTTCTTTTAAAAGCACAAGAGCGGAGTTGGTAACAAAAGAAGTGGCAACCCTACTTTTCCCAGCTTTCTACGGGCACAATCCTACACATGTTTAGACAGAAAAAAAGTCCTACAACTCCCAGCATTCCCCAGCCAGAATGCATAGGATTCTGCCTTTAATAGAGGTGTTGGACTACAATCTCCATCATCCCCAGCCAGTGTGGTCCGTCTTGCACACAGAAAGGTACCTTCTCGGAAATGGCCCCACCAAAATCGCTCGCTTTGATCTGAAAATCAACATCATTAGGTAGGGGCATTCATGGATCAGTTTTACAACTGGGAAACTGAGGCTGAGATCATGGGGTCAACCAAAGCTGTCTTCCTGAAACAGGCACCCTCCAGAGTGTTGGACTATAACCCCCATCACTCCCAGCTGGCTGGGAATGATGGGGCTTGTAGTCCAACACCTCTGGAGGGCGCCCGTTTCAGGAAGGCTTGTCTGAAGGTTAACCTTGCCATGGTATATCAGGAACTGGACGAGTGGTGATGGTTTCCCAGAGGATATAAGACTGTCAAGTTGCAGCCAGCTGCTAAGCACAAAAATGGCCCATGGTTAACTTTGCATGTTTTGTACCTTGCCTGGGTTCGAAAGCCCCATCTTGTCTCTGGCAGAGTGCAGGAGCAGGTTTTGCTGAAACTACTGCTCTTGAGAAATAGGCTCCACCGGACCAGCCACCCCCATCCGGACTGTCATTCTCGCTGTACACAGAGGGGACAGGCTGTAGCTCAGTGGCAGAGCCCTTGCTTTGCATGCAGAGGGTCCCAGGTTCGATCTCTGGCATCTACAGGTAGGGCTGGGAAAACCCCTGCTTGAAACCCTGGAGAGCTGCTGCTGCCAGTCAGTGTCGAGAACACTGGGCTAGATGGACCCATGCTCTGACTCAGTACAAGGCAGCTTCCAGTGTCCCTATGGAGAGCTGCTGCCAATCAGAATGCACAACGGGGTGAAACAGACTGATAGTCTAGCTTGGCGGAAGGCAGTTTGCTCTGCCGATCCGAAACAGCCAAAGGCAGCACGAAAATAATTCTCCGTTTGCGTGCCACTCCTGAGAATGGAGTTGGCACTGGTAGCAAGCATTTCTGCCCCCACAGGAGACAGGATAGAGGAGTGGGATGCCACGGCTGCCTTGTCTCCTGCAACCTCGAAGGGCAATTGCCCTGGCTTGTGACCCACCAAACCTTGAGAGAAACCTGGAAGCTATGCTATATAAAGCCTCTCTGGCAAGGGCCATAGCTCAGTGGCAGGCAGAGCATGCAGAAGGTGCCGAGTTTGATCCCTGGCATGCCCAGTTCCAAGGGTCTCAGCTGGACTAGGCAGGCAAATAGCTTAATTTTAAGAGTTTAAAGGCGCAATCCTGTGCATTGAGCCTTACCATTATAGTTAATCTTCCTAACTTCCTAGTGCTTGCCTCTTAAGAAAATCACAACCTTAGTCCCAGGGAGTTTTTGCAAAAGTCAGAGCTTAGTCCTAGGACCTGAGAAAGGAGACGAGCGGTGCGCCCAAGCATGTGCAAAGGGCCTGATCTCATCAGCTAAGCAGGGTCAGCCCTGGTTAGAACTTGGATGGCAGACCGCCTGGGAACTGGGCTTCCCACACTGAGCACTGATGGTCTTGTAGGCCCCTTCCAACCCTATGATTCTATGTCTATGTCTCTCCTTCACCGCTCAAGTCATCGCAAACACCCTCCACACATCTTGGCTGTGGGCTACAGTGCGTGATTTCTAGTCAGGGTCAAGGCCGAATTCTTCTTTATAAATGTAGGACCGCCTTGGGACAACATGGCACCCCTTCAACTCTTCCCCGTGCACGCTGGGATTTGTGGATGTGGCCGAGGTTGGGGGGGGGCGGTCAGGAAGTCTTTTGACCCACCTGTTCAGTTGCAAGGGCTGCAGCTCCTCCTTCTGGAAGCAGGCAAAGCAGAAGGAATCCATCTCCCCGAGGATGCAAGGAAGGGGGCGAAGCTGGCTGGGCCGCTCCTGCCTGGTGGGGTCAGCATCTTTTTCCGAATGGGACGGAGCTGCGCTCAGCTGTCCCAGCCCAGCTGCTGTGAGGGGGCATCTCTCACCTTGGGCTGCTCTCTGATGACCCGCCTGCCCTTCCAGCATGCAGAGTTCCCCGCTTCCCCTGCCAAGGGCTGGGAACTGAACCAGTAAACCTTCGGGGGGCGGAGAAATTTGAGTCTTTGCGTGGCCTGACTGAGGCAAAGCCGCTGTCGTGTTGGTTTTGTGCCTTAGTAGGGCCCTTTTGCAGTTCGTGACTAGAGCCGACCCTCCTCTCCTGCCCTTGGAGGGTTTACCTGTCCCCCTTTCTGACAAGGAGAGCTCATGGCCCCGCTTGCCCACACCTCCCCAGAACTCACTCTCCTCTGTGGACTTTGTAGAAGCAGAGCCTTTCCCTTTCACAGCAGAAGGACGGGCCTTTCTATCTCCCTCACAGACACGGCACCCTCACTGTCGAATCCTGGTGGCGCTCTCTCTGTATGGCCCGGACCCTCAACACGTCCCTACCTAGGAGCTGGCAAAGGAGGCAGAGAAGTCCTCAGGCTTTGGCGGAGGAGCTCAGCAAGGTAGAAATCAGCCTCTATGCCGGGCCCTGCTCTCCCATCACCATGGGGCAGGGGGCTCTTCTCAGGGACAGGCCTGAGGTGGGCTTTACTGCATGCTGTGGCTGCTGGTGCTGGGCTTTGCCTGAAAATCCCCTCCTGGAGGAGACCAGGCCAATCCAAAGACAGGTCGCTGAGCCAAGCTCCCCACACCCTAGCTTGCCTTGAGGAAAGTTTTCTCTTCCATCTTCCTGGAAAGGCCACCGACCTGGTGCCAGCTGCAACACTTTGGACCTGCGGGAGAGCTGGACGCGTGGTGGCAGCCAGTCCCACGCTCATAGATGAGAGAGGCAGCAAGGGAGAGACAAAGAAGGATTCCTCCTTGGCAACTGAGGCTGCGTAGCTAAGAAGTCCCGGAGAGCAGCCCACGCTGGCCCGGCACAAGCCGACCTCTCTCGCCCTGGGAATACAAACTTCTGGATTCGTCGGAGAGACCCAGATCCACCGGGCTTGTCTGGTTGACAGAGCAGCCGGCTCCCTCTGACAGATCAAGCAGCGTGGGTATTAATAGCTCGAGATTCACGCGGAAAGGCTGGAGGGTTAACTCTTCCGCTGCCAGCTCTCCGGCCCTGTTTGTCTTCAGGTCTCTGAAACAGAGCAGCTATCCAAGTCACTCCATGCCACTGCGGCTTGGCTAATGGACAGGGCTTCTCTCCCTGTGAGGACACTCTACCCAGAGGGAGGAGGACTCGAGCGTTGCCACTGTGTGTTTGTTTTTCGCTGCTCCTGTGCCTTTGATAGCAGCTCGGCATGCAGGAATGAAGCAGGAGAGGCTCTCCCTGGCAGGGCAATAAAGCCAGTGGCTACATTTCTCTGTGTTGGGCTACTTGGTCCATTTAGCCCAGGACTGTCGGACCTCAGGTTGTCAGGAGCGCTCTAGCTGCCTCTTGCAGTCCCCACCAATAGCCAACTCAGGACACAGACGACGAGGAATTCTTTCCAAGACTTTATTCCTTCATTATTTTATGACTCTTTCAGAATACTAGTTGCTAGCGCCAAAGCAAGGAACAGCACTGGGGAAAGATAGCTGAGCAGCCTAGGCTCCAGGTAAGGCAGTTGGTCCCCGTTTGAGGGAGAACCATGGGAAGACCTTGAACTTATGGGCTAGGGAGAAATCCTCCCTCTTTCCCTTGGGTCTTCGGGACGCGACCGTTGTTTGCACGCCAAGCGAGCGCTACGCCTCCTTTCCACGCCCTCCATCTGTCGTCGCTCCCTGTGTCTGCGCCGAGCGTCCAGCAAGCCCCCCTCCAGCACCCTCTCACTGCCAGGGTCACTATCTATCCCAAGAATGCGGGCAGGAGGAATCTTTGCCAGCTGCTGTGCTTGTGAGAGATGAGTGAGCTCCTCTCCCATGGATTGCTGTTCCTCCTCAGAATCAGAACTGCTCTGGGGCTCTATTGGCTCAGTTTCCACCCTGACACAGGTCTGGGTGCCAATTCCAGCCCCCCTGGGGTCCGAATCTGGTCCTCTGGGGTTCCCCAGATGGACATACCCCTTCCCGACATCATCAGGTGATTCCTGCTTTGTTTCCCTCACCACCAACCATTTGCTAGTTTCCCAGGTTTTTGCAAAGTTTTTGCCCCCCATTCTAAAAGATTGAAACACTTCTCCTATGGCTGAGTTACTGGGCATTAAGAGCTGTAAGCTAAAATGTGCTGGTATTTTTGGCCCTGCCGCCTTTGCCTTCGGCCCAATCCACCACTGGAATGTGTGCCCTCCTGAGAGCTTCCCCAAAATTGAAATTGGTCCTCAGTTGATCAAGCCCGGTATTATATATTTCAGGCATGGGGAACCTCTGGCCCATTAGCCAGATTCGTGAGCCAGAGTTCCCTATCTGACCTGTTGTACTTGTGAGTAGACATGCTGCTCATGCTTACTTCTGTGTAGACATGCAGAGGCTTGGCATTTGGGGTGCTCTTTGAAAGTGCTGCTGAGTGATTCAGCCCTTCTTACTTCTGAGTAGACATGCAGAGGCTTGGTATTTGGGATGCTCTTTGAAAGTGCTGTTGAGTGAGTCAGTCCTTATTTCTGAGTAGACATGCAGAGGCTTGTCCTGCTTACTTCTGAATAGGCTTAAAATCAGTAAGAATCTCATTTTGCCACCCCACTTTGTCCTTTTTCCCACCCACAGATGAAATGCAGCCCCTGAGACCTTTGCCTTGGGCTGAAGATTCCTCACTTCTGGTCTATGCTGACTGGCAGCAGCTCTCCAGGGCTTCAGACAGGAGTCGTCCCCCACCCCCGCCCAGCCCTTGTTTGAGATGCTGAAGATTGAACCCTGGACTTTCTGCATGCAACCATGTGCTCTTCTATTGAGTTATGACCATTCCCTAAAGGCCTAGGAGCACAGGCACTGCCCCAAAGCCATACTCTTAAACCAGGGTTGGGCAACTTGTAGGCCCAAACATTTGGAGGGCCACAACTCCCATCATCCCTCACCACTAGCTATGCTGCCTGGGGCTGATGGGAGTTGTGGGCCAAAGCCTCCAGTGGGCTGCAAGTTGCCCACCTTGTCTTAAAGGCATAGGAGCGGGACCAGTTTTGAAAACAGGTAGAAGGTTGCCAAGGAAGACCTCAATCCTCCCTTGACCCTCTCTCATGGGACCAGAGATCAGACTGCTGAACCTTGCATCGATTGTCAAGGCTGCTGGGGATCAATGGGACAGTCATTCCACTTCTCCATCTTTACCCCGTCGTACATTAAAGTTGGTTAAATCAATACCATCTCGCATTTCTGGTATATTCTGTGTTCTTTTGCTGCTAGGTCAGTCAGCTGCAGAAGCCAGGCTTGTGTTTGCAGGGAGCATCAGACCTCCAAAGCCCCCTGCATGGTCTTTTTTGTATATGAGTGCAGTAGAGATGCATGCTAGGCATCTGGTGAATACCCACACGGGCTGGTAAGGATTGAGTATCAGAATCTGAAAGCGGCATGAACCAAAGATTGGGTTAATAACGTATCTTGCAGAAAGTAAGGCACAGAAACCCAGGGATGTAAAAGTTGATTGATATATCACCTTTGCTCTTCGGACCCCTTGGCTTCAGTTTTGCCTCTTTCATTGCGCAGTGCAGCTCTCTTGTGTCTGACTGGGGGATGCTGGGAGCTCAGTCTAGGCTGGCAATGTGTCCTCTTTTACAGAGGATTGTCCTCTATTTGCCCAGCTACCAGAGGACTGTCCTCTATGTGAAGGTGTCCTCTCTTTGAAGGGCTGCTAGAGGACCGCCCTCTCTTTAGAGACGTCCTCTCTTTGAAGGGCTTTCCTGTCCAGTTCCAGTTTAAAGAAAAAGAACAATCAGAATTGTTGCCCATCTATTAGCAACTGAACAGCAGATCGAACAGGGAGACACACAGGTCACTTGGTCACAGTCCTCCACACTATGGTAAGATGTACTATATTTCTATCTAAATTATTATAATAATATCCTTTATTTCTAAATTTGCATCTAACAATATACATTAGCGTATGCAAATTACTGTCCTCTTTTGTCCTTTTTTTGGGTGATGCATTTCCTATTTTTTGGCAATTCATAAGTGCCCACCCTAACACACCTGGGGGACATTAGATCAGGGAAGGCTGCTGTAATATATCTTGCAACATCACACAGATCCTGGTTTCCCCCTTCCTTGAATGAAGCATATTATTGCATTCCCATTTTGACTCCCATTGCTGATATATATGTGAGTGGGAATCAAATAAATCATTGGGCCTTCTCTCATGGGTCTTTAAAGCCTAGTCCAAAACATGGAGTGGAATGAAATGGCAGAATTCTGAGGCGGCAAGGCCCAGTATTTTTTGCTCTGGGCTTTTATACACGAAGCTTTTAACCCACACCTTTACTGAGGCTTCTGCTTCCAAATTCTTTGTGAGATTAAGATCAGCTCCTTTACTCTTTTTTTCCTGGGAGTTTTCTTTCTCTGCTTTTCTATATGTTCCATTATACAACCACTAGACGGCACTGTGGTATAGCGGAATTGCACAATTACATGAGATTTCTATGGTGTTATAGAAGCCATTCAGATAAAATACCACATTTTCCCTGTTAAGGAAAAAAACCCCACAGTAATGGTAGCAAAGCATGGGAGAGGCCCTGGAGGATGATAACGTCGTGTAAAGGACCCACAAACTACAGTGAGTGAGCAAGCATGAACACAGAATAAAAGCCTCATGTAGAAAGGCTCTTTGACTGGCAGCACCTTTCCTAGCCCTTGAAATTGGAGATGCCATGGATTGAATACCAAGCTCTCTTTGTGGACTTATTTACGAAGCCGTCCTACATCAGATTCCCACAAGGTGTCTCCAGATATCAGATCTCTCTCTGCCACTCTCTCTCCCTATCTGTTCCAAAATCTGTTCCCTATCTGGTATTTACACACTTATACACACACACCTGCCCTTTCCCCTTAGTTGATGCAGTGTGCATATATGGGGGGGAAGAGGTCACCTTCCCCATGCTCTGGTGGCTACCTCCATAACAAACTTCAAGAAGGATCTACAGTTATCGGAGAGGACAATTGCCTAATCTGGTGCTTCGACCCTGTGAACCTGTCTCCACTATATCACTGGTGCTGGCTCCACAATTTGGAGGGCCCACAGGAATGGCCCCATCGGTGGGGGTGCTTAACCTGCAAGAGGTAGGGTGTGCCATCTGAGAATTCTCTTTGGCCGCATCTGAACCCGCCATCACCTGATGAAGCTAAATGGTGGGAGATCCAGGACAGATCAAGGGAAGGACTTCTTCACACAGGGCATAGTTCAGCTATGGCATCTTCTACCACTACATGTAGTGATGGCTACAAATTTAGCTTTGAAAGAGGATTAGACAAATGCATGGCTATCAATGGCTACTAGCCGTGATGGCTGTATATTACCTGCTGAAGTATCAGAGGCAAACTCAATACAGTTGCCGGAGAATATGAGCGGGAGCCTTCTATTGCACTCATGTCCTGCTTGCAGGCATCTGTTTGTCACGGTACAAGTGGAGGGCAGGACTAGAGAGGGTTTGATCTGATCCAGCTCTTCTGATATTTGCAGTTTGCTCATCTTCTTGGATAGTTTGTGGAAGGTGGAATCAGCGGTACAAGTGTGAGGACGGTGGGCCCTCTTGGGACCTTGGCAAATGCTCAGCTGTGCCGCCTTCTAGAGCCAGCTGCGTTTTGTATACCAAAGATGAGTTCTGCTGCTGAGTTTCAGCCTATCCCCAAATGTCCTTCCGTGGAGTCCATTCATATATGTATTTAATTTATACTTATTTATTTGTCACATTTATATGGCCATCTATCAACATGCTTTCTCAGGACAACTTAAAGAAGTGCATACATTGAGCTGCCAGCCATCAAGTGTATGGTAAACAGTAAGGAAGTGTAGAGAATAAAGAGATGTTTATGGTGTCTGTGGCACAGTACTCAGAGTGTTGGACTGAGATGTGAGAGATCTGGGTTCTAGTCCCCACTCAGCTATGAAGCTCACTGGGTGACTTGGGGCCAATCACTGACTCTCAGCCTAACCTACCTCACAGGGTTGTAGTGAGGATAAAGTGGAGAGGAGGAGGCCCATGTAAGCTGCCTTGTTTCCTTGCAAGAGGGAAAACATGTAGGATATAAATGTAATAAATAAATAAATAAATAAATAAATAAATAAATAAATAGGAATAACTGAATTCTGGGCATGTGTGCCTGCCCGGACCTTAAGAACATCAGCAGCGGCCCTTCTCCATGAGCCCCTGCCAAAGGAAGTGAGGCGGGTGGCTACTAGGAGGAGGGCTTTTTCTGCTGTGGCACCCCGGCTCTGGAATGAGCTCCCTAGTGAGGTTCGCCTGGCGCCTACATTGTATTCCTTTCGGCACCAGGTGAAGACCTTTTCCCAGGCATTTTAGCGTTTTAGCTTTCTAAATTTTTAGCTTTGCTGTTTTAAATCTGTATTTTAAATTCCTGCACTGCTGCTAGGTTTTATTGTGGTTGTATTGTTATATTGTGGTTTTAATGTTCTATATATTTTAAATTGTTTTATTGTGTGCTGTTTGGTTTTAATTTTTGTGAACCGCCCAGAGAGCTTCGGCTAATGGGCGGTATAGAAATGAAATAAATAAATTCCATGTCTATCCTTCTTCCTCTGAAGCCACCTGGAATTCAGTCCTGCTTGCAAGTGAAGGATGCGAAAAATATTTGCATGGCCTGTTGTTGTTGTTGTTGTTCAGTCGTTCAGTCGTGTCCGACTCTTCGTGACCCCATGGACCATAGCACGCCAGGCCTTCCTGTCCTGCGCTCTCTCCCGGAGCGTGCTCAAGTTCATATTCATTGCATCCGTGATGCTATCTAGCCATCTCATCCTCTGCCGTCCCCTTCTCCTTTTGCCTTCAGTCTTTCCCAGCATCAGGGTCTTTTCCAGGGAGTTTTCTCTTCGCATTAGGTGGCCAAAATATTGGAGCTTCAGCTTCATTATCTGTCCTTCCAATGAGCACTCAGGGTTGATTTCCTTTAGGATGGACTGATTTGACCTCCTTGCAGTCCAGGGGACTCGTAAGAGTCTTCTCCAGCACCACAGTTCGAAAGCATCAATTCTTCGGCGCTCAGCCTTCCTTATAGTCCAGCTCTCACAGCCATACATTACTACTGGGAAAACCATAGCTTCAGGCCCAAATCATGCAAAGAGGCTTTTATTTGTTTACTATGTATGTCATTTTTCCTTCAACAAACTCAGGCCAGCTTGCGTGGGTCATCCCATTTTATCCTCACAACAACCCTGTGAGGTGGGTTAGGCTGGGAAAGAGTGAGCAGCCTGAGTATAGTGGCCATTTCCCAATCACCAAAAATCAAAAAAGAGGACAAAAGAGGGGGACAATTTGCATAAAAGTTGCATATGCTAGTGTATATGTATAGATGCAAATTTAGAAATAATTATTATAATTTAAATAGAAATGAAGTACGCCTCACTATCTTGTGGTCACCGAGTGACCTGTATGCCTGCCAGTTCGGCTCTCCTGGTGCTAACTGTGGATAGGGCAACAGTTCTGATTGTTCTTTATCTTTAAACTGGAATTGGTCAGGACAGCTGTTCAAACAGACGACACTTTCAAATAGAGGACATCCTGAAAGTAGAGGACAGTCCTCTGTAAAAGAGGACACCTACGGAGGCTGGTGGCTTCTGTTTCAGTGGGGCAGTGAATCTGCTCTGGGTTTCAGTCAGAACCAGTCAGAACTCTAAAGGAGTTATCTAAGGCCCTCCTCCAGCTGCCTACCCCAAGGGAAGCTCGGAAGACGGCAACAAGGGAGAGGGCCTTCTCAGTGGTGGCCCCCAAATTATGGAATGGTCGCCCTGACGAGGCCTGCCTGATGCCAACATTGTTATCTTTTCAGGGCCAGGTTAAGATCTTTCTCTTCTCCCGGGCATTCGGCAGCATATGATAAGTTTTAATCGATCCTGGAATGTCTTATGGTTATGGGTATTTGTTCTGAGATTGTTTGAATTCGTTTTAGATATATGTTTCTTTTGTGTATATTGTCTGTTCATGTGTTTTTTATGTAAATGGTTTTTAATCTCTGTCTATTGTATTTTTAATGTTTTTAATCTCTGTAAACTGCCCAGAGAGCTTCAGCTATTGGGCGGTATAGAAACGTTAATAATGCTAATGCTAATACTAATAACGACAACAACAACCCAACCCACCAAATGGGTTCAGCACCTTGGATAGCTCTTTTAGAGGTCTGACTGAAACCCAGAGTGAATTTAGTGGCCCACTGAAATAGAAGCCACCAGCCTCTGCTAGAGGACACATGGCTATGCTTTTAGTGAGGTCACCCAGCAAAGTAGGGATTTGAACCCAGGTCTCAATGGCCCAAATCTAACACATGCTAACCAATACATGAGATGCACACACATGCGTATGCACACACAGATGCACACCTCTATTTTGAGAGGAACAGCTTGGATTTTCCAGGGCTTAAAACAGATTCAGATGGCTAAACCAATGTTGCTCTGGGACTATGAGGTCCGGAGCACATTATGCTGACTCAGACGTCCAGTTTGCTGACTTGCTCTGTGTGTGTGTGTGGTATCCTGAGATGGCCTTTCTGAACCCCTAGAAAGCCATCCTGTTCTACATGTGCCCTGGGCGATGCAAAATTTACAAGCCAGCTTGGGCGGTCTGAAGAGAACGAAGAGCCTGTGATGGTGCTCGGCGGCATCCCACTGTATTGTTTTGATCAGCTGAAAAATGAAGTGAGAGAAGGACCAGGGAAGAGAAAACACGGCGTGGAAATGAAGAGAAAAGAGGAGGACAGAGGGAAAGGGTGGGTGTAAGAAGGATCTGTAAAAAGAAATATCCCCCTTCCCCAAAAATTGTGGAATAAATAAAAGAATGGCAAAATGGGGAGGTGGAAAGGACGATGAGGGAGGGAATTGTGTGGGGAAGAAAGGAGGGGGCAGCGAAATGACCTCCACAGCAGTGCACAGAGTGGGGGGAGCACAAACCAGTTGAGGCTGGTGGCTCCGATGGCAGTGGGGCAGTGCATCCACTCTGGATTTCAGTCAGGACTCTAAAGGAGCTCTCCAAGGTGCTTCAGACTGACTGGAACCCAGAGCAGATTTACCGCTCCACTGACATCAGAGCCACCAGCCTCCACTGGCACAAACCTGCTTCTAGGGTGTCTGTGTGTCCTCTTTTACAGAAGACGATCCTCTATTCTGAGGTGTCCTCTATTTGAAGGGCTGTTCTGTCCAATTCCAGTTTAAAGGTACTGACCCATAAGAACTGTTGCCCCATCAATATTTAGCACCTGGACAGCAGACTGAACTGGCAGGTACACTGGTCACCTGGTTGCTGCCTTCTACATTGTGGTGAGATGTACTCTGCTTCTATATAAATTATAATAATTATTTCTAAATGTGCATCTATCCATATAATTAGCAGAGACACATAGCACTGTCCCCTGCCTGCTTCCTGCCCTCTGTGATGACCTCGTCACCATTTGGGAAACCAAAATTCAAAACGTTTAAAGTTGCCATTGGCAGCTGGGTCTCTGGATGTGTGTACCCCTGTCTGTGTCACTCTGGGCCCAGATGCACAAGATGGCAGCAGATCTATGATCAGTTCTGTTGCTTTTTAAAGGGGGGGAGCAAATGCAGCCTCCAACCCCCAGAGTTGGATCATGGCTGCAAGGCTGAAGGTCTATGCTAACCATACTCCTCCCCAATCCAAATCATTCCTTGCTTATAATTTGCTCCATGGGGTAAAATATACAAGTACCCATCTAATGCCTGTATGTTTTGCCCCAGGAGGCCAAAAGCAACTCGAGAAGGGGCAGGGGGATACAGATCAGAAAAATATGGGAATGGGGAAACAACTGCATTTAGCCCTTTTAAAAAACTGCAGGAGATATAATCCCTGATTTCCAGCCACTTTGTCTACTTTGGCCGTCAGTAAGCGGTGAATCCTGTATCGCTTCCAAAGGGTGGAAGGTGCAAATCAAGCAAATATATTTTTGAACGGCCCCTTTTATATTAGCATAGGAGCCTGTGAGCTTTAGGGCTACACAGAACAATTAATGTGTAAACATTAGGATTACACAGAATTCTTCAGCATGATGGCTGGTGGAGCATCATGCTTGAAACAGCTAGCCTGTCACCCGTTTTGAGATGGAGCACAAATCCCTGTCTTTGATGGTTTGCTGTTTTCTACCTGTAGCTAGGTGGGGAGAGCAGCAGTGATTACCTTGCGCTGTGGGGCATGGAGGGAGGCTCCGCCCCCAATTTGGGCACTGTCATTTCTCTTCCTGAATTATTTAGCATACCTCCGTTTGAAAATGCATCTCTCCAGCCCAGCCCAGCCCCTGCTAATGGGAAAAATCAATCGCTTGTTAATTTATGGGGGCCGGGAGGGTTTCCAATGCGGCTAGCAAAGAACACTTTGCTGGACTCCACAATCCACTGGGACACTGGCGCGATGTCACTGCTCTGGGGCAGGAGAAAGGCCCAAGAGAAAGGGGATCATGAACGGGCACCAGCAAATTTTGAAGCATTTTGTCCCACGAAACGGCTAGGAGAGAACTTTGCATTCGGTGCTGGCTCCAGGTTTCCCTTGAGTAAGACCCCTTCCATGGGCCCCCTCCCTCCGTGAGTCTGCCTTCTCCCCACCATTGTCCCCAGCTGCTCTAGTTCCTCCTCCTCCTCTTCCTCATCATGGCTCCTGCTTGCTTACCAGGCAGGCAGAGAACCAGAGCATCTCTACACCAGCCTAAAGGTGGGATATAAATGCAATAAATAGGTAGTAGCCTGGCCTTCCCCAACCCGGTGCCTGGGGGATGTGTTGGACTACAACTTCCACCAGCTGGTGGCTGTGCTGGCTGGGGATGATGGGAGTTGTGAACCAACACATCTGCAGGGCGCAGGGTTGGAGAAGACCATAGTAGAGATGGAGAACAGGCCAATGTGGGTGGGCATACTGAGATTTAGGAAGCTGCCTCACACTGGCCAGACTACTTGTCTATCTAGTCTACTCTTCTCTATTCTGACCGTGAGCGGCTCCCCCAGGGTCTCTGGCAGAGGTTTTCCAAACAACCCATCTGATCTTTTCAACTTGAGGTACTGGGGATTGAACCTGTAATCTTCTACACATTGCAGACTCCAGGTTCTGGAGGGCCCTTGGGAGACACCCTCCAAGAGGCCCCTCGCTCAGGGAGTCTGCCTTCTCCCCACCATTGTCCCCAGCTGCTCTTGTTCCTCCTCCTCCTCCTCTTCCTCATCATGGCTCCTGCTTGCTTACCAGGCAGGCAGAGAGCCAGAGCATCTCTACACCAGCCTAAAGTCCTGCATTTAAAATGGGGCTTCCTGTTTCCATTTTAAATGCAGGATCACAACAGCTCCCTTTTTCATGTGCTTCCCTTTCCCCCTCCTTCTCCCTGTATCTGAGACTTCCATTGTCTTCCATCGATCTTGCTCCTCGTCTTGCCGCTTTTCCTCTTTTCACGGAGGAACTCACGCGGAACACAATGGGGTAATTGGATAGCTCATTATCTGCGATCTATCTAAAAACGGAACAAAGCGCCCTTAGTGCAGGAGATGCCTTGGCGGTTCACGGCGTCATCTAAAGAGCACGCAAACGTCAGTGACTGAGCCGTCTCCATCGCAGGATAAAAGCTCCGTGTGAAGGCAGCCCCAGTGAACAAGCAGACTTTGGCATCTGCTGCTGCTCCTCCTCCTCCTCCTCACCACTGCCATGGTCTGAGCAGAGCGAGATGCAGGTGAACAAGCAGGTTGCAGTGGTGAAGAGAGGGAGCGACTCCAGGGGACTTCTGTCAGTGGGCCCCTCCTGGCATGTGAGGCCTGAGCAGGTGCCTGACCATGCCTACCCTTGACACCAGCTCTGTTTGCAATCTGCCTTCCGTGCCCTGATCCCATGAGCACTTCCGCCTCCACTTTCCCTAGTCATGAGTGTTAGCGCCTTACAAAACAGGGGCTAAATTCCTGCCACGTTCCTCCTTGTGTTTTGCAACACCCCTCCTCTCAGTTGTCATCAGTTGTTCTTTTTTCCCTTCTGATTCTGCAATATGTGTCTGGCTCAAACGGCAGGTCTCCTACTTTGCAGAGGATAGTCCTCTATTTGGGGGAGCCAGAGAGAACCGTGCTCTGTTTGATGAAGGTGTCCTCCATTGGATGGGCTGTCCTCTTCCATTCTGGTTTAAAGTCAAAGAACCATAAGGAGGGAGAGCAGTACATCCACAGTGAGCACCCGATGGAGCAAGACACACAGGGCACCTAGTCACTGTCCTCCCCACTATGGTGACATGCATTTTATTTCTATTTAAATAATAGAGATTGTTTCCAAATTTGCACCTATGCCTATACATTTGCCTATGCAAATGTATGCAGATCCATTTCCTCTGTTTTGGTGTTCCATAAGTGGCTGCGCAATCATATCCTCCTTAGCTTGGGGGGCAGGAGGGGGGTAGGAGAGAAGTGTCAGCCTTTCAAGTAGTTTGTAGCCATTGAGAAGACCAGCGGTTGGATGCGACCCGCAGAAAAGGGCAGCTAAAATGATCAAGGGGCTGGGGCATCTCCCCTATGAGGAGAGATTAGAACAGCCGAGCTTGTTTAGCTTGGAAAAAAGGAGGGTGAGGGAAGACATGATAGAGGTCTACAAAATTATGCATGATGTTGAGAATGTGGATAGGGAGACGTTTTTCTCCCTCTCTCATAATACTAGAACCCAGCAGGGTCATCCCATGAAGCTGGTTGGTGGGAGATTCAGGACAGATCAAAGGAAGGACTTCTTCACACAGCGCAGAGTTAGACAATGGAATTTGCTATCACAAGACATAGTGATGGCCACCCATTTGGATGGCTTTAAAAGGTTAGAGATCTACCTGGAGGAGAAGGCTATCAATGGCTACTAGTCCTGATGGCTATGTACTACCTCCAATAACAGTGGCAGTAAGCTTATGTACACCAGTTGCTAGGGAACGTGGGCAGGAGGGTGCTCTTGCATTTGTGTCCTCTTTGTGGGTTCCTGGTCAACAGCTGGTTGGCCACGTGTGAACAAAATGCTGGACTAGATAGACCCTTGGTCTGATCCAGCATGGCTCTTCTTATGTTCTTAATTTCCCACCCATGTTCTCCAGCCACTGCTGTACATAGGCTTACTGCCTCTGACAATGGAGGTCACATACAGCCATCAGGAATACTAGCCATTGATAGCCTTCTCCTCCAGGAATTAATCGAATCCCTTTTCAAAGCCATCCAAATTGGTGGCCATCTCTATGTCTTGTGGTAGCAAATTCCATTGTCTAACTCTGCGCTGTGTGAAGAAGTCCTTCCTTTGATCTGTCCTGAATCTCCCACCAATCAGCTTCATGGGATGACCCCATTGGGTTCTAGTATTTTGAGAGAGAGAGAGAGAGAGAGAAATGTCTCCCTTTCTCCACACTAGGCATAATTTTGTACACCTCTCTCACATCTCCCCTTACTCCCCTAAGCTAAACAGGGATTGGACATTGTAATCTTTCCTCATAGAGGAGTTGCTCCATCTGGACAGCAACAGATGTCTCATCCCTCCCTTAGGGGACAGCACTGTGTCTTAGTCTCAATCTCTCCATGTGCAATACGGGGGTAACCATGCTGACGTACCTTACAGGACCATTGTCAACATGAGATAACTGAGCTAATGGATGTGAAGCTCTCTGAATGGTGAATCATGTTCTATAAACCCAGAGATGGTGGATCTAATTCCATCCAAAGGAGCCCGTTTTTTCCAGTTTTCTTTCAGGGCCAAAAGAGGCTGTGTCTCAGGGATAACATTACTTTTGGCCCCGGCATTCACCTGCAACCACTTAGACCATTTTCTCTGCAGACGCCTGGGCTTGCCCAGGCTGCAAGATCATCCCCATTAGCACAAGCCCTTTCAAGGCCTTGATGTTCCCGGCCGATATTGAAATCCTTTGGAGCGTACAGAACAAAAAACAAACTCTCAGAGTGGAACAATTGCTTTTTTTCCCCCCCTCTGCAGCTTGGGACAGATTCCAAAACTGCTGGGTTAGCCTCTGGCCTGTGCGGTGAAGCACAGAAGTACCTCTAGACAAACGCGATCACAATGGGCTCCCTTGGCATCCGATACGGCTGGAATTTAAGGCCGGCATCTCGGTAGCTCTTCTCCTTTATAAGTACCGAACTTAGAGGAGATATAGAGTGGTCAGTTACACATTGCAAAAAGGGAAAGCATGCATTGCCCAAAAGAGGATACAGAGTTACATAAAAATTGTGTATGCTAATTTGTATGTATACATGCAAATTTAGAAATAATTCCTATATTTTAAATAGAAATAGAATCAACTGGTCATAGTGGGGATGATGGTGACCAGGTGACCTGCGTGACTGCCTGATCAGTCCAGGTGCTAACTGTGGATGGGCAAGTTCAAGGCCCCTGGGCTCTCCCTTCTTACGGTTCTTTAGCTTTAACTGCACTTGGACAGGACAGCCCTTCAAACAGAGGACATAAGAACCTAAGAGGCAGGCTAGATCAGACCAAGGGCCCACCTATTCCAGCATTCTTTTCACACAGTGGCCAACCAGCTACCCACAGGAAACCCTGCCCACAAGCAGGACATGAGTACAACAGCACCCTCTCGCCCATGTTCCCCAGCAACTGGTGTACATAGGCTCACTGCCTCTGGTACTGGAGGTAGCACATAGCCATCAGGACTAGTAGCTATTGATGGTCTTCTCCTCCAGGAATTTGTCCAACCCCCTTTTAAAGCTATCCAAATTGGTGGCCATCGCTACATCCTGTGGTAGTGAATTCCATAGTTTGACTATGCACTGTATGAAGAAGTCCTTCCTTTTGTCCTGAATCTCCCATCTATCAGCTTCCTGAGATGACCCCATTGGGTTCTAGTATTATGAGAGGACACCTTCAAATAGACACTGTCCTCTGTAAAGTAGGACACATGGCCATCCTAGACACTGAATAGGTGTGTTTCAAGGAGGGATTTCAAGGATGGGAGAGAGGTCAGATGTGGAGTAAGAGAAGCCTGAGTTTGGGGCCTGTGTCTTCCATGATAAGGGACCCAACTGAGGGTGACTGATGCAAAGACCCCACTCACCCACCCAAGCCTGAGGCTGCCACCTGATATTCCACACTTTTGGAGACCTGAACACGTCCCGTCACCAATGCGAGCACATAATCTCCGGGACAGGCCCAGGCTGCAGGCTGCACCAACACACAGACATGCAGAAAAAGAAATGTTAAAATTTTAATGTGTCGGCTAATGGGGCGCACAAAGAGAGAGCAAACTCCGGGTGGTAAGGGGCGGGGGAGGGAAGGATAGAGAGTCTACTGACAAACAGAGTGGGCCCCTGGGATTCCCCTAATGAGTTCCAGGAAGCCAGAGACGTCTAACCCAAAGGCACCACACACTCGCTGGGAGCTTCGAAGCTGCGTCCCTGTTCCCTGGGGACGTGAGGCTCGCCATGCATTGATGATATTGAATAAGCATAGACTGAGTCACTCCTTCCAAAACCGCAGCAGTTCTGGGAAAACCAGAGAGCCCTGATTATCTCATGCCAGGTGTCCAGATAAGAGCCCATTCTTTGCCCCCATCCTGATTCATTTCTCCCCCCCTTCAGTGTAAATACAATACAGAACTCAATAAAAACCCATTAGCTTGATCACAGTCTCAGAGAAATCACAAGGTTTGAATAGCCGGGTGGCTGATTTTGCATGGATGGTGCTGGCTGAGTCTCAGCGTCTTTCATGCACTGTCACTTGCATAATTTGGGATCCCCCCCCAAGTACTAGGCTTAGGTCATCTAGCAAGCCACGCTGCTATCTAGGGTAGCCACATGTCCTCCTTTACAGAGGAAATGCCTCTGTTTGAAGGACTGTCAGAGGAGAGCCCTCTGTTTGAAACCATCCTCTATTTGAAGGGCTGTCCAGTCAACCGTGTAGCCAGCCAGCCTTGTCGGGGGCAGCCACATTTCTAGGTGGGGCATTTTTGGAGGGGAAGCGCCAGGTGCCAGCCAACCCCACCCCCTCACTGGTGGAAGTGAGGACAAGACCAGGGGAAGGGAAAGGTGGTGACTTCTGAGCAAAGGGCTGGATGTGCCCAATCTCGTCTGATCTCGGGAGCTAAGCAGGGTCAGCCCTGGTTAGTACTTGGATGGGTGACCGCCTGGGAATCAGGCTTCCTGCACTGAGGAGGGGGTTGGACTCGATGGTCTTGTAGGCCCCTTCCAACTCTATGATCTATGACCCCCCTCACATTTCCTCCATGCAGAGTGTGTTAACATACATAATGGACAATGTTAACAGAAAGTTTAGTATGAACACCAGGGAACTAAATGATGGGCATATTTTTTGTTTCATAAGAAAAAAGGATGTTAAGGATACAGTGAACAAGGGAATACTAAAAGGTGTGAAACAAACAAAATAGTTTATGCTATAAATAAGAAGTTAAAAACTAGCATGGAGCTTGTTTTCTCAAAATTCAGTTTAAAACAAGCTGCCCTTCTTTAAATGGAGGCTGTCATTGTTTGCCATGCCACAAATTAAAAAGACAATTTCTCCGCAAAAAATCGGGGGGGGGGGGGCAGGCAAAGCACAGTTCTAGAGGGTGGGCGGTACATCCATTTGCCCTACCCTGGCTACAGGGCTGTGTCCAGTCCAAGTCTGGTTTAAAGCAAAATAACCATAAGAAGCCAGGACTTCATGTGACCAAATTGTGAGCCAAAGCTGTTCTAACAATTGTAATCATAGCCATCCATAGAGCATTTACTGCACAAAAACAGCCTGGATAGCTGGGGCATCGAGAGTTTAGTCCAGCTCAATTGAATGAGAAGTTAAAGTAGCCCCCCATGGAGGAACAGGAACTGACTGATTAAGGGACAATTCATTAATAATTCCACTGTGTGCTGAACAGGAAGCAAATAGAGGGAGGGAAAGCCTCATGGAAGAAGCTTCTAATTAAAGTTCCAGGGGACCTTTTGCTGAACAGGACACATCTGAGTAAACACTGCAGATAGATGGTGGTCACAGGAATAGGCATTCCCAGATAAAATAACACTGTTATGTATAGGCCCCAGGAGTACTGTATTGGCCCCAGGAGCATAATCAAGTCACCTGTAGTGTTAGAGGTGCTGAAGAGAGCTTTGGCTATTGGGTGGTATAGAAATGAAATAAATAAATAAATAAATAAAATTAAATAGAGGGGCTTAGAGATCCATAATGCCTTGCTTAAGTTCATTATTAGTGCAATTCCCTTGCTAGTAAGCCTCTGAGCATGTGAAGATGAGTCAAAAGGCCGATAGCAGGGCCTAGCACATTCCATACTAATGAGTAGAGTATCTAATCAAGATGTGCCTGGGAAGTGAAGTCTGTTTACCTTAAAGCTACAGGTGGCTGTGCTGAGAACCAAGTGCTGTTAGTCTATGCTGGGAATGAACACTAGGGGGCGCTTGCTGCTGTCTTGCTGCCTCACTGCTGACATATATGGTATAAAACCCATTGTACGCCATGGCTCTGGGTTCACAGAAGCTGTCTGATCCAACCATTGGGTATGCCTGTGTGCTGTAAGTTACTCAATAAAGTACCCCTTTATCAGTAAACCTGGATCTGATTTATCACTATCTTGGCACCTCTAACCTAGGAGGGTGAAGCCCACGGCCGGGGCAATACAGGAACTACTATTATAATTTTTATTTCCAGCTGATGGAGGAAAAACAGTGCCTCAGAAGCACTAAAGGATGCTAGTCAGGAAGCGATCTAGGAGCCAAGTTAATCAGACAGAGGGTAGGCTGAAATGTTATGAGGTCGATTAGGTTGGCCATGTGTCCATTTTTACAAAGGACAGTCCTCTGTTTCAAGGGCTGTCAGAGAACTGTCCTCTAGTTTGAAGGTGTTCTGTGTTTAAAGGGCTGTCCAGTCCAAGTCTGGTTTAAAGAAGAACCAACAGGGGGAAGAGCTGGGCCTTGAAGTTGCCCATCAACAACACTTGTACAGCAGACTCAGCAGGCCTATAGGCCTCTTGGTCGCAGTCTCCCCCGTTATGGTGAGATGGATTGTATTTCTATTTAAATTATAATATTAATTTCTAAATTTGCATCTGACATAAAAATTAGTATATGCACTTCTTTTTGCAAATTGACCTCTTTTGTCCTCATTTTTGGCAACACATTTCCTCTTCTTTGATTATTCATAAATGGGAGTCCTGGTGCCTTAGAATTCCTCCCAAAATGACAGGGAGGTCAGGGGTCAAGGGGAAATAGTTTTGCAGCTTGAAATGAGGCTTGGATCTGATAGCGCTTTGTTAAAAATAGCTAGGAAGCAATGTTCCCAGGCTCTATTTGAAACTCTTGCCAATAAAAGGTTGTTCTATGTCTAACAGCCACATTTAACCCATTTCCAAAACAATACAGAGCCCTTTGATTTAATGGCAAGTTCCCTGAGCAAAACCGTAAGTGCCTTTGATGACAAGTCCTCTTATAATTCAATAAGTTCTTTTTAAAATATAATTCCATTTCAGTCCAATAAGATCTTTAATTGCCAAGTCTCAGAATTATCTACTTTGATCCTCCCAGCTGCTCTTTCTTAACCCTATCCTTAGCCTCTTGACACATGCTCATTACTGAATCAAACTCACCAGTTGAGTTTGCTTTATGAGATTTGGATGCACCTAACAAAACAGGCATTCAGAGATTATCCGCTAGCTGTTGGTAGAAGGGATGAACCTGAAACTGAAAGTAGCTGAGCCAACGACAATGGTGGAATAAAGATTTTGGCTGGTCAGCAACAGCTCAAGGAGTCAGGGTCCATCCAGACCAGCTCCCAGAAGGCATATGGTCTGAGCCCACCTGTGAATGCTGACCCTGATGGCCAGGGCCAGTGTTAAGGCATTTATTTACTTACTTACTTACTTACTTACTTACTTACTGTAGTTAAATCCCACCTTTCCTCCAAGGAGGCATACATGGTCCTCCTCCATGGTAGGCTTAGTTGGGCATCTGCCAATGGCTCACTGACAAGAGCCCCCTGGAGTTGCTGCTCCTCTTCACCATGGCAACCTGCTGGTTCACCTGCCTCTCACTCTGGCCCAGACAACACTGCTGGAGAGGAGCAGGAGATGCCACTGCCTCCTTGCTCTCACCAGCTCTCCACCTGTCAAGCAAGCAAGAGGGCACAATGAGGAGGAGGAGGAGGAGGAGGAGGAGGAGGAGGAGCAAGAGCAGTTGGTGGCAATGGTGATGAGAAGATAGAGTCATGGAGGAAGGGAGGCCTATTGAGAGCACCTTGCCCAAGGGCCTTCAAAACCTGGAGCTGGCACTACTGATGACCCTGCTTCCCCGTGCCCATTCTCTCACCTCCAATAATTTTGCCTCAAGTGACTGCATGTTTGGTGTCAGGAAGGATCCTGTACAAATCAGACCCTGGAGAGACCTCTTCAGAGTACAAGGTTTAGGATTCTGCAGGAAAAAAAACTCACTCCTGCGGAAGACCTGGAGAAACCTGCAGCAGACCAAAGGCAGCCTGAGGAGCTCAGACACAGGGATGCCTCACTAGGGTCCCCAATAACCCCTTTGACCCTATCCCAAGGCCTGCCTTGATCCTCAGCTCTATCACCTTGTCCCCAGAGCAAAGGCAGCAGAAGACCAAGTAAGCAACTCAGACATTGACAGAGGAGCACCTGTTTGGCCGTCAGAAGTCTCTCACACCAAGGGTCTCCTTGGGAGGACAGAGCTACTTGGGAGAAAGGGTCTACTTGGGAGGAAGGAAAAGATCCAGCTGCAAGCAATAAACCACCAGGGACCAGGAAGACAGGATGGCCATCTGTCTTCTTTTACAGGGGACAGCCCTCTATTTGAAGGGCTACCAAGGGACTGTTTTGAAGGTGTCCTCTATCAGAAGGGCTATCCAGTCCCACTCCAGTTTTAAGGTAAAGAACCATCAGAAGGAAGAGCTGGGCCTTGAAGTTGCCCATCAACAGTTAGCACCTAGGCAGCAGGCCAATAATGGCCCACGGGTCAACTGGTCACAGTCTTCCACACTGTATGAGATGTACTGTATTTCTGTTTAAATTATAACATCTCTTTCTAAATTTGCATCTATACATAGAAATTAGCACAGCCTTCCCCAACCTGGTGCCTTCCAAGTGTGTGAGAGTGCAACTCCCAGCTATGCTGTCTGTTGATGATGGGAGTTGTAGTCCAACACATCTGGAGGGCACAGCTGAATTACCATAGGCATTTTTAATGCAAATTGGTGTCCTCTCTTGTCCTTTTTTTGGTGATGCATTTCCTCTTTTTTGGTGACTCGTAAGTGGCTTCTGTTTCCTCTGCACCTTTGCTGGGTTAGCAGCTCCAAAGCTTCTAGCCCAGGTGTTGGTCATGGACAGCAGGCAAGGTGACTGATAGTGCCCCCTGCACTGGGTTGTGGGTAGGGTTGTCAGAGAAATCCATTTGGGAGGTAGAGTTTTCCTAGGCTTACGCCCCCCGCCCCCCAGACTTTGTTTCGGTTCCTGCTGCAGTGTCCGACTTGATCTGCAGCAAGTTGGGCCAGTTCATGGATTTTCTGGGAATTTTGTGCAATATCTTTTGGATGGTTCTGCAGTTTGTTCAAATTATGACTGAACCTGTGCAAACCACAACCAAATTTGCACAAATTATGCAAATAGCAGCTAAATGGGCATGTTTTGTGCAAATTTGGCCATAATTTGCACAAATTTGGCCGTAATTTGCAGAAATTGCCCAGATATTTGTGTGAATTATAAAACCTTCAAAAATGTGCAAAAAGTTCCCAGAGTTTGAGGAACAGCCTGCAGCTTGGGTCACAAATGCAAAGCGAATTGTATACGCCATGTAATTCTGTCGAGCCAAAAAAGAACCGGATTTCCCAGCGACGGACGTCTCTAGTTCAGTTGTAGGCTTATTTGGCAGCAGCTGCCCATAATGTTAAATTTCCCACAATGCCCTGGAGCACCCATTCTACTACTCTGGACACTCCAGAGCATTGTGGGAAATTTAACATGGCAAGCGGCTTCCCAGACCTAGCCTCTTCCTGTGGCTGAGGATCTGAGCAGGAAGGCCAAACGGGTATTAGCACCAGTGGCCACTGCCAGGCACTTTGAATCCCAGGCACTTTCAATCTCAGCAGCTGCCTGTAGGTGCTGGGTGCTGACGTCAGCCCTGTGAGGTAGTAAGCAGATCCTGCCTAGCTTCCCAGAAGGAATCCTGCTCTTTCTCCCCACAAAGCGGACTGGATCAAATCTAAAAAGAGCTCCATACTCCTGCAAGTTTGTAACTCATTTGCATGTTAATTACATTGGACTAAATTTGAGCTGCTGGAAACAGATTTGGCAAGACTTCAGATTTGCGATCTACGTGCCCTGGGGATTAATAATGTTAACTCTTTGTTAACCTTGCCAGCAAGCTAAGTAGGAGGCACCTAGAAAAATAAATATGCCTTGCTTGGGTTTGCCTCCCTGGATGGAGGCATCACCTGTGCTGGAAACCAATGGGTGTGAAGTGGCCCTTTGACAGCGAGTGCATGCAATGGGCAACTCTGGGTTGAGATGGATTGATTTAAATCAAGGCTATTTTATAACACAGTTGATTTGCATTTGCCCTGCTCTGGATAAAGCCTTCTGTTTTGTTTTTACCGTATTTGTGCATGCAGGAAGTCCCAAATTCAATCCCTAGCATTCCCAAGTTGAACGGATCAAGGAGCAGCTGATGTGAAAGATGTTCTCTGCTTGGGACCCTACAGAGTGGCTGCCAGTCCGAGGACCAGTTGAGAGAACCTCTAGCCTATAGGCTGGATACACCCATGCGTGGCTTCCCCATCAGGCCTGTCCGCTTCTTCCCCAGGCCCTTTTCTAGAAGAAAAAGATAATCTCTGATCGAAGAGAAAAGAGTTTCCCTGCTGAGCACTAAGAGTTTCCGTTTCTCAGGATTCAGCAGGAAAAAGCTCTTATCTCCAATTGGAGATAAGAGCTTTTTTTCCTGTTTGGAGAGGGGGCATTGCCTGGGGAGGAAGGTGATGAGTGATTCAGTCCTGCTTACTTGTGAAGCTTGTCCATGCTGCCCATGCTTACTTCTGAATAGATATGCAGAGGTTTGGTATTTGGGATGCTGCTTGAAAGTGTAGCTGAATGATTTATTCCTGTTTACTACTTAGTAGACTTGCAGAGACTTGTCTGTTTACTTCTGAGTAGACTTAAAGTAGATAAGAATCACATTTGGCCCTGCCCACTCTGCCTCTTAACGCACGCATAGATGGACTGCAGTTCTCGAGTCCTTTCACAGATTGGAATATGGCCCTTGGACTGGAAAAGGTTCCCCGCCCCTGGACTAGATAATATAGGTCTAGGCAGACAAATAGTCAGACCTGGTCTAAGGCAGCTTCCAATGTTCAGCAGTAATGCTTTATGGCAGAATGCTTCCTATCTATCTCTACTGCTGATTTGAAGCAGTTTTTGCTGCCATTTTGTGGCACTGGATTCTGTTTTATATTCTAGAATCAAAAGACCTTCGGTTTAAGAGAAAAGGTAAGGAGCTTACATTTTTGCCCGTGCACCAAAAGGCATGGAAATGGCAAGTGACAGCACCCGTCCTTCATTTCCATGCCAAGTAAGTGGTCAACTTGTCCCACAATCTCTACCTTTGGCACAACGTGTCCTTTCTCTCCATGTGGGTGTCTTCAGTAGGACTAGCTGCCCCAAATCTGGGTGGCTCTTTCATTTTCTTCCTTTGAACCTTCCAGTTCCTTCCACACTGCTCAGTTCCCATCTTTCTCTCCTTAGGAGTGTTAACCTGGCATCTAAAGTGTTAAATTAAATGGCCGACAGCTGCTTCAAACTACCAAAGTGTCTCAAATGACAACTCATTGTTTTGACCTGACGGTGGCTGCATCTGATGGATGGCTGTTGGGGAAAACCTATACAAAGATACCCTAAAAGACTTCTATCTGAGAGGACCCCTGACCCATGTGCAAGAAGACCCCAAACCCACGATCTTATAACGACTGATGTGATGACATTTAACACCCCTGAACTGAAAGTTGTGATGGTTATTTAAAAGTTGGCACTGAAAGGAATGGTTCTGTACAGTATGGCTGCGTTCCAAGGTCACAGCAACTTATATTTTGACTTATGGCTTGGTAGCTACTGATAAGGAAATAAGAAGGCTACTTGCTCTTCTGAGCAGCTCAGATGCTGAGTGATGCTCAGATGCTGAGTGAGCAAAAGACTGTGCCAAGGAGCTCATGCTATGCACCTGCTAAGATAAGGGGTACTGGGAACATCTTTACTTGGCGGTTGGTGCCTATTGGTTCGAAAATCATAACAAGGACATCAGCAATGGCTGAGATGAGGCAGACCAACGTGAGCTGATGGAAGATGACCACAAGTTCAAAGAAGATGTACCAGGAGGCACATGTTAATCAAGATAAGACACCCATAGGGAGGCATTTTGGCAAATTTTCAAAAAACTTAAAATTAACCCTTTAATGGGTATCCTGAAAATACATGGACATAAAATGTGAGATAGTTGGAGGATAAGTAGACACCTCACTTCTGATTGGTGGACAGGGAGTCTCACCACCCATGCACCTCATTTTTATTTATTTATTACATTTATATCCCGCTTTTTTTCCTCCTCAAGGAACTCAAGGTGGCTTACATAATCCTCCTCTTCCTCCATTTTATCCTCACAACACCAACCCTGTGAGGTGGGTTGGGCTGAGAATCTGTGACTGGCTCAAAGTCACTCAGTGAGCTTCCATGGCCAAGTGGGGACTAGAACCCGGATCTCCCAAATCCCAGTCCAACACTCTAGCCACTAAACCACACTGGCTTCCAATTTTTGATTGGAAGATGGTTGTCTCACCATCAGTGAGGCCCCCATCCATGACCAGAGCAAGTGTATAAAAACTTAGGTATCAAGAGCTTTCTGTACTATTACCTCCTCCTCTTCGCTTCGCTTCACTTGGCTCTTTCGCCTCTAATCTTCACTGGACCAAAGGATTTGGGTAACTATGTGTCTCTTCAACATTTAGGCTCCCAGATACTTTTAACTCTTTGTTTTCTAGAGTTAGAAATATTTCTGAAGATGGGACTTGGAATTATTTCTACATCTGAGAATCAAACCTTTCACTCCAAATTTAATTAACCTTTTAAGTTCCATTAACCATATAGGTTCCATGTTTAATCCTTCATATGCCCCAAAGAACTTAGCAATGTTTTAACTTGGCTTTTTGCATTCAAGTAGCGTGCAGGAGGAAATTTTAGTAAGTTCTAGTTTAGCTTTAAAATGTAAGTAGGGTATAGGAGGGTGCTAAGGAACAGTTAGATTATCCAAACAACAATGCTAGGAGCTCAATTTTCTATCTTGTTTGCTACATTTGTAGGTCCCCCCCTTGCAGTTACTATGCTCATGTAACCACCAGGCTAATTTTATTTTGTAACATTCTTAAATAAAGCATTTAATGCATTTTCATTTACCTCTGAGTCTGTGGTGATGTTTGCCTGTTTGAACCTGACATGGTTACCCACCAGGGTGTCTCAAACCCAATTGGTATAGGTCCTGAAGCTAAACAGGACCAAGTTAACAAGGGGCACTCAGGATGCTGTGACAATCCTTCTGTTTCTCCTCAGGGGTACAAGGTCTGTCCCCACTGGTGTAGCTACTCCGCTCATTGTCCTTGTTGGCAGTGCCAGCTCCGGGTTTTGGAGGGCCCTTGGGCAAGATGCCCTCCATGGGCCCCCTCCCTCAGGGAGTCTGCCTTCTCACTGCCAGCCAGAGAGCAGGTTGGCAGTGGTATCTGCTGCTGCTCCTTCTCACCACCACTGATGTCTGGGTCAGGTAGACAAGCAGGTTGCAGTGGTGAATAATAGGAGCAACTCCAGGGTCTCTTGTCAGTGGGCCCCTGCTGGGATGTGGGCCCTTGGCAGGTGCACAACCATGCCTACCTTTGACATCAGCCCTATTTGGAGGAATTGGATCTGTGGGACTAGGGTTCCCAAGTCCCCCAGCACCACCATGACAAGTCTCTTACTCTCCGGGGGCTTCCAGATGAGGAGATCAGGCTAGGAGCAGAGCCAGCCCAAGTCATTTTGGTGCCAGAAGCAGAGCAGCAAATCACCCCCCACCCCACACACACAAAGCAAGGTGCATAGTAACTAAAGCCAACAAGGTTGCTTTGACACCCCTGGGGCAGGAAATCCCACAAGTGCCTCTCCCTGTCCATGGCAATAGAATAACGCATTGAGGGTGCAATCCTATGCATGTTTAGACAGAAAAAAGTCCTGCAACTCCCAGCATGCTGGGAGCTGTAGGACTTTTTTTTTCCACTCTAAACATGCATAGGATTGCACCCTAAGTAACTGCAGAGTTTGTGTAAAAGGGAAGCAATCAGCCGTCTGAGGCAGCTGCCTCACTCTGCCTAGCAGTAGAGCCGGCCCAGGCTAGGAGCTGTCCATCTGGAAGCTTCCTCCATCTCTCTTTTCAGCAGCTAGAGAAACAGAAGACAACTCACTTGAATGGCCACACGGTGTCTCCCTCTTTACTGAAATCGCTCCGGAGTCCCAGTCCCCTTATGTCTGCAGTGAGAAAACATTCAACCAACATCAACTTACTGAGGTCATGTTTTTTGTTTATGTATTTGCTTATACAGTTTCTAAACAGCTTTCTATCTGCTGCTCAGGGGGCCCTGGGGAAATTGTCCTCTGACAGGCAATTCCACCCACTCTATGGGTGGCTGAGAGCTGCCATTTTAATTTCCCACAATGCCCCAGAGCGACCAATTTAGTGTCACTCCAGGGTGTTTATGAGTAATTAAAATGGAGGCTTACGAACCCAGCTGCCCAATGCGGAAGGCTCTGAGCAGGTGGGCCCTGCTGAAGTCCTGGGACCTGAGCGACTGTCCTAGGCTGCCCGGTGCTGACCTCAGGGCTGCTGCTGCTGCTGCTCCGGAAGTGATATGTGCAAAATAAAATACCTTAAGGTCACTGACTGAAAATTAATAACCAAACTGAAAAAAATCAAAACCACAACACTGTGGGGCTAATTTCCAAAAGCAGAATGATACAGTATTGTCTTTATGGTTTGATTGTATTTTATTATGTTTGTAATTTTAGAGTTATGATTTTAATGGCGTTTATATGTTGTACTGTTTTATATGGGTTGTTAGCCGCCTGGGCTCCTTGTCAGGAAGGGCAGGATATATATCAAATAGCTGCTGCTGCTGGTGAGGATGATAATAAATAAATAAATAAATTTATCTTGTTCTGGAACACTATGAGAGACAGGGCCAAATAAATATCTTGCAGAATGCAGTTCCAAACCTCCAGAGCAGCAACTGAAAAAGGGTCATTCTCTTAGACATCCTGGTCCAAGGCCATTGAGGGCTTTCTGGATTAAAACCAGCAGCTTAAATTGGGCCTGGGAACACATTGGTAGCGAATGTAGTTGTTTTAACAGAAGTGTCACATAAATGCACCAACCTATACCTGTTACAAGCAGGTAGGAGGATCACGTACCCTACTTTACAGAGGACAGTCCTCTCTCTGAAAGACTGTCAGAGGACAGTCCTTTATTCAAAGGTGTCCTCTGCTTGAAGGGCTGTTCAGTCCACTTCCCATTAGAGCTAAAGAACCATCAAAGAGAAGCGCAGAGGCCTTGAAGCAGTCACCTGGTCCCTGTCTTGCCCACTCCAGTGAGAGGTACTGCATTTCTGTTTAAATGGCAATATTTCTAAATTTGCATCTATACATATAATTTACCATATGCAAAGTTTATTCAAATCCATGTCCTCTTCTTTGGTGATGCACAAGGAGCTACCCTACAAGAAGAGATGGCTCTACCCCAAATGACGCCCCTGGGGAGGAGAGTCTTAGACATTCCCGCCATCAGTTCACCTTCTGAATATTTTTCCCCACACTAGGGGAGTCAGCCATTATATGTTTGTGGGTCCCAACAGTCCTGCAAGCCAAGCAGAAATCTGATGAGCAAATTTTAAAAAGATTTAAAAGCAAATCATCATCACCACCACCACCACCACCACCATCACCACCCAAAAGGGAAGAAACCAACCAGAAAAGTGTGGTGACCATCAGAGGACGAAAGTGTGAAAAGAGCACTGAAGAAAGACCATAGTAGAGAAAGGGCTAAAAAGGAAACCAAGAAATAGTAAACACTGGATGAGAATAAAGGGTAAATATTCCTACAAGCTAGGCTTCAGCAGTAGGTGAACCGAGAACTACCAGAAGTACAAGCTGGGTTTTGAACAGGCAGAGGAACTAGAGATCAAATCGCCAACATTCGCATGGAGAAAGCAAGAGAATTCCTGAAAAACGTCTATTTCTGCTTCATTGACTACGCTAAAGCCTTTGATTGTGTGGATCACAACAAATTCTGGCAAATTCTTAAAGAAATGGGAGTACCAGACCACCTTACCTGTCTCCTGAGAAACCTGTACGAGGGTCAAGAAGCAACAGTAAGAACCGGACATGGAACAACCAATTGGTTCAAAATTGGGAAAGGAGTACGACAAGGCTGTATATTGTCTCCCTGCTTATTTAACATATTTAACTTATATGCAGAGTACATCATGAGAAACGCCGGGTTGGATGAATCACAGGTCCGAATTAAGATTGCCAGGAGAATTATCAACAACCTCAGATACGCAGACGACACGACACCACCCTAATGGCAGAAAGCAAAGAGGATCTAAAGAGCCTCTTGTTGAGGGAGAAAGTGGAGAGTGCAAAAGGTGGTTTGAAACTCAACATTAAAAAAACTAAGATCATGGCATCTGGCCCCATCACTTCCTGGCATATAGAAGGGGAAGAAATGGAAGCAGCGACAGATTTTATTTTCTTGGGCTCCAAGATCACTGCAGACAATGACTGTAGCCAAGAAATTAAAAGATGCTTGCTCCCTGGAGGAAAGCTATGGCAAACCTAGACAGCATAGTAAGAAGCAGAGACATCACCTTGCCAACAAAGGTCCATATAATCAAAGCTATGGTTTTCCTAGTAGTAACGTATAGCTGTGAGAGCTGGACTATAAGGAAGGCTGAGGGCCGAAGAATTGATGCTTTCGAACTGTGGTGCTGGAGAAGACTCTTACGAGTCCCCTGGACTGCAAGGAGGTCAGATCAATCCTAAAGGAAATCAACCCTGAGTGCTCATTGGAAGGACAGATGCTGAAATATTTTGGCCACCTAATGCGAAGAGAAAACTCGCTGGAAAAGACCCTGATGCTGGGAAAGATTGAAGGCAAAAGGAGAAGGGGACGGCAGAGGATGAGATGGCTAGATAGCATCACGGATGCAATGAATATGAACTTGAGCACGCTCTGGGAGAGAGCGGAGGATAGGAAGGCCTGGCGTGCTATGGTCCATGGGGTCACGAAGAGTCGGACATGACTGAACGACTGAACAACAACAATGCAACTCCTTAAAGCCCCATCACATTGATGGTGCGGGATAAATAATACAAAAATAATAAATATCTTACTGAGATGGTAAACTTGGATGGTCTGGACTGTACCACTTCAGGCTGCAAGTGTGGGAGGGAGGGTTCACAAAATTAGCTGCCCTTCCCAAAAAACAAACAAACAAATTCCCTGTACATAGAAAACTAGCTTATCACGGAGAAAGGTTTCGGCCTAGTCTTCTCCCTCCTAAATGAGGTGAATACACCCACCCAGCCTTTGGCTTCAGGAACCCATCAGAAAGAAGCAGCAGCCAGATATATATATATATATATATATATATAAAGGTAAAGGTGTCCCCAGCCAGTCGTGTCCGACTCTAGGGTGCGGTGCTCATCCCCGTTTCTAAGCCGAAGAGCCAGCGCTGTCCGAAGACGCTTCCGTGGCCATGTGGCCGGCATGACTGAACACCGAGGTGCACGGAATGCTGTTACCTTTCCCGCCGAGGCGGCACCTATTTATCTACTTGCAGTTTCTTGCTTTCGAACTGCTCGGTTGGCAGAAGCTGGGGCTGAAGACGGGAGCTCACTCCGTCACGCGGCACTCGGGTCTCGAACTGCTGACCTGCTGACCTTCCAGTCTGCAGTTCAGCATCTTAACCACTAAGCCACCGCGGCCCACATATATATATATATATATATATTTTAAAGCACCTTGATTTCTTTTCTAGGTGCAGCAAGTAGTTCATCATGTTCCAGGATTTGTGGCCCTCCAGATGTTTTGGCCCACAACTCCCATCATCCCTCACCCTTGGCCCTGCTGGCTCATGAGAACCGCAGCCCGAAACATCTGGAAGGCCACAAGTTACCCACCCCTGACAAGCCCTCCCCTTAGCGGCACAGGCCAGAAACAGACTGATCACCTCAGTGGAAACAAGGCCTCTCTCTTATTTCTCCGCCTTAAAGAAAATACATTAAAAATCACTCAGTGATGCTTGATTCCTGCGTGGGCGCGGTTAACCTAAGCATGACTAAAGGCTCAATCTTGCTCATGTTTAGACAGAGGAAAGGCCTACAACTCCCAGCGTGCCCCAGCCAGCAGCGCTGGCTGGGGCACGCTGGGAGTTGTAGGCCTTTCCTCTGTCTAAACATGCGCAAGATTGCGCCCGAAACGACAAAAGGCCCTTCCCCCACTTTTTTTTTTTATGAGGTAAACCGCCGGGAACCATCTGCGCATGCTCACTACAAAGGCGCGCGCCCTCTAGGCAGCAGGTGAAGGGTTAACTTTAAACACGCCCCCCTCTCCTCCGCCTCGGCTCCCCGCTGCCTCTTTTCTGCCCGTTGGGGGCGGGGCGGGGCGGGGCGTCGGGTTCCGAGCGCGCCGTGACGTCACGCCGACTTCCGGGTTGGCCGCGCGCCCGCCTTCCGGGGGAGATCGGTTTCGGTGGGTCGCTTCCGGCGTGGCGGCAGGAAGGAGGGCGAGCGAGCCGAGGGAGTGCGGCGAGGTGGGCGGGGCGGTGGCTGTTTCGCCCCACCCCTTCCCGCCCCACCCCCACCCCTTCCCCTCGGAGCCTGAGAGGAAGAAGAAGGAGAAAAGGAAAGAGAGGGAGGGAGGATGCGCTTCTTGAGGGCTTCGTGGCGGCTGTAGAGGGGTGTGAGAGCTGTGGAGAGACCTAGAGACGGCGGTGTTCGAGGCACAGGCCTTTGCCCGCCCCAAGAGACAGGCAGGCTACCCCTCCCCCACCCGCCCCCGAGTGAGGGGCCCAGCTTCCCCCCCCCCAAGGTAGGCACCCCACGCACCCTTCAAGGATAGGCCCGTTTCACCCCGCCCACCACTTTTTTCTTTGAAGGGGGGGGCTCTTGATCCACTCCCCCTCAACACATGCAAGAGCTGCCCCCCCCTCCCCCAATGTAGGCCTCTGCTTGCACTTGACTGTCTTCGTACAGGCTGGTCGATCTCTCCTTTAAAATTACTTTTATACTTGCCCCGCTGCCTCTCTGTATCTTGCTGCTTCTTTTTTTTAACAAAAGAAATCAAGGTGCTTTTTTAAAAAAAATATATTTTTGCTGGCTGCTGCTGCTGCTTTCTGATGGGTTTCTGAAGCCAAAAGCTGGGTGGGTGTATTCACCTCATTTAGGTAGGGTGTTGGGGGGGGGTTGCTTTTTTGTTTTGTTTTAATTGTTTACCCCAATGGAGGAAGAAGGCCCTCCTAGGAAACTACCTCTTTGACCATGACATGAGCTGAGCGAAAGGGGGGGGGAAAGCCAAGCCCTAAGAGCCAAACGGTCCCAGACGCCTCCCAAGCCACCATGGTAAGTTTAAAAGTAGCATTGGGATATGTGATGGTATGAAATATGCTGTCATGTGTGTACCTTGGAATAATAATAATTTAATGTTTTAATGTACTGTACATTTTAAGTTTTGGAAATGCTTTGTTTCAGGAACCTTACAACAGCTTTGTAAGACAAGCCAGTGTTGTTATCCTCATGGCACAGATTTTGGGGTGGGGTGCTGGGGCCAGGAGGATATACTTGCCTTAGGCTGCCTATTGAGCTCATGGGTCATTATCTTAGTCACTCTGGTACACCAGTGTTGTAACAACTCCGCTGAGTGGATGCTTTGCTAATGATTTGCCTTTGCAAGCATGTTAAATGAACTCAAGACCGTGACAAATATGAGATTGTCTTTGGAAAGCCATTGTGAGTGTGCCTGTAATTGGGTTGTGTGTCAAAGGAATGGTACAAGAGGCTGGTATTGTGCTAACAAAGAGCATTGGTGACTAGTGAGCTTTGTGGCTGAAGATGCTCATTTTTCTTACTGGTCAGCTGGTGTCATAGGTAACTGACTTTCATTAAGGAAGGATGTTTCATAGAGAGGCAGGACCTTAAGGGAGAGTACCAGTGCGTGCATCTAACAGAGCTGCAGAATCCTGTGCCTGTGAATCCACCAACACAGCATTATGTGGGCATAAAAGCTTGAGTGTGTGAGCTGCTTTCTGCAGCATTAGATCCAAAATGAAAGTTGATCAGTGTAAAACTGGGTTTTACTTGTAAGGTTGCCATTCTATAAACACTTGAAAACCCAATTAAATCCCATTGAACACACTAGAAGCAGCTGTAGCAGCCTTCCCCAACTTGGTACCCTCCAGATGTGTTGGACTACAACAACCACAATCCCTATCATTGGCCATATTGGTTGGGGATGATGGCAGCTGTTGTCCAAGACATCTGGAGGACACCAGGTTGGGGAAGGCTGGTATACAGGATTATGCTGAAAGTGTGAAGTCTGCTCTATTGGAATAAGTCTTGTATGTTTGGAAAAATTTGGTTCTTTGACTGTAAGTTTGCTCTTGTGGTTTCTACAAGTGGTTCTAGAGAGATTCACAGCAATATCTGAATATGCTGTGTATGTGATATGTTGTGCATGTTATAAACCCAAAATATTGTTCAAACTGCAGTGTTAAGACCAACTGACACTTTGAACTTCTACTTGGCAAGTTGAAATATTTAACTACTTTGGACTGACAAGTCTGAGAGCATGGGGAGCTTGCATTTCTAGCAAAATAAAAGTCTGGACTTTAATATTATTTAATTTAGTATCTGACTGGCCTCTCTTGTGGGTCTAGTGCACAATGCCTCATATATACATGAAGACAGAACCCATGCATTTTGCCATGGAGGTTGGCAGGTGGGTGCTCTGGTTTTGGCCTACCATTTGGGAAACAGCCACCTTCCGCCCTTTTGTGTAGCTCTACAGCAGAGGTGGGCAATGTGTGGCCCTCCAGATGTTTTGACCTACAACTCCCATGATCCTCCACCATTTATTCTGCTGGCTAGGGCTTATGGGAGTTGTAGGCCCCAAAATCTGGAGGGCCACATGTTGCCCACCGCTGTTCTAGAAACACATGGACAAGGAAGAGAAATGCTTGAGCTTCACTTTTAAGCGTGGTGATTTATTGGCCAACAATTCCAAACCTAGAGAGAGGGACAGAGGGAGTGCAACCCTGTTAATTTTGCTGGATCTCTCATTGGCTTTTGATACCATTGACCATGATATCCTCCTGGATCGACTCCATGGGATGGGTATTGGAGGCACTGTGCTACAGTGGTTCCGGTCCTACCTATGGGGCCAATTTCAGAGAGTAACACTGGGTGACTATTCCTTGGCCCCTTGGCAATTGAGTTATGGGGTGCCGCAGGGTACCATCCTGTCCCCAATGTTGTTTAACATCTATATGAAGCCACTAGGAGCAGTCATTAGGGGATCTGGAGCTAAATGCCATCAGTATGCTGATGACACGCAGCTCTATCTCCCTGTGACATCTGAATCAGGAGAGGCTATGCAAGTCCTGAATCAGTGCCTAGACTCAGTGATGGGTGGATGAGGGCCAATAAACTGAAGCTGAATCCTGGCAAGACAGAAGCCCTGTGGGTGAGTGGTTCCCAGGTCCGGGAGATAGGCTCATTGCCTGTTCTGGATGGGGTTGCACTCCCTCTGAAAGATCAGGTCCATAGTCTGGGGGTACTCCTAGATCCATCATTGTCGCTGGAGGCCCAAGTGGTCGCGGCAGCTCGGAGTGTCTTTTACCAGCTTCGGCTGGTTCGCCAGCTATGGCCTCTCCTGGACAGGGATAGCTTGACCACAGTGGTACAGGCATTAGTAACCTCAAGACTGGATTACTGCAATGCGCTCTATGTGGGGCTGCCCTTAAGGCTGGTCCGGAAGCTGGAGCTAGTCAGAATGCAGCAGCTTGGCTGTTGTCGGGAGCTGCCCCTTTTCAGCGTGTAACTCCTTTGCTGAGAGAACTGCACTGGCTGCCTATTCGCTACTGGGCCAGGTTTAAGGTATTAGTACAAGTGTACAAAGCCCTAAACAACTTGGGACCAGGATACCTGAGAGAGCGCCTCCTTCCCTACCAACCTACCTGGTCACTGAGGTCATCAGAGGGCATGTTCCTGGTGGTTCCACATGGACCTATGGCCCAGTTGGAGTCCACCAGTAGAAGAGCCTTCAGTGTGGTGGCCCCCTTCCTGTGGAATTCCCTGCCTTTAGAGGTCAGGCAGGCGCCAACATTGTGTTCTTTCCGGCACCTCCTGAAGACGTTGTTCTTTCAAGAGGCCTTCCTTGCATGACCAGCCGTGGTTTGTTGAATTCCACTTTGTTGGGATTTATCTCTTTAAAAATGTTTTAACTTTTTAAACTCTTTTAACCATTGTTTTATTCTTTTATCATGTTGTTCACCGCTCCGAAATCTTCTGATGAGAAGCGGTATATAAATATTGTAAATAAATAAATAAGTAAACAAACCTTGAATGTTGAGACTTTAAGGTTACAGGTGAGTAAGAAGACAAATAGTTCAGCAGGACCACAGCTGGAAAAATATGAAATAGATTCATATGCAGATTCATATGCAGAAATAGATTCAAATAGATTCATATGCAGCACCATGCTATGGTTTGCCATTAACAGGAGCAAGCTGTGAGTTCTCCCCACACTGTTGGATCAAACCATGATTTCCAATTCTGCAAATGTAAACCATAGTTTGCCAGTTTGGGTATAATGGCAAACTAAAGTTTGAGCTATATAGGCAGTAATTAATTGAATCTGAGCGTTTTATTTATTTAAATATTTTTATCCCACCTTTTTGCTAAAAGTGACCGCTGCTGCTAATAACAATAATGATGATCATTATCACCACCATTATCAGGCAAAGCCCACTTTATTCAAAAAGGCCTTTGGCCTGTAAGTGGGTCTGTTAGGTTGGGTGCTGTTTTTTTTAAAAAAATCTGTAATTGTTTTTATTTATGTTAATGTATTGTTTTATTTAATTTTAATTGTTCCTGTAAGCCACCTTCAGTGCCATTTTTTGTTAGGAAGGCAGGGTACAAATCAAATAAAGAAATGATGAAAATACACAATATAAATATCGCAAGGGGAGAATATATGGCAAGCATGCAAGCCTGTGGCATATTCCCAATTCCTTAATTGTCCATCCTCTTAGGAATTTGAAAATCTTAGATAAAATTGTGCAGGATTGGCGCTTAAATCTGGTGCTGACTACCTCCAAATGGAGTTGTGCTTAGGAATATGAAAGCTGATAGAAATGTTACCGGGAATGAAAATTGTGGCTGTTACACATGTCACCTATACCATTAGAGTATTGATTTTCAAACCATTTCTCAAAGAGTCCTGGGATCCCACAGAAGCTTGAGGGGCTGTTCACATAACACGTTAACCCAGACTCAGTGGCTGAGTGTGAGTTGTTTTTGAACCGTGGGTTGTTCGTTGAACCATGGGTTAGTGTATTGTCTGAACGTAGCACGTTTTCTGCAGGGTGGGTTATTGTGTTGTCTGAACACAGCTGAGGTGGCTTGTACATCATGCAGTGTGGTTTGTTAACCACCCTGCATAACCCAACAACAACAATCTATGACAATCCATGGGTTCGCAAGGTGGCTTGTTCTAGAAAATAAGCGGCTTTCGATACCATCTCAGCGGCTTTCGATACCATCGACCATGGTATCCTTCTGGATAGGTTGTCTGGGTTGGGAGTTGGAGGCACTGCACTACAGTGGTTCCGCTCCTACTTGGATGGCCGATTCCAGAAGGTGGTGCTGGGAGATTATTGCTCTGTGCCATGGCAATTGTGCCATGGGGTTCCACAGGGCTCTATTTTATCCCCCATGCTGTTTAACATCTACATGAAACCGCTGGGTGAGGTTATCCAGAGGTGTGGGCTGAGGTGCCATCAATATGCGGATGACACCCAGCTCTACCTCTCTTTCTCATCAAACCCAGGTGAGGCAGTGGCTGTTCTGAACCAGTGCCTGGGCACGGTAATGGACTGGATGAGGGCTAATAAAGTGAAACTCAATCCAGACAAGACGGAGGTACTGTTAGTGGGTGGCTCATCTGCCCGGCTAGGTGATATTCAACCTGTTCTGGAGGGGGTTGCACTCCCCCTAAAGGATCAGGTTCGTAGTTTGGGGGTGCTCTTGGATCCAGAACTGTCACTTGAGGCACAGGTGAACTCAGTGGCACAGAGCACTTTTTATCAGCTTCGGCTGGTATACCAACTACGCCCTTATCTGGACAGAGATAGCCTAGCTACAGTTATCCATGCTCTGATAACTTCTCGTCTGGATTACTGCAATGCGTTATACGTGGGGCTGCCTTTGAAAACGGTCCGGAAACTTCAGCTGGTCCAAAATAGGGCAGCAAGATTGTTAACAGGGACTGTCCTGCGAGCTCATATTACGCCAGTACTTTTCCAGCTGCACTGGCTGCCAGTCCATTTCCGGGCCTGATTCAAAGTGCTGGTGTTAACATTCAAAGCCCTTAACGGCTTGGGGCCAGGTTACCTGAAGGATCGCCTCTTCCCATATGTGCCTGCCTGGACCTTAAGATCATCATCAGCGGCCCTTCTCCGTGAGCCCCTGCCAAAGGAAGTGAGGCGGGTGGCTACTAGGAGGAGGGCTTTTTCTGTTGTGGCACCCTGGCTCTGGAATGAGCTCCCTAGTGAGGTTCGCCTGGCGCCTACATTGTACTCCTTTCGGCGCCAGGTGAAGACCTTTTTATTTTCCCAGGCATTTTAGCTTTCTAAATTTTTATCTTTGCTGTTTTAAATCTGTATTTTAAACTCCTGTACTGCTGCTAGGTTTTATTGTGGTTGTATTGTTATATTGTGGTTTTAATGTTGTATATATTTTAAATGGTTTTATTGTGTGTTGTTTGGTTTTAATTTTTGTGAACCGCCCAGAGAGCTTCGGCTATTGGGCGGTATAGAAATGAAATAAATAAATAAATAAGCCACACTGCATGGTTAATAAGCCACCCTGCCTGCGTTCAGACAAGACGATAACCCACGGTTCAGCAAACAACCCACAGCTTGAAACAACCCACACTTAACCACTGAGTCTGGGTTAGCGTGTTGTCTGAACAGCGCCTATCAGAAGTTCCTCATTGGAACAAGTTGTGGTGAACAAGCTGCCTGGACAAACTATTGCTAACTTTCCCTTGAAATGTGAAAATGCAGGGAAATGTTATTGAGTAGGCTTTCAGTTCACAGAGCCATAACAGGCATGGTTGGCTATTTTACAGAAGTGTTTCATTGCTGTATTCTTCCACAAAAACAGTAACCTAAAAATCCGCCATTTCATAAAATGAATAACACAATGAGGGGATACAATACCTGTCAAATGGAAACATCCCAAAATTGTAATTAGCTATTTCAGCTGATTGTAGGAAGCACTTGTGACAGATTAGCATAGCAATTGGGGTATGCTAAAATTAGCATGTTAACAGTTTTCAGTGTCTTCCATTTTTTTACTCTTCAAATTTAAGCAATTTAATATATGCTGTTGGGTTGTCTTGTATTAAATATTAAAATATTTACAAATCCCATAAAATACTTTCCAAATTTGTATGAATATAACCTTTACTTATTACATTCTATTATAAATGTGTAATAGATTTGAATATAACATTTAAAACATATTAAAAACACAATCCTATACACGTCTACTCAGAAGTGGCCCCTTTAGTTCCTTGAGACTTACTTCCAGGTAATTTGGTATAGGATTGCAGTCTAATAGAGCAATCCTGTGGGGATGTGGGAGGGAGAATCCATGGCAGAGGAACTATCACTTGTGCCTGTCAGGGTGAAAAGTGGGCCAGGGGATGGGGGGAACCAAAGAGAAAATAAGTACGTCAGCTCCAAGGCTGTTGCATTTCCATCCATTCTAAGCATTTTATCCCACTCTTCACACAGAAGGCTCCCAGAGCAGCTAACAAGAATTAATATTTAGACACTCTGCCCTCAGGCTTACAATCTGAAAAGAGACAAGACATGAGGAAAGGGATTGGGAGGGAGGAGGAAAAAAAGCGTGATGGTGATGTTTGATTTTCCCTCAGGGGCATGTTGAGGGGATCAGAGGGCTTTGGATCGTGTAGATCCAAAGTCTCCCATGATCTGTCCCCCCATGCCCCCTTTACCCCACTACATTGGGATCCTTACAGTTAAGAAGGGACAGCAGCAGTTCTTTCTGCTGTCACAATGCAGAGGCCTCCAGGTGCTGATCTCTTTTTCCTCTCCACAGAAAGGGAGGGTCATAATATCCTGTGGTCCCTGGGACACCCTCCCACAGACCATAATTGTTGTTGTTGTTCAGTCGTTCAGTCGTGTCCGACTCTTCGTGACCCCATGGACCATAGCACGCCAGGCCTTCCTGTCCTGCGCTCTCTCCTGGAGCGTGCTCAAGTCCATATTCATTGCATCGGTGATGCTATCTAGCCATCTCATCCTCTGTCGTCCCCTTATCCTTTTGCCTTCAGTCTTCCCCAGCATCAGGGTCTTTTCCAGCGAGTTTTCTCTTCGCATTAGGACAGACCATAATGCTATACCATAAATGTAGCTTGTGTTTTCCTCCAAATCATATTTTAGTTTACATACTTTGGGGTATCAAAAAAACTTTTGAGATTTTAAATAGCACAAAAAATTAACATAGCATACCTTAGGTTTGTTTGCTAAATATAAATCAAACATGCTAAATCAGATCCCAATCTGTTTAGGGCGTCAGGAAACTTTCTGGGAATTTTTCCAGAAAACCCACATCGCTGTTGGCTGTTGCCCCTCACAAACTCTCTACAGACCCAAGAAAGCGCTGCAGAATGCTTTGCAGGGATTCTTTGTCAGATGCAGGAAGACTTCATTAAGGGTGGAAAGTCTGAAGTCTACTGACTTGGAGAGCTCATGTATTCATGCCAATAAAGTTTTTGTTATTGGGTGGTCTGCTTGAGAGGTAACAAGATAAATAATCTTTTCCACAATCTTGATGGTCTACATTACAGGTGCAAAACATTTTTGGTGCTTAATATAATTGAAGAAGTTGGCATTGCGTTTTAAGTGTGGAGAGGTAATATTGACTTGGGCATACACCTTGTCAGACAACTGAGGCCATCTTGAACCTTCATATTGCTGGGAGTACTTTCCTGGTTAGCTTGCGTTGTGTTGGTGCTGCTTAGGTTGCAGCATAAATGGGTTGTTTACAATCTGCACTTTCTGATTATATCTTTTATGCCAATTAGAGATGGTGGTGGGGTTTTATACTGTGAAAGGTGAATTGAGCTGTCATCTGGCAGCATTATCTTGTGTTTCCGAGTGACCCAGAAAGAGGTTGGTCTGGAGCACTTGACACAGTGGAATTTCTGTCAGCATTGTCGAGTGCTTAAGACAATGCCGGTATTTTTTCCAGGTCTGTTGCTTTATAGGCTTGCATTGCTGTGGTGTATGTTAATAACTTGCCCCCCATGCTGCTATTCAGTCAGCAGTGTGAGTCCAAATGCCATTGCCCGATAGCCCTGGGTTAAAAGAAGTTACAAGATTGGGTTATAAGAAAGTCTCATGTTTTCTTTGTATACCATTATGTTGAGATTTTGTCTAACTTCTGTAAAAAAAAACACCAAACTAATACATAACCCTGCATGGATGTGGAATTGACAGTTGCTGGAGAGGCTCTGCAGCTAGTGATGCTATTGTGTGTCATCCACAGTTACATACTTTGATGCTGCTGAAGAAATATTTTACATTGTTAAGATCTGGCCTCAATTGTTTAGGTGCCTCTGGGCAGCCTGGATTTTTTCCATGTCTGTGGTTGGACTTTTTCTGAAATAGTGTCTCCAAGTGCCTTTGTTGATTGGTACACCACACACACACACACACACACTGGAAGTCTTAATCATTGTCCTACTTCACATCAGACTCATACCCAAAATTGTTAATTGCCACTAAATTTCCTGTTCCCTTTGAGCAATTTTGGTCATAATGATTTGATCTATTAGTCCTTTTCTCCAGGTTGCAGGGGAGAGGAGGAGCATTCTATTTATTTGGTGTAATTCTCTAGCCGAGACATAGTAATACTGTTTTGATCATTGATCTGACAGAGCTTTCCCCTCCTCGAAAGACCAGTGGTCAGAATCATCTTACATGGCAAAACAAGCTTGTATGGTAAAAGCTTTTGCAGTCACAGTTATTGTTTTGATGTATTTATTTATTACATTTATATCCCACCTTTTTTCCTCCTTAAGGAACCCAAGGCAGCATATATAGTCCTCCTCCTCCATTTTATCCTCACAACAATAACCCTGTGAGGTGGGTTGGGCTGAGAGTCTGTAACTGGCCCAAAGTCACCCAGTGAGCTTCCATGGCCAAGTGGGGACTAGAACCTGGATCTCCCGGCTCCCAGTCCAGCACTCTCACCGCTACACCACACTGGCTCCCACTGATTTTTATATATTTATTTTTCCCCAACATTTTTACCCTGCTCTTTAGCCACAGAAGGCTCTCAGAATGGCTGTGATGACAAGGAGAGGTCCACAAATTTTGGCTGGCTTTGGTGGCCAGTCAAAGCATTTGCAGTCAATGGGACTTTATCCCTTTCCCAAGAGGCAGGCTCTTGTCCCTGACATCACTGTGACCTGATTGGCACAACACGGTGCAGTTTGTCATGGGTTATTTAACCCAAGATGAGCTGAAGTCCCACTTTGCATATCCACCTCCCCCCCCCGGAGTTGTTGTGTTGTGCAAACCCAGCGAGCATGGGTTCTGTTCTGTTCTGTTCTGATCTAGGGTTATGCGAGGGTTGTTTAACCCTCGCATAACCCATGCTCACTGGGCTCAGACAGCAACCCCCGAGTGGGGGTTGGACATGCAAAATGGCACATGCACAGCATCACGGTGAGTGAAATAACCCATGGTGGGCTGTCCTGTCATGCAAACTGGCCCACTCTGCCTCTGAAATGCAGTGTGAAGTCAGGGACAGTCCCCTGCTGTCATCCTCAAGGGAGTGCCTCAGAATGGAGAAGTCAAGCCAAAGAGGACCTGCCACCTCCTTCAAGCTAGAAGCTAGGCTGCTGGGGCTTGCTATTCTAGTGATGTGGTTCTGAAAAAGCAATGCCAAAACAAGCCCCTGGTATCCCCCCAAAGTTAGGGAGGGAGAAGGGGCAGGGATCTTCTCCACATGTTTGGTGGATGCCTCCACAGCAAAACTGCAGGAGTGTTCTCCACACCCTCTCCAGCTCCAAAGTTAGGAAGAAGTCTGCGGCTAGTTGGAGGGCAGTGAAACACTTGTCGCAGCCAGTGGAACTGTGGAACCCTGAGAGTAAAATAGCATTTATATAGCACTGACCAGAGTATTCTACATCAGGGATGGGCAGACGGTAGATCTCTGGGTAATTTGCAGTAGATCAGCAAGGATTTCTGACTCCAAACTGTTAAAGAGTAGGAGCAACAAAACGACTCTCATGGTCTAAATTTTACTGCTGAAATGAAGAAAGCTTGGGGTAACCAGGAGTGGGTTTTTGTTTGGAAGGACTGTAAGCTCCATTCAGTTGTGGTACCAAAAGAAATTCAGGGCTCAGAATTCTTTAATGCTAAGCGTATGCTTTTTGGACCAGGCTCCAGTTGGTTCTAGTAAAAAACAAATAGGTAGATCTCAGAAGCCTGAAATCTGCCCATCCCTATTTTAAGTGTTTCACATACATCATTTATTACTGGAGCTCAGGGTGGTGTACATGGGTTTTTTCTGTTTTATTCTTACAACAGCCTTGTGAAATTAGGTTGAGAGATAGTACCTTGCCCAACATTACCCAGCGAGCTTCATGGCACCTCTGTCCATTGCACCATATTATCTTGATAATCCTAATAGATAGATCAGTAATATTATTTTCACATTGGAGATGTGAGGAGGAAGAAGGGATAGGTAGCATAAAGCCATTTATGGCAGAGGTGAGTTTTGAACGGATGATTTCCAAGTTCCTGATTATTCACTGCCAAAAGATGTAGTGATGGCCACCAATTTGGATGGTTTTAAAAGGGGATTGGACTAATTCATGGAGGACAAGGCTATCAATGGCTACTAGTCCTGATGGTGATATGCTTCCTCCAGTATCAGAGGCGGTATGCCTATGTGTACCAGTTGCTGGGGAATATGGATGGGTGCTTTGGGACTTGTGTCCTGTTTGTGGGTTTCCCGTGGGCAACTGGTTGGCCACTGTGAACAGAATGCTGGACTAGATGGACCCTTGGTCGGATCCAGCATGGTTCTTCTTATGTTCTTAGGTTTACAGTTTAGAGTTTTAGCCCCTGTGCTACACAAGCTCTTAGAGATTCAGTCACAGTTATGTATGGCTAGTTGCCCGGTTGCCAGAGGCAACAAGGAATTGCATGCAGGAGAGTGAGTGGGCTGGTGGAACATAGGAAGCTGCTTTATACTGAGTCAGACCATTGGTCCACCTAGCCCAGTATTGTCAACACTGACCGGCAGCAGCTCTCCAGGGTTTCAGGCAGGAATTTTACCAGCCCTACTTGGAGATGCTGGGGATTAAACCTGATACCTTCTGCCTGCAAAGTATGTGCTCTGCCACTGAGCCACAGCCCCACTACCACTCCATCCCTCCTCTGTGCCTAGCATATAAACTAAGTGGGCTGCCAAAGGAGGGAAGTCCATCCATGTTGAGCATAGAAATGCAGAAGACTGCTGGAGAAGGGACAGAGCTCTTTGTCCCTGCTCTGCCAACCCCCAGTTCACTAGTAAAAATGTTTGTGGGCTCGTCGCTTTTGTGGGCTTATTTATTGGACTGATATATATATATATATATATATATATATATATATATATATATATACACACACACACACACACACACACACACCAACTTTTAAGCAGATGCCAAGTGAAATGTAGTCTATAAAAACAACATAACAAAGCAATATATATTATAACTTTATTGTTTGTATTTTAAAAATAATAAAAATGGTAGAAGCAGTAGGATAAATTGATCAATCAAGGCCCTAGCTAAAAGATGCCTGCTAAAATAATAAAACTTTCAAGGTCTGTTTAAAAGGGGAAATGAAGGGGCCCAGACATAATCCCTAAAGAGATCATTCTGGGTGCCATGATGGAAAAGCTGAGTGAAGTTCTGGAAAGGCTCCCCTTCATGGGAGGAATCTTTCCCTCCCATGAAGTTATGTCTTATACCTGAGCTACTTGCTGCTTTTCAGGTGACTTTTCCCTCTAAATGTTAACTAAAGTCAAGGGTCCACAAAGGCACTAGCTATTGGGAAGCACATTTTTAATCTGGCGAGCGCAGCATCAGGGACAATTCTTGTACTCCTCCTGAGCTTGGAGAAGGGTGAGGATTCTTCCCAGCCATGTGCTGAATCTTGGAGATATTTGGAAAGCTGCAAGGCTTCTCTCTAGTGTCCGAGTCCCACTGAATATGCCTGACTACTTACAAATGACAGAATGCATCTTCTGGCTACTACCCTAATATCTTGAGAATATATGCAAGGGAAAGTAGGGTATCAAGCAGACTGTGCATAATGAGGGGTCTGATCTTATTTATTTGTATTATTGCATTTCTATACCAACCAATAGCCGAAGTTCTCTGGGCAGTTCACAAACATCACTGTGACACATATCTAAAACCATTGGTGTCTGTTATTTCATTGTTTCTCCTCTTTGATGTTGAACTTTTCAGCATTTCTGTTTGTCCAAGTACTTTAATACAAGCCGCATATAATTCCTTGTTTTCCCCCCTCCCTTTGTCTTTGACAGCGGCTCTTTACTGAATGTGGTGTCTAGCATTTGCTCACAAGTTTATTACTTCGTTCTTTCTCAAGTTCCATGCCACTTCCTCTTGATATAGAAAGGTAGCTGTGATCTGAGATGTGTCAAATGGGGAAATACAGCATAGTGGGTGGTGGTAAATGATCTCCTTGATGCATGTGAATATTTGTACTCCGTTACCTGGTTGACTAACCTGCCTTTTGAGCGCAGCCTGTTTACCGGGAGCAACACAAAGAATGCTGTTCCTTCCAGCAATGCTGAGAAGCCCCAGAAGACAGCTGGGTTCAGTTTATATCCCCTAATGTGACTGTCAATTAAGAATTTGACCCAGAACATTTGAGCTCTCATCAAAGCACTGGCCTCATAACTAATGAGCTGTGATGTGAATTGCATGTGCACCTGTATAAGAAACCCGATTCCTCAAATCTTCTAAAATCTGGCCAAATCTGCTTTAGCACTTGTTTTATTTTGGCCTGGTCTGATTACTTGAGTATCCCAGGGGGCATGGTCAGAAGGCATATGATGCAGCTCTGTCGCTGAAGCTAAGCATATCTGGGTTTGGTTAGTGGCTGGATGGAAGACCACTTGAAATCCTGTGTACGCTGCCTTGAGACTTGTCTTGTGGAGGAAAGGTGTCTTACTACATGTATATCTCACAAGGCTTTATTTGCCTTCATTTTTGCCATATCGCTTCTTCCACATTTATCTGCCCCTGTATTAGGATCCATGAAAGCCTTTCTCTGGGTCTCTTCTTCTCTCCACCCTTGTCAGAGGTGATACTGGTGGTGAGCAGATATAGGGCCTTTTTAACTGTGGCACCCTGTTCTGGGAGGCTTGCCTGGCACTGAACCTGATATATTTCAGCACTGGATAAAGACCTTTTTATTTTTCTAGGCATTTAACGTCTGTTTTTATGCTTGTTTTATTCTGGTCTACTGTCTGCTATGTTTACTACATTATATAGTTACTGTTTTATAGTTTCATTTATGGATTTAAAAATACTTGTCTTGCAAAGACCGAGATCTCTATTGGATTGAAGAACAGGTTACTAAATGTTTAAAATAAAATAATAGGTATTAAACACTCATCTCACCTGTATATTTCATTGAGCATTTAGTTCCTTGCTTTTATTTTGCTTTCTTAATTGAAAGTACTGCTTTGGACTCAAAGGTGCAGGCAAATTATGTATAAATTTGCAGATGAGGAGATAATGTTGGTGCATACTTATATGTTCTAAAACTTTTTGTTGCCTGTTATGAGCCAAATAGTTAGGTGGTGTTGAAAATAAAGGGAAAGGAGGGAAGGGAGAAAGGAGGAAAAGAGAATTTGGGGAAGGGAAAAGCAGCAAGTAAGATTTGTGATCTTTTTAATTATCCCCGTAATGGATTTTGAAAGGGAGACAGAGAGGATAGCAACCCTGTGAAGATGCTTCTGTCTGTGAACAAATGGTATTGCGTGAGGCAAGCAAGATGGAAAGCAATTTATGATAAATAAAATTTACACAGGAGGTGTTGGGTTCAATAGCTAAATATGTGTTGAAATTTGGAGTGATGGGATACATGAGACTGGTGGGTGGGCAAGTAATTATGTAGTGGTGTTGCTTAGGTCTGCTTTCTCAATGGTAAGCGCTTTGTTAGTTTGTACCTGCAGGTAGGGGTTGCAGGGATTGGCAGAGGGCCACACTGTATTCCCCCACCCTACAGATTCTCTTTTAGGGAGCATTCAGTCAACCACATTTAGGGTCAGCAGGTGGCTGAGCTATTTTTGCTACTTTTTAGTGCAGCATTTTACTTCTATTAGAGAGTCAATGGTAGCTTTACTGGGGAAAGCAAAAGGGTGGCCTGTTGTGATAAGGGCTAAATCTACCCCAGGTTATGGGGAAGGGCATAATCTACTCTCCCCTCCCCACAAGTCATAGCATTTAATGTAAACCCTTGAGGCAAACCCACTTCTACCTTCATAGCCTCAGCCATGGTCCTGGTTGGTTGGTCGGTCAGACTAAAGTGTGATGCTAGTGTGTGTGTGTGTCAGAGTAACAGAAACCAAGTACTAGCTGTTTTTCTAGATACTGGATCTTGTTTAATTCAGTGTCTCTCTTGAAAAGAATCCTCACTCTGTTGCTTAAAAGGAAGCTTCTTGTGTTTGTGGTTGAAACTGAAAGCACAGTACATTAGCTGTACCTGTGTTCCTAGTCCTTGTTTGCTTCACACGTCAATTGCCATTGCTATTTATCAGAATAAATCATACAAATTTGTGCAGGCTTGTTCAGAGCTACCTAATTTATATTTATTTATTATTAAATTTATTAATCGCCCATCTGGCTGGTCACCCAGCCACTCTGGGCGATGTACAACACACCATAAAACAATTTAAAACAATAAAATTCTACCATAATTTTTTTTTTTAAATACCCTAACCCACCCCAAATGCCTGCCTGAACAACCACGTTTTTAATGCACGGCGGAAGCTCATTAAAGAGGGGGCATGACGGAGTTCCCTAGGGAGGGAGTTCCACAGAGTGGGGGCCACCACAGAAAAGGCCCTCTCCCTCGTCCCCACCAGTCTAGCTGTCCTGGCTGATGGGACAGAGAGAAGGCCATCCGAGGCTGATCTTGTTAAGCGGCCTGTCTGGTGTTGCTGGAGGTGCTCCTTAAGATAGGCTGGGCCGGAACCATATAGGGTTTTAAAGGTCAAAACCAACACCTTGAATTTGGCCTAGAAAACAACTGGTAACCAGTGCAACTCCTTCAGCACTGGAGTGATGTGATCTCGCCGGCGGCTGCCTTTAATCAGACGAGCTGCCGCGTTCTGTACCAGCTGCAGTTTCCGAACCGTCTTCAAGGGTAACCCCACGTAGAGCGCATTACAGTGGTCTAAACGAGAGGAGACCAGGGCATGTACTACCGATGGGAGCAGATGGTCGGGAAGGAAGGGGCGCAGCCGCCGTATCAGATGGAGTTGATACAGCCCTGTCCGGCTCACAGCTGACACCTGAGCCTCCATGGACAGCTGGGAGTCCAAAATGACCCCGAGGCTGCGGACCTGGTCTTTCAAGGGTAGCCGTACCCCATTCAACACCAGGTCAACATCCCCCAGCCTCCTCTTGTCTCCCACCAAAAGTACCTCGGTCTTGTCAGGGTTCAGCTTCAGCTTATTCCTCCCCATCCAGCCACTCACCGTCTCCAGACATTTGGACAGGGATTCTACGGCCAACCTTGGTGAAGATTTGAATGAGAGGTAGAGCTGCGTGTCATCCACATATTGATGACACTGCACCCCAAACCTCCTGATGATAGCCCCCAGCGGCTTCACATAGATGTTAAATAGCATCGGGGAGAGGATGGAACCCTGTGGCACCCCACAAGTAAGTGGCCACGGGTCCAAAACCTCCTCTCCCAGTGCTACCCTCTGGTACCTGCCGGAGAGGAAGGACCGGAACCACTGCAATACAGTGTCTCCAGTGCCCAACCCCTCCAGGCGGTCCAGGAGGATACCGTGGTCAACGGTATCAAAAGCCGCTGAGAGGTCGAGGAGAACAAGGAAGGAGCATTCACCCCTATCCAGAGCCCTCCTCATATCATCCACCAAGGCGACCAAGGCCGTTTCTGTCCCATGCCCAGGCCTGAAGCCCGACTGAAATGGGTCTAGATAATCAGTTTCTTCCAAGTGTGCCTTCAACTGCACCGCCACCACCCGCTCAATCACCTTGCCCAAAAATGGCAGATTTGAGACTGGGCGAAAGTTGTTCAGAACTTGAGGATCCAAGGAGGGCTTCTTTAAGAGCGGTCTTATCACTGCCTCCTTGAGGGCTGATGGCATCACTCCCTCCTCAAGGGAGGCATTCACCACCGCCTTGATCCCCTCAGCCAGTCTCTCTCTGCAGCTCATAATGAGCCAAAATGGGCAAGGATCAAGTAAGCAGGTGGTCGGCCTTACAGATGAAAGCACCTTGTCCACTTCATCAGGAGGAAGAAGCTGGAACCGATCTGAGTTCCAACTCAACTAATTGAGTTGGACCATCTAGTCTGTGTTTTCAAGCTAAGTCACTTGATCTCACTGGAAGGGGTTCTTGTTCTAGAACTCCCTGCTACCTACTGGGATGGCTCAAGGTGAGAGGCCTAATAAGTACAGTGGCTAGAATCTGATTATCGTGACACATGCTAGGTGGTCTTTGACTGGGGAGGGGGGAGAGTGTGACTTGTGACTTCCTACATTGCCATGATTGACTGAAAATTAAATAAAAGTTGTGAACTGCTGTGCTTGAAAAGTGCTTGAAAAGTTTATTTCAGGGCCTGGGAGAGATTATTTCTTGGGGTGGCGATTTAATCTGGGTAGATTAGGCTGTAAATGATTATCTTATACAAATCAAATAACTTAGACTGTGGAAGTCTGTTTTCCAGACTTCTACATCCATCTGGAAAAATATCTTGGCGGTTGTAGGTTTCTGAAACCTAGCAGTTCAACAGGGTAGCATAAAGGTGATGTGAAGCTATGAGGGCTGACTTCTTGCATATACATTGTCCTCATAAAAACCTGGGAGAGGGAGTGTATTTAAAAATATCGGGAATAAGAGCACCAATGGACCCAACAGTAGAAGCACTGCATTATTTATGAAATTGGAACAAAACATGAGGTTGAACATGTTCCTACTTTGTAAAGTTTACAGTGTACACAGTTGCAAGAATGATAGTAGCACAGAAATGGAAACTGGAGAATTAATTTTCAATCCAGCAGTGGCTAAATAAGTGCTTGTAGGGACAGGGAGCTGTACAAAAATTAATGTAGTATTGGGAGAAGAACTCTGGAGGAAACTTTGCAAGAAGGAAGTTTAATGAAATGAATATATGCAATGTCCATGTAGCTTTTGTAAGCTTATTTAATATTGACAAACCTTTGTTAATTACATTTTAAAAACTAGCAGAGGTTTTCAGATTGTAGAAATACTTTTTCAGATATTGGAAAGAACTGCTCCCACTTGAGGAGCTAGTGTTCTTTAGCGAACAAAGTGTTGGACTTGGATCTGGTAATTTGGGTTCAAATCCCTACTCAGCCATCAAGTTTCCTGAATCATCCTGGGGTCAGTCACTCTCTCTCAACCTCACAGGGTTGTTGTGAGGACAAATGGTGTGTGTGGGGGGGCACACATAATGTACCCACCCTGAGCTCCTTGACAGGGGAAAGGCAAGATGAAAAAAATAATAGCCTTCTAGTACTGGCAGCATACTAATTTGGCTTTGAGTCCCCCCCCCCCCTCTCTAGCAGTACATGCATTAGAACAGGAGCAGAGAATGCTTGTTTCCTTTGGCATTAAGCACTTGTGTGGTTAAGCATTGGGTCGGGTTTACCGTATTTACATCATGGCTATTGTTGCAATCGATATTCTGTTCTGAGCTGCTAATTGGAGACAGTAAGGTTAATAGCTTCTGTTAACACAAGAAATAATTACAGTACAGCTTTTAAAAATACCCTCTTCTCAAGCACGTGTTCTGCCAAACCAAGTTTGAATTCATTAGTCCCGGTGGGAAGAAATTTTAGGGGAAGAATGCCACTAGTGTTGAGACGTAGCTGTTCAAATAGAGAAAATCTGGTGTGTTTTATATTCCAGAAAACTGACTGGGGACCCAGTCTACTGGATTACAGGAGTTTGTGGAGGGGTGGTCTTTGTATAAGCTCTAGCTCAGTGGTAGAGCATATGCTTTTCATACAGCAAGTCCCAGGTTCTGTCCCTGGTAGGGCTAGGAAATTATGTTTCCTGAAACTTGGCAAACCCCCTGCCAGACGGTGTCAACAATAGGGAGCTAGATGGACCAATGGTCTAACTCGGTACAACGCAGTTTCCTGTGTTTCTGTGCATAAAACATTTTTGCATAGTGCCTTGTACTTTGGCTCTTCCCCAGTCCCCAAATATTCTCCCTTTAAATAATTGGCAAGCAAAGGAGATTTTCAGCTACAGCTGTATATAAAACACAAACAATGCAGGTCCGTGTAGTGCTTCATGGAAGGTTTTTTTTTTGTTGACTCAGTAGTAGTGCACAGGGATAAACTGCATAATCATCTTCACACTTCCTCTTCCAATGAACTCTTCTAGGACCCATGGGTTACACACACACACACACACACACACACACCTTTTGCAAATGTTTTCCAACTCACATGGGAGGCAAAGCAGACTTCAACTGGGAAAGTCAAATGCTTCCTCAACAGCTCAGTGAACATGGCTGTGGCAGCCTTGTACAATACACACACACACACACACACCACTCAACAGAAGGAAAAAAATATGCCTGTGCACAATAGCAGGTCTGGCAAAATAGTCTTCTAAGGTAGGCGGCACTGGAGCATGACTACAGTTCCCATTTTACAGAGAAGGAAAGTGGGTAGAGACCATTTGACTCTTAGTTACAGCAAGCTGGGAAGTACCCAAATCTCCCAGGAGTGCCCAATTTGGGCTGCATTTGAATCTGTCAAAAAAAGTGATCAAATAATAATCTTATGTGACTGAGTCCTTGGAATCTGAGTATATAACATGCTGGATTGGGTTGACAATCTTCCATTCTTTATAATGATTGGAATGACCTCCGCTGAACAGACAATCCTGTAGGGTATGCATTCTATTTTAAGCCTACGGGGAGAAGATGAAAATGCAGTATTCTGTTGCTAAGATACAAACTGCAGTGTGTAAACCAGCCAAAATTCAAGCTCTCCTAAAGAGTTTCTGAGTTCAAGTTGAATTGGTAAAGTAGTATATTTTACCTTACCCCACTATATTCTGTCCCATGGAAACTGGGGAAATCCGATTGTGATGGAGTGGGAGTGGCTCAGTGAGCCTGTGTACACCAGTTGCTTGGGAACCTTGGGGGGGGGGGTGCTGTTGCGCTCATGCCCTGCTTGTGGGTTCCTGGTCAACAACTGGTTGGCCATTGTGTGAACAGAATGCTGGATTAGAAGGACCCTTGGTCTGATCCAGTATGGCTCTTCTTATGTTCTTAAATGGAGACGAGGTGGGGAAGAATGTGGAGTTTAAGCATAGACTACCATTGGAGAAAAATGAAAGGTTCCTGATGGAAGATTAGCCTGGATTTAGTGAACCGTAGACATTCAAGGTGTGTGATGCTAATACTTCTCTTGAAATGTCTTTGGCAGGCATCAGAAGAGGCCTCACTACGAGCTTTGGAGAGCCTAATGACAGAGTTTTTCCACAATTGCACTACTAATGAAAGGAAGCGTGAGATTGGTAAGCTCACTTATGTTTCCACTTTCTCCAATTTCTGTAGGAAACACCTTTGACAAGGCACGGCATTTTAAGGAACACAGATTTTCAAAATTAGCATTTCTTGTTTTACATAGCTGCTTTCGTTATGTTCTTAAAAGCCCTTGAATATAACCAGAGCATTCAAATGCCAGTATCCTGGGTTCTTTTTCATGTACTTCCCAGGTGGACAGTCCAGTCCTCTTCTGACCAGTGGCACCTGACATTTGGATAAGCACAGTATTAGCATCTGTTTATAAGCTTTCTGTCTAGCCTTGCATAGAAGCTCAAAACAAAGCCCACTTGCATTAATGAACGCAAGTGTTACAAGGCAGCTTCAGCTATGGATTATCAAACCATCCAGAAGGAATTGCTGCTTTCTACAGGCAAGTAAATAATGCCAAGGCTCATCTTTCTCCATGTAGAGCTGCCATCAAAGCTCTGTGCCTTGTTTCATTTAGTATGTATACAAGCGTGAAATACATCTTCATAGCACAGATGGAATTCACAAAGAATGTATGAATTATTTAACTTTTTGTGAAACTCCAGAACTACAAGCGCCCCTGTTTATGAAGTTCCTCCTTTCTCCCACTTACTGCTGCCTCCTGCAGCCATTTGAACATGGGAATAATCTACATTCCAGAATAAGCCCCCAACAGACTGTTTCAAAAGAAATTTTCTGTGCCAGGAAGCATGGATTAGGTGCATGGCCATTATCTGTCAGCATCCAATAGCTGGTAGGGTGTTTCAAGTCTGACATGAACCGTAATGACAGGCTATTATCCTTTTCTTGGCTCTTTTGACAAGGATTTCTTGCTTAGGGCAGGGCTGTGCTAAAGGTAGATTGGTGTCAGGATGCGCCCTAGCTGCCTCTTACAGTCTACTCCAATAGCCAACTCAAGACACGGACAAAAGGATTCTTTTCAAGGCTTTAATCCTTTTACAACTTAATGACTCTTTCAGATGCTAATCACCAGCGACTAAGCAAGGAACAGCACTGGGGAAAGATAGCAGAGTAGCCTATGCTCCAGGTTAGGCAGTTGGTTCCCGTTTGAAGGAGAATCACGGGAAGACCCTGAACTTATGGGCTAGGGAGAGATCCTCCCTCTTTCTCTTGGGTCCTTGGGATGCGACCGTTGCTTGCGCGCCAAATGAGCGCTATGCCTCCTTTCCGCACCCTCCATCTGTCGTTGCTCCCTGCATCAGCGTCAAGCGTCCAGCAAGCCCCCCTCCCGCACTCGCTCGCTGCCAGGGTCACTATCTATCCCAGGAATGCTGGCAGGAGGAATCTCTGCCAGCTGCTGTGCCTGTGAGAGATGAGCGAACTCCTCTCTCACGGATTGCTGTTCCTCCTCAGAATCAGAACTGCTCTGGGGTTCTATTGGCTCAGTTTCCACCCTGACAGTTGGGATCTAGGAATGGATCTTTGGGTGACTTGCAGAAGGTGAGCAAGGTTTGCTTCTGATTCCCATTAGTTTTAACAGCAGGAAATAAAAATGTAAATAAAACCTAAAAAGAATTCCTTGCCATGGCTGACTTCATCTCCCAGTCTCAGTGGTCCTCGACTCTTAAAGTAGTTTTTAGACCTATGTTAGAATTCTTGATGTACACTAACTTGGATGTAGTTTTGTATACATACGTCCTCTCAGTCTGTGGCTCATGCATTGCAGTAGATATTTGGCTCCACAACCTTAGCCAGCATTTTGCATCTGTCTCCTCCTTTGCACCAGTATTTTGCATCTCACTATGGTCGGTGGACCTTGGGTTTCTAATAAAGTAGATCCCACAAGTCTAAAGCCTGCGCACTTCTGACTTGGGCTCAGATGAGGTGTGGTGATAGACCCGCCTCTTTAAATGTGGTGTCTGCTCCAATCAGGTGTAAAGCAGGGGGGTGGCGGTCCAATTTTAAGAGCAAAAGGGGCACATGCTCAAGGGGTGTTGAGCTGATGCTATTTTTGGTGGAAAGGCAGGATATAAATTAATTCAGTTAAAACTCTCCCCCTGTTTGCAGCTTACCTCCCCCCCCGCCCCACATTTGCCTTCCCACAATACCAGAAGTGAACCTGACTAAGGAGATATGCAGTGAGCATGGGGAGAGAGCAGCACCATTTACCTTAAAATTGGACACATCCGCGCTTGCTTGATACCTGATTGGGGAGCACTGCATTAAAGAAATGGGTCTGCCACCATCATGTCTGGTGTGGCTGTTAGACCTGCTGAATCCCATGTTTGTTAGCTATACTCTGAAGCCTGTTTCCTTTAGACAGCAGCTTGGCCTTGCCTTGCTTCCACCATTGAATGCTAAACCCAGAGAGGGTGCAGCACTGAACCCCTCCTCCTTCATGGCCTGCATCTCCATTCTCTACATATTGCTGACGAGAGAAACTGTAGGTTTTTCATTGTTGTCTCTGTGCGTCACGCCCATGGGTTCTGCGCCTGTTTTCCCCCTGAATTCTTGTTTGACTACCTCAACAACAGCCTCGTTGAGACCTTCTTCCTCATCTTCTCATTGGAGCGTTAGCTGAGCATATTTTTCCCTCCCTTCTTTCCGTTTTCAGTTTAGTTCTCCTCTCCTATTTGCTTTCCCATTCTCTGTGTTGGGCTGGAATTATGGCCCTGAAACGTGCTCAGTGCGGGAGTAAACTATCCCCTCAGACAGCCACTCCCTCTCTCTCCTCTGCGTGGGTGAAGGTCATAAGGTGGACTCTTGCTGCTTTTGCCGGGGTTTACAGAGCAGGCCCAGCATAATCAATTGTCTCAACTATGGGCACTCTTCATTTCATTTCATTTATTATATTTCTATACCACGCCATAGCCGAAGCTCTCTGGGCGGTTCACAGAAATGAAAAACCATTAAAATACATTATATAAAATATAAAAACCATTCACATAATGACATAAAACAAATTGCACACAAAACAACATATATCTAAAACAATTTAAAACAATCAGCCAGAGACAATTAGAGACTCATTATACGCTACCAAATGCCGGAGAGAAGAGGGCAGTTTTAACCTGGCGCCGAAAAGATGACAGTGTTGTGTGGGTAGGCTTTAAGAGCTACAGACGCTGATGCAAAGAGCCAATCTCGATCAGCTCCATTTGAGATCTGCTCCCGCAAGAGTGCCTGTAGCCCATCAATTAGGCTGGGCTTGCTTTATAAACCAGATCGTTGGACATACCATTGCTGACAGCTACTGCTGAGCAGGACAAAGGCTCTGTTTCCACCAAGGAGCCCTCGCCTTTGGTCAGTGCCCCACATGTGTCCACCCTGGTGCTTTTACCTTCACCTATGAAGCCCAATTGGCTGCTTCAAGATCAGTTCCATTGATCTGTCAGTATCGGTGCCTTGTGCCACGTTTTTGGTATTGGCTACACACGTTACCACTTCTTGGTTGGTTCCGTTGGATCAGCCAGTACTGTTGTCTAGCACCATGCCTCCGGGTGCAGCAACATGTAAACCAGACCCTCCCCCTACTCCTGGTCAGTCAACTGACTTCGGGCAAGCCAAGAAGGTGAAGCCCGATATTTACTTCAGGTTTGGTTTAATCCACTTGTACTGTGTAAACTGAGGAATATAAAATGAAGGATTGTTGTCTGCAAATCTCATCAAAAGCGTTCTTTCTGCTTGGGTGTGGTAATCTAGATCTCATAAGTAGCCTGCACTGTATGCGATTGCCTTGCATGCAAGCAGGGGCACCCTGAAACTGTGCAATTCCTGATCATGGAAGTTGAGCTGTGACTTTCCATGAGGTGTGTGCTTTCGACTGCCCCCATCACACAAATTGCAGGGGAGCAGGACTTGTGGCCCTCTGGATGTTTTGGGCTATAACTTCCCTCAGCCCTAACCAGCATAGCCAACGGTGGGAGGTGATGGGAATTGTAAGCCAGAACATCTGGAGTGCTGCGCGTTGCCCAACCCTGACACAAATCGACTACTTCCATGACCTCTGTTAAATTAACATATTGGCCACCTTGGGCAATACATGAACTTGCTGTTATGAATTGTGGAAATCTCCCATGGGAGGAGCTGAACCCATCTCTGCATTGCAGCAAGAACCACTTATAGTCTAGAATATTTCGTGGTGATATATCTATGCACCTGTATGTTCAACAAGAAGTGGCTCTAAGGGGTTGCGAACTACTGTGAACTGCTTCAAAACAAAGCCACTTCCCAGTCTTCTTTCATCAGGATCTTGTATTTTAACCCTTATACTGCAAATGAGAGGCTATGTTGGAGTTTAGCTAAAGCAACACAATGGCATACTTCAATCAAAAAATTATTTCTAGGCTGCCGTTAAGGGTGGAACCCTATGAAGGTGGCACAAGTGTTCTGAGTTTCATCTTCTTTTGTTACATAAAAAGCCCATCTCTAATTAGAGTATTGAATTTGTTAATTATGCTCTTCGGGGTCTGCCTGAATCACTTGAAATCACTGATATTATGTGGTGTAGCCTGCAAGCTGGAAACGAGCCAGAGAAAAGTGGGTATTCCTGAGATTCTGAGAAACTACTAAATCATGGAAGGTATGCCAGAATACCAGACAGTCTAGCTATGTAACTGGCAGACCATTAGTTTCTTTGTGGTAGCTGCAGTGATTAAGCTTGAGAAGCTGTGAGGGCCCCTTAGTTTAAGAAGTGGGAGTAAATTCTGAAGGTGCCATTGAATTGCTAAATGGCGTCCAAAGGATTTTAATGCGCCTTTTTGTTTGTGTGAATAATTTATTTTTACAGAGGAGCTCCTGAATAATTTTGCCCAGCAGATCGGTGCCTGGAGATTCTGCCTCTATTTCCTGTCAAGCACAAGAAATGACTATGTAATGATGTACAGTTTGACAGTGTTTGAGGTGAGTTACCAGGCAAGAGTAAACATGTTGAAAGCATATTTCTTATCAGAAATCTGTTTCACTAAGTTAACTCTTCATTGAAAGAATTCGTTTTGACCCAGGGATCTGACCATTTCACAGTCCAAAGCAAAGATGATGACCTACGTGGATGTACTTCCGGTAACCTTGCTCTAAAGTTGGGTAGAAAACCTGCGGCCCTCAGCATCATCTGGCTTTCCGGGCGCTGCAGGCCCACTCCTGCTCTCTTCGCTGCCCTATTAGGAATCACTTCATCAGTTTTGTGTGGGCATGTGCAAGAAGAGGAGAAGGGACGGGGTGGCACAGAGCTTAAGAGTGTAAGAAGAGCCCTGCTGGACCAGACCAAAGGTCCATCTAGTCCAGCATTCTCTTCACACAGTGGCCAACCAGTTGGCTGTGGGAAGCCCACAACATAACAGCAGGACATAACAGCAACCTCCTGCCCATGTTCCCCAGCAACTGGTGGACGTAGGCATACTGCCTCTGATACTGGAGGTACCATATAGCCATCAGGACTAGTAGCCATTGATAACCTTTTCCTCCAGGAATTTGTCCAGTCCCCTTTTAAAGCCATCTAAATTGGTGGTCATCACTACGTCTTGTGGTAGCGAATTCCATAGTTTGACTATGTGCTGTGTGAAGAAGTCCTTCCTTTTCGCTGTCCTGAATCTCCCACCAGTCACCTTCATGGGGTGACCCCATTGGGTTCTAGTATTATGAGAGAAAGAGAGAAATGTCTCCATTGTTAGGCAGTGCTACAAACTCCTCCCATCTTTGGCTCTGGCTGCGCCCTCTATCTCCTGCTGCCCCATTCAACTTTTTCTTACCATTGACTTGTGATTCTTATGGATGGGTTGCCCTCAGGCAAAGACAGATTTGGCTGTCCAAAATAAAAGATGGGAAGTGTTCCAGTTTTTTTATTTTAGAAGATACTTGATAACAACTTCAATATAACCTTAATACCAATAATAACAACAAAGAATTTTGTGGCACCTTAAAGATGAACAAATTTATTCTGGCATAAGCTTTGATGGACTAAATTTAGTCATCTTTGAGGTGCCACAAGACTCTGTTGTTTTTGCTGCAGTTGATTAACATGGTACCTTCTAGAAATTAGTACCAATAATAAGACATCCACTGTTTTGGTTTCCTGTCTTGAAAGATTAAATATCTTGTGGCCATGAACAGGGGCATGTGTCAGATTGAGAACCTACAGATTTGTATCCAAATAGCTGATAGGATCTGTTAGTGTAGGAAGGGCTTAATACGGGAAGTCTGCTCTTGTCTCTGTGTGTGTGTGTGTGTGTGTGTGTGTGTGTTGAAAGTTGTAAAATGGAGCATATAGACTTGTCTGTCTCATAATTATCACTACCTAAGGAACTGGCTTGTTTCTCAAGTTTTATTGTTGTATTTGTATGTGGTTTTTTGTGTGTAAAAAAGCCATTAGAAGTGCCTTCTTTTTTAACGTAAGGTAAATCTGAGCATTATCTATTTTAGTGGAAATTTCCATGAAATCGGTATAACTATTAGAAACCTTTTCAGGTATATTGATCACCTAATTCTGTCAGATTAAATTATACTCAAGAGTTGCAGAGTTTTCTATTCTCCTGCAAATTGCAGAAGGATCCCAGTATTTGTCTTTGTCATGGAGTTAATTAGTGGGGTTATGGTTCTTCTTTACTAGTTGAGAATACACTTCTCAGTTGTACGTAAATACTTTACTCTTGAATTCAGTTACTAAGTAAATATTCTAAAGCAGACTTCCAAATAGTGAACATCTTTCTAGACCTGGTATCTTAGCCTCTAGAATTAGTATCTTGATTGTCAGGTCTTAACTGTAGCCTTAAGGAAACAGGAGTTTTCTTTTCCAAGATCCCAAGCCTGGCGCATCATGATGCTTCTCTTTTTCAGAACCTGATCAACAAGATGTGGCTTGGGGTCCCATCTCAAGATAAAATGGAGATTCGTAGCTGCCTGCCCAAGCTACTTTTGGCTCATCACAAAACTCTGCCTTACTTCATAAGGAACAAACTTTGCAAAGTCATTGTGGATATTGGCCGGCAAGACTGGCCAATGTTCTACCATGATTTCTTTACAAATATTTTACAGGTAAGATGGTTCCTAGAAATTCTGTTACTGATGTCAGCTTTTGTGGGCTTGTCTGAATGCAAACTTTGTTTGAGAGGGGGAATGATAGCCCTAAAAAGCAGCTTATAGGTTCTTGAAATAACAAACATACTAGGCTATGTCCTCCCAAGGCAAGGTAGCAAAGGAAGTGAGACAATAGACACAATACAGTTGAGAGGTGATCGCATCTGAACAGATTTCCGGAATTACTTCGTGAGGCTGTGCTACTGACATAAACTGTGGTGAACAATCAAAGGTGACCTTGAAGAGGAAGGTTGTCAAGGCCCACCTGAATGCTAGAGAAATTGGAAGGGAGTTCCAGAGACTTGGGGCCATCACTGGGAAGATCCTGTCTCTAGTGTGGGTACTTAAGAAAGACCCCAGAGGGAGATCTTATCATATGTACAGAACTGTATGGCTAAAGGCAGCCCTTTAGACAACCTGATAGGTATTATAGCAGTGTGTGCAGTTTTAGCACTGATTAGTATTGTGTAGTTTTATTGTTTTCATGGTATAATACTGTATGTTCACCGCTTTGAAACTTTGTGGAAAGCAGAATATAAATCTGATAAACAAATAATAAATATGAATGTTAGGTATGATATTAATTTTATTATTGAAGAAAAACAAAGGATAGAACTGTGCTGTTCTTCTTCCAAACTGTTTTCCTTCCGGGAGAGCCTGATATGCCTTCCATAAATACCTAATCTTGAGTAATGCAGTTGTCCAAATATCTGCAAATTTTTAATTCTAGTGTGGCCTGGTGAAGAACAGAAGCAGCGAGCTTCTGGCAATATCCTGGTTCAGATTTCAGTGCAGTCACGAACTCACTTGAGTAATGCTACCATATCTTTGCCTTGGCTCCTAATCTGTAACACGCAGATAATAAATAATGTTGGTCTACCTTTCAAGGTTATTGTTAGAATTAGATGATATATGTCGCACGTGGAAAACAGTGTTCCGCAAATACTTTGTAGAAGGATTAGAATTGCCATTTCATAGGGAGTTAATATTTTCAAGCAACTGATTAAAAATCTGTACTGTTGCTTCGGTTGTTTTCACACATTACTGTTTCTGAGCTCCGTGCCGGGGTGGGGTTGGGGGGTAGAACTATTGTATAATGTGTGACAATGCTTTGTGTAGTCACTTCACATGCCTTCCCAATATACATACCCCAGGCAAAGTCCTCTGGAGGACTTTTATGACACTGTTAACCATTTCCTGCTGTCTTTTCTCAGTTGTTCAATAAACCTTGCCCTTCTGTTTATGACAGTGATTATATAGAGTCACCTATAGCGCTTTGTAAAGTGCAGGTATTTATTTCTTTGGGACTAGTAGATGTGAGATAGCTCCCCTGTTCAGAGACATGGTAACATTAAGATTTGTCCATTCTAATGTTAAATGTATTGCCTCCTTTTAGAACTTTTAGACGTGTATGGGTAGTTTCTTTAAAACTGAAAAAAAAAACCTTACCTTCTAATACTGCAAGCTGGTTCTCTTAACAGTTGATCCAGTCCCCTGTGACAACTCCACTTGGGCTGATCATGCTGAAGACAACATCTGAAGAGTTGGCGTGCCCGCGGGAGGACCTCAGCATAGCACGGAAGGAAGAGTTGCGCAAATTGCTCCTGGATCAGGTTCAGACTGTCCTTGGGCTTCTCACAGGTTAGTGGAAATGACCATGGCATGGAGGAGGCATCGCTAGCTTTGCAGCAGTAATAGGCTTGTACCCAAAGGACTGAACTTTAATGAGAACAACAGACAGGTGAAGCTGGCAATGCTCAGTTGAATACAGTGTGAATGCACCCTTCACTTCTGGGTTTTCCAGAGTAGAATGTGTTCATAGTCCAAAACCATTTTGGCTCTGAGGTGTTAACTTTTTAGCAAATAATTTGTTGTTGTTCAATCGTTCAGTCATGTCCAACTCTTCGTGACCCCATGGACCATAGCATGCCAGGCCTTCCTGTCCTCCGCTCTCTCCTGGAATGTGCTCAAGTTCATATTTATTGCATCGGTGATGCTATCTATTAGCAAATAATAACAAATAATAAAATAAACGTCTCCCAAGTCATTGGAAGAAAGGTTGGTTTCAGGTGGCAGAAATCTCTCTTCCCGCCCCCAGCGCTGGCTGGCTGGCTGGCTGGCTGGCTGGCTGGCTGGCTGTCTTTCTTTCTTTCTTTCTTTCTTTCTTTCTTTCTTTCTTTCTTTCTTTCTTTCTTGATAACTTTCTTCAGCAAGGATATTGAAATTTTAATAATAGCCAGATCTGCTTGTATCTTATCTCCAACAGCCCTACGCATTAAAAATGCAACCCTACATAACCCCATTCTTATCAGTAGCACTGCTTGAATAATCAGTTCTGCTTTCCGAAATCATGCTGACTCTAACTCGGGTTAACCTCTTCTGAAAGGGAATTTCTACGCTGAGTTGTAGTTGCCATGAATGTTTCTCTGTGTCTCCACCATTTGCAGGTGATCATTCAAGGGAAGCACTTAGGATCTAGTCTTGGTTGAACGTAGAGGAGACCTTCCTCTGCTTTCAAATTGCAGCACAAATTGGCTCTCGTAATACCCAGGCAGTGATCTCACACTCTCCAGCACAAGGCATGCACTGAGCAAAATGTTTAAAGGGGGCTCTCAAAAGTGCCTTGACCTCCTCAGACAGGCTTGGAATACTGATGTTTGTCTCCAGTTCAAACAGAGCTTTGTGTACGTGCAACTGATACTTGCGCAGTATAAGGCAACTGACGTGCAATTGCTGGAGGGTTTGCTCTTCTTTCTTGATAGGTATCTTGGAAAGCATCTGGGATAAATACAGTGTTACTGCTGCCACTCCACCACCATCTCCGACATCAGGAGAAAGTGGTAAGGCTTGAGTCAATACCTTATCCCGATCTGCTCATAACCCATATATTTAGTTACTTTTATGCATCGATTGTAAACTGGGTCTTGGAATATCTACATAGAGAAGAAATGGAAGAGGGTGACGCCCTTAAAAATGTATTATCCAAGCTATGCCGGAGCTGCTGCAGTGCAGCTCTTTCTTTATGCCACAGACCACAGGGGCGGAGTCCATGCCCTTACTCTAGTTTCTGGAGGGGTGATGCTGGCTGGGAAGGAACCTGGTTGTGAATTCCTCCTGTGTGGATCCAGGGCTTCTGACATTTATCCCAGCAGCCTGGCAAGGAGCCAGACTGCAGTGGCTCTCTCGCTTGGGTAGTATCAGAATGAACCATCTAACGGGGTGCATTAATTCATCTCATTCTTGTCAAATAGGGCATTCATAATGCTAAGGAGTATGTGCCAGACTCTGGTAATTTATCTTTGTGGAAGCAGTCCTCAACCATTTGGGAGGACTTGCTATCTTGTTAGCACAAACAGCAGAGCTTCTAAGCTGGAATCCAGCGAAGGCTGTAAATCGCATGAAAAGTCCTGACTGGCATTTGCTGCACCATTTTAATTAAGGGACACATGAAGTTCACTTTAAAAAGCACAAGATGTGTTATTATTTAGCTGACATGCCAGAAGATCTGATCTCAGTGAACCAGTCCTGCCCAGGCTAACTCATGACTTGTGTTAAATGGGCGCAAACTCTGCAGACTTTCCTGTGTACTTGGTTTAACCTCAGCATAAGTTTCAAACAGAAACAATGGGATTTAGCGCCTCAAAATATAAATCTGGAAAAAAGGCTTCATTGTAGGAGCGCGTTGTACAGCAGTGGGCAGTTAAATTTCATTGGAAGTCAAAAAATGTTGTTGCTCGGAGGGTTGGGACGGAACCTCAGTCTCTTTTCAGGCATGCGCACTCTTGTGAGCAGAGCGCTGTAAACCACAGCTGATACTTAAGGTCATAAAAACATTTTTTTAAATGTAGTAGCCGAGAATATGAACTGAGAGTCAGGATGTCCCTGTTCAAATCCTGCCTCAACTAGAAACTGACTAGGTGGACTTAATGCAAGCCACGATCTCCAAGTGCTTACACACTTGCACATGCACACGCGCACGCACGCACACTCAATCTGTGATGTAGAGGTGATGACACTGGCCCAGCTTAGGGATCCAGTATTGTGGGAGCACCAAGTGAAAGTATGTGAAATGCTTTGAAGGATCAGATGTGCGATATAAATGCTAAGTGATCCAGTGTAATAGAGTGGAGCAAGTGTGGGAATAGGTTGATCTGGGCTCGGATCTCCCCATAGCGATGAAACTCACTGTGTGACCTTGGGGCGGTTGCTATCTCTTCACCTCATCTACACCACAGGGATGGGGGAGGAGGAGGTTGCTGAAAAGAGGATGAGGTTCTCTTCTAAAGAATTTCAAGGTGATATGATTATGAATAGCAATGATGAATATTTCCGTTCATCACTTTTAAAAATAATTTTATTGGCTTCTATGCAATTATAATTTAAAAAGATACAGGGATAATATAAATTCATTAAAACATTACATAACAGGGTAACAAATTAAAACTAAATAGACAGCTTCAAGTGCATTATAATTTCATTGGGTCATAGTTACATTCAGCTTTATCTTTGTTAAACCTTTAAGGTAGTAAATGTGAATCTAAAAGTGTCCGTCCATATTTTTCCTTGTGATGCTGGTGGTCTATGCCCTGAACTATTGTTTTGGATGAAGTTGATAAAGCAAAACCAGGTAGTGACGAAGTGGCCCATATTGTGTTGCTCTTTTCACATCCTTACTTAACTTCTAAGCTTTTCTGCAGTAGCGGTTGTTCGTAGGTATTGGTTCCAGTGATTTAATGTCAAAGGGGACTTTGCTTTCCCATTTTGGGCTATCACCTGTCGAGCTACTGCTATAATAAATGTGAATGCTTCCTCATACAGGAATGTTGCATTTCCCCTGTTATTATAGATAGCAATGCTAGTTTGGGGTCTAACTTAATTCTAGCATTAACCATTTTATTACATTCATTGAACACCTGCATCCAAAATTGTTGAACCTCTCTGCACTTCATAGTATGTCATTTTATCACTTTTTCTACATTGATTTGTTGAACAATTTTTATTGTGTTTCTTCTATTTTAAGAATGAATAACTTAAAAAAAAACGCACGGGTGTGGGGAAGAGCCATATATGTGACCTTGAGCTCCTTGGAAGAAACATAGGATAAAAATGTAATAGGTGGTGGTAATAGAATTTGCCCACGGCTTACCAGTTCTGCATTCGCAGGATTGTGTGTATCCTGTGCCAAATGGCCAAAAGCTCAGGCTACGTGGAGCATTCCTCCCCCGCTCCCCAACCCCATTGTCAGATTTTTGTTTCCAGTGAAGGTGAGAGGGAAAAATTTGGTGGCATCCAAGTTCTTTAACTTCTGTAAACTGCCCAGAGAGCTTCGGCTATGGGGTGGTATAGAAATGCAATAAATCATCATCATCATCCATGGGCAGGTGCGGTGGGAATTAAGTCATTTGACTTTAGGGGGGGATCCTTACTAACTTGCAGATACGAGGTCTGGGGACAGTTCATCCATTTCTCTTTTTAAAAACTTCAGAGACGGTAAAAGCTGCACTGAGCAGAAAGGAGGTACAGTTTTCAAAATGGAGCCAGAAGAACGTCCCTGGAAACAAAGCTACATGATTGTTGTTTCCAGGAACACTGTGCAGAAAAAAGAAAAGACAAGGCCCTTGAAACAACACTATGTGATCACGTAGTGATAATTTCCGGGGGCATTTGCCTGGCTCCGTTTTTAAAAGTGCGGCTGGAGCTGTGTTTTCTAGTTGCTCAAAGTGCTTTAAGAAGTTTTTTTAAAGAAAAAAAATGAAAAGCCCTTTGACCACCTTGTATTACTGTAAGATTATTAGTATACCCCTGCCCAGTAGTCCCCCCCTCCGAATTCGCATCCCCTCCATCCCAGCTTTGGGATGGGTTTTGCAGCCCCCCCCCCCCCCACTACTAAGTGTTCTACATGGATATTCAGATTAGCCCTACCAAAAACTCTGCACCAAAATAACTGTAATTCTGCGGTCTGGGTGAAACCTGCAAAATGGGCTTAGTTGTTGTTTTTCCTTCCCTAGGTGACCTTTTAAGTAGCTTGTTGCAGAGTCCCAGCGCAGCCAAATTACTGAACCAGCCAATCCCTGTCCTTGACTCAGAGAGCGAGTATATTTGTTCCCTGGCACTGGAGTGCCTCGCCCACCTCTTCAGCTGGGTTCCTTTATCTACAAGCATCACTCCTTCCCTCCTGACCACCATATTCCATTTTGCCCGCTTTGGTTGTGACACCCGTGCCAGGAAGATGTCCTCCATCAATGGCAGCAGCCAGAACTCTGTCTTGAGTCAAGGACGTGGCCGGCTCGGGGTGCTCGCCATGTCTTGCATCAATGAACTGATGTCAAAGAACTGTGTGCCTGTGGAATTTGAGGAATACTTGCTGCGGATGTTCCAGCAGACATTCTACCTCCTGCAGAAGATTACCAAGGAGAACAATGCCCATACAGTCAAAAGCCGGCTAGAGGAACTGGATGAGAGGTAAGGGAGAGCCGCCCAACACAATAGCTATTGTCGGCCTTTCTGCTTATTGCAAGGTTGCCTTTACTGACTTCTTGTTATGCATGGTGTGTCTAATCACCTTTTTTCAGAGTCCCCGTGTTGAAGGAAGAGAGATGGGCAGGTAGGTTCCACCAGGTATGTTGGCTGTGGGAGGTTGACTTTGCAAAGCCATTGTGGTGCTGTAGGTGTGTATTTCTTCTTCCTCCCCATTCATTACAGTTTGACTGCGGGTCTGAGGTTGTACAAGATCTGAATTTGCCTTCATTCGGTTGTTGCTGAAAGCAGCCAAAGAGACCCAGCGAGGTAAAGGAGTATTCCTTTTCTAGTTGGCATCTTCTGTCTTATTCTAAAAGTAGTGGGTGGAAGACTCCAGGTCTTGAGGGGGAGGAATATTCATCATAGGCGTGAAATGCATTAGAGCAACTTTCCCCAAACACTGGCCATGCTGGCTGGGGGTGATGGGAGTTGTAATCCAACACATCTGGAGCACACTGGGTTGGGGAAGACTGCACTAGAACTCGAATATTTTTAATGTGCAATGAACAATTTTGTATCGTTGAGATGGCATTTGCTTTAGCTGCCTATGAATCAGCTATGCCAAAAGTGCTCCAAAATCAAATTCTGTTCTTTGTTTTTCTGTTAACCTTAAAAAAAAGAAAAAAAACTCTTTACCCTCCCCCTCTTTTTAAGGAGAAGGGGAGGGTAACCTTGGACAGGAGTCTTCACTGGTTTAGTTTTTGGCAGAAATGTACCAAGAAGCCTTTTGGCTGCTTTTGTCAACTACTTCTGGCAATAAAATAAAGCGAAAGGGAATATTTTAGCTTTCTGAAAGAGCTGTTGAAATGGAAACTGGCAGGAATGGTTATAGGATGCAACACTTGTTGCATTTTGTATTACTCTAATAAATCTGCAAAGATAGGGATTCAAGGGATCCATCTAACTGACAGAAGTAAAAAAAGAAAAAGTATTAAGCTAGTGGTGACATTTACCCTTGTGAGGTTTGATTTTTCTTAGTTTTGGGGTGTCCTGAAGACACCGAACCTAGTCAGACATTACACAATTTTCAGTCTCTTCTTCACTCACCCATCCTAATCTTTTGCTCAGTATATGATTTCCCCTTCCTTGTTCCCCTTTGAATACTCATTTCTACTGCAAGCAAGAGGGGGCTTTGTGTAAAATGTCTGCTGAGCCCGATTGGTTGCTGCAGCAACGACCCTATTGTTTTTAATTGATGTAGATCTGCTGAACTGAACGTTAAATTGGGAGCCGAGAATCCAAAGAAACCTCTCAAAACTCCCTCGCACTGGTGGTAGTCTTTATATTGTGGCATTCTGTCCTGTCCTGCCCTTAAACCATTTGCTTTGCAAAATCCTACCTGCTCATTTCTTCATATCGCCACCGCCATCCAGCTCTCTATGCTTCAGAAGTAGATAGGGCTTTGCCAAATGCTGGTAACAGACAGCTGTTTTAGCATAGCTATTAAAAGCCTGAGTTGGGCATTCCTGATTTAAAATCTCAGTTGTGTTTGAACTCACTCAGTGTCCCTGGGCAAACTGTTGTGTCGGTCTGTTACTTGGAGGACCACGGTACTGGTTCATCTTACAGGGCTGATCTAAGGATTACCAGGATAATGTACATAAAGCTTTTGAGCACTTGGGATAAGTGTTCCGTAAATATCCATTTATGTCAATTACGTCTCACTTTCAGAGACACTACCTACGAAACTGAAGATGTTAAGAGAATTGGTAATTTCCAGGGTCTCTGTGTGTTGTACACCCAGGAACTCCAAATTCTCAGCCTAGAATAAGTGAAGCTTAAGGAAATGGAATGTGTTATGTCTCTTTTGAATCATTCTTCTAACAACCAGGTTTTAAAAATTAGCAGGTTTCGTGGGATAGTTCTGTCTCCAAGCAGGGATTGGACTAGAAGACTTATTTGGAGGAGGATGACTTCATTGTTTCTCTGCTTCAGTCATTTTACAATTGGATGGCTTTATAATAGACACTAGCCAAGATCCAAAGATGCACGTGGCGGGATTTCTTTTGACTTTGAGAAGCAGCCCCATCCCCACCATCTTACCATATCAAGACCAGCTTCAAAAGTCCTCTTAGTTTCAAAGTTGGTGGGCCATGTGGCGTTGTGAACTGTAGCTTGAGATACCCAAGCTAATACCCCCTTGTTTTTATTGTAATGCGATGTAAATGTGCCATACAATAAATAAATACCCCTTGGATGTGTGAAACTAGTTACATTGTTCTTTGGATCCTGGCCATTGTCCAGTGCATAAATATGTTCTATTTGGCAACATAGCTTCAGGTTTGTCTAGACTTCTTAGCTAATCCAATTCTTTCAGCTAAGATAGATGATGATGATGAAATATATATAAAGAAGCACTATGGGGAGTTTCTTAGCAGAAGGTCTTAGCTGATATTTTAAGAGGAGCTAAAGTTGCTTTTGACGAAAGTCTCTTTCTGCTATATTTCAGGTAATAATGGAATGGAGGGTTGCCCGTCATGTAGGTAATTGTTGTAGGGTTTCAATTTAATTGTTTAAAAATGGCTATGAAATGCATTTTTAATGAACAGGGTTATTGAGTGGATTTTGGCATTTCAATGTTATTGCTTCTTCTGATAAAATCCACATCTGCTTAATTGGGTTTTCTCTCATCTTTCTGTTGTAGCTACATAGAGAAGTTTACTGACTTTCTGCGCCTCTTTGTGAGTGTCCACTTGAGGAGGATTGAGTCCTACTCCCAGTTCCCCGTGGTTGAATTCCTTGCACTGTTGTTCAAGTACACATTTCATCAGGTACAGCCCTGGAATGTCACTTCTATTTAATCCAACTTTGATCAAGGTTTGATTATCCACTGCAGTACATTGAGGGGTATTTTCATAAGCTATTGGTTCAAAGCTTCCACATGAAGACTCTGGCTGGCTTTTAGGTATTTCTTCTTTCATTTTGAGATAGCAGTCTTGGGATCCAGATGGGCCACTGAAATCCCTGTGTGCATGTTTCAGCAATCTGGTGCATGTGGAAATGACATCTGATACCAAACAACTTGGCTGAGATCAGAGTCTCAGTAGCTGCTTTGGTGCAGTAGAAGAGAAAACGCAGAGTAGATGAGTCAATCTTTGGCATTGTTATTTTAAGCTCCTCAAAACAGTACAGTGCCTTTTTCATTTGAGCCAGCTAGTGTTTAAAATGCAGGATGCAATCTTTTGAGTTACACAGAATCTCTCAGGCTTGTTCAAAGATAAGGACGGTAGGGAGGAGAAGAGATATTTTGTACCAAGATGTGGTGTGCCTACCTTGTTCTGTTCTTGTCTCTTCTTTTCCAGCTCCAGAATGGAGGAGAAAAATTTAGTACAGAGACTAACCGAGGTTAAAATTAAGCCATATGGACAATATTTCAAGTGTATATATAGGTGTGCATGTGTGTGTAATATATTCTTGAATATCTCTCTCGCACGCATTGCACATGCATCCTCTCTCTCTTCAACCCCCAAAGGAGTTTTCAAAGCATCTTGCCATAAAGAGAATTAACAGACCAAATAAAATTAGACGCTGTCATGACATATAAACCAGCAGAATAACAAATAGATGCTAAAACAAGATAAAACCAGAGTCAAGCAGGGATAAAATCTATTAAACACCTAAAAGGCATGGGCAAGTAAAAAGGTCTGCCCCTAGCATTGAAAGGACATTGGAGTTGGTGCCTGGTGAGCCTTCCTGAAGAGGCAATTGCAAGCATGGAGTGCCACCACCAAAGGGACACCATCTTGGCTCACCACCCACCTAGCTTCTGAAGGCAAGAGGATCTGAAGAAGGTGCACAGAAGATTCTCAACATGTGGGAAGGTTCATGTGAGAGCAATGAACCTTGTTAATACTTGCCACAATCACTTTATTGCCGATTGGCCATTGAAGGGCAGGGTATAAATTTCAGAAGTAAATTGTTTTTAAAAGACATTTTATTTTAAAAAGAATTAAGAACATAAGGAAAGCCTGCTGGATCAGATCAAAGGCCTATCTAGTCCAGCATCCTGTTTCCCACAATGACCAACCAGATGCCTATGGGAAGCCCACAAGCTGAACATGAAGGCAATAGCTCTCTCCCATTGTTGTTCCCCAGCAGAGATACACTGCCTCTGATGCTGGACAGCCCAAATGTGCCAGCCAAAACAAAACGTACTAAGTTGGTAAAGTTTTGGATTTCTCTCCTTCAGGATTATTTTTTGCATAATGATGAATGAATATATATATACATATACATACATACATACATATATATATATATATATATATACACATACATATATATATATATATATATATATATATATATCCTAGTTTGAGTGAATATAGTCAAACTATGACTTTGTGTGGTCTGCTATCAGTTATATTAAGAAAAGCAGGTTATTAAACTGAGTACCTCGGGCAAATGAGCTTATCTTGCTCTGATAGCAGAATGTGGATTCCTCTTTGCAGAGCTGAGCTTTTGGGGGGTTGCTGCTGCATAACAGCAACATTGGAGAGGTATCAAGGGGAGACGGGTGTGGAAGTGGTGGTCATGCTAATTGGGAAGGAACTAAATGAGTGTTTGGAGGAAGTATTGGATTATTGGACAAGGAGTATGGCATGACTATTACAATTCTGGCTCTCCAAACCAATTTATGCTACTATTAATACCTGTGTTGTTGACTTCCATGTTTCAGCCTACCCATGAAGGTTATTTTTCCTGCTTAGACATCTGGACTCTCTTCTTGGACTACTTGACCAGTAAAATAAAGAGTCGCCTGGCAGATAAAGAAGCAGTACTCAATAGGTAAGCAATATGGCTTGTGTCGGATGGTGAAAATTCCCTTGATTAAATGAATTGCAGTTTCTCGTGTTGCTTATTTTCCTTGTCAGTCTTTGAAAACTGCCTGGAGTTCTAAAGCCTTGTACTTCTGCTAGCAACACGAGATCCTAGGGCTATCTGCCCTTCTTTTTAGGATTGCTGCTGAAAAGAATGGCTTCCTTATTTTATGTGTAATGGTACTTATTCTCACAGAGTCAATTTTGGTGGCAGACTGTCAAGACAAGCTCACCTTCAGATACTGTTCTTGAGATAGGGGCAGCATCTGAAGAAACTGAGGCCTGGTCTGTACATGTAGCAGAATGAGATGGCAGAGTGGACTATACCACTTTAGACTGGAGGTGGAGGATATTTTTGAATGCTCCCTATATGAAAATTTTAAATTTGGCAAGTTTTAAAAAATGATCTAAAACGAAAAGCTAGCATATTGGGAAGATGGGTTCTAGCTTAACGCATTCCCTGCTGTGCTAGTTTTCTACTTCTAGGCTTTTTAAATGAGGATTAAAAAAAAAAAAAGGATTCCCCACTTGCAGTCTAAAGTAGTACAGTCCATTCTACCATCTCATACTGCTTGATTGTGTAGACCAGGCCCAATATGCTGGGGAATGGAACTATCCTTCATTCTTTCAGCCCACATCGCTGACTTGGAAGTATGGAGAACTGGAGCCAGAAATATCAGCTGCACACAGAGTGGCAAACCTTGACTTCGTTACTTGTAAGAGTACAAGAAGAATAAGTCTCCATCATTATTTCTGGGAGTGCACTTTTAAAAAATGCAACTCCTACAGCAGTCACATGAACAGGAAGTTGTAAAGCGAATGTTTACATGTAAGTGTAAATGTGGTTACACCACAGGAACAGCATTTAAGACTTCCTGTCCAGTGTAGTTTGAGCCTGCTTTTAGCAGAATACATGTACAAATCATCTATTCCGGATGTGGCTGTTACCAACCTCCCTGTTCAGTTGACTGCCTGGCTGACCCTATTCTATACTTCGTATGCTTAAGATAGAGGGCTCATTCATTCATATGAGTTTTTTCTCCTGCAGCTATCTGCGGGAAAAGAGTGGGAACGTAACTCAGGCTTGCATACCCGCTCCCTCACTCCACAGAGAAGCAAATAACTAGAAGATCTCTCTTGTTTGAACATAGGCTCTCATGTTTAGTCTCCCAGACTTGGGGAGTTCCCACATTCAAATAACCACAGGATTTCTCCTTCCAGCATTCATTTTTGCCATGCCAAAGGTGGGGATACATCTCTAGGCTTGTTCACTTGTTGTTTACACCTGCTGGAGAAGGGTGTAATGAATGTTTGTCAAGATATTTCTCTTATGAAAGAATGATGGGACACCAAGTACTTCCTGCAACTTCTGTGTCATTGTCAGGGGCTGATGTTAGTGTGTTACTTTTTGTAGTTTTGCAACTAGGGAGATTCATGGGAAAATAGGTTGACTTCTGTATTTGCAGCTGGTTAATACGTAATTTCTCAGAAGAGCAGTCTTTCAATGAAGTCATACTTATCTGTTTAGATTAGCAGTGGGGAACCACTTTCAGCTGAACAGCCAAATTCAGGTTCAGGAAGCTCTTGGGAGGCAGGGGGGACACATTCCAGTGGTGGGCAGGGCTGAAGGCAAAGGGGGCAGGGGCAAAAATGCCCGCATGTTTTAGCTGAAATCTCTTACTGCCAGTAACTAAACCTTAGCAGAGGCATTTCAGCCTTCTAGAATGGGGAAAAAGTGGTGCAAAAGCCCGGAAACCACCAAACAATTGTTGATCGGGGAAAGCCAGGCGGCATGGACATTTGGGGAAACCCAGAGAGCCAGTTTGGGGTGCCAGGAGGAACAGATTTGGCCCACATGTCTGAGTTTCCCACCCCTTGTCTAGAGGCTGCGACAGTAACTCTGGTTTTGTAGGAAAGGACCTGAGTTTCTTATGTATGAACAGGGCTCTGTGTGCTTGAAAAAATAATCTCCGCACTTTGGTAACCGAAATCCTGTGCAAGGAAATGCAAGCATTCTGTAACCTGTATAATTTAAGCAGATTAAATCAACTTGCATATTCTTAATTTGCATAACTTATTCCAATGACGGGGATGGGTGGAAAGTTTTGCAGGGCATTGGAAATCCTGTTCTGCCTCTGGCTTCTGAGATTTCACCAACACATTTTTCCAAGTCTATATCTGAAGGCGACAAATGCTGGAAGTTTGTTTTTAAAAATACACGCTGAGAATCTTGGGATGCCGCATGGCTGTTGTGCTTATGGTGCCATCAGTATTGTAGACCAATCTCAGTAAGTCCCAGGGGCGCGCTGCTTATAAGCTTCAAACCAGCACCACTGCAGTCTCACATGCTTAAGATTCTGCTCTGCCTACCCACAGGGTCATAATCTAATAAAATGGATGGATTGTAACAGAAGAGGCAAACTGGAGGCCAAAAGACATTAACGTGGGACAGCAGTTTTTCAAAGATGGGTTTTCAGGCATTTAAAATGAGAAGATGTAGGGTGGAGCTCATATGAGGAGGAAGGGTATTCCACAAATAAAAGCATAGTAAATTAAGATGAGCATTAAAACAGCAAATCTTGGATTTATAGATTAAGAGGGTGCCAGAAGAATGAAGGGTGAATAAAGGAAGAGGAGAGAAGATTCCTTTATCCCTTTCTGAATACCTCAGTCTTTTAAAGATATAAATAACACTTGTCAGGAAGCAAAGGGTGTAGTGAGACATTCTCCACTAAGAAAATTCTTCAGTTAGAAACATCTCCTTCTCTTAGTAAGGATATTGTGGTGTCAGACCATGTGAGGATAAAACTCCTTTTCTAGATCTTATCTAGGAATGTGAACGTAATTAAAAATGTTCTCTGAGAGTTCTTGATCCCAATACCCACCCTTCTAAAAAGGGATAAAACATATGTGTGTGTGCGTGCATGCAAAATAGTACCAAGTCTTTTTTAAAAAGAAAAATCCCATTTGGTCAAAAGACTGTATGTCTCACAAGTCATGTCCTTTTTTTTCTCTTTGCAGTTAACATTTTTCTGTCTCTTCCTTGGTTCTCCTTGTGTTCTCTCCCCCGCCCCCACTTTCTGTCATACTTAGGGTTATCTTTCATGTGTATTTACAAAATCATTACTAAAGCAGCACACTTAAACTAGTTCAGAGGAGTTCACTGAAAGGAGAACTTACGGACAGTTCTTTTAAATGGAGGAGAATGAAAAAGCTTAACAGGTCAATAGGTGACCTGTGAACTGTACTGAACCATCTTCTCTCTTCCCTATGTGGCTGATCCACACATGCATGTTAATAGCTCACTGACTGTACTTCAAGTGATGACTTGATTGTGTGAACAGGCCATCTCAGACTAGCTGCCACAGACAGAACTTGCTTATTGCTTGATGTCAGCTCTCACTGTTTTTCAAAGGAAGCAGTTCGCACAGTCAGCTATGAGTCAAATGATAGATGAGCAAGTGATTTAAATGCATGTGTGAACCTGCCCATAGCCCTTACCCCTGACTCTGCTGTGTGCAGTGGCCACTGGTGCCCAGGCCCTGTGGTTCCTTGTGATATTGCACAAGGGTATATTCTAAGGGAAACATGAGCTACCACAAACAGCAGATACAGGAATCTGGTGATGGCCTATGAAGTGGCAGCCAGTCAGAGTGTGGGTTGGGCTATCTATCTTTCAATTCTAGTAAGACTGCTATAACATCCCCTGGCCTACTGTTTGTCGTGTGTCATGCTCCTTTTTTAATTTGCTCTTTCACAGGTACGAAGATGCCCTAGTTCTACTGCTGACAGAGGTGTTGAATCGAATACAGTTTAGGTACAACCAGGCCCAGTTGGAAGAACTGGATGACGAGACGCTGGATGATGATGTAAGAAGCAGAGACCTGTAGATCTAAGATGTAATTGCTCTGAATGTAGGTCTAGAACAGGGGTGGGCAAGTTCAGGCCATCCAGGGACCAATTTCCAGCCCCCTGACCTCCCTGCTCACAGCATTCCTGCTGCCACACCTCTGAACCACTGCTGAGTCATAGAAAGTGCAACTTTAGCTAGAAAACAAGCTAAATTTTGCCTTTCTAAGGCTTTGTAGCAGTTTTGGCAAACCACCATTTTTTGCCACCGCCAAATTGGGTGGCAGGGCCACAGAACAAGACAGGGGGGGCACCTACTCCCCCCCACCCCAGTCTGGAATATAGATCTGGAAAACCGCATGCCAGACTTCCATGTAGTGTGATCTAGAGGCACACGTGGACACGGGAAATCACACTGCTGACACATATATGGCTAACACGATTCTGATGTTAACCTGTTAACCTCTTTGTACCTCCTGTGTCTGTGCCTTAGGGTCACAAGCTTGTAAAGTTTGTGTGTTGTGTGGCTTGGAAGTTAAGTGTCGTTAAGCACCAGCTCCTTCTGTAGATACTGACTGAGCATTTTTTAACAGTTCTCAAAGCACAAGGGCTTGAAACCACCACCTCAATTGAAGCTCAGATTTAGGCATCTGTGGCAGAGCCAGATCCTGTAACAGGTTCACCAGATACAGATGTCTTGTGTTCTGCACAAGCAAGGTGAGGTGGTAGAATGGACTGTACCCCTTCAGACTGCAGCAGGGTGAGGTCACTTCTAAATCCTCCCCTAAGTGGGAAAAAAATTCTGCAAATAGAAAGTTAGCACTACAGGATGTGGAGCAGGCTAGAACCTGTCTTCCAGGTGTGCTAGTTCTTTACTTACAGGGACTTTTTTTTATGGGGGGTAAAGGTGGTGAGCATTCAAAAATGGCATTCCCCACCCAAAGCACAGTGGTACAACCCCTTCTACCACTTCAGGATTTTGTCACCTGATTCTGCTGCATGTAGGGGACCTGGCCAAACAGCATTGATTCGAAGGAAAATTTTAAATAGCTGATCCCGGTGTTTCTTTCCTCCAGCAACAGACAGAGTGGCAGCGGTACTTACGCCAGAGTTTGGAAGTAGTGGCCAAAGTTATGGAGCTTCTGCCAACGCACGCCTTCTCCACCCTGGTAAGCAGGCAGCGTGAGCTTTTGCTCTCTGGGTCTCTTGGAGTTTCAGATCCACTTCACTGCTACTTCACAGACCTGCTTTGTAAGGCTGGGGCATGCTAGGCGTTGCAGTCCAGCACATCTGGAGGGTGCCAGGCTGGGGAAGGCTGATCTAAGGTGTAGCAGGAGTCAGAAGAATCACTGTGTGGGGTCTTAACCCCGCTGGGATCACTGAAAGGGGACGCTGAGTTGCAAGTCCCAGCCAAGTTACTGTTGCCCCACGTGATACCAGATACATAGAAGAGGTTGAGAAGAGATGTTTGAGTTTGAGGAACACTGTCCTTTCTGATCTAGAATGGAGGCTTGTGTGAAAATGTAGACCAACTAGAGGTGAATGTTGGTCATGGCACTGTGAGTTTGTGGCCTTCAGTACATCTTTCATCAAGCATGTGACTGAGATTCAGATATGTGAGGAAATGAAGGCTGCCTTCTTCTTTGGAAAGGAAGAGAAGCAGTCATGTGGCACTAAAATGTTGTGGTTACACTCAAGCAGGCAGGAGCAACATGCAGTTAGCAGAGTTGCATTCTGTGGTCCCAGTCGGAGTCTTAGAGTTGCTAGAGATAGGGCAGTCTACGTTTTGAAATATGTCCAATGTGCAGTGACATGCTGCGGTTCTTCTTGGCTCAATCTGGCCTCATCTGTTGAGCGAAGGGGCCGTAGCTCAGTGGTAGAGTGCATACTTTGCCTGAAGGAAGTCTCAGATTTAATCCCTGGCATCTCCAGTTAAAGTGATGTCAAGTAACATGGGATGGGTAAGTCCCTCTGCTTGAGACCCTGGAGAATGGCTGCTGGTCAGAGTAGGCTATTTTGAATTAGATGGATAAATACTCTGATGTGGTGTAAGGCACCTTCCCTATGATTTGCCAGAAATCCTCATCTCCCCTTTGCAGTTCAGTTGTCTTGAGATTTCCAAAACACTCCTCTGCCCAAATATAGCTTGTATCTAGTGTAGCAGAGGAACAGAACAAATGCTGCAAGAGTGCTCTCCAAAAACTACAAAAATAAAAGCCGAGTAAACTGCAGTAATTTGCTGTAATTTGCGGTGGTCAGGACGCCATCTTTCTCCCTGGCCAAACCTGGAGCCAGCACTGACCACTGACATAAGACTTAGTAGCAGGCTGTCTTCTCAGATATTGTCAGCAGAGGCAAAGGTTGTACTGAATTTAATCTAATCTAATCTGATTTAATCTAAAGAGAGGTGCCGTGGCTCAGACCTGGGTGGGAGTCCCACCATCTGTCCTGGAAGGAAGCCCTGCTCCTTAATTATCAGTGTGGAGGGACTATATGCCTTTATTTTAAACTGTGTGCAGTTGCTCAGTAGAAAGAGAACAGCAGATCATCCAAACGTTCCGTGCAAGGGGATCGTGTTATGTTAAACAGGACCAGTGGCAGCACCTGACAATTCTTGGGCAGCTGCCAGGGCCCCACTGCTGATGCCTGCCCTGAGCCCCTCTGAATTTTTTTTTTCTGACCTGGTGCTCTGAACAGTGCAGGTTGGTTGGATTTCCCACAATGCCCCCAACCTGGCATCACTCTGGGGCATTGTGGGAAATTAAAATGGTGGCTAGACTCAGCTGCCCAGCACTGCTTGCTTGCAGCACTGTCACCACAACCAGGTAACCCTGCTGGGGCCCAGAGACAGAGGAGGGGTCCCACCAGAGTACGCTTTGCCCAGGACCCCCTCAGACCTGCAGCTGGCCTTAGTGGTAAACATCTTTTGGTTAACAGGATGTTGGCTTTTATGAATGGATCCCAGCACAGCATCTAGGCCGGAGGAATAGCGCTATTAATTTTAAATTACTAAGGAATAACTCAGGCATCACAATCCTAAACAGACTGACTGTTTAGGGCAGTGATACTCACTTCAGTGGAGTTACTACTGAGTAGGTTCAGGATCTCAGCTCTGATAATAGTGATTATTGACCTATTAATTTTATTCCCTCAGTACATATCCCTGGCTTGCAAAGTGAATGTTTCTTTAACAAATGAAAAGTATTAGCCTGACTTTATGTGGTGCTTCATCCTTTTTTTCTGAGAGGTGCACCAGGTGTCTTAAACTCACCTGGCAAGAGTAAACTGAGAGTGCCTAGCAAAAATTGCATCCCTGTGTGCCATATCTATAGAGAGAATGTTTTGTGCTTGGAGTCAGAAAACAAAGGAGCCAAGGGAAAAAGATACTTAAAACCTACTTCACCTGTAGACCTGTATCAAACTCAAAACCCTGCGCAGTAATCTTCCAGCTGTTGCGATAAAAACGGGCTTTTATTCTTCCAGTTTCTTAAACTCTTTCTTTATTCTCTGCCGTTCATGGCATACTTGCTTGGTTCATTCTTCGACACTTGAAATTCCAAGAAACATTTGAATCTCATGTGCTTGTTCCGGTTGTGAAAACATGTGACCAGCCGCAGATTTGAAAATAAAAATTGCTAGAACATAAAAACGACTTAATTTTAGTGGCCTGTTTAATCTGTCTACCACATCTCCTGCTGAGCAATGAATGGCAAAACTTTTCCTAGTAGCTTACGAGGCAAAGTGGATGAAAAATAATAGGAATGGTTCTGCTCATATTAGCCCCTTGTATTGAACACTGTTTATACATATAACATGCACTATTATATTTATCTTCACAACCACTCTGAGGGAGTTGGCTACTTGTTCCATTTTATAGGTGAGCAACTAAGGCTGAGAGACTGTGTCTGGGTTCGGACAATCAGCAGGGAAAACAACACATCGTGAGTTGTTTCCCCTGCACAGTTGCATGACTGGGATTACCCTAATTACCCGCACCGTATTGCCTTGTCTGAACATGGTGCAAGGATAATGCGTTTTCACCCACCCTACAACCCATGGCTTGCAGTTGTCTGAACAAGTGGCATGCCTGTTGCAACTAGCGAGTCCATAATAGAGACTTGATCCTATGACTTTTGGCTACAGGTTCTCTACTGGAACTCCTTGTTGTACAGCTTCCCTGAAATTATTGCTACAGGGAAATGGCAAAATTAGAAGTGATGAGATGGCTTTGCTAAAATGAAGCTGGCCAGCAAAGAGGTAAACTTTGGTAAGCTTAAATAAATTCATTGTAAAACTTGCTGTATGGCACAGACTCCTGGGAGAGTACCTGGTCCTTTTGCTGTGTCATATAGCATTTTCATGCTATATAAAAGCAGTGCTTACTGTTAGCCATTGGGACTTGTGCAGTTCTGCAGAGGTACCTGTCTAGTGTGTCATTTCAGCCCATGCTGTGGCTACATCTGAAGCACCCAATTAGTTAGTGAGAAGTACTCTTCTGGAAAGGGCTCCTTCCCATAGGGCCCTTTCACAATCTTTTTTTGATTGGCTTCATTGTCAAATCACTGCTGGACTCTCAAACTTAGTTTCCCTTAGTTTCAGTGTCCATGAAACATGTTGTTGTTGTTGTTCAGTCGTTCAGTCGTGTCCGACTCTTCGTGACCCCATGGACCATAGCACGCCAGGCCTTCCTGTCCTGCGCACTCTCCCGGAGTGTGCACAGGTTCATATTCATTGCATCGGTGATGCTATCTAGCCATCTCATCCTCTGCCGTCCCCTTCTCCTTTTGCCTTCAGTCTTTCCCAGCATCAGGGTCTTTTCCAGAGAGTTTTCTCTTCGCATTAGGTGGCCAAAATATTTCAGCTTCAGCTTCAGTATCTGTCCTTCCAATGAGCACTCAGGGTTGATTTCCTTTAGGATGGACTGATTTGACCTCCTTGCAGTCCAGGGGACTCGTAAGAGTCTTCTCCAGCACCACAGTTCGAAAGCATCAATTCTTCGGCACTCAGCCTTCCTTATAGTCCAGCTCTCACAGCCATACATTACTACTGGGAAAACCATAGCTTTGATTAGATGGACCTTTGTCGGCAAGGTGATGTCTCTGCTTCTTACTATGCTGTCTAGGTTTGCCATAGCTTTCCTCCCAAGGAGCAAGCGTCTTTTAATTTCATGGCTACAGTCACCGTCTGCGGTGATCTTGGAGCCCAAGAAAGTCAAATCTGTCACTGCTTCCATTTCTTCCCCTTCTATATGCCAGGAAGTGATAGGGCCAGATGCCATGATCTTCGTTTTTTTAATGTTGAGTTTCAAACGAGCTTTTGCACTCTCCTCTTTCACCCTCAACAAGAGGCTCTTGAGATCCTCTTCACTTTCTGCCATTAGGGTGGTATCGTCTGCATATCGGAGGTTGTTGATAATCCTCCCAGCAATCTTAATTCCGACCTCTGATTCATTCAACCCGGCATTTCTCATGATGTACTCTGCATATAAGTTAAATAAGCAGGGTGACAATATGCAGCCTTGTCGTACTCCTTTCCCAATTTTGAACCACTCGGTTGTTCCATGTCCGGTTCTTACTGTTGCTTCTTGACCCTCGTACAGGTTTCTCAGGAGGCAGGTAAGGTGGTCTGGTACTCCCATCACTTTAAGAATTTGCCACAGTTTGTTGTGATCCACACAATCAAAGGCTTTAGCATAGTCAATGAAGCAGAAATAGATGTTTTTCTGGAATTCTCTTGCTTTCTCCATGATGCAGCGAATGTTGGCGATTTGATCTCTAGTTCCTCTGCCTCTTCGAAACCCAGCTTGTACTTCCGGTAGTTCTCGGTTCGCATACTGCTGAAGCCTAGCTTGTAGGATTTTGAGCATCACCTTGCTGACATGTGAAATGAGCGCAATTGTGCGGTAGTTTGAGCACTCTTTGGCGTTGCCCTTCTTTGGAATTGGAATGTAAACTGACCTTTTCCAGTCTTGTGGCCATTGTTGAGTGTTCCAAATTTGTTGGCATATTGAATGCAGCACTTTAACAGCATCATCTTTTAGGATCTTAAATAGCTCAGCTGGAATACTGTCATCTCCACTAGCTTTGTTGTTACTAATGCTTCCTAAGGCCCACTTGACTTCACTCTCGAGGATGTCCGGCTCAAGTTCAGTGACCACACTATCATGGCTATCAGGGACATTCAGATCTTTCCTGTATAGTTCTTCTGTGTATTCTTTCCACCTCTTCTTAATCTCATCTGCTTCTGTGAGGTCCCTGCCTTCTTTGTCCTTTATCATGCCCGTCTTTGCACAAAACGTTCCCTTGAGGTCTCCAATTTTCTTGAAGAGATCTCTAGTTTTTCCCATTCTGTTGTTTTCCTCGATTTCCTTGCATTGTTCATTTAAGAAGGCCTTCTTGTCTCTCCTTGCTATTCTCTGGAACTCTGCATTCAGTTGGATATATCTTCCCCTTTCTCCCTTGCTTTTTGCTTCCCTTCTTTCGTGAGCTACTTGTAAAGCCTCATCAGACAGCCACTTGGCTTTCTTGCATTTCTTTTTCTTTGGGATGGATTTCGTTGCTGCCTCCTGAACAATGTTACGGACCTCCGTCCATAGTTCCTCAGGCACTCTGTCTATCAGGTCTAATCCCTGAAATCTATTCCTCACCTCCACTGTATATTCATAAGGGATATGATTTAGGTCATACCTGAATGGTTTAGTGGTTTTCCCTACATTCTTCAATTTCAGCTGAAATTTTGCAAGAAGCAGCTCATGATCTGAGCCACAGTCAGCTCCAGGTCTTGTTTTGACTGACTGTATGGAGCTTCTCCATCTTTGGCTGCAAAGTACATAATCAATCTGATTTCGATATTGACCATCTGGTGATGTCCATGTGTAGAGTCGTCTCTTGTGCTGTTGGAAAAGAGTGTTTGCTATGATCAGCGTGTTCTCTTGGCAAAACTCTATTAGCTTTTGTCCTGCTTCATTTTGTACACCAAGGCCATGCCTGCCTGTTATCCCAGTGATTTCCTGACTTCCTACTTTAGCATTCCAGTCCCCTATGATGAAGAAGACATCTTTTTTTGGTGTTAGTTCTAGAAGGTGTTGTAGGTCTTCATAGAACCGATCAACCTCAGCTTCTTTGGCATCAGTGGTTGGGGCATAGACTTGTATTACTGTGTTGTTGAATGGTTTGCCTTGGATTCGTACTGAGATCATTCTATCATTTTTGAGATTGTACCCCAGTACTGCTTTTCCCACCTTTTTGTTGACTATGAGTGCTACTCCATTTCTTCTAAGGGATTCTTGCCCACAATAGTAGATACGATGGTCACCTGAATTAAATTCGCCCGTTCCTGTCCATTTTAGTTTGCTGATTCCCAAGATGTCGATGTTCAATCTTGCCATCTCATGTTTGACCACCTCCAGCTTACCTTGATTCATTGATCTAACATTCCAGGTTCCTAAACAATATTGTTCTTTACAGCATCGGATTTTCTTTTCACCACCAGACACATCCACAGCTGAGTGTCCTTTCGGCTTTGGCCCAGCTGCTTCACTCTGTCTGGCGCTACTTGGAAATACCCTCTGCTCTTCCCCAGTAGTATATTGGACACCTTCCGACCTGAGGGGCTCATCTTCCGGCGTCATCTCTTTTAGCCTTGTGATACATTCCATGGGGTTTTCTTGGCAAGAATACTGGAGTGGGTTGCCATTTCCTTCTCCAGTGGACCACATTTTGTCAGAACTCTCATGCCATGACCTGTCCGTCTTGGGTGGCCCTGCACGGCATAGCTTATGGCTTCACTGAGTTACGCAAGCCCCTTCACCACAACAAGGCAGTGATCCATGAAGGGGTGAAACATGTTAGGAGATAGATAAATCATGCATAGGCCCAGATTGTAAACCTCAGAGGACCATTTCATTTCTACAATAGTTCGATCTTTTGTGCTTATGGTTTTTTATCTCTTCAGTTTCCAGTTCTCCAGGAAAATTTGGATGTATACCTGGGACTTCAACAGTTCATAGTCACTTCTGGAACTGGTAAGGCTGCAAGTTCAGATAGGTGTGCTGTTTATCTGTATTGCTATAATACTGTATTGATTCACTCGATCAGCTGTTTGTTTATTTAAAATATTTCTGTCCCACTCCTCAGCCAAAAAGGCTCCCAGGGCAGCTTACATACAGTCAATAAAAACAAGATGCTCCCTGCCTGCAGGCTTACAATCTAAAAAGACTTGATACATAAGAAAAAGGGTTGGGGAAGGAAGAGGAAAAAAGCAAGTGTTCTTTTAGCAGGACTAATGAAATGGCCTCGTTTCCCATCTCATCTCCCTTGCCTGTTGCTTACCTGATGGTCTCCGTACAAGGAATTGATGACAATTAATGCCATGTAATTCATTCATTGATGCTTATACTGGCATAAATGCCCCGGTAGGCCAAATGTGCTTTCTGTATTATGGGTGTTAATATACTGCCCTTTAACAAAATTCTCAGGGCAGTTTACAACAAAATTCAGCTTTAAAATACGGTTTAGCTAAAATAAGTGTAACAGCTAAAGCAGTAAAACTCAAGCAGCAAGAGTAACAATCCGTTTTGCCTGGCACTGAAATGATGACAAAGTAGGTGCCATGTGAGCCCTTCTGGGGAGAAAGCATTCTATATTTGGGGCATCACCACTGAAAAGAACCTCCCCCTAGTCACTTTGCTTCAGATGTTGAGAGCAACCATTGAAGGCCCTCTACTGAAGAAATGAATGGTACATGGACTATATGAAGATCAGTGGTTCTTCAGGGCCTAGGTTGTGAAACGTTTTAAAGGTCAAAACCAGCACTTTAAATTGGCCTTGAAGTGGACCAGTAGCCAGTGCAATTGACACAACATGGGCATGATGTAATCATAGCACCCAGACCAGGTTAGTAATCATTCTAGCAGCTGCATTCTGAACTAACTGCAGTTTCCAAACCATATTTAAAAGCAGCTCTACGCAGAGCATATTGCAGTAGTGTAGGCTGCAATGGTATATTCTCGTCAATGGTATATTCTCAAACTGGGGAGAGGTAACAAGCGGGGTACCGCAGGGCTCAGTCCTGGGCCCAGTGCTCTTCAACATTTTTATTAATGACTTGGATGAGGACGTATAGGGAATACTTATCAGATTTGCAGATGACACAAAATTGGGCGGGATAGCTAATACCCTGGAAGACAGAAACAAAGTTCAAAGTGATCTTGATAGCCTGGACCACTGGGCTGAAAACAACAGAATGAAATTTAATAGGGATAAATGCCAAGCTCTGCACCTAGGAAAAAGAAACCAAATGCACTGTTACAAGATGGGGGATACTTGGTTTAACAATACAGCAAGCGAGAAGGATCTTGGAACTGTTGTAGATCACAAGGTGAATATGAGCCAACAATGAGATGTGGCTGCAAAAAAGGCAAATGCTATTTTGGGCTGCATTAATAGAAGTATAGCTTCCAAATCCCGGGAAGTACTAGTTCCCCTCTACTCAGCACTGATTAGGCCTCATCTGGAGTACTGTGTCCAGTTCTGGGCACCACTCTTTAAGAAGGATGCAGACAAACTGGAGAGGGTTCAGGGCAACAAAGATGATGAGGGGACTGGAAACAAAGCCCTATAAGGAAAGACTGAAAGAACTGGGCATGTTTAGCCTTAAGAAGAGAAGACTGAGGGGAGTATGATAGTGCTGTTCAAGTCCTTGAAAAGTTGTCACAGAGAGGAAGGCCAGGATCTCTTCTCAATCATCCCAGAGCTCAGGACATAGAATAATGGGCTCAAGTGACAGGAAGCCAGATTCCAGCTGAACATTAGGAAAAACTTGCTGACTGTTACAGCAATATGACAGTGGGACCAATTACTTAGGGAGATAGTGGGCTCTCCCACACTGGAGGCATTCAAGATGAAGCTGGACAGCCATCTGTCAGGGATGCTTTGAGTTGGATTCCCTCATTGAGCAGGGGGTTGGACTTGATGGTCTTATAGGCCTCTTCCAACCCTAATTTTCTATGATTCTAAGGTCAAAATACCTTAAAAGTTTTTGGCAACAGAGTTCCAAATAGTAGGAGTCAAAGTGGTCTATTGGGGATACTAAATCCTTAGTACTTAGTACTATTAGGGTTACTAAATCCCGATAAATTTCCACTGGACCTGCTGTTCAGCAGCAAATATTAGAAACTTAAGTTTTACGACACGGTTCTGCACTATAGTGGCATGTTAGCTTTTCCTAATAGTCCCTGACAAAGAGCACACCCACTTGAAAGGAGATTTGGTACCTCTAATTAAACTACTTTGACCTGCTGTTTGAATCTCTGTTGTTGCCTGCAGTAGTGGGGCCAGCCTATTCTGAAAACTATTTGAACCTTTTGAGGGAGAAAAAGAGCTACAAATAATGACAATTAAAACAGCAATGTTCTCAGCATTGCCCCATTGTTACATTACACCACTTTAAGACCTAGCATTCAATGCTTGAACTGTGAACTGCAAGGCTGCTAATGTAGAACAAATGCATATAATGTAATTACAGTAAACGTTTCATTTCCTGGCAAGCTAGCTCCGTAATTAGATTTCTCCTTTGAGTGCTTTGTGTGTTACAAGGTTATGGCTATGTACAAGCTTCGTATTTAAATTCTATAAAATGTTCATGCCGCAAGGGCTGGTGGGAGAGAACTTTTCTTCAGATTCTCCTGACTGTAGTAATGTGTCCCATTTATGTATTTATTTATTTCACTTCTATACCACCCAATAGCCAAAGCTCTCTCAACCTAAAACCACAAGGTACATTCAGACCTTTCTTTGCAGTTTTGTGGTGAGTGGCTCATGCTCTCCTTTCAGGTCACAGGCTGAACATCACTGCCGAGAACGACTGCCGGCGGTTGCACTGCTCCTTGCGAGACCTCAGCTCCTTGCTCCAGGCCGTGGGCCGACTAGCGGAGTACTTCACTGGGGACATGTTCGCTGCCAGGTTCAGCGATGCTCATACTGTGGTGGAGAGGTAGGCAACATGATTCGCAGAACGAATAGATTCTGGGATGGTCCTGTCCAGTGCACTGCCTCCTGATGGTCCCTGCTGGCTCTCCTGCCCGAGCAGTGGTCTTTCTGTATCATACTGAGCACTCAAGTGTGCATGCGTCGTATTGTAAAAATGTGGGGATTGTGCTGTCAACTACAGAAAGGGGTGAAGATAATGATAAGGGAACTGGAAGTGAAAAAGTTAAGTATATACTACTTGAAGAGGTTTAGCTATTTGGATGGAGCTTTTGGCATGTCTGCCCGGATCAGAGTCAACAGACTCTTTATTTGATAGGAAGCCCTGTATCTAATTTATTTGCTTAAAAGATTTATATCCCTTTCCTTTAAAAACCTCCAAGTGGCTAACAACTATAGTTGTTTTTTTTAATGATAAAAAACAAAAGCAGGGACAAGCAACCTGCTTCAACAGCTCCTTGAGGGGACATACAAGAAGGCAGTAACTGGTGCACAGCAAGAGCTTCAAAAATGTTGGCTGTAGTTGAGGCAACTGCTTCAGGGTCTTGCGCCAGCATTGTCTCTGAGTGAGCAAAACTGGATGTCTATTCCCATCCTCTTCCTTCTCTGCATGGCAGAATCCATCTTAAAGTTGGGCTCATGTTAAAGTTAGCGGAGGATCCTGTATATTCATGACTCCACTTTTCCTGAACTGCACCCAACTTCTTGTCCTCTGACCTACTTCTCCAACAGGCTGGTCAAGGTAACGCTGTATGGGTCCCAGATTAAACTCTACAACATTGAAACTGCTGTGCCATCTGTGCTGAAACCTGACCTTATTGATGTGTGAGTATGCTACAATAAGCACAGTATTAGAAAGGCACTGGAAACCTTCACCTGAAACCTGGGCCCTCATTGAAACTTAAGAAATGCTTGTCCATCTGCAAGGAAATTCTCTGGAGTGTTTGCCCTGTAGGTCTTGTTGAGATGGAAGTTGCACAAGGCCCTTTCTGGGAGAAGAAGCCAGAGGGACTCAGCAGTGTTGAAGTCACTCCAGGCTGCCACCAGACTTTCCTCCCTGGCTGGTGATCCTCAGAATCCGCAGACCAAATAAGTCCCCTAGACTTTGCTTCTTGGTTTCTTCCGTGTGCTTTGGAAACTTCCCTCCTGGGTACTCTTTCCCCAGTCCCTGCATGCAGCACTTTACTAGTCACTTGCCTATTTAGCCGCCAATGGCCTTGCCTTCACCTCGGGATGCTTTAGTTCCCTGCCTCCATAGGCCCAACCACTATTGCTACTCTCCTCCCCATGTGTCTGATAATCTTCCTCAGTATTGCTCATTCCACAGTGATGCAACTGCCCTTGCCAAATGATGTCATGAACTCCTTTTGCCTGGGCTCAACCAGTAAAGCTCCCTGTCCTGCTCTAAATTGAGTTCTGGCTCTTTGCTAAGCAAATACAGGGTTGTATACAATAGTCAATTTAGCAGGCAAATGGTCAAGCACAGTTCTACCAGACACAGAGGGATTTTTCCAGCGGAAGGTCTGAGGTGCAGCCAAGGTCAAAAACCAGGAGATCAATCAAGTAAAAATGCAGTCTGTAAGCAGAGTCAGGTAGAAGTCCGCCAGTAACACGGAGGTCCAAACAGACGGTAAAGTTAGGAAGAAAACAGGATACACAGCCTAGAGTTGAAGTTCAGATGTTGTTTCCAGCAGCTCTCAAGTTACCAGTGAGAGCTGATATAGCTAGAGCTACTAGAGCCCCACCTAGTGCTCAGCTGCATCACATGAGAGGCTTGTCAGATGTCCTCCTTGTGAGGAGAGCCTGACTCATGAGTCGTCCTCTTCAGTACGTGAGCACTCCTTCCCCTGGCCACCATCCTATCATGGATCTTAAGGTGCCGGTGTTGTTGGGGGCTAGGTGGTAGCCCAACGTCCCCCTCTGCCTCAGAAGCTGAGTTCTCTGCCTCTCCGGGAGGTGTATCCAAAGGCATCACCCTCAAGGGTCCCGGACTGTCTTGAGTAGTGCCAGGGTCTTCTGAGAAGCCAATTGGCTCTGAAGGTTCTGACTCTTCCTCCGAAGATGACGCCGGTGGCAGCAAGACACCTGGGACCATGACACTCCCATTGCTCCCAACACTACTTGTAAAAGGTGGCTGAATCCCTTTCACTAATGCTGGCATTTCACGTTCCACCAACTGTCTTTAGTGATGAACCAAATAAACTGTGTCCTTTCAGATCTGGTAAATAAAACATTCGTATTGGAGGAATTAGAGATTCATTCCATAGGCATAAATGGGTGTATGTCTGCCTGTCCGTGTTGGGGGGGGGGGGGGTTGCAGGAGGAAAAACTCTAGAAGACAGGCTCAGCCTACCTGTCTGTCCTCATCCCTGTGTCCAAGTGTTCTGTCCTGTCTCCTAATCATGCCTCTTGCTGCTCTTGGTATATTTTCAGAATTAAATAGCTTTGTGGGTTATTGGCCTCATTTGCCCCCTGCCCTGGCTGTTCTCCTTCCCCTCTAGCTTACATTTGAGATGCCTTCTCTCTCCAGGCATGCACAATCCCTGGCCGCTCTGCAGGCTTACTGCCACTGGCTAGCACAGTTCTATGGGGAAGTTCATCGACAGAATCCAACGCAGTTCGTCTCGCTTGTCTCCACCACCCTGGAAGCAATTACTCCACTAATCAGTTCGAAGGTACCTTCACTCAAACGGCGTCTGCCATGTTGTCGGAAAAAAACAAGCCTTGAACCCACCCCTTTTTTCTCTGGACGCTGTGTTCATCCATGTGCAATTGGTGTAATAGCTTTGGGAGGATTGTTGCATCAGTTCTCTTGCTTGGGGTCCATGTAATGGGAAATTGCCAATGAAATTATGTTGGGTTGAGCAAGAATAAAGGGCTATCATTTTGCTGCAGTGCTATGCTAACTTCCCTTTCTGAGGTGGGAAGTCATTTTCAGACAAATGGCTCAGGAATTCAAAACCAGAACTAGAGCACGAGAGCCTTCCTGCTTCTCCTCTGCCCATCCTCTCCTTTTCGGAGGGGCGGTTGAGTTGCAGTCCTCTTGGAGACCCTGTAGGTTGGGGTTCTTGCTCCCCTCCCCCGTTTCTTGTCTTGTAGGGAGGGGACCATAGCCAATTGCATTTGGTTTCCCCTAGAACCCTTGACGGTTCTTAAAAGTTGTAGGTGCTGCCTGTAATCTTGGGCTGAAGGAGTAAGATTCTCTGCTAGGGTGTTTGTCATGAGAGTTTTGCCTCCCATTCTTAATGAGGGAAGCCTTAATAGCCTATTGAAGAGGTTCCAAAACACCACTGCTCCTTCAAATGCCCATCCTTGAGCCAACCTAGCAGTCGCAAAATATTTGCTCGCTCTTAAGTACCTTTTTGTGTTCTGGACCAAAGCTTTCTCTTGTTCAATTACAGCAGAGGTTGAAGATCTTTCCTCTCCTGCTCTTCTTATTCCCCCCCACCTTTCCCCAGGTACAAGAGAAGTTACTGCTGTCAGCCTGCCACCTACTTGTCTCCTTAGCCACCACAGTGCGGCCTGTGTTTCTGATTAGCATCCCAGCTGTGCAGAAAATGTTCAACAGGATCACAGATACCTCTGCTCAGCGCCTTCCTGATAAGGTAAGGTGTCACTTCATGAGCAAGCTGTTGTTTTATTGGTTCAGAGAGGGAACACAGCACCAGTACATTTCACTGGCTACAATGTAGTGCAAGCCTGAGTCTTGTATGGACTCACGCAGCACCATAGTTTTAACATCACAATGGAGCCTGGCCTGCATGATCTGGCATTCTTGCTTCCGAAAGAGAAATGTACAGAATGGACCAAACAAAGGGGCATCACCAAATGAGAAGAAAGTATCTCATTTCATTATTTGTGTTCATTGGTTTTGCATTGATGGAGGATGCATGAGTGGGCTCTATGAAATATTAAATTGGGGTGTACATGTAAGGAAAAGAGACAACACCAGCCAGGCCGCTTAACAAGATCAGCCACGGATGGCCTTCCCTCTGTCCCATCAGCCAGGACAGTTAGGCTGGTGAGGATGAGGGAGAGGGCCTTCTCTGTGGTGGCCCCCACTCTGTGGAACTCCCTCCCTAGGGAACTCCGCCATGCCCCCTCTTTAATGAGCTTCCACCACGCTGAAAACATGGTTATTCAGGCAGGCATTTGGGGTGGGTTAGGGTATTTTTTAGAAATACGATGTTTTAATGTAGAATTTTATTATTTTAAAACTGTTTGTATTGCTGTCCATCGGCCAGAGTGGCCGGGTGACCAGCCAGATGGGCGATTAATTAATTAATTAATTAATTAATTAAGAGCTACTAAAGGCTTAATCTCATGCCTGGGAAGATGCTTTTGCAGCCCTGTAGCTAAAAAGCTCAAAGTGTTTTTTAAAAAATAGCATATGAAGGATCATTTTGAAAAACAGTACAAAATACAAGCCTACATTAACGTTAGTTTACATTACTACTCTTCAGTAGTCTCAGGTGGAATGGCTGGCTGTTAAATATTGTAATAGAGTATAATCCTGCAAATCTGAATTTGTATGTTTAAAGAGTAGGTTTCTAAGCCCCATGTTTGTAGAGAAGAGAAACCAAAGATGTGCAGGCAGTTTCTGCTGTGTTTAGGAGCCAAAGAGGTTGGATTGGACTTCTCAGTAGTTGGTACTCTTCCTTTGGGTGGTTCAAAAGTAACAGTCTCAAGTCTCCAAGCCACAGTTTGGAGGATGAGGAACGACCACTGTGTTTGTATGCTCCCCTCTCCCTTTCCCTTATGCTCTCTTCTTCACTTCTCCCTTGTGTGCTGAGATTCATAAGTAACTTCCTGGATTGATCAAACCATTGATTTTTAGTACAGATACCGCAAACAATGGGTTGATCAAGCTAGGATATTACTCATTAAGCAGAGTGCATGTAAGGCAGGGGTGGACAATTGCAGGAGGTCCAGCAGCCATTTTCACCTCCCAAATCCCCCCGCGGGCTGTTACCACCCTGCCCTCTGCTGAACTTTTTTTTAAAACAATGTTTTTAAAAATGGCATCCACAGCTATGGAGTAGTAAAAGGGTCAAAATTAGCTTGCAAATTTGTTTGTTTGTTTGATTTATTAGCTGCCCATCTGGCCGGCTACCTAGCCACTCTAGGCGGCATACAATACTAATAACAAATTTACATAATCAACTGAACAACAACAAGAACTGCTCTAAAGACCCCTAACCCACCCCAAATGCCTGCTGGAACAGCCAGGTTTTTAAAGCCCGGCAGAAGCTCATCAAAGAGAGGACATGGCAGAGGTCACGAAGGAGGGAATTCCATAGAGTGGGGGCCACCACAAAAAAGGCCCTCTCCCTAGTCCTCACCAGCCTAACTGTCCTGGCTAATGGGACAGAGAGAAGGCCATCCGAGGCTGATCTTGTTAAGTGGCCTGTCTGGTGTTGCTGGTGGCGCTCCTTAAGGTAGGCTGGGCCGGAACCATATAGAGTTTTAAAGGTCAAAACCAACACCTTGAATTGGGCCCAGAAAACAACTGGTAACCAGTGCAACTCCTTCAGCACTGGAGTGATGTGGTCTTGCCGACGGCTGCCTTTAATCAGGTGGGCCACCACATTCTGCAGCAGCTGCAACTTCTAAACTGTCTTCAAAGGTAACCCCACATAGAGCACATTACATTAGTCTAAGCGAGATGAGACCAGGGCATAAACTATTGATGGGAGCAGATGGTTAGGGAGGTAGGGGCGCAGCCGCCATATCAGAAGGAGTTTGTACAGCGCTGCCCAGCTCACGGCTGACACCTGAGCCTCCATGGACAGCTGGGTGTCTAAAATGACCCCCAGACTGTGGACCTGGTCCTTCAGGGGTAGCCACACCCCATTAAACACTAGGTCAACATCACCCAACCTCATATAAGCTAATTTTGTCCCTTTGGGCACTCTGGAGCCACTATGGGCACCCATTTCCCCCTCAAAACAATTTCTAACTATTTTTTACCAAATTTGGGGGGTGGGGGCTGCAGTGGGGGACTGTGTTCTGCCCATGGGCCATGTTTTGCCCACCCTCGATGTAAGGAATAGGATGGAGAGCTTGAGCACAGAGCTTTTTCCTAGTCCTCTGAACGATACCACTGTCTTTATGTACCCATTTGACTCCTCTGTGTGTTAAGAGCCCCAGATTATCTTTCTTGATGAGTTTAAACATATTTAAATAAACACCTAGCCTCCCCACACACAAGAACATCCTTAAAATTAAGAACAGGATCATCACAATAATTTACATAGATGTATTCCCCTGGGAGAATGGTGACTTTAGCACAAAGTAGTATCCTTCCTGTTTATATAATACTGTAACTCCATGGGATACTTGTTTCAACCGAAGGAACACAGCTTCCAGTTTGTGCGCCCTGCAACACTGCCAAAATGTGAATGGTTTTGGTCTCTGAAGGGACACACACAAGATTATTGCTCCAAATAGATTTAACTGGTGTAACTGGTTTAGCTACTTGAAACCTATTTGTTCCATATTCACCGTTACTAACCTGGTTCAGAATTGCATCCCATGCATTGCCATAAAAGGGCCTGCCTTTTAGTCGCTCTTTAACTAACCTGATTGGATACAGAAGGGCTTTATCTAGCCTGCATTAACTGACTTAGCATTTATGCCATAAGGGTCTGGGTCTAACTAGATGCAGCCGGCCCATGTGTTAGAGCATGGGTTGCTGCTGAACAGAGATAAAGCATGCGTGGTGAGGATTTCACAGGGAGAAGGAGAAGCGGGACCCTTCCCCTTCCTGAGCTTCTAATGCCAAACCTCCTGTGCCCTGTTGCTTTTTTCCCAGCTGGGCTCAAAGACTTGGAAGGTAGCCCACTGGGTGAAAGCAGTTGGGGGAAGGCGTTTTGGGGAGGCAAGTGGTCAGCATCCCATTCCTGTTCACCTTTCTCCTTTTCAAATCACACCAGCCACCACTTAATAAGACCTGATGGGGGCAGCCTGCATTCCATCACATGGGTCATGCTGCCATCATGCCTGGTTAGATCCGAAGTGCCCTTCCACTCAGCGCTGTAATGCGAAGTAGAACTTTTAGCTGAAGCCCTTTGGCCCCGCTGTTCAATAGTCCGTGTGGTAGTGGGAAGGCAAACCTGTCTGATGCCAGTCTCCTTCTACCAGCTTTCAGAGCTGTTTTTGGTTTGCTCAGCCTTCCTCCCCCACCCCCCTGTGAACTTGAGCTTTAGCTTGTCTGGTCTGTCTTATTCTCTGCAGGCTCAGATACTCGTGTGCAGAGCGCTCTCAAATATCCTGCTGCTACCATGGCCAAACCTCCCCGAGAGTGAACAGCAGTGGGCCATTCGCTCAACTAACCATGCCAGCCTAATATCCGCCCTCACCAGGGATTACCGCAGCCTGAAATCCAGTGCCATCTTGCCCCAGAGGAAAATACAGCAGGATGATAGTAAGTCTCCCCAGTTACAGGCCTTCAGCCTCTGCCAGCAGCTACTCTGCAGTCACTAGACAGTCATAACTGAAGGATTGGTACTGTTAGAAATTTGGGGCTTGTTCAGAACGGTGGCATTCTTGGGCATGGATTGGGTCTACCAGTGCCAGCACAGCCCCGCTTGGCATAACTGCTGCTTACGTCCTAGCAGATCCTTGGTGATTAACCCTTACTTACTTACCACCTGTGAGTAACACCGAGATCTTGACATCCTCCTCAGTCAGAGAGGGGTTGCTAGAAATCATTGGGACCAGGCTCAGAAGTCTTTTTGTTGCAATCTAGCAACTGCTTGGGGGGGTGCAGAGGGAGAAAGTGTATCTCTCCTTCTACTCTGTAAAGCACCATGCACACTAATGGTGTGGGGCATATCATAATACCACCCCCTATGGTTTCCCAGACACAAGCTCCTTTGTCCCCATATAAGTCAATAGAGTATGTGGGGCTGGAGAAGATGGTGCAACTGGCACATTTCAGTGGCATTCCTAGCCTCTCAGATATATGTAGGTGTGTAATAAGCAGGAGGTACTGATTCACAGGTTAGCTGTATTAAGAAAGGGATTAAGAGCATCCCTCAGTAAAAAGTGGTGCATGCAAAAAGTAGCAACTTCCAGCGGGGTAGTTGTGTTAATCTACTGCAGCAAAAATAACAAGGAGTCTTGTGGCACCTAAAAGACAACACATTTATTCTGGCATAAGTTTTCATGGACTAGAGCTCACTTCTTCGGATGCATGGAGTATTATGGAGCGTTTCAGGTTTATATACAGTACATATGACGAGGGGGAACTGGAAACAGTGAGGTCAGAAGGAAATTAAATGCAGAAACAGTACTCTCCGAATGTAATTTCCTTCTGACCTTACTGTTTACAATTTGTTTTCGTCTCCCCACCCCATATATTAACCACCCTGAGTTCCTTGTGAGGAAGGGCAGGTTATAAATATAAATAAACAAACCTGAAACTCCTCATAATACTTGTTGCATCTGATGGAATGGACTATAGTCCACAAATGCATACACCAGAATAAATGTGTTACTCTTAAAGGTGCTGCAAGACATGTTGTTTTTACATGCAAAACGGTAGCTAATCGTGGGGAGACAGGTTGGCAAATTTGGTGCAAATAATGCTTTTTGTTTAGCTGACAGTACACTCCTTCCTTGATTCAGAGAAAAGCACATTCAAATGATACATTTTCCCAGGCAGCCAAGATTTCTATTATTGAATCTTTATGCTGTCCTAATGTTTGAGATCCCTTTGAAATTGTTCCCTATGCAGGGGATGTAAAATGAGAATTGGGGTGGGGGAGTATTAAGGAGTAAGTGACAGTATTTGAAGATCATGCAGGCATCCTAATTACATAAACCTATTATCAGTTACGTTTAACGTAGGCATAACTATTGCAAATTAATATATTTGTGGCTCCTGCTTATATTAGGGAAGGGAGAGGCTCAGCGAAGGTATGTTGAGCGTGCATAAGTGTGTGCACATGACAATTGATACACAGCATCAAACAGTACTAATTGTAGCTTTGAAGTTTAGAACTATGCACCTACAGGAACTTGTTTTGGCATCCAAGGAAAGTACCTGTATTTGGCTGCTGCAGCAAATATAAAGCTTTTTTATTCCCCAAACTTCTGGTGTCTGAGGCATGCTGCTTCTATGAATTAAAATTGAAGGCACATTTTCTTGTTACACTAAATATATGTAGTGTGTAGAAGTCAGAACTAGCCACAGTCAGAGGACCCACAGGTCCTCTGAATTCCTCTTTAAAGATGGGGCAGACTGACTCCTTCCCAGTAGAAGGTGACTGGGAGGAGGAAAGGGCAGAGCACTGAATCATGCAGAGATGGAGTAGGTGACACCGTCTGGGTTGAGTATCCTGGGCTTATGGGAGCCTTGCCTTATTTCCCATGGAGCATTCGCTGTTCTCTCGCAGCAAACAGTTCGGAATTCCACTTTACCACCTCTGTCTCGTCTTGTTTTCACTACTATGGGAGCCCTGGGGACAATTGTTTGAATATACCCTCTTGATTTTGCAGCTAAAGTCATTATCCATCAGACGCTTAGTGTCTTGGAAGATATCGTGGAAAGTGTCTCTGGGGAAGCCACCAAGTCCCGCCAGATCTGTTACCAGTCGCTGCAGGAGTCTGTGCAGGTCTCGCTAGCCCTCTTCCCAGCTTTCATTCATCAGTCAGGTATAACCATGGGTCCATCCTCACTGGCATGAGTAATTCAGTAACTGTCAGGTGTCTTGTGGTATTCAACCCTCACTCCCTTACTATAGTCAAGACTCCTCCAAATTCTCACCTGCACCCAGCCCTTTTCAGCAAGAGGTCCCATGAGTCTAGGGTAGCCCCACGGGTGCTGCCATTTCACCCACAACCCACCCATCAAATGTACTGAGCATATTCATCAGTAATCCAGATGGTGCCCTGCATGTCATTGGGCAGTCCCAGCTGGCGAAGTCTCTTTCCTGCTAAGGGAAAAGGTAGGTCCTCTTGAGAATTTGCAAAGGAGTCAAGCATGCAGCTTCCCTCACTGTACCTGCCTGTTACTTAAATCCATCAGCCACAATCCACTCTTTCTGGTGGGATGCTTGATTTGTCTCATCAAGCAGGAATCTATTTCCTGGTGCCTTCCACTGAGATGTGGGGAGAGAATTCTCACCTGCTGAATCTCTGAAATGCCTTCAAACCCGTGATAGTAGCACAGTCCATCGGCTGCAATAGTGAGAAGTGGAAAAGTCATTTAATTTTGAACGAAAAAATATTCTGTGGTATAGGAATATAGGAATTGATCCTATACCTATTTATTGACATCTATTTCCTGGTGCCTTCCACTGAGATGTGGGGAGAGAATTCTCACCTGCTGAATCTCTGAAATGCCTTCAAACCCGTGATAGTAGCACAGTCCATCGGCTGCAATAGTGAGAAGTGGAAAAGTCATTTAATTTTGAACGAAAAAATATTCTGTGGAATTGATCCTATACCTATTTATTGACATCTATTTCCTGGTGCCTTCCACTGAGATGTGGGGAGAGAATTCTCACCTGCTGAATCTCTGAAATGCCTTCAAACCCGTGATAGTAGCACAGTCCATCGGCTGCAATAGTGAGAAGTGGAAAAGTCATTTAATTTTGAACGAAAAAATATTCTGTGGAATTGATCCTATACCTATTTATTGACATTTTATATCCCACTTTGGAGACGAATGAACAAGTGGTTTATTGGTGAAGCAACAAGATGTAGCTGTGTTTGGTCTAACATGATGCTAAGGCAGAGCAATTCAGTTTGTGTTCTGCATTGCTACCCCTCGGACATAGCTGTGTATATTTCCAGACCTCACAACAGGACCTCTTCAGTACCGACAGAAATTGATTGATTGATTGATTGTATTTTTATCCTGCTCCTCAGCCAAAAAGGGCCCTGGAGTGATTGACAAATAATCAGTAAATGAAGACACTTCCCGCCTACAGGCTTACATTCTAAAAAGACATGACACACAAGGAAAAGGGGAGAGGAAAGGAAGAGGGAACATTCAGTCTTTCACCAGCGCTGGCGGAAGGGCTCCGCTTCCTCCTCTCATCTCCCTCAGTACAGCTTGTTGGATTGCTGGCCAAAGATGCAACTCTAGATTAAGGCTATGGTCCCATACTTGCACACAATGGGAGTATTGTATCCAGTGGGACTTCTGAATAGTTGCATGGCTGTGACCCCAATCGTGCTTGCCTGCCAGAAGTTCCCATGCATTTTGAGTAATGTTTGTTTGTTTGTGGGGGGCGGTGTGTGTGAGAGAGAGAGAGAGAGAGTTTTCCTTCCTTTCTACTAGCGATGGGCGACTCGTGGACCTCCAGGTGTTTTGGCCTACAACTCCCATCAGCCCTAGGCAGCATAGCCAATGGTAAAGGATCATGGGAGTTGTAGGGCATAGAATCATAGAATAGTAGGGTTGGAAGGGGCCTACAAGGCCATCAAGTCCAACCCCCTGCTCAGTGCAGGAATCCAAGTCAGAGCATCCCTGACAGATGGCTGTCCAGCCTTGTCTTGAAAGCCTCCAGTGTGGGAGAGCCCACCACCTCCCTAGGTAATTGGTTCCATTGTCTTATTGCTCTAAATATACGACAACGGTTCCATTGTCGTATTGCCAAAACATCTGGATGGCCAGAGGTTGCCCGCTCCTGATATATAGGCTGCCCTATACCATCATTCTGGGTCACGTTTAAGAGAATTATTTCCTTGACTCTCCTGCATTGCCACAGCGAGCCACTAGAGTTCAATATAAACCATTCAGCGACAAATCCAGAGTCTTGACATGGCCCATGGGGCCAAGTGTATTTTTACACCGATAGTGCTCAGAGCCCTGTCATCAGCCTCTTAGCTATCTGCCTGCTGGGAAGGGAGAGCTAAGATGTCAAGCTTGGAACATTAGGCTGTGCAGCGGGGATTCCCGCTCTAGGTCCTAGCACTGAACAGCAAAGTGGCTTCTGCCCGAGGGAAGCAGCTTGTCAAAACGTTTGTGGCTTTGTTAATGCTTTCCCTTTTGGCCCCTCCATCTCCCCGTTTTCAGATGTGACCGACGAAATGCTGAGCTTCTTCCTCACCCTGTTTCAAGGGCTGAGGGTGCAGATGGGTGTGCCTTTCACCGAGCAGGTCATACAGACGTTCCTCAACATGTTCACCAGGTAACCTGCTCATCTCTCTCCATCGCTGCGCGTTCAGTTCCTTCGGCACAGAACTTGCGCATCTAACGTGGTGCGGAGCTCCCTTCGGAGATCGGAACCTGACTCAACCTGAGGGCAGTCCTCCAGATGCCCTCTGCTTTTCGCTGGCTGTAAAGCAAACTTTGCAGGAGGCCTTGAGTCCCCCTGAAGGTCACTGTTTTCGTGTGTTGTGCCCTAGGGAACAGCTGGCGGAGAGCATCCTCCATGATGGCAGCACCGGATGCCGAGTGGTTGAGAAATTCCTGAAGATCCTTCAGGTGGTGGTGCAAGAGCCAGGCCAAGTGTTCAAACCTTTCTTACCCAACATCATCTCCCTCTGCATGGAGCAGGTCTACCCAATCATTGCTGAGGTAGGGCCGTTCCGGGGCTGAGTGAGGGATAAAAGTCCGTTATGGAGGGGAAGGCCGAAGCCAGCCCCGGGGCCTGTATCACTGGGCAACCGCTTACTTCTTGAGAAGCTCTAAGATGGGTGTTGGACCTTTCTCAGTTTGGGGGCCAGATTTGGGGAAGTTCTGGGGGGTGGCATTCCAGTGGTGGGCGGGGCCCAAGGCAAAAGGGGCGGAGTCAGAATCCCAGCGTATTTTAGCTTAAAGCTCTTGCTGCCAGTAAGCCTTCAAAATGGGCTGGGAGAGGGGGAGCCGTGCAAAGGCCAGGAACCCGCCAAACAACTGGGGACCCGGGGGATGGGGCGTGGCCATCTGGCGGACCAACAGGGACCAGGAAAAACAGCTGCAAGGCTGGAAACCAAAATCAGAAAAGAAACAGCTGCACCAGCTGAATTCCCAGCGCATTTCAACACTTAGTCTTTATTGAGGGGAAAAACTCTTGGAGATTCTTTTGGAGGATTCCCTCTCCCTTGCTTCTTCCAAAGAAGCAAGGGAGAGGGAATCCTCCAAAAGAATCTCCATCACGAACTGATGAGCAATAAAGCTCTCTCTGGCCATGGGCTCTGTTGACACGGAAGAACGGGCTCCAGTGACAGGAAGCCAGATTCCAGCTGGATATCAGGAGAAACTTCCTGACTGTCAGAGCAATACGACAGTGGAACCCGTTACCTAGGGAGGTGGGGGGCACTCCCACAGTGGAGGCATTCAAGATGAAGCTGGGCAGCCATCTGTCAGGGATGCTCTGATTTGGATTCCTTTATTGAGCAGGGGGTTGGACTCGATGGTCTTGTAGGCCCCTTCCAACCCCACTATTCTACGATTCTATGACACTGAGATCCATTCAGAGGAGGAGGGTCTTGAAACCCCGTGTGCTTTCTTCTCTATCCCCAAGCGTTCCTCTCCTGATGTGAAAGCAGAGCTGTTTGAGTTGCTTTTCCGGGTCCTTCATCACAACTGGCGGTACTTCTTCAAGTCCAGCATTCTGGCCAGTGTCCAGAGAGGAGTAGCAGATGAGCAGATGGAGAACGAAGGGCAGTTCAGTGCCATTATGCAGGTATCTGAAGAGCAATTGGCTAGTGTTACCATGCCCTGCTTCTGAAGGTCCAGATGCAACTGGCTGGATTAAATGGGCTTTCCTCTGGTTCAGCAGTGTGATTTTTATGCTCTTAAAATCTATTCCTGATAAAGTGGTGTAGGAAGAGTTCAGATAATCATTCTGACATGTAGAATATAAAGGGTGGAAATGCATACTAGAATTTGTGTTGCATGTCCTGTGTATGCCAGCTTCCCCCAGCCTGGTGCCTCCAGATGTGTTTGACAGCTGGCTGGGAATGATGGGAGTTGTAGTCCAGTAACTCTGGAGGTCACCAGGTTGGGAAAGGCTGCTATATGCTTTGAAGAATTGAGAGCTTTTCAAAGCAGAGAATGCTTAAAAGCGCAGCTGCCTGTGTTAGCCTGGTGACCACATACAAGTGTGAAGGATAGGAGCATGATGAGAATGGCTTGTGCTTGTGGTCAGCAAATCTCTAACGCCACCAAGTCACTTTTTGATCTGGGTGTTCAGGAAAGTCTGCCTCATCTCTCTGACCAGTTGCTTATTGGGGAGGCCTGACCAGAACACTGAAGCACATGAAGAGCTTGCTAGACCACACAGCATTTTGTCGAGAGAGGCTTCCTCTCAACGCACTGCCATTTCCTCTGTGCCCAGACTTGTTCCTGTATCTAGTGCGAGCCTGTTGGGGGGGTTGACATGCCAAGCAACACATGAACTGCTCCAATTCCACTGTGCTGCTTCCCTTCTGCTTACTCTAAGTGGTGAACCTTCTGTTAATTTGTCAGCAGAATATTATTAACCAGCTGAACTCTCTGCTGCCTTTTCAGCAGTGGTCGATTCCAGCCAAGTGCTTCGGGCCCTTAGCGTTCCCATCTGGGTCATGATCTTTGGGAAAGAGGCTTCTATTTAATGTTCTTTGAATGTTTTCCCTGGCGCGGAATGCCTGCATCCAGCCAGGCTGTTGTCTGGTCGCTGCTACCAAGGTCAGGGTCCAGTCTCTGGTCTCTTTTGGCCGTTCCCTGTTTTTTGTTTCACTCGCTAGACTGGAGGCCTGAGGAAACTTGGGCAGAGCTCTTCCCCTGACCGTATTCTCCTCTCCTGCTTAAACCTCAATCCATTCTTGGATCAGGGCCACTGAATCGCACCCATCCCTACTTCTGTGGGTTGCTTAGTTAGAAGGCTGGTTTCCATCCCCAGAGCCAAGGAAGTGAGATCTTACGCCAAGAACACAGCTCTGCCATGAGAACCTCTGTCTCATGGCAGTTCAGAGAGCTTCCAGATTCTGTTAACCAGCTTCAGTTCTCTGCTTTCTTTATGGCCATTTCCCTGCTGCAAAATGTAGCTGGTGCTAGAAATGCCATGGGGGGGGGGGTGTCCCCCAGCTGTCCCCTATTAGCTGTGCTGAGCTTGGCTTAAGCTTGTGATGAGGACTCTTCATATCTGTCACGTGGCAAAATTATCATAGTTGGGGAACTGGTAGTATGGACACTGCGTAGAAGGAGCAGCCCAAAGTGAATCTCTTACCAGCCTTTGAAGGGGAGTGACTGATATTTCTGCCCCACACTTTCTGGCACGCTCTGAGGTTTCCTTCATGTGGAAGAGCAAAGTCACAGAAAGCAAATTTTGTATACATGTGTAGTCTGCAGCAGCTGTCCTGCATGTGGGTGGCTCAGCTTAGTATACAGTATTGCTTTGGGAAGGTGTCGGTCTTTAAGCAGCCCCTAGGACAGGGGAATGATGCATCTGATGAAGCAGGCTCTAATCCAGGGACGCTTGTTCTGCAACAAATCTGTTTTAGTCTTGAAGGTGCCACAAGACTCTTACTTGAGAGAGTGGAGGGTAGCCTTAACATCTGGACCTTGTTCTTCAATAGGCAGATGTTGGGGCCACCACAGGTTCTCCAAGCCTCTGCTTTCCTGCCTTTCCACCCCCTGTCGTTGGTTGTAGCGAAGAAAAATGCAGAGGCAACTACTGGTAGCTGCTGGTGCCCTGTTTCCAGGCTTCCTTACACAGCACATTTGCAGTGTTGTAAGAGAACATGGCGGGTGAGACATGGGCAACAGCAGCTGCCATAAGCACATGGGGATGGGATTGACAGGGGCTTGGGTTGGGTGTGGTTGGTTGTGTTGCTCCGTCTGCCTGTGCTGCGTAGGATGTTCAGAGCTGGCTTTCGGTCTGTGTTGACTGCTAGCCGTGTTGTTCAACCACGTTGTCCTGAGAGGATTTTCTGTTCCGTAGGCATTTGGCCAGTCCTTCCTGCAACCGGACATACACCTATTTAAGCAGAACCTGTTCTATTTGGAGACTCTGAACACAAAACAGAAACTGTATCACAAGGTAAGCCCCCCCTCTTCCAGGTTATCATGCAAAATATTTAGAAGGGTGTAATCTGTAGTCCGCTTATACAAAATGCTGGGAGAAGAGGGACACAGTAGATGCCAAAGGCTAGAAATTACTGTGTTCTGTAAAAAGAGACACTGCTGTGCTCTCCTGCGTTCTCCCTTCCATGCTGACCATTCCATTGTCAATGAGAGGTGGGGGCACAAGGATCGTGCTCTGATGACAGAATACACAGTGTGTCTTAGACCTGGGTCCTGATCCACTCATGACCCACACTAAGCAGATTCGAGAGTAACCAGTATGGCTCACGCCCACTTGTGCAAAAGAATGAAATGCAGTTGATTGATGGAAAGTGGGTGCAGACAATAAAAGCGAAGACAAGCTTGCACACAGCCCTCAGCTCAAAGTTGTAGCTGCCCTGGTTCCCTTGAAGCATCAGACGTTGCTCCTGGGGCTGTTTTCCCTGAGCAGGTGGCTCCCCTCTCCCCTCTCAGATGAGAATAGCCCTGGGGGCAACGTCTGCTGCTTCAAGGGAACTGGGGCAGCTACAACTCCGAGCTGAGGGGCGTGTGTCAGCTTGTCTTTGCACTGATTGTCTGCACCCACTTTCCATCAATCAACTATGTATCATTCTTTCACACAGGTGGACTTGAGTAATATTGGTACCCTTGAATCTGCTTAGTGTGGGCCCTGAGTGGATCAGGCCTCAGGTACAAGACAGAGTGCTACTGTTTCATTTTGAGAGGAGGAAACAGGAAGAGCTGCTTTTCTGCGTATGTAAAATGTTCTGTTTCCATAACTGCTGTGTGACTGCTATATGGTGAATGACGGGCGGGCTGTACAAGTTCAGATTCATTGAGTGCCATGTCTGAGCCCCACAAAAGCCCCGTGCAGGAGCACCCCTGATCAGACCACGGGCATTCAGTGGGGCTCAGGCAGGCCAGTTCCGCACTGACAGTAGTGTGCAGCCTACACGTTTGTAATTACAGCAGCCTTTCCCCAGGTTTGCTTAGTGAGTGGCACATTATTGCAAGAGCTAGCCATTTTAAATCTAGTGCAAGCAGGCATGCTCAGCTGGTGAATGGATGTCAGGCTGCAGTGACTGTTCACACACATTCTGCCCTCAGCATCCATGCAGCTGAACTGACACCACACTGGATCACAAATTTGTAGCATCATTGTCATCCTACTGGGACTAGGCCTATAGGAAGGGTTTGGTAGACTGGAGGATCTTATGCAGAGCAGATTGGGCTGTGTTTCTTCAGTTCTGCATTCACAGAGCATACTGAGAGGCCTTGTTTTTCCCTGCAGAAGATCTTCCGGACAGCCATGCTCTTTCAGTTTGTGAATGTACTGCTTCAGGTACTGGTCCATAAGTCGCACGACCTCCTGCAAGAGGAAATTGGCATTGCCATCTACAACATGGCCTCTGTGGACTTCGATAGCTTCTACTCAGCCTTTCTCCCAGGGTTCTTAGCCAGCTGTGATGGTGTGGACACCAACCAGAAAAACGTACTTGGAAGGAACTTCAAAATGGACAGGGTGAGGTTGGGCTGACACTTTGGCTGGGGTTGCCTCATGCAAGTTGACTGACACTCCTCTCTCACCCTCAGAAGAACTTTCTTGAATGTCTAGCCAGGATCTTGCCCCTTTCATGTCATGTTCCTGTTGGATTCATCATTTCATCTCCATCCTAAGCTGTGCATTGACACTCAGGGGTTCAGTATGCCTATATTCTCCTTCATGAGACAGAGTGCCTGAGTACGTTAGGGTTGAGAAGGATTCTCAAAAGCATTTAACTTTTCATCAAACAGTGCACTTTTGAAAGAAAAGAAACATTTGTTTGGAAATCTTGCCCGTCTGCCCAAAATTCTAGAGGCCCAGCAAAACCGTGGCTCCCATGCTAGTTGCAAATGTTCCCTTACAGTTAGACCTGACCAAGAGGGGGAAGAAAGTGGTCGGCATGATTCCATGAAAACTACATGTCCCATCACACTTTGCCCTCATGTGGCTTCATACCGATCTTGGGACGATACCTATTTTTGCTTCAGTGCTACTCACCACAAAATCTACTCTGTCCTTGCCTCAGATAATTTCCAGGCGAGATGTCAGGGCTTTTCAGTTCGTAAAGACACTCAGTTTAGTTTTGAAACAGCTAAATAAAATGATCCCAGATGATTGAAAATGGAGCAAAAACAGCACTGAGGTGGTTTCATCTCATTCCTATTGCAAACAAACCTTTTTGAACAAATGACTGCTGAGAACCAACTACCCTTTGCTCTAACTGCAAATGTTAGTTCTGCTATTGCTATAGCCTGTTTATATTTGATGTGTTTCTCTCCCTGCCCGCCCCCCCCAGGACCTGCCATCATTTACGCAGAACGTGCACAGGCTGGTCAACGACCTGCGCTACTACAGACTCTGCAACGACAGTCTGCCCCCCGGGACTGTGAAGCTATAGTTCTTGGCACTGGACGTGGGTCTGGATGACTGAAAAGAACGGATCCACACTCTGCGTGTTGCCACCGTCTCTGCTCCCCCGATCTTGTCAGGCCTGCAGGACGCGCGTGGGCCACGCATGGGAGCCGCACGTCACGCCCCCTCGTTCCCCTCCCAGCTCGTCCCTGCGGCTGAGTCAGCAGCTCTGTTTCCTGCAGGGCGTCTTAAGGCCAACTGCAGGCTGTTCCCTTCGCTGGGTGTTTTTGTCTTAATACTGTGGCATTCAGTTGCGTCTGCAGGTTTCGGTGGCTGGTCTTGTCATGAGGCAGAAACGCCAAAGACTACTTCAGATGTTCCCACCTTCACATCATTCCACCTGCCTTCCTGCCTTCCGCCCCTCCCTGCCATCGTGGGGACACCCCCTCATCCCTCCTTTTTTGTTTTTAAATTGCCTTGAAGCGTCTCTGCCGCAGGTGGGGATTGAGAGAGAGCGACAGACTGACTTCTGTTTCGTTTTTTTTAAGGAAACATTTTTCTCATCATTCCATTGTGATACTAAAATGTGCTTAATGGAAATAAAAAGTGCTTACTTTGTTGTTTTAAACGGAGTTGAACTCTGCTTAGCTCCCAGGGAGGCCTTTCCAGAAGGGACTGTGGGGGCAGAAGGGACAGGTTTGGGAGTAATTCAGCAGGCAGAATCTGTGGAAATTACTCGAGGTATGCGACAGTGTGTGAGTTGCTTGCTAAATGGTTATCAGTAATATTTAATAATGCTTCTGCAATGCTTTTCACATGCGTCACAGCACTTTATAGGCATTCTCAGTATCTATCACAAATGTATCCTGCCTTTCCTCCAAGGTCTTCAGGGTGGCATTGCATGGGTTTCCCCACATTGTTAGGGATGGCGGAGAATTCCGCCACGGATCTCGGTGAGGCCAAATGCTAGTGCATTCGGCGCCCCGAAACCCGTGGCGGAACGAAGCCCCCCCACCCCGCGAAAGGCGCACGAAACAGAGCACTCACCTGCTGCCGTTCCCGCTGCTCTGCGAATGGCGGCTGCATCTGCGGCTGCTATTCGCTTCACCATTTTAGCCGTGATAGGCTACATAAATACTTATGTAGCCTATCACGGCTAATGCAGGGACGCCATTTGTATCCCTGCAGAGGCAGTGATAGGCTACGTAAATATTTACGTAGCCTATCACAGCAAAAAAAAAGGGAACGCAAATTGCGGTGGCTACGGCGGCCACCATTTGTGTCCCTGCGCAGCCCAGCAGCGGCCGGATGTCACTGCGGGCTGCCCCGGCCAGTGGCTCCACGGAGTTGCCGCGGAGCCAGCCGTCAAGGATTTCGGGGGGAGGGACGGAGTGCCTCCCCCCCCACCACGGATGTATGAAATGAAACAGGTAAGTCGTTTCATACATCCCTACACATTGTTTCATTTTTGTATCAGCTAAATTAGGCTTAATAAAGCCATTGGCCCGTGGTCATCAGTGAGATGTATGACTGAGCTTGGCTTTGAACCCAGGTCTTCATCCTCCCAGTCCCACGCTTTTATCTGCTATATTATACTGACTCTTTAATCCAAGGGTGGGCAACTTGTAGGCTAAAACATCTGGAGGGCCACAATTCCCTTCAGCCTTAGCCACAACTGGAGGGACACAGATTGGCCAGCCCTGCTTTTAAACCTTGATCATCTTTACCATAACACTATAAGGTTCACAACTATTGTGATTTCTCCTATTGCAGATGCACGGACTGAAAGGGATTTGCCTAAAGCCACTTAGAGAATCTGTGTGGCTGGGGTGAGATTTAAAATGTTAGGGCAGGAGTCCCCAGTGTGCCACCTGCAAAACCTTTTTTTTTTCCACCAGTTTTTTAATATATGTAAATGGATTTATATATATCCACAGCATTTAATACATATGAAATGCATAACGTTCTAGCAATTATACATAGGCTTCGACAAAAGCAGACCAAATATACAAATTCGTATCCATCTGAAGGTGGCGTCTATACACCACCCGTTCAAATATTGAAAGCGTTATAAGGTCCTCAATCCATTTCATTATAGGAAGTGAGTGTTTTCCTTTCAGTGCTGAAATACCAGTCTTTTAGCTGTCAAAAGGGTGTGCAGAATCCATTTATGCTGACCAGAATCCATTATGCTTGTTAATTTCCATGAAGCAGGTCAATAATTTAAAAGAGCGTGTCCATCAGTGAATATTAAAGACAGTCCAGTACAACAGTTACCTGTGTAGTAACGTCCTCCCCAAAAGAAGCAACTACCGGACATTGCCAAAACATAGGTTTCAAAGAAGCATTAGCTGTATTGCACCGCGAGCACTTAGCTGAATTAGACAATCCCTTGTGAAAGAGACGTTGCAGTGTCTGATAGACACAAAACAAACGTTTTGCTGAATAAGATTCAGCCTAAGACCTATAGATATAACAGGTAGGCGCTTTTGTGGTGGTGCCCACAGCAGTTTCTCAAATTCCCAAATGTGCCCACGAGTTCAAAAAGGTAGGGAAACACCTATGTTAAGGAGTTCCCAGTTCCATTCTCCTAACCACTATGCTGCATTAGTTCTAGGAATGGACTGTACTTCTCCCCCCACCCCCGTACTACAGGCATTGCTTGTGTTTGCTTTTAAATCTGGAGCCTACAGATGCATAGACAGGATTCTGTGAGGATGCACACACCTGTGCTTAGCTGGTGACTTTTTTCAAGAGAGGAAGAACTATATGGATGACAAGTGCATTCTGATTTGATTTTATGATTTAGCCTTCTGGGTATTTTGCTCCCTTCCTGCCATCTTATTCTGTGGTTTGCAGGTGCCCATATGCGGCATCCAAGTCTGTGGGTTCTTGTTTGATTTCTGTCACGGTACCATTCCGCATGTCCCTCGCCTGATGCTGGGGTCAGCAGCCTTGCGAAAATGCTTGCCAATTGCGGTAGCGTGTTTACCCAGAATGAAAGTGCATGTTTTTCTTGTCGGGATCAAGGGTACAGATTTGGAAAGGCGCCCAGGTCCAGATGTTAAAGCAACTGCTTGTCTTGTTTACTCAGAATGCATGTGCCTTATGAGAAGTCTGCTTAATTTTATTGATTATATTTCTCTTCTGCCTTTCTTCTGTCATTGAGCTCAGGGTTGGTCCGCATGGAGTTCCCAGGTGGTCTCCCATTCAGGCACTGACCAGACCAAGACGTGTTAAGCTTCAGCATGGTTGCAGTATCATATGCCCTTGGCCTAATATTAGGGCTTGGCCTAAATATCCTTCAAACAGGCAAATGCCTTCCTCTGGAAAGCCTGGTCCTACAATGCTTGAGGCTGTTTAAAACTCCTATTGCTGCAAAAGCTCCTTTCCATGGGTATAGTTTTCAGGTTCCCCCATGAGGCATTTACCTCAATGGTTAGTGGATTGGTTTCCATAAGCCTCAGTTGATACTGGCCTAGACTGGGTTTTTAAGCTCCACTTCTGCCATGTGCTCACTGAATGGCTTTAGGTGAGTCTTTTTTCCCCCCCTCAGTTCCCAGTCTATAAAATTGAACTACTGTTTTGAACTACTAAACTACTACTAAAATTGAACTACTGAATGACTGTTTTGAAAGGACTGAATTTGGGGGAAGAAAAATGTGCAGTGTGATGAGTATCTTGTGTGGTAGTTGTGTGTTTAGTACTTTTTTTTTTTTGTATAGCACTTGTAATGTATAGGAAATGCAAAAACAAAACAAGCAACGTGGCCCAAAGAGCTTGCAGTCTGAATTTTGCCACTGAGGTTGGGAACTTGGAGACAAGTGAAGAGGCTGAGCAAGTGAAGTTACATATGCTTAAGTGTTGATCTCACTTTTGGGGGTGAAATGGGGGCCCTCTGGTGAGAATTAGGGGAGGGGACCAGGAGAAGAGAACCGAGCAGCTCCCTTTAGCAACATCAGCAGCGGGAGCACATGCCACAGGAAACAGCCTCTGTCCTTGATGCTTGTGCTAATATTTTTCCTGGGGTCAACAAACTCCCAACAGGTTCAGAAGTGCCATTTGCCCTCTGGATTTCAGCCAGTTCAGGGTTGTAGATCAGTAGAGCAGTTTGTGGAACTGGGGATGGTCCTGGACACAGCTCTGGTGCATGCAGAAAAGACCTGGTTGCATCTAGCTTTTGCTAGTGGTAGGTTCTTGGCTGCAACTGTCCTCACAGATCAAGGTGGGCGTTGTCAAAACAGGCCTCGTGTTTCCTCTTAATCATTTCTAATTAGATGTTCTGTGCTGCACAGTAACCACAGAAGCTCCAAGCATCCATGAAACCAGGCTCCCTTGTTCCTGTGTTTATCATTAGGTTTCGTCCCCTTCCCTCTTAGGATGAGTGACACCTGTTCCAACTATAAATACTTGTTGTTGTTGTTTAATATGCCCAGAGCCTAGCAATTAGCCTGATTCTAAACACAGGTTTTTTGTGGCTGTAATTCCTCAGGAGTGTACCCTTTGTCGATTACAGCCTTCTTCAGCCTGCTGCCCTCCAGATGTGTTGGATTACACAGCTGGCTGGGTGATTGTGGGGTGTGTAGTACAATACATCTGGAGGACAGCAGGCTGGGGGAGGCTGGTCCGTTCCAATGTACAGCGTTAGTTTTCCTGATCAGGGGTTGCATCCATATTCCTAGGATAGTAAGTGCTGGTATTCATGACAATCCTAAAAAAGGAATTGGGAATAACACTGCCAAGATCATGCTGCCCTTCTACAAATCTATGGTGCGACCACACTTCGAATGCTGTGTACAGTTCTGGTCACCACACCTAAAAAAAGATATCACAGAGCTGGAAAAGGTGTAGAAAAGGGCAACTAAAATGATCAAGGGGCTGGAGCATCTCCCGTATGAGGAAAGGTTACAGCAGCTGGGATTGTTCAGCTTAGACAAAGGGTGAGTAAGGGGAGACATGATAGAAGTGTACAAAATTATGCATGGTGTGGAGGACGTGGATAGGGAGACATGTTTCTCCCTCATAATACTAGAACCGAATGGGGTCATCCCATCAAGCTGACGGGCGGGAGATTCAGAACAGATAAAAGGAAGGGGTTTTTCACACAGCGCATGATTAAACTATGGAGTTTGCTTCTACAAGATGTATTATAATTATTTATTACATTTCTATACTGCCCTATAGCCAAAGCGGGAGGGTGGTGTTGCACTCATGCCCTGCATGTGGGTTTCCTGTGGGCAGCTGGTTGGCCACTGTAGGAACAGAATGCTGGACTAGATGGACCCTTGGTCTGATCCAGCATCAGGGCTTTTCTTGGGTTCTTATGTTCTTTTCCCGTGAAGCTAAGCTACAAAGAGCTTGCCCAAATTACATATGGGTAATACATCATGGTTTTAACATGTTGGTAAATGCAACAGATGCATGTTCCTGATAGTTACAGGAACCTTCCCCACCAACCCAAGGCTGGTTCAAATGCATGAGGGCAACTCCCATAGCCCAAAATTTCATGCCTGGTACACCTTGTCGGCTGTTTATAAAATATAGCACTATCAGTGGGCATGGTGCTTTACGGAGTACAGGCCCCTGCCCCACGGAGCTTACAACGTAAAATTTGACACAAGGAAACAACAGAGCAAGAGGAGTGAAGGAGAACCATGGGTAAATGGGGAAGGCATAAGCAAACGTTTCCCTTAGGATGGCTGGAATCTGACTTTAGTTGGGGAGTTGAGGGCTACATATGTACTGCATTTAAGCTTTCTAGCTGGGGTGGAAGTATTTTAACCCTTTTGGTGTACATTTTTCAAGGGACAGAGAGAACAAATGTCTTGTTTTCAGAGCATTTCTTGGTCGTCTGGACGTACTCTTCACAATTCTGGAGGGGGAGCTGTGTTGGTCTGTTGCAGCAAAAACAAGAGTCCTTTGGCCCTTTAAAGGCTAACACGTTTATTGTGGCATACGTTTTTGTGGACATTGTCTACTTCATTAGATGCAATTAACAATTCTGATATCCCAATTAGTAGTGTGTGTGTGAAAATATTGCCTTAAGTCAAACCACTGTTTCAAGGAGCTGATATTCCCACTGCAGCCACTCTTTAAAGAGTCAACAGAGCTGGAAAATACCTCTTGTTTGCTTAAGATCTCTTTTATTAGTGCTGGAGAGCGAACTTATGTTCATGGAATGCCTGTGGCCTATCTTTGAGATAAAAGCCTCTTTCCTAGCCTTTCTGTTCACCATGGTTTTCCATTGGAGTGCCTCTCACATTTACATGCTTTTGAAAAATAAAGGAAAAATAGTGTGTTGGGGCTCAGCACAGTGAGAGGCTGAATGTTCAAACCCCTGCTTGCCTGTGAAGTTCCTAAAGTGATTGCAGGTCTGTGACTCCACCTAACCTACCTTCCAGGCTTGTTGTGAAGATAAAGGGGTTGCTAGAGGCAGAGCAGCATAGTGAGTGATGAAAGTGAAGCAGGATCTAAAGGCAGGTTCCTTCATCCTGGTGCCCCTAGATGTTTTGGACTTCAACTTCTGTCAGCCCCAGCCAGCATGGTCAATGGTTAGGAATCCTGGAAGTTGTCCAAAATATCTGAAGTGCACCAGGTTGGAGAAGGGTACCTCATTCCCTTTGTAGTCACAATCTCAGTGCTAAATCTTGTTTTGCAAATACTTTTATGTGTAATTTAAGATGCGTTTTGTTTTGTTCTCTTTTGATATGGTCTGTAGACTAATTTCATGAATTCTATTCTTTGTAGTTATAAGATCTACACTAGCTTTCTCCAACCTGGCATATTCTAGATGGGTTGCACTACAGCTCCCATCATCCTTCAGGCAGCATGGCTATTCCCTCCCCCTTTGTATAAACCGGATGAGGCTCTGTGGGATGGTTGCAGAAACGCGGTGGGCTGGATTAGGCCTGTGTACCAGAAGTTCCACATCCCTGGAGCAGATCATGAGATTAACTATTATCCAGACAGGGATCTTAGTAATTTTTATTTACCTTCTTAGGTTGCTAGTGCCTAAGACCAGGTATTAATTTGGATCAATTTCTTTCAATAAACCATCTGGAGAGCGCCAGGTTGGGGAAGGCTACTGTAGATCTTAGAAGTACGAATAGGATTCATGGAATTCGTCTGTGAACTCGTTCACGTTGGGGATGGCTAATTGACAGCAGCTCTGCATCCTTCCTCTGCCTCGCCAGAGGCGGCCCTTTCCTTAAGCCGTTGGTCCCCCTATCCTAGGCTGGTCTCTGAGTGGCAGCAGTTCTCTCCCTGCCATGGGTCTTTCCTGCTGCTTGAAATCTTTTCCACTGGAAAGCTGGGACTCCTCCTGCAGGTAAAGCATCCCAGCCCTTCCCGAGGTCCTTTGTTCCGGCTGCTGCGGGCGACCACGGAAGCGGCGCTCTTGCCTCGCCCCGCACGCCGAACTGCCTTCCTGCCAGCAATTCCGCGGAGACGAGGGTCGCCTCTCCTTTTGCAGGGACGGAGGGCGCGGCGCGGCGCGGCTTGGGGGCAGCGCGCGCGCTTTGCGCGGACAGAAGGTGCCCCCACCACTCGCGGGTTCGATTCCCGGCGGCCGCAGTTCAGAAAAGCGCGGGTTGCGGGTGACCGGGGGGGGGGGGGCTCGCCTTGAGAGCCGAGGATCCGCCGCCGGACTGAGCAGGCGAGAAGGGGGTCTGCGCTGTGCCTCCTCCCTCTGCTGCGTCGCCGCGGCTGTTTCTGCCAAGCGGGTTCCTCCCCCGATCCCCGCTCTGAAGGTGTGATTTGCTTTGGCCGCTGCTACAGACGAGACCAATTCTGAGGCTAGACGGCACGGCGCGGGGAAGGGGAGGAAGGGGAGCCTTCCTCTGGCCTGCGCGACTTGCCTGATCAGGAGCGGCCGCTGCTTTTCCCGGAGGCGATCAGGTGTGCGGTGGAATTTGGGCAGCCCCCCCCCGCCGCGCGCGCCCCCGGCCCGTGGGAAGGAGAGGGACGGGGGTCCGTTGGCTGGTCTCTTTAAGGGGAGGCCCGGTAACCTGAGCCCTGCCCCTTCTCTTCCCGCCCTCCGGTGGGAGCCTCGCCTGGCCCCGGGGTGGAGCGAGGGGGCGCAGCAGCCCCCGAGGCGGCCGCTCGTCCCGTCCCGTCCCTCCCGGCTATATACCCGGCCGGGCCGGGCCGGACCCCTCCTGCCCTGCGCGGCAGGCAGGCAGGCAGGCACCATGGGCTTCCTCCAGCGCTGCGTGGCGCGGAGCTGGCTGCTGCGGCGACCACGGAGCCTGGGCTGGAGCGAGAGCCTCACGCCGCTGGCGGCTGCGCCCTCCGATCGCCTCCCCGGGGGGCGGCTGTATAGCACGGGTGAGTGCCCCACCCGGGGCTGGGCTGGGCTGAGCTTGTATCGCCTTCCTCTCCGCCCCCGGGGCGGCTGGATTAGCGCGCACCCCTCTCTTGATATCATCATCATCTACATTTATATCCCGCTTTTTTCCCTCTTGCGAGGAGCCCGAGGCGTCCTCCTCTCCATTTTATCCTCCCAACACCCCTGTGAGGTAGGTGAGGCTGAGAGGCAATGACTGGCCCAAAGTCACCCAGGGAGCTTCAGGGCCAAGTGAGGGCTAGGGCCCGCATCTCCCGAGTCCCAGTCCAACGCTCTAACCCCTGCACCACACTGCCGCTCATCCCCTCGCCTTCAGCAATCGCTGCGCTGGACAACAGGCACCCAGTGTTCTTCGGGATGCCCTATATGGCTTGGCACTCTCCGGTGCTTGCACGCCTTGTCTTGGGGTATCCAAACTAGGGTGCAATCCTGTGTGTGTTTAGACAGAAAAATAAGCCTGACAGCTCCCAGCATGCTGGGAATCGTAGGACTTCTTAAATGTCTAAATGTGCATAGGATTACACCCTTAGAGAGTATTTTGTCTAGGCATGCCATCTGGTGGCCTTCCATCCCCAAAACCTGTTGGCCACAGACAGGAAAATGTTGGTCGCTGTACCAACGCGCGCACACCGCCCCAAGGTTGGCCACTTATGCATTGCCCCCCCCCCCGACAAAAGAGGACACCGATTTCCATAAAATGTGGATGTGCCAATTTACATGTAGAGATGCATGTTTGGATAAGATTACTATAAATTAATAGAAATGCCGTATCTCCCACTATAACGGGGCAGAGAGTGACGTGTGTGCTTGCTGCTCAGGTTACTGTCCAGGCTCTAACTGGTGGTGAGCGGCTCCGCGGCCCCTGCCTGCTTGACCTTCTGACGGCTCACGATCTTTAAACCAGAATTCAACTGGGCAGCCCTACAAATAGGGGATGCCTTGCAAATACAGGACTGTCCTCTGACAGCCCTTCAAACAGAGGGTTGTTCTCTGGAAAGCAGGGCACACGGCCACCCTAACCCAACCCGCTCCAGGTTGCAGCCATTAGATATTCCTTTTGGAAACACCGCTGGGCACTCCCTAGTTGCACGCAACTGAAAGATACAAATGGGCAACCTCTTCCAAGCCCCCCCCCTTCCCTCTGCTATCCCTTGAGGAGGCATAAGGGTTGCACCCCAACCCCAGAATTCCCTGTGGTTGCCCAGGCTAGCAAATCCTGGCTGGCTTGGCATCGTCTCTCAGGCATTCCTTCTCATCAAGGCATTTGTAGCTTGGCTGCGCCATCCCTGTTATTTATTCAAAGTGCACAGAGTAGAAACAAGCAGCCCTTCCCAAAGGTAACTCCCTGGACTTTCCTTCTGGTGGCACAGGCTGGCATCCTCTGTGGTGTTCCTACCAAGAGCTGTTGCTTGCAGAGAGGGCCTGTCCTGTGCATGGATGAGGATCACTCCTCGGTCTCTCTGGACTTGCTATCCTGGAGGGAAATCTCTGGTTTGAAATCATGGAGAGCTGGGCTTGAACCCCATTGTCAGTCCTCAAATGCCCATCTTGGCATCTCCTCCCAGCGCGGTGGCCAGATGCCCCGGCATTCCCTGTTTAGTATGCAAGCTAGCACCCACAAGTTGGTCCACGCAAGAAGAGTTTAGGAAGGAAATCAAGCTGTGGGGGGTGGCAACCCTAGAGCCCCCTCCCTCACACAGTACCGGTAAGGCCTGTGCCAGGAGCTGGCCTTGTTTGGCCCTCACTTCACCAGATGGCCCACTGCCAACTCCTGGCGTCTCTGTTATTCCTTCTCGCTGGGGCATCTTCTTCACCTGCCCCCTGCTTCCCTCGCGCTCTCTCTCTGAGTGGATTGGGCCCCAAAGGACAGGGCAAGCAAATTGAAAGTGGCAGCAGTGCTGAGGAGAATGTGGGCCTGTTCAGGGAAGCAAAAACCGCTGAGAACATCCCCTAAACATGGAGCCAGCTCTGTTGGTAAGCTGATGGGCGACATCCCTCACTGGAAAGTTGTCTCCCAGTCTTGCATCCCGGTGCCTTCAGACTGGCCCATTTTCCCAGGCGTTTTGTGTGGAGTGTCTATGGTAGGATATCTCAAAAACCAGCGTAGAATCGTAGAATCATAGGGTTGGAAGGGGCCTAGAAGACCATAGAGTCCAACCCCTGCTCAATGCAGGAAGCCTGGTTCCCAGGCGGTCTCCCATCCAAGTATGAACCAGGGCTGACCTTGCTTAGCTTCCGAGATCATACAAGGTCAGGCAAGCAGCATTACTGGAGGGGTATCATGGAATCATAGGGTTGGAAGGGGCCTACAAGACCATCGAGTCCAACCCCCTGCTCAATGCAGGAAGCCTGATTCCCAAGCGGTCTCCCATCCAAGTACTAACCAGGGCTGACCTTGCTTAGCTTCTGAGATCAGATGAGATGAGGCACACCCAGGCTAATATTATAAGTATTAAGTACAATAGCACCAAATAGCAAGCAAGCTTTTAATGTCTCAGCCTGGTTGTTAAGGAAAACAAGGGGAAGGGGAGGAGAAAAGGTCTACCTAAAACTTCCACCTTAAGATGGTTGCAAACTGCATACTTTGGGGCTTGAATGTGATGCTGAGCTTTTTCTTATCCATCCTTGTTATTTTGCGTAATGTTCAACCTGAAGAACAACACTGGAGAACTCGAAAGCTTGCTCGCTACTCTGTGATGCTTTGGTAGTTGATCCTTATAAAGGTACTGCCTTACTGTGGCTTTGGGCTTTTTTTGTAATGAGCTACCATAGTTACCTCTGTGTTTGGTAGGATGGTTGTCAGTCCCGTCCCCCCCCCTCGCTCAGTGGAAAACTGAGCCCTAGTGTAAGGTGATATCATCAGAGACTGCTCCTTTCATCAACTAATCCTCCCTCTTGCCCTTCCTGGAACCCTTCTCAATGTACTGAAACCCTGCTTCTAAACTGATTTGATGAATGGGTTCTGCTGGCCTACTTTACAACGCTGTTGTACATCATGTACAATTTCCAGAGGGGTAGGCGGTTTAGTCTGCTATATCAAGCACACAAAAAGAGCCTTGTGACACCTTTAAAGACTAAGTAGCAGACTGATGGTGGCATAAGCATTCGTGGACTAAATCCCACTTTGTCAACTGTAGTTGTTGCATCTAACAAAGCAGGGTCTGATCTAGTCCATGAAAGCTTGTGCCACCGTCTTTAATCTGCCACGAGACTCTCTTTAATGCATAAGACGTGCTCTGCATACTTAAATGCACGATAGGTTTGTTAAGTAGTAGTATTATCCTTCTAATTAAAGTTGTCCTTTTTTATAATTGCTCCCAGATGCATCATTCAAGGCTGCAATCCCACCCACCCCTTAGTTAGATCCCAGCCAAGGGATCTTCCCAGCTTTGCATTTTTCTAGCGTTGTCCTGATATTTTTTTCCTCTTCTTCAAAAGAATGTCTGCTGTCGAGTCTCTCTTGTTTCCCAGAGCTGCCATTCTTTTTTCAGCAGGATGCAAAGGCCTTTGGGAAAAAGAGAGGAAGGGAGGGGCAGTTTTGAGCATTAAAGTGTTTATCCTTTTCACTGCTTCCCCAAACTCTTGGGTTCCATCTAGGCCAGCAGATTCCAAACCTTTCTTTTTTCATGGACCGCTTGAACATTTCTGGGGGATTCAGCTGGCCACTTGATAAACATTTTTTTGTCCTACAAATTAAAGCGAATACATAAAACTCATATTGTAATAACATCTTTTTTGTAAGTACCAGCATCATTGTCAAAATCAGTGCTATATTATGAAAATTACAAGCCAGGTGGCTGAAAAGAGCCCTTTTAACTATTTTTAACAATAATTTCTATTGACTTTTCTGTTAAAGTAATATAGTTAGCATCATCAAAAACACAATACAAAAAAAAAACCATCAGAATTTCAAGGTACAAATTCATGTCCAAGCTTTCATCTTAGAGGTATGAAAAATCTAATAATAAAAAATGTGCAAGATATCTCAACAGGGAAAAATTAGTGGGCTGAGCCAGTGCCCTATTATGAAAATCATGGGCCCTAGGCTCAGGCCTTGGTCACCTCCTCAATAAGCTGGCCCTGGTCAAAACAGCCTCTATCTCTGTTGTTAGAAAACATACATCAAGTGCAGAGCTAAAGTACAGATATTCTTGACTGTTCCACAATTTTTCCCACAAACCACCTGAATGGAGCTTGTGAAACACAGTTTGAAAGCCTCTGATCAAGGCAGGACCTGCTTCAAAACTGGAATGGAACCTCTGCATCCAAATTATAATTCCACCTTTGTTTTAGAGCACTTCAGTTCAACTGTATTTATCTTGGTTGCAAGTTCCAATTCAAACAGAAAAACACAACAGTCACAGTAAACGCAAAAACAGCTTTTAAAAACGAGATCAACGGTGCAAACATCATAAAACATCAATATCAGGTACACAGCTTACGTTCTACTGTGTGAGGATCAAAGTAACTCCGACGCATTTCACTACCGCTAGGACAAAACTGGCCACTTCATTCATTTTATCACTGTTTGCCAGGAAATATTCTCATTTCTGCCAGTTTGGGTTTACTCTTCAAGTAACTGGAGAAGTTTTTGCTGGACATGTGCCGAGATTGAACAATGGAATACAGAGTGTAAGTCTAGGTTATTGTCTGCTGCTGGCAAGTTCAGACATAACCCTAATAAAGATTAAAGTGTTTCTTAAAGATAACTTACACAGATCCAGTAAATAAGATCCAAACCCCTACATTGTATTATACCATGGTGTCATCTTGGAATTAGATAATGGTGACCAGTCACCTTGAATATAGATGTTACTGCCTTCTCTTCTTAAGGGCGCAATCCTATGGGGATGGCAGTAAACCTCTGATCTTCGCCCCCCCCCGTATTTTAGCTAGATGACTGTTTTCGCCAGTCTAGCTGAAGTGTCAAGGATGGGGAAGGAAGGTGGCTGGGGAGAGCTCATATCCCCGCTTCCCCAGTCCCCTCCCCGCCCACAGGAACACCCCATTCTGCCCCCTCCGAGTTCGCCGGCGCAGTTCTCTCTACGCTGGCTGCAAGGGGGAGTGGAGCTCCGAGGTCAGAGCACTGTCTCTGAGCTCAGATCCAGGAATCCAAAGTATCCTGCAGCCCTCCAGACTCTGCCTAGGAGCCATAGGATTGCTCTCTAAATTATACTTTTGCAGCGTTGACATGAAGCCCAGGAAAATGACCTACAGAAATGTAGGAAGATGACTTCTAATGCGTCAGACTTCATCTAATCCACCGTTGTCTACTTTGTCTGGCAGTGTGTCTCCAGGTTCTCAGGCAGAGAGAGCGGTCAGTCTTTGCCTTCATCTACTACCTGATATCCTTACTGGAGGAGTCAGGGATTGAACTCTACGTAGAATGCGCTCTACGTGGGGTTACCCTTGAAGACGGTTCGGAAACTGCAGCTGGTACAGAACGCGGCGGCTCGTCTGATTAAAGGCAGCCGCTGGTGAGATCACATCACTCCGGTGCTGAAGGAGTTGCACTGGTTACCAGTTGTTTTCCGGGCCAAATTCAAGGTGTTGGTTTTGACCTTTAAAACCCTATATGGTTCCGGCCCAGCCTGTCTTAAGGAGCGCCTCCAGCAGCACCAGACAGGCCGCTTAACAAGATCAGCCTCGGATGGCCTTCTCTCTGTCCCATCAGCCAGGACAGCTAGACTGGTGGGGAAGAGGGAGAGGGCCTTTTCTGTGGTGGCCCCCACTCTGTGGAACTCCCTCCCTAGGGAACTCCGTCATGCCCCCTCTTTAATGAGCTTCCGCCATGCATTGAAAACGTGGTTGTTCAGGCAGGCATTTGGGGTGGGCTAGGGTATTTTAGAACATGTTTTTATGGTAGAATTTTATTGTTTTAAACTGTTTTATTGTATGTTGTACATCGCCCAGAGTGGCTGGGTGACCAGCCAGATGGGCGATTAATAAATTTAATAATAAATAAATAAATAAATAAAACCTGGGAGCTTTGGTATGCAAAGCAGGTGCTCTGCCACTGAGCTACAGCCCCTGCTGCAAAGAAGGCTTCACCTTCTCAGTCCTTTGTTCATTCGTATGTGCGTTTTATTTTGTTATTTTGTTAATTTTATTCTGGAAGATTCCAATTCCAGTCGACCATGTGTTGTACAAAGATTCAGGTGCTGGCAACGAGGCAGTGAATGCAGAATAAAAGTACTAAACGAGCAAACAAAACAAATGAAATTATAAATGGATCCCTAACTTCCAATCTAATATCTCTGAGGATATAGGATATGACTTCAGGCTTTTAAATTCAGGAAGGGGCTTACTTACCCCTGCGAGTTTGCCAACATTTCAAAACATCAGGGAGGGAAATGTTGGAAGTGAGGTTGAGGGAAACAAAATGCAAGAAATATAGATAGCGACAATTGTGTTAAGGCATAATGACCGTAACAGTTTAATAAGCAGTCTTGATGACAACAAAAGCATCCTGTCATTGGTAACCTAATTCCCACCATAGTGGGATAAAAAAACATTATCTTGATTCGGGCCGGAGGTGATAGCACTGAACTTGTTAGTGTTAATTCAGCAGTTTTTCACACTGGAGTTTCCCTCTGAAGTTCCTTTGTTCAAGAATAGCTGTCCTAAGAATGTCCTGGAGGCTGAATTGTTCTAGTGGTTTCTGAATACTTCCCTTAATGATGTCAAGTTTGTGTCCATTCTTTTGTGTAGAGACTGGCTTCTTTGTCCCGTATAGAATTCAGAAAGGCATTGCTGGTAGATTTGATAGCATATATCACATTGGCAGATGAGCAGGTGAATGAACCTTTGATGATGTGGCTGGCATTGTTAGTGTTGCCTGAGTAGATACAGAGATGTTAAATATGCAGGAACCAAACTGTTGTGTGTGGTAGCTGTGTAATTGCCTTGCTGTTCTGCAACTATATCAGTCAACCATTTCCTTAAGTTGGAACAAAGAATATTTGGCATAGAGTTTTGCCTAAATAGGTCTGTAATTGGGCAGGAAGATTCCTGTCCTCCTTTAAAAATCGGCACAACAAGCGACTTTTCCCAACTTTCCTTACTTGATTTTGGTACCTCTTTGTCACTGTTAGGGACACTATTGGTAAACCAAACATGTTCCCTTTCCCCAATGACTCCAGCCATTAAGAAGCGAGCTGCCAGTTATCTCATAGCCTCGCCTCTTTATCTGCGTAGTTGCATCATAGGTTCTGTTCCTTGGTCACACTAGTGTAACAGAACTTTATGTTCTTGCTGTTCCAGAGAGCAAGGCTTTATTTGTGATTCCCAAACGGCGGGGTGACTGTGTGTGTGTGTGGGGGGGGAGGGATAAAATGTGGGGATTAAAGGAAAAGCCATGGCCATTGGCAGACCTTGTTGGTGGGGCTTATGCTAGTGTGTAAAGGGTATGATCCTTTATACTAATAGCAAACTCGTTCTCTGTGTGTGGATCCTTCTGTAGCCAAAACAGCACCACTCCTGCACGGGAGGGAGGTCTGACCAAGCTCAGGGAAACTTCACAATTTGCAGATGTAGGTATCATCTTAAGGTGGGGGAATCCTACGGGGAAAAAAGGGCCCAGTGAGCATTGGCCACAGAAACAGAGTGTCAAGGGAAGGAGGGCAGAAAACCAGTGAGGTGGAATGGAGTGTCCTGAAACAGAACATAGCTAGGTGGCTGGCTGGCTAGAATGCTGAACAGGAAAACTCCATACTGCAACATTTTTTTGTAGATCCCACTAGTACTGCTAAGGATAACCTGCAGAGGAACCCAGAAGCAGCCATCCCCAATCTGTTGACCTCCAGATGTGTTGGACTACAATGCCTAGTGTCCCCCACTGGCCGGGGGATGCTGGGAGTTGTACTCCAATATATCTGGAGGGGAGCAAGTTGGGGAAGGCTGCTTCACAGCACCTGCCACAGAACGCCTATGCATTGCTGAGGATTCTGGGTTGTGTTCCAGGGGCACGCTCCATTCACCCAGGCCATTGGTCAGGCCTGTTGGGCCTCTGTGTTGCCCCTCACAAAGTGAGAAGGTACCCTGAAAGGTGCCTAACACTCCCCTCAGCTGCCCATGACAGGGAAAGAGTGGTAATGGTGGGTTTCAGTAAAGCTTCGCCATCTCTGAGCTCACTGAAGAACATCAGAAGAGCCCTGCTGGATCAGACCAAGGGTCGATCTAGTCCAGCATTCTGTTCACACAGTGGCCAACCAACTGCCCATGGGTCCTGAGTACCTGGGTCCTCAGCCATTTTAGGACTTTGCACGCTAGATTCAATGTTGTTCTGGTGACTTCTGGCTCTAATTTATATGAATGCCACATTTACGTTGACTAGAAGGATAAAAAATGCTCCAGATAAGAGCATAAGAGCAGCCATGCTGGCTCAGACTAGGGGTCCATCTAGTCCAGCATTCTGTTCACACAGTGACCAACCAGCTGCCAATGGGAAGCCCACAAGCAGGACATGAGTGCAACAGCACCCTCCTGCCCATATTCCCCAGCAACTGGTGTACATAGGCAGACTGCCTCTGACACTGGAAGAAGCATACAGTCAGGGCCAGAAGTATTGGAACAAGAATAACTGTTTTTGCAGTCAGCCTCTGTATACCACCACAATGAAGTCGAAAGGAAACACACCCAGATGGGAGCGAAGTCAGGACTTCCAGCTGTAATTCAAGGGGTTTGGCAAAAGGGGGGCACTAACCATTCAGGAAGGACAGCCAGTGGCATGCACACCTCCCCATCGTTGGTGGATCATAAGTAATGGAATGAACGGCTGACAAGCAGCTGCATGGCCAGGTGTGGCCTGTTTCCTGGGTACCCCATGACCACTCAAGCAGATAAAAGGCCTGGAGGTGGTTCTGAGTGTTACATTTGCATTTGGTAGCTGTTCACTGGAACTCCCAACATGAGGCCCAAAGAGGTGTCCATGCGAGTGAAGGAGGCCATCATTAGGCTGAGGAAACAAAATAAACCCATCAGAGATAGCAAAAACAGTGGGAGTGGCCAATACAACAGTTTGGAACATCCTGAAAAAGAAGGAATTAACTGGCAAGCTCAGCAACAGCAAAAGGCCTGGAAGACCACGGAAGACAACTAAAGTGGATGACTGCAGAATTCTGCTCATGGTGAAGAGGAACCGTTTCACAACATCTAGCCAGGTCAAGAACACTCTTGCGGAGGTAGGCATATCATTGTCAACATCTACAGTCAAGAGACGGCTTTATGAATGTAAATACAGAGGCTTCACAACAAGGTGCAAACCACTGGGAATGCTCAAGAACCGAAAGGCCAGATTAGTCTTTGCCAGCAAACACCTTAAAAAGCCTGTCCAGTTCTGGATCAAGATTCTTTGGACTGATGAAACCAAGATTAACCTGTACCATGATGGGAAGAGAAAAGTATGGAGAAGGAAAGGAACAGCTCATGATCCAAAGCATACCACATCGTCTGTCAAACATGGTGGAGGCAGTGTTATGGCATGAGCGTGTATGGCTGCCAATGGAACTGGGTCACTGGTGTTTATTGATGACCTGACTGCTGATAAAAGTAGCAGGATGAATTCTGAAGTGCATAGGGCTATACTTTCTGCTCAGATTCAGCCAAATGCTGCCAAACTGATAGGACGCTGCTTCATATTGCAGATGGATAATGACCCAAAACATGCAGCAAAAGCTACCCAAGAGTTTCTCAAGGCAAAGAAGTGGGATGTTCTTCAATGGCCAAGTCAGTCACCTGATCTCAACCCAACAGAGCATGCTTTTCACTTACTGAAGACAAGACTGAAGGCAGAAAGACCCACAAACAAGCAGCAGCTGAAGGCAGCTGCAGTGAAGGCCTGGCAAAGCATCTTGTGGGAGGAGACTCAGTATTTTGTCATGTCAATGGGTTCTAGACTTCAGGCAGTCATTGACTGCAAAGGATTTTCATCCAGGTATTAAAGGCGATCCTTAAGTTTGAAATTATGTTGGTTTGTTCCATTACTTATGAGCCACCAACGATGGGGTGTGTATGTTCATGCTACTGGCTGTAACTCCTGAACGGTTAGTGCCATACTCTTGTCAAACCCCTTGAATTACAGCTGAAAGTCCTGACTTCGCTCCCATCTGGGGGTGTTTCCTTTCAACTTCAATGTGGTGGTGTACAGAGGCCAACTGCCAGAACAGTTATCCTTGTTCCAATATTTCTGGCCCTGACTGTATAGCCATCAGGACTAGGAGCCATTGTTGGCCTTATCCTCCATGAATTTAATGAATCCCCTTTTAAAGCCATGCCAGCAGATTAGCTGCCAAGCAACCCTGTTTTGCCCCAGAACACAGCTTGAAAAACCACCAGGTGGAACAAAAGTATGCTCTGATGAGGCGCTGACACTCTCCGCCTCAGGCTGTCTTCTCTCTCCGGTCCCACACAGACGGTTCACAATGTGCTACTACATAGGAGATGTAAACAGGGACTTCTCCCCTGAGGCTTTGGGCCTGCCCCCAACCTGAGACTTGAATTCTGGATTTCCCAGTGTCTCACAGAGCCACAGAGATCTCATCTTGGCATGCGGCCTACTCGCAGTGACTGCAAGTAACATGAAATGGTGGACGGAACTGCCTCGCCATGGATCAGTGGGCCCGGCAGTGATCATAGAGCGAGCAGAGGCCGCCTCTGCTTTCATCAGAGGAGAGCTCTTTGGCCAATTATGGCCCTTATTCATTTATTAATCACATTTTTATCCCACTCTTCCTCCAAGGAGCTCACAATGGCATATGTGATTCTTCTCCCCCTCCATTTTATCCTTATAACAACCCTGTGAGTTAGGTTAGGCCGAGAGATGGTGATGCAGTGCCGGCCCTATCGTTAGGCAGAGTGAGGCAGCTGCTTCTGCTAAGATGTTGGTGGGTGGGTCCCCTGCTGTTTCTGCTGCAACCCCCTAAGCTAGTATTTTGCCCTCGGGTGTGGTGGAGGATGCTGTCCCATCGCAAGCATTGGAGATTCAACTGTCAATCCAGTTGGATTTTGTACATGGAACTGGGGGGCATTTTTTTCCTTCACCTCAGGCAGCAAAATGTCTCAGGCCGGCCCCTGCGTAGACTGGCCCAGCATCACCCAATGAGCTTCATGGCTGAGTGGAGATCTGAATCTCAGTCTCCCTCGTCTTAGACAGTCTAACCACTGCAGTACACTGACTTTCTCCCTGCTCCTCTCAGGCAGGAGGGCTGCAGCAGCTAGACCACAGTAATGCACTCTTTGCAGGGCTGCCCTTGGTGAGTGTGCAGGCTGCAGTTGGCGCATAAGATGGAATTAGATGGAGAGCCAGTGTGGTGTGGAGAGCCAGTGTGGTGCAGTGGCAAGAGTGCTGGACTGGGAGCCGGGAGATCCGGGTTCTAGTCCCCACTCGGCCATGGAAGCTCACTGGGTGACTTTGGGCCAGTCACAGACTCTCAGCCCAACCCACCTCACGGGGTTGTTGTTGTGAGGATAAAATGGAGAGGAGGAGGATTATGTACGCCACCTTGAGTTCCTAGGAGGAAAAAAAGGCGGGATATAAATGTAATAAATAAATAAATACATACATACATACATAAATGGGTCAGGAGTAACTTATTATTTCCACAGTTGGAATGGCCTTCCCAAGGCACCAGGCTTAGTTTATTGGGTGCTCCTTCCCTTAAGGATGTGGTAGGGCCCAAACTTTTTAGACATGACCTCCGTAAGGGAAGGGCCACCTCCTTTCCTAATACACCTTAACTAGTATTAAAACCAAATAAGAATGCCCCCTTACCTATTGTCATCCATGCACCTTGACCATCTCTGCCTTACGAGGGTGTACTCATAGCTTGTGAGCCACCTTACACATCTCCTGAGGGTTTGCCAGTGTCTGAGCCTTGACCAATTTTTAGAAGACGTTCTTGCTTCGTCTGGCTTCTATACTTAGGCTAGCTTCAGGGTACTTTGAATTGGATCTAGTTTGTTACTAATAAATCCAGTTTGAATTCTGCAAGCATAGGCTCTGTTCCCAGTTGCCGCTAAAAATCCCCCTCCCCACAACTTCGAGATTTTGACATTCCACAAAGGGGGCTATGCCGTTCATTTATGGCTTGCTCCACTCGTGGCAAAGTACAACCTCTTCTTCATCCATACGCAGCACATGCAGGGAGAGGAGTTGCCCTATTCTTTCCAGTCATATATTCTGAGGTGGACAAGGAAAGAAGCTATACTGTATGAAAATTGGGGGTAGCGGTAGGGACAGAGGGACATGAAATGGGGGTCTTGGGCAATTCAAAAAAACAGCTCAACACCCATACTTCCTGCTGTTTTCTTCACAGAGGAACAGCATCCAGAGGGGTCTGCAGAGTCCCTGTCCCTGTCCTGCCCACAATAATGAGGACTAGCATCTTGCTTAATTTTGAATGAATGCTGAAATTCATTTTTTTGTGGAAGTGACCCTATTCTACATTACACAAGGAGAACACAAGAAGAGCCTTGCTGGATCAGAGCAAAGGCCTGAATAGTTCGGCATCCTGTGTCCCACAGTGGCCAACCAGATGCCCCAATGGGAAACCCACAAGCAGGACATGAGTGGAATAATCCTGTCCTGCTGCTGTTCCCTAGCAACTGGTACTTAGAGGCATACTGCCTTTGATCCTGGAGGTAGTTTATAGTTATCAGGACTAGCAGCCATCGTTTGCCTTATCCTCCACGAATTTGTCTAACCCACTTTTAAAGCCATCTCAGTTGTTAGCCGTCACCATGTCTCCTGGTAGCGAATTCCATAGTTTAACTACGTGCTGTCCTGAATCTCCCACCATTCAGCTTCATGGGATAATCCCCAGTTCTGTTTCCTTGGTACCGTCACAGCCATTCTGGTCTCCTAAGGTGTCTGGCTCTAACCTCTCTGTCTTTTGCCCGGCAGGCATAGCTGGGCTGCAGGAGCGCACGCTGATAGCCGTGAAGCCAGATGGGGTTCAGAGGAGACTGGTGGGAGATGTGATCAAACGCTTTGAGAAACGTGGCTTCAAGCTCGTGGGCCTCAAGTTGCTCCAGGTATGCTCACTGGCAGAACAGTGGAAGTGAGAGCTGTGCGAGATGTGTACAAACAACACACCCTTTTGTCCTGATATAGCTTGCACTGGCCTTCATGGGTGTATGTTTGGGGTGGGGGTTGTTGGTCAAGTGGTGTCATTTCCACCAAAAAAGGGTGGGGGCTCACTAAAGTTGCCAACTTTTCAATCAGTCCCAGCTTGTCTGCCTTTAAAAGCACTGTGATTTACAGGCATTAGCAACTGATCCAGGAAAAGCTTCAACTGTTGATTACACTGCGGCTAACAGTACAGGAGCAGGTTAGACCTGGGTGTTTTTTCTGGACAGTTTGGCAACCCAGAATCCCACACCGCCATGCCCCTTGGTTCAATTCTAGCAGCCTGCGTGAAGACAGAAAGCAAGATTCTGCAATGGTCATTCTGGATTCCTTACTTGCCTGGGGCAGAATAGGGATGTACGGACTGTGTAAAATCCGCTCCATCTGTTTTGCGGATTGTCAGGTGCCTTTCGTTCTGTCATCCGCCCACAGACGGATGTGAATTTTTTTTTCATCATGTGGAAAAATACGGAAATATTCACATAAGTATTTACATAATTTATCCCAGTACTTAACATTTAGTGTATTGTCCCCTATTCCATTCTGCGTTTCCTCGGCAGAAGCTTATGTATTTTTCTACGGATTTATATGCGTAAATTTCAGGAAAGTAAAAAAATCATCCAAAAGTCCATGGACTCCGCAGGGCCTGAGGGGGTCGCTCCGCAGCAGATTCCGCAGGTCGGATTCTTAGAAATGCGAGCTCATTTTAATCTGTCTCGAATTTCTCCAGCATCCCTAGTGCAGAAGGGTGACCTCAAATCCATGTAGTCCCCCTACAGATGGCCCCTTTTTACAGATGGAGATTCATCCCCTGCCAGGCATGACAGGCACACAAATGTCTGAAACCTTGGAAAGCCACTGCCAGTCAGTGTAGAGTAGATCCTGGACTGGGGGGGGGGGGTGGACAGTACCCCCGTTAAGATTGGCAAGGGGGGCTGAGCCCTCCTGGAGATCATCAGGTAAAAAAAGACTGCTGTTGTAGTCATGGGTGTCTTGGTATTCTATAATTTTTACTTTGATCAGTTATTAGTTGTTAGGTCATAGAATCATAGAATAGTAGGGTTGGAAGGAGCCTACAAGACCTTCGAGTCCAGCCCCCTGCTCAGTGCAGGAATCCAAGTCAGAGCATCCCTGACAGGTGGCTGTCCAGCCTCTGTCAGATTTCTTTTGTATTTTAAAAAGTCAGCGTACCTACCCTTGTTATAAACTTGCTTCAGTAATATTGAATGTGGTAGCTTATAATTTCATATTAACCTTTAATAAGCACATGTAAAAATGTACCTGAAAAGCAGGCAACATTCATCCTTGACACTAGGCATGTCAGAGGAATCTGTTCAGGGTGTAAAGTTAACTGAGCCTTTAGTAGCTTGGCCCCTTGGACTTTGACTCGCTTACCCACAAGCTGTCCCAACTCACCGCAGATCAAGTTGGGCCAGCTCGCAGATTTTCAGAGGGATTTTCCACTTTCCTCTGGGAACTTTTCTTGGATCCCCCCCCCCAGTGACATTTACACAAATTGCAGCTCCAATTTGCGTAACTTGTGCAAATTTTGGCTATAATTTGCATAGCTTGTGTGAATTGTGGCCATGATATGCTTAATTTGTGCAATTTGCGCCTGCAATTGGTGCAAGTAAGCATAGTATGGCCGCGTTTTGCACAAGCTATGCAAATTACGGCTAACCTTTGCACAAGTTACGCAAATTGCAGCTGCAATTTGTGTAAATGTCACTAAGCGGGGGGAGGTCCAAGAAAAGTTCCCAGATTTCGGGGAAAAGCCCGCGGTTCAGCTCACAATTGCAAGGGGAGCCAGGGGCTCCGGGGAAATCCGGCGAGCTTAGAAAGGGCCGGATTTCCCTTTGACAGCCATCCCTACTTGAGGCACACCCCGCCTTAAAAACGCTTGCGAGGCTCCTGATGTGCCCGGTGCTGAGCTAGATAGGCCATTGGTTTGATTCAGGAAGCTGCTTCATAGCATGTTCCTAAGGCATAGGAGGAGAAGCTGGGTAGCAACATTTGATAACTCTAGGAAGAGCAAAGTGGCAGGAATGAAAGCAGGAAAGCTGCAGCTGAAGCGGCTGATTCTTAGGGCTCAAAAGCAGAGAACGTTCAAATACCTTTAGATCTCCCGAAGCGGGAGGAGTTAAGGCGGCCGCGTTTCCTCATCCTGTTCTCTCGCTTCCCCTGCTTGCTATATGGCATAGTCTCGATCAATTTCAGCAGCTTGGGAGGAGGAGATGAGTGACAACTCTGAGAAGGGAACAGGCAAGAGATGCGGTGGTGCCTTGTCTCCTGCCAGATAGGAAGACTTCAAGGCAGTCTTCCCCAGCTGGTTGTGTTAGACAGCAACTCCCATAATCCTCAGTCAGCAGGGTGATTCTGGAGAAGGCTGATTTAAAGTATAGGCGTGCAGTTCAGCTTCCAATCAGGCAACACTGCTCAGTTCTGAGATCAACGTCCTTTGTGCCTCCCAGATTCCAAAAACCAATCTGAATTTAATAAGTGTTTTCACCAGTTGTCTTAAATGAGATGAAGTCCAGAACCAGGGAGGCCTTTCTCAGGGTCCAAACTACAAAAAGGCCCCATCACTGTACCAAAGAAAACCTAACTTCTGAAAGGGAAGGGACGCGAATTGGGGCCTCCCCAGTGGTCTGTAAGGGGCTGCTGTTTTTGATCTCAGGAGTCCCCTTTTTTGGCAGGCCAATGAAGGGATCCTGGCGGAACACTACCACGAGCTGCGCAGGAAGCCATTCTATCACGAGCTGATTCAGTACATGACCTCAGGACCCGTGGTCGCCATGGTAAGGTGCTCTCCTTATCCATGCGCATACCCAGTGGCAGCGCAGACTCTTAGACCAGACTTGGGGATGTGGTTTTGGGTAGGGAGATGAATCACCTTCCATCAGGTCCTCTGCAGACTGGAGGACATCAGTGGGCATGGTCACACCCGCTCAATCATCCACCGCACAACCTGCCCAGTTTGCCTTTCTCCGTGGGGCTCTCAGCACGGAGGAAGGGATGCAGCTGGCGCTGGGAGCAGCCCTGATGAGATGATGAGTGGCGTGTGAAACCGGGACTTGAGAAGAGACAGGCGCCTCCTTTGCACACTACTCGTTGCCCCATGAGGTTGGTGAGTGGCACACAGATAGACTCAACATGTGAAGCTGGGACTCGGCCAGCACCGGGAAGAGCTTCTCCGGCGCTGGCAGAGCAGGACGGCTCATTTGTGCACCGCGCACCATCCTCATTGGGGCTGCAAGTGGCAACTCGCAGTCCTGGTGGAGTTTCTGGTGCTGCATTTTATTTGCAATTTTATTTTATTTATTAAATTTCTTAATCGCCCATTTGGCCGGTCACCCGGCCACTCTGGGCGATGTACAGCAGTACAGTTTAAAACAGTAAAATTACACATTAAGCATTATTTAGAAATACCCTAACCCACCCCAAATGCCTACCTGAATAACCAAGTTTTCAGTGTGTGGCGGAAGCTCATTAAAAGCATGGTGGAGTTTCCTAAGGAGGGAGTTCCACAGAGTGGGGGCCACCACAGAGAAGGCCCTCTCCCTCATCCTCACTAGCCTAGCTGTCCTGGCTGATGGGACAGAGAGAAGGCCATCTGAGGCTGATCTTGTTGAGCGGCCTGTTTGGTGTTGCTGGAGGCGCTCCTTGAGATAGGCTGGGCAGGAACTGTATAGGGTTTTAAAGGTCAAAACCAACACCTTGAATTTGGCCTGGAAAACAGCTGGTAGCCAGTACAACTCCTTCAGCACCGGAGTGATGTGATCACGCCGGCGGCTGCCTTTAATGAGGGATAAGAGAAGGGATTCACCGTGGTCACTTGGGAGGAGTTTAAGGGGGAGGCGCTGTTGTTTTGGATGCTAAGGGGAATCCCAACAGGGAATTCCTCCAGGGGGAGGGGTTTAGAGGGCAAGCCCCACCTCCCGGAGGAAGCCAAGGGGTCTCTGCAGGCTGGATGGGGAATCTCTGCGGGCTGGGCTAGGCTTGCAGACCAGAGGTTCCCCTTCCCTGTCCTAGACTGTAAGCCTGGCTGATGGTTTTGGGACACTTCCGGGTGTGGGGTAGACAGTTTTGCACTGCGGTCATGTGATGGGACATGTGCATATGATAGTAAAGGATAGCATGGCACAAAACCAGGCAGCCTGCACAGTTTGTGAGCCACGAAACCAAATGCAAGCCATCGCTGGGCTGGCCCTACCATTAGGCAGGGGGAGGCCACCACCTCATGTGGAAGATGCTGGGTGGTGTGGGGGCAGTGGTAGCAGCCCCTTCCACCCTTCCCCTCTGTAGGAGGATAGAGCTGTCTGTGCCATGGGGCCCTCTAAATTAGCCTGCTGCCCCACAATCAAGGATGTTGTCCCGTCGCCAATGTTGAAGGAAGAGTCAACTGCCTGTCCGGTTTTCTTCTATACATGTAAGTTGGGAGGAGGGGTCACCATATTCACTGCAGGTAACAAAATGTGTGGGGCCAGCCTTGCTCACCTTACAGAGTGCTTTACAGTTACTTCCTTGTTTAATTTCACAAGTGGGATAAGCAGAGAGAGAGAGAGAGAGTTCAGTAAGCATCATGGCAGAGCAGGTTTGAACTTGGGTCTCTTGCATCCTGCATTTCACCACCACTGCCCCTGCTCTCAGTGAGTAGAGGACAGTGAGTAGGTTTTAGATATATTATGTCTTGGGAGAGTGATATTCTTGAAAGCTGCTTTGCTTCAGCGTAGGCGTCAGCTTGGACAGCTTTAAAAGGGAATTAGACAAATCTGCGGAGGATGAAGCTATCGATCGCTCCTAGTCATGGTAGCAATATTCCCTCCAGTATTGGAGGGAGTATGCCTCTCCATACCGGTTGCTGGGGAACACGAGCAGAAAGGTGCTTTTGCATTCATGTCCCATTTTTGGGCTTCCCGTTGGTACCTTAGGTTTGCCACTGTGGGAACAGAATGCTAGATGGTAATAGGCCTTTGGTCTGATTCAACAGGGTTTTTCTTAGGTTCTTAATAAGAATTTCAGAGCCATTGGCCTTTGACCTTTCTTCCACTCCCCTGGGTCCGTTGCAGGTCTGGGAAGGTTACAACGTTGTCAAGACCACCAGAGCCATGGTGGGGGAGACGAACCCTGCGGAAGCCAAGCCAGGCACAGTCCGGGGAGACTTCAGTGTTCACGTCAGCAGGTACAGCTCGGGCCAGAACAGCCAGGCAAGCCTTGATTTGACTGATGCTGCTAAGCTGAAACCTTGGCAGGAATCTCTGGCCGTTTAGCCATCCACAATGGGTGCAGATGTCATCTGTCTGGCGAAAGCCCTGTCACCAGGCAAACAGAGCCCGATTAACCGTTTGGTCCAGTATGCTGTAGGGTGGTTCCTGCTGTTGCACAAGGATCTGAGACTGCCAGTATGGGAAAGGAGTCTGTCTCTCTTCTGGGTCAAAATCGTGAAACCGGCGATTTAAGATAGCAATGCATAAATAATGGGAAAGGGGAATATTAGTTTTAGGTTAATTAATTAGGAAGGTTTTGAAATGTAAGCATTATGTTGCCTGTCAATAACCAGATCCTTGCTTGCTTTCTCACCTCCACAGTCTGCAAATAAAACCAAATTCCATTCTTAGATGTACTCGCTTAACATTCTGTTTTTAGATATACTCACATAACATTCTATTTTGTACCCTTACTTCATGGTGAACCACATTAACTACTGTCTACACCAGAGGTTGCATAGGGCAGCCTCTCTGGCCCTCTGGATGTTTTGGCCTACAGCTCCCATCATCTCTCACCATTCGCTGTGCTAGCTAGGGCTTATGAGAGTTGTAGGCCAAAACATCTGGAGAGCCACTAGTTGCCCATCCCAGTCTAGCCATGCTGCAGAATAAAGTAGCAGGCTGGACTATACTACTTCAGAGTGACTGCATAGGTGCGGGCTGGGATCACATATTTGAATGCTCCCTTGCATTTAAACAAACTCCTTGGAAGTGGAACAGTAACAGAACAAGTGCAGGCAGTTTTCAACCTTTCCCTCCGATTTGCTTGTTTATATTTGCAGAGTGTTTTTACGTGGGGGGGGGGCATTACAAAATGCCTCCCCCATCTGCAGTCTGAAGTGGTATAGTCCACTGATTCTACTGCATATGCAGAGCCAACATTAGAACATGGTTCACCCAGAATGCTCCTGGGGGTGGAGTCTCCATCTGGGAGGACCTCTGTTAAAACAGTTTTTCTACATCGGAATGGCCATATGACTCAGCCCCCTGTGAAGATGGTTCAGGATATTTGGGATCACTGCCTTGTTGTGGTGAAGGGGCTTGCGTAACTCAGTGAAGCCATAAGCTATGCCGTGCAGGGCCACCCAAGACGGACAGGTCATGGCAGAGAGTTCTGACAAAATGTGGTCCACTGGAGAAGGAAATGGCAACCCACTCCAGTATTCTTGCCAAGAAAACCCCATGGAACGTATCACAAGGCTAAAAGAGATGACGCCGGAAGATGAGCCCCTCAGGTCGGAAGGTGTCCAATATACTACTGGGGAAGAGCAGAGGGTATTTCCAAGTAGCGCCAGAAAGAGTGAAGCGGCTGGGCCAAAGCCGAAAGGACACTCAGCTGTGGATGTGTCTGGTGGTGAAAAGAAAATCCGATGCTGTAAAGAACAATATTGTTTAGGAACCTGGAATGTCAGATCAATGAATCAAGGTAAGCTGGAGGTGGTCAAACATGAGATGGCAAGATTGAACATCGACATCTTGGGAATCAGCAAACTAAAATGGACAGGCATGGGTGAATTTAATTCAGGTGACCATCATATCTACTATTGTGGGCAAGAATCCCTTAGAAGAAATGGAGTAGAACTCATAGTCAACAAAAGGGTGGGAAAAGCAGTATTGGGGTACAATCTTAAAAACGATAGAATGATTTCAGTACGAATCCAAGGCAAACCATTCAACATCACAGTAATTCAAGTCTATGCCCCAACCACTGATGCCGAAGAAGCTGAGGTTGATCGGTTCTATGAAGACCTACAACACCTTCTAGAACTAACACCAAAAAAAGATGTCCTCTTCATCATAGGGGATTAGAATGCTAAAGTAGGAAGTCAGGAAATCACCGGGATAACAGGCAGGCATGGCCTTGGTGTACAAAATGAAGCAGGACAAAAGCTAATAGAGTTTTGCCAAGAGAACACGCTGATCATAGCAAACACTCTTTTCCAACAGCACAAGAGACGACTCTACACATGGACATCACCAGATGGTCAATATCGAAATCAGATTGATTATGTCCTTTGCAGCCAAAGATGGAGAAGCTCTATACAGTCAGTCAAAACAAGACCTGGAGCAGACTGTGGCTCAGATCATGAGCTTCTTGTTGCAAAATTTTGGCTTAAATTGAAGAACGTAGGGAAAACCACTAAACCATTCAGGTATGACCTCAATCATATCCCTCATGAATATACAGTGGAGGTGAGGAATAGATTTCAGGGATTAGACCTGATAGACAGAGTGCCTGAGGAACTATGGACGGAGGTCCGTAACATTGTTCAGGAGGCAGCAACGAAATCCATCCCAAAGAAAAAGAAATGCAAGAAAGCAAAGTGGCTGTCTGATGAGGCTTTACAAGTAGCTGAGGAAAGAAGGGAAGCGAAAAGCAAGGGAGAAAGGGGAAGATATATCCAACTGAATGCAGAGTTCCAGAGAATAGCAAGGAGAGACAAGAAGGCCTTCTTAAATGAACAGTGCAAAGAAATCGAGGAAAACAACAGAATGGGAAAGACTAGAGATCTCTTCAAGAAAAATTGGAGATCTCAAGGGAACATTTTGTGCAAAGACGGGCATGATAAAGGACAAAGAAGGCAGGGACCTAACAGAAGCAGATGAGATTAAGAAGAGGTGGCAAGAATACACAGAAGAACTATACAGGAAAGATCTGAATGTCCCTGATAGCCAATGATAGTGCGGTCAATGAACTTGAGCCAGACATCCTAGAGAGTGAAGTCAAGTGGGCCTTAGGAAGCATTAGTAACAACAAAGCTAGTGGAGATGACAGTATTCCAGCTGAGCTATTTAAAATCCTAAAAGATGATGCTGTTAAAGTGCTGCACTCAATATGCCAACAAATTTGGAACACTCAACAATGGCCACAAGACTGGAAAAGGTCAGTTTACATTCCAATTCCAAAGAAGGGCAAAGCCAAAGAGTGCTCAAACTACCGCACAATTGCGCTCATTTCACATGCCAGTAAGGTGATGCTCAAAATCCTACAAGCTAGGCTTCAGCAGTATGCGAAACGAGAACTACCGGAAGTACAAGCTGGGTTTAGAAGAGGCAGAGGAACTAGAGATCAAATCGCCAACATTCGCTGCATCATGGAGAAAGCAAGAGAATTCCAGAAAAACGTCTATTTCTGCTTCATTGACTACGCTAAAGCCTTTGATTGTGTGGATCACAAGAAACTGTGGCAAATTCTTAAAGTGATGGGAGTACCAGACCACCTTACCTGTCTCCTGAGAAACCTGTACGAGGGTCCAGAAGCAACAGTAAGAACCGGACATGGAACAACCGAGTGGTTCAAAATTGGGAAAGGAGTACGACAAGGCTGCATATTGTCACCCTGCTTATTTAACTTATATGCAGAGTACATCATGAGAAATGCTGGGTTGGATGAATCAGAGGTCGGAATTAAGATTGCTGGGAGAATTATCAACAACCTCCGATATGCAGACGATACCACCCTAATGGCAGAAAGCGAAGAGGATCTCAAGAGCCTCTTGTTGAGGGTGAAAGAGGAGAGTGCAAAAGCTGGTTTGAAACTCAACATTAAAAAAACGAAGATCATGGCATCTGGCCCCATCACTTCCTGGCATATGGAAGGAGAAGAAATGGAAGCAGTGACAGATTTTACTTTCTTGGGCTCCAAGATCACCGCAGATGGTGACTGTAGCCATGAAATTAAAAGACGCTTGCTCCTTGGGAGGAAAGCTATGGCCAACCTAGACAGCATAGTAAGAAGCAGAGACATCACCTTGCCGACAAAGGTCCGTCTAATCAAAGCTATGGTTTTCCCAGTAGTAATGTATGGCTGTGAGAGCTGGACTATAATGAAGGCTGAGCGCCGAAGAATTGATGCTTTCGAACTGTGGTGCTGGAGAAGACTCTTACGAGTCCCCTGGACTGCAAGGAGGTCAAATCAGTCAATCCTAAAGGAAATCAACCCTGAGTGCTCACTGGAAGGACAGATCCTGAAGCTGAAGCTCATATATTTTGGCCACCTAATGCGAAGAGAAAACTCTCTGGAAAAGACCCTGATGCTGGGAAAGACTGAAGGCAAAAGGAGAAGGGGACAGCAGAGGATGAGATGGCTAGATAGCATCACCGATACAACGAATATGAACTTGAGCATGCTCCGGGAGAGAGCGCAGGACAGGAAGGCCTGGTGTGCTATGGTCCATGGGGTCACGAAGAGTCGGACACGACTGCACGACTGAACAACAACATTCAGGAGGACATATGTAGACTATAGTAGGCTCTTTCCAGGGAATCCTGGGAAATGTAGTTCTGCAATGGGAAGCCAGGCATCCCCAACAAAGAATTTTTGGCACCTCATCCAGCTACAGTTCACAGGTTCAGGTCCGGTCTTACCATGAGGCAGAGTGAGGCAGTTGCCTCAGGCAACAGATGGTGGGAGGCGGCAGCCAAATGTTGGGAGTAGAGAGCTGTGAGTCACGTGGCCTGCCCTAGGCCTGGCCTAAACTAGCCTACTGTCTTCGGGTGTGGTGGAGGATGTTGTCCCATTGCCAGTGTCCAAGAAAGATTAAACCACGAGTCCAGTCAGCTTTTGTACATGGAATGGGAGGGGATGCCATCTTGCCCTTCACCTCAGGCAGTAGAACATCTTGGGCCAGCCCTACCCAGGACACGTTGAGGGAATGGGCCATGACAGGTAACGCGGTATAAAACTGATGTTACTTGTCAAGAGGAGATGGGGCCTTAATGTATGATGTGCCCTCACGGTGAGATTTTTCTTGGAAACAGGAACGTCGTCCATGCCAGCGATTCCGTGGAGACAGCCCAGAGGGAGATCAGCCTTTGGTTCCGCAACAACGAGCTGATAGACTGGGACTGCTGTGATCACAAAATCATGTATGAACTCTGAGGGCCTGGCCTTGCCCACACCCTGATGCCAGATCTACTACCTCTGCTGACATGTTGCCTTTGATCCGTGTTCTGGCCCGTTGAATCGGGGTGGGAAGAAGGATGTGGTTCTTCATCCACTCAGCCACTGCTTGGCAGAGCAGGGGGCACCCCTTGCACAGCCCATTTTGCTAGCTGCCAAGTGCATCGGTCTTACCATGGGGCTGTTGTCTGGAAATATTGACTGATGTGGCAGGAAAACTGTGGAGTACGGGTCTTCATAGAATTCACATTAAAAGCTGGTTTGTACAAACCCACGTCTGTTTTCTGTGCATGGAAGTTGTTGTGCCCATGGTTTGTCTGGCCAGCAACTTGGCTGCGATATTTCACACATGCATGCGCACTTGGAAGGCTTCCAGATACGGTAGCTCCTCATTCATGTATTATATTTCTCTACCGCCCCATAGCCAAAGCTCTGTGGGCGGTTCACAAAAATTTCACAAAGCTCATAGCACGTACCCAGTCATTACTCTTCCGCTGTAAGCTATAAGGGGAATTACAATTGACTTTCCACACGACGTGGCCCTGTTCAAATCTGTGGAAATGCAAGGAGTGTGGGAACTGGCCTTCCTTCATTCATAGGATTAACAACTCACCTTTCTATGTGAATCCTCTCAAGATGGATGACAACGGTCAATAAAAGCAGTAACACAAAATAAAATCCAGACAACCAAAAAATAAAACCACAATGATTAAAAAACAGCTAAAAATCATTAAAAGGATCCTAAATACCACTAAAAAGCACAGAAGAACAGGACAGACTTCACCTGGCACCTAAAAGATCATTTAGGGCACAAGCCTGTCCAGATAGGCGACCGCCTCTAAACTCGGAGGTGACTGCCTATCCAATGCAGGACAGGAGAAGCATGGAGGGGATTCTTCCCTCCACGCTCCTCCTGCCCTGCAATTTTTGGCTAGACAGCCAATTTTGGCTGTCTAGCCGTGGGAGGGTTGAGCGGGGAAGGAGGCTGTTGTACGACACATTGGATGTGTCATACAGGCATTTCCGTCTGCCCCGGAATGCCCCCAGAGACTCCCCTGCTTGGCCGCTCCGCTCTTCTCTTGTGAGCGCCGAGGATGGGGCTGTTCCATGCTGCCTCTGAGGCAGTGTGGAATGGTGGGAGGTTGGTACTCGGGGAACCGACCTCAGAGCGTGGGCTCCAAGGTCAGTTCCCAGAAAACAAGATGCCGTATGGCTGTCTAGCCACTGTCTAGCGGCCATAGAATTGCTCCCTTATTTATTTATTTATTCACCACATTTCTATCCCACCTTTCTGCCAAGGAGCCCAAATTGGTATACATGATCCTCCACGCCATTTTATCCTCACAACAACGCTGTGAGGTAGGTTAGGCTGAGAGTCAGTGACTGGCCCAAAGTCACCCAAGTGAGCTTCATGGCCAAGTCCCAGTCCAACACACAAAGATGGCACCAGGCAAACTTGTCTAGGAAGGATGTTCCAGAGTTTGGGTGCCACCTCAGTAAAGGCCCTCTATCTGGTAACAGCCTTCCTAACCTCAGAAGGCCCAGAATTACAAGATAAGGTGGCAACTTATGAATCACCCAAAAAGAAGAAATGCATCATCAAAGAGGATGGCAGTGATTTGCATAAAATTTGCATGTGCTGATTTATATGTATAGATGCAAATTTAGAACGAATTACTATAATTTAAATAGAAATACAGTGCACCTGTGGTAGACTATGACTAAGTTACCTGTTTGCCTGCTGGTGTAGCCTGCTGTCCCAGTGCTAATTGTTGATACAACAGTTCTGATGGTCTTTCTTTATCTTTAAACTGGAAGTGGACAGGAGAGCCCTTCAAATAGAGGACTGTCCTGTAAAAAAGGACACATGACCACCCTTGGGCCTCTGCCAAAGATTTCATGTAGAAATACTGGTGATTTAGAGCACAATCCCACTGAGATAATCTGCAGCCCCGAACATTGGAGGCTGCTGAGTATCCAATGCAGGGTGGTCCTTCATTTTTGGCTTGGTGGCCAATTTAATTTGTCTAGCCACAGCTTTGGGGACGGGGAGGGAAGGAGGCCACCCAGCATATAGGAAGCTAACACGGCTTCCACGGTCTCCTCCCCTCCCTGCCCCCGGGACTGCTCCCTTTTCGCCATCTCCACGCTCCATTTCCAAGAGTGGAGATGCAGATGGCACAGAGAGAACCACGCTGGCTACGAGAGGGCGGGGAGTGTCGTTTCTGGGAACCGCATTGCGAGCCCTGGCTTCAACCTTGGTTCCCAGAAGCAAAAAATCCTATGGCCCTCTAGACAGCGTCTAGCGGCCATTGGATTGCTCCCTCCGGTAAGGGTTTTTCAAAAGAGCGTAGACCATGCTAACTAGGCGCACAGAACATAAAATAAGATCCTAGATCTACCCTGAAGGTTTTAGTCGAAGAATCTGCACCTCCCTACTGTTGGGTGTTGGCACCAGTGAGCGAGGAAGAAAGAAATGTTGCTTTGTTAGCCTGAAAAGTTCAGTTTGGGCTACAGGACCAAAGTGCACATCCCAGTAGAAGAGTGTCTACATTCCAAAGGATCTGCTTGCTTTTAGATCCCTATCCAAGTTCATTGCAACAGGAAGTGTCCAATAAAGGCCAGATTTTCTGAAGCTGGAGTTTAGCATATCTGGGTAGTTTGTTTTTGAGCCTCTGGTGCAAGAACCAGATTTAGGCGAGTATTACAGAGGTTTGTGATGTTCAGACTGACATTCGTTGCCCTGCACATGAACAATTAGAGCGGAGGGGAGGGAGAAAGGGTTTCCTTTGTTGAGGACCTTGCATCCCGTGACATCCACATGCTTTTGGGCATGGCGGCAGCCATGTGAAGATCAGCAACAGCCAGGGCAGGCAGGGAGAGGCTCCTTTCTGAGCAAACAGTAAGCTGTTTCCTTGCTGTTTGGAGCTTTGATATAGATCCTGGGAGAAGCAACAACATTGGCCTGATTCTAGGGACCAAACCACATGGGTGTTTTGTAACTTGCAGCACAATCCTATGCATGATTACTCTAAAGTAAGTCACACTCAGGAAAATCCCTCTTGTTGTATTTGCTTTGGGGTAAAATGCCACCCCCCAGCGCCATTCTCCTGTATCATCTGGGGGGCATGCGAAGACATTTGGGTTAGCCTTGGGATGCCCCCCAGAATATAGGGGTGCACCCCAAGGTAATCAGTCCAATTCAAACTATCCTCTCCACGGGGAGGGGTTACCCTGCCTCCCCAGACGGACCCTGCCTAGCTGAGCTCAGCAGCTTAGATCTTTTTATTTTTTCAGGTTACTTTGTCCATTTTTTCCTCCTCTCCTTTAGAAACATGAGAAGACCCATGTTGGATCAGACCAAGGGTCCATCTAGTCCAGCATTCTGTTCACACAATGGCCAACCAGTGTTGACCAAGAACCCACAAGCAAGGCATGAGTGCAACAGCACCCTCCCACCCATGTTCCCCAGCAACTGGTGTACCGAGGCTCACTGCCTCTGGTACTGGAGGCAGCACATAGCCATCAGGACCAGTAGCCATTGATAGCCTTTTCCTCCAGGAATTTGCCCCTTTTAAAGCCATCCAAATTAGTGGCCACTAATCACTACATCCTGTGGTAGCGAATTCCATAGTTTAATTATGCGCTGTGTGAAGAAGTCCTTCCTTTCATCTGTCCTGAATCTCCCACCAATCAACTTCATGGGATGACCCCGGGTTGAGTTCTAGTATTATGAGATGGAGAAAAACATCTCCCTATCCACATTCTCAGCATCATGAATAATTTTGTAGACCTCTATCATGTCTCCCCTTACCCTCGTTTTTTCCAAGCTAACAGCTGTTGTAACCTTCCCTCATAGGGGAGGTGCTCTAGCCCCTTGATCATTTTCGTTGCCCCTTTCTACACTTTTTCCAGTTCTACAATATCTTTGTTAAGGTGTGGTGACCAGAACTGTACACAGTATTCCAAGTGTGGTTGCAACATAGATTTGTATAAGGGCAGTATGATATTGGCAATTTTATTCTCAGTTCCTTTTCTAATTATGCCTAACATGGAGTTTGCCTTTTTTACAGCAGTGGCACACTGGGTTGACATTTTCATCGAGCTGTCCATAACCCCAATATCTCTTTTTTGGTTGGTCACTGCTAGCTCAGATCCCATCAGGTTATACTAGAAGTTGGGATTTTTTGCCCCAGTATGCATCACTTTTAATTTGCTTACATTGCCATTTAGATACCTATTCTCCCAGTTTGGAGAGATCCTTTTGGAGCTCTTCACAATCTCTTTTTGCTGATGACACCTACATAATTTGATGTCATCAGCAAACTTGGCCACTTCTCTGCTCAGTCCTAATTCCAGATCATTTATGAACTGGTTGAAAAGCATTGGTCCTAATACAGACCCCTGTGGGACCCCACTATTTACTTCCCTCCATTGGGAGAATTTACCATTTATTCTTACTCTCTATTTTCTGTTCTTTAACCAGTTACTGATCCATAAGAGGACCTGTCCTCTTATTTCATGATTACTAAGTTTACTCAGGAGTCTTTGATGAGGGACTTTGTCAAAAAGCCCTTTGGAAGTCCAAGTAAACAATGTCTACCGGATTACCCATCTACATGTTTATTGACACTCTCAAAGAACTCTAAAAGGTTAGAGAGACAGGACTTACCTTTGCAGAAGCCTTGTTGATTCTTTTTCAGCAGGGCTTGTCTTTCTATAGGCATACTAATTTTATCTTTAATAATACCTTCAACCAATTTATGTAGAACAGACATTAAGCTAACCAGCCTGTAATTTCCCAATCCCCCCTGGATCCCTTTTTGAAAATTGGTGTTGCATTGGCCATTTTCCAGTCCTCTGGTATAGAGACAGATCTTAGGGACATGTTGCATATTTTGGTTAGAAGATCAGCAATGTCATATTTGAGTTATTTGAGAACTCTAGGATGGATACCATCTGGGCCCGGTGATTTATTTGCTTTCAATTTATCAATAAGGTTGAGAACTTCATCTTTTGTCACCACTATTTGCCTCAGTTCCTCAGATTCCCTTCCTGAAAACATCAGTTCAGGCAGTTATCTGTCCTATGTCTTCTACAGTAAAGACAGATGAAAAGAATTCATTCAGCTTCTCTGCAATCTCCTTATCCTCCTTCAGTACTCCTTTAACTCCATTGTCATCCAGTGGTCCAACTGCCTCTCTAGCTACTTTTCTGCTTCTGGTATATTTAAAGAATTCTTTATTGTTGGCCTTGATGTCGTTAGCAGTATGCTCTTCAAAATGCTTTTTTGCATCTCTTATTGTCTGCTTGCATCGCCTTTGTGCAAGCTTGTGCTCCCTTTTGTTTTCCTCACTTGGGCAAGACTTCCATCTTCTGAAGGAAGCTCTCTTTTCTCTAATAGCTTCCTTGACACTGCCCATCAACCATGCCGGTGACCTCTTGGACTTGGTGCTCCCTTTCCTGACCTGTGGTATACATTTTAGCTGGGCTTCTCTTATTGTGGTTTTGAGTAATCCCCAAGCATTTTGAAGGGATTTAATCCTCTTGACTCCCCCTTTTAACTTGCTTTTCACCAGTTCCCTCATTTTAGAGAAGTTTCCTCTTTTGAAGTCAAATGTGACTGTGTTGGACTTCCTGGGCAATTTTCCACTTACATATATGTTAAATTTTATAGCACTGTGGTCACTGTTTCCAGTTGGTTCAACGACATTTACATCTTGTACTAGGCCCTGGGAGACACCACTTAGGATTAAATCCAAGGTCACCTCCTCTCTGGTCAGTTCCATGACCAACTGTTCTAGGGCACAATCGTTTAGGGCATCAAGAAATGTAACCTCTTTGTCATGACTGGAACATGCATGTATCCAGTCAATGTGGGGGCAATTGAAGTTGCCCATTATTACAACACCTCCTTGTTTGGAGGCCTCCCTGATTTTGTTTTCCATCTCAAGGTCACTCTGAGCATTCTGGTCTGGGGGACGATAGCACGTTCCTAGCACTAAATTAGATTTGGAGCCTGGTATTGTCACCCACAGCACTTCTGTGGAAGAGCCTACCCCTTTTAGGTGTTCTAGTCTGCTCAACACTATGCCCTCTTTGACGTACAGGGCAACACCTCCCCCAATACGCCCTTCCCTGTCCTTCCAATAGAGTTTATATCCAGAGGTGACTGTATCCCACTGGTTCTCTCCGTTCCACCAGGTTTCTGTAACACCCACTATATCAAGGTTCTCCTTTAAAACCAAGCACTCTTAACTCTCCAGTTTGGCTCAGAGGCTTCTAGTATTTGCATAGAAACACCTATACACGGTGTCCCTCCTTAGATGCCTCTGGCGTGTGCATCTTTTGCTATGGGACTTTGGCCCCTTTGACTGGCTATTGTGTTCTACCATGTACTCCTGGCCTATTTCCTCCCCTTCTACATTTGGGCAATCAAAAACATTTTAATCTCCATCCCTTTGGGATGATTTGACCCAAACTGGATGCTTCCCAGCGCCTGTCGGCTTTCCCCCAGGGCTTAGTTTAGAAGCTGCTCTGCCACTCTTTTTATGTTTAGCGCCAGCAGTCTGGTTCCATTTTGGTTCAAGTGGAGTCTGTCCCTCTTGTACAGGCCTGGCTTGTCCCAAAATGTTTCCCAGTGCCTAACAAATCTGAACTGCTCCTCCCTGCACCACTGTCTCATCCACGCATTGAGACTCCTCAGCTTCACCTGTCTAGCTGGCCCTGTGTGTAGAACAGGTAGCATTTCAGAGAAAGCCACCTTGATGGTCCTGGATTTCAACCTTTTACCTAGCAACTTAAATTTGGCTTCCAGGACTTCACTACTACATTTTCCCACATCCTTGGTACTAACATAGACCACGACCACTGGCTCCACCCAAGCTGTATCTACTAGGCTATCTAGACAGCACATGATATCTGCAACCTTCGCACCAGGCAGGCAATTCACCATGTGGTCTACACACCCACCAGAAACCCAGCTGTCTGTGTCTAATGATGGAATCTCCCACTACCACCACCCCTTCCCCTGGAGGCACATCCTCGGTGCGAAAGGATATTTGTTCATCTACTGAGGAATGGTCCCTTTCTAAGGGATCATTTCCCTTTTCCTGAGAATGACGTCCTCCTTCCCAGAGACCCGCAATCTCCGTGACAGCAGAGGAGCTGTCACCCTGGGAGTGGGACACAGCTAATAGGTCCCTGTAGGTCTCATCCATCAACCTCTCTGCCTGTCTTAGCTTCTCCAGGTCAGCAACCTTGGCCTCAAGGGAACGCACTTGTTCCCTGAGAGCCAGGAGCTCATTAGACCGAGCACACACCCACAACTTCTGTCCAGCAGGCAGACAGTCATACATGTGGCACTCAGTGCAATGTACTAGATAGCCCCTGCCCTCTGCTGGCTTTCTACTTTCATAACTGGCTTTTTTATTTGAGTGTGTTTTCCCTGGAAAACTTAGCTGTTTACTATGAGAAGGTGGAGAAATTATATATAGTTATTTATTTACAGTTACTTACTATGAGTAGGGAGGAAAAGTCTACTGACCTGGCTTCCTCACCCTGTTGCTAAACTCTCACAGTTGCTCGACTCGCTTGTTTGCTGACGCTTTGTCCCTGGGGCTGAGATGCTTTGTCACTGGGGCCCCTCGCACTCAGAGAGCTGGCTCCCTCGCAAGCATGCTTCCTTATATAGATAGGCCCAACTGCTGCTGCAGTGAATCTGATTGGAGGGCCTCGTTTGAAAAGCAAGGGAAGCTGTGTGTGAACTCCTGATCAGCACTGGTTTTCAGTGGCTGGGGATATAGTTCAGTTGGTCCCCCAGGGAATGGTGATTCCTATTTAGGAAAGAATCCTAAATATAAATAAAAAATCCTTTCCTCACCCCTCCACATCCCTCTCCCCTCTCTTGACTTTTTTTCAGTTTGGGATGGGATTGGGCTTCACAAGAGCAGGTTGGTGTGTTAATCTGGGGTCCTGACCCTGTCAGGATCTTTATCAAAATAGATTTGGGATAAGCCAAAGTAAGACACAGTCACAAATGGACCAGTTTAACAGTTTATTGATTACAGATGTGGTAGTAAATGGATGCAGAAATAAAGAAGGCAAAGAACTTCACACGTCCTTTGTGCTAACCAAAGCTGTCGACTCCCCCCACAGCCACACATGTATCTGGGTCCCAATCAAGATCACTGGACGCCTCTCCACAGACTGATAATCAGTTCTCTGAGTTGGTATGTGCACAGATTCCCCCTGGAGTGAGACCAGCTTGGTATAAAATCATAGAATCATAGAATAGTAGGGTTGGAAGGGGCCTACAAGGCCATCGAGTCCAACCCCCTGCTCAATGCAGGAATCCAGGGCAGAGCATCCCTGACAGATGGCTGTCCAGCCTCGTTTTGAAGGCCTCCAGTGTGGGAGAGCCCACCACCTCCCTTGGTAATTGGATCCATTGTCATATTGCTCTAACAGTCAGGAGGTTTTTCCTGATGTTCAGCCGGAATCTGGCTTCCTGTAACTTGAGCCCATTATTCCATGTCCTGCACTCTGAGATGATCAAGAAGAGATCCTGGTCTTCTTCTCTGTGACAGCCTTTCAAGTACTTGAAGAGTGCTATCATATCTCCCCTCAGTCTTCTCAAGGCTAAACATGCCGAGTTCATTCAGTCTCTCTTCATAGGGCTTTGTTTCCAGTCCCCTGATCATCTTTTTTGCCCTCCTCTGAACCCTCTCCCCCCTTCATGGATCACTGCCTTGTTGTGGCGAAGGGGCTTGCATAACTCAGTGAAGCCATAAGCTATGCCGTGCAGGGCCACCCAAGACGGACAGGTCATGGCAGAGAGTTCTGACAAAATGTGGTCCACTGGAGAAGGAAATGGCAACCCACTCCAGTATTCTTGCCAAGAAAACCCCATGGAACGTATCACAAGGCTAAAAGATATGACGCCGGAAGATGAGCCCCTCAGGTCGGAAGGTGTCCAATATGCTACTGGGGAAGAGCAGAGGGTATTCTGCATCCTTCTTCAAGTGTGGTGCCCAGAACTGGACACAGTACTCCAGGTGAGGCCTAACCAGTGCTGAGTAGAGGGGAACTAGTACTTCCCGGGATTTGGAAGCTATGCTTCTATTAATGCAGCCCAAAATAGCATTTGCCTTTTTTGCAGCCACATCACATTGTTGGCTCATATTCAGCTTGTGATCGACAACAATTCCAAGATCCTTCTCGCCTGTAATGTTGTTGAGCCACGTATCCCCCATCTTGTAACTGTGCCTTTGCTTTCTTTTTCCTAGGTGCAGAACTTGGCATTTATCCCTATTAAATGTAATTCTGTTGTTTTCTGCCCAGCGCTCCAGTCTATCCAGATCACTTTGAATTTTGTTTCTGTTTTCCAAAGTATTAGCTATCCTGCCCAATTTTGTGTCATCTGCAAATTTGATCAGCATTCCCTGCACCACCTCCTCCAAGTCATTAATAAAAATGTTGAAGATGCTTCTGTATATATGCTTTATACAGTGCTTATATACCTTTCCTTGCATGCCCTAATGGATGCATAAAGCATCACAGTCAAGCCAATAGGCCCCAGCATTCCAATCTGGGCTCGGAAGCTTCCCAGCTCTTCATGGAGACATAACACTACGCTATTATCTGAGGGCCAGAGCGACCTGGCAAGAACCAAACAGCTTTACATTTGTTGACATATACAACTGGCCTTGTCTGGCACCAGCACTCCCGTGCGAGACAGCCTACTTAATTACCTAGAAATCACCTTCGATACTATGTTAACACAGGCCTCTATGTATTTAACAAACTGTGTTGAATGTGACTGTGGAAACTCACTGTATTCCTCGCTATGTCTTCCGGTGGAACCCATTACAGATGGCAGAAAGTAGATCTCCAGATATTTTGGACTTCAACTCTTAGAAGTCCCTGCCAGCATGGCCAGTGGTCAGAAATGCTGGGAGTTGAAGTCCAAAACATCTGGAGATCTAGTTTCTGCCCACCCCAGCACTAGAGGGAACAGCCTTGGGCACTGCAGTGATTTTTTGTGAGGAAGGGCATCCCGTCACCCACCAGCTAACAGTGCATGCTGTCTGATGACACCACACCAGTGGACGCTGGGAGCTGTGGCCCAAGCCCAGAGTGCCACGAATTCCAGGCAGGCCCTAAGCAATCCCTACCTAGGATAAAGCCAAGCCGCCCTCTCCTTCAGTTTGAACAGTCCCTGGGCACTTGGAGCCCTGCCCTTGTTCTCCCTAACCAGGAAGCAGCTGAGTTGTTGGGCCTTGTCTTCATTTCGGTACAAGAAGCGGCTGGACTGTGGCCACCTCGCCCTTGCTGTCCCTACCCGGGATGAAGCAGGATGTTAGGCCCAGACAGGTCTGTTCTTGGTGCAAAGAGCAATGTCCTGCCCCCTTCTTGTCAGGGACAGTTTCACTGCCCCCCCCCCCCCCAGTTAGACTCTATCCTGCTCCCATTAGTCTCTATCCAGACCCAGGCCAGGCTTTTTCAAGCACCATCAGCTGCCCCTGCAGTGGAGCAGTACAAGCTGTGGGGGCGTGAGAGGAGGCGGCGGCATTGCTGGGGGAAGCCTTCTCCAATGCTATCCCGCAGCGATCGTCAAACCATGGGTTCTCCTTGTGGGTTGTTCGTGGTTAACAAACCATGGTTTGTTAGTACAGCTGGGCTCACACAACACGACAACCCACACTCAGCCCATACCCTGGCTTGCGAACCCAGCCATGGTTGCTGGGAAAATCCATTTCACTTATAGCTACCTTGAGGAGTGCAGCTAAGCTCAGAGGGAACAGGGAAGCCTGAGAGGGGTGGCAGGTGACAGGAGCATCCCTGCTAATAAAGAAGTGCCGGCACGACGTCCCCGTGAGCCTGGCTCCACTACGCCACTGGTGAGAGGCCCAACCATTCACTGTCCTGTTTGAGAGTGCAGAAGACCATAAGGGGAAAAAAAATAAAAGGCAGCGCCACTGTTTTAGGGACATATTGGGCCATTAAAAAAAGCAATCAGGATGCAGGTCCCCTTTGTATTCCTCCTCTTCTTTCCACAGCTCCTCCAGACTGACGCCCTCTGATTCCCCCTCACAGTGTTTTCACGAAGTTGGGGAGTTATAAGGACCCCCTCCCCAAAACCTGATCATTCAGTTCAAGATAGAGGGGGCTGTACCTCAGTAAATTAAGAGGTTTATGCCAGACATCTCCCCCCACCCTCCTCCTCAGAAACAAAAAGGGCAGTTCCAGTACTTATTTCTGAGGAGACTTTGAGATGCCTCATAAGCAAGGGGGAGTTGAGCTATTCCATGAGGAAACTAAAGAATTCCAGTACCCTTTCTTCTGTGGAGTGTTAAACACACATCCCCTCAGAAACAGAACAGACCGTGCCTGTTAGCTCCTTCAGACGACTATAATTTTGAAATAAATAAATAAGAATTCCTCATGACACAGGAGTTCAAGGGTTCCCCTGGTGGATAGCCTGACATTCTGGTTCCAAAACGGTGGATAAAACTCAGCCTTAGCTATTAATCTTTCTTCCAGAAGTCTTTGGCCTAAGAAATTCCCAGAATTTGCACCTCAGCAGAACCTTGTTCTCTGTAAGGTTTAGGCAAGTTAGCTAAGGCTTCTGCCTGTGATGGCAGATATACGATTAGTCTGCTTGCATCCTGGCAGCAGATATGATCAGCTAAATGCACAGATGGTAATATATCTTATATGTCAAGTCTGAGATTGATCTTTACTCTTTTCTTTGGCAAATACTTCTTTTGGAGAGTCTCTGAAGATGTTGTGATAGAATCAAGGACAAGAACTGTAGCTTGAGTAGAATATCAGGGAGAATGACGTATCAGGGGGCATAGAATTTTTCCTTGGCAGGTCTGATTAAGGAGCGCAGTAGCAGCACCCTCAAGCATCAGGTTGTGCTCTTGCCCTGCAGGGAGCGGGAGTCCTTTGCTACTCATCCCCGTGGGAAGAGGTTTCTGAAGGGAGTAGCACTTAATCCTCCTGTGGATCATAGATTGCCTGCTTGGAATTTGAATTAGGTGCTGGAGGGAGCAATCCTATGGTCCCTAGACAGCATCTGGGAGGCCATAGAATTTTTCGGATTCCTGGATCCGAGGTCGGAGAAAGCACTCCAAACTCAGACCCAGGAATCCGAGCTCCCTGCCCCTTCTCCCTTGCAGATGGCGCAAAAGCGACCTCAGAGAGGAGGGAGCAGTTCTGCGGGCCGGGAGGGGACTGGAGAGGCCAGCTTACAAAGAATCCTCTGGTCTCGCCAGTCCTTCCCTCCTGCTCTGCAGAGTCCCAGCTAGATGGGCGAACAAGCCCATCTAGCCAAAACGCAGGAGGTGAAGATCGCTTTTGCCTCTCCTTCTGCTTTGCATTGGATGGCTGTAACCCTCCAAATTCAGAGGTTTATGGGGATCCTGACAGGATTGTGTGCTAAGGCCCTTATGGCTTCTCCCTTTGAACCCCCAGCCACTTCCTCTCTTAAGGTCCTTCGATTTGCCCTAACACAGTCCATCCCCAGGAAAAGGCTTGGGACAAGTTGGGTATGTGTAAGGCCCTCTGTTTCTGCCTAGATAAGTCAGCTGGCATTAGGCAGGTAGAAGCTTTGCTTGTTCTGCATCAGGATAGTTCCTTGGGTAAGAAGTTCTCTCCCACCATTTCCAGGTGGCTGAGAGTGTGCATTACCTTGGCTTATCCATCTCTGGGGAAGTCTCCCCCTTTGGGGAACATGGCCTACTGCCTCAGAGGGGCAACAGTTAGAGCCATTCAATGGTTTGCAAAGTGGCCACCTGGGCTTCCTTGCCCACCTTTGCAATGATAAGATTGATGTTTTCTCGTTGACAGACACTGCCTCTGGTAGGTGAGTTCTGCAGACAGTGCATGCACACTGATTGGTACACCTTATCCCACCCAGGGAAGGGCTGCTTTGGTACATCCATATGTTTTGGAACGCCCTCCACAAGGTACAGGAGAAAGGGAAGTTTCTTACAGTGAATTCCTGTTTTCTGTATCTTCTGGAGGGCAGTCCACCCACCCTGTAGGTCGGCATACCTACGTTTTCCTTCTAGGCTTCTGCCTCCATTGATTAGGTCTCTTCCATCAGTTGCTTCCCGTCCTTTTTGAGTAATGTGCTCTCATTTTCATGAGATTATAATTGGTGCCTTTGTGCTTGTTTGGGCTTTTCGTTGTTCTGTTATTCTCTTGGTTTAGCATTTGGATTTGAGGGACTATCAGCTTTTTCAGTCTGGTCTGGGAAGACAGGGTAGCTCATCCCCTGGGTAGGGGTATTTGGATTGAACCCTGCCTGTCAGGAGGGGCTAACCCAAATGTCTTGAGATGCCCTCTGGAAGATACAGAAATCAGGAATTCAGTTAGAAACGTTCCTTTCTCTTTTCCTCCCTTCCAACTGCCATTCCATGCTTTAAGACTGTATCTACATTCCTGATATGATAGAACAATAACAAAACTGTTTGCCAACCCTGATTTTAAAAAAAGGGGGGGGGGACTCTGAGCCTGTGCAGTTTTGCATTTTAAACTCACTTCAATCACAGCACCACCATGAATACAGGAATAAAATGGAGGTTGCTTCTGCTGCCCTGAAAGCCTCATCACCCGCTGCTGTCTTGGTGGTACATAGGCCCCCCCTGGGTACACGGAAGGAGCCTCCTCGAAGATTGTTGTACAATCGGGTGTACCCTGGTAATGGTGCATTGCGCCAGCTGATCCTTCTACCACCTGGTCGAACCACAGCTCGGCGGTGTGGCGGTGGCTACATTTTGGCGGAGCGGAGTTTGGTCTGGACACAACATGACGATAGGCCCCCCCTGGGCTGCAAGGCAGGGCTCTTGCCTTTGGCCTCAGGGTCCAACCTTCCTGGAACCACTGCCATCACTGATCTAATATTAACACCAAACATTAATAAGAAACTTGCAAATGTGGTTAGTTCGGGGCACACATTTCCAATTCCTTATCCATTTACACATATTTTGGATATTATTGGCATGGTGTGCATATATTATATAAAACAAGGCATTAAGGGCCCAATCCTATGCAGGTTGAGACAGAAAAAAAGTCCTACAACTCCCAGCATTCCCCAACCAGCTTAGGTTAGCTGGCTGGGGAATGCTGGGAATTGTAGGACTTTTTTCTGTCTAAACCTGCATAGGATTGCGCCCTAAAGGACAGAGAGTAAATATCTCTGTAAGGTACAATCCTATGCATGTTTTGACAGAAAAAAGCCCTACAACTCCCAGCATGGCTGGCTGGGGCATGCTGAGAACTGTAGGACGTTTTTCTGTCTAAACCTGCATAGGATTGCGCCCTAAAGGACAGAGAGTAAATATCTCTGTAGGGCACAATCCTATGCATGTTTTGACAGAAAAAAGCCCTACAACTCCCAGCATGGCTGGCTGGGGCATGCTGAGAACTGTAGGACGTTTTTCTGTCTAAACCTGCATAGGATTGCGCCCTAAAGGACAGAGAGTAAATATCTCTGTAGGGCACAATCCTATGCATGTTTTGACAGAAAAAAGCCCTACAACTCCCAGCATGGCTGGCTGGGGCATGCTGAGAACTGTAGGACTTTTTTCTGTCTAAACCTGCATAGGATTGCGCCCTAAAGGACAGAGAGTAAATATCTCTGTAGGGCACAATCCTATGCATGTTCTGACAGAAAAAAGCCCTACAACTCCCAGCATGGCTGGCTGGGGCATGCTGAGAACTGTAGGACTTTTTTCTGTCTAAACCTGCTTAGGATTGCGCCCTAAAGGGCAGAGAGTAAATATCTCTGTAGGGCACAATCCTATGCATGTTTTGACAGAAAAAAGCCCTACAACTCCCAGCATGGCTGGCTGGGGCATGCTGAGAACTGTAGGACTTTTTTCTGTCTAAACCTGCATAGGATTGCGCCCTAAAGGACAGAGAGTAAATATCTCTGTAGGGCACAATCCTATGCATGTTTTGACAGAAAAAAGCCCTACAACTCCCAGCATGGCTGGCTGGGGCATGCTGAGAACTGTAGGACTTTTTTCTGTCTAAACCTGCATAGGATTGCGCCCTAAAGGACAGAGAGTAAATATCTCTGTAGGGCACAATCCTATGCATGTTTTGACAGAAAAAAGCCCTACAACTCCCAGCATGGCTGGCTGGGGCATGCTGAGAACTGTAGGACTTTTTTCTGTCTAAACCTGCATAGGATTGCGCCCTAAAGGACAGAGAGTAAATATCTCTGTAGGGCACAATCCTATGCATGTTTTGACAGAAAAAAGCCCTACAACTCCCAGCATGGCTGGCTGGGGCATGCTGAGAGCTGTAGGACTTTTTTCTGTCTAAACCTGCATAGGATTGCGCCCTAAAGGACAGAGAGTAAATATCTCTGTAGGGCACAATCCTATGCATGTTTTGACAGAAAAACGCCCTACAACTCCCAGCATGGCTGGCTGGGGCATGCTGAGAACTGTAGGACGTTTTTCTGTCTAAACCTGCATAGGATTGCGCCCTAAAGGACAGAGAGTAAATATCTCTGTAGGGCACAATCCTATGCATGTTTTGACAGAAAAAAGCCCTACAACTCCCAGCATGGCTGGCTGGGGCATGCTGAGAACTGTAGGACTTTTTTCTGTCTAAACCTGCATAGGATTGCGCCCTAAAGGACAGAGAGTAAATATCTCTGTAGGGCACAATCCTATGCATGTTTTGACAGAAAAAAGCCCTACAACTCCCAGCATGGCTGGCTGGGGCATGCTGAGAACTGTAGGACTTTTTTCTGTCTAAACCTGCATAGGATTGCGCCCTAAAGGACAGAGAGTAAATATCTCTGTAGGGCACAATCCTATGCATGTTTTGACAGAAAAAAGCCCTACAACTCCCAGCATGGCTGGCTGGGGCATGCTGAGAGCTGTAGGACTTTTTTCTGTCTAAACCTGCATAGGATTGCGCCCTAAAGGACAGAGAGTAAATATCTCTGTAGGGCACAATCCTATGCATGTTTTGACAGAAAAACGCCCTACAACTCCCAGCATGGCTGGCTGGGGCATGCTGAGAACTGTAGGACGTTTTTCTGTCTAAACCTGCATAGGATTGCGCCCTAAAGGACAGAGAGTAAATATCTCTGTAGGGCACAATCCTATGCATGTTTTGACAGAAAAAAGCCCTACAACTCCCAGCATGGCTGGCTGGGGCATGCTGAGAACTGTAGGACGTTTTTCTGTCTAAACCTGCATAGGATTGCGCCCTAAAGGACAGAGAGTAAATATCTCTGTAGGGCACAATCCTATGCATGTTTTGACAGAAAAAAGCCCTACAACTCCCAGCATGGCTGGCTGGGGCATGCTGAGAACTGTAGGACTTTTTTCTGTCTAAACCTGCATAGGATTGCGCCCTAAAGGACAGAGAGTAAATATCTCTGTAGGGCACAATCCTATGCATGTTTTGACAGAAAAAAGCCCTACAACTCCCAGCATGGCTGGCTGGGGCATGCTGAGAACTGTAGGACTTTTTTCTGTCTAAACCTGCATAGGATTGCGCCCTAAAGGACAGAGAGTAAATATCTCTGTAGGGCACAATCCTATGCATGTTTTGACAGAAAAAAGCCCTACAACTCCCAGCATGGCTGGCTGGGGCATGCTGAGAGCTGTAGGACTTTTTTCTGTCAAAACCTGCATAGGATTGCGCCCTAAAGGACAGAGAGTAAATATCTCTGTAAGGTACAATCCTATGCATGTTTTGACAGAAAAAAGCCCTACAACTCCCAGCATGGCTGGCTGGGGCATGCTGAGAACTGTAGGACGTTTTTCTGTCTAAACCTGCATAGGATTGCACCCTAAAGGACAGAGAGTAAATATCTCTGTAGGGCACAATCCTATGCATGTTTTGACAGAAAAAAGCCCTACAACTCTCAGCATGGCTGGCTGGGGCATGCTGAGAGCTGTAGGACGTTTTTCTGTCTAAACCTGCAAAGGACTGCGCTCTTACTTGGGAGTAAGCCCTGTTAAACTCAGCGGGTCTTCCTTCCGAATAAAGCATACAGAGGATCGGGCTCCGATCTGAGGTTGCAGTCCTGCCCTCCCATCCTTCTTGGTAAACTTACGTAGGGTTGGGCTTTAAAAAAAAAATAATAATAATTAAGCTGCAAAGGGGTGGAAATTTTCCGGACCTGAGTGGGGAGGAGGGAGCTGGATCTATCCCCATCCCCATCCCCATCCCCACCAAGACACAACAGGCATGGATGTTGCTGGCCACTGAGCCTGTGTGATCTCTGCGGCTGCTTCTAGAGAGGAGAATTGCATAACCCAGCGTGCCTCCCATAGATGCGCCCTTCCTAACCAGGAACTACAATTCCCGGCAGGCTTTTGGGTGGGGAGGGGAGAGCCTCATGCGCAGGCGCATTGTGCTGCGAGCGAAGTACCTTGCTGGGCAGGTAAGAGGTGCTCCTGGAAGGGAGGTGGCATAGGCGGAATGATGGGGGCCGGTGGGTGGGAAGAGACGCTGTAAGGGAAGGGAGGGAGCCACCATCCAAGGCTTTGAGGGTCCAAGCGTGAGGAAGCCCCCCAGTTTCCCATCCCCTCCACCCCTCACAGCATGTGGGGCTTGTTTTAAGGGGGGGGGGCTTGAAGGGAAGAGGTGTGAAGACTATAAACCTAAAGGACCAGGAGCTCCATCCAGTTCTGGTGTCCAAACCAAAGTCCTGGGTTCAGAGTTCTTAAATGTGTTTTGCATCGGGTTCTGGTTGGTGGGTTTCAGGGTTCTAGCCAAACGAACAAACAACGAAGTCTAGGGTGTCCAATGTGGTGCCCGCGGACTCCGCTCTTGTCGCCCGCCAGGCTCCCCGGCCCTCCTGATTTTTGTTTTATTCCTTAAGATTTTAAAACGTTATTATTCGTTTATTTTGCCGGCATTCCGCAAAGCGAAGTGCTGCCCTCCGGCGCCGTCTTTATTTGGGTTCAAAAGAGTGAGTGGTTTTGTCTTTTGGAGCTCAGACCCCACCTCTGTCTTGTAATTAGCTTCTCAGACAAGTAACTTTTCTTTTAGTCTTACAAGTTTGCCTGCTGGGGAATGAGAATTTTGGGACTGGCTACACCCTCCATGGTAGGCATTTTATAAATGCGCAACACACACACACACACGCACACACACCATGGCAGTCATTTTATGAAAGCACCCGTGACGCTCTCCCGAAATTCCAAATGTGCCCATCAGCCCAAAAACTCTGGGGACTCCCTGAACTAAGTAGATCCTGCAAGCCTGACGATCAGGTTCTCCACAGACTAACCTGGCTATTTTTCTAGAGCTGCATTTCAGACTCTTAGGTAGACATGCGACACCAATGTATCATGTGCCAAATGATGTTATCTCTAAGGAGAAACAAAATGTGGAGTGCGATCATAGAAAAAGCCCTTACCAGACCTCTGCAGGTGAGGGCGCCCCAAGGAGGGTTCATGCAGGAGCAAGCTGTTCAGAAAATCAATAAATAAATCTCTAAAGTAAGGGATACTGGAGAGAAAAGTTATGAGGAAAAGATTGCGAAGGTATGCTGGTCCCTGCTTTCTGGAATGCATTATTATACTACCATTTTCTGTCAAGCTTGGCAGGAAAAGCTTGTTACATCTGACCCTGACCACCAAATTGGACCCCTGAGGGAACCATTTCCTACTCTTCCATTTCTCTGGAGCGTTGATATACCCATATTGGCGTTTTGAGAAAACAGCCCTTGTTCTAATATCACACTGAGCTGCTGTGTGCGATGCAGGCACAAGCATTCTGAGATTAGTGAGGGTTCCCCCCACCCTCAGCAGTTCATCTCATTGAACTCCCCACCAATTTTTAAGCTCCCCTAAATTAAAACAAAGGAGTATGTGAGGTTGGTGTGAAAGCTGCTGAAAGACCAAACATGTGTACTGCAATTTTGTGCAAGCACATGATATTTTTTGATACTGATATTTGGTATTTTCTAGCAGTTGATATCTGAAGCAAAGAGCATAAAATTGATTTCCCATCTTTTCCCTAATGACCTGCCCTGCCCCATTTATTTATTTACTTGCAGTCTTTTCACCCCACTTTTCAGCCACATTAAAAGGCACTGATGACAGCTTATAAAGATTAATGAGATAGTCCCTGCCCTTAGGCTTATGCTCTAAAAGATGTGACACAAAAGGAAAAGGGAATGGGAAGAAGGAGGAAAAAAGCAAAAACTCAGGCACCAGTTCTTAATTTCAAAGTTCTTATAGGTGTTCTTTCTGGCAGGGAAGGCCAAAGGAAGCTCCCTGCAGCTGCTCTCTCACTCTCTGGCCAATGTATGAGGCCAGGCTGGCCTCCCCCTTGCTATGGAGTTCTCCCTGGGAGGCAGGAGGGTGCAGCCTCTGAGTAGCCCTTGACCCCCGGTTGATGAATGAGGCCAGAGTCTGCAGTCCCAGGGACCTGTCAGTCGGAGCTGTGTTTTTCTGGCAGGGATGGGTAAAGTGAGTTCCCTGCAAAGCTTGCTCTCTGCCTGATGTGTTGGTCCAGGTTGGTCTCCCCTTTGCCATGATGTTCTTCTTATGTTCACTTAGTTATTTTGGAAAGGGGTGTTTGTGGTGGACTACTAGATGATCACTGGAGGTTGCCTTCTGCTCTGTGATCTGATTATCTCCCCATCAAAGGCAAGAATAGTGTTCGCTTTCCCACGGACCCTTCTGGCTATGAAGTCAGCCTTTTTGCCTCCCAGTTGATTCTTGCTGGGTCAGCTCAGCTGCCAGCATTTGTTGTGGATAGTGAAATTATGGGCGTGTCTTGGGATGATTTTGTGCGGAAAAATGGCTGGTTCTCTCTCCCTCTCTCTCTCTCCCTCTCCCTCTCCCTCCCTCCCTCTGGGTTTGTGGTGACCATGACTTGTTTTGTGCAGAACTGTCGAAGAAGCCATGTCCCAACTAGGCTTTGCGTGCCAGCCTCCTCCTGATGTTGACACGGATGACTGTCTCCAGGAATATTCCTATCTCTTTAGTCCTGATATCCTCAAGTGAGTACTGCTAGGACGGTTGTTTCCACTGGCGAAATATCACTTCTAGACTTTTAACCAGATGAACTAAGCCTCATGTGCTTTTTCCCTTTCCATCCCCCACCACTGCTTTCCACTCTGTGTCACACCTCCTTCATTTCATCTTTGATGATCGCTGGCTCCCCAGTATTGTTTCCCCCCACCCTTGTGGTTCTTAGAATAATCATGGGAGGAGGAGACACAAATAAATAAATAAATATTTGTAGTGTAAATAATGGAAATGCAAACCTGTGAGATGCATCTGCAAAGCTCTGGAAAGCTGCTTTTCTGAGCCCATCGTTCAGCTTTTGCATGTTAGCAAAGATAACCACCAGAACGTACATGGGGAAATTTGATGTCATAAAAAGCCCACGAGACAGACATTTGAACAAGAGTAGCTACTTCCGGCATAAGAGGGATGGGCAGTCGAATATCTCTGAGAAGGAAAACCAGCGTTATCTTAGGCCAGAGGCATGCAGAAGGCAGACCTGGATCTACCCAGAGATCTCTGGGTGATTTGCAGTAGATCTACAAGTAGATCTGACTCCCAGTTGTTTAACAGTTGCAACAACAATATGACTTTTTCCCCACTTAAATTAGGCTGCTGAAATGAAGAAAGCTTTGGGGTAGCTAGGACAGGACTTTTGTTTGAAAGGATGGTGAGCTCAGCTCAGTTCAGTTCTGGTACTGAAAACAAATTTCCCGGCTCAGGAAGGGCTCAGAAACACCTAGTTCTTTAATTCTAAATGTATGACTTTTGCACCTGGCTCTGGTTCTGTAAAAAAACTAAAATGGATCTGATAAGCCTGAAGTCTGCCCATCCCTGTCTTAGGCTGCAGTCCTTGCCAGCTTACCAGTGAGTAAGGTTCACTGAATAGTGTATGTTTCCAAGCTCAATTGAAGGTGCTGGTTTTAACCTATAAAGCCTTACACGGCTTGGGACCGCAATACCTGATTGAGTGCCTCTCCCAACCTGAACGTACCCAGACACTACGATCAACTTCTGAGGCCTTCCTCCGAGTGCTACCACCCAGGGAGGCTCGGAAGGTGGCAACAAGAGAGAGGGCCTTCTCAGTGGGGGCCCCCTGCCTGGTGTCAACACTGCCATCTTTTCGGTGCCAGGTTACGGCTGCCTTCTACTCCCAGGCATTTAATGGCATATGATGGGGTATATATGTCAGCTGTCTTGAACAGGTCTGTTATTTAAAAAATGTTTACTGAAATAGTTTTTAGCTGTTTAAATTGTACTAAATTTTGCATGTTAAAAACATTTAGACTATTTTTTATCATAATGTAGTATTTTGTAATGTTGTATTTTTTATGAATTGTGAACTGCCCAGAGAGCTTCGGCTATGGAGTAGTATAGAAATCAAATTATTATTATTAATATTAATAACTACTCAGTGGGACTTACTTCTGAGAAGAAACATATAGGATTGCACCCTAAAGCTTGATTGAATGCAATTTAAATCCATCCTTTTCATGGCCACCTCCATTCCCACCAGTATTAGCTTGCCTCAAGCTTGCAGGAATGACTGTTTGCTTTATTAGAAGCACTGGGTTTGTGCCTTAGCCCTTTTGCAAACCAGTTGCTCTCCTCTCTAATGACTTGACAAGGTACCACTTCCAGACATAGGCCCTGTGAACTTTCATTTTTTCCTTGCATAGACGTCGGTGTGTGTGTATACCACTGCTAGGAACCAAACAGCTCTTCTCTTTTGCGTGTTGGAGTCTCAGTGAAGCATTCCTATACCCACTGGTCTGGCAAAGTTGTTAACACCACTGTTTTGGATAAAGAGCCAAATAACCATCTTTACTGTTGCCCAACATCTGAGCAATATTAAAAACAAAAGGCTAGGTGGCCCCTTGGTTAGTCATTTTGTTGAAAACAAATATAACAGATTTCAGATTTTGGGCACTGGAAAAGCTGAATACAAAGCAAGATAAGCACCTGCTGAAGAAAGAAACGGAGTGGATCTTAAGACCTATCACTGCAGGGTTTACGTGAAGAGCTAGAATTGTTACCACTTCTGTAACTGACCTGTAGTTTTCAGGCATTCTCTAGATTTTGTAGTGAAGTTCAGTCCAGATATGGGAGACCTTGAGTTACTCTCTAAGTCACGGCAACACCAGCGAGAACTTTTAGAAAAACACCTTCTCTAGCAGTATAAATTACAGCCTTTGGTATACTCTTTTCCAGTTGCCAGTGAATTACAGTAGGAGTCATTTGTTGTAAAAATCTCTGCAGGCCTTTTTATAAGTAAGTATTGACACACAGGCCTAGCTTGCAGCATGGGATGATGCATAGTTTTTAATGTTAAATTGTATGCCCAGGCCTTGTTGCAATATCCCTTGTTATTAAGTATGGATACACAGGCCTGGTGTGCAGTGTTGGAATGATGCCTAGTTTTTAATGTTAAGTTGCATGCACAGGTCTTATAGCAATGTGCCTTGCCATGTGTTTCAATTTTTCTTTTACAATGTACTTATGTGTTGTCTTTCTTTACTATTACTGTTACAGCCCCTTGAAGAAGGCCTCAAAATAAGAAAAGAGGCCAAAACGCATCAGCCTTTCCACTAATGAAATCTTTGCATCCTAAGACATTTCTCTCCTTTTTTTGATGCCCATATGAACTACTTTTTCTATTAGAGAAACAAATTGTCACTTAAATCTGAGGGGAAGCACCCCCATGCGTCTTTCCTATCCTTAGCAAAAGCAAAATGTTCCGTTTACCTTTGATGCTTCATTTCTATTTTTGTGTCCTAAACTGAACCCTCTGCACTGCGGAAGGATTGGTAGCAGCTATACCTTATTGGGTTGTCTTTGTCTTTTGAGGGCCAGTGTGATGGAATAGCTAGCCCATTCTGTTTGGACTAGGAATGCTATTCCTAGTCCAAACAGACTAGTCCAGCCTTAAGCTCGTTAGATGACCTTGTGCAAGTCACTTCCTCAGTTTAATCCAACCTCACAGGGTTGTTGTGAAGCCAAACTACTTGCAATAGAAGTGTGACAAATAAAGACCAAATTTAAGTATATCAGCACACCATCTTCATATTTCAGACTTGCCTTCTGTAGTGCAGGTGGTCTCTTGTAAGATAGTGCTATAAGAACCGTTCGATCTGCTTGGAATTGGTGTCAGGTAACTTGAGTGGATTTGCTTCTTCCTTTGTTTTGTGCCATAACTTTCCCTGGGACTTGCTGCTGTTTCTGAATTCGCTTGACAAAAACAACAACAATCAGTATGGATCCCATTAGCTATGGTTTTAAATATTCTCCTTCTGATTTCCTAGGGGAAAAGTTGCATTCATCACTGGAGGTGGTTCCGGTATTGGATTCCGCATAGCTGAGATTTTGATGAGGTACAGCTAAGGCTCGGGGGGGGGGGGGGGAGTTCTCTGGTGAGTTCTCATCTTTTTTGATCCTACTTTTGGGGATGCTTTTGCCCTCTGCTCTGTTCATCTTCATCCATTTCCATGACTGGGCAGCTGTCGATCTGTTCTTGGGAAGCCAGCATTTCCCTCCCCTCACAGCTGTATCATGCTTTGTGGCAATTGTATTTTCTGCTGATGTTTCCCATGTGTGTCTTTAAATACGTTGTGGAGCTGCAGCCAACGGAGCTTCTCCGTTGCATGTTTGAGGGACATGCCTCTGACCTCTTTACTACAGAAGACCAGTTGCCATAAAGCAGTTCTTTCTTAGATGGGGGCCCATCCCTGTTCTGGGATCAGTTCTTCTGAGGTTCACAAAACCCTCAATAACTTTTGTATTCCTGGCTTTTGCTGCTGGACTTCTCCCTTGAAGTTTAGATACCAGATGTGTCAATGAAGCCTAGAGCTTTGTGACCTGCAACTTTTATTTTCATGTTTCTTAGTCACACAAGGGTAAATGGCATCACCTCTTTGCCCTATTGGCTTGGCTGGATTCTGTTGGCCAAGCGAGCAATTTGTGGGTGTTGCAAGCAGGATAGTTCTGCATCAGAAACTGTGCTTGTAGAGGAGACTTAAAGGTAAAGGTGTCCCCAACCAGTCGTGTCCGACTCTAGGGTGTGGTGCTCATCTCCATTTCTAAGCCGAAGAGCCACCGCTGTCCGAAGACGCTTCCGTGGTCATGTGGCCGGCATGACTGAACACCGAGGTGCACGGAACGCTGTTACCTTTCCCCCCGAGGCGGTACCTATTTATCTACTTGCAATTTCTTGCTTTCGAACTGCTAGGTTGGCAGAAGCTGGGACTGAAGACGGGAGCTCACTCCGTCACGCGGCACTCGGGTCTCGAACTGCTGACCTGCCGACCTTCCGGTCTACAGTTCAGCGTCTTAACTGCTAAGCCACTGCGGCCCTTAGAGGAGACTTAGCTGTCCTCTAAACGATGAGCCTCTTGCCCTTAACTGTTATGGAGAAATATTTTGTTGCCTTATTGACTCCGGCCCTGTGTGGGAAACTTGGAAACCTCACAACGAATGAATTTCTGAGGCTAGCAGTAGAAAGCAGCAGCAGGAAAAGGGAGAGTCCTAATGGGAAGTCCTTGGTGTGCTGCAAGTGACTGATGAGGTGTGTAGGCCTGATGAAGAAGCCGTTTTTTGCAGCTAGGGAAAAGAGCCAGGTCTGGGACTCTGCTGCAGGAGCCCAGGACAAGTCTGTGTGTACGCTGCAGTTCTGTGGGCGCGAAGAATGAGCGGTGGCCACAGAATTCAGCTTCCTGAGAGTGTCAGCTTTCATTTTTAAGAAAGCAAGTTTCTAGCCCTTAGGGCAACCAAGGTAAACTTGAAACTCTGTGGTTAATGCCTGCTGAAATCTTGGCACCCAGAGAGTACGAGTTTCATTCATTGAGGGTGGGGCTCCAGTGTTACCCCTGCTATGGCTAGTAAAAGCAAAATAACATGCAAAAAAAAGAAGCAGCAGAAAGGACAGAATGAACTATGCAAGATGAGGAACATGGTGAACATTTGCGCAATTTATTCAGGTTGCAAAATTCAACTTCCCTTGGCACAGAATTTGGATCGTCTACGTGCAGAAATTTCCTTTTTCCCCTTTTTTCAGTACAGGGTACACACAGTCCTCACCTAGCAGCTCATCTGTATAGCCACCTTTTTTCTGCATTCAGAGCGCTGGATCTTTAGTAGGATATGCTCACATGTTCTTTTTGCCTATAGCGGTTTCATGACCGGCTTAGCTGGTTTTCCTTCATTTTTATAGCACGAAATCCTGAACCTGCTTTTCACATTTACTACAGTACCGATGCTTGGGGAAATGCCAGGAAGCCTAATCCACCTTCCAGGCTGCTTTCTAGCTGTTGTGGGGCTCCTTTTCAAGAGAGGGAGAAGACCCCATGAGCAGAGAGCAGCCTGGGTGGAGGGCGGAAGTGGCTGATGCTTACCAAGGACGATTTTCTCCCCTCTCCTGGGAGCTGTACTGTAGCATACGGCTCCCAAGGGAAGGAGAAAAACAACCACACCCTTATTCCATGAAACCCACTGTGAGTTCGAGCAGCAAATGCAAAATCTGAAGGCGTGTTTGCAGATCTTCAGTAGAAATTCTCGACCAGACAACAGCTAAGAGCAGTAGAACTCTTTCACATCACACAGCTTAAGACCACAACAAGAACCTTGCTGGATCAGAGTAAAGGTCCTCTTAATCCAGCATCCTGTTTCCGCAGTAGCCAACCAGATGCCTCCGGGAAGTCTACAAGCAGGGCACTGAAGCAGTAACCCTCTTCCTAAGGTTTGTCTCCCACCAACTGGTATTCCAAGGTACACTGCCTCAACACCTGGAGGTTCCGTTTAGCTAATGTAGCTAACAAGAACATAACAAGAGCCCTGCTGGATCACAACAATGATCGATCTTGTCCAACATCCTGTTTTCCACAGTGGCCAGCTGGAAGCTTCTGGGGAGCCCACAAGCAGGACATGAAAGCAGTAGACGGATATTCAGATATTCTGCAACACTGGATATTCAGAGCCGTGCTGCCTCTGATGTTGGCATTGGCGTATAGTAGCCTTCCCCAACCTGGTGTCTTCCCAATGTGTTGGATTGCAGTTCCTATAATTCCAATGGCCATGCTGGCTGGAGGACACCAGGCTGGGGAAGGCTGGCATATAGCCATCATGAGTAGTAGCCATTGATCACTTCCATCTCATTGGCCCTTCCCTTGTTCCTTGTCCTCAAACATTTCTCCATGCACCCAGTGGAAAGTTTTTTTGGAGCGCTTATCTTAACCCCTGGCAAAATCTTGAACATGAATTTCACATTCTTGGGGCAGGGTGGTGGTGGAAATACTCTTGAAAAACCAAATAAAACACACAAAAGAGCATACGAAAATCCTGTCTGGTTTGCCACATTTATGGCAGGACTAAAATCTGAGCATTCTAGTTCCAGAGCTGCCCCAATTCTGGACACCCACATACAGCACTTCCTTAGCTTAGTTAGAAGATGTTACGTACTCGACAGGTGTAGGTGAGACGTAGTTACAGCCTGATCTATGACCCCCTCATCTTGTAAGGTTTTGTTTGCAGGCATGGCTGCCAGACTGTCATTGCCAGCAGGAACATCCAGAGGCTGACAGAGGTGAGTGGAGAGGAGATTGCCGTGCCTTTTGGATGCAAATCAAGGCCTTGGCAGAGGCAGCGTTGCTGCAAGGGAGCTGTCCCAAGTGACAGATTTGGGGCAGGGTGAAGGGTGGCAGAGTAGGAGTTAGACGAATCTGATCGATGAGCGCAACCTAGTGGGAAGCTCTCCTATGTAACTCCTATTGAAATGAACAAAGGCTGCGCTAGGCAATTATAGCTTCTGTTTTCTTAATTTGATTTTTAGAAGGTTTCTAGCCAGTAACTAAACCTTAGGAAAGGCGTTTTAACCTTTTAGAACCTCCACAAAAGCCCGTAAACCACCAAATGAGCAGCCGTCAGGGGAAAGGAGGTGGAGCCAGGGGAAGTGGACATGACCTTCTGGGGGACCTCAGAGCGCCAGATTTGGCCCCCTGGAGGGCCAGATTTGGCCCATGAACCTGAGGTTCTACACCCCTGCTTGATGGCAAGAAAGATAAGTTTGGGGATGTGTGAATAGTGCCTAGTGAAATCTTGGAAGCTGAGGGGAGGGCCAGAGCTTCTAGTGATGGGGGCAGGGAGTGGGGGTTCAGTGCTCTGCATAGCTCTGTTTTCCTCTTTAGTAGAGCAAGTAGAAATAGGCACCTTAGTTTAATTTGCCCAACATATAAATAGGTCCTAGGTCAGACTCTTTATTCCCACCTTCCTCAACCTGACACCCTCCAGATGCTTTGGGCTTCAACTTCCAACAGCCCTAGCCAGCATGGCCAATGGTCAGGAATGCTGGGAAATGTAGTTCAAAAATTTCTGGAGTACACCAGATTGGGGAAGGCTCTTTCATCCCAGGGTTCCCCAATGTTGTGCCCATGGGCGACATGATGCCTACAGGTATCTCCAGTAACACCCACAAAGCTCTCCACTCCCTATCCCCTTAAAAAAAAATTGAATAAAACCTTGGGAAAATGTTAAGGCGGTCTTTTTTCTCTCTCCCTTTGTATCCTCTAGCCGGGCTCTTTCTCTTTCTTTCCCCTCTCCCCCTTTGCCTTGCTGTTTCTCCCTACTCTCAGCCTCTAGCCTTGCTCTTTCTCTCCCCCTTTGCCTTGCTGTTTCTCCCTACTCTCAGCCTCTAGCCTTGCTCTTTCTCTCCCCCTTTGCCTTGCTGTTTCTTCCTGCTCCCAGCCTCTAGCCTTGCTCTTTCTCTCCCCCACCCTCTTTAGCACACTTCTGAATAGCCAGTCTCCCATAGCAGCCATTACGTGACTAGCCGCATCCTCCATGGGTTTTGTGGTGGTGCCCACAGACGTTTCTCAGATTCCCAAATGTACCCACGGGTCCAAAAAGTTTTTTTGTGGGGCCTGTCTTATCCAGTACTGTCTTCTCTGACTGCTGGTTGCTCTCCAGGGTCTCAGGCAGAGGCTGCTCCTAGAGTCTGCTGCCTGATCCTTTTAGATGGAGATGCTAGGAATTGAAGCTGGGTCCTTCTGCAAAGCAAGTTCTCTACCGCTGAACTGGGGTTCCTGCCCTGAATATGTGTTGTTGTTTTTAAAACATGGAGCATGCATAGCCCTTGTCAAGGGCCGAGCCCTCCCAGCGTGTCTGTAGTCAGACAAAGAAGTCAGTCTCTAAGTATTCCTTTATTATGTGAATCAATCAGTCCACCAGCAGTTCAGGTTAGAGACTTCGTCATCATATGGCAACTTAGCGCTAACTTCCCTGATTAAGCTGACACAATACAAAATAGACCTCCTGAAGGTCTCTTTGATGGATGCACTACTGTTAAGAAAGAAGTTCCTGCAAATCTGGCACCAGTCTGCAGTACAGAGCCTGAGAGACTTTTCTAGTCCTACCCTCAGGGAGGGTCTTCCCCGCGGGACCTCTTATGATAAGCCAACTTGGTTGAACGCTTTCCTTCTTTCCCAAAGCTGCTTCTCCTTCTTGTCCCGACATCTGATCTTTGCGTCTGTCATGCTTAGCTCCCCCCACCCCCCACCCCCGAATTGCTGTGTTCCCACAGAGAGAGAGGTTATGGTCGGGCTTTGATCCAACTGATTAGCCTGCACCTGAACAGAGCCTTCTCTGTCCCTGTCTCCTTGAAGCTCTGGTCCGTCTCCCCCCACTTCATACTCTTCCTCCTCTGACTCTGAGTCCATTCCCATGGCCTCTTGAGAGGCCTCTGCAGAGATGCTGGGCCCAATCCTGACAGCCCTTAACATACTACACCATGGAATTTCCACAGCTGAGCCTCTGTCTCCAAGTAAGGGCTATCTGACCAGCAAAAAAAGCTTCTACGGAAGCCTTTGCAGCCTTTGATCAGTGTGGGTGCAAATGTGAAAGCCCTGCCCCATCGGCAGTGCAGCAGATGTTTCACATGCAGAAAATGCTGCCCTAACTCTTGACATGTAACAGACCGGCAAAAGGGCACCCATCTCCTGCAAGAAGACAGAAGAGGATGGTTGTCTTTAAGGTCAAATTTCTTTGCTTTCTTTCCCAGGCTGCCAAGAAACTGTCAGCAGCCACTGGCCAGAGGTGCCTGCCCCTCGTTCTAGATGTCAGGCAACCGCAGGCGATCATGGCAGCTGTGGATGAGGCCCTAAAGGCGTTTGAGAGAATCAATATCCTTGTTAACAGTGAGTTATTGGGGTTGGCATTCTTTGGGGAAACCATCTGCCATCAGTCTTTGGGCTAGGAAGAAATAGTCATTGATGGGTGCTCTAGGAGGGTGGTCTTTATGGGTCCGGGGGGTGGGGGGATATTCTAGTTTATGTAGTTGGCCAGCTTTCCCCAACCTGGTGCCCTCCAGATGTGTTGGACTGGAATTCCCAGTCCAACACATCTGGAGGGCACCAAGTTGGGGAAAGCTGTAGTAGGCTGTTAAACTAAGTGGTTACTGATGCAGCAGCAGGTCTGTGGCATACACACCAGTCATGAATACTGGTCTGGTTGCCCCCCACTCTACTGACTCTGTCCCTGCTCTCTCTCCCCAGATGCTGCTGGTAACTTCCTGTGCCCAGCCACCTCTCTGTCCTTCAATGCGTACAAAACAGTGATGGAGATCGACACTTTGGGAACGTTCAACGTCTCCAAAGTACTGTATGAAAAGTGCCTCCGCGTAGGTTTTCCTCCTCCACGAAGCCCATGACGCGCATACTAGCAGAGCCGGGACCCTCCCCTGCACACCAGCTTTCCCCAACCTGGTGCTATCCAGATGTTTTGGGCGACAACTCCCAAGATTCCTGGCTGTGCTGGCTGGGGCTGGTGGGTATTGAAGTCCAAAGCAGCTGGAGGGCACCAGATTGGGGAAGGTTGCTGTAGACCTAGGCATTCCACAGGTCCTGCATTCTTAGGCCAGCTGTCTACGGCAGGGAGGGGGAATGTACAGCCATCCCAATGTTGATGGACTGGAACTCCCATCATCCCTCGCCATTGGGCTGTGCAGGCTAGGGGTGTTGGGAGCTGCAGTCCAACATCTGGAGGACTACACATTCCCATCCCTGGTCATTCAGCACCAGGACCCATGGATCACATGGACTTTTGGGTCACAGCAATACTGATGTATCTCTACACTCCCAGTTCCCTACCAGCTCTTGCTGGCTGCTAGCCTAGCCCTGGACTCCTTCCCTTGGGTTATGGTCAGTACAGGTAAATCACTGAAGGCTGAATGAAGCTCAAGAGCTAGAAAAATATTCGCTATCATCCAAATTGCCCTTTTGCAGTTGCGTTGTTACTCAGACTAATAGGAAGGCAAAAGCAATGGATGTAAGAAAGTTTTATTAGGAAGCTGGCTCCCACATTTCTCAAGCAGATGGTTAAGAACGCTGGTTAATAAGCTGATAGAAAGGTGGGATAGAACATTCAGTAAAAAAATAAATATGTATAATAAATCGCCTGTAAATTTTTGCCTTCTCATCATTCTGTAGTATGGCGCAGTCCTCTTCCTGCTTGCTATTATTATCCCCCCACCTTGTGAGTGATAGAAACTGTCGAAACGTGTGTTGTGTGTTAAATTGGACCTATCCATGTGTATGTGTGCGTGTGTGTGTGAGAATCTGTTGTAAAGGGTGTCTTTAAGGGTTGCAGTAGGACATCATAGTGCCAGCATGAACGCAGCCCCCGTCCACATGTGGGAAAAGGTGGACAAGAGAAGCGAGCAAAATGAACCAACATATTTACACCAACTGCTTTTCCTGGCAAACTGCTGGGATGACATCCTCTGTGTCGCTACCTGCATTGTTAAAATGGCGAGGGGCTGCAAACATGTTGATGTGTGCCCCACTCTATTTTTGCTGTGAAATGCTGTGGCATGATGTTGCATATAACTCTGATAAACCAGTATTTTCTCTCTCTGGTTCCAATGCTGAAGACCTCACAGTTGGCAAAGTGTAGGTACTGCTGCTCTTGAACTTTGGGTTTCTTGTTTTTTTTCCTTAAGTGAAAACAATGTTCCCTTTGGTGTTCTGTGTCCTGTGCTTGCTGTTAATACTTCTGATGTTGTTGTCTGAGTTGACTCCTGTTTTATTGATCTAGGACCGTGGCGGAGTCATTGTCAATATCACAGCAACCCTAAGCTACAGAGGCCAGGCTCTTCAGGTGCATGCAGGGACCGCTAAGGCAGCCGTAGGTACTGTGAAACTCCAGCCATTGTGTTTCCCTTCTCCTTATCTGCACCCTCATCCAAGCCTGATACTATTATTTCCCCCCAGAGTGTAAGTGAAGGCATTCTAGTACCACCCTCACTCTGGAAACCGTAGTGCCAGCAGCTCCCACCTCAAGCAACAGTGATACAATCTGGCCTGCCCCTTTATCCCACACCGAACACTTGTCTTGACTAGAAATGGGTGAGAAATTTATTGAGTTCATGTTCCAGTGCGAAAATACCCATGTCAGACATCCTGAGACTGCCAACGGAACAGATCTCACCTCAGAAATCCATACATTTCCAAGACTTGCAATGAGAGCCAGCGTGGTGTAGTGGTGAGACTGCTGGACTGAAAGCTGGAAGATCCGGGTTCTACTCCCCACTCGGCCATGGAAGCTCACTGGGTGACTTTGGGCCAGTCACAGACTCTCAGCCAACCTACCTCACAGGGTTGTTGTTGTTGTGAGGATAAAACAGAGGAGGAGAATAATGTAAGCCGCCTTGGGTTCCTTGCGAGAGGAAAAAAGGCGGGATATAAATGCAATAAATAAATATTTTGGAGGGGAAAATGCACTTTCCACCATGCGTACATCTGAAAAATGCTCACGATGAAAAATGTGTACGTTTCAAAATGCGCACGCACACGCTTCGGTCAGTAGAAAAATGCATGCAATAGAAATTGTGTAGAATAGAAAATGCATACGAGGAAAGCATACATTTTGAAAATTGCTGGCCCAAGATGGAACGAGAACACCTGTGGGAAAATCCGAAACTCAATGAGAATAAGATTGACAGATTTGCACATCCCTAGTCTTGGCAAGATTGCTTCTAGCTCATGGCTGCCCTGCCAGTTGGAGTTCATAAGGGGGGTGTTATCCTATTGTCTGTCAAGCATGCCTTACATTTCCGCAGTTTTATATTGAAGTTCTATTTTTTCAAATCCCACTGAGTTTTGTGCATCCCTTCAGTTCTGGATGCATTTCTGGATGGTGGACTGATGTTTTGTGGTCTTTTACCCTTTGTAAAGTACTGATATTCTGTTTGTTCTGCTTATGTGCCAACAATATTACAACATGCACATTCTACTTCTTGACCATGCAAAAGAGAATTTCACCCTAATTTCTTAGAAGCACCAAGTGCAGTCTAAAGAAGCAATATTCTTGAAAGGGTAGAGTTGGTTTGCCTTGCTGGCTTTCCAGTCCTTTCTAGCCTATAATTCTTTGCCCATCACCCCTCCGCCAGATCTTTTTTTATTGAACCTCTCTGTCTGCCTCTCCCCTCACAGATGCAATGACAAAACATCTGGCCGTGGAATGGGGACCTAACAAAATCAGAGTGAACAGCCTGGCACCAGGTCCCATTTCGGGCACAGAGGGATACCGGCGCTTAGGTGAGGCATGCAATGCTGATAGCAGAATCTGCTGTGTGGTGTGGGCGTGCATCTGATCTGCCCCCAAAAGTAGCTTAACAGGGAAGGATGTAATTTATTTAAAATGTTTCTATACTGGCCTTCAATTCAAATTCTCTAGGGTGGTTTCTAACAGAGGAAACATTTTACACCTGCAGTGTTATGCAAATGACTGCCTTACAGCCACCATTTGCGCAGGATTTGATTTCCAGAAATAGAGGAGTCACCATTTTAAAAGACAACGGCGACTCCCTTGGAGAGGCCAACGGCTGCGGGCCCTCAAATGGGTCCAGGTAAGGAGCAGGGGGCTCGCATGGCTTGGCAGGCAGCCTGTTGGGCGTGTCAGGGGGATGCACGTGAGCAGGGCTTCAGGATTGTCCAGATTGGTCCGAAGCGATTTGGATTGATCTGACCCGCTTCGGACCACTTCAGGCAGAACCTGACCCATTTAGGATCTGGGCTGATTTGGTCCGAATCACCTGCTTCAGCTCAGGATTCGGATCCAGATCTGAAGCAGCGCACAGCCCTAATTCCAATTCCGGTGTGTTCAGGTGTCATGCTAAATAGCCCAGGGATGCAGCGTCCCTGTGTATCGCCCCTGCGGTGAGCTTCGACCTCTTAATTTAGAGGTGCCAAGATAGTGATAAATCAGATCCAGGTTTACTGATAAAGGGGTACTTTATTGCGTAACTTACAGCACACAGGCGTACCCAAAGGTTAGATCAGACAGCTTCTCTGAACCCCGAGCCATGGGGTGCAATGGGTTTTATACCATACATGTTAGCAGTAAGGCAGCATGACAGCAGCAAGTGCCCCCTAGCGTTCATTCCCAGCATAGACTAACAGCGCTTGGTTCTCAGCACAGCCACCTGCATCTCAGCATAAAGACATAGCTTTGCTTCCCAGGCATGGCCTGATAAGGCCTTCTAGCATTCATTAGTATGGAATGCGCTGAGCCATGCTATCGGCCTTTTGACTCATCTTCACATGCTCAGAGGTTTACTAGGAAAGGAATTGCACTAATAATGAACTTAAGCAAGGCATTATGGATCTCTAGGCCCCTCTAACACTACAGGTGACTTGGTTACGCTCTTGGGGCCAATACACCCTGCGATGTTTAGCCTCTCCCACTGGCTGGAGGAGCCAAGCAGAAGTGACCAAGCAGCGGGGATGAGCACAGTGGCTCTTCCATGGTAACCGAGGGTTTTAAAAAAAACATGGGTCACCATTGCATGCGAACTGGGCCACTGTCTCTGAGCCCAGCCTTCCTCATGGTGTCGGTGTAAAGGCAAAACAGGAAAGGGGAGCCACTTATCTTGAGCTCCTTGGAGGAAAGGCAGGATAAAAATATAATAATAATAACAATGCTGCCATTTGCTTTAGTTTCAGAGCCGGTAAGGTGTGTACCATCTTTCCAAATTTGGGGCCATGAGGCCTAGGATATTTTTCCTAAGGCAGAACTCTGAAATCTTTATGGTTATGTAAAGGGCTGTTGGGAGGAAGAATAATGTACTTTGGAGGGTATATTGGCTGACTCATTTTGCACCCTTTCACTCCCCTGGTTTCTTCCTGAATGGTTAAAATTTAACTATCTTCACTCCCTTTTAGTGTCACCTCAACTGGAAGAAAGAAACCTCCATCAAAGAATCCCCCTTCAGCGGGCAGGAAATAAGACGGAGATTGCCCACAGTGTTCTGTATTTGGCCAGCCCCTTATCATCCTATGTGACCGGCACAACTCTGGTGGTGGACGGCGGAAGCTGGATGACCTCCGAGAACTACTTTCCCTCACTGTTGGGTATTGCCTCAAACTCTGCTAAGCTCTAGGTGACGTTTCTTTCCCGCTCTGTGGGATTAGATAGCCATAAAGGGTTTTTGTGTCAGAAAACCACTTGTTCTGCAGGCTTCAGGTGAGAGTTTGGGCCACGTGGTGCCCCTCGAGTGCAGGGGTTGGCAGAAGGGAGATTGGGGGTCTCCTCGTAGATCTCTGGGTGATTTAGAGTAGATCCACAAGGGATGCTGACTCCCAGCTGTAGTAACAATTAAACAGTAGGGTTTTTTTTCCCCTTCCCCAAATTGGGCTGCTAAAACTAAGAGAATTTAGGGGGAAACCAGGAGTGGATTTGGGGTGTGAAAGGACTGTGAGTGCAAGTCTGGTACTGAAAACAAAACGTCCCACTGTTTAAGCTCTGCATGTTGCTGCCCTGTGGCTGGAAAGGAGAAACATTGGGCTCTTTATTGCTTCACTTTGCTTTTGTAGTGAACATTTAACTGTGTTGCTTTAACAGTATCCAGTGGGCCTGAAGCAAATGGGAGAGAGCATGGCTGCAATCCTGTACCCAATTTCCTGGGAGTAAGCCCAATTGAACTGAATGGGACTTAGTTTGGGGTAGACCTGTGTATCATTGTACTTCAAGAGATGTAGGATTCTTCTTCAAGGGCTAATTTGAAGGGGACCATGGTGAGGGAACTTTCAATGATACGCACTGGGTTTATCCTGGGGCTTGCAGTGTTTAGTCAAATATTTGGTTATATTAATTTATTTATTTTTAATGATTTAAGCTCCAGTCCTATATTAACTTACCTGGGAGTTAGTCCCATTGAAGTCAGTGGGGCTTACTTCTGAGACATATTCATTCATTTAATTCATTTATTACATTTCTGTATTGCCCAGTAGCCAAAACTTCCTGGGCTGTTCACAACATAATATAAAACGTTTAACATACAAAAATGTAGGGCGCAATCCTATGCATGTTTAGGCAGAAGAAAGTCCTACAACTCCCAGCATTCCCCAGCCACCCTGCCCACTTTAAAAATAATTATGACTTTTTTTTCTCCGTGCAAAAGATAGGTATGGAGCTCCATGCCTTTCTCTGCATGGAGAGACGGGCTCAGCCAGGGCTTGTTCACCCCCACCCCGGGGCAGGCCACATTGTGTCCAAGTGCAGGCCAGAGGTCACCCTCCCCTGTGCTACAGAATCTCTGGCTGTTGCAAAGGATTCTGGGGGTTGTTTGTCTAGAGCACATGCTTGTTTCACATGGGTGCTGGCTTGGCTGGTTGGGCCTCCTCACTTCGTTGAACTGGGTGTGCTCTCAAACACACCCAGCCCCTCTGACCGCTGCTCTGCCGAGGAAGATGGGTTGTCATGGGCAAACTAAGTCTTGGGCCTTTTCTCATCAATTGAAAATTTATTATGGTCATTAGACCAGCATCAGTACAACGAAAACCAAAATTTGAAATATTAAATCTGCATTTCTCCAATTTTATTCTCATTGCATTTACAATTTTTGTTTTGCAAGACCTTTTATCTGATACCTGCTGCTTACAGGAGTAAAACACCCAGTTAGCTTATTCAAAGATTTCCTTTATGCAGACAATAATTTTAATCTGATCTCTGCATAAAATGGATTTACTTCTAAGGAGACATGCATAGGATTGCACTTAGACATTCCACTTAGACTGCATCCAAGCCATGCATATATATAATGGGGCTGGGTGTTTAATATTGTATGACTAAAATACATGAACTGTTAGAAGTTCATGTTGCTTTGAGTCTTCATGGGGGCTTTTTTGAAAATAGCACATTAACTAACACACCCTTCTTTCTTCTTTTTTACTGCATTCTTTGCAAATAACCAAAGTTTTTAATCCCTGCCTGACCTTTAAGTTGTTTAGGGTATAACCCTGAATCTACTGTACAAGTTCCAAAATAAGTTTTTTCTTATCTAACTGGCTGGAGGTCTCCCTTTTTTCAGATCTTGCTTCCATCTGTTTGCTTTGGATTTTAGGTCAGCTTCATCCATCCTCCTCTTGTTTCTTACAGATGTCTCGACTACGGAATTAAAGAAAGACAAATGAAGGAAGACCCACAGAACCTCATGGAGAGGACACTACAGCTTAGATGCTTCTCCACGAACTTCTGTGCAGGGCCGAAGGCGGCAGCCACACAACATCTCTAGCTGTAAAGTAGCTTAGGTGGCAATGTTTAAGATTATACCTCTTCACATCATGGGAGAGGAGGTTGTGGTGATGGCACAGGGGCTGGAAGGTCACAGGCTGTCCTGTTCTCACCCACAAGCTTTCTGTTCTGTGCCAAATTATGCACTGTGTGGCACAGAACAGTTGCCTGGGGTGGTAACTCTAAGAAACAAATGGCCCATTGCTTCTTGATGGTATGAGTATATTTCGCTTGGTTGCTGTTGATTTTTTACAAATTTCAATGTCTTCTACCTTGTTTATGATGATTGCCATCAGAGCGTTGCTCAAGAGAAGGCGTGTGCGTGTGTGATCAGTATTTACCCACCCAGCCTGAATTCGCTCAGCCTCATCTTCATGATCCTGGACTAAACAGGGTAATTCTGCACTTTTTGCCAAAGCTCTGTATTTTCCTGTTAGCTGAAATAACCCCCTTCTCCATAATAAATTCTTTATCTTCAGTCTCATACGCTCCATTTGAAATACTTGCTTTTTGTCGAATCTTTGGTTCCAATATGGGTCCAGTACCTAAACTGGCAATCGGGTCCTATGGGAGCCTCTGCTCGCACAAGGGGAGAATTGTTTTTCTCCCCTTGAATCTGGCATGTATTATGCTACGCTTGCGGAAACCTCACTCTGCCTCAGGACACCATTGGATAAATGTGTCATTCAGGGATGAGGAACCTGCTGCCCTCCAGATGATATTGGACTACAGTTTCCATCATCCCTAGCCAGCATGGCCATGCTGGATGAGGCTGATGGGAACTGGAGTCCAACAACATGTCATGGGCCACCGGTTCTTGGTGTACTTGCTCCATTTTGCATACTTGGAAACTAATATCACAGCTTATGTCCTAATTTTCTTACTTTGTTTCCAATAAACAGATCAATAGATGTCAAACGCACACACACACACACACACGGAACTGTAGATGTGGGGTCTTCAACGTGGTGCCCATTGGCACCATTGTGCCTGCAGACACTTCTCCCTGCTCCTCCTTATTTTTACTTTATTTAAGATTTTTTAAATTACCCTTTTAAACTGTGGCACTGCCATTCTGAAAAGCAAAGCACTGCCCTCTAGCACCATCTTTATTTGATTCAAAAGAGTGCTTTTGTGTTTTGGAGCTCAGCCTCCACCTCTGCCTTCTACTCCAATTCTTGGGCAAGTAACTTTTCTTTAAGTCTCCCCAGCTTTCCTTCTGGGAAATGTCATGCCCACCATGACAGCCGTTTTATGAATGGGCCAACACCCCTCCATTGGCAGCCATTTTGTGAGAGCCCCTGCAACACTCAAAATTCCAAATGTGCCCATGAACCCAAAAAGATTGTTCTGTAAGTCAGAAGCTAAATAAATGGCAAAGACTTTGTTAATATTCAGTCCCAAATAATTGTCTTCAAAACTGTGCTAAATATCATAGAATCATAGAATAGTAGGGTTGGAAGGGGCCTACAAGGCCATCGAGTCCAACCCCCATGGGCCAGCTTCCTTAAGGGTCAATAAAAGCTTTTCCTGGTGCAATTTCTTTACCCTCTTATCTATTTATATCCCACCTTTTTTCATCCCGCAAGGAACCCAAGGTAGCTTACATGATCCCCGTCTCAATTTTTATCCTCACAACAATTCCGTGAGGTAGGTAAGGCTGAGACCCAGTGACTGGCCTAAAGTCACCCAGTGAGCGGGGACTAGAACCCTGATCTCACGAGTCCCAGTCCAACACACTAACCACTGCACCACAGTGGCTTTCCTCTTATCCTTAACTAAGGTAGTGCCTCAATACTTGTTCCTATGTGGACAAGGAACTGCCCAATTTAAAGGGCAAACAGCTCTCCAGTCAGGCTGGTTGCATTTGCCTGCTTTAAGAGACTAATGCATTTTCCGCACCACTGCTGTGACCGTTTCAGCAGAGATTGTGAAAGAGAAGGGGCAGAGAGTGACAAGCACAGGCTGTCCTCTTGAGATATGTACCGCTCCATGCAGTGAACTAGAACGCCCTGATCTTTTCCTGGTGACAGCAGAAAGCCTGGCGTACCCTTTTTTAATGGAGAGGGTCTGGGTGCTTGAAGAGTTGCGCTCCTACGCGGGGACTCCCCACTCCCACCAGCATTTTTACTCCTACCACCACTGAGCATGGCAAGGAATCATGCCACAGATTGTGGGTTGGATCCAGATTTAGTCAATACTCGGAATAGACCCATTAAAACCAGTGGGACTAACAAGTCCCATTGATTGTAATGGGTCTACTTTAAGGTTTACTAAACGTGGATCCAACCCAATTATTTGTTGGATTGTTGTGTGAGATAGCAGAGTGTGTGCCTGTCTTCAGATCTCTGGTGCCCCCTAGAGGCAGTTTCGACAGTGAGCCATGAGCAAAAAATGGTGGAAATGGACTCTCCCACCACAACATAGGAAACTGCCTTATACTGAATCAGGCCGCTGGTCCATCTAGCCCAGTATTATCCACACTGACTGGCACTGGCTCTCCAGGGATTCAGGCAGAACTTTTTCTAGCCCTACCTGGAAATGCCGGGAATTGAACCTGGGACCTTCTGTGTGCAAAGCAGATGCTGTACCAGTGAGCTACAACCCTTCCCTACTACGACTTAATAACCTAAAGGCCACCTGCTACTGTTTTATGTGTGTTACAGTCTTTCTCGGAGGCCTTGCTTCGTGTTCCCCATGTCTTAGGGCAGGGCTCCCTTTACAGAGGCATGGAAGCTGTGGAACTCTCTTCCTAGGGAATCTGCCTTGCTCCTTTCTTCAGTGGCTTTTAGATGCCAGGCTACAGGGGCTTCCTTTTGGGGGGCTTTGTGTCGTCTTCCTTAGCGTCTTTTCTTGTATGGGAGATGTTGTCTGCTGCTATGATCAACATTGCTGCTAATTAGTGTTCATAGGGTGTCCTGAAAAATGTGGCTTTTCTAGATGATGCCTGTGTTTTTGTCCTGTTCCTAGAGTGCTCTTCTCTGGAGACTTAGTTGAAAAGTGGGTTGCAGATAGTTTAATAATAACGATCCGCCGTCATTTCTTTAGCATTTGGGAATATTCAGAGCTTCTGTCTCACATTATCTAAGTAATCCATACAAAAATGTAACTCATTATTATGTCCCTGCTCCAGATGAGAAAGTTGAGGCTGAGAAAGAGTGGCTTTCCTAAAGGCTATCTACTGAGTTCATGGCAAAGGGCAGATATGAACTAGATCATCCTAACTGAGTCTGTTCACCGCTAGGCCATATCTTCAAGCAGCTTTGCCCAATCTGGCACCCTGTAGATGTGGAACAGAGGAAACTGCTCTCCAGAATTTCAGGCAGGAGATTTTCCAGCCCTTCCTGGAGATGCTGGGGATCAAACCTGCGACCTTCTGCATACAAGTAGGTGCTCTACCTTTATGCTATGGCCCCTCCCTAACACAAGGTATTAGGACCACAGTTCCCATCATCCCCAGTATGGCCAGTATGGCCATTGGCACCAGCATGGGGAAGGCTGTATTCAAGAGACCTTTGTAGAAGAGTTTGTTTTGTTTAGGGCTTCTTCAGATCTCTTCGCGGTACAACAAATGTACAGTTTTTGACTTGTTTAGGCATGGTTGGGCAGCTGCCAAGGGCCCTCAACCAAGCGGGGGCCCACTGCCAAGAGCCTCCTGGACTTGCTGTTCCTCTTTATCACTGGAACCTGCTTGTGTACCTGCCCCTCTCTCTGGCTCAGGCAACGGTGGTGTTGAGAAGGAGGAGCAGTAGATGCCACGGCCTCCTTGCTCCCTGGCTCGCTGCCTGACAAGCGAGCAATGGTGAGAAAGAGGAGGGCAACAAAGATGATCAGGGGACTGGAAACAAAGCCCTGCGGGGAGAGACGGAAAGAACTGGGCATGTTTAGCCTTGAGAAGAGAAGACTGAGGGGAGATAGGATAGTGCTCTTCAAGTACCTGAAAGGTTATCACAGAGAGGAAGGCCAGGATCTCTTCTCGATCATCCCAGAGTGCAGGACATGGAATCGTGGGCTCAAGTGACAGGAAGCCAGATTCCGCCTGAACATCAGGAGAAACTTCCTGACTCTTCGAGCAATGGAACGAATTACTTAGGGAGGTGGTGGGCTCTCCCACACTGGAGGCATTCAAGACGAGGCTGGACAGCCACCTGTCAGGGATGCTCTGACTTGGATTCCTGCATTGAGCAGGAGGTTGGACTTGATGGCCTTGTAGGCCCCTTCCAACCCTACTATTCTAGGATTCTATGAAAGGGGAGGAGCAAGAGCAGCTGGTGACAATGGCAGTGAGAAAGTAGAGGGAAGGGGCCCATTGAGGGTGTCTTCCCCAGGGGTCCTCCAAAACCCAGAGCCAGCCCTGGCAGGGGGCTTGAGTGTCCACCGCTTAACGGCACGCTTGTCGCAAGTGAGTATGGCAGTTGCTGCTCAGGCCAGCTTGTAGGCGGGTTACTGCCTGTCATTCTCTTGCATGCAGTGTTGTCAAGTGAACCGTTGCCAGGCAATTCATCCTCCCCCCTCCCCTGTAACCAATGGGATTCCTGACTCCGCTTCCCACTACTGTATAAAAGACCCTTTGGGTAGCTATAGCAACCGGCAGGTGCTGAGACAGCATCCTCCTCCAGCGGTGCCTGCCTTAAGCTGGCTGGCAACCTCAGCTGGGGCCGAATTAAAAGCAAACGCAGTGTCAGGAATAGCAGCTTTCCGTAGCGTGTGTTCAAGGGGTGTGAAAATGCAGATTTAAGAATTTGTGTGGATACAGAACAGTCCCCAGAGCATGTTATATGGGGCTCTGGTGGCTTCTGCAGAGATTCTGAAAGTCTCCACTTTCAGAAGAGGAAAAAAAGATTTTAAAACCAAAATACATACTAAGGGAGGGACCCTCGCTCTGTGAGAAGGAACAGGCCTGCATGCAGAGGGTCCAAGGTGAAACCCCAGTGTCTCCAATTCAAAAGATCAGGTAGCAGAGTTTGGGAAAGGCCTCTTTCTACCCGAGGCCCAAGGAAGCTACTAAATGGACAAACCAGCTGACCTGGTTGAAGGCAGCATTCTACGCCATAAGTAACTGAAATGAATGCATATTCTTCTTTTCCTCCATCTAATGCCTCCCCATCTCAAATTTTGTGTGTCTGTGGTGGCTTAGTGGTTAAGACGCTGAACTGCAGACTGGAAGGTCGGCAGGTCAGCAGTTCGAGACCCGAGTGCTGCGTGACGGAGTGAGCTCCCGTCTTCAGTCCCAGCTCCTGCCAACCTAGCAGTTCGAAAGCAAGAAATTGCAAGTAGATAAATAGGTACCGCTTCGGCGGGAAAGGTAACAGTGTTCCGTGCACCTCGGTGTTCAGTCATGCCGGCCACATGACCACAGAAGCGTCTTCGGACAGCGCTGGCTCTTCGGCTTAGAAACGGGGATGAGCACCGCACCCTAGAGTCGGACACGACTGGTTGGGGACACCTTTTTATACATATACACACACTAGCCTTCCCCAACCTGGCTCCCTCCAGATGTTAGCTCCTGCTTGTCTTCTCAGCCATTAATCATGGGTGCTTACAATATGCGAATCAGGTCATAGTAACCTGGTTTGTGCATAACGCCAATTCATGGGTTGTTTAACCTATGAGTTGGCAGGGCTGCAAGCAAGGGAGCAAGTGCATTGCTTCCCATATGCTTGTCCTTTCGTCTTTCAAACAGCTTTAATCAACAACGTGACATCCGAACCCAGAATCCTGGGTTGTTGAAGGACAAACCTCCCAGAGTTTTAACCCAGCAACAAGCCATGGGTGATTGTTGGGTTAAACTCAATGGCTGGGTTTGGATGTAACGCTAAGTCATGGTGGGTAAGTGGCCTGAGCTGCCCATGATGGGCTAGCGGGCTGTGTGGAAGACATTTTTCCCACCCATGATGGATTAATTCCCTTGATTAAGCCACCCTCAGAACCCACGCTCTGCAATAAGGGTTATTTTACCTATAGTAGGTTAGCCTGTTGTCTGTTGCACCAGCGTGGGTTACGGAGATCGCTGCTCAGCAAGAGCAGTCAAAAATGCTGCTGCTGCTCTGCTCCCCTCAAGCAATCTCTGTTCCTGCTGCAAAGGAAGCTGGGATACCTGCCCAGCTGGGCGGGAGGACTACAGGAGCAGGGAGGGGTAAGGGGTGTGTGAAATAAATTACTCTCTGTAGATTGTTTGCCTGATTGTCTGATGGGAGCATAGTAGGTTGTTTGCATAACCACGTACCCAGCGTAGCTTGCCACCCACCATGGGTTAGCGTGACATGTGAATAGCCCCAGTATTTGGAGTTCAGACATCACATCAAACAATCCATATGTGTCTGTGTGTGTATAAACATAATAATGGCATATATAGATATAGATATAGATACACACACACACACACACACACACACACACACAGATACACAGTCAGGGCCAGAAATATTGGAACAAGGATAACTGTTTTGGCAGTTGGCCTCCGTACACCACAACATTGAAGTTGAAAGGAGACACACCCAGATGGGAGCAAAGTCAGGACTTTCAGCTGTAATTCAAGGGGCTTGACAAAAGTGGGGCACTAACCATTCAGGAAGGACAGCCAGTGGCATACACACACACCCATCCTTGGTGGCTCATAAGTAATGGAACGAATGGCTGACAAGCAGCTGCATGGCCAGGTGTGGCCTGTTTCCTGGATACCCTGTGACCAATCAAGCAGATAAAAGGCCTGGAGGTGGTTCTGAGTGTTACATTTGCATTTGGTAGCTGTTCACTGGAACTCCCAACATGAGGTCCGAAGAGGTGTCCATGCGAGTGAAGGAGGCCATCATGAGGCTGAGGAAACAACATAAACCCATCAGAGAGATAGCAAAAACATTGGGAGTGGCCAACACAACAGTTTGGAGCATCCTGAAAAAGAAGGAATTAACTGACAAGCTCAGCAACAGCAAAAGGCCTGGAAGACCACAGAAGACAACTAAAGTGGACGACCGCAGAATTCTGCTCAAGGTGAAGAGGAACCCTTTCACAACATCTAGCCAGGTCAAGAACGCTCTTGAGGAGGTAGGTATGTTATTGTCAACATCTACAGTCAAGAGACGGCTTTATGAATGTAAATACAGAGGCTTCACAACAAGGCGCAAACCACTGGGAATGCTCAAGAACTGAAAGGCCAGATTAGCCTTTGCCAGCAAACACCTAACAAGGCCTGCCCAGTTCTGGAATAAGATTCTTTGGACTGATGAAACCAAGATTAACTTGTACCAGAATGATGGGAAGAGAAAAGTATGGAGAAGGAAAGGAACAGCTCATGATCCAAAGCATACCCCATCATCTGTCAAACATGGTGGAGGCAGTGTTATGGCATGGGCATGTATGGCTGCCAATGGAACCGGGTCACTGGTGTTTAGAATCATAGAATCATAGAATAGTAGGGTTGGAAGGGGCCTACAAGGCCATCGAGTCCAACCCCCTGCTCAATGCAGGAATCCAAGTCAGAGCATCCCTGACAGGTGGCTGTCCAGCCTCATCTTGAACGCCTCCAGTGTGGGAGAGCCCACTACGTCCCTAGGTAATTGGTTCCATTGTCGTATTGCTCTAACAGTCAGGAAGTTTTTCCAGATGTTCAGCCGGAATCTGGCTTCCTGTAACTTGAGCCCATTATTCCGTGTCCTGCACTCTGGGATGATCAAGAAGAGATCCTGGCCTTCCTCTCTGTGACAACCTTTCAAGTACTTGAAGAGCGCTATCCTATCTCCCCTCAGTCTTCTTTTCTCAAGGCTAAACATGCCCAGTTCTTTCAGTCTCTCTTCATAGGGCTTTGTTTCCAGTCCCCTGATCATCTTTGTTGCCCTCCTCTGAACCCTCTCCAGTTTGTCTGCATCCTTCTTCAAGTGTGGTGCCCAGAACTGGACACAGTACTCCAGATGAGGCCTAACCAGTGCTGAGTAGAGGGGAACTAGTACTTCCTGGGATTTGGAAGCTATGCTTCTATTAATGCAGCCCAAAATAGCATTTGCCTTTTTTGCAGCGACATCAAATTGTTGGCTCGTATTCAGCTTGTGATAGACAACAATTCCAAGATCTTTCTCGCTTGTAGTGTTGTTGAGCCACGTATCCCCCATCTTGTAACTGTGCCTTTGGTTTCTTTTTCCTAGGTGCAGAACCTGGCATTTATCCCTGTTAAATCTCATTCTGTTGTTTTCTGCCCAGCGTTCAAGTCTATCAAGATCACTTTGAATTTTGTTTCTGTCTTCCAAAGTATTAGCTATCCCGCCCAATTTTGTGTCATCTGCAGATTTTATCAGCATTCCCTGCACCTCCTCCTCCAAGTCATTAATAAAAATGTTGAAGAGCACTGGGCCCAGGACAGAGCCCTGCGGTACCCCACTCGTTACCTCTCCCCAGCTTGAGAAGGTCCCATTGATAAGCACTCTTTGAGTCCGATTCTGTAGCCAACTGTGGATCCACCAGTTTATTGATGACCTGACTGCTGATAGAAGCAGCAGGATGAATTCTGAAGTGTATAGGGCTATACTTTCTGCTCAGATTCAGCCGAATGCTGCCAAACTGATAGGATGCCGCTTCATATTGCAGGTGGATAATGACCCAAAACATACAGCAAATGCTACCCAAGAGTTTCTCAAGGCAAAGAAGTGGGATGTTCTTCAATGGCCAAGTCAGTCACCTGTTCTCAACCCAGTAGAGCATGCTTTTCACTTACTGAAGACAAGACTGAAGGCAGAAAGACCCACAAACAAGCAGCAGCTGAAGGCAGCTGCAGTAAAGGCATGGCAAAGCATCTCGAGGGAGGAAACTCAGCATTTGGTCATGTCCATGGGTTCCAGACTTCAGGCAGTCATTGACTGCAAAGGATTTTCCTCCAGGTATTAAAGGCGGCCCTTAAGTTTGAAATGATGTTGGCTTGTTCCATTACTTATGAGCCACCAATGATGGGGGTGTGTGCATGCCACTGACTGTCCTTCCTGAATGGTTAGTGCCCCACTTTTGTTGAACCCCTTGAATTACAGCTGAAAGTCCTGACTTCGCTCCCATCTGGGTATGTCTCCTTTCAGCTTCAATGTGGTGGTGTACAGAGGCCAAGTGCCAAAACAGTTATCCTTGTTCCAATATTTCTGGCCCTGACTGTATATATATGTAATTACTAAGATGTATGTAGCTGTGGTGAAAACTGTCTGTCCGGGGAGCTCCTGGCGTTATACCTCTTGAAGAACAGCAACAGGCCCTCTTGATATCATTAACATATATATTAACAGTGACCCCATTCTCCAAATGTGGATCCTTATGTAGCCAAAACACCGCCACCCACGCACAACGGGGAGGTGTTGGCAGTCTCAAGGGAGCCTGAGGTTTGCAGGAGCACAAAATATCTTTGGGGAAAAGCCGAAGGGGCAGAGAAACCTAAACACCTCGGTGAGGACTGATGGTGGCCGCAGGATGCTGAGTGCTGGTTGGCGAGGGGAGGGGAATGGCAAAACAGGCAGTGGGGGAATGGAATAGAACGGAAGAGGGCATGGAACTGGTTGGAACTCTGAACAGGATCACCACGCTGCAACATTTTGCTGCAGGTCTAGCTTGTACAACTGGAAGGCGAATGTTGTCGGAGGAGCTCTCTGGAGGTTCCATCTGCTGGAGCTGAGTCATGGCAGCTGCTGCCCCCTCTATGGAATGACTCATCTGCTCTCCCCATCCACTTCGCCCGCCCCCAAAGGGAAGGTGGGCTCCCAAGGCAAAGCCAAGGCTGCTTCCGTTCCTTTGCAGTTCGGATGTTTGGGGGAAGGGAGAAATGACCCACCGGTTTTTTTACTTAAGCGGCAGTATTAATTGTTCCTCTGTTTGATTCCAAAGAGAGACCTTGGCAATAAGAAGGCAGACTGTCCCTCGATGGCCTTGTAGGCCCCTTCCAAACCTACTATTCTATGATTCTCTCTGACCCCTTTTAAAACAAACTCTCTGCAAGTGACGTGAATCTCCTAAGCAAGGAGGGGTTTTGTTTGTTGGTTTTTGCAACGGTAAAGCTACTGCATGTTGAATGGGATAAATTACGGAGTAGTTATATTTTTATACTAGCCCCACTTCTCTGAGCAGTGAGATGTTCCCAGAGTGCAGCTCTTCAGCCTGGTTAAGTCTCCTTTGGAAGAAGGTGGCTGGAGGTTTATGCCATTTTGCATTATTTTAATATATTTACAGATATACAGTTTGAGCATAGGTCTATGACGGACCCTAGCCACCACCCTCGCCGGGTTTGGAGACCACGACAACCCGTGCTTGGTGAGGGTAATTGTGCTAATTAGATGGCTCACAACTAGCACAGGCAGGGAGGAAAAATAAGCCACCATAGCTTATTTTCCCTAGATCACATGGACCCGCCCACCCACCTAAATTATGGTGTCCCCACCCAGCAGTGTGGTGGTGATGGTGGAGGAGAACAGACTGGCATGTCCTCTTTCAGGGATGTTCTTGGCTTTAGGAGACTTCAGGGAGATGGTCTAACAATTAGTTTCCATGGAAACACATTGCCTGAAGTTTCCCTAACAAGAAAGGTACTTGACCAGTGTCCTTAGGGCAATCAGTACTTTTGGCTCCATTAACCCTCTCCAGTCCAAACTGCCAACCTTATAACAATATCTGAAGCCTTCACCCACACAGTCCTGTCTACACTGAGACTTCAGAGGTCCTTCTTAAGTGCCTCCCATAAAGATTGGTTAGGCTTTGTGTGAACAAGAGACAGGGCCTTCTTGGTCATAGCCCCTGCACTGTGAAACTCCCAATAGCCTTGCCCCTTCAGTTCAGACATTTTGGTAAGCCCTGAAGACCTTTCTCTTCACTATTGCCTTTAATTAAGGCCACAAATGACTTACATAGACCAGTTTTTTCAAAGTAACGTGTGTGATTTTCCTTCCAATGTCTGCTGTGATCACTGTACTGCATCTCACTACTTTTCGTATGTTGATTTGTGAAGATCGTAGTTCCACAAAGCAGCTAGAAATGCTTAAAATAATGAAATAATAGAATTTGATTGTAATAAAAATGTTACCCTGTTTTTCTCATGTAGACTCAAAACTACTTTCAACAAATAATGCATCCTGAGATAAATGAGAGGTTGCAGCTGTAAAATAGTTGTTGCCATATTCTTTCGTTGATGCTCCGTTTATCTCCTGAAAATTTCTTCCTTCGGTTATTCTACAGTTATGCCTCATTTGCTGCTATTGGATGAGATTAAAATCTCCACCCTTGCCAGTTTCATCTGAAGAAATTTCTGCTGGTTCTGTGGAAGGACAGAATTTTGGTAGTACAGAAACAAACAAACCACCCTTTAAGGGGAAAGAAAACCTAAGGTAGCGGGGACACCGTAAACAGGCTCCATGGTGACTGAGCATGTTCCGTGACTCACAGACAGTTTGGGATGGAAATGGGGGAAGGGGGAATGGAGTGGTATCCGAGAAAAGGGCATGGCTGGCTTGAATAGAAGCACTCCATGCTGCAATATTCTGTTGCATGCCCCACATGTTAAATATTAATTTTCACTTGTTATCAGCCTGCCTTGGAGGCCTGTCGTCAGCCAGAAAGTCAGGATGTAGATTAGGGGTGGACAACTTGTGATCCTCCAGATGTTTTGGCCTGCAACTCCCATCAGCCCTAGTCAGCATAGTCAATGATGAGGAATCATGGAGATTGTAGGCCAGAACATCTGGAAGGCCACAAGTTGCCCAGCTCTGATATAGATGTTTGAAGTACAATGCACCTCATAAGATGAGGATATCTGGAGCAAGGAGCCGGGCTTGGACCAAGATTGTGCCAAAGTTATGGCTCAGCCTCCTATGATGATGAGGCCCAGAGCTGTATATTTCTTGGGACACTTCGGAAAAGATGCGAAATGCATCTCTGCTGAAAGGCCTGCGATGGTTGAGTGGGCGTTTTCTGGTTGCTTAGTGTTTCCGCAATAGAGTGCTGGTTTTAGTCATTCTTGTTCACGACACTGTCGTTTTAAATAGTGCTTTATTGTTGTGGTACACACGTTTTTAAAATAAATCATCTTAGTGCTTCTTCCAACAGCCCTGTAATGTAGATCACTGTTACTAACCTCATATTCCAGATTTGGCGGGAGGGGGGAGGGGAGAGGACTGAGGCTGAGAGAATAATAGTTTGCCTAAGGTTATCTGCAGAGTTTGTGGTTGAGGTGAGGTTTGAACTAAAAGGATATTCTTGGCTCATCCTTTTAGTTGTTACCTTAACCAGCACACTGTTCACGTATGGGACATTCTCCAGCTGTATGGTTGTCTGGTGGTCACAATTCAAAGCTGAGTGAAGCACTCTTGAGCCCATTCGAACATCAGAACATCAGGAGAGCCCTGCTGGATCAGACCCAAGGGTCCGTCTAGTCCAGCAGTCTCTTCACACTGTGGCCCGCAGGAAACCCACAAGCAGGACATGAGTGCAACAGTACCCTCCCACCCATGTTCCCCAGCAACTGGTGTACATGGGCATAATGTCTCTGATCCTGGAGGCAGCATATAGCCATCAGGAGTGGTAGCCTTCTCCTCCAGGAGTTTGTCCAACCCCCTTTTAAAGCTGTCCGGATCGGGGGCTATCACTGCATCCTGTGCTGGTGAATTCCATAGTTTAAGTATGCGCTGTAAAAGAGGACACCTGGCCAGTCTAGCACTGCAGGCGTGCTCTGAGGTTGCAGGTTTCATGGAGGAATAGTGGACGGAGGGAGGAAAGGAAGGAGAGCTGCCTAACCCTTTTTCTTCCAGCTCTTTTCCCACTCGAAATAGTTCACGTGACTGCTTTCCCCCCATTAGGATACCTGTATCTTTTCCTTTTGGCGTGAAGAGCAGCTGGGGGGTGATAGTGGCAAACATATTAACAAGAGTGTTGAGCTGCTTTTACCCCTGACATGCTTCCTCCTTAACTCACAGCCTCAGAGGTGGCTTTTTTCATGTTGTTTTTAAAGTGTTGGAGAAAAGGAACCCACGCCAACACTTAATGTGTCGTTTGGCCCTGCATCTGGCTCGTGGTGAGATCTCAACAGCAACTGACATGTACTTGTGCATGTTTTCTGAGCTTAGAGCTCTCTTTCCTCCCAAGCCTCTGTGTTATGCAATTAATTCATCCCTTTCTGTTTACTTTGAGCAACAGATTTTACTTCCCATATTTGGACCTGAGTGAGGTGGGTTTTTGTTTTTTGTTTTTGGCTGCAGGCTAAATAAAGGCACAATAAATATCTCTGGTACGTAATGACACCTTCTGTGGTGCTGTATTATCCCAGAAACGCTGCGTGATGCAGTGATAGAAACAGCTTTTCTTTTTTCGTCTTAATTTTGCTCAGCAGGGTTTATTTTAATGATGGTGAAATGTCTAAAATAAGAAGGGGAAAAAAGATGCCATCACATGAGAAAACGAAGCTGTGTCTTCAGCATTTGCATGATCCATCGTCTTAAAATCCGGTTCTTTGAAAACACAGGGCCAAACGTGCCCTGAAACATGGGCAGAGCAATGCTAGACCCACATTACACCACCTGGGTCAGGGAGATACACTGGCAGAAAAACTCCCTATATCAGAGTTGGCTCTATATCTGGGGCGAGTGGGGTGGCGACCCTCTGTGTCTTCCTCACCCACTGGGGAAAAGTGTGGCAGAGAAATCCCCCCACAACCAGGTACATTTGCTCCAATGCATGGCATGGAGTTGCCTATTGCCATGCATGATCTCCCCCAACAGTCTCAGTACAATATTGAATACTGAATGTTGAGTATCTGCCCTCTCCTCTGCCCCACCAGCCGCAATGAGCACCCCAGGATAGGAGGGAAACACAAGATGGGAAATGCAAACATGGCATCCAAACGAGACACATCCACAGCATCCCTTCTGATCCATCCATGGCAGGCAAAGTGGGGAAGTCAGGCCTGGTGGTTGTAACACTATGGCCCAAGCATGAAACATGCTCCAAGAACAGCTGGAGATGGCAACGGGTGGGGGAAGACACTTGCAGCTGTTGTACCTTGTTGGCATGGTATTGCTGCTGTCTGAGGTCCAGAGGAGGGGGTACCTGTAAGGGTTCTAGGCAGAGAAGTCTTAGCCAGAGCTGGCCTTAGGGGTGGGTGAGCTGAGCGGTTGCCCTCCTCACCGAGCTGAGTGGGGCGCCGAGCTGAGCTCAGTGCCTGTGTTTTTTGACTGTACTGTCGGCAATGAGTGAGGGTGGCAAAAAGCAAGTGTCTGTAACCTTTCAAGGTTCTTCAGGCTGTTTGGGTACGAACTACAAAAATGGTCTTCCGTCAATTAGCTTTAAGTAGGTTCCTTTTTCAGTTTCCACTTCCATGTCATTTGCGCTACGTAAAAACCGGTGGAACACGGCTTTCCTTTGAGGCAATGTTACGAGCACTTAGCACTTCAAATACCATAAACACCGTAAGCACTATAGAAATAAGAATAAAATAAAGCCGTAAGCTGTAGTAGGTCCGCAGGATGGCTTTTTTATTTATAACTTTTAAAATTATTTCTCAAGATAAAAATAATGGATATTCTAAAAGAAAGAACGCTTACCAAACGATAGGAACTGCTATGAAGCAAAACATACTATAAATAAAACCAGTGACAGTTCTGCTGTGCTGCATAGTTCACGGCCGCTGCTCGGAATGTGCCTTTTCGAACGCTGGCTTCTGAAAACTGTAGCACAGTGGCTTGAGAGGTCAAGCTTTGGAGCAACGTTGTTCTTGATGGACATCACACCTGTACCAGACCCCATAAATCCTCGGGTGGCCCTGCAAAGCTGGCTATGGCGGGCAGAGGGATCGAAGGTGCTCCTCACCCAGGATGCTATTGATCCTAGGGCCAGCCCTGCTCTTTGCCGTGTGCTCAAGTCCTTAGCAGTGTTCTGGGGACAGGCTCTTTTGTACAAAGTGTCCCCTTTGTGTCCAAAGTACCATTTCTCCATAGTACCACTTTGTGAGCTTTGGGTGAGGACCCGTAGCTCAGTGGTAGAGCACGTACTGTGTATGTAGAAGGTCCCAGGTTCGATCCCCAACATTTCCAGGTAGAGTTTGGAAAACTGCCTGAAGCCCTGGAAAGCCACTTCCAGTCAGTGTCAACAATACTGGGCTAGACGGACCCAAGGTCTGACTCGGTGTAAGGCAGCTTCCGATGTTCCTAAGTGTGCATTGCAGGACGCATCAGAGACCCACGCTATATGCTCCGTCATTTTTGTTGTGGTCTCCCAGTGTGGGGTTTATATATTGGTGGTGGTGCACTGTGATGGTGTTGAGTTTTATTATTTTAGTTCTTTATTTATAAAATGTGTGTCCTGCCCTTCAGTGTAAAATGATTCCAAGGCAGGTCGCAATACATGATATGTCATTAACCTCCCCCCTGCCCCCATAAAAACGCACAGCAACTGGTCAGGATCAAACATTGGATATAACTTGCCTGTCAGCTATCTCATTGTAGGCCCACTCGTCTAATCAAAAGGCCTACTGAAAATGATTGTTTTCACCTGGTGCTGAAAAGCTTAGCAATATTGGTGCCAGTCTAGCCTCCAGGGGAGATCACTTGGAAGCCAGAGCGCCACCACTGAGAAGGCCCTATTACGAGTTCTAGAAGTCTGGACTTTGTTCAGTGATGGCAGTGGAGTCTGGTGACCCCGATGTCAGTGGGGCAGTGAATCCACTCCAGGTTTCAGACACAACTCTAAAGGAGCAATCCAAGGTGTTTCCACTGGGTGATGGTAGAACCAAAAGGGCCTCCCTAGTGCATATGCTATGTTCCATTGTGGTGAAGATACTTTGGAGGTCATCTAGTCCACCCCCTCCTCAATCCAGCATCTACACTGCAGGATGCAACAACAGCATCCCTCTGTTTAAATAAGAGGGGGAAGTTAGATCCAGGAAATAATGCATTGCATGGGTGAAAGAGTTAAACTGCCCTTGAAGACTGTGCAGAAGCTGCAGCTTATGCAAAATGTGGCAGCCAGATTAATAACTGGGCCCAGAAGGGCTGAGCATATAACACCAATTCTGGCCCACTTGCATTGGCTGCCTGAACATGAGCCCAATTCAGGGGGCTGGTTTTGACGTATAAAGCCTTACACGGCTTGGGACCACAATACCTGACAGATCACCTCTCCTGACATGAACCTACCCAGACACTGCGATCAACCTCTGTGGCCTTTCTCCAAGGGAGGCTCAGACGGTGGCAACAAGGGAGAGGGCCTTTTCAGTGGTGGCTCCATTTCCCCACTGAGACCCACCTGGTGCCAATACTATCATCTTTTCAGCACCAACTTAAGACTGTCCTCTACTCCCAGCATTTAATGGCATATGATTGAGCATTTATGCCAGCAGCCTGAACAGGTCTAGTAATTTACTGAAATTTGTTTTTAGCTGTTTAAATTGTTGTAAAAATTTGTATATTTAAAATTTTTATGCTGCATTTATCTGTGAATTGTTGTGAACCATCCAGAGAGCTTCAGCTTTTGTGTGGTATAGAAATGAAATAATAATAATAATAATTCATAAACAGCACCCCCCCCAGCACCACTGCTCCAATCAAAATCAGCTGTTTGCCCCATGTTTCCATTTTTAATTACAACCTCTGGCCCTGAGAGGTTCATATTAGTAAGTTGCTTGCAAAATATATCCAGCTCAAATCCCATGTTCCCTAGAGGGCATGGATGTTAAGAAAGTGGACTCTTTCTTTTGGCTTAGATCAGTCTTCCCCCAACCTGGCACCCTCCAGATGGGTCGAACTACAAGACCCATCATCCCCAGTCAGCATGGGTGTTTGGCCATGCTGATTGGGGTGATGGGACTTGTAGTTGTGGACATCTGGGGAGTGGCGTGCCAAGTTGGAGAGGTGAGAGGCAAGTGACGGAGCTTGACTAGAGAACAAGAACAGAAATGAGGGGGAGGAGGTGTAGTTTTATCAGTGGCTATATGGAACTTCCAGATTTAGAGGCATTATACCACTGAATAGTAGTTGCCACTGAATAGCAGCCTCCTGGAATCCTTTGTTTCACTGCTGTAAGAAGCAGGATGCTAGACTAGATGAAGCTTTCTTTGACCAGATCCAGCAGAGCTTCTCTGCTTTATGAAGAAAACTGAGAGCATGCATTAAATGTTAAGGACTAGAACGCTGGCATTGATGTGCAAAGGGGAGGAAGCCAGTGCAGGCTTTAGAAAGGGAAGAGGTAATGCGATCTGTTTTTTCTCACTTCCTTTCCTTTTTGTTCTTTGATTTCTTTTTTGCTTTTCCTTTGAAGATGGAGTGGGGAGGGTCAGGTTATGTAATAAATAGTTGTGGTGGAGGGGAAATAAACAGAGAGATGACATTTACAGGCTGTCAGGCTAACCCACGGCTGACAGCCTGTAAATGCCATCTCTTGTGCATGCCCTTTGGAAATGACTGACATCTTGCAGAGCTCCTGGTTGCTTCAAGGGGGACTGAGTAGGGTCCCTCAACTTCCGCCCCAGAGTCCAGTTTTGTTGGTACCAGTGACTTCTGTTGTTAAAGCGCCAGTGGTGCAGTGGAGGCAGGGCTCACTTTTTCATTAGCAGGGACTCTGATGGCATCTGCCACCCCCCTCAGAATTCCCTGTCCCCTCTGAGCTTAGCTGTGATCCTCTCTGTAGCTGTGGGGGGAATGCATTTTCCAAGCAACAAAATATCATTCCATGTTGGAATGCAAAGTATTTGGGATGACTTGGTCTGGAATGGGCAATTAAGACCTATTCGCTTTACCAAAGATGTGCTCCTGGTGGAGATGAAAACTCCTAGAGCTGGTTTGTTGATATGGATCCACACAGCTGCCTGAAATTTTTGGACTGCCCTTGGAGACTGTCATAGTGAGCCCCTGCATTTCCAAATTTACCACTACACCACTCTCTCTGTGTGTGTGTGTGTAGTTCAATCCAGCTGGGTGTGTGGACATTTCTGTTGGAGAGGGAGGGGAGGATATAATGAAGGAGCTTAGGGAAGGCTAATGGGTAATTCTGGGGTGCTAAGGAAGTGTGCAAGGGGCTGTTTAAATGACAAGGGATCTGTCCATGAGGGCTGAGTTGAGAGGGTGAGGCTTCCATAGAGTATCATATTTTGAAAACCTAAAATGTTTGTGAGTGGGAACAGCCCTGCATTTTTTCCTCAGACGTCCAGTTGAAATACCCCTGCCTTACTCTCAGCTGCACTGTTTTTGGATCCCAGTTGAAGGCTGTATTTCTTACAAGCTTGTATTATCTTGGAAGGGGGCACGGCTGTGACTGTCACGAAGGGACCCTGCACTTCTGGATTTGCCACCACACTACTGTAAAATGCTTCTAGGCACACTTTTGCGGCAAATGCCCCTCACTTGGTGGAGGCTGGTAGGAGCAGAGGGTGTTATCCTGCCTGGGGAACACCCTCAAAAGCTTGCCCCTTCATCAACTCTGTGTTCAGTTTGGCATTGAAAACAGCTTCTGGGCCAAAGCATGGCTCAAATGAAGCGCTGGGGAGAAGAGGTGATAAGACAATTCCTTCCCAGTGGTCCCCGCTCCAGTGAATCAGATTGTTTCCTCTCTCACTCTGGCTGGTACCCAAAATCTGCCTAGACTCATTTGCAGGGCTGCCACTGTGGGGTATCACCAGAGCATCAAAGAGAGACAGGGAGTTAGCACAGGTGTGTGTACCTCCTTGTCTTGCAAATCTGAGGGGGTCTGTGTAGTTGGAGAGAGGATGCTTCTACTGTGGAGAAAGGGAGCCCTTGGAGAGGGCTGGTCGCGGAATTTTGGGCTCTGGACTTCATCGCCTTGTGGGGAACGGGCCTCTTGAGATCCACAGTGGGGAACCTCAAATGAAGCGCGGCGGGAAAGATGTGAGAAAACCATTCCTTCCAGTGCTGGAACAGAAAGTGATTTCCAGTGGTTGTTCAGATGACATTTGCCGATCCTCAGAAACCACCTTCAGCGCCAAAAGGGTAGAGGTGGGGAACGTGTAGTTCTCCAGGTGTTGTTGGACTTCAACTCCCCTCAGCCACTCAGCCAGAATAGTCAATGGTGAGGTATGATGGGTGTTGCAGTCTGACCACATCTGCGGCGTTGCACGGTCCCTGCCCTGCAACAGGGGGAGGAAGGTGTATAACTTTAAAATATTATTATTTATGACATTTCTATACCACCCCATAGCCGAAGCTCTGTGGGCAGTTTACAAAAGTTAACTGAACTGGTGCACTCCGAATACATAAATGAAGGGTGCAATCTTAATGCGTGTTCAGACAGAAAAAACATCCCCCAGCCAGATGTAGGAATAACACTGGATACTACCCCAAAAGTCACAATTCATGCTGTCTGCAATCACGTCTAAAAATAGAAGAGGAAAGATTGCGGAGTAGAATATCCTTCCTGAGCTGTGCAACCCCCCCCCCCTCCTTTCCATGCTGTCCTAAGACTGAAAACCTAATGGGTTTAAAAAGAGAGCGGCCGGCCCTTTAAATCAAGCCTCTCTGGGCACATGCGCACCAAGCTTGATTGGAAAGTGACTAGCGGCTGTGACATCATCGTGCAAGCGGCGGCGGCGGCGGGAGCCAGGAAGGCAATAAATGTTGCGATTCACAGGTCGTTCTTCCAGACGAATAGTAGCGCGGGCAGTTGATTCGTTTTAGCTAACCCTTGTGTCGTGCGGCGGCAGCGGCGGCGGCGGGTGTCGTTTGTCGTTTGTTTCTTTATACTGAATGCCTTCAATTGCAGTGAAGACGGAGCAAAAAGGCTGGTGCATAATCTGTGCCCAGGGGAGCGGGGAGGGGATTAAACACAAGGAAGCCTTGGTAGGGACGTGATGGAGGTCTGCTGTACCAATATCGTGATGCCCTAGAAAATGCATGGAGACTCCTCTTTCACCTGCTGGTGGAGGCATTTTCATTCCAGCAGACTTTTGCCTGCTAAACACTGGTGTCAGCCACTGTAGACCCCCATTCCCCAAGCTGGTGTCCTCCAGATGTGTTGGACTACAATTCCCATCACACCCACTAAGCATGCTGACTTGAAATGAGGGGAGTTGTAGTCCGAACATATCTGGAGGGCACCAGGTTGGGGAAGGCTCATGTAGATGATGGGGCTGTTCACACGTCACGCTAATTCCTGGTGGGTGGCAAGCTACGCTGGGTAGGTGGTTATGCAGACAACCTACTGTGCTCCTGTCAGACCATCAGGCAAACAAGCTACAGTTGTTGTTCAGTCGTTCAGTCGTGTCCGACTCTTCGTGACCCCATGGACCACAGCACGCCAGGCCTTCCTGTCCTGCGCTCTCTCCCGGAGCGTGCTCAAGTTCATATTCATTGCATCGGTGATGCTATCTAGCCATCTCATCCTCTGCCATCCCCTTCTCCTTTTGCCTTCAGTCTTTCCCAGCATCAGGGTCTTTTCCAGAGAGTTTTCTCTTCGCATTAGGTGGCCAAAATATTTCAGCTTCAGCTTCAGTATCTGTCCTTCCAATGAGCACTCAGGGTTGATTTCCTTTAGGATGGACTGATTTGACCTCCTTGCAGTCCAGGGGACTCGTAAGAGTCTTCTCCAGCACCACAGTTCGAAAGCATCAATTCTTCGGCGCTCAGCCTTCCTTATAGTCCAGCTCTCACAGCTATACGTTGCTACTGGGAAAACCATAGCTTTGATTATACGAACCTTTGTCGGCAAGGTGATGTCTCTGCTTCTTGCTATGCTGTCTAAGTTTGCCATAGCTTTCCTCCCAAGGAGCAAGCGTCTTTTAATTTCATGGCTACAGTCACCGTCTGCGGTGATCTTGGAGCCCAAGAAAGTCAAATCTGTCACTGCTTCCATTTCTTCCCCTTCTATATGCCAGGAAGTGATGGGGTCAGATGCCATGATCTTCATTTTTTTAATGTTGAGTTTCAAACCAGCTTTTGCACTCTCCTCTTTCACCCTCAACAAGAGGCTCTTTAGATCCTCTTCACTTTCTGCCATTAGGGTGGTATCGTCTGCATATCGGAGGTTCATAGAATCATAGAATCATAGAATAGTAGGGTTGGAAGGGGCCTACAAGGCCATCGAGTCCAACCCCCTGCTCAATGCAGGAATCCAAGTCAGAGCATCCCTGACAAATGGCTGTCCAGCCTCGTCTTAAAGGCCTCCAGTGTGGGAGAGCCCACCACCTCCCCAGGTAATTGGTTCCATTGCCGTATTGCTCTGACACTCAGGAAGTTTTTCCTGATGTTCAGCCGGAATCTGGCTTCCTGTAACTTGAGCCCATTATTCCGTGTCCTGCACTCTGGGATGATCAAGAAGAGATCCTGGCCTTCTTCTCTGTGACAACCTTTCAAGTACTTGAAGAGTGCTATCATATCTCCCCTCAGTCTTCTCTTCTCAAGGCTAAACATGCCCAGTTCTTTCAGTCTCTCTTCATAGGACTTTGTTTCCAGTCCCCTGATCATCTTTGTTGCCCTCCTTTGAACCCTCTCCAGCTTGTCTGCATCCTTCTTAAAGTGTGGTGCCCAGAACTGGACACAGTACTCCAGATGAGGCCTAACCAGTGCTGAGTAGAGGGGAACTAGTACTTCCCGGGATTTGGAAGCGATGCTTCTATTAATGCAGCCCAAAATAGCATTTGCCTTTTTTGCAGCCACATCACATTGTTGGCTCATATTCAGCTTGTGATCGACGACAATTCCAAGATCCTTCTCGCTCGTAGTGTGGTTGAGCCACGTATCCCCCATCTTGTAACTGTGCCTTTGGTTTCTTTTTCCTAGGTGCAGAACTTGGCATTTGTCCCTATTAAATGCCATTCTGTTGTTTTCTGCCCAGCACTCCAGTCTATCCAGATCACTTTGAATTTTGTTTCTGTCTTCCAAAGTATTAGCTATCCCTCCCAATTTTGTGTCATCTGCAAATTTGATCAGCATTCCCTGCACCTCCTCCTCCAAGTCATTAATAAAAATGTTGAAGAGCACTGGGCCCAGGACTGAGCCCTGCGGTACCCCGCTCGTTACCTCTCCCCAGCTTGAGAAGGTCCCATTGATAAGCACTCTTTGAGTCCGATTCTGTAGCCAACTGTGGATCCACATGATCGTTGTTTCATCTAGCCCACTTCGAGCAAGTTTGCTCATCAGGATATCATGGGGCACTTTGTCGAAAGCTTTGCTGAAGTCGAGGTATATGATGTCTACAGCATTCCCACGGTCTACAAGGGAGGTGACTTGATCAAAAAATGAGATCAGATTTGTCTGGCAGGACTTGTTTTTGACAAATCCATGTTGGCTTCGAGTAATCACGGCATTGTTGTCAAGGTGCTTCCAGATGGATTGCTTTATGATCTGCTCCAGAATTTTCCCAGGGATTGATGTCAGACTGACTGGTCTGTAGTTCCCAGGTTCCTCCTTTTTACCCTTTTTGAAGATAGGGACAACGTTAGCCCTCCTCCAGTCATCTGGCACTTCCCCGGTCCTCCATGATTTCTCAAAGAGAATAGACAGCGGTTCTGAGAGTTCTTCTGCCAGTTCCTTTATTACTCTAGGATGCAGTTCATCTGGCCCTGGAGATTTGAACTCATTCAAAGTAATGAGGTGTTCCTTGACCATATGCCTGTCGATCTCAAGCTGCAATCCTGCCCCTTCAGCCTGTACTTCGCCTTTGCCAGGGGGGTCATAGACCCTCTTTTGGGAGAAGACTGAGCCAAAGTAGGAATTGAGCACCTCTGCCTTTTCTTTGTCATCTGTTATCATTTTGCCATCCTTATTTAATAGCTGAACAACCATTTCTTTCCTCTGCCTTTTACTATGCACGTAGCTGAAGAAAGCCTTTTTGTTGTTTTTAGCATCCCTCGCTAACCTCACCTCGTTCTCCGCTTTAGCCTTCCTGACGCCATCCCTGCAATTCTGTGCTACCTGCCTGTACTCTTCCTTTGTTACTTGGCCTTCTTTCCACTTCTTATATGTGTCCTTTTTTGTTTTCAGGTCATCCCTAAGCTTTTTGTGAAGCCACATTGGCTTCTTCTGTTGTCTTCCACCTTTTCTTCTTGTTGGAATTGTTTGTGATTGTGCCTTGAGAATTTCCTTTTTTAAAAGTTCCCACCCATCTTGGACTCCTTTTCTCGCTAGCATTGTTTGCCATGGGACCTTACTGATCATTGTTCTGAGTTTATTAAAATCAGCTTTCCTAAAATCCAGGGTACGCGTTTGAGTACACTCGGCTTTTGCTTCCCTTAGAACCAAGAACTCAAGTACAACATGGTCGCTTTCCCCCAGAGTTCCTGTAACTGCTACTTTATCCACTAAGTCATCTCTGTTGGTTAGGATCAAGTCAAGGATAGCCGATCCTCTAGTTCCTTCCTCTACTTTCTGTAGGAGGAAGTTATCCGCCACACAAGTCAGGAATTTCCTGGAGGGGCCATGTTTTGCAGAATTTGTCTCCCAACAAATATCGGGGAAATTGAAGTCCCCCATTACTACTACATCATGCTTCCTTAAAACATTGGCTATTTGCTTTTCAAAAGTTTCATCCTTGGCTTCTCCTTGATTGGGTGGCCGGTAGTAGACTCCGACCACCAGGTTCCTTTTATTCTTTGCTCCATTTATTTCAACCCAGATGCTCTCGATGGGGCTACCAAGCTCCTCCTCCTGTATTTCTGTGCAGAGATATGTATTTTTCACATACAGTGCAACCCCGCCTCCCTTTCTGTTCCTCCTGTTCTTTTTGAACAAGTTATATCCTTCAACTGCTGTATTCCAGTCATGAGAGTCATCCCACCAAGTCTCAGTTATACCTATCAAGTCATAATTTCCCTCCTGTATTAAGAGTTCAAGTTCATTCTGTTTGTTTCCCATACTCTGGGCATTAGTATATAGACATCGAAGACCATGTGCTTCATAGTCTGGCTTTCTTCCTACATGTGTCTGAAGACTATTATTGGGCGCTATCAGCGCTGTTCTCTCCATTGCAGTGCATGCGCCTACGTCCATTGTTACCCCCAACATTACATCTCCCTTCCCCGTAGGATTCAGTTTAAAGCCCTCCTGATGAAGTTCTTCATGCTGTGTCCAAACACATTCTTCCCAGCCTTTGTGAGGTGCAACCCATCCCTAGCCAACAGCCCATCTTCCAGGAAGTATAGCCCGTGGTCCCAGAATCCAAATCTCTCTCGTCGGCACCACCTTCGTAGCCAGTCATTCACCCGGAGTATTTTTCGTTCCCTTTCTATCCCTCTTCTAACTACTGGAAGGATGGATGAGAAAACTATCTGGGCCCCAAAGTTCTTGAGTTTCCTTCCCAAAGCTTCAAAGTCTGACGTGATCTCTTCGTAGCTCCGCTTGGCGGTATCATTTGTTCCCACATGGATGAGAAGAAAGGGATACCTGTCAGTGGGCTTTATGAGTGCAGGCAACCTTTCAGTCACGTCTCTAATCCGTCCTCCCGGGAGACAACATACCTGGCGAGTCCACGGGTCTTCGCGACATACTTGGGTCTCGATCCCACGCAGCAAGGAGTCTCCCACTACTACCACTCTTCTCTTCTTCTTCTTGTAGGCCTGGGTTTCATCGCCTCTGTTTGACTGACCTTTAGCCTCTTGCTCACTCTCATGCAGGTTCCCCTGTGATTCTTCCTCTGCAGGCTGTCCTCCAGTCTCATCTGCAAGTACCTGGAATCGGTTCCACAGCTCCACCGCTTCCACTGGTGCAGAGTGGCGTCTAGTTCTTCTTCTCCTAACTGTCACCGTTTTCCAAGGAGTATCCTCTACTCCATTTTTCTTCTCCTCAGCATTTCCCACTTCTGCCTCATCTTGCTGTTGCTCTTCAAGCTTCTGGTCTGCCCTTTGCTGCTGTAGTTCCCCCATTCTGTCCAAGAACTCTTCGTGTTCTCTTATTCCCCGGAGGGTTGACAGTCGCCGCTCCAGTCCACTTACTTTTTCCTCCAGCAGCGTGATCAACTTGCACTTGTTGCAGGTGTAGGCCATGTTGTTCTCAGGCAAGAAAACAAACATTGCACACACCTTGCAGGTCACCACCACTGGAGAGTCTTGTCCTTCCATAGCCCCTTTTCCCTTTTTGTGTCTAGCTTTGTGATTGTTCTAGACTAGCCTGTGCCTGCTCCTCTACTCAGTAGAGGTTAAAAGCAGAGTCCCACTGGTGTGGAAGTGTGTGTTACAAGACAAATAAATGGGAAAAAGTTAGTTAAAAAAAAAAATGTTAGGGGCCTCCCCCTTGACCTCCCCTGCCGAACTCCCCTGGCCAACTCCTGTTTGCTCACTCTGATCACTCGCTCTCTGGGAGCTTGCCTGCTTCTGTAGTCCCTGGACCAGCTGGAGCAGCTTGCTCTGCTCTGCTCTGCTCAGCTGGGAGGCGGGAAACAGACTGAAGCTTCCCGCCCAGTCAGCTGCTGGGAGTACTCAGGCCACACCCCTCCAATTCAGTTGGAGCTCTCAGAAGCTCCTGGTGAGCTCACAGCCAGTCAGAAGGATAAAGGGCAGCGCCCTGGGCTTCCTGCAACCCACTTACCTCTTAGCCTCTGTCTCCTTTGTCTCCTTTGTCTCTTCAACCACTGCAACTCCCCTGGCCAACTCCTGTTTGCTCCCCCTGTTCGCTCGCTCTGTTCGCTCGCTCTCTGGGAGCTTGCCTGCTTCTGTAGTCCCTGGACCAGCTGGAGCAGCTTGCTCTGCTCTGCTCTGCTCAGCTGGGAGGCGGGAAACAGACTGAAGCTTCCCGCCCAGTCAGCTGCTGGGAGTACTCAGGCCACACCCCTCCAATTCAGTTGGAGCTCTCAGAAGCTCCTGGTGAGCTCACAGCCAGTCAGAAGGATAAAGGGCAGCGCCCTGGGCTTCCTGCAACCCACTTACCTCTTAGCCTCTGTCTCCTTTGTCTCCTTTGTCTCTTCAACCACTGCAACTCCCCTGGCCAACTCCTGTTTGCTCCCCCTGTTCGCTCGCTCTGTTCGCTCGCTCTCTGGGAGCTTGCCTGCTTCTGTAGTCCCTGGACCAGCTGGAGCAGCTTGCTCTGCTCTGCTCTGCTCAGCTGGGAGCAGCTTATTATCAACAGGTTGTTGATAATTCTCCCAGCAATCTTAATTCCAACCTGTGAGTCATCCAACCCGGCATTTCTCATGATGTACTCTGCATATAAGTTACACGGAGTAGTTATTTCATCCCCCCTCGCCCTCCCCTCCTCCTGTAGTCCTGTAGCTCCGTCACCCATGCTGGTGCAACAGACATCATGCTAACCCACCATAGGTAAAACAACCCTTACTGTAGAGCATGGGTTCTGGGGGTGGCTTAATTGGCAGAGAGCCTCGTGTGGCGCAGAGTGGTAGGCGGCAGTATTGCAACCGAAACTTTCCCCACGACCTGAGTTCGATCCCAGCAGAAGGTGGGTCCCAGGTAGCCGGCTCACGTCAACTCAGCCCTCCATCCTTCCGAGGTCGGTAAAATGAGTACCCAGCTTGCTGGGGGAAATGAGTACCCAGCTTGCTGGGGGAAGGTAGTCACGACTGGGGAAGGCAATGGCAAACCACCCCGCTACAGTCTGCCATGAAAACGCCAGCAAAAGCGGCGTCCCTCTAGGAGTCAGCAATGACTCGTGCTTGCACAGGAGGAATCTTTCCTTTCCTAATTGGCAGAATTAACCCACCATGGGCAGGAAAAATGTCTCATACATAACACACTAGCACATCATGGGCAGCTCAGGCCACTTACCCACCATGGCTTAGCGTTATGTCTGAACCCAGCCAATATGAGCTAGAAGGCTGTTTTCTGTGCTCCTGTTTAAACCAGCCCTTTGTTCAGAATAATGAGGACTGGAATTTCCCTTTATTTTCAAGTGGCAGAGCACCCGTTTTGCCCACAGACGGTCCCGTGTTCAATGCCCGGCATTTCCAGGAAGAAGTGGGAAAACCCTGTATATGAAACCCTGGAGAGCGTCTGCCAGTCAGTGTACACAACACTGACCTAGATCAGGGGTGGGCAACTTGTGGTCGTCCTGATGTTTTGGCCTACAACTCCCATCAGCCCTAGCCAGCATAGGCAATGGTGAGGGACCATGGAAGTTGTAGGCTAAAACATTTGGAGGACAACCCTTGAACTAGATGAACCAGTGGTCTCATTTGGAATGAGGCAGCTTCCTATATTCTTCCTATATACCAAGGTGGGCAACTTGTTGGACTGCGATTTCCATCATCCCTCCCCACTGGCTATACTGGTTAGAGCAGATGGGAGTAGCAGTCCATCAACAAGTTGCTTGCCCCTGCTATATACAGACCGGAAAACACCCGTTGTGGACATTTCTGCTAGCCAAGTTTCGCTAGAGGAGTCACAATCCAGCTTGTTTCTTAGGGTGTCTCTAAATTAAGTGCAAAACCCCACATCTTTTCCAGAGCTTCCTGCTTTCGGTTTCTTTGCGGGATTAGGAAGGGCTCCTTTACATGGCAGCCATGTGGTTTGAACTGAGGGTGTGCCTTCCTCCCTCCCTGGCATGTGTGCAAAGGAGGGCGGGGAGTCTGGTTTTCGTAGCTTAACTTCTGCTGTACTGTTTTCCCGCAGCCCCCAGGAAACCTCTGACTTACTTCTGAGTAAACATAAAATGTAAGATTGTGCTGTAAGTCTGCAACCCTTGGTACATTTATGTGGGAGTAAGCTGCATTGAACTCAATGGGGCTTACTTCTGAGTAGACATAAGATCACCCTTTAAGTCTGCAGCCCTCAGCACACTTACTTGGGAGTATGTCCCACTAACTCTGAACTCTAGGGTGCTCTGAAACAACAGAGAATGTTGCTTCTGAACTTGGTGGGGTGGGGGATCAGATGCGTCCCCTCCATTGCAGGGAGACATTTTACCCTTTTCTCCCTCCAGTTGAGAAATGCGGAGGCAGGAGTCGCAATCGGCGGGCCATTCTTGCCCTCGCGCCTGTCAAATCTCATCCTGACTGCGCCCCCAACAACTGAAAACAAACACCCACGCACAGCAGTTTCTTCCACTATTGAAGAATTTCACAGGGTGGTTATGGCGCTCCTGTTCCATGGGCTGGGGAAAATGCCACATGTTTTGTGTTTGGGGAAAACACGAGATAGGCTGGAGGAAATGGCGGGAGACACCCTGGAGGGTAACTAACTAAAGAGCCCGCAAACTTCTGAGAGAAAGCCATCTCGATAGCAGGATAAAAGCTCCGAGCCCGCAAACTTCTGAGAGAGAGCCATCTCGATAGCAGGATAAAAGCTCCAAGCCCGCAAACTTCTGAGAGAGAGCCATCTCGATAGCAGGATAAAAGCTCCGAGCCCGCAAACTTCTGAGAGAGAGCCATCTCGATAGCAGGATAAAAGCTCCGTGTGATGACCTCTTAGTTTCTGGCGGCTCCAGGCCAATTCACATGACTACACTGGCAGGGTACATGTGTGGGTTGACTGGAACGAGGCTGTGTCTGGCATGCGATGAAGCAATTGTGTAACTTCTTCACTGCACACCCACCTCATAATTCAGTCTGTCTTGATTGTGCCACAACCAGTCCGCTTCATGGTGGCATGCAGTAGTGTACTGGCAAACCCAGAAGTGCAGGGTCTCTTCGTGACAGTCACAGCCACGCCCCCTTCTAAGATTGTACAACCTTGTCAGATATACAGCCCTCAACTGGGATCCAAAAACAGTGCAGCTGAGAGTAAGGCAGGGGTATTTCAACTGGACGTCTGAGAAAAAATGCAGGGGTGTTAAAAACTTTTTCACTCACTCACTCACAAACATTTTAGTTTTTCCAAATATGATACTCTATGGAAGCTTTACCCTCTCAACTCAGCCCTCATGGACAGATCCCTTCTCATTTAAATAGCCCCCTTGCACACTTCCTTAGCACCCCAACATTACCCGTTAGCCTTCCCTAAGCTCCTTCATTATATCTCTCCCTCCAACAGAAATGTCCACACACCCAGCTGGATTGAACTACACACACACACACACACACTGGTGTAGTGGTAAATTTGGAAATGCAGGAGCTCGTTGTGACAGTCTCCAAGGGCAGTCCAAAAATTTCAGGCAGCCGTGTGGATCCATATCAACAAACCAGTTCTAGAAGTTTTAATCTCCACCAGGAGCACGTCTTTGGTAAAGCGAATAGGTCTTAATGGCCCATTCCAGACCAAGTAATCCCAAATACTTTGCATTCCAACCTGGAACAATGTATTGTTGCTTGGAAAATGCATTCCCCCCGCAGCTACAGCGTGGATTGCAGCTAAGCTCAGAGGGAACAGGGAATTCTGAGGGGGGTGGCAGATGACATCAGAGTCCCTGCTCATGAAAAAGTGCCGGGGCTGCGTCCTTGTGAGCCCTGCCTCCACTACTCCACTGGTGGTGTGAGAAACGCAAGTGGAGTTAGGCATGAGATGAAAGCTTAATTTGAGCCAGAGCCTTGCCCTTGGAAAATATGATAAATATCTAACTCTTAATCTTCCCTTGGTCTTCCAAATGTTCCTTGGCCAACACTATGGACTGGGGAGTTTCCAGAAGCCAAGGTGTTGTTTCTTGAATCCTGACAGCATTTTTCTATTTACAGATTTAACACTAAATGGGGTGCATGTTAAAATGACCATACAATGAATCCGGCTTGGACCCACTCTACCTGTATAGTCGCCACACCAGTTTTGTTATAGGACATTAACTGAAGGCCTGTTTGCATGTTCTCTTTAGCAGAGGGTATCGCTTCACAATGGCCTTACCAGAATGTCTTTTCCACTTCGCTGTCGTAACGTTCATTGCATCTTCTCAGGGCTGGCACTACCATTAGGCAGAGTGAGGCAGCTGCCTCGGGCAGCAAATGCTAGGGGGCGGGTGTGGGTGGCAGCAAAATGGTGGAGGACAAAGCGGTGGGTGCCACATGGCCTGCCCTGCTCCCTGTAAGCTAACCTGCTGCCCTCAGGTGCAGCGGAAGACACTGGATTCAACTGCCAATCTGATCAGCTTCTGTATATGTAATGCAGGGATGCAGAACCTCAGATGACCATGCCCCCCCCCCCCGAACTCTGACGGTTTGGTGGTTTCCTGGCTTTTGTGCAGTTTTTTCCACCATTTTAAAAGGTTGAACTGCCTCTCCTAAGGCTTGGATGCTGGCAGGAAGAACTTTAAGCTACAATATGCTGGTTTTGGCCCCAACCCTTTTTGCCTTTGGCTCTGCCCACAGGTTCAACATCAGGTTCAGAGGAGGGCAATGAAGATGCTCAGGGGACTGGAAACAAAGCCCTATGAAGAGAGACTGAAAGAACTGGGCATGTTTAGCCTTGAGAAGAGAAGACTGAGGGGAGATAGGATAGCGCTCTTCAGGTACTTGAAAGGTTGTCACAGAGAGGAAGGCCTGCATCTCTTCTCGATCATCCCAGAGTGCAGGACATGGAGTAACAAGCTCAAGGTACAGGAAGCCAGATTCCGGCTGAACATAAGAAAAAACCTCCTGACTGTTAGAGCAGTGAGACAATGGAACCAATGACCTAGGGAGGCGGTGGGCTCTCCCACACTGGAGGCCTTCAAGACGAGGCTGGACAGCCATCTGTCGGGGATGCTCTGACTTGGATTCCTGCATTGAGCAGGGGGTTGGACTGAATGGTCTTGTAAGCCCCTTCCAACCCTACTATTCTATGATTCTACCCCTGATGTAATGGGATGGGGCACCATCTGGTCCTTTGCCTCAGGAAACAGAAGGTCTTGGGCCAACCCTGCATCTTCTGCAATGCGTGTTGCCATTTCTGCACTGCGACCAGGAGGCTTGCTGGCGCATCATGTGGTGCATGGAGAAGATCAGTGTTGCCATCAGCACCTGCATCACTGGGCAGCTGCCCAAGGCCTGGCAGGGCCCACTGGCACTGATGATGCCTGCCTCCCCCTCCCCCTTTATATTCTGGCTCTAAGCAGTGCAGGTTGGCTGTGTCTAGCCACCAGTTATTTCCCACAATGTCCCAGAGTGATGCTATGTCAGGAGCATGATGGGAAATTTAAGTGGTGGGTAAGACTACTGAGAGACATAATATTTCCAGAAATCTTAATTCCATGCGGCAAAAATGGGGTTTCCCAGGTTTTTTTGCAGTTGGGAGGGGAAATGGAAATTTGGAAAATTGAGAAATATGCAACACCCTTTTTAAAAGCCTCTACAGAGCTAAAGTCATTTGTTACTTTAGGAACATAAAATGTATTATGTATAGCTTGGTTTGCTCATAAAATTACCATTACCATTGAAAACGTTTAAAAGTAAACTCAGTACATTTGTCATTATTGTCTGAATAAACTTTTAAAGTTAATATCCCAAACACGATAATTTTAGGAGCAAGCTGTGCATAGTACATTTAGGTTCCTATTTTATGTCTGGTCAGAAGGAACTTCAGCAAATAATTCTTGAAACATCTGGATCATCCTAGAAGCAGGAAGAGCTGAAGGCAGAGGAAGACTGGCGAACTGCATCTGGTCCTGTTTGTGAGGAATTGCTAGGGGTGGAGTTTAGGGAAATGCAATCTAAAGGAAAAGCTATTAGGGTTTATTTAGCTGGGGAAGACTTTCTTATCTATTAGGAATGGCAATCAAACCAAGCTATGCTGGCTGGGGCATGCTGGGAGTTGTAGGACTTTCTTCAGTCTAAACATGCATCGCATTATACCATTAGGGTAGAATCCTATGCATGTTTAGACAGAAAAAAGTTGGTTGGGGGATGCTGGAAGTTGCAGGGTTTTTTTTTCTGTCTAAACACGCATAGGATTGTGCCTATAAGCAACCTCAAGCTATTATTTGAAGAGTGACATTTTATTCCCTTTTGTGAATAATTACCCTTAACATTTTAATTTTTCTTCATTTTGAAAGGTTGCCTCTAGTGGTGGTATCAATCCCATCCCTACACCATTGGAACCAGTTTCTTTTAGCTTAGAGGGTTTATTTCAGTGTCAGTGGTTAAAGTAGTTTTATAGCTAAGGCAACATTCCGTAACAGTGAGGTCTATTTGGGAACTTTATTAAAAACTCTGGCAGTGAGTTCCATAGATCCAAGCCTCAAAGTTGTGTGCGTGTCTTTGTTTTAAAGAAACATAGGTGGGATAACCCACATGTTGTTCTGTTGCATGCAGTGCCAGTGGCAGGATAACCTACAGTGTTTCCTTCACATCAGGGTTTCAGAACTCCATCTGTTGATTGCTACAGTATCTAAACAGAATAAGTGCCCAAAAGAGGACTCTACAGAACAAAACCCAAATGGTCAAGAATGCACATCTAGTCTCTAGTCACATGTTGAGAAACTAAGCATAACTTGGAGCATCCCTAAATGTCTATCAGTAAAAGATACATTAGATCAATAATCTTAATAAGGAATGGAAGAAATAACTATGCTGGGAATCATACAGAGAGGATTAAAAAGCCATTTTCCCCCCATGCTTTCAAAATTTTGAGAAATATTACATCTCTAGTCTAACATTACATCGTTTTTTAGAAATCATTTTGTGGAAGTAAAGACTGGGCAGTAATATATGAATACTGTGTCTTATAGGGAGCGATCCTATGGCCCCTACACAGCGTCTGGGGGGGCCATAGGATATTTCGGATTCCCAGATCAGAGGTCACAGGCAGCATTCTGGCCTCGGAGCTGGGGATCCGCGCAACTCCCCCTCACAACCAGAGCAGAAAGAACCGCGCTGGCTGCCTCTCCCAGGTTGGGAACACAACCTCAGAGGATGAGGAAAGGGGGCGTTTGGGTGGGTGGGGAGGGGAGGAGACTGGAGAGGCCAGGATATGAGTTATCCTGAGGTCTTTCCAGCCTCCTTCCCTCCCCCTCCAAAATTCCCCAGCTGGATGGGCAAAAAAGCCCATCTAGCGAAAATGCAGAGCGGAAGGAGTGGGGAGGCAAAGATTGCCTCTGCCACGCCTCCTGCCCGCCCTGCATTGGATGATCCTAAGTCTCTGAGTTTGGAGGCTTACTATCATTGAGGGCGGAAACAATAGGATTGTTTCCCAAAGCAGTTTAAGGGCACAAACCTATGCATGTTTAGACAGAAAAAAAGTCCTACAATGCCCAGCATCCCCCACCCAGCCATGCTGGCTGGGGCTTGCTGGGCATTGTAGGCCATTTTTTTCTGTCTAAACATGCATAAGATTTTGCCCTAAATGGCAAATCCAATTATCTGATCATAATGGGAGAGAGTATAATATACAGGACCCAGGTGTAAAACCAACCAAAACACAACAGTAAAACCCTTTACATTAATCAGAACAATAACACCTATAGAAAAGCAGTCAGAACAGCACAGACTTTGCCGGCTGCCTAAAACAGAACCAGACATTCTTCGGGAGGGAATTTTAGAATTTGGGTGCAACCACAGAAAGACCTTACATCACCCTTCCCTAACCTGGTGCCCTTCAGATGTGTTGGGCACCAGATTACGGAAGGATGCTCTAGATTCCCTACCCACTGGGTGAGGCAAACGAACTCTGTACTTGCTCAGGGGTACTGTCTTCATCACATGCCTTCTCTGCACTACCCCTATTCAACTGCACCGATTCAGCAGAGCAATGGGAAAATGGCAGCAGGTACAGCGATGGCACTAGAAGATAAAATATTTAGATGTAGGGTTTCTTTTGTGCAGGCGGGGTGAGGTGGGGGTGAGAGCTTTGTCCCCCACGTGAGATTTCTGGAAGAGCAATAGTGGTATACCAATTCTCCCATCTGAAATGTGTCTTCTCTGAAGGATATTGATTTTGATGGAGTTAAGTACTTTCAAGTAAGTAATAATGCTTATGACTGCAGCCTTATTTTTAGCATCTAGGATGTGATTCAATTATAACTGGTGCCACATGGAAAGAAGTGTTTCCTTTCACTGACTGCAGAGGTCCAGCCACTGGTACCTGTGGGTGGGGAAGCTGCTTGGGTGGGGGGCACTTCCCCTTAGGGATGCTAGGGAAATTCGAGATGGACTAAAATGAGCTTGGATTTCTAAGAATATGACCTGCAGAATCCGCTGTGGAGCGTCCCCCTCAGGCCGTGCAGAGTCCGTGGACTTTCGGATGTTTTTTTTACTTTCCCAAAATTTAGGTATATAAATCCGTAGGAAAATATGTAAGTTTCTGCTGAGGAAATGTTGACTGGAATGGGAGACAATATGCTAAATGTTACATACTAAGGTAAATTATGTAAATAAATAATTATTTGTGTATTTTCCTGCATGCCAAATTTTTTTTTTGGCATCTGTCTGTAGGCAGACGACGGAACAAAAGGCATCAGACAATCTGTGAAACACAGACGGAGTGGATTTTACACAGGTCGTACATCCCTACTTCCCCCCCATCACCCCCATCTGGCGGGGGCAGGACAATACAGGACCCATGCCCATATGGACAGTGGTGCAGGTCCTGACGTCCATGGTCCTGCAGTCCTGCCCACCCCCCTTGATCACCTAGAGAGAGGCAGCCGATGGAGGTGGGGCAAACAGGTTGCAAACAGATTCGGTGTCAGTGCCTGGGCTAGTGGCCGCATGCCGGCCACATCAAGCTGAGCGCTAGTTGCTGCAGCAGTCTTCCTTCTTATTTTAAAAAACATTTTACAGTCAGCTGGGCATGTCTATTTTTATTACTTATGTATTTCTATACTACTCAGTAGCCAGAGGTCTCTGGGGGGTTCACAAAAATTAAAACCACAGACTGCAGCATAAAACAATATAAAATATGAAAGCTTAAAACCACAATATAACAGTACAACCAGAATAAAACCTAGCAGCAATGCAGAGATTTAAAATACAGAGAGCTTCGGCTATTGGGCGGTATAGAAATAAATAAATAAATAAATAAATAGATGGGGGGAGCAATCCTATGGCCGCTAGTCAGTGGCTAGACTGCCACACGATATGTGGTTTTCCCGGAGAACTGACTTTCCCCCCCTTCTGCGCTGCCTCGCAGGCAGTGCGGAATGGTCCCGCACTCGGAAGAGGAGTGTGGAGCGACCAAAACGGGGCATTCTGGGGGGTGTTCTGGGGCGGGGAAGGCGGAAATGCCAGAACGACACATCCTATGTGTGGTCTGGCAGCCTCCTCCCCCACGCTGCCTTCCTGCAGCTAGACAGCTGAAATCGGCTGTCTAACTGCAAATGCAGGGCAGGAGAAGCACGGAGGGAACGATCCCCTCTGTGCTTCTCCTGCCCTGCATTGGATAGGTGGTTGCCTCTGAGGTCGGAGGCAGCCGCCTATCCCCATAGGATTGTGCCCTTAAAACACTAAAGCTAAAAGACTAGGAAGCTAAAATGCTAAAATACTGGAAGAATAGAAGGGTCTTTACCTGGCTCTGGAAGGAGTACAATGTAGGCGCCAGGCGAACCTCTCTAGGGAGCTCATTCCACAGCTTGGGTGCCACAGCAGAAAAGGCTGCAATATTGTCGCCTACCACTCTGCGCCACACAAGGCTTACAACTTACGTGGACCTCCTCTCTATTTTATTCTAACAACAACCCTTTGTGGTAGGTTAGGCTGAGAGTGGGTGACTGGCCCAAAGTCACCCAGTGAGCTTCCATGGCCGAGTGGAGCCTAGAACCTGGATCTCCTGAGTCCCAGTCCAATACTCTAACCACTACACCACACTGGCTCTTCAGTGTGGAATGAACAGTCTTTCTTTACCTGAAGTGTTTTTTATGCCGCTCTTCAGTCAAAAAGGCCCCTGAAGGGTCTTACATACAATCAATTAAACAAGCCAGTCCTTGCCCACAGGCTTACAATCTAAAAATATATATTGGGCTAGGGCTGGAGAGAACTGGGTTCAAATCCAGACTTCCTCCCAGACACACACGTATGCTGGAGATCTGTGCTTTCCACTCCTCTGAGTTCTCCTCGGGCAGCTTTCTAAAACCTTGATCCTAGTTGTCACTTAATATCTATTAAATATATATATATATATATATAACATTGGGTTAGATCCAGACTGAATCAGGCTTAAGAGGGGGCCGCTTGGACTCACCGGGGGGGGGGGGCAAAGTAAAAGTCCCCTTGCTTTCAATGGGTCTACTCCGACTAAATCTGGATCCCAGCCCATGGACTCCAGGCCCCTTGACGCACGCCGCGCGCCCCTCTCCTTCCCTCGCCCGGCAAGCGACGGGCGGAGCCTGCGCCGGAGAGAGAAGCGCGCACAAAGCCGCCTCCTTTCCCCCCTCCGCTCGGGCGGGGCTTGCCGAAAGCCGCCGGGCAGACAGAAGCGAAGGGGCCCTGCCCGCTCCGCCGCCCGCCGGCTCGCAGGAAGCGGAGGCGAGGCGCTCGCCGCGCGCCTCCGCCGCAGGGGGGGCTGAGCGCTGCCGGGCGCACGCACCCCTGCCGGGCGGGCGCCTGGAGAGGAGGCGGCGATCTCTTCTCCGGCCGCTGCTGCGGCGCGTTCTGCCCCGGGCCCCCTTCGGGTGCCGGCTGGCGCAGCGAGGGCTCTCCGCTCCTGGAAGAAGAAAAGCGCGCGCGCCATGGGCTCCCGCCGCCCCCGTTCCTGCCGTTGAAAATCCGGGCTTTGCGGGCGTGCGCTGATCTTGGCCGGGTTGCGATCTCTCCCTCTTCTTCCCCCCCCCTTCCTTTGAATCATTTCCCCCCCCACACACACACATGATCTAATAGATCTACTCCCTCTTTTTCTTTCCTCCCACCCCGCACCGCGAGCCTTGGGAGCGCGCGCCGGGAGCGGGGCGCCTTCCCTCCCCACCCCTCCCGGAGGGTGTGGAGGTGATGGAGGCGCGGCGGTGGTATCGCGGCGCCGCTCCGGTTTACGGGAGAGGCGGCGGCGGCGGCGGCGGCGGCTCCGCGATCGCGACGAGCGACCGGGTCTTTCCCCTTGAAGGAGGCGGCGGCGGCGGCGGCCGCTAGGGCGAAACGGAGGGACCGACCGGCCGCCTCGCGCTCGCCCTCCGAAATATCTCGCGCTCGCCTCCTTTCGCTACTTAAGGCCCCCCCGGAAGCCCCCCGCTCCTTCCAGAATCCATCTCTGATGAAAATGGAGCCGGATTTGCTCAGGACTCTTTCCGATCCAGGGACCCGGCCGGGCCGAGAGCGGCTGACGCTGGGCCACCTCCGCGCGAAATGCCTCCTCCTGGAGCCCCAGAGGAGGCCCGTGCCCGGCCCGGATCTCGTGCTGCTCTCCCGGGAAACCCGCGCGGGAAGCGCCGCCTTGATCTTGCCGGGAGCGGGCGACGACGCGCCCTTCGCCCTCGAGCAGGTCCTGGCCGGGATGAAGCTGGCCGGGATGGGCCGCCACCGCCGCCATCCCGTGCTCCCCGAGGGCCCCGCCGTGGAGTATTTGTACCGCGTGGACGAGCCCCTGGCGGATCGGGAGCCCGAGGACGACGGGCCAATCAGCGACGGGAACAGCGATTCAGGTGTGGGCGATAACCCCGATTGCCCCGGCGAGGGCTTGGACCTGAGGCTCGGCCCGGTGCTGGACGCCTTGGCGCTGGAGTTGCAGCAGCAGCGCGCGGAGTTCGGCGGCCAAGAGCCCTCCTCGGGCCGGGTCGCGTCTCCAGCCCCTCGGGATGTACAGCTGGTTGTCGCGGGCGGCCCGGAGGAGTTGAGCCCAGGAGAGATCTTCCCCCGAGCTCGGGAGACCCCACAAGAGGAGAGGGACTCGCTCCCAGACACTGCGCCTTCTCACGGACTCCTCCGAAGCCCTCCTTGGACTAAAGAGATGGATGGCTGTGAATCCCGAATCTGCCCCGGAAGCCCTTTGTTGAGGCCTTTAGACTTGGCCATCGTTCCCCAGGTTGGCACGGGAGTGGACCTCTTTCCTGCCCTGCGTTCTTCCAGTCACCTCGGCCCACAACTCGAGTTTGGGCAGGCCGACCATATGGAGGATGAGGCTTTGAGTTCTCCAGAGGATGAACCTCGGCTCCGAGCGGTCTTCGATGCTCTGGACCGAGATGGGGACGGCTTTGTGCGGATAGAGGAGTTTGTCCAGTTTGCCACGGTCTATGGAGCCGAACAGGTAATGTTGACATTTTGTGGCATTCATTAATTGTTTTAAGGTTGGTGGCCTTGTTTTGGCTTCTGCAATGGACTGCCCCTGTGTATTTTCATTCATTCATATCTAGATAGATAGACAACGTGTGTGTGTTCATATATCTTTTAGCTGAATTAGAACATAACTTCTCTTCTCATGCAGTGATATTTTTGTGGCTGCTTTCCCAGTGCTGGAGTTTTTGCTTTGGATTGGGAAAATAGATGTACTGAGTAATTTCAGCAAGTACCTTTGTTATTAGGTGCATTCTGCTTTTGGTTGATGGTCCAGTCCTGTTCATGTTTACTCAGAAGTAAGTTCTGTTGAGTTTACCGAGGCTTACTGTAAAGTTAGGGCTGGCCCAAGGCGTTTGCTGCCTGAGGTGGAATAGCAATGGTTCCCACCTCCCCAAATCAAGGAACGTTAGTACCCAAGGCTGGCCAAGTTATTTTGGCACCTGTGATGCCACTCTGTGGAAGTAAAAATGCAGCAATAACAAACCATTTACTTCCCTCTCATGACACCCCAAACCAGCTGCTGGATGCATCCGCCTAATGGCAGGGCTGGCCCTCTTAGGTCCAGTTTGTACTGGTAGCAAAGCTTCTCCTGGGTTTGTAAGGTTCACACTGTAGGTGAGAATTCGCATGGTTCAGTGATATTCCCTGAATATGTTTCGCTTTTAGAAATATAGTATGTTGGGCTACACTGAGCTCTTCTTCCTGATCTGCTAGCTGTCCACATGCAAGGAAGTCTGGTGTGGTGGGGTTGGATGGGGGAAGTATTCTGATGCCAACTTTCACCTGTAGCCTGAAGTGGTACAGTTCAGGAAAAGGTTTTATTTTTGGTGGTGGTGGTTTATTGCATGTATAAACTGGACCTAAGCTTGAATAAGTCACTGAAAGGTTTTAATTTCATACTCTGTTATAGCTGTCATCCAGACTGTCTGCCTATAGTGTGTGCGGGTGCATGTAATGGTGATGCCACCTACTCCAACTAATATGATGGCATCTGATCAAACTGGATACCTATTCATGAGTTTTATCTGCTTCCCCAGGTAACGCGATCTCTGTTGAGCAAGAGGTGCTGTGAAAGGCTAGGCCTGCCCAAAATTTGCTGCTTACGTCAAGGCTTGTCTTCCAATTGGCGTTTAGCCCAGATGAGACATTCAAAAGGCTGGAGGTGGTGTGATGGGTGAATTTAGTTCTGCCCAGTCTGTGCCAGTTCACCTAACTTGGATCCACTGCAAGTGTGCTGGTTTGGCTTTCCTTAACCCTCCGAGCAGTTTGCTTTTTAACAACCAGGCCCAGCTGTATGCTCTGCGGTGTGCTGCTGTGCCCATTGGTAGCCTACCCTCTTGGGGCAAAACACTGGAGTGCTTCCGGAAGGTTGCTTTAATGCAGACCTTTCTCCCTTGAACCTACCTTTTTGGCTCTAAGTTGGCTTAGTTTAATTTTGCCCTTCCGAGGTGCAGTTGTGGCGAACGTGGATTCCAACACAAGGGTATTGGGGTGAGGGTAACGACCTCGTGGGCAAGGCTTGGCTCCCTTGTTGTCCTTGTGTTTAAAGGTGGGCAATATTCGGCCCCAGGGCTGTGCATCGCCCTTGTCATAACATCAAAAGCCCTCTGCAGGAGATCCGTTCAGACCTTGGGCTAGAGTGATCTGTTCCATCCTTGTCAGCCAGGTGGGTGGGGAGGAAGAGAGAAGGGGTTGTCAGGAAAAGAGAGAAAAGCAGGTGGCAGAGAGAGAAGGTCCCGGCCCAGCCTTCCACTAGCACGTGCCCCCCAGCAGGTCCTCAACAAAAGAAGGATTCCCCACCCCTGCCTTGCACCCGATACAATCCCTTTCTTTGTGTAGCTCCCAACTGCTTGCTGTACTTGGAGTGGGCCATGAGTTGTTTTCTAGGTCAGGTTGGCTACTGAACTTGCTTGCCTTTTCCATTAAAGTGGGTGGCTTGGCTCTTCTGCGTGAATAGCCTGAAGATATTTGCTCTACAGTTTCCCTTTTTTCTATTAAGTGCACTTGCTAGATCTGCTACAAGTAACATGGGGTTCTCATTAATGCGGGGAGGGCACTTTTAGAGAGGCTTTGCAGGTGTGGTACTTAAGGGGTCCCTGCCAGTTCTCCCTTGCAAAGGCACCCAGCAACATCTGTTTTCCTCCTATATCAGGGGTAGGCAACCTGGTGCCCTCCAGATGTTTTGGGCTACAACTCCTAATAGACCCAACCTGGACGGTGAATGAACATGGGAGTTGTAGACCAAAATGTTTGGAGGGCACCAGATGGCTTACCTCTGTCCTAGACCAGGGATTGGGAACCTCTGGGCTGTAGGCTGAATGTGGCCCCTGAGTTTCTGCAAGCTTCCAAGCTTCTGCATCTGGCCCACTGGCTCTTTGGGCAGACCCCACCCCCTTTCCCCAAAGCTCCACCCCTTTTTGCACCTCTGAGCTGGGAATCACAGCCCTTTTCTCTGATTAGCCTTCTAGACTCTAAAACTAGAAGTGATCCCATCTGGTGGAAAAAATCACCTGGAGGGGCGCGTGTGTGGGGGAGAATTGGGTGCTGAAGGGGGTGAGGTTAGTCCCCTGTTGCCCTGTTGCCCAGTGCTCCCCTGTGAATGCCTCCCTCCTTCCATGTTCCCGGTTACCTTGGCAAAAAGTCATTCATTTCATCCATTCATTTCTTACATTTCTATACCGCCCAATAGCTGAAGCTCTCTGGGCAGTTTACAAAGATTAAAAACTATTATACATAATATTAAAAAAATTACATACAGACACATATCTAAACAGTGTTAAACAATCAACAGTAAAAAAAAATCCAGGACCTGATTAAAGCCTCATCATATGCTGTTGAATGCCTGAGAGAAGAGGAAAGTCTTGGCCTGGTGCCAGAAAGATAACAATGCTAGTGCCAGATGGGCCTTGTTGGGGAGATGGTTTCAGAAGTGGGGGCCACCAATTGACAAAGGCCCTGTCCCTTGTTGCTGCCTTCTGAGCCTCCCTTGGAGGAGGCACCTGGAGGAGGGCCTTAAATGATGAAAGTAGCGTACGGGTTGGTTCGTGCTGGGAGAGGTGCTCTATCAGGTATTGCAGTCCTGAACTGTGTAAGGCTTTATAGGTTAAAACCAGCTCCTTGAATTGGGTTCAGAAGCATGCAGGTAGCCAGTGCAAGCAGGCTATAATCAGTGTTACATGAAACAGAGCTGGAACCATGTATTTGGGATAACGTCTTGGTTTTGGCCCTCCGATTGTGGCATATACTGGTTTGGGCAGGATGCTTGGGCTTTCACTGTGATGGAGAGAGCCATGTACAAAAAATTGAAGAGCGTAGTTGATCAGATAATGTGGTCAGAGAGGCTTTGACCGGCTGTGTCTTGCCTATCAGAGGAGCGAGAGGCAGAACAGTCGATTACAATGTGCAAGATGTGGAACTGCTTGGCTTCCTTTAAAAACAAAGCAAATACAACCATGTTGGGGGCGTTTGCAATTATTCCATTGAACAGAAGCACCACAGGTCAGCTCTATATGAAACTATCACCTCCTTCAGAGGTATATTTATGGGTCTGGCCTGTGCGGGGAGCATGTAGAGACTTTTCCCTTGAACTTACAGCTTGCTTATGAAGAAGTCTTGATTTTGTGGAAATACAAAGAAGAAATGTGCAGGCAGTTACTCAAATATGTTCCAAGCTGGGGTGGGTGTGCGTTTTTTAAAAAGGAGCTTATGTTGAATGCATGAACTTATGGGGTTGCTCATCCTTAGGTTTCTGCTGTTGCACAAACAGGATTCCACCTCCTTTCCTAGTGAGCAGGGCCAGTGTCAAAAGTAGGTATGGTTGGGCACCTGCTGAGGGCCCACACCCCAGCAGGGGCCCACTGACAAGAGTCTCCTCGAGTTTGTTTATTTATTTACTGCATTCATATCCCACCTTTTTTCCTCTTGCAAGGAACCCAAGGCGGCTTACATTATCCTCTGCCTATTTTATCCTCAGAATAACGACCCCTGTGAGGTAGGTTGGGCTGAGAGTCTGACTGGCCCAAAGTCACCCAGTGAGCTTCCATGGCCAAGTGGAGACTAGAACCCAGATCTCCCGGCTCCCAGTCCTACACTCTCACCACTACACCATACTGCTCCTCCTTACCTTTGAAACGTGCTTGTTCATCTGCCTTTCACTCTAGCCCAGGCAGTGGTCCAGTTTGCATGTCGCAATGAGCTGCTGTGGGTTAATTCACCGACAGAGCTCTGAGATGTGCGCTGGTCACTGCTTGTTGTTTAACTCTCAAATAACTTGTGATGCCTAGGCGCACACATTCAAAATGGCGGCTGGGGTGCCTCTCGGCGAGTGGGTTAACCTATGGTGGCTTACCGTGACATGTGAACCAGGTCAGCGGTGGTGGTGAGATGGAGGAGCAGTAGATGTCACTGCCTACTCACTCACTGGCTCTCTGCCTGTCAAGCAAGCAAGTGGTAGCAATGATGCGGAAGAGGAACAGTAGCCAAGGGTGACGACGACGATGGTGGTGGGAAGGTGGACTCACTGATGGAGAGGGCCTGTGGAGGGCATCTTCCCAAAGGCTGTCAAAAATCTGGAGCTGGCCCTGTTCCTTAGCCCCATCAGCACAGTGTGGCACAATGGTTAGAGCAGGCTTGCCCAGCCTGGTGCACTCCATGTGTGTTGGACTGCAGCTTATGGGAATTGCAGTCCAGAACATCTGGAGGACACCAGGTTTGGCAAGACTGGGTTTGAGTGTTAAGCCAGATCTGGGGAGACCCGGGTTCAAATCCCCACTCAACCATGAAGCTCACTAGGTGACCTTTGGCCAGTCTCTCTTGCCTCTCACATATTGCCTGACCTACCTCACAGGGTTGTTGTGAGGATAAAATGTGGGGAGGGTAGGATCAAATATGCCACCCTGAACTCCTTGGAGGAAAGGTAGGATTAAAACACAATGGGGGGGGGGGGTTAACACTTCTGGTTATCTCCCTGACCCTTTGATTTCATCTTTAGGGGCAAGTGGTGGGTTGTCTGAATTATAGATAGGAGGCAAAGTTAAGCACATGGGAGCAAAAGTTAAGCAGAGCAGCAAATTGCAGTGTCAAATTGTACACTTCTGGAGCGAACCTGGGACCCAGAAATGTTAATGCAGCCTTCCCCAGCATGGTGCCCTCCAGGTGTTTTGGACTACAACCCCCAACATTCCTGACCATTGACTATGCTGGCTGGGGCAGATGGGAGTTGAAGTCCTGGGTTGAGGAAGGCTGTGTTAAGGGATGACCCCCCTCCCCAATGTCCATTAGAACAGATTTTGCTAGGGGTGAGAATCTTAATTGTTTGTACTGCTGGGGTGACTTTAGCTTTCAGCCTATCACTCTGTTGCAGGACAAACCTCCTGTGTTATGTGATGGCCGGAAGGGGATGAGCAAATAGCTAAGGGTGAACTATGAAGCTGGCGAAAGGTGGAGACCTGGCTTGTTGCCACTGATGCTATCCTAAAGCTTTTGTGTGACGGAACATCCATTTATAGGGGTGTATGTCCCTGTGAGACGCGTAGTTGCTGGTAGCTTGCTTTATTCTCGGTGAAGATGCTGTGGCTGGTCTCTTGAAAATCTGAATGAAGCACCCTCTGTCTCCACATTATAGAGGCGTACCGATCTGTTGTTTGCTTAGGTCTCGGAAACGGAATTCTAAGCGAATTTAGTAAGAGGATGTGTGTGTGTGAAGTAATGCGATATAATAAAAATGAGAGTAATCCAGTGGTGTCTCCAAGGCAAGATGTCAAAAACTTTCTACATCAAAGCTTGTGTGGGTGTATATATAGCTCTATTACACACACCATATGGAACTATTCAGCCTAAACATTGGTGGAGATGGCGTTGCTTCCCATGGATTAAAATCTTATTGCAGGTTGTTTTCTTCTCCCTCTCCCCGCTCCAGGTTTGCATCGTTAAATCTGTTCTTGTTGGGGGGGGGCGTGTATGTGCACGCGCGTAGCGTTATCTTAATTGCAATTATATTTAGTGCTCATAGGGTGCATTTGTTCAAAGTGCCATACCTACATGAGCTTGGTAATGTTTGCAACAGCTGTTTAAGGCAAACTAGTGGGATAGCAGATGGCGGGTGGGTGATGGTGACTTACCAAAGGGAACCAAGGAGGTATATAGTTGAGATGGCATTTAAACCAGGGACCTCTGTCACACATACGTATCTGCTGCCCTATGGCAGTTCTATACAGGTTGATTGGGTTTGCACAACACGCTAATCCACACTCAGTGGTTGAGAGTGGGTTATTATTGAACCGTGGGTTGTTTGTTGAATTGTGGGTTAGCGTGTTGTCTGAACCCGGGACGTTTCCTGCATGTTAACCATGCAGTGTGGCTTATTTTTCTCGAACAAGCCACCTTGAGAACCTATGGTTAATTGTTGGGTTGTTCAGGGTGATTAACAAGTCACACTGCATGGTTAAGAAGCCATCCTGTGGAAAATGTCCAGGGTTCTGACAACAGGCTATCCCATGGTTCAGCAAACAGCCCATGGCTGAACAGCACCCACACTCAACCACTGAGCATGGGTTAGCGTGTTGAGTGAACAGCCCCGTTCCGTTGAGGGGTAGAAAATTGAACAGGGAAATAGCAAAGTGTGTGCTGGACTCAAGCCTGGCTTGCTAATTCCTTTGAGCATGTGCAGAAAGAAGAGACACCTCAGGGAATAATGGACTGAAAACCACAAATTAATATTACTAGTTGTGTGGCTTTACTCAGATTTGTAACCCTTGTAGTTCCCTTTATTTTTGATGTTCAGGGCATGAATGCCATTGCGTATGTAGCCAGAAAGACTCCGTGCATGTCCTCGAGTGGAATCAGCAGGCTAGGGGAACCCCAGAGTTTGCAAAAGTGCAAAAAAGCTCTTAAAGGGGGACCTCAAACAGCCCAAAGAGGACGATGGTCATTGGCCACAGAATGGTGAGTATCTGTTTGGAATGTGGAAGGGAATAGAACAGAGTATTGTGGAAGAGGGTTTGACAGGAACACTGATCAGGAGCACATTTTGTAGTATTTTACTAAAGGTGATTGGAAGAGTAAAACTTAACTGGACTGCTGTGTGACAACTCTCTATGAATCTGAACACTTTATTTGAAAGTGAATACTGAACGTATGAATTGGTGCTCTCGTGGTATAGCCCTGCCTGGACTGGACCACTTCAGCATGCAAGGGCAGACTTTGCTAGATCACAGATTCCCTGTGCATGGAGAGCTAGCACCAAGGGAAGAATGTTATGTTGGAACCCCTTCTTTGTGATATACTGGCTTGCTGTAGATAAGGAGTCTGTGGGTAGCATTTCAACATCTGGTTCCCCCATCTGAAGCCTGGAATGCTAGTCCAGCAAGGACTGTACCGTGCAATAGTTTTGAAAAAGGGGGTTGACCAGATAAACCTGTATTAGGATTAGGTGTACTGGCCTGTTTCTCGAAAGGTCATAGAATGCTACCATTGCAAGAAGGTAGAAACAAGTTGTTTTATCTTTGGACTTGCAAGATTGGCCCGTGTATCGATTATGGTCACCCTAAATGGGTTTTAAGGCCTTTTGGAGTTGTGCTGTGGTGTGTTTGAGCTCTCAATTGCTCCTGCTTGCAGTTCTAAATTTCAGATCAAGAAGAGGCAAGGAATTATTTTCGGTCAACCCTCCAAAACGATCTCAGAGACTGCAGATTGCTAATCCCTCCATGCTAGGTAATTCTGTCATGATCCAGCTGAGCCTCCTATCGAATAAAGGAAGCTCTTTCCAGGAATGTTCACACCTGAAAGCATTGCTTGGAAGAGTTAGTCCCTCAGCTGAAATCCAGAAAACAACACAATATACATATAGGTGGGACCTGCAACAGAATGTTGCAGTGTAGAGTGTTCCTGTTCAGGGTGCCAGCCAGCTATGCCCTTTTGCAAGATGCTCTATTCCCCACGGTTCTCTGTCTCTTCCCCTCCCCAACAGACATTCTGTGTTCTGTGGGCTATTGTTTTGCGCCCTCCCCCCTTTCTAGGATTTTTCCTAAATATGTTTTGTACTTCTGTATCTATATATACAGATAGATATATACTCAATCTGTCTATTCTCTCTCTCTCTCTCTCTCTCTCTCTCTCTGACACACAGAGACACACACACAGAGACACACACACAGAGGCGTCAACTAACACAACTCAGTATTTTCAAAAAGCCTATCCCAGGCAATTAGTAGGGTTTGCTCCACAACCTTTTGCTAGAGGCAGATGATACTGCCTGTCTAACTTCAAAGAGCTTGAAGGTTTGTTGTTCTTGGTGTCTTGGCGCATCCCACTTTTGCTGCTGGTAAACAGAGGCCACCATCCAAGGCCCTGCTTTGAATTCCCCTCACCTTTGGAGATCAGCCTGGCAGCTGCCTGGGACAGGGCCATCTCAGTGGTGGCGCCTCTGGGTAACCTCCTTACAGGCATTTGCTTGGTGCCCACGCTTTGTTCACTGTGGCCCTGTGTTAGATGTCTTATCTGAAAGATCTCATGAGTGACTTGCTAGGGCCTTCTCTACCCGGTCGATTTTGTTTGCTGCTGTTTTTACTTGGATCTAGGTTATTTTAATGTGCGTGTTTTTATTTTTATCTGAACGGTATCTTTATGTTTCTTAGGCGCCTTGTGGGCTGTACTAGGAAAAGGCAAGATATACGTATTTTTAAACAGGGTTTTTTGTGGGTACTGATCCCCAAGCCTGTTTGACCAGAGGCAATGATGGGATGGAAGAAAAACGTGTGTGTGCGCGCGTGCGTGCGTGTGTGTGTGTGTGTGTGCGAAGTGAAACCTCTCAAACCTCTTCCAACGGTCTTAGGCAGGAGGCAGAAAATTCTTTTGCTCTAAATCTTCCTCCTTCAGAGCCCAATCTGGGAATGTAAATCTTTTTGCAGTCGGACTTCCTTTTTGTTGCAGTGATCGTGGAGTTGGATTCGAAACTCTGAACCAAACCTGGTGGGCTGGCAGAGGGATGTAGAGTAGGGAAAAAGGGAGAAGTGGGTTGCCTGAGGACAACCTCCTTGGCACAGAGCCACAGTGGGGCCAAGTCGTTCCACTCCCACAGTCACGTTCTGAAACTAACCACAGACGAGCAACTAGGGATTTGCGTATTTCCCAGTGTGCATCCCAGACTGAAAGGCAGCCCTTGGGGCAGTGGACTGGGGATACACATCCTGAACAGGCCCAGTAGGGCAGCTGATGGGACCTTGGCAGGGCCTATTAGCGCTAAAGCATGCCCTGCCCCTGCCGCTATGGTGGCCGTCCGGGCCCGGAAGCCGCCATTTTAGTTTACCACATTGCTCCTGATGTAGTCTCATTCTGAAGCATTGTGGGAAATGAAAATGTTGGTTCAGATACCAGCCGCTCACAAGCGTTGCTGGCCGTCCGCTGGGGCCCCCTGGCACAGGAGGAGGCCCACAGAGGCCACTCCGCTGAGGGCCTCCTCAGACCTGGAGAAGGCCCTGAGTTTGGGCCTCCGTCCTGTGCTCCTGAAGTTAGTTGTGGTGCCTCACCCTAGCAGCATCACTGGCAGTGAACTCAGAGCTGGGACCATATGGGTGACTTCCAGCAGTGGGGGGTGTCTGTATGCTGTTAGCAGGCCCCCTCTACAGCCTAGTTGTTGTTGTTCAGTCGTTCAGTCGTGTCCGACTCTTCGTGACCCCATGGACCACAGCACGCCAGGCCTTCCTGTCTTGCGCCCTCTCCTGGAGCGTGCTCAAGTCCATATTCATTGCATCCGTGATGCTATCTAGCCATCTCATCCTCTGCCGTCCCCTTCTCCTTTTGCCTTCAGTCTTTCCCAGCATCTCTACAGCCTAGGCCCTGGCGTAAATTGTCCTCTTTCTCTCTTGTTGTTGCCATGGTGCCAGGTGTTCTGCTGCCGCCAGAGTTGTCCTCAGAGGAGCATCCAGAACCGTCAGAGCCAGTTGGGCCCTCAGGAGACCCTGGCACTAGCCAGGACAGTCCAGGACCCCCAAGGGTGATGCCTTTGAATCTGCCTCCTAGAGAGCGGGAGAGTTCAGCTTCTGCGGCAGAGGAAGATGCTGAGCTGCCACCTAGCCCCTGAAAACGCCAACACCTTAAGGTCCATGATAGGGTGGTTGCCAGGCGAAGGAGTGTTCGCGTACCGAAGAGGACTACTCATGAGTTGGGCCCTCCTCATGAGGAGTTTGTTTGACAAGCCTCTAACAGGAAGCAGCTGAGCATTGGGTGGGGTTCTGGTAGCTTTAGCTGTATCAGCTGTCATTGGTAATTTGAGAGTAGGGATGGGCGGATTCCCTACTTTCTGGTCCATGGGGAATCCTCCCGGGCTGGGGGGGGGGAGGCAATCCGTCCCCCCCCCTGCAGAATTCTCCGGAGCTGGCTCCTCTCCATGGCAATTCTGCAGAGCCGCACGCCAGCTCTGTATCGCTGTGAGGAGTGAATGCAGCCGCAAATGGTGTAGTGAACGCTGCTTGTGGCCGTAAAGCACTTAATTTAATCTAAATGCAGCCGTAAATGGCTGCAGTTAGGTTAAACGAAGCGCTTTACGGCTGCAGGTGCCGTCCACTACGCCATTTGCGGCTGTATTCATTCCTCACAGCGATAAGGTAATGGCGGCCGCCATTACTGTATCACTAGCAATGTGGAGCTGGCGTGTGGCTCCGTGGAATCGCCACAGAGAGGAGCCGGCTCTGGAGGATTCTGGGGGGAGGTAGAGGTACGTGATCCGTTCCGCCATGGACTCTGGATTCTTTTGAATCCAGCCTCATTTGGGTCCGTGGCGGAATTCTCCGCCATCCCTACTTGAGAGTTGCTGGAAACAGCACCTCTGCTAGTTCCAGTATCTGCTACCTTGTCTCCTGTGCCTTGCTTTGTGATGGATGCTCCGTGCTATGGACCCTGGCCTGTTTCTTGACCCTGCTTCTGAACTCAGGAAGATACCTGACTGATTGATTGTGTTTGACCTCTTGCCTGTTGCCTGATCCTTGTTGCCTGCCTGCCTGCCTGCCTGCCTGCCTGTGTTCTGGCTTCTGCCTGGAGTTTGACCACTCTTGCCTAAACCTCCTTGGACTGAAATCTGTGTGCTTGACTGTTGCTTGGCAAATTGACTATTCTATTGCATTGCTCCCTGCATTTGCTTGCAAAGAGCCAAGACTCGGACTAGAGCAGGACAGTTTTCTCTCTCCTTGCGAAAGATGTGTCATTAATAGGTTGTTCCAGATCTCAGCAGTAGTTCTGGACCAAGTCACTGTTGGCATAGGTTCCTGATGGGATGAGAGCAAGCACAGGGCACACTGCTGTAAAGAACTGCTGTGTGGGGCCGACTGAAGTCATTTTGCAGCCTGAGGCGAAGGCAAAATGGTGGAGCTTCCCCCACCTCCCCGTTTAAATGACAGAAGCTGATTAGACTGGCGACTGAATTCCATACAGCTCTGTCCTCCAACACCTTTCCACGCCCCCACCCCCAAATCATCTGCCTGAGGTGGCCGCCTCACTCTGTCTAATGGTCTGGCTAGCCCAGATAGTGTGGTGTAGTGCCAGGGTGGGCAGAAAGTTGATCTCTAGATGTTCTGGATGTCATCTCCCACCACTGACCATGTTGGCAGGCGCTTCTGGTAGTTCAAAACATCTGGGTATCTACCTTCTGCCCATCCCTGGTATAGTGGCTAAGCATATGAGCCTGGAAGTCCATGACACTATTTTCTCTGCTTATCCCCCCCCTCCCCACATCTCAATGTATAATACAGGGATAGCAAAACTGACCCATTTTGCAGGGCTGTCCGAAGGATTACTTAGATAAGGGAAACAAAGTGCTTTGAACCCCCCATAGAGATAAATGACTCTGCAAAACAAAAGATAAATGTGTCAATGCATAGTGGTTTATCCTCTTGGTTTGTGGCATTATATATAAAACAAGGTGAAGTGGGTTAATTTTGTCTTGGGAGTTTTTGAAATGGTTCATTGTGGAGGGTCATGGCCACTGGAGCTGGTCATGTCCTGGGTTACGGTGCTACAGCAGCGTGTCCCCTACCTTGAATTCTTTGTATTATTGATGCTCCTCTTTTGTCTCCTTAAATTTCATCCTATTGTTCCCAGCTGTAGATCATCTTTCATGAGGTTTACCTTGAGAAAGCAGTGCTTCAAATATTCATGTGCACTAGTCATTTGCCTAGGCTGTGGTTTTTTCCTTGACCAGTTCCTTCATCTTGTGTTTTAATCACATCTTGTAGCTTTTCCCCTGAGCGTCTCCAGTTTGTCTCCTATCATGTAATGGTGGTTATAATGGTGGCTATCTCATAATGGAACACATGCTAATAAGACGTCTTCCCTCATATTTTTTTTCCACTTACAGCTTGTTTTATATGGAACAAACCTTTTCCCCGCTGTCTCCCCACCATATGATTTTGTAATCATATTGTTATGCACTCCCTCCTCGCCTTTGCGAGCAGTGAGAAGTTCTGGATCAGCGCTACCTGGGTTTGGCTTCTGTTGTCTCTGTAATACGTGGTTGATTTTCAAATATATTAGTAGAGTATAGGTGGAGGTAAGCAGCATGGATATGAACTTGAGCACACTCCGGGAGAGAGCAGAGGACAGGAAGGCCTGGCGTGCTATGGTCCATGGGGTCACGAAGAGTCGGACACGACTTAACGACTGAACAACAAGCAGCATAGATACCCCTATCTGGCAGCAGATGTGCAACCTCACATCAGATACCCAGCAAGACACCTACACCTGCAGTCCACTGCCTCTGCTTCTTTCTCCCTGGCTGTCAGGGTGGACACTGAGCCCATAGAATCCCAGAGTAGTTCTGATTCTGAGGAAGAGCAGTCGCTCCTGGGAGAGGAGCGTGCTCCTCTTTCCCAGGGCCCACAGCTGACGGAGATTCCTCCCACCGGCATTCCTAGCTTAGATAGCAGTCCAGGGAGTGACCGAGCGCGGGAAGTAGACTTAGTGGACGCGCGACGCCGATGCAGAGAGTGGTGCCAAATGGAGGGCGCAAAAAGGAGGCGTAGTGCCCGGTTGGTGCGCAAACAACGACTGCGCCCAGAGGATCCAAGGGAAAAGGGGAGGGACTCTCCCTAGTCCTTAAGTTCAGGGGTCTGCCAGTAATTCCCTTTCAAACGGGGACCAACTGTTCCAACGTAGGGCATAGGTACTCTGCTGCTCAGATCTAGTTGCTACCTGTAGAGTTGTTAAGTTATAAAAGAAGAATAAAGCTTTGAAAGGAATCCCTTTGTCTGTGTCTGGACTTGGCTACTAAATTAGACTGAGAGAGGCCTCCAAGGAGCCCTTGACACTGGCCGTGTTTGGACGATCAGAGGAGGAAAAGACGCCACTGTGGCGGCTGCTAGTGTGACCACCGTTTCCTTAATTACCCGTGGCACGGGGTTAGCGTGTTGTCTGAACCCGGCGAGGTGCATGGTGGGGGTGGCTTCTAAACCACCCCACAACCCCTCCAACAAGCCATGGGTTGGGTGGCTTAGACGCCACCCCCGCTGCACATCTCGCTGGGTTTGGACAACATGCTAACTCATGCTGTGTCACACATAATAAGGGAAACGGTGGTCACGCGAGCGGTATGTGTGGGGTGGCGAAAAGAAGACTTGGTGGCTTCTTTTCCCCCTCGGATTGTCCAAACCCAGTCCCTGTGTGGCACCAACACTGCCTCTTGTTACTTACATACGCATCCCTTTCTCCAAACTCTGATGGCTTTTTCGTTCAAAACGTTTCAGAGAACTCTGCATCAAGAATCTGATCTTCTAATATGGAGCTCCCAGAAAGAGACATCCACCAGGCATTCTGAACCATTAAGGAACATTAGCTGTCTTTCGTCAAATTCCAGGCTGTCATCAGGCTTTTGCTCTAGTCTAAGACAAACCGTATGATAGTTACACCCACGGTAACCAGGCAGTAATCGCACAATAATATTTTATTATTTTTGTATGGAAGCTGCCTTGGATTCTTCTGTATGGAAAGTTGGGATTTATGACATATGAACGAACTTGCTTTAGGCAGTCTTTTGGTAAATGTCGGCGGAGCTACATGGTAGGCGCATAATAAAACCTGTGGCAAGACCACCACAATCCAACATGGGAAGAAACCTGCGAAATTTGTCTATTGCATTGTAACCCTGGTGTAATCGTGCTGGATAGACCTTTCCTCATAAGAGGAAAGCCTTGATAAAATGTTTTATTTAAAAGACGGAGAGAGAGAAAATCCAAAACAGAATGCAAGGGAGCTCTGCAACAAGATGTTGTAGTGTGGAGTCTTCAGGGTGGCAGCCAGCTGTGACTTCTTTCAGGATACTCCCTTCCTGCTCTTGGCCTGGATTTCAGTTTCTAACAATCAGTGCTGTGGCCACTGAACATGCTTAGTTCTCATTAAGCTGCTGTTGGGGGTGGGGGCATTATGCCCTTCATTTTTTTCCCCTAAAGATGTTTTTTCTACTTCTACAAAGCCATGGGGTTCCCAAGCCTGCTGATACTCCCTCTTGTGCATACATGGTTCTGTTTTGTCTGCATAAGGATTGGCTCTTGGAGAACGAGTTTGCTATCCGTATATAGCAGCCAATGGCCATACTGGCTGGGGGCAATGGGAATTGCAGTCCAACACATCTGGAGGACTTCAGGTTGGAGAAGGCTAGGATGGAAACAGGGTAAAGTCTTTGCATTGCACTAAGTGAGCTGTTCGGCCAAAGCCCCATAAGCTTTCAAGAAATTCTCTGAGCTCTCCTTGCTTTAAAAGATTGGGTTGGCTTCTTCCAAGAATCCCACCATAGTGATTAAGTAGGGACAAAGAAACTGACAAGATTACACAAGGATGTAGATTTCTCTGTCTCTCTTTGAACAAACTATTTTCTTATCTAGTGTGAGAGAAGAACAGAACCCTCTTAACAGCATAATTTGGCTGAAGCATATTGCCAGGGCTGAGTGCCATCAAGCTCACTACATGGGCCTCTACTGCTGAAGTCTCTGTTCTGATAATCGCAGGGTGGATGCAGGCTGCCGTATGGTGTGACCATGTCTGGCCATGTGGAGAGCCAGTGGTCTGACTCTGAACATAACATGAGCAGAGTGTTGCTATATATCCCTCTTCTCTGCATTCTAGAGAGACTGCAAGGTGTGGTTCTCTATATTGCTAGTGCCTACAGATGTACAATATGCTCTTTGTGCACCAGAGTTGTTTTCTGCAACAATCACATGGCAAGTAGCTGTTGGCGTCCACTGTTTTAATTTTTCTAAAGAACTGAAGTTCTCTAGAACCGGGCTGTCGAACCTCTTTCAGCCCGAGGGCCAAATTCCATTTTGGAGAGGTTCTCAGGGGGCCGCATTCCAGTGATGGGTGTGGTCAGAAATACCAGCATATTTTAGTTTAAAGCTCTTACTGGCAGTAATGAAGCCATAGGAGAGGCATTTGAATCTTTTAGAACAGGGGCAAAACTGCACAAAAGCTGGGAAACCACCGAATGATGGGTGGTTGGGGGAAACGGGGTGTGGCCAGGGAAAGAGGGTGTGTCCATCTGGGTAACCCTAGAGGTTCAGATTAGTATTCCAGGCGGGCCAGATTTGGCCCCTGAGCCTGCAGTTCTGCAGCCCTGGTCTAGAAAGCAAAGCTAGGCATAATGGCTATAAGGAAAAACAAAGAATCTCTAATTGGGCAATACCTTTATAAGGCCAACTAAAGGTTACAAAATAGTGTACCAACTATTGAGTTCTCCAGGATTATTCATCAGGCAAGGTGGTCAACATGGCTATGCAAGGAACAAGAATGAGTGGCTGATTTTTATGCTTGACTGTCAACATCCAGGTTTTCAAATAATTTGCGAGCAGTTAGTGGTGTAGGGACAGGATTCTAAGAGGTTGGGCCTTCACTAATCTGTGCAGTGGCTGATCCCTTTCCATGGCTATCTTATGTATGTATGTATGTATGTATGTATTTATTTCTATACCGCCCAGTAGCTGAAGCTCTCTGGGTGGTTCACAAAAATTAAAACCATAAAGCGCAGCTTAAAACAACATAAAATATGAAAGCTTAAAACCACAAAGTAACAGTTGTTGTTTATTCGTTCAGTCGCTTCCGACTCTTCCTGACTTCATGGACCAGCCCACGCCAGAGCTTCCTGTCGGCCGTCGCCACCCCCAGCTCCCCCAAGGTCGAGTCCGTCACCTCCAGAATATCATCCATCCATCTTGCCCTTGGTCGGCCCCTCTTCCTTTTGCCTTCCACTTTCCCTAGCATCAGCATCTTCTCCAGGGTGTCCTGTCTTCTCATTATGTGGCCAAAGTACTTCAGTTTTGCCTTTAATATCATTCCCTCAAGTGAGCAGTCTGGCTTTATTTCCTGGAGCATGGACTGGTTTGATCTTCTTGCAGTCCAAGGCACTCTCAGAATTTTCCTCCAGCACCACAGTTCAAAAGCATCTATCTTCCTTCGCTCAGCCTTCCTTATGGTCCAGCTACAACCAGAATAAAACCTAGCAGCAATGCAGAGGTTTAAAATACGGATTTAAAACACCAGAGCTTAAAAGACTAGGAAGCTAAAATGCCTGGGAGAATAAAAAGGTCTTCTCCTGGTGCTGGAAGGACTACAACGTAGACACCAGGCAAACCCCTCTAGGGAGCTCATTCCACAGCTGGGCGCCAGAGCAGAAGAGGCCTCCTCCTGGTAGCCACCAGCCTCACTTCCTTTGGCAGGGGCTCCTGGAGAAGGACCTGCTGTCTGCTGTCTCCTTGCCCCTAAAGCCTCTCTCTTCCCTGGGTTTGGCCATTCCTCCTCCTCTTCCTTCTGTTTATTATTATTATTATCAGCAGCAGCAGCAGCAGCATTTCGATACTGCCGCATAGCTGAAGCTCTCTGTGCGGTTTACAAAGATTAAAAACCATTAAACCATTAAAAATACAGTATACGAAGTTTAAAAACCATTTACATAAAAACACACAAACATATTTCATCTTTCTTCTGAGGAGCTTAAGATGGTATATGTAGTTCTTTTCTTCCTCCACCCCATTTTTACCATCACAACAACCTTGTGATGTAAGCTGAGAGATTGCACCCAGCCCAAGGTTGCCCAGTGAGCTTCGTGGTCTCACAAGCCCTCTTGATTTGATAATCTAACCATGACATCATCGTCCTTTTGTCCTTTGCCTAAAGAATCTTTGCAGGAGGGAAAATGGATGCAATCCTCTGTCCCCATTTTGCACAGTAGTGAACACAGAGCGTGGTATTGCTTAGTTTTGTTTTCTTCAGGTGTCTTGAGGGAAAGTCCTCCGTCTTGACTCCTTGGGGATGCACATGGGGGCGCTGCCAAAATTTTGGGGGTAGGGGGAAGAGAAGCTGATGTAGCCAGGAGCACCTACATTGTGCCTGCCCCCCTTCCTTCTGCAGCTTCCAGGGTTAGTGTTTGCTTGTTTGGAGGAGAGCAGAGTGCATGGGAGTCCTGCTTATTTGGAAGCTAGCTGGAAGGAACAGAACTCTGAAATGCCTTCCGATCTCTTTGACATTAGTGATTCTAGTAAAGAAGTTCTGCTTTGTAGCACACGCCTGTCTCAAGGTACACATTCAAATTCCAAAGAAAGTTTCCTTATTAGAACAAAGAGGTCAGGAAAATGCCTTACTGAAAACGGAGCTTGCTGCATAGTTCGGGGAAGAGGAAAATTGGTTTGAGACAATTCATATTTGTGGTTGTGGTTTCAGCCAGAACAGTAGTTTGCCCAGACTCAGTCTGAAGTGTGTGTGTATAAGCACAAACTGATTTCCTCCTCCTTTTTCTCTTCCCCCACTCCCTTTCAGTAAAGTCAACAGCATCTAGCATATTCAGGCAGTGAAAGCCTCTGCTTGAAAGGGCAACAATCAATTGAAACTTGCCAGTTCAGTTTGGTCTCATTGTTTTTGAACAATCAAGGCCTGGCTTGAACTTAAAGGCAACCCAAGCAGTTGTTCAGGGCAGCTGTATTGGCAGGAGCACCAGAATGGGCACCCAGGAATCTCCTGGTGATATTGCAAAGAACACTGGGGTGCATAACTCTCAGATTGCATGCCCCCTCTGCTTGCGCATGCATGCAAATCATCCATTAGTCACAAATTGGGCAATAAAAATTAAGGTGTTCAATAGCTGAACAAATTGAAGGAAGTTCCAAAAATACTTCTCTCCATTTGGTCTAGGAGTAGCCTGCACCAGATGCTGCCTGTATTCCTTTGCTGCAAACATGAGAGCTAGAATCTTGAAAGCGGCAGCTGGAATTCTTAGGATATCGAATTCTCTGCTAGCTCTCAGACTGGGAACTCAATGACTGGGTTCACACAATGTGACAAGCTAAGTACGGGTTGAGTATGGGTTGTCGTTGAATTGTGGGTTGTGCTGAACTGTGGGTTGTTGTGTTGTGTGAACCCAGCTGTGCTAACAAACCATGGCTTGTTAACTGTGAGCAACCTACAAAGAGAACCCATGGTTTGTTGTTGGGTTGCGAACTGTGGATTGTTCATGGTTTGTTAGCATCGTTGGGTTCACACAACCCATTATTTAACAACAACCCACACTCAACCCGTACTTTAGCTTGCTATATTGTGAACCAGGTTAGTGAATCCCCAGGTATGTGCAATACCCACAGCCCTGCACACGGCAATGCAACCCTCTTTTTCACAAGGAATGTTGTTAATGCAATAACTGATTTTTATATAGAAAAAGAGCTCAAAATGCATTCCCACTTTGTCATACATGTGTGGGTGTAGCGCACCAGCAAATTGAATGTCACCTTGCAAATGATCCTGCTCCTACCTGAAGGCTGTTCGCCTCTCCTTCCCCCACTCTGCCCATCGTTGTGGGGGAACAAATTACTCTGGTCTGGACTGACTGTCCCTGACACAGGAGGAGGCTCTAACAAGTGGCAAAGAAGAGGGTGATAACCAGCATTGCTAGCTGATAAAACCAATCCTACCTGCTGGCCTAGGAAGACCTCTCCTCCCGCTTATACGACTGGGCTAGACATTTAGGGAGTGTATGGGCAAGTGAGCTCAAAGAGTATTTGCAGGGCTCTGAGCCTCTTTTTAATGAATGTCCATGCATCCATTAAAAAGAGGCTTGCAGTGCAGCAGACAGGTGTATTAGTTTGTCTGTATGTTCCATATATGTCCAACCCAGTGATGTAAGCAGAAGGAAAACTCTCTCTAGCAGTTACTACTGGTCCTATAGCCTCATCCCTCCTTCTTGATCATGACCGAATAGTGCATCTTCCACAACATCGGTGGTTAGATGCAGACATGAAGCGAAGAGGGAACGTTTCTTTTACTTTCCTGTTACCTTTAAGCAGCTGCTGTCTTTGCATTAAGGAGCAGGGCTCCGTACCAAGGCAGATGGCTGGGCTCCTACGTGTGCCCCAACCTGGTCACACGTCGCTTGGGTGGTGGAGGAAATTAAGCACTTGATGGTGTTCTGAAAACAGTCAGATTTTTTTTTTTTAATCAGAAAACTATATACTAGCTTATGCCAGTACTTCTGTACCAGTGCATAACCTTCTTATGCTGGCACTCTGTGCCTGACTGTACTGCTGGACAGTCGCCATTGATACAGCCCATGCTTTCCCCCCCTATAGGCAGCAATTTGTAACATTTATGAATCATAGAACCATAGAATAGCAGGGTTGGAAGGGCCATCGAGTCCAACCCCTGCTCAGTGCAGGAATCCAAGTCAGAGCATCCCTGACAGGTGGCTGTCCAGCCTCATCTTGAATGCCTTCAGCGTGCGAGAGCCCACCACCTCCCTAGGCAATTGGTTCCATTGCCGTATTGCTCTAACAGGAAGCTTTTCCCGATGTTCGGCCAGGATCTGGCTTCCTGTAACTTGAGCCCATTATTCTATGTCCTGCACTCTGGGAAGGGTGTATGATTTCTTTTAAACAGCCTTGAGAAACACTGATATGTGATGAGAATGAGTTCTTTGAAACTATTGCAGTGCGGAAAGTTTGTGGATTTGCTGCCCGTGAAATCCAGGGCCCTTGTTTGTTAATGACTAATTGCTGTTCCTGTACACTGTATCGGCTCTTGTCTACTGAACATAAAACCAGAGCTAAGTTGTTATTATTGGCTGCTGGGCATGTGTGTGTGTTCAGGTTGGAGGAGGGGAAGGTGCTATGGTTGACAAGGAGCTCTGCTAGCGAAGGTTGGGTTTCTGGTGAGGCACACAGCTTGCATAACTGAACATCTTGGCTGGTTTATACAGCAGTTCTTGCAGCACTCTCTGTTCCCGGTTCAATTTTATATTCTGCTTTTGGATTTTTTTGCACTGTTAAAATAGGAAACTTTATATTCTGAGACAAATCCTGTTGGGAGAGCTTTAAAAATTATTTTATATATAAAATAGAAATATACAGTATTTCATAATGTACCAGAAATCTCACCCATTGGTTAAAATGTCTTGAATACATAACTGATTTAGACTGCAATCCTATGCCCTCTAGGCAGTGTCTGGGGGGACACAGGACTGTTCAGTTTCTGGGCTCTGAGGTCAGAAAAAGGGCTCTGACCTCAGAGCCCAGAAACTGTGCTCTCTGCCCCCTCCCCTTCGTAGCCAGTGCTATGAAGGTTCTGGCTATGTCTCCACGCTTGGTAATGGAGTGTGGAGACAGGGAGAAGGGGGTATTCCCAGGGGCGGGGAGGAGATCGGGGAAGCTGTGTTATCCAGTTTCTTATGCTTGCCCCAGCCTCCTTCCCTCAGCTTGCAAGCGTGCAGCTAGACAGGTGAAATAGCCTGTCTAGCAAAGATGGAGGGCGGCCAGAGCACAGAGGCAAGGATTGCCTTCATGCTCTGGCCACCCTGCATTGGATACTCAGCAGCATCTGACTTTGGAGGCTGCTGACTATCGCCATAGGATTGCACCCGTAGAGAGTTTTGGGTTATTTATGACAGCAGCAAAAAAGCCTTATGCGAGTTGATAAGATAACCATGTTGAAGAAATGGTTCTTATATGAGGTGATATCTATGATCCATGATATTTCTGCTTCCTTCTTTTCCGCTTGTTGTTGTTGTTGTTGTTGTTCAGTCGTTCAGTCGTGTCCGACTCTTCGTGACCCCATGGACCATAGCACGCCAGGCCTTCCTGTCCTGCGCTCTCTCCCGGAGCGTGCTCAAGTTCATATTCATTGCATCGGTGATGCTATCTAGCCATCTCATCCTCTGCCGTCCCCTTCTCCTTTTGCCTTCAGTCTTTCCCAGCATCAGGGTCTTTTCCGCTTATAATTGTACAAATTGTGTTAGTTTTGCAATCATGGTCAAATGCCATGTTCTGTTTAAACCATCCCCCAGCCCCATCCTGCCTCTTGGCCTGTCACTGCCAATCTTTTCCATGGAAAACTTTCTTTCTGGGAAAAATTGCTGTGGTTTAGTGAAAGCTCAGAAGTTGTGGAGTGGGAAAAAATTCAGGGCGAGTGGGTGAGAGAACTTCTAAACAAACAAACAAACAAACAAACAAACTCCCAACATGCCTGGGTGTGGAGAGTTTACCTGGAAAGTGTTGGCAACGGCATATTATCGTTTTTTAAAGAAACATAATTTTGCTACTTCTTTCACAAGCACCCAACTTTCAAAAAGAATTTCTTCATCCTAAAATAAATTTCTGAAATCTTCACCCCCCCGCGCACCAGGTTTTCTGAAGCGCTAAAAATTGTAAGAGAAAACCCTGAAAGGGGGGAGAAGACCAAAAACTGCCCAAGCAAATTATTTTTACTTTACTTTAATTTTACTTTATTATATTAATAAGAATAACAAATAAAAATATTACAACTACTAGCAAAAAGTCTGTTGTCATGATAGGCATAGAACATGTGGGGGGAGGGATTCTATGTTATGAGATACTGTCCCCCGCCCCCAGACAAGGGAAGCAGTGTATGTTCCTTGTAGGTCAGGAGCTTAGTTTGTGAGCGCCCCCCCGCCAGCCCTGCAGCTGTCATGAATGGTGGCCAAATTTTGCCTCTCCATGAAACAGTGCCCCCTATTAAAAAAAGGTAAAGGTGTCCCCAGCCAGTCGTGTCCGACTCTAGGGTGCGGTGCTCATCCCCGTTTCTAAGCCGAAGAGCCAGCGCTGTCCGAAGACGCTTCCGTGGTCATGTGGCCGGCATGACTGAACACCGAGGTGCACGGAACGCTGTTACCTTTCCCGCCGAAGCGGTGCCTATTCATCTACTTGCAATTTCTTGCTTTCGAACTGCTAGGTTGGCAGAAGCTGGGATTGAAGACGGGAGCTCACGCCATCACGCGGCACTCGGGTCTCGAACTGCTGTCCTGCCGACCTTCCGGTCTGCGGTTCAGCATCTTAACCACTGAGCCACCGCGGCCCCTATTGCACCCCCATTATTATAGAAGTGAATAGTTCCCATTCACTTCTGTGAGAGCCCGGGTTCAAATCCCTGCTCTGTCACGAAGAGCAGTGGGTGACCTTTGGCCAGCTGCGAATACCTTACAGGGTTGTTGTCAGGGTAAAATGGAGCGGGGCGGGGGGAGAGAAGAGAACCATGTAAGTCACCCTGAACTCATAGGTGGAAGAACAGGATATTATGAAAGAAATAACATGGGGTTATTTGCTATTGGGGTGAGAGGTAGACCTGCCCTTGGTGACCCCAGTCTTGAGAGTCCAGCCTTCAGAGGCCCATCCTGGATTCTGTTTCTTGGTTAAGTGCGACAGTATTGCTTGGAGAATCAGAGAGAGAATTTGTCAATCTGGGTTTCCATTCCATCCCCCCCTTGTGTCATGATGATGGTTTAAATTTAGTAAACTACTTGGTGTACTAATGTGGGAAAGATCGGTCATAAGCCTAAAAAAGGAGCGGGGGGGGGGATGAAGCACAGTGATCTTCTGAATCACTGGAAGTCTCTTGCAATTTTGTAATACCGTACAGTCATAATATGAATGTGAAAGGGACACCCCCTTCTCCCTCCCCTCCCCGCTTGCATTTCCTGGGCCTGGAACAATTTGATAACTTGCTACTGTATTATGCTTGAGAGACTTGTTTGCACATTTCAGCATGCGCCCCCAGAGAATAGTGGCTTTTCAAACAAAACACTTTCATCAACTTGTACTAAATACATGCCCAAAGTTCCCCCCACCCCATCTTCTCCTGACGAGCAGCAATTACTTCTTCTCAGATCAGCTTTAAACGGAGCTAAAACAATAGCTTCTCTCAGTGGCATTGATAATACATCTGCAGTACAGCTGTTTGCTTAAATGAAAACCGTAACCCTTCCTACTTGATTTCCGAGCCACTGGCCCTACTGTGCCAAGTGGTTTCCTCGGGCAATGGATTTTGGTTGCCATTCAGGGCCGATCGTTCCAGCCAGTCCACTCGGAAGCTGGCCTGCGCAGGCATGGTTGAAATCCACTGGAACTACGTGAGGGAACAGTAGAGGATTGGATCTCTATGCTAATCTGTTCCTTTTTGTGTGTCTATGGATACAGCATGGATTCTCTGTCCAGGGCTGGACTTGACATGATAGGGAAGCCATGTTTGGTAGCCCACATGTTGAGAACCAGTGTGATATAGTGATGGGCGCGGCGCACAGGTTAGGCCTGTTAAAATTCCCACTCAGCCCTAAAGCTGACTGGGTGACCCTGGGCTAGTCATGATCTCTTGGCCAAGGCCAGTCCAAGACATTTTGCTGCCTGAGGCAAAGGACAAGATGGCAGCTCTCTCTACTCCATATGTAAAAGTGAACCAGATTGGCAGTTGAATCTTACTTCAACACTGACAAAGGGACAGATCCATCCACTGTACCTGAGGACAGTTGGCTAGTTTTGGGGGCTCAGGGCAGGCTGTGTGGCACACACAGGTTTGTCCTCCCAACACCTTGTCTCCACTTCTCACCCCTCAGCATCTACCGCCTGAGGTGATTGTCTCAGTCTGCCTGCTGGTAGGGCTGGCCCTGCTCTTGGCCTAAACTACCTCCCAGGATGGCAGTGGGGTTCCACCCTTGGAAGAAAGGTGGGATAGAAGCGTGGTTGTTGTTAAAATATCTGCTGTGTGTGTGTTGTATTCACTGAATAACAATAGTTCTCTGGGTGGATTACATAAAACTAAAAGTATAAAATACAATACAAAAAACAACAAAGAGCACAGGAAAAACAATGTAAAATATATAAAAATGCCTTTGTTTTTATATTGGAGTGCCCCTGCTGAATGAAGTGAGGTGGCTACATACCAGGGAGAGGGCCTTTTTGGAAGGCGGATCCCAGTTATGGAACAGCCTTCCCGGAGTGGCATGTCTGGCGCCATTCCTTGCTTTCTTTTTGGCACCTCTCAGTTTTAAAATCTGTGTGTTTATTTTTGGGGCGGTGTGAGTTTTGTTTTGTTGCCGTATATTTTCTGTTGCTTTTGATTGTATGGCTTTATGTTCTGTTCTGCATTTAAATTGCTTTTATGTTTGTCTCTTGTAAGCCGCCCAGAGAACTCAGTTGTGGGGTGGCAGACAAATGTCGTAAATAAACAATATCAAAATAAATACAATAAATAAATTATCAAGAGGAGAGAGTGGGTGAAGGGAGTGGAGCACCTCCCCTTTCCCCCACCTACTTTCCCATACTTGGGATCTTCAGGGACTTTCCCTCAGTCTGCCTCCAGAAAGGAAGTGAGCTGAGGTGGGAATAAAATGTCTGACAAGATGGAGCCCAGAGTAGCTTCAGGTCACTCCCCGCCCACCATGTTGAGGTAAAAACTATACCTCCCTCACCCGCCATACTCCACACACGAAGCGCAGACATCTGGGGAAATGAACATGGCTGCCTCAGCCCTCAAGCACCAAGATCTCTTGAGCTTAAGTCACATTCTTAAGCTCATAAGAGCTGTGCCGGATGGGACCAAATGCTTACCTAGTCCAGCATTTTGTTCCCACGGTGGCCAATGAGACACCTATGCGAAGCCCACAGGCATAGCCCGGGAACCCTTCTCCTGTTCCCCAGGAACGAATATTCTAAGGCATACTAAGAACATAAAGAGAGCCATGCTGGATGAGACCAAGGGTCCATCTAGTCCAGCATTCTGTTCACACAGTGGCCAGCCAGCCGCCCACGGGAAGCCCACAAGCAGGACGTGAGTGCAACAGCACCCTCCCACCCCTGTTCTCCAGCAGCTGCGGCACATAAGCATACTGTCTCTGATACTGGAGGGAACATATAGCCATCAGGACTAGTAGCCATTGATAGCCTTCTCCTCTATGAATTTGTCCAATCCCCTTTCAAAGCTATCCACATTGGTAGCCATTGCTACATCTTGTGGTAGCGAATTCCATCGTTTAACTATGCGCTGTGTGAAGAAGTTCTTGCTTTTATCTGCTTTGAATCTCTCACCAATGAGCTTCATGGGGTGACTTTTGGGTTCTAGTATTATGAGACAGAGAGAAAAATGTATCCGTATCCATACTCTCCACACTGTGGATAATTTTGTACACCTCTACCATGTCTCCCCTTACTCTCCTTTTCTCCAAGCTAAACACTCCCTACTGTTGTAACCTGTCCTCATAGGGGAGATGCTCCAGCCCATTGAACATTTTAGTTGCCCTTTTCTGCACTTTTTCTAACTCTACAATATTCTTTTTTTTTTTTGGTGCAGTGACCAGAACTGTACACAGTATTCCAGGTGTGGTCTCACCATGGATTTGTATAAGGGCAGTATGACATTGCCAGTTTTATTATCAATTCCTTTCCTAATTATGCCTGACACACTGCTTCTGATACGGAAGGTAATACATAGCCATCATGACTAGTAGCCATGATGGGAAGGGCTGTAGCTCAGTGGTAGAGCCCCTGCTTTGCATGCAGAAGGTCCCAGGTTCAGTTCCTGGCATGTCCAGGTATGGCTGGAAAAAAGACTTCTGACTGAAACCCTGGAGAGCCATTGCTGCCAGTCAGTGTAGACAATACTGAGCTAGATGGACCCGTGGTCTGAGTCTGTATAAGGCAGCTTCCTATTTTATCCCATCAATAAGATGAGATAAATTATCATGTTCTTGCATAGTCGAATGAATGTTCTAGGCTGATCCTTCCTAATGTCAAGTTCTTGGTGTCTAAAGTGTCAAGTTGAGATCTGATATTCTGTTACAGGGCCATACTACGTGCAACGATGAACCACATGTTTAATGTTGTGTGTAGTTTGACTGCTAGAACTAGACATTTTGGGTTGGATCTAATGTTAGTTCTACTTGAAGTAGACCCATTGAAGTGGATGGGACTTAAGGAAGACTAACATTAGATATAACCCATTATATAGTATATAATATAATTAGGGATTTAGTTTTGCTAACAGAAAATGTGGGCATGGCCCGTTTGAAGCTCTGAATGCGAGAACGTGACCTTCAAAAATATTTGCAAATTGTCGAACATGTACTCACGTTCGTCTTGTTTCCAATTCTTAGTTCAATTTGTGCAAATTTCCTTGTTAGACTGAATCAGCCCTACTTTAGTCTATGAAGGAAATTTGCGCAAATCAGCATATACATGTACATTTGGGGAGATTTGCTCAAATCTCCCATTCGTTTGTGGCTCTATTTGTGCAATTTTCCTGTTCGCATAAAGCACACAGTGATCGCAAACAGGAATCCAGCACAAGACAAGTGGCAAGACGATGTTTGGAGAATCCTAGTGATCTTGGACATCGCTCGTGCATCCATCTCTAAATATAATACTTTTGTATAGTGCTTTGAGGCATTCAAATGATCTAGTTGTAAAACCTACCATACACTGATGTTGTAAATCAGAATTATAATTCCTCATATTGCGGAAGCTGAGCTGGCTGAGACAAGGTGGTGAGCAACTCTGGTGATTGCCATCTCCTGCAAGAATGAATGAATAATATTGTCACGTATGCACAAAGCTAAACAAAGTTGTTGTATCCAGTCAGCACTAAGTTCCCTGCTGGTCTTTGGGTCCTGGCGGATACCCAGCTATGCCATTACTTGTCAGGTGTATGTCTAGAGGAAGCTACTGCAATTAGGGAAACGAAGCAATAGAACTTCGCTTCACTTCTTCCCCTGATCCTCGCATTAAGTTTGTGCAGTTATCAAGCTTTGATTCTCAGTCCTAGGGGAGGAATCATAACTCAGTGGTGTAGCGCATGCCCTGCGCACACTGTGGTTACAGTGGAAGGGCAGGACCAAAGGATTGTAGCTCAGTGGTAGAGCACATGCTGTAGATGCAGAAAGTCCCAAGCTTAAGCCCTGGCATCTCCAGGGAAAAGGGGAGGATAGGAAAGACCTCCATCTGCAACCCTGGAGAATTGCTTCAATTCAAAGTAGAGCATACTGGCCTGCATAGTCACACAATGTGACCTGGTAGAAGACACAGCTTCCTAAGTTGAAGGTCATGGTTAGCATCACAGTAGCCGGAAGGGGGAAATTTCTCCCATTGCTCCACAGAAACCATCACCTGTGGATATGCCCTAAGTCAGGGGTGGGGAACTCAGGCACAGGGGCCCACCTGGGATCCCAAAATTGAACTCTGCCTTCAGGTTGAGAGAGGTTCCCCTTCCTGCTCTAAGGGCTGTTTCACACAACCGGGAGCATCAGGTGATGATTTCCATGTGTGAATGAGCCACCTGATAAGGCACCAAAAGAAAAACTTGGATGTTGTCTCCCATTCCCTCAAATGCAGTGGTGTTCAGTGAATCCAGTGAATCTATTCAGCTGCCAGAAATCAAGGGACGTGCACACGTCAGAAGAGTTGTTTGGATCTTCCCTAATGCAGTTCCCTTCTCGTTTCTCTTCTGTATGAAACTGGTAGACAAGAGAGTGCTGTGCTTCAAGTTTGAACTCTGTTCACCTTTCCAAGATCAGGAAAATTAATATATTTTTGTTGGGGCGCACCCACTCATTTGGAGCGCCTTGTTTTGGTGTTGCGGCTTTGTGGTTTAAGGAATTAAGAATGCTTTTCTTTTGCTTGGTAGGATTACAGTTTCCTTTTGGTGTGATTTTTTAAAGACCCGGTCTTCAGTAAATTCTCTGGCATTCCCCTTCCCCACCCAGCTAAAGTGTAATTTTGGTGGTTTCTGTAAAGGAAGTTCAACATTGAGAATGTAATCCTTTCTATACCTCCTCTGTAACAGGAGCTACAATGCAGGAGTTGTTCTGAAGGTAGTCTGTAGATTGTATCAGGCTTCAGCTCCTCTGGTCTAACTTGGGTTTGCCTGGGAATAAATATTTCTTTCTAGGGTATATATTGTTTGCCTGAAATCCAATCCTTGCTTATAGATGATACTGGCTTCCTCTTCTGCAGTCATCTTACGAATGAGGCCAAGGATGCTGCTATTGAGTTCTTCTGCAGGGATTTATAAATCAGGTGAAATTTGAACAATACCTTTTTATTCTGAGGTGTTACTTGAGTTGTGAGTGTCTTCTGGAATCCAATAGTGTATATATGTAACACTGTGAATGTTTCTATAAACGCAGTGAAGTTAAACCTTTCGTTAGATTTTGTTTTTCTCCTCAAACTCTGTTTGCAGGTAACCCAACTAGTAATCCCTAAAGGCATGGGAGGGTGGGGTTAAGAATCCACATGCATTTATATTGGTAGAGGAGCGAAGGTGGGATGAAGCTGCTGCAGAAAAACCCGCACCTGTAGGAAGAAGCATTGTGCCTTGGGCCTAAGGCTATACTCACGTCAAGACTTCCTGTTGCATCCCTTTTCCTCAATTTGTACCCCTCTCTCCCAAATGTTATTATTTTTTGTTCCTGCACTCTTTATTTTTACAGTTTGCATGTGTAAAGCTCGGCACAATCTGTATCTTGACTCCTGTGTGAGTGTGCTAGCCAGCCAGAGGACAGCCTTTCTCCCAGAAGGAAAAGGTGGAATCAAAGTCAGAGCTGCGCGAAGTGGCAGAGACAGCAATCACATGTTTTATGGAGAACTGTGTCCAAAAGGCATATATGAGGCAAAAAGTGATTCCAAGAATTGTGCATATTAGGCAAAACTGCATACAAAAATGTGTACGAATTTTTGTGTAAAGGTCTTTTTAAAAATTCACGCGTGGTTGCGGAAACAGGATGGAACAAACTTGTTCTTGAAGAAATGCAAACATTGTAGAACTCCAAACAGGCAGGTTCATCCATTCCTAGTCAACACCCCTACACGCTCGTGGCAACGGACCTTTGTGTACTTCTTGCAGCCACTGGATTACAGAAGGCTCCTGGTCCAATCCTTGAAGCCTCTGCACTCTTTCTATTTGCAGACCCACGTGTGTGAACATTAATTCAAGAACACTTCTGTTTACTCTTAGATAAGCAGTCCTGCCTGTTGTTTGACATGCATGCTATTGACAGAGCTTTGTGTTCTGTGGTTCTGCAGAAGTGCAGGAAAGCCATCGGATTTGGCCTTGGTCTTGGTATTTGGCACCCTTAGAATCTTACTTAAAGGTAGTGGAAAGCCAGGTTTCTAGTCCTTGGTGTTCACAGGAGTCGGCTTTAGAGACCTTCCTCAGACTGTGACAACTGTTCATCCTCCAGGATTCATTACAAATGATCCAAAGATTTCTGTGGAAGTTACACAGATAAAGGAAACGAATGCATGTTGAGTTTTGGGAACCCCCAAAGTTTTAGCCTTATTGTCAAGCTTGTTGACAGTACTGAGGAAGGGCTGTAGCTGAGCAATGCATGGCTTGTACTCTGGATGTCTTGATTTCAATCCTGGCATCTCCAGTGAAAAATATTTATTACCAGGTGGTGGGAATGACCTCTCTTTGGCTGAGACCTCACAGAAATGCTACCAGTCAGAGAAGACAATCCTGGGCTAAAACCAGGGTGTTGACTCTCTTTCAGCTCAAGGGCCAATTTCCATTTTGGAGAAGCTCTTAGGGGCCACATTCCTCTGGTGGGCAGGACCAAAGGCAAAAGGGGCAGTCCCAAAATACTAAACATACCAGCATATTTTAGCTTAAAACCTTTTCTGCCAGGAACTTAGCCTTAGGAGAGGCATTTCATTCATTTGTTCGTTCGTTCGTTGGTTCATTCATTCATTATATTGCTATACCACCCCATAGCCAAAGCTTTCTGGGCAGTTCACAACGATTAAAAACCATTAAAATACATTATATAAAATATAAAACCATTCCCATAATAACATAGAGCAAATAACACACACAACAACAACATATATCTAAAACAAAAACAATCGCCCAGAGACAATCAAGAGACTTATACGCTGCCAAAAACCTGAGAGAAGAGGGCAGTGTTAACGAAAAGATGACAATGTTGGTGCCAGGCAGGCCTCATCAACGAGATTACTCCATAAATGGGGAGCCACCACTGAGAAGGCCCTCTCCCTTGCTGCTGCCCTCCGAGCCTCCCTCGGAGGAGCCTCCCGGAGGAGGGCCTTAGATGCAGAATGTAGTGTGCAGGTCAGTTCATTTCAACCTTTTAGAACAGTGGAATTGCTGCACAGCAGCTGAGAAACCACCAAACGATTGGTGGTTGGGGAGAAGAAGTTAGAGCCAGGGGAAGGGCCAGATTGGAGACCTTGGAGAGCCGGATTTGGCCTGAGGTTCTCTACCCCTGGGCTTGATGGACAAAAGTCTGATCTAGTGTGAAGCAGTTCCTTCTTTTCTTTTGCTGGCCTGACAGTGTACACACCCTGCTGAAGCCCTTTGACGATGGGCGGCTGGTACAGTAGCTTGCTTTGGTGACAGGTGCTGGCCGCCATCTCCTATGGCCTGCTTATGTACTTTGGCTCACATCCTGCCCTTTCCTTCCTGTTTGAAAAGCTTGGGCTCTTGACAGAAACCATATCCTTGCTTTCTTGTGTGCCAAGCCAAATCCATACGGTGAAACCCGCGGTTTAGGAGGGGCGATACTTGCTTTGCATACAGGACTTCTGTTCTCAGCTGCATTTCTGGGTTCTCCCCCCCCCCCCCGGTTCAGGTTTCTCCCGACTTCTATTTCCCCCGTCAGTTCGTTTTAGCTGGCACCCTTGGAAGGATCTGGGAGCCCTTCCTAGCTGCTTCATATAGGACCTCCCAAAATAATATCAATAATGGAAACATTCACCTAGAGGCAAGGAATTTGCTTCTTGGCATACTATGCATAACCTTCTTTGTAATGAACGTGTGTGTATGTGTCCCAGGTTGGCTACTTGAGTTTGTGAGATTGGGGGCAGGGGAAGAAAAGTGCTTTGAACACTTTCTAAGAGAGGAATAGGGCACCTCAGTCCTATGGGCCAAACCTGACCCCCTTGGTCTCCCAATTTGGCCCTTCGGGGTTCCCCAGAAAGCCACGCCTCTGTCCCCCGACAATGCCTTCTTTCCTGGCTTTTGTGCAGTTTTTTCTCCATTCTAAAAGGTGGAAATGCCTCTCCTAAGGCTGAGTTCCTGGCAGCAGGAGCTTTAAGTTGTGGTATGCAGGTCTGTTTTGTATCTTTGGCCCCATCCGCTACTGGAATGCAGTCCCCCAAGGGCTTCTCCAAAATCTAATCTGGCCTTTAGACTGAAAGAGGTTCTCCACTCCTACTCTAAAAAATCCCCCCCCTTCTTTCTTTTATATTTATATCCTGCCCTTCCTTGGAACCCAAAGTGACGTACATCATCCGCCTCTACTTTATCCTAACAACAACCCTGTGAGGTAGGCTAGCCTGAAAGTCAGTGACCTGGTTCCACACAATCACAGGGTGGTTAATAAGCCTGTGTGTGCTGACCATGCCCATGGGTTCTGTGTAGCTCATTACCTGCTGCAACAAGCCCCCCGGCTGCATTCACACGATACGACAAGTCGTGCTGCCGGAGGTAATTGTGCTAATCGGCCTGGCACGTGACCAGAACAAGTAGTGGGGGAAATAAGCCACCGTGGCTTATTTCCCCAGCCATGATTGTGCAAACTGGGCCAGTGACTGGCCCAAAGTCAACCAGCGAGCTTCATGCCTGAGTGGAGGGCAGAGCCCTGGCCTCCCCAGCTCCAGTCCAACACTCAAACGCTACATGATACTGGCTGTCAGTGGAGGCTGATGGCTCCTGTTTCAGTGGGGCAGTACATCTGCTCTGGTTTCAATCAGACCTCTAAAGGAGCTATCCAAAGTGCTGAATCCTGCCCCCAAAATGGGTTCAGCACTTTGGATAGCTTCTTTAGAGTTCTGACTGAAACCCAGAGCAGATGCACCGCTCCACTGAAACAGGAGCCATCAGCCTCCACTACTGGCTATAAAAATGCTAAATATTGTGTGAGGGGAGGGGGCGGGGGGCTGGTGTGGAAGAAAACAAACTCTTAGTTCATATGTTTCAGAGCTGAGCCGTGGGTTTGGAAATGGATCCCGTAGCTCAGTCATAGCGAGCCGTGCTTTATGCCTGCCTTTCCTAACCTTAGGTCCCTCCACAAGTTTTGGCCTACAACTCCCATCAGCCCTAGCCAGATGTCACGGGTGATGGCAGTTGTAGGCCAAAACCTCTGGAGAAACGCAGATTAGGAAGGCTGCTTTTACGCTGTGAGCAGCATAAGGTGGTAGGTACATGGATTGTTTTTTGGAAGGATAACTCGTAGCCTGCTGTGAAGCGTGCTTATTCGGAAGTGCCACTGAGCTGAAATGAGATTTTTACTTCCTTGTAAGCATGCATGGAACTGCAACCTTAACCTAGCAGCACCTTCACACTGTAGACAGAAGTGGAAACGACCCTTTTAAAGTATTGAAATTTACCTGCACAGCCACACCCATTGTAAGAATCTTGGATTAGACACTCGGGGAAAAGCTTTAATGGAGTAAACAGAACTGCTCTCTAAAACCCCATTTTCTTTCAAAGCCAAACTCATCTACCCAAGTGACATATAGCTAACTTTAGCTTTATAGGTGGGGTAAGGAAGCTGCCTTTGCGCTGCTTATAATTGGCCATTGCTGTAATTGGATAGGGCCTCTGGAGGGCACTTTTAACGATTGGTTAACTGGGTATAATTGCAATAGCACAGAAACGTGCTCTGTGTTAAATCCAGTGTTGCATATTGAATAGCCCAGTTAGCCTGTTTAACAGTGGGGGTGAAACCTTACCCTGAACTGGGTTAGGATGGCTTAAGCCAACCTTCCCTAACCTAATGCCCTTCAGATGTTTTGGACTAGAACTCCCATCAGCCCCAGCCAGCATTGCTAATGGCCGGGATGTTGAGAGCTGTCGTCCAAAGCATCTGGATGTTGAGAGCTGTAGTCTGGATGTTGAGAGCAGTATGTTGAGATGCTGAGCATCTGGATGTTGAGATATGTTGAGCATCTGGATGTTGAGCAATGTTGAGCATCTGGATGTTGAGCGTATGGAGATGTTGAGATGCTGAGCATCTGGATGTTGAGAATCTGGATGTTGAGAGCTGTAGTCCAAGCTTAAACACAGCGCACAGTTAAATTATGGAATTCACTTCCACAAGATGTAGTGACAGCCACTAATGTGGATGGCTTTAAAAGGGGATTGGGCAAATTCCTGGAGGAGAAGGCTATCAATGGTTACTAGTCCTGATGGCTATATGCTGCCTCCGGTATCAGAGGCATTATGCCTGTGTACACCAGTTGCTGGGGAACATGGGCAAGAGGGAGGCTGGACAACAATAGGAAATGTCATACTGGCACTTCTGCACCCCCTGCCCTGCTCCTGGGAACACCCCCTTTTGCCCCGCTCCATGCTGCTCTTACGAGTGCGCACCGTGGGGACAATGCACGCCGCCTACAAGGCAGTGGGGTCGGGGGTGAGAAGGCGTTTCTCCAGGGACCAACCTCAGAGCACAGGCTCCGAGGACACTTCCTGGGAACTGTCCAATCCTATGGTCGTCTATCCACTGTCTAGCAGCCATAGGATTGTGCCCTAAGTTCTTGATGCTGTGGCATCCTATATATGGGCTGTACGTAGCTCTTTCCAATGAACACCTCATCCAGGATCTGTAACTTTTAGAATAGGGTTGCATAGAGATTCTTTAGGGTCAGTGAATTCAGTCGTTAATTGCAGATGAATCAATGGCCTGACTCGGTATAAGGCAGTTCCTTATGCTCAGGACATAAATCTTAAGCCCCGATGGCTCTTGCGTGGAAATGTACAGGGCTAGAAAGCTTGCAACCTGCCTAGTGCTCATCTGCAATTAAGAATATCTGTCTTATTCAGTGTTGTCATTTAAAGTTAAGAAAAAGGTGTACAGCCCTAATTAAAATGAAATCCATTAAAAGGACAAGGGAAAAATTAGTATAAAATCACCAGTGAAAGCAATCTCATGTCCTTTTGAGGTTTTGTTTTCTCTCTCACCTTAAACTGTCACCTGTCCCATTTTTCTCATTTATGAGCAGCAGAAGAAGTAAAACTCACAATGCCTTTTGGAACAAAAGAACGCAACTAACTTGTGGTTAGCATTCTCGTTTGGACTTAATTGCATTTTATTTACTGTACACCAAATGAAAATACTGAAGGGTCTTGAAGCACACCAATTTACCAATACGGATAAAAGCTGGCGGATCCCATGAGAGCAGAAGTTAATTCTGTGCTTGCAGAGGGAACAAGAAAAAGTAACAATGGCAATATTGTTCTCTATTCAGGCAAGTAATTTCCTTTACCTAAATCAACTTGATGTGCTGAAAGTGTTTTGTGTTTCGTGCCGCTTTCTGATCCAAGAAACTGAGTTCACTCTGGGGTACCGGTACCCCATAGCTAGTGACAAACTTGATTTCCCTGAGGGACTGAATAAAGATAGTTCATATCACTGATTCCCAGAGACTGTGCTGCTGGAGTGTTATAGCTATTGGGTTACTATCTATGGATGGTGGTGTCATAAGGGAATACGGCCTTCTGCGTACACCGTCTGCAGCATTAAACTTTGAGGTGTTTGAAGGTCCTTTTGAGAATCGCTGGGCCATGTAGGAGGAGCCTACCATGTAGCTTCTCCTTAGTGATGTGGGTTTTCTTGAAACCTTTTTCCAGAAAACTTTGCATTGGGGAATGTTTTTGGGGAATGTTTCTGGATATCTTTTTTTTTTTTCTGGAAAATTAGGATAATTTGCATGGGAAAACTCCCAATTTGCATTGGAAAATTTTCTGATGCCCTAGTGTCATAGAATAGAAGAGTAGTAGGGTTGGAAAGGGCCTACAAGGCCATCATTGAACATGTTTGTTTTTAGTTGTATTTAGTAAACAACAGAGCTACAAAAAAGAAAAAGAACAAAAAGAACCCCATGTTAATTTTTTGTCCCAATGCACCACACGTATTTGACCTGAAATATTTGAGTAATTTTTTAAAAAAAACACACTTGATGTGATTTAAATGTTATATTGTACATAATTTTTATTGGAACACTTGTAAAAATTTAAAGACAATAACACGTATTTCCCTTATATGTTTAAAGTTGAAGGGGGAAACAAAGGTACTGGAAACTGTTGACCCAGTAATACATTTTAGCAACCCAAAGAACCGTGCATGATATGCTGATAACCGCTGATGTACAACTTTGAAACTGCCAGGCCTGCCTACTACTGTCACGACGAGCGTCAAGGGTAGGCATGGCTGGGCACCCGCTGAGGGCCCACACCCCTGTAGGGGCCCTCTGACAAAGCCCCCTGGAGTTGCTCCTCCTCTTCACCATGGCAACCTGCTTGTTCACCTGCTTCTTGCTCTGGCCCAGACCATGGTGGTGGTGAGAAGGAGGAGCAGCAATGTTATTTGTTTTTTATTACATTTCTATAATGCCCAGTAGCTGAAGCTCTCTGGGTGGTTCTCAACAGTTAAAGCCACAAAATACAACATAAAATACATATAAAATTTAGAAGTTTAAAACTGCAGTTGAAAAGTACAACCAAAATAAAACCTAGCGACAGTTGCAGAGATTTAAAATACAATAGCAAATTTAAAACAACAGAACTAAAAGTCTACAAAACCTGGGAAAATAAAAAGGTCTTCACCTGGTGCCGGAAAGAGCACAATATGGGTGCCAGGTGAGCCTCTGTGGGAAGCTCATTCCATAACTGGGATATCACAGCAGAAAAAGTCCACACTGGCTCTCTGCCTGCCAAGCGAGGAAGCGGCAGCCATGATGAGGAAGAGGAGGAGGAGCAAGGGCAGCTGGGGACCAGGGCGGTGAGGAGGCAGATTCACAGAGGGAGGGGCCCCATGGAGGGGGTCTTACTCAAGGGCCCTCAGAAACCTGGACCTGGTACTGAATATTGTAGTTGTGATTGGCATCTGTTCACTGTTGTGAATGAACGTATGAAATGGGAAAATTTTCACGGAAAAATAAAGCACTGGCAAATTTCAGATTTGGAAAAGTTTCTGCCCCACCTCACTGCTCCTTCCCCTGCCAGTGTTACATCTAGTTTATGCAAGGGGCCGTGCCAGTGTAGCCAGCAGCTGGAGAATGGTCTTCCTCCAGGTGGCCTGGGAAAGCCTGCATTGGCCAGTGGGATGGGGGCATCAGCATAATGTTGCCCGACAGTAGAGCCGGCCCCATCTATGTCATGAGGGTCTCATAGGATTGCTCCTTTCTGCCTGTGCCTTGTAGCGGGTTTCTTCCGCAGAGTGATGCGTGTCGACTTAGGCAACTGACAATGCCAGAGAAGATACTTTTTCCTTCCAGGGGAAAACGGGGGTTTAGTATGAAGCCCACATAAGCTTAACGCTATCCGATTACGGGTTGCATTGCCATATGGGTGCCGTTAGTGTACCTGCGATAATTAAGCTTCTAGTTATCCTGCCTTTGAGCGCATGTGGGCATTATCTCAATAAAATCCTGTTTAAAGTCTGGCACAGAACGGTTTGCATGGATTTCCTACCCACCTCCTTTTGGGGACGTGGTTTTCATTGCACACAGCATGTCATTAAAAGGAGTCTCTAAGGATGTTGCCTCCTTTTTCTCCCCCTACCGCCTTGCTCCTCAGTACTCTTGCATCATAACAAAAGAGAGCGAAAAATCTCTGGATAAAACCTAAACTCTGCCACGAACTCATTAAGTGAGCCCTTACCGTTTAGCCATGGCTCCACATCTGCTTTACTTTATTTGGAGAAGTCATAACCTGCCTTTTTCGAAAGCAATCGGTGTCACGGGAACATGGGATGTTGCCTTATATAGAGTCCAAGTAGCTTATTTGTACTTCACAGCTGTTCAACTGGGAGCTTGGGACCCACAACTCAGTTGCACCAGTAGCACAACCAACATATCAGACGTAAGCTTTGCCCAACCTGGTGCCCTCCGGTTGTGTTAACTACAACTCCCATCATCCTCAGCCAGCATGGGGTTGGGGAAGTCTGACATCCATGTTTGTGGTTAAAAAATAAATAAATTGAAGAGTATCTACACATTCTGCGAAAGGTGAGCTGGAAAAAATAAGAGGGATTACCTCACTCTTAACTCACAAATAAAGGAGGCTATTTTGCCTTCATTGGCCCGTATACCACTGAAAGAATTTGGCCACTCAGGAAGTGAAATTATTGTTCTTATTTATTTATTTATTTATTTTTTGACTGCATTTGTATCCCACCTTCTTTCCTCTTGCAAGGAACCCAAGTTGACTCACATTATCCTCCTCCTCTCCATTTTATCCTCACTACAACAACCCTGTGAGGTAGGTTGGGCTGAGAGTCTGTGACTGGCCCAAAGTCACCCAGTGAGCTTCCATGGCCGAATGGAGACTAGAACCCAGATCTCCCGGCTCCCAGTCCAACACTCTCACTGCTACACCACACTGGCTCTCTGATAATGTTCTTCAACATTATCAGTTACTGCAATCTGTTATTGAAGATGCTATGTCTACAGAAGTACCTGATGAAGATTTATAGAGTTGAAACGGAAACACACCAAAGTTCCGTAGACTGACAAGCAGAACTGATATAGTTGTTTTGAAATATCGACTGACTGCTTATAATTGTTGTTTTGTAAAAACAATTGGCATAATTGTACCACCAATCCCTATACATTTTGTAATTAACTGGTCTGGTGCAGTTGTGTAGGTCTCTTACACCTGGAGTGTTTGTACTGAAACTAGGGATGTTGGAGAAATCCACAACAGAACCAAAGGAGTTTGGGTTTTCATGAATCCGACCCGTGGATTCCCCAGCGGACTGGTTTTCCCCCTGCCGGGGGATTCTGCAGACTTGCGAACCAGTTTTCTAACCGTCAGGAATTTGGGGCAAATTTCATCATAGGAAAACGTGCAAAATAAAAAAACCACCCCAAAATGTGCATTTCCCCATAGGCTAAACTGTAAAAATGCACATTTGGGGGTTTTTGCATTTTCGCACGTGCGAATTTGCACAAATTTGCATTTCACACATTCACATTTACACAAATTCGGCAACCCCCCAATCTGATTCAGCTGATGGGTGGAAAGTGCCTGGCAATTCACAAAACGCAGACGGAACGGATTTTACACAGTCCGTACATCCTTAACTGAAACCATTATTAAACAGAAGGGACCTTGTGAGTGTGGTGTAGCAGTTCAAGTGTTGGGCTAGGACTGGGGAGACCTGGGTTCTAGTCCCCACTGGGCCATGAAGCTTACTGGGTGATTTTGGGCCAGTCACAGACTCTCAGCCCAACCTACCAATGGAGAGGAAGATTAGTATGTGTGCTGCTTTGGGTTACTTGGAGGAAAAAAGGCTGTGTCAGGAACGCCTTGGTGGCCTCTCTCAGTAGAATCCAATAGCCAACTCAAGACACAGACACACAGATGAAAGGGAATTCTTTTCAAAGCTTTAATCCCATTACAGCTTAATGACTCTTTCAGATGCCAATCACCAGCGGCTAAAGCAAAGAAACAGCAGCGTGGACTACACTTCAGGCAGGCAGTTGATCCCTGTTTGAAAGAGAGTCACTTGAAGACCCAGAACTTATGGGCTAGGGAGAGATCCTCCCTCTTTCCCTTGGGTCCATGGGAGGCGGCCGTTGCTTGCGCACCAAACGGGTGCTATGCTTCCTTTCCATGCCCTCCATTGCTCGTCGCTCTTTGCGTCTGCTTTGAGCGTCTAAGAAGCCCCCCTCCCGCACTCCTTCACTACCCGGGTCACTATCTATCTCTGGAATGCGGGCAGGAGGAATCTCTGCTAGGTGCTGAGACTGTGAGGGATGAGCTGGTTCCACTCCCACAGATAGCTGTTCCTCCTCAGAATCAGAACTGCTCTGGGGCTCTCTGGGCTCAGTTTCCACCCTGACAGGCAGGATATAAATGCAGTAAATAAATAAAATTAAAACATGAAGGTGTGGGCCCCACAATACATGTTTGGATCAAAGATGGGGCTGCCCAGTTCTGTAAAGGTACAGTAGTTGACAGTGGCCAGAGGTGCCGGGCACAGAACTTGGGATTTTCAGCATGCGCAGCATGTGTGCTCCATTGAGCTGTAGCCCCCAGTGCTTATTGACAATGAGGAACAATAATTAAAACACGCACGCACACAGGGAAAGCTGGAAGTGGAGAGCGTAGCATCGGTCAAGTGTGTTGGGAGGCTGTTTCAATGGGTGAAGATGTCAAATCTGACACGACTGGCCCAGCAACTGATTCTGTTAGCTGGGGTCCTTTTCTGTAGTGGAAAAGGCCCAAACTAAGGTGTTAGGATTGCCGACAGATTTTCTCTATTGGGTCTCAGATTGGGGAGGTATTCTGGATTTTGAAGCCCTTGACCCACAAATGAACCTGTGGATTGAAGTCTGTTTGGAAAGCATTGTAGAAGAGGCAGTAGGAGCACCCTCTGTGGTGGCTGATTTGCAATTGTTTGGTCGCACATGCAGATCACGTACGTGTGTGTGTGTGTGTGTGTGAGAGAGAGAGAGAGAGAGAGAAAGAGAGAAGGAAAGAAAGGGAGAGAGATGGAACTTTACTGTGTAGTAAACAGGGCTGGCCTTACCATTAGGCAGAGTGAGGTAGTCAACTCAGGTTGCAGATGGTGGGAGGTGGCAGCTGTCAGGGGTGTTTCTGAGTGCAGGGAGTGGGATAGCAGTTCAGATTCTGGAGGAGAACCGCCAGACAAGGGGGAAGTGCTTTCCCAGGCTAGTCCAGATATGAGTAGGCCGGCTTCTCAGGTTACAAACGTCCAGCTGGCTGAGGAGGAGGGTCCCTCTTCACCCGCCCCCCCTCCGTGAGAGGCAGCAAACAGGAGGAGGTGGAGTCTTGGGAGTATGACCTAATAGATGCCAGACACAGGCGCAGAGCAAAGAGGGAGAAGGCCAGGGCAGAACTTAGATGGTCTACCCAATTGGCCTTGCGTGAAAAGCTGCGCTTAGAGGCCTCACGAGAAGAGAGGGGCCTCCCCGCCTTAAGTTAGGCTAGTCAGACCACCTCCCTCTTCAAATGGCAGGCAGGCAACAGCAGGCAACAGTAACTTCCTTTTGAATCCTTTTGAATCCCCTGAAGGCATTCCTTTGTAGACTTGAGAGTCACTGAGAATTTGCATCTGTATGACCCTGTGAAGTAATGGATTAAAAGCTGTAGACTGGAGCCTCTCGTCTGTGTATGTTTTGGACTTAGAAGTAAAGTGGGGGCTAAAGGAATCCTGACAACAGAAAAGTGTTGGAAGAGCGATCTGTGTGCCACGCAGCCTGTTCTGTGCTCCCTACCTTACCCTGCTGCTTTCAGATGCAGTGAAGAATGCTGTACCACCATCAGTGCTGAAGACAGATTAATCTGCCAGTCCTTTCTGCTTTTGTAGCTGGAATGGACAGGGAGCCATCTTGTTCTTTTCCACAGGTGGCAAAATGTCTTGGGCCAGCCCTGCTAGTAATCTACTTGCCTGGGGATCTTGGTCAGCAGGACTAGGACTGAACCATGTTCTGGACCCTGGGAAAGCGATTGTTACTCAGAGTAGACTTCCATCCTTCCCCAACCTGGTGTCCTCCAGATGTGTTGGATGATGATCCTATTTTCCTCCAGCCATGTTGGGTGAAGTATGTATGTGTATGATTCTATCCTGCTCTTCTTCACCAAGGCCCCAGTGCAGCTAACAACCTACATAAAAAACAACATAATGCAAAGACCATTAAAATCATAACTCCAAAATTACAAACATATAATAATATAGAATAAAACTGTCAGAACAATCAAAAGAAAAACACACAGAGCACTTGCCCCAAACATTGCATATGTCTTTGTTGTTGTTCAGTCATTGAAGAGTGTCCGACTCTTCGTGACCCCATGGACCATAGCACGCCAGGCCTTCCTGTCCTGCGCTCTCTCCCGGAGCATGCTCAAGTTCATATTCATTGCATCAGTGATGCTATCTAGCCATCTCATCCTCTGCCGTACCCTTCTCCTTTTGCCTTCAATCTTTCCCAGCATCAGGGTCTTTTCCAGTGACTTTTTGCATTAGGTGGCCAAAATATTGAGCTTCAGCTTCACTATCTGTCCTTCCAATGAGCAGTCAGGGTTGATTCCTTTAGGATTGACTGATTTGACCTCCTTGCGGTCCGGGGGACTCCTAAAAGTATTCTCCTGCACCACAGTTCAAAAGCATCGATTCTTCGGTGCTCAGCCTTCCTTATAGTCCAGTTCTCACAGCCATACGTTGCTACTGGGAAAACCATAGCTCTGATGTCTCTGCTTCTTACTATGCTGTCTAGGTTTGCCATAGCTTTCCTCCCAAGGAGCAAGTGTCTTTTAATTTCATGGCTACAGTCACCGTCTGCTGTGATCTTGGAGCCCAAGAAAATAAAATCTGTCACTGCTTCCATTTATTCCCCTTCTATATGCCAGGGAGTGATGAGGCCAGATGCCATGATCTTCATTTTTTTAATGTTAAGTTTCAAACCAGCTTTTGCACTCTCCTCTTTCACCCTCAACAAGAGGCTCTTTAGATCCTCTTCGCTTTCTGCCATTAGGGTGGTGTTGTCTGCGTCTCTGAGGTTGTTGATAATTCTCCCAGCAATCTTAATTCCGACCTGTGATTCATCCAACCCGGTGTTTCTCATGATGTACTCTGCATATAAGTTAAATAAGCAGGGTGACAATATGCAGCCTTGTCGTACTCCTTTCCCAATTTTGAACCACTCGGTTGTTCCATGTCCGGTTCTTACTGTTGCTTCTTGACCCTCATACAGGTTTCTCAGGAGGCAGGTAAGGTGGTCTGGTACTCCCATCTCTTTAAGAATTTGCCAGAGTTTGTTGTGATCCACACAATCAAAGGCTTTTAGCGTAGTCAATGAAGCAGAAATAGAGCATACGTCTTTAAATGGCACCTAAATGAGAGCAGTGTGGGAGAGAGCTGAATCTCTGCCAGAAAGGAGTTCCCCTGGGATGCAGCCACTGAGAAGGTCCTGCCACATGTGCTAGTGCCACGGGCCACATTCCTCAACGGCCCCACACACAGAGGCTCCTCTCCCCAGAGGACAATGGGGGTTGTAGTCCAACACATTTGGAAGGCACCAGCTTGAGTAGAGTAATAGACACTGTGTGTCCAGATGCTTCCTATCTTCACGCAAAGAAAGATAATCAAGTGTTGGGTTGTTTTGGGTGGCAATGGTGACAGCACAGATTGGAACTACTGACCCTCTTTCGAAAAGCATCTTAATTGTAAATTAATGTGCATGCTTTTTGGTTGTTCTTGCTTGTAGTGTCGGTTTTCTTGAAACACCTGATCAGCTTCCTGTTTTTTGGTGGGTTCCTCTATGTGTGTGTTTAAAGCAAAACTTTCCACAGGAGACTGCAAAAGCATTGTCTACGTATGCAAAAGTGTATGTAGATTTTATTTTTTACTTCTCGTACTTCTGAATGAGTTCTGCGGCTTGCATTACCTGTTGAGACTTTCAATTCCACGTGTTCTGAATGCCGCAACAAGGAAGTGGTGGTTGACAGCTTTCGTCGGGGTTAAAATGAGTCCCCTTTTGTGGGGCCTTTTGCTGACCTTGCCACCAACTAGCAGAATAACACACTAGGAATTGTGGTGATATGTTATAACTATAGATGTGTTGGATGTTGACTGAGGATAAAAGGAGTTAGGGACATGCTGACTGGGAACAAGTTGCTGAGGATGAAGTGAGTTGTAGTCCTGCACACATGGAGGGCACCAGGTTGGGGAAGGCTGATACTCAAAATTTGTGTGGGGGGGGTATAAGGGGTACACATCTTACTTGGAGAGAGATCTGTGTGTCTGTGGCATCACTGGGGGCAGTTCGAAATAAAGGATGCATCCTACTTGCACCCCTTTTAAATTACTTTTTAATTGTAAATTTCAACGGAACAAAGCAAAACAAGAGCCAGTGTAGTGGTTAGAGTGTTGGACTGGGAGTCAGGAGATCCGGTTTCTAGTTCCCACTTGGCCATGGATGGAAGCTCACTGGGTGACGTTGGACCAGTCACTGACGCTCAGCCCAACTACCTCACAGGGTTGTTGTGAGGATAAAATGGGGAAGAGAAGGATTGTGTATGCTGCCTTGGTTCCTTAAGGAGGAAAAACGGCGGGATACAAATGTAATAAACAAACAAACAAAACCATAAAATAAAGTATGTTGACAAGATTGAATGTATGAATTTCAGTTAATATATATGTGTGTGTGTATGTGTGTGTATGAAAATACAGCTGTCTCAAAAATAAAAAATTCTACATAAACTTCAACATAGACAGACCAAATATCCATATATTATCTGTTTGTGAGTGGCACCAATATACCACCTGTTGAAATGCTGAAAGCGTTATTAAGTCCTCAGACCATTGCATTAGGAGGTGATGATTTATCCTTCCAGTGTTGTAATACCAGTCTTTTAGCTGTCAAATGGGCACAGAGAATCCACCAGCAACAACAAATCCACTAAAAACTGCATACTTGCACCGTGGGCTGACTTCCTAGGTATGTATATTTAAAAGGGAATTTTTTAAACCTTCCAAACGAACAGCCCAGCAACCCCTCTGAGACTCCAGTTGACCATTGGCCATGCTGGCTGGGAATTATGGGAGTTGTGAGCCAACATGATCTGGGGAACCAACGCTAGGAACCACAAGCAGGGAGACTGTGGGAGTCTCTCGGTTAAGTCTATGGCTAAGAGCAGTTAAGGCATGGAATATTTACAGTCAGCTGAGAGAAAAATGGAGGGCAGATGAAATGGGTGCCAAGTCCCTAACAGTGTTGGGTGACGGTCCTGAAGGGAAGGATTAGGGCTGGGTAGGGGAAGGGATGTGTGCTGTCAGATTAAAACAAACAAACACACTTCTCTCCTCTAATTTCAGGAGGAAACAAAGCAAAAAGGGCCCCTCTTCCCTTTCTCACTCTCCAGAGTGTCTCCGCTGTCATTATATAGCTATAAAACACATGGGTTCTGGGCTCCTTGCTGATCTACCGCGTGTCACCCAGAGATCTGCAGGTTGATCCAAATCTACTTTCTGCCCACACCAGTGTACAGTACCATAGGGCAAGGGTCCCCTACATGCCCTCCAATGGCACCTGCGAAGGGGTCCTCAACGTGGTACCGATGAGCACCTGCAAATCTTTTTTTTATTCCCTCTCCCCCACTTTTTAAAAATATACATACATGGATTTGTATTTATCCATAGCAATGAATACTTATGAAATGCCTATATGTGAAAATACAGTTTTCTAGCAATTACACATAGCCTTGCTATTTCCCTCCACCCAATCCCTTTTGTTGCTATTTCTCTCCCTTCCCTGTTACGAGGCTTCTTCTTTCTCGCCCTTCCTGGCCCCTATCCTTGCTGTTCTCTTCCACTCACCCCTTTATTGTGCTGTTTCTCTTGACTCCCAGCCCCTAGCCTCCCTACTTTGCCCCCCCCCATTATTCTTCTTCTTGTTGTTGTTGTTGTTTACATTTCTATACTGCCCCATAGCTGAGGCTCTCTGGGCGGCTTACAAAAGTTAAAACATTAAAATACAATATACAAAGTTCTAAAACCATTTACATAAAAACATACAGACAATATATACAAACAACATGTAGCTAAAAACAACTTTGAAGTAAAAACAATTTTTTAAAAATCCAACAAAAACAGCACAGCTTAAAAACAGTATGCAAGAGTCAGCAAAAGGAACAGGAGTTCTGAAAAGGGAAGGCCTGCCGGAATAATAGCGTCTTTAATGCCTGCTTAAAAACCTTCAAAGAGGTCAGCAGGCATATTTCAACCTGCCGGTCATTCCACAACTGAGGGGCGGCAAAGGAGAAGGTCCTCTTTCATGGGGCTGCCAATGTCACATTAGGCAGCCGCAGCAGAGAGCCCTCAGAGGACCTGAGGTGGCAGACTGGGACGTAGGGGAGAAGGCGCTCCCTAAGGCACCTTGGACCTAGACCATGTAAGGCTTCAAAGGTAAGAACCAGCACTTTATATTTTGCTTGGAAACAAATTGGCAGCCAGTGTAAAGATTTTAAAACCGGTGTAATATGGTCTCCACGGGATGTCCCAGAGACCAATCTGGCTGCCCTATTTTTGTACCAGTTGAAGTTTCTGAACTAAATATACAGGCAGCCCCAAGTACAGAGCATTGCAGAAATCAAGCCTAGAGGTTACCAGCGCGTGCAGCACCATTACCAGGTCCACATGTTCCAGGAATGGGCATAGCTGGCGTATCTGCCGAAGCTGAAAACAGGCACTTCTCACCGTTGCCTCCACCTGGGGTGCCAGGAGCAGGGTTGGGTCAAGAAGCACCCCCAAGCTACGAACTTGCTCCTTCAGGGGGCATGCAACCCCATCCACAACTGGTTGACATACCTCAATACCTGAATTAGGACCCTTCTTTACCACGCCCCCACCTCTTTACCTCATTGTTTATCCCCCCTCCTAGCCTCACTTTCTCATCCCTCTACCCCTTTGCCATGCTATTTCGTTCTCCCTCCCAGCCTCTATCCTTGCTATTTTTTTCCTTCCACCTCTTTTGACTAGCCAGGTCCCCAAAGCAGCCGCTGTGTGACTAGCCACATCCTCTGTGGGAGCCATTTTGTAGTGGTGCCCACAGCAATTTCTCAAATTCCGACCCCTGCCATAGGGGACTGGCTTGGGGGTGATAGGGAAAGAAAAAAAAGCTGTCCATTCTCTCCCCACAGCAAGCGGGGGCCTAGAATAGGACAAGGCTCACAAACCAGGCTGGCTGGAGCCCTGAACAGGAGCACTTGTCTTAGGGGCAGGAATATACTCCAGTATTTTATTGCAGGTCTCAGTTGCACCACATTTTAAGAAGGATGCAGACAAACTGGAGAGGGTTCAGAGGAGGGCAACAAAGATGATGAGCGGACTGGAAACAAAGCCGTATGAAGTAATACAGAAAGAGCTGGGCATGCTTAGCCTTGAGAAGAGAAGACTGAGGGGAGATACGATAGCGCTCTTCAAGTACTTGAAAGGTTGTCACAGAGAGGAAGGCCGGGATCTCTTCTCTATCATCCCAGAGTGCAGGACACGGAATCATGGGCTCAAGTGACAGGAAGCCAGATTCTGGCTGAACATCAGGAAAAACTTCCTGACTGTTAGAGCAATACGACAATGGAGCCAATGACATAGGGAGGTGGTGGGCTCTCCCCCACTGGAGGCCTTCAGGATGAGGCTGGACAGCCACTTGTCAGGGATGCTCTGACTTGGATTCCTGCATTGTACAGGGGGTTGGACTCGATGGCCTTGTAGGCCCCTTCCAACCCTACTATTCTATGATTCTATGATCTTCAGGAGCTGTTCCAGTCCCAGGGTATGATTGGGTGGCACATGGTACTGCCGCTGAACTTGCTGTAGCTGAGCAGGTCTGGGTGTGATCAGTGCCTGGGTGGGACTTTTCCACCTTGAGATCTATTGGGGTAGGTGGGAGACAGGATGTACATGGGAGTGGGAAATCTATTGCGTGGGAGGGGTGACACCCTAAAGTACATGTTGCTGATCCATGAGGAGGATGGCTGTTGGGATGCTACTGGCTTTAGGCACCGGGCTTTATTGGTATCATTTTTGCAAGAAAGAAACTTGACAGCTGCAAAAGGGGAGGTTAAGAATACCATTCAACTGCGCAAAACCTTACATTTGCTCCATGCTGTGTTTGGAAGCACGATTTTTGGTGTTGAAAACTCTGCCTCAACTTCGCTGTGTTAGCAAGCTGTTTGCGTTTGTTAAAGTTCCAGCTGATGCCATCAGTGGTCTTAGATGATTGTTTTCAGGGTGAGCTGTGAACTCCCCAAGGTGGCCTTCCTCCACCTGGGCCCCTTGACCATAGCTCGGAATGATGGGAGTTGGAGTCCAACACACCTGGACAGCACCAGGTTGAGGAAGGCTGCCTGCTGTGAGTTACTGCATCTGTAGAATACTTTTCCCATTACTTGTTTGTCCTGTATATAAAGGTACAAGAGATGCTTAATCCAATCTTTACACTACATGAGGTTATTTTTAATGCTACAATATCCATGTGTGTGTCCTGATTCCTTGCCAGTATCCCAAGTTTTTGCTAACCTATGATTTCCCCCCATTCTTCGCACTCCTCATTAACTGCTGCATAATTACAAAAGCATTATATCATATGGCTGCATCGTTGGGGCTCTTTAACATAGAATTGCCCTAATTGGGATGCCCTGGCAGCTTCTCTATTGTCCCAGTAAAGCAGCTGCCAGTGGATATAAAAGGCCTTTAAGAGACCTTCTATTAAAATGGCTTAGTTGGCAGAAAAGAAAATCTTCTAAATATCATCTTTTGGTGATTTCTAACCATTTATGTAGTACTTCTCAAAGCCGGTGACAACTCTGAAAGGCTGGCCAGTATTATTCTCGCTCTAATGGGGGCAGGTTAGTGTGACTAAGAACCACTGCGATACCTTGTACTGTTCTTGTTAGCGCACTTCAAAAAGGATACTATCGAGTTGGAGAAAGTGCAGGAAAGGACAACCAAAATGATCAAGGGGCTGGTGCAACTCCCCTATGAGGAAAGGTACAATGCTACACAAAGGTTACACTTCTCTGCAGTGGCCCCATACCGTTGGAACAAGCTGCCGTTGGAGGTCCGCCATGCTCTGTCATTGCAGACTTTTAAGAAGGCCTTGAAAACATATTATTTTACCTTGGCCTTCTATTGATATGACTGCTGTTGTTGCTGTTACAGCTGTTAACATTGTTGTTGGTTTTATTGTTGGCTTTTGTTGTTTTTATGTTTTTATCACTTTGAATATTTTAACTGTTTTATTGTTGTAAGCCACCTTGGGAGGGCTTTTGCCCTGAAAGGCGGCCAAGAAATATTTTAAGTAAGTAAACAAATAATTTTGGGGCTGTGTAGCTTAGGAAAAAGGTAAGGGGAGACATGATAGAGTTGGATAAAATTATTCATCGTTTGGAGAAAGTGGGTAATTTTTCTCCCTCTCCCTAGAACCTGGGGACATGCAGTAAAGCTCAGGGGTGGGAGATTCAGGACAGATAAAAGGAAATACATAACACAGCACATAGTTAAACTATGGAATTCGCTGCCACAAGATGTAGTGGTAGCTGCCATCTTGGACAAATAGGTTTAGAGGATAAGGTTATTAATAGCTACTAGTCATGATGGATATATGTTACCTCCAGGGTCAGAGGCAGTACAGCTCTGTATACCAGTTGCTTGAGGCAATGGTGGCTGGCGACTCCATTTCCAGAGAGGTAGTGATTCCATTCTGGGTTTTAGTCCCCACCAGTGAAACCTCTAAAGGTGCTATCCAAGGTGCTGAACTTTAGCCCCAAAATGGGTTCAGCACCTTGGATAGCACCTTTCAAGTTTTGGCTGGTGGTAACTAAAACCCCCTAATAGAAGCACTGCCCCTTCAGGACTGGAGTCACCAGCTGCCAGTGGCTGGGGGTGCTATTGCATTCACATCCTACTTGGGGCTTCCCATAGGTAACTGGCTGGCTATGTGCAAGCAGAATGTTGGACCAGATAGAGCTTTGGTCTGATCCAGCAGGGCTCTTATGTTGTTATGCTTCCAGTGAGGGTTTGAAGTATGGATACCCTGATCACATCTTTGACCACAACCCTGTTTATAACCCTGTTTTGTGTATGTCTATCCTCTGTTTGTTGGGTCAGTAATTTTAAAAACTACCCTTCAGGTTTAAGTGCCATGCACCTTCATGAAATAGACACATTGTGCTCTGGTCTAGAAATGAAGCATAGGTTGCAAGGCAGAAATGGCAGGAAAACTTGCGCATCACCTCATATCTGTGGAAAATGCCTGCTTCAGGACTGGCTATACCATTCGGCAGCTGTTTTGAGGCATTGTGAAAGGGCAGCAAATCGGTTGTTTAATGTATTATTGCATTCTTTTTAATTCCAGGGAGGATTTGAAGCACTTGTGGGATTTCCTTAGGAGCCAAAATAACTTGACCGGCCTTGGGTCAGTCTGCGCACCTTGACTGTGGGAGTGGAGAGTGCCGTTGCCACCCTGCTTCAGGCGGCAAGATGTCTTGGGCTCATACTGCCAGCTGTGTAGGAAAATCATGATGTGAAATCATAGATAGGGCCCATTCTAGTTGTATAAGGTGGTAACACTCATTTGCTTTGCGATTGCAGGTGAAGGACCTGACCAGGTTTTTGGACCCAGCTGGCCTTGGTGTGATCAGCTTTGAAGACTTCTATCGGGGCATCTCAGCTATCAGAAGCGGAGGTCAGTTTATTTTTATGCATTTGGATAAAAGAGAAGCAAAATGGGTCAGCAGCTTGGAAGGAAGCCCATCCTACATTTCCTGAATCCTTTGTATTGAGTCTTTTCCTGACATCGTTAATCTCCCCCCTCTGGGATATTCAAGGCTCCTTCCTGGAAATGCCAATGATCTTTTAAAAAGATGAACAGAGATAAGGAAAAGTATGTACATAGTAATCTACCCAATTTCTTGTTGTTGTTGTTGTTCAGTCGTTCAGTCGTGTCTGACTCTTCATGACCCCATGGACCATAGCACGCCAGGCCTTCCTGTCCCGCACTCTCTCCTGCAGTGTGCTCAAGTCCATACCCAATTTCTTAGCAGGAGATAAATCTGTTCCCAATTTCCAGTGGGTTTCGCTAATAAGTACAGACACCGGGCTTGCTTGCACATCACACTAAACCATGGTTTAGTGAGATGTGTGTGAGCCTGCTGTTCCTCCCCTCTCTTTCTCCCATGTGGCTGGAGGTGGAATTCAGCAGCTTCCCCTCTTCCCCCCATTTTTTCCTGAATCTTGGCTTGTTGGGTTGTCCAGACCAGGGATTGTAATTTATTATGAACTCTGGTCAGTTTCAAAACAAGCCACCTTAAGGTCCTGATTTCTGGAGGCCAGCATGTTAAAACTAACCAGAGTTTGTTATAAGCCACAACCCCTGGTCCCCATGACCTGATAAGCCAATGTTCAGGGAAAGTGAAACTAAAAGCTGCTGAAGTCTTCTTTCTGTCTTCACAAGGGGAGCGCATGAGTCTGAGGCTTGTAGCAGCTCCTTCGAGCTCATGCACGTCTTGCTAAACCATGGTTTGCATGATGTGCAAAGTGGCCCACGAGAATGATTTGACAAGTGCTGGGCGCTCTTCAATTCTTATTTTTAACAGTAAAACTAGTTATTCCACTGTGCTTGTTAGACTTTCATCTCTAGGGCTTTGCTGTTTTGAATAGACGTATGATGCCCCCTCCCAACTGTGTGTCTTTCTGGGAGACTACCCATAATTCTGGGGCTAGGTGTGCTCTCTGGACATATTTGCTCTACAAGCTCCCTTTGGCCGGCCACCCTCTCCCTCTCACACACAGTGATCTAGATTGTGAGATTAGATGGTTTAGGGGCTGAAACAGATAATACCTGGACTCCCTTCCATCGCTGTCTGTTCTGACACAGAGGGCTAGGTAGGAGGTGGTCACCCTTCTCATGCATCATGGAGTTATCCTGAATATCTGCGTTTGGGATGATGTACTCAGGCCTGCATGTTCATCTTTTGGTAAACTGCCATCATGCCAACAGAGCAGCTGTAGAGATGTAGCTAATTCCACAGCTTTGCCCAATCTAGTTTTGGCCTACGCCTCCCATCAGCCCTACCCATTGGCCAGGGTGGGTGGGGCTGATGGGAGTTGTAGTCCAACATATCTGAAGGGCACCAGGCTGGGGAAGGTGTAGTTAATTTGTCTCTCTCTCTCTCTTTTTTTTTTTTTAATGAATAATGGGTGCTAGATTACTGATGCTTTTCAGTTTTATCATTAACTTGCCTGTCCTCCTCTCCCCCACTGTCAGGATTGATTCTAAGCGCAGGGAGATAGTTAGCAGCTCAGATTCAGAAGAGGAACAGCCAGAACCGGGGGATGCATTTTCCCAAGCCAGTTCAGATATGGGTAGGCGTGCTTCTCAGGTTACTAACTACCAGATGGCTGGGCCTGAAGCCCCCCACTTGCCCCCCCTCTGTGAGAAGCCAGGAGGAGGAGGAGGAGAGTGGGGGCTGTGACCTAAGAGATGCTAGACTGCAGCGCAGAGCTAAGAGGGAAATGTCAGGGGCGGAGCTCAGACAGTCGACCCGGTTAGCGATGCGTGAAAGGCGACGTAGGGAAGCATCACTGGAAGGGCGGGACATCCCTCCCTAAGTTAGTCTAGCCAGCAAGTCTCACTTCAAACTGTAGGCAAGTCAGTGTTCCCATTTGAATCCTCTGGAGGCATTCCTGTGTAGCCTGAGAGTCTTTGAGGATTTGCATCTGTAATGAACCTGTTGATAATGAATTAAAGGCCTGAGACTGAAGACTCTGTGTGTGTGTGTGTGTGTGTGTGTGTGTGCATCAGGAAAGAGGGGGCCCAAGGGAGACATGACACCCATGCCCCCTGCCTTGCCTTTCTCAGGGCAGTATCCAACGGTGCCATTCCACAAACTCCAAAGGCACTAGCGGAGCTCCGCCGAATCTTCCTGTTGCGGAAATGGTTGCCTATTACACTTGCGCAAACATGGTTGCACAAGCAGTTCTGCATTATGCTTGTGTAGCATGTCGTGCAACCGGTTGCACAGGAGTTATGCACGATGGGTTGCACACTGGTTTGCACAACAGGCTCACAAGCAAAATGCACAGCCGCTTGCGCAAACGTGCTTGCGCAAACGTAACTTTAGTCAGATTCTTCTGCTGCGCATAGTTCAGAACCTAGTTCCCGCTAGTGCAACGTCATTTGTGCTGACGGAACGACACAGTTGGATGCTGCCTTAAATGTCTGAAGCTGATCCCACCTGAAGGAGCTGGGCCAGAACTCGGCGCTAGCGATTCTACTATGCATGACAAAGGTCTGGGGTTCAATTGCTGGGATCTCTGGTTGAACGAAGGGTCTTTAAAAGGACTCTGCCTGACTTTCTGATGACACGCAGCCCTGTTATCATCTCTACAGTAGATGATAACAGGGCTGCACGGACCAGTGGCCTGTCTCTGACAGCTGCATATGTGCACCTTTGGTAATTGTATATGTATATATGTAATTGTATATGTATATATGTAATTGTATATGTGCACCTTTGGTAATTGTGGTCCAGCTTAATTTCTGAATGGTTGTGGCCCAGCCACTTCTGTGGCGATCCAGGTATAGCTATGCTTATTAGCCATTCCTCCCCGCCCCCGGTACTGTGATTAAGAAAATATGTTTTCTTTTGCTTTCACAAATAACACTCCATTTTACCCGCCCCAACCCCCGCCACCCTGCTGCCCCAGGAAAAGCAGAGGTGAAACTGGAGGGTCATGACGTCGTTTAAAGAACCCGTAAACAACCATGAGTAAGGAATGACAAACGCAAAATAAATCCCGTATTCCCGTGCAATGAATAAAAAGGTATGGAGGTTTCTGCTTTTCAATAGGCCGCTTTATCCTTTTGTATTACTGCCCAGGAGGACTGAAGCCTTTGTGCTCCGCCCCACAACCATCTGCATTCCTTCCCCCGGCCCCTTGCTCTGCAAGCATTCCAAAGGAAACAAACGTCTCTGGATTCTTCCAAGACCGACAGCAGAACTACCTCTGTACACCTGTGTGAGCCCCGCAGGGGCATGTCCCATGATAAACTGCCAGTTCAAAGGGCCCTCCAGGATTGTGGGGGGTGGCAGTCTAGACTGGAGTGTTCTTTATTACTCCCTTTAGAACAGCTTTCTCGGAGGCATGGCTTCGAGTTCCCTTTCCATAATTCATTGCTTGCAGTGTAGCAGTGTTGTGTTAATTGGATAGCAATAGAAGTCCTGACAAAGCCTTTGCTTCAGGGCTGCCTTAACTTTTATGGTCTGTCTTCGGAGTTGATTGGTTCTGTGCTTGTTGCTTTCCCCCCCTTTTTTGTTCAGTGTGGCAGACAAATTTGTTGTATGGCAGACAACCAGCATAACTTGGATTCCCCGCCCCCCTCCTTAAACAACTCCAGGCACTGAATTATTTTTAAGCCTATTGCTTGGTACCTCCTCCTGATGGTGTGTGGTATTGGAGCAGCAGGGAAAGGCTGCACCTAATCTGTTAGGGCTTTTTGTTGTGGCACCCCGGCTCTGGAATGAGCTCCCTAGTGAGGTTCGCCTGGTGCCTACACTGTATTCCTTTCGGCGCCAGGTGAAGACCTTTTTGTTTTCCCAGGCATTTTAGTATTTTAGCTTTCTAAATTTTTATCTTTGCTGTTTTAAATCTGTATTTTGAACTCCTGCACTGCTTCTAGGTTTTATTGTGGTTGTATTGTTATATTGTGGTTTTAATGTTCTATATATTTTAAATTGTTTTATTGTGTGCTGTTTGATTTTAATTTTTGTAAACCTCCCAGAGAGCTTCGGCTACTGGGCGGTATAGAAATGAAAAATAAATAAATAAATAAATAAATCTGGAGTGGTGCCCTGCAGTGCACCTTGAGAGCTTTTCTACACAGGGCTGTTAATCCTCTGTATCTACTTTCGGTTTTGTCGCAGAATTGAGATCTGAGCTCTACACAAAGAGCTTTTCTTTTCTGCTTTTCTGCTACATAACCTATAGGTGGTACTGTGCAATAGTGGAAAAACACAATTACACAAGTAGGAAAATATGTTTTCTTTCGTGTTCACAAATAATGCTCCATTTTACCCGCTCTAACAAAACCCATTAATCTGCCCAGCAAGCTTTGGTTATGGGGCAGTATATAAAAGTAATAAATAATAATAATAATTAAAGTGCTCTTAAAAAACAGAAGTAAAATGGGAAGGTCATGACGTTGTTTAAAACCCCCATAAACAACCGTGAGTGAGGAATGACAAACTCACGATAAATGCCTTGTGTAGAAAATCTCTCAGACACATGGATAATGTGGAAACAGCGGCTAAGACCCAAAGAGCTACTTTGGGTGCGTATACAATCATGGGCTCCTAAAGGAAATCAACCCTGAGTGCTCATTGGAAGGACAGATACTGAAGCTGAAGCTAAAATATTTTGGCCACCTAATGCGAAGAGAAAACTCTCTGGAAAAGACCCTGATGCTGGGAAAGAATGAAGGCAAACGGAGAAGGGGACGGCAGAGGATGAGATGGCTAGATAGCATCACGGATGCAATTAATATGGACTTGAGCACGCTCCGGGAGAGAGCGCAGGACAGGAAGGCCTGGCGTGCTATGATCCATGGGGTCACGAAGAGTCGGACACGACTGAATGACTGAACAACAACAATCATGGGCATGAGCCATTACACATTTGGGAATTTGAAAAACTGCTGTGGGCACCATTACAAAATGGCTCTCACAGAGGATATGGCTAGTCACGTGATGGCTGCCGTGGGGTCCTGGGTAGTCAAAAGAAGAGTGTGTGTGTGTTGGGAGGAGGGAAATAACAAGTCTAGGGTCTGGGAGAGACGGGGAAATAGCAATGTAAAGGGGCAGAGGGGGGAGAAAGAGCAAGGTTAGAGGATAGAAATGGCAAGAAAGAAGGCAAGGGATGGGGAAGGGGGAGAAATAGTAAGAAAAACGGTTGGGGGAGAGAAATAGTGAGGCTAGAGACTGCGACCGGGGAGAAAGCGAGCAAAGGGGAAAGATCTGTGTGGGCAGAAGATTGGGTGGGGCCAGAAAGCAATGCTTTTCTTCTGTGTCTGCCCGCCAGCACCTGATCTACAGCAAGTTCAGGAACAGGAAGAAGATGGTGCCCTAACATTTTCCAAAGTTTTTATTTTAAAAATTGGGGGGGGGCAGGGGGCAGGGAATGGAGAACTCCGTAGGCGCTGCGTTAGGGACTCCTACATAACAGGGATAGAAATTGCCTCTCCTCACACAGGTTAGTTTCCCCCTCCCCCCCCTTGGTTAGTGATAACCATGGTTCAGTTTTCCATCTGCATTGGTGCTAACCATGGCTAGCTTTAAACCACGGTTTGCAAGGCACTTCCTTCCCTAGTTTAAAACCTACACTGGTACTTGGAAGTTCAGGTGAAGAATTGTACAGGACAAACCATGTCATAATATGCTACAAAAGCATCCATTTTAAAAATGTAAAAGCTCTACTTGAATGCCATGGTTCAAACTGTCACTTGACTGAAACGGTTTGAGGTTACTAGGTGGGAGGGCTCTGAAACTGAAGTAATGAAGCACATGGATGGCACCGTGGAGACATAATGCTGTGCCATTAATGCATGAGGGCAGCTGGGGATTTGTGCTTGCTCAAACCCTTCCACTCACAAAGTGTGCTCAGGGTCTCCTCCCGGTTATTAGGAGATGTGTAGGACTGTATTGGCACCAGGCCCCTGTCGTCTCCCCTTTTCCCCGTCTTCTGCCTGAAATGGGGCCAGTTCTGAATGTGAATTCCACCCCCCACCCCCCCAGTATCAAGCAACATGGTAAGTGAAATGTAATGTTGCCATGTGAATTGTTCGCTCTAGATGGGTCTTGAGTAAGGTGAGAGCCAGTATGATATAGTGGTTAATGTTGGACTGGGGAGACCCGGGTTCAAGTCCCCACTCGGCCATGAAGGTCACTGGGTGACTTTAGGCCAGTCACAGACTCTCAGCCGAACCTACCTTGCAAGGTTGTTGTGAGGATAAAATGAGGAGGAGGAGGAGAAGGAGAATCATGTACACCTCCTTGGGCTTCTTGGAGGAAAGGCAGGATATAGATAGGAACATCGGAAGCTGCCATATACTGAGTCAGACCGTAGGGCCATCTAGCCAGTATTGTTGACACTGACTGGCAGTGTCTTGTCAGGGTTTCAGGCAGGAATTTTTCCAGCCCTGCCTGGAGTTGCTAAGGATTGAACCTGGGACCGTTTGCATGCAAAACTGAGCTACAGCCCCTCCCCTAAATAAGCCCCCCCACAGCCCCTCAATAAATAATGTGTGGCATTTTCTCCCCCCCCCCACCCCCCACCCCAGTAGCTGGAATGTGAATTAGTATGTGTGTTTTTAATTTACTACATTGTATAAACATATATCTCATCAGGTATAGGTAGTATTGAAAACAAGTTCTGCCTTCTGTTCCTGTTTTGTCTGCCCTTCACTAAGATGGCGGCCAGATGATGACTCTCCCCCTTCATGCCAGTATTGTGACAGATAACCAAGATGACAAGATTGTCACAGCCGCTCTGGCCACCACGGAAACTGTTCTGGCAAACATATGACTTCCAAGCCACATTGCGCATGAATGTAATTTGTAAATTTTGAAGGGATGGTGCTTGTCGTGAGCCTAAGGAAAGGCCAAAAATGCAGGCAGCTCTGTTGATCCATCTCAACAAACCGAGGCTAGCTGTTTTCATGTCTGTTATGAGCCGGCTGGTTGTTTGTAAAGCTGATGGTCTTAACTGCCCATTCAGAACCAAGCCACCCCAAAATACTTTGCATTACAACAGGGATAGCTGATAACAATATGTCTTTGCTGGCAAAATCCCTTTCTCCCCCATCCTTGTGAGGATCGCAGCTAAGAGGAAACACGAAAGCCTGAGGTGGGTGACAGATGACGCTGTCAGGGTTGTATCTGAGCCCATAGAATCCCAAAGCAGATCTGATTCTGAGGAGGAGAGACAATTCGTGGGGGACGATTTCTCTCAGACTTCAGAGGCGCAGCTGGAGGGGGAGCTCCCCCCCATCTCACATCCCTGGGAGCGACAGTGAACCAGGTGTAGAAAGGGAGGGACAACCTGAACTTTTAGACATGAGGCACAGGCGCAGGCACAAGCGAGAGATCGCAGGGGCCGAGCTTTGGCGCTCAGCCCGATTGGCTCGACGTCAACAGCTTTGCCCAGAAGCATCACGGGAGAGGAGGAGGTCTTCCCCTCCCACCCCGTAAGATCAGAGAATTGCTGCGATTTTCCAAAACGGAGATCAGCTTACGCCCTAACCCTTAGAAACCCCTAGATGGCTGTTCCTTTGTAGTTTCTCCGAGTCTCAAGCAATTAGCATCTGTATGCCTCATTAGGATAAACGGAATTAAAGCCTTGGAAAGCAGCCCTTTTGTCTGAGTGTTGATTCTGGCTATTGGAGAATTCAGTAGGCACCAGGGGCGCTCTTGACAGACGCCATTGTCCCTGCTAACCAAAAAGTCCCAACGTTTTGACCCTGCAAGCCACTGGAACACCGACTGTTACTCCTACCGTGCGAGTAGGATAAGACACCAAAGTATTGTGGAATTCCTGACCGAAGTAGAAGACTCAACACTCCATGCACATGAGATATACATTGCAAACGAGAAAAGGCATTATGTCTGAATTCAACACATTGCAAGGGGAATGTAGGGTTTTGAGCACTCAACAGGCATCACGCCCCACCCATTCCTTAAGCGATGCATGTTACGTTTCTATATTCTTGGCTCTCTTGGAAGTAGGTGGTAATGTGAAAATGAGTGTAGCAGGGGTGGGGAACCTCTTTTGGGCCAAGGGACGAATTGGTTCCGGGCAAGTGCGTCCGGGGTCACATCCAAACGGGTACCCATGGAGGGTTTTTAAAAGCATAACTGCAGTGGGAGAGGCGCAGTCTTTTTTGGAGGAGGAGCAGCGTGGGCCTAAGGGAACCCTCTTACCTCTGATCAGTGATTGGAGATTAGGTAGGGAAGCCAACGGGCCAGAAGTCTGGATGTCTCTCCCCCCCCCCCCCCCGCCCCAAGTATAGCGACTGGGTTTCTTGGCCGTTAGGCAAGGAACAGAATTGCTCGGCTGATGTACCATGACCAGCCAGTGCTTCTCCTGTGGATGGGAGTTCTGTGACTCACTTCTGATAATGTTTGGAGGTGGCTTTGCACGGATGGGACTCCCCCGCCAGTTCTGATTTAAGGGGGAAGCAAGAGAGGCGCAGATCCTGACCCCAATCTGGCAGTCTTGGGGCATGATGTGCTTCATAATCCCTCTCCCCACCCCACCCTCAAACTGTTGAGTTGGCTCTCTCTGTGCTTAAAGCTTGCACTGAGACTGCCTGAAGCAAGCAGCTTTTGCTGACTAATATCACAACAGAAAGCACAAGATGCAACTGGCAACAAACACAATATTTTTTTTTTGTATACCTAGCCTTTCCTGCTAGTCTGGTGACAAATACTACCCCCACCCCAGCGATATATCTGCATTGCAGATTGCTTCCTCTCTGCTTAAGAGAAACTGGCATTTGTTCCATCACATGGGTGGTTGGAAACTCCCTGGCTTGGACTTCATTAGGTTTTACAACGGTATCAAATGATTGGAAGCTACTCTGGGCAGGGATTGTGGTGCGTGGGTAGGCATAGGAGCAAAAGCTGTCCTCTGTTCAGATGTGAATGTGCTGAACCTAGATCTACACAGCTTACAGAATGCGGTGGCACAGTCCCAAAGTGATAGCAGGGACTGTACCACTTCAGATTGCAGGTAAAGGATTAAATCTGCAAACCATTTTTAAGGAAAAGTTCCTTGCAAGTGGAAAGCTAGCACACTGGGGAGAGAGCAGAGCTAAAACCTTTCTCCTTGATGGACCTAGAAAAACCTTTCTACTTGCTGGAGTGTTTTTGTTTTTAAACAAGCTTTAGAAAACATTCTCTCACCTAAAGCTATCAATTTGGAATATGGGACAATGTTAAGCTATCTCATCCTTCCCCAATCTGGTGCCCTCCAGATGTGTTGGACTACAACTCTCAGCATTCCCTAGCCAAGATCCCCCAGCCAGGATCAGTCTTGATACAGATTCTTGCGGTACCCTACTTATGTCCATCCCTTTTGAGAACTGTTCATTTAGTCCTATTCTCTGTTTCCTGTTCTTTAACCAGTTACTGATCCATATAGTCACCCAGTATTTTTAAAAAGCCTTTTGTGAAAGTGCCCAGTATGCTCGTAGGTTCTACTTAAAAATATTTTTGTATACATATGGATGAGAAATTATAGATAAACCTGGATATGTAATATTTATACAACTTTGCTGCTGCTGCTCCTTGAAAGATTCCTAGCCATGCTTTGAAATGATTTTGGTGCGTGCGTTTGTTAGCCCTTCAAATTACCTTAAAACCACTACTGCTTATGAAGATTCTTCCTGCCTGTAGTGACTGTAAGTGGAACACATACTTTGATTCGTTTACCAAGCTGCCAGCAGTGATCCAGGAAGCTGCAGTGACTGCAAAATTGAGCATAACTCTACATGAAACCAAATTTTGTACCTGATCACCTTTTTTTGTTAGAGTGGGTGTGTATGCATGCATATCTCTGGGCAAAAACTGTTGAGATTTTCAGCAGCAAGGAAGATTAAATTTTCATCACATCCCCGAAACAGACCTGAATCTTAGGGCTTAAGCATGATTTAGCTCTCTGATTGTGGCACGTACTTCCTTTTCGAGTTCTTTTATAGCATCTTGGGAACTAAGTTTATGGACTCACACCACTGAGGTGGATGCATTTAGCAAGTAGCATACCTTCATCCTAAAAATTCTGTACATTCTGTGCTCTGTACTAAAAAAAGAAACACCTTCCAAATTCTGTGTCATGGCTAAATTATGCGAATTTGCTTGGTTTGCATACTATCTTGTTTTTTGTACAAATTATGCTGTGCAGTTCTTACTGCGTAACATGGGACTAAGGCAGAAGTGGGCAACTTGTAGGCTAAAACATCGGGGGGGGGGCACAACTCCCTTCAGCCCTAGCCAGCATAGCCAGTGGTGAAAGATGATGGGAGTTGTAAGCCAGAACATCTGGAGGGCCACAAGTTGCTCACCTCTGGACTAAGGAGAGATACAGAGTACTGAAGCCTGACACCCAGCTACAGAGAGTCTCCGGACCTAGAGAAGCAGCTGAAATCGATTTCGGCAGACACTACCTTTGCAGTTGCAAGCGTGTCCTTGCAGCTATTAAGGACTAAAAACTTGCATTGTTAAAAAAAGCAAGTGAGAGAGAAAGAAACCTGAGATTCTTAGGAAGGCAAATTCCATGCCCAACAGTGCATTCTACACTTTTGTCTATTTTCCTATGGAATCATGGTGCACACCCTACTAACCTATTTTTGTGACCTTTAAGTATTCCATGCTTGTTAGAGGCACAAGGCTATTTCAGCTGGGTAGGAGTCTTATTAATAACAGGACTTGGAACTTTGCCATTTGATTCATTGGAGTTAATTAAGTCACCTTAATCCAGTGACTTAATTAATCCAGGTCCAGTGGCTGCCTTGAGCATGACAAGTTTTCACATTTGGAAAAGGGTCTTGGTATTCACAGAGGTGGCTATCTTGGATAGCACCTTAAAAAAAAAAAACCAAAACCAAAACAACCACCCACCATCCTGATGGGGATGGCATGAGCAGCCATCCAGAATGGCTCCAAGATGGTGCAGCCCATGACTATTGTGCACTCTTTCTTGAGCAGTTACACACTCTGGCAGCAAGCATCTTGGACCAGGTGGTGGTTCGCCATGCCTCCAGAATTCAGTGTGCACAAGCAAAGCCTTGATCTGTCCCTCATGTAGGCAGAACCAGTCCAGTTGGACAGGTAAGCTGCAGCACTGGGTGCTGGTACTTGGGTTTCCCCAGCAAACCTGTTCACAGAGAGAGAATTAAATATGTTTGGAGGGCAGGTGTTGTGTCTTGAATGGCTCTGTCTTGGGTTGGGTTCACACATGCGCACACACTGTTTGTTTGCTTTACACTAGATTGCTGTTTGCTTGATGGATGTGTGAACTAACTCGACTGCAAAGCATTTTGTTTTTTGGGACACAGCAGTTCTCTCTTTGGTGGTCAGACTTTGGCCAATTCACACATGCAAGGCACTGCTCGCTGTTGCAGTCATCAAGTGATGGATATGCATGGGTGACTCCCTGACTGTGAAAGTCAGACTTTATGGCCTGGTTTGCACATAATTGCTAACCCATGGTTTATGTAACCCATGGTTTATGTAACCCATGGTTTGTTGCTCTACCCAGGATTTGTCTGGCAGTCAACTGAACACACTTTGTTTTTTCTCAATCCTTGGGTTATTTGTTTTTCCTCCACCGTCTCCCACTCTCTCCCTGTATCCCAAATGTCTTTGTGGTGCAGTAGTATTGGCATGTAGAGTGGCAGGTTTTTTGTTTGTTTGTTTTTACCACTCTTGCCTGCTCCCTCTGTAGCCTGGTGAAACAGTCCATGGTTCTTGGTTCACACGTAACACAAACCAATGATGTAAACAACCCAGAGTTCACAACCCAACAATAAACCATGGGTTCTCTTTCTGGGTGGTTCATCATGATGTGCAAACACAGCTTGTTAACAATAACCCAGCATTCAACACTCCATAACCATGGGTTAGCTTTATGTGTGAACCAGGCCAATACGTTTCGTTAATTATATTCCATGGAACGTTGCTTTGTGCCTTTCACCAGTGCTCTGGTTTTCATAGTCTTTACTAGCTAGCTTGGCAGGGGACATGCATGGCCCAAACCAACAAGGCAGATGATCGAGCACATTGACCTAGTTTCTCCAAGAGGAGAAACAGCAAGAAAGCTTGGAACAGTGACGTCGTTCTGCCTTTATTGCTGCAAATCCACCGTCAGGATGGCAGAAAAGTACTCAGATGTGCGCTGGCGAGATCATTGCTCTGACACCAAAGCCTTGAGGCTCCAACTGAATGAAAGGTTTGCCGAACAGGCTCCAATATTGTTGAACGGTGCTGTCTTCTCCCCCCCACCCCTTTTTCAATTGCTACTGTCTCTACTGTAAAGCAGTAGAGTTCTATAACTCAGCAGTTATGGGAGAAATGCTGGGCTCAGTGGGCATGTGGGTAATCCAAGGTGACTATTCTTAATCATGATTAAGACTCAGCCTACTCTTACAGGCCTCAGGGCAGCTTGTAGGGCTGAACTTGTTCCACTTCAGTAATAGAACTGCTTCGTTTGCCTTCAGATGTGTTCTGTGATGCTTGTATATGCCTCTTTTCCTTAGGTTTTCAAAGCACTTCACTTTGGCGCAGTTCTTGCAACAGCCCTGTAGCAGGGGTTATTATTCCCATGTTGCAGCTGGGAGGACCGAGGCCAAGTGAGGTGGTGATTTGCTAAGCTCACTGAATGAGTTTGGGCTGAACGGAGGCTCGAACATCTGCGAGGCTTACTACATCACACTCTCAGTTGCAGTGCTATACTGGTCTGGCCTTGTCATCTCTTAGTGTCTGTCTGTGCCTCTCTGAAGAGCTTCACTTGGTTGTCGTAGAATAGCCTTCATAGAATAGCCTTCCCCAAGCTGGTGTCTTTCAGATGCTTTTCACTACAATTCCCATCACCTCCAGCTAGGATGGCCATTGGACTACTGGCTGAGATGATGGGAGTTGTAGTCCAACACATCTGGAGCATGCTAGGTTGGGGAACACAGAGGGGGCAGAAGAGAACCTTGTTGAAACCCCTTTGTAAAATCTTAATTTAAATCCTTTAAAGCAGGCGTGTTGGATCTCAGACCTGTGGGGGAACTCTGGCCCACCTGGGGTCCCAGTGGGTTTCCCAGCTTGGTAATTTCCTGACTTTTGTAAGTCTCCCCGCAGCCCAATTCTGACAGGTTGAAATGCCTCCCCTAAAGCTTGATTACCAGCATCAAGAGCTTTAAAGTAAAATGTGCTGGTGTTTTTGGTATTTCTGGTAGTTTTCTCCCCCTTTTGCCTTTGGCTCCACCCACCACTGGAATGTGGCCCCTGAGTGCTTTTCCGAAAATGAATTTGGCCCCTGGGCTAAAAGAGGTGCAACTCCTAAATTCTATAGGACGGCACTCTGAGCTGTGTTGCTGTTTAGGGTGTTTCTTACATTTTTAATTCTCCCCTCGACCTCTCCAAAGGAACTGAATGACGCTTTATTTTGCAAGCGAAAAGTCTTTCCGGTATCCAGGGGCTGCATTTGCTCTCTGGCCTGGCACTGAGGCAGGTGGAGTGTTGACTGTCCAAGGCCTTCTTGCTTCTCTTGTCTGGTCCTGTCTCCACAATCTGTGGTTAGAAGAAGAGCTTGTCGCCTTGTCGTAGCTCACAGGCTGCCTTATTCACACCATTCTGGGCTTGGCTGTCTGGTTCCCAGGTGCCACGGATGGCAATTATAGTGATTGTCGTAATTTAGAGACATTTCCTTACAAGAAACATTGGGATGGGGATTTGGAAGTGATCCCTAGAGAGTGGGGTGAGGGAGTGGAGCCGGGGCTGGCTGAGGGAGCCCCAGCAAAGAACTGTGCATGGTTGTAACTACATTTAATAAAACCACCATGTTATCTTCTTAAGATATGGACCCAAACTTATTGCATGGTGTCAGAAGTGGAGGCCACAGGGCTTCTGAAGCTGTGTAGCTTTCTTCTGCCTTGGGCTGGCTGAGTACAAGTAATGCTGCCGCAGCTGATTTCATGCTCCTGAAAGCATCTATTGTTCTAAGTTGTTCCTATGTGAAGCAATGGGAGAAAAACACACATGAAAACACACACACATGAAAATACACACACACACGGCTCTGGTCCTGATCAGCAGGTTGCTTTCTCCTGCCCTTGCTCCTTTCCCAAAAGTTATCATATTGCCCCCTGCCCCCAAACTACTTTAGAGGAAAATGGATATTGGGTTCATGTTACTGTAGCAAGCAAAGCAAACTGAGGCAGTTGCATCTATTAGAGCTGTAGGATCTGGTTCCTGGGTGTTAAGACTCATAGTATTGAGAGAGGTGAAGAATGTGAGCTATGAGTCAGGTTGACTATCTCCCCACCTCACCCCCCCCCCAATTTTGAATTTAAAACATGGAATAATTTTGGCGTGGCTGCGAAGAGATCCTCTGCTGCCTGTTAGGAATGGATATGTTTTGGCTAGAGATGTGAAGGCATGGGGAGAAAACATGGAAAAATTGGTGGGGTGGGGTGCCGGAAGCAACAACAAAATGTTCTGGGATTTTTTCCCCAGGGCTTTTTTGGATGGGAGTGGGGGGGAAGTTGCTTTTTCCTTAATTTTTCCCGTGCTCCCCCCCCCCCCCGCCGCCATTCTTTTTTTCAGGCCCTCACATCTGTAGTTCTGGCCATTGCTGTCCACTCAGGAGCCAGCCCAGGCCATTTTGCTGCCTGAGGCAAAAGACAAGAAGCCCACCTCATGCCAATTCTACATACGGAAGCCAACCAGTCTTCTTCAATGCCGTCAACGAGACAGCCTCCTCCACCGACCCTGAAGGCAGGAGGCGAGCTTAGGGGGATACAGGAAAGGCTACATGGCACAGACAGCTCCGCCCTCCAACACTTCACAGCTGCTTCCTGTCCCTCAGCATCTTTCACCCAAGGCAGCCACCTCATGGTAGGGCCGGTCCTGAGCCCACCCTTTCAGCCCTCATCACTCTCGCCTTCCGCGCCTTAACTTGCTTGCAGGACTAGTAAACTAGGGCCTCTGAGAGGCAGCTGGGTTTACAGCACCACTCTAAAACGTTGGAATGCCTTCCCCAAGGGTTAGGGTCTTTGGCTTCTTCCCTTTTGCCTCTGGCCCAGCCCGACCACTGGGATGCGGCCCCCGAAAGCTTCTCTGAAATGGAATTAAGCCCTTGGTTTAGACAATACTGAGCTAGCTGGTTTGATTGGGTAGAAGGCAGTTTCCTATGAGAACACAACAAGAGTTAAGATGCATTAATGCTTCTGGTGGTTCCACATGGACCTGTGGCCTGATTGAAGTCCATCAGGAGAAGAGCCAATTGCCTGCCTTTGGAGGTCAGGCAAGCGGCAGCCTTGTGTTGTCTCCAGCAAAACGTCGTTATTTCAGGAAGTCTTCCTTGAGTGACTGGCTGTGATTTTATCAGAACTCGGTTTATCAGTACTGTGTTTCTTTTTTAAAACAGTAACTGTTTTAACATGGTTTGTATTCTTTTATCTATCTGCTGTTCACCACTCCAGAATCTTTTGATGTGGAGTAGTATACAAATACTGTAAACAAATAAATTAAAATAAATAATAAATTAAGTATTTCTGTCTCTGCATTTGCTTTTTTCGGGACCTGCTTGGGGTATAGCAATAAGAACCTCGGGTCTCAGTTTGTGCAAATGCTTCCTTGTCGTGCCGATGCTCCCGTTCCGGCTGTTGAATTTCCGAGCACACCAGCGCAGTGAAGTCTCAGTCAACGAGAGCCAGTGTAGTGTAGTGGTGAGAGTGACGGACTGGGAGCCAGAAGATCCGGGTTCTAGTCCCCACTTGGCCATGGAAGCTCACTGGGTGACTTTGGGCCAGTCACAGACTCTCAGCCCAACCTACCTCACAGGGTTGTTGTTGTGAGGATACAACGGAGAGGAGGAGGATAATGTAAGCCGCCTTAGGTTCCTTGCAAGAGGAAAAAAGGCGGGGTATAAATGCAATCATAAATAATAATAAAAAAATAAAACTGTGCTTGACAGCGCATGTGCTTACAATGTGAAGATGGGGAGGCCTTTGTGGGTCTGTGTCACTGATGAGCAGCAAGGAGAGTGTGTGTGTGTGTGTGTATAATGCTCATTTGGTCAGGAATTCAAAAGCTTAATGTGGCCTATTGTGTCAGAGGGACGAGCTGGCGAGGTCTCCATGGCAACCTCAACTGTACAAAATGCACCATATGCGCTTGAGGAGGGAGGTGAAGAGCCCCCGCCGTGCGCAACGCGATAATGAGTTGAGTAGATAACTCGACCCATGTTGAGCTTGTCTGTTCTGTACTGTTACTGCTGATGCGTGAGGAGATTGGTCTGCTGCCCGGCACCCTGGTGTCTCTTAGTTGCTGCTCCAGAAGAAAGCCCTGGCAATGAGTGGCATGGGTGGGGTGGGCAAAGGGGGCACCAGCCGACCTTTTGAGGCGCTAATGATCAAAATGATGGACGTTGGACTATGTAATAACAGTTTTTTTAGGCATTCAAAAAAGATGGTGTTGATGTGGTGAAGCGGAGCAGAGCATCAAAGCAAAGATCATATCTCCCCTACAAATAGGATTTGTACCAATCCAACCAGCATGGCTTCTCCCAGAGAATCCTGGGAATTGTAGTTTAGGAGTGTCAAGATTCCTTCTGCCAGACATCACTAGTTGATGTTCTTCCTCTCAACCTGCCTGCCACGACTACAGCTCTGAGTTATCTGGAGAGTAGGGATGATTATTAAACTAGTTTAGATCTGTAGCATAAGATATGCCCAAAGGAACAGTTCCAGTATTTGTAAGAAAAATTCTGGAAGGGTGGCCGTGTTAGTCTACTGCAGCAAAAACAAGGTGTCTTGTGTCACCTTAAAGACTAACAAATTCATTCTTGCATAAACTTCCATGGTCTATAGTCCACTTCATTAGATGCATGGATTTTTATCAAGAGTTCCAGGTATATATACAGTAGATGTGGTGGTGGGTTTTTTTTTTTTTTAACACCGTATGTATTGTATATATACCTGAAACTCTTGATGACACCTAATGGATCTGATGAAATGGACTACAATCCACAAAAACTTATGTCAGAAAAGGGTGCAATGCTATGCATGTTTAGACAGAAAAAAGTTCTACAACTCCCAGCGTTTCCCAGCCAGCTGTCCTGTACATGCATAGCATTGCATCCTAAACGTGTTAGACTTTAAGGTACTACAAGACACTGTGGTATTTTTAAAAACTCTTTTCTCTGAACTGGATTATGAACAGTCTGTCTTTTACTGAAGGGAGCTGGTTGTGTAATGCTCTAGAGAAAAGATGGAGTGAGCTCTTAATGTGGGCTAGTTAAAAGCTTCTGGATGAGAAATGTAAAGAAAATAGACAGTGAGCGTCCCCAGTTGTTCCATCAGACTTGGTGTAGTGGACAATGTGTCAGATCCATAAAAGGGAATACTTGGGTTCAAATCCCTGTTTTTCCCATGAAACTCACTGGGATCGATGCTGGATGATTTTGGCATCTCCGCTTTTCAACATTTTAACTTTTAATTTAACTCTTGTGCAGCTCCTATTCATGCATTTCTGGAAGGACCCCAATGGCTCTCAGGTCTACCCCCTGCCACGCATTAGAACTGCATTGGTGCTTGCTGCCCACCCCTCAAGTTGATGAAACCCAGACAAGATGAACTGTTTTGCTAGGTAAGCTGCAGGGAAGCTGAAGTGAAGTCCCTAATGGGAGTATATAGGAGTTTCCCTATTGCAGGACTGCATTTAGGGCTCCATCTAAAATTTCCTGATGCTCAGAAATATGCCAGCTGTCTCCTTGTTGCAAGAGCGCTATGACTGTTTTCCCCACTGTAGTGCAGTGTGGAATAAGCTTGGCTGATTAAAAGCTTGGTTTTTCTATGAAGGTAACTTTGTGGGTGGGGTGTGCTGCATTGCAGATGACTCCAGGGGAATGAGAAATACGGGCTGGATGGCAGTGAATGACTGGTGGAAGCGCTAGGGTGTGCTCCCTTAATCTGTTCGCAATTTAGGTTTCAGTGATGCATCCCCCCCCCCAATAAAGGTATTTAAGGCAGCCTTCTCCAACCTGGTGCCCTCTAGATATGTTGGTCTGCTGCTCCCATTATTCCCAGCCAGCATGGCCAGTAGGGAAGGGGGCATAGACATATAGGGTCTCCAGGCAGACTGGATGGGGACCCCAGACTTGAGGATCTGCACCCCTGCCTTAGAGCTTTCCTACACAAGGCTGTTAATCGGCTATCAATCCACCATATTAAGGCTTCATCGCAGAACTGAGATCCGAGCATTACACAAGGAGCATTTCTTTTCCTGCTTTTCTGCTACTTAACGTCTAGGTGGCACTGTGGTATAGCAGAAGAATGGAAAGACACAAGAGGAAATCATGCTTTCTTTCACTTTCACAAATAAATGCTGGATTTTCCCTACTCTAAAAAGCTCACTGAAAGTGCTGGTTAGACACAGACGCGAAACTGTACGGTCACATTATCATCTAAAGAACCTGTAAAGAGCCATGAGTAAGGAATGACAAATGCACGATAAATGTCTCATGTAGAAAGGCCCTTAGATGATGCCTGCTGTGATGTGTACATGGTCTAAAAACAGGGTGCTTGTCTCCTTCAGAACTATAATTGATTACGGACACAATTCTATGCATGTTTAGGCAGAAAAAAAGTCCTATAACTCCCAGCATTCTCCAGCGATGAATTGACCAAGATTTCTTTTAACTTGGTAATGATGAGCACTGTGAACAAAGGCTTCTTAGGTTTCAGTTCTATACGTGTTCCAATATAGGCTTATTGAACTTAATGGGACTCACTATTTCGGAGTAGGTGTGCATTGGATTTCACTGTTCGTGAGCAAGCCAAATGAGTGAAGCTGGGGTGCAACGACATGCCTTGCCAAAGAAGTTTTGAAATATCAACTCCAAAAAGTAGATTTTCCTATAAACTGCAGAGCATGGCTTCACTTTTACGTTGTTCCTTTTCCCTCCCTTTCCTGTAAAAATGCCTCTCTTCTGAGTATTACAAACCCTTTCTAATTCACAGCAGAAAGCCTCTGTGCAGTTTTTTCCCCAATGGATGGGAAAAATGGATTCTAGGGCAGCTTTGATCATTCATTTAGCTACCTGGCAACTCCTGGGAAGGCTAAGAAACCTCCCAGAAATAGAGCAGTAGCAGCTGCAGAAACTGGTAGTACTCTGTAGGAAGAATATAGCCTTGTGATGCCCTGGAAAATTTTAATAGGACTCGAACCACCTTTCTGGAAAACTTGAGAGTCATAACTGATAAGTGAATAGGTCAAGAAATTTGGACTCATTCCTTCCTCTACTTCGCTTTTTCTCATTCTGTTTCCTAGTGGGAATCTTTGCCTTTAGCCTGGTGAAACAGAAAGGCATGTTGGTAGGAAGTAAGAGGATAAATAGTAGTTGCCCTACAACTGCAATTATTGATTTGTGGTTATTGATTTGTATCCTGCCTTTCCTCCAAGGAGCTCATGATGGTATACGTAGTTCTCTCCCCACCCCCACGTTATTCTCACAAAAACCCTGTGAGGAAGGTTAGGCTGAGAGACAAGCCACGCCTGGCAAGGGTAATTATTTAAACTCGGTGGCACGTGACCAGCATGTATGGAGTGGTCGAACCCAGTCAGTGTGTGACTGCTGCAGGTTCACTGAGAATGAGCTTTGTGGCTGAGGAAGGATTTGAACATGGGTCTCCCCTAGGGATGGGTGGATCTGTCAGGTTTGCTTTCTCCTGCTATTTTTTTTTTTAATCTCAAATTCTTTCTGTCCCATTTATGAAGAAATTAGCAAATTTTGGTAAGTTCTTACCAAAAAACCGAACCAAAATCTTGCCTCATCTCTACTCCACAAATGTAGTCTGATTATCAAACTGCTACAAACAGCTTTGATGTCACTGTGTGCTTGCTTTGACATCTTTTTCCTGTTCCTTGTTTTGGATTGTTTCTTTATAAGATGCTGCTGCCATGTTAAGATGGAAACGACTTCCAGAAAGGTGGCTACATTGGTGCTCAGCGGCAAAAAATTCAAATACTTGTTTCACGTTAAAGACGAGGAGAAGCTTGGAGCCCACTCTCTAGTAGTTCCCCAAAGCTTCTGAGATTATTAGGGCGCAGTCCTATGGAGACAGAAGTCAGCTTCCGAACTCGGAGGCTGACGCCTATCCAGTGCAGGGTAGACAGAGCATGGAGGGGATGCTCTCCTCTGCGTTCCAGCCGCCCAGCATTTGTGGCTCGATGCGCGTTTTCGGGCGTCTAGCTGCAGCCTCGGGGAGGGGGGAGGGAAGGGGCCTGGAGACCTGATAGGAAGCTGTCTAAAACAGCTTCTACAGTCTCCTCCCCTCCTTGCCCTGGGAGCGCCCCATTTTCACCCTCTCTCTCCTCATTTTGTGAGTGCTGCATGGAAAGAACTGCGTTGGCTACAAAGGGGAGGGGAAGGGGGCGAGGAGTGCGGTTTCTGGGAACTGTGGTCAGATGACCTCGGTTCCCAGAAACCGGAAAACCCTATGGCCACCTAGGCAGTGTCTGGCGGCCAGAAGATTGCTCTCTTAATCTAGTAGTCTGTAAAGTGCCACAAAGAGACTCTGATGAAAGATGGACAGGTTTGTGCTGGGGGATACAATTTTGTACCAACAGTGTGCATGCAACAGATCTTGGCCCTGATACAACTCTACTACTGTACTTTCTCTGTGTTTTTAATCTGTGCATTTTGATTATGGTTATTCACATTTGCTAAAACCTTTCCCTTTCCATAGCACATCTTTCTCTTTTACTATAATCTCCCCCCATTCTTCTGTTGTTGTTCAGTCGTTCAGTCGTGTCCGACTCTTCATGACCCCATGGACCATAGCACGCCAGGCCTTCCTGTCCTGTGCTCTCTCTTGGAGTGTGCTCAAGTCCATATTCATTGCATCGGTGATTCTATCTAGCCATCTCATCCTCTGCCGTCCCCTTCTCCTTTTGCCTTCAATCTTTCCCAGCATCAGGGTCTTTTCCAGCGAGTTTTCTCTTTGCATTAGGTGGCCAAAATATTTGAGCTTCAGCTTCAGTATCTGTCCTTCCAATGAGCACTCGGGGTTGATTTCCTTTAGGATTGACTGATTTGACCTCCTTGCAGTCCAGGGGACTCGTAAGAGTCTTCTCCAGCACCACAGTTCGAAAGCATCAATTCTTCGGCGCTCAGCCTTTCTTATAGTCCAGCTCTCACAACCACATGTTGCTACTGGGAAAACCATAGCTTTGATTATACGAACCTTTGTCGGCAAGGTGATGTCTCTGCTTCTTACTATGCTGTCTAGGTTTGCCATAGCTTTCCTCCCAAGGAGCAAGCGTCTTTTAATTTCATGGCTACAGTCACCGTCTGCGGTGAACTTGGAGCCCAAGAAAATAAAATCTGTCACAGCTTCCGTTTCTTCCCCTTCTATATGCCAGGAAGTGATGGGGCCAGATGCCATGATCTTAGTTTTTTTAATGTTGAATTTCAAACCAGCTTTTGCACTCTCCACTTTCACCCTCAACAAGGGGCTCTTTAGATCCTCTTCGCTTTCTGCCATTAGGGTGGTGTCGTCTGCGTATCTGAGGTTGTTGATAATTCTCCTGGCAATCTTAATTCCGACCTGTGATTCATCCAACCCGGCGTTTCTCATGATGTACTCTGCATATAAGTTAAATAAGCAGGGCGACAATATACAGCCTTGTCGTACTCCTTTCCCAATTTTGAACCAATTGGTTGTTCCATGTCCGGTTCTTACTGTTGCTTCTTGACCCTCGTACAGGTTTCTCAGGAGACAGGTAAGGTGGTCTGGTACTCCCATCTCTTTAAGTATTTGCCAGAGTTTGTTGTGATCCACACAATCAAAGGCTTTAGCGTAGTCAATGAAGCAGAAATAGACGTTTTTCTGGAATTCTCTTGCTTTCTCCATGATCCAGCGAATGTTGGCAATTTGATCTCTAGTTCCTCTGCCTCTTCGAAACCCAGCTTGTACTTCTGGTAGTTCTTGGTTCACATGCTGCTGAAGCCTAGCTTGTAGGATTTTGAGCATAACCTTGCTGGCATGTGAAATGAGTGCAATTGTATGGTAGTTTGAACACTGTTTGGCATTGCCCTTCTTTGGAATTGGAATGTAAACTGACCTTTTCCAGTCTTGCGGCCATTGTTGAGTGTTCCAAATTTGTTGGCATATTGAGTGCAGCACTTTAACAGCATCATCTTTTAGGATCTTAAACAGCTCAGCTGGAATACTGTCATCTCCGCTAGCTTTGTTGTTAGTAATGCTTCCTAAGGCCCACTTGACTTCACTCTCTAGGATGCCCGGCTCAAGTTCAGTGACCGCACTCTCATGGCTGTCAGGGACATTCAGATCTTTCCTGTATAGTTCTTCTGTGTATTCTTTCCACCTCTTCTTAATCTCATCTGCTTCTGTTAGGTCCCTGCCTTCTTTGTCCTTTATCATGCCCGTCTTTGCACAAAACGTTCCCTTGAGATCTCCAATTTTTCTTGAAGATATCTCTAGTCTTCCCCATTCTATTGTTTTCCTTGATTTCTTTGCATTGTTGGTTTAAGAAGACCTTCTTGTCTCTCCTTGCTATTCTCTGGAACTCTGCATTCAGTTGGGTATATCTTCCCCTTTCTCCCTTGCTTTTTGCTTCCCTTCTTTCCTCAGCTACTTGTAAAGCCTCATCAGACAGCCACTTTGCTTTCTTGCATTTCTTTTTCTTTGGGATGGATTTCGTTGCTGCTTCCTGAACAATGTTACGGACCTCCGTCCATAGTTCCTCAGGCACTCTGTCTATCAGGTCTAATCCCTGAAATCTATTCCTCACCTCCACTGTATATTCATAAGGGATATGATTTAGGTCATACCTGAATGGTTTAGTGGTTTACCCTACGTTCTTCAATTTAAGCTGAAATTTTGGGATAAGAAGCTCATGATCTGAGCCACAGTCAGCTCCAGGTCTTGTTTTTACTGACTGTATAGAACTTCTCCATCTTTGGCTGCAAAGTACATAATCAATCTGGTTTCAATATTGACCATCTGGTGATGTCCATGTGTAGAGTCTTCTACTTCCACCAAAAAATGGGGTTGAATTCTGTGCCAACCAGGTATAGTTCATTACAAAATTGGCACATCACCCGTGCAGACGATGGAAGGGAAGGACTAACTAGTGGTATGTGACTACTGCAAGCTCAGATGGCTTTGACTCCGTAAGGCGCTTTTTAAAGATCAAAGCTGTCAATTCAGAATTATGTCTGGAAGCTGACGGATTAGAAGTTAGCTAGCATTTGAAGAGCAGCTGGTGTTTGATACTACCTGGCTCTTCCTCAACCCTTCTGAGTCTATTCTGAATGGGATCCCGTTGCAGCAACAAGCGGGAAGTAATAGAGGCAGGATGTAATATTTTGAGTGCAAAGCCACCTTGTGGCAACGTTCATGTTGAGCAACATATTTATTTTATTTATTTCATTTATTTCGTTTCTATATTGCCCAATAGCCGAAGCTCTCTGGGCTGTTCACAACAATTAAAACCAAGAAGCACACAGTAAAACAATGTAAAATATAAAAGCATGAAAACCACAATATAACAATACAACGAGAATAAAACCAGAGTAAAACCTAGCAGCAATGCAAAGATTTAAAATACAGATTTAAAACAGGAAAGCTAAAAGACTAGAAAGCTAAAATGCTAAAATGCCTGGGAAAATAAAAAGGTCTTCACGTGGTGCCAGAAGGAATACAATGTAGGTGCCTGGCATATTTATTTATTATTTATTTATTTCAACTATTTTTATGTTGGTCCTCAGCCTAAAAGCCCCTTGTAGCAGCTTACATGTAATCAGTAAAACAAGATGGTCCTTGCTTGCAGGCTTGCAATCTGAAAAGACATGACAGACAAGGAAAAGGGGATGGGAAGGGAAGAGGAAAAAAACATAGACAACATAGGAAGCTGCCTTATCCCAAATTGGACTGTTTGTCCATCTAGCTCAGGATTGTCTGTTCTGACTAGCAGCGGCTCGCTAGGGTCTTGGATGGAGGTATTTTCCATCCCTTGTTACCTGACCTTTGAACTGGATTTCTGGGATTGGACCTGGAACCTTCCACATGCTCTATCACTGAGCTGTGATCCCTGTTTGTAATGTGTGTGCCTTCAAGTTGGTTGACCTTACTTGGTTTTTAAAAATATCTTTACCCCCCTTCCATGTGACAACTCACAGGCAGTCTGAAAAAAGCTATTGTGGGTTACTGTCTGATGTAACTTCAGAACTGGAGACAAACCTATTGGAGAGTGCTGGTACGGTGATCCACACACTCTAAACCAGAGTTAGGCAATCCGGTGCCCTCCAGATGTTTAGGACTACAAGTCCCATAAGCCCAAGCCAGCATGGCCAGTGGTTGGGAATGATGGGAGTTGTAGTCAAAAACATCTGGAAGGGCCACCAGGTTGGCTACCCCTGCTCCAAACACTATGCCACACTGGTTCTCTCACAAAGTGGGATCTAGTACGTGACATAAAGCTGCTGCAATATGTTTGCTCAGTTTCTAAAGTGCCAGAAGGTTACTGCTGCAGCAGGCTTAACACTGCCGCCCTGCATTTATATTATGGAATTTGCTGTAATAAATAAAAAAACCCTGCAATCCGTTTGCCCCAGTCTAAAATAATAGTTTCCTTGCAATGGGGGTGGTGGTTGATTTGGATCATTCTGGCCTCCCATTCATCCTTGATCATGTAACTATATCGTAGACCCAAGTTAGTTCAAAGGTTGCAGCAACAAAGTGAAAAGATCTTCTGATGTCGAAGCCCTGTGCCTACCTTCTTAAACATCTCTTGACTCGTATATCTTGGCTGTGCAAGTACAGAATTATTCCTTATAACAGGGGTACAGGGACCACATCTGGCCCTCCAGCCCCTCCCAGAAAGCCATGGCCCTTTCCCCTGGCCCCATCCTGTTTCCTCAACCACCAATTGCTTGGGGATTTCCTGGCATTTGAGTGGTTCCGCCACTCCCCATTCCAAAAAGTTGAAAATGAACCGTCTCTCCTAATGCTTAGCTACTGGCGCTAAAATATGCTGCCATTTTTTATACTAAAATATGTTGCCATATTTTATGTTCTCCCCCCCCCTTTGCCTTTGGCCCTGCCCACCAGTGGAATGCAGGCCCCCAGGACCTTCTCCAACATGGAATGTGGCCCTCTGGCTGAAAGAGGTTCTGCCCCCTTGCCTTATAGCCATATCCAGATTAGTTGTTAAAGCATGGCACAGTCTGGGACTCTGCAGCACCTGTCAACTAGAAGTACTGTAGAGATGGAAAAAGTGCAGAAAAGAGCAACTAAAATGATCAAGGGGCTGGAGCATTTCTCCTGCGACAGAAGGATATAACTGCTGGGATTGTTTAGCTTGGAAAAAAGGAGGGTAAGGGTAGAGGTCTACAAAATTATGCATGATATAGAGAATGTGGATAGGGAGACATTTTTCTCCCTCTCTAAAAATACTAGAACCCGGGATCATCCTATGAAGCTGACTGGTGGGAGATTCAGGACAGATAAAAGGAAGGACTTCTCCACACAGCACATAGTTAAACTATGGAATTCACTACCACAGGCTGTAGTGAGGGCCACCCATTTGGATGGATTTAAAAGGAGTTTGGACAAATTCCTGAAGGAAAAGGCTATCAATGGCTACTAGTTTTGATGGCTATGTGCTACCTCCAGTACCAGAGACACTGAGCTTACGTACACCAGTTGCTGTGGAACATGGGTGGGAGGGTGCTGTTGCGCTCATGCCCTGCTTGTGGGTCCCTGGTCGACAGCTGGCTGGCCACTGTGTGAACAGAATGCTGGACTAGATGGACCCTTGGTCTGATCCAGCATCAGGGCTCTTCTTAGGTTCTTACTGAAGAGCAAAATTCTTATTTTTAAAAAAATTAAATGCTGCTTCAAAACAAAAAGAGAAATGAGACACTGCAGCCCTTAGAGCAAGCCCTCTCGTATTTAATGCTAGCTGTTCCTGTCACGATTTCAGGACACTGGGAATTTGTAAAGTCCCCAAAGAGAAATTGTTGCAATCCTGCGCAGCTCCGATATGCAGAATCAGCAGCCATAAAGCTGCCAATGGGAGTGGCGCCGGTGTGTTCGGAGGGTGAGCCAGCGGTGCTCCTTGCATGAGGCCTCCCTCGCTGGCTGGAGAGCGAATCCAGGCTCATTTTTCAGCATGACTTACAGAATTGCCCTCGGCAGTCACGCACCCTGGCTACGGGATCTAATTTGTCAGGGCACCGTGTGTTAGACTTCACTGACAGAGGACCGATTCTGATAGAACGGTCTTCTTTTTATAAGGGGTGGAGTTGCACCTTGGAATGCAAAATTGGTATTTCCACGGTAACCCTTTCCCTTGGTTCTATTGCTTTTGTGGAGGTGAACTGTTAGATGAACGGATTTATAAGCTGAGGGTAAGGAAGTCTGGATAAAGGCTTCCTTTATAAGTCTTTAAAGGACTTATAAGAATAAAATAATAAGTATATTTATTATAAGAATAAGTATAAGAATAAAATGGTGAAATGAATTTGACCGGGACGGGGAATGGAAGAGGAGAACATTCTCAAAGAAAAAGATTGCATGCAAAAATGGCTGTTGGATTTCGGAGGGGCGGGGTGGGAAGGGTGTAGCAGAAATATTGAATTTGGCCGGTGAGTTATAGCCTTAAAATGCAGCAATTAGATTTTAAGTCGGGGGGGGGGGGGCTTAAAAAAAACAAACACATGTGGTCTGAAAAATGAAACTTGCAAAAAATTAATTGGAGAAACATCTAGAGCTTACATTTTGGAATCTGACCACATTTTGTGCAAAACCTCTGATATGATTGAGCCTAAGTCATCCATACATTATTCCTGAAGATAACCTTTATTTTCTAATTCTCTTTTTTTTTCATTGATTTCTCTTATTCCTGTGGGAAGCAATGCTAAGAAATTCTCCTCAAATAAAAGCCTTTCATTTTGTGTGAGTCAGTCTTCTGAGTGTCTCCTCTGAGTGCGGGTAATTCTGCTGCTTCTCTCTATCTGTAAGGATTGAGGGCTCCAAGCCCACATGATCCAGATGTGCAGTGTGGTTACCCCACTGCAATGGAGGCAAGGCCAGGACAGTGAATAATCCAGAGCTGCCTCCCCAAACCTGGTGCCCCCCAGATGTTTTGGACTTCAACTCTCCTCATCCTCCGCCAGCATGCCCAATGGTTGGGAATGCTGTAGTCCAAAACATCCGGAGGTTACCAGGCTGGGGAAGGCTGGTCCCGAGCGATGATGGGCACTCTGTAGATCAGAGCTTTGGTCTCATAGGAGCCTTTCCTCTATTTCTCCTGGCAGTTCTCCTGCTTGCCACACTGCTTGGGACTTGCTGGGGTACAGAGGTCAAATCAACTAACGGGTTAAGAGTCCTTTCTCTCCTGTAATATATTGTTTTGTGTTCTTCTCCTTTTTGCAGCAGATCCTGACAATCAGCTCTGCGCTATGGGGTACGCCCACGAGGAGCCACCGTCTGCCTGTCCAGATGAGTTCGATGACTTCGTTGCGTTTGAGGTGAGTGGAAGCCCACCCATGCAAAGACTGTTGGTTGCCTTTGCTGGTGAAGGCCTCTACAGATTCGAGTCCTTCAATGGATGCCCTGACAGTTGCTCTTCCTGTGGCGGTGTCAGGGTGGAAACGGAGCCGATAGAGCCCCAGAGCAGTTTTGATTCTGAGGAGGATCAGCAATCCGTGGGAGAGGAGCCAGCTCATCCCTCACAGGCACAGCAGCTGGCAGAGACTCCTCCTGCCGGCATTCCTAAGATACATAGTGACCCTGACAGTGAGAAAGTGCCAGAGGGGGGCTTGCTGGACGCTTGGTGCAGACGCAGGGAGTGACGAGCGATGGAGGGCGCGGAAAGGAGGCGTAGCACCCGTTTGGCGCGCAAGCAATGGCCGCCTCCCGTGGACCCAAGGGAAAGAGGGAGGATCTCTCCCTAGCCCATAAGTTCAGGGTCTTCCCGTGATTCTCCTTCAAACGGGGACCAACTGCCTACCCCGAGCATAGGCTACTCTGCTGTTCCTTGCTTAGTCGCTGGTGATTAGCATCTGAAAGAGTCATTAAGTTGTAAAAGGATTAAAGCCTTGAAAAGAATCCTTTCGTCTGTCTGTGTCTTGAGTTGCCTATTGGAGTCTACTGAAAGAGGCCGCCAGGGCGCTCCTGACAGTCACTAGGGGAGACGAGGCTGCATTCTGATCCTTCTCCCCGTCAAATAGGTTTATAAAACATGCCATTTGTTTTCTTCTGTCTCTGGCAAGCCTTCTGTTAGTTTAACAGCTGCATGCCAGGCAGAAGGCCAACCAGTGTGGCTCTGAGAGGAAGAGGTTGGGGGGTGAGGGCTGCTGTTGCATGCTGAATTTTTGGCTGGTTGGTCAGTATGTTTGAAAGCCACGGAGCTTCTGCCCATAATAAAAGATGACACAAGGGGTCCTCGAGGAAGGAGATAAAACTCTTAAAGACAGTCAAGAGGTTGACGGAGGCCAGTATTGAAGTAAATCCCACCTTTACCAAGGCCTCTATCGTTCTCTCCCCCTCCCTCCCAGACCACACCGTGTGTGTGTGTGTGTGTGTGTGTGTGTGTATGTAATGAGCTGGTAACAGAGCCTCGTGTGGCACAGAGTGGTAGGTAGGTGGCAGTATTGTAACCGAAACTCTCCCCACAACCTGAGTTCGATCCCAGCGGAAGCTGGGTCCCAGGTAGCCAGCTCAGGTTGACTCAGCCTTCCATCCTTCCGTGGTTGGTAAAATGAGTACCCAGCTTGCTGGGGGAAAGGGAGTCACGACTGGGGAAGGCAATGGCAAACCACCCCGCTACAGTCTGCCATGAAAACGGCAGCGCAAGCGGCATCCCTCTAGGAATCAGCAATGACTCAGTGCTTGCACAGGAGGAACCTAATGAGCTGGTAATGGCATCTTCAGTAATGAGCTGGTCAGGTATTTTGATTAGGGATGCACGAAAGTCACTTACCTGGTCTCGCAGCTTGCTTCGCGGTGGGGGGGAGGCGCTTCACTGCTCCCCCCGAAGTTCAGGCCGGGGGGGGGAGGCTTCCCTCCTCACCCAGCCGAAATTCAGGCCGGGGAGAAGCGCCCCGTCTCCCCGGCCGTGAACTTCAAAAGAAAAACAAAACAAAACGCCCCCGTGATAGGCTACGTAACGATTAACGTAGCCTATCACGGCTAGATCTGCAAAGTCAGCCGTGATAGGCTACGTTAATCGTCACGTAGCCTATCACGGGTGACTCTGAAAAAAAAAAGCGCGTACGCAAATGGCGGCCCCCATAGGGAGCCGCCATTCGCGTTCCTTATTTGGTCCCTGTAGTCTACGTAAAGATTTACGTAGACTACGGCGAAAATAAGGACAACGCAAATAGCGTTGCCCTTATTTTCGCCGTAGTCTACGTAAATCTTTATGTAGACTACAGGGACCAAATAAGGAACGTGAATGGCGGCTCCCTATGGGGGCCGCCATTAGCCGTACGTGCTTTTTTTTTTTTTTAAAGTCACCCGTGATAGGCTATGTGATGATTAACGTAGCGTATCACGGCTGACTTTGCAAATCTAGCCGTGATAGGCTACGTTAATCGTTACGTAGCCTATCACAGGGGCGTTTTTTTTTTTTTTTTTACTTTTCTTGTAATGGCGGCAGTGGCAGCTGGTCAAAAGACCGGCTGCTGCCCCTGCCCCTGACGAAGACCTGCCGAACCGCCGCCGGGACCCGCCGCCGGGAGGGACATTCGTGAATGGTAGTCCCATCCCGGCGGGGGGGGGGGGGCGGAGAATTTCTCCCCGAACAACCTTCGGAGGACCGAATGCGTTGGCACTCGGCCCCCTGAAGTTTCGGGGAGAAATTCTCCCCCATCCCTAATTTTGATGTAGTGAATCAAGCTGCCATGGGATTTCTGACTAGTATTGGAAGCGGTGGGTAAATATTTCAGAAATAAAAGCATGAATAAATTGGTTGCATAAGCTATGGGAAAGTCCCGTCTTCACATCCATCTTATGTCTGCAACACACTTGTTTGGTGCTGTTTTGCTGATCCATACCATGTTAGCTACCTTCTCATGTATAACATTGTGATACTGTTCCACCGTGCAGGGTTGTTGTTAGGATGATTCAGACGATGTATGTGAGATGCTCTGGGCGCTTAAGATTCAGCTGCATAAGCAGTTTGCTTAACCTTCTTGTTGAAATTGATGGGACTTAAAAGGGCTTAATGTGGGCTGGATCATGCCTTAAGGTATGGTGCTACTTCAACAGTAAGTGCTGATATTCCTCCTTGTGCTTACTCAGTCTCTAACTTTGCATTGTGGACAGGGTTGGATAGACAAATACTGGAGGGTGGTAGAGATGTGACAATTTTGACTTGAGGACTGGGGTAGTGGGAAATACATATATTTTAATTTAATTTATATGTATGTTCTGCCCGTCCTTGCAAGGAGCCCAGGCCAGCTAACAACCCATTAAAAAAAAAAGACACATGACCACCATTAAACTCATAACTCTGAAATTACAAATGCACAGTAAAATACAAATACAAAATCATCACAACAGCACTAGAAAACAAATAGAATGCTTGCCTATACCCCAATTGATTGTGCAAATAAATACTTCTTTAACTGGTGCCCGAATGACAACAACATGGGGGACACAGTCGGGGTGCCATCGCTGAGAAGGCTCTGTCATGTGTGATAACCCCATAGGCCACATTCTTCAAGGACCCTGCAAGCAAAGCCTCTCCAACCAATCTTAAATCCCAGGTTGGTCGGTCCTTTAAGTACCTGGGTCCTGAGCCATTTTAGGACTTTGTATGCTAGATTCAATGTCGTTCTGGTGACTTCTGGCTCTAATTTATATGAATGCCACATTTATGTTGGCTAGAAGGATAAAAAATGCTCCAAATAAGAGCATAGGAGCAGCCATATTGGCTCAGACTAGGGGTCCATCTAGTCCAGCATTCTGTTCACACAGTGGCCAACTAGCTGCCCATGGGAAGCCCACAAGCAGGACATGAGTGCAACGGCACCCTCCCGCCCATGTTCCCCAGCAACTGGTGTACATAGGCATATTGCCTCTGACACTGGAGGTGGCATATAGCTATCAGGACTAGTACCCATTGTTGGCCTTATCCTCCATGAATTTGTCTAACCCCCTTTTAAAGCTATCCACATCTTACAGGCGTGCTTTTATACACCCTCTGTCTGCACATTTACTATGCAGAGTTGAAGGTGGAATGGCAAGTACTCTTTTTTATAAAATTAGAAGTGTTCAGCTGCCTGGTGCTGGAATGGGGTTGGATGGTAGTTAACAGAAGGGATCCAAATGCGAAGTAAATGTTGTCATTTCCTGGTGGGGCAGCTCCTGCTGGATGTTTTGGGGGCCAGTCCTTGTCCTTATACTCCTGGCATGTGCATAAAAACACAGTTGCCTTTATTGAAGTAAAGGATATTAAAAATGGACTCGTTTCTATGAGCAATACTGCCCTCTGCTGACCGACTACTAATATACTCGGATATGAAAAGCATCTAAGAACACAGACAAAGATGGAACCGCAAGGAACAGAAAGAACAAAACCTTGTGTGTGAAATATAGTCGTAAAATGGACACTGATTGATTGGTCTTTTATCTTACACAATGCAATGTTAACCAAGATCTGAAGGAATTAGTGGGGGGAAATTGCAGGACTGACTTGAGAGAGAGGAAGGCGGGGGGATCACAGGGGTCGGGAACTTTAGCCCTGTGTGTCAATCTGCCCCTTCAGGCTTCCCCAGAGGGCTATGCCCCTTTCCACTGGCTCCTCCCCCCATGACCATCAATCATTTTCAGGTTTCCCGGCTTTTGTGCAGTTTCCCCCCATTCTAAAAGCTTGAAAAGCCTCTCCTGAGGCTGTTACTGGCCGTCAGAACTTTAAGCTACAACATGGTCATATTTCTTTGTCATATTTGATGACTGTAAGCTGCCAAACTCGAACGCTGCATCCAGTGCAGAGGCGGGAGTCCTCCTGCCCTGTGTGTTCTGCCAGACAAGCCTGTCTAGTGATGGTGCTTCAGAGGGGGAGGGAAGGAGACTGGCAGAGGCACAGGATAGCTTGTATCCTGGTCTCTCCAGTCTCCTCCCCTCCCCACCCATGGAAACCCCCCCTTTCACCCTCTCTGAGGTCGATTTCCCGACTTTGGAGGCCAGCCAGTGTGGTTCTTTATGCACCAGCTGTGAGGGGAAGGGGAGGTCCGATTTCTCTGACCTTGGAGCTGGGAATCTGAAGTCTCCTGTGACTCCTTAGACGCTGTCTAGGGGCCATAGGATTGCTCTGTTAGAGAATGCTGTGCATGAGTGTGTGTGTGAGTGTGTGTGTGTGTGTGTACATGCATGTGCCCATCATGTCAGACATGCAATATCAGGCAATAGAGACCAGGAGGGTCAAAGAAAACTGTGACTGGTTAAAACATGAGCACCATTTTACAGTAGGACTTTGGTCTCCAAATGGGTGGAGGAAAGATGGTTTGGGATCTGGACTTCTGAACTGAGTTCATAGAGCCTATCAACAGCTGTCAGCCATGATAACTAAACAAGAGCCTCCAAGTCCAGGAACAGACTGCCTGTGAGTACCAGGTGCCAGGAATAAGCAATAGGGCAGTGGTTGTCCAGAGGCGTTGGGCTATAGCTTCCATAAGCCCCAGCCATCATGGTGAGGGATTATGGGAATTGTATTCCAGAAATCTGGAGGGCACCAGGTTGGGCAGGGCTGTTGCACTCTTGCCTTTTTTGTAAGCTTTCTGAGATATCTAGCTGGCTGCTAGATGGACCTGGCTTCTAATTCAGCTAGGCTGTTCTTATCTCCTCAAATAGGTCTGGGTTTACTAATCAAGTTGTATGTTCTATTGGAGTCAATGTTCACAAAGTCAAACTTTAAACAAACAAACAAACAAACAAACCCAGGACCAATAAGTACTTGGAACAGATTGCAAACACAGATTAAAGTGTTCGAAAAAGAAACAGGCGAAGTCCAAACTACCCACTAATGCAAGCACAGCCTGTCAGAACGGGATTTGCCCTATGTTCCGACAGCCCATCTACCAGAATGGGGGCTGGAGAAATGGGGCGTCTACCACCTCGATGGCTCTTCCCTTAAACACAACTGTTCACTGTAAAAGCCTGCCCAGCATAATGAAGAGCACTTGATAGAGGGGCCGTAGCTCAGAGGTAGAGGTTTGACCCCCAACACCTCCAGATAGGGCTAAGGAAAAGAATCGTGTCTGAAGCCTTTGAATATCAGAAGAGCCCTGCTGGATCAGACGAAGGGTCCATCTAGTCAAGCATTCTGTTCACACAGTGGCCGACCAGCTGTTGACAGGAAACGCAGAAGCAGGACATGAGTGCAACAGCACCCTTCCACCCATGTTCCCCAGCAACTGGTGCACATAGGCATACTGCCTCTGTTACTGCAGATAGCACATAGCCATCAGGACTAGTAGCCATCGATATGAGGATAAGCCGCTGCCAGTCAGTGTTGAGAGTACTGGGCTAGATGGACCAGTGGTCTAAGTCTGTATAATGCAGCTTCCTACATTCCCATGAAGAAAGGGGCAGCCCTTCCACACGGTTTGGACCATGCACCAGCTATGCACAGGTTTCATGTATTAGGGAGGGACTGTGGCTCAGTGGTAGAGCCCCTGCTTTGCATGCACAAGGTCCCAGGTTTGATCCCCGGCATTTCCAGGTAGGGCTGGAAAAAGTCCTGCCTGAAACCCCGGAGAGCCACTGCTGCCAGTCAGTGTCAACAATACTGGGCTAGATGGACCAAAGGTCTGACTCGGTATAGGGATGCTTCCTGTGACCCAGAAGGGAAGTGTTGCAAGCACATAAGCTCAGCAAAACAGTTTGAGAGCTCACATGGTGCCAGTGGTTAAGACTGTTGGATCAGGACAGGGGAGGCCCAAGTTCGAATCCACTCTCAGCCATGGAGGCCCCTGAGTGACCCTGGGCCAGTCACTGTCTCTCGGCCTAACCTAGCTCATGGGGTTGTTGCGAGGATAAAATTAAGGGCTGGAGAACCCTGTCCACTGCCCTGAATTACAAATGTAATAAGCAGTAATAACATGTTTTATCCAGGAAAGGCATTGCAAAGTACAGTTTTACCAGTGTCAACTTGCTTGCTGCTCTAAGCACTGAGCATCGGAAGCTGCCTTACACCAGGTCCATCCAGCCCTGTGTTGTCTGCTCTCATCGGCAGCGACTCACCAGCCTCTGAGTCAGATGAGGTCTTTCCAATTGCCTCCTACCAAAACCTTTTTAACTAGACATACCAGAGATTGGACCTGGAATCTTCTATATGCAAAATACGTGCACCCCTACCACTGAGCTATAGCCCTGTATGCCATCTCTCTGTACTGGGATTGTTCTCTGTGGCCAGTGGAATGCCTTTTTAGGTGCTGTGTTGAGTGGCTTCCAAGCCCTTTGGGGGTTCTGCGTGTACCTCCGGCGCTCAACCCATTTCCAGTCGTCTTCTAAGTCTTTCCCTCAGCATAGATGTGCATAGGTCCACTTTTGTGACATTCGCTGGGTGTTTGAAATGAATATCTTGAGATTTGTTTTTTTAACATGCAACTTTCTACATTCTACATTTGCACAGAATGCTTCATATATTATCCAGGGGTCTGCCATACTGGGCTGGCCTTCCTGGCCAAGCCAAAAACTGTAGCCAGCAACATCCGCCCCCCCCTCCCCTGTTGAGTTGCACTGCCTAAAGTCACCTGTGACCAATGGTCCCTCATCCTGCCTGCTCTTTCCCAAGGCCCTGGGCATGGGTGGGAGCACGTCCCGCACCCCCTCCTGCCTGCGTTTCTTGTGCCAGAGCAAGGGAAGGCCATTGGGGGCCATGTGTAGGCAAAGCCCTTCCCTTTGGCCACGCCAGTGCCAAATGTTTTTTAACTGCAGCTGCCCAAGTCCTGCCTACTTCTCCACCTTCAAAGCTGGGAAGCAGGCAGGTCGCTCGTTACACTTGCCGTCAAGCGGCGCCCTGCTTGCTGTGGCTCGTGGGGCTTTCTCGAAGCCTGCACTTCGTAGTGTACATGAGTTTCCTGTGTGGGAATTAACCCATAGGAGATCATACGATGCAGCACCTCAGTGGGTCTTGGAATTGTGTGGCTCCATGAGGGAGTCACTGAAGCGGTCCAGGGCCAGATAGGTGGAGTCTTGGTCCATTGGTCCTTTTCATTTAGAGGAAAAAAACATCATCCTTGGACTGAGAGGAGAAGTGTTTCCTCTTGCAACCTCGCCTGCCCTTTGGCAATGTTTCTCTGAGGACTGTATTCCTCGTTCATGTGAGGGATGTCAGGTGGCTGAGTTTAACTGAACTGTTTATCTCTCATGAGTGTTTGTGTCTGAGCGACTTATTAGCTCAGCTGCGGGATTGCAGTGGTCATGTACTTTTGGTAGCATTTGAGAAGTCTATCGCTGCAAACGCTCTTGAATCCAGAATCTGGCATTGTTGGCTTCTTTGGGATAAACAGGGTAACAACCCTAGATATCTGGGCAGAGGTGCACTTGATGAACCCTTTTTGTGGTGTCCAGTGGTGTCCGACACTGTCCAGTGTCGCCTCACCTGGACAGAAGAACAGCTGTGGCAAACTGTTCTTATCTTGTATGGACCATGCCTATCACATTAAAACTGGCTTGCTTATTTTGTCGACAATTTTTAAAATTTATTTAATGCATTTATATCCCACCCTTTTTCCTCTTGCAAGGAACCCAAGGTGGCGTACGTAATCCTCCTTCTCTACATTTTATCCTCACAACAACAACCCTGTGAGGTAGGTGAGACTGAGAGTCAGTGACTGGCCCAAAGTTACCCAATGAGATTCATGGCCAAGTGGGGACTAGAACCCGGGTCTCCCGGCTACCAGTCCAGCACTCGCCACTACACCACACTGGCTCCCTTTGTGGTACTTCATCTCTGGAATGCCCTTTTCCCAGGGCTGGCCCTGTGTTTTGAAGGCACTATAGCGAAGCACCCTCTGGGCCCCCTCCTACATCAAAGGTGGCCCCCAGTGGGCTTCCCTTGAGGTGGCAGACAGCAACTCTCCAACCAGCTCTGGATCTGGGAGCCGCCATTTTAATTTCCCACAATGCTCTGGGGTGCTGCTGCCTCCCTGCACTTTGAAGCTGTTGATTGAGCATGCAATTTCTCTCCCTTTTTCTTCTGGAGTAGAACAGCTAAATGATTTTGTCATGTAGAATTCCAAGAGCTCTTCTGAAGGTCCAATCCAATTTCCAACAGTGGCCAACCAGATACCTCTGAGAGGCTCACAAGCAGGCTGTGAAAGCAGCAGGTCTCCGCTGTTTCTAGTATCTGGTACTCAGAGAAGACATATATTGTCTGTCAGTTGCTCTAACCATTTGTAAAAGAGAGAAGACCAGCTATTCGATCACTTTTGCTAAGAGGCCAGCTGCTTCAGGCTCTCCCCACTTGTCACCCAGCCAGCAGCCATTTTGTTAGGCTGCCTGAATGGTTTCCATCCCAGCTGCTTGTGATAAGAACTGTGACTTTAAAAACGGCTGCCTGAGCTTGCATTTTTCCTCCTCCCCCCCAGTCCATTTTTTCCTTGTGCGCCATGCCTTTCGGATCATAAATCTTAAGGGCATGGACTGTATTGCTGCTGGTACTTGTAAACCATTCTGGGGTGGGCAAAAATGCGATAAAACAAGAAACGATGTCCGTAAGCTAATTGCACATAATTGCAAATAAGTCCTTTATTCTATTACTTTTATTTATTAAATTTATTAAATGCCTCATGAAATAAATTTCTCTAGGTGTTCCTTTTATCTCCCATTACCTCCTGCCCATCAGTGTCTTTGGGTGACCCCCCCCCCAGTATTCCTTAAGAGGGAGAGAAGAAGGTTAATGAGCTACGAAGATGTTTGCTCCTTCTCCTTTCTCTCCCCCCTCCGCCCTGCAAGCTTGCATTTAGTTGCAGGAATCCAGCCATCCTGGTGAAGTGGCAGGGAAATAGGGTATAGGGGGAGATTCGCTCGTAGGCTGTTATCTGGGGAGGTCAAGAACAAAAGGAACTCTGTTGAGAGACCTGAGTTAGTTTGTTCATACCAGCCCAGTTATACTTCCTGATCTTTACGTTCCTCCTCCCCCATCCTAGCAGAAGGCTGGGAGGCTTTTTTTCCTTTTTGTTTTTAGCTGAGCATATCCAGAAGTGGACCTTCCCTTCCAGAGCAAGAACCGTGCCTTCAGGTAATTGGTTATTATCCCTTGGCTTAAAACGGCGCCCAGCACCAAGCAGGAAGGATACTGTGATCCAGAGTCCAGTCGTAACCCTGCAGCACAGCCGGTAAGGTGGGTTTCAAGGAAGTTTGGTCCGAGGCGGCAGGAGAGCTTGTCTGTCCATCCGTTGGTCTGCCCGTCCCACTTTATAATGCTTGGAAAGGTAGGCACCCAGACTTGGGAACTGCTTCCTTGAACTTGTTTAAGACATAGAGTTCTGAGTCTTGTGCACCTTTGTAGTCCTTCGTATTCCTGGTTACGTGGACCTCATCCGGGAAGAAATAAGGGTTGGCTCTCCACTCCATTGTGCAACAGAGAAACTGGTTCTATGGGAAATGCGGGTTTGGCACAAGCAACTAACGTAAATCATTCGTTTGAATGGTTGCAGAATTAATGTACTGTGAATCTTGCTGAGTTCAGTAATATTATTGTGCGCTCTCTCTCTCTCTCTCTCTCTGCGTGCGTGTGTGTGTGTGTGTGTGCATGCATGAGAGCAAGAGAGGGAGAGAGAAATATTCAGCAACTGGCCAAGTTGAAAGACCTGATTATACCTTATGGAACTACTCTCTTGGTAGTTTTAGTCTGGTTATTCTGTAAGCATCCTAGGTTGGGTCTTCGTTGGTATCATTGACATAGCTGAAAAGTTTCATAGCTTTTAATATACTGGGGAAAAAAACAGGATAAATAATCTAAGCAGCCATGCTTCCCGGGGAATTCTGGTAGTTGTAGCCCAGCACATCTGGAGGGTGCCAGGTTGGCGAATGCTGATCTAAGGACTATACAGCTCATAGTCTTTTGAATGCAGATGATATCTTTTAATTTTTTTAAAAAAAAATCTAAATGTTAGAATCATAGAATAGTAGGGTTGGAAGGGGCCTACAAGACCATCTAGCCCAACCCCCTGCTCAATGAAGGAATCCAAGTCGGAGCATCCCTGACAGATGGCTGTCCAGCCTCGTTTTGAAGGCCTCCAGTGTGGGAGAGCCCATCACCTCCCTAGGTCATTGGTTCCATTGTCGTATTGTTCTAACAGTCAGGAAGTTTTTCCTGATGTTCAGCCGGAATTTGGCTTCCTGTCACTTGAGCCCATGATTCTGTGTCCTGCACTCTGGGATGATCGAGAAGAGATCCTGGCCTTCCTCTCTGTGGCAACCTTTCAAGTACTTGAAGAGCGCTATCCTATCTCCCCTCAGTCTTCTCTTCTTAAGGCTAAACATGCCTAGTTCTTTCAGTCTCTCTTCATAGGGCTTTGTTTCCAGTCCCCTGATCAACTTTGTTGTCCTTCTCTGAACCTTCTCCAGCTTGTCTGCATCCTAGAATGCATTTATTGCTGGCTGCACTTGAAGGCTACACAGATCTTTTCATCAGGTGATGGGAAGGTCACGGACTCTTGTAAGGTGTTTCTCCTTGCTCACCACCATTGCTTTAAAGCGGTGCTGCAGCTAAAATTTTTTAGACCCTGGACTTAAGGATCTTATGCCCACCATGTGTTAAGAGGGCCATATATATTTCTTCAGGTTTGAACCATATAGTTAACATTTTTCTCCCCACCACTGCTGTCATTCCATGCTTTACAACTGCTTCTATATTCCTGACATGTTAGAACAACAACAAAGCTTTTGCCAAACTTGATTTTTTTTTAAAGAAAAGAACCAAAAACAAACCTGAGAATGTGTAGTTTTGCATTTTAAATGCACTTAAATCATAGCACCATGATGATTACAGGAATAAAATGGACTTTGCTTCTGCTCTGCTGCCACCGTCATCATCTGCCACTTTTTATATGTTCATTAGGGCCCCGCTGGGCTGCAGGACTCTGGACCAGGTCTAGCTGGCCCACTGCTTTAAAGCTGCCACTGTTACTACTGGAGAACCCAGTGCCTCTTCCAGTGATTAGGGAGTCCATTGGGGGGGGCAGGGGGCATCTTACAGAGCCAGTGGCAGTGTGGCTGACCAGTGCATGGAAATGGAATATCCTGCCTGATAGAAATCTTGGATTTGGAGGAGTAAAACCAGCTCATTCAACCACTGAGGAACTAATAAAACGTTTATCCCAGATCTCTGCAGGAACGAGGCAGTGGCATGCTGTACAACCAGCTCTGTAAGATGTGCACCTCTTGCATTCCCACTGTTGCCTCTCTTAACTTGGTTATTTTACTGAGAAGACATGGGATGAGACTAGAGCATCTCACGGTTGCCTGGCGACTGCAGGGGTGATCCTGCAAAAGAGTCAGGGTTGAACTTGTTTGCAACCTCGCTACTGGAAAGGTTGTTGGAGGGGAGGAGATGGGTAAGAGCACTCTCTTGCAACCTGCCGTCCTCCAGATGCATTGGTCTACAACCCCCATCATCCCTGGCTAGCCATCTTGGCTGGGGATAATGGGAATTGTAGCCTGACCCTCTGGAGGGTGGCAAGTTGGGGAAGGCTGTATAAGAGTGTGAAAGTTTGTGGGGTTGCTTTCAGGGAGGAGGAGGCTATCGATGGCTACTAGTCCTGATGGCTATATGCAACCTCCAGTATCAGAGGCAGCATGCCCATGTATGCCAGTGACTGGGGAATATGGGCGGGAGGGTGCTGTTGCACTCTTTTCGTGCTTGTGGGTTTCCCGTGTGTTTGTGTGTAAACTGAAGTTTTTAAACAGAAAAATTCCCAGCTTTGGGTCGGCAGCAAACTTGTGGGGCAGAATTGACTTGGAACTCTGTTGAGGATGCCCGTGCAAACGTCACAGATGCTGGTGGTGGGATCTGAGCTGCCATGTTGAATGGAGCCTGTAGCATACCTGGGGCAGGCATCCTTGACTGCTATGTAACTTAAGGCAGCATCGTTTGCCAGCAGAGGACCTGGAACACCATTCCTACAATGCAACAAACACCTTGAGCAGATCACAAATAGCCTGCGGTTCTGAAACTGCAAGCTCCTCTTGGCAGGGACCCATCTTCTGTTGCCTCCATAAAGTACCACTGACTGCACTCCCTGAAAATAAAAGTAATGCTACTTTTAAAATGTTGATTTTGCCATCCAGAAGACATCAGAGTTCCCTCCCCCGCCCCTATATTGGCCTTCCTCAACCTGATGCCCTCCTGATTTTCTGGACTACAACTCTCATTGTCCCCAGCCAATTTGGCCAGTGGTCAGGGATGGGAGTTGTAGTCTAAAACACCTGGAGGGCATCCAGTTGGGGAAGACTATTTGGGGGCCGGTCAGCCGGCTAGCCAGGCATAGGGATTGGTTTAGGCTGGAGACAGACAGCAAGTTGTCCTCGTGATCTTGGTCTGTTCCTTCCTCCACCTCCTTTCTTTGATCAATTTGTGGGATTTGGGCAAAAAAATATCTAAATCTTGACCCAGAACTGTATGGTCTCTCTCCCCAGCCCCTTGTTTCTGCATGTGGGGAATTTCACACAGCTCCAGATGTTCCGTCGGCCCCTTCCGGTTCTGCGCTCTGAACTGGTGTTGCCAGGAAAGAATAGATAGCACAATTTTTATCGCAGCTTCTCGACTGGGAAATATCTGTGTAACCACCCTGACAACTAAATGTTTGGAGAGAGGGGGCTTGGCCTGATTTTTATTTTTATTCCATTTTGGAATAAAAATGGGCAAAGGAAGTGAGAAAGTCCCACCTGTTGTGACATCATACAGCAGCCATTACAAATACCTTTCAAACTAGGAACTCACAAGTGGGACTTGCAACAAAATGTGGCATCTTGTTCAGGATGCCAGCCAGCCATACCCTCTTCCATGATACCGTTCCACATGGTTTTCCATTCTCTCTCAACCCCCGACAGACAGTTTTCTGTAGCCACTGAGCATGCTCAGACCTCATTGGGCCATTTTGTTCCTCCCCTCCTTAGGCTTTTCTTTTGACCTTTTTTCCCTGGTATTCCTGCAAACTATAGATTCCCCCAATCCTGCCGATAACCTCCGTCTTGTACATGGACGTTGCAGTTCAGGCTACATAAGAATCCACACTCAGAGAAAAGGTTCACTATTAGTATTTAGCAGAGGTGGGCCTCCAGGTGATGTTGGAATCCAGTTCCCATCAACCCCAGCCAGCATAGCCAGTTATCGGGAATGATGGGAGTTGTACTCCAGCAACGTTTTGAGAGCCACAGATTCCTCACCTCTGGAATATAGGATGACTGTTTATCTAAACACAGGCCTGTCCCCCTTGTGTTACACTGTTATGCTCTGAACTTTACCTTTTCTTCTTTCCCTGTGATGTACATGGCTTGGACTGATGTGAGTTGTCTGTGGAGCAAATCACTACAGATTTCATCTTGGCCATAACTGTAGTACATACGTAAGCTGGTGTTATAGTCTTTCCCTTTCCCCTGGGGTCTGCAGTTCTGTGGGGGGTGCCGGAGATCTCCAGTGAAGACTTTCCAACATCCTACAATATTCCAGGCCCTTTGGGAGAAGCTATCGATATATGGATTAAGGATTTTATTTGTTTGCTTTTGCCTTCCCTTTCCACCTCCTCTCTTTAGCATCATGTAAAATCAGTAATATTTTGGGAGCATTTATTTATTGAATTTATATCCTGCCTTTCCTCTTAGAGAGGAAGGAGAATGAAGTTATATGCTATTTTGAATTGCATGTTTTTCTAAATTTGTGTATTCTGTTACGTCGCGTTGGATTTTCTTTATCATGTTAGCAACCATAAACACCTTTTTGTGTGTCGAAAGGCAGGATAAAAGTGTTTTAGGGTGCAATCCTATGCATGTTTAAACAGAAAAAGTCCTACAAAAAGTCCCATGCTGGCTGGGGCATGCTGGGAGTTGTAGAGCCTTTTCTGTCTAAGCATGCATAAGATTGTGCCCTTAAATAAAATAAATATTTTCTTACATAGCAACTCTTCCAGATACCTGCCCGAAGGGACTTACAGTTTAGAAATGAATAGAAGGGAGATGGGAAAAGGAGAAGAGAAATGGAGTCACGGGCAAACAGGGACAGAATATGCAATTATTTCAGTGGTATAGACTTAGATTTAGTAGATCATGCAGCTATTCTCCTACTCCCAGCAGGATCTCTCGCATGATCTGGATTTTATAGGTTAATCTGCGGGTGACTTGTAGGTGGGTCAACGGCCCTGCTTCATGGTAGGGACAGACTAGGTGCGGTACAGGAAATATGGGATCAGAATCTCCCACTGTGTTTAAAAGTGCCTGTGGAGTAGGGATGTCGGAGAAATCTACAATGGAACCACATGACTTTGGATTTTTATGCAGCCAATCCACAGATTCTGCATCGGATCGGCTTTCCCCCTGTTGGGTGGATTCTGCGGACTTGCGGACCATTTTTCTAACCTTAATGAATTTTGTGCAAATTTCATCGTAGAAAAAGACACTTAAAAAAACCCAAACACCTGGCCGAAAGTGTGCATTTCACCCATAGGCTGAAGTGTGAAAATGTGCATGGGGGGGGGGGGGTTGCACATTTTTGCACATGCGAATTTGCGCAGATGCGAATTTGTGCAAATTCGGCAACTATTAAAGAATCTGATTCCGTTGATGTGTTCCTGCAAAACACAGACAGAATGAATTTTACACACTGCATACATCCCTACCGTGCAGTGGGGAGGAACTGAATTGTGGCCGTGGTGCCAAGCGAGGAGGGTGTTTAACATCCTTTCCCCCTCCACCTGCCAACCAATTTTCCGATTTTAAATGTCTCTTGTGCACTTGCACACACACACTGCCGTTTGACCCACGTGCAAAGCCATACGGGTACCACAGGGGTGGGGTTTGAGTTGCTTCTAACTTTAGAATTCTAGTGGCCCCAGAGCGTGTTTGCTAAAGAATGCAAGAGTTGCTATTTGGAATGTATCTTGTCAGGTACAGTGTAAAAAAGTAGGAGAAGAGGTACAAAGTAAAACAAAAACAACCCCCCCCCCCAACAGTTGACTTTTTAAAAATGTGTGTGTTGGTGTGTGTATGTGTAGGTATGTGTGACTTTGCAAGCCTCCACTTGGTGTATGGAGAGCAGCCTGGCTTGTGTCCAGTGACTAGTTTGGTTGCTCCTCAAATTGGGCATTTGTTCAATGTCGCGAACGGCCCGCTTGCATTAAAGGGTTTATCTGCAGCAGGGAAAATGTGCTGAGGTCAGGCTGGTTGGTAATACAAAAACAAACTTCCTTAGCAAAAGGAATCTGCAAAGGGCTTTAAACAGCTGCCCTGGAAACCAGCTGGCCTTCCTGAGGCTGTAAAGGGAGCCCCAGGGCAAAGGTGGGATGAGGTGTGTTTGGCCAGGCGACATTTAACTTCTTTTTTTTGCAGCAGTTTTTGGGGACTTTGCTTTTCGTAAATGGATATCTAGGTTAGGAACGTGAGCTTGTCTCCCCGGTGTCTTGGCTTGGAGCTTAATATTTAATCAGGGCTGTGAAACAAAAACAAAATCCCAGGGAAGGCTCTGTACTTCTGCTGCTGCTGCTCCAAAGCAATACTGGTTGTCCAGTGGCTAGAACTTTCAACGCGCTCAGAGGCAAGCTTTCTGCATTGCAGATGCAGGGTGGGGGGACATAGCTCAATGGCAGGACCCATAAAGGGCATGTTTAAAGCCTCAGGACAATCTCTGGCTTCTTTTTTGTGCGGTTAACAATACATTAGAATACTTGACATTCCTATCTCATCTTTCTTCCAAGGAGTCCAAGCTGGTGTACATGGCTTCTCCCCACCCCCCACTATTTTATCTTCACAACAACCCTGTGAGGTAGATTAGACAAAGAGAGTGACTGGCCAAAGGTCACCCAGTGTGATTCATGGCTGAGTGAGGCTTTGAACCTTGATCTCCCCAGTCTACTCTGATCCTCTAACCACTGCACTACGCTGGTTCTCAAATACAAATACAAGTGGTGATGTTATTGCCAGGGCCGTGTTCTTCATCTTTAAAAATATTTAAAATCCTGCACCCAAGCAGCTCAAATGATTTATTAAGAAAATCCAAATTGTACAAATCTGTATCCATTCCGCCAATTTTCCTTCTGCTTTTCTTTAATTTTGCACCATTTTACTCTGGTTTTACTAGCAACGAGGAGGGGCAAAGATCTGTGCAGGGCACTGAACCCCCATCCCACCCCCACCCTCAGGCCACTGGAAACCATCTTCAGCACTCCTTCTGGCTCATGAGATTTCAGCTGCCATTTCCCACACGCTTCCAAGACTTTTGTACCCGCAAGGACTAGAAACCTGTGTTTGCACTAAATGAAAGCCGAGGTTCTCAGGAAGCTGAATTCTGTACCCTTTTCTGCGCTCTTGCCCTATCGTGATCTTCCTGCAGCCCCAGGCCTGGCGCCAACACTTGGTAAAAAAAAAGGTAAAGGTGTCCCCAGCCAGTCGTGTCCGACTCTAGGGTGCGGTGCTCATCCCCGTTTCTAAGCCGAAGAGCCAGCGCTGTCCGAAGATGCTTCCGTGGTCATGTGGCCGGCATGACTGAACACCGAGGTGCACGGAACGCTGTTACCTTTCCTGCTGAGGCGGTGCCTATTTATCTACTTGCAATTTCTTGCTTTCGAAGTGCTAGGTGGGCAGAAGCTGGGACTGAAGACGGGAGCTCACTCCGTCACGCGGCACTCGGGTCTCGAACTGCTGACCTGCCGACCTTCCAGTCTGCAGTTCAGCGTCTTAACCACTGAGCCACCGCGGCCCTGTGGTATGGTGGGGCAAATCCCTTGGGCCCACAGGGCCCAGTGTGGCTGATGCACATTTCTTCTAACTGTTAGAAAACTTTTATGGCCCAGTGCTTTAAAGAGGAGCACTGGGCCAGGCAGCCTCAGCTAGTGGTGTCATCCTTGTATCCAGTGCTTCTGAGCCTTGTGCCCGATGTACTCACTGGGGGCAAACTCCCCTCCCCAGGCCTTGGAGATGAGTAGCAGTAGCATGTGGGCTAAGGGAGTAGTGGGGGGCTGGCTGGAGCTGTGCTGCTCCCAGTGCAGCAGCGTGTCCCTATCAGGCCCTTGGTGAGCTTTGCGGGGGGGGGGGGTTCTCCAGGGAGATGATGGGAGGGTGCCAGCCTGCCATGCCCTCTTCCAGGATCCATATTTCCATTTCCCTCCCCACAGTCCCCCCACCCACTTGGCATTCTGCAGTCCCTGAGCATGCTTATAATCCCCACTCCCCTCTTTAGGGAATTTCCTAAAAATTTTTGTACTTCTGAAAGTTGGGGTGATACCTTGTGCATGGATAGCATTGTTTTGGCTACACTTGGAGAATGAGTTCGCAGTTAGTATACAGGATGATTGATGATACCTCAAGAGACATTCAGGGTGGCGGCTTTCCAGTTATGAAATTCTTTCCTCCTCGAGATTCACCAAAATCCCGAGACTTGGAGCTTCTGCACACGAGGTATTTATTGCGATTCCTTACTCACTGTTGTTTACAAGTTCTATAGACGAGGTCGTGGTCCTCCAGTTTTGCTTCTGTTTTTTAACAGCACTTTCCGGGGGGGCGGTTAGAGTGGGGAAAATGGGGCATTATTTCTGAAAGCAAAAGAAAAGACTCTATTTGTGTAACTGCAATATTCTGCTACAGCACAGCGTGACCTAGAGGCTATGTAGCAGAAAAGCAGGAAAGAAAAAGCTCTTTGTGTATTGCTTGGATCTCAATTCTGCGACGAAACTGAAAGTAGATACAGCGATTAATAGCCTCATGTAGACCAGCTTTGAATACCTTTCAGGAGCTCTGCAAGAGTGATCAATTTTGAACTTGCTTTCCGGGGTTGTGGTTAAACTGGCAGAAGGACTGGGATTTTTAAAGGTGCTTGAATGTTGATAGGATTCTGATCCATTTTCACGCTCCACCTCAAGGCTTCAGAATTGGGTGCGGGGAATCTGCGTGAGAAATACAAACCCCTGTGGGGGTTTTGGAAAGGGGCATTTTAGCAAGTGGACTGAAACTCGTAAAATGTTGCTCCTAAGCAAGTGGTTGTGTATGCCTTGCTGACCTTTCTTTAAAGACGTTAACCTTTGCAGTGTTTTTGAAATAGGCTCTTTTGACCTTGATAAGGGTGTGTGTGTGTGTTTGGTTTGGTTTTCTCAGGCGTGCAGATTAGTGGTCAGGATGTCCCTCAGGTGTCCTGCATTGGCTTTTGCAATTTCTTTCGTGGTAGAATGGCATGAGTAGTTTTCTCCCAGAGCTTATTCCCATGCGTGTCAGGAACAAATGGGCATGTAATTACTATCTTTTTGATGGTTTGAGCAACGTCTGAGAGTGAGGAGTGAGGGGAACCCCACAAATTCTTCTCAGGTGCTTCCCATGGGGTTGAATGGTAGCATTCCAACGTACAACATGTTCACAGCGAATGATTTGGAAGAGTTGCGTACAAGCTTGTTGAAGATCAGGCCAGCTTTTAAAAAAAACGACGCATACTCGCGGGCGGAATGGCTCTGTAAATTGCCTCTTATAGTATAGTATACCTTGACCAATGAAGACTCTAAATCAGGTGGTCCCCATGGACACCTTTCTAGGAGCCCGCCAAGGCGCCTTACCCCTCTGACTTCTTATTTTGATTTTTTTTAAATAACAAAATGTCTTACTGGCAGCTGGGATCGCTTCAAAGCAAAGTGAGGGCCTCCCACTGCTGCTGTCTTCTTTTCCCATGAATGCCTCTGCACCTCACGTGGGGCTCAGAGACGTTATTAGGAAATGAAGATGGCAGGTGACTGCAGCCCGATGCTTTCATCGGCACTGCGCCCATTTTGTGGTGGTGCCCAGGGCAGTTTCTCAAATCGCCAAATGTGCCTCGAGGCCCCAAAATGTTGCCATCTCCTGCCTGCTCTGAATCTTGGCATCACAGGCAGCTCAATGGTACGTATAGTGTTGGTTTTGGCCTCTGGACTGATGTTCTAACACTCGTGGGGGTGCTGAAATGTGATCAAAATGCAAGTTTGGGTGCTTCCAGATGGAGAGTTCCTCATGCTAGAAGGCATACAGCTCTTCCGTCTTTTCTTCCTTAACGGATTTTTTGCAGTAAGAAAAAAGATGAACTGGTGGGCAAAACTGGGAGGGTTATGAGGGGAAGATGTTGGCATTGTCTGATCCCCTGGTAGAATTCCATGAATTATACAGGGCAGTGGTGCCATACAAAGCCTTGTCTGGAAGTGCTCACTACGGGGACCATCACAGGTTCCAGTATGGTAACTCTGTGTGCTGCTTGCGAGTTAAGCAACATCCCTCTTCTCTAACACGCGCATGCCTCTTGCCTCTTGTAGCCATGAGTTGCCTACTGGGTGAGCTCTTTTTGCCCGATTTGCCTACCCTATTATTAGTCTCTCTTCTTGTGTGTCAGGACTTGTTAGGGCCAGCCAGGCAGGCTCCATCCCCCCAGAAGGCAAACCTGATCATGATTTGGAATGAGTTATCATGCAGGGCTTTTCTGCATGAGGCATTTATTGTGTGCTTGTCATGCCCTACTCACGGTTGTTTACAGGTTCTTTAGATGACGACGGGACCCTCTAGTTTAGCTTCTGTGTCTAACCAGCACTTTCGGTGAGCTTTTAGCCCAGGGAAAATGTGGCATTTAATTGTGCAAGTGACAGAAAGCACGATTTTCTCTCGTGTATTTCCGCTATTCTGCTATACCACAGTGTCACATATTGATTGATTGATTGATTGATTGATTGCATTTATATCCCGCCTTTTTTCCTCTTGCAAGGAACCCAAGGTGGCTTACATTATCCTCCTCCTCTCCATTTTATCCTCACAACAACAACCCTGTGAGGTAGGTTGGGCTGAGAGTCTGTGACTGGCCCAAAGTCACCCAGTGAGCTTTCGTGGCCGAGTGGGGATTAGAACCTGGACCTCCTGTCTCCCAGTCCAACACTCTCACCACTACACCACACTGGCCCTCTGGGATCCTCCACCTAGAGGTCCTGTAGTGGAAAAGCAGGAAAGGAAACGCTCCTCCTGTAGTGCTCGGATCTCAATTCTGCGATGAAACCGAAAGCAGATACAGCGGATTAACAGCCTCGTGTAGAAAAGCTGTCAATCTCAAGGAAAAAAACGCCAGCAACAATGGGTGCGGACAATCCTGAAATTGCTTTGTGTCCTTTTGTCTGCAACAGGCAAATGAGGTGACTGACAGTGCGTACATGGGCTCAGAGAGCACCTACAGTGAGTGTGAGACGTTCACGGATGAGGACACCAGCACGCTGGTCCACCATGAGATGCACGACGACGTAGAAACGGACAGCGCCATCGACTCGGCCGTGCCCTCAGAGTTCACGGATCCCATTGAGGAAGCGGAGAACGGGTAGGTGCTTCTCCCCTTGCTGATGGGTGTGTTCAAAGAAAGGCGGAGGGACTTGAATGAAAGCAGGGGTTTGTCCACTAAGTTTTCTTGGCTGGCCAGCCTTGGAAAGTGCAAAGGGAAAGGAAAGTGGCCCTTCCTTCCCTCCCAAGAATGTAAGGGCCCCGCTGGGTCAGGCCAGAAGCTGATCTGTTCCAGCACCCTGTTTCTCACAGTGGCCCACCAGATGCCTCTTGGGAAGCCCACAAGTAGGATGCGAGTGCAATCGCACCTTCGTGCTGCTGTTCTCCAGCAACTGCTATACGGAGGCATACTATATGCCTCTGATACTGGAGATAGTATATCATCATCAGGACTAGTAGCCGTTGCTAGCCTTCTCCTCCATGAATGTGTCTAACCCCCTTTTAAAGCCATCCAAGTTGGTGGCCCTCACTACATCTTGTGGCAGTGAGTTCCGTGGATCATAGTTTGATGAAGTACTTTCTTCCCCCCACCTTTTATTTCTTCTTTTTGCCCATGTATACCCACAGCTGGTGGCAGCTTAAAGCTGCAGTCAGATATGCTCCCTGTCTCTGGCAAAGGAATTACACTTGGAAAGGGCGACCCATGTGGTTTCCACCATCAAGAGGGTGGTCTTAGCACTAAAGGACTCCATTTATTTACTGGAAAGACTTAGGCGAAGGGTGGGCCAGTTGGCAACTGTCTGTGTCAGCCCGCAAGGTCTGGCTTGTGCGCTACCAGTTGCCTGCTGTTGTATTAGAGCAGGAGTGGGCAACTGTCAGGAGACTGGCGGGGGGGAGGAGACACAGCGCCCCCCCCCGAACTCACTGGGGACTGCACACCTCCCCCAGCATTGCTGAAAGTGCCCCTGCCACCAAATTTGCTGCAGTGTCAGAAACCCCCCTGCAAGTTTAGACACACATGTCTTATTTACAAGCAGAATCACACCCTGCAGCATCAGGATCTCTGCATGCCTTGTTTTCTTCCCAAACTACCAGGTTTTTTATCTCCAGGGGCAGCCCCCCCCCCCGCAGAAACAGCCAGGGGGCCACATGTGGGCCACGTGTTGCCCACCCTTGTACTAGCTTGCACTAATTTCCACAGGGCTAGGGAATCTTGTGCTACCTTTCTCTTTTTCGAAGAGTCGAGCAATCGGTCATGCTGGAAGCTTTTAAACTGACCTGTTCAGTATATAAATAGAAATATAAACAGTAACGGCGCCTTAGATCTCGTTCACATGTGATTGTGCCAATAGTTCCATTTCGATCAGATTTGCACAGGGGAACCTGCTAAGTGAAATCAGACTACTGGCCTCTGGAGCCCAGTTTTGGCTACTCAGCCAGGCATTGAACTTCTTTGCTTGCAAGACCTGTGCTCTGCTGTTGAGCTACAGCCCCCTTGATGTATCCGCTGTGGCTGGTAATGGCTCTCTGGCAAGAGTGACCCGAGACAGAAGCTGCGACTTCCTGCAGGGAGAGTGTGCACATTGCTACGGCCCGTTCTCACCGATTAATATTGGGCACCAGCTATCGTACGCATTAGTGGAATCTTCCCCAACCTGGAGCCCTCCAGATGTGCTGGAGTCCAACACATCTGGAGGGCAATAGATCGGGGGAGGCTACATTAGTTGAAAGGGAAGGTGCTGTTCAGATCCTCCACTTCGAGCACCAAAACTGCCTTTGAGCCTGATCGCTCTGCACGAGTGAGGAGGTGGAAGCCAGCCAGCTGTTGAGCTAATTTAGGTTAGGCAAAGCTTCTCTTCCTCCCTGCTTCCCAAACTTTCTCTTTTACTGCTTCTGACAGGGCCGGCCCTTTCATTCGGCAGAGTGAGGCAACCACCTCAGCTGCTAGGAGGCAGGAGTGGTCACCCCACAGCCATTCTACTCTCTTGGGAGGACAAAGCTGTGTGTGCCTCATGGTCTGTCCTATGTCCCCTAAACTAGCCGCTTCCCTCAGGTGTGCTGAAGGGCTTGATCCTGTTGCCAGTGTTGAAGTAAGGGTTCAAGTGCCAGTCCAGTTGGTTTCTGTACCTGGAATGGAAGGGGGTGCCGTCTTGTCCTTTGCTTCAGGCAGCAAAACGGCTTGGGTCGGCCTTGACTTCTAACCTCTGAGGGGGGCTTTCTTGGCCTCCCCCTCCCCAGGAACTGGAGAAGGCTCAGATTGCGAAGCGGGACTGAAGGAGTGTTTTGCTGCTGGAGGCCCTGCAGATTAAGAGGCGCGGTGGGGGGCGCAGAATGGGATTAGCCTGCCACCGCCTCTTTCTTTGCTGAAAAGAGCCGGGCTTGGCAATAGCTAATCCTCAGTCTGTAATCGGCTTCCGAGCTGCCAGGCCACCAGAGGCCTTTTTCTTGGAGAGAATTTGCCAGCATGCCAGCCTGTGTCCGTTCCGCCCGGCCTCCTGGGACCATGGCTCAATTCCTCACACTCTCCTGCCTGTAGGTACAAATGCCTTTTCTTGAGGGTGGGGTCCCTTAAGAAAGTCGAGATTGGGATGGGGGTGGGTGGGTTGAGTCTGCTTTTGACTTTCCCACATCTCCAGGCCTTGCAACAACCAGCAAGTGAACAGGGAAATGACATTCCTGCAGGGCTGAACCATCCAGTGTGTGCGTGCGCGATAGATGGTGAGTTAAGATGGGGAAAGAGGCCAAGCTACAGAAAGAGTGTAGAACCTCAGGCCCCTGACCAAATCCTGCCGGGGCTCCTGGCCTGGCCCTCTGGGGTTCCCTTCCCCTGCCTCCCCTCCCTTTTGCCCTGACCATCTATCATTTGGTGGTTTCCCAGGCTTTGTGCAGTATTTCCCCCATTCTCTCTCATAAGGCCAGGTTACTGGCAGTGAGAGCTTTCAGCTACAATATGCTGGTGTTTTGGGTCATCCTGGCCCCGCCCCCTTCACCTTTAGCCCCACCCACCCCTAGAGTGCAGCCCCTGAGGACTTCTACAAGATTGAATCTGGCCCTCTGCCTGAGAAAAGTTCATCCTCCCCGAACTGCAGCTTGAGTGTGTCCGGAGATGGCAGCTTCCCGTCCTCCCACTTGGGCACTGTGCTGCTCAGCCAGTGTCTGTACAGTGTGTTTTCTTTCCCCGCTCCCTGAGGGTCCCCCTTGCTTTGCTGCAAGAAGCCAGTGGGGTGTGGAGTGACTGGCAAGAACCACGCTGGGCTCAACACAGATCTTGTTTGCGGGCCCTGGAAACACCGAAATGGTGCTTGCAGTCATCGTGGTTAGAGCCACCTGGGGAAATCTTTTAATGTGGGCAAATGCCTAGGGACAGCCTTGTCTTTAAGGATTTGCCTGGTTGCTTATGCGCGAGCAGGAATTGAGTGCAGGTTTGTGAAGAGAATCCCATGCAGGCGAGTGGGCCGGCTGGCAGTGGAGTACTCCATGGCTCCTGCACTCCCAGCACAGAAATGTAGAATGGAATTCTCCACCCCTCCTCTACCACCTTATTAAATGTTTTGCAGGCTACCCACTTTTTGTGGGCTTATTTACAAGGCTGCCCAAAGCAGCCTTTTTATTTAGAGGTTTTATATGGGCTGCCTTTAAAAATAAAAATAACAGCAATATAAATAACAACAACTGAAGTGGCACTCCTGTGCCTTCAATGTCTGAATAATGGGCAGAAATCAACAGGTGAAGTGTTTCCCCTGGTGCAATGACAGATAAAACTTCACCTGTTGATTTCAGCCTGATTTTGCTGTTGTTGGAGACCTTTGGCAGGAGGCTCTCCCATGGGGCCAGGGCCTTGGTGCCTTCAACAGCTGCATAAAATGAGAACCAGTCTGTGGCATAGTAGACAGTGGTGGATTCGTGAGACCTGCTCAGCCACAAGACTCACATGGCTGCCTTGGGCATGGGTGTTGTAAGGACAAAGTGGTGTGATCCCACGCACGCCTCCCTTGAGCTCTTCAGAGGAAGTTTGGAATACTGATGTGATAAAGATGCAAAAATCAAAAGGAAGAGTTGTTTTCTTTTTCCTGGGGAGAAGACTGTAGTGATGGGAATCCTGTACCAATATTCATTGCTTTCTGTTTATGCTACTTTTTGAAAGAACAGAGCCTTTATCTACTAAAAAAAAGAAAAATTAACGTGGCTGACCTGGGTTTATAATGGTTACTGTGGGGCTTGCACGGGTCTTGGGAGAAGCAGAACCCAGCAAGCCCAGCTGATCTGCATGAACTGAGATGCCCTGATGATCCTGACCTTAGGTTGCCTGCCGCAAACCAAGGAAGCTATGCATTTGTGAGATGGTTTTAAGCATAACTCTTGGCTGCAGTAGAGAGAGTGTGGATGGACATGAAAGGGAAATATGGGGTCCTTCTTAACCCTTCCCCTTGCCTGCTGATTCTCCCCTGCTGATGTGTTTTATTATTTTATATTGTATATAGAATTAGTTTAGGGTGCTTTTAAAGGATGGAACACCTTAAGAGGAGTTAGTTCCCACCTCCAGCTGGACTGAGAGCCCAGAAGAACCCCATCTGCAGAGAGAAACTAGGAGCTGGGAAAGCATTTCCCAGGAGAACTGGCAGGTGTAGAAAGGATTCCTCCCTCATCTGCAGACCTCGTCCTGCACAAGTACCCTTACAGTTGTGAGAAGCGGCAGGTGCAGGTTTAGGAAACCCACGTCTGCTGGTATACGGTGCAGTTCTGCCCCCAAGCTTCCTTCTATCCGCACCAAGAAATGAGTCGGACTCGGAAGGAGAATTAGGGCCTCTTTTGTAACTGGCCTTGCTTTGACCTTGACATGGATTTTCCTCCTGGTACATGGGCTTGAACACTCCCCCCCCCCCGCACCTCTCTGGGCCTTCCTAGATTTTAATATCTGTTTTCTTTCCTCCAACCCCTTGGCCTTGACCACGTCCTTCCTCCTTGTACTTTTCTCTCTCTTTTTTTTTTTTTGCTGATGGTCAGATCTTCCGCTTGTTGACATCCAGAGATACCTGGTAATTTCTGCTTATATTAGCCCTGCCCAGCCTGGTGCCCCTCAGATGTGTTGGACTGCAATTCCCATCATTCCCAGCCACGGTGGCTGGGGATGATGGGGAGTTGCATTCCAACACATCTGAAGGGCACCAGGTTGTGGAGGCTTGGCTTTGATGCAATCCCCTGGATATTAATGGGTGAGGGATCCTTGCTAAAATAGGAACTCTCTCTTTCCCTTTCCATTTCATCAGCTTACCTAGTTGGAGCTTTTCTAGACCAAAAAAAAAAAGTTAAGAGGAAGCACTCTCTAAAATGTGCTGGCTGTACGGATGATTGTATATCCCCAAGAAAAGTTTGAGGGCAGCAATTGTTCAAATGCCCAGATCATTCTGTTATTTTATGATACAAATCAAATTGAGTGCCATTTGTGGAAAGCAACATGAGTCACGGAGCTCCTTAAAATATATACCGTAAACTTTAAATGGAGCAAATCCGCACAAGTAGCTCAGCTGAAATAAACAAGTTGCACAGATCGCAAAATGGAGCGACACGTGTCTCTCACGATTTGGAGAAATGCTTATCACTCTTTCATCTCTTCTGTTCTTTGGAGTGGTATCTGACTGTCCTTTACTGTTCTGTGCTCGTTGGGGCTTTTGCATCAGCACTTAGAGGGCTGGGGGATGTTGGAAACACAGCCTCACTCTTCATGTTTCCGGGAGGGTAGCGAGTCTGTTCTGTCTGTTAACACAAAGATAATACGTGCGTTTGCATCCCTAGGATTGCTGACAGCGCTCAGTTTCCTGTTTTTTCGAAATAGGGAAGGCTCTGTGCTGCGGTCTCATAGATTTGGGTTGAGAGGTGCAGGTTTTCTATTCCTGATCTGATTCAGAAAGTCTTTGGAAGAGGTTCTCCTCCACATCTGGAGCCCAGCTTCCCTCCTCAACATTTCTATAGCTCAGCCTCCCCCAGTGCGGTGCCCTCCAGATGGGTTGGACTGCAACTCCCACCATCCCCAGGCAGCATGGCCAGTGATGGGGGTTGTAGTCCAATGGAGAAAGCTGCCATAAGGACTTCACCTCCTTCACCCTTGCAACACCCCTGTAAGGCAGATGACCTTTTTATTTTTATTTTATTTTCAAGGCCGAGAACAGGGGCTTGTCCAAGACTCTGTAGTGACTTCTCAGTTGTGATGAGATGATGAACCGGCACCCAAATCTCCCGTTCCTACCCAGGGGGCTGCGTCCATGCAAGAGGCCTGCTTTTTGTTATGAAATGCCTGTGTACGTGAAAAAGCCAAGAGCCTGTGCCACTGACAAGTTATGGTGCTCAAAAGCCTGTTCCTGGATCCTTGACAGGATTAGGGAGCCCCGAGTGCAGTAACAGTTTAAAATCTGGGTTGGCCGTGGAGCTGAACATATTTCCTTCCTCTTGGTTCAAGGGCTGCTTTGCTTTGCTTTGCTTTGCTGTCTGTCCTATAGCCGCCTCCTTATTGGACGCACTTTTCCAAAACAAAATGTGAAACCCTCTGCGGCACCTTCTCTAGAGCCTGTACAAATGTGTGATAATTGGCAGTGCATCCAAGCTCTGCTGCTAGTAATGTCCCGCGGCTGTGTTCTATGCTACTTTGCACCCGACTCCAGTTGTTGGACTTCGGGGGGTTTAGTATGAAGCAAAGTAGATCCCTGCAGCGTGGAGTCTGCCCATCCCTGGTCTATTCTGGACTGGCAGTGGCTCCCCAGGGAACTCGGAGACAAGTCTTTCATGTGACCTGCTACCTGAGATCCTTTTAACTGGAGAGTCTGGGGGTTGAACCCAGACCTTCTGCATTTCCACAGGGGTCTGGTCCCTCTCCAGTTTTTGGGATGCTTCTTGAGCAAGACTTCAGAATGCATTCTGAGGCTTTGTCTCTCTTTGTTGGCCATCAGCAGAAGTGTGGAGCCAGTGCCCGGCTGTCCCTCATCGCAGGGTTCTTGTACCTTGGGTCCCATGTTACTCTGGACCGTGCATCCTGCCATGGTGGAGCTGTGGCACCCAAAGGTGCAGGCGACAGCCTGAACCCGGTCCTGTTGCGCCTGCTCTAGGGATATGTGTGTGGCGGCCTTCTGTTGGGAGCAGTGCGCGTGGCGACCGCCTTGGCCTCGTCCCCTGATGCCTTGATTCTTCCTTTCCTCCCACAGACCCCTCCCTCATGACCTGCCCTTGTCCTCGGATGTCAACGGCCATGCCATCGTCACCGTCATTAGCAGCGAGGAACACTTTGAGGACTACGGGGAAGGGAACGAGGCAGACCTCTTCTCGGACAGTTTGTGCAACGGAGAAAGTGGCTTCAGCAGTGCGTCTTTCCTTTCTCCCAGGTAAAAAAAATGGCAAGTCCGTGTGTCTGCATGGGGTTGGACTTCGAGCCTTTCCCAGCCGGATGGTGTCTGTGTGGGCTTGTAACCTATCCTGTCTTCTCCTCTGTCTTCTTCTGGGTTACTGTATCAGAGGTAACTCTGCAAGGCAACCACTGAGCAGTAGCCAGAGGGTCATCCAGCAGAGAAGCCTTTCCTAGCTTGGCACCCCCCCAGCTCTGTTGGACTACAACTCCCATCACCTCTAGCCAGCCATGGGGGTTGTAATCCAACACATCTTGAATGTGCCACGTTGTGGAAGGCTCCATTAGAGGCACGTAGAAACAGGACAGTTGAGTACCTCTATCGTACAGTGAGGGGACTGTGAACAGGGCTAAATGCAGCAAAACTCTTGTGCGTGCAACCCCGGACCCTGCAAGGTTTTCTTCTCAACTTCTTTCTCCAGGTGGCCAGTAGCTGTGGAGTTCAATCAAAGAGTGCATCTCAGGGCAAAGAGATGCCTCTTAGACTAAGGCTTTTATCATGCAATCACCCTGACTCCGCCACGGAATTTTGCAGAAAGTGGGGGTGGGGGTGGCCAGCCACCGCCACCTTCCATTCGTAACCCCTCCCGTGTTTTCCTACCGCTGCTTCCCTATTTTTTTCTAACCACAGAAAATACGTTAATGAGGGAAAGATGGAGTAGCTGCATGATGCGTTTGCATTGGTAGTGCTGTCTGTCTGAAGGTACCCTAAGGACCAGATGTCTGTCTGAAGGTACCCTGAAGACCAGATCTGTGCGGAGCCCAGTGTGCGGTGAGCAGTCCTGAGATTCCAACATGTATTCGAGTTGCAACTCAACATGCAACTTAATCCGCTTTTATCAGCGGTACCCTAACCTATGAAGTGTGGATTGAGCGATGGAGCGGATAACGTGATTGCTTCCACGGGTTCCTGGGTTGTACTTTATCTCGCTTTCTCAGCACTTCCGTTTGCTGTGAGAGCTGACTTGGTTCTGGGCTGCTTCCACCCACAGGCTCTTGCAGGCATCGAGTGGGCTTGTTTGGCACCGCGTGCTGCAGTCCTCCCCACCCCATTAGTGCTGCAAATGCAGTGGAATTGCAGTTGGCCAAACAGACAGGCTGCCCGAAACATTGACAGCTGTTAGGGACCAAGGGCATCCTACCTTCCCTGATGTCTGCTGAACAGAGTAAACCCCCTTTCTCTTGCATTTGTCACACAATCCGCAGAGAGGCCTGATTGTCATAACTCTTGCTTGTTTAGGGTATTTTCTGCCCTCACCCACAATCCCTCTAAATCAGGAATAGGCAAACTAGTGCCCTCCAGATGCTTTGGGCTGCAACTGTCGTAATTGCTGACCGTTGGCCATGCTGCTTGGGTTTTATGGGAGTTGTAGTCCAAAGCATCTGGAAGGTGCCGAGGGGATCTGATCTAGACCCCTGATGTAGACCTCGTTCTGCCTGGATTAAATGTGCATATGGCAAACAGGGCATCGTTGCCGGTGGCCAGGTGTGCCGGCAAGCAGCCGGCTGTTTTCTCTGCATGCACCAGTCTGACGCAAGCTCATTTTGATCATGTGCATAGGAACAAGGGATTTGACGGATCTGGATCAAACCAAAACATGGCCTGTGTGCATTGGCCGTGGGTTGGCACCAAACGTGGCGCTGCAAAATGCACGTGCATGAGGAGCTGGCTTGGCCCAGGGTTTTGTTGCTGATGGGGTGCTTGGATGCAGCTTGGACCGCGTCCTGTTTGTGTGGGCATTAGCAGGATGCTCGTCATGAGCCGATGGCACTAAATGAGTAGGAGAGAGAGGATTTTCCAGTTGTCAAGTGCTACCTTCTCAGTCGAGAAGGGTTTCCGGTTGCCCCGCAGGAGCAGAGATTTCATAGCTAGAACAGCCTTTCCCGGCCTTGTTCCCTCCAGAGCGGTCAGTTATGCATCAGCAAAATAAAGGACAAAGGAGGTGATTTGCCCAACTTTTGCATACGCTAATGTATATGTGTAGGTGCACATTTAGAAATAATTATTAGAATTTAAATAGAAACACAAGACATCTCACCATAATGTGGAAGACTGTGACCAGGTGACCTGTGTGCCTTGCTCAGTCTGCTGCCAGGTGCTAACTGTGGATGGGCAACTGCAAGGCCCCTGACTTCCTCCGGATGGCTCTATATATCGTTATGCCGGACTTGGACTGGCCAGCCGATCAAATTGAGGACGCCTTCAAATAGAGGACTGTCCTTTGTAGAAGTGGACACATGGCCATCGTAGTGTCAGGGTTGGATCGGAGCCCATAGAGCCCCAAAGCAGTTCTGATTCTGAGGAAGAGACAGAAACCGTGGGAGAGGAACCCGCGCGCTGTTCAGAGATGCTGCCGGAGGGAGAGCCCCTCCCTGCTCACACTCATGAGAGTGGTAGCAACCCTGGCAGGCAGGGGAAGGGACAACTGGAGCTTCGGGACACTAGGCACTGGCGCAGGAACAAACCGGAGATGGAGGGTGCCGAGAGGAGGCGCTCAACCGCTTGGCGCGACGTCAACAGCTGCGCCCCGCTGCCCCACGGGGAAGGGGTGGACTTTTGCCTCCTGGCCCTTAAGTTCAGAGGCTTCCCGCCTTTTCCCTCCATACGGAGACCAACTGTTTCACTAAGGCTAGAAACCCCTAGTAGGCAGCTCTCTTAAGTTTCCCTCATTAGGCTCATGCAATTAGCATCTGTAAGTGTCATTAGGGTGAATGGAAATAAAGCCTTGGAAAAGAGCCCTATTGTCTTCATGTTGATTCTGGCTATGTGAGGATTTCAGAAGGCAGCAAGGGCGCTCCTGACACATAGATGTGTTGGACTGCAACTCCCGCCATTCCCAGCTAGCGTTTGCGGGAGCACATTCCGATGGCCACAGGCACTCTTTTCAGATGTTTTTTCATACACCTGCATTTAAGAGAGAGCACGTGGAAAGGTGGTCATAGGAGAAAAGTTGGGAGATGAGGTATCCTCAAAGACAGGTGGTTGGAAGAAGGTCCCAGGGGCCACACTTGCTTTGGCAGCTGCTGTGTCTTTGAAACAAAAATGTCCCCATGGGGGCCCTGACCAAATTACTCCCTGCCTACACGCTCCACTCAGTCCCCCAGAGATCCTGATCCAGGTCACTCATTCCCTGCTGCTAGTAGCGAGGAAAGAGCCATCTACACCAGGATTGTTGGGGTGTGTGGGTATGGGTGCGTGCATATGTGTGGTCCCCGAGCCAGCATCATGTGCGGCCCTCGGGGCTGTGAAGGTTGTGCTCCCCCCCCTTTGTTTCGTTTCAAATTCAGATCAGGGAACTAATGTTCTCGGTTACTGAACTTGCATTATAAAGGTCAACGCATCTTGACTGGAACAGGCTCCGGCTCCTTCACGATCTGTGGAGCGGCGTGGCTTGAGCTTGGTGCCCCCTAGGCAGGGGCTGCCTCGTTCTGCCCATCCGAGGAGCCCCTCTTTGCTGCTGCAGTGCCGGCATACCTTGCACCCCGCAGCCGATGGCGGAAGGGCTGGGCTGGAGCTTCGAAGCCCCTCGTTTTTTAGATCTGGCAGCCGTGTCCAGTTCTAACAGTGGTGTGGTACATCAACAACGCCCTGACCACTACCCCATTTTTTGTGGAAGGAGTGCTTCCTTTGCGTGTGTGTTTTCTCTTGTTGTCTCCCTCCCCTCCCACCTAGTCCTGACTACAGCACTCTCCTTACTGAAGCAATATAACGGTTGTACCTTCCGCTGGACCACCATGTTAATTAATATATATAATTCTGGAAGAAAAGGAAGTCCTCTCTCTTCCCTTTTTTTGGCGGGGGGGTAATGCAGATTTTAGAAAGACCTGGGCTGCTTCCAGATGAGGCTTTTATCATGCAGTTGCCCCGCCTCAAGTACAACATTTTACCGGTGGGGATAGGAAGTCACCTTCCGTTTGTAACTCTTCTCTGTTTCCCTATCGTTTCTTTCCTTCTGGTTTTTTTTTTCCTGACCAGAAAAAAAAATCTATTAAGGTTGGGAAAAAAAGATGGAATAGATCAGCCTTCCTGAACCTGGAAGCCCTCCAGATGTGTTGGACTGTAAGTGCCAGCATTCTTCAGCCATGGCTGGCTGAGGGATAATGGGTGTTGTAGTCCAAACATCTGGAGGGCACCAGGTTCAGGAAGGCTGGAATTGGTCCTTTTCGATTGCTTTTGCTTAGAGCCCTTCTGCCTGGAAGCACCCCTGGTTTGAAATCAGTAGCTTAGTACACAAATTATTGTAAAATTATTTATTTATTTTATTGCATTTATATCCCGCCTTTTTTCTTCTTGCAAGGAACCCAAGGCGGCTTACATTCTCTTCTTCCTCCTCTCCATTTTTATCCTCACAACAACAACCTGTGAGGTAGGTTGGGCTGAGAGTCTGTGACTGGCCCAAAGTCACCCAGTGAGCTTCCATGGCCGAGTGGGGACTAGAACCCGGCTCCCAGTCCAGCACTCTCACCGCTACACCACGCTGGCTGTCTAATTTAATTATTAAATTAAATTATTATTATTATTATTATTATTAGAAATCATTGTAACAAATGAAGTGCCAAGTGCCCATCGAACTGGATGCCTCTGTATTTTGCATTGGCTTGTAACTCCCTCCTGTTCATCTCAGTGAGTGCTCAGCACCCCCCCCCCCGAAGACCTACGGACTCAGCAAGACAGTATGAATCATGGCCATGTAATTGACTTTCCTTCCAGGCATTTGTGAGTTTAACCCTGTTCCTGCCAGCTCAAGCCTCTGTGTTTGTGTGTGTGTTTTTATTTAACCTCTTGGTCGTGGTTTCCACTATCAACCTCTCCCTCCGATTAAACCTCGTGGCTTCCAGAAGTGTCTCAACCATGCGTGCATGCCTCAGGCAAACATGGAATCCTCACTGCCGATCTTTTCAGCACCAAAAATGGTTCCCACAGACACCTGCAACTATGCTGGTGTAATCAGAAGTAAAAGCTGGGTGCTTCTGCAGGTGGGGCTCGAGAGGCGGTGTCTGTCTTCTGCACGTAGGAAGCTGCCTTCTCCATGGTCAGGCGGTCTGTCTAGCTGACCCAGTGTTGCCTGTTCTTAACTGGCAGCAGCTCTCCGCTGGCAGAGGTCTTTCCCATTGCCTGCTGCCTTGCCCATTGAACTGGAGATGCCGGGGCCTGAAACAGGGGCCTACTGCGTGCAAAGCATCTGCTTTGAACCCTAAGCTTATGGCTCCCTCCCAGTTCCCTGCCCATGCTGTGGGTGGGTCCTTTATCCTCTGGGAAGATCGTTTTTGCTGCAATGGTGCAAGCAGAATCTGGGGCGCGTCTCTGCTCAGATTCCATCCTCTGGCTGCTCTTTCTCAGCCTTTGCACCCTCTCTGAACCTCCCAGATCCCTCTGAGGACAAGCTGGGACTAGCCTTGCCAGAAGAAAACTGGCAGTTTCCCAGGGCAGCGTTCGGATGGCCTTTGTGCATCTTGCTGTGTTCTAATTGTTTTATGTATCAGCTGCTCAAGGACCAGCAGGAAGCAAGGATAAGGTTATGGCCAGGATTGGCAGCTAGCAGGCCTGATTCCAAAGGGGCGTAGGCGCTCTCCCCCTGAAAGGTTTCCCACTGCCCCATTTGCCATCCTAGGTGGTGTTCAGTCACAGTACATAAAGCTCCTGTATTCCATGAACTAAATCAGGGGTGCAAAACATCAGGCCCGGGGGCCAAATCTGGCCCTCTGAGGTTCCCCAGATAGCCCCACCCCTTCCCCTGGCCCCACCCCTTCCCCCTAACTGCCAATCATTTGGTGATATCCTGGCTTTTATGCATTCTCCTGCCCCCCATTCTAAAAGGTTGAAATGCCTCCCTCTCTTAAGGCTTTCTTTCTGGTGGTAAGAACTTTAAGCTAAAATATGCTGGTATTTTTGACCCCACCCCCACTGGAATATGGCCTCTGAAAGCGTCTCTGAAATGGAATTTGGCCCTTGGGCTGCTGAAAGAGGATATGCACCCCGGACTAATTCCTTTCTCTCCTAATAAAGGGCTTTACCGACCTTTAGATTCTGCAAACTAGTTTTTGGGGAGTCACCCTTGATAGCTCGCATAGGCCAAGGGCAGCCTTCCTCCAGCCTGGTGCCCTCCAGATGTGTTGGACTACAGCTCCCAGCATCCCCACCCAGCACAGCCAGTGACATCCGTTGGCCTTAGTAGTATTCTGTATTGCGGGGCTGGGCAACTTGTAGGCCAAAACATCTGGAGGGGCCACAAATTGCTCGCCCCTGCTGTGTCGGAAGATGGCAGCAAGTCGCTTTCTTAAAATCCCAGGTAGATGGTTGGGTCTGACACTTGAATTGGTTCATGTCTTTCTCTAAAAAAACTCTCCAGCCTCAAAAACTGGCTGCTTGAGAGTGCATGTTCTTCTTTGAAACTTCTGGAACCCACAGATGGAACTGAGGCTTGGCCTGTACTGTTCTTTTTTTTAATAAAGAATGACACTTGTGATTTCTCTAGCACCAACCCACTTGCCGCGAAACTGCACAGCATGATCACTGACGAGGCGTTTGAGTTTTACTGTACCCAGTGCCACAAACAAATCAACCGCCTCGAGGATCTTTCTGCTCGCCTAAACGATCTTGAAATGAATAGGTAACTGGTCTTGCGCATGGCACTCTTCTTTTAAGTGCATGATGTATCTGTTCATGGGAAGGAAGGACTCCCCTTTTTTTTTGCCAAGCATGTGCGCTCGCTTTCTTCTACTGAAATTTAAAAACCAGTTTTGCACTGTGTACAAAAGAAGGGACTCAACCTGATGTGGTCTGTTGGCTAAGGCAGAGCTGCAAATTCAGCTGTCTCCAGTTTGAATCTAGTCTCTGCCTTCCCGACTAGTGGTCTTGGGCAAACCTCAACCCCTGTCATTCAAACCATTTGGGATCTGGGACATTTACCAAGGTGGCTGTTTTCACAAGCGATGCTTGCATTGGTTGACTATGCCTATGTATCACGTATTCGTCAATTATTTTTTCCCTTACTCTTACTTTCAAATCCACCATTGTCTTGCATGGGAAATGCCATCACCTTCCTCAGAGGGGGGAGCAGGAATGCGGTTTCTCGATAGCAAATGTGATCATGGACTCCTGCTAATGCACATCATGTTCATCTCTGAAAAAGAAGTGTTGAAGACAGAAGTTCATGTTGATAACATTGCTTGTGAAAACATCTTTAAACTCTCCCAAACCAGAAAATCCCCTTGATTATACTTAGGAGTGCAGCAAGAACGCTGCCAGTGGAAGTCCTTCCTTTTGTGTGTTTGTGTTTTCTGCTCTACGACGAGACCTCTTTGCATGCGCTGCTGTTGTGTGAAGCGAACCGATGGATTCCCACTCTGTGGCTTCTGATCTGGGTTGAGTTGATGAGATGGCGTGAGGAGGGGTTCTGCTGCTGGGTGGTGAATGAAATGGGGAGGCTCTGGTGTGGCCAGGACTCACGTCGTTCAGGAACTGAGCCTCGAGGAGAAAAAAGCGGCTTGATGAATTCAGGGCCCGTGGAGGGGCAGTGGGACTGGCTTGCTGGACAGAGATGGGTGGTGATCCTTGTAAGGCACGAGGCCAGGCACAGGCGTAGGGATGGCTTGGGGAAGGAGGGCATGGCGGTTGAGTTTGTGTGGAGGAGGGGATGACGGGAGCAAGGGAAGCGAAGTGTTCAGATAGCCTTCCTCCAACCTGGTGCCCTGCTGAGGTGTTGGACTGCAACTCCCATCATCCCCACTGATGGATGCAGTCCATCACTCTGGCTAAATCAGGGGTGCAAAACATTAGGCCCGAGGTGGGGACACTCTGCAGTCCAACACCTCGGCAGGGCACCAGGTTGGAGGAAGCCTGCTTTAGCAGCGCGAGAAGCTGCCTTGCAAAGCAATCCCATGCGTGGCTGCTCTAAGTTTCCTTGCTTTCAGTGGGGGAGGTTGGTAGTCCCTGGCGGTGTGTACAGCATCGCAGCCTTCCGTTGGGTCAGAGCATTGGTCTGCCTATCTCCTCAGTACTGTCTACGATGACTGGCAGTGGCTCTCCAGGGCTTGACGAGGGTCTTTCCCAGCCCTGCTGCTGGTGCTGTGTATGGACCTTGGGACTCCTTGCGTGTTGAGCACGTGCCCTGCTGCCAGGGCCGGCCCTACCATGAGGCGGCACCTCAGGCAGCTGGTTTGGGGTGCTGTGAAAGGGCAGTGTATTAGCCTTTCATTTTTGCTGCTGGGGAAGGGTAGAGGTAATTGTGGGCATTTCTGCCTTGGGTACTGTGCACCTTGGCCATAGGGAGTGGGGGGTACAGTAGCTGCTGCTCCTCAGGTAGCAAAGCCGCCCTGTCCACTACTGACAAACAGCCAGTTGGAGTCAACAATTTCCAGAAGGCTGCAGATTCCCCACCCCTGACGCAGAGAAACGGACAAGATTCGAAAATTAATACTTGCACAGATTTTTGGATCAAAAGGTGAAAACGGCCAAACATGATTTTGCAGTTCTTGCAACCAAAGCTGTCATTGTCAAGTAATTATTTTACTAAACCATCAGAGTGATGAAGTTGTCTTCAAGTCCTATGCCTCCTCTCTCTCTCTCTCTCTCTCTCTCTCTCTCTCTGTCAGTGTCTCACTTGCGCGTGCACGCACCCCTCCCCCAGTCAATTTGCTAAGGGCAACATCCAGTCTCCATGCATCTGGACTTGGGAGTAGCACCATCTTTATTCCTGACACCGTTGCCGGAGGCGATTCCTGCCCCAAAGAGAAATGTCTATGGTCAAAGCCAAGAGTAAGAAGCAGGCCAGGTTGGGACACGATCCGTGTATTACCTTTTGACCTTAATGGTGTGCCTGAGAGACCCAGGAATACGAAGCTCAGTTGGGAGCCTTTCCTTCCCATATCCAAAAAAAGGAGATAATGTTCACATCGACACAGGGCTGGGTCATATGGTTTGCATGGTGCCCCCAAAGTGCCCCCAGTGAGTAACTGGCGTGGCAGGTGTATCGATAAGTTGGGATCTCTTTCTCTCTCTCTGCAAGACAGAGGCCACCACTGGGGAGCAACACATTTTCCAGCCATCGCTGGAATTTTAGCACCTTCCCGTCCTCAGCGTCTCCCTCCCCGCTTTTTTTTTTCGTAAGGGCCACTTCACACATTGCGCATGGCAAAGACATTTTGCTTCCAGGCGTACCTGCCGACAGGGAGCTGTGGCCAGTCCTGGCTGCTTGTACGTTTATGATCTGCATGTTGTTAAAATGATGCGTAGCCTTACGTACCGTTACTCTGCATATGCCAATGCCTCTCCATCAGTTGGAACTCAGATTGTGAACTCTGGGCAGGAAGGGACCGGTCTGTTTCGCATGTGTGTCTCTGTGAAACACTGTATACATTGAGGGTACTACGTGGTAAAAACACACAAAACCCCACTTTAATCAGTTCTGTGGACCTTCAGATGCTGGAACAGGGGAACGCCCAGAGTTTGGCCTGGAGGACTTTTTCTTTGGGACGACCTTCAAAGGGCCCACTTGCTCTGGGGTTCAGGTGATACTTCTCTCCCCCACTGCTGTCATGGTCCCAGTCAGCATCCCTGTCCCTTTCCCTCCAGCAGAGGCTCCTGTTTAGGATGACAATTAAGATGAGCTTCAGCGAGGCCCATGATGGCATACCCAGGTGCGCACAGACTCCTTAACCTTTGTGTCCAAGCCTTTTTTCTGTGGCGCACCAGTTCAAGTTTTATGTGACCTGCGCTCCCGGTGCCATATCGGGGTTTCAAATGTGCTCTCGGCGCAAGACTGGCTCTTGGTGGGAACTGCCAGGTGGGTTTGAATATAGCCCATGTTGGTAGCTGAGCCGAAGTCCCGCCACCCTCAAGTTCTATTCTTAGTCAAGGGATCCGTTTTCAGCACCGGGCGAGAAGAGCCCCCGGGCCTTGACAGAGCTGTGAGATATCCGAACACACCATGGAGGGCTGATTGCCGGGCTAGAAAGTGAAAATGCCCTTCAGATGTGTTGAAAAGGGTGACTCTGCCTGGGTTTCTAACACGGAGTGGGCGCCATGCATGCGCGGGGGGTGTCGTGCGCTGCGCTGTGCTGTGACTTGTAAAGGATATGCCCCTGCTGCTCTGTCTTCGCTTGTTTCCTGTCTCACTGTTTGGTGTCGGTTTTCCTGACTTAGTTTTCCTGTTGTTCATTCCACAGTCCAAATAAGAGGCTCTCGAGCAAGAAGGTTGCAAGGTACGCCGATGCTTCTTTTACTTCCCTTCTCTCGCTTTTAAGCACTCTCCTTTGCTTGCACAGCTGTTCTCCCAGGGTGGTGGTGATTAGGTATTTGTTCCAGACCAGAAGTGCGGTGCCTGGTCAGTGACTGCATGGGGCTGTGTTTTTTTTAAAAAACCTCTGAAGCAAAGCAGTTCGACTCCTGGGTGTTGCAGGTTAAAAGTTTATGCATGGGGGCAGGATTCCCTCGGTGTGGTTCTCTTCTCCTTGTTGTCCCAGAGGCAATGGGACAGAGACTCCAAAAGAGAATGTATCAGCATTCCCCAGCCTGGTGCCCCCCATATGTGTTGGACTACTGGCTGGGAATGATGGAAGTTGTAGTCCAACACATCTGAGGGCCGCTTTGTCTCAGTGGCAAAAGCGTAAGAGTTCAGCCCAACATATCTTGGAGACTCCTTCCGCCTTCATGTTCCGATCTCAGAGATCCATCAGGGTGCCCTCTATTCTTAATGATGCCATCTATATGTTGGTTGCAATCAGTAAATGTATTATGAAAGGCATTCTTGGTGCCTCTCCGCCCCCACCCTGGCTTGCCAAAAACCACACCTAAGTGTTGTGAGACCTAACTGTGAGGCTGGCCTTCAGGGCTCCCGATTATGCCAGAAAAAGGCACTACTTCACTCAATTGGACAAAATCTGATTCCATTTTGCTTTTGCTACCTGCTGGGAACCTGCAGGTTGGAGCTGGCAGGGGAAGACGATACATCTGAACTTGTAAAGCATTCCTGTTCCAGCAAATCAGGCACTTCTTAAAAGGCAATCAGTATATCTTAACTCCAGCCAACGCAGGGAGCCCAAATAGTCATACTCGAGCATAGACATTTCTCCAGGGAAAGAGAATAACCTGCGGTTTGGTGGCTGCAAGGAACTCCTTCCCCACTTGCCTTTCCAGGCAAAATGCCCCCCTTCTCTCAGGTGGAGAGGCTGTGGGCTGTTAGTGCTGTGCTAGCCCCACAATATTCCCCCCTTGCTTTGAAGCAGCCTATAGATATATAAAATGCCTAAAATTATTCCAGGTAGGGCGAGCCTTCTAGCAGGGGCTAGCCTTGCTGCAGAGGGGAGCTAAGAGCATTCAGGAAGCTTCTGCAGAAGTGTTGGATGATGTGAGCTTTTATTTATTTGCAACATTTATATACCGTTCCACATCTAAACAGATTCTGGAGCAGTGAACGATAAAAAATAAAAAGAATAAAAGCACCATATTAAAACATATAAAAATAAAACAACATATTAAACATTTTAAAAAACAAAATACCAATAAAAACCGTGGCTGGTCAATCGAGGAAGGCTTGTTGAAATAAAGATGTCTTCAGCAGGTGTTGAAAATGACACAATGTGTGTACCTGCCTGAACTCCAAAGGCAGGGAGTTCCACAGAGAGGGAGCCACCACATTGAAGGCTCTTCTCTGCATGGACTACAATCAGGCCATAGATCTGTATAGAACCACCAGGAGCATCCCATCTAATGACTTCAGTGACTGGGCAGGTTGGTAAGGGAGAAAGCACTCTCTCAAACATCCTGGCCCCAATTTGTTTAGGGCTTTATGGGGCTTAAATGTGGCCTGCTAGTGAATAGGCAGCCAGTGCAGTTCCCTCAGCAAAGGAGTTCCATGCTGGACAGGGGCATGTGTGAGGGGGGTTTGTGATGCCTCTTCTGCTGATGTTGCGGGTGCCATCCAATAGGTGCCCACAAGACGAGAGCAGCTGCTTTCCTCACACTGGTGGGCACACAGCAGGTTTGTTCATTGGGAGCACAAGGTGGGCTCACAAACCCTCACATGCTAACAGGATTGGCTGGTGCCCCAGGGCTCTTGCCCTTACAACTGGGGCTCTTGCTGGGGCAATATCACTTCTCCGGGCACAGCTGTGCCCTCCTTTCAAGACAGCCACTGCATCAAGCAGAGCCCTCGTTTGATGTGCTCATGGTCTGAAAGGGGCCGGGGGGACCAGCGGGCGGGGAGGAGCTTGTGCCGCACCATGCAGTGTTGAGCCTTTGATGGTAAGGGAAGAGACTGATGGACGTATTCATTTATAAAATGTACAAACCCACTGTATATCTAAAAAGTATCCTCCGTGTGGTTATCAGTAAAGAAGAAAAGACTCAAAATACAAAAGACTAAAAGTACTTAAAATCAAATTATATGATAAAATGGTGGTGGATCATTCAGGAGAAGTATGTTTAAATAAAAGTGGGTTGCTAGCTGCTTGCACGTTTGCCCTTCTCTTGGTGGTCAGCAATGTAACGGTTTTAACCACTAACCCCACTTGCCTTGGCCCTAGGACTTTTCAGATGCCTAGGACTACAACTTCCACCATCCCCAGCCAGCATGCCATGCTGACTGGGAGTTGATGGGAGTTGTAGTCCAACACATCTGGAGGGTCCCAGGTTGGAGAAGACTAACCTAACCAGTTCTGTCTTTCATGTGCTGCAATGCATTCACGGTCTAACATCGAAATTCTTGCATGTGAATGAGAGTTGGTAGGGTGGGGTGGGGGACAGGCACCTGAAACCTCTCCTTTTCCTGTGGGTGGAATATTAAACACCATTTCTGTGATAAAAGCATTATTGGTTAACAGCTGGTGAACGTCTGGTCTGAAAGGCGTGTCATTACAATGGTGGCCTTTGGACCACAACAGCAGCGTACGGGGAGAAAGGTTGACATGGCAAGTGACTTCCTGGGGCACAGCAGAAGGCCGCTCTCACCAGCTCGAGATCTCTCCCTCCCAGCTTGTCTTTTCTTCTTCATCGTCATCGTCTTTCCATTTATTGCTCTAGAACTCATGTTTAGTCTCGCTGCCATGAAGATCAAAAGGAAAGTAAGGGGCAGAATGTCAGATCTTTATCGTTCCATGTTCCAAAGAGCAAAGGAAATGGCTGATAGGTTTGAACGCCTGTTGATACACGCGCTGCCACTCCACCATTGTGCCAGGTTGCTTGCCCAACTCCGCAGGCTATCAAAAGACGCTGGTGGGCTGAGGAGAGACTCAAGCCGTGAAACTGAAGTGTGAGGTGTTCGTTTGTTTTAAAAAGAACGTCCTGCTCTTGGGTCAGAACGGGCTTCTGCACTGAGCACTTCTAGAGGGTGTTACTGTGGAATCCCCTGCAGGACAGGCGAGGAGCCATGTAGGAACGTTAATCCAAGCCTGGCAGGGAGCTCTTCTCCTCTAGAATGTACTCTCTAATGGTGGTCTTGCTTTGGCTTGGCCTGGTCTGTGTTGGTTACAGACACCTGCACCAGACAGGAAGCCTCAGTGTGGATGCAATGGAGCAGCCTTTCCAGAACAATTCTGAGTGCCCGGAGGAGGACATCGCTGAGAAGGTATGTGCCTTTGTAAGGGAGGGCGAGCACCTGAGGGCCAAATTAGTTTTGTTTAAACAAGTGCATTGAACCTGGCTGCACGCACACACACACACACACATGTATGTATGTATATGCAAAATTATTTTGCGGGGGCGGGGCAGCCATCCCCCTATCCCCCATCCTAGAATGTATTCTGGATCAGTGGCCCATGGCAGCTTTCTACTGAAAATCATAAAGCTCCAATTCAGATCAGGGCCCTCAAAGCAGCATGTTCTCTCCATCCCCCTGCCCCCCCAAAAGCATCCAGGCTAATCATGCTTGTTTCAGCACATGACTAAGATCATGTGTAGTCTGGCCCTAAGTAACTGATAGCTGAACTATGCTTCATCCCCACCCTGAATTTAAAAGTGGAGGCAACTTCTTCACAGCTGGAAAAGATCACATTTTGGAGTGTGTGAGAGCAAGAATGTGCTGCACTCTGATTCTGATCCGGGCGTGATCCCCTGGTCAGGAAGTGACCAGTGCAGAGCAGCAGATCGCACAGGGGGGCAGTGGACAGCGCCTTGTGGAGGAGCATAGTTCTGCAGCCTTTCTGTAGCGGGAGTGATCAGAGCAGTTGCACCTGGTGCAGAGACTAAACAAAGTTAACTGGCTTCCAAGCAGAGAGAAGCCCAGTGCAGCCACTCATACAGAGCTGCAACAGGCAGCTTTCTCAGATGAAGGTGGGTAACTATACTGCATCAGTTTTGATTGAATGATTCAAATGCAGCTAATGCAGAGAGATGCTTGTCTTTCCACCTCAGGCAGAGCCATGAATCATACTGTGATGTTCAATTTCTTGTAGCAAATGAGTAGCACTCTTGCAGAACAAGGTTTTGGGGTTTGTGGTTCTGAGTCTTTCTTGCAGAGCCTTTGCTTAGTGTTGTTACACTTTCATCCCACCCTTTCTCCAAGGAACTGAGGGCAGTTTTCATAGTTCTCCCTCCCACCCATTTTATTCTCACAACAACCCTGTGAGGGAGGAGAGTGAGTGTGTGTGTGTGTGTGAGAGAGAGAGAGAGAGAGAGAGAGAGAGGAGGGAGGACTTGGCCCAGGGTCAACCAGTGAGCATCACACTGAGTGGGGATTTGAACTCGGGTCTCCCTGACCCTAGAATCACCGTGCCATACTGGCTCTCCAGGCTTTTGATCAGTTACAAGACTAAGGCCTCTTGGCATTGGGCTGTGCTGTTCCAGGGTCCTTAGGATCCCTCACCTTTGAATTAGTTGCTTCCAGAGGAGTCTTGTATTGTGCAATAGCCTTTTCTCATTCATGGAATTTTATGGGGGATGTCCAAATGGCACTGTCTTCCATTTGTAGCCATCCTGTGTTTTCCCACTGCTGCTTCTGTTTTTTTCTTAGTAGAAAAAGAAGTAAAGATGGAATAGCTTGACAGTGTCTTTGGATTGTTAATGCTAGGAGTCCTCCATCTGGAAGCATCCTTTGAAAGTAAAAGGGCTGTTGTTGTCTCACTCTATTAAAGAATTCTTATGTGATGGGTCATCTGCATTTTAGCCTATGAACTGAGTCTGTTTTTTTGAGTCTCGCCTTCTCTGATCGTTGCAGCAAGCATTCAAGAGCATACACCTTAACAAACCAAAGCTTTCTAGGCAAGGAAGGGCACCGCAAACATTTTCTTTGTCATTCCTTGTTCTTCACATGCCAGAACCAAAATAGCCTCCAAATAAAGAACTAAAGCTTTAGCGGGCTACTCTACCAATTAAAGTCCTGGCCTTTAATGTCCCCGTCTCCATTCACAACAACCTGCAACGTGTTGGAATCCTTGAAAGAGGACACCATGGAAGTCCCAGGTCTAAGTCACTTTTTGTTGTTGTTGCAAGTCTTAAAACTTGGCCTCCTCCCCCTGCCTCCGATTTCCCCTCTGCTCCTGTCCTGTTTAGAATAGAACTATTCATTGCAAAGAACACAAGGCTGCTGCTGAAAATGGCAGCCCCCACGTCAAGTATTCCTCTCTGCCCACCCATAACACCTACCTCAACTTGGGTTGTGTATGGATGCGTCGTTATAACCTGCACTTTCCTGCCCTACATCACTGGCCGCTGCTAATGCGGGTGGGGAAACAGCAAGTTGTAATGATGTCAGGACACAGAGTAAATTTAAACCAGATAATCCTTTCCTGACCTTTGGCACCCAGATGATGATGAAGCCCAACTCCCACCATCCCCAGCCAGCATGGCTTCTAGTTGGGGATGATGGGGGTTGTAGTACAACATCATTTGGGGGCTGAAGTAGATGTTGCGAAGGAGCAGGGTGAATCAACCTGGGGGTTGTCATTTTCTTTCAAGCATTCCCACCTCCAATCTTAGGCAAACAGTATGTACCTTTACATTGCTCGGGCCATGGCTAGCCTAATTTCCTCTTCTTTTGCATGTTTCTCAACTGTAGAATGCCCACGCATTGAAGTCATACTTAACAAGGTTGGTTACTTGATCACTTGAGCAGTCATTTTAATTTTTTTTTTCACTCAATACATGCTTTTATGAGCTGAACTGCTTGCCAGACCAGTCACACGCTTTGCAATAGGCAAAATCTTGAACAACCACTCACAAAATAGTTCTTCTTTCTTCTACTTCTCATTCTACTTTTGCGTATATTTAGCTTTTTGTTTTGTTTCTTGCCTCTCTTGGAAGTGTACTACTCTCACCACTGCCCTTCGCACCCTCCATCACAGAACAAAAGAACACTGGGTATAGGAGAGCCAGAGAGGGTTCGACCGGTGAGCCAGACAGTAACTTGGGACTGTCATTCTCAGGAGCACCCCATGTTCTTTGCAGCCAGCCCAGGCTGGGAGTTGTAGGACTTCCATCTGTCTAAATATGCATAGGATTGTGCCCTTAGTTGCTTAAAGGGGCTCTCTCTTTTCATGCATATACATAAGCACGTTGAACGCTTGCAGCTGAGAGAGGGTGAGATTTTTAAAAGGGAGGCAGCCGCCTTCCATACTGATGCTGTGGAGTGCTCAAAGGCTTAAGATCTGTAAGTGTCTGAAGAGTTTTTTTTTTTAAAGAAGAACAGCACCAGCCCTGAGCATTGATTTTAATAGAAGGAGCAACCTATTTTTAAATTTCTTACCAAGACTGGGGCCTTGGGCATTAACAGAGCAGGGAACAAACAACAATATATAATGTTAAGCAAAAGGCCATGACGTTAGGAAGAAACATGGCATGTGGCTGAGTGGAGTCAGAAAGAGTGGAAGCCATACTGAATTCTGGCAGCAGACAGACTATATGCCTTACAGGTAAAGCAGGCGGGATGGAGCTCTTGATGCTTGAATCTTGCCTCTTCTTCTGCAGGTGATCTTCCTTGAGAAAAGGGTGACAGAGCTGGAAAAGGACACAGCTGCAAATGGGGAGCAGCACAGCCGATTAAAGCAGGAAAACCTTCAGCTGGTGCACAGGTAAAGGGCAGGACTTATGTGACAGTCATAAGCTTTTAAGAGCCCGTCTCTGTGTTCAAAAGTAGCATGCATCCCAGTTGTACTCTGCTGCTGGGAGGCTTGCAGGTTTGGAATGCTGCCTGATGGTAGAAAGCTTGTACATCAAGGAGAAGTCCAGGTTAAAAAACATTGCCTTGAAAATCTAGCTTTCCACGGGCAGGGATTTTTTCCTTGGCACAGCTTCCATTTCGCTACAGGGCATCCTGGTGGATTAGAGAATCATAGAATCATAGGACTGGAAGGGGCCTACAAGACCATCGAGTCCAGCTCCCTGCTCAATGCAGGAAGCCTGATTCCCAGGCAGTCTCCTATCCAAGTACTACTAGGGCTGACCCTGCTTGTCCCATGTTAATTGTGTATGCATCATGTGGATTTAATGCCTTGAGCACTAAAATGTCTTGGGGTCTGCCCTTAAAAAGTAGTTAAAGTTGCGGGGGTGGGGGGATCAAGAGTACAGCATATTCTATAATTGGGGCTGCATTCCCCAAGTCATCTTAATATTATTAGGCAATGACCAACTCTAGTCCTTTCCAGTGTGCTTTGGGGCACCATAGAGAGAGGGCAAGAATGCAGAGCAGAGAATTCTAGAGTGTCTCTGTGATGTCATTGAATATGGAGGAGTGAATATTCATATATTCATCAATATATGAATATATTGAATTCATATGCAATATATCCATATATTGAATATGAATATATTCTCCTTAGGAGGAGAATATATTTTGGTGCAGAAAGTGCTCCTATGTAGAAGAAGTGAGGCCAGTGCTCAAATCACCATGCAGGAGCTGATTTGGCTAAAACTGGGGGGAGCCAGGGCATGACTTGTGGATTTCATTAAGGGCCCCATATCTTCCCCTGGTAACTTGAACACTGAGTGGGGCATGCTATCCTGAATAAAACCCTCCCTAAGACTGTAGGCCCCTTCCGACCCTACTATTGTGTCCTTTTTGTCCATGCACAAAAAGCTTTGTACATTTGCCCCCCAAACAGCTGGACTCTGGGGAAACGTCTTGTGTGATGTCATCCAGAATTAATTCCTCCCCGCGCCCCCCTGGCCACCATCTTTCCTTCTCTCCACAGAGCCAATGCCCTGGAGGAGCAGCTGAAAGAGCAAGAGCTGAAATCGGACGAGGTCCTCATGGAAGAAATCCGAAGACAGAGGGAGCTGCTCAGCAAGGTGGAGCGGGAGAAGAGCATTGAGATTGAAAACCTACAAGCCCGGTAAGGTTGTCAGGATCACAGAGGCGGTGCTGAGTGAAATGATTACTGTGGCTAGGAATCGGAAGAAGATTCAGGGCAGATGAAAGAAGTACTTCTTCACACTACGCGCATTTAACCTGTGGGACTCTCTGCCACAAGATGTGGCGATGGCCATCAACTCAGATGGCTTTGAAAGGGAATTCGACAAATTCATGGAGGATAGGTCTGCTAAGTGGAGCCTCTGGGGCTCCCCCTAGATGAAGGATACCTCCCGAATATCAATTGCTGGGGAGTGGGAGAGGCTCGTTGCTTTCATATCCTGCTTATGGGCTCCCCGGAGTATCTAGGTCAGATCTTTTTGGACCTGTGGGCACATTTGAGAATTTGAGAAACTGCTGTGGACACCACCACAGAATGCCTAATCAGTGGATCGCCACTTTGGCATCTATCTGACACACCTGAGAATCTTAGGCTGCACCTTATTCAGCAAAAACGCTTGTTTTGTGTCTGTTGGACACTGCAACGTCTCTTTAATAAGGGACCACCTAATTTGTCTAATTGCTGGTGGTCCAATACAGCTAATGCTTCGCTTAAACAAATTTATTTTGCCAGTGTCCAGTAGTTGCTTCTTTTGACGGGGAGGTTATTACACAGCTAAATTTTGTACTGGAACAGTCTTTAACATTCACTGATGTACATGTTCTTTTAAATCATTTACCCGCTTCATGGAAATTAAAGAATGGTCAGTGTAAATGGATTCTCCATGCCCTTTTGACAGCTAAAAGACTGCTATTACAACATTGGAAGGATAAACAGTCACATCCTATAATGCAGTGGACTGAGGACCTTAACAACGCTTTCAATATTTGAACTGGTGGCATATAGTCACCACCTTCAAATGTATACTTATTTGGATATATGGCCCACTTTTTTTGAAGCCTATGTATACTTGCTAGAAGGTTGTATGTATTTCATACAAATCCATGTACATATATTAAGAAAATGGGGGGGGATAATAAAAATTGGGGGTGCCTGTGGGCGCCACACTGGGAACCCCTGATCTAATTGGCCAGTGTGGGAAATGGTGTGCCGGACAAGATGGACCATTGGCCTGATGTAGCAGGGCTTTTCTTATGGTATGTTCTCATGATGTTGCATTGTTACACCATCAGCATAGATGGTGGTTTGCAGTGTCACATAAGCAAAGAAGATCCCTGGTCTAATGAGCTTACGATCTAAATTTCAATGGGGAAACAGAGGGTCAGCTCACACAGTGTGTGTTAAGTCTACATCTAAAGTTTTTCATTGTCATAGTAACTGTACACAGAAGTGTAGTGTGAATGAGACAAGCACGTACAAACATCGTGCAGGCACGCTCAACAGAAAGCCAGGGTTCGATGCAGCTCCCTACCGAACAGCAAGCCCAGGTTTGCAGCCAGGTCGCTGAATAGAAAACACAGGCTTGCAGCCATGTAGTGTGTATGGGATGGCCTAACAGGGAGGGAGGAATGGGCAAAGCAAGAAGGACTGGTCCGGCCATGCACCGTGGTGAGGGAACTTGCTCCAGGCAGCACCGTGGGGTTGGGGATGGGGGGTGTCTGAATGGCGCAGCACGGCTTTTTGAAGGGTTGGCCATGGCAGGGGAGGAGTGCTGTCTGGGCTTCATTTCGGGCAGCAAAATGTCTTAGGCCAGCATGGTAACAAGGGTTGTGTGTAAACAAATGCAGTTAAGGGCTTGGTTCGGTTGTGGGAGAGGATTACGGTTTTAGCCAAAGCTTCATGGAGATCCACTGTTAGGACCTGCCACTGTTCGCAACACAGAATGTGACTGCTCACATTGTGCAAGACTTCAGGCATTTCTGCAGCAAGGGCATTGTCTTCAGCCTTTGCCTGCCATTTTGTTTCTGTCTTAAGATGGTAATGGGGTGGGTGGGGGAACAGTCTGGATTAGCACTCTGCCTTGTTCAGTGTTGCAGAAAGGCAAGTTGGGACAGAAAAGCAGTGGGCGATCTTTCCCCTTTTTGCAAATATCACCCGAGAAATGGAACTTCCATTTTCTGAGGAAGTATACCTGAATGCCAGATGCTGGGGACACACAGCCATCTGGCTGCGACTGTCCTGCTCTGCTTGAGGGTTTCCTGGGCCAATCTGGCTGACTGATATCAGAGACAGGATGCTAGACTGAAGGGAACATTTGTTCTCCTGATCCCCAAGGCAGCTCTTGCACTTTTATTATACGGCACGGCCACTGTCTGCCCAGTGCACATGCTTCCCTTCCGCGGCTGTCACAGCGATTGGTATTTAAACCAGAAGGTAGCACCGTAGCTTTTAGCATGGTGTGTTCTCTGTCTTGTACTTTGTCGGATGTTTTATGTATGCTTTTGGTTTAAATCCAGGCTGGAAAAGCATTTCAGATTGCCAGGTCACAGGTGTTTGCTTTGTAAGAGCCAGCTTCAAACACACTCCTGTGCACTGGACGGAAATATATTTTGGAGTTCAGAGCTTCTCCCGCATTGCAGCTCTTAGGCATTTGGTTGGCCTTTGTTTCTGGGATTCCTCCAGCCTCGTTCTTGTATTACGACTGTCTGTCCTGAGCTTTTGGGATGGTGCCAGCAAGAAACTTGAATGTATAAATGAGACCTGTGATTCCCATGTGATGGATTAGGACAAGGGTGGGCGATTTCCAAGGGCTGGAGGGCTGCATTGCTGCCCCAGACCCCACAGGAGGACGCACCCCTGCTGCTGTGCTGCCAAATGTGCTGCCTTGTATTCAACGGAAAGACGCTCCCCGGACACATCTGGAAATGTGATTTTTGCTTGAAAACAAAAATAAAATCGACCATTTTGGGCTGCTGTCGCCAAACTTCAGCAACAAACCACCAGTTTTTTGGCTGCCACTGCGGCAAATTCAGCAGCGGCAGTGGGAGACACAAGAAAAGGTTGGGGGCTGCATGCAGCCTGCATGTTGCCCACCACTGATTTAGGATCCGCCAGTGGTCTTGGGCACTTTTGTGAGTGGATGGCTGCTCTCCTGCAACTTTTGTATGTGCGTACACGTTTGCCTACGCACGCACGCACGCACGCACACAAATCTCATGTTAGCCACAGAATGTCCTATGTTGGTGCCGCTTTGGTGAGATGGCACCCATCCTAAGGCATAAGGAAAAACAGAAATGCCTGTCCTTGGAAGTCACAGGAAATCACTGGAAGGGGTAGCCATGGGTACTGTTCACGAACTACTGGGGAATTAGGTGCCGTATATATTTCAAGCTGGTGACTTTTCTCAGGGTGACAACAAAACCATCTGGAAGAAGCTTTCCCATGCTGTAGCCAACAAAGCCCCTGGTAGCCTGTTGATATTGTCTTCACCTTAGAGTGAAGTACCACCTTTGTGAGAAGGCAGTGTTGAGAGTGGAAAAGGAAAGACCTATAGAATGGCTATGAAAGGTTTCCTCTGTTTGTTACGATATTTTGGAGGAAAGCTTCTTCCAGATCTTATTGTGTCCTGATGACTGACTATAGTCCAGAGTCTGCATGGTCCTGCCAGTTCCTCCTGTTGGGAGGCTATGTCGATACAGTTCTCTTAAGTGTGCATCTGTGTTTGTGTGAACTGCAGGTTACAACAGCTGGACGATGAGAATGGCGAGCTCCGGTCCTGCGTCCCTTGCCTGAAAGCCAATATTGAGAGGCTGGAGGAGGTGAGGCGCCTCTTCCTCTTCTTCAAGGGAGAGAGATTTCTCAGTTAAGCTCAACCGTGGGTCTAAAAATAGAAGCAAAGATTTGTATTCCCTCTGTGCCAAAACTACTCAGTGCTGAAGGTGGTTGCATGTTCCACAGTGACACAGTGTTAATTATCCCACAATGACTTGGCATCATCGCCTTCTGTTCTTCTGGAGTGCCCTTTAGAGCATGCTGTGCTTGATTTGCTCTTGCCAGAGGTCCTTCCCACCTGCTTTAGGTTAACACGTAGGCATAAGTCGCTGCCTAGGGTGATTTTCTTCCCCTGAGGCCAAAAGCCAGACTTTCTCTGAATACCAGCCTGTCACTTTTGTGGTGCAGTCCTAGGCACACTTCCTAGGAGTAAGCCCCATTGAATACAGTGGAACTGGCTTCAGAGTAAATGTGCACAGTGTTGTGCTGTGCATTTTCTGTGGTTTTGTCTTGCCTTATCTCTTACCTAACGTGATAACTCATCAACTTTCCTTTGATCGCTGACTCATTTACGTGATGAAGGGGAAGACTAGGGATGAAAGTGTGGAATCAATGGTGGTGATCAGGAGATTTTGACTTGGGCAGCAGTGGTGTGTGTGGCAGCATTATAAACCGAGACGCAAAACACAGTGCAAGCGAGAGAGACCTCTTACTTTCAGCTCATAGAGGATCCTTCCTTGGGCTGAATGCATAAGAAAAAAGGGAAGGGTGGGATTGATGATTCACATTGGTGCTTTCCGTAGGACCTTGGAGCACTTCACATGTCTCTGAGAATATAACTAGGAAAATACGTTCTGTAGGTCCTGTGGTTTTAGACAAAATAGGCATTTTATTATACACAAAGAAACTTTACACATTAACACGTGGATGGAATCCCTCTGGTATCAATACCTGCAATAAAGGCATTTTGTTCAAATGGTAAGTAATAATAACTTCAGTTTATGTAATTTTAATAACTTGGGATGTTTTGGTTTTTTTACAAAAAGTAAGGTATCCTCTTTAAAAGTTATGCTACGTTGAGAGATTTGGAAGACAGACACAGTTTTATCACGGGGCTCGGGATAGAGATTTGGGTTTCCATGTTCCCAATAAGCCCGTAGCTGCTATATCATTCCTGCTACTTCTGATGTTTAGGTGTGAATGCCAATCTTTATGTAGCCAAAACAGCAGCACCCATGCACAAGGGGGAAGTATCAGCAGGTTTGGGGGAGCCCCAAGATGATGATGATGATATATAACAATCCTGTCAGATAGTCCAGTGTTACCGTCATGTTACAGATTGGTGGAGCGGGGAGGCTGAGGGAATGGTGTGCCTAAGGGAGAGGTGGGCAGAAGTTAGGTCTAGGTTCTAGTGGTGGGTCTCTGGGTGATTTGCACTAGATCCACAAGAGTTTTTGACTTCCAGTTGTTTCACAATAGCAGCAAAAAATTACTCCCCCACCTCTAAATTATACTGCTGAATTGAAGAAAGCTTGGGGTAACCACGAGCGTTTTATGTGTGTGGAAAGACTGCAGGCTCCATTCGGTTCTGGCGCTCAAAACTAATTTTGAGTGCCAGAAATTCTTTTAATTCTAAGTGTATTCTAAGGCTCAGAATTCTTTTAATTCCAAATGTGTATCTTTTACACCAGACTGGTTAGTGGATCCCAAGGTTCTAGTAAAAAAAACCCAGTGTAGATGCAGCAAGACTGAAATCTGTCCACTCCTGGTCTAATGCCACTCATGAGTTCATGGCTGATCTGAGATTCCTCCCAGAGGCCTCTCAGAGTGTGCCCTTAACCCCCATAGATGACCAGCTCACACCACAAAGGGTGGATTTAAAGCAGCATCTTCATAGCACAGCTAATAAAAACCGGTCTCACATTTTATCTTTGGCCCTCCTCTTCCCTGTCTGAATCCTGTGTGTGTTTCTCGCCCTTTTAAATTATATAGGTGGTCTTGTTTCCCATTGGTTTGTTTAAAACAGGTGCGTTACGTTCCTCACTTGTGGTGGCTATGTGGTCATTCTACCCTCTAGTGGCAGGCTCCGAATTATTGAACTGCCAATGCCAGCTCACGGTGGCTGCCACATCTGCTTTCAGCACTCTGCGCTGTCTGTGCACAGCATGTAAACTCAAGTGGTCAGCTTGAACCTGGGACCTTTTGCGTGCAGTGCTTGTGCTCTGCCGCTACGCTGCCTTTGGTCCTTCCCCCGAAGGTGCTTAGAAGGGGTGAGGCTGCCAGCAGGGCCCCTGTTCCATCACACCCTCACTTTCTTTCAGGAGAAGCGGAAGCTGTTGGATGAAATAGAAGATCTCACGGTGCAGCTCAACGAGGAGCAGGAGAACAAGAGGAAGCTGGGGGACAAGCTGAACCATGAGAGGCACCAGTTCCAGAAGGAGAAGGAATCCACGCAGGAGGTGAGGAGAGTCCACTGGCTTCCGGAGTCCGCCCATGAAACTGTCCCACTGTTCTTCTGACAGGAGCGTGGGCACGATCCAGAGAAGTGTGAGCATGTTTAACTCCATTCAGACCAAGAGAATTAAAGTCCATAGTTAACTGCTTAGAGACTTTATTATCTTAAGCAGTATATAAACAATAATTAATAATAATAAAAAATCCTGAAGAACACTGATTCCTCTCTCCCACACCTTTATTACAGTTAACAAAATACATTGCTTAAACCAGAAATGAACTACACAGTAAACAGTAAAAGGAGTTTCAAGCAATTCTACAAAAAACATCATAGTAGATCAGATTAAGTTGAGAAAACATGCTCATTTGATTTAACTAAGGGTGAGTGTTAAGTTGCTAATTATCAGACTCCACACTTCCAGAATTTTATTATATTTAGGCACCGATTCTATGTCATGACTCGCCTCTATTTAAAAAATACCCAAAGCGGTGAACAACAGTTTAAAAGCAAATGAAACAACAGGGAATTGGTAATGACATAAAACAGAAATAGCAGTTGACAATTGAAAAACACATACATAATGATCCAGGTTTCCCACATTAACAAGCATGTGAAAACTGAAACAAATACAAATGTTTACCTGATGCCTAAAACTCTGTGGAGGTGTTTCCTGTCACTGGGCCTCCTTGGAGAGAAGTTTCCATAAGCACAGCAGCAGCATTGAACAGGCCTAACCCTGAGCAGCTGCAGAGGATGCCTGGAGCAATGTCTCCCTAGGTGATAGCAGGGCACAAATTCATATGGGAGATCACTCCCCTTTAGGCAGCAGTGGGGAACCTATTTGGGTCCGGGGGCCAGATTGCCTCCTGACCTCCCCCATGGGCCAAATCACATTAGTGGGTGGAGCCTCGGCCCTGACGTCATCAGGTCCCTGGCTGAAGTGGCAGCTGGAGCTTCTGCTGACACTGCCGACAAGGAGTGAGCTGTGCTCTGCCTGGGCTTTCTCTGTGGAGATGCCGCGTTTGCTCCTCTGCCACCTTCCCTGCATGGATAAGCTGCTGCAAGGCGAGCTCCTGGACTGACTGGGCTGGGCTGGTGAGCCAAATTTGCCCAGGCTGGAGGGTCCTCATTACTGCCTTAAGGCTTTATAGGTAGTCATTGGAATCTTTAACTGGGCTCAGAAACTAATGGGCAGCCAGTAGAAATGGGCATCATATGCACTCTGGCTCCAGAGATGGGCAGCAGAAAGGATGAAAACTAACTGGGTTCTGTAAGGATAATAGAGATAATTTGTGCTATATAGCAATGACTGCTGTGTGTGTGTGTGTGTGTGTATGTGTGTGTGTGTATATATATATATATATATGGACAGAATTCCAGCAGAATTTAAAGGCCTATTTCTGGATATAGTCCAGATTAAATTGCAAAAAAAGCTGTGTGTGTGTGTAAAGGAAAAGTGAGTTTGAAAAGCACTTTTGGACACTTTTTCGTACTTGACTGACCCATATGGACTCATGCCTTTCGCCATGCACACCTAGCACACAAGCCCATTGACGTGTTTACCGCAAGGGTCGCTCTGTGTGAATTGGCTGGGAAAACAGGTGCGCTTTGGGACGGATCCCCCACTGATCTTGCTGGCTTCCCTTGCAGCTGATTGAGGACCTCAGGAAGCAGCTGGAACACCTGCAGCTCTTCAAGCTGGAGGCGGAACAGCGAAGGGGCAGGAGCAGCAGCACAGGCCTCCAGGAATACAACAGCCGGACGCGGGAGACAGAACTGGAGCAAGAGATCAGGCGGCTCAAGCAGGTCGGTGGAGCAAGGGAGCCTCCCTAAGGAATCTTCTTGTGGTTGCTCGTTTGGTGGCCCTCTCCACCTGCGTGTGGAGGTGTGCCAGTGGGTGGCAAGGCCACATTTGGTGAGATAGCCCTTTCTCTCTTTTCTGGCCTTTTGGGAGCTGTGCATTGAAGGCATTGGCTTGCTGCTCAGCTTCCATATGACCCCTCCTTTGCTGCTGGGCTCCCTCACCCAAATGTCACACATGCAGTGGGGAAGCTCCTGTGGTCTGCCCGGTGTGCCTGGGTATTTGTGCGGAGGTGAGCTTCTACACGTCAGGGCTTGCCAACAGCACTGGGAGCAGAGTTAAGGGGAGGGACAGTAGCTCAGAGGTGGAGCCCATGCCTGTCATGCGGAACGCCCCTGGTCCAATCCCTGGCATCTCCAGTTTTGAAAAAGGGGGTAGGTAGCAGATGGTGGGAAAGACCCTGTTCTGCCTGAACAGCTGCTGCCACTTGGAGTAGATGATATTGGGCTAGATGGACAAATAGTCAGATCTGGCAGAAGGCAGCTTCGTCTGTTCCTGTGCATCTCACTAGAATCTTGCTTCTGAGCTGATGAGCTCCATCTTGCAGTGCACAGTGACAGAGCCCATGCTTTGGATGCAGAAGAGCCCAAATTCAGGCTTACCTGGATCTCCAGGTAAGAGAGCCTTGGGCGGCAGGGCTGGGGAAAGGCCTCTGGCTGAGAGAGTGCCACTGCAGGTTGGAACAGATAGTTCTGGGCTAGATGGTTGGACTCTGTGTAAGGTGGCTTCATGTGTTCTCACCCATCCTGTCCTAGTTACGTAATGGGAAGAGCTGATGGCAATGGCAGGGTTGACACTTGGGTTCCCTTTGCAAACAGGATAACCGAAACCTGAAGGAACAGAATGACGAGCTGAATGGGCAGATCATAAACCTCAGCATTCAAGGCGCCAAGAATCTCTTCTCTGCTTCATTCTCTGAATCTCTGGCTGCAGAAATCAGCTCGGTCTCCAGAGATGAGGTAATGTTGGAGGGCCTATAGGAAAGTCTGGGTACCACTTACCTCTCAACACTAAAGGTGAAATTAAATTCATTGGAAGTGGAAATCAGGCTGCAGCAAGAATCTTTTTGCAGTCAGAATCCTAAGTGTTTTCAGAAGGCTAAAATGGGGAAGGATGCAAGTAGGCTGGATTCATTTCAGAACCTTTTCTTGTGCCTGCCATGAAAGGAAGGGGTGGGGTTCGCTTTGTATATTTGTCATGTTTTTAAATAAAATATATACCGATAAGCTATGTTGGTTAAGGCTGGCACAGCAGGCACAGATGTCAGCCGGTCTCAAAATCCACTGAAGGAGAAAGCCAGTGGGAAGAAACAAGGGGAATGCAAGCCTTCTGCTTTTTCTGAACTGTTTTATGACATCATACAAAAACAAATACAATACAGATTGTTTTTCCTCCTGTTTTTAATTTTGCTGTGTTATGCTGTTTTAAAGATTTTCGGTTGTATGTAGGGGGCAACTCAGAAATAATTTAATAAATAAAATAATATAAATTAAAATGATCTGAAAATAAAAATGCTACAGTAAACCTATAAACAACCTTCCAGTTCAAGACTTCAAAAAATATATCAGTTCAGTTAATCCAGAATTCATAAACTATATATCAACGACCAAGGGGATGCAAAATAACGACCCATCTTTGAGCCAAAAATATACACTTATACCCTACTTCAGCAGCCAGTATACTAGATTAGCCTTCCCCCACCAGGTCCCCCTCCCCCTAGATGTGTTGGACTACAAATCTCATTGGCTGTGCTGCTTGGGGATGACGGAGGACACATCTGGAGGACACCAGCTTGGTGGAGGCTGTAGTAAACTATTTTGATGTACTCTTAAGAGACGAATCAACCCAATAGCCAGCAGAAGCCAAGAGAAAAAGTAGGCACAACCAATTAATACAATGATAGTACAGGATACAAAGAGCCACCATACCCCACCCCCTGCCCATCTCAAACCTGCTCTCTTTCTGCAAGTTAAGTGAGTCAGAAAGAACAGAGGCAGCCTGCAATATTCCCATACCAAATACACACCCCACTGGAAGCAATTGCACCTGGCAGTGGTTGTAGCTTACTGGAATAAAAACAATAAAACCATAACTTTATCCCATTCCCTCTAGTAACTGTCTTATTGAACCTATTCATGGTTGAAGGCCTGGATGACGATGACGTCTGCAGTTAGAAATTTTTTAAAGATGTCTGCCAGTATTTTGTTTTAAAACCCAAAGATACGTAAAACAGTTCTGATAAATATCCAGATGCTTATTATGATGAATAGTTGATTTAAATATATTGTTTTTTAAGTCGGAGAAGATACTTGGGAGGGGGAGGGCGGGAATAATAACAGGTTATGGAATAGTTCCTTTGAGATTTCATTAGGAAGAAGTATTGGTTGTGGCTTGGTCCTGTATTTGGGAATTCAATACGGAAAACTACATCGTGTGTTTGGGCAAGCTGCCCAGGCAAAAGTTGGCCATAGCAGAGTTGCCTTCCAGTAACTAACTTCCCTCTTCCTCTCCATGCCTCCCTCCTTTCCTCTTGTGCATAGCTGATGGAGGCGATTCACAAGCAAGAGGAGATCAATTTCCGACTCCAAGACTACATCGACCGGATCATTGTGGCCATCATGGAAACGAACCCGTCCATCCTGGAAGTCAAATAGGAGGCTGAGAGCTGTGGACCTTCAGTCCTGATGACACCTGGGCGTGGTGGATTTGCTGCTCTAAGGAGGACACTGGCAAAGTCTTCGCTCTGTGAAGAAGGCACAGGAAGCCTCATGTCAGATTGGTGGGGTGACGGATCCTGGTGGACTTGGGGAAGAGAGGATCCAGCCATTCAGCCTGGCTGCACAGACTCTGGTGGTTTTTGGAGCCCTCCTGGCTTGTGGGGGTAGGGGTGGGGTGGCAAAAGGGAATCCAGAGAAAAGGATGCAAGAAGCCACAGGACAAGGTGTGAAAGGGGGTGGCGGATGTGAATGAGCACCAGCCCCCTGCTGTGGGGATGCAGCAGATGCTGGGCTGCAGCTTGAGACCCCTTTACCATAAGCTTACAATCCTACCTACATGCAATAGATAGAGGAACGGGTCAGAGAAGTGGGGAGATGATCCAAATCTCTCTGCACCCGGCAGTCACAGTGGGGCGATAAAGGGAAGAGAGATTCCAAAATACCTTCCTGCCTTGACTTGCCCACACATCTCGTCTTTCCTATCCCTTCCTGAAGGCTCACTGAGGCCACATCGATTACACTTGGCAGCATGTTCTTGAAGGTGTACATGCTCTCTAAAAAATGTCAAATGCAACAAGAAATGTGGGAGACTTCTCCTCGTTTAGCCAGCAGAAGGGGAAAGAGGGTTGCCTTTGGCCCATACCTAGTTTGTAAGCTTTGTGCCCTCTGGCCGGCAGAAACATGTTTCTTTTGCACCCAGCAAAATATTGGGGGCAGGGTGAGGGGGCTGCTGCATGTAGCTTTGTGTTTCCTGCCCCACCTTTTTGGGGAGGGCCAGCTGCCTTAAAAAAAACAACCATAACTGGTGTGTTTCCCATCAAACCAGCCTGGGACTGCAGGGAGAACAACTCCTGAAAGGGGACTTTCTGGTGATGCAATGAAGTATTGGACCATGGACACCATCTGGTTGAAGATCCAGTGGCGGCCGGTGAGATCCTGCAGGCAACTGGCTGCCGAGTGATGTGGTTGGTCTGCTGGAGCCAGCTGTGGGCATTTGGGCTGGGGTGGAGATGCTCAGCCGATGATACTGTAGTGCTGGAGGCAGAGCCATTTCCCTTCCACCCCCTTCCTTGCCAGATGCAGCAGCAGCCACTTCCTTCCACCTTCGTTGAGTACCCTTTCTTCGTTGCAGCGTGTTTTCTTATTTTCTTATCAGTTCAGTCACTTTAAAGCAGGAATAATAACTGTTCTGTCCCATTTAAAAATGGGGGAGTGGAGAGGAGAGGAGAAATTAGAAGACTATGAAGTAAAAGCTGTTCAGCACCTGGCATAACCATGTCCTACTGTATAGGGCAGGAGGTATTGTATCCATTCTTCCATCCATAGCAAGAACTGAACCTAAATCTGTTACAAGTTGGCAAAATGTTGGACCACTGACTTAATTTTGCATGCTTTTGAGGAGGGGATATGAGAGAGACATGTTGCATTTTATCCCCCCCCCCCCTTAAAAACAATTCTATCTCCAGGATAATCGGAAAAACAAGTTTAGGACAAATAAGTTGCCTTCTCCACACCCACCCCAAATTTTATGGGAAGAGGTTAATTTTGCCCATACCTAAAAGTTGTGCTATTTCCACTGAACCAGAGGGTTAAGCTTTTTTTCTATATTTTTAAAATCTGGCCTTTGGGATTGGTTTTAAATCATGCTTTGTTCTTGGGTTTCTCTTTTTAATGGCACAATTGGGAACAGGGAAGGTGGAGCTCAAACCTATGATGGATACTGCTGTACTGTAGCTTTACTGTGTGTGGGGGAGAAGAGATTCAAAAGTCCAGAGCAGGCATACTGAGTGGCCAGTACCCGGGATCCCTACCAAAGGTTTGGCTCTGGAATGGAGATTCTGTGAGCATTTTATGGGTGCCTTTTCTCTCCCTTAAAAAAATAACCCCAGACTTCCTCTGCCTGGCTAAAGCACACACAAAGCAATATGTGACATCTAGGCACAAGGAATGTGGCAGTATCCCTCATGCCTGCCTGAACCACATATGCATCTAGTCCTCATGGAGAGCAGGAGTGGGTGATGACAGCTGACAAATCTCTTCTCCCACCACCTTGAAAATGTAAGGTGCTGGAGTTTTCAGCCCCTGATGTACAATGAAAACCACACAAATTATTCTTTTAAAAAATATATATAAATTGAAAATACACTGAAGGGAGCACCCCAATCCAAGGTCACTGGGTTTTGTTCTGTTGAGCTCGATTGCATTTGTTGGGTCACCAGGAATATTTGCAGCATGATGTGGAGGGTGTTTTTGTTAAACAACAACAACAACACACCCAACAATAATAACCAGTGGGCTCATGCTTCAGTAATTTTCCAGCTGGATCAAGCATGGGGGCGAGGAACAGAGGGATACAAAAATAAGGAACTGTTTCTCCATTGGTACTGCAATTCTCAAAACCCAAACATTTACACCTTTAGCAACATGCGGCCCACCTGCTCCTCCCACACTCCTTGGGTCTTGAGGAAGAATCCATGTACTGTACATTTCCAGAGGAATCATGGGTGTAAATCAGTGTACACTTGGAGAGGGAAAGAATTTTCTTTTTCTACCTTGTAGAGTTAGGTATTTTTTATAGATTGAAGGCTGATCAATTTTTTTAATACTTCAAAGAAGAGAGCAATGTATCTGTGTCTGCACACAAATATATAAATATATATATGTATGTATAATGTAAAAATCTATAAATAATCAGATCTGCCTTTCTCGACTTGGGCACATAACGTCCGCGATTATAAACACACACACTCCTCTCCTGGCCTCCCAGTTGATCACAAAGAGGTACTGTAATGTAAATAGTCACAGGAGGAATGAAAAAATTAAACCAACAAAAGTGAAGCACTGGCTTGCACATGGCTTTAATTTCCTGAGGAAAACTGTTCTTCCCTGCTGGTATGTGAAGGAATTTCCAAAAAGAGGCAAACAGTATTTGTCTTAACGGGTGTACCGACTCTTGTCTGATTAAAAGCTGTTACCGTCTCTTTGCTGAAGACCTGCTTGCTGTGTTGTGTTCTCTTGTTGCACCCGGGAAAGATGAGAATTATTGCCAGACAGTAAGCACTGATGCGGGTGCGGGAGCTAAAACCACCAGGAATGAGACTGATGATGGGAGCATCAGCCTTTGTGCACAAATTGCTGGTTGTTTCCATTTGACTCTGCAGAGCAGGTCCCAGTGGGCTACACCCACAATATTAAACCAGCCTTCCTCAACCTGGCACCCTCCAGATGTGTGGAACTACAACTCCCATCACCCCCAGCCAGCATAGCCCTTGGGGAAGGCTGCATTAAGCTATGCTGATCAGCTTGTCATCAGTCAGTCGTGCCCCAGGGACTGCTGTGTGTGAATAAATGTATGTATAAAGCACACCGTCCAACTCGCTGGTGGAGATTTGTCCTGAAATGGAGCCAACAGGAGGGGCAACTAGGCTTGCTCGTCCATTTCATTTAAAGCGGGCAGGGAACACGTGGCACTGCAGATGATGTTGGACCAACTCCCATCCCATTGGCTATGCTTGCTGGAGCTGATGGGAGTCACAGTCTAACAACACCTAGAGGGTCGCATGTTCCCCACCCTTGCCCTACAGCGAAACTTTACTGAAAAACAGCAGCATTTTGTGGTGCCTGTTGACAACATTTTATAAACCTTTCCACAAAAACAATTGAGAGGTGGCTTGCCTTTAGCTGTCATGGTTTACAATTGTGGGGGCGTGGTACCAAAGAAATGCAGAGAACAGGAAAAAATGGGAAACAGTGGGGAGGATTCGGGGGCGAGGGAGGGAGAAATATCCAGGGAACTTTTTGAGGGGAAGCAAAACTTCTTGCAAATACATTATCCCCTGTTTACTCTAGGTGAGAGCTAATCTCAGGCTTACCCCTCACATGATTATGTGCAGGAGGTAACCTCTGCTGTTGGACTGCCTCATCCTCCAATATCCCAAATCCTTTGCCAGCAGCTTTACTTTGATGGCAGGAATTGGAAGGGAAGAAAGAAAAGTCAGGCTGGGCTTGGGCAGTTCTATGAGTGGTCTGAGAACACCTGCGCTGGAGCTGCACTAGATATGTTAACATGAACCAAGGCGAGACAGCATGAGGCTATCTACAGGGGTTATTCAGGAGCAAGTGACTCTTGATTTCTGCACTGCTCACACACTGTTTTTTGTTTTATGTACAGAGTAAATTCTTCATGAATTACAGCATGTTGTTTTGAAGTCTCGTAGGGATATCTCTGGTTTCTCTGGTATCGTGCTCAGTCTGTTCTGCCATAGTTCTGTGAATGACCCTACACTAGCCACTTGTCTATGTCCATTTTCCACCCCATCTATAATGTCATAATACTGGCCTAACATGGGGATTTTTGTTGTTGCCAGAATCACCGAGACGACTGCTTGTGGAGTGCTTTGAACATTCAAGTATTAACTGCAAAGTGTCGCTGTGCTGATCTTGGAAGTGTGATGGCAGTTCTCTTGTACTTGCACTAGGTGGCAGCAAAGAACTGCTGGAATTTGCAGCATCAATGAATGTGAACTGGAGCACGCTCCGGGAGAGAGCAGGACAGGAAGGCCTGGCGTGCTGTGGTCCATGGGGTCACGAAGAGTCGGACACGACTGAACAACAACAACTTTCCCCATTAGAGAGCTGCCTGGGAGAAAGTAAATGGGTACATTCCCTGACGCCACTGGGCTTCATCTGCTCCCTGGCCATTGAGAATCAAGTGCCCTTGGATAGCTGCTTTAGAGTTCCGACTGGTTTTGACTGAAACCAGGAGTGGATTCACTCCTCCACTGACATCAGAGCCACCAGCCTCCACTGGTCCTCCTTGATACATAGTGCCATCCAGGGCCTGGTTTTTGGTTGCTCTATAATGGAACGCCTGGTACTGGCTTTTATACAGCTTGGTTATGAATCTCTCTGACTGATGTATTATTCTGTGACTGAGGCCCCTTAAGTAGACACTCTTGTTTTAAAATAAAGGGAACACCCTCTCTTGCCCTTGACGTTTTCTCCTACCACCATTTTATACTTCATTTAAAATATATATACTCTGCCTTTCTGTCACAACAGCCCTCAAAGTGGCTGACTAACACCCCAAAACAAAAACACTCAGCTGACAGCAGCAAAGAAGCCATAGTTCTCCTATCCTAATTTGTCAAAGGCTTAGGTAAGGACAAGCATTTTATTTTGCTCTTTCAAAGATTGGAGAGAGGGAACACCATTCCCAGCACCCATTGCAGAAAGGGATAAAAGGTGGATCAAATTCTAGGGGGGATAGAATTTGATGATAAAATATCCCACATTCTGCTTTCTCAAACCCAGATTCTGCTGCTGGGATTATTTCTGCATACCAAACTTATTTACATAAATATGCTTGCCTTGTACCAACTGCATAGTTTGAACCTTGGGTGGGGTGGGGTGTGTGCGTGTGTGTGTTTATGTGAAGGATTGGGATGCATTGCAAATGCATGGAAGGGAAAATAGGATTATGGGAGAACTGGGGCGGAGGGCAAATTAGAAGTGCTGAACTGCCAGGATGCATCCCTAATAAGAGAGCCAGCCTGGCTAGGATGGCTAGAATGTTGGACTTAAATCAGGGAAACCTAGGTTCACATCCCCTACTCAGCCCCCAAATGTATTGGTTGCTGGCTTTGGACCAGTCACTATCTCTCAGCCTAACTTACCTCACAAAGTGGTTGTGAGGATACAATTGGGGGTGGGGAAATTTGCATTTTATTGACATTTGACCCCATTGTTTCATCTCTCTTCCCATGCCTGCCAAAGAAAGATAACACTTGATGCATCAGATGAACTGCTGCAGTTCATGAACTGCCACAATTGTTCCTTGCATGCCTGAACCTCCTGAGAACCTTAAAAACCTGCCCCCCTTAAGAGCTCTTAAGCCTCTAGGCTGGAGGCTTTGCTTTCCAAGGTCAGTTGTCTGCTTGGGAGTGTGCAACCTTGAATCAGTTTGGTTGGCCGCTGTCCACTCGCTTTAGCTTATCTTTTGGGTGGTACAAGAACGTATGAACATCAGAATCTGACCATCACCCCAGGTGTGATTAATTAGGGTGCTCCTCAAACCTGCACATAGCAACAGGAGAACTCAGATATAAAAGTCATCAGAGATTTGGCCACAGTGAGCTTCAATGCAGACCTGGACCATGGGGGTGCTATGTGCCGGCTGTTTGACCGGGGTTTCTTTGTTGTCATTCACTTGGAGCTCCCGAAAACTGAATGGGGAAGTAAGCGATCTTGCTCAGTATCAGTATCTTGTGTTTCTCTATATCATTTTGCCTGCTCTTTAATAAAATCCTTAACTTCTATCCACTTGTGTGTTTATTGCTTCTGAATCCTAAAAGAACCTTTGCTTCTTGACAAAACAGGTACCAGGAAACTCCCTTTGTGCTGCAACAAACTAACATGGCCTGCATTTAGCAGAGGAAGGCCCCCAAACATGCAGGGCTGTCTCACCACATTAAGTGAAATAATACACATTATCATCTAAACAAAGGCTTTCTGAACCCTGGGTCCCCAGATGTTGTTGGACTACAATTCCCACCATTCACAGCCACCATGGGCATTGGTCAGGGATAGTGGGAGCCGTAGCCCAGCATCTGGGATCTACAATTGTGTCCCCCCCCCCCCGCATAATACCATTAACTCAAGAGTCCAAAATTACCTAACTACACCACTGAACATGGCTACCCTTCTGGAAACTGTTGCCCTGAGTGGGGGTGAGGGAGTAAAATGTCTTGAGCTGTCCCTGAGACTAAAGGTTTTGTAGAGATGTCTAGTTCCCTTACATCTAGCTAAGTTTCACTTCAACACCCGTATCCTCCACCACATGCCAAGGGCCATTTTAAATGCTGCATAGAGGCACACTTGGGTTTGCCTCAAAGTGTATACACAACAGGGAGACAGATGGCCAATCCTGGCTCCCTGGTGCGTGTTGTGCACATCACATTTTTAGGTGAGCACTAGAACACCTTTAGGAGTTCACCTAAACACCATAACACGTTTTGGGAAATGGCCCAAAGATCTCTTGCAGCAAAGGAGGCTTCTTCGTGTTTGGTGTTCTTCATAACTGCATTGTGTAATGACAACATGTGGATCAGACCCAGAACTCAGCACCTAAGAATCTTAGCTGTATGTCCTTAAAAAACAATATTCTTGCCCTTAGGGCAACATACTGTATGTAAGCTGAGATGCAGATGGACTGTCTGGTGAAGTGCTTGAAGACAGCCTGCAGCTGAGCTGGACATCAGTGGCTTTGGGCTGAGGGACTTCAGTGCCCACCAGAGCTCTTTGCCTAGCAGAAGCAGAATTATGTAGAATACCTGAGTTCAGATAGCTTGCGTGCTGTTCTTTCAACCCCAGGATCTTGTTCAGCATGTAGCAGATCTGGCGTTGCCTACGTCCATCTTATGCAGTAGAACTATATCAGTGTGCCCAAAAGTTTGGGGTCAGTCCAGAGGCTTCAGGCAGGACGTCAGACTAATGAAAGCACAGGCTGTCCTGTCTGTTTGGCATCTCAGCTGGATTCTCCTTTGTGGAACAACAGTAGCCTTGCCTGCTTTGCTGCTTACTCGCTGGAGGCAGTGGTGAGGCTTAGCACCTGGCTTATAGCTTTGGCAAGCTGCCATGATCCTAATTGGGCCAGACAGGTGATTCTGCGAAGATCCCCTGGCTGGCTTTTTCTCGGCCTGGATTTCTTGGCTTCAATTAATCCCAGGCCCTTCACAAGTCCTGTCTATTTTCCAAGATGCTCTAGTGCTCATTAGGATTCAGATTTCCCCCATGACTTGCAAACCTGATGTATATGAGAAATTGAGATATAAGAGGCTGCCTCAAGAATGAGGTCTGACAAGGGGGCAAATCTGTGACAAGACAGTGGGGTGTGAGCCTGCCTTCTTAACTCTGGTCACTGGGAGAAACCAAGCCTCTCTCCTCCCACCCCCAGCCTCATAATTATTCATTTAAAAAACGAAGGGTGCAAGGGCTTGAGTGTGCATGGAGCTTATGCCCTCTGACCAAAGGCATTTCTTACATTTTTTGCTTGGGTCCTGATACTAGGGTGTAAAATACACATGCCTTTCTGCTTTTCCATTAAAATGTTTGGAACTGGGGCCCTGACCTTTTTGCACTTCAATGTATTTTATTAAGGAAACCATGAACTTAAAATGTTGTTGTTGTTCAGTCGTTAAGTCGTGTCCGACTCTTCGTGACCCCATGGACCATAGCACATTAGGCCTTCCTGTCCTCCGCTCTCTCCCCAAGTGTGCTCAAGTTCATATTCATTGCATCGGTGATGCTATCTAGCCATTTCATCCACTGCCATCCCCTTCTCCTTTTGCCTTCAGTCTTTCCCAGCATCAGGGTCTTTTCCAGTGAGTTTTCTCTTCGCATTAGGAGGCCAAAATATTTGAGCTTCAGTTTCAGTATCTGTCCTTCCAATGAGCAGTCACGGTTGATTTCCTTTAAGATTGACTGATTTGACCTCCTTGGAGTCCAGGGGACTCGTAAGAGTCTTCTCCAGCACCACAGTTCGAAAGCATCAATTCTTCGGCGCTCAGCCTTCCTTATAGTCCAGCTCTCACAGCCATACATTACTACTGGGAAAACCATAGCTTTGATTAAACAGACCTTTGTCGGCAAGGTGATGTCTCTGCTTCTTACTATGCTGTCTAAGTTTGCCATAGCTTTCCTCCCAAGGAGCAAGTGTCTTTTAATTTCATGGCTACAGTCACCGTCTGCAGTGATCTTGGAGCCCAAGAAAATAAAATCTGTCGCTGCTTCCATTTCTTCCCCTTCTATATGCCAGGAAGTGATGGGGCCATGATCTTTAGTTTTTTTAATGTTGAGTTTCAAACCAGCTTTTGCACTCTCCACTTTCACCCTCAACAAGAGGCTCTTTAGATCCTCTTTGCTTTCTGCCATTAGGGTGGTATCGTCTGCGTATCTGAGGTTGTTGATAATTCTCCTGGCAATCTTAATTCTGACCTGTGATTCATCCAACCCGGCATTTCTCATGATGTACTCTGCATATAAGTTAAATAAGCAGGGCGACAATATGCAGTCTTGTCGTACTCCTTTCCCAATTTTGAACCGATCGGTTGTTCCATGTCTGGTTCTTACTGTTGCTTCTTGACCCTCATACAGGTTTCTCAGGAGACAGGTAAGGTGGTCTGGTACCCCCATCTCTTTAAGAATTTGCTACAGTTTGTTCTGATCCACACAATCAAAGGCTTTAACTTAGTCCATGAAGCAGAAATAGACGTTTTTCTGGAATTCTCTTGCTTTCTCCATGATCCAGCGAATGTTAGCGATTTGATCTCTAGTTCCTCTGCCTCTTCGAAACCCAGCTTGTACTTCCAGTAGTTCTCGGTTCACATACTGCTGAAGCCTAGCGTGTAGGATTTTGAGCATCACCTTGCTGGCATGTGAAATGAGCGCAATTGTATGGTAGTTTGAACACTCTTTGGCATTGCCCTTCTTTGGAATTGGAATGTAAACTGACCTTTTCCAGTCTTGTGGCCACTGCTGAGTGTTCCAAATTTGTTGGCATATTGAGTGCAGCACTTTAACAGCATAATCTTTTAGGATTTTAAATAGCTCAGCTGGAATACTGTCATCTCCGCCAGCTTTGTTGTTAGTAATGCTTCCTAAGGCCCACTTGACTTCACTCTCTAGGATGTCCGGCTCAAGTTCAGTGACCGCACTATCATGGCTATCAGGGACATTCAGATCTTTCCTGTATAGTTCTTCTGTGTATTCTTTCCACCTCTTCTTAATCTCATCTGCTTCTGTGAGGTCCCTGCCTTCTTCGTCCTTTATCATGCCCGTCTTTGCACAAAACGTTCCCTTGAGATCTCCAATTTTCTGGAAAAGATCTCTAGTCTTCCCCATTCTATTGTTTTCCTTGATTTCTTTGCATTGTTCGTTTAAGAAGGCCTTCTTGTCTCTCCTTGCTGTTCTCTGGAACTCTGCATTCAGTTGGATATATCTTCCCCTTTCTCCTTTGCTTTCGCTTCCCTTCTTTCCTCAGCTACTTGTAAAGCCTCATCAGACAGCCACTTTGCTTTCTTGCATTTCTTTTTCTTTGGATTGAGTTGCTGCCTCCTGAACAATGTTACGGACCTCCGTCCATAGTTCCTCAGGCACTCTGTCTATCAGGTCTAATCCCTGAAATCTATTCCTCACCTCCACTGTATATTCATAAGGGGTATAATTGAGGTCATACCTGAATGGTTTAGTGGTTTTCCCTACGTTCTTCAATTTAAGCCGAAATTTTGCAAGAAGCAGCTCATGATCTGAGCCACAGTCAGCTCCAGGTCTTGTTTTGACTGACTGTATAGAGCTTCTCCATCTTTGGCTGCAAAGGACATAATCAATCTGATTTCGATATTGACCATCTGGTGATGTCCATGTGTAGAGTCGCCTCTTGTGCTGTTGGAAAAGAGTGTTTGCTATGATCAGCGTGTTCTCTTGGCAAAACTCTATTAGCCTTTGTCCTGCTTCATTTTGTACACCAAGGCCATGCTTGCCTGTTATCCCGGTGATTTCTTGACTTCCTACTTTAGCATTCCAATCCCCTATGATGAAAAGGACATCTTTTTTTGGTGTTAGTTCTAGAAGGTGTTGTAGGTCTTCATAGAACCGATCAAGCTCAGCTTCTTCAGCCTCAGTGGTTGGGGCATAGACTTGAATTACTGTGATGTTGAATGGTTTGCCTTGGATTCGTACTGAGATCATTCTATCGTTTTTGAGATTGTAGAACTTAAAATGCTCATGTGCCAAATGCATCTGATGTGCGCGCTCTGTGTATTTATTCCCTGGGGAGCTCCTACCCTCAAAGGCTTTTCTCCAATCTGACTGTGGTTTGGCTCAGTGTTTAGAGAGAAGATACTCGGCACATGTTCAGAAGTGTGACATACTATTATGTTGAATACCATGATATTGTACCACAGGGATGTTCTGGGAGTAAGCCTTAGCCTTGTGTTGCAGGTAAAGCCACTCCACCTTTTATTCTGAAATCCATTTTTTATTTTTCCTTCCCCAATTCAGAGGGTTACTGACTACAGCCCTTGTGCCAAATCCTGCCACATGAACAGTGATGATTGCTCCCAAACCAACTGGTAGCGCAGAAGTGAACGTTGGGGGTGGAATCTTCAGGAATAGACTCCCACCCCACCAACCGAACCATTAGTCAATGTCATCAGGCAAGATAATACAAAAAGTGGGAGGGATTCAAATCGAATAGAAGGGGGGAAACTATTGACTCATTTATATGCAGATGATATAGCAATAACTTTGAGCTAGTATGAGATCTTAAAAAAATATTAGACATAATAGCAGAGTACGGCACTAAAGCAAACCTTACAATTAATAAGAAAAAATACTGCCACTGAATTTAACTAAAATAGAAAAACTGGAACTAAAAAAAAAAGTCAGAAATTTTAACTGATAATAGAACAATAAAATGCTTTTGAATATGTCTGCCAAAAACTTTGTCTCAAATAATAACCTTAGGGAGCAATCCTATGGCCCCTAGACAGCACTCTGACCTGGATATTTGGGATTCCTGGCTCTGAGGCCAGAGACAGTGCCCTTACCTCAGACCCAGGAGCCCAAGCTCCTTGCCCCCTCCCCTGCCCCCTCACAGCCGGTGCAGAGAGAACCATGCCGGCTGCCTCTATGAGCTCGCAAATGCAAGCTCTCCGAGGAGCAAAAAAGGGCAGGGAGGGGAAGAGACTGGGGATGTGGGGATACAAGCTAACCCCAGCCTCTGTTCCACTTTTCCTTGGTTATGGCTTTGCAAGCGAGCAGGAAGGAGTTTCCCCAATCTGGCCCGAAGAGCCTACTTTGTCATCTAGACATGTGATCTTGGGCACTGGACATTTACTTTCCACCATCCCACACCAATTTTGACTGACAGACACAATGATGCATTGGTGCCTCCATTTGCCTAGGAACCATCTGATTAGGAACCTCTGCATACACTTGCCCTGAATCAATTTATCATGTAACCCTCCAAAGCTTATGATAATAATGTTATTAATCTGATGGCTGAGGTCAAGTAGACCCCAGCTAAGTCATAAATGGCTCATTAAAAAGAAGATTCCGACTTAATGTAATACATGGAAATGAATATATATGGTGTTGGGTTGTGTGTGTTTTTAGTAAAGGAGAATAATTTATCATATAAGAAAGGTATCTGATGTTTGTAATGACCCCTAATAATTCGTTGGAGGTCTTAGAGAGCCCTAATACTTTATTCATGCACGTTTCCCTTTGTTGATATAAAACCTCGTACTGGAAATAGGGATAAGGGAGAATGTTGTTTTGGTCTGCATTTTTAAGGTAGCTGACCTAATTTGCACTTCCCAGACTAATCTGTGGATCAGAATGCAGTTATCCTTTCGATTACGCACTTCTCCAAATCTTGTGATGCAGTTCTTGGCTCAAAAATGCATCCAAAAATATGTATGTTTATATTGGAGGATTTCAGTGTAACAAAATTCAAGCCAAAGAATCAGTGTTCTGGCCAATGATAGGGAAAGGCAATGTGGTGTGAAAAGAGACCTGTTTTCTACACCTGTTATCTTTTGGTTCAGTATAATAAAGAGGGTTCTGTTATGGAAGGCTTAAGCACAGGGAAACGTAATTGACAGCAGCAGCAACATTGTGCCAATGTCACACACCCATTTTAAATATTATTTATTTTGGCATGGGCTGAGCTTGACTTCAACTGGACCCTACCAGCTGCATGAAATAATTGCCAACCACCTCAAGGCACTCGAGGAATGTAGCAATTGAATCTATACTATCAATGCATACAATTACACAAAAGGCAGGGCAGAAATCAAATATTATTCCAAAGGATTTAAAGAACACTATTCCTTATTTTTTGTGTATGTATTTGACGCAAAAGCATTTCCTTTTCCTGAATGTGATGGGGGGAGGGGCTGAGCTGCACATTTTAACTGGTTTCGTTTGTAAATGCTGAGAATTAAAGGCACATTCGTTTGTAATCTATTTTGATTCTGGTCTGTTTAGCTCTAACAGAGAATTAAGAATAAAACACTGAAGATGACCTTTCCTTCTAAGAAGGAATGGCAGCTTCTCTTCAATAGCTTAGAGATCAATCCTAAGCTACCTGACAGAGAGCTCCAGTATTGGAGCCTCAGTTCTATCCTAAGCGCTGCCAAGCTCTTGCTGACATGGCGTAAGTGAGCAGGAAGATGTCCCTACAGGGTTTTTCAGCCCAATTTAAAAAATCCCCTCATGTTGCAAGCAATTCCCCCCTGCTCATGAGTTCAGCAAGCATGAGAAGGAGCCGTATGTCCACAAGCTCCATAGGAGTGAGGACCCCGGACCCTCTCTTGTGTGAAGGAGCTCTTCATGCATACATTGGTGCATGCATAGGATGCTTGGTGGCTTGTGGCTGAATTTTGGTGGGGTGGTGGCGGTGGCAGCAAAAATGGAGCTATTTATTCATTTCTTTATTTGAAATATTTGTGTGCTCCTCCTCAACCAAAAAGGCTCCCTGAGCATTTTACATATAATTAGACAGTCCCTTTCTGTAGGCTTACAATCTAAAAAGACATGACACAAAAGGAAAAAGGAATGGCGGGGGCAAGAAGAGGTGGGAATTCTTTCAGCAGGTCTAATGGAATGACCCTGCTTTCCCCTCTTATCTCCCTCAGCTCAGCTTGCTGGAATGGTTGTTGGTGATGACAGTTGAGGGAGGAGGAGATTTCATGGAAGTGGTCTTCTGCAGGGCTGGAGCAAAATGATTTAAACAAAGGCAGGAAGGGGTTGTGGGGCCACACAGGCTAGCCTTATCCCCTACCACAGCTGCACCTGGCAGACACACATCCTGCCCTGACACATGCCAGCTACACACACACACACACACACACACACACACACAACTTGCATTTTCCTCCACCGTTGCATGGGTGACATGGCATAAGCAGATCAAGCGGGAGCTGCAAAAAAGCCCAGGGGGCCGTGAGTTGTCCACCCCTGATTTAATGTGTGAGAAGGGTTCATTTGGTTGACCCCGGTACTTTCTGAATATCTGAATTTGAAAATTCTGCGTTCTGAATTTTTATCAGCTCATTGGAGTAAATCTCTTTTCAGCATGAGGATCTGCAATGTTTAGCAAACCTGCTGGATTTGCTTGTTAGATGCTGTTGGATTTCCAACTGCCATTTTGACTTTGTTTTCTCCCAATTCCTCAGGCATCAGTCTTTTATTTCTACACACCTCCACAACTAAAATAATGATCATGACACAAGTTTTCATCCCACCACCTAAAATTTGACAGGAAAAATTCTAAATGGGGATTTTTCTTCCCTTTCTCTCCCTGCCTGCCCCCCGCCGCCAAATATCTGCTACTTGCTGGAAATCTGAAATTCCCCTTGTGACTTAAAATGGCCATGCTTTTAAAAATTCATTACAATTGCAGAATGGAAATGGAGAAACACCAAGGGAATTGAAAGGAAACAATTTCCTCTGAAATGCACACATTTTGAAATGCTTCAATATAAAAGCCCTAAGCAGCTTGGGCACTACATGCTTATGAAACTTTCTCCTCCTGTATTCCTCACTGCAATCTCTTACATCCACAGAGAATGTCTTTTCTGTCACCCTTGCAGCTCCTTTTCTCTCCTGCTTTCCACTTTAAAAACTAGCACTGTTTAGCTACCTCCCCTTTTCCCACTGCTCAACCTGTATGCATGAACAGATACAGTGGTGTCGTTTTTAATTATTTTAAGTTTTCAGTATTTCTGCCTCAGAAGGAATCTGACTCTGTACAAACTGGCCCCTGAAATGTCTTTCTTTCCAAGAGCATGAAAGGAGTTTCAAAGGGACACTGGAATCTGAAACTACCGAATTACAATTCATAAAGACGTTAAATTCTACTCATTTGGGTCTAAAGAGAGACAATGGTTTTCTGTCCTGTAACTCAGCATTGCTAAACTGATTGTGTTTATCAACTATCACTACTGTTATGAAGGGTGACTATGCTTATTTGGCATACATATTTCAAGCTCTAATTGAATTGTCATTGTCTCTACTTTTTGCATTTCATTTCCCTCTGACATTACTGTTTATAATTCTCCACTCACCTCTGTGTGTATGTACCTACAACTGAGGATAAGACTTCATGGATCTGATGAAGTGGACTCTAGTCCACAAAAGCTGATGCCATAATAAATGTATTAGTCCTTAAGGTACCATAAGACTCTTGTTTGTTTTTGCTGCAACACATACTATCATGGCTCCACCTCTGGAAAGTGAGTAAGTGCACAATTGGGAAATGCTGGTTAGAGGGCAACACAAAACCTCAGCTACAGCCAGCAACTGCAGATGAGAGATGCTTCTGATTCATTGTCTTATCACTGCAAATTCCTGAACAGCTCTAGGTCAGGAACATGGGGTACAAATGGAGGAGGACATGGATGAGTGGAGAAGGGCAACAACAGATGGGTTTCTGTGGCTAGGATGGCAGAGAGTGGAAGAGGAGGGGTCAAGTTAGTGGTTTCCTTGAACTTTGCATCAAGGAAGCTTCTGTGCTCAAAGCAAATTTCCATATAAATAATACTCTTGTAAAAGTGTTTTGTCCATAAAGCTGCCTAGCTAGTGTGCTTCCTCCTGAACCAGCTATCTTGGTCATTGCAGAATTTGGACAATTATTTTTATTTATTTCATTTCATTTCTATACCACTCAATAGATGAAGTTCTCTGGGTGGTTCACAAAAATTAAAATCAAAGAGCACACAATAAAACAATACAAAATATATAAAACATTAAAACCACAGTAAACAATACAACCAGAATAAAACCTAGCAGCAGTGCAGGGATTTAAAATACAGGTTTGAAACAGCAAAACCACAAGTCTAAAGAGCTAAAATGCTAAAATGCCTGGGAAAATAAAAAGGTCTTCACTTGGCGCCAGAAAGAATACAATGTAAGTGCCAAGCGAACCTCACTAGGGAGCTCATTCCATAGTCGGGGTGCCACAGCAGAAAAAGCCCTCCTCCTAGTAGCCACCCGCCTCACTTCCCACCAATTATGTGGCAAGGAACAGGGGTGTGGGCAAGAGAAAAGAATGTTGGCAAGTGATAAGGCAGTGGGGTTGTTTAGGGAGGAAGCGATGTGGGAAGGATTCATTCTATGGATCATGTTATGGTATGTATGAGTAAAGGTAGGCTGGACAAGCAATTTTCATACTCTAAAAGTGCTCCCTAAGATCTAGTTTGTAAAACCAGATGGTAATGACTTTCTGGGACAGTATCCGCTGCAGTTGGGAGAAAGGTGTAGCTGTTTTTCTATGTTCACGTTGTATCATTCATGAGAGTGGGTAGGTAGATCTGGTTTTTATGGTGCAGCAGCCGCTATGCCATATTGCACATATGTAAGGGATGGATGAATTGGTCTATTTCAGGGAATAAGATTATTGAACTGTTCTGATAGATGTTTGACAGAATTGTGCAGTTGATGTTTAGACTTTACTAGCACAATAGTTATCATGATGAATGATGTTGTGTGTGGAGGGAAGACTCAGAGGGGTGCACAGGGGCTGTGTATGCTCTAAACACAGACACACAGTGCACCCTTTCCCCTGTGGGACCACTAATTCCAGGTCTAGATCCTAATGTAGCTGTCCACCACCCAGCCTGATTTTGTGCAAGGAACCCTGACCTAATGAAAGCAAGTCAGCCTCTCCATTGTAGTTTTATGGGTAACTTCAAAATCTTTATTCTTGACCCACTGCTGAGCAAGGAGCTGCACATTGCTTATTTCTAGGCACACAGAACTCAGAAAAGCCAGGCTTTGTAAGTAAAAACCTTTATTTTTTCAGAATGATCTTAGAAAACAGTGTCACTTGCCACTTCCTTCAAATCCTTCTTTCGCTCCTAGTTCCCATGCCATACTGCAAGTAAGGGTCAAACGATATGTTACACTAAAGGCATAGTGTCCAGCTATGTCTGGTTTGTTGGTTGTTGTTGTTTTTTTTTTTACAAGAATGGCCACCAGATTGGAAAAAAATCAATTTATATCCCCACACCAAAAAAGGGGAGCACCAAAGAATGTTCCAACTATCGAACAGTGGCACTTATTTCACATGCCAGTAAGGTAATGCTCAAGATCTTGCAAGGTAGCCTCCAGCAATTCATGGAACGAGAAGTGCCAGATGTACAAGCTGGGTTTAGAAAAGGCAGAGGAACTAGAGACCAAATTGCCAATATCCGCTGGATAATGGAGAAAGCCAGGGAATTTCAGAAAAACATCTATTTCTGTTTTATTGATTATTCTAAAGCCTTTGACTGTGTGGATCATCACAAATTGTGGCAAGTTCTTGGTGGTATGGGGACACCAAGTCATCTTGTCTGCCTCCTGAGGAATCTGTATAACGACCAAGTAGCAACGGTAAGAACAGACCACGGAACCACAGAGTGGTTTAAGATTGGGAAAGAAGTATGGCAGGGTTGTATACTCTCACCCTACCTATTCAACCTGTATGCAGAACACATCATATGATGTGCTGGGCTTGATGAATCCAAGGCTGGAGTTAAAATTGCTGGAAGAAACATTAACGATCTCTGATATGCAGATGATACCACTTTTGATTGCTGAAAGCGAGGAGAGCTGAGGAACCTTATGACTAAGGTGAAAGAAGAAAGTGCAAAAGCTGGGTTGCAGTTAAACCTCAAAAAAACCAAGATTATGGCAACCAGCTTGATTGATAACTGGCAAATAGAGGGAGAAAACGTGGAGGCAGTGACAGACTTTGTCTTTCTAGGCGCAAAGATTACTGCAGACGTTGACTGCAGCCAGGAAATCAGAAGAAGTTTACTTCTTGGGAGGACAGCAATGACAAATCTTAATAAAATAATTAAGAGCAGAGACATCACACTGACAACAAAGGTCCGCATAGTTAAAGCAATGGTATTCCCTGTAGTAACCTATGGCTGCGAGAACTGGACCATAAGGAAGGCTGAGCAAAGGAAGATAGATGCTTATGAACTGTGGTGCTGGAGGAAAATTCTGAGAGTGCCTTGGACTGCAAGAAGATCAAACCAGTCCATACTCCAGGAAATAAAGCCAGACTACTCACTTGAGGGAATGATCTTAAAGGCAAAACTGAAGTACTTTGGCCACATCATGAGAAGACAGGATACCCTGGAGAAGATGCTGATGCTAGGGAAAGTGGAAGGCAAAAGGAAGAGGGGCCAACCAAGGGCAAGATGGATGGATGATATTCTGGAGGTGACGGACTCGACCTTGGGGGAGCTGGGGGTGGCAACGGCCAACAGGAAGCTCTGGCGTGGGCTGATCCATGAAGTCATGAAGGGGCGGAAGCGACTGAGCGACAACAACAACATGTCTGTTTTTTTAATTTTTATTATTATGAACAATATTTTTATACCACTTCTCATTTGAAACAAATCCTGAAGCAGTTTACAAAATAATAAAAAAAAACAAAAAAGACCACACACATACACACACCAGTATCATGAGGCTGGTACAAAGATCGCTCATGACTGGGGGAAAGCTAAAGCAAACAGATATGTTTTCAATAAATGCCTGAAACATGCCAGCGTGGAGGCCTGATGTACTTCAGAGGTGAGATAATTTCACAGGACAGGTGCCATTTTTTCTCTTCCTAATTACAGGTGTGTGTCTGTATGTGTTGGGGGTGGTGGTACCTCTGGTCAGGACTGCAGCAGATGGGGAAAGGTTTATTCCTCCCTCCCCAGCTGCAATCTGAATGAAAATCACACACACACCCGCTGCCACATGCAGCTATGAGGCTTAGAAAAAAAGTCCCCATCGGGATGGGATAAGCATGTCCTCGCCATGTGCTGTGATCACAACTGCTTGCCCACACCTGTAATTAGATAAAGAAAAAACACAGACATAGGCATGCATTTAGCCTGGTGGCAGGAAGCTATTCTCTTGTACTCTGTAAAGTGCCATGCATGCTGATGGTGCTATATACCTAAGAACAACATTATTTGACATGTACAGGGGAACTCTCTTTCTTATTAAGTGGAAAGATAAGTTTTTTAAAAAACTATTTCTTCATTAAAATTGGATGTGGCTGCAGGGCACCAGTTACTCTGAAGTTGGGATGGCCGTTACCTTTGGTGGGACTCCTTTATTTCAGAGCTCTTGGTTGCTAAGCCTAGAGGATCCTCCATGACTGCAGAAGTGGAATGGAGAGAAGCGCTGCACACCTTAAAGGCGTAGTTGTGATGCTAAAGGCTGTTATTTTTTCTTGATTTTTTCCAGCATGCAATGGCTGCTTTATTGAGCGCCCCCCCCCCCATTTTCAGTGTGCAAGCCACCTACACCACATGCACACTAATGTTTAATTGCCATAAAGATCTAATTAGCTCTGAGTTAAGGAGTACCGAAGGATTGGCCTGGGCAAGGAGAAGAAACCAGGTGCTATATAACCCCAAGAAACCATCACTGGTGACATCAGTGGTACAGCCAGGTTTGGAGCATCAGCATAAAGCTGTGCAATAGTAGGGTAGAGGAGTACCACCATAAGATTTCAGAAAGTCCTTGTTTTCTCAGCATGTTATTAAGCGAGTTGGGATTATAGCTTAGTTTTAAAAAGGAGAGCAGCCAGCATTCTGGCTTGCTTGAGAGCTCTGCTATCTGCTCTGGGAAACTCTTCCCACGTTTCTCAAACTTTCTATACTTGGGCCCCACTCTGAACTAACTTTACACTGTGTCTGTGTCCCTTCCTACCCAACACCAGCAATGGTTTCCATGGTGGAGCATGCTGGCATTCTTATTCATGGTTACATGCAGCTTCCTGTTGCATATGAGGATCTGTGAATGGGGGTACTAAATCAACACTAGATATTAGAAGAGGAATAGAGCAGGATTTCTGACACCCCTCCCAAAACTACAGACAAGGAATTATAATTCGGACAAAAGAACAGCTCTTCCTGGGTTCCTTTTTTCCAAATTAGGTTGAGATGATGGAACAGCAGGGAAAAGGTCACCAAATCCAAGATGGATCAGTGAGGGTCCATTGACTGTGGCCATTCAACCCAGTGGTGGGGAGAGGGCTAACTTGCCCTGGGATCCTATTCTTCCCTGGAAATCTGTGTTTCCTAAATTCATGTAACCCATGCCCTCAAATGGGGAGGATTGCCCATCATTTGAGAATCACTGCCTTCATGTCAAGGGAGTAGGGACAGCTGCTATTGTTTATTAGTGAGGAAGGCACCCTGTATACCATGGGTGCAGAACCTCCTGCCCAAGCCAGCCTATGCAGCCTCCAGGTGTTCCTCCAGGGGGCAGTGCTTAGACTGTAAGGTCCACCTCCTGGAGAAATCCCATCAGAGGGCATCCACCACTGTTATCTCCAATCGGAGATAACAGCAGGGATGTGGGGTGGCAGGACTTGCCTGCACTGGGGAGAGCAGGCACTCTCCTTGGCAACTGTCAAGTCCTACTGCCCCACATCTTCACATCTCTGTTATTACACTGTACAATCTCAGAGGTATCATACTTTTTATTATAGATGACCACTATGTATCTGATTCTTTAAATAGCAGACACGGGCATAAATGGCAATGGTGTTAAACGGGTGGGACTATGTTACAAGAACAAAACTTGACAGTACCTATATACTTATCTACTTACTAGTGACAATGCTTTTGTGGATAAAGAAGGAACTGGGAGAAAGCTGGTGGCTTTTCTTTTTTTCCTCCAGTTCCAACAGACCTGTGAATTCAACCTCTTTGGTAACTGCTGGACTTACCTTAACTGATTGATCAATTTGATATTCATCTAAAGCTGTACTTGAGTGTTAAATTCCACACACTCCCCAATTTATTATTGTTGTTTTTTAACCAGCAAAGATAAAAATGTTGGGGTGCAGGCTAAGAGCACAGCAGGAGGGTGAGGGAGATTCATACATCAATACAAACCAGCAAATAACTAAATACAAGTTGTCTAATATGTTAAAATTAGGTGCTGAATTAACTGTAAAGGCATTCAATAACATTGTAATATAATCTGAAAATGTGTCGAGTGCCTGCCAATCAGCCAAGTGCCCTTACACTTATTGATTCAGAAAATGGAACCAAACAGTAGAAGCAATTGGGCAGAACACTGCCAACATAGGGTCCCCCTTCCATCTCCTGAAGTAAGAGGACTTAACTTTTTTGTGTGTGGAAAATGTAAGCTGAATATTCTGGGAAGAGGCCTATAATATTACTGAGGAGACCATGGCTGCTTCCACCCTCAGTTTAGTATGGTGGAAGGCTCCTGCCATTGCCCATGTTGCATCAATGTGGCAATTCCCCCGTATCCCAGCACAACATTTGACGAAAAGAGATGGCTTTCCCTTCTAGTTCACTTTGTACTTAAAGCTAGTGGCTAGCATCCCCATGAAAAGCAAACTACCTATGTGCTTTCCATTTAACATTAAGAATCACAGGCAACTGGAGCTGAGAGCACTCATTTTATTTTGAGGTCACTATATCTTTTAAAATAGCCTTTTATAGTTTTGCATATTTTTGTTACCTGTTCACAAAGATGGCTAACCACTTCCATTCCCACTTTCACCCCAAATGAAAGATCCAAACTGAAGCATAGAACATACACACTTGCACTGAAACAATAGCCAATTGGTTGTAAAAAATCAGATATACTTGACAAAAAGGAAAACTACAGCCCTGAGATAAATGCAGGCTTCAGTCTTTGAGTCCTCTATACTAGCTATCAGCTGTAAATGCTCTGGTTTCAGTCTACTGAAATGTACCTACCTAGCCACTGGGACAACTGCTAAGAAGCTTAAAAAAAATAAAATCTGCCCATTCAAAAAGCCTGGTGACAGCTTGAGCTAATGTGCTGTTGGCAGCGAGGAGTGTAGCAGAAAACAGAGTAGGCAGCACAGTTTATGACCAAAACGTACAGTGCAATTCTATGCATGTTTATTCAGAAGTCAGTCCTACTGCTTTCAATGAGGCTGCAACCTTAAACAGTATGTGAATAGGGGAGGGGCCACAGCTCAGAGCACATGCTTTGCATGCAACAGGTCCCAAGTTCAATCACTCGTGTCACCAGGTAAGTCTGGGAAAGACCCCTGTCTGAAACCCTGAAGAGCCAGTCAGCGTGGCCAGTAGTGAGCTGGGTGGATCAATGGTCTGACATGGTATAAGGCAGCGTCCTATAAATGCTGCAAGCATATAAATAGGGGTGCAAAACTCCAGGCACCCAGTATGTCACTGGCACCTAAAAACCTAGGCTTGGTGACCAGTGATGTGGGGTGGAAACTTTTACGTGGAAATTTTTCCAGTGCTTTATTTTTCTGCAGAAAATTTTCCATTTCCCAAGTTCATTAGTAAGAATAAATGGATGCCAATTGCAAATACAGTATTAGGCAAGATTGGCAGTTTCAAAGTTGCAATTAATGTTTTGCAGGTGATTATCCCTAGCAAGTATGTGAGAAAATACCTACGTGTCACTGAAATACATATATGTCAGTGTGAAATGGAACTAACAAGTAGGGGCAGCAAAACTAAAGGTACCCCAACAACCTCAGTGGCTGAGAGTTGAACTCTGTTGAAAGAGATGAGTGGCTGTCAACATATCACACCCATTTCTTTGGGTTGCTAAAATTCATTAGTGGAGCCTTCTCCAATCTAGTGCCCCCCATGCTGACTGAAGGATGCTGGGAGTTGTACTCCAACATATCTGGAAGGCACCAGGTTGGGGAAGGCTGAATTAGTGTGTCAACAGTTTTCATTACCTTTGTTTCTTTGTTAAATTTAAGTAAGGGAAGTACATTTTTCCAAGTATTCTAATAAAAATGTCTACATAATATAAAATTTAAATCATACTAAGTATGATTTACTGAAATGTTTGAAGAAAACAACCTGAAAACATACCTGATATGTTTGAAGAAAACAATTAAATCATACTAAGTATGATTTAATTGTTTTCTTCAAACATTTCAGGTTACATATTTGTGGTATACTGAGACAAAAAATTAACATGGGATACTTTTTTAGCTTGTCGTTTATATTACTTGATTTTGGTAAACGTGCTAAATTAGATCACTGTCTAGTGATTTTCTGATGTGCACTGAATTTTCCCACACAAACTGATTTTTTCCCAGTGAAATGCTAATTTGCATCAGAAAATTTTCCAGCAAACCCACATCACTGATGGTGACTTGCATATGCCTTACAGCAGAGATGGTGAAGCAAGTTTTTCCTCACATCTGGTTCCTAAGTTCTGCAAATGTTTTTGCACCCCAAGGAAAAGATATGTGAATAGTCTCTATGAGCAGTGTGTATATATGCATACTGTGTTTCAGTAGTGTGAATAGGGTTATGAATGTATGTGAATGGGGGAGTGCAAAAAAGTGCATGGACACACAGAAGGAATTAATCAATCAATCACAAACCCCCACATCCATGAGGTTACCACTTGTTTAGACTATATTTTACTTATCCAGATATCTAGAGAACTTCATTCATCAAAGCTAATTACTTTTAATACACGGAAAACCAGTGTATTGTTTTCTGAAGCTTTCAAATAGGTCAGTAGTATAACCTCAGGATCATGGGGCAAAACAGGTAACAGCTGTAGTTTGTTTATTTAATTTAAAATTATGTTTAGGCAGCCTCTAAGGGTACAAACCATCTCAAGGCGGCGTACAAGATAAAAACCATACAAAACACATTTCAAGTGGGACCTGCAACAAAACGGTGCAGTATGGAGTACCCTCGTTCAGGGTGCTAGCCAGTCAGCTATATCCTCCTCCAGGATATGCCATTCCATTACCCATGGTTTTCTGTGTTTTTCCTTTCAACACTCAAGTCTGCATTCTGTGCCCACTGAGCATGCTCAGTCCTCACTGGGTTGCTTTGAGTATGCCTCCCACCCTCCACCCCCGCCTGTCTATGGAGGGGCACTTGCCCCCCTCCCTCCTCTGGTGCCACCTAGGTGCGTGTTGTACTCACAGGTAAACTTGCACAGGATTGCAGCGCTAAACCGACAGTTGGACGTTGGGATGCGGTGTTTGAATGTGAGTAAAGCAGGGCAGTGTCATATAAACCCGGCTCGGGGCTCAGCTCCTCGCCCTTGATTAGACTGCTATAGCTTCGTACCTATGCATGTGGGGTGAAAATCTGCTGATCGTTGGACTGTCCAACGATCTGCTGATTTCTTGGGCTGTCCTCCCGTTGTCATTGCAGCTTTTACAAGCGCCTGCCGCAATTTCAAGGGCTCCGCTGAACCGGCCTGTCGTTTCGTGCTGCTTTCCAGTGAGGCTTTGGGCGCTTTTTACCTTGCGATGTCGGTGGGTGGGCTCTTGCTGCTGCCGAAGACCGCAGAAGCGCACGTAGGTGCCAGAGCTGCCTGGGGCAGCGCATCGCTTTGCATCATGCCTAGCCCCGCCTCCGCCTCCAGCGGAGTCTCAGGTGAGCCGCGGCCGCCGCACAGCTGCCCGGCTTGGTGGGAAGCGCTAAGCATTCTGGGAGCTGTAGTTCAACCCAGTCCTGCCCCGTCGGCTTTTTGGACAACAGGCAGACACCGGGCCGCCCCCGGACATTGCGACACATCTCCTCTCGCCACTAATTAGTACCTGCAGCCTCATTTTTATCACTCCACCACCACGGCGGAGGGAGGGAGGCGAGAGGGGGGAGAGAGGAGAGAGGAGAGCCCCTCTCCCACACCACCACCACCACCACCCGCTCTCCCGCAAGCAAGACCACAGCTCCCAGCATGCCCCTCCCGCCTCCGAGCTCCACATCCGCTTTTCACCCCCGCAAGGCCCTGTGGGGCTTGTAGTCTCACCGCGGTATTCACGACGGCTTCGGCGCTGTTTCCGCAAGGAGGGCTCCTGGCTTCTCGATGGGCCGCCACGCTACGGAAGCGGCGTAAGGGGCCGGTTTCTGGACTCTGTGAGGAAAAGGAGGGAGGGGGTGAGGAAAAGGAGGGCTGGCTTTGCTTTGGGGTTGACGGGGAGGTTAAAAAAAAAAAAAAGACCGAGAGAGAGACAGAGAGAGAGAGAGAGAGAGAGAGAGAGAGAGGGAGGGAACGGTTTCCTGAGGAGTCGGGCGGGGTGGGAGGCGGGCGGGGTGGGGGTCAAAGTTACTCGGCCGCCCGAGGCGGGGTGGGTGGTTGGGGTGAGGGGGGGAAGTACCGAGACGGGGCTGAGGCGAGAGCGCGCGAGCCGGTCAGCCAGGAGGTCGCCGCCGCCGCCAGGGCGTCCCTCAGCAACGGTCAGTGTGAGCGCGAGATCCTCGCGGAAGGGGGGGGGGGAGAACGTTAACGAGAACGCGCGCGCGCGCGAGCGCCTCGAGGGAAGGGGGGGGGAAGGGGCTCGCGCTCGCGCTCGTGCTCGCCTGCCTGAGGCGAGGAAGGGGCGTGCTGTCTGCGTGTGTGGGGGGGGGGCGTGCTGTCTGTGTGTGGGGGGCGTAGGGGGGCGGTGGGCCGGGTGAGGTTTCCCCCTTTCGAGGGGCAGGAGAGAGCGGAGGGAAGAAGGCGAGCCAAGAAGGCGTCCTGCTGCGGGGATAGCCCCTGAGAACAGTCCCTGGGCAGTTTTCCTCAGAATACTGAGGAGTATTCTCAGCATAGTCCCTGAGAAGCTTCTACCCCCCCCCCCGCAGCAGTTGAGGAAGGGGGGGTCCCATTATGTTGAGACCCCCCCCACACACGCATATAATGGGACCCTCCCCCCCATTTCTCAACTCCTAGCCCTGAAGCGTGCACGTAAATATCGCGTGTGGGAAGGGGGCGACACTTTTAACACGAGTTTGGGGGTATGGCTGTGATCTGTTTTCCCCTCGACTCCAGTGACCCCTCAGAGCAGAGAAATATGTATACGTGCACACGCACGCACAGGTCATTGTGATTAACAGAACTTAACAAAACGTTTCGGCTGCCGCCTTCATCAGCTGTTAAGATACGAATGCTCTTTCCAAGGTGGCAGTAATAGAGCCGTGAGGATGGCATGTTCAGATCAATTGCAGGTGTTCAGCAGTGTTTGTGCTGTCCTCCAGGTTAAGGCCGTGTGGAGGCACGCGTGCACGCACACAGTGTACTGAATACCCCAATGAGGAAGATACAAAACATAGTCTTTTGACAGAGGCTTCCTAAGCCTGGTGCCCTCCAGATGTGTTGGACTATAACTCCCACCATCCCCAGCCAGCATGGCAAGTGGCTATGCTGGCTGGGATGGTGAGAGTTGTAGCTCAGCTCATCTTTTAACATCAGGAGATTAATACTTATCCCCCCCCCCCCTTGCTAAGGTTGCCTTTGCCAGCCCTACTCCTTCAGTCTTCTGAACTGCCCTCCTCCACTTAGTAGAGGATACACCATCAGCAGAGGGGTGTGTAGTCGTGGTGGCACTGCTCTCCTGTTAACTTCTGTTTGTCTGAACAAATGCTTTTATATCCTGCCTTTTGCTGGCTTACAGCTGAGAAGAGAAATGGCAACACAAATATTAAAACTGTCCTGTCAGTAAAACAGAAGTTAAAATGTCATAAAACCCATATCGGCGACCGCAGACCAAAAACACATCATTGAAGGCACTGACTACAAAAATGTCCTCCAGAATGAAGCAGTCTTAAAAACCTGATTTAAAATGGGCAAAGATGGGGCAGGGCAGACAAACTTCCCTTGGATGGCTATTCCATAGTTTAGGCATCACTTATTTTGGAGATCAGGGTCAAGTCTAAGGCCAAGTCATGTGCCTATTAGCAGCTTCCCTTAACCAGTGAGGATCACAGGAGAAGCATGTGTGGGTCCTGTCAGAGAGACTGTCACAAAGCCATTGTTGTTCAGTCATGTCCGACTCTTTGTGACCCCATGGACCATAGCACACCAGGCCTTCCTGTCCTGCGCTCTCTCCCGGAGCGTGCTCAAGTTCATATTCATTGCATCCGTGATGCTATCTAGCCATCTCATCCTCTGCTGTCCCCTTCTCCTTTTGCCTTCAGTCTTTCCCAGCATCAGGGTCTTTTCCAGGGACTTTTCTCTTCGCATTAGGTGGCCAAAATATTTGAGCTTCAGCTTCAGTATCTGTCCTTCCAATGAGCACTCAGGGTTGATTTCCTTTAGGATGGACTGATTTGACCTCCTTGGAGTCCAGGGGACTCATAAGAGTCTTCTCCAGCACCACAGTTCGAAAGCATCAATTCTTCGGCGCTCAGCCTTCCTTATAGTCCAGCTCTCACAGCCATACATTACTACTGGGAAAACCATAGCTTTGATTAGACGGACCTTTGTTGGCAAGGTGATGTCTCTGCTTCTTACTATGCTGTCTAGGTTTGCCATAGCTTTCCTCCCAAGGAGCAAGCGTCTTTTAATTTCATGGCTACAGTCACCGTCTGCGGTGATCTTGGAGCCCAAGAAAGTAAAATCTGTCACTGCTTCCATTTCTTCCCCTTCTATATGCCAGGAAGTGATGGGGCCAGATGCCATGATCTTCGTTTTTTTAATGTTGAGTTTCAAACCAGCTTTTGCACTCTCCACTTTCACCCTCAACAAGAGGCTCTTTAGATCCTCTTCGCTTTCTGCCATTAGGGTGGTATCGTCTGCATATCGGAGGTTGTTGATAATTCTCCCGGCAATCTTAATTCCGACCTGTGATTCATCCAATCCAGCGTTTCTCATGATGTACTCTGCATATAAGTTAAATTAGCAGGGTGACAATATGCAGTCTTGTCGTACTCCTTTCCCAATTTTAAACCACTCGGTTGTTCCATGTCCGGTTCTTACTGTTGCTTCTTGACCCTCGTACAGGTTTCTCAGGAGACAGGTAAGGTGGTCTGGTACTCCCATCAGTTTAAGAATTTGCCAGAGTTTGTTGTGATCCACACAATCAAAGGCTTTAGTGTAGTCAATGAAGCAGAAATAGATGTTTTTCTGGAATTCTCTTGCTTTCTCCATGATGCAGCGAACGTTGGCCATTTGATCTCTAGTTCCTCTGCCTCTTCGAAACCCAGTTTGTACTTCCGGTAGTTCTCGGTTCGCATACTGCTGAAGCCTAGCTTGTATGATTTTGAGCATCACCTTGCTGACATGTGAAATGAGCGCAATTGTGCGGTAGTTTGAACACTCTTTGGCGTTGCCCTTCTTTGGAATTGGAATGTAAACTGACCTTTTCCAGTCTTGTGGCCACTGCTGAGTGTTCCAGATTTGTTGGCATATTGAGTGCAGCACTTTAACAGCATCATCTTTTAGGATCTTAAATAGCTCAGCTGGAATGCTGTCATCTCCGCTAGCTTTGTTGTTACTAATGCTTCCTAAGGCCCACTTGACTTCACTCTCTAGGATGTCTGGCTCAAGTTCAGTGACCGCACTCTCATGGCTATCAGGGACATTCAGATCTTTCCTGTATAGTTCTTCTGTGTACTCTTGCCACCTCTTCTTAATCTCATCTGCTTCTGTTAGGTCCCTGCCTTCTTTGTCCTTTATCATGCCCGTCTTTGCACAAAACGTTCCCTTGAGATCTCCGATTTTCTTGAAGATATCTCTAGTCTTTCCCATTCTGTTGTTTTCCTCGATTTCTTTACATTGTTCATTTAAGAAAGCCTTCTTGTCTCTCCTTGCTATTCTCTGGAACTCTGCATTCAGTTGGGTATATCTTCCCCTTTCTCCCTTGCTTTTCGCTTCCCTTCTTTCCTCAGCTACTTGTAAAGCCTCATCAGACAGCCACTTGGCTTTCTTGCATTTCTTTTTCTTTGGGATGGATTGAGTTGCTACCTCCTGAACAATGTTACGGACCTCCGTCCATAGTTCCTCAGGCACTCTGTCTATCAGGTCTAATCCCTTAAATCTCAAAGCCATACAGGGCAGGTTTTAACCTTACAAGGAGCCCAATCTCCTTCCTAGCCCTACCCTGATGAAGACCTAGTTCACAATTGTTGTTCTCAACTAGAGCAGTCTGCAGAGAGCTCTACCTGAGAACAGCTCTATCCTTCCCGGTATACCATGTAAAGTGAGGGATATTTTCCCCTGAGTCCTCTACTTGTTGCTTGCTTCCTGCTAAGAAGCTTTGGCTTGGTAAGAGAAAATTTCACCCTGTTGCCCACTTTTCTAGACATCCACTAAGGGTCTCACCACAGTAATGCAGCCATCATGAGGTCTTTCCCAAGTTGGTGCCCTGCAGTTGTTTTGAACTATGACTACCATCAGCCCCAGCCCGCATGGCCAGTGATCTTGGATGATGAGAGTTGTAGTCCAAAATATCTACAGGGCACCAGATTGGGTTAGAGTCAGCCATGTCTTGGAGTAACCCTGTCTCCTTTGCTCACTTTAACATGGCTGCCCTCTTTCATTCAAACAGTAGCCCCTGGATAATTGGTTGAAGCAAGACTGGTGAGGGGTTTTTTGTTTTGTTTTTGTTTTTAAAACAACGTTCTTGAATTAAAATGGGTGGTGATGTGTTTTCCTGTTGAGCTTATTCTGGTTGAAGTTCCTGTGTTGTTTTCAGGGGCATGTGTAATGATGAATGGACAAAGAGTCAGAGGAGGAAGCGTTCCCCTCAGACGTACTTTTGTGTATATCTGAAAAATACTGAGTGGTGTATGTTGTTCTAGAAAAATATGAATGACACCTGCCCCCTCCTCCCCAGTGCTCCCTTAGAACAGTAGGAAATCAGAATGTCCTAATGACCTGGATATGCCTTGCAATAAAAAGCACTTGGAAGCAGTAAGTTACAGGCATAGTAATACCCATCTAAATATACACCTGATTGCCTAGGATGTTTGTGGCTAACATTAGTATGTCTACACGTAAGGAGTTCTCAGTCGCTTGAGGCTTTAAAAAAATTATGACTGTCCTTTTGAAGACTCTTGGAGATGGTGACTGTACATTTGTACTTTCAAAACATCTTTTAAATTAGAAGTCAGACACTTATTAGGGCTACAGTGAATCCCTGTGCTAGTCTTTAATGAATTGTATTAATTTACCCCAGCAAAGTTAAGCATCCTCCATTCTGAAGAGCTGTACAGTTCCCAAACAGGAATGGATTTAGTCTCCTAAATCCTGCTTTGAGGTAGGGAGGTGATGCTTGCACCAATATTTCAGGGAAACAGAGGCACTGGATTGAAGCAAAGTGTCCTAGCCTAAGGCCAAACAGTGACTCAGTGGCAGAGTCAGAAATGGAATGTAAGATTTCCTGGTTTCCTGAGTAGTATATAAGGATGAGTTGTATCAGGGGGAACTCAGGTTTCTAATTCGGAATCCACAGTCAGTGGAAATGTCTTTAGTATTGCTGGTCCCTTTTCTGTTGTGTTTTATGCTTTTGTGGGTAGGTGATACACTGCTTTGTAATATCTGTTTTGGTATCCTCAGTACAAACAAAACAGGCTCACATCTTTATAATCCATTTAAACAGAAATTCTGGCTTTCCTTAATTTTCCTACAGCTAGTGCTACAGAATATCTGATGTCTGATAATAAGGTTGTTTGGTTGTCTTGTGTATCAAGACCCCAATCAATGTAAACATATTTCACTCAACATATACATACAGCAACAGGCTATTCAAACTGAAACAATGTCTGCATTGAAATGTATTCCGAAAATGCTTTTCTTGGCTTTATAGTAATGAAAAACAACACTGAATTTCTTTACAGTGGGGGGTGGGATTGTAGTTGGACTTGACGGTTCTTTAGGAGAAAAATATTCCAAAAGGAGCAATAACATATTAGCTTCATTAGCCAATTGAAGATGGGTTATGGTGAACTTGGAAGCTTGCTCAATACTTCATGACATTTCAGTTGGTTCTAATAAAGGTATTATGCTATTGCTTCTTTTGGATTATTTTTATGTTGTCAGGGTTGATGTTTTTCAGACTGTCACACTGTCTGGGCTATAGCCAGTCAGTGACTTTCCAAAATGTGCCCATTCCATTTGTGCTGTCTGTGCTTTTTCGTGAGGGAGATTGTGAGGGACTACCTGATACCAAGCCTTCCCACCTCCTTTTTTTTCATTTGAGTGGTCCCTAAAGTCTATAGGTCTCAGAATGTAATGCTATCTACAGCTTTCTGAGGGCCCATTTCACATTGAATCACTGCATCCTTCTGAGGTCACGTACTGTATTAAGGTGTGTTGCAATATGTCTTATGTTCCATTTGATGGCTTTCTATAGATGATGCCAGGAGATCTGGATATGAATTGCCTAGTTTAGGTGTTGTGGACATGGCTCTCACAGTAAAAACTATAGTATAATATAGTTTAATAAAACTTACTGGTATAATATGCCTTAATTAATCTCCAGATTTTTGTTTGAGAAAATCAAGGGTCTTAGGCTGCTCAGAGTTATTGGATAATAGTACCCACCGCCGCAAAAGCATGTATTTTTGCTTGTCTGATGAGGACTCCTCCCACACTGCCTCCCACATGCCTGTTACTTCTGTTTTACATCCGACTTTGAAAACAACTGAGCAGCTCCCCGTTTCTGGGTAGTTGTCATGACGTGTGAACCTGGCAGTCTGAGTTGTTTGGGGTTAAACACCCCAGAGTTTTAACCCAACAATAACCCATGGAGCTGCCTTTCTGTCCTGGCAATGAAGGGGTGAAACAACACATTAAATGCCATTATGTACAAACTGGGTGTGTTGCTGTGGTGGCATGCTAATTTGAAGCAGTACCCACATAGTATCAGCGCAAGGATAAGTGTAGGGGATGGTGCATTTGTACAATACAGTGGCATAGTGTGATGCTTCCTGTTTGCCCTCCATTTCTCTTGGGAATGTCAAACATGACCCTCAGTACTATTTTCTTCATGTTTCTGATTGTAGTGTATACAGTCTAATGGGTTTTGCCATATATGAAATATTTTTGTGTCTTGCCTTTAAAAAGTGTTTGAACTCAGTCTGTTGACTCTATCCTCCCATCACTTGTCATTCTATCTTGGTTCCTTTTCTGAGCGCTCTACACATAGCACACCTGCATATTTTTTCATGTTGTCTTGTTGCTTTGGCTTTGACCAAAGTCAGGGAACTAGCCCATTTCTTTCAAATTCTGAGCTTTAATCACCAGTGTAGCCTGTTTTCTTGTTGAATAATATGAGAAGAATGTTGTCAAAGTGATTCATTCTTCCTTTATTATTATTTTTCTCCTGGAACTTCCTTGTAAGTACCCAGGAATTCAGATGCTAGTATTTTGTAGTCCCATGAAACATCACCGCCTTAAGCTGTGCTTAAGCTTAAAGTGTCTAAGTAATTTGTACAAGGCCTAGTTTAACTACAAGCTCTAACCTGGGAGTAAGCCCCATTGAACACAATGACCAGGTTCACACGATTGGCAGGCCGTTAAGCTATGGTGGCTTGTTAATTATGCTGCACACGCCAGTTACATGCCGGGGGGATTTTTGTAATTACCCTTGGCAGTGCAGCTTGTCGTGTTGTGCGAATCTGGCCAAAGTCGCTTTTTGCTGTGGGTAGGAAGCCACCCAGAATCCATGGGCTGTTGTAGGGTTCTGAGTGGCTTGTTATCCATGGCAACAAGTCCCTCTGGCCAGGTTTGCGCAACACGACAAGCCGATCTGCCAAGGATAATTTTGCAGGTCCCCTAGTATGTGACTGGCCTGTGCAACATAATTAACAAACCGCCATGGCTTGTTAAATGCCTGCCAGTTGTGCAAACCAGGCCAGTGGGGGCTTCCAATCCTAGCCTTGATTGTTTGGAAGCAAGTTAAAATACTGACTTCTTACACAAAGGGAAGCAAGTTGGACTTGAAGTGGGCAGGGGGCCTTTTAGAGGTAAAAGAGCTCCAACTACTTTGCTCAGTGTCCCCTTTAGATTTTCACTTTGAACAACAAGCAAGTGTGTCATTTGTGTACATCTGGAGCTCTGTGAGATGGACTTTGGCATCAAAGGTCATTTTCACATGTAAGACTAAATTGGCTCCTGATGTGAATGCAAAACCTGCATTAGTTGTAGTGTACAATTTCTGTTCTGAATTTGCTTCTACGTTAACAAAATTCTTACATAATGCAAGAAAGGCTCAATTGTATAGAAATGCCATATTGTGATTGGACACTGTCTACTAAGTCATGTTGAAAGGAGGCAATAGTTGATGCCCCATCCCTCTTCCTCTCTCCCTCCTTATTTCTTGTCCTTCCTTCAAAGAGCCCACTGCAGCATATTTGGTTCTTCCCCCACTCCATTTTGTCCTCAATACAACCCTGTGAGGTTAGGCTAAGAGAAAGGTGAGACTAAGACCTGGTTTGCACTTTCACTGCAGCTTAAACAAGCCACAGTGCATGCTGGCTGTGATTTGAATAATCACTGCCCAGGTCATGTTGTCCAAACCCAGGCATGGCTTTCTGGAAGGTTAAACAACCCTCAAATAACCCATGGCTGTTGTTGGGTTATTTGAGCATTGCTTAACCCTCCAACAGCCATGCTGCCCTCGTTTGGATGACATGACAAGCCATGCCTGGGTGATGATTATTCATATTATGCCCGGCATATGCCGTGGGTTGTTTAAGCCATGGTGATGGTGTGAACCAGCTCCTAAGAGTATCACTGAGTGGGGATTTGAACCTGGATCGCTCCAGCCCTAGTCCATCTCTCTAACCTATATGCTCTGGCTCATACTGCACAGGTAGTATAGCTAAGTACTCTGTTGTGCCTAGATCCAGATACAGTTGAGGGCATTCCTCTGCCACCCTTCTAGCTACCAACTGTCATTTCTGAGGCCATCAGAGGGAGGGGAAGCAGTAGCCAGGCACTCCTCCATCATGGCTGGATTCAGACCTTCTGAGAACCCCACTTCCCTGAGCAACATTTTGTCTTTATTTGGTATTTGTGTTGGATATTGTTAGTTATTTTGGAAGCCAGTTTTCCTCTGGATAGTGGAATGCAAATAATAAAACCTCTGGGGGTTGGCCAGACCTGCTTGTAGTGGAGTTTGGTTAGCTGGGTTGACTTCCACGGTGGCTGCCTTAAACAACCTTTCTCAATAAGATCTCAAATGAGATCTCAATAAGGGCAACACTTTCCTGTGTTGCCTTGTGTCTGTGGCTTGCAGTTCTTGAGTTATATTAGGTGCATTTAAACTAATCTCACAATGAGGCTGGTATTATAGCTGAATATAACAAAAATACTAGTTCTTTCTTGCATTAATTGTCGCATAATGTTACGCCATTGTTTAAGAGGTGAAAGGAGAGAGGATGTAGCCTTGCTCTCTCTAGCCTTCCACTCATTGAAGGTTGGGTGAAGAAGGGAATGGTTACCAAGAACTGAACTGCTTTTTCCTGTCACAGGAAAGAAATGGCAAGCAGTAGCTGTGTTTGTGGTGTTATTGTTTTGATGATTCTATTAAAGCACAGGAGCGTCCTTTTTCTTAAATCAACTTGAGACAGAGGGATATTTTGAAGGGAGTTAGATCTAGATTGCAACTGATAGTAAGAAAGGGTCCCCACATTTCAATCCCCACATTTGAGTTTTACATTGTCCAAGACTGCTGCGGTTTGAGTGGAAAGCCAAGCTTTGACAACAGAGATAATGGATGTATATTGATGTAATTAGAAGGACCAGCAAGTTGATGTCTGGCTCAGGGGCAGTGTCTACTTTCTGTTTTAAATCCAGCTTCTATAACTGGTAGGATTAGGAAGTTGCTCTGATTTGTCAGAAGGTACACTGTGGTTTTCCTAATTCTCTGGGTTCTTGAATTCTACAAGCATGTAGTAGTCTTTCCTCTGATTTTTCTCATTGCTACATGTCTTTGGCATGTAGTGTTAGTGCTAGATGCTGTTTTCAAGCTGAATTGTGAGGTAGTTCTATTTATGGCAAGGTGTGAAGATAGGGATGTTCATGATTGATTTTTGACATGAGAAACCTGGAAGGTGGTACCTCAAATTGTTTTGCCCCTATTTCTATCCAAATGGATCTAAAGCATTTCATGGAAATAGTTTTGTTTGTGTTTTGGAGCTACATAACCTAATTATATATGCTTGGATGCATGAAGTTGCCTTATATGAACTCAGTACAAAGGTACTGAAAACTGTTGACACACTAATTCAGCATTCCCCAACCTGGTGCCTTCCAGATATGTTGGAGTACAGCTCCCAGCTTCCTTCAGTCAGCATGGGGGGCACTAGATTGGAGAAGGCTCCACTAATTAATTTTAGCAATCCAAAGAACTGGGTGTGATATGTTGACGGCTACTCATCTATTTCAACAGAGTTCAACTCTCAGCTACTGAGGTTGTCGGGGTAACTTCAGCTTTGCTGTCACTACTTAGTAGTTCCATTTCACACTGACATATGTATTTCAATGACATATATGTATTTTCTCACATATCTGCAAATTACAACTTTGAAACTGTCAAGCTTGCCTAACATTGTATTTACAATTGGCATACACACATTTTTATTAATTTATGTAATGGAAAATTTTCCACAGAAAAATCACTGAAAATTTTTCCACCCCACATCACTGTTCAGGACCTTTTAAATGAGTTAGTCTGGTAATTCATACAACAACCCTGTGAGGTAGGTTATTATCTTTATTACAGATGGAAAGCTGAGGCTTAAGAGATGGTGTGGCTTGCCTAGGGTTACCCAAGGAATTAATGTTTGGGGCTGAGCTGAAATTTGAAATGGGAACATTTACCTTTAAGCTCAAGCTCTTCACTGCTACTTGGCTCCAGCTTCAGGACACACTTCCTGAAGCTTCACCTTGTCCAAAGAGCAGCATTCTAGCTTAAGCCTCTCTAACCCACCACATTTTTCCATGGAGGTCTCCCTTCTAATTGCAAGGCTGGCCCTGGCCGTATCTCTCCAAGAGATAACAGGCTTCGCCACCCTATTCTCTTGCTGTTAAAAAATCTGCCCACCCCCATAAAATAAGGTTTACAAGGACGATAAATCTTTAGAGAGACTCTGCCAGATGACAAATTAACTAGCTGATCTTTGCATACAACATTTTAAAGATATGAATCCCTATGTAACTGCTAAGTATTATTCATTTCAAAAGAGAAGAGAGAGGGATAGGTAAGGGAGAGTTGCTTGTGCTTGCAAGCCTGCACTTTTATTTCTCTCTGCTCCCATCTACAAAACAATAGAACTAATTGATAGGAATCTTCCTAGGTTCTCTCTCTTGCTACTTGCAAATATGGGTAGAAAAAGCATGCTGCTATTAGAAGATAGTGTGTTCAGAACTGTAATAGATGCAGCTTTCTGAGTCATGAGAGGAGAGAATTTGCTGTTTTCATTGGGTATATAGGGTAGTAGTGTCTAAAGGAAACATTTGTTTTTGGCAACTGCAAGTAGTTATTCCTGGCTTGAGGCAAGCTAATTCTACTTTTATGGGTGGGTCATTTCATTGCAATTGTGTGTGACTGGACTTAATTTTTTTACTGCTGTCTTCTGCGTAGAATTTTCAACCAAGTTAGGAGTAAAGAATGAACTTCTCAGCCTATATGGCAATAGCAATACACAAGAACACAAGGCAACATTAGCTTCTTTGAGATCAGGGTCAGCAAAGTTGGGCATCTACTGAAGGCCCACACCCCAACTGGGGCTCACTGGCAAGAGCCCCCTGGAGCTGCTCCTCCTCTTCACCATTACAACCTGCTTGTTCACCACCTTCTCTCTCTGGTGGTGAGAAGGAGGAGATACTGCTGCCCACTTTCTCTCTGTCTGTCAAGCAAGTAAGTGGTAGGAGTGATGAGAAAGAAGATGAGGAGCAAAAGCAGCTGGTGACAGTGGCGGTGAGAAGGTAAACTCACTGAGGGAGTGGAGAACCATTGTTGCCCAAGGGCTCCCAAAGACCTAGACCCAAAGACCTAGTAAAGGTGATGTCTCTAAAAGACACAGACATCTACGATGGTCTTTTCAGAATGGATGTATATATGTATGCAAGTCTGATATCAAGCCTCCAGCAGCTGGGAGTTGCTGTATTCTTTCTCTACCGTTCAGAGTTTTTGTGGAGGAGAGAAGTTTCTCAAAATCCAACAATGTGGTTGTGATGAGGAAACACCACACCTGCTGTATAGTGTTCTCCTTCTGAACTCTTAAAGGGACAGAAGGCATGCCTCAGATGGAATGTGGCACCTTGCCATAGTGCCTGTTCTAAGGACCAAATGCCCTGCGGGCCAAGGAGCCAGCTGCTGTTTCTGCTGACACTTTTTCTCTCTCTGTATCTCACCCACACCCTGTTAACTTAAGAACTTGGTGCCTTGTGAGCATGCTTGCAAGTGGCCAGTTGTTTGGTCATCTAGAAGTTTCTTCTGCCTCCCTCCCCCTCCAATTTCTTTAGACTTGGGGCTATCTGGAGTCAAGGATCCATATAAAATGGCTGTATCTACTAGGAACCTTCTGGATAAGGGACGGTTATAATTAAATTTTAAAAAGAATTTGAATAAGCTACCTAAAATAGTACTTGGGATGAGAGGTAGACCTGTTTCTTACTCACTTGAATTTCTAGTGGTTCTTTCTTTTTGGACTCAGTGAGTAGATCAGCCTTGTATATAAGCCCACAAACGTTACTAGCCTGCAATAAATTTTATTACACTGCCGAGGGCTGGCAGAGAAGGGACAGAGAACTTTGTTCTTGCTGTATTTCTATGCTGGGCACAGAAGTGGCAGAGTACTCCACCCCTTCTCAGTCAGCTTGTATGCAGTTCCATGTACTCACTTGCATGCAGTATCTTAGAATCATAGAATCATAGAATAGTAGGGTTGGAAGGGGCCTACAAGGCCATCGAGTCCAACCCCCTGCTCAATGCAGGAATCCAAGTCAGAGCATCCCTGACAAATGGCTGTCCAGCCTCATCTTGAAGGCCTCCAGTGTGGGAGAGCCCACCACCTCCCCAGGTAATTGGTTCCATTGTCGTATTGCTCTGACACTCAGGAAGTTTTTCCTGATGTTCAGCCGGAATCTGGCTTCCTGTAACTTGAGCCCATTATTCCGTGTCCTGCAGTCTGGGATGATCAAGAAGAGATCCTGGCCTTCTTCTCTGTTACAACCTTTCAAGTACTTGAAGAGTGCTATCATGTCTCTCCTCAGTCTTCTCAAGGCTAAACATGCCCAGTTCTTTCAGTCTCTCTTCATAGGGCTTTGTTTCCAGTCCCCTGATCATCTTTGTTGCCCTCCTCTGAACCCTCTCCAGTTTGTCTGCATCCTTCTTAAAGTGTGGTGCCCAGAACTGGACACAGTACTCCAGATGAGGCCTAACCTGTGCTGAGTAGAGGGGACCTAGTACTTCCCGGGATTTGGAAGCGATGCTAGACATCAAGATGCTAGATCTTGATGTCTAGGGCTGCCAGACTAGTGCTTAAACACGAGGTTAGTTCTGACTTAACACCATGTATGGACCCTTTGTGACTTCAACATCTCATATTTGTCATTGATTCACATTGATCGTTAAACGTTTCACCCATATTTTAGACACTGTACAAAATGTGCAGAGACTGAATCAGGATTACCATTTAAAGTTTTGATCTCTTTTTTAAAAGAGATCCAAGGAAGCTAATTTCCTATTTGGAAGATCTCGAGCAGCAGCCCTCTGCTCGGTTTATGGCTCTTAGTGTACACAGAGATTGAGACAAGTAACACAGTTAAGGAGTTAATTTTTATTGAGCCATTGCATGATGATGATGATGATGATGAAAACCCAGTTTAGTATTGAGCCAGTGTATGATGATGAAAACCCAGTTTAGTTGGCCCAAGATAATTGAACATTTGTAAGGGGAGGGGGAGAATCCCTTCTTAGATATAGAAGTATGGAAAGAGGTAATGATGAAAGGCAAACCTGCTAGCCAAAATCTTGCAAAATTTAACTGAAATATCCTCTACTACTTTCCAATTAAGACCAGACTTTAATCCATAGCTTATACGTTGATACAGTAGGGTTAATGCTGAAATCTGCCTCAAATGATACCAAAGTCAGTCTAAATGACCATCTCAAAGCCATGGGTCTTAACTAAGACCCCTCATAGGACAGTCTAGAGCAGGGGTGCACAACCTACAGGCCGCATGTGGACCCCGGAGTTCTGTTGTGTGACCCCCGGCCACTGCCAAATTCCCACCCACCCAGAAGGGGCTCACATTTCTGTTTCCACACCACTAATTGCTAACTGGAAATGGCGCTGCCAGTCAGGGTCACTGGAGGGGAGAAGGATAAAGCCTCCCTTTCCCCACTGTGTTGCTAGTGGCAATGCAGAAGTAGCATGTCCGGTTAGGTTGAAGGGAAGGGGGAGGAGACTTTAGCCTTCTACACCTCCCAGTGCCCAGTGTTGCTGCTTCCCCACCGCTGGTGAGGACTGCGTAACCCTGAAGCAGCCTGACTTTGAAGCAACCTCCACCCTTCCTCAGCCTTGTTGCTGTAGGACTTCTGGGATGGAGAGAAGGTTAAAGTGTCCCCCCCCCCTGGTGTGCATTTGTGTCGGCCCCAGGTCTCCCACTGATACCGGATGTGGCCCTTGGGGCCAAAAAGGTTGTGCAGTCCACGTCTAGAGAATGAGTGCTTCCATTACATCATTTTTCTTTTTTTCTCATTTTCTTCCTCCTGTGTCCGATTGTGCCGTTCTGTTTGCCTTTCACAACAATCCACTGTTAGGAGACTATAGCTGTGCTCTGTGTGCTGCTGTCACGGCAGAGTGTTGCTATGGGAGCAAATAAAAGCCTTGGGCCAAACAGCCCATGCAAGGAGCTTTGAGTTGTATGAGTTTAAGTGGCTGGCCATAAAAGAGGAGAAAAGCATAGAGGAATCTGAGGTCCCGAGTGCTGCTTTACCTTCCATCTTTTCCCTTGCTTGGCAGAAAGATTCTTGAGGTGATGAAAGAAGAAAAGCAAAGGAACTGAATAGATATAGACTAGAAGTAAGCAACCTTTTTGGGCCATGGGCACATTTGGCAATTTGGGAAACTGTCCTGGGCACCACCACAAAATGGCTGCCATAGGAGGCATGGCAAAGGGCAAGTGACCTGCCCAAAAGACTGAGTACAAGGCAGAGGTGGAGTCTTGAGCCCCAACCACTAAACAATTCCTTTGACCCCACAGTTTTCTGCACCAGCAGAAACCTGGTTCACAGTGATCCCAGCAGTCAGTAAGAAAATGTGTTAATTGAAAGAAAAAGTGAGAGGGGTAGGACATCTTGGTGGGCACCAAGAAAGGTGTCCAGGAGTCCATTGGTGCCCATGGGCACCACATTGCCTATCCCTGATATAGACTGTTATGGTTTTTACTGGTCCTAGCCAAATTTGGCTCTTCCCCAGCATTAGTGGGTTGACTTGTAGAGATGAAGTGGGCCATATTTACTCTGATCTTGTACCATTCTGAACAACCTTGGGCTTTAGGGAACATCCTTTTCTGCTTGCTTTGTGTCATTTTGCTAGGGATGAGCTCTCTTCTGTTGCAGTGAGTTTTCATGCCTGTGGGCCTTTAGTTGGAAGCTAGGAGCCTTTGCCCTTCATGCTGTCACCCATCCACCTGTGGCCTGTTTATCTTGGCTGTCATGGAAGGAAGCAGAGTCTTTCAGATATAAGCTTTCTGAACAGGATCTGCAAGTGAATGGAGAACTAATAGAATATGAGGGACTCTGACTGGTTTCATTTGCCTGAAAGGCAACTTGCTGCCTGTGGGAAGGAGCCAAGGCTACTGTGTGTGACCTCAGTCTCAGGTGAAGATATGTGAAAATTCAGAATAGAAGGGGAGATGTCAGTGTTACCCTCCCTAGCTGGAAACTCATAACCTATTTACATTTGCTACCACAATATTAATTCCCAGGGAACTGACTGTTTCCCCTTCCTTCTCACAAGAGGATGTGGTCATTGACTTGTTTGGGTTCACTGCTGCTCACACCTAGTACCAGTCACAAATTGTTGGTGTTACTGACTATCCCTGTACTAGGTATCTTTGCTGTGCTATCACTTTAGTGCTTCTACATCCTGTGAATTCAGCTTGTATGTTGCTACTTGTTGGAAAGTAAACTTACTTTGGCAAGAAGAACTTGTCACACCCATTGACCTTACTGGCTATAATTGCCCTCATGCTTGAGGAGGTCTATGCGATCTTATTTTTCTCTATATCTGGGATGTTCAAATCTTGCAAGATCTTCTGAGATTTTTTGGAACCAATCTGAAGTAGTTTTAGAACACAACAATATGGCCCTCATCCCGGAAGGAAGCCTGGTGTGGCTGTATCAGCCAGAGTGTGGGGAGAACTGGGTTCAAATCCAAGCTTAGCTCTGAAGCTCACTGGGTGACCTTGGGCCCCTCGTTCACGCTCAGCCTAATCTATCTCACAAGATTGTTGTATCTAATGGATTTTGGGGGGGAACCATGTATGCCACCTTGAGCACCTTGGAGGAAGGACGTGATAAAAACGTAATAAATGAAAGAATACCAAAAGCTTTTACCAAAAGCATTTCATACTGCAGTTGCACTTGGCTCGCTTGGGAAACTTGGCTGGACTTTGTTGCCCTACTGCCTTTATCTTTGTTATGCACTGATTCACAATTAAATAATAGTCCTCTCTGCCATGTTCTGACCATAGTACCTAGGATTTCTTTGTGTCTTTTTGGGTCTGTATGTGGGAGAAATTACTAGCATGTTCACAAATTCAGTGGCACACATTTCCTTTGTTTTCTTGAGCTATGGTGTGCTTGTGGTGGATGGTAGATGGCAGGGGAGAAGTCTTCCATTCCTCCTCCCATTGTGCATGCACATAGTATTTTCTAATGAAAGTGTTGCCTTCCTCCATCTAATGTTCACACTACCTCTCTGCCAGCTTGAGGCCATATCAGAGACACCAACTCTCTCAAATCTAGGACAGTGGGTAGCAAATTAGGACACAGTGAATGATTTGAGCTGGAAAATGACAAATAATATTGAAACACTGGAATCAGAAACCAGGGCTTCTTCGTGGCTTTAACTAGTGCTTACAATGCATTGTAAAACCACCAGAGTACCTTTATATGTAAATTGCCACAAATGGACATTAGCTTAGTTGTGAACTGGTATGGTGAAGTAGATAGCTCTGGCAGATGCGGGTTCAAATTCCTGGTCATTTATCAGCCTCACTTCTGTCTCTGTAAAATGAGGATATTCATCACCTACTTCATAGGTTTAGAGTGCAATCCTATCGATAGCGCCCTTGATGATCGGAAACCCCTGAACTTGGGGGCTTCCTATCATTCCGTGTACTGCGGGAAGAGTGGCATTGGCAGTCTTTGCTTCCTTGTCCTCCCACCCTGCATCTTTCACTAGATAGCGCTTTAGGAGGGGAAGGAAGGAGGCTGGAGAGGCTCCAGGGTAGCTTGTAACCTGGCCTCTCTGGTCTCCTGCCCTCCCTGCCCACTGAAACTCCCCCTTCCCCCCCTCTCCAAAGTTGCTTTGCTGACCTTGAAGGGTAGGCAGCATGGCTTTTTCCACGTTGGCTGTGAGGGGGCAATGGAGGGAGATCGGATCTCTGACTACCCCATCCAAGGTCAGAGCACTGTCTCCAACCTTAGAGGGGGCAATCCCCAGAATCCTATGGCCCCTCAGACAATGTCTAGGGGCCATAGGATTGCTCCCTTATTGAGGTAAGCAATTGTGCCTTTAAGGATATAGATATAATTCATAATAGACCCTTCAGTGTGGTGACCCCCTTCCTAGGAAATTATCTGCCTTTGGAGGCGCCAGTGTTGTGTTGCTTTTGGTGCCTCCGGAAAGCATTGTTATTTTAGGAAGCTTTCCTTGGGTAACTGGCCGTGGTTTATCAACAGAGCTCTGTTTCTCTTCTTTTTTTTAAGAATTAAATTATTTTAATATGGTGTTTTTATTCTTTATCCTGTCTGCTGTTCACAGCTCCAAAATGTTTGGATGTGGAGTGGTATACAAATACTAAATAAATAAATAAATAAATAATAGTTGTGATGGCAATATGACTCTTAGCATCCTCATTGCTAATAGGCAAGGCAGATCTGCTATCCATTCTATAGTATTGAGATTTCCAGAGACTAGTTGATGACAAATGATGAGGAAGAACAGTGCATGATCTTATTAGATCATGCTTTCTTTATGCCTTAGAAAGCAGGGTCGTCTTATGTGTATATATGTATAGCCTATCCCATTTTCTGATACCTTAGGAGTATATAACATTCCTTTGGAAAAAATATTATATTTGCCGTTCATGTATTTTCTTTCTTCACTTAAATATTTTTTCTGTTACCTTTCTCAAGTAAAAAAAAATGTGCCTGAGGTAAAAGCCAATAAATATGATTTAAACTTGTGTAAATGTGTAGCTTCTCCAAGGGTGAGCAATAGATGAAAAAAGCAAATATGAATTTTTTAGAAGCCAAAGATATAGCAGCAGCAAATCCCAAATAGAAATCTCTTGGATTGTTTCTGAGAGATGATTGGGCTCACTGAGTGTATAAGGTGGGGAGAGTGTTTTGTGGTGGTCAGGCAAGCACTGAACACATTTTTCTATGTGCCATTGCTATCCTGAAGGAAAAACAAGATGTAGGTATAATAAACACCCCAATGTGATGCTTGGATGGTGTTCTTGGGAGGACATTTTAGTAACAGTAATTGGAATATAGAGTAATTATGGCAAAGGTTTGGTGTTCTAAGTCCTTGGGTGATTAACCTGCAGCCTTAGCCAGCAGTCCTGTTGAGGTTCAGGTCTCAACAGTAGGGGTAAGGGAATTTATCTGGGCCATCCTGAGTGTCCTCAGCCAAATTGTAAGAACATATCAACTCCTTGGTGCTCTGAGGGAGTTGAGGATGATGAAACAATTTGATTGACAGAGAACGGATGCTGTGAGCATGATCAAGTGCTGTAAGAGCCCATCTTTGGTCTTACTCTCTGGTGGTGATAGCAGCAAAGAAATCCCACTTCAGTGCCATCATAACATCCACACAATGTCAGCTAGCACAGCTATTTGGGGTGGTGAAAGGTCTTCTGCACATAAATCCAGTGGGTCTGGTGGAGCATTTAAAAGCTTACTGTGACCAATTTGCAATACATTTTCTGAGTAAAAGTGCTCGCATTCACACTGAATTAGATAGGGTCAATGCTGAAGGCACTCAGCTTGGTAAGTTATGATGGATACCTTTCAGCTTGTTCAACCAGAGGATGTGGACAATCAGCTTGGAGCTTTGAGACCCCTATCACCTGTTCTCTGGATTCTTGCCCATGATAGCTACTAAAAGCATCCAGAGCAGGTTTGAAGACCTGGGCCTTAGAGGTAATAAATGCCTCTTTGAGAGAGGGTATAGTCCTTACTGCCCTACGAAGCTGTAGTGTGAGTCTTTCTAAAGAAACAAACTTTGGGCCCTTAGAACTTGGACAGCTACTGTCTAGTCTGTAACCTGCTCTTTCTGGGTAATGAGTTGGAGAGGGTGGTGGCCTGTAAGCCACAGATGGTTTTGGAGGAAACTGATTATCAAGATCACTTTCCTCAAGCTGGTGCCCTCCAATTGTTTTGGACTTCAACTCCATCAGCCCCAGACAACATGCCCAGTAGTCAGGAATCCTGTGAATTGTAGCATCTGGAGAGCGCCTGGTTTGGGAAGGCTGACCTAGATCCATTCCAGTTTGCATTCTGCCCTGGATTTAGGATGGAAATAGCCTTGACCACTCTGATGGATAAGAACATAAGAACAGCCATGGTGGATCAGACCAAGGGTCCATCTAGTCCAGCATTCTGTTCACACAGTGGCCAACCAGCTGTCAACCAGAAACCCACGAGCAGGGCATGAGTGCAACAGCATCCTCCAGCCCATGTTCCACAGCAACTGGTGTACATAGGCTCACTGCCTCTGGTACTGAAGGTAGCACATAACCTCCAGGAATTTGTCCAACCTTTTAAAGTCATCCAAATTGGAGCCCATCACTACATCTTATGGTAGCAAATTCCATAGTTTAACTATCCACTGTGTGAAGTTCTTTCTTTTATCTGTCCTGAATCTCCCACCAATCAGCTTCATAGGATGACCCTGGCTTCTAGTATTTTGAGATAGGGAGAAAATTGTCTCCTTATCCACATTCTCCACCCCATGCTTAATTTTGTAGACCTCTGTCGTGACTTAAGCTGGAAACAGGATGGTGGAAGTGCCATCCCGCTTGGTTCTGCTTGACTTCTGAACCACTTTTGATACTATCAACCACGCTTTTCTGTCCCAACTGCCTAGCCTGGGCTTAAGAGACTCAGTACTACAGTGGGGCTAAGATGTTCGGTTTCAGAAGGTAGCATTGGGTGATTTCTGTTATGCCCCATGGCCTTTCGCTTGTGAGGTGCTGCAGGGTTTCCCAGTGCTTTTCAACATCTATATGAAACTGCTGGGAGTAGTCATCTGGAAGGTCGAGCTTCGATGTAATCAGTATGCTGATGACCAGCATCTCTGCCACTGCCTTCCATCAAAGGATTCCAGGGTGGCTGTGGAAGTCTTAAACAGATGCTTGGACTTGGTTCTGAGATGGATGAGGGAGAACAAGCTGAAACTTAATCCTGAAATGGTGGAGGTTCTGTTGGTTGGGAAGCCAGCTGGTTTAGACAGCAGTGTACAGCTGCTCCTTGATGGGGGTGGCACTCCCCTTGAAGGCCCAGTTGCACAGCTTAGAGACACTCCTGGATTTCTCGCTGTGACATGGCCAGTGGCAATGGCCAGGATTGCTTTTCACCCTATCTGGAGCAGTTGTACATGGGTTTGGTTACCCTTTCTCTGGTTACCTCCAAAATAGGTTACTGCAGTGCACTTTATGTGGAGCTGTCTATGACGATGGACCACCTTCACCTATACAATCCTGTCGGTATACTAAGATCTCCCCAGGGTCCTTCTCAACTGTCTGCTTTTAAGAACAGTAAGACTGGCATACGCAAGAGACAGGGCCTTCTTGGTGGTGGCCCGGAGTCTTTGGTACTCCCTTCCAATTGACCTATGCCTTGCCCCTTCAAGTCTGGCTTTTAGGTAGGCCTTGAAGACTTTCCTTTTCGAGACTGCCTCTGATTGATTCCATATGTTGGCAGAACAGCTTCATAAGTAATTTCTGTACATCTTTTCTGATGTGATCACCTGTAATTTCTACCTTGCTTCTCATTTTTTCTGTATGTCACTTGGGGGGGGGGGAGCCCTAAAAGGTAGTTTAAAACTACTTTAAATGAATAAGAACTACAAGTGCAGCAGAATGAGTTGGTAGAATGAACTGCACCACTTCAGACTGCAAACAGAGGTACATGTTTGAATGCTTTCTTACATTAAAAGCTCCTTGCAGATAGAAAACGAGCAGAACGAGCAAAGGTCAGGTTTAGAACTTTATCTCCCTGCTGTGCTAGTTGCTTGCTTGCAGATATGCATTGTTGTTGCTGCTGCTGTTTAAATTTTAACACAGGGCAGCCTTAAAAAAATGTGATCCCCAACCTGCAGTCTGAATTCGTGCAGCCCAATCTAATACCTCATTCTCACCTCATTCTGCTGCATGTATAGACCCAGACATTGTTACTTTACATCCAGCGTATCTGAGGGTTTTCTCCTAGTTAATTTGGTCTGCTGGCTAGTGTTGTGAATGAGATGCCTGTTTCTTCCTGTTCAGACTGCCTGTCTGTATAGCTGGTGCCCAGAGCCATTTCCTTCATGTTAACAACATTAGCTTCTTAAACAGAATTTTTGGCAGCACTGTGCTGCTTTAGAAAAAGCCACACCTTATGCTGCTGTATTGGTCTCCCTTATCTCTTTGGATATTAGCTAGCTTATTAACATATGCTCTCTTTGCCCTTTAAACCATGCCGAGTTGCTAAACTCTTTAGTACTTTAGGTGCTGATCAGTAATACACCTGAGAGTAATGCTGGGGGGTGGGGGTGAATTTCAAATCTTAATGTGCTTGTGAAAATTAAAATATTATATTCAACTTGAAATATTTTTCAGCATTCCTAATTATGAATAACTTTGAGATTTGAAAAAAAAAAAGTGTTAAAGTACTAAATTTGGTAAGCTTGACATTTTACATTACTTTTACTCTTGTGAATGAATTTACAGGAACAAATTAAAAAACTGACACCAAGTTGTCTCAAAATTCAGCAAAGTTTTTCATAATTAAATTTCTTAACTTTGTTTCATCAGCAGCTAGTTTTCTTAACGTTTATATGTTTTCCTCAGTTTTGTACAATGTTGGTTCTTCTATCTGTGGCTTGGGTTTATGTTATATAGTATCACCCTAATGATTTATTGCTGGTTTGAAACTCAACATTAAAAAAACGAAGATCATGGCATCTGGCCCTATCACTTCCTGGCATATAGAAGGGGAAGAAATGGAAGCAGTGACAGATTTTACTTTCTTGGGCTCCAAGATCACCGCAGACGGTGACTGTAGCCATGAAATTAAAAGACGCTTGCTCCTTGGGAGGAAAGCTATGGCAAACCTAGACAGCATAGTAAGAAGCAGAGACATCACCTTGCCGACAAAGGTCTGTCTAATCAAAGCTATGGTTTTCCCAGTAGTAATGTATGGCTGTGAGAGCTGGACTATAAGGAAGGCTGAGCGCCGAAGAATTGATGCTTTCGAACTGTGGTGCTGGAGAAGACTCTTATGAGTCCCCTGGACTGCAAGGAGGTCAAATCAGTCCATCCTAAAGGAAATCAACCCTGAGTGCTCATTGGAAGGACAGATACTGAAGCTGAAGCTCCAATATTTTGGCCACCTAATGCGAAGAGAAAAGTCCCTGGAAAAGACCCTGATGCTGGGAAAGACTGAAGGCAAAAGGAGAAGGGGACGGCAGAGGATGAGATGGCTAGATAGCATCACGGATGCAATGAATATGAACTTGAGCACGCTCCGGGAGAGAACGCAGGACAGGAAGGCCTGGCGTGCTATGGTCCATGGGGTCACGAAGAGTCGGAAACGACTGAACGACTGAACAACAACAACAATGATTTATCACATTTTATCCCTCAAGAAGCAAGGCGTGGTATACCATTGTAGGCAATGCTGTGAGGTAGGTCCAGCTGAGAAATAGTGGCCAATCCAAGGCTACCAGTTGCGCTTCATGGCTTAGTAGAGATTTGAACCCAGGTCTGTCTATCTTCCCTATCTGAGGCGTATTCTCACTGAGACGGCAAACCTGTGTCTGGGCTATACCACTTCAAACTGTAAGGCTCTAGCTGAATGCTCCTCCTTTCAAAAACATTCCTTGTAATAGAATACTAGCATGCCAGGGTGAAAGGATCTATTCTAGCCATCTCCCTAGATTTCTATGAACAAGGAATGTTTCTGAATGCAAGTGCATTCAGTCATGTGACCCACACCCCACCTGCAGCCTGAAGTGATACAGCCCAATCACAGGGTTACCACTTCAATGGGAAGTTGTTACTCTAGTTGACTGCCTCCTTTAGACGAGGGGTCAGCCGAAGGTATGCCTTTTGTACCTGGCTCCACTTCGTTGGAACTTGGGTTCTAGCAAAAAACCACAAAGTAGATCCTGCAAGACTGAAGGCTGCCCACCTCTGCTTTGGACAGACTCTGTTTATGTTCGGAGTGAAGGTTTGCCTTTCACTGCATCACTGCAGGCTGTTCTTACTTTGTTATCAAATCTGTTTGGTCATCCCACATTGCCAATCCTAAGGCAAGAGGAAAGCTATATATAGGCCTTAGCATTGTAAGATCAGGTCGGAAGGAAAAGGTACCGATAGTTGTGACATTATTAGTTGAGTTATGACTTGGGTTTTTGCCCTGGCTGCTCTTTCAGTGTACAGAGTTTCAGAAGCCATTCATGAATGCTGAATCATGGGCACCCAGCTTAGCAGATATTCTAGGGAGACCGTGCCTGGCGCTTAGTCATATTTATCTCTTGGCTGTAAATGTGAGATAACAACAATGCTGCTCTGAACAGACTGGCACAGCCTCAGATGGGAAGGTCTATGGCTTACCCAATCAACACCCAGTTGTAGCAGACAAGGAGATCCATGCTGTCATTGCAGGGAGAACGCACCAAGACTGAGCTGCATCAAGGAAGGGGATATGCTTGCCTGTTTTTAGGGATGTCGGTTTGACATTTTCACTAAAGTATTAATAAGCAGACAGAAACAGTCCAGCACTTGCTTGATGTCATCAGATCAAAGCCAGCTCAAGTTGAAACACCCTGCAACGCTACTGGAAGATACTTGTGTTCAGTGAAAGGAGTTCTGTAGCTGAAGCTGTGCTCAAAAGAACAGAGCCAAAAACAGCATTAATTACTTTGTAAGAAGTATTCTGGCGTATTGGATATTATTTTTGTACTGAGACTGACAATAAAATGTCACACTTCTTAAAGCCTCCCCCTTGATTGACCCCTTTGTAAAACGTAATTCTAATACAAACAGCGTCTCCACCCATCCCACAAAGAAAAAAAGGCTATCACACATCATGACACCTTGCACATATTTTGAATAGGAACATCTACTGTGTCTGGGGGCAATCAAGGAGACTATTTAGAGGGTTGGCAAGAGCATTCTGGGGTCTTTGCCAGTGAGAGGGAACCTGTAAGTGTGCAGAAAAAAGTTGGAGCATAACTGATGTTGCTGTTACTCCTTCCCCAAACAAAGCACTCTGGAACCAGCCTCATGCAGGCTAGCTTCAGCTACCAGACTGCAAGCGACTGTGGCTAGCATGTGAATTACTAATGGTTCTGACTGGGGAGGGGGTAGTTAGGTAGATTGGACTGGAAGGTGCCCACCTATATATCTTAGTGCCCACCTTCTCCTTAGAGCGGGAAGGCACAAGGACTGACTCCCACAGGAAGCCCACCCAACCCAGGAAGTTTCTCTCTGGGTCTTCTACAATGATGAATATAGCAACCTGTACTGGGGAAAGCAGAGAGGTGGTGAACTGTGGCTTATTTCAGTGTTAATTCACTGGGGAAAATAGTGTGATGTACTCCTGTGTGAACAGTACAAAACTTAAGGTATGACTTCCTGATTAAACCTTGCAGAAGTGCCTAACACAAAAGACTCTTCTCCATGGGTTAACCCAAGTTATGGTTTACACTAACCATATTTTAGAACCCAAACTCATGGTTTGACCTTCCAGACATACAGGCAAGCCATGTTTTAGAGGGGATTGTCTTCTATTTTTCATCTGCTGAGCACTCCCATTTCTATCGCATATAGGCCTCTGGAGGTGGAACAGCTGCCAAACTATGATTTGCCAAATTAGATATTACACAAAACTATAAATAGCACAAACCATGGTTTGCTAATCTACTTCAAACGTTGGTGTCTGATTCAAGTTTGCTGGCTTGATCACAGACTGTGACTTGTCAATTTGAACAACACCTCCCAAACTATAGTTAAGCTTCCTTACTCATAGTTTCTTGTGATAACTGAATTGAGCCTACATTTCCTCCCTGTGTAATAAAGACTCCGAGGATGATCTTTGAGGCTGCAGTCAGACATACAGGGGGGGAGATGGTATATTAAGTATGTAGGACCAAGTTACTGTGTTCTGTAAGAAGACACCTCCTAACTGGACTCCTAGGATTATTCCTGTCAAGTTGTGGTGCCCATTTAATAGCATGCCTTCCCTGTATAGATTACAGCTCTAAACATGTAATGTATCTGGTTTCAATAGCTTAAGAAATAATTTGGCTATAAAAGTGATTTTGACTGTTTCTTCTGGAGACCAAGTGAAACAATAAAAGTGTGTCATAAGGGACAGGACCAAAAGGCTTTGAAAGCGGAGACTTGTTGTTTGCTAAGTGTTTTCAGAAGCTGTATATAGTATGGCCCTAACTTGTTTTATTTTCCCCTCCCTGTGTGCGCGTGCGCGCGCGTGTGTGTGTGTGAGAGAGAGAGCTGCTTAAACAGTTGCTATGTTGCTAATGAGTCAAACCATGCCAGCCCACACACACTTTTGTTAACACCACACTAAAAAAAAATCCATACACAATTGGCTAATAAACTGGAAAATATGAACAGCCCTGTTGCACCTCATTGAAATAATATTAATTGGCGTAATAGTGCACAGGCTTCTACAGTTTTTGCTTTTTGTTTTTGAAATTATGTACTCAGTCCTGCTTAATCACTGTCTGCTTATTTAGATCTTGGTGCTTATTTGACTAAAATGAACTCCCTGCTTATAAATTGGTGGCAAAAATGTGGGCTTAGTTGCTGTTTTAAAAAAAAAAAAAAAAACCCCAAACCCACACAACTCTGTCAACTGCTTTTCTATAGATGTTAATTAGGATTCCATTGTTTTACTGCAAGTTCTTCAAATACACAACAGAAGCAGAAACAAACAGTGCCCCCCCCCGCCCCGCCGCCCAAGCTATTAGTTTTAGGGGATTTCAGTGTTCAGGCCTGTTGGAACTCTTCAGAACTCCATAGCCATGATAAACACGGGGTGCTCTGCCATTGCATCTGTTGTCCAGAGGAGCTGTTCTGATTGGTTAGGGGCTTTGCAGCCTTGGCCATGCTGTGGTAGCTGATGCTTCAATGGCACTCTGTAACACATTTGGGAGTGTTCATAGACTCAAAAGTGCTTTGCATCCACCTCAACCTTGGACATCACACTGGGAGCAGAATCAATGTCAGAGGGATCCTTGGCAGCATATAATTGCAATTGCTCGAATCGGTTTCCATTTCTGCAGGTGCTGAGTGGGTGCTTGCAGAAGTCTGTCTTCTGGTTTCAGGGAGCCTTTATCTGCACTGTGCTTGCTTTTTTCTTACATTTTAAAAGTATTGTCAACTGACCTTGGTGCTGATCAGGTTATGAATACAAAATGCTTCTCTTTTATGATGCTTATGATGCTTTCTGTATTGAAGATGATTTCTACTCTTCCTGAATGTTTGTAAAGTGTGAGTGGTATTAATGTAGAGCTCGAAATCTTGAGGATTTTCCCCTCTGAGTTTGCGATTATAGTTTTCAGATCCTCAGAGAATCCTTAAGTGCTTCTAGCAATTGGCAGGGCATCTAGATTGTTTTGTGCTAAATATCTCCAGTTCATCTTCCCCTGGTCTCTCAGGCAATTGTCTGGAAATCCTTATAGCAATGGCAGTTGCTTTATCTATTAAAAATGATAATTATATACTGTCTTTCTACATGGTTCTCAATGTGGCTTACAACTAAATTAAAACAGTATATTATAAATTAAACCATCATGTAAAAACTATTACTATTATAGTAATAAATACTAATACTAAAAACAGCAGTGCAACTTAAATAGTTAGCAAATCAAGATGGAAGCTATTAGGTATCTAGGCAAGCAAAAATGTTTTCACCTGGTTCCTAGAAGCCATTAAATAGGTGGCAGTTGAATGAATATGCCACCAGTGAAAAGCCTGTATCCCTAGCAAGTGCTCAGAGATGGACTTCTGACAAATATTTGAATGACAGGCAGGGTTGTGCATGGGAGCAGGCAGGCGTTCAGATACCCTGGTCCCAGAACTTTTTAGGGCTTTTCAGGCCAGAACCAGCACTTTGAATTCTAAAGGTAGATTGCTAGTCGCTGATTTTTTTTATGGAATGTAGAGAAAGGAAAATTTCTTCTTGTTCCAGTTAACAGCCTAGTGGCTGTGTTCTGGAACAGTTGATATGTCCTAATAGCCATGATAAAGCAGCCCATTATAAAACACATTCTGGTCGTCCAGTTTGGATGTTATTGGAGCATGAATGACTGTGACCAGATCAGTTAGGACCACTTCTGTCCATCTGGTAATTTTGCAACCTTTTCCTTCTGGCTTGGACCAAGCAACCAGGGCTGGTCTCCTTGTTCAGCACCTCCTTTACCAGCCCTGTGAGCAACCCCCACCCCCAGTCTGGTGCTTGTTGCCATGAGCTTGATGGTGTTGGCTGATGAGGGCCCCTCACCAGCCAGCTACTCTTCCATCAAGGCTGACTCCAGTACATATAAGGGCTGGCTCTTCTAGTAGTCCAACTACTTGAAGGGTTACCAGAGCTGCTGGTTTGTACTTAGCAGTAGGTTACTCAGCTACTGCAAGACTCAAGTTGAAATGGTTCACAGCTGTCAGGGAACCATCAACCTGTGAACGGCTCACATTGATATGGAGGACTCCTGTAACATTATACTTTCCAAAGGTGGAAGGACATACCATCTAAATCCTAGTAGTGGTGGGTCACTACCCTGGGGCTGACTAAGGCCAAAGCCATTTGTATGAAGAACAACCAGTCAGGTGATTTTGGTGATGAGGAACCAGCTTCGCAGTCTGTCAAGTGCAAACAGCACAGTGCTCTGAAAAACCACTCTGATAAGTTGGAGGATCTTGGCACTTGCAACAAACCCACTGTGAAGCACAGGGCAGCTCTCCAGAGATCCCTGAATGAGCTGGAGAGCCTGGCTGTGCCAGCAGAGAGCAGGGAGAAGACCAAAGGTGTCAATAAATGAGCCACCCTCTTCAGAATCGCCTCCAATGCTATGATAAATAGTTGAAGGTTGGCCCTAGACTTGGGAAGATAAAGTACCAGCTTGAAAAGAGAAGAAGACTCTGTGTTTCTTGACTTCCCTGGATGGCTGTAATGGGTGGTAAGGGAACTATGCTTCTGTTACGGGCTGAGTGAGTTCCAGCTGCTCAGCCCTACTCCCTTGCCTCGGAGGTCCTCAGAGGACTTACTGCCTAGTAGATGTTCGCCAAAGGGTGACACGAGGGAAGACCAGGAAATGCTGCCTGAATAATTCTGGCTCCATATCGTGTAAATCTTTTGTAAGCCGCTTTGATAGTCTCTCAGGGCTATAAAGCAGGATATGAGTATTCTAAACAAACACACAAGCAAACAAACCATTACCTAATCTTGAAATTTGACTACTGCAGTGGCTCTGTATGTGGACTGCCCTTGAATATTGTTCAGAAGCTCCTGTCTCCTGATGTGGGTGCATCATCAGTGAATATTTAGTTGTATTTATTTAGTTAGTATGTTCAAACCTGCCATGGAGCCAAGTCATCTGCTCTGGAAAGCCTGCTTTTTCTGAGCATAGGAAACAGACTATTTGTCCATGTAGTCTACTCTAGTCTACTCTGATAGACAATGGCTCTCCAGGATCTATGGCAGAGGTCTTCCGTATCACCTGCTCCCTGATCTTTTCAGTTGGAGATGCCAGGGACTGAACTGGGACATTCAGCATGCAAAGCATATGCTAAGAATATAAGCAGAGCTATGCCGGCTCAAACCAAAAGTTCATCTAGTCCAGTGTTCTGTTCTCAGAGTGGCCAACCAGCTGCGTGTGGGAAACCCACAAGTAGGACATGAGTGCAGTAGCACGCTCCTGCTCATGTTCCCCAGCAACTGGTAATCCTCTACCACTAAGCACTGGTCCCTCCCCTCCTTATTCTGAAATATGTGGGGGCAGTCTGTGATTGTTCAGTGATGCAGAAAAGGCACACAGGAGCATTTGTTTAGGGAATTGGTCCTGGTACCGAAAACACAATCTCTGGCTGAGCCCTTGTGCTGTCTGGCTCCTGCGGTAGAAGATAGGCACCTTTGTACAGTAAAGGATTTGACTTGATGAGTGGAAAGTGGATTCTATCCCTCATCAAAGGAGAGGCTTCAGTTCTCTGATCTTGCTGTTGCTGCTGTTGCAAATGCAGGCTCCTGGCTTTGGTTAACTACTGCCCTGGAGGAATCGAGCATGGCTGGCTGATTGGCTTATGGGACTGGACTGGGCTGCCTTAAACCAGTGGAATGCCCCGCCCCCTTGTCATGCATTGTGAAAGGCAAACTCCTCTCTCTTTACTTGGGAACATCTCGTCTCGGGGACTACCGGATAAGCAACCTCTGTGGTGTATTTATCGCACAGGTGCCTTTAATCTGATCTAGTGTATAAAAGGGCAGAGTAAGACCTGTTGTACTATTTGTTTCCTTAGTGCTTTTATTCACAATCAGTGATGTGCGTGTGAGACGAAAGGGGTGGCAGCTTACTGCTGCTGTTGCTGCTGCCGCCGCCTTCATCGGGCCGAACTTCAGTGGCTGGGATCAAGTGCTTTCTTTTTGTGGATGCCCTTTTGGGAAATAAGAAGAGCCCTTTGCATGGGAGTGGAGAACTTCATCTGTCTCCATTCTCGTAGTCTGTTGTAAGTGCTTGCGTAGGGGGAGGAAAGGAGGGAGGAAATGGCTTAGAGAATAGGAAGGAGTAAATTGCTTCATAATAGATCAGTTTATTTGTTCTAGAAATGCTCTTGCAGGCGTAATTAACTGTAACACTTGAAATGTAGTAATTATGCATTAAAACCACAAAAGGAAGCAAAATAGGTGCTTAACTATTTGTTTCTATTAGTTAAATCCTCCATTTGTCTTTTTTCCATTGTTATTGCTGCAGCACTGGGTCTCCCAAATTAGATTAACTCAAGCAGTGATTTATTTCTTTATATGGGGAGGGCTAATTCCCCCCCCATATTACATACATGCTAATGCATTTTTTAAAAAAGAGTCAGTTTTCTGCAGTCCCCATTATTGCTTGTTAAATATTTAGCAGATCTTATTTTGCCATTTCAAGTCTTTGTCTGGCTTTCCCTCTGTCCCCCCCCCCATTTTTTTTTGCAGACCACTGAACCCACAACTTTGGTGCTTTTCATTTTCACAGCCCTGTGCAAGCAATAAATTAACATACAAGCAGCAGTGAGACAGGCATATAATTATTTAGAGCCTACATTACTTGACCTGTTGGTTTTCTTTTGGCATAGAATGGAGTGTGATTAAAATACCACCAGGACGAACACAGCCTTAAGCCTGTATTCTCAAGCAGGTACAGGTTCCTTGTACTTTGGAAATAATGATGGAAGCCAATTATTAGTGCTCCTTTAATATGCAAGGATCTTTACGGTTCTTATTGATCATCTGCATATGTATTCTACCCAAGAGGTAGTTGACTTGTTCCCATTTTATAGATGAGGAATGTGAGAACGTGTGCTGGTGCAGGTATAATGTGGCCTTCCCTTAAATATGGCTAAGGTCTTGGGCTGTGGGATTACATACTCCCTTTTTCCCTGACCTTCCCTCCCCCTATGGTTAAAAGTTCTATCAAACCTACTGTTAATAACAGTTACAGTTTGTTCTTAACGGGACATTTTGCAAGCTTCAAGCCCTGCTTTCAGATCTTGATTAAGAGTGAACCCTGATCAGCATTAACCATGGTTAACTGAGGCCTCTATCTTAAACCATGGTTAAGGCTGTTGAAGAGAGCTCACATGTGAGAGGCGAGTGTCTTTACCACCTCTACTGGTTTTTACCACCTCTATTGAAGGCAGTTGATGCCTTCAAGCACTCTTCATTGTAATAAGGCTGTATGTGTTAACCAATTCAATCAACAGAGGGCAATCTCAATGTAGATATCTTTTGAAAATAGAGAAGAGAGCGTGAGTATCTAAAGCTAATCACCAAAAGTTATCATTTGTTAGAAGGAAAAGCCAATAATAAGAATGAACCACTATTACAGCCAGCACACTCTGACTTACTCCTGGGTTAGACCAGCAGTTTTTAAAGTGTGAGGTTTGTTTCCCTGAGAAATTATAAGTATGTGTCCCCAGAGCCATAAAAGTGTAAAGTGTGACTGTGACAAACACATGTCACATAAATTTCCTTGTCAGGGAAATGAAATTAGCTTTGGTTTCTAGTCGAGTGAACATTCAGGGACAAATCTTGGTTTTCTTTAGTGTAATGTGTGAAATGACCCTGTGTATGTGTCCTGACTGAGTAAACCCTTGTTTGTTTCCCTGTTCCTTTCCCCACTTCTCACAACAGAGAGGGAGCCAGTCCGATCATGGTGTAGTGGTGCAATAGTTGGACTGTGGAGACCTAGGTTTAAATTCCTCCTCACTCGGTAACCTTGCCCCAATCGCAGCCTAGCCTACCTCACAGGGTGGTTGTGAGGATCAAATGGGGTCGCCCTGAGAACCTTGGAGAAAGAGCAGGATATGAATGTGAGAAGTAATCATGAATCAAGAAAAGCAGAATATTTTCAACTACTTTAATTACCTGTGGTGAAGGGAGGTGGGTCCCCCCCTTTCCCTCCTCAGAGACTTGTACAACCATGCTATGTGCCAAAGTGCACCTTAAATCTCTGCCCCTGCCCCTGTTCCATCTCACTTCTGTTGACTTGCTTGTTTCCCGAGTGTGGGACAGGAGCGAACCTCCTCCAGACAAACATATTTTTATTATCATCTCCCTGTTTAGGTACACTCCAGCACTGTCATAATAACATTTGGGGAACTCCTGGGTAGAGATGTGAAAGCCCGGAAAAACCCAGAAAAAATAAGACACCCCCCCCGTTTTTTTCTGGTTTTTTCCGTGGACCGTTTTTGTTCTCCCCCGCCCCAAATGGAAAAATTTATTTATTTATTTATTTCATTTCTATACCGCCCAATAGCCAAAGCTCTCTGGGCGGTTCACAAAAATTAAAACCAAACAACACACACTAAAACAATTTAAAATATATAGAACATTAAAACCACAATATAACAATACAACCACAATAAAACCTAGCAGCAGCGCAGGAGTTTAAAATACAGATTTAAAACAAAGATAAAAATTTAGAAAGCTAAAATGCTAAAATGCCTGGGAAAATAAAAAGGTCTTCACCTGGCGCCGAAAGGAATACAATGTAGGTGCCAGGCGAACCTCACTAGGGAGCTCATTCCAGAGCCGGGGTGCCACAACAGAAAAAGCCCTCCTCCTAGTTCTATTCAAAAATATCACAGCTTTGGATTATGAAATACTTTCTTTTAGAATTTAAGACAAAGTATTTATGTATTGTTACCCAGCCTACTTCCCCCAAAGTTATTTCTAAAAATGATATAATAAGAACACTTTTATAGAAAGACTAGAGATGTAAAATGTCTGGAAATAATAAAGCCATGGGGAAAAATGTTTTTATAATCCTCTCTGTAGGATTTCCAGCACAGTTATTTCTTTCATTCCTTATTCAAATTATTGATCTAAAGTATATTTTACTGATAGACATTTATTCTCAGTTTCCCAGCATGTGAGTAGAGCCACCATTGTGCATTCTTGACAGTAAATGTGCATTCTTGACAGTTTGGGTTTTGTTCTATAATATCCTGTGTTTCTGATGCTGTAGCAGTCATTTAATGTAGATCTAATCTATTCAGACAATAATTACAAATTTACTAACCGAGTTTACTTTTAAAAGTTTTTAAATATAATGACAATTTTATGAGCAAACTAAGTTATACATCAAATAACTTTAGGAACAGAAAGTCTGCTTTATGTTCCTAAAGCAGCCCTCCCCACCCTGGTGCCCTCCAGATCTTTTGGACTACAGTGCCCAGCATTCCTGACCCATTGGCCATGCTACCTGAGGCTAGTGGGAGTTGAAGACTAAAATGCCTGGAGGGCACCAGGTTGGGTAAGGCTGTCTTAAAGCAACAGCATAACTTTAGATCTGTAAAGAGCACTAATAAGTATTGCTTTTTTTTTTCAATTTTTCCTCAAATTTCCATTTTTTCCCCCAATCCCCCAGGAATGTTGTTTTCCCCCTACGGCCTCAAAATTTCCGGAAATTTTACATCTCTGCTCCTGGGAAATGTGACTCTCAAGCCTGGAGATTCTGTGCATAATGCTTTTGTCTGGACGGAGCAACTTTTCTAGACACATGGCCTGGACAGTAGCCCTGTATTACTGAACAGTATTTGAGACTTGCAACTTAGCTTGGGTTATCCTGTACCTATTTATAGATCCTTGCCTCCTGCACCCGGCTCTCTTCTCTGTAGAGCTTTTCTGAGCAATGTTAAAGCAGGCTTCCTGTTTTCTCTTTCTCCTGCAGTACAGTTGCATGCTCAGCAATGGATTCTGACTTCCTTTTTATAGGAAGGGTCAGCAGCATTACATTTTGCTGCTTGCACAGTTGCCGGCCTGGAATGCAACTTGCTTCTCACTTCGCGGAATTGGCAGAGCCTCAATATGCACAGCTGTTTTTCTTCTCGTTTAGCAAGAAAGGGTTGATTGGCTTTGTCTTTCTAGTTCCAGCAAGAGTGCTGAGGGAATTGTGGAAGTGGCTCAAAAGAGTTTGTTGGAATTATTTTTATATGGTAGCACAGCACTATGCTCAGAAAAGCTTTTAACGTTGTTTGATCCGCCTCCTCTTGATTGCTGGGGTTCTGTTTGGTAAAAGTTGGGTTTTTACTCAACTTCCTTTTCCTTCTGGAGGGAGCAATTCTACTGGGATAGGCGGCCGCCTCGGAACTCAGAGGCGACTGCCAATCCAATGCAGGGCAGGAGAAGTGTGGAGGGGATCGTCCTCTCTGTGCTTCAGCCGCCCTGCATTTGCAGCTAGACAGCCGATTTCGGCTGTCTAGCTGCAGGAAGGTGGAGCGGGAGAAGCAGCTGCTGGATGACACGTAGGATGTGTCGTACCAGCATTTCCACCTTCCCCGCCCCAGAACGCCCCCCGGCATGCCCCGTTTTTGCCGTTCTATGCTCCTCTTCCAAGCACAGAGTCATCCCGAGCTGCCTGAGAGGCAGCGCGGAAGATGAGGGGAGGTCGGCTCTGAGTGCAGGCTCAGAGGTCACATCCCGGAAATTGACATATCCTATGGCCGTCTAGCCGCTGACTAACAGCCATAGGATTGCTCCCTTAGAGAGTCAAGAGGAAAAACCCATTGTGGTTCTTGGCCTAGGGCCATTCCAGCCATGTAGTGGGATGACATGCTTCTGGGAGCACCATAGACAGGAGGAGGTGGAATAGATGAAGGCTGGTATAGCAAGTCTTTTCAAAGTGTTGGTCATAGGCAGGGGAGGGTGTCATTTGGGTCCACATCAGGCAGGAAAATGTCTTGGGCTGGCACTGCCTTAGTCACTTAGACCAAGGGATCAAAAAGTAGTAACTTCCATCTTCATTCCATTTTTAGCAGTGCCATTTGGGGGCAGGAGGAGCTGTGGGCAAACTCCTGGCTGAATGCTCCATACTCTTCTCTTGATATATTCAAAGCTGAAAGGAGGGTGGGGTTGTTGGGTTCTTTGTTTTTTGGTGTTGTTGTTGTTTTTTTGCTGCAATTTAAGAGTATTGTGCTGGGTTTTTGTAATGCTTTATAATAATGCTATCAAATGCATTCTTTCTAAGGAATTTGACATGATGCATAAGCTCGTTTGATTGTTTATAACAAATGCAGGGCAATCCTCTGCATCGCTACTCAGTATGAAGACCCGCTGAATTCAACTGACCTCGCTCCCAGGTAAGTGTGTATAGTAGGAGCTGGCAACTCGGTACCCACCAGATGGTTTGGACTACAGCTCTCAGAATTCCTGATCACTGGCCATGCTGGTCGAGGCTTATGTGAGTTGTAGTCCAAGGGCACCAGGTTGTCTGTCCCTAGTGTATAGGATTATAGCTGTGGTCACACAGACCTGCTCCACACATACAGCGGAAGGATGCAGTAGAATTCTGATGTGGTAAAATGGATTGTACCATTCAGACCACAGGCAGTAAGAGCTCGCCTCATTTTTGATTGTTTTGTGATGTGAAAACACCTTGCAAGTAGAAAACTGTGGGCTGAGCTAGAACCTTTTTTCCCCTGGTGTGCTAGGTTTTTTTTTTTTTACTTGCATGATGTTTTTTTCCCCTCTCAATTAATGGTATTCCATGACCTGCAGTCTGAAGAGGTACAGTCTAGTCTATTGCTTCATTCTGCTGCATGTATAAACCAGGCCTCAGGTGCATTGGTTAGAAATAAAAGGTGCTTCTGAGGCATATTCACATGTGTTCTGAAATGCAGGGGCTGGGGGCTTTCTGTGAAGGTTCCCCTTTGCCTTACCTTAAGTGGCAGTCTTTTGAGTCTACTTTGGAGTTGTCCTATTCAACTCAGTGGTATTCTATGGCTGGACTTGATAAGACTGTTGCAGCCACCCTTTTTCCTTCATGTGGCAACTGGAACTCAGAGAACCAGTGAAGTTTCTGATTGCTCATTCTCAAAATGTGGGCTACTTAAATAAGACCCAGTTCGTATGTCACAACAATCCAGAGTTCTTTAAAACTCTGGGTGGTTGTGAACATGGCAGAGTACTAGCACATGCTGCTTGATCGCCCCTGCTGTGTGTAAGAGGAGCTAAGCAACCCAGGAACACGCTGTTTCTGGGTTGTTTGTCATGATGTGTGGACCAGAAACTCTGGCTTGTTTCTCCTCTGAGAAGCCAAAGAAATAACCAACAGTTTGTTATTGGGTTATTTCTCTGGCCTGTCGGGGAGAGGAAGAGAGAGAGAGAGAAGCTAGAGTTCTTGGTTCGCACATCATGACAATCAGCAACCCTGGATTATGTAGCCATTGTGTTCACAACAACCCAGAGTTTAAAACCAACAGTTGTTGTGACATGTGAACCTGGCCAGTGTTTCCTTCATAACTGAATTGCCTCAAATAATTATTCTTAACCAGTGAGAGGAATTATGAAAAAATAAGCTCGAAGCTCAATGTTATTATTGCTTTTTGGCTATGAAATGGGTAAAATGCATCCCTGCTTGATTCGTAGGAACAAAGAAAAAAAAGGAGTCACTCTACTGTCACACTTTTGAGCTTGATTTATTTATTTGCTCTGTTTATATTCTGTCTTTCCTCCAAGGAGCTCAAGGGTCTTGCTCTCTCTGCCACCACCCAATTTTATCCAACATTTATCCTTACAACACTCCTAGTTACTGCTGCTCCTATTTTACAGATGTTATCATTCATTTACTAATAAAGCTTTAAAGCTGCTTTTTAAGCTGGTGGTTTGACCACTGTGGCTCTCATTTTCCAGGGCCATATGAGGATGGGAGAACAAAGGATGCTCCACTTTGCCAAAATTCTCCAAACTCTACTTCAAACCTCGGCTTGGCTCACTCCTGTTTTTGTTGCAACATGTTGTTTGGTTTCTTCAAATGTGGAAGGTGCACATTTTGAACAAGAAAAAGTGCATCTCTGTGCACTTTTTTCAGAAGTGCACATTCCCACCCCCCTTGACCAATGCCAGAAAATGCATATTTAAAAAAAAATGTGTCTTTCAAAGTGCAGATTTTTTTAAAAATACACATTTTCGAGCACCATTCGAAGAAAGGGGATGTGCTCCCATTTGTGTTTGTGTTCGAGGTTGCGAATGGGGCAAATTCAGATGATTTTCAAAGTTAAACAAAATTCTTGTATGTCCATAGGGCCATAAGACCACAGTAGTCCCAGAGCTCCCTCTGCTGGCTGTACAAGTGGGGTGAGCCAGTGGTGCTCATGTCACTGGGGTGAGGGAGAGGGAAGTAGCCTGGAGGGAGGGGAAGAATTGCTGCCATCTTGTATTATGGGCCATTGAGAGCAACTAAGAAAAATGTAAGCCTTTTAAATGAAGTCCAACTTAATGCAAACTATAGTGGTGACGTCCACTTATTGGAATGGCGCTTATATGGGCTGAAGAGTCTGGAGATTGCCATCCATCAAGATCTCTTGGGAATCTCTGGGAATGGCTTAGGTGTTGAAAAAACTCTATATGGGCATCTCTATTTGCATGGATTAGCTGCTGCTTGAATGTTTTTCTCCCTGTAGTTAATTTCTTTCCACAGTTCATTTCTGTCTTTCTCTAAATCCTGGAAGGTAGTTGAATAAGCCCAACAGGAGCAATTTCTCTCTCTCTTTCTCCTTCTCATATCATTAGTTTTACTGTACTAATTAATTGTTAATTTGATCTTTTCCCTTCCAACATGAATCCAGTATAGGCTTTGTCATCCCTGCTTAAGAAAAGAGACATCCCTGTTGTCACATATCTATTTAATCCCCCAAGTTTCCCTTATTTTCAGAAAGTTTGACACGCTAAAGCATGATTCAAGTAGCTGGGAGCCACATAATGATTCTTAAAATGCTTCCGTGTTTCAGAACTAGACATTTGGTAGCAAACATGGATCTAGAAACTTGGGTGGTTGCTGCAAAATAGAAGTACATGCGTGTGCATGCAGATGTATGCGAGAGAGAGGGAGAGATGAAAGGAGTGTATAGGGAGAGGATAGGTTTTTGCCCTGCAGTGCCTCCTTCCAGCTGCTTTGGGAGGAAATAGCACATGGGAGATCAATTAAATGCCTCTGCTTATTTTCCCCTGAAAACCTTGTGGGTATACACAGTTTGCAATAGAGAAGCAGTGGCTCAGATTCCCAGACCCATGTTTGTTGTTGAATATCTAGCTTCCCCCCAAGTGGGGAAGCAGTTTTCTCTAGCCTCCTGCTGCGCTTTAAATGTAATGTTGATGTCCCCAGATTTCTAGGCAGCTGTGGAGGGGTGCTAACACTTGGCTTAACAGTGCCTGCTGGAGGCCACAGATGATCCACTTCTTTCCACATGTTTACAAGAGCCCTGTGCTAAACTCTTAAGGGGCACCAGTCAATCAAATTGATCCACTATGTATATAGCGAAGGCCCTACAATTTTTTCACTATGCAAAATTCTTGTGTGTTGTCAAATTTCAAATTTGGGCTTGATTTTTTAATCATGAATTGGAAGTAATTACTAGAGGTAATTACTCCTTCTCACACTTAGGAAGAATAAACTTAAGAGATGTTTCAGCCACACCTCTTTGCTTGACTGGAATCATTCACAGGCCACATGGTTTCTCTGTAGATCAGGGGTGTAGAACCTCAGGCCTGGGAGCCAAATCTGGCCTTCTGGGGTTCCCCAGATGGCTGTGCCCCCTTCTCCTGGTCCCACCTCTTTCCCCTAACCACTGATCATTTGGTGGTTTCCTGGATTTTGTGCAGTTTTTCCCTGCATTCTAAAAGGTTGAAATGCCTCTCCTATTGTTGAGTTACTGGCAGCCAGAGCTATAGTCCTGCCCACCACCGGAATGCAACCCCTGAAAATTTCTCTGAAATGGAATTCAGCTCTTGGACTGAAAGAGGTTCTGCACCCCAGCTGTAGATCCTAGGAGTTGAGGAGCTACAGTTCCTACTGAAAGTTGTTGACTCTTTTCCAACTCATTTTAGCTGTAATTCCCTTGTTGAGCAGCTGGGATCTCCAGCTGTGTTAGACTACAACTCCCATCATCTCCAGCCGGCATGTTTACCAGGGAAGGCTGATATGTATAAGTTGGTCTCATAGGCCTGTCTCTAGTCCTTGCTTTGGCTGGCCCATACAGCTCTTTGAAGGGAGGGCAGAAAGCAGCAGAAGGAGGTCATAAGCATACTCTCTCCCTCTGGGATGCTTTCATGCTTCCTTCCTCCTTTCACAGTGGTAAAGAGATAGGTCAGGACATTCTTTTCTCAGCATGGACAGGCTTCCTCTTCCATTTGGTTCTTTTTATGAGGAACATGTTCTGCCTGCTCTGATGTAGGTCCCTTGATCTTAAACGAATATGCTGCTTCCGGTGAGGGGTATGGTAGGAGCTGATGAGATTTAAAGTGCAATCCTATCCTTGTTTTGACAGAAGAACACCCTATAACTCCCAATGCTGGCTGGGAAATGCTGGGTATTACAGGACTTCTTTTCTGTCTAAAGATGCATAGGATTGTGTCCTTAGTCTGATGTGTGTGTGTGTGTGTGTGTGTATATATATATATATATATATATATATATGCATGTGTGTGGGAGAGAAAGGGAAAAGATGCTCCTATGCTCCATTCATTATTTTGCTAGTTCCAGACTAATCTGTGTAAACAGGCCCTTTATTACTTCTAAGGTTTAAGTGCTACAGGAAATGTAGCACTTGTTTTCTATCATACAAGAGCATTAGTTCCTTTACACTGTATTGGGCAGTGGCTTTCAAACTTTTCTTCTTCAGTTAACTCCATATTGACTTGCTTGCTGAGAAACCCCAGTACATCTTCTGTGAACATTGCTGGGTTTTACAGAGGATTCTGGGGTGTATTTTAGGGAGCTTGCTCAGCTCACACAGTGCACTGGCCATCCCTGTTCTGGGGAGGGCATGTGAGCTTACCCAGTGCTCCCCACACACACACACACACACACACACACACACCTGTGGATTCCAGGGAAGAACAATTGGCAAACTGTCCTTCAGGGAAGCTTGTCTGCTGTTACTGATTTTCTGATAAGAGTTGCTCCTGACAAGCTTCTCAGTAATCCAGGGGTGGGCAACTTGTGGCCCTCCAGATGTTGCTGGACTGCAACTCCCATCAGCCCTAGCCAGCATAGCTAATTCATCCATTTATTTTATTTCTATACTGTCTCATAGCCAAAGTTCTCTGGGCGATTCACAAAAATTAAAAACTATTAAAATATATTATATGAAGTGCCCCCCCCAAAAGTATTTACATAACATGTGAACAGAGCACACACACAGACAACATATATCTAAAAGCATATTTTAAACAATCATCCAAAGACGATCCAGGACCTAATGAAAAACTCATTATATGCTGCCAAATGCTTGAGGCAAGAGGGCACTTTTAACCTGGCACCAAAAAGATAACTATGTTGGTGCCAGGCAGGCCTTCTTGGGGAGATCATTCCATAATTGGGGGGCCACCACTGAGGAAGCCCTTTCTCTTGTTGCCACCCTCCAAGCCTCCCTTAGAGGAGGCACCTGGAGGAGGGCCTTGGATGGTGAAGGATCAGGGGAGTTCTAGGCTAAGACTTCTGGAGGGCCACAGATTGCCCACCCATGATAAGCCTTCAGGGCTCTGCTGAACATGGTTTGAAAACCACTGGTGTACCCTATTCCAACCTTCACAAAGGGAACTGCTAAACTGGAGAAAGGAATGTTTAAGGTGCCCCTAAGAACTTGGGAACAGGTCACTTACATTACATAACCAGAGGAGCATCTTTCATTTTCCTTACCTCACTCCATACAATCATGTTCAAGAAGGTGGGCTTACTTTTGAATGAAGCGTACCTTGTTGGCAATCTTGGGCACCATCTCTGTTTGTAACAAGCTCTTAGAAATGTCACTTCATTGGTTTTAAAGAATCATACCTTCTTTCTTTCTCTCTCCTCTCCCTTTCCTCTTGTTCTGTGTTTCTGTTTTGTTTTTCAATCAGCACCAGCCTCCCTTTCTCCAGTGTTGGGAACCTTTACACCAATCCATGCTGCAGCTCCTCACCCTTTCGGGCCGACTGCTCATGCCGCTGGCTTGGACCTAACCTAGGATAAATCTTGGCCCAGCCAGGGTTGGGGGGAGCCATGGGCAGCTCAGCCTCATCGCTGGCCGCCGAGACGGAGTCGGACCATGGTTTCACTGGCCCAACCTACCCAGGGCACCTGGCTGCGAGTTGGTATAGGAGTAGCCACAGTGGCTCTGTTTGGGAAAGTGCCCTTATAACACGGCAGCATCAGCACGTGAATCACCGGGCACGAAGGTAAGAAAGCAGGGGAAGGAGCTTGATCGCATACTTCTCAACTCTGTTTTAAACCAAGGACTGCCTGCTTTGGGATCTTGTGGGATTTAGCCATGACCGCACCAAAATTTTCACTGTCTTTCCGTCTTAGCTAGCTTTGTTCTTTTCTCTTTTTTAAAGCGATAATAGCCAGCTGTGTGCACTTGAAATTTGCTCTGCCCAATACTCCACCCTGATGTGCATGACATTAAAATTGGCTGCTTGAGGCAGGGGATCTTTGGCTGGATTAATGTTCAAAAGGCCTAGGTACCAGCATCTGGTTTTTGGAGGCAGTATCAAATTTTCAGGAGCTGCCTCTGGATGAATGGTAATGTGTATTTCAGATTCTTAGCTAGGCACCAGCATCTAATGTTTGTGCATTTTCCCAGCTGGGGTTTCAGTGACCAGATTCAGATGATCAGTGGGGGAAACAACGCAGCATGACTGGGATTACCCGACACAGCACTGTGTCGTGGGTTGCCGTGTTGTCCAAACTCGGCGCGTGGTGCAGCCATCATAACTTTTCACCCACCCTACTATAACCCATGATTTGCACTAGGGGTTGTAGGATAGGTGAAAAGTCAGCATGGCCACATGGCATGCCGGATTGGGACAACATGGCAACCCATGATTAGAGTGCAGGTACTTAGGGTAATCCTAGTCGCACGATAGGTATGAGCGGGGCGGGGGAAACAACCAATGCATTGTTTCCCTCGCTGATCATCTGAACACCCCCAGTGCCTTTACACATTTCACCCTATGCTTGTTTGCTAGGGCCTGCTTCTCGTTTGTGACCTCCTAACGAGTTGCTGTAAAAGTGGTTATAGTATCACCACTGAAGGATATCTAGAACTCCAGGGTGTGAAGGATGACTCTCACAGCTGTGAGGATGAGACATTCCCTGAAGAGCTCCTCTAGACTGTGCTTAGATTTCAGAGGCCTTTACAGGTACAGAAGAGAATCTGGGCATGCGACAACAGCCCCAGTGATTAGAAGCCAGTATGAAGCCTTTGGATTAGTCAGATTAGTTTAGTTACAGTCTATTTGTTTCACCTGTTAGCCATAACAGAGTCAATATTTGCAGTGTATAGTAATGTAAGCAGTTTGCAAATTACAATATACATTGGCTGAACAATCCATTTAACAAAGTCCACACAGGCTCTGACCAAAGCAAAAGCCACAGAAGTTAGTTTCTGAATAATTGCCATATTTGTATCGACAAGAAGGATCCTATCTTTTGTCAATTGAGCGGTATTTAAGACCTTTTAAGTTTTCAAACTTAAACCCATATACATTGAGGCTGAGGGCAACTGAATTAATAATGTCACATCCTAAATGCTATAGTTTCCACGGCCATGGAACTTGCAAGTTGTATGGAACGTTTCAGTACGTATCCTTTAATACAGAAACGGTCATTAGCTGAAATCTAAGTTGACTTAAACAGTTCTCCTGCAGGGAAATTTATCCAACTTGATCAGGTAAATCTTCCATTTTGTGGCCCTTTGCCCTTGCAAGGCCAGGAGAGCATTTCCTGCCTCTTGTGTTTCAGCCTCCATTTTCTCCAGCTCATGTCCCCAGCTCCACCCCTTGACTTGAGGGACCCTGAGCTGGAGAACAAACCCTCCAGATCTAGATTTGGACATAGACAACCATGGTTCTGATCTAGCCAGGAGACTGACAGGTTTCAACTTCAGATTGGAGTGGATAGGCCTGAAAGGTGCCTGTGGATTCCTAATAATTAGAGGTGCTGTTTTCATGAGAAATGTCCCTGGTGAAGCAGATATGCGGAGGATTTAGTAACAAAAATAGGCCACAAGAGCAATTTGTTCCTCTTTATCTAGATGTTATCCCTTGTAAAACCTACCAATCAAGCAGCTGGTTAGTAAATATACATGCTCGTTCATCCCATCACTTCTCCCTGGGTAAGATTTGCCTTCTCGATTACGGGGGTGGTGGCCTGCATTTAGCCTTTTTGCAGGTTGAGAGGTATGTTGAAAGCATCTAACAGTGCTGCCCAGGGAGCTTTGGCCATTGAAAGCTGCCATGTTGTGTGTGCGAAGAATATTGGAGCCTCTGATTAATGCTTGCTTTTTATAGCTTTACTGCTTTTTGAATGACTGTGTGTCTTCCTTAGCCTGTATGGAGACTGCTGCCTGTTTAAAAAGAGCAGCTTGCTGCTGTCCTCAAGCTGCCTTGGCTTGGAAAGGATTTGCTCTGTGGTGTGTGTGTGTGTGTGTGTGTGTGATGCTTTTTTTTGCAGGCCCCAAGGAATTTGCTGCTTACATCCTCTTTGGTGCACAAGCTTGGGGGAGTTTTTGTGGCAAATTAATCCCATGGTTTTGTTCTTTTTCAGTATGGCTTTGGATTTTCTGTCAATGTCTCAGTGGTAACAACACAGGTGTATTCTTTATTTTATTTCCTGTGACCAGCTTGTTGGTAATACTAAAAGGAAGTTTCTTATAACCTCTGGGAGTTTTATTTGACCTTGGCTAGTTTTCTGCTCTGTGACTTCTGTATTGCTTTCTGCAACACTTTTTCCTTTTGTCTGAGCTTTTAAAATTTCCAGTGTTGGAGAGGAAGAAGCATAACACAGGTGAAGGGACAAGTCTTCCAGAGAAAAACTTCTGAATAGTGGAGACTGAGATGGGAAAGGCATGGATTATAACCAGCAGCCCACAGGGCAGCAAATACCAAGATGTATATAGCAAGATTATGGAAGATCTCTCTTCGCACAACCACTTTGGATTCTACTGATAGATTCAGCTAGTAATTCCACATATCTACTTTTGTGTACTTAAGAAACCTTAATGGTGAGGTAGTGCATTATGGGATGCCAGAGCTTGGAATTAAAACTGCTACCTGTCTGGCTTTGAGGGTAGCAACAATGTAGCGATTGCTGCATATTAATGCAGTTAATGCAGTTTTCTAGTGGTAAGGATTTTTTGGACACTTGTTGGAGAACAGAGAGAGGAGGCTAGTTTGCATTAGTGTCTTACCAAAACGTAACTATTGATGTGCTGTGAATTTTACACGCATCTCATCTGCACAACCCAGGTATCATAGAGAAATGTAATCGAAAGCTATAGCCTTCATGGTGGCTTGTTTGTTCATATATTTATCTGTTACATTTGGAATTCGCCCTGGAATGAGCTTCAGGGTCGTGGAGCCAGTGTGGTGGTGTGGTTACTGCGCCAAGCTTGGAGCACAGAAATCCAGGTTCAAATCCCTGCTTAGCTATGAAGCTCAATGAGTGACCCTGGGCCTCTCATTTTCATTCTCTCCTTCAGCCTAACCTACCTTAAAGGGTGGTTGTGAAATTAATGGGGCATGGGAAGAATCTTGTAGCCACCCCGAGATCTTTGCAGGAATGGGTGGGCTAAAAATGTAATTTAAAACACTGGGAGAAGGTTAGATGTGAGGGGTCGAGGTTTTCAAATGAGCCGTGATTCGAGCTGAGGGCTCCCTGGTGCTAATATGACACTACCCATCACGCTATATTGGCTGTGACAAGAGCTGGCCATATCTTTGTGTGGTTGCTTACTCATTCCTCTGCTCTGGGAATCTATATACCCTGTTTTGCACATGGATTGCTGTTCTTGGATGGTTTGCTTTTTTCCTGTTGCGTGCTTGTTGCACAAAAGTACACTCCTACACAGGGTTGATTTGATTTAAATCAAATTGATTTAAATCATGATTTAAATCGCTTATCTGAAAGATTCCGTGTTAATGATTTAAATCACAGTTTAAATCACTAGTGAGGAAGATTCTGTTTAATCATCATTTTTTATAAAAGTACATTATGGTTTAATATAACCTTAATACATATTCAGAGATGCAGGTTTCATTTGAGGACAGGTACACAGTGGAGGATATATGCAGCAGACATTCTCTCAGGAGTCAGGACTGCATGAATATGTTCTGTTCACTTTTGGTTTCACTTTCTATTCCCTTCCCCTATCTCTTGCATCTATATCCAAACTCCTCCTCTTTGTTCAGATCTACTCCATCTCCCCAAATTCTGTATTCATTGACCTTCTCTATCTTTGCACTTAGAGAGAGGCAAAGCCTTGAGAGAGTGAGAGCAAGAGAGTGTGCACTTCTGTATACCACCTGTGGCGCAGAATAGGACTGATCAGGTTATCTTCCATCTCCATAAACTGCTGTTAATGTATTCACAGAGTATAATTAGAAGTTGTATAATGAGTATTCATGATGATATCTTTGACCTATGATCTCTTTTTACAAATGGTTTTAAGAAAATTTTGAGATCTGGTTTAAATAAAAAAAAATCAGAGATAGATTTTAAAAATCCAATTTTTTATTTTATGTTTAAAAAATAATTGATTTTTATCAACACTGCTCCTACAAATTTGCTACCACAGTGGAATCTTTTGAGGTCTGTCATTACTGCACAGTTGTGCCTCCTTGCAAAAGGCTCCCTCCTGAAAGGTTCATCAAGATGAAAGATGGCAAGAAAAGCTGTCTAATGCAAGGGTGGCAGAAGGTGGAGCAGGATGTACTGATAGATCTCTGAGTGATTTTTACTAGATCAGCAAGTGTTTCTGACTCCCAGTAGTTTAACAACAGCAAGAAAAATCGCAAGTACCTATGAACATAGGATGCTGCCTCACGTTGAGTGAGACCATTGGTCCATCTAGCCTAGTATTGTCAACACTGACTGGCAGCAGCTCTCCAGGAGATGCCAGGGATTGAACCTGGGACCTTCTGAGTACAAAGTATGTGCTCTACCATTGAGCTGCAGCCTCTCCCTAAATGAGAGCCAGTGTGGTCTAGTGGTTAGAGTGTTAGACTGGGACTCAGGAGATCCGGGTTCTATTCCCCACTCGGCCATGAAGCTCACTGGGTGACTTTGGGCCAGTCACTGGGTCTCAGCCTAGCCTGCCTCACAGGGTTGTTGTGAGGGTAAAATAGAGAGGAGGAGGACCATGTAAGCTGCCTTGGGTTCCTTGCAAGAGGAAAAAAGGCGGGATATAAGTGTAGTAGTAGTAGTAGTAGTAGTAGTAGTAGTAGTAGTAGTAAAAGACCCTGATGCTGGGAAAGACTGAAGGCAAAAGGAGAAGGGGACAGCAGAGGATGAGATGGCTAGATAGCATCACCGATGCAATGAATATGGACTTGAGCATGCTCCGGGAGAGAGCGCAGGACAGGAAGGCCTGGCGTGCTATGGTCCATGGGGTCACGTAGAGTCGGACACGACTGAACAACAACAACAACCTGGCTAATTACCTGTACTAATTGCTAGTCTCTCAGCCTCAGTGTTCCTCACCTGAAAAATATAAGCATTAAATGGTTGCTGTTGACCAAGTCTTTCTGCAGCTCTGCCAGCCAGTTTTAGAGCGTTGTGTTAGAATCGCTGATCTTCAGTAACTCGGATGTAGCTAATACTTGTATATGCAGGTTATCTCAGATGTATGGCTCATGAGGTGCCCGAATAAGTAATTGTCTCCACCCCTTGAGCCATCATTTTGTGTCTGGTTCCTGTTGCTAGTGCTTGGGGTTCTAACAAAAACACAAAGGAGATCCTACAAGTCTGGAGTTTGTCTACCCCTGTTCTAGGGGGACAGCCTGACCATTTCAGTGTAACCCATTGTGGTAGCAGAAGGGTAGATTAAGAAAAGAAAGAAAAGGCATGCCCGATGTACCGGAAGGAGCAGGTGATGAAAGAAAAAACATGATTCAGATTGTATAGCTAGAGTAATTTTCAGGTCACACACAGCCAAGGACATGTTGCCTATAAAAGTGTGGGAAAACTGGAGGATAACCATGTGAGATTCATCAGGAAACAGTGGGGTAAAACCTTCCTTTTAAGCTGTAGACAAGGAGTAAAAAATGTCTGTGGAACTAGTGGTTTCTTTTCAATGTGTTAGCTGCCTTGGGTGTTTCTTTTGGGGGTGGAAATAATCCCAAAGCCACAACATGCTAATACCTCTATGAGGACCAACCAAACTGTCACAAAGTGGTGAGCAAACTCTTGAGTTCTCCAGAATTCATCAAACTGGACATTGAACAAAATAAGATAGGTAGGGTAGAGAAAAATGGCCCTAATGTTATTGCTCCAAAGTCTGCAGTTTGTAAGAAGTACCCTCATTAGGAGCCAGGGAGATTCCAGGATGCACCAAGGGGTACTGGGACAAAGAAGCAAAAATGGCTGTTTCATCTCTCCTTTTTTGGGGGGGCAATATAATATCTAGCAGTTAGCTGGTTTTGTCTTCACCACTAAGTTCCTTGTGAGGCAGAACACAGAAGTAAAGAGAGAGATGGTATTCTTATATTGGCAAGACTGGATATTAATTCTAGGTGGTGCACTAGGTACAGAGTCATTAGAAACCAATTTGAGTAATATTATCTTGTGGCTGAAAGGTATGTGTCCCCCCCCCCCGGGTCATCTGATCTGTGTCCTGATTAACATGTATGAACAATTGTTTTGTTTTAAATAAGGACTCCTTAGAGGAACGAGTTTTGCTTCTTCTAACCTGTCTTTTGAATGCCCTTTTCAAAGAGCCCAGCCCAGTAGGAATCAAGTTTTGTTGCTGTGCAGTCAGTCTGAAGCTGGAGATAGACTCGGCTTTTCCTGTGGATCTCTTATCATTCAAGCCAGCCTATGAGTTAATCTGCAAGCCTGGCAAAGGCATTTCCAGCCATTGTTTTTCCAAGTATTCATTAGACTAGTGTTGCGCTGAGATTTCCAGGTGGAGCTTGATAAGGGAGAAGATGCATTCCATTTTGTGTTACCGCTAGGATAATACAGGTGCCTTAAACTGTTGGGAAGTCATCTTGCTTTAGCTCAGAGACCACACTGGAAACCAATCATAAGTCAGAGGGCAACAGCTAATTTGCATACTTATTGCTACATCATTTGCATGGATGTGGAATAATCGTAGGCCCCTGCTGTGGGCAACACAATGCTGAACTGATACTACTCATCCAAAACATGGCCGAACACTAGAAGCGCTTGTGTTAAAGGATGGGTGGTTTGTTTGTTTTTTAGGCAATTCTCTGTTTAACTTCTTAAGTCTATAGTATAAGATTCATCTTGTTCCTTACATTTGTATCCTGCCTTGACTCCAAGGGCAGCACATGTGATGTGTTGTCTCTCCAATTTTCTACTCCCAAGCTCCAACTTGAAAGTGTTTTAGAAAATAGTACCTCAAATATGTGGAAGTATAGTGAATCCTCTGTCTCGAGTTGAGGGAATGCCTCCACATTGAGGGATTGTGGTGGTCCAAGTGCTAACCTGTCATATTTGGTTCCTGGGAGCCATATGAGTTTGAAGCTGATGCCATGTTATTTCTGGCTGAGTCTATTGGGAAGTGGAGCCTTCATGGCGGAGAGAAGTGGAAAACTCTGCAAATGTTTCTTTGGCCGCTTGTTTTTTGGCACTACACTGATTGTTAAATGTAAACATTTGAAAAGTGGCATCTCTTTATTGCTCTCCTATCTGTTTGTGTGTGCCAAAGTATACTGGTGCGAGTGCCAGGATGTTTGTGTTATGAGCAACAACTGTGAATGGCTACTGTTAACGTGATTATCACTGCCAGTATTTTCTGCATTTAATTTCCTTCTGATCTCACTCTTTACAATTCGCCCCCCCACCCCCACATATGTACTGTATATAAACATGAAACTCCCCATAATGCTGCATGCATCAGATGAAGAGGGCTGTAGTCCACAAAAACGTATGCCAGAATAAATGTGTTAGTCTTTAAGGTGCCACAAGACTCTTGTTGTTGTTTTTGAAAAATTAAGCCACCAAGTTGGATGCATCCGCTATGGTGCCCTTCAAAGCAGTGAAGCCCTGTGCGGCCCTGAGTTCTACTATACACACTGTGAACATACGAGCAGTGACTTCATCTCAAGAAAAGGAGTAAGGATGCACCAGGACTCCCTGATTCAGCCCACGCTACTGCTCATGGGCGTGAGGGAATCCCAGAAGTATTGCCATTGCCCAGAAAGCATGGTCTCATCCTGGATGCCAACTGTGGCCAAAAGGAGAGGACAAGATTCCGGGAGTCAAGCATTGTTAACTAAGCTATTCTGGAGTTGCAAGGAGGCTGCCTGCCCTTTGTTCTGGAGACTGTCCAAGGAAGATATATATTCACACAAACACAATTGGGGGGGGGGGGAGCACAGAGTGATGGTGTCTCCAATTTTAATCCAGGAAAATAACCGAATACCAGTGCCCCAAGTATCATAGGAACATAGAAAGGTGCCTTATACCAACTTGGACTGTTGGTCCATCTAGCTTATTATTGTTGGCACTGACTGGCAGCAGCTCTCCAGGGTTTTAGCAGGAATTTTTCCAGCCCTCCCTGGAGATGCCGGGGATCGAACCGGGGATCTTCTGCATGTCAAGCATGTGATTTACCACTGAGCTATGACCCCATAGCTACACCTACGACCCCTCAATCCTATCAAGTTAGGTAAAACATTCTTCCTGATGAACCACAGATGTTTTTCTTGTATTCCTATTCTGAAACCAATATGCTCAAATGTGAAATACTTGAGGTGGCCTTTGAAAAAATCTCAATAGATGTTTTTTAAAAAAGAAATTACTGGAACTGAAAAATGCAGTGAACCTGTGCTTTTATTGCCCTCCTTGTTTCCCAACTTTAGTATATTTAGTCTTCACATTTCTGGAATCATAAGAGCTGGAAACTCCCCCCCCCCCCAAATAGAAGTTGCGATTCTCAGAAGTCTCCCCTATTTCAGATAGTGTAAGGAGAGAGGCTTTGCCGGAATATGTGGATGTTTTCCTGTTCTACCCAGAGCTTTATCTGCCACCTCAGTTCTGGTTCTCCTCACACATGGCTAAATATGTTGCTTCTATGAAGGTGCTTTGCCTGTAGCTTTTATTCTCTCTGAGCAAATTGCATGACACCCTCATCTGGCTTTTAATCTGTTTGTTTTAAATGGCATGAAGCCAGGTATGTGCGCCAAGTCAGGGAATGCTATCACTGAACCCGTCAGGAGCCATTTTCCCCATAAACTTTTGAATACTCAAATGAATCTGTCTGCATATGGGTGAAGCTGACTGAGATGCAAACCTGCACAGGGGGAATTTTTTGCAAATCCCTTGGGATGCACTGTAATTGGCAAATGGCTTCTGCATCTCTCTGCAAAGAATTGGATGCACGCAGGGGATGGAGGATGATCTGAATCAAGTTTGACGTATGTATCCAGGCTGTGCTGAGTAATACTGCTAGGTTTGACGTTTCAAATGTGGAAAAAAACAGAAAGGCAGCTTCACCTCCTTCACACTTAATCATGCATAAAAGGGGGCATTGCTATTTACACTAGATCAGAGGTGAGCAACCTGGGGCCTGTTCATGATTGGGAACTACAGGTGATTGGATTTCAGGGTTATTAGCTTGTACTAATAGCCTGCATCAGCAAAGTTTAGGATTTTTCAGCCTCACCCCCTAGCTGACTTGACAGCCTTGGGTAATTCACCAGCTGGTTTGTGTCCCTGTAGCACTGAGTTTTTTGGGGGGCCGCGGTGGCTTAGTGGTTAAGACGCTGAAAGGTCGGCAGGATGGCAGTTCGAGACCCGAGTGCTGCATGACGGAGTGAGCTCCTGTCTTCAGTCCCAGCTTCTGCCAACCTAGCAGTTTGAAAGCAAGAAATTGCAAGTAGATAAATAGGTACCGCTTCGGCGGGAAAGGTAACAGCGTTCCATGCACCTCGGTGTTCAGTCATGCCGGCCACATGACCACGGAAGCGTCTTCGGACAGCGCTGGCTCTTCGGCTTAGAAATGGAGATGAGCACCACACCCTAGAGTCGGACACGACTGGTTGGGGACACCTTTACCTTTTTTTAGCATTGAGTTTGTTTTTCTACCTTGAGGGAACTCATTCCACCTCAGACTGCCTTCCACAAAACTCCTGGTGCCAAGGAGTCTGGAGTATATTCTAGAGCAGACCTTCCTAACATGGTGCCTTCAGCGGTTTTGGACTCCAACTCCCATCAGCCCCACCTAGCATGGTCAATGGTCTGGAATGCTGGGAGTTGTAGTCCAAAACATCTGGAGGGTGCCAGGTTGGGGAAGGCTGTTCTAGGGTACAGTAAGATCACATGGAGTGTTAGGCAGGCCAGGCACGCTTGACTGTTTATTTATTTAGTATCTATGAATCGCTTATATTGAAGACATTTTTAAGTGATGAACAAAAACAAGTCTTCACACAGAAGACAAGATTACTTTCCTCGGAATGCCTTTTGGAAAAGGTACTTTTTCAGTAGGCGCTGAAAACCCGGAATGGTTGGCACCTGCCTAATTTGTAGTAGTAGGGAATTCCAGAGAGTGGATGCTACAGCATTAAAGGTCCTATTCTGAGCCATAATGAACCAAACCTCTGAAATCTTAGGTACTACCAGGAGGGTATCTCCTGATGAGTGCAACAACTGAGCAGGCCGGGAGGGGGTCAAGTGATCCCTTAAGTGCCAAGCATGAAGTGAGAGTGTACTCTGGGAAACATCTAATGCTCCCCTGCTGCTGTGCTTTGCAGGAGAAAATGGCTAAAGACAGACAAGTTGCTTTTTAGGGAATATTTCCCATCATGACTGGCCTTCTCAGTAAGGAATCCTTGATAAGCTTCTAAGAAATTTCAGCATCCCCTAGAACACAGTATGAAAAATTGTTGCTTTCTGTATTTGTGAACCATCAAAAATATTAGCAACGTTGATTGCACGTTGTTTAGCCTCCCGACAAACAGCCCTTCATTCTTTCAAACCATCCAGTTGCTTTGAACTTGGTAAAGCCTCGGGATGGCCCTCAATCTTTTGAATAAATCCGAGGAAGAAGTGAGTTCAAGGCAGTTCGTTCAAGATAAGATCTGTTTGGGAAATGTTCGTGAGCTAGAAGGCTGCACTGAATTCCTGCGTAGTTCACATAATGCGGCTGTCCTTGCCATGAACCTCTTGGTTGCTAGACTATATATAGCTGGTAAAAATTGCTGCTCTTCTCCCACGTAGACTTCTTCAGCAATGGGTACCTTCAAGTGTGAAATGAGTGAAGAGTGAGAGCCAGTCTGGTATAGGGGTTAGAACAGCCTTGCCTAGCTTGGTGCCCTCCAGATGTTTCAGACCACAACTCCCAGCATTCCTGATCATTAGCCATGCTGCCTGGGGCTGATGAGAGTTGAAGTCAAAAACATCTGGAGGACACCAGGCTAAGACTGGGCTAGAGACTAGGAAATCCCAGGTTCAAATCCTCACTGAGCCATGAAGCTCACTGGGGCCAGTCATTATCACTTATCTAAGCTATCTCAAAGGGTTATTGTGAAAATATAATAAGGGAAGGAGGAGAATCATGCCATTTTGAGCTCCTTGGAGAAGGGGCAGGATTAAAATGATTTAAAATAAAATAAAATGGGAGTCTCTCCCTTGGAAAAAGCCTGATTGAAAAATCATTAAACCACATACTTGAGCCCTTTTATCCTTTCTTCCTTCTACTAAAGGCATATTAAGTTCTTCACCCATCCCCTTTCCTACAATGCAAGGTAGAATTGTCCACACCAGTCTCACAGATTGAATGCCACAGTCCTGTCCATAATCCTGTAGCATTGCTATTATAGTTTCAAGCAGATCTCTGTAACCATGAAGGCTAAAAACTGCTCACTCCATTTTAAAAACAGTAAGTTTGATCTCTCTTTTTAAAATTTGAAAATGCTTAAATTTAATGCAAAATACACAAAACAAATAATAAACCAGGAGAATGCATTCATCAGGTAAATGTAAGTACCATCAGGTTGACATTATATCCAAATTGTCTAAACAGCTCCAAATATTAGTGAAGAGAAAAGAAGTCATTTGGGACAGAGGTAGACATAGGCACGGCAAGTAAAGCTCAAATTCTTTTTGATTTAGCAAGAGCTAATAGGCTGCGTAGAGATGTGTGGTGAACATCTGCCTACACTGGATGATTCAGGCCACGCTGTTGCCCGTCTTGGATGCCACCTCTTGTTCCAACCATCTTTGCTAGGAGTGGAATCGCTTGCAAGGATATCACGTGACTGTAGTTGGCATTTAGTTTATCGTTTTGTTCCTTGCTGTCAGTGTCAGTAACTACCACTAGTTTTCAGCTTAAATGGACGTTTGACAACATGCTGATGTTTCTTGTTGCCATGGGTACTTTGCCGCTCAGATTGTTGGAATGTGAGCCAGGCACATGTGGAAAACCCAGTATTTGTGGGGGTACTCATCTGACCATCCAGTATGGAAGATACAAAACCTGAGGCCACTGGGTGTTGCACTTCTGCCTTTTCTGGAACTTGGTCTAGCTATGACTTCTTTTAATTTCTGGTGCTTGATTTTAATCACTGGTTTACAAAGATTTCTAGAGCTTTGAAAACATGGCTATTTTTAGCACCGTTATGAAGCTGAGAATGGTACCCAAAAGGCAAGTGCTAATGATGCATCTCAGAGGGATGGATAAAATTTGTATGTGCTAGTGCAGGGGTAGGCCCCTGGTACTCTCCAGGTGTTTTGGACTACAACTCCCATAAGCCCTAGCCTGTAGTTAATCATTGGGGATTATGGGAGTTATAGTCCAAAACAGCTGGAAGGCATCAGGTTGCCTACCCTTGCACTAGTGACTGATGTTGGCTTGGTGAGCTTGGAAACATCTTGTATGTACTGGCATCTTTACTTCTGCATCAGTACTAGAGGTGTGTTCATATGGGTCTTTAGAGGAAAGGAGATACTGTTCCGGTACCTATCTACACACATAGGTTTGGATGTTGCAAAGATAGATATGAAATTAACCATGGTTTCTTATGATGGGAATAAGTCTAACCTCCCCACCATCCCTGGGTTTGTGCACTTCCCCCTCTTATCTCATCCTCCAGTGTGACTGGAAGGAAGAGATCAGAAGCTTCTGCTTCTGTTTTAGATTAACTGAAGTTTAGTGTGCTATGTGAAGCGTAAACTGTGGTTAATCTAAGCTATGTTGTGCTGAAACAAGGCAGCTCCATTACACATGGTTTGAAGTTTGTTGGGTTTGAACAATGCAACAAGACATGATTCATCAAAAGAGAAGCAAAAGCTTCCAAATGCCTTCTCACAGCTGTGCTGGAGGAGGGGAGGGGAGGGGAGGGGAGGGAGCGTGTGAGCCTAGGCTCATTGTAGCCATGCTGGCTGGGAATGATGGGAGTTGTAGTTCAACACATCTGGAGGGCACCAGGTTGGGGAAGACCGTGTTAGAATATGATGTAGTTTGCAGTGGAAGAGCTAGCGGTTGTTCTGAGCTTCCTTGGAGAGTGAGAGACAGTGCAAGTTGTTCTGATATTTGAAGAAACACTTTAGCTTTCTTTGCCTTCCCTTTCTTTTTGCGCATATGTGCGTTTCTCGTTTTTGCTCCATGCACCTTTTTACAGACCTTAGTGCATGTTCATCTTTAATGCTGAGGACCAAAGGAACCAAGATATACATGAAGGTCAAGAGTTCTGTACCAAGTTCTCATTTTAGCTTTTCTAAAAAGCTCTTTATTTTATTTTTCTAACAGTGCCACAGGCTTAGCTGTAGTGCATTGCACCTGCTAAATTCTTCATGATTTCCAAGTTATAACCGATTGGCTTGGTCAGTAATGAGAGCCCAAGTAAAAGGGAGATCCATTATAGAACCGGCTCTGCTTGTTTTAACATATTTCTGCAAGTATTCAGACCACACAAGGTTCTTTGGGGATGGGCATTGCACAAGATTAAAATAAAATTAATTTTCATTTCTTAAGTTGTACAGGCTTGGGTGGCCTAATTGCTCTGAGACTCAAGGAAGTCCCTGGCCAAGGCAGTTAATTGGATTGCAAACAGCCTAATTTGGCCCAGTGAAAGATTCCATCTTTTATCTCTTCTGCACCTTGCAAGCAACTTCCCTGTTGGCCTGCATAATAATTTCTTTCCTACCCTCACCCAGAAGCTTCACATGAATAATTTTATTCTTGCATCAACCACATTGGTTAGGCCCCAGGCTTGTTTACACAATCGAGATTCATAGGGTGCTTTCTCAGGGTGGCTTATCAAGGATAAGCAATTCCGGAAGGCTTCTGCTGTGCACACTCTGATCACTGCCATATCTCCAATTGTCCACAGGCCGCTGCAGTGTCTCGGTGGAGTTGTTAACCCCATCCAGCAGAGGCGAGTCTGCTGTTGTTGGCACGTTCCCTTGTCAAGAGAGGATGAAGAGGTCTGCAGACCCCTGCTCTTGCCAAGGGTGTTTATTATTCAGATCGCTTTGGTCTCCAGTAGTGGTTCTTATTCTGGGATAACTGACCTTATATTGTAGAATCTAGAGGCTGGTTCACACTGCCTGTAGAGTTATGCATAGGGAATGCAGGAGCTAGGTACATGTGCATAGAACAGGGGAGGCAACCTGGAACCCTCCAGATGTTTTAGATGACAACTCCCAGACCCCCTGCCCATTGGCCATGCTGGCTGGGGCTGATGGGAGTATGTGTGTATGTATGTATTTCATGTTTATACCGCCCAATAGCCGAAGCTCTTTGGGCAGTTCACAAAATTAAAACCGCAATAACACAACAGAAAATGCAATATAAAATATAGTAGTTTAGAACTGCAGAATAAAAATACAACCAGAGTAAAACCTAGCAGCAGTGCAGATGTTTAAAATGCAATAGAAGATTTAAGACAGAAGAGCTAAAAAAAAAAAAACCCTAGAAACTGGAATGCTAAAAATGCCTGGGAAAATAAAAAGATCCGGAAAGAGTACAATGTAGGCGCTAGGCAAACCTGTCTAGGGAGTTCGTTCCACAACTGGGGTGCCACAGCAGAAAATGCCTTTTTCCTGGTAGCCACTTGCCTTACCTCTTTTTGGTAGGGACTCCTGGAGAAGGACCCCTGAAGATGATCTCAGGGTCCAGGCAGGTACATATGGGAGGAGGTGATCCTTCAGGTAAACTGGCCCCAAGCCATTTAGGGCTTTGAATGTTAATACCAGCACTTTGAATCGGGCCCAGAAAGGGACTGGCAGCCAGTGGAGCTAGAAACATCTCATTGATCTAGTCCCCGTTAACCATCTCACTGCCCTGTTTTGGACCAGCTGAAGTTTCCAGACCATTTTCAAAGGCAGCCCCATGCATACATTTCTGGGAGTTGTAGTCCAAAGCATCTGGAGGGCCTCAGTTGTCCTACCCATGTCATGGAATCTCTAATGTGAGCTCCGGCCTCTATGCTTGAGGTTTCTTCCCATGATGGACCTGCTGCATAAAAGGGGTGGGCACGGAAGCCCACAAATCTGCTTGCCCTGGTGAGGGCCCCTTACTCCTCTTGCAAGCGTGCTGTGCCACTGTGCACATGTGCAGACAGGGCCACTGAGCTGAGGGCTCCTTCCCTTCCTGTACCCACCTGCTAGTGCTGAGCCTGTGGCACGCACCCTCTCAAGCACCTCTCTGGGCCAAGCAGTGTTCATCATGTGAGCTTCTGTCCTCTGCAAACTCATCCCCACCCTTCCAGCATGGCTAATCAAAGCGAGGCAGGGGACAAGAGCAGCTAGCATGCTGGGCACTGCTAGCAGTGAGAGTTGCTGGGAAGGGAGGAGGAGGAAGCTCAGTCCTCAGCATCTCTGTGCTGAGATTGTAAAGGATTAGACAGGATGGGAGGAACTGGCTGCACTTTAGGAGATGGTCAGGCTGGGTGAGGGGAGAAGGAGCCCTTTCCCTGCTCCAAACTGAAGAGGAGAGCAGGGGCTCTTCCATGTGGCACTGAGCTTGGGTGAGCACCTCAGAAGCACAGCATGATATGCACAATCCCACACCCTCCTTTTGAGCTTGGTGCTGGGGATGGAGCATCATCCCCACCTTTACACTGTGCTTTGGAAGTGCTTGCCTCTGATGTTCAGTGTGATGGCGGAGAACTCCCCTCTGGGTCAGGGTTGTAGTGGATCAGTTGTTTGGCTGGCCAGCCAATGTTTGTGGGCCCCTGAGTAGATGAGTCCCTTGAGTGAGGCCTAAATCACACAGCCATTATGCACGTAGGCCATGGTTCACATGAAAGTTACTAGACATATTTCAGAAGGGTGGCTGAGCCTGAGGATCAACCCTTGAAGATACCTGAATAATCTTCCTGTAAGTCTCTCCTGAGAGGGGGTGCTTCCAGATGAGCTTTTTATCATCCATTGCCCTCCCTCACTCACAGAATTTTACGGGAGGTCCAGGCAACATTATCTTCTCCTTGTAACCCTTCTGTGTTTTCCCACCACTTCCGTCCTTTTTCTTACTGTGGAAAACCTATCAAGGAAGAAAAGAGTCTGGCTGGTAGCATTAGGAGCCCTCTGTCTGGAAGTATCAATAGAGTTTTGCCCAAATCCCTTAGTGCAGGGGTGCTGAACCTCTTTCAGCCCGTGGGCGGGATTCCATTTTGGAGAAGCTCTTGGAGGCCGCATTCCAGTGGTGGGCGGGGCCAGAGGCAAAAGAGGCAAGGGCAGAACACCCGCATATTTCAGCTTAAAGCTGTTGCTCCCAGTAACTCAGCCTTCAGAGAGGCATGCCAGCCTTTTAGAATGGGGAAAAACTGCACAAAAGCGGGGAAACCACCAAACAATTGGTGGTTGGGAGAAGGGGGTGTGGCCATCCGGTGAACTATGGTGAGCAGGATTTGGCCACCGGGCCTGAGTTTCTGCATTCCTGCCTTAGTGGCTGAGAAGGATTTGAACCTGGGCTGCCCCACATCCAGGCTCCACAGTTGATTCATTCCCATCACACATTGCTATAGAACGAGAACAGAACTGTCAGGAGTCATGACACTTCAGGGACATGTATGACCAGTGCAGTATGTTGGTGCACCCTATCTGTGGGGAGAGAAAAGCTGCCTGTGTTTGATCCCTGGGTATGTTCTACTTGAGAGCCCTGACTTTCAGACAGTGTTCTCGGGAAACATGGGGTACCTTGGAAGCTTATTGGGGAATTTTGTAACAACGAGTTCAGTAATGGAGGACAAGCCTCACTGAACCACAGCTTGCTGTGTCACTACTGATATCCCCGTGCAGTGTACAGCTGCAGAGGAGTTAGGTGTGTTTGAGGCCACGCTCTGAGTTCAAGCAGGGCAATGGTGGAGTGAAAGATGCCAAACCAGTCCCTCACAGGAGCTAAGCATCTGCCCAGAAGCTTTCCCAAGATATTGGGCCTCAGTCAATGTTTGAGGGCCCCTCAGCAGATGTGGAGAGGGTTCCCCTAAGGCTGAATGTTTGCAAACTGCTGAACTACAGGCTGGCTGTTCGTTGCAGCTCCTTTGGTCAACTTGGGAGGAGGAGAGCTGCAGCAAACATCTTTGCTGGAATGGTGAGCGATTTCTTTCTGCTGGAATGGTGAGTGATTTCTTGATGCCTGGCAGCTTCTCTTTCTCCCCCCCCCCCTTAAGAAGCATCCAGAAGTTTCAGCAGCAGGAGAGAAGCTAGTTGGGAGCAAGAGGGAAGCGTTCTAAAAACGAAACTCAGTCATCTTATGTCATGGATTGACAGCAACATCTTTATTACCCTCACCTCTGGAAACAAGTTCAGGGAGGGGTTGGCCCAGTGTGTTGCAGCAGATAAGGTTGCTGAGAGGCCTTATATGTGCAGTGTGAGGCTGCTTGAGATCTAAGCCCTGAATTGATGAGAGACCTGCATGGAAGAGAAGGACCTCTCTGAGCTCTCTGCTTTTAAGGAAGGTAATATAGTCCCCCTGATCAGGCTGGATAGGCTTGGTGGGTGGCAAAAACATGAAAGGGCTCATCTGCAGTGCTAGTTGCCATGAGTGCAATAACACACACACATCATGATTTCAGCTGAGATTTCCTCCTGGGCTGTCAAGAAGGGCAGTGAAAATTCATGCAGCACATAGAAGCTGAGTGGCAGCAGGGCTCAGGAAGGAAGCTGCACCCTTCCCTTTCCTTACTCAGGGCTAACGATTTTGTTGAAGGCTAGGATTGCTTTGGCATAGCACCAGTGTTGCCCACGTAAGAGTGGAAAGTGTGAAGAGGAGATTTGAGTCCCTAAATCCTCAGACCTAGGTTCTGCTATCTACCACTGTCTGTATCTCATAGGAATTTGCCTTCTCCTGAGTTGGACTATTGGGCCATTTAGCCCCGTATTGTCGACACTGACTGGCAGCAGATCTCCAGGGTCTCAAGCAGGCATTTTTCCAGTCCTACCTGGAGATGCTGGGGATCGAACCTGGGACCTTCTGCATGCAAGGCAGGGGCTCTGCTACTGAGCCATGGCCTCCTAGGCCAGGCAGGCTTATCAACTGACTATTATTTGGCTGTGGTCAAATGCTCCAAGAATGTCACTATATATATAGCAACTTATCTGCTTTTATTTCATTATGGTGTCCTTTGTTCGCAAGGGCAGGAATGAGGGTAGTTTGCCCCCTAGAGAAATGAGAGGCAGGCAGGCAGGCAAATACCACCTCAGAACTTGCTCTGTTATCTCCGACCATTCTGTGGGTAGGATCCCAGAAGAGGGAGGGAAGGAAGCAGGGAAAGCTCACCGCAGAGCCTGTTCTTGCCAAACTGTCCCCCGCTTCCTCACAGAGTCACCTACCACCACCTGCTCAGTAGGAAGGATCCCAGAAGAAAGGAGGGTGCAGGCAGGTGAATACCACTTCCACACCTGCTTCAACTGTACTGTCCCCTCCCGACAGGGCTGTCCATCACCATCTTCTTTGTGTGAAGGTTCCTGATTTCTTGTTGTGTTCAATTGTTCGTTGTGGTTGGATTAATTATTGTTGATGTTAGTTGTAAGCTTCCTTGGAAGGATGTGTATCCTGAAAGATGGGATATAAATAATGGATGATGATGATGATAGCAGCCCAGCAGCGGTTGGGTGCAAACTTAGAAGCACAGGAGAGCTTCTTCTGCAGTCTACCTGCTGTTAGTGTGGGTGCCTCTCAAGCAGGAGCAGGTGCACTCATCTGTGGCAAAGGCCACAGCCTAGTGAGTAGAGTGCAAGGGCTAGGACCAGGGCAACCCAGGTGCAAATCACGGTCAGCCGTGGAGCTCATTAGCTGTCATTGGGCCAGTCAGACATAATCCATATTAGCTCCATCGCTCGGTTGTTGTGAGGATAAATTGGGTTGCGGTGGGCTATGGATGCTACCCTGAACCCTTTGGGGAAGGATGGAATAAGAATGTAATAAATCTCTACCTTTTTTTCCTCATGACATTCATGCTTTAGAAATGCTTGACCATTGCTTGCCTGGTCAGCTGATCAACCCTAGTGCCTTTCCAGTGTTTGTGCCTTTGTGTGTTTTGAGGGTGCACGGCTTCCCTTTGCTCTGAGGGAAATGCGAGTCGAACTTGGTTGCCTCACCAAGTGAAGCAGCTCTTAGGGTTGAACAGGGCACTGTGGCCAGATCTTCCTATGCAGAACACTTGACACCATCTGAAGTCTGGTGAGCCACAGTTAGGTTGGACTGTGGCCTCACCCGGAATAGCTCACATGTGCCTGATGAATAGAGGAAACAGATTGCAGTTGAGCCAGTCAACAAGCCCTGATGCTATGTCTCCCTTCTTCTGGTGCAGGGTTGATGAGCACCTTGGAAATCTCCTTCAGTCTTGCCTGAGGGCATGCTTTCCATGCAGTTTGGCCTGGTGGTGGTGGTGGTAAAGAAGACAAAGCTCTCTGAATCCTGGTGCTTTCTGAAGGGGCTAGGAGAAGGAAATGAAAAGTGTATCGACGATGGCACTCTAACATTGCTTAACATAAGCCCTTTTGGATTCTGTATTCAATTTGCATCAGTTTCTCCAGGACTAGAACATGTGCAGTTATATTCTTAAGCACCACCAGCAGATTTGTGGGTGGGGGTGGGGAGTCAGCATCAAATTTCTTGGCCAACAGCTGCCTGCGTTTTCTCTCTCGTCACGTTTCCTCCTTTCTATGGGTCCTGCAATGCCTGTTCTTTGGCTTTCATCTATAAAATGCCCTTATGGTGGTGCCCAGGCCCAGAGGGACTTAACCCCTCTTTTTAAAATATTGGCAATGTCCCAGATATGTTCCCCCATCTGCAGCTGTATGTAACTCATGCTGTTGGTAGAACCAGGCCAGCTGTAACACGTAACAGTAGAGTGCTGCTGTCCCTCTGTCAATGAAATTAATGTTTCTTATTCAGCTGGCATTGAAAACGGGAAGCAAACGGAAGTCATTATTAACCACTTTGGAAATATAAGCCTCTTTCCTTTTGCAACATAGGCCTTTGGTGTTCCAAGTGCACACACAACACTTCCATCCCTAGTGCCCCAGTCAAGTATTCATGGAGCAGAAGACCAGCTGATAATTTACCTGAAACTGAAGGATAGCATCTGCCTTATCCCAGACAGAGAAGCAGCTGCTCTTGTCCTTTTTATGTATACAGAAGCGTATACACAGGGCCAGCGTCAAAGGTAGGCATGGTTGGGCCCCTGCTAAGGACCCGCACCCCAGCAGGGACCCGCGGGCTTGTTCCCCCTCTTCATCATTGTAGCCTCCTTGTTCACCTGCCTCTCGCTCTGGCCCAGACAACAGCAGTGGTAAGGAGGAGCAGCAAATGCCACTGCCTACCCACTTACTTGCTCTCTGCCTATCAAGCAAGCAAGTGGTAGCAATAATGAGAAAGAGGATGAGGAGCAAGAGCAGCTGGTGACAATGGCGGTGGGAAGGTAGACTCACTAAGGGAGGGGACCCATGGAGGGTGTCTTGTCCAAGGGCCCTCCAAAACTTGGAGACTGCACTGACTATACAACTACCAGTCTGCGGTGCTTTGACCTCTCACAAGCTGAACCTCTGTATTAATTGCCTTCAGATCACAAAAGATGCAACAATTCAGTCTGAACAAGCACACCAACTGCTTCCTAGACAGACTTAACCAGCGCCTAACAAAATAGGCAATGCTACTTGCCACTATGCTTTGGCTGGGAACTTTTGTCAGATTCATGGAGTCACCAACACTCCCCCCTCCCCCAGCTGCCCCCATGAGCCATTGATAGCTTTCCACAAGAAGCAAAACTGCACTAATGGTTAGCTTTTGTGTGCATCTGTAGAGATGGTCAGGATTAAAAGTACATTGATCTGAAGTAAATGTATGTGAAGTGAAAGGGGTAAAAAGCAGGCCAGAGGAGTACAAAACATCCTGACGGTTAAAAGTCAACCACCAAAGTGAAACCATGGCCAAAAAATGTGGTTTTTCACATCCCCCTTAGTAGCATTGCCAGCGTTCATGAATGCCTGGTTCAGAATAAGAATTTGCTCAACTCAGAGGTATTACAGATCAAAGACCTTCCCCTAAGAAGTTCTTCTCTAGCTCAGAATGTAAAACACAGTCCTGCACGTGCCCAGTCAGCATTCGACTGGCCTCCAGACGGTGTTTTTAGGTGCATGTGGAAAAGTATGTTCAGTGAGAGAGAATCTTCCATTGAACAGTTAAGCAAATTGCACAAAAATCGAAAGTGCAGCTTTTGCACAGGTCTGTCTGAGCTACAGTTAGTATCCAGGACTTAGAGAAAAGATGGATGAAATTTTGAGGAGTGCTTGAAAGCACTACAGCAATACAATAAGATGCAGCAAATGTTATGAGCTGCGAGAGAACTCCCGGAGAAAGGTGGACTTCTTTTTTTGAGAGTTCTCTGGAAAAGCTCATGAATAATTCTGAGCCGATTCCAAATTAAGTGGGGAAGAGTTCATGCGTTAGTAGTCTCCCTGTATGCAAAATTTGCAGAATCTGACAACTGGCAAAGAACCCAGAAATTCTCAGACTTTCCTTCTAAATGGAATAATGTTTTTAAACAAATATAAAAACGTGTGTCTTATGTCTATGGCAGCAGTGATATGTCTGAAACATGCAGGGGTTGTCAAAGGCTCCAGTGTCCAAAGGGTAGAACTTCTCCGTCCTGCATCACTACTTTCTTCTCCCACATAGCTCCAGCTGCTTCCCATCATTTTCCTGTTCCTCTCCAAGGGCCACGGTTCAGGGGAAGAGCACTTTTTCATAATACTAGAACCTGGGGTCATCCCATGAAGCTGATTGGTGGGAGATTCAGCACAGATAAAAGGAAGAACTTTACACAGCGCATAGTTAAACTACGGAATTTGCTTCCGCAAGATGTCGTGATGGCCACCAATTTGGATGGCTTTAAAATGGGGTTAAACAAATTCTTGGTGGATAAGGCTATCAATGGCTACTAGACCTGATGGCTATATGCTACCTCCAGTATCAGAGGCAGTACGCCTATGTACACCAATTGCTGGGGAACACAGGCGGGAGGGTGCTGTTACACTCATATCCTGCTTGTGGGTTTCCCGTGGGCAGCTGGTTGGCCACCGCGTGAACAGAATGTTGGACTTGGTGGACCTTTGTCTGATCCAGCAGGGCTCTCCTAATGTTCTTGTCCACACGCTTTGCGTGCAAGATGTCCCAGGTTCACCTCTCGTTAGGGCTAGGAAAGTCTCCTTTCTCAAACAGGGATGGAAGGACCAGCAATTTTCAAGTTTGCCTACATTCTCAGGAAATCACTTCAACGCTTGTATCGGCTCATTCCCATTTTCTTTTTCGACCTATTTTTCAGCTCGTTCAAAAGGGAAGAGTGTGCATTTTGAACAGGAGAAGTGCGCATTTCTGTGCATATTTTCAGAAACGTGCATTTCACCCTATTGACTAAAGTGTGGAAAATCCATATTGTTTGTTTTTTTTAAAATGCATTTCAGAATGTGCACTTTAAAATAGATGTATTTTTTGGGAATGTGTGAACATTTCTCGAAAAAAAGCACTCCTGTTGGTGTTCAGGATTGTAATGGGACATATTCACATGATTTGCGAACGGAAACGAAATTCTTGCACATCCCTGGAGAGCTGCTGCCAGTCTTTGTAAGCCATCCTTCCCCAAATTGCCCCCCAGATGTGTTGGTCATGCTGGTTGGGATGATGGGAGTTGTAGTCTAACACATCTGGAGGGCACCAGGTTGGGGGAGGTTCTGTGGCCAATTCAGAGCTAAATGGTCTAAGGCAACTTCTTTTGTTTCTCCTCTCACTGTACGTTGTAACAAACATATTTTAAAAAATAAAAATAAAACTTGAGCCAAGAATCCAGAATGGTGCATGTATGGAAACTGAGGACATACATGCAAAACACATAAGCCAGTATATATTGCTTCTTGTAATAATGAATTAAATCTGTCTTTTATAATCTTCATTTTACTATTCTTCATACCCAAGGGCCCTATTTTTTAATTTAATAACAAGCCTCCATAATTTATATAGTCTCTTCTTTTTACAAAGCTAAAGCACAGAAAAGTAGCATAATATTTGTGTAGTTTAGCCTTAATTTTTATGATGTGGCCATAATTTTTGTTGCTGAACTTAAAGATTACTTGACACAAAGGTGGGAGGATTCTCTTGTGTAGCCAAATATGAGGGCAAATGTAAAATATTGCATTCCTGATGGTTTGTTTTTAGGTGTAAATATTGGATGGAGAATAATTGAATAGGCATAGCACTGTTGAGATGGATTTGAAGGCTGTACCAGGGAGCAGATTGTCCTTAAATCAGCAGGCAGAGGTGATACCCATATTTTGATAGAAGCTCCATCTCTAGGGTTGAAGAGGTAATAGTACGGTTCCTTAAGTGCTCATAAGATATCATTTGCAGTAAAACTCCTGCCCACCTCCCCTTCTTTGGGCACCACTGTTCAAGGGAAGTCAGAAGGCTGGAAACAGAGGAGAGATTCAAAGATGGTAAAACAATCTAGAGATCAAAATAGCACACAGACAATTAAGAACGGCAGCCTTTTGATGGTTTTCACTTAAAAAACAACAACTGAGAAGTGAGAGAGCAATTGTTTTCCCAAGTCCAGTGAGAATAGGACAAGCAGCACTGAATTACTTTAGTGTATCTATACTTTAGATAGGTAGATTTAAGTCAAACATTAGGGAAAGCCTCCCAAATATAAAAGCAGTTGTCTGTTCATTTCATTATTTCTACCCCACTGTTCTGCGATTTTAAGCCACCTTGAGGCTTATAAGATCAATGCAAACAAGTAAAATAAAAAATAAGTAAAACAGTAAAACTGCAAATTAGCAACAACCAAGAATCACATATGCTATTAAAAACTTGGGCAGGCAGGATGGCTGTAGCTTGGCTTGCAAACAATGGCTGGGACAATGCCAGGAGAACTTTCCTAGGGAGGGAATTCCACAGCCAGGGTGCAACCACAGAAAAGGCCCTCTCTACTCTCCTCACCCGACCCTGCCTCGTCTCTGCGGAGGACACGTGGAGAAAGGTCTCAGATGAAGATCTTAAATGACTGGCAGGTTCATGGGCTTGGGTGTGGGGATATCCAGTCTTAAGGGGGCAGGGTGAATGAAAGTGTTGTGCAGGGGGATCTTTTCCATCAGTGGCTACCAAGTGGCTACACTTGGAAGAAGCCGATTATCTAGATCCATTTCATTCGGGCTTCAGGCCTGGGCATGGGACAGAAATGGCCTTGGTTGCCTTGGTGGGTGATATGAGGAGGGCTTTGGATAGGAGTGAATGCTCCTTCCTTGTTCTCCTCAACCTCTCAGCAGCTTTTGACACTGTTGACCAAGGTATCCTCCTGGACCGCCTGGAGGGGTTGGGCATTGGAGACACCATATTATGGTGGTTCCAGTCCTTCCTCTCCGGCAGGTACCAGAGGGTAGTACTGGGAGAGGAGGTTTCGGACCCATGGCCACTCACTTGTGGGGTGCCACAGGGTTCCACCCTCTCCCTGATGCTATTTAACATCTGTGTGAAGCCACTGGGGGCTATCATCAGGAGGTCTGGGGTACGGTGTCATCAATATGCGGATGGCCGTAGAATCCCTGTCCAAATGTCTGGAGACGGTGAGTGGTTGGATGGGGAGGAATAAGCTGAAGCTGAACCCTGACAAGACCGAGGTACTTTTGGTGGGAGACAAGGGGAGGTTGGGGGATGTCGACCTGGTGTTGAATGGGGTATGGCTACCCTTGAAAGACCAGGTCCACAGCCTGGGGGTGATTTTAGACTCCTGGCTATCTATGGAGGATCAGGTGGCAGCTGTGAGCCGGACAGCGCTGTACCAACTCCATCTGATATGGTGGCTGCGCCCCTACCTTCCCGACCATCTGCTCCCATCGGTAGTACATGCCCTGGTCTCCTCTTGTCTAGACTACTGTAATGCGCTCTACGTGGGGTTCCCCTTGAAGACGGTTTGGAAGCTGCAGCTGTTGCAGAACGCGGCAGCTCGCCTGATTAAAGGCAGCCGCTGGCGTGATCACATCACTCCAGTGCTGAAGGAGTTGCACTGGTTACCAGTTGTTTTCCAGGCCAAATTCAAGGTGTTGGTTTTGACCTATCTCAAGGAGCGCCTCCAGCAACACCAGACAGGCCGCTCAACAAGATCAGCCTCGGATGGCCTTCTCTCTGTCCCATCAGCCAGGACAGCTAGGCTGGTGAGGACAAGGGAGAGGGCCTTCTCTGTGGAGGCCCCCACTCTGTGGAACTCCCTCCCTAGGGAACTCCGCCATGCCCCCTATTTAATGAGCTTCCACCACGAATTAAAAACGTGGTTGTTCAGGCAGGCATTTGGGGTGGGTTAGGGTATTTTTAGAAATACAATGTTTTAATGTGGAATTTTATTGTTTTAAACTGTTGTATTATTGTCCATTGCCCAGAGTGGCTGGGTGACTGACCAGATGGGCGATTAAGAAATGTAATAAATAAATAAATACTAGCCCTGATGGCTATATGCTACCTCCAGTATCAGAGTCGGACTGCCTGTGTACACCAGTTGCTGGGGAACATGGGTGGATGGTGCTGTTGCACTCATGCCCTGCTTGTGGGTTTCCCGTGGGCAGCTGGTTGGCCACTTGTGAACAGAATGATGAACTAGATGGACCCTTGGTCTGATCCAGGAGGGCTACTCTGATGTTCTTATCTAGGGCAAGGAGTGGAGTGAGCAGCCTACAGAGGCTTTGTGGAATTGGTTTATGTGGAGGTTTTGAAGGTGTGGAGCAGGCTTCCCCAAATGGGTGCCCTCCAAATGTGCTGGACTCCAACTCCCATCACCCCCAGCCAGCAAGGTCAATGCCCAAGCTGGTTGGGGGTGATGGGCATTCTAGTCCAACACAACTGGAGGAACTAGATGGGCAAGTCAGGTGTGGATGGATAAAACATCAGACAGGAATGGCTTGGGTATGGGGATATCCAGTCTTAAGGCAGCAGGGTGAACGAAGGTGTTCTGCAGGGGGATCTTTTCCATTTCTAGATTTTGTGATCTTGCTGCGTGTTTTGGATGGTTGCCCCTCCTGCTTCCCTGCATGCTTCTTCACCCATAGACTGGCATCCGTGCCCATTGTTCGCAGATGCTGTCCATGGTAAGGTGGCGGGAAGGTCACAGTGGCTGACAGCACCGATCTGTCTAGCTCAGCATTAAACCTCTTGGCTCTTGTTCTTCTGTGACCTGTAGGGCTACAGCGTCTTGCTCAGTCTGTCCTCCCATCCCAGCACACAGCACTGGCTTGTGCCACAATTACAAAGCAGGGGGATTTGTTTGCAAGACGTTCTGCCTCGGACCAGTGTTTTGGCCAGCTGACTGCTACTATATTGCTGACTTTGTCTGTGATTCTGCAAATGGGGAGGGAATGAAGAAAATTGTGTGGTTAATGGCTAGTTGAGGGAGAATTAGAGCAGGTTGAGTGGTCAAGGAGCCTCCAAAGTAGGTGAAGGTTCAATCCTATGCCTGTTTAGATGAAAAAAGGCCTACAAATTCCAGCATGCCCTAGCCAGCTGGGTGGGACATGCTGGGAGTTGTAGGCCTTTTTTTTTCTGTCTAAACTTGCATAGGATTGCATCCTAAGATGGGGAATACAGAAATAGCTGCAGGCCAGCTCTCCCACTGGATGGCTAGGAATACAGCTGTCTGGGGAAGGGCCAAGAAAGAATGAAGGGAAGTAGAAAAGAAATGAGCCTACTTGCCCATCAGGGGTCACTTCTTGGCAGAATCCACACACTTTGTAGTGTTGAATGCCAGCTGTTTGGCAGCAGGTGGATGGTTGGTGGCTGTAATGTTGCTTTCTCGTGGGAGGAACCCTTGCATGACTTTTAAGCACTGGAGAAAATTGGCTCATCTGCCCTCATTTTGGCACCTCCAGCTTCTCTGCACAGCTTGGCCAGAGTTGGATTTGCAAATCCGAGCTGAATTTCCATTTCTCCTTGCTTGCCTTGCAGTTTTAGCATCCCTCCACCAAGGCTGGGGCGGGGGGTGCTTTACGCATCCTTTGCCTACTGGCTCTTAAAGTATCTGATAACGGAGCTATTCCTGGAGCTGCTGTGAAGGGACATTTTTCTGGCACTGGGGAAAGAGTAAGGTGCTACTCTGAGGGTTGTGCTTAAGCCTCACTAAGAAATGAAGGAAGGAGTTTAGAAGGAGGGAGGAAGAAAGGGCAGTTAACAAACCATTTGTCTTAGAGCTTTTCAGATAGGAGACTGGGGAGAAAAAATCCCTATTCCATGTAGACAGCAATAAATAAATCTGTACGGGACAGCGGAGGACTACTTGCAGCAAGTGCCACTTTGCAGATGAAATTGCTCAGTTATGCTTCTGACCTTGCAAGCTTAAGGGCACAATCCTATGCATGCTTGTACTACAACTCCCATCAGCTCCAGTCAGCATGGCCAATACTCAGGAATTATAGAAGTTGTCCAAAACATGTGGGTAGCACCAGGGTGCCTACCCTGCTGTTCTCTTTCTCGTGCAGCTGCCTAGGCTTTGCAGAGCAACAGGTGGGTTGAACTTGAAGGACTCACAGCTTCTATTTGAGAAGATGCATTGCAACCTTCTTCCTGTCCTGTATACAGAAAACCACTGGACTGGAAAACCTCTGGGCATCTCATCTTTACACCTAACACAGTGGAGCAGTGGAGAGAGGGATCTGCAGAAAAGCAGTGGCTGGAATGCAAGGAGCTTTAATCATCTCCCCCTCTACTTTTGTTGTGTTAATGCATGGGTAGGCAACCTGATGCCCTCCAGATGTTTTGGACTTCAACTCCCATAATTCCTGATCATTGACCTTGCTGGCTGGGGCTGGTGGGAGTTGTAGCACAAAACATCTGGAGGGCACCAGGTTGCCTACCCCTGCATTAATGCATGCCCATGATCATGTAGAGGTAGTGATGCCTGTATTTATTTTTAAATCACACGCACAACGTCAGGCAAGTTCATGGAGGATAAGTCTGTCAACGGCTCTTAGTTATGGGGACTAAATGGAGCTCCCACGTTCAGAGGCAGTGTACCTCTGAATGCCAATTTCTGAGGAGCAACCGAAGGGAGGAGAGTGATAGTTTTTGTGCCCTTCTTCTGGGAGCTGGCCACTTTGGGAAACAAGATGCTGGACTAGATGGGTCTTTGGTCTAATCAAACAGGGCGCTTGGGTTTGAGCATCTGTCAATGTCACTCCATGATTTAACTAATATTAGAGTGCTCACTAGTCCATGGGGTGGTGGTGGTGGTGGTGGTGGTGGTAAAGCGTTTATGGCGGAGCCTGATTGCACTTGCTCAGGACTCTGACTGTTGAGTGAGTGCAAGATCCTGTGAGTGAGTTGAGAGGCTTCAGGTGGCTGGATGTCCTGCAGCATTGAACAGCATCTCTTCTCCCTCCAACCCCTCATTGTCCACCTGTCCTGACCACCGCTCCATGGGCCATGTCAGACACCTCATTGCGGCTTGGGCAGGCTTGAGTTGCAGGACCTTGGATAGCTCCAAGCAAACCAGTTCTGATACTAAGCTGGTTCATGTGATGAAAATAAACCACCAGGGCTTATTTAAATCATGATATGTGCCAGGCGCAAGTTCCATAATCACCACCTGACGTGGCTTGTCATCTGAACCCAGGTGGCCTGGCTTGTTGGAGTGGGAAGCAACCCTCCAGTAACCCTACAACAGCCTGTGGCTTACTAGAGGGCTGTTTCCCCCTCCAACAAGCCAGGCCACCCAGGTTCAGACATCACAACAAGCCATGCCTGTGTGGTGATTATGGAAATCGTGCCTGGCACGTGCTGCGATTTAGATAAGGGACCTTATTTTAATCATGCGAACCAGGTCAGTGTCTGTAATGCAGATGATCAAGCTTTTATCCTTCTTTGGCCAGACTTCCCCTCCCAGGTTCTACTCCCTTCCTGAAGGGTGGAGATTGTCCGAGGGCTCTGTCAGTTCCCACCTTGTGTGTTGTCTGCACTGGCAAGCAGGCTTTGGAGAGTGTGAAGCCGCTGGCATAAAGGGGCCCTGTTCCTCAGGGGAATTTGGCTCGGGAGGTGCTGCTGCTGGGGTCCCAGTTCCCAAGCTTTGTTGCTCAAAGTGCTGGTGTCAAGACCTGGGTCTGGATTCAGCACCTCTGTGGCTTGCGCTGCAGGCCTTCTTGATTCAGTGGTTCCTCCCCTCCTGTGTGAGAGCCCTGGCTGATGCTCAGGGACAAAGTCATGACACCTCGCAGGCTGGAATGGGTTCACATCCTTCACTGTGGCAGAGACAAGGCAGCTTCCAAAGCAAGTGCATATTTCGAACGTTGGCATATTCGGCATCGGAGGCTGAAGTGTACCAGCTGGCAGTACCCCCGTGATGTGTGCCATGGAGATGTGAGTGACCTGAGCAGACAGCTCTGCTGACCTATTTCCCCTTCCGCTCTTCCTCTCTTGACTTTATTTACTAACACTACAGATTGCAGTGTAAATCCCAGCTGAATACCAATCCAGGTAGGCAGTTGCTGGCAAAAAAAATCTACACCCTGCTCCCTGATGAGCCAGGGCTGCCTGTTAGTTTGGTGGGGATAGATAATATGTGCCTGTTTTGTGGGTTGCTCCGCGTCTGAAAGATCCTGACTGAAATAGTTGTGAAATCCTTTCCTTTCACTCAAAATTCTAGGCTATTTCCCCGGAAGCAGTTTTCATAAGCATGTTAGAACCTGGCTATGTTGTTAAATCATCACATGGAAAACGGTGATGTGAAAGCCGAGCTCTGCAGGTTGAGAATTCCGTGCACTCTCCCAGGGACAAGTCAAGAAAGCTTGGGGGGAGGGTTGTAGAGTCATCAATCACCATTCTCCTTCTGAGGTTATCCTCTCTCTCCCTTGGCCTAGAAGTTGTGCCTAGAAGTTGGGTGGGAGCAGAGCAGGGATAATTAGTTCCTATAGTAGCTCAGTGGTGGAGCACATGCTTTGCATGCAGAAAGTCCCAGGTTAAATCCCTGGCATCTCCAGATAAGGCTGGAAAAAACCCTGCCTAAAGTCCTGGAGAACCGCTACCAGTTAGTGTCAACAATACTGGGCTAGATGGACGAATGGTTTGACTAAGAATAAGGCAGCTTCCTTTGTTCCAGAATACAGGAGGAGTTGTGTGTGGCCTAAAACTGTAGAGATAGAAAATTTCTAGAGTCACACATACCATTGCAGTACTTTCAGTCTCAAACAGAACTCACTCTAACTTCCATTGCAAAGTGTGTAAGGTTTCTCCCCACAGAGGTGTCAAGGCCTAGAGCAGAGCTGGGCACCTTTTTCCTATGAAGGCCATTGACCTACTGGAAAAGTCAATTGGGAGCTGCAGCTGGTGGTGGATGGAGCCAGAGCCAAAAGTGGACAGAGTGCGCTTGAAGGTTTAGCGCCAGAACCTATTATCAGTCCTGGAGTATGCAAAGCAATAAAGAGTCCCCATGCCTGTGCAGAATGCCTTTTCTTTGCTACTGGAGAGCTGCAGCCAACCCCTTTGAGAGTAGGAGGTATGGCTCCAAGGTAATGATAGCTTCACTTTCCAGAAATTTAATCATTAGAGCTAGAATTTCTAGTATTGCAGGGATGGCCATTCCTATGCCATGTTTGACCCTGCAGGGTACCATCTCTCACATGGTGGGCTCCTGCTCCAAGCAGGAAATGAGAGGCTAATTAACCATACTTATTAAGAAAGGTGGGTGGCTTCAGCAGTTAGAGCTAAGGGTTTTTTGTTAACCTTTTGGATCTCTGACTGAATTTTAAACATAGTTTTTCTTCCTAACCAGAGCCTTGTCATCTTTGCATTCTGCCTTGAGAACAGAGCTGCTGTCTGGTGAAACCTGAGATGGGGAAAGCCATTGTCCATGCCACTAGAGCTCTTCTGTAGAATTGACCTCCCTGATTTTCATAAAGAGGTCATCCAGAAGAGTAGCCCAATTTCTCTCTTTAAAGTGCAACAGACTTTGTCATATGCAGGCAAAAATTCCAGCTAGTCCTGTCGTTCCTTTAAAAAAAATCCAAAAGCAATAGTAACATAATACATTTATTTGAACTGATTAAAATGTTTCTAAGCTGTGGGGAAGTGTTTGTATTCACCAGATCTCCTTCTTAACATCCATTCTGAAGAAGAACTCTGGTGAAGTCAAAGGCTTGTTTGATGATTTGTTTTATTTGGTCCTAATAAAGGTATTATGCTACCATTACTTTTAAATTTGGGGTGCTGCAACTGGCTGACTAGTTTATTGTGGCCTGAGCTTTCTTAGGAAGGACTGGAAGGTATCCAAAGCTTCTATGGGAAATTTGCAGATCAAAGTCCCCTTGGCTCAGAGCCGCTGTCCGCAGTGTTAAAGATGCCCAACCCGTGGAGGCATGGAAGCGGTTCAGTGTTCCACTCTTTGAAGACTCTCTTCCCTTAATTGCTTTAATAAACCATATGCCAGGGTTGCTTTAAAAATAAATAAGTGTTGGAAAGTCTGCTTGAGAGCACATGGAACCTCACTGCCTGTGAAAAAATGAACAATCAAAGAAGTTTTGTGTATCGGAGAGGGTGAGGTGGGAAGCAAATTAAAAGCAGGCTTGGTGAATCAAGGAAGGTGTTGGCATGGTTTCAGTCTTCCTCTTCATGCTGCCCTGGAGTTTGCGGAGGTCTCGGGTGCCCCTGCATTTATGCTAGGAATACAAGATATGAGTCTAATCTTGGAGGAGTTGCTCCTTGGAAGCTTGAAGAAATGGAAGCTGTCCTATGAAATAGTTCCTCCTGCAGTGAATGTTTTAATACGAGTACTACAAATTAACATATTCTTACAACTGGCCTTCAGTCTTTTTCAGAATGCTCAGACAGTATTTAAATGCAAACATCTGTTTACAGTGGGTAGTATTAGAAGTGTGGTTCATGTTTTGGATGAGTCAGAAGAACACAAATTGTCTTGTACTGACTTAAGGTCTGACTATGCAAAGTACTAATTTAATGTGTTGAAGTTCAGTTAGGTATGGAATGTGTGAGCCCTCCCACTCTCACCCCCCTGGCTCTGAATTAGTTACATGCTGTCTCATGTTCGGTGCAACTACATGATGGAGTAACTGGATAGGGACAAGAGGAGGATCCACACTGTGCAGAGCGTAGCTCTGTTGTTCTCTAGCCACCTCTTTGAAGGCCACATTTGCTAAGCGGGCTTCCTCCTCCCATGTGTACCTGCCTGCTGAAATCATCATCCAAGACCTGCACCAAGTGCCTTGGCCTTTGGAAGTTAGGTGGGTGGCTAACAAAGACAGAGCCTTTAGCCTCCTCTGCCACCTCCAATCCCAATGCCCGCTGTGGCTTGTTTGCCCATATTGACCCCTTGGAGGAGAAGCACTCCCCAAGTAGTGCTGTAGAGCAGCTGACGAGAGAGCGAGCCCGTTGACAAAGGTTTGGTTTCCATCCTTCGAACAGAGCTCACCAGGTGAGGTAAGGCAGCTTGTAGGTCAAACTTTCCCTTCCTTCTTGTAACAGGTGAAATGTGCTAGCTGGCCCCAGAACCGCCTCTCTGCATTTTCAGATTGCCTATTAGAGCTTGTGCCAAACTAGTGATAGCAAAAAACAAAAACCCTCAAAATCCCCAGAGAGGGATGTGATTGTCACCTGGTTTAGCTAGTTGTCAAAGAGAATAACTTTGCCACTGCCTGGTGAGTGGAGGAATATATTTATTTCCTCTCCCCCTTTCAGCAGTGTCTGTAATAGCAGCTGCATCCCACCCCACCCCCTCCAGTGGGGAAAACAGAGACTGTCAGTTGCGGTTTCATTGTGGCGGCAAGCCATGCTGCCTGCACTCCCACTGTTGGAGCAGCTAATTTTGCGCTTTGTTGCACTCATCTGCTAGACCAAAGATACTTTGGGGAGGAGGTGGGAAAAAGTGGGGAGGGGGAGGAGGCGGGGGAGGCAGTGAGGTTAATGGGAAATGTTGCTCCTCCAAGCGGTCAACTCCCCTCTGAGCTTTTCCAGGTCCTGGATAATCAGGCTGTTGTTGCAGTTATTTCCCCCCTCAGGCATGCAATTTATGCTTGTCTTTGGCTTGCCAGAGGTGCTTTGATTTTGGGGATGTCCTCCATTAAATGGTGTAGGACAGCCTTTCCCAACCTGGTGCCCTCCAGAGGTTTTGGAGTACAACCCACAGAATTCCTGACCATTGGTGATGCTGGCTGGGGCTGGTGGGAGTTGAAGTCCAAAACACTGGGAGGGCACCAAGTGAGCGAAGGTGAGTATCAGATATTGGTCAAGGCCCAAATGTCATTGACTGCTGTGTCATTAAATTGAGCAATGGGTTATGGTAGCTGGGATGAGCAAGAAGGATCCATTCCAGGGCTAGGATCCAAACAGCTGCTGTGGACTTTGGGCATCTGCTTTCCTTTGAATAGCAGGCCCTGGTGCCGTATTGTAAATTGCTCTTTGTGATCTCTGTGTCAAAAGTGGTTTGCTGTGCTGCTGCATTGAGGGACTGCTGTTTAAGAAACACAAGTCTATATTCTCTTTGGGCGATGTGATTATTTCTTTCTTTCTGGTCCTGTTAGAAAAGAAAAAAGTAACAGTAGGATAATAACCTTATACTAGGACTTATACAACTTTAAAAGTCACAAAGATATGAGCAGCCTTTTGAGTTCATCAAAATGCTTCATGAGGCTGGACATTAAGCAAGAAACAAAGAAGTTGGGAGTGGAGAAAAAAAAGGATGTTGCAGGGAAAGATGAAAAGTCATCTGCATTTGTAATAGTCTTTTAAGAGGAATGGGAAAGTCTTACATTAACTAGGTTGGGCAATGCTTGATGTTTAATAACATGTTTTTGCTTAACGTACAGCCCGATGAAGGGCTTTGATGAACTTGAAAGCCTGCTTAGTTCGTTGTGACCTTTTCATTGGTCCTAATAAGGGCATTGCTGTGTCATTACTATAAAAACATAAGCAGCTCAAAGCCTTGCGCAACAGGGCTCTTTCCCTATACCTCGTCATGCTCTACATAGTGAGCTGAGAATAACTTCTCAGGGGCATCCTTTGTGCATCACCCAAATAGCTATACAATGGTCTTCTGACCAGTTTGGGAGAGAGCAAGGCAGAGGCAAAGGTTGTTACTGGGACTGGAATGAATCATATTCTTAAACCAAACTCAAACCATGGTTTAAGAACCTGGCTTGTTCTGAGAACCCAGGAAGTGTCAAATCACGGGATGCTGAGAACTGAGGTGGGAAGGGGAGGTGTGAGGATGGACCACGTTGGCCCAAGGTTCATGGATGTCTCAGCTTAATCAGTCCAGTTGCATATGCCCAAACTGGGTCATAACGATCTGACAAAGGAACAGGGCTGAGGTGACAGGGACAGGTGGATACAGAGTGCTTGAATCTGTAGAAATCGGGGAAAGGATCTGTGGGCTAAGGCGGTGGTAAAAGTTGTGTCTCTAATGTCTTATTTCTTTGTCTCAGTGCCCCACTTTCTGTTCTGAATCACCATCCTTCTCTGACATTTGATTTGTGAACGTCCTTTGTTACGCACTTTGTATTAGCGATCGGGGGATGGTCCTATAGGGGAGTTTGTGGGTACTTGCACTTGTCTGGAGCTGGAGCAGCTGCAAGGGTAGAAAAGCTGGCAAATGGAAGCAGGTGGGTGGCCCACATTTTTAACTTGGGTCCAGACGGAATCAAGTAGAAAGTGAGAAGTTAATTAGCATTTATTTTGCCTTGGGTGTGATAAAGCTTTGCGCCTGCCCTGTAGGGTAGCTGCACCCAGCAGGATCCAGCTATTGAAGATGATCTGATGCTGCTCAGTTCCCTCAGATGCTGTATGCCCCTTTTCTTTCTACTTGGGCTGTGAATTTCCATCACTAGACTTGGCCAGATTTTTTTTTTTAATACAAAAAATGCTCTTAAATGATGGGCAGTATTTTGATTTTCATTAAAGGAAGGAAATGAGGTTAACGTTGGAGAGATTCTCACGGGGCTGCTTCCTCTGTGTTCCCGTGTTTATTTTTGTGAATATTCTCCATGTTGTATTCCTCTATGTCTTGCTCACCTTCTACACATTATGCAAATTAAGCAAATGTGAATAAATCCTCTTGCTTTGCATAATTTGCCATTTTTGCAAATGTTGCATGATTTATTCTGCGTTGGCTGGTTTCAGGAGCTGCTTCCAGGATCCTGGGCAGGGGGGTGGCTGTGGGTGTGCTGCTGCCCAGTGTGGTGAACCATGGGGGCTACAGGACAGAGGCTCTATAGCGACCCTACCCCCTGAGACCAGACATAGGCTTCTCTTGACCTGAAAGGACTATAGAGGCTTCAACCTCAGGCTGGGATTTTGCCTGGGTAGCAACAGTATTTACTGTGCCTGGCTGTCTCCCTGCGGGGCAAGGAACCAGTTAGGGGACTGGAGCTTGCCCCCTCTACTGGAAACCTTATTGAGCATCCCTGTGATCTGATTGAGCATGACCAGGCTTTGCCAAGTGTATCTTTGCAGCAGTAGGGGCTAGAAACTTGGGGCTGTTGTTAATGAAGCTGAGATTCTCAGGAAACGTAATTCTGCTGCCAGTACCAACATCGCATGGGATTGGGATACGCACAGAGCCTTGACCTAAGATTGCTGTGGTCATGGTTTGGTGCCACAGCGCTTAGTTGGGCATGCAGAAAATGCCTTAAGAAGAGGGTAGGCATTATCTTTTTCTTTTCTTTTTACTTGGACACTACCTTGCAAACAGTGCAGCTAGCTGCAGTTGATGCTTCTTCCCACATGTCTGTTCTAAGGAACAGGGAGTTTCCTTGTCAAATAAGAGCTGCATCAAACCTGGGATTTGTGACTAGGAAGCATATGGAACTGTACTGTGTACGGTAACTGGCATCGCCTCTCCAAGGCCGTGTGCTGGGAAAGATCCTTTTTACTGGAGATGCCAGGGACTGAACCTGATGACCTTCTGCATGCAAAGCACGAGCTTTACCTCTGAGCAATGACACTTCCCCACAGATATGGGATATGCCTGTGACCCAGAGCCACATCCAAATCACAGATGTCATAGCTCAGTGGTAGAATGCCTGCTTACCAGGCAGAAGGTCCCAAGTTCGATCCAGGAAGAGCTGGAAACACTCCTGCCTGAAATCCTGGACAGACGGTGCCAGCAAGGGTTGACAGAACTGGGCTGGATGGACCAGTTGTCTCACTCGGTATAAGACAGTCTCCAATGTTCCTATCCCCAGCAGTGTTTCTCCCATCTGATCCCCCCCCCACACACACACACACTGCTGCCACCGCCTGCTGCTAGGGTGAGTGACTCCTAAGAGTAGTTTGGCAGCAAATCAGCAAGATGGACACTTGCCGAAACACTGCAAGGGCTTCGATGGCAACTCTGCAGAAACTGCCACCTTTTTGGGTGGTAATTGCTTTGTCTTTGCTTACAAAGGAGCCATTTCTCGAAGGTTTTTGCCAGAGGCTGCTCAGTTGTTTGGCTTTTTGGCACTCAAAGAGCTGCTCATATTTTCACGTAGCCCTGGGGCAGCCACGCTCATGCTTCTGTTTGCAGCTCCCCTTCCCTGCTGCGAGCTCTTAACTGACAGTGTTTGCAAATGGCGCAGCTTCCCGCCTGCCCAGCCCTTGAGTGCAGCACCTCAATCTTCTGTCCTCAGTAAAGCATTGAGGTGCGGGATCCCAGAGACCTTCTCGCGTTGTGTGAATGCAGTGGCTACCAAATACCTGTACTTTAGGTCCCTACTGGTAACAGTTTCCTTCCTGCACTTTTGGGGAAACAGGAGTTGCCGCTTTGTCCACGCCTAAGCCTGATCTAAGGATGAGGAGAAATCAGCGCAGCCCGCTCATTTTGCACTAGAGCAGTTTCAAACAGCAGCAGATGTTCTGTTTAGAATGGCCCAGCAGGGTGTTGGCAGCACAATGCTGAGCAGTCTCCTGGCAAAGATCACAGCTGTGTGTTGCGCATGTGCCGTAGAAACCTTTGGGCCCCACCAGATGCCAGCGAGGGTTGCAGAAAAGAGACGCTTCACTGCACATGCAGAGCAGAGCATGTGCCGTCGCCTCCTGGTGCGGGGTTATTTATATGTTTATTCATTCAGTTTATCTTTGCAGTCTAGTGCAGCGTGGTGGTTAAGGATGTGAGCAGTGAGCCAGAAAACCCATGATTCGTATCCTGCCTCCGTCAAAAACGCATTAGGAGACCTTCGACAAGCTCCTAATTCTCTCAGTCCCTCCCCCATCAGTATTGTCTACTCCAGGGGTGGGGGACCTCAGGGGCATATCCAGCTTTCTTGCGGCTCCCGCCCAGTACTTCCTGGCTTTTTTGCAGGTTTTTCCACATTCTAAAAGATCAAAATGCCTCTCCTAGGGCAGTAAAAGCTTTATGCTAACACATGCTGGTATTTTTGGCCCTGCGCCTTTTGCCTTCAGGCCCACCGGCACTGGAATGCAGCCCCCAAGAGCTTCTCTGAAATGGAATTCAGCCCTTAGGCTGAAAGAGGTCCAATTCACACATACAGACACCCTGTGATCTACACTGGCTGGCGGTGACTCTCCTCCTTGTGCACTCATCTCATTCACAAACGATTGCTGTTTGAAGGGGCCATTTTCAGCATAAGCACGCCTCTGCTTTGCTCCAGCAAGCACTCCATAACTCATCCTCTATAGCTGATGGTAGAGTACTACTCAACCTCTGCTGCGCCCTTGTGCCTTTCCCCATTTGAATAATAGGATCATAGAGATGGAAGAGGCCATTTAGGCCATCGAGACCAACCCCCTGCTCAGTGCAGGAATCCAGTTGAAAGCATTCCTGACAGATGCTGGACAGTCTCTGCTTGAATATCTCCAGTGACGGGGAGCCCACTACCTCCCTAGGCAGCTGGTACCATTGTCTGACTGCTCTGTTAGGAAGTTTTTCCTGATGTTCAACCAAAATCTGCTTTCCTGTAACTTAAGCCTGCTATTTCGTGTCCTACAGTCCTGAATGATAAGAGAACAGATTGTGGCCCTCTTCTGTATGCCAACACTTTAGGTGCTTGAAAAGTACATATCATATTCATATAGCCTCTGACTTCTCAAGGCTATACAGACCCAGTCCCTTCAATCTTTCCTCGCAGGACTTAGTTTCTAGTCCCCTCATCTTTGTTGCCTTTCTCTGAACTCATTCCAGTTTATCTGAATCCTTCTTAAAGGGTGGTGTCCAGAATTAGATACAGTATCTGAGGTGAGGTCTGACCAGTTCAGAGTAGGGTGGAAGTATTCCTCCCGTGATTTAGAAACTATATTTCTATCAATGCAACCTAAAATTGTATTTGCCTTTTTTGCAGCCGCATCACACTGCTGACTCATATTCATTTACAACTCATTTCCAGGAATTTCTGTTTGTTGGAGGCTTACTGTTAGATTTTGCTTTTATTCCCTATGTCTGTCAACTTACTCTCCTGAACTCCATCAAATATTTTTTCCTCTGGCCAGATTAGCAGGTGTCTCTTGGCAGTTTTTCACTCCACACCGTCATGTATGGTTTGGCTCTCCTGATTGGGCCCTCTCTGCTCGTCTTGCCAAGCATATTGCTTGTCTTACAGGCATGACCTACCTTGGGCTCCCCCCTTTGCTTGTTGTCTATTCTTTGATACTGGATAATTGGTAAAAAATGTTTTTGGATGCAAATGAGTGGGAGATCAAAGCACAGCTTGGGGCTGGGTGATCTTAGCATTCTCCACCATCATGGCAGTTCAGTGACACAACATGGAATGATGCCAAGGAAGAAAAGGGGGCATTGGTAGAAGCGGAAATGCATGTCAGAGACACAGATCTCCTTTTCTCACTGACTCAGTGCAGCCATTCTGTTAACCGTGGGCTCAAATGCTCCCCCTCTCCCTCTCATAGGCTGTGACATATAAGTCAGGCAAACTTGGCTTAGCTCTAGTCATAGTTTGCTTCCAATAAAAAGATAAAGGTAAAGGTGTCCCCAACCAGTTGTGTCCAACGCTAGGGTGTGGTGCACATCTCCATTTCTAAGCCGAAGAGCCAGCGCTGTCTGAAGACGCTTCCGTGGTCGTGTGGCCGGCATGACTGAACACCGAGGTGCACGGAATGCTGTTACCTTTCCCCCCGAAGCGGTACCCATTTATCTACTTGCAATTTCTTGCTTTCGAACTGCTAGGTTGGCAGGAGCTGGGACTGAAGACAGGAGCTCACTCCGTCACGGGGCACTCGGGTCTCGAACTGCTGTCCTGCCGACCTTCTGGTCTGCAGTTTGGCGTCTTAACCACTAAGCCACCGCGGCCCTTATGCTTCCAATACCAGTTTGCAAATCCACATCAAGCCATGATTTCAAAGCATAATTTGGGGGCAAGCTTAAGGTTACTGCTAGCCCTGTTTTACCAGGAAAGGGGCAGAGCAAACAACAAAAGCTCTCATCAACTTGGCAACCCTAGAGTTTAGCAGGCGGGCAAGGAGGGAGCTCTGGTTCCAAGAGACTTCACCATTTACCTGTTTCATGAGATGTGGTGCCTCAAAGCTAGAGATCAGATCCCAAGATTAGCAAAGCTTACTTTCTTCCCCCAAAGCAGAAAGGCCCTAAGAAAGAAGAGTAAGTAGCCTGTGTTGGCTGAAATGTAGTCCAGGGAGACTGGTGACATCACAATGTGGCCTCCCATTGGTGGCCTAGCTCAGCTGCTGGGCTAGAATGACCGTCCACTCAAGACACTGACTCCCCAGGCCCTGCAGCTGCTGCTCAACAAACACATCATGAAGAGCTACGGTCAGGGGGTTGCACAGAGCTTCGTGATCGATCACAGGGTGACCAGGGCTAGCAAGCTAAGAGGTGATTTCCTGCAGGGGAAGGGAAAGGAAAATGGGGGTAAGCAAGGGTTTTGGAATATTCTGAACCTCTGGCCTTCCTTGGTTGGTGGCTATTTGAGGGAGGGGGGACACACTTCATGCAAATCATAATAGATAAAGGTCAGAGTTGTGTATATTTTTTGCTTTAAACACCCCCCCCCCCGAATTCTGCACCAAGAAAAGCTGAATTCTGCAGTCTGTGTACAGGATAAGGAGGTTTTGCCCCCTGACTACTGGAAACCGTTTGGAATCCCTCCCACCCCATCCCACCCTCTCTAGGCATTGCTTTCATACTTTCAAGCCTTAAGGACTAGAAATGTTGAAAACTCGATTTCTGAACTCAGTATCGGTTTGAAAGCAGAATGCACACAGTGCTCAGTACTGGATAATTTGCTGTTGATGTTGGAGTATGCAGTCTTTTAAAATACACAGAAGTGAAGCGATCTCTTTTGTCTGGGACAACTAGTATTCGTTAGAATGCAGGATACAAATATTTGAGTCGCTCTGCATTCAACCTCAGGTTGTATGTCTAAGTGGGGGGAAACACCTCTGTGCCAGAGCACAGATATTTACTTGGCTCTACTAGGTCTGAAGAGGGTTTTTTTTTTAGTCTCAGCTGGACAGAGGAAGTTGGAGCAGACAATTAGATTACAGACAGGACATCCTAGTAAGGTTTCAAGTTTCCTACTCTCCATTCTCAGCCAAAGAAGTAAATTTTTAAAAGCTCCCTTTGGGAATATATAAAACCAGTAGTAAAGCATGGGTATGCAACTATAGCACTTCTCAGAACTTGCTAGAGAAACAGAAAAATGTAGTCACTTTTTATTTATTCATGTATCACATTTATATCCCACTCTTCCTCTGAGGACGTCAGGATGATGGATAGGGTGATGACACCATTTTATCCTTGCAGCCACACTGTGAAGTTGGTTAGGCTGAGTGTGTGTGATTGGCCCAAGTTTTGAACCACTTTGGTGTTTGTTTGTTTGTTTGTTTGTTTGTATGAAAAGTGGTATAGAAATTTTCTTAAATAAGTGTGTAATTGACAGGATTGCGCCCTCAGTGATCGGAAGCCCCCAGTCATTCTATGCAGGGGGGAAGAGCAGCAGAGGAGATCTTTGCCTCCCTGTCCTCCCTCCCTGCAGATTTTGTAGATGGGCTCTCTAGCCCATCCAGCGATGACACTTCAGAAGGGGAGGGAAAGAGGCTAGCAGAGGCTTAGGATAACTTGTATTCTAGCTGGTCTGGTCTCCTCCCCACCCACCGAAACACCACTGTTTCCCCCCTCTCAGAGGTTGATTTTCTGACCTCGGAAGCCAGCTGTCATGGTTCTTTCCACACCAGCTGTGAGGGGGTGGGGGTGGGTCAGTTCTCTGCTCCCCCTTCCAAGTTGGAGTGCTGTCTCTGACCTCAGAGGAGGGAATCCCCACTATCTTATGGCCCCTCAGACAGTGTCTAGGGGCCATAGGATTGCACCCTAAATAAAGTTCACTAGTGAGCTTGATAGCCAAGCAGGGATATGAACCCAGGTCCAGGTCCAACAATAGCCACTGACTCCACATTGTCTCTCAAGCTGGGAATTATTGTCTAGTATAGCAAGCTTTCAACTTACACAGAGCTCTTCATCAGGAAAGGTAGCTGATTTTTAAGGTAGGAGGAAAGCGAGACCAAGTTTCTGATGGAAAGCAAATGTTTTAGTTCCTCTTCAGTATTAGAATGGAGAAGCAGCAGCATGTTTCTTAATTCCAGAACTCAAAATTACCTTCTGTATATCATCAAGGTTAGGAATTCTGGGTCGGGAGCTCACCTTTCTAAAAAGCATTGCGTGAGTTGCTTTTTCACTGCAGCCTGGCTCCTGGCACAACTGTATGGTTGAGGGTTAGGAGTCTCCGTCTTTGTGTTAAGAACATCACTGTATGTTCTTTAAAGCCCCTGCTAGAGACCCATTGGTGTTATTGACATATCAAGTTTGTTCTGAGAGATGTGTCTTTGAAAATTCCTTCTTTGTTTTATATGTGTCATTTGGGATTAGTTCCTTTGCTTCTTCTCTTTGGAGAGAGTTTTTAAAATAGATTTTTGCCTCAATTTTTAGACAACAGACCATCACCTTGTAAATTCTGATCAGTTGTATTGCCCTACTTATTATGTTGGTTTTGGTGAAAATCCATTAAAAAAACAGTTTCCTAAGATGTGGGAAGGGTATTCCACAGGTCTTGGCAAATAGGGGTTGTTTTATGAAATGGGTGTTCACTGACATTAGTCTAATTCATAGGATGCTTCAAGCCATGGCTTGAGAGATCATGAGCAAGCTGTTTTACATTTCAGCATGCTCCTTCCTTTACAGTAATAATAACAGTAATAGCGAGACCAATAAAAAAAGAAAAATAAATGCTTAACATTTATGTAGCATTTTTAAGTGTTCAAAGCACTTCATGTGTATCATCTAGCTGTAATCTTTACAACAACCCTGTAAGGCAAGTTGGCATTATTCTTTCCCATATTGCAGATGGGGTGTAATTAGAGAATAACAAATCTTTGTAATGATAAAACAAGCAAAACACATTGCTACATACTATCTCTCTGGGCAATTAGATCAAACCTTTGCCTTTTATGACTCTTTATGTTGATGACTTCATCTTAAGTTTCAGACTTGCTCATACTACGACTCCTATTTCTCCCAGTGTAGCTAGGTTTGCTATTGACAATATTAACACCTAGATGAAGGTATCCTTCTTAAGCTAAGCAGCTTTCTGCGTCCAGTGCTTAACTAACCTACTTGTGGCAACCTTGCTCTATTTCCAAGGATGTTTTCTCTTATTCTCAAGAATACATTCCAGTATCCAGTTATCTCACAATACACACAGAACTAATCATGTCTGTTACTAATCACTTATGGTTAGCATGCACAGATTATTAGGAATAGCACTCCTATGAAAAACAATGAACTCTTTTCAACAATACACATTACATTCATACTCTGTGGGCAAGAGTAACTTGCCAGTGGTGAGTAGGCAAGTGGAGTTGTGGACACATGGAAAGCAAAATGGCAGCCCAGACAAGAGAGCCAGCAGCAAGCTTCTGGGACAGGCAACAGCCTCAGGCATTTGGTCCAGGACCCTGCAATATAGCTGAGTAACATTGATTCTCATCACCGTTGTGAGATGAGGCAAATACAAAGGCCTGCCTGGAGGATTTAGCTGTTCGTTGAAGGCAGAGATTTTCATTTGAAGGCTCTGCCAAGCAAGAGGATTTGCCTGGGATGTATTGTCTATTGGAGAATTCCGGCTTTATACCTTGTTAACAAGAACAATTGATTTTTTGCACTACAGCAAAGTGAGGCAATGAGGTTTAAGGGCTTTATGTGTTTTGAACTCTGGGGGATTTCTTATTTTTATTTTTTTGCCGTTGAACAAGGGAGAAGCTCTGATTGGAGAAGCAGTGATGTGTAAATCAGTCCAGGTGCTTGGTATAGAAGGGGGACATGTATGCACCTCCCCCATGCACACTTTTGCCTAGGTACCTCTGCTCAAAACGCAGCCAGCTGCTTTTGATACTCCCTGTAGTCCTCTTCCCCTGAAGTGAGCATGTGCCCAGAGCTAGAAGAATCCAAGGAGTCTGAAAAATGATACTTGAAATTCAGGAAGCACCTTCATTCTCCGCTGTTCTTAATCTGAAATTGGTGTCATCCATAAAAGTGGGGAAAAGGGAACTTAAAAACTTTGTTTTGGATCCAAAAAACCGTGGGCCAAAGGAAAACAGCCACTAGCACGGTTTACACAGTCCTATAATAGGTTGCTTTTAAAGCAGTTCTCACAGTTCTGCTTGTGCAAGAGGTTGTGCAGAAAGTCCATCTTTGGATTTAAGTTCACTTTTCTCACACAGTACTGTAGCAAAGGAGTGGAAGGCCACCTTTTGATCCACCTCATTGACTGTCAATAAATGAATGAAGATGTGCTTTTCCCTACTTACCTCTTTCTTCCATATTCTGAATTTTCTGATTCATTTCTGTACTCAGGAAGGCTTGGTAGGACTTTTGAGTTCCTAAGTTGTTTCTGCTTCTCTGAAGATAGAACATCAGCAGCATAGAGAGTTCATTGAGGCTCGGTCTTTATTTCTTTGTGGAATGAAATAATGACAATGACAATGGTGATCCTTGTGTATCACGTTCCCTGGGTCTAATGTTTTGCAATAATTTTATCAGCATATTTTTTATATTTACTTCATTTAATAAAAAAATACTAAAGTTTGGGGACGTGAAAAATGAATGCCAGAATTCAGATAAATTTGCTAGCTGCCCAAAAATACCTTGGCAGCTGTAAGTAGCCCCCATACACACACGCACATACACACACACACACTGTGTATTAGGTCCTCCTCATTCTCTAAGGCAGCTTTCCCCAATCAAGTCCCTCCAGTTGTTTTGGATTACAACTGCCATAAGCCCCAGCCAGCATGGTCAGTGGTCAGGAATGATGGAAGTTGTAATACAAAATAACTGGAGGGCACCAGATAGGGGAAGGCGGCTCTAGGGTATCTTCCATGCCATCCCGTTTGGAAAGGATGGATGGCACATGTTGGATTTTGCCATCCTAGTGCATACTGCTGTTCATACGCAGGTCTTTACCCCCCCCCCCAACCCCTAGTGCCCAGGGTTGCTTCTACTCTACTAAGCCCATAGGTCTGACTATGTCATAGCCAGGCAAAGAGTGCCTCCAGCTCCTCTCCAGGAGTGTCATGAACTTGTGGTACCCATGCTGCAGGTTGGTTGCCTGTATTCTAGGTAAATATCCCCCCCGCCCGCCCTCTCTTCTGCAATTCATACTGATACAAGCTTCTTAGGGAATGTTTACATCTGCCTTTTTAAAATTAATTAATTTACTTACAATGTTCATATACCACTCCACATCTTGGCAGATTCCAGGGTGGTGAACAATAAAAGATACAAAATAAGATAAAATAGAAAAACACCATGGTAAAAAATTTTTACTATTTTTTTTTTACAAAGAAACATAATTCTGATAAAACCGTGGCTGCTCAGTCAAGGAAGGCTTCCAGGAGGCACTGGAAACAACACAATGTTGGCACCTGTGTGACCTCCAGAGGCAGGGAGTTCCATAGAAAGGGGGTCACCACACTGAACGCTCTTCTCCTGGTTGACTCCAGTCGGACTCCATGCGGAACCACGAGGAGCATGCCCACTGATGACCTCAGTGAGCAGGCAGATTGGTAAGGGAGAAGGTGCTCTCTCAGGTATCTTGGTCCCAAGTTGTTTAGGGCTTTGTACACTAGTATCAAAACCTTAAACCTGTCTCAGTAGCAAATAGCCAGTGCAATTCCCTTCTGGGGAAGCAAGAATGGTTTTATTAATTAATTGTGGAGGCAGGAACTTGGTGGCAGATATATGTCCTCCCCTTTTGAGCATCTGATTAACTCTGACCTTTGCTTTCCACATATAACTTCCATGCCTCTTGTAATCCTGCCATTCCCTTCCAGCACTGCATCTTGCCCTTTCCCAGGCAAACCTCTTGCTTCTTCCAACCCTCGGACTTTTCTCACTGGCGCTCCAAATTTTGTATTTGCTTTTGCCTTTATCACCATTGCCAGCTCAGCGAGACTCTTGGACGCACCACTTTTGAGAAGAGGTTCCTCCAGGAGTGGCTTGTTAGTACTTGCAGCCTTGGCATCATCGAGCATAATCCCATTTGGGGTTTTAATTGAGGAAATTGCTGGAAATCAGCAAGAAGCAAAGGGACATTTACAAATCCATAGCATCCAGGAAAGCCCTTAATTTTGAAAGGGTTGATGCTTTCATGGAAATGCTCAGCTATCTTGTGCGTTACATCCCCCACACCACCCCAGTACGTTGGGGCAGTGTTTTTCCCATTTTCACCATACGATAGCCCTGGAACTCCAGCTGTCAACCTATTAAACGTCCCCCTCAACACTTAACAGCGTTCCGTGCACCTCGGTGTTCAGTCATGCCGGCCACATGACCACGGAAGTGTCTTCGGACAGCGTTGGCTCTTCGGCTTAGAAACGGGGATGAGCACCGCACCCTAGAGTCGGACACGACTGGTTGGGGACACCTTTACCTTTACCTTTTTTTTTCAACACTTAACACTTTCCATTGGTTATTAAAAGAGTACTGTCTCACTGGGATTTCTATTGCTACATAGTCTCGAACCCCACGTGCGGTCCATGGGCTGTATCCAATGTTAGTCCTACTTAGACTAGACCCATTCATTTCAATGGGTCTGCTCTAAGTAGGATTACCATTGGATACTGCCCAATATGTATATGCAGAGTTCTTGCACACATGGCTATCCCCATTCACTTTAGTGGAAAAGGACGGCTCTGTGCATATGCACGGAAATAAACGGAACAACTATGAGTGCATTGGAACCTCCACATCTGCACGGGCTAGCTGAATTGGCTAGCAATCTGTTTCAGTTGGCTAGCAGTTATGTTTCAGTTCCTGTTGTAAGAAGCCTTGAGTCCTTTTTTGAGAAAGGCATCTAATAAATTGAATTAATAATAATTCTGGTTTTGAACTGTACATCTCTAACTGCTCTGAGGCCAGGATATTTTAGGTAGTTGTCTCCTCCATTATAAAGCTGCCCAAATACTGAAATCAGCACCCGAGAGGTTGCTGTGTTCCCTGCCTTTGAGACAGGGTTGGCTCTGTTGTGGCCAGTGAAGGCTGGTGGCGCCTATGTCAGTGGGGTGGTGAATCTACTCTGGGTTTCAGTCAGAACCAGTCAGAACTCTACAGGAGCTATCCAAGGTGCTGAACTCATTTCGGGGCTAGGGTACAGAACCTTGAATAGCTCCTTTAGAGTTCTGACTGAAGCCCAGAGCAGATTCACTGCCCCACTGAAACAGGAACCACCAGCCTTCACTGGTTGTCGCACCAAAGCTATAGCATGCCCTCTGGAGGGAGGTCTGCCTGGCCCCAGCTTTGCTCCCTTTTCAGCAAGATAGAAAAGCCTTTTCATAGGCATTTCTATCTTTTTAATGGGTTAGGTATTTTAATGCACTGAACTGATCTTTCTTTCTTTCTTTCTTTCTTTCTTTCTTTCTTTCTTTCTTTCTTTTATATTGCATCTTTCCTCCAAGGAGCTCAAGGCAACATATGTGGGTGACGCCCATTTTATTCTCAGAACAACCCAGTTTGTGTTTTGTCTTTATCATTTTGATTGTCTTTATTGATGTTTTATAAATTCCTGCTAGGTGCTTTGATGACCTTTTAGATAGAAAAGCAGGATAGAATTAATTGGAGATAAATAATAAATAAATCTGTCTCCCTAATTTAAATAGACTAGGATGGCTAATGAGTGTGTGAGTCTCCTGTTTAGAATGTTCTCATTTCCATCTTACAGTCAGATTACAGGATGAGGCTCAAGCTCTCCTGCTTACAGAAATAAGTTTCTAAATGTGATGACAAAACAAGAAAGCCAGTGCAAATAAGCCCAAATTCATAGCATTTCTTTAGATTTCACAATTTGTCAAGGACTGACTCATATTTTTCACATTAGCGGCAGACGAGCTTTTCTGGATATAAATGTTGTTGAATAAATGCAACACGTTCACCAATTGTTGGCGGATGTCTGCCATGCCAACAAAAGTGCTATGCAAATTACATTAATTACATACATCTGAAGTATGTGAATTGGCTGCGGTTATTCGCTTGTGATACGTTTTCTGACGTGGACTTGTGTGCTAAATTAACCCCAGCCTATTAAACTTCTAGGAACCCTCTAACAATGAATTTGCAGTCCTTCCTGGTGCTATAATATTATTGCAAGAAGCAAGACTTCTTTTTGAAATTCTGCTATACTACCTTTTTTTTTTTTGCTCTTGGGCATTTCCTAACCTGTTGAACTTGGGCACGATTTCAAAACCTGTTGTCTTCTGACTTTCCAATTTGTACAATAATAGTTAGAAAGGACCAAAAAGCCATTGGCTGCATTTGCACAGAACAATAAGCCAGGATTGTAGAGAAACCTGGCTTATAATAAGTGAGTTGTGCACTGGTACATGCAGCCCATTTGCTTCCACTTTGCTCCTCCCTGCTACCACAACCACTAAACAAACGAAGAGTTTGCTTAGCTTGTCCAAATTAGGGATCTTGGTTTGTTGTTCCCCTTCAAAGCCTGGAATCATAAATCAAGAACAAACCCTGGCTTGCAATTCTGGCTTGTAAAGGGAGCAATAAGCCACGAAGCCCACAAGCAGGACATGAGTACAATAGCACCCTCCCACTCATGTTCCCTAACAACTGGTACACAGAGGCATATGGCCTCCGATACCAAAGGTAATATATAACCATTATGACTAGTAGCCATCAATAATGTGGGCACAACATTTTCCAAAACAGAAAATTTCCTGGAAAACTTTCCAGTGCTTTATGTTTCCACAGAAAAAAATCTGTTTCGTAAGTTCATTGGTAGCAATGAATGGATGCCAATTGCAAATACAATATTAGGCAAGTTTGGTAGTTTCAAAGTTGTAATTAATGTTTTTCAGGTGATTATTCCTAGGAAATGTGTAAGAGAAGACATAACTATCACTGAAATACATATGTGTCACAGCTGAAATGGAAATAATAAGTAACAGTGAAACTGAAAGAGCCTCGGCAATCTAGTGGGTTAGAGTTGAACTCTTTGAAATGGATGAGTGGTTGTCAGCATATCAGGCACAGTAGTTTAGGTTGCTAAAACTAATTAGTGCAGCCTTTCCCAATCTGGCGCCTTCCAGATATGTTGGACTACAACTCCCAGCATCCCTGGCCAGACTGGCTGACTGAAGGATGCTGGGAGTTGTAGTCTGACATAAGTGGAGGACACCAGGTTGGGGAAGGCTGAATAAGCGTGTCAACAATTTTCAGTACCTTTTGTTTCTTTCTTACATTTAGACAACATAAGTGAAGTCCAAGATATTGTCTTTGAATTTTTATAGTAGTCCAATAAAAATATCTATGTAATATTTGATAATGTAATATTTGAATTACATTAAGGGCACAATCCTATGGGACTGCTACCTGCTAGCTAGAAGCCTCCAATCTTGGAAGCGTCTTGAGTATCTTGTGCCCTGCTGGACTTCTGCCAGCAGAACAGGGGGATCGACGGAGGTGATTTTTGCCTCTCAGTCGCCAGGGCTGGAGACACCACAGGATAGAGTGGTTCCTGGTCTCTCCTCTCCCCTCCTTCCTGCCCACCAGAATAGCCCCCTTTTGACCTCTATGAGTTCATCTGAGGTTGCTTTTGTGACCTTGGAAAGGAGGTGCTGCAGTTCTTGCAAGGCAGAGAGAAGGACTGGATCTCAGAGTCCCCCTCCCGAAGTTGTAGGAGTGTCTACAGCTTCAGGAGGGGGAATCTAAATATACCTATGTCCCAGAGACATTCCCAGAGACCATAGGGTTGCTCTGTAAGTTTGCTTTTATTTCCTCCCACAAATGTTTCAGGTCAAATATTTCTGGTGTAATAGGTCAAAAAAATAATATGGAGTACTTTTTTAAGCTTTATTGTTTTTTTAGCTGTATTCAGTAAACCTACTAAATTAGATAACTTTCTAGTGATTTTCCTGATGCAAATAGAATTTTTTTTATGCAAATGAGCCTATACAAATTAGCCTATTCTGCATAGGAACATTTTCCAATTCAAAAGCTTCCAGAAAACCCACATCACTGGTAGCCATTGATATCCTTATCTTCCATGAATTTGTCAAATCCTTTAAATGCCCTCCAAGTTGGTGGCCATCACTACATCTTGCGATTGCAAATTCCATAGTTCAGCTACATGCTGTGTGAAGAACTTTCTTTTATCTGTCCTGAATCTCCCACGACTCTGTTTCATTGTATGACCGTGGAGTTCCCGTATTATGAGAGGCAGACCAACTTTTCCCTGTCCACTTCATCAGGTGTATGAAGTTACCAGGTACATAAACTCATCGTTGTGTGTAAGCAGGGAGGAATTGTAAGCTGTAAGGAGAGAGGGAGATGAAATGTGAGAAGTCTGGATTGAGGCAATTATGGGTGCTTCCAGATGAGGCATTTATTGTGCCATCACACTGCTTTGTTCATGGAATTTTACGAGAGTCCAGGTGTCGGCATCATCACTTCGTAACCCTCCCATGTTTTCCCACTGCTTCTTCCATCTTTTTTTCTTGCCAGGAAGAAAACACAGTTAGGGTGCAATCCTTTGTATGTTTAGACAGAAAAAAGACCTACAACTCCCAGCATACCCCAGCCATGTTGGCTGGGGAATGCTGGGAGTTGTAGGTCTTTTTTCTGTCTAAAAATGCATAGGATTGCAGCCTTAAGGAGAAAAAAACAGAATAGCTACACAATGCCTTGCTTTGTAGAGCTAGGAATCCTCTCTCTTGAAGCATCCTACGTTAAAGCTTAAATGTATGTACAATTGTTGGTGACCAGCAGTGCTGATGGTAACTCAAACATCAAGAGAAGCCTAGCTAACACCTATACTGGGACAGATATTCCCTTTTGGTTTATTCCCAACCTCTGGTTTCCACAGGTATACTGCCTCTGAACAGGGAGGTTTTGTTTAGCTGTCTTAGTTCCCACAGCTGTTTTTTTTTTTTTAGACTTAACTCAATTTTAAGCAAAGGAAAGCTGCAGCAACTGGGAAGAGGGGGATTTTACTTTTGTCACCATTCCTGCACTAAGAAATGGATGCTCTTTGGTCCTGAGTGATGTTAGTCCCTGGCTGGTTTGGTGGATTTATTTTTAGATCCCTTGCAAGTTGCTTGATCAGAATCTCCCATCGCAGAGGAAGTGCAACAGGGAGGTTGCAAGAAAGCAGGGGTTTAATTTCTGAAATGAAAGGAAGTTTGACCTCAGCAGCTTGAGGAGGGTGGGGAGGGAAAGAGAGTTTGGATGGCCCTCAGAATCCAGGAAATAGTACCATCCTCAGCAGTACTAAACTAAACCTCTGGATGCTCTTTGGTGCTGAGTATTTTTAGACTCTGGTTTTCTGAGTTCCTGTGCAAGGAAGCATAACAGAGTGGTCACAGGAAAGCAGTGTTTTAACTTCTAAAATGAGGTGCGTGGGGGGCGCTCAAGTTTCATTTGGAGGGCCTGCTTTAATTCCAGATGGTTGTGGGATGGTTATGGGGGTAGGCAACCAGTTGCCCTCTGAATGTTTTCGACTACAATTTCATACTCAGCCATTATGGCCAATGGTCAGAGATTCATTCATTCATTCATTACATTTTGATACCGCCCAATAGCCAAGAGCTGGTTTACAAAGATTAAATCCCTAAAACTACAATATAATAATGTAATATAAAACCATTGGCATACAAAAATATAAAATAATTTTGCACACTCAACAATAAAATAGTTAAAAATATTATCATTTGCTGTCAAATGCCTGGGAGTAGAGGAAAGTCTTAACCTGGTGCTTGAAAGAAGCCAATGTTAGCACCAGGTGAACCTCACTGGGGAGAGTGGTCCATAATCAGGGGCCACCACTGAGAAGGCCCTCTCCCTTCTTGCTATACTTTGAACCTCCCTCAGAGGAGTCACTTGGAGGAGAGCCTCAGATGAAGATCGTAGTGTATGGGTAGGTTTATACCGGGAAGAAGCGCTCCATCAGGTATTATGGGAATTGGCCATAACATCTGGAGGAGGCCTAGTTGCCTACCCCGAGGAAGAGCTTTTTGCATGTACTCAGAGGTGCTCTCTTTTTCACATTTTTCTGGGGCGCATATGAAGCCCTGCATTGCTGGGTAATATATACTATGGAGTGTGGCTTTCTGAGAATCTCAGCAAACTTGATCTCTAAGAGGGTCCTTTGGAAGCACAGGATCTTTGGAGAATTTGGAGAGCAGCTGTCAGCCTGAAGACCATTCATTTTGACTGCTACTACCTCTGCTGTACATGAGAGGCAGTTCTGATGATACATTAGCAGGTAACTTGTGGCCCTCCAGATGTTTTGGCCTACAATTCCCATCAGCCTTAGCCAGTATAGTCAGTGGTGACAGATCATGGGAGCAGTAGAGCCAAAACATCTGGGGGGGCACAGGTTGCCCACCCCTGGTTTTGAGTGAGAAGCTGAGATCGTGCAACAACTCTTCTTTGAACTGGGGAATCAACCAACTTGGGGGTGTTGCTGTGAGCATTTTGTTGTTTAAAAAAAAAGGTTAATCTCTGTTAATGTTTTGGTATCTAAGGGCCAGATACAGATGCTACCTAAGGGCCAGGTCCCTTGAATTATAAGGGGATCCGCAGTTGCTAAGCAGCTGGAAATTGCAGTTTATATCTTCAACTCATGAGAGGCTAGCTTTATTGGCAGGACTAGCATCAGGGGGGAAATAAAGACCCGGAACAAACTAGATGCCTACTTTGAACAGGGTAGCTCATTTTCTCTTTCTCCTATTCTTGTTCTCCAAATATACCTGTTGCCATGCCTTCTAGATTGGCTTGTATATATATTGGACGTGTCTTGTATGGCTGTGTTCTTCCAAGGGATTTCAAGTGATGCAACGATCATCGGGAGTTACACCAGGAGGAGAATGTGGTTTGCATGGGACTCTATTGTATCGCTTGTGATACTGAACAATTGTTTTGTGCTTTCAAGTGTTCAGACTGCTTCACATACATGATCTAGCTCAGCCTTCCCTAACCTTGTGTCTGCCAGATGTGGGACTGAAACTCCCATAATTCCAATAAGGCCAGGCTGGAAATACAGCTGATTTAACCCAGCAAGGTATATCAGCATTATTATCCCCCCATATTGCACTTGTGGGGACTGAGGCTGAGAGTGGATTGCCTACAGCCACCTAGGTAGTTCATGGCAGAGGAAGATGCAAACCAAGGGCTTTCTGACACATAGCTATTCTCTTAGCCCCCATGCTATAGCAGCTCTCTGTGTAGCGTTCTCACTATTAATATTTCTGGTTAACTCTTAACAAATGTAATAGAGAAAAATCTAGAATAACAGGGACATATGATAAAGAGTTGGGGATTTTGCAAGACTACAGAGGGGGGCAGCTAGAAATAGGCCTGTCTGGTTTGTAGCCCCTGGGTTGTACTCGCACATGTACACACACACACAAACACATTCTGCTTTAGATCATAATGGTGTAAACCTTTTAGGCTTCAGTCAAGGGGCTATTAATATCTGTCGTTCTTTGTCCATTATGATTGGCATCAAGCAGAACGAGGCACACTTCCCTGAAATGACTCTGGGAGAATGAGGGAGCGCTGCTTTGCTGCTGTCCACGTGGATGCTGCCAAAGCAGCGGATGAATGTTGGGAGAGGCTGGTTCAATGGGCCCACCTGGAGGTCTTTGCTGTGACTGGTTCTCTGTGGTGCCTCCAGCCAAAGAGACCCGCCGGCCGCCCATTGGCTGGGCCTAGATGGAAGAAATTCACCAGCCTAAGCATGTATCCTTCCACGACTGGAGCAGAGTGTGTGTCGCTGGGGGGAGTCCCTTGCCATTGCTCCTTCCCTGCTGCTAGTCAGACATCAGGCAAAGGGTGCGCATGGCAGGCAGCGATGTCCTTGTAACTAGGACAGCAGCATCTCAGGGCTTGAAAATAATTGGGCAGCTGGAGACGGGAGGGGGAGGGAGAGGAGTCCTGTGAAAACAGAGGGAGAAGAGAAGGACAGTGACAGTGAGAAGGGTGAAATATGTGCAGAGGGCTAGGTAAATGTGGATGCCAAAAAATGAAGGAGGGACTGCAGGTGGTGATGCTAAGCACACAGCTGGTTCCTCCCCCACCAGCCCCTGCACAGAGGAGAGACTTTGTTAGCTCTGGTGGAACCAGAATTTTCTCTCCTCCCTCCCACTCCCCGGTCCAATCAAATTAAATCCTCCTTTGACCGTTCTAGGGTCACGATCCCCACCCCTGAGGCTCTTACTCTGAAGCAGCTCTGAAGTCTCAAGTTCACATCTGTAGCGGTTGCTGTGGCATTTTCCAGACCACCCAACACACCTTACACCAATGTGGCCATCTTGGCAGCTCAGTCGCTCACCCTAACTGGGCTCCTTTTGCCTTGGGCGGCTTGTCTGGCTTTGGTCGGCTGATTGGTTGGTTTCCTTTTGGTTGGGATGGGTAGAGAACCTTGAAAACCTCTGTGTAGATCATCAGTCCACCTAGCTCTAGTATTGGATCTGCAGGGTTTCCCACTACAAGGCTGCAACCGGCCCCTTGAGAAACAGTGTGGCATGGTGGCTGCAGAGCTGAGAACTGGGAAGGCCCATTTCATATTTCATCTCTGCCTCAAGCTTGACAGGTGTCCCGCCCTCCCCAGCTGTCTCTCAGCCTCAGCCCCCCTCCCCACTCAACGTTGGCTAACTTTACAAGGGTTTTGCAAAACTGTATGCGAAGCACCGTGGACATTTTTAAGAGCACTAAATACAAGCTGCGAGTGGCATCCAGTGTAGTTGCCCCATGAATGGAGAGAGCATCCGTGAATGGGAGGAGAGCTGTGCTCATGAAAGGACCCCTTCCTTTCATGAGCACAAATGGTACAGAAAATGGTAGCTTCTGTAGGTTCACAGAGTGAATATGTTGGATCCCATCCTGTATGTCAAGGGTGAGGAACCTCTAAAGCAACCCCCCCCAACCTGGTTTTCCCCAAATGTGTCAGACATCAACTCCCCAAGTCCCAACACACTGGAGAGCACCGGGTTGAAGGAGGCTGCTCAAGAGGTCATTGGACAATGACTCCCATCATCCCTGACCATCAGCTGTGTTCTGGGGCTGATGGGAGTTGGATGCCCCATCCCTGCTGTTATGTACTAATAGCTGTGTCCTGTCCTCACCTCCCTCTGTCCCCACTCTCTTCTTGCAATGTCCAGTAATGCCCATTCCCCCATTCTCCTGTCTTGCAGCCACACCCAGTCTTCTGGTTCTATGGCCGCCGTGCGGGAATGGTCCTGCACCCGCTGCACGTTCCTGAACCCCGTGGGACAGCGGCAATGCTCCATCTGCGAGGCCCCCCGCCAGAAGCCCGACCTCAATCACATCCTACGCCTCAGCGTGGAGGAGCAGAAATGGGCCTGTGCCCGGTGCACCTTCCGGAACTTCCTGGGCAAAGAGGCCTGTGAGGTGTGCGGTTTCACCCCTGAGCCTGGGCCTGGCGGCTCCCCGCTGCCCGTCATCAATGGGGTCTTGCCCAAGCCCACCATCTTGGTCGAGCCAAAGGGCACTTGCAAGGAGGAGATGCCAAAGGCTGAGAATTCTGGCGAGGACTCTGGGGGGAAGAGCCCGGAGGGAGTGGGACCAGAGGATGGCTGGGCCTGCCAGCGCTGCACCCTCCACAACACCCCCGTGGCCAACTCCTGCTCAGCCTGCGGGGGCCCCCGCAAGCTCTCGCTGCCCAAGATCCCTCCAGAGGCGCTGGTCGTCCCTGAAGTCATTGCTCCCGCTGGCTTCCACATAGCAACTGCCACCCCTCAGCCTGGCATGGCAACGGAGACTCCAGAGAGCCACCCCGCTGCCAACCAGGGCACCGCCACCGTGGAGCAAGACAGCCAGAAGACGCCAAGCTTTAGCCTTTTCTCCCCTGGCCTCCAAAACAACCCGGTTCCCCGCAGCCGCCGAGAGGTGCCCCCCCAGATGCAACCGCCGGTGCCTGAGGCCTCCCAGCCTGCCTCTCCGCCGACTCCTGTGCAGAAGGCCCTCCGATTCCAGGAGCTTATGGCCACCAAGCGGCTGAGCATGCTAGACGAGGAGATGGAGGTGAGCCCACCGCACTGGAAATGCAGCGCCTGCTCTCTCCTCAACACCCCAGGGGCCGGTGCCTGTGAGGCCTGCAGCACCCAGAAGGGCAGCGACACCATTGACTTGACAGGGGACTCTGTGCGTTTCACTCCCTGCGGCCCGTCCAGCCCGGACTTCACCACCTGGTCCTGCTCCAAGTGCACGTTGAAGAACCCCACGGCCTCCCAGAAGTGCAAGGTCTGTGGCTCCTCCAAGCTGCATGGCTTCCAGGAGCACGGGCTGCAGGGGGAGCCAGTCCCCAAATGCCCCGAGTGTGGGGGCTCGGACAAGGGTGCCTGTGCGGCCTGCAGCTCCAAAGCCCCCTCAGCACGCAAAGTGGCCCGCCTCTTCCCCTCGCAGCCGCCGGTCACTCCGGAAAGGCCCACCCAGTGGCCCTGCCCCGCTTGCACACTGCTGAACGAGCTCAAGGCCAAGCACTGTGTGGCCTGCCACACCCCGCAGGGCTACATGGCGCAGCGCAAAGGTGCCAAGCCGCTCAAGCGCCGCGAGAGTATGCATGCAGAGAAGCGCCGGCAGACAGACGAGGGAGAGGCCAAAGCCCTCTGGGAAAACATTGTCTCCTTCTGCCAAGAGGTGAGTTCCTGTCTCTATTCTCCTGCCTGCTCTTTTACGTCTTGCAAACATAAAAGCTGGTGCCTGGCACAGAATTCTTTTTAGTTTTTTGAAAAGCACGTTTCCGCAGGGTTAAGCAAGAAAGTGTGTGGGCAGCACTTGTTGGAATCATAGAACAAGGCTACAGAACATCTTTGAGCCTGAGGGACGGATTTCATTTCAGAGGAGCTCGTTGGGTGGGGGTGAGGGGGTGGCATTCCAGTGGTTGATGGGGCCAGGCCAGAATACCAGCATATTTTATCTTAAAGCTCTTACTGTCAGGAATGACTCTGAGCACGTGGAGATGTCTGACAGCTCAGATTCAGAATCTGAATGGGAACAGCCAGAACAGAGGGAGGCACCCTCCCTAGTGAGCCCAGAGACAGCAAGACTTTCTTCCCAAGACCTTGACACACACATGGCTAAGCCTGAACAGCTCCCCCATTCCTCCACCATGAGAACTCAAGTTTCGGAGGAGGAGGAGAGTGAGGGGCGTGACTTGAGGGATGCTAGGGTTTGTCACAGAGCGAAGTGGGAACAGTTTAGGGGCAAGGCTCAGGCACTCTGCCAGGTTGGCCACCCATGGGAGCCAATGTAGGAGGGACCCACCCTAAGGGAGGGGCATCCCTGCCAAGCAAGTCTGGCCATGAAGTTCATGCCCAGACTGCTGGCAACTTCTCTAACTTCCACTTCTACTCCTCTATTGTTATTCGTAGATGTGTGGATTAGCTGGTTCTATGCAGTCTGAGAGTTTCCTAGAATGTGCATTTGTAATGAAGCTAGTTTACTAATAAAGTAGTGTTGGCCTGAAGCTTTGTTTCCTGGAGTGTGTTGATTGCAGGGAGCAGACAAAAGAAAGTGACACTTATTGCTGGTAACTAAGCCTTATGAGAGGCATTTCAACCTATTAGAATGGGGAAGAAGCCGAGCAAAAGCTGGAAAACCAGGAAATGATCAGAGGTCAGGGGAAGATGGCTTCTGGGGAACCGCAAAGGGCCGGATATGGCCCCTAGACTTGAGGTTCTTCACCCCTGTCTTACAAACAAGGATACGGAGGAGGACAGTGCAGGAACCTGAATGGTCAGGGAGCCTAACATCAGCATGCTACATACCTGCTTATCTTTCTGCTGTTGCTCATAGAAGTACAGTATACCGTACCAAACAAATTTCATGCACTTGTGCTTGGCTTTCAGCGATTTAAGGGTGTGGGTTGCAAGATTTGGCTTTCTGTGGTACAACTGGGACTGGGAACTAGTCCAGCGTAGTGGCTAAGAGACAGGATATGGCCAAGTTCAAATCTTGCCTCGGCCACCTAATCACTGGGTGAATTTAAGCAAGTAACTGTGTTCAGCCTCAGCCCTCATCTGCAATCCAGGATATGATACGATATAATAAATTTTGCAGGGTGGGTGTAAAATTTGTTGAGGATGTATGTGAAACCCACTGAGCACTCTAGAGTGCTATATAAATGCATTATTTATTACTGCTGCTGCTACTACTAGGCTTGTCATCTGATTAAAGACATCATAATCAATTAATCATGAATTTTAATCAATCAAATGTGCACATGGAGAACTCAGTTCTTTTAAAAAGGATACTTTGTTTTTGGGTGATGTATGCATATCTCAGCAGGCATCTTTTTAGGAGAGGCATTCTCCCTCTCCTCACACTCATAAAAGAATACCTCTCCCACAATGCCCATGTGCAGTTTTTATGACTACTTACATTATAAGGATTTCCTTTATATTAAAAAAAATGCTGACTGCTTAATTGGGAGCACCTCCTTTTAATTGATCAAGATGTGTTTAATTGATTAAGATTTGTTTGCTGTTTAATTAAAATTATTTTTAGGCCACCTTTAAGAGTAAAACCCTCTTGAGGTGGCAAATTGATTAATTAACAAAATGTTGCTGTTGTTGTTGTTGTTGTTGTTGTTATGGAACAGTTTACACAGGCTAATCATGCATTCTGTGCCCAAAGTGCTCTCTTGGGGTAAAATCCAACACAAGTCCTACTTAGAGTAAAATCCAACAAAAGTCCTACTTAGGGGACTTAAGTCCCATTCATTTCATCCATTGAAATGAATGGGACTTAAATTAGCCATGACTAAGGGTGCAATCCTGTGGGGATAGTCGGCTGCCTCCACACTCGGAGGTGGCTGACTATCCAATGCAGGGTGGGCGGAGGGGATCTTTGCGCTCCAGCCACCCTGCATTTGTGACTGGATGGCTGATTTCAGCTGTCTAGACAGGGTGGCTTGGAGTGGGGGGGGGGTGGCCAGGCGGCACATAGGAAGCATCATACCGGCGCTTCTGCCGTCCCCTCCCTGCCCCCAGGAACACCCCCTTTTCCCCCATTCTGCACTGCTCTTCTGAGTGCAGAGCTGGGGATGAACCATGTGGCAAGGAGGTGGTTCCCAAAAAACTAAAAATCCTATAGCCATTTAGCTGCTGTCTAGTGGCCATAGGATTGCACCCTAACCTGTGTTCCATTAATTTCAGTGGATCTATCCTAAGTAGGACTTAATTTGGATTTTAGCCTTGTTCTGGGCTGAGTAAAGGTTGACCAGGATGCTGAGCAAATTGGCAAAAATGTTAAGCTCTCTTTCAGGCTCTTAGCTATTACGGTTGTATATAATCCTTTTCTTCTCTCTCTCTCTCTCTCTCTCACTCACACACACAACACGCTCTCTCTCTCTTTTCACACATGCTATCTGCCTGAACCTTTTGCTGGGCCGCATACAGTTTGCATGATTCTTGGAATGTTGACGTCTGGATACTATGGTCACATTGGACCATTGGTCATGTTTGCTTCTGTATGTCATTTCAGACCATTGACCTAACTAGCCCAGGGTTGTCTGTCTTCAGTGGCAGTGGCTCCTCAGGGTCTCAAGCTCAGGAAGATGTTTTCATCACCTGCTGTCTGGTCCTTTTAACAGGAAGAGCAAGGGGATTGAACTGTATGCAAAGCAGGTGTTCTGCCACTGAGCTATGGTCTCCTTTATAGAATGCTTCCATGGCTGTAGCTCAGTGGTAGCACACCTCCTTTGTATGCAGAAGGTCCCAGGTTCAATCCCCAGCATCTCCAGGTACAGCTGGAAAACCCCCTGCCTAAAACCCTGGTGAGTGCTGCCAGTCAGTGTCGACAATACTGAGCTACATGGACCAACGGTCCAAGTCAGTATTAGGCAACTTTCTGTGTTCCTATGATACCTGGGGCACAGGTGTTTGGCTAGGGCAGGAAAGATTCCAGTCTGAAACCCTGGAGAGCTGCTGCCGGTCAGTGTCGACAATACTGGGCTAGATGGACCAATGGTCTGACTCAGTATAAAAGCAGCTTCCTATGTTCCTATGAATACAACCTGAGCTGGTTGGTGTAGCAGTTCCATCTGGTGTTGATTATCAGCTGCTGCACTGACCATCATTTAATATCTGTTCTCTATCAAGAAACATTGTATGCATTATCCGTATTGATTACTATAATTTCAGTTTCTATTGCACCATTTACTTATTTATTTATTTATTTATTTATTGTTGCATTTATATCCCGCCTTTATTCCTCTTGCAAGGAACCCAAGGCGGCTTACATTATCCTCCTCCTCTCCATTTTATCCTCACAACAACAACCCTGTGAGGTAGGTTGGGCTGAGAGTGTGTGACTGGCCCAAAGTCACCCAGTGAGCTTCCATGACCGAGTGGGGACTAGAACCTGGATCTCCCAGCTCCCAGTCCAACACTCTTGCCACTACACCATACTGGCTCTCATTCATACACAAGACTGCTTTGTTGTCAGTTAATAAAATGCCCCCAAGGCACATTTTATGCATTTTAAGCATCATTTGTGTTCTGAACAAACTGCTTCCTGTGCTCTGAATATCTTGTTTTGGGGGGTGGAGGGAGGAAGCACATTCTAGGGCAAAGTGCTTCCTCTCCCCCTTTCCAGTTATGCACAATAGATAGATAGATTAATTGATTGATATCCTGCCTTTTCGTGCCAAGGAGCTCATAGCGGTGTATAAGTCATCTTTGTGTTCTTTTAGCCCTGTAATGAGCAGAATTACCAAAGCACAGGGGATTGAGGAATTTGCTTCGTCCCACCCCCTCTCCTGACCCACTTTAGTAAAATCTGGCTTAAATTCTTTGGAGCCATCTGCACTTGTTCATTCCCAACTACCAGCAATACTCCCTCATCTGCCACGAGCCTGTTCACCTAAATGTCTGACCTTCTCAGCCAGCCTTTCTCAACCTGGTGCCCTCTAAGTGTTTTGGACTGGCACTTCCATCATCCCTGGCCATTGGCCACACTGGCTGGAGCTGATGGGAGTTGTAGTCTGAAACATCTGGTGGGGGAAGGCTGCTCTGGGTTCTCTTTGTAAAGAAGTCAGCGAGAGAGTGGCTCAGCCCAAGTAAGGACTTCAGTGTTTTTTTTCTTGCCTCGCATGATTAGCAGGACTGGGTGTCTTCTGGGATCCCCCTTGGCAGCCTTGGGAAATGGTCACTCCCCGCGTTCATTAATAACTAACCACGCAGAGGCTTTAATGATCAAGTGCTGTTTTATTTCTCCGTGGCCTGTGGTGATGGAAGCCACATCAAGCAGGTCTTCTGAAATGAAATTTAATCCCATTGGACTTCAGAAGGAGTGGTGCACAGGAACAGCAGGTGGCCTTCGTACAGGACTTCCGTCTTGCCAGCCAAGCAGCAGAGCCCTGCTGTGTGCGCATCTGTGTGTATAAGCAGCATTTTCAGCTTCTCTCCCTTCATCCCCCCAAATCCTGACACAGTCCCAGTTCTTGCAGGGACGGAAAAGGCAGCCCCTCTTCCCAGACACTTGAAGTGACTTGAGGGATTTCTCCCGTTTGTGGTGTGGGGGGCAAAGAGGGGGATGCAGCTGATGCACATTTGCTGTTGCTTGCCTGTGTGCGGCAGTATTCAGAACGTAGTGTTTATATTTTGTATTTACTGAAAAGATAATTAGGTTACCCTTCAGCAGGGGAAGGGAATTTAGTTGGGTAAGGTGGGGGTCCAAAGGCTCCCCCCGCAGCCCTCCATGGGCCAGGTGATGTCACAGGGGGTGGCCATGCCTCATTATATCATTCTGCCCCGCCAGAGTGCCAGCTGGAGCTTCATGCCTGGGCCACATCCTCCCCAATTGTGAGGGGGACTTGGCCTCAACCAAAGCCATAGGAACATCACAAGTGCCCTGCTGGATCAGACCAAGGTTCCGCCTAGTCCAGCATTCCGTTCACACAGTGGCCAACCAGCTGCCCACAGGAAGCCCACAAGCAGAACCTGAGTTCAACAGTAGCTGGGATGGTGGAGGATTTATTTTTCCAGCAATAATGTACTGTTCCCTGTTGTAATACAAAGAAAGCATTTTGTGGTGCCCTGGGCTTGAATAGACAACGAAGACCCATTAATTTGACATAAGCACATCAGAAGAGCCCTGATGTTGGATCAGACCATGGGTGCATCTAGTCCAGCATTCTGTTCACACAGTGGCCAACCAGCTGCTCAAGGGAAACCCACAAGTAGGACATGAGTATAACAGCACCCTCTCGCCCATGTTCCCCAGCAACTGGTGGACATAGGCATACTGCTTCTGATACTGGAAGTAGCATATCACCATCAGGACTAGTAGCCATTGATAGCCGTTTTGCCTGCTCCATGACTTCCCCGATGGGTCTTTACTTTACTTTACTTTACAGCGCAAGTAAAGCCCTTAGCACTAAAGGGAATCCCACGGTTATCTCTATTCAATAATTGGACATAACAGGAGGATTCCCACCCCCTTCCCAAGCCCCAGTAGACTTTTGGGGTTAGGACCCATGGAGGGAGCCAAAGGCTGGGGGACATCAACAGGCTGGAGGTTCCCTCCCCTGCCCTCTGCTAAGGCTCTCAGGGGAGTGTATGGGAAAATGAAATAAACACAAAGGAGAATAGCAGCATAGCGAACAATCAGTATAAAAACTTAGAGAGCTAAAGCTTGATCAGCCAGTTCAGTTCATGTTCTATGCCAGAAAGCCTGGGCAAATAAAAATGTCTTCACCTGGCACCAAAAAGACAAAGCAGTTGGTGCCAGGAGGGCATTCCATCAGTGAGGTATCATGACAGAAAAGGCACCCTGTAGCTCTCCAGAAAGTTTCAAAGCACTGCTCGTGGACCTGGGCTCCCTCGCAAGCTTGCCTTACTTTTATACTTGTGAGTAGCTTTTCCAACTTCTGCTGCAGCCAATTAGATTAGAAGGGCCTTGTTTAAAAAATAAGGGCATGTGAACCAAGTACTGGGCTTCACCAGACTCCAGTGAGTGGAAAAGTAAAGGGGGATTTAGGACAGTTGAACCCCTCTAGGAATGCAAGAGATGACTCACTATATGCCTGCCTAAATGTGCAGTCTGGTTGTATAAACTGGCCCTCCAGTGGCAGGGACTGGGAAAGATATCCACCTGAAACTCTGGAGAGAGTCCAGTATTAACAGTATTGGACTGGTTGGATGGTTATCGGTACTCTGTTTTTTAAAATAAAAACTTTTAATATGCTGTTTTATTTCATATATATTTTTATCATTTTATCTTTTATTGTTCGCCGTTCTAGAATCTGTTTAGATGTGGGGCGGTATATAAATGCTATAATAAATAAATAAATAAATAAATAAAATGATGGGCAGCTCCTGCTCTTTTTTGTCCCCTTTGAACATTGCTCTATCACAGGGGTGAGGAACCTCAGGCTTGAGGGCCACATGTGTCCCATTTGGGGTCTTAATACAGCCCTCCAAGGTTCCCCACATGGCCCCACCTAGTATCCTCTGACCACCGATCATTGGCTGGTTTTCCAGCTTAAGTGCCATGTCCCCCATTCTGAAAGACTGAAATGCCTCTCCTCAGGCTCAGCTGCTGGCAGCAAGAGCTCCAAGCTACAATACGCTTGCATTTTTGGCCCTGCTCCTTTTGCCTTTGCCTTTGGCCCTGGCCACGACTGGCATACGGGCCCCGAGAGCTTCTCCAAAATTGAATTCGGCTCTCGAGCTAAAAGAGGTTCCTGTCAGGAGCGCCCTTGCTGCCTTCTGAAATCCTCAGGTAGCCAGAATCAACATGCAGACAATAGGGCTCTTTTCCAAGGCTTTATTTCCATTCACCCTAATGACACTTGCAGATGCTAATTGCCTGAGCCTAAGAGGAAAACTTAAGGGAGCAGACTACCAGGGGATTCTAGGCTTAGGGAGTCAGTTGGTCTCCATTTGGAGGGAAAGGGCGGGAAGCCTCTGAACTTAAGGGCTAGGAGGAGAGAGTCCACCCCTTTCCTGTGGGGCCTCGGGGCGCAGCTGTTGTTGTCGCGCCAAGCGGGCTGAGTGCCTCTTCTCAGCGCCCGCCATCTCCTGCCATCTCCCGCTTGTCCCTGCGCCAGTGCCTCACATCCAGAAGCTCCATTTGTCCCTCCCTCTCCCTGCCAGGGTCACTGACACTCTCAGGAATGTGGGCAGGGAGGGGCTGTCCCTCCGGCTGTGCCTCTGAACAGCGGGTGGGTTCCTCTTCCACGGTTTCTATCTCTTCCTCAGAATCAGAACTGCTTTGGGGCTCTATGGGCTCCGATCCAACCCTGACAGTTCCCCATCCCTGCTCTATCACCGGCTTTCTAGGTTGGCATGGGCCAAGTGTGATTGTCACAACCCTGCCAGCCAGCCGGGTTGAAGGGAGCCCCTGGTTTTGCTTGAAACCAAAACCCGATGCCAAGAACGCCTTGACTTCTTAAATTTTCTGCCTGCAGAACAAGGTCAACTTTGTGGATGACAGTTTCCCTCCAGGGCCCAAGTCGGTGGGCTTCCCCGAGGGGGACAGTGTCCAGCAGCGAGTGAAGCAGTGGCTGAGGCCTCACGAAATCAACTGCAGCATCTTCAAGGACCGTTCAGTCAAATGGTCTGTTTTCAGGACGCCCCGGCCCTCGGACATCCTGCAGGGGCTCCTGGGAAATTGCTGGTAAGAAATCCCGGCCACCGGATCTCCCCCTTTGTGTGGCTCTTCCTTACGGAGCCAGTGCCCGTTGCACCAAGGCGGGAGAGTGTATTCCATGGAGCCTCCATCCCTGGATCCTTGGGGCTATTGGAGATTATCACAGGTCTTCCTGCACTTGGCTTCCCCATACCAATGCAATGGTGGAGGCTGGTGGCTCTGATGCCAGTGAGGTGGTGAATCCGCTCCAGGTTTCAGTCAGAGCTCTAAAGGAGCTGTCCAAGGCTCTTCAGCTCCTTTAGAGTTCTGACTGGTTCTGACTGAAACCTGGAGCGGATTCATCGCCCCACTGGCATCGGAGCCACCGGCCTCCACTGAGTGCAAGGACATCCTTAAAGCCTTATCCAGGGCATTTCCCATTTTTGAGACCACGTTCTGGAGGTCCCAGTCTTGAAGCACGGGCAGCTGGTTCTTTGGGGTACCCTCGTTTCCTTCTGTGGAGTCCTCCCTCCCAGCCACTACCACCTCCTCCATACATGGCTTCACTGGTCTCACATCCCAGGACTTGCCGATTGCCTTCCCTTGTCCGCTCTGGTCCTCTCTGCTGGCTATAGGCATAGGCTGCCCTCTGGCGGCATTGATGAGACTTGCGTGTCATTGGGCCAGCCAAGCCTGAGGAATCTGTCAGTTTTCACCAGCAGGAGAAGAAGGGTGTTTCCCCCCAGTAGGGACAGCATGAAGTTCCCCTTTAGGACCCTGAGTTGAAGAGCAGAACCAAGATCCAAATGGAGAAGCTTCAGATGAGAGAAGATGGACTTATGCTTGCACATACACTGCTTTCAGGTCTCTTTACCCCAACGTTTTTTCAGAAGTTCCACCTACAGAGAACCTTTTCCACACGGATTGATCTGCTGAGGTGCCCCAAAAGATTCTGGGGCAGGGGCAGGCAAAAGATATTTCTCAACAACCTAATTTAGGAGAAAAACACTTCTTGATAGTTGCTGCTGTTAGATCACTGGAAGTCATGAAACCCTTGTCAATCGACCAGTAAATTCTGATCTACCTTCTGACATCCCTTGTCCCAGGTCATGTACTAAGTTTTTGTGGGGCATAAGAACATAACAGCCATGCTGGATCAGACCAAGGGTCCACCTAGTCCAGCATTCTGTTCACACAGTGGCCAACCAGCTGCCCACAGGAAGCCCTCAAGCAGGACATGTGCAATAGCACCCTCCTGCCTGTGTTCCCCAGCAACTGGTGTACACAGGCATATTGCCTCTGATACTGGAGGCAGCATGTAGCCATCAGGACCAGTAGCCATTGATAGCCTTCTCCTCCAGGAATTTGTCTGGCTGCTTAAATTGTTGGCCCCTTAAATTGAGTGTGAGAGATCCCAGCGCTCACTTGCAGCTGTGTATTGTAGCGGAAGATTGGTAGCAAAACGCAGGCTTATCGTTCTCTGGAAACATTCTTGATGGCCTATAGCATGGCCTGCATCAGGGAGGGAGAAGGTGGATCAGGGCCTTCTACTAGATCTCTGGGTGATTTGGAGTAGACCTAACCAGGCTCTCTGATTTTTACTTGTTTAACAAATGCAAGACCAAAAAGCCTTCTTTGTCCCCAAAACAACGCAGCTGAAATGAAGAAAGCTTGGAGAGTGGTGGTGGAAGCCCAGAGTAGATCTTTGTGTGAAAAGACTATGAGCTCAATTCCACCACTGAAAATCTTGAGTTCTGTTCTCTTGCGCATGCACACACACGTGCACAATGATGTTCTGCTGAGCAGCTAGCAATTGTGGGCTTCTTCTGGGCCCTCCCAGGATTAATTAGTTTCTTTCTTTAGGTTCCTGAGTGCTCTGGCTGTGCTGGCAGAGAGGCCCGAGTTGGTGGAACGGGTCATGATCACACGGATCATATGCCCAGAGGGGGCTTACCAGGTCCGGCTTTGCAAAGATGGCACCTGGACCACTGTGCTGGTAGATGACATGCTGCCCTGTGACGAGTGTGGCTACCTCCTCTTCTCTCAGGTTGGTGCTGGGATTTGATTTGGCTACCACCAGTCATTGTAGCAGGGTAGAGAGATGGGGAGTGGATATTCAGGAGCTGGGTGATGGGGTTATATGAAAGTGACTATCTTATTGCAAGAGTTGAGAGGTGCTCTGTTCTTCCACTGAGAACCTGCCTGACTTTCAGCTTAGAAGTTTGTTTTGAGCACAGGTGGACAGAAAGTAGATCTCCAGATGTTTTGGACATCACCTCCCAACATTCCTGACCATTGGCCATGCTGGCAGGGGCTTCTGGGAGTTGACATCCAAAACGCCTGGTTTAGAACATGAGCAAGGTTGGTTTTATGCTGTAGATCTGCAGGAGAGTTAAAAATGCAGCATGTGGCCATGGATGAAGAATTCAGCTTCCATTGTTTTTTTTAAAAAAGGTTTCTAATCCTTCTGGCTTGCACACTTATGCTTAACAGCATGTAGGCAATGCCTGCTGAAACCTCAGAAGTCAGAGAGATGGCTGAAGAAGACTTTTAGGGGTTGAGGAACGGGGCTCAAGTCCCTTTGCTCTTCCGATGACAAGCAAAACCAAACTAAATTATGTAAATAATTGGCAGGGGCGGGGGGATATGGTATACATTATGCAAAGTGGCCAGCCTGTGACACAGGTGCTGTAAGTGGGTGAGACGGCACCTGGCCGTTCCTAAGCTGCAAGTGTATTTAAAGTGTCTCTTAAAAGGCAGGTGGGAAATCAGCGATAGGTTCTGGCATCTTTCGACAGCCTTGTTTGCAACCATTGTCTTGTGTTCCTCTCCCAGGCCCAGAGGAAGCAGCTATGGGTAGCCCTTATTGAGAAGGCCCTGGCCAAACTCCACGGCTCGTACTTTGCCCTCCAGGCAGGGCGCGCTATCGAAGGCCTAGCTACGCTCACCGGCGCCCCCTGCGAGAGCCTGATGCTGCAGGTCAGCTCCACTAACCCTCGCGAGGAGCCCATTGACACTGACCTCATCTGGGCCAAAATGCTGAGTTCTAAGGAGGCTGGGTAAGACGAGGCAGGAGGGAGGGCTTCCCCTTCAGCCGTGAGGAGCGTAAAGATCCTAACAGGAAGCTTAGCGGGCCAGCTCTTCCCCCTGCCTGCCCCTGTTCAGCGGAGACGGGCTAGATTGCCAGCCTGCTGAGGGCCATGTCACTTGGCCGGCCCTCTTGTGTTTTGACGCAGTGCGTCCCTGGGATGGGGGCTCATCAGTGGCTTTTCTCCTTAGGCACTGACACCAGTTAAATGCATTTCTAATCTATGCTCATGTCCTCAACGTGGTTCCAGTGGTTCTAGTCCACAAAAGAGCAGGCTGAGATTTTGGCATCTATGCTACCTGTAGTCACTCAGGCCACATCTCGACCCAAGGGGAGAGGAATTCAACAGGAACATAGGGGGTGTTGCTCTGGGAAAAGATAAGAGAGCTGAAGTGGGCCCATGAGAGGAACACAGCTAACTGCCTCATTATCTATCCCAGTTTTGTCAAGACTGATTGGCAGTGACTCTCCAAGGTTTCAGGTTGGAGTTTTTCCAGCCTTACCTGGAGATGCTGGGGATCGAACCTGGGACCTTCTGCATGCAAAGCAGTCCTTGGCTGCCCTCTCTCTTAGTGAGCTGTAGCAGCATAGAGATACTACCTGGTGACATGCCGTTGGGGAGGCTAGTTTCATGAGAAGCTTTCTGTATGGGTCCAAAGGGCAGGGAGCACTCAGAAGTGTTCATTGCCACCTGTGCAGTCACCTCAAGGGAAAGGAGAAGGCAGCTGCCACAGCTGTTCTGTGCTGTGCTACTGTGGGCTTCTGGCACGCACAGGCTATTGCATTCTCAGCTGGGGCAGTCTGGTCTTGAGAAAGAGAAGTGAAGCATAAACCTGTAACTGGGGAGTTGCTAGTTTGCCAAGTATCTTTAACAGAAATGGCATCAGAAGGTGTTCTGTTTATCTCTAGTCTGTGAAAAGCCTCCTTTCCTGATTTTTCTGCAAATCCAGTTGCTGTTAAAAGCATAGGAGCAGGTCAGGGTAGCTCTTCTTCTTCTGCTGCTTCTGCTTCTTCTTCCTCCCCCCCCTCCTCCTCTTCCTCCCCCTCCCCCTCCTCCTCCTCCGGTCACTTAGCTGCCCTAAGAGCTGAAGCGACTGAAAAGAGGCTGTGATTCAGTTCCAGTACAAACCCTCAAGTAGATAGTCTTAACTCACTCAGAGTTGAGTTTGGCCAATTTGGGGGCATCTGTGCTGCAGTTCTAATTCAGAGCCCCCCTGAGAAGATCAGCTGGAGGTGCCCACCAACCCAGTGGTATGAGAGTTCCAAAATTCTTACCATTCTCAGCTTTGCCTGCCTACACATAGTAGCATCCAATTTGGGGGGGGGGGGCTGCTTTGCCTTCTGCTGTCGAGAATGTGAGGCTGAGTAATGTCTACAGAGGAAGGGGAGGAGCTGGCAGGAAGGTGGGAATGAGGGTGCCTGTGGTGAGGGCGGGGCAGGGAAAGCAGAGGCATGACCAGGGCAGCTGGGCAACCGGGTGCAAGTGGTGTAATCCTCAGACTTGGGAGACTGGTCATTGCTATGAGGAAGCTTTTGCTACTAGGCTCTGAGCAGCACAGCCTGCCCCAACCTGGTGCTCTCCAAATGAGGTGGACTACAACCCCCAGAATTCCTGGCTAATGGCCATGCTGGTGGGGGGGATGGGAGTTGTTGTCCTCTACATCTGGAGAGCACCAGGTTGGGGCAGGCTGCTCTATTGCATCGGCTACAAGGGAGCCCATGTTTGCTGAGCTTCCTCACTACCACTGAAGACCTCTCAGAGGAACTGGGAAGGCCCCGCTCTTCCAAGAGTTCTCTAGAGCAGCCTTCCCCAACTGGGTGCCTTCCAGATGTGGTGAACTGCATCTCCTATCATCCCTAGGTGGGAGTTGTGATCCAACACACCTAGAGGGCCCCAGGTTGGGGCAGGCTCCTCTAGAGTGACTGGGCTGCATAGGAAGCTGGTTTGATCCTCTTGCTTATAACACAGACCAGTGGTGCTTACAGTGAGGGCCAGGAGTATCTTGTAGCTAGCGAGGCGGGAGCAGCCTGCACTGATTCTCTTTGTCCCTCTCTCCTTCATGGTAGGTGGGGGAAAGAGTCCAGTACTTAGGCAAGGGGGAGGCCAGTGATGCTCCCATATTGGCTAGCGATGCTGGCAGTCGTTGTGTTTGGTTTTTGATGTGTTCTTCCTTCTCCTTAAAAGAACTCAGCCTGTCCCGCTTTCCCGAGACATGCAGTGTGTTCTGTGTGCCTGCTGTCTGTGTAGGGAGGACAGATAGACCTCTGCCGATTGGGCAGGGATGGATCAAACCTGACTGCACAAGCAAGTCAAGGGACATTTAGCACTGTGTGTGGTGTAAGAGGTGCCCCCAATAACGTGGCTCTCTGCAGAATTGCAAGGCACCCTGAGTTGCACCTTTCAAATCTCATGGCGCACTTGCCTGCCCTCTCCCCAAGTTATTCCTTCTGGATCTGAGCAGCAGGTTGGACTAAGTCTGTTCTCACTCACCAATCAGGGAAAACTTCCTGACTGTTAGAGCAATATGACAACGGAACCAATGACCTAGGGAGGTGGTGGGCTCTCCCACACTGGAGGCATTCAAGACGAGGCTGGACAGCCATGTGTCAGGGATGCTCTGACTTGGATTCCTGCACTGAGCAGGGGGTTGGACTCGATGGTCTTAGAGGCCCCTTCCAACCCTACTATTCTGTGATTCTATGATTCTAATTCTGCAGCAGCTTTACCCACACCCCAGGGATGGGAAAGGTTCATTGGCACAGAGTGCTTTGGTTATGCTTTTTCAGGGCATTCAACCCTTGCATAGCTCTGAGAATATAGGAAGAGCCCTGCTGGATCATACCATGTATCCCAGCATCTTGATCCACAGAATGGTCAACCAGATGCCTCTCGGGAAAACCACAAGCAGCACTTGAAGACCACAGACACCCCCCCCCCTCTCAATTGTTCAGCAGTTAGTATTCAGAGGTACACTGCCTTTGAACACGGAGGTTCTCTATAGCTGTTATTGCTAATAGCTGTGAATAGACCTATCCTTCTCTGTTAATCCATCTGATCCCTTTTTAAAGCCACATCTTGTGGCAGTGAGTTCCACAAGTTAATTGTGCCTTATGTGTAGATGTAGTTCCCTTTGTCTAGCCTGAATCTACTGCCAATCCCTTGCGTGATACAGAATTCTGGTATTATGAGAGTGGGAGAGAAAAATCTCTTCACTCTCTCCATACCCCATTCATGATTTTATAGACCTCCCACCACCACCACCACCCCTTTTTTCTTTTCCTCCTAAACTCAAAAAGGCCCAGTTTGGAATCTTTGCTTTTAATGTAGTATTCAAAGCAGGAATGTGCAGATTTCATCTGTGTCCTGTAAGATTTGATCTTGCCAGTGTGGTGTAGTGGCAAGAGTGTTGGACTAGGAGCTGGGAGATCCGGGTTCTAGTCCCCACTCGGCCATGGAAGCTCACTGGGTGACTTTGGGCCAGTCACAGACTCTCAGCCCAACCCACCTCACAGGGTTGTTGTTGCGAGGATAAAATGGAGAGGAGGATGATAATGTAAGCCGCCTTGGGTTCCTTGCAAGAGGAAAAAAGGCAGGGTATAAATGCAATAAAATAAATAAATAAAAAAAATTGTGATTTGGATCTCACAGTGGCTGCTTCAGACATTACATCAAAAGCAGGGGTTTGGGCCTACTCCATGCAGCTGACAGAACCAGCGGGTAAAATGGACCATCCCACTTCAGCCTTGCAGGTGCAGGTTCTTGTGTCTGACAGCTCCCATGTGTAAAAAAGAACTCTCTGCAAGTGGAAAACTAGTACTGTGAGCAGTGTTCTGGGCCAGAATCTTTCTCCCTGATACAATCGTTTTTATTTTTTACTTGCAGGGATTTTTTCCACATAAGGGATTATTCAGAAATCCCAACCGCCACCCCGTTCTCTCCACCCCAATCCCAGCAATCCGCACAGTCTACTCAGCCACTTCAGGGTTCCACCACCTTATTTTGCTGCAGGTGTGGACCAGTCTAATAAGTGCAAGCAATCCCTGCATTTTGTATAACATTAAAGGGTGGCGGGGGGGGGGGGAATACCTTCATTAGCTTTTTATCTGACTTTTACTTGAATTTCTCTTATTGTAAATCACCTTCTGCTTATGAAAATGGTTATAGACTAATAATTATAATTTGTGAATTCCTTTGTTTCTTGAGTGATCATCTTCTTTTTGTTGCCTTTATTTTGTTTACTTTATTTTGAAATAAAGATTTGTGATAAAAATACATACTTTAAATAAGATAAATAGCTCCCCAAACTACGTCCATCCAGTTGATTACTGATGCTAAGCCATGTAGTGTAAATCTTTGTCTTCTCTTTTTTCCCTCCTCTATCCCCACATTTTCTTTCCCATCCTTCACTCTTCAGTTTTCTGATGGGCGCATCCTGCGGAGGGGGCAATATGAAGGTGGATGATGCAGCCTATGAAAGCATGGGCCTTCGCCCGCGGCACGCATACTCCATATTGGATGTACGAGACGTGCAAGGATGCAGGTAAGAATGACCAAGCAGAAGATCACAGGCTCTTACGTAACACAGAAGCTGCCTTTTACTGAGCCAGACCCAGGGCCAGTCTTAGGATAAATAGCACCCTAGGTGAGGAGTGCCTTTGGTACCCCGCCCCCCTCCTGTAGTCAGTTTTGCAGGACCACCCAGAGGAGTTATGGGGTCTGGTGCAGGTGTGATGTCCATCGAGAACGACTTGCTCAAAAGCTTGATTTCTCAGCCACTGTGCTACAGTTTGCACATGCCAAAGTTCGAAAAGCCACATTCTGAGCAGTGGCCGTGAACTATGCAACACAGCAGAACTATCACTGGTTTTATTTATAATATTTTTTATTTTGTAGCAGTTCCTGTCTTTTGGTAAGCATTGTTTATTTTAGAATATCCATTATTTTTATCTTTAAAAATAATACAGAAAAGTTTTAAATAATAAAGGTATCCAGCTGACCTATTACAGCTTACGGCTTTATTTTATTACTTATATGGTGCTTATAGTGTTCACAGTGTTTGAAGTGCCAAGTGCTCGGTAATGTTGCCTCAGAGTAAAGCTGTGTTCCATTGGTTTTTACATTGTGCAAATGATATCAACGTGGAAACTCAAAAAGAAACATACTTTAAAGCTAACTGAAAGAAGAAAATCCTTGTAGTTAGTACTCAAACAGCCTGTAGAACCTTGAAAGAAAGGTTACAGACACTTGCTTTTTGCCGCCCTAGCTCACTGCAACAGTACATTAAAAAAAATACAGCCAGTAAGCTCAGCACCCCTCTTGCTCAGTGCCCTGGGCGACCACCCAGCTCCCTCACCCCTAAGGCCAGCCCTGGTCAGACTGTTGGTCCATCTAGCCCAGTAGTGTCAACACAGACTGGCAGCGGCTCTCCAGGGGTTCAGGAAGGATTCTTTCCCAGCCCTTCTTGGAGATACCAATGATCGAACCTTTGGTGTGCAAATATTGCTCTACCACTGAGCTATGGCTCCTCCCAACTAAACTAACTGAACTGGCTATTTTAGCCTTCCCCAAGTTGGAGCTCCTCCAGATGTTTTGGACTACAATTCTCATCAGCACCAGCCAGCATGGCCAGTGGTCAGGGGTGGACTGCAACTTCCATAATTGGGCCAATTGCCACGCTGGCTTGGAATTATGGGAATTGTAGTCCAAAACATCTGGAAGGCAAGGCTACAGAGGTGCTTTAAAATGTTGAATCGCATGTTTCACTTCTCACTTAGCTGTCCATAAAAGCCACTGTGATCAAGAGACTGGTCATCTCTATAAGAACATATAGGGATACATTGGGAAAAGCTACGGGTATAAGAACTAACTGATATTGCAGATATCTTTCTCAGTTAAAAGAGTATTTTACTGAGTTAAGATACTATTTTTTTTCTTTCCCCCTCAAGAGATGCTTCCTCCTTTGTTGGTTGGTTGATTCTGTAATTTTCATTTGCTCCCATTTGTGAGTCTCGCAAAAGCCGAAACCTTTTCTCAGTAAAAACAATATGGCTAAATGAAGTGCTTTGGGTGTGAGGAGGTTGGTACTTCTGTGTCCTGCCCAGCGCTTTGGCCCTCTCCCCAGGGTAAAATGATGCGAAGCAGGCAGAGAGGTGCTTCAAGCGACTCATTTTCTGCAGGGCTCAGAATTTCCACACTGCAAAGTGTGTGTTCTTGGGTGGTCTTGGCCATTTTGACGCCCTCCATAGTGGGGGTCTGCTAGGCCCCAGAGTAAGAGCAAATCAGGGTGTCCATTGAGACCTATCTAAGCATCTGGTCTTCAGCTTGGGGGTCAAGATCCACAACCAGCTCACTACCTGACATTAGTTGGGTTTGTACCAATGATGCCACCACAATTTTCTTTGATGGTTAGCTGTTTCAATAAAAGTTTAAGGGGCAATCAACATAAAAAGGGGCAACCTGGTGCCCCCCAGATGTTTTGAACTACAACTCCCATAGCCCCCAGTCAGCATGGTGAACAGTCAGGAATTATGGGAGTTGTAGTCCAAAACATCTGGAAGGCACAAGGTTGCCTACCTCTGATTTCGGCCTGTCTAATCCTTATGCAGCAGAGGTGATTTTGGAAGGTGCATCTTTTCTCACCCCTGTGTGGCAAGCTGCACGTCCTAAAATTCCCCCTTCTATGCCTCTTACAATTTCAAGAGCCCTGCGTACTTGTCTGTCCTAAAGAGCAAGTAAGACAGATGAACATGGGCAGTAAATATTTTAAATGGGGTCCCAGATTGCAGGTTGGGGTTATAGGTGGCTCATGGGTTGAAAACCACTTGCTCTTAAACCATCAGGGCCCAGCAGACCTTGGGAAGCCGGAGGCCCCCTTCCTGTATGTGCTCATCCATCCTACAATCTCAAGAGGAGACTCTCCTCCAGGTACATTTTTCCAGCCATGCCTGACTTACACACTAGGACATAAAGCAGAGTTGCTTCACCCTCGCTGATTTCGCCCGTGTATCTGTGTGCACACATGGATTTATAAAGCTTTTATACTTAATCAAACAGATGCATAAAGCTGTGTTGTGGATCTCCCTTCTTCCCAAGAGAGCTGGGGGGGGGGGTCAAAGCCCACCCTTCATAGTTTTTAGGAAATGCCATACAACTAGGGCTGCAATGTTTAACTGATGAATAATTATTAAAAATGGAGATGACAAGTGCCATCTTAAAAGAGGCATTCTCATTCATACGTGGGAGAGAATGCCTCTTCTAAGATGATGTCTGCTACAGCACCTGTGTGCATCCTCTTAAAAACAAGGGGGAAATAGGTGGCTGCTTTAGAAATCCTGTTTTGACCCATATGCGAATCTAATTGATCCTCAGTAATTGGCTGAGACTAATAAGATTAATCAATGTAACTTTTCTTTAACCAGGTTGCGGCCCTAATAAAAACCTTCACACTCCTGCAGGCTTTTTGCAGTTTAGGCTGCAATCCTACACACAGTTACTTGGGAGTAAGCCCCATTGAGCACAGTGTGACTTACTTCTCAGTAAACATGCTTAGGATTGCATTGTTAATTTCTTAATTTATCTGATTCTGTTGCTGTGGATGAAATGACTCAGTTGTGGCTAACGCAGAACATTGCTCCTGGATGTTGGATTCTGTGTTTGTAAACTCTTTTGAGTCATTTTTTTATTTTAGAAGATCAGGGTAGAATTTTGTAACTTAGTAAAGAAGCTTCAGCTGATTCTCAGCACATGTCCAGATGTGGTCTGACTTCGTCTTTCATTCCACCCGTCCTTCCTTCAGGTTGCTGCGACTCCGTAACCCTTGGGGTCGCTTCTCCTGGAATGGCAGCTGGTCTGATGAGTGGCCTCACTGGCCGGCGCACTTGCGGCATGAGCTGATGCCACACGGGAGCAGCGAGGGAGTCTTCTGGATGGAATACAGTGACTTCATCAGGTATTCCTATATTGCATCAAGCCAGAGGGGTCCTGTGCCTCTGAGGTCCTGGTTCTGCAGCCCTTGGAAGTTTGGGTTTGGGTATATGTGCCTCATATAAAGATCAAGTGGTGAAAACATCTCCTGGGTCTGATACAGATATAATAATCTAAGTTTTAAGCACCAGGCTAAGACAATAGTAAATTTGATGCTGCTCTTTTAAAGTTTTGCTTTGTATTGTTGTTATTTTATTCCCTGTCTCTGTGGGTTGGGAATGCTTGGGGATTTCTTTTGAGTAAGGCTGCAACATTTATTTGACTGATCGGTTAAATTAAACCATTCATCTTTTAAGGGTGCAATCCAATGCATGTTTAGACAGAAAAAGTCCCAGTATGTCCCAGTCAGCCATGCTTTGACCTCTGTGCAACCAAATCTCATATGATTAATCAATTAAAATGTCTTTATAATTGGGTTGCAGCCCTAATTTTTTATTGATTGTTTAACAATGGTTTGTTTGTGTGTTTAATCAGTATAAGCTACCTTGAATTTAAGAAAAATAAGATGAGCTATGAATTTTCTTCAAATAAATGGTATTAGCTCTCTGTAAGCCATGGTTTACAAATTGGGCGCCAGCCTCAGGAAATGTATGCTCCCACTCCCTTCCCAGTATTAACCATTCAGTATCAGAGGCAGTTTTCCAGTATCAAAGGCAGTAAGCCGACGTACACCAGTTGCTGGGGAACATGGGCGGGAAGGTGCTGTTGCACTCACATCCTGCTTGTGGATTTCCCATGGGCAGCTGGTTGGCCCCTGTGTGAACAGAATGCTGAACTAGATGGACCCTTGGTCTGATCCAGCAGGGCTCTTCTTATGTTCTTAACCATGGTTTGGAGTTCCATATTTACTGATGCTAACCATGCTTAATGTGAACCATGTTCCCCGGCAACCACAGTTTGCAAACCCACAGTGTCTTCAATCCCTGGTGTTAACCTTAGCTTGAGTTAATGCACATATAAACTGTGCAAAACTGAGGTTAATACCAGGAAGGGGAAGAAAAGCTCTCCGGAGGGGGAAGGGAAAGAGAGCGCATATCGCTGAGCTTGGCTTCCACTCTGCAAACCATGATTTGCAAGGAACCACCATGTCTCCCCTCAGCCTTAAAGGTACAGCATGCTGGTTGTTTCTTCTTAGGTTATGCAGCAATGCTTTGCTGCATAAGGCAGCTCCATGCCTTTGTGTGCTGTCTGGTTTACCCTACAGTAAATGTGCGTTCGTTTGTCATTTGTTGCACACGGTCTGCCCGTCTGCATTCTATGACGGTATGACAAACTTGATTGATTGACTTCTGCCTTCAAAGTTATATATCATTTTCTGGGTGCTCAGGAGTCCTTGTTCTTAGTATTGGAGGGAGCCCCTGGATTTGCATGTTCATTGCAGTTGTGATTGCTGGTGGTAGTTGGGCACTTCTGGTGATGTAACTAGTGAAAGCAAGTACTCACAAGTAACACCATTTTGTGTGGCTTTGAGTGGTGGGGTGGCTGATGTTCTGAATTTGACATGTTCTGTGTTTTCACCTGATGTGTAGTTTAAGCTTGGGAGCCCTTGTCCCTCTCCACTTCAAAATAAATGGTGGTAAAAATACCATTGCTACACTCTCCCAATCCCCTGACTCTCTTTTGAACTGTTAGTTTTCACTTGCTTCTAATTCTCTGGAGGCCGTGTGCTTCTCCTATAATCTGCCAGAGTGCACAGCTAGCCAGGATATTTTAGAACTGCAGAGGGGTAGAGAGAGAGATGGATGACAGCACAGCTACCTTAGCCACAAGAAGGCCGTTCTCCTTCCCCCATCCGTGAGATATTGCACAGTTGCCATTGAAGTATCTTCCTAAAGCAAAACGTGGCATTCGGGCACACTTTGATCACATCCCGCTTCGCTGCCTTGTGGGGACTGATCTGATCTTATCTTGGTGACAGCTGCTTCTGGGGCTGACGGCTGTCTCGTCCCTTGCCAGGTATTTCGACTCGGTGGACATCTGCAAGCTCCATTCGGACTGGCATGAGGTTCGCGTGCAGGGCACCTTTCCAAACAAGGCCAGTGGCCCCATAACCGTGACCTCGCTGACGGTGCTGGAGCGTGCAACCTTGGAGTTCGCCCTCTTCCAAGAAGGCAGTAGGTGAGGCTGTGGATCCATCAGGACTCATGTGTTCCGTGCTATTGAGTCTAGCGAACTAACACTGTCTCTTGGTTCTGCACTCACCATCACTTGTACGTGGTCCCCATTGTCACTTAGCTTCACCTCCTGGTTGCAGCTGCATAGGCTGGAGATGCACGTTGAGATGGCACTGCTGCGGTGTGGTGGCATCGGCGGCACTGCTGTCATCTCTCTGTGTCAGGGGTGGGGATGTTGTTGGATGCAACTCCCATCAGCCCTCACCATTGGTTATTCTGGCTAGGGCTGATGGGAGTTGCCATCCAACAACATCTGGAGGGCCACATGTTCCCCACCCCTGGTCTGCGTGAAAAGCCGGTTCCTGACATTCCGGTCTGCTCTAGCATGACTAAGGAGCAGAGCCCAAGATGGGGCTATGCAAATGGAGAACTGAGGCTGTCCAAATACAGGCAGGTTTGATTCTCAATGAGTTAGGTTTGCACCAGGGGCAGGGAACAGGTTTAGCCTCTGCCATAGTGAGTGTTGCCCCTGATTGCATCCCTTTCCTTTCCCACATGAATGGCTGCCATGGGAAAAGGAAAGCGCTGCAAGGCAAAACCTGTCTACTGTCAGTGCTTGGTGGCCCGGCCCTTCTTGACAGAGTTATGTGTGTCTCTGCCAGGGGTGGGGAACCTCAGGCCCAGAGGCCAAAACCGGCCCCCCTGAGGTCTCCAGATGACCCCCTTTCCCCCAACCAGTGATCGTTTGGGGGTTTTCTGGCTTTTGTACAGGGTTTTCCCCATTTGAAAAGGTTGAAACACCTTTCCTCGGGCTTAGTTATTGGCACGTTGGGATGTTTTATTTATTTGTTTGTTTATTACATTTCTGTATGGCACCATAGCCAAAACTCTCTGGGCGGTTTACAAAAGTTAAAACATTAAAATACAATATACAAAGTTTAAAAGCCATTTACATAAATGCATATGGACAGTATATACAAGCAACATATAACTAAAAACAACTTTGAACTATTTTTTTTTTAAAATCCAACAATAAAAACAGCACAGCTTATAAAAACAGTATGCAAGAGTCAGCAAAGAAACAAGAGTTCTGAAAAGGGAAGGCCTGCCGGAATAATAGCGTCTTTAATGCCTGCTTAAAAACCTTCAAAGAGGTCAGCAGGCATATTTCAACTGACAGGTCGTTCCACAACTGAGGGGCGGCAAAGGAGAAGGTCCTGTTGCGTGTGGCTGCCAGTGTCACATTACGCAGCCGCAGCAGAGAGTCCTCAGAGGACCCTAGGTGGCGGACTGGGACGTAGGGGAGAAGGGTTAAGCAGTTTCACATCAGGCAGCTGCAGCAGATTGCCTTCAAATATGTTTTGTGGCCCCTCCCCCTTTGCCTTCAGACTTCATGCCCACCAAGGGAATGCACCCCCCGAGAGCTTCTCCAGAATGAAATGCGGCCCTCTGGCTGAAAGGGGTTCAGCATCCATGGTCTGTGTGGAGAGTGTGCACACAAATACTGCCCGCTTCCCTGAGAAGTCCTTGCAACAGATAACCTTCCTTCCGCACAACGCATGAACGCACAAACGTACCAACATGTACAAAGGCATGCACACAAGCACAAACACACACATATACACCACCCTTCCTAATGACAGGCATCTTTCTAGGTACTCGCTTCTGTGATCTTCAGTCTTTTCAGACCCAGGACCCACCTGTACCACTATAGCCTTCAACATGGGACCCAGTTTTCTTTTTTTCTGAACCATACCTGTTCATCCTCCTGCTTTTCACTCTAGAGTCACCAGATGTGTAGGAGGTAGCAGGGCCCCTGTACCCTTCAATAGTTGCAAACCAAATGGGATTTTTGGAAGATGGGCCTTTCCATACAGGGTGGTAAGTGAAACTGGACTTGCCGAAAATCCCCTCCTCTATACAACTTTTAAAAGGCACGTAATGGCTGTCCTCCTTTTGCCTCCCCCTCTTGGACAAAAAGTTTGAAACAAACGAAGAAAAAAATGGTGGTGATATCTCTGCTGCCATCTGCCTTAGATCATGATGCATGCCCCTGACTGGGCCTTTGAAGACCTATGGTTCATTGCAGCCTTCCACAACCTGGTGTCCTCCAGATGTGTTGGACTGCAACCTGCCTAATTTCCAGCCAGCATGACCATTGGCCATGCCGTCTGGGGATTATGGGAGTTGCAATCCAGCACATCGGAGGACACCAGGCTGGGGAAGGCTGTTCCAGAGCAGCCTTCCCCAACACGACACCCTCCAGATGGTTTGGACTACGGCTCCCATCAGCCCCATCTATCCTGGCCAATGGTCAGGGCTGATGAGAGTTGTACACCTAAACATCTGGAAGGCCCCATGACGCGGAAAGCTGGTCGAGAGCATTTAAAATTGAACAAAGGTACTCAACAAACCCTGCTTCCATTCTGCCTTGTCATGTCTGGGTGATCCCATATTTCGCCTCTCCCACCCTCCAGATTATTCCTGTTTCCCCACTGGCAAGAGCAAGCAAGTGCAGATGTTCTTACAGTGGCTTCTGATTCTGCTTCATTGAACCCTTGGTCCATCTAGATCAGTACTGTCAACACTGACTGGCAGCAGCTCTCCCGGGTTTCAGACTGGAGTCTTTCCCAGCCCCAGCCAGAGATGCCGGGGATCGAGCCTGGGACCTTCTGCATGGAAAGCAGGAGCTCTGCCAGTGAGCCACGGCCCCTTCCCTCCTCTCCCTTGGCAGGCGCTCAGACACAGTGGACAGCCACTTGCTGGACCTTTGCATCATGGTGTTCCGAGCCACCTTCATCAATGGCAGCAAGCTCAGCCTGGGCCGCCTGATGGCACACAGCAAGCGGGCCGTCAAGAAGTTCGTCAACTGCGACGTCATGCTGGAGCCGGGCGAGTATGCCGTGGTGTGCTGTGCCTTCAACCACTGGAGCACCACAGTGACAGGCACCTCCTCGGGCCAAGGTAACAGCGGCATGACAGTGGGCAGGGGCTGCCAGCTCTCTCAGTAAGGTTGCCTGTTGACAGGGTAGGAACAAATAGGGAGAAATGCGATGTTAAAAGGAAAAGCTGTCTCTAATCATGTTTTCAGAATAGCCTCGAACAAGAAAGAAGCTTGCCCTTTGTTCTCCATTGGAATCTGTCTTCTGTTTGTTTAAATGGGCTCCCTCCGAATAATCAGCTAGATAACAGTGACTTGATTTCCTGATGGAGGGAGCAATCCTATGGCCCCTTGACAGCATCTGCGGGGCCATAGGATTTTTCGAATTCCTGGATCTGAGGTTGGAGACAACACTCCAACCTTGGACCCAGGAGTCTAAGCTCCCCACCCCCTTGCATCCAGAGTGGAGAGAACCACACCGGCTGCCTCTCCGAGGTTGAAAAAGCAACCTCGGAGAGGAGGTGCACAGGGCGGTTCTGTGGGCAGGGAGGGGAGGGGACTGGGGAGGCTGGCTTACAAGGAATTGTCCAGCCTCCTTCCTTCCCTCCCGCTCCTTAGAGCCCCAGCTAGAGGGGTGAAACAGCCTGCATAGCAAAAATGCAGAGCGAGAGAAGTGTGGAGGAGAAGATCGCCTCCAGGCTCCTTCCGCTCTGCATGGGATGCCCGTCAGCCTCTGAGTTCGGAGGCTGACAGACATCTCGAAAGGATTGTGCCCTTAAAGGTTGTAATCCTAGCTTTCCCAGTGCCTGCAAGAGGGAGTTGTTCAACCCTGACTGTTTTGCACGGTTCTGTTCTTCCTCCCTTCCATGCAGGCCTAGCTTGCCTTGGAGACTGAATACTAGGCCTGTATTGCTCTGAGGAAGGCAGCTTGTGTCCTTAAGCTGAGCTGTGGGGATGCTGTGGAAGGGAAAGGCCAGACAATAGGATAGGTAGGGCTTCAGTTTTTGGGGCAGCAGGGCAGGCTTCTCATGGATGGACACCCCAGCAGCCTGACTTGCCTCTTCCCTCCTCCACCAGCGTCCAGTCCCACTACCGGCAGCGGATGCCCAGCCACCGAGGTCTCCAGCTACATCCTGGCCATCTACAGCTCCCGCTTGGTGATGGTGGAGCAGATTGAGGCCCAGTCAACCACGCTGGCTGATGCCATCATTCTGCTCACAGAGAACAAGGGCGAGCGGCACGAGGTGGGTGAAAAGCGACGCACTTGCCAGCAGCGCACGTGTGGCCATTAGAGGGCGCTGTTGATATGATCAGCATACTTGGCAATGTTGCAGCCTAATGCTTAGTCAGCTCTCAAAGGCAAATGGTGGTGAGGATCTTTTCATCCTCCTGACTATAGGTATAATATCAGTGCACAAAGCTGCCTTCTACTACACATCCAGCAAGCCCAATATTGCCTTCCCCAACCTGTTGCTCTACGAGATGAGTTGGGCTACAACTCCCCTTATCGCCCGTCAGCGTGGCCATTGGGGATGATGGAAGCTGTGGTTTAACATGTCTGGAAGGCGCCAGGTTGGGAAAAGATGGTCTGCTCTGACTGGCAGCAGCTGTCCAGGGTTTCTAGCAGAATGTATTTCCCCCCACCCCGATAGCTAAGGTCTTTCCACTGGAGATGGCCTAGGGATTGAACCTGGGACACTCTGCGTGCATAGCATGTCCTCGCTGGCTCTCATACTTCGCATTTATATAGCACTTTGAAGGGTTCAGAGCCTTGCACATGCACAGTTTCAGTCTTCTCCAGGCAACAGCCCTGTAAGGCAGGTCACTTCTATTGCAGGCATGGGGGTTGAGGCTGACAGAACAGTGCCCAGCCTAAGGCTGCTCATGGTAGAAGCAAGACTGGAGTTCCCTAATTTATAGGTATTGCTTTTTAAGTCGCTGAGCTACACAGGGTCTGCAGGTTTTTCCAAGCTGGCATCCTGGTGTCGGTTATTCTCATACTTGTGGATTTCGTCTGTGGGTTGGCTTTCTGGAAGACAGAAAAGTTCCTATCATCGAGCATGCAGCCCTGGGAAAATGCACCTTTCTCCAGAGATAGAGTGGACCCGGGGTGGGCTGACCAGCTCTTGGAGGCTGGAACAGCCCACCACAGTCTTCCTCAGCCTGGGGCCCTACAGATATGTTGGCTGGGGCATGCCGGGAGTTGTTGTCCAACACATCTGGAGGGCCCCAGGTTGGGGAAGGCTGCCCTGCTGTATTGCCACTTGGGGTGAGATGGCAGCGGAGAGAACTCACCGCGTGGCTGAGCTCAGAAGACTGACCGTCTGGTTTGCTTCCACAGGGGCGCGAAGGGATGACCTGCTACTACCTGACGCACGGCTGGGCAGGCCTCATTGTCGTGGTGGAGAACCGGCACCCCAAATCCTACCTGCATGTCCAGTGTGACTGCACGGACAGCTTCAATGTGGTGTCGACACGAGGCAGCCTGAAAACACAGGACAGCGTGCCACCACTGCACAGGTGAGAGGGAGCCAGGGCCTGGATGGACAGGAAAGCAGAGCTGTGAGAGGACTGGTTTAATTTCTCAGTGTGTGCTCCAGCAGTGGAACTTCCACGTGTGCTCAAGCAGTAGCAGTGGAAATTGCCACGTGTGCTCTAGCAGTGGAAATTGCCACGTGTGCTCCAGCAGTAGCAGAGGAAGTTGCCACGTGTGCTCCAGTGGTAACGGAGGAAGTTGCCACATGTGCTCCAGTGGTAGCGGAGGAAGTTGCCACGTGTGCTCCAGTGGTAGCAGTGGAAGTTGCCACGTGTGCTCCAGCGGTAGCAGTGGAAGTTGCCACGTGTGCGCCAGTGGTAGCAGTGGAAGTTGCCACGTGTGCTCTAGCAGCTCCAGTGGTAGCCGTGGAAGTTGCTACGTGTGCTCTAGCAGTAGAATTTGCCACGTGTGCTCCAGCAGTGGAACTTTCACATGTGCTCGAGCAGTAGCAGTGGAAGTTGCCACGTGTGCTCTAGCAGAGGAAGTTGCCACGTGTGCTGCAGTGGTAGCGGAGGAAGTTGCTATGTGTGCTCCAGCAGTAGCAGAGGAAGTTGCCACGTGTGCTCTAGCAGTGGAACTTCCATGTGTGCTCAAACAGTAGCAGAGGAAGTTGCCACGTGTGCTCCAGCAGTAGCGGAGGAAGTTGCCATGTGTGCTCCAGCGGTAGCAGAGGAAGTTGCCACGTGTGCTCCAGCGGTAGCAGTGGAAGTTGCCACATGTGCTCTAGCAGCTCCAGTGGTAGCCGTGGAAGTTGCTACGTGTGCTCTAGCAGTAGAATTTGCCACGTGTGCTCCAGCAGTGGAACTTTCACATGTGCTCGAGCAGTAGCAGTGGAAGTTGCTACGTGTGCTCTAGTAGAGGAAGTTGCCACGTGTGCTGCAGTGGTAGCGGAGGAAGTTGCCATGTGTGCTCCAGCGGTAGCAGAGGAAGTTGCCACGTGTGCACCAGCGGTAGCAGAGGAAGTTGCCACGTGTGCTCTAGCAGTGGAACTTCCACGTGTGCCCGAACAGTAGCAGAGGAAGTTGCCATGTGTGCTCCAGCGGTAGCGGAGGAAGTTGCCACGTGTGGTCCAGCGGTAGCGGAGGAAGTTGCCACGTGTGCTGCAGTGGTAGCGGAGGAAGTTGCCATGTGTGCTCCAGCAGTAGCGGAGGAAGTTGCCACGTGTGCGCCAGTGGTAGCAGAGGAAGTTACCACGTGTGCTCTAGCAGTGGAACTTCCACGTGTGCTCCAGCAGTAGCAGAGGAAGTTGCCACGTGTGCTCCAGCAGTAGCAGAGGAAGTTGCCATGTGTGCTCCAGCGGTAGCGGAGGAAGTTGCCATGTGTGCTCCAGCGGTAGCGGAGGAAGTTGCCACGTGTGCTCCAGCAGTGGAACTTCCACATGTGCTTGAGCAGTAGCAGTGGAAGTTGCCACGTGTGCTCCAGTGGTAGCGGAGGAAGTTGCCACGTGTGCTCTAGCAGAGGAAGTTGCCATGTGTGCTGCAGCAGTAGCAGAGGAAGTTGCCACATGTGCTCTAGCAGTGGAATTGCCATTTGTGGTGGGGACTCAGAAGGATGGAGTCCCTGGTTGGCTTTTGGTTTTTCCAGCAGGCTAATTAGAATGCAGGGTGAAGGGCGACACCCCACCCCATCAGCCAGTCCAGATTGCTCCCCACTCAAAAAAAGATCAGGGAATGGGTGACAGGGGCAGAAAGACAGGCATATACAAGCAAGAGGTGAGCAGATGCTCAGCCTCACAACTGTCTCCCTGCTTCTTAGGGCTGGCGGGGGAACGTGAATGCATATTCCCATTTTCCAGGTGGTATTTACCACCCTGTTCTTGTAAGCCAGCCTTCTCTACTCTGGTGCCCTTCAGATGTTTTGCAGTCAACTCCTATCAGCTCCAGCCGTCATGGTGGGAGCTGTAATCCAGAACACCTGGAAGGGCCCCCATTTGGGGAAGCTGATCTAAGCAGCTGGCGAGCTGGTCTGTCTGCATGCATTGCCCTCCCAATGAGGAGAACGAACATAGCGAAATGGTAGGTTGCCACTCAACAAGTGGTCGTGCTCTCATCCAAAAGCTTGGTATGATGGAGAAATGGGAAATTGGTTCAGCCATTGGACAGCTGGGTGGCACTTCCCAGTTCCCGGTCCTTAAACAAGGCTACCAGAAAATCTCTCGCATACAGCGCTCTTCCAAGGAGATTCAGAAGCCTATTTTATCCAGAGGCCCAGCTCAAATCCAGCGTTTCTGGTCTCTTAATCATGGTGAAGAGATCCAGAATATTGAGTCTGTACTGGGCCAGAATGTTGGTTGTAGAGATCATCTGTGCATTAGAATAGAGTTGAAAGGGACCTTCAAGGTCATTGTCAAGGAGAAGGCCTCATGGGGCCAAAGATATGGTGGGGAAGGGTTAACTTTGCCTCATATGATTTTAGGTTGTGCTTTTAGTGTTTTATGGTGGGAAGGAATAGGATTCTGCAGGAAGATTTACAATTCAGGCCACCTGGAGGGAGGAGGAGATGTGGGCCATGCCAGGACCGAAGGCACCAGGCCGGAGGCCTTATCAAAACCCAAGGCTGTAAACCAGGGTGGCCTGCCAAAGGGCCAGCACAGCTGGAGAGGTGTGAAAAACCCAGCTCATCCTCCTTGAGAGAAGGTAGTGGGGACGAGAGAACTAGAAGCTGGGCAGGGACTTAGTTAAAAGAGACAAGCAGCCGTCCTTCTTTGTCCTTTGGCTTCGTTCGGCCCGGGTGGAAGGTCTTGGAGCACTGGCATTGGCAAAGGATCCTACCATGAGGTGTGAGTAGACTAGGTCAGGTAGTCTTTTATTGTTATATTCTGTGTTGGGTTTTCAAACAGGGAATTGGTGCTTGTGGGAATTCTAAATTGTACTTCGTCTTGTTTCTCTTCCCATCCCTTTACCCCTTATTTGTAAATAAATACCTACCTCAAACTACTATTGCTGCTATTTCTTTCCTGGGTCACTGCTAAATTCAGTGGCTACTGACCCCTTCACCAGGTGGGGAGGAGGTTGGTGAGCTCTCTTGGGTCTGGCAGAGCCAGCTGAGAGAGGTGGTGGCAGTGGATCAAGAGGGACTGAGAAAGCCCAGGGATCCTGCCTCCCTTGACAGTCATCTACCCCAACCTCCTGCCATTGCAGGAAATCTGCTGCTACAGTCTGTTAAGTGTCCATCTGTTGGAAGCCTTCAGAAAATCGGGGGTCTCTGTATGTTGCTGAAGGGGCTGCTTGATAACCCAGGTGGCAGCAGGAGCAGTTGCCAAGCTGGAACCACATTGTTGCCGCTGCTTCCAGGCCTTGCTCTGAGCCTCTAGCCTTCGGCAAACCCACATTTCCCTCTCTCTCTCTCTCTCTCTCTCTCTCTCTCTCTGACTCATTCATTCCCCTCCCTGCTTTTGTTCTCCTCCAGGCAGGTGCTGGTGATTTTGTCCCAGCTGGAAGGCAACGCCGGGTTCTCCATCACACACCGCCTGGCCCACCGCAAAGCCAACCAGGCCTTTCTGAATGACTGGATGTCGACCAAGGGGACGCACAACCCGCTGCTCACCCCTGAGGTGGCGGGACTACACGGGCCCCGGCCGCTATGACAAATGGCCCCACCTGCCCTGCCCCTCTTCTGCTTCTGCCTTTTTTCTGGCCCCACCTGTCTCGGGCGTTGTCCGAGCCGCCATTACTGAGCCGCCAGGTGGAGGAGGAGGAGGATGGACAGACAGACGGACTGCGGGTCTCATGCCAAGCGCCTTTCCTCCCATCCCCTGGGGCCAGGCAGGGAGCTGCTCAGGTTCCCACTCCCTTGCGGTCCCCTCTCCACTTCCCCCCCCCCCAACAGATGATGCACTTTATCCAGAGCTGCCGTCAGAATAGGAGAGCAAGGGAATTTCATAGCCTGGAGGAGGAGGCGATCTGGGCTCTGGTGCAGGAGAGGCATGGATGCGTCCAGATGCTGAGCCCTGGGATGTGGCCCTTCCCACAGCCGCCAAAAATCCTAAGGCTGCAACAATATACCTCTGGCCAATGAGTCTGTCTGTGTGTCTGCCTCACCACACTGTTAGTTGTGTCAGCTGGGGGCAGTGGGGTGCAGTTTGGGATGAGGGATATATAGGCACCCTCCTCCTCTCTCTGGGAATTACCATTTGCAGATGGAGGGGTGCTGGATTTCATCTCCCTCTGAGCAGTGGGGGTGGCTGGGTGATAAAGATTTGTGTGTGCATGTGTAGGGTGGGGGAGTCAGTTGGATGTAGCTGCAGTTTGCCACTCGCCTAGGGTGAGCAGCAGTTCTTGCTGGGTGAGTAACAGGCCAGGCCAACATGTAAGCTGTTGTGCAGCACACACAGTGGGAGCGCTGGCTGGGGGCGGGGAAATGTTGTGTGGGCTGGTCATTTATTATTATTTTTGTACTTTTCTGCAAGGCTGGCCTAAGCGTGAACAATGGAACCTGCTGCTGTAACAATGTGGAGTTGGGGATAAGATCCCTTACTTGCCTCCTCTGCTTCTGTTCCTACCCCCATGTCTCTCAAGAAGAACTCCACCCCAGCTTGCGCGGAGGAAACAAGTGGAGCAACAAAAGCCAGAGAAGCACACCTTTCCAAGCAGGCTGCAAGCTGTTTCCCTGCCACCTCTGACCTCCTGAGGATAGCAGGGGACATCTGCCCCAAGGCGGAAGTTGATCATTGCGTTTTTGCTCCGTGCAGAGCAGCTTGCCTGTATGTCTTTTGTTGGGAACACTCGGTAGGGACGTGAGGGGTTTGGGGACCAATGGCTGTGAGCTACAAGGAAGAGATTGGGAGTGTGCGAGGAGGCACCGCTGCCTGGGACTTCTGAAAGGGCTAGGAAGTCCATTTACAGTTCTGAACCTGGCAACTGCATGGCATCGAAGAGCCTGAGTGCTTCCCATTTCTGTTCCTGGCAGTCCACAACCCAGAGCAGTCTCCCTGCAACCTGGGGCCCTCCAGATGTGTGCCCAGCACATCTGGAACACCCCAGGTTGGGGGAAGGCTGGCCCAGAGGGAGAATAGCCAGGGGTCAGCAGTGGAGGTGGAGGAAGAAAATGTATGTCCTTCACCGACTTGACCTCCCCTTGTGCCTTCCGTGCTTCCAGTGTAGCGCTAATTTGAAAGCCACCAGGTGAGGCTCACCTGACAACTTTCACCCCCAGTTCCGTCCATCTAGCACTTTTGACTCTCCACCAATCTGCTTTGCAGTTTGATGCTCAGCCTCCTGAAAGGGAGCTTTTAAACCCACCTGTAAAGGACCCCCCCCCCCCCAAGGAGACAAGCCTTATACTGGGAAGAGGTTTCTGTTGTGCCTCCTGAGGCTCAGCTGGAGCCTTTGTAGGGGAGAGGCCGGTCTCTGTTACCACCCTCGCAGAAGACGCCGAACTGACCCCACTGCACATGCCAGCTTCAAACAGGGATGAGCCCAACACTTGGGGACAGTTGTACAGCAAGAGGCCAAAGGGTACAACTCTTGCCCTCTGCGGGCCCAGAGCAGGGCTGAGCACAACAGATGTATTTGTGGAGTTGGGACTCGGTAACAGGGTATCAGGAACAGGGTTTCTAGTCCACGTCGTGGGCTCAGGCACAGGGTAGCAGGGATGGCATCGTACTGCCAACTTCATTGGTTCGGTCACAGGGTTGGAGGGGTGCATCCTGGGGAACATGGGGGTGGGAGTGCGAAGGCCCATCACCAGCAAGGCCCTTGCGCGTTGTGTTGTGCTCTAATGTGTGTCCAAGGCCTGCCTTAGAAGACGGGCCTTGCCATTCGCACGAGCAGTCCGTCAGTCAAGACACCCATTCGTTTCACCTCCCAAGGCCACCCGTGCTGAGCACCCAAGGGTGAGTGCAAGGGAAAGCAGAAGGCTGGGCCTGAACTTGGAACACAGCTTCAAAAGACCCCCGGGAGCTTTGCCGGTAACCAACTGTGAGCTGAACCTGCCACCAGCCACCCCTCCGCATTCGCTTCCATATTCTGGGGCAGATAACATAATAATGTTGTCATTGTTATCAGCCCCTTGATCATTGGCATCTCCTGTGGTGGACGTTTGGGGCTCTTAATAGCTTTGAGCGTAGAAGCTGGAAAAAATGTGTCATCCTTCAGGGAGTCTCTACCACCATAGGCTGTTCACAGATGGAACACTGCCATCTATGGGGTGTAACCAGTGCCAGACCTATAGGGGAGCACACAAGAATACCTGGGTAGCCATAAAAATGACCTGTGTGTCATCTAGTTCCTTATGTTTCTCTGGTTTTGATAGGATCCCAGTTGCTTAATCAGAGTGCCCTGTATTCTTCCCTCCCCTTAAGGATAAAGTCATGCGAGGGGTCTGCAATGATCATGGCCTCGGTGAGAGGAACTGTTTTTCCTCCCTCCCTCAAGCCACATTTTAATTCACCTTCCGAGAAGGGTTACCATCTCTTCCCCATCACCTGCCCCTGCGCCCTGTGGAAGAGCTCCTCTACCTTTACTAGCTCTGTGGCAGGCAGAGATTCAGCAGGTGAAGCGTTATCCAAGCATAGAGATGCAGCAATGGGGAGATGTTTCACCAGTTTCTGCCTGCCACATGGCTGCTAAAGACACTGGAGAGCTCTGTCAGGAGAAGGTGGCGGCCCTACTTTCAAAGAGTATGGTAACATTTGCACTAATTCTTTCCTGCGAGGGACTTCTGGGAAATATAGGTTGCTGGAAACTTTGTGGCAAGCAATTCCAGAATCGGCCGCTGTGACAGGGATGGAGGGTGGTGCAGGCTGGTCAGATGTCTGCTCTTCTTGGGAGCGCCTCTCTCCAAAGGGTTGAGCTCGTCTAACAGCCAGGGGTTCGGCAGTGGCCATTCTCTGAATCTGCTGGTCTTTGCAGTCCATCCAGTGTGCTGTGAGGAGAGTGCATTGAACTCAAGCTATTTTGCTACAGCCATACCATTTTAAGCAGTGGCCTCATGGGGCATGTCTTCACTATGGACTTACGCTGGTTTACGATTCCTTTCTTCTCCGTGAGGGAGGAGGGGCAGACCTATGCTACAGGCTTCATGCGGCTTAATATTTTTTGTGAACTGCCCAGAGAGCTTCAGCTATTATAAGAAATTAAATTAAATATCCCAGTTCCCTCTTCCCAGGGGAACTTGGGAAGCCAGAGGGAGGGAATCTCCTAACCATGCTCAGCACTCCCTCATCAGTTAAAAACCCCAGGATTATTTGGATGGAAGCCATGACCGTTTAAGTTGGTATCAAACCAATGCATTTGCAGTGCAGATATGCTCTCAGGAGGCAGAAGGTGCAGTCAGCTTTGCTACTGAGGAGCATTGCCAACCTGGCAATGGGAGCCAGGGAAGGGCAGAGTCTCCTGAGCTGAGGGCTAAAGTGGCATTGCCAGGTCCTTTTGGGGATGAGGCAGCAGTGCCAACATTGTTTCATGCGAATATATTCCTGCCCCCTCCCAGTTCCATTTCCTCTCCACCCGAACAGGTAGCAGTGAGCAGGAAGTTGACTTTCTCCCTCTTCCTGTTTGTCCCATCAGCTCCCCGCCCCCTGCAAATCAGTGTTCATTCTGTGTCTACTTCCTCCTTTCCTGACACTGCCACCCATTTCTTCCAAATGTATTTGTTTTTACTCTGTCCAAGACGTCTCCTGTCTTTTTCTCCTTTTTTATGTTTTTTTTTTTGTCTTTCTGTTCACTCTCTCGCCGAGCTGTGAATAATTTTTAACCATGTAAATATTGTCCAGCTCTTAAGAAAACATAGGATATTTTATCAATTGTAAATCAAATCTGTAATCAGTCCATGTATAATACGAATTATCCCATGGGTGGTTTTCAAACTCAGGTTCCGAAGGACCAAATAATAAAAACAAAAGTTTTGTTTTTTAATTGTTTGACTTGCTTGAGATGTTATTGCCAGATACACTTTGCTGGAGGGGATGGAATGGTATCCTTTACACATCTTCTGTACACATATACACACACACACACACACATCACCAACAGTTTCTTCTTTGTATAGGAATGGATATATTTCATGAATTGCTCAAAATCTGGCCTTGGGCACAGATTTTATCCTCTACTGCAGGGATGGACAACTTGTGGCCCTGCAGATGTTTTAGCCTATAACTCCCATGATGCCGCACCATTGGCTATGCTGGCTAGGGCTGATGGGAGCTGTAAGCCAAAACATCTGGAGAGCCACAAGTTGCCCATCTGTGCTCTACTGCCTGCATTCTAGACTGAATGTGCGTATGGGAGGGAGGAAGACCATAGCCCATCAGGCCATGGAAGATGGGAGTGCATGCACCAGGATTTCATCATGACCAAAAGATGGAAACATCCCACTGCCCTTGACTTAATGCGACTTCTAATTGTGAGTTTAGTTAGTTCACTTTCAGTCCTGTCTTTTCTCAAGACAGGTAACAAAGATGAGACACTAAGAAAAGGGAAATCTGGTATCTTAAAGACTATCACATTTATTATTACATAAACTTTTGTTGACTAGAGTCATTGTCAGATACGTGAAGCGCTATCCTCTGTTGGCAGGGTGATCAACAGCAGGTGGCAGCAGAATCCAAAGAAAAGCATCAGTTGCCCCAGCCTTCACAAAAGATCTGTTCCTGGTGGATATTAAAACGGCTAAAACAGATTTGTGGATACGGATTTGGGCTATGGGGACTGTCATAATGAACACTTCAGACTTTAGCGCTGCGCCACTGAGCAGGGCAGCTTTTATGTTCTTAAGTCTGTCACAGAGTCATAGAATGGTAGGGTTGGAAGGGGCTTGCAAGGCCATCGAGTCCAGCCCCCTGCTCAGTGCAGGAATCCAAGTCAGAGCATCCCTGACAGGTGGCTGTCCAACCTCGTCTTGAACGCCTCCAGTGTGGGAGAGCCCACCACCTCCCTCGGGAATTGTATACACATGCGTGCGTGTGCACGCGCACCAGGGGAATCTTTGAATCGTAGAATAGCAGGGTTGGAAGGGGCCTGCAAGGCCATCGAGTCCAGCCCCCTGCTCAGTGCAGGAATCCAAGTCAGAGCATCCCTGGCAGGTGGCTGTCCAGCCTCGTCTTGAAGGCCTCCAGTGTGCGAGAGCCCACCACCTCCCTGGGGAATTGTATACACGTGCGTGCACGCACACCAGGGGAATCCTAGGATCCTAGAATAGCAGGGTTGGAAGGGGCCTACAAGGCCATCGAGTCCAACCCCCTGCTCAGTGCAGGAATCCAAGTCAGAGCATCCCTGGCAGGTGGCTGTTCAGCCTCGTCTTGAAGGCCTCCAGTGTGCGAGAGCCCACCACCTCCCTGGGGAATTGTATACACGTGCGTGCACGCACACCAGGGGAATCCTAGGATCCTAGAATAGCAGGGTTGGAAGGGGCCTACAAGGCCATCCAGTCCAACCCCCTGCTCAGTGCAGGAATCCAAGTCAGAGCATCCCTGACAGGTGGCTGTCCAGCCTCGTCTTGAAGGCCTGCAGAGTGGGAGAGCCCACCACCTCCCTGGGGAATTGTATACACGTGCGTGCACACACACCAGGGGAATCCTAGGATCCTAGAATAGTAGGGTTGGAAGGGGCCTACAAGGCCATCGAGTCCAACCCCCTGCTCAGTGCAGGAATCCAAGTCAGAGCATCCCTGGCAGGTGGCTGTTCAGCCTCGTCTTGAAGGCCTCCAGTGTGGGAGAGCCCGCCGCCTCCCTAGGTCATTGGTTCCAATGTCCTTAACACACACACTCATTCTCTCATTGAAATCAATGGAACTTAGAATCAATTAACTGGACACAATCCGGTTTACTGATTTACTGCAGTATGAGCTTTCACAAGTAAGAACCAAGTCCCCCGTCAGTGGCTGGCATTGCTGGGCACCTGCTGAGGCCCTTGCTTCAGCGGGGGGCCCACTGCCAACTCCTGGAGTCCCTGCAGTTCTTCCTCACTGTCGCTTCCTGTTCACCTCCCCCCCCCCACACCACTTTCCTCACCCTTTCCCTCCGAGTGGATTGGGCCCAGAAGAACAGGGCAAAAGTGAACTGAAGGTGGCAGCGGTGGCCAGGAGCATGTGGGCGTGCTGGGGGAAGTGAGGGCCACTAAGGAGATCATGCCCAAGGACCCCTCCAGAACCTGGAGCTAGCACAGGTAGAAGCCTGCTTTCTCAGACGTCAACTTGATGGATTTTTTTCGCAGAGAGGAATGGCAGCACCGGTGGAGAGCTGGATTCATCCTCTTCCTCCTGTCCTGCCTCTCCAGGCTCCTTGCACAGAGTGTGGCTCAGGAAGGTGTCCTTGGCTTGGAGATGACAGCAGGCCAGGGGAACGAGCCCTGCTACTCAGCCAACACGGCGGTGCATTTGTCAGCTTGTTGGTCAGAGCCCGATGGCACCTTTGCAGACCATCTGGTGCTAAGTGCAGGGCACACAGAAACAGGAGGGGGGATGCTTGGATGCTCCTGTCTTATGACATGGCTGCCTTTATCAAGTCTCCAAAGCTCCTACCCCTCAGCTTTACTGTCAGGAATGCCCCTGTAGTCTGAGCCCTCCAATAGCCAGAATCAACAGTCAGACAAAAGGGGCTGACTGTTGATTCTGCTTTCCAAAGCTTTATTTTCATTCATCCTAATGAAGCTTACAGATGCTAATTGCCTGAGACTCAGAGGAAAGACAAAGGAACAGCCTACCAGGGGTTTCTAAGGGTTAGGACGTCAGTTGGTCTCCATTTGGAGAAAAGTGCAGCAACTCTCTGAACTTAAGGAGTAGGAGGGGAAATTCTCCCCCTTTCCTGTGGGGCCTCGGGGCATAACTGCTGACGTCGAGCCAAATGGGCTGAGTGCCTCAGCTCAGCTCCTGCAATCTCTCGCTTCTGCCTGCGCCTCGCATCTAAAAGCTCAAGTTGTCCCTCCCTTTCCATGCCAGGGTCAGTATCACTCCCAGGAATGTGAGCAGGGAGGGGCTCCCCCTCCAGCTGCGCCTCTGAAGCCTGAGGGGGTTCCTCTCCCACGGACTCTATCTCCTCCTCAGAATCAGAGCTGCTTTGGGACTCTATGGGCTCAGATCCAACCCTGACATTTACACTGGAAGGGAGATCGGTCATGAATGCAGCCCAGTGACTCACTTTGGCAGCAGGATATCCCAGATTTACAGCAGTCTGCCATTTCTGACAAGGGTTCATTAGGGTGGCCACTTCTGCATCTCCCAAAAGAAGAAGACATGCATCCCTTAAAAAAGAGGACCTTTGAAGACGCAGATATCTGTACAATTTGCATTTGCTAATGCATATTTATAGGTGCCGATTTAGAAATAATTACTATATTTAAACGGAAAGGCCATACATCTCACCACACTGGGGAAGACAGTGACCAGAAGACCTGCTCCATCTGCTGTCCAGGTGCTAACTATGGATGGACATCATGAAGGCCTCTGCACTCTCCCTTCTGATGGTTCTTTCCCTTTAAACCAGGCAGCCCTTCAAGCAGAGGACACCTTCAAATAGAGGACTATCCTCTGTAAAGTAGGACACATGGACAAGCTAAGCATGGTCAGGCACCTGACAAGGGCCCAGACCCCAGCAGGGGCCCACTGATGAAGACCCTGTGGGAGTTGCTCCTCCTCTTCTCCCTGGCAACCAGCTTGTTTGCCTGCCTCACACTCTGGCCCAGACAACGATGGCGGTGAGAAGGAGTAGCAGGAGATGCTGCTGCCCACTTGTTCCCTGGCTCTTTTTAAGTGGGAAGGGTAGGGCACCTTGATGGGCAGCAAGAAAGGTGTCCGGGGGCACATTGGTGTCTGTGGGCATCACTTTGCCTACCACTGCTCTAAAGGACTCCAGCAGGCAATTCACCACCTTCACCAGATATCATCTAACTGCTTAGTCAACTAAATGGAAAGTATTTCCTGCTTTCTATCCTAAATTATTCCTGCTACAACTTGGCCTCATTTCATCTGATCATTCCCTGAGTTAATGCTCCTACTTTATGCTAACTTTGATATGTTCACATTGCCAGGTTACTGTTGCTTTACTTTGTGGAATTCCCTCCCTAGAGACCTCCACCCCCTCTTTGATGAGCTTCCGCTGGGGTTTGAAAACCTGGCTGTTCAGGTGGACACTTGGGGTGGGTTTGTTGTTGTTGTTCAGTCGTTCAGTCGTGTCCGACTCTTCGTGACCCCATGGACCATAGCACGCCAGGCCTTCCTGTCCTGCGCTCTCTCCCGGAGCATGCTCAAGTTCATATTCATTGCATCCGTGATGCTATCTAGCCATCTCATCCTCTGCCGACCCCTTCTCCTTTTGCCTTCAGTCTTTCCCAGCATCAGGGTCTTTTCCAGGGAGTTTTCTCTTCGCATTAGGTGGCCAAAATATTGGAGCTTCAGCTTCAGTATCTGTCCTTCCAATGAGCACTCAGGGTTGATTTCCTTTAGGATGGACTGATTTGACCTCCTTGCAGTCCAGGGGACTCGTAAGAGTCTTCTCCAGCACCACAGTTCGAAAGCATCAATTCTTCAGCGCTCAGCCTTCCTTATAGTCCAGCTCTCACAGCCATACATTACTACTGGGAAAACCATAGCTTTGATTAGACGGACCTTTGTTGGCAAGGTGATGTCTCTGCTTCTTACTATGCTGTCTAGGTTTGCCATAGCTTTCCTCCCAAGGAGCAAGTGTCTTTTAATTTCATGGCTACAGTCACCGTCTGCGGTGATCTTGGAGCCCAAGAAAGTAAAATCTGTCACTGCTTCCATTTCTTCCCCTTCTATATGCCAGGAAGTGATGGGGCCAGATGCCATGATCTTCGTTTTTTTAATGTTGAGTTTCAAACCAGCTTTTATTTATTTATTTAATTATTTATTTATTTCTATACCGCCCAATAGCCGAAGCTCTCAGGGAATGATCTTTTGCACTCTCCTCTTTCACCCTCAACAAGAGGCTCTTTAGATCCTCTTCGCTTTCTGCCATTAGGGTGGTATCGTCTGCATATCAGAGGTTGTTGATAATTCTCCCAGCAATCTTAATTCTGACCTCTGATTCATCCAACCCGGCATTTCTCATGATGTACTCTGCATATAAGTTAAATAAGCAGGGTGACAATATGCAGCCTTGTCGTACTCCTTTCCCAATTTTGAACCAATCGGTTGTTCCATGTCTGGTTCTTACTGTTGCTTCTTGACCCTCGTACAGGTTTCTCAGGAGACAGGTAAGGTGGTCTGGTACTCCCATCACTTTAAGAATTTGCCACAGTTTGTTGTGATCCACACAATCAAAGGCTTTAGCGTAGTCAATGAAGCAGAAATAGACGTTTTTCTGGAATTCTCTTGCTTTCTCCATGATGCAGCGAATGTTGGCGATTTGATCTCTAGTTCCTCTGCCTCTTCTAAACCCAGCTTGTACTTCCGGTAGTTCTCGGTTCGCATACTGCTGAAGCCTAGCGTGTAGGATTTTGAGCATCACCTTGCTGGCATGTGAAATGAGCGCAATGGTGCGGTAGTTTGAACACTCTTTGGCATTGCCCTTCTTTGGAATTGGAATGTAAACTGACCTTTTCCAGTCTTGTGGCCACTGTTGAGTGTTCCAGATTTGTTGGCATATTGAATGCAGCACTTTAACAGCATCATCTTTTAGGATTTTAAATAGCTCGGCTGGAATACTGTCATCTCCGCTAGCTTTGTTGTTACTAATGCTTCCTAAGGCCCACTTGACTTCACTCTCTAGGATGTCCGGCTCAAGTTCAGTGACCGCACTATCATGGCTATCAGGGACATTCAGATCTTTCCTGTATAGTTCTTCTGTGTATTCTTGCCACCTCTTCTTAATCTCATCTGCTTCTGTTAGGTCCCTGCCTTCTTTGTCCTTTATCATGCCCGTCTTTACACAAAACGTTCCCTTGAGATCTCCAATTTTCTTGAAGAGATCTCTAGTCTTTCCCGTTCTGTTGTTTTCCTCGATTTCTTTGCATTGTTCATTTAAGAAGGCCTTCTTGTCTCTCCTTGCTATTCTCTGGAACTCTGCATTCAGTTGGGTATATCTTCCCCTTTCTCCCTTGCTTTTCGCTTCCCTTCTTTCGTGAGCTACTTGTAAAGCCTCATCAGACAGCCACTTTGCTTTCTTGCATTTCTTTTTCTTTGGGATGGATTTCGTTGCTGCCTCCTGAACAATGCTATGGACCTCCGTCCATAGTTCCTCAGGCACTCTGTCTATCAGGTCTAATCCCTGAAATCTATTCCTCACCTCCACTGTATATTCATCAGGGATATGATTTAGGTCATACCTGAACGGTTTAGTGGTTTTCCCGACGTTCTTCAATTTAAGCCGAAATTTTGCAAGAAGCAGCTCATGATCTGAGCCACAGTCAGCTCCAGGTCTTGTTTTGACGGACTGTATGGAGCTTCTCCATCTTTGGCTGCAAAGGACATAATCAATCTGATTTCTATATTGACCATCTGGTGACGTCCATGTGTAGAGTCGCCTCTTGTGCTGTTGGAAAAGAGTGTTTGCTATGATCAGCGTGTTCTCTTGGCAAAACTCTATTAGCTTTTGTCCTGCTTCATTTTGTACACCAAGGCCATGCCTGCCTGTTATCCCGGTGATTTCTTGACTTCCTACTTTAGCATTCCAATCCCCTATGATGAAGAGGACATCTTTTTTTGGTGTTAGTTCTAGAAGGTGTTGTAGGTCTTCATAGAACCGATCAACCTCAGCTTCTTCGGCCTCAGTGGTTGGGGCATAGACTTGAATTACTGTGATGTTGAATGGTTTGCCTTGGATTCGTACTGAGATCATTCTATCATTTTTAAGATTGTACCCCAGTACTGCTTTTCCCACCCTTTTGTTGACTATGAGTGCTACTCCATTTCTTCTAAGGGATTCTTGCCCACAATAGTAGATATGATGGTCACCTGAATTAAATTCGCCCATGCCTGTCCATTTTAGTTCGCTGATTCCCAAGATGTCGATGTTCAATCTTGCCATCTCATGTTTGACCACCTCCAGCTTACCTTGATTCATTGATCTGACAGTCCAGGTTCCTAAACAATATTGTTCTTTACAGCATCGGATTTTCTTTTCACCACCAGACACATCCACAGCTGAGTGTCCTTTCGGCTTTGGCCCAGCCACTTCACTCTTTCTGGCGCTACTTGGAAATACCCTCTGCTCTTCCCCAGTAGCATATTGGACACCTTCCGACCTGAGGGGCTCATCTTCCGGCGTCATCTCTTTTAGCCTTGTGATACGTTCCATGGGGTTTTCTTGGCAAGAATACTGGAGTGGGTTGCCATTTCCTTCTCCAGTGGACCACATTTTGTCAGAACTCTCTGCCATGACCTGTCCGTCTTGGGTGGCCCTGCACGGCATAGCTTATGGCTTCACTGAGTTACGCAAGCCCCTTCGCCACAACAAGGCAGGTGGGTTAGGTGTTTTTTTTAGAGCAATGTTGTTTTGTTGATTATGCTGTATTTTGTGTTATTTGTATTGTATGCCGCCTAGAGCCGCCGGGTAGCTGGCCAGATGGACGGCTAATAAATCTAACAACAACAAAAACAATACTGGCTGGAACCATTGCAGAACATGCCACTGGCCACTGAAGGGTTTGTGCTTGACCCCAGGTGGCCATCTCCAGGGGGTTCAAACCAGGATCCCTGTTTGATCCAGCACTGGTTTCCTGCTCCTGAAGCATCAGGACTGCTGGTTGGAGGATGAAACTGTAGCTAGAGCACTTTAACCACAACTGAGAATCCTCCTGGTCCTGGGATCACGTGATCCAAGAGAGCAGTAGTGCAGTGGCAAATCCAGATGTGCAGGATCCCTTTGTGACAGCCACAGCCATGCCCCCTCATAGCCACGCCCCCTTCTCAGATTGTACAACCTTGTAAGATATACGGCCTTCAACTGGGATCTGAAAACAGGGCAGCTGAGAGTAAGGCAGGGGTACTTCAATTGGATGTCTGAGAAAACATGCAGGGGTGTTAATCTTTTTCACTCACTCACACACAAACATTTTAGGTTTTCAAAATATGATATTCTATGGAAGCTTCAACCTCTCAACCTCTTCAGCCTATCTTAAGGAGCGCCTCCAGCAACACCAGACAGGCCGCTTAACAAGATCAGCCTTGGATGGCCTCTCTGTCCCATCAGTCAGGACAGCTAGACCGGTGGGGACGAGGGAGAGAGCCTTCTCTGTGGTGGCCCCCACTCTGTGGAACTCCCTCCCTAGGGAACTCCGCCATGCCCCCTCTTTAATGAGCTTCTGCTGTGCTTTAAAAATGTGGTTGTTCAGGCAGGCATTTGGGGTGGGTTAGGGTATTTTAGAAAAAAAAATATTGTAGAATTTTATTGTTTTAAACTGTTTTATTATACGCTTGTACATCGCCCAGAGTGGCTGGGTGACCAGCCAGATGGGCAATTAATAAATTTAATAAATAAATAAACTCAGCCCTCATGGACAGATCCCTTCTCATTTAAACAGCCCTCTTGCACACTCCCTTAACACATCTCTCCCATCCCGCAACAGAAACGTCCACACACCCAGCTGGATTGAAACACACACACACACATACACACACACCTTCTTTCTCCTCTCCCCACAACTGATTTTTTTCTGTTTCCCTTCCCTCCACCAGGGTTTGTTTGCCCAGATACATGCCAACCTTGTACCAAAAAGTGTAGGTTACAGAGCAGGTTGCATTTGGCAATTCTGCTTACTGTAGAAATTAATGTTCACGAATTAACAGTGCAATCCAATGGGTCTTCATTTGGAATTAAATTTACAGAGACCTTGGGAAGGCAGCTAAGGCTGCAGTCCTACGCACACTTACCTGGGAGAAAGCCCAATTGGCAATTGAACATAGTGGGACTGATTTCTGAGTAAACATGCATAGGATTGTGTGATAAATCCTAAAACCCGGCACAAAGCAGCCACCTGCCCTGCCCCATAAGTAAATAATGGTGGCAGCACCCCCCTCCCCCGCTGCTGCCGTGGCCAGCAGCATCAGCAGCCCTGAGCGGGTGGCCAGTGTTGCAGGAGGTGAGGGCAGCGCCGGGCGCACAGGCACGGAGCAGGGACGGAAGGAGAAACAAAGAGCTGAGGAGGAGAAGGGGGGGCGAGAGGAGGCTGCAGAACTCCCACAGCCTCCCTCTCTCGCTCGCTCCCTTTGTCTGGCCAGCAGCCAAGAGGCAGCCACTCACACTCCCTCTGCACCCTCCTCCTTCCCTAGCAGACTGCAAACCGGCTGGGGGCTGGCTTCAAAAAGAGTGCTGGAGCAATGCCCCGGCGCGACCCGCCACCACTACACCACTGCAAGAGAGCCAATCTGGTTCAACTACCTGCTATAAAGCTCCCAGATCTACTGTACTTCCTCTGTTTGGGCCTCATAGAAGGAAGCTGCAAAGTTCCCTTTGTGTACTGGAGGACAGAAAGAAAGAAAGAAAGAAAGAAAGAAAGAAAGAAAGAAAGAAAAGTCTCACCTGCCTCCTTCAGGTACTTGATAGCTCTAAGACATAAGAGTCTGCTACCAGCTCTTCTTTGGTGATAGCCTATGAGAATCAGTAGGCACTTAGGGGTGGGTGAGAAATTCATTGGGCTCACTTTTTTTATGTAAGATTACCCAATTTGCGCCTCCCACAATCAAATGCAGACCCATATGAAATTTGCAGTTGGAAATCTGTACGCATCCGAGTTTGTGATGTGTTTCTCAAAACAAAACACAATGCGTTCAACAACACACACATATTTGAAAAATGAGTACCAGCATGCTTTAGTCAATGGGTGCATGCGTACCTATTTGAAAAATGCACACCCAAAATGTGCACATTCTGAAAGATGCGCACAAATATATGCATGTATTTTTGTGCAGGGAAAAAAAAGCTTGCACAGAACCGGGATTAAAAAAAAAAAAAGCCTACCAGAGGAAAACTGAGGAGCTAAACAAGATAAAGTTTGATAAAAACACCCATCTGTACAGGGACTTACTGCTATCTTTATGGGTATGCTTGATATTGTAAATTAGTCTTCCGCAAGCTACCTAAGGATGACGAGACTTGTAGTCCAAAACATCTGGAGGGCACCAGGTTTGGGAAAGCTGTTGTGGATATTTTTGCAGTAGCGTATAACCATCTGTTCCTCCTAAGCAACCATAGTTGGGTACATCCCCTATCACTATGGCTACTTCTGAATCTCTAAAGCCTGGTGCAAAAGGCAACCAAACCCTCTGTGCATGTCAAGAGAACTCAGCAAAGGGGTGAGGCTCTGACTCTAACCCAGCATGGTGAGAGCATCCCGACCCCAAAGAACTTGTGGGGAGGTGCATCTGTGCTGGGCCTCCAGGGACAAGGCAACTGCCAGTAAGAGATTTATGGTTGCTTCTGGCAGCTGCATTTCTGGACCTCTGCTTAAGGGCACAACTAAAATGGCAAAGTGGAAATGCAAGAAGCGGGTATCATACAGGCACTCTCCCAGGTTGGCTGTGGCTTGCTGTTGTGCGCACTGCCGTTAGTGGCAAAACCAGGTTTGCCTAACGTAATGTGTGAACTGCCCCTGCGATGGGGTGGGGAGAATAGAAGTGTGATCCAGGATAATGATGAGGCAGACATGGGTGGGCAGGAATGCCTTTCCACAAAGAAACTGGCTCCCAATCCATTTCTGGGCTCATAGGGACATCGGAAGCCGCCTTATACTGAGTCAGCCCATTGGTCCATCTAGCCCAGTATTGTCGACACTGACTGGCAGCAGCGGCTCTCCAGGGTTCTAAGCCAAGGGTTTCCCAGCCCTACCTGGAGATGACGAGGACTGAACCTGGGATCTTCTGCATGCAAAGCAGGGGCTCTGCCGCCTCCTACAGCTTGACTTGAAGTGCTGCTCTTGAACTTCAAAGCCCTTTACTGCCTGGGTGGGGAACCTTTTCTTTGGTGAGGGCCACATGCAGGCAGTGGGTGAGGCCCCAGCAAAAATGGGTGGGCCCCCCTCATCTTCTCCTTCTCTCTTTAAGAATGTAAGAAGAGCCATGCTAGATCAGACCAAGAGTCCGTCTAGTCCAGCATTCCGTTTCTTTCTCCCATCTTGGGTACCACGGTACCTGAAGGATCGCCTGTCTCTGCATGTGCCTGTCTGTACACTAAGATCTTCACCAGAGGGCTTTCTTTGGGTCCCCCTGCCATCTGAAGTGTGGTCTGGGTTGCTAGGGAAAGGGTTTTCTCAGTAGTCCCCCCAATGGTGGAATGCCCCCTCCAGGAAGGCATAGCTACTGCCTCTTTTGATATCATTTCACTGTCAAGCAAAGAGCATTTTAAATTTTTTCCCAGGCCTCTGAATTTAATTTGATCTGTTTGATTTTGGGTGGCACGGCTTTCTTTCTTTCTTTCTTTCTTTCTTTCTTTCTTTCTTTCTTTCTTTCTTCTGCTTTCTACATCATATTGCTTTTCTTGAGAGAGAGACAGAGAGACAGAGAGAGACAGAGAGGGAGGGAGAGACACAGAGAGAAAGAGATTAATGGTTTTAAATAGTTTTTTTGTGTATTTTAATTTTTTTAAGTCCAGCTTGGGAATTTGATTGAAAGGCGCCTTTATAATTAACTAATTAATAGGTTAATAAAACGATGCGCAAAAGAGCCACTCTCCAGCCAACGTTACGCACCTTTTTCATTCTCAGTCATGTCAAGAAAGGAACAAGCTGAGCATGTGTTAAGTTCACCCAGGGAAACCAAGGAGATTTGGAAAAGGGTCTAACCTTGGTTGGGTTTCCGCCCCTAGCCGTGTCCGGTTGATTGCCTGGGAGCACTAAGCCACTTGGGGATGAGGGAGCTCTAATTGCTAGGGAGTTCCTCCAACTCAGGCGTCCTCCCAGCTGAGTTTTCCAGCTGGGTGGAGGCAGCAGCCCGTCTGCCCATGCGAGGCCTAGTCTCCCTGCCTCGCCTGGGGTGGACACCTAGAGAGACCAGCTCGGCAAGACAGAAGGAGAGGATTTCTGCCTGTCTTAGAGCAACTTGTAATAGATTTTCTGGGCAAAACAGCTTTGCGTTCAGGAGCCCTTGTCAGAAGCCATCAGCCTCAGCCGCAGAGGAACAGATGGAGAGTTAATTTGGGGAGGGGGGGAAGGAAGGGCTTGGGGAATGGGGAGGGGGGAGCCCTCTGTGGAATGTGTGTTTCTACAGCGCCTCTCCTACTGCTTCGTGTTTGGTGCCTCATTGTCTTAAAGAAGTGAAATATCTGAAAACGAGAGATGGGGTTCTTGTCCCAACCCAGTGCCCTCTAGATGAGTTGGACTACAATTCCCATCATCCACAGCCAGCACGGTCAGTTGTAGTCCAACACACCTAGAGGGCAGGGGGTTGGCAACGCCTAGTCTAGAGCATAGTCATAGAATAGTAGGGTTGGAAGGGGCCTACAAGGCCATCGAGTCCAACCCCCTGCTCAAGGCAGGAATCCAAGTCTGAGCATCCCTGACAGATGGCTGTCCAGCCTTGTCTTGAACGCCTCCAGTGTGGGAGAGCCCATGACCTCCCTAGGGAATTGGTTCCACGGTTGTACTGTACTGAAGTTTTTCCTGATGTTCAGCCGGAATCTGGCTTCCTGTCACTTGAGCCCATGATTCCGTGTCCTGCACTCGGGGATGATCGAGAAGAGATCCTGGCCTTCCTCTCTGTGACAACCTTTCAAGTACTTGAAGAGCGCTATCCTATCTCCCCTCAGTCTTCTCTTTTCAAGGCTAAACGTGCCCAGTTCTTTCAGAATTTGGGGAGCTTCTGCGTTCTCTAAGGGCACAATCCTGTGCATGGCTGGCTGGGGAATGCTGGGAGTTGTAGGACTTTTTTCTTTCTAGACAGGTGTAGGATTGCACCCTAAGTCAAGGAGGTGGGAGGTGGGGGAGGAGAAGGCAGATCACAGGACCGGCCCTACCATCAGGCAGAGTGAGCCAATTGTTTCAGGTGGCATCAGCAGCAGCCCCCCAGCTGTTCTTGCTGAGCCCCCAGCCATTCTCTTTTGGAGGACAGAGCTGTGTGTGCTGCACACCTAACCAAGCTTGCTTCTCTCTGATGTGGTTGAGGATGCTATTTGATCTTCACCAGTACTGAAGTAAGATTCTACTGCCAGTACAGTTGTCTTCTGTACATGAAATGGGGGGAGGTCATCTTGTCCTTTGTCTCCGGCACAAAATGACTTGGGCCAGCTCTGGTAGATCAGGATCTATTGAACAATCTCTGAGTGATTTGCAGTAGCTAGGTAAGGGTTTCTGACTCCCAAATGTTTATTAACAGTAGAAACAACCATACGATTGCCATACCCCACCCCAGCTAAATTAGGCCGCTGAATGAAGAAAGCTTTGGGCTTACTGGGAGGGGGGACTCTGTGTGAAAAGACACAGTTCATACTTTGAACTGTGAAACCTAAAAGACGGTCAGCTCAGTTCTGGTAGTGAAAGCAACCTCCTAGGCCCAGAATAGGATTGCTGCTTATGAATCACCGAAAAAGAGGAAATGCGTCATCAACAAAAAATAGGACAAAAGGATGCCAATTTGCATAAACATTGCATATGCTAATTTATATGAAGAGATGCACATTTAGAAATAATAATTATAAATTAAATAGAAATATGGTACATCTCACCATAGTGAGGAAGGGTGTGACCAGGTGACCTGTGTGTCTGCCTGTTCAATTTGCTGTTCAGTTTCTAACTGGATGGCGAACAATTCTGATGCTTCTTTTTCTTTAAACTGGAACTGGACAGGACAGCCCTTCAAATAGAGGATGCCTTCAAATATAGGGTGGTCCTCTGAAAGCCCTTCAAATAGAGGACTGTCCCCTGTAGAAGAGGTCACATTACTCCCCCAGTCCAGAATGTGCTCAGAGGCATCCTGTTCTTTAATTCTGAGCATATGCCTTTTGCATCTGGCTCTGGTTGGTGGATCTTGGGGCAAAAACACACAAATTAGATTCAACAAGCCTGACGTCTGCTCACCTGTACTCTAGGTCTACCAGACCCCTCTGTCCTAGTCATTTGTTGCCAAGGGGGCCCTGCAGGCTGGATGTGATCTCAAAGCCATCTTTACCTAGTTCCTAGTGATCTTACCAAAAATTAGTATAAGCGGCAAGAAATAGAGATTTTACAGTTGAATGTTCCAGCTCTCTTTTGGGCGTTTCACATGTAATATGTAAATGTGTGCATATGTATGTGTAATGTGCTGTGCTTGAGCATGTCAAATGTTGTGTATACAGTTTCTGGTCATCACAGCTCAAAAGAAAAAAGAGGGGAAGAAGAGGATATTCTAGAGTTGGGAAGGTGGAGAAAAGGGCAAGCAATAAGATCGGGATTGGAGCATCTATCCCACAAAGAAAAGCAAAAGGGCTCAGGGATTTTCAGTTGCAGGAGGTGTGAAGGTAGGCCTAACTAGGCCTTGTGAGTAGTTTGGTTCAGGCAAAGTGCCTGATGGGATTGAGAGAATGTGTTTGTGTCTGACCATGAGAACGTAGTTGTAACTTACTCATTATAAGCAAGAAATTCCTACCCACCAAAGTAGCTCATCCCTGAAGATAAGAATGCAGCTGTGCTGATAAGACTGTTGCTGAGCTAAATTAGCTCTTGAGCTTGCGTAGTGTATTTTCTTTGTTTGCCAACTAACAGTCTGTATAAATGCCTCCTATTTCTTGTATTTGGAGAGACTCGGTTTCGACAGACTCTCCTGTGGCTGTGCTTTAATCAATTCCTGACTGTTCAACCTGACTTGCCTTGGATATTTCCTTAAGAGGGGGGGGGGGAAACGTGACTTAAGGGAAAAGGTGATAGAGCAGGAGTGTTGACCCCCTTTCAACCCTGGGGCCGAAATCCATTTTGGAGAAGCTTTCGGGGCCTGCATTCCAGTGGTGGGAAGAGCCAAAGGCAAAAGGGGGCGAGGCTGAAAAGACCATCATATTTTAGCTTAAAGCTCTTGCTGCCAGGAAGAGCCTTCGGAGAGGCATTTCAACCTTTCAGAATGGGGGAAAAACTGCAAAAGCTGGGAAACTGCCAAGCTATTGGCGATGGGGAGAAAGGGGTTGTGACCAAGGGAGCGGGGTGCAGTCATCTGGGGAACCACTGAGGGCCGGATTCTGCCCCCAGATTTGGCCCATGGGCCTGAGTTTCAGCACACTTATGAGAGGTTTAAAGAGGGCGGATATGGAGAATTCCCTCCCCAGACACAAAAACACACACACACCTCCCTTTCTACTAGAATTGGTGTTGCCTGGTGAAAGTGACTCGCAGTAGATTCAGGCCACTCCACACTGTAACATTTTGTTGCAGATGCAACTTAGACTCTTGCAGTCACAAGACATTAAATTCATTCAAGTTCCACATACGTGTTTTTTTTTTTTTTCCTCCAGTAGCATTTTAAGGCTTTATTTTTATTTCGTTTTCGTCGTTGTTCTCCTGAAGGTTTATAGCTCCTCCCAAGAATTTGTGATTCAGACTTGTGTTTTCTTATTTACAAACTAGGCTGCTAGTTCTTACACACATGCGCACCCCCACACGCGGTTTTTCTGTATCTTCCTTGAGGGGTAGGGAACCCTACCGAGCCATGGGGGCTGGTGGGATGCTTTGTTGTGCCCCATCCGGCTGCCTCCCACCTCCTACCCCCTTGCCATGTTCTTGGACTGCGGCCACAGCTGGGGAGCTTGTACCATTTACCCCATTATGAAAAGCACCGGGGTGGAGAGTCAGATGTGCAAGCTTTCCAGATGTCTTCATCTGGCAGGTTTGCAGGGAAATAAGGCCGGGATCAGGGGGAGGCCTACTGGATATAGTAGTCAGGATGTCTACACGATCAGAGTTAGCATCTGCAAAGTGAATGTCTACATATACAAGACAAAACAAGATCTGTTTTCTCGCTCGCTCGCTTGCTCGGCCTGCCTGATTCACTTTGACTAAAATGGGAGCTGCTGGTGAATATTTGATGTGTCCCAAAGGGCAGATAGAACATATTGTGCATTTTACAGCACAAATCTCCGCCTAGAGACACACAGCGCCGAGGCTGCAAAAGAACCAGGCAGACATTTTCTCCCAGGGAGAGGGCAGGGAAGGGGCCGGGAGTGGATGGGAGGCTGGGCTTTGAGAGGAGATAAATGATCCCCTGCACTGACGGAACTGGCCCTGGCGCATTTCCTTTCTTCCACCCAATTCTGCCTGTGATGTGTCATCGCTTAACTTCTGGGAATGAACTGGCACAAGATGCTTTGATAGCCTGTGGCTTTGGATGGCTTTCAAAAAGAGGGGCAGAGATGAAGCCATGGAGGAGGATAGGTCTGCAATCAACTAGATGGCTAAGAGCAGAGCCACCATACGTGGATGCATTAAACCTTTGACAAGCAGAGGGGCGAATAACAAGGCAAGACAACTGCCTTCACGCCCTGCTTGTGGGGTCCCAGGGATCATAGAATCATAGAATAGTAGGGTTGGAAGGGGCCTCTAAGACCATCGAGTCCAACCCCCTGCTCAATGCAGGAATCCAAGTCAGAGCATCCCTGACAGGGGGCTGTCCAGCCTCGTCTTGAACGCCTCCAGTGTGGGAGAACCCACCAACTCCCTAGATGTTGATTCTTTGGGTGGGGGGTTCTAGTCCTGGGATGGGAAACCTTATTTCAGTTGAGGGCTGCATTCCCTTGGGGATCAGAAGCAAAACTGGGCAGAGCCACCCCTTCTCTGCCACCCCCTTCTTTCACTCTTCTTCCTTGCCCAACAGACTGCTTAGAATCATAGAATCATAGAATAAGAGGGTTGGAAGGGGCCCACAAGACCATCGAGTCCAACCCCCTGCTCAATGCAGGAATATAGGTCAGAGCATCCCTGACAGATGGCTGTCCAGATTCATCTTGAATGCCTCCAGTGTGGGAGAGCCCACTACCTCCCTAGGTAATTTGTTCAATTGTTGTATTGCTCTAACAGTTAGGAAGTTTTTCCTGATGTTCAGCCAGAATCTGGCTTCCTATAACTTGAGCCCATTATTCCATGTCCTGCACTCTGGGATGATCGAGAAGACATCCTGGCCTTCCTCTGTGTGGCAACCTTTCAAGTACCTGAAGAGCACTATCCTATCTCCCCTCAGTCTTCTCTTCTCAAGGCTAAACATGCCCAGTTCTTTCAGTCTCTCTTCATAGGGCTTTGTTTCCAATCCCCTGAGCATCTTCGTTGCCCTCCTCTGAACCCTCTCCAGTTTGTCTTGCTGGCTGCTGTTAAGCATGAATAACGACTAGAGAAAGAGAGGGAAAGGATGACTAGAGACTGTAGTCAAGATATCTGCATAGTCAGAGAAGACGAGGGTTGCAGATAGTGGAGGTGGGTGGCTCCGATGTCATTGGCCAGTGAATCTGCTCCAGGTTCCAGTCAGAAACTCTAAAGGAGCTAGCCAAGCTGCTATACCCTATCCCCCAAATAGGTTCAGCACCTTGGACAGCTTCTTCAGACTTCTGACTGGTTCGGACTGAAGCCCGGAGCAGATTCACTGCCCTGCTGACACCAGAGCCAGCAGGCTGCACTGGCTGCAAACATCCAACTGGGCTCCTCCAGAAACCATCACATCACCCGGCAGAGCACAATTTGAATGTCTGCAAACATTCTCGATATCATCTTGAGACTCTGATCGTGTGGACATCCTGACTACTATGTCCAGTAGGCCTCCCCCTGCTCCCGGCCTTATTTCCCTGCAAACCTGCGTTTTTGTAACACCTTGCCAGATGAAGACATCTGGAAAGCTTGCACATTTGTTGTGATCCTTCAATTGGCCTGATAAAGGTATTACACTTTATGGATGTTGAAATGTCCAGATGGCTTTTACTTTCAGTTTGAAAGCGAATGGGTGAGAGATTTCCTTTTCAACTTCTGGATTTTATTTTTTTTTTTCATTTTAAAGTATTTTATTTAAGAAATACAATGTAAGAATTATATAACAACAAAAATCAACATAGGCAGTCTGTTCGACATTATTCATCACAGATTCTATGCATATTTTAGAATTGTTGTCCCTGAATATGCTATTGTTGTATACATTTTAAGCTCTGTTACAGCCACAAAATAATCACTTTCGAATTATTAGCCTTACTAGCTATTACAGCCTTCCCAAAATAGGACTGCACACTCAGTGGATGCTGGTCTGCAGACCCTGCACTGATGTATGTAATGAGGGGGAACCACATTTCAAAGAACGAGTCCTGCTTGATTATCCCTCTGATCAATCTGTTATGTGTGTTAGTTTTTCAGCAAGCGCCACCTCCCAGGTTTTCAGAAACCATCCCTTTACAGTGTATCCTATTTAAACCAGGAGAGCGCCCCATTAATTCACAATGGACATAAGAACGTAAGAAGAGCCATGCTGGATCAAACGTCCATCTAGACCATTGGCCGCCTTGAGTCCTAGTATTGGGAAAAAGGCAGGATATAAATAAATATAATAAATAAATAAATAAATAAACAAACCCAGAAAGATGGATATGGTGTTGCTGCTCCTGTACCACAGGGAAGAGTTTTGGGGGACACCACCAGCACCTGGGTGGTGAAATAGATGGGCCCTGGCTCAGCAGCCTTCAGGCCTTGGCTGGGATCATTTAGCAGACACCCCACCCATGAACACAGCCCCACGTTTGCCAGGGGGTCATCATGTGGCTTTGCGCAGTAAGCCAAGTGCTTTGCCTGGGGCCCACCCAGCGCTGGTGGTTGCCCTCATCAATAATGCAGGCAATGGCTAATGGGCCTTCAGGGTATGTGCCTCTGAGAGCATGCTGCCGAGCTGCTCTTGTAAGTTTGGAATCTTCCTTCCAAGCGGTTTACCTAAAACCTGCCTTCTTGGAGGCTGCAATGCAATGCTCCTCACCCCGTCCTCTGAGGATTGGTTGCACTAGAATGGCCACTTACGCATCACCCCAAAAAAGAGATGCATTATTCCCCCACCCCAAAAAAAAGAGGTCCAAAGAGGGCACAGTTTTGCATAGCATTTGCACATGCTAACTTATATGTAGGTTCATGCCAGGAGTTCTTCTCCCAGCATGAACCTATCAGTACACTATGTTCATTATCTAAGGCCCTCCTCTAGGTGCCTCCTCCAAGGGAGGCTCAGAGCGTGGCAACAAGGGGGAGGGCCTGCTCAGTGGTGGCCCCCCAATTGTGGAATGATCTCCCCAACGAGGCCTGCCTGGCACCAACATATCTTTTTGGCGCCGGGTTAAGACTTTCCTCTTCTCTCAGGCATTTGGCAGCATATGATGAGGTTTTAATCAGGTCCTGGAACTTTCTTAGTGCTGATAGTTTAAAATGGTTTAGATATATGTGTGTCTGTGTGTGCTGTGTCTGTTTATATGTTTGTATATAAATAGTTTTTATACTATGTATAATGTATTTTTGATGGTTTTTAATCTTAAGCCCAGAGAGTTTCGGCTATTGGTTGGTATAGATATGGAATGAAATGGATGGATGGATGAATAGATGCCTCTGTGAAAGATAAGCAACCTGTCAGAAAAAAAAAAGAAAAAAGCTGGCAACCTTAATTCAGCAAAAACATGACTGGGTATGCTGGGATTCAAACCCAGACCTTCAAGAGCTAAGCACTCAAAGACCTGGGCCCAGATAGATGAATCTGTCAGTTTCCATTTCCCTCACATTCGGTGTTTTCAAATCTTGAGTTCTGTTCTAAAAGGTTGAAATGCCTCTCCTAAGGCTTAGTTACAGGGCACTAAGAGTGTTATGCTAAAAGATGCTGGTATTTTGACCATGCCCCTTTTGCCTTTGGCACTGCCCACCAGGGCCATTTCAAAGTACCATTTCAAACCTGAAGAAATAAAACTTAACTGGGGAAATGAAACTGAAACTTAACCAGGGAAATGAAACTACTCCTCTCAGGGATACCCCCTCCCAACAACAACAAAAACTCCAGGCCTCTAAGCCTGACCTTTCCCCACCTTTGCTTCTGTAGACCTCAAATCTTCACAACCTCGTTCTAGATTTCTTTCATTGAGCAGGGGTTTGAATAGAAGGCCTACAAACCCATCTTCAGCGCCAAGATTCTATGACCTCAGTAGGTGGGCAGGATCATGCAAACGGGGCACCCTTTACAATGGTGTAGTGGAGCCAGGGCTCATAGGGACACTGTGCCAGCATTTGTTTCTTAGCAGGGATGCTGACGTCATCTGCCCCCGCCCTTCAGAGTTCCTTGCTCCTTCTGGGCTTAGCTGCAATCCTCACAGTAGCTGGGATGGTGGGGGGATTTATTTTCCCAGCAATAATGTACTGTTCCCTGTTGTAAGACAAAGTATTCTGGGGTGCCCTGGTCTTGAAGACCAATTAGTCTGACACAAGAATGTCAGAAGAGTCCTGCTGGATCAGATCAAGGGTCCATCTAGTCCAGCATTCTGTTCCCACAGTGGCCAACCAGCTGTTGACCAGGAACCCACAAGCAGGACAGGAGTGTAACAGCACCCTCCCACCCATGTTCCCCAGCAACTGGTGTACATAGGCTTACTGCCTCTGATACTGGAGGTAGCACATAGCCATCAGGACTAGTAGCCATTGATAGCCTTCTCCCCCAGGAATTTGTCTAACCCCCTTGCAAAGCCATCCAAGTCGGTTGCCATCACTACATCTTGTAGTAGCGAACTGCATCATTTACAAAAGACCTTCTCCTGGAGGAGGTGAAAATTGGTTGGTTTGTCTGGATCTGCACCCATGCCTGTTTTTGGGGACTCTGCTTGGGGGCGTGGCAATGGAGACTGTCACGATAAGTGCCTGCGCTTCTAAATTTACCACTTTACCACTGGTCTTTTAGCTCCTGTTTTTACAAGTCTGGGAGGGGGGCATGATTTGGCTAACACTGGGGAGAGTCAGGGGTGGGGCTTATTGAGTGCTCCTCTATCCTTTCCAAACACTGCTTCTAATGCAGCAGCAGCAGCACCCCCCCCCCATCATTTCTCAACTATAATTCCAGTCTGCGGGGGCAGGGGGCAGAAGGGCAGAGGAAGTATTGCTGCTCCTATAGCCGAAAAGGCACTAGCCATGTACAAAAGGGAGGTATCAGCAGGCTTGGGGGAACACTGAGCACAAAAAACATTTAGCAGGGGAAACCCTATAATGTGTGGGTGGGGGGAACCCCTGCAAAAAGAGTCCAACGAAGACTGAGCATGCTCAGTTGCTGTGGAATGCTGACAGGCAGGGGTGGAATGGAAAACTGGGTGGGAACGGAGAGGATGGAATCTTGAACAGGGCGAATGCTGCACTGCAACCATTTGTTGCAGGTCCTGCTCACCTGATCTATTCCTGTTTGGGTGTGCAAGACATCTGGGCCTGGCAGAAGATGCCCCAGAAAGGAAGCAAGGAAACAGCCTGGCTTGGTCTAGCGGACCAATCCAGATGTGTTGGATTGCAGCACATCTGGCTGGAGGATTATGGGGGCTGTAATCCCACACTTCTAGAGGGCGCCAAGCTGGGGAAGGCTTGGTCTAGCATGAGGCTGTGTGGGCAGGCCGGCTCTTCCCTGCTTGCTAACCCGCTCCCTTCCCAAAGCCATTTTTGTGTCCGCAGCTCTCTAATGGAGTTTCTCGCCTGCGAGGGCTGCTGCTGGCTGCGTGTCTTAATGGATCCCTGACTGCCAAAGTGTGCAAGGGCGCTCGAGGGGCACTCTCCCCCTCCCAGCTGGGAGCCCGAGTGCTGGATTCAACCAGGCCCAAACACATCTCTGCTCCACATCAGCATCGGGAGTTCTCCCGATACTGCCAGGCGCAGGGGCCGAGGGCTGACCCAGCTGCACTACGAAAGAACAGGCCGGACACCCACCAGGTGCGAAAGGAGGACGGGGTCTCCTGCTGGGTACATCTTAATAGCTGGGTTGGAGAAGGGGTTTATTTCGGCAGCTGTGTCTTGTCGTGGTGTGGAAGGGTCAGGCAGCACCTGCTGGAATTCGCCTCCCTCTTTTGGCCAGAGGTTAAAGACACAGGAGACGGTTGTCCTTTTGTGTGTGCGTAGGGTGGCCGCTGACGCGTCACCGAAAAAGAGGACAAAAGAGGATGCAAAAGATGCACGTTTATACATATAGGGGGACATTTAAAAATAATAACTATAATTGAAATAGAAATCCAGTATATGCGGCCTGGCCTGCTTCTTTCTGTTCACATTATTGTGCTGCAATCCGTACAACAACCCTGTAAGGCAGGACTGGGTAACATGCAGCCTGCAGGCTGCATGCAGCCCCTGCCATCCCCTGGTACAGCCCCCTCTGCCCCCCCCAATTTTTAGGTGTCTGTAGCGGCTGCAGAACACCAGAACAAGCTGAATTTAACCATCGCAGCACTCTGCAGTGCCATGGAGTGACTCGCTGCCACATTTTGGCAGCAAATTGGTGGTGTTTCTTCCTTTTCTGCATTTTGGGGGGTGTGCCCCATGGACTGTGGTCCACAGGTGTGGGTCAAAAACGGCCCCAGGACCTCTGCAAGTTGCTCACCCCTGCTGTAATTATCATCCCCATATTGCAGACAGAGGGACTGAGGCTGGGGGACTCTGTCATGTTCCAGGCTACAGGCCACCTAGTTGAGGCAATACCCAAATGTTCTGATTCATAGCTCTTTCTCTGCACCCCAGGCTCGATTTCTGGTGTGCTGGCAGCCCTAATCAAAGCTGGGCGGAGGGCTGATCCTAGCAGGGCAAACCCTACCATGAGCTGAGGCAGGGCGGGGCCATAAAGACACCACCTTTGTGAGCCGTAAAGGGCAGAAGAGTGGGAGACAGACAGTTCCGGCCTCTACGAAGCGCTAGAAAGGCCTCTCTGCAAGGGAGCCAAAACCGAAAAGGCCCCGCTCTACCCTTCCACAGAATTAAGTTCAGAACGAGTGCCAGGCCTCCCTGGAGTAGGATCACCAAAAGAGCAGACAAAAAGAGGATGCAGATGTGCATATGCTTGGTTATATGTATAGATGCAAATTTAGAAATAATAACTAGGGTTTAAATAGAAATACAATACATCCCACTGTGGTGGAGAACACTGAGTGACTGGGGTGTCTGCTCCATCTACTGTCAAACGCTAACTCTGGATGGGCAGCTTCAAGGTCCCTGGGTTCCCCCATCGTGGGGCTCTTTGACTTCGAAGAGAGAACACCTTGAAATAGAGGACTGTCCGCTGCCAGATCTCCAAAATGGAGGACCACCCTTTGTAAGTAGCACACATGGCCGCCGTGCTCTGGTCTGGAGTGGAAGGTCTGAACACAGGCTGCGGTGGGGCTGGCATTGAGAGGAGCCCAGGGCGACTCCCCGACAAGCATCAAGCCCTGCTGCTCCTCCGTATGAACTCAGCCTCCCCCTCCATACAAAGGGGACAGGTGTCGATCCACCCCAGTGAACTGTGGGCGGCGGAAGGGGGGCTTTGGTGCATTAGTCTTTCACGCAGCTCTTTTGACCTGTTGCGGGGGGAGACGCCTCTTGGATGGCCAGAAGCCTGGGAAACTCTCGGAGCGTGTCGAATCCCTGCTATTCTATGACCCTATGAATCCCCCTCGCAAAGGGAGACGGCGAGCGGCTCGTACCGCTGGGCGCCTCTGTTCTTTTCTGTTTCCTTTCAAAGGCAGCCGGGAGAGGAGATGAATCCGGGGCCCTCGCCGTTGACCCCAGCCAAGTGGGGACCATGGGCTGTGCTGCAGCTGCGCGGCAGAGGCTGTCAGGAGCCGGGCTATCGAATCTGAAAGCAATTAAAGGCCTCGGCAGCGCTCGCTTCAGGCAGGCTCCGGGCTGCAGGGAAACTGCCACAACGCATCAGGCGCTGGCGATGCGGTCCTGAGCACCTGGGGGCAGCCGAGCTCTCTCTGCCTCCCACCTACCTGGCAGGGACGGCAGGGGCCTCGCTGAGCCGCCCCTCGTTGCTGCTGGGTAAGCGGTTTCCAAAACGGTCTGTCAGAACAATGTTCCGCAGCCTGGGCAAAGGCTGGGCTCCACCGCCATTCCTGGGCAGGAGGAACGGCCCACTGGCTCCACTGTCTGGAGTCCAGGCCAGCGCTGGAGCACAGGAACAGCAGCAGCTGCCTTATACCGAGCCAGAGTGCTGGTCCATCTAGCCCAGTATTGTCAATGCTGACTGGCGGCGGCTCTCTGGGGCTTCAGGCAGGAGTTTTTCCGGCCCGACCTGGAGATGCCAGGGATCGAACCTGGGACACTCCGTATGCAGACCATGAGTTCTGCCACTGAGCTGTGAGCCCTCTGTCCAGCACAATGAAGCAGCACCACAGCAGTGCTCTAATTCTGAGGCCTCCTGGTATTTAAACTTTCAAGGCTAGGAAGTTAGTGCCAATGATGCATACTGCCTTGTGCATTTTTCCTCTTCTGGCCCCCCTTCCCTATTGTCCAAATGGTGGGAAATTCGGGGGGGGGGGCATCATTTTACATGGACAATGTTTGAGCAAGCACAAAGCACTGGATTTTTTAAAAATTGCATGCAGCAAGACAGATTATTGCTAAAACTTAGAAATCTCAACGGTGTCTTACACAACAGAAATGTGGCATTACAATTTATGGAACGTTGTATTAGCAGAAAAATAAACTAAAGAGCTTCAAGCAGAGATGCAGAAGCTAAAGCCCGGAAGCCAAACCTGGCCCTCCTGGGGTCTCGATCCAGCTATCCGGTGTTTCCAGGGTGGCTACACCTCTTCCCCCTAACCACCAGTCGTCTGGTGGTTTCCCAGTTTCTGCGAAGGTTTTTCCCCATTCTAAATGGTTTAAATGCCTCTGCTAACACTGAATTACTAGAAGTGAGAGCTTTCAGCTAAAGTATGCTGGCATTTTGGTCCCACCCTCTTTGCCTTTGGCCACACATCCTTTTGCCTTCAGCCCCGCCCACTACTGGAATGTGGCCCCCAAAAGCTTTTCTGAAGTGGAATTTGGCCCTCGGGCTGAAAGGCGGTTCTGCAGCCCTGCCTTAAAGCTTATGGAGGACAAAAAACAGATGAGTTTCATAGACACATGGTACCACATTGTCAACTTTGTAAAGGATGCAGGGAATGCAAGGTACCCTCCAACTGCCCATGGAAAACTCTGGAGAGATAATTTTGGACAAGGCTCTACATTGGAAGACTGACTAGATTGATGGAGCAGACTCTTAAGAATCAGATGGACTATTTCGAATCTCATTGACATGTGTCTAAATAATCCCTTGGTTTTTTTGTTCTGTTTTGTAATTCATGTTAATTGTACTCTGAATTTGTAAAAGAACATTATTAATTTTTATTTTGAAAAAAGTACTGGAGATTTATCATGTTCTCTGTAATCTTTTAAAATGTATTTACAAATACTCAAGTTGAGTACAGGGAAGCAGGCACCGAGATGATGGAAGCATTTAAGGCAGCATCAGTTTCCCCAAAGCAAACTGGCTGCAAAAATCCAGACTTCAGTTGTCTTTGCTGGCTGCATTTCAGTTGCCCTGTTTCCTTCAACCCCATCCAATCTGGTGACATGTGTCCTATACAGCCATAGGCAGTGATGACTGGTGGTTAGGGGGAAGAGGTGTAGCCACCCCGGAAACACCGGATAGCTGGATAGCCATCAGCCATCAAAAGTCATCAAAGCTGTCTTAACCATGCATCAAAGTGTTAAAGAAACGTTGTTGGCTTTGTATAAGCCACCCAGGTAGTCAGTGGGTTAAAAGGTGGAGTATAAATTAGGGATTGGAGAACCAGTGATTTTTGAGCTCACCTAAAGTCTCCAAAAATCACTTTGAAGCTTGTTTCAGCTTGCTCCAATTTTCATCTTTGACCTATTTTTCAGCTCATTCAAACAGCATGCATTTTAAAAGTGGGCATTTCTGTATGCATTTTTCAAAAGTGCACACTTTTGCCCACTGACCGAAGTGTGAAATTGCATATGTTTTGAAAAAATTGCATTTCAAAGTGCACTTGAAAAAAAAAAAGCTCATTTTTCAAACGCAATTGCAAATTCGGTAATTTATGAACATTTCTCGAAAAGAAGGGCTCCTGCTCGCCTTTGCATTTGGGATGGCGAAGTGCGCATGTTCTTATGATTTGGGGGCAGAAATGGAATTCCCATACAGCCTTCGTAAAGGTATAAAACAAATAAAATACGAGCAGTTCAAAAGATTTCGGAAGAAGGCGTCCCATGCTCTCACTAGATAACCAACCACACCAATGGATTTTCTTTCTGCAGCTCACAGCAGGTATGCCATGAATGGCTTGCTCACACAAGCGGTGTGATATTTAAGGAGAACACCCATGAAATCCTCCAGATCAATGTTAGCAAGCAAAGTGAACTCAGGCGCCACTGTGAGGGGCGATAGATGAAGGCAGGAATTGGTGTCTAAATGGCACAGAAAGACCTCTTAAAAGTGTTGGACTGGCAGGTGAGTATGTGTGTATATGCATACGCATGCATTTGACTCCCCTTCAGGGAGTCTTGGTTGGGCACTGGCTAGAGCCCTTTATATTGGCAATCTTAAACTTGTCAAGAACTGGGACCCTTGCCTTGCAACATGGGACCTAGGTCCCATGCACTCTGGGGGAGGAGCCCAGCACTAAAGGCGTGGGGCCCATGCACCTTGTAGGCCATTACAGGGTCTTCTCTGCAGTGGCCCCACACCCTTGGAACGAGTTGCCATTGGAGGTCCACCATGCTAAAAAGGCCTTGAAAATGTATTTTACCATAGCCTTCTCTTGATATGACTGCTTTTGTTGCTATTGTTGTTGCTGGTTTTATTGTTGGCTTTTATTGTTGTTTTTATTTCTATTTCATTGTGTTTATGTTTTTATTGCTTTTAATATTTTAACTATTTTAATATATTTTATTGCTGTGAGCCACCTCGGGAGGGCTTCTTCCCTGAAAGGTGGCCAGGAATTGTTTTAAATAAACAAGGGTGCAATCCTATGCATGTTTAGGCAGAGAAAAGTCCTACAACTCCCAGCATTCCCCAGCCAGCTGGCTGGGGAATGCTGGGAGTTGTAGGACTTTTCTCTATCTAAACCTGCATAGGATTGCGCCCTAAATAAAACAAATTAGAAGGGAGGAACTGGGGAGAATTTTGTTTGGTCCACATTTTTGAGCGAACCAACCCAATACGCACTTCCCAAACTAATATGCAGAGAGACACACAGTTATCCTGCAAGTTGCACATTTCTCCACATTTTTCAATGCAGTTCTCAGCTTGAAACGTCGGTGCAAATTTGCGTAGGTTAGGGAAAGCTGCATACAAGAATAAACACAAATGTATGTGCCTGTTAAAAAATAAATAAATAAAACACAGACTGATACGGAACTTGGATGGAGCAGATGTATGACTGAACGCATGTGCAATGACACAGACCAGAAATGGACTGATTTGTTCATCCCTGATAGGAGGAGGCAAAACAGCACATCAGCAACCCTACACAGTTGCTGATGAAGTCTTTTATCGCTGGATTTATTGCTATTTATTGTTGCTTGTTCTTTGTTGCCATTTTTATTGTTTGTTTTTTACTATTTTTGCAAGGCTGACATGATTCTAAGAGGAAAGGCAAGTTATAAATATTTAAGTGAATAATACGTTTTCAAGCGAGAAGGGTAGGAGGCGGTCCTTCCTCCTCGGAAAACAAAATGCCTTCCCCAAACCCACACACATTGGCCAGGCTGGTTAGTGATGATTGGAGTTGCAGTCCAACCACATCTGGGGGTTGCCACATTGGGGAAGGCTGCTTTATATAACGCGCTTAAAGCCCTGTCAAAAAGCTAAGTATCATTATGAATTTAGGGGTGTACGGATTACCCACCATCTGTTCCGGTGGGGAATCCGTGGGGGGGGAGGCGATCCGTTCCTCCCCCCTGGAATCCTCCGGAGCGGTTCCGCTCTGCTCAGATTCCGAAGAAGGGGAACTGGCTTGGGGGGGGGGGCTTACTTTCCCTCCTGCCAGCCAGAGCCGTTTGCCTCCTCCCTGCCCTGCCAATTACCATGTCTTTAAAAAAAAAAAAATTAAAAATGGTGATTGGGAGGATGTGCCCATAGACTTATACACAAATAGAGTCATGAAACTTGTGTATAAGTCTATGTGTCTATAGGCTTATACACAAGATTCATGGCTCTATTTTGCGTATAAGTCTATGGGCACATCCTGCTGATCTCATGTGCTCATAGATTTCGCCCATAGCCCATAGAAGAGAGCTTCGGCTATTGGGCAGTATAGAAATGAAATAAATAAATAAATAAATAAATAAATAAATAAAATAGACTTTTACGCAAAATAGAGCCATGAATCTTGCATATAAGCCTATGGACACATAGACGTATATGCAAGATTCATGACTCTATTTGCGTATAAGTCTATGGGCACATCCTCCTGATGGCAATCGGCAGGGACAGGGAGGAGGCGAATAGCTCTGGCTGGCAAGAAGCAGCCGAGTGCCCTTCTGCCTCTAGTCCTCCTGGAGCGGAGGTAATCCGCTGATCTGCTGTGGATTCCCGAGGCCAGATTCCTTGGAATCCGGCCTCATTTGAATCTGCAGCAGATTTCTCTGACATCCCTAATTACAATGTTTTAGTGTCATGGACCAGCAGACCAAACCAACATCCTCAGAGGATTTTGACCCCTTGTCTTCAGAAGAGGCTCTGGAGTCAGTAGAAGAGTTAGCCATGACAGAGGCTGCTGAAACAGACTAGGCCCCTTTAAGGGTCAAAGCCTCAGTAGAGGGAGAGGCGGAGCTAACCAGTCTAGAAACTAGTAACTTCCTATTTAAGCCTCTGTCTTGCTCTGCTCCTTGTTGGAGCAACATACAGGCAACCCTGTCTGGCTTCCAGCCCCAGCACCACTTGGAGCTTTCCATGGTGCTGATCTCTTTCTGCCTTGATTCCTGAGAAACCTGACCCAACCTGATCCCTGCTCAAGATCTGATCCCTAATAGAACCCTGCCTTCCACACTACCTCTCAGAGCATCATCAGAACTCATGCCCCAAAATGGTACACCTAAACCAAAAACCTACCCAGACCAAGAGGTCCAGTCATGGTGACTGCCCCTTCCATCTATGGCTCCCCTCTTGTTCATGTTTCATGCATTGAAATCTCCCCAGGAAGCATGAGTGTGAGAGACTAGCACTTGTCTAATTTCAGTAGCAGTGGGAGTTAACCAGAAGATGAAGGATACGTGTGTGTCTCTGTGTGTTGTTGCTTCTGTAAAAGATTCCTTCTCCTGGCAACCTTCTCTTTTGTGTCATGTAAATTCTCAAATCAACTAGTGCTCCCAGCATCCCTTGAGGATTTCCTGGCCGTCCCAGTGTTGCCAAGGGATGAGCAGTCTTGCCACCTTGGGCCTCTTGTAAACAAAGACTTCGTAGATGTCATTATTTTCCTTGCAGATGTCCCTTTGTAGATGGCACAACTGTGTTTCTTTTGTCAGTCATAATGTTCCCCGCATGCAATGTGCTTTTGAACCTGAAGGCCTTGATTTATGGACTTTCCAATACCTACCCAATTCTTGCTGGGGCCAGGGCCCAGGAGGCCCTGGGGGGTCTGCCACCTGAGGCAAAGGATGATGGTGCCCCCACCCCACACACACACTTCCGTCGACAGAAGCTGACCACATTGACCGTAGATTCTAACGCTGACACTGGTGACTCAATAGCATCCTCTGCTGAGGGCAGCTTAGGGGTCACGGGGAAAATGGCCACACGCACGCACACAACTCTATTATGCCACACCACGCCACAGCTCCCCAACCCTTCCTCAGCATGTGCCTCTTCTGCCTCACTTTACCAAATGGTAGGCCCAGCCCTGCCCCCCTGACAAATTTCACCTTCCTCTGGCCAGCATCCACCACCCACCACTTCCAGTCCACTGCAAAGGCCAAATGTACTCTGGACCTACACTGGTCTAATGGTCATTCCCACAAGGACCTGCAGTAGTTCTCTAAGAGAGGATCAAGGTTCCTAATTAGGAAGCTCAGCATCTTCTCCAACTCTCTGTAGCTGCCTTCCCCAATCTGGAGTCTCCCAGCCTTCCTGGCTATCAGCCCTGCTGACTGTGGTTGATGGGAATTGATGTCCGAAGTCTGGAGGGTGCCAGGTTGGGGAAGACTGCCCAGTAGCTGTGGGCGAGGGAAGGCACACTACAAGGGGCAGCAGGATGGATTGGGGCCCCTCCAACCCTTCCCAGTTGCTCCTGCCGGCGACTTTCCCTAACCAATCTCAGGAGGAGCCATCGCAGAGGGAGAGCGATGCCCGCTTCTCCCCAGGACACCTCCTGAACACAGCCACCCAAGTAGGGAAGCTGCCATCTAGACTGCCAAAGATAGCAGAGGTGGGGCCAACAGTCCCACATTAAAGCTACCCCATTTTTTGTCTTTGTTGTGGCTCTTCTTACAAGTCATTGTGGCTCTTCCCCATTCTCCCGGCACCTTCCACATGGCAATAAAAACACTTAGGGTGCAATCCTATGCATGTTTGGACATAAAAAAGGCCTACAATTCCCAGCATGCTGGGAGTTGTAGGCCTTTTTTCTGTCTAAACATGCATAGGATTTGCATCTTTAATTATTTGTTACATTTTTTAAACATCCCATGCTGTCCTACCTAGTCGTTATCCTTGCGGCAACACTTTGAGGAATGTTAAGCTGGGAGAGAGAGGAGAGTTGACCTGGCCCAAGGCTGCCCAGCGTGTTTCACAGCAGACCGGGGCAGAGGTAGGGAATTTGGGAGCCTGGAGAGCCTCCAGACCATGGTGGAGGTAGGGAATTTAAGAGTAAGGATGGCGGAGAATTCCGCCACGGATTCCAGTGAGGCCGGATTCTAAAGAATTCGGCCCCCCGGAATCTGTGGCGGAACGGCCTCCTGCCCCCTCAACCCCCCCGTGGAATCCCCCCAAGACGGCACTTACCTGGGGCGGATTCGGCAGCAGCGGCTCCGGTGGAGGTGGCTGGTCTCCTAGCCAGCTGCAGCAGGGCTGCTGCTGCCGCCATTGCCGTCCTTGGACCATGAATGGCTATGTAAGAATTTACATAGCCTATCACGGCTAACCTAAAAAAAAACCAAAACGCAGCGTATGCAAATGGTGGCGGCTACAGCGGCCGCCATTTACGTTCCCTATTTTTCGCTGATTTATCTTACGTAAATATTTATCTTACGTAAAAAATATTTACATAAGATAAAACGGTGGGGAAAAAAGGGGAACGCAAATAGTGTAGTGGACGCTATTTGCGTTCCTTTATTTTTTGTCGTTCTAGCCTACGTAAATATTTTTAAATATTTACGTAGGCTAGAACGGCGAAAAATAAAGGAATGCAAATAGCGTCCACTACACTATTTGCGTTCCCCTTTTTTTCCCACCGTTTTATCTTACGTAAATATTTACGTAAGATAAATCGGTGAAAAATAGGGAATGTAAATGGCGGCCGCCATAGCCGCTGCCATTTGCATACGCTGCGTTGTTGTTTTTTTGAGGTTAGCCGTGATAGGCTACGTAAATTCTTACGTAGCCTATCATGGTTGTCTGGCTGGACGCAAATGGCGGCTGCTATGGCGGCCGCCATTTGCATCCACACCAGGCTGTCTGCGGATGGAAATCTGGCTGCAGACAGCCCTGGCCAGCTGCTCCGCGGCCTGGCCGTAGAGTGGAGCCGGCCTTCGAAGATTCCGGGGGGGACGACCGGATCATCTCCCCCCCCCCGGTTGCGGATTCCACGGGGAGGGACGGAGCAAAGGTAAGTGAGTTTCGTACATCCCTATTTGAGAGCCTGGACTTAAGGGTCTTATGGTGGGCCCATTGAAATGGCCTTGTGCATCACTTCTGTTGTGAGGCACGCAAACCACATTTCTCTGTCCTTCCCCTCCAACTGCCATCTTATGCTTGAAAACTGCATCTGCTTTCCTGATAGGCTAGAACAACAAAAGTGTTTGCCCACCCTGATATCTATCTATCTATCTATCTATCTATCTATCTATCTAAAAGATAGAAAGACTCACAGCAGAGTATTAAAATATGTATATTTTAAGCTAAATCTGTGAGCTTCCACCCTCATCAGTAGCTGTATAGAAATACTCTTAGGATGTGCAGTTTTGCATTTTAAACTCATAGCCCCATAGTTTTTTAAATTAATGTTTATTGTAAATTTCAACAAAACAAAGTCAAACAGTAAAGAAGAGGAAAAAAGGAGAAAAAAGAATATAATTTAACTACATGATTTAAATCTCTCTCTCTCTCTCTCTCTCTCTCTATATATATATATATATATATGAAAATACAGCATTTGAGAAAATTATGCATAAGCTTCAGCAAAGGCAGACCAAATATCCATATATGCCTCCATTTGTGTCATAGCCCCATCATGACTTCAGGAATAAAGTGGGGTTTGCTTCTGCTGCCCTGCTGCCCCCCTCACCTCCTGCTCTCTGGCTGCTCATTTCGGGACTCCCTGGGTTGCAGGGCCCTGGATTTTGGCCCTAGTTTCCAACTCAGCTGCACTGCTGGACCAGGCCTTCTAAGCCACATTTTCCCGTCTTATTTCAGGCTTCTATCCGCTACGCTTTGCCTTCTCAGTACTATGAATCTATTAGGAACTCATTTCCTTTCGATTTTGATCAGGATTTACCCAGTTTGCACCTTCCAGACTGAACATGGACTTAGATGCTATCTGCAGTATCCGAGCTTGCAATGTGATTCGCGGACCAACGAAATTGCAATCGACAGGATGAGTACACTTGAAAAATGCACACAAATACACTTTCATCCATGGGGGAAGAATGCATACATTTCGAAGATGTGCAGAATTGATGCATCCATTTAGAAAATTACGCATGAAAATATGCATGGATTTCAATGTGAAAAGAAATAAACAAAGCTCACAATCTAATACGGACTCGAATCGGAACGAGCTTCAAGATGGAATTCGGAGAGCTCCGGAGAGCTCAAGTTTTGCTGATTCACACATCCATACTGAGTACAAACCTTTGAAAGCCACTGCATTTAACTCTTCATCCAGTGCCGAGGAAGAACTAACCAAGGAGCAGCTGGGAGGGAAGCCACTGTTCCTTTCACACTCTCGTAATGGAGTCCTCCTCTGTGTGAGGGTGTGCGTGCACACGCCATGTCCCTTCCTTTGGAAATGCATCCTGCTGCAGCTTCCTAATTGTTACAGCTGTACAGTGACAACCCCCTCCCCCCTGCCCACCTTCTAGCCCCTCCAGGATTATTAACCTGCGGGTCCTTCATGGCTAAGTGTCTCGGCTGCCTGACCTGCTATTTGCCCGTCGCAAGTCTTGCTCCGTGGACAGAGCCACCACCACCCCCTGTCAAATTAGTGAGTCAGAAGACGTAAGAGAGACCACCGCTGCTAATTTGTACATTAACTGGTTCTGACAGAAATATTTCACAAGTGAAAAAACATAGAAGACGCCTCAAGAAAATGTGCGGCATCCATACCGCTGACTTCTGCTTAACTGTTTCGTGCAGGCTGATCTCAGGGAAGCAAGGCAAGAAGAAATAATTGCCCCCCATACCATTATTTTTGTCTTTACCTAAGCTAGAGTGTCCCCCCCCAAATTAGGAGGGCCAAATCAGATGTCACCCACAAGCCTAATGGCAGCTTCTTTTAGAACAGGGTTCCCTGACCTTTGGGGATAGGGTCCAGCACCTTGGATAGCTCCTATAGACTTTGCACTGGTTGTAACTAAAACCCAGAACGGAACCTCCAGCCCACCAAAATCGGATCCACCAGCCTCCCCTCCATATCCTGGTGTACTCAGCCCAAAGATTCCAACACTTGATTTGTACCAGGGCTAAGAAGCACCTTTTTAAATTCAAGGGTGTGCTTGTAGAAGGTAAGGGGGGAGTAAATAAAAGTGCTCCTGGGCAGGTGCAGAGTGCATTTTCCTCACTCACTACAGAGGGTCCTCACACATCAAGGAGACTGGTGGCTCCGATGTCAGTGGGGTGGTGAATCCGCTCCGGGTTTCAGTCAGAGCCTGTCAGAACTCTAAAGGACCTTGGACAGTTTCAAGGACCTTGCTAGCATGCATGATTCTGAGTGCCAGGCTGCTCATTGGCTCCCCTCAACAGGAAGGGCTATAAAGACTTCCTGTTCATGCTGAGACTTTTATTGGGCAATGATCATTTCTCTTGGCTCCTGGCTTGTTCCCTGGTTCTGGATCCTGGCTATGACCATCTGAGCTGTGACTCCTGGCTCCCACTCAGTGGCTGCCTGCAGCTCAGCTCTGACAAAGCAGCGGTTTCTCTAAGGTGACATTTGTTCATACAATCGGTGACCCAGGGATAATGGCCCCTTATATTCTCTTCCATGGTCTGACTCCTGGACAAATCCAAGGAGCGGACTGTAGGCTGAGGATGAGCCAAAGGAGAGGCATCACTTCCTGGTGAGACCAGGGGCCCTTGACGTGTGCCTTCTTCACCTGGGATTGTTACCTGTAGTGGGTGAAGTTGGCCACTCTGTAGGGCAGGGCTGGTGAAGCTCTTCAGCCCAAGGGCTGCATCCCTTCCTAGCTAACCTTGCTGGGGTCACATGTCAGCAGTTGGTGGGGGCAAAAGAAAAGGTGGGCAGGGGGCAAAAGAGCCCCCTCTTCCCTGCTTCTCAGCTGTTTTCTGCTTCTCAGCTGGTGGGGGAGAGATTGCAGGTGGGGGAGGTTGGACAGTCCCCTCCCCACAATCTCCTTCTTCATGCTGCTTGGCTGATGAGTGCGAAACAGCTGAGCAGGGAGGAATAGGGCTGGGGAACTGGGGTCTGGGGGAGGACAGTGGGGGGAACTTCAGAGGAAGGCCGGGGGCCGCAAACCACCTGCAGGCTGCCAGTTCCTCACTTCTGCAATAGAAAAACACAATAACCTCTGTAAAACCCAAGGGGGTGGCTGGAACAACCCAGGGAGGCATGTGGTGGCTAACTTTATGAAGAAGAATGAGAAGAAGTAACTGTAGTGATGTTTCCTAGCTAAATACTCACGGTTGCGATTAGTTAAGTAATGAGTCTGAGTAGGATCGGTTCAGTGCCCTCTTTTGTTTGATTTATTTTTTCATAATGGATCAGTTGTTTAGTTGAATGCACCCATCATAACCATTTCCAGCCACATGGTTGTGATATTTGAAGACAATCCAATGACAATCCAGTGACCAGCATCCAACCAAGTAAACTCAGCCCTGGAGTAAAAGCTCTGATCAGAACCGTAATAACCCAGAATGCTGACCTGAGGCAGAAGCCGGGTTGGACAGATGGGACCTGAAGTTTGACAGATTTGGGCTATTAGATCATGGGGAGGGAGAGGAGAAACTACAGCTCATGGATATTGAATAGAAACAACAGAATAGAGACTTTTGCTACCAACGACACATCCATTGAGTGGATAGGTAAATGGGGGAAAGCATGGGCAAATGGCCTGGCAAGCAGGTGTGGCCATACTCTGCACCATGACTCTGCACCACTGAAATACAAATTCAGGTTTTGAATCACATGCAAATATACGCCAACACTGTGCACTTAATCTGCATAATGGATTTTTGGCTGCAGTATTAAGGTTAGCACAGTATTGAGGGGGATTTGAGAAAACTAAGAACATAAGAATCTAAGAAGAGCCCTGCTGCTGGATCAGATCAAGGGTCCATCTAGTCCAGCATTCTGTTCACACAATGGCCAACCAGCTGCCCATGGGTCCTGAGTACCTGGGCCCTGAGCCATTTTAGGACTTTGTACGCTAGGTTCAATGTCGTTCTGGTGACTTCTGGCTCTAATTTATATGAATGCCATGTTTACGTTGGCTAGAAGGATAAAAAATGCTCCAGGTAAGAGCACAAGAAGAGCTCTGCTGGATCAGACTAGGGGTCTATCTAGTCCAGCATTCTGTTCACACAGTGGCCAACCAGCTGCCCATGGGAAGCCCACAAGCAGGACACGAGTGCAACAGCACCCTCCTGCCCATATTCCCCAACAACTGGTATACATAGGCCTCTGATACAGGAGGTAGCACACAGCCATCAGGACTAGTAGCCATTGATAGGCTTCTCCTCCAGGAATTTGTCCAACCCCCTTTTAAAGCCATCCAAATTGGTGGCCGTCACTGCATGTTGTGCTAGTGAATTCCATAGTTTAACTTTGCACTTTGTTTTGAGGATGAAGGAGGAGGGGGCCCATAAACTAGATATGGAGAGAAACAGTCACAGGAGTGGGCAATCTCTGACCCTCTGTGAGCAATCTGTTCAGACCTTGGGCAAGAATGATCTGTTCTTTCCCCAGGAGCAGGGCCAGCCCTACCATTAGGTAGAGTGAGACAGCCGCCTCAGGCAGCAGACAGGAAGGGAACAGTGAGCAGGTGAGGTGATGGAGGACTGAGCTAGAGATGACGGAGAAATCTGCAACTGAATCAAATGAGTTTTCTATGAATCTTACCCACAGATTCCGCAGCAGACAGGCTTTTACTGAGTTGCATGGATTCCATGGGCTTGTGGACCTTGTTAAACAAAAACAAAAAAAAACTTTTTGGAATTTACGCAAATTTAGTCTTAGAAAAATAGGTAAAAAAAAAAAAAACTGGCCAAAATTGTGCTTTTCCCCATTAGGCTAAAACATGAAAATTCACGCCGGGTGTGTGTGTGCACATTTTGGGCAGATTCGTTCATTTGGGGGGATTTGTGCATTTTTGCAAGTACAAATTTGCATGAATTAGGGAAATGGGGAAAAATCCAATTCTGTCAATGAGTGGCTGATGAAACAAAGGCAACTGACAATCCACAAAATGAAGATGGAATGAATTTTACAAAATCTCTACTTTCCTAAACAGAGCTCTGTGTGCCATGCAGTCTGCTCTCTGCCCCTTAAGCTAGCCTGCTGCCCTCAGGTACAGTGGAGGATGCTGCCCCATGGCCAGTGTTGAAGTAAGATTCACCTGCCAGTCCGGTTGGCTTCTGCATAGGGATGTCAGAGAATTTCGCCACAAATCTCGGGGAGGCCGAATGCCAGCGCATTCAGCCCCCCGAAATCGGTGGCGGAACAGTCTGCCCCCCACCCCCCCAGGATGGGACTTACCGTCGGTGAATCTTCCTGGCGGCGGCGGCTCCGACCGACTGCTGCCACTGCCATTTCCAGTTAAAAACAAAACAAAACAAAAAAACGTGATAGGCTACGTAAAGATTTACGTAGCCTATCATGGCTAGATTTTTAAAAAACACCGTGATAGGCTACATAAATGTTTACGTAGCCTATCACGGCTGATTTAAAAGAAAAAAAAAACACGCATACACAAATGGCGGCGCCCATGGGCGCCGCCATTTGCATTCCTTATTTTGGCACGTCTTAGTCTACGTAAACATTTACATAGACTAAGACGGCGAAAATAAGGGGAACGCAAATAGTGTAGACGCTACGCTATTTGCGTTCCCCTTATTTTCACCATCTTAGTCTACATAAATGTTTACGTAGACTAAGACGTGCCAAAATAAGGAATGCAAATGGCGGCGCCCATGGGTGCCACCATTTGCGTATGCGCGGTTTTTTTTTCTTTTAATTCAGCCGTGATAGGCTACGTAAACATTTACGTAGCCTATCACGGCTTACTGCAGGGACGCAAATGGCGGCAGCTACGGATGCTGCCATTTGCGGAGCCGGCTGGCCAGGATTCGGGGGGGGAGGGACGGAGCGCCCCCCGGCCAGAATTTCGGGGGGAGGGACGGAGCGCCTCCCCTCCACCATGAATGCCACCTTTCGAAAAGGTAAGTGACTTTCGTACATCCCTACTTCTGCAGGAAGGAGGGGCATCATCTTTGCCTCAGGCAACCAAGTGCCTTGAGTTGGAGAAAGAGATGGAGAGAAATGGGGAGGGAGGAAGGGGGGAGGGGTGGCCTCATCCACTGTTGCCTTGGCCTAGGGGCATTGCTATGCACTTAACAGATTTGGGACCCAGGCCCATAGGACACATCTGCATAAAATGTACACATGGTAATTTAAAACTGTATATGCAAATTTAGAAATAATTACTCAGATGTATTTAAATTACACAGAAAGCAAAGCCAGCCAATTAATTTTATGTCCAAATCTCACCAAATCAAATAAATTCTTTAATTAATTTGCATCCACCTCCATATCATCCTAAGTTAGTAGTTCCTCATCGGTTACAATTAATTTTGCAATGTAAACAGGTATGGAAAATGCACACCAAAAAATGGCTGGTCAGTTCTTTCATGAGCCCTTTCATACACACCCCTGGGCAATTAAGGTTAAAAACCAACAACTTCCATTAGCACCAATGGAAGACTTTTGTAAGCTTAATTGCCATGCTGGGGGTGGGGGAGCATGTGGGTGGGAGGAGTGTTAACCCTTCACTCCCTAGATGAGATCCCCTTTGAAAATCCCCCCCCCCAGCAATTAACTTGAGGGGACAAACTTTGGTGCCAATGAACACCCAGGGCTCTGGGCAAAATATCCAGGGCCTGGCCCCATTGGCCTATGCCTAGTGCTGCCCCTGCCTCTGACCATGCCCACTGCTAGCATGCAGCTTTCAAAAGATTAGCCCCAACAGAAAGCAGTCCTTGACAGATAAAGGTCCCCCACCTTTATGCTAGGAAGTCAGACAAACCAACATGGAGCCGTGCTAGGTTTATTCTCTTTTCTCTCCGCTGCTTGAATCCTGCTACATACATTCTCCTCTTCTTTCAATGATCTTTAAATAGCAGACATGCGAGTGACATGAGGAACGGTGCAATGGCAGGAGGAGAGGAATGGCTAAGAGCACAATCCTATGCATGTTTAGATGGGAAAAAGTCCTACAACTCCCAGCATTCCTCAGCCAGCATGGCTGGCTGGGGAATGCTGGGCGTTGTAGGACTGTTTTTCTGTCTAAATATGCATAGGATTGCACCCTAAATAAGAATTGAGTGTGGGATCTGGAAAAGGGATGAGAGATTATAGGCCATGCATGCTGCTAAAATGTGTAAAGATGTAATCGGAACACATTTCTGAATGTTGCTCAAAGATTCTGGGTGCTTTTGGTGGGTCATCTTGAAAGATAAAGTTTTTCTTGTCATGCTTTCATCAACAAAAATTATGTACTTTGTGCAATATTTTAATACTTTTGACTGAACCATCCCTTGCCATCTCATCGAGTCCCACAATTTCAGGCATAACTGAGAATGAAATATGCATGCATAAGAAAAATGGAGAGTTACTTTAAAACAAAAACTACAAAGCCCACAATGCAGTGTGACTTTGAGTAAAATATGCATGCACTCGCACACAGTGCACCCATAAGTGTGTGTGTGTGTGTGTGTGTGTATGCACACACACACCGATATATATATCTGGGGCCTTTTGAATGAAGCACAAAATCTTATGAAGGAATAGTAACACAAATAGAATTCTCTAAAACTGAAATAAGCAGGGATGGGTTTCCCATGGAAATTTGTTTCTTAGTGTTCAAAAAAATGACTCATTATGGGATCTGAATCTCTGAAGAAAAGCTTTACAAAAGGAACCTCTTGAGTAGAGTCAGCCTTAAAAGCCTTTCTTCCCCAGCTAACATGCAGCTCCGTCTGGTGTTTCCATATCAACAGCGAGCCAATTGTCATATTGAGCAGTCCACCGAATGCCCCGCATTAAGTGCAACTGTGAGGCAGGCCTGGACTAGCTCTGTTCCTGATGTTTAGCCAATACTTTTCAAAGTATCCCAAGCAGAGGAGAGCCAACATCTTTCAACAGCAGCCAGTGCAGGGGAGGAAAGAGATCTGAGCTTTTGGGATCTGGCCTCCCCCATATATCTGTCTAGTATGGTTTTCTTTTATCCAGCACTGCAGGTGTTCCTGGGCTCCCTATCGAGGAGGTGCCGAGAGACCCGTGAAACAAAGACTCAGAAAAAAGGAGGCATTTAGCCAGGGGTGGGCTCTGCTTCAGAGTCACAGGAAAGTGTGTGCAGGGCAGCTTGGCTTGGCGTTGCACCTTGTTTACAACACTGGCCATCGAAAGCGTCCACACTGGAGTGAATGCACGCGCATGCACAAAATGCCATTTGGATCCTTTTGTTTGCTTCACTCAAGGTATGATCCTGACATCTTGTTTTCCTTCTCCTTTAAGAAAGGCACATGGCACCGTTGCATTTGGAGCAATGCCCTGGAAGACCCAGAATCACGGTGGAAGGTTTGAGAGCCCCTGATGCATCAATGTTGTTTGGAGTTGGTCAGAGTGTGGATGAAAACCAGCGGGGAGGTTCGTGTGAGTTACCCTGACATTTACAAAGCAAACTAGAACCCTACAAGCCCAGCAGCAGAAGACCGTGGATGGGGAACCTAGGCAAACACAAGTAAATAGACAAGCTAATATACCCGACTCGTCTACCCAGCAGCTTGAAAGTTCTGGCCTTAGGACCTTTCCAACGCTGGTACACAGGCAGCTCAGTTGCGGTCAGGTCAAGAGCAGCCTGTGTTGGACGACAACTCCCATTAGCCCTAGCCAGCACAGTCATGGGCCATTCTGGCTGGGGATGATGGAAGTTGTATTTATTTATTTAAAATGATTTTTTTAGGCTGCCTTTAAGGGTAGAATCCTCTCAAGATAAGCCAAAGTGCAAGATAAAAATAATACCAAAAATTTGCAAAAAGAACAATCAATATTCAATGAAATGCCATAAAAACAGATGACACCTGCAAAACCTGCCGACCACAAGTTATGGAAAGGCCAGTGAAAACACTTGGGGCTTCAGGGACTTCCTGAAGGCCTGATGAGCCTCTGAAGGAAACAGAGAAACTTAGGAAGCTGCCTTATACTGAGTCGGACCATTGCTTCATCTAGTCCAGTGCAGTCAACACTGACAGGCAGCAGCTCTGCAGGGCTTCGGGCAGGAGTTTTTCCAACTCTACCTGGAGATGCTGGGGATCAAACCTAGGACCTTCTGCATGCAAGGCAGGTGCTCTACCACTGAGCTACAGCTCCTCCCCAAGCCCATTCCAGAGGTGTGGAGCCACCACTGAAAAGGCCCCCTCCCTTGTACTCACCAGCTTAATCCCACTTGATGGTGGGCAAGTGAGAAGGGCCTCTGCAGATGACCTCAGAGGATGGGCAGGCTGGTACGGGAGAAGGCCGTCCTTCAGATAACTTGGGCTCCAACCGTTTAAGGCTATAGAGTTTGAAACCAGGAGTTGTAGTCCAACACATCTGGAGGGCACCTTGTTGGGGAAGGCTGGTCAAGAAAGATACCAAGATTGGTATATGTGACACATACTAACATTCCCTTTGCTCCAATGACTCTTTCTGCATATTTTGGTGTTTCAGGTTCAGTGCTAAAATGCTAAACCAACAGCATGGGGAGATGCCTTAGGGCAGACACAGGTGAGGACTTTGGGCAATATCCAGCTGTGTCATTCCATTATTGCAATTGATGTTGCGCTGGTGGAAACTAGGTTCTGAATTATGCTCAAGAGAAGAAAGTTATGTCTGCACAAGCACGGTTGTGCAATATACTTGTGCAACCTGTGGTACAAGTTGTTCTGCAACCCATTGTTCAAACCATTGTGCAACTAGTTGTGCATAAGTCTTGTGCAACCTGTTGTGCAACTGCTCGCACAATGGTTGTGCAAGTGTAATGGGCAGCTGCTTGCGCAACAGTGAGATTCAGCGGAACTCCGCTAGTGCTATCCAAGTTTATGGACTGACACCACTGGATACTGTCCTTGGTGAGCAAGGGAACCCACACTTCTTTTTCATTTCTTTACTATTATCAAAATGGCTGTCCCATCTTTCTTGTTGTAAGACAGCTTATGACAACGTAAAACAAACCAAAACAAATCACCCATTACAGAACCCCAAAATGAAGTAACAGCAAAAGCAGGCAGAGAGGAAAAACAGCAATACAAAATGGCTTCAGCCAATCACAAAAGACTTTAAGAAAAACCAGATTTTCACCAGACACCTGACAGCATAGGCAGGCCCCCTGGGTGAGGGCTGTCCACAAAGTCAGCACCACCACTAGAAAGACCCTGCTCCTGGTAGACTCTTGCCAAACCTTAATCTGCAAAGGAGCTCGGATGCTGAGAGGAGTGCAGGAGCACTGGGAAGTCTCTGGTTTGTATCTCATCTCAACTGCCAACTTGATATTCCAGATATGCTGGCAACTGACCTAAGATTCTGTTGTATCCTGCATTGTAGATTGTGCATTTAACAGAGGGTTGATCCCCGACAGCCCTATATGCTTGGCACAGTCCTGATTCTATGTCCCCTGTCCCTGGGAAATCACTTTCCCACTTTTCTCTTTTTGCCTTTCGGGAGGCCCTTAAGGTAGCCATGTGTCCCACTTTACAGAGGACAGCCTCTGTTGGAAGGCATCCTCTATTTGAAGGTCCGTCCAGTCCAGTTCTGGTTTAAAGACCCGAAACCATCTGAAGGGAGAGTCCAGGGACCTGGGATTTGCCTACCCACAGTTAGCACCTGCCAGCAGACTGCGCAGGCACACAGGTCACAATGGTGAGATGTACGACCTTTCTATTTACATTATAAGAATAATGTCAAAATCAGATTCTTTACTATAAATTAGCATCTGCAGATCTTATGCAAATCTATGCCCACCTGCTGAGTGGTATAAAAATGCAGCAGATAATCATGATTATAATTTTAAGAATTTATGCATATTTTATTGTATGCTGCTCTGAGTTTCTTTTTGAGGGAAAAATGGAATATAAGTTTTTAACATAAATACATACAATACTCTCAGGGTGCCGGTGTGCAGTGGTACTTTCAGTACAGGAGTAGGTGCTCTGTACTTGGCCGTGTGAAAGGCAGCCCCTCTGGAGAACGGTGTGATTCACGAGCAGTTAATTCTGCGGAGAATACGGCCGCGACAGTCAGGCAGTGCAAATTGGCTGTGACAAGCCCCATAAAGGCTGAGCCCAGGGGGTGCAGAAAAATACAAGTTCGTTTCCTCCCTCTCACCATATGGTCCCTTTCATCTGTGCGCTGTGATCATTATTGCTAACCACTTGGCTGCTTTGGATTGGCAGGAAGGCAAGCAGACTAGCTGCAGTGGAGCTCTTGTCCAGCAGGAAGGAAGGAAAGGAGAGAGAGAGAGAGAGAGAGAGGAGGCTGGGCCACATGGATCTGTCTGGTCTTCTGATGTCCTTCAGACCTTTCCATGTGGGTTTCAGGTAGGGTGTTCATGTGACCTCTTTTACATACGGCACTCCTCTGTTTGAAGGCCTCTCCTGTCCACTTCCAGTTTAAAGATAAAGAACCATCAGAACTGTTGTCCCAGTTAACACCAGTTAGCACCTGGTCAACAGACTAAACAGGCAGGCACACTGTTCACAGTCTTCCATGCTATGGTGAGATTTACTGTATTTCTATTTAAATTATAATTATTAGTTCTAAACTTGCATCTATACATACAAATTAGCATGTGCAAATGTGTCTCCTCTTTTGGGGTGATGCATTTACTCTTCTTTGGAGATTCAGAAGTGGCCACCCTACCTCTCTTCCTCCGGCATGGCAGCAAGGAGATTGGAAGCATTCACTCCCATCTTCGGGCACCTGCAGTGAAGCCTTACGTCTGAACTCTAAACTGTGATTATCCTTCTTATCTATAGTTTAAGAAGGTTGCAGACAAACTGGAGAGGGTTCAGAGGAGGGCAACGAAGATGATCGGGGGACTGGAAACAAAGCCCTATGAGGACAGACTGGAAGAACTGGGCAAGTTTAGCCTTGAGAAGAGAAGACTGAGGGGAGATAGGACAGTGCTCTTCAAGTACTTGAAAGGTTGTCAAAGAGAGGAAGGCCAGGATCTCTTCTCGATCATGCCAGAGTGCAGGACACGGAATCATGGGCTCAAGTGACAGGAAGCCAGATTCCAGCTGAACATCAGGAAAAACCTCCTGACTGTCAGAGCAATACGACAATGGAACCAATTACCTAGGGAGGAGGTTGACTCTCCCACACTGGAGGCATTCAAGGTGAAGCTGGACAGCCACTTGTCAGGGATGCTTTGACTTGGATTCCTGCATTGAGCAGGGGGTTGGACTCGATGGCCTTATAGGCCCCTTCCAACCGTACTATGATTCTGTGATTCTATGAAACAAACCAGCTTCATGGACCATGGTTTCAAGCTAGCTTGCTTCAGTAAACCATAGTTAAGACTAACCACACTTTAGGACAGAGGGAACCTGGGGTGGGGTGGGGAGGTTGAGGACCAGAGTTCCTTGGGGCTAAGCTGTCAGGGACCACATGCCAGCAGTGGGTGGGGCTAAATCTAGTGGCATGCAGGGTCAGAGCCAAAAGTGGATGGGGCCATCTCTCTCTCTCTCTCTCTCTCTCTCTCTCCCCCTCTCTTTCTTGCAGCCCCTTTCTCCCTCTTTCCCACCATAAGCTGTGGGCTGAAGGTCCCAGCTGATCACTTGCAGAAACCTTTTCAAATTAGGTTGAGGGCCACCGATTGCCCACCCATAGTTTAAGATAAACCACAGTTTGTCAAGGTTTGGACATAATGTTAAACTGTGTTTAGTTAAAAACAGAAGCAAAAGCTTGCCGTTTCCTCTCACAGCAACTGCACCAGAGGAAGAGAAGTGAGGGGGAGATGACAAAATCATGGCTGGTTCACATCATGCCAAACCATAGTTTACTGTTACGTCTGACTGCAGCCTGAAACTATGATTCTGCGATGGAAGTCCCCATTACCCCACTTGGCAGCCTAGGCTTTCACACAGGCCTGCCTGATGTCAGAGCAGCGTCACGCCCAGGACTTTTAACACTGAAACTGAAAGGGGAACGGAGTTTTTTCCATGCTTCGTCTGCAGTGCTGTTTCTGCCCAGGCTTCCCTTGGAGATGTTTCCCGCCGTCTTGTCAGTGAGCTGCGCTCCGATTGGTCCCGCTCAGTCAGTGGAGTGAATCACTGACTCCTTAAACTGTTTCTGCAGCTAAGGACTTAATCGAGTCACCACGCCGGGGCCGGGATGCTGATGCGATGTGACAGCAGCCCCACACACCTCCCCTAACTCAGCCGCTCAGGGCAATGGCCAGCTCGCTTCCCCGCATCCTGGAGAGCAAGCGGGCAGCTTGCTGAGGCATGGCATTCCAGTCAGCTCCAAGCCATTATCCCTCTAAATGGAAAGGGGAACATAAGCACCACAACCCCATCCCCCCCCCTTACGCACGCCAACGCTGCCACCTGCAGAAGATGGTGGGAGGGGAGGGGAGGCTGGTGACAGCGGAGACGGAGCCTTTAGCTGGTGCTGAGGTGACCTTTTGACGTCACTGACAAGCAGTTTTAATGTCTGTCCACCACATGGAAAACGCGGTGTTTGGCCCCCAAGCCTTCCCTCACCGCCCCCTCCTCCTCCCCCCTTGTCTTTTTTGAAGGCTTCACTTTAATGGCATTAATTGAAGTGACAAGCCGGCAGGAAACGGTAGTTGGGATGATTAGGGAAAATGCTAATAGCTGAACCTCCCATCAACTCCTTGGGCACCTGGGTGCTCGCATTTGGCTGGCGGGGAAATGTTTCCTTCCTGTGCCCAGGCCATGAAAGAGAGGTCTTGTCCTTATGGCAGCGGTGGGGTGGGGTTTGTTTGTTCTTGAACTGGTGGATGACACCCTCCTTGAGGGGGTTTGGGATCCTCTTGGGTGGGGGTAGAACAGGTTGCAAATAATTTTGCAGGCCATGTTACTAATCGGAACGCTGGGGGTTGTAGTTCAAAACACTTGAAAGGCACCACGTTGGGGAAGGCTAAGGTTGTATACAATATTAGTCCTATGTAGAGAAGACCCATCGAAATGAATGAGAGAGAAGTTAGTCCCAAAAAATTTAAGTCCCATTCATTTCAATGTGTCTACTCTACCTAGGACTAACATTGGATACGACTCCCAGCGTAGTGGGCGAGTACCAGCTGGCAACTCCCCAAGCTTAAATCTCTCAAATTATTTATCATCATCACCACCATCATCATCTTAGATGGCTTTAGCTGCCTTTCCTCCGAAGCTGTAATAGTGGACTGCTTTACAGGGATGTTGTAATGGTCACTAAGATTCTGGCTAGTATTTAAACTTGAAATGTCAAATTGTGTCCTGAATATGCATACCAGTGTTCATTCCCAATTGGCTGACATTCCTTATCTTTAAACCAGATTAGGACCGTGTAGGCCTACAAATACAAGACACCTTCAAATCCTCGAACAGCCCTTCAAATAGAGAGGTGTGTCAATTAGGACACATGGCAGCCTGAAGCAAGGCCAATAGAATGCCTCCCCTGATTTCCCAAATCCTCTGGGCCGAACCTAGACATTTTGCTGCATGGGGGAGCAGCACATGGTGCCTCCCACCCACCCAAGGTGCATAGTACCCTAGGTCAGTCAAGTCATTTTGGTACCTGAGGCAGAAAATCTCACACAACTGCCTCGCCCCTTTCCTGGCAGCAACAATAGAATCGTAACAAATTAAATAACTAACTATGTACTGCCCTTTCATGACACCCAAAGCTGCTGCCTAAGGCAGTCGCCTCACTCTGCCTAACGGGAGGGCTGGCAAAAGCCTTTGGGAGCAGTCAGGTGATTTTCAAAAGCTGGACAAGTCTGGAGGAAATGCGAATAGGTGTTCAAACAAAAAGAAGCCCTTCCCTTTGGTTTAACTCCGAGGCTGGTTTTGTCACAAGACCTAGGCTTTACCTAGAAGGGAAGTCGGTGCATTTTATACCTCTCCCCTGCCCCCCACAGTCTCCTGCATACATATACCCCTACTTTAATTGGGCACTTTTAAGGCCGCTTTCTAAGCAAGTGGCCTTCGATTTCGTGCAGCCAAGAGGACAAACACTGTGTCCCTAAAAAATGTGCCACACTCTTATTACGGTGGTGAAAGCCCAAAATCTTCTGTGACTTGTTTGTTATTTAAGAGCCTGAGGCAACTCTCTGGCTGGTAGGACCTTGACAAGCGGCCAGGGAAACCTTATAATGATGAGTCCACCAAACCAGTCATGGAGAAAACCGATACGGGGATGGGAGGTGGTGGTGGTGGTGGTGGAGGAGGAGGAAAGAATAAGGCAGGGAAGAATAGCAGTAATGAATACCAGGACAAACAGGAGCCCAGGTGGCCTGCACGGTGCCAGGAGGAACAAACACAGATCCGTCTCCCTGCCCACTCCACGCTCTCAAGTGCAGAAAGCTTCAAGCGGTAACCATGCAAGAAATACCATGCTGTCTGGAGATGCCCAAAGACCCTGCCTGTTCTCCTTGCTGCTTTGATCGGGAGGTGGTGCCTCGAGTAGAGTGGTGGTGCCTCAGTTAGTGTGGTGCCTCAGTTAGTGTGGTGGTGCCTCGATTAGCATGGTGCCTCGATTAGCATGGTGGTGCCTCAATTAGCATCATGGTGCCTTGATTAGGCGGTGCCTCGATTAGCATGGCACCTCAATTAGTGTGGTGGTGCCTCGATTAACATGGTGCCTAAATTAGTGTGGCTGTTTACAAGTTGCCCCCAAAGAGGAAATGCATCATCAGAAAAAGAGGACACAGAGCTGCATGAAATGTCTATGTGCTTATTTACATATATAGAGGCGCACTGAGAAATAATTAATTAGAATTCAAGTACCTCTGATGCCAGTGGGGCTCTGATGCCAGTGGGGTGGTGAATCCGCTCTGGGTTTGAGCCAGAACTCTAAAGGAGCTAGCCAAGCTGCTATACCCTATCCCCCAAATAGGTTCAGCACCTTGGAGAGCTCCTTTAGAGCTCTGACTGAACCGAGGGTGGATTCACCGCCCCACTGACATCAGAGCCACCAGCCTCCACTGCCTTCAGGTAGAGGATTGTCCTCTGTAAATTAGGGCACATGGCCACCCTAGCATGCCTTTAGTGGAAATCTTGCTGCCTTTCGAACAAGTGGGCGGGCGGACCTGACTCCAGGTTGAATGAGGCCCTGGGCAAAGAGCCCTCCACCCTGGAGGCTGTATCTGGTGGCAGTGATGGTGGCCGTGGCAATGGCAATGGCAGCAGCAGTGTCCCAGGCAGTTGGTCAGGGCCAGCATCAAGGGTAGGTATGGTTGGGCACCTGCTAAGGGCCCACACCCCAGTGGGGGCCCACCCACCCCCGGGCCTATGAAGGGAATCATGTTGTTGTTGGATTCATGAGTTGTTGTTTTTAAAGTCTCTATCCAAGGCTAAACTGGTGGCAAAGAACAGTCTGTCCAGGAAAGAGAGAGAGAGAGAGAGAGAGAAGAAGGGCTGGTATCAAAGGTAGACATGGTTGGGCACCTGCTGAGGGCCCACACCCCAGCAGGGGCCCAGTGACAAGATCCCCTTGGAGTTGCTGCTCCTCTTCACCATGGCAACCTGCATGTTCACCTGCCTCCGCTCCGGCCCAGAAAACGGTGGTGGTGAGAAGGAGGAGCAGGAGATGCCACGGCCTGCTTGCTCCCTGGTCTGGATCTCTCTGCTTGTCAAGCCAGCAAGTGGTGGCAATGATGAGGAAGAGGGGGAGGAGGAGCAAGAACAGCCGGGGACAATGGCAGTGAGAGGGAAGACTCGTGGAGGGAGGGGGGCCATTGAGGGCATCTTGCCAAGGGCCCTCAGAAATCCAGAACCAGCACTGAGCTCGATCTTAGGGATGGTCAAACTCACCTCATCCTGAGCCACACGCCACTCACCCGACCCCTGCTGGCCGCCCGACCCTGTTTGCTGCACATGATGAGCTGCTGGGTGGTCCGTGGGTGCCTGGCGAGCAGCGCGTGGCCACGCACTCCCTCGCCAAGCCCCCATTTGTGTAAAAATGGTGGCTCGGCCTTTTTCATAAACAACCATTTATGGAAATGGAGGCTGTAAAGGGGACATTTACAGGTCTATTTACCCCTGTAATGTTGCATAAATGGCCCCTTTACGGCTGCCATTTGCGTAAATGGATATTTACGCAAAATGGAGGCTCCATGAGGGAGTGGGTGGCTGTGCATCTGCCCGACTTGGCATCAGGCAAGTGTGGCGCCAACTAGCACCTGGGGGGCTGAGCTGACAAGAAATAGCTGAGCTTTGAGCCCCAATTAAATGCCCGCACCATTCCTACTCAATCTAGCCACCATCTTAATTCCCCACAATATCGTTGACATGGTGTTGCTCCATGGGGCATTGAAATGGTAGTGAGATGTGGTCGCCTAGCACTGGTTGGTGCATGCTGGGAGGGAGCCGATTAAAGGGGAGCCCGGGCTGGCATCAGTGGCTGGTCCTGCCAGAATGCTGGGGTCTCAGCAGCTGCTCCAGGATGCCAGGTTTTGGTGGCGAAGTTGTGTACAGGCTCAGAGATGCTTACCCAGCAGAGGCTGGTGGCTCCGATGGCCGTGGGGCAGTGAATCCGCTCTGGGGTCCACTCAGAACCAGCCAGAACTCTAAAGGAGCTGTCCAAGGTGCTGAACCTTATCCCCCAAATGGGGATACACTGGGTCCTCCAGTAATGGTGGACTCTGAGCACCTGCCCCCCAGGACAAGGCCCCCTGGGGCCTGCACATCCCCAGTAAAGTCAGAGGGGAAGGTCGAGCATCCAGCCAGCCCTAGAGTGCTCCAGCGCCAGAAGATGGTGGAACAGGCCGCCACCTGGAGGCAAAGTGTGCACCTCAAGACCCATGGCAACCAGGCTCCTCGAGAGTAAAGGTCTACTCAAGAGCAAGGGTCTCCTTAAGGTGTTGCTCAGGGGGTCCAGGTCATAAGGCGAATCCTGACAGCATGACACTGTCGTAGAAAAAGGTAGGTTGTGACAAGAGAGAGGGCATTCTCCACACCCAAATTATTATTAGTAGTAGCAGTAGTATTTATTGCATTTATATTCTGCCTTTTCCCCTCTTGCAAGGAACCCAAGGTGGCTTACATTATTCTCCTCCTCTCCATTTTATTTTCACAACAACCCCGTGAGGTGGGTTGGGCTGAGGGTCTGTGACTGGGCCGAAGTCACCCAGTGAGCTTCCATGGCCGAGTGGGGACTAGAACCCGGATCTCCTGGCTCCCAGTCCAGCACTCTAGCCACTGCACCACACTGGCTCAAATTATGGAACAGCTTGGCCTGGAAGGCCTGGGTGGCTCCCTCTCTTGCAAGCCTTCTGGTGGCTTTCTCACCCCAGCAGGTGCACACCTTTTCTCTGCTTTGCCTGCCTCCCTTAGGATGCATTTTGCTGCACTCAATTTGGCACCAATGCTTTATTGTGATTTTATTTGTTGTGCCCTGCCCTGTGTGATACATAAGCGTTAAAAAGGCAGGGTAGAAATGTATATGTAAATAAAAAATCTGCCAGTATCCACAGATGATCTTTTCCCCATTCAAGTGGAAACACTGCAATGATCAAGCTGCACAATACATTAATTATGCAGCTGCCACTTTCCTGCTTACTCTAAAGTAATGCGGGGCTCCGATCCAGACTGGGGACAGCGCACGTGGGTAGGGGACGTTCAAACCTCTCTCCCCCAGCCACTTTCTTTTCATGGGACCTTCGGTCCAAAGTCCAGGGCCCTCCCAAAGAACCACCCAGAAAACAGCATGGGATGAGGATATCAGGTTAGCTGAATGCCATTTTATTCCTGAAGTCATGATGGTGTTACGATTTCTGTGAGCTTAAAATGCAAAACTGCACAGGCCTGGGGCATTTTTCCCTCCCAAACATTCTAATGTATCAGGAGTGTAGAAGCAGTTGTTGCAAAGCGCAGAATGACAGTTAGCAGGGGAGGGTGGGGGGAGAGAGAAACGTTAGCTGTTCGCTTCACAACTGGAGTGATACACATGGCCATCTAAAGGGGGACCCCATAAGACTATTAAGGGTGCACTCCTGCCCGGATGCCCATCAGCCTCCGGACTCAGAGGCTGCCAGGCATCCTATGCAGAGCATGAGGAGTGCAGAGATGACCTTTGCCTCCACACTTCTCCCTATCTGCATTTTTGCTAGATGGGCATTTTTGCCCATCCAGCTGGGGCTCTGTGGAGTGGGAGGGAAGGAGGCTGGGGAGGCTGGAGGATTCCTCTTAAGGAAGCCTCCTGAGTCCCCTCCCTGCCCACAGAACCACCCCCTTTCCCTCCTCTCCGAGGTCATGTTTGTGACCTCGGAGAAGCAGCTGGTGTGGTTCTCTCCAAGTGGCCAGGAGGCGGAGGGGAGTCAGACACCTGGGTCCGTGGTCGGGGTGCTGTCTGCGACCTCGAATCCAGGGATCCAAGCTATCTATCCCCCCCACCCCCAATGCTGTCTAGGGGCCATAGGATTGCTCTCCTTATCTAGGGTCTAAAATTATTTACCTGCACCACTGGAGGCTAAAAAAGAGGGGGGAAGTTTCCGTAAGCTTGCCTGGACTCACATCTACTTCATCAGCCATTTGCCTAATCAATAGGGACTTATTTTTTAAACAATCAATTTATTTTCCGCCCTTCTCTTCCTCCTTTACATGCAGTTGATTTTTCCCATTGTGGCAGTTTCCCTAAGTTTTGATAGCTGTTCGGTCTCACTTTGCAACCTGGGTGAACTCCACTGCCTTCCTGCACGTGGTTCTAGCTGTCGCATTCAGGATCAATTCTGTCTTGGTCAGGGATTGTGCACTTGGGCAAAAGCTTGGTGTTTACAGGTGGTGACAGCACAAACTGCCTGCAGCAAGGTTTTAGGGAAACTCACAAATAACCAATTGTTTTGTTCACGCCACCCACAAGGTCTCTGCATGGCTGCGGGGTTCAGAAATGGATGCTCAAGATTTCTTTTTCTTGCTTATCTGCTATATGCCTCTCAACTGTTCATCATTGTCAGCGACATCCCATAGGTGAGTATTCTACCAACTTCTTGCAACTTAGCATGTGGCTGAGGAAACAAGATACGAACAACCCTGGATGCAAACACAAAGCCACAATATGACAAGTTATTCAGTAGTTACCATGCCTTTGGGTGGGCCCATGTGTGGAACTTTTGGTTGTGCATGCAGATTGGTGAGAAGTTCATAAAATCTTGCCTTTTAATGGAAGATCAACCCAGCCAATTCATGTCTCCTGGACTTGAATGCAACTTGCAGTCTGAAAACTGTACACTTCCAACTTCGCAATGCCTTTCACAAAACTAACAAACAGGTTCGACAACATGTGCACCTTTGAAAAATGTGCAAGAAGAAATGCATACATTTCTAAAATGTGCACAAACACATTACTCCATGGGTACATCTGTACGAAAATGCATACATTTGAAAAATGCAAACCCAATGTGCACACATCTTGAAAAATGCGGACAGTAATATGTACAAATTTCTGTGCGGTAGGGGAAAACACTCATATGGAACCGGGACAGAACAAGCCTAGCGGTGGGAAACTGAGACCCAGAATGAGATCAAACTTGACAGATTTCTCCCGTCTCTACTTGTGAATGAATTACTGATCGGACCAGAGATGTCGGCAAAGTTATCCCAAGCAAGGCCTGGAGAAGTACTACTTTGGGAGCTCATAAAACTCAATTCAGACAAGCTTTACAGATACCAGAAATTCTTCTCTAGCTTAGAGCAAAACCTCATCACACCACACACATGCCCACATGGCCAGCTGAGATGTGACTTTGAATCACATACTGAGGTTGTGTAGCTGTTTTTTGTTCAACAAATGCTGACATGGGTGGGATGAACTGGATTGGGACCGTGGTGTAGGAGAAGGAGGAGGGCTTTAACCCTTTGCTCCTACCATGTTCCCAATAGGAGGCGCTCCCCACTTCCTCTCCACACTTGCTATGCACAGTGGAACAGTGGAGGCTGGTGGCTCCGATGTCAGTGGGGCAGTGAATCCGCTTCGGGTTTCAGTCAGAACTCTAAAGGAGCTATCCAAACCTTGAATAGCTCCTTTAGAGTGTTGACTGGTTCTGACTGAAACCTGGAGCAGATTCACCGCCCCACTGACATCGGAACTACCAGCCTTTGCTGCAACAGAAGGAAACTTTTTTTTTCCATTGCAAATAGTATATTCAGAGCCCCCCCAATTCTAACTGGGACTGTGGTGAGGCAAAGTGTTAAAGCCTCCCCCCCACCCCGTGCCACAGCCCCAGTTGGCCTCATTCCTCACAGACACACCCTGGCTATTTGTTAACAAAAACCTGCTATGCAACACCAAACTATGACATAAAATTTATGTTTGGCCCTCACCACCAGAGCTATAACTTCTGACATGTTTTTCAGTTTAAAATTAATTAGTTCTTGAATCATGATTTGAATTAAAATTCTCACCTTAATCTTGATTGTAAGGTGCAAAACTACACACACAATAGACGGCTTTGCAGACTTAAAAGCAATGTAATGGATGACTGTGCAGACTTAAAAGCAGCACGATCATCTTTTTCTTTTCTTTTTTAAGCCTGAAATGTTTCTTTATAGAACAATTCCAGAGAGAGAGAGAGAAGGATGTTTTATTGACCTCTTTGAAATGGCACCTTATCAGTGCAAATAAGGATGCAATCCTATGCATGATTAGACAGAAAAGAGTCTTTAAAAGGCTAGCTGGGGAATGCTGGGAGTGGTAGGACTTTTTTTTCTGTGTATTTATGTATTTTATTTATTTATTAAATTTATTAATCACCCATCTGGCTGGTCACCCAGCCACTCTGGGCGATGTACAATAATAAAAGCAGTTTAAAACAATAAACAATTGCATCCTCAGTTCTTAAGACTTATGAGAACTGATTCACCATCTGCTTCCATGAACAAAGAACCAGGAAGTAGTGCCTGCCCAAACGCTGCAGCCAGGGTTGGCATCAAAAGTAGGCATGGTTGGGCACCTGCCAAGGGCCCAGACCCCAGCAGGGGCCCACTGACAAGAGCCCCCCCCATTGCAACCGGCTTGTTCACCAGCTTCTCATTCTGGTCCAGGAAAGAGGTGGCGTGAAGGGGGAGCAGGAGATGCCACTGTCTACTTGCTCACTGGCTCTGTGCCTGTCCGGCGAGCAAGGGGTGGCAGTAATGAGGAAGAGGATGAGGAGCAATAGCAGCTGGTGACAATGGCAGTGAGAGGGCAGGGTCACTGAGGGAGGGGGCCACTGAGGGTGCCTTGCCCAAGGGCCCTTGAAAACCTTGACCCAACAGGACTGGATGGAGAGATAGAGAGAAGTCAGGTCTTTGCTCCATACCAGCAGAACAGATCACTGGCTGTGGAAGGAACAACAGCAGCCACAGAATACTACCAAACCAGCCATGGGCATCTGTATTGCTGTGCTTTAGCACCCCTTTAAGAAACAGGCAAACTTCCACAGAGCCAGTGTGGTGTAGTGGCAAGAGTGTTGGGCTGGGAGTCGGGAGATCCGGGTTCTAGTCCCCACTCGGCCATGGAAGCTCACTGGGTGACTTTGGGCCAGTCACACACTCTCAGCCCAGCCCACCTCACAGGGTTGTTGTTGTGAGGATAAAATGGAGAGGAGGAGGATAATGTAAGCTGCCTTGGGTTCCTTGCAAGAGGAATAAAGGCGGGATATAAATGCAATAATTAATAAATAAATAAATAAATAAATAAATAAATTTATCCTGGCTACTCTGTATTCGCACATAGTCGACATACAACACAGGCCTTCCTTTTCCAGTTGCTTTTCAAAACGCCTGTAGATGTGTTCCTGTGGCTTTCCCTGTGTTTGCTGACTTGGATGCTTTTTAATTGTCATGTGGGTGAAAGACAAGGGATGAGCATAAGTGCTTTTCCCGGAGGATTAAGCAGGAGGGGTGACTCTTAACCCACATTGTGGGATGCCATGGGTGCCTTTGCAAGCTGCCCCTAAGCAGTCAGTTTCAAGAGTGGCATTGCTTAATTGCAGAAAGTTCACTGCTTTTGCCTCAGTTGGGTCTTGTCACTCAGGAAACAGAACGTTAGTGACAGTCGAGGAACAGAGACAAAATAATAAGTATCATAATGCTCCCATAGAAATTGAGGATTATTATCTATCCACTTTTAGAGAATACTCAATACTGTTTCACCTGCTGTAACCCCCTCCCAAAACACAGCTGAGGCTGGCAACCCTTTATTTTTAATTAAGGGCGCAATCCTATGCATGTTTAGACAGAGAAAAGGCCTACAACTCCCAGCATCCCTAGCCAGTTTCTCTCTAAATTGGAGTTGCAGGTCTTTGTCTAAACATGCATAGGATTGCGCCCTAAAATGATAATAATTTGGGCCTAGTGCAGCCGCTGCCATCTTCATTACCACCCATGCCTCTGGGTCCTGCTCCCAGTGTACACTATGTCAGGTTCCAGAGAGGGATATATGGATTTTGTAAAATTCATTCTGTCTGCATTTTGTGGATTGTCAGGTGCCTTTCATTCCATTGACAGAATTGGATTTTTTCCGATTTCCAGAATTTGGGGAAATTTGCCCTTGCAAAAATGCGCACACACACCCCAATGTGCAAATCCCCACCGAAATGTGCATTTTCATGCTTTAGCCTATGGGGGAAATGCGCATTTCTGGGTGGTGCTCTTTTATTTTACATATTTTTCTATGACTAAATTTGCGTAAAATTCCAGAAAGTAAAAAAACTGGTCCCCAAGTCTGTGCTTGGGGAATCCATGTGACCTGGGAAAAGTCGGTCCACTGTGGAAGCTGAGAATCAGATTTATAGAAATCTGGATTCATTTGATTCCATTGTGGATTTTTCTGACATCCCTAGTTACAGAGGCATTCTGAGAAAATGAGGATGGCATCTGCATCTGCATCTGAGGATGGCATCTGCATCTGCATCTGAGGATAGCATCTGCATCTGAGGATGTCATCTGCATCTGCTTTGCCTGGTGCTTCTCTTCTCAGTGCAGGGATAGGAGAAGGTACTAGGCAGCTGGAGCTGAGCTATTGCTCATTTCAGCGCTGCTCCTCCATATCTGCTCCTACCTACTGCTGCCCATCATTCTCATCTCTCTATGCCACTGCTGTCAGGGTGGACACTGAGCCCATAGAATCCCAGAGTAGTTCTGATGCTGAGGAAGAGCAGTCGCTCCTGGGAGAGGAGCGCGCTCCTCTTTCCCAGGACCAACAGCTGACGGAGATTCCTCCCACCGGCATTCCTAGCTTAGAAAGCAGTCCAGGGAGTGACCGAGCATGGATAGCAGACTTGGTGGATGTGCGAGGCCGATGCAGAGAGCAGCGCCAGATGGAGGGCACGGAAAAGAGGCGTAGTGCCCGGTTGGCGCGCAAACAACAGCTGCACCCAGAGGATCCAAGGGAAAAGGGGAGGGACTCTCCCTAGTCCTTAAGTTCAGGGGTCTGCCAGTAATTCCCTTTCAAATGGGGACCAACTGTTCCAACTTAGGGCATAGGTACTGTGCTGCTCAGATCTAGTTGCAAACGGTATAGTTGTTAAGTTGTAAAAAGAAGAATAAAGCTTTGAAAGGAATCCCTTTGTCTGTGTCTGGACTTGACTACTGGATTAGACTGAGAGAGGCCTCCAAGGAGCCCTTGACAACTGCCTGCTCCTCTGCCTGCTAAGGTCATGATGGGGGGAGGCACCAGGCCAGTGCTTTGGTGGTGTCATGAACCCCAGCCCTCAGGTCTTCCAATGTGCAGCAGATAAGGACGAGTTTCAGGCTACTTCCTCGGGGATAGGACAGTCAGTACCTTATTCAAGGCCCTCCCAGCCAGAAGACACAGCCCTGCCATCTGGCTCAGAGGATGAGTCCCCAGCAGAACCCCCATTTCTCCAGCCTTGCAGAAGTCTTCAAAGGCTACAGAGTCAGGTAAGGGCCTTTTAACAGTCTAGTCTGCTCCTCTAGGAGGGGTGGAGCTGATCCCACTACAGGTCTTGTCACATACATAAGGCTTCAGTTGGCTTTAGCTCCCTGCTGTGACAACATCCTCCTATTATTCTAGTAGGAGAGAGTTCCAGCCAGCAGGACCCACTCAGAGCTATCCAGGGTGCTACTTCGTCCTGCCTTGAACTTACTACCAGGTTCCCCTGTGAACCTCAAGGGCCCCAGAATGGGATGGGTGGAGGGTATCTTGCCCAGAGCCCTTCAAACATGGAGCTGGCCCTGCTGGATGCTGTTGTGATCACCTGGCAGCCATTTTAAAACTAAAGGAATCATCTGGTTGCCAACAGCTCATTTTTCCTCTCTCCCCCTTCCCAAGTAAAAGTTGAATGAGTTTTCAGTCCTGATTGCAGTAGGAGAGATAGGTGGGGACCCGCAGCAATATGTTGTGGGGTATCCACATCCCTTAACAAGTTGTGTTACTAATCAGGGAGCCAGCCAGCTAATAGGAGTCTAGTATCAGTATTGGGAATAGCTCAGGTCTCAGAGCAGGGGGACATTTCAGGAGTGGGAGAAGAAAAAGGACACTTTTTTTCTTTCTCATCCTCTTGAAACCTGTCCTTGCTATGCTATATAGCAGCCTTCCCTAACCTGGTTCCCTCCAGGTGTGTTAGACTGCAACTCTAGTGGCTATGTTGACTGGGAATGATGGGAATTTCACTCCAACACATCTGGAGGGCACCACGTTGGGGAAGGCTGCTATATATGTTGCCAAGTCTAAACCTAAGCAAGTTGTGGCTAGATATCAGGGCGGTGGCATTTTCTGGAGAGTGGGAAAGGGAAAAGGTATTATTTTTCCTTTCCTTCCTCCTGAAACCTCCCCATATCATGCAGTAAGGGACATTTTTGAACCTTGTGGCAAAGAGCTCATTTAGTTTCAGAAGGAAATGCTCTTTATAGAAAATAAAGCTGGCTTGTCCCTGTCCCAACCTTTCCATTAGTTTGCCTGAAGCAGTTGAAGGAGGTCTAGCCCTTAATCAACCATCTCTTGCCACTCACCTCCATGCCTTCAGAAAGGTGTCCTTCAGACAGTCAGAGCCATACCCACATGGAAGCTTTCTGTTGCCTCATCCTCAACAAGAAATGCATTTCCAACTGGAAATATTCCATACGTTGGCCTTACCCAACCTGGCACCCTCCGGGGTGTGTGTATGTGCTCAACTACAAATCCCATCACCCCCCAGCTAGCATGTAGTCCAACACATCTGGGCGATGCCAAGTCAGAGGAGGCTGACACCAGTACTACACATGGGAAATTAGTCCAGACTGGGGCCCTTTTCCCTCTTCTTCATGCTCGCTCCTATCTCCCTTCCATCCATCTTGCCCCCACCCCAAACACACACGCACGCACACATTCCCCACCCCACTGGCAAAAGAAGACTGTCAGAGTTGGGGTCGTTGATTGGCCCTGTCAGGCGTGCTCTTTTTCTCACGACCCGTAGGTTTAACTGTGAGTGAAGGCTTTAGCCCACACAGATATAATTATCCACTGAACGGCTCAAACTCCCCCCACCTCCATTTCTGTGCTCTCACCCGCAGGAGTTTGCTTTCCACTAAACAGCTGTTCCATGTCGTATCGAGTCATGCTAACAATGCAGACGGAGGCCACCTCTCTTGATCCAGCTAGCGCCACGGCGCGCAAGCGCAGCCGGAAACCAGCTGAAGCTGAAGGTCTGAGCCACGTGTGGATCTGTGTGTGCATGTGTGAAAAGGCAAAGCCTCCGGTACCAGTTGGCATCTTCTCTAGAGGAGCTTCACACATAGGATTTTCCCCCCCTCCATGGGCTACTCCTCACTTCACAAACGGGCTTACATAGAAAGGCCAGGATCGTATACACCAGGGGTAGGCAATTTGTGGCCCTCCAGATGTTTTGGCCTACACCTGCAACCAGCATAGCCAATGGTGAAGGATCGTGAGAGTTGTAGGCCAAAACATCTGGAGATCCAGTGTGGTGCAGTGCCTAGAGCATTAGACTGGGACTCAGGAGATCCGGCTTCTAGTCCCTACTTGGCTATGAAGCTCACAGGGTGACTTTGGGCCAGTCCCTGACTCTCAGCCTCACCTACCTCACAGGGTTGTTGTGAGGATAAAATGGAGAGGAGGAGGAGGGCCATGTAAGCAGCCTTGGGTTCCTTGCAAGAGGAAAAAATGGTGGGATATAAATGTAATAATAATAAATAAAGTTGCCCCTTGCCCTAGTATATATTAATACAGAATTCATTTTCTGAGTGTGGATCCCTGTGTAGCCAAAATGGACTCCAGGTCCCAGCCCAATGAAGCCTGAGCAGCTTATTCTCCAGGGGAGGTCAGTGTCTTTTTAGAAAATATGGCGCCTAAGGAAAGAAACATGCCCATTGCTGAGGTTGCTGCTTTCCCCATTTGGGCACCACAATGTTAGCAAAATGCCCTATTTTTGAACCATTTCAGCATTGTGGTCCATTAGCTCAGCCTTCCCCAACCCAGTGCCCTCTAGATGTTTTGGACTTTAACTCCCATCAGCCCCAGCCAGTATGGCCAATGGCCAGGAATGCTGGGAGTTGTAATCCAAAACATCTGGAGGGCACCAGGTTGGAGGAGGCTGCTGTTCTTGGACAAAACCCACTAATGTTATGAGCCTTTCCACACCTTGTGCGTGGAGTCTGAAAGAGTGGGCATTTTTGCCTTTAAAATGGTTGGACCAGTTTTTCCGGTTTTATTTATTTATTTATTTATTTACTGCAGAGACTGGAGAAGCGAGTCAGCCCACTTCAAACAGGGCAGCCACATAGGCATAGGCAAAAAATAAGAAATCCATCCCCCTGCCCAAAGAGGACACAGACTTGCATACAGTTTGCATATGTCAAGGTATATATGTATAGATGCAAATTTAGAAATGACTATCATTCAAATAGAAATGCTTCTCACTAGGGCTGTGCACCGCTTTGGTCCAAATCCCGAATTCCGAAGCAGGTCAGGGTGATTCAGACTGAACTGGTCTGCTTACGGAGCGGGGCAGAATCAGTCCGAAGTGGGTTGAATCGATCCAGACAGCCACCTGCTCCTTACCTGGGCCCAAGGCGAGCACCTGCAACCATCACTGACTTGGAGGGAGCTGCCATTTTCTTTTCAATGTTGCATAGATTGCAGCCATAAAGGGGCCCTCTATGCAACATTGCAGGCGTAAATGGCCCATTTATGCCTGCAGTTCACATAAATAGCCCCTTTATGGCCACAATCTATGCAACATTTAATTACCGGAAGAAGAAGAGTTGCCATTTTAAAAGAAAATGGTGATTCCCTCCAAGATGGCGACAGCTGTGGGTGCTCCCCATGGGTCCAGGTAAGGAGCAGGGCGGCTTTTATGGCTCGGTGACAGCTGGGTGGTGGGGGCATGGGGCTCATGCAGCTGGGCAATGGGTGGGTACCAGGCTCACGTGGCTGGGCGGGGCAGGGGCTTCGGCTGCCCAGACCTCACTTCATATCTGGAGGCCAAAGCAGGTCGGCCTGGCTCTGCATCAGACCAAGGCGGGTTGGGGATGATTCAGAAGCTCTGAATCGGCCCCTGAAGCGGGTTGTGGGATCCCTTCACAGTCCTCCATCTCAGACTGTGACCAGGTGACTTGCATGTCTGCTCAGTCTGCTGTCCAGGGCTAACTGTTGATGGGCAACTCCAAGGCCCTTTCTTTGGGTTCTTTATCTTTAAACTGGACTTGGACTGGACAGCCCTTCAAATAGAGGACTGTCCTCTCTAAAGGACACTTGGGCATCCTGTTTTCAAAGCGGCTGTTGTAGCTGCTTCCGGTGTTCTGTGGAGTAGAAGTTACCTCTTCCAAGTCACTCCCAAGTTGTTCTTGATCAACTCTGATTGCCTTGCCAGCTCAGTCTATGGCTTCGGCAAGGTTTAGCTCCTTTAAGGCACAATCCGATGCAATTTTAGACAGAAAAAAGGCATGCAGCTCCCAGAATACCCCAGCCAGCATGCCCCAGCCCCATGGCTGGCTGGGGCATGCTGGGAGCTGTAGGCCTTTTTTCTCCCTAAACGTGCATAGCATTGTGCCCTTAGTAGAGATATAGTTTCAGAAAGCTCTCTGTCTAGAATTCTGAGTGCAAATCTTGTGATGCCTGCCCACAGTTTACCATGGGAAAGAGCATGAGCTCCAGTTAGAGATGGGAGAGCAATTTGTTCATTTCACATTTTGATGTGATCTTACCTAGTTTCACACTTTAAAAACAAACCAAAAACTTTTTATTCTATTTTTTATCTTTATAAATGAAATAAACAGTACCAACAACTTAGTCATTATCTACAGTTTCCAGCAATACAGTATTCTTAGGAGGACACAGCAACAATGAAAAAGAAAAAAAGAAAAAAACAGAAGAAGGAAAAGGAAGAAGAAAAAGAAAAAATATAAAAAGTTACTTAAAAGGATTAAATTTAAACTCCATTACACACAAACTTCAAATATCATTCTACTCAAAAGTTATACCTATAACATTGCCAATATTACAATTCAGTACAGCATAGATAATCCTAATTTCCACTTTTGAATCACTATGCAAACTGAAATTCAGTTATCCTTCGAAATTCGTACTTCTTCGAATTTTGCAGTGGCATTCTCCTTTTTTAAAAAAAATGCATATAAACATGCATATATTAGGGGAAATAACTTTAAAGTGGCTTGCAAAAATGTGTAGATTAGGCCAAAATGCATACGATAATGCATGTATTGTGAGAAACTTGCACAAAAATGCATATGAACTTTCATGTGCACTTTTAAAAACAAAATTCTCAAAGTTCAGGAGGAGGCAAACTTAAAACTGGAAAATAAGAATCTGAGGGAAACCAGACTTGGCAGATTCATCCATACCACAGTACAGCTCACAGATGGACTATGGGATTCCCCTGGAAACAGCTTCTGCTGCTTGTCATAGGGCTGCTGGTTTCAGTCCAATGTGTACCTATGGCCATTTGGAAAAACAGTTGGTTAATGCATAGGACTGTTCAGAAGGCCAGGACATGCAAGGATTGTGGCAACAGAAGCCTCTTGGTGGCTTTGGAAAGACTCCCTTAGTACACCCTTGAGCAACACTGGGGGCTCCTGCTGTTTCCCATGGGGAATTGTGGGTCTGCTTGTCTCATTCCAATGCCTTCCTGCAGCCAGTGTGTTCCTACAGTAGATTCCTCTGACAATTTGGATGGATAGGAAATTTCTGGGTGTCATGGTCTCAGGTGTCATACCACCACTGGAGAGGGATCATCTTCAGAGAAGCAGCCAGAACCTTCAGAGCTAGTTGGCCCCTCAGAAGACCCTGGCACTAGCCAAGATGGTCTGGGGCCCTCAGGGGGGATGCCTCCAAATCTGTCTCCTGGAAAGGCAGAGAGCACAGCTTCTGAGGCAGAGGGAGACATTGGGCCACCACGTAGCCTCCCCAAACACCGGCGCCTTAAGATCTATGATAGGACAGTGGTCAGGCAAAGGAGTGCTCACTTACTGAAGAGGACTACTCATGACTCAGGCTCTCCTCAAGAGGAGGACATCTGACCAGGCTTTAATACCTTGCGCTGAGCACTAGCCGGGGCTCTGGTAGCTCTAGCTATATTAGCTCTCACTTGTAACTGGAGAGCTGTTGGAAACAGTGCAGTTGCTGGACTTTTTATTATTGATATTGTTTATTGTTGGACTTTTGCCTGATGCCACCTTTTGGAACTCTGATTATACTTAACTGACATCCTGTGCATTTGGCCTTGACTATGTCTCTGACTTCTCTCTGGAAAATCCATGTTTGTCTGGTAAACTGTGCTCGACTTCTGGTTTGCTTTGACTTCTCTATTGCAATCAGGTTTGTGTTTGCATAACACTGAATTTAGTTGAAGGGGGACACTATGGAGGGGTCTAGGGACTGAGAGGTCATCTCAGGACGTTTGGGTAGCCCCTAGAGGGCTACTTATGCATCACCAAAAAAGAGGAAATGGACCAGCAGAAAGAGGACAAAAGAGGTTGCAAAATAAAATGAATAAGAATGCTAATTTATATGTGTAGATGCACATTTAGAAACAGTCTATAATTTCAATAAAAATGCAATTTGTCTCCTCATAGAGGGAAGACAGTGAGCAGGAGATCCGTGTCCATGCTCAGCGTACTGGCTGGAGGATAACTGTGGTCCCTGCTGCTCTCCCTCTTCATGGTTCTTAGACTTTAAACCAGACTTGGACTGGACATCTCTTCAGTAGGGATGTTGGAGGAATCAAGTTCTGGGGGTGAAGCTCAATGAGCTTTCGTTGGCTTGCCCCCCCCCCCCAGACTTCAACTTGTTTTCTGGAGCTGGCCTGACTTGGTCCACAGCAAGTTGGCCCAGTTATCAGATTTTCTGTCTTTTTGTTTCAGTTGCACAAATAGAAATTTTTCACAAATTGCAATTTGTGTAATTTGCACAAATTGCAACTGAAGTTTGCACAAATCACATGCTATTCGCACAAATCTCTCTTTGGCCAATTTTTAAAAAAATGTGGAAAAAGTTCCTGGATTTCAGGGAAAACCTGCGGTTCAGCTCGCAAATGTGAGCTGAGTCGGGTGGGCAGCAGGAGTCCTTCAAGCCCCAAAGGGCTGGATTTCAAAGCAACGGACATTGCTACTCTTCAGATAGAGGACACTTCCAAATAGAGGACCATTCTCTGTAAAATAGGACACCTGGCCACCCTAGGAACTCCTGTGACCCCAGTCCACCCATGTGGTGCCCTCCATATGTTTTGGACTTCAACATCCATCAGCCCTAAGCAGCACAGCCCGTAGTCAGGAATGCTGGGTAGTTGTAGTCCAAAAGATCTGGAGGGTACCAGGGTAGTGAAGGCTGCTGTAGTCCATTTGGTGATGGTGTCTAAAAATCCCTATGTAAACCTCTAGGCACCCCAGGATTAATGCATGTCAATGGGTTCAACCATTTGGAGACGGTCCCTGAAAACTCTTGTGTAACCAACCTCTTAGAGTTGTTCCCTAACGACCACTATATAAGCAAGTAGTTTGATTCAGAGATGGTCTGTTAAGCACACACACACACACTAATTCCGTATGGCAGAATTGGTCCCTAAAACCATCCAATGATTTCCCAGGACCGTTCGAAAGGAACCAGTGCATTCCAATGGCCCTTTGGTGTCCTTTTTAGTGCATCTCAAAAACTGAGATTTTCCCCGATAAATGGAGACAGTTGGAGCATATGTAAATCAGGCACACAGGACTTTGGCCTTAATTCACAAGTAAGGGCATCATCCAGGACTGAAAATGTCTTGCATCCAACATTAATGAAAACAAACAAATAAGCTGGGGTTTTTGTTCCCCAGGTTTGTCGATAATGATTCTTGAAAGCAGCCTGGCTCTGTAAAGGAAAACAGAGGGGGGCTTCTTACATTGAATGGACAAGCAGCCCTCCGGGTTGGTGCATCAGTACAGGGGGGACAGGCCAGGACACTGGAACCCTCTCTGAAGTCCCTTATTTTAACTGCTTACATGCTGAAAGAAACTAGATGCCAGGTAGTCCAAAGGAGATGCACATTTCCTATGCATATCTAATCAATGCTACTTATGTATATTTGTTATTACATTTATATCCTTCCTTTTCCTCCAAGGATCTGAAGATGGCATGCATGCTCCTTTTCATGAATCTGTTGTGGATTTTTCTCTGACATCCCTAGCCGTAACCTCTGCTTGCTTCCACCAGATAAGCCCAAAATGGTCCACTGACAAAGTAGGGGACCCACCAGAGAGTACTGTGCTCAGGACCCTCTCAAACCCAGAGCCAGCCCAGGCCAAATTTCAAGAATGTGGGATCTACTAGAACCCTGGAGTCCACCAACTGGGCCAGAAGCCAAATAGTTGTTTGGAAGGCAGGGGTGGACTAAAGCCTTTTCTCCATGAGGCTTTTATTGTGTGCTCATCATTCCTCATTCATGGTTGTTTACAGGTGCTTTAGATGACACCATGATCCTCCAGTTTTGCTTCTGTTTTTTAAGAGCACTTTCCGGGGGGGGGGGGCAGTGTTAGAGCAGGGAAAATGGGGTATTTCTGAAAGCGAAAGAAAAGGTATTTTCCTTCTTATTTATGCTATTCCACTATAGCACAGTGCCATCTAGAGGTTATGTAGTGGAAAAGCAGGAAAGGAAAAGCTCTTTGCGCAGGGTCTCAATTCTGTGATGAAAACAAAAGTAGATACAGTAGATTAACAGCCTCATGTAGAAGACAGGGTGCCTCGGAGCACATGCTTGAGCCCAGGAAGTTTCTTTTCAATCCCAGAACTGACTCAAAGTTCTTTTACACAAAAATCCATTTCTGGTTTCCCCTGCCGCAAATGTTCTTTAAAGCTCAATTTAGAACTGGGGGATGGGGGCATGGAGAAAATATTTTGGTTGTTGCCAGTGTCAAAAAAAATTGGAGTCAGAAACCCTTGCTGATCAACTGCAAATTCATCCAGAGATCTACAAGGAGAATGACCATGTGGCGCAATAGAGAGCCAAAGTCATAATATGTCAATGATGTAAGAAGAAGTACTTAAATGTGCTTTGATTAAGAGCTTTACCAGACCAGTCAGAGAAAGCTACTCTAGGTAATTAAATAGCTGGGGACAATTTTAACTAGCAAGGGCAAATTTTAATCAGTAGCACTTGCCAGTTAAGGGCGAGCTTACTTGTTAGTCTATTTTTGTTGTTGTTGTTAAATCTATGAAACTACCTTACACTGGGTGATCTCCCATGGTCTGTAGTTGTGACGTCTGAACCTGGCATGGTTTCCTCAGGGTGACTTATTTTTCATGAATAAGCCACCCTGAGATCCCATGGCTTGTTGTTGGGTTGTGCAGGGTGGCTTGTCATGACGTCTAAACCTGGTTTAATAGCTTCGGCATGGCTTGTTAGGAAGTGCTACTGAGGTACTCAGCAAGAGCAGCAAAAAATCTTGCTGTTCTTTGCTGCCGCCATCCTCCCTCAGCCCTTGTCAGTGCCCTTCATCCCATGCTCCTATAAGTTGAGAAGAAATGACACTGGAGAGTGTCCCAAATGCATTCGCAACCTTTTTTTTTTCTCGGTCTTGCGCAAGTGCACAGATGCGAACATCCGCCTCTATGAAACCTGTGTAATTTTCCCCTCAGCTTTACTGCTCTGCCATGAAATTTGCATAGTTTTAGCAATCTGCCTCACTGCTCTGCCATGGAATTTGCATATTTTTAGCAATCTGCCTCACTGCTCTGTAACCCTCATGTATATCTGACCGCTAACAATGGAGACCAGTGGAGCGAAGCCTCAAGCATGAAGTGGGAGGCGTGAACTGAAAGTCGCTGGCAGCTGCATGAAAAGGAGATGGGGGTGGGTGTAATTACTGAGGGACTAGATGAAACAGCCTTTTTTAAAAAAAAGAAAGATGTTCTCTAGCAGGGGAAGCGGAGGTTGAAATTGACAAGGACATTGACAAGAGCGGATATCAGTATGCTGGGCTAAATAGCAGACAGACATTTTTGTGCTCTTGCACACTTGCGCAAGAACCCCCCCCCCCATGAATTTGTCAAATCCCCTTTTAAATCCATCCAAATGGGTGACCATCACTACCTCTTGTGGAAGTGAATGTCATAGTTTAACTATGTGCTGTGTGAAGAAGGACTTCCTTTTATCTGTCCTGAATCTCCCACCAACTAGCTTCATGGGATGACCGCACTGGGTTCTAGTATTACGAAAGAGGGAGAGAAATGTCTCCCTATCCACTTTCTCCAAAATGCATAATTTTATACACTTCTATCATATCTCCCCTTACCCTCCTTTTTTCCAAGCTAAACAAGCCCAGCTGCTGTAGCCTTTCCTCATAGGGGAGTTGCTCCAGCCCCTTGATCATTTTAGTTGCCCTTTTCTGCACTTTTTCCAACTCTACAATATCCTTTTTTTGGGTGTAGTGACCAGAACGGGACACAGTATTCTAACTGTGGTCTCACTGTAGATTTGTAGAAGGGCAGCATGATATTGCCAGTGTTGTTCTCAATTCCTCTTCTAATTATACCTAACATGGAATTTGCCTTTTTCTCAACTGCCGCACACTGCATTGACACTTTCAACTAGCTGTCCGCCCCCCCCCCCATAGAACATACAAAACAGGGGCTCTACCACTGAGCTACAGCCCTTCCCCTCTGCTAGCTTGCTAATCAGACACCTTTAACTGGAAACGAGTTTGGGATTTTCTACATGTAAACTTTGTGATCTACTGAGCTATGAGATCTCCTGTCCTGGTTCTTTTTGTGTGTGTGATGGGGGGGGGGTGCATTATGTTGGGTTTTCCTTTTCACAATGATAGGCAGCTTGTGTTCTTTAAATGGTAAGTTATCTTGCACTTCCTTCAGTATCTCAAAAGACAAAGGTTTGCATTTCACCCCCTAACCAAACCAAACACTGATTTGAATAAATAGGTCTTGTGCTGTCTTGGGAAGATATCTAGACTCAGTCTTTTTATGAGTTTCCATGGTAAACTAATTCCAGAAATAAGATGCATCCAACCATACTGCCAAGTCCTCATGACACACAGATAGCAGGCTTAGGATCTTCAAGATCACAATGGAATCAGGGTTGGAGGTGTTCTCTTGAGTTATGCTGAGCTCTGGCCATTTAGGGCTTTCTGGGTCATGACCAGTACTTTGAACTGAGACCAGAAGGCAATAGGGAGCAGTGTGAATGCAGTGGAGCATTACTGTAATGTGCTTCCAATAGTCCACCCCTGTCGGAAGGCTACATGTTAGGCACCTATTCTAGGACATCTCCCTTGGAGACTGAACCTCTCTAGATCCAAAGATGGACTCTCTGGTGGATGGGGAGCAAAGTGGCTTCAGCCTCTGGTGCCCCAAGGTTGGCCTCTTCCCTAAGCTACAAAGCACCAAAGAGATATATAATCCCTGGGGAGGAGAAACCAAACTCGCCATTCCATGAAGCTGAAGTTTTTCTCCCTTGCTCATAATAGGCATCCCATGAAGCTGATTGATGGGAGATTCAGGACAGATCAGGAAGGACTTCTTCACACAGTGTGTAGTTAATCTATGAAATTTGCTGCCACAAGATGTAGCGATGGCCACCAATTTGGATGGCTTTAAAAAGGGATTGGAGAAATTCATGGAGGATAAGGCTATCAGTGGCAACTAGTCCTTGTGGCTCTATACTACCTCCTATGGTATCGGAGACAGTATGCCACTGCATTCTAGTTGCTGGGGAACACAAGTGGAAGGGTGCTATTGCACTCATGACCTGTTTGTGGGCTTCTCATAGGCATGAGCTTGGTCACTGTGTAAACAGAATGCTGGACAAGACGGACCTTGGTCTGATCAAGCATGGCTCTTCTTGTGTTCTTACATCCTTTATTGTATGAGGAAGAAATCAACTGAGGAGACCATTCAAAGTGGGGAACGGTGATCTGTGAAATGTGAGAGATAAGTGGACAGTCGGGAATCCTTATTCCACCTCCTCCACCACCACCACCTTCTTCTCAAACTTTGGGCTGGTCCTCATCCCCGCTCCACGTGAGTCTCAATAGACTTGTAGATGAACCATCATTCATTAAGTGAGTTTGAGGCTATTGGATGGGCTCTTATTTTACTACCACGGGTCACCGTCTGCCTGTCTGCTCCCATTTCAGGAATGGATGTTGGGGCATCTCATCTCAAGAAAATGGATCACCAACAGTGGTCCATCAGCCTGTCCCCACCACTGTTGCTTCCGTTTGTCTGTCTCATCTTGTTCTCTCATTCCTGGGCTGCGTAACAGTTTTCTCAGGAGTGTTCAGCTAGCTGACACATTTGCCACAGATGGATGGTGCGCGCAGAGACAGCTGTCACTCCCGATTTGCAGCGGCCGGCGTGACAGCGGGGCTGATGAGTCCTGAAAGGCCATCTCGTGGAGCACATGCACTCTGACATTTTGTGAGATGAGCCCTACAGACACCTCTCAGTGGACCTGGGGAGAAACTGGCAAGCTCGCTGTTTTGCCTTTCCCTCCCCTGCCCCCCCAGAAGCAGCCTCCAGGCTTGAAGAAAGCGTGAGCACTTCGGTGTGTGTTGTTTGCGTACATACATGCGCAAGGCAGATGTAAGCTAGGTCCTTCATACCACCGTCGCCACCAGCACGGTATGACAGGTGCAGGGTTTGCAGCAAGGGATGGAATTTCTGACAGCAGAGAAGGTTAAATTAGGGGACAGAGCTGGTTCTTTGTCAGTGAAAAAGAAGAGCACCTGGTTCTCAGGAGACCATCTTAAGCTGTCACAGATGTTCTCCATGCCATCATGCTAAATCCTGTACACTATTTCCCTCTGTAGAGGAAGGCTGTATCATACACAAGCACATAATTAAGAACTCTGTATGTCCAGTATGACTCATTCCACAGCTATCTCTATGTCTTTGTTGCTTGTGTGTAACCTTAATACCAGTTCCTCGGGCAATGCAATATAGGAGTTTGGTTCTGATTCGTAACATTCTAGTAGCTTCTCTAAGCCACATCTTGGCAGTGGTCACAGCTATACAGAAACACACACCCATGCACAAACACCCCAGTTCATCATGTGTTGGAAAGGGTTCCTCTCCATGCCTCTGAACCCATGCTGCCTTCATGGTAAGGTTCCCAAAATCTGTCCAGAAATGATGGAGAGCAGTATATAAATCTTGCACATCAATAATAAAGAAATGGACCATTTAAATTAAAATTAATTATTTTAAAAACCAAATAACTGGAGTGCACACCCCTTGGCTCCACTTAGTGTAGATGTAGAGTTTCAGGTGTCTAGGTTTCAGGTGTGTAGGTTTCACAATCTTGGTGCTATGGCACTGACAGACATCCTCTTTTATTACTACAGAGTGCACTTTTAGGCCACCCAATTACTTGATGTACTGGGCAGTGTATAAATCTTTTATCTTTGCTTAAGAGAGTCATAAGAACAACTATGAGACTGTTTTGGCCAAGTTTGACTGTCATTCTATCCCCAAGAGGATGTGGGTTACAAAAGGGCCTGCTTCTAGCAAAGAGCTCAGAAGCCGGACTAAACTGTTGAGTCATTTGTTTCTGTCTGGTATGAACAGGCTGCACACGCTGTCCTGGTTTGCATGATCACAGCAGGGAGGAAATACGTCCTGGTGGCTTATTTCTCCCACTGCGTGTGTTGGGGGTATTTGCATAATTACCCTCACTGCCGCAGCTTGCTGTGTCATGCAAACCCAGCAAGGGTGTTTAGTTGCTATGGGTAACAACCACCTCAGGACCCTAAAACAGCCCATGGCTTATTTCCCCCACTGTGACCATGCAATCCAGGCCAGTGAACTTGCTAACAAAAAGAAGAGCACCTTAGGGAAAGATTGGTGCTTGGAATTCTAGATAAAGGGCTTTCTGAAAGAACGTTGCTAATCAAGGACTTAGCCTTTCACAAAGCCATAGGCTGAGATGGCAAGATGGTCAGAGGGCTGAAACCTGGAACAGGGAGCAAACACAACTTGGGAATGATTGGAAGCTGGTGTGGTGTAGTGGTTAGTGTGTTGGATGGGGACTCCAAGTTTGAGAGATCCAGGTTCTAGCCCCCACTCAGCCCATTGTGGCTGAATCTACACGTAACAGTTATACCATTATCATACAGTTATAACTATTGGTTCCCATTGGTGCCATGTGTACCAATAGTTATGATAACAGTATAATTGCTATGTGTGGATTCAGCCTGTGTGACTTGGGCCAGTCACTGACTTTCAGTCTAACCTACTTCACAGTGTTGTTGTGATGATAAGATGGAGGAGGCAAAGAGGACCCTGTAAGCCTCCTTGGGTTCCTTGCATAAGAGAAAAAGGCAGGACAGAAGTGTAATAATAATAATTAAAAAAAACCCTCTACCCCACAAAATGCTAGAAGCAATTGCAGCAGCCATTACAGGATGTCCATGTGTCCAATTGCAGCAGCCATTACAGGATGTCCATGTGTCCAATTGCAGCAGCCATTACAGGATGTCCATGTGTCCAATTGCAGCAGCCATTACAGGATGTCCATGTGTCCAATTGCAGCAGCCATTACAGGATGTCCATGTGTTCAATTTTATAGAGGACGGTCCTCTATTTGAAGGGCTTTCCAGTCCAACTTTGATTTAAAGATAACCATTGGAAGGGAGAGCAGGCTGGAGCCATGAAGTTGCCCACCAGCAGTTACCACCAGGACAACAGACTATTGTGCTTTAATAATTAATTTACAAAACCTTTTAAAAAAATGAGTGGTACAAGGCAAGGGTGCCCATTGCTGTTGTTTACCTTGGTAATAGAGCTATTGGCGATAGCAAATAGATCTAAAGAAAGTATAACGGGGCTTAAAGCTGGTTCTGAATCTGTTAAAATTTCTTTATATGCAGGCGATGTTACGACTGCATTAGAACATCCATTGTCATCTGTTGTACCTTTATTCCAGATTATGGATAGATATGCAATGCTTTCAGGTTATAAAGTCAAATAAGGAAAAATCTGAGATTAATTATGCCAAAACCAGGCAGTATTGCAAGTGCTGGGATTGAAAAAAAGATTAATAAAGAAATGAGGTATCTGGGAATAAAACTTCCTAGAGATATTAGAAATTGTGTAAAGGTAAACTATCAATAACTATTGCATAGGGTAAAGAAGGATTTTAGAACAGTGGTCTAAATTAAATGTGTCTTGGTTAACACAAATGTCAGTGCAACCAAGGTTTTTGTTTTTGGCTTTGCTCTTGTTGATCCACTAAAGAGAGATCAGGAGTTGGGGAAAGGAACTGACATATTTTGTTTAGGATAAGAAATTCTCGAGAATTAAGATAGACAAGTAACAAGCTTCAAAATTAGGAGGAAGACTAGAATTTCCTTCATTGCAATTATGTTACGAAACAACTCAGTTTTTGTGAATGAAGATGCGGTTAACAGAAGTCCCATAAGGAATATATGTTGGAGCGTGAATGGGTTACTGCACTGTTGGAAACTTTGCCATGAGTGAAAAAAGAAATACAAATAAATATGGTAGGACTGAAATTGATCCCAGATCAGATCTTGAAAACCTGGACTAGTATAAAAAGTTGTCTGGAGATTTCACCTTTGGCCTTTGTACTTAAGCATGACAAGTTTGGTAATCTATCTGAAAGATTTAGGATTTGGGAGGGAAAAATGTTTTTAGATTTGGGGATTTAATTTCAGGGATGATTAATAGGGAACAGCTTGAGGGCCAGGAGAGGATACCACCTTGGTACTAATATCTTCAGATCCGACATTTCATTCCACAAGGAATAAATATAACACAATTTCTAAAAAATGGCCTAATATGAGGAACTTTTGATGACATTAGATCAAACACATGTATTCTGGTATCATAAACAGTTTCAGAAATTAAAGAAATATATAGGTTGGCATGGGCAAAGGATTTAGATATGGCTATTGGATATAAAGATTGATAGAAGGTCTTTGATATACACTTTTTTGTTGTTTGTATGAGATTGAAGGAGGCCCAGTTAAAAGTTATTTTTCATTGGTATATGACTCCAGGTGGAATGAACAGAATATATTGCACCAATACATTTGGTTGTTGGAAATGTGGTGAATTGGATATTGGTTTGTTGCATGTCCTTTGGAGTTATCCTACAGTACAATTACATGGGAGGCAAACATTTTATGGGATAGAACAAATGATGTGGTTTAATTTAACTATGAGTGTTTTATTAATATTGTTTAATTATATAACTGGTGCCCCTCCCATGTGATTCTTGGTTGCTAATCCTTTGGTAGCTGCAAAGGTTCTGTTGGCAAAATATTGGCAATCAGCAAGGATACCATGTATTATGGAATGGTTGTTTAAAATATTTCAGTTGGCCCATGTGGAGAAATGGACAGAAACTTGGGGTTATTTTTAGAAGCGCAAAAGCTCTGTTGCACAAACAGAGGGACCTAGGAGCAGAACATAACCAGGGGAGGTGAGCAGCTCTGTTGGATACTGCCTTCGATATAGTGTTTCTGTGTTAAAGTAACTAAGGGTGCAATCCTATGCATGTTTAGACAGAAAAAACTCCTATGACTCCCAGAATGCCCCAGTCAGCCATGCTGGCTGGGGCATGCTGGGAGTTGTAGGACTTTCTTCTCTCTAAACATGCATAGGATTGTGCCTTAAGAGAACAATCCTCTGGCCCCTAGACAGAGTTGGGTGGGGGGATAGGATACTTTGGATTCCTGGATCCAAGGTCGGAGACAGCGCTCCAGCTTTGGACCCAAGAGTCCGAGCTCCCTGCCCCCTCACAGCTGGCGTGGAGAGAACTGCACAAGCTGCCTCTCAGAGGTTGCAAAGGTGACCTTGGGGAGGGCAGAAAGGGGGCATGCCAGGGGAGGGGAGGATACTGGGGAAGTGGGGATCTGAGCTATCCCAAGCCTCCGTCACTACCCCAGGGCCAGCACTCCGTCACTACCCCAGGGCCAGCCCAAGCCACTTTGCTGGCACCCTTTCCCAAGTCTGTGTACAAAAGCCCACCAGACTGGCCATTGAATGGCACCCAGCAACTTCAACACTCTCCAGCACTCCGAAGGAGCTATCCAAGGTGCTGAACCTGTTTTTGGATTGCTTGGATAGCTCTTTTAGAGTTCTGCTGCTTCTGACAGAAACCCAGAATGGATTTGCAGCCCCACTGAAACTGGAGCCACCAGCCTCCGCTGACTATCACAGATGCCTATACAGAACCCTGAGCATTGTAGGTTGGCGAGAATGCTGAAAATTGTTAGTGCGAGATCTCTGCCCTCATTTCACAGGACTCCGGTGTGCCGTTCGTAGAACTGGTCCAATCTGGGGGCTTAAAACGCAGCAGCAGGAACCCCTTTGTGAACCTCCCCTTTGCCAACTTCAGCACAGAGGCTGCACAGCCCGAATGTCCTTTTCCTTCTGCAGGGGAGACGGACAAGGGATTTTCTCCCAGCACTTCTGCCTATGTAGTATAGACTCTGTTCTGCAGGGCTGCCAAGTTGATTTGTTTTCCTCCCTTTGAAGGGTGGCAGTGTAATGGGGCAGGAGGCGGGGGGGGGGGAGATTTGCAGTGGTTAAACTCCTGGATCGCTATTCTCCAGTCCTGACATGCCAAACGTTTTGAGCAAAGAATCGGCAGAACTGTGGCTTTTCCTGTCCCAGGAGTCTGAGCCCATCTCCGACAGTCTCCCGAAGTAGAAAGCTGATCAAGGAGAACACTGAACATTTGTATGGCGCTTTCAAGCGTTCAAAGTACTTCACATAGTGCTGATCCTCACAACAACCCTGTAAGGTAAGTCAGTATTATTATCCCCACCCCCCACCCCATTGCAGGGTGAGGGGAGATTGAGGCTGAATGTGAGTGGCTTGCTTAACACTCCCCAGTGAGCTCATGCCAGAGGCGAGATTTGAACCAGGGACTCCCTGATTCATAGCTCAGTCTTTCAGCCACTACACGATACTAGCTCTCACCAGTTGTCACTGCTGGCCGTTCACTTCTCTGTCTCACAAAGTGATCTCCCATATGGGAGACTCTGAAAAATTATATTCCTAAAAAATTATATTCCTAATTTAGGAGCCCTGGAGGGAGTTTTGTTCCTATTTTTGTTTTGGTGAAGGCAGAAGTGTGTGTGCAAATTAATGCCAGTTTGACCTGCCTTCACAGTTTAAAAAAGTAATGTGAGGTTTTGCGGATGGGCGAGGGTGTCAAAGAGCATCTGCAAGAGTAAAGATGAAGGGTACATTGCTGAAATATATGAATGCCTGCAGGTGTTACTTTATATGTTGTGCCCATTCTAAAAACCACTATCTGCTGTGTGGGGTGATTCAGATCACCATCCTATACTCACTTACCTGGGAGTAAGCCCCATTAAAATCAATGGGACTTACCTCTGAGTTGACAGGTATAGGATTTCACTGTAAACAAATCCCAATTTCTATTCTTCCAACAGAAGAGAAAAACCCAGGAGTCTCCCTCCCTTTTTTTGTCTTCTTCAGAGTCAGTTTTAGATTGTAGACAACCTGGGGACAGGGACCTTCTCTTTCCGCTTATGAAGTGCTGCGTACGTTGACAGCCCTGTGGGACAAAAGAGAGACAGGCAGACCATTAGGAACCAGTGACTTGTTTTCCCACTGCAATGTTAACCATACTAATAATGAAAACAATGTGATAAGATATGTCATGCTTAGATTTTGTTCTCAATATGCCCCGTGATGTTATACTCATTCCACTGGTCTCGATGCTGTGAATGGCTGGATGGTTCCAAATCTGCTGGGTTAAAAGAAAGATGCTAATAATGATACCCTTAGTCTAAACTGTGTGTGCACACACTTGTGTGTGTGCGTGCACGCACGCACGCACATGTGTGTAAATGAATGAGAAAGAGTGAATGACCATATTTTGAGGAATCAAGAATTTATTTTACTTCACTAGGAAGGAGAGTATATGGACTGATGTATTTGAAGTGTGTGTGTATTTCTTTTACTTCTTTATATCAGTATACAGACTGATGTTTTGTATTTGGAGTGTGTGTGTGTGTGTGTGTGTGCATGCGTGTGTAAATGAATGAGAAAGACTGAATGAATATATTTGGATGAATCAAGAATTTATTTCTTTTACTTTACTAGGAAGGAGAGTATACGGACATGTTTTGTATTTGAAGTGTGTGTGTGTGTGTGTGTGTGTGTGTGTGTGTGAAGCATCCATCCACACACCAAACCTGCCCTCAACTCCCAGTGAGGCAGAACCCACTGAAAGTGGATCAAGGCAAACTTCCCTTTACATCTTCCAGGCCTCGAATGGAACTTGAAAGGCTCCGCCAGGAGCCACAGATACAAAAAGAAGCAATCCAAAAAACTTTGGGTCAGGTGGGGATTTCTGTCTTGTGGGGTTTGCGCTGGGAAATTCTCTCCCCCTCTCCCCTGATTAAAGATTCCCTGCTCTCTCTTTCTTTTTCTCTCCCCCCTTCTCTTCTATTCCTTCTTTCACTCTATCTTCCCTCCCACCCCCCACCCCCCCTGCTTCCCATTTTGCCGTACGAATAGCTGAGAGCAGCAAGGCATGTGACAATATTTTCCTTATAGGGGCAGGAGTAATCCAAGGCTGTGTCATGGACACCCTACGGCCACACTTGCAGACAATATATACCTACCACACCATCTCAAATGCTTCTCATTTTCACAGAGAGAACATCAGGCAGAGCTGGGGGGGGGGGGGAGAGAGAGAGAGGGAGAGAGAGAGAGGGAGAGAGGGAGAGAGGAGTAGGAAAGAGAAGGTCCTGCTTCAAGGTAAGACACTTTGGGGTTTTTTTTCCTAATAAAGACTCTAGAAGGGCTGGAAGGAATCCAAGTTCTTGGCAGAACTACAGCAGCTGTATTAAGCTCCAAATTTTACCTGTGGGGTTTTTCCGGGGGGGGGGGGTGACAGAGGGAGTCTCTCTTTTGAAAAGGGCATGGAAGAGGTTTAGGGACTCTGCTAACCCCCTGAAAAAGTGTTACGGTTGGATAATGCCCATGCATTTCGGATAAGGCATAGCTTCGAGAATCCCACCGCCTCTCCCAGGGTTCACGTGGCTTCACAGTTTCTTATTCCATTTCAAGTAAATGCTGGAAATTCAAACAGATCTAACTTTTTGGCTTCTCTCTGGCTCATTTTCTCTCCAGAGCCTTTTCTGAGTCTCTGTGTGCATGGCACAGTCTCTTCTTGCGTCCGGGGCTGCTTGTTCGCAAACATGATTGTCAATCCCTTTCCAGGTTTTAAATACGACCCCCGCGTCAGGGCTATTAATCACATCCAAGGGTTTTTTCTTTTAAAAATTTGGTCTAAACTTGGAACTTTGGGACTTGCGCCATCTCTTCCTCAAAAGTCCCATCTCCAGATGGATTCACCCGGTGATCACTAAAAATGGCTGGTTTTGCCTAATTAAGTCCTGAGAGCACTCTGGTTCTTTTCAAGAGTGATGCTTATGCTGTTGCTGTTGTTGCATTTCCTGCTTTGATCTTTCAAATGTAAAACGTACTTCGCTTAGGATGCACACACAGCTTTGCATTTAAACGGTATCCATACAATTCCAGACTTAAAGGCGTGCCCTTAAGAGAGTAAACAATCAGGGTAGGGACCTGGATTGCAATTCTGCATGCCGTTTTGGCTGCTGAAATCCCACTGAAACGTCAATGGGATTCAAGCAGCTTCATTCTGTAAAGAACTGCAGCTTAGGTCTTTGCCTATAACTATTTCAAAGACAGGTTTCTGCTGCTTTGCTTTAACCTGGGATGTGCACAGGCGAGGAACGTAGCTATAGTTATTTGATTAGAACACGGGTGCATGTGTGAGTGTAAGTTTGTGTGTGTTTGTGTGTGTGTGTAATTGATGGCCAACCCATGGTTAGTGAGCCACACGTGGCATCCAGACACCTCTTATGTGGCTTCTGGGGAGGTCAGGAAACAGAGTAGAAATGGACACGACAGAGAATGCTTTCATTGTCTATGGGTTGAATCCAGATTTAGTCATTCTTGGAGCAGACCCATTGAAATCAATGGGAATTCAGCTAGCTTAACTTAAGCCTCACTGATTTCAGGGGGTCTACTCTATGTAATAGCGGAATCTGGATCCGACCTAATATGTCCACAGCAGCCGGAGGGTCAAACGAAGGGGGGCTTTGGAGGAAAGGGAAGCAGCAACTGCTGATGTGCAGTCTTTGTGGGTGGGGGGGTGCTGTATATTGAGTCTCCCTGAAATTCATGAGCTGGATTGAGGGAGGACAAGAAGCAGCAGCACTATGACCTTGGTCCTGGGGTGGGAGGAAAGGAAAGACAGGCTGGGGGCAGCCTGCCCTCTGCGAGGACTTTCACATCAGTTTCATGGCAGCTGGATGACCCCCGCCGTCGGGGAACTGTGGGTGAAAGACTCAGTATGAGCAGGATCTGAGCAGGAAGAGTTGTTTGGACTGGGAGGGAGAAGCACAGGGGTGATGGGGTGACCTTCGGAAGCAAGAGGGGGCAAAGCCGGGGTTGAGGGGAGCTGGCTGTGCATCTTATGACTCTGATCCATAGGTTTGGATATGTGGATTTAGGCTTAGAAAAGTTGCGCTCTGATCTGTGAAAAGGCAAGGACCCCCCCCCCCCAAATAATCAGTGAGAAACAGAGATCCCCTTTATAATATTGTCAGTATCCCCACTGTGCACCCCCAAAATGTATTGTGCGCTTGCTTTCTTCTCCTGCTCAAATGGAGATCAAGTCACACCCTGTGGAGAAACTGAGCTTTTGGGTCTTGTGCGATGGACACCTCTGCTGCGTTTCCTAAGATGCTTCAGATAGCTCAGATAAGCTGTACTATGGCATGGACATACAGTGGTGCAGCCAGGGCTTGGGGGCAAGGGTCAGGGCTCCCCAGCCAAGCCCCCCACCAATGACCAGCAGAGAGCAGCAGATGATAACATCAGGGCGACAGAAGCAAACCCCGTCTTATTCCTGTAGTCTTGGTGGTGCTATGATTTAAGTGAGTTTAAAATGCAAAACTGCACATGCTCAGAGGTTGGGATGTGTTGTTGTTGTTGTTGTTTTATCAGGGCTGACAAATAGTTTTGTTGTTGTTGTCCTAACATATCGGGAACATCGATGCAGTCTTAAAGCACGGAATGGCGGTTGGAGGGAAGAAGAGAAATTGTGTGCTTCACAACTGAAGGAATCCACACGGCCATTCAAGCGGGGGGGGGGGGAGTGCAGAAGACCATTATGTACAGGGTCTAAAATGACCCAGCTGCAACACAGTGGACATAAGTGGAGACAGGACAAATGCTAAGTAGTCAACAGGCTGAAATACAGAACCAGACAAGGACCACGTTACAGCTATTAGCCATGATACAGCTCTTAGCCACTATAGCTAAATGAAGATTCCATTGTCGGGCAGTATGCTCCTGAATACCAGTTTCTTGGGGGCAATAGGGAGCAGGGGCTGTTGCCTTCATGCCCCACTTGTAGGCTTTCATCAGGTGGGCCACTGTAGAAAACATCATGCTAGACTAGAGGAATCTTGCTGTGACCCGATAGGACTCTTCTTATTTTTGCTCCCATCCTGCTGCTGGGAGGAAAAGCATGGCTCTTGGGTCCTACCCCACTAAGGCCCATTTTAGCTCTCCTCTCGTGGCATTTATTCCCACATGTGTGCTAAGTTGGTTTGCTTTTTGTCTATATAAATTTGGGATGCCACAGCACACAATAAGGAGGATATGCAACAGTTGACCACCCAGTAGGCACAGTACGATCACTGTAAGAATTGTGATTTTATAGGAAAGCAAACCGTCGGTGTGACGGCACGTAAATACTGATACGCCAGCCATGGTAGCAGTCATTTGAGGGATGTCATCCGAAGTGTAATTTTGGTGAGCCACTTGGTTTTATAAAACAAAGGAAGAAAGCTTGTGAGGTGTCAAGGCAAGGGAGGTATTGGTAAAAACAATTTACTTTGAAGCAAAAAGATTTCAGAAAGCCAATATCCTCTTTTTGCATTTTGGGATCTGTTCATGTACAAGGCAGAGGTAGTTCTCTGTCCTGCTGAGATCTTCATCATGGTGTTTCACATGCCACTACTTAACGTCTTGGAACGCCAGCAGTGTACGTGAGGTGCTGTAAACAGGAACAAGCTTTGTGTTTTTTACAATCTGGATTAGACAGGCAAACTAGGGAGATGAAGTGTAGGGAGAGATAGGTGGAAGGTTGGATGAAGTTAGTAGGGTGATGGACTGAATGTGAATCCTGCCACCAAGGCAGCACAAGCATTTGAAATGTTAGATGGAGGTCAGTGTTTTCCCCCCACCCCACCCAGATAGCACCAAGATAAAGGGCTAGAAATCATTCCAGAGGCTGTGAAAGTCTATTCTGCTGTTTTAGGAGAGCTGTGGTCACTCGCTTTTCCGGCAATGGCATCCCATGCTTAATGTCCACCAAAATCTGTGTTAAATCACCATGGAAAGCCTGGATCCCAGTGAATGTGGATCTCATTTAGTGACAAACAGGCTATGCATGCATCATGTTGATGCTCTTAACAACATAACCTTCTCTCTGGAGCTGTATGAAACTACCCAGATATGGAAAGATTAAAACATTTAGCAAATGCAGACACAAGCGATCAAGCAGCTTAAAAAAACAAAACAGAACAGAACACAATGAGGATATCTAGATGTGAAGAACTCATGACAAAGCGCCAAGATTCGTGTTTCTGAGCCAGGAAACATACAATTCAGTGAAACCACTAGGCTCATGCTGCTGTTCTTTCCTGCCTAAATCATCCATCGGACCTCCTTCCTTACAGGACATCGGAGCACAGGTTGGGATTCAGATAATTCAAATCTCACCCTTAAATCTCCAAGCAATTTCTTCTACCAAACTGAGACATTTTAGCAAAATGATACCACTATATAAAAACAGCCACAAGTATAATTACTTAAAGAAACAAAATGAAAAGGAAATGAATCTGAAAGAAGTGTATCCACACTATAGATATCCAAAATAAACACAAAACAATGATCACTTTCAACATTTCAGATTAAGATTCCAACAAAATGCCGTAATACAATGGGGCTTTTAACACATCTCCAAAAAAAATTAAAAAATCAGCATATCTCAAGAACAACTCCATCTTATTTTAAACTCATGAGGCTGTTTCTGATCCCAAGCAGGACGTGACTCTTATTTTAAAATATTCCTCCAAAGAATGCGATAGATGCTTCTTATCTGTCAACATCATTTTCTTTTTAAAACACTCTCATTGCACTGATTGTGGGATGACATCTTTAGGATGCTGGTGATGATAGCTGCTGTGGTTGAACAGGGAAACCTCATTTCTCCCTACAAACCCATTTACTGCTCCTGCAAGGGCTTTCAAAACAGCGTCGCACGGGGTGTGCTAGAATGGCCACACAGCCTCACAGGTGATTCCGTTCCCCCCAATATGGTGTACAAAATATTGAATGCACTCTTTGAGACACCAAGACAGTTGGCTTTCCATCCCAGGTATCCAGAAAGAAGCAGACATGCCTATGGCCATTCCAACATGTCCCCATTCCCTTTATTTCCGATGTTCAGGGTGTGAGTGCCGTCGCTTATGTGGCTATAACAGCACCATCCGCACATCAGCAGGCATGGGGGACTCCCATGGTTTGCAGAAATGGAAACTAGAAAGGGAGAAAAAACCCTAGTGGAAGGGGAAAGCCCCTGAACAGCCTAATAATAACTGAGCATGCTCAGATGTATTAGAATGCTGACTGCCTGTTAGGAGGAAAAAGTGGAATGGAGTGAATGGAATCCTGGACAGAAGCATCCTATGCTGCAACATTTTGTTGCAGGTTCTGCTTGTGCTTTTCCAAATTTATTTATTGTTTATTATTAAATTTCTATACCGCCCAATAGCCGGAGCTCTCTTAATACCAATGATTTTAAGAAAACACAAAAAGTGTAGTTTTGTGCAGGTTTTCTCCATTCTAAAAGGTTGAAATGTCTCTCTTAAGCCTTAGTTACTTGAAGCAAGAGGCTTAAGCTAAGATATGTCTATACTTTTGTACTTTTGGCCCCGCCCTTTTCCCCTTCAACCCCACCCCTTCTGCATCGGCCCCTCCCATCATTGGAATGCACCCCCCTGCAAGCTTTTCCGATGCTGGATTTGGCCCTTGGGGTGAAAGCGGTTCCACAATCCTGCCCTAAGGATTCCACAAAAGCATCTTTGTGATTCTTGGCATCCCAACAGCGTTGAATGGGATTTTGAATTCTTTTCAACAAAATTCCACCCACCCACCCACCCATTTACCTGGGGGATCAAAGTAAGCTCGGCTGGATCTCAATGGCTACAAAACGATCGTGTTCACATTTGGCCAACCTTTATGGCCAGCAGGTTTTGTTGAGTAGTGCCATGAAGAGAGGAAGAGCAGGCGTGCACAGGTCTGAGCAAAAGCACTCCAAGGAGAGAGCCAGTGTGGCGTAGTGGCTAGAGCGTTGAACTGGGAGCCGGGAGATCCGGGTTCTAGTCCCCACTCAGCCATGGAAGCTCACTGGGTGACCTTGGTCCAGCCACGGACTCTCAGCCCAACCTACCTCACAGGGTTGTTGTTGTGAGGATAAAATGGAGAGGAGGAGGATAATGTAAGCCGCCTTGGGTTCCATGCAAGAGAGGAAAAAGGCGGGATATAAATGCAATAAATAAATAAAATAAGTAGAGTTGGTGGATGACTTGGGCAACAAAGACCAGCAGCAAAAAGCCAGTGATGTTGCCCAGTGTTATATATCCTGGCTCAGAAATATGAAACTCAGTGGCTGCTCATTAGAAGAATTGCAGTGCCCCACACCCATCAAACTAGTTCTTTAAAATCTGGAATATTGCCATGATGATGAAGCTGACTTACTATGTTCATGCAAGAGAAAATCACTTACTGGAAGATAAGCTTGTTGAAAAATGGGTAACATTTGTTGCATTCTGGAATGATAAAGTCCAAGATAATGTTTGTCCGTTCTCTCTTTGTCCAGGAGACCACATGACCCTGCCCTTTCCAATAAATATTCAGGAAGAATTTCTGGGCTGCAGAAGCTTTGCAAAGAGCCCAGGGCTGTTGCAAATAAGACCAAATTGGACTTTTGGAGCTTTAGAAAAAACTCTTAGCTTGCTTGCTGTATGTTGCTGCAAGAAAGAAGTGAATTTTTCTGAAACTCTAAAAGGCCCATTTGTTCTTCCTTTGCACAGCTTCTGAAGTCTGGGAGCCCCTCCTTGAATGCCCATAGAAGAGGGCATTGTCACATGGTTTCCTGGGAGTTCAGAAAGAGATGCTGGGCTGGAGAAGCTTCTCTCTAAAGAGTCCTGGGCAGCTGCAAGTGCGAGGGGGGGGGGGGTTAAAGTAAAAAATAAATAAAAATAGAAAGATCCTCAACCACCACCTACACTTAAAAAGGTCAGTGGAAATCCTGTCCTCTTCCCCAAGGAGAAAGTTTTTCGAAATTCTCACCTCCCCAGCCTCTTTCGCCAGAGTTCCCCCCCCCCTCCGAAATGCTGAAAGTGGAAGAAGTGACATTTTTGGCACAGTGCTACTACTGCGTGCAGAGCTTCTGTTCTAACTGGAGTTGTTGGAGGAATCCATTTGGGAGGTGGAGCTTGACAAGCTTTCATGGGCACAGCCTCCCAGACTTCAGTCTGTTTTCTGTTAACTGGCCCAGCTCACCTGGCAGTGAGTCAGGCCAGTTAGTGGGTTTTCATCTGCACAAATTACACCTGCAATTTATGCAAATTTGCATAATTTGCACACATTATGCAAATTTTAGCTGCAATTTGTGGAAATTACACGCGTTTGCACAACAGTTTGTGCAAATCTCTATTTGCGCAAATTACGGCCTCCCCCCACCCCCAAATACAGAAAAAGTCCTTAGTCTTCAGGGAAAATCTGTAACGCAGCTCACACACAAATACGAGTCAGGCAGGCAGCAGAAGATTGTTGAGCCCCCAAACGGATGGATTTTCAAGCGACAGACATCCGTAGTTCTACCGCTGAGCCACAGCCCCTTCCTTGCAGATCTAGGGGTGGCAGCGAGAAGGAGATCCCTCTTTCTCCCTCTACCCCTCTCTGGCACTGGCAACAGCACTGAGGCAAGCGTTGGGTGTGCTAGGAGATGTAGCGACGTCCCTGGTGCCAGAGGGAGAAAGAGTATGGTTTGGTGGGTGGGAGAGGGAAGGGTTTGGAAGTGGGCAGGCAGTCACACAGGTAGGTGTTTGAGGGGGGCGAATCTGGAAACTTGGTTGGGGGAATTGGGGGAGGGACTGGATCCCATTGAACTCCCAGTGATAATCAGGGATGTTTGTTTGTTTGTTTATAGCATTTTCACACTGGTCTGGCTGAAAAAATCTGCCAGAGTGGCTTACAAAGATGAATAAGAAAACACACATCATGATATGTCATGGTCCAATTTGTGTGGCTGAGAATACACTGAGCTTGTCATTTGGGGGGGGGGGAATAGGTTTTCCGAGGAACCAAATTCTAAGCTTGATTGTTGGAGTTTTCCCCATCACCACAGGAGACTAGAATTCACCCCTGCCCCCTTTCCTGTGGAACTTTTCTCCCTAATTTTGGTTGCACTTCTGTCCACATGCATTTATCTCCACAGAGCACAAAAGTTCCATCTCAATAAACCCTGAGTGCAACCTTTTTTTTTTTTTCTGTTGAGGCCTGTGTTTTACCCTCATGGCTAATCTGGTGGGGGGCTGCAGTGGGTGGGGTTAGAGCCAAAAGTGGGTGCAATGTTCCTTTTCTCCTTCTGCCGCCCCCTTTCCTCTCTCTTCCTCTTTCTTCCCACCCAGCAGGCTGCCAGGGAAGTGACATTTTGCTTAGGGTGGCCACTAACACAATGCCAAACAAGAGGACACCGGTTTCATTAAAATGTGCACATGCTGATTTATAGGTACAGACACACATTTAGAAGTAATGATTTCTATCATTTAAATAGAAATGCAATACATCTCACTGAAGCTTAGAAATGAGGCGAGTAAGGAGAGACATGATAGAGGTACATAATTGTGCATGGTGAGGAGAAAGTGGAGAGGGAGACATTTTTCTCCCTCTCCCATAATACTAGAACCCAATGGGGTTGCTGGGAGTTGCAGTCCAACACATCTGGAGGGAACCAGGTTGGGGAAGGTTGGCTGGATCAAGGCAAAGCCTTCTTTAAGTCTCAATGGGGGTTGAATTTGATGGTCTTATAGGCCCCTTCCAACCCTACTTTTCTATGATTCTATGATAAGTCTCATGTGTAAAAACAACAACAGTCAGGCCTTATATGAGCATGTGTTGTCTGCTGTTAGGGAGTTGGCAACCTTCCTTCCTTTCCTCCCTTATTTTTTGAAGCCAGTTTCTAACTTCATATGGAAAAGTCTGAAAACCGATCAGTAGGATAGCTTGGAAGGGTTAGAAATCAGAAGGAAAACTAAAACAGAATCCCATTTAGACAATGCGAAATAGTTGAGGAACAATCTGCCCCTTCCTTCCTTGGGCAGGTTGACTCTCTCACGGGCCCACTTCCCACATGTGGCAAGCGTGGTTGTCTGTTGCTTAGTACAGGGCATAAACTGGATTGTGCCTTTGGTTTTTAGGTTAATTCCGTCACCGCTGATTTAAGAGTCAGTTTATGTTTTTGAACATTCAGGAGTTCGTCCACCTTGTATATGCAAATATGACATACAAATGCAGGTCACACCGCCTTGGCAGCCCCCCCCCCCCAATGAAAAGCATGCTTCAGAGGCTACAATTCTAGGTGGAGGAGTGGTGCTTAACCCTTTCTCCACCAGCCATCTGGCTACTCTAAATCACTCTGCTGAACTGCTTTTTCCCCAGCGGGGTTCTTGCTGGATAATTTCCCCCTTGGTTTAGTGGTTAGACTGTTGGAATGGGACTTGGGAGACCTGGGTTCTAGGTCCCATTCAGCCATGAAGCTCACTGGGTGACTTTGGGTCAGTCACTAACGCTCAGCCTAAACTACCTTACAGGGTTGTTGTGAGGATAAAATGGAGGAGGGGGACCATGTAACCCACCTTGGGTTTCTAGCAAGAGGAAAAAAGGTGGGATAGAAATGGAATAATGAATAAGAATAAGAAAAATAAATTACAATTTGGAACCATGGGGTGAGGGAGAGGTGGAAGCAACTTGGCAGGATGTGATTTTTGAAAAGGAGAATGGCTGGTGTAAGAAAGGGTTAAGCACATGCAGACACCTGCCATTATGCAGGTCAGAATTGCAGTCTCCAGAAACACACTTCCATTCACAAAAAGGACAACAACACAAACCTTCCAGGTCTTCCTTGCATGCATTTGCAGGTAGGTAGCGGGTACTTTGCCCCCTGCCATTGCAGTTTTGCAAAGCTCAATCTCCAAAGTTAGATGCCAGCTTGAAAAACACCCTGCAAGGAGCCGTGATGGGAAAATGTAGAACATGGAGCACATACATCAGAGATATGTTGCCCTGTACCTTGTCATATTTGGTATACAGCCTCTCCGATACGCCAAATTTAGATTTACAACTTGCTGCATAAATTAAACTACTCATCCTTTGTTTAATGGAAGATGTGCTGAATCTATGGGATGTGTAGAGGTGAATTTCAATGTATTTGAACAAAGCAAGATAAAAACACCTCTAGCCTTTCTAATGAGACCCTGGCAACTAATTACACTGAAATAGGTCATAAAGTCTGAATTCACTTGGTTAATTACTGACTCCTTTGCTGTCAACTGCTATCAATCCTTTTAATAGCAAACTCTGTGCATCCGTGCCAACAGAAAGGAAGCAAAAACAGGGCCACTGAGAAACACGAGGGATATATCAGCGTGCGCATGGGAACCCTGAGGTATGCAGTAGAAAGAACAATCTATATAAACAAACAACTTTAAGGGGACCACACACACACACAAATCCAGAAGCTTGAGCATGCTCTGTAGATAGGAGGACCCGCAAAATATTGAGTGTCAGTTGGAAAAGAAAAAGAGAAAACTGAGGAATGAGAGGAGATTGGCTTGCTTGAGCCTGTAACAGCTTATAGTATCCCAGAGTAAGGCTGGCTGGAACCTCAAGCAGCAATATTCCCATTAAGGGATGAAGATATATGGCCACAATTAGACTGGGTTTGCAGCATTAGGAGAGGGGCATTTAACCCTTTCTCTCTGTGCCATTTTCCTGCTGAAAATCCCCCCTCCCACCCTTCCAGCTGCGATTTGCTCCACAGGGCAAAGCACATAGCAGGGGAGTTGAACCTCTTTTAGCCTGCAGGCTGAATTCCATTTCAGAGAAACTCTTGGGGGCCACATTCCAGTGGTGGGCAGAGCAGAAGGCAAAGGAGAGAGGAGCCAAAAATACAAAAAACAAGCATTTTTTTTTTATCTTAAAGCTTTTCCTGCCAGCAACCGAGCCTTAGGAGAGTCATTTCAACCTGTTAGGACTGAGAGAAACTGCACAAAGCTGGGAAAGCACCGAATAATCAGTGGTTGGGGGAAAGGGGGTGGAGCCAGAAGGGATGGGGCCTTCTGGGGATCCTGGAGGTCCGGATGTGGCCCCCAGGGGCTGAGGTTCAGCACCAGTGGCATATAGGAACCCATATGAGCCCACCGCAATCTGAATCCCCCTGCAGCTGCTGTTAACCCATTTAAAGTCCACAGGGAATCCTATCCGCAGGAAAACCCTTGTCATATCTAATCCTTTGGGTCTCAGACCTCTTCCAGGGAGATGGCTCATGGAGCTGATAGTCACTGCTGTTCCACTCAGTGGAGACTGGTGTCTATGATGTCAGTGGGGTGGTGAATCTGCTCTGGGTTTCAGTCAGAACTCTAAAGGAGCTATCCAAGGTGCTGAGCCAAAGTCCCCCATTTTGGATATAATGGAGAACTCTGGCTTAACGCAAACCAGAATCTCCACACCGAAGGTGGAGTATGATTGGAAGCAGGGGTGTTGTTAGGCTTGGCCCAGAATCTACTTCCCAGGGCCCTGGATCTATTCCACAGAGCTCTGAGTGTCCATCAGTGCCAATGGAACTTGTGCGTTTTTTCTCAGCTTAATTGCCCTGCAGGGGGATGGGGCAATTTTCAAGGGAGAAGGCAGCTGGGGTGGGAACGGTTGACTCTCTCCCCTTCCCATATGCTGCAACACACACACACAGATATTCCCCTGCATAGCAATTAAGCTGAGAAAAAAACCTTTTCCATTGTTTTGGACTGAACTGGGTCAGAGTACAAATTAATTGAAGATTTTTTTATTGTAGATGATTTGGATGAGACATTAATGGGCTGGTTTTGCTTCCTATGAAATTTAAATACATCCTAGTAATTATTTCTAAATGTGAATATATAGGTATAAATTAGCATATGCAGATTTATGCAGATTTGTGTCCTATGTGCCTGGGGCCCAAATCTTTTAATTGCCTAGCAATGCCCCTGATGGGGAGAGGGAAGGAGCATGTGGCCATGATGCTCGTCCACAGTTTCATAAGTCATGAAGCTTCATAAACCATGGTTTGTGGTATGTAAACCATATGAACCATGGTTCATAAACCATGGTTTATGAAGCTGTGAACTAGGGACGGTTGAGGATTTAATTCAATTTGCAAATTGAAGCCAACCAACTTGATCCTGGGCCAATGTGCCGATCAGGATGCAATTATCCTTTGGATTGTGGACTTTTCCGAATTGTGCAATGCAGTTCTCAGCTAAAAAAATAATAATGTAACAAAACGGATATAAAAATGTGTATTTCAGGATAAAATACTCTTTTTAGAGATATGTACTTAGAAAATAGTTCTGTGAGAAAACAGGTATTTAAGTACAAATGTCTGTGCAGATTTTTTTTTTTAAAGAAAATTGCAGATTAGTGTAGAAATGGGATGGAATGGATTTAGGAAGTAACAAAGGTGAAACTGACATGGGCAGGAAATAGACTGATTTGTCCATCCCTACTGCAGATAAATGTCCAAACGTGGCTGGCATGGGTGACTTAATGGTGAGGCAATCTGAGATTGTGGTTCAGTTGAGCATTGGTTTTGTCACATCTTTTAAAGGGGCACTCTCTAAAAATGTATGCAGTCTCATCCTGGGGATTTCACGATGTCATCTAGAAAAGAATGCCAAACCTGAAGCCTGGATAAAAATGCAAAGATATAGCCAGCTGCAACTGCAGAGCAAGGAAGCCGATGGTCAGTGAGGCTTGGAGGCAGGCGAGAGGATTTGGGAGAGATGGAAAGGGTATTATAGGGCCATTATTACTCCTGGAGTGTGTACGTGCCAGGAAGAGTCCTGTTTTTCTGGTCCCTGCCTTTTCTGGTCCCTCGCCCTATTTCATTCCTCTTTTTTTCCTTTCCTTTTGGAATGCCATGTTCAAATTCTGTTAGGGTGCCAGTTTCTGGAGTCATCATTTTTCAGAGCTCTGCTCCCTTTGCAGGGTCACTACAAGGAACATTTCTGAAGTGGGGAGGCATTTATTCATTTCGTTGCTTGCACGCATCCATGGAGATGCATGCACAACAGTGCTAAGGCATCATGGGATGCACAGCCTGGCCTTTCGTGCACTGCAACTGCTGAAACATATTTTGCAATCTTGATAACGTATCATACAGGAACTATGTTTTTCCCAGGAGATCTCTAACCAAAAGAAGCCACCCTCTTCTCTTTTGAATCTGTGAAGTGTAAATGCATGGAGTCAGATGGAGTCAGACACAAGGGTGAGAGGAGAGGTGGAAGTAAATGCATCTATATTTTCGCCTGTGATAAGTTGGAGGGTAGGAGTATAGGGACTCCCACTTCTTTTTGTCTGTAGTCAAACAGGTTGCAGGTTTTTGAAGCACTACAAAACCTGTCAAAACTGTTTGACCAGAGACAATAGGAGGAGATTTGGAGTGGTGGAGGTGGGGTGATGGTGAACACATCACAGAAATGATAGCTCTGTCATTTCAATTTCCAACTTGGTGTGTGGGGAGAAATCTGCTTGTCTCTATTCTTCATCCACCTCCCAATCTGCACCTTTCTCTCCTTGTACAGACTCTGCCACTGAGGTGGATAGGCTGTGTGGTTTCACAGAACAAACCCACCGTCCACCTCCAAGACTGATGATAACAGGCACGGTACGAACATAGGGAACCAGCACAGCTGTGTGGCTTTCGGAGCTACTTGATCGATAGCTTCTTTCCAGCATCCTTTCCCTTCTCCAGATCCTTACATACATTTTTCATGCTAATCCCTCCTGGGCAAGGGCTGTCTGTCTAAGAAATAAGTTTTTTAAAAAACAACCACCAACAACCAAAGTGTGCTTTGTTTCTCTGGGCCCTGGAGGGTGTTTTTGTTAAAGGGGCCAATCTATAAATTCCAGGCTGGGAATTCCTTTGCTATATGAACAAAGAAGCCATATCACCAGTACTACCGCCCCACCAGGGCTTGTATATATACATGTGTGGTTTTAAAAGCCTCTCCTATTCGCCTGGGGCTAGAGACTGGTTTATAATTTTATTTATAACATTTATAAATGATATGATATTATATTATTTATTTCATTTCTATACCGCCCAATAGCTGAAGCTCCCTGGGCGGTTCACGAAAATTAAAACCACAAGGTACTGTATAAAACAATATAAAATATGAAAGCTTAAAACTACAATATAAAAGTACAACCGGAATAAAACTAGCAGCAATGCAGAGATTTAAAATACAGATTTGAAACAGCAGAGCTAAAAGACTGGAATGCTAAAATGCTGGAAAAATAGTACAGTCTTCACCCAGCACCAAAAGGAGTACAACGTAGGTGCCAGGCGAACCTCTCTACAGAGCACATTCCACAGCCAGGGTGCCACAGCAGAAAAGGCCCTCCTCCTGGCAGCCATATTAATATAAGATCATCTCTGTGGGCCAGTGGCAGAGATAGGCACAGGGAGTACAAAGTGTTAAAGGAATAGCCAGAGAGTGGCCTGATCAGGCTGGGGTTCTACAGCCCTTCCCTAATTTCAAGTGTTGAAATGCGTGCCACTCTTGAGACCCATTTTCACACATGTAGCTTTACATCACCTTGGAGATGTGCTGGTCTTTATGTTAGAAAATGAAAGGAGAGGCCTCTGGGATGCTAATGACCATCCTGATCATACTTTGGTTTTGTCTTGTAGAAGCAGCAGGAACCCACACAAAGCCTGGTGTGAGAAAATGACTGTTGGCTCATGATGGGTTTTGAGTCAGGACATGGATGAGGGAAATGGGAGAGAAAGCTGTGGGTTGCTTGCCTTATTGTTTTTAGAAAACAACCATGCACATGTGTGCATTTTTTAAAGACGTATCATGTATGTACCTCCATGAAGGGTGATACATGCCACTTTCCCAGCAAAAGTACATCAATTAACATGTTTGTTCAATCACGGTTTGTAAGATCAGTGCCCTCAACATTACCATCTGTACTGCAGCCTGGTCAAATCACACATTACATTTAACCTGTGCTTGACAGGGCATCCTTACAACTCAGTAAGGCTGGTGGCTCTGGTGTCAGTGGGGTACTGAATCTGCTCCAGGTTTCAGTCAGACCCAGTCAGAACTCTAAAGGAGCTATCTGAGGTGCACTCCTGGGCTTCAGCTCATTTCCCCACAAGGTGGACCAACTTGATCTGCTTTGAGCTGGGCCAGTTTGCAAATTTTCCTGTGCTTTTTTATAAAATTGTAAATTTGTAAATAAAAATGTGCACAAATTGCAGCTGGAATTTTCATAATTTGTGCAAATTTGGGCTTTAATTTGCACAAATTGCAGCCAGAATTTGTGCAAATTGCAGGTGAAATTTGCACGAATTAAACAAATTGTGGATGCAATTTGCACACATTTCTATTTACACATTTTTAAAAAAAAACAGAAAAGGTTCCTGGATTTCAAGGGAAAAGCCAAGTCGGGGGCACCAAAAAGGGCCAGATTTCCCTGCGGTGGACATCCCAGGCATTACTGAAGTAGGGCAACCGAAACTGGAGTTAGGGTTCATGAAATTGGTCACAGAAGGAGCAGGGTACCCCAAACTGGGCCTTCCTAACAGATGCTTTTCGTTAACTAAAATGGTGCCAGGAACTCCAAATATGGAAGTCCCACATACTTTGCAGTTTGACCCTAAACAGCCATTCTTCCTTGCTTTAGGAGAAGGATGCTGACATTTACCCCACCTGCAGTCTGGCTGCAGCAGAGTGTTCATTGCTTCCTTTTCTTTCTGTTCCTTTCTCTCTATCTCAGTAATTCTCTGTCCCCTCCTCCATAGCTTTCTTTTAAGAAGCAGTCATGGTGAGCTTGCCTTCTCCTCTGCCCCAGAAGCACCTTACAGGGTGAACCAGGCCAGCAGGGCCAATCAGTGACATCCAGGCACAACCATTAAGGAACCTGTGGAATGGAACATATCTCTGATCAAAGCACAAAGGGCTCTGTGCAAAAACAGAAGGGGAGACAGGGTGGTCTGACCTTTCAGGCAGAGGAAGAGGAATCAAACTTTCCAAGCTGCTCCCTGTTCTTTGAAATGTGCAGAGCAAGTTCTGTTATCATCTTATCGGGGGGGGGGGGGACCGCTTCCCCTGGAAGCTGTGGGCCTCTCCAAACCACCAGCCCCCCGGGTCTGCGACACAAAACACACACTGATGAGTTACGAATTAACCCAGCTTTGCTTGCTCCAAATGGTGGCAGCTGCCAAACGCAAGATTAAATAAATGCAGCCATTAAAATGGGCTGGGGGAGCCCCAGGGAGGAGTGTGATCTAGGCTGAGAGTTGGGTAGAAAGGAATGGGGTGGGGGAGATAAGGCCACCCCCAGGACCTGCTTGTGGAGCAGAGAGCAGCCCTTGCTGAACAAGAGACTAAGAGAGCTTCAGCTATGGGAAGGTACAGAAATATTATTATTATTATTATTATTATTATTATTATTGTTATTATCAACAGCAGCAGCAGCAGCAGCAGGGAGCTAGCTAGGGTGGCCACTTGTGAATCGCTGAAAAAGAGGACAAAATATGGCATCAATTTGCATAAAATGTGCATATGCTAATTTGTATATAGATGCAAATTTAGAAATAATGACTATAGTTTAAATAGAAACATGGTACATCTTACCATAGAATGGGAGACTGTGACCAGGTGAACTGGCTGCCTGCCTTTTCAGTCCACTGTCCAGGAACTCACTGTGGATCCGCCACTTCAAGGCCCCTGGGCAATCGCGTCCAACGGTTTTTTATCTTTAAACCAGACAGAGATGGGGCATCCCTTCCAGTAGAGGACACCTTCAAATTGGAGGACAGTCCTCTGGCAGCCCTTCAAAGAGAGGACTGTTTTCTGTAAAAGAAGACTCATGGACACCCTAGCTACCCAAAATACTGTTGTAAATGGACTGAAGAGAATTACGGACCCAGCAGTGAACAAGTCCCACAAACAGGGATTGCCATCCATCCTGATGGTTATGTACCAGACAGGGGTCTTTGAGTCAGATCGGCAGTTTGATACTGATCAGGGGCTCTGCAATGACAAAGTTGCTTCTCCGCCACTCCGCCATCTTCCTCTGAAACCATGGGCACTTCCTGACTGAGGGTTCCTACTGCTACCGGTGCAAAGGGGTGGTGCAGCCATTCTGTCTTTCCCTCCTTAATGGATTTTTTTTTTTTTTTTGGTTGTAAGAAATAAAAGGGAAAAGCGGCAGGAAAAATACAGAAGGGTTACAATATGAAGACCGCGTCATTAGGGCACAGGCACACATGTAACATTCTGTGAATGAGGTGGAGCAATGGCATGATGGAAGGCTCATGATGGAAAGCTTGCCGGCATGGTGGAAGGCTCACCTGGCAGCACTCCAAGTCATGGTTGCAGAAGGGTATGTTCCAGGGCAGCCTTCCCCAACCCGGGGCCCTCCAGATGTGGTGGACTACAATTCCCATCATCCCCAGCTGGCTAGGGTTGATGGGAGTTGCAGTCCACCCCATCTGGAGGGCTCCTGGTTGACGAAGGCTGTTGTAGGGTGTACTCAGTGTAGGGGTGCTGGAGAAATCCGCTGCGGACTCAAATGAGGCCAGATTCCAAAGAATCCAACTTCTGGAGTCTGTGGCGGCCCGGCCACACTCCCCTCTGGATCTGGGGGAGTTTTAGAGGCAGCTCCCGAGCTCCCTCTAAAACATGATATGCCAATGGCAGCTGCCGTTAGCTTATTGCAGGGAAGTTTCAGCCGTAAATGGCATATTGTACACCCTTTGCTGCTGTAAAGCACTTTTACCTAAATACAGCTGTAAAAACCTGCAATTTAGGTAAAAGTAAGTGCTTTACAGCTGCAAATGACATAAAATGCACCATTTACGGCTGTAACTTTCCTGCAATCATATTTTATAGGAAGCTGGACAGCCACTCCCCAACTCTGGCGGACGCGGAAGGGCTCCAGAGGACTCTGCAGGGCCCCAAGTGGCCTGAATTGCCCCGCAATGGACCACCCCCAGACCGGACAGTGTGGGGTTCATACATCCCTAACTCAGTGTGTGCTCAGCTTGGCCCAAGAGGTCTGGCTGGTGCTTCGTGTGAACTGAGAAAAACAACACTGAGAGTTCCTCTGCCCCAAATCCTCTGCATTGTGTAGAATTTGTCTAACCCTTTTTCTAAAAAGCTGTCTATACTATTGGCCATCCTGTGGTGGTGAGTGCCACCATTTGATGTCAGTTGTGTGGAGCTATGTGTCCTTTTGTTTCAGTGCCTGCTCCAGGTTTTGGAGGGTTCTGGAGAAAGACACCCTCGATGGGCCCTCTCCCTCTGTGAGTCTGCCTTCCCACTGTCATTGTCCCCAGCTGCTCTTTCTCCTCCTCCTCTTCCTCATCATCTTGCTGGCTTGACAGGCAGAAAGCCGGGGAGCAAGCAGGCCATGGCATCTCCTGCTGCTCCTTCTCACCACCTGTATTGTCTGGGACAGAGCGACAGGCAGGTGAGCAAGCAGGTTGCCATGGTGAAGGGGAGGAGCAACTCCAGGGAGCTCTTGTTAGTGGGCCCCTGCTGGGGTGTGGGCCCTCAGCAAGTGCCCAACCATGCCTACCTTTGATACCAGCCCTTCTTTTCTCTCTCTCTCTCTCTCTCTCTCCTTTCCTGGACAGACTATTCTTTGCTACCAGTTTAGGCTGGGATACAGACTTTAAAAAAATCTCATGATTGCAACAACAACATGATTCCCTTTATAGGACCGGGGGTGGGTGGGAACCGATACAGTTCTAAGATCTGTGATAAAAAAAAAATCACACGTTTTGGCAACAGGAACTCTTGGCACAAGTCCCCACGGTGCTTAGCCTGGGTCTTGAAGGGCTGAGGAATGTAAATACTGATATTTCAGTGAGATAAACGCCTTGTCCTTGGAGGAAAAGCTTGCCCTGGGGAAGGACAGGAAAAGTACTCCTTGAAATGATCGGGGGACCAGCGTGGTTTCCCATCAGAAGAAAAGGAGAGAAGCAGATGTGCCCAGTCACAGGGAAGGGGGAAGAGCTGGCTTGGCACTGTAAAGTCCTGGGCCATCACCTTAGGAATGGACTGCCGCTGAACGGTTCTGGAACGCAGTGAGTTGGTTCACACATCATGGCAGCAAATTGTGGGTTAAGTAACCCACGAATTGCGGATATGCACAGAGTGCACGATCCATTTCCTGTTTCAATAAACGACCTACCAATGCCCCATTCGTAGGTCATTAATGTGATGTCCAAACCTAGACACTCTGGGTTGTTAATTTATTTACGATTTATTCTTGGGTTAATTCAGGGTTGTTTAACCCATGAACAACTCAGAATGTCTGGGTTCGGATTTCACACTCACAACCTACGCATGAGGTATTCATAGGCTATTTATTGAAACCAAAGATGGCTTGTACCCTCTGCACATCTCCTCAAATCGTGGGTTAGGCACCATCAGATTTCCCCCCATACCCCCCCCCTGCTTTTTATAACATCTTCCCTGATGAAGAGATCTGGAGGTCTCAAAACCTTGCACATTTTTTGTGATCTTTTAGTTGGCCTAATAAAGGTATTGCACTAATACAGGTTTTGGAATGTTACTTATGGTCAACACAGCTATCTTTGCTTTTTGTGTGTTTTGGAATGCTGGCATTCACTGTTCTCCAATCTGTTAGAAGATCAGGGCTATTTTTTTTTTTGTGGGTCCTTTAGTTCCAGTTACATTGGGTGCTCTGAAGACCCAGAGAGGGCTGACATACAGTTGGAAAAAATATTTGCAGATACTTGAAATTTGCTCATATTTCCTGTTTTGTTTTTTGTTGTTTCAAAGCGTATTTCCAGTTTTATTTTTTGTGTAATTTGGATTCAAAATGCCAGCTTGCATTTAAAGTGTGGAATTTCACTTCTGCTGTTCAGATCCACATGCCTTTTATTATGTTTTCAAAATGGGAACATCCTTTGCTCCTTCAGCCCTGTGTATCTTGCTGGAATCAGATAACATTTTTCACTGTTAATTAGATTGCTTTAATTAGGTTGGCCACCTTGAGTGCCATTTTTTGGTAGAAAGGTGAGGTACAAGTCGAATAAATAAATAAATAACAGTGACATGCTATGCACATTTACTCAAAAGTAAACCCCAATGAATTCAATAGGACTTACTCCCAAGTTACAGCACAGAACTGCAGGTTTAGACTGTAATTCTATGCCCACTTACCTGGGATCAAGTATCACTGAACTCAGTAAGACCTACTTCTGAGTAGACAAGAATAGGGATGCACTGTTAGTCTGGAAACTACTGCCTGCTTTCCATTTTAAGACTGTTGCAATCTGTACTGAGATTTTTCCATCACACTTACCAGTAACAAAGCTTGCTACTTTGTGTTGTTTCAGTTGCTCCTAATAAAGATGCCACACTACTATTGCTTTTGGATTATACCTCAAAGTCCCAATGCTTTGGACTTGTTGGTATCTGTTGATTGTTTGGAGCTAACTGAAATCTCATAAGTTATGAATGTCAGATATTAAATATCATTGCATGTCACCTATCAAATACTGTCAAAAACTAATACTATTGCATGTTAATTCTCAAATACTGTTGTTTTTTTGTTTAAAATAAACTTGAAATCAAACATCACAGCATCATGTCAGGTACATACAATGGTGCATATTTGACACACATCCACGCAATCAGAGAAAACCTGAAGGAGATCTATTTTTGCAGGGGAGGTTTGTGAGGAGCAAATTCCTTTCAGCGCTTGGCTGGTCCAAGACACTTTGGTGCCCGAGGCCAAGAAGAATAATGGGGGGGTGAGTCCAAATGGCACCTGCTCACACTCAACAAATGTTTTCCTGTGCACACCTCATTGCAATGAATGGGAGTGGTGTAAGAGCACTGCAATGGAGAGGGATTATAGCTCTGTGGTAGGAACATGTGTGTTCATGCCGAAAGTCCCAGGTCTACCCCTGGTGTCTGCAGTTAAAAGGATCAGGTAGCAAATGAAGGAAAAGACATTTCTCTGCTTGAGATTATGGGGAGCCACTACCAGTCAGAGTAGACCACAGCAGAGACTGGTGGCTCCGAGATCAGTGGGGCAGTGAATCTGCTCCAGGTTTCAGTGTGCTTTACCCCTTGCTTTGCACCTTGGATAGCTCCTTTAGAATTCTGACTGGTTCTGACTGAAACCCAGATTCACCACCCCACTGGCATTGGGGCCACCAGCCTCCACTGGTAGACTGTACTGGGCTATATAGAGGAACAGTCAGATCTCTTAAAAGGCAGCTACAGGCATTCGCATATGCAAGAGATCATCCCAGTCAGTTACATCCATGAGTCAGGTCTAGGGATTTACGGAATTTTTTTTTTTTTTTTTTTTATGTTTCGTCTGTGTTTCGTGGACTGTCAGGCATCTTTCATTACATCATCTGGTTGTTGATGGAATTGGATTTTCCCTTCACCAGAATTCTGTTCACTTGCACTAATTTGCATTAGCGCTAATTCACAGTAGCACTAATTCACATTAGTGCTAATTTGCATTAGCTCAAATCCCCTCTCCCCAATGAAAAATTGGTCCACAAATCAGCCAAATCCATATCATTCAGAAAAAGGTGCAGGTTGGATTCATAGAAATCCAAACTCATTGGAATCCATTGTGGATTTCTCCGACATCCCTAGCAGATCTTCCTGTTTCCGTGTGCTCTCCTGCACGGCACCTGCATTTTCTTACTGACTCCTCTTGGCTTGAGCTCCTTCGTGGGCCAACAACTATGACAATCCGCTTCACTTTGCTGCAGGCTCATCCTTCTGGTGGTTTCTGGCCCCTGCCTCGTTTCTTTCCTCCTTGGGCATCTTTTCTTCCAAGCTGTTCTGAGGAGGCAAAGCTCTGCGAGAGCTGCTTCCCCGACTGCTTCTTTTGCCAAGCTGTCGCCCCTCGGACAGACACCTGTGCAGGCTTCAGCTGTGCCATCTGGGAGAGTGAAGGTCAGTAGGAAATGTTCTTCTGTTCCTTTGGCGCTTAGAGCCAGCACAGAGTGAAGGAGCTTCTCCGGTTCTTCTGCCATTATCAATGGCTTTAAAAAAACTAAATCCATGGAGGATAACTCTCTCACCAGCTATGAGCCATCAACGGAGCCACCATGTTCAGAGGCATTATATCTCTGGATACCAGATGCTGTGGAACAAGGGGAGGACGTCACCTTCACACTCTGCTTGTGAGCTGTCCAGAGGCATCTGGCTTGCCACTGTAGGAAACAGAATGTGGGCCTAGATCAAGCATGTGAAACCTCATGCCCTGGGAACCAAATCCAGCCTGCCTGAGGGCCAGATCTGGCCCTCCAAGGTTCCTGAGACTGCCCCTGCACCTTTTTCCCCAACTGCAGATTGTTTAGTGGTTTCCTGGCTTTTGTGCAGTTTTCCCCCCTTCTAAAAGGTGGAAATGCCTCTCCTAAGGCTGAGTTACTGGCAATGAAAGCTTGAACCTGGTATTTTGGCCCTCCTTCATTTGGCTTTGGTCCTAATTGGAATTATTTGGCATTGCTGCCTCCTGTTAAAAAAAAAAAAAAGGCACTTCACAGAGAAAAACAAAAGGCAGAGCAGAATGAGCGTTTACCAGTCCCACATGCACACGTGGAGGAGACCACACCCTTCTTCAGTGAAGAAAAGGTAAAATTGTTTAGAGTTTCTTGCATCAAAATGCAGATACAGCGTATAGTTTGAGACAAAGTTTGTTCAGTCGATTTCTTTGTGTTCTAAAACACTGGCAGGCAAACACATGTGTTACCAGCAACAGAGGAGGTCAGGGGAGGTCAGGCAAGGAAGTGGAGGAGCAGGAAACCACTCTGTAGGCTATAGAGTTCCGAAGGCTAGCTATGCCCAAGATTCCCATGAACTAACTAACTGCAACACTGCCCCCTTCCTGTAACTTGCAGACAAGGCGGCAATATTCCCAGCAAGTGCTACCCACCACTGGAATGCACCACTAAACAATGCACCACTGGAATGCACCACTGGAATGCACCACTGGAATGCACCACTGAACAATGCACTGGAATGCACCACTGGAATGCAGCCCCTGAAAGCTTCTTCAAAGTAGAATTCTGCCCTCAGGCTGAAAGAGGTTCAACACCCCTAGCCTAGATGGAACCTTCGTTACATCCATTTGGGATGTTTCTTGTGTGTTCATTGAGGAAATTAGTGGAACTGGGTAAAGGACTCGGCTTGAGGTGTGGAATGCACCACTTAGTGTAGGATGTTACATGACACCCTCAGTGGTGTCATCAGGGTAGGACTTTGGGGCAGTCTCCCAATCAGCAGAAGGGCCTCCAAACGCAGCAAGGCTGGCTTACCATATTGTCAAGTAGCCCAACTAATACACATTACCATCTAAAGAGGGGTGGGGAGTGTAGGGCAAAATCCAACATAAGTCCTACTTAGAGTAGACCTATTGAAATGAATGGGAGTTAAGTTGGATTTTGCCCAATAGACCCTTATGTCCGGAGTCTAAACAGACCTAATTGCATCACTGGACATCCTAAAGTAGTTGGTGCAATTCACACCTCAAGCTTAACCATTTCCCTGGCTAAAGCCCCTCTTCCGAGTTTCTCCGTGTAATGTTTCAGTGCTTCATTTTTAAAAGGTGCCATTAACCTTCCCACACAGACCCTCATGAGGTCTGGAAACACACGAGAAACTTCCCAGATCCTAGCTGGACTCCCGCCCCTCCTCCTCCTTTTAGGTTGCCAACTTTTTTTACCGCCTCCTGCTCCTGTGTCTTCGACAGCAGCTTGATCTGCAGACGCAGGAACATGTGATCATGTTTTATCCAGAGGAGGAAGGGTGGCTGGGGCTCATCCTTGTTCTGTAAGACTGGCCTGATTTTCTCTTAAGCTGGATTTCTTTGATCAAATCAAAGGTCAAAGTGAGAGGTTGGTTATATTTACAGGATGTTAATAAAGATTTGGAAATCACTCAAGAAACAGTATTTGGTAGGTGGTACTGTCTTTATATGTGTGAAAGGTATCTCTTTCATTGTTTTAATTCCTTGACTTACTCTGAGTTGAGACAAGATTTACAAAATTGTGTTGCCGGATGAATTGTGTTGTGCTTCTCAAGGAGCACGTCCAGCAACACCAGACAGGCCGCTCAACAAGATCAGCCTCGGATGGCCTTCTCTGTCCTATCAGCCAGGACAGCTAGGCTGGTGAAGATGAGGGAGAGGGCCTTCTCTGTGGTGGCCCCCACTCTGTGGAACTCCCTCCCTAGGGACCTCCACCACGCCCCCTCTTTAATGAGCTTCCGCCACGCATTAAAAACATGGTTGTTCAGGCAGGCATTTGGGGTGGGCTAGGGTAATTTTAGAAATGTGATGGTTTTTAATGTTGAATTTTATTGTGTAAACTGTTTTTATTGTTGTACATTGCCCAGAGTGGCTGGGTGACCGGCCAGATGGGCGATTAATAAATTTAATAAATAAATAAACAAACAAACAAACAAATAAATAAGATGCCTTCTTCATCTCTGTATGGGAGGTATTCAAATATTCCTAGATTCTAACATCTCTGTAAATGTGGCCCCCCCCAAATAGAAAATATTATACATGCGGTGCATGTGTACTTGCAGATCCAGATCCTTGCGTAACATCAGGTATCTTTGTTTGCCACTGCTGCCCAAAAGATTGGAGAGAAGGTTTTAAAAGCGATTGACGTAAGCTGTGAATATGATGAATTGATTTGATCAGTATATTAATTTTTTCTTTGGTAAAACGCTAAGAACCTATGGTTACATATACAGTAAAACGGAGTGGCCCACTGATAACATTTTATCTCCATGCTATTAAACGCTTAACCTATGATTGCTGTAGATCAAGCTATTACTAAAGGCACAGAAGCGGGCTTGGTGCGTCATGTGTTTTTCTCCCCCTCTTCACCAGTTGTCCCTCTTCCCCTATAAGGGTTTTGAGTGTATTCTCCTTCTTATTTTCTTTGTGCTTTGGCAGAGGCACTGTTTTGGTAGGACTGAGCTGGAGCCTAGCAAAGGAGCCGGGTGACTTGCACATTCAACTCCAAACCAGCCTGGTGCCTGTCTTGTGAACCGCTCCACTTCTGCCTAGCTGGGTCTGTTTGCACTGCTCCTGCTCCTTCTGAGCCTACTAAGGTGCTTGCTGGGTCTGATCTGCTTTTGACAAGCAAGGTTTGTGTTTGCTGAGAACTCCCCCTACCACCCAGCCCCGGATTCTGCTGCCCTCCTCCTCACCACCACTCTAAATCTTGCCAGGGCTGTTGCAAATTGCAAAAGAGCTGGAGGGCAAATTGCTACAAATGGGTGCTGGCTAGGGAAAGAGGGCAGATCAGTTGGCTGAGTGTGTGTGTGTGTGTTGTGTTTTTTGTTGTTGTTTTTTGTGATCTGGAGTTGGATGCCATTTTGCAAACAGCCATGTTAGCGTAACAAAAGGATTGCTCCCCTAGACACTTCAGCCAGCTCACCTTGCCAGGTGAGTGCAATGGAAGGGAGAAGATTCACACACACACCCTCTGATCCACCTGCAGCTTTTGCAAGTGGGGAGGACGAGGTGGGCAGAAATCTGCCTGCAGTCTAGAGGAAGCTGCTAGCAAGTTGGATTTGGGACGAAGCCTAAAGTGTAAGGCATGACAATTTAATTGTTCTTTTTTCCTCTTTCTTTCTTTCTTTCTTTCTTTCTTTCTTTCTTTTTGGCAGGCAAACAAGGTGTTCAGAGAGGCAGTGGAGGCTGGTAGCTCCTTTGTCAGTGGGGCGATGAATTTGCTCCAGGATTCAGTCAGAACCTGTCAGAACTCTAAAGGAGCTACCCAAGGTGCAAAGCAAAGCTCCTTTAGAGTTCTGACTGAAACCCAGAGAGGATTCACCACCCCACTGACATTGGAGCCACCGGCTTCTACTGCAGGGAGGGCTGTTTGTGAAGGTGTCTGCACAAATAGGACCGGAGACACTTGTGCACCCTTGTGCAAAGGCAATGAAGGAGAAGCTTTGAAGAAATACTAGAAAATATGACAGGGTTAGAGCCTCATGTGGTGCAGAGTGGTAGGTGGCTGTATAGCAACCAAAGCTCTCCCCACGACCTGAGTTCGATCCCAGCGGAAGCTGGGTCCCAGGTAGCCGGCTCAGGTTGACTCAGCCTTCCATCTTTCCGAGGTCAGTAAAATGAGTACCCAGCTTGTTGGGGGGAAAGGTAGTCATGACTGGGGAAGGCAATGGCAAACCACCCCGCTATAGTCTGCCACAAAAACGCTAGCACAAGCGGCGTCCCTCTAGGGGTCAGTAATGACCCGGTGCTTGCACAGGAGGAACCTTTCCTTTCCCCTTCATGGATCACTGCCTTGTTGTGGCAAAGAGGCTTGCGTAACTCAGTGAAGCCATAAGCTATGCCGTGCAGGGCCACCTAAGACGGACAGGTCATGGTGGAGAGTTCTGACAAAATGTGGTCCACTGGGGAAGGAAATGGCAACCCACTCCAGTATTCTTGCCAAGAAAACCCCATGGAACGTATCACAAGGCTAAACTCAACATTAAAAAAACTAAGATCATGGCATCTAGCCCCATCAATTCCTGGCATATAGAAGGGGAAGAAATGGAAGCAGTGACAGATTTTACTTTCCTGGGCTCCAAGATCACCGCAGATGGTGACTGTAGCCATGAAATTAAAAGACGCTTGCTCCTTGGGAGGAAAGCTATGGCAAACCTAGACAGCATAGTAAGAAGCAGAGACATCACCTTGCCAACAAAGGTCCATCTAATCAAAGCTATGGTTTTCCCAGTAGTAATGTATGGCTGTGAGAGCTGGACTATAAGGAAGGCTGAGCGCCGAAGAATTGATGCTTTCGAACTGTGGTGCTGGAGAAAACTCTTACGAGTCCCCTGGACTGCAAGGAGGTCAAATCAGTCAATCCTAAAGGAAATCAACCCTGAGTGCTCATTGGAAGGACAGATGCTGAAGCTGAAGCTGAAATATTTTGGCCACCTAATGCGAAGAGAAAACTCTCTGGAAAAGACCCTGATGCTGGGAAAGCCTGAAGGCAAAAGGAGAAGGGGACAGCAGAGGATGAGATGGCTAGATAGTATCACCGATGCAATGAATATGAACTTGAGCACACTCCGGGAGAGAGCGCAGGACAGGAAGGCCTGGCATGCTGTGGTCCATGGGGTCACGAAGAGTCGGACACGACTGAACGAATGAACAACAACAACGACAGGGTTTCCTTTTGCTTTTCGCCTGGGTCGCCACCTTTGCTTTCTGGTAACACTCCTGTGCCTGTGTGTGCGAGAGAGAGGCTGAGCTAAGACAGGACAGGAAAGAGCCCTGTCTGAAGCTGTGGAGACCCCCTTCAGAGTCAGAGTACATAATACTGAGCTCAGTGGACCAAGGGCCTGACTTGGTAGGAGGCAGTTTCATGTGTTCGTGGATGGATCGGTCCAAAGTTTACTGTATTGGGTGAAATGCTGCAGTTCCTTACTCCTTGGTGTGGCCAGGGATCATTCCACGTTGCACACAAACTGCAGAGAATTCGGTTTTGGACTGGAGAGAATTTGGCTGTGTGTCAAAAAGGAGAGTCTCGTGATCACGGAGGTATAGAATATGGGGTAGCTCAGGGCTTCTTTTGGGGTGCAGCAGGGCATCCAACAGTTGTGGAATCACCTGCCGGTTGAAATATGCCTGCTGACCTCTTTGAAGGTCTTTAAGCAGGCATTAAAGTCTCTATTATTCCAGCAGGCCTTCCTGTTTGAGAACCCTTAGAATCTTAGAATCATAGAATAGCAGGGTTGGAAGGGGCCTATAAGACCATCGAGTCCAACCCCCTGCTCAGTGCAGGAATCCAAGTCAGACCATCTTGTTCCTTTTGCTGACTCTTGCATACCGTCTTTAAGCTGTGTTGTTTCTAAGCTGTGTTGTTTTTATTGTTGGGTTTTTTGTTAAACTGTTTTTAGATCAAGGTTGTTTTTAGTTATATGTTTGTGTATTTTGTCTGTGTGCTTTTATTTAAATGGCTTTTAAACTTTGTATATTTTATTTTAATGTTTTAAATTTTGTAAACCAGCTAGAGAGCTTCAGCTATGGGGCAGTATAGAAATGGAATAAATAATAATAATAATAATAATAATAATAATAATAATAAAATAATTTAGCTGTCAGCTCCCCCTTCAGGCTGCTCCTGCAACAATGCATCATCAGGAACTGAAAACTAGGAACTGGCTTTGTGGCTACCCTGAAGGGTAGTCATTTTCTGTTTGGCTATTTGGGGATGGTCCCTACTGTGTCAGCAGGAAGAAATTCAGGAGCGGTTTTCATTCATCACTGCAAAGGCATGCCAAGAAAAGGTTTGCTTACTAGATTTCTGCTCCCTGTGCAGCTGGTAAAGGCATAGGAGCCATCCTAGCCTCCCCTGCCCCCCTCCAAACAAAAAGTTGGCAGTCCGTTTCTACGCATGGATTTTCATGGTAATATTCATGTCAATTCCTCCACTCATGTTCTGTAGTGGAAAGTTAATTAACAAATTAATCTTTTTAAGTTCCAACCCCCCCCCCCATGCACATAAAATTATTGATGCATATTACTGCACAGTATTTTTATGCCCTCTGCATTCCAGTCCTCTGAGCAGCTGAAAGCTGCAAGGATGCCAGCTTCCTTTGGAATTAGGATGGCCATGTGTCATACTTAACAGAGGAAGAAGGTGTGCTCTATTTGAAGGGCTGTCAGGTCCAAGTCCAATTTAACAATAAGGAACCATAAAAAGGGGAGAGCCCAGGGGCTGTGAAGTTGCTCATCCACAGCACCCAGAGGGCAGACTGAACAGGAACAAAGGTCACCTGGTCATCATCTTTCCTGCTGGAAAGACTGGTGTGACTTACAGCAGAGTTGCCTTATATAGAGAAAGCATGGCAACACAGCATTTAGTACTGGAGGTAATAAATGTGGGCTGGAGACAGTTTAAAAGACTTCAGAACTTATTTATTAGTGCTTTTATAAACATCATCAGAGAAGGCTACCTCACACTGTTTAACTACAAGCACCCCCTAAAGCTGAGTGTGTGAGTGTAAGTGAAGGCATTAGATATGGTTACTTGCTTCCTCTCTGGAGAGGCCACATGGTGCTTGCTGCAGAGGTGGAGGAAGAAGGAAGGGGTGGGAGCAGGAAAAAGGAACTGTTCAAGCTACAGGACATTCTCTAGCACCCCCTAGTGTTTGGAAGCATGGGGAGTTGTTCCTATTCTCCAACATTTCCCACTACAGTGAGAGTTACTGCATTTCTATTTAATGGTGCTATGCTGGCTGGAGGGATGCTGGGAGTTGTAGGACTTTTTTCTGTCTAAACATGCCTAGGACTGCACCCTAAATTATAGTCATCATTTCCAGTTTTGCATGTCTACATATAAATCAGCATATGCAGAATGTATGCACATCTGTGTCCTCTTTGGTCCTCTCCCATGGTGATGCATTTCTACTTTGGGGGCAATGCATAATTGCCTCCCCCCAACCAATTGCTTGTATGGTGTGAGGGAAAAGGGAGTGAAGCAGGGGAAGACAATTCAGCCCCTGCTGTCCCAAGAGTCTAGGGACAAGAAGGGGGAATTGTGTCATCTCCCTGCACCAAACCACCTTGAGGGATTTTCTAAATTAACCTGAATCCTCTGTAAGCCACATGTACTCAAGGCTGGCTTCAGGTTTGAGAAGCCCTGGGCCTAAAGCAGCCGCTTATGCATTGCCTAAGAAGAGGAAATGCATCACCCAAAGAGAGGGCACCAATTTGCATAACATTTGCATATGCAGATGTATATGTATACCTGCACATATAGAGTAGTATCCAATGTTAATCCTACTTAGAGTAGGCCCTTTGAAATGAATGGCACTTGTTACTCAGGACTAACAAAAGAGTCATTTATTTCAGTGGGTCTACTCTAGCACTAACATTGAATACTACCCATACAAATAATTATAATTTCAGTGAAAATATACTTTATCTCACCATTGCGGGGAAGACAGACTAGGTAATGTCTGCTCAGTCTGCTGGCCAGGGGCTGTGGATAGGCAACTTTAAGGCCCCTGGGGTCTCCCTCCTTAGGGTTCTTTCCCTTTAAACCAGACTTGGACTGGACAAGGAGGACGCCTTTATGTACTGTCCCCTGCCAGCCTCCAAAATAGAGAACTGTCCTCCATAACCTAGGACACCTGGGCAGTGGCAGCTGGTGACTCCAGTTCCAGAGGAGCGGCGATTCCATCCTGGGCTTTAGTTACCACCAGCCAAAGCTCTACAGGGGCTGTTCGAGGTGCTGATCCCATGTCTGGGCTCAGCACCTCGGACAGCACCTTGGATAGCACCTTTAGAGTTTTGGCTAGTGGTAACTAAAACCCAGAATGGAATCGCTGACCCTCTGGAACTGGAGTCACCACCACCACTTCACCTGGACACCCTGTGCCTGGACAAAGTGTCCCGTGTTGGGCCCCCTCTGAGTGGATGGGCCCCTTTGGGCTTACCTGGCAATTCCCCACAGTGCCACAGAGTGCCTGACATAGTGTCTCCCTGGGGCATTTGTGGGAAATTAAAAGGGAGGCTCATAAACCCGGCTGCTTGATGTGGAGGGCTTGGGGCAGGTGTTGATGTTGATGGACACTGGTAGGGCTCTGGCAGCTGCCCTAGGATGCTGGGTGCTGGTGCCGGGCCTGCCTGTAGTGCCTCTTGCTTTATTTATTTATTTATTTATTTATTTATTTATTTATAGTACATTTATATCCCACCTTTTTTCCTCTTTGAGGAACCCAAGGTAGCATACATAATCCTCCTCCTCTCCATTTTAGCCTCACAACAACAACCCTGTGAGGTAGGTTGGGCTGAGAGTCTGTGACTGGCCCAAAGTCACCCAGTGAGCTTCCATGGCCGAGTGGGGACTAGAACCCAGATCTCCTGGCTCCCAGTCCAACATTCTCGCCACTACACTGGCATTGGGTCAGTTCCATGTTTAGAACATCCAAAGGAGCCAGTCCACCCAATCCCATAGCTGCCAGCAGCTTCCTGAAGACTTTAACTCCTCGCTGTTTCGAGGTTTCTGGCACACGGGGAGGTCAGCGATGATCCTTCTGCTTGAATACACCCCCTAATGATCTGTCCAATTGTTTTAGCTGCTCATTTGCTCCCAGGCGAGCTTTTGACAGGACCTTTCTTCTGAGATGCTCCCCCACCTGCACGGCCCCAAGATATCTCCATGAGACAGGAAAAAAGCAACCTTCCCATTCATCTGGAAGCACCTCGTGTTTATATAATTGCATTTTTGCACGTGATCTGGAGCCGTTGAAATCGATGGGCCTTTTGCCATTGATTTCAAGCGGTTGTGGGTGGGGTGCACGCTTTCAAACTAACCATGGACTCAAGAGCACATGCTGTATTTGACATGGGAATGCTCCTGAAAATGATCTCCATATGACAGAACATCTAGAAGGGGGCTGCCTGCACTGCCTAAGAACATAAGAAGAGCCCTGGCTGGGTCAGACCAAAGTTCACTCTGGTCCAGAGTTGGGGAACCCTTTTTCTGTCAAGGGGGGGCACATTTCCTTGGGTGTAACCTGTCAGGGGCCACACATGTCAGCAGTTGGCAAGGCCAGAATGGAAAGTGGTTGGGCCAGCCCTCCCCCCCCCCTCTCTCTGCCACCCCTTTTCTCTCTCTCTTTTTGCTGCTTTTTCTCTTTCATTCTGCCACTCCCTTTACACTCTCTCTCTCTCTCTCTCTTTGCCACCCTCTTCTCCCTCTCTTTCTACCACTCTGTTTTCTTTCTCTCTCTCTTTCTGCCTTCCCCCAAATTAGAAGTGCAAATCTCAAAGGATAACTGAATTTTGGTTTCCACATAAGTTCAAAAGTGTGAAATTAGGTATATTCACCATAACATGTGAAATGAACAAATTCCTCCCTGATCCCCAGCCTTCACAGCATGCTCAGGGTACATCAGGGTCTAACTAGATGGGTCTGGGATGGGGGACAGTTTCATATTTGGAGGTGCAGTGAATTTCTTTTTCACCTCTGCAGCTCATAGAAGTTTTGAAGGGGGTGGGTGGAGATTTACATCAGGGAAATGGCAAGGGAGGAAAGGAGTAAACAGCCTCTCTCAAAGGACCAATTCCCTCATCTTCAGACATCCACCGTTGGTGAGGGTCACTCCCTCCAGTTCTGATCGGTAGCGGAAAGATTAGCAAGCTGCTTCTCTGAGGATCAGTGATCCCAGGCTAGAATGCAGAGTCCTCCCTTGGTTTGCCTCAGGCACCCTTGCGCAGTGCTTGGCTTCTGCAACCCCGCCAGGTAGTTTAATGGTTAGAACTTTGCCTCAGTGCCCTTTTTGGCACCTTCTGGCTGAGGTTGGGAACCCCCATCCCATACATTTCAGGGCCAGCCCAAGACATTTTGCTGCCTGTGTCAAAAAAAAAAAAATGAGATGGTGCTCTTCCCATTCTGTGTACAAACACCAGCTGCATTGGCCGATGAATCTTTCTTCAGCCCTGGTGATGGGACAACATCTTCCACTGCACCTGAAGGCATCAGGCTTAGGAACTGCTGGTCAGGCCACGTGCCCTACAGCTCTCTCCTCCAGCACTTTACTGCCGTCTCCCAGCACCTGCCGCCTGAGGCATCCACCTCACTCAGGTTAATGGTAGGGTCGGCCCTGCACCTACCCTTAATCACAGTGACTAACTTTTACCTTATTGTGTCCACTCTCCTTTTCACAAATACCATTTGGAAGCACTCATGAATTGACACTCAGAAACACACGTCGTTGATGACTCTCAACTGATTAAAGAATTGTCATTGATGAAGGCATTTCAACTCATAAAAAGTTACATTGAATTAAGTTATTGATGTTACTGAAACCTCATAACATGGGCTCCTTTGAGATATGTTTGTTGTTTTTAAATCTCTTTGTGTATTTTTACATCTATACACTGCTGCTGGTGTTTTACTTTCGTTTTATACTATAGATTTAAACTTTAAAGCATATTATGTTTTATCATGCTATATTTTATGGTTTTAATTGTTGTGAACCACCCAGGGAGCTTTGGCTACTGGGCAGTATAGATATGTAATAAATAAAGAAAATATATCATTCATTGTTAGATGGAAGAAAGCTCCATCCGATACGCCCCTGACACATACAATGAACACCCCTCTTTTGTCCTTACCACCACTGGAGCACCCACAGTGGCAAAGCTTCTTGCCACTGGTCAAGGGAAGGCCTCCGCACCAGATCTTCCTTTTCACCCAAGGAAGAGGAAATCTTCAGTGGCCCCAGGGACCATAGGATTGCATCCTAAATGATGCAGGCAGTCCTGATTCTTCATTGCTTAATGAGTATCTGCAAAAGACTTGGGGCTTCTCCACACCAGGCTTTTTATCCCTCAACTTACCAGGACTTCTGCTTCTGGATTCTTTGCAGGATTAAGGACGGCTCTTTACATGGGCTGACACGAGCTTTTTTTCCCCAGGATGTCATTTGTCCACAAATTCTACATGTTTCATTATACACCCACTACATGGCGCTGTGTTATAGAGAAACTGTGCAATTTCACACAGCCATTAAAATGGATTAATATTTATTACTGCATTATCCCCGATCTTTTAAAAACCAGGATAATGGTCAGAAAGTGTGGGAGATGCTCTGGGGGTTGATGTCATCTTGTAAACGACCCGCAAACTTCTGTGAGTGACCAATCACAAGCGTGTACTAAAGGCCTCATGCAGAAATGCTCTTGGCATTTGGCTGAAATGGCCAAACTGAAATGTACATTTACATGCAAGAAAATTACAACATTTGGACAAACCTAGGGAGCTTTTAGAAACACCGTGAGTTTGCATCTTATGATGGACATTAACTCCTGTAGATCATTTTTGTTGCTTCTTAGAGGTGTTGTTTTGTTCTTTGTCTATGCCATTGTTAATCAAGTACAGGGTGTACATATGTATTTGTTTGGAGGTGAAATCTTCATACTATGTTTATACTATGATATTGTTATCATCATGTTAAAACTGAATGCGGATAAAAGCAAAAGAGGCAGGGCCAAAAAATACCAGGCTATTTTACCTGAAAGCTCTCACTGCCAGTAACCAAGCTTTAGGAGTGTCATTTCAGCCTTTTAGAATGGGAAAAAAACAGATTGGGGTGGGTGGGTGGGTGGGTGGGTGGGTGGAAATGTCCTTTCTCAGGCATGAGAAAAGGGGTATTACAAGTACATAAAAGTATCTATATTTTTATCTGTGTAAGGGGTAAGGATCTGATACACACTATAGCAAAAATGATACATCTCCAGCCAACAGCAGCAAATGCCAGCTGCTCCTGTCACTCAGTGGGTTTCTCTCCTTTCTAATTTTCACATCACAAAAAGTGAAAGGCTAAGTCGGGGATGGAAACAGCAGGAAGACTCCCCCACCCCCTTCAACCACGAAAATACCGCTGATATAAACACCAATCGATGCCAACCATTTATCCCAATGAGTTGTGGGGTTATTGGATGGCTCCTGTGCCGTCCCTGGCCATTAGCAAAGTTCCTCTCCCGCTGTTTTTTCTCTAGCCTGGGGTGGAAATGAATCAAGCGCTTAAGTGTTTATTGTGGAAAGCGGCAAAGAGTTAGAGGCCTTAACAAAGTGACGATTATTAACAAGGTGCAGAGGTGAACGGGGCAGGGGAGGCAAGGGGCGAGCAGGGAGAATGATGTGGCGACCAGAGATGCAGCTTGTCATGCTGGGTGAGGGATGCAGGGAGATAAACTGCCCTTGCTGAAATTTCTCTTCTGCTCAACACTCAAAGCAGCGGTGTCAAAGCATTTTCAGCTCAAGGGAGGAATTTAATTTCAAAGAGGCTCTCAGATGCTGCATTCCGCAGAGGTGAACAGGGCGCATGGGCGGGGCTAAAGAGAAAAGGGGTGGTGCTAACATTACCAAAAAATACCAGCATATTGTAGCTTAAAGCTCTTATTCCTAGTAACTAAGCCTTAGGAGAGCCATTTCAAGCTTTTGAAGGGGTGGGGGGAAGCATGCAAAAGCCAGGAGACCACCAAACAATTGGGGGTTGGAGGAAATGAGGAGGGGCAAGGGGAAGGGAGCGTGGCCTTCTGGGACTCCAGGCTGGCTGAATTTGGCCCATGGGCCTGAGGTTCAACACCCTTGGCTTAAAAATTACGGGCAACTCGTGCTCCTTTGTTTCTCGTTATCCTAGTCATCATTTTCAGTAGAGATGCATGGGAGTTTTGTCTACTTCATTTTTTGATAAGAACTTGCAGAAATTCGCAAATTCCTTCATAAACAGGGTTGAAAGAACTTGAGAGTTAAAAAATAAATGAATGTGGGAGAAACCAGAACTGACAGATTCGTCCATCCATGCAAAGAATTTTGAGTGTTTAGCTCTTAAAATTCTGGGTTTGAATCCCTGTGTATTCCACCATGTTTGTGATGTTGAATTAAGAATTGCCACCTCTCTTTTTTTCTTCTTTTTTCCCAGACAGGCTCTGCATCTTTATATGGCAGGTACAACACGGTCTGCTCCATGTGGAGAATAGCTGAACTTCACACATTGAATCTGGCCAGTGCAGATGGGTGAGCATTTTGTTTTGGTTTATTTTTTTATAAGAATTTCTAACATTCGCAAATCTCTGCATATGTGGGATGGAAAGAACTTGAGATTTTAACATTTTGAATGTAGGAAAAAGTGAAGCTAACAGAATTATTCATCCCTAATCTATGGCCTTTCTGACCCAGGATCCATCTTTATCACCAACATGGTGGAACCCTTTTCTTTCTTCTTCTTTTTTTTTACTGTAGATGTTCATTTGTCTCCTTTTTTCCCCTCTCCATTTCCCCCCCTTTTTTTATCTTAAAAGAATCCTAAGCAAAACACCCACGCGAAAATGGTGGTGAGGCTACTGATGCAACCTTCCAAAGCCGTGAAGGTTGAAAGTCCCTTTACACTCTGTACAGAAAATCAATGAACACATGGAGATTGGAGGTAGGGGTGCCAAAGCCCCCACCACACATTCCCTAGAACAGGGGTGTTGAATCTCTTCCACCCGGAGGATGAATTTCCATTTTGGAGAAGCTCTCTGGAGCCGCATTCCAGTGGTGGATGGGGCTGAAGACAAAGGAGGTGTGGCCAAGGACAAAAACGAGTGGTGTGAAAATATCGGCATATTTTAGCTTAGAGTACTTACTGCCAGTAACTAAGCCTTAGGAGAGGCATTTCAACCTTTTAGAAGGGGGGGCACAGGAAGGGGCATGGCCTTTGGGAACCCCGGAGGGTCTGAGTGAGATCTAAGGTAGGCCAGATTTGAGCCCTGGGTCTCCATACCCCTATCCTAGAAGATCAGATATTAAAGACACAGAAGTTGAGAGCAGAAAGGGTGGGAACAATGCTGGGCCCCTCTCTGCGCTTTCGCCGAACAGGCCTCTAGAGAATTTAGATGTAGAAACTGGATGGGGGGGCCCTTCTCACTCAGGGCCAGTCCTATCATTAGGCAAGGTGAAGAAGCCATACATGGTTGAGGCTTGCAGCACATGAAAGACCACCCAAAAAGTTCTATTCAGGGCTATGGTAGTCCTTGCATTTCTTAGGCACACCACCTGTTTTAAGGTTTGCATCACAATACCACCAGCACTGTGGTTGGAGTAAATTAAGCATGACAGGACAGCAGCCATGACTACAATCCATTACCAGTGTCAGTAAGCATGCATTTTCCTGTGTAATAGGAAGGCCTTCGTGTGGTGCAAAGGAAGGAGGTAATCTTTTCTCTAACCCTTTGCACAGCCGTCATCTAAAGTGGTTTCCTTTATGTGAACTGGTGGCTAGAAGGTGCTTGCTTAAATGAGCATTGATGGCTGGTGGCTGCCTGCTGTCGAACACTCCTGAACACTTTGGGTGGGGCTTGAGAGGAAGAGTTTGGCAGTTTTGAAAGGCAGCCAAGGGAAAAGATAGAAGTTTACAAATGACTGGTAAGAAGAACCCCAGGGGGTTGACTTATTTATTTATTTATTTATTTATTACATTTATACCCCGCCATTTTTCCTTTGGTAAGAAACCCAAGGCGGCATACTTAATCCTCCTCCTCCTCCATTTTATCCTCACAACAACAACCCTGTGAGGTAGGCTGGGCTGAGAGTCCGTGACTGGCCCAAAGTCACCCAGTGAGCTTCCATGGCCAAGTGGGGACTAGAATCAGGATTTCCCAGCTCCCAGTCCAACACTCTAACCACTACACCACGCTGGCTCTCAGTGCACTGCCTGTCAATGCCAGCCTGCTCCCAAGTCGTATATTTTTTGGTAACATCTATTTAAAAACACCCACAAGCTTCCAGTCCTCTCTGTTTGCAAAGAAACTGCCTGGGAGTGTCTTAAAGCAAAACAGGTCAGAATATAATAGAGAGAAAGCAGTAGCATCAATGGCTGTGTGGCCATTTGGTCCCTGTTCTTTCAGTGGCCGAGGAATAAAAATTTAGCACGTTGGCCCATTTCCCCAGCCTTCCATGTTAGTTAGCTGAAGATGCTGCTGCTGCTGCTGCTGCACTTTCAGGGGACCCTTGTAAGGAGTTCAACATCTCCCCCTCGCTACCTCCAGCTGCCGGACCCCATTAATGCCAATGGCCAGGCAGACCAAGACATCTGGGAGGCACCAGGGCAGAGAAAGCTGGTACAGGGGAGGAGGCGCTGCTGCGTTACCACAATGCTGGCTGGGGAATGCTGGGAGATGTAGGACTTTCTTCCGTCTGAACAGGCATAGGATTGCGCCCGAAGAAGCACCAGCCTCGACTGGAGCAGTAGCGACACCTAGTGTCCAATTGGGGCCAAAGAGGAGGTTGTCCTGGTTCTTGTAGAACAAGTTTCCTCCAGGACATACTTCCCCTGAAGCTATTCCCATTTAATAGCCACAGAACCTTTCTTTCTTTACTGTCACACTCATTCCTGGTGTACCTGACTCCACTTCCTCTGAATGCGTTTTCTGCTAGATCTTAAGTTCTGAAAGTCAGGATAGCAGATTTCAGAGGGGCAGCTGTGTCAGTCTGTTGCAGTCAGAAAAGCAACTAGAATGGCAACTGAGGTCTTCCACATCACCCCCTGCTGTTCTCGGAAGTGTTCCCATATGGGGAGCATTTGCTGCTTAATTTGTCTGACATATTTAGCACGTACCCAGCTGTGATATCTCAGTGTAAAGACCCTCATCCAAAGAAAGCTAGTTGCACTGAAGTCGAACCCCCTGTTTACCTCCACCTCTGTCTCCTTCCTTTGCCTCGGTTGTCTCTCCTAGGTAAAATTTTAGATTGTAATCTCCATGGGGCAGAGCTGTAAGGTGCATAGATAAACATAGTTAAACTGTGGAATTCACTACCACAAGAGGTAGTGATGGTCAGCAATTTGGATGATTTTAAAAGGGGGGAGGACAAATTCTGGGAGGAAAAGGCTATCAATGGCTACTAGTCCTGATGGCTATATGCTTCGTCTAGTATCAGAGGCAGTATGCTTATGTTCACCAGTTGCTGGGGAACATGGGCAGGAGGGTGCTGGGGAATGGCAGGACTTCTTTCTGTCTAAACTTGCATAGGATTGTGCCCTTAATAGTCTGATTCCCCCCCCCACACACACACACACACAAATACCTTTAGACAGCCATGTGTATTACTTTGGTTGTGAAGCACATAAATAACATCCCCACACACACACACACACACACACTGAACATTACATGCTTTACAACTGCTTCCACATTCCTGACGTGTGTGTGTGTGTGTGTGTGTGTGTGAGAGAGAGAGAGAGAGAGAGAGGGAGAGGGGGAGAGAGAGAGAGAGAGAGAGAGAGAGAGAGAGAGAGAGAACAGTTTGCCAACTCTTGTTTTTAAACAAAACATGAAAAGAAATGCTCTGAGCACGTGCAGTTTCACATTTTAAACTCACTTAAATCCTAGCACCATCATGACTGCAGGGATAAAATGGAGTTGGCTTCTGCCACCCTGATGATAAAACATGGGCTTGGAAATAAGCACCATTTTGTTGTAGAAAAGGATAATAGATTTTAAAAGTAAAAAATAAAATAAAATGAGCATCTGTAACCATGTACATGCCTGGCTGGATGCTCCCAGATGAGAAGAAGAAGAAGAAGAAAGGAGGCGGCAGCAACCAGCATCAGCCCTGGTGGCATACCAGACTCTGAGTGGTTATTGGCGGGGGGTGGGGGCTGAGCATATGGACTTCAACACTGAAATCCAACCCTAACAGTACCACTACCTGCTTGAGTATTTCAAAGAAATACAGGATTGGAGACCTGTCTCTCTTTCACTGCCTGTTTGCTTACTTCCTCCTCCTCCCCCCCCCCTTTGGATTCTCTTGGCTTGTATGCTTTCTGGCTCCTTCCCCCCCACTCTCCCCAGTTTGCTCTGGCTACCCTGCATCTGGCTCCTTTCTGGAGGAGGCTCGTGGCCAAGGGATCCAGCAATTCCCATGCACAGGTGCGAAAGCTCTGACATGGCGTAGCCCCCGGGCACGTCCACATAATGCCGTGTCTCCCCAGCCCAGTGGAAGTAATGTGTTGTGGCAGGTAGAGGAATGCAACAGACCAAGAATATCTGCTAGTGTGGGAACGGCTCACCAAGCAGCCCTCCCAAACACCTGTCTCTTGGTGCAGAGCCCTGAGGGCTTGTTCCCAAAGCTATGGGTTGCAAAGACCCCTGCAGAAGGCAAGACCGCCCAGCCATCCTTGTTTTCTCCTCTCATCTTCAGTCGATGCTCTCCGATACATGCGATCAAATTGGCAGCGTCATAAGCATCCCTCCCAACACTGTTCCAGGGAAAACAGGGATGGGGTTGTTGCAACACCCCTGTCCTCAGGACCAAGGAATGCTTCTCGAACTGTCCCCCTATACCAAGGGTGGGCAACTTTGGAGGGGCACGGGCCAGTTTTTCCCCTTGGGCCCCACCAGGGACCACACATACAGTTGAAAATGGGTGCCAGCTTGCTGCTGAATTTTGGCAGCATGGTGGCAGAGGCGGCAAAGAACACTGCTGCGTTTCCCCTGTTTGAAACGAGGTGTGCAGTGAGCTCATGCTGCGTTTTAAAGGCAAACCACTCTCCTGGCAAATTGCAGCCGTTTGGTGGCGGCAGCACTTTGGGGGGGCTGCAAAACAGGCTGGTGGGGGAGGCACATGCAGCTTGCTGTCTGCATGTTGCCCACCCCACATTACTCCTTGCTAAAGCCTGTACTTCATCTGCAAAACCTGCCCTGTGCAGAGAAATCTTAGACAGGCTAGACTGGGGGTGGGCAGATGGTAGATCTCCAGATATTTTGGACTTCAGCTCCCAGAAGCCCCTGCCAGCATAGGCCAGCCATCAAGAATGCTGAGAGGTGAAGTCCAAAACATCTGGAGATCTACTTTCTGCCCATCCCTGGACTAAACTACAGAAGTATAGCTGTCCTACAGTCTATTATCAGGAGTTGAAAGACAGCCATAGCAGCGCTCAAAATGGCAGGCTGTGCACTACATGGCACCTTCATGTTCATGCATGATGTGCATTTGCACTTATGTGCACTGCTCATTCATTTAATTAAGAGTGCAATCCTATGCATGTTTAGACAGAAAAAAGCCCTACTACTCCTGAACATACACAGCATTCTGCTCTATAGCACATTTGCCACCCTTTAGCCAAAAGATCCCCCAGAGTGGCTTTCAAAGTACTATGACAGGGTTGTCCCTAGGGTTACAGTCTAAAAGCCATGACACAGAAGGAAACAAAGATGAGGAGGAAAGAAAAGCAAAGTTACAGTTTGTCTCACTAGCAGCTGGGATGGAAACAGTTCAGGTAGGCTGATGGAACGGTTGCCAGCTAGGTGATGGTTGGAGGAGGGCTGAAGGCAGCTGGTGTCTCAGCAGAGGCGATGGAAGGCAGCTGGTGTCTCAGCAGAGGCGATGGAATCGCCCTACTTGTCTTTTCTACCCTCAAGATGCATCCAGCCTCTACAAAGGGCCAAACTAGAAATGTAAGTAGTCACCACAAGGGGTGTGTGTGTGTGTGTGTGTGTGTGAGAGAGAGAGAGAGAGAGAGAGAGAGAGTGCAGGATCAGGAACATGGCAGGTGGGAATTGGAAATTTAACCCTTTCCCCCTGCTCCAGTCCTGATGAAACATCCCCCACCCCCACCTGAAGCTGTTATTTGGAGGGAAGCTCATCTGCCACACATTCCGATCTTGCTCAACCCCCCAAGGTGGGCATTTGCAGCATTTTAAAGTGCGCATCCATTGCTTTCACACAACGAACGCTGTATCAAGTTTAGCCTTGAGAGCTTAGGAGTGCATCTAGCCTCCAGCTGAGTTTCTGCATGCAGTTTATGTACATACCTGTACATGAGTCGATGACTTCTGTACATGGCTCGATACATTTCTCTGCTGACTGTACCTCTTTGGCTGTCTCGGGAAAAATGGATCTTGCCACTGAATTTGTGTGTGCTCATATATCAAAGCGTTCAGAATGTCTTGGTCTGGGCTGGAGGGAAATACAAAACATTGCACTGTGGAGCAGGGCCAGCGTCCAGGGTAGGCATGGCTGTGCACCTGCCAAAGGCCCACACCTCATCAGGGGGCCCACTGACAGCCTCTGCGATATGCTCCTCTTCTTCACCATTGCCAACCTACTTGTTCACCCACCTCTCTCTCTGGCCCAGTGGGAGTGAGCAAGCAAGCGAGCAAGCAAGCAAACAGAAGTGGTGAGAAAGAGTAGGGGTTGCTGGCTGCCACTGCCAACTGGCTCTCTGCTTGGCAAAGAAGCAGAAATTATGAGGAAGATAGTGGCAGTGAGGGAGTAAGCTGCCTGAGTGAGGGAGCTCATTGAGGGTGTCTTGCCCAAGGGTTCCCCAAAACCTGGAGCCAGCACTGGTGTGGGGTGTTCCTGTTCAGATTTCCTGCCAGCCATGCCCTCTTTCACAATATACCGTTCCATTCTGCATCACCAGGCCTTGAATTTGCCCATCCACAGTTAACACCTGGACAGCAGGCTGAACAAACAGGCACACAGGGCACCTGGCCACAGCCTTCCACATCATAGTAATTATTTCCAAATTTGGATATACAATAGCACATGCAAATTTTGTACAAATTGGTGTCCCTGGGTTTTGTTTTGTTTTGGGGTGGGGGGGTTGCCAATGCATCAGCAGCCGCCCTAGTCATGCAGCACCCATTCCTCTTTGCAACTGTTTCCTGAGGGTTCTACCAAGGAGAATGCTTTGGGTTGTTGGTGTTTTTTTCCCATGTAGCACAGAAGGGGAAGGGCAGGAGTGTGCTGAAATGGAACAACCAGTCCTCATCTCCTAGTGAACACTTCTGAGGCTGCCTCCGGCGCATAAACAGCAAATGTTTCTGGGCATCTGACCTGCAAACTGGTTGCAGAGCTGAGTAGAGTTGAGTTTCCTGGCGATTATTTCAGGCTATGCTTGATTCAAGCTCCTGAACCCTACGACGGGCAGGGAACAGAACTGTGGAAAACACAGATTCTTTTATGGTGCAATCCTATGCATGTTTAGACAGAAAAAAGTCCTAAAGTTCCCAGCATTCCCCAGCCAGCCAAGCTTGGCTGGCTGGGGAATACTGGGAACTGTAGGACTTTTTTCTGTCTGAACATGCCTAGGATTGTGCCCTTAATGAACAAAAATCAAAATATCCTTGTTGCTTGTAAGCATACAATGCTATTCAGAAAAATACTTTTGAACTGAAATTGCCCATCTCTCCTTTTTACCACCACCACCCACCTTCCTGTAAGGGCTTAACAGGTAGGCAATCCAATAATTCTGGACTTATTGAAGCAGTCTGATTCCTGCCACATTTTACCCTTTGGAGGATACACAGTGGAGCAGTTCAGGTTTCATTTCATTTCTGCATCACCCAATAACTAAAGCTCTCTGGGTGGTTCACAAAAATTACAATCGAAAAACACAACATAATTAAGAACATAATGTAATATCTTTAACATACAACATTTTTAAACAGTTTAAAACAGCTAAAGAAACAGTTACAATAAGATGCCAGGGCCTGATAAAATACCTGGCATTAAATTAAAATCCCCACTATATGCCATCAAATGCTTGGGAGTAGAGGACAATCTTGAATTGGTGCCAAAAAGATGACAATGTGGGTGGCAGGTGAACCTCAGTGGGGAGAGCATTCCACCTCAGGGCCACCGCTAAGAAGCCCATCTCTCTTGTTGCCATCTTCTGAGCCTCATTTGGAGGAGGACCTCAGATGTTGATTGTAGTGTCCAGGTAGGTTCATATTGGGGTGATATATCTAGGCCACAGTTTGTTTGTTAATTGCATTTGTGGCTAGGGTGGCCACTTACACATTGCCAAAAAAAGAAGAAATGCATGACCAGAAAAAAGGAGGAGAGACCCTTGCATAAACTTTGCACATGCTAATTTAAATGTATAAAGGGAAATCTAGAAATGGTTACCGTAATTTAAATAGAAATACAGTGCATCTTACCACAATGGTGAGGAGAAAGCTATCAGTGGCTTCTAGTCCTAATGCCTATGTGCTACCTCCAGTATCAGAGGCAGTATGCCTATATACACCAATTGCTGGGGAACATGGGCAGGAGGGTGCTGTTGCACTTATGTCCTGCTTGTGGGTTTCCCATGAGCAGCTGGTTGGCCACTGTGTGAACAGAATGCTGGACTAAATGAACCTTGGTCTGATGCAGCAGGGCTCTTCTGATGTTCTTACAATGGGGAAGACTGGGACCAGGTGACCTGTGGACCTGCTCAGTCTGTTGTCCAGGCCCAGACAAAATGAGCAAGTTCAAAGTCGCTGGGCAATCCCTTCTTAGGGTTCTTTACCTTTAAACCAGACTTCAACTGGACAGCCATTCAAACAGAGGACTGTCCTCTGTAAAGTAGGACACATGGCCACCCTGCCATGTCCCATCCTTCTTCCAGGGAGTTTGGGGCAGAAGATTCAGGACAGACTAAAGCAGCCTTGTAAATAAGCCCTCAAAAGTTACTAGCCTGCTAAGGGGCTAGCAGCACGGAAACACAGGCTACTGGACTCTTAGGCTAACAAAAATGGAATAAAATTGCCTTCTACCAAGCAGAGGAGGGACAGTGTGTGTGTGTGTGTGTGTGTGTGTGTGTGTGTGTGTGAGAGAGAGAGAGAGAGAGAGAGAGAGAGAGAGACTGTTTTAAGTTGAGAAGAAACACTGGCTTGATGTTGGTAACGGAAGGCGAACTTAACAGTATTGATTGTTTAATCTGAAACATAATTGCAGGCAGGTAGCTAGAAAACCCCAGTAGAAATGCATTAATATTGGAATACAAGTTCCACAGTATCATAGAGACATTTGAAAATAGTTAAATTGATAGAACCATATACTTCGAACAGGGGAGATTCATGGGGTATTATGCATCAGGCCCCTTGCAAGGGCAGTAATAGCTACCTTGATGGTATGTGGGGTTAAAATATGTTCACTGCTCCAAAATCTGTTTTAGATATGGAGTGGTATACAAATATTGCAAATAAATAACTAAATATCCCTCCTCTGTCAGTTCTTCTTGATTTCCATGGTCGATGTGGATGAAATAACGCCTTTCCTCCAGGACTGGCATGGTAATGCTGTGGGCTGGCAGAAAGGACGAGGGATGGAGTTATCCCTCCTCCACCAGCCCACTCATTCACCTGCATAGAATTCCTGGTTGCCTATGGCAATCAGCCAAATTTTTAAATACACAGGTGAACTACAGAGATTATGTCATCATGTAACATACAATTAAGTAATGGAAGTTACTACTGCAACAGGCTTAGATGACTTTAAAAGCAGGAATTCGATACATTCATGGAGGATAGGTCTATGAGGGCTAGGTACATAGGAAGCTGCCTTATACTTTGGTCCATCTAGGTCAGTAATTTCATTTTATTGATTTTATTTATTTATTTTACAACATTTGTATACTGCTCCATATCTAAAACAGATTCTGGAGTGGTGAATGTAAATGTAATGTCTACAACCAGGGTGTAGAACCTCTTTCCATTTCGGAGAAGTTCCATTTCAGAGAAGCTCTCGGGGGCTGAATTCCAGTGGTGGGCGGGGATGAAGGCAAAGAGGGTGGGGCCAAGATATCAAACATACCAGCATATTTTAGCAAAGCTCTTCCTGCCTTTAACTCAGCCTTAGGAGAGGCATTCCAACCTTTTAGAATGGGGAAAGAACTGCACAAAAGCCAGGAAACCACTGAACTGTGAGTGGATGGGGAAAGGTGTGGGGTCAGGTGAAGGGGTATGGCCAACTAGTATGGCCAACTGGAGAACCCTGGAGGGCCAGATATGGCTCCTGGGCCTCACGTTCTGCACCTGTGGTCTGCAATGACTGGTAGTCGCTCTCCAGGCTTCAGACAGGGGTTCTTTCCCAGTCCTACCTGGAGATGCCAGGGATTGAACCCAGGTCCTTCTGCATGCAAAACATGAGCCCTACAACTGAGCTATGGCTCTTCTCTAAAAGCCCACGGACTAAATCCCCAACCCTAGTAAATGGGAATGCTGGGAAATGTACTGTAAAAGCACCGTATGTAAGTAAATTTAAGGGAATGTCTTCCCTTAAATGGATAGTATGGATGCTATAAATTAGAACTATGCAGAAATGACTACTCAAAATTCTCCAGCCTATTTGCGGGCAGAGAAAAGGGGGGGGGACAATTTCACTGAATTTCTCCTAGGGGAGAAGAAATTCTCCAACAGTTTCTCACAGATAGGGCTCACTATTGGCGGGGGTTGTAGCACAGCTTCTTTCTTTTTTCCTCAGGGTTTTTGCTTTACTGCACTGCTTCTGTGAGGCTTCCACTTTTCTGAGGCAGAATTTTGAATTTCTTTTGGTGGTATTTTTGAGCTTGCCTAACCCCTGCGAGGTGGCCGGGGGTGCTGTGTGTCTTTTCTCTCTCCCTTATGCATCTTTCCATTGTCCTGCAGCCTCCCAGGCCACTTGCACTTCCTTAACTGAAAAAGCCCCATGGGAGGAATTGCCTCCTGATGTCTTCTTCATGATGGCTTTAACTGAAGTGCGGGAAGCCGAGGAGGCTACAGGCTGCCACAGAGATTACTGTACAATGATCGACAGGACACTCATGCACACTCCTCAGCCACCTCACAAGTAAGGTAAGCACAAGAAACCCAAACCCAAGCCACAAGAATTTCTTCGACATTTCTCCTCCTTTGAATTTCTTTTCAAAAGCAATTTCTTTTCTATCAAATTGAATGAGGACGGTTGGAAAAAATGTGGGAGAACTTTTCAGCACAGTACTGCTATAAATACCTCATTGTGATCTCTCCCATTTCAGATTGTGCTACAGTTCCAGCGTCATGAGTGACCAGGAGTGAATGCCTTGTGTCCTGCCACCAGTTTTCTTGAGATCTGGCTTGTTGGCAGCAGCCATGTCGAAGGACGATACGGGCTGTAAGCTGGCACCAGTCTACAAGCACAAGGAGCGCAAACCCAAGAAACCCCATTACATTCCCAGGCCATGGGGGAAACCCTATAACTACAAGTGTTTCCAGTGTCCCTTCACCTGCATGGAGAAATCCCATCTTTATAACCACATGAAGTATAGCCTGTGTAAGAACTCCCTGTCTCTGCTTATCGAGTCCGACTGGCCCTACAAGAAAGGGAATCTTTTCCACCCGGAGCTCCGATTCCTGCAGGCAACAGAGACTTCCCAGGCCCAGGGGAGATGGGATGAGTCTGAGACCTGTGACCCTGCAACCATGGTGGCTGGGACCACCAGCCCCAAGCATGTTCCAGACAGGGAAAGAGGAGTGGATAGACCCACAGGGACAGATGACTTGGCAAGAATGAGTGATGAACCCAACCAGTTCCAAGAGGAGGAAGAGGAGGAGGACGAAGAGTTGTCTGGGTTGTTACAGGAGGAGGTTGATCCCGGGGAGAAGAAGGAGAAAGCCAAAGAGGCCAACTCTGCTGGGGAGTCAACAGAGCCCGACGTGAACACCCTGCTCTTCCGGTTTAAAAACAAGAGGGACAAGCCGTGTAAAGACCCCGCAGGGCCTGACTTCATCATCACAGACGTGTTCTCCTTGAAGAAACACATCGTAAAAGGGAAGGAGCCCACCTCCCTGGAGTTAGAAGCCAAACCAAAGCATTGCAAAGTTCCCAAAAAATGCCCGGGGGGCGGTGGCGGTGGGGTTCTCATGGAACAATGGAAGCTAGTCACCAACGGACAGAGGAGAGGCACCAGTGAGGTTACAACGCCATGCCCCAAGGGCAACATCATCCCTTGTTATCCCCCTCCAGCATACAGTGAGTTCCATGAACCCCAGAGCCTCAACCTCTCTTTGCTGGGGATTAACTACCCCTTGAACCCCAACCTCTTCTCTTATCTCAGTCCTTCTGTGGCCAACAGTGCCACACCGCACTCCCACCTGACCCAACTTCCGTTCCTGGCCTCCACAGCCCAGCTGATGCACCCACATTCTGCACATTTCCAGCCCCTGCAGCACCCCGAGAGGTCCGCTTTCCTCCCACGCTTCTACTACCCCTTGCTCTTTGAGCACTCCTTCAGCTCGGCAGAAAGCAAGATGGAAGCTGTTAAGCCCGAGGCCCAGCAGCCACCTGCGGCCGCCATGCCTGCTCCACCCCAGGCCAAAGCGACCATGGAACCACCCAAGGCAAGCCTGCTGAAGGTGCCGGTACTGAAAACCGGCCTTCCTTGGGTGAAGGGTTTCCGGGAAGAGTTGCCTTCCGAGCAGAGTCACAAAACATTGCTGCTCCAGGATGAAGAGGGGAAATGGCTGTCCCATGAAAAGGAGAGCAACTCATTGCTGGGCGCCAACAGCCTCTGTAGAAAGCCAGCATCGGACGCCTACCGGAGCATTGTTGGTATGAAAGATGGAGCTGTGCATCCTCCCAATAACACCAGGAAGGAAGAACTGCCGTTGGCCACTTGCTTGGATAATGGCGGGACCACCGTCAACAACCTGAAGAGGAAATTCACCGGGAATGGCCTGGATTCTGTAGGCTCTGATATAATGATGCCTGGAAAAGTGACATACAAAGCCAGGTATGACGTGCCATGTGGCCTCCATCCCTAATGAACGCTTCATGAAATATCCTCTATGGCAAGGGTGGTGAATCCTCTGCATGTTGTTAGCCTCAGTGGAGGCCGGCAGCTCCTATGTTAGTGGAGCACTGGATCTGCTCCAGGTTTCAGTCAGAACCAGTCAGAACTCTAAAGGAGCTACCCAAGGTGTGAAGCGGTGAATCCGCTCCGGGTTTCAGTCAGAACCAGTCAGAACTCTAAAGGAGCTACCCAAGGTGTGAAGCGGTGAATCCGCTCCAGGTTTCAGTCAGAACCAGTCAGAACTCTAAAGGAGCTACCCAAGGTGTGAAGCGGTGAATCCGCTCCAGGTTTCAGTCAGAACCAGTCAGAACTCTAAAGGAGCTACCCAAGGTGTGAAGCGGTGAATCCGCTCCAGGTTTCAGTCAGAACCAGTCAGAACTCTAAAGGAGCTATCTCACACCTTGGATAGCTCCTTTAGAGTTCTGACTGGTTCTGACTGAAACCCGGAGCGGATTCACCGCCCCACTGACACCAGAGCCACCACCCTCCACTGGTTAGACTCCAACTCCTATCAGCTCCATCCAGCATGGCAAATGGTCAAGGATAATGGGAGTTGTAGTCCAGCAACATCTGGAGGGACATAGGTTCCCCACCCCTGCTCTGTGGCTTTGCAAACACTCTTTTTAAAATGAATTTGTCCTTAATATAGTTGCCATAAACAGTGCAGTCACCCAAGGATCTGTATCGGAACTGGTGCTTTTGAACTTGTTCCGTGATGATCTGGAGTTAGCAGTGAGCAGTGAGGTGGCCACGTTTGCTGACGACACCAAATTATTTAGGGTGTTCAGAACAAAAAGGAACAGCGAGGAGCTCCAGATGGATCTCTCCAAACTAGGGAAATTGGCATTACAATGGCAAATGCGGTTCAGTGCAAGCAAGTATAAAGTGATGCACGTTGGGGGGGGGGAGTCCTAATGTCATGTATACGCTGATGGGCTTTCAGCTGGCAGTGAAACTCAGGAAAGGGATCTTGGGCTGCGGGAGATAGGACAAAATAGTGCCCTCTCCCGTTCCATGTACAAAAGCCAACTGAACTGGCAGTTGAGTCTGTCTTCAACACTGGCGATGGGAGAGCATCCTCCAGCACACCTGAAGGCAGCAGACTAGCTTAGGGGACCCAGGGCAGACCACATGGCACACAGCTCTGTCTTCCAACATCTTGCTGCCGTCTCCCAGCATCTGCTGCCTGAGGCAATTGCCTCACTCTGCTTAATGGTAGGGCTGGCCCTGCTCACACTGGGTCAACATTTTAATTGAGAAAGGCAAAGTCCATGTTGGGTATCATTAGGAAAGGAATTGAAAATAAAACTGCCAAGCTCATAACGCCTTTGTACAAATCTGGGGCGCGATCCCACTTCAAATGCTGTGTAAAGTTCTGGTCACCACAGTTTCAACAAGTTATTGGTGCAGAAAAGGGCAACCAAAATGATCACGGGGCTGACAAGGAGCTGCCCTGTGAGGAAAGGTGTATAAAATTATGCATGGCATAGAGAAAGTAGATCTCTCATAATATTAGTCAGCCCATGAAACTGATTGGTGGGAGATACAGGACAGAGAAAAGGAAGGGCTTCTTCACACAGCACGTAGTTCAACTATGGAATTCACTACCACAAGATGTAGTGATGGCCACCAACTTGGACAGCTTTAAAGGAGAACTAGACAGATTCATAGAGGAGAAGGCTATCAATGGCTACTAGCCATGACATACACACATACATACATGAGTTTTTCTAGATGAGGCTTTTATTGTGTCCTTGTCATTTCTCACTCATGGTTGTTTATGGGTGCTTGCTTTAGATAATTTCGTAGCCTTCCAGTTTTGCTTCTGATTTTTAAGAGCACTTTGGGAGCCAGGGAAAATTCAATCATTTTTGGCATACAAGTCATAGAATCATAGAAGTACAAGTCATAGAATCATAGAATAGTAGGGTTGGAAGGGGCCTACAAGACCACTGAGTCCAACCCCCTGCTCAGTGCAGGAATCCAAGTCAGAGCATCCCTGACAGATGGCTGTCCAGCCTCATCTTGAATGCCTCCAGTGTGGGAGAGCCCACCGCCTCCCTAGGTCATTGGTTCCATTGTCATATTGCTCTGACAGTCAGGGAGTTTCTCCTGATGTTCAGCCGGAATCTGGCTTCCTGTCACTTGAGCCCATTATTCCATGTCCTGCATTCTGGGATGATCGAGAAGAGATGCTGGCCTTCCTCTCTGTGGCAACCTTTCAAGCACTTGAAGAGTGCTATCCTATCCCCCCTCAGTCTTCTCTTCTCACCAAAGTCCCCACCAATGTAGTTGTGTTATTCTGCTATACCATCACGCCACCTAGAGGTTATGTAGTGGAAGGTACAGAAAGGCAACAAAGGCAAATAACTTCATGTGGAGCTCCTATCTTAATTCTTCAGCGAAACCAGAAGTAGAAACAATGGGTTAAACAGCCTCATCTAGAAAAGCTCATTATCTGCAGTATGCCTCTGAACACCAGTTGCTGGGGAACATGACTGGGAAGCTGATGTTGCACTCGTGTCCTGCTTGTGGGCTTCCCATAGGTATCTGGTTGGCCACTGTAGGAACAGAGTTCTGGACTAGATAGCCCTTTGGTCTAATCCACCATGGCTTTTCTCACATTCTTAAGGTAGGGCAGGACCAGTACAAGGCAAGAGAGGGCAGACCTGGCATGTGGGCAAAGCGAGGCAAAAGAGAGTCTGTGTTGTTATCCAATGGGATAAGTTGCTCGGACTGCTAGCCCAGCCAAAAATGAAGGGTTGAGAGCCTCCTCGTTGGGCTATGAGGTCAGCTGACATACCGTAGTCCAGTACTGCAACCTAGAGGGAGCCCTTTCCCCTCTGGAACTATTCTGGCCAGCTGGTCAAAGGCCCAGAACATGGATGGCACCAGATGTAGCACCATTCAGTGGCATTGTGGGAAATTTAAAATTGTGTTGGACGTGGCAATTATCCATGTCCAACATCTACAACTGGTGAAGGCTGTTCTCCCTCCCTCTTACAATACCGTAAGCTTTGTAGAAACCTGCAAATCATTTTCACCAAATATGTTCCATACCATGAGCTGATGGATGGCATATGTTGCAGACAGTGCCCAGCAGTTATTTATTATGTTTTTTATCATGCTCTTCCTCCAAGGTTCTCCTGCTACCTAGTTTATCCTCACAACAACCTTGCAATGTAGGTTAGGCTGAGTGATAGTGCTTGTCCCAAGATCACTCAGTGAGTTTCACTGCTAAAGTGGGATTTGAAGGTTTTGTGGTTGGGTTGGTTTGAATATATGAAGAGTTGGTTTGAATTGGTTGAATTGGGAGAGTTGGTTTGAATATATGAAGCAGTCTTCTACTGAGTCAGACCACTCGTCCATCTAACTCAGTATTGTCTACAGGCCATCCAGGTGTCATTATGCCATACTGCGTATGGTACGCAGCCAACCAGCTGTGTGAATTAACCCTGCACATTTTTTGCCCTGCTTTATTAACAATTCTCTTCCACTCTGTCTGCTCTCTGCTTCTCTGCCAGCAGCAGTTTGAAATCTGGCCTGGTCCATCCTTCAAAGCCCCTGGACCACTGGCACATGGAACTCTACACATGTCCATCTGAAGACCAGCAGAAGACAGGTGGCTCTGACATTTCATCCCCTGAGATTATCGCTCCAGACCACCCATTCTTTTTCAAGACAAGCAAAGAGCAACCTATAACCATTGGCCCAAGAGACCCTGACGTGACAACGGTGCTCATTGGGGACTTGTCCAAAACCTTGGAGGAGTATCAGGAGGTGGAGAAGAAGCTGTCAGACCTGTCCAAAGAGGATACCCCAGCGCAGAAGCAGCTACGGGACCAGCTGGTCAAAATCCGGCAGGAACTTTTCCATATCCACCAGGCCCTGGAGAAAGCCACCAAGCCCAATGAGGGTCCCCTGGATCTCTCAGTGAAAAGGTCCTCGAAAGGTCTGGAGAAAGGCCCCCAGGACACAAAAGAGCCCAAGGCTAGTGCCAGGTCTGGGAAAGTCCAAGGCAAAGATCCAGATCCCATCCATCGAGGTTTGGCGACAGCGATGGCGGCTGAAACTGGCAAAAAGGGTGAAGTGTCAGATTGCCTCCTTCAGACTGACAACAAAACCATCGACCTGCTGGTCAAGATGAGCCGCTCGGAGAACCTCCAGACATCCTCTTCTTCTGAGGGCCACCTGGGAGCTGTGATCAAAGCCGAAGTGTTGCCCCTCAACATACCACTGGAGCTCCGGCATGTGATGGATCCCTACTACAGCCGTACCACCAAATGTGAGGCCGATTCTAGCGTTCTGCTCTGCACAGATGGGAGATCCAATGCCAGCCAAGGTCCTCCGCTCTCCATGACCGAAGACATCCCGCTGAGCTGCCGGGCCATCCCACACTCTTTGTCATGCAGTCTGCCCAACGAGACGGACAGGGTGTGCATCCACAGTCCCTTAAATGCAGATCCATGACGCTCTCCACTTGCTCATGTCCAAAGCTCTTTGACTTTTTTCTCCCTGAAAACTCCCTCTCCACACTCTTCCTCAAAGCCTCCCCCTGCCCCCCAAGGCTTTCAAGATCTGGAAGCTACCCCATCCATCACTATGGTTTCTTGAACTTTGTGCTGTGGGGTCCAGATGCCCTATGAAACATTCCCCTTCCAGATGTTCATGGCACAGCATTCAGGAGATTCCACATCTGTATCATGTGCTTTCATTCAGTCCCCACTCTGCAAACCTGGGTACAGCAGCAGGGAGAGAAAGAGGGAGGGCAACGCTGTTTTGCAGGGATGGATGCATTTGTGGATCAGAAGACGGTCCGACCCATCTCCTCCCTTATCAGCCAAGCAACATACGTTTCCTGATACAGGATCTCTTTTGAGATTGCCTAAAGAGGATGCCGGATCTCATTCCCCCTATCCCCTCCCCAACACAAAGAACCAGCTTCAGTGATATCCCAAATGAGACAGAAACACTGCAAGTTTCAAACCAAAATATGGATTGCCTCCAAATGCAGCCCACCTGGGCTCAATCATAGGAAAATGACAGCAGCTTTAGAGGAAACCTCCATTAGCATGAGAAGTGACCCCTCCCAATTGAGTCAATCCCCATCCAAATAATTTCTGCTGTTGTAAACTCTGGGCTAGATCCTGAAGGACACAGCTTGGATTCTGGGCCTCTCTTGTCATTATTATTATTATTATTATTTTAAATCCTTCCTACTGGACTCACAGAGTTTTTGTTCTGGTTCTGGGAAACATCAGGGGAATGTTTCTGCCACCAGACCTTACAGCAGGGGTGTTGAACCACAGACCTGCAGGCCAAATTTGGCCTGCCTAGGGTCGCAATCTGGCCCCTCTGGAATTTCCCACTTGGTCATGCCCACTTTCCCCCACCTGGTGATCATTTGGCAGTTTCCTGGTCTTTGTGCGTTTTCCCCCATTCTATAAAGCTGAAATGCCTCTCCTAAGGTTTCGTTAATGGCAGTGAGAGCTTTAAGATAAAATATTCACACCGCACATAGTTAAACTATGGAATCTGCTACCACAGTGACGGTTACCTACTTGGATGGCTTTAAAAGGGGGTTAGACAAATTCCTGGAGGAGAAGGCTATATCAGTGGCTACAATTCATGATGGCTATATGCTGCCTCCAAAACCAGAGGCAGTGACCCTATGTACACCTGTTGCTGGGGGACATGGGTGGAAAGGTGCTGTTGTGCTTATGCCCTGTTTGTAGGTTCCTGGTCAGCAGCTAGTTGGCCACTGTGTGAACAGAATGCTGGACTAGATGGACCCTTGGTCTGATCCAGCATGGCTCTTCTGATGTTCTTAATATGCTGATATTTGGCCCCTCCCTCTTTGTCTTCGCCCCCACCCACCACTGTAATGCAGCGGAGAGCTTCTCCAAAATTGGATTTGAACCTCAGACTGAGAAAGGTTCAGCACCCCTGCCCTCCAGAGAGGTCATCATATCTACTCCACAAATTGGTTTAATCATCATTCATTCAGGCACAATGCTGTTAGCAGAGCATTCCTTGTCCTCCATAGTTCTGGGAAGTGAGTCAGGAATTCTCTCAGCTCCCTCACCAAACTACATTTCCCAAGATTCTTTGGGGGGGGGGAGCCATAACAGTTAATCAGGCATAAAACTGACATAAGCACGTAGCACAGAGATGCGCAAAGGTCCCAATCACAATTCCCAGGCCCCTCTGTCTTCTCAAAGAAGGAACGATGCTTGGAATTCCAGCTACTTTTTACGTGGTCCTGCAAGATCACAAAGCGTGGCGATTTCAGCAGCAGTGTGTGTGTGTAGGGGGGTATCTTGTCCTAGCGGCTGCTTCCTATGATGAGAGGAGGTGGGGAACAGTCGACTCACCCCTCTTGAAACTGAACATCAGCATGGTATGTCCCTGATGAAGGGATTCTGCACACTTTACAATTATTCTGCACACAGAGCAAAATATGAGTTGACCGTAAGGTGTAAGCACGCTGCATGTGTTGTTAGCACTGCAAGAATACCTATCCAGAAGTTGTTTGCTATTATTGTTGGTTTTGTTTTTGCTTTATTATGCCTGTGCAGCAGGATGGCAGTGTTGCTCAGTTGTGGGCACAAACTATCAGGGAACAAACTGCATGGTGGCAGGCAAAAGGTTCTGTTGGGGGGGGGTCCCCAGAGAGAGGAGGCTTTATGCCAGTCATTTGATTTTAAGCACTCACCTGGTCACCTCTGGTGGCAAGGAACTGCATGGAGGCGAGTGAGCAGGCTGCCAGAGGAGAGATTGGGCTCTTTGTCCTCCTCCGTGCCCATCATAGAAACCAAACAAGCTGCCAGAGAAGGGAATCTCTGTGTCTGGTACCTTGAGCACAGGAGTGCAGAACCTTAGACCTGGAGTCCAAAACTGGCCCTCCAAGGGCCCCACAGACCCTTTCCCCACCCCCTCTCCCTTGACCACCACTTGTTTGTTGGTTTCACACCTTTTGTGTGTCCCCCCGCCCCCACCCATTCTAAAAGGCTGAAATGCCTCTTCGAAGGCTTAGTTACAGGCAGGAAGAGGTTTAAGCTAAAATATGCTAGTATTTTGGCCTCCGCCCCTTTTTCCTTCTTGCCCCACCTACCACTGGAACGCAGCCCCCGAGAGCTTCTCTGAAATGGAATGCAGCCCTCAAGCTGAAAGAGGTTCAACGCCACTGCTTTAGTGGGCTTATTTACATGACACATCAGGTCTACGCATGAACATAAAAAAGCTGCCTCACACCGGGGCAGAGCATTGCTCCATCTAGCCGAGTATTATCTACTTTGACTGGCTACTGGCTGATGGCTCAGGCAGTGGTCTTTTTAAGAAATTTATTTCTGTATTTGAAAGGCTTTATATTCCACCACCTTCATTGTTCAAAGAATGTCTTCAAGCCAGCTATACATCTGTCAAAATAAATAACTATAATTACAGAATGCTAAAAATGATCACTAAAACAACACCTTTTACTACACCATAAAAGCAGTAAAATGGGCAAAATTGCACTGATAAAACTCAAAAGCAGCAGCATCAAATTAACCGCCCAAACTGGTAGCTAACGGCAGGTGGCAGACACTGAGCCTGCTGCGTACTCTTTGCAAAGCATCTGTTCTGTTGCTGAGCTATGGACGCTCCTGCTGTGCATGATCCTGGTAGCAAAGGATGGTTGGCAGACTTAATAAGCACAGACAAGTGTGCACACCATCAGCAATGTTGCCTTTCTCAAAAACCGCCTTCAACTCCTTGGGAGGGACCGTAGCTCTGTGGTAGAGCTCCTGCTTTTCACGCCAAAGGTCCCAGGTTTGATCCCTGGCATCTCCAGGTAGGGCTGGGAAAAAATCCTGTCCAGAACCCTGCAGAGCTGTTGCCAGTCAGTGTTGACAATACAAAGCTAGATGGACCAAGGGTCTGACTTAGTATAAGGCAGCTTCCAATGTTTCTGGCTACTGCAGTGATAACTATGTAAAACCTCCAGTGGCAGTGGCAGCATACCCCTGAATACCAGCAGCAGGGGAGCATCAAAGGAGAGAGTTATATTGATTTTGTGCCCTGCTTGTGAGTTTCCAAGTGGCACCTGGTTATCCCCTGTGGGAAACAGGGTGCTGGACTGGATGAAGTCTTGGTCAGTGGAGGCTGGTGGCTCTGATGTCAGTGGGGCTATGAATCCATTCTGGGTTTCAGTCAGAACCAGACAGAAGCAGAACCAGCTAAAGGAGCTATCCAGTGTGTTGAACCCTACCCTGCCACACACACACACACAAATTAAGTTCAGCACCTTAGATAGCTCCTTTAGTGTTCTGGCTGGTTCTGGCTGAAACCCAGAATGGATTCACAGCCCCACCAAAATCGGAGCCACCAGCTTCCACTGATCCTGGTCCGATCCAGAAGGGCTCTTCTTGTGTTCTTGTTACACACAATAGCTAAATGCAACTCCTCCAGTGTAGAAGCAGTGTACCTTGGAATACCAACTGACAGGACCTTTGATCTGATTCAATAGTCCTCTCCTTATATTCCTCACTCTCTGGAAGAAACTGTTGCCTGCCTCCAGCAAGTGGGTTAGATGGGGTTCTCAAAGGCAGCTTCCACCATACTCTCTCCAGCCTGATGCAAGAGAATATGAGACCTTTCCCAACCTGATACCCTCCAGATGAGTTGCACCACAACTCCCATCAACCCCAGCAACAAGCTGGCTGGGGATTATGGGAGTTGTGGTGCAACACATCCGGAAGGTGCCAGGTTGTGGAAGTCTGGTTAATATGAATCACCACTGTTTTCTCTGCAGGAAGGGGGCAAAGCTATGAGCCCAGAAGTACTTTAATGCATGCTAGAAGTTATCATGTAGACCAGGGGTGAGCAGGACATAGATCTCCAGAAGTTTTGGACTTTAACTCCCAGCATTCCTGACCATTGGCCATGCTGGCAGAGGTTTCTGGGAGTTGAAGTCCAAAACATCTGGAGATCTACTTTCTGCCCACCCTTGACATAGACAGTACAGAAGAAGCAAAGTGCTTTACTGGTGATGTTACTGCAGGATTGAATTGGTTTCTGTCCATTTTCCCCACACGTCCTTTCACAGCAGCTCATCTTAATCTGATCAACCACTTATGTGCAAAAAAACCCCAAAACCATCAGCCACTGTTTGCCACAACCATCCTTGAAATGCAACTGTCACTCAAACGAACACTACCACTGGGGCAAAGTCTCCACCCCACTTGTGTCAACTGATGACAATCACTGGTGTGCAACCTATACATGCTAAAATTATTTATTTATAATGTGGAATGGTGCTTTGGGGAGGGAGGGATGACTTTGGGAAGGGGTGGGATATGGAATATTCACATGTAATTTATTGTCCACAGTTCTAAGAATGCAAAAAAAATTAAATTAAATTAAAAACAACTGAAAGTGAATGCCCTGGTCTCTTTGCTAGCATTATTACAGAGGAAGCCCCTGCAATGCTGTAATATATACTTATTTTATTTATTATTATATCTATTAAAAGTATTATGCCTCTGTCCTGAGTCCCATTTCGTTTGGTCAAAAGAATACCAGAGATTTAGGGTGCATTTCAACATCTATTTATAAATGTCGAGGTCAAACTAGGGAGGTATGGATTTTATTAAATCCATTCTGCCCTTTTTGTGCAGGTTGTCATTCTTTCATTCCATCATCCACTCATTGGTGGAATCAGACTTTTTTAAGGGATGCAAATCTAGGCATAATTTCTGTGATTTAAATAGAAAGACAAGACATCTCACCATAGTGGGGAAGACTGTGACCAGGTGATATGCCTGCCTGCTCTGCTCTCCAGGTGCTGACTATGGATGGGCAACTCCAAGGCCCCAGGGCTCTCCCTTCTTTGGGTTCTTTAGCTTTAAACTGGACTTGGACTGGACAGCCCTTCCAACAGAGGACTGACTTCTGTAAAATAGGACACCTGGCCACCCTAAGAGCACAGGAAAGGGACGAGCCAAGTAGCCAAAAGATTTAGAGTGGGGATCACCAAAGGCCTCTTCCTTCCAAGATCTCCCCGCAGCACAGGCCAGGTGGGTATGCCCAGTGGTAGTCCTTGGTTTGGGACTCTGGGGCTCTGCCCAACATGTGCAAAGCAGCAGGGTGAGGGGGTAATTTGCAGTGGAGAAGCAGTGAGCAGAAGAGACTGCTTAACCCTTCCCTCAACCTCTGCTGTTCCCCTGCAGCCCCCTTCCCCGAGTCACATTCCCAGGATGCTGCAAGCCATCTGCATCCAGGCCCACAGGATATTGGGGAGCACAATACATACAGTCAATCTACACATTTATTACATTTTATTACATTTATATGCCATATTTCTTCCATCATGGAACTCAAGATGGCTACATGACGTTCCCTGGTGGTCCCCCCTCCAAGCACTGACCAGACCCAGACCTGCTTAGCTTCAGCAAGGTGGTTACCTCATGTGCCTTCAAACCATTCCAGTGAAAGCATGTGCCATGGTACAGCTCTCTTGCTCATACACTAACACATGGGAATGTTTGTGTATTCCTTCACTAGGGTAGCCATTTAGCCACTGAAACCTTGGTCAAATGACTAGTCAAATAATTGGCTAAGTGGCAGCACTGAAAACACATTCTGTGGCTGTTCACACAACACACTAACCCACACTCAGTGGTTGAGTGTGGGTTGTTGTTGAACCATGGGTTAGCATGTTGTCTGAACCCAGGACATTTTCTGCAGGTGGTTTGTTAACCACCTTGAAAAACTCAACAACCATGGGTTCTCAAGGTGGCTTGTTTGAGAAAAATAAGCCACACTGCCTGATTAGCAAGCCACCCTGAGGAAAATATCCTGGGTTCAGACAACACGCTAACCCATGGTTCAACAACAACCCACACTCAACCACTGAGTGTGGGTTAGCGTGTGGTGCGAGGCCAGCGCCAATCACTGGCTAAGATTAAATTCATTGTCTGCTCCAACTTCCCATAACCTAGTGCCTGCCAGATGTGTGAGGCTGCAACTCCCATCATCCACAGCCAGCACATTCCTGCTGGCTGGGATGATGGGGCTGTAGTCCAACATTCCCTAAAAGACGCCAGGATGGAAAAGGCTGCTATACCCTAAGCTGGTGATGGCAATCACTTCTTTTCTCAGAATCACTGCCTTTTTCAGAAGCCATTGCCGTGCCTGGATTCACTCCAAGTCCAACTAGCAACAACACCTGACTGATCCAGCAGTGATTTTCCTCCAGATCACATGCAGCTTGTATCAAGATAGCTTGCAATCAATGGAGAGATCTACCTTGTATGTTAAATAAGACCCAACATGATGTATTTATTATACTTGTCTTTTACTCTTTCTTGGTGGTGGTGGTGGTGGTGAAAACTCAGATAAGAGTGGTTTGTACATGGTCCCCAGTGCCCTGCCATTCAGGTATGGGTCAGTGGTGGAACATAGGAAGCTGCTTTATACCATATCGAACTACTTTTAATCTACTCTGACTGCAGCATCTCTCCGGGCTGTTAAATGAAGAAGTGGAGGCTGGTGGCCCTGAAGTCAGTGGGGTGGTGTATCCACTCCAGATTTCGGTCAGAAACGGTCAGAACTCTAAAGGAGCTATCCAAGGTGCTTGGATAGCTCCTTTAGAGTTATAACTGGTTCTGACTGAAACCTGGCGTGGATTCACTGCCCCGCTGACCTCAGAGCCACCAGCCTCCACTGAAACAAAGGTCTCTCCTGTCACCCTGCTCCTTTTTAGTGGGGATGACAGGAATTGAACCTGGGACCTTCTACGTGCAAAGGGTGTCCTCTGCCCCTGAGCAATGCTCCTTCCCAGTTAAATAATGAAGCTGCCTTAATGCTGTGTCATACCATTGGTCCATCTAACTTAGTATTGTTTACTCTGACTGGCAGGGCTCTGCAGGGATTTCATGCAGGGTGGCCAGGTGTCCTATTTTACAAAGGACAGTCCTCTATTTGAAGGTGTCCTTATTTGAGGGGCTGCCCAGCCTAAGTCCAGTTTAAAGATAAAGAAACAGCAGAAGAGGGAGCCCAGGGGCCTTAAAATTGCTCATCTAACTGTTTCCAAGTTTTTATCATGAAATTGTATTTTATTGAGATAAAGTTAACAAAACAGAGGTAACAAAAAGAAGGACATACATAATAATGAATCAAAATCACTAAAGAAACAAAGGAATTCACTAATTATAAACCTTAGTCTATGACTGATACGCTTATGGAACATCTACAGTAAAATGGCCTAAGCAGGAGCTCAATACCTCATGAAAGTAAAAATGCAAGTTATACAAAATGAAAAAGGAGTCTGTGCGAGTGTGTCATTTTTTTTGTATGTGTGGATATTAATCAGAAAAAAATATAGGCAACAGTATTTGGTTGGAATTTTATCAAAAGTTCAAAGAGCTTCAACCTAGGAAATAAATGGAAATCATGATGCCATTATATCATTCTTCAATATTATTTTTAAAGCTCAACTGTATTTTAACTGGATTAAAAGGCAAACAGTGTGGTATAGTGGTTAGAGTGTTGGACTAGGACTGGGGAGAATCATAGAATCATAGAATAGTAGGGTTGGAAGGGGCCTACAAGGCCATCGAGTCCAACCCCCTGCTCAGTGCAGGAATCCAAGTCAGAGCATCCCTGACAGATGGCTGTCCAGCTTCGTCTTGAACGCCTCCAGTGTGGGGGAGCCCACCACCTCCCTAGGGAATTGGTTGACTCACTGACTCACCTGGTGACCTTGATGTGAGACCTGGGTTCTAATCCCCACTGTGCCATGAAGCTCACTGAGTGACTTTGGGCCAGTCACTGGTGCTCAGCCTAAAGTACCTCACAGGGTTATTGTGAGGATAAGAGGGAGAGGAGGATCATGTACATCCCCTTGGACTCCTTAGAGGAAAGGAGGGGTATAAATGTAACAAACAAACAAATAAGTAAGACTGAAAAGGAATGGGCAGAGATGAGGGGTGTCCGTGACCCAGAGCTGCAGAGAAAAGAAAGGCTGAACTTCATACACTGAACTGAACGTTTTAGGGGAGGAGAGCGGAACAATCACAGCTGTCATGCCCCACTGGTCTCCGGTACCAGATGGGGCTCTAATGCAAGCCAACTCGATCAAGGTCACCAGGTGAGTCAGTGAGCAAATCTGGAACAGCAAAGCACCTCCAGGGCTGGCCGGCTTGTTCTTAACCAGTAGTTGAGTGGGAACAAACACAACATAGCTGCCAGGCAAACAAAACAAGGGAGAAGGCCTAAGCCTTCCTGCAGTGCTGTGAGCCGACCAGGGATGTGTGGGGTTGGCATATGGGAGGCAGTTGGATTTCATATTCAAAAGGCGAAAGCGTTTACCTTTGTCTTTAGATAATTGGATGGCGGTTGAGCGACTTGCAGGCCTTATCCTGGCTCCCATCAGACCCCGGGGGCGCCTGGCTTGCCTCAGCGCCAGCCACATTACACGGTGATTTGCTCAACCTAAAGGCATCTTGATAGCTGGCCATTATGCCTCCCTTGCAGTCCAGCCCAGCTGATAGGCATCAGAGTTGGTCTCAGGTGAATGGAGGAGGAAGGCCAGCCTTTCCCAGTCTTTTCCAGGACTAGGGGAAGCGCTTGTCACTGGGTCTGGATCTCTCTGGGGAACAAAGGGGTCAAGCCTATATGCAGAGCAGGCTTCCCTGACCTGCCACACTCCAGATATGTGGGGCTACAACTCCCATCATCCCCAGATAGCAGGGCTCAGGGCCAGCCCAAGCTATTTTGCTGCCTGAGGTGAGGGACAAAATAGCACCCTCTCCCATTCCAATTACAAAACCTGACTGGACCGGTAGTTGAATCTTTCTTCAACACTGGCAGTGGGACAACATCCTACGCACACACACACACACACACCCCAAAGGCAGCAGGCTAACTTAGTGGGTGCAGGGCAGGCCGCATTGCCCACAGCTCTCTTCTCCAACATCTTGCTGCCGCCTCCCAACATCTGCTGCCTGAGGCCATTGCCAACGCAGAGTAGAGTGGAATTCTTACTTCCCATAGTGTGATATTGTACAGTGATGCCTTTCCCCATGGCCAAGACCTTTTTTAGTTTACTCAGGAGGTCTATTCAATGAAGGTCCCTTCCAATGTTAATAACAGGTTTCCTGCTTTGTCAGTTCTGTCTTTGATTCCTTCTGGTTGAATGAAGCAATGGGATTGATGAGTAGCTTGTTCCTTATTGTTAGTGAACCTGCTCCTGCAGGGAGTGGGGCTTTAATGACTGGATTTTTCTCATAACTTTTTTCTTTTAATTTTTATATAGCAAAATATTTGCCATTTACCAAAAAACAAAAACAAAACAAAACAAAAAGAATTAATGAGAGGAAATATGTAACTAACCTCCACAGGAACGGACAGTAAGGCCGGACCTCATCTTGAGTACTATGTCCAGTTCTGGACACCACACTTTAAAAAAGATTCAGATAAACTGGAATGAGTTCGGAGAAGGGCAACAAAGGTGATAAAGGGACTAGAAACTAAGTCTTATGTGGAAAGATGGAAGGATCTGGGCATGTTTAAGAATGAGAAGAGTCTTGAGAAGAGAAGACTGAGAGGGGATATGATAGCACTTTTCAAGTACCTAAAGGATTGTAACACAAGAAGAGGGCTGCAACCTGTTCTCTATCCTCCAAGACTGCAGGACATGAAATACCGGGCTTAGGTTACAGGCAGGCAGATTTCGGTTGAACATCAGGAAAAACTTCCTAACAGTCAGACAATGGAACCAACTGCCTGGGGAGGTGGTAGGCTTTCCATCGCTGCAGGTATTCAAGGAAAGACTGGACAGCTGTCTGTCAGGGATGCTTTGAACTGGATTGCTGCATGAGTAAAGGGTTGGATTTGATGGCCTAAATGGCCCCTTCCAACTCTCTGATTCTGTGATTCTATTTAGTACTATATGGAACCTCCATATTAATTCTGCTTCCAGTTGATTGTGGAAAAGCTATGCCTCAGCAACACTCACAGACTCTAGCGTGGAAGCAAACCTGTTCCCAAAAACCTTGCCGGGGGCAATGGGGAGAAGAGCAATCGTGCTCAAGGGTGGGAGAACTGAAGAATCAGATTAAATTTGAATCTGGAAAACCACTCCTAAATTTATTCCACTGTTTTAAATGAATCAGTTTCTTTGCTCTAATGATTGTCCTGAGAAGGCTATTACCATTCTTCAGATACTGAGAAACTTTCTCCTTATCTCTAAATTCAATGTATTAATGCACAGCCTGGTTAATGTCCACCTTCTCCTCATATCCCCATTTTGCTTTGTGCTACATTTCTAATTTTAAACTACACATTATGGTAAAGCTGTACAATTCCCTAATGAATTCCGCCCTCCAGCCCTTATACATACAACTTTTTTTTAATTTCCTTCCTCCCTTTGATTATTTGGATGGAGAGATCCTCCTGGCGGGCATCCTATGAAACTGCAACAAAACACTTGCTAGAAAGAGAATTATAATAAAGATGAGAACCCTGCAGCGTAGACTGAAGAAATTAATTGTTTGTTTATTTTAAGTATTCATATACCACCTTTTGGGTATACAGCCTCCCAAAATGGCACACACAGCACTATTCTCCAACACTTTACTGCCAATCCTTGCCCACCCCCCAGCATCTGCTGCCTGAGGCAGCTGCCTCACTCTGCCTAATGGCAGGGCTGGCCCTGCCGGCTGCCTTATACCAAGTCAGATGGTTGATCCATCTAACTTGGTATTGTCTGCTACCTGCCAAGGATCTGCTTGCGAAGCAGGTGCTCTACCACTGAGCTACAGCCCTTCCATATATATTTGGAAGCCAGTGTGGTGTAGTGGTGAGAGTGTTGGACTGGGAGCCAGGAGATCTGGGTTCTAGTCCCTACTTGGCCAGGAAGCTCACTGGGTGACTTTGGGCCAGTCACAGGCTCTCAGCCCAACCTACCTCGCAGGGTCATTGTTGTGAGGATAAAGTGGAGCGGAGGAGGATAATGTAAGCCGCCTTGGGTTCCTTGCAAGAGCAAAAAAGGCGGGATACGAATGCAATAAATAAATATGTTTTCAGAATACAGCTATTCTGCACCCTTCCTTCAGCCTTTCTGCCTCTAGGTTTCCTGCTCCTTAGCTCCCCTTCCTCTTCCCAGTCCTCAGCCTATAACCTACAAAGCTACTTCTGTATATAGGGACCATGTGCGTAAGCATGGGTGAGTTTTATTGTAGAGGCCCAATGTGGTGTAGTGGTTAAAGCAGCCTTATGCCCTCCCAATATCTTGGATTATGACTCACAGCATTCATGACCGCTGGCGATGCTGACTGGGGCTGATGGGACTTGAAGTCAGAAACATCTAGAGGGCCCCAGGTTGGAGGAAGGCTGGGTTAGAGTGTCGGACTAGGATATGGGAGTCCTGGGTTCAAAATCCCCCCTACAACCAAGAAACCCACTAGTTTACCTTATCTTTCAGCCTCACCTACCTCACAGGGTTGTCGTGAGGATGAGGTAGATGGAAAACCATGTAAGCTGCCCTGGTGGAAGGGTGGGATAAAAATGTAATACATAAATAACATAATTATGACTTAACACCGCTGCCTTACAGGCCAAGGGCCCAAATTTGACTCTGGAGAAGTTCTCGCGGGCTGTGTTCCAGTAGCGGGTGGGGGGGAAAGGAAACTGAGGGAGGGCCAAGAAAACGAAAAATACCAGCATATTGTAGCTTAAAACTCTGACCGCCAGTAACAGAAGCAGTAGAGGCTGGTGGCTCTGTTTTCGGTGGGGCTGCAAATCCACTCTGGGTTTCAGTCAGAACCAGCCAGAACTCTAAAGAAGCTATCCAAGGTGCCAGACCTATTTTGGGGCTAGGGTTCAGCACCTTGGATAGCTCCTTTAGAGTTCTGGCTGGTTCTAGCTAAAACCCAGAATGGATTCACGAGCCCACTGAAATCGGAGCCACCAGCCTCCACTGGCCTTAGGCACAGCATCTCAACCTTTTAGAATGGGGTGGGTGGAACCTGCACAGAAGCTGGGAAACCACCCAACAGTTGCAGGAAAGGGGTGGGGCCAGGGGAAGGGGCGTGGCCAGATCGAAACCCTGGAGGGCCACATTTGGCCCCCGGGCCTGAGGTTCCCCACGCCTGCCAGAGATAGTTAAGGAGCTGACAGGGAGCTGCCTTGTCTCTGTTTGGTGGTGCCCAGTGAGAGCAAGGAGGGCCTGAGCAGGGGCCAATACTTCAGCCCACCCATGGCTGAAGTGTCGCTAGAGGCTTGGGGGTGGCTTTCAGACAGGCAGGCCTTGACAGGCCTTCAGCCCCGGAAAGGTGAATGGGTGCCAGAGGCCTACTTGGCCTGTTCGTTTACCTTGGTGATTAAAGCAACAACAGCACAACAAAAGGTCAGAGCCCGTTGCTGTGAGAGATGCTTTTTAAAACAACAACAAGAAAGCCTCCCGCAGTCTTCCCACTGCCCAGCTGAGGCAGGCCCGATTTACTTGTCAGGTTGAGTCATTTAATGCATTCGCCGCTGCTGCAGAAACGGGCCCCAAAAGAAAACTTCACCTGTCCTGATCCGACAACTCGGGTCGCTGATCTGGGGGAAAAGGAATGCCGTTCCAGTTCTCTTCCGTGCAAAGGCAGATCGGATCATATACTACGGATTAGCTGCTCCTTAACCATCTTGTTGTATTCACAGCAACAGCGGTTAAAGGGTGTGTTCTTTCTCACCTGTTAGGGCATGCTTATGGGAGAAAAGAGCACTTCCTATAATCTATATTAGAAATCTCAGAGAAGCAGTGTGGTGTATTGGGTAAGAGTATTAGACTGGGGAGACTTAGTTTCTAACCCTCACCAAGTCACAAAGTTTACCAGGATACCCTGGGCCAGTTCCCAGCTCTCAGTCTGATCTACTTCACAGGGTTGTTGTGACGATGATAAAAGGAGGGGAGGAACCATGTATGCTACCCTGTGCTATTCTGGAAAACGGGTTGGAATAAACATGTGATTATTCTCTTTTAATGTGAGTATGGAACAAGAGGGTGTTTGTTGATCCAAACTGTAGCTTTGTCCATTGCTGTTTTAAAAGCTTCTGGCATCCTCATTAGTGTGCCTCTGAATACCTGCAGAGTGCCTTTCCCGAGACAAAACTGAAGTCCCTGCCTCCCTGCAAAAAGGACCTAAAGCGGGGGTGTTGAACCTCTTTCAACCTGAAGGCTGAATTCCATTTTGCAGAAGCTCTCGGGGGCCGCATTCCAGTGGTGTGCGGGGCCAAAGTGGAGCCAAAATACTAAAAATATTAGCATATTTTAGTTGAAAGCTTTTACAGCTGGGAACAACGTCTTAGGAGAGGCATTTCAACCTTCTAGAATGGGGGACTTCTAGACACAGTTCAAGACACAGTGTTCTTGAGTATGTGCAGAATTATTTCCCTATATGAATGTAACCATCTTCTGTTTTGGATTTCAGTATCTCTGACAACATAGTAAAAAATAGAAAGAAAAATGTTTCACAATCATGACCATTTTATTAGATTTGCATTTAGTTTTAATTAAGGTCAGCCACATTTACATCCTTCTTGTTTTCTTGTGTCTTTGCACAACTCTGTGGATGAATTGCAATGCACCCAAAAGGGTGACTATGTTGGTCTATAACAGCAAAATGAACAAAAGTTCTGTAATTTTTCAACACGAGATTTCATTTTTGTGGTCAAGGAATTCCCTTTACACACACACACACACACACACACACAATTGTCTGAACAAAATAGGAATTCATCTCTGGGTATTTCAAAACACAAAAATGACAGTTCAGCGTTCTTTTTCTTATCCCTGTATAGAATTTTTTCACCTTCTTCCTGATGATGTGAATGAAAATATTGTTGTGAATGATCGATTGAATGCTTGGAAATACTGAATGCGCTAGAAGCATCCAAAATGCCCTGCTTTCTGCAAATTCATCAACAGAGTTGTGCAAAGACAAGAAAGCAAGAAGGGTGTAAATATAGCTAACCTCAATTAAAACTGAATTCAAATCTAATAAAATGATCGTGATGGTGAAACATTTTTCAATTTTTTTAAACTATAGTGTCAAATGCAACCTGAATCCACATTTACCAAGGGCAAAAGGATCTCACCCCTCAGCCATTCCCCTATGAGGGAAGGTTACAACGACTGGGATTGTTTAGCTTGGAAAAAAGGCGAGTAAGGGGAGACATGATACAAGTGTACAAAATTATGCATGGTGTAGAGACTGTGGATAGGGGGACATTTCTCTCTCTCTCAAAATACTAGAACCTGGGGTCATCCCATCCCGCTGATTGGTGGGAGATTCAGGACAGCGAAAAGGAAGGAACGTCTTCACACAGTGCATAGTCAAACTATGGAATTTGCTACCACAAGACACAATGATGGCCAGCAATTTAGATGGCTTTAAACGGGGATTGGACAAATTCCTGGAGGAGAAGGCTATCAAGAGCTACTAATCCTGATGGCTACATGCTACCTCCAGTACCAGAGGCAGTGAGCCTATGTACACCAGTTGCTGGGGAACATGGGTGGGAGGGTGCTGTTGCGCTAATGCCCTGCTTGTGGGTTCCCAGTCGACAGCCGGTTGGCTGCTGTGTGAACAGAATGGTGGAATAGGTGGACCCTTGGTCTGATCCAGCGGGCCTCTTCTGATGTTTTGATGTTCTTAATTTGAACACCCCCACACCCACCTTTCAGTTCCTGGAGAAAAAAGTGTTTGTGAGCCAAGACATTCGACTTGATTTTATTCTTTGCTGTTTTTATTCTTTGTTTTAACGTTTGTATTTAATGTTTTTAATGTGTTGTACACTGCCCAGAGTGCTTCAGTTATTGGACAGTTTAAAAGTATAGTAAATAAATACATACATACATACATGCATTACCCAAATCCAACATCTGCATATGGTTTCCCAGTGTTATCCCAGCCTCTACTTCCTTGAGGCAGAAATCTATCCTCTTGTACTCTGTAAAGCGTCATGACACTGCTGACACTATATAAACACTGTGTGCTTGTATACTAACAACAGAAACAACCATGTATACTCAGATATAATGGCTTGATAGCGTACCATTTTGGTATCTAGCCAAGAGGACGCAGTTCTAGCTGGAACAGTTGAGTGTTCGGCAACCCTGCCAGATTAATGCAGATTACATAGCTGTAATCTTGCATATGTGCTATGAGTTCATGGACCCCAGAAGTGAGGGACAGAGAGAGTAAGAGTTCTACAGCCAAATATTTAGTCAGAAGGAGGGTTTGAGCCCCCATGGAAATGATCAGGCCCCCCAAAAAAAGACTGCTCTTGACCAAGGCTGGTTTATATTTCATAAACATTCTATCACTTTTACCTTGAGCAATTATAAATGTTTAGATTTTTCTATTATTATTAATTAAAGTGTACGTATGATTGTGATAAACATTTCAACAATCTTGAATGTGATAGTTTATATCAGCAGGCTTCATCCTGGTGCCCTTTAAATGTGTTGGGCTGCAGTCTGATGTTGCAGAGGACTGTAGATCATAGAATAGTAGGGTTGGAAGGGGCCTACAAGACCATCGAGTCTTGTAGGTTTGTTATTTGCCCATTCAATAAGTAGGTGGCATTCAGCACATCCTGCCCTCCTTGAGTTTCTCCCCTCCCCAAAAAGACTCGCGGGTTCCCAGTGTGGTTTTACTGAACACATTCTTGCCATTCACTGCCAGGGGCGCGGTAGGGGATTCTTAGGCACTTTTAACTTGAGCATCTTTTATGTTTGCTCTGGGAAAACAATCCTATTGACACAATCTTTGGCTAGCAAAGGTAAGAGGATTTCTGTTACTAACAACACAGCCCTGGGTGGCTTCTTTCAGTAGTATATTCCAGGCAACAGCACCAGACGGTCTCTAGCTCTCTCTCTAAACTGCAGTTGTGTCAAGTGGGAAGCTGAGAACTGCCCATTCAACTTTGATTAGAGGTAAATCAATCTTCAGCTTTATTCCCTACCTTAACTTGGCTAAAGTTTGGCGATTGGTTTCTTGAGCCTGTAGTTTGATAGCGTTGGCAAATGATCTAGGCATCTGGGTGATTACAGATAAATGTCGCTTATCCATTATCATAATCCGTAGGAATATTTTTATCCCACTCCTCAGGTCGATGGTATAGTGGCAGGGCCAGCTCTACCATTGGGTAGAGTGAGGTGGTCACTTCAGGCAGCACATCTTGAAAGGATAGCAAATTGTTAGTTATTTAATTTATTATAATTGTATTTTTACTGCCATGGTGGGGGAGAGGCACTTGGGGGATTTTCTTCCTTAGGTGCCAACATAATTTGATTGTCCATCGGTATTATGCACCTTGACTTGGATGAGACAGGGATGTCATTTGCTGCTCTGCCTCAGGCAGCAAAATGTCTTTTATTTTATTATTACATTTATATCCTACCTTTTTCCCTCTCACAAGGAACCCAAGGTGACTCACATAATCCTCCTGTCCATATTATTCTCACAACAACACTGTGAAGTAGGTAAGGCTGAGAGTCAGTGACTGGCCCAAAGTCACCCAGTGAGCTTCATGGCCAAGTGGGGACTAGAACCCAGGTATCCCAAGTCCTAGTCCAACACTCTAACCACTATACCACACTGTCTTTGGGTGGTCCTTGTGAGTGGATTATGGGGGGGGTGCTCTTAGGCTGTTTCCCCCAAGGGAGGAGTGCCTTGGGCCTTATGGCAGCTCTACCCAGACTTAGGGACTCAGATTCTGCCCAGCTCAGGAAATACTCCTCCCTTGAAAGCTTAGGCTGAGCTGCCTTAGGGCTGAGCTGCCCTTTCTTTAATTAGGATAGGGCCTGGTCAGTGACTAACTTTTCTAGATGGTCACTTTGAGAAGGCTGGCAGATCTCAACTGCCACTCTTTAACTGGCAGATTCCGTTCTCACAGCCAACCAGTTGAGGCTGCGATGTCCATGGGGTGGTGAATCTGCTCCAGATTTCAGTTAGAACCAGTCAGAACTCCTTTAGAGTTCTGACTGAAACCCAGAGCAGATGCACCACTCCACAGACATCACAGCCACCAGCCTCAACTGCAGCCAGCACTTTCTTAAGACCTCTTTTGCACACAGGGGAATCCCCTTCTCAGTTGGGAGTGGGAGCAGCGTGCAGTGGAATCCCCATTGTTATTTCCAATCTGTGATCGGAGATAACAACGGGCATTCCTCTTTCCACCTCCTCCCCAAGCACCATATTCCTAATATATGATAAATGGTACTCAGAATATTACCAAAGAGGCCTATGGTATTATTCATTATCCTTACTGCAGAAGCTAATTCAAAACCTGTCTTCACACAAACAGTTATTTTATAACCACTGCGTTGATTTTTCGAAAGGGGAAAAGGATGGATTATACCTTGGAGGACACACAGCGCAAGGAGAAACTTCTCAAGACCGTTTACACCCTCCAAGTTAAATCAGATGCCATGTTTCAGAAAGCCAGCCCTCTCCTGAGCAACAACCCTGGCATGGGCATGGTGACGGAGCATCAGGTCCACCAACTGGCGGAGAAAGCCAAGATCATCTGCCATGACTTGGACGATATCAAAAACCTCCTGTACTACCGGCAAGATGACCTGGTTCAGAGGATCGCAAACCCCAACGGCAGCCATTATGGCGGTGTTTGTGGACTTCACTGCTCCCTAGATGGGGTTATCTACATGACTAGTGAAAACGCACCCAGGGTCCACATCTTCAACCACTCAGGCCAAATGTTTCAGTCCTTGCCATGCATGGAATGGAAGAAGAAGGAGACATTTTTGCCAGAGGATGTGACCATCACCAGGGCAGGGATGGTGGCTGTTACAGACATGCTGAACGGAACTGTCCGTATCTTCAACAACCACTCCAAGTTCTCCAAGGGCGAATGGCTAAGAATTGGGACATTTTCTTCTCCCAGGGGAATTGCGGTGGATGTGTCTGGAAAGATACTGGTGGCGGACTACACGGAGGGAAAAGTTCATAGCTTTGCCCTAGACCGTGCTTTCAAGATGCAGAGTACCCACTCCATCTCCAACCTATGGGGGCCACGCTATGTGTGCTTGGGCCCCCAAGGTGGTTTTGTGGTGAGTGAAGAATGTGGTGACGTCAAGCTCTTCAGTAGCAGCCACAAACTGGCCTCTTCCATCAGCAGCAAATACGGCCACCATTTTGGCAATCCCTCTGGCGTCTGTGCTGATAGAGAAGGCAACATCATTGTAGCGGATGAACAACAGCAGAAAGTTCACTTGTTTCCCCCAAGTGGGTCTCCTGTCTGCCTGGTGTCTAAAGGCCTGCAGAGGCCTGCAGGGATAGCTTGTTCCACCCAGGGGTTGCTGTTAGTTGCCGACAACGGGGATAATTGCATCAAAGTCTTCAGGTACCGTGTGAGACCCCATTATGATTCTGAGATTCTTTCTACATCCGGACAGTTCAAATCTCACTCCTAGAGGGAGGCAGAGTAAGATTCTCTGTTGTCCCATGTCACCTTCATACATATTCTGTGTCCATTTCTTTGTCACACTACCTCACCCAATGACATATCCAGCTGCTCAGTAAGTGAATATCTAAAATCCACAGTTGGGCATCCCTTTATTAGGCCAGTGTGGTGTAGTGGCTAGAGGGTTGGACTGGGAGTCAGGAGATCCGGGTTCTAGTCCCCACTTGACCATGGAGCTCACTGGGTGACTTTGGGCCAGTCGCAGACTCTCAGCCCAACCTACATCACCGGGTTGTTGTTGTGAGGATAAAATGGAGAGGAGGAGGATTGTGTATGCCACCTTGGGTTCCTTAGGAGGACAAAAGGTGGGATAGAAATGAAATGAATAAATAAATAAATAAATTAGTCCCAACCAAAATTCCACAAAAAAGTGCAAGCTTTCGAGTTCTCCAGAACTCTTCATCAGGCTAGGGTGGTACAAAAAGCAGGGGATGGGGGAGGAAATAGCAAAGTCGACTGATCTTTTGTAGCATATAACCTGATGAAGAGTCTGGAGAACTTGAAAGCTTGCATATTTTTGCAGAATTTTGGTTGGTCCTAAGAAAGATGTTGTCCAACTGTTGATTCTGGATGTTTTTTTTCCTCATAGACCAGCATGACTGTTTTTGTTTTTGTTTTTTGTACCTGAATATGTCTACTTTAACGATATTGAAAATTAGAGTCAATGTACATACAAGTATCTAATCACAATCAAATCTTAGGCAATAGCATTATGTTCAAAAGGTCAAAGTAATAAAAGACCGCAACAAACCCCACTGTTAATTTTATTTTTATTTATAACATTTCTGTACCTCTGTTCTATAAAATGCTTATGGTGGTATATGAACAACAAAAAAATACTCCCATTTCTGTGGCTCACATCATTTCGTGCTCAGGGTGTAACTGAAAGCACCCTCAGATGAACTGCAGTTTGAATGTATGTCACATGTTCTGCTATATAAAGTGAGAAGAGATTTGGGGTTTAATTTTTGAGCAAAAATATATTCTGGCTGCATTTCATATCTTCAACTGTGATTAACCTCATTTGCAATTAAAAAACCTAAGGGGAATATATTGATCAACGAGACTGTGACCAAGCAAGGGAATGAACCGCGCCTTGTGGATTTCCCATGGGCAGCTGGTCGGCCACTGTGTGAACAGAATGCTGGGCTAGAATGGAGCTTGGTCTGATCCAGCATCAGGGCTCTTCTTAATATTGTTGTTGTTTATTCGGTCAGTCACTTCTGACTCTTCGTGACTTCACGGACCAGCCCACACCAGAGCTTCCTGTCGGCCATCGCCACCCCCAGCTCCCCCAAGGTCGAGTCCGTCACCTCCAGAATATCATCCATCCATCTTGCCCTTGGTCGGCCCCTCTTCCTTTTGCCTTCCACTTTCCCTAGCATCAGCATCTTCTCCAGGGTATCCTGTCTTCTCATGATGTGGCCAAAGTACTTCAGTTTTGCCTTTAATATCATTCCCTCAAGTGAGTAGTCTGGCTTTATTTCCTGGAATATGGACTGGTTTGATCTTCTTGCAGTCCAAGGCACTCTGAATTTTCTTCCAGCACCACAGTTCAAAAGCATCTATCTTCCTTCGCTCAGCCTTCCTTATGGTCCAGCTCTCGCAGCCATAGGTTACTACGGGGAATACCATTGCTTTAACTATGTGGACCTTTGTTGTCAGTGTGATGTCTCTGCTCTTAACTATTTTATCAAGATTTGTCATTCCTGTCCTCCCAAGAAGTAAATGTCTTCTGTTTTCCTGGCTGCAGTCAGCGTCTGCAGTAATCTTTGCGCCTAGAAAGACAAAGTCTGTCACTGCCTCCACGTTTTCTCCCTCTGTTTGCCAGTTATCAATCAAGCTGATTGCCATAATCTTGGTTTTTTTGAGGTTTAACTGCAACCCAGCTTTTGCACTTTCTTCTTTCACCTTCGTCATAAGGTTCCTCAGTTCCTCCTTCTTAATATATAAACTGATAATTCCTTAATCAGAGATTACCTTGGAGCTCATCTAGTTTAGCCTTTCCCAACCTGGTGTCTTCCAGATGTGTTGGATGTCAACTCCCACGGCAATGGCCATGCTGACTGGGAGTTCAAGTCCAACACATCTGGAAGACACCAGTTTGAGCACCTGCTCAATGCAGGATCTACAATGAAGGATGCACCTTCAGGCTCCCTGGCAGATGGCCATCCAATCTCTGCTTAAATATTTCCAGTGAACGACAGCCCACCACTTTCCTGAGGCAGTCTGTTCCAGTGTTGAACTGCTATTACCATTAGGATGTTTCTTTTCTGTAAATGATCCATTTATGTATCGCTTCATCACAGTTTCAATTATTGGTGGTCTCAGACTTGGTGTTGAGGACCCCTAGGATGATGGTCCTGGGGGATCTCAACTTCCATGCCGAGGCCGCTGTATCCGAGGCAGCTCAGGACTTCATGGCCACCATGACAGCCATGGGGCTGTCCCAACATGTCATCGGCCCAATGCATATAAAAGGACACACGCTTGATCTGGTTTTCTTGACTGGGCAGGAGGATGGTGATCTGAAAGTGGAGGAATTAACATCTGTCCCTTTGTCATGGTCAGATCACTTCCTGCTGAGGTTTAGATTCCTGGCAGCCTTCCCCCTCTGCAAGGGTGGGGGACCTATTAAAATGGTCCGCCCCCGGAGATTAATGGATTCCGATGGATTCCAGAGGGCTCTGGGGGATTTTCCTGCTGGTATGGCTGGTGCTCCTGTCGAAGCCCAGGTCACTCTGTGGAATGCAGAGATGACTCGGGCGGTTGACACGATTGCGCCCAAGCGCCCTCTCCCTCTGAGCAGAGCCCGGCCAGCTCCTTGGTATACACCTGAGCTGAGGGCAATGAAGCAAGAGGGGAGATGGCTAGAACGCAGGTGGAGGAAAACTCATGCTGAGTCTGACCAAACACAGGTAAGAGCCCACTATCAAGCCTACTCTGTGGCGGTGAGAGTGGAAAAGAGACAGTTCTTTCACCAGCATTGCATCTTCTCAGTGTTGTCCAGCGGAGATTTTCCAAGTGATTTGCAGCCTGTTACATTCTGGGCCAGGGAGAGAGATGGTGGCTTAGTGGTTAAGATGCTGAACTGCAGACTGGAAGGTCGGCAGGTCAGCAGTTCGAGACCCGAGTGCTGCGTGACGGAGTGAGCTCCCGTCTTCAGTCCCAGCTCCTGCCAACCTAGCAGTTTGAAAGCAAGAAATTGCAAGTAGATAAATAGGTACCGCCTCGGCAGGAAAGGTAACAGCATTCCGTGCACCTCGGTGTTCAGTCATGCCGGCCACGTGACCACGGAAGTGTCTTCAGACAGTGCTGGCTCTTCGGCTTAGAAACGGGGATGAGCACCGCACCCTAGAGTCGGACACGACTGGTTGGGGACACCTTTACCTTTACCTTTTTACATTCTGGGCCAGGGAGAGAGATGGTGGAACCCTTGGTAGCATGCTGTGATGAGTTTGCATGGCACTTTGAAGATAAAGTCGCTCAGATTCATCATGAATTCGACACCACCATTAATGCAGTTCCATTGGTAGAGGCGTTCAGAGCACCGTCTGGTCCAGTTTTATTGGATGAGTTTCAGTTACTGAGGCCTGAGGATGCGGACAAGGTGCTTGGCCAAGTCCGATCCACCACTTGTGTGCTTGACCCTTGCCCTTCATGGCTTATTAAATCAAACAAGGAGGGGATGTCTGGCTGGGTCCAGGAGGTTGTAAATTCCTCCTTGAGAGAGGGAGTGGTGCCTGCCGCTTTAAAAGAGGGGGTAATTAGACCACTCCTGAAAAAGCCTAACCTGGACCCAGAGGATGTTAACAATTATAGGCCAGTGGCCAACATCCCCTTCCTGGGCAAGGTGCTTGAGCGGGTGGTTGTAGGACAGCTCCAGGCACTCTTGAATGAAACGGATTATCTAGATCCATTTCAGTCAGGCTTCAGGCCTGGTTTTGGAATGGAAACTGCCTTGGTCGCCCTGTGGGATGACCTCTGCCGGGAGAGGGACAGGGGGAGTGTGACCCTGTTGATTCTCCTGGACCTCTCAGCAGCTTTCGATACCATCGACCATGGTATCCTTCTGGATAGGTTGTCTGGGTTAGGAGTTGGAGGCACTGCACTACAGTGGTTCCGCTCCTACTTGGATGGCCGATTCCAGAAGGTGGTGCTGGGGGATTATTGCTCTGTGCCATGGCAATTGTGCCATGGGGTTCCACAGGGCTCTATTTTATCCCCCATGCTGTTTAACATCTACATGAAACCGCTGGGGGAGGTTATCCGGAGGTGTGGGCTGAGGTGCCATCAATATGCGGATGACACCCAGCTCTACCTCTCTTTCTCATCAAAACCAGGTGAGGCAGTGGCCTGAATCAGTGCCTGGGCACGGTAATGGACTGGATGAGGGCCAATAAACTAAAACTCAATCCAGACAAGACGGAGGTACTGTTAGTGGGTGGTTCATCTGCCTGGCTAGGTGATAGTCAACCTGTTCTGGAAGGGGCTGCACTCCCCCTAAAGGATCAGGTTCGTAGTTTGGGGGTGCCCTTGGATCCAGAACTGTCACTTGAGGCACAGGTGAACTCAGTGGCATGGAGCACTTTTTATCAGCTTAGGCTGGTATACCAACTACGCCCTTATCTGGACAGAGATAGCCTAGCTACAGTTATCCATGCTCTGATAACTTCTCGTCTGGATTACTGCAATGCATTATACGTGGGGCTGCCTTTGAAAACAGTCCGGAAACTTCAGCTGGTCCAAAATAGGGCAGCAAGATTGTTAACAGGGACTGGCCTGCGAGCTCATATTACGCCAATACTTTTCCAGCTGCACCGGCCCGATTCAAAGTGCTGGTGTTAACATTCAAAGCCCTTAACGGCTTGAGACCAGGTTACCTGAAGGATCGCCTCCTCCCATATGTGCCTGCCCAGACCTTAAGATCGTCGTCAGCGGCCCTTCTCTGTGAGCCCCTGCCAAAGGAAGTGAGGCTGGTGGCTACTAGGCGGAGGGCTTTTTCTGCTGTGGCACCCCTGCTCTGGAATGAGCTCCCTAGTGAGGTTCGCCTGGCACCTACATTGTATTCCTTTCGGCACCAGGTGAAGACCTTTTTATTTTCCCAGGCATTTTAGCATTTTAGCTTTCTAAATTTTTAGCTTTGCTGTTTTAAATCTGTATTTTAAACTCCTGCACTGCTGCTAGGTTTTATTGTGGTTGTATTGTTATATTGTGATTTTAATGTTCTATATATTTTAAATTGTTTTATTGTGTGCTGTTTGGTTTTAATTTTTGTGAACCGCCCAGAGAGCTTCGGCTATTGGGCGGTATAGAAATGAAATAAATAAACAAACAAACAAGCAAACAAACAAATATTGGCATCTTCCTTTTCATTTGGGAGACTTGCTAGTGGAGTGAAATGCTTTCCTGGTGTTGCTGACCAAAGAGAATATACATTTTTTCAACATAAATGTATGCAAGTAATATTCTTGTGCTTGAGTGAGTAATTGACAAAGTCGTATACGATCCTCTCTCCAATGGTGTGAATTTAAGAACATAAGAAGAGCCTTCTGGATGAGGCCAGTGGCCTTTCTAGTCCAGCGTTCTGTTCACACAGTAACCAACCAGATGCCTTTGGGAAGCCCACAAGCAGGACATGAGTGGAACAGCACCCTCCTGCTCGTGTCCTGCAGCAACTGGTATACAGAGACGTACTGCCTCTGATACTGGAGATAGCCATCATGATTAGTAGCCATTGATAACCTTCTCCTCCTCTAATCTAATGTGTCTAATCCTCTTTTAAAGCCATCCAAGTGGGTGGCCATCACTACATCTTGTGGTCTTGAATGCCATAGTTTAACTATGTGCTGTGTGAACTATGTGCTTCCTTTTATCTATCCTGAATCTCCCGCTGTTCCGCTTCATGGGATGACTCCAGGTTGTAATATTATGGTAGATCCAATTTCTCCATACCATGCTTTATTTATTTATTTATTTATTTATTTCATTTCTATACCACCCAATAGCCGAAGCTCTCTGGGCAGTTCACAAAAACTAAAACCACAAAGTGCAGCATAAAACATTATAAAATATGAAAGTTTAAAACCACAATATAACAGTTTGTTGTTGTTGTTCAGTTGTTCAGTCGTGTCCGACTCTTCGTGACCCCATGGACCATAGCACGCCAGGCCTTCCTGTCCTGCGCTCTCTCCCGGAGTGTGCTCAAGTTCATATTCATTGCATCCGTGATGCTATCTAGCCATCTCATCCTCTGCCGTCCCCTTCTCCTTTTGCCTTCAGTCTTTCCCAGCATCAGGGTCTTTTCCAGGGAGTTTTCTCTTCGCATTAGGTGGCCAAAATATTGGAGCTTCAGCTTCATTATCTGTCCTTCCAATGAGCGGTCAGGGTTGATTTCCTTTAGGATGGACTGATTTGACCTCCTTGCAGTCCAGGGGACTCGTAAGAGTCTTCTCCAGCACCACAGTTCGAAAGCATCAATTCTTCGGCGCTCAGCCTTCCTTATAGTCCAGCTCTCACAGCCATACATTACTACTGGGAAAACCATAGCTTTGATTAGACGGACCTTTGTCGGCAAGGTGATGTCTCTGCTTCTTACTATGCTGTCTAGGTTTGCCATAGCTTTCCTCCCAAGGAGCAATATAACAGTACAACCAGAATAAAACCTACAAGTAATGCAGAGATTTAAAATACAGATTTAAAATACCAAAGCTAAAAGACTAGGAAGCTAAAATGCTAAAATACTGGGAGAATAAAAAGGTCTTCACCTGGCACCGGAAGGAGTCCAACATAGGTACCAGGCAAACCTCTCTAGGGAGCTCAGCCACGGTGCCACAGCAGAAAAAGGCCCTATTCTTGGTAGCCACCCACCTCACTTCCTTTGGCAGGGGCTCATGGAGAAGGACTGCTGAGGATGATCTTAGAGTCCAGGCAGGCACATATGGGAGGAGGCATAATTGTGTAATTTTTATTTTTCTAAGCTAAACAGCCCCAAACGTAACCTTTACTCACATGGGGGTTGCTCCAGACCCTTAAAGCAAGAACCTGAAATTCCCCCTTAATTCAGTTCTTAGTTCTACATCAGTCTATGTGTCCTGTACCTGTTCATCCCAGAAAACCACAGAGACGCATTTTACTTGTGCTTTTGCCCTCGTGGCAAGATTATTTAAAAGTAATGGTAATTGATAGCCCTTCAGTATAGCAAGGATCTAGTATTTAGGAGGCTACATATTGATGTGGGAAAGTTGTATATGGTTTCTTTTCTGCATCCCATAGTCTGATCATTATGTTCAGATGATTCCAGACATAAGTATGGTGATGATAAGATTTTGCTCCAGACAGTTGAGAGGTTGACATAGGGAAGCTGCTTACTTTGGACGTTTACAAATACAATATGCAAGAAGGCACAGAACTGTTCCATAGTGCTATCAGCTTCCAGCAAAAGTGTGTGATGATGCCACAGACCACAGTTCTGGGAACAATGAAGACAGATCAGTTTATACTTGCTTGAAGCTTATCAGGAAGAAAGGATAAGCAGACGTTGTACTGGTGTGAAGGTCTGTGTCCCACCCAAGGGTGTGGTGGGCAACGGCTGAATTTTACATACATGATACATCCTCTAGTTTTAGAGGAAATGCAGATGGTAACTGTTCTGAGCAGTGAAGAGTATTTTGCTGTTTGGAGGGTTGTTCTCCCATGTTCCACCTTCTGGGATACTTAGGCTTGGTCAGGTCAGTATGAAACTAAAGGCCAAATTCATGCCTGATATAAAATCTCCTATTTTTTAACTATATGTGTAGATTGCTAATGTGGCATTGGATTACATGGAACTGTTTGTGTTTTGGCATCAAATGATATCTGTAAGTGGACTTGTGTGTGTGCATTTAATTTATTGGTTTGGGGTTTTTTAAGGAATTGAAAAACAAAGAAAAGACAAGCCAGGCAAAATAGAAAGACACTTACTTTTAAAGACTCATCCATAACAGTAAACTGTGAAGGTGGATGTGTTTTGTGGGATATAAGAAAACATACTTGGAAGTATGTTCCAAATGGCTTTGGCAAGATATGGCTTCAGCTCCCATGGGGGTAGCATCTGTTTGATTCACTACCACACTGCAAACTCCTAGTCCATTTGGGGTGCTTCCAGACAAAGCTTTTATGGCCCCATCGCTCTGCCTCATTCATGGACTTTTGCAGGGGTTTAAGGTGTCATCATCTTCCACTCATAGCCCTCCTGTGTTTTCCCGTCACATTTTCTGTCTTTTTTCTTACCACGGAAAATCCATTAAGTAAAAAAAAGATGGAATAGCTGCAAAACACCTTCTTGCTGTTAACACCAGTACCACTTCGTCTGGAAACACCTTTGAAGCCAGATCCTACGCATGATCAACGAGGCTTATTGTCAAGAAAGTGTGCATAGGAGTACTGCATGAAAAGCACACTCCAGAGAGTGTTAAATATTGTTTAAGCCCCATTTAAATCAGTTGAATTATAGCTGAAGGTCTCACCAGTTCCACGACTGTAAAACAACTGGACTTATTCTTCACATGTTGAGAGGTATATGTAATCTCATGTCTGGAACCTAGTGCACATTATATATCTAGATGACAGTTTTCAGAGGTGGTTGCCATGTTAGTCTGTTGCAGCAAAAACAGCAGTGTCTTGTAGCACCTTTAAAGACTAATATATTTATTATGGAATAAGCTTTCATGGCCTAGAGCCCCCTTCATCAGATGTATTGTTATCCTAAGTTGGCAGGTATATCCGCACACACATTGGTACTGAGCAGTGAAATTTAAAATAGTGAGGTCAAAATGCCATACAATGCAAGAAGTACAAGAACTCTTAAATTCTCAGTTAACACACTTCTGAATGTGCAAAGAGGGCAACTAGGGGGTTATGCCCATTAGCCCCACTTCTGGCCGCTATACGTATTTGCCATTACCTGTGAAAAAGCCCATTGTTGTTTTGCTATTTTACTGTAAGCCGCTCTGAGGCTGCACTCCTATACACACTCGGGGACTCAAGTGGGGCTTACTTCTGAGTAAAACTTGTACAGGGACCCAGCACTTGCTGAAGAGTGACCTAAAAGTTCTTCAAATAAACAAATATAAATAAATAAATGGTACATGAGCTCTCTCCAAAAAAATTACAAGTAAATTAGAAGTATTATTATTACATTTATATCCCACCGTGTTTCCTCTTGCAAGGAACCCAAGGCGGCTTACAGGATCCTCCTTTTCTCCATTTTATCCTTACAACAACCCTGTGAGGTAGGTTATGTGGCAACCTTAGTCTTGGGGGAGGGGGGGAATTCCCTCCTTAACAGCTGAGGATTTCCAAAGGAAAAATAGCTAGCAAAAAAAAAAAGCTGCTGGATGTGAGGAAATAAGCTATTTTCAAATGAGCAGGAGACTCCTTAGGGGTGGGCAAGTTGTAGCCCTCCAGATGTTTTGGCCTGCAACTGCCAGCAGCCCCAGCCAATATGGCCAGTGGCCAGGAATTCTGGGAGTTGTAGTCTCTAAAACATCTGGAGGCACCAGGTTGGGGAAACCTACCCTACTGACTCCCCGGCCGGAAGAGACTCCAGCGGGGAGCCCATCAAACTCCCGCCCTTCCTTAGGCGAGGAACTCCACCTAGCGGAACCCCAACTCAGGAGATCGAGGGGCCTGCCCGGAACACAATTAGGAAAGGACGGCACGGACGGCTCCGAGGAGCGGACCGCGTCTCCTAGCAACCGGCCTGTAGCTCCCGGAAGTGGCTTGAATGTCAAGCGGCGCGGGCTCCTTCCCTCTATCTGTGCAGGCTCAAGGCGCCTGCTGGAAGCAGGAGCGAGAGGAAGTAAGTGTTGAGGGGAAAACGGTGGAGAATTCTGGAGGCTGGGGAGGAAGGGGCTGCCAAGGAGAAAAGAAAGAAAAGCGGGGGGCGTCGTGAATATGGGCGGGGGGGGGGAAGGATTGGGTCTAGGGTTGCCAGCTGTTGAAACTGGCCCCTGTAGTTGGGCCTTTAAGAGCAGCTGGATTTGCAGCAGTTAGCAGGTGCTATCATGTGTATCTCCATGCCCCAAAAGGCTTCGCTTGCTAATTCCTGCAGAGCCAGCTGCTGTTAAAGGCATAGGAGCAGACCAGAATGCCTTCCCCCGGGCCAGTTGGCAACCCTAATTGGGGCACAGAAAGTATGTGTGTGTGGAGGGGGAGCTAGCTGAGTACACTGTGCATATTGATGTGTTTCCCCAGCTTGAGGTGACCAGAGGACAAAGGCTTCTGTATAGGAGTAGAAGTGTAATTGTATAGTAGAAGAGGGAACCTGGGCAGGTGAAGCTTGTCAGGCAGGAATAAGACATATTGATATAGCTATTTATTACATTTATTGCCCAGAAGGATCAAACAGTAGTGTCTATGGCTCTCCCATCCCTTTTATCTTCACAACAAGGTTGTGAGGTAGTCAGGCTGAGAGAGAGAGAGAGAGTGACTGGCTCAGGGTCACCTAGTATCAAGCCAGATTTTATTGTATATGACTTTTTTGCATTACAAAAAGTCACCTTGTGAGTTTTGTGGTTGGGATGTTATTGAAACCTGGGTCACTCCAGTCAAATGCTCAGTCTGGACTGGTCCCAGGGTCTGCTCTGAGGCATAAGATACAACTTTGTTGAAGCTATTTAGGCATGGATCTGGTCAGTGTCTGTATGAGAGACTGCCTGGAAACCATGGGCTCCTCACACCAGGCTTTTATCCTGCAATTGAGGTTGCTCCTTCATGGACGTCTGCAGGCTCTTTACATGATCTTCCTGCACTAAATGCCCTTTGTTCTGTTTTTAAATAGATTGCAGATAATGAGCTATCAAATTACTCTGTTGTGTTGCATTTCAGTTTCCTCTGTGAAAAGAGTTAAAGCAGCAAGAGGCGCGAGATCAATGACAGATAATGGAAGATTCAGATGCGGGGGCGGGGGAAGCACATGTAAAGGGAGTCAGTTGTGATCCTGCATTTAAAACTGAAGCAGAAAGCCCCATTTTAAATGCAGGATTTTAGGCTGGTGTAGAAATGCCCCATGTGCATTCCACCTTAAGTTCCACCTTGGGGATAAAAGGTGAGATATAAATGTATTAAACAGAAATACACCACTCAAACTTTATTATGTGCAGTAATTTCATCTTCAACTACAGAGCAAGATACAAACTGCTGTCTTCCTTTATATCTGGTTGTCCTCCCCTAAGTCTTTTCTCAACTTTGGGATGTCTTCCTCTTTTCCAGGTATTGGAGATTGTTCATTGGGATTGTGGTTGTTTTTTCTTCCATTTGGGGCTAAACACATCAGGGCCTTTTGCTGCCCTGCGTCATACTGCTACTTTTATTTCCATGCTTACATTCCAGCAACTTGGATCTATGACTGAGGCATGATCTGATGGTGGTATGTTTAGGCTGCTGGGGTGGGAGAAAGAATGAATCAGGCTATAACATATCTGTGATCTGGCATTAAGGACAGTGTGTATCTGGTTTAGGGAGCTATTTGATCTGGCTTGGGCAACTTGTATGATAGGAAAACACTTAGGCCCAATGATATGTTACAGTGAACACATGGCCAGTCTCTCTCATCTCTTCCTGTGTCTCTCTGGTAACATTTAAAGAAGTTTGGTCATGTCATCCCCTCTGCTTTCTGCTCCACTTTGTTGGCTGCTGCTTGCAAGGGGCGGGGACACACTCAGCACAATAACATCGTATTGTGTGGCATCTTTAACAAAACATTACTGGGGGATATAAGAGGATATGTGAGCAGGTGGCAACTATGCATTCATAACAATGTGTGGTTTGGGCCTTAGGTGCAAGGAGTCATGATGCACAATCCTTAAAATAGAGCTGCTACCAGCCTAATATGTACCTGACAAATTTTTCTCCCAGGTTAGCATACTGCTTAAAATATCATCTGGATGGTATTCTACGGCTTTATAATTTGAATGGTGCAGCTAGAATTTGGGCCTGGGAGAAATACCCCACCTAGTTCAACATTGGCTACTAGCAGAAGGGGGAATGGCCAAGGCTGTAGTGTAGTGGTCATTTAGCAGCTCATGGGCTGCTGGTGGCCCTACCAAATGTGAATCAAGCAAGCTATGGTAAAAGCTTTGCAGCACTTGAAACTGTAGGCATCTTTCATTTGGATTTTGTATATAATATGTAAATGTGCTTATCTGAGGTACAAATCAGAAAGTCCAAAGTTTTGATCTTTGCCACAAACTCACTAAGAGTGCAATCCTATGCATGCTTAGACATGCTGACTGGGGAATGCTGGGAGTCGTAGAACTTTTTGCTGTCTAAACATGCATAGGATTGCACCCTAAGGGGCCTTACGACAGCTGTACTCTCTTTCAATCCAATATCTTTCTATCTTCAATATGGGGGTTAATAATATTGGCCTACCTTTTAGGGTTCCTGGTGGTTAAGATGCTGAACTGCAGACTGGAAGGTCGGCAGGTCAGCAGTTCGAGACCCGAGTGCTGCGTGACGGAGTGAGCTCCCGTCTTCAGTCCCAGCTTCTGCCAACCTAGCAGTTCGAAAGCAAGAAATTGCAAGTAGATAAATAGGTACCGCCTCGGCGGGAAAGGTAACAGCGTTCCGTGCACCTCGGTGTTCAGTCATGCCGGCCACATGACCACGGAAGCGTCTTCGGACAGTGCTGGCTCTTCGGCTTAGAAACGGGGATGAGCACCGCACCCTAGAGTCGGACACGACTGGTTGGGGACACCTTTACCTTTTACCTTTTTTAAGGGTTACGACAAGGGAATGTATTTGAAGTGCTTTGAACGCTTTAAAACGCTATATATTTATGTTTCTGTAATGCTACACTTGAGCACAGGAGCCTGACCATATGACGTGATTGTGGTCACTTTATGTGGCAAAACACAGTACTGGCCCTCAGATGGTTGTCTGGAGAATAGAGTGGTCCCAAGTATACAGACATTAGCTGTCCCTGTGCATTGAATATTGGACTTGGAAGGCCTGAGTTCAAATCCTTGCTGAGCCCTGAAACTTGCTTGGTGTCCTGGAGCCACTTCCTATTTCTTGGTCATACCCACCTCACATATAGTAAGCATAAAATGGGATAATCCTGTCTATGTTTCCCTGAGGTCCCTGGAGGATAGCAATGTAATATCAACTGACAGGGTGGATTGAAGGACAAAGATCAGTCCTTCATTTTGGGTCTGGTCATTTTATTCATTTATTTATATCCCACCTTTCCTTCATGGAGCTCAAGCCATACGTGGCCCATTTTATTCTCTCAACAACCCTGCAAGGTAAGTTAGGCTAAGACTGTTTGACTGGCCCAAGGTCATTCAATGATTATTATTACTATTGTCATCATAAATGTTACTACCTTTCATTAGCATTAACTTATATTTGGGGTAAGTGCTTTCCACAATGTTGGTTTTGTTGATCACCTAGAATATGCCAGTGGTGGATTGGGATATATATTTAATAACTAATTCCCTTGCCTGTTAAGTTTGACAAGGGCAGCTCTGCTCTGGGTGCCATCTTCCCATGAAGTGAAATCAATTATGGCAAAAATTGGAACTGTCTTGGCTGTTAGGGACTCATTTATGGAATTCCCTGCCCCACAAAAAGCCCAATAAAATTTGCCCCTTTATTCATTTACACAGTAGGTAGAAGCTTTAATCTTTGTTTAAGTGGGGATTTACAATTACATTTTATATCTTGGTGTATGATCAGTGGGCTTTTTAAATGTTCTTTTTAGGGTTCTGGGTTTTATCTGATTTTTATTTTATAATAAACCTTTTTCATACTTTATTTTGTTTTTTGGAAATAAGAGTGGGATAAAAATAGATAATAGCAGAGTTACATATTCAATATATATGCAATCTGGAAGGTTTCTTTTTAGTATCAAAATAGGGGCCCCTTTTAGGCTGAAGACAGATGGTATTTTAAGAGAGTTGAAGGTGGTATGGTAAAGGTGTTGTTTCCTGTGATATACACAGTTAATCCTTTTGCCACACTATTACCTCTGATCAAGCAGGCTTTGTAGCTTTTTGAAGCACTACAAAAACCTGCAAAATCTGTGAACAAGAGCTAACAATATTAGACCGCCTTCAACTCTCAATTAAAATATCTGTCACCTATCTCCAGCCTGCCAGTAAAGAGACTTTCTGACCACTACCACCACCTATATTCTGTACAAACTTAGAAGCATATCCTGATGCTGTTTAGAGTGTGTGGCAGTTTCTTTGAATAGACTCTTGGTTCCCAATTTTGTTTCTGTGTGCTGCACCCAGTATTCTCTCAATCTTGTATGCTCTCTTTTCCTGATTTGTCTTGTTATGTATATGCATATTGCCAGACCTCCATCTTTTGCTTTCCTTTTTAATTTTTGGAGGTTGTGAGGGCAGAAATACACATTACAAGCACAATGTAAGGTTCCCAACATCTTATTTTCCTCATAAGACAAAATAGGGACATTTATAAGACAGAAAGGTGGGGGTGCTTATCTCTTCCTCTACAGGAGCTATACCACCAGTAGCTTTTAACTTCCCCCTCCCTCTGGCCAGGAAAACATCCAGACCGACAGAGGAAAAACAGGCAGGGAGAGGACAGTTGTACAGGAGAACTAGTGGATCTGGGAGGAAGTGTCCCCCCCCCCCGATTCTCCCCTACAAATGCTTCCTTCATCCCTGCATTCATGTTAACTCTGCAAGCACAATTTTGGGAACATGGGTTTGCCAAGATAATGTCTGGTTCCTCCCTAAGATCCTGTTTTCTTGGAAGCTCCATCCAAACGGGAGGGGGGAGGATTTTTCAGTGAATACTGCTTTTAAAGTCCGCTGGAGGGGAATTATCACACTGTGAGGCTTGTTGATCATTCTGCCTCTGAAGCCAAGAGTATTCTCTGCCTCTGACTGCACTCCCAAGTTCTTTTCAACTGCACATATCTCCTTTTAATTCAAGGTTAAATCCAGACAAGATGGAGGTGCTCTTGGTCATAGAAGGCCTGTCTCAGGCATTGGTATTCAGCCTTTCCTGGAATGGGTCGCACTCTTCCTGAAAGGTCAGGTTCATGGCGCGGGAATGCTTCTTAATCCTACAGTGTACCTGGTTTTTCAGGTCGTGGTGGTGGCAAGGAGTGTGCTTGCACAACTATGTTTAAGGTGCAGTCCTTTGCATCTTTAGACAGAAAAAAGTCCTACAGCTCCCACTGCTGGCTGGGGAATGCTGGGAGTTGTAGGACTTTTTTCTGTCTAAACATACATGGAATGGTGCCAGCTGCAACTGCTCCTGAATCGGTGTGATCTGGCAACAGTTATCCATGCCTTGGTTACATCATTTTTAGTCACTGCACGCTGTACATGGGGCTACCATTAACGAGCGTCTGGAAGCTTCAGTTGTTGCAAAACGTGGCAGCTAGGCTCTAGTCAGTGCACCTATCGTGATCATTTATTTATTTATTTATTTATTTATTTCTATACCGCCCAATAGCCGAAGCTCTCTATCATATCATCTCTCTATTGAAAGATCTGCACTGATGGCCAAAAAAAATTCGGTCTCAGTTGAAGCTGTTGGTCTTAACTTTTAAAGCTTTATATGGCTTAGGGCATGGCTTTCTGAAGAAATGCCTGCCTTGTTAAGATCTGTAGGAGAAGCCCTTTTGAGGATACCCCTGTGCACAGAGACCTATTTGTTACTGTTTTGGCTTTTTGAAAAGGAGTTAAGATACATTCCGTTAATTTGGCCTTTTGAATTGTGAGTAGTGGATCTAATGTTGGTTCAATGTCGTTTTGAGGTTTTAACATGGTTTTATTGCTTTTGTGTTTATGTATTATCTAGATTTTTATACACCTCAAAGGCAGTATATAAATATTATTTATAAATAAATAAATTTAATGAGGATTCCTCAACACTTATAAAATGAAAGGGCTGGAGAGGAATTAGCCCTTGATACCAGTAACCGTGGTGGTCCTCTCATTACAAGGAACAGGACAAGTACCAAACAGACATCACTTTTCTGCCTCAGGGGACTGGGAATTCATCCATGAACAGATATTACCTCCTGTAGCAGCATTTGACAGGCTGGTGTTTTCTCTGAGTAAATCAGCCAGGGCATGAAGGCATCCCAAATGCAAATTAATTTCATCTTTTCCTGAGCAAAGTGTCAGAATCCTAGGTATTACAGAGATCAATTGTACTTTATTTAAGAGAAATGGGTTCAGCAGTGACATTCCTTTTCTGTATATCCCTCTTTTTGTATGCGTGCCATAAACAGACAGTAAGGGTTCCTTTCCAGTCACTGGGCCCATCACAGAGGATACAGCCTGAGGGGAACTTGGAGTTTTTCGCATGGCATCCCTGCTGCAGTGCTCAAGGACAGCGAAGGACAATGACTGCGGATGTTGTTAACTCTGGGCTTGCCCCCTCCTTACTGGAATGATGTTTCTGTTTGATACTTCTGAGTTATTTAAAGGGACAGTGTCAGTTAGTTCCAGGATCAACATTTCATTTCTTCTTATAAAAACTGAGAGTTTAGTGTCACCTTGGATTTCAGAGTGATCTCTCTCTCTCTCCAAATAATGTAATATTTGCCCTGTCTTGGTGCCTTTCATCTAAGGAGTCTGAGGTACTTTATAGAACCTCACTCACGTACAATATAAGTAGGGTTGCCACATTCGTTACGGGCCCTGAGCTTGTGACTCTAACACAGAAACTTAAAAAGTGAACCATTTCCTAGCATGAAGATAAGTGGTAGGAAAAGATTCACCTGCTAAATACGTATGTGTTAGGCTGCTCTTAAAAGCACAGGAGCAGGGTCAGTAACAAAGCCAGTCTACAGGGTAACTTTATTGACTGTGTTCTTGTGAGCTAATCATATCCAGCTCTTTCAGCAATTTTAGGATGACTTTTAAACCTTTGTGCTTTTTGAAAAACATGGCCAGCTACCTGTCATTATCCTGCCATCTTAAAACGACACTAGAAGTGTGTCCTAACTGTGGAGGCAGTTGTTCATGCTTCAGTTGGGGAGCTAGGGCTAATCTCAACATTTGAACTCTCTTGACTTGCCCTTGTGCTTGGACCCATAAGTATCTGAGTGTTATCTTTTTGTGTTTTATGTCTAGGTTTTACAGTTTTCAAACTTCCTGTCATGGTGCTTAAGGTCTTCTTCCCTGTTTGCTGCTCCTCAGCTGAAAGTGGCCTTCTGGTCGGGCGATGGATTCCAGAGCAAAATTCTGCTGTTATCTTGGCTGTGGTCCACTTCCCTTTCATTCCCGGCCAGGTGAAGGAGTATCTCTCTGAAATACAACATGCAACACAGGTTCAGGTGTCTGTGTTGGGCTCATGGATTAACAGCAAACAAGCAAAGGAAGAGTGTTTGGAAAGATTCCTTGAAGACCTTGGCACAATCTTCTCGCACGACCCCTGGATCCAGCTCAGCAAGGAGAAAGGCAGCAAGTTTTGGAGCTGCTGTGCCACTTGGAATCAGTCTGACGGTGATGAGGAAAATGAAATCATCTTGGTTTATTATGACCAGCGCAAAGTGATGCTTTCACAGCTTCACCCCCTGCAAGACCCAGTTGCGTCTCGTGATCAGAAGGCAGCGGACGCTTCCAAATTAGTTGCCGTGTTTGACACAGTTGCAAAGAGCAAGTTACTGTACATGAAGGACAGGTATGATGAGGGGCCAATCAAGCTCACCCACTGGCAGTCAGATGGAGTAGAAGCCAGCATTATTGTGGAACTATTGAAACAGGCCTCAGTACCTGCATGTATGCTGATAACGTTCCTACTGTCGCTTGTCTCTGGAGTCTGTAAAAGCAGGTATGTCATGTGGGAGGTGTCACCTTAATGCAACGATTAGAAACGAAATCAAACACAGATCAGAGTCAGCAAGACTGCATAGTTATAACCAGGTTTTCTTTTCTGGGTGGGGGGTGGTGGAATTTGTCATATTCTAATATGCAAAAATGTGTTTTCTGAGTCAGTCAGTCTAGTGCAGTGGTCTTCAAGCTATCTCCTTTCAGAGAAGTCTTTCCACATCAACATATGCCAAGAAACCCCTGCACATTGTTGAGGTTTCTGTGGCTTATTTTAAGACACGCATGGTTTACTTGGGAACCCTGTGTGGGCTGAGGCTACACGCTTGAACGGACCCAACACTCCCTTGTGGCTGAGCATCCCCTGTGGTGGCGGGCACACTGTCTTTCAGGGAAGCTTATCCACCATTATTCTCATTTGAGGACCCCCAGGGATATCCCCAAACATGGTTTGAGACAGTGTGCTGAATCTGGATTCAAGTCCCAACAGAGCTATGATCCACTGGGACACCTTGATTGAAATTCGGAATGGTTTGGTAATCTAGCTGTGAAATTGCTTCACAATGATATAAACTAGTGCTTGTTTACAAGATGGTCTGAGAGAGTAGTTAGGCTCTTGGCTATCTAGGTTCTGATGTGATAAAAGTGGAAAATCCATGCCTGGGTTGCATGATGTGACCGTGTTGCACCACCCTACTGTAGGTGGCCCTTGTTAATAAAAGGGCGCAGAGCTTTGTCTAGTGATGTGACTGGTGCAATCTGGGGTGATAGTGACATGCCACATATGCTACCAGAGGCCACCTCAGATGCTGAGCCTGGAGATAACATTATGCCCCAAACTGAAATAAGTATGTACAAGAGACCAGTAAGAACACCTTGAGCCTGAGGCATATTTTGGCAGCATTGCCATATCCAGTGACTCATAAAATCTCATTCTTCATGTATTTGGCTTCAACAGCAGAACAGCCAAATCCTCCCCCAGTCCTCTAACTGATGGAAAAATTATGGGAAACTGTGTCATCACAAGGATGGGTGTTTACTACCAGTGGGGCTCCACACTGCTGCAGGTAGGTACGCTGGTACACACTCATTCACTTGCACGAAACAAGCGTTCCATGCAGCAGACATGCCAAGTATGAAGAAGAGCATCCTTAACTCCATTCGCCAGAGTAGTCCTGATTGGACTGGGTCTCCCCAACACCTGTATATGGGTGTCTCAAGGATGTACCTCTCTGTCACACTTGACATGTTTTCTGCTGGTGTCCCTGGTGGGAAAGTGAATGGTTGTGTATAGTGTTGCATTGTTCAAAAGAGCAGCACAGGAGGTGTGGTAACCCCAATATCTAGCCTTGTTGAAATGCCCTTGATGTTAAGTTATTTCACTGCTTTCAACGGAAAGCCCTGGGAGACTGGCAAAGTGCTGGCTCCCAAGTGTAATTTGGAATGGATGTGAAGTTAAAAAGCTCTTGCCTGTAAAGCTCAACGCTAGATCTGGGCAGGCCGTCAAGTGAGATCATGTTGTGCTGCCAAAAGGGCAGTTTGATTAATTCCGTTTGGATACTAGTTACAAAAGCATTCATGAGCAAAGTGTAGCCCTGGGCTACAAGCAATAGAATCCAACAGGTTTCCAACCAAATAATACTGTCATGGAAAATTACAGCTAGCTTTTTCATACTTTCTGTTTGATGCATAAACCTTTTAGCTTTCATCGTGTTTTTAAATGCCTGTGAAGGAATGGAGGTTTTGTGTCAAACAGCAGTCCTGTGCATGCAGATGCGTCTCTGCGAACTTAGGTGGAGTTGAAGCATTTATATCAGGTCTAACTGTGAACAATTCCTAGCAGCTTGGTGGAGCATTAGCAAGTAAGCTGTATCACTGATTTGCTGGGAATCAAGTGGTCTAAATACTGTTAATATCCCTTGGATCCCTGCTGGCTCACTGGATCCTTGAGTGACTTGTTTTGGAGAACTGGAAAGCCCCTACCAGTCAGAGGAGACAACGCAGTGCTGTGCTAGAAGGACAAATAGTCAGACCTGGTATAAGGCAGCTTCCTGTCTTCCACAGCTGATACCCATAATGCAGTTTTTCAATGGAAGTTAAAATATTCCACATTTTGTTTGTAGAAGTGGGTGAATGTACATCAAATGGATGTCTTTTTCTAGAAATTTGAATGTACTTTGCAGGTTTTCCATACAAGCAACATAGAGGCTACACACAGCGATACGGATTTATGGAAGGGTCTTACACTGTTGTGTACTAAATGTACAGAATACGTTTAGTATACAGTATGTGCCTTTTTGAACTACAGGTTGCTCTTTAGCACCATCTTGTGGCTACTAATGGTAAACTTATATTTCTTTTTAAAGGATTGTAGTTTTTTAGTATCTCTTCACCTGCAATCTCAAGCATGCTACACTACAAAGAAATCCCCACTTAACACACTGAGGTGTTTTTCCAGGCAAATGCACTTAAGATCAAGCTGTTTATCAGACTTTGTATTAACACTTTCTAACATTCTCTGTTCACTGTCAGAAATTTGGGTGTGAAAGTATTTCATGCTTTTCGATGCAAAAGCATGAAATTAGCCAAAAAAGGCAGTGGAATCATTAAATGGCAAAGGCCTAAAAGGGGTATTGAAGGAGTATGAGAATTGCAGAACAGCTTGATGGATCCTTTGCATTAGTTTATACTGCAGAAGATGTCGGATATCTACACCTGAACCATCTTTCCTGAAGAATGCATCTGAAGGACTAGAGATAACAAAGAATGATACTTTGATCTAACTGGCAAATAAGTTACCACATCAAGGTGGCATTCATCTGAGAACTCTTAAAGAATACAAATGTCGACTTTTGGATTAAAATATGTAACTTTATTTTGAAAGCAGCCTCTTTACAAGGGAACGGGAAGGGGGTCAATGTAACACCAGCATTGAAACAAAGATCCTGGAAATTGCAATTCTGTTGGCCTGACTTTTGTCTCAGGTAAACTAGTAAAACACATAGTTCAGGCTAGAATTGTTAAACACAAGCTTTAGAGAGAGAGAATCATAGAATCATAGAATAGTAGGGTTGGAAGGGGCCTACAAGGCCATCGAGTCCAACCCCCCGCTCAATGCAGGAATCCAAGTCAGAGCATCCCTGACAAATGGCTGTCCAGCCTCGTCTTGAACAAGCTTTGCTGGTGAGGAATTACCATGGCTTCTCCAAAGGGAAATTACTTCACCCCTAGACTTTTCTTTGCAGGTTTCAACAAGCACATAGTAATGAAGTACCCATGGAATGTGCAAGATAAGAGGACAGGTCTTCTTGTGGATCAGTAACTGGTTAAAAGACTGGGCACACAGGATAAACATAACTCGACAGTGTGCACAGTGAGCAGTAGAGTTCTCCGCGGAACTGAATTAGGATAGAAAAGTGAGGCTTGCAACAAGATTTTGCAGTGTGGAGTGCTCTTTTTCAGCCACCCAGCTACAACACTCCATTTTCCAGGATATTCCATTCGCCTACCCCCACCCCTGATATTCCATGCTCACTGAGCATGCTTTTTCCTCATTGGTCTGTTTTGGATTCCCACTTGCCCACCCTCTTAAGGCTTATTTTCTAAAGATATTTTGTACTTCTGCAAACCTTGGGGTTCCCCTAAGGGTGCTGATACCTCCATCTAGTGTCAATGGTACCATTCTCCACACTTGGGAAATGAGTTCACTATTGGTATGTAGGACACTGTTTAGCTTAATGATACCCTGAGAACACAACCAGGTATTCCGAATTCTCTAATCCGAGATTAAGTTTAAGATTTCTATTTGACATTTTAAAGACAGAGCAGAAAGACAAACAGCAAGTACTAGGCTCTGTAAGGTGACTCTGAAACAGCCGTTCCTTACCTTTCAACACATTATGTACTCTAAAACTCATGTGTGTCGGGGGACTTTAATCAGTTCGAACACATCTGTAAAAACACATTTCCTTATCAAAGCATTTTCCATTTTAGTGTTGTAATAATATGTTTGTGCTGTTCTGTTCCTCGTTAGGATTGGTGTCTGCTACATTTATATAAAACCGGACTGTATCCTGTACAGGATAGATAAATATAACATTCATAGAATCTTTCTTTATATTTCAATGGTCATCTATGATTTGAAACACAGTTTTGGCTTTTTTGTCTGGATGAAAGCCCATACATTTTTGTGGAAAGTTGATGGGGCAGCCAATCCCAAGCATTGCTCTCCCCTTCTCTCTAACTGTATAAATAAAAATTCAAACTGTATAAATATATCCATTTTTTGCCCTTTTACCAGTAGGTTTTAATCCATTAATATAGGATTGATACATTCATTTCCTTTCCCATAGAAAGAAAGTGTTGACATCTGTTGAAATTAGAATAATCCATTCAGACACACACAGACAAACACACCTGCCATCAAACAAGTTCTGATATTTATTTATTTATTTATTTATCTATCGCATTTATATCCCGCCTTTTTTCCTCTTGCAAGGAACCCAAGGCGGCTTACATGATCCTCCTCCTCTCCCTTTTATCCTCACAACAACAACCCTGTGAGGTAGGTTGGGCTGAGAGTCTGTGACTGGCCCAAAGTCACCCAGTGAGCTTCCATGGCTGAGTGGGGACTAGAACCCGGATCTCTGGGCTCCCAGTCCAACACTCTAGCCACTAGGTTTGCCAAATTATCTGATTCTTCACCGATTCATATGTAGGACTTGGACAAAATCTAAAATGTTATCGGAACCCTCGCATTTCTTCCTCAATTGTCCCTCCCTAACTTTGGGGCAGAGAGAAAGTTAAGGACTCAGCTGCCTTAATCCGATCCTGACAAACTGAACAGAAAAAGCACTATCTAGGCCACATATGGGTGGACTGCAAATCTCATGCAGCCCTTGGCATGGCCCTTGGGGCCAAAATGGGGCCCCCACTCTGTGGAACTCCCTCCCTAGGGAACTCCACCATGCCCCCTCTTTAATGAGCTTCCACCGTGCATTAAAAACGTGGTTGTTCAGGCAGGCATTCGGGGTGGGTTAGGGTATTTTAGAAAACGTTTTTATTGTAGAATTTTATTGTTTTAAACTGTTTTATTATATGCTGTACATCGCCCAGAGTGGCTGGGTGACCAGCCAGATGGGCGATTAATAAATTTAATAATAATAATAATAACTTATGCCAATGAAATGGAGCCTCGTGTGGCGCAGAGTGGTAGGCAGCAGTATTGCAACCAAAACTCTCCCCACGACCTGAGTTCGATCCCAGCGGAAGCTGGGTCTCGGGTAGCCGGCTCAGGTCGACTCAGCCCTCTATCTTTCCGGGTTCGGTAAAATGAGTACCCAGCTTGCTGGGGGAAAGGTAGTCACGACTGGGGAAGGCAATGGCAAACCACCCCGCTACAGTCTGCCAGGAAAACGCCAGCGAAAGCGGCGTCCCTCTAGGGGTCAGTAATGACCCGATGCTTGCACAGGAGGAACCTTTCCTTTTCTATGCCAATGAAGTTAAATGGAATGTGCCACCATTTTATTTATATACCACATTTCTTCATGTAATACTCAAGGTGGACCAGAAATGGGAATGTCTTCAAACTGAAGTTGAGATGAACGAGGAATATAGGCCTTCTGAACTGGAGACTCGGTGTTGTGCATCAGCCACCCAAATTAACCCCCTACTCAAAACTAAATCTATTATTTCCTCACCACCAACTTTCCAGTGACTGTGTCTGTGGATTCCACACTCTGTGGAATTCAATGGCTGGATTATGGAAAGTTTGGAAGGTGCCATTTATTCAATATGGGTGATGGTTAGTGGCTCTCTTGCCATTTTATACCCATCTCTGAACTTTAAAATATGCATTTAATTTGGTTATATTTTAATTGCACATGGCTGATATCAGTATTTGAGGTGTTTTTGTGTTGTTTGGAATTTTGGTTCAGGTTATTCTTATTATGGTAGAGAAGGAAGAGAGGAGAGGAAGGGAAAGAAGGTGCAATCTTAGATAGTAGAGGAGTCTTTGCAGCATTATACCTTGTTACTCAGGAGCGCTAAAGCAGAATAATACATCTGGTGTTGCTTGTAGTACGCAGTGCACTTCCCACTGAGTTTTCCAATGGATTTTTTTAAAAAGGTGAACGCAATGCTTTCTAAACTTTTAAGAATGATTCCCTGTCCAAAATTGCCTCCTCCCCACCATTATGCAACATATATCATCCCTGCTTCCCCTCTAGCATTCAGTTCTTGCAGTATCTTTAAATTGACATGAAAGACATAATTTAGCATCTCCGTCATGTTTCACATTATTACAGACTCTGTCTTGGACAAGCCAAAAACATTTCAGCACCTGAAATGGCCTGTCCAAATAATGCCTCCCCGCTCCATTAAAAAAAGAAGAAGAAGAAGAAATAGATAAGAATTTGCTGTTCTTCAAGGGCATTTAGAATTTGCTGCTAAGGATACTTACATATATATTTTAAGTGCTGCCCCATTAATCAGGATGCCATTAGTCTATTATAGCCTTCCCCAACCTGGTGCCCTCCAGATGAGTTGGACTACAACTTCCATAATTACCCAGCTAGTATAGCTGGATGGGGGATTATGGGAATGGTAGTCCAATACATCTGGGGGCACCGGGTTGGGGACAGCTGGTCTGTTAAAAGGTCTTTAACAGGTTTATCAAATAGATAATGAATTAAAGGTTTCAGTTCTAGTTATTCGCTTTAGAAATGGAAGAACATCGCCATACTTCTGCTTCCATTGACTGCATAGAATCCAGGCATGCGACTTTGTACTTTGGAGTTCTCTTGTAATAAAATAAAGTCCTGCAGGTTGTAATTCTGTAATAAAAGAGCGAATAAAAGGAACTGTGTTTCCAAACATGGTTCTGTGTGTCTCCCAATTCACATCTCAAGAATGAGCAGTTAGCCCAAGGTAATCCCCCCTGCCCCGCCTCTAATTGAGTCTTTTGAAGCATCAAGAAGGCTCATGTTCTTTCCTCTGTCACTTCAGATGTCATTACCAGGCAGGCCAGTTGAACAGTGGTGCACTTATTTTGCTCCGAGGTGGTGGGCTTCAGCAAAGTGTGGAATAACTCCGGGAAACAGAGCTGAGAATGATTCACGCTACGCTGCGTTTGGCGGTGATGTGCCTCGCTTATCTGGGGTAGGGGAGATAGAGACGGGTTCTGAGAATTTGGGTTTTAACCTGACAAACCCTTTGTGAAGTGTAGCTGAAAAGACCCCAAGGGCCTCCCACCAATAATTTCTCCTTGGTTTTCACCAGCTGCATGGCTATTCCTAATGCCTTTGAGTGATGCACTTGTGTGACCAGATAGCAGCAATGAGGATGCGTAACCGGCAGTGCAGGTCTAGGCTGGTGGTATCCTGCGTTGTCTGTGAGAGATCCACTTGTTTTTAGGCCAAAGGCCAGATATATTGACAGGAGAAAGTAGGTATAAATCCTATGGAAATGTCTGGGCTCTGAATTTCAGGCCTGTTGGGGCTCTGGTGGGTTATGAAAATTGGGTGAGGGATGTGGGGAGTGAATAGAAGAGAAGACTGTCATGCCTCTGGATGTAAAGGCTGATCCCCACTCAGCCATGGAAGCTCAGTGGGTGACTTTGGGCCAGTCACAGACTGTCAGCCCAACCCACCTCACAGGGTTGTTGTTGTGAGGATAAAATGGAGAGGAGGAGGATAATGTACGCCGCCTTGGGTTCCTTAAGGAGGAAAAAAAGGCGGGATATAAATGTAATTAATAAATAATAAAATAATAATGCAGCCTTTCGTTAATGCCATCCCCGCCCCCTACTGTTCTAAGTAATTCAAGCCTTGAAAATTAGCATGCTTGTTGTTAGGTTCAGAGGAAAAAATGAGCGCACTGTACTGAATGGAAGATCATAGTAAATTAACTGAAATATTTTATCACTTCCATCAATATGTTTTCACACCCACATAAATCTGCAGACTCTTGTCTGTTCTGTCAGGCTGCTGTTTAAGACAAGATCATTAACTGGAACTGTTACTAAGCATGGATTTAGTACCAGGAGTTGCTCTTAACTACACTTTTGGTTTTAATTAATTGGAAAGTGTTAAGGGGTAAACAAGACTCCAGAAGTGAATTTCAGAACATGTTGTCATGGTGCTTCTAAAGGCTGCATTACAAGTTTGGAAGTGTCATGTGGTATAGCCCTGCCAGGCTGTACCAGTTCACACTGCAAGTGGGGGATTGTATGTTTGAATCCCCCCAGGTCAAAAAAACCCTGCCTGCGGAAAATTAATATGTGAGGGAGAAAAGCTCTAGCCTAGCAAGTAAAGTATATTCCTATACTGCTTTTAAGTGCAAGGGCCAAAATCTGTTAGCTTTCTTTGTACAGGGTCTTCCCCTCCTCCCCTTCTGGGGTCCATTCAAACATTTGATCCCTCCACCTGCAGTCTGAAGAGTTGAAGGAGGGTGTGCCATGCAGTATTTCTGAGGGCCAGGCTAGACATAAACCTGTTGTTAGCAATCACATCTATGTTTTTAATAAAAATAGCAGCCATGGGGGACAATTTTTGTTGGGTGCTCAGTACACAGGGAGGGGAGATATAACATTTTTCTCCGCTTCCATGATCCTGACACAGTTGTCGGGTGTGTGTGGCTATTTTTATCAGGACCGCAGCAGGGGAAGGAAAGGGTTAAACCTCCCCCCCACACACATGCCCATGCTACAGTCCCAACAGAAATTGGGGACCCTGTGCCTGCTATTCTTTTCTTTTTTTAAGTACAGGTGTGATTGCTAACAAAGCATTTAGTGTCACGTTCTGTTTGACCGGAATGTGTAATTTGGCTCTTAGATGTGTTTGTGACAGAACCAGGAAGGCAGCATTCTGTTCCAGATGGCTTGTACTGAAATGCTTCTTATCAGTGAATTAAACTTAAAATGAACACTGTGAACAATTCAGAGCTTCATCTCACAGGTAGTCCTGGCTAAGTCACCATGCTCTGTCTGGTTCACACACTAACTGAAATAGACTTTGTGTGTTCGGTGAATAATTGTAAATGCTTTTGTATATCCAGCGTGCAAAGAATTTATATGTACCCATAAGATGCACGTATTTTTGTGCTACCTCCCACACCCTTTTGTGGGGGGAAAAGTGCACGAATGGTGCATGCGCGCATCATAAGTTACATTGACGGCATAGAGTGGGCCTGTGAGTATCCATGGTTCTCTGTCTTCACCTTAAGAACATAAGAAGAGCCATGCTGGATCAGATCAAGGGTCCATCTAGTCCAGCATTCTGTTCACACAGTGACCAACCAGCTGTCAACTGGGAACCCACAAGCAGGTCAGGAGTGCAACAGCACCCTCCTACCCATGTTCCCCAGCAACAGCACCCTCCCACCCATGTTCCCCAGAAACTAGTGTATATAGGCTCACTGCGTCTGGTACTGGAGGTAGCATGTAGCCATCAGGACTAGCAGCCATTGATAGCCTTTTCCTCCCGGAATTTGTCCCCCTTTTAAAGCCATCCAAATTGGTGGCCATCACTACATCCTGTGGTAGTGAATTCCATAGTTTAACTATGTGCTATGTGAAGAAGTACTTCCTTTTATCTGTCCTGAATCTCCCACCATTCAGCTTCATAAGATGACCCCAAGGTTCTAGTATTTTGAGAGAGGGAGAAAAATGTCAAAAACCTTGACTGCCTAGACATAAAATGGAAATAAACTAAAGAAACCTAACTCAAAATATTGTTGTATGTATTTAAGACAACAATATTTTGTTAAGCAATTGACTAGAGTTTACTTTAGGTCCCAGCACTGGTTTCCCCTGACTGTGCCGGTTTTACTGGAGAGGTGGAGTGAAATATCAATTTGTTGTACTAGAAGGCCACATGTGAGATTGTAGTTATTTAAATAACTTTGTTAGCTGCTCTTCAGTTATTGGTGCAGCTTACAGAATAAAACCATTAAAATGTTCTAAAGATCAATCAAACAATTCACAGCAAGCAGTTTTTCAAATTCCAGCATAAAAACAAAGACAAGACAAAACGGCCTAGGCGTACAAAAGGCTTTTTGTCTGGTACTGAAAAGAAAAATAAAGACGGTGCTAGGCAAACCTCTCTGGAAAGGGATTTCCTAAAGGTGTGGTGCCAGAACTAAAAAGGCCCTGTCTCCAGTCACCACCTTCCTTACTTCAGATGGTGGGGGGATACAAAGCAGGACTGCTGAAGCTGATCTCAGTAGTCTGCCAAGCTCATGTGCGACCAAGCCATTTGGTCCCAAGCCATTTAAATTGCATCTGTCTAGTCATGGTGGGGCGGTATGAGTCAGCATCTAGAGCAGGTGAGTGGGAGAGTTACTTCTTCTGCACTAGCTGGATGGGATGTGGTTATATTTAAAGCTAGAAAAGTGTAACTTGTGTCAACATTGATAAGGCACATTAACTGAGGCGGGGAAGATCTAGTGATTGCAAATGCATAGGGTGATTTTGACAGAACAGCTGTGGGGAATTTTGGGAATCTTGCAGCTGTTTTCATTAACAGACATCTTTTATCTTTTATCCAGAGCGTTGACCTTTTGGCCTCTGTCTTTCATCTGGAGCAAACTTTCAACATGCGAGCAGTTGGGGCACCGGCTTCAGCACCTCCAAATCGTCAGCAGCAAAAGGAAGGCTCCAACTCAGACCCAGCTGATGAGGTAAGGCATGCAGGTGGGAATGGTTTTGCTAGACATGGATAGATCTGTGCCCAGGTCAACTGCATTTCATATGTCAAAATACATTATGAGATTCGAGCAAATATGCATAATTTAGCCCCAGTGGTATTAGTAGTCTTGGCCAGGTTGTAAAGGAGCTACTCTAAAGACACCCGAGGACTTGAGCCCAGCTCAGTGGGAGGTTTCCACTCTTCTTCTCTCTCTCTTTTGCCATGTCTGGTTTGTATAGACTGATCTGTGTGAGGCTTAGTAAGTACATAAAGTTGGGAGCAAATTCAGCCTTAAAAACAAAATTCTAGCCCTTATGGCATTCCAGACAGATGGGAACATTTGTGAACTGTAAGTGGTGAAATCCCAGAGGCCAGAGATATGGTTAAATCAGATTTTCATTGATGGAGGGCTCCAATCCCCCTCTTCCTCCTTACCTCTCCCTATAAGCAGTAGAAGCAGAATTTGCAAAGCAGGCAAGGGCAAATATATGCAAAAAGTGACTTATTGTGCCTCATTTATGCAAGTTACAGATTTCAGCTTATCTCGACACAGAATTTTGACTTGGGTTGGCTTGCTGTTTTTTCAAGCACAGAACATACAACCCTGTCTAGTCCTTGAAGCCTATCATTTGAGCTCCAGCCCTGTGTCAGTCTATAAACGTCTGGTTCAGTCCCAAAGCAATACAATTTTCCTTTCCCTATATTATCCTTCATTGTTGACAAACCCTTTCTTGTTGTTTTTTTTTGACTAAGTGGTATCTTGTATGAAAACGGTATGTCAAACTGCCGGGAATCCTGCAGTTTCTAGGAAGCTTATCAGGATTCCTTGGTGAAAAGATCAGTAATGGCAGACCAGATTCCCTGTTAGACTGCTTACCCACCACTACCAGTCTTCCTCTGCAATGGGAAGTTGCAAGAATATGTTGGATGTGGACTGAGGTGTACTGTCAGTTTACACAGAAGAACAGTGAGCGCCAAGCACCCGATATGAATGGAGTGTGTTCCCTGAAACATTTCCCAGACTTCTCTGCAACATGCAGGGACTACTCAGCAGACAAGTCAATGGTCTGGTTCAGATTTAATGGGAAACAGTGGTTTCCCCGTATGACTTGGGCCTATGTGAATATCCATGCATGAGCCTCAAGCTTGTGCCCTCCCCATCACCATCCTCCCTCTTGAACGGTTGCAAGGAGATCGAAAGCTTTCACATCTGCATTTAAACACACTATAGTTCCCCTGTTACATCCAAACTTGGGGAACTGTGGTTTGTTAGAACAAGCCAGGATCTGAAACTGCAGTTTGATCCTGGCTTGTTCTAGCAAATCACAGTTTAAACTAACCACATTTTCCTGGCTTTGGTTGTAACAGGGAACTGTGGTTTGCTTAAAAGTGGAAATGAAAATTTTCAGTCTCCTTGTTAGGGCCACACAAGAGATGGGGAAGAAAGGGAAGAGTCTATGAGCCCAAGGCTTTTGCAGACTTATTCACATAGTTAGAATTGTGGTTTCCCATCACTTCTGAACTAGCCCTATATGGATGGAGTTCTTTGAAGTAAAAAAGTATGAAAAATGCAAGTATAGTTTTATGAGCTACAGCACAGGAATGCTGTGGGTTGGATTTTGTGTTTTTCATAGGTGAGAAGGAACACTCTGATCTTGTTGTTCAAAACATGGTTGCGCGCACGCTCTCTCGTTGGAAACACACTTCTGTTCCATGGTGTTTATGTTCCATGCTGCTGCACCTGAGCAACTCATGTTGAGCTGAAGATGATCTTTTATTTCTGCCCCTATAACCTCACCCACGCAACTTCCATTTCTGTCTCAAGAAAAAGAGGGTTGCCCAGGAAACAGGCCTGGCAAGCAAGCAGCGGCTGGGGATATCTGTACAGCACCTGCCTCTGTTCTGTCCCTAGCTGCAGCGACCTCAGATACCCTCTTGAGAACATCCAGTGATTCAGGATCCTGCTACTCCATTGTATTCCATCCATATATATATGTGTGTGTGTGTGTGTGTGTGTGTGTGTGTGTGTGTGTTCTTTTTTATTGTTTCTTTAATCAAGTCAATTTGTTTTTCAGGGCAAAGTTTTGAAACTTTAGATCAGGAAGTGCAATACAAAGTTGTTGTTGTGTGTTTTTTCTTACTAGTACTGAATGAATCAGTCGAGTCCTGTGGATGGACCACTCTGCTGGACGCATATAGGATCTGCTGTTGGCATAAGGCCCCTATTAATGGTGGTATGCTGATAGCTTAACCAGAATTGGCTTCTATCCCAGCCTCAGCATGGTGAAACAGATTTTAAGAGTCAAGTGGGGCACTGTAATTGGCATTCTAGTCCTCATCCGTAATAAATAAGGTTATAGCATCCCATACAGTGAGGTACACCATGGGATGAACCATTCTTCCTATGCTAGTTTGCCTTTGGCATCCTCTAGAAAATATTGTTCCTGTCTTCATTTTAATCAGCCTCTCATTGTACCTGATTTTATTTTATTTCTACCCTGGTTTCAGAAAAGCCAACATCTTTGTTTCTATCCTCATTGATGTGGCCCTGGGGATACTGCTGATGTCTTGGCTGTACCAGAAGAATCGAATTGGTCATCTTGCCAATGCCCTTGTTCCCATGGCAGATGTAAGTTTCTGGCTGAGCCTCATACCGCCGAGGCTATCAATCAGCCATCTGCAACTTGGTGGCCTCCAGATCTTTTGGACTGCAACTCCCATCATCCCCAGGTGGCATGGCCACTGGGGGACACCAGGTTGCGGGGGAAGGCTGCTATAAATAATACAGTAACTGCATGGATGTGGGAATGGGTCATATTCCAGGGATGTAGAGGCATGTGGTTGATGTCTGTTGACAGTAGAGACCCAGCCAATTGCTTCAGGGAGGAGGGATATTTTACCCAAAACTTACACACCAACCCCAGAAGTTCAGTTAGAAAGTTAAGGAGAATAGCAAGAGCACTGAGTAGTTTGGGGTCCCCAACCTTTTTGGGTCAATGGCCACATTTGGAATTCTGAGAATGTTGTGGACGCTTTCACAAAATGTCTGCCATGGGGGCGGGGGCTTGCCCATTCATAAAATGGCTGCCATGGGGGGCATGGTCAATCACAAAACACTTATTTCCCAGAAGGCAAACTGGTGAGACTAAAAGAAAAGTAACTTGCCCAAGAACCTAAGTACAAGGAAGAGATGAGGTCTGAGCTCCAAAACACAAAACCAGTCTTCTGAACCCAAATAAAGATGGCACTGGAGGGCAGCCTTTTGCTTTGCAGCATGCCAGCCTCCCAGAAAAAAAAATTAAAGAGATCTTAAGAAATAAAATAAAAATCAGGGGACGCAGGGGACCTGGTGGGTGCCAAGAGGTGTCTGCAGTCACATTGGTGCCCACAGGCACCACGTTGAAGACCACAGAAAGAGATCAGTGCATGCATACATATAAATCAAATACATGTGACAACAAATTAAGAGCTAGTCATGCATCTATTTTAGTATCCAGCCACCTCCAAGCTATATGGGGGATATGAAGAGGGCGACGTAATTGCTTGGTAGTGAAGGCTGAAGACGAACCTGAATGGACAGGACAAGAGCCAGCCAGGGTAACAAGATACTGCAGTGTTTTGGCTATAACAAACTGCAGGTGGTGAGGCAAGAACTGCCCCAGCAGGAGAGGCAAGAAGGGCCAGACCAGCAAAAGGGTGATTCGCAAGCCACAGCCGAGAACACTGCAGAGAGTAAGCTTCAGAAAAAGATCCCAGAAGTGAAGAAAAAAAGTGGGGGTGTAGAAATGCAAGCTGAGATGCCCAGTATGAGAGCTGAGATGCCATCTCCACATTCTGACTCCAGACTGTGTGCCCTACAATGTGGGATCCACACAGTGCTGGGCTGTCTAGGAGTTTCAGTGTGTTGCTAAGGTCAGCATCCTGCCCTCAGTTTCCATGGACACCATTAGCCTGGATTCCAAATGAGCATTAAAGGTACTGCACTGAGCCATCTTTTTTTTTTTTAAGAATTGCTGGGAAGTACATTACTGTGGTGGAGAATGCTGACTTCACATAATTTTCCAACCCTTTCACCAAGCTGTCTCTGAGGGTTTCTACTTGGCTGCTGAACTTCCATATCATTCTAGAGCTGGAGATCTCATATTCTGGCTGTCTTGCCAAATTTGTAGGGGCTGCCTGGGTGGTTTTGTTGTTATTGTTGATTTATGTTTTTTTTCTCTTGGTTTCATGATACTCCTGTTCTGATACATGGGCTGGTACTTCCAGATCTGCCCTCTGTTTCTTATCTCAGTGTGCCTGAAAATGTCAAGAGAGTGACTATGCGGTACAGTGGATAGAATTTTAGACAGGTACCAGGGAGACTTAAGTTCAAATCCTGTGAGATCAAATATCACTGGGCGTGAGCCAAACTAGCCATGACACAATTTACACAATTAGCAGTTGTGTGGATGGGTTTTTATGTTCTGCTCAGAGAACATAAATTATTGGGCAGGTTAGAGATGTAACAAACAAACAAACAAACAAACAAACAAATAATAAAATTACGAATACATTCCAGGTATGGCAGGCCCAATCTGGATTGGGACCACAGTGGGTGGGGGCAAAGGGTTAAAGCCCTTACACCACCACCACCCTCACAATGAGAAGTCAGTCAACAGCTTTATTGGTCCAGGCATAATGTTGTTGATCCCTTTTTGGCATGACCCCCAGCTGGGGCCTTCCAGTATGCATCAGAAGATTCAGATGAGAATAAGGCTCAGGATACTTCCTTACTGGTAGGACAATCAGGGCCCTCCTTGCCAGAGAACACAGCCCTGCCATCATCCTCTGGTTCAATGGATGAGTCTCCAGCAGAATCTCCATCTCCCCAGCCTCGCAGAAGTCTCAGGCTTCAGAATCAGGTGAGGGCCCTTTAACAGCACAGTTAGCTTCTCCAGAAGGGGCAGAGCTAATCACACTACAGGTCTTGTCAGCCTACATAGGGCTTCAGTTGGTTTTAGCTCCCTGCTGAGACAACATCCTTCTATTGTTGTAATAGGAGAGAATTCCAGCCAGTAGGACCAGCTTGAAGCTGTCCAAGGTCCTATTTTATTGCCTTATTCTGATTGCCATCAGATGCTATCAACTTCCACTGTGAGCCTCAGAGGACGCAGAACGGGCAGTTCTGTCACTGATCTTTGCTAAGATGATAGTTGCAAGGCTACCTTCTGGCCACCTACACGGGTGGTGCTGCAATGCAATAGAGAGCAGGGCAGCAGCTCCCTTATCCAGCAACCTGCTATGATGGTGCAGAGAGTAAAGCACCCATTGCTAGTATTGCTGGTTTAAGACTTCTGGCACCTTACCACCCCATTCATTTCAGTGGAGCTTGTCCAGAAGAACCTCCTAGCAAGGGGGTAGGCAACTTCAGGGGCCCATTTCAACCCCCTGGAGGCAGCAGCAGCAAAATGATTGGTGGTTTGGCAAACTGCAACAGTGCCCCCAAATGGCCAAATTTAGGTTTAAAGTCTTGTTTTAAAGGTAAATTTGCCCTTTTTAGGCCACTCTCGTGGTTGGCTGCCAAAATTTGGTGGCAAACCGCTGATTGTTTTGCCACTGCCACCACCACAGAGGCAAATTCAGTGTCAGAGATAGGTGGCAGGGCTCACACCTAAGGAAAGGGGAGCCGCATTTTGCCCACCCTTGTCTTTGTGGCTTTGCCCCATGTTTGCTAGTGGGCAGGACTATGCCGTTTGTCTTTTCCACCTCAGGCACCAAACCATTTTGGACCAGCCCTGTATCTTCTCTGGATGTCAGGCATACTTAGCATTAATGACTGCAGCTAAAGGCATGGTCTGTTTTAGGCTGTGTCTTTTCTTCCCCCTGATTCCTCCCAGAACAGATAAGTAATCACCACTGGCTACATATTGGGCTATATCACAAACCACAGCTTTATGGATCTGCAAGCTTATGGACTGACATGCAAAGCTCCAGCCACCAAGAGTTTCAGACGTTTACTGTGCTGCAAAATAACTCCTCTAGGATTGCTGTCGGATGTTTAAATCCTTTATTCCGGTGAAAGAATCTATTGTTGTACTGCTCGTACATCCTAAATATTAAATATCTATTTCTGAAGTAATGTGCACTTCCGTCTGTACAGCAAGAGAGGTAGTCAGTGGTGGTATAGATCTCCGCTGGATCACAGCTAGCCAGGTATATGTTTAGGCATGAGCAGTGCTTTACTGTAAATAGAATGCTGTTGTTGCAAGTAGAACAATGTGCTTACATTTAAAGAGCAGCAGATTAGTCTCTGAGTTAGTTTGTTTCTGAGGTTCACAGCAGAAAGTTCCATGCATTTTCAAAGAGTCCTGAGAGACTCAGTCCTGTTAGATATGCTTGGAAAGAAAATCTTGTTGTTTGCAACCATTTTTATTTATTTTATATTTATTTATTCAATTTATTAATTGCCCATCTGGCTGGTCACCCAGCCACTCTGGGCAATGTACAATAATAGAAACAGTTTAAAACAATAAAATTCTACATTAAAACATCATATTTCTAAAAATACCCTAACCCACCCCAAATGCCTGCCTGAACAACCACGTTTTTAATGCACAGCGGAAGCTCATTAAAGAGGGGGCATGGCGGAGTTCCACAGAGTGGGGTCCACCACAGAGAAGGCCCTCTCCCTCATCCTCACCAGTCTAGCTGTCCTGGCTAATGGGACAGAGAGAAGGCCATCCGAGGCTGATCTTGTTGAGTGGCCTGTCTGCTGTTGCTGGAGGCGCTCCTTAAGATAGGCTGGGCCGGAACTATATAGGGCTTTAAAGGTCAAAACCAACACCTTGAATTTGGCCCGGAAAACAACTGGTAACCAGTGCAACTCCTTCAGCACTGGAGTGATGTGATCCCGCCGGCGGCTGCCTTTAATCAGGCGAGCCACCGCATTCTGTACCAGCTGCAGCTTCCGAACCGTCTTCAAGGGTAACCCCATGTAGAGCGCATCACAGTAGTCTAAACGAGAGGAGACCAGGACATGTACTACCGATGGGAGCAGATGGTCAGGAAGGTAGGGGCGCAGCCACCGTATCAGATGGAGTTGGTACAGCGCCATTCGGCTCTTCATTTTCTTCATATATGACATCCTCGAGTTCTTGCATGTTTTATCCTCTATACCAGCCTTGGAAATAATTGCACAATAGTCATTATCCTGCAAGCATTTTAATACACTTGCTTATGGGAGTCATTATGGGAAAGAAAATAAAGAACCAATTACTGTTTAAAAGACAAACCTTCCTTCCTGCTCACCTAGAGTTCATGCTTACTCACCAGAAGTACCTATGCAAATGATTATTTGCAAGCCTGGGGATGAAAGAGGAGACCTCAAAGGTCAGATAGCATGCAAGATTTTTTTAGCTCTCCATTGAGACATCCTGTTGCCTCTGAAGAAGAGTCCTACAACTCAAAGCATGTTAGGCCTTCATAAATTGTTTCTGGTATACCTTTTAGGTCTCCTCTTTCCTTCATCCATATCCTAGTAGCTTTCCTTCCTTCCTCTATTTTTAACCCTGAGTCATAGTCCAACACAAAATTATATGTTCCTAAGCTGACTGATGTCAGTGGGGCTCATCTGTATATTCATTCCATTCGTTCTGATTCACACAGCTCTTTCTAAGATGCTCATTATTATTATTTAATTATTATTTAATCAACGTTTATACCGCTTACCATATCTAAAGAGATCTGTAAGTGGTTTACAAAATCGGAGATTAAGGGTGCAATCCTATGCATGTTTAGACACAAAAAAGTCCTAACCCTAACCCCATGGCTGGCTGGGGCATGCGGGGTGTTGTAGGACTTTTTTCTGTCTAAATGTGCATAGGATTGCACCCCGAAATACATTTACTGCACACTGTTTTTATTCTGAAGACCAGATGCTCTCCAGTACTGCTGAGTTGTAGCTGGCTCACCAACCGGTAATCCAGTTTCTGGAATCATCTCTATTTTATACTATCAAGCAATCTTTCCTCAACACCACGCGCACGCACACACATGGAAAATAAAATTCAGTCCTAGCGGCAAAGATCACTGTGTGATCCAAACATGTTTGGTGTTTCCAATGCAACCATTTTTTTCCTTCTGCTAGGGAAAAAGTAACAAAAACTTCCAGATGACCTCAGTGTTTTGTGGGGAGTGCTTTGCACGCACAATGGTTTTCCACTGACCGCTGCTGTTGTCTCCTCCTTTTTGGCAGCACATTGCCCAGCAGCTCCAGAGTCTCCTGCAGTGGCTGATGGGTGTGCCGGCTGGTTTAAAAATGAACAGAGCTTTGGACCAAGTGTTGGGCCGGTTCTTCTTGTACCACATCCACCTTTGGATCAGTAAGTGCACCTGTTTTCCACTATGACATCTGGCAAAATCCTTTGTGTCAGGGAAAAAGAACCAGCCTGGTGCCCTCCAGATGTTTTGGACTACAACATATGTTATCCTTGACCATTCACCATGCTGGCCAAGAGTTGTAGTCCAAACTTCTGAAGGGCACCATGTTGGGGAAGCCTAGCACCAGGGGGCGTTCCCAGCCACTTCTGTTTTTATCCTTGGAGTTCAGACAGTGGTTGCTCCTCTCAGTGGCAGCTGAATCCCTGGCTTTGCCAGGGACTCAGCTCCATGGGAGCAGTATGCAGCGCATGAAAATGCTCAGCCAGCTCTGGGAAGAGCAGCTGCTCCTACCACTGCCAGCCACTTGCTGCCTGCATCCCCGCTGTTATTTCAGATCTCAGTTTGGGAAGAACAACAGGAATTCCTCCCAGGAAGATTTCTCCAATGGGCAGGGCTTGGAGGCTAAGCCCCGCCTCCTGGAGAAACCCAAGGCAGCTGTGCGGGCCAGATGGGGAACCTCCATGGGTTGCATTAAGCCTGTGAGCCGGAGGTTCTACATCCCTGCTATATAACCCTGGTCATATGGCTCCAGATTCAGCCTTTCCAGAGGGGCCCAATGAGTCGGGGATCAATATGCTTTGGGATAGCGGGCGGGCTGTCTAGCAAGGAGTCACAGGGCATGTAGTAAGGTGTTGTTTCAGCACTGGCTGGGCCCCTGGGGAGCAGGTTTTTAGCTGGCTCTGCTGTCCCAGCCCTTCCTGGCCTGACATCAGGGCCCTGATCTGGAGCAGGTGAGGAGTCTTGCTTTTCCTCACAAGTAGGACTTGGGACTGGTCAACCTCGTGCTACCAAATGGGCACTGTGCCTCCAGTTCCGGGCTTTTGTTTGGACACAGTCCTGTGTTGGTAAGTCTAGAACAGGGTCAGGGGGTGGGGGGCCTGGGGAGTAGAGTAGGACTAGTCAGTGTGCATTGGTTCCTCCAAACCTGCTGCCTCCTCAACTGGAGCATCTTCCAAGATGGCGGTTTCAGGAGGATTATTGGTATCTGTGGGCTCCCCTTGCAGCCTGTAAGTATTAAGGCCAGCAGTAGGAATCTCCTTTTCCTCCTAGTTCCCATCCTGTTCTTGGCTGGTCCTGCTATGAAGGTGTGGGGCATGACCTTTTGTGTGCTCAGAATACTTGGAGTCCTCTTCAGTCACAGAAGGGAATAGTCCAGCAGTTTTGTGAGGACCTCCTCCAGCTGTTGTGGCATTCATGGATAGCACTAAGCACCCAAAAGGGCAGCCCCTTCAGGGTTTTCGCTTCTCGGGTATCATCCCACCATACAGTGGCTAAAAAGAGGGGGCCAAGCCAATTTGCCCATATTCAATTTCTATACATTAACCTTGGATTTGTTGTCATTTTCCCTGACTTCAGAAGGCTCACTAAGGACTCCTGAGGGCCAGCATCAGCACCCGGCATCCTTGGGCAGCTGACAAGGCCCCAGCTTCCTGGAGAGCCCTTTGCAGATGCCTTCTCTCCCCCATCACACTCCTTTAAGTCTAGCCACCATTTAAATTTCCCACAATGCTCTAGTGTAGCATTGCTGTGGGGCACGATGAGCCATTAAATGCAGCTAGACCCAGCCACCCAGCACTGCTCATGACACTCCACTGATGGAGGAAGGAGCCTGCCAGAGGGCACTTTGCCCAGGGCCCCTTCAAACCTGGAGCAGCCCTGCCTGGGAGAGGTACACTCCTGGTGTCTGAATGGAGTGGGCTCATTGCATTAGGTCAGGGGCGGGCAGAAAGTAGATCTCCAGATGTCTGGGACTTCAACTCTGAGAAGCCCCTGCCAGCATGGACAGCGGTCAGGAAGTCCAACACATCTGGAGATCTGCTTTCTGCCCACCCCTGCATTAGATTTCTATGGTCTGCACAAAAAAATGGAACCTCTCCGCATGAATAAAAAACTACGGATTAAAAACACACACCAAGGGAACATATTTCATTGTTTAAAAAAACAACAACACCTCCCTCCAGGCTATATAATGTAGCATGTATTATTTATTTATTTATTTATTTTATTTATTTCTATACCGCCCAATAGCCGAAGCTCTCTGGGCGGTTCACAAAAACTAAAACCAAACAACACACAATAAAACAATTTAAAATATATAGAACATTAAAACCACAATATAACAATACAACCACAATAAAACCTAGCAGCAGTACAGGAGTTTAAAATACAGATTTAAAACAGCAAAGATAAAAATTTAGAAAGCTAAAATGCCTGGGAAAATAAAAAGGTCTTCACCTGGCGCCGAAAGGAGTACAATGTAGGCGCCAGGCGAACCTCACTAGGGAGCTCATTCCAGAGCCGGGGTGCCACAACAGAAAAAGCCCTCCTCCTGGTAGCCACCCGCCTCACTTCCTTTGGCAGGGGCTCACGGAGAAGGGCTGCTGCTGATGATCTTAAGGTCCGGGCAGGCAAATATGGGAGGAGGCGATCCTTCAGGTAACCTGGCCCCAAGCCGTTAAGGGCTTTGAATGTTAACACCAGCACTTTGAATCGGGCCCGGAAATGGACCGGCAGCCAGTGCAGCTGGAAAAGTACTGGCGTAATATGAGCTCGCAGGCCAGTCCCTGTTAACAATCTTGCTGCCCTATTTTGGACCAGCTGAAGTTTCCGGACCGTTTTCAAAGGCAGCCCCACGTATAACGCATTGCAGTAATCCAGACGAGAAGTTATCAGAGCATGGATAACTGTAGCTAGGCTATCTCTGTCCAGATAAGGGCGTAGTTGGTATACCAGCCTAAGCTGATAAAAAGTGCTCCGTGCCACTGAGTTCACCTGTGCCTCAAGTGACAGTTCTGGATCCAAGAGCACCCCCAAACTACGAACCTGATCCTTTAGGGGGAGTGCAACCCCCTCCAGAACAGGTTGATTATCACCTAGCCGGGCAGACGAACCACCCACTAACAGTACCTCCGTCTTGTCTGGATTGAGTTTCAGTTTATTGGCCCTCATCCAGTCCATTACCGTGCCCAGGCACTGATTCAGGCCACTGCCTCACCTGGTTTTGATGAGAAAGAGAGGTAGAGCTGGGTGTCATCCGCATATTGATGGCACCTCAGCCCACACCTCCGGATAACCTCCCCCAGCGGTTTCATGTAGATGTTAAACAGCATGGGGGATAGAATAGAGCCCTGTGGAACCCCATGGCACAATTGCCATGGCACAGAGCAATAATCGCCCAGCACCACCTTCTGGAATCGGCCATCCAAGTAGGAGCGGAACCACTGTAGTGCAGTGCCTCCAACTCCCAACCCAGACAACCTATCCAGAAGGATACCATGGTCGATGGTATCGAAAGCCGCTGAGAGGTCCAGGAGAATCAACAGGGTCACACTCCCCCTGTCCCTCTCCCGGCAGAGGTCATCCCACAGGGCGACCAAGGCAGTTTCCGCTCCAAAACCAGGCCTGAAGCCCGATTGAAATGGATCTAGATAATCCGTTTCATTCAAGAGTGCCTGGAGCTGTCCTACAACCACCCGCTCAAGCACCTTGCCCAGGAAGGGGATGTTGGCCACTGGCCTATAATTGTTAACATCCTCTGGGTCCAGGTTAGGCTTTTTCAGGAGTGGTCTAATTACTGCCTCTTTTAAAGCGGCAGGCACCACTCCCTCTCTCAAGGAGGAATTTACAACCTCCTGGACCCAGCCGGACAACCCCTCCTTGTTTGATTTAATAAGCCATGAAGGGCAAGGGTCAAGCACACAAGTGGTGGATCAGACTTGGCCAAGCACCTTGTCCGCATCCTCAGGCCTCAGTAACTGAAACTCATCCAATAAAACTGGACCAGACGGTGCTCTGAACGCCTCTACCAATGGAACTGCATTAATCGTGGTGTCCAATTCATGACGAATCTGAGAGACTTTATCCTCAAAGTGCTGCGCAAACCCGTCACAGCGTGCTACCGAGGGTTCCACCGTCTCTCTCCCTGGCCCAGAATGTAACAGGCCGCGAACCACTCGGAAAAGCTCCGCCGGACGACACTGAGAAGATGCAATGCTGGTGGAAAAGAACTGCCTCTTTGCCACCCTCACCGCCACAGAGTAGGCTCGATAGTGGGCTCTTACCTGTGTTCGGTCAGACTCAGCACGAGTTTTCCTCCACCTGCGTTCTAGCCGTCTCCCCTCTTGCTTCATTGCCCTCAGCTCAGGTGTATACCAAGGAGCTGGCCGGGCTCTGCTCAGAGGGAGAGGGCGCTTGGGCGCGATCATGTCAACCGCCCGAGTCATCTCTGCATTCCACAGAGCGACCTGGGCTTCAACAGGAGCACCAGCCATACCAGCAGGAAAATCCCCCAGAGCCCTCTGGAATCCATCGGAATCCATTAATCTCCGGGGGCGGACCATTTTAATAGGTCCCCCACCCTTGCAGAGGGGAAAAGGCCGCCAGAAGTCTAAACCTCAGCAGGAAGTGATCTGACCATGACAAAGGGACAGATGTTAATTCCTCTACTTTCAGATCACCATCCTCCTGCCCAGTCGAGAAAACCAGATCAAGCGTGTGTCCTTTTATATGCGTTGGGCCAATGACATGTTGGGACAGCCCCATGGTTGTCATGGCGGCCATGAAGTCCTGAGCCGCCCCGGATACAGCGGCCTCAGCATGGAAGTTGAGATCCCCCAGGACCATCATCCTGGGGGTCCTCAACACCAAGTCCGAGACCACCTCCGTCAGCTCAGGCAGGGAGTCTGATGGGCAGCGGGGTGGGCGGTACACCAACAGAATCCCTAATCTGTCCCGGGTACCCAACACAAGGTACAGACACTCAAGATCTGCACTCGAATGAGCAGGAAGCCTGGAGAGGGAGATTGAATTCCTATAGACCACGGCAACCCCCCCTCCCCGACCCTCAAGTCGGTGTTGGTGCTGCACTGAGTACCCAGGAGGGCACAGCTGGGAGAGAGTGACCCCTCCCAGTTCCCCCACCCAGGTCTCAGTAATACATGCCAGGTCAGCCCCCTCATCCACAATCAAATCATGGATGAGGGAGGTCTTATTTTGGGCCGACCCGGCATTCAGCAGCAGCAGCACCAGACCCGAGGGCAGACTGGTAAGGCTGCCAGGAACCATCAGGTTGGGGGAAGAACCAGAAGAGGGGACAGCTGTAAGGTGTCTAGCCCCTCTTCTCCTCAGCTGGCCTGTTAATCCCCCAACGCCATACCTCCCCCTGCCCGTGACCACAGTTATGGTGGCACCTCCCCCACCCCCTGAGTTATCCAATAGTCCTCCCAGGCACATATTAAAATATTAAGATATAAAATATACAACAGTTTAAAAGAATATAAAAGAGATAAAAGAGAACAGCAGCTAAGAAGGCGCAGATAGTCCACGTTTGCCCCTTCCCCTGGTCTTTAAAGCTGCTGCCCTCTGCTGCTGCTGCTATTTGCTGCTGGTGTTGTGGCTGCTGGTGTCTCTGGAGAGGCAGGTGGGTAGATCTTGCAACTCCAAGTGCGACGCTAAGTGCGCACTTAGCGTCGCACTTGGCGCGACGCCGAGGCACTGCCTCTGGCAGCCCCGCCTTAAGTACCTGTGGGCGGGGGCAGAAGCAGGCTCAGGCTCAGGATCCACCTGGTGCAGCTGCTGGCTGGTCCTCCTTCCCCAGGCTCCTTCCCGAGCAGCCTCTGGCAGCCCCGCCTTAAGTACCTGTGGGCGGGGGCAGAAGCAGGCTCAGGCTCAGGATCCACCTGGTGCAGCTGCTGGCTGGTCCTCCTTCCCCAGGCTCCTTCCCCTATTAGTGTTTAGTTTAGTGTTTTAATACTTTCCAACTGCATCAAATCAACATGTGCAGAGCCGAGTCAGGACAAGATTTGTAATGCTTCTGTCATTTAAACCAGGGATGTCCATTTTGGTCGCTTTGGGGTTTGATCCAGCTCCCAAAGAGCCTTTCTGCGAAGAGGCCTGACTAAATTTCAATCATGATGTGGTAGAAGGTTTTGCAAGTTTCACCCATAACAAAAAGAAACAGCTGCTGTTGTATGCTTCAGTGCTGCATCTCTCTTTTGGATTTAGCCAATCATGCTAAATGTTTTCACCTACAACTCCCTTGATCCCCTCACCATTAGCTATGCTGGCTAGGGCTGATGGAAATTGTAAGCGTAAGCCTACAAGTGGCCCACCCCTGGGATAATGCCTGTGCCATACCTGAGGGTATCTGCTCTGCAGCTGTGAAGCCCTGATTGCTAGACAGCACTTGCTGTGTTAATGAGTCTGACCATTCACGAGGACGCCAGCTTTCATGACAAAATATGCCCACAGTCCCTGTACTGTTGTCTGGGGGACAGAGGGAATTTGGAAGATGGCTATGCTCAGTTTAAGCTACGGGTGGGCTTTTTCTTTTTCTTTTTTTGCCTCCAAGGGCTGCACGCCACTGGTGGGCATGGCTGAAGGTGGCAGTGGCCAGGTCCTGGGATGCCAGCAACTGGGACCAGGGCTTGTGTCCCTATTGCCCTTGCACTCACACACAAATGTGTATGTGTGCACACACATAAGAACATATAGGAACATAAGAAGCTACCTTATACTGACTCAGACCCTTGGTCCATCTTGCCCAGTATTGTCGACACTGACTGGCAGCGGCTCTCCGGGGATTCAGGCAGGCGCTTTTCCCAGCTGTACCAGGAGATGCCGGGGATTGAACCTGGGGCTACTGCATCTAAACAGGTCTCTGCTGCTGAGCTACAGACCCCCACACACCTTTTCCCCTTGCCCCCCCCTTGAATACACACATGCAAACATGCAGGCTTCCCTCATCTCTCTCTCTCTCTCTCTCTCTCTCTCTCTTTCTTGCTCACACACATACACACACACTCTCCCCCTCCCCCGCCCATCTCAGTATGCAGGGATAAGGTTTAAACCTCCCCACCCTGTGCACTGAGAGCCCATCACACTCTCTTCAGCTGTTCCCGGCACCAGTCAGCTGGGTGGGGAAGGGGGAGGCACACAATTTAAATTGTGGGGACAGTATGCGGGGATGATCCTCCCCACACACTGCCCTCCGCATCACAATTGTGTTGCCGCAGCTCACCAAACAGCTGTTTGGCAGATTAGGGACCACAACTGTGACAGGGGGAATGGTGTGCGGAGTGATCTCCCTGCACTGCCCTTCCCTGCACAGTCGTGCTCCTTACAACCCACTGGGCAGCTGTTTGGTGAGCTGCAAGGGTGTGATTTGTGGCAGTGGCAACAGGTGGGGGAAGTTCAGCGGGGTGTGGGCCCAGGCATCTGAAGGCCTCCAACAGCCACGGGTCACCCACATGTGGTTTAAATTAAAGCAAAGTGATTAAGGGCGCAATCCTATCCAGATAGGTGGCCACCTCCGAACTCAGAGGCAACCGCCTATCCAAAGCAGGGCAGGACAAGCTCAGAGGGGATCATTCTGACCACACTTCTCCTGCCCTGCATTTTCAGCTAGATAGCTGATTGTGGCTGTCTAGCTGCGGCAGGGCTGCGCGGGGGAGGAGGCTGCTGTATGACACATAGGATGTGAGAACCGGAGAACCGACCTCCCCCCACTTCCGTGCTGCCTTGGAGGCAGCGCGGAACAGCCCTGTCCTCCGCACTCGCAAGAGGAGCACGGAGCGGCCGAAAAGGGGCATGTCTGGGGGAGTTCCAGGGCAGGGAGGGCGGAAATGCCTGTACGACACATAGGATGTGAGAACTGGAGAACCAACCTCCCTGCCCTGGAACACCCCCAGACATCCCCTTTTTGGCCACTCCATGCTCCTCTTGCGAGTGCAGAGGACAGGGCTGTTCCGCGCTGCCTCCAAGGCAGCATGGAAGTGGGGGGAGGTCGGTTCTCCAGGAACCAACCTCAGAGCACAGACTCCGAGGTTGGTTCCCAGAAAACAACATATCCCATGGCCATCTAGCCGCTGTCTAGCAGCCATAGGATTACTCCCTAAAGCAAAGTGAGCAATAGGTTTAGACCACAACCTCTTCAGGTGCAGGAATGGAGGGGTGTGGACAGAGGCCTTTGTTCTTTTGGCAGCAATTATGCTCTATCCTCAAGAAAAAGCTGAGTCTGTTGATGAAGGCTTTTCTTCTATTTGTGCCTGAAATGCAGTATCTTATTCTTGGGGTTGTTACAGTTAGTTTAAACCACTTAGGAGTTTCTTGGGCCTGCTGGCTGCCCGGCCTTGAAGTCTCAGGACGACCGCAAAGAGTTTCAGATGGCAGTCCAAAGATTGCTAATTCCAGAGTGCTCCTAATCAAACTAATAAGACTGCTTCGGTGGGTGGTCTGTTGTGGTCTTCATTTATGGGTGGAAACCACGCCCTCGCCTTACATGGCCATTATGTAGGCTCCCGTTGCCTGAGAATCACTGTGCATGTTCTCTGGCATGTGGTGTTCTCAGAGAATGTAGTGGCGTACTGGTCTGGTAATGTGGTAAAAACGTTGAGCCAGGAATTCCTTAGTTCACATCTCATGACCTTGTTAGGCGGCCTTAAGTAAGCTACTATTCTTTTAGCCTCAGGCGTGCACACAGGCCTCCAATCTGTAATGTGGGTATAATAATAGTTATTTATTGTATTTATAAAATAAAATGTTTCCAAGCTGGCTTTGAACATAAGGAATAAAGCCAATAATGATGCAGTTATGAAGGGATTTCATCAGGTAAGCCCATGTAAAAAGTTTTAAAGGAGAGTCTAAATGCCACTGTAAAGACAATAACACTAAATTGTAAAAAGCCTTGCAGAGCAAGAATGTTTTTCACAGCTCATCTAAAGACAGTGAAAGAAGGTACGTGGCAGATTTCCCCAGCGAGAGTGTTCTACAACCATGAAGCCACAACGAAAAGGCCTTGTTCCTCATATCCATTAGTCCAATCTTAACTAATGAGGGCTTGAGTAGATTCCTATGAACACAAGTAGCCTTCAGATAACCTAGTCCTAGGCTCCTTAGAGCTTTAAACGTTAATAACAGCACTTTAAATGGAGGCCGGAAACAAATTGATGAGCAGTGCAGTTGGTGTAATGCTAACCTAATTTGCATTATCTTGGTAATCCTTACAATGATCCTGTATGTGAAACAATTTTTGAACACTCAGAAATGCTTTATAAATGCCAAGTGTTATTATTATCTGTACATTCTTTGTGATAGTTTCCATTCAACATATGAGATCTTGGATTACCATGTTCTGGAAACACTGGAACTTGTGGAGAGAGAAGCTAAACGTGATTGTTCATGCAGAATTTATTGTGGAAATGCATCTAGATCAGGTTTGGGCAACTTCAGAGGGTCCTGGGGCCAATTTCCCACCCCCAGAACCCACTGGGACCACATACCCCTGCCTCTGAAGTCGCCACCACTGAATTGCTGCCGAAATTTGGCAGCAAAAAGCCACATTTTCACTTTAAAACAACGCACACGGGAAGCTCCAGGACAGCACAAATTTGCATTAAAACAAGGTGCACTCTCTCTGCACACCTTGCAATTTAGCAGTAGCAACTTGAGGGCTATGGGGGCCACAGAAAAGGCCAGGGGCACGGTGGGGAGACGTGTCCTGTGGACCATGTGTTACCCAACCATGATCTAGATGAACTGGTGCACATCTGGGCATTTTTGCTTGTGAAATTCCCTCCATCCTTGTTCTGCTGAATGTGACACAAGGGTTTTGTTCACCATCAATGCTCCACCCTGCTCCTTCTGCCTCTTTTGTTGACAGGCTGGAACGCACCTGCCATAGGAGTCAGGCCAAGGGATTTGTGCAAGCTGCATACAGGTGTCATGTGCATGGCTGGATTTGGCCTGCTGAATGAACATGTTAGGACCCATTCTATGGGATCACTGCTCCAGTTGGAGGAGAGTCTATGAGAAGTTTGTTTTTTGTCCTTCCCTTTGTGGGAGATAGAGAATTTCCCTTTTGGTGCTACCTTGGTTTCCTCCTGTGTTATTCAGAGCCCTCAATGAACAGGGGAGATACTCTTTTCAGTGTTGCCCTTTCCATTTTTTCCCCATTGTTCAGGCTATATCCACCTGATGTCTCCATTCATTGAGATGATCCTTTGGTATGTTGGCTTATCAGCCTGTCTAGGCCTGACTGTGGCCCTGTCCATCCTCTCCGACATCATTGCACTCCTGACCTTCCACATCTACTGCTTTTATGTCTACGGAGCCAGGTGGGTGTGCTTTACCAGCTGCTGCTTGACTTACATCCATGGGCTGAGAATCACTGTGAACTCATTACTAACCAATGCAGCTTAGTGGCAGTGTGTTGTAGCTGAGCTTATATCACACCATTCATAAGCTGACTGAGTGGATTTTAGGCAAGTAACTTCCTTTAACCTTCAGTTCTCCATCTGTAAAATTGAGAGAATTATTATTTCCCTTAGTTGACAGAAAGAACAAGTTACTGGCCCATTTTGGACATAATCATCTCAATCCAACAAACCATGGTTTGTTAAACCAGGAATAAGCCATGTGCCCATGCACTTCTTCCTCCCCTCCCCTCAATTGCATGCCTTAATTCAGTAGTTCCTGGCTTGTTAAACCATAGCTTCCCATGATGTGCAAGCCAGGAAACTGTGATTTCAGCAGTCCCTGGAAACTAGGATTAAACCATTATTCAATATCCTGGTTTGTAGAGATTGCTCAAGTCACAGTTTCCTGGTACAGATGTCACAGAAAACTGTGGTTTATCAAACCAAGAACTATTGAATTTAGGCATGCAAGAAAGCATGGGCACATTGTTCTTTCCTGGTCCAAAAAACTATGGTTCATTGGATCAGGATCATTACATCTGAGCCAGGCCAAAGTTTGTAAAACATCTTGTATGGTGCATCATGAGCTCGTGTAACATAGCCTTTAAGAGTATCGGCTATAGACTAGGAAGATGCTGGTTCAAATCTTGCCTCTGTGTTACTGGGCTGTTGTAAAGGATAACTTAGGTAATGGATGTAGAGCATATTTATTTATTTAAAAAATTATGAGTTACCTTTTGGCCCAAATAGGGCCCCAAAGGTGACTTACAATTAAAACTTAAACCAATGAAGACATTAAATTTATGAAAACATTTTAAAAATTGAACACCCAAAGGTGCTATAGAAATATTAAATATTAGCATTTTTATTTATTACATTGAAAGTCCTCTATAAAAGACATTAATTAAACATTCAACATCAAACACCATTTGGGTGGACATGGTATAAGTCTACTGATTTATTAAAGTGATGCCAGAAATGAACTGGATCAACGCTACCAAAATAACTTTGTTACTGTAGCATAATGATCTTTTCACTGTCGCATATTTATGGGATATTCACCACATTCCAAATCTGTCATAGTGGGGTGAGAAAAGAGCATATGAAGCGGCTTTTTACCAAGTCAGCCCCTTGGCCTGTCTAGCCACGTACTGTCTGCTAGTCTGCCTGGTAGCAGGTGCTCTCTGGGGTCTCAGGTAAATGTAGGTATTGCTCAACCTTCAGCTGACCAAAACATTGACACATGGAGCTTGTCTGACCCACTAGAGGGCATCACGCTCTTTACTGTCATGAAGAGAGAAAAGGGGAGCATGTGTATGCCTAGCTATCCCGTTTCATCCCAAATTCATCAGAGTTAGCTTTACGATAGCCTTCCAAACAAAATATTCTTTGCTGCATGTTCTGTATCCAAACAAAGGAGAACAATTGGAGAAAAGAAACCCAGGGAAACAAAGCAAGGTCTCGTAAGGGTAACCCTGCCTGAGAATAAAATGGCAGCCTCTTCTCATTAGACTATGGGGAACCATGAGTCCAAGGTGGTCAGAGTTGCTGAGCTTTTGAAGAAGGAGCCTCAGAATCAAAATGGAGTCCTCCAAGGAGGAGGTTTTAGATTCTTCATTTACAGAGTCAGATTAACAACTGACCAATAGAACCTGGAGATCTACCCCTTTGGCCTGGAAGAAATGGGAAGTGGCTGATTAAAAATCAGTCATATGTACAAGAGGCCTTAAGCTTCAATCAGTGATCTTCAAGAGGTGGGTTGGACCCACAAGTTGGTCATGCTCTGACTTAAAATGGGTTGCATCAGTAACATCATCACCACTTTTGCTTGCTCATCAGGTTTTTTAAAAGAATGAGAGACAGGGAGAGAGCGGTGGGGAGTGGAAAGTAGGGAAGACTGAGATGAGGGAAGAAAAGTGAAAACGAGAAAGATGGACATATATGGTCAGGAATTTTAAAAGTGGTGCCTGTGTCTGAAAAGGGGAAGGGCCACAGCTCAGTGGTAGAGCACATGCTTTGCATTCAAAAGGCCCCAAGTTCAATCCCCTGTCATCTCTAGGAAGGGTTGGTGAAATCTCCTCTCTGAAACCTTGGAGAGTTGCTGCCAGCCAGGCAACCTTTTTGGGCCTGCAGGCATATTTGGCAATTTGATCATCAGTCCTGGGCACCACCACCAAATGGATGCCATGGAAGGCATGGCTAGTCACACAGGAGAAGTAACTTGGCCAAAAGAGTGAGTACAAGGTAGAGGTGAGGTCTAAGCCCCAACACAATAAACAATTCTTTTGAACACACTTGATACCCAGAAATTTATTTTACAGACAGTAAACACTTTTTTCTTCCTGACTCCTCTGTCAGCAATCTCATTCCCCCCCCCCTCACACACACACACACACAATATATCCATCATGCATGTATGCATACACACGCACACACGCCCTTCCCCTTTCCTCACTGCAAGCAAAAAGGTGGGATGGGTAGGGCACCTTGTTGGGCACCAAGAAAGGTGCACATTGCCTACCCCCGGTGTAGGCAGTCCTGAGTCAGGTGGAGCAATGGTCAGAAGCTTCCCATGTTTTCATCTTGAAGTCTGCTAATGCAAGGGATGGTATGAAGTAGTGGCTTTCAAGCTTCTGCCTTAAAAACAAGACCTTTTCCAGATGGACCTGCCTGCTGAAAACTCCCCACACCTCTCCCCCAAGACCCCACTGGATTGCACAGCATGATTCCAAGATGTGTTCTGTGGTGCAGACTTGGTTGGCACACAGGATACTTTGGGGGGCCCTTTAGGGCCCCCCTGTCACCTCACATCAGCCTTCCTCAACCTGGTGCCCTCCAGATGTGTTGGACTGCAGCTCCCATCATTCCCAGCCAGTTGCCCTTATGCCCCAGAACACACCCCTGTGTTCTTCTACAGCTATGCATTGCAGAAAAATATCTGTGTGGAGGGCAATCTTTCAGGGAAGCTTCTCGGCCATTACAGAGCCTTCTTATTGAGTATCCCTGGTCATCTTCCAAGTAACACTTTTAAAATCACTGATCTTAAGGCATGTGGACAACAAAAGGCACACACGTTGTTCTGGACACATGCAGCCTGTGCACTTTGCTAATACTTTATTATGTAATCTTATGGCAGCCTTCCCCAACCTGGTGCCCTCTAGATATTTTGCACTACAACTCCTAGGCAGCAGGGCCAGTGGTCAGGAATGCTGGTGGTCAGGAATGCTGGGAGTTGTAGTCCATAACAGCTGGAGGGCACTAGGTGAGAGAAGGCTGTTTTATGCAGTCAGGCCCCTTCTAAACTGATCCATTCCTACTATATAAGTGTGCATGTACGAAATGGACTCTGATGCAAAATATGGATTTCTGAGAATCCCATCTTTTGGTTTGTTTGCAGGGTTTGACCGTGGGGAGGGAGCAGGAGGTTAAAGGCAAGTTTTAGTTTTTATGGTTGAAGAGAAACATTTGAAAACGTGGAGGCAGAATCTGCTAAAACTGCAGAAACCAGAGACTGAAGAAGACTTCCAGTGGCCAAGGAGGCCCACGCCCCAGCCTGGCCCTCTCCTCAGTTTTTTCCTTTCTGTCTAGTGCCCTAATGCTTCCCAAAATGTTTGGAATGCTATGAAAAAACCCCATATTACAGCCAGAGAAATGAAACTAAATATTGGCCAACAAACACAATTCCCCATCATGAACCTGCTCTGTGTGTGGATCTCCACATGAGAGGATAGTGCTGTTGTTTTTAAACAGCAGCAGCAACTAAAAAAGAAAAAAAGAAAACGTACTCTGGGAAAGAGGAAGAAGTCATGGGAATCAGATCTTTGGGCCACTACACACATTATACAAAATTCCATGTGGGAATTCTTTAATATGTGAATTAGTTCTTAGTCTCTTTCCCTCCCTCTCTCCCGTCCAGATGGCCCTGACATCAGGATTCCGTGCTGCTCTTTTACCCTTTCCGCACCCCACAGTCAAGTTCTCCAGGGTGGTTCTGCCTGCACGAATCCCTTCCCGTCCTCATAGCTTACAAGTACCAATAGCCGCTTGTGCAGCACATAGAGTTGGTATCCCGTGCTGAAAGTGGAGCGGGGGTGTCTCATGGATAAAGATACCTGGCTTTCTCCAAGAAGCATCCGCCCCTCCTGGATGTGCTCTGTAGCACCTAACTAGGATAGGTGGAAGCTCTCATTTGAATGGAGTCTGTTGCTGGTCAGCTTGCTGAGCAGTGTCCTGCTGGACCAAGAGCACATAGATCAGCCTTCCCCGTTCTGGTGCCCTCCAGATGTGTTGGACTCCAGCTCCCAGAATTCTCAGCCCGCACGGCCTTTGGGAATGATGGGAGTTTCGGTCCAGCACATCTGGAGGGTATCCAGTTGTGAAGACTGACATAGATAGCTGTTTGAGTCTGGAATGCAGGTGCTTTCCCTTTAGTCCTGATTCTGTACTTCCCTCTCATCTGCACACAGGCTCTACTGCCTCAAGATCTATGGCTTGTCCTCCCTGTGGCGCTTGTTCCGTGGGAAGAAGTGGAATGTCTTGAGGCAACGGGTGGATTCGTGTTCCTACGACTTGGACCAGGTGGAGGCTTTCGGGGGGTGGACGTGGGGGTGGGGGGAAGAAATCTGTGTCAGGGTGTGGATTCACATGTGCGCTCTCCCCGCCATGCATTCAGGCGATCTGCAAACGTCTTAATTTGACGTCCTTTCCCTACCATGCTGTTTTTCTCTGGGAGCGTATCTGTAGGTGTATTGGCAGAAATAGCTGCAATTAAGTCCTTTGTGTGCTTGATGTATGCATACTGAACACCATGGATGCTGGCGCATACCAGGAACATGCAGGCCCACTCTTACTTTTTCCCCATAATGTAGCCAAGAGCAGCCTCCCTGTTTATTACTGAACCCTCAATAGCACAGCTCTCTGCCAGCCAATTTTCTGCCCAGCTTTCTGGCAATTATAGCCGAAGGGGGCTCTAATCCTGAGAGACCCCTCTGGCAGGTGCCTGATGCCATGTAAGTCAGAGCACAGGATAATGGGGTGGGGGTCGGGGAAAGGGAAGCAATTTGACTAAAAGACACCAAATAATTACAGCCATACCCAACAGTGTTGCCATAGTTACCTTCTGCTTTGTATTTCTATTAAAAGGCCCTGCTTAATTCACCTCAGATGGAGCTGGGCCCACACGTTCCTATTAGGATGTGGAAAAGGATTGTGGGTGTGCAGAAAATTGTTCTATCAGCTTCTTACCCTTTTCTAAATGTCAAGCCAACAGCATGACCAGTGTTGTGGTCGTTTTTCCCCCACCCCCAGCTTCTGGAAAAAGAAAGAAAAATGGGGAGAGAGGCTTGGTTTTGAGAAACCTACTTACAACTGTGGGGGTTTTTTCCCCTTTGCCTGCCTGGGGAGAGAGATCACTGGAGGGGCAGATGGGTGGGTGGCTGGATCTTCTCTCTGGCTTCTGCCATTGTCTCTCTGATCTTTGCAGAACTGCTGTGTGTACCTTCTTTAAGCCGTGTTTGCTGCTGACATTTGTCTGAGGGTTGTTGTTCACACATCCAAGTCTGGAGCCAGACAAGGAGCGGTCACTGCTGTTAGGCCCTTCAGCCATCATGTTCCTTGTTCTTGAGCCATTGATCATTTACATCAACCCTCTCCAACCTGGCAGCCTCCAGATGTGCTGGACTACAACTTCCAGCATCCCCAACCAGCTGGGGGGTGCTGGGAGTTGTAGTCCAGCACATCTGGAGGGCACCAGGTTGGGGGAAACTGTTTTATATCATTCTCACTGACACCACTCTAATGGTATGTACTCCTTCTGTGGGAACTAGCAGGGTACCTCCATTTTCTTGTGTCTGCTTTGTACCTGAGAAAACTCAAGTGGAAGTCAGTTGTTTTGTACTGACTTGGAACAACTGAAAATCTGGTCCTTTCCTTAGCAAACTGTTAAAATCCCCTCTTCTCCCACTCCTGTTTAGACCCTGCAAATCCTGAGGCTCAAAACTGCTGCTAATCTATACTGCCCAAATAAGTGGCATCATGTTCAGCCCTGCCAGAGTCTCCTTACTATTGGAGAGTTGAGTAGTCCTAAAAGTTTAACCTCCTCTGTCTCCCTGCTGAACCATCTCATAGGCACAAAAGAGGAGCCTTGCTGGGTCAGACCAGGGTCTGTCTATTCCAGTATCCTGTTTCCTACAGTCACAAACCAGGAGCCCCTCAGAAGTCCACAAGCAGGACATGAATGAAGGCAATCACCGTCTTCCACTGTTGTTCTCCAGCTACTGGCATCCAGAGGCACGCTGCCTGTAATCTGGAGAGCAGCATATACCCATCCTGACTAGTAGCCCTTGATAGCCATGTCCTCTATGAATTCGTCCTAATCTCCTTTTAAAGCCATCCAAGCTCATGGCCATCGCCATGTGGCATCTCTCTCTTCTGCTTGCCCCCTTCCCTCGAATGAGCCCCCTGGTGGTGATAGGTTACCAGAGGTGTAGCGGTAAATAGCCGTGCCCCCACCATTTCTAGCCGTTTCTGTCTTTACTAGGAGCATGTCTGTTGCGAAGGTCACGGGTCTTAATTGCCCATACAAGACAAAGCCACCCCAGAATTCTTTGTATTGTAGTAGGTGTAGCTCTCCATTTCCCCCCAGCTACTGTGAGGACTCCAGCCAAGCTCAGAGGGGTTGGCGGATGATGTCATCGTCCCTGCTAATCAAAAAGTGCTGGTGCTTTGGCCTTGGGAGTCCTGGCTCCGCTACGCCGCTGTAGGTTATTCAGCAGCCTGTGCCTCCACCTCAACCCAATGCTCACTGACGCCCTTGCTTATCAGAAGCTAATGTGGCATAGTAGCAAAGGGCATAAGCCAGGAAGACCCCAGTTCAAATTTCATCTCAGCCACAAATTCACAAGGCGGCTGTAGTTCTCTCAGCCTCATCTGCGGTATGGGGGAGATCATTCATTCATTCGTTGCATTTATATCCCACCTTTCCTCCAAGGAGCTCAATGTGGCATACATGGTCTCCCTGCCCCATCCTTCACCTTCGCAACAATCCTGTGTGGTAAGTAAGGTGTTAACTGCCAACCCCTTCCATCCCTCCTCGCAACATTCATGTATCACCTTCTGTGGTTCTGGACTCGGAGCATCACAAAAACGTATCTCTGAAGATTTGAAAGGAAAGAGAAATTCCTTCTATCTCATGCCATGGCAAAAGTGCTCTTCTGGATGGTCACCTCATGGCAGGCTCCTTCCCCACTCAAACATATGTGAGGCTATGGGCTCTTTAAAGGTAAAGGTGTCCCCAACCAGTCGAGTCTGACTCTAGGGTGTGGTGCTCATCTCCATTTCTAAGCTGAAGAGCCAGCGCTGTCCGAAGACGCTTCTGTGGTCATGTGGCCGGCATGACTGAACACCGAGGTGCACGGAGCGCTGTTACCTTTCCCGCCAAAGCGGTGCCTATTTATCTACTTGCAGTTTCTTGCTTTTGAACTGCTAGATTGGCAGGAGCTGGGACTGAAGACGGGAGCTCACTCCATCACGCGGCACTTGGGTCTCGAACTGCTGTCCTGCCGACCTTCCGGTCTGCAGTTTAGCATCTTAACCACTAAGCCACTGTGGCCCCTATGGGCTCTTTACAGCCCCACATATTTCCCCCACAGATACATTGGTGAACTAGTCACTCGTATGTGGGACTGCACAGGGACCATGAAGAAGAAGTGCAGTTTGCTTCCCTGTAAATAGCATTCTTTGAGTGGCCACCTGTGCACTCACACAACCCAACTGCCTTCCCTGCTGCTAGTGATGCTTCTTATCTGTCTCATTCATGTGTGCACACTGCAGAGGTTGCAAAGGAAGAGAGCAGGAAAGGATTCTTCAAGGCATGCGCACTAGGCAGAATGTTTCTCCTTAAGGGGAGGGGGATTGAGCTCCAGCTCCCAGGACAGAGCTCTAAAATAGTGGCCAGGCTGGATCTACGCAGAACCCATATGTATAACCAGACAGATCACTGCTCGAAAACACCAGTTACAGGTGTGCAACCTGTTTTTCTGAGGTCCACTTCAGAGTGTGTATGTGTGGTTTGTATTTTTCCTGATGACTCGATGGTTCTTTCTATGACTTGCCCCAGGACCGGCCCAAGACATTTTGGCACCTGGGGTAGAAAATCCAAATGCCCCCTCTCTTCCTCTTGCCCCCACCGTGCACACTTATTGTGCTGCTCCTGTTCACTCACTGGAACTTGCACAGGAGACCATCCTGGTGGACTGTGCCCAGTGAGGCAGATCTGCCTGCCTCCCATCCTACTGCCCTGAATGGTGCCCATGTTGAAATGCTTCATGGCAGGGCCTCTTCTGGCTTGTTCTGTCAAGGGAGCTTTATTGGGGGGTGAAGAGGAAATAACTTTGCTGATGACATAGAGAATGTGACTCTTCCATGTTCCCACAGTCTTGCAGCTTTGCATTTCCACCACACCTAACTTTTCCTTCTATAGTGAATCTCTGCTAATATTGGATTATTTGTGTCTTTTTCCTCCTCCAGCTGTTTATTGGCACTTTGCTATTTACCATCCTGCTGTTTCTTCTGCCCACAACTGCGCTGTACTATTTAGTCTTTACCCTGGTAAGTTTGCATTTCTTGGGATTTTGGTGCTGCTGTTCATACATTCATTGTATAAATGAATGTATAATTCATGTATAATTCTCTTTTCTTGAGAAGAGAAGACTGAGGGGAGATAGGATAGTGCTCTTCAAGTACTTGAAAGGTTGCCACAGAGAGGAAGGCCAGCATCTCTTCTCGATCATCCCAGAGTGCAGAACATGGAATCATGGGCTCAAGTGACAGGAAGCCAGATTCCAGCTGAACATCAGGAGAAACTCCCTGACTGTCAGAGCAATATGACAATGGAACCAATGATCTAGGGAGGTGGGGGGCTCTCCCACACCGGAGGCATTCAAGACGAGGCTGGACAGCCATCTGTCAGGGATGCTCTGACTTGGATTCCTGCATTGAGCAGGGGGTTGGACTCGATGGCCTTGTAGGCCCCTTCCAACCCTACTATTCTATGATTCCATGATTAGCTGCTTTTCTGTAGGACTACGCTCCAAGCGGTGTACAAAAGTCTGAAGGGTAATTGGTTGGAGTTGGGTTTGGACTGAGGCCGAGTGTCAAGGGCTCCTTGGAGGCCTCTCTCAGTCTAATCCAGTAGCCAAGTCCAGACACAGACAAAGGGATTCTTTTCAAAGCTTTATTCCTCTTTTACAACTTAACAACTCTACTGTTAGCAACTAGATATGAGCAGCAGAGTGCCTATGCCCTAAGTTGGAACAGTTGGTCCCCGTTTGAAAGGGGATCACTGGCAGACCCTGAACTTATGGGCTAGGGAGAGTCCTTCCCCTTTTCCCTTTGATCCTCTGGGCGCAACCATTGTTTGCGCGCCAACCAGATACTACGCCGTCTTTCCGCGCCCTCCATTTGGCGCTGCTCCCTGCGTCGGTGTCGCGCGTCCAGCAAGTCTGCTTCCCGTGCTGTGTCACTCCCGGGACTGCTATCTATGCCAGGAATGCCGGTGGAAGGAATCTCTGTCAGCTGTTGGCCCTGGGAAGGATGGGCGCACTCCTCTCCCAGGAGCAGCTGCTCTTCCTCAGAATCAGAACTACTCTGGGATTCTGTGGGCTCAGTGTCCACCCTGACATCGAGCCATTTCTTGTAAAGGTAATATACAGAGAAATGCCAGAAAAATTAAACTGGTGGCAAGTAGCAGAATATTCAAAATGTCATACTTAAGTCAGTCATATAAAAATGGAGACTTCATGGCAAATCATAATTTGCACAAACCAGAGTTGAGAAGCCAAGCATAGTTTGTGCTTCAAGATGTACAACAGGCAAACCGTACTCAGAGATGCCTGCCTGCCTGCATTCCCCGTCCCCTTAGCGCTCTGCTTCGTGACTTTGTAGTCACTGTCATAGTTTCCGTCTCCACAGCTCAGCAGCCTCTGGAGGCAAAACCACAGCTGTAACTGGGATTTGTCAAATCGGACGTCATGCCAGACAGCAGCCAGCACAAACCGTAGTTTGATTTCATACCATGGTTTCTGATTTTGTGTTGCCAGCTGATTACAAACCATAGTTCGTCAATTCAGACATCGCACCAAACCACCCTTAGCCGTTGTTTGGTATGACATCTGAACTGAATCAATAAGTTGGTCGTAAACAATAATGCTTGTTGTTATTTTATGTAAATTTAATGTAAATACCATATCTCTTCTAGCGAATAAATCCTGTTTAGTTATTACAGTTTCTTGATCTCCCAAACCACAGAGCTTTGGGCAGGGGACAAGGGTTTAAAAACAAAATACGTTAATTGAATCAAATACCCAGTCTGAATGGTGTATCCCCAAGCCCTTGGTCATGCTCCAGTATATCTAATAGGGCAGGACTGTGCAAAGGGTGTAGGCAGGTCCTCCAGGCCCATCTCTGCCCCCTTCCTCACCGGATGCTGACAGCACTTGGATGGAGGACAGGATGCAAGGTGGGGGACAGGAAGAAGGCTTGTTCTCCTGCACTCCTGGGTACAAGAGAAGACCCCAGGATGATACATCAGTTGGTATGCTGGTCTTTCTCAAAACATGTCTGAGGAAACTGGATTGACGTGAACTTTGCATTGTTGCAGCGTCTTTGTTTCAAAAGGGAGGGTATGTGGTAATTGGCCGGTGGATGCTAGTGCTGTAGTTCTAACTGGGAAAAAATGTTTCCTCCTAGCTCCGTCTACTGGTGGTGATTGTGCAAGGCTTGATCCATCTGCTGATGGACCTCATCAACTCCCTTCCTGTTTACTCAGTCGGTCTTCGGCTGTGCCGATCCTACAGGCTTGCATGTAAGTTCTACAAGTCTACATCGTAGCCATGTCCAGAGTCCGGGGCTAATATATTAGCAGGGACAAGGGGCTGGGAAATGTTTCCCAGAGGCAAGTGGCAAGCTGGAAAAGACCCTGATGCTGGGAAAGATTGAAGGCAAAAGGAGAAGGGGATGGCAGAGGATGAGATGGCTAGATAGCATCACTGACGCAATGAATGTGAACTGGAGCACGCTCTGGGAGAGAGCGGAGGACAGGAAGGCCTGGCGTGCTGTGGTCCATGGGGTCACGAAGAGTCGGACACGACTGAACAACAACAACATATACTTTAAGCCAGGGTTCCATCACACACAAACACACAGCAGTGCTGAAAGAAAATTAGCTTGTCTAAAGCTGTGTAGTAATGAAAATGTTTGGTGTGTTTATTTGGCTGCTGGCAACATGGCAAGTCCAGGCAAACTCCCCCCACTAATACACTCTGCAAGCAAGACACTGTACTCGCCAGTCACTCAGCAAAAAGCGCGATACCCTCCAAACAGCATAAAGCAAATCTCTTTTTTCCAGCGATTCAGCAGGGTACAAATGCTTTCCATCAATAGTCCAATAACCAAATAAAAATAGAAGCATAAAGCAATCAAGGAAAGAAGCACATGCATCTAAATAAAGTGCTACTTTTAACATACATTACTTGGCAATTGTCTGGCTGCATAGCCCTTTGATCTCACCACAGGGAAGTAGGGAATGTCAGTTAATCTGAGGGTCAGGGGACATTTCTTTACTGAAAGATGAAGGATCCCTCTGCTCAGTTTTTCAGTACTAAAGCAGTTAAGCTGTTAGGTGGTTATTCTTTTTGCCCCACCCCTTATTTATTATAGTTTTAGCAAGCAAAATTACCACCAGAACACAATGGATCGGTACAAAATGTAAGATAAAAGGTTACCCAAAACAAAAAACTGTGAAGAATAAAACGTTACCAACACAATAACAAAAGAAGAATAACAATAATTAGAAAGAAAGAAGTTCATTTAACAATTAGTTCCTGAGTCATTATTTCCCAGTCAGACAAATGCAATAACAAATAATAATACATTGTGGAACAGAAAAGTAGAGCGAACATGAACCTCATAATGTGGATCTCAAAAGTGTCCAGAACTCATTCAGTCTGAATCAGTGGAGGCTGGTGGCTCTGATATCAGTGGGGCTGTGAATTTGCTCTGGGTTTCAGTCAGAACTCTAAAGGAACTATCCAAGTTTCTGACTGAAAACTGGAGCAGATTCACTGCCCCACTGATATCGGAGCTACCAGCCTCCACTGTTCTGAATCCCAAGTGATGTCAATAGGGTGGTTCAGGCATAACACCAAACTATGGTTTGGTGTAACATGCCTGAGCATTGGATGTCCACACAGCCTTCTCCTCCCCCACCCCCTTGCATGCAGTGATTTCCTCCCTTCTTTCCTGGTTTGAGGCAAACAGTTGTTTGTCATTTCATCCAAAGTGATGAACTGTGGGTGTGCACTTTCCCTACAAACCAGGATTGTAAACCAGGATCAAACCCTGGTTTCCAATCCTGGTTTGCAGGGCAAGCGCAAACCATGGTTTGCTTGTCCAAATGGAAGGGCACACTGTGGTTTGTTGCAGACCAGGAAGGAGGGAATTATGACATGTGAGGCCAAGAGTCCAGCCAGGCTCATTCTCTTAATGCTGAGTCATGGTTTAATGTTGCATCTAAACCACCTCAATCAGTAAGTTGGGTTATCTTTGAAGGACTTATTCTAATTTACTTCAGTTGAAGAGAGAACCTTCTGAGAGAACTCATTCTCAAGAGATTTCTGGTTTTCCTGCAAGAAGCAGGTGGGTGAAAATGTAAATGATCAGCACAAGCAACAATGGAAGTCAATAGAATCTAGCATAATTCTGTATTTACGTCACAGCATTACAGGCAATTCAAGCTTCTGTTTTAATCAAGGGCTTTGTTCTACCTTAGAGCTTTTAAATCAGTTCTGCTTCTTGATGCTTACTGCCATACCATGTCATGTCATTTGGGACAGATCAAGCAGTTTAATGAAGCCTCAGCTCTCTTTTTTAATATTAAAATGATAGAAGGTTATTTGCTTGTACAGTTCTTTTTAATTTTCACCCATCTGCTTGGTGCTGGAAACGCAGAAGTCTCTAGAGAACAAGTTCCCTTTGAGGGCCTCCTTTTCAACTGAAGTAGACTAGAATACTTCTTTCGAAGTTACCACAGCAAGTCAATTGACCTCCCTGGAGATTGCAGCTGGAGATTATCAACTTTGTAAACTGTGTCCAGAATACTTTTGAGATCCATCTTTTGCTACCCGTTCATTCATCTTTGCGGCTTCATTAGAGATCCACTCCAGGCCTAAACTACAGGCACCCAGAAATGTTTAACACAATGGCTTTCTCAACACAGGGACCTATTACAATAGCGCTTGATCAGCACCAAATAGAGCTTGATGGCCAATAGAGGTTGCCCAATATATAGAGCTTGACCAAATATATAGAGCTTGACTGATATATGTATATATACATACATACATATATATATATATGGAGGGGGGGAGAGAGAGAGAGAGAGCTTGTCCAATATACAGAGCTTATATTGACCAATATAGAGCTAATATATAGAGAGCTTATATTGACCAATATATAGAGAGGTTATATTGACCGATATCTATACAGAGGGAGAAACTGACCAATACATAGAGCTTGACCTGCACCACTGGCTTTCTCAACACAGGGGACCTATCGCAATGGAGCTTGATTGGCACCAGAGCAAGGCTTTGTTGAATGAAAAGAAAGCCTGGGGACCATATTAAGTTAGACTGTTGGCAGCAGAGGCTGACTAGGGTACTGGAACCCCTGTAATAGTTGGAGTTATATGAGCAGCAGTCTTGGTTTGGTGCACAGCTGGAAATGTGAAGATGGAATTGGAGAGCCTGTTGTAGTCCAGTCACCGGAAAGGCAGACGCATTGTGAGGCCATAGGCTCAAAACAGAAGCACTGCCAAAAACCAATCAAGATTTTGCATCAAGGAATACAGGCAGAGAACCAGCACTAAAATTCCACGAAAAAACACAAGACAGATGCCAATACAAGCAGTGGGCTCTGTTCTTCAGTTATCACATTTTAGCAGAGATAAGGGTTCAAAAATCCAGAAGTCAAGGTGTCAGCCTGTTGCAGGCTGCAGGCTTAGTTACAGCCTTCGCTACAGAAAGGTGTAACTAAGAAACCTTATGGTGCCCAGTCAGCTTCCTGTTTCCTGCCACGTGCATAGGTAGGAGCACACTAACTGATATGCTGGAAGGGAGATCATCAGAATCCAGTGGACTATTTCACAGAACCTTCAAGCAGGACAGGCTGTTTGTCCATCTAGAGCCCCAGGCAGAAGGACGCCTCTTCCTATCACCTGCAACCTGATACTTTAAACTGGAGATGCTGGGGATGGAACCTGCCACTGCGCCACAGTCCCTCCCCATTATTTCCATAATGCTGCACTTGCTCAAGGTTGAGCACATACAGACCATCACCAGTATATTTAAGACAAATGAGCAAAAAGCTGGATTTCTGTCCCTAGTTTGTTCCCCTTTTTTCCTCTCATCCTCCTAGCTTGGCTTCTCTTTCATCTTTTAGGGAATTCCTGTTGGCTCACTGTTGCCATCAGCCAATAGAGCCAGTGCCCCTCCATCACCTGCTTTTGCTTGTGTATTTTCAGCTGGTGTGAAGTTCAGAGTCCTTGAGCAGGAGGCTGGGAAACCCCTTCGACTTCTAATGCAGGTAAACCATTTCAGTGCTTGGTGGCTTGTGCTTTGGAGGACTGTTTCTGCTTTTAGAAGAACCTTCTAAATCCCACAGTGTCAGGGTGGAAACTGAGCCAATAGAGCCCCAGAGCAGTTCTGATTCTGAGGAGGAACAGCAATCGGTGGGAGAAGAGCTCGCTCATCTCTCACAAGCACAGCAGCTGGCAGAGATTCCTCCTGCCAGCATCCCTGGGATAGATAGTGACCCTAGCAGTGAGAGAGCGCTGGAGGGGGGCTTGCTGGACGGTCGGCACAGATGCAGGGAGCGACGACAGATGGAGGGCGCGGAAAGGAGGCGTAGCGCTCGTTTGGCGCGCAAACAACGGTCGCATCCCGAGGACCCAAGGGAAAGAGGGAGGATCTCTCCCTAGCCCATAAGTTTAGGGTCTTCCCATGATTCTCCTTCAAACAGGGACCAACTGCCTTACATGGAGCTTAGGGTACTCAGCTATCTTTCCCCAGTGCTGTTCCTTGCTTTGGCGCTAGCGACTAGTGTTCTGAAAGAGTCATAAAGTAATAAAGGAATAAAGTCTCAGAAAGAATTCCTCGTCGTCTGTGTCCTGAGTTGGCTATTGGTGGGGACTGCAAGAGGCAGCCAGGGCGCTCCTGACACACAGGACCCTTCTTCATTTTTCCATGGAACAGTACATCTCACTTCTCCAGCACACGTTAGCCCCATAAAAAGGTGTCAGCTGCACTATTCTGGGTCCAGTCCAATTTGAATAGAGTTTGGGTCTCTTGGATGCTGAGCTTAGCTTTTATGTAAGTGGGTTGCTGGATCAGGGCCAGAGCACTTACTATATTGTGTGGTGTCAGAGCTGCAATGAACCATGCTTAGCAACTTACTCTGTAGAAATGTAAAATTCCGTAGCACGGTGTCCTCAGATGATTAATCCTCTGGCCATTTCCCTTGGCTTAGGTCCTTAAGAATCCCACCCTCCCAGCCCCCTCTTCCAGTCCTGTCAGAAGCCCTACTTAGAGAACCATTTGTTCAGTTTTGTTGCATCAATTGTGTTCTAACATTGGACCAGAACTCCTGTCTTCCTTTTTCCAGCAGTGTGAAATGAATAACCAAACTCACAGCAGACCCTTTACTTTTACGTGCATCTTGTTGTGGAGGTCACAAGAGCAGAGAATCTTTACTTTTTATTTAAATCTTTATTGTATGTATGTATGTAGACGTAGGTGTAAAGCGGCACAAGGGCAAAGCAGCAAAGAAGCTCTGGATCTGCTATGGGCGCAGTCCATCTTAAGTAAAAATATAGATCAGAGCTACTGAGGAGGGTGGAAGCCAAAATGTTTAGCATTAAATATATTTTGAAATGACTCTGTTGTTAGTCTGTCATGTGTGCGTGTATAAGAAAGATAGAAAGACTAACAGCAGAGTATTCAAGAAATACATTTAAGCTAAATATATTTAAACAATTTTAATAGTCTGTTGTTAGTCTTTCTATCTTTCTTATACATTTTACCTTCAGACTCATTGCATGCGCAGTGGATCCAGAGCCTCCTTGTTGCTTTGCTGTTGTGCTGCTTTACACCAACGTCTCTCTCTCTCATTCCCTCTCTCTCTCTCTCTCTCATGCACGCTCTCTCTGACTCTCATTCCCTCCCATATTCGTTATGCATGGTGGGGCTGTGTCCAGGTTTAGTCACTGTGACTGTACCTCTCACTCCTTCTCTATCCCCAGATAAACCCCCTGACTTACGGCTGCGTGGTGCAGATGTACAGGCTCCCAACATACAGCTGCTACCCCAAGGACTCCTGGGGCGCTCTGTGCAAGAAATTGTTCGTCGGGGAGTTAATCTACCCTTGGAAGCATAAAGGAGAGAAGCAGGACTGATTGTCAGCAACTGAGATAGACTCCAAAGAGTGAGCCAAAAGGAACATTTTAGAAATGGGCTGGTTTCCAGGCCAAAAACACCTTGGAAACAGCACTAGCCAGTTGGTGCCCATGTTGATACTGCCTTTGCCGAGAACTTGATAATATGTGGGGGTGGAATTATGGGCTTTTTCCTATGGATTCAGTGAATCCCCCCCCTGCCCCCCCCCCTCTCTCTCTCTCTCTCACTCAAACACACACACACACAGGCTGTTCTTTTTGTTAATGAAATATGATTTAATCCTGAATTGGAATTGCCTGCTTGGAAGCAGCAGGGGACAAAATTAATGTTACAACCCACAGTGCCTCATAGAAATGGGTTTTGTGTATGCTTACAATTCTGTAGGGGCACACGTTGTGTAGGATCTGGCACAGAATTCCTCTTCCTGAGAATCTTTGCTTCCCCTCCTCAGCACACACTTTTCTAGCCCCTCTGATTGCCAAGATGTGGCTGAAAGTCTGTGAGCTATCCCTGCTGGAATCTTAGGAGCCAAAGAGATGGCCAAATCAGATTTCTAGTGGTTGGGAGTATCCACCCACCTCTGATCACCACCACCTCCTGGAGACAACTGAGAGGGGAGAGCCATTGCCTTCATACCTTACTTGCGGGATTCATACCTTACTTCATACCTTACTTATGGGATTGCTGACCACTATTAGAAACAAGATGCTGGGCTGGATGGAGTCTCTTCCTCATCCAGCAGGAGCTCCTCTTTATTCTTACGAGGATTGTGGATTCAGGGCCAAATTTCTCCAGTAGAGGGAGGGGGTAGACCAATTCAGGACCATGGGGTGTGTGTGGCAGGGGTAGCCCTGATTGTGCTGCCAATCAAAATTGGGGGGCCCTTTCCCCATGCCATGGCCCTAATCTGGCTTGGGAGGGCCCATGCTGGTTCTTTGTTGAAGAGAAATCAGCTATGCAAACACTGGCCCATAGTGTTCTGTGTACCTCCTTACCACCACCACCAGGATTAGGGAACCCAGAGTAAATTATGAAAAATAGTAAAAGAAATTGCAGAATAAATTATGTGCAGCCTGAGAAATTATGCAAATATGCTCCCAGCTCACAACGTTCAATGTTTCCTGCCCCAAGTTTTTTTTTCCTTTCATAGGCTACACAATATTTTGTAGCCATTTTCGAAAGTGCAGTCTTAACCAGCCCATCCCATTTCTACACAAGCACATTTTAAAAAATTCATTATTAAACTCTCTAAGGGCGCAATCCTATGGGGTTAGGCGTCCGCCTCCAAACTCAGAGGCGACCACCTATGCAGTGCAGGGCAGGAGAAGCACGGAGGGGATCGATTTCAGCTGTCTGACCACGGGAAGACCGAGAGGGGGAAGTAGCTGCTGGATGACAGAGGATGTGTTGTACTGGTATTTCTGCCTTCCCCGCCCTGGAACGCCCTGTTTTCACTCTGCCCTCCTCGTCTAAGCACGGAGTGCAAGGCCGTTCCAAGTTGCCTGCAAGGCAGTGCGGAAATGGGGGAAGATCGGTTCACAGAAACCGACATATCTTATGGCTGTCTAGCCGCTGACTAGCAGCCATAGGATTGCTCCCTCTGAGACTTGTCCCAGAATTTTGAGATAGGTAGATTTTTTAGCGCAGAGTGCACACTTGCCCTGCATGTAAAAAGCAACAACATACTGCATAGACTAGGAAGGAAATTCCCAAACCATCCTTAATATCTTCTCTTTTATCCCCCTGAGCCCTAGATTACATAGTTTGTGCCCTGTGAGGATTACCTAGGGATGTATGAGAAGTTTGTTTGGGTTCATTTATATTTCAGATTTGCCCTGTTCACAACCCCAAACACTAACAAGAACGGAAGTGCAATTTTCTGGAAAAGCTCGCAAGTTCCAAATTTGTAGTCACATTTCAAAAGTGTTCATTAAAAAAAAAAAAAGCACACTTTAGTCTAGGGGGGGAAGTGTGCATTTTGGGTGCATGCTTTAAAAAATGTGCATCAAAATGTGCACTTCTTTGGTTTGAAAAAAAAATAAATCCTCACGTTTGAAAATGGGAATGAGATGAACCAAGCTCAGAGGTGAATATAGGAGAATCTCTCTGATTCTCTTATCCCTAGGATTAGAACGAATTCTAACAAGGTGATATATCCAGGTATTTGGTGCCATTACAAAAAAGTTTTAAGCCAGCTTATTGATAGTTGCATTCCAGCACCCCAATCAAAACCTTTCTGTGTGGGGGATGAGAGTGGGATTGCACCTGGTTTGTTGCTGAATGTGGGGCCAGGATTGACTTTGTTGCACTGCAGCAATAGTAAGCAGCTTGATGTGGAGAAAACGATTCCAAGTCTAGCAACTTGAAGCATACACACTTCGCAAAAAGCTCTGTTGAAGCTGGTGGGACTGATTCAGTGTGAGTAGCTTTAGGGTTAAGGTGCTTGTATAAGACGAAGTCCCAAAGCGCTTGCTTTCTTGCCCTTCCGTTTCAAGCTTCTGTTCATAGGAGCGCCTAAAAGCCATGAGTGATTGCCACAACACAGCCATAATCGTCATACCTCTCAGTGGTCTGTGATTGTCAGGAATTTGAACCAGATTTTTTTAAGGCTTTTTTTTTTTTGGTCAAATCATTAATGGTAATTTCACTACCGCTTCAGCATCCCTGATTTTCTGCCTGTTTCCTCCTATGCTTTGGGATTTATCAGCTTCAGCCATGTTTCATAGTGACTGGAGACGGTGGTGGTGCCTGCCAATCTTAGCAGCACAACACTAGCCTCAAGCTACACTGTCCTTTTTAGTATGAGCATCATTCCTCAGTCAGGGCATCCATATTACAAGCATCACTTGGTTCAGTGCCGGCACCAGCACACTGCATCTTCAGGCAAACGCCAAGGCCCTGAGAGCATTGCACTGTGGGGGACTTTAAATGGTGGCCCTGGTAAGTCCAGCCATGTGGATCTTGTGCTCTTGTCAGCACCTATGCCTGGCAAGCCCACCAGGGAGGGGCCACCAAGTGCACTTTGCCTAGGGCACGTTCCAGCTTGGAGCCAGTCCTTGCTTAGTTATGGATCAGGACTACTTGGTGCACCACCAAACTAGTGCAAGCACAGCCAAAGACACAATGTTGCCCTTCCTTGCAGTGACATGACTTGGGGCCAGCTTAATAGCAAGTACACACCATAACACAGATGTGGGCAACACACGGGCCGCATATGGTCCCCAAAGTTCCTTTTTTTTTATGGGGGAAGGGCGTCTGTAGTAGCTATAGAGCACCAAAAGGCTCAAAATTGGCTTGTAAAAAATCAGTGGCCCCTAGAGCAAAAATGGCCCCCAGACATCCCAAAGTTGCCCACCCCTGCCATAACACTTGCAGCAGCTACCTGTATCTTTCTTACCTGATGTACTCCCTTTGGAGGAGGTACAGTTATTTGCAACTCCCTGCCTGAGGTTCACATGGTAGGACAGATGTGCATTGAACGTAGTGGTGCATACTGCCAAGTATTCACTGTGTACACTCTTAAGCCATAACATGGGATGCAACCCTTTAGCAATGACCTTTGTGTCTAGTCATAAACATTGCTCCATATACATGTGGTCTTGCACATGCCAAGTGAGTTTTTAATAGCATCCCCCATGCCTCTTAAGAAACTGCTTCTCTCTCTCCCCTCCCCCCACACACACACTACCCATGCACATCTGTCTATGCTCATCACTGGATGGAGGCCGTAATCTGTTCCGGTCCCTTAATTATAATTGATTTGTGGAGAGCTTGTGTGACTATCCTTTTTCTTGTGCCTGCCTTTCCTCATGTCTTGCTCCTGTGTGAAAACTGTGGGGCTGAGGGAGACAGCTTGTCAACCCCACTCCAGTCATGGGAACAACAGTACAAACCAATGTCTCTCCAGCTCAGAAATCCTCAGTTCCTTTGCAGACCCTGCTGTTCGTCCTCTGCAGAAACATTCCTTGGTGGACGGGAGGAGAACGCCTTTCTACACAAATCTGCTCCTTCCCAGCTCTGTGGCTCTCTCTGCACAGAAAGAGAGCCCCTTGCATTTTCATTCTGAGCACAGCTGCATCTGATTTGTCATGCCAGCACTCCAGAACTCAAAAGGAAAGATTAAGTGTTCGATCTTCTCCTCCTGCACATTGTCAGTTCCCGCTTTACCTTCTGCCAAGCATTGGAGAAAACTCGAGGTCCTGCCCTGTCCAGGCATTGTCGAGGCTGGTTTTTCTTTTTCCTTCTCTGTTAGGTCACTCGTTGCTAATAGAAGTGATTTGTGTGAGCTTTTCTTGTGACACTATGTCAGTGGTACATTAAAATGTATTTTTTCCCATATAGTAGATGTGTTACTCTATTGCAGAAAAAATGATGAAGAGTCGAGTGGCACCTGAAAGGCTTAAATATATTCTGATATAAGCTTTCGTGAATGTCATCAGATGCTCACGTCATCAGACGCATGGAGTATTATGGAGAGTTGCAGGTTTATATACAGTACATATGATGGGGATGGGGGGAAGTTGTAAAAGCAGGGTCTGAAGGAAGTTAAATTAAACATTAATTAAAAAATACAGAGTTTAAAAACCTCATCTTACATTAAATTAAATTTTAATTACTTTTTAATTAAATATTTTTTAAAAATCTCATCCTAGGCTATTATCATCTAGAATCTCTGCTGTAAGTAGAAATGCCCCTCCCCTTCCTTACTCTAATGCCATGCAATATTGTCAAATGGAAATATCTCCCTGCTTATGTTACACAAAACCCGCCAGCTTGTGGTTTCTTGTGTTTTCCTTCTACTGCAATCCATCAGTTTGACTCAAACCTCAAGACAAGACTTGGAGCCTAGATACACCATCGCCCATGTGTAGGCCATGCGTGCACACATCTACTCTGACCTAGGATAAGTAGCATTTGCCAGGGATGTGGAGCAGGGCTTTCCCTACACCCCACCCCCACTCTGGATGCCACTATGGAGCCTTTGGGCCAGCACTGGGTTCCCACCTAATGGGCTTATTCTCAGGCAGCCCCGTTGCAATTCCATAGTGGAGGCCAAAGTCAGGCCTTAGAAAAGAGGGGATGGTCTAGTTTCATGTGCCCCCCTGGTGGTGCTGCACATAGGAGCAGCAGGGTGAGGGCATGTGCCTGCTCCTTGGTTTGATATTATGGGTACCCTACAGTGCTTTGAAATCCCTCCTGTGTGTATTGCTTATACTGATAGCAAACTACTTTCCATTCGTCCTGGGCCAGCTTATTCTTGAATTATCTTGAAACTCCACTGCAGCGTCAAAATGATTTCATCTTCCTTGTAGCTGGAAAAACAGAGGGATTAGATCATCCAGTATGGCCCACTGAACAAGAAAGAAATACTAATTTATACTTGCCTCTTACTCGCCCCTTCCTGAAACTGCTTCTGTTGCTTTAGGTCTGGATCAGAGTCAAACCACTTAAACCATCTGGTGAGTCAGGGTTGCAAACCAGCTGATCTCATGAGCTTTCTCTTCATCGAATGTATGTATGCCAGCTGGTGTGTGTAGATCTGCAGCATTTCCTACTGCAATCTCTCAAGAACAATTCTGCAAGCGTTTAACCAAACTGGCATTCAACATTTTCTCAACACAAAGTACCCTGACTGCCCCAGGGGCCCATTTGCATGGAGAGTATAACATGACCCAGGCCATCCCAGAGATAACAGCTACCTGGAGGTGGGGGAAAGCCATAGCTCCTAGGTCCAATCCATGGCTTGTCCAGGTAGGACGGGAAGAATCTCCTCTCTGAAACCCTGGTGAGCCACTGCCAGTCCATTTAGGCCAGGGGCAGTCAGAAGGTAAACTGGGATCTTCTGGTAGATCTCTGGATGATTTGCTGTAGACTGGCAATGGTTTCTGAATCCCAGTAGTTTAAGAACTGCAAGTAAAAACGGAAACAAATCCGCTGCCATGGCTGGCTTCACATTATTAATCACTTTAATCACATTATTAATCACAGCGCATCGGTGAACTATGGAATTCAATTCGACAACATGTAGTGATGGCCACCAATTTGGATGGCTTTTAAAGGGGATTGGACAAATTCCTGGAGGAGAAGCCTTTCAGCGACTACTAGGCCTGATTGCTGTGTGCTACCTCCAGTATGAGAGGCAGTATGCCTATGTACACCAGTTGCTGGGGAACATGGGCGGGAGGGTGCTGTTGCACTCAAGTCCTGCTTGTGGGCTTCCCATGGGCCGCTGGTTGGCCCCTGTGTGAACAGAATGCTGGACTAGGTGGACCCTTGGTCTGATCCAGCAGGACCCTTCTGATGTCCTGATGTTCTTACTTCTAGCCTTGGTGTTGTAAAGCTGTTGCCTTTGTCCAGGTCTTTGTGCAGCTCTGCTAGCCAGTTTTAGAACTGTGTGAGAATCCTTGGTCTTCAGTAGCTCAGATGTAGGTTTGTGTATGCAGGTCATCTCAGTTGATGGCTCATGAATTGCAGTAGATGATTGGCTCCGCTCCCTTAACCAGCATTTTGCATCCGGCTACTTCTTCATCCCACCCCACCACTACTTTTTTGCACCTGGCTGTGGTTGGTGGGCCTTGGAGTTCTAGTAAAACCCAGAACAGATTCCACAAGCTTGAAGTCTGCCCGCCTCTGGTTAAGCGGACCGATGATCTGACTCGCTATAAAGCAGCTTCCGATATTCCTACAGTGATTGCTGTAGTTACAGCATCTGGAAAATGTGATCCCCTGCTGTTTCTTTGGGCATCTTGCGTCTTGGAGTATGTCCCCAGGCCCAAGCACAATGTATGGCAAAGATTTTTGGATACCTGGAGTGGGCTGGTACTTAGATTACTAACCCCAGCACTCTACATTTTCAATAACAACCATTGCAGCATTGGACAACTTTTGGCCATCCAAATCTTTTGGTCTAAAACTCCTCATCCTTCACCATTGGCTGTGCTGGATAGAGCTGATGGAGTTGCAGGCCAAAGCATCTGGAGGGATAAAAGTTGCCTAGCCCTGGATTAGAATGTTGCTCATTTTCTTATCAGCCACCAAATAAATGCCGATGCGGCAACTATGCTTCTGGATGCCTCTGCAAAATAGGTTTCTCTGCAAAATACCAACTGAGTCATACAAATGTAGGACTGGAAAGGAATTTGAGTCCGTATTTGTTTTAAAGCTTAGGTCATAAGGTACTTAATTTACAAGGCTCCGCAAAAACCGGTAACCTGAAAAGTACAGAACGAAAAAGCACGTTCACCCAAGCAACAGGGCTTGCCATACAATATAGAATTTTAGATCAGTGAGTCTCCATACCAACAAATAGCATTCAGCTCCACAAAATACCTCCCCACCCTTCCCTCCTCCCCCTAGCCCTGATTTTTCTGGCTGCCACTGCAAAGATAAGCAAGTTTGTGCTGATACGCTTCCTTGGTTTGCTGGGAAAGGATTTCAAGGTTATCAGGTCAAGCCCCTTACTTAGAAAAGGAACTACATATCTAAAACACCCTGATGGATTTAGCACATGCCATCAGGATTATAGTTTATCATCGGCAGAGAACAGGAAAGTGGTCTATTACAGAAGCCCCCCACTGGGGCAGGGTTCTCCATGTGAGAGGTAGACCCCCATAATGAAGGTGCCAGCAGTAGTCGCAGGAAGACAGAGGGTCTTCGAGGGCACAATCCTATGGATGTTTAGGCAGAAAAAAGTCCTAAACTCCCAGCGTTCCCCAGTCAGGCCTCTCCTTTCATCCTCACAACCACCTTGTGAAGTAGGATAAGCTGAGTGATAGTAACTAAACATGCATTGGGTTGTATCTTGACTTTAAAAAATGCATGGCATTGCAGAAAGTCTGAGTTCCCAAACCTCCTAATGTAGATCATTTTTTAAAAGAGAACAAAAACAGATGCAAAATATCTGCTGGATCTTACTCTAAGGTGCCATCATCTGTCAAAAGATCTCTCTGGCAGAACAGTTTTTCAAGAGCCTCAGTCAATGTGACATCTGATCGCCTAGTTGGCTGCAGAGCTGCTGAGCGCAGGCAAAAGATTCACATGTGAACGAGATGGGAGTTTGTTTTAAAACGCCACTCTTCTTCCGCTTGAAGCTGAGACTTCCTTCCCGGCCTGGCCTTGCTTTAAAAGGCTATCTGGCTTTTAACAGTTCACTGAGCAACTCCAGCCTAGCAGGCAGAATGGACTAGAGTTCATTGTTCTCACTTTTTTTATAACAGCCGCTAGTAGACCAATGCCCATCCATTCCTAGCTGAATATTCCGTTATGTTCTTGAAAAAACTCATTCATAGACAGGGCTAGCAGGGTGGCCAAGTGTCCTGCTTTACAGAGGACAGTCCTCCATTTGAAGGGCTGTCCAATCCAAGTCCACTTTAAAAGTAATGAGGGAGAGCCCAGAAGTTGCCCATCCACCGTTAGCACCTGGGCAGCAAACGGTGCAGCAAGCACACGGGTCACCTGGTCACTACCCTTCTCGCTATAGTGAGATGTACTGTGTTTTGATTTAAATTATAGTTATTTCCGAATGGGCATTTATACGTATTGATGAGCACATGCAAATCTGCATCCTCTTTTCTCTTTTTTTGGTGGGGCTTGGGTGGCCATCGTGGCAGAGCATGTGATTTGCAGGTAGAACATCCACAGCTTCTCATTTCCCATGGAAAGGGCCTCAGCCAGGAGGGCTAGGCAAGACCTTCCTCTTCTGGAGACCTTGAAGGTCTCATGCCAGTCGGAGTACCAAAAGAAACCCACTGCTGGATGACCTGACCCAGGATTACCCAGGCAGATCCATGTGTCCGACCGACAGTGATCCAGGGAGGTGCCGTTTGCCCTTGCATGAATTCTGCTCTGATGCCCGCTGAAGATTTCAACCTAGGATATTTGGATATTCCTAAAGAGATGAGCTTTCCGGGAGAGGGCATGAGAAGGAACCCTTTGAAGGCTCACACAAGCCTGATCAAAGGCTTCTCCTGCCTCTCTATTATCAGCTTTCTCTCCAGTAATATGCATTTGGGAAACAGCCTCCTTTAAGCTGGATGAACTGAAACCACACATGCCCCCCCCATTCCTTTCCACTATTATTTCCCAGGCTCACCCCTCCCTGTCTCTGATTTCCTTTCTACATCTTGCCTTCCCCTGACCTCCCCTCCCTCTTGTATCAGTGACAGTATTATCTGTTGCAGTCTTTTAATCTACAACCCTGCAGCTATCTCCAGATGGCTATTGGCAAGAGGGGCAAGGCTGGGGGGGGGGGCGGTGGCAGTGGCAGGGAGGAGTAGCAGATGATCTCAGCAGGACAGCTGCTGCTTAATTTTTCTTTTGTCAATCCGGTGATGAGCTGATGTTGTCTTAAGGCAGATATCTTGGGGCCTTAGCTAGAGCAACATTAACTTGGCAAAGAACAAATTGCAGCTGAAACTTCAGTATCCGATACTTTACCTTATCTTTATTGGAAATTTCGTGCTGGGGCATGAGCAAAATCTGAGCAAAAGTTGCATCTAGTTGGGTTCGCATCACATAAAGATCAGGAGGCTTGCACAAGATCCGAGCATAGCTGACAGGTATCTTTTGACATGATGGGAGGAGGGCTACGCCCATGTACGTGGGTATAGGGTTGCTGCATAAGTGGGCTTAAATGCTTTACACTGCAATCCTGTTCAAGTCTACTCAGACATAAGTCCCATTCAGGTCAATGGGATTTACTCCCAAGTAAGTGTGTATAGGATTGTTTGGTAAGATCACAATCCTATGCATGTTTAGATGGAAAAAAGCCCTACAACTCCCAGCATTCCCCATGCTAGCTGGGGGGATGCTGGGAATTGTAGGACTTTTTTCTGTCTAAACATGCATAGGATTGCACCCTAAGTGTACTTAGCCCTTGAAAGGGAGGAGGTTGTGTAGCAAACTAGATGTAGTTGGCTCTGCCTCTGGTGACCCCTTGACTCCGCCTCTGGTGGGACGCCTTCTGCCCTACCAGCCCAAATGGGCACCAGCCACCATTGGAACAGGAGCATGATCCTGTTCCAATGGCATCCCTCAGCACTTTATTCTGAGTTAGGCTGACCATACGTACCGTTTTAAACGGGACAGTACCATTTTTTTCATATTTCCCGACCATCCCAACGTTTTGATATAAATGTCAATTTTGTCCTGTTTTTAATTTTTTGTAAAAAAACGCGTTTATCATAAGGCTCTATGCTAATCAATGCGTGCAGTAAAACTACTAGTGTGACGAACGAGGAAGTTCCATTTCCTTTATCCAGTCAGGGCCAGGCTTCTTGAGCTAGCGACGATCAGACGCCGCCCCCTGGCTTGTCTGCAGTGGCGGGGAATTCAAGAGGCAGTTGCTAAGCCCCGTTCAGCATGTGGGAGCCAGGAGGGTGAGTCTTACTGTTATTTCTACCATCATTCCACCCATAGAGATTCTTTCTGCCCTACATTCAGTTTGATTCGGACTTTTCAGACTCATATTTCGGTTCAACAGGTTAGCTATTTTTTTATTACAGCGGAACTCTCTGGTGGGACATTAGCATATACTGGCTTGTGATAGCAGTCGGGGTGTTGATTCCTTTTTTTTTTTTGGTGTATGTTTATGGTGTATGTTTTTGGTGTATGTTTATGATTTTTTGCAGTCTGGCATTAGAGTGTTCAGTGTGGTATGCCATACAGATTTGTTATCGTCCTACTTTTTCATGAATATGGAATATTACATAACCCCGTCCCGTTTTTGTCATCCCAATATCCCATTTTTGTCTCAAGGAAATATGGTCAGCCTATTCTGAGTAAGCCTGGTCTCATTTTGGATTCTTTTCATTCAGGGTACAGAGGTATTTCTTCAGTTTACCTTTTTAAGGCAAACTTACCTAATTTTACTCTTTCAGATCAAGAGGGGAACCAAAACACAATTCACTTTCTAAACATCCAAATTTTGCAATGGAGTCTCCGATCAAAAAATGCCTATGTTAAGGGAAAGTGCACACAAAAATGCGTATATTCATGAAAAGAATGTTTAAGAAAGCCTTATATTAGGAAAATTGCTTGCAAAAAAAAGTGTATATCAGGCAACTGTGTGTACCAAAATGCATGTAGTAGGAGAAACGTGCACTAAAATGTGTACTAAGTTTCATGCAGACTTTTCTCAATGTTCGGAATGGAACCAGTGTAAGACTGGGAAAATTTTCAAAGTTAGGGATGAGCGGAATGTAAGATTGGACCAATGGGTGGAAATTGCAGGGAAGCAGATTTTGGCTAAGCATTAGGAGAAACTTCCTAACAGTGAGAGCTGTTTAGCAGTAGAACAGTCTGCCTCAGGTGGCGGTGGGCTGTCTCTTACTCAGGGTTTTAAGCAGAGGCTGGATGGCCATCTGTCAGGGATGCTGTAGCTGCTGAGCTGGGGTGGACTAGATGATCTCCAAGGTCCCTTCCAACTCTATGAGTCTATGAATTACCTAACCTTTGCTCATGCGGCAAGAACCCAAACTATTTATAGATCTTAAGCTATTCAGTATTATTTTTTTGTTTTGTGTTCTGTTTTTTAAAATTCAATTTATTTAGTTGTGGGCCAGAAGCCATTCACATATACAAAACAAGTAAGCAAAACATATTAGGGCAGATACAACATCAGGTCAGAATCTCAACTGGTTAAAACTAGAATATATTCACAGTATATTATTTAAAATTCATTTAAATTCTTTAAAATATACTATTTCCACATTTAAATGAATAATTATGATCTGAGAATTAAAACAGCTAAAAGATCATTAAAACAAGGCATCCCCAAAACTGTCAACTGCATTGTCAGAAAGGAAGTTTGCACGAATTTTCGATACTGCCAAAGCAAAGAGAGAGACCTTGTGAGTTACGGTGGGATGTGTATCCGACAAAAGATCTTCTCTGAAACAGCATTACAGGACAGGTAAGACAAAATAAAACCCAGAAATTTAGACCTCGTGTGGCGCAGAGTGGTAGGCGGCAGTATTGCAACCGAAACTCTCCCCATGACCTGAGTTCGATCCCAGCGGAAGCTGGGTCCCAGGTAGCCGGCTCAGGTCAACTCAGCCTTCCATCCTTCCGAGGTCAGTAAAATGAGTACCCAGCTTGCTGGGGGAAAGGGAGTCACGACTGGGGAAGGCAATGGCAAACCACCCCGCTATAGTCTGCCATGAAAACGCCAGCAAAAGCGGCATCCTTCTAGGGGTCAGTAATGACTCGGTGCTTGCACAGGAGGAACCTTTCCTTTCAGAGTATAAAGGGCAGGACAGCAAATAATGTGGTAGATCTTCAATCTCTGGAGCATCACAGATACATAAACATTGAGCCAGAGGAACTGGAGAATATCTTATGTCAATCATTGCTGTTGGCATAGTTTGAAAACGAAGATCTGTAAAAGCTTGTCTAAGTTTTGGGAAAGTAGGCTTTGTCAAACGGGCGGCTCTTCGGTGGTCATATTTGTAAAACCTGTACCATTTTGAATACTGTTCAGTATCATGGGCATCCATGGTGCATTTAGGTCTGCTTGGCCTCTTTCGAAAAATCATTGCTTTTTAGGGCGCAGTACCATGGTTTTGGCTGCAAGCCTTCAATGGCTTACAGCCATCCAGTGCAGAGCAGGAGAAGCAGCAGAGGCGATCTTTGCCTCCGCACACCCCCTACTCCACGTTTTAGCTAGATGGACGTTTTCTCCTGCCTAGCTGAGGCATTGGGGATGGAGAGGGAAGGAGGATGGGGAGAGCTCATATCCCCACTTCCCCACCCACGGGATCGCCCCCTTTCTGTCCCTGGCCTCAGAGAGGCAGCCAGCACAGTCCTCTCTGCACATGGTGAAGGGGAGGGGCCAACAGCTCGGACTCTTCGGTCAACCTCAGATCCAGAAATCTGAAGTAGCCCACCCACACATCCCGATTCTGTCTAGGGGCCATGGGATTGCTTTCCCACCTTACTGCAGTTGACTCCAAGGCATCCTGTCTAGCAGAAAGTGGGGAGGCAGAGGGTATCTGTCATTATTTCTTGTACTGGCCATTATACAGGGGCACCTAGAGAGATATTTTTATCCTGTTTTCTATCTTGTCCTGAGTTATCAGATTTTGAGAAAATGTCTATGCTTTTTTGCCTGATCAGAACAAACCTATGTTATGTTCCAAGTTCTATTGCTGGCAACAGCTGCTTTTAAAAGTAGACCGAATTATGAATAATCATATTTATTAGTGATGTTGGTTATCTGATTGGATCCTTTCTTGTGGATTTGTTTTGTGGTTTCCCCCCTTCTTCTCTCCTGTTTTGTGATCACCTTTGGTTTTAAGCAAATAAAGATTGTCTTATATGATTCTAAGATTGGAAAGATGAGAAATGGAGAGGAACTGAAATGAACAGATTTGTCTGTTGCTACTTCCCCTGGATGTGCTCACCACCCATTCATACCCTGAGACTGAGGGCCTTTTCACACATGATGTGGTGACAAACCTGGGATAATTTCCAAACATACACCTACACTGTGGAGGGCAGGGGGGCTGGATTTGGGGGGCTGGCTTTGGTTCTGAGGTTCTTCACTCCTGCTGTTTAAGGCTGCTGTGCTTTACTAACTTACACTTCGCTTCAGAATTGTATCCATGTAAGGACAGCTAGAAATGACGGTTTATTTTATTTTCATGGAGTTCTCTTATTTCTCCTACTCGCTGATCCTGAATCCTTTAATAAAAAATCTTGAATTAGAAGGGTGGGGCTGAGAGAATAAGCTTTTATTATTATTATCATCACCATCTCACCCCCATGCTGGCTGCTCATGTCTGAAGCTACCTACTTGGTTACTTCCTGGTAGCTGGAAAATCTGTCCCTCTTCTCCCAAAAAACACATAGCAGCCTTGGATTCCCATGTTCAAACGAAGGTGAGCTAATGTGGGTGGCAGCAGCTGTGTATTCAGTAAGAAGAAAGCACCTCCCAGCCTATCCTACCTTGCAAGGAAGGTGGGAATGCCTGTACCTTTGGCACAGAGACCCATTCATGAAGGGTAAGACTATCTATGGCTGTTCTTAACCAAAAGAGATTGCTCAGTAGCGGATCTTTATATGGGTCTGCAGTTGGGAGAAGGGGGATCATTCTAATTGGGAAGAGGCACTCTACATTGGAAATTATGTTATATTTCCAATCAGTACAATAAAAATGATAAATATAATAAAAGGAACATAGAAGAAGCATTTTTGTTTAACAAGATTCTTTCGTATAATAGATTATAACAGGCTCACCTTCTTGACATTTCACAGAATGTTTTAGAGTCATCTAAACTTTAAGAAAGAAAATCATGGAGGGAGCAATCCTATGGCCGCTAGTCAGCAGCTAGATGGCCATAGGATATCTGGTTTTCCGGGAACCGACCTTCCCCCCCTTCCGCGCTGCCTTGCAGGCAGCATGGAACAGCCCTGTGCTCTGCGCTCACAAGAGGAGCAGAGTGGCCAAAATGGGGCGCTCCAGGGTGGGGGAGGCAAAAATGCCAGTATGACACATCCTATGTGTCATCTGGCAGCTGCTTTCCCTGCTCCACCGTCCCATGGCTAGACAGCCAAAATTGGCTGTCTAGCCACAAATGCAGGGCAGGAGAAGCACAAACAATCCCCTCCATGCTTCTCCTGCCCTGCATTGGATAGGTGGTCGCCTTTGAGTTTGGAGGTGGATGCCTATCTGCATAGGATTGCACCTAATAATAATAATAATATACCATAATTGCCCAGTCAAGGCTTCTTACTTCCCAGGGCAGATGGTATCAGAGGTAGGGTGGCCATGTGTCCTACTTTACAGAGGGCAGTCCTCTATCTGAAGGACTGAAATGACAGTCCTCTAGTTGAAGACATCCTTTATTTCAGTGGTGGGCAACTTGTGGCCCTCCAGATGTTTTAGCCTACAACTCCCATGATCTCTCACCACTGGCTATACTGGCTAGGGCTGATGGAAGTTGTAGGCCAAATCATCTGGAGGGCCACCTCTTGTCAACTCCTGCTTTATTTGAAGGGCTGTCCAGTTCAAGTCTGGTTTAAAGAAAAAGAACCCTAAGAAGGGAAAGAAGAAGCTTTGAAGTTGCCCATCCACAGTTAGCACCACAACAGCAGACAGAGCACACAACCTGGTCATCGTCTTCCCCACTATGATGTTGACATGTATCATATTTCTATTTATATTATAGTAATTGTTTCTACATTTGCATCTAAATTATCTGCCTTGAGTGACATTTAATTGGCAGAAAGGCAGGATCTAAATTAACCAAATAAATAAATCTATAGTATAAATTAGCATATGCAAAATGATGCAAACTGGCATCCTCTTTTGTCCTCTTTTTTGGTGATGCATCAGTGGCCACCCTAGTCAGAGAAGAATGATGTGCTTAGCACCTTTCCCCATGGGTTCCTCCCTGAATGAGCACCTTGTGGCATTGACCTAGTTTGCACATAACACTCATCCATGGTTTATACAGCCCATGTTTAACCCCTGGTTTGTTGTCCTACCAGGGTTTGTCTCACAGACAATCGTGCAAACAAACAGCAGTTCATTATTTCAATCCCTGGATTGATTGTTTCCCTCCTCCTTCGACCACTCCCTCCTTGTATCCCAAATGCCTTTGCAGCACTGAAGCACTGGCATGTAGAGTGGCTAAGGTTTTTGACTGCTCTCACCTGCTGCCTCTGCAGCTTGGCCAAACAACCCATGAACAACCCACAGTTCTGGGTTCACACATAACAACCCATGAGTTAAACAACCCAGAGTTCACAACCCAACAAAAACCTTGGGTTCTCTTTCTCGGTTGTTCATGTTAACAAACCATGGTTTGTTAACACGGCCAGGTTGGCACATCAGGCAACCCAGAATTCAACAACCTATAGCACAGGTTAGCATTATGTGCAAACACAGCCATTGAGAAGCAGCACTGTGTGGATTGGGCCATTCAACTTTGAAAGACAGTAGAAAGAAAATAATGCCAGCCTGTGGAGGATGGCTTGCAAAGAAGCTGCTTTAATGAGAGCACCGTTTGTTGACCTGAAATCTACAGTGGCGGGGTGTGTGTGTGTGTGTGTGTGTGTGTGTCTTATGTACATTATTCCTCCTAGAGCTCCATCCCTACACTGGGTTCTGCTTTCCTTTCTTTCTCTCCTTCCAGCATATATATAAAATTAATAATGAAATATTAATCATTGCTGCTTGGAGCAGTTTTTGCTGTATGTTTCTGCTTCACCTTTCTCCTCTCGGGAGCTGTCCGCACTTGGCAAGGAAACTTCAAGGACGTCAAAGCAAAGAGGCTTGGGATGGGAGAAGTTCTGAACACAGCCTGGCAGTTCCCAGGAGCTTCTAAAACCTACTACCAAGGCCATGGTTACAAGCAAGGATTTGAGCTTAGCTGGTCAAACTGAGCCTGCCTGACTAAGACAGCCATCCTTCCTTGGTCAGAGGAAGCACTTGCCTCCTGGGCTGGCCTTACCTTGCAGCCATGTGACGCTACCTGTTGCAGAGCTTGCAGAGAAGCTGAATGAATTCTTTTCATCTGTCTTCACTGCAGAAGATATAGGACAGATGACTGTGCCTGAACTGATGTTTTCAGGAAGGGAGTCTGAGGAACTGAGGCAAATAGTGGCAGCAAAAGATGACGTTCTCAACCTTACTGATAAATTAAAGGCAAATAAATCACGGGGCCCAGATTGTATCCATCCTGGAGTTCTGAAAGAACTCAAATATGAAATTGCTGATCTTCTAACCAAAATATGCAACATGTCCCTAAGATCAGCCTCTATACCAGAGGACTGGAAAATGGCCAATGCAACACCAATTTTCAAAAAGGGATCCAGGGGGGATCCAGGAAATTACAGGCCAGTTAACTTAACATCTGTTCCGGGTAAATTGGTTGAAGGCATTATTAAAGATAAAATTAGTAAGCATATAGAAGGACAGGCCCTGCTGAAAAAGAATCAACACAGCTTCCGCAAAGGTAAGTCCTGTCTCACTAACCTTTTAGAGTTCTTTGAGAGTGTCAGTAAACATGTAGCCAGGGGTGATCCAATAGACATTGTTTACTTGGACTTCCAAAAGGCTTTTGACAAAGTCCCTCACTCTGAGCAAACTTAGTTGTCATGGAAAAAGAGGGCAGGTCCTCTTATGGATCAGTAACTGGTTAAAGTACAGAAAGAAGAGAGAAGGATAAATGGTAAATTCTCCCAATGGAGGAAAGTAAATAGTGGGGTCCCACAGGGATCTTTATTAGGACCAATGCATTTCAACCTGTTCATAAATGATCTGGAATTAGAAGTGAGCAGTGAAGTGGCCAAGTTTGCAGATGACGCCAAATTATCTAGGGTGGTTAAAACAAAAAGGGATTGTGAAGAGCTCCAAAAGGATCTCTCCAAACTGGAAGAATGGGCATCTAAATGGCAAAAGTGGTTCAATGTAAGCAAGTGTAAAGTGATGCACATTGGGGCAAAAAATCCCAACCAAGTATAGCCTGAGCTAGCGGTGACCGACCAGGAAAGAGATTTTGGGGTTGTGGTGGACAGCTGAATGAAGATGTCAACCCAGTGTGCGGCCCCTGTAAAAATGGTAAACTCCATGTTAGGCATAATTACAAACGGAATTGAGAATAAAACTGCCAATATCATACTGCCCCTATATAAATCTATGGTGTGGCCACACCTGGAATACTGTGTCCAGTTCTGGTCGCCACACCTAAAAAAAAAGATATAGTTGAGCTGGAAAAAGTGCAGAACAGGGCAACTAAAATGATCAAGGGGTTGGAGCATCTTCCCCTATGACAGAAGGATCCAACAGCTGGAATGGTTTAGCTTGGAAAAAAGGAGGGTAAGAGGAGACTAATGATAGAGGTCTACAAAATTATGCATGGTGTGGAGAATGCAGATAGGGATAGGGATTTTTCTCCCTCAAAACACTAGAACCCAGGGTCATCCTATGAAGCTGATTGATGGCAGATAGAAGGAAGGACTTCTTCACACAGCACACAGTTAAACTATGGAACTCGCCAAGATGTAGTGATGGCTGCCAATGTGGATGGCTTTAAAAAGGGGTTAGACAAATTCCTGGAGGAAAAGGCTATGAATGGCTACAAGTCCTGATGGCTACATGCTACCTCCAGGCCTTCTGCCTAAATACATCAGGTGCTGGGGAACATGTCCTACTTGTGGTTTTCTTGTTGACAGCTGATTGGCCACTGTGTGAACAGAATGCTGGACTAGATCAACCCTTGGTCTGACCCAGCAGGGCTCTTCTGATGTTCTGATGCCTACCCTTGGTGCCGGCCCTGCCCTGGAGAGCTGATGCTGCTCAGAGTAGATGATACTAGGCACAAAGGATAAACAGTCTGGCCGGGTGTAAGGCCGCTTCCTGTGTGCCTAAGCATCTCTAGAGCACCCTCTTGCTTGATGCAGAGCACCACCAGGTTACAGCCTGCCTCCAACCTGCTTAGAAGGCAGCTGACTTGGCTTACCACGGCTGAAGCCCTTAATAGACATGGGCCCCAGCAAGCATGCCTGTTCCCAGGGCTGCCTGTTCCCAGGGATGTCCACATGCAACCAGCACGTCTGCAGATATGGCGATGAAGGCGCTCTATTGCATCCAGGTGCAGTGAATTACCTGTGCACTGTCCTCCAAAGTGCAACCCAACATCTCCAGTCTCCAACCTTCCCTTTCTTCACTGGGGCTGAAAAGGAATCCTGTGCTAGGGCAGCCAGATGTCCTCCTTTATAGAGGGCAGTCCTCTATTTTGAATAGCTGGCAAAAGACAGGCCTCTGTTTGAAAGGATGCCCAATCCATGTCCGGTATAAAGATAAAAGAGAGAGCTCAGAGGCCTTGAAGTTGCCCATCCACAGTTATAATCTGGACAGCAGACTGAACAGGCAGGGTCACGGGTCAGCCAGTTATAGTCTTTCCCACTATGGTGAGATATAGTGTATTTCTGTTTAAATTATAATAGCTAAATGTGCACTTATACATATACATTTGCATATGCAAATGTTACGCAAATTTGTGTCCTCTTCTTTTGGGTGATGTGTTTCCTCTTTTGGGGCGAAGGGCAAGTGGCCTCCCTCATCCTGGGTTTAGAGTCCTGCCAGGAAGCTGCAGATGACCCCGGTCATGTTATAGGGTTATTTGCAACGCCAACACAGAGCCTGAATTAGCAGTGCAGGTTCACTAGGCACCAAAGGCACAAAGGAATGTACCAGGTGGTTCAGGAGCTGAGCAAGAGGCAACCGCACAGGTCGCATTTCAAAAAGCCGAGAGTGAATTTTTGAGTGGGCTGAGTTATAAGTATTTCATGAGCTGCCAGGTCACTTGTGTGCCGGTCTATTAATAATTCACTTCCGCAATGCTCTATTTAGCATCTAAAATTATCCCTTCCTTTTAGACTCTTGCTCAGTGCCGAACTCACAAAAGCCCTGGCCCTCCCCTCCTGGCATTTCGCTGCTTCCCACAGCATCCCCGCTTTCATTTTTTCAACTCCTCGGCTCCTGTTTGGCCTAGAAAAATCCAGGCTCAGAAAGGAAGCAGAGAGAGCTCCTCCCACAGTGAGTCTTCTTCGTACCCAGGGAAGAGGCATTTTAAGAACCGGCAGAGCCTGTTCTTCCTCAACGCAAAGGGCAGTCAGCAGGTGCGCATACATTTGGTAACAAATGAAAAGTGGAATCCAATGGGGTTGGGGTGACCACTTACAAACTGCAAAAAAGGGAAGGGAGGCATCACCAAAGACAGACAACTCCAACTTGCATAACATTTACATATGCAAATTTAGAAATAATTCCTATAACTGAAATAGAAATACAACAGTTCTCACCGTAGTGTGGAAGAGTGACCAGATAAGAGTGATCTGTGTGCCTGCACAGTCTGCTGTCCAGATGGGCAACTTCAAGGCCCCTTTCTCTATAAACACGACTTAGACTGGACAGCTCATCAAACAGAGGCCATCTTCAAATAGAGGACTGTCCTCTGACAGCTCTACAAATGGAGAATTATTCTCTGTAAAGTAGGACACTAGACCACCCTATGGGGCCAGTTCAGTTCATTCATCACAAACGATTGGAAGGAGGAACTAACGGGCATGAATGTTTTTGGTTACCCCATCAGTCACTCATTCAGGACTGGGTGGCGATGTGTCTGGCAGCAGCATCTGGGCAGTTGCCCTCTGGTGGCCATTTTATTTTCCCAGAATGCCCAAGACACTGCATTGAGTATTGCGTTACAATTGAGTATTGTACCATATTACAATAGAAAGCCGGGGTGTACATTTCACCTAAACAATAAATAAATGGGGGGGAGGGACACAGTAGCCACCACCAGCACAACAAAATGGCAGACACAGCTTGCAGATACCCCTCCCCTGGCGTGTGATGTCCGGGGCCTTCTGGGAAAAGAAAATCAGTAGTGCTGCCTCTGCCACAAACAATGGCAAAAAGAAAAGGCAAGACAAGACAATGAACTCAAGTAATGAAATGAAGGAGAATATAACCAATGCATAATAAAATAAATGGAATTATTAAAGGGGGGTCTTGCAGACCCCTAATGGAGAGATGCTGCATCTTCCTCGTGGCAGGTGGCCATGTGTCCTCTTTTACAGAGGACAGCCCTCTATTTTAAGGGCTGCCAGGGGACTGTCCTCTATTTTGAAGCCATCCTCTATTTGAAAGGCTGTCCAGTCCATGTCAGGTTTAAAGATAAACCACCATCAGAAAGAAGAACTGGGCTTTGGCATTGGCCATCAACAGCGCCTGGACAGCAGGCTCAACAAGGCACGCTGACCACCGGGTCTTCCCCAGTCTGGGGAGATGTATTGTATTTTTATTTAAATTATAGGAATTATTTCAAAATTTGTGTGTGTGTGTGTGTGTATATATATATGAATTGCATATCACCCCAAAAAGAGGGTGCACAATACACAATTTGCACAATATTTGCTTATGTAAATTTATAGGCATAGGTGCAAATTTGGAAATAACGATAATTTAAATAGAAGTACAATACATTTCACCGCAGTAGAGAAGATGGTGAGCAGGTGATCTGTGTGCCTGCTGCTCCACCTACCGTCCAGGGGCAAACTGTGGATGGGCAACTCCAACACCCCTCTGTTCTCCCTCATTATGGTTCTTTGACTTTAAACCAGACTTGGACTTAACAGCCCATCAAACAGGGGACACCTTCAAATATTTATTTAAAGCATTTTTATCCCACTCCTTGGTCAAAAAAGGGCTCTCAGAGCAGCTAACAATCAATCAGCAAAGAAGAGAGTCTCTGCCATCTGGCTTACAATCTAAAAAAGACACAACACACAAGGAAAAAGGCATGGGGAGGGAAGAGGAAAGACTGAAGTAGATTGGCAGCAAGGCTGGTGAAACTGCCCTGCTTCCCCTCGCATCACTCCCAGGGGAGGGGGGGAGGCAATTCAACTGGAGCAGGCCCCAAATGTTCCCTTTGCTCGCTCCAGTGTTTCTCCTCTGCCAGCTCTCCAAAGTAGAGGACTGTCCTTGGTAAATTGGACACCTGGCCATTCTACAGAAGGTAGATCAGCCTTCCCCAACCTGATGGCCTCCAGAAGTATTAGGCTACAATTCGGGATGTTGGAGAAATCCACAACGGAACCAAATGAGTTTGATTTTCATTAATCCAGCCTGCAGATTCCGCAGTGAACCGACTCTTCCTCTGTCATGCAGATTCCATCGACCTGAGGACTGTTTTTCTAGCTTTTGTGAATTTTGCGCACATTTTGTCATAGAAAAATACACATCATTTAAAAAACCCAGCCCAAAATGTACATTTCCCCCCCATAGCCTGAAATGTGAAAATGCACATCACCTTGCCGACAAAGGTCCGTCTAATCAAAGCTATGGTTTTCCCAGTAGCAACGTATGGCTGGACTATAAGGAAGGCTGAGCGCCGAAGAATTGATGCTTTCGAACTGTGGTGCTGGAGAAGACTCTTACGAGTGCCCTGGACTGCAAGGAGGTCAAATCAGTCCATCCTAAAGGAAATCAACCCTGAGTGCTCATTGGAAGGACAGATACTGAAGCTGAAGCTGAACTATTTTGGCCACCTAATGCGAAGAGAAAACTCCCTGGAAAAGACCCTGATGCTGGGAAAGACTGAAGGCAAAAGGAGAAGGGGACGGCAGAGGATGAGATGGCTAGATAGCATCACGGATGCAGTGAATATGAACTTGAGCACGCTCCGGGAGAGAGCGCAGGACAGGAAGGCCTGGCGTGCTGTGGTCCATGGGGTCACGAAGAGTCGGACACGACTGAACGACTGAACAACAACATTTGCTCAAATGCAAATTTGTGCAAATTCAGAAACAAAAATCTGATTCTGTTGATGGGCGGACAACAAAAAGAAAGGCACCTGACAATCCATGAAACACAGCTGGAACAGATTTTACACAATCCATTTATCCCTAGCTACAACTCCCATCACCCCTGCCAGAATGCCCATCAGCTGGGGATGATGGGAGTTGTATTCCAACACATTTGGAGGGCCCCAGGTTGGAACATTCAGGTAGGGTTGGAGAAATGGATTTTGGCACAGGGGAGGAGGTGGCTTTGCTTATTTCCCTGTCCTCGCCTCCTCTTCTCCTTTGATGGGGAGTCAGGCCAAATGGCCACCAGACAGATAAATTCAGCTTCGCTTCTCACCGACGCAATCGATTTCTTCCTGCTTTCCAGCTGCAGTGGAACTTTGCCTGGGCAGCCTGTTTGATGCTGTTTACCTTAGAATTCTTAATGCAGACAGAATCTCCGATGCTCACAGAAAGGCCCCTTGGCTGAAAAGTCAGCAGCAATTCTTGGGAGAGCTCCATCCCAACAGGACCGAATTATTCAATGAAACGGAACCAAAAGTATGTGGGAAGGGAGGGGAGGAACTGCATCAAAAAATAAACAGCGGCTGAAACTGCTGGATAAACTAGCACCTGGTGAAGGGCAAGCGCACGGAGCATGGAGGAAGTAATATGGGCTCCTCACAAGCAAAAATAGGGACAAAATGATGGATCCACACCAGAGGTGGGCAGAAGGTAGATCTGAATCCGCTCATAGATAGATTGCAGTAGATTTTTTTGATTTGCAGTAGATTTTCAAGTACTTGAAAGGTTGTCACAGAGAGGAAGGCCAGGATCTCTTCTCGATCGTCCCAGAATGCAGGACATGGAACAATGGGCTCAAGTTACAGGAAGCCAGATTCCGGCTGAACATCAGGGAAAACATCCTGTCCGAGCAATACGACAATGGAACCAATTCCCTAGGGAGGTGGTGGGCTCTCCCACACTGGAGGCATTCAAGATGAAGCTGGACAGCCACCTGTCAGGGATGCTTTGACTTGGATATCTGCATTGAGCAGGGGTTGGACTCGATGGTCTCATGGGCCCCTTCCAAGCCTACTATTCTATGATTCTATGATATTTGTTTGTTGTTGCATTTATATCCCAACTTTTTTCCTCTCGTAGGGAACCCAAGGTGGCATACATAATCCTCCATTCCATTTTATCCTCACAACAACAACCCTGTGAGGTGGGTTGGGCTGAGGGTCTGTGAAGGGCCCAAAGTCACCGGTGAGCTTCCATGGCTGAGTGAGGACCAGAACCCGGGTCTCCCGGCTCCCGGTCCAACACTCTCACCACTACGCCACGCTGGCGAAGAATGTCTAACTCCCAGTTAGGGTGGCCAGATGTCCCTACTTTCCAGTCTTCTTGGTTTGGAGAGCTGGCAAAGGACAGTCCCCTATTTGAAGGGGTCCCCTATGTCCAGTCCAAGCCTGGTTAAAAGCCAAAGACCCATCAGAAAGAAGAGCCGGGCCTTGAAGTTGCCCATCCACAGCCAGCAACTGGGCAGCACGCTGAGCCACAGGCACATGGGTCACCTTCTCCACGACGGTGAGCTGCATGCTGTTCCTGTTTAAAGTACAGTGATTATTTCTAAATTTGCACATATGCAAATGTGATGCAAATTGGTGTCGTCCTTTGCCCTCTCATTTTAGTGACGCTTCTCCTCTTTTTGTGACCCCCTACCCTGTAGCTATTTAACAACAGCAATAACAGCCTTTCTCAAACCTTTCCCCCCCTCAGACCACTTGAAACTTGCTGGAGGTCTGAGCAGGCCATGTAATCATTGTTTTTATTCTGCAAATACAAATACAAACACATACATAATTCACATTTTAATACAATTTTTTTCCCCTTCAGTGCCGGCATCATCATCAAAACCAGTGGGCCGTTATGAAAACAACCATCGCGGGCCCGAGGCCAGGGCGTATTTCGCCTCTTTGATAATCCTGCCCTCATCAAGACAACCTCTGCAATCAGGAAAAGGAATCAAATGCAGGGCCGTGTACAGATATTCTCAACTGTTCTCCAACCTTTCCGCAGACCACCAGAATGGCGCTTATGGATAGGGTGGCCATCTGTCCTAATCTGCAGAGGATAGTCCTCTATTTTGGAGACCTGGCAGGGGACAGTCCTCTATTTTGGAGACCTGGCAGAGGACAGTACTCTATTTTGGAGACCTGGCAGGGGACAGTCCTCTATTTTGGAGACCTGGCAGAGGACAGTCCTCTATTTTGGAGACCTGGCAGAGGACAGTCCTCTGTTTGAACGTGTCCTCTGCTTGAAGAGATGTCTGGTTGAAAGTCAAAGAACAAAGTCAAAGAGGGAGAGCAGCAGGGCCCTTGAAGATGCCCATCCACCATCATTCATTCATTTCATTTCATTTCTCTACTGCCCAAATAGCCAATGCTCTCTGGGAGGTTCACAGTTAACCCCTGGACAGCAGCCTAAGCAGCAGGCACACAGGTTACCTGGTCAGGCTGCACCACTATGGTGAGATGTATTGTACTTCCATTGAGATTACAGTTATTATTTCTACATTTGCACCTATACGTATACAATTGCACATACAAATATTATGCAAATTGGTGACCACTTTTGTTCTTTTTTGGTGATGCATTTCCTCTTGTTTGGGGATGCGAAAATGGCTACTGTGAGAGGCCATGGGGGGGGTCACTGTACAACCCCCCCCCCAGCTGTTTCTGGTTGGCCAGCATCAGTAGCCAGCCTCAGTTAGGGCTGGTTAAACAGAGGGAAAGGGAACCAGGGCAGGGGCTCTTTAAATGGCTCAGGGACTCTGAGGGAAGAGGAGGAGGAGGCAAAACCACAGGATAAAAGCCTGAATGCTAGAAGCTCAGGACAGAGAGAAGAAAGACAGGGCTGGGTAAAAGAGGCGCTGGAGGAGTGGCTGAAAAGGAGCAAAGAACAGAAGGTGAAAAAGTGGGTAGTCAGAAGGGGAAAAGAGCATCTGGCTCCTCAGAATGCCAAAGAGCTGAAGCAGAGAAATGCTTCTAAGAAACGCAGGAGAGACCTTTCAGTGCAGTCAGCAGCAGGTAGGGATGTCAGAGAATTCTGCGACGGATCTCGGTGAGGCCGAATGCCAGTGCATTCAGCCCCCTGAAATCCATCGCAGAACGGCCTGCCACCCCCCCTGCCTCCCACGGATCCCCCCCGGGACGAGACTTACCTGGGGCGGATGTTCTGGATGGCGGCGGCTCCAGCGGCAGCTGAGGCGGCGGCTGGTCTTCTGACCGGCTGCTGCCGCCGCCGCCGTCTGCAGTCTGTGTCTTTTTCTTTTTTTCCCCTCATAGACGGGATAGGCTACGTAAAGACTTACATAGCCTATCACGTCTGGGTTTAAAAAAAAACAACGGCCGCTGCCATTTGCATTCCTTATTTTTCGCCGTCTTAGTCTGCGTCAATATTTATGTAGACTAAGATGAAGAAAAGAAAGGGGAACGCAAATAGTGCCCACTACGCTATTTGCGTTCTCTTTTCTTTTCTTTTCTTCGTCTTAGTCTACATAAATATTGACGTAGACTAAGACGGCGAAAAATAAGGAACGCAAATGGTGGTGGCCGTAGCCGCCGCCATTTGCGTACGCGTTTTTGGTTTTTGTTCTTTTACCTAGAGCCCTCCGCGGCCGGAAATCCGGCTGCGGATGGCCCTGGCCTGGGCCTGGCTGGCTGGCTGCTCCACGGAGCCTCCATGGAGCACAGCTGGCCGTCGAGGATTCTGGGGGGGAGGACCAGATCGCCTCCCCCCTGTCGAGGATTCTGGGGGGAGGGACGGAACGCCTCCCCCCCACCATGAACAGAATCCGCAAAAAGGTAAGTCACTTTCGTACATCCCTAGCAGCATGTAGGAACACACAAGAACAAGTGGACAAGAAAAGACTCGCTCAGCTCTGAAGCAAGCTCAGTAGCTTTACTGTACAACTCCTTATCTGCACTAACATCATTACGTAGGCATTCTCTCTGATCTTGCAGCTACTTACCGTTTTTGTTCTACGGACATTCATGCTAATCCTGCAGCTACTTACCCACACCATGGACCTTTATCCCAATCCTGACAATATTTATCTGAATTATACTATGGGCATCCAGTCAGATCCTGCAGAAACGTACCTTGTTCTGTGGACAAATTGGAATCCTGCACATACTTACCCATCTTATCCTGCAAGCATCCACCTTGATCCTGCAGCTACTTACCTCATGCTATGATCTTTCATCCTGGGTCCTGCAGCCACTTATCAGTATTGCTCCGGAAACATTCCCCCTTATCCAGCAGCTGTTTACTACAATTCCCAAGAAGTGAGTCTGATCCTGCAGCTACTGACTTGGATGATCCTGTGCTGTAACAAGGATTAATGCAGGCTATAGTTGCTGCATTTATGTGGTCATACCATTCATTGGGTAGGAGAAGAAGAGAAAGGGACTTGTTCCCCTTGGCGGAGGGGGCATACCTTGTGACAGCTAACCTGGGAGAGCCCAGGTCCTTGAGGGTCCCCATCAACAGCACCTGGACAGCAAACAGCAGCAGGCACACAGCTCACCTGGTCACAGTCTCCCCCACTATGGTATGAATCTGCACATATCAATTAGCATTTGCACATTTTATGCAAACCCCTGTCCTTCTCTGCTTTTTTTTTTTTTTGGTGATGAAATTCTTCTTCTTCTAATGACGTGTAAGTGGTTCTACTTAATGGACCACAGTTTGGGAAGCTGTAAGTTAAAGGGAAACTGTAGGGCTCAAGTGAGTGGGAGGGGGTCAGTTCCTAGACCTTCCAGACCAAATCTCTGTAGCTGGAGCAAGACAACATCTGGAGGAAAGGCTGACCCCTGCTCATCCCATATCGGTGGTGACCAATTGGCACCGTAGACAACGGCTTTTTGGCTAACCCTTTTAGAGCTGCACAAACCCCTCATTAAGACGCCAAAGCTGGGCTGCTTTGCCGTGTTTAACAATGACGCTGTTCTCAGAAAGCGAAGCTTCCCTTGCCACGACGACTAGCGGGCCGTGGGACTAGAGGAACCTCCTCCCCCAGCCGCTGCCTCTCTTACTGGCATGCCATTCAGGGTGGTTTTAACTGTCACTCGGCCTCCTGGATGTGAGCATTAGACGAGGCCAGCTGTTCATTGCCCCAGCATTCCTGTAACAGAGAGGGGGAAGCGTTTCGGTTGCTGCTGCATTCATGGGCATTAGCACGAGGGATCAGGCCTAAAAAGTTCCCTGTCGCAGGGAGGCTGAACCGTATGGCACAGATTCATTGCACGCAAACCAATGTCGTGTTTGGCTCCAGCCAAGCCGACCGACTGCAGATGCTTCTGTTCAGTGTTTCCGTGCTTGGTGGATGAAGCTTTGTACACACAGTCATTCCTGTCTGGGGGCAAGTGCAGGGGCGTGCTTACGAATTGCCAAAAAGTGGAAATGCATCACCAAGAAAAAGAGGACAGCAATGTGCATGGCATGGCCTGTGCTGTTTTATATTGCAAGATGTAAATTTAGAAAGAATTATTATAATTCAGATAGAAATCACCCAGAACAAAAGGGCAGCAATTTGCACAGAATTGCCTGCACTAATTTATATTGCTGGATGCAAGTTTAGAAAGAATTAGTATAATGCAAATAGAAATGCAGTAGATCTCACCATAGTGTGGGGGACTGTGACCAGGTGAGCTGTGCACCTGCCTGCGCAGTCTTCTCTCCAGGTGCTAACTGTGGATGGGCAACAGTTTGTACGGTTCTTTATCTTTAAACCAGAATTGAACAGGACAGCCTTTTAAATACAGGACACCTTCAAAGAGAGGGCAGTCCTATGACAGCTCTTCAAAGAGAGGGCTATCCTCTGTAAAAGAGGATACATGGTCACCTGTCGCAATGGGAGCAAGTTCTCCTGGCCAGTCAGGGTGGCCATGTGTCCCACTTCACAGAGAACAGTCCTCTTTTGGAAGGTCTGTCCTGTTTAAGTCAACTTTAAAGAAAAAGAACCATAAGAAACAGTGGTGCAGCTAGACCATTTTAGACCCTGGACGTAATGGTCTTACCGGGGCTGGGCGGCTTTAGACGGCCGGGTGCATCACTTCAGTTGTAAAGCACACAATTAACATTTCTCTTCTTCCCCCACCATTGCATACTTTACAACTGCTTCTATGTTCCTGATACATTAGAGCACCAAAAAAAAACCTTCGCCATAAAAACAAACTGCCTGAAGTCTTCTGCTGGCTGGACTCCCCCTCTCTCATCCATCTCTGTGCAGCTCCGGATCCAAGAAGAATCAGAGCCTGGCCGGCTCAGCTCTGCAAAGCTGGCACAAGCAAGGCAGGCCGCCTAATCTCCGGATGGGAGAGACGTTCCCACCAGTCAGACAAGAGCCTTGCTGTGAAATCGGCCTGCCGCCAAGAGAACATACTGAATATTGAGATGTAAATGAGGGCAGGCTGAAGCATCAGCTACAAGGCGACTGTGCCGCTTGACTGCCGGGAAGCGGGGAGAGTTATTGGGGACAGGGGAGAGAAGCGCCCGCATTCCGCGGAGAGGATGAGAAGACAGGAGGGGCGTCTGCTTTCCTGGGTTAAGCCTGATGGCGAAACAACATTTTAACCACTCTCTGCAGTTCCATCATGGCCACTGCTGCCTGATTAAAAAAAGCTCAGCTTGGCTGCTGAGCCACTCTCAGGTGGGTGGGGTCTGTTGTGGTGTGTGGCTTTGGGGGCTACCTGATGACTGGCAGTAATTCCCATGCATGCAGGCACACAGATGACCATTGGTTGTGGAACAGGTGATCCTTGCACCTTGACAGAAGACACACCATGGCGTCAGCCCCTAACTTTTGCAAGCAGGTACCTGGGGCCCCAGCTCCTCAGCCGCTGGCTTTGGACCCCCTTCATCAGGCAGTGTGTAGCTATCAGCCACTCATTTAAATTTCCCATAATGCCGTGGGGTGCTACTACATTGGGTCAGTGGAGGCCGGTGGCTCCGATGTCACTGGGGCGGTAAATCTGCTCTCGGTTTCAGTCAGAACTCTGCTTTGCACCTTGGATAGCTCCTTGAGAGTTCTGACTGGAGCAGATTCACCACCCTCTGACATCAAAGCCACCAGCCTCCACTACATTGGGTACTCTGGGGTCGGGATGTATGAAAATTTTGTTTTGGGTTGCAAAACATCGTACCATGCCCTGTTCGAAGCTCCGAATGCAAGCATGTGTCCACCGAAAATAGTAATCTTATTCACGATTCCCAGGTTGATTTGCACAAATTTCCGCAGTAGACTGAATCAGCCCCACTTTAGCCTATGGAGGGAATTTGTGCAAATTAGGAAACTTGTGCAAATCTGAGTTTTGCGCAAATCTCCCATTGGATCGCTGCTTGATTGGCCCAAGTTTCCCATCCGCACAAAATAAGCAGCAGTTGCAAATGGGAATCAGGCACGTGACGAGCGGCAAGATGATGTTTGGAGAATCCTAGCGATCTTCAACACCGCTTGTTTGCCCACCCCTATTCTGGGGCATTGTGGGAAATTTAAATGGTGGTGCTGATGAGGGGAGTGCTGGCGCCTGATAAGCCCACTGGGGAAGAGGGCCCTTGAAGACTCCTCAAGCCTGGGCCCAGCCCAGGGTAGCCACTTACACACTGCCAAAAAAAGATCAAAATAAGACACCAATGTGCAAAACATATTTATAGGTTTATATGTATAGGTGCAAATGTCAAAATAATAACTATAATTTAAATAGAAATACAATACAGCTCACCCAGTAGAGATTGGTGGCTCTGATTTCAGTGGGGCTGTGAATCCATTCTCAGTTTCAGTCAGAACCAGCCAAAGCTCTAAAGGAGCTCTCCAAGATGCTGAACTCTATCCCCAAAATGGACAGCAACTGCCAAGTTCTGCTACTCACCTTCCAACTCTTCTTTCCCTCTCAACTTTTAATTCACCATCAAGTTAATGAGACCTGTTTGCCTTCCAGGCTATGCCTGCCTCCACTTTGCAACAGACTCAGCAGTTCCCAACACTTCATACTCCGGAAAGAACTGGAAACCTTCCACTCCTAAATAACAGCAAACTTACAGGAAGTAAGTTCCAGTGAAATTTAGGACTGGGCTGTAAAAAAAGGTCAGCAGTTAGATAGTCATGCAGTGTAACTGTGTACATGTTTACTCAGAAGTAACTCCCTAGTGTGTTTAGGATCACAGCCTTAAGGCTGTTGTACACATTGCATAGATTAGAATGAAAAGGTAGATCAAGGGTGGAACTACAAAGTTATAATATACACAGGGCTGCTGCTTAAAATGGCAGTCTTGTGTCAGGTTCTCCCATCCCTTTTGTTACATGCAGTTCAACTTACCCCATGTATGATCTCATTGTACTATGTGTTCCCTACCCCACCCCTGTGTCAACCAATGATATGGCTGCAGGGAAACAACACAGGACAGCCATTTTTGGCAGAAATCCTGTGTTTCTTTAAAGGCACAGTTCTATTGTGATCAAATTCTGGACTGTACCATTTCAGACTATATGTGAGTCACATTTTTAAAAACTCCCCCCCACCACCATGTAAAAAAGCTCTTTGAGAGGGGTACACCAAACCCTTTACTCTCTGAAATGCTATTTTACTACAGGCAAAGAGCTTGCTGCATGGAACAACATTCAAAATTGTGGCACATACATACCTCCTACAGTGGTACAACCCAGAATACTACCTCCTCCTTCTCCTTAAAGGGTTGGGTTGGCTGTTAGCCCAAGACCAGCAATGTTTACTTAATGTCACTCTCTGAAGTACTCATTAGCCACTTTCTGCTGTGTCACTGTGACCTCCTATATGCATGCAGCTTCTCTCAAGTTTCGCATATCAAGCTGAATTACTCTACCCAGCCTAAGAAGGCGCCATTTTAGCAGTGCCCCCCGCCTCCATTCTGCGACCGGGCAATCCTGCTTTGTAGCAACATGAATGTACATCAGTTGCAACAATGCCATTCAGTTCTTGGGCTGAGCAGTAGTTCATGATGACCCACAACATCAGATGCAGAGGCTGTAGTTCTAAACACTTATTTATTTAGTTATTAAGCCCTATTTGGGTGTAAGCCCTATTCAGCTTAGTAGGACATCTGAGTAAACAGGAATAAGGCTGGGTGGCTTCAGCACCATTAAAAACACAAACGAAACAGGACTTTTATGTTGTAGGGAAGTGGTCCCAGCCGATCAGGGAGCACCTGGCCAGTGCCATGACATCAAGATGCCACAGAGCTGATGAGAATTGGGGAAATGGTGACATCATAAAACTTTGTATGGATTGTGAGGGCAGAACCTGGTCAAGTCTAGGTAAAGGCTGGGCAGACTAAAAAAATCTGAGAGAATGGGGATGTTCTCTGAAAGATTATGAAAATAAGGAGATCTAAATATTCTGTAATGCTTAAGGCAGAACCTAGTGCAAATCACATTTCTGTCTCGGCCTTAGTTAGAACACATCTGGACTGGTTTGGCCAGTGACACACTGTTTAGTTAGCAACCCTACTTTTAGGATGGCCGTGTGTCCTACTTTCAGAACGGCCGTGTGTCCTACTTTACAGACGATAGCCCTGGGTCTGAACGGTTGTTGGAAGACAGTCCTATATTTTGAAGGGCTGCCCACTCCAAGTCCAGTTTCAAGACAAGGAACCATTGGAAGGGAGACCAACAGGGTCTTTGAAGTTGCTCATCCACAGTTAGGGCTTCGCGGTTGCCCACCCATAGTCCATAGCTGGACAGCAGACTGAGCAGCAAGTACACAGATCAAGTAGCACAGATCAAGCAGCAAGTACACAGATCACCTGATCAGAGTCCCCCCCCCCCAATGTATTGATGCATTGTATTTCTATTTAACTTATAATAATTGTTTCTACATTTGCAACATACATTTATGCAAATCTCTGTCTTCTCCTTTTTTGGTAACACATTTTTGCTTTGGGGGTGATGTGCAGTGTCCACCTTACCTACCTTAAGTATTTCAACAATTCAGGGCCTGTAGCGAAGGATAACATCCTCTTGTTATTTGCGCTGTTTCTTCTTGCCAGGTTTTATTCGATGCCTCAAATGCGGCTAGACTACGTCCCCCATTTCTTGTCCCATTTGTTCAGAATGTGTGACGCGCAAAGGCATTTCACATATTATAATTCTTGTGATTTCCAACAGGCATAGTGTACTGCAAAAACAAACATACAAATTGCCCGATTGGAACGGTGCGTGATGGGAACCCTGCCTCAGCACACTTACTGATATAAACTCAGTGCAACTTAGGGTGCTTCCGGACGAGGTTTTTAACATTCAGTGATACAGAAAGGTTTGGGGATGTACGAGAATGTCTTTTCTGTTCGCAAATCATGTGAAAAGGTTCCATTCGCAATCCCAAATGCAAACTTGCACCAGGAGCGCTTGATTTTTCAAGAAATGTTAGCAAAAAAAGGCATTTTCATACTTTAGTCAATGAGGGGGAAATGCTCACTGTTGAAAATACGCATAGAAATGCACACTTTTCCATTCAAAATGAGCACTGCAGCCATCCATGCCCTGGTAACCTCCCAACCAGATTACTGTAATGTACGATATGTGGGGCTGCCCTTGAAGACAACTTGGAAGCTTCAGTTTAATTGGAATTTGATGGCTAAAATTCCGCCTAGTGGAGCCATATTACACCAGTTAGGGCACAATCCTATGCATGTTTAGGCAGAGAAAAGGCCTACAACTCCCAGCATTCCCCAGCCACCAAGGCTGGCTGGGGGATGCTGGGAGTTGTAGGCCTTTTCTCTGTCTAAACATGCATAGGATTGCACCCATATTGAAGGATTACATCGACTGCCTATTCCCTTCCAAGCTAAATTCTAGATGTTCGCACACACACAAATCCATAATAATGCATAATGAATATGATTGATAGATAGACAGACAGACAGAAAGACATTGTTCTCATTTACAAAGAATGAGCAGACAGGTCTCTGCCCCAAGGGCTTTACAATCTAGCAGTTGACACGATAGATATCGCACAGAGAGAAGCAGATAACAGGTTAGCGTGTCCTGGGGAGGACTAACAAAAGGGTCCTTGCTGCCTTACCATCCCTACTAACAAACTCCTGTTCTTTCATTCCTTTAAGCCAAAATCTGCCAGGGAGGTTCATGTCTCTGTACCCCAAGCAGGCAATGTCCTCTTTGGGGAGAAGCCCCATCTGGGCAGAACTATGACTTGTTTTCTAGTCCAGCATTACTTTGTTGGTAAATAATCTCTTAACTTTTTAATCATATTGAGAAAACAGGCTTTTACACGATGCAAGACCAATAACTGATTTTTTTAATTCTGTAGTTAATGCATAGTTGATAACATGCCTGTTTCTCTTGATAGCTTAGAACGGCTAACGATGATACAGATGTATCTGTTAGGCTGCAATCATAAACGCCGCTTCTTGGCAGTAAGCCCCATTGGACACAATGAGATTGACTTCTGAGTGAACGTATATAGGAGTGCGGTGCTAACGTGGGTGGCTTAAGCAGGTCCATGAAATGCAGGAAAGTGATGCAATCTCTGCCGTTGTATTCCCCAAACATCTTGTTTCTACAGGAAACACATCTTAAGCTCTATCAAGAAAAAGGCTGCGCAGTACAATTGTCCAGGCAGGGTCTCACCATGCTTGCGTGGGCCCCTCAACCTAGGGCTTCCAGATGCCCATCCCCCACCCCCCATCCCCCACCCCCCATCTAGCAGGCTCACTTGGAGAGATGGCCCTTTGACTGGAGCTATCGAGTTGCCATTTTAATTTCCCACGATGCTCTGGAGCAACTCTACATCAGGAGCATTGTGGGGAATTTAAATGGCAGCTGACTGCCGGGAACAAAGAAAAAATTAGTCAGGACCCAGGGCAGGTGTTGGTAGGCCCTGCCTGGTCACTGAGATGCTCTGGCAGTTGCACAAGGATGTTGCATGGTGACACCAGGCTTGTCTCCAGGTACACTGAAAAGCTGAAGTGTTGCCATTCTTCTCACCAATCACTTCCGTTCATGCGTGGGAAACAACACTCAAAGGGCCACGTCCTCCTAATTAATTGGCAAAATACTAGAAAGATGAACCCAAATTTTTAAGAAGTATTTCCTATCCCTCACTGCCTGCTCCCATACAAACCTGCCTCCGCATCCCGAGGACATCTCTGGAGGCTCCCTGCCAGGTGCCCTCACCTTCAGAGGAAAAGTAGGTGGCACTTAGAAAAAGCCTTCTCAGTGGTGCCACCACTAAGTAGGTGGCACCTAGAAAAAGTCTTCTCCCCATTTTCGGGATTCTCTCCCCAGGGAGGCCCACTTGCTGCCAACGCTGTTATCCTTTAGGCTAGAAGTGGGCAATTTCAAGCAGTCCGGGGCGGGGGGGGGGTCAATTCCACTACCACCCCAGACCTGCTGTGGGCCGCACCCCCCTTGCTGCTGCTGCCACACTACAAAAAGGGGGGGAGGGGAAAAACAAGCTACATGTGCCCATTCTAAGCCTCTGTAGCCCCTACTGAGGCTTAGAATGGACAAATTTAGTTTGGAAACAAGCTCAGTGTGTCAATTCGAAGGCTCCAGAATTCAGCAGCAAACCGCAACTTTTTCTCCCGTTTTTAAAAAGAAAAACATACAGGTGACGGAGGCTGCATGTTGCACTTTAGGCACCAGGCAAAGTCATTTTTATTCTCTCATGCTTTTTACACGTATGATTTGAACCTGCTGTAATGTATTACGCTTTATTTCAGTTGTCCAAAAATTGTTTTTGTAAACTGCCTCAGAGGCTTTGCTGTCTAGACAAGTTTTAAATAAATAAATTGTGGACCTTGCAGAAGGGGACATAATATGGAATGGAGACTTTAATACATACATCTAAAAAACAGAGCTGGTCTAGTCACAAATCGAGTCAATATTTTCACGTGTGAATGCTGACATTCACTGTAACACAGTGTATTTCATTTCTGAACGTCAACCTTCCCCAACCTGGTGCCCTTCAGATGTATTGGACTATAACTCCCATAATTCTTGGCTGAGGAATTATGGGAGTTGTCGTCCAACACAGTTGGGGGGCACTAGGTTGGGGAAGGCTGGTGTATGTATATACACTCATACAATCTGCCCATAATGATAGAAAATAGAATGTTAATATCAAACAGTTCTCAATTCTTCTAACCCAAGGATGTGATATATTTTATAGTCCATAGAGCTCTCTGTGTAATATGAAAATGAGGATCCTCTCCCATTATGTTCATTGGGGCTGGGATGATCTGTAATAATGGACAATCCTTTTACATGAGGGATGGCTTTTAACATAAGGGACATCTGGCAATCCTACTGGGGAATCTCCCCTGCTTTAATAATAATCTTTTGTCTAGGCGATGTGGTTGCTAACCATGTGTACAAGGAGATCTGCAAATATAAAGGAGTCTTTCTGCTCATGAGAGCCCAAGGCTGCCCATAATTTCACACACCGCTTTCTGTTTGAGTCTTCCTTAAAAATAAACTAAAATCCAGTCCTTTTAGAAATTTGATGTCTCACAGTATGTCAAGATCACATGATAAAAATAGCAACCACTCAGTGTTATTTATTCAGGGAAGTGATTCACCTAATGCTTCAAAATATAATCGACTGACGGGGAGATGCACTGCTTCTAATAAATTCCAGAGGGGTAGCCTCGTTTCTTAGTCTGGCACATTAAAAACAACTGACTGCCCAACCTTACACATATTTACTTGGGAAATAAATCCTACGATACTAAACAGAGCTCACTCCCAGCTAAGTCTTATCTGAGAGTAAGCCCCATTGAATGCAGAGCAGAGGGACTTATTCATGAGCTATTATACCAGCAGGCTGCAAATCTAGCCACACTTATCTAGGAGTAAGCCCCACTGCTTACTTCCGAGTATACACATGCATAGGATTCTGATGCACGAATACAATCCTATGCACCCTTGCTTGAGAGTAAGCCCCATTGAATAAAGGAGGGATTTGCTTCTGAGTAAAACTTGCAATTCCTCGCGCTGAACGTTTTGTGGCCCCTTGAAGACTTCTCACCTGTGCAGCCTGATCCAAACAAATATCTATGTTCACTCAGAAGCCCTGCAGTTCTCAATTGGGCTTACTCCCAGGTAAGCATCCATCCCAGGATTGCAGCCTAACTGTGGCTACTTATAGTTTTTATATTTTGAACCTTTCGTAAACTGCCTCGGTTGGTCCCAGAAAGGTTATATAGAACTTCAGTAAATACATAAGAACATAAGAAGCGCCATGCTGGATCAGACCAAGGGTCCATCCAGTCCAGCATTCTGTTCACACAGTAGCCAACCAGCTGTCAACCAGGGACCCACAAGCAGTGCATGAGCGCAACAGCACCCTCCCACCAATGTTCCCCAGCAACTGGTGTACATAGGCGCACTGCCTCTGGTACTGGAGGTAGCACGTAGCCATCAGGACTAGTAGCCACTGATGGTCTTCTCCTCCAGGAATTTGTCCAACCCCCTTTTAAAGCCATCCAAACTGGTGGCTGTCACTACTTCCTGTGGTAGCGAATTCCATAGTTTAACCGTGCACTGTGTGAAGAAGTACTGCCTTTTATCTGTCCTGAATCTGCCACCAATCAGCTTCATAGCATGACCCTGGGTTCTAGAATTTATTTATTTACTAGTATCTAGTAAATAAAGCTTTTGTGGACCACATCCCAACCCTCTGATGCAGAGAAAATATGTATAATAAATATTATAACCCTTAATGCATCCGATTAAGTGGTATATTCGAAGAAAGCTGATGCCACAGTAAATCTGTTAGTTTTTAAAGGGCTGCACAAGACTCTTGCGTTGTATAACTCCTCTGGCGCAATCCTACGGATGCTTAGACAGGAAAAAGGTCCTACAACTCCCAGCATGCCCCAGCCAGCATGGCTGGCTGGGGCATGCTGGGAGTTGTAGGACCTTTTTTCCTGTCTAAACACGCGTAGGATCGCGCTCTTAGAAGCCTTGATTTCCTCATAGGATCTTAGCAAAAATCCTCCCCTCATTGGTCTCAGGCTCTGGATCGCCTAGCCCCAAGTCAACAGAACAGTTGAGAATCGTCCCTTTCACCCAAACGCACTACCACTCCCGGCATGCTTTGCGCCGACTCGGGCAGCGGCGGAGTCGACCGCGCAGCATGCCGGGACAAGTAGTCTTCTCCCTCCCTCCCTCCGTTCCCCTGGCGTAGAGGCGGTCTCGAAGGAAAGCGAAGAGAGGCTTTCGGAAGCCCCGCCCTTCGCGCGCGTGATAGGACGCGCCGACCTGACGGGGCGGGGAAGAACGGGGGGAAGGGAGCCACCCGATAGGGAAGGCGGGTGGACCGGCGCGCGCGGGAGCCTATGGCGTGGCCGCGGTGTTGTCGCCGGGCGGGCCGCGAAGGGGGAGGCCTGTGGCGCTCGCCTTCTGAGTCCCGAGCGCTGCGAGGAGGAGGCGGCGGCGGCGCTGAAGACGCAGCAGCCTGAGGCGAGGCGCCTCAGCGGCCGAAGGAAGGTGAGTCTCCGGTGCGCCGACGACGACGACGACGCTGGGCCTTGGCGCGCGGCCCCCCGCCTCAGCTTTTACCTCACAACCAGCCTCTTGACGCCGCCCGCGCTCCTGAGGGGAAAGGGAGGGCTGCGTCCCCCCGCCCCTCCCCCTCCCCACTCGGCCCCTTGAGCCCCCGTCGCCCCACCTGGGGGGGGTCCTCCCCCGCGCCTTCGCCCCCTCGAACCTCTCCCCGCCCCCAAATGCAGCGAGCGACGCGCGCGCCCTCCCCCGCAAGCTCCGCTCTTGCGGCCTGCTGCTTCCTTCGCGCCCGTCTCCAGAAGCCTGCCTTCCCTCTCGTTTCTTCCTCCTCCTCCTCCTCCTCGCTTCCCACCCACGCCGCGAATACGCACGCTCCCATTTCTCTCTCTGTCTCTCTCTCTCTCGATTTCCGAACTTGCACCGTTGACTCGCATCGGCGGTGATTCACACGTGCGCGCGCGCGCGTCGCGCGGGCCACCTACCTCATCATTCGTTGCCGGCGGGAGGGCGCGCGCCGGCGGCGGCGGCGTTTGTTTACCTTTCCTCCCCCTGCATGCAGAGCGAGCGAGCGAGCGGCTGGTGAGTTGCTGCTGTTGCTGTTGTTGTTTTTGCTTTGCCGGGGTGCTGGAACGTGCGAACGAGAAGGCGCGACGCGTCTCTTCCGTGCCTGCCCTCTCCGCGCCCCTGCCCTCCGAGTGAAGTGACGCACGCCCAAGCAACGCATCTGCTTCGTGAGACGTTGCAAGCGTCCCCTGTTGAAAGACTCCCCTTCCCCTCTCGTACTTCACTCCTCAGAGGTATGCGGGGCGGGTGCCGCGCTGGCTCCTTCAGAGGTGCGAGTCACGGCTTGGTGTTGCGCTTGTCGAATGATGTATATGCACGTGTGAACTGTGTGTGTGTGTGTGTGTGTGTGTGAGGGAGGGAGGGAGGGAGGGGAGAAGCCACCATGAGAGCAGTAGTATGGTGTAGCAGCTAAGAAACAGGAAGCCCATGGTGCACATTTTTATTCTGCCATGAATGCATTAGGTGCCCCTTAGCAAACCATTCTCTCTCAGCCCCTCCGCTGCAACATGAGTGGTAATAATTCCGACTTGCCTTTCAAGATTGTTGTCAGGAGTACCACTAGATAAGACATGCGAAGTGCTTCGAACACTTCAAAGCACCATACGGACGTTGTTATTAGTACTACTAGTAGTAATGTTAACTGCCACCCTTCCCTCACCTTCTAGCCTTGCTTCTTTTGCTTTATGTGTGGTGTCTTTCTCTTGAGTCTGGGCTCCCCTTTTGACCCTTTCCTTAGGGAGAACTGTTCAATGTAACTTCTGTAATCTCTCCTACACAGCTTCTGTAGACCCTTATCTGGCCAAGTTAATCCACATACACACCTGAACCCCTTTTGTGGGTTGGCACTAGATTGCACCTGGATTCATCCTAGCAGCACATACCTGAATCCTCATCTTGTCCATAAATATGCATTAAGAGGTTGTGGGGAGGAGGAAACCCATTATTTAGCCACCCTTTCTACTCCCTAACAAGGGTGGTTAAAGTGTACAAAGAGTTGTTTGTAAATTAGTTACCTCTCCTCTTCCATGAGCTTCCTTAGTTCACCTTCTTCTGTTACCCCACTGTCCCCCTTCATTCCTAAGGCTGGGCTCTGAATGTCTAATATCTTGGACCTTGTTTTGCTGTGGCACTCATCATAGTCCTTCCAGTCACCATGGCTTTGTACCTTTGTCCACACCTTTGTATGTGTGCTCCACCTTCATCCTTTTCTCATTTCTGGACCTCTCTTGGCATGATAGACACATGTTCACACCCTTCTGCCCCTTTTTAATTAATCTTGAACCACCTCCTGTTCCTGTAGTTGTAATGGTTGACATGATTTATACTCTTCAATAAGCCTACACTGAAAGGGTGGAAGCAATTCATCCTTTTATCACTATTTAACTATTGTTTATAAGTACAAAAAGATTAGCTGTGGTGTTCATAGGATAATTTGATTCGTACAGACTGGTTATCCCTTGAATATCCCCTCCTTTGGGGAGGATCCTTCTCTAATTTAAGTGGGGAGTTCGAATGACCTATGAAGGAAGATAGCTGCATCTCCAAGAAACAGGGTAGATGGAATGAGGAAATGGACAATGAAATGGGAATATCAATATTGTAGGATGCCTTATGAATTTTAATTACTCTTCATTGATCTAGCAAGTTAAATCTAACAGACCTGATTTCTTGCTTAACATGCATACTCCTGGGTTCTCAAAAGATGTGAGCATGCGGACTAGGGAAAGCATTCAGTAAAAGTGTAGGACGTTTGAGATCTGCTTGTGTATTTCTGTGTATACAAATTGCAGTTAGATATTGCAAGAAGAGGCTAGTCCAGTATTGCATGAATGATCTCTTCCTTTACCAGGGAGTGGCTATGCTTGTATGCAGTAGGCCTCATTGTGTAGTTTATATTAGAAGCAACCCCTTTCCTTCTAGATGAACCCATCACCACTAAGGTGATGGATGGGCCTATACAAGTGTTTGCGCAGTCATTGGCTTCCCCCAAGAATCCAGGGTGTGTGTGTGTTTCTGTATGGATAATGATACAGCCGTTGCTGTAACACTCTTAGTGTTGGCATCTGGCAGCTCAGTAGCTTTCAAACTGTTTGCATTTCTCACCTTCTAAACACTCCGGCAAAAAATGCACAAAGTAAGTAGGCCATCTTTTATTTCCCCTCTCCTTCAGGAGCTCTGCATCTTTTTCCAGAAGATTATTCACAAAGGATGGAGGGTCTGCTGTGAGAAGAATCGTTTGTCTTTGCTTTGTGCCTGCCTTTGGAAGGGCATAGCTGTTCGAGTTCTCCCAAGATTGCCTCTGAAAGTTTGGTATCTTGTGCGACTTCTAGTCTGGCTGTGTGTTTAGTATGCAGATTGCACCTCTTCACTAATGAGAGGGAGAATGGGAACCCAGGGCAGCCCTGTGAAGAGCTATGATTACCTGCTCAAGTTCTTGTTGGTGGGAGACAGTGATGTGGGCAAGGGAGAAATCCTGGAGAGCCTTCAAGATGGAGCATCAGAATCGCCTTATGCCTACAGCAATGGTAAGCATTTTGGATAAAAGTACTTTAGCCAGTATCTTGCACTAATTGCAGGTGTTGGGTCCATCATTTATAGGATGTAGTTTTCTTGTGTGTCTTAAGCAAGTCAGCCTACATACCTTGAAAAATAACACTTTGCAGAAACTGTCTATAATGAAACATTAAAATGTATCCCTGATCTTTTATGCTATCTGCTCTGCTGTGTCTTGGCTTGGCATTCTGTTTTAAAGAGGGAAAATAGTTCAACTCAAAAGTGTCACATTAGTGTGAACATGAAGGTTGTGACTCTTAGTTCCCAAAATCCATTTGAAAAGCTGCCTCCTGGTATTGTGTTGGAGATAAATATGGTTGTGTACTTTGAAGTGTTCACTTAGAAGAGCAGACCCTGCAGTGTTAAGAAGGCAGCTCAAAAGCACAGCACTTTGTGTTCTTCAGATTTCACGTGGTGGGGAAAGGGGAATGAAATCCTACTTCGTAGGGCATCAGTTGGGGTGTAATTTAAAACCTGATTATGTTTAAAACATAATGTTCAGAGGTGTATATGAAGGAACAACTAGATTAGCTCAAATACATACCATTTCTGACCTGGGCACAAGGAGTGGAGAGCTAAATCAGTTTGCTTTCTGCACAAATAAAACCTTTTTTAATGAAAAGCCTGACAGACCATTAACAGTTGTGTCTCAAGACGATAATTAAGAGCCAAGACGTAGTGCCACACTTTCTCCGGCGTCTTTCCATGGTAGTTAAAATGTAACGCTGCCTGGCAGGGTCCATGTCCTGTGGCGATTTTGCAATCTGTCATAGCTCTAGCCATCTTAAACTCAGAATGATGGCCCCAGGGGCTTGGCAGCAGAAGCAAGTTCTTGCACCAGTTTTGGACCTGGAGCTTTAACGCTTGGCACCTGACACCTACTTTGAAAGCAAAAGTCAGGGAATTTCGAACTATACATGATGAAAGCAGACCGGTTCATTTAAACATGTGACTGCCCCAATCGCATATCAAGCAGGGGATGCCCAAGTTCAAAGTAAAATAGATGCATGGGCAACTGACACTACCCTGTGCCTTCCGCTGTTACCACCTCATAGCACCTCTTCTCTTCCAACTCCCTCCCTCGTGTGTTTTCCCCAGCCATGCTCATTTCTGGTATTGTGAGCTGAGTAGAAAAGCAGCTACAGGGATAAGCTAGAATAGCAGGGAGGTAAGCAGCAGCAGTACTGAGCACCCCATATGCATGCACATCCTTTGCTCTAAAAATTGGACACCGTTTATTAGATGTGTTTGGGACAGACCTAGGTTTAAACAGCTGCCTTGCTGCCATCACAAGAAGTGTAAGCCTGAGAATCTGGTGGTGATTTGACTTTGTTGACCTTTACTACAAAAATGTGCTATTCCAGTGGCTGCCTAAATTTATTTATTACATTTATATCCCACCTTTTTTCCTCCTTAAGGAACCCAAGGTGGTGTACATAATCCTCCTCCTCCATTTTATCCTCTTGACAACAAACCTGTGAGGTAGGTTGGGTTGAGAGTCTGTGACTGGCCCAAAGTCACCCAGTGAGCTCCCATGGCCGAGTGAGTGGGGCTAGAACCCGGATCTCCTGACTCCCAGTTCAACACTCAAGCCACTACACCGGCTCTCTGTATTCTGTAGATGGGAGCAGTGGCATAAGGGAAGAAGGCAGGATTATGCAGAACTGTATTCATGATCAACTGGGAATGGACAAAAAACTTAATGCAAGTGTCATAAGCACACTTAGGCAGCATAGATGACTTATTTCTCAAAAGTATAGCTCACTTCCCAGTAAAAAAGTCCCATGGCAGTTAGTAGCATTTTTGCAGATGTTATATAATCAGAAGCAAAAACAACTTTAAAAAAAACCTAGCTTGTCACAGAAGACAAATCAATAAAATCTGGAGTGGGACAGTGGCTACCTAAAATAGGGGTGGGCAGAAGGTAAATTGGGATCTACTGGTAGACCTCTGGGTAATTTGCAGTAGATTAGCAAGGATTTCTGACTCCCAATTTTTTAATAATAGCAACAACAAAGTGACTCCCCACCCACTCCCAAATTATACTGCTGAAATGAAGACATTTTGGGGTAACCAGGAGTGTATTGCTATGTGGAAAGGCTGAGCTCTATTCAGTTCTGGTCCTCAAAATAAATTCTTGGGATCAGCATTCTTTGCTCTAAGAAATAATAGAATTAAGCAACTGAAATATTCAGTTGAGCTGGGCTTAATACCCTACTTCTGACAGGAACTGGACACCTGCAGTTTCTGTGGAAGTCAGTGGAAGATGTTTGGCTTTCCACTTTGTCTCTGTATTAGATACTTTATTGGGTTAGCACTACATTAGGAATTGTGATGCATCATCAGTTGGCAACTTTTCAGCTTTTTGAGCACATACATTCCTACACCTCCAACATAAACACAGCTACATTTCCTTATCGCTTCCTGACTTGCTTATCTATGTTGGTGCTATTTTAGATTAAACCCCTGCGGGCAGGGCCTGTCACTGTTTCTTTGTTTTGTTTTTTGTACAATGCTTTGGGAATTGCATAAACAGTAAACATTAATATTTCTTCAAAAAAACTCAAATTGGATGGGTGAGTGTGCTTGAAGTAAATTGCCTGTTGCATTCCACAGATATGGGCCTCTGTACTTCAGGTTGTCAAACTTTTCATGGAGCTTAGATTCTCTTTATTTCTACCAAACTTGTTTTTTTTAAGTGACAGTGCAACCTTTCCTACTTGCTTTGGGGTACTTGAGTTCTTATAGAGATGGTAATGGCCACGAACTTAGATCCCTTTAAAAGGGTTTAGAGAAATCCATGGAGGATGTGTCTATAGGTGGTTACTAGTCATGATGGGTGTATTCTGCCTCCAGAATTGGAGATAGCATGCTTCTGAATATTAGTTCCTGGGGAGCAACAGGAGAGAGCTCTTGCCTTCATGTCCCGCTTTGGGGCTTTCCAGAGACATCTGATTGGCTACTGTGTGAAACAAGATGCTGGAGTATATAGACCAGCCTTCCCCAAATGCCCATGTTGGCGGCTGGGAATAATGAGAGTTTTAGTCCAGTCCATGTGGAAGGCATTAGGTTGAGGAATGCTGATTGAGTATGGCTGCTCTTATGTACTTATTAGTTGCTGTTTACTCATTTGCAATTAGCCTTTATATCTGGTCAGTGCTGCTAGCTTTTGAACTAGCAACCTGGCAGTAAAATGCTCCATTTCCCTTTTAGTCTTAAGCTTGATAGGCTTGTAATGCTGTCCCCAAAACCACAAAATTGAAATGTTATGCCACAACTCTTGTGCAAAGCCTAGAAACTAATAAAACACATTCTAAATTCTCATTATGAACAGATGTTCTCTTGTGCCATCCATTTATTTCTCTTCTTCAATACAGTTCATTTCCAGCATTAAGTCATCCCAGGACAGTTCTAGAAGGTATTTTTGAAAATCAGCTGGGGCATGAAACTGCTCACAATAATAAAAAGATAATCTGTCTCGGAAACAGAACAAAACTTTAGTTTTTAAGAGGTATCCGGCACCTTTTGTCAAGCCTATCTTTATGGGGAGGTGTGTAGAAACCGTAGGTGGTGTAGAAAATCATTAAACCTTTCATTTAAAAGATGAGTGTTTTGCTTTTTTAATTCTTGAAAATAAAACAAAGCTTGCCTTGCAAGGATGGGCCATTAATATAACCAAAAAGTTCAGTTATTTTTATTGGTATATTTAGGAGGGAAAATTTGCTGGAGAGCTGTTGCCTTCCATGTCCTGCTTTGGGGCTTTCTAGAGGCATTCCCAGAGTGAAGGATGTGTCCTGAGGATCCCTTTGATTTTATTTCTTTTGTGTTTTCATATGAGCCTGGTTCTACAGAGCAGAAGGTTGGTACTTCAGCATTAGTCTATTTTGAGGGGTGGGGGATCTTACTGAGAATCTTGACACACAACTGATATTTGCTGCCTATTAATATGACCATTCTTTGTCATAAAGAACTAGCCTGGTAAGTTAAAGCAGTGCTCAGTTGCTTGAGCTTTTTTTGTGTGCTCTTTGTCTTCTCATTGCTTATATGGTTTCTTCTGGCTCTGAGCTATTGCTCTTTTGCAAGTATTGCTGAGACTCCAGGAAGAAAAATTGCAATACTCAGCTTGCATCACTTGGCTCTGGAGCATGTACATTACTGATGACATTCATGAAGGCCTGGAAAGTAGTAGCAGTAGAATCTAAAATCTGGTTCCTCTGACACTACCATCACCCCTGCTTTTGAGGATTCTCCTTTATATCTCATTTGCATCAGATGTCCACAGGACGTGCTGAAGGGTTTATAGGCAGACTTCATTCCATGAAGAGCCAGCCCATCCTGGATGAAGGGCTTTCTGCTGGCATGTGCACAGTCATTCTAGGGAGCCATTGCAAATGGGGCTTTTGGTTGGAGGCAGGTTGCTTGTGGGAAAGAGTAGCATGATGTGTCATGAGTCCAGCCCTCTCATTTACTCTAAGTACTGCAATAAATCATGTTCACTTTGTTCATTTTGGTTTAGTGCTGTATTTGGTGTGCATAGTAAAGGGATGAGTCATGTGAAATTATTCTTCTCTGGACTGTTTGACAACAGGCACAAGTGACAGTGCAGCCATATGACAGCGGGTTCAGTATCTGCAAGGAATTAACACAGCAGAGATCATAATATGTCATGCTTTTTCCATATGCAGGCTACAAAATCCCCACCCCCTGGCCCTCTCTCTGTCTGGGTTAGTGAGGAAAGCTGATGTTGGTTACTAGAGATCACTGCTAGAAATATAGGGAACTGTGTTATACAGAGTCAGACTATTGGTCCATCTAGCTTGGTATTGTTTACACCAAGAGTCTCCAACATGGCACCCGTGGGCCCCTCTGATGACACCCACGAAGATCTCCACTCCTTGCTGCCTTAATAAAAACCTTGCAGACCAGTAGGGCACCAGGTTCTCCTGCCTGTTCCTGTACCTGCTGCTGAACAGCTGTTTGGTGGACAAGAAAATAAGGAAAGAATTGCTTCTTGGCCCTGCCTGATCTTCTTCTGCTAACACAGAGCTTTCCACTTTGCTCACTCTCTCCACTAACAGCCTCTGGCCTCACTATTTATCTCTCCACAATATCTTTCCTTGCTATTTCTCTCCCTTCTCTGTCCCTAGTCACCGCCTTTCTTTCTAGCCCCTAGCTTGCTCTTTGTCTCCCATTCATCTTTTATCTCTCTTTTCTTTCCACTCTCAGTCTCTAGCCTCACTATTTCTCACCCCAATCTCTTTAGCTTGCTGTTTCTTCCCCCTCCTAGCCTTGCAGTCTCTCTCCTCTGTCCCTTTGCCTTGGTATTTCCTCCTTCCTCCCAGCCTCTAGTCTCACTGTTTCTCTCCCCCTCCTCTTTTCCTTGGTATGTCTCCCTCCTCCTAGCCTTCAGCCTTGCTCTTTCTTCCTTATCACCACTTTATCTTGCTATTTCTTCCTCCTAGTCGTGCTCTTTCTTTTTCCCTTCCCAGCCATCTCATTCTTCACACAGACACGTACAGATCACCTTCCCAGATGGGGGCTCTGATGAAAGAGGAGGAGGTAAGAGGACCAGGTGGGGAATAGAGTGGATGAGTCTGGGGTTGAGGTAGAGAAAACTTTTTCTTTTCTATTGGGCTGGGGCCATTTTCCTTTCCTTTGGGGCTGGGGAGAAGTGTGTGTGGATAGGGTGAGCAGAGCAATCCTATGCAGGCCTACTCAGAAGTAATTTCCACAGAGTTCCATGTAAGCATGCATAGGAGTGCAACCTTAAATGGTTATTTTGCTGCGCTTCTGTAGAGTCAAATATGAGGATTGGCTTTGGAGTTCAGACCCTTCCTGTGCTTGTACTCAATTTCTTGGGTGAATTACTTGTCTTTTGACTAGCCAGGCCCCCATAGCAGCCATTATATGGCTATCCATATCCGGGGGAGCCATTTTGTGGTGGTGTCCACAGCACTTTCCCAACAATTCCCAAATGTGCCCACAAGTCCAAAATAGTGGGGGACCCCTGGTGTACACTGACTTGCAGTGGCTTTCAAGGACTTCAGGCAGGTTTCTTTCCCAGTTCTACCTGGAAATGCTGAGGATTTCACCTGGCACCTCCTGCATGCAAAGCAGGTGCTGTCCAACTGAACTTTGGTCTTTCTGTTAAAAATAAAGTAAGATTCCAGTCTTCATAGTTCTGACTAAAAGGCTATTTTTTGCCTGTTGCTGAAAAAGTACAAAGCTTTCACCAAGTGAGCTTCTCTGGCGAGGGCATTCCATATCTCAGGTGCTGCAACTGAGAAGGCCTCCTCTTCTGTCACTATCCGCCTAACTTTAGATATTGCTGGACTCGGAGGAGGGGGCCTTGGATGAAGAATGAAGGGTACAGGCAGGCAAATATAGAACAACATGGTCCTTTAAGTAGCCAAGCCCAAGGCCACTTAAGTTATTTATAGGTAACATGCAGGGTTGGCAGAACAATTTACCATATTTTTCCAGGCCTAAATAAAATCACAGTTTGGAAAGAGAAGGAATTTATCACTTAGCTAATTTTCCAAGGTCTTTGAACAAATTTCTTCTTTTGCCACATTTTGTGAGCACCACCCCATTAAGATGGTAAATGCTGAATGAAAATCTGCTTGGAGACCTAGGTGAATAGATTAATATTTACAGTATGAATACTTTGAAGACATGCCCCTTGGTCTTTGTTAGAGGTGTTTGTTATTGGCAAGGATATTTCAATACTCTTGTGTGTGATGAAGTGGGGCAAAAGATTGTAAATTAAGCCCTGCTGTCTAGATTTTCAAATAGCTGTGAAATGAATCAACAGGGAATGCTTCAGTGGAACACCATAGAGGACACCACTAGGAATCTTCTCTTAAAATAATAGTGACACAAAGGCAATTCCTCTTTTACGAATAGCAGACCGTTCAAGGAAATGTTTATCTCCCATCTTACTTGAATGGCTTTGACATAATAGCTAAAGAATCTTGAGCTCACACCCAATTTCCATGCCTTGGTTCTCTCATCTTCCTTTTACTGCCTTCATGTTTCTTTGTTAAGGTCTCTTGTGCAGAAACGCCATTCCTTTAACATCATCCCCAGTTTCCTTGATCCTCCAGCATCCTCTTACTAACTCTGAATTTTTAATTCTGCTGCCGCAGTAAAGAGACATTGGCTTAAGTCTAGGTGGTCCTTTAAGGTCAACTTGAGGGACAGTTCATTGGTTCTGTTGCATACTGTTATCTCTATGTAAGGATAATTTGTTGACCTCAACAAGTATTTTACAAACCTTAAGATTTACAATGATTGCTCTCAGTCATCCTGTTAAATAAAGGAATGCAATAAAAGGTTTGGTATGTAATATGGGGTTATGAATATAACCTGGCTATGATGCCTCCACCTCCCATAGAGTGTGGAGAGCAATGTACATCTGAGACAGGGCCAGCTTCAGATTGGAAAGGTCTCTGGGCAAAGTCCCTGGGATCCCTTGTTGGCTTATCTGGCTGTCACAGCAACAGTACGCTGGACATGTGGGTCTTGTCACCATTTTAATTTCCCCCAATGTAGCATTATTTCCTGGCATTTCAATGGCAGCTAGACTCAGCCACTCAGCACTGCTTGAAATGCCAGACCGGAATGTTTTTTAAGGAAGTGTCGGCAAGTAGGCCCTGCTAGAGCCCTGGCAGGTGCCCAGTGGTGCCAGGTGCTGACTCCATCTGTAATCTGAGTGTAAAAGGAAGCTTGTATGTGTTTGCCCCCTGCAGAAACTTTATTTTAGCCTTTGCCCCATATACATTCCAGGCCCAGGTTATGAAAAGGCTGTTCGACCTGTGCCAAATGGTCTCAGTCAAAGTTCTTGTTCTCTCCAGCCAAAGGATATTTGATATCTAGCTTTTTGTTCTTTCTTCAAGCTGAAAGGTGAAGATCTCTTTAGTCTTGGTCTCATCCTGAGAAAACGATAACCTGTAAAGTAAATGGAAATTGATGACCAGTTAATTAATCTCCTGTTCGGGTGATCTCTTTGATATGGGCTATATGGTAAAACCATAGCAGCCTTTCCCAAGCTGGTGTTCTCCAGATGTTTGGAACCACAACTCGCAGCACCCCTGACCATAGGCCATGCTGGCTGGGGCAGATGAAGCTGTAACCCAAAACATACGGAGGGCACCAAGTTTGGAAAGGTTGAATAATAGTATGATAGGCCTTTCTAGGTTTTTTTTTTTCCTAACTGATTAAGTTTAACAAGCATACCAAGTCACTAATTAAGAGGTGAAAATACTGCATATACTGATTGAAACAAGTTTTTCTTGCCAAACATTTTGGAAAGTCATCTTTAACATAATTGCCTAGATAAACAGTAGCTTAAAGCACAGTAATCAGCACCCAACAATATCATAAGAAGGCTTTTTCTCATATTTTGCCCTGATAATTGAGTTCAGCATCCTAGCACAGTGCTCAAATGACAGAGCATGTAAACATCTATTCTTCCCAGTAGAGTGCAATTAACAAGTTCAGCATCCTAACACAATGCTCAAATGACAGAGCATGTAAAAATCTATTCTTCCCAGTAGAGTGCAATTAACAACTGTGTATGTGCTTATACAAAGGTATGTTTTTGCATGATGGACTTTTTCCATTGTTAGTAGCACTGATAACCAGTTGAAAAGCCGGCAGTCCCACATTATGCCTGGAGTTCGCTTGTCTACTTTGCAACTCTTTCCTGATACCTTCTGGGTGCCTTTAACCACCTTAGATTCCTCTTAAAATTCAGTCTTGGGGCACATCAGCCTGCTGTGTTTCAGAAGAGTTTGGAAGTCATTCAATTCAGCACTGGCACTATGTGCTCAGTCTGTTCCTCTCACTGTCTTGTTATAACACTGTTGCTCGCTGTGGGTTTTTTATAATGGATATGAATAGAATTAAATAAGTAAAAGCAGCATGTGGTACCACCACCTTTCAGAGACTGCATGGGTAGGACTGTGCACTGTCATGAGTGCAGAATGTGGATTCCTTTAATTCCACTGCCCTGTTTTTAGCCCTTATGGCTACGGAAAAAGGCTTCAAAGAGTACATGCAATTTCTAGTGGTATTCCAGAAGCCAGAGCATCACATAATAGTACTTCCTGTGGTCAAGGATAGGGCTCAGGTGTCCTACATAGTGTTTCCCCTCACCTGTAACCAATAGAAACAGAATAAATTTTGCAAAATTAAGCATGTAATCTATGCATGTTGTAGGATTAAATCCTACCTTGATAGAAAATTTTGTGGGGGGTTGGCTTTGTTTAAAACTATGAGTACACACAGCTCTGACTGCAGATTTCCATTATAGATAATCTAAATCTGCTTCAGGAGGGGAAGAAAATTAGCACTTGGATGTAGAAAGTGCCTGGATTATGTCTGCTGTAATGAGCAGTAGTAAATACTAGGCACAGTAAAATAAATGTATGCTATATGGGGTCATCCTTGAAGACAGTTCAGAAGCTACAACTCAGAGAAAATCTAACAGCTGCTGTTAAGGAAAGCGCAGAGTAAAGGGAGCACATAAAGCTAATACTGCTCCTATTTGAACTTGCTGTCACTAAATTTGGAGAACCAACTCAAGGTGCTGAACAGAATTAGTAACGCCCAATATAGTGTTGGCCCGGTGCCTAAGTGGGAGAGTGTCCTTGTTTAATGAACCCCTTGCTTATTTTCAGGCCATATTTTTGTCTAATTGGAAGGTATGATCTGCTGAAAAATGGAGTAAGGCTTTGTCAAGGTAGAATAAAGTGGGAGCAGGGAACCTGTGGCCTTCAAGATGTTGGATTACAGCTACCATCATCCCTTACCGTTGGCCATGCTGGCTTATTGGGATTGGAGTTCAAGAACTTCTGGGGGTCCACAGGTTCCTTACCCTGGAGTAAAGACGTGCTGCAGAGGTTTGCCTACATTGGTTGTATGGAATAGTTTTATATTTATGATTTTGTAAGTTACTTTGGGATTCCTGCTGGGATAGAAGAGTAGGGTAAGCATGATATAAATCGGAGATCCACAAATGTGCCCACCACCAATGTGCATTTCTGATTCTGGTGAGATTGCTGATCCTGGAGAAGGGCAGGGGAATGCCCTGCACCTTGCAAGAGGATCAAGACTCTCTCCCTCCCAGCTTAGAGATGAGAAGGAAGAGGGTAAAGACTTGCTCCCTCAGTTGCACTGGGTTTGGAAGCATATGGAACACCTTTGGACCTCAGCATGGTAACCCTCTCTTCCCCCTATGGAGACAGGCAGTCAGTTGCTACCACAAATTTTGGTTGGCTACCAAGGACCCTTGTGAATACTGTCAAACAAAATGCTGAAAGGAAACCAGTTTTCCAGGGATTTAAAAATATTTGCTGAAGATAATTAAATTATCCATGAAAATGAACAAATGTTGCCTTTGGGAAAAGGGTGCAAGTCTGATAAGAGCATCCTTGTTTTTGCACTAGCATTAACATTTCTATAATTTAGTGCAGTATTTGGGTATTGGATATCCTGCGTTCATCTCAAACTACCTTACCATTTTTTAAATTGAAGGCTTCTAAATCTCATTCCCTTCCACATTACTAGTTTGGCTGATTACAAAATTACATAATGTCAAGATTTAAAATGAAATTTATCCTTGAAAGTTACCAATAAGAGGAAGAATTGACCAGATATATGTCTGTTAGAGAAAATTAAATGCATTGTGATAATGTGACAGATTTAATGATTAATCACTATCTTTCAAAACTGCCTTTTTGAGGGCTGCCGTTTTAGTCTCTTTTATTCAAGCTTGTAGATATCTACTGCCAACTTCAGACTTCCATAATCCTACTTTCCTATGTATCTTTTCTTTAATGACTTCTTTCCTCCTTGATGATAAGGGGGAAATTCTGCTAGCTGGAGGCTTTCACAGGCAGTATGAATTCTTGTGATTTTCAAAAAGCTATGCAGATACCAGAGCATACAGATATGTACAGTCCTTTGCAAACTCAGCCTGAGGTCCATAAGGAAAATCTCTATATGTATGTTCGCTTCCTCCAAAAACTTTATGCTCCATGGTGGTTCCCCTTTAGAGAAGGCGGGGGGCAGTAAGACTTCCTGCCCCAGCCACACACTGTGAGGAATGTATTTGGGGAAAGTGCTCTTAAATCTTCCTTAAACGGCTTAGAGCTACTGGGGAGGGAAGTTGGGTTACTGACCTTCCATGCAGGGCATGTAGCTATTACTATGGGATTGAATGGACCTTGTGCCTGAAGTATGGGGTGGGCATTAAGCCTCTTACCCTTCGTCCCAATCAGCCACTTGAGCCTCATGTGGAGTAGAATTCTTATGGGGTATACTAGTGCTGCATGGGGATTCGGGAGTCTCAGGGAGCATTATGTAAAGGAACAAACCAGATGGGCCTGTTTAACCCCTTCTTCTCCTGCAGTCATGTACAATGAGGAAGCTAGCTATTGGGGAAACACTAAAGAACTTGAGCCATTTTTCTCACAGTTGAACAGCTGGAAGTCTAAAATGTTCCCAAGCAGCTGCATTCTCTATTAAGAACTGTAGTGGTGTGTTCAGGGGGTGGGCCTAGACCTTTTGCCCCAGCCATTCTACTCTGTGAGGAAGGAGATTGGAGGGAGATGTTCGTCACCATTGACCCTCTTGTTGGAAATGTTGGAAGTCCCTCTGGTGCTAAAAAGGAAAGTCTGCCGGGAACTCACTGGGGTAAATGTGCCTTTATTGATAGAAAAACCTGGAGACTGGAAATGGATTGGTGCAATTTCATTGACACTTCTGTGGTAAATAACTTTCAAGATATGCAGGCCTGCCTTCTGAAAAAGCCTCCACTGGCACCAGTGGAAACCTTAACTATTGGGCAGGTTCCCCACCCATGCTGTAAGCTTCTGGTAAAGACTTCCCTATAGCCTTCTAGGACAATTGTTGTTGTTAGTAATCTTGTTTGTTTAGTAAAGAAATGCTTTAGATACTTGACTAATATTTGAGACTGTCTGACCAGTCAACTGACAAGTTCTCTCCTGACCACTGAATACTACACCAGTGTGTTCATTGACCGCAATTATTTAAAGGTGTGAATAGGCCCTAATTAGCAAAGAAAAGTGTGAGCAAAATATTAAGATGGAGGGCAGATAGGCAGCCAGTCCTGCTTGGGTTCCATTTCATAATCCATGGAACCTCATGAAGACAAAAGCCAGCCATAAAGAGAATTACTAAAACATCTCAGGGAGTGTTGTAATTAGAATCTTTTGAGATATCCTTAAACCATTTCTCTGATAAAATGGCAAATCTCTGCATGTCTGTGTCCCTCTAGTAGCAGCTTCCTGTTGTTCTAAGTAAATCCTGTTTCAAGTTCCGTAGGGAACAAATATCCTTTTATAGCCCATATGTTGCAGCATCCATTTCCTTGTAGAATAGTCATTATGTAGGAGAATGCGTCCCAAATGACTATCTGAAATATGATTTCAGAGTTGCAGTTTTGTGTGGGAAATATTGATCTAATACATCACTTGTTTTATCCTTGCCCTAACCCCACTGTGTACTACTTTTGGAAGGTTTGTGTGTAGGCAAGTGTTTGTACCTTCCATATGACTCTTTCTATGAAATAATTGTTAAAATGATTGCTTTCATAGTCCATCCCTATCCATATAATCAAATCCAAATATATAGGTAATGGTGATATTTGATTATATATACTTATTTCTGTTCCTGAAGATGCTTTCTGATCATAACATGGACCTGTTTATTATTATTGTACTTTCCTTAGTGTATGAACGCTGGTTTTGTAAACCAGGGGTCCCCAACCTTTTTTTGGCTAATGGACACACTTATAACATTGAAAGTTTTGTAGTTGCCATCACAAAATAGCTGCCATAGGGCGTATAGTCAGTAACGAAACACCCATTTCACTGAAACAAATTCTGGGGAAATAAAGATGGCAACTGGAGCAAACACTTTGCTTTGAAGGGTCCATGATCTGCACCTGGTGTGGGAGCTGGAACTAGAGTTAGAGCTATTGCTGGGGCCTGGCTGGGGAGTACTAGAGCAACTGGACTTACTGGACTCAAAGGAAGCTGTTAACTGAGCAAAGGTCCAAGGGAGTTTAAGGGGTTTATATATACACTGCCAGCTCCTTCTCTCACTGATTCTTTGCTCACAGCTGGGTCTATTCCCTCTTCCTGGGAAGACTCTTTCTCCTGAGTAACTCCTTCCGAATAGACCCCTGACAATTGAGCCTTCTGGCAGTCAGATGGGCACTTGTCCAGCAATTCAGAGTTTCCCACCTGATCTGCTACTTTATTTGCTCTGCACATGCAGAGGACAAGGGAGGAGAGTTGGGGACTGAGGCTCAGGATAGGGTCAGAGGGGTTATTGAAGGAGCCCCAGTGAGGCATCCTGAGGCTGCTTTTGGTCTTCTACAGATTCTTCCAGATCTTCTGTGGGAAGGGGGGTTTCAGTGGAGTACCAGGAGCCTGGAGACTTCAGTGGAGTCTCCAGGTTCTGGGTCGGACAGGATCCTGACACTTTGCCAGGGAGCACTGTGGTGCTTGTGGGAGCTCCTTTCTGGCTTTCACTGGCTGGGTCAGACTATCTCAGCAACCAGTGTGGTAAAGTTGGGCCAGGGAAGCGTTGGTATAACCTGGGGCAGCCCTACATATAGTTCCATGGGGGAAAGGTAAAACTTAAAAAAAAAAACCCTGCCATTAACATGCCATGTCATGTTATATAACATGTGAGAAAGAAGAGTGGGGAAAACTGTTCCTATCCACCTGATGTTGAGGCTGGATTATTCAGCAGTTGGTTTGAGGCAAGACTTAACCCTAGAACTTGCTTTCAGCCCTGGAATATGTGAAGAGTGCTTTCTTTCATAGGACCACTTCACTTACAGATTATGTCAGTGAAAAATCCTGTGTTGATCTGCTTGTTCATAAAAATTATGTTTTTCCTTTGCTGTTGCCTCAAGAGGTTGGCGTTAAATTGCAGAAGTGCCCCTGATCTGATTTGGGGACTGAGCAGACTATTCTGCAAAGGTTTTGGAGGACTTAGGACAGTTGTTTATATCTTATTCCAATTTGTCATAGCAGAATGAGGTAATAGAGCAGATTGAAATACTTCAGCATGCAGGTCAATGATCACAGTGTTGAATGGTCCATTATGTTAGTGGCTTCCTGCAAACAGAAACAAAAATCAACATCATGTAATGCGTTATGCTAGAAAATATTTGCAAGGAGTGTTATATACAGGGTAGCAGTCAAGCGGTATGTCCCATGTGTAGCCTGTAGAGAGAGTCCATTGTACATCTCATTCCCACGTAATTCTGCAGTATGTGTAGATCTGCTTAAACCTACTTGTGTAGCCAGTGTGTGTTTGTACTTCATACTGCAAGGTTCATATGAGTAGTTAACGTAGGCTTCCACTTGACTTCTCTCCTCCCTTCCTTGGTTTGTATTCTATCCTGCTTACAGATCACATCTTGTTTGTTCTCTTCCCCCCCCCCCGCCCCCCAACCATTTGAAATGTCTTTTGTTCCATTTTTATAATTAGAAGGTAACTGTTTCAATGGACAGTCCTCATTTACAGTGATAACCAAAACTTCCCTTACCCTGCCAGTGTCTTAGTTTCTTATGATGGCATGTTGGGTGATAAGGAAATACAATCAGACAGCTGTCACTATGTCTCCTGGATCACCTGATTTGTATGGTCTTACACTTTAATGGTTTCTATATCTAGATAACTTTCTCATCTCTAAAATGCAGGAAGTAAACTTCCCACTACTGTAGACAGTTCACTTACATGGCCTGAAATATCAGCCTCAATTGTCTTTCTTACTACTTCATATCCAAGGACTCTGTAAGCTGCTCAAGCCGGCCTGTATTTGGTGTTGTGGTAGACTTTTCCTTTAAAGGGTAGCTTTCTGAAATATTGGTGCCTCTGAATATCCATCACTTTTTAAAAGTTAAATGTGGATATGACATACATGTTTAAATCCTGTATGAATCCTGTATGAAGGCAGCATTGGCTGCAGCTCTCTGTCAAGCATGCAGTGAGTGGCAAACACAGACTTACAGCTGTTTAATATGTGAATTATGCTGTTTTGTAAGAAGATATTTAAGGAAATGTAGGATAAGAAGCATAAACCCACTTGCATAGAATAGTGGCATTTGTATAGGTGTGCTGTTCAGACGCGTGGCCTACAGCACAAATAGTGTGTGGCAGTCTCTAAAATAGGTCCAAGAAATGGTTATTAGCTTCCAGGTTCAGTAACCATCAGCAAATAATCAGTCACATCTTCTAGATCTTGTGTAAGTCTGACATTTGTTGACCTTTTGAGCATTCACATTTCTGTGTACTTATGGCCATAGTATGTCTGTGGCACGTCAGCTGTTCTTCCTCTCCTCCTCCTCTAACAATACAGAACAAAATCATTATATGGCAAAGCTGTTGGTGGTGTCCCTGTGACAACTAGATGGATTGTGAGTCAAGAATCCCAGTGCATTAGTGCTATTCTCTGGAGGCTTTTGTGGATGAGCCTCTGTTGGTTTTATTCTTTGCCATCTGCAGGTTCCACATTCAATCCTGGATCTGCCTCCAGGGTCCTGGAATGGTGCACCTTCTGGACTAATTATGTCTGGTATTTGAACAGCAGTCTGCTGATTTTAAGAGCCAGCTATCCAGGCTTTTTTTTTTCAAACCTAGTTACTGTGTTTTATTTCTATCCACCTAAATAGTAGTCTATATTTCATGCTTCTTGACAGTGTACCTTACTGTAGGGGCTCTGCACAGTCAGATGGGGTCACTAGTCTGCCCTGTTGTTGCAGACACCTTTTGAGTATGGAAAATGCAGGAATGGCTTTTGTTACAATGTTATAAGTATTTATACCCATGTCATCTTGTGCTTGAGGCAGTTTAAGGCATAATTACAACTACAGTATCCCCTATTAAAAATGAAATTGCAAATAAGAGTAAAAACATCCCAAACCAGCAGCAAATAAAGTTTGACCTCTGCCCCAAATGCCTTCCTAAATGGAAAGCTTCTGTTGCAGCCCCTTCTGAAAAAGCCATCAGGGATGTGCTTTGGCAGATCTCCTGGAGGCTAATTTAAGAACCCTGACACTACCACTGGAAGAAGAGCTACCCCATGCTGTGTTTCTTCCTTGCCAACATGCAATGATAGAACACAGTGCAAGGCAACAGATGCTGATCTTAATTGTGGCAAGGGAGAGACTTATGGGGAGAAGTGACGGTTTGGGCATAAGAAAATTTCAAGCATGGTGCCCCCATGCCACTAATACCCAGTGTACACCCAAACTGATGAACTGGGGCGTATAGACCCCCAAACTAAGCTTGGGCCACCCCAACTCTTGGAGAGTGGCCTTTACGAGACGCTACAAGTCTGCATCTGGCTCCCACTTTTTCATGACTACCCAGTGTTTAAATGAACCCTGGGCAGCTGTGGCATGCAAATGGGACCTGTCTGTTAGTTCTCTTACTCTGGAGCACTGTTTTATTGCCTGTGTTTTATATTGTGTGTAAACAGTTTTATAAGCTGACATGAGCCTTGGAAAGGCAGCAGAGAAATATTTTATGTTGTTTCTGCTTGTCTGTATTTTGGCGAACTTCTTGTCCTGTTGAATCTCTTAAGCATACATCAGTGATTAACCCAGAAGAGCGCAACGTGCGTGAGCTTCCAATGTCAATTGTATCTCTCTATTGCCTTGTATGTTATGCAGTGTATGAAACACAATATTGGTAATTGTCAACAGATTGGCAAAGTGTATCATAAACAAATAATAAAAATAGCTTTGAGTAGGGTGTTTCCAGGTGACCATTGTCCTTTTTGTCATTGAGGCCTGTCTGAAAGCTTGCCAAGAATTGAAACTATTACTTGGCTTTGGTAAGGGTACATGGGAACTTTTTGGGTGTTCATAGCATTATGCCCATAATTTTTGCTTTACTTGAGCTACATGTTGGTAAATTACAATGAGTGTGTACGACTTCTAAGGAGCCAATAGTTTTAGCAAAATAGCTCCTCTTTAATTGTAAACTTGTAGAGCTGGAACATACTCTAAGCTGAAAACAGCTCAGACTGGTTTTCCAGGCTTTGCTAATACAGCAGTTCTAGCTGGGTATGGACAATGTCCTTGGTGTTCAGTGTAATGCCTGTCTGCCTAGCTTGTTTTCTAAGTACGTAGTTGCTACAACAGGGTTTCCTAGCAAGCAAAAACTTTGGTGGATAACTAAGGACCAACTCTGACTTTCTGGTACCTTTTTACGACATACATAGGGAAACAGAAAATAGTCACGAGCACAAGACTTTTTTACACTGCAGTGGTGATTCAGTCACACAAATCTTGGTCCATCAAACTCAGAACAAACAAAAGGGAAATGTGAAATGGTATAGCACCTACCACAATTCACTGCCTTATAATGTAGTGATTGCCATTAGGTTGTTGTTCAGTCGTTAAGTCGTGTCCGACTCTTCGTGACCCCATGGACCATAGCACGCCAGGCCTTCCTGTCCTCCGCTCTCTCCCGGAGTGTGCTCAAGTTCATATTCATTGCATCAGTGATACTATCTAGCCATCTCATCCTCTGCTGTCCCCTTCTCCTTTTGCCTTCAATCTTTCCCAGCATCAGGGTCTTTTCCAGGGAGTTTTCTCTTCGCATTAGGTGGCCAAAATATTTGAGCTTCAGCTTCAGTATCTGTCCTTCCAATGAGCACTCAGGGTTGATTTCCTTTAGGATGGACTGATTTGGCCTCCTTGCTGTCCAGGGGACTCATAAGAGTCTTCTCCAGCACCACAGTTCGAAAGCATCAATTCTTCGGCGCTCAGCCTTCCTTATAGTCCAGCTCTCACAGCCATACATTACTACTGGGAAAACCATAGCTTTGATTAGACGGACCTTTGTCGGCAAGGTGATGTCTCTGCTTCTTACTATGCTGTCTAGGTTTGCCATAGCTTTCCTCCCAAGGAGCAAGCGTCTTTTAATTTCATGGCTACAGTCACTGTCTGCAGTGATCTTGGAGCCCAAGAAAATAAAATCTGTCACTGCTTCCATTTCTTCCCCTTCTATATGCCAGGAAGTGATGGGGCCAGATGCCATGATCTTAATTTTTTTAATGTTGAGTTTCAAACCAGCTTTTGCACTCTCCACTTTCACCCTCAACAAGAGGCTCTTTAGATCCTCTTCGCTTTCTGCCATTAGGGTGGTATCATCTGCATATCGGAGGTTGTTGATAATTCTCCCAGCAATCTTAATTCCGACCTGTGATTCATCCAACCTGGCGTTTCTCATGATGTACTCTGCATATAAGTTAAATAAGCAGGGCGACAGTATTCAGCCTTGTCGTATTCCTTTCCCAATTTTGAACCACTCGGTTGTTCCATGTCTGGTTCTTACTGTTGCTTCTTGACCCTCGAACAGGTTTCTCAGAAGACAGGTAAGGTGGTCTGGTACTCCCATCTCTTTAAGAATTTGCCAAAGTTTGTTGTGATCTACACAATCTAGGCTTTAGCGTAGTCAATGAAGCAGAAATAGACGTTTTTCTGGAATTCTCTTGCTTTCTCCATGATCCAGCGAATGTTGGCGATTTGATCTCTAGTTCCTCTGCCTCTTCGAAACCCAGCTTGTACTTCCGGTAGTTCTCGGTTCACATACTGCTGAAGCCCAGGTTGTAGAATTCTGAACATAATCTTACTGGCATGTGAAATGAGCGCAATTGTGTGGTAGTTTGAACACTCTTTGGCATTGCCCTTCTTTGGAATTGGAATGTAAACTGACCTTTTCCAGTCTTGTGGCCACTGCTGAGTGTTCCAAATCTGTTGGCATATTGAGTGCAGCACTTTAACAGCATCATCTTTTAGGATTTTAAATAGCTCAGCTGGAATACTGTCATCTCCGCTAGCTTTGTTTTTAATAATGCTTCCTAAGGCCCACTTGGCTTCACTCTCTAGGATGTGCGGCTCAAGTTCAGTGATCACACTATCATGGCTGTCAGGGACATTAAGATCTTTCCTGTATAGTTCTTCTGTGTATTCTTTCCACCTCTTCTTAATCTCATCTGCTTCTGTTAGGTCCCTGCCTTTTTTGCCCTTTATCATGCCCGTCTTTGCACAAAATGTTCCCTTGAGATCTCTGATTTTCTGGAAGAGATCTCTAGTCTTTCCCATTCTATTGTTTTCTTCGATTTCTTTGCATTGTTCATTTAAGATGGCCGCCTTATCTCTCCTTGCTATTCTCTGGAACTCTGCATTCAGTTGGATATATTTTCCCCTTTCTCCCTTGCTTTTCACTTCCTTTCTTTCCTCAGCTACTTGTAAAGCCTCATCAGACAGCCACTTGGCTTTCTTGCATTTCTTTTTCTTTGGGATGGATAGAGTTGCTGCCTCCTGAACAGTGTTACCGACCTCCGTTCATAGTTCCACAGGCACTCTGTCTATCAGGTCTAATCCCTTAAATCTATTCGTCACCTCCACTGTATATTCATAAGGGATATGATTTAGGTCATACCTGAATGGTTTAGTGGTTTTCCCGACGTTCTTCAATTGAAGCCGAAATTTTGCAAGAAGCAGCTCATGATCTGAGCCACAGTCAGCTCCAGGTCTTGTTTTTCCTGACTGAATAGAGCTTCTCCATCTTTGGCTGCAAAGTACATAATCTCATTTCGATATTGACCATCTGGTGATGTCCATGTGTAGAGTCGCCTCTTGTGCTGTTGGAAAAGAGTGTTTGCTATGATCAGCGTGTTCTCTTGGCAAAACTCTATTAGCCCTTGTCCTGCTTCATTTTGTACACCAAGGCCATGCTTGCCTGTTATCCCGGTGATTTCTTGACTTCCTACCTTAGCATTCCAATCCCCTATGATGAACAGGACATCTTTTTTTGGTGTTAGTTCTAGAAGGTGTTGTAGGTCTTCATAGCTTCTTCGGGCTCAGTGGTTGGGGCATAGACTTGAATTACTGTGATGTTGAATGGTTTGCCTTGGATTCGTACTGAGATCATTCTATCATTTTTAAGATTGTACCCCAGTACTGTGTTTCCCACCCTTTTGTTGACTATGAGTGCTACTCCATTTCTTCTAAGGGATTCTTGCCCACAGTAGTAGATATAGTGGTCGCCTGAATTAAATTCGCCCATGCTTGTCCATTTTAGTTCGCTGATTCCCAAGATGTTGATGTTCAATCTTGCCATCTCATGTTTGACCACCTCCAGCTTACCTTGATTCATTGATCTGACATTCCAGGTTCCTAAACAATATTGTTCTTTACAGCATCGGATTTTCTTTTCACCACCAGACACATCCACAGCTGAGTGTCCTTTCGGGTTTGGCCCAGCTGCTTCACTCTTTCTGGCGCTACTTGGAAATACCCTCTGCTCTTCCCCAGTAGCATATTGGACACCTTCCGACCTGAGGGGCTCATCTTCCGGCGTCATATCTTTTAGCCTTGTGATACGTTCCATGGGGTTTTCTTGGCAAGAATACTGGAGTGGGTTGCCATTTCCTTCTCCAGTGGACCACATTTTGTCAGAACTCTCTGCCATGACCTGTCCGTCTTGGGTGGCCCTGCACGGCATAGCTTATGGCTTCACTGAGTTACGCAAGCCCCTTCGCCACAACAAGGCAGTGATCCATGAAGGGGCTCTAGTATAATAACTATCCCCAAAGCCTCTGTGCAATACTGCCATCTAGTGGCACAATCATGTTAGCTCTGCCTTGTTCACTTGAACATTGGCTCTCTTGTGTAATACATACTTAAGCATTTCATCTCTGCCCCACCTCATCAACTTGTTTAGACTAGCCTGATACTTTTAGAAGTGAACTCTTGATAGCAGTAAAGAAAGACTTACTGCTGAAGGAAATTTCTCCATTGTAATAGGATGTCAGGAGCGCCCTAGCTGCCTCTTGCAGTCCCCACCAATAGCCAACTCAGGACACAGACGACGAGGAATTCTTTCTGAGACTTTATTCCTTTATTACTTTATGACTCTCAGATACTAATCACTAGTGACAAAGCAAGGAACAGCACTGGGGAAAGATAGCTGAGTAGCCTAAGCTCCAGGTAAGGCAGTTGGTCCCCGTTTGAATGAGAATCACGGGAAGACCCTGAACTTATGGGCTAGGGAGAGATCCTCCCTCTTTCCCTTGGGTCCTCGGGACGCGACCGTTGTTTGCGTGCCAAATGAGCGCTATGCCTCCTTTCCGCGCCCTCCATCTGTTGTCGCTCCCTGCATCTGCGCCGAGCGTCCAGCAAGCCCCCCTCCAGCGCTCTCTCACTGCCAGGGTCACTATCTATCCCAGGGATGCTGGCAGGAGGAATCTCTGCCAGCTGCTGTGCTTGTGAGAGATGAGCAAGCTCCTCTCCCACGGATTGCTGTTCCTCCTCAGAATCAGAACTGCTCTGGGGCTCTGTTAGCTCAGTTTCCACCCTGACATAGGATTAAATGTATCATATGCAATCTTATAATTAAAATTGCAACTGTTTATAAAAGCCGAATGGGCTGTGACCTTGGAATACAAAGCTATAGCAGGAATAGATGGACTGGCTACCCAAATCAGGGACCTGGAGCAAGTATTCACAATAGAGCTGAATGGATTGGCACTGAGGGTGTTAAGAGCTTACTGTAAAATGGTGTCGTCTTTTCCAACCTGAATCTTTCATTCATATTTGAATTTTGGAAATAATTCACTCATGGTACTGTGAAGATTTCCCTAAAGTGACAAATGAGAGTGGAAGACGACATTGTAACCTCCCTGTAGCTTCAAGGTGCATAAGGCCAAACTAGACGGGACATTGTTTACATGATCACAATTAGTGTCTAGCGTTGCAAATTGAAATAGCTGCCAGAAGATCAGGATTGTGGCACATAGTAAGGCTTAATCTCTCTCCTCACACCATGATCCCAGTGAAAATCCCACCCACCCCCCAGGTGCTCTTAGTCATTGTTGTTAATAGAACCCTCCTTCCTGAGGTCAATAGAGGGGGGGGTCATCAGGACCGTGGTGTGAGGGGAGAGGGTTAAAATCCCTCCCCATGTGCCATGTTCCTGATCTCTTTCTCGCTCCTCTGCCAGCAAGACAGCCATTGGACAGCCATTTGTCAGGGATGCTCTGACTTGGATTCCTGCATTGAGCAGGGGGTTGGACTCGATGGCCTTGTAGGCCCCTTCCGACCCTACTATTCTATGATTCTATGATTCTATAAGAGTACATTAGAAAAAAGTTGCAGTTGCACAATTAACATGTCTAGTTTTGGCCCTTGGTTTCCATAATGGTGGTTGAAATACTGTGGCTTTTAAAAAGTTGGCAACCTGACTACCTCAAACTGCTGGCACCTATGAACTTGAAATATTCACCTCTGTGCTGGCTGCTGCTGAATTAGCAGGGAGTTTTTCCTGGTGCTGACATTCTATCTGCCACAGCAAGGATTTTTAGCCACTGTTCTGATTATATGTGGTGGCCTTAGAAATATACCTTCCAACAAGGGGGGAGAATATAAAGTCTGTGTGAAATCTTCAATAGGTTCCATACAATTTGGTCTTTGCCATTTGAATTTAACTAGGAAAAATTTATGTGTACTTAGTGTAGTTTGCAATATGCTTTCTAGGTGGAATTTTGCTGAGCTAGTGTTCTGTGCAAAAGCCCAATTTTGTACATGCAGACTGTGACATGATGGCCCATTGAAATGTAACTGCATTGAAACTTACGTGTGCGGTTCTGGCAACTTTCATTATACCGCCTAAGACTGTTATTTCATTGAGATGACTTTCTCATGGTTAAGTTTTCAGGTATTTTGCAACTATAAATTAGGCAAACAGCTACTTTGAGTCTCAGAGCCATGTTTTCATGGCAGTCATAAAAACACACTACTTAAAATGCATTGGTGCGGCTATTTAGTTATTGTGATTAAATGTATCGTGAGTTTAAAAATGCAGGCCTGTATTTGTTCACTCCCTCTTTCAGAGTGGTCATTGTGTGAATAGGAGTGGCAGTATGTCTACCCATTCTTGTTTGCCCCCTCCCTGTTACAAATGTATCTTCTGAAGCTAGGGATTTCATAACCTTGTTGCTCTTGTGTATTAATATACACTAGTTGCTTTTTTTCTATGCATAAAATCTGTTAGACCATGCTGGCAGAGAAAGTTTTAATAGAACTGGCAACGTAAACATAGATTTTTTTTTAAAAAAAAAAAATTTACATTCAGTGAATATGTGAAGAGCGTATTAATTCTTGAGGGAGTTTGCCAGTGTATATTTGCAACTTGTAAAATCAGTATTGAAGTTTACTGGCAGCTAGCTGCCCAGAACTTTACAGAAGCACAGACTGTTCCTGGGCTGAACGGTAGCAGTCTGTAAGATAGGAAGTAAACGTTCATCATCAGTTGGTAGTCCGTAGCTCATAATTTTGGGAACTGAGCTAATTATAGACCAGTGATGGGCAACCTTTTGAGCTTGGTGTGTCAAAATTCGCCAAAAAACCGAGCATAACTCGGGTGGTGTGTCACTTCGAGAAAAAAACCATAATTTCGTGATATTTATAGTTTAAATAACAAAAATGTATAATTGTAATATATAACTGTATTTAATAAACCAAAAACTAATTATTTAACTTACCTGCTTAGTGACTTCTTTGTTCATCTGTCAGTCCGTTTCTTTTGTTGGTCTTGATATTATTTAACTTGTGTGGGGTGCCGTGAACTAAGATAAGTGAGGGGGAGGGGGAATTCTTTAACTAACCTGCCTATTAGTGACTTTTTTTGTTGCTGAATTTCATTGGCTAAACCTTCAATTGAAGGTTGGTATTTTGTACACTTCAAGCCCAAGCAAGCACTACTAACTTCATCTGTCAATCTGTTTCTTTAACACTGAGAATAAGGTCTCACAACGCTGAGAATAAGGTCTCACAAAAGTACGTAGAGGGAAAAATTGTGAGTAAAGCCATTGCTATATTTTTCAGGGTGCTAAAAGTGTCTGGTAATCGGTTCCAGGCACGCCAAATTTCCTGTTCGTAGTGGCACTCCTCTTGATTCTCCAAGCGGTACCTTTCCAGATTCTCAAGCTTTGACCTCAAGTCGATAAACACCTAAGCCCAGATGCTGTCTTGAAATTCTGCAAGTTGCATCTCCAAATCATCAATTTGCATCCATTGGAAACCATTTAATTCCAAACTACTGTAGACTACTACATCAGGATACTTAATTATTTTTATGGTCTGTTCTAGGCTTCTAAATTGATTAAATCTATCACTGAACTGGTCAAGTAACGAGTCTAAAACATGCTGGTACTTTATATGCAAGGGTTCCATTTCATTTTGTACAGCTGCACTGGCCTTCTCAAAATACTTTGTTACTCGAGGAAAATACTTATAATTTTTAGTTTCTACATCTCGCTTGAAAATTTTAAGTTTACTTTCAAAAGCTTTTATGTACCCAAACATAACGTCAATACTTTTGCCAAAACCTTGTAACTTTAAGTTCAGTTCGTTAATACGAACAGAGAGATCTATAAAAAGTATCAGGGTGTTGACCCACTTATCATCATTGAGCTGAGAAAAGTTTCCCAGATCCTTATCCTCCAGAAATACCTTAATTTCTTCAAAGCACTCCACAAAGCGCTCAAGAACTTTGCCTCGGCTCAGCCATCTTACATTATTGTACATCAGCAGTCCACTGTAGGTGGAATCAACTTCCAGTAAAAGTGCAGAAAATTCTTGCTTGTGAAGGGGGTGAGCAGCTATTAAATTAACTATTTTTGTAACAACTGACATTAAGTCGTTTAAGTCCGTGAATCCTGCCTTGGCACATAAAACCTCCTGATGGATAATACAATGAAAAGGCACAATCGGATGTCCAATAGCTTCCGTAAACAATTTGACAAATCTGACTTTTTTCCCCACCATGGTTGGTTCCCCATCTGTCGTCACTGACACAACTTTAGAGATATCAGTGCTTAGGTCATGGAATGTTTGTATAACAACCTTACATATTTCGCTTCCTGATGTACTTGTTGGCACTGATACTAACTTTATCAACTCTTCTCTCATTGTGAGACCATCAGAATATCGACCAATAATGGCCAACTGAGCATGTGATGTGACATCAGTAGTTTCATCAAGAGAGATCGAAAAATATTTACAATTACTTATGTCTCTCTTTAATTGATGTTGTACGTTTGTGTTCAGTCTCATTATTTGGTCTTTTATGATATTTCTACTGAGTGGTAACTCAGATATTCTCTTAATAATTGCATCTTTATTGTGCATATCGTGAAATAGAACTGGTGCACATCTTAGGAGAGTTTCTTTAATAACTTCTCCCTCAGTGAGTGCTTTTCCATGCTGAGCTATGGAGTGAGCAATGCTCAGACTTGCAGATGTTAAATTTGTAGAGCCTTTTATAAATTTAAGGATGGAATTAGATTGGCTGTTATAAAGGTGTAGCTGCCTGGAAATGTATTCCTTCCTTTCATCCTCACTTTTTTTCAAGAGCTGGGAATGATTAGTTTCAAAATGTCTATTTATATTCCACGTTCTGCTTACTACCGTTTCAGTACATAGAATGCAAAATGATCTGCCATTTTTTTCTATAATGCTATACATCTTGGTCCATGTCTCTTGAAAGGGTCGGCTACTGCTACTACCACTTCCTTTACTTAACCTTGTTTTTTTTTTGGGGGGGGGTTCTCCATCTGGGGGCCAGTGACAGAAGATAGAATTATAGATAGCCTGTTAGCCCTGCAGGCAATTAGGGGTTAACTAGCCTAACTGACCACAAGATGGCACATGTAACTGTCTTTTAGGAAAGGGCAGGGTTAATAAGCAGAAATAGGGGTTAATAAGGATGCACAACAGTAATAGTGGCGATATGGAGTCTGCACTATGCTGCAAAATAGCGTTCCTTATATAAATTAAGATGGCTGCCGCTATTTCTAATGGCAGGAAACGGCACCCATAGCACAGGCCCTCGCCTCTCCCAGCCTCCCCCTCACTTATCTCAGTAATGATGGTCAATTAGAAATCCACGACACCCCAGAACAGTAGATTGGATGATGGTTGCTGTGGTTATGTGGTTGCTGGTAATGGCGATCACAGGGCCCCCAGAGATGCGTCCCCCGCGGCATTCTGCTGCTCCCTGCTCCGCCGGCCGGAAGTGAGGTCAAAGATCCCCTAACGGCCTAACCGGAAATCCCAGAACTAGACGCTGTGTGCCGGAGTTCTGTTGTTTTGGCCTACAGACCTCCGGCACAGAGTGTCTACACTACACGACAGCAAATGTTTCATCCTCGGCTACTGCACCTGGCCGTGCAGTAGCCGAGGATGAAACGTCCTTCTCGGCATGCGGCCCCATACTTCTCGGCATGCGGCTGCGTGCGGCCACGTGTCATTGAAAATGGCTATGCGTGTCAGTGCTGTCACGTGTGTCATAGGTTCGCCATCATGGTTATAGACACTAAGTAGTCAAAGGGCATCAATAGGAGTGTCCTAGCCAGAACACATCCTAAATTATCCTGGTGAGATATAGAATGGAGTATCCAGTGGCTGGGATTGTATCCCAGAGCTGTTTCCAGCAAGGCTTTTATCCTGCAATCGTCATGCCTCAAACACGGAATTTTACAGGGGCTCCAAACAATATCATCTTCCACTTATATATAGCCTTCTCATGTTTTCCCACTGCTTCCATCTTTTTTTCTTACCAGGAAAAATCAATTAAGGAAGAAAAGACAGAATAGGTGCACAGTATCTTTTGGATGGTAGCACTAGGAGCCCTCCATTTGGAAGCACTCTTAAAGGTGTGGTGTGTCTTCTTTGGTAGTGTCACTGGATCAGTCTTAAGAGATCATAAGTATTAAAGTTCAGGTTTTGAACCAAACTGTTGATAACTTAAAGTTGGACTGCTTGCCTTTTAAATCTTCAATTTTTATGTAAACCTGGCTGACTTGGTAGCCAGTGTCCATGCAAACAAAGATCCAGAAATGTTTAAGATTATTAAAAGAAGTAGTCTTTGAGCTTGTGTGGAGCAGAACCAGTTGCCAGCAGTTTCCTGTTTGAAGTTTGCACTAATTAATATGCAAATTTAACATTGGGAGGAGCAGGAAGGGAGGTGACCAGCTGAGACCTTATTAACACAGTATCCAAGTCTCCAAGGTTATTGAAACAGATGTGTGGCAGGGAAATGAGAGTTCTGTTTCAATATTTAGCACAGCCTTCCCCAACCTAGTGCCTTCCCAGGCTTTGGACTACAACTTTCATGGTCAGTGATTCTGAGAAATGTGGTACAGAACATCTGGAGGGCACCAGGCTGCCTACCCTTGATCTGGAGGGTATCACATTGGGGAATGCTGCTATAGAATATATATAAAATATTTTTCTATACTTTCTAAGTAGCAAGGCTGCCTAGTTCAGAAAGCATAACTCTTTACCTGAATGTACCTTTGATATGCCAATAAGACTGTCACTTACTGTTAAGCTAGCTTCAACATTAATATATAGTATGAATTGCTTTTGTGACATGGTTTCTGCTTTTTTTATGTGGATCTGGAATTGCATATATGTCGGCATGCATACATACCAAACCTGTAACATCCACACACAAAAAGGCTGTACTGCACAGATCTTGGCCACAATCAGATGCATGAGCTTCAAAACACACAGATCAGGCTAGGCTGAGATCCATGTGCCAAGGATTTGCTAACAGGTTCTCTGGGAATTTCCCAGTGCTTGATCTAGAACTGAATACTTGGTCTTGCCCTCTGCAAAATGGGAGAGCTGGATCAAATACTCTGCACTCAAAAAATCTTATAAAGTATATGTGTTAATTATTACATTACTAAAAACACAACATTGCTACTAAATATGGTGCTGTAATTATGTGTGACTAGAACGAGGTCAGGTTTGCAAAAATAACTCATCATTCTTCACTCCCCATCACCTAAATGCCTGTGTTGCAGAGAACCAAATGTTGCTATTTGTCTGTTTATCATCCTTTTTCACTTCCAAATTGCTTGTTAACATAAGCTTCAATATATGTATAAAAACATCTCAACATTTGGTACTGTGACAGCTTCTTATGGTTAGGAATGTTACTAAGCCTAAATACATGGAACTAGAATAATTGCACATTCTTCCCTGTTTTCCCTTTTGATGATTTTTCCTTTTAGATTATAAGCTTCTCTGGGTAGGGATCTGTCCCCTTATACTCCAGAAAGCTCTGTAAACTTGTGGCACTACATTAATAAATAGTGATGCCCCATATGCATAATAATGATGCCCATATGCCAGTTTTTTGTGTGGTCACAACTCTATTGTTTCATTACAGGAATTGACTATAAGACCACAACAATCCTGTTAGATGGCAGAAGGGTGAAATTGGAGCTCTGGTAAGTTTGTATTGCTAAAATCACCAAATGTATTGGAATGGCTACCTGACCATAGAGAGAGATCTTGGATTCATAAGGATGATGTGCCTGTTAGCTTAGAAATAACTACTTTGGTTATCTGGATGTACTCATGAATATCTGTGTCATATTTCACACTAAGCAACATTATCACAGAATGTGGAACAGGCTCCTAATCCCTTCCCTGTCTTACATGGTCTGGCTTCCCAAGCAGTCCGTCCTTTTCCCTGTTGCTATTGTTTTGTTGTTAATATGCACCTAAAAGCAATAATAAAACATAAGCAAATATTATGTTTTATGCTATACATAACGTTGCAATAACAAAACATTGCCCACAAGATGCATGAGGAAAAGGAAGGAAAGACGGTGAGGGAAGAGACGCTAAGTCACTTCCCCACTCTTCAGTTTGTTGGTCATGGGTGTCTTATTCCTCTGGGCCAGTTTTATGTATTGCCATACATCTAGCCCTATGGCCTGAGGGTAGTGGTTCTTTAAATGTCTCCCCTGGACTTGCTGGCTTTCACTTAGTGTCTATTTTAAGGTCATTGATTTTTGGTTGTCTTCTTGGGGATAGTCTTCTGCACAAGCAGGATGGTGTGTGAACGTGGAGTTGCAATGTCTCTGCTATAATAACTTCCACTGTCTCTTACATGGCAAAGTGTAGTTCCCGGGTAATGCTAGTTGCTGTGGTAGAGGCGACATGAGCTCCTAGTTTGTGTGTTATGCTGCTTGTGCAAACAGAACACTCCATAGGCAATACACTGTGTCCCTATGTAAAGAGTTTGCTAAAATATGGCCCTTTGAATTATGCAGTAATGTGTGAACTGTTTAGAAACTTAGTTCCTCTGACTTCATTGCACAGAAAATCTGATCTCTCTGGGAAATCTGATATGTGGAAATGAGGGTGATGAGGCTTCCAGCTGCTTATTCTGTGCCCCTCCCAGGTCACTGAGCTCAGCAGGGCCCAAGGAACTGCAACATGCTCTGTGGCTAACCTGACCGCAGCTTGCACTTCAGTAGGCAGTTGCTTAGGTCAGCACAGCACTCTGCATAACATCACAGATGTCTGGTGATGCCCCTTGGTGTGCAGTAATGTTTAAATAGATTCAAAGGCATGACTTAAACTGACACAGGCTCTGAGGCAGCTGGTATCCTTAAGGCACCCTGCATCTTATTTACTACAGATCACGTTGTACTCCCCAAACACAGTTGTGAAAATCGCATGGTGTTCTGTTGGCCTCTGGAGTAGTAATTGAATGTTGGACCCAAATGTGTCTTCTCCAGCCAGAAACAGATGACTTGTTTTGTAGCAGCTTTTTAAATAAACAACTGAGAACTCTCTGTACTGCTGGGCAGTACTGAAGGACTGCTTCCAACATTTTGTGTGTGTGTGTGTGTGTGTGCACGCGCGCGTGTGTGTGTGTGTTTAGGGGAGGCATGGGTGGAGGGGAGACCACCAGTTTGACCTATGCATTAAGATGGCCTTGCAAATAAATCTTGGGTTTTGTGTGCTGGTAACATTCTGAGCCCACATGCCCATGTATACCAATAATTTCTGGCACATCCACATCTGAAAGAGAATTCATTGTTGTCCAGTTAACAAAACCTTCCTTAAGTGCACATCTGGAATCAATTTGCATTTCCCATAGAATAGTATGTAAGTGTATGAATGGCTATTTACCTTTCCTGATTGTACAAAGTAGCTATTGCATTTTAAAAGGCACTGTACTGTCTGTGATCATGTTCACATTCACAACAACTTTGTTTATAATCCACTTTTCTGCTTACAGTGGGCACATCCAAAGTGGCTTACAACAATGGTAAACATACACACAGCAAAAAAAAAATACGATATACAGTTTTAAAATATCAGAGTAGTGATATTTTAAAGCATAGCAAAATGTTACCAAACAAGCTAACACCCAGACTCCTCCAGAGCAAAAAGGGTTTCACTGCTCTGAGAAGGTGCAGGAGGGAGTGGGCCAGGTGAGTTTCCCAGAGCAGTGATCCTAAAGCCCAGGAATGGTGATGGAAAAGCCCTCCATACCCACCTGTCTAATCACCAAAGGCAAGGCAGAGCAGGTCCATTATCTTAGAATGGACAGGCTTATTGGGGCAGGATAAGGTCTTTCCTGGTCTCAGGCTGTTTTCTTATGTAGGGTGCTATGGTTATTAATTAATTTATTTCATTACTATACTGCCCAATAGCCGAAGCTCTTTGGGCAGTTCACAAAAATTTTACTGTGTACTTTTTGGTTTTAATAATACAAAAATATAAAAGCATTAAATTAAATGGTATTAGATAGGGGAAATGTGGCTGAGCAGTAATGACTTGACCAAAATCAACCAGTGAATCCATGGCAGAGTTGGGATTTAAATCCTTGCCTCCTGCATCTAACTCTACTGCATCATATTGGTGGTCCTATAGTTGAGTGAAGTCAAGTCCTATCACTAATAGCAGGAAGACAGACACCAATAAGCACTTAATATATGTGCTTTCTTGTGTCACTAGCCACCCATCTACATGTCCCAGAAATAGAATAGGAAGCGAGTACAGCTATGGTAACTTTGCACACAGTGTATGCCTGCTGGAGGACTTAAGCAGGATTTTACGCACAGATCTATTGCCACCTTCAAAATATTCAAAGGGAGGAAGGCCAGGGTTGAGCAAGGTCCAGAGATGTTTGCTGTAGCACATTGATCTGCATCAATTAATAGAGTGATGATAATGAGCTAGGATGTAGCTTGGAATGTGGATGTTCTGGGTTGATAAAAGGGCTAGAAAATTGTTAAAAGTTCTTAGAGGTTAACATCAAATCTCTATGTTCCTGGGCAGTCAAGGCATATGGGATATCTTTTGCACACAGTCGATTGGTGCTTAATAACATGAATTGTAAAATGTTGTGTGTATTATGCGGGAAAAAACACTTATGGGTTCTGTGCACAAGAATGATGTAGGGGACATGTCTGGGGCTGAAATAAAGGAGAGAAGCTAAAGCAGGCTTCTTAGGCATGGGGTGGGAGAGTACACCTAACACAAATCTCTTGAAATCTTTCTGTATATGAAGCACATCACCCTTGGGGAGAAATAGAGCTTAATGAAGCAGTCATCAGCAAGTGGAAAGTATCATCCAGAGTATAATGTGGTTCCAATTTTAACCAGTGGCTCACTAAATCATCAAGAACCTGTGGGGGAATGGAATGGTGAGGTCTGAATGCCTCCTATATTTTGATCTTTGTTTCAGGGATACATCTGGCCAGGGGAGGTTCTGTACCATTTTCCGGTCGTACTCCAGAGGAGCTCAGGTGAGTACTGCCAGCAATGCTACTTGGGTTCTGTTACTACTTTCCAGTGAAATAAATGTATGCACAAAGTTGCCATTTGTTATAATTGCTTATCAGTTTGTTAATGTCTGGAAGTGCATGGAAAAGACTGGAGGAGTCTGTGATTGTATCTGGGGTGGTTCCCACAATACATCCATATTGGCTTAGGTTGCAGTGTAGGATGATGGCAATGCTGAAACCAAATAGAATTTCCACTTCTCTTAGATTAGATGACTCCTCCCACTTCCAGGCTGATTTCTGAAAATGGGACTCACCTTGTGATCTGTTTAGATGTCTGAAAAATATATGCAGAATCTGGTATTTAGTCTTTGAAATATAGTGTGAAGTATGAGACTATCTTTTGCTTATTCAGTTTTGAGCTTGTGACTGAAACACCAGCTTTCTGAAATAGTCATTTTTTAATTTGTGTTTTGTTTTATGAAACATTCATTTCATTAGCGTAGCAAGTAAGGTCTCACCAACCTATTTATATGGCAAGGTTTCATTTAGCACTCTGACTTGTAAGCAGAAGATGCATTCCTAGGAGGGGACGGGAAGGAAACCTTCAGTGTTCAGTGCACAGGGTTCATAATCACAAGACCAGAAACAGGCAGAATACTTTGAAAGTGGCATGCATTTTGTAGCATAAGGTAGAAGTGAATTGCTTGAGCAGAAGGAAAAATGGAAGAATGAAGTGGGCTAAAGTAGGAGTTAACATATTGGGAGCATCTGCAGATAAGTCAGAATTGCTGACTTATCCTGGTTTATTGTGAATGAGCAATGTGCTGGTGTATGCAATTTGTTTGTTCCCAATTCATGCAAGGGGGAAAACAAGCCAAAAATGGAAAGCTTGCTTTGACATCTGTTCCAGTTTCTTGGTATGTTGCTAAATAAGCCAGGCTGATGAGCCAGAAATAAACTAGTGTTTGCTCTTGGCTCACAAATCCTGGCTTGTTTTGGAGCAACAAACCAGGAGCCTGGGTTTGGACATCATGCAATGCTTTCGATTTCTGGTTTGTTTTACCTGCTCACTGCTCTTTTACTGTAAATCAAGATAAGCCAGCATTTTTGGCTATTGTTACGTGCAAACATGGCCCTTGAAAAAGCAGGCAAAACTTTTAAAGGACTGGAAATTGAGCAAACTCCGTGGAACTCTCAAGGTGAAACTTAACGGCTGGTCATAAATTACACAGAAGCAGGGGAAAACGTGGAAGTGAAGTAATTTGTGTTTACTTCACAAACCTTTCCACTTTTGTTGTAACATGGGAAGTGGGACTTGCTGATGATCACCTGTGGAGTGACTATGAGCTCCAGATGCATCAGCATCTTCTTTCTCTTTTAATCCCTGGTAAATTAGGGAGTCAGTAGAGATTCCAGAAAAGTTTCTCTAATTCTTTCTGCCAGTTTGCTGAAATGATAGATCTAGCCTTCTAAGCTTCTAGCTGATTCTTAGATTATTTTGTTGACCTAGCTAAGAGAATTATGAATGTTCACTTAGTGACAATCACTACTCAAAGGCTAAACTTCTTTATCTCCCCCCTCCTCCCCCTTTTGGCTAGCGGTTCACCGCTAATGATAGGCAAAACTTACCAGATAATATGCTTCTGACCTTGCACTCTTACCTGTGGAGGACAGTGTAACACAATCAGGCAGTTCATATAGGTAAAATGTGACTGAAAAATAAGCTGCTTGTTGAATTGAACTCTGTACTTCAGCGCCCAATATCCAGAGTTCTGATGCTGCTTATCCAGCTTTGTGAATATGAGAGTGCATCTGTCATGTTACACTAACAAGTGGTGATGGATGCTCAGCTAACAGCAGCGGGGGATCTGCACATCATGGATGTGCAGCTGAGAAGTGGGCAGGTATTCCTGTGTGCTCCCAATTTCTATTGGTAGTGTTTCTGCCAACTGCTGAAGAGCATGGAGGGCTTTTGGCCTTCTTCCTCTTGGTAGGGAGCATATTGAGAGAGCTTCTAAAGCTGCATGCTCTAGATCAGTGGTGGCACCCTGTTTGGCAAGTTGGCCACACTGGGAGTCGGGAGATCTGAGTTCTAGTCCCCACTCGGCCGTGGAAGCTCACTCGGTGACTTTGGGCCAGTCACAGACTCTCAGCCCAACCCACCTCAGAGGGTTGTTATTGTGAGGATAAAATGGAGAAGGAGGACTATGTACGCTGCCCTGGGTTCCTTAAGGAGGAAAAAAGGCGGGATATAAATGTAATTAATTAATTAATTAATTAATAAGGGGCAAATACTATACTACTGATGTGCTGTAATATATGTGAAACACCTCTGTACTTTGTGGTGGCGATCCTCTCTCTAGTCTCCTGAGCTTGGCAGTAGTTCAGATCAGTTCTTATGCCATAGCCCAGATTACAGATGCTGCTGTCCAGGTATGTCACAAACTATCACTGCTGTGCCACTCATGTTGCCCGTACAGCAGGTTGGCCTTCCATGTGCTAGATTCCTAGAGAACAGCTCTCTACATCAGCACTTTGCTCTCCTCCAAGGCAAGATGATTCAGGTAGTGACAGCTACATGGCAAGGGTGAGGCCACTCAACTCTTGCCCTTGAAGTGGTAAAACATTTAAGTGAGGGGAAAACCATAGACAAAAATAATGTAGTGTGCTCATACACTTGTTGAGGATACCCTAAATGGTTTATCTAAAGCTCAGTGCATGCCCTAAATCTACCAGTTCTTGGCCCAGCTTGATAATTGCAAGCATCTTTGCTTTTGCTTTGGAGCAGAGCATACCTTTTCCCAGCAGACTCCTTTTCCACATGCACACCTTCAAAAAAAATCCCAGGAAGCTGTGGATGTTATTCCATTGCCCATTAGTGTGACTTGATAATGCTGCTCTTTAACAGCATACCTTTACAGGTATTGTTTTAACTTGAAAGTCATGCATTAAGTGTTCTGTCCCACACAGGGAATCCTCTTGGTATATGACATCACCAATCGCTGGTCTTTTGACGGAATAGACCGATGGATCAAGGAAATAGATGAGGTAAGAATGGCGGAGACCACACTGGACTGCTGTGAATCTGAGCTTTTTTATGTTGATTTACAACAAATCTGATCAGGATGTAGCAGAACTCTTTTGGTTTCCTGCTAGAATGTTGCCTTACTGTTGAAGCAAATCTTGCCAACTAGGTGCTGTTACAGCCTACTGCAAGCTGAAATGCTTCTATCGTAAAACCTGGCATTATGATGAAACACCAAAGCAAAAAGGCAGGTCTGACATTGTCAGGAAAGTGGGTTTCCATAGAAACATGTTTATATCCAAAAGGGTGGTAAGGCCTCCCCTTGGTGAGGAAGGGGTTGCAGTCCCTGCTTGAAAAATAGGGAGCCTCCTGCTTTCCACTTTCAGACCTAATTTTCACTGAGGTGGTGAACCCCTATCTGGGCTGTTCCACTTCAGACTGCAGCTGGGGGCTTACATGAGTGAATGTTCATCCATACTTCTCCAAATCCCTGCACTAAGAAAACTGGCCTGTAAGGGTGAAAGCTAGGTTGCAATCCTTCACCATAATGTACCCATATTTTGTATGCAGGGGTATAAATATATATTTAATATAGTGGAGTAATCACTCATTTAAGCTGTAACCTGCAGTCTGAAGTGGGACAGGGTTACTACCTCTGAAAGAACTAGGCCTAAAACAGTTGACAGTTTTTAGGAAGTGATATCTGTTTGCCAAGCCTTAAGAGGAAAGGGTGCTAGTAGTGCCCTTCAGATGAGAGTGTAGAAGGGATGGAAACCATGGCTAGACATTGGGACTTGCCTTAATTGAAAGCTAGGCCAGCTTCTAACCTGCATTTCCTTCTTGGGAAAATTCAGTGATGAGTTAGGCTTGTACAACATCCAGACAACAGCTTCCTAAATTGGGCTCTGTGCAGTGTCAAGGTAAGAGCATTGAACCCTGCCTGAATTGCCAGTGCCTTTTTCTGCACAGGCAAGGACAAATGGGCACTTTCCCCCACCATGTGGGTGAGCCCCACCACCTCCCATCCCTGCTGCTGTCCCCATCTTGGAGGTGGTGGCAGGAATGCCCAGCAGTGGGGGTTGGGACTTGGTCACATGTGGGAACAAGCAGGTACTCACCTATACAGGCAGATCCCAACCGCAGCTGCCAGCAAAGGAAAAAGGGATTGATTTCAAGGGGCAGGGTCATGTCCCCCTGACATCATCCAGTCTGTGGGTGGGGGGCAATCTGCCCCCCCAAAAAACAGTTCTGCACCCTGTTCTACAGGATGCCAGATGTGGGTGCCTTGGCAGAAAGGCAGTATATACATGCATTAAATAAGACAATAAACATGCATGCTGCACAGCCCACACTGGTCTTCACCCATCCCTGTTAGGCAAGTGGACCAGTTGGGGAACTGAATTAAAATACTCAAGACCATCAGGGATGTATAGGTCAGAAGTCCTGAATGGACCCACTTTGCTCCCCAAATGAGAAGTGTTAGAATATGAGCACAGTTTGGCATGGAAATGCAAATGTTCTTAAAGATGTGCTATGTTCTCTTAAAGCATGCCCCTGGTGTGCCCCGCATCTTGGTTGGCAACCGGCTTCATCTGGCCTTCAAGCGGCAGGTGCCAACGGAGCAGGCCCGGTCCTACGCGGAGAAAAATTGCATGACATTTTTTGAGGTCAGCCCGTTGTGCAACTTTAATGTGATTGAGTCCTTCACGGAGCTGTCTCGGATTGTGTTGATGAGGCATGGCATGGAGAAGATCTGGAGGCCTAACAGAGGTGAGTGAGCTCCTATTCTTGCCATGTTGTCAAGGGCTCCTTGGAGGGCTCTCAGTCTAATCCAGTAGCCAAGTCCAGACACAGACAAAGGAATGATTTTCAAAGCTTTATTCTTCTTTTACAACTTAACAGCTGTCTACAGGTAGCAACTAGATCTGAGCAGCAGCATCCCTATGTCCTAAGTTAGAACAGGGCATAGGGATGCTGCTGCTCAGATCTAGTTGCTTCCTGTAGAGCTGTAAAGTTGTAAAGAAGAATAAAGCTTTAAAAGAATCCCTTTGTCTGGACTTGGCTACTGGATTAGACTGAGAGCCCTCCAAGGAGCCCTTGACACATGTGAAAGGCGGGTGTAGATGTACCAGCTATCCATTACTTTTCTAGGATTTTGGGACTAGGGCACATGGCTATGTCGTTGTTGCTTCTTGAATGCAGATACAGAAACTTTACCCAATGTAATGGATGATTTCTGTCATGGAAGTTACTGTGAGTCAACTAACTGAATAACAATTTGCTCCTGTTAGTACAAACATGGAGGCAATTCTCACCTTGCCAAAACGTATCCAGCTCTTTGTTAATATTGGAGGTACAAACATGGTTCCATATTCCTTGAGCCTTCTTCCCTAATCGGTAGAGATCGGTCCTTTGCCACTTTCTTTTCCCCACTGATTCCTGTGATTTGCTTGTAATTGCTTTATGCTGTTCTCCTAGAGTTGGCTCCAATCTAAAATCTTGATTTGGGGTTCCATATTTCGGAACAGTTGACCTCTTGTCCTCTTTCTTGTATACAGCTTCACTCTGAGCAAATTGGGCTAATCTATATAGCTCCTATGACTGTGAAAATAGGCTTGAAAGTGCATGGGTGTTGCTTAATGAAATCTTAGGAGCTGGCAAGGGTATGAATTAGCTTTCAAGAAGGCTGAATTAAGTGAAATTGCATATCTTTGTTAGAAAAATAACAATTTAAGATTTTTACAGTGTAAGCTGGACAGACTTTGATGACCGCATTTGGGCAATCATGTTCTGGCTTAACAAGCTAAGAGATGAACTAGCGTTTTGACCACGTATGCATCCCCTTCATGCAAGCAACATAATAAAGCAGGAAGTCAACAATTTAACCATAGTTTCCTGTTTCATCAGAACTGGGAAACTATGGCTAACAGGTTCGGAGCAACGAAACCATGGCTTTCTGTTTCAGGTGACATGGGAAACAACAGTTAATAGAAGATTTCCTGGAGGAGGTTTTTGCTCCTCCCTCTGGCAGGAGGCAAAGGGGGTGCCTGAATGGCCAAAAGACCAAGATACCGTCATCCGAACTCTCCCAATAACTTGTTAACATTCAGTTTGTCAGTTGATCCTGGAACTTCCTCTCAACACATCTGTTGATTATTCATACTCTTCTGGGTAAAAAAACAGCTCAAACATGGGTGTCTGTCCAGCATCTTCCACAGTGGAGACTGGTGCAAAGAATCCTCCTTCTGAAATGTCTTCACACTTTTATTGTGTAATGATGTTATTATTTCCTGGGCTGGTTTCCTGTTTCTGATGTATGGAAAATAATGTTTATTGTTTCATTGTCTTTATATTGGGCAATATGCTCTCCAAACTGTTCTGCCTTACTAACTTGCACTTGTTTTGCCAGAGTTTGTGCTTCTTTGTCTTCATTGTTTGTACCTCTCCTAACCCATGCTATATATTCTATCTGAGCTTCTGTTCCAGTGGTTTTAAATTATTTCCTGAAGAGATTTGACCATTCCAACTCCCTCTTAAGTGATAGCATTGGGCTTCCTGGAAAACTTTTCACTTAAGCTGAATTTGATTTTCGTTGTTCCTAAATGTTTCACTGGCACTTACCTCACATCAGATCCTGGGCATTGCTTAGGGTTAAGCTGAGCGTCAGTGCAAGGCTAGGTGGCTCCATCCCTTGTATCTAGACATGTTTGTTTTTTGTTGCAACCTTAATGTACATTTGCCCAGTCAGTGTGAGGGTAGTTGGAATTTGCTGTTGCTACTAATCATAATCTCCTTTGACTTTCCTGGCATCTTTCTCAATATCACTTTTGGGGGCAGGGAAGGGTCAGGGAGGCAATGGTACTTTTCCTAGTACTATATTTTTGGACTTGCTATTTCTACCTACAGTGACTTTCTGAGGTAGTTTGTCCTTAAGTTCTTTAGTTTAGTCTGTTAGCCTGTCTGCTCCTTTTAACTTGTAGAGCAGCACCATCTCTGAACTTCCTTTCTGTCTGTTTTGATATGCCCACTAGATCTGTCTTTTAGTATTAAGCCCTCCAGCTCCCTCATATTGGGGTTGAGACTTCTGACATTAGTATATAATCACCTGTATATCATTCCCTCTCTAAATGTCCTTTTGTGCACATTTTCCTTGTGGCTCTTTGGTCTTTCCAAAATAGTTGTAATTCAGTAGAGTATTGGACTGGGAGTTGGGAGATCCGGGTTCTGGTCCCCACATGGCCATGGAAGCTCACTGGGTGACTTTGGGCCAGTCGCAGGCTCTCAGCCCAACCAACTTCACCGGGTTGTTGTTGTGAGGATAAAATGGAGGAAGAGGAGGATTATGTATTCTGCCTTGGGTTCCTTAAGGAGGAAAAAAGGTGGGATATAAACTAAATAAATAAATGCATTCTGTATGTATATTTGTCAAGTTCTACACTGTCCTTAAGAATCTGAAACATTATTCCATTTCTGAGGAATGAATAATTCTGAATGGGATGCTCCCTAGCTCCTGTCAGGTTTTGCTCCGAAATCTGCTTAAAATCTGCCCTGTGACCTTTTTGATATTAACCATCACTGGCTTGGTTGCATTGCTGTTCAAGTGGAGCCTGTCTCGACCTTCATACAGGCTCACCTCTCTCAAATGTTCCCCAATGCCTTCAACGTTTAAATCCTTTCTCCCAAACCCATGCCTCCTGCTGTGCCTGTCCTGCTGGCCTTGTGCATAGAACATGGAGCGGTTTTGTTTTTGTTTTGAAAATGCTACCTTAGCAGTCCTGGCAGGAGCTGCTCCAAACATCACAGCTGTCAGCCTCAACAGGAAGGTCATAACCAGCCCTCTGCTTCTTAAACCCATGCGTGTTTGTGTCATAGAATTCAGCCTTTCCTGGTACAGATTTGGGGGTCTTTTGAGAACAGTTGCAAGCATTGCCTGAGCAATATGCTATTCATCCTCAGCAGTCACTTCTAGCAGCTTGCTGTTTGAGGAGGCTTCTGGCAAGAGGGAATATGAGGAGCTGCCTTAGACTGAGTCAGATCAAGCTTTGTCCAGTGCAATAGCAGTGTTTCGCAGAGCTGCTTTTCTGTGAGGTGCAATTTACTTTCATTGCCAGAAGATGGCACGGTCTACTTTCTGCGGAGGAGGGATCCTTTTGCTTTGTCACAGTCGGCCTCCTAGGTGGAAAAGAAAGAGCTCCCTCCCTGTATGTAAGGCAGGCGGAAGGGTCATCTTGCAACACTCTCTCTTGTCCTTGGCCCAGGGGCAACTTGATTGAAAAGGAAAGTCAGGAGTGGGGAGGTTCTTTTCCTGGTCTCCACTGAGTACACAGCTAGTACTCATGTACAGGGGCATTGCAGCATGCTAGGTAACAGGAGGACAGATGAAGCAGATAAGTAACTGTCAATCTCTACATGGCAGCAGTTGGCTGATGGAGCATAGAAAGCTGGCTTGAACTGGCCTTTTCTCTTTAAATAAGTTGTTCTGTCAGCCTCTGAGGGGTTAGTTGCAGGTCTCAAGCACTCTGTTTTGACTGTATTCAGGTGAGGTTATTGCTGCCTCCCTGTTTAGTGGCCCTGGCTGTGTCAATCCCTGAAATAACAGAAGTAGAGTGCATTTTCTCTCCCCTCTCTTCCTCCCCCCCCCTTCTCCATGGTCTCATCAAAGCACATGCGCCCACCCCCAGTGTAGTTGTTTTGCTTCATGAAGCAGATGTTCAGGCTTTTGCACATTGCTTAGAAAGAAGCACGAAGCCATGGGTTCTCATGGGTGTGAGCCGCTTTTGCTCATAGGGTCTCAGGCCAGCTGTGGGAAGAGGTCAGAGTTCAGGATGATTTGCCTCAGGTTGCCAGGGTTTGTACACTTGTCAAACTGGAATGTGCTCTATTCCAAGGCATGCGGTATGTCTGCTCACCTCTAAACCAGGCCTGTCCCCTGTCGTTGAATGTTCAGGCAGGGAAGCCCTCTTCCTGTTTTAATTGCAGTCTCGAGGGCTTTGTCTGGAAGGGAATTGATATGCAGTGTGTTTTCTGCAGACATAACTTAGCCAGCCAGCCAGCCTTCCCACCAGCTAGTTGTGGGGAGGCATTAATTATTTTGACAATGGCCCTCGAAAACTGATTAACACGCAGGAATTTGGGAGGAGATGCGGGTTCATTCCCAACTCTGAAATTCACTTGGGCAGGTTGCCCATTGTCTGCTTCAGTTCCCCATCTGTGAAATGGGGAAAAAGAACTCTGCTCACTAATGGAGCTGTTTTTCACACAATGAAACACATGAGACTTGTAGGAATATAGTCATATAAACTGATCAAATGGAGAGCCTAGAGCAGCCTTCTCCAGCCAGCTGCCCTCCAGAAACTTGGGACTTCAACTTCTACCACCCCCAGCCAGCATGGCCAATGGTCAGGAATCCTGGGAGGTGTTGTCCAAAACATCTGGAGCATGCCAGGTTAGGGAAGACTAACAAAGCTCAGGGCTGTTACATCTCAGCCTTATACTTAGTGTAACATACTAACCTTGGCTTTTCCTTTTTTTAAAAAAAGCAAGTATCTAGTCCTCATAATTGGCAGGAACTGAATTGGGAAAACATTGAACTGTGCGAGCTTGTCCATAGAGGGAAACCAGACAGCTATTTGGGTGGTATGGTTCTAGGCATATCCACTGCGTTGGAAGCAGCACACGAGCCCAGACTTGTGCTTTTGAGCTGGTTGCTTGGTTCCCTATATGAACTGATAGAACACCCCAGAACTCTCTGTGACGGCACAGGGTGCAATTCATCATTTCTGGTGAAAGGGTGCATATGTGCAAAATCTGCTTTTTAAAAAACAAATGAAATATAATTTATTATTTTACCTTGTTGTTCTGTTTTAGAAATGATCCAGGTGGCTTAGAACATAAATCACTAATTAATAACAATAAAATAAATTGAGAACAAAGATTAAAAAAAAACCAGATAAAACAAATTCAAGCTAAAAATGCTAGGAAAACTTAGCGAGGCTCTGATATTGGAGAAAGAGCAGAACTATAGCTTTGAAGGTGGACCTCGTGAAGCATTTGTCCAGATGAATTGTGGGATGACTTGTTCAGTGATGCAGTTGGTGACCAGGAATGGGGTGAGGTGTGAGTTACACCAATCCCCCACGCTATTTTCAGTGGGGAAAATTACATGAAAATCAGTTTGGTGCAGCCATGCCCTAAAATGATGTGACTGGTTTGGCACATATGGTCATGGATCATCTCTTCTGAATCTGTACCTTTTCTCTCCTTCCCCCTTCCATTCCACAGTGTTCAGCCTGCAAGACCTCTGCTGCCGTGCCATTGTTTCCTGCACGCCCGTCCACCTTATAGACAAGCTGCCCCTTCCCGTCACCATCAAGAGCCACTTAAAGTCCTTCTCCATGGCCAATGGCATGAATGCGGTGATGATGCATGGCCGCTCATACTCCTTGGCCAGCAGTGGAGGCAGCGGCGGCAGCAAAGGCAACAGCCTGAAGCGCTCCAAGTCGATCCGTCCGCCACAGAGCCCACCACAGAACTGCTCACGGAACAACTGCAAGATCTCTTAGCAAGGCAGTGCTGGGGCATTGTCTCCTCCAGTCACACACACCTGCACCTGCTCACCGATGTACAGATGTTTACACGCACGTAACCCATTCCTCTTGTCACTCTGATGGCGTTGCCTACAGGATTGGCAAAGGGCTTGTGGACCAGCATTAGGCTGGCAGGATCCCACATGGCGAGGGCAAGGTGGTGCCAAGCCAACCATCCCAGAAGGCAGTACATCTTTCCCCTTGCTCTACTCTGGAGGGATGACTTCGTGGCTGCCTCAAGGAAATTACTCTTCCTCATACTTGTGGCGGGCAGATGGGACTCTGTGCTGCAACTTTAACCCTTGGGATCCCAAGAAGGATTGCAGGTGCTACAGTGAACATTGACTCTTAAGATAAAAAACAAAAGAATAGGGGCCAGGATTTGGTTGATTCAGCCGAGGTGGAGTTCTGCCTTTACCTGACAAATCTATGGTTGGCTGGGGATCCTTAGGAAGCAGGCCGCTCGACATTTTCACTTATTTATAAAGGAGTTATCTCACTACTTTTTAAAGTTCTCCCCCAACCCAACCCACCCACTCTCTCTCTCTCTCTCTCTCTCTCTCTCTCTTTTTTAAGGCAAGGCCATCAGTGGAAAAATGTTATGTCGCCTTGTAAATAGAACCACTGAACCTTGAATCCTGGGGCTAACTGAAGTAGGAGGGTGGTTGGTGGGTCAAGGGGCAAAATGATCAAACACTCTGAGAATTGTGTAAGAGGCACAGGGTTGCTCTTGAGATTTTTTAAAAATTCTGTTTGTGAAAGGAGGGAGGAATTTTAGTTTCTTTTTGTCTTTCGAATCTAAGTTTTCCAGATATTCCTAGTAACAAGTGCATGGCTCAAATGGACAACAAGGCAGGGTTTTGAATGGCATTTCTGTCTTGTGCGAGTAGGAGTTCTGGCCACATCTGGAACTGGTTAATGACTGATCAAGGAGTTGCACTGGAGCCATTCCTGCCTCCAGGAGCCCTAAGACAAAAGATTTGGCTATACCAAATCTCAAAAGATCATGGCTGGGAGGGAAACAGATAACACCATCAGAAAATGCTGCTCTTTTATGGCTTGACACAATTACTGGGTTGCAGGAGACTTGGGGAGATCTGGGACTCCTGAACTAAACTTCTCCTGCAGCATGTTTTCTGGCTGGACAGAAGTATTTGCATGCTATGGCACTGTCACTTGGTATTCAGCAGCTTGCTTTGTGGTTTTTGTGGTCTTATGGTATCGCTAAGCAGTGCCATTTATACAGCTTCTCTGAGCTGCAGAGCAGATCAAGGAGCCTAAGTAGAAATTCTGGGCACATCTACTTTTTCTTATTTCTTATTTATCCTTCCTCACTTTTCAAGAATCAGCATAAGTCACCCAGCATTGTTCAAGGAAGTTCCTACAAAGTGATGAAAGAGCCTCTCTTCATAGCATATGTAGGAGTAAGATTCTAGAGTGTGTGAGGAGGGGAAATACTGGGAAATGGATTAGATCAGGCCACCAAACCCTAGAACTGAGATGGCCTAAATACTGTTGTAAACCAGAACTTTGCTGGGTGTCGAACTGAGCCTCTTTCTGTGCCCCTGTCAGTCCATTTGGATATTTAATTTCCTCAGGCCTAGTAGCAGCTTCTGTGGTTTTTCCCCCTTTGTGTACAATCTGCTCTTTCTTTGCCTGAACTCTGGAGTTGCCTCTGTGGCTGTTCGTAGGCATTGGACAGGTGATTTAGTTTTCACTGGGATTGCAAGTAGCATGTTTGCAGGTTTGTGTCTGCAAACCTTGGTGGGCAATAATGCCTTCCAGTCCATGTTAGCGTGAGTTAGAGAAGTAGCTTGATAGCAAATGAAGCAAAAGCAGATGGAGGGCCAGAGTTCAGTCACCTATCAGGTTAGTGATACAGCCTGCAAATGGCATTGTGGAGTCTCTGAATTGTTCACCCATGCCACCACCCATTTTCTCCCCTTGGACCAGGTGAATGCCTCCTCCTAGGTGGCTTCCCACAACAGCAGCCGCTTCCCTGGCTAGGATTGACCGCCCACCGCACTGCAACTTGGAATGGGTTGTATGACGCTGGTAGATGCTCGCAGCACAGCTGACCACCCATTTTGTTCAGGAACTTTTGACAGGAGCCTGGCTGGCACAGCCGCCACTTATTGACTGTTCCGAGATCGCTTGGCACGAAGGGTGAGCCCAGCCCTGCTGTTGGCACAAGCTCAAACAGGGTGGTGGGGACAGGTCAAGGGCAGGGGAAAGCCTTTAGCGGCATCTCATCAGGCTGTGAACAAAGCCAGAGCCAAATCCAGGGCAGGAGCATGGAAGCTTGGAGATTTACTGGGCATGTCCGCACAGCCATGGCCACCTGTTGCCGCTTGCTCAAAATGGAGTGGGAGACAATCACTGACTCAACAGCCTGGCATTCTGGAGATGTGCAGTGAACAGGTGATCTCAGAGGCAGGCTGGTCAGCCATCTTTCCACCCTTGGTTTTAAAATAGCCACTTCCCAAAACAGCTATAGAATGTGCATTGTTTTTTTTCTGAGGAATTACAGGGAGTCCCCACCCCCCTTCACTTGACAAGCTGTAAATCCTCCCTATTGTTTCTCCAGCATCTGATAAAGCGTGTACGTAGTTTGCAAGAGGTGGCCATGAGGATTTTCTTATTGGAGAGCAGAAGATGCTGCACATTGAGAAATAATTTTCTATTACCTGCCCTTGTTCTCTCCTCTCCCTTCTCCTTAGTTGTACATGTACAGCCTCACCTAAATGCCTGTCTTAATTTTCTTTCTTGGTTTTTAATCATGGCAAATTCTTTGGAACGAGATTCTCTAGAATGTCTGCCAATCAAAGCTGAACTTGTACCTTATTTTATTTTATTAATGTTCAACTCAAAAGAATGTGATCTGATATCAAACACTAGAAACTAGCTGCTGTCAAACACTTGTACCATTCCTCTGTTTTTAATTCCTTTGTACAGTTAATGTTGTTAAACTGATGGTTTTTATATAAATTAAAAAAAATCTTGTTTTAAAACCATTCTGTGGGCTGTGGAAGTTGTCTGTGACAAGCAAGCTCTTTAAGGGGATGTTGCTGAAGGACAGTAGGAGGGCAGAGGAGAAGGGGCAAAAGCTTGGCAGAGTGGATTTAAGGGGATTAGGGTGGCTTGTGGTGATGGGATATTCCCAGGAGGGAGTGGTTGAAAGCACTTTGCTAACTGTCTCATTTGAAATGAACAGGCGTTTGGCCCTGGACCGAAGCCTCCGATCAAAGCGGAATGCTTTCTTCACACTTGCATGAACTGAGAAACTTCATCCTGTGCCAAGCAAACCAGTGTTTGCACATCAGCCCATGGATCTCTTCTGGGCTTTTTACCACAGTTATTTAAACATTTTAGAAAATAACCCATTAACAATGAAAAACGAATTTCCCTCCATACAGTGTGTGTTGCTATGCAGGTCCACAACACATATATGGCAGTAACTGCTCCTTGTGGCCAAAATGTATTTGAAAAGTCTTGCTTCTTAAAGGGACATTAAAGTTATATCCTGCCTTTCTTCCCTCATGAAATGCCAAGGTGGCTTCCCATGTTGCTTCTCATTCAGGCATTAACCAGACCCAGACTTGATTAGCTCCCACAAAGTTGCTGCACCACAGACCTTGAGACAATACTCTGCTACTCATCAATAATGTATCTCTTCAATTAGTACAGTACCTTCAAACTAAGAGATGTCAAGTCTTCTCCAACATGTTAAACCAATGTTTCTTTTTTTTAATTCTTACCATTGTGCCTTTCTATCAGTGGGGAGAGATTGTGGCAAGGGGGTTACACAGAGCAGGGTAAGACAGTGCATGCATTTCAACTTTCCAAATTTAAGTTTGAACATCCTTCCACCATTCCTGCCTGTTCAGCATCTGCTGATTTGAAGCATGGTTGCAGGCTTTGAGCAAAGTTTACAACCCTTGCTCGCCCAGGGGGAAGAAGGAGAAACCAATTTCAATATGTCTAGCAAAGTGGCTAACATGGAGCCCCTTGTTTGAATCTCACCTCTGCCAGGAATACCCAGGGTAGGCTAAAGCAAGTTACTCTCCTTAGCCCCACCCCATCTGCAGCATGAGCAAGAATGGCAACCTGTGATAAACAGTTGCTATAACCCTTGCCACAGGATCCTGTATGTGAAATGTATTGAATACATGAAAGCGCTATATAAGTGCTACGTAGCGTTTGTTGTTTTCCTTGTAACTTGACATTTCAATAAGTGGCTAGGTTGTCTAAAGTAAGAATGTCTCAGATCTTCAGAAATCAGTCTTACATGCTATTCCCCTTTCCTAATTTCCAGTATTGGTTATTATAACAGCCATCAGAAAACTGCCTTGTTCACACATAACACTAACCTATGGTTTAACATTATATGCACAAGCCAGGGACTTCCATGCTCCCTCCGCCTCTAACGCAACCATGTGGAGGAGACTGGAAGCTTTTGCTTCAGTTTTTAGGCTAAGCAGTGTTCCTTGTTACATCCAAACTTGGTTAGTTTAAACAGCAGTCAGTGAGCAAGCTGGGATCATAAACCACAATTCGATTTTAGCGTGTTTCAACTAACTATAGTCCAAATATCACATATGAAATTTAAAAAATGAGCAAAGGCTTTTTGGGAGAGTCCTTTCACATCCTCCTTATAGGTAGAGAATAAGCGATTTCTCACTATCTGATCTTTTTGCTCATTCTTCCCGTAAGCTGAGACCAGAAGAGATCAAAGTAGAGGCACTGTGGCCATTCTGTTGATTCTCAATCTCTGTTCCAAACGAGCAAGCTGCCCTTCATCGGCTAGGTAGCAAGTAGTGGGAAAGGACAAAGGAACCCTAGATGGTCGCTACATCATAGAGATACCCCCCTCCCACATATGTGATCTTTAAAAAAGAAAAACAAAAAATGGGGAAGAATAAGCAAACAAGTGCATTAATGCACCCCTCACTGCTTCAGGAAGTGCCCAGTACACCCTCACCCCAAGGAGCCCAATCAAAGGAGTTGGTGTGATTTCAGGTGCGATTAAGAAACAAACAGTGGGAGCAGCTGACACTCTCTTGTCCAGTACGTTCTGTTTCTATGCAGATGTCCTTTGTATGTAAGGGGGTGTGGGTAGAAATCTGAGGCCAAACTTAACTGCTGCACTACTTCATAGCTACTTTCTCCTTCAAAAGCTCCTTGGTGCAGCTACCAAGAATAGTTTTCCCCCGTGTTGTAGCGGTAGACTTCAGACAAATCTAATATGCCTTTTTGCATCAATCCTGTCCTTTGCACAGCTCATTTTAAGGAAGAGGAATTTGTTAACTGACCTAGAATTATTCTTAACAAGCGAAAATATCATGATCCGTTGCCCATAAGACTGCTCCTATTTAGTAATCCGTTACCATTTTTTTCTGAAATAACTCAAGGATCAAGAAGAGGGATCCCCACTGATTGTAGTTTTTGTCTGCTTCCAGCTGTTCTATAAACAAACCAGCATGTGTATACTGTAGTACTTAAAGTTAATGGGCTTGAAAAATGAAAAGTAATCCTGCCACTTCTATGTAGAAGCTGTAACTCAGTAGTAAGATGTTTCAAAAGCTTACACCGGGGATGGGGGCTGTGTGGCCTTCCAGATACTGGACTGCATCCACTATCATCCCTCATGACTGGTTATGTTGGTTAGGGCTGGTAGGAGTTTACAGTACAGCAACCTCTGGAGGACCCCATGGTCCCTACCCCTGACCTAGGCAATGAAGAGAAATTGGGTAAGCTCTGTTTTACAGCGTAATTACTGTCATCAAACTATCCATGGCTAGAGTTAATTCATTATCATAATTAGCTATATAAAGGGAGAAGTGGCTGCATTTCTGTCTGTCCATTCACGGTGTCCATTAGAAAAGCCTTCCTACTTATCGATTTGATCTGCTAGTTTTGAAATTAATTGCCCCTGCCTTTTCAAATGTGCTTTTTTAAAAAAGATGCTTCTAAAAGCCCTTGCTGATTTTTCTCATGTGCACTTGCCTGCATATCTGCTGACTGCAATTCACTGCTAAGTTGACTTATGGCTGTCACGCAGGGCCGGCCCTACCATTAGGCAGAGGCGGCTACCTCACACAGCACATGCTGGGTGGCAGGGAGGAGTAGCAAGGGCTTGGGCAACGCTGCTTTTGCCCTATGGGCTGCCCTGTACCCCATAAACTAATCTGCTGCCCTTTGGTGCAGCGGAGGATCTTGTCCCATCACCAGCATTGAAGCTGGTCAATTTCTGTGCATTTTGTTCTTTACCACCAACAGCAAAATGTTTTAGTCCTTCGCTGCAATGATCTGTATCATCTAAGCTAGGGGAAGTCTAGATGTATGTATAAATGGGGTCCACTCTGTGTTGTAGAAAGTGCACTCACCATGTCGTTGTCACACATACTTCTTGAGCTTGATGGATGGGATAACTTTTACTAGTCTGAAGCAAAAGGGTCTGTAAAGAGTGTGGATGACCTGGGTGCCTGTGGCATCATGAAACACCCTCTCCCCAGAGCAGTTTTTCAGCTGAAAAATGTGGTTGTTTTTTAAAGCAAGTTCTGTATAATGGGGGTTGGGGGGACACAGTGAAGCAAATCCAGACTGATCCCCCAGGGTCAAAAATGACCAGACCCCTGTTTTTAATAAGTAAATATTTTAAACATGAACTTTCATGCTATGTTTATTATTTTGTATTTATGCAACATCTACATATATTATGCTTTGCAAGAATAAGAGGACAGGTGCCTGCCCCAAGGGGCTTACAATCTGAAAACAGCTATAAGGGAAACAATAAGGGCAAATGGGGAAAGTATGCATTTATTTCTATAGGTTTTTATGCACCTATAGTTTGCCTGCGTTCATAGTGTTTATATTAATCCTTGTTGAAGAAAGGCAAAAATTCCTTTCCAGAATATAATAGCAAGAAATGTTGGCTACAGACGAAAATGGTTCAACCTTGTCTTTCCTTGCTGTTTCAGTCACCTAAATAGAAAAGGCTCTTTAATTTACTACAACCCCACTCCCCCTCAAAAAACAACCTATAATCCAATGAGATAATTTTCTCTTGTTTTCCCAGAAAGCAAATTTATGAAGACACAAATTCCCTTCAGCCTTAGCAATCACAGTTACAATAGCACAATGAGAGAGAAATCGTCTGCCTGGGATTCTGACTGAAAAGCTGCAATAGTAGAAGGGGATCTCCAGTGAAAAGGATCAGGTCTCGGGAGATGGGAAACACCTCTGCCCGAGACCCTGGAGAGCCACCGCCCATCAGAAGAGACAATCCCAGGCTAGGTGGGTAAACCGTCTGACCTAGTATAAGGCAGCTTCCAAGGAGAAGATGACACAAGCCAGCTGCTTTTGGCAAGAGCTCCGTGTATACTGCAAAATCTAATTTTATTTATTTATTTTATTGCATTTATATCCTGTTTTTTTTCCTCTTGCAAGGTACCCAAAGCAGCTTGCATTATCCTCCTCCTCACTACTTTATCCTCACAACAACCCTGTGAGGTAGGTTGGGCTGAGAGTCTGTGACTGGCCCAAAGTCACCCAGTAAGCTTCCATGGCTGAGTGGCGACCAGAACCTGGATCTCCCAGCTCCCAGTCCAACGCTCTTGCCACTACAACATGCTGGCTCTACAATTGTGCATTTTTGAACTGGGCAGTCCCAAAGGCAATTTGGGATGATGGTACAGCATTATGTATAATAATACTGGCCTCTCCTTCGCTCAGCCTTCCCCAGCCTGGTGCTCTCTAGATGTGTTGGACTACAGCTCCCATCTACCCCAGCCAGCAAGGTCAGTGGTCAGGGATGATCAGAATGGAAGCCCCAAGATATCTGGAGGGAGCCAGGCTGGAGAAGGGTGCCCTTGCCTGTTGCAGCTGCTTTCTCCTCCTCTGAGGAGGACAAGCACCATGGGTCAAAGGATCATGGCAGAGGTCACCAAAGCGCCCCCGGATTAAACCCCAGAGGCAAATTGCTTCCTGCGTTCGGTGGGCCTCTTTCTTTTCTTTTGCGCGGTCTGTTGCTGTTAGACATAAAGGTTGCTGTCAGCTCCCTTGATCCTGCATTCTTTTGATCTCTGTGGCATGGGAGGGAGGCATCTGAAGATTATATGTGAACCACACGGGGTAGGGATGGGGTGCACCACTATTTTGTTCGGAGGCATTGCTCTGGACATCGTTTCTGTGTTTATGAAGTCTTTTAAGTCAGGGAGCAGACCACAGGGGAGGTTTTGATGGATTGGGGAGAAGGATGGAGCTTAATGTGAGCTCTGTGTGTGTGTGTGTGTGTGTGTGTGTGTGTGTGTGTGTGTGTGTATATATATAAATAAAATATAAATACACACACACAGGGGCATGCCAAGTTCTCCCCAGAACCCCCTTTCTCTCCCATTATCAGACCTTTCCAATGACGCAGATGCCCCTTGAACATGTTCAGAGTACCTCGTATCCCTGACTTAGCTCAACTGGTCCTGCACATAAGGAATTAGAGAAAAGGTCTTGGAGGTCAGATGTGGCTGTGAGGTGGCCGGGAGCTGCTGTGGCTTGTTTAAGAATAAAATAAATGACACCCTCAAGAGGACATAAGAAGGAAGATGTACAGGAGTTTTATATCACCGTGTAATCCGCATGTCTGTAAAATAAAATATTTCCCGTTTGCAAGCTGTACAGGGGAGTTGCTCTGTTCTGGTTCCATTCTACACACCCTCCATTTTCAAGATAAAAATGTAGCCTTTTGTGAAATAAATGCATAAATAAGTAGAACAAATGTTCTTCCACAAAAGAGCGTGAGCTGTTTGACTTTATCCCATAGCAAAATCCCAGCTCTTTCCTCCACAAAGTCCTTGTCAATACCACATAAGGGCCAGAATATATATATATATGTATATATATATTCATATTTTCATTCAGCAAAATGAGGTGGTAGAATTCTGAATAGGGTGGCTACTTAGAGATCACCAAAAAAGAGGACAAAAGTGGACACTGATTTGCATAACCTTTGTACATGCAAATTTAGAAATAATCACTGTACTTTAAACAGGAACAGAATGCAGCTCACCTTTGTGGAGAAGGCTGACCAGGTGACCCGTGTGCCTGTGGCTCAGCGTGCTGCCCAGTTGCTGGCTGTGGATGGGCAACTTCAAGGCCCGGCTCTTCTTTCTGATGGGTCTTTGGCTTTTAACCAGGCTTGGTTCTTCAAACAGAGGACACCTTCAATTAGAAGATTGTCTTCTGTCATGGTACTTGGAATATCGTGTAGAGTTGTGGCCCCTATACCTAAAAAAGGATATTACAGAGTTGGAAAAAGTACCAAAAAGGGCAACTAAAAGATCAAGGGGCTGGAGCAACTCCCCTATGTGGGAAGGTTACAATGTCTGGGACTATTTAGCTTAGGAAAAAGGCGAGTAAGGGGAGACATGGTAGAGGTCTACAAAATTATGCCTGGTGTGGAGAAAGTGGATAGGGAGACATTTTTCTCCCTCTTTCGTAATACTAGAACCCAATGGGGTCATCTCATGAAGCTGATTGTTGGGAGATTCAGGACAGATAAAAGGAAGGACGTCTTCACACAGCGCATAGTCAAACTATGGAATTTGCCACTGCAGGATGGAGTGATGGCCACCAATTTGGATGGCTTTAAAAGCGGGGTTGGACAAATTCCTGGAGGAAAAGTCTATCAATAGCTACTAGTCTTGATGGCTACATGCTACCTCCAGGCAGCCTGCCTATATACCCCAGTTGCTGGGGAACATGGGCAGGAGGGTGAGGTTGCACTCGTGTCCTGCTTGTGGGTTTCTTGATTGACAGCTGGTTGACCACTGTGTGAACAGAATGCTGGACTGGATGGAGCTTGGTCTGATCCAGCATGGCTCTTCTTATGTTCTTATGCCAGCTCTCCATAGTAGAGGACTGTCCTCTGTAAAGTTGAACAGCTAGCCACCCTAGTAACTGCCTGGGCTCCCATGCTCAGGGGGTGCCAGACACAGGCTATCTGTGCAACTGTCTACTCACCTGCTGGAACAGTAAAAAGTGACAAAACAGTTCATCTCTGTAACAGTTTGCAACACTGATCTGGATGGGCAACATTGCATTAATGTAGAGTGTGTGTGTGTGTGCGCGCGCGCGCGCGCGAGCACGCATGCCAATTTGCAGGGAAATTTACACCATCAATGCCCTCTCAAATGTGTGTTTAAGTGATTGTGATGAGATCCATATGTGCAAATCTTTTATCTTATATGCCAGGGATATGCCTGCAAATCGTGCATCAGTGTCAAGAAATGGGCTGTAAATGCAAATACAGAAAGAAGGCACGGAAGAAGCTGAACCAGTGGAGGTGGGTGCTGAAGACATTCTCGCCTGGAGCATCGCTTGGTCTAGGGCCAGCCTGTGTGCTGTGACTGTACAAGCACAGAATGTAGTGTTGGGTGCCAGATGCAGCTCCTAGAGGATCTCTGCTCTTGCTGTATTAAGAAGTAGCTCTTATTACCCGCATGCTTGCATCTTCGTGAGCGAGAGCAATTTGTGGTGAAATCTCACCATTGGCCATGCTGACTAGGGCTGATGGAAGTTGTAAGCCAAAACATCTGGAGGGCCACAAGTTGCCCACCTGGGTTAGGGGATGGGGCTTCAGGGACCTCCAGCTCCTCCCCCATGACTGCCAGAAGCAGAATATATTATGCAAAATGTTGTTGTTCAGTCGTTCAGTCGTGTCCGACTCTTCGTGACCCCATGGACCATAGCACGCCAGGCCTTCCTGTCCTGCACTCTCTCCCGGAGCGTGCTCAAGTTCATATTCATTGCATTGGTGATCCTATCTAGCCATCTCATCCTCTGCCATCCCCTTCTCCTTTTGCCTTCAGTCTTTCCCAGCATCAGGGTCTTTTCCAGAGAGTTTTCTCTTCGCATTAGGTGGCCAAAATATTTGAGCTTCAGCTTCAGGATCTGTCCTTCCAATGAGCACTCAGGGTTGATTTCCTTTAGGATGGACTGATTGGACCTCCTTGCAGTCCAGGGGACTCGTAAGAGTCTTCTCCAGCACCACAGTTCGAAAGCATCAATTCTTCGGTGCTCAGCCTTCCTTATAGTCCAGCTCTCACAGCCATACATTACTACTGGGAAAACCATAGCTTTGATTAGACGGACCTTTGTCGGTAAGGTGATGTCTCTGCTTCTTACTATGCTGTCTAGGTTTGCCATTGCTTTCCTCCCAAGGAGCAAGCGTCTTTTAATTTCATGGCTACAGTCACCGTCTGCGGTGATCTTGGAGCCCAAGAAAGTCAAATCTGTCACTGCTTCCATTTCTTCCCCTTCTATATGCCAGGAAGTGATGGGGCCAGATGCCATGATCTTAGTTTTTTTAATGTTGAGTTTCAAACCAGCTTTTGCACTCTCCTCTTTCACCCTCAACAAGAGGCTCTTTAGATCCTCTTCGCTTTCTGCCATTAGGGTGGTATCGTCTGCATATCGGAGGTTGTTGATAATTCTCCCAGCAATCTTAATTCCGACCTCTGATTCATCCAACCCGGCATTTCTCATGATGTACTCTGCATATAAGTTAAATAAGCAGGGTGACAATATGCAGCCTTGTCGTACTCCTTTCCCAATTTTGAACCACTCGGTTGTTCCGTGTCTGGTTCTTACTGTTGCTTCTTGACCCTCATACAGGTTTCTCAGGAGACAGGTAAGGTGGTCTGGTACTCCCATCACTTTCAGAATTTGCCACAGTTTGTTGTGATCCACACAATCAAAGGCTTTAGCGTAGTCAATGAAGCAGAAATAGACGTTTTTCTGGAAATCTCTTGCTTTCTCCATGATGCAGCAAATGTTGGCGATTTGATCTCTAGTTCCTCTGCCTCTTCGAAACCCAGCTTGTACTTCCGGTAGTTCTCGGTTCGCATACTGCTGAAGCCTAGCTTGTAGGATTTTGAGCATCGCCTTGCTGGCATGTGAAATGAGAGCAATTGTGTGGTAGTTTGAACACTCTTTGGCATTGCCCTTCTTTGGAACTGGAATATAAACTGACCTTTTCCAGTCTTGTGGCCACTGTTGAGTGTTCCAAATTTGTTGGCATATTGAATGCAGCACTTTAACAGCATCATCTTTTAGGATTTTAAATAGCTCAGCTGGAATACTGTCATCTCCACTAGCTTTGTTGTTACTAATGCTTCCTAAGGCCCACTTGACTTCACTCTCTAGGATGTCCGGCTCAAGTTCAGTGACCGCACTATCATGGCTATCAGGGACATTCAGATCTTCCCTGTATAGTTCTTCTGTGTATTCTTTCCACCTCTTCTTAATCTCATCTGCTTCTGTTAGGTCCCTGCCTTCTTTGTCCTTTATCATGCCCGTCTTTGCACAAAACGTTCCCTTGAGATCTCCAATTTTCTTGAAGAGATCTCTAGTCTTTCCCATTCTGTTGTTTTCCTCGATTTCTTTGCATTGTTCATTGAAGAAGGCCTTCTTGTCTCTCCTTGCTATTCTCTGGAACTCTGCATTCAGTTGGATATATCTTCCCCTTTCTCCCTTGCTTTTCGCTTCCCTTCTTTCCTCAGCTACTTGTAAAGCCTCATCAGACAGCCACTTGGCTTTCTTGCATTTCTTTTTCTTTGGGATGGATTGAGTTGCTGCCTCCTGAACAATGTTACGGACCTCCGTCCATAGTTCCTCAGGCACTCTGTCTATCAGGTCTAATCCCTGAAATCTATTCCTCACCTCCACTGTATATTCATAAGGGATATGATTTAGGTCATACCTGAATGGTTTAGTGGTTTTCCTTACGTTCTTCAATTTAAGCTGAAATTTTGCAACAAGAAGCTCATGATCTGGGCCACAGTCAGCTCCAGGTCTTGTTTTGACTGACTGTATAGAGCTTCTCCATCTTTGGCTGCAAAGGACATAATCAATCTGATTTCGATATTGACCATCTGGTGATGTCCATGTGTAGAGTCATCTCTTGTGCTGTTGGAAAAGAGTGTTTGCTATGATCAGCGTGTTCTCTTGGCAAAACTCTATTAGCTTTTGTCCTGCTTCATTTTGTACACCAAGGCCATGCCTGCCTGTTATCCCAGTGATTTCTTGACTTCCTACTTTAGCATTGCAATCCCCTATGATGAAGAGGACATCTTTTTTTGGTGTTAGTTCTAGAAGGTGTTGTAGGTCTTCACAGAACCGATCAACCTCAGCTTCTTCGGCATCAGTGGTTGGGGCATAGACTTGTATTACTGTGTTGTTGAATGGTTTGCCTTGGATTCGTACTGAGATCATTCTATCATTTTTAAGATTGTACCCCAGTACTGCTTTTCCCGCACTTTTGTTGACTATGAGTGCTACTTCATTTCTTCTAAGGGATTCTTGCCCACAATAGTAGATATAATGGTCACCTGAATTAAATTCGCCCATGCCTGTCCATTTGAGTTCACTGATTCCCCAGATGTCGATGTTCAATCTTGCCATCTCATGTTTGACCACCTCCAGCTTACCTTGATTCATTGATCTGACATTCCAGGTTCCTAAACAATATTGTTCTTTACAGCATCGGATTTTCTTTTCACCACCAGACACATCCACAGCTGAGTGTCCTTTCGGCTTTGGCCCAGCCGCTTCACTCTTTCTGGCGCTACTTGGAAATACCCTCTGCTCTTCCCCAGTAGTATATTGGACACCTTCCGACCTGAGGGTCTCATCTTCCGGCATCATATCTTTTAGCCTTGTGATATGTTCCATGGGGTTTTCTTGGCAAGAATACTGGAGTGGGTTGCCATTTCCTTCTCCAGTGGACCACATTTTGTCAGAACTCTCTGCCATGACCTGTCTGTCTTGGGTGACCCTGCATGGCATAGCTTATGGCTTCACTGAGTTACGCAAGCCCCTTCGCCACAACAAGGCAGTGATCCATGAAGGGGATTATGCAAAATAGTAAACCAAAAAAGCAAAATCAATGGGAGCATGCAAATAAAATGCACTTCTATATTTCGCTCAGGTCACAGAATCTGGTTTTTCCCAGGTTCAGAATTCTGAAAGGTTCTTTTGTCACAGAGTACACTCAGACCTGCTTCTTTAACATCTCTGCTGTAACCACACAGAATATATATAATATATAATATCTGTGCACACACAAGCATCCATCAGTTGTTTGTTGGCAGTGAAACTTTCTTGAACGATCCTGCAGTCTGGTCCATTCATGGGGGAGAGGGAAGCTGTGGTGTTTTCCATAAAGGCCCCTCTCAGAGCAGGACTCTTCTGAAACTTCGCTATTCTTTGGCTCTCCCTGGCAGAGATGTGACTTATGGATGGCATCAAGCCTGTGTATAGCCAGCTCTCTGGGACTTCCCTGATCCTCTAGCCTGAACACGATGCAGGTACAGTGAAGCTGTTTTGTTGGCTGATCACTCTTCCTAGCAACAGACAGCACACAATTCTCCGTGGGGATTTATTTTAGCTCTACCAACTGTTCTATGTAGTGCCTGGTGCTAGACTTTTTTTTTCTTTTTCCATCACAGCTCTTTAAAGGCTTAGCAGCAACCAACAACAGGCTTTCCCCAGCAGCTCTCCCCCCTGTCCTTAGTAGGTGATGCTGCCACCTTCCAGTGGGTCTAGAAGAGTTCAGCTGAAAAGAGGACTCCATCCCCTTTGCTGTCTTCCCCTGGGTGCCATCTCCTCCCTTATCCCATGCCTAATTGACAGTCTCTGCAGACTGGGGCCTCATCTATCACTCAGAGAACCAAGGGCCACTGGATACTGCACCTCCTCCCTCCCAGGAAGAGCATCATGGCAAGGAGGAGACCAACCTGGCCCCATTCATCCGCCAGAGAGGGAGCAACTGCAGGGAGCTTGTTTTGCCCTTCCCTGCCAGAAAGAACACTCCTAAGAACTGTGAAACTAGGAACTGGTGGTGCCAGAATTTTGCGTTTTTTCCCTCCTCCCTCCCAATCCCCTTCCCTTTTGTGTTGTGTATTTTAGATTGTAAGCCTGAGGGCAGGGACTGTCTCTTTAGTAATCATTAAACTGCTCTGGGAGCCTTTTTTGACTGAAGAGTGGGGTAAAAATATTGCAGATAAATAAATACTAACATAGGAAGCTGCTGTACACCAATTCAGACTAGCTAGCCCAGGGTTGTCTCCTCTGACTGGCAAGAGCTCTCTGGGGGCTCAGGCAGAGAAAGTCTGATCCATCACTTGAGATCCTTTTAACTAGAGATGCCAAAGAACCGGAGATCTTCCACCTGCAAGGCACTGCGCTATGGTCCCTAAACCAAGAGCAGCAGGGGCTCAAGGCTGCCTAGTACAGATGTAAATCTGGGGAGGGTGACAGTGTTTATGCGGGGGATACAGGGAAGCGATCTTGCATACGCTTCTGTATGTACCTGCTCAGACCCTTAGGTCATCTTCAGATGCCTTCCTTTAGGTGGCCTTGCCGAAGGATGTTAGCTAGGTAGCTACAAATTACAGGGCCTCTTCAGTTGTGATGCCCTGGTTATAGAATACCCTCCCCAAGGAGGCTCATCTGGTGCCTACATTCAGTGCCAGCTCGAGGTTCTGGAGGGCCCTTGGGCAAGACACCCTCCATGGGCCCCCTCCCTCAGTGAGTCTACCTTCTCACCCCCATTGTCCCCAGCGGCTCTTTCTCCTCAATATTTTTCTCATCACTTGCTGGCTTGACAGGCAGAGACCCAGGGAGCAAGGAGGCCGTGGCATCCCGTGCTCCTCCTTCTTACCACCACCATTGCCTGGGCCAGAACAAGAGGCACGTGAAGAAGCAGGTTGCAATGTAGAAGAGGAGGAGCAAGTCCAGGGGGCTCTTGTCAGTGGGCCCCTGCTGGGGTGCGGGCCCTGGGCAGATGCCCAACCATGCTTACCCATGATGCTGGGCCTGCCTACTTGTTATCTTTTTAGTATCAGGCAAAGTCCTTTCTTTTCTCCCAGTTATAGAGTTTTTGTTTTAGATTTGATGGCTGTTTTTTATATATATTATATTTATCCTTGTATTGTATTGTATTCTTTTAGCTGCTCATAATCCACCCAGAGAACGTCTGCTACTGGCCAGATTAGAAATATAATAAATAAATGCTTAGTTTTTCATTATTGCTCCAAAGTAGTGGGCAACTAATCTTTGGCTTATTTGTCCTAGCCTAGTCACTGGCTTGGATTTATTTAAAACCCTGGCGCTCTGCATTTGATTGATCATATCTCAGGAACTTAGCATTCGTGCACTTGCAATTCACTCTCTTCATTAGATATAAATTTATGGAGGATGTGTCTGTCTGTGGCTGTTGGCCATGACAGCTGAATAGAACTTCCTCATTCAGATGCAGTATACCTTTGAATACCAGATGCAAGGGAACTAACAGCAGGAGAAGGCTATTTTCTTCATGCCCTGTTTGTGGGCTTCCCAGAGGCATCTGGTTGGCCACTGTTGGGAATGAGATGCTGGAATAGTCATCATTGCTGCCACTTGCATGCTTGACAGGCAGAGAGCCAGGGAGCAGATCGGCAGTGGCATCTACCGCTCCTTCTTCTCACCCCCACGGTTGTCTGGGCAAGAGGTAGGTGAATGAGCAGGTTGCAAAGGTGAAAAGGGAGAGCAACTCCAAGGGGCTTTTGTCGGTGGGCCCCTTCTTGCATGTGGGCCCTTGGCAAGTGCCCAACCATGCCTACCCTTGACGCTGGCCCTGGCAGTTGAGGTGGGTCAGGTGGAGACTGTGCTGATGGCTCTTTTGTTGCTCGTGCCAGAGAGAAGAGGGTTAAGAGACTCCCTCTGCCCTTTGTCTTGGATCATGGGTGGAACCAGTGTTGGTGGCCCTCCAGCCTTTGCTTAATTTAAAATATAGCTGCAGCAGGAGGAGGAGGAGGAGAACAACAACAAGAACAACAGCTATGAGACCTTGATTAGTAATATTTTTAACTAGCTACAGTTTTTAAGCTCTATTATTATACGTATATTAATTGAAGGGCAATATCTGCTTATATATAAGCTGGAGGAAAATTCCGAGAGTGCCTTGGACTGCAAGAAGATCAAACCAGTCCATACTCCAGGAAATCAAGCCAGACTGCTCACTTGAGGGAAGGATATTAAAGGCAAAACTGAAGTACTTTGGCCACATCATGAGAAGACAGGATGCCCTGGAGAAGATGCTGATGCTAGGGAAAGTGGAAGGCAACAGGAAGAGGGGCCGACCAAGGGCAAGGTGGATGGATGATATTCTGGAGGTGACGGGCTCGACCTTGGGGGAGCTGGGGGTGGCAATGGCCAACAGGAAGCTCTGGCGTGGGCTGGTCCGTGAAGCCACGAAGAGTCGGAAGCGACTGACCGAATAAACAACAATATATGCTTAGTGGAAATGAATTGTATGCTTCCTTCCGTGTTATAAGACTGATGATATGATATTGAAATTTAAGGTTGATCATCTATGCTGTATTGAAGTGTAATAATGGCAATAATATAGGTATAATTTTTAAATAGAATAATACTTGAAGTCTGGGTGTAATGAAGTTTAAATTTAATCATGTTACCTTGAAATAACTTGAGTTTAATTCAAGTTACCTTGAAGTAACTTTTATATATTTTTTTTTCTTTTCACCTTTGGCTTTCTTCCCCCTTGGTCTTTTTTTTTTTCTTTTTTCTTTCTTTTCCCCCCACTTCTTTCTCTTGTTATTGCTGTGTCCTCTTAAGAATACTGTATTGTTGGAAACTGTAGATAATGTTTGGGTTGTTGCTATTGTTTATTTCATTTATAAAGATTAAAAATAGAATAAAAAGTATTTTAAACAACAACAACAAGAGAATTGCTCATCAAAGCCCTACTGAAACAAAAGTCAATCAAATTTCTTTCTTTTTTCTCACTTTTTCTCCCCCATCCTATTTCTGAAGACTCAGTGCAACATACATGGAGGTCATCCCATTTATCTTCATGCCAGTCCTGTGAGGCAGAGCACAACTGGCTGAGGTCAACCAAGTGAGCTACATGCAGGTGGGTATTTGAAGCAAGGTCTCTCTCCCAGGCATTGGGCAGGGAGGAGCCCTTCATGAAATCCACACGCCCCCTGACTGATTGATTATTCATTAAAAATATTTCTTGGCCACCTTTCAGGGCAGAAGCTCTCCCAAGGCAGCTTAAGAATAACATACATAAAAACAGTTAAAATATTAAAAGCGATAAAAACATAAACACATCTTTAGCCAAATCATGGTCCCATAGAGGTCTAAAGACAGTAGCTGGGGGGGGGGGGCGGCTTCCTCTGTCCCCACCTCTGAAATGCAAGCACTGCTCCCTGGTTCAAGTCCTGTACCCTACCCGTTGCACCACAGTAACTCTGACATACATGCAAAAGAAAAAAAAAAGCATGTAAGATTCAGGAGCAGCAGGCACTCAAAGGCTAATACACTGTAGGAGTGAGGCAGCCTACTGTGCAGTGTAGCTGCCCCCTTGGCCGTCGGAGGACCATCCCTGGTTTGTAAGGGGACAGGCTGTAGCTCAGGGGTAGAGCAGATGCTTTGCATGCAGACAGTCCCAGGTTCGATTGCTGGCATCTCCAGATAGGGCTGGGAAAGACTCCTGTCTGCAGCCCTGAAAAGCGGCTACCAATGAGTAAAGGCAATACTGAGCTAGACGGACAAATGGGCTGACTTGATACAAGGCAGCTCCCTAGCCTCCCTAGGTCCAGTATTTCCAATCTCAGATGTATGGTTTCTGTGTGTGTGTGTGTGTGTGTGTGTGTGAGCAATTTGAGCACTGGAACTCTGGACAGCGGTGGTGGATGTCTTGGGGTTTTAAGTGGATTTTAAACACTGGGTTACATCCACTCAGTTGGCTAGGAACATAGGAACCTGCCATGTCTTGCGTCAGACCCTTGGTCCATCTAGCTCAGTGTTGTCGACACTGGCTGGCAATGGCTGTTCCAGAGTCTTTCCTGGCCCTACTTGAAGTTACCAGGGATTGAACCTGGGACCTTTGGCACGCCAAGCCTGTGCCCTACCACTGGCCCTTGAACTTAAGTTCCATTGGAATCCATGGAACAAGTCAGTAATGACTCAAGTCCCATTGATTTAAGTGGGAACTAACTGTGCAATCCTATACACGTCTAGTCATAAGTAAGTCCCATTGAGTTCAATGGGGCTTACCCCACAACTAGGTAGGTATGGGTATAGGGCTGCAGCCTTATTCTTTAGAATTGACTGTACTGTTTCATTATGACGATGACTATAATTTGGCTTGTGGATTTGCTCAGCTGAAAGGTTGCAGAAAACAGGACCCAATTAAATAAATTGTAGTTGTTTAATTATATGCATTTTAGTTGATTAATCAAATCCGCATTTATTTGCACAGGAGTGCAACAATACTAAGAAAGAAGGCTTGTTAATTCCATCATTAATTTTGGGATGATGCACACACAACCTTGCAAGAGGCAATGTTTTAGAAGAAGTATCTCATCCTGTATGTGTGTGAGAGAAAGGGGAATACTTTTCTAAGCTGGTGCCTGCCAGCCACAATTTTTGTCATTTCTTGTATAAAAATGATCAAATGTATTTAATGATTTGAACATTATTTAATGATGAAATTATTTTTAAAAAATCTGCAGCCCAGTTAGTCAAGGGGGAGATTTTTTGTTGGTCAAAAGGTCTTTCATCAATTAATATAACCAATCCATTGACTAACAGTGCAATCCTATGCATGTCTACTCAGAAGTAAAACACATTGAGTTCAACAGGGCTTACTCTCAAGTCAGTATATATAGTACTGCAGCCTAAATGTTTCAGTCCTAATCATAAAGAATTCAGTACTGTCGTTGTTAAGCCTTTCTGTGGGTTTGAACACCCCTATTGTAGCTGAGATGAGCCACCTAGATGCTGAGGTGGCTGAAGCTGGCTGTCAGAGGCTATGCTGGAGAGTTGACTTGTGAGGTGGCAACAGAAAGCCCCCCCTATCAAAAGACAGCCAAGGTTGCCAAGTTATGGTGCAAGTCTTTGCTGGTAAAGGCCTTAGCTGTGGGCCGCAGGTGGCCTGCAGAGGCTGCACCTCTGCTTCAGGGGCTCAAGCCCCGAATTTCTCTCTCTCTCTCACACACACACACACACACACACACACACACCAGCTGCTAAGCCATTCGGCAGGCTACAGGGAGCAAGAATGCGGAGGAGGTGATTGGGAATGTACCTCAAATTTGAGGCTGCTGTCCAAAGTCTCAGGCTCAGAAAAAGCATTTGTAAGCTCTTGCCATCTAGGTCTCCTTGGTGTGTCTAGGACTCATAGCATCACCCCCAACAATTTACGTCAAGACATGGTACCTGTTCCCTGTTGGCTTGAACTGGCATAACCTACCCACCTCACCCTGCTTTGCAGATGGACTGTATTGCACTTGCAGGCACTTTTGACGCTAAACATACACACAAAAAGTGCCTTCCAGGATCAAAGACCCACCTAATCCAGCATTCTGTTGACAACCAATGGTCAAACAGGTGCCTCTGTACATTCTAGGGTGGCCACTTATGCATTGCCAAAAGGACGGGGGAGGACACTGATTTGCGTGCAAATGCTAATTTACATGTACGAATGCAAATTTGGAAATAATGTATTTATTTATTAATTACATTTATATCCCGCCTTTCTTCCATCATGGAACTCAAGGTGGCTACATGTGGCGCCCAGGTGGTCTCTCCTCCAAGCACGGACCAGACCCAGACCCACTTAGCTTCAGCAAGGTGGCTGCCTCATGTGCCTTCAGACCATGCCCTGGGGTTATAATTATAATCATTATAATTTCAATAGAAATACAATTTCATAGTGGGGAGGGCTATGACCAGGTGACCTGTATGCCTCCCTTCAGTCTGGTATCCAGGTGCTAGCTATAGGTGGACAACATCACGTTGCTCTCCCGTCTTGTGGCTCTTCACACGGAGCTTTTATCCTGCGACTGAGATTGCTCCTTCATGGAAGTTTGCGGGCTCTTTACATGACACCATGATCATTCAAGGCGTCTCCTGCACTAAATGCCCTTTCTTCCATTTTTAAATAGATCGCAGTTAATGAGCTATCAAATTACCCCGTTGTGTTCCGCTTCAGTTTCCTCCGTGAAAAGAATTAAAGCGGCAAGAAGAGGAGCGAGATCAATGAAAGATAATGGAAGACTCGGATACTGGGAGAAGGAGAGGGGAAATGAAGTGTGTGTAAAGGGAGTTGTGATCCTGCATTTAAAACGGAAACAGAAAGCCCCATTTTAAATGCGGGATTTTAGGCTGGTGTAGAGTTTGTCTTTAAACTGGAGTTGCATAGGACGGCCCTCCAAATAGAGGACAGTCTTCCAGCAGCCCTTCAAATAGAAAACTCAGTAAAAGAGGACACGCGGCCACCCTAGCAGTGCCTGAAGGCAACAAAAGTGTACAAAATGCTTCATGGTGTGGGAGAAGTGGGTAGGGAGGCATTTTTCTCCCTTTCTCATCATACTAGAACCTGGGGTGGGAGATTCAGGACCGACCAAAGGAAGGATTTCTTTGTAGAGTGCATAGTTAAAACCTATGGAATTTGCTATTATTACAAGATGTGCTGATGGCCACCACTTTGGATGGCTTTAAAAGGGGATTGGACAAATTCATGAAGGATAAGGCTACTAGTGCTGATGGCCATCTACTACCTCCAGTACCAGAGGCAGTGCACCTATGTACACCAGTTGCTGGGGAACATGGGTGGGAGGGTGCTGTTACAGTCATGTCCTACCTGTGGGTTTCCCACAGGCACCTGGTTGGCCACTGTGTGAACAGAATGCTGACGAGATGGACCCTTGGTCTGATCCAGTGTGACATCCTTATAGTTGTCCCCTTTTGTTTGTCCTCAGTATATATATACAATATTCGGAAGTATATTGCTCATATTCATGAGAGCTCCTCTCCAGTGGTATAGTGTAGGAATGAGCAGAAGGTAATTCTGGATCTACTAGTAGATGTTTGGAGAAACTGCAGTAGATTGTGAAGGATTTCTGACTTCCAATTGTTTAACAATAGCAGTAGGAAAATGAGTCCCACCTCTCCCCACACCCTAAATTACACTTCTGAAATTGCTTGGGGTAAACAGCAGTAGATTCCTGTGTAGAAGGATTATGGGCTCCATTCAGTACTCAAAGCAAATTCCTGGGTTCAAATTCTCAGTGTGTGTCTTTTGTATCAGGGTCCAACAGGTGGATCTTGGGGTTCTGGTAAAAACAAAAACAAAAACTAGATCCTGCAAGCTTCAAGTCTGCTCACCACTGGCATGAGTGGGACAAAAAACCATGCAAAGGAAGGAAAGATTAGTGGTGTAGTGGGGGGGGGGGAATGCAGAGGGACACAGCTCCAGGGCTTTTTTTCAGAGCAGGAGCAATGACATAATCTGCCAGAGCGCCAGGGCTCCTCACTCTGGTGAGTGAATGAGGTGAAAATGAGGCTTTCAAGTTTTACTACTGTTTATGACAGATTTAGGATAGGGGAAGTCAGCAAATGAAGAAAATAATTAAGCAGAGGCTGGATACTCCTTCCCTTTTCTTTGATGGTCTTTCTTTTTCATGCTAGCAGTTTAGATGGTAACACTTTCTTTTTTCTTTACAAGATTCTTTGCATTTCTAAATAAAAGCTAAAGGTTGCATTTCCACTGGCAGAAGGTCTTTTGTTAAAGCTCAAAGGTAGAAGCTGAACCTACGTATGTGGTCAGGACCAAGCACCACTGAGTTCAACGGGACTTTCTCCCAGGTGGCATAGTTACGCATAAAATTGCAGTCATGCCCGTAAACTTAATTGTGAGGTTTTATGAGTGGTTTGTTTGTTTTTGGATGTCTATGTTTTATGAGGGAGTGTAGCCAGGGTGTTAGCTCCTCTCTCTCTCTCTCTCTCTCTCTCTCTCTCAATCTCCTGGGAGGTGTGACTATGGCAGCCAGCAGGATGAGCTCCTGTACTTGAAAATGTTCCTCTACATCACCACTCCTACCATCACCAACTCTGTTTATTACATTTATATCCGACCTTTCTTCCTAGGAGCTCAAGTCGTCATCTGACTTGGATTCCTGCATTGAGCAGGGGGTTGGACTCGATGGTCTTGTAGGCCCCTTCCAACCCTACTAGTCTATGATTCTATGATATATGGTTCCCTTCCCCATTTTATCTTCAGAATGAACCTGTAAGTAGGTTAGGCTGAGAGAAAGTGACTGGCTTTGCAGCTGAGTGGGGATTTGAACCTGGGTCTCTCTCCAGATCTAAACTAGGTCTACACTATTGCTCTTGATTAAAGTACACAGATACCTGTTGGGGCACATTATGCATCCTATATACCTCTTTTCTAGTGTTATTTCTCACGTTTTATTCCATATTATCCAAAATATCGCAACAGATGTCATTGTGCGTGCTACCAGGTATAAATGCGCAAGAGGGATATAGCGTCACCATGATGAGATCATATCGCTATGACACAAGGTGTAGATCTGGCCATAGTCCAACATTCTAACCGTTAAACCACACTGTCTGTAGATACAGACCTATCCATGCTTCCCAGATTTCCATGCTAGAGCCTTTTCTACATTCTGTTTTCCAGGGAGTTCTCCCACGCCTGGTTCCGTGACTGTATCACCTGCTGCCACCTCAGTCAATCGTCTCCTGCTGCAGCTGTAGATTACCATCGCCTGCATTACTCACATAGCATTTTAAAGCAATTGCAGGAGGAACCTACATCCGCCCGCCCAAGGAAAACATGTCCAGGTACTGTATGAGAGGTCTGGACTTGTCCGAACCATGCACAGCCTGGTATGGTCAGCCTCAGTTCAAGTGGACAAGAGGCCTTTGGGCGTTCTCTCATCCTGAAAGAATTCACCCCACTCAATGGGTCTGTGTGTCTATCTGACTTTTTTGGAAGGCAGAGAGAGGGCTCTACAGTGTTCTCCCCCCCCCCCGCCCCCTTTGATCTCTTCCTAGTGTTTGCCCAGTCGATCAACCCAGACAGGGTTAGCGTCTGAGGTCAGCCTCTTTTCCATTCCAAACTCCCAGACGCATGGGTGAGAGGGGAGGAGATTCAGGTTACAACCCCCTCCTCCTCCTCCTTTTTCTCTCCCCCCACCCCAGACACACACACACTCACCCAGAGCAGCTTTATAACTCTCTTAGCACTGGCCAGGGATTTGATCTGCCTGTGGATGCTCCCAAATTGTCTTCACAAAGTCCAGAAGATACATATATATATTTTAGAAAATAGAAGTTTACATTTGCCTCTGGCCTGGATCACACCCCCCCCCCGCCCCCGTTAGGTTTTTTTCCCTTCCTTTTTAAAAGAGTCTTGGGAATTGGAATAACTCTTTGACTGCGGAGGGGGCAAAACAAACCCCCCAAAACCTTTCAGCAACACCCACAACTGGATGAGGTTTGAGGGAGGAGATCAGACTGGGAGCCCACATCTCCCGAAGAGGGCGAACGGATGTGCCAGCTCTTCTTGACCGCCCTGCTTGAATGATGCTCTTTTGTGGAAGGCCCTTGTGGAATTTTGGAGCTGGAAAGAAGCAGCAGCGTGGTGTGGAATGGACACTAGTCATCAAGGACGGAGATAAGATGAAGAGATTGTACTGGGGGAATTAAGAGCAGAGGGGGAGAGAAAGAACAGGAGAGCTTTCTTTTCTTTTATCTCTCTCTCTACCTCCTCTCCCCCTCCACTCTTTGCGGATGTGATTGTTTTGTCTATCACACAGGGCAAAGTGGAACACTGTTCTTGGCTGGGGTGGGGGGAAGAGAGAGAGACAACGCAGTGGGTTACAGCAGGAGCCAGCTGCAGCTGAATGCCTTTCTGGACTTTCACAGGGAAAGGACTCAAGCAAGAAGGCTGCCAGAGAAGGCTCGGAGGGGCAGGCTCGGAGAACCACCCAGACCCCATGCTGCCCTCACTGATCCTCTCTCTGCTGTCTGTCCTGGCAGAAGGGGCCAGCCTGCAGCCAATCAGAATGAGCCACCTGGGCGTGTGCCCCAACCAGCTGAACCCCAACCTCTGGGTGGATGCTCAGAGCACCTGTGAACGGGAGTGCCACACGGATCAGGTGAGTGCTGCGGCCGCTGCTTTCGCTTCCACCACCACCCCAGCTGCATTGGAGGCCAGGAGGGGGTGCTGCTGCACTCTTTGGATGAAATGCCCTTCTATGGCAAAAGAAGGGTGGATTAAGCATGTTGGGGAGGAGGGGGGGAGTGGATTAGCTCAGCACTAGGGCACATGCTTCCCATCCAGAAGTTCCCTGGCATTCTAGTTAAAAGATGACCAGATTGGCACCAGTCACTCCCATCTCCTAAGATGAGTCAAAGCAGACCATACTGGCCTCCATGCACCCATGATCTGACACAGTATTATAGAGCATCTTCATATGGGCATGGGCTTTATGGCATGCATAAAGTCCACAGAGGAGTCTCTGCTTCTCTAGTTCAAAAGGATCTCAGGCAACAGGTCCAGTAAGGTCCTTGCCTGAGATCCTGGTGGTCCTCCACGGATAAAACAGAATTCAGCACCTTTATACACCCAGTTCTCCAGTTCTCAGTGCAGGATGGGGGGGGGGGGTTGCATTTGTTCAGCAGTGCATGCTCAGAGGAACTTTCTTATCTACTCCTTTGGAGGCTTCAGAGTCAAGTGCTGCTTCTTTGTGTACTATATCTACATCCTTGTTTTCAGGCAGGGGTATGCAGACCTCTGAGAGGGCTATGCAGCGCAATCCTATGTGTCCTACTTAGAAGCATGTCCTATCAAATTAAATAGAACTTAATTTCAAGTCAGTGTGTGTATAGGATTTGCATCTTAATCAGCTCCCCATCTGCCTGCATCATCCACACGATAGAAAAACGTCTTCCATACAAGCACACGTGGAACATTGTGCCAGTATGACAGCTTTTCTTGCGCACATACAAATGTGCCTTTGGAAGACTTTGTTGGTCTTTAGATATGTTTCAGACGGGCATCCCAGGGCCCTAGTTTTGCTGCTGCCGCTTTCTCTCACACCGTTCCCTAAAGCAGGGTGCTGTGGCTGGGAATCTTCATGGGTCGCAGAAATAAGGGAGTTTAATCACCTACCTAGGGGAAGTAACGGCCCTCTTTGCTTGGCAGTATTATGTCATGCCAGAGACAACTCTGCTATGAAGCAACCTGAAGGGACTTTCTCCTCAGGAGGTGCCAGAGTTTGGGTGCCAGTCAGGGCCGGCTGTACCGTTACTCAGAGGGCAGCAGTTGCTTCAGGGAGCTGGTTTTGGATGTCATGAAAGGATAGCGAATTCTAGTGATTGTGTTTATTATTTTGTTTTTTACTTTCAGGCAGAGGCACTTATGGGGTTTTCTGCCTCACGTGCCAAATTGTTTTGGCCAGCCTTGGGAACTATGCACCTTGATGGGGGCGCCATTCGCTGTTTTGCCTCAGGCAGCAAGGTATCTTAGGCTACCCTGGTTCCAATAAGGATGTCAGAGTGCGAGAGAGACCGTTTTGATCCATGGGGCACAACTTACCAGGTTGCCCTTCTGTGCAAGCCTCATTGTAATGAACAGGAGCTGCATAAGAGCACTCAAGAGAGCTCCCAAGTGGATGCTAATTACTCATCGGAGGGACCATAGTTCTGTGGCAGAGCACATGCTTTGCATGAAGAAGGTTCAGTCCCCAGCATCTCCAGGTAGGGCTGGGAAAGAAACCTGTCTGAAACCCTGCACAGCTGCTGCCAGTCAGTGTAGACAATATGGAGTTAGATGGCTCAAGGGCCTGACTTGGTATAAGGCAGCTTCCTGTGTTCCTATGAGAAGGAGATGTGCCTGGGATTTTCCACCTCAGGCACCAAAATATTCAGGGCTAATCCTGAGGGGTTGCTACATTTCCAAGGGGATGGCATTGGAAGAGCTGACACTCACAAGGTGTACATTCATGTGCAACGTTCATTACCAGCCCTGACGCAAGGTCTCTCTCCACCCGAGGCAGAAGAGTAGACATGCCGCTGCGGCACTGGGCCCACATGACCACCTCCCTCACCTTTGCCCCCGCCATGTCAACTCTATGGAGAGCTGCATGGCCAAAAGAAGTGGCTGCGGGTCTCATGAGAGCTCCATGGCTACATCATTTGGTCGCACGTGATGAGGGAAAGAGGAGGCAGGCAGCTGCTCCAGAGAGCCCTGCCAGCCGCTCTCTTGCTGCGGCAAATGCCATGGTGGGAGAACAGCTGGTAAGGCTCTCCAGAGCACCCGCTGGAAGCGGCTGCTCTTCCTGCTCCACCGCCTGATACGGGCACCTCACCCTGCTTCATGGATGGGTCAGCCCTGTTCATTATAGTTCTGAAAAATGTAATGTTTGCTTTAGCTTTAAGGCAAAACCAAAGTCTGAGTCACACAGTTGCTTTCTGCTCCATGAGAGCAGCTGTGGCCGTGAGAATCAAAGGCACTGTTGGGGACGTCAGAGAGGGCCTTCTAGATGGCTACTCCAAAGCTGTGGAACTCCCTGCCAAGGGAGGCTAGGTTGGCTCACTCTCTAATGGCCTTCCACTGGCAGGCAAATACATTTTTATTACAACAGGCCTTTGGCATGTAAGCTGGTCTGTTGGGTTGGGTGCTGTTTTTATTCTTTCACTGTTGTGTTTTTACTTGTGCTTTTCATGTGTTTGTTTTATGATTGTTTTAATGCAGTTTTTATTTTAAATTTAAGTTTTTATTCTCGACAGACCCCTTGAGCACCATTTCCTTGGTAGAAAGGTTGTGTATAAACCAAATAAATACATTGCTGCAGTTTATCTGTATACAGCCTGGCACATATGTGGCCGTTTCTCCATATGATTGCACAGAGCCAACAACAGGCGAAGCGGCTCGAGAAGAGAGGTATTTTGCGAACCTCAGCTAAAGGTCACCTTCTGCATTTACTCCATCAAACATGGACGTTACTACAGCGCAGCACACGGGAAAGGCTAGCTCATGTGGGAGAAGTCCATGTCATGGCTTCTTCCCACACCTGCATCGTCCCAGGAGGGGTGACACTTGTGAGGCAAGTAGCTGTGTCACCAATTCTGCCCACATCACCCCAGTTTTGCTTATTGGTTAAATGTACGCCCCACCTTTCCACCAAAAATGGCACTCAAGGTGGCTAACAGATTAAAACAGAATTTTGGTTAAAACGTAATATAAAAAAGAATCAATTAAAAACGCAGCAATAAAAGACACTGGGTTGGATCCACTGCTGGTCACCCACCAGCAGAATGGACACTACTAGCAGAATGGACCTCCCTTCCTTACTGCAGCCCTCTCAGTCCCACCCCCCGAAAACTGCTCTGGACAGTTATGGGACCCTCCAGAGCAGTTTTGAGGCACAGACGAGGGCTGCATGGGGAAGGAGAGGACAGGGAAGTCTCTCTGGGCTAGTGGAAGTTGCATTGAGCGAATGGACGTCCACTCACATGACGGCTGGATCCAACCCATAAACAGAATCCAACCAGTTAAAACCCAGTTATTAGTATAGCACAAGCAGGAGACATGCTGAGGTAATTTGCTCCTGAGGTAATGTCATAAGGGGCACTACATCATTTCCACGTTGAAAACATTTATTATTATTATTATTATTATTATTATTATTATTATTGCATTGTTTATTTACATTCCTATCCTGTCTTTCCTCCAAGGTGTTCAACATGTGATATACATGGTCCCCCCAATCCCGTAACACACGTTATTCTTACAATAACGCTTGAGAGGTAGTAACAGATCCAAGGTGTTCCAGTCAGGTTCATGGCTGAGTGGGGATTTGAACTGGGGTCTTCCCACTCCCAGTCTGACATGGTAACCACTACACAGGAAGCTAATTCTGTACCTTTCCGTGTCGGAAATCTTTCTTGTGTAGCATGGCCCTCAGAGTGCGAGGGGAACTTTTCCCTGGGAGGTGTGAAAGGTTGCTAGACTTGCACAGCCCCCTCCCTCTCCTGCCTTTCTTTCACCACTCAGAGGCATTAAATACGCCACATCTTCTGCCTTTGCTATGGGTCTTCCTGTTCCCCGATGACTGAAACTTTAATGAGATTTGTTTTTTCAGTTTGTATGTTTATATCTGAGGTGGCCACATCCTCAGATGGTGACCGTGCCATGTTGTTTTCATCGGGGAGTTGGAGAACTCTTTAAAACTGGAGTTTTCACATGGCAAACTGGAGATGTTTTTTCAGTGGGGTCTTTGACAAACAGGGCGCAATCCTATGCGTGTTTAGACAGAAAAAAAAAGTCCTACAACTCCCAGCATTCCCCAGCCAGCCATGCTGGCTGGGGAATGCTGGGAATTGTAGACTTTTTCTGTCTAAACATGCATAGGATTTCTCCCACAGCTTCTTTCTTATCAAAAAAGGCAGTAGCACTGTCCTCACCTGAGAATGTTGCTGCCTCGGCGGTAAAGTTGTGCCCCAGGGTTTAAGTTAGGCCACCAGCTGAAGGGGGTGAACACGTGCCACAAAACCTCCTGAAGCATTCTGGGAGGCACCCCTAGTTTGGAGCGGGCAGCTAGTCATGCTGGAAGCAGAGAGCAAGCCTGGATTGGCACACTGCTGGCATAGCTAGCCTCCTCGACTTGTGCAATGCCAGGTGATTGTCTAACAACCTGAATGACTGTCTCCTATCGCTTTGCTTTAGGGCTGCTTCACCCATTACAAAAAACAGGAGGGAGAGGGGTTCTTTGAATGTTTTCAGCCATGTAGTACTGCTTGCACACGAGTCGAGGGAACTTATGGGGTGGAGGAGAGATATGCTGGCCCCACACACAGCTGGGGTGATGCATAAGTTTGCTTTTCACACATGGCAAGAGGAGGGACAGAATTGCATTTACAGCAGGGAGACAGAAAGGGGGAAACAAAAGGGCCAAGAGGAGGGAAACAAAAAGTGTCTTCTCCTCTTCTTTTTCCCTTCTGCTATAACACCTAGACAAAAAAAAATGTCCTTGTTTTCTGCATCACATAAGCTGCAACTGCCCTCTGGCTTCTGCCTCCATTAGGCATTCTTGCAGATTGGAATTCTTCACTTTAGCTGTAAGCAGGCACAGAAAGAGCGAGGGACCCCCTTTCACCCCACCAACTATGAAGGCTGCAAGGCAGTCAAAGAACCTTAAAAGAAGGGCTGCAACCCGATTCAAGAAATGTAATTTTAGTTGATTAATCCCTTTAGTTGGTTTATCTATCACCTTAAATTTGCATATGCATAACATAATGCTTCTGACGCAAGAAGCCTACTTTGTTTTCAGGTAATGCACACCTGTGTCATAGGAGGCATCATCTGAGGGGAAGCATTCTCTCCTATGTGAGTGAAAAGGGAGAATGCCTCTGAAACAACAAAGAGTCTTGTAGCACCTTAAAGTAACATTTATTCTGGCATAAGCTTTTGTGGACACTGTCCATTTCATCAGAGGCATGAAGTGTTAACCTCAAATTGGTAGATTTATATACACATGCTGGGAGGAATCCAAATACAAAAAAGATAGATAATGATTATTACCTGAACAGTTGCTGTTCACAAACCTTTGTTAGGTGATAACACAAACATCATTGCAACGGTGAGATGATTAGCATATGTAGTATGATTTAAAACAACAACAACACACCTTTGTCCTTATTCAAACCACAGGAAATACAGCTGAATCTCTTGATGAACTGAACTTCAGCAATTTCAAGTTCGAATCTGTCTTTGAAGCTCATTTGTTCTAGAGTGGCCGCCTTAAGATCATCCACAGAGTGTCCTAAGAGGCTGAAACCTTTCTCCACTTCAGGATGGTGAAACTATTGCAGCTGATTTGGGGTGGGAAGATGTATGTTCATGTGAATGCCCTAAAATACCTCAGTATTGCAGCTTTTCCCCATTATGGCTGCTTATCGGGCTTCACTTTGAAATCTAATCTTGGAAAAGACTTATCTCTGCCAACCATAGGGTATCCTTCACAACAAATCAAACCTGAGAGGGAATCTCCATTATTGGTAATAATCAGCTGGTATTAACCCTATAGCAAGAGGCCCTCAACCTTGAAGAAAGAGAAAGGAAAAGAGACATCGACCTGGTTTGCACCTAACAAGAAGCCACCATGGGTGAATTACCGAGGGGCTTCTCATCGAGGCAGCCACCATTTTTAATATTCGAACCTCAGCAGGGCATTCTGTATCTTGTTGTTACGTGCAAACTCAACGAGGGTGGGTTGTTGGTGTGGTTGGCAAACCCCCGAAACCTAGGGGCTGTTATAGGGTTGCAGGTGGCTTGTCAACCACCCCAACCCACCCTCACCGGTTTCGCACATAATGACAAGCTATGGTGCACCTCTGCCACACCCCAAATATTCAAAATGGCAGCTGCCTCATTGAAAAACCCTGCAGGGAAATTCACGCACGGTGGCTTCTCATTACATGCAGACCGGGCTACTGTCTGTTAATAGGCAACTTGCTGCGTAGCAGCAGTTAAGAAGCAAGCCTGAAGGCTTTTGAATGCTGCTTATGCTAGGCCACAATCCAGCGAAGGCCCTTAGTCCCTCATTCTCGTTCCTGTGTGTAATGTGACATGGGAAAAGAGTATGACAGGGTTTGGTGAGGAAGGATTATAACTTTTTTTTGCGCGTGCACACACACACACACACCCCATCACTGTACAACACAGCACCCACCTCAGGCAGCAAATTTGGGGGGTTATGAAAAGACAGCGCATTATTAGTAATTTACTTTGTTATTATTGTATTTTTATTGCCAATCCCGCTTGTGGGATTGTTTGTTTGTTTGTTTGTTTATCTATCTCATGTGCTAAAATAATGTGGCTTTGGATGCTATGCACCTTGACTTGGGTGGCTGAGTGGGGTGTCATCTGCTGCTCTGCCTTGGGCAGCAAAGCGTCACAGGCCGGCCCTTGCTACAATGTGCTGCATAGCATAAGTTGAAAAGGGCAGGTCTCTGTTCAGAGGTGCTTGCAATCCTAAACCTTAACAGTGGGGATCAAAAGACGAGGCAAAAAGTAGAAAGGACGGACATAAGCAAATATGGTCAGATGTGCATGAGCTTTGTTTCATCTGGAGATGAAGATAAAAGATAAGCACTGGAGACCGTCAGTCCGGAGGTGTCTGAGGTGGGGAGGAGGAAAAGACAAATTAGCACCACATAGATATTCTGGGAGGGAGTTCCAGGCAGAGTAAGAACGTGTGTGGTGTTGTTTATAGGAGAAGGGCTTTTGGGTGGCTGAGGTGGCTTAATGTAGGCCGTAGGGGCAAACTAGAATTTCAGACTAGTTATTGTGTCAAGGGGTGAAGATGCCCACCTCAGGAAGAACTGTTTCAAAAGTGGTTTGAGGTGAGACATTAGCCCCCTTCAAATGGGGTTCCCGATCACATGCTTCCCCAGTGCAGATGCCCATATGCAACTTGTATTATTTATTATGTATAATACTTCTATACTGCTTAGTGTAATACAATCTTTAAGTGGTTCACGCTAAAATGCATATATCATACAATACAAAAACAATATAAAATAATAATTAATTAAAAACACTAATTACAGCAAAGACAACAATAAAACAGAGCAGTGTCATAGCCCATTACAGGTCAAGGAAAGCCTGTGTAAACAAATACGTTTTCAAGAGGCATTTGAAGCTTGCCGCAGTTTTAGCCTCTCAAACCACATGTAGGAATGTTCAACACGTGAACCACACAACGTCCAATGGGCCCATGGCATGGCCTTGTTGCCCCTTCTCTGCATAGAGCCTCCTTCTCATGAAAAAAAAATATGCATGAAGGGGGCTGATATATGAAGCAGCCATTTTGTTCTTCCCCTGTTTTATGAGGTAAAACATTCTCCTTTCAAAGGCTGAGGGAGTTCCAAGGCTAGGCAAGCCATACAGTAAATGGGCTCACCCAATACCTGATGTGCAGTTTGGTCGCATTCTCTGGACCATAAACTTCCACAGCTAACTAAATAGTTCATCTCTGAACCTTCAGAGAGCATAGCCTAGTTGCTGGTAAACTTGTGCCTCTGGCCTATGCTTCAGACTGTAGGCTCGGGCTCATATGACTGGATAAATCTTCATAATTATTTTTTTAATCCTTTACACAGATGTCACATGGAGATGGGTTTTATATATGCGACATTTCTATATATAGGGAAATTTTTGTGTGGGGAGGAATATTCCATCATGCGCATCCTCACCTGCTGAGGTAGAGTCCAGACACAGGTTTTCCCTCTTAGTAAATGCTAGGCCTGTAACGCATCATATTATCTAACATTTGACAAGGAAAATAAGCACATTTGAATGCACCTTAAGTTAGAAGTGAATAATATTGTAGTGAATGTACCATATGAACATAGTACTACTGCAGAGTTTGGGAGACATCCTTTCCCAAAGAGATTTTGAAATATTCAAAACTCTCTCTCGCTCTGTGTATACACCCACACCCACACGTACGTATATATGTATAGACACACACTCATATAATCTTGAGTGCAACGTTGCACATTCAATACCATAACAGTAGTTTTTATTATCTTAAAAAACTAACCAAATGCCTAAAACTTTCAGAACTGAACAGTCTACACTAGCAAAATAGTGTGGTCTATTCAACTCAGACCCAATTCAAATGTTAAAAAAAGAGTAAATATCCAGTAAACCCCAGAAAAAAATTAGGTTGCAATTCTCTGCGTGCCTGGCTGGGAGTAAGTCCCATGCAACTATGTGGGGCTTACTTCTGAGTAAACATACATAAGATTGGGCTGCATCATTGCTGGACAGTAACACTTTACAAGATGGAGGAGTTTCCTGTTTGAATGCTCCTCCAGGTCAAAAACTCATTTCAAATAGAAAGCTAACATAACAGGACAGACTAGCACTGTTCCTTGTGAAGTGCTAGCTTTCGTGATGCAGCGAGTTGTTTTTGTTTTCAACAGTGTGGAGCATTCAAACATGCCATCCCTGTCCCATTTTGCAGGTTGAAGTACTACAGTCCTAGGAGAAATGTACTATGTGCTTTTTCTTCACATTTTAATCTATGCTCAGCAATAGTACTTTGGTATATCTTACTTAAATTGTTAGATACAAATCCAGGAACACTCCGGGCATACCTGCAGCACAGATTTAAACTGTTTTTAATTGTCATTTCCTCACCTTGGGGAAGCCTGGTAACTGTATTTCTGTAAGGGGGGTGTGTTTCTTCAAGCCCTGTTTAGACAATTGCTCAGATTCTCTGGGAGAAGCCATGACAGTTGAACTGAGATTAAAAACTGATATCATTGTAGATATACTCATATCAACCTGCACAGATTATGAGAAATTAGGTACAGGAGGAGGTTAAGTCCCTATGCAAGCACAGTTTTTCCACCCATTGGAAAAATTTGCTCTTGAGAGGCTATTCTGAAAGCTTTAGGCAAAACAGAACACGGCCTGTTGAATACTGTATTTTCACACACAGTATGATTTTGTATCTTTGAACCTCTCTTTGCTGTTGAGTACACATGTGAATTTTACAGATGCAGGATTTGAAGCAGAAGGGTGTTAATTTCACATCAAATATGCATTATAAACCATTTTGGTTTTACATTTGAATTACTGGCACGGGAAAGAAAAAAAGGCATTTTTAGAGTCATGTGAAAATGCCCTAAGGCTATATGAACAAATTGGTCTGTAAAAGTGACAGTTGAGCAAGGGAGCCATCCTCACTAAAGGACACGCCTGGTTCACACCGCATGTAAGGTTAAATTGGAGGTTAACTCTGGGTTATTTAACCCCGAAACAACTTAGAGGGGCTGTTCGCATGACATGACAGCCCACCATGTGTTATCTAATCCAGTGAGGATGTGGGGTGTGCAGGGTGCGTGCAGCTGCCATCTTGAATATGTAACCCCCACTTGGGGGTTGTCGTATCGTGTGAACCTGACGAGCTCGGTTATGTGACAGTTAAACAACCTTTGCATAACCCGTGGTCTGTTTCAGGGTTATATGAGGGCTGTTTAACCCTCCCATAACCCACACTCACCGGGTTCACACGACATGACAATCCCCAAGTGGGGGTTGCATTGTCAATATGGGGCCTGTGCCCACAGATCATTGTGGGCTAAATAACCCCCACAGCATGTTGGGCTTGGACGTCACACTCACAACCTACTAGCGGGGCGGTCTGAGGTTATTTACACAAAGTGGAAGTGAGGAGCACACCAGAGGCATGCACCTGGCTCGCTCCCAGCAAATCATGGGTTAATTAACCCACGATATCGCCTTACATGCATGCAAACCAGGTCAGTGAATGACCTTAATGTGACCATTCTAGAACAACGGACTATCAAAGACAGATACCAACCTGAAATTGCTGAAGTACAATTCATCAAGGGGTTCAACTCTATTTCCTGTGGTTTGAATAAGGACAAAGGTTTTTGTTTTGTTTTTTAAATCACACTACATGTTATTTGGCTAACCATTACAACGATTACAACTGCTTAGCAACCTTACTTCTGCACACACTCCAGTTCAAACCTAAAGATACGGCCTCTATTGTACCTGGTTCTCCCCCGCCCCCCATGCCCAAATACACAGCTTGGTGTAGTGGTTAGAGAACTAGATTAAAAGAGGGAAGGCTTGGGTTCAAATCCCCACTCAGTCAAGCTCACTGGGTGACCTTGGGCCATTCATTTAACATATCTCACAGGCTTGTCGTGAGGATAAAAGTGTGTGTGTGTGTGTGTGTGTGTGTGAGAGAGAGAGAGAGAGAGAGACAGAGACAGAGACAGAGAGACAGAGAGAGAGAGACAGATAACTATGTATCCTACCCTATACTACTTGGAGGAAGGGCAAAATAAAATTGTAATAAAAACGTAGTATTTCAAATTAGGCGCTAATAAAATATGTGACCTTGCAAACTAGTTGATCTATTTTGCACGGTCTGAGGCATTTTTTGTATTTGTTTTGGTTGTTTTACATGCTTTACTGTAACTGTTGGTAGTGATGGTTTAGTAATTTTTTGCTGATACTTTATGTAGTTATTATCTTGTAATATTATATGAAACAGATCACTGAATTTTATGTTAACTGATTTAAATAGTTTTTTTTAAATTATACTCTTCATTAGGAAATATTTTGATTTGCCTCAATTGTTATAGGATATTTTTGTTGCGGCTTATTTTGTCATTTCTGTGGTTTGCAAACTGCCTGGAGTATAACAGTGTAGAAAGGCAGTTTACAAACTGGAAATGAAATCCCATTCCATTGAATCAGGAAGAGGCTGTAGCCCCTGCATTGCTTGCAAAAGGTCCCAGGTCTGATGCCTGGCACCTCTGGGTAGGGCTGGAAAAGACTCCTGTCTGAAAGCTGCTTCCAAGCAACGGAGAGCTGAATGGGGCAATGATCCGACTTTGCATAAGGCAGCTAGCGACCGATATTCTGATGACACGATTCATGCCAAGAAAGGCGCATGTTCACCTGAATTTAAACATTCTGCTCCTGCTTCCTCAACAGGATTGTGAAGGCTTCGAGAAATGTTGCACCAACGTTTGTGGCCTGCGGAGCTGCGTGGCCGCCCGCTACGCCGATGGAAGCCTCTCCTCTCTGGAGCAAGTGCAGGAGGCCACGTGCGAGAGCTTTCTGTGCACCCAGCAGGGCTCAGACTGTGACATCTGGGACGGGCAGCCTGTTTGCAAGTGCAAGGACAGGTGTGAGAAGGAGCCCAACTTCACCTGTGCCTCCGATGGACTCACCTACTACAACAAGTGCTACATGGACGCTGAAGCCTGCATCCGGGGCATCAGCCTAGCCGTGGTGCCCTGCAAGTACATTTTCACCTGGCCCAACACCAGCCCGGTGCCAATGGAAACCACCGCTCACCCAACCCCCGGTGCGGCGGCTGAGTTGCCCATCCCACCAGCCCTCTACAACAACCCCTTCCATCAGTCGGTCTATGTGGGTGGCACCATCAGTTTCCACTGTGACGTGAGCGGGCGGCCCCGTCCCGACATCACGTGGGAGAAGCAGAGCGACCACCAGGAAAACTTCATCATGCGGCCCGACCAGATGTACGGCAACGTGGTTGTGACCAACATTGGCCAGTTGGTCATCTACAACGCGCAGCCGGAGGACGCCGGGATCTACACTTGCACAGCCAGGAACTCTGCTGGTCTCCTGCGGGCTGACTTCCCTCTCTCGGTCATCAAGAGGGAGCACTCCAGAGGGGAGCCGAGGGCGTCCAGCACCCCGCAGCTCCCACCCAGCGAGTGCCTGAAGGAACCTGACAAACAGGACTGCGAGGCCTACCAAGTCCGCTGGCATTTTGACTCAAAGAAGGGCTCTTGCACTACGTTCCGGTACGGTGGGTGCGGGGGCAACCAGAACCACTTTGACACTTACGAGGAGTGTCAGCGGGCCTGCGTCAATAACGCAGTCAACCTGTGCACTCTCCCTATGGTACAGGGGCCCTGTAAGAACTGGGAGCCCCGCTGGGCCTACAACGCCCTGATGAAGCAGTGCTACTCCTTCATCTATGGCGGCTGCGAGGGCAACGAGAACAACTTCGACAGCAAGGAAGGCTGCGAGGACGTCTGCCCCTTCCCCAAGACGCTGCAGTGCAAAGCGTGCCGCCTGAAGAACAAGATGGTGCTCAGCCTCTGCCGCAGTGACTTCGCCATCGTGGGGCGGCTCATGGAGATCATCGAGGACCAGGACTCTGGGATCGCCCGCTTTGCACTGGACGACGTCCTCAAGGACGAGAAGATGGGCCTCAAGTTCTTCAGCATCAAGTACCTGGAGGTGACACTGACGGACATGGACTGGAACTGCCCCTGCCCCAACATGACCACTGAAGACGGGCCCCTTATCATCATGGGGGAGGTGCAGGATGGCATGGCGGTTCTCGACCCCAACAGCTACGTCCGGGCCGCCAATGACAAGCGGGTAAAGAAGATCTATGAGCTGCTTGAGAAGAAGGCTTGCGAGCTTCTCAGCCGCTTCCAGGACTAGTGCAGGTGGATCCCCTTTGTGGAGAAGGGAAGACAGACAAAGAGAGGGCCCTCCCCGAAGATTCAGCCGTTCTCTTCTCATGCTGTTGCAGCTACACAGGATTGGGCTGGAGGCTGGCAGGCCAAACTCTGCAGCCCCTAGAGACCCTGCATGTCTCCAAGCGGGTGTGAGTGGAGGGGGTGAAATGCCGACTCTCATCCTCACTTCGGGCCAGCTCTATGGACCTCCCTCTCCTTTTTAAACATTTTCAGTTATTATCACGATTCTATTACAGTGAGCTCCATTATGCTTGTAACTACCTATTGTCTGTTTTTGTGTGAGCTGTAATTTATCTGTGCCTGTGACCCCGCCCCGCCTCCACTCCCCTCCAGCCTATCTGAAATTAATAATAAAATAATCCTGCGTTTCTTCTCCAGTTCACAGTGGGGGCTGCCATCTCTCCTACCTTCCCTTCCTCTTGTAATAGCACATTTAACCATGTATCATGGATCTTGAGGACTAGCCTCCCATTCAGTAATGGCAAACGGGGGAAGGACCAGGCTTAGAGAAACAGACAGGGGCATGGTTTGCAAAATGTGAGAGGAGCTTAACTAAGGATTGAAAGGGCAGTTGCTAGTGAAGAAAGAAAGGCTGTGTTTGGCCAATCATATCTTGGCTTAATAAGTCTTTTGCCTGTACCCACAGCCTTTTCACGTCACAAGCAAACAAGCCAGGAAACCTCTAATTAACCCATTTCCAAGTTCATTCAAACCAGGAAGATATGGTTTCCAGATTCGGAACAAGTTAGGATATTAAACCAACTTCTAATATCCAGGCTTGTTCCAAAGCTGGTAACCATAGTTCCTGGTTCTGTCAAAACTGGAACACTATAGTAAAGTAGCAGCTTCCCGGCTTTCTTGCTCATGCCGTTAAGAGAAAAGCAAAGAGGCTTCATGAACAGACACGGCTTGTTCATACCTTGGCCTATTTAGTGAATATATGATTGTCCAAACTGGCCCAGCGTGACTTCCAACCTCCAGAAGTGGCTGCATGAGGTCATTACATCCTCCACTTTAGCATTAATTGAAAGTGTTAATGTGGCTACTTCCCCCATCCTCATCTTAGGAATCCACTGTATGTTCCTGTTCTTAAAGCAATCTATGAGCCCACAGTGGAGCTAGCCAAAGCAGAATCATCTGCGTGAAACAAAAAGTTATACGCAAAGTATAGCCTCACTTAATTTATTCAGATAATCAAAACTGAGGTTATTTTGCTGGGTGCAATATTAGATGTAAACCCCCCCCCCCCAACAACTTCCAGCCTATATAGCCCTTTCAGGTTCCAGCAATGGACTCCAGAAGAAATTAATTGCATCTTCTCTCTGGTTACATCAGGTTTGCTTCCCTGGCCTTGCAAATCATCAGTCAAGACCATACAGGAAAGTAGTGGGCTGGCATTTCCATTGAGCACAATGCAAATGAAGACATCCTCACACAGTACTGCCCAAACATTACATTTATTTGCACCCAAATGCAGCATAGTCTATGTAAGGCTACCTCCACGTAGATTCCATGGCCAAGATTCTTCCTTGCGAACCTCGTATCTCCCAACCCAATCTACAAATCAGTGCTAGTCTACAGATCACCACTAGAGGGAACTGTTACTACATATACAGAATGAAGAGACAGCAGACAGGATAAACATATTCAAGTTTTTTCACCCCACAGTTGGGAACCTTTAGTATTTCCTCCCCCTCTTGGAACCTGTTTTGCTACATCTTTTGAAGAATGTTTGAAGCAGGGCACAGGAGAAACAGGGCTATTTTTTTTCTAATGGTCATCAATCTTCCCCAATCTGGTGCCCTCTGGATGTGTTGGACTATACCTTCCATCATCCTCAGCCAGCCTGGCCTCTGCAATTTGGAGGGCGCCAGGTAGGGGAAAGCTGCTTTAGGGGCAATAGAGTCTAAGGGGGCTTCCTTAAAGCCTTGTCTCACAGGACTAGAGACAGTTTTGATCTACCTTATGAAGATGAATGTCATGGTACCATTTTCAGCAGTATGGTCTGCAGATGGGGAGATCTCATGATCTCGCCCATGAGAGCCTGGAGAAGATGGGAACTGTAGTCCAATGCAAATGGAGGGCTGGGGAGATTGGGTTAGTTCAATACCATTTTCTCAACACACCAGTTTTCTACAGGCAAGGAGATTTTGATGTGGAAGGAATTGGAACACTCAGTCCATCCCACTTGCAGACAATCCTATAGTCCCAGCAACTCAGTATCACACTGTTTATCTGAATGTCACCAGCACCTATGGTGTTAAAACTAATCACGATAGGGGGATGCCCTGCTTTCCGTATCTCCAAAATATTGACCAGGGCTCCCCCCCCCTTTCCTTGGTAAGTAGCCCAAAGATGTGAATGTAACACAAGGCACAAGACGCTGGGAGCTTTCGGCTCTATAGCAGACTGGCTGTTGGTACATAGCAAAGTTTGCTCTTAGGAGCGCAGGAGGAGAAGAGAGACAGCAGAATTTGGCACTGAGAAGAGAGAACCACTCCCAGTCTCTCCCAAGAGGAGCGCTGTAAAGGACGGTACAAAGAGTGCCAACTATCAAATCCACCTTTCCACCTAGTTTTGCACCAAATCTTCTGTTATTTAGAGAAGAAGAGTAAATTGTGAGCTAAGCTTCTCCTTCTCCCTAATGCATCCCCACAACCCCCCCCCCCAAGTCACAGTTCAGGGTCAATACTGGTGCCCCTTTTCAAGAGGCCAGCAAAGAAGGCCTTCAATTTGTACAGATGAAGGAAGCTGCAGATATAATGATGCCTGAGAGACAAAGCCCCAGTCAGGCATTAAGACTGAACAGGAAATCTAAACCCATGTAGGGGATACAGGGCTATGCATGCTAGTCCAATTGTTCCTGTTCCTGCTTTATCAGGGTTCCCAATCAGGCAGAGAGTTCTACACCCTCCCCCCTGCAAGTGAAGATGCGAAGAGGCCACCTTCAGCTGCTCAGTGTGGCATGAGCAGGAACAGAGCAGGTGGGCCTGGCATGGGGTGGGGCAAAGTATATGGCCCCTATGCAGGTTTTGCTTCTCTAAACAGGCATCACGTCTGGACAGGTGGTCCAAGATGGATCTGACAACTTCATCTAACCCACAACATTAAAAAAAAACAGCAGTGGCACAGTGCATCCCAAACTTAAGCATGGAAGGGCTCACTCCACCTCTGCCAGAATCTTTTATGCAGTTCCGTTCTCCGTGAAAGTTCCCCTCTCCAAATCTGAATCTTCTACGGGGGCGTCATCCGGTTGCACCAAGAATTTCTTTCTCCCAAGAACCGAGAAAGCGATGAGAAGCCAAGCGGAGCATGATGGACGCTGAACAAATTCTGCTGCGGCAGGTGATGCTTTGGCTGGAAAAGGCTGTCCTTTGGCTTCCCCCTCTCCCTTGCAAAGAAAGGGGGTGGGCTGGCTTACTGCTTGCGGAAAATAAGGCACTTGTTGTTGGCCGGCATGTTGACCTGGAAGCAGAATGCTCAGTTATTCAGAAAGCTCTGCTGCTACGTTATAAAGCAGGGATGCAGAAACTCGGGTCGAGGAGTGGGGGAGGAAATCTGGCCTGCCTGGGGCTCCCCAGAAAGCCATGCCCCCTTCCCCAATTATTTGGTGGCTTTCCAGATGTTGTGCAGTCTTTTCCCCAATTCTAAAAGGTTGAAATGCCTCTCTGACAGCTGAGTTACTGGCCGTAAGAGCTTTAAGCTACAATACACTGGTCCTGCCCCTTTTGCTCTGCCCGCCACTGGAATGTGGCCCCCGGAGAGCTTCTCTGACATGGAATTTCATAGAATCATAGAATAGTAGGGTTGGAAAGGGCCTATAAGACCATCGGGTCCTACCCCCTGCTCAGTGCAGGAATCCAAGTCAGAGCATCCCTGACAGATGGCTGTCTGGCCTCATCTTGAATGCCTCCAGTGTGGGAGAGCCCACCACCTCCCTAAGTAACTGGTTCCATTGTTGTATTGCTCTAACAGTCAGGAAGTTTTCCCTGATGTTCAGCCTGAATCTGGCTTCCTGGAACTTGAGCCCATGATTCCGTGTCCTGCACTCTGGGATGATCGAGAAGAGATCCCGGCCTTCCTCTCTGTGACAGCCTTTCAAGTCCTTGAAGAGTGCTATCATACCTCCCCTCAGTCTTCTCTTCTCAAGGCTAAACATGTCCAGTTCTTTCAGTCTCTCTTCATAGGGCTTTGTTTCCAGTCCCCTGATTTGGCCTTTGGGCTGAAGGAGGTTCAACTCCCCTGCTACACAGACCCACATACAGTTCGTGCTGCAACAGCCCTGTCGTGTAAGGAACGGTGGCAGTCGGGGCTGAAGAGCCAGCAAGCACTGGGAGCAATAGATCAGAGACTGGGGCTAGCTTTCCCAATAACCTAGCTGAGTAAGAGCGGGTGGGCTGGTGGTGGTGGCAGTGGTGGAAATCCTAGCATAATTGAGTCGACAGGCAGTTCAGCTACAACGTGAGTAAAAAGGCTTTGGAGGGAGCGTTTAGCATCAATCCGTACAAAATCCTTCCCAAAGGTGTGGTTGCATTGGGGAGCATGTGTCTCTGGGGGTGTGAGATTGCTTTTCCCAGTAGGGAATATTGTAGGTGAAGGTGCTGACTAAAAGGATATTTTGCTTCTATCAAATCTTATGTTTTTCATCTATCCCCCCTCCCTCCCTAGTTCTCTACTGACACCCCACCGCCTGCCCTTTGTGGGCTTTCCCACATACCATCCTCTCCAACTGCATCCCATTGGCTTCAGCTAGTTGCTGCAGCAGAATCGTGTCCCGGAGGCCCCAAGCTGGATTTCTGGGATAGAGGGGGAAGAAGAGAGAATAATAAGCACTGTGCTCAAGAGATGCTTCTGTAACCCCAACAAGGGGAGAGAAGCTCTTCTTACGTGATTCTTACATCAGAAGAACCTCAGAAGAGCCCTGCTGGATAAGACCAAGGGTCCATCTAGTCCAGCTTTCTGTTCACACAGTAGCCAACCAGCTGTTGACCAGAAACCACAAGCAGGACATGAGTGCAAGAGCACCCTCCCACCCATGTTCCCCAGCAACTGTTGTACATAGGCATACCGCCTCTGGTACAGGAGGTAGCACATAGCCCTCAGGACTAGTAGCCATTGATAGCCTTCTCCTCCAGGAATTTGTCTAACCCCCTTTTAAAGCCATCTAAATTGGCGGCCATCACTACACCCTGAGGTAGCAAATTCCATAGTTGAACTCTGCGCTGTGTGAAGACATCCTTCCTTTTATCTGTCCTGAATCTCCCACCAATCAGCTTCATAGGATGACCCCATTGGGCTCTAGTATTTTGAGAGAGGGAGAAAAATGTCTCCCTATCCACATTCTCCACACCATGCATGAATCGAACAGGGGGTTGGACTAGATAACACCAAGGTCCCTTCTAACTCTAAAATTCTAGGATACTTCCCTAAGATAGAAAAATATCTCTTCCTTTGCATGGATGTTCCACTCACAAGGTCAGCTGTCCTCAAACTGGTGGACTCAGATGTTTTGGACTACAACACCCATCAGCTCCAGCCCACACCGCCAATGGGCAAGAATGCTAAGTTGTTGTCCATCTGGAGGGCACCAGGTTGGGGGAAGGCTGCTCTAGGTTATTACCCCCATGCAGCAGAGTCCTGTCCAGTTTATGCCATAATTGGCCACACCATTCATTCCCACAAAGGAGTGGCCACAAAGGAGGCCACACAAAATAATGGCCCACAGAGGAGAGGCCATGTGCATTGTGGGTAATGCTGAACAATAAACCAAGCCTACACAACACAATGGCTACCCCAGGCCAAATGCAGCCATGTTTAGAGTGTCTCCCTGCCCCCCTCAAAGGGGGCGCACAAATCTACATAAATCGCACAAATCCCCCACAAATCTACTTCTCAGCTCACCCTTAGCGAGTGCATCTTTTAACCTGGTGAGCACAATATCAGGAAGAATTCTCATACTGCACCTGAACCCGGAGGACGGCTACTCCAATGTGCTGAGTAGTGTGCTGAGCCTTGGAGATACTAGGAAAGCACACATTTTGGCTGGCTACCAAGACCAGCCCAAATTTGCAGACCCCTAATTATTTGCTTGCATTCCTTACAGCAGGGGTGGGCAGAAAGCACATCTCCAGATGTTTTGTACTTCAACACCCAGCATTCCTAACCATTGGCCATGCTGGCAGGGAGCTCTGGAAGCTGAAGTCCCAAATAGCTGGAGATTTATGTATTTTATTTATTATTAAATTTATTAATCGCCCATCTGGCTGGTCACCCAGCCACCCTGGGCGATGCACAACATACCATAAAACAATTTAAAACAATAAAATTCTACCATAATTTTTTTTTTAAATACCCTAACCCACCCCAAATGCCTGCTTGAGCAACCACGTTTTTAATGCACGACGGAAGCTCATTAAAGAGGGGGCATGACGGAGTTCCCTAGGGAGGGAGTTCCACAGAGTGGGGGCCACCACAGAAAAGGCCCTCTCCCTCGTCCCCACCAGTCTAGCTGTCCTGGCTGATGGGACAGAGAGAAGGCCATCCGAGGCTGATCTTGTTAAGCGGCCTGTCTGGTGCTGCTGGAGGCGCTCCTTAAGATAGGCTGGGCCGGAACCATATAGGGTTTTAAAGGTCAAAACCAACACCTTGAATTTGGCCCAGAAAACAACTGGTAACCAGTGCAACTCCTTCAGCACTGGAGTGATGTGATCTCGCCGGCGGCTGCCTTTAATCAGGCGAGCCGCCGCGTTCTGTACCAGCTGCAGCTTCCAAACCATCTTCAAGGGTAACCCCACGTAGAGCGCATTACAGTAGTCTAAACGAGAGGAGACCAGGGCATGTACTACCGATGGGAGCAGATGGTCAGGAAGGAAGGGGCGCAGCCGCCATATCAGATGGAGTTGATACAGCGCTATCCGGCTCACAGCTGACACCTGAGCCTCCATGGACAGCTGGGAGTCCAAAATGACCCCCAGGCTGCGGACCTGGTCTTTCAAGGGTAGCCGTACCCCATTCAACACCAGGTCAACATCCCCCAGCCTCCTCTTGTCTCCCACCAAAAGTACCTCGGTCTTGTCAGGGTTCAGCTTCAGCTTATTCCTCCCCATCCAGCCACTCACCGTCTCCAGACATTTGGACAGGGATTCTATGGCCAACCTTGGTGAAGATTTAAACGAGAGGTAGAACTGCGTGTCATCCGCATATTGATGACACTGCACCCCAAACCTCCTGATGATAGCCCCCAGCGGCTTCACATAGATGTTAAATAGCATCGGGGAGAGGATGGAACCCTGTGGCACCCCACAAGTAAGTGGCCACGGGTCCGAAACCTCCTCTCCCAGTGCTACCCTCTGGTACCTGCCGGAGAGGAAGGACCGGAACCACCGCAATACAGTGTCTCCAATGCCCAACCCCTCCAGGCGGTCCAGGAGGATACCGTGGTCAACGGTATCAAAAGCCGCTGAGAGGTCGAGGAGAACAAGGAAGGAGCATTCACCCCTATCCAGAGCCCTCCTCACATCATCCACCAAGGCGACCAAGGCTGTTTCTGTCCCATGCCCAGGCCTGAAGCCCGACTGAAATGGGTCTAGATAATCAGTTTCTTCCAAGTGTGCCTTCAACTGCACCGCCACCACCCGCTCAATCACCTTGCCCAAAAATGGCAGATTTGAGACTGGGCGAAAGTTGTTCAGAACTTGAGGATCCAAGGAGGGCTTCTTTAAGAGCGGTCTTATCACTGCCTCCTTGAGGGCTGATGGCATCACTCCCTCCTCAAGGGAGGCGTTCACCACCGCCTTGATCCCCTCACCCAGTCTCTCTCTGCAGCTCATAATGAGCCAAGATGGGCAAGGATCAAGTAAGCAGGTGGTCGGCCGTACCGATGAAAGCACCTTGTCCACTTCATCAGGAGGAAGAAGCTGGAACCGATCCCACAAAACCGGTTTGCCACAGGCTGCCTCTTGCTCACTAACTGTATCCACAGCGTGCAGAGTAACACACCTAATTTGATCAATTTTATCTGCAAAGTGCCTTGCCAAAGCCTCACAGGAGGCCTTAGAATGCTCCAGTGGTTCCGGAGCCACAGGACCGACCAGGCTCCGGACCACTTGGAACAGCCTCCTGGGACAGCACTCTGCAGACGCGATGGAGGCAGCATAATATTCCTTTTTTGCTGCCTTCACCGCCACGTGATAGGCTGAAGATACAGCTCTAGCCCATGTCTGATCGTCTTTGGAGCGAGACTTCCGCCACTGGCACTCTAGCCGTCTCACCTTCTGTTTCAGAGCTCGTAACCGCAGATTGAACCATGGTGCAGTCCGAGCCCTGTTCAGGGGGAGAGGGCGTTTCGGAGCCACCCGATCTAATGCCCCAGTGATTGCGGCATTCCATCCACCCACCAGGGTCTCGACCGAGTGGCCGTTGGCATGCCCCAGAGAATCCCCAAGCGCGTTCAGGAATCCATTTGGATCCATAAGACGCCTGGGGCAGACCATTTTAATGGGTCCTCCACCCCTGCGGAGGGGTTGTGGAACCGAGAAGTCCAACGTCACCAGATAGTGATCTGACCATGACAAGGGGGTGGTGGATATACCCCCGACTTCCAGATCACTCCCCGCTTCTCCAGAAACAAACACAAGGTCTAGTGCATGACCGGCTACATGGGTGGGCCCAGTTAGAATATGGTGCAGCTCCCAGGAGGCCATGGTCTCCATGAAGTCCCGAGGTGCTCCTGTGAGGATGGCCTCCGAATGTACGTTGAAGTCCCCCAACACCAGTAAGTTAGGGGACTGTACACGCACATCAGAGACCACCTCAAGCACCTCGGCCAGGGACCTGGCTGCCCACACCTGATCTACCTTCTGCCCACACCTGCCTTACAATAACAACAATCCTGTAGGGTGGGCCAGTATTATTATCTCCTTATTGGAGATGGGGAGGGGAAAGTGGAGGCTGGGAGAGACACAGGCTTGCCTTAAGGCCATATGGGCAAGTTCATGGCAGAGGTGAGACGGTGGGTTGTAGCACCATCTTCTAACCCTCCAGAACTGGCAAGAGATTAAAAAAACACACCAACCTTCCCCCGCTTCCAGGAGCTGGATTTTCATGGTCCTCGTACAAACATATACCAACTGTACCGCACCACTCTTACCTCTGCCTCAATTTGCGATCAAAGTCCACATTGCTCTGGGGGGTGATGCACCCATTCACGGCGTAGGGCTGTGGGGGTATTAGGCAGGGGGGGAAAAACAGTTAGACAAGGCGGTACCCTATCCAGGCCCTCAATGGCTATGCTGGCTGGGAATTATGGGAGTTGCAGTCCAACACATCTGGGGAAGCCTGCTCTAAAGATTAAAGCAAACTAAGCAAACAATTTTTAAATTACATTTTTATCCCACCTCTTCCTCCAAGAAGCATATAGGGTGGCATATATAGTTCGCCCCACCCCCTTTATTCTCACGACAACCCTGTAAGATAAGCAAAGCTGTGTGAGAATGACTGGTCCAAGGTCACTTTCATGGCTGAGAAAAGACCTGAACTCAGATCTAGTCTGGCACTGTAACCACTACACTACACTGCCTCTAGCCCTCCCACTCCCCCACAACCCTTTTCAGCAGGCTTAATTTGAGCTTAATTTGAGCTAGGCCCTCCTGAGAGTACAGCCCTAGAACCTGTTTCCAATGCCGAGGCTCAGCTCTGGGTGTATGTGCAGTCATAATAGTGCTTCTGAGCATAGGCAAAATGCATTTCCACCACCACTAAGCAACCACAATCTGTCCCCATTTATGATTAGGGTGGAAGGTTTTGCAGGTTGGAGCGTGTGCCCTGCAGGTAAGACTAAGGCCCTAGCACCTCTTTGTTTCAGAATTTCAGCACCAGGGAACTTTGGGTCGCAGAAAAATCCCAGCTTGGTTACCTCAAAGCCACCAGTCATGGGGGGGGGGGGCCTGCAGAGCCCAGAGCCACCACTGGGGGGGGGGCACATCACTGCTTACGCAACCCACACGAACTACTTCCAAAACAAAATGGATGCCAAGCAGCACACGTCTCTGCAGCACAAAGGAATCACTAGCCCAGCATTCCCCAACCTGAAGCCCCTCCAGATGTTTCGGACCACAACTCCCATAATCCCAGGCAGTGTGGGTGGCGATGCCCGGGGTGATGGGTAATGTAGACTGACACATCTGGAACACTGGGGAGTAGGCTGCAGTAGGCTACAGAGGAGCCAGTAGTATGAATGCTGTGTTTCCATCACGTTTGGAGCATCATCTAAAACAGGGCTGGGCAGAAAGTAGATTGCCAGATGTTTTGGACTTCAACTCCCAGCAGCCATGCCTGCAGGGGCTTCTGGCCAAAGTATGAAATGTGTGGAGATCTGCCTTCTGCCCACCCTTGATGTTAATGACAGCGACAGCTTACCCCGTATGTGATCATGACCGCTTTGGGTTTTAGCAGCTTTCCAGCTCCTTTGAATAAGCCCTGGAGGACAGGAGAACAAAATACAAAGAGGGAAGAGAGTCAGCTCTGGAAAGAGCTTACAGGTCATGTCACCACGTGGTGCGTGTTAAATGGGCAAGCAGATGACAGTTGCTGTTCCCAACATCCACAGGAACAGCTGGCACGTCCACTTCTGAAGTCATATCTTGTGGATTCTGCCATCCTACCTATACAAAGCAGAGAAAGAGTGCAATATATTTCAAAAACTAGTTCATTTCCAGAGTGAGAGGCACCCTGGAAAGGTGAGAGTAATGCATTCTGCACAGGCTCAGAGGCGCTACCTTTGAACATGTGCAGAGCTGTGTTTTCTTCACTATTACACGAGCTGCCCAAACCATATACCATTGGCTGCTGTATAAGCAAAATAGAAACACCAGATCCGATTTCTGCTATTGCCGATACCAGCTTTCACAAAAAACTAACATCACGAAAGGCTAAAACAGATATGGGAAGCCAAGCTTCCCAGAAAAAGCTGTTGGCTGCAAGAACATCCGCCCACAAGCCACCAGGTGGCACTCCCGCTTGCATTAGCTACGAAGACCGCTCAAAATCCAAAGGCAAGGGCAGTGCAATGCCTTTATTGGGACTTACTAGTAGGAGCTTTCCCCACATTGGGAGCAGCAGGGGGGCGCATTCCAATCAGGAGCAAGGAAGAAGCAAAGGGTTGACATCTCCCCACCCTCCAATACTCTAGTCCCAGTCCGGTTTGCCTTCCCCCTGATATGCATTTTTTTAAAAAATCTTGTGCGTCAGGTCTAACCACATGCCAAATACCACTTCTAGTTTGGCCCTTAAAAGTCACAAATAAAAGAACAAGCTTTCAAGTTCATAAGAACTCTCGATCAGGCTGAACGTTAAGCAAATGGAGCAGGGAGGACTAATATAGCCTTAAGTCTATAGCCTGCATAATACCTTCCTCCATTCCGTTTCAAGACTATTACAGCCAGCAGACAAGGGGTTGTCACTCCCCCCCGGCCCCACACTTCCCCCCACTTAACATCCAGCCTGATGAAGATCACTAATGAACTTGAAAGCTTGCTCTCTTCTGTCACCTTCTAATGAGTTCTAATAGAGGTGTTCATATACACCGACTTACAACATGGTCTCTCCATTTACAATATTTCTAGCTCCCCATGCTGGCTCAGGGATGCTGGGAGTTGTAGGACTTTTTCCTGTCTAAACGTGCATAGGATTGCACCCTTGGGGTTTAGATTTTTTGTTTATCTTAAACATTTGATACCCTGCTCTCCAGCACAAAGCTTCTGATACAAAAATATAAAACAATACATTTTTTTTTAAAAAGTGCAACATTTACAACAAATAGCAACAGCTCAACCTGATAACATTCCTACAGATCTAAAGAGGCATGGGGGCGGGGGGGATTTTCTCCTGGCACTGAAAAAAAAAAGACTCGGCACTAGGTGAACCTCTCTGGGGAGAGAGTTCAAAAACCAGGGTGCTAGTGCAAAAGAGGCCCTGTCCCTGGTTATTAATGGCAGTCGGAGGGGAAGGGTGTTCCATGGGGCACTGGGAAATGGATCTCTCATCCCACCATGAATAGGGCTTTTGATTCAGGGTGATCCAGAGAAACCTCATCGTTATTTATTTATTTAAAGTATTTTTATACCATCCTTCCATCATATTCCCAAGGTTGGGCATGGAAAGGATAAAACAATTAAAATGTAAACACAAAAAAATAAACCAAGCTAGAAGTCACAAAATGATACAAAGCAGCATAAAACAGACGTCAAGATTAAAACTGCATCTAAAAAAACCTGGGAACATAAAATGGTCTTTGCTTGCCACCAAAAAGGCAACAAGTTAGGCGCCAGGCAAACTGCTCTAGGGAGAGGGGTTGCAACTAGGGTGCTATCATGGAGAAGGCCCTTTCTCTGGTGTCCACCAGCCTCATCTCAAATGCTGGAGCCATCTGCCGGAGACCTTCCACAGAAGATCTTAATATAAGGGTAAGCAGTATATGGAGATAGGTGGGCCTTCAAGTACCCTGCTCCTATGCCATGAATGGCTTTAAAAGTCAACTCAGCTCCTTTAAATTGGACCCAGAAATGGACTGGGAGCCAGCACAGTTGGCATCGCACAGATATAATATGATCATGATGCCAAGTTAATAATGTAGCAGCTACATTATGCTCTAACTCAGGGGTCCCCAACCCTCGGGCTGTGAACCGGTACTGGTCCGTGGCCTGTTAGGGACTGGGCCGCAGTAGGGGTGTGGGACCCCCCCCTTACCTTGGGTCTACAGGGGGAGCGATCCGTCCCTCCCCCCCGCCCCGGAATCCTCACCGGCCCTGGCCGGCTCCGCTCCACAGCAAGTCTGCAGAGCTGCCAGCCGGCTCCAGCCCTGTTCTTTGTAGTAATAGCCTATTACTGCAAAGAACGGGGACATAAATGGCGTCCGCTATGTGGACGCCATTTGCGTCCCAGTGGCCGGAAGTCCGCCCCCAGCCGGAGCCTGTTCTTTGCAGTAATAGCCTATTACTGCAAAGAACAGGGATGCAAATGGCGTCCGCTATGCGGACGCCATTTGTGTTCCAGCAGCTAGAAGTCCTCCCCCGGCCGGCAGCTCCGCAGACTCGCTGCGGGACGGAGCCGGCCAGGGCCAGCGAGGATTCGGGGGGGGGGGATGGATCGCCGCCCCCACGGACCCAAGGTAAGGAGGGTTCCCATACCCCTACTGCGGCCAGGTCCCATCCTCCCCCCCCGCCGGCCCGTGGAAAAATTGTCTTCCACGGACCGTTCCCTGGTCCCAAAAGGGTTGGGGACCGCTGCTCTAACTGTAGTTTCCAAACAGTCTTCAAAGGAAGCCACACGTAGAGTGCACTACAGCAGTATAACCTGGAGGTTACCGGAGCATGGATAACTGGGACTGCAATCCTACTTTCCCTGGAGGCAGTCCCACTGAACTCAATGGGTAAAAGGTAAAGGTAAAGGTGTCCCCAACCAGTCGTGTCCGACTCTAGGGTGCGGTGCTCATCCCCGTTTCTAAGCCGAAGAGCCAGCGCTGTCCGAAGACGCTTCCGTGGTCATGTGGCCGGCATGACTGAACACCGAAATGCACGGAACGCTGTTACCTTTCCCACCGAGGCGGTACCTATTTATCTACTTGCAATTTCTTGCTTTCGAACTGCTAGGTTGGCAGAAGCTGGGACTGAAGACGGGAGCTCACTCCGTCACGCAGCACTCGGGTCTCGAACTGCTGACCTGCCGACCTTCCAGTCTGCAGTTCAGCATCTTAACCACTAAGCCACCGCGGTTCAATGGGGCTTACTGCCAAATAGACACATACAGGATTTTGCTGTAAAGGGAGAGCAGTCTTACCTCAGTGCAGCTCATTTCCGAGATATGGATCATGTTGATGTTGACTATGAGATCCAGAGAGTCCGGGCACAAGCCACCCCACGTCTCCCAGCTCTGGGAGGAATCCAAGTAAATCGGCGGTTTGACATTCGGGAGGCGGAGTGCCCTGGTAAAGGCAGAGATGCTGCAAAGAGAGGTAAGAGAAGCTCCTGAAAGGCCACACCAAATTGCAGATGGCACAGGCATAAACGGCAGAGTTGACCAACAGCCATCTGTCAGGGATGCTCTGACTTGTATTCCTGCACTGAGCAGAGGGCTGGACTCGATGGCCTTGTAGGCCCCTTCCAACCCTACTATTCTATGATTCTATGACCAGGACAGCTTTGTTGCAGAAATCTGCTGTTACCTCACCTCTTGGTAAGGAACCTCTCCAAGAAGCTCAAACCCAACCAGTAGAAAGCACAAAATGTACCTAATAATGAAGTGCAATGATGGATGCGTGTATCACAAGCAGGGCTGTCATCAAATTAAAAGAAGTTGGTCAGTTAGTTGAAGAGATCTGCATATGAGTAAAACAGTTGTTCAGCTTTCCCCAAGCCTGGTACTCTCCAGATGTGTTGGACTGTAACTCCCATCATTCCCAGCCAGTATGGCCAATAGGAGTTGCAGTCCAGTACATCTGGAGGGCACCAGGTTGGGAACGGCTGTGGGGGGAAGCAAAAATGGCCCTGAGACCCACCCCCCAAAGTTGCTCACTCCTGGCAACTCCTCTTTCTTTCTTTAGATCACCTGCATGACATGAGGAATGTACTACCCTCCAGGGACATAGGAGTTAGCATTTAGAAGTGCAAAAATGTATTATTTTATAAGAATAATAAAACATTTTTATAATATTTATAATATATTTATTATAGTATTTCTGTTTTTACTGGTAATTTGTTTTATGGGATTTTATTGAATATGGTGTTATTGATTTTTATTGCATCCACTTTTGTGTGGTTTTTATCTTGTATGTCATCTTAAGAAGCTTCCACACTTAAAGGAGACCTAAAAATAATCTGAAGAAAGAAAGAACGAAAGAACGAAAGGAGCCAGCAAAAAGGGGGTTATTCTATACAGGAGTAGGTGAAGGCTGCAATCCTACACAACCTGATGTGAAAGTAGGCCTGACTAGGCCTTATAAGTAGTTTGGTTCAGGCAAGGTGCCTGATGGGACTGATTTGAGAGAGAGAGAGAGAGAGAGAGAGGCCATGAGAAGGTAATTGTAACTTTCTCATAAGCAAGAAATTCCCATCCACCAAAGTAACTCATCCTTAAAGATAAGAAGGGCGCTGTGCTGATAAGACTGTGCTGAATACTAATTGGTTTCTGAGCATGCATAGTGTGTTTTGATTTGTTCTCCAGCTTTCAGTCTGTATAAATGCATCCTGTTTTCTTTTGTGGGGAGAGAGACAGTATCGTCTGTCTCTCCCATGGCCGTGATGTGCTTTTATACATTTCTGACTGTTCAACCTAACCTGCCTTGGATATTTCCTTAACACTGATTTGGGAGTAGGCCCAAGTGAACTCAGCAAGAATTGCTTCTGGGGAAAGAAACACAAGAACAAGTATACATGATCACCAAATCGAAGCGATGAGCCATGCATGGTGGCCCAGCAGGGCTTCAGTAAATCTCTGGCGGGCCTGGCAGCTTGCCTCGGACTATAAAAACAGGGAGTCTCAAGCATCTGGCAGGCTGCAAAAATTAGTTGGTGGATGAGTAGAGGGCTCCCAAATTCTACCAGTCTGTCAGAGAATCGTAGCACCAGGGCTGGCGTCAAGGGTAGGCACAGTTGGGCGCCTGCCAAGGGCCCGCACCCCAGCAGGGGCCCACCAACAAGAGCCCCCTGGACTTGCTCCTCCTCTACTTGCTCACCTGCCACTCGCTCTGGCCCAGACAACAGAGGGGGTGAGAAGGAGGAGCAGGAGATGCCACGGCCGGCTTGCTCACTGGCTCTCCCTGCCTGTCAAGCGAGGAAGCGTTAGCCACGATGAGAACGAGGAAGAGGGAAAACAGCAGCTGGTGACCACGGTGGTGAGAAGGCAGGGTCACTGAGAGAGGGGGCCCATGGAGGGGGCCTTGCCCAAGGGCCCTCCGAAACCTGGAGCCCGCACTGCTTAGGGCCACATTGGATGTGACACCATTCATGCAATTGGCAAACTGGAGGTGCAGGGCACCAATTCAGGGTCCCTGATTCAGCTCACACACCCCGCCCCCAGGGCCCGCTATCTGCAATGGTTCTGTCAGGGCAAGAAGCCCAGGGCCTCACTGAGCAGAAGGGTCCCTCAAAGGCAGCACGGCTGACTTATCACACCTGGAAGTGAAGTAATACACATTGCCGTCTAAACAGGGGGGCTTCCATCTTCAGTCCAGAGCCTGAAATTACCTAATTGTGCCTCTGGCTCTTTGCAAAGGAAAGCTGCCATTTGCTTCAATGGAAGCCATCCTCCCAATGCAAATTACAAGTGTGTATGGGTGGGGTGGGGAGCGATCCAGATCAGGACTGCAAGGGGGGGGGGGAGTGGCAAAGGGCTAAAGGCCCCTATCCTCTCTGCTGCCAGGGTCCCAATCCAGATCGGAGACTCGGGCCTCCCATTTACTATTCTAAACAAATTCATGCAATTGCAAATTGCGTAAACAGGATCACGTTTAGTTTGGCCCTAACTCAGAGTTGAGCAACTTGGATGTTTGGGCCAGCAACTCCCATGATGCCTCACAACTGGCTGTACTGGCTAGAGCTGATGGGAGTTGCAGGCCAAAACATTGGGAGGATCACCAGTTGCCCAGCCCTACACTTACTGGGAAGAATCAGAAACTGCAACCTTAATGATGTTCTGCCCATCCCCTAAACCAGGCCTACACTCTTGTGTGGTCTCCTATGAAACTAGGGCCCCTTCAGCATGTTTTACATCTACAAAGCCAGAGTGAATACGGAGGTTTGCTGAACAGTTAAAGCATAACTGATCTGTGTTCAGTGATCCTGCGTGTACCCTTTTGCTTCGGACCACGGGACGTGACTTGCTGGACCCGTTCAAGGTCCAGCCAGCCCAGAAGTCATGGCAGGAATCGCAACACCCAGCCGGTGCTAGGACCCGGGAATGGGCAACTTCGGGGGGTCTCAGGGCCATTTTTGCCTCCCCAAACACCGTCCCCCGCAGTCTGCAGTCTGTGGGGCACCCTTAAAAGTTGATGGTTTTGCTGGATTTAGGAGCATCGGAAGCTGCCTTATCCTGAGTCAGACCCTGGGTCCATCTAGCCCAGTACTGTCGACACAGACTGGCAGCAGCTCTCCAGGGCTTCAGGCAGGATTCTTTCCTCGCCCTACCTGGAGAAGCCGGGGATTGAACCTGGAACCTTCTGCATGCCAGGCATGTGCTCTATCACACTGAGCTATGGCCCCTCCCCTGAGCAGACCACTATGATGTGCAAAGCAGGTCAAATTTAGCTCGTTCTAAAGCTAAATTTGATCCCTTTAGTGCTCCGTAGCATTAAGGGCATAGATTTAGCTTCAGAACCAGCTCAATTTGACCTGTTTAGCGCTGTATGGTGCTAAAACCACCATTAAAGCCCCCCACTGGTTTATTTATTTTTGCCACCGAATTCGGCAGCATGGCAGGGGCCACATTGGGGGTAGTGGGGGCCGCATGCAGCCCACGCTTGCGCTAGGTCAACCTTCCCCAACCTGGTGCCCGCCAGATGTGTTGGAATGCAACTCCCATCATTCCCAACCAGTATGGCCAATGGGAGTTATGGTCCACCACATCTGGAGGGCACCAGGTTGGGGAAGCTGCTTTAGACAGTCTCCCAGAAACTGGCCAATGATTATGACCTACTGGCCCATTTCTGCATACAATTCAAGGTGTGGGTTTTAGCTACCTGTACAGACACGCATAGGACTTTGCTGTAAAGGGGTCAGAGGGAAAGCGGTCACACCTTGGTGCTGCTCATTCCGAGATATGAATCATGCTGATGCTGACTATGAGATTCACAGAGTCCAGGCGCAAGCCACCCCACGTCTTCCAGCTCTGGGTTGAATCCAAGTAAACTGGCGGTTTGACATTTGGGAGGCGGAGTGCCCTGGTAAAGGCAGAGATGCTGCAAAGAGAGGCAAGAGTAGCCCTCCTTTCAGCTCCCAATGTGGGACTGTCTTTAAAGGCAGTTCAGGAACTCCAGTGGGACAGAATGCAGCTGCCAGGAGCAGAGTAGGGGCTAGAGATGGGCCCCATATATGAGACCAATCCTATATCTCTTGCATTGATTACCAATTATTTATTTTATTTATTTTTTTAAAAAAAATTCTTGACTGCCTTTCAGGGCAGAAGCCCTCCCAAGGCGGCTCACAGCAATAAAATACATAAAAAGAGTGAAAAAGAGTGAAACGTATTAAAAGTGATAAAAACATAAACACAATAAAATAGCGATAAAAAGCAACAATAAAAGCCAATAAAACCAACAACCACAGCAACAACAGCAATCAAATTAAGAGAAGGCCATGGAATATGTTTTCAAGGCCTTCTTAAAAGCCTGCAATGACAGAGCATGGCAGACCTACAATGGCAACTTGTTCCAAAGGTGTGGGGCCACTGCAGAAAAGGCCCTCTCATGTGTGGTCACCCATCTGACTGCTCTCACAGGTGGGTGGATGAGAAAGGCCTCTCTTTCTGATCTTAAAGTGCAGGCAGGCTGATATGGGTGAAGGAGGTCCTTCAAGTAACTTGGTCCCAAACTGTTTAAGGCTTTAAATGTCAAAACCAGCACTTTAGGACTTCTGGTTGGAGCCAATGTCGCCCTTGCAGCATTCTGCGGAGCCTCCGCAGGACGCTATCTCAAACAGCTTTTTAAAAGGTTGAAAACCCTTTTCATTTCTCCCATGGAATGGAAAGGGGAGGCAGGAGCAGCGTCTGGATGAAGTTTTCGAAGAACAGCTCTCTCTCCGTAGTAGCAGGGGGGCTGGACTCCAGGGCTAGTCTGCCAGAGCTTAATCATCGCTCAAAGTTGTTTTGAACCTCCTATCTAAGTACAAGAAATTAGGGCTGACATGCTCCATTGTAGTTTATGGATTAAGAAATACCAACAATATTTGAGGAGTGGATTAAGAAATATCAACAATATTTGAGGACCTGTAAAATCTGTTTGAAGAGAAGGATGGCTACATCAAGATGAAAAAAAGGATCTCTGCCTACTCCCTCCATACCTCCCTTGGCAAAGGTTTTGAAAACCGAAGATATAGGGGAGTTACTTGCTCTGATAAAAACTTTATCTTCACAACAGGCTAAGAGGCTGGATACAATTCAAAATTCCATCACCACCCTGCAAGGGGCTGTGGATTTAATTAATACTTCTTGGCAAAAAATGGAGGTGAAGGTTAACGAGCTGCAAGATCGGGTGGCAGGGAATGAGATTATGTCACAAGCTTTTTTCAACAATTTTTCTGTCAGAATTTCTTAACTGGAGGCTCTTGCATGCAGGGCAAATGTACGTATCATTGGTATTACAGATTTACCTACTGATGCAAATTTGTCTACTTTTGTAGATAAGCTCCTGCATGAGATACTCTCTGTGCCATCTGATTATTCATTTGATATTGAGCAGGCATTCCGTGTGTCAAATGCCAAAGGGACTGGTTATACAATTATAGTACAACTTGCAAGAATCTCCACAAAAAATTATATCCTGCGTTTGGCAAGAGAGGGCGGAAATCTTTTTTGGAAACAAGATAAAGTTATGCTATTTCCAGATTACACTAAAGAATTTGCTGATAAAAGAAGGCAATGTAGCAAGGCGAAAAATCTGGCAAAACAAATGAACTTACAATATCACTTAAAATATCCTGCTACATTTTGCATTTTTTCTGAAGGCCAGATGAAGAAGTTTCTTAATCATGAAATGGCAGAGGCGTGGCTAAATGGAAAATCGGGTGAGATTTCTGTTCCAGCCCCATGAACTGGAATCTACAAACATGTTTTGTTAACTGGTTATGTTTAGTCTGTAAGATTCAGGCTAGGCCAGAGATAGTTGCTCATATATATATCCATCCTTTTTTTTTCTTCTCTCATTTTTTTTCTTTCTCTCTTTTCTTTAAATCCTTTCTTTTTAAAAAGGATATGATATACTGTACTTAAATTTACTGTTTGAAGGTGTATAGAAATGTGCACACTCGTTTATATATTTAGTACAAAATACATTAGTGATTGCTGTAAGGTTGCTTTTACGCTTTATTATTATATAACATTAAAAAAATTCTTAGTGATTTGTTATTATTATTTATCCTTTTTAATCTCCTTCCCTTTTTTATTACTATTATTATGAGATTGGTTAGTAAGATTCTTGGCTGGTTAAATTGTTAAGTCTTACTATTATATATTAACTGAAGGGCAATATATGGTTACTGGAAATGAATTGTAGGCCTGCTTCCTTGCTATAAGACTGATGATATGATATTGAAATGTAAGGTTGATTATTTATGCTGTATTGAATTGTAATATTGCCAATGTTATAGGTATAATTTTTAAGTAGAATGGGATTTGAAGTTTCTGTGTAATGGAGTTTAAATTTAATCCTTTTAAATAACTTTTAATATATATTTTTTCATGCTTTCTTCTCTCTTCTCCTTTTCCTGTTTTCTTTGTTTCTTTTCTTTTTTCTCTTTTTCTCTTTCGTTATTGCTGTGTCCTCCTAAGAACACTGTATTGTTGGGAAATTCTAGCTACTGATTAGGTTGCTGGTACTGTTTATTTCATTTATAAAGATAAAAAAACAGAATAAAAAGTATTTTAAAAAACAAACAAACCAGCACTTTAAATTGGGCTAGGACCGGTAACCAGTGCAGCTGGTGCAGTATAGGCATTTGTTTCTGGGCCCAATTTAAGATGCTGGTTTTGACCTTTAAGATCCTAAAACAGGGGTGCAGAACTTCAGGCCCAGGGGCCAAATCCGGCACTCCTAGGGTCCAAATCTGGCCCTCCAGATGGCCGTACCGCTTCCCCCGATTACTGATCATTGTGTGGTTTCCCGTCTTTTGTGCTGTTTTTCCCCGTTCTAAATGGCTGAAATGCTTCTCCTAAAGCTTAATTACTGGTAGTAAAAGCTTTCAGCTAAGAAGTGCTGGCATTTTTTGGCCCTACCCCTTTTGCCTTTGGCCACGCCCACCAATAGACTGCGGTCACTGAGAGCTTCTCTAAAATGGAATTCAGCCCTAAATTATTTGCAACCAGGTTATTGGAATGACAGCCTATGGTAGCCTTCCCCCACCTGGTGCCATGTGGATATTTTGAACTTCAACTCTCATCAGCCCCAGCCAGTATGGTCAATGGTCAGGAATCCTCAAAATGATAGTCCAGAACAACCAGAGGACACCAGGTTGGGTAAGGCTGGTCTACACCCCTATGGACCTACAAGGGCCCTACAAACAGCTTCAGAAGTTCTCCACTCTGATCCTGCAGGAGAGACAAGATTGCGGGCCACCAGATGGAAGCTGCTCTCAGGTGAAAACCATTTTATTTGGCCAGGCCTTTCCAATATTGGAAAAGGGTAAAGATTAGCACACCTTGTCCCAGTGGAAATTTCCAGCAGCCTCCCAAGTGCAAAATTTGTTGTTGTTCAGTCGTTAAGTCATGTCTGACTCTTTGTGACCCCATGGACCATAGAGTTAATCCAGCTCGGATACTACGAATCGCTCTATACGCACAGCAGTGCAGTTGGGTGATTTTAGACTCTCAACGTAATGGTCGTACAGGGGGTGCTGTTTAGATGATGATGTGTATTACTGCACTCCAAAATGTGGTCAGCCAGCCCTTCCGGGTTTGGGGACCCTTCTGCTCAGTGGGCTCTAGACTTCTGCCCCAAAGTCCTGCCCCCATGGCGCCACTGTGTATTCATCCTCCGCGTTTCAGAGGTGAGGTGCCTCTCCGTACCAGTTGCTGGGAGAGCAGCAGTGGGAGACGGCTGTTGCTTCACAGCCTCTTGGTGGGCATTCCAATGGCACCAGGCCGGCATTTGCCTTTTCAAAGAATTTTTAACTGCTGCTGGTTTTATTTGCAATGACACATTTAATGCTGCCTTTCAAAAACCGTCTTTTCTCATGTTTTAGCAGTTGGATCGTTTATGTCTTCTCTTAAAACCATTCCACATTATTGTTGCTGCTTTTAAAACTTATAAAACCCATAAATGTATAGCATGTAACTGGAAGTCTCCAAAGCAACCAACTAAAGAGCAGTGGATCAATAAAATTTGGGAGACTATGAGTATGCATAAACTGACATAAAGTGCAGCAAGCAAGGGATCCTAACTTTAAGAAAGCTATTATGGCACCAGGGTTTCCACTGAGTTCCTGTGTTGAAGCTCTTCTAGCTGTTGATCAAATTCCACCGAGTACAGTTGCCTATAACTTTTCTGATTAATACACACAAAATTACATACACTTGTACATGCTCCTTTTATATGTTGTATTTTTACTTTCATTAGGTATTGAGCTCCTATTTAGGCCATTTTACTGTAGATGTTCCATAAGCATATCGGTTATAGACTAAGATTTATAATGAGTGAATTCCTTTGTTTCTTTAGTGATTTCGATTAATTATTACGTTTATTTATTTATTTTATTTAAAACATTTATATCTCGCCCTATATCATTAAGACCTCAGGGCAGTGTACAAATAAAATCGATTTAAACAGTATAAAACAATAATGGAGGGAGCAATCCTGTGGCTGCTAGTCAGCGGCTAGATGGCCGTAGGATATCAGGTTTTCTGGGAACCGACCTCCTTCCACTTCTGCGCTGCCTCGGAGGCAGCGTGGAAAAGCCCTGTGCCCCGTGCTCACAGGAGGAATGGCGGAAATGGGGCGTTCCCGGAGGGCGTTCTGGGGCGGGGAGGGTGGAAATGCCTGTACGACACATCCAATGTGTCATACAGCAGCCTCTTCCCCCACTCTGCCCTCCTGTGGCTAGACAGCTGCAATCAGCTGTCTAGCCAAAAATGCGGGGCAGGAGAAGCACAGAGGGAACGATCCCTTCTGTGCTTCTCCTGCCCTGCATTGGATAGGCGGTTGCCTCCAAGTTCAGAGGCAGCCGCCTATCTGAATAGGATTGCGCCCTGAAACAGCTAAAAACTTATTAAACATTAAACAAGCTAATACCAATTTAAGTCTAAAACAGTTAAAACAGTGTGCTACTTTAGGGAATGCATTTAGCCCTCAGAGGCTTTGGTAAAAAGCCATGTTTTTACTTTGCACTGAAATGAAACCAATGTCTGCGCCAGTCAGGCCTCCAAGGGGAGGGCATTCCACAACTGGGGTGCCACAGCAGAGAAGACCCTCTCCCACATCCCACCATAGTGTATGTCTCGTACTGGTAGGATGCAGAGGAGGGCCTCTCCAACAGATCTCAGTCCTCGGGCAGGCATATATAGGGAGAGGTGCTCCCTCAAATATCGAGGTCCCAAGTCGCTTAGGGCTTTAAATGTCATCACCAAAACCTTGAATTCCGACCAGAAGCATATTGGCAGCTAGTGCAATTCCTTTAAAACTGCTGATATATGCTTTTTATGAGATGTTCTGGTCAGCAGTCTAGCTGCTGCATTTTGCACGAGCTGCAACTTCTGAATCATCTTCAAGGGCAGCCCCATGTAAAGTGCATTGTTGTGTATTCGCTCAGTCGCTTCCGACTCTTCGTGGCTTTATGGACCAGCGCACGCCAGAGCTTCCTGTCAGCCGTCGCCACCCCCAGCTCCCCCAGGGTCGAGCCCATCCCCTCCAGAAGTGCATTGCAGTAGTCTAATTGGGAAGTTAGCCGCGCACGTACTGCTGTGGCTGGGTTACGTTCTTCTCCTTTTTGTTGCCTTTGTTTTGTTAACTTTATTTTTTTTAATAAACTTTCACGATTATACAAACCTGGTGTCCTCCAGACATGTTGGACTACACTTCCCAGACTCCCTCAGCCTGCCAACATAGCTGGCTGGGGGATTCTGGGAGTTGTAGTCCAACACGTCTGGATGACTCTAGTCGGAGAAGGCTGCTTTAAATGCGTTTTATCACTGGTGTCGCTGTATTTGTTTTTATTCTGCATGTCACCCTGAGAGGTTCGGTTACAGGGCGATGCATAAACCAAATGAATACACCGAATGGACGAATGGGAAGAAAACAGGCTGCCGGATTAAGATCAGGAGTCTCTTGTCTGACCCAGCAGCGCCCTTCTGCTGAATGGGAATCCAAGCAAGCCACGCACGCACACCCTCTAGAGCAGCTTTCCCCAAGCTGGTTGCCTTCCAGAGACTCCCGCCCCCATCATCCCCAGCCCAGCCGGGCGACCAGAGCGTTACCTCTCCATGGATTTCGGCTCCACGTCCGAGGGCTGCCAGACCACGTTGGGCAGCGCTTGGGCGAAATGGGCCGCATGCTGCCCGGAGCCAGAAGCCACTTCCAGCACCTGGAACCGCGGCTGGCTGGAGCTCACGTAGGTCCTCAGCACGCGCAGGATGGGCTCCTTGTTCCGGTCTGCCGCCGCGGCCACGATCATAATGCACACGATGCGCTTTTCGTCGGGCGCTCTGCCCGGGCAGCGGGAGGCTGCTGCGGTTGCCTGCCCGTGCGCTGCGCTGCGCTGCGCTGCGCTGCGCTGCGCACCCCGACCGGATCAGCTCGCGAGGGTCGCCTGGGTTGCAAAGCAAGAAAGAGGACACCCCCCCCGCCCCGCGCAGCCTTTGCAACAGTTGCACTGCGGGAGCCGCTTCGGATGCAAGCTGCGTCCCTTTCTCCTCCGCGCGTCCCCTTCTCCCCGAAGGCAGAAAATTACATTACATTACATTACATTACACAAAGGCAGGCTGGGAGCTGCGTGCTCCGAGATGGGCGGCGTGCGCCCGAGGTCATTAAAACGAGCCACCCAAAGAGAGCCGGAAAGACTACGCTTCCCACAATGCGGCGCGAAAGGGAGGCTCGTTCCGCACGTGCCCCCATTCGGTGCAGGCTCTTAACGAGGGGTTGCTGGGGGCTTGTGAAAGTCAGCGTGTTTCCGGAGTCATCCCCGATTCCAGATTTCTGGGAAGGGATTCTTGCTTTCTTAAAAAATAAATAATAATAATAATAATAATAATAATAATAATAATAATAATAATAATGGACAGCACGATCCTCGTGAACTGAGAAATGAGTCCTCAGTGGGATTTACTCCCTAGTAAGTGGGATTGAGGATTGAAAGGGAAAGAGACCAGCGTGGCATTGTGAAGCCTTAATTAATACGCCGCAGCATCAAACGAAGCAGCCTCTCTCCCGCCCTCCCACGCGCAAATTAATGTAGCGAACAAAACAAATTAAGTGCGAGCTCAAGGTGCTAGTCCGCAGGACTCTGCGTTCTTCGTTCGTAAAGCAGATGGTGTTGCTTTGCTCTTAGGTGTTCAGGAGGTCCTTCCTCCCATACAAGTTGTTGTTGTCGTTCGGTCGTGTCCGGCTCTTCGTGACCCCATGGACCACAGCACGCCAGGCCTTCCTGTCCTCCGCTCTCTCTCCTGGAGTGTCCCATACAAGTTGTTGTTCAGTCGTTCAGTCGTGTCCGGCTCTTCGTGACCCCATGGACCACAGCACGCCAGGCCTTCCTGTCCTCCGCTCTCTCTCCCGGAGTGTCCCATACAAGTTGTTCAGTCGTTCAGTCGTGTCCGACTCTTCGTGACCCCATGGACCATAGCACGCCAGGCCTTCCTGTCCTGCGCTCTCTCTCCCAGAGTGTCCCATACAAGTTGTTGTTCAGTTGTTAAGTCGTGTCCGACTCTTCGTGACCCCATGGACCACAGCACGCCAGGCCTTCCTGTCCTCCGCTCTCTCCCGGACTGTGCTCAAGTCCATATTCATTGCATCGGTGATGCTATCTAGCCATCTCATCCTCTGCTGTCCCCTTCTCCTTTTGCCTTCAGTCTTTCCCAGCATCAGGGTCTTTTCCAGGGAGTTTTCTCTTCGCATTAGGTGGCCAAAATATTTGAGCTTCAGCTTCAGGATCTGTCCTTCAGTATCTTGTCCCATACAAGACCACCCGCCAAAAGAGGAATCTAGCGGCCAAAAAAGTGGGGAGGGGGGGTTGACACTGCTTTCTGGCTTCGGAGGGTAGGGCTTGAGAAAGCTAGCAAAGGGGAAGGGCAGGCACATGAGATAAAGGAGGAGAAGCAGAGAAGCGTTATCTATTATGCATTTGCCCGTCCAAATATCACGCATTAAAAAAATGAGGAGGGGAAAAACATCCTGCGCCGCCCGGGAATCGAACCCGGGTCGCAAGAATGGGAATCTTGCATGATACCACTACACCAGCGGCGCGGTTAGGAAATTGATGCTCCGGGGGTTCCTATAATACTGCTCCAGAGAGCCACCTATCGGTAACCCATAGTAAGGAAATAGTATTTCCCTTTTAAGCACGTGCGTTGTTCTTACTATAGGGCGCTTGGGAATCCTTGCAACCGTCCAACAAAAAGTCCAGTTCCTCCCAGTTACGGCAGACGTCGTTGTAATATAATTTTCCCAACAAAAGTTGGTGAGAATGGTTAAAAACCAAAACTCGTTTAACCAACTCGCTGTTGCTGATTTTGATTATGGGAACGAAAGGGCATGCCTTGTAATGATCATTCAGAACATGCAATGCCATTACACGAAGGGAGATGTGATATCAGGATGCTGAAACAGGGTGGCCATGTGTCGTACTTTGCAGAGGACAGTCCTCTGTTTGAAGGTGGCCTCTGTTTGAAGGGCTGATTATGCCTGGTGTGGAGGGTGTGGAGAATGTGGAGAGGGAGACATTTTTCTCCTTCTCTCGTAATATTAGAACCCAATGGGGTCATCCGATGAAGCTGACCGTGGGGAGATTCAGGACAGATAAAAGGAAGGACGTCTTCACACGGCGCATAGTCGAACTATGGAATTCAGTTCCACAAGATGCGGTGATGGCCACCAACTTGGATGGCTTTAAAAGGGGGTTAGGCAAATTCCTGGAGGAGAAGGCTATCAATGGCTAGTAGTCCTGATGGCTATATGCTTCCTCCAGTATCAGAGGCAGTATGCCTATGGACACCAGTTGCTGGGGAACATGGGTGGGAGGGTGCTGTTGCCCTCATGTCCTGCTTGTGGGTTCCTGGTCAACAGCTGGTTGGCCGCTGTGTGAACAGAATGCTGGACTAGATGGACCCTTGGTCTGATCCAGCAGGGCTCTTCCGAGGTCCTTATGGAGTAAAAGTCTGGTTTAAAGAAAAAGGGGCCTTGAAGTTGCCCATTCATAGGTAGCACCTGGTCAGCAGTCTGGGCAAGCACACAGGTTACATGGTCGCAATTTTCCCCACCACAGCAAGAGGTACAGGACTTCTCTTTAAATTATAGTAATTATTTCTAAATTTTCATCTGTACCTCCAAATTAGCATGTGCAATTTTTTTTGTGCAAACCTGTGCCCTCTTTTCTCCTCTTCTTTTCACAATGTGTCACTGGCCACCCTAGGCTAAAATGGCCACAGGATTTCTCTTTCTCCCCCTCCTACGGTTGCTCCGCGGCGTGTGCCTGGGGAGCAGGATTTCAGAGATTCACACAGGCAATGATACCCTCAGAGTAGGACTTTGCGACAGAGGTCTAGGCCCCAATCAACAGAAGGAGCAGGAAGGCCCGCAAACACAGCAGGGGCCAGGCTGGCTTGCATTTTGAAGTGTCCATCTCTACCGTCATGGTGGGGGGGGTGGGATAACACCATTAAGTCCAGAGTCTACGGGTGCTTTCAGACAGGGCCGGCCCAAGATATGTTGCTGCCTGAGGCGAAGAACAAGATGGTGCCCCCTCATTCCATGTACAAAATGACTGGACTGGCAGATGAATCTGTCTTCCAGACTAATGATGGGACAATGTTCTCCACTGAAATTGAAGGCAGCAGGCGAACTTTGGGGTGCAAAGTAGGCTGCACGGCACATAGTTCTTTCCTCGAACACCTTCCTGTTGCCTCCCAGCATCTGTTTCCTGAGTCCCCTGCCTCACCCTGCCTAATGGTAGGGCCAGCCCTGGCTCCTAACACCACTGATCAGAATGGATTGTGTAACTATTCACTCTTTTCTTCCTTAATGGATTTTCTCCAATAAGAAAAAAAGACAGAAGAAGTGGGAAAACATGAGAAGGTTCCAAGTGGAAGACATCTGGAGCCTCCATAAAATACCTAATTGTGGAGTAGCGGTTAGGGTGTTAGACTGGGATAGTTCCAATCCCCACTCAGCCAAGAAATTCACTGGGTGACTTTAGTTAGGCCAGTGGCTGACTGTTGTCATTGTTGTAAGGGTGAAATGGAGAGGAGGAGGACGATATAAGCTGCCTTGGGTTCCTTGCAAGAAGAAAGAAGGCAGGCTATAAATATAATTTATATATATATATATATATATATATATATGTCTAGTCAGAAGTACACATACATCATTTCTCAAGTCAACTCAGATTTTTTGGAAGGACTTGATTACTCTATGAATTTCGTATGATTGTTAATCCTCTGAAGAGATCTGTCTTAATTAATGACAATGTTCATTTTTAGTTATGTGTCCTCTGTATTTTCTGCACTTCTTTAGACTGATTTTTAAAAATGTTGTTTGGTTTAACTATGTTATTTATTTGAAAAAAAAAATACAATGACTAACTTACATCCCATTGACTTCAATTATGTATTTGAAAAAATACAGTGATTAACAAGTCCCATTGATTTCAGTTATTTATTTTAAAAAAATTCGACCACATTATGTCCTGTTGATTCCAATGGGTCTACTCTATGTATGACTCAATCTGGATCAAAACCAATAAAAATATTTTTAAAAGATAGTGACCTATATAAATATATGTTTTAGAATAAAGTCTGAAAGTCTTTCACTTTAAGAAGGAGGCTTTCACATAGGAAGAAGCAAAAGGAATAAAGAACCCCAAGCTATAATGCCTAATCCTATGCTTGTTTACTTAAAAGTAAGCCCCAATTAATTCAATGGGATCTACTCCTAGGTAAACATGCATAGGAATGCATGCATAGATGAGCGTCTGAAGTAATGAACAGGGCATTCTAACGTGTTTACTCTGAAGCAACTCTGAGTTTAAAGGGATTTATGCTCTAGTAAGTGTTTTTTGAACTGCAGCCTAGTCTCATTGGACGGACACGGTGGGACCAGGAAAACATGTACTCTGTAGATTTTATGTATTAGTTTAAAAACATTTACACCTTGCCTTTCTCCCAGAGATCTTTCTCTCAGAAGGTCTCCCTAGCTTCTCCAGGTAGAGCTGAAAAACCTCTGCTTGAAACTCTGGAAAGCTGCTGCCAGTCAGTGTTGACAATACTGGGCTAGATGGACGGATGGTCTGACTCAATAGAATGCAGTCTCCTATGTTTAATTATTTATTTATTGCATTTCTAAATGGCCCAATAGCCAAAGCTGTCTGGGCGGTTCACAAAAATTAAAACCACAAGCACAGCATAAAAACAACATAAAATATGAAGGCATTAAAACGACAGTATAAAAGTACAACCAGCACGAAACCTAGCAGCAATGCAGAGATTTAAAATACAGTAACAAATTTAAAACAGGAAAGCTAGAAGACTAGAATGCTAAAATTCCTGGGAAAATGAAAAGGTCCTGTGTTCTTTTCTTTAAAAAATAAAATACTCCCCAAGGCAATGAACAATCTGTTTACAATTATTTTGATTCTTATTTATTATCATAATATTTATCCTACCTTGAAAGTTTTTTCCCCCAATAGTAAAAACATTTTTAAAAAAACCCATCGAGCTATGATGAAAACAATATTAAATAAGTGGAAGCCCACTTTTATGCCATCAGCATAAAAACTATATACACACGATAGAAAATTGCTCATATTAAAAATCAAGGACAATTTTTTAAAACACCTCTGCTTAAAACATCCTCCTTGAACCCACTGTTTTGGGTCATTTCTGCCTGGTCTCCAGTCTATCTGGAAGTCCCCATGGTAACAGGGGCAAGACATACAAAGCATATTCTTCCAGCATTGCACCATTGTCATTGGTTATTCATTTGTTTCTGGGCCCAATTCAAGGTGCTGGCTTTGGATACGAGAGATGATCCTTGAGATACCCTGGTCAAATAGGTCAAACACAGAGGGTGCTTCCAGATGAGGTTTTTATTGTGCAATTGCTCTGCTTCATTCACATAATTTTATGGGCAGGGGTCCAGATGTCTCTTGGGGATCCTTAAAAAGCCTTCCCCAACCTGGTGCCCTCCAGACCACATTTCCCATCATCCCCACTCAGTGTGGCCATGCAGGCTGGGGATGATGGAAATTCTGCTTCAGCACACCTGGAAGGCTGCCCAGCAACACCTTCCTCAGTCTTTAGGATAATCTTTAAGTAAATGTTTTTCACCTATGGCCCAGACATTGGTAAATCCAACCCGGAGGCTATTCATCCATGTAAACAAGTTCCACTTGTAGGAGAACATGGACCTTGGAATACTTCCGAGTAAATTATATACTTTAAAAAAAAAAAGCCTGCCCAGATTTCATGGCACAGATTTGTCCTAGAACACATTTTAATGGTCAAATAGTTTTGATTCTTTAATTATTAAGAAAGCAAGCATTTGTACCTTGGATAGCTCCTTCAGAGTTCTGAGTGGTTCTGACTGCAACCCAGAGTGGATTCACCACCCCACTGACATCGGAGGCGCCAGCCTCCAGTGCTCAAGCGTTTCTAAAACTTCTCAGGGCCTTCCCAGGGGCCACTCCCAGGCTCTGGAACTCTCTGCCAAGGGAGGCTAGCTGGGGCCCCCTCTCTGCTGTGCTTCCACAGGCAGGCAAAGACTTTTTTATTCAGCCACACCTCTAGCAGCCCCCCCCCAACCTTTTTGGGTCAGTGGGCACATTTGGGCTTTTGTGGCAATGTTGTGGGTCCTCTCACAAAATGACTGCCATGGGGAGGGGCTTTCCCATTCACTGGCAGGCATGGCCAGTCACAAAAAGCTCATTTCCCGGAAGACAAAAAGTAACGCCACTTGCCCAAGAACCCAAGGACAAGGCAGAAGCGAGGTCCGAGCTGCAAAACGCAAAACCATGCTTTTGAACCCAAATAAAGATGGTGCGAAAGGGCTTCAACTTCGCCTTGCAGCACGCGGGTTAAAAAAGAGAGGGGTCTGTGGGCACACCGGAAGCTAGTCTGGAAGCACAGGGAAGCTGGTCTGTGGCTGATGGGATTTTGACTGGTTGGATGCTGCTTGTCTCTTTCACTGCTGTGTTTTGAATTCTGCTTTTCATTTATGGGCTTTCACGTCATGCTTGAATTAAGATTTGGTTTGGAATGTGTATTTTATTGCTAGCTGCCTTGAGTGCCATCGTTGAGAGGAAAGGTGGGACAGAAATAAAGAAGGTAAAATGCGATAAAGCAACCGAGGGCACAATCCCATGCGTCTTGAGTCAGAGAAGAGTCCTGCACCTCCTGGCATGCTGGCCGGGGTGTGCTGGGACGGGAGGGGCCTTTTCCGGTCTAAACATGCATAGGGCTGCACCTAAAGCAAGTAATAAACACACAAACTGCACCCTCGCTCCTCCGGGGCCTTCCCTCCTCCCCACAAGCCAGCTCATATCCTTACCACTACCCACGGAGACAGACACAGTGCTTCCCTGAGCATCAGCAGCAAAGGAGAGCTGAGGGTGGCTTGGCGGCCGGCCACTCCTCCAGCCCGCTCCGCTGGCAGGTCCTCCCCGGCTCTTACCTGTGCCCAGCTGAGGTTCTTATTGGTGAGGTGATAATGGACCATGCTCTGGTGTTCATGCTTCAGGATGCTCCCTGGAAGAGGAGAGGAAAAGAATTTGCCACCCTGGTTGACCGTGAGGGGAAGAACCACAGGCCGCAGCGAAGAACCGGCAGGGATGGATGAATCTGTCTTGTTGACTTTCTATACACACCCATATTGTTTCAAGCAGAAGTTTGTTCCATTCCGTTTCTGCATCAGCTTGCAATTTGTTTAGTTCAAAGTCTGTATGGAAATTCATGTGCATTTTCGTGGGCACAGAAATTCATATGCCTCTGTATACCAGTTGATGACGAAGATGGGCCGGGGGGGGGTGCCACTGCACTTACGTCCGACTTGCGGAGGACTGCACCCCATTGCGAGAGTTGAAGGAAGATGCAATGGCCAGCTGGCTTTTCTACATATGTGGGACGGCGGCAGCATTCTCTTGTCCTCAGGTGGCAAACTGTCTTGGGCCTTCCCTACCAAACTATATACGATGTGACATTAAATGCATCTTTGCATCTAACGGGCTATTTTGTTGATTTTTCAAAATGCAAATTGCATCAGGTGAATCAAGGCAGAGATGATCTTCATCAGGACTGCAGCAGGACTGGATCTATTTGCTTTTAAGGGTGGGAAGCTCCTCCCCCCAAACTGGTGACAATGGGGGATTTCCTCCAGATGCAAAGAACTGGTTTCAGAAGAGGGATTTTCCTCAAGACAGTAGCAGCGGAGGAAAGGGCCAAAATCCCTCACCATGCCTGCTCCAATGTAGTTAATTATCACACACACACCCCACACCTCAGCTGATGCAACTTGCATTTAAAAAAAGACTCCAGCAAGTTAGAGGCAATGGTGCATTTAAACATCATGTGTACTTTGGTCCTGCTTGTAAAGTGGGATGGCTTTCGTTAGGGGTGGTCACTAGGGGGCATGCAACAGCAGAAGGAGACGCACCTTTCCCCTACAAAAGACAGTGTTACTCTTGCTTGCTAGGCGGAGCTGGCACTCCCAAGGTCACCTCTGAACTCACCCCTGGAACGCAGCAAGGCAGGAACAAGAAAAGCAGAGGCTACACTTCCCCGCGATGTACTTCTTTTTAGAGGGGCACCTTTGCAGATATATCTTAAAGGAAGCTCAGACTTCGGGGAGGGGGGGCCGCAAGCGGGCAGAACAACAACAAAGACCAGCAGATTTGTTTTGGCACAATAAGCTTTCACGGAGTAGAATTCCACCTTTGGTAGAAAAGCAGAATTAATCAGAAGAATAAGAATAATTGTAGGGAATTGTAAGCAAGCAGGTGCCCCCAAAGGCCAGGATATCCCAGTCAATTTGTGACCTGTTAAACCAGGAGTGGGCAACTTGTGCCCCCCCCCAATGTTGTTATACTGCAGTTCCCATCAGCCCTAGCCAACATGGCCAATGGTGAGGACAACTGGGAGTTGCAATCGAGCAATATCTCATCCCTGTGTTAAACGGTCACATTCCCTCTCTCTTATATATCTTTATATCTTTGGTCTGTCTTCTGTTTAAAGAAATATTACTCCATTAATTGTATTAGGGTGCAATCCTTAACAGATAGGCAGCTGCCTCTGAACTCGGAGGCGACCGCCTAGCCAATGCAGGGCAGGAGACGCACAGAGAGGATTGTTCCTTCCACTCTTCTCCTGTCCTGCATTTTTGGCTAGCCGCAGGAGCACAGAGCGGGAAGGATGCTGCTGTACGACACATTGGATGTGTCGTATAGGCATTTCCACCCTCCCTGCCCAGGAACACCCCCAGCCATGCCCCTTTTCAGCCACTCTACGCTCCTCTTGCAAGCACAGAAAACAGGGCTGTTCCGCACTGCCTCTGAGGCAGCACAGAAGGGGGGGGGGGTTCTCCAGGAACCGACCTCGATGTGCGGGCTCTGAGGTTGGTTCCCGGAAAACCAGATATCCTATGGCCATCTAGCCGCTGTCTAGTGGCCATATGACTGCTCCCGCCATTGATTAGGGTGCAATCCTACGCATGTTTAGACAGAAGAAGGTCCTACAGCTCCTAGCATTCCCCAGCCAGCATGGTTGGCGGGGAATGCTGGGAGTTGTAGGACTTTTTTCTGTCTAAACACGCATAGGATTGCACCCTAAATCTGCATAGTGGTGTATATGAGGAATAAAAAGTTTCTCTTTTTCTAAAGAGAAAAAACTACTTTCTTAAAAAAAAAAACCCTTCTGAAGGAGAAAAATATTTTCTTTTAAAGGCTGAACTAGAGGTGAGGTTAAATGCATGATTGCATTTTACGTGTCTGGTTGAACGTGTCGTTGCTGTAGCTTTTAAATCTGATTTTCAGCTCTGTTGTTTGCTCTTTGCCTTTTGTTCTTGTTTAGATTTTAACTTGACGCTGCTTTCCATGCTGCGGTATATTTACTGTTGACCTTACTTTGTTGTTTCTTTCTAACCTCTTGTTTTTATTGTGTGAAATCTTTTTGTTATCTGACAGCATATAAATAATGCAAATAAATAAATAATTCCTTCTAAACAACAGCTGCTAGAGAACGTGTGCATGCTAATTGTTTAAAAAAAATGTGTTTAAAATAAAACTTGGGCTTTCACCTTTTTAGTGTGGTTTATTAATCTGAGATGCTAATTGCTTTATTCTTCCTCCATCCACTAGAAAGAAAGGTATATGCTATATTTTTGCTTACTGTTATTAACTATTGTATTATGTATTTTCAATAATGTGTTCTTTTGTTTTGCTTTGTGCTTTGTAAGCTGCCTAGAGAATATTTGTTGATGGGTGGTCATATAAAATTATTATTATTAGCTTTGAGGGAGATTTTCACTATGACCACAGTGGTGGGAATGGTTAAACCCCGCTCCCTGCATGTTGTGGTCCTGATCCCCTCCCCATAGCTATTTTTTAGAAGACAAAGGAAGACATGTTAAATGCAATGGTGCATCACTAGTTTGAGCCTTAGAAGATGACTGATACAACTGGATGAAGCATCCTGTTGGAAGAGGCATTCTCCTCGTCTTCTTTATCATGCAAGAAAGATTACCCCTTCTAAGATGGTGCTTACAACCTGCAGTTTTTATATGCACTTGTGTTAAAAATAATTTGACTTTAAAAAATAATAACCTGGCCATGAATTGACTTTTTTTGGGGGGGGGGTGATCAAAGATTTATTGAAGAAACTGACAGCCAGCAGGGCCAGTGGTCAGGAATTCTGGGAGTCCAAAACATCTGGAGGGCTCCAGGTTGGGGCAAGGCTGTTCAAGTTGATGTGGCCTCCTGGTTTATACAGTTGGTTCACCCATTCTGCCCCGACTCATCAAGTCTAATAACTGCTGCAGGTCTACACATGGAGCAGAATGAGGTGGCAGAATGGGACGGTACTACTCCATGCTGGACAAGAAGGGTATCATTTTTGAAGGTCTGTTACATTTTTTTAAAAAAGGAACCCCTCCCTGCAAGTAGAAATCTAGTAAGCGGGGTGATGGTCTAGAGGTGCCAATGTCCCTGATGCGCTCGTTTTCCCCGTGCAGTATGTGTGTGTTTTACATAAAGGAACATTCAAGATATTACCCCCGACCTGTTCGGCTACTCGGTAGGGCCATATAGCTCTCGATTCCCGGCACTTTCAGGCAGGCCAGCTAAAACTCCTGCCTGAAGCGCCGAAAAGCCGCTACCAGGCTGTATCGACAACACTGGACCGGAATCCTGCCGGACCAATGGTCTGAGTCGAGCTGAGGCAGCTTGCTCTGTTCCTGGAAAGCGGCGCTGCAGCCCGGGCGGCTCTTAGGACCCGAGGATCGCCGCCGGCGTGCAGAGAGAACCCCGCGATCTGCCACCGCGCACACGCGCGTCGGCGTGGATCGGGCCTTCCGCGCCGTGGTGGCCGCGCGACGCGAGACGGAAACCCGCGCGCCTTTTGGTGGCTCCGGTGTCAGCGGGGCCGGGGATCCGCTCCGGCTCTCAGCCAGCACTCTAGAGGGGCTCTCCAAGGTGCTGCGCCCGTTTGGGGGGCAGGGCTCGGCGCCTCGGGGAGCGCCCTTTGAGCTCTGGCGGCGAACCCGGCGCGGACCCACGGCCCGCCGACATCGGAGCCACCGGCCCTCCCCGGCCCTGCCCGCCCCGGTCCTGGCCCAGCCCTTGACCCGCCCCGCCCCGCCCCGCCCCGCGGCCGAGCCGAGCCGAGCCAGCGCGCCGCTGCGCCTTTAAGAGGCGCGGGGGGCGCGTGGGAGGCCTGGCGCCGCCGCCGGCACTCGGGCTCCCCTCGCCGAGGAGTCGAAGCCCGGCGCGCAGCGGCGGCGCGCGAGCGAGAGGGGACTCGGCCTTTGCAACAGGCGGCGGCGGCGGCTCCTCCTGGGAAGAGCGGGAGGGACCTGGGCCGGCCAGGCGGCGGCGGCGGCGGCCCAGTCCCAGCGGGGCGGCGGGGAAGGCTGCGGAGCTCGGCTAGCGCTCCCAGCGCGCGCCGCGTCGCGCCCCGGGGCCCTCCTCGGCGCAGGGCTCCCTCCTCGGCGCGCGCGCGAGCCGGGCCCCGTTCCTGCGTCCGGCTCTTGGGGCTGCCCGGCCGCGGCGGCGCCGGGGCACATGATGTACACCATCGCCAGGGGCCCGAGCAAGCTCGCCACGCAGAGGAGGACAGGTAAAGGCCGGGCCGAGGGAGGGCGCGCGGTGGAATCGGTCATGTGCGCGGCGCTTCCTCGCCTTCGCGCCCCCCCCCGAGAATGGGGGAGGCGCGGCGGCAGCAGCGCGGGGCCCCTCGCCTCACCCTCCGTGGCCTTCCCGAATCCTCCCTCTCCCTCCGGACCGTGCCCGCGCGGGATCCCGTGGCCACCGCATGCCTTCTTGTGACTCAACGTGAAGCCCCGGTTGACTCCCGCTGCGCGCTCCGATCGTGGGGGGGGGGGGAGGGAGGTTGCGAAGCTGAGGCCGGTGGCTCGGCTTGCCCGATCTGAGGTGGCCGCCTCGCTTCCCCCGCCCCGCCCGCGCAGGTCCCACGCAGCAGGTGGAGAGCAAACTGGCGGACCTGAAAGGCCGGCGGCAGCAGCAGCGGCAGCACCCCCCGCAGCAGCAGCGGCAGCAGCCCAGCGCGTGGCCCCTCTCCAGGTGAGCGAAGGCGGCCCGCCGCTCCCCCGCCCCCCGCCAGCCGGGGTAGGGCGCGGGGCACGTCTCGGGGCTCAGGGGGCGCAGCCCGGGGCCGGGCGAGGCGGCGGGAGAGGGCGGTCGCGTCCGCGGCGGGGTGACCTTGCGCGCCGCGTGTCTGCGCGGCGCTCCGCTGCAGCGCGCCTTTCTGGGCCCTCCCAGTGACAGCTCCGCCGCGGGGGGGGGGGGCGGCGGCCGCGGGGCGGCGGGACGCTCCGACCCCGGCCGGGCTGGCTCGCTTGAGGAGGGGCATCGTTGCAGGCAGCGCCCCACCCGCCCCGCGCCATGGAGCCGAGAGCGAGGAGCGGTGGGGGAAAGGGCAGCGGAGATGACCTTGTGGAAAGGTTGCCGGGGCTGTCCTTGTTGCCACATGGCTCCGAGGGGGAGGAGGAGGGGAGGGGAGGGGTGGGGCGGGCTGCCCTTCTGGGGGGGAGGGGGAGGAGGCGCGTGCCGCGGGGGGCCCTGCTGGCTGCAGGGAGGCCGGCCGAGACGCGCCGCGGTACGCGCGGTTGGGGTCTCCCTCTCCACTGGGGCGGCGGCGGGGACTCGGCTGGGGAGGGGCGCCGCGCTCCCAGCTTGCCCCCCGCCCGCCCGCCCGCGTCCCCGGCGTCCCCTTTGCCCTGGAGAGCCCGGCCGGGGACACACCCCCTGGCGAGGGGGCGGAGCCCGCCTACCCGCCCCCAGGCTGCCGGCCGGCGGCTGGGGCGGCCGGAGGGACGGGGCGGCCCCTGCCCCTCTCCGGGCGGGGAGAAGGCGCGCCGCTCGTCGGGCAAGCCCGGCCTGCCGAAACGCCCCCTTCCACGCGGCTGTGGAAAGAGGAGGAGCCCCGCCCGCTCTGGCATCGGGCCGCACGACGGCGCGTATTGTTGCAGAGCCTTCGCCCACCCGGTGCCCTCCGGACGTGCTGGCCTACAACTCCCTGCATGCCCAGCCATGCTGGGAGTTCTGCAGGCCCCCATTCCAAGGATCGCTCGCGTATTCCTTCCCTATTGGCGCCGTCCCCTCCCCCGCCACACTGTTGAAATGTACAGTGTAAGCACCTGACCTCTACTTTTCTCAGTCCAAGGGTCCGTCTTACCCGGCACTGTGTTTCACAGGGTGCCCAACCAGGTACTTCCGGGAAGCCCCCAAGCGGGATATAAAGGTGGTAATACTCAGCCGCCATTGCCTCCTACCCCTGTCACCAGCCTCTGAGCCTAGGTCTGCCTTCCCCAACCTGGGATCCCAAGAAGTGAGGGACTGCAACCCCCATCTTCCCCAGCCAATAGGGATGCTGGGAGTTGTAGTCCCATCCTGAGGTCACCAGAGAAGGTAGACCCAGAGGTTATAGAATCGTAGAATTGGAAGGGGCCTATAAGACCATTGAGTCCAACCCCCTGCTCAGTGCAGGAATCCAAGTCAGAGCATCCCTGGCAGGTTCTATTTAGTGATTGCAGCTCAAGGCTGTTGAGACAAAAATCCCCTGGTGCCCCCTTACAAAGCTGTCCGAGCTATTGGCTGTCCGAGCATCCAGTGGCAGTGAGTTCCGTGACCGAATTGTGTGAAGAAGCGCTTTCGAGAGCAGTCACGAATCTCTTGCCAATCCGTTTCATTAAATGACTCCAAGTTCCAGAATGTATGAGAGAGGGAGGAAAACGTGCTTATCCACTTTCTCCGGACCGTGCATCACTTTAGAAAACCTCTCCCTTGCCTTCTCCTCCTGCCCAGGCCCACCTTTTATTATCTTTCCTGCCCCCCTCTTAACTTCAACGCAAAATGCTACATTCCTGTTGCAGAATTCCAGCAGTTCCCCTGGTCCATGATGCTCATGTTTACTATACCATTCTCTAATCGACCTCTGACAGTGGTGTGGCAAGGCAGGGCAGGGCCGGCCCAAGACGTGGTGAAAGAGAAAATGGCACCTACCTCCCCATTCCATCTACAGAAGCTGACCAGACTGGCAGTTGAATTGTATTTCGACACTGGTGATAGGGCAGCATCCAAACATGAGGGGAGCAGGCCAGGCTGCGTGGAATACACACCTCTGACCTCCAGCAGAAGGGAACTGCTGCTGCTGTCCTGTCTGCCTCCCCCATCACCTGCCGCCCAAGGTGCCCTCCTCACTCTGACTAATGGTAGGGCCGGCCCTGAGACGGGGTGTATTGTATGATTCTGTCAGTGTTGGCTGTAGTCTGCACAGGTGCACATTCCAGACCTGCCCCCCCCCACATTATGGTTGTGTGAATTTGTCTAAATAGGAGAATAATAATTCCTTCTCACCGCCATTGTCCCCAGCTGCTGTTGCTCCTCATCCTCTTCCTCATCATGGTCACCACTTGCCTGCTTGTCTGAGCCTGAGCTAGAGGCGTGCGAACAAGCAGGTTGCAAGGGTGAAGAGGAGGACCGACTCCAGGGGCCTCTTGCCAGTGGGCCCCTGCTGGGGTCTGGGCTCTTGGCCCAGAGGAAGGCCAGGATCTCTTCTCGATCATCCCAGGGTGCAGGACATGGAATCATGGGCTCAAGTTGTCGGAAACACCTGAACATCAGGAAAAACTTCCTGACTGATAGAGCGATATGGCAATGGACCCAATTCCCTACGGAGGCGGCGGGCTCTCCCACACTGGAGGCCTTCAGGATGAGGCCGGACAGCCATCTGCCAGGGATGCTCTGACCTGGATTCCTGCATTGCCTTGTAGGCCCCTTCCAACCCTGCTATGCTATGATTCAAGACCCCCTCCATGCCCCCCTCCCTCGGGGGGTCTGCCTTCTCACTGCCCTTGCTGCCAGCTGCTCCTCATTCCCTTTCTCATCATTGTGACCGCTTGCATGCTTGATGGGCAGAGAGCCAGGGAGCGAGTTGGCCGTGACATCCGCTGCTCCTCCTCCTCAGGTGGCAATGGGGGGGGGAGCAACTCCAGGGGGCTCTTGCCAGTGGGCCCCTGCTGGGGTGTGGGCCCTCGGCAGATGCCCAGCCGTGCCCACCCTCGACGCTGGGCCTGCCTCCGTGCTCGTATTTCATAGTAAGTATAGCAGCATCATGAGCACAGGACAACCGCCCTTCCCTCCCCTTTTCTTTTGGTAAACCGACGGAATGGTGCCTTTGGGCCTGCACACCTAGCACGCTAGGTCCGGTTAACGGAGAGCAGCAGCCAGTGCTGGCTCCAGGTTCTTGAGGGGCCTTGGACAAGACGACTGGAATGGCCCCCTCCCTCCCCCCGCCCTGGTCCCCAGCTGCTCTGTCTCCTCCGCCTCTGTCTCATCATGGCTGCCGCTTGCTTGCTTGACAGGCAAGGAGCAAGCCGGCAGCGGCGTCTCCTGCTCCTCCTCCTCGCCACTGCCATTGTCTGGGCCGGAGCGAGAGGCAGATGAACGAGCAGGTTGCAGCGGTGAAGACGAGGAGCAACTCCGGGGGGCTCTTGTCAGTGGGCCCCTGCTGGGGTGTGGGCCCTTGCCAGGTGCCCGACCATGCCTCCCCTTGACCCCAGCCCTGGCTGCCACAACAGGGCAGGAGATTATGTGTTCTTTAATTATATAACGACAGCCCCTCTCCAAATGTTGCGGGGGGAGCCTTGCTTGCCCCATCGTTTGCCATCTGAGATGAGGGGCCCTCGCCGGCTTCAACAACTGCAGCTCAGTAGTCACGGCCAAGTTTGCCCTCATAGTAACTATTCAGAGTCTGCAGCCTGTGAACCAATGCGAGAGATGGGTAGCTTAGAGATGGGAGCAATCATGTATGGTAGGAAACGGGGTGCAAGGGTGTGGGTTACGCAGCCCAATCCCCTCTCTTGCCCATCTAATACAGACCCCCTGGATTAAGAACATAAGAGTCATGCTGGATCAGACCAAGGGTCCATCTAGTCTAGCATTCTGTTCACACAGGGGCCAGGTCAAGCAGGAACCCACAAGCGGGACACGAGTGCAACAGCACCCTCCTACCCATGTTCCCCAGCAACTGGTGTACATAGGCTCGCTGCCTCTGGTTCTGGAGGTAGCACATAGCCATCAAGACTAGTAGCCTTTTCCTCCAGGAATTTGTCCAACCCCCTTTTAAATCCATCCAAATTGGTGGCCATCGCTACATCCTGTGGTAGCGAGTTCCATAGTTTAACTATGTGCTGCGTGAAGAAGTCCTTCCTTTTAGCTGTCCTGAATCTCCCACCAATCACCTCCATGGGATGACCCCAGGTTCTACACAAGAGCATGCCTCTTTATTCTGGATTAATTGTTCTGATGATGCAATTACATTAACATGGTTTAGAATCTTCACTCTGCACCTAAACATTGGAACCACAGGCCTGGGGTGGGAAATTGGCACTTTGGGGAAAGCACTATCACTAATTGGGAATGCACAAAGGGCCGTTAAAGAGTGAGTGGGAGATCAAATCTGTATTAAGGCTGTGATCCATTCACACTTCCCTGGGGATATGTCCCACTGAGCGCAAGAGGACTTACTTCTGAGAAGACATGCCTAGGATTGCACTGGAAGTGTTCTTGGGCACACAGCGTTTGAATAACAACAATCAGGTCAAGTTAACAGTGGCCATTTGCAGTGCGGTGGTGTGTTTGTGTTACGAGTGTGATTGTCACGTTTTTTGCATTTAATTTCATTCTGACCTGGCTGTTTACAATTCTCCCCACCAACCCCCTCAAACCATAAGTACTGTATATAGATCTGAAAGTCGCCATAATATTTCATGCAACTAATGAAGTGGACTATTACCCACGAAGGTTTTGCCTAGAATAAATTCGTTAGGGCACAATCCTATGCATGCTTAGACAGGAAAATGTCCTGGCTGGGGTATGCTAGGAGCGGTAGGACTTTTTTCTGTCTAAACATGCATAGGATTGCGCCCTTAGTCTTTAAGGTGCCACAGGACTGTTTATTGCTTTCGAGATGAAATTCTCACGCATCCCTAAGTTGGCCTTGAGAAACTCCGAGCGAGGTCTGTTCCCCTCCCCGTCGTCAGGCCTTGTATTCTCATTCTTCCCGGTGCTGTGTCTCTCCCGCCTCTGGCGCTGGCAACTCCTCTGACGTACGCACGTTTGCTCTGCTGACCTCGGAGGAGCACGAGGCCAAATCGGTGTTTGCCCTTGCAACTAAAATATGAGCGAGAGTGTGGCTTGGGCCTGGGGACACGTGAATTGCCGGTGACGGGGGAGTGCAGCCAGACTAGGGGTGGGGGTCACGCCTGTGGGCTCCTGATGTGGAGAACTAGCAGCTTCGGAGGGGGCCCACTGTTCCATTCTGGATCCAGTGACACACATCCCTGCACACAAAGACCGCTATCATCGTCATCTTTTACAATCAACAAGTTGCCTTGCATGAAACTGGCATTTTCATTGGCCTAACTCGATGAAGTAGGAAAAAGAAATTGGTTTTTAAAAAGGAAATGGCAAAGGTGCCTTCCCTGCCAGTCCAAATTGGGACCCTGGGTTCTGGGAGGGGATGGGCGGCGGCGGGGGGGGGCTTTAACCCTTTGCTATCTGCCACAAGCCTGATCTGGATTGGGGCTCCCGCAGCTGATATTTGCATGAAATAAAAGCTTGGTGCTGAGACTGGCCGCTCTGATTTACCGAGGTTTATCTGGCCACTGTGTGGGAAGGCACAGCCCGGGGGTTTTATACTGCACCACGTTTCGGTTGCCCAACTGAATGGCTTTATTGCTCAATAAAACACTGTGCTGTAAGGTCTGTAACATAGTGCAGTTCTTGCCTTGGGGCAATAATAGCGCCTTTGCTGTGGGCACGGATGAGAAGGTGAGTCGCACGTTCTTCAAATAAACAACAACACAGAGAGAGCATTCTGTGGGAGTCCATGCTGTGCACATGCTGGCTGGATTTAAGGAGAGGCAACCAATGGGAATGCCCAGGGTGGGGCCGGCCTCCAGGGCAGGGCACCTGTTGAGGGCCCACACCCCAGCAAGGCGTGCTCCTTTTCGCCACTGCAACCTGCTTGTTTACCTGCCTCTCGCTCTGACCCAGATAATGGTGGTAGAGAGAAGGATTAGATGCCGCGGCCTATTTATTCACTGGCTCTCTGCCTATCAAGCAAGCAAGTGGTAGCCATGATGAGAAAGAAGATGAGGCGCAAGAGCAGCTGGGGACAGTGGCTCACTGAGGGAGGGGGGCATTGGGGTTGACTTGCCGGAGGGCCCTCAAAAAAGTGGCTCAGGCCGTGGGGCATGTGTGCTGGGCTTAGAGGGGTGGGCCATCTGCTCAACTCTGTGCTCAGCAGCCAAAACAAATTGTGCAAACGATTAATAGGGCACGAATAAATACAGATTTGCGGATCCTAGTGTGGAAATTTATCCTGGCAAGGATAAATTGTGCGCGCAACTTGTATGTCCCAAGTTGTGAAATGGGCTACCAGCGTGATTAAATTTGTTTTTGTTAAACTACCGAGGTATTCAAAAAGCTGAATAAATGGTGCAGCCTTTCTCCAGTCTGGCTCCCTGTGGATGTGTTGGACGACACCTCCCATCGTCCACATGGGGATGATGGGAACTGGAGTACAACACATCTGGAGGGACCCAGGTTGGGGGAGGCTGAAGTAGTGGGGAGGGGGTGCTCTGAAGATGCTCCTGGTATGAGGTACCATTTGGTATAGGCCAGCCTTGCCTCCTGTGACATCTCTATTAGTCGAAACGACAATGTGTTCCTGAAATGGCAGGCAGAGATTCTTCAGGGAGACATCTGAGCCTTCCTTGGGTGATGTTGAGACAGTTGTTGTGGGAGGCACAAACTTGTCTCAGGATCTGCTTAGGGGTGTTGTTGTTTTTTGCAGGCCCTGCTTTGACTCAAGGGTGGAATTAATAATAATAATAATAATAATAATAAATAAAGGAATAAATAACTAAGGTTCTCTGCCTCTTTCTCGGCAGCTCAGCTCCAAAGCTCGTGTTCAACAGGGTAAATGGCAAAAGACCCGCACCCATGATCCAGCCCACCTCAGCCACAGAAGAAAGCTACACTGTGGCTCATGAAGAAAATGTGCGGTTTGTGTATGAAGGTAAGGGAGTGACCAGGGGAGCCCAGGAACAAGGTCTTCAGTTTGATGTAGCCAAAGGCTCTTTCAGTGTTGTTTTTTAAGCAATTTATAAACCATTCTATATCAAAAAAAGATTCCCAAGCATTGTACAGCAAAAGAAAATACGGCAAAAGAATAAAAATACAGAGGAATCAAAACATTTAAAATCAAGTTATACTAATATACTATACCTTTAAAGGTATATACTATACTTTTAAAACCCTATACTGTTCTGGCCCGCTGTATCTTAAGGAGCACCTCCAGCAACACCAGGGATGCCGCTCAACGAGATCGGCCCTGGAAGACCTTCTGCCTGTCCCATCAGCCAGGTCAGCTAGTCCAGTGAGGACTATGGAGAGGGCCTTTTCTGTGGTGGCCCCCACTCCGTGGAAGTCCCTCCCTAAAGACCTCTACTGTGCCCCCTCTTTGATGAGCTTCCGCCGGGCTTTGAAAACCTGGCTGTTCAGGTGGGCATTTGGGGTGGGTTAGGATTTTTTTAGAGCAATGTTTGGTTCAGTTGATTATGTCAATTTGTTGTATTTTATGCCGCCTCAAGCGCCCAGGTTGCTGGCCAGATGGGCGGCTAATAAATCAAACAAACAAAACCGTGCTTATTCCTTTTCCAAAGGAGAAGTTTGTTTAAGTAAAGCAGATGCCGAGAACAAAGCGATGCTGATGCCTGCCTGTGTTTGGCTGCCATCCCTCTCTCGGTTGCATGACAGAGAGAAATTCTGCACACTCATTCCCCCCCCACTGCATCATGGAGTGGGGAAACTGCAAACCGCCGCAAGTTCCCTTGTTGACAGAGGTTCCTGCGCTTCTGACGGCTGCTCAAAATCACAAGAAATCCAGCAAATGCAGCTCCTGTGACGCAGAAGGTGTAGCTGATTTGGGGGATGATGGGCATTGTAGTACAACCCAGTGGGGGGCACCGAGTTAGGGAAGGCTCCCATAGAGCTGTAGGCAGGATTTCTCTGTGGGCTGTGTCCTCATCAAAGCCGTTGGCCAGCAAACTAGTGCCTCTTAAAGAGAGCATCTTCCTTCTCCCAGCACGTCATGCATGGGACACTGGATCACAAGTGCTCTGTCCCGTATCCAGCACAGATGTGGATGGGCCAACGAGACCATCTTTGGGAGCTCTGCCCCCTATTCCTCCAGCTTCTGACATGCGTTGTTGACTCCTTGATAATGCCACCTAGACAACGGAACGAACTGCCTCTTCAGGGGAACCCTGCCTGGCAATCCTATATACCAGTGGCTGGCAACTTGGTGACCTCCAGATGTTTGGGACTATGACTCTCATATTCTGTCCATTGTCCGCTCTGTTTAGGGCTTATGGGACTTGTAGTCCAAGACATCTGGAGGGCACCAGGGTTGCTTATACACTAATAACCCAATCTATCAACCTGGAGCCCTCCAGATGTTTTGGGCTTCAACTCCTATCAGCCCAAGCCAGCATGGCCAATGCTCGAGAATGCTGGGAATTGTAGTCCAGAACTTTGTGGAAGGCTGGAATATATGAATAGGGAACTCAGTTCTCCGAGTGTGGATCTTTATTGAGCCAAGAGCGGCACCATCCACATAAAAGAGGAAGGTAGTGGAGGGGTGGGCAGCATGCCCCTAAATTTGCAGAAGGAACCCCACCCCCGCCACCATGAGTGTGCAGAGAGAACCACCAAAAACAGCCCAGTGACGACTAAGCATGCTGCGTAGTCATAGAACAGCTGTGTATCTGTGGGGTGGGGGGATGGAAAACCAGAAGGGGTGGGGTATGAAATGGAATATACCGGAAGAGGGCATGTCTGTCTATGTATCTAGAAGCCTGACTTGGAGGACTGCACGCTGCGACGTTTTGTTGCAGGCGCTGCTGGTAGTTTATTTTTTATTAACCACAGGTATCTTTATATCACCCTTCAGTTAAATCCCCAGGGTGGGAATGAGGTTCAGACAGCAAGTTGAGAAAACCCTGTTATTTCAGAAAGCAGTTGGGAGAACACGTAATGATTTGCCCCTTGGCCCTTGCCTAGTTCCCACTGAGCTGTATGCTGCTGTTGGTTTGGTTTTGGTTTAAATGATAATAATATTGGCCTCTCTGTGGTGCCTTTAATGGCATCATTTTTAGGTTGCTGCTCAGTTGCCTGGTGGGTCTCGATGGAGGAAAATGTAGGGTGTAAATATTTTATGGAAATAAAGGAACAAACTGGTTTCTTCACAGAGGCTACACGCAGGCGGAAACTGAACTGCTGTTGCTCCCCCCCAATTCTTCATTGGGGGGGGGGGCTAAGGGCACCAAAACCTCATTCAGCAAAGGAGGCCGTAGCCCCGTGTGGTGTCAGTCACAAAATGAGTCCTCAGTGAGGGTTTTGCTGGCTTGGCGACCTTTCCTACCTTACACGGTCCTCTCGTATTCCCCCCCTCCCCAGCCTGGCAGCAGGTAGAACGGCAGCTGGATAACAGCCGACAAGGAGACAGTGCCTCTGGCCCAGTGGAATACACAGAGAAAACGCCCAGCCCTGCACTGAAAGGTTAGTAAGTTAACGTGGTGCACCTTCGGGGAGTGCGTGGAGCGAACATACAGATTACAGCAGGAGATACTGGCAAAGGTCTCCCCTCAAATGCAGCGATGGCCCAAGAGCTTCTGCTGCCTGTGGTGAAGGACAAAATAGCACCCCATTCCCCCTCAAGGGTGGACCTGCAGTTGGATCTTGCTTCGATGCTGCTCACAGGACAGCGTTTTCCAGTGCACCTGAGGGCACTAGTCTGTCTTAGGCGGTGCGTGGCAGGCTGCTTGGAACACACAACCAGAACCAGTCTGAACTTTAAAGGAGCTATCCAAGGTGCGGAGCAGAGTTCTGACTGGTTCGGACTGAACTCGGGAGCAGATTCACTGCCCCACTGACATCAGAGCCACCAGCGTCCCACTCAGTCAGTCATTCTGTGGGCACTGAGCAAACTCAGTTCTCTCTGAGCTGTTGGAAGGTATTTTTCCAGCTTTGGGGGCGGGGTGTGTGTGTTTCCATTTAAGATTTGTGTGTGCGTGCAAAGATCCGCAAAGCTTGGGGTTTTTCTGAGCCTGCGGCTACCTCCCTCTCGTGCACTGATGATGCCGTTTTGGCTACCTAAGTACCACCACTCTTGAGAATGAGTCTCGTATTAGAAAAGGGGGTTGTTGTCAGCCATGAGGATATTGCGTGAACTGTCCTTCACCTTGTGGCTTTCCAAAATTTGCAGCATAGGCATTTAAAACCACACCAATCATTTTTTTCTTTTAAAAAGAAAGAAAGATGCAAAGCAACAGCTCACTCTCGGTTGCAAATTAACTCTCCAAAAATACAATAATCCCACACACAGACACCTGCAGGAGCACCATTGTATATCAGCAGTGTTGAGGCATGGTCTGAAAGTACATGATGCAGCAGCCTGGCTAAAACTAAGCTGGTGTGGGGCCGCTCAGTGTCTGGACCAGGCATGGTGCTAGGCAGGGGGGGGGGTGTCAGTGCCCTGCCTCCCCCTCCAGTGACCCACTTGGCTCTGCCTCTGCTGACCTGCCCTCTACCCCACCAGTCAGATTGGCCACCAGCTGCCACTGGTCTGGATGGGAGACGGCCTAGGAGTTCCATGTAGATTTCCTTAGGCACCACTGAAAAAAAGCAGACTGTGAATGAAACCAATATTAAGATGTGGATGCAAACAATGTAAGTATAGGATGATAATCAGACAGCATGAAACTGAAATACACATTCAGCCTTGCTGAACCTGGTGCCCTCCAGATATTTGGGAGTACAGCTCCCACAAGCTCCTGCTACCATGGCCAGTGGTCAGTGATTATGGGAGTTGTAGTCCCAAACATCCAGAGGGCACCAGGTTGGAGGCAGCTACACACAGAAATGGCTCTGAGCCCTTTCAGCCGGCACTGTATGTCCTGCACTGCATGTCCTTTCCGCTGACACTGTATGTCCTGCACTGCATGTCCTTTCCGCTGGCACTGCATGTCCTGCACTGTACATCCTTTCAGCCGGCACTGTGTGTCCTGCACTGTACGTCCTTTCCTCTGGCACTGTATGTCCTGCACTGTACGTCCTCTCAATGTGCACTGTATCTCCCACACTATGTCCTTTTAGTTGGCACTGTATGTCCTGCACTGTACATCCTTTCAGCCAGCACTTAAGGTTTCACAGATAGGTGGTTGTTCTGCGTGTTCTGTCTTTGACACCTCTTTTGTCTTTCAGATTTTGTGCCCATAGACCTTGAAGATTGGTGGGCACAGCAGTTCCTGGCCAACATCGAGAACGGCTCTTAGCGAGGAGATTTTATAGAAAAGTTTAAAATAGAAAATGAAATGCTACTGTAAGAAAATGTTCACACATCTGGGCGGAGAGAGAAGAGGAGAGGGAGAAAATGGACCACAGCAGTCCCACCCTCGTACCCGCTCTGGGGCCGGGAAGGAAAGTGACTTGCTGCCCGGCACGGGCCCCTTTGAAGCGCCGGGATTTGCACGGGGAAGATTCCTATGGACTGTGCGTTCCGGAAGTGCTGTGGCAAAGTGGGGAGGGGCTGGCCTCCCTGCCCTTCTCCCACTTGGAGCTGGCGCTGACACAAAGCCGGCACTGACCTGTAAGGCCAGGACTGCGTTCGCAATAAAAGCACCAATGCTGCCAGCGGGGGGGGAAAACGTTTGTTGCCTTGGGAGGAATTATTGCGGGGCATAGAACAAGGACGCCACTCCTGCGAAAGAGATTGCCAAGCGTCTGCCTTTCTGTTGGCCAGTGGATCAAGGGCAAAGGGGAGCTGCTGGGGAAACTAGGACTTCGGGAGGGTACTAGGGTGGCAGATGGCTGCTTTAGGGCAAGAGACTCCAGAGCAGCCTTCCCCGGTGTGGCGCCCTCCAGCTGTGTTGGACTGCAACCCCCATAATCCCCAAGCATAGGCTGTTAGCCGAGGCAGATAGGAATTGTTGTCCAAATCATCTCAAGGGTGGGGGAAAGCTGGTCTAAAGCTACCTGAGCCCTGCTGGATCACACCCAGGGTGCATCTAGTCCAACAGTCTGTTCACACAATGGCCAACCAGTTGCCCACAGGAAACTGTGGCGAGGGCCAGTGTAGTGTAGTGGTGAGAGTGACGGACTGGGAGCCGGGAGATCCGGGTTCTAGGCCCCACTTGGCCATGGAAGCTCACTGGGTGACTTTGGGCCAGTCACAGCCTCTCAGCCCAGCCCACCTCACAGGGTTGTTGTTGTGAGGATAAAACGGAGAGGAGGAGGATCATGTAAGCTGCCTTGGGTTCCTGGCAAGAGGAAAAAAGGCGGGATATAAATGCAATAAATAAATAAATAACTCGAAGCGGGACATGAGTGCAACAGCACCCTCCTGCCCATGTTCCCCAGCAACTGGTGGACATAAGCGAACTGCCTCTGATACTTCAGGTAGCATAGAGCCATCAGGACTAGTAGCCCTTGAATTTGTCCAATACCGTTTTAAAGCCATCCGAATTGGTGGCCGTCACTATGTCTTGTGGTAGCGAAGTCCATAGTTTAGCTGTGTGCTGTGTGAAGACGTCCTTCCTTTTATCTGCCCTGAATCTCCCACCAACCAGCTTCGTGGGATGACCCTGCTGGGTTCTCGTATGGGGGGTGGGGTGTCTCCCTGTCCACCTCCTCCACACCAGGCATAATTTTGTACACCTCTATCATGGCTCCACTTAATCACCATTTTTCTGAGCTAAACAATCCCAGCTGTTGTAACCTTCCCTCATAGGGGAGATGCTCCTGCCCCTTGATCATTTTAGTTGCTCTTTTCTGCACTTCTTCCAACTCCACAATACCCTTTTCCAGGTGCAGTGACCAGAACTGTACACAGTAGTCCCAAGTGTGGTTTGCACCATAGATTTGTATAAGGTAGCATGATATTAGAAGTTTTCTTTTCAGTTCCTTCCCTAATTATGCCTAACATGGAATTTGACCTCCTCAGGCCTCATCCCACAGTCTTGATCTATGTCATGCAGCTGTATCTCATGGTAGTTTTTTAACTGTTTAGATTCCACATGGGGCAGCGGGGGCGGGGGAGGATATATCATGATGAAATTGCTCTCCCATGAATGGGTGCAGGGGAGGGGAGAAACACCCTTCATACACAGAGGAAACTAGTACGCAAGTGAAAAGACTACCCTCCCTTTTCTATGCTCTTTGGGGGAGTTTTTCTCAACTAGCGCAGCGTTCGCACGCAAGATTCTTCTCCCACTCTCCATGTGTGTGGATCAACTCTTAGCATGCAGGACATGCCCCATGGGAGAGATGCCGAGATCGCTCTGCTCAAACCCAGCCTTCCTCGACCTGGTGCCTTCCAGATGTTTTGAACTTCCACCCCCCATCAGCCCTAGCCAGCATGGTTAGGAATTCTGGGAGCTGTAATCCAAAACATCTGGAGGGCACCAGGTTGGGGAAGGCTGCTTTGAGGCACTACCTTACAACCACACAGAGGCAGGGGATTATATGGAGTGAGATCTCCGTCCCACCCCCATCCCCGCTAATTGCTGCTGCTTAGAGCACCATACAATCATCCCGGAGCTGAGCTAATTCCGTTCTGTTCTGTTCAATTTGATTGCATTGACAACCAGTTATTTGCAAAACAGTGAACCAGTCCATAAAGCTGAAACATGTTTGACTAAAATACAGCCACTGGTTACATCCAGAAATATAACAACCCTTAAAATTTAATATTAGGGTTAGGCCCTAAATTAGTTTTCTAATTTAATATAAATTTTATTTTAATAATTTATTTTTATAAATTATTAAGCCCTAAATTATTTAGTTATTAGGCCCTAAAACTTCTTCAAAACCATGGTTCAATTCAGACTGTAATTCCTTTGTCTGCATGTTGCTGAGCTTCCCTTAACTTGGCAGCCTTCAATGGCCAGGGCTCTAGGAAAGCGGAGTGTTGGCATGCGAGCCCTTCTCCCCCCACCCCACCGCACCCCACTGCCTGGGAAACAGCAGCGTTTGGGCCAGAAGAGGTGATGGCCTCGACTCTTCCATGCAGTGCTGAGTGACAGCTGCTCCAGAACCTTAAGGTTTGCAAAGATTTGTGTTCACTTGGCAAAGCCAGGCCTATTGCTAGAAGAGGCAGACGCTGCCTGAAACATTCCACGTGTCCCTCCACCCTTCAATTCAGGTCAAGAGTGCAAGCTATCTCAGTCTTTGAGTAGCCAGGCAGCTGTTTCACTGTTCCATCAGCATTCAAATCTAAGAGGCAGAAAGCAGGACCTGGACTTCCACGTTGGAAGCCTTTGCATTTCAAAACCAACATCAGGATTTGGTAAAGTTGTCTATGGTTTGAGGCTGCTTGACCATCTTGGATGGAGTGGGATGTTCTGGCAAAAAAATCTGAGGATGAGCACCTAGGCACATTCCCCGCAGCCCCCCCAAAAGACACAAACTTGTTCAAATATTCCTTATTTGAAATTCAGTATTTTCAGATAAGACAGTGTTATCAACTTCTGAATTCTGACAAAAGATCATTTTAGCTGCAAAAAAGAAGCTTAACCACCAGTGCAGATGTCCATCTAGTGCAGGGATTGGGAACCTCTTTCAGCCCAAGGACTAAATTCAGTTTTGGAGAAGCTCTTGAGGGCCACATTTCAGTGGTGGGTGGGGCTGAAGCAAAGGGAGTGGGGCAAAAGAAGAAAAAAAAACCAGCATATTGTAGCTTAAAGCTCTTATTGTCAGTAACAAAGCTTTAGGAGAGGCATTTCAACCTTTTAGAATGGGGAAAAACTGCAGAAGAGTTGGAAACCACCAAACAACTGGTGGTTGGGGGAAGGGGATCGTGCTATCTGGGGAGCTGGGACTCCAGGAGGACCATATTTGTCTTCTGGGACTCGGGATTCCCACTCTTCTGCTAATGTTTTTCAAGAAACTTAAGGCTGAAACAAAATACAATGCTGACACTACCCCCACCCACAATGCTTATATGCACAGTGCCCTCCAGCCTGCTTAATACATAAAAGATCCCTGAAGTCCCCATTTTGAAAATCCAGTTTATTTTTTGAGATGGGGGAAATGTCACCACTACAGCTTACTGCAGTACATAGGAGTCATCGATTGCGGACGGACACACGCGCGCTTATCTGAGACATGGCCTAGCCCTGCACCTCTCCCCTTTGAGAAGTACCTGTATCCTCATAATCTTTAAAAAGAACCACTTTCATGTGCAGACACGTGTGCACACAGAGAACCAACAAAAAAAATAAAAGTGAAACATGGAAAGTATCATAAAGGGGGCACATACACTGGAGGACACAGTAGCGAACAGGGTTCTCTTAGCTTAATTAGTGGTCCATTTAGCAGTACATGATCAAGAGCAGCAAAAGTTGGTCCTCCAGTTCTATTTGCCTTCTTGGCAAAAACATGGTAGTATAGTCATGCTTGCGGGTGGGTGCAACAACAGACCTGAGAAATTTCAGAGCACAGACTGGATTCTCTCTCTCTCTCACACACACACACACACACACACACTGTGCAAAAATGCAGTGACTTGTGCAAGAGGAAATTGTGGGGTAAGCCGAAGTACAAACTCAACAATGACAAATTACAACCCTGGGGACATCTAGTGCAGTGGTTTTCACACTTCCTACCCTTGGGGAATCTTTTGGCTGCCTATTGTGGAGTTCTGGAACAGTGCAGAAGATCCTGTGGCCATTCTAAGAGGAACTAAGCAAAAAAAGTCAAATTCAGCCAATCACAGCCCTGTATAGTAATTGAGTATGCACCCTGGAACACTTCCAAATGGAGTCATGTTCCCCCCACCCCCTGCCACATTTTTATTTTTTTCTGCCCTGGTTCTTCTGTCTGTCACACAGCAACGCAGACCTGCAGAAGTTAAGCTGGTGTAGAGCTTTCTATCATCTGCCCTCCACTCTAGGGAAAAAACTTGTTGCATCTCGGGCTGTTGTAAATGGTGCAAGAGGAGAGCCAGTTCAAGAAAAGAGGGGGAACTCTCCACCTCAAAGTTCCCTGTGAATGCACAGGGATATTGGCGATGGCAGGCAAGGCGCCCTTCAAGGAAGCTTGCCTACCATTAGCAACATTCTCACTGAAGAAGCCTTACTAGGTTTCCAAGGGATCTCAGTAAGTTTAAAAACCACTGATCTAGAGCTTGTGTGAGTGGGTAGCAGGGTCCTGGAGGTGGAGGTACAGTGGGAAATTCTGACGGGCAGGCGTTCATCGTGACAGTCCCCATGGCCTAATCCACAAGGTGAGTCCAAAAATGCAACCAGCTGCATTGATGTGTATCAACCAACCAGTTTTCACTTCCAGCAGGAGCAGGTCTTTTGTAAAGAACGGCTCTCAATTGCCAGTCCAAGACCAAGCTTCCCCAAAATACTTTGCAGTACAACAGGGAACAATACACTGTCGCTGGGGAAATCCTCAGAGGGAACAGGTATTCTGAAGGGGGGTAGTAGATGACGTCAGTGTCAGTGCTAATAAAAGGTGCCAGTGCTGCGTCCCTGTGAGCGCGCCACTCCACCTCTGCCTGGAGGAGAGGAAGAGCCGCAGAATTTAACACATAGCAAAGCAAAGGCTGGTGCAAGTGTACTCTTCTACGCTACGCTCCCACTCTCCAAACCTTTAAAAGCAGCACCCGAAGTCATGCCCCAGTGAGATGTGATCGGCCACGCTGCTGTGGCGCGTATCCACTGTGTGTTTAAAGAATGTGTGTCTGCCTGCGGAGTGGGGGCTGGGGAGAACCAGTGTTAACTGCTGCATAAAGAAGGGGCTCTCAAAGTGGATCAGACGCAGAAGAAGGCCATTCCCAAAAGAAGGCCATTCCCACCCAACCTGCTCAGAGCAGCCTGGATTGGCTTCGGCTTTGCGACTCTTGTTTTGTTTGCAGGCAAGCACCTGGGGGAATGAGCTATTAGTGAAATCAATACCACACAAGAGCTAAAAAAAACCCAAGGCTCCTTCCTGAAACAGGAGGAGGGAAGGCAACAGAAGAAAAGAACCACAGCACCTTATCTTCCTTCCCTCTGCCTGCAAAAGGTGAGCACCTTTTCTGGAAAACTTTAGCACGGTAGTTGAGGCCTGCGCTGATCAATGAGCAACCAAACCCTGAGTCGATCGTACCCTGGGCAAGGCGAGGTGCCAGTTTCAAGGAGATTCTGAACCCCTTCAAGGATGGCAGAGTGGGAAAGAGAGGGGTTGGGCTGTTCTATTTCAACAGAGCTTGTGCATAACTTTCTGCTGCCCCGGTCATGGAATGGAAGCGCCACATCAGGGCTGGTCCTCCTGGCTAAATAGGGCGGAATGTGGTCACCAAACACAGAACATAAAAAGACAAAGCAAGAGACTGACCCCCCAAATAAAAAGGACAGTGGTAATGTGCTTAAAAACCAAAAACAGAGAAGGAACATGCACCTCAAAGAATTTCTACTGCCACTTCGAGAGGGTGGCTTCGTAGGCCGAAGGCAGGGATGGTGGTTAAGAGGGAGCAGTTGATTCCGCCCGCCCTCTACCCCAGCCTGGCGCCCTCCAGTTGTGTTGGACTACAAATCCCATCATCCCAGCCCAGCTGCTGGCTCGGGGATTCTGAGAGTTGTATCCAACACATCTGGAGGGCGCCCCTTGAAAATGCATGGTTGACTTATTTCTAAGAGCATAAGAACAGCCTTGATGGATCAGGTCAAAGGTCCAACTAGTTCAGTGTCCTGTTGCCCACAGCGGCCAGTCAGATGCCTCTGGGAAGCTCACAAGTAGGGCACAAAAACAACTGATATGGAGTCTATTACTGTGCCTAGACATGGAGGTTCTATGCATGACTAATAGCTTCCATGACTAAAAGCCATGGGTAAGACCACAAATTTGCCTAATCCCCTTGCAAAGGCACCACCACGTGCATTGACAGCGAGTTTTGTAAATAAATTATGAATTTTAATTAATGATTAATTAATAATTAATTAATTGCTATCTCTGGACTGGCTTGAATTTCCAGCCCATTGATTCCATCGCTCTAAGCCCCTGATAATTTCCTAGCCCATTTTGTTCCCTTTCCCAGTTCTAGGATATCATTTTTTGAGTTGGGGTGACTGGAACTCTACATATCGGCCACGCCATAGATAAGGGTGTTCTAGGGCAACTGCAGGAGGTTTAAAACAAAGCGAAATAAAATGCCACACAGCTCTTGGGTGGAAAAGCTAACTCTTGGCCCTCCTGAACTCCACAGACAGAATCAGATGAGTACGAGCTGCATACATACCAGAGCATGAATCATATCCATGTGGGTGCTACGATGTCCCCATGCGACGCATTTAAAAATCAAAGTTCACATTGAACTGGAAGCACAAAGTGACCACAGAGTAAGTACTAGGTCCTCTCTTCTGCACTTTCCCTCCAGAACTCATATAGTTGAGCCTCTTTCAGCCGGAGGGCCGAATTCTGTTTCAGGGAAGCTCTCGGGGGCCGTATTCGGGTGCTGGACAGGGCCAAAGGGGCGTGGTCAAAATACCAGCGTATTTTTAGCTGAAAGTCTCAGGAGAGACATTTCAACCTTCTAGAATGGAGAAAAAACTGCACAAAGGCCATGAAACCAACCAAACACTTAGGGGAAAGGCAGCATGGTCATCTGGGGAACTTCTTGAAGGAGTTGTAATCCACATGTCAGTAATAACCAGGAGCCTAATTCTCTTTGGTCTCCAGAACTCTGATGATTCAGGCAGGTATTAGAATTAAGCCAACTGAAGAACCCAAAATGGCTTAAGCAGAGCAGGTCTTGGAAGGTGTCCTCTCCAGGTACCAAAGTGATAAGATAATGACTGGTGCGCCCACTGAGCCCTTTGTACAAGAAGCAGGGGGGAGAGGGACGACATGCCCTATGCCCAAAGCACCAAGGAAAGCCATGATTAACAATCTAGGTAAGTTATGCAAATTTGCATATGATGGCTCATTTAAATAGACTGTTCCCATCTGGCTAAACCAAGTGGAGGGATGAATTATGCCAGAAACTCCATTCCCTGAGTAGTGGGAGGCCAGCTCGGCCCACCACATGCCTTCTGAGATGTTACTGTTTTCAAGCTTTTCCACAGCCCTATGGACTAGAAACTTAGACAAACAAAAACAAAGGAAAGCTAAGATACTGCAGATGCCAGGATGCGTTCCATACACCAAATTCTACTCGTTGACAAAGCAGATGCAGACGTAAGGAATCGCATAACCCAACATGGAGATAACCAGGCCATCCGTCAGAGGGCAAGGAGACTGAGGGTTTGGGGCTAGGGATTAACTCCTTGCTGGACGGCAGACCTTGCTCAAGCCGTCCCTAGAAAAGAGGAGGGCTCTGAGGAAGCTCATTCCAATTGGATGGCCAGCAAAGCTGCCATGTTTTCCATACACACGCAGAAGGAGATGCTGCTACCACCCAATGTGGGGCGGGCGGGCACAGCACTGTTTCCTGCCTCAGCTGCCGGCAATGTCCTGGTCTGCCCCTAACAAAGGGAGCCACGCCCAGTGCTGGTTCCAGGTCTCTTGAGTGCCATTGGGCAAGACAGCCTCAATACGACTGCCCTCCCTCACTGAGTCTGCCTTCTCACTGCCCTGGTCCCCAGCGGTTCTTGCTCCTCTCATCATGGCTGCCGCTTCCTTGCTGGGCAGGCAGAGAGCCAGGGAGCACGTGGGCAGCGGCATCTCCTGCTCCTCCTTCTCACCACTAGTGTTGTCTGGGCCGGGGCGGGGGCAGGTGAACATGCAGGCTGCAATGGGAAAGTGGAGGGGCAAGTCCAGTCCAAGTCTCTGGCAGTGGGCCCCTGCTGGGGTGTAAACCCTTGGGAGGTGCCCAACCATGCCTCCCTTTGACACCTGCCCTGGTCACGCCATCTCACTGAAACCTTGAGTACCAAGGCCACGGCCAATGCCTTTGTACAAATGGGGTGCATTAAGAAGGGACAACATGGAAGGCCTTTTTTGTTGGCTAGGTTCATCCTGCCCCCACTACCGCCCCCAACTTGGGCCTGTGGGCTCTGTTTTGTTTTTGGTGATCTAGCAAGCAGCATACACAGGGCTCAGTGCAGAGCAGATGCTGAGTTCGCAGGTGCGATTCAAGTTTGACAGAGGCACGCGGTTGGGCCCACATGTACCTGGAAGGGGGGCAAGTGGCCCACAGCACAGCTGGCCCTACAAAAGCTAGTCATCAGGTCTCTCCTTTGCAGACCCAGAATTAAGCCTTACTAGAAGCCTACCCTCCATTCCTCAACCTTTTTCTGCAACGTAATACTGAAACAGGGGCGGGGAACTGCTTTCCGTTTCAGAGAAGCTCTCGGCAGCCGCATTCCAGCAGTGGGCGAGGTCAAAGGCAAAGGGGACAGAGCGAAAGGTGAAAGGGGTGAGGCCGAACTACAAGAAATACCAGCATATTATACCTCCAAGTTCTTACTGCAAGTAACGAAGCCTTACGAGAGGCATTTCAACCTTTTGGAACGGGGAAGAACGCCAAGAACTCAACGGGGAAGAACGCCAAGAACTCATCGATGATTGGTGGCTGGGGGAAAGGGTGTGTGACCATCTGGCAGGGCAGAACCCTGGTGTGGCAGACTTGGCCCTGGGCTGAGGTTCCCCACACCTGTACTAAAGGGGGAGTTTTTCAGAGAAGTGCCACCTTAAAAGCCCTAGGATTCTTGCATGGTGACTTATCCTTCTTAAAGGCACCCCGATGTGCGAAACCAGGGAACAAGCATGGAAATAACAACTCCCCCACAGGTTACAACGCTACTCTACCAGGTGGGGGTTTGTCTATACAAATAAAAAGTCATGTAGCATGAACAGAAGGATCTCATTTTACGGTAGGTACGCCTTATTTTTTTTTTTAAAGGCATACGTTAAGCCACCCTAAGGAAGCCAAACATCCTTCATTCACAGGATGACGGCCTAGCCCTAAGGGGAGGAGTTTCCTGCTCTGTTGCCAAGGCAACAGAACTTATCCTACAGCAGGTTCCTCCAATTTGGATTGCCAGAAGTGCTGGACTACAACTCCCATTATCCCCACCCAGCGGGGTGCTGGTTGGCAGATGCTGGCAAGCACCTTGAAGTCAGCGGTGGGCATATCTGTACTCAAAGGTGGGCTTTCCTGGTGGGATTTAAGCCCAGCTTAATACACAGGGTAGTTAACATGCAGTCACTCCCGTTCAGTTCCCAAGAGGTTTCACAAGAGAAAAGGGCAGGGGAACCCATTCATCCAACAATGGCTCCCTTATGTAAGGGTGATTTGGCTGCCGCCTCCGACCCCAAAGTGTGCAGGACGATGCAACCACATAATGATGTGCCTTTGGGGCCGAATGATGCACCCACATAGGTCTGGAATGCTTTGCAACATCAAAGTGTAACAGAGGATAGGACTGGGCATGGAGTTTCCAAAGATGGATCGTTTAGCTACTATGCGCCATGCAGAAGCGGCAGACGGAAAGGCAGGCCTGTCCAACTGGCATTTCCACCTCTTTTGCAGCCAGCTAGGGTTGTGTCAGGGTTAGACCTGAGCCCATAGAGAGTCCCAAAGCAGCTCTGATTCTGAGGAAGAGATACAATCCATGGGAGAGGAACGCGCTCATTTTTCAGAGGCGCAGCTGGAGGGAGAGCCCCCCCCCCGCTCACATTCCTGAGAGCGATAGTGACCCTGGCATGGAGAGGGAGGGACAACTTGAGCTTCTGGACGCGAGGCGCAGGCACAGAGATAAGCGAGAGGTTGCGGGCACCGAGAGGAGGCGCTCTGCCCACTTGGCGAGATGACAACAGCTGCAACCCAATGCCCCACGGGGAAGTGGGGGGGACTCTCCCCTCCTACTCCTTAAGTTCAGAGAGTTGCCGCGCTTTTCTCAAAAAGCGGGGACCAACTGACTTCCTAATGCTTAGAATCCCTGGTAGGCTGCTCCTTTGAGTTTTCCACTTAGTAGCAGGCAATTAGCATCTGTAAGAGTCATTAGGTTGAAAGGAAATAAAGTCTTGGAAAAGAGCCCTGTTGTCTGCGTGTTGATTCTGGTTACTTGAGGATTTCAGAAGGCAGCAAGGGCACTCTTGACAGGTTGCTTGCAAAGACTATTATTCTCTAGTGGTTCCTAGCCGACAGATGCTTTTGGCTCTACATTACCAAGCAATGACTCCCTAAAGTACACCAAAACCTGCTTTGGAACTACACCACCTATGAACACTGTGGCCTCCCGATGCTAAGGACGTTCGCCACTACGAGGAGAAACGGGACACAGGTGCAGGAATGTGATGATAAGGACACAGGGGACCCCTTCCCACACCCCAGAATGGTGCTCATGGAGTTCCTACTGGAAGGGCGACAACACTGCACTCCATCCTTTTCTGAAAAGCAAAATGCATCACCTCCCCATCTGTAAAGTTAATTCTCCGGGTCTGAGGCAGCCCTAGAGTGGGGATCATGGCCAGTGGTGTATTTCTTTTGCCCCCCTCTTGCTCTTTACCACCCAAAAGACATGGACGGTGAAAGACGAGCCCTGTTGGACGGATATGTCATCAGGAAGGTATTCTGCACAGACAGACGTGGGTTGCAGCCATACCTACGTGTGCGTTGCCAATGCCCCCAGACAGAAGCATGCAGGGGTCGACGACACAGACCCCCATCCCGTGGAAGCTCTGGGGAACAGGATGCAGAAGGACGGTGTCCTAGCATACAACATGCTGAGGACGGAGTCAAGCTGGTCATCGCAGGGCCAGGAGTTGATGACCAGCACGGTGGTCCAGCTCAGCCTTCTCTTGTTGGCTTGAAGGGGGAGCAAGAGCTAGTAAGACGGACAGGCCACCTTGAAAGGTAGTCCTTCATTCCCCTTTCCCAAGCCTCGCCCATACGACCATACACACCAACACACACACCCTCGCCCCCATGCACACTTTCCCTCTGGATCCTGGGAACCTCCCCCACTCCCTGCCAGCCGATCGCAAACGTCCATCCTCAGATGCATTGTCGAAAGACAGGGTTGATCATATAAATTACTGTCTCTATGTATACTATGTATAGGCAGCAAGTCAGTCTGTGGAGGGGCAACTCCCAGCTCATTTCCCTCGGTCCTCTGTGTAGTGCTGGAAACGGGTGAAGCTCATGAAGACTTGCTCCAACGAGATTTGGCTGACGGAATAATCCTCCACGCAGTACTTCTCTTTGGCTTTTTCTAGCGCCCCAAACACCTGCAGGACAGAAAAGCCCGGGGCAGGAAAAGCCAGTGAAGGAGAAGCTCCGTCCTTCAAACAGCGTGTCTCAAGTGCTGTGGAGGCTGGCGGCTGTGATGTCAGAGGGGCGGGGAATCTGCTCCATGTTTCAGTCAGAACTCTAAAGGAGCTTCTGCACTTTGGCTAGCTCCTTTAGAGTTCTGACTGCAACCCGGAGCAGATTCCCCGCCCCACTGACATTGGAGCTGCCAGCCTCCGCTGCTCAAGCGTTTCTAAAACTTCTCGGGGACCACTCCCAGGCCCCTGAGAAGCTTGGACCCCCCATCTCTGCTGTGCTTCCACAGGCAGGCAAAGACTTTTTATTCAGTCACACCTCTGGCATGGCCCTCCCAACCTTTCTGGGTCAGTGGGCACATTTGGGCTTTTGTGGCAATGTGGGTCCTCTTTTGTGGGTCCTCTCACAAAATGACTGCCATGGGGAGGGGCTTTCCCATTCACTGGCGGGCATGGCCAGTCACAAAAAGCTCATTTCCCGGAAGACAAAAAGAAACGCCACTTGCCCAAGAACCCAAGGACAAGGCAGAAGCGAGGTCCGAGCTGCAAAACGCAAAACCATGCTTTTGAACCCAAATAAAGATGGTGCGAAAGGGCTTCAACTTCGCCTTGCAGCACGCGGGTTAAAAAAGAGAGGGGTCTGTGGGCACACCGGAAGCTAGCCTGGAAGCACAGGGAAGCTGGTCTGTGGCTGATGGGATTTTGACTGGTTGGATGCTGCTTGTCTCTTTCACTGCTGTGTTTTGAATTCTGCTTTTCATTTATGGGCTTTCACGTCATGCTTGAATTAAGATTTGGTTTCGAATATGTATTTTATTGCTAGCTGCCTTGAGTGCCATCGTTGGGAGGAAAGGTGGGACAGAAATAAAGAAGGTAAAATGCGATAAAGCAACCAAGGGCACAATCCCATGCGTCAGAGAAGAGTCCTGCACCTCCTGGCATGCTGGCCGGGGTGTGCTGGGACGGGAGGGGCCTTTCCAGGTCTAAACATGCATAGGGCTGCACCTAAAGCAAGTAATAAACACACAAACTGCTCCCTCGCTCCTCCGGGGCCTTCCCTCCTCCCCACAAGCCAGCTCATATCCTTACCACTACCCACGGAGACAGACACAGTGCTTCCCTGAGCATCAGCAGCAAACGAGAGCTGAGGGTGGCTTGGCGGCCGGCCACTCCTCCAGCCCGCTCCGCTGGCAGGTCCTCCCCGGCTCTTACCTGTGCCCAGCTGAGGTTCTTATTGGTGAGGTGATAATGGACCATGCTCTGGTGTTCATGCTTCAGGATGCTCCCTGGAAGAGGAGAGGAAAAGAATTTGCCACCCTGGTTGACCGTGAGGGGAAGAACCACAGGCCGCAGCGAAGAACCGGCAGGGATGGATGAATCTGTCTTGTTGACTTTCTATACACGCTCACATTTTTTCAAGCAGAAGTTTGTTCCATTCCGTTTCTGCATCAGCTTGCAATTTGTTTAGTTCAAAGTCTGTACGGAAATTCATGTGCATTTTCGTGGGCACAGAAATTCATATGCCTCTGTATACCAGTTGATGACGAAGATGGGCCAGGGGAGGGGGAAGGTGCTGTTGCACTCATGTCCTACTTGTGGGCTTCCCACAGGCAGCTGGTTGGCCACTGTGGGAACAGAATGCTGGACAAGATACACCCAGGGTCTGATCCAGTATCAGGGCTCTTCTGCGGTTCTTACATATACATTTTTGTACACAACTTACCTAGTACACAATTTTTTTTGCAAGCATTTTCCCATAATGCATGCATTTTTGTTTGCAATTTCCCCTAATGTATGAGTTATTGATCAGAGAACTGCATCGCAAAATTCGGAGAATTATGAAAACTGAAGGACAGTCTTGCTTCAGTGTGTGTATTAGCTTAGGAAGTGCAAATTAAGCCAGCTCATACTGAAGCACGAATTTAACAAATTTTGCCCCCAATGCCCACTTTGAAAATTTGCTGCCTCTTTTAAGACAATACCTGCTATGACATTACGTGCTTCTTGCTTCGGAACCATATTTTTTTAACTCCTATGCAAATGTATACACATTCAATCCATTAATTAACCCATTATTTGACTAAAACTCATTTGATTAAATCAAGCTAGGATGTCTTTAGTTGGTGACAGCCCTATAATGATTTGGATCATCAATAGTTTGTCTGTGCACATGGGGCTCCAAGAACAGACATGAATCAAAAAGAACCCCCCACCCAGATGCAAAAAAGTCTCTTTCCTTGTGGGTTTGCTTGGAGGTAGAATGGTTCTGGGTGTGAGGTTCCCGGGTTGAGGATGCCTAGACCATGGCCAGGAGAAAACTGGCACCTCTGGGCACTTGGAAAGGGACTGCAGGCAGGAGGTCCCAGGTTCAATACGCGTCTCCAGCATTTTAAAACAACAACAATCAAATAGCAGTTGTTGGGAAGGATGTGTGCCTCAGACCTTGGACAGCCAGGGTGGACAATCCTGGGTTAAATGGGCAAGTCGTTTGATATGGTGTAATGCAGAGATGCTTAACATCTTTTAGCTCAATGAATTCCATTTTGGGGAAGCTCTCGGTGCATTCCAGTGGTGGGCGGGACTGAAGGCAAAAGGGGCGGAGCAAAAGGGAAACTGATAGGGCCAAAAGACCACAAATATCAGCACCGAGAGCCAGTGTGGCACGGTGGTTACAGTGTTGGACTGGGACTCAGGAGATCTGGGTTCTAGTCCCCACTCAGCCACGTAGCTCACTGGGTGACTTTGGGCCAGTCACTGGCTCTCAGCCTAACCTACCTCACAGGGTTGTTGTTGTGAGAATAAAATGGAGAGGAGGAGGATAATGTAAGCCGCCTTGGGTTCCTTGCAAGAAGAAAAAAGGTGGGATATAAATGTAACAGTAGTAATAATAATAATAATAATAGTAATGATGATTATGATGATGATAATAACGTGTTAGCTTAAAGCGCTTTCTGCCAGTCACTAAGCTTCAGGAGAGGCATTTCAACCTTTTAGAACGGGAAAAAGCTACACAAAAGCTGGGAAACCACCAAATGATTGGTGGTTGGGGAAAGGGGGCGTGGCCACAAGAAGGGTGTGTGGCCATCTGCGGAACCCCGGAGGGCCGCATTTGGACCCTAGGCAGGCCAGATTTGCCTTCTGGGCCTGAGGTTCAGCACCCCTGGTATAAAGGCAGCTTCCTATGTTAAAGAGGAAGAAAAGGTTCCTGGGCCGGACACCTGGGCTCTGTGAGCCCCCCACCCCAGCACAACGTACCTGGGAAAGTTTTCTCCACAAACGTCTTGAAGGCCTGCAGGTTGTCCTCCTCGTCACTGTGGGTTTTTGCCAGCAGGGTGTACCCGCTCCCAAATTTGCTCTTCAGGTGCTGAGGGCTGCCCAAGCATTTGAACTGCCCGTTCACCATGATGGCGAGCCTGGTGCATAAGGCCTCACACTCCTCCATGCTGTCGAAAAATGATAAGAAAGTAAAACAAAAACAACCCATCCACTCCAAAACCCCATGGAAGCAGCAAAGCATCCTAGTGACAGCAGGAACACAAACAGCTGGATTTGGCGCAACCCACTAATAATAACCAACGATGAAGTACTTCAGGAAGACTCAGTGTGGACTAGAATGTTGACCCTCTCATGCAGCCCAGAAAGAACGAGCTGCATCCTAATTCCCAACCCTAGTGTATGAACCAGCAATAGCTGTCCAGCTTCTACAGAAGTGAGGATGGACTATAAAGTCATGTCTATGCTACAAATTTAAACCAGTTTCTGCTCCAAGTAATTGCCACAGCTGTCAAAGAACCCATGCTATTAGATTTGAATGAACTGCTTCAAAACAGGCAGGACTGGAACTCAAGGTTCTTCGCTTTGAAAGGCATGATGTCATTTGCACAGCACAGCTTCCAAAGCAAGTGTATGGAATAGCCCATTCCTGGATGACCTCCACCACTGAAGGGGAATTCTGTATTGTATACACAGAAAAGTGTATGATTTTGCCAGGGAGCCTGAGTTTTAACATTGGAATACATTTTACCAGTTATGCATATAAGCATGTTTGTGCACTGATTTCCATGCATGTTTGTAAATTCTGGTGCGCGTGTGTACTTTTAACATTTTTGCAAGGGAACTAAGTAGCAAAGTGGAAAGAATGGAGAGAATTTGTGAGCCATCAGAAAGTACGAGAAGTGTAAAGATTTGACTTCTGGAGAGAATTATGGAAGGTAAATGGACTCCACCCACTGGCCCCTTCAGCCAGGCGACCCCTGACCTCTGAGTCTCTAGGTATCCTGCTCTTGGGGGAATTACTAGCTTTTTAGAAGATGTTCTGCCAAACTCGAATAAGGCAGGAGGGCTCCACTTCCCCATTTATACTACACTTTTCATTTACAGTCCTTCACCATCTTTTATTTGCGTTTGGCCTCACAACAACCCTGTAAGGTAGATCACTACCATTCCCAATTTCCATATGGGGGAACAGAGGTCTGGGAGAAGCCACACCACGAGGGAAAAACCCCTCCTCCCTCTTCCCACCCTAGCAGGGGGCAGGAAAACAGTCCCGACCTGTGAGAAGTAATAATGATGGACTTCCCGCATTCCCGCGTCCTAGCGACTGCATCCCACAACAGGCGCCTGGCCACGGGATCCATGCCGGTGGAGGGCTCGTCCAGGAAGATGACAGGGGGCCCACCGATCAGGGCTATTCCAGCACTCAGTTTCCGCTTGTTGCCGCCGCTGTGGAGGGAGAAGTAGGCATGACAAAGGCAATTATAGTGCAAAATACGATGGATGTTGCAATTCCTGTGTGAAGATTTGATGCCTACAGAGGCAAAGGGGAAAAAGGCCAAGATTAGAGGCCTGGAGGTTTTAATGGGAAGGGGTACCCCTCAGAGTAGTTTAATTCCCCTGGTTAAGTTTTATTTTCATTTCCCCAGTTAAGTTTCATTTCTTCAGGTTTGAAGCAGTACTTTTGGTTTTGGGGAAGGAGGGTATAAAAAGAGAGAGTCAGAAAGACCAGAGCAGTAAGAGCAGAGTCAGGGACACCAGAGCCTAAAGAGGGAACAGGAAGAAGCAGCCTGGAGATCTAAGTAATCTAAGTACGGCTACGTACTTAGCTAAGTACGGCTAAGTACTAATCTAAGTACGGCTACGATAAAAGAACTTGCATTTTGCAACTTTTATTTTCTCTTAATGACTTTTGTATCACTCAGTTCTATTGTGTAAATACCTTTAGTTGTGATTTGCTTGCTTTAATTTACCAGTAAACCATTGTGGTTAAACCTGATGTCTAGAGTGTCAGTCACCCCACACCTACAGCCTAAACCCCATGTTACTGGAAAGGAGAAGGTAAAAGAAGGAAGGTGGAACTCTTAAGGAGGCAAGAGATCCTTAAAGAGTTGCTCAGGAGGTCCAGGTCATAAGGGGAACCTTGACATCCTGTATGACAGGGGTGGGCAGACTTCAGACTTATACTACCTGCTTTGTTTTTTGGCAAAACCCCAAGGTCCACCAATTGGACCCAAATGAAAAAAACTGTTGCTTAGGGGGCAGGGATACACTTCAAAGTAAAGAACAGGGTACCCTGTGAGTACATGCTCAACCCAGGAATTTGTTTTCAGTACCAGAACTAAGCTCACGGTTCCTTCAGACACAAACCCAGTCCTGGTTTCCTCCCACGCATCCTTCATTTCAGTGGCCTAAACAAGGGGTGTAGGAACCTTTTTCATTTGTTGCTACCGTTAAACAACCAGGAGTCAGAAATCCTAGTGGATCTATGGCAAATAAGCCAGATATCAACCTTTTAGAATGGGGAAAAAACCAGCCCAAGAGCTGGGAAACCACTGAACAATCGGTGGTCAGAGAAAGGGGAAGCAGGGCTGGGGGAAGGGGGTGGGGTCAGGGAAAGGGGCATGACCAGGAGAAAGGGGCCGGGCCGGGGAGGACAGAGAAGAGCCTTCTGGGAACCCCAGAGGTCCGGATTTGAACCCTGGGATGAGGTTCCCCACCCTGCTGTACAGGTTGCAGTTTGGAGAAAAAGAAAATTTCCAAAAAAGCTGCACTACACCCATGCAATCATGGAGTGATGAACCTCTGGATTGGGGCCCACGGCTCGGGCTTGCCTGAGAATCCACCCACCCGAGCGGCTGAAGAGGCCTGCCGCGTTTCCCCTCACCTGTACGTCCTGATAAGCTTGTCCGCGTGCGGCTCCAAGAGCAACCCTCGGAGCATGTTCTCCACGCAGCTGCCGATGTAACGCTCAGGGATGCCCCGCAGCCGGGCGTACATACTCAAGGTCTCCCTCCCAGTCATGTGATCCAAAAGGGCATCAAACTGAGGGCAGTAGCCAATCCGCTGCTGGACCTGAACGCAAAGGACGGATTGAGGAGACAAAGTTAACAAAGCTATTGGCCAGCCTACCTACTAGAGCCTTAAGCATCCCACCAGACTCCAAGGGCAGTATCCAACAGTGTCATTCTGCAAACTCAAATAGCGCTTGTAGGGCTCTGCTGAATCATTCCATTGCACAAGAAGTTGCCCGTTAATTGACACAGCCGTTTGCCCAAGCAGCTGCACAACAGGCTGCTCAAGGGTTATGCACAACGGGTTGCACAAAATTGCACAACGGGTTGCACAAGACTGCACAACCGGTTGCACAAGATTGCACAACCGGTTGCACAAGCATAATGCACAACCGCCTGGGCAACGACGCTTGTGCAAACGACTGTTCTCTTGTGCATGGTTCAGAACCTAGTTTCTGGTAGCACAACATAATTTGTGCTAACAGAATGACACAGTTGGATACTGCCCTAAAGGAGCTACTGGATTCCTCCTGAGGAAGCCCATCAGTGTTGCCCTGGTTGGTTTTTGCTGGGGTGAGCTTCTGGGAGAGAAGCCCTGATCACCAGGCAGGGAGGCCACTGGGCCCAGCAGCTAGCAGCTAAAGCAAGGCTGGTGTCAGCTACAGACAGCCACCAGCAGCTACAGCAAGGCTGGTAGGCATGGTCAGGCACCTGCCAAGGGCCCACACCCCAGCAGGGGCCCACTGGCAAGAGCTCCCTGGAGTTGCTGCTCCTCTTCACCATTGCAACCTGCTCGTTCGCCTGCCTCTCGCTCTGGCCCAGACAATGGTGGAGGTGAGAAGGAGGAGCAGGAGATGTCACTGCCGACTTCCTCCCTGGCTCTCTGCCTGTCAAGCCAGCAAGGGGTAGCATCGATGAAAAAGAGGATGAGGAGCAAGAGCGGCTGGTGCCAATAGCAGCAGGGTTCTCCACTGAGCTACAGGGCCAGTTCCAGGTTTAGGTGGCCCTGGGCAAACCATTGGTAGCCCCTGCTGGGCTTACTTGGCGGTGGTGGGTAGCAATAGTGTTCTAAGCAGTGTCAGGTAGCTGGGTCTAACTGCCATTTTAATTTCCCACAAGGTATTTGTTGAGCATCTTCTGGATCCCTACTGCTGATTCAAGAACCCTTCAGGCTGCCAAGACAGGTTCTGAAAGTATATTTGCAATGCCTGTGAAACCTCGAAAGCCAGATGGGGGTGGGAGGAGAGAGCAGGATTTGCAGGGTGGGGCTTTGGTGTTCTCTGCCCTCCTACGACGGACTGAGCTGTGCAAAGGAAATATGCCTCATCTGTACGACACAGACTGGTTGCCGAACTGAAAATAAGTATCAGTCCGCTTTTAACTGAGTATAACGGTCTATCTTTTATAATCTGGAGTTTTTACCATTGCCAATACTTTAATTGTTTGTATTGAAATGAAAGTGTTATGCGGTTTTAGTTAATTGTACTAGCTTTCTGTAATTTTATGCCAGGGTGGGCACCTACTGGAGGTCTAGGAGCAATTTGCACCTTCCAGACACCGCCCTCACAGGCTACCCCCCACAGTAGTAGTAGTAATAGGAGGTGTCTGTAGCGGCTACAGAGCCCCAAAGGGGTCAAAATTAGCCTGTTTGCAAGCTGATTGTCATTCTTTTGGCATTTCATAGCTGCTACAGATGCCATTTTTTCTCCCCAATCCCCCCCCATTTTTTTAAACCAAATTCAGGAGGCAGTGGGGGCCGCTCAGGCCCGCATATTACCCACTGGTCTTAGCTGTCCACCTTGCAAACTGCCATGAGGAAGCTTTGCCTTGAAAGGCAGTATAAAAATACTTCAAGGGCGCAAACCTCCGCATTGTTGAGACAGAAAAAAGTCCGACAACTCCAAGCGTGCCCCAGGCAGCATGGCTGGCTGGGGCATGCTGGGAATTGTCGGATTTTTTTCTGTCTAAACAATGCAGAGGACTGAGCCCTAAATAAGTAAAACGTCGTTCCTAATGCACAGCTCCAGCCCCTAGTTACCTTTTTGATGTCGGCCAGAATGCTGTGCCCGTCCACATAGGCATCCCCCGCCGTGATGCTCTCGTCCCCTGTCAACATCTTGAAGGTGGTGGTCTTGCCTGCCCCATTGAAGCCGAGGAGGCCGAAGCACTCGCCCTTGTTGACCGCCAGGGAGATTCTGTCCACTGCCAAGCACGAGTCCCTGCTGTCGTACACCTTGAAGAGCAAACCACCCGGGCGTGAGGTGGCTCACCAGGGCACCTCTGAAAGGAGCGGCCTCGTAACAACTTCCTGGGAATTGGATTTCCTCCAGGATTTGGGGGCAGGGGCTCAGGTAAGGGACCCTCAATCTGCAAGAGGTGGGGTTCTCTCACCCTGGGCAGCATCCAATGGTGTCATTCCGCAAACTCAAATGACCTGAGTGGAGCTCCGCTGACTCTTGCCCTTTGTGCACGCGGTTGTGCATTATTCTTGTGTATTACAAGAATAATGTAATACTTATTTTGCCATTTGTGCAAGCAGTCCAATTTTAGTTGGATTCTCCTCTTGTGCGTAGTTCAGAATCTAGTCTCCGCGACCACGATGTCATTTGTTTAGACTTCTGGCAGCCTTTCCCCTCTGCAAGGGTGGGGGACCTATTAAAATGGTCTGCCCCCGGAGATTAATGGATTCCGATGGATTCCAGAGGGCTCTGGGGGACTTTCCTGCTGGTATGGCTGGTGCTCCTGTCGAAGCCCAGGTCGCTCTGTGGAATGCAGAGATGACTCGGGCGGTTGACACGATCGCACCCAAGTGCCCTCTCCCTCTGAGCAGAGCCCGGCCAGCACCTTGGTATACACCTGAGCTGAGGGCAATGAAGCTAGAGGGGAGACGGCTAGAACGCAGGTGGAGGAAAACTTGTGCTGAGTCTGACCGAACACAGGTAAGAGCCCACTATCGAGCCTACTCTGTGGCGGCGAGGGTGGCAAAGAGGCAGTTCTTTTCCACCAGCATTGCATCTTCTCAGTGTCGTCCGGCGGAGCTTTTCCGAGTGGTTCGCGGCCTGTTACATTCTGGGCCAGGGAGAGAGACGGTGGAACCCTCGGTAGCACGCTGTGACGAGTTTGCGCGGCACTTTGAGGATAAAGTCGCTCAGATTCGTCATGAATTGGACACCACCATTAATGCAGTTCCATTGGTAGAGGCGTTCAGAGCACCGTCTGGTCCAGTTTTATTGGATGAGTTTCAGTTACTGAGGCCTGAGGATGAGGACAAGGTGCTTGGCCAAGTCCGATCGACCACTTGTGTGCTTGACCCTTGCCCTTCATGGCTTATTAAATCAAACAAGGAGGGGTTGTCCGGCTGGGTCCAGGAGGTTGTAAATTCCTCCTTGAGAGAGGGAGTGGTGCCTGCTGCTTTAAAAGAGGCAGTAATTAGACCACTCCTGAAAAAGCCTAACCTGGACCCAGAGGATGTTAACAATTATAGGCCAGTGGCCAACATCCCCTTCCTGGGCAAGGTGCTTGAGCGGGTGATTGTAGGACAGCTCCAGGCACTCTTGAATGAAACGGATTATCTAGATCCATTTCAATCGGGCTTCAGGCCTGGTTTTGGAGCGGAAACTGCCTTGGTCGCCCTGTGGGATGACCTCTGCCGGGAGAGGGACAGGGGGAGTGCGACCCTGTTGATTCTCCTGGACCTCTCAGCGGCTTTCGATACCATCGACCATGGTATCCTTCTGGATAGGTTGTCTGGGTTGGGAGTTGGAGGCACTGCACTACAGTGGTTCCGCTCCTACTTGGATGGCCGATTCCAGAAGGTGGTGCTGGGCGATTATTGCTCTGTGCCATGGCAATTGTGCCATGGGGTTCCACAGGGCTCTATTTTATCCCCCATGCTGTTTAACATCTACATGAAACCGCTGGGGGAGGTTATCCGGAGGTGTGGGCTGAGGTGCCATCAATATGCGGATGACACCCAGCTCTACCTCTCTTTCTCATCAAAACCAGGTGAGGCAGTGGCTGTTCTGAACCAGTGCCTGGGCACGGTAATGGACTGGATGAGGGCTAATAAACTGAAACTCAATCCAGACAAGACGGAGGTACTGTTAGTGGGTGGTTCGTCTGCCCGGCTAGGTGATATTCAACCTGTTCTGGAGGGGGTTGCACTCCCCCTAAAGGATCAGGTTCGTAGTTTGGGGGTGCTCTTGGATCCAGAACTGTCACTTGAGGCACAGGTGAACTCAGTGGCACGGAGCACTTTTTATCAGCTTAGGCTGGTATACCAACTACGCCCTTATCTGGACAGAGATAGCCTAGCTACAGTTATCCATGCTCTGATAACTTCTCGTCTGGATTACTGCAATGCGTTATAAGTGGGGCTGCCTTTGAAAACGGTCCGGAAACTTCAGCTGGTCCAAAACAGGGCAGCAAGATTGTTAACAGGGACTGGCCTGCGAGGTCATATTACGCCAGTACTTTTCCAGCTGCACTGGCTGCCAGTCCATTTCCGGGCCCGATTCAAAGTGCTGGTGTTAACATTCAAAGCCCTTAACGGCTTGGGGCCAGGTTACCTGAAGGATCGCCTCCTCCCATATGTGCCTGCCCGGACCTTAAGATCATCATCAGCGGCCCTTCTCCGTGAGCCCCTGCCAAAGGAAGTGAGGCGGGTGGCTACTAGGAGGAGGGCTTTTTCTGTTGTGGCACCCCGGCTCTGGAATGAGCTCCCTAGTGAGGTTCGCCTGGCGCCTACATTGTACTCCTTTCGGCGCCAGGTGAAGACCTTTTTATTTTCCCAGGCATTTTAGCTTTCTAAATTTTTATCTTTGCTGTTTTAAATCTGTATTTTAAACTCCTGTACTGCTGCTAGGTTTTATTGTGGTTGTATTGTTATATTGTGGTTTTAATGTTCTATATATTTTAAATTGTTTTATTGTGTGTTGTTTGGTTTTAGTTTTTGTGAACCGCCCAGAGAGCTTCGGCTATTGGGCGGTATAGAAATGAAATAAATAAATAAATAAATTTGCGCTAGCAGAATGACACCGTTGGATACTGCTTGTTGCCTCCAACCTGGAGTACAAATAACTGAAAACAGTGGCTGTATTGGCAGGATCTTGGTCGGTTTCAGGACCAGCATGGTCTACTCTGACTGGCAGTGGCACTCCAGAGGCTCCAGCAGAGGGCTTTCCCATCAACTGCAATCCGACCATTAGGAACTGAATCTGGGCCCTGCTGCATACAAAGCATGTGCTCTGCCATTGAGCTACGGGCCCTCCCCAAGGAAACACTGTTTGACAAGTCTCCAAAGAGAGGTCACCCTGAAACCCAGCTTTTTCAGCCCCACGGAAGGGTCGGATGCTTCACCTTGGTAAGTTCCTTGATGACTAGGGGACTGTTCAGTGACGAGAGGGATGACGTCGGCGACTCCAAAACCTTCTTTCTCTCGTCTGCAACGTCCCGGTCTTCTGGCAGCACAGGGACTCTGTTCAGCAGCAGCATCTGTTATGGGAAAAGCCAACGGAAAGTGAACAATAACCCTACAGCGGCAACACAAAAATTCCGGCAGAGCTGAGCGACTCCTTGCAATAGGAACGTATTGAGTAGTCGTTTCAGCGATGCAACATGTTGTCAATTTATCAGTTCAAGGAATTGATAAAAAACCTTTCCGGTATATAAAAAGAAGATGTCTCTGATTAACTGGGCAACATAATTTAAAAAAAACATATTAATTATTGTAGAAGTAGAAATGCATATAAAAAAACAAAGGCTCCAGGTATCACCTCAGATGAGGCATTCCTCCTTCTGTGTCATACAGGAGGGGGTGCCTTCCGTGGCGTGCGTGTCTGTGCATTGTTTAAAAACAACACAAGAATCCTGTTTTGGGTGGGTTTTTTGTACAGAATGATCGCTTCATTTGTATGCAAGTTATAAAAGTTTGATCAATTAATGAAACCAGACTTTCCCAACATGGCGCCTTCTGAATGTCTTGGGATTACAATCCCCATCACCCCCAGCCAGCACGCCCATTGGTACATTAGCTGTGGATGATGGGGGTTATAGTATAACACATCCAGGAGGGGCCCATATTGTGGAAGACTGAATTAAATCGATAGAAAGTCATACAATGAGCCAGCTAAGATTTATTTAATCAGCTGACAGCCCTAATAAGCTGTACTGATTCAAAGAATTCATTCAGATTTTGAATTTTCTTGGTGCTATTTTAAAAAAAACTCTTTTTAGATTTAAAAAAAAGAACACAAAAACAGGCTTATTTATACCTCCAGATTCAGTCTGGTCCTGTATGGAGTTTGGTGTACTTAAGCCCACAGATTTCAATGAGTTTAAGCACACCTAACTCCGCACACTGGATTGGGCTGTCCTGCGTTACCCATTATATTTTGGGGCTGTATATACTGTACATCAACAAACAGAAACAAAACCAAGAACAAGCCACCCTGCCAAGTTAACCCAATTCCTACAAGATAAATCCTGACTTGTGAAAACAGGTAACTCAAATGTGAATGTTCTATCATTTTGCCTAATTTAGGGTGCAATCCTATGCAAATTTATACAGAAAAAAGTCCTACAACTCTCAGTTTTCCCCAGGCAATGCTGCGAGTTATAGGACTTTTTTCTGTCTAAACATGCATAGGATCGCACCCTTTGGGACTAAAAATACACGTTACGTTAAATAAGTAGCATGCAGCTCTCTTTGTGTTTTAATCTTACTCAAAATTAAGCACAGGGCCACCTGATTCAGATCGGGACTGCAGTACATGGGGAGGGAAGTTTTAATCTTCTCCTTATCAGCCATGACCCCCACCCTGTAAAATCACTCCCCCACACACACACCTTTATGCAGCAGCTACAGATAGTTAAAAAAAGAAGCTCCATTGGTGTCATCTGGGGGGTGAGGTCACGTCTGGAGTGGGCAGGATTAAACTTCTCCCCACATGCTGTGGTACCAATCTAAATCTCTCCCCCCACCCTTACTTTTGAGGGAAATAAAAGCAGAGAGGTTGGGCATACAGATGTATTAATTGATATCGGAATAAGGAAGTAGTAATAGTTCTCCTGTTAATATTTGTATGTAATACTATATTTGTATATGCAACATATATTTGATGTTAGTTGGTGATATGCATAATAAACATATAACCCACCCACCCCTGAAAGGTTTGCTTCATAAAGGCTATTTACTAAGAGATCGGCTTTTTTGTTTGGCTGCAAACATGCTAGGCGGTTTGGCACCTGACAAACCATAAGGGCCAGAAACTTGCTTTATTTTAATTAAATGAAAGTGGAGATTCAGAGGAAGTTGAATACAGCATCCACTTTCATATTGCAGAATTGTAGGGTACATCTGCCACAGAGACATTTTAGCTCACAGGCCTTTCAGCCAGGAAATACCTTCTGTACAGCCCTTACCCATTTCCGCCTTCGTCGCATGCCGCAGACTATGGTCCTCACTCTCCAAAGGAGGTTGGTCTCGATGAGGAAGAGGAGGAGGAGGAAGAACAGCCCTTGCACAGCCATGGCGGTCAAGTATTTGCCAATCCCAGGACTCTCCCAGGCAAAGTAATTGGTTTGGAAGCTAATATCTTGAAGGTGGGAGAGAAAAGGTGGGAAGAGGAAGTGAGAGAGAAAAGAGACAGGTTACTTCACCCATATCAGACTCCTTAAAGACTAAGGGCACAATCCTATATATGTTTAGACAGAGGAAAGTCCTACAACTCCCAGCATTCCCCAGCCAGCATTGGGAATGCTGGGAGTTGTAGGATTTTCTCTGTCTAAACATGCATAGAATTATGCCCCTAAGAGTAGTATCTAATAGTGGCACAGCACTCATGATGTTGCACTAGTGTAAACCAACACAAGGGCAACATCATTAGCATTTGCTAGGGCCAAGGTGAAAAGCGGTGATTTGCCGATAAGATTTGGTGCTGCTGCTGCAATTTGGCGGCAAATCGCCACCTTTCCCCTTGGCCCTAGCAAGCTCTAATGACACTGTGCTGATGTTGGTTTATGCCAGCGCAATGTCATTAGCGCTAGCCCCGTACCACCACTGGATCCTACTCTAAAGACACAACCCGCCCCAAACAAGCATTTTTAAGTCCCAATGACATCAGTGAGAAAAAGTTAAGCATATCCTTCACTCCCTTATGGAAATAATAGGACTTAGGGTGCAATCCTATGGGGATAGGCGGTCGCCTCTGAACTCAGAGGCGACCGCCTATCCAATGCAGGGCAGGAGACGCAAGGAGGGGATCGTTCCCTCTGTGCTTCTACTGCCCTGCATTTGCGGCTAGACAGCCGATTTCGGCTGTCTAGCCATGAGAAGCCAGAGCGGGGGAGGAGGCTGCTGGATGACACATCGGATGTGTCGCACCGGCATTTCCGCCTTCCCCATCCCGGAGCGTCTCATTTTGGCTGCTCCATGCTCCTATTCAGAGTGTGGGGCTGTTCCGTGCTGCCTCACAGGCAGCGCGGAAAAGGGAGAAGGTCAGTTCCTGGAAAACCACATATCCTATGGCCAACTAGCCACTGACTAGCGACCACAGAATTGCTCCCTTAAAGTGCTTAAATTTGACTAGATTGTGCCCTAACATATTAATGTTAGGAGCATAACTCTAAAGATTGTTTCATAAAGTTAGGGGGGCTGAGAAACATGGGGAGAAATTAGTGTCAGTCACAATCAATTGCATTATTGGACACTACACAGGTGTACAGTACGCAAACAGCACAATGGTGCATGCAAAAGAAGACGAAGAAACACCCCACCCCCCTAAATGTAGTGGATAAAGGTGATCTGGGTAAAGCAAGGGCTTAAGGACATAATTAACGACCAATATAATGGATTTCTAGCTAGCCATTTTTGTAAATTCAAGGGAAAGGTTCTGACCTGCCACACAAAGGTCAAAACCAGAGAGGATACTGGATACTCACTAAATACTTTGCAGACAACAGAAGCCTCAAAGGAAGAGGTGCAGAACTGAATGAACTCGTAATTCTGGTAGAAGTCGCTGATGCTTTGTCCCAGGCAATAGTTGGGGAGGATGAGAAAGACTTTATCCAATGTCGTTGAGAGATCGACCATCCCAAGCTCTAGAAGACAAATGTGGGGAAGTCAATGAGTGAGCCTTCGTATGTCAAACTAGATGTATATTTACTCACACATCTGCCCTGTTCATATCTAGAGCATGTGCAGTAATCATAATTTTATTGTTTAGCTATATGCCGCAACAAAAACAGAAGGGATGTTCAGAGTGGAGCAACAAATTTAGCTCTCAACTTCCTGGCCACCAGTGCAAATAAGGAAACACCCAAGGCAACGTTAAGTTTCATTGTCAAACAACAGAAAACATACAAATGCACTAGGTGTAACAAAATTCTTGCTGAGCCTAAATATTTTGCACATGGATCCTTATAAAGCGGACGCTGGGTAACATAATAGACAATATCTTCAGTAATGGTTTTACAAAATGCACAAGAACGCTGTTCCAATGGTAATTTCCTACAATGGCCTTGTAAGAAAGCAGAGGCATAATATTAAATCATTCTGTGAAAGCAGAGGCATAACGTTAAATCTTCATTAATATGTTAGGGCACAATATAGCCTTCCTATGTGGAGCAAGAGTAGTAAGATCTAAATAACTGGCTTTTTGATGACCTGGCCAGATGCATGGATACAGTCTAGAAAATCTGGAATGTGTATGTCAGTATGTGTATGTCAGATTATTTATTTGTTTTATTACAGAAGGAGTGGGGTGGTAGGAGTTGAACCCCCGGCTTCCCGCTCATCTGCCTTACCTCTCTGTGGTCCATTGCTTCAGATACTTTTCTCCTCAGACCAATATTTGGAGCTGGGCTGAGGAGAAAAGTGCTTTACGCAACAGAGCGCCATGAGGAGCAGAGGAGGAGTGGAAGGTTTTGCTCCCCTCGTCCATGTGTTGGTTTTGATGTACATAAAGACGCTCTCAAGGCTTTCAACGTGAACAGGGCAGACACATGAATATATACATGGCTGCCTTGTTATGATTAGCTTGGCCCTGACATTCCTACGAGATGCTTTTGCTGGAGAAGCAGCAAAATGTTTTATGATCCATTACAAAGCAGAACTGTTAAATGGAAACCCTGGTGCCATAGTATCTTTCTTAAAGTCAGGATTCCTTGCTGGCTGCACTTGCTGAGTAAGTTTATACATAGTCATAGTCTCCCAAATTTTACCAACACATTGCTCTTTAGTTGGTTGCTTTGGGGACTTCCAATTACATGCCCTACATGACTTTGCAGCTGTATAGAACTGCTTAAGGTAGTTCTTATGCAGGAATCCAGAATCATTAGGTTCAAAGAGATGAAGCAGCATAGCTATAGGAGTTACCAGTGGCCTAACGTGAACAAATTCACGTTATTTATTTACTTACAGAAGTATGAGTCATCTTTCTGGCCTAAATAGTAAATAGCCTTGAAGGCAACTTATAATTAAAACATAGTTAATTTGTATAATTAAAACTATTTAAAAACATCACAACAGCAGAATTAAGAACAGGAGGAAATTGTAAAAACAGAATGCGGGGCAAATACATTTAAAATACTAAAAAGTCATGCAGAGCAAACAAGGGTTTAACAGCCCACCTAGAACCAAACAAAGAAGGGGCCAGTATAACTTTCAGAGGCAGAGAGCTCCACAGGCAGGTGAGGTACTGCCACAGAAGAGACCCTATCCCATGTTCCCTCCAACCTAGCCCCTCTTGGTGGTTGGACATACAGAAGGGGGCCTCTGAAGAAGACTACAGGCAGCTTCATACGGGATGAGATGGCTTTCCAATATCCCAGGCCCAAACTGTTTAGGAGTTTTTACGTGATCACCAGCATGTTGAATTGTGCCCAGAAACAAAATGGCAGCCAGCCCAGTTGATACTGGTGTAATATGATCAACAAAGTGTGTGCTGCATTTCGCTCCAGCTGCAGTTCCCAAACACTCTTCAAGGGCAGCCCCACATAGAGTGTGTTGCAGTAATCTAACCAGAGGTGATTAAGGTGTGTATCATTAGATCTTATGCCAGTGTGGATGGGCTCTGCAACTGATGCTCTGACATAAGGTGGATGGCAACTAGGAACAGGAGCTTTTTTGTGGTGGTACCCAAACTTTGGAATTCCCTTCTAGGGCTTTCATTTGCTTCCCTCCCATTTTTTTCCTTTCAGCTTCCAGTGAAAAATTATTCTAATTGCCTGAGCTTTTTAAGAGGGAGGCACTGGGGGGTGTCTGCTTTTTGTCTGCTGCTATTTTAGGTGCAATATTGATCTAATTTTACCATTAGTAGACGTTAAGATTTTTTGTTTTGCTTTGTAAAGTTGTGTGGCCACTTTGTGGCTACGTTCACACACCACGGGAAGGAGGGAATATCAAAACATTGCAAATAAATAAATGAACAACTAACGTTAACCTGAAGTAACACGGATGGTATTGGCCAGGAAACCTGCTCAACAAATACGAAGCAAGTCTGAGCCCCTTACCTGGAAAGCTCATGATAGTAACTGCCAGGAAGGTGGCTGTGCCTGAGAAGATGTTGAAGATGGTGAGGCGTGTGTAGGCTGTGGCTGCCACAGAAAAGAAGAAGCTGAGCAGGTACATGAGGGGAATGGTGGCCCAACCATAAAGGAAAAAGATCTGCATCACATCAACAAGGTGGTTGTCCTGGGTGAAAGCTTTCACGTCAAAGGCTTGGAATATCACCTGGAGGGGCAAGCAATGAAAGCGGCATTACAATTAAGAACAAAGAAAGCTGCCTTGTACTAGGGCAGGCCATTCATTCATTCATTCATTGCATTTATATCCTATCCTTTAGCCAAAAAGCCTGCCTGAACAGCTTATAAAGTAAGTCCTTCTTCACACAGCACATAGTTAAACTATGGAACTCGCTACCACAGGATGTAGTAATGGCCATCAACTGGGATGGCTTTAAAAGGGGGTTGGACAAATTCCTGGAGGAAAAGGCTATCAATGGCTACTAGTCTTGCTAGCTATGTGCTACCTCCATTACCAGAGGCAGTGAGCCTATGTGCATTAGTTGCTGGGGAACATGGGCAGGAGGGTGCTGTTGCACTCATGTCCTGCTTGTTGGTTCCTAGTTGACAGCTGGTTGGCCAGTGTGTGAACAGAATGCTGGACTGGATGGACCCTTTGTCTGATCCAGCACGCGTCTTCTTGTGTTCTTAAGTAACATGATAGTCCCTGCCCTCAGGCTTACAATCTAAATTAAGACATGAGAAGCAAGGAAGAAGGGATAGGGAGGATATATAATTAAAAATTGTATTAAAAGCCTATTTGAAGATACTTCTTTGACCAATTAACCCAGGAACGTCAACACTGACTGATAGTGGTTCTCCAGCAGGGCTGGCTCTACCATTAGACTGAGTGAAGTGGCCGCCTCATGCAGCAGATGCAGTGGGGCAGCCATGAGAGGTCTTCAAGGCCAGAGCTATAGGAGCTACACCGCCTGCCCTACGCCCCCTAACCTATCTTGCTGTCCTTAGTTGTGGTGGAAGAAGCTGCACCACTGTTGAAGTAAGATTCGACTATCACTCTGGTGGACTTCTGCGTGTGGGACGGCACCATTTCATCCTCTGCCTCAGGCAGCAAAATGTTTTGAGTCAGCGCTGCTTTCCAGGGTCTCAGGAAGAGAAGGGTCTTTTCCCCATCCCCTGCTACCTGACCCTTTTAGCTGGTGTTGCTGGGGTCTAAATCTGGGACCGCCTGTTAACAAAGCAGGCGCTTGATCACTGAGCTGGGGCGGGGCTTTTATCAGCACAGCAGCAGGAGGTATATGGGGTGGGGGAACATATACCCCTCTAGAAAATTCCAGTCTCCTTCCCTGAATTTTCAACTTTCATTTCAACAAAATGGAATCTCTAAAATTCCTCTATTTATGGAGATATCAGGAAAAACTTTCGGTCAGTATCTTACCCAACTGCTCAGTATGGTAAGTCAACAAAGTTCCCCGCTTCCATTTTTCCGCCTGGCCAAAGAGGTATTGGGATGACTGATGGTCACGTGACACATTTTAAAAACAACTTGCTAAAAATAAATTAATTTAGGGTGCAATCCTATGCACGCTTACACAGAAAAAAGTCCTACAACTCCCAGAATTCCGCAATGTCCATAAGCCTGCGTGCTTCAGTATTTAATCTAATGAATGAATCATTTAATAATTTAATCTAATGAACATTAGAGTATTTGTATTTGCATTGTGCTGTTCTGCACTGACTTACAATGCCCCTCCCACCCCAATGTAACCCCCCTACACACACACACACACAAAATTTTATATGCCTGATTACCACCTGATCTCAGCTGGATCCTCTCAACAGCCCACGTAAGTAGTCCTTTTGGCTAAATATGTAGCAATTATGCCACAACAGTGTATTATGTGGTTTCTGTGGTGACTGCATGCACAAAGAATGCGATGCTGAGTGGTGGGAGATTCAGGACAAATAAAAGGACTTCTTCACACAGCACATAGTTAACCTACAGAATTCACTTCCCCAAGAGGTAGTGATGACCGCTCATTTGGATGGCTTTAAAATGGGACTGGGCAAATTCATAGAGGATAAGGCTATCTATCAACGGTTACCAGTCCTGATGGCTCTATGCTACCTCCAGTATCAGAGACAGTACACCAGTTGCTGGGGAACTCAGGTGGGAGGGTGCTGTTGCACTATATCCTGCTTGTGGGTTTCCCGTGGGCAGCTGGTTGGCCGCTATGTGAGCAGAATGCTGGACTGGATGGACCCTTGGTCTGATCCAGCAGGGCTCTTCCGATGTCCTTATGTCGCTGACTCACCAGCATGAGGACGCAGGGAATGAGGAAGTTGATGAGGTCCCACAGGAGGGCCGAGAGCCAGAAATTGACGATGTAGACCCCGCTGACGAACTGCACGTGCTTGGCCTTGATGGCCCTCTCGCTGACTAAGAGGAGCGCAAAAGTGCTGGACAAGGAAGCCATTCCATAGAGCAAGTTGATCGCAACGGCAAAGCCCGTCTGGCCTCTAGCGGGACGTTAAAAAAAGACAGCAGGGTCAGACGGACATTTCCTGTTTATTTTGACCAACAGCCCGCCTATCCAAAGAGCTCAATGTGGGTGACAATAATAATCAGGGAAGAGCCAATCAGAGCGATACCGAGTCTAGGGGTTTATAATGCAGAATGTGAATATGCACTGGCCAACCTCGTATTTAACAACTCACGGAGTTGCCAGAGGTGACCAAGCATTCCGTGCAGACAAGTGAGCGGGATGGATTGTTGCATCTCCCCTCTGTCAGTCTGCTTGGCAGAAGGCTTTTTTAAAAAAACTGGCCTGCTAAATAGGCTAGTAAGTCTGCGTTTTCCTGCTGGCCATGGAAGAGAGGACTTCCCTTCATAGGCAAATTCTATGTTAGATATAATTAGGAAAGGAATTGAGAATAAAACTGCCAATATCATGCTGCCCTTATACAAATCTATGGTGGGACAACACTTGGAATACTATGAACAGTTCTGGTCACAACACCTAAAGAAAAGATATCGTACAGTTGGGAAAAAGTGTCGAAATGAGCAACTAAAAGGATCAAGGGGCTGGAGCAACTCCCCTATGAGGGAAGGTCACAGCAGCTGGGATTGTTTAGCTTGGAGCAAAGGGGAGACATGATAGAGGTGTACAAAATCATGTGTGGTGTGGAGAAAGGAGATAGCAAGACATAGTTCTCCCTCTGTTATTATAAAGTAGAACTCGGGGTGATCCCATGAAGCTAACTGGTGGGAGATTCAGGACAGATAAAAGGACATTCTTCTTCACACAGCATATAGTAAAACTATGGATTTCGCTACCACAAGACGTAGTGATGGTCACCACTTTGGATGGCTTCTAAAGAGGGTTAGACAAGTTCATGGAGGATACGGCTATGAATGGCTACTAGCCCTGACAGCTCTGTACTACCTCCAGTATCAGAGGCAGTCTGCCTATGTACACCAGTTGCTGAGGAACATGGGTGGGAGGGTGCTGTTGCACTTGTCTCCTGCTTATGGGTTTCCTGTGGGAGCTGGTTGGCCACTGTGTGAACAGACTGCTGGACTAGATGGACCCTTGGTCTGCTCCAGCATGGCTCTTCTTATGTTCACAGGAACATGGAAGCCGCCTTATACTGAGTCAAACCACTGGTCCATGTAGACCAGCATTGCCAACACTGACTAGAAGTGGCTCTCCAAGGTTTCAGGCAGGATTCTTTCCTAGCCCAACCTGGAAAAGCTGGGGATTGAACCTGGGACCTCCTGCATGCAAAACATGTGCTCTACCACTGAACTACCAACTCCATCTGATATGGCAGCTGCGCCCCTACCTCCCTAACCATCTGCTCCCGTCAGTAGTTCATGCCCTGGTCTCCTCTCGCCTAGGCTACTGTAATGCGCTCTATGTGGGGTTACCCTTGAAGATGGTTCAGAAATTGCAGCTGGTGCTGAATGCGGCGGCCCACCTGATTAAAGGCAGCCATCGGCGAGACCACATCACTCCAGTGCTGAAGGAGTTGCACTGGTTACCAGTTGTTTTTTGGGCCCAATTCAAGGTGTTGGTATTGACCTTTAAAACCCTATATGCTTCCTGCCCAGTCTATCTTAAGGAGCGCCTCCAACAACACCAGGGACGTCGCTCAACAAGATCGGCCTTGACAGGCCTTCTGTCTGTCCCATCAGCCAGGACAGCTAGGCCGGTGAGGACTACGGAGAGGGCCTTTTCTGTGGTGGCCCCTACTCTGTGGAATTCCCTCCCTAGTGACCTCCACCATGCCCCCTCTTTGATGAACTTCCGCCGGGCTTTAAAAACCTGGCTGTTCAGGAGGGCATTTCAGGTGGGTTAGGGTTTTTTAGAGCAGTGTTGTTTTGTTCAGTTGATTATGTGAATTTGTTATTAGCATTGTACACCATCTAGAGTGGCTGGCCAGCTGGCCAGCCGGGCGGCTAATAAATCAAATCAATCAAATCAATCAATCAATCAAACAAACAAGCAAACAAACTATGGTCATCACGTCTGCTGCAGCCAGCATGGAAACGCAGGCTCCTGGCCTCTTTACAAGTTAGTACAATTTCTTCAAGCTAGTAATGTTAGTGGGCTTATTTATAAGACTGTGGACAGAATATCACATGGAAGCTTCCCTTCAAATACCCTGGACCCAAACCATTTAGTGCTTGAACAGGTTTAAAGCACTTTGGATTGGACTTGGCATGCCACATCCCACCCATCAGCCGCTCCAGGCCTGCACTCCAATTCTTTTAAAACACAACCTGGGGCCTTAAGAAAAGCAGGATGTGTTTGGTACTGGGGATCTAGAAAGCAACCAAGAGGAAGCAAACCAAAGTCTGTAGGCCAAGCAAAGATAGGAGGCCCAGACGCGATTTCTACTTGGGCAGGGAGATTTGGAAGCCTCTCTCTGCCTCTCAGGAGCTTATGTTAGGCATCAAGGTTGGGTTTAGGGATGTTTGAGGAAACTGACTTTTGTGAATTCCAGAACAAACTGACCCAATCCATACCACCTGGACGAACGTGCCAATTGGAACTTAGTTATCCACTGGCTTTCACATTTCTCAAATGCCCTGTTGCCACTTTCGCCTGAAAAATGTATCAAAATTGGTTAAAAATTTGAATTTTGAGAGATTTCATGAATTTGCAGTATCTGCTAAATGAGCTCGCTATATGTTTGGATTCATGAAGAAAGGAAATGCTGCAATGCCCTTTTAGCAAATGGGCATTCCTTTCTTTATTGGAAAAACGAGACTTGCGAAATTGCAAATTTGCATCATGTAATTAAAACGCTGCTGTGCGTTATCTGTGTTACGTCTCTCTTTCGGAAAGAGTATATAAATTTGTATTTTGGAAAAAGAGGAAACTTGGACTCACTCCATGAGCTGGTCCTTTGCTGTCTCAGTCACATTGCGGGGCTGCGGGTAGTTCGCAACTGCGATGGAAGCATTTGGACCAGCCAGCAGCTTCATTAAGGCGTTGTCTGCCAGGAGCAGTGCTGCCGCGGAGGAATGATATGCCTGGTTGTTGAAGAGAGCCGTGACCTGCATTCGGTCCTCGGTTTCCTCAAAGGATGCTGCTGCAATGTAGTGCTCGTTAAAGGCTCCGCCCTCTTCAGATGCTCGAGAAATCAGGTATTCCTGAAGGTTACCTGCAATGACACCAGTTTCATCTATATGGCGTATTTCCTTTCACCAAAAGACGTGAAGTGGGTGGCTACTAGGAAGAGGGATTTTTCGGTTGTGACCCCCCGGTTGTGGAATGAGCTTCCCAGAGCCTATGTTGTGCTCTTTTCGGCTCCAGGTGAAGACCTTCTTATTTTCTTAGGCATTTTAGCCTTTCAGTTTCTGTTGCTTTAAATCTGTTAATATATTTTAAATTGTTGCACCGCTGCTAGGTTTTATTTTGGTTTTTATTTTATGCTGTAGTTTTAAATTTTAAAACTTTTATACTGTATTTTATGGTTTTAATTGTTGTGAACTCCCCAGAGAGCTTCGGATATGGGGAAGAATAGAAATGTAATAAATACATAAATATTTGGTTTTCCACTAGCCAATAGGATTCCCTCTAGTCTCAAAGCCTTTATGCAGATACTGCTACAGACAGTTAGTGAAGGAAGATTCATGACCATGAGGTCTAGAAACTTTCAGTTTGAACAAAAATAGTAGATTTCCAGAAAACCAAAGGATGCAAGGAGCTGGAAGTGATGCCAAATTATGGCATGATCTGAGCCATCCAGTAAAACTGCATCCCTGCTAAGAACATAACATCTGCATAGCCCACTGAGGCTTGATGTTTCTTGGTAGCATCACATCCTCTTATTCAGATAGTTCACTCTTAAGAAACCAGCAGCCAGAAAGTTTTTTAGGGAAGCGGTGAGGAACCTCTTTCATTCAGAGAGCTAATTTCCATTTCGGAGAAGCTCTCTGCAGCTTCTAGTGGTGGGCGGGGCTGAAGGGAAAGGGGGCGGGTCCAAAGACAAAAGCGGTGGTGCCCAAAATACAAAAGATACTGGCATATTTTAGCTTCAAGCTCTCACTGCCAGTAACTCAGCCTTAGGAGAGGCATTTCGACCTTTTAGAATGGGGTAAAAACAGTAGAAAAGCTGAGAAACCACCAACTAATCAGTGGTTGGGGGGGTACGGGGCCGGATTCAGACTCCAAGAGGGCTGGATTGGGACCCTCGGCCTGAGGTCCCCCATGACCATTTTGGGGTGTTTGATCACAGTATATGGAAACCCAATCTTCCTTGCCTGTGGTCCACAGGAAGAAACCCTTTGTTTCCCTGGGCTCTAGGGGTAAAACCCAACCTAACTCCTACTTAGAGTAGACCCACTAAGATGAATGGGATTTCAGCCAGCCACAGCTAACTTAATTCCCATTCATTTCAATGGGTCTGCTCTAAGTAAGAGTTGGGTTCGATTTTACCCTATGTGACATTTTCTCCTAACCACCCCAACTTCGTTGGCCCTGTCATCCTACATCCCTGCCTTGCTCCCCAATCACCCTATCTGCTGGATTCCCCAACTATGTCCCTACAGCCTCCCCCACCCCACCCAGCCAAATTCAACCTTCTGTTTCCCCCACGGCAGCCGCTGTGATTTTGCACATGTGGCGAATGAGGCTTCCCCCTTCACACATGAGCCTTTTGCGATGCTACGGACAGCGCCTAACAGCTGGGTTCATATCCGGATGGCCGCTCCATCTAGGTTGTTGCGGCCATCCCCAATCTGGTGCCCTCCAGACGTGCCGGATGACAACTCCCAGAATCCCCCGGCCAGGCATTCTGGGAGTTGTCATCCGATACATCTGGTGGGCACCCAGCTGAGAAAGGCTGGCCCACTATAAACATATAAAAGATTTGGAGGGCGTCTCTTCCTTAAAGGGCTGATTAACACAATAAATAAGAACAGAAGAGCCCTGCTGGATCACCCCAAGGGTCCTTCTAGTCCAGCATTCTGTTTACACAGTGGCCAGCCAGCTGCCCACAGGAAACCCCCAAGCAGGACAGGAGTGCAGCAGCACCCTCCCGCCCATGTTCCCCAGCAACTGGTGCACATAGGCATACTGCCTCTGATACTAGAGGAAACATACAGCCATCAGGACTAGTAGCCCTCGGGTATGTCCTCCACGATATTTCTGCTCCTGCTACTCACCTACCACCTTGAACGACTCCTGGTGCTGAGCATCAACTATATCCTTATACTGCACTGCCAGCTTTTGAGCCAGGCTGGGTGCTTGGGACACCGAGAAAGGCACCGTCGTCCGGCCGTACGGATTTAAGGTCAGCTTCAGCGAGGAAGAGTCTCGAGGGCCTGGAAAGGTCTTGGCCATGATCAGGGCAAAAGTGGTGAAAATCAGAGGCACCAGGAACTGCCCTGCCACCATTTTCCAGTTACGCCAGCTGTACATGGCCCTCTTCATAAACATGGCATAGAATTGCTGGCAGCAGAGGTAGAACTATGGAGCAAGAGAGCAGGCAAAGGGTACAGGGTAAGGCGTGTGTGCCATGGACAGGATGCGTAAGTTCTGAAGTATCTGCGAGTTCTTGATTTCATTCATTCATTTATTAATTTCACGTGCAATCTATGCATGTTCCGAGAGAAAAAAGTCCTACAAGTCCCAGCGTACCCATGCTGGCTGGGGCATGCTGGGACTTGTAGGACTTTTTTTCTGTCTAAACATGCATAGGATTGTGGCCTAGATTAGTACATAAAATTTTGTTTCTAAAGCACAGCTCCAGCCGATGGTTATCTTTTAAAAGCATTATATAAAATATAAAAGAGCTAAAAACAATTTTCATTAAAATACTCAAACAAGGTAAGACCACCAAGGGTGTAGTCCTGTGCATGTTTAGACAGAAAAAGGTCCTACAACTCCCACCATGCCCCATGCTGGTTGGAGCATGTTAGGAGTTGTAGGACTTTTTCTGTCCAAACATGCATAGGACTGTAGCCTAAAGTATAAACTGCCCTTCACCCACAAGATCCCAGGGCGGTGTACACATCAAAACAAACAAAAGCAAATCCAATATAAAACCATACAATTACACATTAAAAAAATGAATTAAACAACAATAACTCTTCAAGCAGCAAACCAAACAATCCATTCAGATTAAAAGTAACTTAAATTTAAAACAATATATATAATATGAATCCTAAAATACTAACATGTTAAAACGTTGAAATGCTTGAGCAAAAACAAAAAACATTTTAACTTGGTGCCGAAAAGAAAGTCGGTAGCAATCATATCTCCTTTGGAAGGGCATTCCAGAGATGGGGTGCCACTGCACAGAAGGCCCTGTCCTTTGTCGATACGTAGTGTTTATCTCCCATCAGTGGGAGACGGTATTTGTGAGGTCTTTAACATGACCTCTCCCTGGGAGTTTTTTCTAAGAAGGTTACAATCACCAAGTAAAAAGATATTGGGGAACACAGTAGAAAGCTCGCTGAAAACATCAACTCAGAGTGCTGTGGCAGTGCTGGTGGTGAGGCAGGGGAAAGGAAATTCAATATTAGGAAAGGGACTGAAAACAGAACTCAAATCTATGGCGCATCCCCATTCAGAATACTGTGTTAGCCAGACTATACGTTATGGGAGTTCCATTTCCCCCAACATCTTCTTTTTTTTTTTTTAATAAAAAGCACCCACTACAGGCTGCAATCAGGAACTGAGCAAGGGAGGGGATGCTGAAGAGAGGATGCTGTAACCTGTCCCTGCCAGCTGCTTTCCCCTTGCAAAGCTGTCCCCCAACTGCTTTTCTCACTGCACAGGAAAAGACACATGTCTGCATATCTTTTCCCTGGCAGGGAGAAAAGTGTGTGCATGTGCAGTTCTGAGAGGAAAAAAGGGCTGGCAGGCACAGGGTTAGGAACCTCAGAAGCTTCCTTATCCTGAGTCCGACCCCTGGACCATCTAGCCCAGTACCGTCAACACTGACTGGCAGCGGCTCTCCAGGGTTTCAGGCAGGATTCCTTCCTAGCCCTACCTGGAGATGCCGGGGATTGAACCTGGGACCTTCTGTGTGCAAAGTAGGGTCACCACCAGTGAGCCACAGCCACCCCCTCTACATCACCCTTCCTCTCCTCTGGACTGCAGCCTCTTCCAGCTGTTTTTCATTTTGTAAAAAAAAAACATTCGAGGAAACTATACATGTTTTGTGTCATTTGGACTGCTCCATCTCCAAAAAAGGATATGGTAGACCTGAAGGATCAGCAGAAGGCGGGGGGGAGGGGAAGAGTGACTAAGGGCACAATCCCATCGGATCCGCAGCCTTTGAACTTGGAGGCTTACAAGTATCCCATGCAGAGCGGGAGGTGCAGCGTGTCTCTTTCCCTGCATTTTAGCTAGACAGGTGTTTTCGCCCCTCGAACTGAGGTGTCGGGGAGCGGGAAGAACAGAGGATGGGGAAGGCTCATATCCTCACTTCCCCAGTCCTCTCCCCGCACAGTGGCACACTCCCTTTCCCTCCTCTCCAAGCTCGCATTTGGGACCTTGTAGAGGCAGCTGGCGTGTTCTCTTTGTGTCAGCTGCGAGGGGGACGGGAGCTCAGACTCCTGGATCTGAGGTCGGAGCACTGTCTCCAGCCTCGGAGCCAGGAATCTGAAAAATCCTACAGCCCCCCAGATGCTGTCTAGGGGCCGCAGGGTTGCTCTCTAAAATTATTTCCCAGTTGGAGCAACAGATGAGGGCTTTTCAGGTTCAAGAAAAAATATGACGAAGAGATGACATGACAGAGTAGGACATGACTAGGAGTAGCGTGATCAGAATTTCTTTCCCTAAAAAACAATCATTTTGCTTAGCCACGACTAGCAGAAATGGAAACATCCTATTTCAGAGGCAGAGTACCTCCAATTTTGAGATATTTTAGTGAATGACACAGATGGCTATTTCCATTATGTCCCAATTATTGTGAGCTTCCTGGGGCATTGAGCTGGCCTGGGTTGGAAGCTCCCTGGGGCATTGAGCTGGCCTGGGTTGGAAGCTTCCTGGGGCATTGAGCTGGCCTGGGTTGGAAGCTTCCTGGGGCATTGAGCTGGCCAATGCTGGAAGCAGCACACTGGACTTTATGAGTGCTGCAAAGCAGTTCTTACAACTAACCTACACCAGGGATGTTGTACCTTAGGCCCAGGGAACAAATCCTTGGCCCAGGGATGTTGTACCTAGGGTCCCATTCCAGCCCTCCAGGGTTCCCCAGATGGCCACTCCCCTTTCCTCTGGCTCTACCCCCTTTTCTCGCCCACCAATCGTTTGGCTGTTTCTCAGCTTTTGTGCAGTTTCTCCCCCAACTCTAAAAAGTTGAAATGCCTCTTCGAAGGCTTAATTCCAACAAAAAGAGCTTTAAGCTAAAATATGCTGGCATTTGGGGTATTTTTGGCTCCACCCCCTTCTGCCTTTGCTCCACTGGAATGCGGCCCCCGAGAGCTTCTCCAAAACTGAATTTGGCCCTTGGGTTGAAAGAGGTTCAACACCCCTGCTAAGCTACACCATCAGCAGCCTCACATGTTGGCACAGCTCAGCTACAGAGAACATTCAGATAGTAGATGGGGAACAAAATATTTAAATGCTCCCCCAATTTTGGTTTTTAAAAGCTTCCTGCATGTATGGATAGTAGCATTATATAGTTAAGTCCAGTGCCACCTAGTGTCTAACAGTGCAGTCCTATACATGTCAGAAGTAAGTCCCCTGGGGTTCAATTGGACCCTCTCAGGTAAGTGCGTATAGGATTAATCCACTAAAATTCCTATGATTAATTAATTAAAATGACTTTAATCATAAACCTTACCCATACACTATGTTCAGCGTCCAAGGCCCTCCTCCAGGTGCCTCCTCCAAGGGAGGCTCGGAGGGTGGCAACAAGGAAGAGGGCCTTCTCAGTGGCAGCCCCGATTGTGGAATGAACTCCCAGCGAGGTCCAACTGGCACCAACATTGTTATCTTTCCAGCGCCAAGTTAAGACCTTCCTCTACTTCCAGGCATTGGGCAGCATATGACAGGTTTGAAATCAGGTCATGGGATATTGTGTGGATAGGTGTGTCTACTCTGTTTATGTATTTATAGCTAAACTGTTTTTATATTAGACATAATACTGTATGTTAATCTGTGTAAATCGCTCAGGTAGCTTTGGCTATTGGGCAGTACTGAAATGTAATAAATGAAATGAAATGACTTGAATCAGGGTGCATTCCTGTTTCAGACCTGTGATAGGAAGCTGCCTTGAACCAGGCTAAACTATTCATCCACTGAGCCCAGGATTGCCTACTCTGACTGGCGACGGCAATCCAGGTTCTCAAGCCGAGAAGCATCTTTCCCATCATCTGCTAACTGCATCCCTTTAACAGACTGAACCTGGGACCAGCCAAGGCTGGTGGCTCCGATGTCAGTGGGGCGGTGAATCTGCTCCAGGTTTCAGTCAGAACCAGTCAGAATTCTAAAGGAGCTATCCAAGGTGCTTCACGTACAATCTAAGGTGCCTTTTGCATGCAAAGGACGGGCTCCAACACTGAGCTATGGCCACCCCGTGCGACCCTGTACCTGCGGCAATGCAGCCCTGCAAATACCGCCACACCACGAGGCTGCTCTAGGTCATGCGTTTTGCCTTTCTGGGGGATGGGCTGCAATGGGCAGCATCTGATGGTGACATCTGCAAGCTCAAATAGAGCTTGTGGAGCACCGCTGAATCTTTCCGTTGCACAAGCGGTTCAACCAGTTGTGCAAGCAGTTGCATCACGTGTTGCACAACTGGTGCAAGCAGTTGCACAATGGGTTGTACTAGAGTTATGCACAACCATTTCCACAACCATGCTTCCGCAAATGTAACCTCAGCTGGATTCTTCTCTTGAGCATAGTTCTGAACCTAATTTCCGCCAGTGTAACATCATTTGCACTAAGAGAACAACAGAGCTGGATACTGCCCTATGTTCACCCTGCTAGCTACCACACCAGAACATCTCTCAGAGCTCACCCCCGTGTTCAGCTTAACGTTGGAGCAATCTTCCATGATCAGAGCCCCGCTGTCATCCGTCAGGTCTGTTATGCCACTCAGGCTGCTGGAGTCATCCATGGCCCAGTCGTTGGATCGCCGTTCGTGCTGGTACTGGAGAGCTGGCAACTGGATGGCTTGGATGTCCATGCTGGAATCGACCAGCTTGCCAACTCTTAAGGAAAGAGACCAAAGCCATTGAGGCGAAGGACATTCACACTGGTTTTAAAAAATAATAATAAAGCCACCCCAGAGGTTGAAGCCTCAGCATTTTGAGAACCCTACCTTTCACCTAAAACACCTCTCTTTGAAGGTGTGTCTGTAGGCAGCCTTATTTATTACATTTCTATACAGCCCAACAGCCAAAGCTCTCTGGCTGGTTCACAAAAATTAAATCCATAAACTACAACATGATAAAACATAATAAAAAACCATTCCCATTACCAACACCATCATCATCAAACACACACACCCCTTTTCTTTAAAAAGACCCAAGGCATCCTACAACAAATTAAAAACATATGAAATATAAAACAGCAAAAAACAATTTTCATTAAATTATCCAAACATGGTAAGACCACCAAGGGTGCAGTCTTGTGCATGTTTAGACAGAAAAAGGTCCTACATCTCCCAATATGCCCCAGCCAGCCATGCTAGGAGTTGCAGGACTCTTCTCCTGTCTAAACATGCATAGTACTGCTCCCTAAAGCATGAGAACCATAAAGGTTAAAAGGTTAAAACAAACTAACGCCAGAGTAGAAGCCAGTAGCAGTGTAAAGATCTAAAAACACAGTAACACATTTAACAACAAAACTAATCCTTAAGAATAGGATTACTTTTTCCCTTCGGTATTCATAGCTCCCAAACTCCAGCCATGGCTCTCTTCTACCCATTCATAATACACTAACATCCCTTGAGTTCTGTCCTTCCTTATTCATTTAGGGAGCAATCCTATGTGGATAGTCGGCCGCCTCCGAACTCAGAGGCAACTGACTATACAACGCAGGGTGGGCGGAGCGCAGAGGGGAACCTCTCCGCCACACTCTGCCAGCCCTGCATTCGTGGCTAGACAGCCAATTTCGGCTGTCTAGCCACAGGACTTCAGAGCAGGGGCAGGGAGGCCAGATAACGCATTGGAAGCATCGAACTGGCACTTCCGCACTCCCCGCCCCTGGGAACGCCCCCTTTTGCCCCTCTCTGCACTGTTCTGAGCGTGGAGCCCAGGGATGATCCATGCTGCCTATGAGACAGCGGGGAAGGGGGCGGGGAGGCGGTTTTCTGGGAACTGAGCTCGGAGCGCAGGCTCCGAGCTCGGTTCCTGAAAACTGAACAAACCTATGGCCATCTAGCTGCTGTCTAGCAGCCTTAGGATTGCGTCCTTAGGATTGCGTCCTTACTTAATGTACTTTTCATCCCAGCCTTCCTCCAAGGAGTACATAATTTCACCTTTGCCCCCCGCACCCCTTTCATTCACCCAAGAGCGCTGTGACCTATGATGACGTAAGAGCGGTCGGCTCAAGGTCGCCCAGCAAACTTCCCGGTTTTTCCAAAAGCTTACCTGAGGAACACTTCCTCCATGGTGGTGACTGATGCTCCGTAACTGGCAATGCCCAATTCTTCCTGCCGTAATTCCAGCTCTGTGAACAGAGCCTCAAACCTGGAAGAGCAGGACATTGAGAGGACTTGGGCAACAAGGAAGAACAGCGCCATTCAAAGCATTGCCCTGGCTTTCTCTGTAGTACACAGCAGCGGTGCTACCAACCCTCTGGACGAAGGCAGGGGTGCAGAACCGAGGACCTAAGGGGCCAATCAGGCCTGCCTGGGGTCGCAATTTGATGCTACAGGGTTCCCCAGGTGGCCACGCCTCCTTCCCCTGCCTCCCCTCCCTTTTCCTCTGAGCACCGATCATTGGGTGGTTTCCCTGTATTCATGCCGTTTTTCCCCATTCTAAAAGGTTGCAATGCCTCTCCTTTTGCCTCTCATTGCAAAAGGTTGCAATGAGTTACTGGCATTAAGCTAAAATATGCTGGCATTTTGGCCCTGCCCCATTTGCCTTTGGCCCCATCCACTACTAGAATGTGGCCCCCGAGAGCTTCTCCAAATTGGAATTTGGCCCTTGGGCAGGAAGCAATTCTGCACCTCCGGACTAAGGCATTTAACCTCTGTATACAGACATCACATTTTAAGAGTGGTAGAAATAACCTGAAACAGCCTTCACTGTTTTAAAAAACGCGCGTCTATCTTTTAGTCCTGGGGTGAGTTCTGAAAGAAAAAAAAAACTGGTTCTGCCGGTTTTCAGCAGTTTAGGGTGATCAAACTGGGGGAAAGCTGGCTGTGGTAAGCACCTACTGGCCAGTGCCTGTGAAATCCCCAACACCTCCCCATCCTCAAAGCAGGGTTTGGAGGAGGGGTAGGGGAAAGGATGAATGCGCATTTGCATGTTTGCCTCTATGAAAGAAAAAAAAAGCAGACAGGCCATATGATGCAGAAGGAGAGGGGCATGACTGAGGGCTGATCCAACATCCAGCTTGAAGTTATGAAGCAAGATCCACACTACAGGTGAAAAACATGTGACTTCTCTAGAATTCTAGGGGTGCAATCCTATGCATGTTTAGACAGAAAAATGTCCTACAACTCCCAGCATTCTCCAATCAACCATGCTGGCTGGGGAATGCTGGGAGCTGTAGGACTTTTTTTCTGTCTAAACATGCATAGTATGGCACCCTTAGTGTCTTAACCCTTTCTGAATGTCTGCTAGCAATACAGCTTTTGAGACAACAAAGGCCCTGTCAGGGGGAAAAAAATGCGATAGCAATCCCACTTTGAAACAAGCTGAAACCCAGCAAAGACTGAGGTGCTCTTGAGTCACCTGGCTTTCATTTGAAGATAAATACCAGGATAATAACCTGAGGATAATAAGAATTTATTTATTTACAATATTTATATACTGCTCCACATCAAAAGATTTTGGAGCAGTGAACAACAAAGATAAAAGAATAAAACATTATGTTAAAACAATTAAAACATTTTAAAAGAAACTAATTCTGAATTTAATAAACCGCGGGTGGTCATTCAAGGAAGGCCTCTCGAAATAACAATGTCTTCAGGAGGCGGTGAAAGCAACACAACATTGGCACCTGCCTCTGAAGGCAGGAGTTCCACAAGAAGGGGGCCACCACACGAAAGGCTCTTTTCCTGGTGGACTCCAGCCAGGACATGGGTCCATGTAGAACCACCAGGGACATGCCCTCAGATGACCTCAGTGACCAGGCAGGTTGGTAAAGAAGGTGCTCTCTCGGGTATCCTGGGAAAACTGCAGCCCTCCTGATGTTGTTGGACTACAGCCCCCATCATCCCTGGCCACTGGCCAGGCAGGCTGGAGCTGATGAAAGTTGGCATCCAACAACATCTGGAGGGTGACAGGCACCCCTCCCCTGATGCTCCTGCTTCAGTGTGGTCTGAAATTTGCCGATGGCAAAGAGCCCAAGCACTGCAGTTTCTCAATGGGCAAAGCTCACACTGTGATTTTATTTATTATTTATAGATTTCTGAGTCGCCTTTTGGCCCAAGTAGAGTGTCCAAGGTGACTTACAACTAAAACTTTAAATAATCTGAAATGTTAAAAAAAAACACTTGTAAAACAAAATGCTAGCAAGTGCAGGTCAGCCTTGTACATCTGCAGCGATTACAGGTGGCAATCCTACCTGTGTGTACTCTCTTTGGGTAGGATGAAGGAGAGCTCTGCTCCAGCATTGCTTTCCAGGATGGCTTTGGGTACGTAATGGTTAATGAGACGGGAGATTTCCCCAAGGTTACAGCACGGCTCCTTCACCATCACCATGTGGTATCCTGCACCTGGAGCATTGGGGGTGATGGGAAGAAGATAAAGAAGAGTGTCTCTTATCAAGAAAGGAAGCTGCCTTATAAGATGTCAGATCAATGGTCCACCTGGCCCACTGCTGTCTATACTGCCTGACAGCACACCTGCAGGGTCTGAGGCAGGAATCTTTTCCAGCCCTACCTGGAGATGCTGGGGATCGAACCTGAGACCTTCTGGGTGCAAAGTATGTGGCTTGCCACTGAGTTATGGCCCTTCCTTGAGAAGCGCCCAATCTGCTGTGTGCAAGCAGTTCACCATGTAAAAACTATTGCTACATTAAAGTTGCCAAATATCTGGCACCAGCTCTCTAGGGTCTCAGACAGGGATCTTTTCCAGCCCTACCTGGAGATGCCAGGGATTGAACCTCAGACCTTCTGCCTGCAAAGTAGGTGCACCTACGGCCCTTCCCCAGGCATGAGCCCACCTATACACAACACTCAACATCTAAGGTCCTCCTCCAGCTGCCTGCTCCAAGGGAAGCTCAGAAGACAGCAACAAATGAGGGGGCCTTCTTGGTGGTGTCCCCCAATTATGGAATGATCTTCCTAATGAGGCCTGCATGGCACCAACATTGTTATCTTTTTGAGAGCGCAGGACAGGAAGGCCTGGCGTGCTATGGTCCATGGGGTCACGAAGAGTCGGACACGACTGAACGACTGAACAACAAGACCTTCCTCTTCTCCCAGGCATTTGGCAGCATATGATGAATTTTAATTGATCCTGGATTTGTCTTATGGTTATGGTTGATTGCTTGAAGTTATTTTTAGCTATGTTGTCTCTGGGTATATTGTCTGTTTGTGTGTTTATTTATGTAAATGGCTTTTAACCTTTGTATACTGTATTTTTAATGTTTTTAACGTTTCTAAACAGCCTCGGCTATGGGGTGGTATAGAAATGGAATGAAGAATAATTAGTAGCACAGGAAGCTGCCTTATCCTGAGTCAGACCATCAGACCATTGAGCTACGGCCCCATCTTACCCCTTCCCTCACACTCAGGGGCAGGAACGGGCTTTTCTGTATTACCATCAAGGGCAGTGCAAAGAAAGAGTGGATAGAGATGATGGCCACATTGCATGAAACAAGTTGTTTCAGTTCATCTGCTGAAGTTCCGTCTTCTTCACAACCATTAAAGGTGCAGGGGCTTTAATCTGTGATGTATCACATTGTCACCTGTGATTATTACTTCATCACTACTCCTCATAAATATTTTTACGCCAAGTACAAATTCTAGCTCCAGAATTTAGAATCTAGTTTCAGGTTTTCAGTACCTCCATTTCAGCCCTTTCAGCACTTCTACCTCTTCCACTTCTTAGAGCGCGTATGTGGAAGGAATACATCAACTATAACTTCAGCAACCAGTACTGTTGTGTTTTTCTCCTTTTTTTTTAGAAAAGCTTTTTATAAACCTTCATTAGCATGCTGCTGCCACCCTCTTCATCGTGAGGAGAGAACCTTCCATTTTTCTGTGTGTGAGGGAGTGTATGTTTCTAGGCTATGCCTTATTTCTTTCATAGTTTCATCTAACCCTTTTTCTGGTAACAAACGAGCCCGGAATGGCGCGGTTTGGAAGAACAAATCAAAAACAAAACTTTATTTACAAAGTATAAGATGTTTCAATGCAGTTTTGAGTTTTATGTGGTAAAATTCTTGTTTCACGTTTTTATTAATTCCTTACCTATTCTACCCCTTTGTCAGGGACAAGTCTAAGTGCCTTGAGATGTCGGACAGCTCCACTTCTGAATCAGAGTTGGAGTGGCAGCTAGATCAGAGGCCGGGGGAGGTGCCCCCCCCCCAAGTGAGCCAAAACGCTGGAGGTGAGGCTCCCAAGACCTTGACCAACAGATGGCCCAGACTGTGTCCCTGCCCCCTCCCTCCACCAAGAGAACGCAAGTTTCCGAGGAGAAAGACAGGCATGACTTGAGAGACGCTAGGTCACGATGCAAAGCAAAGTGGGAAAAGATAGGGGCAGGGCTCAGACGCTCTGCCTGGATAGCTACTGTTGGAAGCCAATGTAGGAGGGACCCACCCTAAGGAAGGGGCATCACTGCAAAGCTAGCTTGGCCGGGGTGGGGTTCATACCCCAAACTGCCAGCAACTTTCTCTCCCTCTGGTTTGCCTCCTCTGCTTAGAGATTGTTGATTCGTTGTTTAGGTCCTGGGGCAGTCTGAGAGTTTCCTTGAATCTGCATTTGTAGAGAGACTAGGCTCTAGCAAAATAAAGTTGTATTAGCCTGAAGCTTTGTCTATTGTGGTGTTGACTGCGAAGGGAAAGGATGATCCAGTTCTGACACCCTTCTGATAAAAAGGCTTTAAAATAATAAATATACCTCCCTCCACCTCCCAGGGGTATCTCACCACCCCCAAATCAGAGCCCAGTGCCCTCCTCCTACCCCTCAGAAAGCCAATCCCTGGCCCCTTCTGTATTTCGCCACGCTTCCCGGGAGTCAGTCAGCCACCAAGGTAACCATCTCCGCATGCCCATCTGTCTACCTAGGCCGCTTCAGCCAAGAGCCACAGCTGGCTCTGGGAAGGCTGCTCCTTACCGTATTTGTGCTTGAGAAAAAGCGACGACCCACAGCACTGGAGCTCCCCCTTAGCCATAATAGCAATGCGGTCCCCCAGCAGATCCGCCTCGTCCATGAAGTGCGTGGTGAGCAGGATGGTGCGGGTGCTCCGCTGCTGCTGCAAGAGCTCCCAGGTGGCCCGGCGAGAAACGGGGTCCATGCCGGATGTTGGCTCGTCCAGCATCACCACCTGCATGGTGTAGAGATGGCAGGCCTCAGCGCAAAAGGACACATGTGGCTCAACAGAGGGGGCTGGCACGAGGGCCGGTGTCAAGGGTAGGCCGGGTCGGGCACCTGCCAAGGGCCCACACCCCAGCAGGGGCCCACTGGCAAGAGCTCCCTGGAGTTGCTGCTCCTCTTCACCATCACAACTCGCTTGCTTGCCTGCCTGCCTCTCGCTCTGGCCCAGACAACAGCGATGGTGAGGAGGAGGAACAGGAGATGCCGCTGCCCACCTGCTCACTGGCGCTCTGCCTGGCAAGCAAGCAAGGGGTGGCAATGATGAGAAAGAGGAGGAGGACCGAGCTCTGCAGTGACAATGTGGCGAGAAGGAAGACTCACGGAGGGAGGGGTCCACCAACAGTGTCTTGCCCAAGGGTCCTCAAAAGCCTGGATCTGGCACTGAATGGCTCAGCCAGGATACACAAAGGCACCAGTGTTGTATCATGTTTAGAGCATTCGACTAGGACTGAGGAGGCCCAGGGCCAAATCCCCACTCAGCCATGAAGCCCACTAGGTGACTTTGGCCCAGCCATGCACACTTCTCTCTCTCTGCCCCAATCTACCTCACAGGGTTGTTATGAAGGTAAGATGCACGCCGCTTGAAGCAACTTGGAGGAAAGGCAGGATATAAATGTAATCAATCAATCAGCATCAGCAGGCGAGTGCAGTCAGGATCCTATCCTACCATGTTCGTGTGTAAGCTGTTTATATGTGTGTCCCTGTTATTCACAACTGATAGGAGGCACTCGAATTTAGAGCAGCTATTCATACCCGTGAACAAAGCATTCAGCGAGCTAAGTAGAATCCTTCACTACAACACCCTGGAAGGTTGCTCTTTGGTGTTATAAGTCCAGAGGGTACATTCCTAGCAAACTATTCTCTGGTGGGCATCCTCTTACATCAGGGGGTTCCCTTGGGCTTATCTAGCAGCAATGGCACTCTGGGAGTGGCTATTTCCCATAATGCCCTGCCTGACAAAGCCTCACTCCTGGGAATTGTGGGAAATTAAAATTGCTGCTCAAAGTCCTGGCTGGCAGGTATCGGGAGAGCAGCCTTGGCAGCTGCCCAAGGAAGCCGGGTTCAGACGCCAGACGCCCGAGGAAGCCGGGTTCTGACGCCAGCCGCCCGAGGAAGCCGGGTTCTGACGCCAGCCGCCCGAGGAAGCCGGGTTCTGACGCCAGCCGCCCGAGGAAGCCGGGTTCTGACGCCAGCCGCCCGAGGAAGCCGGGTTCTGACGCCAGCCGCCCGAGGAAGCCGGGTTCTGACGCCAGCCGCCCGAGGAAGCCGAGTTCTGACGCCAGCTGCCCGAGGAAGCCGGGTTCTGACGCCAGCTGCCCGAGGAAGCCGGGTTCTGACGCCAGCTGCCCGAGGAAGCCGGGTTCTGACGCCAGCTGCCCGAGGAAGCCGGGTTCTGATGCCAGCTGCCCGAGGAAGCCAGGTTCTGAACGGAGGCCTCTGGGGCTTCACTATCACACATGAACTGAGAGATCCCTCCACAGAGCACACCCAGCAGTTCCTGGCAGCTTCTAATTGCAGGAGAAAATTGGTAGTGATGGGCAAGCAATGTCTGTTCATCATTACTTATCATCTCATTGATGAATCATCTCCCTTGCTGATCGGAACAGAGGAAGCTGCTTTATCCCAGTTCAGCCTATTTGTCCATCATTCCCGGTATTGTCTATTCTAGCAGGAGCTTTCCAAGGTTTTTATCAGGGGTCTTTCCTATCACCCACTAGCAAATCAGGGGTGCAGAACTTATTTCAGCCCGAGGGCCCAATTCCATTTCAGAGAAACTCTTGGGGGCTGCATTCCAGTGGTGGGCGGGGCCAAAGGCAAAGGGGGTGTGGCCAAAGACAAATGGGGCGTAGCAAAATACCAGCAAATTGAAGCTTAACGCTCTTACTGGCAGTAACTAAGCCTTATGAGACGTATTTCACCTGTTAGAACAGGAAAGGCTGGGAAACTACCAAATGATTGGTCATTGGGGGGGAAGGGGGGGCAGGGGAAAGGGGTCATGGCCTTCTGGGGAACTCCGGAGGGCCAAATTTGGCCCCCAGGCCTGAGGTTCTGCATGCCTGTTTAACTGAGATGCCAGAGACTGAACTTGGGGCCTGCTGCATGCAAAGTGTCATGCCTCCCTCGGACTCCTCCAAGGACCAAGGGGAATGGCAGGCTCCAGACCTGGGGGAGGGACTAGCACCGAAGTAGCCCGAACCCCTGAGCCCCCTGTGGAGGAGCCATGCCCGGCTGCAGCCTCTCCGGAGGATTCTGAGGGCGAAATTCCACTGACCCCAGCAGAGCAAAGGCAGCTCCACGTCAAAGAGCAACCAAGGCGAGCCTCTGTCCGTTGACAACAGAGAGGCTCCCAGAGGCCAGAGGACTGATTGCCAGCAGCTGCTCCAGGATGCTGCCATTAAAAGCAGGAAGCAGGCAGGGACAAAGCTGCTGGAGAACAACGGCATTTCCGCACGCCAGATCTCGTCACCCCCACCTCGACCCCGAACCTGAACTTCAGCCTTGCTCATGAATCCCTGTGTTTAGAACTTCGACTGGAAAAGGACTTCTCTCTGCCATGCCGCCTTGAATTTGCTGAACTGGTAAAGTCCCCTGCTCTAGCCCCCTCCTTTCCTAGCCTTGGACAGAGTTACGACCCTGCTTATCACTCCGTGAGTTATTGCCGCTGTTTGCTGGCCAGCTGCAGTCAGCTGGCAAGGACTGACACAAAGCAGGGACCGACACTACCACTGACCTATGGTTCTCTGTTCCCCCCACCCCTGGCTCTCGTACAGCATATATAATACATATACATTATATAGAGGTATAATGAAGAAACCCAGAGGCACTACTCAGACTTGCCTTGGAGTCCCCAATGAGTGCAATGCCAATGGAGAGCTTCCGTTTCATCCCTCCGGAGAGCGCCTTTGACAGACACAAGCGTTTCTCCTGTAAATTTAGGATGTATAGGATCCGGTTGATCTCCTCTGGGCATTTTTCTACAGGGAAACCTTTCAGCTGAGACAGAACAGCAAGGAAAAAAAAAAGAGTTAGCACAAGATCTGGCTTTTGGACTGCTTTAATTTAAACAAAAGGTTTTAAAAAACAAGTTTCTGGCCCTCATCATTGGAATTAAAAATAACACAGTAAAGAACCCACAGTAAAAAGAAAAAAAACACCTATCTCAGAGGGGTCAAATCCCTTTCAGACTGAGGACCAAATTCCATTTTGGAGAAGCCCGTGGGGGCAAAAGGGGTGGGCTTAATTCTGGCTTAAAGCTCTTAGGAGCAGCAACTAAGCCTTCAGGGAGGCGTTTCAACCTTTCAGAATGGACGAAAAACTGGACAAAAGCTGAGAAAATACCAAGCAATTGGTGATAGGGGGAAAGAGGATGGAGCCATCTGGAGAATCCCAGAGGGCAGGATTGCGACCTCAGTAGCGCTGGATCCTGTAGTCCTCCAAGGTGAGAGGTTAAGTCTAAATTTGAAACTACACAGCATTCATGTTTTAAGCAACTTAGTATGCAATCCTATGCATGTTTAAAAAGAATAAAGTCCTACAACTCCCAGCATGCCCCAGCCGGCATGGCTGGCTGGGGCATGCTGGGAGTTTTAGGACTTTTTTTCTGTCTAAACAAGCACAGGATTGCGCCCTTAATTGTCATTGCTCACAGAAGGTATACTCACCACTCCTCCTATGCAAGAATGTTTGCTGAAAAGTTATACTATACCACGGCTACTTTGTAGCCCATGTCTTGTAGGCAAGCTGCAACCACAGTCATGAATGGACACAGACAGACCAAGATATAGAAATGCTGCAACAATGATAAAAAATGACTTACCCCAGAGTAGAAGTACAGGTGCTCGTCCACCGTCATGTGGTCGAAGAGGACGTCATGCTGAGGGCAAAGGCCAAGACTTTTCCGGATCAGAATCATGTCCTGGGAGATCTCATAGCCATTGATGTATGCCTGGCCGTTTGTTGGAGGATACAGTCCTGGGGAACAACAGCCAAAACATTTTTTTTTTTAAGACACCACAGTCAGCCCAAGACATTTTTCTGACTGAAACAGAATGGCAAATGGGGCTTCCTCACCCACCCAAGCCAAGGTGCATTTTACCCTAAACCAGCCAAGTTATTTTAGCACATGAGGCAGAAACCCCCCCAAGCATCTCTCCCTATTCCCGGCAGTAAAAATACAATAACAACGAATTAAATAATTAACTATTTGCTGCCCTTTCATGTTCCTCCAAATCTGGTGCCTGAGGTGGCTGCCACACTCCGCCTCATGGTAGAGCTGGCCCTGAAAGACAAAGGCTTCAGATTTGTGACAAATATAACTCCAGATGGATGCAATAAAGAACAAGGTCCTACTACTCCCAGCTTTCCCAAGCATGGCTGGCTGGGGAATGCTGGGAGTTGTAGGCCTTTTTTCTCTCTAAACATGCATAGGATTGTGCCCTAAGAGACACACAACATCCCTTTTGTCAGTGAGCCAGGATAGGCTTCAAACCCAGATTTGCTGCTGTATAATGTATGAATGAAGGCTTGAGAATTTTGGACTCTGTTAGAATGGTTAAATTGTCTCAAACACATTGGGTTGGATTCAAACTTGAGTAGGGATGTACAGATTGTGTAAAAACTTGTTCCGTCTGTGTTTCGCAGGTTGTCAGGCACCTTTCGTTCCATCGTTTGCCCATCGACGGAATTTGATTTTTTTTATTATTTCAGAAGTTGCACAGATTCGCATGTACAAAAATGCACAAATCCCCACCAAATGCACGTTTTCACACTTCAGCCTATTTTTTATTTTTGCGTGTTTTTCTACGTCGAAATTTGCACAAATTCCCAAAGGTTAGAAAAATGGTTCACAAGTCCGTGGAATCTGCCCAACAAGAGATAAGCCAGTCCGCTGTGGAATCCATGTTCAGATTCATAAAGATCCAAACTTGTTTGGTTCCGTTGCAGATTTCTCCGACGTCCCTAATTTAGAGTAGACCACTGAAATTGTGGGACAATTTAATCATGATTAACTCCTTGTAAGCCTGTCCCTTAAAGCCAAAGGTGAGTGGGCTGCCTATGGGAAGGGATCGCCACACGTGGTCAGAAGCACACTCTTCATTGCTTCTGCTTCACATGTTCCAGGAAATGTCCACTGAAAAGGATGGTTTTGATCATTTCTGGAAGATTAATGGAATTAATGCACAAACCACCACAAAGAACTCAGGATGTGGCAACTGCTTCTACCTGCAGGGGCATCACAGAAGCAGAGGCCACATGTGCACAATTTCAACACAAAGCACTGCAGAGCTAGAATCCAGAGAGACCCATAGCATTCTACGACCTCTGCCAGATTTGCAGATAATGAATGATCAACTGGCAAACTTAAAATGAGGACATTGCTAGACCAGTGGCTGGCTTCGCCTGAGCTAAATCTTGGCAAATGTTTCTTAAGACTTATACAACTGACTAAATAAAAGCATCTGTACTTATACTTTTAAAATATTTTATTGTAATCTACAGCTCTGGAACCTTTGCAGTGCATATAGTTTTCTGTGGTTATGACCTAGGGTAAATGTGAAAAAAAATTGCCACTATGACTTCTGGTTTCCCCATAAGCTGAGCCGTGGGTTTCATGGTTCAAATTCTACATCCAGCTTGTAGAAATTATTTTCATGGTTCAAATTAAAAGTTTAAGACCGGGTTCGCATGACACAACAGCCCACCATGGCTTAATTTACCCCCAGGGGCTGTTGTGTCATGCCAGGCGCCCATGGGTGTCTGCTTTGTCATGGGAGGGGTTGTTTGAAGGTTAGACTACCCTCAAATAACCCATGGCTTGTTTTAGCTTTATTTAAGGGTTCTCTAACTCTCAAATAACCCCTGCTGCCTGGGTTCGCGTGACATGACAAGCCATGGCAAGCCAGGTGCCCGTGGCTGCCATGCAAAAATGGTGTCCATGGGCGCCCAGCACAACCCAACCACCCCCATGGGTCAATTAAGCCACAATGGGCTGTCATGACTTACGAACAAGTCCTAGGACTATGGAGGTTTAGGGTTGGATGTCTGCTGCTACTTAAGCCCTGGCTCATATTAAGGCCAAGTCTAGTCTCAATAGCCTAGAGAACCCAAGAATGGGGCATGTGTGGCCCTGCATATGCTGTTGAACTACAACTCCCATAATCCTTCACTATTGGCTATGCTGGCTAGGGCCAATGGGAGCTGTAGCCCAACATTTGGAGGGCCACAAGTTTCCCATCACTGCAACAGCCCAACCTCACCTGTGAGCATGGACAAAGTGGTTGTTTTCCCGGCACCGTTGTGTCCCAGAAGTACCGTGATCTGCCCCTCGTACATGTTAAGAGTCAGGTCCCGTACTGCTTCCCTGGTCTTGTTCCCCACTTTGAACATCTGCGGACAGGAAACAGACATTTAGGTGCTCTTTCTGTAGGTGCTTTTAGCAAGAGTGATTCAGAAGCTTCATGCCAAAATAGAGGCCAGATTAAAACAGAAATTAAAATGAAGGACTGCCTCCTGCATTCACGTCATCTGAACCCTAAATAGTGTTTCATCTTAACTTGGTTAGTGAAAACAAGCCAGCTTTGTAAACTGAGCTTTGAAGTTGGCTTGTTTCCAGCAATCATAGTTACGACTAGAAACAGTTTGTCTAACTCTAGTTGTTGAAGTGGCTGTTCAGCCACGGTGCCAGAGACTTTCAAGGAAGAGGTCTGCTTAGCCAGTCAGGGCTCTGATCGGTTTGATGGGGGCGGACCAGAGTGAGAAACCACAGTGATCACCAGAGTAATCTTTTTCCTTTGTTCTTACTCTGGTCTGCCTGAAGCCCATACAAGCCGGCCTCCGAGACGCGGCTTCAGCATTACCATCGCCAATATTTTCCGCTAACGTCAAGCGTCAAAGAACAATTAAACAAATAATGAGGAAGGTCCTCATCTGAACCAAAATGACAAAAGTGCAAGTGATGAGGTGTCTTGGCTAGTCTACTGTCAAGCACTGTAGAGCACTCACTATAATAATAAATATCATAAATATAATAATGTGCATCTGTCTGTCTGCACCCTAGCTCCAAGACCGTGAAACCTAAACATCTGAAATTTGACATGCATGCTAAGGGGACCGTGGAAATGTGCACCTTGGGGTTATTTGCTCTTCTCCTTTATTTTATTTAGGACATTTATATACTGCTCCACATCTAAACAGATTCTGGAGCAATGAACAATAAAAGAGAAAAAGAATAAAACACCTTATTAAACGTTTTTTAAAAAACACAATACCAATAAAAACTATGGCCAGTCCATCGAGGAACGCTTCTTGAAATAAAAATGTCTTCAGCACATGCTGAAAACAGTGCAGTGTTGGTGCCTGCCTGACCTACAGAGGCAGGCAGTTCCACAGAAAGGGAGCCACCACACTGAAGGCTCACACTGGACTCCAACTGGGCCGCCCACTAGTCCATGCGGAACCCCCAGTAGCATGACCTCAGTGACCAGGCAAGTTGATAAGAGAGAAGGTGCTCTCTCAAGTAAGAAGGCGCTCCTTCAGGAGGGTAGTAGCTTGGAGGAACCCACCTTGGAGAGGTGCTTGATTTTGATCCCCGACACCAGATCTGATGGCTCCTCTTCTATGTACTGACTTTTTAGGGCCTTCTCTGGGTCTTCCTCCTCTTCTTTCTCTTTTCCCAAAACCGTCTGGGGACTCCCACACCAATATGATGGCTCAAGAGAAAAACAGAAAGGTACATCATAATCGCCTTCTTCATTATCATCGTTGTCATCGTTGTACCTTTCTACAGAATGTTGACTTTGCAACCAATTTAATTCATGTTCACAAACATTAAGTGGGGAAAGGCATTTAGGATGTATTCCTATGCATGTTTAAACAGAAGAAAGTCCTACAACTGGCATAGAATTGTGCCGTTACAGATTCTATCCCCCCACCCACTCCAAACCCAGATGACAAGAGAATGATCTCTGAATGGGAGGTTGACTGGAAGTGCGAACCCTGCACTATAGTTTAGCTATGGATTGTTAACCACAAACAACCCAGGAAGAGAACGTATGGTTTACTGTTGGGTTGTGAACTTTGGGTTGTTTGTGGTTAACAACCCATAGTTAAACCATACTGCAGGGTTTGCATATAACGACAACCCACGATTCAACGACAACCCATACTCAACCTGTACTCTCAGTTGTTATTACGTGTGAACCAGGTTATAGGCCGGCCAGTGACCTTCTGGAGAAAGCAAGACTCACCAATAAGAAGAAGTACCAAGGCTGTGGGATGCCATATTCTCCTGGGAACACGGCCTCCACGTACCAAGCCACCAAGCTGTAAAGCACAGAGTCCAGCAGTAGCATCCCCAGGACATGAGCCACAGTGAAGTTATCGTCCACACTGACCGGCGTCATCAAGTCCCTCCACTGCACCCCAGTGCCTGAAAAACACAAACGTCTGTTTTACATCTTACAACAGGCGGAAAAGCACACTGCAGCCCTTGCGAAGCTGTTAATGCACGTCTGGGATCTGAAGATAAAGCACCAGCAAATTTGCCAGGGGTGGGCTAGAATGGGGAAGATGTCCTTTTCTTCTCACGCCCATCCCCCCACCCCCAAAATTAGGAAGCCAAACATTTTGCCTGTTGTTGTTTTAATCTTGAAAGCTACATTATTGTGGCAGATATTAACTAGCCAATTACAAGTACACTGGAAATGTTTAACAATGCTATGCAGCATTGCTCAGGAGAGCTTTCCTAGTGCCACAACAGTGCCCTCCAGATGTTTTGGAATATGACTTCCAGAACCCCTGACTTCCAGAACCCCTGACCTCCAGCTTAGCTGGAGCCTATGGGAGATGGCCTGAAATATCTGGAGGGCACCAGGTCTAGGGAAGGCTGCCCTGTTGCCATCAAGGGCACAATCCTATGCATGCTTAGACAGAAAAAAAAGTCCTACAGCTGGGGAATGCTGGGAGTTGTAGGACTTTTTTCTGTCTAAACATGCATAGGATTGTGCCCTTGATGGCAAAAGGGCAGCCTTCCCTAGACCTGGTGCCCTCCAGATATTTCAACAACTAACTGAGTTACTGAAATAACCAGAGGTGGCTCTATATTTGGGGCAAATGGGGCTGTGATCTCCCACCTGCCCCCCACCCACTTGTGGCAGACAGATCCCTCCACAACCATGTACATTTGCTCCAAGTGCCACACATGGCCTTCTCCTGAACTCTCCCAACCATCTGCCTTGCCTCTCGCCCCACCAGCCCCAATGGTCTCCAGCCCCCACTGGAAATAATCCTATATTCTTCCCCTGCTTCTCCCTGCCTCCATCCCTCCTGCCAGTATTGCTTCCCTGTGTCAATTTTAGATTGCAAGCCCCTTCAGGCAGGGATTTATCACACCTGTCCTTTGTAAATCACCATGTTCACGGATCACTAACGGATCACTAATTTTCGTTAGTTTATAAAAACAAGTGTTACTTTTTCTTTTTTTAGGAAAAAATAAAAATAAAAAAACGTTTTAAAAACTGTTTTAGCCAGCTTTCCCCCCTAGCCAGAACTGGAACAACAGGAGTATTATAGCTAGTCAAATATCTCCACCCTGTAGCCATGGGACTGACTTCTTGTTTTAAGATCGATACAGAAACTGGCTCAGTACAGATCTAACGTTGCCTGATCTCATAATACACCTGTGGTCCTTCACTGTTGGATTCCAGCTCCTATCAGCCCCAGCCAGCACCACCAGCATACAGGAATGATGGGAGTTGTAGTACAACATCTGTCACAGATTCTCTGTCCCTGTTCTAATGATACTTAGGAGATCAGGAGAGCACCATGGGTGAATATCCTCCTCGAGTACAAATTCCTCCCTCACTTTTCAGAGCTAACCAAGGTTCAAGGTTGTGTTGCTGACATTCAAAGCCCTAAATAACTCAGGCCCGGTTGTTGACTGCCTTCCCCTATACCTAGTTGACTGCCTTCCCCTACAGACAACAAATCGACCCCTGAGATCTTATGAGGAGGCCTTAATGGTCATCCCACAACCAACAGTGTGTCACCAGGTAACAGCACATAAGCGGGCCTTCTTGGTAGTGGCACCCACCCTCTGGAACACTCTCCCCATGTGGTTCGACAGGAGGAAACTGTGGCGAACTTCCAATGCCTCCTGAAGACACATTTGTCTACTCAGGCTTTCCTTGACTTGTAGTCGACCATGACACTATTCTGTTTTACTGTTCTTGTAATGTTTTTAATATACTTATTTTTTACATTGATTTTTATATTGTGCTATATAAAGCACATGGACTTGAGCACACTCTGGGACAGAGCGTAGGACAGGAAGGCCTGGCATGTTATGGTCCATGGGGTCACGAAGAGTCGGACACGACTGAACGACTGAACAACAACAACAAATATAAAGCACAATATGTATTTCTATGTAAACCGTTTAGAAATCCTAGGATATCAAATGGTATAGAAGGAGGTTAAATAAAGAAATACATACATAACCATGCTTAGAGCTGCACACATCCCAAACCCCACGGCAGCTCCACAGTAATACCGGCAACCAGCCAAGAGGATCAAACCTGGCCAGGCAAACTAATAATCTAGCAACACAAGAACACCGGCCGACACACCTTTGCCTTCGAACATGCCGATCAACTGCGCCCCCATGGCCATGGCAACATTAGAGAGGAGGCAGGATGAAAGCTTCTGGTCGTGCGTCATGAGGTCATAGCGTGGAGAGATGAAGAAGTAGGGAATGTAGGAGAAAAAATAGAGGAATCCCCCAGCAGCAGCTGCCACATTTGCTGTGAAGGCAAAGATAGTTGTGGGTGGGGGTGGAGAAACAACATTCAGAGAAAAACAGTAACCAAGAGTGGCACTTTAAAAGTCTAAGGCTGCAATCCTGTGCACGCTGAGACAGAAAAAACGACCTACAGTTCCCAGCATGCCCCAGCCTGGAGTTGTAGGCCTTTTTTTCTGTCTAAGCATACAGAGGATTGCGCCTTAAAAAATGTACTGTGAACTCTGGTTTACTGAAACCCGGTGGAGGCCGATAGCGCTGGTTTCGATGGGGCTGTAAATCTATTCTGGGTTTCAGTCAGAACCAGCCAGAACTGTAAAGGAGCTATCCAAAGTGCTGAACCCTATCCCCTCAAATGGGTTCAGCACCTTGGATAGCTTCTTTAGAGTTTGGGCTGGTTCTTACTGAAACCCAGAATGGATTCACAGCTCCACCGAAATCAGAGCCACCAGCCTCCACTGCTGAAACCACAACCACAGCCCCAAAACCAGCGTGTGAGGGGAGAAAAGGAGGGGTGGGGCAAGGGAGGGCCACGCCCCATCTCTGAAACAGGCCATTGTGTGCCAAGGGTTTTGCACACTCTTGCAAGTCTCCTGGAGCGGACTGGGCTGCGAGGTGCAAAACTGTGGCTTGTGGCAAATGACCCAGTCAATTCCCACCTCCCACCCCTTTACCAGAAGCATGGTTGAATCCAGGCAGGGAACAAAAGCCACAAGCTTTCATCGCCTCTGCATACTGAAGAATCCTACAGTACAGATGGAACCTGCAACAAAATGTTGCAGTGTGGAATACTCCTGTTCAGGGTTCCAGCCAGCCCATGTTCTTTTCTAGGATTCCCTACTTTGTTTCCCCTCCCCACAGTTTGCCGTTTCCCTCCCCTCCAACAGGCAGTCAGCATACCATGCCCACTGAGCGTGCTCAGGCCCCATTGGGTTGTTTTTCTCTCCCCAGAGGGTGCAATCCCATGCATGTTTAGACAGAAAAAAAAGCCCTACAACGCCCAAGATCCCTCCAGCCAGTCATGCTGGCTGGAGCATGCTGAAAGTGTAGGAGTTTTTTTTCTGTCTAAACATGCACAGCATTACACCCTTAGATGTTGTTGTGGGGGGGGGGGGGGCTAAAGAAAGCAAGATTAAAAAATGCAGCAAATAAATCTGCTGTCCTTCTTCTGCTGTTCACCTCTGCAACTCTGGGCTTTGAAAGCAACAACAGCAACTATGAGCATGGGGTGCCCTTCATGCCCAAAACGTCTGGAACGGCGGGGAACCATGATGTTTGTCTTCAGCCTTGAGATACTTCAGTGCTTTGTCTTCAGCCATGAGATGCTGTGTGGAGCAGGCTTCCCCAAGCTGCTGGCTGCCAGACACTTTGAACTCCAACTCCCATCATCCCCGATCATTGGCTATGCTGGCTGAGGCTGATGGAAGCTGGTGTGCAAAGCACCAGGCAGGCACCAGGCTGGGGAACGGTGTTGTGGGGTGTTCCTTCCTACCCCGCTCACCGGGAGAACAGAGGGACATGCCTCAGAGACTACGTTCCCGTGCCAAGTTGAACATGCCCCATGAAGATCCAGAAAATGGAGGGGAGGAGGGCTGAACATTGAGAATGCCAGACATTTTTTGTTTTTGTTTTTACATAAAACATCTACACCAAAGAAAATGGTTTCCTTTATAACAACCTTTCCCAAACTTGGCTCCCCAGATCACAGTTGCACTACAACTCCCATCATCCCTGGCCATACTGTCTGGGGAGGATGGCTATTATAGTCCAGCAACATCTGGAGAACCAAGGTTGGGAAAAGCTGCTCTATAAATTATGTTCCTATGTCCGCCGTTGGCACTGCAAGCCTTTCTTTTTGTACATCGGTGCTGGCTGTTAAGGAAAGAGACCCCTCTGCACAAGGCCCCGTGGCACACACACGTCTGACCGTGTGATAAAGCAAAGCTGGCTGGGGAACGCTGGAAGTTGCAGGACATTTTTCTGTCTAAGCCTGCCTAGGCTTTCACCCCAAGAGTATGGTCTGAAAAGGTATGGCAAACATTTCAAACGTGAGGATAAGCAGCAGCAAACGACCTCCGCAGCCTGAGCTCACGCAGAATTGTTCAGGCAGTCCAGTCCCCTTGAGAAGGGAATGCAAGCAAGTGAATATGAAGCTCAGGGGTTATGTGAATCGACAGCTCTTTTGCCCCGGTGGGAAAATGCCAAAGAAACACAGCTCACCTCTGGAGAAGAAGGTGCTGACCATGAAGCTGAAGGTGATGGACGAGATGGAGAAGACTGCCAGGAAGGTGAACACTAGAGTTGGGTCACTGCTTGTGAGCACCGCTCCTTGCTCACTCACCTGCAAAATCAATGCCCTCCAATGAGCCCCGTTATTCACTCAGTTCTCAGCACCAACATACAGAATGAAGAAACCCTAAAGATAGAGGAAGCACGGCAAGCAAGGAGTTACACGCATTAAGTCCCTTCTCCAAGCTGGTTGAAGGCAAACACTGGTGGCCTGGCTCAGACCATGTTCTGTAGGTATATGCACAGGATAAGGCTGCAAGCTTTAATCAGTAGATTAATCAACCAAACTTTTAGACTGACTCATTGGTGGGAGTCCACTTTAATTGGGGAGGGCATTTTTTTATCAGTGGGGCTGCATGTTATGGACACACTGTGTGTGGGTTGTTTTGGAAGCTGTTTTGATACTGGTGCATTACCAAAATAGGAAATGAAAGAGAAAATATTAAAAGTTACCCTTTCTTTCTTTTTAAATATTTTAATTTCAATTAAGTAATATTTACAATACAATTATTGAACCATACCATATATAAACCATACCATATATAAAAGTATAAATATAAATTTCCGTAAGATAATAAACATCAACAACCTGTTAAAAAGATGTCCGCTCTCTAACAAAGGGTGGTAGCTTTTGTTTATTAAGGGTGCAATGCTATGACAGAAGAAAATCCTATAATTCCCAGCAGGCAACAGCCAGCCATGCTGGCTAGGGGGTGCTGGGAGTTGTAGGACTTTTTTTCTGTCTAAACATGCATAGGATTGTGCCTTAACTTTTGGATATCTCATTTAGGCACCTACACTAAGGTTCTGGTGATGTGAAACAGTATTTCAATTCAATCTGTAAGTTAAAGGCAAATGATTAAATTAACTAAGAACTCCTGAATTCATTGACAGACCACCAGAAAGCTGCCCTCTATTTTTCACAGGAGCCATCAATAAAATGGGATGCTCATTTAAGTCTCCTGGAAAGTAACAGAACTAAGGCCAGAAAGAGTTGAGACATTTCAGTATCATGACTGGATCTCCCAACATTTATTTTTTCCTCTTAAAAGCAGCTGCAGGGAGCTCAGGCTTTGACTGGAGCAGTGGGGGGGGGGGGTCACACTCTTTTCGCCTTGCGCTTTCCTCAGATCTAAATCCCTCCTCATGCCCCAAAGCTGCTCTCAGCTCCTCAGCAGAAAAAGTTACAGTCACAACAAAGACACCTGTATTTCGCCCCCTACGGCTGGGTTGCTAACATGGTGCCCACGCACACCTCTCTTGGCGCCTACCAGCTTCTGTGCCCTCCTGATTTTTATTTTATCACTTAAGCATGTTTTTTAATTTTGTTTGTTCAAATTGAGAGGCTGGCATGCTGTAAAGTGAAAGGCTTCCCTCCAGCACCATCTTTATTTGGGTTCAAAAGAACGGTTTTGTGCTTTGAAGTTCAGACCCCACTTCTGCTATATGCTTAGGTGCTTGGCCAAGTTACTTTTCTTTTAGTCTCACTGGCTCACCTTCTGGGAAATGAGTGTTTTGTGACTGGCCATGCCCACTATGGCAGCCATTCTATGAATGGGCAAGCCCTCCTCCATGGACGCCATTTTTGAGACCTATGACATTCTCTCAAAATTCCAAATGTGCCCACTGACCCAAATAAGTTGGGAACCCCTGCGAAGAACTTGGCTGAAGAAAAACATATTTGCCCGCTGGTGGAAGGACAACAGAGAGGGGGTCCAGCCTAGCCTCCCTCAGCAAGGAGTTCCAAAGGTTGGGGATCCATGGCTAGGAAAAATTGTGGAAGAAGGGGGAGAGTCAGCAACTTTCCCAATGTCCTGCACAGCTGCTCTTACCATTCATTAGGGTATTATTATTACATTTATATCCTGCCTTTTTTTCCTCTTGCAAGGAACCCAAAGCAGCTTACATAGTCCTGCTCCTCTCCATTTTATCCTCACAACAACCCTGTGAGGTAGGATAGGCTGAGAGTCAGTGACTGAGACAAAGTCACTCATGAGCTTCAAGACCAAATGGGGACTAGAACCCAGATCTCCTGAGTCCCAGTCCAACACTCTGACCATTAAACCACACTGGCCTCAGAGTGGTTTTCACCATCCTTACCAAACCACAGCCTGAGGATCTCTCACTGTGGAATGAAATATGCTGTACCACCAACTCTAGGTGGCAACCCTGATGTAGATGCTAGTTTTAACTAGGTTTGGGGGAGAAATTTGTCCAATTCGCATTTTTATGCAAATGTACTACATTTGCACTGCCCGAACTCATAGACAAACTGGAACGCAGTTAAACATCAATATCCACACTTCTCCAAAGTTTGCAGTCAAAGTTCGTACATCCAAAAAATGCACCCCAAAATGCATTTATTATAAATACAGAAAGGTGAAAATATTACAGAGAAGTGCACACAAGAACACTTTACCTTAGGGAAAACCACCTTCAAAAATGCATAGAATTTGAACGTGCACGAAATGCATACATTTTGGAAAACATGCATGAAAATATGAATTCTTATGGGAACTTAAAAAAAAACTGGTTTGCAAACTGACGCAGAAACAGGAGGGAACAAACTTGAGGTAGGAAAAATGAGAAACTGGGTGAACTGAACTTGGTGGATTAGTCACTTTGACACCCACTGGAAGATGCTCACCTTAACACAGAAGAGCACAGTGACAAAGAAGATGGACGCCAAGAGGAAGAGGAAGAACATGAGGAACCAGGCGCTCCAGTGCAACCAGTTACTGAGGCCCATCATACGCATGTATTCCTGCAGACACAAAATCCAACATGACACCATGCAAAAGCAGATAAAAGCCATTGTTCTCCTTATAATTACTCCTTCTCACCATTACTCATCTCTTGAATCCCATACCTTTATCCCCTCCAAGAGTGTCATCCCAAGCATCAATGCAGCAGTCCTTTTGAGCAGAAGAGGTCACACAGCAAAGAAGCAGAACCTACGCACTGGGCACGTTCATCCACCCAAGCTAGTCTTCTAATCTGCTAGAACCAGCTGCCTCTCTAGTTCTGGTTTGCCATGAAAAGAGCAGCGAACGGAAGCTGCCCTTCAGTTCTGCCATCAACTCTGGAATTGCCTGCCCATTCCTGCATATACATAAGCAACGAGTGTGCCGTTATCTGTCTTTCGATGTACAATAGGTTGACACCTTGTGTATCATCAAAACTATAAGGACTAGAAACTTGGAGATGCTGGGGGGGGCATTAAATAAAAGCTAAGATGATCAGATGATCCTTAGTCCTTTAAAAGAGATGCCACTATAAATAGCAAAGTCCGCCTCTTTCGGATGCTCATTCTGCCTTTGGTATTGGAGATGAACCATTCCCCTTGTCTTTTGTTCTTGTTTCTCCTGCCATTAAAACAGGCGTACATGGCAGGCCTATCCAATTTGTGTGACCCTCCAAGCCAAATTCTGGTTTTGGTCTTGGAGATGAACCATTCCCCGTTTTTTTGTGTTTGTTTCTCCTGCCATTAAAGCAGGCATACCCGGCGGGCCTATCCAGCCAAATACAGCCCACTGGCTATGCATATATTCACCTATAATGTATATGTTCTCCAACACAAACCTGTTGGCGGATTTAGATCAGAGGTGTTAAACTTCAGTGTTCGGTATTTAAGCCCAAGCCAGAGTTCAACAAGCCACACCATGCCTTTGCTTTATTTGAAAACCAGGCCATACAGTTCTGCTTTCTCTCCCTCTCGTCTTTAAAAAAAAAAAAAACACGACAAAAGCCGAGACTCTTGGGAGAACACATTCTGGAATTCCAGATCCCCCAGCCAGCATTTGTTTGGTGAAACGGCAGAATGCACACAGCCTTGGCCGGCTGGCTTGCCAGGACCACTTCCCGTTGCATTACCTTCAGCTTCTTCTCCTTCTCGTGCACCACAGCGCGGACAATGTTGAGCGAGGTGTAGGTGAAGCTCAGCATGAGCAGCAGCGGAAGCTGGTTCTGAATGGCCAGGATGAAGAGGTCGTTAACGTAAGGTGGGTAAGGAAAGCGCCGAACCACCACCGTGAGTCTGCCAAGGAGATCTGCAGCAGAAGGGTTGGTGTGGTGCTGCATGATCGCCTTGTCCACAGTATGCTGTATTGTCAGGAAGCCTTCCCGGAAGTACCCTACAAAACCAAGAGCAGGGAGTCAGAAAGGTCTGTTTTAAGAGGCCCTGTTATACTGAGTATGGCCAGTAGTTTCTGCTCTGACAAGCTCCATCAGTGTCTCATCAGCCACAGTTAGGGATAATGGGAGTTGTTGCTGAAAACATCTGGAGGGCAACAGGTTTGGTAAAACTGGTGTTAACAGGACAGGTCCCTGCCCCAAAGAGCTCACAGCCTAAAATGTGACACAGAGGGAGAGGAGGGAAGTAGAAGCAGAGAGAAGCAATACGCCATTGTTTCAGTTAGATGTGCTCAGGCTTTGCACAGCTTGTTCCAGCCACAGAATTTTCCCATGGAATTACAAGCGTCCACTCCCTGGCTGTGCCTAGAGTTCAGGCTAATCTGTTCTAGCACACTTAATGTTCTAGTTGCCATTATAATTAAATGGACAATTAACAGCCTAATATTTGATTACAGATAAAAAATAATGGATGATCATAAATGTAACAAAGAGTGTTACAGCACCTTAGAGACTAACACATTTATTACGGCATAAACTTTCAGGGACCAGAACCTACTTTGCCAAATGTATGTCAGCCTGCAAGAAATACAGACAGCAATAATTACTCTAAAGCAGAGGTGGGCAATTTGTGGTCCTCCAGATGTTTTGGCCTACAACTCCCATGATCCCTCACTATTGGCTGTACAATTCTATCCCTCTGATGAAGGGCTCTGGCTCATGAAAACTTAAGCCATCATCATCTTCATCCTTTTCCTCACTGGGCCTAATATTTCCTAAGCACTGTACAGATATCAGAAGTTAAGACAGTTCCTGCCCACAGGCTCACAATCTAAATAAATGGGGAGGGAAGAGAAAAGTAAGCATTGGTTGGTCTCTGAATAGGTGTTCTTTCTGGAAGGGAGAGGTGAAGCAAGCTCCCTGCAGATGCCCCTTCTCTGACCACATATGAGGCCAGGTTGGTCTCTCCCCTTGCTGTGACATTCTTCCTAGGAGGCATGGGGTGACCCTTGGGCGCCTTGCTGATGGATGATGCTAATTAATGAAGGTGCCACAAGGCTTTTTGTTGTTTTTGCTGCTACAGACTAACCCATTTGGACTTCATGAGCATAAAACATGTTCTGCTCTTATCTTGTTTACCTCTTTGCCTTTTGGAGCATTTTGTTTTGTTCAGACAACTTATTTAGCCACAAGGGAAGGAGGATAGTCAAGTTTTAAGCAAAAAGACCTGACAAGAAGTTGAATATGGGCCTGGTATCCCTTAGCTTTGTCTCCCTTAACTTGTATTAACAAGACGCTTTCAAGACGCTGAACTAGAATAGTCCAGTACATCAAGTATTTGGTATTTTATTACACTTATATACCACAGTTCTGCCAATGCACTCAAAGTTTCACAGTTTAAAACAATGGCTTACAATTTAACAGATGCCATATAAAGGGAGGGGGGAAGTTACAGGGAAGATAGAGGAAAACCAAGAAAATTCAGGTACTATGTCCCCTGCATGAGATGGTTCTTCAAGGCGCTGAGCCAAATGGCAGCTGGTCTCAACTGAGTAGAGGATGGAGGTGGTTGCTGTCTCATCTCTTTAATTTTTGTGAACCGCCCAGAGAGCTTTGGCTATGGAGTGGTATAGAAACAAAATAAATAAATATTTTGGGCTGCATTAATAGAAGTATAGCTTCCAAATCCCGGGAAGTACTAGTTCCCCTCTACTCAGCACTGGTTAGGCCTCATCTGGAGTACTGTGTCCAGTTCTGGGCACCACATTTTAAGAAGGTTGCAGACAAACTGGAGAGGGTTCAGAGAAGGGCAACAAGGATGATCAGGGGACTGGAAACAAAGCCCTATGAGGAGAGACTGAAAGAACTGGGCATGTTTAGCCTTGAGAAGAGAAGACTGAGGGGAGATAGGATAGTGCTCTTCAAGGACTTGAAAGGCTGTCACAGAGGAAGGCCAGCATCTCATCTCGATCATCCCAGAGTGCAGGACACAGAATAATGGGCTCAAGTTACAGGAAGCCAGATTCCAGCTGAACATCAAGAAAAACGTCCTGATTGCCAGAGCAATACGACAATGGAACCAATTCCCTAGGGAGGTGGTGGGCTCTCCCACACTGGAGGCATTCAAGATGAGGCTGGAAAGCCATCTGTCGGGGATGCTCTGACTTTGATTCCTGCATTGAGCAGGGGGTTGGAATGAACCCTACTATTCTATGATTCTGTGAAATAAATAATAAACCAGGAGTGTTCTCTGGAATCATCAAATCTCTCAGGAATCTAAATCCCTACAAGTTACCAACACACCATTCTTTGTCTCTTTTTCCTCCCCACCCTCCACCCCGCTTTTTTCCTACCTACCTCATCCTCTTGCTGTATTGACATGTTTGAAAGACATCTCCGGGTGCTTTTGCCACCAGACAGAAGATATGTCATGCATATTGGCTGGCAAACTGCACGGGGCCTGCCTGGCAGAAAAATTTCAGCAGCCCGTGTCCGTGTTTCAATTAGGAGATGACTAACGCAAAATCGTGCCAACGCTGCAAAGCCATTTGTTAAGCTGCTAATGAAATGCATTCTGCTGCGGGTTCCTCCATCGCAACTGAGCCAAAGAGATCATGAAAGCGGGTCCAAAAGAGACAGGCATCATATCCAGCTTGTCCTTTGAATAGTAAATCAGCAGGCAGGTGGAAATAGGGTCTCCTGCTTCTAGCAGCCTGTGCTGGCTAATGACATCCTGGTTTTGCTCTGGTGCCTGGCGCAAGAGGCTTCTGGATGCAGCCTGGCTCCACTTGTAAGATGCAGAGCAGGATGGGTCTACTTTGCTTGCAGGGGGCAGACCTATTCTGAAGCAGAGTGAAGCCATTTCTATGGGTGCCACCAGTACCCGCGCCAGATTTTGGAGGGCTCATGGTCAAGTATTTGAAACGTTGTCACAGAGTGGAAGGCCAGGATCTCTTCTCGATCATCCCAGAGTGGTCTTGTAGGCCCCTTCCAACCCTGCTATGCTATGATTCAAGACCCCCTCCATGCCCCCCTCCCTTGGGGGGTCTGCCTTCTCACTGCCCTTGCTGCCAGCTGCTCCTCATTCCCTTTCTCATCATTGTGACCGCTTGCATGCTTGATGGGCAGAGAGCCAGGGAGCGAGTTGGCCGTGACATCCGCTGCTCCTCCTCCTCAGGTGGCAATGGGGGGGGGAGCAACTCCAGGGGGCTCTTGCCAGTGGGCCCCTGCTGGGGTGTGGGCCCTCGGCAGATGCCCAGCCGTGCCCACCCTCGACGCTGGGCCTGCCTCCGTGCTCGTATTTCATAGTAAGTATAGCAGCATCATGAGCACAGGACAACCGCCCTTCCTTCCCCTTTTCTTTTGGTAAACCGACGGAATGGTGCCTTTGGGCCTGCATACCTAGCATGCTAGGTCCGGTTAATGGAGAGCAGCAGCCAGTGCTGACTTCAGGTTCTTGAGGGACCTTGGACAAGACGACCGGAATGGCCCCCTCCCTCCCCCCGCCCTGGTCCCCAGCTGCTCTGTCTCCTCCGCCTCTGTCTCATCATGGCTGCCGCTTGCTTGCTTGACAGGCAAGGAGCAAGCCGGCAGTGGCGTCTCCTGCTCCTCCTCCTCGCCACTGCCATTGTCTGGGCCGGAGCGAGAGGCAGATGAACGAGCAGGTTGCAGCGGTGAAGACGAGGAGCAACTCCGGGGGGCTCTTGTCAGTGGGCCCCTGCTGGGGTGTGGGCCCTTGCCAGGTGCCCGACCATGCCTCCCCTTGACCCCAGCCCTGGCTGCCACAACAGGGCAGGAGATTATGTGTTCTTTAATTATATAACGACAGCCCCTCTCCAAATGTTGGGGGGGAGCCTTGCTTGCCCCATCGTTTGCCATCTGAGACGAGGGGCCCTTGCCAGCGTCAACAACTGCAGCTCAATGGTAGAATCCAACTCTAAGTCCTACTTAAAGTAGACCCATTGAAATAAATGGAACTTAAGTTAGTCATGACTAACCTAAGTCCCATTCATTTCAATGGGTCTGCTGTAAGTAAGACTTTAGTTGGATTCTACCCAATTAGTTCTTGTATAGGAGGGTTATGCACTGGCCATGAAAGCCATCCGCCATGACAGATGAATGCAAATTTCTATTACAAAAAAAAAGATACTTTTTTATCTTGTCTTTCCTCGAAGGCTCTCAGGGTGGCTACAAAATCATCCCCCCCTCCATTCTTTCTTCACGAAGGTAGGTTAGACTGAGAAAGTGCCGCTGGTCAAGGTCACCCAGGCAGCTTCATGGGTGCATGGGTGTCTGAACCACCCACACCATGGTCCAGCATTCTAGCGCAGCTTTCCCCAACCTGGTACACCTCCAGATGTTGGATTGCAACTCCCATCATTCCCAGCCAGCTCGGCCATTAGCTGCTCTAACCTCTATACCAAACTGGGATTGTTGTGAGGATAAAATGGAGGGCCACATAAGCCGCCTAGGGTTCCTTGCAAGAGGAAAAAAAACGGGACAGAAATGTAATCACAAATAAATAATATTAAATAAGGCAGCTTCCCACATTTCTATGTCCCAATGAGAAAGTGGTCAACTTTCATCATGAAGTCACAGCCCAGATACTACTTACCTGGCGTTCCTCCATCATCATACTTGGCTTCTCGGGGGCCCGGCAACTGGAACAGTGGGAAGAGGTAGCCGGTATGCCAGTCCCGGTCCCGGTTGGGGTTTAGTCCAGTCCGCTCACCTGGAGGGGCATTCCTAGGGCTGTATTTGAAACGTAGCTGGTAACTGACCTGCAAGAGAGAAGAAGTAAATAAGGAAAGGGAAAAAAATTGTAAAACCATGACTCCACCAAAAACTCTGAAAAAGGTAGAAGCTCATCTAGGAACAAGAGAGTGAGAGAAGGTCCCAGGGGGAAAGAAGGTAGAAACTGTTAGCATTTCACACCAGAGCACTATAGACAAGGGCTACTGTGGGAATCAGTGGCAGGTAGCCAACTGTTGATTGCTGTGGTCCATTTTTGTAGTCTTGAAGCCCAATTCATATTATTGCTTGCAGCATGTAGAGATCCCATGCGACCAAGCAAGTGTCTGAATCCAATATCCACAGGAGCAAAGCTCCTCATGTAAAGTTCTTTTCCACCTGATAATTATCCAGCCCGGTGCTTCAATTACAGGGAGAAGGGGCAGAGAGGGCCCACCCCCCTTACCTTTTGTGACAACATCCTTGGCTACTATTTTTAGAAGGATACAGGGGAGTCACAGCTTGGCTGAAAATGTGGGTGGGTGGAGAGAAGCAGGGCCTTTGGGGTTTTGTTAAGGGACTCTCTACTATTCCCTCAATAATTTGGTCCCTTGTCCAGCCTGGACAACCATCATGTGGGATGATGTACATCTCAATGCCTTCAGACACCCTTCAGGTGCTGGGTAAATGGGCTTTCAGATAGCCTCAGGATGGCATTCACCCCTAAGCCTTCACCATTCGATGACAGTACCATGAAGAAAGCACTGTGGAACTGCTAACACAGACTGAATGCCAGAAACAATTTCCCCATCACCTCAAGGGAATGGGAAAGTTCAGATGGTCATGTCTCAGCTTAATAAACCGAAATATGAACGAGCCTTATGGCTGCACATCAGCTTCTTCCCACGACCCAGCAAACAAATCAGGAAGTCTTTGTTTACAATTGTTTCCCATTTCATCCAATACAGGAAGCCGTGGTTAACAGTTTCAGAACAAGCCAGGATATAAAGCCAACTTCCAACTGTGGTTTAATGTGGCTTCTTTCAGAAGTGTTAACCGTAGTTTCCCAGTTCAGACAAAACAAGGAAGTCTATTTAATGGAAGGCTTTCTGGTTAGTTTGCCAGCTCACTCAAAGGGAGAAGGTGTGCTGGCAGAAGTCTCATTCACATCCCATCTTATTAAGCTGAGATATGAATGTCTGGAAGCAGTCAATGTGTTTCAATGGAAGCAGTCCACACATTTAGCTGTGAGTCGAGTGATCAGTCACAGAGTGACAAACATACACTGTGTAAATCACCCAATTATTATTCCAGAATGGTACCAGGAAGCCAGTGGGCTTTTCTATATTCAGCCAGTCACAATTCCGACTGTAGCTGGGGAGGGTGTGTGTGACACGATTGTAAATAACCCTGATATTCTAAGAAAAATTCAAGGAGGTGTGGAGCATCTTACTGTGGCATCTTGCTTTTGTTAAGCAAGGGCCTAGTTTAATCACATGCATGAAGCAGACAGAGAAAACGCTGAGCATATATTATATTCCACACACAGACACCCACGTATTAAGGATGTCTCATGGAAGGAAACCCAGTTTCCCAGTGCTGCAGGGTTCTTTGCTGCAAACAAACTAAGGATGATGTCATGTTTTCCATGTGTCAGGAAGGGTTTGTACACATGTTCACTGCATTCCAAGATGTTTGTTATCAGGGCAACAAATCTGTGCCCAACGAACCACTGCGCTGAAAACATCATAGCAGTTTTCATCTTAACACAGCTACTCTTTCTGCATTCTGGAATGGAAACCATCACAAATCAGCTGTGACTTCAGAGCAGGGAACCTGCAGGTTGTGCGGCCCAGATTAAGCTGCATCCCACTTTCCACCTGTGGGATGTAACTCTCAAATAATTTGGCCCAACTTTGTAACTCCCAAATAATTTTGTAACTCCCAAATAATTTGGCCCAACCCAGCTCAGGAGAGTGACAAAGGGGGAGAAGGAGCACCTCCTTTCCAACAGCTGCTTCCTCCCTGGAGCTGTTCTTGCAAGTTCCAGTCAAAACTGTTGCTTGAGAGAAAGTATACATAGAGATAGAGGGAGGCTCCTTAATGCAACAGCTGAATGTCACCGATGTTTTAGTTGTTTTATGGGGCTGTGGTGTTTTACTGATAATTGTCTTTAATTGTTTTAAATTTTTGTATGTCTGAATTTTGGTGTAAGACGCCTTGAGTCTTTTTTGGAGAAAGGCATCTAAGAAATGTAAGAAATAAATAAATACACTCATGCATATGCACGAGAATGAATTTGCATATCACGGTGCACAGAGGTACATTCTGATTAACACGTGCATTCATGGCTGCAGCCCACTAGCCAAGTTAAATTGTTCTCGTAGACACATGCGCATCTGTGCATGCGTGCGCATGCGCATGCACACACGTTCTCCAGCCCTGGTTTACAGACTGCCATTCATCGCCTTGACACATAGGCGGGGAACACTGGAGGAAGCCCGCCCAGAGAACCCCTCACCTGCAGTGGCAAGGGCTCCTGACTATGAGCGAAGCAGTGTTCAAATACAAGTCCAGCCAGCACATTGCCAGAGTGGTTATCAAACCGGATGTAGTCTTCAAAGTCTTTCTCAGATAGGAAGCCATGAGCTGCAAGGAAAATGAAATCCATACAATGAAAAAGAGGAACATCCAAGGTGTTTCATTCAGGACTAGACATTTTCCCATCCAAACACAGAATGTAAGAATACCAGCCCTGCTGGATCAAGGCCAAGGATCTATCTAGTCCAGGGTTTGGTTTCCAGTACCAAATGCCCTCTAGCAACTGTTATAAAGAGATAGAGTGCCTCTGGACCTATCCAAGATATCTGAAGGATTATCTCCTGCCATGTGAACCTGCCCCATAACTTATGATCATCATCATAGGCCCTGTTCTACATCCCACCACCTAAGGAGGCTGGGTTGGTGGGTGCTCAGCCTTTTCAACAGCTGCACCCCAACAGTGAAACTCTTGAGGGAGTTGAAATTGGCTCCCTCATTACTGCACTTTAGATAGGCAGCAAAGACCGTTTGGCTCCATTTGCTTGTTGTCGTTTCATAGCACCAACTTTAATTTTAATTGAATCTCTTTGATTTGATTTACGGTTGTGTCCCGTGTTTATTTTACGATGTGGAGGTATTTGTAATTGTATATCTCCCCAGACGCCTGGTAGGCAGAGAGTACGAGTCATAAATGTATTAAAAAAAAGAAAATACATATATTAACTAAGGGAAGAAATTATTTAATTGGGTAACCTTGAGTTCTAGTATTACGAGAGGGGGAGAATTTTTCCCTCTCTCCACTTTCCGCACCCCATTCATAATGTCTTGTTTGCATAATGAATTCCAGCAACAACATTTCTGCTGCTTTTCTGGGGCATTCTGGACCTTCATGGCTTGTGTGCTGCTAAAGCAGAGGTGTACAACCTTAGGCCAGGGGGCCAAATGTGGCCTTCCATGGCTTCCCCAGATGGCCACGTCCCATTCCCCCCCCAACTGTTTGGTGGTTTCCCAGCTTTTGAGCAGTTTTTCCCCACTCTAAAAGGTTAAGGTGCCCCTCCTGAGGCTTCGTTACTTGTAGTAAGAGCTTCAAGCTCAAATGGGCTGTTATTTTGGCCCCACTCATTTTGCCTTTGGTCCTGCCCACCACTGGAATGCAGCCCCTGAGAGCTTCTCTGAAATGGAACAGCCAATATTGTTGGAAGGGATGTGATCACATTGGTTCATACTTCCACCTTTGGTGAGAATGTTCTACAGTGCAGGAATTTTGGAACACGATTTTGCTGATTACTGTCAGGTATTTCTTCGTGTTCGACCGCTAGTAACTCCTAAAGCAATGCTGCTTCATCATTTTGACCCTATTGATCCTGGATTCCTGCACAAAGAACTTCTTAAGCCATTGTGTACAGCTGCAAAGTTATGTATAGCATGTAACTGGAAGCCCCCAAAGCAACCAGCTAAAGAGCAGTGGATTAATAAAATTTGGGAGTCTATTGAGTAGGTATAAACTTACTCCGCAAGTACAGCAAGCAAGGAATCCTCAGTAGAATGATATTATGGCAGCATGGTTTCCATTCATTTCCTATGTTAAGACACTTCAAACTTTTGATAAAGTTCCAAGAAAGTACAGTTGCCTATTTTTTTTTCCTGATTAATATGCACAAACTCACAAAATGACATACACTTAATGCACGCTCCTTTTATATGTTGTAGAACTTGCATTTTTACTTTCATTAGATACTGAGGTCTTACTTCGGTCGTTTCACTGTAGATGTTCCATAAGCCTATCATAGAATCATAGAATAGTAGGGGGCCTACAAGATCATCGAGTCCAACCCCGTGCTCAATGCAGGAATCCAAGTCAAAGCATCCCTGACAAGTGGCTGTCCAGATTCATCTTGAATGCCTCCAGTGTGGGAGAGTCCACCTCCTCCCTAGGTAATTGGTTCCATTGTCGTATCGCTCTGACAGTCAGGAAGTTTTTCCTGATGTTCAGCCGGAATCTGGCTTCCTGTCACTTGAGCCCATTATTCCATGTCCTGAACTCTGGGATGATCGAGAAGAGATCCTGGCCTTCCTCTCTGTGACAACCTTTCAAGTACGTGAAGAGCGCTATCCTATCTCCCCTCAGTCTTCTCTTCTCAAGGCTAAACATGCCCAGTTCTTTCAACCTCTCTTCATAGGGCTTTGTTTCCAGTCCCCTGATCATCTTTGTTGCCCTCCTCTGAACCCTCTCCAGTTTGTCTGCATCCTTCTTCAAGTGTGGTGCCCAGAACTGGACACAGTACTCCAGATGAGGCCTAACCAGTGCTGAGTAGAGGGGAACTAGTACTTCCTGGGATTTGGAAGCTATGCTTCTATGAATGCAGCCCAAAATAGTATTTGCCTTTTTTGCAGCCACATCACATTGTTGGCTCATATTCAGCTTGTGATCTACAACAATTCCAAGACCCTTCTCACTTGTAGTGTTGTTGAGCCACATATCCCCCATCTTAGTCTGTAACGTATCAGTGACAGACTAAGATTTCTAATGAGTTCCTTTGTTTCTTTAGTGAGTTTGATTTATTATTACGTACGTTCTTCTTTTTGTTGCCTTTATGTTGTTAAACTTATTTCAAAATAAAATAAAATTTCATGAGCAAAAAAAAAAAAAAAAGGCACCAGGGATTATGCTACAGGAGGTGGCCTCTATACACAGAAGGAAACATTTGCACACAAGTGGCCCTGCTTAGTTTCTCACCTTTGATACTGATATCGAGAGCCTCCACCACGGTCTCAACAACGCTCCTCACAGCTGTGTTGTTGGAGGGGATGTACGCCAGCTCCCAGGGGCCTCCTGGGTGCCAGTGATGGAAGAAACTGGGCAGCTTGTCTACTGGCATGTCATGGTAGATGGTGGCATTGGGGTGGTTGACTGAGTGCACTCGGTGGCGAAGGGCAATGAGGATCGCAGCAAACAACAGCGGCAGGCAGATCTCGATGACCGTGACCAAAATCTGGCGTTTCTGTGGAACAAACCAGGGGAGCGCACATTCAGCTCAATGCAAGAGGATGTAACTGAACTACCCATAAGCATGTTGAAGCTTATGGGTAGATCAGAAAACCATCAGTGCTTCCCCAACATGTGGACAGGTCGAAGTGAAGCCTCACATGCCCTGATCCGGCAATCAGCTTGTGCATGTGCCCCAGGAGCTGAGAGCATGCAGAGCATGTGCTCTGCCACAGAGGGTGCATTTATTTACTACTACATTTATATAGCTGCCCTATGACACAAAGTCCTCACAAAGGTTTATCCCAGCCGCCCTCCACCTGGTACCCTCCGGATGAGTTGGAGCACAACTCCCATAATGGCTGGGGATTATGGGAGCTGCAGCTGAACACATTTGGAGGGCAGCTGGCAGGGGAAGACTGGTTTATCCAGAGACCCTGTACACTTGTAAATTGGTACAAGATGCAGCGGCGGCAGGCTGCTGATGTGGATCAGGAACTGCTATCCACTCTGGTCTGAACGCACATCTCCATCAACTTACTGCTCATTGCTGCTAGAAAATAAGAACCGCCTTGATATGTCACAGCAAGGTCCATCCAATCCAGCATTCTGTTCCTGCGACAAATTATCCACCAATTTATTGTATTCTTTTAAAAAGCCATCTTGGGGGCAGTGACAGCCATGCTAGCCATGCACACCCCTCTTTTGTAGTAGGGTACCTTTGCACCTCAGCAGCAGACCACATGTTTTGCATGCAGGTAGTCCTAGGTTTTAATCCCTAGCATCTCCAGTAGGGCTAGGAGATCTTGCCAGAAACCCTGGAGAGCTGCTCTCAGCCAGTGTCAACAAATGGAACAATGGTTTGTCTTGGTATAAGGCAGCTTCCAATGTTCCTGTGATGTAGCCTAAAATGTGCTGTGGCAGCTTTGAGACCAAAGGTTCTTCCAGATGAGGCTTTGATTGTGCCATCACCTTGCCTCAAGCAAGAAATTTTATGGGGAGGTCCAGACAACATCACCTTCCATTTGTAAGCCTCCCACGTACTCTGGCCTTGATCCCTCCCTCTGGGTCAGAGGTGGAGGCAGCATTCAGTGAGCCACTGTTTTTCACCCCAGGACTTTCTAGGCCAGAGGATGTGGCTTTACCGGACTCTTTGGACTGAGAGTACACCCTCCTGCCCAATGCAGTCTTCACCACCACCATTCAGGAGGACTCAGCAGCTGCAGAATCAGACAAAGGCCCGTTAAGAGACAGGCAGCCCCTCAGAGGGGGTGGGGTTAACAACAGACCCAGATCAGCCAGATTTCCTAAGGCCTCAGAAGACCTCTGCATGTTGCTGAGACAACAGCACTTCCTGAGTGAGCTCCAGCCAGCATAGTTCTGTCCAGGGTCCTGACAGGCCCTGCCTTGCCATCCTGCTTTGTTGCTCTTGACTCTGCCTTGCCCATGTAGTAAGCGCAACTGATTCAGATCAGCTCCTCTGGGAACTTTGAGCTGAGCTAGACAGGACACTGTTATTTCATGGCCTTTTCACACACAAAAATTAGGAAGGAAAAGATGGAATAGCTTCACAATGTCTTTTGATTGATAGCACTAGGAGCCCTCTGTCTGGAAGAACCCAGCGTGCCTTTCCAACCATTCTGTTTGTAATGCAATAAATGGGGAGCCATTTTCAGGGCATCTCTCTCTTACAGGTACATCACAGTCTCTAGGCACTCAAATCCCAATTTCCTGTTGTGTGGAAGCAGGTAGAAAATCAGATCCAATCTCTACTTGTGCTCTTTTATAGCACTTGCTGTCAAAAGCGTGTAGGTGTCTGGATCACCCGTTAACCCATGAATAAGAGCTGTCAATCTTTGTAAATGCTGCCTGTCTTGTGGACATATGATCAGGACTGACCAGAGCTATTGCAACTGTCTTACAAACATCATACTTAACTCTGCACAGTTCAGATTTATCATGCCAGCAAGTAAAAGTTATGTGGCAGATGTTAAGCAGGTCCTGAGAAGTAGGTTTGGGTAAAGACTGTGACTTTCCCATGGCCATCAATTGCTTTGTAACCAAGTAGAGAATTTAACTCAAAGGGCTCCCCAGTCCAAAACACTATCTACTACCACTTCACTGGTTTCACACATAGGGATGTCAGAGAAATCTGCAATGGATTCAAATAAATTTCGATTTGTATGAATCCATCCTGCAGATTCTGCACCAGACTGGCTTTTTCTGAGTCTTGCAGATTCTGTGGACTTGGGGACCAGTTGGGGGGGGGGGGAGCTAATTTGCTAATGTGCACTTGCACAAATGTGCTGATGCGTATTAGTGCATTTGCGCAAGTGCGCATTTGCGCTAATGTGAGTTAGCGCAAGTAGAACGAAGTTCTGGTTTTAAAAATCTGATTCCGTCAGTGAGTGGACGATGGAGTGAAAGATGCCTGACAATCCACAAAACCCGGACAGAATGGATTTAACAAAATCCATATACCCCTATTCACACATAAATGTGCAACCTCCATTAGGGGAAGGACCAAAGTTCAGTGGTAGGCCTCATGCTTTGTATGAAGAAGACTCCAGCTTTAATCCTGGGCAGTTAAAAAGATCTTAGGCAGCAGAGCTAGGCAAAAACTCAGCCTAAGACTTTGGAGAACAGTTGCCAGTCACAGCAGACAATCCTGGTCTAAAGATGGATCAATGGTCTGGCTTGGAATAAAGAGGATACGTAGGCAAAACCAGCCTGCAATATAGTACAGATGGTGCAGGCAGGCTATGCAACTAGCATACTGATATGGAATAATAAGTCCCTGCCCCATGACCAGGTAGGTGTCCCTTCATGGCCCTTTGATTTGTAACAGAAGATCCATTTACATCTGACAGGTGCAGTAGGCGAGAGACTAGAGGAGATTAATCTTGGCACTGGGTCGCTGGATTAAATCAGTGATTAAATCAATAAACTCCTTTAATCAGCCAGCAAAGACATGATCAATGTTTAAAATGGAACACAAACAAACAACAACTCCCAGTTGGGAGTCTTGCACAAGTTATTCAGGAGAAAGAGCTTTACTTCAGAATGGTCTGTAGGTGTTTACTTTCTTCACTTTGTTTCCATAAGAAGGATCACATTCAAAGAAATCATGGGAGGCTGAAGATGTTACTGCAGGCTCCAACCGCATGGATACATTTAAATCAACTGATGTGTTTTTAAAACAAAACAACCCCATGGAGCACAGTCCTAGGGACCCCTTAGTATGCATGCCATGTTTCACGTGTCTACGTTTCATGGTCTTAGCACTATGGCACTGACATTCTTAAGAGAGATTCAGAACGTTTTAAGTTCATGAGTGATTTTATATAATTTTATATATGTTTGTGTAGATGGTATTTATTTGAGCTACAGATTCAGAATATTCTATATGAACTAGGTTTGTATTAACTTTATGTCAATATGTTGTCTTTGTATTGTTATCTAGTATCTTTTGTCAAATGTTTGCTTTCTGATTGTCTGACGACTATATACCAATAAGCAAATCCAATATAAATCTAATGTGCGGTTAGGCAGGAGTTGCCTTGGTGAGTACTGCCATTCTCTCGCTGCCTGGGGCTTCGAGTATTTCTGAAAACCATGGGGATTCCATATAATCTTCTCCATTCCCATCCCCCCTGCTTTAAACAGTTGCCTTATGGCCTATGTAGAAAACCACATTTTAACACAAAGCCAAAGATGTCAACAGTATATAAGCCAGGCAGATTGTCCTAGTTTTGGTAGCTACATGCATAACTAACCTACATTTCAATCCTCGGCTGATCGCCAACACCATTTCCTTAGGGATTATGGAACACCCAACTTTACAGTGGGTGTGTGTGTCTGCAGATGCATGGGTCTGAAGTTTCTGACACAGCCCTGAAAGCCTTATTACAGCCTTCTCCAACCTGGTGTCTTACAGATGTGTTGGACTACAACTCCCATAATTCCCAGCTATTAAAGACTAAATTCCCTGGCTGGGAATTATGGGGGTTGTAGTCCAACACATCAGGAGGGCAACAGGTTAGGGACTTGCCCTATTGTATCAATGATATGTCCAGCCATTAAAGACTAAAAAAGGGAAAAGATCATGAACCCCCAAAGGAAGGGGCTTACCTTCCCATTTCAGCCTAGACTATGTTTTTCAGAGCCCTGTTACAAGAAACCCCCACTCCAAATGACATGTTGGAGAGGGTGAGAATTCAAGACAGGGGTGCCAATTTTGGCAGCATCCTGTATCATCCACATTTAGTTCCGCCCTCAGACGGCAAACATGGCGGAATTCTCTCCCTAAATACATTAGACTGGCAATTGTTGAATGCAGCAGATCTTTGTAAGGGGGTGTGTGTGTGTGTGTGTGTGTGTGTGTGGTGTGACTTTCCATATATAAGCAGTGGTATAACTTTCTATCTAGTTTTCTTTTTTCTGGAATCAAATGTTACATTTCCCCTTTATTACATGACTTCCATTCCGTGACAGAGCATTATTTAATGAGCCATTCCTATACTTCTGGAAGAATGTTGTTCTTGTTCTTCCTGTTCTCAAACTTGTTCTTTCAAGTTTGTCTGTATTTAGAGCATTTTTATCTTGCTCCTCAGTCAAAAAGGCTCCCGGAGTGGAGTACAAATAAGCAGTAAAAGAAGGCAGTCACTGCCCACAGGCTTAACAATCCAAAAAGACACAACACACGAGGAAAAAGAAAGGGGGGGGGGAATTAAGGGTGCAATCCTATGCATGTTTAGACAGAAAAGAGTCCTACAATTCCCAGCATGCCCCAGCCAGCTGGCTGGGGCATGCTGGGAGTTGTAGGACTCTTTTCTGTCTAAACATTTTCATTTATTTTTAACTATTATTACATTCCTATCCTGCTTTTTTTCCTCTTTCAAGGAACCCAAGGTGGCTTACATAATCCTCCTCCTCTCCATTTTATCCTCACAACAACCTTGTGAGGTAGGTTACACTGAGAGCCAGTGACTGGCCCAAAGTCACCAAGTGAGCTTCATAGCTGAGTGGGGACTAGAACCCGGATCTCCAGAGTCCCAATCCAACACTGTAAGCACTACACCACACTGGTTCTCAACATGCATAGGACTGTGCCCTAAGTCTTTCAGCAGGGCTGGTGGAATGGCCTCATTTCCCCCTAATCTCCCTCAACACAGCCTGCTGGAATGGCTGTGAGTGTTCAGGTGTAGTCCCATTGTTTATATGGCCAAAACAGCACCATTCAAGCATAAGAGGGAGGTATCAGCAGATGCAGGAGAACAAACAAATCTTTAGGAAAACGCTTACCTGGGGGGAACGCCCCATGCAACCCATAAAGGCTGTGTGCACTCAGTGACTACAGAATGTTGGCTGACTGACTGGGGGGCAGGATGTAATGAAGTATTATGGAGGAGGGCATGGCTGGCTGACCGACTGGAATTGTGAACAGAAACACTGTACACTGCAACATTTTGTTGCAGGCCCCACATGTCTCTACTGTCTTTTCGATGCCAAGCTAAGGCCATCCTGTTTCTCCACGTTTTTAATGGCAACTAATATCGATGAACTGCAACCTGCTTCTTATTTATTCTTTTTTAACTGCTATTTTTCTTTTCTTTGCTGCTCTTAGGGTCTGTTTTTAATTATCTCTTGTTGAGATTTCATATTGTTTTTAATGGATTTGCAGGCCCCCTAGAGAATTACCTAGAGGTGGGAATAAACATTTACGAAATGAATAAATATGGTCAAACATGTGGCAGGCCACATAATACAAGGCTGGTAGCCTGTGCTCACATCGGTGGTCACCGATTCTGCAGGCAGATTAAAGTGACTAGATCCTTTCTTCCTGCTGTCTGCATTCCAAGTTTAAATCAGAAGCAAAGGAACTAGTCCTTGGTGTTGCACTGTCAACTAGCCCTCAGCTGAAAAGTAATTAAGCTACAAGCGGTAGGGCAGTGATAATTCCAGAAGTAAACACAGAACTTAAAGGGAGGTACAACAGAAGCAGAGATGCACCCATAAGAAGACAAGCGGTCTGAAGTCTCCATTGTTTTGCATTGCCACATGTGGAAGTAAGAGCTTTGAGCTAAAATATGCTGGTATTTTTGGCCCCTCCCCTGTTTGCCCTTGGCCCCTCCCACCACTGGAATGTGGCCCCCAAGTGCTTCTGAGATGGAATTTCATCCCTCGGGCTGAAATAGGTTCTGCACCCCAATTTATGATGTTTGTTTGCTGCCCCATCACATAAAGTTCTCTGGGCAGCTTAGAATAAATGTCTTACCTGCAAGATGTAGTTCTTCCAGAGAAGAAGCCTGAACTGCCGTAGCACCACCATCCTTTACTTAGGAAGGGAGAGACACAACCACCCAGGGCTCTGCAGAAGATGACAATATGAGCTGTTAATTAAACATACAAAGCACATCCACGATCAGGCAAGTTGTTATTTGATGGAGGGACTGCTCCAATAACTGTTCTATTAAATCTGCCTCTATGTCAGAAGAAATGTGTAAATTATACAACAGAAATTTATCAACTCCCTCTCTCTACCTGCCACAGCCTCAGTCCTGATCAGTCCCCTAAGGACTGGCTATTTCCAGTTCTTAAAAGTATACATGTGACCCTAAGCTACATGTTTAATGTCACATGTAGTTTGTCCCGCTGTGATTTATTTATTAGTAATACTTGTATACCACTTAATGTAGTAGAATCTCTAAGCAGTTTACATATAAAAATATTAAAACCCACAGTTAAAAATACATATATAATACAATTTCACACCAACAAAATTCAACTTCCAACAACAAAGGTAATATAGTAAAAAAGGACAGGAAAACAGCACCGCATCATGATGATCATTTATAAGCCAGGGAAAGCTTGCGTGAACAAGGACATTTTCAGGAGGCATTTAAAATACACCACTTTTTCTGCATAATACACGTATTTGCTGCACTGAATTGTCTTAGCCTTGAATGGAAAACAGCCTTAAGGGATAGAAAGTACGGGGTAAAAATATTTTTATGAATAAAAAAAAAAAATCATTTTAAAGCTCAACTCCATCACAACAGGGGAGCAGAATGATGCTGACTAATATTGAGGCAGAGAGAGATTAGAGATTCTCTACATGGACACAAAGATGCTGTGGCACCAATGGAGGGGTTTAAAAAACAACAACAACCTCCCACGTGCAGGCGGGGTTGATATGGGGATGGGAGTGAGTTGGGGGGAAGGTTTAACACCCCCCTCCTCTTTCAATTCTCCCGATCCGCTTACTCAGTGGAGGGTGGTGGCTCTGGTGTCAGTGGGGCAGTGAATTCGCTCCGGATTTCAGTCAGAACTAGTCAGAACTCTAAAGCAGCCATCCAAAGTGCAAAGCAGGTGAGCAACTCAGTCTGCTGCCCATGTGCTTGACTGTAGATGGGCAACTTCGAGGCCCCCAGACTATCCCTTCTTTATCTTTAAACTGACCTTAGACTAGACTTAAGACTAGTAGAATGTGCCACAAACACAAGGCAAGAGCTACAACTATGCGCAGAGCCAACAAATCAAGCACACGATCTCAGCCACAGACGACATGTCAAGCCACAAGACAAAGAACAGGCCGATACGTAGCATGTCATCAAGGAATTAAGCATTTGTAAAATCGGTGCCTTTAGAAGATGGGGCTGGAAACTGTTTGCCCGTTTTACAGACGAAGTACACTACCGAAATTTAATTTTCTAAATATTTCTATTGGTTAAATACCGAGACCCCAAGACGATGATAAAGTAATTCCCACACATACCCCAAATTCCACCCCTGTTTGCTCATGTAAACTTTATCAGAGGAGGAGCTGCTCCCTGTTATCCAGGCCGGTCCTGCCATGGACTAGGAGTGAGTGCCAGAGTCATCAGCCATGGGTAGAGTTGGGTTGCTGTAGGCCTTAAATCCCTGAATTCTTCCACTATGTATTTGAGCTAGTGCTTCTGTGTGGGAAACCACAGGCCTCCAGAGGTACAAGTAGATCACTGGTTCTTTGCCTCACTTCACCCCTCACTGCTGGGATGGGTCTCTACCCTTGCCTGTCCTTGTGTTCATTTATTTTATTACAGATACATAAACCACCTTTCTTTTTGCAACACAAAAACTCAAAGCTGCTATGCTGGATAATGGCAGGGGCCTCCCTCTCCTGATATAATTTGGCCCACCTATTTATACTCTTAGTTCTCCCTGGAGGTGCTGCACCAACATCTGGGCTTCGTCAATGTCTGACTGCAGGTGTGGAGCTCATAAGACTGAACACTCCACTGTAGTAGTAGCAGTAGTGGTAATATCCCTTGATATAGAAAGCTAGCATGTCAGGAAGGAGAGGTTCTAGATTAGCCTTCATGTCATGCTAATTTTCTATGTGGAGGGACTTTCATTCCCACTTTTTGTATGAGCATTCAATCCTGTGTGCTCCCCATCCCTGTAGTTTGAAGCGGTACAGCCCGGACACAGGCTTACCACTCCAGTGAGAACTAGGCCTCTGGCGTAAGAGAGCCCCTAGTGTATATAATTCAAAGATGCCTTGCCTTTCCCATTTTCACTGTCTGGCCCTATAAACATTTCCAGGGTTCCTCGGTCCTGCCGTGTCTTGCTACATTGCCCCTATACCTTCCTGGGCTACCATTCTGGAATGGTTCTCTGCTTGCCTTTCTGTCCCGTGGTTTGCCTCTTGGTCAGATGCGGCAGCCTCACTATTTCACTGGGAAATAGTGAAGATCCAGGTTCTTCTGCTCTCCCCCCGCTATTTACTTTCCTAGCCACCTAATCCACTTAAAGCAGGGCTGTTGAATCTCAGGCCCGAAGGCTTCACCCCTTCCCCACATCACCACGTGGTTCCCATCCAGTTCCCCCTTACCCGCTATTGTTTGGTGGTTTCCCAGCCTTTGCGCAATTTCTTTCCCATTCTAAAAGATTGAAATGCCTGTCCTAAGACTTGGTTATTAGCAATAAGAGCTTTAAGCTAAAAACTGCTGGCATTTTTTTCTATTTTGGCCCCTCCCCCCTTTGCCTTTGGAGCCACCCACCACTGGAACACGGCCCCCGAAAGCTTCTCTGAAATGTAATTCGGCCCTCAGGCTGAAAGAGGTTGAACACCCTAGTTAGCGTGTACACTCTCTTGGTAACTAAGCCAAAGGCATTCACACTGGGTGAGAAAAGATTAGTTAGAACACAACAGAACAATGTTCACTTAACAAAAAAGGGTTTATTAATAAACTGAAAAAACCACAGAATTGTAGTCATGAGTAAAATGTTTCTAGATTCATATAATTAACCTACCTGCCTATTTTATCAGCTAGGGAATATCTTACACAAGGCAGTCATTTCGCCTCAGGAATCAAAATCTCTTTTTATCTCTGTCTTCGGCAACAAAAATGTAACATGGAATACAGACAGCAGAACCCCTGCTAACTCCAGACCGAAGACACTTAGCAAAAACCACTGGCTTTACATTTATAGGAATCGTGGCTGAAAAATTAATGCAAATGAATAACTTGCTTCAGGATATAGGGCAGGGCAAGTGTGGACTTGTCCCATCCATTGTATATTCAGGGTTAGGCATGAAACAAGGATCAATAAATAGTATTTCATGCAGTCTTGGCCCTTCGAGATGGAGATAGAGGGACCCATTCAGACACAGGCTGATGGACCATTACAAGTGGAATTTGTAACAAACGTTACATTGTGGGACGCTCTTGTTCAAGATTCCAGCCAGCCATGCCCTCTTCCAGGATCCCGGGGTTTCTGTCCCTGCCCCCAACACTCAGTTAGCATTGTGCCGCTACTGAGCATGTTCAGTCTTCACTGTGTTGTTTTTCTGAGCGGGGCGAGGGGGCCACCTTAAGTTTCCTTCCCTTCCCCCCACCCAATTTTTTGTACTTCTGAAAACTTTAGGTTTCCCCAGAGCATGCTGATAACCTTCTTGTACATGGGTGGTGCTGTTTTGGCTACGTAAGAATTGGCACTTGGAGAATGAGTTTGCTATTTGTATTTTGGATACTGAATGTCTATAATTTAAAAGGTTACATCAGCTCTCCATGGAAGGCTGCTTCTTTTCTAGAAAGTGAAACAGAGGAGAACTTTGGAGAACTCTCAAGGCTATATAGAGCATTGTCTTCCTTGTGACAAAAATAGGGAACAAAATATTCCTGCACATAAAGGGAGCATGTGAAGAATGCTTAGAGAGAGACTTAGCTCTGCTTTTCTTCCTTCATGAGAAGTCAGCCCCCTGGGGAATCCCAAACTGTTACTTGCTCAATTTAGGGAGAGTCACAAATTTGAAAACTTTTAATCTGAAGGGCTGTCAAAAAGTTGCATACAGTTTTATTGCATTATATTTATTCTTACAGCTCAAGAAGCAGAGAACTTTCTCTCTCAGTCCAATCCAGTCATTCCAGATGCTACATTTATCTGGGTCAAAGCACATCCTGTGTTCAATCCACCACAGAATACATTTATAGCATTTTTATTTTTTGATGCTATTATCATGAGCTTTTATTTAAGCTCAGTTGTTGTCAGCGTGGACACTGAGCCCATAGAATCCCGGAGTACTTCTGATGCTGAGGAAGAGCAGTCGCTCCTGGGAGAGGAGCGCGCTCCTCTTTCCCAGGACCAACAGCTGACGGAGCTTCCTCCCACCCACATTCCTAGTTTAGAAAGCAGTCCAGGGAGTGACCCAGCACAGATAGCAGACTGGGTGAATGCGCGGCGCAGACGCAGAGAGTGGCGCCAAATGGAGGGCGCGGAAAGGAGGCGTCGCGCCCGGTTCGCGCTCAAAGAACGGTTGCGCCCAGAAGATCCAAGGGAAAAGGGGAGGGATTCTCCCTAGTCCTTATATTCAGGGGTCTGCCAGTAATTGCCTTTCAAACGGGGACCAACTGTTCCAACTTAGGGCATAGGTTCGGTGCTGCTCAGATCTAGTTGCTACCTGTAGAGTTGTTAAGTTGTAAAAGAAGAATAAAGCTTTGAAAAGAATCCCTTTGTCTGTGTCTGGACTTGGCTACTGGATTAGACTGAGAGAGCCCTCCAAGGAGCCCTTGACAGTTGTAACCAGGGATCTTTTTTCTGTGTGTCCTATGCAGGCAAAATAGTAACACAAAAAATATGTTTGGTCTCTGGAAAGCTAATAATACAAGGCTTATTATCTCTAGCTCCCTGACAGGCAGTCCGTGCGAAGGTCCATGAAAATCACCTTTTTGCAACCAGATTTCAGGTGTGGAGGCAACAACAAACAGCCATAAAGGTAAAGGTCAGCACCCGTTTCAAGAACACATAGCAACAGTCAGTCAAGTAGACACAACAGATGAAAAGATTTTTGCTCGCTCTCTAAAATAGCACCTTAAGCCAGGAAACTTCTTGTTGGCCTTTGAGCCTCCTCACTGGTTGTGAGCCCAATGCATTCACATACACACTGCAGTGGAATCCCTCCATTGCCCCTCTCTCATATACTTACACACACACATGCACGCGCACGCGCACACACACACTTACACTTCAACATATTCTGACGCAGGATAAACTATGAGATATAATTTATGCGTTTGAAGTCACAACCTTAGCCTCCCCCTCGGGCTTGCCCACTCCCCTCTCTTCCTTTGGCCCAGACGTGAGGAGTTCAGAAACTGGCACTTCCATTTTTTGTTAACCAAGGCTTGTCGTGACATCCAACCCCAACAAATGGTGGATAATCTTAACTATGGTTTGCTTGAAACAAGCCAACTTCAAACTATGGTTTATGAATGCAACAGACACCGGTAGAACTTTCCCTGTAATTGGAAGGCGGGGCACTGAACTGTGGGGAACAGGGCTTCCAAGTTCATTTCTATTTTCACCTGGGAAATATTATGCAAACTGGGAAAAGGCCCGAGGCCCCTCATCACCTCTTGAGTTGTTTGAAACATTATAAATGCTTCTAAGTAGAGAGGTTCTTAGGTGCTAGATGCATTCAGGGCTTGCGTCAAGTGTAGGCATGGTTGGGCACCTGCCATGGACCCACAGCCCAACAGGGGACCTCAATGACAAGAGCCCCCTGGATGTGCTCCTCCTCTTCATCACTGCAGCCTGCTTGTTCACCTGCCCCTTCCTTTGTCTCAGACAACAGTGGTTGTGAGAAGAAGGAGCAGTAAATGCCACTGCCGAGTTGCTCACTGGCTCAATGAGAAAGAGGATGGGGACCAACAGAAGCTGGTGGCAATGGTGGTGAGAAGCAAGACTCACTGTGGGAGAGACCCATTGCTCAAGGGCCCTCAAAAACCCTGAGCTAACACTGGATGGATTGATTCAGTGCACCAATACTTGCAAACTAGATATGGTCTGTGATGTGCCTATTGATGAAAGGAACATAAGAAGCTGCCTTTGAAAATGGTCTGCGGTGGCTTAGTGGTTAAGACGCTGAACAGCAGACCAGAAGGTCAGCAGGACAGCAGTTCGAGACCCGAGTGCTGTGTGACGGCGTGAGCTCCCGTCTTCAGTCCCAGCTTCTGCCAAACTAGCAGTTCGAAAGCAAGAAATTGCAAGTAGATAAATAGGCACCGCTTCAGTAGGAAAGGTAACAGCGTTCCGTGCACCTCGGTGTTCAGTCATGCTGGCCACATGACCACGGAAGCGTCTTCGGACAGCGCTGGCTCTTCGGCTTAGAAATGGAGATGAGCACCACACCCTAGAGTCGGACACGACTGGCTGGGGACACCTTTACCTTTTTAACTTAAGCTGGACCAATTTGCGCAGCGAGATTGTTAATGGGGAGCGGGGACTGGCCAATGTGATCATATTATGCCAGTACTTTTCCACCTGCACTGACTGCCAGTCCATTTCCGGGCCTGATTCAAAGTGCTGGCATTAACATTCAAAGCCCTAAATGGCTTGGGGCCAAGTTACCTGAAGGATCATCTCCTCCAATATATACCTGCCTGGACCCTAAAATCATCTTCAGCTGTCCTTCTCCAGGGGGCCCTGCCAAAGGAAGTGAGGTGGGTGGCTACTAAGAAGAGGGCCTTTGCTGGTATAGCACTCTGGCTGTGGAATGTGCTTCCCGGAGACACTCACCTGGCGCCCATGTTGGGCTCTTTTCAGTGCCAGGTGAAGACCTTATTTTCCCAGACATTTTAATCTTTCAGTATCTGTTTTAAATCTGTTACTGTATTTTACATCCTTGCACTGCTGCTAGGTTTTATTTTGGTTTTTATTTGTATTTAATACTATAGTTTTAAACTTTTATATTGTATTTTACAATGTTGTATTTTATGGTTTTAATTGTTGTGAACTGCCCAGAGAGCTTCGGCTATTGGGAGGTATAGAAATGTAATAAATAAATCTCTCCGGTCTTACCCAAAAAGCACCTGCCCTCCCAGTTCAGTACTAAATAATGCAGTCAGCAAGAAGGGAGGCTGTTTGGGCACAGTCCATCACATGTAACTCTACTCAGCTCAGGGACAGCCATGGGAAATCTAGTATGGTAGCACTGGAAAGGCACAGTCAAAATCCTAACTGAGGTGGTAGGGTGGATCACACACCTATGGGAGGAGAGGAAATACAGACTTTGGCTTGGAAAGTGACCATGCAAAAGCCACCTTCACCTGGGCAATGAGGTGATCCAAATTGGACAGCATACCTATAAATGAAAGTGTTTTCAAGCTTAGTTGTGGGGCTTCTAACAACGTGCTGTGATCAACCAAGGCTAAATTATATAGAATCATAGAATAGTAGGGATGGAAGGGGCCTACAAGACCATCGAGTCCAACCCCCTGCTCAATGCAGGAATCCAAGTCAAAGCATCCCTGACAGATGGTTGTCCAGCCTCGTCTTGAATGCCTCCAGTGTGGGAGAGCCCACCTCCTCCCTAGGTAATGGGTTCCATTGTTGTATCGCTCTGACAGTCAGGAAGTTTTTCCTGATGTTCAGCCGGAATCTGGCTTCCTGTAACTTGAGCCCATTATTCCGTGTCCTGAACTCAGGGATGATCGAGAAGAGATCCCGGCCTTCCTCTCTGTGACAACCTTTCAAGTACTTGAAGAGTGCTATCCTATCTCCCCTCACTCTTCTCTTCTCAAGGCTAAACATCCCCATTTCTTTCAGTCTCTCCTCATAGGACTCTGTTTCCAGTCCCCTGATCATCTTCGTTGCCCTCCTCTGAACCCTCTCCAGTTTGTCTGCATCCTTCTTAAAGTGCGGTGTCCTGGACTGGACACAGTACTTCAGATATATATTGTATTAACAATAATCTCTGTATCGCAATTACCAGACTGCAAATCCAGAGCATGTATATCACACCCATTCAGGTGACACATATTAATAATACAAGCCCTGTTACAAGAGGTGGAAGGAAAACAGTCATTGTGGTGTGCAATGATGACTGAAGTAACTCCAGCTGAAAAGATCTTTAAATATCATTTAAAACTTCATGACTCCTCAGTGGGATATTATCCATTATTTCAAGGATTTTTCTCAAACAAGCCACCTTGAGAACCCTTGTTGGATTGTTCAGGGTGGTTAACAAGCCACCATGTGGAAAATATCCTGCGTTCGGACAACACACTAACCCACGGTTCAAAAACAACCCGCACTCAACCACTGAGTTTGGGTTAGAGTGCTGCGCAAACCCAGCCACAGGATGCTTGGGAAGTGTCCATAGAGAAGGAAGGCACTTTTTATTTATTTATTATTATTATTGCATTTATATCCCGCCTTTTTTCCTCTTGTAAGGAACCCAAGGTGGCTTGCATTCTCCTCCTCCTCCACTCCATTTTATCCTCACAACAACAACCTTGTGAGGTAGGTTGGGCTGAGGGTCTGTGACTGGCCCAAAGTAACCCAGTGAGCTTCCATGGCCAAGTGGGGACTAGAACCCGGATCTCCCGGCTCCCAGTCCGTCACTCTATTTATCTATTTCATTTATGCCCTGCCTTTCCACCCCCGCAAAATGCGCTCAAGGTGGCCAACAGTGATAAAACTAATCAAGATTAAAATTATCAGTTAAAATTATCATAAAAACAAATAAGATTAAAATCACAATTGAAAAACACAACAATAAAAGAAATAAAAACAGCACCCAACCCAACAGAACCCGCTTTTGCAACAGATTAGCTTATATGCCAAAGGCCTGCTTAAATAAAAGAAGTCTTTGCCTGCCGGTAGAAGGCCATTAGAGAGGGAGCCAACCTAGCCTCCCTTGATAGGGAGTCCCAACGCCTGGGAGCAGCAACCTAGAAGGCCCTCTCTCGTGTTCCCATCAAGTGTGCCTCTGATGGTGGCAGGACGGAGAGAATGGCCTCCCCTAAATATCTTAAAGCCCAGGCAGGCTGAAATGGGAGAATTCGGTCTTTCCAGTAGTCTGGTTCCAAGTTGTATAGGGCTTTATAGATCATAACCAGATACACAGTAGCCCCCCTCTTCCATCAGCTGTGCTGAGTGTCAGGGGCAAGAACAGGTTAAAGCCCCTGTGTATCTGGACTGAAGAGAAGAGATCTGGTTACAACAACAGCATCTTTAAGTGCCATGAGGCCACATCATCAGTGAAAGTAACAAGCCGCAAAACCAGTTTCCCTTTATAATAAGAGGGCCACAGAAAGACACAGGGCAAATACATTAAGCAACGAATCCATGCCTCTGCAGAAGGAGAGCAATCAGCAGATACAAATTAGAACACATAGTTCCTTGCCTGTTGGTAGGGAACATTAGGTCACAGCTGGCTTTACTTTCAGCGAGAAAAGAACAACAGAAGTCACAGGGACTATTCATCAGTGCTTATTGACCAAGAAGTGGGAAGCCTACACATTTCAAGGAGAGGCTATTAACTGGGGCGGAATCTATAATATCATTCCCAGCGAAGGGCTTGCAACACATAGGGCGTTCCGTTTTTTAAAATGTTAACCTATTTTGTTATATCTGCAGTATTTGTTCTTTCATCTGTATGTCAGGGGTCCCCAACGTGGTGCCCACAGGAGCCCACAAAACGTTTTTCTTTTTCCTGTTTTAAAAAATATATACGAACATGGATTTGTATATATCCATAGCAATGAAGGCATATGAAATGCAAATATCCAAATAAGTGCCCATTTGAAGGTGGCATCTATATGCCATCCATTCAAATATTGGAAGTGTTGTAAGGTCATCAATCCACTGCATTATAGGAGATGAGTGTTTATTCTTCCAGTGTTATAACAGCAGTCTTTTAGCTGTCAAAAGGCCGCAGAGAATCCATTTATGCTGACCATTTGTTAATTTCCATGAAGCAGGTAAATGATTTAAAAGAACATGTACATCAGTGAATATTAAAGACTGTTCCAGTACAAAATTTAGCTGTGTAATAACCTCCACACAAAAAGAAGCAACTGCTGGATATTGCCAAAACATACATTTAAAAGAAGCATTAGCTGTATTCCACCGCCAGCAATTAGCTGAATTAGACAATCCCTTATTAAAGAGACATTGTGGTGTCCGATACAGAAGAAACAAAAGTTTCTACAGAATAAGACGCAGCCTAAGATTCACTGACGCGACAGGTAGACTCCAAAGCGGTGATCCACTGAATAGGTATTTTGTGGAGGTGCCCACAGCAGTTTCTCAAATTCCCAAATGTACCCTCGGGTCCAAAACGTTTGGGGGCCCCTTCTATAGGCTTATGGGCTGAACAGACGGGCCCTTCTGTTTTCTAGAGTTTACATCACTGTCGGACAAGCTGTGGCCCTCCGAAGGTGACTGGATTACAACTTTCATCATCCCTGACCATTGATCATGATGGCCAGGGCTGATGGGAGTTGTAGTTCATCAACATCTGCAGGGTCACAGGTTCCCCACCCCTGCTTTACATCCATGAGCCAGCATACTCCTTTTGATGAACACTGCATTCTTTGCAAAGCTACATGCGAACGGCCCACATCACCAGCTCAGGAATTTGAGGGAAATGTATCCTTCCTTCAAAATCAAAATTGACTGTAAAGTCACTAACAGTGCAATCCTATCCTTGAGTTATGCCCTCTTGATGGGGATAATAAATCCCTCATAATGGCAGAACAAAACGTTACAGTGGCATAGTGGGCTTATGATGATGTAGAACAGGGGTGCACAACCTCTTTCAGCCAGAAGGTTGAATTATATTTCTGAGAGGCCCTTGGGGGCCACACTGCAGTGGTAGGCAGGGCAGAAAGCAAAAGGGGGTGAGCCAAAATGCCAAACATACCAAAAATATTAGCATATTTTAGCTTGCAACTCTTACTGCCAGTCACTGAGCCTTAGGAGAGGCATTTCAACCTTTTAGAAGTGGTGGGGACACACTGCACAAAAGCCAGGAAGCGACCAAACGATTGGTGGCTGGGAGAAAGCGGCATAACCTTCTTGGTACCCCTAGAGGGCTGTATCGGGACACCTAGGTCTGACGTTCTGCACCCCTGGCATAGAGCATTACCGCCGCACTACCGATATGTCAGGTTGGCAGCATACCTCTTGTGCAAAAATGGACAGAGCTGGAAGTGTGGCTGGGAGGAACGGAGCTTGGTCAGAATCCTACAGTCAAGCAGAGGCTGGTCTCAACCTTCATGATGGCATAACGTTATGCTAACCGAAGAAGTGGAAGTTAACACACTCCTACTGGAGTAACGGGACAACCCAAGTCAACTGTCCCTGCCAGCCACATCAATGGACAGGATTCTGACTAACTCAGCATCCAAATCACAGGAAACCACCAGGAGCAGACACACCTAGAAAGGGAAGAAAGCTCTTACATCAAGATGTGTGGCATGGGGCCACATCACTTTCCTTCCAAATAAGTTGGAACTTATTAAACTCGCCTTTTTAATCAAATATACCCAAGTCAGGGAAGCTGCTGATATGAATTAGGTGGGTGAGGCACTCTGATTGTGGCCACCTGTAGAGTGGGATTATAGCAGCAGTCCCCAAATCTTTTGGCTCAGTGGGCATGTTTGGCATTTTGAGAGGGTGTTGTGGGTGCTCTCACAAAATGGCAGTGACGGAAGAGTTGCCCATTTGCAAAATGGTTGCCACGGTGGGTGTGGCCAGTCACAACACACCCATTTCCCAGAAGACAAACTGGTGAAGCTAAAAGGAAAGTTACTTGCCCAAGAACTTAAGTACAAGGCAGAGGTGGAGTCTGCACACACACACACACACACACACACACACACACACAGGCAAAACACCAACCCACATCACCACCACCAGCAATAAAGGTAGTACTGGAAGCTAAAAAAGGTAAAGGTGTCCCCAACCAGTCGTGTCCGACTCTAGGGTGTGGTGCTCATCTCCATTTCTAAGCCGAAGAGCCAGCGCTGTCCGAAGACGCTTCCGTGGTCATGTGGCCAGCATGACTGAACACCAAGGTGCACGGAACACTGTTACCTTTCCCGCCGAAGCGGTGCCTATTTATCTACTTGCAATTTCTTGCTTTCGAACTGCTAGGTTGGCAGAAACTGGAAGCTAGTACTATGCAATATGCATATATATAAATAAAAAAATCAGGAGGGGCAGAGAGCCAAGGGATGCCCACAGATACCACACCAGGGCCTCAGGACTATAGGATCAGACTTGTATGTCAGTGTGAATTCCCAATGCCTACATTTTGAAAGTCTACTCCAAAAACCAAAGACAAAACAAATGTCAGGCTTTCCATTTCTAATTTACTGCATTGCCTCTATGTGGCATTACAGTCCTAGGCTTCAACACAGAAGCAGTAACACGGAGGTCCTCCTCTGAAGGAAAGGACTCGGCCTAAAGCAACTTGCGCTAATGCCAACTTCCTTTTTAAAGTGAAATGCTTCTTCACTAAGCAAACACCTCCCCTTCCTCTTTGCTCCACCCCAGGCTGAAGGAAGGGAAACAGACCAATCAGACCAGACCGGTCTGAATCCTGGAGGGTGGAGTGAAGAGGAAGCGGGGCAGAAACTTTATGGTTGCCCAGTTGGCATGAAAGCCACCCACTGGAGGCCTATCCCTAGAAGCTGCACTGACAGAACCTCTCAATTGTCACACCTCAGGCTAGAGCTTTATAGGGCCTGGTGGACAGGGATTGGCTCTTGGGGGTCAGGTGACTGAATGGTCAGGCAGGATGCTGCCTAGATGCCTGGTGCCTCCTAAACACAGTGCTCAATCTGCTGGCATGTTAGCTGGCCAGAAATTGACAGGGAACCAGAGAAAATGGTGAAGCGCTGGCTACCATCATGTGCTTGCAATGCTCAGCCCTAGTTAGCAGTCCCTTTTACCTTTGGGGGGAAAAAAACCCACAGGAGATCCGATCACATGGATATTGGTTCAGCCCCAAGTTTTCAACATTCTGTAAGGATTTCTTTTTACCAGACTATGGGAAAACATTCCAGAGTGTAATGCCCCACCTGAATATTGAAACGGTCCAGTCCTTGGAGGACTATGTATGTGTTTTCCCTGCAAACGTAGTGTGGCTGTAGGTCCAACAATCTAGATCTAGGTGCAGTTATTTCTAGAGTTCTCATAAGAAACAGTAGGGGATGGTGCTGTGAACAATAGTAAGAGAAGTTGCTTTATTCATAGTATTTCTCTATCCCTGTCTTCTCCCTCAAACTGTTCTTCTCATAGCCCATCCAAGTTTTAAGAACAGCTTTTGAGGCCCTGCTTGTTGGTCTATCTATAAGAAATGTTATGCTGGCAGATATGAGGACAGGACCTTTTCAGTCATGGCCCCACACTTGTGGAATTCCCTCCACCAGGACATATGGATGGCCCCTTGAGTGCTGGTTTTAAGAGAATTCTTACATACATTTTTATGTCAATCCACATTTTATTCATCATTGCATCTTGTTGCGGTTTTGCTGCTCATTTTAAAAAGCGACATAATGCATTTTAATTTAATCATTTTTATACTGTTATGTTTATTGTACAATTATTCTGTACATGGCCATGTGTGTACAATGTGCAGTTTATACATCTCTTAATAAATGTACATGGCCATGTGTGTACAGGCAGTTTATACATCTCTTAATAAATGAAATAGGGAAGATGGGGGAAGCTGAAAAACCCTTCCCAAAGCAAAGAAACAGTACTTCCCCTGTGCCCTCTTGATATCTTAACATGCTGCAAAAGACTACTTCCCTTTATCGATTCAAATGGGTACCACAAACCAACAAAAAGCTTAAAATGACTTTTCCTCATCAGAAAACCAAAATGCGCTCATCAAAGAAATGGACTTCCAGAGACAAAACCGCCATAATCCCACCCTGAGCCTCAAACCTCCCATGGTGTGCACTTACAACATAAAAGGAAACCAGGCGATCAAAGAAAAGGTAACAAAAGCACCATCTCTGATCCCTCCTGCAAGGCGAGGATGTTATGGAGGCATCCATGGGTCTTTGCCCTGCAAAGATATTTGATTGGCATGCACTTTGTATGGCAGAGAAGAGAAGCAAAGCAAATAAGAGCAGCCGTCCATTCACAAAAGCTGCCCCAAACAGAAAGGGACCAGTTTATAATCTCCAACAGAGACAAGAGAAATGCACGGTTCTAGCAAGCAATAGAATCTATGAGTATGTCCACACTAAAACCTATATCAGTTCTGTATCATTTAAATGTTATTCTCTAGCAGTGGACTTCCTACATCGGCAGGGAGTTGGACTAGATAACCTTTGAGGTCCCCTCCAACTCTGTAACTCTTATGATTTTGACAGGAGACTTTCTCTCTTTTTTTTAAGTCAACTACCCCCAATGGGGTGGAATTGGGGGGGGGGAGCCGATGGGGGGGAACGTTTACGCCCCACTCCTGGATCGCAGCAGCCCCGATCTGAATTGGGACCCTGCACACTTACACCAGGGTAAGGAAACCTGTCACACATAGCTAAACTATGCATGCCAAACAGAACATTTCATTTGGTCCTAAGATGGCACCTTTCTCAAAACACATCACTGCTAGACATTCATATAGTGGGAACACAGTGCTAATGGCACAGGAAGTAAGATGTCGGAGCCAGACTGCTGGGAACTCTGTTTTCACACTTGCACGATGAAGCACTACATATTTCAGCTGTCACTGCTGCCCCAAAACAACATTGGGAATTGTGATTGGGTGAGGATGCTAAGAAATTTCTCTTAGAAATCCAAAGCCTTCTCCCAAAACTACAGTTACCAGGTTTCCTTCGGGGCCGCGAATCACTCTTAGACTAGTTTAAGGCTCTAGTGTAGATATACCCCAGTTCTCACCCTTATTGCTGCCCATTCAACTTTGCCTACTGGCGGGGGGGGGGGCGCAAGCCCAGTGACATTATGTGGGACTGTTGGGCAGCCCTGTGCTCCTATTTAAAACAGTGGAGGTTTTTCTGGCACTGTTCAATGAGCACAGGCCATTAGGTCTAAGAGTCCCGGCCATTTTAACCTCCCACAATGCCCTGGAAAGATACTATATTGGAGGCATTGTGGGAAATTAGAATGGCAGTGGCTCCCAGACCCAGGTACTCAATGGAGTACAGGTGCTGCTTGCTCCCGCAACCAGGTAAGTCTATCCAGCAGAAACCACAAGGAGCTACAATAGGTCACTTTGCTGAATGCCCCCTCAAACCCAAAGCCAGCCCTGTTTTTGGCTATTACATTGAGACCATCAACATATAGCAGCGTCTCATGGTTAATCACCATGGTTAATCACCTCTGCAGCCCCACCTGCAGTCAATATTTTCGTAATTCTCATTGTTCCAATCTTTCCAACCTATGCGAGCCTAGGATTAATCATGAGTCATCTTGGCATAAATCTATATGTATTTAAAAGTAATCAAAGGCTGCACTCAAAAGCAAGACTCCATTGCGTATGCTTCCTGCCCCCTCCCCCATGGGCTCAATTAAGCTTTTAAACACACATTTGATAATTACATTTCTACACATGGTTTGCCTACATTTCTAACAGGATTTAATCATTGCAAAAGGAAAGTTATATTTTAAATAGGCTGACTTTTTTTTATTACCGCACAATGTGGAAGTACCTTATAAGAGAAATTAACATTCAGTTGGGTTTTAACAACAGATTGTTAACAATCTTACTTACCTCACCCCCCAAAATATTCAGCATCTTCATTTACCTCACAGAAAAACTCAGCACTGGAAACCCCATTCAGGCCAGCTTTCTTACCTTCTGAGATTTTAATGGGCCCTGTCCATCATACCACTATTTGCAGGCTTAAGGTCTAGAAACTTGTTTTCTAAATGAACAATGCAATTTTCTGGATGGTGAAATTCTGTGCCCAATTAGGTGCTGCTGGCATGGATACGTACAGAGTTCTGTATGTAATTTTATTTTAGGAACAAGGGAAAGCCCCTATTCCAGCATTTAAGCAAGGCCCACCAACAAATCCTATATGGTTTATTTGTTTAACATCCTGCATATAATAGCCCAGTTCACAGGCTCTTGCAGTGGAGCTTACAAAGATCATAAAAACGTAAGAAGAGCCATGATGGATCAGACCAAGGGTCCATCTAGTCCAGCATTCTGTTCACACAGTGGCCAACCAGCTGTCAACCAGGAACCAACAAGCAGGGCATGAGTGCAACAGCACCCTCCCACCCACGTTCCCCAGCAACTGGTGTACATAGGCTCACTGCCTCTGGTACTGGAGGTAGCACATAGCTATCAGGACTAGTAACCATTGATAGCCTTTTCCTCCAGGAATTTGTCCAACCCCCTTTTAAAGCCATCCAAACTGGTGGCCGTCACTACTTCCTGTGGTAGCAAATTCCATAGTTTGACTCCGCGCTGTGCAAAGAAGTCCTTCCTTTTCTCTGTCCTGAATCTCCCATCAATCAGCTTCATGGGATGAGCCCACTGGGTTCTAGTATTTTGAGAGAGGGAGAAAAATGTCTCCCTCTCCACACCATGCATAATTTTGTACACCTCTATCATGTCTCCCGTACCCTCCTTTTTCCCAAGCTAAACATACTGCCAACACACTGTTGTAAGGTAACACAACAGTCACATAACATCCTAAGGATGCATCCAGACATTGGCTTCCACATTCTCAATGCATCCCTTGCGAACTAACCCCCAAACGTAGAAAGCCAGTACTACTGAAACACAAAATGTGTTGCTTCAAAATGATGACATTCCTAAAACGTGACTCAAATAAACCTTGCTATTCTCACAATTACAGAAAAGATATAAGGAGGTTTCTTATTCTGAGCTAACTAGTCATTTCTACACCTTGTTAGAACACAAGAAACTGTTGTCCCAGCTCAGTCCACTTATCCATCTAGCCCAATATTATTTCTTCCGACTGGGAGCCACTTCTACCATCTCCAGCACAGATCACATCATCTTCTACCTGATCCTTTTACCTGCAGATGTCAGGGATCAACCCTGGGAATTTGTACATGCAGAGTTGGTGCTCTACCACAGAGCAATGGCCCCTCTCCTGCTAATCCCAACTCCCCTTGGGGCTCCACACATCTGGGAGATCACATGTAATAGGTAAAGAAGTTAAATGTACAAAACAGGAGTTACCCCTGGACTGACCCCCGGAGGGAGTGATTGGTAATATATGGGGTGAGTTAACAGTGACTATAGACCAGGGACAGGGAACCTGTGGCCCTCCAGATTGTGTTGGACTACAACTCCCATCATCTCTAGCCATGCAGGCTGGGGCTGATGGGAGTTGGAGACAACAACATTTGGAGAGCCACAAATTCCCCACCCTTGCTGTAAACCTTTAAGGGTACTGCCATACAAACTGCATGCAATCAATCTGTTCTACTGCACAGATTGATTGTTCTTGCTCCTTCCTGCTTTGCAGTGAGTCAGCTTAGAAGCTGCAGAAGACAAAAAATAAACCCTGCTGGTAGCTGAGGTCCATGTCTGTTATTTCCCCCCCCCGCCCCCCCCACTAGTAGGATTTAGTGCCTTCAAGTGCTTTGCTGTGATAGACAACAAGAGTACAAGGCCAAAAAGAACCCGTATCGGTACTATTCTCCTCCTGGTCTTCTGCCCCCACTAAGCCTCTGAGCAAGCAGATATTTGGCTTTTCGTCTACTGTCTTAAAAACACGCCTCATTATCCCAAACTGGAAGCATTATATCACCAGTGAGACCTGCAACAAAATGTTGCAGCATGGAGGACTCCTGTTCAGAATTCCAGCCACTCAATTCCATTCTCCCTGCTCCCATTTTCTGTGTCTCCCCCACCCCGCCAACAGCCAATCAGCATTCCTTGCCGACTATGCAGCCCTCACTGGGCTGTTTGGGGGGGGGGACTCTTTCCCTTCTAAGGTTTCCCCCCCTAAAGAAGCTGCCCCAGTCCTGCTGATACTTCCCTCTTTTTGCATGACTGATTCCATTTTGGCTACCAAAGGACCAGAATTCAAAGAACTGAGATCGCTAGTAGTATATAACTAGTGTTGTTATCAACATTTGTTGATACTTCACATGGCCCTTGATGCCCATTTTGTATATCAGTCCACAGTGCGGCGGAAGCAGGTACCCCCTATCTTGCCAATTAGTACACTGCTGATTCCATATTGCGGCCCTGGCTCATCAAGCATAATACTGTCTACGTTAGTTGGCAGCTACTCTCTGGAGTCTCAGGCATACACAGGACTCTCAAGCAAAGTTCCTTCTCCTGATCTGAAGATCCTTTAACACAGGGGTGAGGAACTTTTTTTTCTGTCAAAGCCCGCATTACCGCAGGGGTAATCTGTGGGGGGGCAGGGGTTGCATGCCGGTGGTGGGAGGAGCTGAAGCTGGTGATGGGTGGGGACAAGACCACCTCCTTCTTTCTCTCGGCCACGCCTTCTCTTTCTTTCTCTTGGTCAACCTCTTTCTCTGCCTCTGTCTCTTGGATGCCCCTTTTCTCTCTGGCTCTCTCTCTGCCACCTCTTCTCTCTCAGCCACCCCTCTCTCTCTCGGCCACCCCCCTTTCCCCCTCTTTCTTGGCCACTCCCTTTCTCTCTCTTTCTGCCACCCCCTCTTCCCTCTCTCCCCCTCCCTCTTCCTCCCTACCCAGCAGGCTGCCTGGGGGATACAGATAACTCTTGCCAGAGGTCTGAGCTTATTGTTTGCAGGAAGTTGCCCCAGCATTAACTGAGGAAACCACTGAATTTGTGGCCCCTCCAAACAGCATGGCCAGGAGAGGTCAGGATGGAGAATGAGACTTGTATGAATTGCACAGGTTGGCTGGGCATATGGGACACCCTTCTTTGGCCCTTCATCACCATGTTGTAGGCACACCCTCACTTCATCACACACGCTCTCACCAGTCCAGCTTTCTCAACAGCAGTGATGCGCTGATGCAACGGCCAGAAACCCAAAGGCTGCTATAAGAGCAAACACCGCCGCGTCGTTCCACTCTAGAAATAACTCACAAAGCAGATCCATTCCCTGCCACACCGCCGGCTCTTGATGGAACAGATCTGCCGTCAGCCACCTCCTCGCCAGAAGGATGAGCAAGTTCAAAGGATGCTTCCAGGAAGGCAGAGATCCCTTTTTAAAGCCCTCGCCACGTTCCTTGCTCTTTTCAGGTCCCGTTTCCATAGGAACCAGGGCGAGAAAAGACAGCCGTTGTCTCCACACTTTGATGCAGGCATAAGGTCTGGATCACTGGGGATTTCATTCCGACCTGCACAACCGCACCAGACAGCTGGACCAGATGGAACTCCGCCCCTGCCCATTTTTGCGGGATCCGGACCAGCTCTTGTCAAGGTTGGGGTGGGGTTGACTAGACAAAGCTACACACTTGTTTTTAACGGTTTTCACAACTCATTGCTACATAACTTTAGCCCAGGGGTGCAGGACCTCAGGTCCTTGGGCCAAATCCAGGCAGCCTCAGTCACCCACATTGTTAAGTGGATGGCTGCGGGGGGGGGGGGGGGGCAGGAGGAACCACATGTCCTCAGTGCTATGCTAGATGCACTAGCCTGGCAGGGGGGTGAGGGCGTCCACTGTAACAGCGCGCCTCCAGCATTTCGAGTATGTCTGGGGGGGGGGGGAGCGGGAGCTGTTTTTTGTATGGCCTTTGAAGTATCCAGTATGCGTGTCAGCTTTTACAAGGACCAGGAAGGATCACGTGGCCCACTCCGGCCTATCACTGTTAAAGAGATTTCCCAGTCTGGATGCTTCCCTTGTACTTCGTTCCTTTGCTGAAAGACAACTTAAGAGAGCAATCCTATGGCCCCTAGACAGCGTCGGGGGGCGGGGGGATAGGATAATTTGGACTCCTGGATCCAAGGTCAGAGACAGCGCTCCGACCTCGGACCCAGGAGTCCGAACTCCCCTCCCCCTCGCAGCTAGTGTGGAGAGAACCGTGCCGGCCACCTTGGAGAGGAGGGAGAGGTGGCAGTTCTGTGGGCTGGGAGGGGAGGGCGCTGGGGAAGCAGGGATACGAGCTCTCCCCAGCCTCCATCCCTCCCCAGAGCCCAAGCTAGATGGGCAAAAAAGCCCATCCAGCAAAATGGAGAGGGGGAGAAGTGCAGAGGCGACGATCACCTCCTCCCGCTCTGCATAGGATGCCCCTCAGCCTCCGAGGTCAGAGGGTGACGGGCATCCGGATAGGATCACTCTATCCGGATAGGACCTTAATTTTTTCCTCTTCCCTTCCCATCCCTCTTCCTTTGCGTGTCGTGTCTGTTAGGATTGTAAGCCTGCAGGCAGGGGCTGTCTTGTTTTACTGATTGCATGCAAAATGCTCCAGGGGCCTTTTTGGCAGAGGAGCAGGATAAAAAAAAGTAGACTCTAAATAAAATAAAATTGGCCAGCGCAGGTTTGGGGAGCACACCTTCTACATCTCCAGCAACATCCTTCTGGTCCCAAGATAAAGATCCACTGTGGACTCTAGATCAGGCTGGACCAGAGGAGGGCAGTAGGCAGGCTGTGGTTTGCTGTCCAACTTCTGCTCTCTCGCTGCCTCTCAACTGTAAAACAGACTGGCAGATGGTCCAGGTTAGTATGTCTAGAATCAAAGAATCATAGAATAGAATAGTAGGGTTGGAAGGGACCTACAAGGCCATCAAGTCCAACCCCCTGCTCAATGCAGGAATCCAGGTCAGAGCATCCCTGACAGGTGGCTGTCCAGCCTCGTCTAGCTTGGCCCAAGCAAATGCATCTATCACAGCCTCGGGCTGACGCAACACAATGGGGTTAGAGTTGCGTCCAGTGTTAGAGTTGTAAGGACAAGTGGGCTGGCTGGAGATGGTAGAGGTGGTTCTTCCCCCCCCCCTTTTTTTAAAAAGAGATCCTTGAAATGCCAGCCATTACGAAGGAAGAGAACCTCCACTTGTGTCTGGGAAATTCCAAGAATTTGGAACAAGTTGCACCTAAGATCTCAAGAACATAAAGAACGCAGGATGCTTTATTCTGAAGGACGCACCTTTTTGGTAGATTCAAGAGCCTTGGGGGTGATGACAGAATGACTACAGAGAAATCACTCGCCTTGATTCTGCTACAGACTTCCTGTCCGGCCCTGAGCAAGGGGCCAAGACAATCCCGTATGTGAAATGAGAATGAGATTTCACTTCCCCTCCAGCTAAGCAGCTGACTCCTTAGCAAAGCCACAACCTCTTGCTCTCTTGGGGTGTGATTTTTATTTTACTGCTGCCCTCACAATAACATTGTTCACACAGGATTTGTCTGCCCTATATTACCAATTAAGGGTGCAATCCTATGCAGGTTTAGAGAGAGAAAAGTCCTACAACTGGGAATGCTGGGAGTTGTAGGACTTTTTTCTGTCTCAACCTGCATAAGATTGCACCCTAAGGTGTTTTGTTTGACCATTAACATCCAAAGTGTAAGCAGTTGTAAAAATCAGCTGGCAGAGAGATTATAGTTCTGGAATCTATTTCTATCCATTTGTTTAGACTGCTAGATAAACACGCCGCAGTATGTGACAGTTGGGTGAATAAAAAGAAGCATGTTGGGACACAGACTTTTGGTTTACTGGTAGTTGTTCAGCCATTTTTGTATGAACTTTCCTGATCAGACTTGCCTTGGTTTTGCTGCCAGATCTTCATTGTCAAGGACCATTTGGCTGGCAATAGACAAAGAGTTATTAAAAGAACTGAAGGTGTTAAGGTAGAGGCAGGGTTTTCCATAAGGGATGTGATTGCCTTCTGTCCTGCTGATTGAACAGGTTTTGCAGGTTTCTGAATAATTACAAAAACCTGCACAAAACCTGTGAAGAGAAATAATAGGAAGATGTGAGTGAACATCACAGAGGCATCACTGCCTCTATCATATGCCACCTCCAACTCTCTACAAATATATGTTTCCAGCCACACAGCTATTTAACACTGCAGAGTCAACCGTGCACTGCACAAGTACACACAAAGCTGTGATGCAGGGACTGAAGGTGGGCTGGGGGAGCATCCACCTTTTCCCCCCCAAGAATGCCCCCGGGAACGAAGCTACATCAGAGCAGGGTGCGGCTGGGAGCAGCCAAGCTCTAGCTTGAAGTGGCAGCAAGCCTTTGTTTGCTGATGATTTATTCATTATTACATTTGTACCGCACCTTTTTTTTCTTCTTGCAAGGAACCCAAGGCGGCGTACATAGTCCTCTTCCTCCTCTCCTTTTTATCCCCACAAGAACCCCATGAGGTAAATTAGGTCAAGAGTCAGTGACTGGCCTGAAGTCACACTGAATGGGGACTAAAGCCCAGTCTCCCCAGTTCCAGCCCAACACTCTAACCACTATACCACACTGGCTCTCAGCGTTTAAGGAAGGAAAAGGGGGAAAAACTGAATGGGGACTAAAGCCCAGGTCTCCCCAGTTCCAGCCCAACACTCTAACCACTATACCACACTGGCTCTCAGTGTTTAAGGAAGGAAAAGGGGGAAAAACTGAATGGGGACTAAAGCCCAGTCTCCCCAGTTCCAGCCCAACACTCTAACCACTATACCACACTGGCTCTCAGTGTTTAAGGAAGGAAAAGGGGGAAAAACTGAATGGGGACTAAAGCCCAGTCTCCCCAGTTCCAGCCCAACACTCTAACCACTATACCACACTGGCTCTCAGCGTTTAAGGAAGGAAAAGGGGGAAAAACTGAATGGGGACTAAAGCCCAGTCTCCCCAGTTCCAGCCCAACACTCTAACCACTATACCACACTGGCTCTCAGTGTTTAAGGAAGGAAAAGGGGGAAAAACTGAATGGGGACTAAAGCCCAGTCTCCCCAGTTCCAGCCCAACACTCTAACCACTATACCACACTGGCTCTCAGCGTTTAAGGAAGGAAAAGGGGGAAAAACTGAATGGGGACTAAAGCCCAGGTCTCCCCAGTTCCAGCCCAACACTCTAACCACTATACCACACTGGCTCTCAGCGTTTAAGGAAGGAAAAGGGGGAAAAACTGAATGGGGACTAAAGCCCAGGTCTCCCCAGTTCCAGCCCAACACTCTAACCACTATACCACACTGGCTCTCAGTGTTTAAGGAAGGAAAAGGGGGAAAAACTGAATGGGGACTAAAGCCCAGGTCTCCCCAGTTCCAGCCCAACACTCTAACCACTATACCACACTGGCTCTCAGCGTTTAAGGAAGGAAAAGGGGGAAAAACTGAATGGGGACTAAAGCCCAGGTCTCCCCAGTTCCAGCCCAACACTCTAACCACTATACCACACTGGCTCTCAGCGTTTAAGGAAGGAAAAGGGGGAAAAACTGAATGGGGACTAAAGCCCAGGTCTCCCCAGTTCCAGCCCAACACTCTAACCACTATACCACACTGGCTCTCAGTGTTTAAGGAAGGAAAAGGGGGAAAAACTGAATGGGGACTAAAGCCCAGGTCTCCCCAGTTCCAGCCCAACACTCTAACCACTATACCACACTGGCTCTCAGCGTTTAAGGAAGGAAAAGGGGGAAAAACTGAATGGGGACTAAAGCCCAGGTCTCCCCAGTTCCAGCCCAACACTCTAACCACTATACCACACTGGCTCTCAGTGTTTAAGGAAGGAAAAGGGGGAAAAACTGAATGGGGACTAAAGCCCAGGTCTCCCCAGTTCCAGCCCAACACTCTAACCACTATACCACACTGGCTCTCAGTGTTTAAGGAAGGAAAAGGGGGAAAAACTAGTCACCTCACATTCTTTCCATTTGCCTCCCAAAAAGTGGCCTAATAACACTCCCCTTTTTCATAGAACAAATGATCCTATAAAACGGACAGAATATTTGGCACACCTTTACTGAGGGTGGACAGGAAGCCAGTGTTCCAGGAGAAGAGGCATCATGTGGCTAGAGCACAGAATATGTACCAAGGGGAAGGAAGATGTTTCTCCTATGGCACTCTGCAGGGTGGATAAAAAAAGATTTTAAAAAAGTTTAACACTTGGATTTCTTAAAACTATAAAGAAAATACTGAATGTCTCTTTCTCATTTATGAAGCTCCAAAAAAGGAAATGCCAAAAAAGAGGGCAAAAAGGGAACACAATTTGCATAACATTTGCATATTCCAATTTATATGTATACATGCAAATTTAGAAATTATTAGAATTTAAATGGGTTTACAGTACATTTCACCAGAGTGTGGAAGACTGTGACCAGGTGACCTGTGTGCCTTGTCCGTTCGGTCTGCTGCCCAGGTGCTTAGTGTGCATGGGCAGAAGTTCTCTTATGGTTCTTTATCTTTAAACCAGCATCGGACCAGACAGCCCTTCAAATAAAGGACCCTTTAAATAGAGGTCAGTCATCTGGCAGCCCTTCAAACAGAGGACTGGCCTCTGTAAAAGAGGAGACCTGGGCATCCTAAATTTGTGCATATTCCTGTATTATAGGGATGGGAAACTTATGGTCTTCCAGATGTTTTGGCCTACAACTCTCTCCAGATGTTTTGACCTACAGCTCCCATCATCCCAAACCATTGTCTATGCTGGCTAGGGCTAATGGGTGTTGTAAGCCAGAACATCTGGACGGCCACAAGTTGTTCACCCCTGCTGTATTTTCCATACGAAGGCTGCAATCCTATACCCACTTACTTGGGAGTAAGCCTTACTGAAAGAGAGAGAGAGAGAGAGAGATCATTCCAGACACAGGCATCTGCTTCGCATGAGCAACACAGCCCACGTTCTTTAAGCCTAACTGTGGATTGTCATGTCATGCGAACCTGGGAACAGTGGGTTATATGAGGGTTAAACAACCCTCACATAAGCCAGCAACAGAACACAGGTTATACGAGGGTTGTTTAATCCTCATATAACCCAAAGTCCCCAAGTATGCATGACATGACAAACTGTGGCTGGGGGTTGAATATTTAAAATGGCTGCCCCACACACACCACAGCTCACTGAGGCTTAAATAAGCCATGGTGGGCTGTTTGATCATGCAAACCAGCCCAGGGAGTGGCAGCTGGGCCAAAGAAAAGGGCCCTAAGTACACTGAGAGAGGTATGCTTCATGCTCTTGCATTATGTGGCAAAAGAACATGGTGAATATATTCAAGAAGAAAAATAGTATTATCCTGGGCACCCTATTACCCAATGACTTAATAAAACACTCTCACTCTCTCTCTCACTCTCTCTTACACACACACACGCACACACAAATGCGGAGCTTTCAAAGGGACAAAAAAGTGATCATCATCACTGCAAAAGTAGTATCTGGTGCACTGCAGACAAATCTCCTAACAGCGGAGGAAGAGATTAAAGCTGTCAATCAGGGAAAAGTAGGTGAGTTGGTTTGAGGCCAAAACACACACGTGCTGCAAATGGCTGGAATAGATATCACCACTCTTGGAGAAGTGCAGGGTAGGATTTCACATTGAAGCGTCTGCCTCGCAGGGCCAAAGTACACATTACTGCTGCATTTAACGTGACTGGTTTTTCAAACAAAAATGAGCTACTAAGGCGGTGGGTGTGACATAATCAGGACTGGAACCACAACAAGCAGGGAAGGGGAGACCAACCCTTTTCCCCTGCCAGCTTGGGGAGCAATTTCCATTGGGACCGTGATGCGGGGGGGGGGGGGATTGACTTTAGTTGCAGTTTTTAAACAACTAAAATCGCAACTGCAGAGGAGAGGAGCAATTGCATTAAATGCAATGCACCATGCTGATTATCAGTGTCGGATATTTAGGCCTTTCTCCATAGAGCTGCAGGCTCTGTCACCATCTACAAAGTATAACGGCCAGTGGCAGATTAAAATAAATAAATTCAGGGCACAACCCCTGTGCATGTTTAGACAAAAAGAGTCCTACAATTCCCAGCATTCCCCAGCCAGCATGTAGGACTTTTTTTTGTCTAAACATGCATAGGGTTGTGCCCTTATACTTCTGTCTCACTCTCACAAGTGTTCTCTATTCAAGGGACTGACCAGGTCACATTAATTTCTGCAATGTGAATTGTTAATGGTCTCTGTGTTTATTTTGCATATATGTAAGTTTTAAGTGAATTTTCAGTAACTCTACTTTTTTACATTTCCTTGCTATTTCATTGCACCGTTTGCACTTTTCCTCTACAGCCATGTATATTTTTACACCCTCCAACTTCAAACCACAGTTTAATGTCCCGGCTTGTTCCTAAGCTGGTAATCACAGTTGCCCAGTTTGGACGAAACAGGAAACCATGGTTAAGGCTTCCTGGTGGGCTCATGTCATGAGTACAGATTAGCACAAGGTGGTTGCCTGTGCAGGCAAAAGGCCCATTCATATCTCGACTTATTAAGCCAAGACATGATTATCCAAAATGTGGCCTGTGTTACAAATAGAGGGTCAAAACTTCTACCTCAGGTGTGGGGAACCTCTTTCAGCTCAAGGGCCAAATTCAATTTCAGAAAAGTTCTTGAGAGCCACATTCCTTTGGGGAAGCAGGGCCACAAATCCCCCGCCCGCCCGCCCGCCCGCATATTGTACCTTAAAGCTTTTACTGCAGTAGTCCTAGGAGAGGCATTTCAACCTTTAAGAATAAGGAGAAAACTGTGCAAAAGCTGGGAAACCACTGAACAATCAGGAGTAAGGGGGGTGTAGCCATCCGGTGAACTCTGGAAAACTGCACTGGGGCCCATTTGAAAGAGCAAGTTTCTAGCCATTGTTGTTGCAGAGGGAGTTCTGAAGACATAAAACTTTAAAAAAAAAAAAGAACTTTTGTTCTTTCTGTTGAAGCAGCTTCTTACAAAGTTTTTTTCTACCTCAGTATTTTATTGCCTCTGTTGAAAGCCCTTTGTGTGCTCCAATGCACACATCGAGCTCGCAGGCAAATGGAGCTTCCCATCATTTCGATGTACGGGACAGCTTTGCATATACACTCTTTTGCACATGAGGGGCTCTTTTTTTCCACCAAAGGAAATTCAGACCTTTATGGGTGTGGAAGCTCCACTGAACTGGAGCACACGATTCTGAACTTTCCATTCTCCAAGATGTCTGAATACATCAGTCCGAATTCTCTCCCATGCCACAGTTCTTCAACCCAAACAAAAGCATGCATGCAATTAGATGCACATTTTCTCTTTTGCAAAATGTATTGCAATAGCAGGTTGAGGCTTTTCTGGTCAAGGAAGGCAACACATTTATTTTTTTTAAAAGAAACAGCGCAGAATGCATATAATTCACATACTTCCTCAGAAGTAAACATCAGTGTGTTCAATGAGTCTTCCCCCCTACTAAGTCTATTTAAGACTGCAGCCTTAACATAGTAATTATCTGTCCACATGACACATTTGATATTGGTCTTATATTGTACACCACCTTTATTTATTATAAAAATATTATATATTTATTATATAATAAATAAGCCCCTTCGCCTTGTTGTGGCGAAGGGGCTTGCGTAACTCAGTGAAGCCATAAGCTATGCCGTGCAGGGCCACCCAAGACGGACAAGTCATGGCAGAGAGTTCTGACAAAATGTGGTCCACTGGAGAAGGAAATGGCAACCCACTCCAGGATTCTTGCCAAGAAAACCCCAGGGAACGTATCACAAGGCTAAAGGAGATGACGCCGGAAGATGAGCCCCTCAGGTCGGAAGGTGTCCAATATACTACTGGGGAAGAGCAGAGGGTATTTCCAAGTAGCGCCAGAAAGAGTGAAGCGGCTGGGCCAAAGCCAAAAGGACACTCAGCTGTGGATGTGTCTGGTGGTGAAAAGAAAATCCGATGCTGTAAAGAACAATATTGTTTAGGAACCTGGAATGTCAGATCAATGAATCAAAGTAAGCTGGAGGTGGTCAAACGTGAGATGGCAAGATTGAACATCGACATCTTGGGAATCAGCGAACTAAAATGGCCAGGCATGGGCAAATTTAATTCAGGTGACCATCATATCTACTATTGTGGGCAAGAATCCCTTAGAAGAAATGGAGTAGCACTCATAGTCAACAAAAGGGTGGGAAAAGCAGTACTGGGGTACAATCTTAAAAATGATAGAATGATCTCAGTACGAATCCAAGGCAAACCATTCAACATCACAGTAATTCAAGTCTATGCCCCAACCACTGATGCCGAAGACGCTGAGGTTGATCGGTTCTATGAAGACCTACAACACCTTCTAGCACTCACACCAAAAAACTATGTCCTTTTCATCATAGGGGATTGGAATGCTAAAGTAGGAAGTCAAGAAATCACCAGGATAACAGGCAAGCACGGCCTTGGTGTACAAAATGAAGCAGGACAAAGGCTAATAGAGTTTTGCCAAGAGAACACGCTGATCATAGCAAACGCTCTTTTCCAACAGCACAAGAAGCGACTCTACACATGGACATCACCAGATGGTCAATATCGAAATCAGATTGATTATGTCCTTTGCAGCCAAAGATGGAGAAGCTCTATACAGTCAGTAAAAACAAGTCCTGGAGCTGACTGTGGCTCAGATCATGAGCTGCTTCTTGCAAAATTTCAGCTTCAATTGAAGAACGTAGGGAAAACCACTAAACCATTCAGGTATGACCTAAATCATATCCCTGATGAATATACAGTGGAGGTGAGGAATAGATTTAAGGGATTAGACCTAATAGACAGAGTGCCTGAGGAACTATGGACGGAGGCCGTAACACTGTTCAGGAGGCAGCAACTCAATCCATCCCAAAGAAAAAGAAATGCAAGAAAGCAAAGTGGCTGTCTGATGAGGCTTTACAAGTAGCTGAGGAAAGAAGGGAAGCGAAAAGCAAGGGAGAAAGGGGAAGATATATCCGACTGAATGCAGAGTTCCAGAGAATAGCAAGGAGAGATAAGAAGGCCTTCTTAAATGAACAGTGCAAAGAAATCGAGGACAACAACAGAATGGGAAAGACTAGAGACCTTTTCAAGAAAATCGGAGATCTGAAGGGAACGTTTTGTGCAAAGACGGGCATGATAAAGGACAAAGAAGGCAGGGACCTAACAGAAGCAGATGAGATTAAGAAGAGGTGGCAAGAATACACAGAAGAACTATACAGGAAAGATCTGAATGTCCCTGATAGCCATGATAGTGTGGTCACTGAACTTGAGCCGGACATCCTCGAGAGTGAAGTCAAGTGGGCCTTAGGAAGCATTACTAATAACAAAGCTAGCGGAGATGACGGTATTCCAGCTGAGCTATTTAAAATCCTAAAAGATAATGCTGTTAAAGTGCTGCACTCAATATGCCAACACATTTGGAACACTCAACAGTGGTCACAAGACTGGAATAGGTCAGTTTACATTCCAATTCCAAAGAAGGGCAATGCCAAAGAGTGTTCAAACTACCGTACAATTGCACTCATTTCACATGCCAGCAAGGTTATGCTAAAAATCCTACAAGCTAGGCTTCAGCAGTATGTGAACCGAGAACTACCGGAAGTACAAGCTAGGTTTTGTACCGGAAGTACAAGCTAAGTACAAGCTAGATACCACCCTAATGGCAGAAAGCGAAGAGGATCTAAAGAGCCTCTTGTTGAGGGTGAAAGTGGAGAGTACAAAAGCTGTTTTGAAATTCAACATTAAAAAAACTAAGATCATGGCATCTGGCCCCATCACTTCCTTGCATAAAGAAGGGGAAGAAATGGAAGCAGTGACAGATTTTATTTGCTTGGGCTCCAAGATCACCGCAGACAGTGACTGTAGCCATGAAATTAAAAGACGCTTGCTCCTTGGGAGGAAAGCTATGGCAAACCTAGACAGCATAGTAAGAAGCAGAGACATCACCTTGCCGACAAAGGTTCGTATAATCAAAGCTATGGTTTTCCCAGTATCAACGTATGGCTGTGAGAGCTGGACTATAAGAAAGGCTGAGCACCGAAGAATTGATGCCTTCGAACTGTGGTGCTAGAGAAGACTCTTACGAGTCCCCTGGACTGCAAGGAGGTCAAATCAGTCAATCCTAAAGGAAATCAACCCTGACTGCTCATTGGAGGGACAGATACTGAAGCTGAAGCTCAAATATTTTGGCCACCTAATGTGAAGAGAAAACTCTCTGGAAAAGACCCTGATGCTGGGAAAGACTGAAGGCAAAAGGAGAAGGGGACGGCAGAGGATGAGATGGCTAGATAGCATCACCGATGCAATGAATATGAATTTGAGCACACTCCGGGAGAGAGGAGAGGACAGGAAGGCCTGGAGTGCTATGGATCTTGGAATTGTTGTCGATCACAAGCTGAATATGAGCCAACAATGAGAAGTGGCTGCAAAAAAGGCAAATGCTATTTTGGGCTGCATTAATAGAAGCATAGCTTCCAAATCCCGGGAAGTACTAGTTCCCCTCTACTCAGCACTGGTTAGGCCTCATCTGGAGTACTGTCTCCAGTTCTGGGCACCACACTTTCAGAAGGATACAGACAAGCTGGAGAGGGTTCAGAGGAGGGCAACAAAGATGTTCAGGGGACTGGAAACAAATCCCCATGAACAGAGACTGAAAGAACTGGGCATGTTTAGCCTTGAGAAGAGAAGACTGAGGGGAGATAGAATAGCGCTCTTCAAGTACTTGAAAGGTTGTCACAGAGAGGAAGGCCAGGATCTCTTCTTGATCATCCCAGAGTGCAGGACATGGAATAATGGGCTCAAGTTACAGGAAGCCAGATTTCGGCTGAACATCAGGAAAAACATCCTGACTGTCAGAGTGATATGACAATGGAACCCATTACCTAGGGAGGTGGTGGGCTCTCCCACACTGGAGGCATTCAAGATGAATCTGGACAGCCACTTGTCAGGGATGCTTTGACTTGGATTCCTGCATTGAGCAGGGGGTTGGACTCGATGGCCTTGTAGGCCCCTTCCAACCCTACTATTCTATGGTTCTATGGTCCATGAGGTCACGAAGAGTCGGACACAACTTAACGACTGAACAACAACAACAACATTTATATCCTGCCTTTTTTCCTCCTTAAGGAACCCAAGGCGGCATACATAGTTCTCCTCCTCCATTTTATCCTCACAACAACAACCCTGTGAGGTGGGCTGGGCTGAGAGTCTGTGACTCGCCCAAAGTCACCCAGTGAGCTTCCACGGCTGAGTGGGGATAAGAACCCGGATCTCCCGACTCCCAGTCCAGCACTCCAGCCACTCCACCACACTGGCACTACACCTTGGCCACATTTTGAGGAAAAGCAGGATTTATTTCAAGCAATGTTTTAAATAAGTATTTCCCCCTCTATTATTTTGATTTCCCAACTCTAGAACCAGCTGGAAAATTCTGACTGCAGCTCTGAGTGCTTTTCTTTTCAGCAGCTTTGGACTCTCCTATCCTCTGCGCCTTTGTTTACTGCAAACATTCACAGCTCACTCGCTGTATAAAGGCGGCACGAGCTATCACTCAAAGCACGAAAGCGGGCTTTTGCAGCAGACAGAACTCCAGAGCAAACTGCAGAAATCTACATTTTCCCCAACCCACCCTCTCACCCCCAACCCACTGTATGATGCAATATCAAGGCCACTCAACCGGCAATAACCTGCAAAAGGGAAACCTGCCAGAGAAGGAAGAGGTGGCAGTGGTGAGGCACACCAAGGTTCTGGGGCCAAGTGGCATATTTGAGAGCCATTTGATCAGAAATTACAAACTCTCATGCCCAGGCTGGTTGCATCTGGTTCCCAAAAGAAGGCCCAGCCAAGCCCAGCCTTTAGTTAAACAATCTGTCCCACCTTTCGCTCCCGACAAAGGCTCATTATATTCCCTCGGGGGATCATCTTTGCTTAAAAGCCCACTTCTCCTGCTGTTAAAATATTGATTGCTTCGTCAACACCCTCTTTGCAAGTCTCAAAATGTTTGTTCTGTTTCGCAAGCCAAGGAACCTCTTGCTCCTTCCATCTCTGGAGATGGGCCTTCTCTGCCTGGGGCCTCCAGCCTGCGTGCTTCCGAACCTGCCCTGTTCTAAGTGCATGGAGGCACCTGGACTGGAGCCCAGGTCCACAGCACTGGATGACAAGCAATCCCATTAAGGCCAATAATCCCTCACTCCTAACACGCATCCGGGTTTTATCTACGCAATCCAGGCGCAGTATGGCCTGCCATATGCAAAGCAAGCACAAAATGGACCGCATGACGCTGCCATCGGAACAAAAATCGGCAGGTGACTTGAGCAATTGAGTCAAGCCTCTAAGTTGCAAGGGAAGCTGAGACCCCCCCCCCTCTCTCTAAGGGTGCTTTCATAGAATCACAGAATAGTAGGGTTGGAAGGGGCCTATAAGATCATCAAGTCCAACCCCCTGCTCAGTGCAGGAATCCAAGTCAAAGCATCCCTGGCAGATTGCTATCCAGCCTCATCTTGAATGCCTCCAGTGTAGGAGAGCCCACCACCTCCCTAGGTAATGGGTTCCACGGTCGTATTGCTCTGACAGTCAGGACGTTTTTCCTGATGTTCAGCCGGAATCTGGCGTCCTGTATCTTGAGCCCATGATTCCGTGTCCTGCACTCTGGCATGATCGAGAAGAGATCCTGGCCTTCCTCTCTGTGACAGCTTTTCAAGTACTTGAAGAGTACTATCATATCTCCCCTCAGTCTTCTCTTCTCAAGGCTAAACATGCCCAGTTCTTTCAGTCTCTCTTCATAGGGCTTTGTTTCCAGTCCCCTGAACATCTTTGTTGCCCTCCTCTGAACCCTCTCCAGCTTGTCTGCATCCTTCTGAAAGTGTGGTGCCCAGAACTGGACACAGTACTCCAGATGAGGCCTAACCAGTGCTGAGTAGAGGGGAACTAGTACTTCCCGGGATTTGGAAGCGATGCTTCTATTAATGCAGCCCAAAACAGCATTTGCCTTTTTTGCAGCCACATCACACCGTTGGCTCATATTCAGCTTTCCAGGCGGAGAGCTTGTAGCGCTAACACTCAAAAAGTACTACGCAGCCATTCTGTCTTTTCTTTCTTAACAGATATTTTGCTGTTAAGAATGATGGAAGAAGCGCAGAGAAAATATGGGAGGGCTACAAACTGAAGACGACGGCATCTGGACCCGGAGTCATAATACTAGAACCCAAAGGGATCATCCCATGAAGCTGATTGCTGGGAGATTCAGGGAAGACAAAAGGAAGGACTTCTTCATGCAGCACATAAGTAAAGTATGGAACTCACTTCCACAAGATGTAGTGTTGGCCACCAATTTGGACAGCTTTAAAGGGGGGTTAGACAAATTCATGAAGAAGGCTATCTATGGCTACTAGTCCTGATTGCTATATGCTATCTCAAGTATCAATAGCAGTATGCCCATGTACACCAGTCGCTGGGGAACATGGGTGGGAGGGTGCTATTGCACTCATGTCCTGCTTGAGGGTTTCCCATGGGCTGCTGATTGGCCACTATGTGAACAGAATGCTGGACTAGATGGACCCTTGGTCTGATCCAGCATGGCTCTTCCTATATTCTTATGTTCTTATGAACAGCCAATCAGAGTAGACAATTTTGGGTTAGATGAACAAATCATCTAACCTGGTATAAGGCTGCTTCATGTGTATAGAGTAGCGCAGATATATACGTCTCATCCATCCTGCCTGATAAAGCGTAACGTCTACTGAAGTACAGAGGACCTGCCCAAATGGGGCCTCAGAGAACCTGCTTGAGGTTTAACAGACCCTGAGGTGGATTAACAATAAGGGCCCCCTTCCGTTAATTTCTGGGCTGCTGGTTTTATTTATTAGTACTGTTTTTATTGTTTAGAATTGCTGTTGTTTTTGTAGAGTTTGTTTTATCTTGGGAGGGTTCCAACTTAAAGGTAGCCTAAACTTAATGTTAAATAAAGACAATTTTAAAATATTAAGCCAGGTCTCCTCTCATCAATAAAGCAGCACAACTGAAGGACATCCTTCTCCTGTTCAAACTGTCCTTCAGGAGAAGCTTTGCTACCAGAGGTTAACCAGGCTGCCATAAGAAATAGGAACTTCTTGGCTGTAGCCCCTGCCTTGCGAAATTCTCTCCCAAGAGAAGTTACACTCACGTGTTCTCTTGCAGGTTTTCGAGAGCAGAGTCAAGACTTTTGTATTTTGGTAGGGTTTTTTATTGCTGCTATTTTCCCCCTATGTTAGAAGGTTGTACTGTGCTGGTTTTGTATGAATTATGATCACCATCATGATTTCAAACATTTATTTCATGAGATGCCTTGAGTTTCTCCACAGTGCACAAAAGGTGGGAAAGTTTATACATTTTTTTAAATGAATTTCTGAGTTGGATCCAGACTGAGCCACATTGACAGGGGACCCACTGAAATAATACTTGACTCAGTCCGGATCCAACCTTCTGTTCTGCTGACAAGTAGTTGCTCAGAGTTCGACCACCTAGATGTAAGACAAATTTTAAAATGCAGTCTTATTACAAGTGGAGGATTTTCCCCACCCCAAAAATATAGTATAGTGGAAGGGGAAGGGTATAAAAACAAATTCATTTCTATAAAAAAAGCCCTCAGTGGATGTATGGATGTAGCTGCCCTTCCAGTGGCATCACCAGAACAAAATATTGGAGGGAGCATAAAAGGGGAAAAGCGAATTTCTGGAGAGGGAACAAACTTTGTCCCATGTTAGATTTCTGAAAGACAAGAACAATATATCACATCTACACTCCTAACTTAAGCAGTTTATCTAAAGGAAATCCTACTGATTTTGATGTTGTCAACTTTTGAATAAGCATGCTTAGGACTGTTTCCTTGTTTTAATGATTGGGTAATACTTTTAATATGAAACGTACCTTGCCTTCAAATAACCTCAGGGAACCGACTGTGTGTGTGGGGTGCAGTTACTTGTTTGAGGGGGGCACTTGCCCCCTCACACCCCCTTCCGGTGCCACCTGTGTTAGCCTCTAGCAAAGACACCAACATTGTTAGGCCTTTTCGGACTGAAAACGAAGAGCAGGGAGCCTCATTTTGGATGGAACACAGTGACAATTTAAAACCGGCCTACTGAAGAATTCAGCACCACACAGATCTAGGGACCAGGTGGACAAGTAAAAATATGCAATAAAATAGCTGGCATTAGCCCATCGGCTTTCAGGAAATTTTATCAGGCCTGGTGGAAGGAAAGATGCAAGGCACAAATACCAAGAAGACAGAACGTAAAGATCAGGAGCTAATAAACAGCCTCCTTACTGCTAAACAGCCATGCTAACAGCTGAAGAACAATTAAACTTCCAACTATTACAGAATGGAAAAGTAAATGGTTTGAATAGGTTTCAATCCTAAACACACCTTACTATGAAGTAAATCCCACTAAACTCAGAGGCGTTTACATCTGGGTAAACAAACTTTAGGACTGAAGTGCAGACTGACAAACTATATGTAAGAATTCAAGGAGGCGGGCAGAAACCTGATCCCTATATGATACACTGGTTTCCTTTCCCCTATGAGGAAAGGTCACAACAGCTGGGGGGTTTTAGGTTAGAAAAAAGGCAAGTAAGGGGAAATATGATAGAGGTGTACAAAATTATGCCTGGTGTGGAGAAAGTGGAGAGGGAGACATTTTTCTCCCTCTCTCATAACACTAGAACCCAGAGTCGTCCCATGAAGCTGATTGGTGGGAAATTCAGGAGAGATGAAGGGAAGTACTTCTTCACACAGGAGGGCTGCGGTGGCTTAGTGGTTAAGACGCTGAATTGCAGACTGGAAGGTCAGCAGGACAGCAGTTCAAGACCCGAGCTCTGCGTGACAGAGTGAGCTCCCATCTTCAGTCCCAGCTCCTGCCAAACTAGCAGTTCGAAAGCAAGAAATTGCAAGTAGATAAATAGGTACCACTTCGGCAGGAAAGGTAATAGCGTTCCATGCACCTCGGTGTTCAGTCATGCCGGCCACATGACCACGGAAGTGTCTTCGGACAACGCTGGCTCTTCGGCTTAGAAATGGAGATGAGCACCACACCCTAGAGTCGGACACGACTGGTTGGGGACACCTTTACCTTTTACTTCTTCACACAGCACATTGTTAAACTATGGAATTCACTTCCACAAGATGCAGTGATGGCTACCACTTTGGATGGCTTTAAAAGTGGTTTGGACAAATTCCTGGAGGAAAAGGCTATCAATGGCTACTACTCTTGATGGCTACGTGCTACCTCCAGTACCAGAGGCAGTGAGCCTGTGTACACCAATTGCTGGGGAACATGGGCGGAAGGGTGCTGTTGCTCTCATGCCCTGCTTGTGGGTTCCTGGTCAACAGCTGGTCAGCCACTGTGTGAAAAGAATACTGGACTAGATGCAGCCTTGGTCTGATCCAGCATGGTTCTTCTGATGTACCTTTCATTAATGACTGGGGGTGGGAAATAAGATTACCTTTGATTAACTCCATCTTCTCATGCTGTGTTTAAAAAATACCGGTGATTTATGTATGTATGTATGTATGTATGTATGTATGTATGGTATTTATACACCACAAAGAATGCTATGGCCACATTTGCAGACCATGGTAATTCCAGAGAATCCTCACTTATTGTTCACCAGCTGCGTGCTAGAACACGATGCCCATTTGCTTCCATTTGGCTTCTCCCATCAGCAGAAGCAGCTAGACTGATCAGGAATTGAAGCTTTCCTGCAGTCCAACAGTCTGACCCAGTCATCTCCAACCTGGTACCCTCCAGATGCTTTTGGACTTCAACTCCCATCACCCCCAGTCAGCATAGCCAATGGTCGGGAATGCTGGGAGTTATAGTCTAAAACATCTGGCGGGCACCAGGTTAGGGAAGGCCGCCTTAGCGTGACATCTGAACCGAGGCTCCAGGTTTGTTGCTCACCTAACAAGCCATAATCACAAACCAGGGTTTGTTCTTGGTTTATGACAGGAGAGAGCAATAGATCTCAGTAATAGCGTTTGCAAGTTTCCAGAGGAAAGAATATTGTGGTATTTCAGAACAAGAGACTGAACAGCCGTTAACACTGCCGCACTGCTGCTAGGTTTTATTGTGGTTGTATTGTTATATTGTGGTTTTAATGTTCTATATATTTGAAATTGTTTTATTGTGTGTTGTTTGGTTTTAATTTTTGTGAACTGCCCAGAGAGCTTCAGCTATTGGGCGGTATAGAAATGAAATAAATAAACAAACAAACAAACAGCTCCTGAGGAAGGACGGCATCCGAAACGTGTGGAGCACAATTAATAATTTAAAAAATTCTTGGGCACCAGAGCCTGTCTCCGCCTTCTTCACTGCCACCCTACGGGGCTCTTTCCCTTTTCATGTCCGTTTGATGTGACAAGCCAGGAGCCCCGGTTCAAACAACATGGTGATATTTCTATTCCTGATTAGTTTAGCCACTTCTGGTGGTGGAAGGAGCCACGTAGGAGCAAACGGGCTGCAGGCACCTGCACACAGCCCATGCAGAGATGCTCTGGAATGCTGGCCTATTGTGGCATGCAAACTCTGTATATGCCTATGTACACCAGGTGCTAGGGAACACGACCCGGGGGGTAGTACTGCACTCATGTCCCAATTAGGGGGTCTCAGGCAGCTGGCCAACCACCATGTGAACAGAACACTGGATGAGGTGGGCCCTTGGGCTGCTCCAGCATGGTTCTGCGTATGTTCTTAAACATGGCTTATGTAAGATATAAGAATGAAACTCAATGGAGTGTAGTGCGGGGGTGTCGAGCCTCTTTCACCCTGAGGGCTGAACTGAACTTCAGAGACGCCCTTGGAGGCCACATTCCGGTGGTGTGTGGAGTCAAAGGCAAAGGTTTTAAAAACCCCAGCAGATTTTAGCTTAAAGCTTATGCTGCCAATAACTAAACCTTAAGAGAGGCATTTCAACCTTTCAGAATGCAAGGTGTGGGGGAACGGGCAAATGTCGGGAAACCACCAAATGATCGGCAGTCAGCGGGAAAGGGTGTAGCCCTTTGGAGAATGCCAGAGGGCTGGACTGGGATCTCAAGCCTGAGGTTCTGCGCCTCTGGTGAAGAGGATAGGACGTTGGGCTAGGGACAGGGTAGTGGATAGGGCATTGGATAGGATGCTGGACTAGGGATAAGGTGTTGGATAAGGTGGATAGGGCGTTGGACAGGGTGGATAGGGCGTTGGACTAAGAACAGGGTGTTGGACAGGGTGGATAGGGTGTTGGACTAGGGATAGGGTGTCATAAAGTTCACTCTCTGCTCATGGGCCAGTCTCTCTCTCTCTCTCCCTCCCTCCCTCCCTCTCTCTCTCTCTCTCTCTCTCTCAGCCTAGCCTATCTCATGGGGTTGTTGTGAGAATGGAATTGCACAGGGGGAACGTGTACTGCTCTGAGCTCTTTAAGAGGAAGGATGGGATGAAGAAGGATAATTGATAATAAAACAATTAAATCATCAAATTAAAAAAAGTAAATGTCAACAACAGTACAAGAACAAGCAGGAAACAGCAGTCAGCAATGTTTTTAGAGCATGACCCTCAGAAGCTTGCACAATGTTTACAAAGTGTTTATCTGTTTCCAAAAGGAGACATGCATGATAGATAAGCGGGGTGGGGGGCACAGCAGTGGCAGGAGAGGCAAAAACCTCTGCTATTCTATTGTACTACCTTAAACTCAAATAAAGAGAGACAAATACAAGGTGAGAACAAATCGCACTGTAATGGAGCAAAGTTCATTTGGGAATAAATCCTCATAGCCCTTATATCCTTTAACTCTTATAAATGCTGACGGCTGACAACAACACCCCCATCATCATCAAACCCATATTCAGGTAAGGCCCATGAACACCTTAAAAAGAAAACATGGGTCTTTCTAGGCCAGCAGGAAACTTCAACCATCCCAGATGAGCAGCTCTAGTTATTCAGTTGTGAAATGATTTTGAACACGATCTGTGACATTCACATAGAGCAGGGCCAAGTCCAAGCATTCAAAACCAAATTTTTGAGCTGGCCAGCACAAGACGTTTCTGCGCCCAAGGAAAAGCAAGTCCGAATGGCATCTCCCACAAATATGGGACCAAATCCACTTGGACACTATGGTACGCAAACTCCCATGGGAAGGAACAGGAGCTGCCCAAGAATACAGTCGAGTCACCAAAATGTTCTGCTGCTCAGGATCCCCCTGGAATGAACAGGAGCTGTCACGCTCTTGCGCAGCTGCCGTTCATTTCTACAGGTCATGCTGAGAGATCTGACCCAGGATCAGGTTGGAGGAAGATCAAAGCTCAGTGGGAGAGCACTGGAGAAGGACCCAGGTTCAATCCCTAACATCCCCACTCAGCAAAAAATATATATCAGGTAGCAGGTGATGGATAACTCTTGCCAGTCAGAGTCAATGCTGTAGCTAGGGCTGAACCTTGGGGTCAAGTCCACGCCTCCAGGTCCCCAAATTCAAGGTGCTGGTTTTAAACTATAAAGCCTTACACAGCCTGGGACTGCAGTACCTGACGGAGCATCTCTCCCAACATGAATCTACCCAGACATGACAGCATCTGAGGCCTTCCCCCAAGGGAGGCTCGGAAGGGGGAAACAAGGGAGAGGTCCTTCTCAGTGGTGGTCCCCCAATTATGGAACCATCTCCCCATGAAGGTCCGCCTGGCACCAACACTGTCATCCTTTTGGCATCAGGTTAAGACTGTCCTCTACTCCCAGGCATTTGACGGTATATGATGGGGCACTTATGTCAGTTGTTTTTATCAGAGCCAGTATCTTATTGTAACTGTTTTAGGGTGCAATCCTATGCATATTTAGACAGAAAAAAGTCCTACAACTCCCAGCATGCCACAGCCAGCATGGGTAGCTGGGGGATGCTGGGAATGGTAGGACTTTTTCTGTCTAAATATGCAAAGGATTACACCCAAAGCTGTTTAAATTGTTTTTAAATTTTGTATGTTTAAAATTTTATATTATGTTTTTATTATCTTGTATTTGTGGTTTGAAATTTTTGTGAAGCACCAGGGAACTTCAACTATTAGGCGGTATAGAAATGAATTAAATAATAACAATAATATGACCACCTAGAAAGTGGCAGGTGATGAGGGCAGCAGAAACATAATCCATTTTATTCCTGTAGTCATGATGGCGTTATGACTTAAACAAGTTTAAAAAGCAAAAATGCACATGCTCAGGAGTATTTTTTAAAAATCAGGGTAGGTAAACTGCTTTGTTGTTGTTCTAACATATCAGAATGTAGAAGCAATTGTAAAGAATGGAGGAGAGGGGAAAGAGAAATATTAATTGTGTGCTTTACAAGCGGAGTAATACACATGGCCATCTAAAGAGCACCCCGCCCCTCCACCCAAGACCATGAAGTCCAGGGTCTAAAATTACCTGGCTGCACCACTGTTCACAGTAGATATTAGGCAAGACAGACAGATAGCCAGGCCTGGCATAAGGAAGCTTCCTATCTCCAGTCATTTACGGCACCCAACTTCCACTGCCTGAAGCAGCCGCCTCACAGCAAGGCCAGCCACCAGATTAAGAACAGATTCCAAGGCCAGGCCCAGGTGAGATCTGGCTCCAGCAGAGTCTTCCAGTCAGGCTTCCAGACAGACAGCTCTTAGAGCTGCCAATCAAAAGGCATTGTGCAGCTCTCCCATTTTTTTCTCCTTAAAGGACTGGAAGAAAACAAGGGAGGGCTACAAACCGAAGACAGTGTTGACTGGACCCCTGTAAAATTCTCTATCTGAGACAGGTCCGTTGCACAATAAAAGCCTTCTCTGGAAGCACCTGAAGGAACAGAGAGCTTCAGCTACTGGGCAGCATCGAAATGTAATAAATGCCTTAAACCACACTGGAGTATTTGTCCACCCAACCCTGGGGTAAGCAGCCTGGTGCCCTCCAGATGTTTTGAACAACAACCCCCACAATCCCCAGGCATTGGCCATGATGGCTGGGGCCGATGGGAGTTGTAGTCCAACGTATCTGGAGGGCACCCGGTTGCCTAACGCTGACCTAGCCCGATCTTGTCTCCTCTAACTGGCAGTGGCTCCTGGGCAGAGAAGAGCCTTTTCCTTCACCTGCTACCTTCTCCTGGGAGATGCCAAGGGGTGAACCTGCATGCCATGGTCCCTCCCCACGAGCCTTAGGGTGTGACATAAAACCTCTCCAGCACATACCTCACAGACCAGCCACTCCGCCTTTTGGGGGCTCCCTTCTTACACAAGAGGCATCCCCCCCCCATAAAAAGATAATAACATCAAGGTCAGACACAGTAACGACACAAACAGGTCTCTGCGCCGGTTCAAAAGGCAAAGGCCTCGGATCTTCTGGGCCAGCGCGGTCGCTAACCGGGGAGCCGCTTTGTACAATCCCGGCCCAGTATGCCATGGGCGCAGACCAAAGCAGGCTCACCTGCAGGTGGAGCTCCCTCTGCACGGCGCCTTTGTGTCAGACCGGGGCACGCGAGGCCCTGCATCCGAACACCCCGACCCGGAGTTCCCAGACAGAGGCTGAGCAAACGTCCTGCCAGGGGCCGTCATTCCCGAAGGGTACCTCGGATGGCTTGGAGTCGCGACGGGCCGGGCCGGGCCGGGCCGGGCCGGGGGCTGAGGCAAGGAGATGAGGCTCTCCACAGCAAGAGGACGGAGCCGTGTCGAGGGGGATGATGCACGCGCTCCTGAGAAAGCGCCTCCGCCTCGTGAAGCCCCGGAGAGGGGAGCTCCCTCCCGGTGTCTGGTGCCGCCGCCACTTCGGCAACCTCGCCGTGCGCCAGGGAGGTCTGCGCGGCTTCTTTCGAGGGAGGAGGAAAGGCCAACGAGCCAGGCCCCGGGAGGCGGGGGCGCGGAAGCGACGGGGCCGGGAAGGGGAGAACGGAGGAGGGCAACTGCCGCCGGGAAAGGCGCCGGGGCAGCGGAAGGAGCCGGGGGGAGGACGGAGCCACGTTTTGGGGAGGCTCTTTGTGCGCACGATGCCAGTCGCGAAGGGCGGGTCTTCCAGCCTGGGGAGGGGGGCGCAGGGGATGGGGGCCTTTTGTGCCCCCGCCGGAGCGGAGGAAGGAGGAAAGGCATCGACCCCGGCGGGGCGGCGGAAGCCGCCCCAGCCTACAGGAGCGTCGAGGCTGTGCGCTAAAAGAGGGCGAGGGAGAGCGCGGAAGGAAGCGGCCGAGGGGCCAGTCCCAGCCGAGGCGAGGGGAAGGAGGCCGGCTGACAGGGAGACGCGGGCTTCTGGGGAGGGATCGGGGCCGGAGCAAGGTTATCGGGGGGGGGGGGCGCGCCTGGAGCTCCGGGGAGGCCGCCTGGCGCCGGGGAGGCGCAGCCAGGCGGGGAAGGAGAGCGCGCGGGGCGACCGGGGCGGTGTCCCTTACCGGCTCAGCGCAGCACTCCGGCCCCCGCAGCCGACGACTTCCCTGTGGCTGCTCCCGGCGCTGCGGCCGCCCCTGCCATCCCGGCGCTCTGGCTCGGGCCGGGGAGGCGGTCGCTCGCCGCCAGCTGGTGCGCCCGGGCGCCGCCTCCCATGACGCGCGCGCCAGAGGATTGGAGAGCCGGCCGGCCGGCCCGGGCGAGGGCGGGCAGCCAGGCGGTGCCGGGGCTCAGCCCCTCCAGCGGAGCCGTCGGGCCCTCCCGCTTCGCTGGCAGCGGGCGCCGTGGCCGGAGAAGAGGAGCCCGAGGCCCGCGCCGGGGGGAGCGCGAGAGGCCACGCGGGAGGGCTCCTGCTCCGGCGCAAGGCTGCCGGCACGAGCGGGAGGGGCCGCGCAAGGGCTCCCGGGGCGGAGCTGCCGCGCCTGCCTGTCACCCTGCCCGCAGAGTGACAGGCACTCTGTCCCCCCCCCCCCGCTGCCCGAACCGCGGTCCGATGCTGTGATTTGGTCGGTGCAGAAGCGCCCCCGTTTCATCGCGGTGCAGTCAAGGGGACTTACTACGAGGGCGGCTGGGAGGACAGCGGACTGCGCCCGGTCTGGAAATCCGGAGTGAGGGGGAGCCCGATGGGGAGCACGGAGCAGGGTGGGGCTGGGAGGGGGTGGAGGGCAGGAGCTTGAGGACAATGCCGAGCGGGCGAAGCCAACTGCGAAAGCTGGCTGGCCGGCCCAGGCACAGGTGGACAACAGCAGGGAGGTATGGATCCACTGGTGGCTCTCTGGGCGATGTTACAGTGGATCGGGCAAAGATTTGGGATTCCTAGGGTGCAATCCTATGCATGTTTAGACAGGAAAAAAGTCCTGCCGCTCCCAGCAGGCCCGCCAGCTATGCTGGCAGTGGTAGGACTGTTTTCTTTCTAAACATGGATTGTGTCCCTAATTGTTGAACAACAGAAGGAACAAAATTACTCCCCCCCCCCCCGCAAATTGTACTACTGAAATGAAGAAAGCTTGTAAGAACCAGGGATGGGGTTTTGTATAGAGGGATTGTGAGCGCCATTCAATACGCTAATACTCAAAACAAATTCCTGGGCTGAGATGTCTCTGATTCAAAGGGTGTGTCTTTTGCACCAGGCTCTGGTTCATGATGGGTCTTTGGATCCTAGGAAAAAAAGCAAAGTACATCTTGCAAGCCTGAAGTCTGCCCACCTTGACGTAAGGCAGGGGTGCGGAATCTCAGGCCTGGGAGACAAACCTGGCCCTCTGAAGTTCCCCACAAGGCCTCACCCTCTTTCCCTGGCCCCGCCACCTTTCCACCAACCACCAGTCAATCATTTGGTAGTTTCCCAGCTTTTGTGCAGTTTTTCTTCCCCATTCTAAAAGGTCAAAATGCCTCTCCTAAGGCTGAGTTACCAGCAGTGAGAGCTTTAAACTAAAATATGCTGGTGTTTTTTGCTATTTGGCCCCCTCCTGTGTGACTTTGTCCCTGCCCACAACTGGAATGCGGCCCCCGAGAGTTCCTCCAAAAGTGAATTCAGGTCTTGGACAGAAATAGATTCTGCTCACCTGATCTAAGCGGTACAGTTAACAAAACAAAACCCTGGTTTTAGTAGCACACACCCTGATGAAGGATGATGAACAGCCTGGTTGCACGGTAGACTCCAGCAATTCATGGAACGAGAATTGCCAGATGTAGAAGCTGGGTTTCGAAAAGGCAGAGGAACTAGAGACCAAATTGCCAATATCCGCTGGATAATGGAGAAAGCCAGGGAGTTTTGAAAAACATCTATTTCTGTTTTATTGACTCTTCTAAAGCCTTTGACTGTGTGGATCATAACAAATCGTGGCAAGTTCTCGGTGGTATGGGGATACCAAGTCATCTTGTCTGCCTCCTGAGGAATCTGTATAACGATCAAGTAGCAACAGTAAGAACAGACCACGGAACAATGGACTGGTTTAAGATTGGGAAAGGAGTATGGCAGGGTTGTATACTCTCACCCTACCTATTCAACCTGTATGCAGAACACATCATGAGACGTGCTGGGCTTGATGAAGCCAAGGCTGGAGTTAAAATCACTGGAAGAAACATTAACAATCTCCGATATGCAGATGATACCACGTTGATGGCTGAAAGTGAGGAGAGCTGAGGAACCTCATGATGAAGGTGAAAGAAGAAAGTGCAAAAGCTGGGTTGCAGTTAAACCTCAAAAAAACCAAGATTATGGCAACCAGCTTGATTGAGAACTGGCAAATAGAGGGAGAAAACGTGGAGGCAGTGACAGACTTTGTCTTTCTAGGCGCAAAGATTACTGCAGACACTGACTGCAGCCAGGAAATCAGAAGACGTTTACTTCTTGGGAGGACAGCAATGACAAATCTTGATAAAATAGTTAACAGCAGAGACATCATACTGACAACAAAGGTCCACATATTTAAAGCAATGGTATTCCCCGTAGTAAGCTATGGCTGCGAGAGCTGGACCATAAGGAAAGCTGAGCGAAGGAAGATAGATGCTTTTGAACTGTGGTGCTGGAGGAAAATTCTGAGAGTGCCTTGGACTGCAAGAAGATCAAACCAGTCCATATTCCAGGAAATAAAGCCAGACTGCTCACTTGAGGGAATGATCTTAAAGGCAAAACTGAAGTACTTTGGCCACATCATGAGAAGACAGGATACCCTGGAGAAGATGCTGATGCTAGGGAGAGTGGAAGGCCAAAGGAAGAGGGGCCGACCAAGGGCAAGATGGATGGATGATATTCTGGAGGTGACGGACTCGATCTTGGGGGAGCTGGGGGTGGCGACGGCCGACAGGAAGTTCTGGCATGGGCTGGTCCACGAAGTCACGAAGAGTTGGAAGCGACTGACTGTGAATAAACAACAACAACCCTGATGAAGTGTTCTGGAAAACCCAAAAGCTTGCACAGTCTTTGCACAGTCTTACTGAAGGTATTGCCAAACTGAGAATTTGGGGCGGGCGGCGGGAGGTCTCATAGACCAACTCAACTACCAGTGTTTTTTATTCGCTTTTCATGACAGGGTATCAGTGGCTGAAAGCATGTAGCCTACTGATGGCTGCAAGCCAACAGACTATGAAAGGCACAGTAAAGGGGCTAGTGAAAAAACAGCTAGTAGCCTTTTGTTTTTCTGACCATTGGCAAAAGCACAAACAACAACATGACCATATAGACACACACTACATGACTAAGCTGTTTCACCCCTGTGGTTGGATGACTGTTCTAATTTGCACCCTTACTGCCCAATAATAGGCATATTAACTTACAAGTGCTACTGAGTTCAATGGGATTTTACCCTCCAGTAAGTGTGCACAAGTTCATAGACTTTAGGACACCCCCAAATCCCTCTTGAAGGGGTCGCCTCAACTTCCCTAATGGTAGTTGTGAGGACCTGAGGCCTTTTTGACCACCTCACAATCCTACCTCTAGTCACCAAGTCAGGTGCTTTGGTCAGTGTCTCCTCACATTGCCACTTTTAGGCTCTCGCCCACAACCTGTGTATTGTGATGCTTCACCACTCTCTGAACTGCTAACACCAATAACCCTTTTTGAGCGGCTTTCTTTCTTTCTTTTTCGTAGCATGGACCAAGCAGCCAGCACATGGGGGGTATTCCACAAAACCCTTCCTAATAACCAAAAAGGAAACTGTCTTTTAAAACTGAAAACAAAGAAGGTTTATTTGGTACAACAGGATTGGAAATAGGAACTGGGTTGGGACGAGGAAAGGATATCAGGAATGATGATTAAATAAGGCAACACTATAAACTGCACAATATCACTCTTGCTTTTAGTTCTGTGCTCAAAACTAGGGATGTACGAAAGTCACTTACCTGAACCTGAAAGTTGATTCGCGGTGGGGGGGAGGCGCTCCGTCCCTCCCCCCAAAATTCTGGCCGGGGGGGAGGCGCCCCGTCCCTCTCCCCCGAAATTCTGGCCGGGGGGGAGGCGCTCCGTCCCTCCGGCCGCGAATCCTGTCCTGCCAGGATGCAAATGGCGGTGGCCGTAGCCGCCGCCGTTTGCGTCCCTGCAGTCAGCCGTGATAGGCTACGTAAATGTTTACGTAGCCTATCACTTTTTTTTTTTAACTTGGAAATGGCAGCGGCCGGTCAGAAGACCGGCCACCGCCGAACCGCCGCCGGAGCCGCCAGGGACATTTGCACAAGGTAAGTCCCGTCCCGCGGGGGGCGGGGGGGCAGACCGTTTCTCCACCAATTTCGGGGGGCCGAATGCGCTGGCATTCGGCCTCCCCGAGATTTGTGGAGAAATTCTCTGGTATCCCTACTCAAAACCTCACGGACTAACTCACTAGATGTACTCACTCTTACCTCCCAAGCTAATCTCAGACTTATCTAGCTGTTGCCAATCTATTTTACTCCCAGACTGAGGGCTTCATCACACGGAGCATTTCTCCTGCGATTGAGATTGCTCCTTCATGGAAGTTTGCGGGCTCTTTACGTGATGCTTTGACCCTCTTGCACTAAATGCCCTTTGTTCCATTTTTAAATAGATCGCAGATAATGGGCATTTCTACACCAGCCTAAAATCCTGCATTTAAAACAGGGCTTTCTGCTTCCATTTTAAATGCAGGATCACAATGGACTCCCTTTACAAGCTCTTCCTTTCCCCCCTCCCCTTCCCCCCCGTATCCGAGTCTTCCATTATCTTCCATTGATCTCGCTCCTCTTCTTGCCGCTTTTCCTCTTTTCACGGAGGAAACTGAAGCGGAACACACTGAGGTAATTCGATAGCTCATTATCAAATTTAGTTTCAGACAGGAATCTTTTCCAGCCCTACCTGGAGATGCCGCGATTGCACCTGGGTGCTCTATCGCTGAGCTATGTCTCTTTCCCTTGCTGGTTGAAGGATGCTGAAAATTTCAGTCAACACATCTGGAGGGCACCAAGCTGAAGAAGGCTGCTCTAGCTCTATATTTCCTGCATTGCTGAGACTAGATGGCCTACAAAACTCCCGTTCTATGACAATTTTGCCATACATCATGCTGTTGAGACAAAAAAATGTGTGGCATCCAGGGGCTCATTAAAATCCGCTATAATCATGGATATCAGTATGGTGCTAGTATGGTGTGGTGGTTAGAGTGTTGGACTGGGACTTGGGAGACCTGGGTTCTAGTCCCCACTCAGCCATGAAGCTCACTGGGTGACTTTGGGCCAGTCCCTGACTCTCAGCCTAACCTACCTCACAAGGTTGTTGTGAGGATAATATGGAGAGGAGGAAGGCCATGTAGACTGCGTTGATTTCTTTGCAAGGGGAAAAAAGGTGGGATATGAATATAATACTAAATAAAAATATTTACTAAAAACGTTTTATTTCTATTTGAATTATTAAATACAGCACTAAAAACAACTCGTTACTTACTGCCCCTACTGGTAATCAAACAACCCCTTATTCTAAAAGGCAGCACAAACATTTTTGCATAGCAGCTCATCTTACTATTTCTTATTCCTGTTTAAAGATCTTTGCTATTACTATTTGCTTCCTGCAGAAGCCCTGCTATCACAGGTACATATTTTTGGAACCAAGGACAAGATTGATCTTGATTCAGACACACAATCCGGCCTTCTTCACAGAACAGATGCACAAACTTCATCTGTAATATCAGTTGTCACCTGATGAAATAAATCAATCCATGTCTGAGCTTCAGGCTGCAATCTTATGCCCACTTACCTGGGAGTAAGTTCCATTGAACTCAGTGGGGCCTACTTCTGAGTGGGCATGCATTAGCTTGCAATCCTATGGATGTCTACTCATAAGTAAGCCCCATTGAGTTCATTGGGTCTTACTCCCAGGTAAATGGCTAGACAATTGCAGCCTTTGTCAATTAATCAATTACATTTGAAAATGTAAAATTTGAAAATTTTAGATGTCCAAATTCAGTTTCAGAGGTGGTCTTGGGCTCTGCATTCCAGTGGTGGCCCGGGGGGGGGGGAAAGGGGGCAGTGTCCGAATACCAGCAATTATTATTATTTTAGTTTAGTTTAAAGCTCTTAGGACACAATCCTATGCATGTTGAGACAGAAAAAATGTCCTGCAGCTCCCAGCATTCCCCAGCTAGCATGGCTGGCTGGAGAATGCTGGGAGTTGTAGGACATTTTTCTGTCTCAACATGCATAGGATTGTACTCTTACTGTCAGTAACTTAAGTTTTAGGAGAGGCATTTATACCTTTTTGAAATGGGGGGGAGAGAGATGCACAAAAGCTGAGGACCCCCCCCCCATGATTAGTGGGTGGGGGAAAGGGGAGTGGCTATTCAGGTCAACCCAGAGGCCAAATCGGGATTCGAGGCTGGCCAAATTTGGTCCACAGGCCTGAGGTGCCATAACCCTGGTTACAGGCAGCGTACCTTGGAATACCAGTTGATGGGGAGAAGCACAAGTGGCAGCATACTGGTCTAGAGCAACCTTTGGACTGGTCCAGTTGGGCTTTTCATACCTTCTGATGCCATCGGCAGATTTTGTAAGTATTGGCATTAAAAATAACCCTTTTGAAATTTATCTGCTGCCTGGTTAATTGGGCACCGTTATATGCAATCAAAAGTTATTTGAACCTTTAGCCCAATAATAGCTTCTCTCTACTGGTTTGGGGGCAGAGCAGCGCTTGAAATGCAAGCAGGCTGTGGCAGGCGGCAGCCCGCCGTTTCTGTCCTGTGCATTGAGCTCCTCAGGTATGCAGAACCTGTACAATTCTGTGTCTGTGGATGCTGTCCAATGTTACACGAGCAAAAGGCAAGATCAGGAAACCAATTCCGGAGGTCTTTCCCCTGCAGCCCCACAACTCCCTCCAAACACTTCTCCAGCAGTGGAGGCTGGTGGCTCCGATGTCAGTGGTGTGGATTTACCCCGTGGATCGCTCCTTTAGAGTTCTGAGTAAAACTTGGAGCAGATTCAATGCCCCACTGACATCGGAGCCACCAGCCACCACTGCTCTCCAGAGGGGTTGCAGGGCGGGGGGCACTTACCAAACATTGTGGGCTGTTGTCTTACATTGGGAGGGGGGAAATAGACAAAACTGAGACCTTGGATGAGCAGTTCAAGATGCCAGCCCCTCCTGTTGCAGCCCTCTAAGAGACAGGTGACCGTGTGTGTGTGTTTTGTGTGTGTGTGTGTGTGTGTGTTGTGTGTGTGCACGTGCGTGCGTGTGTGTATAAAGCTGGGGGGTGCTTTGAATGCCAAAGGTCCCAGGTTTGGTCTCCGGGTAAAGGATCTTGCAAGTCTACGGTCCCAGGTTTTGCATGTTGTAAGTTTGCATGTCTACGATCCCAGGTTTGGTCTCCGGGTAAAGGATCTTGCAAGTCTACGGTCCCAGGTTTTGCATGTTGTAAGTTTGCCTGTCTACGGTCCCAGGTTTGGTCTCCGGGTAAAGGATCTTGCAAGTCTACGGTCCCAGGTTTTGCATGTTGTAAGTTTGCCTGTCTACGGTCCCAGGTTTGGTCTCCAGGTAAAGGATCTTGCAAGTCTACGGTCCCAGGTTTTGCATGTTGTAAGTTTGCCTGTCTACGGTCCCAGGTTTGGTCTCCGGGTAAAGGACCTTGCAAGTCTACGGTCCCAGGTTTTGCATCTTGTAAGTTTGCATGTCTACGGTCCCAGGTTTGGTCTCCGGGTAAAGGATCTTGCAAGTCTACGGTCCCAGGTTTTGCATGTTGTAAGTTTGCATGTCTACAGTCCCAGGTTTGGTCTCCAGGTAAAGGATCTTGGCAGCAAATGCTGGGAAAGGCCTCCTAGAGCTGGGGAAGGTGACCAGTTGCCCTTCAGATGTTTTGACTACAACTCCCTTAAGCCTCAGCCACCACAGCCAGTGGGCAGAAATTGTGGGCTTTGTAGTCCAAAACATCTAGGGGGGGCCCCATTGGGGAAGGGTGACTGCTGTCTGCTGCCAGCTAGACGGCCAAACGCTCTGACACAGTATAAGACAGATTCTTTTGTTCCCATGAAGTCTGCCTCTTGTTTGATTGGCTCCGTTAAATGGCCATCAGCTAAATCCAGTGGCGGGTGGTGCTCATTGTGGCTGGTGGGGTGCAGGAGAGGGCAGATACCCAATATTCAATGCTCAATATTCTACTGAGATTTTCAGAGGAGAGCAGAAGGCGGCAATAGGCAACTCCATGCTGTGCATTGGAGCAAATGTACCCGGTTGTGGGGGATTTCTCTGCCACAAATGGGTGCGGGAGAGGCAGGGTGTTGCCCCCCCCAGATACAGAGTTGCCCCCGGCTAAATCCATCATTTACAGCAGCCTGTGGTCACAGTCAAATGAGAGAAGCAAAGCATCTTCTTGCAGGGCCCCTTTGCGACGCCTTTATTGACTAACAGGCCGCACACGTTTTGGGTGGCCTCCACCAAAAGGGTCCTTTTTCCTAGGAAACACCTCCACTCCTGCAGTTCCGTGAAGGAAAAGCGGATTATGTCAGCACAGCTCATGCAGACAGGCCTGAGATATCTGAATGTGCTTGAAGGCAAGTGGGTGGGGTGGAGGAGGCAGGAAGAGACATCGTCCCGCCACCCCCCACCTCAAAACAGTTCTTTACCCCTGGTGTTGAGCGCCTTTCAGCTCGAGGGCCAAATTCCATTTCGGAGAAGTTCTTGTGACCTTCATTCCAGTGGTGGGCGGGGCTAAAGACAAAGGGGAGGGGCCAAAAAAGAAAAGTTCCAGCATATTTTAGCTTAAGGCTCTTCCTGCCAGCAACTCAGCCTCTGGCGAGTCATTTCAACCTTTTAGAAGGGGGTGGGGGGTAAACAGCGCAAAAGCCGGGACACCAACAAACGAGTGGCAGTCAGGGGAAAGGGCCAGACTGGAACCCCAGGCAGGGCAGATCTGGCCCACGGGCCTCAGGTTCCACAACTCAGATCTACGCCAAATGGCAGCTGCTCACCAGGGTTTCAAATGGGGTATTTTCTAGCCCTACCTGGAGATGCTGGGGACTGAACCTGGGAGTGTCTGCATGCGAAGCAAGTAGTCTACTGTTGAACTGTGGCCCTTCCTGTTGAACTGTGTACCGTTACTGTACTGTGTACTGTGTACTGTGGAAGTACTGTTGAACTGTGGGACCTTCTCCAACTGGGGAGAGGTAACGAGTGGGGTACCGCAGGGCTCAGTCCTGGGCCCAGTGCTCTTCAACGTTTTGATGAATGACTTGGAGGAGGAGGTGCAGGGAATGCTGATCATATTTGCAGATGACACCAAATTGGGCGGGATAGCTAATACTTTGGAAGACAGAAACAAAATTCAAAGTGATCTGGATAGACTGGAGCGCTGGGCAGAAAACAGAATGACATTTAATAGGGATCAATGCCAAGTTCTGCACCTAGGAAAAAGAAACCAAATGCACAGTTACAAGATGGGGGATACGTGGCTCAACAACACTACAGGCGAGAAGGATCTTGGAATTGTTGTTGATCACAAGCTGAATATGAGCCAACAATGTGATGTGGCTGCAAAAAAGGCAAATGCTATTTTGGGCTGCATTCATAGAAGCATCGCTTCCAAATCCCAGGAAGTCCTAGTTCCCCTCTATTCAGCACTGGTTAGGCCTCATCTGGAGTACTGTGTCCAGTTCTGGGCACCACACTTTAAGAAGGATGCAGACAAACTGGAGAGGGTTCAGAGGAGGGCAACGAAGATGATCAGAGGACTGGAAACAAAGCCCTATGAAGAGAGACTGAAAGAACTGGGCATGTTTAGCCTTGAGAAGAGAAGACTGAGGGGAGATATGATAGCGCTCTTCGAGTACTTTAAAGGTTGTCCCAGAGAGGAAGGCCAGGATCTCTTCTCCATCATCCCAGAGTGCAGGACACGGAAGAATGGGCTCAAGTGACAGGAAGCCAGATTCTGGCTGAACATCAGGAAAAACATCCTGACTGTTAGAGCAATACGACAATGGAACCCATTACCTAGGGGGGGGGGGCTCTCCCACACTGGAGGCGTTCAAGACGAGGCTGGACAGCCATCTGTCAGGGATGCTCTGACTTGGATTCCTGCATTGAGCAGGGGGTTGGACTCGATGGCCTTGTCGGCCCCTTCCAACCCTACTATTCTATGATTCTATTCTATGATTCCCCTAAAAATAAAGTAAGATTGTAGTCCTCATGATTCTGAATAAAGGGCTGGTTTAAATAGGAACAGGAGAAGCAGTAAGGCTGAATCATGCCATTGGTCCATCTTGTTCAGTAACATCTATGCTGATTTGCAACTGCTCTCAGACAGTAGTATTTCCCAGCCCTACCTGGAAATGTCAGGGTAATCCTCATGCAAAGCATGTGGTCCACCAATGAGCCGCAGCCCTTCTTGCACATGAACAAGAAGCGGCTGCAATAGCTAGTTTACACATTTACGTGGATGTTTGAATGAGCCAGTTCTAAGTCCTTATGGGGGAAACCTGAAATGGTATTATTTAAATTCTCATGTGGATTGTTACAGACAGGGGGTAAATGCACTCTGGCTTCTTTAAAGAAAAAAAGTATGATTTGAAGATAACCTTGAACTTAATTTCTGAGTGATAATTTTTCATCACCTTTCTTTTGGGAATGTTCTCCCTGTTTTTTTCATTTGTTTTTCTACACCGCCCCTTAGCTGAGGTTCTCTGGGCGTACTCCCTGGTGCCGAAAAGAGTACAACATAGGCACCAGGTGAGCCTCTCTGCAAAGCTTATTCCACAACCAGGGTGCCGCAACAGAAAAGGCCCTGTTCTTAGTTGCTACCCGCTTCATTTCCTTTGGTGGGGTCTCCCAAAGAAAGACCGCTTGAAGATGATCTTAGGGCCTGGGCAGGTATATATGGGAAGAGACGATCCTTCAGGTAACCTGGCCCTTCAGGTAACCTGTTGCTTTGGTATGCAAAGAGAAAGAGAAGCCGCGTGGCATTTAACCAAAAGCTAATCTGAAACACAAATTGGTATCATTTGCTAGACAGTCACCCATCTCTAAATAAATTGGTGCCAATTTAAAAATGGAAGGTCTCAAGCAATCAGTCACACATAAAGGGGTGGGGGGCTTAAAGCAGGGACAGGCAGAAGATAGATTAGGAACTCCTGGAAGATTTCTGGGTGATTTGCAGTAGATAAGCAAGAGTTCCCAGTTCCCAGTGGTTTAAGAATAGTGACAACCAAAAGATTTCCCCCCTCCTAATTTAGCCTGCTGAAATCAAGAAACCTTGGAGGAGGAGATTTTTGTGCATGAAAGAATGTGTGTGCAAGCTCCAGTTCTGGTACTGAAAACAAGTTCCCAGAACGAGCAAATGTTCAGAAGCACTTTGTTCTGCAGTTCTAGGTCTGTCTTCCTGAGCCAGTATTTCGCACCTTGCTCCAGCTGGTGGAACTCAAGGACTGAGTGAAAAAAAATTAGATTCCAAAAGCCTAAAGTCTCCCAGCCCTGATTTAAAGCACCAACGAGATGTTCAGGAAGGGGGAACTAGAGCCCCTCTTGCCAGCCCGTCATGTGCCAAAGTCCTTTTCCCCACCAGAGCTGAACTCCGAAATCAGAAGAGAAAGACTACAGTTTCAACACCCCCAGCCATGTCCCCCTTTGCAATTTTAAATGGCTCCCTGCTAGGGCTGTACAGGTGTTGTTAAATCCATTCCACCTGTGTTTCATGGGGCTGATCTACATTGCGCCCACCATCGCAATGAATTCGGTGTCCCATCGGGTTCAACGCTCTCGCATTAAAACGTGATTATTCACACTCACCCATTTTCCCCGTTGCAGTGCTTCAGTGAATGCGCGATCTCAGTTCACACTCAAGCACTTTGCTGTTTTCCTGCGCGCTTGTCTCATCTTGGATGCTAAGCAGGGTCAGCCCCGGTCAGTAGTTGGATGGGCGACCGCCTGGGAATCACGCTTCCTGCACTGAGCAGGGGGTTGTTCTATCCCTTCAAATGAGACTAAGTTTTACCCCCTCCTATCCCCTGCTCAGGATGTTTTTATTTTAAATTAAGCTTCACAACTGCAAATCTTCAAAGATCATGCCTGAATTAGAAAAAAAAAAAACATAGCGGAGAAGCCCCGATTCTGCAAGGATAACGCCTTAATTTAAAAAAAAAAAACACATCCTGAGTGGGGGATAGGAGGGGGTAAAACTTAATCTCATTTGAAGGGATAGAATAACCCCCTGCTCAGTGGAGGAAGCCTGATTCCCAGGTGATCACCGAGATCAGACAAGTGCGTGCACATCCAGCCCTTTGCTTTTTGCTGAGGAAATGGGGGCTGCTGAGGAAGCTATGCGATCAGTAGCTGGAAGAAGACATGGGGCTGTTGAGAGCTGTGATTGGACAGGAGGGAAATACAAACACTGCCATATATGGACAGGCGGGGGACGGGACTACGACTGGATATGGTAGTGAAGGCGGAAAATCAGAGGACGTTAAGGGGAAATACCGGGATATTAGGGTATTGAAAGCGGGAGCACGGAAGTGGGAAATTCCGGTTCCAATTCGAGGTGGGTACTGCGTAGTGTGAAAGGCGGGCGGTGAAACCTCATTGGAAGCGAAAAAAGGTGGTAAGTGTAGATCCAGCCATGGACTGTCAGGCATCTTTTGTTCTGTTGTTCGCTCCTTGATGTAATTGATTTTTTAACCAGAATTTTGTTTTACTTGCACGAACTCACATTAGAGCTAATTCACATCAGTACAAGAGCATATCAGTGCTAATACAAACTTGCAGAAATGCGCTAATTCGCATTAGTTCATGTGCATTAACACCAATGTGAATTAGTGCTAATGCACATTAGCGCAAATCCCCCCCCCGCCCCAATTGAGAAAAACTGGTTCGGACACCCATGGAATCCACTTGGCTCAGAAACAGGCAGTCCACTGGAGAATCCAGTGGTTGGGTTCATAGAAATCCGAACTCATTTGCTCATCACGCAGCTAGTGTACATGGCCATTTTCTAATACGTGCTGCTCTCTCTGCTAGGAGCCAGAGATGTAGCTCCGTGAGTAAAGCATGCTTTATTGGCAGCTCTGCATACCCAGTATAAGTGTTTTCCATTTCGAAAAGCTCACCAGCCTTTCCACCCAAAAAGAGCAGCAAGCAACACTCTCCTGCAGAGCTGCCATGAAATGTATTAGCAAGACTGAGACCCCCATCAGCTGAGACATGGGAGGGGTGGATTTGCCTGTGGTTGAAATATGGCTTGGCTTACTCATGTGAGTCATCTAGAAAAGTCGGCTCAGCTTTGGAAACGCATATAATGTATACAAGTGACATTATGTTTTATATTGTATTTTAAAGGCTTTAATCTATTACAAACCACCCAGAGAGCTTTAGCTATTGGGCAGTATAGAAACAACAACAACAACTCATTAATTTATTATTGGGCCTTGCAACATGATGTTGCTATGTATACTCACCTCCTGCTCAGGGTGCCCGCCAGACATGCCCTCCTGCAAGTTACTCCATTCCCTATCCTCTCCCACTTTTCCAGGGTTTTTTCCAAGTGACAGTTGACAATCTGTGACTGCTGAGCATGCTCAATACTCATTGGGCTGTTGGAGGGAGGGTTACCTGCTTAGTTTAAAAAAACAACATGTTTTTTGTATTTCTGCAAACCTCAGAGTTCCCCCAAGCATGCAGATATCACCTCTTGCTTCTCAGTGGCCCTGTTTTGATTACCATCCTGTCAGCTCTCACCACTTAAGTTCCCTGTTAGACGGAGCAATATACTCTATTGGAACTTTACAGATGCAACACCAGCAATAGGCAGAAGGTGGCAATATGTTGCCACACATCTGTATATACTGCGCATGAAGGATTTCCCACACATACACGAAATAATTGTAACCAATGTTTAGCCTGTCTTTAAAAAAAACAACCCAAAACTTAGAAGTTGTTTTCTGCAGTTTTTCATTCATTCTGAAAGCCTCTTGAATCAACCATAGCTCTGTGTGTGTGTGTCCTACCCCCCTACCCAAAGCAGAAGGTATACAATGAGTGCAGCAGTGGCGGGGTTGTATAGATTACTGGGACTTTTTAAAAAAGTATGGCATGTCCGGACAATAATTTCCTGCATTTTGCATTCTTGTGTACTAAATTGGAAACCCAGAAGCTGGTGAAATGGACACCTTCACAAGGCAGGAACACCTGCTATAAGGTGGACTGGAGATACCAAGTGATGTATACTGTTGTGCTGCCTTCCCCAACCTGAAACGATGGGACTTGTAGTACTTCACATCTCAAGGGCGTCAGGTTGGGGATGGCCACTCTTGTGTGCAAATTATCCCTCAGCTGGAGTCAGAAAAGAAAATGTTTGTGTACAAGAACACAGAAAGTGGCAGCAGAGGTGAGGGACACACCATCATGCAAGATGAGAGGTTTCTTCTTTGCCACTGTGTATTGCTTTCTGGTGATCCTGTGCGGCCTTCTGGTTCCCAAATTCAGCCATCTCCAGCTTTCTGCTGCTGCTCTTTGGGCCTGTGCAATGTGGAAGGCATTCCTGCCAGCTGAAGTGAAGTGATGCATTTTAAGATATAAAGGAAGGCTTGTTGTTTATTCGTTCAGTCGCTTCTGACTCTTCATGACATAACGGACCAGCCCACACCAGAGCTTCCTGTCGGCCGTCGCCACCCCCAGCTCCCCCAAGGTCGAGTCCGTCACCTCCAGAATATCATCCATCCATCTTGCCCTTGGTCGGCCCCTCTTCCTTTTGCCTTCCACTTTCCCTAGCATCCAGCATCCAAAATTGCTTAACAACACCATTGTAAGGTGGTGCCTGACCAGGCAGAGAGAGGTGCCCAGCCAATTAGTACACTTTGTCACGGTAGGCAGTGAGGCTCCTGGCAAGTGGGAGGGCAGGTGCGCTTGCTGACAACATGTCCAATGGCAATGGAGTGCCAGAGGCCTTGCTCACCTGTTGCTTCTTCCAGACTGGCCCAGGCCCCTTATCTGGGACAGGGCAACAGGCGTGGCTTTGCTGGCAGAAACAGATGTGAGCAGCAATGTTTGGGCAAGGTAATCGGTGAGTGTGGAGCGTGTCTCAGCTTGACTTGCTTGCGTGTGTCTGGGGCCATCTCTATACCAGCCTAAAATCCTGCATTTAAAACAGGGCTTTCTGCTTCTGTTTTAAATGCAGGATCACCACTGACTCCGTTTACATATGCTTCCTTCCCCCCACCTTCTCCCCGTATCTGAGTCTTCCATATCTTTCATTGATCTGGCTTCTCTTCTCGCCGCTTTTACTCTTTTCAAGGAGGAAACTGAAGCGGAACACAGCGGGGGGGGGGATTTGATAGCTTATTATCTGTGATCTATTTAAAAACGGAACAAAGAGCACTGAACAAAGGACCCTGGAGGGCACTGAACAAAGGACCCTCTTCACATGACGGCAGAGTCACGGCGTCATGTACAGAGCCCCCAAGCTTCCATGAAGGAGCAATCTCAACCGCAGGATAAAAGTTCCATGTGATGAAGCCCAACATCTTTCTGGCTCTGAAAGTGTCTCTCTGGAGTACACCTGCTGGTGGCATGATCCACAAGGCCAGGATCTGGTGGGTGTGCAGAGTCCTCCTTGGCAGCTGGAGTTTGCGCTTGCTGGAGAAAGGTGCACAGATGTGAAGAAGCACGAGGACCTCTTGTTCTTTTGAGTTCCAAAGCCACAAAGTGTCTTGTGGCATCTTGAAGACTCACACATGTATTATGGTATAATAAGCTTTTGTGGACTAGAGTCGGCTGGCCTCAAATGTAAAAAACCCCCAAACTTGACGGGCTTTTGGTATTATGCACTTGGGGAGGCAGGGTAAGGGGGAACGTGTCATTCACTCTTCCACCCCAGGCAGCAAAATGTCTTGGGCCGGCTCTGCTGCTCCCTCATGTAAAGAAAAGGCCTGCTTTGTAACAGCCAGTGCTAAATCGTTGCTAGGCAATGGCGCCAAATCCTGCCTGCTCATTAATCAGTCATAAGGCTCTGCTGGATGGAGTAGGTAATGCTACTCAGCAAAAAAACATCTAAAATGTCAGCGGCTGCCTAGTTAGCTGAACCCCTCAATAATGGTTACATGGAGAACTCTTAGGGTGGCCGCTTATGCATTGCCAAACAAGAGAAATGCATCACACACACAAAGAGGACATTGATGTGCATAGAACGTGCAGATGCCAATCTGTGTATAGATGCACCTTTAGAAATAATTACTGGAATTTAAATAGGAATAAAATACATTTCCCCGTAGGGGGAGGCGGTGACCAGGTGAGCTGTGTGCCAGCTCAGTCTGCTGTCCAGGTGCGAAGTGTGGATGGGCAACTTCAAGGTCCCTGGGCTCTCCTTCTTCATGGTTGACTTTAAACCAGACTTGGACATCTTTTCAAACAGAGGATGCCTTCAAACAGAGGGCTGTTCTCTGCCAGGTCTCCAGAAAAGAGGATTGTCTTCTGTCAAGTAGGACACATGGCCACCCTAAGTTACAAAATAAAACACGAGGTCCGAGGTCCAAGAACTGGCTGGCTTGGTCCATTCAGAATGTGTGAACTGCAGCTCTCAATGCCCCTTTAAGGTAAGCATGAGGTGACTGAGATCATGTAATGGCAGAAGCCACCCCTAGTAGGGTTGTCCATTCTGTGCAACTCTGCAAGACATAGGCCTGGTCTACACACGCAGCAGGATGAGTTGACAGAAATCTGAGGGGCTGGAATGGGCAGTAGCATTTCAGACAGCAGGGGTGTGTGGGAAGTCACTTTTTTGGAATGCTCCCCCACGTTACAAGAAAGCTCCCTGGAAGGAGAAAACTCACCCACTATGGATGACGTTTCCAGCCCAGCCTGCTCCTTGCTGTGCTGTTTTAGGGAAGCTTTTTTGTTTCTTCATAGGACAGCAGTCAGAAATGTGGTCCTTCGCCTACAGTCTGAAATGGTCATAGTCCAATCTACCGTTTCAGGACTCCTCCACATCATTCTGCTGCAAGTATAGAAGAGACCTTATGGAAGCTCCGAGACCAGAGCCGGCAAATGCGTGCTTCCTTGATTCGCTGGCCTACAGTTCCCCAAGCCCCAAAAGCTCTCTTGATTAGGCTTTTGTTTCTTGAGCACCCAATCTCCTCTGCTCTTAATTTCCACACACCATTTTATTCTTTATTTATTATTACATTTATATCCCACCTCTTGCAAGGAACGCAAGGTGGCTTAACACGGTCTTCGTACGTTGTGGCGGCTTATAGCTCCAAGCAATAAAGTTACTGCTGCTGCTGCTAACATGGTCGCCCTCCTCTCCATTTCATCCTCGCAACAACCCTGTTCACTGCTATTCACTGCTCTAAAATCCTTTATCGCTTTACAACCCAGTGAACTTCATGGCCAAGTGGGGACTAGAACCTGGGTCTCTCAAGTCCCATTCCAACACTCTTTAACTGCTCCACCCTCTTCCTTCCCCAGGGTTTCCTTATGTTACTGTTTCTCAGCCCACTGTCTACTCCAGTTTCCCCCAATGTGGTGGCTTCCAGATGTTTTGGACTCCTGTGTCTTTCATCCCTAACCATTGGCCATGCTGGCTGGGGCTGATGGGAGCTATAGTCCAAAACATACGGAGGGCACCATGTTGAGGAAGGCTGGCCTACTCCCTTCCAGAAGCCACTCTGCTTCTGAGCGTCCTTTCTTCTTTCACATGTAGCTTTCAAGTCTGTGTCCTCACAGCTTCCCCCATGGACCTCAACCGTCCATGGGGGAAGCTAAAAGTTATTTCTTCTTTGCCCCAGTAGAATAACCATTCGCTTTCTACATACCAATGGTGAGGTTTGCAAACTTGCTATTGGCAGCTTTTGTTCATACAGTGGATTAATTTGCAAACATTCTATGACATCACATCAGCTCAACCTGTCATTGCCAGAACCTTCACTGCTCTAAAACCCTTTATTGCTTTACAACACAGATTCTGGAACATTCTTACTATAATACAATAAGCAAAAGAAAGAAGTGTTTCAGTGCTGAGGTCAATATTAATTTGAACTGGAGAACCATGGGCATCTCTGTGATAGAACACTTAAGCAATCCACAAGCACAAGAAGCCATGAGTGCTACCATGGCTCTTACCATGACTTACAATATGATAGCTATAGTTTTGGCGCTTGTTTTAGGTTGGGGTGGAGACATTAGTCGATTGACCTGCCACCTCAGTTCCGAGACAAGATGAGCTTGTAGATACTATGCCTCACTCACCATTCCTCCACTGATTTCTAACTCACCCTCTTTCCCTGCTTCCTGTGAACAGTGGGGCTCTAAGTATTTCACCCTCATCATTATGTGCTACTCATCTACCAGATGTAGAGAGGGCTTCCTTTCTCACATCCACCCAATTCTTCCCTACAATCTGAAAACCTGCCAAGATGGGTCTGCTCCTCGTGCTGGCCAAGCAACCGACATTCTGTATTTTCCTCTAGATGGAAACATGGACATTTCTCTTAATGTATCTAGTAGCTTTGAATGAATGGCATCAGAACAACAAAGAAGTCTCCGGTAGGAAAACAAGCCAGACAACTAAATTACATTGTTCTTCCTCAGTAAAGTCACTGCAGGAGGCAGTGTTGTTGCCTAGAGACAAAACTCTAGGGATTGTCTTGGAGCCAGTGACAAAAAAACACTTTGGAGGTAGTCATGTAAAAGAGAAAGTGAAAAAAAGAAATCTCCCCATTCTACTCCCAGTGCTATTCCTGTTACATGCAGAGACACCATGTTGATTAACCGGGATCTGACAACAGGATGGTTTAACCATCCTCATCACAATGCATGACAATATATTAACAAACAAAGAAACAGAATGTTGCAGTTTGGGGAAGGGAAAGTGCCAATCTAGGCCAAGGGGGTGTGGATTATAGTTTAAGGCACGAGCGGAAAGGCTGTGCCTTGCTGCATCCCTTTGCATGCAGAAGGGCCCAGGTTCGATCCCCGGCATCTCCAGGTAGGGCTGGAAAAATTCCTGCCTGAAACCCTGGAGAGCTGCTGCCGGTCTGTGTCGACAATACTGGGCTAGATGGACCCAGGGTCTGACTCAGTATACGGCAGCTTCCGATGCTCCTGGGCGCTCGAGCATACCGCTCTTTCCATTTCCGATGTTCAGGCGTGAGTGTAATAGCATACGTGGCCAAAACAGCACCACCCACACACAAGAGGGAGGTAGCAGGCTTGGGGGAGCACCACCAGGTTTTGCAGTACAATTTGTTTTCTGGGAAAGTAACCTCCTAAGGGGAACAAAATCCCCAAGAACAGCCCTATATGTTCTGATCATGCTCAGTGGCTACAGACTGCTGGCTAACTATTGGGCAGGGATGGGTGGAAACCTGGATGGGAGGGGAATGGAATGGAGTATTGTGGAGGAGGGCATGGCTGGCAGGCTGACTGAAGCCATAAACAACAGAAGCAATTCACACTGCAGCGTTTTGTTACAGGTCCAACTTGTAATTTTGAAATGCCTGAAGGTAATATACTTGCAATTAAGTGTAGATGACACTTTCAGGTGCTCTTATATAAGGAATATAATGGCACTACACACACTTTATGAAGTACATTCATGCACGTTCGCCCATTTAACAAACAACTGGAGTATTCTACACCATTTCTTCATGTTGCATTTTCCTTTCCCCTTTGTCACCCTTTGTGCTTTTGCAGCATGCAAATGGATGGATCAGCCCAAGAATATTTATTTATACTTTTTTAAATCTTGCTCATCAGCCAAAAAGGATAATTGTTAAGAGAAATATTTCCTGATAACATTGGAGTGATTTTCTGTTTTTCCCAGAACAAAAGCCAGAAGTGAAGCCCTAATCAGGGATGCTGTCCCACATGAAGCCTGGACTAAATTAGCTGCTCCTGGAATGTCTTGGATATTTGCCTCTGCCCCAAAATGGGGGTGGAGTGGGAGGAGAGAATGCTTCTGATCTTCAAAGCAGATTGGACTGGAGGACAATTAAAAAACTTCCTCATATAACTTCACTTCTCCTCCCTGTGGGCTAAAGCAGGTAAGGGCACAATCCTATGCCTGTTGAGACAGAAAAAAGTTCTCGGCTCCCAGCATGCCCCAGCCAGGATACCTGGCTGGGGCACGCTGGGAGTTGTAGGACTTTTTTCTGACTCAATAGGTATAGGATTGTGCCCTAAATGTGGTAAATAGTACAGAAATACCGTGCTTGTTCTAGAATACAATCTCCAAAAGAACTCAACACTGTTTGCCTATGTTACCATGAACAGAGCAAGCAGAATACAGCTTTAGAGTTCACCAGAAAATAGTTTATTACAAAATGAACAAAATACGTATTTAGTTAAAACATTTATATCCTGCCTTTCCGCCTGACAACAGGCCTCCAAAATAAATCTAACACATCATTAAGACACTATATAGTTTAAAAATAAATAAGAAGGCAAGACTGCAAAGTGGTGGTCAGCATTTACATGGTAAAACACCTTAAAACCAACTTGGGGGTTTCCCCACCTCATTAGGTTTAGTGCTCCACATCTATGGTAACACTTGGGGCTGCTAAGTGATTTTAAAACAGGAGTTTCAAACAGGAATCTGCCAAATAGGGATTCAAGCTTCACATTTGCTACTATTCCTTGAGTTATATAGCTGGATAGAATTTTAGTCTATAAAAGGTCACAACCAGGTCCTAACAAACAGTTCCACGAAATTCCCTCTCCAATCTGAATGTCAGGCATATAAAACAAAATGGAAAGTGTGTTCCCATCTGCTCCAGTGTGAGGACATTCCAGTGGGCTTAACTGTGCAGCAACTTCTCTCAGCTTTTCAGCCCTGTAAAGCAGAATATGACGCATTACTCTTGGTACGCATTACTCTAGATATCCTACTCCTGTGTTGCTAGAAGCCAAAAGGAAAGAGGAGGCGAGTCTCACAGCATAAGGCAAGTAATTTACCTGATGACACAGGTGTAAAATTACAATGTAATTTTAATGCAGTGTTTTAATCTTTTTATGCTCTTACTGTTTCATCTTTTGTGTTCACCGCTCCAAAATCTGTTCTAGATATGGAGTGATATATAAACAGTGTAAGTAAGTAAGTAAGTAAACTGAGCATCAGCACCTGGATTTTTCCACCCGTGCTTACTCTCTCTCTAGCCTGCACAAGATCAAGACTATTCTCCCCACTCATGAGGGTCTACAGCAAACTTGACAACAGTGTGGCAGTCACTGGCCATAACTAGGTGTGACAGCAGCATGACTCGTGTCTTACAAAGCTTAGAATGCATGTGTACAGATGTAAAGTGGGGGGTGAGGTGGGGAGAGAAGAGATGCAATGCAGTGGAGTGGTTGGTGGGAGAGGGCTGCTGAACCCCCTGCCTTTTTCTGGTGTTGAACTCAGCTGGGTGAAATGTGGTTGCAGGCAGGAACTGAGAAGGGGAACTATTCAGTGTCCTTCTCCTGTCTGCCACATTAAAATGGCACCTCCCACTTTTTAGCTGTGCAGCAGACCCACATTTTAAGGATCAAACTACATGTGACATTACTTATACTTAAAAAAAAAAAAAAAGCTTGCTTAAAGCTGACCACTTGTATTTTAAAGGAAAGCCACTGAACAAGGCCCTGATCTGGATTGGGACCTTGGGCCAGTTTCCTGCCAACCCCCCCCCCCCTTGCTATTTGTTCCTGAAGGTGCTGTTTATGTAGACAAATAACAGGGAGGCAGGTTACTGGGAAATATGCAGCTGTTTTGCCTTCAAAATAAAAGTAGCCAGCTTAAGCATTTTTAAGAAAAGTGAGTAACACAACATGTGGTTTGTCCCAAACACACAGTTCTGCTGTCACCATGCATAGCTAGGGCCTGTGTTTCCTGAGCTGAGAGAAGTGGTGGCTGGAGAACGTAACCAGTCCTAGCGCCTTACCTAGGGTGCCACCTTGAGGTCCACTGAGTCATAGGCAGATGTTCTCATCAGTTCAAGAGGCCTCCTCAGGAGCATTCGCAGCTCTTCGTAGTTTGGCCTCTCTTCATATTCCAGGGGCATCACTTGTAGCAGGTAGCTCTGCAGGGCTTCTAGAAAAGGTTATTATGGATGCCAGTGACACACGGCTGCCTCCTACAAGGCAGCCCCTCTGGCATTCTCACTGTCACATATTGCTGACCCAGATGGAAAGTGCCACACTTCTCTAGTTCAGCTGGGCTGTGTGCTCATGACACTTCATAGAGACCAAGTATCAACCCCACTGAGCTCATAGGAAAACCAAGGAGGGGAACCTGAATGCATTTCTTATGTATTTACTTATAACATTTTTAACTTGTCTTCCTATATAAAACTCACTCAAGGCAGCTAACATTTATACCAAAGTTTAAAAACAATAAATGATCAAATTACAATAAAACTAAAATTACTGCACAATGAATGAACACATCGGCAGTAAAAACAACAACACTATATTTCAAAAGGCAGTACTTAAAAATGCCTCCTGGAAAAAAGAGGTGTAACCCGCCCAAAAAATAAAAGTACCATGGGGCCACACAGACTTTCTCAGGCAGAATGTTCCACTGTCTCAGTGCCACCACAGATGAGGCCCTGTTCCTTGTACTTGCCCACCATACTTCTAATGGCATGGGAATACAGAGCAGGGCCTCAGTAGATGATCTTAAGGGTTGGGCCCCACATTGTTCAACAACAGCAGAGCTGGAAAGACAGCCCAAGTCCTCCCGTCCTAGCCTCCGGATTTGCCCACCAGAGCACGATGCCACACAAACTATTACACTACATTGCAGGGTCACTGACACAGGGAAGAGTCAAGGGAAGGAATGGAGCAGCAGTACAAACCTTGGTGCTCGTGCCTATCACACTGCCTACTTCTGTGTGCAAGGAGATGCAATCCCCCATCGGTCCTAACAAGCAGGTGGTCTCCCCATGAAGTTAAAGCTTCCAGAGTCTTAACTAGTCAGAGCAGAACACCTTGCCCGATTCATTACTCTCTTCACCAGTTCACACATGGGAGCTTTTGTCAGTGCACCTGCTGATCTGTCTCAACAAGAAGTCTGAGAGATTGCCTATTTGCTATGTGTGAGGAGACAAAATTATGACAGTGACTAGAGCAAGCCATGTTTAGGAGAGCTTTGATGGCCAAGTGGTTGTAGTAGAAGGAGATAGTGAAGATGGAGACCAACTTATAAAGAACACTGATTATTCATGTAGTAATTCAGATTCAGTCATTCTAGACAATGGGAAATTAGAAGAATTCATCTGGGCAACTCCCGGATCTGTTGACGCACAAGAAGCAAGTCTGAAATCCCAAGACCCTGGATTCCAGGTACAGAACACCTAGCATTGCATAGTGGCTAGAGCAGCCTTCCTCAGCCTGGTGCCCTCCAAATGTGCAACCTTAGCCAGGCTGAATGGGAATGATGGGAGTTGCAGTCCAACACATCTAGAGGGCACCAGGTTGAGGAAGACTGGGCTAGAGTGTTGGACAGGGATGCAGGAATCCTAGGTTCAAATTCCCATTCAGCCACAAAGCTCACTAAATAGTCATGGGCAAGTTGCTATTTCTCAGTCAAACCTACTTCTCAGCGAGGATTAACCCCATGTATGCCATACAGGGACCCCAAATGAAAGCTGGGATAGAAATGTGACAAAAACAAACAAATCTGTACCTGGAATTGCTCTCCAGCCATAGGACAGCCTTGGATGCTTGATAACATCTGCTTTGTACCTACAATGAAGAGGTGGGCCCCTCAAACAAAAGGTGGGGAGAAATAAGACTGAGCTGAGAATTTTGCACTGACACTCTTACTCCATCTGCCCTGCTACCCTTGCCAAAAGAAGTAACAGAATCATAGATTTGGAAGGGACCTTGCAGGACATCTAGTTCAAACCTCTGCTCAATTAGGATCTGCAATGCAGGATGCTTTTACAGCACCCTTCACAGATAGCCATCGAGCCCCTGCTTAAATGCCTCCAGTGATGGAAAGGCCACCACCACCCAAGGCAGTTTTCCCCACTGTTGAACAGCTCCTCCCGTTAGGAAGTTTCTCTAACATTTAGCAGAAATCCGCTTTCTTGCCATTTCCACCCACTGGTTCCAGCCCTGCCCTCTGGAGGCAGGGTAGATGCCCCAAGGGCACATGTACTAACCAGGCCTCTCTTGTCTACTGGGGAAGTGTGATATTTGCTCCAGATAACAGTGCTGCAATAGTTTCCAGGCAGCCTGTTACTAGACGTCTCCCTGGTGGTGTCTTCACCCAAGACTAGCAGCTATTTTGCCAGTCTAGGAAATAAGGAAGGTTCATGGTAGCTGCAGGGAGCAAGATGTGCGCGTCCAGCCACTTCCGGACTGAAAAGAAGGGGGAGCATTTAACCAGTAAGGAGGTCAAAGCAGAACCCACTATCCTGAGTGCCCACATGACAGTGGGCAGTATCGATCGCCGTTGCAACCTGTTGAAGGAAACCTTTAGTGATTAATGGTTTGGATACCACACCATCATTTCCAGAACTAAGAGCGGCTTCCTTTTCTAATTTATGAGAATTAGGATTAAAAAACAAGGGCTTTTCCCATGCACAGCACACACCTCTCCTTTCTCTCCATGACCACACAGGGATTTGTCAGCTCCTCAGACCAGGGAAGGAAGCCACACAGCCACTTCACGAGACAGTAACCCAAGGACTCAAGATCACTCCGACGGGATGGTGCTGATAGCATAGGAAAAGAAAACACATCCATGTAAGAAACATCAAGGACAGAGTTCCAGAACTACACCCACAGGGGAAGTGGAGACAGGTTATAGCTTTATGGGTCACAGCAACTCACATACAGCATAGCCACTCACTAGGTAAGTCGCTGCCTTAACACATGCCTCAATTTCCCACTATTTATTTCAGTTTTTATCTGCCCTAAAGTCTCCAGGCAATTAATAAGGTAGCACTTCCAAAAGATACTCAGCTTCACTGTCCCATAAGCATGAAGCAGCCAAAAATGACTCTCTGTATAACCTTCGCTATGTGGATTTAGGGCTGTCAATCAATTAATTAGCTGTACCGGAAAGCAAAACACTTGATTTATCTGCATATTAACAACAACTCAATTTAGATACTGAAGGAAATGTAAGACAAGTCACAGTTTAACAAACAAAACTTGCCTCTTGCTGTTACAGGACTAAAATAGCCTTTAAAAAGTAATGTGCCTTTCACTTGCAGCATTTCTAACTAGAATCGGTCCCTAGTGATTAGTGAAAGCTTTAATTGATTACGCTACAAATTAGAGACTGCAACCCTCTAATGTAAGAAGAAGAGTGTAAGAAGTGTGGTCTTGGCTGCTTAGATGAAGCACAAAAAAGCATGGAGAAGGGATGACTTCTTCAACTGCATGGAACATGCTTCCAGACAAGGCTTTTATGGAGCCATCACCCTGCCTCGTTCAGGGGTTCCAGATATCTTCCATATTTTACTACCATTTCTTCCATCTTTTTCCTTAATGCAGAAAATCTGTTAAGGAGAAAAAGGCAGAACAGCTACACAATGCCTTCTAATTGCTAGTGCTAGGAGCCCTCCATTTGGAAGCACCCTAAGAGGAAAAACTGTACTGCAGGCGAGGCAACCTGGAGAATGACCTAGCCTGGTTTCTGTTCACATCAGATGGTGGCAAGCCCTTTATCCACAGGAGTAGGGGAGACAACTCCTGGACAGATAGCATCATCTAGGGCACAGTGGAAAGCACAGACCAGGACAGGGGTCAAATTAATGGCTTGCACCACACACACACACACACACACACACACACCCTATTCTCAGGGCATGAAATCTCACCGGCTCCTTTGTGGCTATCCAGGCTGATGAACTCTAAGGTGCCCTCATGAGGAGTCCTGCTGCCCTCACGTTGAGACACATGGTTTCCTCCAGGGCTGTACCGAAAGGAAAAGCAGTAATTTGCCAGGGTGACCTGGGGCAGGGAGGAAGACACCAATGAACAGGTTGCTATAATGACCCAACAAGAAAAAGATAAAGAGCGATCAGCCTGGCCTGGTCTGCAAGACACCTTTTAGTGGAGTTGCCCAGTATCCTTAGTAACTACCCTGTGCCCTGAAGCCTCAGTCTGTATCTCTGCAACAGACTGGAAGGCACCAAGGTCAGAACAGGTTTAACCAGCAGGTGCAGTCACAGCAGCCACTCCACACAGTAACCCCTTCCCTGCTAAGCAGTAAGAGTGTGAAGACAGCTCCTTACATCTCTATGAGAAAGGGAGAGTACATCCTTCTCCCTGACAAGCATCTGTCCTAGAATCAGCAACGGTCAGTGTTTGCTGACAGAAGAGGGAAAGGAAGAAATGTTTGTGGCAGAAACAACTGGTTATCCTTAGTGAGAGAGAGATGGACTTTCAATCTCTTATGTCCACACTTGGGGAAGCTCACTAGAACAAACATTATGTTCTTCTACCCTGCAGGAACACTCTTCAGCAAGGACGTATTCATCGTCTGCCCCTACTACACTCCTTACCGCAGCACGATCAGCTGGATCCACATATATGTTTTGGGCAGTGATGTCCCCATGTGCATACTCATTCTCATGGAGGTACTCCAGAACATCCAGCTAAAGGCAAAGATTAAGGCAGAGGAGAAATATTACCAATGGAATGCCTGCATTTCTCAGGGGCACTGACCCATGCCCACTTGCCCCAGAGTATTCTCAGCAGATGGCGGGGGCGGGGGGTTTGCCATACAGCCTCTACAATCCAGGATTTGCATCTGAAACATTCATTCACTAAACCAATCTGATAAACCACTCTTTTCCTGTTTGAACAAGGCTGTACACCTCAAATCCATCAGCACTGAGTTACCAGCACCTAGGGCAAAGTGTAGCTCTGCCGGGATCAGAGACGGCCACCCAGGTCTTAATGTGCAAAGACACTGAGGCACCGCACAGCGCCGCGCTCCAGTCCTGCTTCCTGGGGAAGTTTGGTCAGAGGATCAAACTTAACATGACAACACAACCATGGGCAATGTTAACTTGACAACTGCTTCTTCCCTATAAACTGCCCTGACAAGCACAGCTCTTTATCAAGGACAGAAGGGATGGAACTGGTGTCTAAGTCATCCTTGTTGCAGCAGTAGGGAAGTCGCTGATAATCCTCTGGGCCAGTGGCAAAAGCCTCCATTTTACAGCTGTACAGAAGTCAGCAACAGATCTTTCGGAGAAGCCCTCTTCCTCCACTCCCCTTCCATTTTGGCATCTCATACCAGCCTGACTGCAAGCTGCAAGGCAGCTTTCTCCGTCATCTTGTTTGCACAGTCATCCAGGATCGACTGAAGGGAGCGACCAAAATCAGAGAAGACCAGAAACCTGCCAGTCAAAGGAGATAATGCTGCACATAAATTGTGGCTTCTGTTGGAGATTCCCACCCACTTCCACATGAACATTAGTCCCCAGCCCTCCATCACTGCATCAGTTAACTCCTCTTCAGCTTCAGTAATCGCTGACAGCAAGAACTACCAGTAATTTGGAGGCAGGTCGTTTATTTCAGTTGACTTTACTGCAGCACTATGGCCATGGCCTTCCAAAGCTAGATGACCTCCCTCTCCGAGTTAGTATGTACAAAATTAAGTATTACCCAAAAGCTAGAAGTGAAAGCATACAAAAAGAGAAGGTACAGCAACAAGGATAAGTACAGAAAGAGGGCCCCAGGATGCAATCCAGATCCATTAAAATCAATAGGTATTTTGCCCTTCTGGAAACAAAACAGTAGGTGGATGAAGAAAAATTACGGAATAGGTAATAAAGAAGGTCAGAACACAGGAAGAGAAGGGTTGAGGCTCTAGCCAGTTAGAAAGAAAGCAGGTTAGGGTAGGAGAAGAAAAGTATGTAAGGGCAAAGGAAAAATGGATTCATAAACTGTTCAAAAGGGACAATGAAGTAAGTACAGGATTGGTGGTTGAGTGATGATGGCACTGGACAAAGGAGGGTTGTGGGCAGTAATAGGAGAGATGGTACACAGGAACGCCCTAGTCAAAGCTGTCTCACCTGTAGCTACCATTATGGAGACCAAAACCAATGCAATCAGGGATTCCCAGCAGTGGTACTGAATGCTGTTTCTTCCATTTGTCCACTGCAAAGTGAGACAAAATGTGAGAAGTTGAAGTTGCCAGAAGTTTGAGAAAACAGAATTATAGCCATCCAACTCCAATGTGAAGCCTCTATTCTCTCCACATCAACAACTTTGAGGACTGCAAGTTCATGCATTTTTTTTTTCCTTTACAACTTCCTGGACTTTTACCCTCATACATTCCGTTAATGTTCAAAAATCATAAAAGAGATCGTAATCATTTGTTACTGTTAAAAATGGGTGTTTCATATTTTTCTGTTTGCCCTTGTGAGATTTGGTGGTGCCTCCATTTCTCCTAAAAATGAAAAGGGCACTTTACCAGTAGCGTATTCCACATAACTGTTTTAGGTGCAGAAGATTCAAATCTAAAAGACATTTAGACTACTACTGATACTTGGACTTAAAACCCTGTAACTAAAGCCCTTTGAACCTGAATAGCACAAACATATGAGAAGGAGCACTCCAGCCCTGCCTCTCTCCCTCATCATGTTTGTCACCCCCAGCTTGTGGAGGGTGACAGTCTGGAGAGGAAAAACTTCTTTATCCGTGGAGGCTCTCCATGCAAGCCAGAACACAGATTTTCCAGCATTCTGGCTTCTGTGCAGAGCCTCCATGTATACAGGAGCCTCTCCTCTTCAGACTGTCACCCTCCACGAGTTGAGGGCAACAAACATGATGAGGGAGAGCAGCGGGTCTGGAGCACTCCTTCTCCTCATGCATTTGTACTATTCAGATTCAGAGTACCTGAATGTGGCTGAAGACATTTTCAAAACCAGATCTGAGGGCCTAGGAGACAGAAAGCCTCCACTGTCTCTGAGCACATGTCGAAAGAAACAGGGACAAAGGAATCTACCCCACAACAGAAGAGTCTCTGCATAGCCAAAAGAACCAGTAACTGGACTCCTGCCTCTTTAACAGAGAAAGATTGTCAAGATTGGGCAGAGGCACCTAGCGCCTTTTCCGCTACGTTTTAGGTGAGAATAGGGATGCTCAAGGATTTCTTTTGGTCCACATTTCGAAGTGAACCAACCTGAGCTGCACCTCTTGGACTAATGTGTGGATCAGAACACACTCATCCTTCCAGATTTTGCACTTCTCCAAATTTTGTAATGCAGTTCTCAGCTCAAAAAACTAAGAGGTATATAAAAAGGCGTATTTTTGGAGAAAATACATTTTCTTGTGAGAAGGTATGTTCAAAAATGTATATTTAAATACAGTTTTGTGTGGATTAAAAACAAAACACAGATTAGTACAGAAACAGGATGGGTATGAATGAACAAATGTGAAACTGACATGAACCAGAAAGACTGATCTGTCAGTCCCTGCATGGGAAACCAGTTTTGCAATCCCAGGTGAAGCTTAATACAATCTAAGACGAGGTCTCATGACAGCACATGAGGGGTAAGTACAACAGAATATCTCTTGGGAAGGCTCAGCTACTGGGCTCTTCCCATTCAGCGCAACAGTACAAGTTGTTGACTGGCTGAAAATGTCACTGGCCCAAAGGCAGAGACACAAGTCTGTCACCCTAATTACTCCAGGAAAGTCTTGCCTGTAGCTTTCTTTGCAGCGCGCTGCAAGAAATTCTGTTCATTGAAGAGTCTTCCATCTTTGGCATCCTGAGAAAAACGAAGACAGAAGCTGGCACCGATACAGTTTTCACTGCCTCACCACTACCCTCTCTTTGATTACCATAAGAAAAGAAAATGATAATCTTCATATATAACTTCTCTAACGCTCAACAGACTTCTCAGAGGCAAGTGAAGACTTCCATCCTTGTTTTACAGATGGAAAATACCACAATATCGGAGAGAAATTTCAGAGACACAAAGCAAATGTAGGATGTAAGACTAGAATGACCCTAGGGATGCTTTCCCAGCAATCTATAACTAACAGCCTATAACTAACAACTAACAGTTGGTATCCTACAAACCCACGAGAAGGCTACCTAACATGCAATTCATCTTTCTTCCCTCTTTTGTACTTTAAAGTTTATACTCCCCACAAGTAGCAACAAAACAATAACATGTGACTGATGGGAATTTTGAAATAACAGAGGGCCTTGGGTAGGCTCACCTGGTGGTCAAAGAGTAGAGCCACTGTGCACCAGGGGTGGGCAGAAAGTACAACTCCAGAAGTTTTGGACTTTAACTCCCGGCATTCCTGACCATTGGCCATGCTGGCAGCAGCTTCTGGGAGTTGAAGTCCAAAACATCCGGAGATCTACCTTCTGCCCACCCCTACCTTACATAGCTCCTGCCTCCACTCCAACTATAGCCCCTACCCACCACGCTCCTCTCACCATCCTGGTCTTGTGTGTCTCCCTCCATACTTTGTCCTTTACTACTCCTGTTCTTAAGAAATATTATGTGTCCTTAAAATACACAAAAGAGACTGTGTGCTATACAGAGGTAGGTTGCCTACATGTTTAATTAGATGGTTGTTGCCTTTTAGGTCCCGGAGAATGGGAAATGAAATAGAAAAGGGAGCATCAATTAATGCTTAATTGATGCATTAATTGATGCTTAATTGATTACACCAGGGCCTACTTCTCCTGGTGTAAAATATATATGCAAGGGTCTGGATGACAAAGAACTCTTCAAAGGGGAAAATTAGGTGGCAATTTAGATTTTTGTTTAGGGTGTATGTTTCAAAAAGGGAACTGGGAGGTATGTCAGCCTGATGATAACCTCCATAGTTGTAATGTATTCCAAGAAAGCTGCTGAGTGGAGTGCAGCAACATTTCTTGTAAATTTGGAGTTCAGTGTTTTATTTGATCCAAAGCGCAGACAAGTCTTTGTTGTTTAAACACAGCACAGAATCAATGGAGCCCATCACTGTCAGGGTTGGGCCCCAACCTGAGCCCTTTTACTGAGAGTGTTCCATACTTTAGTCATAGGCTCTGTTCTCACTTGCTTCAAGCCCAATGCCTGGCAAACTGCAATGCTGGTCTAAGTCATAGCATCATTGCCTACCAGGAGGTCAAAAGACCTTTCTAGTAGACACAAAACAGGCCACTTGTGGTTTGCACTGGCCCTTGCAGAATGCTGGAATTACATGTACCCTTTGCCTTGCCTCAGTCTGTCCTGCTTCCTTTGTGTGTGATCTTACCTTTTGTTACTGATTAATGGAACCCACTGGGAGAGGTAAACTCTAAGTCCTCCTGCTATGTTTGCCTTGTTGTACTCTGACCTATGACTTGCCAAGCCCAGATTCCAGTTCCAGTACATGAAATGTTCCATGTTACACCTAACACAGAGATCTGAACTCACAAGTCTGAGGGAGCAGCTCTGCTTTGAAGGGCAGGTTCCAGGTGCGGACTTTGCTGTGAAAGGATGAAATAAATGAAGGTTATTGTTAGCCAACACAGGAGAGATGCATCTCATTGCTTTTATATGCAGGACCTCACAAGGCTGAACAGTGCTCTAGTATTCCCAGTCTCTCACTTTAACATACTGGAAATACTGTCCCTGAAGCTTTCTGCATGTCAACTCCCAGACTATTTTAGAGCTTCAAGGATTCTGTTGTTTGTTAACAAACAGACTCCACCTCTAGAGCATATAGGCATTGTGGTCCAGTGTCACAATGCACTCCAAATATAATGGCCCAGTTCAGATGATCATTCAGGCATCATAAACCATGGTGATAGAGCTGAGCACTCCCCCTGCCCCATTGTGCACCAGCTTTGGTGCAAAGATCCTGGGAATTCTGGCTTAATGTCAGTTAACAAACCAAGAAACTAAGCCAGGATTACATCCCTCGTGAAACACTAGGGAACAGAAAACTTATCAGTATGAGCAACTTTGAATGATAAAGTCCCTGCCGCTTAGCACCCTTTCGATATGACCTTTCGGTTGGTCTATTGCAGCCTTCTACAACCTGGTGCCCTCCAGATGTATTGGTCTATAACTGGCTGGGGGATGCTGGGAATTGTAAAGCAATACATCTGGAGCGCACCAAGTTGCAGTAGGCTGGTCCACTGCAACCACAGCAAGAGACTCCAAGAAATGGTTGGCACAGACTAGACAAACAAGATGTCAGCAGCACAGCTCAGAGCATTTGGGGAAAAACAGAACTCGCTGAGCTAAAACACAACACAGTGAGACAAGAGAGGGATAAGGACTGCCATATGAACCTACACAGGCCTTAAGGTCCTCATCAGAGGCCCTTCCCCAGGTGTCTCTGCCATCAGAGGTTAGGTGGGTGGCAATGGGAGAGGGCCCTTTTTGTATTAATGCCCTGTTTATGGAATCCCATTTATAAAAACACCCCCCACCCCAACCTGGCTTTTACACTAAGTTTTAGGTGCCAGGTTAAGACCTTCTAATACATGTTGATTTTTTTTATCTGCTGAGACTAGACATTTTATCTGATGTTTTGCTATTTTTTACTGGCTGCGTACATACATTACAGAAAGCCCCAAATCCTGGTTTCAAACCATTATGTGAGATTGGTGTATGAATCCTGGCTTGTTTGGGAACAATTAACCATACTTTCTGGTTCACCTGCAACAGGAAGTTATGGTTAAGTCTAGCTCTTTGGCTTGTTTCCCGCTTGTGCAAAAGGCAGAGTAAGGGGGCTGCATGTAGGTGCCACTCATTCATATGCTGGCGTAATAAGTCAGAATGTTCAGCTTCCCGTGATGGATGAGCATGGCCAGCGTCTGATGCCGCTCTTATTTTTCTGCTCCTGGCTGCACTTGATTCCATTTTATATCCAAGTGTGTATTTTACATTAATGTTTGGTTTTAGTAATATTTTATTGGGAACTTATTGGGATATTTATTTTAAATGTAAAAGCTGGATGTAAATGTTTGAAGAAGAAGAACTTGCTTGAAATAAGAAGTCCACAGAAATTGTATGAGTCATCTGTAGGTGTACCCATTTTTCACTTGATAGATTCTCCTTCAGAAAGTGGGGAACAGGACAGGAGGCTATATTCTCCCCCCAATATGTTACCACGTGAGCACATCTTATACCTTCATATAGCAACCCATGTTCACTCTGGCTCAGAAGTTTTCTAAGTATCCACTGCTTGTTGTTCAGGTCTGTCAGGATCTCACCCTCTGGGAGAGGTCTCACGGAGGCACTCCTGTCCTTCCTGGGAGATCGGGGACCAGGCTTTGCTTTACAAGAGAGAGACAAACATTGCTCATTTAGATTTCTAGCCTTGCACATTATGAGATTCAGGGCAGGTAGTCATGCTTCTCTTCCCCTGCCCCCAACAATGGACTAAAATGGAAATCGTGCTAACGTTCCTACTCCACTCAACAAAAGCCACCAGCCCAAATTAAGTCCTGAAAAGAACTGACGCTCTGGTGTTGCCGAGTCCCCCCACCCATCACTCAATCACCAGCTACAACATCGCTGTATTGCTGCTACTGTCTCAGTGCACACTGAAGCCTGTTCCTCTGGTACTTAGGATGCTCCAAGCAAGAGGGAAGTCCCTGAAACAGAACATTCCTCATTAAAAGATACTTCCTGTAGCAGAAATGTTCAGTTACTGTTGCTATTTAGATGCAATGATAGCCTTCCCTCCATGTCCAACCCATTAGACCACATGAAAGTAGCTGGAGTAGTATAGTGACAATGACTGAGCACAAAGCAGGACGTACCTGGTTTGAATCTCATCTCTGTCAGGAACTCACCAGGTGGCCTTAGGCAAACCTCTCTTAGCCTATCTAAAATATGGGGATAACATAGTCATCTACCTTATAGGGTTGTTGCAATGATTATAAAAAGGCAATGCATAGGAAGTGCTTTGTACACTTTTCTAAAGAACTATATAAATGCTAGTGCTAATAATACACCTGCTCTAGCATAAATACACTGCTAGCACAAAAGGCAAGGCCAATATCTCTCTTTTTGAGGCATTCCTTTTCAAGCTTAAACAGAGCCACTGGGGTAAGGTAGATAGTGCTGGACTGGAACCACAGAGATCTGGCTTCAAATCCCTGCTCGGCTATGAAGCTCAATGAGTGCTGTTCAGCCAGTCTCAAGTCTAATCCCCCTTGCAAGGCTGTCATTAGGATATTAAGAGCCTCACACACAATGTCCTGAGTTCTTTGGAGGAAGGGTAGGGTAAAGATGTGATACATTAAAAAAAAAATGAAAAGAGCTCAAGCAGAGCAGAAATGGGGACAAGACACTGTTAAGTGTTGGCTATGAAAACTAGTGTTTAGGACAAGTCTCGCAAAAATTGTTAATGTTAGTCTTTGGTCTTCAAACATGGGAGTACAGAAAAAGATGACACATTTTAGGAGTTCTGGAATTCCGTAAGTGGTGAACCAACTGCTAGCAGGCATGAGCAGGCAGTGCTGCCTGCAGTGCTAATCTTGCCCACAAATCCTCACCTTTTGACTTTGGGGATACAGTAGCTGCTGAATTCTGTGCAGGGTCTTGCTTAACTGAAGCAAAAGCTTTTTCTTTGGATGGTGAAACTATTTCCACCCTTTTCTTTGCAGGAGATCTTTGCAGCTGATCCTGGCTTTCCTGGTTTAATGCTGGGCAAGACAGAATGATAAAGGTGTTTACGGGCAGGCCTGGTGCTAGCATGTGGAACGCTCGGGTAAGTCCTGAGGCCCAGTGACCACAGCAAGGCCCACCTCTACGACTGGGCTACCACTGCTACAGACCCACAGCTGGTCAACCACCTGCTCACCCACAGCAGCAGCCATCAGGGACTGGACTAGGGAGCAGCTTGGCAAGCAGTGGTGAATGAAGTTCCAAATAGTAAGCTGGAATGTGTCAGCCCTGCCATCTTCATTATGTTGCCCCCTGATGTGCATATTGGGGCTGGGGCTGGCTTAAATAAGATGGTGGGGCTGGTGAGTTCAGGTGTACAGCCTTGAACTCCACTCAGTACTGGTGCTGAGCCACGACTGCCACCAATGGGTGGGTAGACTATCTGCTTGCAATGAAGATGGGGGGCGACAGTCTGACAGCTGCGCTGAACGAACCTTTGGGCAGCACACCCAAACATGCCAGCAAACTGTCTTAATTATGTCAGCTCCACCCCATCATGCATGCTTTGGGGATGGGGCCAGCAAAGTTAAGATGGCAGAACCAGTGAATCTGGGCATGAAGCATGGAGCTCTGCTCAGTGCAGCCACCTTAACTGCCCGCAAACAAGGAAGCCAGGTGGCCCATGGATGGTCTGGAGCCGGTCCTGTTTACACAGCCCAAGTTCCCATCCAAGATTCATGAATGGTTCTGACTCTCATTCCCTGTTTAACCAAAACTACTCTCTTTGAGGCTGCAATCCTAAATAGTAGTCCTATAGGAGTAAGACCCATAGAACTCAGTGAGACTTACTTTTTGTGTAAACATACTTAGGATTGAACTCATGTCACTGTTACTGAATTCCGAAACAGTAAAGCAGTCCTGTTCAGTGGTTATAAGCTGCAGCACTTTTAACCAGGGGCACATTACTGCATAGGACTAACAAGTGAAGAGGATATGATTTCTGAGCTTAGAGTTGGAGACAATGCCTGCTGCAGAACTTCAAATCCTCACTGCTAAATTGGGTTGACTCTCTGGAAGCTTCCCCTCTGTCCTTCCCCCATCTGTTTGGCCTTCAGATAAGGAAATGTTTCCCGGTTTACAGAGATCCACATTTGACAAAAATTCATACCTTTCAGTGAAGGAGTCGGAGTGATCTGCATAGGCTCCTCTTCTTGCATAGGCAGCCTGCCCCCACAGGAGGGGCAAAATATAAACGTTGCCTCTACCTTATGTCCGCACTGTGGACAAAAATTGACCATTCTAGAAAAGTAATGGAGAAGGGGAGGGGGAGCACACAGAGAAAACTGTAAGTGCCAAAATAGAAAAAGTATTTTGATGTGAATTTGGTAGCTGCATCGGTGAACATCTTGATGGGACTCCGTTCAGCTAACATCAGGCCAAATGCTTAAACACAACAGCATTTGTATTTAAATGCAGAAGTAGCTATGACAATACAGAAAAGAGAAAGAAAATAGAAGGAGGTGAGCATCCAAAATAAATCACAAAGAAGATAAACAGGTTCACAGGATGCAAAAAAAATTATTGTAGGAACCTACAATAATTTTTTTTTGCATCCTGAGAACCTGTTTCTCTTCTTTGTGATTTAATACAGAAAAAAGGAAAGATATGCTTTGAGCTATAATGCTATCCACACTTTTTAAAAAGAATTCAAAGTTCTTTACACATTTAAAATGGCCACAAATTGTCTCTCCTAGACTGATTTTGTTAGAACTCGTGTACATAGTGGTTAAGAGCATGAGCAATAGAGAAGTAAAATATTGCTTAGGCACTCCCTAAGAAAGGGTGGGCTACTTGTGGACCTCCACATGTTTTGCCCTACAGCTCCCATAAGCCCTAGCCAACACAACCAATGGTGAAGAATGGTGGGAGTTGTAGGCCAAAACATTTGGAGGGCCACAAGTTGCTTACGCCTGCCCTAAGATATACTGGGGCCAGCCCAAATGGAGATTCATAGGCACAACACTATGAATTGTGTATGGAAGCTAACAGGTCATCAGTGCAGCTGATTTTGAACAGGTATATGTGTTCACACTATCCTATTCCCATTAGGACACAAGCAACTGTACCAGCTGCTGCTTCTTAAGTTCAGGAGCAGCCCCACTCAGAGCAAATTGTAGTAACATACTGGTTTTCAAATTATGTTCCAGGAAATGTTCTCTGAACTATCCCAAACCTTCTGCAAATCAACTTCACTGGGTAATCCCGAGTTCTACTATGAGACTAGGAGAAAAATCCTTGTCTATACTCTCTGCCCCACTCATAATGTTTTAAGCCTCCATCATGCCCACTATAAGTCTTTTTTCTATACTAAAATGTCCTCCTTCTTCAAAGACCGCACTCTCCAAGAGCCTCTTTTGCATCTGGCCATCTCAGACTGGATGTTTTGAACATGCTATTTCAGTGCTTTCTCAGCTTCATTGTTTTCCAGACTGTTCCTGGACCAAATTTAAACTGCTCGTTTTAAAATGTAAAGCCTTAAATGCCTTGGGGCCAGGTGACCTGAAGGATTGCCTCCTCCCATATATTCCTCCTGGATCTTGAGGTCATTATGGGAAGCCATTGTCCAAGTGCCACTGCCGAGTGAGATCCCATGGGTAGTTACAAGAGAGAGGGCCTTCTCTGCAAGAGTATCCATAAAGTAGCTCGACTAGCACCAACTTCCTATTCTTTTCAGTGCCAAGAGAAGACTTTTTATTTTCCCAGGCTTTTTAGGGGCTTTTAATGGATTCTGAGGTTTTGGCTTTTTAAAGATTAAATACCTATTTGTGTTTAATTTTATTGCTTTATAGTGGTTGTGATGTGCTTTATACAGTAATTGTATCTTTATTGTTCATATGGTATAACAACTGTTATGTACGCCACCCGGATAACTTTGGTTATGGGGTGGCACAGAAATACCATTAAGGATGCAATTCTATGCATGTTTAGACAGAAGTAAGTCCTACAACTCCCAGCATTCCCCAGTAAGCATGCTGGAAGTTACAGGACTTATTTCTGACTAAACAAGGATTGCACCCTAAATAAATAAATAAGCTGATAGGACCCAGAGCAAGGCCTGAATAGGTAGAGCAGGACCATATAAGAGCAGGCAGCCCTTTAAATATCCCATCTCAAACCATTTAACCCGGCAAAATTCATACAGTCCAACTATCTGTGGAGTAAAACATGTCATAATTCAAGGTCCTTCTTGTAACCAGTTCCGTCATGGCTATCTAGTCGCATCATTTTAATCATTTCAACACTTAATACAGAGGTGGAAAGCAGGTCTGAGTGGGGATGCCAAACAAAATATTTATCTGTGCTCTCTTCTGCTTTTGATATGATCTGATGCTGCTGTTATTTATTATTATATTTATTAACATTTAAATACCACCTTATTTGCTAAAAATCCATCAAGGTGGTGCACAATAATTTAGAATAAAACTTTAAGGGCGCAATCCTATCCAGATAAGTGGCTGCCTCCAAACTCGGAGGCGACCGCCTATCCAAAGCAAGACAGGAGAAGCATGGAGGGGATCGTTCCCTCCATGCTTTTCCTGCCCTGTGTTTTTGGCTAGACAGCCGATTGCGGCTGTCTAGCCACAGGAGGACAGAGCGGGGAAAGAGGCTGCTGTAGGCCCTCCCCGGAACGCCCCCAGCCACGCGCCTTTTCAGCCGCTCCACGCTCCTCTTGCGAATTCAGAGGACGGGGTTGTTCGGCACTGCCTCCAAGGCAGCTCGGAAGTGTGGGGAGGTCAGTTCTCCAAGAACTGACCTCGGAGAGCGGGCTCCGAGGTTGGTTCCCGGATAACACGATATCCTATGGCCGTCTAGCCGCTGTCTAGCGGCCATAGGAATGCTCCCTCCGAATTTCAGAACTGATCAGCTGTTCCTTTCAAGGTTTTATTGTGATTTTCTATCTGACATCCTGTTTTTATAACTGTCTTTTACCTTGAACAAATTAAGACAATCCATAATAACATTTCAAATCGAAAAACCAATAGGTAAAAAGCCATTTGGTAAAACATGTTTCAACAAATAGCAGTAACTGCAGGACGCTATATGAGTTGCTGCTGCTACTTTTTAAAATTACATGCACTGTTTTTCTTAGCTGTCATCCGAAAGCATCTATTTTAAAAAAGAAAGTGGGATTTATTGAAATGTTTTTAATTTTGTAAAAAAAATAAAAAAATAAACTGTATACACCACGCCCAATACTTTTTTTTTTAAAACTTACAGTGCAATCCTATACAGGTCAACTCAGAATTAAGTCCCATTGTTTTCTAATAGGGCTTACTCCCAGGTAAGAGTGAAGCCTTAATACAGACCGAGTTTCTGAAATATGGTCAGTACTAGTTCTTTGACTGTTCATATTTTTGGTTTTAATTGATACATTGTTAGCCGCCTTATTTTGTTTATTACATGATTTAAAGCCCGCCTTTCCTCCAAAGAGCTCAAGGCGGTATACATGATTCTCCCTTACCCCTGTTTTCTTCACAGCAACCCTATGAAGTACGTTCGACTAAGAGAAAGCGGGACTGGTCTATGGTCAGCTTCATGGCTGAGTGGGGATCTGAACCTGGGTCTCCCCCCAGTCACAGTCCAACCCTCTAACCCAGGGAGGGGCAACCTGGTGCCCTCCAGATGTTTTGGACTCCAACTCTCATAAGCCCCAGGCAGCATGGCCAATGGCCAAGGATTAGGGGAACCGGAGCACGCTCCGGGAGAGAGAGCGGACGACAGGAAGGCCTGGCGTGCTGTGGTCCATGGGGTCACGAAGAGTCGGACACGACTGAACGACAGAACAACAACAAGTCGGGGAGTTGTCTACCCCCCTGCTCTACCCACTTTATTTATTTATTTATTTAATTTATTAATCGCCCATCTGACTGGTCACCCAGCCACTCTGGGCGATGTACAACCCACCATAAAACAATTTAAAACAATAAAATTTTACCATATTTTTTTTGTTTTTTTTAAATACCCTAACCCACCCCAAATGCCTGCCTGAACAGCCACGTTTTTAATGCACGACGGAAGCTCATTAAAGAGGGGGCATGGCGGAGTTCCCTAGGGAGGGAGTTCCACAGAGTGGGGGCCACCACAGAGAAGGCCCTCTCCCTCCTCCCCACCAGTCTAGCTGTCCTGGCTGATGGGACAGAGAGAAGGCCATCCGAGGCTTCTGAGGCACTACTCCACACTGCCTCTCTTATAGAAGCAAGGCGACCCAATAATAAAACCAAATACATTAAGGCGACAAGGCAGCCGTGCTAGCCCGTCCGACCACCCCCACCCCGCTTTCAGATCCAGCTGAACCCCTTCCCCGCTGGGCAGGGCCCCAAATCCTCCTCGCCTGAGGCCTTTGGAGCCCGACCCCATGCCTCAGGGGTCCGCCCCGCAAACAAAAGCGACGACGAGGAGGAGCCCCCAGCCCGCCGGCAGCGCAATGCTACCCGCGCCTGCTCAAGAGGCGCGCCCCACCGCCCTCAGTGGGGCTCACTCCCCAGGTGCGCGCGCACAGGTTTCGCAGCCGTCGGGCCACATCGAGCGCGCCGGTGGCCACAAGGCCGCTTTCCCCGCAACGGACACGGCGGGCGCGGCCCTCGGCAGGGAAAAGCCCCACAGGCCCCAGCGTCGCTCAGCCAGCGCGGCGGGGTCGGGAGCGCCGGGAGCTGCAGGGCTTTCCCCCTGCCTGAACCCGCAGAGGGCCGCGCCCTACATCGGCTACCCCAACCCCCGTCGCGGCCGCGCCGGGCCCGGCCGGGCCTCGCGGCGGAGGCCGGCTCGTGCTCGTACCCACCCAGCGCCGGGACCCGCCAGCCTGCTGGCGACAGCGGCGTCTCCCACCTCGGCCCCCAGCCGGGGCCTCTTCTGTCCTCCGCCGAACCGCTTCATGCCGCCCACGGCGGGGGAGCCCAGCCTGCCCGGAGCGAGAAAAGCCCGCCGCGGCCCACGCTCCAGCGGCCCGCTCCCCCTCGCGGGCCCGGCGGCGGCGCCAGGAGGCGTTTCCTGCTCTCCTCAGCTCGAACGCCCGCCCAGGAACCGCTCTCGGCCCTGCCTGGCGGCCTGAACCGCCCGCTCTTGCCCCCGCCAGAATACAAGCGCCGTGAGATGGTTGCCCCGTTAGTGGCTTCGCCCACGGGGTAATCCTAGGCTATGTAGGTTTACTCCGAAGGAAGCCCCGTTCTGGTCAACGAGGCTTACGCTCGGGAAAGCGCGCCCCGGATTGCAGCCCTCTCCGGGCTGTAAAGCGGGGGGATGATTCAAGAATCGTTGGCGCCCCAGTGGTTGAACAGCAGCGACAAGGTCGCCCCCTCCCTGATTTCTTCGATAATAGACAATAATTATCATCATCACCTAAAAGGGCCATTAAGGCAATGAGCAATTTTAAGACAAGAAGACTGCGATGAAAAGAACATCTGGACCCCCCAAACATGGAAATTATGTTGCTGAAGCGAAAAAATGCTTTGGGGAACCAAGGGTGGTTTTTTTGTATGGAAAGCGTGAGCGCACCGTTCAGTTCTCTGGTAGTCAAAACGCATTCTTGGGCCCAGTATTCTTTAATTCTGGAGAAGGGGACGGCAGAAGATGAGGTGGCTAGATAGCATCACCGATGCAATGAATATGGACTTGAGCACGCTCCGGGAGAGAGCGCAGGACAGGAAGGCCTGGCGCGCTATGGTCCATGGGGTCACGAAGAGTCGGACACGACTGAACAACATTCTTTAATTCTAAGTATGTGTCTTTTGCATCATGCCCTGGTTGGTGGCTCTTGGGATTCTACTAAATATCAAAGTAGATCCTGCAAGCCCAAAGTCTTCGGTCTTAAAAAGTTTCAGGACCTTCAGGGATATTCCAGGGCCCTTCTTTGAATCTGCAGCCTCCCCCCGCCCCCTGCCCCCAACTTCCTTTCAGAAGGTAAGCATGAGTAACAGCATGGAGGTACGTTTTGCCCAGTAAATGCACTTCCTTGCAGTGCGCTGAATAATAATTGTATTATTTATAATTTCTCTAGCTCAAAATTAATCCTAGGACAGTTTACAAGGTGCTTTCCTCGAAATAACAAACCTCAAAGCAAATACATAAAATCAGAAAGGCAGGTTGTTTTCTGCCTGACGAAAGAACAGGCAGAAAACTTCATGGATTGCAGTCACTATTTAATTTTTCATCTTTCTACACTTTTCAACCAATGTGTTGCCCTTTAACTAGGAATAGCCTTATTTCCTAGTGGAGGAAGGCCCATTTTTTTTAATGAGCAAAAGGCAAGCAGTAAGTACCCTTGCAAAACTAAATGAGAATATTTGTCAGCCATGTTTGTGTGTATTTACACACACACACTCTTTACAAATTCAAGCAGTAAATAGCCTGAAAGATTACAAGCAGGTAAGGCCTGTGCGCTGCAGCTTAAATGGCTCAAGAATTACTTGAAACACTAGTAGCCTAGCAAGAGGTGTTCTTTTCTTTGATAACAAGCCAATTAGTCCAAAATGCCCTTCTTAGTGGTCCAGAATGGCTAATAGCTAGAAAGTAGTCAATCTCTGGAATGTTAAACCCCAAAGCAGTAGTTCTGGGGATGCAGACCCAGAAGCAGCTATAAACTGAAGGGTCAAAGCATCTTGGAGTGCAGGGTGCCTCTCTCAGGAGTTTGCTACCCTCATATCACAAGAGGGGACTGTATATCAGTTACAGTGACAACCCAAAAGCAATGCCCTCATTATTCAACGAAGTCCAGGTCATTATTCAATGAAGTACCCTCTTGGCTCAAGTGAAAACCCTGAGTAATAAACTTGTCATAAGTTCACTAGCATATAAAGCCAACTGTATGTCTCTACACCTGCATTGTCTGAGGGCCAATCTAAACATGATATGGGAGCTATCTGCCATGGCCTGTTTCAGTTCAGGCCCCTTGCAGCTACTTTAGGGGAAAGGAGAGGTCCTGCCTTTCAACTTCCCCCCTGCCCCTGAAAGGTAACAGCAACTGTTGGCCCTTATCCCCCTCCCAAATGTTCTTGCTAAAAATCCCCTGAGCTTCTATAAATGTATCGTCCATTCAGAGCCAAAGACAGCAGATCAGAAATTTGACCTGTCGTGTCTACTGTGGCCTTCAGTGGGAGGAAAAATATTATATTCAAAACAGCCCTTAGTGCAGCAGTCTCCATACTTTTTGGCTCGGTGGGCACATTTGAGATATTAAGAGAATCTCATGGGTGCTTTCACAAAATGGCTGCATCTGGGGTTCAGGGCTTGCCTATTCATAAATAGTGGGCATGGCTGGACACAAACATTCATTTCCCAGAAGGCAAACTGGTGAGGTTAACAAAAAGGTACCTTATCCAAGAACTTCAGTACAAGGCAGAGGTGGGGTCTGAGCTCCAAAACACAAAAACACTCTTTTGAACCCACATAAAGGTGCTGCTGGAGGACAGCACTCCTCTTTGCAGTATGGGCTCTCCCACACTGGAGGCATTCAAGATGAGGCTGGACAGCCATCTGTCAGGGATGCTCTGACTTGGATTCCTGCATTGAGCAGGGGGTTGGACTCGATGGCCTTGTAGGCCCCTTCCAACCCTACTATTCTATGATTCTATGTCAACCTCCCGGTTTAAAAAAAAATGTTAAAAAATCTTAACAGATAACATAAAAACCAGGAGGGGCAGGCACCAACAGAGGGGCCCATGGGCACCACATTGGAGACCCCAGCCTTAGTGCTAGGTATTAGATGATACTGATGCTTTCCACCTTGCCCATACTTCTCCCCTAGTTATTCACCCTCTATGCTTCCAGTACCTGCAGATCAATGTCACCCCAACATATAGCTTCTTCCCCAATGGGGCTGTGATGAGACAGCCATGTCTACCGAGCTACTCATGTAGCTGTTAAGGGTACAATCCTATCGGGATGCCCATGCTGACCGGCATCCTATGTAGAGCAGGAGGAAGCAATCTTCACCTCCTCCCACTCTGCATTTTTACTACACAGGCTTTTTCACTCCCCTAGCAGGGGCTCTGCAGAGCAGGAAGGAAGGAGGCTAGGGAGGCCAAAGGATTCTTCATAAACCATCCTCCCCAGGCCCCTCCCCTCTCTGCCCAAACAACTGCCCCCTTTCCCTCCTCTCTGAGGTTGCCTTTGTGACCTCGGAGAGGCAGCCAGAGCAGTTCTCTCCATGCCAGCTGCACAGGGGAGAGGAGCTCCAACTCCTGGGTCCCAGGTCGGGGCTCTGTCTCTGACCTCGGATCCAGGAATCTGAACTACCTATGGCCCCCCCAGACACTGTCTAGGGGCCATAGGATTGCTCTCTAACATACAAAAACCTTCCCATATAAGCATGCTTCAAGACAACATCTCAAATAATCTTTACCCACAAATAAAGTAAGGAGTCAGCTTATATATAAAAAGTATTTTTATAAAAAAAACATAATCATTAGCCCATATGAACTGTCATTGACATTACCTTCTTTTAAAATAGTTTAGCCTGTCCAGTGTTTCTTCAAATTCATGTAGTCGTTAGCAAACACAAGTTTTGTACCTCGGTATACATTCTAAGGAGGCATAATTCATATAAGGAACAAAACCTTACTCTGGGCCACTGTAAACAGAACAGAGGCTATGGCCCAGAACTGTTACTGCCTGCACAATGGTCATAGGTAACTGCAGGCACCATTTCAGCAAAATTTTGCTCCTGTACAGATGGAAAGGAGGTTGTTAGTTTAATAGAAGAACTTCCAAGCCCATGACTAAAACAGCCTTCCCAAACTTGGTGCCCTCCATATGTGTTGGATTGCAATTCCTATCACTCCCAGAATTAATCCAACACATCTGGAATTATGAGAGTTGCAGTCCAAAATATCTGGAGGGCACTAAATTGGGCAAGGGAGGTGTAAGATACTGAGTTCAGATTACTAATGTAGTCAGCTTGTTAAAAGGACAATTCATTCTATAGATTCTGTGAACAATGAGCTATACCAGACAATGGGACATCAGAAGTGGTAGCAGTTTAAACACATTATCTTTTACTGTTTTGGAACTTCTCACCTCCCATTAATTTGACTAAGATCTATGAGCTTAATTTCCATCATCAAACTTTTGTGTAGTGAGAATATTTTCCATACACACTGCTATTACAGCAGAGGTGGAGCCTTTTAAAAATCGAGTAATTAAACACTAAGGGCCTGTATTTTTATGCATAAAGGAGCAGGTAAAACCAGAGAAAGAGGAAGGGGAGGAAGAACAAAAGAGGATTCCAAAAGAAAAAGAAAAATGAAAAAACAAAACAAATCCAGAACATCCAACCAAATTATTGGCACAGAACACATTTCTCACAGATAGCCATTTGCCACTGGTTCACAAGGGTAACGATGTGGCTTAATATGCAAACGAAGGCAAAAATAGCACCTAGCCTTTAAAAAACAACAACAGTGGTAAACGGGCATTATGTTCCTTAGTAAACTGCAATAATGCTGTTTAGGACTAACAAAAGGAATAAAAAGAGGCAGTGCAGATCTCAACTGGCATACCCAATATTAACATGCAACCAAGAACTCAGGCAGGGGAGCTAGCTACACCAATACTAACACGGCAGTGTCGGTGTCCACCCTATTGAGACACTTAAGATTAAGGCTGGACTGAAATATTCAGCCTAATTCCATTCACCATGGGATGGGGGGAGATACTCCCCAAAGACCAGGGACAAATATTCAGGGGTTGGGGGTTACTTGTTTGGCAAGGTGGCCAAGGGTTGGTAGTCCCCCCACCCGGTGATTAGTTTTTGATACACCTTTTGCACCCCGCCCCCAAGTCCTTGATATTCTCCCCACCTTCACAGGATGTAAAGATCCCATAAAGCTGGGGTAGGGGAGATATTACTCAGTCCTATTTAAGATGACTATCAAGTCTTGCTGAGGTGAAAGGGATGAAGGCACAGCTAAATATGAGGCCCTGGTCATGATTGCTTGATCATGTTATTTAGCACAATGGGCATATGTTTAATGCAGAATAGGAGGAAGATGGGGCAATGTTTTTGTTCTTTGCCACTCTCCCCCCACAGTAAGTTTACACAGCCACGTTCTGGAGGACAAGTAAAACCACAGTTATTCTGGCTAGTGCCTTAAGCCTCCATTTGACCACAAAGCACACCACCACAAGATGAAATGTAGAGAGGAAGACAGAAACCTTCGGAAAGCTCTCAAGTAAACATTAAGGGAGACCAGAGCTGCACAAGTCATGAGCCACCATGTGGAACGTAGCCTACAACCATGTACAGCACCCCCACCACAGAGAGGTTCAATAAGCCTCCCCCGTGTGTGCACCTGTTTCGCAGATGCTGGGCATTAAAGTAAACAGCACTGGGCATCAGAGGCTTAAGAAGCCCAAGTTCATCCTCTCCTGTTCATTGTACTCTGCCACATTTTTCCTTTTTGCTTGCCTTCTTTCAGATCTAGTCGAGGAAGAGCGTAAACACAATTCTGAGTCAAGAGGCAGCGATAGGCCTTTGTTCTTGGCAAGGCCTGGAAGCTGCACTGAGGTAGCTTTGGAAGATGCACCAAAGTTGTAATTGATAGTGGAAGTAGGGCTGGCACTGTTGACAGAGGAATACCCAGAGCTGGCATCAACGGTAGATTCTTGTAGGGCATGGCACACGAGCCACCTCCGCTCACCACCTGGCTGGTCATAATTCTTGAAGTCGTACACAGACCCCTCTTTGGCAAGGCTCTCTTCATCACTCGATTCTTCGCAGCAGCAACTGCTGTGCTCTTCAGGGTCCATACATACCACAGTTACATCCAGAACTCCACTGGGAGCTGTAACTATACAGAAAAACCAGATGAATAGGTGGCTGAATGCAGTTCACTGAAATCAAGACTAATCTTTGTAGTGTACTTTACCTAGGGATGGGTGCGGTTTCATTTCAGTTTCTCAGAAGAATTTTTGCCACTTTCACAAATTTCTCCATATAAGAGATGGAAAGAGCTTAAGATTTCAAAAACGGGAATGCAGAAGAAACCGAAACTGACAAGATTTGGCTATCTGGGCACAGAGATTTAAGTACTTAGCTCTTAAAAGTCTGGGTTTAAATCCCTGTGTTTCAACCATGTTTGTGGCGAATTTGGGTTGCCACCTCTTTATGCTAACAGGCTCCTCATCTTTAACGGCTATATGGCAGGCAGGTACAACACCATCATCATCTCCATGCTGGGGAGAGTTGTATCAACTGAATTTGACTGGTGCAGATGGGTGAGAATTTTGTTTCAGTTCATTTTTAATCAGAATTTAGCAAAATTTGCAAATTCCTTCACATTTGGGATGGCATCTTTGGACTTTAAAAGTTTGAATGTGGGAGAAAGAGAAACTGACAGATTTGTCCTTCGGCGGGAAAGGTAACAGCGTTCCATGCACCTCGGTGTTCAGTCATGCCGGTCACATGACCACGGAAGCGTCTTCGGACAGCGCTGGCTCTTCGGCTTAGAAATGGAGATGAGCACCACACCCTGGAGTCGCACACGACTGGTTGGGGACACCTTTACCTTTAAGTGACATAGCATTTGGGGTCTAATTCTGGCCAGGTTTTCCCTCTTATAATGCTCCATTAACACACAGTTCCCCCACTCAAAACTCTGCCTTCTATGGCTCAGTTTATATAATCTAGACCTATTTTATTTACTGCATTTCTATACCACCCAGTGGTTGGAAGTTTCAAAAAAATGAAGGTTAAGACCACATGACACACGAAGACAATAAAACAATGTAAAACCTAAAAGAAATTAGAACAGCCACAGAATCAAGGTAAAAGGAGGGAACAGCAATGCAAGAATCTAAACACATTTTTAAAACTGAAAGACTAAAAAGCCTGAGAGAATTAAAAAAAAGTATTCACCTGGCCAAAAGCCAGGTGAGCCTCTCTGAGGAAAGATAAACAGGCTTCCACCACTGAAAAGGTCCTCTTTCTAGTAGCTACCTGCCTTACTTGGAGGGCAAGCTACCTGGAGAAAAGCCTTAGAAGAGGACTTTAGGATCCAAGTACTTATATACTTAGATTACTGCAATGCATTACATGTGGGGCTCCCTTCAAAAAGAGTCCAGAAACTTCGGCTGGTCCAAAACAGGGCTGCAAGACTGTTAACAGGGAGGCCAACATAATCATAAGATGCCAATACTTTTCCATCTGCACTGGCTGCCAGTCTATTTTTGGGCCCAATTTAAAGTGCTGGTATTAAGATTCAAAGCCCTCAACAGCTTGGGGCCAGGTTATCTGAAGGATTGTCTCCTCTCATATGGATCTGCCCAGACCCTAAGATCATTTTCAGAGGTCCTTCTCTGGGAGCCCCTGCCAAAGTAAGTGAGGTGGGTGGCTACCAGGAAGACAGCCTTTTCTGCTGTGGCACCCCAGTTGTGGAATGAGCTTTCCAGAGAGGCTTGTGCTCCTTCCAGCACCAGGTGAAGACCTTTCTATTTTCCTAGGCATTTTAGTCTTTTAGCTGTGTTGTTTCAAATCTGTTATTGCATTTTAAATCTCTGCATTGCTGCTAGGTTTTATTGTGGTTTGTACTTTTATGTTGTAGTTTTAAGCGTTTACATTTTATATTGTATTTTATTATGCATTTTGTGGTTTTAATTGTTGTGAACTGCCCAGAGAGCTTTGGCTATTGGGCACTGTAGAAATGTAATAAAAATTAAATAAAATATAACTGGAGCGAGCAACTTGCAGTCCTCCAGATGTTGGACCATCTCCCATCATCCTTCACCATTAGCTACGATGGCTAGGGTTGTTGGAAGTTGCAGTCCAACATCTGGAAGGCCACAATTGCCCACTTCTTCTATGTATAATTAAATACTGGGGTTTTGTCCTAGACAAGTGGTGGACAACTTGTGGCCCTCCAGATGTTGCTCGACTGCAACTCTGATCAGCCCTAACTAGCATAGCCAATTGGTGAGGGATAATGGAAGCTGCAATCAGGGATGCTGGAGAAATTCAAGACGGACTAAAATGAGCTTGGATTTTTAAGAATCCAACCTGCAGAATCTGCTGCGGAGTGGCCCCTTCAGGCTGTGCGGAGTCCATGGACTTTCAGATGATTTTTTTTTTTTTACTCTCCTGAAATTTATGCATGCATATTCATAGGAAAATATGTATGTTTCTGCCGAGGAGACATTGAACGGAACTGGGGACAACATGCTAAATGTTATGTGAAATACTTACATAATTATTTGCGTATTTTTCTGCATGATGAAAAAAATATTCGCATCCGTCTGTGAGCAGACGACGGAACAAAAGGCGCCTGACAATCCACGAAACGCAGAACGGATTTTACACAGCCCGTACATCCCTAGCTGCAATCCAGCATCATCTGAAGGGCCATATGTTCCCTGCCTCAGATTGTACCAGTGCAAGCTACAGGTGGAGTCGCATGTCTGAATGTTCACCCATCCTAAATACCATCCACCAAACCCTCCTTGCACATAGAAAACTAGCATGTTAGGTAGAAAGCAAAGCTAAACCCTTTTCACCTGTCACACCAGCACTAGGAGAGTTTGTTTTATTTTTGAGAGGAAACATTCAATTAACCTATCTATTTACCTTCCTATCTACCTACCTACCATTTTTATATATCACTCCACATCTAGAACAGATTTCGGAGCAATGAACACAAAAGATAAAACAGTAAAAGAATAAAAAGATTAAAGTACCACATTAAAATTGTGATTTTTAAAAAAACAAAAAAAATTTAACACTTGATTATGTGGCACAAGTTCAACCCGCAGACGCCCCTGCATCACTGATGGCAATACCAGCAAAGAAAAAAAAAGTGTGTGGGGGGGAAGCTTACCATCCCCTTCCTTCTCGCCTTCACTTTCTTGATCTCCTTCATAACCAGAGCAGGAATCCAAGCTCCAGTCCAGGAAGTTATCCAGAAGACTCTCCTCCTGGTTGGACAGTTCGGCTGTGGGTGTAGTGACGAAGCTGCCCCTGTCTTCCTGGATGCTGTCTTCTCTTCTCCTGCGGCCAGAATGCCACCATTAATAACAGATTCTCAAAAACAGTCGGGGCGGGAGCAGGAAGAGAAGCCAGATCAGCTTTTCCATAGTCAGGGCCTGAACTGCAATCCTAAAACCATTCCACTTCCTTCCAATTAACATAGCTGAGTCTGGCTTAATTTGAAACAACATGACAAATACAAAGAAGAGCATCCCCCAAATGGCAAGAAAACCATAAACCAAGTCAATGGAACCCATAGGAAGTCAGAGGACTGAGTATTATTACTATGAGTATATTAACAGTGCAATATATCACAATAATACATAAAAACACATGCTGGGGTTTATTAATCCCCATAAGTTTCAGTATCAAAGTCAATTCACAAAGATGTGGGAATCTCCCTAAAATAGAACATGGCTCAGGACTGCTGCTGCTGCTTTAATTTGAAATGATAGCAGGGTTGCTATCGCTTCTCTAATTTGAAATTTATGTCCTGCTCCCACTTTGAGTACTGTCTATTATGCAACTATTGGAGAGGCATGCCACAATCAATGGCCAACTGGTTATCTCCATCAGGGGCCTTTTCTTAGGGACGCTTGAATTACAATCTGTGAAGATTTCCAAGTGTTTTACTACGTTGCCCAGTACAGATGGGTAGCAAGAAGGTACGGGCTATATAGCTCAGTGGTAGAGCTTTGCATGTAGAAGTCCCCTGGTTCAACAGTAGGCACCTCCCAGTGGGGCTGGAAAAGAGTCCAGCCTGAGACTCCAGAGAGCTGGGAGTGAGCAACTTGTGACCCTCCAGATGTTTGGGCCTAAACTCCCATCAGCCCTAGCCAACATAGCCAGTGGCAATGAATGATGGGAGTTGTAGGTCAAAACCTCTGGAGGGCCACAAGCTACCCACCCCTGGAGTAGGCAGTACTGATCTAGACAGACCAACTGTCTGGCTTCTTATAAGACAGCTTTCAACAAGGGAGACGACCAATACAAAGATGCATCTCGGTCTCCTGAAAGAACGACAGAAGCAGATCTTATAACTCAGTTACTACAAAGAGGCATATGCCAGAGGATAATGGTCTTCAATTTTTGACTGGCCTTGTTGGCCAAGCGGGGCAAGACAGCATGCTAAAGCCTTTAGGCAGCCAAGTCCAACACTCCTTCTTCCCCGCCCAGCCTTTCCCTTGCCTGGGTAGCCAAGGCTCTTCACCTTGGCCACAGAGGTGCCAAACAATCCCCAGTCTTCTTTCCAACTCTGGAGATGGAAGGAAGGTTGGCCACTTGTCATGCTCGCCAGTGGGTGGTGTCGCACTTACCATGGCGAGCAGGCTTATCGAAACCTTCCAGAAGACATGTGAAGTATGCAATGGAGATTTCACCGTACTTGATTAGAACAGAAGAACTGAACTTGCCTTTTAGTTCTCTTTCCTGATGGAGAAGTGAGGAAGGTTTCCACTGTGTTCATGTACAAAGAGTCAGGCTCTGGATCCTCCTGTTTCACTCCTAGCAGCGAGCAGAGCTGGCTATAACTCATCACCTAAGACAGACACCCCGGTGAGATAGGAGGCATGGAGGCTGTAGCAATGCTAACACTGTTCCCTGCCGCAAAAGCATTCTGCCATTCTTTGTCCCATAACCTTCCCCTCTAATTCTTTAAGGCTCTTTTCTAAGGTACTAGTAACTATAGCAATCTTATACCTGTTTACCACCACCCTTGTAGGAACTATTCTGATGATTTATGTTGATGTTATTTATTGTATTTTTAAAAAGTGTATTTTGATATTACTTGTAAGCCACCTTGGAAGGATTTGGATCCTGAAATGTAGGATATAATAAATACGTGTGCATATGATTGCAGCCTTAAGTCAGATCAACAAAAGCTTCAGTTCAGGAGTAGGCAACTTTTGGCTCTCCAGATATTTGGCCTACAACTCCTATCACTCCTACCCAACATAGCCATTGGTGAGGAATGATGGAAATTGTGGCCCTCCAGATGCATTGGCCTACAAGTTGCCCACCCTTGCTTTAGTCAACTAAAATCAACATAGGCCAGCTCTTATCAGTGGGGTTGTAAACTGCTTCTCGGGTGGTACTGTAAAACAGAAACATTAAAAAGTTTTTGTCTTCCATCAGTTAACAGTAGCTTTTTAAAAATTAAATTAACTTCTTGCATTTCCTTCAGTATTTACTTAATAGAAGTTCTCATAATATGCACATCAATTCCATTGACTAAATTTTAAATAATCAGTTGACAGAATATCAGCCATCTATTAAAACTTTTCGTTGACAGGTCTACCAGTGTTACATATTCCTTTTGCCTGAAGGTATGTGTGACTGCCTTTCCTACACAGGCTTCTCATTATGCTCCTTTGCCTTACAGAGATTTAGGCTGCAATCCTACACACACTAACCTGGGACTGTAAGTCCCACTGAACTCAATGAAGCTTACTTTTGAGTGGACACACATAGGATTGCACTGCCCATTTCTCAGTCCCCAGAAAGACAGCCTGACGTACCTCTTCCTTGCCAATTTCTTCATAGCGCTCATCTTCAAATCGTTGTTTCACGGCAGTAAGGGACACCTGCCTATAATCTTTTGGGACATCTTCATGGAAGCTGGAAGAGAGAGAGAGAGAGAGAGAGAGAGAGAGGTGCAACCCTTTCAGAGGTTAACCGGGTAGGTTTAACAGAACCACCGAGAAATATAAAGGACCAGTTGTGAACTTAAAATTCCCCATTAAGTTCCCAAACTGGATTTCAAATTCCAATTTTACTATCGACAGAGAGGGATTCAATTTCTCTGTGTGAAATGGATTCAGGAGCCCTGCTAAGCACTTTGCTGACAGCTTGGAGAGGCTAAGATGCACAATACAAACATAAGAGGCAGAACACAGAAAACTACCCTGTATCAGGTTAGACTCTTTCTTCCTCTAGCTCAGTCTGGGGATGACGGGAGTTGTAGTCCAACACACTGGAGGGGCCCAGTATTATCTACTACAACTAGCAGCCGCTCTCCAGGCTTTGAGGAAGAAAAGTCAGTCTCATAACCTCCCACCTGAGCCGTCTAACGAGTTTGGTGGGGACTGAACGTGGGGATCTGTTGCATGCAAAGCATGTGCTCTGCCACTGAACTCCTGTGTCCCTGCCCACCCCACTTATAAGTGGGGGACTCAAGTGTACATTCGTTGGCGTAGCTGAGGATGTGGTGTCAGAGGCTTCTGACTACGTGAGAGCCTGCGAGGGAGAAAGCAGCTGAGGGGCCTAGAAAGAGATGGAGAGCAATGCTAGGTGGCAAATGGGAGAGCTCAACAGCCAGACTGAGGCACCAGTTGCCTAACCTTACTATACCCCTGAGTGGGAGCCAAGCAGACAGCTGCTTCTCGGGGCACCAAGGGCCCACATGAATGGAGACATGGCTCTGTGCAATCTGGCTCTAAGGTTCCACCATCCTGGGAGGAAGGAGCTGAACAGTGTTGGCCTGGGGCCAAAACAGGGAGAGACAGACCAACCCGCTACCCTCAGAGGCTGCAGAAAGGCTGCCAAGTCTGTTCCAACTGGTGCCAATGGCTATTTTGTGATAGCCGGACAGACCAATTCATTGCCGCACCTCACTGCTTGCCTACGCCCCGCCCAGTGTTTTTACCATTTCTTGTGGAGACTCAGCGCACAGGACGTCAGCTCTTCGAGGGAAAATCCTGTGCATTCAGATAACTGGCCAGTCCAAGGACAAGCTGGAGAAAACCAAAAGAAATCACAATATTGCTCACCAGTCTCTGGACCATAGAGTTAACCAAAGTCAATTTCCATGGCTATCAATACCTTCAAATGGGCCGGATCCAGATTTAGGCATACTTAGAGTAGACCCATTGAAATGAATGGGACTTAATGGCCCATCTATTTCAATGGGCCTGCTCTAATTATGACTAAATCTGGATCCAACCCAATATACCGACAACTCATTATGATCCTCAGAGCTGCAAGGCCATTGCAGCTCAGCCCTTTGGCTGAAGTATGCTCCCAACTAAAGCTCTCTCTGTCCTCCTTACAGTCAGCTCACTTCACAGTTCAGCTCAAACCTAAAATGAGAGCCATCTGAGAAGAACAGGGCCCAAATGATTCAACGGAAAAACTGCTCCTCACCTTGCTTGTGCAATACTTTCGCTAGCAGCAAGGCTGCTGCAGCCAAACGGGCCGGAGAGTACATGCAAAGGCCTGTGTTTAAGAGGGAGAGTTCACAGATGAAGCTGTACAGGTACACAGTTTTTCTCTCTAATGGGATTATGTTCAGAAGCACCTCTTTGTAATCCACAATAGTCGGAATCTTGAAAAGCAAGAAAATACCAAGGGTGTCAAGTCAAACATGCTCATACCCCACACAACATTTAAGCATGGAGGCTGGTGACTCTGATGTCGGTGGGTCTTTGGATCTGCTCCAGGTTCCAGTCAGAACTCTAAAGCTGTTATCACACCTTGGATAGCTCCTTTAGAGTTCTGACTGAAACTCAGAGCGGATTCACCAGCCCACCGACATCAGAGCCACCAGCCTCCACTGCATTTAAGTATCGAATGGCAGGGCTTGCCCCAACATAGTTTCATCAGATTTACTCTTTTTTCTTCACTAGAATCCCAAGATCAACCATAGCCAGGTACAAAAAGAACTGCACTTTTTATAATAAAGAGCATGGTGCCTCTGAGCCTCGGTGTATTCATTTTTGGCGCCAGAACTGAGCTCACAGTCCTTTCTCATAAAAGTCCACTCCTGCTTATTCCAAGCTTTCTTCATGTCAGCGCCTAATTTAGGTGGGGTAAGTCATTTTATTGTTGCTATTGTTCAACATTTGGGAGTCAGAAACCCTCGCCAATCTACTGCAACTCACCCAGCTGATCCTCAAACTACCTTCTGCCCATCCCTGATGTACCAGGGGGTCCCAGAATGCCATCATTTCTAAAGGTTGGCCATTCTATGCAAGAGCCTCTTAAAGTCACATCCAATGTATTATTTGTTTTTCTGTCCTGCTTTTCTGCACCAAGCACCTAAGGCTACTAACATAAAATTACAGTACCAAAACCCATATAAAACAACTATGATCACACCAAATCAGACTACTGGTACATCTTGCTCAGAAATGTCTCCATTATACTGACTCGGCGGCAATTCGCTGGCATTTCAGGCAGGGCTCTTTCCAGTTCTACCTGGAGATGCTGGGGAAAAACCTGGGACGGTCAGCATTTAATGCACCGAGCTGTGGCCCTTCCCAGTAAAACAGAAGTGCAGAACCTTTTTCAGCCCAAGGGCCAAATTCTGTTTCAAAGCTCTTGGGGCCCGCATCCCTATGGTGGGCAGGGCCAGAGGAAAAAGGGGTGGGACCAAAAATACCAACTTATTAGAGTTTAATTACTGCCAGTAATGAAGCCTTAGGAGAGACATTTTAACGTTTTAAAGTGGGGGGAAAACTGCACAAAAAGCATTAACCCACCAAATGACAACAGACTCCTTTCAATTGGCACAGATAGTCTAGCTGCTTATGTTTACCATGGGCAAGAGGAAGCAAACTGCAAAACTGAATTCTAAGAGGAATGACCCTCCTTCCCAGAACACAGCAACTCTCTAATCCACAAGGAGAGCTCAAGTTAATGTACAAATTGCTTTGCTGGATCAGGGCAAGACCTATCCAGGTGGCATCCCAATCCTGACAGCAGGAGCTGAGAGACTCTCAGCATCTTGCGAAGCTTACCCTTATCTTGCCCTCAAGGGCAGAGATTATCTCCCCCATCATCCTGACGAGATCTTCATATTTGTACGTGTTGTCTGTTAACCAAACGGCTTCCCGTATCGTCAGAATCTCTTTGCTGATAAAACTGTGACAAAAAAAGGCTTGATTAGCATCAAGGCCCAAAGACAGAACAAGAATGGTAGGTAGGTTCTGCTTACTTGATCCACACCAGATAGGATGGAGCATGCATGCATGCATGCATTTTGTTGTTGTTGTTAACAACAGAACAATCGGCTAAAATTACAGAAGCACTGATCTGTCAGTCTGATTTCTAGAGTTAAAGAGAACATCTGGGAAATGTGATAGTCAAACAAAAGACCATCGGAGGGAGAGGAAGCTTCAGTCAGGTACCCTCCATCATGCTTTGATTCACCTCCAGTTGGGAGCTCTCCTCCCTCCTGCTATTTTAGTTATTTATTTACATTTATATGCTGCCTTTCCTCCAAGGAACCAAAAGCAGGCTCCTCCACTCCATGTTATCCTTACAACAAGCCAGTGAGGTACAGCAGGCTGAGACTGGCTGAAAGTCATGCTGTGAGCTTCTTGGCCAAGTGAGAACTAGAATCTGGGTCTCCTCAGTCCAATAGTTCAATCACTATCCCACACCGAGTCCTGCTACCAAGTGCCGCTGCATCAGAGGGAGCAGCTGCCCTTTCATTGTTTAGACCCAACTCCATAAAATGCTAAACTTTGCAACTAAGAATCTAGTGCTTGAATTTGCTTTTTTCCTCCTTCTTCCCAGTTGCCTCTCGTTTTGTGTTGTGTCTTTTAGATTGTAAGCCTACGGGCAGGAACTGTATTATTTCTTATCTCTGTAAGCTGCTCTGGGAGCCTTTTTAGCTCAAGGGTAGGATAAAAATGCTTTGAATTAATCAATAATAAAGAAGACCTTTAACCCCAAAGGGGGTGTGCCAACACAATGCTGTTCCTTTGGGCGCCAGTAATAATCAATTGCTCCTAGAATCACAGCAGACTGGGTAGAAGCAGACTGGGTAGAATGGATTCCACAATTCCATTTCAGATACATTCCCCTATATCCAACACAAGACACTGTTTGTAATTTGGGTCACGACTCCAGAGCTTCCACAAAAGGTAGCAGGAGACATTGTTAGTTGATACTGCCACAACATTCAGAAAACTTTGCAGACAATGATTTCTCCCCAGAGGTGCAGTCCTCATGAAAACAGCACCAACCAACCATCCATTACCACTCCCAATAGTTACGGTACTTACCGTGTACAAATAACCATGCATGCAATTCCCAAAAGCTGAAGACGAGCCCGGGGCACAGGTCTTATTTTCAAGTACCGGTCCACACACCCTACTGTCATATGGAGACAGAGGCTCGAGAAATCCTTCATAGTGGCCACTTCTACCAGCCAGTCAATCAGAATGTATCTAAAACAAGAGAAACAACAATCTTTTAAAATAAGCCCCCCCGACACTCATCCTCTACTGGGCAATACCACTGTCTTCCTTCAATTTCACCTTTTCTTTTTTACCAACTTCAGCTAATTCAGCGGCTGTGGACCTATCTAGAGAAACCTGACCTAGCCGCAATGACACATGCCAGGTTAGATTGCTGTAACGTGCTCTACATGAGGCTGCCCTTGAAGACGATTGAGAAACTACAACTGGTACAGAATGCAGCAGCCAGAACACTACATGTTTGGATCATATCATTCCTATTCTGTATCGTTTACATTAGCTGCCTGTTAGTTTCCGGGCCCAACTCAAGGTGCTGGTTTTGGTCTTTAAAGCCCTGAATGGTTTGGGACCATGTTATCTGAAGGACCGCCTACACCTCTATGAGCCTGCCCAAGCATTAAGATCACATTTATTCTAGTATGCATTTGGTGCTTAAAAATCATTAGCTGTGCCTGCTGGTGTGTATGTTTCACTACAGGAATTCTGATGCTTCCCCCAAAGAACCCTTCCTCTAGTAACCTAGCAGGCTGCATGCCATCCTATGGAGCTCAACAATAGGCCAGTGTCTGACAAGAGCTACTTAACACAGGTAATGGCTTTGTCTGCTTGGGCAGATAATTCCTTAGGACCAATTAAGCTGCTAAACGACATCTCTACCTCATCGTTTCATTCATTCCCTTCTGAACAGTGAAGATATTCTGCTTGCTGAGAGGAACGGAGGTCTGAAAGAGCTGAGAGACCGACTCATTGGAGGCTTTTGTCTCCAGTCCTAGTTGGTTTCCATTTCCACAAGCTTTGGCTAGAGCTATCTGTGTAACAGAGAAGGCAACAACACAAATCAGAGGAAATTGCTCAACTTTGGAAAGCAAGGAACAAACAGACTCATCATCCTGAAAAAGATAGGGACATCTTTTCAGAGACGCCAAGAATACAAGTAATAGCATTTGGCGTATTAAGTGACACAGTCCTCAATACCTGGGGGAAAGCAGGGCTGACATCAGCACCTGGCACCATTCTACAGCTATTAGGGGGGCGGGGGGGAATGGGACTCCAGTGTCCCAACAGCGCCGACATTGGCTAGGAGGGAGAGCCAAAGCCATTCTCCCAGCTGCAGGCTTATAGGGAGTCAACAGCCGGAAAGCCACCTGCCATTTTAAGTTTCCCCACAGTGCCCAATGTAGTATCACCCTGGGGCACTGTGGGAAATTAAAGTAGCAGAGGCTTTCCAGATTCAGCCCCTTCTGGCAGGTAAGCTCCTTGACCAGTGGAGCCCAGCTTGGCAGGGCCCCCTTCAAATCTGGAGACGGCCCTGGAGGAAAGGCTTAAATAAGAGATTTTCACATTAGGGACAGATCAATATTAACTGTTTATCGTTCCATTAATAGACACAGGCGACTGGATCCAGCAGTTCCACAGAGGTGAGGACTCGGCTGAGTAACTAAGAAGCGAATGGGACAGAACCTGCTTGGATGGCGCTCCATGTGTGCGCGCTGCAGCAAAGTAAAAAAAAAGTCTGCTCAATGCAACAACCTCAGATCCAAGACTGGCAATTTTACCTGGGCTTCCCAGGAGCCCTTGGCTGCATAATCCCTGAGTTTCCTGAGGCTCTGGAGATATCGACCAGGGTCCAACATCTACAAAGAGAAACAATCGTAATACAACACAGCCCAGGTGAAATACAACTGTATTTTATGTTAACATAATACATTTCCTTCTGTCACTCCTGTACTTGCAGATTCGAGGACAACTGGAATCTCAGAATTAGACTAGAATACCAAAGAAACTTCTCACACCCAGCACTTTTACAGCATTTATTTGAAAGCTGGGCAAGTAATATACAACTGTATTCTAACAAGGTTCCTAGTTCATTTCTAAGCCCAATTCAAAGTGATGGGTTTGACCTATAAAGCTTTGGTCCTTGAAAATGATGGAATGCCTCGCCCCATATGTGCCTACCCATGCCCTAAGGTCACCGGTGGCAGTCTTCCTCCAAGTGCCCCCTCATTCTGATGCTTGGAGGGTAGCTACTAGAGACAGGGCCTTCTCTGTGGTGGCACCCCCATTTAAAGTTAGCTCTCCCCAGGGAAATCTGCCTGGCACCAGCACTGTTTTCTTTCTGTCGTCAAGTTAAGACTGTTTTTGTATTCACAGGCCTTTTAAATCTTTGCAGTTTCAATCCCTATTACATGTCGGTGGTATAACTCCTATTTTATTTCTTTGCTGGATTAGCTCCTCATATTAAACCATATTGTATTGTTGGATTTGCATTGTATTTTTAATCACAATTTTAATTGAGTTAGATTTGTACTGTTGTGTTTTTACATCTTTGTATTTCATTGAACTATGATCTTATTTTAAAATAATTGTACGATGTTATATATACAAATAACAGACAGACAAGGGGATAGTTATGCAGGCATCCAAAAATCCACTTGCAGGGGCCAAGCGTCCTCAGACACCTGGCAAGCAGGACAGCAAACATTCCTGTGCTTTCCTTCCAAGCGAATGTCCATCTGTATCAACTGCCCAAGTAGAGTCTTGTCTCTTACTGGGAGCCATAAGTCACTGGGCTTTGTATGGGCCTTCCAGCCTTTTACACCCCCTAGTGCAATACAAGAGTCACAACACACACTTACAGCAGCTTTTCTGTTATTTTCCCAGAGGAGGTAGGAACTGTGCAAACAACCCTGCCTCGAGGAGTTCTCAAACATTTCAAGAGCTTCTTTTCTCTTCTCTTCATCCTAAGAATGACAAGGGCAAAAGCGCGATTTATTCCAACCGTTTGGCTACAGTAGCGTATATACAAGCCACCAAGAACCGATGTTCATTTTAACAGTCTCAAGTGCAAGCCTCTCCCAAGGCTTAGTAGCTCCAACAATTTAGAAGCCGACAATTCAGGGGAAGTTCTGGCAAAACTCATTTGGGTGAGCGGGTACCTAACATACAACAAATTCCTGAAGGAAGATGTTATTGCTTCCCACCTTCCAAATCACTGGAAGGTTTACTCAGAGCTAAAAAAGATACTTCTAATGCAGAGTGGGCAGATGTCAGACTTGCAAGATCTACTCAGTTTGTTACCAAAACCTCAAGACTCATCAACCAGAGCCGGTTGCGAAAGACCTACATTTAGAATTAAAAGAATTCTAAGCCAGGAATTTATTTGGAGTAACACAACTGAACAGAGCTCACAGTCCTTCCACACAAGAATCCACTCCTGGTTATCCTACACTATCTTAATTTCAGAAGTATAATTTAGGACAGGCGAAGGGAGTCATTTTGTTTCTGCTGTTAAACAACTGGAAGTCATAAATCCTTGCCAATCTACTGAAAATCATCCAGAGATCTACCTTCTGCCTATCCCTGTTCTAGTATGCCTGGAGACTGGGCAAGATAACGTTTCTCATATTAGTGGAAGAGGAATCGAGGAATTTAAAACCTTCAGCCTGGGACCAGACTAAGATTAATTTGTTTCATATTTGGTTTTATAAGTATAATCAGAAGGCGCTTTGTATCACGATTCTGCACATTCATTTCCGGCTCATAGCCTTTTTATACTCTCCCACCTCCAATTTGTCTCCCCACCCTGCTTTTCAACCCGAACAGCTAATAAAAATATCAGTGTACCATAAAAACAAACTTAAAAAGTCAAAAAAGTAAAGAGTAAGGATATAGTTTGGACTGGCTCTAGCAATCACCACCAGAGACCCCTCTACCATAGTGAAGTATTAGCACATTCAGTGTCTTGTGAAGGAGAACTATTTATTATATTTAAAGGTTACTAGGTCACTAACTGCATTTGAATGCTTGTTTCAAGAGGCTAACTCCATGAATAAGAGACTGGTTTTGAAGATATGCCCAAGGACAACAAAATAATGCAACAGAGCTGATACAAGCCTTTGGCTCAGCCATTCTGGCCACAATTGCCATTCAACAGGCATTAATTACACTGCTTGAAGAGTTAACTCCCCAGTCCATATTAAGATATTGGTCACTGTACACTTTCAAAAACATTCTGCCCCTTTTTCCTTTCCAATCCAGGAATTTGCTGTTCCATTTGCTCAGACTGCAGACCGTAGTGTAGTTCTCTGATAATTGACCCAACCATTAGAAATGGAGTTGCAGGCCAAAACCAGATCTGTCTAGCTTTTGAGATCCTGCAATAACAGTCCTTGAGGTAGTATAACTCTTGATAAACTGAGCAGATAACCACCGCCACAGCAACATGACATTTGGTATACAAGACCTTGCACAGAAAAAAAAATTGTATCACAAAAGGAACGGCATTTTAAAACAATAACATTAGGAAACCTTACCTCAAAGAGATTTAGAATCTTAGCCAGGCAATAGAGAATTGACCCTCTCTGAGACTAAAAACAAAAAAAAGGAGGGGTGGGGGGAGAAAAGGTATTTGTTATAAAGAGAAACAAGAAGTGGGCATTATCCAAGCTGTTGTACATAAAAAATAGTTTCCCCTTGAACTTCCAGAGATGGATCTTTCAACCCACCGCGTTTGCAAATTACCCTAGACATACAGCTAAGTCAAGGTGTTTAATGAGCAGAGCCTAGGCACTCAAGCTATGGATAAAATTGCGACTCTCAAGGAGCCTGAACAGCCTGAGCAACTTAAAGTTAATTGGAAGGAGAGGGAAATGAGACCACTATTTATGGCAGCCTCGTGTCTGGCATCCTTGAGGCTCAGGGAAGAGAAAGCAGCAGCCAGCTGGTCCAGGACAGAGAAACAGAAAACACAGGATCAGGAGTGACTTGAAGAAGTGGCAAATAATGGGGCCAGTTCAGGATGCCAAAAGCCATTTTGTTTCAGGTTTTAATGGGGGAGGGGCAAATGAACTCTGTATTCCCACCCCTGAAATTCCAACTGCACCCCCCCAATCAAGAGACTTCACTAAGTATATTATGCACAATAAATTATATTGTGATACATCTTTGCAGCCATAAGGACTAGAAACTTGTTTTTAAAGAAGTGAAAGCAGCCATTCTCAGGATGCTCTACCACAGGGGCAGGCAACCTGGTGCCCTCCAGATGTTTTAGATGACAACTTCCATAATTCCTAGCTACTGATAATGCTTGCTGGGGCCACTGGGAGCTGTAATCCCAAACATCTGGAGGGCAACAAATTGCCTACTCCTGCTGTGTGTGTCCGATACGAAACACTTGCAACTTCCCCCCACCAAGTATAGGATAACTTTCCCGAGTACAAGACACCTAGTCTTTGGCTATAACGCATTGACTTCCTGTGCCTTTCCATGTACAACAGAAGCTTAAGTCTGCGTTAGTAATAATGAGGACAGAAAGAGCAAGGTCAAAGTCTGAAAACCACAAAATAAGCCAGTTTACTTTTTGCTGCTGACACTCCACTTTGAGGCTCTCATAGACAACAGCTTTACAACAGCTTCCGCTCAGAGACCAGGGCGGGCGAATGAAAAGCCAGACAAATGGCGTTGCGTAGCTGTTCAGGCGCTCTGTCAGGCTGAAGAAGCGAGATGCTTTTAACCCGTTCACTTCTGCACGGCCCTCATCAGCGACCGATACTGAACAAGGAGGAAAAAAACCAAACAGGAGGGCTGTAGGGTTGTTTGGTTGGGTTGTTGTTTTCTTCAAGAACATAGAATGAAACTTGGGACATAAGAAACCTGAAAGCTCACCTGTGATCAAAAGCTATCATTGTTGTTTTGTAACTGCAATAGAAGTTAGAAGAGGTACACCGAACAGACTGCCCTTAACAGAAGGCCATGGTATAGCTCACTCCGCATTCTTAAGGAGACTTGCATGCCGAAGACAGAAAATATGCACCCATATACCTCCTTCTCCCCAACAGTGTATTGTGGCTCAGTGAAGCAGGAACAAGAGAAGAGGTGGCCATAACAATGATGTCTGACTGCACTGAGGGTTCCAAGGAACAAGAACAGCAATGCAGGAGACTATGGTTACACATGAGAGGTACTCTCCTCTGTCCAGCGTACTTGAAACCCACAGCAAATGGTCCAAGCCTTATCCACCAAATATTTTTTGTTTGTTTCATATACACATCCCACCTTTTCCTCCCAGGAGCCCAAGGCTGTGCATACAATCCTCCTCTCCATTTGATCCTCACAACAATCCTGTGAGGTAGGCTAGAGTCAGCAACTGGCCCAAAGTCACCCAGTGAGCTTCACGGCCAAGTGGGGACTAGAACCTGGGTCTCCCAAGTCCCAGTCCAACACTCTAACCACTACACCACACTAGCTCTGACATAGTATACATCAGAAAGCAAGAAATGTCCACCCAGTATCTCTCAGAGTTCAGGGTGGGCGACAAGAGAACATCTCTGCACAAAACTTGGCAGAAGAAGATGCCTATTTATCAAGTCAAACCACTGGTCTGTCTCATTCAGGGATAGGCAAACTTTTGCCTGTCAAGGACCGCATTCCCTGGCGGGTAATCTGTTGGGGACCACATATCAACAGTGGTCAGGGCCAAAGCCAGCAATGAACAGGGCCAGAGCCCAAAGGGGGTGGTTCACCCCTTTTCCAACAACCTCCTTCTCTCTCTTTCCAGCACTGTCTTTTCTCTCTTCCCCAGTGAGCTGCTATGGAAGGCACAGACTGCTCTTGCCAGAAGTCTGAACTGATTGCATGCAGAAGGCTTCTGAAGTTAGGCCAGGAGCTGCATATGGCCCTTGGACCACCACTTGCCCACCCCGATCTAACTCCAGCCCACTGGTCTTCAACTAGCAAGTCAGGACCCACTACTGGGGTGCAGCCCGACTTCAGGTGGGTCATACCAGAAGCACCACCACACCAATACATGATCAAACAAATAATGTGGGACCCACATTGTACATTTGGGCTAAAGGCAGGTTCCGGATCCGAAAAAGTTGAACTACCAGTAGTGGGTCTACAAGGTTTCTGCAGGGGTCTTTCCCAGCCTAACCTGGAGATACCAGAGATTGAATCTGGGACCCTCCACATGCAAAGCACACGCTCTACCACTGAACTACGGCAATGATTCCCTGCTGCCCCAGTTCTGCACCCTAGAAATCTTGGGGTTCCTGCATCAGGAACCCATGTTTCTTTCCCAATTCAAATGACTGCGCATCAAGCAATCCATAGCAGAGTCCATAAAACCACGAAAACAGGAAGTGTAACAGTGGAAAGAGAACCACCATTTCAAGTCTTGTTCTATAAGTCCAAACATCTCTAAGTGAAGTAGTTATGATGGGGGCTGTCTTTGATATGAAATGCATAACAGCAAATAGGAATGAATATATATATATATATATATATATATATATATATATATATATACATACATACATACATACACACACATACACACACACACACGATCTATCCAATATATAATTATATATATCTAATATATAAAGATAGAGAGGGAGAGAGAGTGTGTGTGTGTGTGTATATATATATATATATATATATATATATAAATAAAATAAAGTGAACATATATGAAGTATACATGTCTCTACTGCAAACTTGTATTCCTTTGGTGACACCACCCTCCTAAACATATTACATGCATACATTTCAATATACACCCTGGTACTTACAGCCTTCATTGTAGAGGTAGGCTATGCCAAGTTTCACAGCAGCTCCAAAGTTACCCTTTTCTGCAGCCCTGGGGAAATATACAGGGTTTTCATTGAAAAAACAAACAAAAAACACAGGATGCTGAAAATTCTGGATTTTTACCACAGATAGCTTAGAAGCAATTCAGGAACTTGCGTTCCAATATTTTTTGCTTATTCCATTGGCTCCTAAACAGCCTTCTCTCAAATGCATTGTGTGTGTGAACTGACATCCAACCCCGAGCACATCACCAATGCTCTATGGCAGGGGCACAGAACTGAATGCCTCCCTCCTGGGATCCTAATCTGGTACTCTGGGGTCCCCTACTGGGCCATGCCCCCTTTCCCCCAACCTTTTGGTTGTTTCCCCAAGTGTGGAAAATGTGGATACAGAGATCTTTTTCTCCCTCTCTCATAATGCTAGAACCCAGTGGGCTCATACCATGAAGCTGATCAGCCGGAGATTCAGGACAGATAAAAGGAAGTGCTTCTTCACACCGCACATAGTCAAACTATGGAATTCGCTACCACAAGACATTGTGATGGCCACCAATTTAGATGGCTTTAAAAGGGGATGGACAAATTCCTGGAGAAGGCTATCAGTGGCTACTAGTCCTGATGGCTGTACACTAGTTCCAATATCAGAGGCAGTATGCCTATGTGCACCAGTTGCTAGGGAACATGGGTGGGAGGGTGCTGTTGCACTCATGTCCTGCTTGTGGGTTCCCAGTCAACAGCTGGTTGGCCGTTGTGTGAACAGAATGCTGGACTAGATGCACCCTTGATCTGATCCAGCAGGGCTCTTCTTCTGTTCTTATCTACAGAGGTAGAGTGGTAGAGGCAGTATCTTTTCTCCAAGATGTTCAGAGAATAAATATGACAATTGTGCCATTAGGCTGATGGATAACACAGATTCTAAAACAACTCGTGATATGTGTTTTCTGCTGCCCGAAAAACTGATGGGGATCTCATTTAGCATGTTCATTTGACTTGCACTGAACAATCAGAAGAAGAAAGTCTCATAAATTTTACATGCTTATAAATATCTGAAATGTTTTTTGCAGTAATCAAAAGTAGTTGAAAAAAGCCAATGAAGTACACTTCCATGTGGGTTGTTACGTTCAAACAAATCCAAAGCTTTACTTAGAAATTATTGTTTACTGGAATACTTATAAATATTTAAGTCATGACAACTAAGTAGCGCCTACTTTCCTTATGTTATTTAGATTTTAAAGGGGGGGTGAAGGCATTGAAAACTGTTAATATCCTAAAATTAGTATGCCTGAAGCACTGTGTGCATAAATATATGTACTTCCAAGGGATAGCCATCTGAAAAAAAAATAATTACAACTTCTAGATTTAGCCAGTATTGTATCCATTCCAGTTGTCCAATTTGACTCACATTGTGTTCATTCATTAAGTTACTAATTCATTCTATGAAACAACTCGATTTCTAGAAGTGGGAACCTTTCTGCAGAAAAATATACGGTTGCATCCGATGGTGCCCTTCTATTCGCTAAAGTGCGTTCATCAATCCACTAACAGAAGGGAGGTAGAGGCGATTTTCATCCATTCCTCCTTCCCTCTGCACCACCTCCCATGCTGAACCATATGGTCTCTCAACCTTCCGGAGCACATTTTTAGGGGCATGGGCAGGGAATGAGATGGAATAGCCTTCAGTTCGTGGGGACCTCTGTGGGATCAAAAGTCCTTCTGTAAATAAGGGTACCATTGCAGCGGAAAACATCCCATCCCACATCACTCACAATCATACGCATTTTATCTGAGTATCCTGGAGAAGGGACTGGTTCGTTCTGTATTATGGAAAATACCCAGCACTCTGTCATAAAATGTTAAGCAGCAATTATTCATTTAAACAGGAAGAACTTAACCAGCCTCCAAGCTGTAGCTAAGCATGGAGTTCCACATAGAGTGCGCCGCCGCCGCCACCACTGGGGCCTCTCTTCTTACAATATAGCGCTGTACCAACTCCATCTGATACGGCGGCTGCGCCCCTACCTTCCGACCATCTGCTCCCATCAGTAGTGCATGCCCTGGTCTCCTCTCGTTTAGACTACTGTAACGTGCTCTACGCGGGGTTACCCTTGAAGACAGTTTGGAAGCTGCAGCTGGTACAGAACGTGGCAGCTCACCTGATTACAGGCAGCCGCTGGCGAGATCACATCAGTGCTGAAGGAGTTGCACTGGTTACCAGTTGTTTTCCGGGCCAAATTCAAGATGTTGGTTTTGACCTTTAAAATCCTATATGGTTGCGGCCCAGCCTATCTTAAGGAGCGCCTCCAGCAACACCAGACAGGCCGCTTAACAAGATCAGTCTCAGATGGCCTTCTCTCTGTCCCATCAGCCAGGACAGCTAGACTGGTGGGGACGAGGGAGAGGGCCTTTTCTGTGGTGGCCCCCACTCTGTGGAACTCCCTCCCTAGGGAACTCTGCCATGCCCCCTCTTTAATGAGCATCCGCTGCGCATTAAAAACATGGTTGTTCAGGCAGGCATTCGGGGTGGGTTAGGCTATTTTTTATGATGTTTTTAATGTAGAATTTTGTTTTAACTGTTTTGTTGTACATCTCCAAGACTGGCTGGGTGACCAGCCAGATGGGCGATTAATCAATTTAATAAATAAATAAACAAAATATTCCAGCAGAACACCAAAAGCATTAGTAACAGCTGCAATAGTCACACTTTCCATAGAAAAGAGACCTCCTCTCATCCACTTCCACAAAGTTCTGATTTACAGAGTGGACAAGAAGCCCAAAGCGCTTAAAATATTCGATCTCCTGAATATAATCCAAGTGTGTGAACTTCCAGATTCTCCTTAACCTTGGGTTTTCTCGAGTTCTTAAGAGTTACCTTTCAAACATTTTCAAGTTGCTCGGAGAAGGCCACACTTCTTGAAAACTTGCACAGGCCCAGACACTAGCATGGTTATCTACAAGGTACTTAAGATGAGAGTGCACCTGGAAGAGAGATAAGCAGATTATTACAGCAGAGAAGGTGTCAAAACATAGCCTACTCAAGGTCAATTAACAAAGACTGTACCTCCCATTAAAACTTAAAAAGAGCCATGCTGGATCAGACCAAGAGTTTGTCTAGTCCAGCTTTCTGCTCACACAGTGGCCAAGCAGCTGCCCACAGGAAACCCACAAGCAGGACATGAGTGCAACAGCACCCTCCTGCCATCAACAAGCATGGAAGGCCAAACTAGAGATATATTTAATACATGTATTTAGGTGTTTTTCTTTCTTTAATTTAAAAATAGCCATGGGGAAGAGGTACTTTCAGGATCAGGATTGCAATGAAAGGGAAAGGGAGGTTAAACCTCCCGTACCCCTCCACTCCATGAAGCTCCCCAGGCAAAAGTTGCTCCCTTCTGAAGGTATTTCACCTGGGGCAGGCAGAGAGCAGAACTGTTAACTCCCCACCCAACAGTCTTTACCTGTCATGACATGGCTACCAGTCTTGATGGCTATATATTACTTCCAATACTGGAGGCAGTATATCTCTGGATACCAGTTGCTGGGAAACACAAACAGGAGAGCGCTGCTGCATTCATGTCCTACTTGTGGGTTTCCCACAGGCAGCTGCTTGGCCACTGTGTCATCAGAATGTGGGACTAGATAGGCCTTTGGTCTGATTTAGCATGACTGCTTCTTACATTCTTACGACTTATTTTCAAAAGTAAAAAAACACAAAACGACATTAAATGGATTCACACATTTAATTCATCATCGAGCGTGGCCCTGAAAGACAGAGGAGCTTGAGACATCTGGGAACTATTACATTTATAGTGAGGCCTACATCATTCCAGAGCCACAGACAGAAGTTAAAATCCCCACCCCATCCCGCCCCCCAGATGAGGATCTGGTACCCAGCCATGACTAAGAAAGGGCAGGATAACGCAGAGCTAATTTAATATTCCATCAGAGGTAGAAAAGAGACTTACAGCGCGGAGGGAAAGGAGATCTTCAGCAGGCAGCCCTTTAAGAACATGGAACAGAACATCTTCAGGAAGACACAGCAATGTGAGAACTCTGGGCCTCTTCCTCATCCTTCGCTTTGAAGGGATAGTGAAGCACCTGGAGCATCTACAGTGGATCACTAGAATAAGCACAGACATTTCATCAAAGGGGGGCAGTCAATATAGAAACACTGGAACACAAAACTACATCTCAAAACACAGTACATAAGCAGTTGACAATAGCAGAATCGCATGGTCTCTCCAACAACACAATGCATTACCATTTGTCCCAGTTGCTATAAAACAAGATTCCGTTCCGGGATGAAATATCAGGGCACATTTCACTCATTCTTATTTTGCAACATAAATGGCAGGGCCAAAAGGTATTACCAAAACAATTCAGGTGGAGCATTGTGGAGTAGATCATTTCCATCCATACCACTCTAGCAGGAATATATATACAACAAATATACAAAAAAGTTTTGATATATTCCTAACTCTGCCATACCCTCACCCAAGTGAGCCTGCATCTCTTCCAAGCCTTCTGCATGTGCCAAAGAATGCAAGGGCAGGGACCGGTGGCAACCACAAGGAATGGTTGGCTCGCGAATCAGGCCAGTACTTGTGGACCCCTGCATCTACCATCTGCTGAATGGTGCTTCTTCCACCCCAATGGGCCCCTCTTCTCCACCACCCCCTGCATGGCTGCCCAGCATAACACCTCTGCTCCTGTGTCCCATCCACCAGCTTCCTGAGATCCTTAGCTGAACTCCACTCCTCAAGGAAATTGGAAGCACTAGCATAAGTCAGGGAAAGGGTGATATCTTGAAGGTTCTGGAATGTGCTTCTTCAGCTAGATCCACCAGTGTTCTCTGCTGACTGTTTGGAATCTTTTATCTATGCACTGAAGTCGAAACCAGTTTAAATGCCATAACTTGCTTGCTCTCTCTCCTCTCACACACAAAATCCACACAGGAAAAGTTTTGCAACAGCGCCAGCAATTAAGTGAGCCATAACCTTTAAACAGGCTTGAAACTATTTTAATTGTGTAGCATAGACGTGCTCTAGCCAGATGTTCTAGGGTGTTTGGATGTATGTTTTTATGACTGCTGGATGTTTATTTTTTATTTATTTATACTTATTTAGTATAAATAAATAAAATTATTTTATTTTTTTTTCACACTTATTTTTTAAAAGAAAGAAAAAAGGTGAACTGTACAATACTTTGTAAATTACCTTGAATCCATTCGATACAAAGAAATAAATATTTTTAAATGGACAAATAAGTAAAACTCCAAGACCTAGCCAGAGTTCAGACATCAGCTCTGCCTTAGACTTTCTGGATTACCGTAGGCATCTCTCTTTCTCTCCCGCCACTCCTCCTCTGTCAACTGGGAATATTAATCCAAGGATGGAAAAACTCCCAGGCAACTTGTTCTTCAAGTTACTGGAAATTTGATACTGACCAGGTACATGTCTAAAGTAATTTTTCAGCCATGTTTTGGGTTGGCACCTAAGAATCTAGTACTGGTGTCAAGGAATGGAGACTTCACACATCTTTGCTTGATAAGACTCAATGAGTACAGCACTTTCTCCACAATCCTATGCATATTTACTTAGAAGTAAGTCCCACTGACTTAAATGGAATTTATTCCCAAGTAAGTGTAGGTAGGATTGCAGCATTTGTATGCTGGCAGTGCTGGAACAGAAGTCATTGACCTGGTTCGCATACAGTGACAACCCAGAGTACAGGTTGACATTGAATTGTGGGTTGCCATTACATGCAAACCCTGCGCTATGATTTAACTATGGGTTGTTAATCACAAGCAACTGAGGAAGAGAACCCATGGTTTGTTGTTGGGTTGTGAACTTTGGGTTGTTCATGGTTAACAACCCATAGTTAAACCACAGTTCAGGATTTGCATATAATGATAACTCACAATTCAGCAACAAACCACAATTCAACCCCTACTCTGGGTTGTTGTTACGTACGAGCCAGGTCAATGACATTAACTATTTGGGGTAACATACTTTGTTCAGACAGGAAAAAAGGTAGTAGTCTGCCAACCTTCCCTTATGTGGTGCCCTCCAGATGTTTTAGACTTCAACGCTCAACAACTCCAGCCAGCATGGCCAATGGTCTGGAATACTGGGAGTTGTAGTCCAAAAATCTGGAGGGCACTACATTGAGGAAGGCTGGCCCAAGTACTTCACCTAGCATGAGTTTATGGCCCATTAACTTAACATTCTTGGAATTTCCAGAAATAAAAGGGCATAGGCAGGTTAGCGCCCAGTTGTTGCAATAGCAGCCGTAGAACTGATCCTATACATATGCATATGGGAGTAAGCCCTATTGAACTCAGTGGTATTGACTTCCAAATGGACATGCATAGGACTGCACTGTAAAGGTTCCCCAATCATATGATTGGGAGAAACAGAAACAGACTCGGAAATATCCCAGTATTTAAAAATAGAAAAATCAACTCCACCTCCACAAAGGTGTTCATCTTTGCACCCCAGTAATCAAATACCTACAATTCAACAGCATCTCCACACTGTTGACTAAGCTCATTTTAAAAAAATGAAATGATGACACACATCAGATCCACCATCTTTGCTAGTAGCGTATTTACCAGTTAATTTTTAAAGATACTGTAAGTGGTAAGCAACAGACACCTGGCAATTAAAAGTAGTTTTAGACCCATAGTTTAGTCCTCTGCATGAAGCAAAATACATGACATTCTGATCACAAACTCATTCCATGTTATTGCTGCAGAATACACAGCTATGCTGATGTAATAACTTTTATTTTTTAGTTGGTGTTTTAGGTTATGTTTTGTGTATCTTTGTATACTACTTTGAAGTGTATAAACAAATGGAATACCAATATTTTAAAACTATTAATATTAATGTTAAAAGCCTTCACAAGATATTCTTAAGAATAATTTAAAATTTTATAACACTAGCTAGATATTTGGAGGGAAAGACAATGCCAACTGTTTTGTTCAAACTAGAATGGATTTTTTTAAAAAGAATTTTCAGAGTTCCAAAATATCAGTTAGCTTCCAGCAGCTTATCCATTAAGAGCACTTCACACATTATTTCTTTCCTGCATTGGAAGCTCTGAAAACAGGCCGATCTACGCTTACACATGGTGGGAAGCTGCAATTGGCCGTTACTTCCTGGCAAACAGTCATCCAACAGAATATATGAATGCACATTTGCCACATGCAACCATCTTTCATTCATTGAATTATTATCAAAACCACATCTATACCACCTTTCTGCCAAGGCGGTTTACAATTTCTAAGTACAGAAACAGACAAATGTTACCAAGAAACCAAACAACATCAGAATATAGTTCTCTCAGGCCAACTAAAGGTCTCTTCAGGAGCTGATGGCATGAGCTCCCCAGCCTGGCCTTCTCCCAGGAGGGCACTTTGCAATCCTATACGCATCTACCCAGAATTAAGTCCCAGAGTTCAATGGGGCTTACTCCCAAGCAAGTGCATACTGGATCACAACCTTAAGGCTGCAATCCTTTATGCACTTTGGGAACTCAGTGGGACTTACTCCTGAGTAAACATGCTTAGGAATGTGCCGCACATCTCAGGGACACCAACTTGAGAGATCTACAGTGCAACCCTATGCACATGCTTACTCAGAAGAAAGCCCCATTGAGTCAATGGAGCTTGCCCCCAAGGATAAGTGCATACAGCATTGCAGCATTAAGCACCTCTTGAACTTTCCCACGGAAATCAGTGGGACATGAAAACCGCTCAGCTTTGGCTAGATTGTGTCTGTAGTGCATAAAGCCACCTTTTAGTTACTTTCAAATACTCAAAAAGAAAGAAAATCGAGCTATGGTGAAAAGTACATGACCAACATAAAGAATATTGCATAATTAAGCCGTTAGATTCAAACACGGGCACCTATTTAGGGAAGCAAAGTTGTAACATTGCCAAAATACCTTAATTTTATATTACATTTATTTCCTTTCACACAGAAATCAAAACCCCAATTATTTAAGGGCTGTTAAGCCGGATGCTTTAAGTTAGTTCAGCCTGCAACCCGCATAAAATATTAGTTAAAAAAGATTTTTTTTTAGTCTATAGTGAAAATGCTGCTGCTAACAGAAATTCTATGACCCAAAAAACTGCAATACATTTCCTTAAAACTGCTAAAGAAACAAGGATATTGTTCTACTACTCATTTCAGATGCTAAATCTACCTACACTTTCCCATGCCAAGCCTACACCTTTGACTTTTTGTAATAAGAGGACATTGGTACGACATCTGAGGTTTGGGGGTCCGACGGGGAAAAAAAACTCACGGGAGTCCGAAATGCAAAGAATAAATACTCTACAAATGTCTTCGATGTCCCTGATAAAGCTTCAAGCCAATCCCCTCCCCCTGCGGGCAGTTCCTGCCCCACTATAGGCTCTGCTTACTTTTTAAATCCACCCGCCCAAATTACAGGGGCGCCTTCTCCTTGAGGTTTAAATTTAAACCCACACACACACCTTAAAGCCCGCTGCCGTACTGCAAAGCAAAAGGGCGGAAAGGAACCTGAAGACAACGGGAAGCAGGTTCCGTTTAAATTCCTAGCACCAATCCGGTTTCGCTAAAACGCTTCGCAAGTCGCTACCTCCACCGATACTTAAAGCAGTTTCAAACTTCAAGGTATTTGCTGATGAAAAATGCGGGGGGGGGGTTTACATTCTTGGAGCTGATGGGTAAAATCCAACACGAATCCTACTGAAGAATAGACCCACTGAAATAAGTCAGACTTAAGTTAGCCATGGCTATGGGTCTGCTTGTGCTGGATTTCGCCCCTCTAGCCGCCTCCGCTTCTAGCGACCTGGATACTTTTTTCAGCCTCATCCCCGCGTTATCCGCTGTCTCATAATCAGGCTTCTAGGGCTTCGGGCAACTTGACAGAGAGGGAGGATATTGATGGATTGATTGATTGGATTTGCACCCCGCCTTTCTCCCAAGAAAAACGGCACTCAAAGCGGACCCGTTTGCGTAACCATCACGCACAAATGCCACACGCTCATGTAGCCCGCTCGGTATTTACTCGGAAGCAAGCCCCACCGAGTTCAAGAGGAGCTTACTCCGACGCAAACATGCCCAAAGCTGCTGCAGCCTTGCGCCCACGCGACCCCAGCTGAAACGCGCGGCTGCCCCACCGGCTGAAACGGGATTTACCCGTTGCGCTCCTAAAAGCCCACGGGGGGGGCGGGGGCGGGGGCGGGGGCAACCCCCTAGGGCAAGGGCCGATTAGGATGGAGCTTTCCTTGGCCGAGGGTCGCCAAGATTTAGGAGATTAGCCCTGGACAAGGGGATGGGGGCCGCCTGAGGCTGCAACCCGGCCCCCAGCAGGGCCTGCCCTCCGAGCGGACGTGCGCAGGCGGCCGGTTCTTCGGTCTTCATAGCCCAAGGCTCAGCGCAGCCCCGAATGGCGACCCAGGCGCACACGGACACACCCTTCCCCATCCCTGGCGTGCCCCCGTTGCGCCGGGACGACAACTCCCATCGCGCCTCCCCAGCAAGCCTGGCCGGCTGGGGATGACGGGAGCTGCAGTCCCCGCGCATCCGGAGGGCGCCCGGGTTGGAGAAGGCTGTACTTGGGTTTCCTCAGGGGCAAAAAGCGGGGCCGGTTCCTTCCCCACTTTGCTCATGTATGCGGGGTATCCCCCCCACCCCCCCACACACGCACCCCCACCCCCACCCCCCCACACACGCACCCCCACCCCCCCACACACGCACTACGAAGGCGGCCCAGGCCTGACCTCCTAGAGACGGGCACTCACCCCCCGCTTTCATCCCTGCCGGCCCGTTCTCGAGCTCTCGCCTCCGGGGAGCGCACAGGGAGTGTGACGGCGCCAGCGCCAAGTCTCTAGCTCGTAGCGCGCGCCGAGCCAGCCGGTGGGCGGCGCCCATCCCAGCCCCGCCCCGCTTCTCCCCCGACTTCTATGCTCCGCAGGCAGAGCGACGCCCCGCCTCCCTTTCGGTCACGCCCCCCAACGAGGACGGACTAATTAATCGCCTCTGGCCGCGCGCGCCGCGCCTCCTTTTTCTTTCCCTTTTTGGGAAGAAGAAGAAAAAAAAAGAAAGAAAGAAAGAATCGCCTCAGAAAGGATCTCGCCGAGCAACCGCGCGCCCACTTTTTCAAACCCAGCCCGGCTCGTGATTGGAGAGTGGGCGGGGCGAAGAGCGCGGTTGGCCGGGAGCGCTGGATGCTCATTGGGCTGGGCGCGACGCGGATTCGAATTGCGGGGCGGTTGGCGGCTCGAACTCCTCGCGGGGAGCTGCGCTGAGGCGCAGGCGCAAAGGGAGGGGTCCCCGCTCCGAAGAGGCGCGGCCGCGGCGGGTGGAAGCGGTCAGTCTCGCCCTCGGTACAGCGCACGTCCGAATAAGCGTTTGCGGCTCGGAGCGGCGAGGTCAGGGCCTCACGAGCGGGGCTTTGTTAACTGTGGAGTAATTAAACTTCTCTGCTGACAATCACTGATCCATGAAAGCAAAGGAGAGGGGGGGGGGCTGTTAAAGCACCCTGTCTCTGTGAGGAGGACAGCCTGGTTAAAGGATGATAGTGGAGGGGTAACCCGTTACCTTACATTACCGCAATGTATGGCTGTGAGAGCTGGACGATAAGGAAGGCTGAGCGCCGAAGAATCGGTGCTTTCGAACTGTGGTGCTGGAGAAGACTCTTACGAGTCCCCTGGACTGCAAGGAGGTCAAATCAGTCAGTCCTAAAGGAAATCAACCCTGAGTGCTCATTGGAAGGACAGATACTGAAGCTGAAGCTCCAATATTTTGGCCACCTAACGCGAAGAGAAAACTCCCTGGAAAAGACCCTGATGCTGGGAAAGACTGAAGGCAAAAGGAGAAGGGGACGGCAGAGGATGAGATGGCTAGATAGCATCACCGATGCAATGAATATGAACTTGAGCACGCTCCGGGAGAGAGCGCAGGACAGGAAAGCCTGGCATGCTATGGTCCATGGTGTCATGAAGAGTCGGACACGACTGAACAACAAACCCGTTACCTCCTTAATGTCCACACTGTCTTCCTCACATTTTAAAGACAAAACATTTATAGTGGCACAAGCCAGTACATGAAAGCTTATGCCATATTATTTCATTTCTATACTGCCCAATAGCCAAAGCTCTCTGAGTAGTTCACAAAAACTAAAACCACACAGTGCAGCATAAAGCAATATAAAGACCATATTACATCGGTTTTAAAATCTTTGCACTGGCTGCCAATTTGTTTCGGAGGAAAATACAGCCTTACGTGGTCTAGGTCCAAGGTACCTTAGGGAGCGCCTTCTCTCCTACATCCCAGTCCATCACCTAAGGTCCTCTGAGGGCTCCCTGCTGCTGCTGCCTAATGTGAGACTGGCAGCCACAAGCAACAGGACCTTTTCCTTTGCTGCCCCTCAGTTGTGGAATGACCTGCCAGTTGAAATGCACCTGCTGACCTCAAAAGGTTTTTAAGCAGGCATTAAAGATGCTATTATTCCGCCAGGCCTTCCCCTTTTAGAACTCAAGTCCCTTTTGCTGACTTTTGTATACTGTTTTTATGCAGTGTTGTTTTAAACTCTGTTTTATTGCTGGATTTTAAAAAAAATATTTTTAGTCCAAAGTTTTTAGCTACATGTTGTTTGTATATATTGTCCATATGTTTTTATGTAAATGGTTTTTAAACTTTGTATATTGTATTTTAATGTTTTAACTTTTGTAAACTGCCCAGACAGCTTCGGCTATGGGGTGGTATAGAAATAATAAGGAAACTTAAAACCACAATATAACAATACAACCAGAATTAAACCTAGCAGCAATGCAGAGATTTAATATGCAGATTTAAAACACCAGAGATAAAAGATTAGGATGCTAAAATACTGGGAGAATAAAAAGGTCTTCACCTGGTGCCGGAAGGAGTACAACGTAGGTGCCAGGCGAACCTCTCTACAGAGCTCATCTTTATTCATCCTTAAAGAGAACAAAGGAAGCTGCCTTATAATGAGTTAGAGCATTTCCATAAGAGCTTCAGCTATTGGGCATTATAGAAATGTTATAAATATGTGAATAAAAGTAAGATGTAGTGATGCTGCCAATTTGAATAGGTTTGAAGGTGGACTGGGCAAATTCATCAAGGAGAAGGCTATCATTGGATACCAGTGGTCACTAGTCCTGATGGCTATAGGCTACCTCCACTATCAGAGGCAGATGCTTATGTACATCAATTGCTGGGATACATGGGCAGAAGGATGCTATTGGACTCATGTCCTGCTTGTGGGTTTCCCATGGGCAGCTGGTTGGCCACTGTGTGAACAGAATACTAGACTGGACAAACTAGCACAGCTCCTCTTATGTTCTTAGGTTTGTTCATCTAGCCCAGTTAGTATTGTGGACGCTGACTGGCAATGGCTCTCTAGGGTTTCAGGCAGGAGTTTTTCCAGCCCCACCTAGAGATGCCAAGTGCTACAAGATTCTTCGTCCATTTTTCTGCAACTTAACACAGCCTACCCCTCTAGAAATGTGTCGGAGCTGGCAGCACTTAAACATGGGTTGTCACAAATCATATACACACTTTTATTTATTTATTTATTTATTTATTGCATTTATACCCCGCCTTTCTCCCTCTCGCAAGGAACTCAAGGCGGCTTACATTATCCTCCTCCTCACCGTTGTATCCTCACAACAACAACCCTGTGAGGTAGGTTGGGCTGAGAGTCTGTGACTGGCCCAAAGTCACCCAGTGAGCTTCCATGGCCAAGTGGGGACTAGAACCCGGATCTCCCTGCTCCCAGTCCATCACTCTCACCACTACACTACACTGGCTCTGTTTATTTACATGTTTTTAACACTAAAAGGAATTCCAGAATGGTTAACAAAAATCACTCAAAACAATAAAACAGCAACAGAAGTTAAAACCACTTTAAAACCTCATGCCAGTAACATAAATATATCAGCACATCTAAAAAGCCCTGAGCAAATAAAAATGCCTTCACATGGTGCATTTTAACCCTTCGCTTTAGCCAAAAAGGGTCCTAGAGCCGCTTACAAGTATGCACAATAACACAGTCCCTGACTTCATGCCTACAATTTAAAAGACATGATACACAAGGGGCAAAGGATGGGGAGCGGGGAGGAAAAATGCAAGTTCAGGCACTGGTTCTTAAAGTTACACTTCTTATAAGAAGTAGCTGGGATGGAAACAGCTCAAGAAGACTGATGAACGGCTGCCAATACATGACAATTGAGACTGCTGGTCTCTCAAGGAGAGGCAAAAGAATTAATACACACACATGCAAAAACAAACAACCACTTTCTTGATTAGAGAGCTTTCACTACAGTTTATCTTCTGCTCTAGGGTGGCCATATGTTCTGTTTTCCAGAGGACAGTCCTTTATTTGAAGAACTGTCCAGTCCAGTTTCAAAACAAAGAATCCAGGGAGAGCCCAATGGCTTTGAAGTTGCCCATCAATAGTTAGTACTTGGACAGCAAACTGATTGAGCAAGACACAGGCTACCTGATCACACAGTCACTCCCTTCTATGGTGAGATGTATTGAATATCTCCCCTTCATGGATCACTGCCTTGTTGTACCTCAGTGAAGCCATAAGCTATACCGTGCAGGGCCACCCAAGACGGACAGGTCATGGCAGAGAGTTCTGACAAAATGTGGTCCACTGGAGAAGGAAATGGCAACCCACTCCAGGATTCTTGCCAAGAAAACCCCATGGAACGTATCACAAGGCTAAAAGAGATGACGCCGGAAGATGAGCCCCTCAGGTCGGAAGGTGTCCAATATACTACTGGGGAAGAGCAGAAGGTATTTCCAAGTAGCGCCAGAAAGAGTGAAGCAGCTGGGCCAAAGCTGAAAGGACACTCAGCTGTGGATGTGTCTGGTGGTGAAAAGAAAGTCCGATGCTATAAAGAACAATATTGTTTAGGAACCTGGAATGTCAGATCAATGAATCAAGGTAAACTGGAGGTGGTCAAACATGAGATGACAAGATTGAACATCGACATCTTGGGAATCAGCGAACTAAAATGGACAAGCATGGGCGAATTTAATTCAGGTGACCATCATATCTACTACTGTGGGCAAGAATCCCTTAGAAGAAATGGAGTAGCACTCATAGTCAACAAAAGGGTGGGAAAAGCAGTACTGGGGTACAATCTTAAAAACGATAGAATGATCTCAGTACGAATCCAAGGCAAACCATTCAACATCACAGTAATTCAGGTCTATGCCCCAACCACTGATGCCGAAGAAGCTGAGGTTGATCGGTTCTATGAAGACCTACAACACCTTCTAGAACTAACACCAAAAAAAGATGTCCTCTTCATCATAGGGGATTGCAATGCTAAAGTAGGAAGTCAAGAAATCACCGGGATAACAGGCAGGCATGGCCTTGGTGTACAAAATGAAGCAGGACAAAAGCTAATAGAGTTTTGCCAAGAGAACACACTGATCATAGCAAACACTCTTTTCCAACAGCACAAGAAGCGACTCTACACATGGACATCACCAGATGGTCAATATCGAAATCAGATTGATTATGTCCTTTGCAGCCAAAGATGGAGAAGCTCTATACAGTCAGTAAAAACAAGACCTGGAGCTGACTGTGGCTCCCATCATGAGCTTCTTGTTGCAAAATTTCGGCTTAAATTGAAGAACGTAGGGAAAACCACTAAACCATTCAGGTATGACCTAAATCATATCCCTGATGAATATACAGTGGAGGTGAGGAATAGATTTCAGGGATTAGACCTGATAGATGGAGTGCCTGAGGAAATATGGACGGAGGTCCGTAACACTGTTCAGGAGGCAGCAACTCAATCCATCCCAAAGAAAAAGAAATGCAAGAAAGCCAAGCGGCTGTCTGATGAGGCTTTACAAGTAGCTGACGAAAGAAGGGAAGCGAAAAGCAAGGTAGAAAGGGGAAGATATATCCAACTGAATGCAGAGTTCCAGAGAATAGCAAGGAGAGACAAGAAGGCCTTCTTAAATTAACAATGCAAAGAAATCGAGGAAAACAACAGAATGGGAAAGACTAGAGATCTCTTCAAGAAAATCGGGGATCTCAAGGGAACGTTTTGTGCAAAGACGGGCATGATAAAGGACAAAGAAGGCAGGGACCTAACAGAAGCAGATGAGATTAAGAAGAGGTGGCAAGAATACACAGAAGAACTATACAGGAAAGATCTGAATGTCCCTGATAGCCATGATAGTGCGGTCACTGAACTTGAGCCGGACATCCTCGAGAGTGAAGTCAAGTGGGCCTTAGGAAGCATTACTAACAACAAAGCTAGCAGAGATGACAGTATTCCAGCTGAGCTATTTAAAATCCTAAAAGATGATGCTGTTAAAGTGCTGCACTCAATATGCCAACGAATTTGGAACACTCAATAATGGCCGCAAGACTGGAAAAGGTCAGTTTACATTCCAGTTCCAAAGAAGGGCAACGCCAAAGAGTGTTCAAACTACCGTACAATTGCGCTCATTTCACATGCCAGCAAGGTGATGCTCAAAATCCTACAAGCTAGGCTTCAGCAGTATGCGAACCGAGAACTACCGGAAGTACAAGCTGGGTTTCGAAGAGGCAGAGGAACTAGAAATCAAATCATCAACGTTCGCTGGATCATGGAGAAAGCAAGAGAATTCCAGAAAAACGTCTATTTCTGCTTCATTGACTACGCTAAAGCCTTTGATTGTGTGGATCACAACAAACTGTGGCAAATTCTTAAAGTGATGGGAGTACCAGACCACCTTACCTGTCTCCTGAGAAATCTGTACGAGGGTCAAGAAGCAACAGTAAGAACCAGACATGGAACAACCGAGTGGTTCAAAATTGGGAAAGGAGTACGACAAGGCTGCATATTGTCACCCTGCTTATTTAACTTATATGCAGAGTACATCATGAGAAACGCCGGTTTGGATGAATCACAGGTCGGAATTAAGATTGCTGGGAGAATGATCAACAACCTCCGATATGCAGACGATACCACCCTAATGGCAGAAAGCGAAGAGGATCTAAAGAGCCTCTTGTTGAGGGTGAAAGAGGAGAGTGCAAAATCTGGTTTGAAACTCAACATCAAAAAAACTAAGATCATGGCATCTGGCCCCATCACTTCCTGGCATATAGAAGGGGAAGAAATGGAAGCAGTGACAGATTTTAGTTTCTTGGGCTCCAAGATCACCGCAGACGGTGACTGTAGCCATTAAATTAAAAGACACTTGCTCCTTGGGAGGAAAGCTATGGCAAACCTAGACAGCATAGTAAGAAGCAGAGACATCACCTTGCCGACAAAGGTCCGTCTAATCAAAGCTATGGTTTTCCCAGTAGTAATGTATGGCTGTGAGAGCTGGACTATAAGGAAGGCTGAGCACCGAAGAATTGATGCTTTCGAACTGTGGTGCTGGAGAAGACTCTTACGAGTCCCCTGGACTGCAAGGAGGTCAAATCAGTCAATCCTAAAGGAAATCAACCCTGAGTGCTCATTGGAAGGACAGATACTGAAGCTGAAGCTCCAATATTTTGGCCACCTAATGTGAAGAGAAAACTCTCTGGAAAAGACCCTGATGCTGGGAAAGACTGAAGGCAAAAGGAGAAGGGGACGGCAGAGGATGAGATGGCTAGATAGCATCACCGATGCAATGAATATGAACTTGAGCACACTCCGGGAGAGAGCGGAGGACAGGAAGGCCTGGCGTGCTATTGTCCATGGGGTCATGAAGAGTCGGACACGACTGAACAACAATTGAATATCTATTTAAATTATAGTAATTATTTCTACACTTGCATCTATACATATCATATGCAAATTTTGTGAAAAACCTCACCCTCTTTTATGGTGAATAAAGGCTCTCTTATTTCTTCTATTGACAGTGCAAAAAAAAAAATCTCTTCCTTGAACAGAATGTTCCTTAAATCGTGTAGGCCTCACTGGACAGATGGTGTCTTTTCAGCAGCTCCTGGCTCTCTGAACCCTTAGTAGAGGAAGCTGTTGGAGATTGTGGGGGGAAGGTGACATTAAAAAGTCTCCAATGTTCTTCTTGCTGTTGTTCCTTCGCCAGACCCATAATGGCCACAGAGGAACAGACCTTCTGGCCTGGAAGTCTGTAACCAAGTACCAGGACTGGCTAACACAAGACGTTAGTGTTGAAAGATGGCAGGGCTTTCTCTCCTGAGCAAATGGTATCTACTACATATTCCCCTGTATAAAAAAAAAAAAACCATGTAAACAGCACAGTAAAGGAGTCAGAAAGTGCTGGATGAGTCAATAAAGCGATGCCCATTCCAAACAGGATAGAGGTGCTGTTGACCCAGGGGGAAGTGGTATTCAGCCTGAACTGGAGGACAGCACACAACATGTATGCTGGGAGTTGTAGGCCTTTTCTCTGTCTAAACATGCATAGGATTGCGCCCTTAAACTGTAAAGCCTTAAGTGGCTTGGAAACCAGATCACCTTCTCCCACATGAACCTGTTCACAAACTAAGATCTGCTTCAGATAATCTCCTCCTTCTGAAGTTAGGTGAACAATTACCAGAGAAAGGGCCTTTTCACTGGTGGCACTCAAATTCTGGAATTCCCTCCCCTGATGTGTGCCTGGCACCTTCTTTATGATTTTTTCAGCACCACGCAAAGCCTACACTGTTCTCTTATGCTTTTAATCGTTTCTAAAATACATTTTGAGTCCTTTTCATGGCCTTTTATTGGCTGTTTTAACTGGTTTTTAGAAATTTATTTGAAGCATTTTTATCCTCTTCAGCCAAAAAATAAAAACAAATAATTTAAAAAGGAACCTACAGTGGCTTACATAGATTAATAATAAGAAAGCCCTGGTTTTAATTCATGTACAGCTGGTTGTAATTCAACCATGTGAGCCCCTTCTGGCAGGGTGAAGGAGTGCAATCCAGACACAGGTCTGCTACCTCACTGAGAACTAGACTGATGTCCACTCATGCATTCAAGCTGTGAGTCAAGTGCTGAGTAATCAAGTGTCATACATGCATGTGTGAACTAGCCCTGAGTGAGGAGGAGAAATCCCACCATAGATTTCATTGGTGATCCTCACTCTTCCTTGGCCATCTGGCCTATGAAAAAGAAATGAGCGCTCCGAAGTGCAGGCTATCAATGCCAACAAGTTCTGTCATTTCAGAGTACACTTTCCAAGGTCCTGCATCTGTTACTCTTGTACTGTGGTGATTCACTGATCTGACGAGTGGAAAGTGATGGCCTGATGTGAGGGTGGACATTTTAACTTTGACAGGAGGAAAATGCTCTTCAGATCTACTAGCCTAGTTGAAAATTGTATTTCCAGAGTTTGAATGATGCTCAAGTCTTGTCTTACAGATAACTGGGGCTAAACCTTACATAGCTACAGTAATTTAATGCAGGGCCAAAAGAGTTGTGAAGGAGGATATCAGTGATCAGCTGTCCAAACTTTTTTTCCATTTTAAAACAGCAGAGGGAGCAATCCTATGGCTGCTAGTCAGTGGCTAAAATTATGGCCATAGGATATCTGGTTTTCCGGGAACCGACCTTGGAGTCCATGCTCCGAGGTCGGTTCCCGGAGAATTGACCTCCCCCGGAGGCAGCTTGGAAAAGCCCCATCCTCCACTCTCGCAAGAGGAGCGTGGAGCAGCCAAAACGAGGCAATGTCTGGGGGGGCATTCTGGGGTGGGGAGGGAGGAAATGCCTGTACAACGCATCCAATGTGTCTACGGCAGCTTCCTTCTGCGCTCTGTCCTCCTGCAGCTAGACAGGGCAGGTGGCACGTGGAGGGAATGATCCCCTCTGTGCTTTTCCTGCCCTGCATTGGATAGGCGGTTGCCTCCGAGTTCAGAGGCAGCCGGCTATCTGCATAGAACTGCAGCCTAAGGGAGCTCTATTTTTTATTGGAGCAGGAGCTCTGGAGGACGAGGCAAGTTTCCCTCATCTAAATTTTCTCCTTCTAGTTAAAATTATTATTTGAGGATAGTGCAAGGGGATAAAATAATAACAGACAACCATTTCTGAGGTCAGTGGTCTGACCAGCAAATCAGATAATTACTTAGTGCCTGGATCCACCTTTGTAAAGACCCTATGCTTGAATTATAAAAGAGCTGTCCAGTTCTAACTGGACAAACAAATGTGCAAAAGAGCTTAGGTTTTGGACACACATTGGGGAACAAAAAGATAGGTCCTATTCAAGTTTCCCGGCATGGTGCCAACTTACCAGATAAAATAATTTTTAAAAATAGAACATTTCTATACTTCTCTGGCCAAAGCTCTCTGGGTGGTTCACAAAACAAAACTAAAAACCATAAAATACAAGAACATAGTAAAACATAATATACAAAACCTTAAGTTTAAAGTAGAATAAAACCAGAGTAAAAGCCAGCAGCAGTGCAAAGATCTAAAAAAGCAATTTTTAAAACTGAAGGACTAAAAAGCCTGGCACTTTTCAGCTACATCAGAATAGAGGTAGTTGTTATAGGCCAGCTATATGTTTTTCCTCCAGCGGATCCCCCACCTTGTTTCTTGGGTGAACCACACTTAGCTAAGAATTACTGCATCGTGTAAACCGTTATCTGTGCTACAATTCTCCCCTATTCGATTTTTATTGATGTTGTATGGTTTTGTTGTATTTAATTGGTTCTACTGAATAATGAAAACCAGGTAATAAATCTCACAAATAAATAAGGAACCAAGCCATTGGCCTCACCAGCATGGTTTCTGGTTCAAGAGCTTAGAGAAGCAGCTCAGGGAAAAGACACAAGGAGCAGAGCTCTCACCATAAGCAGACAATACCATAAATATGAATGTAGCTGGAGAAGTCTGACTCTAGGTTTGAGGACCACCATCTTGGCAAAGTGCACTTTGAGGACCTTCTCCTGTGTCTGTGTCCCCTGAGTTCTGGCTTTACCTGGTGGCAGGAAGCTATAAACCATCATTTTAGGGTTCCCACAATGCCCTGGAATGCCCAATTTTGCTTAGGGGGATTGTGGAAAATTTAAAATGGAGGCTTGTAGCCTCCTGGTACAGGGGACACAGGGCAGACATTAGTGCCAGTGGGCCTTGCTGGTCTTTGGCAGCTGGGGGCGCCAGATATTGCCACCGGATCTAATGCCAGACCATTAGCAAGTAATTACAGGTACATTGTGGAAAGCTAGCATTGGTAAATGTATTTTATTTATGCAAAGCAGTTTTAAACAACCCTTCGTTCTAGGATTTTGGGAGGGAGGGGTGATACATGAGGCATAAAAACTGAAATATATCACAATATAATACAATAGAACAACATCACAATACCTGATGGAGCCCCTCTTCTGGCATGGAACAACCCATACACTATGCTCAGCATCTAAGGCCTTCCTCCAGGTGCCTCCTTCGATGGACACTCGGAGGGTGGCAAGAAGGGAGAGAGACTTCTCCGTGGTGGCCCCCCAATTTGGAATGATCTCCCTGATGAAGCCCGCCTGGTGCCAATGTTATCTTTTCAGTGCCAGGTTACAACTTCCCTCTTCTCTCAGCATATAATGAATTTTTAATCAGGTTTTGGATTGTCTTTGTTTTTAAAAAATGTTTTTTAGATATGTCATCTGGATGTGTGCTGTCTGTTTATATATATTTTATGTAAATAGTTTTGCACTTTGTATAATGTATTTTTAATTGTTTTTAAATTTTGTGAACCACCCAGAGAGCTTCAGCTATAGGGCAGTGTAGAAATATAATGAAATGAAATCATAACAAAAATCAAAAGCATAAAATAGCAGAACAAATTAACATAGCACTTTAAAATGCCAGGGCAAATAAGTATTGACCTGACACTAAAATGATGGCAGCGCTGATGCTAGTGAGCTTCAGTAGGAAGGGAACTCCACAGACTGGGCACCACCACTGAAAAGGCCCTCTGCTTAGGTCCTACAACATGAGCTTCCCTGGCAAAGGACACTGGAGAAGTTCTTAAGAAATGGGCAAGTTGATAGAGGGCAAGATACTCCTTCAGGTCCACCCCACATCACGCCATCACTTTCCACTTGTCAGATAAGTGAACCACCACAGTACAACAACAGATGCAAGACCTTAGAAAGCATGGTCTGAAATGACAGAACTTCTCAGCATTGATAGCCTGCAGTTTATATCCACTGATTGGCCCAATTCTCACATCACTAAAACTCTGAGTTATTGTGGGTGGGAGTGGCTAAACAAGCCAGAGATGCTCTGTCCCTGGGTTTGTTATGACATGCAGATCAGGAACTCTGGCTTGTCTCTTCCCTGACAAGCAAGAGAAATAACCTAACAACAAACTGTGGGTTATTTCTCTGGCTTGTGAGGGGAAAAACAAGCCAGAGTTCCTTATTCACGTGTCCTGACAAAAAACCAGGGATTCAGTATCCCTGGGTTGTGTAGCCACTCCTGCTCTTGGTGGGAGTGATTGGGTGGCATGTACCAGCACGCTTCGACATTCACAACAATTCAGGGTTTAAAAGAACCCTGGGTTAGTGTGAGGTGTGAACAGGGTCTCTGTTTTCTCTCTCAAATAAATTGTCATATATAACCACAAGTTAAAACCAACAAAACCAGCCATCACAATCAAGCTACCACCAGGTGGCATCAGATTCATATTATGTTGCATAACTTTCTTCCTCCTCCACAACTAGGGATGTCAGAGAATTTTGCCACGAATCTTGGGGAGGCCGAAGGCCAGCGCATTCGGCCCCCTGAAATGGGTGGCGAAACGGTCTGCCACCCCCCTGCCACCCCCCCTGGGACGGGACTTACCTTGTGCGAATATCCCTGGCGGCGGCTCCAGCAGCGGCGCGGCGGCGGCTAGTCTTCCGACCGGCTGCTGCTGCCGCCATTTCCAGTAAAAAACAAAACAAAACATGATAGGCTACGTAAACGTTTACGTAGCCTATCACGGCTAGATTTTTAAAAAATACCGTGATAGGCTACGTAAATGTTTACGTAGCCTATCATGGCTGAATAAAAATAAAAAACCCGTGCATACACAAATGGCGGCGCCCATGGGCGCCGCCATTTGCATTCCTTATTTTGGCACGTCTAGTCTACATAAACATTTATGTAGACTACGGCGAAAATAAGGGGAACGCAAATAGCAGGGACGCAAACGGCGGCGGCTACAGCCGCCGCCATTTGCATTCCCGGCCAGCCAGGATTCGCGGCGGGAGGGACGGGGCGCCTCCCCCCGGCCAGAATTTCGGGGGGGAGGGACGGGGTGCCTCCCCCCGGCCAGAATTTCGGGGGAGAGGGACGGGGCGCCTCCCCGCCCGGCCAGAATTTCGGGGGGGAGGGACGGGGTGCCTCCCCCCGGCCAGAATTTCGGGGGAAAGGGACGGGGCGCCTCCCCGCCCGGCCAGAATTTCGGGGGGTAGGGACGGGGCGCCTCCCCCCCGGCCAGAATTTCAGGGGGAGGGACGGAGCGCCTCCCCCCCACCGCAAATCAAATTTCAGGCAAGGTAAGTAACTTTCGTACATCCCTATGACCACAACCTGAAAAGCAGAAGGGGTGGGGGATTAATGCAAAATAACTACAAAGATGCTGGCATTTTAAGCAGGGGGAGTCCTTATTGTGCAACTCTTTGCTCATATTGGTGATGCTAAAAAAGGTAGAATTTGTCTTAAGAGAAACTTCAAGCAGAACTATTATTTGTCAGTGTGAGTAATGAGTAAAAGATATGAAAGAGGAAACTTTATGAGCATTGCCCAGAAATGTGGATTATGCACTCTAAAGGAGCAGCCTGTCAGGGAGGTGGTCGGAACTGTAGATTTACAGGCAAAGAAGGGGCTTAAAGGGGGAATGGGAAGGAGTCCCAATGGTTCACATGTAACACTAAACCATAGCTTGGCATTGCATGAATGAACCTTGGGCTTGCACATTCCCTCTTCCCAACTACCCATGTGCTCTGTTTTAATCAGTTGCTTTCATGTTTGTGGAAACTACAGGTTGCCATTACTGGCAAAAAATGTGGTTTGTGTGATCCCTCCAAACCAGGTTTGCAAACCAGGATCAAACCATGGTTTAAAGGGATCATACAAATCACAGCTGATGTAATGGCAACCTGCAGTTTCCATTGAAGTGGAAGTAACTGATTAAAACAGAGCATGCAAGCAGAGTGAGAGGAGGGAGTGCATGAGCACAAGACTTCTTCGTGTAACACTAAACTATGGTTTGCCATTACATGTGAACCAATCAACCCAATATTATTTTATTTTCATAGAGGTGGTAGAAAATTTGGATAGTTTTTTTTATTTACAAGTAATTATAAATGGCTTACATTTACAGACTTCAAAGCAATGTACACAAATCATAAAAAAACATTAAAAAATATAAAAACCAATACATGGAATATATTGTATCTACATATCCATAAGATGGTATGCTAAACTAGCCAGGGAAGGCTTGCATAAACAGAGGTGTCTTCAACAGGAGCCTAAAAGTGTTGGTGCATGTCTAATTCCACAGGGAAGATAATTCCACATAGTGAGTGCCCACCACACTAAATGCTGTGCTCCAGATGCTCCAGATGCTGTGCTCCAGATGCACATCAGGAGCATGTGGAGAGCCTCAGCAGATGACCTCAAGGATTAAATGGATCTATAGGGGAGAAGGCGGTCTCTCAGATAATCAGATCCCAAGTTGTTCAGGGCTTATATACTAGCAACAAAACCTTAAATTAGTCCTAGTAGCAAATAGGCAGCCAGTGCAGTTCCTTCAGCACAGGTGTATATGCTGCTGATAGGTCTCCCGTCCCTGCACCAAAATCTAGCCAATGCATTGTGCACCAGCTGCAGCTTCCAGACTGCCTTAAGGACAGCCCCCCATAAAGTGGATTGCAATAATCCAGTTTCAAAGTGACTAACGCACCACTCTTTCTTTTGCCTGCTTTATATCTATATGTACATCTACACATTAGATGTTATTTTACTTATTGTTAGCTGTCTTGGGTATAGAAATAGGGTTGGGGAGAGAAGAGAGAGAGAATAGAAATCTTTAAGTTATATGTTGTTCGTGTATATTCTCTGTGTGCTTTTATGTAAATGGCTTTTAAACTTTTTATATATTTTAGGACATAATCCTACAGCCACTAGACAATGTCTAAACGGCCATACGATTTTTTGGTTTCTGGGAACCCGACTCCCCTCCCCGACCACCTTGGAAGTAGCGTGGTTCGTCTACAGCTCCATGCTCATAAGCGGAGCGCAGAGTGGGCAAAAAGGGGGCGTTCCTGGGAGCAGGGAGGGGAGGAGACCACGGAAGTGCTATTACAACACTTCCTATCCACCATCCGGCCTTCTCCCGCCCCCCAGTCTGACACGTCCTGGCTAGACAGCTGAAGTCAGCCATCTAGCTGTAAATGCAGGGTGGCTGGAGCCCAGAGGAGAGGATCCCCTGCGAGTTTGGAGGTGGCCAATTTTCCCCATAGGACTGCGCCCTTAATGTTTTAACTTCTGTAAACTGCCCAGAGAGCTTCAGCTATGGGGTGGTATAGAAATGTTATAAATAATAAAATAATAATAATTAAGAAACGCAAATGAGATCATACAGTGACATATTTCATTTAACTCTCCAAATACTTTCAGAAACAGATCACAGGAAGTTGCCTTAGACCATTAGTGCATTTAGTTCATTGTTATCTACGCTGACTGGCAGTGGTTCTCCATAGACTCAGATAAGGGGCAATGGAAATGGCAAAGACTGAGCATGGAACCCTCTGCATGTAAAACATGCGCTCTACCATTGAGCTGCAGCTCTTTCCTAGTTGCTGGTCTACTGCTGCGGAAAGTTATTTCAGTTCTCCAAGAGCCCTTTATATATTGGAAAAACTGACATCCAGGAACAAAGGAACGAAAAGCTCCATCAAGAACTGCCTGACAGTTTCATATGAAGAATAAGCCATTGATTAAAAATATTCACTTGGTAACTGAGCACAGCATGTAGGTTTGTATCTCTTTTGGAGTAATTTAAGAATATAATGTTTGGGAAGGAAACGGAATTAAAATGACAACTATGTGCAAACATTTCAAAGCCTTCAGTATGTTCTTACAGTTGTTATTGCCTCCTGTGTTTAAGACTGGAACGAGTTTTATTAATAAGCACCTTGGCAAGATTTGGAACGCCTGTTCTCATACGAAGCAGCTCCATGATTAAGATCTGTAAGCCTGGAAGGAAATGCATGTAGCACAATATATGCTAGTATGGTTTCCCTGGAGAAAGCAGCAGAACACCATTAGGAGATTTGCCCACTGCTGGAAGCATGAGGACATCACTGGTGCAACTAGGTAATTTTGGATCAGGGCTTGGCAACACATAGTCCACACCCCGCTGCCCCCTGCCACTCCCCAAATTTATTTAATTCGAGGCGAGATGCTGTCTATAGTAGCTATGGACTGCCCAAAGGGTCAAAATTAGCTTGTTGTCAGACTTTTAAAATGTATTAAATGTATTTTATTTTTTGGCACCCACATGGGGGGGAAGGTCAGCCTGTGGAGGGCAGGGTCTATGGAGCAAAAATGGCCCCCCAGACTTTCCACAGTTGCCCATCCCTGTTTTAGACCCTGGACATTGGGGGGGGGGGCTTTAGATGGCCATGTGTAGCACACAGCTAACTTTTCTCTCATCATCCACAACTGCCTGCTTCTACATTCCTGATATGTTAAAACAAAAACAAAAAAAATCTGCCAACCTTGGTTTAAAAAAAAATACTCTGAGCATGTGCAGTTTTGTATTTTAAACTCAATCAAAACTTGTATTTTAAACTTTTAATCATAGCACCATCATGACGACAAAAGTGGAGTTTGCTTCTGCTGCCATCATCTCTTGCCATTCTCTGGGTGTACCATTTCAGGCTGTAAGTTCTGATGATACTCTGCAATGTAGCTTGGGGTCTTAGGCGACCAGATCTTGAGCAGGGGTCAGGTTGGGTCAGGTTTCTCAGGAATCAAGGCAGAAAGAGATCAGCACCACGGAAACCTCCAAGCAGTGCTGGGGCTGGAAGCCAGACAGGGTTTTCCGTATGTTGCTCCAACAAGGAGCAGAACAAAGCTGGGGTTTAAATAGAAGTGGTGCTGGATTTAGGTTGGTTGGCCTTGCCTCCACACTGGCTGAGGCTTTGTCTCTTAAAGGGGCCTAGCCTGTTTTAGCAACCTCAAGCTGCAAGGATGTGGGAGTAGCTGTGGCATGTGAGTGTCCTCATGGCCAGAGTCATCCAAAGATGGCAAGGCAACCTCTTCTGGATGCAAGGGAGCTGACCCCTGGAACCCTACTGGGGGACTAGATCCTGGGTAGGTAGAAGCCTTTCTGTGGCTTGAGGGAGAAGCCAGTAGTCAGAACCAAAGGATGAAAAACTTTGATGCTCAAGCAAAGCTCAGGTGGAACAGGAAGTCCTCTTATACTCCTTCCTGTCCAAGAAGATTCAATGGCTAGCCTTGGGTGGGCAGTCAGTCCAGGGCCCGAAGGTACGTTTTCTGAGAAGCTATCACTTGCAGTTCAGCAGTTCACCACAAGGGGCAGCTGCACAGAGATCCAGCAGCTCCTGTCACTGGCTAATCCTGGGCCAGTCAGTATTTTTCTGCCTAGCCTACCTCACAGGGTTGTTGTGATAAAACAAACAAGAGAGGGGAATCACATCTCTACTTACCAGGACACAGACTGTGGATTGCCCACCCCTGATAGCTGTTATTTCTAAATTTGCATCTATAATATAAGTTAACATATGCCAGTTTTATGCAAATTTCTTATCTCCATAGCAGCCTGGCACAGGAGCAGCCAAACATATATTCATGGTGTCACCCCACTAAGCCCTATCACCACACGTGTGATCATTCTATGCAACTGAACATCTGCAAAGGAGTATCGAAGTACAACATACTGACATACCTATTAGATTAAACACAAAGGAGAATGCTAAAAAAAAACCCTCATTTTATGTATTTATTACATTTCTATACTGCCCAATAGCCACAGCTGTAGTATGATTTTAGTCATGCTTAATATTATAAAGGACTGAATTTAATACAATTTCTAACAATAATTAAGTGTGTATATATATATATATATATATATATATATATATATATTTAAAGACAGAAAGACTTAGCCCATAGAGTATCCAGTGCTCTTCATATGTTATAGCTCAGAAAGTATATCCGATATCAAAGTCTTTTCGGGCATTTTAAGGCTGAGTTTGCAAAGAAAGCTTGGAGAGAGTCAGTCCATTTCCCCCTCTTTCAGTTAATTTCATTACCATTTTTGTGTCTGATGTTCCCTTGCAGACAGACGAATTGTGATACATCTTCATTTCCTTTTTCTCAATCTAGTTCCCAGCAAGGTAGACTCTCTAATTAAAAACAATTGGCTACAGCCACTGGACTAGACTTCATAACCTCCAGCATTTATCAGATGAAAGTAGGCCTGCTTGCGAGTAGGCTACAGCAGGCTTCCCCAGCCTGGTGCCCTCCAGATATTTTGGAGTACAGCTCCCATCATCCCCAGGCAGCATGGCCAATGGTGAGTCATAATGGGAGCATAGGGTAGAACCAACTAAAGTCCAACTTCGAGTAGAACTAACTTCATGACTACCTTAAGCCCCATTCATTTCAATGGGCCTACTCCAAGTAGGACTTTAGCTGGATTCTACTCATAGACTGGGCAATGTGTTGAGGATCAAGGAACATTGAGGTAGGATGTATGGGTGGGTTGGCCACTTGTGAATGGCCAAAAAAACAGGACATGCATCACCAAAAAAGACGACAACAGAGGTCACCTATTTTGTATAAAATGTGCATATGCTCATTTATATGTATAGATGCCAATTTATAAATAATTGTTATAATTTAAACAGAAATACAATACATCTCACCATAGCATGGAAGACTTTGACCTGTGTGCCTTGCTCAGTCTGCCATCCAGGTGCCGCTGATGGGCAACTTCACGGCCCAGCTCTTCCTTCTGATAGTTCTCTATCTTTACCGGACCTGGTAAAGGACCGGACCTCTATCTTTACCGGACTTTACTGGACAGCCCTTCTGTAAAAGAGGACATATGGCCACTCTACATGAGGAGAAGGCAAGGTGGCTGGGAAAGCCTGGGTGCTGAGGGGCTGAGGAGGAAGGGGGAGTCTTACACAGAGTGCTGGGCGCAGGAGGTATTTCCTGCTGCGAGTGGGAAATAGAGTAGAAAACTGAGGACGACTGATGTCAGGGAAGGCTATATTAACTTGAAATGGCCCACTTATCACAGATAGAATCATAGAATAGTAGGGTTGGAAGGGGCCTACAAGGCCATCGAGTCCAATTCCTGTTCAGTGCAGGAATCCAAGTCAGAGCATCCCTGACAGATGGCTGTCCAGCCTCGTCTTGAAGGCCTCCAGTATGGGAGAGCCCCCCACCTCCCTAGGTAATTGGTTCCATTGTCGTATCGCTCTAACAGTCAGGAAGTTTTTCCTGATGTTCAGCCGGAATCTGGCTTCCTGTATCTTGAACCCATTATTCCGTGTCCTGCACTCTGGGATGATCGAGAAGAGATCCTGGCCTTCCTCTCTGTGACAACCTTTCAAGTTGCTAGCTGCTAGAGCGGTGGAGACTGGTGCCTCTGACGTCAGTGGATCCGCTTTTCAGTCAGAAGCACCACACCTTGGATTGCTCCTTTAGAATTCTGACTGAAACCTGGAGCCGATTCAGTGCCCCAGTGACATTGAAGCCACCAGCCTCCACTTCCTAGAGCAGTTGATTTCCTGCACTGGCAGAGGGTTAGACTAAACAACTTTTGAGGTCCCTTCCAACTATATGATTCTACCAGCCAACTCTTAGGCTACCACTCTGTATTATTCATTAATTACATTTTTATCCCAGCCTTCCTCCAAGGAGCTCAGTATGGTGTCTATAGAGGGTTCTTCCCCCCCCCCAACCCACCTACAGATTGGGCGTGTGGGGAGAGGCACTCATGACAGAGGTGATGTTCAAACCTGGGCTCCCCAATTCCTCACACAGCGCATAGTTAAACTATGGAATACTCTACCCCAAGATGTAGTGATGGTCACAAACGTGGGGCATCTCTACACCAGCCTAAATTCCTCCACTTAAAATCCTGCATCGAGGCTGCAGGACTAGCCTGCCTGGCCATTCTCTCAGCCGCCCTTTCCACCAGGCCCTATAAAGCCGTTGCCTCCTTCATCAGTCTAAGAGCATCTCTACAGCAGCCTAAAATCCTGCATTGAAAATGGGGCTTTCTGCTTCTGCTTTAAATGCAGGATCACAACTCCCCTTGTCACGTGCTTCCTTCCCCCCCCACACCCTCTTCCCCCTCCTTCTCCCCATATCTGAGTCTTCCATTATCTTTCATTGATCTCACTCCTCTTCTTACCACTTTTACTCTTTTCATGCAGGAAACTAAAGCGGAACACAACGGGGTAATTTGATAGCTCATTATCTGCGATCTATTTAAAAACAGAACAAAGGGCATTCAGTGCAGGAGACACCTTGAATGATCATGGCATCATCTAAATTGCCCACAAACCTCTGTGAAGGAGCAATCTCAATCACAGGATAAAAGCTCAGTGTGAAGGAGCCCATGGACAGCTTTAAAAGTGGATTAGACAAATTCATGGAAGTTAAGGCTATCAATGGCTACTTCTCATGACAACTATATGCTACCTCCAGTATCAAGAACAGTAAGCCTGGGAATACCAGTTGCTGGGAAACAAGGATGGGAGGATGCTATTGCACTTACGTTCTGCTTGAGGGTTTCCCATAGGCAGCTGGTTGGCCACTGTGTGAATAGAATGCTGGACTAGAAAAGCCTTTGGTCTGATTCATTATAGCTCTTCCTGTTTTTAATATCTCAGCCACTTAAGTCACCACAGCAGATCTCAGTTGCAAGGAAAGATACTGATGTAAAAATAAATAAGTGTTGTGATAATAGGACTGAAAGGACTTCTGGGCTTCCTAGGCACGTCTCTCAGTGTCTGGTTCTCCTATGTGCCACATGCTGGCTGCTGTTTGTAATTGCCTCCATCAATTCTCCACAGTGAGTCATAGCAGGCAGTAGCACAACAAACCAAAAGAGATTGCTTCCTCTCTGTTTGCAAGGGCACTTTATGGAGGGAAGGAGTCCAGGAACAATATCCTACATTAAAACCTGTATTAAATTGCATCAACCTAAACACAATAGGAGTTAAAAGTGAGCCACATTTATCATAGAATCATAGAATAGTAGGGTTGGAAGGGGCCTACAAGGCCATCGAGTCCAACCCCCTGCTCAGTGCAGGAATCCAAGTCAGAGCATCCCCGACAGGTGGCTGTCCAGCCTCGTCTTGAATGCCTCCAGTGTGGGAGAGCCCACCACCTCCCTAAGGCCATAAGAAATCCAGGAAGCAGGGACTAATGAGTGTAGCAACAGGGCTGGCCCTATCATGAGGCAGAATGTGGCAACTCCTTCAGGCGGCAGATGTTGGGGGCAGCGGTGGCCACCTCCCTGCTTTCCCTCCTGTGCTCCTCAGCTATTCCCCTCTTTTGGAGAATGGAGCATTGCATGCTGCACATCCTGTCCTGGGCCCCCTAATCTAGCCTGATGCCTCAGGGGTGGTGGAGGATGTTATCCCATCATCAGTGGTAAGGTAAGATTCAACGGCCATTCCGGTCATCTTCCGAACATGGAACGGATAGGGGACATCTTCCTGTCCTTTGCCCAGTGCTGGCTCCAGGTTCTAGAGGGCCCTTGGGCAAGACACCCTCAATGGGCCCTGTTCCTCAGTGAGTTTACCTTCTTGCTGCTGTTGCCACCAGCTGCTGTTACTCCTCATCCTCTCTCTCATCCATGCTACCACTTGCTTGCTTGACAGGCAAAGAGCTGGTGAGCAAGAAAGCAGTGACATCTAATGCTCCTCCTTCCTCCTCAATGTCACTACCACCACCATTGTCTGGGCCAGAGGGGGGGGGGCAGGTGAACAAGCAGGTTGCATTGGTGAAAGGAAGGTCCGAACATAGATAACCGATTCTGGCACACTTGCACAGGCTGCCTATATGCTTCTGAGCCCAATTCAAAGTGCTGGTTTTAGCCTTTAAAGCCTTACAGGGCTTGGGACCATAGTACCTGACGGAATGCCTCTCCCAGCATGCACTGACGTGTACACCATGCTCTGCATTTAAGGCCCTCCTCTGGAAGCTTCCTCGGAGGGCGGCAACAAAGGGGAGGGCCTTCTCAGTGGTGGCCCCCCATTTATGGAATAATCTCCCTGGTGAGGCCTGCCTGGTGCCAACATTGTCATCTTTTCAGCGCCATGTTAAAACTGCTCTCTTTTCTCAGGCATTTGGCAGCATACAATGAGTCGCTTTAATTGTCTCTGGCTGATGGTTTTAAATTGTTGTAGATATATGTTGTTGCTGTATGTGCTATTTATTCTGAGTCATTACATGAATGGCTTTATACCTTATATAATGTATTTTAATGTGGTTTTTTTTAATTTTTGTGAACTGCCCAGCAAGCTTTGGCTATAGGGTGGTATAGAAATATATTAAGTGAAAGGAGAAGCAAGTCTAGGGGGCTATTGTCAGTGAACCCCTGCTGGGGTGTGGGATCTTAGCAGGTGCCCAACCATGCCGCTCACTGATGCTGGCCCTGCCTTTGCCTCTGGAAGCAAAACATCTTGGGCCAGCTCTGCATAGTAATACCACTAATAAATGAAGCTTGCATTCTGCGAGCAAGGATTCACACTCCTGGCTGCCTCTGTACTCTTTCCCACTCCCCTCACACTATGGCCTAATCTGCACATGCAGCAGATTTCAGATGGGGATGAGGTGGTCAAGTTCCCAAAGCAGCTGTCTTGTCCTGACCACAAGCGAGAAGAAACGATGGAGAACTGAAGAGGCTTAGTCATGCTGGAGCTGCAGGTAGGGTGGCCATACTTTACAGAGGACAGTCCTTTACTTGAAAGACTGTCAGAGGACAGTCTTCTATTTGAAGGCATCCTTTATTTGAAGGCCTGTCCAGGCTAAGTCCAGTTTAAAGATAAAGAACCCTTAAGAAGGGAGAGCCCAGGGGCCTCAAAGCTGCCCATCAATAGTCAGCACTTGGACAGCAAACTAAACAGGCACACAGGTCACCTAGTCACAGGTTTCCCCACTGTGGTGAGAGGTATTGTATTCCTGTTTAACTGATAGTAACTATTTCCAAAATTTGCATCAATACAAATAAATTAACACATGCACATTTCACGCAAATCCGTGCCCACTTTTTTTGGTGATGCGTATGTGGCCACCCTCGCCTAGATGCAGCATAAGGCCGCCACTTATGAATGGCAACAACAACAAAAAAACCCAGAGAGAAAATGCATCACCAAAACAGAGGACAAGATGGGATGCGTAAAGGTTTTGTATGCATAAACTTTGCTTATGCTAACTAATTTGTACAGATGCAAATTTAGAAATAATTATTCTAATTTCAATAGAGATACAGACCCTAGTGTAGAAGACTGTGACCAGGTGCCTGACTGTTCAGTCTGCTGTCCAGGTGCTAACTGGTGATGGACCTTCCCCCCTTTACCTCACCATGCTCAGCTGCTTTAAGCCATTCCTCCTTGCCCACCCCGCTCCGTCCATTCACTTGTAGTATTGGAGCTAAGCTGCGGGAAACCTTTTTTTTAATAGGGAGAACCCACCCTGCTTTATAGGCAAATGTGTTGGGAATATTGCAACTTCATCTGCAAGTTACAGGAAGGGGGAAGTGTTGCAGTTAGTTCAAGGGAATTGGGGCCTACCTTGTGGTTTCTCCCTCCTTCCCCGTCCCTTTCTCCATTCCTGGAAGCACACGTGTTTGCTTTCTCTTGCACTGGTGTTATAGAACAAAGAAATGGACTGAACAAACTGTCTGAAACTATATGCTGTACCTGCATTTTAATGCAAGAAACAGCAAGTAAAACATTTTACTTTTCTTCACTAAAGAAGAGTGTGATCTCTTTTCTTTTTGGCCTTTGTGTGCTTGCGAGACTGGTAAACACTTGTTCTGTTCTGCCTTTTGTTTTTCTCTGCTAACTGTCTTTTTAGCAAGAGGTAGCAATATCCCCTTCATGGATCATAGCCCCTTCATGTATCATTGCCTTGTTGTGACGAAGGGGCTTGCGTAACTCAGTGAAGCCATAAGCTATGCCATGTAGGGCCACCCAAGACGGACAGGTCATGGCAGAGAGTTCTGACAAAATGTGGTCCACTGGAGAAGAAAATGGCAACCCACTCCAGGATTCTTGCCAAGGAAACCCCATGGAATGTATCACAAGGCTAAAAGATATGATGCCGGAAGATGAGCCCCTCAGGTCGGAAGGTGTCCAATATACTACCGGGGAAGAGCAGAGGGTATTTCCAAGTAGCTCTAGAAAGAGTGAAGCGGCTGGGCCAAAGCCGAAAGGACACTCAGCTGTGGATGTGTCTGGTGGTGAAAAGAAAATCCGATGCTGTAAAGAACAATAGAACCTGGAATGTCAGATCAATGAATCAAGGTAAGCTGGAGGTGGTCAAACGTGAGATGGCAAGATTGAGCATCGACATCTTGGGAATCAGCGAACTAAAATGGACAGGCATGGGCGAATTTAATTCAGGTGACCATCATATCTACTACTGTGGGCAAGAATCCCATAGAAGAAATGGAGTAGCACTCATAGTCAACAAAAGGGTGGGAAAAGCAGTACTGGGGTACAATCTCAAAAACGATAGAATGATCTCAGTACAAATCCAAGGCAAACCATTCAACATCACAGTAATTCAAGTCTATGCCCCAACCACTGAGGCCGAAGACGCTGAGGTTGATCGGTTCTATGAAGACCTACAACACGAAAAAAAGATGTCCTCTTCATCATAGGGGATTGCAATGCCAAAGCAGGAAGTCAAGAAATCACCGGGATAACAGGCAAACATGGCCTTGGTGTACAAAATGAAGCAGGACAAAGGCTGATAGAGTTTTGCCAAGAGAACACGCTGATCATAGCAAACACTCTTTTCCAACAGCACAAGAGGCGACTCTACACATGGACATCACCAGATGGTCAATATCGAAATCAGATTGATTATGTCCTTTGCAGCCAAAGATGGAGAAGCTCTATACAGTCAGTAAAAACAAGACCTGGAGCTGACTGTGGCTCAGATCATGAGCTGCGTCTTGCAAAATTTCAGCTTAAATTGAAGAACGTAGGGAAAACCACTAAACCATTCAGGTATGACCTAAATCATATCCCTTATGAATATACAGTGGAGGTGAGGAATAGATTTCAGGGATTAGACCTGATAGATGGAGTGCCTGAGGAAATATGGACGGAGGTCCGTAACACTGTTCAGGAGGCAGCAACTCAATCCATCCCAAAGAAAAAGAAATGCAAGAAAGCCAAGTGGCTGTCTGATGAGGCTTTACAAGTAGCTGAGGAAAGAAGGGAAGCGAAAAGCAAGGGAGAAAGGGGAAGATATATCCAACTGAATGCAGGGTTCCAGAGAATAGCAAGGAGAGACAAGAAGGCCTTCTTAAATTAACAATGCAAAGAAATCGAGGACAACAGTAGAATGGGAAAGACTAAAGATCTTTTCAAGAAAATCGGAGATCTGAAGGGAACGTTTTGTGCAAAGACGGGCATGATAAAGGACAAAGAAGGCAGGGACCTAACAGAAGCAGATGAGATTAAGAAGAGGTGGCAAGAATACACAGAAGAACTATACAGGAAAGATCTGAATGTCCCTGATAGCCATGATAGTGTGGTCACTGAACTTGAGCTGGACATCCTCGAGAGTGAAGTCAAGTGGGCCTTAGGAAGCATTAGTAACAACAAAGCTAGCGGAGATGACAGTATTCCAGCTGAGCTATTTAAAATCCTAAAAGATGATGCTGATAAAGTGCTGCACTCAATATGCCAACAAATTTGGAACACTCAACGGTGGCCACAAGACTGGAAAAGGTCAGTTTACATTCCAATTCCAAGGAAGGGCAACGCCAAAGAGTGTTCAAACTACCGTACAATTGCGCTCATTTCACATGCCAGCAAGGTGATGCTCAAAATCCTACAAGCTAGGCTTCAGCAGTATGTGAACCAAGAACTACCGGAAGTACAAGCTGGGTTTCGAAGAGGCAGAGGAACTAGAGATCAAATCGCCAACATTGACTGGATCATGGAGAAAGCAAGAGAATTCCAGAAAAACGTCTATTTCTGCTTCATTGACTACGCTAAAGCCTTTGATTGTGTGGATCACAACAAATTCTTAAGGAGATGGGAGTACCAGACCACCCTACCTGTCTCCTGAGAAACCTGTACAAGGGCCAAGAAGCAACAGTAAGAACCAGACATGGAACAACCGAGTGGTTCAAAATTGGGAAAGGAGTACGACAAGGCTGCATATTGTCGCCCTGTTTATTTAACTTATATGCAGAGTACATCATGAGAAACGCCGGTTTGGATGAATCACAGGTCGGAATTAAGATTGCTGGGAGAATTATCAACAACCTCCGATATGCAGATGATACCACCCTAATGGCAGAAAGCGAAGAGGATCTAAAGAGCCTCTTGTTGAGGGTGAAAGTGGAGAGTGCAAAAGCTGGTTTGAAACTCAACATAAAAAAAACTAAGACCATGGCATCTGGCCCCATCACTTCCTGGCATATAGAAGGGGAAGAAATGGAAGCAGTGACAGATTTTAGTTTCTTGGGCTCCAAGATCACCACAGACGGTGACTGTAGCCATGAAATTAAAAGACGCTTGCTCCTTGGGAGGAAAGCTATGGCAAACCTAGACAGCATAGTAAGAAGCAGAGACATCACCTTGCCGACAAAGGTCCGTCTAATCAAAGCTATGATTTTCCCAGTAGTAATGTATGGCTGTGAGAGCTGGACTATAAGGAAGGCTGAGTGCTGAAGAATTGATGCCTTCGAACTGTGGTGCTGGAGAAGACTCTTACGAGTCCCCTGGACTGCAAGGAGGTCAAATCAGTCCATCCTAAAGGAAATCAACCCTGACTGCTCATTGGAGGGACAGATACTGACGCTGAAGCTCAAATATTTTGGCCACCTAATGCGAAGAGAAAACTCTCTGGAAAAGACCCTGATGCTGGGAAAGACTGAAGGCAAAAGGAGAAGGGGACGGCAGAGGATGAGGCGGCTAGATAGCATCACCGATGCAATGAATATGGACTTGAGCACACTCCAGGAGAGAGTGGAGGACAGGAAGGCCTGGCGTGCTCTGGTCCATGGGGTCACAAAGAGTCGGACATGACTGAACAACAAAGCAATATCAAATAATTCCCATCAAAACAGACAAGTGTGTGTTTAATAAACATGCACACATCAGATTTGGCCCTTAGTAGAACTTCTTTTGAGTAAGCATACATAGGATCAGGCTGTTAAAGGTACAACTGGAGACTCTGGAGCTATTTGATAGATGACTATCCTTTTTCATCTGGGCACTTAACCACATTGAAATTAGCCTCTATCGTGTGGTGTAAAACATTTACAGTCGCTCCCAAGTGCCACAAGAGTGAATATAAGGCCTTAACCATTCCAGTTATGAAAAATGCCCCAAGAGTCCTGCAGATCTGCCTGAGCAGTGTGTGCAAGAGATCACATTCAAACATACATGTTTAGTTTTGGCATGGACCACCACTGTGCCATTTACGTCACAACTAGACTCTGACCCTGAGACCTTACATTCCTAACCCCCATTTAAAATGAGCAAAGTTAACCTTCCCGCCCCAAACCTTTTCATCTTTGCTTGCTCAGGACATTGGATTTGCAAAAAATGCAAACTGCAGTTTCATTACCAAATTTGGGGTGCTTTTATCATGCCAACACCCTGCCTCATTCACAGAGACTTAAAGGCAGGATCCTCCCTCCCCCAAGTTCTCCCACCATTTCTTCCATCTTTTTTCTTATTGCAGAAAACCCATTAAGGAGAAACATATGGAGAGCTGCACAATGCCTTCTGACCAGTAGAACTAGGAGCCCTCCGTCTGGAAGCACCCTTGATTTCAGCAGCAGCAGCAACAGCAGCAAGAGTTTTTCTAAAATGTTCAAAAGAGATTCTTTAAAGTGATCATCTAAAGGGAATTACCTATTCTCCAGCCATTAAACAGCCATTTCCCATCCATCACAGCCTCGCTGTATGCTCCATTAGCCCCTAAGAGACGCGCAAGTTAACATACCCTCCAAGTTAATATACCCTCGCAAGAACACAGTAATTGTTTTAATTACATAGCCTCGGATTAGCAACTCCCATTTATCATCTCACTGAAAAATGCCAGACAAAGCAACAAGAACTCGCTGCCCTCTGCTCAGGAGTGAACAGGTAACGCTGTGGTGCAGGCCACAATCCTAGAAAGACACCCCTCTGTCCTCCTACCTGGAAAAGCAATCTGCTGCCTTCTGTATCAACATTGCCCAGTCCTGGGGAAATTGGTTTCAGCTTTTTGATTCACCCCTTACTTGTGACTTCTTGGCAAGATTCTGCAGAACCCAGTTTTGTCGGGCAGCCTCACGTCCCCCTCGCAGCACCACTTTCAGACAGGCTTATTAAACATTTCTGCAGCTTCTCAACTGAGTGCTCTTTCATTGGTTTGCAAAAGGCACTGAAAGAGCATCTCAACATCAGCCTAAAATCCTGCATTTAAAATGGGGCTTCCTGCTTCCGTTTTAAATGCAGGATCACAACAACTCCCTTTTTCACATGCTTCCTTTCCCCCCACCCCTTTCCCCAGTATCTGAGTCTTCCATTATCTTCCATGGATCTCGCTCCTCTTCTTGCCACTTTTCCTCTTTTCACGGAGGGAACTCAAGCATAACACAACGGAGTAATTTGACAGCTCTGAGATCTATTTAAAAATGGAACAAAGGGCATTTAGTGCAGGGGATGCCCTGGAGGGTCACAGCGTCATGTAAAGAGCCCGCAAACTTCCATGAAGGAGCAATTTCAATTGTGGGATAAAAGCTCCGTATAAAGAAAGCCAGAGACACTCGTTTAAACAGCCAGAAGAGGTCTTTCATATTCATTGTGGCCCTGTCCAGTCACTGCAGCTTCAGGTACAGCCAAACAAAAGCTGCAAGCAAATGGCCTCTTGAAATTCTCTACCCTCTTTGTGAACACAGAAACTGGGGGGATCCCTTCATTGAAGTTCCAGCTTTGAAGTGCTGGAAGTAATTTGGGGGATTACCCAAATTAGCAGCAGCAGAAGCACAGCTTCTTTCTTCCCCCCTCCAAAAAACCCGTCTGTTTTCTTGCTGCAGTAAGGGGCGGTAGCAGCAGCAACTGCATTGGCAGCCTGACCCCATGCTGCATCTGCCACATTACCCCAGAGCATTGCCAGGAGGGGGGAGTTTGGTGATCACCACAAAAGTGTCAGTGGAGAATATGTTGGTGGTCCCAGGCATGGTGTGAAGACACATGAGACAGCTATGAAGCTAAGCAGGTCTGGGTCTGGTCAATGCTTGGAGGGGAAACCACCTGGGAACCACATGTAGCCTCCTTGAGTTCCACGATGGAAGAAAGGTGGGATATAAATGAAATAATAATTAAAAATAACATATTTGGATAAAATTCTGCAAAGTGGCCTTCTTTTTCTAGTGAGGTAAGGAATGGAAGAAGATCTCGGAAATTTTCTCAGAGAAATTGAGACCTTTTGGCTCAGCTGTACTCCAGGTAATCATAATGTGGAAGTATGCCTCTAAGAGACTGCATATGCTCTGACCCTATTCACCTGGAACAAACTTGGTCCCAGTTTTCTGGTTCCTCTGCCCCTGGTTTGGGTGACTGTGCGTCCTACTTTACCACTGCCAGCACCCGTTTTTAGAGGACCCTTGGGCAAGACACCCTCAGTGGGTCCCCCTCGCTCAGTCACCCTACTCCTTCATTGCCACAGTTGCCAGCTTCTGCTGCTCCTCTTCCCCATCCTTTCCACTTGTTTGGCAAGCAGAGAGCCAGTGAGCAAGCAGGCAGCGGCAGCAAACACAACACCTTCTCACCACTTGTTTGCTTGCTCCCTCTGGGTCAGAGCAAGAGGTGGATAAGCAAGCAGGTTGCAATGGAGAAGAGGAGGAGATCGAAGAAGCTCTTGTCCGTAGGTGTCCTGCACTGGCTTCAGCAGATTCAGTGAAAGGGCTAACCACCACGCAAAGTGATGATGCAAGCAAAGGCCAAAGCAGAGGCAATCGCTCAGATACGTGGGGCGAGGCTACAGCAGGAGTGATCAAGACAGCAAGCAGAGGTCAAGTCAGTCAGATACATTACACAGTCCAGAAGCAGAGTCAAGCAGGAGTCTAAGTTCAGTAGCACAGCAGCTCACTCGTAAGGCAAGGAAAACAGGATACACAGCAACAGGAGCCGGTAAGACATTGTTTCCAGCACTGGCTAGGTGGACATTGAAGGCTTGCATTACCAGAGCATGCTAAGCCCCACCCAGGCTCAGCTGCAGTACATGAGGGCTCTCTGGCCAGAGCCCTACTTATAAGGAGTCACTTTCTCCTGAGGAGTCCTTTTTTTAAAAGCATGCACTCCTTCCCCTGGCCATGGTCTGCGCCTGCACCTTCAGGCACTGGCATTTTCAGGGGCTGGTGGTGGCCCAGCATCCCCCTCTGCCTCAGAAGCAGAAATTTCTACCTTTTGAGGGGAACGGTCTGAAGTCCTCTTCAGAAGAAGGGCCCAGGACCTTCTTGATCAGCCCCAGCATCCCCTGATGTGACTTTTTCTCCAGGGACATTTGGCTCAGAAGCCTCCAGATTGTCACCTGAGGAGGATTCCTCCCGAGGAGGCATGACAATGGCTCCCCTGATGGTGTGTGTGCCCTTGGCAGGTGCTGGCCCTCTACTTTACAAAGGACAGTCCTCTATTTGAAGGGCTGCCCAGTCCAAGTCCATTGTGGATGAAGGGCAGTTTATAAATGCAAATAAATAAATAAATGAAGCTGCCTGACAGGCAGAAATTCGACAGATGCAGCTTTCCCTCACTACCGCATTTCCATACTGGGTAAACTGTTGCCATTTCAATTCCTGCCCCGCTGCAGATGCTAAAAGCACAGAACTGCTGTCAAAGAAAAGAAGGCAGACAACCCATTTCCATCACCTGCACAAGTATCTGAAATCATTCTGGCTAGTGGTGCCAATGTGCTTCTAGCTCTTCTCTTGAAAGATTCCTTTGCTTTCTCTCTCTTGCGCCTCCTCCACTCGCTTGCTTTTTTTTGTGGTATCCCCAAGACAGCGAGCAAACTTAGTGTGGCATCAGTAGAATATGTTTTCCCCATCATCCTTGTGATTCATCCTAGCCTCCCCTCCTCTTTGGAAGGAGAGGATGGTTCAATCATTACCATCCATCTGCTAAAAGGGAAAAATGTGGAGGAGGATGGGCTCATTTATTAGGAATAAGGTGGTGACTGTGATGCAGCTAATTATTTCCCACTGGCTGCTAAACCGCCACTACTGCTTCATACATCACTGATGCCAGTCAGGGGATGAACACAGGGTCTCCGAACAAAAGTAAGACTTCAGGCCAGTTTGCACAATCACCACAGCCCACCGCATGTTTCAGAGTTGGTGTACTGCACCCCACAGACTCACACAGACTCTTCCTTCCAAACAAACCTAAGTTTTATTTAAAGAAAGCCTCTCCACTGAACTCTCTCAGGCAGTGACCTCTCTCTCCTCAGGCCAGAAGCAGTGGGAGTTGCCCTCAGTCACTTCATGGTTCCTCCCACTCCCTGGTTCCTCCTACAACCCACTCAGGCCGAATCCAGTACTTCTTTCATATTGTTACACCTGGCTTATTTAAGCCACGGCAGGTTGTGGCAGGTTGTGGCGTTGCGAAGAGAAAACTCACTGGAAAAGACCCTGATGCTGGGAAAGACTGAAGGCAAAAGGAGAAGGGGACGGCAGAGGATGAGGTGGCTAGATAGCATCACCGATGCAATGAATATGGACTTGAGCACGCTCCGGGAGAGAGCGCAGGACAGGAAGGCCTGGCGTCCTATGGTCCATGGGGTCATGAAGAGTCGGACACGACTTAACGACTGAACAACAACAACAAGGTTGTGGTGTATGTGGGTTGCCATTTTGAATATTATCATTTTGTTCAATCAAATAAGCCATTTTGGAATTGTTTTTAAGCTCTGAAAAGCAGCCTATAATTTTGGGTGATAAACAAATTTTTAAAAGAGCTGTCAAGAGGGGAGCCAGGAATCAGGAGCCAGGAGTTGTGCCAAGGAGTCAAGAACAAAGCCAGGAGGCAGAGCCAAGGAAGATATTAGAATTAGGGAAATTTCCAGCCATACAGGATGCCTTTACAGCTCTTCCTGTCTAAGAGGACCTAATGAACAGGCTGGGTAGGCAGGGCCAGAGCAGAGCCAGAGAATATTTCAGTACTAGGAAGATGCTTCCGACTGCAGTTCTGGTGGGTCACCACTGAACCACCAGTTCTAGCCCCAGTGGCTCCTGATACCATCGCAGAGAACAAGAATGCAACATATAGCAAACGGAGTAGAACCTTTGGCAATGTAACAGTGCAGGGAGCAGGTTCCTGCAATGTGTCTCAATCAATAAGTCAACAGGGGCATTACAAACACATTACTCTTTTCACTTGTGAACTGCTGAGGTATGGGTCTGCCAGGATCTGAGCAACTCCCCCCCCCCACATACACACACTCCCCATCTTTGCAATCTGAGCTGAGGTAGGCAGCAAAATCAAGAGGTTTATCATTCATGCATGGTTAGCCCATTGCCTTTGGTTTAATGGCTCAGAAGGTAAAGCCATGCACAGACGGCGGATCAAAGGTAGTTAAACAGATAAAGGTAAAGGTGTCCCCAACCAGTTGTGTCCAACTCTAGGGTGCGGTGCTCATCCCCGTTTCTAAGCCGAAGAGCCAGCGCTGTCCGAAGACGCTTCCGTGGTCATGTGGCCAGCATGACTGAACACCAAGGTGCACGGAACGCTGTTACCTTTCCCGCCGAGGCGGTACCTATTTATCTACTTGCAATTTCTTGCTTTCGAACTGCTAGGTTGGCAGAAGCTGGGACTGAAGACGGGAGCTCACTCCGTCACGCGGCACTCGGGTCTCGAACTGCTGACCTGCCGACCTTCCAGTCTGCAGTTCAACGTCTTAACCACTAAGCCACCGCGGCCCCAGTTAAACAGATACAATGAATGAAAAGCAACAGCCTCATTCCCATATGACCTTGTAAAACCCCATCCACTAATAGCCAATGGCGGCATGCTTCTAAATGATGCCAAGACCAGAATTTGGATACCTCTCTGGTAAATGAGTTTGATGCAGTGCTCCATTTCTAAGAAGAGAGGTAGTAAAGCTCCATGCCTGGCTGGAAATGACATATCCCCAGTATGGACGCTCTTCTCCCAAATCTAAGGATAGCGGAGAATTCCGCCACGGATCTCAGTGAGGCCAAATGCACTTTTTGCCCCTGAAGTCCGTGGCGGAACGAAGCCCCTCCCCACCCCACCATCCCGCAAAAGGCGCATGAAACAGAGCACCTACCTGGTGCCATTCGCACTGCTTTGCGAATGGTGGCCGCATCTGTGGCCGCCATTCGCTTCACGATTTTTCCCGTGATAGACTATGTAAATACTTAGGTAGCTTATCACGGCTAACGCAGGGATGCCATTTGCGTCCCTGCGGAGGCTGTGATAGGCTACGTAAATATTTACGTAGCCTACCACGGCAAAAAAAAGGAAACGCAAATGGTGGCTGCCATAGCCATTTGCGTCCCTGCGCAGCCCAGCAGTGGCTGGATGTTGCTGCGGTTGGCCCCGGCCGGCAGCTCTGTGGAGTCATTGTGGAGCAGAGCCGGCCAGTGAGGATTTCAGGGGGAGGGACAGAGCACCTCCCCCCCACCACGGATGTCACGAAACGAAACAGGTAAGTCATTTCGTACATCCCTACCCAAATTGCAGATGCGGGTGACTGTCAGGAGCTGCACAGAACTGCAGCTGGCAGTTCCTCAGTTCACACCCTGGACTGACTCCGCCCAACCGGGCTGGCCATTGGATCCTCCTGGACAGGAAGGAGTATAAATGGGCTTTCTGTTCCAGATGAGCCTTGCTCAAGCAACATCATCTTCCTGAACTCTGGTTAGGGTGGCCACTTGCACATCGCCAAAAGAGAGGAAATGTATCGCCAAAACAGAGGATGCTCCTTTGCATAACATTTGCAACTGTGGATTTCTGCTTTGCTTTCAGCAAGTGAGTTTTTTTTAAAAAAAAAAACTCTCAGTTTGTGTTTTGAGCAAAACTTCATCACATCAGTGATTCAGAAGGCAGGGACGCAAAGATGTCTCAGACATACTGTGAAGGAGACACTTTACAAAAACACAAACTTAACAGCTTCATCTGGACACTCTGTACTTTCAAGTGCCACTGAAATATATAAACTGCAACTTGTGTCCTGCAGCAGGTAGAATAATAAACGTTAGCATAATAAATGAAGACGAAAATAGTTGCCCTTCCTAAAACAAAAACAAAGAAAAGAAAAAGGCACTTCCTTTGGTGGGTACTGTAGGCTGAGGAATGCCTGATTTAAATCCTTACATTGTAAGTCGAATGAATCTGAACAGATACAGTTGTATCATAGAGTGTCACTGTAAACAATTGAAGTTGTGGTGTGTTCTGGAAACCAGAAGCATGTAAGTGCATGTAGTGGTCCAATATAAGGTGGTGCTTATATGTCTATGATGTAGTTGCACAGTCATGTCCAAAAAGTGAACTTGTTTGGTGAACTGATCAAGTCTTATGTTGATAGTGGGGCAAAAGTTACTGAACTTTTAGCTGGAGCTTTGTCAGGGCCTCCTGTCCATGAGTTCGTCAATGAATGTCAGGTAGAGAAGTGCTTTTCAGGGATAGAAGCTGAGAAAGCGTTCTTCTAAATCGGCCATGAAGATATTGACATACCATGGGGCCATGCGAGTGCCCATGGCAGTACCATTGATGTGAACATATATGTTCCCCCTAACACTGAAAAAGAATCATGGAATCATAGAATAGTAGGGTTGGAAGGGGCCTATAAGACCATCGAGTCCAACCCCCTGCTCAATGCAGGAATCTAAGTCAAAGTATCCCTGACAGATGGCTGTCCAGTTTCATCTTGAATGCCTCCATTGTGGGAGAGCCCACTATTTCCCTAGGTAAGTGGTTCCATAATTGCGGGTAAGTACTAAGTGGTAGTGTTTAGTGGCTAGATAGGCTGTTGTGCCAGCAATGATGATATTTCTGATGCCTCACAGTTTATATTTGTGGGGGATGTTGGTCTACAAGTCCTGACACCCAATCTCTGGGAGATTGTCAATGGAATGTTGTTTCCTCAGGAAATCAGTGGTATCCCATATGGAACTGGGGGTATTGGTGATATATGGCCTTAAAAATGGAGTCTATATAACCAGACATCCCCACTGTGAGAGTACCAATGCCTAAAATGATGGGGTGTCCAGAGAGGCCTGGTCTGTGTATTTTGGGTGGCAGATAGAAGATGCCTGGGTGAAGTGTGCCCATGTAGATTTAGGACATCTCTACACCAGCCTAAAATCCTGTATTTAAAATGTGGCTTTCAGCTTCCATTTTAAATGCAGGATCACAACAACTCCCTTTTTCACGTGCTTCCTTTCCGCCCACCCCTTTCCCCCTCCTTCTCCCCATATCTGAGTCTTCCATCATCTTTCATTGATCTTGCTCCTCTGCTTGCTGCTTTCCCTCTTTTCACGGAGGAAACTCAAGCGGAACTCAACAGGCTAATTTGATAGCTCATTATCTGCAATCTATTTAAAAACAGAACGAAGTGCAGGAGACACTTTGGACGATCATGGCGTCATGTAAAGAAGGAACAATCTCAATCACAGGATAAAAGCTCTGTGTGAAGAAAGCCTTAGTTTTTCAGTCTGTGGCTAATTCCTTCATCGGGCTGTGTAGTTCCTTCTAGCATTCCTGAGTAGGATCTCCATTTAGGGGCCTGTAAAATACGGTGTTGTGGAGTTGCTTCTCAGCCACCTGTCTGTAGTCCAAATTGTTCATAATGACAACAGCACCTCCTTGGGCGGCCTCTTTAATTATGCTGTCAACATTGTCCCATGGCTTGAAAAACAGCCTCACCCACAAGGTGTTCTTTATTGGCAAAGCTACTGTGGTCATCATTTGCAGATAACACATTATTTTGCCAGATTTGAAGTGTAAGGGATATCTTTTTAAAAAACAGTGGAAGTGTAAAGCCCCCTTCCAAAGCAGAGGTATTTGTCATTAAAGTGAGATAACTATTATGCTGACAAAGGTTCCTATGGGAGTCAACAGCATTAGATCTTCTGACGATGTCCGTTTCAGCATCCTTTGATAAGAGCTGACCCAAGCTCAACAACATGGGAACATTGCCATTATGGCCATTTATACGCCAGAAGCTTTGTCTCCTGCCCTATCCTGTTGTGAGATGGGGTTTCTAATTAAGTGCCATTGATATAGCACTTATTAGCCTCCATCGAACAAGCTCAGATAAGTACAGGTTTGTATGCATGCCTGCTGTTCTTATTTAAACAGTATGCAAGTCCTGTTCTATTAACCTAAAGCATGATGAATTAGGGATGTCAGGGAATTTTGCCACGAATCTCGGGGAGGCCGAATGCCAGCGCATTCGGCCCCCCGAAATCGGTGGTGAAACGGTCTGCCACCCCCCGCCCCCCCGGGACAGGACTTACCTTGGGCGAATCTCCCTGGTGGCGGCGGCTGCGGCGGCAGTTCGGCGGCGGCGGCTGCGGCGGCCGGTCTTCCGACTGGCTGCCACCACCGCCATTTCCAAGTTAAAAACAAAAACAAAACGAGATAGGCTACGTAAAGATTTACGTAGCCTATCACGGCTAGATTTTTAAAAAATACCGTGATAGGCTATGTAAATGTTTAAGTAGCCTATAACGGCTGAGTTAAAAAAAAAAAAAACCGCGCGTATGCAAATGGCGGCACCCATGGGCGCCGCCATTTGCGTTCCTTATTTTGGCACATCTAGTCTACGTAAACATTTACGTAGACTACGGCGAAAATAAGGGGAATGCAAATAGTGTAGCATCTATTTGGTTTTGTTTTTTTTAACTCAGCCATGATAGGCTACGTAAACATTTACGTAGCCTATCACGGCTGACTGCACGGACGCAAACGGCAGGGGCTACGGCCGCCGCCATTTGCAGACCCAGCCAGCCAGGATTCGCGGCGGGAGGGATGGGGCGCCTCCCCCCCGGCCAGAATTTCGGGGGGAGGGGCGGGACGCCTCCCCCCCAGCCAGAATTTCAGGGGGAGGGACAGAGCGCCTCCCCCCCACCGCGAATCAAATTTCGTAAAAGGTAAGTGACTTTCCTACATCCCTATGATGAATTAACCTGTAGAACAGGGGTGGGGAAGCTTTTTTGGCCCAAGGGGCAAATTCCATTTTGGATAAGCTCTCGGGGGCCACATTTCAGTGGTGGGCAGGGCCAAAGGCAAAAGCAGTGGGGTTAAAGGAGGTGGGCCCAAAAACCAAAACAAAACCCCAGCATATTTTAGCTTAAAGGGCTTACTGCCAGTAATTAAGCCTTAGGAGAGGCATTTCAACTTTTTAGAACAAGGAGAAAGCACTGCACTAAACCAGCGACCATCAAACAATTGGTGGATGCGGGGAAGGGAATAGGACTCGTTGGGAATATTGCAACGTTGTCTGCAAGTTACTGGATGGGGCAATGTTGCAGTTAGTTAATTGATGGGAATTTTGACCACAGCTAGCCTCAGGATCTCTATAGCAATGTGGTTTCCTGTGATTTCTTCCTTTTGCTCCTCCCCTTCCTTATACACACACACACACACACACACACAGCTTCCACCATTGTTGGGAGCACATATGTTTGTTCTCTCGCTCCTGCCTGTGTAATAGAAAACCAAATGGACTGAACAAACTCTTTTTGAAACTCTATGCTGTATGTTCATTGTATATGCAAGAATATTTGTAAGTAAAACTGTTTTTTTTTCCTTAGCTGACGAAGAGTGTGGTCTCCTTTTATTATTAAGATAGCATGTGCGACTGGTAAAGGCTCATTTTGTTTTGCCTTTTTGTTTTTCTCTCTGCTAATTGCCTTTTTAACAGGAGGGATCATTACTCAATAATCCCATCAGGGCAAGGGATGAGGTATGTGGCTTTCTAGGGACCACTGGAGGGCTAGATTAGTCCTCCAAGAGAGCCAGTTTCTCTACCTCTGAGCTTAAGACTGCAAAGAGATACCAGGACATGGGGAAACTAAGGGGAAAGAGGCCCAGAAGCAAGGGGGCTGAAGAAAACATGCAGAATAGACTGTGGACAGAGAAATAGGAGAATGGGGCTTGAGGAAGATAGCAGATGAGACAGGAAATTCTGGCAAGAAGGATGTATGGAAAGTGCTGGAAAAAACCTGCACAATCCTTAAGGTTAGGAACAACTGAATAAATTGTGACTCGGCTACCTCAAGCGGGCAGTGAGGATTGCTGGTGGTTCCAGTGTCAGTGGGTCTAATTCTAATGCATATAATATACTATGCATTATAATATATTAGCATTACATAAACAAGTAGGCCTTTGGCATGGAAGCTGGTTTGTTCCTGAAGGGGTTTTTATCTGGTTGGGTGCTTATTATTCCTTTTATTGCTGTGCTTTTAATTGACTTGTTTTAATCAAGGTTCTGTTTTTTATCTGTATTTTATTATTAGCCGCCTTGAGTGCCATTTTTGGCAGAAACACAGAATATAAATTTAAGATATAAATAAGCAAGCCTTAGGGTCTTGTGCTCCCCATTCCTCCTCTGGCGTTGACACAAGGTATATATTGTGACATTTGAAAAGGACAAACTGCAGTTAAGTGTGAATTATGTTTTATGAACAAGACAGGATAATAAACAATGCTTTGCTTCTGGCTTGTTTCAGTAAACCATAGTTCAAACTAACCACAGTCTGTCCTTTGTAGATGTAACAGTAACCAAATGGTTAGTGTTAAACAGGATCACAACTCTCACATAGCTGGGAGAATATCTTCTAAAGCAGGAGTGTGGAACCTTTTGCCTGCTGAGATCCACGTTACCTCAGTTGAAACCTGCCGGGGTCTGCATTTCAGCGGTGGGTGTGGCCAGAACCAGTGTGGGTGGGGTTTCCAAAGTGGGTGTGGTTTCCAAAGGAGGCCAAAGTCTGTACAAAACAAGGCCTCTCATGCCACAGGTTCCCCACCCCTGTTCTAAAGGGTACCTGAGTGGTGGCAGTGATGGTGTAGTGGGACCAACTCCAGAAGACTATTGTGATCAGACAGTGGTGTGGGACAATGGTTTCTCCATGCTCAAATCTCCATGCCTGAGTCTTCCCTTTTGTTCATCCTCCATGCTTGAACATTCTCCTGAGGCCTAAGGGGAGAGTTTAGGAAGGATGTTCAAAGTGAGATAGCCACATGTAACAGATGAACTAATCAGGGATACCAGTTGTATGTAACAGCAGATCACTCATGATTAATGTACATAACCTTGAAACTATGTATTCACTAGATAGTCTGCCAGATCTGTTAGAACGTTGCCTAATCACAGGTGTAATTGATAGCTAATTCATAGAATCATAGAATAGTAAGGTTGGAAGGGGCCTACAAAGCCATCGAGTCCAACCCCCTGCTCAATGCAGGATGTAAGCATGAATTGGCAGGATGTATTGGAAGAAATACAATATAAAAAGCCCCAAGGCGCTTATAATAAGTTATAATATAATAATTGGGCAAGGATCACCATGTGCCATGGCTGACCAGCTATGGAGCACCTCTGTTACTGCAGTGGGGTTCCCAGTAACTGAAGGGATGTAAGTGTCAGGGTGGAAACTGAGGTGATAGAACCCCAGAGCAGTTCTGATTCTGAGGAGGAACAGCAATCCGTGGGAGAGGAGTGCGCTCATCTCTCACAGGCACAGCAGCTGGCGGAGATTCCTCCTGCCAGCATTCCTGGGATAGATAGTGACCCTGGCAGCGAGAGAGTGCAGGAGGGGGGCTTGCTGGACGCTCAACGCTGACGCCGGGAGCGACGACAGCTGGAGGGCGCGGAAAGGAGGCGTAGTGCTCGTTTGGTGCGCAAGCAACGGTCGTGTCCCGAGGACCCAAGGGAAAGAGAGAGGAACTCTCCCTAGCCCATAAGTTCAGGGTCTTCCCGTGATTCTCCTTCAAACGGGGACCAACTGCCTAACCTGGAGCTTAGGCCACTCTGCTGTTCCTTGCTTAGTCGCTGGTGATTAGCATCTGAAAGAGTCGTTAAGTTGTAAAAGGATTAAAGCCTTGAAAAGAATCCTTTTGTCTGTGTCTTGAGTTAGCTATTGGAGTAGACTGAAAGAGGCCGCCAGGGCGCTCCTGACAGTAAGTTTGCTGTACTTGCCTGCTCCTTTCCATGTTGTTCTCTGCTGTTAATGTCTTGCCTCTCCCTCTAAATAAAATTTGGGAAAGGAACCCGCCTGGTGTGTTCATTGCCTCATCTGAATCCTAAAGAATCACTGCTCTTGACAGAACAGATGGAGAGAAAGAAGTGGGACTGTAACGTACATGTTCCATGATAACATGACCTTCATTTTTCCTCAAAAACCCATTTTTTAAAAAATGAAATATTTTGCTGAAGCCTCTAGGATGTAATGAGCGATGCACAAATACAGAGTTAACAAAATACCAAAGGAGTTTGGTATTTTGTATTTCAAAAAGGTCATCGTAGAACCCTTATCACACTGCAGAAGCCCCGATAAGCTTCCGAGACGTAACGCAACCTTCCCTGGAACACACTGTGAACTATTGGTATAGAGGAGCCAATGCTGTTTCCTACTGGTGTTTCTGTTGCACCGTCCTTTGTCGTTCTGCTGTAAAGTGCCTGGGGTGCCAATTCACATTAAAAAAAAAAAAAGTGTATTCGTTTTCAGACTTTAGTTGCTTGGGCGAAATAAGTATTTTTCTGGTTAATTGAAACAACTTTGCAAACTGACAGAGCAGGTCACATATATACAAACAAGGATACTCTGGGCAAGCCATGTTTCATTTGCAAAAGGGATATGCATTAACGTGCCCACTCTAAACTAATTCTCTGCATTAGATCAAGGCTGTACAGTGAAGTCCACTTACGTCTGAGTGACTCCCACTGACATTAGTCAGACTTATTTACAAGGAAAGATGCAGAGGCTGGGGCTGCAGTGTTCTTAGCACCCTTCTCACCCCACTCCAAAATAAAGAGATTATTGTGACAATGTTCTCCAGCATATCTAAAACAATCAAATTGTGCAATGTAATAGCTGGATATGCGTTCTCTCTTGTTAGTTTATCTGGCATGTCAAGGATGCCATATAAACCAAGAAGTAAAATGGATAAAATTAATTTCTACAATGTCGGCAGAGTTTATTGATGGGATTATTTAGTAATGATGCCTCCTGTTAGAAAGGCGATTAGCAGAGAAAAACAAAGGCAAAACAGAATGAGCATTTACCAGTCCCACATGTACGCAGGCTATGTTAGGACAATAAAGGGAGACCACACCCTTCTTCAGTGAAAGAAACATTGTTACTCACAAATATTCTTGCATTCACAATAGTTTCAAGAGAGTGTATTCAGTCAATTTTGTGTTTCATTACACCAGCAGGAGCAAGAGAGCAAACACATGCACTCCCAGAAATAATGGAAGTCATACAGAGACAGAAGAAGGGGAAGGAAGGGGAGGAGCGAAAGGAAGAAATCACAGGAAACCACATTGTAGGCTCTGGAGATCCTAAGGCTAGCTGTGGTCAACATTCCCATGAATTAAGTAACTGCAACACTGCCCCTTCCAGTAAGTTGAAGGCAAGGTTGCAATATTCTGACCAATTATAAGTATGGGTTTCTTAGCTTCTTCTGCGGGATCTGTGAAACAGCCAGAAGGAGCCTCGAACCAGGGCTCTCCACAGTCAGTCTCTGGCATCCTGTTTCCAGTGCAAGCCTGGCAGACTGGATGTTGTGCTTCAAGGGCACTATCTAGGCTGCAGGACTAGCCTGCCTGACCACTCTCAGCTGCCCTTTCCACCCGGCTGTTGCCTATAAAGTCATTGCCTCAGAGCTCCTTCATCAGTCTAAGGGCATCTCTACAGCAGCCTAAAATCCTGCATTTAAAATGGGGCTTTCTGCTTCCGCTTTAAATGCAGGATCACAACGACTCTCTTTTTCACGTGCTTCCTTTCCCCCCACCCCTTCCTCCCTCTCCCCATATCTGAGTCTTCCATTATCAATCTCGCTCTTCTTCTTGCTGCTTTTCCTCTTTTCACGGAGGAAACTGAAATGGGGTAATTTGATAGCTCATTATCTGCGGTCTATTTAAAAACAGAACAAAAGAGCATTTAGTGCAGGAGACACCTTGAATGATCACGGCATCATGTAAAGAGCCCGCAAACTTCCATGAAGGAGCAATCTGAGTCGCAGGATAAAAGCTCAGTGTGAAGGAGCCCTAAGCTACTTGTTGCTGGTGTGAGGCACTGCCTAAGTGCCTTGGCCTTGTTTTGATGACACACCTGCCTCTGTCACCATCTTTGTTACCTGCTCTTGAATTTCAGTCCCTGCCTGTTTTGGACCACAAACCTGTTTCGGACCACAAACAGGCTGCTGCTCTGGGTTGCAAATTTTGATGCCCTAGAGCAGGGTGTTCCCCCTGTCCCCAGGCCATGTTTCCCAGAGGGCCCTACCTCCTTTCTCCCAACCACCAATAGTTTTGTAGCTTCCCAGTTTTAGTGCAGTTTTCCCCCCATTCTAAAGACTGAAACGCTTGTCCTATGGCTTAGTTACTGTCAGTAAGAGCTTTAAGCTAAAATATATTGGTATTTTTGGCCTGCCCTTTTTGCCTTTGGTCACACCCACCACTAGAATGCTTCTCCAAAATGAAATTCATCCCTTGGGCTGAAAGAGGTTCCATGCTTCTGCCCTACAGTCAGGCTCCCACTGAGGTTTGAGAGGATTCGCTAATCACCCTTACTCTTGAGGAGGAAGATAGACAATGGCTTTTCAGATAGCTGAATGCGCGTTGAGAGAGCTGTCACTTGCTATGATGTATACACCTTTCTGGTATTCCACACCGTCACCTCAGGTCAAACAGGTTATGCAGGGGTGGTTTTTTTATGCTTTTTATTTATTTTTGGCTTTATAAATGAAATAAACAATACCAACAACCTGATCAATAACTACAATTTCCCAACAGTACAATATTCTTAGGAGGACACAACAATACCGAAAAGAAGAAGAAAGGAAAAGAAAAGAAAAAGGAATTCGTTCCCCCCCCTTCTTTTTTAAAGGGTTAAATTTAAACTCTAATACACACGGGCTTCAGATCCCATTCTAATTTAAAAACTATACCTATAAAAAATACCTATAACATTAGCAATATTACAATTTAATAATCAACCTTACATTTCAATATCATATCATCAGTCTTATAGCAAGGATGCAGGCCTACAATTCATTCCCAGTAACCATATATTGCCCTTAAGTTAGAATATAATAGTAATAATAAAGCTTAACAGTTTAACCAACCAAAAATCTTACAAAGTAGTCTTATAGTGATGATGATAATAATAATAATAATAATAATAATAATAACAACAGCGGGTGAGAAAGATGAAATTATAATGTTATATAATAATAAAGCTTGAAAGCAACCTTACAACAGTCAGTAATATATTTTATACTAGATATATAAATGAGTGTGCAGAATACACCCTCAAACAATATATTTAAATACAGCATATCATATCCATTTTAGAGAACGAGAATTTAAAGAAAAATAAAAAAGAGAAGAAAAATGAAAGAAAGCAAACGAATGTATGTATAATCAGTTATCTCTGACCTAGCCTGAATCATGCAGACTAAACATAGACAGTTAACAAAACTTGTTTAAAGATTCCAGTTCATGGGGCTGGAACAGAAATCTCACACAGTTTTATGTTCATCCATGCCTCCACCATTTCATGATTTAGGAACTTCTTCATCTGACCTTCAGAAACAATGCAAGATGTAGCAGGATATTTTAAGTGATATTGTAAGTTCATTTGTTTTACCATACTTTTCGCCTTGATGAATTGCCTTCTTTTATCAGCCACCTCTTTGATTTAATCCGGAAATAACATAACTTCATCTTGTCTCCAAAAAAGATTTCCACCCTCCCTTGCCAAATGCAAGATATAATTCTTTGTGGAGATTCTTGCAAATTGGACGATAATCATATAGCCAATCCCTTTAGCATTTGGCCAACGAAATGCCTGCTCAATATCAAGTAAATAATCAGATGGCACAGGGAGTATCTCATGCAAAAGCCTGTCTACAAAGGTAGGCAAATTTACATCTCTAGGCAAATTTTTATTACCCATAATACGTACATTGGATCTGCGCGTGAAGGCCTCCAGTTGGGAAATTCTGACAGAGACGTTTTTGAAAAAAGCTTGTGTCATACTTTCGTTCATTGTCAGCCTATCTTGCAGCTCGTTAACCTTCGCCTCCATTTTTTGCCAAGAAGTGTTAATTAAATCCACAGCTCCTTGCAGGGTGGTGATGGAATTTTGGATTGAATCCAACCTCTTAACTCGCTCAGCAAATTGCAAAGATAAAGTTTTTATCAGAGTAAATAATTCCCCTGTATCTTCAGTTCTCGGAGGAGCCTTTGCCAGTGGAGGTAAGAGGGGAGTGGGCGGTGATGCAGTTTCTTTCTTTCTCCTGGCTGTAGCCATGTTTCTCTTCAAACAAATCTTGCAGGTCCTCAGATATTCTCAAATATTGTTGATGTTTCTTAAACCATCCCTCAGATGTTGTTGATATTTCTTAATCCATATATTACAATGGAACACGTCAGCCCTGTTTCCCCCTATTAGATAGGAGTTTCAAAACAGCTTTTTGTGATGTTTACGCTCTGGGAGGGTAGTCTCGGAATCCAGCCCCCCCCCCCCCGCTTCTTCGCAGAGAGTACTTTCCTCCAAGATCTCATCCAGCTGCTGCCTTGCCCCCCTCTTTTAATTCCAGGGGGGAGATGAAAAGGTTTTTCAACCTTTTAAAAAGCTGTTTGAGATAGCGTCCCGCGGAGGCTCCGCAGAATGCTGCAAGGGCGACATTGGTTCCAACCGGAAGTCTCAGGTTATGCAGGTTAGGTTTTAAAGCTACACAAAAACCTGTAATGCCCATTTTCTGGTCAAAAGTGAGATGTACTTACTGCACACCAGGAGGAACAATTCCTCTTTCGAGCTGCCATCAACTCTCGGGGTGGAGGAGGGGACATTTATCTGCCTCTAGCTTAAGTTCTTTTACCCTCCTGTTTCTTCTTTCTTTCTTACAAAAAAACCCCTACATTCAGGGAAGGTTCTACCTCCTGTTCTAGTCAAGATATTAATATGTCTTCATGCCAGGAAACGCTAGGAGGTAAATGAAAAAGTTCCAAGACACGGGGCTGAATTCACCTAAATGGGAATCGTCATCTTGAGTCCTGTTTATAGTATTAATCTGTTTACAGTATTGTGTGGGTGATGGTCTCTCATTTTAAAGAAAAGAACTGAAAAGAAGCCACAAGACAGATAAGCGGCCTTCAACCCTGGGATGAGTTTTTGCCTGCACCCAAATCAGCCCAGTTTGTCCCTCCCCCCATTTTGTCCTTTGTCCTCTCCCCTGAAGTTTGAGCCAGCTGCCATCATTATCATCATAATTCATCCAAGAAATGGACAATAGCTTTGTCATTAGCCTGCTGCCTCATTTTATAATAGTGGTGTATTTCACAAATACCATGTTTTCCTGCATCAAGGGGGTCCCCAGTTTGCTCTGTATGTTTGGATTTTGAGCACCTTTCTAGTCATATAAGAGCTGTGCACTTAGTTGATTTATTTATTTAAAATATTTCTTGGCGGCTTTTCAGGGCAGGAGCCCTCCCAAGGCAGTGCACAACAAAACACGGAAAACCAATACATTATCAAAGCGATAAAAACACAATAAAACAGTAAGAACATAATAAAAACAGCAACAAAACCAGCCACAACAACAATCATATCAGAAGACACAAGTAAAATATGTTTGCAAGGCCTTCTTAAAAGCCCACAATGATGGAGCACAGCGGAACCTCCCCCCCCCCACAATTCCAAAGGTGTGGGGCCACTGCAGAGAAGGCCTTCTCACATATGGTCACCCACCTGACTGCTCTCACAGGTGAGCAACTGAGAAGGGCCTCTCTTGCTGATCTTAAAGTTGTTAAGTGGAGGAAGCAGGTACCTTGGGAAGAAACACAGGAATGTAGGAAGCTGCATACTGTCAGCACTGACTGGCAGTGGCTCTCCAGGGTTTCAGGCAGGAGTTTTTCTTGCCCTACCTGGAGATACCAGGGATTGAACCTGGGCAGTTCCACTATAACCACAGTGCCATCTAGTGGCTGTAAAATGAAACATATAGAACTTGCCAAGAAAGGAATTCCTTGATTCAAAGCATGTGTCAGACTGTGTAAAGGAGCCAATCTTAATTCTGCAAAGAACCCAGAAGCAGAAGCCCCGGTAAGGAAGCAGGATTTTAGCCTCGTGTGGTGAAGCTCCAAAGTATCACTAGTCTTCACTATTTCCTTAGTTTTTAAACCACTGTATTATAATACATGTGATCCCTATTTCTTATTTTTAAGTTGCCTTGAGTGGACTTAGCTCCAAAGGGTAGTATGAAAAAAAAGTGAAATAAAATTATTCCTATACTGTCTTTCTACTTTTCCAGTTCTTACTCCAGCTAATAAATTACTCATCAATGTTCTGTGCTACCTCTTCACATAATTTCTCAAATAATTTAAGTGCCAAAGTGTGGTGTACATTGTCAAACATCTCCTGTTATTTCTTTAATGACTCCTAAGACATCTTTCCAATATTGTTTTATTGCATTACATTGCCCAAAGTTAGGAACACCATTAGCTCCACAGCTTCAACATTCACCAGGGATGACTATATAAGAATGTACAGCATATAAAACCATTCCATTATGTTATAGTTTCCCCCTTAATTGGTATATTGATTTAAATTCCTGGACACCTTTCCCTCCCCCACTGCAATTAAAAGCACTTCCCACATGAGCTGGCCTGCTTGCATATAACATTAGCATGTCAGCGATCAGTGATCAAGGAAAAAGGGCCAGCAGGGGTAGCTTTATAGCTCTAAAGTTTATACCCTGCATGTTCCGTGCCAAACAGCATCCCTAGGACAAGTCAAGTAAGATATACAGAGTTATACAATGTTTGTCAAGACTGAGTCAGGAGCCAGGGAGTGAGTCAGGACTGAAGAGCAATCAGGATCACAGGACAAGATCAGATACATCAGGAAAACCTTCTTGCTCCAGCAAAGTTCAGCTGTGGCAGAAAGCCCTTCTACAAGGCTGTTAATTGGCTGTATCTGCTTTCGGGTTCATCGCAACGTTGAGATCCAAGCACTACACAAAGAGCATTCCTTTCCTGCTGTTCCACTGCATAACCTTTAGGCAGCACTGTGGTATAGCGGAATAGTGCAAATACACAAGTAAAAACAGCGGTTTTTCGCTTTCACAATGAAATGCTGCATTTTCCCTGCTCTAAAAAAAAAAAAAAAATTCGCCAAAGCTCTCATTACCACAAGCAAAACTGGAGGGTCATGACATCATCTAAAGAACCCATAAAACAACTGCGGGTGGGGAATGATGAGATAGAAATACTATACATCTCACCATCATGGGGAAGGCTGGAGCCAGGTGACTCGTGTGCCTGCTGCTCAGTCTGCTGTCCAGGTGCTGCTGATTAAGACTGGCGTCAAGAGCCAGCATGGTTGGGCACCTGCTGAGGGTCCACACTCCAGCGGGGGCCCACTGACAAGAGCCCCTGGACCTGCCCCTCCTCTTCACTATTGTTAATTTGTTCACCTGCCTCACTCTGGCCCAGACGATGGTGGTGGTGAGAAGGAGGAGCAGGAGATGCCACGGCATACTTACTCATTGGCTTTCTGCCTGGCAAGCCAGCAAGCGGTGGCAATGATGAGAAAGAGGAAGAGGAGGGGGTGATAATGGTAGAGGGTAGAGTCACTTGCTAAAGGACTTCATAAACCTAGAGATGGCACTGCTGTTGGTGGGTATCTTCAGTGTCCCTGCTCTCCCTTCTAATGGCTATTTCTCTTTAAACCAGGCTTAGACTGGACAGCCTTCAAATAAATGGTGCCTTCAAAACAGAGGACTGGCCTCTGTAAAATAGGACACATGGCCACCCTAGCTGTCAGGCCAAATTCCTAGGAACAGTTTTTGCCATGCTGAAGTTAACATCTGATGTTGTGTTGGAAGGGGATTTGCATGTGATTTAAGGTGTCCTCTGAGTTGCTTGAGACATTAATGGTTCAGATCTGAAGAGTTTGTGGGCATCTCTACACCAGACTAAAATCCTGCATCTAAAACAGGGCTTTCTGCTTCCGTTTTAAATGCAGGATCGCCACTGACTCCCTTTACACGCGCCTCTCTCCCTTCCCCCTGTTCTTCCCCATAGCTGAGTCTTCCATTATCGTTCATTAAGCTCGCTCCTCTTCTTGCCACTTTAACTCCTTTGACGGAGGGAACTGAAGTGGAACACAACGGGGTAATTTGATAGCTCATTATCTGCGATTTATTTAAAAATGGAACAAGGGGCATTTAGTGCAGGAGATGCCTGGGATGAACACTGCGTCATGTAAAGAGCCGCAAACCTCCGTGAAGGAGCATTCTCTGTTGCAGGATAAAAGCCCAGTGTGAAGGAGCCCTGTGTTTCCAATAAGGGTACAATCCAATGCATGTTTAGACAAAAAAATCCTACAACTCCCAGCATTCCCCAGCCAGGAATTCAGGACCTTGCAGAGTTGCAGAGAATGTTGGGAGTTATAGGACCATTTTCTGTCTAAACATGCATAGGATTGTGCCCTTAATCTACTTTTCAGAGATTACTTTTTCAGACATTGGGTATGTTTATTTCTCGATAAATACTGACCCATTCACAAGGCTACTCAGCAAGTGTTGACTGTAAAGAACTTGCATGTTTTGGGACTTCAGCACAGTTAAAAGCACATTTGAGGATCTTGTAATAAAAACAACTTCCCTGTTTGGAGACTTGTTTCTTCCTGCTAGTATGGTTGGTAATCACAAGAGTGACTTTAACGGGAAGGAATGACAAGATGAAAAAGCATTTTCAATTTACTCTGGGTGCTTGGCAATAATGTTTGAGGAATGCGTGTTCCTTTCCTTGTTATTCAACTGAGTCTTCAGTACAGAAATTGATAAGAGCATTTCTGAAAGAGGAAAAATGTGGCTGAAGAATCACAGGGTCTGTACTAGAAGATTTTTTTTTTTTAAATTAGCATGGTTTCAAGCAGGTGAGGACTATTTTTAAAAAATAAAGTTAGATTTTTACTAGCAAGGCTCAGTACAGCTCATGGGCTGCAAGTGTGATCCAGGGGTGAGTAGCTAATCTGCTCTGAAGCCACAAGGCAGGAACATCCTTGCCCTTTCAACGTCATTGGCTTAGCTGTTCCGATGTCACAGAAGCCAGGCGGCTGCCCAAAGAACCTCAATGAAAGTTTTCCTTCTGGGGCTAATATCAGCTTGGAGGGTGCGGTTTGTCACCAGAAGCACAGTGTGGAAGAAAAGGGCTAAACCTATGGATGCAGTCTGCTGTGGTCCTGATCCAGAACACAGATTCCCCACGGCTGTTATTTGAAAGTATAACAACAACAACAACAACAACAAAATAATCACATTAAATTCAAAGTGCTGGTTTTAACCTATAAAGTCTTGCCCAGCATGGACAGTGCAAATTTATTCTCCATGCCCTTCTGACAGCTGAACAACTGATATTACAACATCGGAAGAATAAACACTCACCTCCTATAATGGAATGGATTGAAGACCATACAACACTTTCAACATTTGAACAGGTGGAGCAAGGATGCCACTTGCAAATGGATACTTATATGGATATTTGGTCTGCTTTTGTTGACGTTTATGTATAGTTCTTAGAAATCTCTATTTTCTCATATACACACACACGTACATGCGCGCGTGCGCACACACACACACACGCACACACACACACATGCACACTTCATATGTGTGCATTGAAATTAATATATTCAAATCTATGTAGCCTTTCTTTTCTTTTGTTGAAATTTTATAATAAAAAATAAGATAAAGTCCTATATGGTTTGGGACCCCAACACCTCAAGGATCGCTGTATGATCCTTCCCAATCACGGAGATAAAATTCAGAGGCCCTTTTCTGTGTGCCCCTTCTAAGAGGAGTTCTGGAGGTGGCAGCTCAGGAAAGAGCCTTAATTTATTTATTTATTACATTTATATCCCACCTTTCTTCCATTGTGGGATATAATGTAATAAATGTACACCTACAATGTAGGTGGCTACATGAGGTTCCCGGGTGGTCTCCCCTCCAAGCACGGACCAGGCCCTGACCTGCTTAGCTTCAGCACGGTGGCTGCCTCATGTGCCTTCAGACCATGCCCTGGAACCTTTTCTGTGATAGCCCTGTGTTTACGGAACGCTCTCCCCAAGGAAGGTCACCTGGTGCCGGCTGTCATCTTTTGGCCTGTCTGAAGGAGGTTGCTTCACTTGGCTGCATGGCCACTGTTAGGGCTGAGCTGGGGGCAACTGTCAGAGATGAGGCAGGAGCTGTTGGGCAAAGCCACAGAGCAAGTCAGGACCCAGCAACAGATAAGGAGGCGGGATCAAGAATTGGGTGACCAATTATCATCACCAAAGGAGAAGAAATGCTCCACCTAAGAAAAGAGGACACAGATTTGCATAAGATGTGCACATGTTCATGTATACATGCAAACTTAGAAATAATTACAACAATTTAAATAGAAATACAAAATAAATCTCACCGTAGTGGTGAGCTGTGTGCCTATTCAGTCTGCTGTCCATGTTGTTGACTGTTGACTGTTGTTGACTGTTGATGGGCAACTTCAAGACCGCCAGGCTCTCCCTTCTTAGGTTTCTTTAGCTTTAAATCAGACTTAGGTTGGGAAGCCCTTCAAATAGACAATGCCTTGGAATGGAGGACTGTCCTCTGTAACACCCATGGCCATCCTATTCTAAAAGCAAGCCAGAAATCAGGATCAAAGACCAAGACAGGGCCAAAAAACAAACCAGAAGACAGGATCAATGGTTCTGAGCTTCTCCACACAAGGCTTTCTATCTTGCAACTTTACCGGGGCTTCTGTTTCCGGATTCTTTGTGGGATTAAGTTCGGCTCCTTCACACACACTTCCTCTTTGTTCCCTGAGATTGTCTTTATCTGCAAGTTCTATATGTTCCATTATACAGCCACTAGATGGCACTGCTGTTATAGCACAACTCATGGACAAATTCAAATTGTGTTTTTTAATGAGCTCATTGTTTCTGTTTCAAATAAAGCCGTGGAAATAGTCAGAAAGCACAGGAGAGGACTTGGCGGGTGATGACATCATATAAAGGATCCGTAAACTTCCATCAGTAAACAATCTCGATTGCAGGATAAAAGCTCTGTGTGGAGAAGCCTATTGTCAAGACTGGGGGACAAACTAGGAGGTAGGACTGAGGAGCAAGCCCTAGAAGGACCAAAACTGCCAAATCACACTCCCTTTATACAAATCTATGGTGAGACCACACTTAGAATGCTGTGTACAGTTCTGGTCACTGCACCTAGAAAGGATATTTTAGAGTTCGGAAAAAATGCAGAAAAGGGCAACTGAAATGATCAAGGAGCTACAGCAACTTCCCTGTGAGGAAAGGTTACAACATCTAGGATTCTTTAGCTTAGAAAACAGGCGAGTAATGGGAGACATGATAGAAGTGTACAAAATTATGCACCGTGTGGAGAAAGTGGATAGGGAGACATTTTTCTCCTCGCACAATATTAGAACCTGGGGTCATCCCATGAAGCTGATTGATGGGAGATTCAGATAGATAAAAGGAAGTACTCCTTCACACAGCACATAGTTAAACTATGGAATTCACTTCCACAATGATGGCCACCAATTTGGATGGCTTTAAAGTGGGGTTAGACAAATTCGTGGAGGAGAAGGCTATCAATGGCTACCAGTCCTGATGGCTGTATGCTACCTCCAGTGTCAGAGGCAGCATGCCTATGTACACCAGTTGCTGGGGAACATGGGCAGAAGGGTGCTCTTGCACTCATGCCCTGCTTGTGGGTTTCCCACGGCCAACTGGTTGGCCACCGTGTGAACAGAATGCTGGCCTAGATGGACCCTTGGTCTGATCCAGGTGGGCTCTTCTGATGTTCTGGGCAACTTGTAGGCCTCCAGATGTTTTGACATACAGCTCCCATCATCCTTCACCATTAGTTTTTCTGCCTAGGGCTGATGGGAGTTGTAGGCCAAAACCCCTGGAGGACCACAGGTTGCCCACTTCTGGGATAGAGGAACGAACCAGAGCTCAGGAAGCTCTTGTTGCTCAAGCAAGGCTGGACTGGAACAGGAACCTTTCTTATACTCCTTTCTGCCCATCCAGGAGGATCCAGTGGCCAGCCTGGTTGGCAGAATCAAGCCAGGGTGTTAGGATACTGAACTGCTGTAAAGTAGGTGCTGCAATACACAGTTCAGAGGCTCAACACATTGATCGTCTATACATAAACCCAAAGTCACCTGGTTTGTGCCACAGCAGCTCCTGACAAAGAGGGGCGGTAGCTCAATGGCAGAGCACCTGCTTTGCATGCAAAAGGTCCCAGGTTCCATCCCTGGTATCTCCAGGTAGGACTGGGAAAAAACCTCCTGCCTGAAAACCTAGAGAGCCACTGACAGTCAGTGTCAACAATACTGGACTAGATGGACCAAGGGTTTAACTCAGTATAAGGCCGCTTCCTATGTCCTCTCTGTAGCCCCACACCAGCTACACCCCAGCCCCACTTTCTAGGATAAGTAGGAGGTGGCATCTAGCCCACGGAGCTACATAAATGTGGATCTGGCCTTTAACTTTTATTTATTTGTTTTATTTACTCTGTTTCTAATCCGCCCAATAACTCATGTTCTCTGGGTAGATTACAACCAAGTTCTGAGCAAGTTGTGAGGAACAAAGAGGCAGGCAATACCAGAGGGAATGGAAAACTACCGACGGACCGAGGGAGGCTTTTGACAGTCCAAAGGAGGTCAAAGAATCTCTAAAAGACATGTTACTATAGCAGCCTGGATAGTAATTTACTGCAAGAACAGCTTCCCATTATTTTTCTGCCTATCTTTTCTGCAGCTGCACCAAAGACAGCCTCATCTTTACCAATTATTTCCCAGTGTTCCTGTGGCAGCCTATGTTTATTAGCCTCATAAAGGTGGGCGGGGGGGGGGGAGAAAAAGGGGGGAGACAGACCTGTAACTACTACATGAAAATACATCTTCGGTGCCAAAAAGAGAGACATTGAAAAGCCTCATTGGGCAGGAGGGGAACAAAAAGCTAGAGTGGGGGAAAGAAGGGGACAAATAGGTTAAGAAGGCTGACTCCCTTGTGAAGGCTCCATTCACTGTGTACTTCGGAAAGAGATTTCTGTTCAAAATGTGGGCTTTGGATATTAGCTGAGGGTGGGAGAAACATTGCTTTGAATGGCTGCTCTAAATTCTCCTTCAACAAGGTGCTAAGGCAGAATTCCAAGCCTCCAACACAGGAGGCCCCTTCTGGGTTTCAAGCCTTTCCAGCACCCTGATACATTTTTCACATAATCTTAGCATTGTGATTCCTAGAATAAGCCATGGATTTAAGAGCCTAGGCAGTGGCCACAGGGACAGCCCTACCTTCAACAGCGTGAAGCAATGTGCTTCAGGCAGCACTACTAGGGGAGGGTGGTAAAAGTCAGGGGTTGGTATCTGACTTTTAGAAGCACTGGCTCTATTGGAAGACGGGGACACCACCATTTGGGCTCTGCTTCAGGCTAGAAAATGCTGTAGGGCGGCAGTGCCAGGCCAGACAATTGATCCATCTGGCCCAGTTTTGTCTACTCTGACTGGCAGAACTCAGCTTTTCGGGGTCTCAGGCAGAAAAGGCTCCATCACATAACTGGCTATCTGATCCTCCTTCTTTTTTTCAAAATTGGAGAGGTCAGGGATGGAAACTGAAACTTTCTGCACAGAGAGCATGTCCCTGACCACTGAGCTATGGTCCCTCACCCAAAAAGTAATGCCGCACCCAACATGGGGCTCACAATCCTGAGATTAAGCATCTCATGCTGTTACCAATTGAGCTAGCTGAACAGTTCTGCCTTGGGGCCAAACTACAAGTTATGTTGTAGCATGTAGCTCTCCATTTGTTTTACTCTAAGGTAGGGGTGGACAACTGCAGGGGTGTGTCCAGGGGCCATTCCCCCCCAGTGGGCCACACACTCACCAGCACCCTGGAGAATTGCCCCTCTACAGAGTGGTAAAAAGGTCAAATTTAGCTTGAGAACAAGCTACAACTGACCTATTTACTGCTCTGTAGCAGTAAATAGACCCCTTCATGGATCACTGCCTTGTTGTGGCGAAGGGGCTTGCGTAACTCAGTGAAGCCATAAGCTATGCCGTGCAGGGCCACCCAAGACGGACAGGTCATGGCAGAGAGTTCTGACAAAATGTGGTCCACTGGAGAAGGAAATGGCAACCCACTCCAGTATTCTTGCCAAGAAAACCCCATGGAACGTATCACAAGGCTAAAAGATATGATGCCGGAAGATGAGCCCCTCAGGTCGGAAGGTGTCCAATAAAGACTGAAGGCAAAAGGAGAAGGGGACGGCAGAGGATGAGATGGCTAGATAGCATCACCGATGCAATGAATATGAACTTGAGCACGCTCCGGGAGAGAGCGCAGGACAGGAAGGCCTGGCGTGCTATGGTCCATGGGGTCACGAAGAGTCGGACACGACTGAACGACTGAACAACAACAAGCAGTAAATAGATGGGTTTCTTTGCTGCCACGAATTTCAGCACTGGCAGGGGCCAACAGAGGTTGGTGGGACCACATGTGGCCCATGGATGAGTGTTGCCCACCCCTGCTCTAAGGTAACCATGGTGTCAGGGTGGACACTGAGCCCATAGAATCCCAGAGTAGTTCTGATTCTGAGGAAGAGCAGCCGCTCCTGGGAGTGGAGCGCGCTCATCCTTCCCAGGGCCAACAACTGACGGAGATTCCTCCCACCGGCATTCCTGGCATAGATAGCAGTCCCAGGAGTGAGAGAGCACAGGAAGCAGACTTGCTGGACGTGCGACGCCGACGCAGGGAGTGGCGCCAAATGGAGAGCGTGGAAAGGAGGCGTAGTGCCTGGTTGGCGTGCAAACAACAGTTGCGCCCAGAGGATCCAAGGGAAAAGGGGAGGGACTCTCCCTAGCCCATAAGTTCAGGGTCTGCCAGTGATTCTTCTTCAAATGGGGACCAACTGTTCCAACTTAGGGCATAGGTACTCTGCTGCTCATATCTAGTTGCTAACAGTAGAGTTGTCAAGTTGTAAAAGAGGAATAAAGCTTTGAAAAGAATCCCTTTGTCTGTGTCTGGACTTGGCTACTGGATTAGACTGAGAGAGGCCTCCAAGGAGCCCTTGACACATGGGCACAGCTGTTAAAGATGGTACAAAAAAACACCTCCCATTGGTACCATTGAGAGGTGTGTGTGTTTTTTACAATCTTAAGCTGCTGCATAGCCCCATGCCCCCAGTTTGTATGTGTGGGATCACAGCTGGGGAGAGAAAGAATAAACCTTCTATCCCCATGCACTTCAGTCCCAATCTGGATTGCATCCCACCCACCAGCTTACTTCTATACCATTTAAGGTACAGCGGGTAGAGAGGCATGATAGATCACGCAGAACATAAGTCTCTGGCACATTTAGAGTTGTAATCCTGTACACGCTTACCTGTGAGCAAGTCCCCTTGAACTCAGTGTGGCTCACTTCTAAGTAGACAATGTATTTGCTTGCCAAATTTATTGTCTCATAAGGCGAGCTATAACATTATAGATCGATGAGAAAGTGATCACTTACCTATATTGTGGTCTTTATATCTTTATACAAGCTGCCCAGTTGTGTCTCTTACTTACGGACACAACAGAGGGAACAGTTATAAATGGGAAATATTTAAGATGGTCTTCTTCTGTTAGCCAGTCAATCCACGATCATTTGAATAGTCCTAACCTTTGGGGAGTATGCCAGAACATTGCTGAAAGACTCTTAGATCCTATAGATGTCAGCTTGATTATAGCCAGTGCCTTAAGGCCACTCCTAACAAGAACAGTCCATCAGCCAGGAATGGTCTCCTATAAAGTCGGACGGTATGACACAGAATGCAGACAAGCTAAAAAGAACCAGTCTCAATTAACTGGGAGGGTAAGGCATGTGAAGCTGGAAGTCGATTTGGAAGCACTGGCTTGTTGTCACTTAGCTTACAAGAACCTTCTCAGAAAGAAAAAAAATGATGTTTATGATGGTTCAGTAGAAGGAGCTGGGTCTTGCAGCCATGGAAAAGAATGAGAGAAAGTTTTGGGACTTGATTACTGGAATAGATAAGGGATCACATCATACATTAGAGCAAGAATGTCAGAAGAATCTGTTTGGAGGGTGGAGCTTGGTAAGTTTTTGCTGGCTCAGCCCCCTGGATTCTGGCTCGATCATCTGCGAGTTGGCCCGACTCAACACGGAATGAGTTGGGCCAACTCGCAGATTTTTCACGTTAGAGGTTTTTGCACAAATTACAATTTTTTACGCAAATCACGATTTGTGCAAAGTCATGGCCATAAATAGAACAGTTTGCACATAACTGCAGCTGTGAATGGTCTAATTTGCACAAATCACACCATTTACGGCCACGATTTTATGTAAACTGTGCTATTTGGGGCTACAATTTTGCGCCAATCGGTCCACGATTTTTGCGCCAATCGGCCCACGATTCTGCGCAAAATACTCGGTAAAGTTCCTGGGTTTCAGGAACTAGTGTGAGGCTCAGCTTGTAAATGCAAGCCAAGCTGTGTCCATCACAGAGATCTGCTGGGCCCCAAAAGGGCCAGATTTCCTCATGACAGACAGCCCTGCATTAGAGGCTTGAATTTCAGCTAATACTTGGCATACTTATTTTAGTAACATCTTTGGAAATGACACAAGTACTGGCAGCAATAGTTCAATTTCCATCCAGGTCTTGGCAGCATACCCAGAATGGCCCCCCCATCACAGAAGAATAAGTGAGCAAATGTATTCATGCCTTAGCAGTGCACAAAGCTCTTGGGGAGGATATAATCCCGCTGGAGTTTTTTGGAGTTTTTAAGAGTAATCCTGAATGCTGGACACCTCTGTTAGCAAAACATTTTTCTCATATTACCACGGGAATCTTCCCTGAAGATGGAAGTTGAGTATAATATTTCCCATTTATAAGAAAGGAGATAAATCTAAACCTCGGAACTATCAGCCAATCTGGATTTTTACTGGATATCAGCTCCAAGATCTATAGCTGTTTCCTCCTCCAGAAGTTTTTGAACTGGGAAGATGAAAATAGAATTTTACATCAGGAACAAATTGGGTTTAGGAAAGGCCACAGCACAGCGGACCAAATTTTTGTCCAAATTTTTGTTTTGCACTATTTAATTTACAAATGTACCATTGGTCCTTTCAAAAGGCTATTTGCTGCTTTCATTGACTTCTACTCAGCCTTTGATGCAATTAATAATCCTGTTTGTGGGATAAACTTGCAGGGGCAATATTGATAAGAGAGTGCTGTTCCTGATTCAGGAATTCTGTACGAATACAACTATGAAGGTAAGAGTTAGAACAGATGGCAGATTGTCAGAGGAAATCTGTATGACCAAAGGAGTCAAACAAGGTTGCTTGTTAGCACTCCTTCCGTTCAGTCTTTACATTCATGATATTGTAAATGAGTTAAATTGCTCAGAGCACTTTCCGCACATGCAAACACCCCACCAGAATAGGCAACCGTAAACTTACAATATTAATCTACACAGATGACTTGGTACTGCTATCCATGAACAAAATTGGGCTGAAGAGAAGTCTGAACAAACTTTATAATTTCTGCCAAATGGAACAGCTCACAATTAACTATGCTAAATCTAAGGCGTTGGTCTTTGGCAAACGTCCCGTGTCCCCCACCCCCAGATATAATTGGAGGCCAGGTTTCCGTCTTCAAATATCTAGCTGTATACTTTGATGAGATAAGTTCTTGGAATATTCAGCTCCAGAACATTAAAATAACAGCACAGAAGGCAGCTTGAGCTATCTTGAAATTTTTCTGTTCCTGGAGAGGGAGGTTGGTAGCTCCAGCATTGAAAGTGTTTCTTGGAAAAGTGGTTGCACAACTACAATATGGTATTGAGATTGGTGTGTGTGTGTATGTGTCAGGCATAACAATTGGAAGGAGTTGGAGGTCTGTCAAAACAAGTCCCTGTGACATTTACTGGTGTACCTCCAGGGACCCCAGCTCCCTTCCTCAGGACAGAGACAGGCATGGATGGTATCAGTAAAATCTCAGGCTCTGAAGACAGCCCTTCTGTATTACAAGAGGTCTTGGATATGCCAGAAGACCACCTCTCCAAGCTTTGCATGAGAGAACAAATGAAGAAACGTAGCTGGGCTAAGCCATGCCAAGAGTTGCTAATCTCCAAAAACCTACCAGATATTTTTACCATACTGGGAGCCAAAAACAAACTGAGAGATTGGATCTATGGGACAGATAATAACCCGGACTTAGATCTAAATAATCTTCAAATTTTTCTCAGTGGTACTGCCAGTTTAAAAGAGATCATGAAAGAGCCCAATACTTACAAACTCTGACTGTTGCTTCTTTGAGAACCTCATCCAGCATTCCTGGATGGAAGACATAGGCACGTTCCAAGAAACCTACGGTTTTGTATCTGTGGTATGGGAGAGGTAGAGGATATCTCACATTATTTACTGTACTGCCACCTATATCAAAACTCCAAGCAGAGATTCCTGGGACAAATCTTGGCATCCTTACAGGGTAGAAGTATCTATGTGAAGATTTGCTGGTGACTGTTAGATTGCGACCCTTATGTTACATGCAAAACAGCTTGGTTTGCTAAGGCTGCAAAACGTCTTCGTGCAATCACATTGAATGCTATTGCAGTTGACTGTGCAGGTGATTAGTTAACTTGATTTCTGTCTATGTTCTGTTATTGTATGATATGTATTGAGTTATGTTGTTTGTAATGGCTGTTAGTCAAACACAATAAAACATTCCCACTTCTGAGTAGACATGTATAACATTGTGCCTCAGGTCTGTCTCATGTTCCCTCCAATGTGGGTCCTAGAAAATCTAATAGGCTCTTAGGTTTTGAAGGCGAAATTAGCACCTTGCAATCCAGTTCTGTTTAGGTGAATTAGCTAATGACTTTGTTAAACAAGCTATCACATCCCAAATCTTTACATGGACATATCAGTGCCCATTGGGTTTTTCAAAGCTGCTGGCGGATTTCCTTTTAGACGGTTTGTATTATTTACATATTACATTTATTTTTTATAGTGTTATCTTCATGCCGGTCTGATTGATGCTTGCTCATCGCTGGATTTTATTGGTGTTTGGGGTATGTTGTTTTATTGGTTTGTGTTAATATGAAAAGCTGCCTCAAGCACTGCAGGGGAGGGGGTATAGATATCTGAAGTTAATGAAACAAGAGCACAAAATGTCCCATGAGAAAAAGGGTGGCCAACTTTTTCTGCAGGGGCAGGAGGGAAGCGTGCCCCAACTCCAAAAGTTGGAGAGAGTGCCACTGTAGTGTTTTGAAGTTCATCAATGGAGTAAATTTAAATACATTTACATAGAACACAGAACAAGTTAGACTGCAAGCCGGAATTTAACCTTTTGCTTGTGCTATTCTGTACAGCAGGGGTAAACAGAAAGTAGATCTCCAGATGTTTTGGACTTCAAGCCCCAGCATTCCTGAACACTGGTCATGATGGCAGGGGTTTCTGGGAGTTGAAGTCCAAAATATCTGGAGATTTACTTTCTGCCCACCCCTACTGTAGAATATCATCTACTGGAGGGTTGGGGAACTTTGTTTGGGCCAAGGGCCACATTTACATCAGGGAGGGATCTCAAGGGCCTCATGCTTGCAGTGGCAGGGCTACAGCCATGCCCGCTCTTCCTTCTGTACACATACATTCCATTTACGCACCCACCACATACTCCATTTATACACACACACACACATACATACTGTCCTGCTTATGGGAGATGGTCAAGGCTGGAGGAGGTCTTTATGCAGAATCAGAGGCACTCCAAAGTCATGCGAACAGTTTCACAGCAAGAGCACAGCACCAAAGAAGGATGCATACAAATGCAAGGTCACAGAGCAATCTGGGCTCTAGCAAATTTCAAGCAAAGAGTACAGCACCAGGAAAGGGAGTGTGCAAACAGAAAGTTACTAGGCAATCCAGGGTTTACCAACGGGATGCCTAATAGTCAGAGACAAGAAGACCAGGGCTGGTGTAAACATGTTGTTCCAGCAGCTCTCCTTGCTGAGAACTGAGGCTTATAAGCTGAAGCCTTCAGAGCCCTATTCAGCCCTATTGCAGAATATCAGAGGCTTCTGAAGGAAGTCCTCCTCACAAGGAGGGCCCTGCTCAGAAGGAGCCCTTTACTCACGAGGACCCTTCCTCTACTATCGGGCATTTCTTAATACAGTGGTTGTTCTGGACTGCCTCTTGAGATGGAAATGCTCTCAGGTCTAGGTGGTCACTCGGAGGCAGAGATGGGGGCTGAGCCTATATATCCTCTTCTTGTGAATATAGACCGGCAGCCATCTCCCCCAAGGGCTCAGGCTCATGCTGCTCACCTCCCAGCCTCCTGGCATGGATGGTTCCTTGATGTGGGATGGCTGTGCTTGCATTTTTGTAATTTTTTAAAAAAATCATGTTAAATGATCCGCTGTTTTTCATCCAAAGGAAACAAAACCTGATTGCACAATCCCTGGAACATCTCACCACTCAGGAAAGTGGAAAGGCGCACGCAGTACCATTAGAGGGCAACTTTTGTTATATTAATAGAACCATAGAATAGTAGGGTTCGAAGGGGCCTACAAGGCCATCAAGTCCAACCCCCTGCTCAATGCAGGAATCCAAGTCAGAGCATGCCTGACAGATGGCTGTCCAGCCTCGTCTTGAAGGCCTCCAGTGTGGGAGAGCCCACCACCTCCCTACGTAATTGGTTCCATTGTCGTATTGCTCTTACAGTCAGGAAGTTTTTCCTGATGTTCAGCCAGAATCTGGCTTCCTGTAACTTGAGCCCATTATTCCGTGTCCTGCACTCTGGGATGATCAAGAACAGATCCTGGCCTTCTTGTCTGTGACAACCTTTCAAGTACTTGAAGAGTGCTATCATATCTCCCCTCAGTCTTCTCTTCTCAAGGCTAAACATGCCCAGTTCTTTCCGTCTCTCTTCATAGGGCTTTGTTTCCAGTCCCCTGATCATCTTTGTTTCCCACCTCTGAACCCTCTCCAGTTTGTCTGCATCCTTCTTAAAGTGTGGTGCCCAGAACTGGACACAGTACTCCAGATGAGGCCTAACCAGTGCTGAGTAGAGGGGAACTAGTACTTCCTGGGATTTGGAAGCTATGCTTCTATTAATGCAGCCCAAAATAGCATTTGCCTTTTTTGCAGCCACATCTCATTGTTGGCTCATATTCAGCTTGTGATTGACAACAATTCCAAGACCCTTCTCACTTGTAGTGTTGTTGAGCCATGTATCCCCCATCTTGTAACTGTGCATTGGGTTTCTTTTTCCTAGGTGCAGAACTTGGCATTGATCCCTATTAAATGTCATTCTGTTGTTTTCTGCCCAGCACTCCAGTCTATCCAGATCACTTTGAATTTTGTTTCTGTCTCTTTCTCAGTATGGAGAAATATTCTCTTTCTCCATACTTGGGAATACAGCATATTTGCTATTATGCTAACATATTACAGCTAAAAGAGCTTCAGAAAAATACAAAAGTTCAAGACCTATCAGTATCATGGAAAATCCAGGTTTAACTGGATCTGACAATGACTTCAGCTGAGTACTACAGACTTCAGCAGCATGTGACTGTTACTGTTAGAAGGCAAACCTAATAGTTTCGCCCTGAAAAGCAGACCATGGGATAGCACAGCTTTTCCCAACCTGGCATCCTCCAAATGTGTCACACTACAACACCCATTATCCTCAAGCCACATGGTCTTTGGGCATGCTGGCTAGAGTGATAGGAGTTGTAGTCCAACACATTGGGGGAGGGGACCAGGATGGGGAAGGCTGGTGCAGACAATACTGAGCTAGATGGACCAATTGGTGCAAGCTCCCAGCTTCTGAGGGTCCTTGGGTGAGACCCTCTTAACAGGCCCCTTCTATGCATCTGCCTTCTCACCGCCATTGTCACCAGCTGCCCTTGCTCCTTCTGCTCTTTCTCATTGCTACCGCTTGCTTGCTTGACAGCCATCTGTCAGGGATGCTCTGACTAGGGATGTCAGAGAATTTCGCCACGAATCTCGGGGAGGCTGAATGCCAGCGCATTCGGTCCCCCAAAATCGGTGGTGAAACGGTCTGCCCCCCCGCCCACACCTGGGACGGGACTTACCTTGGGCGAATCTTCCTGGCGGCGGTGGCTCTGGCGGTTTGGCGGCAGTTCGGCGGCAGCGGCTGCGGCGGCCGGTCTTCCAACCGGCTGCCGCCGCCACCGCCATTTCCAGTAAAAAAAAACAAAAAAACAAATGTGATAGGCTACGTAAAGATTTACGTAGCCTATCACGGCTAGATTTTAAAAAATACCATGATAGGCTACATAAATGTTTATGTAGCCTATCACGACTGAGTAAAACAAAAAACGCGCATACGTTTTTTGTAACACAGTTACAAGAACGCAAGTCCATTTGCGTTCCTTATTTTGGCATGTCTAGTCTATGTAAACATTTACGTAGACTACGGCGAAAATAAGGGGAACGCAAATAGCATAGCGTCTACGCTATTTGCGTTCCCCTTATTTTCGCCGTAGTCTACATAAATGTTTACGCAGACTAGACGTGCCAAAATAAGGAATGCAAATTGCAGTGCCCATGGGCGCCGCCATTTGCGTACGCGTGTTTTGTTTTGTTTTGTTTTACTCAGCTGCGATAGGCTACATAAACATTTACGTAGCCTATCACGGCTGACTGCACGGACGCAAACAGTGGCAGCTACGGCCGCCGCCATTTGCGGACCTGGCTGGCCAGGATTCGGGGGGGGAGGGACAGAGCGCCTCCCCCCCCAGCCAGAATTTCGGGGGGAGGGACGGAGCGCCTCCCCCCCACCTCGAATCAAATTTCGTTAAAAGGTAAGTGACTTTTGTACATCCCTAGCTCTGACCTGGATTCCTGCATTGAGCAGGGGGTTGGACTCAATGGCCTTGTAGGCCCCTTCCAACCCCACTATTCTAGGATTCTGTAAGAGAGCCACTGAGCAAGTAGGCAGTGGCATCTATTGCTCCTCCTTCACACCATCACCGCTGTGGTCTGGGCCAGAGCGAGAGGCAGTTGAACAAGTCGATTGCAATGATGAAGAAAGAGCAAGTCCAGGGAGTTCTTCTTGACAGTGGCCCCCTGCTGGAGTGTGGGTCCATGGCAGCTGCCCAACCATGCCTACCCTTCATGCCAGACCTGGGACCAATGGTCTGTGCCGGTGCAAGGCAGCTTCCTATGTTTCTAAGCATCTGGCCACTCTGTGGGCAGCAGCTGCAGAGAAGGTCCTCGGGGATGAGATGGGCAGCTCTGGTGCCTTCAGACACCTTTTTATTCCAACCTGAAGCAGGAAGAACAGGGGTTTTTATTCTCCTCGCCTGTTTCTCTTCCACATATGAAGTCTTGACACCACCACCACCCGCATATCTCCTCCTCCCTGCTATACAAACAGAGCTGACTGTCACTTCCAGCTGAAGCTAATGAGCAGAGAGAGTCATGCATCTCCAGAGAACAACAGCAGACTTAGCCTCTTATAAGGGAGTGGAACCTTCAGCTACAAAAGCAGAAGCCATGTCTGGCTCCCTTCTCCCTGCTCTGCCTTTACATGGATTCCAAGCGCAGGGCCTCTGCGTGTGGTTTGAATAGGACAAGGAGACAAATGCTCAGTTTAACAACCTTGTACTGCAGAGCTCAAGGCACGATGCCTAATTATATTACCGCTTAACCTGTCCTCAAAGCTCACATCCTTTTGTTGCCTGAGACTTTGAAAATGAGAAGGGATGTCACCTATGGCAACTCAGAGTCTGTCTTTCTTTCTTTCTTTCTTTCTTTCTTTCTTTCTCTCTCTCTCTCTCTCTCTCTCTCTATTTATTTATTTCATTTCATTTCTATACCGCCCAATAGCCAAAGCTCTCTGGGCAGTTCACAAAAATTAAAACAAAACAACACACAATAAAACAATTTAAAATATATAGAACATTAAAACCACAATATAGCAATACAACCACAATAAAACCTAGCAGCAGTACAGGAGTTTAAAATACAGATTTAAAACAGCAAAGATAAAAATTTAGAAAGCTAAAATGCTAAAATGCCTGGGAAAATAAAAAGGTCTTCACCTGGCGCCGAAAGGAGTACAATGTAAGCGCCAGGCGAACCTCACTAGGGAGCTCATTCCAGAGCCGGGGTGCCACAACAGAAAAAGCCCTCCTCCATTGTTTCTAACTCATCATTCCATAATTATCTTGAAGGAGAGAGCACTAATAATCGGTAGTAATTACATGGTGGAAAACAGGAGCCATTTGTCTCAGTGACAGACCCAGGTTGATGAAATTACCTCCATGCTGATGAATGAAGGGAAGCACTCGTCTTTGAATGATTGCACAGCAGGAGAATATGGCAACACCCCCTCGCCACCAATATTTGCACTGCATTGCACTAGGCAGTGTTGGATCCAGGTTCTGGGGGGCCCTTGGGTGAGATGTCCTGGGGGGCTCTCTCTGAGTACTCCACCTTCTGCTGCTGTACTCTACTGTTTAGGTGTAATCAGACTGTTTTTGCTGTAGTGTTTTTTAAATTCTAATTTATTTTGCTATATGGAATTTGACAGATTGTTGTTTCCTTTTGGAATTGTATGACGGCTGATTGCTAATTCTTTCTTTCTTTCTCTGCTGATGCTGATGCTTAGTTAGGATGCATAGATTTGCATTAAAAATTAACATGCTAGTTTATATGTATTAGGGTAGCCACTTAGAAATCACCCCCCCCAAAAGAGGATGCATAGTTGCATAGAATGCCAATTTACATTTAGAAATAATTAATTACTATAATTAAATAGAAATGCAATACATCTCACCATAGCGGGGAAGACAGTGACCTGGTGACCTGTATTCCTGCTCAGTCTGTTCTCCACATGCTCACTGTGGATGGGCAAATTGAAAGCCCCTGGGCTCTTCCTTCTTATGGCTCTTTATCTCCATACCAGACTTGGACAGGACAGCCCTTCAAACAGAGGATGACTTTAAATAGAGGAGTGCCCTCAGACATCTTTTCAAATAGAAGGCTATCCTCTGTAAAGAGCCTTCAGCATGGTGGCCCCCTTCCTGTGGAACTCCCTGCCTCTGCAGGACAGGCAGGTGCCAACATTGTGTTGTTTCTGGTGCCTTCTGAAGACGTTGTTATTTTGGGACACCTTCCTTGAGTGACTGGCTGCGGTTTATTATCGGAACTTGTTTCTTTTAAAATGTTTTAATTCTTTTAACATGGTGTTTTATTGTTTTATCTTTGCTGTTCACCACTTCGAAATCTTTTGATGTGGAGCAGTATATAAATATTGTAAATAAAGTAATAAATAAATACATAAATAAATAAAGTTGGTCACATAGCCACTCTATGCACAGATGCAAAAGAGGGCAGAGATTTGCATAAATTTGTATATGCTAATTTACATGTATAGATGCAAAAGAGGACAGAGATTGGCATATAATTTATATATGCTAATCTATATGTACTATATGTACTTCAGCAAAGGAGATCGTTACCTTGTCATGGTGCTGGAGCTTGAGCACCTCAATGACGTCATGAGCTAAACCGTGAAGGGACACCCAAGACGGGAAGGTCATGGCAGAGAGGTCAGACTAAATACAATCCTGGGGAAGGAAACGGCAACCCACCCCAGTATTCTTGCCATGAAAACTAAATGGATCAGTACAACCAGAGATATGTCGGTATACCATCGGAAGATGGGACTCCCAGGTCAGAAGATGGTCAAAATGCTACTGGAGAGAAACAGAGGATAAGTTTAACTAGCCCCAGATGTGATGACGCAGCTAGCTCAAAGCCGAAAGGACGGCTAGCAGCCGACGGTGCTGGTGGTGAACGACGAATCCGATGTTCTAAAGATCAACACACCATAGGAACCTGGAATGTAAGATCTATGAGCCAGGGATGTGGTTACTGGGGAGATGTCAAGATTAAATATAGACATTTTGGGTGTCAGTGAACTGAAATGGACTGGAATGGGCCACTTTGCATCAAATGACCACCAGATCTACTACTGTGGACAAGAGGACCACAGAAGAAATGGAGTAGCCTTCATAATTAATAATAAAGTGGCTAAAGCAGTGACTGGAATGCTAAGGTGGGTAGACAAATGACACCTGGAATTACAGGCAAGCATGGTCAGGGAGAACAAAATGAAGCGGGACATAGGTTGATAGAATTTTGCCAAGAGAACTCACTGTGCATAACAAACACTCTCTTCCAACAACCTAAGAGACGACTTTATACATAGACTTCACCAGACGGTCAACACCGAAATCAGATTGACTACATCCTTTGTAGCTAAAAGTGGCGGACATCTATGCAGTTGGTAAAAACAAGACCTGGAGCTGATTGTAGTTCAGATAGGGATGTCAGAGAATTTCTCCACAAATCTTGGGGAGGCCGAATGCCAGTGCATTTGGCCCCCCGAAATTGGTGGAGAAATGGTCTGCCACCCCCCCCCGCCCACCTTGCTCGAATGTCCCTGGCGGCGGCGGCGGCGGTAGCGGCTGGTCTTCCGACTGGCCGGCACCCGTGCACGTGTAGTCTACATAAACATTTACGTAGACTACGGTGAAAATAAGGGGAATGCAAATAGCGTTGCCCTTATTTTCGCTGTAGTCTACGTAAATGTTTATGCAGACTACACGTGCCAAACAAAGGAATGCAAATGGCGGCGCCCATGGGTGCCGCCATTTGCGTACGTGCTTTTTTTTTTTTAATTCAGCCGTGATAGGCTACGTAAACATTTACGTAGCCTATCACGGCTGACTGCAGGGATGCAAATGGCGGCAGCTATGGCTGCCGCCATTTCAGTCCCGGCAGGAGACGAGGTTTCGTGGCCGGAGGGACGGGGCGCCTCCCCCCCGGCCAGAATTTTGGCGGGGAGGGACGGGGTGCCTCCCCCCTGGCCAGAATTTCAGGGGGAGGGACGGAGCGCCTCTACCCCACCACAAAGCAAGCTTCGGGATCAGGTAAGGGACTTTTGTCCATCCCTAACTTCAGATCATGAACTTCTTATTGCACAATTTAGAATCAGACTAAAGAGAATAGGGAAGACCCACAGATCAGTTAGATATGAGCTCACTAATATTCCTCATGAATATGCAGTGGAGATGAAGAATAGATTTAAGGGACTAGATTTAGTAGATAGGGTCCCGGAAGAACTATGGACAGAAGTTCGCAACACTGTTCAGGAGGTGGCAACAAGAAACGTCCCAAAGAAAAAGAAAACCAAGAAGGCAAGATGGCTGTTTGCTGAGACAGCCCAAGAAAGAAGGAAAGCAAAAGACAACAGTGATAGGGGGAGATATGCCCAATTAAATGCAAAATTCCAGAGGTTAGCCAGAAGAGATAAGGAATTGTTTTTAAACAAGCAATGCGCGGAAGAGGAAGAAGATAATAGAATAGGAAGGACAAGAGACCTCTTCCAGAAAATTAGAAACATTGGAGGTAAATTCCAGGCAAAAATGGGTATGATCAAAACCAAAGATGGCAAGGACCTAACAGAAGCAGAAGAGGTCAAGAAAAGGTGGCAAGAATATATGGAAGATCTGTATAGAAAGGATAATAATATCGGGGATAGATTTGACGGTGTGGTCAGTGACCTAGAGCCAGACATCCTGAAGAGTGAGGTTGAATGGGCCTTAAGAAGCATTGCTAATAACAAGGCAGTAGGAGATGACGGTATCCCAGCTGAACTGTTTAAAATCTTGCAAGATGATGCTGTCAAGGTGATGCATGTCATATGCCAGCAAATTTGGAAAACACAAGAATGGCCAACAGATTGGAAAAAATCAACTTATATCCCCATACCAAAAACGGGAAGCACCAAAGAATGTTCCAACTATCCAACAATGGCACTTATTTCACATGCCAGTAAGGTAATGCTCAAGATCTTGCAAGGTAGACTCCAGTAATGGAATGAGAATTGCCAGATGTACAAGCTGGGTTTAGAAAAGGCAGAGGAACTAGAGACCAAATTGCCAATATCCGCTGGATAATGGAGAAAGCCAGGGAGTTTCAGAAAAACATCTATTTCTGTTTTATTGACTATTCTAAAGCCTTTGACTGTGTGGATCATCACAAACTGTGGCAAGTTCTTGGTGGGATGGGGATACCAAGTCATCTTGTCTGCCTCCTGAGGAATCTGTATAACGACCAAGTAGCAACGGTAAGAACAGACCACGTAACAACGGACTGGTTTAAGATTGGGAAAGAAGTATGGCAGGGTTGTATACTCTCACCCTACCTATTCAACCTGTACGCAGAACACATCATGTGATGTGCTGGGCTTGATGAAGCCAAGGCTGGAGTTAAAATTGCTGGAAGAAACGTTAACAATCTCAGATATGCAGATGATACCACTTTGGTGGCTGAAAGCGAGGAGGAGCTGAGGAACCTCATGACGAAGGTGAAAGAAGAAAGTGCAAAAGCTGGGTTGGAGTTAAACCTCAAAAAAACCAAGATTATGGCAACCAGCTTGATTGAGAACTGGCAAATAGAGGGAGAAAACGTGGAGGCAGTGACAGACTTTGTCTTTCTAGGCGCAAAGATGACTGCAGATGCTGACTGCAGCCAGGAAATCCGAAGACGTTTACTTCGTGGGAGGACAGCAATGACAAATCTTGATAAAATAGTGAAGAGCAGAGACATCACACTGACAACGGTCCGCATAGTCAAAGCAATGGTATTCCCCGTAGCAACCTATGGCTGCGAGAGCTGGACCATAAGGAAGGCTGAGCGAAGGAAGATAGATGCTTTTGAACTGCAAGAAGATCAAAGCAGTCCATACTCCAGGAAATAAAGCCAGACTGCTCACTTGAGGGAATGATCTTAAAGGCAAAACTGAAGTACTTTGGCCACATAATGAGAAGACAGGATACCCTGGAGAAGATGCTGATGCTAGGGAAAGTGGAAGGCAAAAGAAACAGGGGCCGACCAAGGGCAAGATGGATGGATGATATTCTGGAGGTATATAGACTTGACCTTGGGGGAGCTGGGGGTGGCGACGGCCGACAGGAAGCTCTGGTGTGGGCTGGTCCATGAAGCCACGAAGAGTTGGAAGCGACTGACCGAATAAACAACAAATCTATATGTATCGATGCAAATTAAAAAATAATTACTATCCTTTAAACAGAAATGCAATGCATCTCACCATAGTGGGGAAGACTGTGAATAGGTGACCTGTGTGCTTTCTCAGTCTGAGTCCAGGTGCTGTTGATGGACAACTCCAGAAATAAGTCCCACCGTGTTCAATGGTGCTGAATTCCAAGCAAGTGTGCATAGGACTCCAATGTTATACTCACTTACCTAGATGAGTGTGTCACTGAAATCAATGGGACTTACTTCTGAGTCGACATATAAAGGATTGCACTGTTAGTCATACTAATACTGTCTGTATGGGCATTAATGGGTTTAAGCTTGCTCACTGATGTGCTGGATCATGATCATTGCATTGTATCAATTGTGGGCATCATGTATTGCATCAAAGGATGAGATTTCCATCCTTGATTGCTCACACTCAACAGCACTGATGATCCATTGGTATTTCTAGAGTTACTGGAAGGTGCTTGATTTATGGCCTTGATGGTTGGGGGTTACTAGGTGCAGGACGCCCCTACCAGTCAGGTGAGGGATGAGACCAATGCATGTGTAGGGCTGAGCCAAAATAATTTGGGGTGGGGAGTCTCAGGTTTAAACCCTGGCAAGCAAATTAAAAGGATCAGCTAGCAGCTGATAGAAAAGACCTCCCCAGGAGCCCTGTAGAGCCACTGCCAGTCAGAAGAAAACAGCCTTCCCCACCCTAGTGGCCTCCACATGTTTTGGACTTGATCTCCCCCCATCCCTAGCTAGCATGGCCAATTGTCAGGAATGCTGGGAGTTGTCGTCCAAAACAACTGGAGGTGCCAGATTGAGGAAGGCTAGAGAAGTCAATACGGAGCAAGATGGGCTAAACACCTGTTCTGGTAAGGGTCATGTGTGTGAATTAGCCGTCTTCAGAGGCAGCTTCTTTTAATGTCCAGTCCTTCTTGTTCCCCTTAAGTTGTGCGACCAACTGTGTAAGAAGAATTAGCAGGGTGAACAAGGAATAGCTGGCAAATACAGAATGCAACACTGTATTTGGGAGTGGGACGTTACACAGGGGTGGCTTCCGTGCTTTGCCAGGTTTAATCCGCAGCACTGCCATTGAAAGGACTGTAGCTTGGGAAAAGACCCTTGCCCAAGATCCTGGGGCGCTTTCTATGGGACAGCAACTTCAGGGAAGGATTTAATTTGGGGAAATGAGGATTATGCAGAGCAGGAGGATTATGCAAAGCAGCTGAAATCCAAATGGGGGGGCAATCCTAACTCAAGTTTTGGGGGGTTCTTTGGTCGAGGTGCTCTCGGCAAGCCCACCCCTCTCCAAGGCACTGCCGCCTACTGGCTTGCCCTGTGAACTCAATCCACGCAAATTCCTGGAGAAGGAAGTGACAGTTCCTGATCCATCTCCTCATTCTTGCCGTTGCTTCTATGCTTGGGAGCAGGCATTTGAAAACCCTGAAAATAAAATAAAATAGTGAAAATAATAATAACAGCAGCCTTGGGAGATCTGTTTGTGGATCTCCTGCCTCATGTATAGCTTGTACTCTGACATGTTGTGTGAGAGGGGAAATTCTATCCATGCAAAGTCCTAGCCAAAACTGCTGACCCACCCTGTGCTTTCCCCATCCTCGTTTCTTTCCATATACTGCAACAGATCACTTTCTTCTGACAGCCAAAATACTTGTAAGGGCATCTCCCTGATTCATGCCGACATTGGGTCCTTCTTTGCCTCGCATCTGGGCCACCTCTGCGGCTTGCTGAGGGGTGACTGCGTGGTGTACACTGGCAATAAAACTGTAGAAACATCTCTAACATTGTTTTCTTCCAAGAAGATTTGTTTCCCAGCTTATAAAAGATTGTCTCGGGTAAGCTGGGCCTTTTTCCAAGGTTTATGTCAGGGCTGGGATGATTTAAAGCAACTGCACTTCCTTGGTATTCCTGGTCTGAGCAACGGTCCAGAAGTTAAAGTAAAGCCAATGTGCAACATCGAACTGGGGGCTCTGTGACGTTGGTGGGTCATGTGCGGGGCTGGTAGAGTAGCTCTGTGTGCTACTTTATAGGATATAGTCTTCTGTTTGAAAGTCTGTCCAGTCCAAAGCTAGATAAAGAACCCCAAGATGGGAGAATAGAAAGGAGCCTTGAATTTGCCCATCCACAGCAGACTGAACAGTCACACAGGTCCCCCAGTCACAGTCTCTGCACTTATAAACAATATACCCTAACATTCAGCACAGGGGAGGCAGCATAGGAAGAGGAGGAAGATGGAGGAGTGAAGGTCAAGGAATATACTGGTAGAGATAAGATGGGTTTATTGTGGGTTACTTGATGAACTGATTTGTAAAGCAAAGTGGAAAATCAATAGAAGTTTATGCATTACTTTTTCAAAGTGTCATAAGCCACATAAGAACATCAGAAGAGGCCTCCTGGATCAGACCAAGGGTCCATCTAGGCCAGCATTCTGTTCACACAGTGGCCAACCAACTGCCCATGGGAAACCCATAGGTAGGACATGAGTGCAACAGCACCCTCCCTCCCATGCTTCCCAGCAACTGGTGCACATAGGCATACTGCCTCTGATAATGGAGGTAGCATGTAGCCATCAGGCTTAGTAGCCATCGATAGCCTTCTCCTCCATGAATTTGTCCAATCCCCTTTTAAAGCCATTCAAATTGGTGGCCATCACTACATCTTGTGGTGGCAAATTCCATAGTTTAACTCTGCGCTGTGTGAAGTACTTCCTGTTATCTGTCCTGAATCTCCCGCAAATCAGCTTCATGGGCTGATTCCAGGTTCTAGTATTATGAGAGAGGGAGAAAAATGTCTCCCTATCCACTTTCTCCACAACATGCATAATGTTGTACACCTCTGTCATATCTCCCCTTACATGCCTTTTCTTCAAGCTAAACAATTCCAGCTGTTGTAACCCTCCCTCATAGGGGAGTTGCAGGGAGTTGCTCCAGCTCCTTGATCATTTTTCCCAACTATGCAATATCTTTTTTTAGGTGTGGTGACCAGACCTGTACACAGTATTCCAAGTGTGGTCACACCATAGATTTGTATAAGGGCAGTACAATATTGATTATAAAAGCATATTCCCAAGTATGAACTGTGTAAGCCCCAACACACGCGCACGCACACACGTTTGCATTTTTCTCACTGGAGACATGGGTTGCTTTCTCTATGGAGATTCTATAGGAAGTGCAAGTGGATGCATTAATATTTCTTCTTCCCACATCAGCCACTTCACGGAGCATTCTGATCTAAGCCAAGCTGCATATATTCCACTGACTCATAATGAACCATAAAAGGAAAGAACATTTTAAATGCATTGTGTAAAATTGCATTTGGAAGATTATTTCAAGACTTAACCAACTATGTTTTGTGCATCTACATAGAACGTGTACGGCCACAGGTTTTGTTTATTCACTCATTTACTTGAACTTTTACATTTTATCTTTCTATTGTCACGTTCCCTTGGCCCCCACCTTCCTCATGCACACGCACAAGAAGAGAGGCTTCAGTCTCATGCCTTTAATTCACTATCAACAGGTTCATAACAGATGCAAATCCCAGAAGACTCTCAGGCTACAAAGGAATAACAGCAGGGAATCCAAATGGGAACTAGGATGTTGCTAGCAGTTTGAACAGGGACTTGCTGGCTAGAATAACTTAGGGAGGGAAACCCCTCCCATCCAGTGATGCTCCCCTATGTCGACCCTCATGCATCGCCAACTGAGTCGACCGTCTGAGTTCCACCTCTAACTTTTCCCACTTCGCTCTGCGCCGCAGTCTAGCAGCCCTCAGGTCATGCCCTGAGCTCTCCTCCTCCTCCTGGATTCTCATGGGGGGGGGGCTTCAGGTCCAGCTATCTGGGTGCTAGCATCCTGAGAAGCACGCCTAACCATATCTGAACTGGCGGGGGAGACGTCTCTCCCAGTTCTTGCTGTTCCCCTTCTGAATCTGAACTGCTAACTATCTCCATACACTCAGAATCAATCCTGACATCTATGGGGTAAAAAATCACACTCAAGGCAGCTTGAAAATAAGAATATCAATTGCAGCAAACATGTAAAACCATCTTAATAAATAAACAAAAATGTGGTTTATGATGTAGTTAAAACCCCATCAGAAAACAACATCATAAATACTATATCAGCAACGGCAGAATAAAAACATAATCAGAGGATCTAAATTAGGGATGGACAAAAGTCCCTTACCTGGTCCAGCAGCTTGCTTCGCGGTGGGGGGGAGGCGCTCCGTCCCTCCCCCCGAAATTCTGGGTGGGGGGGAGGCGCCCCATCCCTCCCCGCCGAAATTCTGGCCGGGGGGGAGGCGCCCCGTCCCTCCGGCTGAAATTCTGGCCAGGGGGGAGGCGCCCCATCTCTCCGGCTGCAAATCCTGCTGTCCTGCCAGGACGCAAATGGCGGCGGCTGTAGCCGCTGCCGTTTGCGTCCCTGCAGTCAGCCGTGATAGGCTACGTAAATGTTTACGTAGCCTATCACGGCTGACTTTGGGGGGGGGGAAGCACGTACGCAAATGGCAGCGCCCATGGGCGCTGCCATTTGCGTTCCTTATTTGGGCACGTGTAGTCTACGTAAACATTTACGTAGACTATGGGGAAAATAAGGGCAACGCTATTTGCGTTGCCCTTATTTTCGCAGTAGTCTACGTAAATGTTTACGTAGACTACACGTGCCCAAATAAGGAACGCAAATGGCGGCGCCCATGGGCGCCGCCATTTGCATACGCACTTTCCCCCCCCCCCCCCCAAAGTCAGCCGTGATAGGCTACGTAAACATTTATGTAGCCTATCATGGTGTTTTTTGAAAATCTAACCGTGATAGGCTATGTAAATCTTTACGTAGCCTATCACGTTTGTTTGTTTTTACTTGGAAATGGTGGCGGTGGCAGCCGGTCGGAAGACCGGCCGCTGCCGCACCGCCGCCGGGAGCCGCCGCCACCAGGGACATTCGACAAAGGTAAGTCCCATTCCGGGGGGGTGGCGGACCGTTTCTCCACTAATTTCGGGGGGCCGAATGCGTTGGCATTCGGCCTCCTGGAGATTCGTGGAGCAATTCGCCGACATCCCTAGATCTAATTCTAAAAAACATCCATTGGAATAAAACAGTCTTAAGAGCCTCTTTAAAAGCAGGCAAAGACACCTGACTACAATTGTAGGTTGGTTGTGGGAGAAAAGAGCACACCTGTGGGGAGGAAACATTTCTTTTCTTTTTAAAAATATGAATGGCTTTATTTATACATTTAACATTATACATCTAATATTGAACATAATATGAATTGTGTACAACCCGTAGGAAAAAAATAAAACTATATAACACACATACTAGAAAATTAAATAAATTGACACAACTATGATATAAAATATTACAATATATACTATGGAAAAACTCTTATCAATATCAAAATTATATCTTAGGGAGCGATGCTATGCCCCCCAGAAAGCAATCTCGGTAGGTAAAGGATAGTTTGGTTTCCTGTCTCTGAGGTCGGAGACAGGGCTTCAACCTCAGAGCCAGGAAACTGCCCTCCCTACCCCCTACCCCTCGTAGCCGGCACAGAGAGAACCACACCAGCTAACTCTCCACACTCAGAAAACAGAGTGTAGACACAGGGAAAAGGTGGCGTTCCCAGGGGAGAAGGGGAGCAGACCAGACCACAATAGGATGTATCCTGTGGCCGCCCCAGCCTCCTTCCCTCCCCCGCCAAGGTGCCACCACTAGACAGGTGAAATCGCCCATCTAGCAGAAATGCAGGGCAGCTGGAGTGGGAGGCAAAAATCACCTCCGCTGTCTTCCCACCCTGCACTGGATACTCCGCAGCCGCCAAGTTCAGAGGCTTCCTCAATCCACATAGGATTGAGCCCTTAATTTCATAAAAGAAAAGAAAGGGGAGCAGCTAATATTACATTTTCTGATTTTTTTGTTTGCCATCCCTCAGTCTTATTATCTCTGTTAGTTGTGTCAGTTCTGCTGTTCTCCAGTTTCCATTAACTATTCTGTGACTATAAGGAAGGCTGAGCGCCGAAGAATTGATGCTTTTGAACTGTGGTGCTAGAGAAGACTCTTACGAGTCCCCTGGACTGCAAGGAGGTCAAATCAGTCAGTCCTAAAGGAAATCAACCCTGAGTGCTCATTGGAAGGACAGATACTGAAGCTGAAGCTCAAATATTTTGGCCATCTAATGCGAAGAGAAAACTCTCTGGAAAAGACCCTGATCCTGGGAAAGACTGAAGGCAAAAGGAGAAGGGGACGGCAGAGGATGAAATGGCTAGATAGCATCACCGATGCAATGAATATGGACTTGAGCACGCTGTAGGAGAGAGCGCAGGACAGGAAGGCCTGGCGTGCTATGGTCCATGGGGTCACGAAGAGTCAGACACGACTGAACAACTGAACAACAACAACAACTGAAAGGATGGAGGTGCTTCTCCACTTCTGAACTACCAAAATTCTTGTAGCGCTTAATAAGTTCCAAATTAACTGTCCTTGATCTAAAGCAAACTGCTCTAAATAACCTAACAGAATGATCAGGGGATCCAAAGGTATAGACACATGTACCATCAGTGAAATGGTACACACACACACACACACACACACACACCAAGCTGCAGTCTTTAGGCAACTCCATCAAATATGCTCAAAATCAGCTTTCTGAGATCCACACCTTCAGCACATGTCATCGGTATCAAAATAAATCTTACTCAACCTGGAGGAAGTCAAGCACCATTTATACATGATCATGTAATGGTTCTATCTTACATTAATTAATAAAATAGACGTATGTACCACAGAACATATTTAATGCAGGATGATGAAGCAGCGTTCTAAGAACCTCACTGGTTGATTTGTCCATTGGATTCTGCACTCTGAAATTGATGGCAGTGTTTGACCACGGTGAAACTGTGGGTGGTCCAATGTGCCACCTTGCCTCCGTCTTTGGAAGTGGGAAGGGTGGCCAAATGTCCTACATTACAGGGACAGTCCTCTATCTGAAGGGCTGTCCTGTTCAAGTCTGGTTTAAAGATAAAGACACATAAGAAGGGAAAGCCCAGGAGCCCACCAACAGACTGATGCAGCAGGCACAAAGGTCACTTAGACACAGGGCATATTCACACATCATGACAGCCCACCATGGGTTAATTTACCCATGGGGGCTGTTGTGTTGTGCCAGGTGCTCGTGCGCACCCAGCTTGTTGTGGTTTGTCATGTCGACTGGGTTTGCACAACCCACTAGCCCACACTCAGTGGTTGAGTGTAGGTTGCTGTTGAACCGTGGGTTAGCATGTTGTCTGAACCCAGGACATTTTCCTCAGGGTGGCTTGTTAACCATGCAGTCTGGCTTATTTTTCTTGAACAACCCACCTTGAGAACCAATGGTTTGTTCTTGGGTTGTTCAGAGAGGTTAACAAGCCACACTGCATGGTTAACAAGCCGCCCTGCCGAAAATGTCCTGGGTTCAGACAACACGCTAACTCATGATTCAACAAACAACCCACGGTTCAACAACAACCCACACTCAACCACTGAGTGTGGGTTAGTGTGTTGTGTGAATACAGTCAACATGACAAACCACGACAAGCTGGGTGCGCACCAGCTCCTGGCACAACACAACAGCCCCCATGGGTAAATTAACTCCTGGTGGGCTGTCATGACATGAGAATATGCCTTGTGTCCAAGTGACCTCTGTCACTCAACCAGGTGGCAGGGGTTATTCGAAGATCAGACAACCCTCAAATAACCTTAAAACGAGCCACAGCACAACAGTGCCCAGGGGTAAATGAACCCATGGTGAGCGGTCATGTTGTGGAAACCAGGTCATGGTCTTCCTCACTACGGTGAGATGCATTGCATTTCTATTTAAATGGCAGCAATTATTAAGTGACAGTAAGTAAGTTTGCATCTATACATACAAATGGGGATGCACAACTGTTATGTGAATCCCTGCCCTCCTTTGCCCTCTTTTGGGGGGATGTGTAAGTGGCTACCCTCGAGAAGGGACAGCAGCACAAGGATCAAGGTAAAGAAATGGAGGTGGCAGGGGACGGGGCGGGGAGGAATGAAAGTGAAGGAAATAAAAATGTGGTGGATTTTCTACTCCACAGATCTATTTGGTTTGAAGAACGTTGCAAAATGAGAAGAGAACTGAGGGAACACAGACACTGGTGGAGAAAACTAACTCAGCAATGTCAAGTGCTGGTCCTCTTCACGTTCTTGATATGCTTGATTAGACCCCAACAGTGATGACTCACCGTTTCTGGCTGTGCCATACCAGTGACTCAGCTCCCGGCACCGTCCTGTGTGACTGGAGTTATGTGACAGCCAATGTGGCTGTTTGCCGAAAGGCTGTTGTACTTCCTCCCCCTGCCCCCCCCGGCCCCAAACATGTTTTTAACTCTGCTTTCAACCTTCACTGCAGGGTCAAGGACACAACTGAGGAGCACAGCTACAGCCATTACAACGAGTGTGCGTGCATAATTAAATGCTTAGTGGGAAGGTGCCTTTCAGTGGCTGAATTTGCGAGAGGCAAAAGGGTTCGTCATGGCCCTAAGCAGCAAGGACGAGGGAAGCACAATCAAAAAGAAACATCGACCCCATCACCCACGCAGGTTCATTGATGGGATTGCCCCTTGCCTGAAACACGGCAGCAGGACAGGCGCATAATGCAACTCCCTGCAGACTCAACCACTTCAGCCAGTGAGCAACGAGTATTGTTTATTTCTCCAGCAACATAATGCCTTTAAGGAGCGTGGGCTCCCGTGTACATATTCAGCACTTTATTATTAATTATTCATATTAGTTTTCTGGGCCCAAAAGGACAGCCTGTCCTCTGCCTGTCAGGATGTGGACCCAGGGGGTGTTAAACAAGAGCAAAATGAAAGGGATGCAAAACAAATAAAAATAAAAAATACAGCTGTAAAAGCAAAAACCAAATTAAATATTGGTGCAGCTATCATTTTGTTTGGGTTTGATTGTTCAACAAGACCTGGAAGGTACTGAATTGTGGTGCTTCCAGATGAGGTTTTATTATTTATTTATTAGTTAGCTGATGATATTTATGAATCACTTACATTAACAGAAATTTCTAAGTGATCTATAAAACAATACAGTATCATGATTAAATACTGTATAATATGACTCTATTATAATATGACCTAACTAGAGAAGTTAGGGTGCAATCCTATGGCTGCTAGACAGCGGCTAGATGGCCATAGAATTATTCAGTTTTCAGGAACCAACCTCAGAGCCAGTGCTCGGGGGTCGGTTCCCAGAAAACTGCTTCCCCGTCCCCTCCCCTGCCCCCTCGTAAGAAGCGCTGTTTGTCCCCAGCTCCGCACTCATAAGAGCTGTGTGGAGCGGGAGAAAAGGGGGCATTCCTGGGGGTGGGGAGGGGATGACAGAAGCATCATTATGATGCTTCCTATATGCTGTCTGGGCTCCCCCCACCCCGCTCCGACTTGCTCCAGCTAGACAGCCAAAATCAGCCATTTGGCTGCTAATGCAGGACAGCTGGAGTGCAGAGGAGAAGATCCCCTCCGTGCTCTGCCCACCCTGCATTGGATAGTCGCCTCCAAGTTCGGAGGCAGCCGACGAACCCCATTGGATTGCGCCCTTACCTTCCTGGGAAAGCTTGTTGGGAAAAGTATGCTTTCAGTAGGGGCCAAAAACCCAGAAGGGCTGGCGCCTGTCTAATTTGCCGTGGTAGGGAGTTCCCAAAAGTGGGCACTATGACATTAAAGGCCCTATTCGAGTCATCATGGACCAGGGATGTACAGACCATATAAAATCCACTCAGTTTGTGTTTTGCAGATTGTCAGGAGCCTTTTGTTCCATCATCCGCTCACGGACAGAACTTGTTTTTTTCGTCATGTGGAAAAATATGCAAATAATTCCATAACAGGTTTCATAAGAATTTACATCATTTACCTCAGTACGTTTAGCGTATTGGCCCCCATTCCATTCAACTTTTCCTCAGCAGAAACTTGCATATTTTCCTACGGATAAATAGGCGTACATTTCAGGAAAGTAAAAAAAAACCCGAAAGTCCACGGACTCCACGCGGCTTGAGGGGGTCACTCCACAGCGGATTCTACAGGTCGGATTCTTAGAAATTTGAAGTCATTTTAGGCCATCTCAAATTTCTCCAACATCCCTAATCATGGACAAAACCTCTGAAATTTTGGATGCCACCAGAAGCGTATCTCATAATGAGCATTCAAACAGGCAGGTAGGGTGTCAGGCAATCTCTTACGTATCTTGGTCCTGAGTTGTTTAGGGTCTTGTAAACAAGTAACAAAACCTTAAACCTGGCCTGGCAACTTATAGGCAACAAATGCAGTTCCCTCAGCATAGGTCAGTGGCGGCTGGGGGCTCCAATATCAGTGGGGCAGTGAATCTACTCCAGGGTTCAGTCAGAACTTTGGATAGCTTGCCTCAGCACCTTGGATAGCTCCTTAAGAGTTCTGGCTGGTTCTGACTGAAACCCGGAGTGGATTTGCCACCCCACTGACATCAGGGCCACCAGCCTCCACTGGCATATGTGCAATATGCTGGTGATTAATCGCTCCTGTTACCAGCCTGGCTGTGGCATTCTACACCACCTGCAGCGTCCAGACCATCCTCAAGGAGAGCCCCATGTAAAGCACGTTGCAATAACCCAGTTTTGAAGTTATCAGTTTTGAGGCCACAGTGGTCAAGCTATGAGAACATGAAAAGAGCCTTGTTGGATCAGATCCAGGGTCCATCTCATACAGCATTCTGTTCATACAGTGGCCAACTCACTGCCCACAGGAAGCCCACAAGCAGGACGCAAGCACAACAGCACCCTCCCGCCCATGTTCCCCAGCAACTGGAGTACATAGGAATACAGCCTCTGCTGCGATCCCTCTCCAGGAACGGCCATAGCTGTTTTATGGCACCAGTGCACCATTCATGGAGGGTGATACCACCATCTTCAGCTCATAACCCTTCCATGTTTTTCCACCGCTTCTTCCATCGTTTTCAATCTCTGAAAATCCACGAAGGAGGGAAAGACGGAATAGATGCACAATGCTTTCTCATTGGTAGTGCTGGGGGCCCTCTACCTGGAAGCACCCTCAGTGCTCTAAGTAAAGGCATCACTTCTCAGTCAGTCAATTGCAGGCACAATACTGTGCTGAAGATGCACTGGCCAAGGGGCTGCAAGGTCTGGCAGAAGCCCCTCTGCTTACAGGAAGCCACAGAGGCTGCCACTGAATTGTTTTGATCTTCTGAATAGACTTCCAGAAGATATAGTTAAGCTGTGGAACTCGCTACCACAAGATGTAGTGATGGCCACCAGTTTGGAGGCTTTAAAAGGGAGTTGGACAAATTCATGGAGGAGAAGGCCATCAATGGCTACTAGTCCTGATGGCTTTGTGCTACCCCCAGAACCAGAGGCAGCATGCATCCCAGTTGCTGGGGAACACAGGCGGGAAGGTGCTGTTGTGCCCATGTCCTGCTTGTGGTTTCCTGTGAGCAGCTGTGTGCACAGAATGCTGGACTAGATGGACCTTTGGTCTGATCCTGCAGGGCTCGTCTTATGTTCTTATGCTTACGGAACGTCAGATGTGCTGCCACGGAATTGTTTTGATTTTCTGAACAGACTTCCAGTAGATGAGGTTGTTGAATATAACAAACTCTGTTTCTTACAGATGAGTCCTGTTAGCTTGTGGCACACTCCTTGGTATTCTAGCCAACTACACCTAGGGATGTCAGAGAAATCTGTTTGAGGGGTGGAGTTCGATGGGTTTTCCTAGGTTCAGCCCCCTGGACTTCATTCCTGTTCCCACTGCGGTGCCCGACTTGGTCTGCAGTGAGTCAGGCCAGTTCGCAGATTTTCTGGGCATTTTGTGCATCTTTTGCCCAGCAGGTTCTGCAATTTGTGCAAATTTCTGAGCAACTGGTGCAAATGACATCCATAATTTGTGCAAATTGCTCAGACGTTTGGGCAAATTGCGGAGCCTGTGGGGGGGGAACCCCCCCCCCCAAGTTCCCAGAGTGCAGGGAAAACTCAGCTCACAAACGAAGCTCAGCTCACAAACGAAGCTCAGAAATGTAAAGTGAGTTGTACACGTTGCGGAACTCTGTTGAGTCAAAAAAAAACTGGATTTCCCAGGAATGGGCATCCCTAGGTACACCCAAGAGTCCTAAAGGGCACAATAGATATTCATCTGGGTAAATTCATTACAGCCACCATGACAGATACACTGGTGGAAGATCTTGGATATGCTGGGGGAACACTCAGAAGATATGGTGTTGGAATGACTGGAACAGGGGCGGAGCTGTGGGTGGCACAAGGGAGATGCACACTTATGCCACAGCCTGCATCCTACACCCCTTCAGTACACAGCCACGCACCCATCAACAGCACAACTTTACAACAGGCCTGGACCTTGTGAAACTTGTAGGAATAAAAAGGTTACCACAATAAAATGTTAATACAATGACCAATATAACAAAGTTTTAAAATAATTTTCAAAATAACTGATGTATCATATAATTTTTTAAAAGAGTAATGAATTAACAGTCCAGCATTTTCCATACAAACATAGTAGCAATACTGGTTTCGAAAAAAGCTGTACTGATACAAAATATCCAAGCCCAAATGCATTTTGACATGACAGGCTTTCATCAGTGGGAAAAATCAGAAACCATAATTGTAGCCCTTAGCAGAACAATCAATTTATATGATTAAATTCTCAAAATGGAACCAGTGAATCTTAACTATGCAGATTCGCAGTTTCTCATCCTGAGGTCAGGATCTAGATGCACACGGGGGAAGGGAAGAGCACCGTTCCCTGCTGTTCCTAAGGCATGTAAAGAGATAAGGAACCACCCGGTGTTAATTATCAACAAATAACCACCATTAAACAACCCAGAGGCAATAAAGAGCAGGGCCAGAGAAGATAGATTGCTTCTGTCTGGAGCATCCATATGCCAAACCTCAGAGTAAACAAGAACGTTTTTATAAGCCAGTTTTTGCTAGGGATGGCGGAGAAATCCACCACAGACTCCAATGAGGCCAGATTCTTTAGGATCTGCCCCCCCAGGAGTCTGTGGCGGAACGAACTACCCACTGCCACCCCCCGAAATCCCCCTGGGATGGACCCTACCTGGAGGCAGCTGATCGTCGTCTTCGTTCCGCAGCCATCCACTGTTGGGCTGTGGAATAAAATGGTGTCTGGCGTAGGGGGTGCCATTTGCGTCCCTGCCCTTGGCCATGATTGGCTACGTAAATATTTACGTAGCCTATCACAGCAAAGAGCAGGGACTCAAATGGCACCCGCTACGCCATTTGTGTTCTGCTCTTTGCCGTGATAGGCTACGTAAATATTTACGTAGCCAGTCACAGCCAAGGGCAGGGATGCAAATTGCATCCCCTATGCCGGACGCCATTTGCGGCCACAGCCCAGCAGCAGATGGAAGTCCAGCTGCAGGTAGCCCTGGCCAGCGGCTCCACAGACTCACCACAGAGCGGAGCCGGCCAGGGAGGATTCCGGGGGGAAGGACAGATCACCTCCCCCCCCCCGTGGACTTCCCCAGCGGACTGGTGAGTATGTTCTGTACACCCCTAGTTTTTGCGATAACAGTACTGCAGTTAAAATGTTTCTTTTTGCCCAGGGACTTATATCTTACTTGTAAGGGAGCAATCATATGAGGATCGATGGTCGCCCCCGACCCCGGGGGTGACTACCTATCCAGTGCAGGGCGGGAGGTTTGGTGAGGAGTGGATCTCTTCCATGCTCCCACCAGCCTGCTTTCACAGCTAGACAGCCGATTTCGGCTGTCTAGCTGTGGGACCTTGGAGTGCAGGAAGCAGCGGCCGGACAACAAATAGGATGTGTCACACTGGCATTTCCGACCTCCTCGGCCTGCCCTGCGCCTGAGAACACCCCATTTTCACTGCTCCACGCTGCTCTTACGAGCACAGAGCGCGGGGCTGATCCACGCTGCCTACAAGGCGGTGCGGGAGGGGGTGGAGGTTGGTTCTCCGAGAACCAACCTCTGAGTGCGGGCTCTGAGGTCGGTTCTTGGGAACTGTCCTATCCTATGGCTGTCTAGCCACTGACTAGTGGCCATAGGATTGCACCCTAAGTTATTTTAAATAGAATGGATTGCTTGGTTTTCTGGCTGAAGAGTTGTTGTTTAATTTGCTTTTTAGTGTGTAATTTTTTTGTCTATATTTTGGATATGTTGTCTGTTTTTGATGTTGTATATACTGCCTTGGTATGCTGTGGATGAAGGGCAGTTTATAATTGTTTAAAAACTGGAGGGTGTGTGGTTGGGTGGAGAATAGTCATCCAGTCACATTGCTACAACCGGGCCCCGGCATTTGCCCAGCCATGCTGGGTGCTGATACTCAGTCTGGTAGGAATATTATTGATTTTTTATTATAAATTTCAACAGAACAAAGCAAAACAAACCATATAAGGAAAGGAAAGGGAGAAAAAGTATATTGACGTGATTGAATGTATAAATTTCAATTAATACTTGTGAAATGTGTGTGTGTATATATATATATATACATGAAAATACAGCTTTCTAAAAAATAAAAGAAATTATACATAAACTTCAACAAAAGCAGACCAAATATCCCACCCATTTAAATGTTGAAAGTGTTATTAAGTACAGCTGTGCATGGCTTTGGCTCAAAGCCCGAATAACGAGTCGAAGCGGGCTGTTTGGGAGGTGCGTCCTTGTGGTACGAGGTGGAGCAGAATAGCAACGAAGCACCCCAGAGCAAAGCAGCTTGTATACGAAGCTCCTCATCCAACTCGGTGATTCGTTCTGAGCAACCCAGACAGCCAAGCGCGAAAAGTATCAACTTTGGAAAGTTCGGCAAAGGGTGGAGGAGGAGGAGGAGGGAGGGAGGGAGCTTTGGCAAATGGGAACTCTAGTTTCCAAATCAGGGCTGAACATAACCCAGCAATCTCCAATCAGAGACAGTGGTGGAGGAGGGGGAAGACTGAATAACTGGAGAAAAACGGCTGCATTTCAGAGACAGAGATCATTCTGGTGGTGTTACTTAGGGATATGAGAAGTGAGAAAGCCCCCCCCCCCAGCCCCTGCTCCGCTTGTCGGTTCCTCCCCCTCTGTTGTGATTACCATGTTCTTAAAAAACATGGTGATTGGAAGTCTATGTGCACATAGACTTATACACAAAAAGTGCTGTAAATTGCCCAGGCAGGAGGAAGAAGTGAGGCACACATCCCCGCCGCTCGCTAGCTGTCTCCTCCTTGTGAGCAGGAGACAGCTAGCAGTCCTTGGGGGTGTTTCCACCAGCGATTTACCCCCTCAATTGACCAGGCACAGAGCCCCTTCATTATAGAAGATCCTGGGGGTTAAAATGGGGGCTGGTTTCCATCTTTGTGTTGGAAGAAAGTAAAACAAGGATCCATGAAATCAGAAAGGGATCCTCATGATTTCATATGATTTTTAAAGGGGAGACTCCCAAAACTACCACCCAATCACAGAGCACATCTGCCTCCATGGACTGAAGCAGAAAAATCACGGATCCGTCACTCGTGGGCGCAGCCATGGTGCAAAAACAGGGATCTGAGGCAGGGATCCTCTTGATTTCATATGATTTTTCACACCATTTGAAGTGAAGCAGAAGATCTGGGATCTGCTGGGAAGCAGCAGATCTGGGATTCTTAGTGTGCATATTTGGACAAAGATGAGTTCTGTGCTTTGATGGGGACGGGCTGGGCAGAGGGGACCCAATGTAAAAATTCAGAGGATCCATATTGAATTGAGCGTCTTATCCATGGCTTTATAACATGATGGTGCTATGAAGCCCAAAAATCTATGTTTTTTGTCACTCAATCCATGGGCATATATGTACTCTGTGATATGACAGTGTTTGGGGGTATCTTTCTTGTAAAAATCATGAGGATCCCTAAGGATCCCTGCCTCGAATCCAATTATTTCCACTGTGGCTGCACTGATGAGTGGCAGATCCATGATTTTTCTGCTTCAGTCCGTGGAGGCAGATGTGCTTTGTGACTGGATGGTGGTTTTGTGGGTCTTCCCTTTAAAAATCATATGAAAACAGGAGGATCCCTTTTTGATTTTTTGCATCCTCATTTTACCCAGTCCCCTTTGCATTTACTGCAGTCTTTCCCAGCACAAGCATATGTCTGTCTACTCAGATGTAACTCCCATTGTGCTGAATGAGGCTTGCTCCTGAAATGCAGGTGCATCTGGACTTTCAGGGGAAAGGAAAAAGGAGGGGAGAGGGGGGAGAAAGCCTCTCTTACTGGTTGAGCAGCCCCTGCCAGTCAGCTGATGTTCATTCCAACCCCCACGAGGAAGTATGTTCTGTGAAGCGATTTTTACTGGTGCGGGGAACCTGCTCATGGAACCCTGCATGGGCCACATTGCAACAAAGCTGATTCCTTTTAAATCAAAATCCAGTACTCCTCCATTATCTTCTCCTTCTGTTGTTGTGGAAACACGGCCATAGATAGCCAAGCAGACAGCGGGCAGGGGCCGGGCAGTGCTGAGAGGTATAGCTTTTTGCTTTGAGAGTTTTTGTGGAAAAACTTAAAGTTCAGCTGCACCTAGGACAAAGAGTACCAGGCCACACTGTTTGAAATTTGGGAGGCGGGATCCCCCCCATGTCAGCAGAGCAGCCCCCAAGTTTCATGTATTTATCATGAAAACTGAAAACGTTAAGGCCATTTGTGTTTTCCCATGCAAGTCAATGGGAAAATGCTCAAACCGAGTGGTCTGGATATCTGAATCTCACTTCGGATCTGGAACCGAGTTGAAGCAGAGGGGGTTTGAATCAGTCCGAGTCAAAGCAGGGCTGATTAGGAGGGTTTGAAGCGGCATCTGAAGTGAAGTGAGGGGTCTGTGCACAGCCCTATCATTAAGTCCTCAATCCTTTGCATTATAGAAGCTGGGGGTTTCTCCTTCCAGTGTTGTAATCACAGAATCATAGAATAGTAGGGTTGGAAGGGGCCTACAAGGCCATCGAGTCCAACCCCCTGCTCAATGCAGGAATCCAAGTCAGTGCATCCCTGAGAGATGGCTGCCCAGTGCCCAGCCTCGTCTTGAACGCCTCCAGTGTGGGAGAGCCCACCACCTCCCTAGGTAATTGGTTCCATTGTCGTATCGCTCTAACAGTCAGGAAGTTTTTCCTGATGTTCAGCCAGAATCTGGCTTCTTGGAACTTGAGCCCATTATTCCGTGTCCTGCACTCTGGGATGATCAAGAAGAGATCCCGGCCTTCCTCTCTGTGACAACCTTTCAAGTACTTGAAGAGCGCTATCACATCTCCCCTCAGTCTTCTCTTCTCTGTTATATCAGTCTAAGTTGTCAATATCAGTCTAAGTTGTCAAAAGGGCACAGAGAATCCATTTACGCTGACCGTGTATTAACTTCCAGGAAGCAGGCAGATAATTTAAAAGAATATGTACATCAGTAAATATTAAAGAGTGTTCCCTAACGTTTTTCCGTATTATAACCTCCTCCCAAAAAGAAACAACTATTGGGCATTAAAAGAAGCATTAGCTGTGTTACACCTCCAGCAATTAGCCCACTTAGACAAGCCCTTGCTGAAGAGATGTTGTGGCATCCAATAGACGCAGAACAAGAGTTTTTGCTGACTAAGATGTAGGGCTTCTCAACACAGGGCTTTTATCCTGCTATTGAGATTGGTTACTCATGGAAGTTTGTAGGTCCTTTTCATGATATCATCAACCTCCAGTGCCTCTCTCGTCTCCCGTGCTTTCTGACTATTTCCGCAGCTTTATTTGAAATGGAGATACTGAGGTAATAAAAATGTGAACTGAATTTGTCCATGTAAAGACAGAGTTGCGCTATAACAGCAATTGCCATGTAGTGGCTGTATAATGAAACATATAGAACTTGCAGATAAAGGCAACCCCCAGAAAAAAAGAGGAAGTATGTGTGAAGGAGCCAATCTTAATCTCACAAAGAATATAGAAGCAGAAGCTCTGATAAAGTTGTGGGTTAAAAAGCCTGATGTGGAGAAGCTTGTAACCTGAGATCCATAAATGCTTCAGATACAGGTCTGGTGAGAATATAGGAGGCTACTTTTACCAGATCAGGATCTAGTCCACTACTGTCAATTATGACTGGCAGCAGCTTTCCAGGGTCACAGGCTGAGCTCTTTCCTACGGATCACCTGCTACCTTTTAATTGGAGATGCCAAACATATGCAAATTTTATGCAAATTTCTGTTCTCTTTTGCCCTCATTTTGGTGATTCATAAGCGGCCACCCTATCAGAGTGCTGGGCCAGAAAAAAAACAAATCTATGGAGGGCTCAGGGCAGCATCAGCAGTTGGGTCCTAGTAGGGCCCTGGCAGCTGCCCAAAGATGCCAGGTGTTGACGCCATCTCTGGTTGCTTGGCCACAAGCCAGTCCAACTCTAAAATCTCAGATACAGACCTGGTGTCTGAGGTTATAGCCTGAGTGTGGAAGGAAATCCTGTTGCATCATCAGCTTGGTGATAGGCAGCATCAGATAGAAAACAGGTTCCCAGACTCATATGCTGCCACTCAGACAACTACCTTGAGTCCAGCAAATGGTGTTTCTGTACCTTTTTTCTGGTTCTTCTTGCTTCCCAGAAGGGAGTCTTCCCCTATCTTGGGAAATCCATCTTCCTGGTGGAGAACTGGGCTTGGTTCTTGGCCTCCAGGCCTTGCTCCAGGTCTATCCACCCATGACATTTTGTGAACAGCACTCAGATTTAAAACCACACTCTGTTCTATTTTTATCTTCCGCTTTGGATGTATGGCGTTGTTTGTAGCTCCCTCCTCCGCTTCCCACACTTCCTTGCCTTTTGAGCCAGACATGTCCAACTTTCTGCTCATGATCTAACCCTAAACGTGTATTATTTTATTATTTTATTCTGAGCAGGGGGGCAGGGAGGTAGATGGAAGAGGTGGAAGAGGCAGCAGCATCCCCTGGCATCACCAAAATAGTTGGAAACGTTAGATTTTTAATAGCACAGAATAATGTGCCCTGTGCTTTGCAGCCATTTTCTCATTCCAACCTTGCCACAAGCTAGCAGGATAACTCATTGTCACGGGGCTTCCCCACATGGAGCTTATATCCTGTGATCAAGATTGGTTACTGACAGAGGTTTGCAGGTCCTTTACACGACGTCATTAACCTCCAGGGCATCTCCTGCAGTTTAGGACCTTTATCCTGCCTTTGTAAAGTGAGGGGAAAGTCAGATTTTTCTCTAGGAAGTACTTTACTTGCTGGGTATACTTCTGCAATGGTGCTGTAACAGCAGTGCCATCTAGTAGCTGTAAAATGAACCATATAGAACTTGCCAAGAAATAAAAACAGCCTGTGTCAGCCTGTGTAAAGGAGCCAACCTTAATCCCGCAAAGAATCCAGAAGCAGAAGCCCCAGTAAGGATGTGGGATTTTAGCCTCGTGTGGTGAATCCCGTAGTCTCCAAAATGGCCCCATACCAGTGAGTCGAATGTATCCTGAAAGGTGATTTAAAAATCCATTAAAATACAAGTAAATTGAATGCTGGTTCTGCCATTAATCTTCTCCCTTCCTCTATGCTTCAAATGGGCTGACTGGTGTGTGTGTTTTAACCACTGCATGTATGTTTATTTGTTCATTCATCACCTTATTCGTGAGAAAGGCAGGGAGGGTGTTGTTGCTTTTTAAAGTGCAAAACTGCTTCAGGGATTGGAAGGGCAGAATTCTTGGTGACAGTACAGGAACTAGCCAATCAGCATTGTCCTCAGCTGGCTTCTAGTGCAAACTTTGCCGAACTATGTTGTTATTTTTGTTGTTTGTTTCCAGACCTGGATCCTTGGGAAGGAAGTTGCACGTGGAACAAACACAGTGTGGACCTTCCAGATTGATTGGGGAACAGCTGCTTGACAGACAGCTAGTCTATCTAGCTCAGCTTTGTATGCTCCTAGTGGAAGCACCTCTCCAGAAAGAAGTGTTTCATGACATCACTTCCGCTCTGATCCTTTTGACTGGAGATGCCTCCTGCACGCAAGGATTGAACCTGGGGGGCCCTGCATGCAAGGCCAGGGTGGCCATGTGTCCTACCTTTATAGAAGATGGTCCTCTATTTTGGAGAGCTGGCTGAGGACAGTCCTCTATTTGAAGGTGTCCTCTATTTGAAGAGATGTCCAGTCCAAGCCTGGTTTAAAGTCAAAGAACCATAAGGAGGGAGAGCAGCGTTGCCCATCCACAGTTAGCACCTGGATAGCACACAGAGCAACAGGCACATGTCACTTAAGGGGCATTCCTATGCATGTTTAGAAAGAAGAGAGTCTTACAACTCCCAGCATTCCCCAGCAGCTGTCCCAAACATGCACAGAATTGCACCCTTAGTCAGTCTTCTCCACCAGGGTGAGAGATATTGTATTTCTATTTAAATTATAGTTTGCACCTAAATGTATAAATTTGTATATGCATATTCTAAAAATGTTACATCCGTCTGTCTTCAGCCACAGTCTTCCACGTATGCTTGCTTGTAATGCCACGGCAGTGGCAAAAAGTGGGCAAGGGTCCCATGGACCTCCAAGAGGTGAGGATTTGACCCATTCAACGCTACCCCAAGACTTCAAGTGCAACCTTTTCACCCACCCAAGCTGGGCGCTCACTCAGGCGCTTGGGAGAACTCACAACTGCAGTCATGAAGCTAAACAACCCATAAACCTGTGCAGCAGATGGGTTTATGGGGCCGACGCTGGGTGTTAGCTGAGGTGAATGAACTCCACAGAGTCCCTGCGTGGCTAACAACCCCCGTCTTCAAAAGCACCTGCCAGCCGTTTTCTCAACGGTCAAGTTAACAGCCCTGCGTAACCCAAAACCGGAACAGAAGATTTGTTTCGTGGGGCCCTGGTGCTTGAAACCCAATCGCCTGACCTGCGCTTGTGAAATACCTACTGCGCAAACAGCTCAGAGTGCCTAGAGGTCACTTCCCAAATATAAATCTCTGAAATATTGCACTGCCAGCCCAGCGAAAGCAAACTCGGGCCAACAGCAAAGGGGAAATTTGAAAGCTGCCAAGCCAAATCATTAACAGTGCCGGCCCCAGTTTTTTGGGGGGCCCTGTGCAAAACACCCTCCATGGGCCCCCCTCGCTCAGTCTCCCGACTCTCCCATTGCTACTGTGGCCAGCTCCTCCCCCTCCCCCTCTTCCTCCGCCTTTCTGCTCGCTTACCAAGCAAAGAACCTTCTCTCCACTTCTGCATGCTTGCTTGTTGGCTCGCTCCCTCCGAGCCAGAGCATGTGGTGGGGGAACAAACAGGTCGCCATGGCAAAGAGGAGCAGCACGTCCAGGGGCTCTGGTCAGCACGTCAGCGGGCCCCCCGAGAAGGCGTGGGCCTTTGGCAGGTACCCAGCCATACCCACCCTTGGCAGCAGCCCTGATCATGAAGCGCCATGTCAGGAAGGCTACTTCAAGGGTGCACAGTCCCTGAAGGCCACATCAGGAGGCAGCAGTGGGCAGAGGCGCTACACATGCACACACACACACAAACACATGGATGCTCTTATCTCAGAGCGGAGACACGGAAGGAGTTGACTTGCTGGTGCTCTGCTGAGAGTGAAGAAGGGCTTTCACCAGCCGGCGCTAACTGGGTGACCCCTTTCTTATCTCCAGTCTCTCAGCAGAGATGGGCGCGATTCCCTTGCTAGTACTAGCTTGGAGGTGTGTGTGTGGGGGGGGTCTGGTGGGCTGCCAGAAGTGTCTGGTTGGGCTGCAGGCCACACATGCTGCAACCCTGGGCTACTTAGTACATAGGAAGGATCCAGATTTTCAGGATTACTAGGAATCCATTCCCTGAGTAACAGAGTACTGGGAGTAGGGCCCTGCACTTTAGAAAACAAGTAATGGAGAATGCACAAGGCAAATGAACGGAGAGGAGAGACATGGCTTCTCTCCCCACTACTCGGCACTGATTAGGCGAGTACTGTGTTCAGTTCTGGGCACCACACCTTAAGAAGGATGGAGACAAACTGGAGAGGGTTCAGAGGAGGGCAATGAAGATGATCAGGGGACTGGAAACAAAGCCCTATGAGGAGAGACCGAAAGAACTGGGCATGTTTAGCCTTGAGAAGAGAAGACTGAGGGGAGATAGGATAGTGCTCTTCAAGGACTTGAAAGGTTGTCACAGAGAGGAAGGCCGGGATCTCTTCTCGATCATCCCAGAGTGCAGGACACTGAATAATGGGCTCAAGTTACAGGAAGCCAGATTCTGGTTGAACATCAGGAAAAACTTCCTGACTGTTAGAGCAATACAATAGAACCAATTACCTAGGGAGGTGGCGGGCTCTCCCACACTGGAGGCATTCAAGATGAAGCTGGGCAGCATCTGTCAGGGATGCTTTGACATAGATTCCTGCACTGAGCAGGGGGCTGGACTGAATGGTCTTGTAGACCCCTTCCAACCCTACTATTCTATGATTCTATACACGCCATGTTTTACCCCTCAGTGGCTTTAACACAAGACTCAATTGTTGCATTTCCTTTAGGCAGCTGCACAACAGTTCCTTAGTCAAGGTGTAGCCACAGAGACAATTTGGACTCTCCCACACTATGTTCAGCTCCTCCCATGTTCATGTTTTAGCTGTCACTACAAACACACCCCAGGAAGGCTGCATCCATAATGCAGGCAGCTGTGTTGATCCATATTCCCTTTTTTTTTAAACCCACAGTTCTAGCAATTCGCCTTGCTATCAGGAGCACATCTTTTGTGAAGCTAATGGGTCTTAATTGCACATTCAAGCCCAAGCCACCCAAAAATACTTTGCATTACACCAGGGATAGCTCACAACAACATATTGTTGCTGGGAAAATCCATTTCCCCCCAGCTACTGTAGGGACTGCAGCCAAGCTCAGAGGGGACAGGGAAGTCTAAGGGGACATCATTGTCCATGCTAATCAGAAAGTCCCAATGCTTAGATCCTGAAAGCCCTTACTCCACTACACCTCTGCTGAGATGCCTAACTGTGGTTCTGGGGACAAATAACTGTTCTTTGGTTGCATCTGTTGGGAGCTACACTCCCAAGGTTGCATTCAAGTTGGAGCGGAGAATCTGATATTTACAGGCCTAGTACTTTCTTGAAGATGCGCGTAGAGTTTGTACATAGCTCCTCAGACTTTATTCCATCATAACATCATCACAGCTCCTATCACCCGCAGTCAGCGTGGCCATGCTGGCTGGGGACATTGGAGGCTGGTGGCTCCGATTTCGGACAGGCTGTGAATCCATTCTGGTTTTCGATCAGAACCAGCCAGAACTCCAAAGTAGCTATCCAAGGTGCTGAACCCAACCCTCATAATAGGTTCAGCACCTGGATAGCTCCCTTACAGTTCTGGCTGGCTCTGACTGAAACCCAGAGTGGATTCACAGCCCCACCAAAATCAGAGCCATCAGTATCCACAGGCTGGGGATGATAAGGGTTTTAGTCTGACCCATCTGGAGGTCACCAAGGTGGGGAAAATTACAGTGGCAAAATTACATTATAGTTAAAGTGTTTATTCATGTTTCCATTTCAGTTCAAATTTCCAGCCAATAAATAAATTGATTTTTTTTTCAACTAGAAAATAGGAGCATTGCCTGTGACCAGTGATCATTAGGAGGGTGAAAACACACACAAACACACACACACACACACACACACAGCCTGAACAGAATTCCTAGGATTTAGGAATTATAGAGTGCTCCTTTATGCTTCTGCTGGGATCGTGACACTCAGCATCGGTGTCAAGGATAGGCATGGTGGTGCACCTGCGAAGGACCCAGCAGGGGCCCACTGACAACACCCTCCACCCCATAGTATTTCCTCCTCTTCACCCTCGCAGCCTGCTTGATCATCTGCCTCTGGCTGTGGCCCAGATGACAGTGGTAGTGAGAAGGAGGACAGGAGATGCCACTATCTGCCTGTCAAGCAAGCAAGTGGTAGCAATTATGAGGATGGAGGAGGGGGCCCATTGGGGGTGTCTTGCCCAAGGGCCCTCAGAAACCTGGAGCCAGCACTGTGGAACTGCCTCAGAACACCAAAGCAGACAGAAAAAGTGTCAGATGGGTGCCAAAAGGATATTCCATCTTCCAGATAAGCCACTTTAATTTTAGGTTTAAATGGATATAGCAGCATGTGGGATGCATAATCGAGATATCAAGGGCTTTCTGACGTATCTATCAGCCTTCCTCTCTTTCATTCAAGGAATAGTAAAATTCACCCAGCAGCCACCCATAATCCCATATAATGCTAGCTTATTTTTAAATCCTGCAGACTTTCATCTCCCTCTGTAATTATATCTCCACACTTCTCAAGATGCAAGCTGAGCATTTTTAATACAGGAATACAAGTGCTGGGGGGAAATAAAAAGATGAAGTGGGAAGAGACTGAGAAGTAGATGCAAGGAGAGAGAGTTTTTTTTAAGGCTGAGGAAAAGACCAAAGAGTGTGAAGGTTTTAGGCCTACAGAGGCAAAGAGAAAAATGGTCAGGCTTAGAGGCCTGGGGGTTTTTTGTTGGGAGGAGGTGTCCTTGAGAGGAGTAGTTTCATTTCCCCAGTTAAGTTTAAGTTTCATTTCTTCAGATTTGAAGCAGTACTTTCAGTTTTGGGGGAGGAGGGTATAAAAAGAGAGAGTCAGCAAGACCAGAGCAGTAAGAGCAGAGTCAGTGGACCAGAGGCTAAAGAGAGAGCAGGAAGAAGCAGCCTGGAGAAGTCTAAGTATAGCTAAAGTAAAGGAACTTGCATTTTGCAACTTTTATTTTCTCTTAATAACTTTTGTATCACTCAGCTCTATTGTGTAAATGCCTCTAGTTGTGATTACTTGTTTTAAATTACCAGTAAACTGTTGTGGTTAAACCCCAAGTGTCTAGAGTGTCAATAACCTCACATCCACAGCCTAAACCCCATGTTATTGGAAAAGGGAAGGTTAAAAGAAGAAAGGTGGGACACTAAAGGAGGCAAGAGATCCTTAAGGAGTTGCTCAGGGGGTCCAGGTCATAAGGGGAACCCAGACAAAGGGGTAAGAAAGGTTGTTGTTGTTTGGGGGAAAAAAAGATTATCTGCCTTTCTTCAAGAGACAGGAATATTTCCTGGGTTCTGGGATGTCATACCTATAGCACCAAACCCTATCTAAAGTAATTTGTGAAACACAGGGTTTGTTTTCATACAAAGCACAATCCAGATAAAACAGGGTGAGTGTTAATCTCACTGAAAGCAATTGGACTTGATGTCTTGAGAAAACCCCGGCTGCATCAGAATAAGGATCCATCTAGTTCATCGTCCCCTTTCAAACAGTGGCCAACCAGAAGAACATTAGCAGGGCTTGTGATATGTCCCCAGCATCTGATATTCAGGGGTATACAAAGGGAAATGAGAAGGGAAACAGGGCCATTCCATCAGCCCTGCTGAAAGATGACTTAATGTTTTCCTCTTCCCTCCTCATCCCTTTTTCCTTTTGTGTTGTGTTTTTGTTTTTAGATTGTAAACCTGCAGGCAGGAGCCATCTTGTTTAACTGATTGCATGTTAGCCACTCGGGGAAACTTTTTGGCTCAGGAGCAGAATAGAAATACTTTAAATAAATACTACCCCTGAACATGGATGATCCATTTAGCTATTAGGGCTAATAGCCATTGATATCCTTATCCTCAACCAGGAGTGGGGAACTGTTTTCCTTTCAAGGGTCATATTACCTAAGACAAAACCTGCCTGGGCCAGTATTCTAGCAGTGGTCAAGGCCAGGGTAAAGAATGGGTGGAGATCCCGATGTGAGTTTTGTTGGTAATATTGCAGCCTCTCCTGTTGCAGTTAGTTAGTTAGTTAGTTAGTTCATGGGAATCCTGACCACAGCTAGCCTTAGGATCTTGATAACCTACAGTGTGGGTTCCTGCAATTTCTTCCTCTTTTTCCTCCCCTCTCCCGGTTTGACCTCCTCCTTTGCTGGAGCACATGTAATGGAACACAAAATGGACTGAACAAAACTTTCTTTTGAAACTCTACGCTGTACCTGCATTGTATATGCAATAATATATGCGAGTAAAGCTATTTTCTTTCTTCCACTGAAGAAGGGTATGATCTCTCCTTTATTGTGCTAAGATAGCCTGTGTGCATGTGGGACTGGTAAACGCTCATTCTGATTTGCCTTTTGTTTTCACTCTGCTAATTGCCTTTCTAACAGGAGGCATCATCACTAAATAATCCCATCATCTTTTACCTTTGTTCCCTACACAACAGGGAACCAGCACCACAAGGGGACATTTGCATCCAAGTGCCCTCCCCAGCAACTTGTCCAAGATTTCCCTTCTCAGCTTTGTAGACAGAGACAAGGGCATGGACCCACTCAGGATATCTTGCTCAGGCCCCTCAAAATGTGACTTACCTCTGACTTCTTTTTTAAGGTCTCCATAACTCAGGCGTTATATTGCTGCAGGAAACATGCAGGCCTCCTTGGGAAGAGGAAAAAAAAACACCTCAGAAATCTAACAAATCTGGTTTCACTCTCCCACTCTTTCTAAGTCTCTCCAACAGGAAAATCATAAAGACGTAGAAGCTTCTGGCAGCGTATCTACATTCGAAATGTCAATGTTATTTTTACGGTCATTTCCCAAAATTCTCACCCCCACCTATTGCTGTAGATAACTGGGGCTCTGCAGCTTCTCAGGGCTAGCCACGTTGCTTTAAAAACACACAAAACTTTTCCTGTTCCAGCCAGAAAAAAGGCAAAGAAACTGCAGTTTATGACAGATTCCAGACCCCATGTGAAAGCAATCACCCCAAGGACACTGGGAAAGGTCTAGAAGAAACATAGACAGAGGTCAGCTGGTTCATTTCAAAATTTTGGGGTGAAGGTTCTTATTTGCTCGGGAGTCCTCACCTGTTCTCAGAAGCTCTGTCTGCCACCCATGCAAAAAGGGTTAAATGTTCACCTGCTTCACAGCAAAGATGTTTGCTCCATATTTCAGCCATGAAGCTCACTGGGCAGCCTTGAACACAAGGCCGGCCCTAACATGAGGCAGAATGAGGTGGTAACCTCAGATGGCAGATTCTGGGTGATGTGGAGGGAGTAGCTGTTGGAGGACAGAGCTGTGTGTTCCAGGAGGAGGCCTACTCTGCACCCTATAGCTTGCCAGCTGCCCTCAGGTGCAGTGGAGGATGCTGACCCATCACCAGTGTTGAAGTAAGACTGAACTGTCAGTCCAGATGAGTGGGGCCATAGCTCAGTGTAACAGAGCACATGCTTGGCATGCAGAAGGTCCCAGGTTCGATCCCCAGCCCCTCCAGATAGGGCAACGAAAGAATCCTACCTGAAACCCTGGAGACTGTCTGCCAGTCAGTGTTGACAATACTGGACTAAATGGACCAACTCAGTATAAGGCAGCTTCCTATGTTCCTGTGGCTTCAGTAGGCGGACTGGAGGGAAGGGTGCCATCTTGCTCTTTATCTCAGGCACCAAAATATCTTAGACTATCCCTGCTCGAATAAGTCACAATTTCTCAGCCTAGCTGGCCATATCAAAATATCACTGTAACACAAGTGGGATGCTCATTCTCAGTTTTGATCCAAAATTTGAAAAAGGAGAAGGGAAATGGTCTTTGTTCTGTTAAAGCCCATATGCCAAACCCCTTTGCTTTTTAGCAAAGCCAGAATATTAGTTTCTATCGGATCTAATATGTTTGAATGCAGAGTCCTTGTTACTGTGTATTTTCATCAGGAATTTGTGTTATTGCTTGATGCTTGGCTTGTAATCAGAAATTCTTTCTCTGATGCTACACTCCCTACACTACTCTCTCTATTCTTTAATTTAGCTCTCAAGAACTAATGTTTGCTACATAGCTACATAACCGTCTTGTACTTAAAGTACCCAAACCTTGTTTCCAGCTTGCATATGATCAACTTGATATAGTTTTTATGCTGCATTACTGTTATTGTTGTTATGGTTTACAGTTGTAATGTTTTTACTGTTACTCTTGTTGTAAGCCACCCACCCAGAGATATGGGTGGCATATAAATACAGTTTAGAAAGAAAGAAAGAAAGAAAGAAAGAAAGAAAGAAAGAAAGAAAGTCAGGTCCCTATTGATTTAGTGCAGTCTTCCCCAACACAGTGGCCTGCAGATGTGTTGGACTACAACTCCCATCATTCCCAGTTAGTATGGCCACACTTGCAGGGGATAGTGGAAGTTGTGGTCCAAGACATCTGGAAGACATCGGGGGGGGGGGCGTGATTTAGTGCATCAAAAGAATTTCTGGATTTGTTTCCCCAGACTCAACATTTTACTGAAAACCCACATCACTGACTATGGCATCAGTGAACTCCCAGGGGTTTGGGGTGGAACCTATGATCATCTCATGGAAAAATCTGTCAAAATCTTCCATTTTGTTTATCACATTTGGATCCCACACTTCTTCAATAGAAGCTACCTCATTATATCCGCAAAACATCCCTGTGAGATAAACTAGGGTGTGAAGATATGTACATAAAAGCAAGATCCATTACACTTTGGAAAGCAGCACGCTAACCATGTTGTCATCACTAGTACAACCTTCTCTTGAGGATCAAGCTCAGGGAAGGGGAACAAATTCTGCCAGTCTGAAGCAAAAGTGGCTGTGCAAAGAACTGGTTCGCTGGGTGCCTGTGACAACAAGAAGCACCCTCCCCTCTCTCCCTGGAGCAGAGTTTCAGCTTAAAAATAACAACTTGTTTTTAACAAATCAAGGTGCTGTATGACTCTTCAGATGTATAAACAAACAAATGGCACTTTAAATAGGCAAACACTAGACAGCATACAAAAAACATTAGAGGGAAGTAAAACTGAGGAGGAAATCAGTGTTCACTGAGGAAGCAAGTTGGTACTGGAGACATTCCATAGGGGCGCACATGCTCTTATTAGCTCCTATAAAATCATTACCCAAGAATGCCTCCTTTGGCAAGCATATATGCAATAGAGGGGAGGAAAGTGTAGCCAAAGGGCAGTGAAAAGCAACCCCCCCCCCCTCTTTGTGACAATTCTGGGTAAAACGTATGATAAGCAAAGTGACCATTTACAGCGTAATTGGTGATTACACAATCTACCAAGTTTGACACATTTCCCAGGTTCTACGTAGGGGTTATGATTTTCTCCTATAATTAAAATAGAAATACAAAACGCATCTCACCACAGTGAGCAAGACCAGGTTTGCTGTGGGCCTGCTCAGTCTGCCATCCAGGTGCGAAGTGTTAATGGGCGATTTCAAGGCCCCTGTGCGCTCCCTGCATACAGTTCTTTGTCTTTAAACCAGAGTTGGACTGGACAGCCTTTCAAACAGAGGACTGTCCTCTGTAAGTAGGCACATGGACACCCTTGTGTGGCCTCCTATCAGAAGCTGCTGAGCCAGTGTCGTAACTCGGAACCCTTCCCCGGAGTAATGTAGCTAAGGAAGGGAATGGAAGCAGCTCTTGTACTTTTGCGATGCTAAATGGAAATAGACTTCAGAGACCAAACCAGAGGTTCAGAAGCCATTTTGCCTGTCAAGGCTTTTTGTATTGTCTACCGAAAGTCTGACAGTGCAACGGTAAGTATGTTCACTCAGAAAATAGGTCCCTCTAAATAACTCCCAGGTAAGTGTGCATAGGATTGCAGGTCCTAAGTAGGGATGTCAGAGAAATCCACAACAGAATCGGATGAGTTTGGATTTCTATTAACCTGTCCTGTGGATTCTGCAACAGACCGGCTTTTCCCAAATTGCATGGATTCTGAAGACCTGCTGAGCTTTTTTTTTTACTTTCCAGAATTGTATGCAAATATAGTCATAGAAAATTATGTAAAATAAAAAAAAACACTGGCTTAAAATGTGCATTTCCCCCATAGGATAAAGCATGATGATGTGTGTTTGGGGGGGATTTGCATGGGGGGATTTGAGCATTTGCACAGATGCAAATTTGTGCAAATTTGGGAAATTGGAAAAAATCTGATTCCATTGATGGGTGGACAATGAAACGAAAGGCACCAGGCAATCCGCAAAATGCATACAGAACAGATTTTACAAAATCTGTACATCCCTACTCCTAAGCATGTTTTGCATTGCACCGTGAGGTTGCATTTCTGCACCGATTTGAGATCTCATGGAAAGCCTGGGGGGAAATGTTTGGACCCCACCCCGGGGGGGGGGGCTAGCAGACACAGGGGGGGGATAGTCTCTGGACCTACCACAACAACTACATAAATGCTGCACATCCCTTTGTGTAATGAGGAGGGGAAAAGACACCACATCATCAGTGCTGTTTGCTGGAACATCGGTCACTGCCAAGCATCTGTAAGATGGAGTCGTGGGCTGGGGGATGCTCATTCTTTTCTCTAGGGTCCAGTTAGAAGAAAAGAGGCTGATGGTTCAGCACCCCTCCCAACTGTGATTTCTCTGCTTGACATCACACACATAGCTGTTTAGTCGGTGGGAATTAGGGATGTCGGAGGAATCCATTTGTGGGGTGGAGTTCGATGAGCTTACATTCCTTCAGTCCCTGGGACTTTGCCCTTTTTTCCACTGTGGAGCCCAACTCCATCTGCAGTGAGTCAGGCCAGTTTGCAGATTTTCTGTGTTTTTTAATGTGCGCAAATTACAGCTGAATTTTGCACAAATTGTGCAAATCTTGGCAGCAAATTACACAAGTGTTGGCCTCAAATTGCACGAATTATTTGTGCACATTTCTTCTGCAATTTGGGCAAATTATGGCTCAAGACAAAAAAAAAATATGCAGAACGTTCCCAGAGTGGGGAAAACCTGCAGCCTGCAAATGCAAACTGAGTCAGACACGCTGTGGAAATCCATCGAGCCAAAAAAGAACTGGATTTCTCAGTGATGGACATCTCTAGGGAGTACCAAAGTGCAGCTGGACTCTAGGTTTGCTAAGCATGTGGCCAAAAAGAAATAACAAAAACACCATTCATCTGGTGGTGCATCTAGGACTGGAGCATGGAGGTAATGTCTGGGGCCCCAGAAGCTCTCCGCCAGCCCCATTAGCACCCAGAGAGCAGCGAGTGAGGAAGGCAGCAGGGCAGCAAAAACAAACTCCATGTTATTCCTGTAGTCATGATGGTGCTATGATTTCAGCAAGTTTAAAATGCAAAACTGCACATGCTCAGAGTATTCCTTTCCTTTAAAAAAAAAAATCAGGGCTGGCAAACAGGTTTTGCTTTGCTTTGCTTTTGCCTTTAATATATCAGGAATGTCAAATCCGTTGTAAAACGTGGAATGGTGGTGGCGGGGAGAAGAGAAATAGTAGTTGTGTGCTTCAAAACTGGAGTAATACACATGGCCCTCTAGAGGGATCCCCCGTTAGACCATTAAGCCCAAGGTCTAAAGTGACCTAGCTGCACCATTGCATTCATCCTCACAACAACCCTGGGAGGTGGGCCACGACCCCCATTTTACAGACTGGGAACTGAGGCCAAGGGCTGGCAATTCTGAGGCCATCCAGCAAGTCTACAGCTGAGCAGAGATTCAAATGCTGGCCTCTGTGGTCCGAAGGATTGCCTGCTGGATCATGCTGGCTCTTGCAGCTTTCTGAAGGAAATGCAGAGTCCTGGGTGGAAATGATATGCATAGCAACGCCAGTCCCAAGTGAGAGAAGATGCTTTCCAAGGTCTGGGGAGCTCTTCCTACCCACACTGCCTTTCCTGCCCTCCCCAAGGTTTGCGGGGGAACGAAGGAGGTGGTGTTAGGTGACTCACAATGATCTTTTCCAAGGGCTCACAAAAGAACACTCGCAAAGGCTTGACCCTTTTGGAGAGCTTGCAAAAGTTTGGGCCAAGCGACAGGATACTTGTACTTCTGTCCAAAAATCCATCCATCCTGCTCGCCCCAAGGGTAATGTAATGGAGTACACAACATTTTGCCCTGATTTTCATCAATGTGCACGGTATACAGGTCTGGTCACCACACCCACCCACACATACATTGTAGAATTGGAAAAAGCACAAAAAGGGAAAACTGAAATGATCAAGGGGCTGGAGAAATTCCCCTATAAAGAAAGATTACATTGTCTGAGGCTGTTTAGCTTTGAAAAAAATGCAAGTAAGGGGAGGACATGATAGAGGTGTATAAAATTATGCATGCTGTGGAGAAACTGGATAGGGAGAACTTCTCTAATGATACCAATACTAGAACCCAGGGCCATCCCATGAAGCTGAATGGTGGGAGATTTCGGACAGATAAAAGGAAGGACTTCCTCGTACAGTGCATAGTTAAACTATGGAATTTGCCGCCACACGATTTCATGATGGTCACCAATTTGGATGGCTCTAAAAGGGGACTGGAAAAAATCATGGAGGAGAAGGCTATCAATGACTACTAGTCCTGATGGCTATATGTTAAATCCAGTATCAGAGGTGATATGCCTATGTGCACCAGTTGCTGGGGAACATGGGTGGGAGGGTGCTGTTGTCCTGCTTGTGGGTTTCCCATGGGCAGCTGGTTGGTCACTGTGTGAACAGAATGCTGGACTAGATGGACCCTTAGTGTGATCCATCATGGCTGTCATGTTCTGACGTCATCCCAGAAATTACAGGAGGATGAGGAGAGAGGGGGAAAGACAAACCCAAGATCAGGGGTTAGATGATTCATCTGCTATAAATTCTTTAATCACTTGATAGGCCTGCCTGAAACAGCTCCAGCTCTTATGTTGAATTCTCACATGCACCATTAGAATACCTGGCAGCTGAAAAGCAGCAGCATGGACATTCTCTAGCCAGACATTTTCCGGAATGGGGAAGGAAATCGCCTGATGCCTCTCTCACAATGCACGCGGTCCTTCTCTGTCTTGCTTGCTCTCTGCTATTAAACTCCCTTCCGTTTCAGGGCCCTCCAATGTGTAGAGATGATATCATCCAAGATGATGAGCCAGGCTAGGCAGTCAGAGAAAGAGAGCTTCACACCCAGTGAACTTGCCTCTCAAAAGGGGTAGGAGGACAAATGTCACATCAGAAGCGCTGGGTGGTTGAGCTAGTTGACGTTCATGCTTGAAGTCTCTGTTTTGCTGCTTTTTAAAATTGCATGTTGCTTAATTACTGTCTTTCTGCTCACTAGCAAGTTGAGGGCAACACTGGAGAAGATAGAAAAGCTAATGAAAGTTTATAAAAAGAGAAGCGTGGGCTATGCAGGAAGAGTATATAGGAAAAGTAGTAGAAGAACCTGCAACAAAATGTTGCAGTATGGAGTACTCCTGTTCAGGGTGTGTGCCTGCCAGCCAGCCAGCCCAGTCCAGACCTTTTCAGGATATTTCACTGCATTTCCCCCTCCTCCCCTGGTTTTTCTTTTTTCTTCTGCTTCAACAATAAATGGGCTGTTCACACAACAGCTAACCTACACCTAGTGGTTGAGTGTGGGTTGTTGTTGAACCATGGGTTGGTGTATTGTCCGAACCCAGGACATTTTCTGTAGGGTGGCTTGTTAACCATGCAGTGTGGCTTGTTAACCTCCCTGAACAACCCAACAACAAACCATCGGTTCTCAAGGTGGGTTGTTCAAGAAAAATAAGCCAGACTGCATGGTTAACAAGCCACCCTGAGGAAAATGTCCTGGGTTCAGACAACATGCTAACCCACGGTTCAACAGCAACCTACACTCAACCACTGAGTGTGGGTTAGTGTGTTGTGCGAATCCAGTCAACATGACAATATGCCCTGTGTCTAAGTGACCTTTGTGCCTGCTGCATCAGTCTGTTGGCGGGCTCCTGGGCTTTCCCTTCTTACGCAACGTTATCTTTAAACCAGACTTGAACAGGACAGCCCTTCAGATAGAGGACTGTCCCTGTAATGTAGGACATTGGCACATTGGACCACCTACAGTTTCACCATGGTCAAATACTGCCATCGATTTCAGAGTGCAGAATCCAATGGACAAATCAAGCAGTGAGGTACTTAGGGGGTTGCATGTCTGCAAATTTACATGACCTTTTTGATTTGAACTATATGATTTTGATTAAATCTATTCATCCAGATCTTTCAAATTAGGTATTTTTTGACTAATGTGTATATCCATAAAAATGAATATTATTCCTAGAATTTTTGAGAATGTCTTAATTTGAGAATGCTTATTTTTTAGAATGCCTTAGGGCTCAATCCTATGAATGTTTAGACAGAGAAAAGGCCTACAGCTCCCAGCATGCCCCCAACCAGCTATGCTGGCTGGGGCATGCTGGGCATTGTAGGCCTTTTCTCTGTCTAAACTTGCATAGGATTGTGCCTTTAATTAACATTTCTAGGCCAGTCCTGCAAAAACAGTAAAATATGCTAATAGGTTTTATCTGGGAAAGTAAAATGCCACAGTTCAACAGACAACCCATGGTTCAACAACAACCCACACTCAATCACTGAGCGTGGGTTAGTGTGTTGTGTGAACCCAGCCAATGAATATTCCGTGCCCACCAAACATCTTCATTCCTCACTGAGCTGTTTTTGTGTCTCCCCTCCTGTGAAGGGTTGAGGCCTACAGAAGCAAAGGGGAAAAAAGGTCAGGCTTAGAGGCCGAGGGTGGGTGGATGGGTGGGGGGTTGTTGGGAGGGGGTATCCCTGAGAGGGGTAGTTTCATTTCCCCAGCTAAGTTTCATTTCTTCAGGGTTGAAACAGTACTTTCAGTTTTATGGGAGGAGGGAATCTACAGAGACGGAAAGAGCCAGTAAGAGTCAAAGTCACCAAGACCAGAGCCTGAAGAAGGAGCAGGAAGAAGCAGTCTGGAGAAGTCTAAGTGCAGCTAGGGTAAGGGAACTTGTGTTTTGCAACTTTTATTTTCTCTTAATGCCTTTTGCATCATTCACCTCTATTGTGTAAATAATTTTAGTTGTGATTTGCTTACTTTAATTTGCCAGTAAACTGTGGTGGTTAACTCCTGTGTCTAGAGTGTCAATCACCGCACGCCTACAGCCTATGCCCCACATTATTGGAAAGAGGAAGGTAAAAGAAGGAAGGTGGGATTCTTAAGGAGGCAAGAAACTTTGAGTTGCTCAGGAGGTCCAGGTCATAAGGGGAACCCTGATACCTCCCTATTAGGATTGTTTTTTGTTTTTGTTTTTGTACTTCTGCAAGCCATGGCCTGCTCAAGAAGGTGACAAAGTGAGTGAGTGAGTGAGACAACATGTATTGCTACCACCAGCTCAGGAGGATAGGAATGGCTGGGGGAGAGCTGCAGTCTCCCCTCATCCTCCCAGCATCTGCTGCCTGAGGTGGCTGCCTCATTCTGCCTAATGCTGGGCCGGCCCTATGATTCTGATACTTCCCTCTTCTGTGTGGATGGTGCCATTTTGGCTACATAAGGATCCATACTTGGAAAATGGGTTCACTTTTAATATATATCTTGGCTTCTTCCATCCCATGTTGAAATATTCAGAAAAGCGAGCCAAGCCATAATTCATGTGATTGGAAAGTCTGTGATTTTTTTTCTCCCACCAGGGTTGTTGTTGTTTTAAATGAAAAGCAGTGGGGTGAAGCAGAAATGAGAAGGGTAACTTTTTCCTTTCCTTCTGTATGTCCACTGAAATTAGCTCCCCCCAAGTTGATTTTCCACTGTTGAGAAAAGATACAAAGAACTCACCTCCCCAACCTGCTGGAGCTGGGAAAGGACCTGGGAGGGGTGGATTTTGATTGGACGAATGGCAGAAGGAATAAACAGAAAAGCAGCATTTCTCTCAGTAGGGTGGCCAGTTGCAAAAGAGGGCGGGGCTCCTGCACCTTTAATAGCTGTGTGTCATGCAAACTACACCTGTTACAATTCCATCCATCTGTTAAAAGTACATGAGCCTCATCCGCTTTTGCAGCTGAACCTTGTACCCATCAGTCCTCTGGTCTTGATTTCAAACCCCCACCCACCCCTATGACTGGTTTTCTTCTTTAAGCCATCAACATTTAAGCCCCTCATGTACGGGTGGTGCCAAATCATACAAGCTTTCAGCATCAGCTAAAGACCTAGTAGTTTACCCAGGCTTTTGACTGAATTTTTCTCACTTTTGTTTTGCTGCATCATAGGTTGTTACATAGCTGTTATTGCTCTCCCCTGTTGGATTATGTTTTCTGTCAATGCTGTATTATTTTACTGTGTTCTATTGTTTCTACCCCACTTTGGGATTATTTTGTAATGAAAAGCAGATAATGAAATTTCTTAAAATACATAAATGGGGAATCATAGGATTGACCATTCCACATCATTTGGCCTGGATCCGATCAGTATTTTAAACAGAAGCAGGAAAAAGAAGCCGTGCATATGAATTGCAACTGTTTTTGCAATTCTGCTGTTAACTTGTGAGGTGGGATTTATGCATCTCCTCTGTAGGCTGTAGGGATGTACGAAAGTCACTTACCTTTTAACGAAATTTGATTCGAGGTGGGGGGGAGGCGCTCCATCCCTCCCCCCGAAATTCTGGCCAGGGGGGGAGGCGCTCCGTCCTTCCCCCCCCGAAATTCTGGCCGGGGGGGGGAGGCGCTCCGTCCCTTCCCCCCCGAATCCTGGCCAGCCGGGTATGCAAATGGCGGCGGCCATAGCCGCCACCGTTTGTGTCCCTGCAGTCAGCCGTGATAGGCTATGTAAATGTTTACGTAGCCTATCATGGCTGAGTAAAACAAAACAAAACAAAACACGTGTATGCAAATGGCGGCGCCCATGGGCGCTGCCATTTGCGTTCCTTATTTTGGCACGTCTAGTCTACGTACACATTTACGTAGACTGCGGCGAAAATAAGGGGAACGCAAATAGCGTAGACGCTACGCTATTTGCGTTCCCCTTATTTTTGCCGTAGTCTACGTAAATGTTTACGTAGACTAGACGTGCCAAAATAACGCCGCCATTTGCATACGCGCGTTTTTTTTTACTCAGCCGTGATAGGCTACGTAAACATTTACATAGCCTATCACGGTATTTTTTTAAAAATCTAGTCATGATAGGCTACGTAAATCTTTATGTAGTCTATCACGTTTTTTTGTTTTTTGTTTTTTTTTACTGGAAATGGCAGCGGCAGCAGCCAGTTGGAAGACCGGCCGCCGCAGCTGCTGCCGCCGAACCGCCGCCAAACTGCCCCTGGAGCCACCGCCGCCAGGAAGATTCGCCCAAGGTAAGTCCCATCCCAGGGGGGCGGGGGGGCAGACCGTTTCGCCACCGATTTTGGGTGGCCAAATGCGCTGGCATTCGGCCTCCCCGAGGTTCGTGGTGAAATTCTCTGACATCCCTAGTAGGATGAGCTCTAAGTCCCAGATCCACAGAACTCTCTGTGGTTGAAATGCTCAAGTCTCACTTCATCTGTGATAGCAGAAATAGTGAAAACAATGCCATTCACATAATCCATGTTAGGCATAATTACAAAAGGAACCGAAAATAAAACTGCCAAATCACACTCCCCTTATACAAACCTATGGTGGAACTACACTTAGAATGCTGTGTACAGTTCTGGTCACCACCCCTAAAAAAGGATATTGTAGGGTTGGAAAAAGTACAGAAAAGGACAACTAAAATAATCATGAGGTGGACCAACTCCCCTATGAGGGAAGGTTACAAAATCTGGGACTGTTTAGCTTAGACAAAAGGTGAGCAAGGTGAGTAAAGGGGGACATGATAGAGGTGTACAATGTCATTCATGGTGTGGAGAAGGTGGATAGAGAGGCATTTTTCTTCCTCTCTCATAGAACCCAATGGGGTCATCCCATGAAGCTGATTGGTGGGATTCAGGACAGATACAAGGAAGGACTCCTTCACACTTTAAAAGTGGGCAGAGGTTTGCATAAAATGTACATAGGCTAATTCATATGTATAGATAAACATTTTGAATTAACTTACTAAGATGGCCCAGCTAGAGTCTACCAGCAAAAGAGCCTTCAGTGTGGTGGCCCCCTTCCTATGGAACTCCCTGCCTTTGGAGGTCAAGCAGGTGCCAACGTTGTGTTGCTTTTGGTGCCTCCTGAAGGCATTGCTATTTTAAGAAGCCTTCCTTGTGTGACCAGCCGCGGTTTATTAAATTCAGAATTTGGTTCTTTTAAAATGTTGTAATTGTTTTAATATGGTGTTTTATTCTTTTATCTTTGTTGTTTACAGCTCCAAAATATTTTGATGTGGAGTGGTATATAAATATTGTAAATAAATAAATGAATAAATAAGATTTAAATAGAAAGACCATGAATCTCACCATAGTGGGGAAGACTGGGGTCAGCGCTTGCTCAGTCTGTTGTCCAAGTGCTAACTATGGATGGGCTACTTCAAGGCCCCAGGGCTCCTTTCTTATGATTCTTTATCTTTAGATGGGGGTTGGACTGGATGGCCCTTCAAACAGAGGACTATCCTGTGACAGCTCTACAAAGAGAGGACTGCCTCCTGTAAGGTACAACAGACGGTTAGCTTAGTGGAAGGAGGCTGTGGGTGGAGAGACACAGGTCAAGAGTGGCAGGTACTGAGATGACTCATGGGGGTGCTCTGTGCATCTATCAGAGAGGGAAGAAAATTACCCATCAGGGAGACAGGATCAGCCCTGTGTCTGAAAATCTATTAAGGCACATTACTGGCTGGGTAAACAGGAAGTACTTTTGCCAGCTAAAGCCTCTTAATCCACATCCATTTGCCAGCTGTATTTGTATTTAGGCCAATTAGAGGGGGAAATTACACAGAAGTAACCCTTCCCATGCTAGTAAATATATCTGTTCACATAAATATACCCTCTACAGTCACCAACAAGGGATTACTGCTGCCTAGAAAACTACGCACTCTATGCGCCTCTCATGGCTCTAGCTCTGGGGTAGAACATAGGCTTTGCATGCAGAAGGTCTCAGGTTCGATCCCGGGCATCTCCAGGTAGGACGGATAAAACTCCTGCCTGTTCATGGGATTATTTAGCAATGATGCCTCCTGTCAGAAAGGCAATTAGCTGAGAAAAAAACAAAAAGGCAAAACAGAATGAGTGTTTACCAGTCTCCCACATGCACACAAGGTTATCTTACAATGAAAGGAGACCGCACCCTTCTTTGGTGAAGAAAAGTTAAAATAGTTTACTCACAATATTCTTGCATATAATGCAGGTACACTGTAGAGTTTCAAAAGAAAGTTTGTTTAGTCTATTTTGTGTTCCATTACACAGGTAGGAGAAAGAGAGCAAACATACTTGCTCCTAGTCATGCAGGAGGTCGGGGCACGGGGGGCGGGAGAGGAGGAGCAAAAGGAAGAAATTACAGGAAACCACGCTGTAGGCTATAGAGATCCTGAGGCTAGCTGTGGAGAAAATTCCCATTAACGAACTACTGCAACACTGCCCCCTTCCAGTAACTTGCAGACAAGTATGCAATATTCCCAACAGCAGTCAGCGCCAATAATATTGAGTTAGATGGACCAGTTGCTTGAGTTGGCACAAGTTCTGCGGCTGTTCTGAAAACAGCAATAACATTGGGAATAACTATTCCTAAAGCTAAGCTTTTGAAACCATGTGGGGGGGGGAGGGTGTCCCCAAATGTTTTGGACTCTCCCCCTTGTAATGATCTTTTCTATCCTAGAAGTAGGAAGCAAACATATTTATGCCCATGAGAATGCATGCTCTGCCCCATTCCTGGTTTCAGAAAAGGCGTAATCAAATCACAGGAGGAAAAGTCTATCAACGGCTACTAATCATGACAGCCCAAAACGTTCAGAGGTAATTTACCTCTGGTTACCAGATACAGGGTAATCACATCCTGAGGGTGGCCTTCCTAGAGGCATGTGGCTGTTCACGGTGAAAGGCAGGCTGCGAGACCAGGGGTGGGTGGAAAACAGATCTCAAGATGGTTTGGACTTTGGCTTCCAGCATTCCTGACCATTTAACTGGATGTGCTGGCAGGGATTTCTGGAAGTTGAAGTCCAAAACATCTGGAGATCTACCTTCTGCCCACCTTGTGCTAGATTACATGAATCTTGGGGCTTCTTCACATGGAGCTTTTATCCTGCTATTGAGATTGCTCACTCATGGAAATTTGCAGGCCCTTTAGATGGTGTCATGAATCTCCAGGGCGTCTCCTGCACTAAATGACCTTTATTCCATTTTTCAATAGATCGGAGATAATGCTTGTGTTCTGCTTGAGTTCCCTCCATGAAAAAGTAAAAGCCGCAGGAAGAGGAACTAGACCAATGAAACATATGGAAGACTCAGATAAGGGGGAGGAAGAGGGGGAAAGCGGGGGGGAAGGAAGCACGTGCAAAGGGAGTCTGTTGTGATCCTGCATTTAAAATGGAAGCAGAAAGCTCCCTTTTAAATGCAGGACTTTAGGCTGGTGTAGAGATGCTCTTGGTTTGATCCAGCAAGGCAGTTCTTAGATCCCTTAAGCACACTGAGGATCACATAACACAAATCAGTGATGCCTTAACTTTTAAGGGAACCTGAATATGGCCTCTCACTTTGTCAACTGAAGACATCTCTCTGTGGCAGAGCACCCGCTTTGCATGCAGCAGGTCCCAGGTTCGATCCCTGGCATCTCCAGGTAGGGCTGGAAAAACTCATAGAAACATAGAATAGTAAGGTCAGAAGGGGCCTACAAGGCCATCGAGTCCAACCCCCTGCTCAGTGCAGGAATCCAAGTCAGAGCATCCCCAACAGATGGCTGTCCAGCCTCGTCTTGAATGCCCCCAGCGTGGGAGAGCCCACCACCTCCCTAGGTCATTGGTCCCATTGTCGTATTGCTCTGACACTCAGGAAGTTTTTCCTGATGTTCAGCCGGAATCTGGCTTCCTGTCACTTGAATATGTTGTCTTGCTTGTAAAAAGGCTTTGATGTTGCTTCTAAAGAACTACGCAGGGACTAATTTGCATGCCCCCTCCCCAGCCCTAAACCTTCTACAGATGCTCTGCCATGGCTTCTATGTCCAACAATAGACATATTCTTAAGAAGAATTCTTACTTCTTAAGAACGTAAGGAGAACCATGCAGATTCAGACCAAGTGTAGGCAGTTTCAAGCGGGAGTTGTAGGCAACTCCTGCTTGAAACCCTGGAGAGCCGCTGCCAGTCAGGGTTAGCATCTCGATGGACCAAGGGTCTGACTTGGTATAAGGCAGCTTCCTAATCTATTGTAAGCCACCTTGAGAATCATTTGATCGACAGGGAGAATATCAACCTGCTAAATATATTCTGAATGGTCCATTATCCTACTGCTCCCGGACAGATGCTTTTGCAGCCTGTGCTATGCTACTTTCCCACAAATGGCTGGAGCTGGTACACAGTGCCTCTGCAGACAGGCCGACAATGGCTGACTTTTGAGTTTCTATTAAAAACCCAGCTTTGGGGGAACTCAGATGCCTCACCTACTCCTACCCTGACTTCAACTGCAGAAAGTTCCACAATGCCCCTTTTGGGATACCCTAGCTGCCGCCTGTAGAATAGAACTGGCTCCAAGACTCCCATGACAGCAGGCAGGATTAGTCCCTTTCCAGTAAAGAGCAAGCGTGCCCTGGAGCAGATGTCTCTTCAGATGCAGCTCCCATTATGCCTTCTTGTTGCAACCACAGATACAGACTATGAATGTCCATTTAAGAGCTGACCTCTGTCTTCCTGATACATATATACATAATCGTTTCCAGCCTCATTTGTCTTGAAGAGTTAACAAAACATCTGGCAGAATCACTTCCCCACACCAGCTGGGGTCTCGCATTTACAAGTGATGCTAAGCCCCAGGCCCTGTTGGCCCTGATCCCAAAGCAGAATTCTACCTCCCAAAGTGTTTGTTTCCAAAAGAAAGAGGGTTTTTGGTTTTTTTTTCACAAGGGCGGGGTAGAAATTGCCCATCAGGGGGAATTGCTGTCCACCTTCATTCTGATCCAGACATGTGTATGTGGATCTTGACTTCTAGCCTAGTCAGTGCCAGCTCCAGGTTTTTGGGGGCCCTTGGGCAAGACACCCTCCCTGGGCCACCTCCCTCCATGAGTCTGCCTTCTCACTGCCATTGTCACCGGCTGCTGCTGCTCCTTCTCTTCTTTTTCATCATGGCTCCCACTTGCTGGCTAGATAGGCAGAGAGCCAGTGAGCAAGTGGGCAGCGGCATCTGCTGCTCCTCTTCTGCACCCCCACCAATATCTGGGCTAGAGTGAGAGGCAGGTGAAGAAGCAGGTTGCAATGATGATGAGCAGGAGCAAGTCTAGGGGGAACTTAATGGGCCCCTGCTGAGATGTGGGCCCTTGGCAGGTGCCTGAGCATGCCTGCCCTTGACACTGACTCTGAGCCTGTTGACTCTTAGAGCTGCGTCAGCAAACTACCATCAATAGTCAGCCTAGAGAAGTGAGAATTGGTCTTTCTCGGATGACTTCTTTCCTGAATTGCTTGTACGTTTCCCCCCACTTTATCTTTCAGTGTTTACCAATAAAAACACTCTTTTCTTCGTTTCAGTGATCCACGCTGGCGCAATTCCAGAGCTCGAGAAAAGTCCCAGTCATCTAAATGCCTGAGTAACATTATTGATCTGAAGATAAGTAGATACCGTAGAGAGCTTCAGCTATTGGGCGGTATAGAAATGAAATAAATGAAATAAATAAATAAATAAATAAATACCATCATCTATGGTTGGAATGACTCTACACAAGCCTTCCCCAACCTGGTGCACTCCCGATGTGTTGGGCTTCAACTCCCATCATCCCCAGCCAGCAGGGCCCTTGCTGGCTGGGAATGATGGGAGTTGAAGTCCAACACATCAGGAGCACACCAGGTTGGGGATGGCTGCTCAACACATGGTCACAGTCTTGCATATAGGGGTATGTTCTCCAAAAGGATCTCTCCCAAGGTCATCCCTACTTTGGAGGAGAAACATCCATTAGGGGTGGGGTCTGGTAGGTAGCAGTGGGGCCAGCTCTAGTTTTGAGAGAATCAGGTCTGGAGCTGCTATTCTGATTTCCCATAATGCCCCACAGCAATGCTGCATTGGGGTGCATTGTGGGAAATTTAAAAGGCTGCTCCTGCCTGCCACTGATCAAAATGCCACCAGGTAAACCCACACAGCACCACCAAGGTAGGTCTTGTCCCACCAGCAGCCACTTTGCCAAGGCGGCCCTTCGCCAAAGGTTACCCGGTGGCAGTGCTGGCACTTTGATCAGTGCCAAGTGGGTGCCACCATTTACATTTCCCCCAGTGCTGCCTTCCCCCCAGTACAGCATTGCTCTGGGGCACTGTGGAAAGTTAAAATAGCGGCTCCACAGACCTGGGGCACAGGGCAGGCATCGGCACCAGTGGGCACTCTCGGGCACTGGGGCATTGGCAGTTGCCCACAGGTATGTCAGTGGGCCTGAGCAGCACCGAACTGAGTCAGCAGTAAATCCCATAGGAGACATTTTAATCAGTACTTGGAAATCCCTATGTAACAGGGCACAGTCAGGTGAGTAGATTTCTGACAAACGCCTCCTGGGGATCTTTCTCTCACCCACTCATACACCCACCCGCTCCTGCTTTTTTTCCTAGCGCAGTACTGTTTGGCAAATTAAATCAGCACCATCCATGCCACACACAAAACAGAACAGCTCAGTAGAGAAGAAATTTTTTCTTTTTATTTTTTTCACTGACATGTGATTCCAGTGCAACAACAGTGTCAGGGAATATGAAAAACAAAACGTATACAAAGAATATCTTTATGGCACTTTGATAGCAAAGATGTCAGCTTCGTACAGCTCCCCAAATAAGGGTTCCATCCTTTATTTACAGAGCTTCATCACAAGAAGACCAGTTCCTTTTAAGAGAAGAGATGCAGCAGCAGGATGGAGTGTGCTGGGAGACATTATCGAGTTACAAAGCGTCTGGTGTAAAGAAGCTTCCAAAAAATGTTCACCGATAAATACATTTCTGTGTGTAGAACTGCCACTAACAGCCAGTGTTTCTGCAGCTGGCTAATCTCCATAATTGCTAGTTTCAGGCATAACATCTGAAGTGGGGATTCAAGGGAAATTTCCCAAGACATTTTGCTGCCTGAAGTAAAGAACAAGATGGCGTCTCCTCCCATTCCATGAATGTAAAGCCAACTGAACTGGCAGAAGAATCTGTCCTCAACCGTGACAATGGGGCAGCATCCTTCAGTGTGCTTGAAGGGGGCACAAAGGGCCTTCAGGGCCCCTAAGGGGGTGCAGAGCAGGCTGCATGACACACAGATCTTTCCTGTCGTCTCCAGCATCTGCCCCACTGTGCCTCATGGTAGGGCCAGCCCTGAAGATTATAGCGGGTGCTTCTGTGACGAGACAAATTGCAAGGTGCATTTTTCTTCCTAGTCAAGGAAGCAGCTGCTGTGATCTTCCGCATGTCCACACCTTCAGACTTTAATTTACACTTTCAAAAGCAAATGTTTTAAAAACAAAACATCAGAACCAGCTCTGAGAGTTACCAAACCCAGCTTAACCATGCAAAGCCTGCAAATTTTCCTGTGTGCAGAAGGAATTGACCTCGGGTGAGTTTGCTCACATTACGCTGCTCATGTGGATAGACTGGCACTGACATCAGCCGTGGTTTGCGGGGATTTAGCCATCTTCAGAAATGCCTGCTCATAGCTCTGATTGTGTTCTCTTTGCTCCATAACCCCCCATCCCACCCCCAGCCTCCAAGCCAAAGAGGGCTTTGCTACTTGTTAGCATCCCGTCACCAGGTGTCTTCTCTCTGAAAGTGGGACTGGTAAACAGAAGAGGTGGAAAGCTGACCACTGTCTTTCTGGCTATCCTGAAAAGGAACTGGTGGGCTCCTGATTGGAACAGACATAACTACAGGTGATTTCAATCTGGGGCTTTTCTACATGAGGTTTTTAACCGCCACCTTTGCTGAGGCGTCTGCTTCTGAATTTTCTGTGGGCTTAAGATAGGGTCCTTTACACATTTTTTTTCCAGGAGGGGTTCTCCCCTTTCTTTGCCTTTCTACATGTTCCATTACACAACCACTAGGTGGCACTGTGGCAGAATGGAATTGCACAAATACACTAGGGATTTCATGCCACCATTCAGAAATATACCAGACTTTCGTTGTCAGAAAAAACATAATGCTGAAATGGTTGCAAAATATGGGAGAGGCCTGGAGGATGATGATATCGTGTAAAGGACGCTCAAACTACCATGAGTGAGGATCTTGAGCTCATAATAACAGCCTTGTGTAGAAACGGTCATGGACAGTTGTGGTCACCCCATCTCAAAAAAGAATATTGCAGGACTAGATTTATTGAGCTTGAAATGTGCAAAAGGAGCAAGCGAACATGATCCAGAGGCAGGGGTATTGCTAGGCTTGGCCCCATGGAACCCTGGTCTAGAATCTATTTCCAAGTCCCAATGAAGGTGTGTTTTTTCTCACCTTAATTTCCATGCAGAGGCCAACTTTCAAGGGAGATCACAGCTGGGGAGGGAAGGGTTAACTCTCTTCTTCCCACCTGCTGCAACACAGCCACACACCAAAAAATGTTTCATTGAATGGCAATTAAGCTTGGGGGGGGAGTTCTCCTTTGGTTTCAGATGCTCTGGGGCAGGGTGAAAATTAACTGCGTTTTTTTATATATATATATTTGAGATGATCAGGATGAGAAATGAATTAGTTGGCTTTTCTTCCTGTGAAATTATTTAAATAAATCTTAGTGATTATTTCTAAATTTGCATCGATAGACAAAAATACAGATATTGATATAAATTACCATACACAGATCCTTTGCATATTTGTGTCCTTTGGACCTGGGCTCTGAAACTTTTATGAGCCTAGCAACACCCGTGGGGACTGGGAGAGACCACAGCTCAGCCGTAGAGCCCTTGCTTTTCATGCAGAGGGTCCCAGATTCAATCCCATCATTTCCAGGTAGGGCAAGAAAAACTCCTGCCTGAAACACTGGAGAGTTGCTGCCAGTCAGTGTCAACAATATGTGGCTAGATGGCCCAAGGATTTGACTTATACTAAGGCAGGTTCCTAGGTTCCTGGACCACCTTTTCTATGAGGAAAAACTATAGCATTAGGGCTTTTTTAGTGTTTTAAAAACATGACTTTGAAAGGGTGGGGGACATGAAAGAGGTTTATAAAATTATGCATGGTGTGGAGAATGTGGATAGAAATACTTTTTTTCTCCCCATCTCATAACACTGGAAGTCAGGGTGATGGCCGCTAAGTCAGGTGGCTTTCAAAAGGGAATAGACACATTTGTGGATAAGCAAATCAATAGCTATTAGCCATATTGGCGATTTGGAATCTCAAGATTCAAAGGCAGCTGCTAGGGAGAAACAGCAGGAAAGAGCTGTAGCCTTCAAGCCCCGCTGGGGCCCTCCATAGAGGCATCTGGTTGCCCTCTGTGGGAAGGGGAATACTGGACTAGATAGGCCTTCGGTCTGAGCCAGCAGGGCTCGTCTTATGTTCTGATCAGACTACAGTAAACACCCAGTAAAATAAAGGAGGGATGGTTGCATGTCCCAGATGTGTTGTCTATCTGCATTGCATCCATTTGGGCCACACCACATCTGGATGATTTCTATTGCAGCCAACACTAGAGGGATATAATGTGATTAAGAAGACAGAACTGGGCAGCAAACCCATTGTGATGCTCTCCTGTGACAGTGATGCGATGGCTGGAATGACCCAAGCCGGCCACCCCCAACCTGGTGCCAATGGGCCATGCGGGCCGTGGATGATTGGAGTTGTAGTCCAGCACATCTGGAGGGCAACAGGTTGTGGACTGCTGTTCCAAACAGATGCCTTTTCCCCCTCGGCTGGAAGAAGGAAGCCTCAAAAGCAGAAGACATTTGCAGGTGAGGCTGACTTTGCTTTTGCTAAAGCCGTTCTGAGGACTTCTCAGAACTGCGCTAGGCAAACGCCGCCGCTAGTGCATCGGGTGCTTCCGCCTTCTGAGAACTCCACTGAATTCAGCTTCTCGGAAGCGGAGAGAAAAGGTGTGATTGGGAAATCAGCCAGATTAGAAGGTCAGGCTCAGCACTGCACCCTCCGGGGAGGCATTAAGCCACCAGTCAGGGAGCTTTGCCAGTGACGTCGGCTGCAGCAGCAACACTTAACACCCTGCCAGCCACACAGAGGTAAGTCAACGTGGCCAGCTGCTTCCCAAACCGGAACTTACCCAATGCTGCCTCTACCATCTGCACTGCACTAGCTGAACGTGCTGGAAGCTCTCCGACACTTTCCTCTGGAACAGCCTCTTTTAAAGGGCCGATTTGGAGACAATCAGCAACGCTGCCATGAAGCTGCCTTATATTGGATCCAGCACAGCCCTCGCCAAACCAGCGCCCTCCAGACGTGTTGGACTACAAATCCCATCACCCCCACCCAAGGCTGGTCATGGATTATGGGAGTTGTTGTCCAATGCATCCAGAAGGCTGTCAGGTTGGGGAAGGCTGATTAGTCTGACTGGCAGCCACTCTCCAGGGGCTTGGGCGGAGGGAGGGATCTGCTCAGGACCTGCTCCCTGATTCCTTTTCAGCGGGAGACACCAGGGACTGAACCTGCTAGGACCCTTTTGCATGCAAAATGTGCACTCAGCCACTGAGATATGGCCCCTCAATCAAGGGGTAATGTTATCCTGGGCCATACAAGTTCAAGCTGCAGGCAGTTGTGGAGGTGGGGGCCATTATGAATGTGCACGTGTAAATGTTCCTCCACAAAAGAATGCGGAGGGAGAAGCACATCACTGTCCGTAGGGAGAAAAAAAGTCCGGGGGAAGACTGGGGCCGTATCTTTCTCCAAGCTTGCTTTTCACCGACGTGTGGCAGCCGTGACTTCTCTCGACAGTCTGTCGAATACATTGCAAGCATGCTTCACTTTCATTTCCTACCTCTCTAGCTTCATGGGAAGAGGAGAAAATAAGAACATAAGAAGAGCCCTGCTGGATCAAGCCAAGCGTCCATCTAGTCCAGCATTCCATTCACACAGTGGCCAACCAGCTGCCCCAGGGAACCCACAAGCAGGACCCTGCTGCCCATGTTCCCCAGCAACTGGGAAAAAAGAGGTGTACATGTCTCTGCAGCAAAAGAATCTAGAAAAACAATTGGGGTTTGTTGCCAGGAAGGGATATTTTGTCGGGTCCAACTGCTGGCAAGGTCTGTGGCTGGAGGAAACTTTGGCCTGAAGTCTGGATACATAATCACGGAGGCCTCCTTCCCCATCTTGGTGCCCTCCAGATATTTTGGACTGCAACTCCCATCAGCCCCAGACAGCATGGCCAACAGTCAGGAAAACTGGGAGTTGTAGTGCAAAATGTTTGGAGGGCATCAGGGTGGGGAAGGCCTAACGGGGACAGTGGCCAGATAGAAGAGGTGCAGCAGATTTGGGTGATCTATAGCAGGCAGAGGTATGGCACTGGCTTGCCAAGATCACCTGATTGCCAGGAGGGCGAGTTAACAAATACTTATAATGAATTAGTTGAGCTCCACAGATCCTGACCTATTTTCGGTGCCCCTAAACTGAAATTCTAAAGCAGGGGTCCTCAATCTCTTTAAACCACATTTAGAATATTGAGGGGAAAAAATATTTTTAACATTTTAAGAAATAAAATGAAAATCAGGAGGGACACAGAGCCTGGAGGTGTCTCTGGACCCATTGGTATGTGTCATTAGAGCAGGGATGCTGAACATCTTTCAGGCCGAGGGCAGAATTTTGGAGAAGCTCTGGGGGCCACATTCCAATGGTGGGTGGGGCCAGAGGCAAAAGGGGGTGAGGCCAGAATAAAAGAACTACCAGCCTATTTTAGCTTGAAGCTATTACTGCTGGTAACTAAGTGCTAGGAGAAGCATTTCAACCCTGTTGTGTGGCGGGGAAACAGTGCAAAAAGCTGGAAACCACTGAATGATCAGCAGTCGGGGGAAAGGGGGTGGGTCCAGGAGGAGGGGGACATGGCCTTCTGGGGAACATCAGAGGGCCAGATTTGGCCCGCGAGTCTGAGGTTCAACACCTGCATTAGAGGCATGAAGGAGATGGAAAGCAGAGTGCCCCCCACGGCAAAAAAAATGCACCAGCTCCCAAAGGTAAGTATGTCTGTAGGCATCCTAAGAGTTTGAAGTTCATTTCAGGGATGTCAACAAAACGGTCTAGAGATCTCTCCAGCTCAGGAAATGCCATGCATTTCACTCAGTTGCTCAGGGTCAAGGGGGTGGGGCAGTGGGGGTGGGGGGCATTTGATTACCCAGTACACAGAAACAAACAGACATGCTGTCAGCAGCCTAAGTATAGAAAGCCAGCCACCCTCTTGCTACAGTGAAACAGCAAGGGGCTAACCCCGGCAGGTTCCTTGCTCTATTCTTCAAGAAGACAAAGGGTTTCCCCAGGTGAACAAGGTTTTCTCTCTCTCTTTCTCCTTCTCTCGCTGCACACCCACCATACCCCACCATTCTGTCAAAACTGAGACTATAATGAAAAGAGAGCTGCTCTGTGTTCTGTTCATATTCTTGAGTGAGAGAACAAAGCATTAAAAATGGCCAAAAGACTTCCTACAGAAGCGAGGGAGGGAGAAGGCATAGGAGCGGTAAACCCTGGGTTTGCGTGGTTTGCGTTTAAAGCTATGGTCATGCTTGATGGATCTGCCTCCCTCTCTCTTTGAAATACACGGACCATGGTTAAATAAAGTGAGAGCTAAGCTACAACAGGGGTGATCTTCTACTCACACATGTCATCTAGCCTAGTTCTCCAGCTTGCAATATCGCTACACTGTCTGCTAGTAGTATCTCTGCCTGCTATATAGCTCCCCTACCTGCTATCGTACCTCTGCCTAGTAGTAGTATCTCTGCCTGCTATAGAGCTCCTCTGCCTGTTATCGTACCTCTGCCTAGTAGTAGTTCCTCTGCCTGCTATAGAGCTCCTCTGCCTGTTATCGCACCTCTGCCTAGTAGTAGTACCTCTGCCCGCTATAGAGCTCCTCTGCCTGATATCGTACCTCTGCCTAGTAGTGGTACCTCTGCCCGCTATAGAGCTCCTCTGCCTGTTATCGTACCTCTGCCTAGTAGTAGTACCTCTGCCCGCTATAGAGCTCCTCTGCCTGTTATCGTACCTCTGCCTAGTAGTAGTACCTCTGCCCGCTATAGAGCTCCTCTGCCTGTTATCGTACCTCTGCCTAGTAGTAGTACCTCTGCCCGCTATAGAGCTCCTCTGCCTGTTATCGTACCTCTGCCTAGTAGTAGTACCTCTGCCCGCTATAGAGCTCCTCTGCCTGTTATCGTACCTCTGCCTAGTAGTAGTACCTCTGCCTGCTATAGAGCTCCTCTGCCTGTTATCGTACCTCTGCCTAGTAGTAGTACCTCTGCCTGCTATAGAGCTCCTCTGCCTGTTATCGTACCTCTGCCTAGTAGTAGTACCTCTGCCTGCTATAGAGCTCCTCTGCCTGTTATCGTACCTCTGCCTAGTAGTAGTACCTCTGCTTGCTATAGAGCTCCTCTGCCTGTTATCGTACCTCTGCCTAGTAGTAGTACCTCTGCCTGTTATCGTACCTCTGCCTAGTAGTAGTACCTCTGCTTGCTATAGAGTTCCTCTTCCTGTTATAGAGCAGTTCTGCCTGCCGTAGAGCTCCTCTGCCTGCTTACGTTCCTCTGCCTACTAGTGGTACCGCTGCCTGCTATCGTACCTCTGCCTAGTAGTAGTACCTCTGCTTGCTATAGAGTTCCTCTTCCTGTTATAGAGCAGTTCTGCCTGCCGTAGAGCTCCTCTGCCTGTTATCATACCTCTGCCTCCTAGTACTATTTCTACCTGCTATTGAGCTCCTCTGCCTACCACTAGTACCTCTGCCTGCTATAGAGTTCCTCTTCCTGTTATAGAGCAGTTCTGCCTGCCGTAGAGCTCCTCTGCCTGCTTACGTTCCTCTGCCTACTAGTGGTACCGCTGCCTGCTATATAGCAGAGAGGAGTCTTTCCTATCACTGGCTACCAGTTCCCTGTTTTAACTGCAGATGCCAGGGACTGAATCTGGGACCTTCTGCATGAAAAGCATCTACCCTTTTCCTGAGCTACAATCCCATCCCCAAATTCCAAGAAACCTGCCGTTCTCATGTAGTTCCTTCACTGAGGGTGCAGCAAGAGCACAGCTGTGACTTTGGGCGATCTGGCATGTTATTTCAGCCCATCCAGTGCCCACACGGTGCATGCAAGCAAAATGTTTCCGCCCACACCGGTCAGCTGGCTGTTTAATGTGGCTAGTGCCTCTGTGGCCTCCGTGCATCCGGTTTCTTGGCAAAAAGGTAGGTGCCTCTTCTCAGAGGGAAGACCTCATCCTGGAGCTGGAGCAGCCAAAACGAGGAGCCTTTGGGCAGATCCAGCCCCTCAGGCAATTGTGTGTTGTCTCTGGCAGCCCTTCCAAACGTGAATCAAGCTACAGTAAAAGATTGCTCAGTTTCACTCGGGCAGGAAGGAAAACATGGGTTCAAGTTGTAAGAAACAGAGAGCTATGCCAGCTACATAGAAATTACATACACAGACAAAAAGAGCAGTGTAAAATACAACATGGAAAATCTGAGTGTGGTGTAGTGGTGGCTAGAGCGTTGGACGTAGTCCTGGGGGAGAGGGGGAAGACACAGGTTGAAATATACACGGTTTCAGCCACAAATCTTCTGGGAGCGTGCTACTGCACACATGTCCGACTTGTGGGTTTTCCACAGGTGGCAGGTTGGCCAGTGTGTGAACAGAATGCTGGACGAGATGGGACACTTGGTCTGATCCAGCAGAGCTCATCTTCTGTTCACTCTGTGACTTTGGGCCAGCCACCATCTTTCCACCTAACCTACCTTGCAGGATTGTTGTGAGAACTGCCCTTGGAGGAAGGGCAGGAGGAAAATATTGTAATAATATTATATTTGTTTATTATTACATTTATATGTAATAATAAATTACATATAAATTACCCTTTTTCCTCTTGCAAGGAACCCATGGTCCTTATATGCTCCCCCTCCTCTCCATTTCATCCTCACAACAACCCTATGAGTTAGGTTGGGCTGAGAGTCAGTGACTGGCCCAAAGTCACCCAGGGAGCTACATGGCCGAGTGGGGACTAGAAGCCAGGCCTCCTAAGTCCCAGTCCAACACTCTAACTACTACACCACACTGTCTCACACTGGTTATGTTGCAAATGTGTTCCACCTGAGCACGTTTGCTACATAACGGGCCAGTGCCTTCCTTTCTGGTGGTATCACCTCTGTTATGAAGCCTGCCAACCTGTGAGCAGTTCAGATTTTTGCAGCAAATATATGATTCTGCCCCCACCACCACCACCCCGTCGGGAAGATTGAGTGGTCCCCCAGGAACAGAAATGGGGAATGTAGGATTTTGCCATCTGGGTGAGCCCCAGAAGGGTTGCAGCCTTTTTCTCTGCTTTTCCCCCTGTGCAGTAAAAGTTTGCACTCTCACATCCGGGCCAGGCATAGCTGAGCCCTCACAGTGGGTGGGCGCTGCTGGCTTACCGTGAAGTACGCAGCCAAGAAACGTGATGGATGTGCACACCCTGCGTTCTCGGCTCGATTTCCACACACACACACACACACACACACACACGCCTGTCCTGGCTGCTGCCTCTCCCCAGCTTCGAGGCTTATTACAGAGTCCGGTTTCATGTCTTTCCATCTGCATGTGCGTATGTGATGGAGTCCAGGTGCTTGAGAAGCCAAAAGAACAGCTGCTTTTTTCCCCCTACAGCTAGCAGCAGCTTGCCTGGGTATTGCAAGAGTCCAGCTGAGAACAGAGTGCCACAGGGGAAGGGAGTCCTGCCTTGAACCACTAGGTGCAACAGCTGTGAATTGTGGCCACACTGTTAAAAAAAATGTGCCAGGGAGGTCAAGATAAGGGGAATGCTGTAGAGTCATAGAATCATAGAATAGTAGTGTTGGAAGGGGCCTATAAGACATGCTTTGTTCTGACCCTATCACTTTCCAAAGAGTAACACTGAAAGATGAAGCCAGACACCCATTTTGTTTTGTTTCCCTTTATGTACCCATTCGTAATGCATATTATTTCCTCTCTCTCTCTCTCTCTCTCCCTCTCTTTCTCTCTCTCATGCCTGTCCCATTCTCAGCTGTTACCTTGTCCTGATCGAGACAATCTCACACTGACAAGCTGTGCCTTGCACCCTCTGAAGCCACAACAGCAAACTACGATTTATGTCTACTGAATGAGGAATGCCACGACGTGGGATGACCCATGCCAGCACTGCTTCCGGCACTGTTCAGACACCAGTTGTCAATGGCCAGTCCCACAGCTCACTTATGCAACAGTATACGTTCAATGTGCAGCCAACCTGAGGCACAGTGCAGATGACAAGGGTGATGGCACACGCTCATGAATGTGCACCACAGGCGGATAAAGCTTGACCTTGATCCTTGCCACCACTAGGAACTTCCTTACTATGCAGCACCTTGCACCGAAGGGCAACATCAACGATCTTTCATGATCACTGCCAGTCTGTACTTCTCAGTGGTATGTCTGTGGCCCGCCATTTCCACAGTAAGATGCTGTACCACTCTGCAAGCTTCAGCAGCAGTTCCAGCTCCTCTATGTTTCATGAGGTCTTGTAACTTTGCTTGACTCTTCACAGCCGTTGCGCGCTTTCCCATACAAGAACGAGAGTACTCTTTCACTTTCACTTGCTCAATGTGATGGTGGCAGTGATGGAGGGGGACTTTTGTTCATTCCTAAAATCCTAGCAGCAACCATTGACCTCCCCACAGAGAAAAGGGGATGAAGTTCCACCTGCCCCCAACTGAGACCCCAACTCTCTCTTATCATCCTTCTCAGCCAGCAGCTTAAAAGTCAGAATGGCATCATTCCCCCACCAGCATGTTGGGAATTTTTCACTATAGCCAGTGACGCTCCCTGGGGAACGCTGCTACAAAACTCTCATCTTTTTAACTATCTATCTTTCCGTGCTCAGTCAATGGCATGCGTAGCTGGGATGGAGACTAGCAGAGAGCATCAGAGAGAGTACATACCTCTCTGCTCCAATTCTGCTGCTACTGCTGCCTTAAAGGAAGTTGTTCCGGAGGCTCTCTGTCAACAAGCAGTTCTGTGTGGCCCAGAAGCTTGTCAACCCAAGGGTGGGGCATCTTTATGGGGAAACAACCCCACGCACAGCCAGCCACCCGTGCCTGCCACTCGGCTCCCGCCTTGCCTCACTCACCCTTCTTGGAGCAGCCGAGTCTCTGAATGGTTCATAACATGGCTCATCACACTGAATAAAAACAGGGCAAAGTTGCCCACTCCGCTCTCCGCCGGCTCCAGAACACTGCAGGGCCCCCTCAAAGCCCCCTTCCGGGCTCCCCCTCGTGCAGCCACGGGTTACAAGGAAAAGGTGGGGTTCTCTCCTGCCTCGGGTCGACCTGTTGGGGCTCTGGTCCAGCGCCTGCCTCATAGAGCCCCTTGTTCCGCGCGGACCGGCTCCTCTTTCTGCTTCTTGCGCTGCCGCTTGGCCCGCCAGCAGACCACGGCGCCCGCCAGCAGGCCCGCCCCGAAGACCAGGGTGGCCACCGAGACCACCTTGGCGATGCCCATGTGGGGCCCGTTGATGGTGAAGGTGATGCAGGTGGCGGCGACGCCGATGACCAGGGAGACGATGCCGAAGGGGAAGACGCAGCGGTACCACGACTTCTCCGTCCCGCCCGTGGCCAGGGCCAGTTTGTGGAGCGTGGCGGTGGAGTCCGTGGTGGCGGCCACCGGCAGCGCCGGCTTCCCTCCTTGCAGGCACGTGAGCGAGTTGGACTTGCAGCCCATCATCCCGGCGGGCGCGCGGAGGAAGGCGGCGGCGGCGGCGGCGGCGCGCAAGCGAGGACGGAGAAGCGCCGCGAAGCCCTGCGCGCCGCCCCGCTCGCTGCTGCGCCCGGCAGCCCCTCGCGCTCTGCTCGCCGCGGGCACCCGCCGGCTCTTTTGCCGGAGCGCCGGCTGGCCATTGGCGGGCGCGGGCAGTGATCTCACGCCCGGGGGCGGGGGCTCGGGCAGCCGCTGGGCGGGGGCCCGGCTGCGAGCGCCGCCGCCCCGCCCCGCCCCGAGCCGCGCCGGGCTGCGCTGTCGGCCGCGCGCTGCGCACCCGCCGATGCCGCCTTTCGCGGCGGCTCGCCTCGCCTCGCTCCTGCGTGGCGTCCCGCGCGTGTTTGTCGCCGGGAATAGCTCGGCTGTTCTTCGCTGCCGCCGTGAGCCGCCTCGGGGGGGCTTCTGCCCTGAAAGGCGGCCCAGAATTCCTTTAGATAAATAAATGGGAACTGGGCGTTGGGAACTTTTTACGCGCGCGGTGCGCGTGTCTCCTCTCCATGTGGGAGCTGCTTTGGATGGGCGACGAGGAGGCAGACGGGGGCAACTAGTCCAGGCGGCTACACATTCGTTCCCAAAGTATCGCAGGCAGCACGCCTCTCCGTCCCGGGTGGCTGGAGAGGTTTGAATGCGACGGGGTGGTTTGTTTGTGGTTGTAAATAATTTTTCAAAGACCGTTTCCGGGGAAACGGAAGTGGGAGGGTGCTATTGCCCGCACGTGGTGCGTATGGATTTCCCAGACGCAGCTGGTTGGCCACTGTGGCAACAGAACGCTGGGCGAGGGAGCCCTTCGGTCTGATCCAGCACGGCTCTTCTTCGGTTCTTATGGATCATTTATTTATTTACTAGCCAAAGGACCCGGCTTCACGCAGGTGGTGGTATTATTATTATTATTACTACATTTATATCCCACCTTTTTTCCTCTTGCGAAAAGGAAGCTGCCCAAGGCAGCTTGCATAGGCCTCCTCCTCCTCTCCATTTTATCCTCACAGCAACCCTGTGAGGTAAGCTAGGCTGAAAGTCAGTGACTGGCCCAAAGCCACCCAGTGAGCTTCATGGCCAGTTAGGGACCAGAACGCAGGTCTCCTGAGCCCCAGTCCAACACTCTTGCCACTCCACCACACTGGCTCTCACCCTTAGTTTGAGACGGCAAAGCCTTCAGGCAAACCAAAAGGTAAAGGTGTCCCCATCCAGTCGTGTCCGACTCTAGGGTGCGGTGCTCATCCCCGTTTCTAAGCCGAAGAGCCAGCGCTGTCCGAAGACGCTTCCGTGGTCATGTGGCCGGCGTGACTGAACACCGAGGTGCACAGAACGCTGTTACCTTTCCCGCCGAGGCGGCGCCTGTTTATCTCCTTGCAATGTCTTGCTTTCGAACTGCTAGGTTGGCAAACCTACACAGCGGTAAAAGTTGGGCTCATTGTACCCGCCCCATGTGAGTGAAGCCCTTCCCTCTGGCACCCCTAAGCACAGCCTGTGCCATGGTGGTGACCTCTATAGCCCTGTCTGTCCACTCTATTCCCCTGAGAGGAGGCTGCCACAGCAGAGGGGAGGGGGGTGGCACATAACTGTTCCTCAGCATACTAATCTCACATGGCTTTTCAAACCGTATGGACTGCAAAGCTACCTGCTGAATAGGAATGTCTGCCCCTAATGGCTGAAGATGTTACTGTACATTTAAATTACTTGAAATTAACAAATGCATTTAAAAACAAAAACAGAATAATCCCAAGGCACACACCCATCGTGTCCCCTTAGTGTACATAACAAGTCTATGTTCCACAGTCTTGGAGCTATGGCAATGGTGGATGGATGGAGAGACAGACACCCCTCCTCTTTTATTATAGATTTGGACATTTATATCCTGCCTTTCTATGATACAACCAAGTTCAAGATAGCTTACAAATATATGCATCACAGCAAAAAAAACACAAGCCTCACAATAAAATAACCAGCAATAAAACAGCGCCATAGAACATCACCATAAAAAACATACCAACAGCGGCAGAATTAAAAAACAAGAAAACAGAAGGTTAGCATCCAAAGTAGATCACAAAGAAGAGAAACAGGTTCTCGGGATGCAAGATACAATGTATTAACACCTGACAGAGAAAAAAAAATGGACTAAAAGAGTATAAGATAGGATTTGCTAAGAATTTTTTCCCAGTCACCAGTAGGTTGACACAGGAGACAATCTTTTGCTGAAAAAATTCTGCAGAATTTTTTCTTTGGTAAGTATGTATTTATATGTTATTTTAAGGAATAAAGTAGGTTTTATACGGTTTTTAAAATAATGTAATGCATGTATTGGCCTCTGTGGCAATTTGTATTGCAGTAATGTTTTAACTATGTGTTGTCCTGTTTGTAAACTTTACTATAATTCATGTTACAACCCCCTGAAGAAGGCCTAAAATAAGAAAAAAGGCTGAAACATGTTTGGCTTCTTATAATAAAGTCTATCTTGCATCCTGAGAATTAACACACACACACACACACACACACACACGATGCAGCAAAAAATGGCAGCTGGAATAAAATAGCCTTACTGGCCCATTTAAAAGCAGGCAAAGAGGAAGTCTGATGAATCTCTTGGGGGCTATTCCATAGTTTAGACTGCACCACTGAAAAGGACCTCACTTCTTTAAGTAGAAAAGCTGGATACAAATATTTTATTCATTCATTCATTTCATTTCTATACCGCCTAATAGCTGAAACCCTCTGGGCAGTTCACAAAAATTAAAACCACAAAGTACAACATAAAACAATATAAAATATGAAAGCTTAAAACTACAATATAAAAGTACAACCAGAATAAAACCTAGCAGCAATGCAGAGATTTAAAATTAAAACACCAGAGCTAAAAGACTAGAGTGCTAAAATGCTGGGAAAATAATTTGGTCTTCATGTAGCACCAAAAGGAGTACAATGTCGGTGCCAAGTGAAACTGTCTAGGGAGCTCATTCCACAGCTGGGGTTCCACAGCAGAAAAGGTCCTCTTAATAAAATAATAAATAATAAAACCAACAGTGTAATCCTGGTTGCATATGCTCAGTGTCCCACTGAGCTCAGTGTGTCTTGCTCCTAGGTAAGTGTGCATAGGATTGCAGCCTTCCTTACCCAGGAGTAAGCCCCACTGAACACAGCAGGACTTACCTCTTGAGTAAGCATGCATAGGATTGCACTGTAACTGAAACCCAAACTAAAATTTGCATTGAGAGGCACCCAGGTTCCGTCTCCAGCATCTCTTAAAAGGATCAGAAACATGAGGGAAGGACAAAGACCTGGAAAATGTCAGTAGCTAGTACAGTCAGTACTGGACTCAATGGGCTACTGGCTGGTCTCACTCCACCGCAGGGCAGTTCTGCACTATAAGTGTATGTTTGTTTTCACACCGGTTTAACTTTCACGGCTTCGCCTAAACAGTCTAGGAAACTGGCATTTGCCTGCTCAAGATCGCCCACCAGAGCTTCTTTTTCGCCCCACAGGAGAAAAGGAGGGTGGGAGATGACTCTGTATGTTTTCCCCGCACAGGTGACTGGAAACAGCTGGAGGGAAAGCTGTGAACCAGCCAGCAGCAGTGCAGTGGTAAATTCAAGTGCAGGGGCTTGTTATAGCAGTGTCTACACCTTCGCCCCCCGCCAAAGCTCAGCAGTACATAACATAATGGCCAATTTGTTAGGATAAGCATGACTGCAATTGTATGCATAGTTACCTGGGAATCATTTCCATTGAACTCAGTGGTGCTTACTTGTCTTCTGACCACACAGGTTCAACTTGGAAAACACACTGAGGTTTTACAACAGATCTTCTGCCAGCTGAAATGCAACATTCAGCTTCATCAGAAATGTAAACGCTCTTGCAAAGAACTACAGTTGGTCAATCCCCTTATTAGGACCAACCAAACTTTCACAAGATGTGCAAGCTTTTGAGTTCCCCAGATTTTTTTCATCAGGTTAGGTGGTATGAAAAAGCAGGCTTTTTGTATCACCTAGCCTGATGAAGAGTTCTGGAGAACCCAGATGCTTGTGCATTTTTGTGAAATTTTGGTTGGTCCTAATAATGGGATTGCCCAACTGTGGATCTCTCTCATGGGCCAGCACAGCTGTCTTTGCTTTTCATATTTGCAAATGAGTGTTACCTTTTAAATGGCGTGACGTAGGAACTCCTTCGAAGAAACGGGAAGAAGGACCCAGACCCAGCTTGCTTATTTTCCTCCTTCTCTGCCTCACTGTACATGAATCTGTCACAAACAATAGTCAAAGTTGAAAGTCTCATTATCACCTTACTCCTGGGGTTTCCAATGTGGTGCCCATAGGACCTCTCTTATGGCACCTGCCAGGCTCCCTGCCCTTCCTGATTTTTTATTTTATTTCTTAAGATTTATGAAGATTTTATTTAATTGGGATGCTGGCATGCACAAAGCAAAGCCCTCCAGTGCTATCTTTATTTGGGTTGAAAAGGGTGTTTTACAGCTCAGACCCCACTTCTGCCTTGTACTTAAGTTCTTAGGCAACTTTTCTTTTTGTTGTTGTTGTTCAGTCGTTCAGTCGTGTCCGACTCTTCGTGACCCCATGGACCATAGCACGCCAGGCCTTCCTGTCCTGCGCTCTCTCCCGGAGCGTGCTCAAGTTCATATTCATTGCATCCGTGATGCTATCTAGCCATCTCATCCTCTGCCGTCCCCTTCTCCTTTTGCCTTCAGTCTTTCCCAGCAGCAGGGTCTTTTCCAGAGAGTTTTCTCTTCACATTAGGTGGCCAAAATATTTGAGCTTCAGTTTCAGTATCTGTCCTTCCAATGAGCACTCAGGGTTGATTTCCTTTAGGATTGACTGACTGGAAGGTTGGAAGCCCTGCATTCACTTGCAGTCCAGGGGACTTGTCTTCTCCAGCACCACAGTTTGAAAGCATCGATTCTTTGGCGCTCAGCCTTCCTTATAGTCCAGCTCTCACAGCCATACATTAGTACTGGGAAAACCATAGCTTTGATTAGATGGACCTTTGTCGGCAAGGTGATGTCTCTGCTTCTTACTATGCTGTCTAGGTTTGCCATAGCTTTCCTCCCAAGGAGCAAGTGTCTTTTAATTTCATGGCTACAGTCACCGTCTGCGGTGATCTTGGAGCCCAAGAAAGTAACCAATTTGCCTTCCAGGAAATGAGTATTTTGTGACTGGCCATGGCCACCATTATTATTATTATTATTATTATTATTAAACATTTCTATACCACCCCATGGCCAAGGCTCTCTGGTTGGTTTACAAAGTCTACAAACATTAAAAATAGAGTATACAGAGGTTAAAAGCCATTTACATTTTTTAAAAAACCATGAAGAGACAATATGCACAGAGACAACATATATCTAAAAACAACTTCAAACAATACACCATAACCATAAGACAATTCCATGACATGACACACTCAACATTCCAGATGTGCCCACTGACTAAGAAGGTTGGAAGCCCTGCATTCACTTACCAAAGCAAGGAAAGTGTGTAAATCCTGGTGCTTTGACCGATGATGGAAAGGGCCAGGAGCTTCATTCCTCTGTGTCCCTCCTCCACTACATCACTACCAGCTGCTTTTGCACTCATGTTATTTCCATTTTTTAAAAAGCCAGGATAATTTCTCCCCCATAATGGGCAGACCAGGTATGATCTGAAGGCACATGAAACACCTACCTTGCTGAAGCTAAGCAGGTATGGGCCTGGACAGTGCTTGGAGGGGAGACCACCTGGGAATCATAGAATAGTAGGGTTGGAAGGGGTCTATAAGACCATTGAGTCCAACCCCCTGCTCAATGCAGGAATCCAAGTCAGAGCATCCCTGACAGGTGGCTGTCCAGCCTCGTCTTGAATGTCTCCAGTTTGGGAGAGCCTGCCACCTCCCTAGGGAATTGGTTCCACTGTCATATTGCTCTAACACTCAGGACGTTTTTCCTGATGTTCAGCCGGAACCTGGCTTCCTGTAAGTTGAGCCCATTATTCCGTGTCCTGCACTCTGGGATGATGGAGAAGACATCCTGCCCTTCCTCTCTGGGACAGCCTTTCAAGTACTTGAAGAGTGCTATCATATCTCCCCTCAGTCTTCTCTTCTCAAGGCTAAACATGCCCAGTTCTTTCAGTCTCTCTTCATAGGGCTTTGTTTCCAGTCCCCTGATCATCTTTGTTGCCCTCCTCTGAACCCTCTCCAGCTTGTCTGTATCCTTCTGAAAGTGTGGTGCCCAGAACTGGACACAGTACTCCAGATGAGGCCTAACCAGTACTGAGTAGAGAGGAACTAGGCCTTCCTGGGATTTGGAAGCTATGCTTCTATGAATACAGCCGAAAATAGCATTGGCCTTTTTTGCAGCCACATCACATTGTTGGCTCATCTCCACCTTGTGATCTACAACAATTCCAAGATCTTTAGAACTGTTGTAGATCAACATGTGGCCACCTTGTTTTCCACGATGGAAGAAAGGTGGGATATAAATGAAATAAACCATGTCACCTAGGTCCCAAAAACTCTGCAAGGCTACTGCCAGCTAAAACAGAGAGCACTGGACTGAATGGTCTGTCGGCCTGACTCTGTTGTCAGGCAAATCCTTCTATGCAAGGCTGAATGTTTCTCAGACATCTAACAGCAGCTCTGCTGGTTTGGAATTGCGACTTAGACTGAAGTCAGCTTTTCTCCCTGCCAGGAGGTCAGAAGGGTGCTGTTTTTCCATGACCAACAGATAGTCGTTCAACTCTATAGTTAGAACACCCTGATGGAGATGGTGGGGGTGCTTCCCTCACATACATCCCCTGCTGCTGCTGCTGCCACCGCCGCCACCACACACACACACATACACACCACACACACACCCCACTGGAAGCAGACTGCAGTCTCTGAGCAAGAGGACAGCGCATCAGAAAAATCTCAAGTAGTGAGACGGTTGGGGACAGAACAGTCTCACTGCAATCTTTTATCATGGAATCGTAGAGCTGTAAGGAAACCAAAGGGCATCTAATCCACCCAAGGCAGACAGGCAGGGAAGGGAGAGGGGAAAGGGGCCGATCTCAGATTCCCCCTAATGATCCTGGAAGGGGGAATCCCCCATGACCTAGGGGTCCTGGGATGCTATCCCAGGGACCACAGCATTGTTCTGCTTGTTTATTAGAGCCAAACACATTTTTGAAATATGATTTCTTTCTTCAGGGCCAATCTGCATAATTATGCTTATTTATTTAATTTAATTAATTAGAATGCAAACCTATGCATGTTTAGACAGAAAAACGTCCTACAATGGATGGATGGCACGAGAATGCTGGGAGTTGTGGGGCTTTTTTCTGTCTAAACAAGCATAGGATTATGCATTTAGGGCGCAGTCCTTTCAGGATGCCTGTCAGCCTCTGAACTCGGAAACTGACGGGCATCCTATGTAGAGCAGGAGGAGTGCAGAGGCAATCTACCCCTCCATGCTCCTCCCACTCTGCATTTTTGCTAGACAGGCATTTTTGCCCATCTAGCTGGGTGTCAGGAGCGCCCTAGCTGCCTCTTGCAGTCCCCACCAATGGCCAACTCAGGACACAGACAAGGAATTCTTTCCGAGACTTTATTCCTTTATTACTTTATGACTCTTTCAGAATACTAGTCGCTAGCGCCAAAGCAAGGAACAGCACTGGGGAAAGATAACTGAGTAGCCTAGGCTCCAGGTAAGGTAGTTGGTCCCCGTTTGAAGGAGAACCATGGGAAGACCCTGAACTTATGGGCTAGGGAGAGATCCTCCCTCTTTCCCTTGGGTCCTCGGGACGCGACCGTTGTTTGGGCGCCAAGCGAGCGCTACGCCTCCTTTCCGCACCCTCCTTCTGTCGTCGCTCCCTGCATCTGCGCCGAGCATCCAGCAAGCCCCCCTCCAGCGCCCTCTCACTGCCAGGGTCACTATCTATCCCCAGAATGCTGGCAGGAGGAATCTCTGCCAGCTGCTGTGCTTGTGAGAGATGAGCGAGCTCCTCTCCCACGGATTGCTGTTCCTCCTCAGAATCAGAACTGCTCTGGGGCTCTATGGGCTCAGTTTTCCACCCTGACATCGGGACTCTGCAAAGCAGCAGGGAAGGAGGCTGGGGAGGCCGAAGTGTCCTTCATAAGCCAGTCTCCCCAGTCCCCTCCCTGGCCACAGAACCACCCCCTTTCCCCCGTCTCCAAGGTTACTTTTGCAACTTCGGAGAGGCAGCTGGCGCGGTTCTCTCCATGCTGGCTGTGAGGGGGAGGGGGCACGGGCAGGGAGCTCAGATTCCTGGGTCCAAGCGCTGTCTCTGACCTCGAATCCAGGAATCTGAACTATCCTATGGTCCCCCAGATGCTGCCTAGGGGCCATCGGATTGCTCTCTTAATGTACTTCTATCCCACCTTTTTGGGTATTATTCACCCTTCCAAGGTGGCTTACAAACCAACTGATAGAACATTAGGAGCTCCTAAAACACATTAAAAAGAAAAACTAGACAACATTAAGTCATTTTTTAAATAACAGCAGCAGATAAAACCATTATTAAAACAGTGCAATACCATCACCCTGAAGCAGGCTGAAACAAACATCTTTTTAGGGCTCTTCCAAAAGCCAGCAAAGAGGTTATCATGAGTATCTGCTTGGGGAGGGTATTCCACAGATAGGGGGCTACCACAGAGAAGGCTCCATCCCTCTTGCTCACTAGCCTGATAAATCTCACCGGTGGATCGGATCGCAAAACCACCTGTGCTGATCTTAAAGCTTGGTCCAGTATAGATGGGTGCAGGCAGTCCTTCAGATAGCTTGGTCCCAAACCATTCAGGGCTTTCAAGCAGGGGAGGGGTCAAATCTGGCTTTCCTGGGTTCCCCTGGCACCTTCCCATTCCCCCAACCACTAATCATTTGATGGTTTCCTGGCTTTTCTGCAATTTTTCCCCATTCTGGAAGGTTGAAATGCCGCTCCGAAGGCTTAGCTACTGGCAATAAGAGGTTTACGCTACAATATGCTTGTATTTTTTTTAAAAAAAATGTGTTTGGGGCCCGCCCTTGCCCCGCCCCTTTGCCTTTGGCTCCACCCACTGCTGGACTGGAACCCCTGAGAGTTTCTCCAAAATGGAATTCAGCCCTCAGGCTGAAAGAGGTTCAACATCCCTTCTTTAAAGGCTAATACCAGTGCCTTAAACTGCACCTGGACACAAATACACAGCCAGTGGACCTGGACCACAATGGCTGTAATATGTTCAGAATATTCTACAAATATTCTGCTTCTAGCTTCTACAAACATTCTTGGCTTCAGCATCCCCTCTGGGCTCTGAAACTGATTTTGTTTTATTTGGATCAGGGTTTGTTGCATTCCTTGCTTGCGGTTTATGACTGGTTTGGATTTTAAGGTGGCAAAGAATTTTATTTGGAAAAACTCACTAGTTATATCAGGGTTTCTTGTGCTACTCCTGCAATGATTTTGCTTGTATTGTGTTTTTGATCTTTGCTTGTTTTAGGGCGCAATCGTATGCAAGTTTAGACAGAGAAATGCTGGCTGAGGAATGCTGGGAGTTATAGGACTTCTTCTGTCTAAACTTGCATACGATTGCATCCTTAATGCTTCATTTGTTATCTGCTATCACTTTGAGCCACCTTTGATAAGATGAAGATAAGATAAAGTAGATACAAATTGTTAAAATAAATTTAAGTAACCTACTTCACAGGATTGTTTGTAAGGATAAAATGAAGTAACTTGATATATGCTGCCCTGAGCTACCTCAAGGAAGTGAGGACACAAATATTAGAAAAAGAAAGAGGAAGATGAGAAGGGAAGGGAAGGGAAGGGAAGGGAAGGGAAGGGAAGGGAAGGGAAGCAGGGCATTCCAACAGCCCCGCTGAAGACTTCTTAATTTTTCCTCTTCCCTCTCCATCCCTTTATCCTTGTGTGTTGTATCTTTTTAGATACAGCTTAAATGCAATCAGTAAAGCAAGACAGTTCCTGCGGTAGGAACTGTCTTGCTTTACTGATTGCATTTAAGCTGCTCTGGGGGATGTTTTGGCTGAGGAGAAGGATAAAAATACTTTAAATAAATAAACAAATAGCACTCAAAGTGACTTCTGTCATCGTCACCTCCGTGGGCATATGGTTAGTTACAGGGCACATTAACTCTGAGGATAGCTCTGCCAATTTCTGCCCAACAATTGTACTGTTTCATGCATTAAGTTTTTGAAACTGCAGTTTACAGGAGGCCTGATACGTTCCCTAGAACAAAAGAGCTGGCACATCCAATTACTGTCACTGCTTGTGACACTAAAGGTTCCACTTCTTAATGTGAAAATTGGCACAAGCCTCTGGGGTGCTCAAAAGCAGAATGGCAGTGAAATGGTGCACAAAGTGTTCGTCGATTCGCTTCTTGCTACTATAGAGCCCTGAAAGTATCATAATGGGTTGATACCAAGCCATTTGGGATGGAAAAAAGAAGGTACTGAAAAAACAATGACATGAGAAGGAAAAACTGGGAAGCGGAGAGAGGAAGAAATAACTCTTAAGGGGCAATGGAAAAAAGCAATGGATAAGAAACAACTCTTAAGGGGCAATGGAAAAAAGCAATGGATAAGAAACAACTCTTAAGGGGCAATGGAAAAAAGCAATGGATAAGAATCCAGCCAGGGTTGATCACATTTAAGTTCCTGTTCATCTCCATGCAAGAGTTAAGTGCGTGCATCCCTGCTGGCCAAAAGAGGGAACTTGAACTTGATAGGTCAAGGTGGATCATGTGATTAGACCTGACCATCATAAAAACATCCAGGCCAGGATTACAGTTTGGCTTGAGCAATGAAGGGGATTCTGTTCATTCATTCATTCATTAAATGTATATACTGCCCAACTGAGCAATGCCCTTGGGGCAGTTTACAGTTATGAAAACCCAAAGCAACAGTAAAATAGCAACCAAAATAATAATACAGCCAATATAGACACTGAACCATTAAGGTATTAAAAACATTAACGTTATTCAAGTTAGGCTTAGCTTAAATCTGACTGCCAGTAACTAAGCCTTAGGGGAGGCGTTTCCACCTTTTAGAATGAGGAAAAGACTGCAGAAAAGCTGGGAAACTGTCAAATGATTAGTGGTTGGGGAAAGAGAGCAGTGCCAGGGGAAGCTGGTGAGCCAGTCTGGGGAACCCCGGAGAGCCAAATCGGGATCTCCAGCAAGCCAGATTTGGCCACTGGGCCCGAATTCTGCCCTCCTGTATTGAAGAGCCAGCAGTAAAACTGATAATCAAGACAATAAGTTAAAGGTTAAATGCCAGAAGTAGAAGGACTTAGCCTGGTGTTTAAATGGGTACAATGAAAAGGCTCGGTGGATATCTCTGGGGAAAGCATTCCACAAAAGCTGGGGTGGGGGGCAGCACTACAGAGAAGGTGGCAGCACCCAGGGATGAGCCTCCAAGGGTGATCTTAAAAGCCAGGCAGGAACATACTGGAGAAGGCACTCCTTAAGGTAGGCTGGTCCTAAGCCATTTAGGTTTTTAAAGGTCAGCACAAACACTTCCAACAGTGCGAAGCAAACACCTTTCCTTGGCCACTGGCCCTTGGCCTAGCCTTACTGATCTGCTTGACTCACTTCCTGGAATGTGCTGCTCCAATTTGACAAGAGGTGAGTCTGACAAGAATGAGATGTGCAGTGTAGCCTTCCTGGCATGCCTCGTTCATACTCTGCCTTCTGCCTACCCCAACCCCATGACCTCCAGATGTGTTGGACTACAACTCCCAACCAAGCTAGATGGGTTTCTGGCAACATGGCTCCCATGCGTTTCTTTCATCAACAGAAATGGCTTGCATGCTGGAAAGCCAGTGTGGTGTAGTGGCTAGAGTGCTGGCCTGGAACTGCAGAGACCCAGATTCTAGGCCCCACTCAGCCATGAAGCTCACTGGGTGACTTTCGGCCAGTCACTGACTCTCAGCCCAGCCTACCTCACAGGGTTGTTGCGAGGATAAAATGGAGAGGAGGAGGTGTATGTAAGCCAACTTGGATTCCTCACAAGAGGAAAAAAGGGGGGGATATAAATGTAAAAAGTAAGAATAAGAATAAAGAATAACAATCCAACTCATGTGAAGCTGGGTCCATTCGCTAATAAATAAAGGATCCATAAGAACATAAGAAGAGCCATGCTGGATCAGACCAAAGGGCTCCTTGGGAAAGGCAGGTTATAAATATAACAAATATATAAATAAATCTTAGACCACCCATCATTCAAAGGTTGTTCCAGAAAGACGCACTAATATGATTAAGGAATAGCTGATTTCTTGTCACATCTGAGTTTGTCATTCTCTTGGCATCGTGATGGTATAACAGCTCATCTCTTATCTTTCTGAAATGTACATTCAACATGCAGTTCTACATTTCCAGTTTCTTCCCCTGTGTGTGTGTGTAATTAAATTAATTTAAAATATTAATTACAAAAGAAAAAGAAAGAAAAACCCTGCCAGTTTTTCGAGACCACCCACTGGGTCTCTATAAACCATTGCTGTACATTTATTGCATGCAATTTTCACTTCACACACAATCCAGACACTCAGGAGCTGTGCAGAGTACCAAAACCACAGCCTCAGAGTTACCTTTTTTCATCTCTTGGTTTCTGGTTGGCTGAGATGCTTCCAAAACGAAAAATGCAACAGTGTAGGTCAGGGATGGGCAGAACGTAGATCTCCAGATATTGGTGGCTTCAGCTTCCAGAAGCGCATGCTAGCATGGACAGTGGTCAAGCATGCTAGAGGTTGAAGTCCAAAACATCTGGAGATCTTCTTTCTGCACACTCCTGGTGCAGCTGCCCAACTGATCATGTCTTCTGTGTTCCCCAGTCTCTCTAATCTGGAGTTGCTGCCTACCTATTTGTACTACTCTGACTGACCAGGAGCAAGTCCATAATGCCCTTCTATATCTGTTTAGGTTCCTTGGCTTGTGGTGAGCTATACACCCATGTCCTCAGAGGAACTACTGTTCCCGTTCCGACTCATAATTGTATGGGCCATACGTCTGGAGGGAGCCATGTTAGACAAGGCTGTAAGGTCAAACAGTGCATTCCACTCCCCTCAAAAGAGGGACAGGGCCTTCTTGCTTAGCCAAGTCAGGACTTGAGCCCACACACAGGACCCAGGGGTGGTCAAGGCAAGGATTCAGTCTTTGGCTATACAATGGCCAGAGAGCAAACAACAAGGAAGGAAGCCTGTTCACAGCAATACACCAGAGAGCATGAGTGCTACATGATAGCTCATTCTTATACAACTGTGGTCTCCAACATGGTGCCTGTGAACATCAGTGTGCCTGCAGGCACCTCCCTTAGTACCTGCCAGGGACCTTCCTGGTTTTTATTTTATTAATATTTTTTAAACTATACTTAAAAAAAAAAAACTGGGAGGCTGGCATGCTGCAAAGCAGAATGCTGCCCTCCACGCCATCTTTATTTGGATTCAAAAGAGTGGTTTTGCCTTCTGGGAAATGAGTGTTTTGTGGCTGATCATGCCCTCCATAGCAACCATTTTATAAATGACCAAGCCATCCCCCATGTCAGCCATTTTGTGAGAGCACCCACAACACTGTCAATATTCCAGATGTGCCCACTAACCCAAAAGGGTTGGGACCTCTAGCTTCCATTCCAGGCAAGCAAGAGTCGGGTGTGCAGAAAGCTTCCCAACATCTGAAACATATTGGATCAAGAGCTCCAGCCTCAAACATGTAAAAAACTACAAAGCCCTGGCAAAATCTTCTTGTAAAACTCTGACCAAGACTTGAAAAGCACTCCAAAGGCCAGGCTGCCCCTCCTAAAAATGCATTCTGTTATTAATGTTGATCCCAGCGCATACTGGAACAGAATTCTCCACCCTGTGTCTTCTTGGGCAGTCGTTCGGATCTGGCGCATGCTGGCTACAGCCCTCCAATGTCTCTCATTGGTCAGGTGTAAATTACTCGGAAGAGTAGGATCTCTATGCTTCATCACCAAGATGGCAAGATTCAGCAGCATAAGACAGAAAGTTGCCAGGAACAAGAAGCAGAACAGGGCTCATCGTCAAGGACAACTCATATCTCCAGAGCTACATTAAATGATTCAGCATGACAGCATCTCGATATGCCAATGTTATCTTCCCTTAATCATCTGCCAATTGCCAAACTTTGTCACTGAACCTTCCAGAGCAAACCAAGCATATCATTTAGATCCCTGAGCAGAGAGGTGGATTAGTGTTTCCTTTGATAAAATGTGGTACAAGTAAGAGCGTGGTTTTTCATTTGCTTGCTAACGGAAAGGTCCTTTCCCAAGGAACTGGAGGAGATAATCATACCACTGAAATAAAACCCAAGTCCCAATTAGGGCTACCAGATGCAAATGTGGACAGGGCCCCAGCATCCTCAATTAGGTGTGATGAAGGGGGAATTTCAGGAGGTGTGGCTTGTAGTGCAAACTCCCCCGTCTTCATTCTCTTTTACACCCAGCTGCCCCAGCCCTATTGCTTGCTAAATTAACCAAAGTTCTCTAAAACTTCAAAGATTCCCATTAAAAACAACTATGCAAAATTGAAGTATTTAGATGGCTACAGAAGAACAAGATAAACGTTCAACTTGGAATGGGAGACCAATATTCAAACCTACTCAACTATGGATTTGGGTAAGGTGGTCTTGGACAAAAAACTCAGATTTTTATCACGGAGTACTTCACATATGAATCCCACTTGATCCCATACAGGCAGCTTAGGGTGACCAGGGTGAGAGAGCCAGTGTGGTGTAGTGGCTACAGTTCTGGACTGGAACTCAGGAGATCCGGGTTCTAGTCCCCCAATCAGCCATAAAACTCAATGGGTGACTTTGGGCCAGTCACTGACTCTCAGCCTAACCTACCTCACAGGGTTGTTGTGAGGATAAAATGGAGAGGAGGACCACCATGTAAGTCACCTTGGATTTCTTGCAAGAAGGGGGAAAATAAAGGCAGGATATAAATGTAATAAAATAAGAAAATCAAATAAACTTTCCTCAACATGGGTCGCCTCAGATATTTTGGCCTACAACTTCAAATAGACTTAGATCTACCTTTTGTCCACCCTTGATGGGCAAATCTAGATCTACATTTTTTCCACTATCAGGGGTGTTGCTAGGCACTTACAAGATTCTGGACCGAGGCTCAGAGGACACCAGTCAGCATAAAATCTGCATATACAAATGTATATCTATCTATGCAATTTAGAAATAACTACTAGGATTTATTAAATGTCACAGGAGGCAAAGCCACCAAATGTATTTCTCATCCAAATAATCTCAACTAAAATAAATTCTTCAATCAATTTGCACCCTGACAGAGATCATCCCAAACCAATGGAGAAAGTTCCCCTCACTCAACCTTAATTGCTCTTAATTGCTGGGCAGGGAAAGATTTGGGGGGTTGGGGGTGGCAGCATAAGGGAAGGGGAGAGTTAACCCTTCTCCCCCCACTGCAATCCCCCTTGAAAACTGCCTCCTGCATAGTAACTAAGGTGAGAAACAAAGCCCTTTCATATGGGACCAATGGTCACTCAGGGTTCTGTGGAATAGATCCAGGGCCTTGGGAAATAGATTCAGGGCCAGGTGCCATTCACCCAGCTCTAACAACACTTGAAGTCCCTGAAGTCTGCCAAGTTCAGAACGTCCCACAAGAAACAGTCAGTTCCTGGGCAAAAGCCCTGGTCCTAACTCGAAGACTGCTGCATCCCTTTTGGCAAGCAAGAGCTTGCTGGGCACGCACAAAGGCCGCCGTGTTGGCCTGGTCTCCTCAGCATGCGCCTGCTTGTCTGCCCATGCCCCTTGGAAGCCTCCACAAGGTTCTGCTTCAGTCTCAGACTTCCCTAGCAATGGAAAGAACAGGGCGGCTATTGATTGCGCTCCCTGCTCCACCACCACCGTCATCACCTCTTTGAGCCTGCTCGTTTCCATTTCTCTTACTAGGGACAAAACCCATTTTCCTCAATGACGGAGGAAAGAGTTGTAGACCAGAAGGAAGTCTGCAAAAGCAATCAATGTGGTTGACGCCACAAGGCTACAGGAGAAAAAGAAAGAAAGAAAAGAAAAATTTCTAGCTCAATTGAATCCATTCAAGAAGGAAAGTGTGAGCCTCCTATTCCATTCCTGTATAGAATCCAAATGGGAGAAAGCAACCGACTCAGTACAAAGGTAAATGCATTCAGTGCCCCAGGGAGGGCAGGAGGGAGGGGAAAGTTTCCCAGGATCTCCTTTTGCAAAGGAGTCCAGCTTGGAGACTTCCCTTTCTTTGGCCAAATGTTTCAGAAAGGGAAGGGGAAAAGACAGCTGTGCTTGGAAAATCCAAATTAAGTGCCAAGGAACATAACTTTTTATGACTTGGATGAACCATACACATTGGAATATATTTGCTCATCCTTTGCATAGTTTATTCTGTTAGCTACTGGGAGAGGCAGGAAGCTAAGTAAAGAACTGAAGCCTCATTCCTGGATCACCAGAAGATTTGCACAAATGTTCTCTGAGCATTTAGTAAAAGGGCTATCTTATAAACAGTACTAAAAGTGAACTTATTCTCCAAGTGTCAATTTTTTCTGCAGCCAAAACAGTACCATCCATACACAAAAGGGAGGTAATAGCAGGTTTAGCAGAACCAAGCAGAAGTATTCCATATCTCTAAGGGGGAAACCTTAAAGGAATCTCTAAACAGCCCAATGCTCAGTGAACATGGAAACTGATTTGCTGGAACACTGAACAGGAACATTCCATACTACAACATTTTGTTGCAGATTCCTGTTGTGTTATATGAGGCAGCCATGAAGGCACACTTAAGAACAATAGGAAATCACAGAATTCAATGAGTTTCCAAATTATCAGGATTCATATGAGGATTCCCGGTGTCATACGAGTGTTATACTGCAGCTTTCAAAAGGTCAAACCTCCTTCTTTCCTTCCCAGCTCAGTCTGGTTAAAGTGTCCAAATGCAAACGAAAACAGGGCCCTGTATTTTTAATATAGACATGCAGAAATGATTTTAGCAGCTGGTCATCTTGGGCTGATAAAAGCTTCATTTCTTGACATTCACTCTAATGCACAGTTATTAAGGGCAGAGAAATCTTGTACTTCTTTTTGCATCTGGGTCTCCTCATTTGGTGCTGTGAGTGATGTGAACATGTACTTTTTAAATTATTATTAGAATAATAAAGCTAGTGATATTCTTGGTGCATCCTGCTCCCATTTTCCCCGTGCAGAGCAAAAGACAGATCAGCACAGCTGGGCTTGTGTGACTCATTCTGTACAGAGAAAGAAGTGAACACCTGACGCATCTGCAACCGCCATAGAGGGAGGGATGGCTGGACCAGCAGGGTGGCTCTATTTACGCCAACAAGGTAGAGATGACACAGAAGGAAGAGAGACAAGATAATGAGACTCTGGCGCCCTCTAGGGGAAGCAGAGAATTATTAGGAGTCCTTGAATTTTGGGGTACTTTAATTTTATTATGGCATAAGCTTTTGTGGACTGTTTATTTAGACATTTCTATACTGCTTTTCATAAAAATCACAAATGTGGCAAGAGAAGTTTTTCCTGTCACTGCACCATGGAAAACCCCAGGGGGAAGGGGAAATACAATGGAGCATCCTGTAAAAGGGTATGGCTGGCTGGAACCCTGAAGAGGGGCACTCTACGCTGCAACTTTGTTGCAGCTCCTGCCTGTAGACCTTTAGGTGTGCCATTCAGGGCCTAGCTAGATGTGATACAGGAGACCTCGATCTGGAGTATTATTACCAGCATCAGCATCATTTTTATTCCGGCCAGGCACGTAGCCAGGAGGGGCTAGGGGGGCCTGCCCCCCTAAATTTTCTCTGCCCCCTAAATATTTTTACAAACAAATAAATAAAAAACAGTTTACAATTTTGTCTTTAAAAGGCCTGCAAACCAGATGAACTCCCCCTATTTTTTTGGCACCCCGCCCCCAAGAACTTGATGGCTACGGGCCTGAATCTGCTCCCCCCTGCTTTCTCCAAGATACTCAGCACAGCATACATTATTCTCCCACAACCCACTGAATCCTCAAAACAACCCTGAAAGCAGGGCCGGCCCTACTATTAGGTTAAGTGAGGCGACTGCCTCAGGCACCCAGATTTGGGGTGTTATGAAAGGGCAGAAAATAATTAATTATGGGATGTGGTTGTTATTGTATTTTTTTTTACTGCTGGGTATGGAGAGAGGTGCTTGTGGGGGTTTCTGCCTCCTGTACCAAAATAACTTGGCTGGCTTTGGGTAAAATGCACCTTAACGGGGTTGGGAACACCATTTGCCATTCTGCCTCAGGCAGCAAAATGTCTTGGGCTGGCCCTGCCTGCATGCTAGGTTAGGATAAGTGTGTGTGGCTCAGCCAAGCTAGCCCCCATGAGCTTCATGACTGAGTGGGATTTGAACCCAGGTCTCACGCCCCCCAGATCAAAACTCTGCTAACCACTTTGTCACACTGGCTTTCGTAATAACCTGCTTTTTTTTTTTTTTTAAAGGTTGAGAGCAGCCACCGAGGGGTGCAAATAGGATTAAGGCCATGGTGCTGCAGGAAGTGGGGTTTAACCCCTCCCTGCCACACCCCCAACATTTTCTCAATTAAAGTGGCCTCCATCCCAGTGGAGGCTGGTGGCTATGATGTCAGTGTGGCTTCACACCTTGGAGAGCTCCTTTAGAGTTCCAACTGAAACCCAGAGTGGATTCACCATCCCACTGACATCAGAGCCTTCAGCCTCCGCTGCTCCACCCCATGACCTGCTGTTTGTTCTGCTGTGGGGGGGGGGGAAATGAAACAGGTACTAATTGGCTACTTAATATTTTCTCTCATGGCAGCTTTGTCCAACCTGGTGCCCTGCATGGTCATGCTGGCTGGGGATAATAGGAGCTGTAGTCCAGCACATATGGAAGGTGCCAGGTTGCGCAAGGCTGCCATGAGGCATCCTCATGGGGTTAGCAGCAGCTGCAGGGAGGGCTCCGGTTGGGGAAATGATGCAGTGGGAAAGAGTTAAGCCCCCTCTTCCAGTGCCACAGTCCAGATTTGATTTGGGCTGTTGCCCAAGGCTGCTTAGAACAACAGCAGCTGTGACAGACATTAACACAGATATCTGCCTAACATCTGGTTTGGCCCTGAGTCCCTCTCAATAATATGGGGCTGGCTTACCTTGTAGGACTGTTGTAAGAATTCCTGACAGAATATATAAGGAACACTTTGTGTTCTTAGGGAAAACCAATATATAAAGCAAAGTATTAATTATTATGGGGGGGGGGCGTCCTGTCCCACCCAGTGTAGCAGGTTTTTATGTACTCACTACAGCAAGATATGTTTGTGGGAATCTGTTTCTTCCTTCAATCACTTGTTTGGTCTTTCTAGTGTCCATAGTAAATCAAAGGTAACCATTACAGTTGGGCAGCAGGGATTAACTACACCGGTGGCATAACATCTGGTTTCACAAGTAGCATCTGGTTTTATGATCCTCTCAGACCAAGGGTTAAAGTTTAGGAAATCCATAGGGCCTTAAGAAATTAGATCAAGGGCTCTATGTAGCCCTCAGACTAAAAGTTACAGACCCCTGCAGTAAACAACGGGCATCAACGGAAGAGGTGGTGTTCTGCCAGGGGCAGAGGTTCTTTAGGATTTGGACAAGGCAATAAACACACCAGGTTGGTTCCTTTCCCAAAGGGCTGTTCACATAACAGGCTAACCCACAGTCAGTGGTCGAGTGTGGGTTGTTGCTGAACCATGGATTGTTTGTTGAACCATGGGTTAGTGTGTTGTCTGAACTCAGGACATTTTTGGCAGGGTGGCTTGTTAATCACCCTGAACAACCCAACAACAAACCACAGGTTTTCAGGGTGGCTTGTTCAAGAAAAATAAGCCACACTACATAGTTAACAAGCCACCCTGCAGAATATGTCCTGGGTTCAGACAACACACTAACCCACAGTTCAGCAACAACTCACAATCAATCATTGAGTGTGGATTAGCATGTTGTGTGAACCCAGTCTTTCTTTAGAGGGAGAGGCAAGATATCAACAGCAGAGAAGAACTTGGAAAGGAACTTACAGATACAGAGAACTTACACCCCTTCAGTTTTCAGGGAGCCCCACTTCAGTAAAAGACATGCTCCAGAGCCGGTCAGCTATGCCACATCCCTTGCCCACAGAGAGGTTTAGCATTATGAGCTTTGTTGGGGCTTTACATACCGTATTTCTCCCACAGGTTTCAATACGTTTTGCCAACTCATGCCTACATCGCTGATTAGCTATCAGCTACACCTGTGATTGGGCTCCATTCTAACAGGTATCTAGTGAATGCATCATTTACATTATTATTCCTTATTAGTTCATCTGTTAACACCTGGCAATCTTGCTTTGATCATCCTTCCTAAGCTCTCCCCTTAGGGATCAGGAGAAAGTTCAAGCACAGAGGATGAATGAAAAGGAAGACTCAAGCACGGAGATTTGAGCATGGGGGAACCATTATCACACACCACTGTCACTCTCCTCGTGATCACAGTATTCTTCCAGAATGGGTCCCACGACAGGTGGGTGGTGTCAGGGTGGACACTGAGCCCATAGAATCCCAGAGTAGTTCTGATTCTGAGGAAGACCAGCCGCTCCTGGGAGAGGAGCACGCTCATCCTTCCCAGGGCCAACAGCTGGCAGAGATTCCTCCCACTGGCATTCCTGGCATAGATAGCAGTCCCGGGAGTGAGAGAGCGCAGGAAGAAGACATGCTGGACGCGCGACGCTGACGCAGGGAGTGGCACCAAATGGAGGGCGCGGAAAGGAGCCGTAGTGCCCAGTTGGCGTGCAAACAACGGTTGTGCCCAGAGGATCCAAGGGAAAAGGGGAGGGACTCTCCCTAGCCCATAAGTTCAGGGTCTGCCAGTGATTCTTCTTCAAACGGGGACCAACTGTTCCCACTTAGGGCACAGGTACTCTGCTGCTCATATCTAGTTGCTAACAGTAGAGTTGTCAAGTTGTAAAAGAAGAATAAAGCTTTGAAAATAATCCCTTTGTCTGTGTCTGGACTTGGCTACTGGATTAGACTGAAAGCGGCCGCCAAAGAGCCCTTGACAGGTGGAGTGGAAGGCAAAATCTTGGGGTCGGAGGCACCAGAACATTTTCCTAAAGCAACTGAGGGGAGTTTCACTGCCGCCTTATTCACACTCCTGCTGCCTCCATCCCGCTGTTCTGCACTGTAACAGCACAGCAGGGTGGCCATGGGTGTCCTACTTTATAGAGGCCAGCCCTCTATTTGGAGGTGTCCTCTGCTTGATGGGCTGTCCAGTCCAAGTCTGATTTAAAGCTAAAGAACTTCAAGAAGGTGCCTTGACGCCGCACGTCCACGGTTAGTTCCCGGACAGCACGCCAAGCTGGCTGGGGCATCGTGGGCATTGTAGGGCTTTTTTCTGTCTAAACATGCATAGGATTGCGCCCCTAGTCCTAGAATCCCCCAGTTGTGCTGAGCTGTATTGCATTCCTATTTAAATGACAGCACGCATTTCTGCATCGGCATCTGTGCAAACCCATATTTGCAAATGCACGTGTTGCGCAGCTCTGTCTCCTCGCTTGCCCTCTTTCTTAGCCGTCTGCGAGCGGCTACCCTACAGCCCAGGTTGAAACGGATGGAGGCCCAAACAGAGGCGAGAAGCCGAAAGACCCCCCCGCCTCCGGCGCTCGCGCCCCAGAAGGCCCCTCCGCCTCTCACGCGTCCGCGGGTGGGGGGCGATCTCGTCTTTGCCTTCCTAACACGGAACCCCCGGAAGCGCGGCGCTGAAAACAGCATCGAAACGCCGCCTCCCCCCCCACACACAGGCTCCGCGGAGGGCGGCAGGCGAGCCGGTGACACCCCCGCGCTGTTTCCAGCCCTCCTCCATGAGCGCCGCTCCGCGCCCGGCGGGGCAGGAGGCAGGGCGAGCGCCGACCCCCGCGCTGCCAGCCACGGCACGGAGCCCGGGTGAGGCGCCGGCGACTGGGCTGATGGAAGCGGATTTCCTGCCCGCCTGCGCTCCACAGCAGCCCCTCCGGCCCCCGGAGAGTGCTACACACAGGGTCAGGGATGCTGTGAGAGCGGGGAGGGCGCACCACCCGGCGGAGCTGCAGCCAGGGTGCTGCCTCCATTTCCCGCGGCGCCTACAGTACCCCAGTATGATGGGAAGCCTCTCTCTCTCTCTCTTTTTTTCAATCACCGCACATGGAAAACTAGCATATCAAGATGGGTTCATAGAATTGTGGAATAGTAGGGTTGGAAGGGGCCTACAAGACCGTGGAGTCCAGCCCCCTGCTCAATGCAGGAATCCAGGGCAGAGCATCCCTGACAGGTGGCTGTCCAGCCTCCTCTTGAAGGCCTCCAGCATGGGAGAGCCCACCACCTCCCTAGGCAATTGGTTCTGTTGTCGCACTGCTCTAACAGTCAGGACGTTTTTCCTGATGTTCAGCCGGAATCTGGCTACCTGGAACTTGAGCCCATTATTCTGTGTCCTGCACTCTGGGATGATGGAGAAGATATCCTGCCCTTCCTCTCTGTGACGACCTTTCAAGTACTTGAAGAGCACTGTCCTATCTCCCCTCAGTCTTCTCTTCTCAAGGCTAAACATGCCCAGTTCTTTCAGTCTCTCCTCATAGGGCTTTGTTTCCAGTCCCCTGATCATCTTTGTTGCCCTCCTCTGAACCCTGTCCAGCTTGTCTGCATCCTTCTTAAAGTGTGGTGCCCAGAACTGGACACAGTACTCCAGATGAGGCCTAACCAGTGCTGAGTTGTAGGGGAACTAGTACTTCCCGGGATTTGGAAGCTATGCTTCTTTGAATGCAGCCCAAAATAGCATTGGCCTTTTTTGCAGCCACATCACATTGTTGGCTCATATTCAGCTTGCGATCGACAACAATTCCAAGACCCTTCTCGCTTGTAGTGTTGTTGACCCATGTATCCTCCATCTTGTAACTGTGCATTTGGTTTCTTTTTCCTAGGTGCAGAACTTGGCATTTGTCCCTATTAAATGCCATTCTGTTGTTTTCTGCCCAGCGCTCCTGCCTATCCAGATCACTTTGAATTTTGTTTCTGTCTTCCAAGTTATTAGCTATCCCGCCCAATTTTGTGTCATCTGCAAATTTGATCAGCATTCCCTGCACCTCCTCATCCAAGTCATTAATAAAAATGTTGAAGAGCACTGGGCCCAGGACTGAGCTCTGTGGTACCCCGCTTGTTACCTCTCCCCAGTTGTAGCCTAGTTTTCTGTGTGCAAGGGTTTATTGGATATCTAATATGAAGAAGCAGTCTGCCATATGAGCTGCAACCTGCAGTCTGAAGTGTGGAGTCCTCCTGTCCAGGGTTCCAGCCTGCCAGCCATGCCCTTTTTCAGGATGCTCCATTCCAGTTCTATTCCCTGCCATGGTTTTCAAATTCCCTCCCTGCCCCCAACAGTCAGCATTTTTTCCTACTAAGCAAGCTCAGTCAACACTGACTGTTGGGGGGGTTTCCCCCCGGTCCCCCCCCCCCCGGTTCCCTCCTCTCTCTGCCACATTTCCCCCCCCCTAAAAAGAGTTTCTACTTCTCCAATGGTTGCTAAAAGCTTCTTCTTGTGTGTGGATGGTGCCATTTCGGCTGCTTAATGATGGGCACTCAGTGAATTGAGTTTGCTGTTGGCATATATGATTCTGAAAGGCATGTCTTTCAGAAGGAGGCATTCCATCTTCTGCATGTGCCTTAGCTCCTATTTAATAATTTATGCAGAGTTTAACTGCCTCCATTGAAAGAGCTTAACAGCTGCAGCTTCCACTGACCGCCTTAAGACAAAATGATACACTAAGCATTTTGAAATTAAGTCTTTGAGGGCAAGCAATTTAAAAATCTAAACTATTTTTAAGATAGCAAATGTAATGAATCTAAGTATACTTACTTATTTGGAAATAAGCTCTCTCAAAACCACTTTGAACTTACTTGCAAGTAAATTTCCCCAGCTGAAGGAATGGGGAACACAGCAACAAATGAAGAAAGCAGCAATAATGTAATTTAAAAAAAACAAACAGGTGGGACCTGCAGCAAAATGTTGCCGTATGCAGTGCTCCTGTTCAGGGTTCCAGCCAGCCAGAGATGGCCTTTTCCAGGATATTCCATTGCATTCCACCTCTCTCTCATACCTCAGTTTTCTGTGTCTCTTCCTACAACTACAACTACGCACACGCACACAATGTTACAGCATGGAATGCTCATCTTCAGGGTTCTAGTCACCCCCTTCCTCTATTGTTTCCCGTGTTGAATTTTAGATTGTAAACTCCTCAGGACAGAGACCTGTCCTCTGGCACTCTGTGCACACCATGCACACTGATGGCATTATATAATACAAACCAAGTTAAAACTTGATAACTATGAGAATAACACTTATCATTTAGAATAGCTGGTTCCGGTCCTTCATGAAATCAGGGACAGCAGACAAACTTCCATGAAAGACAAGTTGTCCATGGCTATTGATCTTTTCCTCAAGTGTACATTTGCAGGGGCACGCTGGGTGTATTCAAGGGGAGACTTCAGCTCAAGCAGAGCAATAATCCCTTAGCAGCAGCCATTCCATCCAGCTGTAGAGCAGAAGGAGAGAAACTGGGCTATTCCATTGCCTCTGCTGAGACACCCCTGTCTTTGTCTCTCCCCTACTGTCATCTAGCCAGCAGTCATCCCATCAGCTACCTGAACTGTTTCCATCTCAGCTGGATGTGATAAGAACTATAACTCTGAGAACTGATGTTTGAGCTTGCTTTTTCCTTTCGCTCTCCCCATCCTTTTTCCTTGTACAACATGTGTTTTAGATTATAAGCCACTTTGGGAGCCTTTTGGGGGCTAAAGCTCAGGGTACAAATTCTGTAAGCAATCACAACCACAATGTAAGGCTCAAATAGGATTGATTGGGCAGTTCCCTATGTGAATCAGAGTACCCCAGAATCCTCCACAAAGCACTGGGGGTTTGTGGCAGATCTACAGTGGGATCCTCAACAGATAAATCAAAGTAGAAAAGATGTATCTAAATGGAGAAAGTTTGAAAACCACAAAGCACATTGCTTAATTACCACAGCAACCTCTTACAGCATCTCTCTAAGTTTGGTCAATATTATTATTCCCATATAGCAGATGGAGAGACTTGAGGCAGAGAGATAAGAGGACTTATCCACACAGGGCTTTTATCCTGCAATTGAGATTGGTTACTCATGAAAGTTTGTGGGTCCTTTACATGACGTCATCAGCCTCCAGTGCCTCTCCAATGGTTTCTGACCATTTCCGTGGCTTTATTTGAAATGCAGATAATGAAGTAATTTAAAAAATGAATTGAATTTGTCCATGTAAAGAGGGAGTTGCACTACAACAGCAATGCCATTTAGTGGCTGTATAATGAAACATATAGAACTTCTGGCCCCTGAAAAAAAAGAGGAAGTGTGAGTAAAGATGATCTTAATCCCACAGAGAATTCAGAAGCAGAAACCCTGATAAAATTGTGGGATAAAAAGTCTGGGTTGGAGAAGCTGTGAGACGTGCCTAGAGATATCTAGTGTGTTCATGGGAGGGATAAAATTTGAACTGGGGACTGATCATCCTCATCCTTCTCCGTGAGCCCCTGCCAAAGGAAGTGAGGTAGGTGGCTACCAGGAAGAGGGCCTTTTCTGCTGTGGCACCCCGACTCTGGAATGAGCTCCCTAGAGAGGTTTGCCTGGTGCCTACGTTGTACTCCTTCGGGTGCCAGGTGCAGACCTTTTTATTCTCCTAGCATTTTAGAGTTTTAGCTTCCTAGTCTTTTAGCTTTGGTGTTCTATTTCTGCATTTTAAATATCTGAATTGCTGCTAGGTTTTATTCTGGTTGTATTGTTATAATGTGGTTTTAAGCTTTCATATTTTATATTGTTTTACACTGCACTTTGTGGTTTTAATTTTTGTGAACCGCCTAGAGAGCTTTGACTATTGGGCGGTATAGAAATGAAATTAAATAAATGAATAAAAATTAAAAACTCTCTTAGGGCACAATCCTAGGATTGCACCCTTAGGCACTATGTTTTCCTGTACTTTATTGTACAGATAAGCAGGTGTGGGCCTTAACTCGCCCACTTTACAGGATGAAAAGTTTGAAAACATGGCAGTGAATGTGTCTTGAGGGCACGGGAACCAGAATAAAGAGCAAATTGCCTTTCAAAGGAAAAAACTACAGAACTAATTTGATGTTCTTTCTGGGTGTAAAAAAATATATTTGAACATTTTGAAGCTGGCAACCCTAGATGTTGAACAATAGAATTTTGCTGGTAGCACTGCACTTCAACTTCCCCCCTAAAATTCCCATGATTGATGAGAAAGCTGCTCTTGCTAGACTAACACTCACAGTTCCTAGGACTTAACAGAAATAACAAAGAGAACAGGTGAACTGATTAAAATGTCACAGCTCTATCAATGCCAAACCTTGCAAAGCTCTTGCTATTTTCCACACTCTAATCAGGCTTTAATGTAGCACCATGTCAGAGGTGGCTATTCACCCAAAGCATGGTTGTTGGTCTAGAACACCTTTACAGCCGCAGAAACTGATCAAATATTGTGAGTCAAGTCCGACCTTTCTTTAAACTTTTTTTTTTTAAGTAATAGTTTGTGTTTTATGAGGCTTTCCATTTTCTAAGCCTGCATTGTTGGGTCTTGTGAATAACTCAACATGTGCTCAGAACATAGGCTGATATGGCTGAAAATTCTTGATTTTGGAACAATGGCTCGGCATTTGACAATCCAGTCCCTGGTAAAACACAAAATCGAGAATCACAGGAGTATCCCCTGTGGGAAGATTAAGTCACCCAGCTTGTATATAGGATTGTCTCCTGCCCAGATGGTGGCCTTATTAGACTTCACTGCTCACTAGCAACAAAGCAGAAACCTAGCTGTTCAGAGGCAGACAAGTGAGACCTTCAACAAAATGTTGCAGCATAGAGCACTCCTGTTCAGGGTTCTAGCCAGCCAATCTCATTTTCAGGATACTCCATTCCAGAGACAGACAACTTGTGCCCTCCAGATGTTTTGGCCTATATTAGCCCTAGGCAGCATGGCTAACGATAAGGGAGTTGTAGGCCCAAACATCTGGAGGGCCACAGGGTGCCCATCCCTGCTCCATTCCACCTCCCGTCTTCCATTTCCCCCCAATGGCCAGCATTCCATACTCACTTGAGCATGTCCAGCCCCCATTGAGCTGTTCCAGTTAGGGGTTTCCCCCTAAAGTTTTGAATACTTCTGCTGACCTTAAGAGTTCCTCCAAACCTGGCGATACTTCAACACAGATGCTGTTTTGGCTACATGATACATATTCAGACACTAAGTATGAGTATATAGGATGCCTCCTGCCCAAATGGGAGTTTAGTTGGGGGCCGGGGAAGCCAAGGTGAGAAAACTGTGCCAAAGTTTTTCTGATGTGGAAACTAGGCTTGCAGCCCTTCTGTACCACGGACAAGGAAGCCAAGAGACAAGGAAACCAAGATGGTGCACCCACCATAGCGCTCTGTGGAGCTGGCTCAGTGCTGCTTGCACTAGACCCTAGCCTTTCTCCCCACGCACCCACTCTCTCAATTGTGAACCCACGGCTTGTTTTATAGCCCCACAGGGCTCAGCTCTGCCCCCTTGACTTTGTAGCCAGCATCTTCCTCTTATCGCTTCTGGATTAGTCCTGCACTTGGCCCAGAACTTCCTGTCCCTTTCCCACCTTGGCTCTTAAGTCCAAGCAGGAGTATGTGGGTGTCTGCTTAAAGTGATTTGGGACGCAAGTTGTCTCAGTCGATACAGTTGCACCCGAGGTCAAATTGGCCAGCTCATGAAAGCCGGAATGTGGTGCCTCAATGAGAAAGGTGGGGATTGGGGCAGAGGGAGGTACTTCAAACCCATTCATTGTTTTTGTTACATTTTACATTATCCTTTCTCTAAACCACTTTGATAACCCACTAGAAAGCAGTATATAAATCTATGATATGAACAAACAAATAAATTTGAGAGATGCGAGATGAGGCAGAAGGATTCCGTACATTTGTGCAAGGGAAAGAGATTCCAGTGGTATGAAATAATTTTGTTTTACAAATGCATGGGATGGAAAACCTTGCCGCTCAACATGCCATTAAGCTTGATCATTCATGGGGCAGTCGAAGGAAGTGCTTTGATTTACGGACTGCAGCCAGAGTTCCTTGCTTGCTGTGTACATTGCCGTACGTCTGGTATAAGCCTCAATCACCTGGATGACTCCTCATCATATACAAGCACAGGAAAGCGCTCTCCACCTTCACACAGAAGTGTGTAAACAGCACGGTACAACAATGCTCTGGAGCCTTCTTGAACGGCTCCGGGTTCTAGAAGTGGGAGGAGTTCAGCTTCCATGGCCTGCACACAGACAAGACAGCATTTAATGTTCAAATGTGTGCGTATGTTTATGTACATTTATGTATAGTTATTAATACTTGAATATTGCTTGATATCTCTAAGGGGTTTACATGCTAAAATACTGAAAAATAACTATTAAAATACTAAATTAGTTAACAATTAAAGCTACAACAAAATAAGTAAACAATTTAAAAAATTTAAAACAGCAATAGAAAACAAGAAAGTGAAGCAGCAGCAAGGTAATCAGTTATAAGCCAGAGAAAGCTGGCATGAACAGGTACATTTTCAGGAGGCGTTTAAAACTCAATACATTTCCTGCCTCCCAAACCACACAGGTGACAGAATCCCAGTGTGTGTGTGTGGGGGGGTCTGGCTCTCTGTCTCTCTGGAACAAGCCATTTCATTAGAGGCCGAGGGTTGCAAGCAATTCATTGAATCAGGGTTGCAAGAGAGACCTGGGACACTCTTTTTGGTCTCTTGTTTGCCTTTTCCCCCTACTTCCAGTAGCTGGCTACCGAACACCCCAAAACCAGCTGGACCTACCCAGGCTGTATGAAAGCAAGTCAAAGGGATGAAAGAGCCAACAGATCTCCTCCTCCTCCTCTGCCGCCACCACCACCCTTCTGCAGAGTTACCTTCTGTATTTCGAGTCGCTGATGCAGCATCGCCACCGTCAGTTTTAAGGCCTCCATGTCCTTCAGCTCCTTCAAGTTGGAGTAAAAAAGCAGGGGTGGCGGCCCAACCGTTTCTGCATCCCAACACCGCTGCCTCCCCAGGGGAGCACACCACATGGAGGAACACTCCTTGCCGCAAACAGAATGAGTAGGAAACAGCTTGGAATGGGACTCCATGGCTGTCAGGGCAAGAAAGCACAAAGATGCGGTATGTTTAGCTTGAGGAGGGACATGACAGCACTCTTCAGATCCTTGAAGGGCTATCACATAGAGGAGGACAAAGACATGCTCCCTCCTTTCTCGGAGGGCAGGACTAGATCTAATGGGCTTAAGTTACAGGAAAGCAGACTTTGGCTGAACATTAGGAGCAACGTCTTGACGATAAGAGCAGTTCGACAATGCTGCTAATTAGCTGGGGGTGGGGTGGGGCTCTCCCTCGCTGAAGGTCTTCAAAAGCAGAGACTGGACAGCCATGTACTGGGAATGCTCTAGTTCCGGATTTCCAAGCCACACATTGCTAATTACTGATCAGCAAAAACAGATTGGCTACCACCATCTTGCTGTGCTTGGACGTCTCCCTGACACTTGGCTAGTTGTGCAGTAGGGGAAATGGCAAACTTGAGTTATAGGAGTGGGAGGCCAGTAAAGCTTTTAAATGGGGCCAAATTGTCACCTATGCTTCTTACAAGAATTTTTTTTTTAAAAAAACTGCACCCCTGATCTAGTCCAACACCCCACTTCCCAGAGTACCCAGCCAGAAGCCTCTGGGAAACCCACAGACAAGGCATGGAGGCAACAGCCCTCTCCTGTTTGTTCTTCCCCAGTATCTGGGATTCAGAGGCACACTGCCTCTGACTGGGGGGGTTGGACTTGATGGTCTTGTAGGCCCCTTCCAACCCTATTATTGTATGATTCTAGGATTCCCCTGGCATGCATGTGCGCGCATGTGTGTGTATATGCACCTAGGGAGGTGGTGAGCTCTCCCACACTGGAGGCCTTCAAGACAAGGCTGGACAGCCATCTGTCAGGGATGCTCTGAGTTGGATTCCTGCACTGAGCAGGGGGTTGGACTCAATGGTCTTGTAGGCCCCTTCCACCCCCACTATTCTATGATCCTGGAGAATCCACAGAGCTGCCCTAACTAATGGGCATTGGCAGACCTTTGCTCCATGACACTGTCTAAGCTCCTTTTAAAGCCACTGAAATCAGCAGTCATTACCACCACCACCACATCCTATGGTAGTGAATTCCACAAGTTAACCGTACAGTTGTGCAAAAAAGCACTTTTGAGGGTCAATCTCTTCCCGTCTCGTGCCCCAAATGCTGCATGGGTGAGGAATTGGTTCGGTTCCCATTGAAACGCAAACTTACCAAGTTTGCACCCCTTGAACCCACACATAAACTGGAATGTAGTTATACAGCAATGTCCACACTTTTCCAAATTTTGCAGCACATTTCGCAAATTAAAAAAATGAACATTAAAATGTGTGCAGTATGGTAAAGTCCATGTCAAAAATGCATGTTAGGGGGAAATGCACATGAAAATAAGTACAAGCTTTCACGTGGACATTTAAGGGGGAAATTCACACACTAATGCAAAAAAGGGCTAGAATGAATTCAGTGTTGAACAAATGAGAAACTGAGCAGACAGAGTCATCCATCGCTAGCTTAATCCAGATTGAGAATGTAAATTTTAGGGCACTTTCGGCCCTCCATCAGAGACTGCCCAGAACACATTCTCTTTTTATCTACCAATATAACAGTAGTCCCCCTGCTGCTGGCCCGTGGAGGGAAGAGCTGATGTTAAAATAGAAAAGGTGCCATGAACGTGAACATATAATTGAAGCAAGGTCAAAATAACCCAATCCCACCAGGAACGTCTTTTCCCTGATCGGTTTGTCTCTGTTGAAGTAACAAGCAAGCCATGAAAGAATGCCAAGCAAAAGTACAGCAGCATATTCTAACCAGCCCTCTCCCAACCTGGTGCTCTCTAGATGTTTTGGACTACACCTCCCAGCATTCCTGACCACTGGCCCTGCTGGCTGGGGCTGATGGGAATTGAAGTCCAAAACATCTGGAGGGCGGCCCAGGTTGGGGAAGGCTTTAATGCACCCTACATGGCTTTCCTAGGTAAAGTACTGGAATTACTCGGGCATTTCCAACAGCCTGGGGCAAGCAAGCAGAATGAGGATGCACTGAGGTTTGTCATATAGCATACACATCATATGCTTTAACATCATCATTAAGTCATATTCTTCACCTTCTCTCAACTTGTCTACCTTGTCCAGGCACTGTTTTACTATCGTTTGCAGGCCCTCCAGAGTCAGGAGACTTTCATATTGTCTCTCCCAAGTTGGGTTTTCTCCAAGGGAAGCTAAGAGGAAAGCAAGATTAGAGACTTGAGGCCAGATGGAATCACTTGGAGAAGAGAGCTTCAAGCCTATGACCTCACTGAAGTTTTGTGGTCGGGTCTCGCAGACAAACAAATGGGTTTAAACCAGATCAAAACATGAAAATACAGGTGGTGGAGCATATATAATTTACAACACACACAGAGAGCCTGTGTTTTCCCCCATTGGAAGAAAATGTTTTAGGATAAGAAGATGCCTTGTACTAAACTAGACCAATGGTTCTTCTATCCCAGTACTGCAAAACTCTGACTGGCAGCACATCTCAAGTTCACCTCTCCAGGAACTCATGCAAATTTCCTTCCCAACCCTACTTTATTGATTTTGAAGATTTATATCTGATCAAATGTTGTAAGCCAGGGATGAGCAGAAGGTATATCTCTTAGCAATTTGCAGTAGATCAGCAAAGGCCTACAACTCCAAGTTGTTCTAATGATAGCAGTGTTTAGGCCTGAGTTAGACTGTTAAAGTCCCTGATCTACACCTACTCAGGTGTAGATTTGTATTTGTGCAAGAAGGTCATCCCAGCGTATGGCTGACAGGGGTTCAGCAGGTAACTGGCCCCACTTCCTGAGCTGCCTTTTTGCACCTTGCTCATCTGTGGAGCTCAGAATTCTAGCGCAAAACAAGGTAGATCCTACATGCCTAAAGTCTCCCCTCCTCTGTTGTAAACCACCTTGAAGGTCAGGTTGCAATAAAAGAACCACGATGCAGACGCACAAACACCAGTGGTCTTTAGTCTGGCCAATGGATGGGGCAAAAAGAGCATTTCTCCTTCTGCTCTGCTATCCCAGGGCACCTGGCAGTTGGATCAGGGTGTTTTCCTGGCCAGGAGAAAGAAAGCAAAGCTCCCTACAGCTGCTCCTCTGGCTGATGGATGAGGCCTGGCTGGTCTCTCCCTTGCTGTGATGTCCTTCATGGAAGGCAGGGGATGCAATCTCCCAGTGGTCCCAAGTCCTCTGGCCAGTCTGCTTTCCTTCAGGTCTGTAGTCCCGGAGGTTTAGGAGCATTCTTAAGGAGAGATCCGAACTGGAGATCATTCCTCCCATACACACAAACTATGGTCCAATAGCCACCATGCATTATGCTTCTTTAAGTGTACACCAAAAATGTGCCATATGCATGAATTGTGTGTGCATGTGTGTGTGCGCGTGTGGGGGGGGGTGTTTGGAGGCACTGTCTCATACAGGCTAGAAACATACAGGCTAGAGCCAATATTGAGTATACACTTGGGAGCAAGCCTTGGTGTGTTGCCAAGCAATGTACGGAAGAGCTCCAAGCTATGACTCTTCACAAAACTATACATTCATTATGGTGGGTATGGATATATCTATTCGCCGGGGGCCAAGAGCTACTAGGAAGCTGTACCCCATGCTTCCCTGGAAAAATGTCAATGAAAGTAAGAAAACAAACTGACCCCATTGATTGGCCAAGGAGCTTGCTTCTCCTTTCCCGAAAGAGTCCAGAAACAGATTGCTGTTTGCGTCTGGGTTTTCCTCCTCCTCCTCAATTCCTTTTCCTTTTGTACTGTGACTTTTAAATTTATTTTTAAATATTTCTATACCACTTGTCACATATTGCATATCCGGGTGGCATGCATGCATGCATGCATTCATTTATTTGATTTATTAATCGCCCATCTGGATGGTCACCCAGCCACTCTGGGCGATGTACAAAGTATGTAATAGAACAGTTTAAAACAGTACAATTGTACAATAAAAGCATCATTTTCTAAAAATACCATAACCCACCCCAAATGCCTGCCTGAACAACCACGTTTTTAATGCACGGTGGAAGCTCATTAAAGAGGGGGTTCCCTAGGGAGGGAGTTCCACAGAGTGGATGCCACCACAGAGAAGGCCCTCTCCCTCGTCCCCACCAGCCTAGCTGTCCTGGCCGATGGGACAGAGAGAAGGCCATCCAAGGCTGATCTTGTTAAGCAGCCTGTCTGGTCTTGTTAAGGGGCCTGTCTGGTGTTGCTGGAGGCGCTCCTTAAGATAGGCTGGACCAGAACCATATAAGGTTTTAAAGGTCAAAACCAACACCTTGAATTTGGCCCAGAAAACAACTGGTAACCAGTGCAACCAGTGCAACATCTCTCTCTCTCTCTCACTCACACACACACACACATGTACGTACGTAATAACAAACAATCAGCGGCCATAAATTAAAAATCAAAAACCATATTTCATAAATCAGTAAATGCCAAGTGAATAAAAATGTTTTCAACGTGCACCTAAACTGCGGCAGAGTCAGTGCACTTTATATTTCTGCAAAGAGGCTATTCCAGAGAGTGGGGGCCGCCAAAAAAAAATTGTAAGACCAAGGCGAGGGACTGTATTGTTCTTAATCTTTGTAAGCTGTTCTGGGAGACTTTTTTGGTTGAAGAACAGCGTAAAAATGCTTTTAACTAAATTAAAATTCTGAGGCTCCCATGCAAATCCAGCAGATGAACTGGCGCAAAAAAAGTCGCTTTTAGCCACCTTCCATGCATGTCTTACCTGGGGTCTCTGCTTCCATGTGCTGGCTCACAAGGGAGTGGACATCACGCAGATGCATCAGCTCCTTTCTCACCTCGGCTGGGCTAAAGGCTGGTGAAGGTGAACAGAACTGGTCATAAGCTTAAGAAAAAGAGGGCACAGTTGTGCGTTTTCCCCAGGGGAGATAGTGGCAAAAAGAGATGCTTCCAGTTTGCAGTCCTGTTCAGCCTGCTTTCCCAAATTATATAGCAAGGTTAAACGGCTCAGGGTTAAGACAGACATGACTTGGATTTCCTGACATTTCTGGTTTTCTCCAAAGCAACTGCAGGGAGCTGCGAATTTGAGTAGAGAAGTGGCACTTAACCCTCCCTCCGGGTTCCCCTGCTCTAAATTGCCCCCCACCCCACCAACTATTAGTCCCATGGGAGTGGTGTGAGAAGAGAAGTACCTGTATGGTGCCTTATACCCAACCCCCAAGAAGGAATAACAGCAGCTGGGGGGGTGCATTTAGATAGGGAAAACTGCATAGTTAAAAAAAAGGTTAGATACCCTCTTTCCCAGCATCACGGTTTTGATCAAATTAGCAGTTCTCTACTGTTGCTATGAAGAAAAAAAAATGTGGCAGATGATCCAGTCGCAGATCTACGTTGCAACTGTTTTCACACACACACTTTCCATATGCATGACCCCTCTGTAGATGACTGAATAAGAAGGATGCACTTACTAGAAAGCTCAAATTGAGAGCGAATTAGTCAGATTTCATTAAGTGTTTCCACTTAAAAACCAATTTTGTTCCCATTTTACACCACTTTACAATGACTTTACAGCCAATATGCCTGAAGAAAGGTTCCAAGGTTAATGGTTTTGCTCTTTTAGAAATATCACCTCCACTTTCTGGAATGGGGATAGATTGTGTCTTAGAAGAGAGTACTGACACTGTCTCTTGCTACGGCAAAATAAAATAATGAACTAACAGCAATCAGGTACTCTACAATAATATCTGCTAGATTAATTTTTAAACCTGCCTTTTGGCTCAGGTCCTCAAAGTGGCTTACAAGCATCATTCAAAATACAGCCCAAAGTATCATCAGCAGGGGCAAACTTGCTTAATTCCTTGCTGAATTGTTACCAGTTTGTTAACAGGGACAGGAAGAGAACGGATCATCTGAGTTAAATTGCTACATATCTGGCTGGTGCATGACTGGGAGATGTGAAAACATGCCCCAATTACAGGTGAAAACTAGAGGAAATGAAATGGGTGAGAGGGGATGGGAGCACATGAATCAGTGGAGGGGAGTGGAAGAGAAGAGACACATGGGGGATTAAAAAAAAGATATGTTCTTAAAGCATATATGCGCTAGTTATGAATAAACATAATATGTCTTATAATTTGAATTTAAAAGGCATTTCCGCATGTTACATGCTATATTAACCATAGTATCTTGGAAAACACAGCCACCCTGCACTGGCATATTTTAAGATTTAAAATTATAATAATTTAAAATTATTGGTATGCCTTCGAGGGTAGAACCCTTAAGACAGAAACAATGCAAAGCTATGCAAAACAAATACAATAGAACAAACGCTCGAAAATCCTACACAAACAATAAAACTAATAAAATCTGCAGCCCACAGACTATGGAAAGACCAGTGAAAACAAATGGGTCTTCAGAGCCTTCCTGAAGACTTGCAAAGAAGGGACCTGATGTATCTGATAGAAGCTGATTCCAGAGGTGTGGGGCCAACACTGACAAGGCCTTCTACACCTTGTAATCACCAGGCTAACCGCCCTTGGTGGTAGGCAGGTGAGAAGATTAGAATGCACAAAAGGAAACCAACAAAATGGAGTCCTTCTAGCCACAAGCCAAGGTAAGAAAAGGCACTTTGCACATAGGTTGTCTTGCACACTCATGGAGTCACATCCACAGTTGCAGGTTTCCTCCTTCTAAAGGCAAAACTAGCAAAAGGATACCGTTGCTTGCAGCTTCTCCATGAAGCGATTCTTGGCAAGTGCAGCATCTGGGCTTGTTTGGCAAATATGACACTTCTCCAATAGCCTGGGCATTTGCAGCAAGAAGAAGAATGGAGTGGGGGGAGAACAAAAAACCAAGAGTTGGGATAAGTCTGAAAGTTTACACCCAGCTCATTACTTCCTGAAGCAGGGACTCTGCCAGCTACTCTCATTTCATCGCATTTCAGGATCCCAAATCACCGAGTTCTTCAATAGAATTGTGCCTCAGAAAGTCTGAAGCAACCCCAAAAAGAAACAAGGACTGCATATTATCCTATTGCAAAAGTCTATCCAGCATAGGATCCTCAGAATAAGTATAAGCGAGGGTGAGCATGCCTGTTCATTGCTGGCAATTAACTGTGCTTGTAGTACAGATTGATTCCAGGTGGGGGGATTCAGTCTCCATCTATCCACAACAGCTTTCCCCTAGATGCTTTGGATTTCAACCCCCATTGGCCCTAGCCAGCACAGCTAATGGCTAGAAATGTCGGGAGTCGTAGTCCAAAACATCTGCAGGGGTCCAGGTTGGGGAAGGCTGATCTACAAACTGGAGAGATCAGGGTTAACTCCTGGCTCTTTTGGGGAGAGATAGACATGGATGAGGCAGCTAATTACTCCAGAGACATGAGTCATGCTTCCAGTTGTGCACAGCAGGTTTCCATTGGATTCTTCAAGACCATGAGTTGGCTCTAGAGGAGAGATGGGCAACACATGGCCCTCCAGATGTTGTTGGACGGCAATGCCCATCATGCCTCACCGTTGGCTATGCTGATGGCAGTTGCAGACCAACAACATCTGGAGGGCCATACGTTCCCCATCCCTGATCCAGACTACATTAAGAGCACTGAGTTTCCATGGAAATCAAATGGACATGACTAAACTGATTTCAATGGGGCTGAATGAACTTATTCTGGATCCAATCCCAGTAATACTAGAAAGCAACAGATTCTCTTGTCCACCAGTCAGACAATCTAGAAACCTGCAAGCAAAGATTGCACAACATGGCCTTCAATGCAGAATCAAGTAGCACTTGCAGAATCCACAGAATCATGGTTTAATTTTGTTAAAAGCATGTTTCTAGTCCCCACCATTTGAGAACTACCTTCAAAACACATGGGCAAGTTTGAGGACCCCAAAAGATCATCACTGCATACGGAATTAGAACCTTTAGAACTAGTCAATAAAACAATGGCTTATATTTTACTTCACAATAGGCACATATTCTTTTGCTCGTTCCAAATTCAAGTTGCTGCAGACATCTAAATCCCAGGCTTTTGTTAGGTCACTCATAATTTATGCTTTCCCAATGGGCAAGGATGAGGAATCATTTGGCTCTTAATGCATAACTACAAGAACGCATTTCGATTTGCGTATCGATTTTACTTTGAAACTTGAAAGCCACATGCAGCTTCAGTTTAACAGCAGGGCATAGTTGTGTCATCTGAATCCATAACTGGATGCAGCCCCTTTCCAATAAAGATTGGTGCCATTTCTTTAAAATACACAGGATGTGCCAGATGCAAATGTGTAGACTGAATTATAATTTTTCTTCTGATGCTCCTGCTCCATTAAGTCCAATCCTACATGCATTCAGATAACCAAAAGCCGTCCAGTAACTGCATAAAAGCACAACGTGTAGAACCCACTATTATACGGGGAGGCAGTCACCTATAGACTCTGATCACACATTGTCACTTTTCTGCAGCTGTTCACACATCAGGTGAAATGAAGGTAAGACTGGGCTTAACTGCATAGGCAGATGCAGCAGAGAACTGCAGCAGAGAACTGCAGCAGAGAACTGCAGCAGAGAACTGCAGCAGAGAACTGCAGCAGAGAACTGCATAGTTGCCATTGGTGTCGCGTACGTTTTAGGCCAGGCTTGTAAACAGAAGTTCCCCTGGTCAACTAGACAGGGCTGGGCAAAAGGTAGATCTCCAGATATTTGGAACTTCAACTCCCACAAGTCCCTGCCAGCATGGCCAATGGTCAGGAATGCTAGAAGTTGAAGTCCACAACATCCAGAGATCTACTGTCTGCCCACCCCTGATCTATAGCCCCCAGAAATCACCTCCAGACATTACGCTGGAAGAGACCAATGATCTCTGAGAGGGAAATGGTATATGCCATGGCTAAAAACAACAGGATAATGGAACACAGCACATCATTTAGAACATGCAAAGTGGGGGCTTTTCCTTGTCTTTTGTCATCAACTTAACAAATCCATTTGTTCCCAAACCTGTATTATGTAGAGCACATGCTTTACATGCAGTAAGGTCCCAGATGTGACCCCTGGTATCACCAGCTGTACAAATCAGGTAGCAGTCCTTTCTCAGTCTCAGACCTTGGAGAACTGCTGCTAGACAGAATAGACAATACTGGGCAAGATGGACACACAGTCCGACCTCATATAAGGCAGCTCCCTATATTGTTTTTGCAGAAGGCAAAAGGCTGACAGAATGAGAGGCCTCCACGCCAGCCATGGTCAAGTAAAGATTTACCTCAAGTCTCTAAAGCCAAGTCCAGCTCTACATGCTGGATACCACACAAGTCATCAGCTCTGCGCTGCACCTGTGGGTGTGGCAGAAGGCTGTATTACCCCGTCGATCTTCCAACCCAGTTTGGAAAAGAACTTAAGCTTGGTCATCCTACCATAGACACTCCTCTTGTCACCCTCTCCCATCCACTTGCAGGGAAGTTCCAATTTTGGACTTAGGCTGCTTGGATAAGGTTACCTGGTATACTTGGAAAAGGCTTTCCTGTAAGGAAGTGGCAGCTTCAGCATAGACCTGCAAAGAATTGATTTGTATTAGCATATGTCACATGCACAAAGCCACACGTATTCAGAATCTAGAGAAGTGTGTACATCCTTATCTCTAGTTTTAATTTTAAAAAGCATGAGAAGAGCCATGCTGACACAGGGGGGCAATCAGCTGCCTGTAGGAAGCTCACAAGGAGGGCAATAGTGCAATAGCAAGTTACCGACCCCACAGAAATCAGCTGCACTTCCATAACCCAGGCATGACTATCATACCATGCCAGTTCCAATCAACCCCCCCTGATATTTCCCTTCACTGCCACCCACTGGATTAGTTCAGTTAACATTTATTTGTTCAGGCCCACTGCCTTTAAAAACAGCTCAGAAACTTCCAAAATGTAACAGGCGGACTTTTGTCTGGCACCTAGAATTCAGACCATATCATTCTGATTTTGTCCATCTATTAGTTTGTTTCCAGGCTCAATTTATACTGTAGTCTTGGCCTTTAAAGCCCTCCAGATGTTTTGGATGACAAGTCCCATAATCCTTGACCACTGGCAATGCTGGCTGGGCCTTATGGGAATTGTACTCCAAAATAACTGGAGGGCAGCTGGTTGCCAATCAGTACATTTGCCTTACCCAACATGGTGCCCTCCAGATGCTTTGAACTATAAAACCCAGCGTTCCTGACCTTTGGCCATACTGGCTTGGGCTGATGGAAGCTGAAGTCCAGAACATCTGAAGGGCACCAGGTTGGGAGGTAGGTTGCTGCCCTACATGCTCTGGAGCCTGCTTACCTGCCCATGCTTTAGGTTCTGACTCAGAGGCTCTCTGAGAGGAGAGGCTGGATTTCAGAAAAAGTTTAAAAGCTGAATTTAAATCCACATAAGTTTATTCTAAACCTAAACTCCATTCTCCTACAGCAAAACCTAGAATATTTTGGAGTGTGACTGCACAGTAGATCTGTGATCATAAACATCCAAAGTTTCCCAACATGTTAGATGGGACAAAGTAATGAATAAAAATGTGGACCCAGTCCATGCTGAGAAAATATCTGCTCTTAAAACACACTAAATTCTATGGCAAGGTCAAAAGAAGCAGCAGTAAGAACATAAGAAGAGCCATGCTGGATCAGACCAAGGGTCCATCTAGTCCTGCATTCTGTTCACAGTGGCCAACCAGCTGTCGACCAGGAACCGACAAGCAGGGCATGAGCGCCAGAGCACCCTCCTACCCATGTTCCCCAGCAACTGGTGTACATAGGCTCATTGCCTCTGGTACTGGAGGTAGCACACAGCCATCAAGACTAGTAGCCATTGATAGCCTTTTCCTCCAGGAATTTGTCCAACCCCCTTTTAAAGCCATCCAACTTGGTGGCCATCACTACTTCCCTGTGGTAGCAATTTCTATAGTTTAACTATGTGCTGTGTGAAGAAGTCCTTCCTTTTATCTGTCCTGAATCTCCCACCAGTCAGCTTCATAGGATGACCCCAGGTTCTAGTATTTTGAGACAAGGAGAAAAATGTCTCCCCATCCACATTCTCCACACCAGGCATAATTCTGTAGACCTCTATTATGTCTCCCTTTACCCTCCTTTTTTCCAAGCTAAACTATCCCAGCTGTTGTAACCTTCCCTCATAGGGGAGATGCTCCAGCCCCTTCATCATTTTAGTCACCCTTTTCTGCACCTTTTCCAGCTCTACAATACCTTTTTTTTTTAGGTGTGGCAACCAGAACTGGACACAGTATTCCAAGTGTGGTCGCACCATAGATTTCTATAGGAGCAGTATGATGTTGGCAGTTTTATTCTCAATTCCTTTTCTAATTATGCCTAACATGGGGCTTGCCTTTTTTTACAGTGGCTGCACACTGGGTTAACATATTCATTGAGTTGTCCGCCACAACCACCACAGTGGTTGTGGTCCATTGTGGTCCACCACAGTAGCAGCAGCAAGTGAAGCCAGCTAGGGCAAGTGAAGCCAGCTAGGGCAGCCTTCCCCAACCTGATGCCCCCCAGATATGTTCAACTACAGAGCCTGAGCTCCTACTGGGAATTTACCCCTTTTCCTGGAGAGTGGATGTTGGGCCCATCCCTGAGGTGCCTTCTCCCATATGGCTCTGGGAGGCTAGAGATTCCACAGCACGATCCTTATGCTCTGCCTCAGGTAACAGTGGATCAGCACCTGCAAACTCTGCCTCACCTGCAGAGTTCCCAAATGAAGGGCTTTGCTTTGCAAGATGTGGAGATTTGGGATAGCCCAGCTGCCTTCCAGGTTCTCCGGAAGCACAGACCTTTCCATTTCCCGCTCCAGTTATTTTTACAGGCAACTTCGCTTTGGGGGAGGCAGCTCCTTTGGGTGACCTCTTCTTCCCAGGCACCTTTGAAGCTCTGGAGCTCAGCCCAGCTGACATTTTCGCCCCTGGCCTTCTCACATCTGGGTCAGTCCTGTAGGGAGCTTTCAGCATGTACACTGTAGGCTTTTTGGAAGACATGAACTTTCTACTCACAGAGGACACTCTGACAGTCTTGGAGATGCTCTGCTTAGAGTTACCCACTTGCTGTTTTAAAGCAGCGCTGGTAACAGGCTTCTTGGCTGTGGCTTTAGTGCCTTCTGTAGCCTCACATGGAGCCTGCTGGAACTTTGATCGGATTCTTAATGCTTTTGCCAGGGCTTTGTTAAGCAGCTCCAGTTCCTCAAGCTCCTTGGCTGAGGGTTCACTTTCTACAAATGCAGGAGATAAGTCAAAATGTCATTAATACATTTGTCGTTAATGTCATTTGTCATACAAATGTCATTAATGGTGCTGGCTGAAATTTTTCCAATGCTTAACTTTTCAGTGGAAAACTTTCTATTTCTTAAGTTCGTTAGCAACAATGAAAGGATGCCAATGGCAAATACAATATTAGGCAAGCTTGGCAGTTTCAGAGCTGTAAATAATGTTTTTCAGGTGATTATCCCAAGCAAGCATGTGAAAGAATACATCTTTGCCATTGAAATGTCAGTGTGAAATGGAACTAATAAGTAGTGACAGTGAAACTGAAGTTGTCCCAACACCTTAGTAGAAGGGAGTTGTCAGCATATCACGAACAGTTCTTTCAGTTGCTAAAATTAATTAGTGTATCAGCAGTTTTCAGTATCTTTGCTTTGTTCTGAAATTTAAACAAGTGTTATTATTTATTTATACAGTGTAAGGGAAGTACATACGAAAATAACATTGGGTACTTTTTTAGCTTTATTATTTACTAAATACAAATAAACATGCTCAATTAGATCACTCTAGGACATCAGAAAATTTTCCAATGCAAACTGAATTTTCCTGATGCAAATGGCCCTATAAAAATTAACCAAGTTTGCATAGGAAATTTTTCCAAAAAACCCACATCACTGCATTTATAGCAATCAAGATATTTCAAGGTTGACTCACTCTCCTCTAAATGGCACAGAGATCAAAACACAAGGCCATTTATAGACAATGTATTGTGATAGACAGACAGATTTTACATGCATGCACATATACATGTACCACATTTTTTCATGGCAAATATCCTCATTGGTCAGTTGTGTTAAACTTCATCTGAATACTCCTACCATAAAGATAGCATCTGGGTTCAGATGATCATGGGGAGAAAAGAAGCCATTGTGGCTTCTCCCCTGTACGTGCCGTGACCCATTGTTTGCATAATTGCCATGCAGTAGAGGATGTAAAGTGGGTACGAAGCACCCCCACCACACGCCGGGTTCACCAACCCATGCTGCAGCTCAGGTAATTATGTAAACAATGGGCACATGCAGACCAAGGGCAGGGGGAAAAGCCGCAATGGCTTCTTTTCCCCCTGCAATCGTCCAAACACCCCCAGTCAGTCAAAATGCAGTGTCTCCACTATCACATCCTTCAGGATAATGCTACAGAAAGACCAGTCCATATTCAGTTCACAAAAATGCAAGGCTATGCATATTCCACACATCTGAGATTTGATGTTAAATGCTGTGCTCATGTATGGGTTATGGCTCTGCATAAAACTTGAAAATATATGGGAACCATCTAGAGAAATCTCAAAAGCTGAAAGGGGATGAGAAGGACTTCAGGCAGGCAGGTGTGGCAGAGCTGATCTAATGTTATGCAGAATTCCTCCCCGCACCCCTATTAGTTTCTTTAAAACTTACAGCCCACCAGCAATTATCATGCCCTTCCCACTTTTTACTCTCCTATTCTTCATTAAATAATAGTTTGTAAGTTATTTGATAACCCAGACCTTGTAGACTATATAAATGTGCTTCAGTTGCATTACTCCAATTGCACAGCTGAGGTGCACAATGCATGTGTGTGTTGTTGCATGTTCCTAGCACTCCTGCTCACAGGAGATAGAAAGTCTTAAAAATCAGAATCAAGAGCAACCACATATGGAGAGAGATTCAGATCCCTCTCCAAAGATATAAGAAAGCAAAAGAAACTCCTTTCACATTCCTGGGAGCAATTCCAAGCCCTTCCACTGGATCCTCCTCTGAGGTTAGCATTCAATGTGTCCTAGGTTTGAATCCAGAACTGCTTCACACTTTATACAACAGTCAGATTACACTCCTGTTCCATGTGTGTTTAATGCAGTAGAAGGGATATGCACATCCCAAACATTCCTTGGACAAGGGACAAGAAGCCACGATCAGTGGTGGCACACATCTCCCCCTTAGTGAGTTTGCTGAAGCAGAACACATGTGAACATTACTAGAACCCAGCTGTAAAGTGACTTTAACTCTGTAAATCCCCCCAGAAGTACCTAGCACTCCCTCTAGGCAAGAGAAAGAGAGAACATGCTGAAGGAAGGAAGGAAGGAAGGAAGGAAGGAAGGCAGGCAGGCAGGCAGGCAGGCAATGATAAAGAAAGCTGTTTCCCTTACCTTGATTATCATTTTTGCCATCTTCAAGGATTGGGATTTCAGGAACTTGCGGGTTCCTAGCAGAGAAAGGAAACACAGCACATGCATTCAGCAAGTAGCAGGTATGGCCAGCAATCCCTCCACCTGTATCACCAGGAGGATTTCATGATGCAGTTTCGAACTACAACCATTTTCTTTGTCCTGTAGAAAACTGCACAGGTCTTAGCTTTTAGATTTTTACTATCTGGATTTATCCCTTCCATGTGATGAAAAAAGAAGAGAAGGAAACAGAATTCATCCACACACTTTGCTTCCTCCTCCACACAAAGGAGAAAGGCAATCCTCTGGAACTTTGGACACAGGGCTGTCACTCATTCCCCTCTCTCTTAACTTACCAATCTCCAAGAAGAGCCTGGCACCGCATTAGGTTCTGCTGCAGCCGTTGCTTCTCCTCATCGCAGTCTTCCAAGGCCTGGGTGAGCAGGGAAACCAGCCTAAAATGGCACACACACCAACATGATTTCTCACACTTTAGGTAAAGGGGGGATGCCTTTAACCTACCTCGCTCACTTCAGAGTCAACAACTAGAGAAAGATTGGCCTGGAACTCTACCAAGTCCACTAACATTCAACTACCAAAAAGCATGCAAAATCATTTCCTTAAGTAACAGTTACTTAGATGCCTGATTATGATGCTGTTCAACCGAGTATTTCCTCCAAGGAATATTGTCAGTTCCTCCAGTCCGTTTTCTTTCCCCTGTCTTTCAGCACGGGCAGGATGGGGGTGGGGCGAACTAAACATCAATTTCCAGTTCGAAACAACCACCGAAATTCTTTTCATCGGTCTGTTCCCCAACACTCTGCACATGATCAGACACTCCCTTTCCTTTCAAAATATCCCTCGGCTTTCCCTCCAAATGCTCTTTACAGGTGCCCCTCCCTGTAGATTGTATTCCTTTCGGCGCCGGGTGAAGACCTTTTTATTTCCCCAGGCATTTTAGCTTTCCAAATGTTTATCTTTGCTGTTTTAAATCTGTATTTTAAACTCTTGCGCCGCTGCTAGGTTTTATTGTGGTTGTATTGTTATATTGTGCTTTTAATGTTCTATATATTTTAAATTGCTTTATTGTGTGTTGTTTGGTTTTAATTTCTGTGAACCGCCCAGGGAGCTTCGGCTATTGGGCGGTATAGAAATGAAATGAAATAAATAAATAAGAAATAGATGGCGCTTCAAACAGCGCTACGGGGGTCTCTTTTCTTCAGAAGGCAATGCGCAGCGCTTCCTCCAAAATGTGCCCTCCCACTCGTTCTACTCCTGAACTTCTGCCCCGATGGCACTACTGAGTCTTCGCACTGCAAACAGGTCCCGGGGCTAAGCCCTCTCCCGTGGCCCGCAGGGAAAGGAAGAAAAAAGGGAAACTCTCTCCTGCCTCCGCTTCCCTGTGTTGCTTTCCCTGCACCGAGTTTCGGATTGTACGCTCCTCGGGGGGAGAGACCTGTTCTCTTCCATTCCGTACTGCACACTGATGGAAGAAGAGCAGCCGCCGCCGCCGCCGCCCCCCCACCCCCCACCCCACCCCACCCCCACCCCACCCCACCCCCACCCCACCCCCACCCCCACCCCCACCACCCCACCCCACCTCACCACCACCACCACCACCACCACCACCACCACCACCACCCCACCTCACCACCACCACCACCACCACCACCACCCCACCTCACCACCACCCCACCTGTGGGCACAGTCGGCGGGCAGCATGAGGGCGGTCCGCAAAACAGCAGCTCAAGCACACAGCCGGAAAGCCCCTCCGCCGCGCCCAACGGCAGAGAGGCCCGCCGCAGCCCCTCTTCCGGGCACTTCCGGTCTAACTGATTTCCCCGCCTTAACGTGCGAGGCAAAGGATAGAGGGCTTTCACCATAGAGGCGCATAAGAATAGAGCGACCCCCCCGGCTCCGCGCGCACATAGAGATAAAATTTCTGGCGCGCTGTTGTGGTTGACCTTAAACCCCAACTTTGAGGTGCCTCAAGATTCTTGGTTGCTTTTGCTGCCAGAAGCCTAACACGGCTACCCCCGGTGGAAACGGACACACAGCGATAGAAAAGGACACTTGTGTCTCCTTGTAGGGACTTTCCTCATATGCTCCTTTTACTCAGGGGCGGATTTCCATTTTTTTCCCCCGGCCGCCTCTAACTTTTGCTTATCTCTATGGTTCCGGTGGCGGGTCAGCCCGCGCTCTCAGGTCCTGGCAGGGCTATAGTGAAATAAGCACCGCGGCTCGCTGGAGCTGCTCCGATTTCCGGGCAGGTCCCGCGACCTGCTTCGAAAATAGCGGGTTACTTTCCCTGATGTTCCGTGGGCAATCTCCTCCCCTACTCCTCATGATTCGTTATCACTGCTGGAATTTGAGCCCTTCCAGGAACCGTCTTAGCAACGGGCCGCTGAGCCTTAGCAACGGTTGCCATGCCGACGATGCTGAGGCCTCGGGCATAGATTTGGGCCCTGTTGTTGTTGTTGTTGTTGTTGTTCAGTCGTGTCCGACCCTTCGTGACCCCATGGACCGTAGCACGCCAGGCCTTCCTGTCCTCCGCTCTCTCCCGGACTGTGCTCAAGTCCATATTCATTGCATCAGTGATGCTATCCAGCCATCTCATCCTCTGCCGTCCCCTTCTCCTGTTGCCTTCAGTCTGGTTATCCCAGTTCAGCAGCGTGGCTCTCCCGTCTCCTTCTCTTCCATTCCTACCGTTCTGGGCTCGCAAGAAAGGCAGGCCCTGCGCTTGCCAGTCACTAGACATGCTGGGAGCTTGATTCGTCTCACTTTGCGCGTTGCCCTGCCCTGCCCTGCCCTGCCCTGCCCTACACTCCAGGGGTGGCGTGTAGCCCGTGGGCCAAAGAACGTTAGACTACTAGACCTTGGTCTCATCCTGCAAGGCACTACCACAGTCAAAAAGAAAAAGGGATCCTCTTCAGGATCATCTGATGAGTTGTGCTGATTCTGAGTGTGTCAGGTAGTCGAAAGGATACTATGGCTTTTTTTTTTATTTTCATTTTTTAATTAACCCGCCTTCCAGGACACACTGCCGTCACAAGGTAGCTTACAATATTATAACAGCATGAACATACAAATTACAACCAGAGGGCTATTAATCTAAAATTGAACCGTTCCGTCTGAGGAAGGAACTAATTTTTGCCAGGTTTCTGCTAATGCCTTCTATGATCTGTGATGGTGGACTAGCTAAGGGTGCAATCCTATGCATGTCTAGGCAGAAGAAAAGCCCTACAACTCCCAGCGTACCCCAACCAGCCTTGGACTTTTTTTGTCTAAACTTGCATAGCCCTACGCTACGCCCTAAGACACCTTATCACTTGCGCTACTGTTAACTGTAGTTCAGATGAGGTTGAGGGCGTTCCTCATTATTAGTTTAATTGTTCTCTAATGCAATACATAAAGGAAAAAATACCTTGTTGGCTTGCTAGAAAACAGAACAAACAGTTTGCCAGAAGGCAGATTTCTTGTTCTACAACAAGGGTATAAAGATCTTCAGAAGAGTCGCCGCTTTCTTAATGGCATTAGCTAAAGTCCACACCAGACCTAATAAGGCAGAAGAAATAGGGTGTATTGGGGGGGGGGGAATATTGTTTAATGCTTAATTTTAAGCCTTGTATGCTTTACATTGGTTTCCACAACAGACACTTTTATAAAACTTGGAAATCGGTACTTGGGAAAGTTCAACCTTAATGTTATTCTGTCAGCCTGGAATTATCAGTCATTTTCTTTCATCTATGTTCAATTTGCTTGTTTTTACCTTTGTAATATTCTGGACATTTTCTTTCTGTTATATTGTGATGACCTAGGGTTATAAACAACAACACTGAACAGAACAGAACAGAACAGAACAATTAAACACACACACACACACATACACAGAGCGGTAGCAGCAGCTGCTAATGATTTTTAAGCACCAACTGCAGACTGGAATAAATGTGTCTTCAATGTTGGTTTGTTTTTTAAACCAGCAGCGATGAGGTCCTGCATGCCTCCCTAAACTGTGTGATTTTACAGATGTGCCCTATGGGACTTAGGGCACAATCCTAAGAATACAGTCGGCAGCCTCCAAAGGCTGCCAAGTATCCAGTGCAGGGCGATCTTTGCCTCCACTGTACAGCTGCCTTGCATTTCTGCTAGACAGGCGATTTTGCCTGTCTAGCAGCGGTGCTTCGGAGGGGGAGGGAAGGAGGCTGGGGTGCCCATAGGAAATGTCATGAACACCCCGTTTTCCCATCTCTGTGCTTCGGTTCTGAGCACAGAGATGTAGCCAGAACTGTGCTGGCTACAAGGGGGACGGGGTAGGGAGTGCAGTTTCTGGGCTCTGAGGTCAGAGCACTGTTTCTGACCTCAGAGCCCAGAAACCAAACAATGTTCCCTCAGACAACGTCTGGGGGAACATAACATCTGGGGGAACATAAGATTACTCCTTCAGCCTCAGAACATGTTTTGAGTTTAAGAATTCAGTCCTGGCAGATGTGAAGCAATAATATAGAAGAGTGCATCTGAGCATGTATAGAATGTATTCCAACTGCATTCTACTCTCCGTGTGCAATAATTAATGTTTCTTCTAGCAAAATATGGTTGTAATCCTGTGCACTCTTAGGTGGGAGTAAATGCTGCTGAAAATAGTGGGACCAATATCCAAGTAAAATGGATAGTATTAGGCTGTCCCCCCTTGTTATTTTTTTACCTGACGGAGGTGTATGTCAACCTTTGCTGCTGGTCTATGTTGTTCCATCCATGTACATTACACTTTACATAAAGAAGGAAAGTGCACAACTTTCCGGTACCTTTTTTGTTAATTTTTTTTTAAATCAGTGAATTTGTGCCTTTGCACTTTCCCCTAGCTACTCAGTAGATTAATCTGCTAATTTCTTTTAACAGAAGCTAAACTTGTGAACCAAAACATTTGGAGGGCCACAGGTTGCCCACCCCTAAAACAGAGGGTGCCTTCAAATAGAAGACTGCCCTCTGTAAAGTAGAACACGTGGCAACCCTACATCAGCCACCCAAGTGAGCTAACGACTGATATACATAAAAGCCATATAAGAAAAACAGTTAAAACATTCTTTAAAAATATACACAGCGCTGCAGCTTCAAAAGCGAAACCCATGTAAAAACCATTGCATTTGTAGCCTAGGGCGCAATCTTATGCATGTTTGGTCAGAAAAAAGTCCTACAACTCCCAGCATTCCTGAGCCAGCATTGTAGGACTTTTTTCTGTTTAAACATGCATATGACTGTGACCTCAGATGACTTTAAAAGAAGATTAGACAAATTCATGGAAGATGAGTCTATTGGTGGTTACTGGTCATATATGAATCTCCAGGTTCAGAGGCCCTATGTCACTGAATACCAGCTGCTGGGAGAGAGCTATTGCCTTTGTGCTTGGCTTGTCAGCTACCCAGAGGCATGTGGTTAGCCACCCTGGGAAGCAGGATGCTGGACCAGATGAACCTTTGGTCTGATTGGGGGGGGGGGGTGTTAATAGCATAGCATCAATTTGTCCTTACTCCAAAGACACCTTACACACACGCGCGCGCGCGCACACACACGCACACACAGCCACGCATGCAGTCAGATGGACCTCCCACAGGAATTATATCTCCCACTAATAACCCTCAGCCAGTATGGCCAATGGTCAGGAATGCTGGGAGTTGTAGTCCAAAACATCTGGAAGGCACCAGGTTGGGAAAGGCTATTTTAGACTGAGGACTCCTAACACTATCACTCAAAAGGCATTGTGCATTATTCAGTCTTTCCCTCCCTAATAGATTTTTTGTGGTGAGAAAAAAAGATGGAAGAAGCACTCGTAAAATACGGGAGGGTTGTGAGTGGAAGATATTGTTGTATGGACCTCTCCTAAAATGCTTTGGGCAGTATCCAATGGTACTCCTACACAGAGTACACCCATGAAGTGAATGGGCCTAGTTTACATAGGACTACCATTGGATACTGCCCTTGAGGCAGGGCAATTGCAAGATAGAAGCCTCTTTGAGGAGCACATACTCTTCGAGGAGCACAGTGGACCTGATCTAAAAGCACCCAGAGACTCCACTTTGACAGCTCCTCGTTGTTTAAAAAAACGATGCATACCTGAATAAATGCATAGAGATAGTTAATGAACACAACTCGTTAGGTGCTTTTGTATAATACACTGTTACATTAATTAGTAGAAATATTTGCGAAATCTATTTGCTTAGATGAGGATATGTTTGCACATATTAAAGGCCTAGGTTTCAATCATGTCCTTATTTTATATATTATTTATTTATTAACTATATTTATATGCCATCCAATAAGTTCTCTGGGCAACGTCCCACAAAAGTTAAAACAAATATAAATGTAAGGCTACAGAACCATAAAATCTAATACAGCATAAAACCAGCCGCAGAAGATGACATCAGTATAACACAGCTCACAGCATCACCAAAACATCACAAATCTTAAAGCGACAGGAATACCCAAAAGATTGTTTTTAATCATTAAAAGATTTGAAGATGTAAAAGACTGGGAAAATAAAAAGCTCTTCATTTAGTGCCAAATAATCACAATGTGAGCACCAGGCAAGCCTCTCTGAGGAGGGTGTTCCACACCTGGGATGCCACCACTGAAAAGGCCCTCTCGTAGCCACCTACCACATTTCATTTGGCAAAGGCACCTGGAGAAGGGCCTTAGAAGATTACCTAATGTCTGGACTGGTATGTATGGGGGAGGGGGTTTATATGGTGAGCAGGGAGCTTTCTATTTGAAAAGGATTATGACTAGGAGAAGACCCCCTAAAACGGTGCCAAAATTTGTACATTAGGATATATTTCTACATAAATGGAAAGTTAACAGTGAACTAGGACCCTTCAATATGCAGGAGGTGCCCTGCTTACTGTTCTCCTCATAAATGAGGTGAGGAGGGTGGGGGACGAGATAGGGCATTCTCAATGCTGGCCCCCCATTTGTGAATTCCCTCCCAGGAGAGGTGCGGTTAGCCCTCACTGTGATTTTTTTTTTTACTGTAAGTTAAAGACCTTTTTATTTAGGAGTTGCTGCTTCTGGTATTTTTACATTCGATTATTATTGTTATATTGTGATAGTAGAGCATCACAATACCTTATGATGTAAAGTGAAAGTTTGGGGGGATGAACACTTTGAGAGCACCTGATACAAATAAGCCTAACTTGGATTGTGACAGATTTCTACACGAACTTACTTAGGTTTCAGCCATGTACGTGATGAGATACACTGAATGTGTTTTAAGGGTTCTTTGCGGTTCCCTATGGCCTAAGTGGCTTAGTGGTTAAGACACTGAACTGCAGACCGGAAGGTCGGCAGAACAGCAGTTCGAGGCCTGAGTGCTGCGTGACGGAGTGAGCTCCTGTCTTCAGTCCCAGCTCCTGCCAACCTAGCAGTTCGAAAGCAAGAAATTGCAAGTAGATAAATAGGTACCGCTTCGGTGGGAAAGGTAACAGCGTTCCGTGCACGTCGGTGTTCAGTCATGCCGGCCACATGACCACGGAAGCGTCTTCGGACAGCGCTGGCTCTTCGGCTTAGAAATGGAGATGAGCACCACACCTTAGAGTCGGACATGACTGGTTGGGGACACCTTTACCTTTACCTTATGGCCTAAACACTCAAATATTACTTTACTAGATTCATGATTCATGTATACATGTTCAAAAGTCCATCTGTTGTAATGCTAGGAAAATAGGATACTTTATCAGATAGACAAAACTGTTGTAAGCTCTTTATGTAATATGTAGAGAGAAGTTCCCCAAATTGGCACCAGGAACATGCAAGACAAATGTGAAATGAAATACGCAACTAGTGTTGCTGAAATTGTTTATTGGGAAACAGTTATAAAACCACCCAGGAGAGGGCCAACTATCTATCCAAATGCAGAATTGTGTTGTGAGCAGTAATTATGGTCACGAAAGGTACATCGGAAATGAGATAACACTATTGCTATTACATACACCTGGATACAATTGACATTCAAACATTTTACTTGAAACACCTTGCTCTCAGCTAGGAAACTTGCTTTGGAACAGACTCATAATGTACAGGGGCCGAACCAGAGCTCTTCATATAAATATTGGGTGCTTTGTTTGCTGTTATAGTAATACCAAAAAAAAAGAAGGAAAAACACACACTTGAGAATGAAAAAAGATACCCCAGCCTAGGCTTACAAATAAAGCATATTTAGAAGTGCAAGATAATTCATGTTGTCCCCTTCTTACTAGCAGCAATAAGAGTTGTTCCACATACCCTGAAGCAAAACCTGGGGAAAACATATGTGCCATCATTCCTACTAAAGATAATGCAACAAGCTGTTATCCTCCATGCTTGTCATATCATCAGGGCATTCTCAAACAGTTACTGATACACCTTATAGAAAGAGGTGTGGGATATCAGATACCACCTCCCCCCAACTAAGCTCTAGAACTACTGAGAAATAACCATTCTTTCCCATCATAACTAACAAAGTTGTTTAGATCTAGCTGTTGAAACCTCCTGAACTATATAGGTTCAGAAATCTTCACTGTTTAAAGCAGAACTCTGGGAACCTTTTTTTGGTCAAGGGTCAGATTAACCCCCTGTACCAATCTGGCAGGCCGGATTATGTTAGGAGGCAGGGCTCTGCCCTCAAAGCCCCTCCCCTGATATCCCATTTTACCTTTCTCCATGTATCCCTCTGCACAGAGATAGAGACTTGGCCAGTGCTTGAACGAGCTCTTCCTCCAAGCACATTGCCACTTGTCATCCTGACTGGGACGGTGAGTGGTATGTGAAAGCCCAGGCGGCTTGGCTGGCACTTGGAGAGACTCTTCCAAGATGAGCAGCACACAAAAGGTCACTTTGCCTGGCTGAGAGTGGGGCATCAGAGAGGGCCAGGGCCTGTGGAGAATGTCAGTGGGCCAGATGGACCCAGAGGTTCCACACCCCCAGTTTATTCATTCATTCATTCACAGTATTTTTACCCCGTTCTCCGAGAGGCTTACAAAGCCTCTCCGAGCAGCTTACAAAGATTAATAATGAGACAGTCCCTGCCATCTGGCTTACACTCTAAAAGACATGACACAAAAGGAAAAAGGATTGGGAAGGAGGAGGAAAAAAGCAAAACCCAGTCGCTAGATTCTTAGTTTCACAGTTCTTGTAGACATTCTTTCTGGCAGGGAAGGATGAAACAAGCTCCCTGCAGCTGTTCCTTCTCTGGCTGATGTTTGGGGGCTAGTATGGTCTCCCCTTTGCAGTAATGTTTATCTTGGGAGGCAGGGGAGGCCGCCTCCTAGTGGCCCTTGGTTCTCTGGCCACTAGATGAGCCCAGAGTCTGCAGTCCCAAGGAACTGTCAGTTGGAGGCTGGAGGCTGCACTTTTGGCCCACAAATAATTGCCACTCTAAGAAATGCTTTGATGAAGATGCTTTATTTACTAGTTTCGGGTTGCTGAAGAACAACTGAATAGACCAGTACCCCTAGGGAATGAATCCCCAACGCAACCCCTTAAATTCTCTGTACATCTGGCCTGCCCCCTTGGTTGACAACTGCCAGTCCAATCCACTTTTGTACATGAAATGGGGAGGAGGGCATCTTGTCCTTCACTTCAGGCAGCAAAATGTCATGCCCTACCCCCGTTTATCCCCTTCATGGATCACTGCCTTGTTGTGGCGAAGGGGCTTGCGTAACTCAGTGAAGCCATAAGCTATGCTGTGCAGGGCCACCCAAGACGGACAGGTCATGGCACAGAGTTCTGACAAAATGTGGTCCACTGGAGAAGGAAATGGCAACCCACTCCAGTATTCTTGCCAAGAAAACCCCATGGAACGTATCACAAGGCTAAAAGATATGACACCGGAAGATGAGCCCCTCAGGTCGGAAGGTGTCCAATATGCTACTGGGGAAGAGCAGAGGGTATTTCCAAGTAGCGCCAGAAAGAGTGAAGCGGCTGGGCCAAACCCGAAAGGACACTCAGCTGTGGATGTATCTGGTGGTGAAAAGAAAATCCGATGCTGTAAAGAACAATATTGTTTAGGAACCTGGAATGTCAGATCAATGAATCAAGGTAAGCTGGAGGTGGTCAACCATGAGATGGCAAGATTGAACATCGACATCTTGGGAATCAGCGAACTAAAATGGACAGGCATGGGCGAATTTAATTCAGGTGACCATCATATCTACTATTGTGGGCAAGAATCCCTTAGAAGAAATGGAGTAGCACTCATAGTCAACAAAAGGGTGGGAAAAGCAGTACTGAGGTACAATCTTAAAAACGATAGAATGATCTCAGTACGAATCCAAGGCAAACCATTCAACATCTCAGTAATTCAAGTCTATGCCCCAACCACTGAGGCCGAAGAAGCTGAGGTTGATCGGTTCTATGAAGACCTACAACACCTTCTAGAACTAACACCAAAAAAAGATGTCCTCTTCATCATAGCGGATTGGAATGCTAAAGTAGGAAGTCAAGAAATCACCGGGATAACAGGCAGGCATGGCCTTGGTGTACAAAATGAAGCAGGACAAAAGCTAATAGAGTTTTGCCAAGAGAACATGCTGATCATAGCAAACACTCTTTTCCAACAGCACAAGAGGCGACTCTACACATGGACGTCACCAGATGGTCAATTTCGAAATCAGATTGATTATGTCCTTTGCAGCCAAAGATGGAGAAGCTCCATACAGTCAGTAAAAACAAGACCTGGAGCTGACTGTGGCTCAGATCATGAGCTGCTTCTTGCAAAATTTCGGCTTAAATTGAAGAACGTCGGGAAAACCACTAAACCGTTCAGGTATGACCTAAATCATATCCCTGATGAATATACAGTGGAGGTGAGGAATAGATTTCAGGGATTAGACCTGATAGACAGAGTGCCTGAGGAACTATGGACGGAGGTCCGTAACATTGTTCAGGAGGCAGCAACGAAATCCATCCCAAAGAAAAAGAAATGCAAGAAAGCAAAGTGGCTGTCTGATGAGGCTTTACAAGTAGCTCACGAAAGAAGGGAAGCGAAAAGCAAGGGAGAAAGGGGAAGATATACCCAACTGAATGCAGAGTTCCAGAGAATAGCAAGGAGAGACAAGAAGGCCTTCTTAAATGAACAAAGCAAAGAAATCGAGGAAAACAACAGAATGGGAAAGACGAGAGATCTCTTCAAGAAAATTGGAGATCTCAAGGGAACGTTTTGTGCAAAGACGGGCATGATAAAGGACAAAGAAGGCAGGGACCTAACAGAAGCAGATGAGATTAAGAAGAGGTGGCAAGAATACACAGAAGAACTATACAGGAAAGATCTGAATGTCCCTGATAGCCATGATAGTGCGGTCACTGAACTTGAGCCGGACATCCTAGAGAGTGAAGTCAAGTGGGGCTTAGGAGGCATTAGTAACAACAAAGCTAGCGGAGATGACAGTATTCCAGCCGAGTTATTTAAAATCCTAAAAGATGATGCTGTTAAAGTGCTGCATTCAATATGCCAACAAATCTGGAACACTCAACAGTGGCCACAAGACTGGAAAAGGTCAGTTTACATTCCAATTCCAAAGAAGGGCAACGCCAAAGAGTGTTCAAACTACCGCACAATTGCGCTCATTTCACATGCCAGCAAGGTGATGCTCAAAATCCTACAAGCTAGGCTTCAGCAGTATGCGAACCGAGAACTACCGGAAGTACAAGCTGGGTTTCGAAGAGGCAGAGGAACTAGAGATCAAATCGCCAACATTCGCTGCATCATGGAGAAAGCAAGAGAATTCCAGAAAAACGTCTATTTCTGCTTCATTGACTACGCTAAAGCCTTTGATTGTGTGGATCACAACAAACTGTGGCAAATTCTTAAAGTGATGGGAGTACCAGACCACCTTACCTGTCTCCTGAGAAACCTGTACGAGGGTCAAGAAGCAACAGTAAGAACCAGACATGGAACAACCGATTGGTTCAAAATTGGGAAAGGAGTACGACAAGGCTGCATATTGTCACCCTGCTTATTTAACTTATATGCAGAGTACATCATGAGAAATGCCGGGTTGGATGAATCAGAGGTCGGAATTAAGATTGCTGGGAGAATTATCAACAACCTCCGATATGCAGACGATACCACCCTAATGGCAGAAAGCGAAGAGGATCTAAACAGCCTCTTGTTGAGGGTGAAAGAGGAGAGTTTAAAAGCTGGTTTGAAACTCAACATTAAAAAAACTAAGATCATGGCATCTGGCCCCATCACTTCCTGGCATATAGAAGGGGAAGAAATGGAAGCAGTGACAGATTTTACTTTCTTGGGCTCCAAGATCACCACAGACGGTGACTGTAGCCATGAAATTCAAAGACGCTTGCTCCTTGGGAGGAAAGCTATGGCCAACCTAGACAGCATAGTAAGAAGCAGAGACATCACCTTGCCGACAAAGGTCCGTCTAATCAAAGCTATGGTTTTCCCAGTAGTAATGTATGGCTGTGAGAGCTGGAGTATAAGGAAGGCTGAGCGCCGAAGAATTGATGCTTTTGAACTGTGGTGCTGGAGAAGACTCTTACGAGTCCCCTGGACTGCAAGGAGGTCAAATCAGTCCATCCTAAAGGAAATCAACCCTGAGTGCTCATTGGAAGGACAGATAATGAAGCTGAAGCTCCAATATTTTGGCCACCTAATGCGAAGAGAAAACTCCCTGGAAAAGACCCTGATGCTGGGAAAGACTGAAGGCAAAAGGAGAAGGGGACGGCAGAGGATGAGATGGCTAGATAGCATCACGGATGCAATGAATATGAACTTGAGCACGCTCCGGGAGAGAGCGCAGGACAGGAAGGCCTGGCGTGCTATGGTCCATGGGGTCACGAAGAGTCGGACACGACTGAACAACTGAACAACAACAACAACCCCCGTTTATATCCCACTTTTTTTTCCGGGGACACGGCGGCACAGTGGCTTAATGACGCTGGAGTCTGCCAGCCAGAAATGGTCGACACTCCAGCGGTTCGAGCCCAGCTCCGCGTGACGGAAGTGAGCTCCCATCATTTCATCCCTAGCTCCTGCCCACCTAGTAGTTCGAAAGCATACCATCTGCAAGTAGACAAATAGGTACTCCCATTTTGGTGGGGGAAAACGCTAGCAGCACTCTATGTGGGGAGCAGGAACCAGTGCTGGATCTGCCTGGACGCAATCGGCCGAGGAGCAGTGGAGAAAAAGACTTCCCTAAGAACGCTGCTGGCCAGCTAATGCAAAGCTAGCTCGCCCTCTTATGGTGCATCAGTGTAACAAAGACTGGCAACTACCCGCGCCAGAACATCTACCATGTAAAAACATTGTAGACTCCCTGGCAATGTGTGCCATACGCTAAATAAATAAATAAATCCCACTTTTATGTGAAGCACCAAGAGCATTTCTACACCAGGCTAAAATCCCACAACTTTGCCAGGGCTTTCTGCTTCCGTTTTCTTTGCAGGATTATGATGGGCTCCTTTAGACAGCGAGAATGTGATCTGGAATTGAAAACTCCCTTTCTCGGCAGCCCTCTATATGTTCAATGAAACAGCTAGTGGCTGAATTATGCCGGCATTACACACTGGTGAAATCCCACAGGTTTTTTTTAGTCCAGCATATCTCCTATCCTTTCAAAAGCAGGATAAATGGGGAAAGCGTGGGAGATGTCCTGGAGGCTGATGACGTCGTGTAAAGGACCCGCAAATGTCTGTGAGTGGCCAATCACAAGCATGCAATAAATTGCTCATGTAGAGAAATCCCAAATAGTCTCCCATCAATGTTTTTGATTAGCTTCAGCAATGTTGTGGTATCAGTTGTTCAAGGCCTATGGTTCCCAAACTTTTCTTTTTGTGGACCACTTTAAAATTGCTTGAAGTCCAGGCAGACCACTTAATAAACTTCTTTTTTGGGTTCTACAAATCAAAGACATACATAACTCATATTTTAATACCCATAACTCTTGCCTTTAAACAATGGGCCCTCAACCAGGACCTTCTTAGCTTGTCCGATAATCCAGCCCTGGTCAAAATGACCTTGATCTCTGTTGTCAGAAAAGATCAATCAAGTACAGGGACAAGTACACATATTCTCAACTGTTCTGCAACCTTTATGTAAAGCATCTCAGTGAAGCACAGGGACCACACTTTGAGAACCTCTGGTCTAATGCAGTGGCCTTCAAAGTGGGGTGTGTAAGATAATCCATTGGGGTGCATGAGCTGCCGGATAATTGAGCAGCCTCCTGCTGCCTTGATGAGCTGCCATTGTCAATGATGGAGGTGGCAGAGGCAGCAGGATGGGATGGGAGCCGAGAGGGAAGCTCCATGGCATTTCTCTCTCGGCTTCATTCCTGTCCTGCCTTTGCTGCGGCCACTGAGAGCAACTGTGCCAGTCTGTGCCAGGCACGGCAGAGGAAAGCACAGTTGCTTGCTCAGCCATGACACCAGAGCAGCTGCCATCCTGTCGAAGGAGAGCAAATTTCTTCCAAATTTGCCAACCTTTTCTATGATGACAAGTGATGGTCAGTAGTATCCTACCTAGTAGATATTTTTGAAACACACACACACACTTAATCTGTCCTTTCAAGGTAAAAGTAACATTAACAATGAGTGAGAAAGTAACTGCTTTTCGAAATAAACTCGTGCTATGCAGAGAGCATTTTGGAAATGGGTGATTGGAAATGTTTCCATCGGTACATGATTTTGTTGCCGAAAATGATGTAAGCGTGTCACTGATAAAAACTCTAATATCTGCACATTTAAAGAACTTGGAAACGGAATTTTCTAACCTGTTTAAAAATCTTCCAAATGAAGAGTTTCAGTGGGTTTTGAACCCATTTGTTAAAAATATAAAAAATGCAACACCTTCCAGTTAGTTTGCAAGAACAACTGATTGACATCAGGGAAGATGGAGGTTTGCTAGCTGAATTTCAACAAAAACCTTTGCATAATTGGTGGATGGGATTGAAAAATGAGTATCATGATTTAATAAGCGCAGCCAATGATGAACTTCTTCCATTTGGATCTACGTATCTTTGCGGGGTGTCTTTTTCAGCTATGACAGCCATTCAAACCAAGTTTCAAAATAAACTGAACTTGGAACCAGACCTTTGAATTGCTGTATCACAAAGTGTTAAACAAGATTTTCAAAAATAATGAAGCATATTCAATCATATTGTTCTCACTAAAATATTATTAATAATTGTTTTTAGTGAGAGCAAAAGGGGTTCTATACTGTTAATAAATAAAAGTAATTTTATTTCCCGGCTCTGGAATGAGCTCCCTAGTGAGGTTCGCCTGGCGCCTACATTGTATTCCTTTCGGCGCCAGGTGAAGACCTCTTTATTTTCCCAGGCATTTTAGCATTTTAGCTTTCTAAATTTTTATCTTTGCTGTTTAAATCTGTATTTTAAACTCTTGCACTGCTGCTAGGTTTTATTGTGGTTGTATTGTTATATTGTGGTTTTAATGTTCTATATATTTTAAATTGTTTTATTGTGTGTTGTTTGGTTTTAATTTTTGTGAACCACCCAGAGAGCTTCGGCTATTGGGCGGTAGAGAAATGAAATAAATAAATAAATAAATAAATAAATATTTTAAAAATATTGGTTATTTCATCTTTATCTCATGTTTTTTTAATTTTGATTTTTTTGTTTATATTTGATAATGTACAGTACAGTAATACATATATATAATTTAAAAATAAATATACATATATTAGGGGTGCATGCTCAAAATTTTTTTACTGATAGTGGTGAGCGATCAAAAAAGTTTGGAGACCACTGCTCTAAAGCATTCACTGGGCCCCTTACAGGGTTGCTGTGAAAATTAAATAGGTTGCACAGTGCCACATATGCTGCTAAGAGCTTCTTGGAGCACAGTGAGAAGAACAGTACAATGCTATGCATTTCTGTTCAGAAGTAAGTCCAACTGAGTTCAATGGGACTTACTCCCAGGTAAGTGTGTATAGGATTGCAAGTCTTAACCGTCAGAAATAACAAAGGGCTGCTTTACTTTTCCCACAGAAGTGAATGGCGGCTATTCACTTGATGTAGTCTTGGGAACGTTTGTGCTTTTAATGTATCCCTTGTGTGAAACTGAATCTTATTTGAATTTGACCTGCATTTGCATTGCAAATGCCTACAAGCTAATGCAAAAAAAAAAAAGGATAACAAAAGATATTCTCCGAATAAACAATAAATAATTCCTTATTACAAGCCTGATCTCACAGCCTTTGCTCAGATTATGTCTGCGGACAACATGTGCAGCTGAAGCCAAAATCTTCAGAAAATGTCCTCAAGAGCCATTCCATCAAAGCGGTTTTCTTCAGAATTTTGCTTGTAAAGATTGAAAGCCCAGAGCTGTGAAACTGGATGCTAAGCAACACAGAGACCATGGCAACAGTTCCTATTTCTTTATGCCACTCACTGATAAGATTCAGGTTACAAATCCTAAATGGCACACTTAAAATGACAGCCAGGCAATATTATGAGACAACATTGATTCATGATGCATCTGCATAAGACTATACCATTTGTAATGTAATCAGAGAGGCAAGTACCAGGGACTGGGACCATGAAACAATATCTGTAACTAGTTATTTTCTTAAACAACTGGTGATATATTTTTGCAATTGCAAAATTAGCTGCAATTTGAGACAAATAATTGCTCTATTTCGTGGGATTTTCCCCCACCTTCCTTTAAAAAAAAAACTGTTCTTCAGGATACTGTGGCACTTTAACAAGTAATTATTTCATCACATCATGAGCTTTCATAGGAAAGAATTTTATTTGACAGGTGCATGGCAATATCCTTTTGAGAGTTTTGAGTCTAGTTACTTTAGGTTTCTACTAAGGCGATATTTCCTGGAGGAGGAGGTGATCAGTGGCTACTAGTCCTGATGGCTATATGCTACCTCCAGTATCAGAGGCAGTATTCCTATGTACACCAACTGATGGGGAACATGGGTGGGAGGGTGCTGTTGCACTCATGTCCTGCTTCTGGGTTCCCAGTTGACAGCTGGTTGGCCACTGTGTGAACAGAATGCTGGACTAGATGGACCCTTGGTCTGATCCAGCAGGGTGCTTCTTACGTTCTTATGGCAGTGGTTGGGTGGGAATCTTGGGTTGGGTGGCCACTTATGCATCACTGAAAAAAGAAAGAAAGAAAGGACAAAGGATACAGATTTTCATAAAATTGGCATATGATAATTGATATGCATAGATGCACATTTTGAAATAATGACTACCATTTAAATAGAAATAGAGTACCTCTTACCATAGTGGGGAAGACAGTGACCAGTAAGCCTGCTTAATCTGCTGTCCAGGTGCTCAAAACTATCGATGGGCATATTAAAGGCCTCTGTTGGTCTCCCTTCTTAAGGTTGTTTATCTTGAAACTGGACAGCCCTTCAAAGAGAGAACATCTTCCCACAGAGGACTGTCTCCTGACAGCCCTTCAAATGGAGAACATTTCTCTGTAAAGTAGGACACCCATGGCCACTCTATGCGCCTGTGAACTTACCCTCCAACATTTCACAGATGGAAACAGGGATAAGTTTCTAATACCCTGCAATGCTCCTGCCCTGGGTTCTACTTTCTCCAGCTTCTGCCTGATGAAACTGAGAAGAAATCCCCCTTAGGACGTCTGCCTCCACTGGGTCAGTTGTCCTCACTGACACACACAGCTTCAGCCCCTTTCACTCTCTGGGTTAAAGAGACACCCAATATGCCTAATTGGTTCCCTCTACCCAATACAGGAGAAGTAACAAGGAAGCGTGTTTTTCTCATGGTAGTGCAATAAGACAAATCAACATGTGGGATTTTGTAGTTAAAATAGAACAAATAAAAGTGTATTTAATACAAGAAGAGTTATATAGTAATATTAATCTATCTTTCCTTGATCCTATCCTCCCTGCCTACTCTGCCCCTTCTAAATCCTATTCCCCAAGCCCCACTCACTAGATGGAGCTTCCTCGAGCCCTCAGGCCCTCTCTAACTTCTGTAGGTTCATTCCTTTTATCACCTCAGAACCTCACATGCACGCAAGCCCCTCCTACATTTTACTCACTCCTAATGCTCTATTATCCCTATCTTACCTGGGTCACATTGAACAACACAAACACATATAAGAACCATATGTGACATACCCCAATTCTCATATCAAGGCGCTCTCTCTTTTTCTCTCTCGCTCTCTCACTCATTCACACACACACACACATCTCTTTACTATTATGCATCCCCGAAGGCTCTGTGTTGCAGAGTAAATTAATACAGCACAAAGTAGGCAATCACCTGTATTCCACCAGTTTACAAGCCAGGATAGAGATTGTTCTTGCTGTTAATGATCCAGTAAAACACCAGTATCCTTCAATAGGTTATAAAAATATGCCTTAGTACCTTCAGGGTGCGAAATGGTGGGCTGCATACTGCATAGTGCCATTAGTGTCTATTGTCCTGGATCGACATGGAAGATAATGCTTCTGCTCCACACTCTGTGCTTTAACTTCTAGACTTCCTAGCAAGGGTACTTGAAACCTAACGAAGGATAGCTCTAGCTCCCCAAAGGCAATAAATAAAATTGGCACAATGATTTACTAGGAGCAGGTACTGGAAAAATGGGTTATCCTTGGCCATTTGGGACAGTTGGAGAGAGAGTGTGTGTGTGTGAAACTGCAGACAATTAAAATGACTTTAGTTGTTGCACCAGAGCAACAACTTAAGTGGACACAGCATGACCGTAACAGTGAGGCAGTGCAAAGTTTCTTGCAGTTGCTGCTGCTGCTGCTTCTTCTGCACAGCTAGACAGCTAAGGGTGCAATCCTATCCATGTTTAGACAGAAATAAGTCATACAATTCCCAGCATTCCCCAGGCAGTCTGGATGGCTGTAGGACTGTTGGGAGTTGTGGGACTTAGGGCTTCACCACACCAAACTTTTTACTCCGCACCTTTACTGCGCCTTCTTTTTCCAGATTCCTTGCGGTCCTTTACACAGCCAGTTTTTCTTTTACTGCATAATGCGACCTGCCATTTACACGGGCGGGTGGAGCCTGGTGGGATGTTATCAGATGTCAGCAGCATTGTACGCCTACTGCCCACCCCATCTGGGATAGCCCTTCTCCCCTCTCAGCATGAACTTTTCCATTTCAAATTCCTTGCCTCCCCTTTTCACTTCCACTGCCTCTGGTCCCTACCTCCACGACTTCTATATACAATTCACAGTATTTTCACAACTTCAGAAGTCTGCTCCCCCACCCCATGTGCACAAGTCAATGTTGTCCCTATAAAAGTCAGCAGTAACACTTTTCTCATTTGAGTAGACGCTGGGAGAGGGGATTGAGTGGAAAGCCGCTGCATGTGCTCACGTTTGCCTGTATCGTGTAGGGGCCACTGCAACCATCCGCCCTCCCAGCTGCTGCCCAGCTGCTCAAGCAAGCATGAGATGGGGAGCTGAGAATGGCTTGGCTCCATTTTGCTCCTGTCCCTCACACACTGCCAGTTTGCCCCCTTTTTTCTGCCTGGCAGCCTTCCACCTCCACAGCTGATTCGCCTGGGAGCAGCAACTGCAGAGGGGAGCAAAGCACCAGCTCTGATCCCACTGTAAAGCACTGCTAGGCCCCCCAGGGAAATTTGGGTGCGGGGGAGGTGGTGGGCATAGGTGGGGGAATCCGTGGTGGAAGTGGGAGCAGGCAAGAAGGAGAAATGGAGGAGGAGGCAGCTGCAGCCGAAGTGCAGATGGGTGAGGAGGAGGTGGGGGGGACACTCCCACCACTTCATCATTGCTGGTATCGTACCACACGTAGCGGAGCTAAGTGCAATGGCAGAAGTACATGGGCAGGCAATCGCGGTGCAATCGCACAACTGCAAACACTGCATTTTCCCTGTTCAGAAATCACATGGGGAAAGCGGGGGAGAAGATGTGGGACAGCAGCTGCAGGACAATGATGTTTTGTAAAGCACATGGAAAATACCATGACTGAAGAATGACTGCATCCCCCAAAATACCCAGTGTGAAGAAGCCTTAAACATGCATATGACTGCACCCTAAGGGTGCAATCCTATGCAAGTTTAGACAGAAAAAAAGTCCTACAACTCCCAGCATTCCTGGAACGCTGGGAGTTTTAGGTCATTTTCCCTGTCTAAACTTGCATAGGACTGCACCCTAAGTCTATTTTCCTGTAAAGTAGGCACACTTCTTTGGAAGCAAAACCTGTGGGTTTCAATGGAACCTACTTCCAAATCAGTGTATCTAGCAGGTAAACAAGCTGACATTTTGGAAAGACTATCTACAAGAGGGCAATTTCACTGGGAGATTACTTGCATCCTCTTGCAATTAGTTTGATTTTTTTAACCTACAAGTCCCACTAACTTTGTCTTAATTCACTCCAAGTACCAGAATGAAGGTGAACATTAATTTAGCCTTAGTCCTGGGGGCCCGGTGAGGAAGAAAATTGCGATATAATCAAATCTCAAAACAAAATAATCCACAGGCGCACAATTATTTTTACTGCTGGGTATAGAACAAAATCACCTCCACAACGGCTCCTCACAATTTGGCTGCTTACCATGAGCAGCGTGTCTCTGTGCCTTACTTTACAGAGGCATCCCCTACTTGAAAGGCTTTCCTGGCCAAGTCTGAATTAAAGAGAAAGATCCCTAAGAAAGGACAGCCCAGAGGCCTTGATGGGAAGTTCCCTATCAATAATCAGCACCTGGAAAGCAGACAGAGTAGGCACACAGGTCACCTGGTCACAGTCTTCCCCACTTGGGTGAGAAGTACTGTATTTCTGTTTAAATGATAGTAATTATTTATAAGTCTGCATTTATACATATAAAGGATCATATACCAATTTTATGCAGTAGCATAAAAGAGCAGCACACAAGAGAGAAAAATGTTCTATTCTTGCTGTGCTACTTTTCTACTTGCAGGGTGATTCTTAAATAGGGAAACATTAAAATATATATATATATATATGATTTTCCACCTGTGCCTATAAGCAGTACACAGTGCAATTCTATACATGATTTAAAACAATGAGAACTCCAAGCAGACAGCTTGCTCCCAAGTATGTGGGTAGAGGACTGCAACCACATTCTGCCAGCTCAGGCCTAGGCACCTCATGAACTACTCATTCTGCTTCATGTGTAGGGCAGGTCTTATTTTTTTCACCAGGCTGATGTGCTTTTTAATGACTTCCTAATCTGGTCCTCCCCTTCATGGATCACTGCCTTGTTGTGGCGAAGGGGCTTGCGTAACTCAGTGAAGCCATAAGCTATCCCGTGCAGGGCCACCCAAGACGGACAGGTCATGGCAGAGAGTTCTGACAAAATGTGGTCCACTGGAGAAGGAAATGGCAACCCACTCCAGTATTCTTGCCAAGAAAACCCCATGGAACGTATCACAAGGCTAAAAGAGATGACGCCGGAAGATGAGCCCCTCAGGTCGGAAGGTGTCCAATATGCTACTGGGGAAGAGCAGAGGGTATTTCCAAGTAGCGCCAGAAAGAGTGAAGCGGCTGGGCCAAACCCGAAAGGACACTCAGCTGTGGATGTGTCTGGTGGTGAAAAGAAAATCCGATGCTGTAAAGAACAATATTGTTTAGGAACCTGGAATGTCAGATCAATGAATCAAGGTAAGCTGGAGGTGGTCAACCATGAGATGGCAAGATTGAACATCGACATCTTGGGAATCAGCGAACTAAAATGGACAGGCATGGGCAAATTTAATTCAGGTGACCATCATATCTACTATTGTGGGCAAGAATCCCTTAGAAGAAATGGAGTAGCACTCATAGTCAACAAAAGGGTGGGAAAAGCAGTACTGGGGTTCAATCTTAAAAATGATAGAATGATCTCAGTACGAATCCAAGGCAAACCATTCAACATCACAGTAATTCAAGTCTATGCCCCAACCACTGAGGCCGAAGAAGCTGAGGTTGATCGGTTCTATGAAGACCTACAACACCTTCTAGAACTAATACCAAAAAAAGATGTCCTCTTCATCATAGGGGATTGGAATGCTAAAGTAGGAAGTCAAGAAATCACTGGGATAACAGGCAGGCATGGCCTTGGTGTACAAAATGAAGCAGGACAAAAGCTAATAGAGTTTTGCCAAGAGAACATGCTGATCATAGCAAACACTCTTTTCCAACAGCACAAGAGGCGACTCTACACATGGACGTCACCAGATGGTCAATATCGAAATCGGATTGATTATGTCCTTTGCAGCCAAAGATGGAGAAGCTCCATACAGTCAGTAAAAACAAGACCTGGAGCTGACTGTGGCTCAGATCATGAGCTGCTTCTTGCAAAATTTCGGCTTAAATTGAAGAACGTCGGGAAAACCACTAAACTGTTCAGGTATGACCTAAATCATATCCCTGATGAATATACAGTGGAGGTGAGGAATAGATTTCAGGGATTAGACCTGATAGACAGAGTGCCTGAGGAACTATGGACGGAGGTCCGTAACATTGTTCAGGAGGCAGCAACTCAATCCATCCCAAAGAAAAAGAAATGCAAGAAAGCAAAGTGGCTGTCTGATGAGGCTTTACAAGTAGCTGAGGAAAGAAGGGAAGCGAAAAGCAAGGGAGAAAGGGGAAGATATACCCAACTGAATGCAGAGTACCAGAGAATAGCAAGGAGAGACAAGAAGACCTTCTTAAATGAACAATGCAAAGAAATCGAGGAAAACAACAGAATGGGAAAGACTAGAGATCTCTTCAAGAAAATTGGAGATCTCAAGGGAACGTTTTGTGCAAAGACGGGCATGATAAAGGACAAAGAAGGCAGGGACCTAACAGAAGCAGATGAGATTAAGAAGAGGTGGCAAGAATACACAGAAGAACTATACAGGAAAGATCTGAATGTCCCTGATAGCCATGATAGTGCGGTCACTGAACTTGAGCCGGACATCCTAGAGAGTGAAGTCAAGTGGGGCTTAGGAAGCATTGGTAACAACAAAGCTAGCGGAGATGACAGTATTCCAGCCGAGTTATTTAAAATCCTAAAAGATGATGCTGTTAAAGTGCTGCATTCAATATGCCAACAAATCTGGAACACTCAACAATGGCCACAAGACTGGAAAAGGTCAGTTTACATTCCAATTCCAAAGAAGGGCAACGCCAAAGAGTGTTCAAACTACCGCACCATTGCGCTCATTTCACATGCCAGCAAGGTGATGCTCAAAATCCTACAAGCTAGGCTTCAGCAGTATGCGAACCGAGAACTACCGGAAGTACAAGCTGGGTTTCGAAGAGGCAGAGGAACTAGAGATCAAATCGCCAACATTCGCTGCATCATGGAGAAAGCAAGAGAATTCCAGAAAAACGTCTATTTCTGCTTCATTGACTACGCTAAAGCCTTTGATTGTGTGGATCACAACAAACTGTGGCAAATTCTTAAAGTGATGGGAGTACCAGACCACCTTACCTGTCTCCTGAGAAACCTGTACGAGGGTCAAGAAGCAACAGTAAGAACCAGACATGGAACAACCGATTGGTTCAAAATTGGGAAAGGAGTACGACAAGGCTGCATATTGTCACCCTGCTTATTTAACTTATATGCAGAGTACATCATGAGAAATGCCGGGTTGGATGAATCAGAGGTTGGAATTAAGATTGCTGGGAGAATTATCAATAACCTCCGATATGCAGACGATACCACCCTAATGGCAGAAAGCGAAGAGGATCTAAAGAGCCTCTAGTTGAGGGTGAAAGAGGAGAGTTTAAAAGCTGGTTTGAAACTCAACATTAAAAAAACTAAGATCATGGCATCTGGCCCCATCACTTCCTGGCATATAGAAGGGGAAGAAATGGAAGCAGTGACAGATTTTACTTTCTTGGGCTCCAAGATCACCGCAGACGGTGACTGTAGCCATGAAATTCAAAGATGCTTGCTCCTTGGGAGGAAAGCTATGGCCAACCTAGACAGCATAGTAAGAAGCAGAGACATCACCTTGCCGACAAAGGTCCGTCTAATCAAAGCTATGGTTTTCCCAGTAGTAATGTATGGCTGTGAGAGCTGGAGTATAAGGAAGGCTGAGCGCCGAAGAATTGATGCTTTTGAACTGTGGTGCTGGAGAAGACTCTTACGAGTCCCCTGGACTGCAAGGAGGTCAAATCAGTCCATCCTAAAGGAAATCAACCCTGAGTGCTCATTGGAAGGACAGATAATGAAGCTGAAGCTCCAGTATTTTGGCCACCTAATGCGAAGAGAAAACTCCCTGGAAAAGACCCTGATGCTGGGAAAGACTGAAGGCAAAAGGAGAAGGGGACGGCAGAGGATGAGATGGCTAGATAGCATCACGGATGCAATGAATATGAACTTGAGCACGCTCCGGGAGAGAGCGCAGGACAGGAAGGCCTGGCGTGCTATGGTCCATGGGGTCACGAAGAGTCGGACACGACTGAACGACTGAACAACAACAACAATCTGGTCCTGCCCCAGATTCTATATAGTCACGCTGCAATTTTGTCACAGATTCCAGAGCTGGCGCCCTCCCAATGTCCTTGAAGTTCTCGAGTAATAATCTTTGTTTATTAAACCTGCATCCAAAAAAATAATAATAAAATCCATCCCTTGGGCTTGTCTCCTGCTGCTGCCTCATACTGTTCAAGAAAATGTGTACGAATCAGAATGCCTTAGATCATCATTACATTTCCTTGTGAAAGACTCCAGGAAAAATGGCTTCCGATAAACGAAGGTGTCATAAATAGGCACCTGTATTCTTCTGTACATATGTCCATTCCAAACTTGTTGGCATCTATCAGTATGGTAGAAGAGACACTCATGGAAGTGAGAGCTCTTGGTGTGGAGACTTTCGGAAGAAGATGGGCCATTCTTTTAACCTGAGAAAGACCTGTTCATATTGTTGAAGCTGCAACGGTATACAGACATAACGAGTCCTACTGAATATTATACTGAAATACTCGTTGTTGTGTCGTGTCCAGACTAAACTCCGCTCCGCCAAAATGTAGCCACCGCCACACCGCCGAGCTGCGGTTCGATCAGGTGGTAGAAGGATCAGCCGGCGCAATGCACGGTAACCAGGGTACACCCAATTGTACAGCAATCTTCAAGGAGGCTCCTTCTGTGTACCCCTACTGAAATACTGAAAAGTATACAGACATAAGGAGTCCTCAGGAGGTAGCACCTGGAAAGAAGAATGAGCAGCAGATACACAGGTCACAGCCTCCCCTGCTGTCAGGAGCTCCTTGGCGGCCTCTTTCAGTCTAATCCAGAAGCCAAGTCCAGACACAGACAAAGGAATTCTTTTCAAAGCTTTATTCCTTTTACAACTTAACAATTCTACTATCAGCGACTAGCTATGAGCAGTAGAGTACCTATGCCCTGAGTTGGAACAGTTGGTCCCCGTTTGAAGGAGAATCACTTGCAGAACCTGAACTTATGGGCTAGGGAGAGTCCCTCCCCTTTTCCCTTGGATCCTCTGGGTGCAACCGTTGTTTGCGCACCAATCAGGCACTACGCCTCCTTTCCGCGCCCTCCATTTGGCGCCGCTCCCTGTGTCGGCATCACACGTCCAGCAAGCCCTCTTCCCGCGCTCTCTCACTCCCAGGACCGCTATCTATGTCAGGAATGCTGGCAGGAGGAATCTCTGCCAGCTGTTGGCCCTGGGAGGGATGAGTGCGCTCCTCTCCCATGAGCGGCTGCTCCACCTCAGAATCAGAACTACTCTGGGATTCTATGGGCTCAGTGTCCACCCTGACACCTGCTAGGATGAAATGTATTTTATTTCTTTAAATTATAGTCATAAATGTGCATCTATACATATAGATTAGCATATGCAAGTTTTATGCAAATCTGTGTCCTCTTGTCCTCTTTGGGGGCGATGCATTTCCTCTTTTTTGAAGATGAGTGAGTGGCTACCCCATTATGCTGCTTCTGCGAAGCCAGGATGTTTACACCAGCTGCAGAGGCACAGCTGTAGGGGCATCCATTTGATATTTCTCTCCTCCCCCCCCTCCAACACACACACACACACACACACACTTCCTTTGTTCCTCTAATTTTCTCCCAACTATCAACAGCATAGGAGGAAAAAATCTTAAATGATGGTAGATTCCAGGTACAACACACCTGTGGAATAAAAAAACAACACAAATTCTGGATATCCATATGAAATTATATAACAGCTTTAATTAAATCCAAATGTTATATTAACCTTTTTTGAGTGAATTACCTTTAACTTGGCCAGGAAAGTTATAAATACCAACTGTGTTTACTCTTAATCATCCACAAAGTATTCATATAGTAATATAATAATCTTTGTGTCTGAATCATCCTCTAATGCAGTAAGATAAATTAATACATTACAAATGTTTGCTGACAGTTCTTTGTTAAGCTAATTGCCTGCTAATGGTCAAAAGGACTGGCCAAATTTCATCTATGGCACTAATGACATGAGCTGTTTATATATTCGTTTAAAACATATATCCTGCCTTGTAGCAAAAACTTCCAAGGAGGCTAGCAAATGCTAGAAATTTAACAAGTAAAACAATAGGTATACATTTTCAACAAGTAATCTCATCCCTGACAAAGCAACAATAAAATGGCAATCAGAGAACACTACAAAATAGCAGACAAGATTTTTTAAAAGACATATATTACAAACTCAGGAGAATATCTTAATCTGGTGCCCAAAAGTTAGGAAAGCAGTCTTCTGTCACCATCCACCTAAGCTCTGAAGGTGGGGAGATCTCAGAGTGGAGCCTCAAATCAAGGTATCTGTGAACAGGCAAACTCCTATTGAAGCAGGTAGAATCATAGAATCACGGAACAGCAGGGTTGGACGGGGCCTACAAGGCCATCGAGTCCAACCCCCTGCTCAGTGCAGGAATCCAAGTCAGAGCATCCCTGACAGGTGGCTGTCCAGCTTCATCTTGAAGGCCTCCAGTGTGGGAGAGCCTGCCACCTCCCTAGGGAATTGTATACACATGCGTGCGTGTGCACGCGCACCAGGGGAATCTTCGAATCGTAGAATAGCAGGGTTGGAAGGGGCCTACAAGACCATCGAGTCCAACCCCCTGCTCAGTGCAGGAATCCAAGTCAGAGCATCCCTGGCAGGTGGCTGTACAGCTTCAGGTAGTCCTTCAGGTATTTCCTACTCTCTTGATAGCTGTGAGCCTCTCTCCAGCTTTTGAAATGTTATGCTCAACAGAGCTTTGGGAAGATCACTCCCATCCAGTTAAGAGGAGGAGAAACAGGTTGGAGCCAGGATGCGGTTTGAATGAACAGAGAAAAGGAGGGTCAGACTGGGACAGCTAAGCCTCGGGGCCATGAGGACAGGATGGGGAAGTTCAACTCTCTCCCTCTCTGACACAGTCTCAACAAAAATGGCCTCTTCGAAGCTGCTATTTGTATTTGAAGGGAAGTCTCCTTTACCTCGGAAAAACTTCCCTTCAGTCTTTCCCCACCTGGTGTCCTCCAGATGTGTTCAACTACAACTCCCGTCATACACAAATAGCAGCTTGGGAGAGACGTTTTTTGTCAGGACTGTGGCAGGGAGAAAAAGGGGCAGCTCGCGCTAACAAGCTGCCACAGCTTAAATAGGCCGTGATGGCTTGTTGTAATCTCTGGTGAGTGCCCGGCATCATTCCCCTAATTGCCACCAGGTTTGGCTTGTAGTGTTGTCCAAACCTGGGCGGCATGGCTTGTTCGAAGGGAAACAACCCTCAAATAATCCTACAACAGGCCATGGGTTATTTGAGGGTTGTTTCTTGCTGGGGGAAAGGTAGTCACGACTGGGGAAGGCAATGGCAAACCACCCCACTATAGTATGCCATGAAAATGCCAGCACAAGCAGGCATCCCTCTAGGGGTCTGTAATGACCTGGTGCTTGCACAGGAGGAACCTTTCCTTTTCCTTCTTCTGCAAACAAGCCATGCCGCTCAGGTTGGGACAACATGACAAGCTGCGCCTGGGCGGATAATTAGGGAAACAGTGCTCAGCATGCACCGTGAATTAAGCAAGCCATGGTGGCTTCTGTAAACTACCGTGGCTTGTTTCAATTGTGCAAACCAGGTCATACTTTCCCTCCCCACCCGCACAGCTCCAAAGCTGCTCAGGTTTCCCTGCAGCTACTATTTGCATAACAAAAAGTGTGCAAGTTAATTGCATTCATGTAATTAATGTCATGTTTAGCTTGGCCCTCATTTTGGAGCAGGGAGTTGGTTGCAGCTGCCAGCTCTCTCTGGAAATTTGATGCACACAGTTAACAAGTGGTAGATGACAAATCAGCAAATCACTATGCTGTACTTGTATGTTTATAAATAAAACAAATATTGCAGGTATAATCTCTCATCTGAAGGAAACTAAACCCCATAGCACAGCATCTCTAGAATTTCCTACTGCTCAAGTAAGTAGGGAGCATGTGACTAATTATATGTGAGCAGCAAAAAAAATGCTGGGTCTTGTTGTTCAGAGGACTAAGCATGCCAGCTCTGTAAGCACTGATAAAGAGTCAGGCAGTACCATATGACCAGCAGAGACCTAATCCTGCTCAGAGCCTTCCTTATAGCTGTGGCTGGTTTCCTGCAACCTCCTGTCTTCAGCAACAGGTTGACAGTGCAGCAGTCAGCACGGATGGATCAGTCCAATTCATGTTCATGTCACTTTGTCCGCACTGTGAGATTTCTACCCCCATCCCAATCTGCACAGAATTCTGAATTAAAAAATACTTTTGAGGGGATTGAAGGGCTGCCCATATGTATGTTTCTTTAAAAATTATGGACTAGAGAATGTATCTGCACATGCTCAGTAGAGACCTCCCACCATTATGGGCAGAGAGTGAGGAGTAAAAAGAGCCACCACCCTGAGTGTAGTTAGGAGTTGGTGGCTAAAGGAGATGGTGTGCCTAGCTAATTCCTTTCTATAAGGCCCTGAACCCCTTGGAGCAGGCTTGGCGTGAAACTTCCTTTTCTGTGTGAAAATCACTGGCAGCCATTTTCTCAAGAATATGGTTCTGGAAAGGCAGCAAGTGAAGTAAAAATCCAGCCTATCTTCATAATGCAGTAGAAAAGTTGGAAAAGAAAGAAAGAGCTGCAAAGGAAAGAATGATTTATGTATTTATTTGTTACACTGATATATGACCTTTCTTCAAAGGAGGCAAACATGAGCTGTTTCCTCTCCATGTTATCCTCACAACAGCCTTGTGAGGCTGCTTAGGCTGAGAGTCAGTGACTGGCCCAAGGTTACCCAATGAGCCTCATGGCCAAGTGGGGACCAGAACCTGGGTCTCCTAATCCCAGTCCTAAACTCTAACCGCTACACCACAGTGGCTCCCAATTTTGAGGTGGGCAGCCCTTTTTTTAACTTACACCAACTTATCAAGTACTATAAGTGACGGAACTTACACTGAAAGCGATATAGATAACTATGATTAAACAAGACAGTGTATTATGTAAGACTTGTAGAAATTTTGCATAGACACCTTCGCTGCAAGCCCCTCTGGAGATCCTGTTTTAGAATCCTCACTTTAGAATACATAAAAAACAGATTGAGAAGAGAGATTTGGTTATGCGTGTTGGTTATTCTCTCCCTTAGCTAGGAGAGAAGAAGGTCTTCTTGCCATCTTTCAGTGCTCTTGGTCTAAAAATTAGTTGCTATGGAAACAGATAGCTAGGCTACTGATATTCTTTTGTCAAGTCCAGAACTAGTAATTGGTAGCCCTACTCACAGAAATCCTATAGGAAGCCCATACCTGAGAGTAACACCATTGAACATCATGGGGCTTACTTTGGAGCAGACACACAGGATTGCTCTGCACAAGTGTCAGCAGCAAGTTGACAAGCAACAAGTACTTTTCCAGCAGATGATTACATCCTCCTCCCTGCTGTTTAAAAAAAAGTGCTAACACAGCATCCTACTATACTACTAGTCTAACCAGAATGCCTGAATTGCTATCCAGTGTTCCAAGTGAGGAGCTAGCTTGGATGGGAAGGCTTTATAAGGCTTGGTGTGTCTCCATTGGCTGGTGAGGTCAGCTGACAGTCTTCAGGTCACTACTACAGTCCAGAGGGCAGCTTTGAGCCACAGAGCTTTGCCTGACTGATTGAGGCATGTGATAAAACATCGAAGGCCCGTCTTCTGCAGGCTGTATTTCAAGACACCCCTTTGATGTCTTACGCCACACCAGAGCTGGGCCATCCTCTGAAGGCGCACGATGGCACAGACATGAGGGCGCTCAGAAGGTCTGGGGCGGGTCAGGGGTGAGGTGGGAAGAGTTCTTGGGAACTATACATTTGCCACCTTGAGTTCTATTTGTAGGATATATATATGTAGTAATAGATCCCCAGCTTGGTGCTCTCCAGATGTGTTGGATTACAACTCCCATCATTCCCATGTTGATGGGGGCTCATGGAAGTTCTAGTCCAACAGAACTGGAGGGCACCATGCTCCACAGGGCTGTCCCAGGAAATCCAGAGGCTGCTGTTTATGCTGCTGTTAATTGCGGCAGAATTAGCTATGCTTAAGCTGCATGCAGTTATACAATGGGTCATTACCATCAATCCACAGACTCCCTCTCACATGCTGTTAGCAGGGGTGACACCCATCTTCTGGCTGCACTGAAAGAGCGGAAGAGGAGGAGGCAAGGGATATGGTGAAATAAAACCTTCCTCCAGGAGTCAATTGCGTGGGTTTTGACCTAGCCAGGTGGTCTTCCTTGGCTCCCTTAATTCAGATCCTTCCGGATTCCCAGGGGTTGCGTGTGTGGGGTGGGGTGGGGGGTTGCTGCTGTTGCTGCTTGTGTGGGTGGGAGGAAGTGAGGAGTTATCTGTGCTTTTCGAAGAGAGAGGGAGAGTAGATTAGCACAGAGATCAAGGAGTCTGCAGAAAAATGAATATGAGGCCCAGAGGCAATGAAATGCTCTAGAGAGCTGCTGCTTCTTTTTTTAAAGCAAAAAAACTAGAACAAAAAACATCTGCTGCAGTTCACTAGCGAAGATGACAGGCTGCGGGTCCCACCAGGGTCTCCTAAGACTTGCTGACTTTTCAGCTGATATTAACATTCCCACAGGATCAGACAGAAGAGTACAGCCAGCTCTGCTGCAGCTGAAACAGAAAGGCTACAGCTTTGCCTTGCTCGGGAATGCAGTCACAAACCAAGAAGTCATGTTCTTGGGTTCCTTCTCCATCACAGGAAGAAGCAATTCATGGAGGGATCTCCTGTCTCTCTCTCTCTCTCTCTCTCTCAACATATTAGCCTGACATCTGATACAAAACTAAGATCCAGTTGAACATCTGGAATAACCTACCTCTCTCCCCAACACATCCTAACAGATGAGAGTTTAATGGCTGTCAGCTGTCGTAGCATATCTGGATCCCATTTGAATTGTGAATTCATGTATTTGTTGTGTTAGCAAAGTCTCTCATTGGGGATTTATAAATCACATGCTGTGTAACAGACAGGGATCTGAGCCCCCAGCCCCACCCACTTTGAAAAGAGCTGGCCTTCTCCCGCTGTGTATTAAAGAAGTTTGCTGGACCAGCATCTGGTTCTTTGATTTGTTGGTCATCCCTCCAATGTCCTGTTTGGTTGTCTACACTTTTTTGAATGATATATTTTATAAATTCTGTAATGGTGTTTGGAATATCATAAATCATATACAAGTGCTACATAAACAGATAGGCGTGGTTGTTTTTTTCACATTTCCAATAATGGGTCACTGGTTTTCATTATATCACTTGCAGTGTGGTCTTACTGAGTTCAGGGCCTCATGTGGCGCAGAGTGGTAGGTAGGCGGCAGTATCGCAACCGAAACTCTCCCCACGACGTGAGTTCGATCCCAGCGGAAGCCGGGTCTCGGGTATCCGGCTCAGGTCTACTCAGCCTTCCATCCTGCCGAGGTCAGTAAAATGAGTACCCAGCTTGCTGGGGGAAAGGTAGTAACAACTGGGGAAGGCAATGGCAAACCACCCCGCTATAGTCTGCCATGAAAACGCCAGCGCAAGCGGTCTCCCTCTACGGGTCAGTAATGACCCGGTGCTTGCACAGGAGGAACCTTTCCTTTCCTTTCCTTTCCTTATTGAGTTCACACAGCCCTTACCGATGGGGAGCGCAATCATGTGGCCCCTAGACAGTGTCTGGGGGGGCCATAGGATAGTTTGGATTTCTGGATCCAAGGTCGGAGACAGTGTTCTGACCTCAGACCCAGGAGTCCGAGTGCCCTGCCCCCTCCCTCTCACAGCCGGTGCAGAGAGACCTGCACTGGCTGCTTCATGGAGCTCGCAAAAGCAACCTTGGAGAAGAGGGAAAAGGGGCAGTTCCGTGGGCGGGGAGGGGAGAGGCCAGCTTACGAAGAATCCTCCAGCTTCCCCAGCCTCCTTCCCTTACGCTCCACAGAGCCCCAGCTAGATGTGCGAAAATGCCCGTCTAGCAAAAATGCAGAGTGAGGTGAGTACGGAGGTGAAGATCACCTCTGCATTCCTCCCTCTCTGCATAGGATGCCCATCAGCTCCTGAGTTCGGAGGCTGACAGGCATCCCAATATGATTGTGCCCTTAACTAGTTCATGAACAAGGGGAGTGTCCATGGCTTAGTGGTACAGCACCTGCTTTGCATGCAGAAGGTACCGGGTTCAATCCCCAGCATCTCCAGGTAGGGTTGCAAAAAATTCCTGCCCAAAACCCTGGAGAGCTGTTGCCAGTCAGTGTTGATAGTACTGGGCTAGATGGACCAGGACCTTTTTTACATGAGACTGTTAATCGCTGTATCTACTTTCGGTTTCATCGCACAATTGAGATCTGAGCTGTACACAAAGAGCTTTTCTTTTCCTGCTTTTCTGCTATATAACCTCCTGGTAGAGCTGTGCTGCCAACCTAGCAGTTTGAAAGCAAGAAATTGCAAGTAGATAAATAGGTACCGCCTCGGCGGGAAAGGTAATAGCGTTCCGTGCGCCTCGGTGTTCAGTCATGTTGGCCACATGACCACGGAAGCGTCTTCGGACAGCGCTGGCTCTTCGGCTTAGAAACGGGGATGAGCACCGCACCATAGAGTCGGACACGACTGGTTGGGGACACCTTTACCGTTAGAGCTGTGCTATAGCAGAAATACACTAGGTGAAACAGCGCTTTCAGAAATAATACCTCATTTTCCTCATTCTAAAAAAACCCAGGAAAGTCCTCTGAAAAAAACAAGTGAAACTGGAGGATCACGAGATTGTCTACAGAGCCCGTAAACAACCATGAATAAGGAATCATGAGCACACAATAAATGCCTTGTGTAGAAAACTCCAAGGGTCTGACTCAGTATAAGGCAGCCTTATGTTTAAGGTTATATACAGGCAAAAGTTGCTGGCACTTTTTTTTTAATACAGACCTGCAGCAGGATGATTTTTTTTTTCTAGTCTAAAGGGAAGGGAAGGAGGGAAGAGTTGGGAATCTGTGTTGTTCTTAAGGGGACAGTGCACAGTTAATTAACTGGAATGCATCACAATCTAGCTTCTTTCATTCTTATATGAGGAGTTAAATTTGGCTCAGATAGTATATTTGTGTACGTTGTTTCCCCATTTTTCCATTGTAATTTGTCTAATCTCCAGTATTTGGCATCTAATACCTTTGCTGCAGTAACCATGTACAATAATAGTTCTTGATAATTTCTAGTTAAGCTCGTTGTTTTCAGGGTCTAGTCACCGTGACCGTGGGAGTGAGGACCTAGGCTGAGGAAAAACCTTGGGACCTCCTCACGTAAGTGCCCTTATGACCCTGTACACTGGGTCCAGACCCCCTCCTGGACTCCAGACTCTCCCTTTTCACTCTCCCCACCCCCAAGAGACAAGGCGAGATTGGGCTTTGCACGAAGTCCAGGGATAGTGGAGTGCTCGTCTGGCAGCTATCAGTATCAGGGTTCTACTTTGGAGGCGGGAGAGGTCTAGGAAGGACCAGATGTGCATTAGGACCCAGCAGATGCCCAGGCAGGAAGGGGGAGGAGCCGACTGAGAGGATATAAACCTCCCCATCTCTCCTTAGCTGTTGGTGGGATATTGGCTCTCTGCTCTAGATCAGAGTGCAGCCTTGCTCCAGCTCCAAATTACCCTTGCTTCAGCTCTGTTTTGCCTCACACCAAGGTATGGGGAACTTGATAATAGATATGTGTACATGTCAGTAAAAAGTATCATAAGAGCTAAGTGTTCAAAATATCTTTGATTCTATCCATTGCTTTAATATTATTTATTACATTTTTATACCGTCCTGTAGGTGATGCTTTATGGGCGGGTTAGAAAGATTAAAAACATTAAAAATACAATATGCAAGATTTAAAAACATAAAAAACAGACAACAGACAATATACACAGAGACAACATATATCTAAAGTGACTTTGAGCAATCAGCCATCAGCCAAACCATAAAATGAATCCAGGAACAATTAAAACCCATCAAATGTTGCCAAATGCCTGGAAAAGAGAACAATCTTGACCCGGTGCTAAAGAGGTAGCAATGTTGGCACAAGGTGGGCCTCATTATCCCATTTTTAATGGTCTAAAAAATTAAACTATTATTTCTTCACCAATGGACAGGCCCACGATAGAAGGGGAAATGGTCTTGTTTTGTTCCTACACTTAGAACAAGCTGAATTGCAAGTACTTGTAACTTTGAACAACTCCTAGGCTGTTATATACCAGCTTTTCATGATTTTGTATGACAATTTCCCCTTAGATGTTTTTCAGAGCGAAAGATTAATGCCATATTTCCATATGTATTTCGAAATCTCAAGTGTATAGCCTGTACTGCGTCTTTTTTTATCTGCCTGTTCTAATATCTGAGCAAGACTAGTTTAATACATACCGTTTTCTTGTTTATACCTTTGCAATCTGTTTTGAGTGCTATTTTTCACTGGAGAAGTGGAACAGAAAGAACAGAACTAGGTATTACAAGGAAAATGCTGACACTCTGTCTTTCTTTGTTCTCATAATATCTTCCTCCTTACTCATTTTGTTTATTTGTAACATTTACATCCTACCTTTTCTTCCAAGAAGCTTAAGATGGCTCACATATCCCCCTTCTCTCCATATTATCCTCACAACAATCCTGTGGGGTAGGTTAGGCTGTCAGTGACTGCCTCAAAGTCACCCGGTGAGCTTCACGGCAGAGTGGGGACTAGAACCTGGGTCTGCTAATCCTAGTCCAACACTCTAACCACTACACCACACTAGCTCTAGTATAGCACAACACTGGACATAGATTGCACTTGATATATCTTCCTTTCCCCCACCCCACCCCACACACTGTCACTCAGTTGTGTGAGGTAGGGGCCGAAAAGCACATAACATTATGAAGTTATGGCATGCACTATGTTATAACAGATGTTATGAATCATAGAATAGTAGGGTTGGAAGGGGCCTATAAGACCATTGAGTCCAACCCCCTGCTCAGTGCAGGAGTCCAAGTCAGAGCATCCCTGACAGGTGGCTGTCCAGCCTTGTCTTGAATGCCTCAAGTGTGGGAGAGCCCACCACCTCCCTAGGTCACTGGTTCCATTGTCATATTGCTCTAACAGTCAGGGAGTTTTTCCTGATGTTCAGCTGGAATCTGGCTTCCTGTAACTTGAGCCCATTATTCTGTGTCCTGCACTCTGGGATGATGAGGAAGAGGGGAGAAAGAAACAAAGATTCTACATCAGGCTTTTATTGGGCACTCCTGAGGGGTTACTTACCTTTTTTGCATGCCCTTTGCACATTGTCAACCGCCAGGGCCCCTCCTGTCCCTTCTGGCCATTATAGCGGCTTTATTCTCTACAGGGGAAATGCAATAAGAGACTTCAAAGTGCAAGAACTTTCCAGTGAAATCCTAGAGTCGTACTGTATTGCAGCTTTATCTAGGAGCTGTATAATGAAACATATAGAACTTCCCAAGAAACCCCCACCCCCACCCCTGGATGAAACCATGTGAAAAAAGGCCATTCTTAACCCCACAAGGAATCCAAAAGTAGGACCCTGGTAAGGGAGTGGGATTTTAGCCTGGTGTAGAAATACTCAAAGTGGTAGCTCTTGTAACATCTTCTGCCCTGAAAAGGTAGTTACTTGCTCAGGGATAGCTATTTTCCCTATCTAAAGGCAGCTGAACCAGAGTGGCTTTTAAGAGCATTGCTCTTTGCATGGGATTTGCAATAAGTTCTTGGTCAGGCCAACATCATTCTGTTACATGTAGAATAGATTGGTTACTTCTGTCCAGTTGTCATTGACAAGTCGGCTGGAATAGCATAGGCTCATTTCTCCGAATTGCTTGGCCAGAACTCTTTTCTTTCTTTTTGGAGGGGTGGGGGAAAGAACAGGGATGCTATTTACACAGTGCTATGATGGTACGGGCTATAAAGGGAGCATATAACTATGATCCAGGAGAACAGCCTCATGTATATAAAGACTGGTTCCCCCTACCCTGTTGCTAGGTATGGAAGAGGAAAGCATCCCATTCCCATGTGCATTCAGAACTCCATCTGCAATAGCAGTCCTATATGTGTGCTTGGTTCTCTGGATTACAGACAGCTAAGTCAGAGGGGCTGTTCACACAACATGCTAACCCGCACTCAGTGGTTGAATGTGGGTTGCTGTTGAACCATGGGTTAGCGTGTTGTCTGAGTGTCCGCAGGATAGCTTGTTAACCATGCAGTGTGGCTTATTTTCTCGAACAAGACACCTTGGGAACCCATGGTTTGTTGTTGGTTTATTCGGGGTGGGTAACAAGCCACACTGCATAGTAACAAGCCACCCAACAGAAAATGTCCTGGGTTCAGAGAACATGCTGACCCACAGTTCAGCCACTGACTCTGGGGTAGCGTGTTGCCTGAACGGCTCCAGAGAATCAGGGGTGTGGTTTGGACCACCAACATTCTAGCACAACAGAGGTGGATTAGAATATAACATTTGGCTTTCTTGCTGGTAACTTCAGTAGGTTAACTAGGAATAAACTGACTTCCGGTTGGGACCGATGTCACTCTGGTAGCTTCCCACGGGTCTCCATGGGAGCTTTCTCGAACAGCTTTTTAAAAGGTTGAAAACCCTTTTCATCTTCCCCCTGGAATGGAAAGGGGGGGCAAGGCAACAGCTCTGGACAACATCTTGGAGAAAGGTAACTCCCACGCAATAGTGGGGGGGCTGGATTCCAGGATTATCTCCCCAGAGCTTTACCAACGCAAAAAGCTGTACCGAGACTCCTATTTTATAGGAGAAAACAGGGCTGATGTGTTCCATAATAATATATGCTTTAAGAAATATCAACAACCTCTGAGGGATGATTTAAGAAATGTTAACAATATTTGAGAACATCTGAGGACCTGTAAGATCTGTTTGAGAGAAACATGCCTGCACCGAGGAGAAGAAAGGAGGTGGCATCTACTCCCCCCGCATCCTCTGTGTCAAAAGTGTCAAAGACAGAAGATATAGAGGAATTATTTATGCTGATAAAGACTTTATCTTCGCAATTTACAGAGCAAGTCAAAAGGCTGGATCTAATCCAAAATTCCATCACTACCCTGCAAGGAGCTGTAGATTTAATTAATGAGTCATGGCAAAAAATGGAGATGAAAATTAATGAGTTTGAAAACCGAGTGGCAGGAAATGAAACTACGTCACAAATTTGTTTTAAAAATATCTCTGATAGAATCCCTCAACTGGAGGCCTTCACAAAAAGATCCAATGTATGGATTATTGGGATTAAAAATCTGCCTAATGATATAAAATTGCCTATTTTTGTGGATAAACTTTTGCATGAGATACTCCCTATTTCATATGATTATTTACTTGATTGAGCAGGCATTTCATGTGCCAAATGCTAAAGGAACTGATTACACCATCATAGTTCAATTTGCAAAAGTCTCCACAAAGAATTATATCCCACGCTTGGCAAGGGAGGCTGGAAGCCTTTCCTGGAAACAAGATAAAGTTATGTTATTCCCAGATTACATCAAAGAGGTAGTGAATAAAAGAAGGCAATTTATCAATGCAAAGAATATGGCAAAACAAATGAACTTACAATATTACTTAAAATATCCTGCTATACTTTGTATTGTGTCCGAAGGTCAGATGAAGAAGCTTCTAAATAATGAAATGGCGGAGGCTTGGCTTAACGTAAAAATGCGTGAGAATTCTGTTACAACCCCATGAACTGGCATCTTTAAACAAGCTTTGTTAACTGTTTGTGCTTAGTCTATATGACTCAGGCTAATTCAGAAGATAAATTCTTATATTTCTTTTCTCTTTTATTTCTCTTCTCTTTTCTCTTTTATTTTTTCTTGCTTTTCTTTATATTTTTTATTTTAAAATAGATAATATATCTAGTATAAAATTTATTACTGATGGTTGAAGGTTTATATTAAGTGTTATTATTATATAATATTATAGATATATCTTTATTATAATTACTATATAATAATAATATAGGCTTTTAGGAATGAATTGTAGACCTGTTTTCTTGATATAAGCTTGATGATATGGTATAGAAATGTAAGGTTGTTTATTAAACTGTAAGATTGATAAGGTTATAGATATAGTTTTTAAAATAGAATGGCATCAGAGGCCGGGGGTGTTGGAGTTTAAACTTAATTTTTTTAAGGGGGAGGGAGAGGGGGAGGGAAGGGGCGGGATTTTTCTTCTTTTTCTAATCTCTCTATTTTCTTTTACGAACATATTCACTAAAGCTAATTCTGGTGTTTTACAAATCTCCTGATGAGTAATTCTTTCTTTTCTTGAAATATCTTGTCCCAGAATTTTCTAACCCTCCTACATTCCCACCACATATGTATTTGAATACCGTTGATTCCACATCCTCTCCAACACAAAGGTAAGAGATTCTTATTCATTTTTGCTAACTTCACTGGTGTCAAAGACCACTTATGAACCAACTTTAATCCACCTTTTATTTTGGTGGATATTGCTTGAAAGTGAAATCTTTCTAAAAATTGTTTCCAGTCTTCTTCCTCTACCTCCTCATCAATGTCTCTTTCCCATTTTTGCTTTATTGTTACATTCCCCCTTGTTGTTGTTGTTCAGTCGTTCAGTCGTGTCCGACTCTTCGTGACCCCATGGACCATAGCACGCCAGGCCTTCCTGTCCTGCGCTCTCTCCCGGAGCGTGCTCAAGTTCATATTCATTGCATCCGTGATGCTATCTAGCCATCTCATCCTCTGCCGTCCCCTTCTCCTTTTGCCTTCTTTATCAGAATTTTATATATTTGGGTTATTGTACCTTTATCTCCTAACTGATAGTTATCTACAGATGTTTCCCATTCTGTTAAGTCTCTTGTACTTTGCCTTCTAATTCTTATAAATTTACTGATTTGCATCCATACTAACCATGACATTCCCATACTTTGTACACGATTATTCCATATTTCTTGTGTTATAGGATTCTGCTGTTCATAAAAATTTCTCATTTGGGTCAATCTTATTTCAGTTCAAAGTCAGCCAGGAACTGTTGGGAATATTGCAACCTCACCTGCAAGTTACTGGAAGGGGGCAATGTTGCAGTTAGTTAGTTCATGTGAATTTCAACCACAGCTAGCCTTAGGATCTCCTTAGCTTACAATGCAGTTTCCTCTGATTTCTTTCTTTTGCTCCCCCCTCCCCCGATTTCTACCATTGCTGGGAACATATGTGTTTGCTGTCTCGTTCCTGCTGGTGTAATGAAACACAAAATGGACGGAACAAACCGTTTTGAAAGTCTACACTGTACCTGCATTGTATGTGCAAGTATGTTTGTGAGTAAAACTGTTTTTTCTTTCCTTCACTGAAGAAAGGTGACATCTCCTTTTCATTATGCTAAGTGTGCATGCAGGACTGGTAAATGCTCATTCTGTTTCGCCTTTTTTTCCTCTGCTAACTGCATTTCTAACAGAAGGCATCATTACTAAATAATCTCATCAGGAACCATGGGTGCTTCCGTACTAGGCTCTCACTGTGCAATTGCACTGCCTTGTTCAATTTTACAGGAGGGTCCAAACATCATCTTCAGTTCATAATCTTCCCACATTTTCCCATCGCTTCTTCCGTCTTCTTTCTAACCAGAAAAAAAAAATGTTAAGGAAAAAAGAAGGAATAGCTACCTTTTTATTGCTAGTGCCAAGAGGCTTCCATCTGGAAGCACCCTAGAAACCAGGACCAAAGAGGAAGTCAGGACAGTCAGAACTCCCTCCCTAGGGAACTCCACCATGCCCCCTCTTTAATGAGCTTCCGTCGTGCATTAAAATTTGTGTTTGTTTAGGCAGGCATTTGGGGTGGGTTAGGGTATTTTAGAAAATGTTTTTATTGTAGAATTTTATTGTTTTAAACTGTTTTATTATACGCTGTACATCGCCCAGAGAGGCTGGGTGACCAGCCAGATGGGCGATTAATACATTTAATAATAAAGAAATAATAAAGGCCAGCAAGAAGATAGCTTAGTAAGACTTTGTTGCTCAAGTGAGGCTCAGCTAGAGCAGGAAGCCATTTATACATCTTCCTGCCAAGAAGGATCCAATGACCAGCCTGGGTGGTGGGTCAGCTCAAAGTCTTGTTGCTTCATGAGAAGGCAGCCACCTGCAGTTCAGTGGTTCACCACATGGGGCAGACACACATAGATCTGCCCCCTACTGGTAGGAGTCTGCATAGCAGAGTTCCTCCCTATTATCAGGTTGCCAACTGACCTAAAAAGAAATGTGGTTTGGCCTGCTCCCGTGCCTTTAATAGCACCTTCACCTCCAGAAATGGTCAGCGTGCTCTTAAAGACTTTACTGGCTAATGTGGAGAGATCAAGCTGCTGTTAAAGGCACTGGATCAGAGGCTGTTAAAAAGCTGGCCATATTGTTCTGTCAACGCATGGGTGTGTTTGCTTCTGGTTGTGAATAAAAGTGTCATACCAGGAGCATTAGCTGAAGCTATGTTGCCACCTACTTAGGCCAGGGTGTTGAATCAAGGGGCTGGAGCATCTCCCCTATGAGAGAAGGTTACAACAGCTGGGATTGTTTAGCTTGGGAAAAAGGAGGGTAAGGGGAGACATGATAGAGGTCTACAGAATTATGCATGGTGTCGAGAATGTGGGTGGGGATAGGGATTTTTCTCCCTCTCTCAAAATACTAGAACACACAGCACATAGTTGAACTATGGAATTTGCTACCACAGGATGTAGTGATGGCCACCAGTTTGGATGGTGTTAAAGGGGGTTAGAAAGATTCCTAGAGGAAAAGGCTACTAGTCTTGATGGCCATGCGCTACCTCCAGTACCAGAGGCAGGGAGCTTATGTACACCAGTTGCTGGAGAACATGGGTGGGAGGGTACTCTTGCACTCATGCCCTGCTTGTGGGTTCCTGGTCGACTACTGGTTGGCCACTGTGTGAACAGAATGCTGGACTAGATGGACCCATTGTCTGATCCAGCAGGGCTTTTCTTATGTTCTTAAGTTCTTAATCTCTTTCAGCCCAAGGGCTGAATTACATTTTGGAGACACACTCGGGGGCCACATCCCAGTGGTGGGCGGGGTGGAAGGCATAAGGGGCAGAACCAAAGTCAAAGGGGGTGGGCCCCCAAAAACCAAAAACACCAGCGTATTTTAGCATAAAGTTCTTAATGCCAGTAATTAAGCTTGAGGAGAGACATTTCAACTTCTTAGAATGGGTAAAGAACTGCACAAAAGCCAAGAAACCAGGTTGGTGCCTGGAGAAGGGGAAAGGTGTGTGGCCTTATGGGGAACCCCGGAGGGCCTGATTAACACCCTGAGAGGTCAGATTTGGCCCCCAGGTCTGAGGTTCTGCACCCGTAACCTTGGCTGTATCCGAGGAACCCAATTCTCAAAGGCTGTCAGAAGAGTAGACTACTGCATCTAGTCTTATAACTAGGCTGACAGTTTTTGTTTTATGTTTATTAATTTAACAAAATCCCAGAGTCAAACCGAAAAGCACAGCCGCAGGGCCTGATATGCCAGCTCCTTCCTAGTAGCTCTTTGATCTGTGCTATTTTTAACATGTGATATCAGATGTGTTGGTGCTTTGGATGGTTTCTTAATTAAATACCGACTCTAAATTCAGACAGCTTGCCCTGCAGGGTTAGAACTAGCATCTTGATGAACGGGAGATGTATAGAAATCGGAATCTTGCAGCAATCCCATGCATGCTTACTTAGGAATAGAATCATAGAATAGTAGGGTTGGAAGGGGCCTACAAGGCCATCGAGTCCAACCCCCTGCTCAATGCAGGAATCCAAGTCAGAGCATCCCTGACAAATGGCTGTCTAGCCTCGTCTTGAAGGCCTCCAGTGTGGGAGAGCCCCCCCCCCCAGGTAATTGGTTCCATTGTCTTATTGCTCTTACAGTCAGGAAGTTTTTCCTGATGTTCAGCCGGAATCTGGCTTCCTGTAACTTGAGCCCATTATTCCGTGTCCTGCACTCTGGGATGATCAAGAAGAGATCCTGGCCTTCTTCTCTGTGACAACCTTTCAAGTACTTGAAGAGTGCTATCATATCTCCCCTCAGTCTTCTCTTCTCAAGGCTAAACATGCCCAGTTCTTTCAGTCTCTCTTCATAGGGCTTTGTTTCCAGCCCCCTGATCATCTTTGTTGCCCTCCTTTGAACCCTCTCCAGTTTGTCTGCATCCTTCTTCAAGTGTGGTGCCCAGAACTGGACACAGTACTCCAGATGAGGCCTAACCAGTGCTGAGTAGAGGGGAACTAGTACTTCCCGGGATTTGGAAGCGATGCTTCTATGAATGCAGCCCAAAATAGCATTTGCCTTTTTTGCAGCGACATCACATTGTTGGCTCATATTCAGCTTGTGATCGACAACAATTCCAAGATCCTTCTCGCTTTTAGTGTGGTTGAGCCACGTATCCCCCATCTTGTAACTGTGCATTTGGTTTCTTTTTCCTAGGTGCAGAACTTGGCATTGATCCCTATTAAATGTCATTCTGTTGTTTTCTGCCCAGCGCTCCAGTCTATCCAGATCACTTTGAATTTTGTTTCTGTCTTCCAAAGTATTAGCTATCCTGCCCAATTTTGTGTCATCTGCAAATTTGATCAGCATTCCCTGCACCTCCTCCTCCAAGTCATTAATAAAAATGTTGAAGAGCACTGGGCCCAGGACTGAGCCCTGCAGTACCCCACTCGTTACCTCTCCCCAGTTGGAGAAGGTCCCATTGATAAGCACTCTTTGAGTCCGATTCTGTAGCCAACTGTGGATCCACCGGATCGTTGTTTTATCTAGCCCACTTTGAGCTAGTTTGCTCATCAGGATATCATGGGGCACTTTGTCGAAAGCTTTGCTGAAGTCGAGGTATATGATGTCTACAGCATTCCCACGGTCTACAAGAGAGGTGATTTGATCAAAAAATGAGATCAGATTTGTCTGGCAGGACTTGTTTTTGACAAATCCATGTTGGCTTCGAGTAATCACAGCATTGTTGTCAAGGTGCTTACAGATGGATTGCTTTATCATCTGCTCCAGAATTTTCCCAGGGATTGATGTCAGACTGACTGGTCTGTAGTTCCCAGGTTCCTCCTTTTTACCCTTTTTGAAGATAGGGACAACGTTAGCCCTCCTCCAGTCATCTGGCACTTTCCCCGTCCTCCATGATTTCTCAAAGAGAATAGACAGTGGTTCTGAGAGTTCTTCTGCCAGTTCCTTTATGACTCTAGGATGCAGTTCATCTGGCCCTGGAGATTTGAACTCATTCAAAGTAATGAGGTGTTCCTTGACCATATGCCCATTGATTTCAAGCTGCAATCCTGCCCCTTCAGCCTGTACTTCGCCTTTGCCAGGGGGGTCATAGACCCTCTTTTGGGAGAAGACTGAGCCAAAGTAGGAATTGAGCACTTCTGCCTTTTCTTTGTCATCTGTTATCATTTTGCCATTCTTATTTAGTAGCTGAACCACCATTTCTTTCCTCTGCCTTTTACTATGCACGTAGCTGAAGAAAGCCTTTTTGTTGTTTTTAACATCCCTTGCTAACCTCAGCTCATTCTCAGCTTTAGCCTTCCTGACGCCATCCCTGCAATTCTGTGCTATCTGCCTCTGCTCTTTCTTTGTTACTTGGCCTTCTTTCCACTTCCTATATGTGTCCTTTTTTGTTTTCAGGTCATCCCTAAGCTTTTTGTGAAGCCACATTGGCTTCTTCTGTTGTCTTCCACCTTCTCTTCTTGTTGGAATTGCTTGTGATTGTGCCTTGAGAATTTCCTTTTTTAAAAGCTCCCACCCATCTTGGACTCCTTTTCTCGCTAGCATCGCTTGCCATGGGACCTTACTGATCATTGTTCTGAGTTTATGAAAATCAGCTTTCCTAAAATCCAGGGTACGCGTTTGACTACACTCGGCTTTTGCTTCCCTTAGAACCAAGAACTCAAGTACAACATGGTCGCTTTCCCCCAGAGTTCCTGTAACTGCTACTTTATCCACTAATGTTGGTTAGGATGAAGTCAAGGATAGCCGATCCTCTAGTTCCTTCCTCTACTTTCTGTAGGAGGAAGTTATCCGCCACACAAGTCAGGAATTTCCTGGAGGGGCCATGTTTTGCAGAATTTGTCCCCCAACAAATATCGGGGAAATTGAAGTCCCCCATTACTACTACATCAAGCTTCCTTAAAACATTGGCTATTTGCTTTTCAAAAGTTTCATTCTTGTCTTCTCCTTGATTGGGTGGCCGGTAGTAGACTCCGACCACCAGGTTCCTTTTATTCTTTGCTCCATTTATTTCAACCCAGATGCTCTCGATGGGGCTACCAAGCTCCTCCTCCTGTATTTCTGTGCAGAGATATGTATTTTTCACATACAGTGCAACCCCACCTCCCTTTCTGTTCCTCCTGTTCTTTTTGAACAAGTTATATCCTTCAATTACTGTATTCCACTCATGAGAGTCATCCCACCAAGTCTCAGTTATACCTATCAGGTCATAATTTCCCTCTTGTATTAAGAGTTCAAGTTCGTTCTGTTTGTTTCCCATACTCTGGGCATTAGTATATAGACATCGAAGACCATGTGCTTCATAGTCTGGCTTTCTTCCTACATGTGTCTGAAGACTGAATAACCCTCACTGAACTCAGTGGGTTCACCTGAGGTAACGATGATCAACACTATTAGGCCTGATAGCAAAATGGAAGCTCTAGGTTCAGAAGCAATATGCCCCTGAATACCAAGGATGCTTCCAGAGAAGACTTATTATTTATATGTTATTAAGATTTATATACCTCCTTATCTACTAAAAAGTCATCAAGGTGGTGTACAACAATGTAAAACAATAACACCTCAACACAATTTAAAAAACCAAGAATGTTACAAATTGTAAAAAACATTAATACTACATATTTTTAAAAGTTACATTGAAAAGATGCATCTTCACACCCTTTCTAAAGGCCAAGAGAGTAGGGGCCAATTATAGTTTTTGAGCTTTTCTAGAGGCAATTATTGTGCACTCATCATTCCCTACTCATGGTTGCTTACAGGTTCTTTGTTGTTGTTGTTCAGTCGTTCAGTCGTGTCCGACTCTTCGTGACCCCATGGACCATAGCACGCCAGGCCTTCCTGTCCTGCGCTCTCTCCCGGAGCGTGCTCAAGTTCATATTCATTGCATCCGTGATGCTATCTAGCCATCTCATCCTCTGCCGTCCCCTTCTCCTTTTGCCTTCAGTCTTTCCCAGCATCAGGGTCTTTTCCAGGGAGTTTTCTCTTCGCATTAGGTGGCCAAAATATTGGAGCTTCAGCTTCATTATCTGTCCTTCCAATGAGCACTCAGGGTTGATTTCCTTTAGGATGGACTGATTTGACCTCCTTGCAGTCCAGGGCGCTCGTAAGAGTCTTCTCCAGCACCACAGTTCGAAAGCATCAATTCTTCGGCGCTCAGCCTTCCTTATAGTCCAGCTCTCACAGCCATACATTACTACTGGGAAAACCATAGCTTTGATTAGATGGACCTTTGTCGGCAAGGTGATGTCTCTGCTTCTTACTATGCTGTCTAGGTTGGCCATAGCTTTCCTCCCCAGGAGCAAGCGTCTTTTAATTTCATGGCTACAGTCACCGTCTGCGGTGATCTTGGAACCCAAGAAAGTAAAATCTGTCACTGCTTCCATTTCTTCCCCTTCTATATGCCAGGAAGTGATGGGGCCAGATGCCATGATCTTAGTTTTTTTAATGTTGAGTTTCAAACCAGCTTTTGCACTCTCCTCTTTCACCCTCAACAAGAGGCTCTTTAGATCCTCTTCGCTTTCTGCCATTAGGGTGGTATCGTCTGCATATCGGAGGTCGTTGATAATTCTCCCAGCAATCTTAATTCCGACCTCTGATTCATCCAACCCGGCATTTCTCATGATGTACTCTGCATATAAGTTAAATAAGCAGGGTGACAATATGCAGCCTTGTCGTACTCCTTTCCCAATTTTGAACCAATCGGTTGTTCCATGTCTGGTTCTTACTGTTGCTTCTTGACCCTCGTACAGGTTTCTCAGGAGACAGGTAAGGTGGTCTGGTACTCCCATCACTTTAAGAATTTGCCACAGTTTGTTGTGATCCACACAATCAAAGGCTTTAGCGTAGTCAATGAAGCAGAAATAGACGTTTTTCTGGAATTCTCTTGCTTTCTCCATGATGCAGCGAATGTTGGCGATTTGATCTCTAGTTCCTCTGCCTCTTCGAAACCCAGCTTGTACTTCCGGTAGTTCTCGGTTCGCATACTGCTGAAGCCTAGCTTGTAGGATTTTGAGCATCACCTTGCTGGCATGTGAAATGAGCGCAATTGTGCGGTAGTTTGAACACTCTTTGGCGTTGCCCTTCTTTGGAATTGGAATGTAAACTGACCTTTTCCAGTCTTGTGGCCAATGTTGAGTGTTCCAGATTTGTTGGCATATTGAATGCAGCACTTTAACAGCATCATCTTTTAGGATTTTAAATAGCTCAGCTGGAATACTGTCATCTCTGCTAGCTTTGTTGTTACTAATGCTTCCTAAGGCCCACTTGACTTCACTCTCTAGGATGTCCGGCTCAAGTTCAGTGACCGCACTATTATGGCTATCAGGGACATTCAGATCTTTCCTGTATAGTTCTTCTGTGTATTCTTTCCACCTCTTCTTAATCTCATCTGCTTCTGTTAGGTCCCTGCCTTCTTTGTCCTTGATCATGCCCATCTTTGCACAAAACGTTCCCTTGAGATCTCCAATTTTCTTGAAGAGATCTCTAGTCTTTCCCATTCTGTTGTTTTCCTCGATTTCTTTGCATTGTTCATTTAAGAAGGCCTTCTTGTCTCTCCTTGCTATTCTCTGGAACTCTGCATTCAGTTGGGTATATCTTCCCCTTTCTCCCTTGCTTTTCGCTTCCCTTCTTTCGTGAGCTACTTGTAAAGCCTCATCAGACAGCCACTTGGCTTTCTTGCATTTCTTTTTCTTTGGGATGGATTTCGTTGCTGCCTCCTGAACAATGTTACGGACCTCCGTCCATAGTTCCTCAGGCACTCTGTCTATCAGGTCTAATCCCTGAAATCTATTCCTCACCTCCACTGTATATTCATCAGGGATATGATTTAGGTCATACCTGAACGGTTTAGTGGTTTTCCCGACGTTCTTCAATTTAAGCCGAAATTTTGCAAGAAGCAGCTCATGATCTGAGCCACAGTCAGCTGCGGGTCTTGTTTTGACTGACTGTATGGAGCTTCTCCATCTTTGGCTGCAAAGCACATAATCAATCTGATTTCGATATTGACCATCTGGTGACGTCCATGTGTAGAGTCGCCTCTTGTGCTGTTGGAAAAGAGTGTTTGCTATGATCAGCATGTTCTCTTGGCAAAACTCTATTAGCTTTTGTCCTGCTTCATTTTGTACACCAAGGCCATGCCTGCCTGTTATCCCGGTGATTTCTTGACTTCCTACTTTAGCATTCCAATCCCCTATAATGAAGAGGACATCTTTTTTTGGTGTTAGTTCTAGAAGGTGTTGTAGGTCTTCATAGAACCGATCAACCTCAGCTTCTTCCTTCAGATTTGCTTCTGTTTGTAAACAGCACTTTTGGTGAGTATTTTTAGAGCATGGAAAATGGGATATCATTTCTGAAAGCAAAAGAAAACACTGTTGCCATTTGTGTGTTTGAGCTATTCCACTATATCACAGTGCCTAACCTAGAGGTTATGTAGCAGAAAAGCAGGAAAGGAAATGCTCCTCGTGTAGTGCTTGGATCTCAATTATGCAACGAAACCAAAAGTAGATGCAGCAGATTAACAGCATCATGTAGAAAAGTCCCTTGAGCGAGTGCCTTCCATACTTTAGGGGCAGCACAGGAGAAAGCCCTTTTATCACACTTTCATCCTTTCTCATTCACAGATGAGGTCATTTTCCATTCGTAGCCCTTCTGTTTTTCTGCGCCACATCTTCCATCTTTTTGCCTACTGCAGAAAGTCCACTAAGGAAAGAAAGATGGAATAGCTGCACATTGCTTTCTAAATGTCATGCCTTCTCATCATCACTATAGTTGCACAATGCTTTCTAATCCTCACAATAACTGCATGGTGCTTTCTGATAATCAATACTAAGAGCCTTCCATCTGGAAGCACCCAAGTTGCTGGGGGCAAGGGTGGCAGAGTGTTGATGTACCCATGCCTTGCTTGCTTCTTGTCAACATGGTGCTTTGGTCTGATCCAGCAGGGATTGTCTTATGTTCTTATGACTGGACTTTATACTAATACATCAGTGGCAAGGTGGGGAGGGATGCATTTCTAATGAAAATGAAGAAAGTGTAAGGAAGACAGAGAGAGCGCTGAGCTTACCGGTGGAAAATGGGGTGGGCATATGCCATGAGGCAGGCCTTTGTTATCCTCTGGGATGAAAAGAACGCTGCAATTTTATACCGAGAAACGTGAAAGCTGTATTTAAAGGTATGTTGTGCTCAAATTGTAATATATGCATGCACTGGTTTTTCTTAAAATAGTTCCCCTTTTCTCTAAAATTGCAGACACAAATATGCCAGTATCTGACCAGCTTTCCTTTCTCATCAAGCAAATTTCACCAGATTCCCCTGGCCTTGAGCTCAAAGCCCTCCTTCTTAAGCTCCGTTTTGTGTCAGATAAATCCAACTATCCTTTAAAATCAAGGACGGCATGTGCCCAAAAGAAAGAGCTATAAATACTGTCAAGATTCAGAGATATAAATAGCTCTGGCAAAAGAGTTTCTTGGATGGCATTGACAACTTCGACCTTGCTGGGGAATCCATTCCAGATTCGCTATTGATAAAGGGATGGATTTCTCCACATGGAAATGAGGAAGGAGCTTTCAGAAAGCAAGCTGTGGTTGAGGTGGTGGTGGTGACAGCTGCTGGTACAGCAAGTAAGCCAGTGCACCTTATGCCAAGGGCAAGTGTAAGGCTAAGGTAGCCACTTCACCTGGCTGCAGCTTAGGGAGTGGTGAGACAGCAATGCCCCTTCCATCCGCTCAGCTGGGAACAGCCACCATTTTAGCTTGTCTCCTCCCAGACCTGTCTCCATCAACACCCATTCCACGTAGCTACATCCATGGATGGGGTTTGCCAGTAAAGCCTCCTGCGCCCACCCCCCACTACTGGCTGGGAAGGGGCTCCCTGCCATTTGGCTCCTCCCCTCCCAGAACTGTCTCCTGCAGTAGTCACTCCACTTGGTTATGATGTGACTTCATTATGTAACAGCATGAAAGACCCGGGGAGCATGCTTATTTCCCTCTTCCCTCTGCATTCCTTTTCATTTTGTATTACCTCTCTTAGATTGTGAGCCAATGTAAAGCAACTTGAGTGCTCTGGAAGAAAGGAGGGATGAAAATGTAGCAGTAACTAACTAAATAAAAATGTTCACCAGGTGTCCCTTTTTCAGTAGGTTGCAGCTGTCTGGCGTTTGTCTTGTGTACCAGTTTCCGACCCAAAATCATTCTCTTAGCTGCTATTTGCCTCTAAATGGAGGCTCAGGTCACTGCAAGCAGCACGTTAAGGGCAAATAGCAGCTGAGGTGGTGATTTTTGGCAGAAACCTGTGCAGGGATAAATGAGTTAAACTCCTCCTTCCCATACATCATGGTCCCAAACTGGATTGGGGCCTTGCACAGCTTCTAGGTAGTAAGTAGGACACAGTAAGATTCCATCCCAAAGTATTCTGCAATGGTACTGACAACTCTGAGGTGTAGGCAACATTTGTACCCTAACTATGTCAAGTTCTTTTCTCTTTTTCCCTGTTCTTGAATAGCTATCCTCTGCATTCTGAAAGTTCCACCAATTGCCAAGAGATCTGGGCTATATCCTGGCTTGGCTGGACTAGGCAGGTTTTGGTTCTGAGCCCAGGCTCCTTCCCAGTCTGGGATATAAAATAATGGCTGAATTGCCACCAGATTGACGTAAGACATGAACTACAGTCACAAATACATGAATGATGTCACTGGAACATAATGAGCTTCTACATTTCGAGGCAGTCGTGCTGTTACAGTTATGCATGAGTTAATCCTACTGATAGCAATAGGTCTTATGCAAGAGTAACCAAGCACAGGACTACAGGTTTATTAAGTAGGATTCTATGCAACAGAAGTCTTACAAGATGCACACAACTGTATACAACGTCACAACCGACAAATGAACATTATGCACGATAAATGTGTTACATAAGTCCACGCTTCTTCCAGCTTATCAGAAAGTTTTATGTATTACTTTTATAGCTTGTTTTGTAGCCAAATTGGCTGCTAAAGGAGCTAAAAAAATGAAAATCAATATAAATCTACCATCAAATCATAACTAAAAATTCTAAAACTAGTTTGGATACCTAATGTTCAGTGCAACATTTTCGGAATAAAATTTATATATGTGTCCTGCTACTGCCATTCATGTAACAGAGGGAGCGATCTTATGGCCCCCTAGACAGAGTTGGCGGGGGGGGGGGGGCATAGGCTAGATCAGGTTGCTGGATCTGAGGTCAGAGGCACCATTCTTGCCTCAGAGTCAGGAATCCAAGCTCCCCTCCCCCTCGCAGCCGGCATGGAGAGAATCATGCTGGCTGCCTCTCTGAGGTCGCAAAGGTGACCTCAGAGAGGAGGGAAAGTGGGCATGCCAGTGGGCAGGGAGGAGACTGAGGAGGCCGGCTTACACCATATCTCCAGGCCTCCCCAGCCACCTTGCCTCCCACTCCACACAGCCTCAGCTAGATGGGCGAGAAAGCCTTTCTAGCCAAAATGCAGAGCGGGAGGAGCACAGAGGTGAAGGTCACCTCTGCTGCTCCTCCCGCTCTGCACCGGATGGCCATAAGCCTCTGAATTCGGAGGCTTACCTCCATCCCAATAGGATTGTGCCTTAATAATCTTTTGGAGTATGGCCGTGTCATGGACATTTTGCAATATCCTTACAAGATGAATGTGACATTTACAGCACAGTACTATTCCTGTCAATCAGAAGTAAGTCCCATTGATTTCAGTGAGACTGAACTGCCAGGCGAGTGAGTATAGGATTGCAGGCTTGGAAATACAAGAAACCATCTGTGAGATATGAAGCTATCAATCACTGTATGGCAAGTTGTACAACAGAATGCAGGAATGAGCAACCCAAAAGACTAAAACTCATTGAACTTCAACAATCTGATTTTGAATTCATAAGGCAGGGGTGCACAACACACAGCCTAGGGGCCACATGTGGACCACAAGGCCTTAAATGTGGCCCCCCACAGAGCAAGCCTTTTCTCCCCACCCTACTCCACTGATGTGAATACAAATTGCTCTTTTCCCATTGCTGCTACCAGCAAGGAAAACATGATATGCACCAGGAATACTCTCCACTTCCTTCCCCAGAGATCCCCATACAGTTCCGTCTTTCCCTGGTACTGCTAGCAGTGAGGAAAGAATGGCCTGTTTCAGTATTGCTTGATGTATATGTGCATATATGTGTATGCGTGCATGCATACATGTTGACGTGCACGTACATTTGGCTCCAGCCCCAAGGCCAACATCACATGCAGCCCCCAGGGTCCAAACAGTTGTGCACCACTGACTTCAAGAGGGGGAGTTCAGCATATAGCTTTGTAGTTTATGAACATTGTGTTTAAAGCAAACCATCTGCAACATGGAAATTATTGTCATCATTTAAGTCTAAGACTGGTGGGGGATGGGGGGATGACTTTCCTGTCTAAACAAAAAATGATGCCAAGTTCGTTTGATGGACGGATCAACCTCCATATGGTATTCTTAAGATAAATAGCTTGTGTGACATTTGGGATTGTGGTTGGCTTTCCAAACTGACTTACACATATGGTGCCCATCCGCTAGCCTCTGTTTGGCACACAGTAAGACAAATAGATTTGTTGACTATGCTTATGTCAAGAACCAAAGTGTAGCCAGAGGACAGAACACCGCTGCCAAAAACAAACAAACAAACAGAAATCTTACTCTCTTGTGTAGTGCTCCAGATTAATGTGCGGGGTAAAGGAAGATAGAATGTGAACATATTTTTAAGCATACATGGAGTGCAAGTGTGATGGATTTTAGCATGGCTGTATTATTCTCTCTGCCCTTGAGATAATGCTGCGGAGCTGTTTTGCATTTTCCTTTCCTTAATATTGTCGTCTGCCTTGCGATCTTGATGAGTTGAGAAGTGAAGGTTATGCTCAAAATCCTACAAGCTAGGCTTCAGCAGTATGTGAACCGAGAGCTACCAGAAGTACAAGCTGGGTTTCGAAGAGGCAGAGGAACTAGAGATCAAATTGCCAACATTCACTGGATCATGGAGAAAGTAAGAGAACTCCAGAAAACCGTCTATTTCTGCTTCATTGACTACGCTAAAGCCTTTGATTGTGTGGATCACAACAAACAGTGGCAAATTCTTAAAGAGATGGGAGTACCAGACCACCTTACCTGTCTCCTGAGAAACCTGTACAAGGGTCAAGAAGCAACAGTAAGAACCAGACATGGAACAACCGATTGGTTCAAAATTGGGAAAGGAGTACGACAAGGCTGCATATTGTCGCCCTGCTTATTTAACTTATATGCAGAGTACATCATGAGAAACGCCGGGTTGGATGAATCACAGGTCGGAATTAAGATTGCCGGGAGAATTATCAACAATCTCCGATACGCAGACGATAACACCCTAATGGCAGAAAGCAAAGAGGATCTAAACAGCCTCTTGTTGAGGGTGAAAGTGGAGAGTGCAAAAGCTGGTTTGAAACTCAACATCAAAAAAACGAAGATCATGGCATCTGGCCCCATCACTTCCTGGCATATAGAAGGGGAAGAAATGGAAGCAGTGACAGATTTTATTTTCTTGGGCTGCAAGATCACCGCAGATGGTGACTGTAGCTATGAAATTAAAAGACGCTTGCTCCTTGGGAGGAAAGCTATGGCAAACCTAGACAGCATAGTAAGAAGCAGAGACATCACCTTGCCGACAAAGGTCCATATAATCAAAGCTATGGTTTTCCCAGTACTAATGTATGGCTGTGAGAGCTGGACTATAAGGAAGGCTAGCGCCGAAGAATTGATGCTTTCGAACTGTGGTGCTGGAGAAGACTCTTAACGAGTCCCCTGGACTGCAAGGAGGTCCAATCAGTCCATCCTAAAGGAAATCAACCCTGAGTGCTCATTGGAAGGACAGATACTGAAGCTGAAGCTCCAATATTTTGGCCACCTAATGCGAAGAGAAAACTCTCTGGAAAAGACCCTGATGCTGGGAAAGACTGAAGGCAAAGGGAGAAGGGGACGACAGAGGATGAGATGGCTAGATAGCATCACCGATGCAATGAATATGAACTTGAGCATGCTCCGGGAGAGAGCACAGGACAGGAAGGCCTGGCGTGCTATGGTCCATGGGGTCACGAAGAGTTGGACATGACTTAATGACTGAACAACAACAAAATAAAATTGCTTTTCAAAATAATGAAATAATTTGGATCTGGAACAGTGAAAGTGTAGCAGCTCTTAATAAAGAGCTATGCAAGTGTGATGTTGTGCCAAAAAAATCCTGAACAGATGAGGTCTGAGTTGGTGAGGACTGACCAAGAAAGAGATCTTGGCTTGTGGTGGGTAGCTCAATGAAAATGTCCACCCAGTTTGCAGCTGCTGTGAAAAACACAATTCCATGTTGGGGATCTTTAGGAAAGGAATCGAAAATAAAACTGCCAATATAGTATTGCCTTTATACAAACCTATGGTGCAAACACAGTTGGAATACTGTGCACACTTTTGGTCACTGCACCTCAAAAAGGATATTGTACAGTTGGAAATGTTGCAGAAAAGGGCAACTTATATCCATATACATTTCTGCTCCTATTGATTGCATTAGCTGCTCTCTGTACAATTCAGCTTAATTATGGGGATAATTGTGCTCTCCAAGGTCCTGCTGTGACTTGGTGTGCTTAGCATGACCCAGAACAGACAGTGGTCCTGTTTGCATGTCACAACAACCTACCGTGGCTTAATTTACCTATGGGGGCTGTTGCGTTGTGCCAGGTGCCCACAGGCACCCTGTTTGCCGTGGCTTGTCATGTTGCGTGAACCGAGGTGTCAGGGGCTGTTTGAGGGTTAGACAAACCTCAGATAACCCTTGGCTTGTTTTAGTGTGATTTGAGGTTTGTGTAACTCTCAAACTGTTGGAAAATCTGGTGTGACTTACAGCAGAGTTGCTTTACACAAAGGAAGCATGGTAACAGAGCATTTAGTATTAGATAAAATAAATGCAAATTAGAGCCAGTTTAGAAGGAGTTCCAATCAACTTACTTTATTAGTGTTTTTATACACATCACAAGGGAAAGGGAGCCTCTTCTGTTCAGGAGGTCACAAGTCCAAAGTCCATTGGCCAGGTGGAACTATTTGCATGGTTCTTTGTAGCCTGACCATTGCCTATAATGCTGTGGGCAGGTAAGAACAAGGGTGTGCAGAAGATAGATTAGGATCTACTGGTAGATCACTGAGTGACTTGCACTAGATGGGCACGGGTTTCTGACTTCTAATTGCCTAACAGTAGCAACAACAAAAAGGCTTTTCCCTCCTAAATTGGGTTGCTGAAAAACAATGAAAAATCCAGGAGTGGATTTGTGAGTGAAAAGGCTATTGGGCTTAGTTCTGATATGATCACAAATTCCTGGAGTGAGCATGTGCTCATACATACCTTTGTCCATCATCCCTAGCATATGTCTGCCCAACTGAGCAATTACTTTGCACCTGGCTCTGGTTGGAATATCTCAGAGTTCTAGTGAAAAACAAACCAGATCCCACAGCCTGTAGTTTGCTTATCCTGTATTACAATCATTTGCTGAAAAGTGACATATCCATTCTGCATCCTTGAGAGAGAAGACTGAAATGTGACTAATGCATGATAGGAAGAGGTGCTTTTTACTTCTGTACTAAGTCACTACAGCCTTCCAAGCAGCTACTCCTTGCCATAAATCAAGCCAGGATAGTAAGAAATTAAGTGCTGAAGTGTTTGTTTTTTTTTTATGATCAAGAGGAAGAAGAAAATATGTATGTGTGAGAATGAGTAATATGCAGCAATAAAATATTTTTAACAAAGTAATTCCTGTAATTCTCTCTATATTAGAACCAAGCACTGGGTTCAAAAATGTGGGAGATACTTTCTGTCTGCTGGCTCAATCCCCACCCAGGAAACCTGGGATCCCAACTTCTATGGGCTTTTCTACATGAGGCATTTATCACGCCCTCATCATTTCCCATTCATGGTTGTTTGTCAGTTCTTCAGATGATGTTGTGACCCTCTAGTTTCACTTCTGTGTTTAACCAGCACTTTTGGTTATTTTTTTTAGCGCAGGGAAAATGCAGGATTTAATTGTGAAAGCAAAAGAAAGTGCAATTTCCTCTTATGTATTTGTGCTATTTAGTTATACCACAATGCCACCTAGAGGTTATGTAGTGGGAAAGCAGGAAAGGAAACATTCCTCATGCAGTGCTCTGATCTCAATTCTGCAACGAAACCAAAAGTAGATGAAGTGGATTAACAGTTAACAGCCTCATGTATGCACGCTTGAGATGGAAGAAAAACAAATACCTTTATTCAAATGGAAATAAAAGTAAACACAAAGTAAACACAAAACAAGAAACTTGCTTCTTTGTCCCATATAAGCAATGATATCTTGCAAGTGCATATGTGAACATCATGAGGATCCATAAGGATCTCTGTCTCAGAGCTAGATTTTGAATTATGAGCGTGGCACCATTAAGCATTGGATCTATTCTTTTCATGATGCAGTCTATGTGCAAAAAGTGAGCTGCAACTTGATGGCAGATGGTTCTTGTAGCTCGGCTATAAAAAACATGAGGTTCTGTACCTTTGTTCTGTTTTTCTTGCATGACAAAGTTCAGGATTGGTGCTTTTCACAGTGCAGGCTATAGGCACAGATGTGAGCTATGAGTTGATGATGTATTTGTTATCTGCATGTAAACATATTAAGGATCCCTGCCTCTTATTTACGTTTGTGCCACAGCAATGCCATGAAGCACTGGATCTGGGACATTAAAATGAAGTCTGTGCTCAAGGATTTGAGGAGAGATTCGAGGGTAGATTTGTGTGGCTTGTTTGTACCATTGGGGACTCCGATTTTGCAGGGTTCCCATTCACACATACAGAGTCCACCGTGTGAATACAGTTTGGATGCACAGTTTGTTCATTTATAGAAACATACACCCTGCCACTTAATCACAAGCATGTGGAAGCAAGTGTTGTAGTAGCTAGGGTGCTGGACTGGGGCTGAGGAGACTCGGGTTCTAGTCCCCACTTGGCCAATGAAGCTCATTGGGTAACTTTGGTCCAGTCATTGACTCTCAGCCTAACCTACCTCACAGGGTTGTTGTGAGGAAGTAGAATTGTGTATGCCTCTTAGGCTTTGTGGAGGAAAATGTGTGATACAGATGTTACAAATAAATAAAATGAGTAAGGAGGAGGATAGAAGGAAGAGAAAGAAACACTGAAGACTGTCAGCTGATCCCCCAACTTAAAGACAGTCAGCTGACCTCACCAGCCAATGGAGACAAAATAAGCCTTATAAAACGTTCCCATCCAAGCTATCTCCTTACTCGGAACAATTTGGTACACTGAATAGCAATGCAGACATTCTGGCCAGGCTAGTAGTACAGTGGGATGCTGTGTTAGCACTTTTTTTTAATAGCAGGAATGAGGATGATGTAATTACCTGCTGGAACACTACTTGCTGCTTCTCAGCTTGCTGACACTTGTGCAGAGCAATCCTGTGTGTCTGCTCAAAAGTAAGCCCCACAATGTTCAATGGTATTACTCTCAGGTAAGCATGGATAATATTTTATATTTTATGGGCTTCCTATTGGATTTCTGTGAGTAGGGCTACCAGTTCTGGACTTGACAAAAGAATGTCGATAGCCTGGCTATCTGTTTCCATAGCAACTAATTGTTAGACCAAGAGCACTGAAAGATGGCAAAAAGACCTTCCTCTCTCCTAGATAAGGGAGGGACACACACACACACACACGCGCGCGCGCACACACTCTGTGTGTGTGTGTGTGTGTGTGTATGTGTAACCAAATCTCTCTTCTCAATCTGCTTTTTATGTATTCTAAATTTTAGGATTCTAAAGCAGAATCTCTAGAGGGGCTGGCAGCAAAGGAATCTATGCAAAGACAAATTTCTACCAGTCTCTTACATAATACAATGTCTTGTTTAATCATCTGTATCTTTATAGCTTTCGATTTAGCTTTATAGCTTTCAGTTTCAACCATCAGTTATAGTAAGTCAAAATAAGTCCAAAAAGTTCTGTCCACTTCAAAATTGGAAGACAGTGTGGTGTAGTGGCTAGAGTGTTGGACTGGGATTAGGAGACCCGGGTTCTAGTCCCCACTTGGCCATGAATCTCATTGGGTAACTTTGGGCCAGTCACTGACTCTCAGTCTCACCTACCTCACAGGGTTGTTGTGAGGATAAAATGGAGAGGAGGAGGATCATGTATGCTACCTTGGATTCCTCGCAAGAGGAAATAAGATGGGATATAAATGTAACACATATATAAATATTTATAAATATAAAATTTATTATAGAATGTCAAATAGCAAATAAAATTTCAGGAATGTACTGTTCAACATGCAAATCCATAACAGCATCATACCATGCCAAAAGATGAGGAGAGTAGCGGAGTGCTTCCACATTAGGTGTTTATTCTGGAATTGTTGTTGTTCAGTCGTTCAGTCGTGTCCGACTCTTTGTGACCCCATGGACCAGAGCACGCCAGGCCTTCCTGTCCTGCGCTCGCTCCCGGAGTGTGCTCAAGTTCATATTCATTGCATCGGTGATGCTATCTAGCCATCTCACCCTCTGCCGTCCCCTTCTCCCTTTGCCTTCAGTCTTTCCCAGCATCAGGGTCTTTTCCAGGGAGTTTTCTCTTTGCATTAGGTGGCCAAAATATTGGAGCTTCAGCTTCAGTATCTGTCCTTCCAATGAGCACTCAGGGTTGATTTCCTTTAGGATGGACTGATTAGACCTCCTTGCAGTCCAGGGGACTCGTTAAGAGTCTTCTCCAGCACCACAGTTCGAAAGCATCAATTCTTCGGCGCTCAGCCTTCCTTATAGTCCAGCTCTCACAGCCATACATTAGTACTGGGAAAACCATAGCTTTGATTATATGGACCTTTGTCAGCAAGGTGATGTCTCTGCTTCTTACTATGCTGTCTAGGTTTGCCATAGCTTTCCTCCCAAGGAGCAAGCGTCTTTTAATTTCATGGCTACAGTCACCGTCTGCGGTGGTCTTGGAGCCCAAGAAAATAAAATCTGTCACTGCTTCCATTTCTTCCCCTTCTATATGCCAGGAAGTGATAGGGCCAGATGCCATGATCTTAGTTTTTTTAATGTTGAGTTTCAAACCAGCTTTTGCACTCTCCTCTTTCACCCTCAACAAGAGGCTCTTTAGATCCTCTTCGCTTTCTGCCATTAGGATGGTATCGTCCGCATATCGGAGGTTGTTGATAATTCTCCCAGCAATCTTAATTCCGACCTGTGATTCATCCAACCCGGCATTTCTCATGATGTACTCTGCATATAAGTTAAATAAGCAGGGCGACAATATGCAGCCTTGTCATACTCCTTTCCCAATTTTGAACCAATCGGTTGTTCCATGTCTGGTTCTTACTGTTGCCTCTTGACCCTTGTACAGGTTTCTCAGGAGACAGGTAAGGTGGTCTGGTACTCCCATCACTTTAAGAATTTGCCACAGTTTGTTGTGATCCACACAATCAAAGGCTTTAGCGTAGTCAATGAAGCAGAAATAGACGTTTTTCTGGAATTCTCTTGCTTTCTCCATGATGCAGCGAATGTTGGCGATTTGATCTCTAGTTCCTCTGCCTCTTCTAAACCCAGCTTGTACTTCCAGTAGTTCTCGGTTCACATACTGCTGAAGCCTAGCTTGTAGGATTTTGAGCATCACCTTGCTGGCATGTGAAATGAGCGCAATTGTGCGGTAGTTTGAACACTCTTTGGCGTTGCCCTTCTTTGGAATTGGAATGTAAACTGACCTTTTCCAGTCTTGCGGCCATTGTTGAGTGTTCCAAATTTGTTGGCATATTGAATGCAGCACTTTAACAGCATCATCTTTTAGGATTTTAAATAGCTCAGCTGGAATACTGTCATCTCCGCTAGCTTTGTTGTTAGTAATGCTTCCTAAGGCCCACTTGACTTCACTCTCTAGGATGTCCGGCTCAAGTTCAGTGACCGCACTATCATGGCTATCAGGGACATTCAGATCTTTCCTGTACAGTTCTTCTGTGTATTCTTTCCACCTCTTCTTAATCTCATCTGCATCTGTTAGGTCACTGCCTTCTTTGTCCTTTATCATGCCCGTCTTTGCACAAAACGTTCCCTTGAGATCTCCGATTTTCTTGAAGAGATCTCTAGTCTTTCCCATTCTGTTGTTTTCCTCGATTTCTTTGCATTGTTCATTTAAGAAGGCCTTCTTGTCTCTCCTTGCTATTCTCTGGAACTCTGCATTCAGTTGGATATATCTTCCCCTTTCTCCCTTGCTTTTCGCTTCCCTTCTTTCCTCAGCTACTTGTAAAGCCTCATCAGACAGCCACTTGGCTTTCTTGCATTTCTTTTTCTTTCGGATGGATTTCGTTGCTGCCTCCTGAACAATGTTACGGACCTCCGTCCATAGTTCCTCAGGCACTCTGTCTATCAGGTCTAATCCCTGAAATCTATTCCTCACCTCCACTGTATATTCATAAGGGATATGATTTAGGTCATACCTGAATGGTTTAGTGGTTTTCCCTACGTTCTTCAATTTAAGCTGAAATTTTGCAACAAGAAGCTCATGATCTGAGCCACAGTCAGCTGCGGGTCTTGTTTTGACTGACTGTATAGAGATTCTCCATCTTTGGTTGCAAAGTACATAATCAATCTGATTTCGATACTGACCATCTGGTGATGTCCATGTGTAGAGTCGTCTCTTGTGCTGTTAGAAAAGAGTGTTTGCTATGATCAACATGTTCTCTTGGCAAAACTCTATTAGCTTTTGTCCTGCTTCATTTTGGACACCAAGGCCATGCCTGCCTGTTATCCCGGTGTTGTAGGTGTTAGAAGGTGTTGTAGGTCTTCATAGAACTGATCAACCTCAGCTTCTTCGGCATCAGTGGTTGGGGCATAGACTTGAATTACTGTGATGTTGAATGGTTTGCCTTGGATTCGTACTGAGATCATTCTATCGTTTTTAAGATTGTACCTCAGTACTGCTTTTCCCACCCTTTTGTTGACTATGAGTGCTACTCCATTTCTTCTAAGGGATTCTTGCCCACAATAGTAGATATGATGGTCACCTGAATTAAATTTGCCCATGCCTGTCCATTTGAGTTCACTGATTCCCAAGATGTCGATGTTCAATCTTGCCATCTCATGTCTGACCACCTCCAGCTTACCTTGATTCATTGATCTGACATTCCAGGTTCCTAAACAATATTGTTCTTTACAGCATCGGATTTTCTTTTCACCACCAGACACATCCACAGCTGAGTGTCCTTTCGGGTTTGGCCCAGCCGCTTCACTCTTTCTGGCGCTACTTGGAAATACCCTCTGCTCTTCCCCAGTAGCATATTGGACACCTTCCGACCTGAGGGGCTCATCTTCCGGCGTCATATCTTTTAGCCTTGTGATACGTTCCATGGGGTTTTCTTGGCAAGAATACTGGAGTGGGTTGCCATTTCCTTCTCCAGTGGACCACATTTTGTCAGAACTCTCTGCCACGACCTGTCCGTCTTGGGTGGTCCTGCACGGCGTAGCTTATGGCTTCACTGAGTTACGCAAGCCCCTTCGCCACAACAAGGCAGAGATCCATGAAGAAGGGGATTCTGGAATTGCCACTCTGCAATTGCCACAGCACACCTGACAAACTCATCAAACAGCCCGACTGACCTGCCTAATCAGACATGTTGCCTGGGTGCCCAGATGAGCCTCTATACCACAGCACAAATCCAGACTCCACCACCCCGGCCCCCAGAAACAGACAAAAAGATGGCTCGGGGTGGGGGGGAGAGCACAGAATCGGCAGAGGAGTGCTGACCTGGCTGCAAAGAGACTGCAGCTGCAGAGGCCTACTCAGGAGGAGGAGGCATCAGATGCATTTTGTAGCCCAGCTGATGATCAGGAAGGGTGTGTGTGTCTGGCTGAACTACATTTAACCTCTCAGGGCACCATCACACGAGGCTTCTATCCTGCACTTGTCAGTCATGGAAGTTTCCGGGCCCTTCTCATGATGTCATGCTCCAGTACCTCTCCTGCATTTTTTAGGTTTATCCTGCAATGATGTAGCTTGCTGATAATGTAGTAATAAATTACACTGCCATTAAAGAGGACATGTACTTCCGAGAACGCGTGATATCGCCATAATGTTGTAGTGCCATCTAGTGACTGTATAAATATAGGGAACATAGGGAACTTTCGCACAAGAGAAATGGGCAAAAACAACTAAAAGGGGGAGGCACATGTATTGTGCCAAGCACAATACCAGAAAGACTCCGGAAGAAGAAAGCCCAGCAGGGGTGCAGGATTTCTGCCTAGTGTGATGACACCCTCAGTCTCTGCTTGAGATTTGCTAGTACAACAGCTCCCAATAGCTTTCTGTACTGGGCAGGCTTGCTGTTAAGGCCGGTTTGTTTTTAGTTTCTGTTCTCGTGCTTGATTGTGACTGGACCTACCTTGCTTGCCTTCATGCTGGTGTATGGTGCTGCAGTTCCAGCATCTGCACTACTGTTTCCTTGCTTTAGTCTCCTTCTGCTTGGACCCCAGTATGAGGAACTAACCATGGACAGCACTATGGCATACCTTCACTATTTTTCAGGTCAGCACCTTTTGAGAAGCATGGTTTGGTTTTTTTTTTTTTTTAAGGCAATTGTTGAATTTGTTCTAAAATACGTTTCACCTATATTAAAAAAACAACCCCTTTATTGACATGTTCACACAATCCTGCCTAAACTAAATAAAAAGAAATGTTTGAGTGCAAATTAAAAAGTAAACATAATACTAAAGTGGCATGTTTAGGTCCACTGTTGCTCTCCCGTGCACATAGTTAGGTTATGCTCAATAGTGTGCCTGGGGTATCTCAGGAGGTACAGATGAAAAACAGATATATCACTAAAATGTAAAAAGTTAACTGCAATTCTGCATGTAGCTCTCAGAGGAAAAGCAATGACTGTGTAGTACTAAAAGCCTACTGTCTGGAAATACCCATAGTGTCTTCTGTTTCTTTAGCAGAGAGAGGGACTGATTGGTAGAGATGATACAACAACCTACTCCAGCTTGGCGCCCCCCCCCATATGTGGTAGACTAGACAGTGGAACCCATTACCTAAAGAGGTGGCGGGCTCTCCCACACCGGAGGCATTCAAGACGAGGCTGGACAGTCATCTGTCGGGGATGCCCTGACTTGGATTCCTGCATTGAGCAGGGGGTTGGACTCGATGGTCTTGTAGCCCCCCCAACCCAACTATTCTATGACTACAATTCCCATCATCCCCTGTCAGCTATATGTGGGTAATGGGAGATGTAGTCCAACACATGGAGGGCGCCAGGCCAGGGTAGGCTGCTGTACACAGTGTAGACTGAACACATGGTTAAGTCAGAGGCAGGACTTTCCACTGTTATCCTGTTCTCCCCACTCTAGTGCGCATCAAATCACCTTCTAGATGTCACCTGAAAAGTGGCTAATGTGAGAATGAAACTAATGGAAGCCATTTCACCTGCAAGCAGTAAGGAGATGACACAGAAATAAATAACAAGGTGCCAGAGGTGCTTTCCAAAATGGGAAATATGCCTAGAGGTGTTTTAATAAAGAAGGAAGTTGCCAGCAGTTATTCCCAGCAGAAACCCTTGATGCTATTTGTAATTTTCAACAGTTATGTTTTTCTTTTTTAAATTGCAAATTAGCGGTGCTGCTTCTGACATGTTTTTGTCTGGGTATGAGAGTGGGGGAGCTCAATTTCTAAAATAAGAGTTACTGGGGTTCAAGTCTGAACTTTCCAAATATGCTTTGAACCTAAAGCCCTTCTTGATAAGCTTCAGTTGAAATGAGACATTTGTTTTTATTAATTTGAGTTGTGCCCTGCCTTTTTGCCAAGAAAAGTAGCACTCAAGGTGGCTTATAGACATAAATAAAACTTGATTAAAACAATAATAAAGCAATGCATTAAAATATAATAAAAACTCAGCAACGACAGAGGAAGCTGCACCCAACCCCACCGAACACACTTATATCTCAAAGGCCTGCTTGAATAGAACAGTCTTTGCTTGCCAGTAGAAAGACAACAGAGAGTGTGAACCTAGGCTCCCTTGGCAGGGAGTTCCACAGCCTGGCAGCAACGCTGAGAAGACCCTCTCTCATGTCACCACCAAGGAGTCTCTGAAGGTGCTGGTGTCAAAAGCAGAGCCTCTCCCAAAGGACTTAAGACCTGGGCAGGCTCATATCGGAGAAGGAGGTCCTTCAGGTAGCCTGGTCCCAAGTCGTATAGGGCTTTATAGGTCATAAACAGCACTTGTGCCTGGAAACAGACCTGTAGCCAGTGAAACTGTAGTAACATGGGAGTCACATGCTCCCTGTAACCAGCCCTGGTCAGCAGTTTGGCTGCAGCATTCTGGACCAGATGAAGTTTCTGAACAGTATTCAAAGGCAGCCACACATGGAGCACATTACAATCGTCCAAATAGAATATAACTAAGGCATGTATGACCGTGGCCAGATCAGGCATCTCTAGGAATGGGCAGAGTTGGCGCACCAGCCTGAGCTGCACAAATGCACTCCTGGCCACCGCCGAAAACTGGGCATCCAGGGCTGAATCCAGAAGTACAGCCAAACTATGAACCTGAGTCTTCAGGGGAAGTGTGACCCCATCCAGTACAGTTTGAATCCCTGTTCCCTGATCTAACTTTTGACTGACCAGGAGCACCTCTGTCTTGACACAGCATGATCCTACAGTGCAGCGGGTGGAAGACTAAGGGAAGAAATCCTCTACCCACTTACTTATTTGGGAGTAAGGTCTGTTGAACTCAGTGGTACTGAACTTCTGAGCAGATGTCTATAGGATTGTGCTGTTAAAGCATTACAAGAGGCAAGTGGGGAGGAGAAGCTGAACTCTTACACAGGGATCACAGAGCCCTGGTAGGAGAAAAATGGACTAAACAACAAAACAAAAACACTTTCCAGGTGAAAGTGCGGCAGGGGAAGTGTTTGGCTAGACCCAGCCTAGGGTTTAATCTCAATCTCATACCTTGGATTCTGTATGCACATAGATTTAAAAATATAGTGGCAGGATTTAAGAGCATAAGAGCCCTGCTGGATCAGACCAAAGCCCTATTTAGCCCAACAGTCTCCTTCCCACAGTGGGCAACCAGATGCCCACGGGAAGCCCACAAGCAGGACATGAATGCAACAGCACCCTCTCGCCCATGTTCCCCAGCAACTGGTATTGAGAGCCATACAGCCTCTGTTCCTGGAGGCAATATATAGCCATCATGACAAGTAACCATTGATAGTCTTACCTTCCAGAAAAGGATTTAAAAGGTTGTAGTTATCTTTTCAAACATATTTTGAGAGATATGCTTTATGGTTTGTGTAACACGTGTGTAATAATTACTGCTGCTGTTGTTCAGTCGTGTCCGACTCTTCGTGACCCCATGGACGATAGCATGCCAGGCCATCCTGTCCTCCGCTCTCTCCTGGAGTGTGCTCAAGTCCATATTCATTGCATCGGTGATGCTATCTAGCCATCTCATCCTCTGCCATCCCCTTCTCCTTTTGCCTTCAGTCTTTCCCAGCATCAGGGTCTTTTCCAGTGAGTTTTTTCTTCGCATTAGGTGGCCAAAATAATAATGAAACTGCTGGTGACAGACTCTTAAGAGGCCAGAGAACTAAGGAACACTGGTGGGGTGTGTGTGTGTGTGTGTATATGTGTGCGCCTGCCCTGTCTCCCAAGAAAAAATCTCAGGAAAGGAAGACCAGTCTGGCCAGAAAAGAAACAGCTGCAAAGGAGCGTGCCTCCCCTGTTCCTGCCAGAAAGAACACTCTGCTCCAACTGCCAATTACTCTGCAACTGCAGAACTGAAGAAAACCACACTTTGGCATGTGCCATCAAGACTAAGAGCTACTCGGTTGTGTATGTATATGTGGGGTTTTCATAAAATCATGAAGGGAGCTTTGTCGGCTATCTGGTTCAACTCCCTGCTTGATGCAGGAAATCCAGAGCTCAAGCATCACATCCTAAACAGATAGCTTGAAGATCTCCAGTGAGGGAAAGCCCCCTGGCTAGGGTGGCCATGTGGCCTGCTCTACAAAGGATAGCCCTCTGTTCGAATAGTTATTTGAATGTCTCCTCTACTTGAAAGGCTGTCCAGTCCAGGGCTGGTTTCAAGATAAAGGCTAAGAAGGGACAGTCCAAGGGACAGTCTAACCCTCAAACAACCCCTGCCAACTAGGGTTCACTTGACATGACAAGCTACAGCAAGCTGGGCACATGCAAAAATGGTACCCCTGGGCACTCAGCATTACGCAAAGCCCCTGCAGGTAAATTAAGCCATGTGGGCTGTTGGGTCGTGCAAACCAGGTTAATATATGAATTTGGCATATATGGTATATTATGTATATAACACAGATTACTTGTCCAAGTATTATATTAGAGTATGTGGTATTCCTTATCAAAAACCAAATTTCCCAGCTGTTAGTTTTAAAGTGCGTATGTGGTCCAGATTTTGCTAATAAGAAACATCTGGGAGGTGTTCAGTAAGGGTATTTCAGAAAAGGAGAGAGTAGGAGATGGGAGTGACATAGACCAGTTGTTTTCCAAAGTGGCTTATCAATTGATCTGGTCTGATCTTTCACATTTGACTTCAAGCCAGAAGTCATTATCTTCTTAAGCATTTTGAAATCCAGTTGCCCTTTACCAACAGCTCCACTCCACTCCATTCTATCCCACCCTGTATAGTAAGCTAGCCACAAATGGCGGGTAACCCATGTTTACATTCACCTTTGGGAATTACTCAATGAACCTAGCTCATATTTTGATCCTGCAAACATTTCTGAATTCAGATTATCATCAGCATTGGAAACACCCTTCTCCCATCTGTGGTGGTGAGCTCCAAAGTCATGACTAATGACTAATTTGCCTAGGAAATTGCTAACTTGACTTTGACAGCAGTGGGATTGAAACATTTCTCATTTGCTTTCCAGAATCCATGTCCTATGTCAAGTTTATAAGAGTGTTCATGGCATCCAACTAGGCCAATGTCCTAATGGGGAGAGAATTTTGTGTTCTTCCTGTTTGATCCTGTTGCTCTTGGCCATGAAGAGCAATTTTTTTTTTTCGGATTCAAAGCATGACCTGGAGTTATTTTGGCTTTCATAATCATCATTACATGCTATTTGTTTGCCCCATCAAAACTGAAACTGTTGGATTTCCCCCTCTCCCCCTTTTTATATTTCTCAACACCCACTTTTTCTGCAGTATAATTACACAGAGTATTTTCATATTGCTGTGTTGTGAATTCTTTTAGCACAGCCTTCAGTGCCCTCCATGCTGGCTGGGGATGATGAGAGTTGTAGTTCAATGCATCTGGAAGGTGCCAGTTTGTGGAAGGCTGTTTTGGCAGATTTTATTTTTGTCTATATGTTTTGTTTGCCATATTGAGCTGTTCATATTGTCAGCTGCTGTCCTTGCTGGAGAAAGCTGATAGCACTTATAACCTGTGCCACTCCTATGAAGCCCTTCTTTAAAAGCCTTTCCCATTTCATTAGAGAACCACTTACTCAAGGATTGCTCTAATAAATCTTGCTGCAATTCCCTAAGTTTCATGTGCAGTACAGTGCTTCTTTCAGCTCATCTCCATAAAGATATGTCTGACCAAGCACACAAACGCACTGCAATTAACCTATTCTGAGTTGCTAAATAAAACCCTCTGTACTGTCCAGCACTATTCATGTTTACTTGGAAGTAAGTCCTATTGTGTCCACTGTTGCTTGTGTCTGGGGAGAAGTGTTAAGGACTGCAGCCTTGGCGTAGCTGAAGCAGAGGATAATTGCCGATCTTTTTGAAATGAAGCATGCAATTGCAGTCCAGCAGTTTCTTGAAATGAGACAAAAGAAGGCAGATACTGCAGTTTTGATTCAGTTTTCACTTACACTAAATTGCAGAGGAATAAGTCTATAAACAATATATTGGGCTTATAACAGGCCTAACCAAGAAAAAGCTTAATGATAGTATGAGAGAGAAGTGATGTAGCTTCAAAGTAGCTTCATCAAAAAGTGGTGAGGCTACGTTGGCGCTCCGAATATGTTAGGTTTCACAGATCTTAAGTTTTCTATAAACTTGGGTTTAGCAGAAACTCTTAGGCCATAGAATAACAAAGCTAGTATCCTCTCTGGCCATCTATGTACCAACATAAATATTGCATCCAAAGTAGCCAGATTCATAACTTTCCTCTCCTGGGATTAATGAGACCTGATTTCTCTCAACTTTTCCATTAGCTATTCTTAAACTGAGAAATCTACTAGCTTCTAACCCCCTTTGACCTTTCTCCATTGAAAACACAGCAGCATAAGACTGCAGGAGTTTTAGAAAGGATACTTGTGGCTAGATGACATATTTTAAAGGCCTCTTCACACATTGTTTTTTTTTAAGCAATGTAAAGCGATTGCAACAACCACACATTTGCAAACCGGCGTATTATACACAAAGACTTGTCATATAGCTTGGACTGACCATAACTCCACAATAAGTATAATTTTAGTGACACATTTTGGTTTGCTGCTGTATAATGTATGAAATGCCAACAACAGCTACAGCTTACTGCAGAAGCCAATTTGGAATAGGTGGCTACATCTTCGTCCATCTAGCTTGCAAGTACTGCTCCCGAATGCCAGGTCGGTGAACCACTGCCAATCAGGATTTAATCCTGGGGATGGTGCCAATCTGGCCTACATTTCAGAGCAGAGGGTGGGGTTAGTCTCTCCCAGCTTTCCTTGTCAGGTTTCCAGGTTCAGCATCAACTTGTCACTTGATGGACAGGACAGGAAGGTGATGTTGCCATAGTTCATCAAGATTCCATCTCACTAACCAGGTGCCCTGTTCAACAGTACACTAAATATGCCTGTTTGCATGTAGTGTTAGATTCTCGAGACAGGATAGGGATTCTGCTCACACTGCTGCTTGGCAGCCTCCCTTCCTGAGCTGATGGAGGTGGTCTTGAAGACCACATGACTTATAGTCTTGAGGGGACTTAAAAACCCATGCAATCCTGTACTTTCCTGGATCCCCCCCATGATCCCTTCTTAAAAATAGGTGTTGCACTGGCCACTTTTCAGTCCACTGACACAGAGGCAGATCTTAGGGACATGTTACAGTTTTTTCTTAGAAGATTAGCAATTGCACATTTCAGTTCTTTAAGAACTCTCAGATGGATAACATCTGGACCTGGTGATTTCTTTGTTTTCATTTTGTTGACAAGGTCTAAAACTTCCTCTCCTGTCACCACTATTTGCCTCAATTCCTCAGATTCCATTCTTGAAATACCTGTTCAGACATGAGTATCTACTCAACATCTTCTGCAGTGAAGACAGACTCAAAGAATTCATCCAGCTTCTCTGCAATCTTCTTATCCTCATTTAGTATGCATTTAACTCCCTTATCCAACAGTCCAACTGCCTTGCTAGCTGGTTTCTTGCTTCTGATGCATTTAAATAATTTATTGTTAGTCTTAGGGTGCAATCCTTTCAGTTCTGCACCTGATGCTTATAAGCCTCTGAACTCGGAGGCTTACAAGCATCCAGTGCAGAGTGGCAAGAGTGGCGGAGGCAATCTGCGTTTTAGCTAGATGGACGTTTTTGCCTGTCTAGTTGGGGCGCATTGGAGGGGGAGTGGAGGCTTTAGAGGCCTCAGGATACCTTGTATCTCAGCCTCTCCAGTCCCCTTCCCTCCCTGTCCACTGGAACATCCTCTCTACCCCCTCTCTGAGGTTGCTTTTCCAACCTCAGAGAGGCAGCCAGCATAGTTCTCTCTGCGCTGGCTGCAAGGGGGAGAGGAGTGTGGATTCCTGGCTCCAAGGTCAGAGCACTATCTCTGACCTCAGATCTGGAAATCCAAATTATCCTATGGCTCCCTAGATGTTGTCTAGGGGCCATAGGATTCCCTCTGTTAGTGTTATTAGCGATATGTTCCTTAAAATCATTTTTTGCCTCCCTTATTGTCTGTCTGCATTTCTTTATGCAAGTTCATGTTTTTTTGTTCTCATTTGGGCAACACTTTCAGTTTTTGAAGGAAGCCTTTTTTTCTCTAATAGCTTCCTTGACGCTGCTGGTCCTCTAATTGTAAAGACGTTTCTTCTTTTGAAGTCAAATGTGACTATGTTGAACTTTCTTGGTAATTCTCCACTTACATATAAATTAAATAAGTGATACACGGGGCAATAAACTGGATAGGCCTGACACCCCTGCTGTCTTTCTATCTTAATAGCTGCATTTTTTGTTATTGCTGGGATTGTTTACAATATAAACTAAGTTATTTACTAGCACAAGATGGGGAAGGGTTGACTGCCCTGGGCTCCTCGTCCTCTTGCTAAACTCACATGGGTGCTTCCAAAAAGATTTAGGCTTACCTGCAGGACATATATAGTCTGTGTTTTTATGAAGAAACTAAAATAGATATATCTCAAAGAACATGCCATTTTTGCTCTGCATCTTCCATGCTTTTTAATATGTACATGAAACCACTGGGTTAGGTTATCCAGAGGTTTGGGCTGAGATGTCACCAGTATGCAGATGACACACTGTGCTACCTCCTGTTCACATAGCCCAGTGTCAGGAAAGCAGAGGAAATTATAAACCTGTGTGTAGCATCACTGGATGGGAGTTAACAAGCTGAAACTTAATCCAGACAAGATTAGTCAGGAATATTGGCATTCAAAGTAAGGTGGTTCATTTCTTGTGGATAGGGTTGCACTCTCCTTGAAGAAGCAGGTGTGTAGATTAGGGGTTCTCGTTGATGCATCACTTTCCCTGGATGCTCAGGAGTGCTTTTTATCAGCAGCTGCTACAGTAGCTGTGGCCTTACCTGGAGAAGGTGGACTTGGCTTCAGTCATCTGTGCTTCAGTTCAGACTGGATTGTAGCACACTATATGTGGGGCTGCCTTTGAAGACAGCCTGGATGCTTCAGTGGGTACAAAGTGTAGTAGAGCTTTTGTCTGGTGCTCACAGGTCAGACCGTATAACTCCAATGTTATGTCAACTGCACTGGCTTCCTATTCGCTTAAGGGCTCAATTCAAATGGCTGGATATAGCATATAAAGCCCTAAACAACTTAATAGTGAGTTATCTTAGAGGTCATTTACTCCCATATAGGCCTGCCAGGGAATGACAGTCAATGTTAGAGTCCTTTGCCCTTGATGCCATTCTAGGAGATTCAGCAAGTGAGCAAGAGAACGGGAAGGTTTTCTCTGTGGTGGCGCCGTGGCTCTGGAATGCCCTCTCAGTTTAAATTATCTGAATCAGGAACTGCCCTACCATTAGGCAGAGTGAGGCAATTGCTTCAGGTGTCAGATGCTGGGGGACAGCAGTGGCAGCCTCCTGAACTCCCTGGCTTTGAGGACAGAGCTGTCTTTGCCACACATCCTGTCTTGCCTCCCCCTAACTAGCTTCCTGCCTCAGGTGTGGTGGATGACACTATCATATTGCCAGTGTTGAAGTGAGATCCAGTTCCCAGTCCAGCCACCTTCTATACATGGAAAGGGGAGGGGTGCCACCTTGCCCTTTGTCTCAGGCAGCAAAATGTCTTGGGTCAGTTCTTTTTGTGTGTCTTTCCTCTTTTGCCAGAAATGGAAGACACTCTTATCCCAATGGGCTTGTAATCTGTAACACCCAGGTTTATTGTTGCTAGTTTTAATGTATATCAACGTTTACTCTTGCTACCCCTCGGTTTGTGTTTTGCTTTGATATAAGTGTTGGTTTTTTGTTATTGTGTTTAGAAATTGTTTGTTGTAACTGCATTTTTCTTGAAGTTAGTATATGGTTTTATGATTATGTCGTATGCTACGCTGGATAATTTTAGTAGAGGAGTGGGACATAAAATGTTGTTGCTGTGATCTATAGAAAATGAATATAATACTCCAGCAGTTGTATTCCATGGTGGCGTTCTGCTAGTGTAAATGATGTTGCACTAGTGGAAACCAAGTTCCAAACTATGCACAAAGGGTGAATCCAACTAAAGTTCCATGTGTGCAACCAGATGCACAATGGGAAAAGGCAGCGGAGCTCAGCTAGTGCAGCATTTTTCTTCTACTAATGGTACATTTGGATTTAGGCTTAGGAGTGCATCTTTCATCCCACTGCTATTAATGGGCTATGAAGAACATTTCCAGCTAAGTACACTAAAGTTTGTTCTATTAGATGTGTGACAATCTGCTATTTACAATGCATTGTGAGTATCTGGTTTTGTGTATACAATCAGGTGTATGTAATATAGTGCAATATTCTTGCATTTTTGTAAGCAAAATACTGTAACTTTTTGCATTTGTTTGCATGTATTTTCTGCTGTTGAAACATAAAAGGAATACTGGAATTATATAGTTGTGTACTACCTGGAAGTCAGGAAATATGAAACTGAAGTTTCTAATTTGGTAACATTAATTCATGTACTTATGTGAATATTCTTCATTATTATGTTGTAATTAAATGTCCCAGTTAATAGGGAAAATTCTGTTTGCAGCTTCAGTTCACCACCCCATTGCATAGTAAGGTTACATTTAATGGCATAACTAGCAACTGAGGTAACTCTGTGGGCTGCTTATAGTTACATTAAGAACCATATTCAAGTTTATTTTGTACCTTATTATTATGATGATTACATTTGCTTAAGGGCTCTCCACATGCAAAGTTACACCCATTTAAGGAAAGCTATGTTTTTAAATCAGTTAAGTCAAACTGGGACAACAGGCCATGCAGAACGATTTGGGCTTGATCTTGCAAAGACTTAGGATTTGTTAATGCATTATGTAAAGAACATGCAGTATGATGAAGTGGAGTGGATAAAAGGATCAGGCTTGGAGAATGTAACAAGCAGTCTCTATTGGGGTTCCTACTGGGTCTACTGATGTCGTTCCCGCTCATTAGATACAAAGTTAGGAGGAGCTGCAAACACAGGGAATAGGACTGAAATTTAAGTTGACCCATTTAGTTACAAAATATTACGTATTGGGAAGAAGGGCCAAATATGCACTGATAAAATGTCTAGAACAGTGGCTAGGCTGAAGTGTTGCAACAGTGATCACAACCAAAATATGAATCTGCAATGCTATTGCAAAAAAGAAAAAAAAAAAAAGCAAGCAAGCCTGCTTGGGCTAATATCTCAAAATATATTTCAAGCTTAGTTCAGTGCATGGCTTGGAAGAGGCTTACAAATTCAGGTATATGAGGGGCTCTGGTGCTGGACAAGACAACATGATCTAAGTTGAAATTCCTTAATGGTGCAATCCTATGCATGTTTACCCAAAAGTAATTCCCATTAAGCTTAATGAGAATGGGTTCGGACAACACGATTACCCACGATGGGTTAAATAAGCCACCATGGTTTATTTAACCCACTGTGGGTTATCATGTCATCTGTCTGGAATTTTAAAATCAATGATGGCTTATTTGGCCAAAATAACCCACTCCTAAAGCCCACGGTCCACAGTATGGGTTATTTAACCCACCGTGAGTTATTGTGTCATCTGTTGGGCACTGTGAGTTATTTTTTTCACCTCCAGTATGCCAACTATCTGAGGTGAGGTGGATGGTGACCAGAAAGAGAGTCTTCTCAGTAGGTGGTGCCATTTGTGGAATTTTCTCCCAAAGGAGGCATGCCTGGTGCTAGCATTGTTAAGATATGTTTATTCTTCCAGACTTTGTAATGTGGTACTTCATTATGTAACCCAGTGGTCTTCAAGTTTTTATTTATTTCTTTAAAATATGTTTATACTGCCTTTTGGAGCAAAGCTTCTTCAATATGGTTTATAAGGTAAAATCTTAACACAATAAAACAAATACAATGAACTAAAATAGCTCAGAACATTTAAAATAACAGCCAGAAAAAACCATGTGTGTGTGTGTGTGTGTGTGTGTGTATATATATAAATATATATATAAAAAAATAAATAAAAGGTATTTTAAAACAGTCAGGGAGAGAGCTATGCAACATCCCATGGTGGGGCATTCCAGAAGGAAGAGGCTACTGCAGAAAAGGCCCAATCTCTTATGTCTAGGCAGTCCTTGAAATAAACCGGTCCCAAGTCATTTAGGGCTTTAAAGGTGATCACCATCACTTCAGATTGGATCTGGAAATGCACTGGCAACCAGTACAGCTGGTACAGGATCAGTGTTGTATGCTCTGATCACCTAACCCCCACAAGCAATCATGCAGCTGCATTCTGCATCAGCTGAAGCTCCTGAACAGTCTTTAAAGGCAGCCTCATGTAGAGAGCACTACAGAGGTCTAGTCTGGATGTAACCAGGGCATGGAAGACAGTGGCAAGGTCTGCTTTCACCAGATAGCTGGGGAATCAGCCAAAGCTGACAAAAGGCTATCTTGGCAACTGATGCCGCCTGCATTTACATTGGTAGTGCCAAGTCCAAGAGAACCACTAAGCTGCACATTTAGTCCTTCATGGGGACCAAGACTTGGAGACCCATCTTTAATCCAAACATGCAATGTTTGGGGACTCCACTTCTTATTTTTTTACCATATATTTGTATAGTTGTAGTGTTGCTCCTGTGACCCACCTTAGATCAGTCTGTGACCTAGTAGTGGTTCCTGACCCACCAGCTGAAGACTAGTGATATAACTAAGGGTGTCATCCTATGATCCCTGAACAGCATCCCAGGGACCGTAGGATTTTTTCAGAGTTCCCCCTCTGAGGCTATAGGCACAACTATGCCTGTGGAAGGGGAAATCCAAACAGAAATGGTTTCCACTTGTTCTTTGCAGTGCCGTGGAAAGAACTGCAGCAACATCCTCATCCGAGGTCTGACCTCGGGTGAGGATGCAAATGAGGGGGAAGGGGGTGAGAAGGTGCTGAAGATATGCAGAATCCTGCAGCCTCCCAGCTCCCGTCCCCACAACCCCAGTAGATGAGCTCAAAAGCATGCCTAGTGAAAACAAGAACAGAAAGGTGTATGGAGAGGTGATGATCGCTTCTGTTGCTCCTTCTGCTCTTTGGGGCATCTGTCTGCAGAGTATTGGATTTTTGGAGTGTTCCGACATCAGAGCGCTTTCTTAGTAAGCATAGGGCTGCATCCTTACTATATTTTATTAAATGCACTCAATGTCTGTACACATATACATGTCGTTATTGTTCAGAAAGGCACCTAATAAAATCCTGCTGGAAAGTGGAGCTTTGGCAATGTGGTCCTACTCTAATGCTTGCTTTCTAAAACAGTGCAATACTATATGTCTACTCAGAAGGAAGTCCCATTGAATTTAATGGGATTTCCAGCTAAGTGTGTATAGGGCTGCAGTTTATCTGAGGCTCAAAATTTCCTGGTACTTAAAACACTTTTACCTGAAGGACTCCTACTCCAGAAGTGTAGAGCAATAGTGAGGGAGAAAACAAAGAAGAGCCCTGCAGGATCAGACTAAAGGTCCATCTATGGATCATCCTGCTCTGTGGATCATCCCGCTTCACATAGGGGCCAACCAGATATCTCTGTAAAGCCCATAAGCAAGATACGAAGTAACAGCCCTCTCTGATTGTTGTACCACACCTCGTTGCATTGTTGCACCACACAGCATACTCCCTCTGACCATTGCATAAATAAATAACATGGACATTCTATAATACTCTTGTGGCTAATCGATGTTGATGGATGTATTCTCCATTAATTTGGCTAATCAGTGGTGATTATCACATCCTGTGACAATTAATTCCATAAATTAATTATGCATTGTGTGGAGAAATACTTTCTTTTGTATGGGTTTGGGACAGTTTTGGAGGTGCTCTGTGATAAATGTGTAAAACATGGACCTGGCTGGCTGGTCCCACAGGGACCCACATTAAGCACCACTAGGAGTAGGAAAAAACTGGAAAATGGGATAAGAGAGTGAAAGCAAGGCAGGATAAGTTTAAATGTGATGTGCTAGACCAGGGGTGGGCAAAATGTGGCCCTCCAGATGTTTTCGTCTACAACTCCCAGCAGTCCTAGCCAGCATAGCCAGTGGTGAGGGAAGTTTGGAGTTGTAGGCCAAAAAATCTGGAGGAAGAGGCAGCAGGAGAGATGAGCTTGGTTGACACCAATCCTGATTAAAATTAAGTTGCTGTTGTAACGTGAATATAGTAATTGTGCTCCTTAGTACTTCTGCCTCATCTTCCTTTGCATCTGGTCTCCCTGGGGAGAAAACCAGGAAGTTGGCTGTATATATATATATATATATATATATATATATGGCTGTAGTTAAATGTGGACACTGGGTCTAAAAAGGACAAAGGCTGCTGTCATAGACGATGTGAGATAAAAATAATTAGAGTGCTGTGGGAGTGTGGACAGCAGAAATAAGCTTGGCTTCCCCTGAGAGCATATTTTGGAGGTGGGGAAAAAGGAAGTCCACATTGGAGGGTGTAACTTCAACGAGGCTACCGTGAGCATCAAATGGACTGAGCCCAAGGTACCTAAAAGACTACCTAAACGTGATTACTAATTAAAGCTGCAATCCTATACTCACTTATCTGGAGGGTGGTCCTTCCGGATGAGGCTTTTATCATGCAATTGCCCTGCCTCATTCACATAATTTTATGGAAGTTCAGACCACATCACCTTCTGTTTCTAACCTCTTTCATGGGCTCTTCAGTCTTTTCTCTCACCACAGAAAATCCATTGAGGAAAAGACAGAATATCTGTACAATGTCCTTTGGTAGTGCTGATTGGAAGCACCCTGGGAGTAAATTTAATTGAAATAAATGGGACTTCTGAGTAGACATGGATAGGAATGTGCTCTTCAGAGGTCCTTCTCTGGGTGGCCCTATGTTCTGAAGTTAGATGGATGCCTTATTAGACAGAAGGCCTTTTCTGTAGTGGTCCCGAGATCATGGAACTCTTTCTTTAAATATGTTTGTCTGGCATCATCTTTGTTTCCTTCTAGGTGCCCAAGCAAACTCCACCCTGTACTTCAGTGCTTTTAACGGTATTTCAGACCCTTTCATAATTGTTCACTCCTGGTTTCTCTACTGCCTCTGCTGCTTTCTTTTCAGCACTGCTTGACGCTGTATTTTTAAATAGTATGTTACTGTTTTTACTACTGCTGTAAGCTGTGTCGAAGCTGCTTGAGGAGAAAGCTGGAATATCAATTGTGTAAAAACAAAGACATGAATGTAGGCAGTCTCAGTACCGCACCATTTCAGGCTACCCGGTGATTATTATTCCCCACCTATATCCTTGATTGTTATGTATATAGCCACAGCAAAAGCTTTTAAAGGTATATATTGGTTCTGTGTGTATGTGCGTGTTGTAACGTGATCTTGAATATATACCCAACAGCAGCCTTTAAAATCCTGGTTTGTATCCAGTATTGGTTCTATGTAGAGTACACCTATTGAGATGAATGGGACTGAACTTAGCCACGCATGACTAACTTCAGCCCCATGCATCGCAGTGGGTCTCCTCTACGCAGGCCTAACACAGGGAGGATTTCAAGGAGTGATATGCAACGTTATTATCAACAACCTCCGATATGCAGACGATACCACCCTAATGGCAGAAAGCGAAGAGGATCTCAAGAGCCTCTTGTTGAGGGTGAAAGAGTAGAGTGCAAAAGCTGGTTTGAAACTCAACATTAAAAAAACTAAGATCATGGCATCTGGCCCCATCACTTCCTGGCATATAGAAGGGGAAGAAATGGAAGCAGTGACAGATTTTATTTTCTTGGGCTCCAAGATCACCGCAGACGGTGACTGTAGCCATGAAATGAAAAGACGCTTGCTCCTTGGGAGGAAAGCTATGGCCAACCTAGACAGCATAGTAAGAAGCAGAGACATCACCTTGCTGACAAAGGTCCGTCTAATCAAAGCTATGGTTTTCCCAGTAGTAATGTATGGCTGTGAGAGCTGGACTATAAGGAAGGCTGAGCGCCGAAGAATTGATGCTTTCGAACTGTGGTGCTGGAGAAGACTCTTACGAGCGCCCTGGACTGCAAGGAGGTCAAATCAGTCCATCCTAAAGGAAATCAACCCTGAGTGCTCATTGGAAGGACAGATACTGAAGCTGAAGCTCCAATATTTTGGCCACCTAATGCGAAGAGAAAACTCCCTGGAAAAGACCCTGATGCTGGGAAAGACTGAAGGCAAAAGGAGAAGGGGACGGCAGAGGATGAGATGGCTAGATAGCATCACGGATGCAATGAATATGAACTTGAGCACGCTCCGGGAGAGAGCGCAGGACAGGAAGGCCTGGCGTGCTGTGGTCCATGGGGTCACGAAGAGTCGGACACGACTGAGCGACTGAACAACAACAATGCAACGTTAGTCCTGCCTAGAGCAGACCCACTGAAGCGGATGAAGTTAGTCATGACTAACTTCAGCCCCGTTCATCCCAGTGGGCCTACTCTAGGCAGGAGCTAACACCGGACACTTCCTCGTGTCCTCCCTGTCAAGGCTCTTAGCTCGCGATCCTATGCCCGTTCAGACACAACCCCCAGCATTCCCCAGCCAGCCTGGGGAATGCTGGGAGTCGCGAGGCTTCCTCCTGTCTACACAGGCGCCCCGAGTCGCCTTCTCCGACCCACCATTAAAAAAAATCAACCTTAAGCGCAGCTTCGCGCAGCTACGGCCGGCTCCCAACGGATGTGCGGCCAGAGCCTGGGGGCGCTTTCTTAGGAGTAAGCCCTATTCGGTCCCGTGGGGCTGCCTCCCGAGTATTTTATTTTATTTATTTATTTAATTTCACTTCACTTCACTTCATTTCGTTATTTCTATACCGCCCAACAGCCGAAGCTCTCTGGGCGGTTCACATGCCGCCTCGGCCGCCCGGCTCCCTCGCGCTCACGGGGGCTCCCGCGCTCCAAAGCGGGATCGCGCCCGCAGTCGTAATTCTCCTCAGTTTCCCGCCCAAACCGCCCTCTCTGCGCCTCGCGCTGGGCCGGCCGGCCGGGGGGCGGGGCGGGCCGCGGCCGGGGCCGGGCCGGGCGGCAACCTCTCTCCCTCACCTCTCTTCGCCTCATGCCCGCCGCCGCCGCCGCCGCCGCCGGAGCACACGGGATGGAGAAGGGGGCGACGGGGAATGCCGCCCTCGCGAGTCCTTCCTCGGTGGGTAGGGGCAGCAGGAGGAAGGGGCCGTGCCCGTGTCGCCTCCTTCCCGGGCAAGTGTCTGTTGCGCCTTGACCGTGCTCCCCAGACCGGCTTTTTTGAGCAGGGAGGGGGGCGAGGCAAGCTTGGCTGCCTCCCTCGGCCCCATCCGCGGGTGGTGGTGGTGGTGGTGGTGGTGGTGGGGGGGCAAGTGCTGCTGCTGCTGCTTCCTTTCATTCCTGTATTGCAGAAGCCCTTTCCTGGGCGACCCTACTTTCCTCAAGGTCTGGGGTCCGCCTCGGCGGCGGCACGGGAAAAAGCGCTCCGCGTAGGCTCAGAGGCACAGTCGCCGTGGGTTCTCATGCGCCTGTCTGGCCAAGCCTGTGCGACAGAAAAGAGAATCCAAGGGACTGAGCGCTCTGGGTTTAAGTGAAGCCCAGAGGGGTGGGCAGCCTGGCTGGGTAAGGGGATGTATGTGTTGTCTGTAGATGTCAGGGCTGGATTTTGCGGGGCTTTTGTTGCGATTCAAGAGGCCCATGGGCTGGCTGTGGTTACTTAGTGGTCGAGTGAATTCTTGGCATGCTCAGAGGCACTGTCTTCTTTTATTATTTTTCGTTCTCCGGTGCTAAGCCCTGCTGTTGAACGCAAGTGGGGAGAGGGGGGCTGAGCCTTTGGCTCAGATTTAGCCTGGGTGGAGCATTTACGTTGTGTCTGGAGATGGTTTGAAAGCAGAGTTCCTGATGGTGTACCAGCCAAGTGCTTTGCGCCGAGCACTAGGGTGGCAGAGTTATATGGCTGTAAGTTGCAACAGATGGGCACCATCCTGTTTTTTAGAGCCTATTAAAACTGGTGGCTGGTAGCTGATGGAGAGAGGGGGTGGATGTTGTGTAGTGATTAGTCCCAGGGCCACAGTTTGAATATTGGCATCCTTGGCAAGGCACCATATCTCATGGAGTTTTCCCTAAATGCGTGTTTGAAGCTGGCATGCCAGTCCCTGGGTCCCTGCCTTTAGCCAATTTTATAGTAGGACTCTCAGGGTTTAAAAGCAGTCAGGCTGGTAGAATGTCCATTGTCTCAGTCCCATTTTCTCTAAACGTTTTCATCTTTTTCTAAAGCTATTCCATGTCCCACTTTGCTACCATTCATTGCCAGCTGTTGAAATCTATCTTTTTATTTTCCACTTTCCTCTCCCAAAGAAGATATTTGTGCCCTTTCTGTAGTGTGTGTGTGTGTGTCCTTTTTAAGTGAAGAGATTCTGACAAGTGTAAGCCATAGCCACCTAAGGCTAAAACCAAGGGCTTTGAAAGAGCAAGTCTAGCTGAGTATGGATGCGAGATATTCCTTATTTTAAAGGTGTGTTCCTTATTCGAAAACATCACAGTCAATTCAGTTTTCATGGCTGAAGAGGAAAACATGTTCCTTATGTATCTATTTATTATTTTCTGATCAATGAGCATTTTTAGTTAGGGAAAATATGGAGTCAGCTTCTTCCCCTGCCCTGTTGTATCCTGTTTGCTTGCTGTGTGCCGCTTTCTTATGCCCCGGCTCTTGCTCTTTGGCACTATGTACGTTCGTTTCCTCTTTGTAAATTCCTCTGTTTTCATGGCGTGTGTGATCTGGTTTACTTTGCAGAAGCTTTTCCTTTGGAGGGAGGCGGAGAACTGTTTCTCTTGATCACACTTTTTGCAACCACAGCATTGAGTACAATTTTAGGAAATAAGCATTTTTGGTTTAGGGCTGTTGCTGTCCTCCTGTTCTATCTCATTTGCCCCCTGCCCCAACATCCAGCTTCAAGTCCTGAGTGTGCTGTCCCCACCCCACCACCCCGCCAACTATGTGACTGGAATCCTTCTTTAGGCTCTTGGACAAGAAAGCAGGAAGCCTGCCTTCTCACAAGTATTCAGTGGGGAACATCCTGTCCGGAGCCCACGGAACAAGTGAGCAAGGCTTGCTGGTTTAATAAGGAACAGGGAGAGAAAGAGAGAGAGAGATGGGCAGACTTCTGTGAACTTCCTTTTTCTTTTCTTTTTTAAATCAGAGTGTGCACATGCTTGGGAAGGGAGAGCTGGAAAGGACTAGAAGAACAGGCATTTCCAAACTCCCCTCCTGTACCTAAAATGGAATGTAGATTCCCTGGTTCTTCATACAGAAGCAGAATTCAGTAGGTAGTGTTCTTTAATTTCTTTGGCATTTTTGAGCCTTCAACAGTTCTGCATTGTGGTGTGTGTGTGTGTGTGTTTACTGTTGCAGTCCATCCATTACAAAATATCTGCTGGCTTGGAAAGAGATGTTTTCCAGTTATGTTTGGAGTATCTAAGTGGGTAGCAAAACATTGATGAAGCATGATGACTTAATGCTTTTGTAATGCTCTTTTGCTTTTCAGCTTCTTCTGTACTGACAGTCTGCTTATTTGTACAGGCAAGTGTGTGTGTGTTCTGTATATAAATTGCCATATACTGTGCTGGAGGTTTTAGCTCTTGGATGGTTTCATTCTTTTAAGGTCCCTGTGCAACACAGCCTTCCCCAAGTTAGTGCCCTTCAGGTGTGCTGGACTGCAACTACCATAAACCCCAGCCAGCATGGCTGTTGGTTGGGGATGATGGGAATTGAAGTCCAACACACGTGTAAGATGCCAGGATGGGGTAGGGTGGCCTAACACAATTGGCTATGCAGTGAAATTATTTGGCTGGCATAGGAACAGCTCCATCAGTAATAATTATTGTACATATTTCACACTATTGGGACATTTTTGAATGCAGCAGGTTAATCCTGTCGTTTTAAAAAAAAATTATCTGGAAAATATTTTGTCTGCTGAAGAGAGGATTGTATAATGAACTTCCGATTGAATAGGTTGCTCCCCCCCCCCCCTGGTTTCCTGGGTGTGAGAAGCTCATGCAAAAGTAGAATGCCCCATTTTGGACATCTTTTCTCTAGCTTGAAGTGTCTTCTTCCTTGAATGTGTTCATTTTCCTCATACTTTGTTCTGGGCAGTATGCAGTCTTTCCATTGTCTATGCTGGCTGGGGATGATGGGAGTTGTGGTCAAAAGCCATCCGGGGGCCTTGATTGGGAAAGGCTGTTCTAGAGGCTTCTGGTTTTAGTGAAATTCTGCACTTTTAAAAAGGCAGAAATATAATTTGAGTTGGTGTCCATAGTCAATAACAGTTAACCATGAACGTGACATATTGTCCTAATTTTTTTTAAAGGGAAACTTCTTTAATGGTTCTCCCCCTGCCCCCAATTTTTGATAAATCTCTTCAGTTTTCCCTTTTTAGACTCACATTTTCTATGTTTAGGACACAATTTTAGGTCTTTCTCTTGAAGTATGCTTCAAGATGCTGTTCCAGAGACAGAGTGTTATGTTTGAATTAAGGAATCTCAGGTACAAAATCACTGATAATTGAGTGGCTTTCAGTAAGTCACTGTCTCTGAGGACAGTTTCACACATTACATGGTGTGTGTCTGACATGAGTGACAGTCCTGGGAGCAGGGGTTAGCCATACTTCTCTGCTGTGTGTCCACAAGTGGAAAAGGTGTTTGCTGTGGTTTCATGTGTGAAGCAGTCCGCTGTCTAATTTGATGGCCTCTTATAACGTTAACATGGTATAAGAAGGGTAGGGCACAACAATCTGAAATAATAGTTTTGAAGAAATATTATTCAGTCAAGACTTACTGTGTAGCCTCATCCTGTCAATTAGATTCAGTTTTCAGCAGTGCAATTAACGATTTGTGCCACCGAAGCAAAACCCCAATTTGATGCCTGGCAATCAGGGGAGAGTTGCCTTGGCCTGTCTGGCTTACCAAAACCAATTCTTTACTATCAAAAATGGCTGACACAGAGAATGGCCTGTAGCAGGGGTGGCCAGACTTCAGGCTAGCAGTATCTATGCTGTTTTTACTAGAACCCTGTGATCCACCAATTAGAGCTCAAGGGAAACCAGGGGGGCTTGGGAGACGGAACAGTTTGGAGGAATGAAGAAGAGGCTAGAGAGAGGAGTCAGAAGAGGAGGAAAACGGGAAACAAGAATGGTTAGGAAGGAGAACTGTACATGGCCAGGAGTTGCAGAAATAAGCAACTGGCTGGTTATTTCAAATCAATGTGTGGTTGCTTGTCTCTGCAGCTCCTGGCCATGTGCAGTTCTCCTTTCTAACCATTCTTGTTTCCAGTTTTCGTTCTGTTTTCTGTCCTCTCTCTAACGTCTTCTACATTCCTTTGAATGATTCCATCTCCTAAGCCTGCCTGGTTTCGCTTGGGCCGCTGTCTACTCAGGCTCTTGGCTGCTGTTTTCCTAAACCTATGTCTTGCCTTCTTTTACTAGGACCTTCTGCCCCTCTCTAGAATCAGAGTAGCTCAGTGGAAGGAACTGAAACACAGTAGTGGAGCACATGCTTTGCATGCTGAAGGTCCCGGGTTCAGTCACCAGCATCTCCAGGTAGGCTCTGGAGAGCTACTGCCAATCAGTGTAGACAGTATTAAGCGAAATGGACCAATTGTCTGACTCAGTACAAGATAGCTTCCTATGTTCCTAGTGGCAACCAGACCCTTCTGCCGTCTTTCTCTCTCTGTGACATTAGGGCAGCCCAGTCAATCACAGGGGCTTCACCACTGAAACCTTTAATGCTTTACAGTGTAGATTATATAGTATTTCATTGGTTGAAAATGTTGGAACTTATCAAGTAGTTTTCATGTCAGCCTTACATCTGTTTTCTTATCCTACTGCCATGATGCCTGTTACGGCTGGAACTGAGCTTGGTATGCTTTGGAGAATACCTTATGATGTCAAATTGACTTTATAAACTAACAAATTAAACCATGGTAGTTCTTTGTGGAAATACTGAGGGAGGGAAAATGTTTGTGCTTCCTGATTACTTTGCAGCACTTATGTGGTTTCTGGGTAAAGAGTTGAGAACACAATGTATGGATGCTGATAAAAATTATACAGATGAATAAATCCACACCTATACACTAAAAGGGAACACATGTAAAATATCCTAGTTCTAAAACCTGGGGTTATTGACCCCAGACCATAACATCTAAATAAGGTTTCAGGTTTATTTTACTAGCTGCTGTAAAGTTTGTGTGACAAATGTTGGAAAGGGTTTTTTTTAAAAATTGTGACTAGCTAGAGTTACTATGACATGACACTTCTTATTTCTTCTGCAAAGAGCAAAGAAAACATGGCCCTTCTCTTAGTCATCAAATGTCAGCTACACATTTGCCAGAATCAGAAAATTTGAATTTGAGATGCCTCTGGCCACTACAAAAGTATTTCTTGTGCATTATGAAGAATCTTCCAAGGTAAATGCTAAAGAAATGAGAAGGTTAGATAAGGATAATTAGTTTGGGGCAGTAAATGAAACTTGTACAAAGCTAAAAATGATGTAGTGCATAGTTAAACGATCAAATTTCCTTGCAGAGGATGTGGTGATGGCCACCAATTTGGATGGCTTTAAACAAATTCATGGAGGATAAGGCTATCAATGGCTACTAATCATGATGGCTATGTTACTGTGAGGATCAGAGGCAGAATATCTCTAAATACCAGTCACTCCTGTGGAAAAACAGTGGGAGAAGGCTATTGCCTTCATGCCCTCCTTGTGGGCTTTTCACCGGTATCTAGTTGGCCACTGTAGGAAACAGGATGCTGGACTAGATAGGCCTTTGGTCTAATTCAGCAGGGCTCTTTTGTTCTGATGTCCTTTTAAGTGATATACCTAGTATTTGAGGGCTGTAAAGATAACTAGAACATGGGGTTTCAAACTTCCAACCTTTAGGGAACCTTTCCACACTGATATTTGTCAAGCTCTGCACATAGGTTTTTAAAAAAATAAAATAAAATAAAATATATATATTTATTGGCTACCTTTTAAGACCATAGTCTTTACTGGTCCATGCTCCAGAATCTTCCACAGCAGCTTAATTTCCATGTTGTAACACGCTTTGCCTACTGAATTCTGTACATCTAGGTGCTGTTAAAGGGCACAGGAGCAAACCAAACTTTTTCTGGTCAGTTTGGAAACCTGCCTTCATGTTGTAGAGCAGCCTTCCCTAACTTGGTGCCATCTAGATGTTTTGGACTACAACTCCCAGCACTCCTGACCATTGGTTATGTTGGCTGGGGCTGATGAGAGTTGAAGTCCAAAACATCTGGAGGGTACCAGGTTGGGGGAAGGGTGTTGTAGAGGATTAGTTTACACAAGGTACTTACTGGTCAAGCCTGTTGGACCTCACCATCACCTGGTATGAATTGACACTATGGTGCAGAACCACACAGTTCCTCCCTTGCAGCTGTGCAATGCAGGGAAACATTAGTTGTTATGGGCAAGCTGTCATACAGAGATATTAGTCTGCCATTGGTTCTTGGACCATTATGGCATCAGTCAGATTTCCTTCAAATTCAACAGTACTATGTAATTAACCATGTTTGTCACATTTCTATGATGTTATTTAAACTTGTGATTTGAGATTGTGAGTCCCAGAGAGTAGAAAGTGTTCTGAAAAATGCATTGCTGCTCATGGTATGTTTGCTCACCCCACTTTTGTTTTTAGTAAACAGGTTTGGCAAGTTGTTTTATTGTTTCTATATCCCAGAGTTAACTCTGGTCAAATATCCTACATATCCTATCTTATATTTGACCAGAGTTGACAATGGAATGGAAGAGGAAGCAATGCCTCTTAAAAAGTATAGGTTAGCCCATTTTGACTAGAAGCCTGGCATACTGATTGAGGCATTTTAATTAAAAACTTCAGTTTATTTTCTTTCTCTCTCTCTTGCTCTCTGTGTGACAGTAAACATTCTGGACAGCTTTACAAATACAGTAGATGTTGCCCATTGTAAATGCATAGTGATTTCCAAAACGCAGGTTATAAAAGCTTATCAGTGATTCACCAGCCTGGCAGTAGTGAGGGTGGAGGACACTGGAGCACAAGGGGTTAATGGACAACTGACATTCACGTTAGGGATGGAGCCAAAATATGAGCCTTTAATAAGGACAGATGGGGGTGGGGGGCACAATTAGAAGTTGGTGTGATGTGATTTTAACCTGAATTATGAAAATAGATTAAAGTACTTTTAGAAAAACATCCATAATGGGTTTGTAAGCTTCATTAGAGATGGTTATTTTTACTTGATTGGCCCCTAACCAAATTGCCTGTAATTGGAAGCTAAGGCACGAATAAAAATAGACATACACCTCAACATCTTGATAGTTCTTGGCTTGCAAAAGTGGGATTTCTAAGACTTTAGGCACCATGAGGTATTCATTAGCTACTAGTGAAATGTCCAGCAAAAAAACAGGATGTCTTCATAGTGTTCTGAAAATTATGTTGGAAGGGTGAATTAGTTTATTTTTAGATTGCTTGTTTAAAATGGACTTGTAAAGAGCTGATCACCTGAACACCAGTGGCAGGTAAGAATTGGCTTCCTTCAGATGACAAACTAGGGTAGATTTTCTAATTGGTATAATTGCTTTTTTATCATTCAGGTGATCAGTGTGTGTCATATATATATTTAGCAAAGGTATATACAAGCAGATGGGCTAGTAAACTGTGTGTGTATGTGTGTGTGTGGTGAAAACACTTTAAGGACTTCTTTGCAAGCCTCACTTAAAATAGATTTGCAGGCTGCAGTTCTAATTTCATCTATCTGGGAGTGAGTACCATTGAACTCAGTGGGACCTGAAGCCTAATCACATGCAGAATTAGCCATGTCTAAAACCATTTATTTCAATTACTATTCATAAAACATGTAGATCAAGAAGTAGGATATAAAACACACCTTATAGATCAATTAAGGTTGCAATCCTATAGGTATTTATCTAGCAGTAAGATAAATACCTATAAGTTCATTCTGCTGAATAGACAACAGAATGAAATTTAATAGGGATAAATGCCAAATTCGGCACCTTGGAAAGAGAAACCGAAAGCACAGTTACAAAATGGGGGATACTTGGCTCAACAATACTACAAGCGAGAAGGATCTTGGAATTGTTGTAGATCACAAGCTGAATATGAGCCAACAATGTGATGTGGCTACAAAAAGAGCAAATGCTGTTTTTGGCTGCATTAATAGGAGTATAGCTTCCACATCCCATGAAATAGTAGTCCCCCTCTACTCAGCACTGGTTAGGCCTCATCTGGAGTACTGTGTCCAGTTCTGGGCACCGCACTTCAAGAAGGATGCAGACAAACTAGAAAAGGTTCCGAGGAGGGCAACAAAGATGATCAGGGGACTGGAAACAAAGCTCTGTGAGGAGAGACTGAAAGAACTGGGCATGTTTAGCTTTGAGAAAAGACTGAGGGGAGATATGATAGCACTGTTCAAGTATTTGAAAGGCTGTCACAGAGGAAGGCCAGGATCTCGTCTTGATCATCCCAGAGTGCAGGACATGGAATAATGGGCTCAAGTTACAGGAAGCCAGATTCCGGCTGAACATCAGGAAAAACTTCCTAACTGTTAGAGCAATACAACAATTGAACAAATTACTGAGGGAGGTAGTGAGCTCTCCCACACTGGAGGCATTCAAGATGAAGCTGGACAGCCACCTGTCAGGGATGCTTTGACTTAGATTCCTGCATTGAGCAGGGAGTTGGACTGAATGGTCTTATAGGCTCCTTCCAGCCCTACTATTCTATGATTCTATGAGTGCAATTCTGTAAGAGTTCAATTTTGGGCATCTCTACTCAGAAGTAAGTCCTGATGTGTTCAGTGGGGTTTACTTCTTAGTGTGATTAGGATTGCAGCCTAAGTCTTAAATCATATGCATCCATTAAATATAGCGGGACTTGATTCTAAGTAATCATGTTAGGGTTACTTTATAAAATTCAGAATTCAGTTCAGTTTTATTTCTGTATTAGCCAAAGGCCATAATAGAAATGCAGGATACAGGACATAAAATGATTACGTACAGAATCCATAGTGTGATTATGACAGATTATGACAATGGGCAGAAAGTACGCCAACCAGAATTAATTGTCATAGTGATCACATTAGCAAAAACCCATAAAAATTAAAACAATCAAAACAAAGATCTTACTGCTCTTGCTATGTTTGAGCATATCTCCTACAACTGTCAGTCATATGGATGTTTATTTAGATATGTGGGCTGCCTATATTAATGTATATATTTGAAATGGAAATGTTAATCCTTCCCTCCCTTGTTTTTTCTTTTCTTTTTCCCTATATCAAGGAAGATTTTAATAATTACTGTATATGGATATATTTCATGATATGATTCCCCCCTTTTTGCCTTTTTTATTTGTTTGTTGCTGCTGTTGTGTTGCAAATACAACAAATAAAAAACAAAATAAATCATGACCATTGACAAGCAAACAAATGCAGGGGAATAATAACTAATTAATTCAGCAACAGAAAAGTTGGAAGAAACCAATCTGCAAAGGCTCCCTAAGAAGAACCACTTAAAAAACCAACAGTGAAGGACAGAATGAGCTTGTCAAGGGAGGGAGTTTCAGAAATTAGATGCCACCGCCAAAAAGGTCATTTCCCAGGTAATAATCTACCATACCGCAGACAGAGGAGGAACTTGGAGCCTGGCCTCTTAAGGAAGAGAGGTTCATAAGAGAGGAAGCACTCAGTGGGCTTAGATGGATCAGGCTATTTTGCAATTAAGCATTCAAAAGATTTGGCTGCCAATTAGTATTTTAATACATGTAGCAACTTGGGTAATTTGCTACATGTACTAAAATATACAGGAGTCTGCCTGTATAATTTTGAAGTCAAGAGTTTGGTGATACTTGCTCCTCTTTGTTACATATTGAACCTACATATTCCTGTCATGGATCATGTTTTCACCAACTATGCACGTTTTTCCTTCAGTTGGCATTTATTTTTATTTCATTTTTATCCCTGAAGTTGTATGTTTGAGAGGACTAAATATTGCCTGTTAAACATGAGGGTGCAGAAAGATGTACTGAAACATTATCTTCATAAAAGCTGCCTCCTTATGTACAAAGTTCACATCTTCAGAAATATTTCCCAGACATTCAACAGGCCTGAATTAGTGCTCTTTTTAGAGATGCAGTAATTATCTTTATGAGCCACCTGCAAGAGTAATTTTGGAGCCATGCACGTCTGACAATTCTGCCATGACTGTCAGCATATGGTTGTCTTGGACAAGGGATCAAGGCGGCAGCTCTGTGGAGAGGTTAAAGGGATGTGGTAAGGAATTAATTCCTCTAGTACCAGGCCTTAGTCTGAGCCAGAACTCAGTCCTGGAACACAAGGAGATGACCTTTTTTTAAAAACAATTTTATTCTGACAGTTTGGGAAGTGTAGAAACAGAACAGTCATCAAGAAAATAGGGAAAAATAGAATGTCTAAATCTGGTGTCATCTGGAAGCACACTTCTTAGGATGGCTATTTCTCTTGGGTTTACTGCATGCCCAGTTAGGACAGTGTCAGTGTCAGGAATGCCAGAGAGTTGGGGAGAGGCTGTAACATCACCTTTCCCCAGCATCTGTCTTAGCTGCCTGCCACCAATAGATGAGCCAGGAACCCCATTCCTTCGGAGAAGTCTCACTCCAGATGATAGTGGTGCCTGGAAGCACATTTCTAGAATGTGGCTATTTTCTCTGGGTTTGCTGCTGGGAACACCAAAGCTGAGGAGAGGCTTTTTTTAATGCAAAAAACCAGAAGCATGAAATGTGGTGAAAAAATGATTACTACACTAATATACCATGATCCAATCTTACCCTCACCATACATTCCAATAATCAATAAAATGTTATCATTTATCTGCTACAATACTAGATATTTGTATGCCATCTTTCTATGAACATCTTCAGGTTATCCATTTCTGCAAAGTCTAAAATTTTCATAACCATTTCCAATGTGTAGGAGGATGGATTTAATAGATTCATAATGAATGATTTCAATTATTTGGAAGACTTGCTTTGTTGACATTAATTAGAAACAATAAAGGTGTTTATTAACACCATGGTAATGGTGAGTTATATGTTAATAGTTGCAAGGATCCTCTCAGCAAAAGCTTGATGATGGACAAGCATACCTTCTCTGGTACAATAGAAAAAGAAGTTTGGACTGCCAAGGTGGTGAATAAAATAACGACTATAAGTGGCTAAGGGAGGAAAGAATTAACTCCATCCAGACTTTCCAAAAAAGTTGGATACCATTTATCACTTATTGGAATAGGTTCTGGCCAGGTGATTTAGCAACTATAGATATACTATATATGTGTTAAGTTGAAGTATTGTAGCTGTCTTGATTGAACTGGGAAGCAGAGTTTAAAAATCCATATAATGAAAAAAGAATCTTCATAGTATGACCTATTATCTGTGATATAGTAAGTACTGAGTGGTGGGCCTGTTTGCATGTAATGGCAAATCGTGGGTTAATTAGCACATGATTTGCTATGGTGTGTGCTGCTGCCGTTTTGCATGTGCAACTTCTGACCAGCTCAATTGCAGGTTGCTGCATGATGACTGAACCCAGACACTGTGGGTTAATAATTGGTTAAACAACCCACAGTTAACCTAACAACTAATTGTAGGTTAACTGTGGGTTGTTTAACACACAATTAACCCATAGTATTTGGGTGTGGACATCACATAGCACATGACAATTGGGATGATCAAAGGCTGCATATGCAAAATGGCGGTGGCACATGCCTGGCATGAACTGGGCAAATAGTGGGTTAATTACATATGAATTGGGTCTTTTGTCTGTGCAAATTGATGTCCCCTCCAAATTGTCTACTCTTCTTGTTTTACATTTCCAGCAATGAAAATGGGCCACTAAAAATATTTGATTCAGTCTAGCTGGTGCTAATTGCCATCTGAATAGTATTTTATATTGAATTTCATGTACCGACAAACTTACAGACGATTACTTAATAGAGTGGCACATGCTCTGCCATTTTAGCTGTGTTATTGTTGTCTCCATAACCTTTAACCTTAAGCGTGGTGTTGTTCAAACTGCATATTAACCTGTACATTTTTGTCAACTGCCCCTTTGATTGGTCACTAGTTATATTTTCCCCATGTGTTCATTTCCTCAGAGAATAATTATGCTCTAATTTAGTCTTCTTCAACCTGGTACTCTCCAGGTGTTCTATACTACAACTCCCAGCATTCCTGACCACTGTCTGAGCTGATGGGAGTTGAAGTCAAAACAACTGGAGGGAATGAGGCTGGGGAAGGTAGCCTAATTCATTCATTACAGAACCTTTTGTTGTTGGTACTGAAACCAAGGCGGACACCATTCACCTTAATTTTGATCAATGTCTTATCTAGACAACAACTGCTCATTTGTAATAAGTGACCCCAAATTATCTACTTTGTCTAATTCCCAGCACTGAAACTGTTGGGTTCTTCCATTGATACTGAATTTGTTATGCCTCAGTATAGAAGCCAATGATGATATTTGCTGGGTAGAGGCTTTAACATGTCTTTATAGCATCTCTCTTGGCTGCCTCACCTTTAAGAGATTAGTTAATTGCTTTGTATTGTTATAATCAGTTGTAAGCTGGTTTGGGGATCATAAGATAAAAAAGAGGAGTATAAATAATATACAGAAATAAACTTTGTTTATATTAACTTGTAATAGATAGTGTGGCTTTACTATAACTGGGGTTAGAATTGCTTTAGAACACTTATTAGGTTAGTCATTTAAAGTAGTGATGTGTGTTTTTTGGAAGATTTTCCTGTGCAAATTAGACTAATTTGTGTAGGGTCATTTGCAACAGGAAAAATCAGCATGCATCAGAGAATTGCTAGAGTGATGCATTTCGTATGCTTATTTTACTTGTATTTGCGAAACAACAAAGCCAGAAAAGTACCCCATGTTAATTTTTCATCCCAATAGACCACAAATTTATTTGACCTGAAATATTTGAGGGGAAATTAAAGCACAGTTAATGTGATTTAAATGTTATATTATGTAGAATTTTTAACTGGAATGCTTTTTTAAAAAAATCTATTTTATTTTTATAAATGAAATAAACAATACCAACAACATAATCAAAATCTTCAGTTTCCAACATTACAGTATTCTGAGGAAGAAAAAGAGAGGATAGAAAAAGAAGGAAGAGAGAGAAAAAAATTATATCTAAACTTCAATAAAAGCAAACCAAATATTCAAATATAAATCCAATTGCAGATAGGGATGTACGAAAGTCACTTACCTTTTCACGGATTCTGTTCATGGGGGGGGGAGGCGTTCCGTCCCTCCCCCCGGAATCCTCGACGGGGGAGAGGCGATCCGGTCCTCCCCCCCCCCCCGGAATCCTCAACGGCTGGCTGTGCTCTGCAGCGGCTCCACGGAGCTACAGCCGCCGCCATTTGCGTTCCTTATTTTTCGCCGTCTTAGTCTACGTCAATATTTACGTAGACTAAGACGAAGAAAAGAAAGGGGAACGCAAATAGCGTAGTGGGCGCTATTTGCGTTCCCTTTTCTTTTCTTCGTCTTAGTCTACGTAAATATTGACGTAGACTAAGACGGCGAAAAATAAGGAATGCAAGTGGCGGCGGCCGTAGCTGCCATTTGCGCACGCGGTTTTTTTTTTTTTTTACCCAGACATGATAGGCTACGTAAGTCTTTACGTAGCCTATGACGTCTATGGGGGGGGGGGGGAAACAGACTGCAAATGGCGGTGGCGGCAGCCAGTCGGAAGACCAGCCGCCGCCACTGCCGAAGCTGCTGCTGGAGCCGCTGCCGTCCGGAACATCTGCCCCAGGTAAGTTTCGTCCCGGGGGGGATCCGCAGGGGTGGGGGGGTGGCAGCCCGTTCTGCGATGGATTTCGGGGGGCCGAATGCACTGGCATTCGGCCTCACCGAGTTCCGTCGTGGAATTCTCTGACATCCCTAATTGCAGATTATACCAATACAGCCCTCTTCCAAACATTGCAGGTATTATTAAATCTTCCATCGGCTGCACCATAAACGGTGAACCTTATCTTTCAGTGTCATAACCTCAGTCTTATAGCAAAGGAACTGGAGCAAACAATCAATTTCCATTGGCCATATATTACCATTCAATTAATGCATATTAATAAACATTAAAAGTTTAACTAGCAAAGAATAGTAATAATCATAATCCCATAATGATGATGATAATAATAATAAAAAAGAAATTTAAGAAAAAGTTAAAAAATAAAAATAAAAGCAAACCATTTATATATTTTAAGTAATATATCTAAAATATATGTGTACACACACACAAACAGGAATTTTATTACAATATAACATAAAGGAGAAAGAAAACAGAAATATGCAATAGAATTTTTAACTGGAATTCTTGTAAAAATTTAAAGACAATATTATGTACTTCCCTTACATTGGCAGTGTTTGGATGATCACAGGGGTAAAAGAAGCCATCATGGCTCTCTCTCCCACATGCTGAATGTGCGACTGTGATTTGCATAATTACCTGCGATGCAGTGCGGGTTGCTATGTTGTCTAAACCCGGCACAGTGGGGGTGGCTTCTTACCCATGCTACAACCCATGGTTTGTAGTAGGGTTTGTTGTATGGGTAAGCATCCACCCCATTGTGCACTGCACTGGCTTCGGACAGCACGGCAACCCATGCTGCATCACAGGTAATTATGGAAACTGCAGTCATGCACGCAGCACATGTGGGGGTGGGGGGGAAGCCATAATGGCATCTTTTACCCCTGTGATCATCCAAGACCTATTGTTTAAATGTTAGAAAGAAACAAAGATGCTGAAATCTGTTGATACACTAATAGAGCAATCCTATGCATATTTACTCAGAAGTTCCATTGTGTTCATTGGGGCTTACTCCCAGGTAAGTGTGTATAGGATTGCAGCCTAATTCAGCCCTTTCCATTCTGGTGCTCTCCAGATGTACTATACATGTAGCATCCTTCAATCAGCATGGCTGGTTGGGGATGCTGGGAGTTGGAGTCCAACACATCTGGAGTCCAACACAACCAAATTGGGGAAAGCTGCCCTAATTAATTTTAGCACTCCAAAGAACTGTGCATGAAATGCTGACAACCACTCATCTGTTTCAACAGAGTCCAGTTCTCTTCCACTGAGGTTGTTGGGGCACCTTTAGTTTCACTGTCGCTGCTTATTAGTTCCATTTCACACTGAGACATATCTGTGTTTCAGTGACATATATGGATTCTCTCACATACCTGGAAAACATCAATTACATCTTTGAAACTGCCAAGGTTGCCTAATACTGTATTTGCAATTGGTATCCATGCATTGTTACTAATGAACTTGGGAAACAGAAGAATTTACTAAGAAAAATAGAGCAGTGGAAAATTTTCCACCCCACATCACTGATTGGAGGATTGTAGGAAGAAATGTTATTTTCTGATATTTTGTGCTATATTTTGGTAATGCTCATGAGGTTGGGCTCTACCAGTGTTCTCTATACCTCCAGTTAAATGTAGCTCCCTATCCTCTGCTGATTAAGTTTGATCACTTTTCCTGCTGAATTCACTGGGAGCTAGTACAGTGTAATAGATGAGAGTTGAGAACTCCCCATTCAAATCTTGTCTTAGGCTTGAACTCTTTGGGTGGCCTTAGACATATTACTATTTCTTGGCTTCACCTCCACCACCCCCTAATCTCAGTTTAGGGATAATAATACAATAAACTCCTTTATGGGTTTATTGTAAGGATTACTGAGATTATGTTTGTGAAGTGCTTTGAACACCCTTTAAGTGCAATATAAATGCTAAGTACTATTATGACTAATCTTTATTGAAGTTAAATAACAGAGTAATTTAGGGGTGTGTAATGACAGTTGCTGTATCAAACCAGTTCTTGTTCTTTATCTGTAGGTTACATCTGGCTGCATGTCTTGGTGTCATCTAATGCTTGCTTCATAAAATGATATTCTTGATGCTACAGAAGAACGACTTTGCTTGGGAATCATCACAAGTGGCCCTGGAAAGGACTGCCCAACTTCCATGTTTTCCTGCTAGTGGTAAGATTCTCCCAAAGTGATTTCCTGCATTGCTTTATTCACGTAACTGAATGTGAAGTGCTCAACATACACCCCAGATAGGGTTTTTTCCCTAATAGGTTTCCCCTTCCTATCAGATCCTGCTGCCTTGGTAAAGTTCAAGGTAAAGTTCAAGGCCGTACAGTCAGCTCCTGGGCTGGTATTAACTTGTCTTGCTACAGCTTCTACTTGTCTCCACTGTAACGTATGACAGAGGAGAAAATTCTACCCTTCCCACTTCCCAAACATGCATGTTCCTCTCTTTCCTGCCACAGAAATTTGGGGAGGGGGAGAGAAGAGATGCTTGCTACCATTTTTTTGTAGCAGAAGGGAGAGAGAGGCAAGAGTGAGCGAAGAGGGGGAGTGAAACAAGATCCTCTCCTCTCCTCTCCTCTCCTCTCCTCTCCTCTCCTCTCCTCTCCTCTCCTTTCTGGTTTAACTGGGGCCCAGACATGGCATAGAGGCAAGTAGCTAACTTCTGTTTTGAACTAACTTACCTATCATGTTAAAAGATCTTGTGTTTCAGATAATGGGCAATATCTTTGTGGTATGCTACAGCAGCCATCCCCAACCTGGTGCCCTCCAGATGTGTTGGACTGCAACTCCCATCATTCCAACTGACCATGCTGACAGAATGATGGGAGTTGCAATCCAACACATCTGGAGGACACCAGGCGGGGAAGGCTGTACTACAGGTAATAAAATTACAATTTTAAAAGGGTAATCCTTTTAAATGGTGAGTTGAATGCAGGAATAGGTGTGTTTTTTTTTTGTACTGAAAGGGCAAGTTATTCATGCAGCCACTTACTTGCTGGATGCTAAGAATGAAAGCTGCTTCCCATGATACAATTTGCATTTGCAGTAATGTTGGATAGGATTTATGCCCATGCCTAATTCAAGTCAGGTATGTATATGCCAACGACCTGGAGGCATCCCGTGGGAGTACTTCTTACTACCCATAATTACTCGGGCTTTGCTGATGGACCCTTATAAAGGAAAATAATACCATGAGCTATTGCCTTGATTTAAGATATTTCATAGGTTTATATTCTAGCTAACAGTGTGAATGAAGGGAGAGCATGTGAACACCCATGCATTGTTCTTTGAGCCTGCTTTAGTATGTGCGGTGTTTTCATATTTACTCAAAAACAAGTTGGTATCTAGACAGCAGTGTATACAGATGTGATACACTTTTGTCTCTATTGCAAGGAAACTGGATTAGTAACTGCTTGCCATAACAAATGTGCTATTAAGGGGCACTGTAAATGCCTACCCACATAATAAATGTATGTTCTCTACTATCCCTGAGCTCACATGTACTTCCATTGTTTGATTAATGTTGTCTCTGTATGCTCACAAATGAATGCCTTACCGTGTACCATGCTGTCTGCTATGCCAGAGGTAGAAATGAATGTAGTGAATGTGATTTCAAGCCTATGGGCTCTGTGATTTAGGTTCCTGGTGCATAACCTGCCTGAAGCAAATGGTACACAGTGTTAGAACATTTTAAAAGTAGCCTAATCTTAAGCTCCTGCATTAAGTATTCGAAGTATGGTACTAAAACTTTTGGCTAGCTCCTTGTGCTTTGCTGCTGTAATAGTCCTGTGGAGGATTGCTTTTATCTTTGTCAGTTCAACAATGTGTCCTTATTGAGCAACACAGGATTGAGCTAATTAAAACAAAGAGAATATTTTAACGTTTACTTGGCAAACTTATGGTCATCCAATTCTAGTATACAGAATACAGTTCTTTTCCTGTTTTGTGTGACATTGCATCTAACATTGTGATAAATGAGAGGACCCTGAGATTGGGATCTTCTAATTATATATAGGATCTCCTGTTTACTGTTGTAGTCAAAGGGCCAAGCTGAATGTTACATGCAATGTATGTGTTAAAACCCCAACAGCTGCTTCTTAAGGGAAGGTAGATTTGAAGTAGAAAAGTGGGGGCAGGGATGAAGTGCTTAAACTTTTTCCACCCACTGATTTTCCACTTCAGCTCTCCGCCCCCACCCCCACAATGGGTTTTGAGATGTATGTTTACTTTTGCGAATGCATCAGAAACTGTGCATAGGGCTATTGAAAATCTGATACCTGAATTTGTTTCCTTATTCCTTTAGAAATATTTCTATTCATCCAATTTGGGCCAATTTTTTAAACTGAAGAAATGCACCTGGAAACACTCCTCTTTTACCAAAACGTTAACGAGTTATAGTTTAAATTACCATTTCTGTACAGCTTTAGTTTGCTAAATTTTTTGAGGAACAGTCAAATATCTGCAAAGAAGAAATTTGGATAAAATAGAATTCTTTATACATTTAAGATCACAGTAATGCCTGACTATGTCAGAGTTCACATGTAATGGCAACAAATTGTGGGTTAATTAATTAACCCACGATTTGCCTGGTTGCATGCCGTGTGCAGGCCACTTCTCATCTAAATATGTTTTGTGATGTATGAACCCCGACGCTATGGGTTAAACAACCCGAAGTTAACCTACAATTAATTCTTAGGTTAACTTTGGGTTGTTTAACCCACAAATAACACATAGAATATGCAATTGGAGGTTGCATATTCAAATCGGAAGGAGCTTGCGCACAGCACACAACCCAGAAAATTGTGGGTTAATTAACCCAGTATATGCTGTCATCATGTGTGAATGGGCCCTATATGGATGGTTGAACAGCAAAATTGCATAATTAGGTTATGGAATTGTAGTAGTTCTCCAATATTAATTTCACATCACAATCCCTTTGCATAAGTGGTTGCCAAGATATTTATTTCCATCTTCGACAGCAGCACAGTGATTTGTACCTATTTGTACATATTAGGAAACTTTATCTAGGTTAGAAACCAAAGTAAATGAAGCAATATTACTCTGCTGAATTATTTATTTATTTGTTAGTTAGTTAGTTATTGACAATAATTATATGCCACTTCTCATTTGAAACAGATTCTTTTTTGTCCTGCGATTTGTGTATTTTGTGCCCTGTCTTGGGATCGATTTGTTATCTTCCCTCCCTCCAGATTGTCCCCAGGGAGAGATTAAGAACATGCCTTGGGTTTATGTGCTCTCTTCCGTCACTGTGAGGTAAAGTGAATGATTGAATGTAGGAGATTCTACAGTTATTTGAACATGGAATCTTCTCTAACTTGCTCTAAAGAGGGTTTAATCTCTCGGGGTCAGAGGAGATCCCATAGTGGATATTCCAGTTCAGTCGTTCTTTTCTCCTTGGGGCAAACAGAGCACGGACATTCCTGGGATGATAATAGGGCCAAATGGACCCTTAGTTGTGCTGAGTGTGTGTGGTTAGAGAGTACACGTTTCATATGTCAAAATGTTGATCATAGTATATGTTGGAAGTTTTAGCATCACTTCACAAAGAAGTATGCAGTAGACATGTATCTTCACAAAGGTTTTGAAACTGCTTTAAGACCTTGTAAGCAAAAATATGAGTTCGAGGGCATATACTATAAGAAAGACAATGAGTGGGTAAAATGCTGACTGAAATTTGTTGTCTTAGGATGTAGTGTATGCTTGTACTAGCTTAAGCTGTGTTGCCTAGGGCATTTGAATCCATGGTCACAAGACTGGAAGAGCAAGAGATGTCTTCAAGGGAAATAAGTGTGTGTGTATTTGTCCGTCCGTCCTTATCTTCCCAGTATCCCTCCCTATATTACCTAGGTGGGTGGCTGCTTGCTTGCTTATACCTTTCATATTACTGCAAGGGTTGTATTGTCTCTGAATGTGAGTGTGTTCCATTTGATGCTTATTTAATGAAGGGCAGGTTTCAGTGCTCTTTGTTTAGCTCTAGAAGATACCACAGTGATCTCTGTCCTTGAAACCAGTGCCTTTGGGATGTAAGGGGAGCAAATATATGCCTCTCTGTATCTGGTATGTAATTTTTCACTTTCTAAGCTTACACTTGGCCACATAGTTGTGGGGCATCTACAGGAAGTGGTGGCTGTTTCCTTTCAAAACAGACATGACAAATAGTAAGCCATCAGGGGGTAGCTATAAAACAAACATTTGCACTATGGCCAGTGTTGTGACTGTTCCAAGACATACACATACAAACATAGGGATTTTATGCCATGTGAACGTGATCTATTAAAGCTGCTTTTGTGTCAGCAACTTGCTATAGATGGGGATGGAGAAAGAGAGAAGGCTGAGTAATAGCAAACTTAATAGGCCAGGATTATAGTGTCTCACTCAGAATGATCTTTGAATAGTACCAAAAATGGTTCTAAGATTTGTTTGCTGGATTTGTGGATCTGCCCTCTTTTACTGACTGCCTATATCAGAAAGAACTGTTCTAAAGAACTGTGCCAGTAAGTATCAACAGTTGCACTGATAGCAAACTAATTGTCATTAGTAATGTCACTGATGTTTGTACTTAGCTGGTTTTAAACACAATTTCGTACAGCTCAAAATGCTTGGATGTATTGAGGAGCATAATTTCTCTGAAAAGTTACTTTCCAGATTGGAATGTAAAACAAGATTCTGCACATGAATGTTCTGCATTCAGGCTGACCAGTCTTCTTCTGCGTAGGTGCATCTGGAATTATTGTGAGTTTCATTTTTTTGTATCATGTATGCATGTTCAGTGAGGAAGAACCTTTCATTAAAAGATAAGCAAATTACACAAACATTGGCAGTGTGCACATGCTCTTCATCCATGTCCAGGATGATAATCATAGCTCAGATGGTTGTGCAAAATGTTTGAAAGGTAGATTTAGGTTTCCAGGGAACAGTGTAGTCCCTGAGGGCAAGCTTCGGGAAACAACTGAGCTGTGTGTGACTAAGGTCAGGGATGTTCCCCAACCTAAATGAGCTGAAGGCTTGGTAAAAATCCTTTATATACTTCTTTGTAAGCCCTCCTGGCCCAGAGGCAGGCAACTTGTGGCCTTCCAGATGCTTTGGCCTACAACTCCCATCAGCACTTACCAGCATAACCAATTGTGAGGAATGATGGGAAATGTAGGCCAAAGGATCTGGAGGACCATAAGTTGCTCACCCCTGTACCTAGGCCATGTGACTATAGTTAGAGTAGGTTAGGGTGTTTTTCATCACATGGGTGGAAAGGGGAACTAAAAGAGGTCATACAAAGGGCTTTTGTGGAACTTCCTTTAGCTTGGACAAACAAGCTAAAGGATTAAATAGCTCCCTTGCTTCCAAGGCTTGGGAGTTTCCCTGAGCTGTGCCTTAGCTCAGGGACTACAGAATTCCTGGGAGCCCTAAAGATCAGCTGTGATGTTAAACAGACAAAATGTCTGAAAATTAAATGAAAAACCAAATGCAAATAGTCTGAAAGTAACAAAAAACTAAACGAACATAATGTTTTCAGCTTAGTATTATTGTTTGGGTGAGTTTTCTCTACTGTTTCTTGCAAATGTTTGGTTGCTGTCCCCCACCTAGATCTAAATACTCTCTTGTTCTTGAGTACTTTGGGGAAGGTGGTGGTGATGGTTGAATTTCCAAACTACTTACCATGGCTAGTACTGAGAACTACAATTCCAAGGGTGCAATATGATAATGTTCATCAATCTGTATGTACTAGTATTATTAGCTGAGAAAGAACTCTTGGACACCAGATGAAGGTTTCCAAACATCTTGTAAATACTGAGCCAGTGTTGAATTGAGCTGAGAGGAATTCACTCATCACTAGCTGCTGTGCATTGACAGGGTCCTGAGCCCTCCCCTCAGGGTTGGGTTGAAGCATTTAAGCAGAGGTTGAGGAGAAATGGTCAGAGGGGCAGGACAATGTTAGTTGCCAGAATATAGTCTGGCTAGGGATGGACAGATCTGTCAAGTCTGTTTCTGTGGGCGTTCTTTTTTTTCCACTTCCAACTCAGTTCTGTGCCAGCTCCGTGCGGATTTTTTTTTAAAAATGGGAAAAAATCCATATGTATTTTGTGGGCATTTTTCAAATGGACACATGCCCCTATTGACTAAAGCATGTTTGTGCCCATTTTAGAAAAATATGTAGGTTTTTTTTAGTGCATTTTTCAAATGTTGTGCATGTTGTCAGATGCATTTTTTTCTTTTGCAGAACAAATCACAAGCCTGGAATGTACAGACATTTGGCTGCAAATTGTGTCCATTTGCACATTTGGTTTGGGGAGGTATGGATTGGATAAATCAGTAGAAAAAGCTTGACAGAGCGAATTTCTCACCTATCCCTAAGTTTGTCAGGTGTGAAAAGGAGAGAAAGGAAACAGGACTGGCATGGTTAGGCAACCAGGAAAAAACCTTGAAGGGAGTTCAGGAAACTGATTGGGAACAGGCAGGGATAGAGTGAAAAACAGTAGGTGAAATGTACATGGGTGTGCTTTGTGGTACAGACCAAACCTGCTAATGGGAATGGGGAATTATATAGGGGCAGGTGGGCAGGGACCAATTGTAGTGGGGAGGGGTGGAACAGCTGTGCTGGTTGGGGCATGCTGGGAGTTGTAGGGCTTTTTTCTGTCTAAACATAAATAGGATTGCACCCTTAGTAAATAAAATAAGATACAGACAAAATGCTTGATTTTATCAAATAACACAATATCCATAAGTAGGTGAATCTAAAATATGGAGGGAATAATTAATGTAACAATTTATCCTTTACCTACTAGCATTGCAGCACATTCATAATGCCAAAGAAGTATATTCTTATTTAAAAATAAATAAAGCCATATTAAATCTTCCTGGGTCTAACCTGGTATGATACCAGGTTTGCCTTGATATATTCCCTTGGTACCAAATGAACCAAAAGTTGATTGAGGTTGCTTCCAATGCTAAACTAGTGGACTTATGCTAGTATCAAATTTTATTTATTTATTTATTATTAAATTTATTAATCGCCCATCTGGCTGGTCACCCAGCCACTCTGGGCGATGTACAACATACAATAAAAACAGTTTAAAACAATAAAATTCTACAATAAAAACATTTTCTAAAATACCCTAACCCACCCCAAATGCCTGCCTGAACAACAACGTTTTTAATGCACGACGGAAGCTCATTAAAGAGGGGGCATGACGGAGTTCCTTAGGGAGGGAGTTCCACAGAGTGGGGGCAACCACAGAAAAGGCCCTCTCCCTCGTCCCCACCAGTCTAGCTGTCCTGGCTGATGGGACAGAGAGAAGGCCATCCGAGGCTGATCTTGTTAAGCAGCCTGTCTGGTGCTGCTGGAGGCGCTCCTTAAGATGTTAATCTTAATTAACATTAATAAGCTGTTATGCTCTTGATTCTGAGATGTTTATTTGTCAGACTTTGGATCCTACAAATGCATAACTGGCAATAATTGTCAGTGAGCCCAGTAACACTTGCAAGAACTTTTGAATTCATTTATACTTGTTGTTGTTGTTCAGTCGTGTCCGACTCTTCGTGACCCCATGGACCATAGCACGCCAGGCCTTCCTGTCCTGCACTCTCTCCTGGAGTGTGCTCAAGTTCATATTCATTGCATCGGTGATGCTATCTAGCCGTCTCATCCTCTGCCCCTTCTCCTTTTGGTCCCCTTCTCCTTTTGCCTTCAGTCTTTCCCAGCATCAGGGTCTTTTCCAGAGAGTTTTCTCTTCGCATTAGGTGGCCAAAATATTGGAGCTTCAGCTTCATTATCTGTCCTTCCAATGAGCACTCAGGGTTGATTTCCTTTAGGATGGACTGATTTGACCTCCTTGCAGTCCAGGGGACTCGTAAGAGTCTTCTCCAGCACCACAGTTCGAAAGCATCAATTCTTCGGCGCTCAGCCTTCCTTGTAGCAGCCATATCGGGGGTATGAGCTACTAAGTAGCCTCTTGCAGTCTCATGCTTCATGTTCTTGCTGAGCTCTTTCTCCCTTGAATATATTGTTGTAAGCTGACGAGACACAGGAATTCCTTCTTTTCTACTCATAGTCCAGCTCTCACAGCCGTATGTTACTACTGGGGAAACCATAGCTTTGATTAGATGGACCTTTGTCGGCAAGGTGATGTCTCTGCTTCTTACTATGCTGTCTAGGTTGGCCATAGCTTTCCTCCCAAGGAGCAAGCGTCTTTTAATTTCATGGCTACAGTCACCGTCTGCGGTGATCTTGGAGCCCAAGAAAGTAAAATCTGTCACTGCTTCCATTTCTTCCCCTTCTATATGCCAGGAAGTGATGGGGCCAGATGCCATGATCTTAGTTTTTTTAATGTTGAGTTTCAAACCAGCTTTTGCACTCTCCTCTTTCACCCTCAACAAGAGGCTCTTGAGATCCTCTTCGCTTTCTGCCATTAGGGTGGTATCGTCTGCATATCGGAGGTTGTTGATAATTCTCCCAGCAATCTTAATTCCGACCTGTGATTCATCCAACCCGGCATTTCTCATGATGTACTCTGCATATAAGTTAAATAAGTAGGGTGACAATATGCAGCCTTGTCGTACTCCTTTCCCAATTTTGAACCACTCGGTTGTTCCATGTCTGGTTCTTACTGTTGCTTCTTGACCCTCGTACAGGTTTCTCAGGAGACAGGTAAGGTGGCCTGGTACCCTCATCTCTTTCAGAATTTGCCACAGTTTGTTGTGATCCACACAATCAAAGGCTTTAGCGTAGTCAATGAAGCAGAAATAGACGTTTTTCTGGAATTCTCTTGCTTTCTCCATGATGCAGCGAATGTTGGCGATTTGATCTCTAGTTCCTCTGCCTCTTCTAAACCCAGCTTGTACTTCCGGTAGTTCTCAATTCGCATACTGCTGAAGCCTAGCTTGTAGGATTTTGAGCATCACCTTGCTGGCATATGAAATGAGCGTAATTGTGCGGTAGTTTGAACACTCTTTGGCGTTGCCCTTCTTTGGAATTGGAATGTAAACTGACCTTTTCCAGTCTTGCGGCCATTGTTGAGTGTTCCAAATTTGTTGGCATATTGAATGCAGCACTTTAACAGCATCATCTTTTAGGATTTTAAATAGCTCTGCTTGAATACTGTCATCTCCTCTAGCTTTGTTGTTAGTAATGCTTCCTAAGGCCCAATTGACTTCACTCTCGAGGATGTCCGGCTCAAGTTCAGTGGCCGCACTATCATGGCTATCAGGGACATTAAGATCTTTCCTGTATAGTTCTTCTGTGTATTCTTGCCACCTCTTCTTAATCTCATCTGCTTCTGCTAGGTCCCTGCCTTCTTTGTCCTTTATCATGCCCGTCTTTGCACAAAACATTCCCTTGAGGTCTCCGATTTTCTTGAAGAGATCTCTAGTCTTTCCCATTCTGTTGTTTTCCTCGATTTCTTTGCATTGTTCATTTAAGAAGGCCTTCTTGTCTCTCCTTGCTATTCTCTGGAACTCTGCATTCAGTTGGGTATATCTTCCCCTTTCTCCCTTGCTTTTCGCTTCCCTTCTTTCGTGAGCTACTTGTAAAGCCTCATCAGACAGCCACTTGGCTTTCTTGCATTTCTTTTTCTTTGGGATGGATTTCGTTGCTGCCCCCTGAACAATGTTACGGACCTCCGTCCATAGTTCCTCAGGCACTCTGTCTATCAGGTCTAATCCCTGAAATCTATTCCTCACTTCCACTGTATATTCAGAAGGGATTTGATTTAAGTCATACCTGAATGGTTTAGTGGTTTTCCCTACGTTCTTCAATTTAAGCTGAAATTTTGCAACAAGAAGCTCATGATCTGAGCCACAGTCAGCTGCGGGTCTTGTTTTGACTGACTGTATAGAGCTTCTCCATCTTTGGCTGCAAAGGACATAATCAATCTGATTTCGATATTGACCATCTGGTGATGTCCATGTGTAGAGTCGTCTCTTGTGCTGTTGGAAAAGAGTGTTTGCTATGATCAGCGTGTTCTCTTGGCAAAACTCTATTAGCTTTTGTCCTGCTTCATTTTGTACACCAAGGCCATGCCTGCCTGTTATCCCAGTGATTTCTTGACTTCCTACTTTAGCATTCCAATCCCCTATGATGAAGAGGACATCTTTTTTTGGTGTGAGTTCTAGAAGGTGTTGTAGGTCTTCATAGAACCGATCAACCTCAGCTTCTTCGGCATCAGTGGTTGGGGCATAGACTTGAATTACTGTGATGTTGAATGGTTTGCCTTGGATTCGTACTGAGATCATTCTATCATTTTTAAGATTGTAACCCTGTACTGCTTTTCCCACCCTTTTGTTGACTATGAGTGCTACTCCATTTCTTCGAAGGGATTCTTGCCCACAATAGTAGATACGATGGTCACCTGAATTAAATTCGCCCATGCCTGTCCATTTGAGTTCACTGATTCCCAAGATGTCGATGTTCAATCTTGCCATCTCATGTTTGACCACCTCCAGCTTACCTTGATTCATTGATCTGACATTCCAGGTTCCTAAACAATATTGTTCTTTACTGCATCGGATTTTCTTTTCACCACCAGACACATCGACAGCTGAGTGTCCTTTCGGCTTTGGCCCAGCCGCTTCACTCTTTCTGGCGCTACTTGGAAATACCCTCTGCTCTTCCCCAGTAGTATATTGGACACCTTCCGACCTGAGGGGCTCATCTTCCGGCGTCATCTCTTTTAGCCTTGTGATACGTTCCATGGGGTTTTCTTGGCAAGAATACTGGAGTGGGTTGCCATTTCCTTCTCCAGTGGACCACATTTTGTCAGAACTCTCTGCCATGACCTGTCCATCTTGGGTGGCCCTGCACGGCATAGCTTATGGCTTCACTGAGTTACGCAAGCCCCTTCGCCACAACAAGGCAGTGATCCATTTATACTTATTCCCAAGTAAATATGCATAGGATTGCAGCTTCTATTTTATTATCTGAGGCTGCAAAGGAATCTGAGTGCCTATAATTAAAGCTAATATAATTTCCTAAGGGAACATTAATATTCTTTAAATGGGGCTACAATATATATAGAAGGAACAGTTTGTTCATAAAGTGGACTGGATTAATTAGTGTTGAGAAGAACATGTATTAGACTTTCAGGAAGTATATCCCATCTAAGAGAAAGCCTTTTTGAAAAGTTATTTATTTATTTATTTCATTTCTATACCGCCCAATAGCCGAAGCTCTCTGGGCGGTTCACAAAAACTAAACCCAAACAACACACAATAAAACAATTTAAAATATATAGAACATTAAAACCACAATATAACAATACAACCACAATAAAACCTAGCAGCAGTACAGGAGTTTAAAATACAGATTTAAAACAGATTTAAAACAGCAAAGATAAAAGTTATGTGTGGTAATGACAAAGAAGAAGGATCTATTTGACTGACTTTCTGCCCATTCTGTCTGAAAGCTTAGCATTAAAATAATTTTCCCTTGCAAGAATATTTATTTATTGTATTTCTATACTGTGGCTAAAGTAGAGTATGAAATTGACAAGTTCTTTGACTAGTACAGAATATGGCTCTGCCAGGCCTAAACTAGTCGCCTGTGGCAAGGATGAAACTGACAAACATATTTACAATGAGAATACATAGCCGACAGGTGGACATATGAAAGACCACAGAAGAATTTAAAAAAAAAATACAACCCCATTTGTGCAGATTTAAAGACCCGAAAAACACACATGATTGTATTTGCGCACACTTAAAGACCCGAAAAAGAATAATAAAAAACACCATGATCCCATTTTTTCAAATCATGGGACCCGAACACCCCCCCCATCCCATTTGTGCCACCATTAAAGAAGAATCTGAAATCCGCATATTGGATTGACTTGCTACAGATCAAGTTGACGCCAGTGGGGGGAAATGGAACGACATCTGCCAGGATCGAACTGGTAAAATCAGTTGTGATTTCACCCCCAGATTGGAATTCTCATACATCCCTGGTCTTGACCCCCTTCCTGAATGCAGAGAGAGTATGGACCTTTCACATCTCCAAAGGGTGTGTGTTCCAGAGTTTGGGAGCAACACTGGAGGAAGCCTTTTCCTGTGCGCCCAACAAGCAGGCCTCTGCAATCGAGGGTGTCTTCAAAAGGGCCTCTACTTCTGATCTTAGTCACCAAATCAGTTCATACCGAAATAGGCAGCTCCCCAGATAGCCAGACACTAAGCCGTTCAGAGTTTTAAAGGTTAAAACCAATACTTTGAACTGAGCTCAGAAAATAATTGGCAACCAGTGCATATCTTGGGTGACATGATCTGTTATGATACTGTGCACCGATTATCAGCCTAGCTGCTGCATTTTACACCAATTGAAGGTTGTGGACCTTATTCAAGGGTGGTTCCACATAGAACACATTGCAGTAGTCTAACCAAAGCAGCTGGCACACTAGACATGGTTGTCCAAACCACTCCTTGCCACCAGTGCCACCTAAAAATCCAAGGACAGTGCAGGATCCAGGAAAACTCCCAAGTCATGAACTTTCACTGGGAGCCTGACCCCACCCAGAGGAGGATGAATCCCAGTACCTGAGCCAGGCTTGCTACTGGCCAACACCACCTCTGTCTTTCTGGATTCAATCTCAGCGTGTTCACCCTCATCCAGCCCGTTATTGAACTTAGGCAATGTTCAAGGATGTCGATTGCTTCCTTGGAGTCAAATAACAAAGAGCAATAGAGCTGAGTGTCATGAGCATATTGATAGCATCTCACTTCAGAGTTCTTGACCTCTCCCAGTGGTTTCATGTAGATGTTAAATAACATAGGAGATAGGGACAGAACTCTGTGGGACACCATAGACCAGTGTCCACAGTGCTGAACAGTAGTTCCCAAACACTGCCTTCTGGACATGACCTGACAGGAAGGACTGGAGCTATTGTAGTACAGTGCACCCAAGACCCTGTCCTGCTAGGTGATCCAGAAGGACACCATGGTTGATGGTACTGAAAGCCCCCAGGAGGTCCAGAAGAACTAGTACGGCTGCACTCAACTCATCCAGTTCCAGGCAAAGGTCATCCACCAAGGCGACCAAGAATATATCTCCAAGATACCGCAGAAGGATAGATGTGTTAGTTTTTTTTATAAGAAAAAAAGAGTCCTGTGGCGCCTTAAAAATATTGGCATAACCTTTCATGAGCTAGAGCTCACTTTGTCAGATGGAGCCTTATGTGGGTTTTTACTTGAAATACAGGGTAAAATTGAAGATTTGAACTTACTAAGAAAACAGGTGGACCTGCAACAAAATGTTGCAGTTCACTCCCTGTGAAAGGGTTCCAGCTAGCCTGCCCTCCCCTAGGATATGATAAGCTACAAGGGGCTTAAGCAGAACAATTCCTCCCCCTCCCTCCAGTTTACTGGTTTTCTTTTTCAACTGATGCTAAATATGATGTAGTTGCTAGAAGCTACAAAGCATGCTTATTTTCTGTTGGGGGGGGATGATCCCCTTTTTGTTTGTTTTTCTATTTTGTACTTCTGCATACATCAGGGTTCACTGGGGTATGCTGATACCTCATTTTTGTTTCTCAGTGGCCCATTTTGTTGGCACTCAACCTTTTGAATATGCTGTTAGAGGATATGATAGCAATGAGGAGCCTGAACATTCTAATCCTGAGTAGGAATGTTTACTGCCTTCCAAACACTGCGGTGGAGAAAGCAAAGGAAAGCATGAAGTTAAAAGTTGATCTGATCAGGTCAACTAAGTGTTAAGAGGCGTAGATGTTCAAAGAGAATGAAAGTGGCAAAGAGGCAAACACGTTTATCCTGTTTGGTCACAGAGAAAAAGCTGATGCTAAGTTAGAGACACAGCTGGCAAGTTGTCAGCTATGCAAATGGTTGGGTAAATATGTAATATAAAAACACTGGTTGTGTATGTGTTGGTTTATGAAGAACCAGCTTCTTTTTTTCCTGTTGGCCATGGACCCAAGGGCTTAGCTATATTCATAACTGAATCTTGTTCAAGCTATTATCATAAGCACAATTACTCAGAATTAAGTTCGATTGAGAACAATGGGACTTGTGCTTTGATCCTAGAGATATTTACCTTGGTGATACGGTTGCATTTCCCAGTCTTCTGAAAGCTGAGGAACACTTCTTTTCTCAATTAAAATTGGAGACACACTTCACTCACACACCTGATAATATTACTTTTAGGATATGTAAAAGTAAGAAATTCCTACCTTCTGAGGAGACTATTCTTCAGTTTCTATAGGAGTCACTGTACTGGGTATGCCTCTTCTGAAAAAGTCTGTTGTATTTCTGCATCTAGAGTGACTGAATTATCTAGTCATGTGAGATGCAGCAGTATTACCTGCCCACTGTGGATGCCGATAATGAGGCAAGGCTAGAGCAGTAAATTATGTGGCAATACAGTAAGCAGTGTATTCTGTGGGTAGATAGGTGGGGCTCATGGGAGACGTGTGTTCTTAACATGTGTTCTTATGGCCTGCATGGCACACAGTTTTGATAACTGGTGCAAGACTTGGAAAACTCCTGGGACCTAGGCAAAAAGGGTGACTGCAGTTGAGATAGTATAGCCTTCCAGGTATGGCCCCTTAGACCGAAATGCGCTGCTTCAGGCTCAATGACTTCAGAGAAGAGCCCTGAAATGGAGGCCAGAAGGCTACATGCTTTTGACCAGCTTTCCCCAACCTGGTGCCCTTCAGATGTTTTGGACTCGAACTCCCATTAGCCTCAGCCAGTATAGCCACTGGTCATTGTGATGTTGCACTCAGAAGTTGCTGTTGTAAATTCCTGGGATTGGTGTGTTTTTACAAAAGCACTTAAAGGTCAGTGGACCTACTACATAAGAGTGGCCTGAACATCCTATATATAGTCAGGGCCAGAAATATTGGAACAAGGATAACTGTTTTGGCAGTTGGCCTCTGTATACCACCACATTGAAGTTGAAAGGAAACACACCCAGATGGGAGCGAACTCAGGACTTTCAGCTGTAATTCAAGGGGTTTGACAAAAGTGGGGCACTAACCATTCAGGAAGGACAGCCAGTGGCAAACACCCCCCCAATCGTTGGTGGCTCATAAGTAATGGAACAAACCAACATCATTTCAAACTTAAGGATCGCCTTTAATACCTGGATGAAAATCCTTTGCAGTCAATGACTGCCTGAAGTCTGGAACCCATGGACATGACCAAATGCTGAGTTTCCTCCCTTGAGATGCTTTGTCAGGCCTTTACTGCAGCTGCCTTCAGCTGCTGCTTGTTTGTGGGTCTTTCTGCCTTCAGTCTTGTCTTCAGGAAGTGAAAAGCATGCTCTATTGGGTTGAGATCAGGTGACTGACTTGGCCATTGAAGAACATCCCACTTCTTTGCCTCGAGAAACTCTTGGGTAGCTTTTGCTGTATGTTTTGGGTCATTATCCATCTGCAATATGAAGCGGCGTCCTATCAGTTTGGCAGCATTCGGCTGAATATGAGCAGAAAGTGTAGCCCTATGCACTTCAGAATTCATCCTGCTGCTTTTATCAGCAGTCAGGTCATCAATAACCACCAATGACCCGGTTCCATTGGCAGCCATACGTGCCCATGCCATAACACTGCCTCCACCATGTTTGACAGATGATGTGGTATGCTTTGGATCATGAGCTGTTCCTTTCCTTCTCCATACTTTTCTCTTCCCATCATTCTGGTACAAGTTAATCTTGGTTTCATCGGTCCAAAGAATCTTATTCCAGAACTGGGCAGGCTTTTTTAGGTGTTTGCTGGCAAAAGCTAATCTGGCCTGTCAGTTCTCAAGTGTTGCCAGTGGTTTGCACCTTGTTGTGAAGCCTCTGTATTTACATTCATAAACTGTCTCTTGACTGTAGATGTTGACAATGACATGCCTACCTCTGCAAGAGCATTCTTGACCTGGCTAGCTGTTGTGAAAGGGTTCTTCTTCACCATGAGCAGGATTCTGCGGTCATCCACATTAGTTGTCTTCCGTGGTCTTCCAGGCCTTTTGCTGTTGCTGAGCTTGCCAGTTAATTCCTTCTTTTCCAGGATGTTCCAAACTGTTGTGTTGGCCACTCCCACTGTTTTTGCGATCTCTCTGATGGGTTTATGTTGTTTCCTCGGCCTAATGATGACCTCCTTCACTCGCATGGACACCTCTTTGGACCTCATGTTGGGAGTTCCAGTGAACAGCTACCAAATGCAAATGTAACACTCAGAACCACCTCCAGGCCTTTCATTTGCTTGATTGGTCATGGGGTACCCAGGAAACAGGCCACACCTGGCCATGCAGCAGCTTGTCAGCCATTTGTCCCATTACTTATGAGCCACCAACGATGGGTGTGTGAGTATGCCACTGGCTGTCTTTTCTGAATGGTTAGTGCCCCACTTTTGTCACACCCCTTGAATTACAGCTGAAAGTCCTGACTTCGCTCTCATCTGGGTGTGTTTCCTTTCAACTTCAATGTGGTGGTGTGCAGAGGCCAACTGCCAAAACAGTTATCTTTGTTCCAATATTTCTGGCCCTGATGGTACTAATAATAAACTTAGTGTGGATCTTTATGTCACCAAATGGGCACCATCCACACACATGAAGGAGGTATCAGGAGGCTCAGGGAAGCCCTTAAGTTTGAAGAAGTATAACAGATATTTAGAGGGAAAAATCCTAAGGGAGGAACACACCAAAAAAAGAACGGTGCCCATGGAATGTTGACTGATGGGGGTGATGACAGAAAAACGGGTGGTATGGGGAATGAGATAAAATATTCTGGAGGACGACATGACTGACTGGAACAGTGAAAGGAGCACTCCACACTGCAACATTTAGTTGCAGCTCTCATTTGTTGGAACTCTTTTTACCAGCCTGGCTTCACAAACCAAATTATTGTGTCTCAGCTGTTTTAGTGAGAGCTGTATTATTGCATGACTGTTATCAGCATATTTTCATCTTACGTATAAATAATAGCATTGTACCCAGAAACTGAATCTAATTGTTGAACCCCATCAACAGTCTTGCTTAGTTTTACTTTGACTGTCATAACAATATACAGATTCAGACTCTATGCTAAGAACTTCAGAGATAGCCACCAGAAAGTAGTGAATATTGGGAGCAATAAGACTGGCTATGGGAACATATCTTGTCTGCATTTGTGTAGTACTTACATCTCCCAGGCTAGGTTTGCTCAGTCTTGTCATAGTCTGGCAATCTTGGGAGCTAGCTCTAGATATGAATAATTTACTTTAAAGGATGGAATGTGAGCCAGCAAATCATGTGGCTAGGACAGTTTCCTGTGAGATTCTGGGGAAGAAAAACTCACCAGCTATGATAGGTTTAGGATTATGGAGAGGAAGGCAGCTTTGTCCATTATTCAAGGTAATCACGGAAGAGGGACAGTTGAAGCACAGAAGTGTTGCACACATAATCCAGAACGTTGTTCATCCCCCACCTTGCCCATTTTTGTGATAGGATCAGGGACAGCAAGGAGTTCCTTAAAATCTTATGAATGTTGGGGCTGTTTTGTTTGCTGGTATTCTTGCAATGTTGCCTTTAGGATGACCGCAGTTGGCTGCCAAGCCTTTTACACCCTTTTCAAAAGGAAAGCTAGGCTTGAACACTAGAGCTGGCAACCCAGTTATTCCTGACAAAGAAGCTCATTCTTATTTCAGGCTTGGCTTGATGAAAGATGTCCCCTCTTTCTTGTCCATGGGATTTCTTTCACATCTCATGTCTCTTCCTCCTCTCCCATTTTCTCTCAGTTCCCTTTATCTGAGTGGCAGCAGAATGCCTAATATGCTTCCCTGTTTTTATTTTTGCATCCTCCGTCTCCCAGCGATATGTCACCTCATCTTTCCCAGAATACATTTCTTCTTGCAGATGCTTCCTGCTTGAGAGTTTGGGGGAAGGAGATGTGAGATGGGTGGCAGGAGGAGTAGAAGCTGCATAAAGAACTACTGTTCATAGATATGTCAAGAGGGATGCTATATAATGTGCCTTCCTTATTCTTGTGAAATTAAAATTAATTCTAATTAAGTGCAAGTTAACCTCTGTACCTATTGCAAATGAATGGAAAATGCTATTAACTTACCTTGCGGTGTTAGAGTTTCCTTAAAATCACTTTGAAGTAAAATGTCACTGTGTATGTGGCTTGAATTTTTAATCTGTTAACTGTTCAGTTCTCAGTGAATTACTCTGAAGCAAGTTCTTAATGGATTGCTGCTTTTGCTTGCAAAACTAAAACATCCTCTCCCCACCCGTTAAAAAATGGTAGTTAAAATAATATTACAAATGCATTACAAATACATAAAAATAAAAGCAGAAGAGGAACCTATTTTGCTATGCTCTGCTTTATTTTAATTCACCTGTAGTGTAAAACTGGGAATTTGATCAGCATGCTAAAGGCAGCGGGATGTGGTCTGCTGGATAATCCATGGCATGAACATTGAGGCTGTTTGTGTATGTTTGTTTAGTCTTATGTTTCCGTGCTGTTTGCAGTAGGATGGCAATTTCTTAGAAAGATATATAGAAAAAATACTCAAATGAGGTTTGAAGGATCCAGTTTTCTGCTCTATAAGCATAGTGATATACCTCTCTGCAAGGCTAAGGCTATAGATAGAGAGATGATAGTTTTAAAGAGAATTCAAAGTAATTTGAGAGAGGCTTCGTTTCCTGTATGCTACATCGCTGCCTCTGGTCAAATAGGATGTGAATGTTTTTTTGAAACAATACAGAAACCTCTGTACCTGAGGTGATAAGAAAATAAGTGTACATACTACCAGTCTTTAATACTGCTGTCATCTCTCTGGAAAAACCTACTGTCTCTAGCCTGGAATCTGCACAGGGCAATGATTCTCAAAGCATTAATAGGGTCTTCCTTCGGAAGCTTTGATTGCTACTAGGGGAGGCATATGAATATGTTAGCAATTTCTCTTAGTGTATGTCTTGATAGTGGCCCAGCAAGCCACATGCCAGGACCCCTGTTCCAATTAGTATTGTAAGATGCTTTGCATTTGTGTTGGCTGCTTATCCTGTGGTCATAAGGCAATAAAAACCCTGCTGGATCAGACCAAAGGTCCATGCTGTTTCCTATAATGGCCAGCGAGATGCCTTTGGGAAGCCCACAGTGACAACATGAAGCAATAGCCTGTTCAGCAACTGGTACTGAGAGGCATGCTTTCTTTGAAACCTGGAGGCGGACTAGTAGTCACTGATTTATCCTCCATGAATTGGTGTAACCCCCTTTTAAACTTCTAAGATAGTGACCATCACCACATCTGTTAAACTGATTTTTCACATTCAACAGGGCTTAAAATGTTGCTGTCTGTAAAATCTCAGAAATGACAGGAATGGGATACATTTTGGAGTACAGATAGGTTGAGGCTCAGCATTAATGTCGTTATGACTATGCTTTGGATTGTTCCATTCCATTACTGAATCTTTGATTAGCTGTTTTTTACAACATTTAGGCCTTAAAACAAGAGATCTGCCACTTTCTTGTGAAGACAGTTTTTGTCAGCTAGCATTGAGGGTTTCTGTGAAATCTTACTCAAGTTATCTCTTGAGAGAAACTAAATGACGCTGTTCTGTGCTCAAAGTGTGGCTCTTGGACAAGCCTTGTAATAAACCGATGCTATGATATGACCGCATTTGAAGACAGACTAGAAGAGTCTGAAGGCTATTTTCTCTGCAGAACTATTCTTATACCTGAGATACAGAGTTCAAGGGAATAGTAATTGCCACACTCCTGTGTGGTAGTACTGTAGTTGCCTGAAGGAAGATAGACCTTCAAATGGTAGAGGGCAGTTCTCCTGAACGAAAGCATTTTTGTATGGAATTGCAACTCTTTTGAAGTCTCTAACAATGCAGTTCTGTCTTGTTTTTCTAACAATAAATCCAGTTGTTTTTGGCTGGGATGTGAGTAATCCCTTGTATCTCACAGGATATTAAAGGAGAATGCTGTTCCTTCAGTCCTCACTCTGTTTCGGCCACCCATGACCAAAGCTGATAACTGTGTCCGCTTCTTTCAGGATAATGAGGAGGTGGGGAATATTTTTGGGAAATGTAAGATAGTTTGAAAATGACTATGGTTAGATCTCTGCTGGAGAAAGATACTGCCAAATCACCAAGGTCAGTGAAAACAGATGTTTACTATCCTTTTCCAAATGTAAATAAAAAACAAAAACAGAAAAGCATTTTCCCTAGTTCAGTGAGGCAGCCTGTTCCTCATTACAATGGCTGACAAATAGGTCCCTGATGAAAGGACAGGGATAATCAAGTCAGGCATTATTTATGCTTTGGCACAGGTTATGTTTTCATTAATGTACCATTATTTTCTATGTGCACAGTAGAGTGGTCAGAAATTACTTGCCCAAATCTGCACTGTCAGAAAACAAAGGAGTGGATTCTTTAAAAATTTGTTGTTGTTCAGTTGTTCAGTCGTGTCCGACTCTTCATGACCCCATGGACCATAGCACGCCAGGCCTTCCTGTCCTGCGCTCTCTCCCGGAGCATGCTCAAGTCTATATTCATTGCATCAGTGATGCTATCTAGCCATCTCATCCTATGCCGTCCCCTTCTCCTTTTGCCGTCAGTCTTTCCCAGCATCAGGGTCTTTTCCAGGGAGTGTTCTCTTCGCATTAGGTGGCCAAAATATTGGAGCTTCAGCTTCAGTATCTGTCCTTCCAATGAGCGCTCAGGGTTGATTTCCTTTAGGATGGACTGATTTGACCTCCTTGCAGTCCAGGGGACTCGTAAGAGTCTTCGCCAGCACCACAGTTCGAAAGCATCAATTCTTCGGCACTCAGCCTTCCTTATAGTCCAGCTCTCACAGCCGTATGTTACTACTGGGGAAACCATAGCTTTGATTAGACGGACCTTTGTCGGCAAGGTGATGTCTCTGCTTCTTACTATGCTGTCTAGGTGTGCCATAGCTTTCCTCCCAAGGAGCAAGCGTCTTTTAATTTCATGGCTATAGTCACCATCTGCAATGATCTTGGAGCCCAAGAAAATAAAATCTGTCACTGCTTCCATTTCTTCCCCTTCCATCTGCTAGGAAGTGATGGGGCCAGATGCCATGATCTTAGTTTTGTTAAGGTTGAGTTTCAAACCAGCTTTTGCACTCTCCTCTTTCACCCTCAACAAGAGGCTCTTGAGATCCTCTTCGCTTTCTGCCATTAGGGTGGTATCGTCTGCGTATCGGAGGTTGTTGATAATTCTCCCGGCAATCTTAATTCCGACCTGTGATTCATTCAACCCCGCGTTTTTCTTTAAATATACACCATATTTATCCTGGCTTGAGGGTCAGGTCTATTTTTCTGTCTCTGTTGGAAAAACCCACTGTGGTCCTACTGTAGTCTTCAGTATTAGAAGAGAGGGGAGTATTTTCAATACCCTCTTCAAGTTCCCCTCTAGTTATCTTAAATACCTCACCAGTTACATTTTCCCATTTATCTTATTCTCCCTACATCTTCATAACAGTGTCACTACATCTGTGTACCTGTAAAGTGCTTTACAACTCAATTCATGGGAGATGAGTACTTGTTTTATGCAGATGCCTCTGAATTTCCATTCCACCATAACTTCTCCAAGGTGCTCAGCATGTCTGAGGCTTTTGGTTATCTCTGCTTTCTTGTACTGATTGGCTTGAGAGCAAGGAGAAGGAACTGTTCTTTCGTAAGTATGTGCTGTTAAATGCAATTCTGTGTGTATTTCAGAGCAGATTTTTTTCAATATGTTGAGTGGTGTGTTGGTATGTTCTGTGAGAAAGGCCAGGATCATCATCATCATTTAGTTCTCACTTGGTTGTAAACCTATGGCTGGCTGTGCCATTTCAGGTTGGAAACTCATGTGAGTGAATGCTTCCCTATACAGCTCCCCACCCTCCTCCCTGCCCCCAGCATTGAAGGCGGGAATGTAAAGTAAGAAGACTGTCATTCTCCTTAACATGTTAGTTTTATATCTGAAAAGTGTGTGTGTGTGTGTATTCATTCTTGTGAGTTCCCACTTGTAGTCAGAAGTGGTACAGCCGACTTGCAGGTTTATTACCTTAGGGGGAACCAAGGATCTGTGGTTAAGTTTTGTGTTCTGTCTTCAAATGTATTGGATAATAGGAACAAATCTTCATGCTTTCAGACACTAGAGGGTGATAGAGAATGTTCTGTAGCTTGATCAGTTCCTTTTTCCTGATCCCTTCCCTTCCTCTTCCTTCTTCCCTCTGCTACAGAACAAGCACCTTGCGGTCTCTCCAGAGAGGAAGCAAGTAACCATATTCATGTCTTCACTTACTTACACTCACACAGCCAGCTTTAGACGTGTGAGTGTAAATAACACTGAACCACCCAGCTTTAGTTAAACAGTGTTACATAGCCTTCTCTGATGATGTGTATAAAAGCACTAATAAAGTAAGTTGATTTGAACTTCTTTTAAACTGGCTCTAGCCTGTGTTTTTTGTCGCCAATTCCAAAATGCTGTGTTGCCACACTTTCTCTATATAAAGCAACTCTGCTGTAAGTCACACCAGATTTTCTATCAACATGTACTCATCTTTTATATATAGAGATGGACTTGGGAAGCCAATAGCAACATTTCTTGCTTACATAATAGCTTCTCTCAGTTTTACACATCTAGATATGCCAGTCAGAATACTGTGTAGTATATTTCCTCAGTGTATGCTGAGGGGGAAAATGCTACAGTGATACAATGGCTAGTGCTATATGTTATGGCCATTGTTATATGGACTTCCATGTGTTGTTTCTGATAAGTGCTTTGGCTCTTATAATTACTCAAGAAGAGCCTGAGTCACGGATTTTAATTTGTTTTTGTTTTTATCCTGGTTTTCAGAATATTGTCTTCCAAAGTGGCTCACGTCAATCACAAAATGAGGCATAAGCCTTTCTTTCAGGCTTGCAAACTAAAAAGATAAGGGCAGGGGAGTGCAGAGAAAAGGTAGAGTGGGGCGACCAGTTTAGCAGTGCCAGAAGGAAGATTGTGAATTTGTAAGTGGATGATATTTCTCTCATGTCTGGCTACAGGATGTCTTCAGCTATTTCTATGTAAGGAAAAGAGCATCTTCTCTTTGTTTCATCGACAACTGAAACTACAGAGCAAGTCTGATGCAGCTGGAGGCAAGGGAAATGTATTAACACTACATTGGACATTTTATCAAGGGCTGTAGGGTAGTAAGCAGGTGCTCAGTAAGGGAATAGCAGATTATAAAGGGAGAGGGCAGGGCCACAGTAGAAATCAAAATGCAGGGTTTTATTTTTGCTCAGCTGTTTGAGTTACTGAGAGTACTCTAAAAAAATTTCAAGAGCAGAGCAGACATTTAAACTATTGTTTTTAGTGCTTGATAATATTCACAGTAAATGTTGCAGTAGCCATAAAATTTCATGGAACAATGACATGCAAATGTCAGGTAAATAATAGTTTCCCAAATGCACCTCAGTGGTTACCTCCTCATCATCAAAGAATCACTACGTTGCCTTTCAACTGTCTGGTCCTTGCATGAGTGCAAATTCTCTATTTAGATAATAATATGTTCTGGGCAGTATCTAACAGTATCATTCCACAAACTCAAATAGTACTAGTGGAGCTCCACTGAATCTTTCCATTGTGCATTATGCTTGCAGGTTATGCTTGCAGATCTGCACTTACACAAATGGAACTCTAGTTGGATTGCATAGCGGAATGATGCAACTGGATAGCCAAAACTATTTACATTCAGATCTGCATAATTCTTCAGCTTGCTTAGAAGTATTGCTTTCAAAGTGCTTAGTTTAACTTTTTATATTTATGCTCAAATAGAGGAATCAGTGTGCAGAATTTGATTTCTGTGCCCTACATTTTTATGAGAAACTCAACATTATTTGGTATTGATGTTCTCCAACTAAGGTTTTTGACAGAGGAGTGTTGTCTTTGCCTGCTGCAGTACCAGCTTTCAATATCAATTTACAGAGAAGAATGTGAACACGTGCCGCTGCTAGCTCCATTCTGTGCTGTCACAGGCTTTCCCTTGCAGTCTCTTTATTCAAGCGCTAAGCCTTTGTTTATGAGCTTTTGAAAGGATTATAGCTAGAAGTGGCATAATGTTCTTTGCCTAAACAAGAACATGTCTGGAAACTGCGTAATTAATCTAAAAAGGAGAGGGCATCTTGCCAGTGATAAAGTAGGAAGTGCAATGGTCCTCTCCTTTCCTTAGGAAGATCAGAAAAGAAGGAAGGTTATTTCTGTTAGTTCTTCACTATAGATTCATTGCTGTCCTCCTGGGGAAGTCTTTCACCTCTTAAAATTACTTTTGTGTATTAAGAGGGGATTTATTGGTACTTCATTACAGTTGGATGAAATACTGATGTTACTAAACTGTCTGAAGGTGGCTAGTATCTTTTGGGGGGTTGGGTGGGGAGGGAGAAATCAGAAGATTGTAGTTCTGCCAGTAAATTTGTCTTCAGAAATAGTATGGGAAAGAGGAGGAAGATGTTCGAATCAGTGAGTTTTCCTGTTGCATTTCCAGTCTCCTGGGGAGATATAGCCAAGTCTTTGTGGTGCAGGCTGCCAGACTGGGCATGAAAGATCATGATTTATTGTGTGCCTCCAACTGAATGCAAAGAAAGTGAGAGTGCTAAATGCTAGGACATCTTTGTTACTTTGAATAAGCTTGCAGCCTTATCCACAGGCAGGTTTTTGAGCCAAAAGCACAATCACTAACATTTTAAAAGGAAAATTTGGCTAACATTTCTCTTCTCAAATATCTTTAGTGTGAGTAGTCTTCTGCTGAGTTGTTTGAGAAAGATTCCACAGTCTTATCTCAGGTGGGCTGTAATGATTCTGACAGGGATGATGGGAAGCTCTGAGAGAGAGGGCATCTCTACACCAGCCTAAAATCCTGCATTTAAAATGGGGCTTTCTGCTTCCGTTTTAAATGCAGGATCACAGCAACTCCCTTTTTCATGTGCTTCCTTTCCCCCCACTCCGTTCCCCTTCCTTCTCCCCATATCTGAGTTTTCCATTATCTTCCATTGATCTTGCTCCTCTTCTTGCCGCTTTAACTTTTCTGACGGAGGAAACTGAAGCGAAACACAACAGGGTAATTTGATAGCTCATTATCTGCGATCTATTTAAAAATGGAACAAAGGGCACTTAGTGCAGGAGACGCCTTGAATGATCATGGCATCATGTAAAGAGCCTGCAAACTTCCGTGAAGGAGCAATCTCAGTCGCAGGATAAAAGCTCAGTGTGAAGGAGCCCAGAGAGAGAGAGAGAAGGAAAAGCCGACTTAGGACAGTCCATTATAGCTTTCCTAAACTACTTATTGCTACTTTTAGTAAACACTGTGGAGATACTTTACCTTCCTTATTCAGATGGTGATCAACCCACTACTGTGCACAAGTCAACTAAACCTTCAGGAATTTCCTTGGCCTTCCCTTTGGAGCCTCCTTCAGCCCCTGCAGCACCAATTCTTGCCAGCTGCGATGATATCATTCACAAGGAATCGGCCAAGTCTTCCAAACATGTCGCACCACCACTTCTGTAGCAGATCTGCCACTCTTAAGGTGGATATGTCTCTAAAATCACAACATCCATCCCCCCCCCCAAGAACCATAGCTTTCCTTCACAGTTAGTAGCATTTCAATGCAATCTTCTTTTTTAAGGCAAAGTTGTGCTTAGCTTAGAAAAATCTCTCAGTGCTACTGTGATATGCCTTCTCTTGCCAACATTTTGACTGAATTACCATGATCAGTTGTTGGCTCTTTTTAATAGTTCTGGGTTTATTCAACATTAGTCTACCATAAGCCCCATTAGTTTCAATGACTCTACTCTAAATAGGACTAACATTTGGTGCACCCCTGTCAGGTTGCCTTTTTTGTCTCTGCTGTAAACTTCAGAACCCAAATCAAAACACAGACAAGATCCACAGCTCTTTAATCCTTTTACTTCAATGGGTAATACAGATGCAAATTGTCAGTAACTCACAGTCTACAAAGGAAATGCCTTCAGGGAGTTCAAAGGGAAGCTATGAAGGTTGAAAGTTGCCCACCATTTGAGAAAAGGCAGGCATGCTTTCCTAACTTAAGGGGGGGGATCTCCCTCTATCTCCTGAGGCCTCTATGCGTAGCTGTTCCCACCAGGCCAATCGGGCAGATAGCCTAAGCTCCGCCCCTGCCATCTCTCTCTTGTCTGCATCTGGCGTCCAAGAATTCAGGCTCTCCAAGCCTGACCTCTCCCTGTTCGCTATCTCTCACAGGGGTGTGTGAAGAGAGGCCCTCTCCAGCCAGCTGGACTATTGAAACCCGAGGAGTCTGTCTCTCCCTGTCTAGAAGAGTCTGGGAAAGTTCCTCCCCCACGTTTTGCAGTTCCTCTTCAGAATCTGAGCTACTCTGCCACTGCCTATGCTCAGAGGTACCCCTCTGTTTCATAGAGCTGAAGAATTCCATAATTTTTCCAGTAAGTTAAACACCTGAGCTAGTGTTCAGCAGAGCAGTATGGCCAGCTAAAGTTTTGGCATGGCATTCTTGAGATAACGGCTTTTGTACCTGCTGTACAGTAGCATATTAATATTGTGAAGTACCAGTACTTCAGTTCTTTGTGCAAGGGAAATGGGAGCTTTGTTTAAAGAAAAAAATGACTTAGCTGAGCCCCGCTTGTATCTGTAATCTCTAGTTTCCATTACAGGAGCATCAATATTAGGAAGCTGCCTTATACCAGCTGAGGCCATTTGTCTATCCAGCCTAGTATGTTTGTTCTGACAGCAGATCTCCAGGGTCTTGGGTAGGAAAAGGTTTTCTCATTGCCTGCTACTCAGTCCTTTTAACTGGAGTGTTGCCAGGGACTGAACCTGCGACCTTCTACGTGCAAAATGTGCTGTACCGGTCGGCTACAGTTCACAGAGGAAAAATATACACATCCAAGATGGTTGCATGGAACTATCATATCTTATTGTTACAGCTGCTGGCTGGCTATGTTAGGCCAATAGCCCTGGATTGTTAGTTGAAGTTTCACCAATGGGAGCTAATATAAACTCTGTCATGCCTAGATACAGCTCCAGCTGAGAGCCTCTCTTCTTTTACCAACTGCCACTGCTGAGGCCATTGGAGAGAGAGGAAGCAGCAGCTCTTCCATTGTGCTTATATCCAGTGTTATGACCTGCTGAGCTTTGTAACGAAGAATTTACTGCCTGAGTTTTCTTTTTCCCTCTCCTCCCCATCCCTCTTCTCTTTGTGTCATGTCTAGTGATGTAGGTTTTCAGGAATTTTTTCCTATCCAAATTAGGCTAATTGCATATGGAAAAATGTTTGGATGTACCAGAGAGTGATCTAATTCAGTGGTCTCCAAAATGTGGTGCGCAAGGCGATCCGTTGGGGTGCACAAGCCACTTAGTAATAGAGTAGTCTCCTGCTGCCTCGATGAGCTGCCATTGTGTGAAATGATGGCGGTGGCAGAGGCAGCAGGATGGGACAGGAGCTGAGAGGGAAGCTCCATGACATTTCTCTCTCGGCTCCAGACCTGTCCTGCCTCTGCGGCGGCCACCGAGAGCAACTGTGCCAGTCTGTGCCAGGCACGGCAGAGGAAGGCACAGTTGCTTGCTCGGCCATGACACTAGAGCAGCTGCCATCCTGCTGAAGGAGAGCAAATTTGTTCCAAATTTACTGACCTTTTCTGTGATGACAAGTGGCTGTCAGTATTATGTTACCTAGCCGATAGTTTTGAAAAATAAATACACTTAATCTCTCCCTTCAAGGTAAAGGTGACGTTTTAACAATCAGTGAGAAAGTAACTGCTTTTCAAAAGAAACTTGGCCTATGGAAAGAGCATTTTGAAAATGGATGTTTGTGTGTGATATGTTGCTGAAAATGATGTAAGTGTGTCACATATAAAAACTCTCATATCTGCACCCTTAAACAACTTGGAAATGGAATTTTCTAACCTGTTTAAAAATCTTCCAAATGAAGAGTTTCAGTAGGTTTTGAACCCATTTGTTAAAAATATAAAAATGCAACACCTTCCAGTTAGTTTGCAAGAACAACTGATTGACATCAGGAAAGATGGAAGTTTACTAGCTGAATTTCAACAAAAACCTTTGCATAATTGGTGGATGGGATTGAAAAATGAGTATCATGATTTGGTAAGCGCAGCCAACGATGAACTTCTTCCATTTGGATTTACGTATATTTGCGAAGTGTCTTTTTCAGCTATGGCAGCCATTAAAACCAAGTATCAAAATAAACTGAACTTGGAACCAGACCTTTGAATTGCTGTATCACAATCTATTTATTTATTTATTAAATTTATTAATTGCCCATCTGGCTGGTCACCCAGCCAATCTGGGCGATGTACAAAGCATATATTAAAACAGTTTAAAACAATAAAGTTCTACAATAAAATATTTTCTATAATACCCTAACCCACCCCAAATGCCTGCCTGAACAACCACGTTTTTAATGCATGGCGGAAGCTCATTAAAAAGGGGGCATGGCGGAGTTCCCTAGGGAGGGAATTCCACAGAGTGGGGGCCACCACAGAAAAGGCCCTCTCCCTCGTCCCCACCAGTCTAGCTGTCCTGGCTGATGGGACAGAGAGAAGGCCATCCGGGGCTGATCTTGTTAAGCGGCCTGTCTGGTGTTGCTGGAGGCGCTCCTTAAGATAGGCTGGGCCGGAACCATATAGGGTTTTAAAGGTCAAAACCAACACCTTGAATTTGGCCCGGAAAACAACTGGTAACCAGTGCAACTCCTTCAGCACTGGAGTGATGTGATCTCGCTGGCGGCTGCCTGTAATCAGGTGAGCCTCCGCGTTCTGTATCAGCTGCAGCTTCCGAACCGTCTTCAAGGGTAACCCCACATAGAGCACATTATAGTAGTCTATATCCAGGAAATAAAGCCAGACTGCTCACTTGAGGGAATGATCTTAAAGGCAAAACTGAAGTACTTTGACCACATAATGAGAAGACAGGATACCCTGGAGAAGATGCTGATGCTAGGGAAAGTGGAAGGCAAAAGGAAGAGGGGCCGACCAAGGGCAAGATGGATGGATGATATTCTGGAGGTAACGGACTCAACCCTGGGGGAGCTGGGGGTGGCAACGGCTGACAGGAAGCTCTGGCGTGGGCTGGTCCATGAAGTCACGAAGAGTTGGAAGCAACTGACTGAATAAACAACAACAGCAACAAAACGAGAGGAGACCAGGGCATGTACTACCAATGGGAGCAGATGGTTGGGAAGGAAGGGGCGCAGCCGCTGTATCAGATGGAGTTGATGCAGTGCTGTCTGGCTCACAGGTGACAACTGAGCCTCCGTGGACAGCTGGGAATCCAAAATGACCCCAAGGCTGCGGACCTGGTCTTTCAAGGGTAGCTGTACCCCATTCAACACTAGGTCAACATCCCCCAGCCTCCTCTTGTCTCCCACCAAACGTACCTCGGTCTTGTCAGGGTTCAGCTTCAGCTTATTCCTCCCCATCCAGCCACTCACCGTCTCCAGACATTTGGACAGGGATTCTACAGCCAACCTTGGTGAAGATTTGAACGAGAGGTAGAGCTGCATGTCATCCTCATATTGATGACACCGCACCCCAAACCTCCTGATGATAGCCCCCAGCGGCTTCACGTAGATGTTAAATAGCATCGGGGAGAGGATGGAACCCTGTGGCACCCCACAAGTGAGTGGCCACAGGTCCGAAACCTCCTCTCCCAGTGCTACCCTCTGGTACCTGCCAGAGAGGAAGGACCGGAACCACCGCAATATGGTGTCTCCAATGCCCAACCCCTCCAGGCGGTCCAGGAGGATACAGTGGTCAATGGTATCAAAAGCTGCTGAGAGGTCGAGGAGAACAAAGAAAGCGCATTCACCCCTATCCAGAGCCCTCCTCACATCATCCACCAAGGCCGTTTCTGTCCCATGCCCAGGCCTGAAGCCCGACTGAAATGGGTCTAGATAATCGGTTTCTTCCAAGTGTGCCTTCAACTGCACCGCCACCACCTGCTCAATCACCTTGCCCAAAAATGGCAGCTTCGAGACTGGGTGAAAGTTGTTCAGAACCTGGGGATCCAAGGAGGGCTTCTTTAAGAGCGGTCTTTTCACTGCCTCCTTGAGGGCTGATGGCATCACTCCCTCCTCAAAGGAGGCATTCACCACCACCCTGATCCCCTCACCCAGTCTCTCTTTGCAGCCCATAATGAGCCAAGATGGGCAAGGATCAAATAAGCAGGCGGTCGACCTTACCGATGAAAGCACCTTGTCCACTTCATCAGAAGGAAGAAGCTGGAACCGATCCCACAAAACCAGTTTGCTGCAGGCCGCCTCTTGCTCACTAACTGAATCCACAGTGCACAGAGTAACACTCCTTATCCGATCAATTTTATCTGCAAAGTGCCTTGCCAAGTCCTCACAGGAGGCCTTAGAATGCTCCAGTGGTTCTAGAGCCACTGGACCGACCAGGCTCCGGACCACTTGGAACAGCCTCCGGGACAGCACTCTGCAGACGCGATAGAGGCAGCATAATATTCCTTTTTTGCTGCCTTCACCGTCACGTGAAGGGACAACACAAAGTGTTAAACCAAAAATTTCCAAAATAATGAAGCATATTTCTCACTAAAAAATATTATTAATATTTTTAGTGAGAGCAAAAAGGTTTTTTGTACCATTAAGCAATGTTTTTAAAAATAATGTATTATTTCACCTTTATCTCATGCTTTTTTAATTTTTAATTTTTTGTGTATGTTTTATAATGTACACAGTATATTAGTACAGTAGTACATGTAGATCATTTTATATACATATATTGGGTGTGCGTGCTCAACATTTTTTTACTGATAGGGGTGAGCAATCAAAAAAGTTTGGAGACTGCTGACCTAATTCAGCATGATGGACCTGCCTGCTGGTGGGACCGACCGCACAGATCAGCGGAGCTTGCAGAAGGGAGTTGACCAGCCTGGTTCTGGAAAAGAGCATTTCCACTTGTTACCAAGCTTACTTCAAGAAGCATTACTTCCCTGTTGCACAAGTGGTGGGTCCTGCTTGTGCAATTAAACCAGCGGCCCCACTGGATACTACTCAGGGTTTTATTTGTTTTTAGTAAGCAACAAAGCCAAAAAAGTACCCCGTGTTAATTTTTTGTTCCAATACGCTACAAGTATTTGATCTGAAATATTGGAGGGGAAATTAAAGCACATTTAATATGATTTAAATGTAATATTATGTAGAAAGTTTAATTGGAATACTTGTAAAAAATGTAAAAACAATAGCATATACTTCCCTTACATTTGATTAAATTTAGCGTGTGTGTGCATGGGTGGGTGGGGAGATGGAAAAACTGACACTGATACATGTTAGCAACCCAAAGAACACTATGATATGCTGACGACCACTCATCTACAACTTTGAAACTGCCAAGCTTGCCTAATAGTGTAGTTGCAATTGGCATCCATTCATTGTTAATGAAGTTATGAAATGGAAAATTTTCCACCCCACATCACTTTTGGTTTGTAAGCCTGTCTTTTAATCTAGCTGTCTTATTTCTGTAGCTGTCCTACTTCGGATCTTTGTAAGTGAGTTGGCTGAAGTTGAAGCACTTTAAGGTGCACTGTCTCCCTCCGTGGATCTCATAAGGACCATGCTGAGTCAGACCAAGGGTCCACCTAGTCTATTATTCTGTTCACACAGTGGCCACCAGCTGTTGACCAGGGACCCACAAGCAAGGCATGAGCGCAACAGCACCCTCCCACCCATGTTCCCCAGCAACTGGTGTACGTAGGTTCGCTGCCTCTGGTACTGGAGGTAGCACATAGCCATCAAGACTAGCCATTAATAGCCTTTTCCTCCAGGAATTTGTCTAATTCCCTTTTAAAGCCATCTGAACTGGTGGCCATCACTACTTCCTGTGGTAGTGAATTCCATAGTTTAAATATGTGCTATGTGAATAAGTACGTCCTTTTATCTCTCCTGAATCCCCCCACCCCCAGTCAGTTTCATAGGATGACCCTGGGTTCTACTCTTTTGAGAGAGGGAGAAAAATGTCTCCCTATCTACATTCTCCACACCAGGCATAATTTTGTAGACCTCTGTCATGTCTCCCTTTACCCTCCTTTTTTCCAAGCTAAACAATCCCAGCTGTTGTAACCTCCTCTCATAAGGGAGATGCTCCAGCTCCTTGATCATTTTAGTTGCTTGTGTTGGACTTCCTGGGCAATTTTCCACTTACATATATATTAAATCTGATAGCACTGTGATCAGTGTTTCCGATTGGTTCAGCAACATTTACATCTCATACTAGGCCCTAGGCAATACCATTTAGGATTAAATCCAAGGTCGCCTCCCCTCTGGTCGGTTCCATGACCAACTGTTCTAGGGCACAATCATTTAGGGCATCTAGAAATGTAACCACCTTCTCGTGATTGGAACATGCATTTATCCAATCAATGTGGGGGTAATTGAAGTCGCCTATTACAACACCTTGTTTGGAGGCCTCCTTGATTTCATTTTCCATCTCAAGGTCACTCTGAGCTTTCTGGTCTGGGGGACAATAGCATGTTCCTACCACTAAATTAGTTTTGGAGCCTGGTATTGTCACCCACAGAGCTTCTGTGGAAGAGCCTATCCCTTTTAGGCATTCTAGTCTGCTCGACACTATTCCCTCTTTGACGTACAGGGCGACCCCTCCCCCAGTATGCCCTTCCCTGTCCTTCTTATAGAGTTTATATCCAGAGATGACCATAACCCCCTGGTTCTCTCCATTCTACCAGGTTTCTGTAATGTCTACTATATCCAGGTTTTCCTTTAAAATCAAGCACTCCAACTCTCCCATTTTGGGGCAGAAGCTTCTAGCATTTGCATAGAAACACCTCTACATAGTATCCTTCCCCAGATGCCTCTGGCGTGTGCATCTTTTGCTATGGGACAGTGGCCTCTTTGATTGGTTATTATGTTCTGCCATGTGCTCCTGGCCTATTTCCTTCCCTTCTACATTTGGGCAATCAAAAACATTTTAATCTTCATCCCTTTGGGATGATTGAACCTGAACCAGATGCTTCCCAGCTCCTGTCGGCTTTCCCCCAGGGTTTAGTTTAGAAGCTGCTCTGCCACCCTTTTTATGTTTAGCACCAGCAGTCTGGTTCTATTTTGGTTCAAGTGGAGCCTGTCCATCTTGTACAGGCCCGACTTGTCCCAAAACGTTCCTCAGTGCCTAACAAATCTGAACCCCACCTCGCTGCACCACTGTCTCATCCATGAAGCTCCTCAGCTTCACCTGTCTAGCTGGCCCTGCACCTGGAACAGGTAGCATTTCAGAGAAAGCCACCTTAGTGGTCCTGGATTTCAAACTCCTACCTAGCAACATAAATTTGGCTTTCAGGATCTCATGACTACATTTCCCCACATCGTTGGTACCAACATGGACCACGACCACTGACTCCACCACAGCACTATCTACTAGGCTATCTAGATGGTGTGTGATATCTGCAACCTTCACACCAGGCAGGCAATTCACTATGCGGTCTACACGCCCATCACAAACCCATCACACACCCATCACAAACCTACACGCCCATCATATCATTATGTGTCTAGTGATTGAATCTCCTACTACCACAAGCCCCTCTCTCCCTGGAGGCACATCCTTGGCATGAGAGGATATTTGTTCATTTTCTGAGGAATGGGCCCCTTCTAAGGGATCATTTCCCTCTTCCTCAGAATGATGCCCTCCTTCCCTGAGACCTGCATTCTCCATGACAGCAGAGGAGCTGTCACCCTGGGAGTGGGACACAGACCTGAAGGTCTCATCCACCAACCCCTCTGCCTCTCTTAGCTTCTCCAGGTCAGCAACCTTGGCCTCAAGGGAACACACTTGCTCCCTGAGAGCCAGGACCTCATTACACCGAGCACACACCCACGACTTCTGTCCAGCAGGTAGATAGTTGTACAGTCGTACATGTGGCACTCAGTGCAATACACTGGATAGCCCCCTTCCCCCTGCTGGCTTTCTACCTTCATAACTATTTTTGTTTGGGGGGGGGCGTTTCCCTGGAAAACCTAGTCGTTTACTACGAGAATATGGATAAATTATTTGTAGTTATTTATTTACAGTTACTTACTGTGAGTACTGAGTAAGGAGGGGAGAGTTCACCACCCTGGCTTCCTCGTCCTGTTGCTAAACTCACACAGCTGCTTAACTTGTGTGTTTCCTGATGCTTCATCACTGGGACTCCTCACGCTTGGATCTCATGTGGGTAGGCGTTCTGCTGTCAGGGTGGACACTGAACCCATAGAATCCCAGAGTAGTTCTGATGCTGAGGAAGAGCAGTCGCTCCTGGGAGAGGAGCGCGCTCCTCTTTCCCAGGACCAACAGCTGACGGAGATTCCTCCCACCCACATTCCTAGTTTAGAAAGCAGTCCAGGGAGTGACCCAGCACAGATAGCAGACTTGGTGGATGCGCGGCGCAGACGCAGAGAGCGGCGCCAAATGGAGGGCGCGGAAAAGAGGCGTAGTGCCCGGTTCGCGCTCAAAGAACGGTTGCGCCCAGAGGATCCAAGGGAAAAGGGGAGGGATTCTCCCTAGTCCTTATATTCAGGGGTCTGCCAGTAATTGCCTTTCAAACGGGGACCAACTGTACCAACTTAGGGCATAAGGATGCTGCTGCTCAGATCTAGTTGCTACCTGTAGATTTATTAAGTTGTAAAAGAAGAATAAAGCTTTGAAAAGAATACTTTTGTCTGTGTTTGGATTTAGCTACTGGATTAGACTGAGAGAGCCCTCCAAGGAGCCCTTGACATCTGCTGCCTTGCATGAATGTCAGTTTGCCTCCACTCAGGCTCTACTTGTGTATTTGTAAATGCAGTAAATATTATAAAGATGCCATAAATTTCCAATGTTCGCATCCAAAGGAAGCTGTAAACATGACACCATAACCCTCAATCTTCCCATCAATTGAGCAAGAGGGGAGCCCTAAGAATATAATCTGTGTAATGCTGCTAAATAAAATTATTGGGAATTTCTGAATGGACAAATGTTGATAAGTGGTCTGATCTACAGCTGGGTTTGCTATAAGGCAGCCTTTCATTGCCTATGGATTAAATTGTACAATCTGTGCAACATGTTGAGGGTACAGTGTAAAAACAACTTTATTTTGTTTGAGGAGCAGACCCCAGCTCTAAGCCAGGCTTGCATTCTGGTTTCATCAATAAAAGTAACACATGCCTGATGTCCCACCACCTTGCACTCTATATTTGTACTCCATATTTGGAAACTTGTTCAACTGACCATCATAAACTAAGTGGGAATGGTAAGATTGTGATCTCAGAACAGCAGGTGAAGTTCTTAAACAAGGGTAACACTTGTTTCCATTGTTTGTATTTCAGACCTATGATTTCCTCTCAGAGTTACCGTTAAGCCAGAATATATTTGCACAGCATGTTTGGATGGACAGTAATTGCTGCATAAGAAACAATCGGATGGAAGTCAATTAGGAGCTTGTATTCTGCTGGGTTAGTTTGTGTACTTGGCATCTCAGTTGCTGAGAACAAATTGAGGACATATTGCTGTCTTTTGTAAGTCAACTTTTTGGAACTCTTTCTTATTTCTTAAAATAATTTTGGAGCAGATTCTTCGTGCATGCCATTATTCAAAGTTAGAACTCGGAAGAACCACCTTTGCATGTCCAAACTTGTCCATTCAGAGCGATCATCATCTGAGGCCTGTTCCAGTTCTCCCTGCCTTCTGAGGTTAGGCTGGTGGTTGCTCGGGATAGAGACTTTTCTGTGCTGTTTTTTCGATGATGGAACACCTTCTCCAGAAATATTCCCTTGGAGCCTACTCTTTTATTCTTTAGTAGGTGCCAAGTGAAAACACTTCTGATTTCCTAAGCCTTTACTGAGTGATGTTATGACCTACTGTGTACAGCAGCTTTCCCCAGCCTGGTGCCCTCCTAAGGTTTTGGACTTCGGCTCCCATCAGTACCAGCCAGCAAGTCTAATGGGCAGGAACATTAGGAGCTGTAGTCTAAAATTTCTGGTGGGCAGCAGATTGGGCAAGGCTGATGTACAGCTATAGCTGTTGGAGTTTACTTAATGCTTATTATGTATGGGTTTCTTTAGGTGGATGTTTTCATGTCACTAATATATTTGTAATTGTACACTGTTTTTATTCAAATGGTTTCAATAAACAAATGTCTATTGAAAATTTGCCTCTGTATCAGTGAGATAGTTATGCTTGGCTTGTAGATGGGTGCCAATAGAAAAAGTGGATTTAAGGTTGTTGTTTTAAAATGGTGTCATTCATGTACATGGCACTTTACAGTGTAACGTAAATGAAAGACAGGTTGCTGCCCCAAAGAGCTTACACTCTAAATATGGACATTGGTGGGGATGGCATGACCAAAGCAGGATAGGATGAGGCAAGGATAATTGTGATGAATTTGCTCTGATGTAGTTATGCATTTTAAGGATTTATTTCAGTTGGAGATAAATGTTTTGGCAGTAATAGTGACAACAACATAATTGAATTTTAGGTGGGTTTTTCATAGGGTTTGTATTGCCTTGCCGCCTCTGTTTTGGAATAGTTATTTATTAATTAATTTTATATCCATCCTTTTCATTAAAAATAGTTGTCAAGGTAGCTAACAATAATATACATATAAAATACATAACAATTAAAACATAAAAACAAATCAGATCACATCAGTTAAAAACACATCAGTAAAAAAATAAGTAATTGATGAGTGCTGTTTAAAACATACTTCAGCATAAAAATCAGTTTACAAGCAAAAAGCCTGTCTGAATAAAAATGTCTTTGTCTGCCAGGGGAAGGGCAACAATGGTGGCGCTAGCCTGGCTTCTGTTGGCAGGGAGTTCCAGATAGCCAGTGAAGTTGTTGTAACAAGGGAGTTGCATGCTCCCTATAACTGTCCTCAGTCTGGCTGCAGCATCCTGGACCAGCTTAAGCTTCTGAACACTTCTCAAAGGTAGCCCCATGTAGAGTATGTTCCAGTAGTCGAAACAGGATGTAAGTAAGACATATGTTACTGTAACAAACCTGACATCTCCAGGAGTGGGCACAGTTGCTGCATTAGCCTTAGCTATGCATGCATATTTCTGGTTACCCCCTGGTTCAGTGCTGAATCCGAAGAATACACCCAAGCTGTTAACCTGAGTCTTCATGAGGAGGGTAACCTCATCTGAGACAGGTTGAATCTCTATTCCCTAGTCTACATTTTCAATGACCCAGACCACTTGTTTTGTCTCAATTAAGCGTCAGTTTGTTTGCCCTCATCCAGTTCATTAGCACCAACAGACACAGATTTAGAACTTGAATAGCTTCCTTGTATTTAGATGGAAAGGAGAGATAGAATTGGCTGTCATCAGTATATGTGTGGTTGTTGTTGTTCAGTCGTTCAGTCGTGTCCGACTCTTCGTGACCCCATGGACCATAGCACGCCAGGCCTTCCTGTCCTGCGCTCTCTCCCGGAGCGTGCTCAAGTTCATATTCATTGCATCCGTGATGCTATCTAGCCGTCTCATCCTCTGCCGTCCCCTTCTCCTTTTGCCTTCAGTCTTTCCCAGCATCAGGGTCTTTTCCAGGGAGTTTTCTCTTCGCATTAGGTGGCCAAAATATTTGAGCTTCAGCTTCAGTATCTGTCCTTCCAATGAGCACTCAGGGTTGATTTCCTTTAGGATGGACTGATTTGACCTCCTTGCAGTCCAGGGGACTCGTAAGAGTCTTCTCCAGCACCACAGTTCGAAAGCATCAATTCTTCGGCGCTCAGCCTTCCTTATAATCCAGCTCTCACAGCCATACATTACTACTGGGAAAACCATAGCTTTGATTAGACGGACCTTTGTCGGCAAGGTGATGTCTCTTCTTCTTACTATGCTGTCTAGGTGTGCCATAGCTTTCCTCCCAAGGAGCAAGCGTCTTTTAATTTCATGGCTACAGTCACCGTCTGTGGTGATCTTGGAGCCCAAGAAAGTAAAATCTGTCACTGCTTCCATTTCTTCCCCTTCTATATGCCAGGAAGTGATAGGGCCAGATGACATGATCTTAGTTTTTTTAATGTTGAGTTTCAAACCAGCTTTTGCACTCTCCTCTTTCACCCTCAACAAGAGGCTCTTGAGATCCTCTTCGCTTTCTGCCATTAGGGTGGTATCGTCTGAATATCGGAGGTTGTTGATAATTCTCCCGGCAATCTTAATTCCGACCTCTGATTCATCCAACCCGGCATTTCTCATGATGTACTCTGCATATAAGTTAAATAAGCAGGGTGACAATATGCAGCCTTGTCGTACTCCTTTCCCAATTTTGAACCAATCGGTTGTTCCATCTCTGGTTCTTACTGTTGCTTCTTGACCCTCGTACAGGTTTCTCAGGAGACAGGTAAGGTGGTCTGGTACTCCCATCACTTTAAGAATTTGCCACAGTTTGTTGTGATCCACACAATCAAAGGCTTTAGCGTAGTCAATGAAGCAGAAATAGACGTTTTTCTGGAATTCTCTTGCTTTCTCCATGATGAAGCGAATGTTGGCGATTTGATCTCTAGTTCCTCTGCCTCTTCGAAACCCAGCTTGTACTTCCGGTAGTTCTCGGTTCGCATACTGCTGAAGCCTAGCTTGTAGGATTTTGAGCATCACCTTGCTGGCATGTGAAATGAGCGCAATTGTGCGGTAGTTTGAACACTCTTTGGCGTTGCCCTTCTTTGGAATTGGAATGTAAACTGACCTTTTCCCGTCTTGTGGCCACTGTTGAGTGTTCCAGATTTGTTGGCATATTGAATGCAGCACTTTAACAGCATCATCTTTTAGGATTTTAAATAGCTCGGCTGGAATACTGTCATCTCCGCTAGCTTTGTTGTTACTAATGCTTCCTAAGGCCCACTTGACTTCACTCTCTAGGATGTCCGGCTCAAGTTCAGTGACCGCACTATCATGGCTATCAGGGACATTCAGATCTTTCCTGTATAGTTCTTCTGTGTATTCTTGCCACCTCTTCTTAATCTCATCTGCTTCTGTTAGGTCCCTGCCTTCTTTGTCCTTTATCATGCCCGTCTTTGCACAAAACATTCCCTTGAGATCTCCAATTTTCTTGAAGAGATCTCTAGTCTTTCCCATTCTGTTGTTTTCCTCGATTTCTTTGCATTGTTCATTTAAGAAGGCCTTCTTGTCTCTCCTTGCTATTCTCTGGAACTCTGCATTCAGTTGGGTATATCTTCCCCTTTCTCCTTTGCTTTTCGCTTCCCTTCTTTCGTGAGCTACTTGTAAAGCCTCATGTCTCTCCCAGCAGTTTTTATGTGTACATTAAAAAGCATGAGGGACAAGATGGAATCCTGAATAACACCATAGGCCAGTGGCCACAACATTAAACAGGAAGCCCCAAACACCACTTGCTGAAATTGCCTTCCAACAAGGAGGCACCATGAAATGGTGCTTCCAAGTCCCATCCCAACCAGGTAGTCAAGAAGGATACAATAATCAGTGGTATTGAAAAGCTGCTGAGAAGCCCAGCAGAATCACCAGTTTCCCCCACTCCAGTTCCTGATGTAGATAATTCACCAATGTGATTAAAACACTCTGTGTCCCATAAACAGGCCTAAAGCCAGATTGAAAAGGATCTAAATTAGAGGTAACATTTGTGGGCACATTTGGAGTTCTAAGGAAGTGCCATGGGCCCCACCATGGAATTGGTTCTTTTGGGTGCATTATTATGCACAAAATGGTTGCCATGGAGATATGGCCATTTGCAAAGTGGCTGCCACTTAAAGAAGCAGAAAATGGACAAGATCCCCAAATGGTGCAAATTTGGAAGACTTCAATACAAATTGGGAATAAATGGCCCAGTATATTTTAGGAATGAACTTGAGCACACTCCGGGAGAGAGCGGAGGACAGGAAGGCCTGGCGTGCTATGGTCCATGGGGTCACGAAGAGTCGGACATGACTTAACGACTGAACAACCACAATGTTTTAGGAAACTTCTTTTAAGGAAAAATTAGAAATCTTGGCACTATTAAGTAAATGATCTGTAGAAGAATGTCCAGGCAGACTGAAATCTTCTTCCACTGGGTTGTGGATGGTGCCACTTCGAGTTGCCTACCTCTACTCTAAAGAGCAATAGAAACAAAAGTATAAAATGCACAACACACAACTCACCAGACTAGTGTGATATTTGACACTGCATGTTATCTGTACATTTGTCATAATTGGGTGTGTGTGAATAGCTTGCAGCTCACAAACAGGCATCCAGATGTTAGTCAGCTGTGTTCTGTATTTTGATTTGATGAATTTTATTGATGACAAGAGCGAATCATATAGGTATGTTGATCCAAAAAAAGAGAGAAGTTATCTTTGCAGCAGTTTTTCTCAGCAAAGGAAACTTTTGTGAAACAACCAGATTCTTCTTCTTCTTCTTCTTCTTCTTCTTCTTCTTCTTCTTCTTCTTCTTCTTCTTCTTCTTCTTCATCTTCATCTTCATCTTCATCATCATATTTATGCCATGCATTTGCTTTTAAAACAAAGTCATTCTGAAGATCCAGAATGAAAATTCTGAAAATCTCTAGCTCTATTTCTTCTACTCCAGCCTGATATTCTCCAGTGGATGCTGCAGTTCACTCAGCCACCTAACTTCAGAATGCAAAATGAGGTCATCACACTCTATATATACTTCCTCCAGAAATGCCTTAAGCCTGGCTTGCATGAAGGCAGCCTGGATAGAGTTAATGATTTTTGTAACTAAATCCATTACAAATTTAAATCAAAGCACTTTGGGACAGAGTGCGTCTTGGTAAATAATGCGGTGATACACAACAAACTTTGGGAAAAAATTGCCTTTCCTGCAGTGGGCAATAAATCCACTGAGGCTGCCAGTCATTGCAGGAGCTCCATCCAGTGTGATGGATGACAATTCAAGAAGAGGCAAATTATTTTGTGTTGCATAATTTCTGAACATCTGGAATATATCCTCACCTCTTGTTCTTCTTTTCAGAGGTAGCACTTTCAGTAACTCTTCTTTCACAGAAAAGTCACCAAGTACCATGTGTGAAATAACTGCTGGCTGTGAAGTGGCTGTAATGTCTGATTTGTCAAGCAGAAGTGAAAACCAAACACATTTCTGCATATCACTTTTCAGTTGATTTTTCAAGTTTGGTTGCTCTGGTCTCAACTCCTCTGGTCACTGCCCTTACAGACAGCTGCATCTTTTGAAAAGATACAATAATTTCCTTTTTATTGGAGCAACCTTCAAAAAGTCTGTGACAGTCAGAAGTGTCTCATTCAACAGCTCCCTATCCTTGAAAGGTTTTTTCTTTTGGCAAATAAGCTTACAATTTTCTAAGATGCAGTCTTTAAAGCCTTTAGTTGAAACATAGGTTTGGTGAACAGTGATGGATGGGTTACTACTTTACATTTGAGTTTGTTGACCACCTTTTTCCAAAGCTTAGAATGAAGTGGATTGTTACTGCCTTGGTAAAAGTGCTGTGATTTGTCTGAAAATGTGGGTCAACGTTGTGTTTCTTTGGGCTTGCAACAGTTGCAGAGCAGATTAAGCACACACATTTGCCTTTCAAATCCAGAAATAATCATCCTCCTACGCTTTGTTGAAAAGATATGTTCATGATCTTTCGCAGGCTGTTTCACTCACTGTGACCACGGAAAATAGCAATAAAAAGCAGAACAGTTCAACTTCAACTTAAAAGTATTGCCATACTTATCAAGAAGTGCTTCTTAAGAACCACACTCTACTTATGTAGGCACATGCACGTGCACGCACGCGCGCGCACACACACACACACGTCCAGAAAACAGCAGAGTCAGGTAGTACTACAACTAAAAAGCATTGTGTGGAAAACCAAAGATCAATATATGTAAGTATAAAACAAAAATACCCCAGAACACAGTAAGTTGGTTACCAAATTAATAGCAAATCAGGGGAAAGCAGGTTTAAAGCCCTACTTAGCAAGGGAATCCCCTCCCCACCCCCCGTGCCATATCTTCCACACAAATGCTATGGACATAACACTCACTAAGCAAGATTCTTGGATGCAAAATCAAGAAATCAGATGTCAGTCAGGCACAAAATTTAAAAAGGGGCGGGAAGCACACCAAATTAACAGCAGACCAGAGAAACACAAATGGATCCAAGAGCACCCTTGAAAAACATATTCCAATCACAGACAAACATAAAAGTGGATTTGGCACTTTCCAACTCTGCCATGGCTGATAAATGTTGAGGGAAAGCACAGAGCCTTGGATCCTCATGACTTTTGAATGGGATCTCTCCTATACTATCATCAAATCACAGAACATATTTGTGGGCACAGAGGTGACATAATTTGAGGCTGGATTGTAGAGTATCCTTGGTAAAAGGGATGAGGATCCATGCCTTGAATTAATATTGCACATGAAAAGGCAATTTGCATACAAAAGGTATATTAAGCCAGGGCCATGCACAGTCAAACCTGCCATGGTGGGGTGGTGGAAAGAAGAGAAGGTACACAATTCTGGGGTCAGAAACTGAGGACATGCAGGGAAGGGAAAATAAGAGGAGGTTCCTACATTTAGCAGACCTTTTGATCAGCCCGTTTTGCTCTTGAAGAGTGAGTTGGGGCAGCCACAGAGATTTGTTGTGCCCCAGCATGGAGCTAGCTTACATCTTTCCCAAATAAGGAATTACAGTGGGTTGTGGGAGAAGGAGATCAGAAGGGAAAGAAGATGGGGAAGCCACAGACTGGGGGTGGGATTCCTCAGCATCACTGATTTATTTGGGGAGGTGGAGTGCTGCAGAATCATTCTTCCAGCCACTCAGTGCCTCTTTTGGAGGGTGTTCCAGAGAAGATTACCTCTCTTTTCAGATATACAATGTGGGATGGAGATTTGTTTTGAAAGTCATGCAAAAATCAAAGGTGCGGCTGCTTCCTAATCCATCTCTAGCAACAGTAAGAAGGAAGGAATCCCCAGCTGAGCTCCATATGAAGCAATTCTTGCTTCCTGGGCAGGTTAGCAAGGGAAATAAGTTGCTTGGCTGAAAGGACAGACAATCCACAATTTGAATTGGGTCACCTCAGTACCAGCACACCCATGCAAGCCCCTCAGGATACAGGTGAAACTTCTGGTGTGCCATGGCTGGTCTCCCTTCCCCTAGTTGCCCAGATGTTTTGAACTTGGGGAATGGGGTGTGTGTAGGGACAGAAATACAGTTAACTGACCCACCACTCCTTGCTGAAAGTCTAACCCAGAGATGCTTGAGAGGAGCCCTCCTTGTGCCACATTACCCACCACCATGAGGCATGTGAGCAGGGATTCTGCTTTGCTGCTCCAGTTGCCTCCTTCCCTCTGCTCATTTCAGTGGTGGTGAAGAGAAGCCCTCCTTGTCAGTGCTACAACAAGCAAAACCACAAGGCATGAGAATGGGGATTCCTCCAACCCCGCTCTGCCTGCCTGCCTGCCTGCCTGCCTCTGCTCATTTCAACAGTGCTGGAGGGAAGGTCTCTTTGTTACCACCACACCAGCCACCAACACCATGAGGCATGTGAATGAGGATCCCCCTCCCCCATTTCTGCTGCCTGCCTCTACACTTATGTACTGCCCCAGTCATGGGCTTCGAACTCTTAATTTACAGGTGCCAGGATAGTGATAAATCAGATCCAGGTTTACCTACAAGGAGTACTTTATTGAGTAACTTACAGCACACAGGCGTAACCAATGGTTGGATGAGACAGCTTCTCTGAACCCAGAGCCATGGGGTAAAATGGGTCTTATACCATACATGTTAGCAGTGAGGCAGCATGACAACAGCAAGCGCCACTAGCATTCATTCTCAGCATAGGCATAACAGTGCTTGGTCAGAAGGGACACAGTCAGAGCTTTCCCTCTACAGACACTTGCAGCTTTAAGACAAACAAGCCTCACTTCCCAGGCACATCTTGATAAAATACCCTCTAGCTTGTTAGTATGGAACGTGCTGAGGCTGCTCTCTCGGCCTTATCACTCTTTGACTCATCCTGGTAAATCAAGAGGCCTGTTAGGGAAAGCAGCAGCCTTCTGAACCAAAGTCAGAGAGCATTATGGATCATCCAAGCCCCTCTGCAACTACTGATAGCTTGGTTCAGGCCTGGGGCCTTACAGCTTACCCCAGCAGCACTTAAGAAAGGGACTGTCTTGTTGCTGCCACTGAGCCAGCATCAAGCATGTGAGTGAAGAAATACTCCATGACACTCAGATCATCATTAGCCCATTCAGTACAGAAAACCAGATTCAGAGTGTCCCCTGCTGAATGAGTGGGACTGGACATCAGTTGGGGTTGTCCAGTGGTTGCCATGGGAGGCCATGGAGTCCTAAGCCATTCTTGACAGGGTAGCCTTGGCATGTATGTTAAAGCCCTCCTGCACATCAAGTTGGGAAATTTCAGCACCATCCTGGCAAGCTCAGGAAGGAAGACTTTTGGGTAAGTGGTATACCAGCAGCATCCCTATTCTGTCCTGAACGCCCAGCTTCAGATGCACACACACAAAACTGGAAGACTGTGGCATAGGGCACCTGGTCAGGGGGATAGAATAATAATAGACCACTGCAACTCCCCCTCCCCTCCCCCTCCCCTCCCCTGTCTCATCCAACCAGGTCTCCCTGATAAAAACCAAGTCTGCTTGCTCATCCAGAATCAAGCCTGGATGGCTGTTTTCCCCATTCACTGACCTGGCATTCAGCTCATGTTGGTGAGTGGTCACCAAGGCCATCCAGGTTCTCTGACCTGAGAGACAGTCCAGAAGCAATCAACATCCTTTTGCTCTTCCTCTGCACTCTGCTGCTGCTCCTTGCTTCCCTCCATCTCTCCGACCCTTTTCAAAACCCATCTCTCCTGCCAGCAGGTAATGACCTGACAGCTGATAAAGATGTAAAATACAGACAGGCAATCTTTTTTTTGTAAGTATACTTAGCTAGGGAACATCAATTCCCCCCTCCCCTCTCTCTGACAAGCAGGGTGGCGTTCACCCTCATTCAACCCTGAAGTTCACCTTTTGGTGTTGTCCCTTTGGTGGTTATCCTGCTGCTGAAAACAGCATTTCTTTTATGCCCTAGCTCTAGGAAGCTGGTGTAATCCGGCAGCAGTTCTAAGTCAAGCCTAGGCCTCACATTCTGTAGGCCCCAGGTGCCTCTCTGGAGCAGCCACAGGTAAGCAGGCAGGCAGCATGGTAAAGCACGTTCACAATATTTCTGAGCAAGGTGGTTTGTTCTTCTCCCTCTCTATGAGGGAAGGTGCCAGTACTCCTAAGGCAGCATTTTTGCACTGCACCATCCCAGCAACGTAAAGAGTTGTAGAAACATTTATTTGTGGGGGAATGGAGACATATAATTTAGTAGATTTGGTTGCAGCTATGACTAGCATGCTATAATACTGGTCAAATTATTTATACTCCTTATGCAGCTTTTTAGGTGTGTGAAACGTAGGGAGGCTGACATCTGATATGCTTGGAGTTCCTTTAGGAATGAGGGGAGTTGCATATTTTACTTGTGAAATACACCTTTAAAAGTCAGTATATGGATTCCGGTGATGGTATGGGAAAGAATATTGATTGAAAAAGAGTGATTAAGAAGAAAAAAATGAAAATGGATTTGTGGTCTTTAAAAACACCCACCGTAAAATAATGTATTGAAGAGACAGCAAGTCTTTGGAGTCATGTTCTAGTTTTTAAACAGCTGAGTCATACAAGTGAATGACTCAGTAAGACAGTATTTTATTTACCCCTCAAGACAAAAAAGGATCTACCAACTGTAGTGTTATGTTAGTTAAAAACACTATAAAGCAGATAAGATTTACACCCTGACCAATAGGCTGTCAAACCTCAAGTGCTGGCAGGCTGATGGAGGGAGCAAATTCTGCAGAGAAGAAGAGCGTACTATAGAATCCTACAAAGAACCAAACCTACCAACTGTGATCAAACATGTTTGAAGGCACATTCCTGCATTCTTTTAATGTTTGCTTTTGAGAGATCCATAGAATCATATGGTTGGAATGGATTATGTTATGAAATAATGGAATAACAACTATTACTGTAATTCCATGATGCACACTTGTTGACTACTCTCAACCTGTGGTGGACACAGGCACTCCTCATCCCATGGTTTGAATTTTCTAACACGTGAGATGGTTTGTTCATGGGGAACTCCATGGGGAGATGCTGGTGGGTGATGGGGGTATCACTCAAGATTGTCACTAGATGTGATTAGGGATGGGTGAGTCAGCCTATTTCCAGTCCATGTCACTTTTGCATGTGTTCATCCAAAAATGTGTTCCATCCCAAATTAATCTGCAAATTTTGTTTAAAAAAAACTCTGAAAATTCATATTCAAATATATTAAAATTTGCCATTTCTAAAGATATTTTATCTCAAAATACACATATAAAATGTATCTTGATTCATCTTTTGAGCCAAGAACTGTGTTGGAACATTCAGGAAGTGTGAAAGCCAATGAATAACTAAGTTCCAATTTGCACATTTATCTGGGAGGTGTGTATCAGTCCTTACTCAAATTTACAAAGATCAGATTCCTCAAGCACCCCTTGGTGTGACCAACGCAGACATCCCTTTTCTAGGAGGATATTAGGACAGTGCAGATACATTGTGTTGTGGTTGGTGGGTTTTTAAGACCATGTTTTCTTGTAGCCAAATATTTTTTGGTTGTATTTATGTCTCCCAGAATGGGAGGATCCTCATTTAACTTTCCTGTTTTTGTTGGCTCACTCATTTGATAGTTTGAAGTGGGGGACTGTCCCCCTTCCTTTTGTCTTATAGGGGTTTGGGTTGGCAACTTGTTATTGATGTCATCTGTAGGGAAGAGTTTGTCAATTGCAGAGAGAGAGAGAGAGAGAGAGAGAGAGAGGTCTTAGCCTTGCTTCCTTTTGTTTCCTTGTACCCATTGGTAGTGAAGAGAATCCTCCAGTGTTATCTGTGTTGAACACAGTCACAACAAAAAAGATAATGATAGATGCTGTGTAAAATATCACATTGCTTTCTGGTTTTGGAGTGATGCTTTCTATGAGGATTATGCCCACTACAAGTGGGTTCTTTCAGGTATCAGGAATGTTTGGTGTGTAAAATTCAGGTATACACAGGAAATATAAACTAGCAGTAGCAGGTATGACGTTTTGAAAGGCAATATTTCTGATCTCACCATTACCTGTCCAACATTCAATTAACTTTAGATGGTGAGGCCCAGCTGTGTGCAATACTTTGGTACTGAGAACATTATTGTGCTGGTTTAAAATCTGATTGCACCCTTTCACCTCTCATCTAATGAATGTTTTTCTTATTCCCTCTCTTCTTCTGTCTGTATTCCAACTGCTCCGGCCTTTCTGTAAAAGTTAAGATTTTGTTTGGAATAAATTTAGGATGAATTGTAATTGGTACCCTTTACTTATTTATTTTACTGTATTTTTAATTTGCCTAATAACTAATGTTCTGTGAGTTGATTACAAATGGTTAAAGGAATACACATTTTTTTTAAAAAAATACTATACAAATGGTTAAAAGAAAATAATGCAAAATAACAAAAGCACAGGATATATAAGAACAGTTAAAATCTAAAATCCAAGTATCTAAAATGCTAAAAACCAACTATTCTGTCATTCGTACATTGCAGTAAGCAATGCAGGCAGATGCTCTTTTCTTCATATTTGAGATTGCTTTGTATAAGAGCTATTTGATCAAGACCTCTCTGATCTAGGCTTCCAAGTTGCAGGTGAACCTGCTAGAGCGATTGCATTAAAACTTCTTTGCACAGCAGCAGGAATAGATAACTTGTATTTTTAGAAAACAAGGGCAGAGAGCAAGCTCATGCTATGAGAGGAAATTGCATCTCTGAAGTCCAGGCTCCCTCCCTTGCACTCCTCAGGAAACCCATGCTTTGCTTGCTGACACATTTGTAGACAAAGACTTTCTTGATGCTTTTCCTTTTTAATCCTTTGCCTGTGGGCAAGTGAACTAATACTCGCTGACATGCTGGAAGCTAATGCGGAGGCTTTTTCTCCATGTTGGCAAAATACAGGAGTTCCTGACTGTTTGTGAAGGCAAAGGAATGTCTTCGCATGTCTCTTTCCCTCACCCCACTTTTTTGTGCTGTTTCTATGTCAGGAATTTGAATAAATTCCTGTGCCATTCGTATTTTTGTATATTTTTACGGAATTTTTTTTACAAATCATCATGGAGAGTGGAACATAAAATCAGATATTTATTGGAGGGCAATAAATTATTGTGACCAGTGCTATTGCTGCAGAAAATAAAATCTGGATGCAGATAGTTGTGGAGATGGCATTGGAGCTGGAGCTGGTTAGGAAACCTAGGACACAACACTTTCTTCTGTGGCTTGTGAGACCTTCACAAACCAGAGAACCTACTCCAGTAGGTTGATCTGGAAGAAGATATTAGCATGCCTTAGTCAGCCTTTGGATTTCTATCATTCCAAACAGGTAAAAATAGTAGGTCAGAATGTTATCCCTTTTGATCTTAGCCTCTTTTTGATTTGGGAGGCAGACATTGCCTTTTATAGAAGGGTACAACTAACCAGATAGTAGAAAATTGTCATGGCTGATATCATTTCTACTGTCAGGAGTGCCCTAGCTACCTCTTGCAGTCCCCACCAATAGCCAACTCAGGACACTGATGACGAGGATTCTTTCCGAGACTTTATTCCTTTATTAGTTTATGACTCTTTCAGATACTAATCACTAGTGACAAAGCAAGGAACAGCACTGGGGAAAGATAGCAGAGTAGCCTAAGCTCCAGGTAAGGCAGTTGGTCCCCATTTGAAGGAGAACCACAGGAAGACCCTGAACTTATGGGCTAGGGAGAGATCCTCCCTCTTTCCCTTGGATCCTCGGGACGCAACCGTTGTTTGTGCGCCAAGCCAACGCTACGCCTCCATTCTGTGCCCTCCATCTGTTGTCGCTCCCTGCGTCTGCGCCGAGCGTCCAGCAAGCCCCCCTCCAGCGCCCTCTCACTGCCAGGGTCACTATCTATCCCAGGAATGCTGGCAGGAGGAATCTCTGCCAGCTGCTGTGCTTGTGAGAGATGAGCGAGCTCCTCTCCCACGGATTGCTGTTCCTCCTCAGAATCAGAACTGCTCTGGGGCTCTATGGGCTCAGTTTCCACCCTGACAGATATTAGCATTCCTTAGTCAGCCTTTGGATTTGTATCATTCCAGACTAGTAAAAATACTAGGTCAGAGTGTTATCCCTTTTGATCTTAGCCTATTTTTGATTTGGGAGGCAGACATTACCTTTTATAGAAGGGTACAACTAACCAGATAGTAGAAAATTGTCATGGCTGATACCAGTTCTACAGGTAATACCAATCCTCTTACAAGTGAGTCCTTTCAGGTGACTGGAATGTTGGCTATATAAACTATTTTTGCATTTGAAGGTTTATGTGAATCCTCTTGATGATACAGATTAGAAATTGCAGTCTTTTCTACAAATTCTGGCCTCATCCATCAGCCAGAAAACTCAAGGGCCACTGGAAGCCTGCATCCTCTGCTTCACAGGAAGAACTTCACAACAAGGGGAGGCAAACCTGGTCTAATCCTTTGGCCAGAGAAAGGCTTTCCCCTTCCCTCTGGGAAATGATACCTAAGAATTTTATAACTAAGAACTAGTGCCTGTGTTTGCTTTCTTCTCATCCCCCCTAACCTGTTTTCCTTTTTTGTTGTGTCTTTTAAGATCGTAAGCCTGAAGGCAGGGAATGTCTTATTAATATTAACTGCTCTGAGAGCCTTTTTTGGCTGAAGAGTGGGGTACACATTTATTTATTTCATTTCATTTCTATACCACGCAATAGCCGAAGCTCTCTGGGTGGTTCACAAAAATTTAAACCGAAAAGTACACAGTAAAACAATACAAAAATATAAAAGCATTGAAACTATAGTATAGCAATACAACCAGAATAAAACCTAGCAGCAATGCAGACATTTAAAGTACAGATTTAAAACAGCAAAGCTAAAAGACTAGAAAGCTAAAATACTAAAATGCCTGGGAGAATAAAAAAGTCTTCACCTGGTGCCAGAAGGAATACAACGTAGGTGCCAGGCAAACATCACTAAGAAGCTCATTCCACAGCTGGGGTGGCACAGCAGAAAAGGCCCTCTTCCTAGTAGCCACCTGCCTCACTTTCTTTGGCAGGGGCTCATGGAGAAGGGCTGCTGAGGATGTTCTTAAGGTCCAGGCAGGCACATATGGGAGGAGGCGATCCTTCAGATAACCTGGCCACAAGCTGTTAAGGGCTTTGAATGTTAATACCAGCACTTTGAATCGGGCCTGGAAATGGACTGGCAGCCAGTGCAGCTGGAAAAGTACCAGCATAATATGAGCTCGTTGGTCGTCCCTGTTAACAATCTTGCTACCCTATTTTGGATGAGCTGATGTTTCCGGACCATTTTCAAAGGCAGCCCCATGTATAACGCATTGCAGTAATCCAGACGAGAAGTTATCAGAGCATGGATAACTGTAGCTAGGCTATCTCTGTCCAGATAAGGGCGTAGTTGGTATACCAGCCTGAGCTGATAAAAAGTGCTCCGTGCCACAGTTCACCTGTGCCTCGAGCGACAGTTCTGGGTCCAAGAGCACCCCCAAACTACCAACCGGAACTTTTAGGGGGAGTGCAACCCCCTCCAGAACAGGTTGAATATCACTTAGCTGGGCAGACGAACCAGCCACTAGTAGCACCTCCATCTTGTCTGGATTGAGTTTCAGTTTATTGGCCCTCATCCAGTCCATTACCATGCCCAAGCACTGATTCAGAACAGCCAGTGCCTCACCTGGGTTTGATGAGGTAGAGCTGGGTGTCATTCGCATATTGATGGCACCTCAGCCCACACCTCCGGATAACCTCCCCCAGCAGTTTCATGTAGATGTTAAACAGCATGGGGGATAAAATAGAGCCCTGTGGAACCCCATGGCATAATTGCCATGGTACAGAGCAATAAATCCCCAGCACCATCTTCTGGAATCGGCCATCCAAGTAGGAGTGGAATCACTACAGTGCAGTGCTTCCAACTCCCAACCCAGACAACCTATCCAGAAGGATACCATGGAGGATGGTGTTGAAAGCTGCTGAGAGGTCCAGGAGAATCAACAGGGTTGCACTCCCCCTGTCCCTCTCCCGGCAGAGGTCATCCCACAGGGCGAACAAGGCAGTTTCCGTTCCGAAAACAGGTCTGAAGCCCAATTGAAATGGATCTAGATAATCCGTTTCATTCAAGAGTGCCTGAAGCTGTCCTGCAACCACCCTCTCAAGTACCTTGCCCAGGAAGGGGATGTTGGCCATTGGCCTATAATTGTTAACGTTCTCTGGGTCCAGGTTAGGCTTTTTCAGGAGTGGCCTGATTACCGCCTCTTTTAAAGAGGCTGCACCACTCCCTCTCTCAAGGAGGAATTTACAACCTCCTGGACCCAGCCAGACATCCCCTCCTTGTTTGATGTAATAAACCATGAAGGGCAACGGTAAGGGTCGAGCACACAAGTGGTCGATCGGACTTGGCCAAGCACCTTGTCCACATCCTCAGGCCTCAATAACTGAAACTAATCCATTAAAACTGGACTGTGCCCTGAATGCCTCTACCAATGGAACTGCATTAATCGTGGTGTCCAATTCATGATGAATCGGAGCAATTTTATCTTCAAAGTGCCATGCAAACTTGTCATAGCGTGCAACCGAGGGTTCCAAAGTCTCTCTCCCTGGCCCAGAATGTAACAGGCCATAAACCACTCATAAAAGCTCTGCTGGACAACACTGAGAAGATGCAATGCTGGTGAAAAGAACTGTCTCTTTGCCACCCTCCCGGCCACAGAGTAGGCTAGATAAGGAGCTCTAACCTGTGTTTGGTCAGACTCAGCACGAGTTTTCCTCCATCTGCATTCTAGCTGTCTCCCCTCTTGCTTCGTTGCCCTCAGCTCAGGTGTATACCAAGGAGCTGGCCGGGCTCTGCTGAGAGGGAGAGGGCGCTTGGGCGTAATCGTGTCAACTGCCTGAGTCATCTCTGCATTCCACAGAGCGACCTGGGCTTCGACAGGAGCACCAGCCATACCAGCAGGAAAATCTCCCAGAGCCCTCTGGAATCCATCAGAATCTATTCGCCTCGGGGCGGACCATTTTAATAGGTCCCCCACCCTTGCAGAGGGGAAAGGCTGCCAAGAGTCTAAACCTCAGCAGGAAGCGATCTCACCATGACAAAGGGACAGATGTTAATTCCTCCATTTTCAGATCACCATCCTCCTGCCCAGTCGAGAAAACCAGATCAAGCCTGTGTCCTTTTACATATGTTGGGCCGATGACATGTTAGGACAGCCCCACGGTTGTCATGGCAGCCATGAAGTCCTGAGCCGCCCTGGATACAGTGGCCTTGGCATGGAAGTTGAGATCCCCCAGGACCATCATCCTAGGGGTCCTGAACACCAAGTCCGAGGCCACCTCCAAATGATTTAACTGAATCAGTGAATGAACTGTAATAGTTATCACACAGTTTGTAATAAAATGAACTAACAAGTTTACATGTGGTGCTTTAAAAATTACAACAAGGTGGGTAGCCTACTTGAATGGGGGAAGAGCTGAGACTGATAAACCTGCCTTTTATTTGCTGGTATGCACATCTGTCATTTCAATTGCAAAGTCAGGAGTAAGCAGGGCTCTTATTGCAGGTGAGGGAGTTGTTGTGAGTCCTCTTTTTATATTACATTATATCTTATATATGTTTTCATCCTCTATGTACCATTGTGGTGTATGACAAAGAGAATATGGGAACTGTCTACTCTCTCTCTCTTCCCCCATATATAAACTAAGAAGCAACAGCAGCTATTTTTTAGACTCCAGATTTCTTTGCAGTATTTGTCTATGGAAATTACTGCCTGGGCTAATGATCTGAAAGAGGTGTCCAGTGCGTAAGGACGAACCCCATTAGCAGTATTATAAATAACATCTCCCAGGCAACTTTATCAGTCTTAGACGCACTGACTGGAACATGCAGAACTTGGCAGGTGATATGGCCTGTAGCAAAAGACTCCTGTGGCTATGGTTGTGATTGCAGATTGGAGAAATAAACCATTTTCTTTTCTCCAAATGCTTTCCAGTTGAAGATGTTGGGGATATGTGATAATGAAGTGTGTGGCTGGAATGATAGGAAAGATTCTTTAACACAGAGACTGACACAAGGATGAAATACTTTTTGTATTAAATTTGCAATAGAATAGAAATTATTTCTCACTTAATTAAGCCTCACCAAAGATAATTTCTTATAGAAGCACAAGATTATCAGAAACGAATTGTTTGATTTCACCCAGATGTCAGTATGGAAGTGGGTTTAGAACTACTGTATCCTTGAAAAAGAAACAAAGGAACAGGAAACAATATAATGATGTGACTGAGATCTTATCTATACTGAATTTAGAATTTGTATAGTTCACATGGTGCATATTGCTTTTGTTTCTAATTCTTTTTTTTAATTACTATGAAATTAGAAAGGCACATAACTGTGGGTTCTTCGGGGCAATAAAGAAGGTGCCCTCAGGCTGTTTAGATGAGGTTGGTCTTTTGTTTCTCATAGATACTCTTTCAGACCAGTGCTTTTAAATCGCACAAGTGACGACTACTGTAGTTTAAAACATTATTAGGGCAGCGTTCTGCTAATGCAGGGCCACTGTTGTTGCCACCGCATGGGTCTTCAACTGGACTCTGTGGTGTACTTGGTCACATTTAGTGAGAATATTCCATTTATTGCATTTAAGTTGTACACCTTGCCACCTTCAGGCATTTTTGTTCCTCTGTAAACCAAGGGCTGCCGACAAAGGTCCGTATAATCAAAGCTATGGTTTTCCCAGTAGTAATGCATGGCTGTGAGAGCTGGACTATAAGGAAGGCTGAGCACCGAAGAATTGGTGCTTTCGAACTGTGGTGCTGGAGAAGACTCTTACAAGTCCCCTGGACTACAAGGAGGTCAAATCAGTCAATCCTAAAGGAAATCAACCCTGACTGCTCATTGGAAGGACAGATACTGAAGCTGAAGCTCAAATATTTTACCACCTAATGCGAAGAGAAAACCCAGTGGAAAAGACCCTGATGCTGGAAAAGATTAAAGGCAAAAGGAGAAGGGGACGGCAGAGGATGAGATGGCTAGAGAGCATCACCGATGCAATGAATATGGACTTGAGCACACTCTGGGAGAGAGAGGAGGACAGGAAGGCCTGGCATGCTGTGGTCCATGGGGTCACGAAGAGTCGGACATGACTGAACGACTGAACAACAACAAAACCAAGGGCTATTTGCTGAACAGACAGTGAGAAGGCTACTATATCAACCGTCAGGTCAGCCTTCTGTCTTAGAGGTAATCAACCATCAATATGGTAAGTATTGCTATCAATTGACAAATCCCTCAGAGCATTCAGGAAATACGTCAGACCCATAGGCCACAAGGGGGATTATCATAATAGCCACCCATGCATGTATAGCAGAGGTGGGCAACTGTGGGAGGTCCAGGGGCCATTTTCACCCCCATGGGCTGCACTTAGTGAGGCGTTGCACAGTATGTTGGGCAGCTCCTCCAAAATGGCAGTTAGCCGCTGAAAGTTGACAGCAAAACCACTCCATAGTGTACAGCTAAATTTGATCCTTGGAGCGTTTCATAGCACTAAAACCAGCAAAAGGGGGGATTTATATATTTTTCAGCTCTGCAGTGGGATGGTGGGTGCACTGGGGTTGGAGGCAGCAGGAGCTGCATGCGGTCCACTCCTGTTGTATAGCAACAGTTTGAACCCTAATCACAGTGGTTTGACCATGATAAAGTAAAGTAACCAGACCTGTATTGAAGCCAGTGCAGTAAAGCTAATCTCATGTGCGTGTGATCGGACAGTCATGGGGAAAGTGCTCTCTGGTCAAGCAGCAAGTGTTTTTCTTGTTGGTAAAGGTAGAAGACTGAGATTCACAGAAAGTTCTGTGGAATAGAAACATTCCACTTCCCTTATGTGTTCCCCCCACCCTCCCCAGCCCATAAGATTTTATCCTGTGTGGTTTCCCAAGAGAAAAGAACAATCCAGAAAATTGGTTGATACATACAAATTACTAAGAATTATCAAATAAATTTATATAGCAACAAAAATATAAGCATTGTAAATAATAAACCAGAATAAAAATGTTACAATTTTAAAGTCCTGATAAATACTTGCCCAGATTTCAGTAAAGTAATTGAATTTTAACATCTTACTGTATTTTTAATTTTAGTGGCTTTAACCCATGTATAAGACTCAATATGAGAGAGTGTTTTGAAAGGATTCAGATTAATGGCTCTTTCAACATTGATTTGGTTTAGCCAAGTTGCCAGTTCATATATGCTCTGAACTGGCAATCTTGGGAAAAGACCAAAAGACTTCCCCAATCTGGTGCCCTCCAGATATGTTGGACTACAACTCCCAACACCACCAGCCAGTCTGGTAAATGTGATCTGTAGTCCTGTGGGGTGATGGGATTTGAAATCCAACACATATGGAGGGCACCAGGTTGGGATAGACTGCATTATCCCATACTGTTGGATGAGGGTACTGAAAATCACTTGCCTCTGCATAGGATACCAAATTCCTTTAGACTGCTGCAATCCTATATACACTTACCTGGGAGAAAGTCCCACTGAACTCAATGGGAGTTACTTTTGCGTAGATATGCATGACATTGCACTGTTAAAAGATCCCATCTACAGAATGATCTCATGAGTTCTGACCTTTGGAAAGTCCCTTTGTCAGCCTGAGGATTGTACAAATTCTTAATAATAGCCACTGTGCTGGAGGACTGCAAGAAGAGGAAGAAGAGGAGCTGCTCTTGCTGCCAGGTTAAAAAAAGGAGGGAAGAAGGGAGAGAAGAAAGGTAGGAGGGTTGACTGGCAGTGGGGGTGGGGCAGTTCGGGTGGTGTGTAAGTGAGAGGCTTTTGGTAGCACTATGCCTCTGGCCCACTGGAGGCTGGTGCTGGCCCTGGCGTTGACTGTCTGTTTTCACAACCGCCTTGGTATGTGATCCCCCTAGAAAAAAACTCAGCCTGTGGTGAAGTGGTCTTGTGAATGCATTTGCTATACGTTATTATCAGTCCATATGGACTTTTGGCACTGCAAAAATAGCAGTTGGACTATTTGTAATGGCATATTAAACCAAGCCTATGGTGACAGCGTGAACACAATTGCCATGTCATTAGCTGGTGCAGCTGTAACTTGACACAGGCTGGGTTTTTTCACCATATCCAACAGACACCGGACCATGGTTAAGAAATCAAGATTGGGTCACAGTATCATGAGCTCCCTCCCATTTTTAGTGCTAACTCTCCCATCCTTCTTCCATATGGGTAATATGTCTGCATCAGCATTAGCCAGGGTTCCCATCCAGTTTGAAACTGGTTAGTTTTAATTTTGTCTAATATCATTGCTAATATAAACTGTAACTGTGATTAAGACTGGTGGGATTTTGCCCATGAGAGGGGAAGAGCTGGGGAAACAGAGCATGTCATCCCATGATATTTGATCTCTTACAGGTCAGAGATCAGAGTTTTGTTTGTACTGGCCTATTAAGGTAGTTGTGTGAATAGGCTCTGAGTTGTTATTCTATGCAGAAGAAATGCGTAGTTCTATGGTTGGCAGAAGGAAGCAAAGCAATTGAACTACTCACAGTCTCTGAACTGTAACGATACCACACAATTTCCTGCATCGTTGGTCCCTTTGGGTTGCAGAATTGGAAATGAAAGAGAATTAAAAAAAACCCCTTCAGTTAAGAAATTAAAGAAGCCAAACAGGGCCATGACTATGAATATAAATATTATCCAACTTCCTTCCTTCTCTGCTTTGGAAAAATAAAATGCGTGTTTTGCATATTCATGTCAAATAGCAGTTAGGTGTGTTTTCTATCACCAGATGGGAATGGCATTGACCAATGAGTTTTAAAAGAATAGCTTCATTTCTTCAGGAGTTTGATAGCGTGTGGGCTGTGTTCACACTACAGGCTATTCCTGTTCTGTTTTGTGCAGCTTAGTTTGTGCCATGAAAAGGACAAGTTTTTCTTTCTTTTTTTTTGGAATATATTTTTATGTATTTTATTTTTATAAATGAAATAAACAATACCAAAATTACCAACAGCCTAATCAATACTTCAATTTCCCAACAGTACAATATTCTGATGAAGACACCACAATAACAAAGAGAGAAGAAAAACGAGAGAAAGAAAAAAGAGAAAAAGGGGAAAAGGGAGGAGGAAAGGAAGTGAAGAAAAAAAGAAAAAAAAATTCCCTCCCCCTTAAAAAATTCCCTCCCACCGCCGTTGCTGAACTCCCCCATTGCAAGAGCACGATCAACATTGATGTCTGTACCAAGACCCCCGTTGGTATTATTACAGGAGCGCTTGCCGATGGCATCGACCTCCAAAGGAGAAATAAGAGAGCTGTCACCCCTGCCAGTACCTCTGGATTCTCCTCAGCTTACGCAGCCACCTTCATCATTGATACCAAGAGAATGCCTTGCAAGGAAATTCTCTCTGGAGTTATTTAGGTCTGAGAGGTCTGATTTTCCCTATACCGATCATTATGAAAGGGACAGATGCTATAGGTTGCGCTCACTTGTAAGGGAATATAGTAGACCTTGGCTACATCCACCTTGAGTGCATCATGCCTATAACGATTGGCGAGACTCTAGGGATTTCTGTCTGGAAAGAATTTGCTATCTTGGTGCTACCTCTCCACATTATGCTTGGGTACCAGAGGTGTCATTGTCACAGCCACTGCAGGAGGATTCATTCCCCCCCCCCCCCCCGCCACCTCGGTATTCTTCTTTGAGAGATCACTCTCCCACAGGACACAGAGAATCAACAGCCCCTGCAAGGCGTATGTGTCCGGATCTCCTCCAAAGTGCGAAACTTAGTACAGCCCCATAGGAGGGTGTTACATCTCCACAACCTGTAGAAGATTATCAATCTGATTCTTCTTCGATTTCAACAGTCCCTCCCTCAATATCCTCGCCAGATGATATGGTGATCGAACAGGAAGGTGCGTCCCCCTTGGAAGATCTTTTTCATTTTTCTGATCAAATTCTCTGGATGGCACAATCATTGGGGACTGAGACCCAACAATCTGCAGAGAAATTAGAAGATCCGGTTTTTGACGTCGTTTGTACTGAGGCATCAACCCTGGTTTCTATCTCATTTTTGCCTACTCTCTTACAAACAGTCAAGGATTCCTGGAAGGCCCCTTCTTCAATGTCCCCCACTTCAAAGAGTTTGGAAACTCTGTATAAAATACAGGAGAACGATGCAGGTTTTTTGTTTACTCATCCTTGGCCTCATTCAGTTATTGTTGAGTCTTCGCAAAGCAAGTCTCAGAAAATCTATGCCTCTCCAGCTGGTAAAGAGGGAAGGCATTTAGACCTGTTGGGGAGGCAACTCTATTCCTCCGCAGCTCTAGGGCTTAAAGTCGCCAACTACAAGCCGTGATGTCCTGGCATCAACTTCTCCTATGGGAAAAGATTGGGTCCTTCTGTGATTATCTCCCAGACAAACAGAGAGAACTGGCAAGAATTCTTCACGCAGAGACACTAAAGTTGTCCTGTCAACAAATCAACACCACACGACATCGAGTGGACTGTGTTGCTAAAGCTACGGTTGGGGCCGTAACCCCTAGAAGGCATGCCTGGCTCCGATCAGCAGAATTAACTCCAGAGGCACAATCCCGAATGGAGGACTTCCTTTTGATGGGGAAGTCCTCTAACGCTAAAACTAATGAGGCTATGGATGCCATATAGAAAGCAAAGAATATGGCAAAGAAAATGGGAATTTCACAAGCAACCCAATACACCCTGTATCGACAGAGCAAATGGTAGCGACAGCAACCTTTTTACCAACACAGGCAATATCAGGATTGACCTAGTAGTTTCTAGTCTCAGACACAGTGGCGACAGCAGCAAACAAACTGCTTTCATCCTTCTCGCCCAAAGGGGGACACCTCTTCTAAACGGAGGCTTTGACTTGGACCTACATGTAATTTCTCTTAATTCCATATGCCCAATGTTTGGTTCTGTCCTCTCATATCACCTACCTGTTTGGACGATTATAACCACCGATACATGGGTTGTCGACATCGTTCGAGTTCAGATACTGTATAGAGTTCGACGTTCTCCCTCCTCTCGGTATTGTGAAGGTTACCACCTCACTGAAGGTCCTACAGGAGGAGATGGAAACCCTTGTTCGAAAGGGTGCTATTCAAAGGGTTGTTCCTTTCAGGACAACAGACAGATTTTTTTCCTGCTACTTCACAGGACCTATTTTGGATCTTTGACACCTCAATCTGTTGATCCACATCAAAAAATTTCAAATGACAACTCTAGCTACAATAATGTCTCTTCTGACTCAAGGCGTCTGGTTCGCGGCAGTGGATCTCAGAGACGCAGATCTCCATATTGCTATTTGAGAAGATTATCAAAAATACCTCCGTTTCTTTATAGGCACAGAGATGTTCCAATTCACTGTGCTCCCATTCAGTTTGTTGATGGCTCCGAGAGTTTTTACCAAATGTGTTGCTTTAGTTTGTGCCTATCTCCGCACCCTTGGAATAGAAATTTATCCTTACCTAGGCAATTGGCTATTAGTGGCATCATCCAAGAACCTTCTTTCTCGGGCTGTCGTCATGATCAGAAAACTTCTAGATGCCCTGGGTTTTTCACTGAATGAAGACAAATCAACTTCACTCAGAGAATTCCATTCACTGGGGCAATTTTGGACTCTGTGATGGCTTGTGCTTATCTTCATCTTTATGGGCTGCATACACTTGTAAGCCTCACCAAAAGCCTTTTTCGGAATCGTATTATGACCGCCTTCCATATTCAGAGGCTACTTGGTCTGATGGCATCAACAGTGTATGTAGTCGCTTATGTGAGGCTCAGGATGAGATGCCTACAGAGTTGGTTCCTCCATGCATTCAGTCCAACAGACAGTGCCAGTCGGGTCAAATTGATGATCCCCAAGAAGGTGTTGGAAAGGTTGCTGTAGTGGATGGATCCAATCAATCTGAATCAGGGGATGCCCTTTTCGCTGCTGGTACTGACACAAATGTTGGTGACTGATGCCTCTTGTTTGGGATGGGGCACTCACTATGAGTCCCTACAGACTCATGGGTTTTGGCTTGAGGCTGAAAGACATTTACACATCAATGTCATAGAGCTGCTTGTTGTAAAAAAGGCACTTCAATCCTTTGAGACCCAACTTGTGCACAAACATGTCCAAGTACTGACAGACAATATGAGAGTCCTCTGGCATTTGAACAAGCAGGGTGGTACCTGATAGAGCACATTTGTAAGAATGACAGTAGATTTGTTGGACTGGTTCCTTGTAAGGAACATCACCCTCATGGCCCTCCATATACCAGGCTGAGACAATCTTTTAGCAGACTCTTTAAGCCGAACTCCTCAAGTATCTCAGGAGTGGCAGTTGGCAATGTCGTGCCTCAGGAACATTTTCCACAAATGGCGCACACCAGTTATAGACCTGTTCGCGATGGCTCAGAATGCTATATATCTCAAAGAATGCTCAAGAGGAAGACTGGGAAAGGAGTCTCTCAGGGATGCATTTCAACTTAAGTGGTTGGGGAACCTGCTTTACTTGTTTCCACCATTTCCACTGATACTGAGAGCACTACAGAAGATCAGGTGGGACTGGACAAACTGTATTCTGATAGCTCTACAATGGCCCAGGCAGCTGTGATTTGCCACACTAATCAAACAATCAGGAGGCCATTATTACAGACTCCCGTCGATACTATCATTACTGACAATGGACAGCAGCTGGGTCCAGCACCCCAACCTGCACACACTCAAACTTACAGCTTGGAGACTTCGTCTGCTGTAGCATCTCTTTCTGGGAAGGTGCAGCAAGTGTTAGAAGCAGCTCAAAAACCGAGCAGAAGACTTTCTTATAGAAACAAATGGGAGGCATTTTCTAAATTTCTAAATTTCTCTATCACGCCAACAGAGCAATCCTATAGAGAATTATTGTTATTAAACAGTTTTATTAAGAGAAACCAACAAAGCTCTCACTCTTTCCTCGCAGTTCTGCTCCTTGCAAAAAAAAGAAAGAAATGGTAATGACAGCCTGTTTCCATCCATGTGTTTTTTGTTCAGCAGTCGGAAGGAAGATTAATAGTTTTCCACAAAGTAATTGTTCTGATACAATATGTTCATGTGCCTTCTGTTGTAGATCTGATGTTTATTTTACAGTTGCTCCCAATCAGCAGTGAGGAAAGGTACATTACCAGTATAGATACAGTCTTCCCTAAAGTGTTATGCCCCATTCCATAGTTAGTTTAAATGCATAGGGCATTAAACTTGTATTTTAGTGGCTGTCTTGATATTGCAATAGATGGCCACTTCTCAGGCCATCCAGATGTAAACAGGTATTTGATCCATAGCACTGGTGAAATCTGAGATATATTTGCTGGACACTCTTGTTTACAATTGATCATGGAAACTGATGTACCTTAAGCACAGGTTCAGAATAGCCTTTGGCTTGATTGTCCTATTGCTCTTACACATTTTCCCCTTTAATTATGCAAAAGGACACTATTCATAGCTTATGCCACCAATACTCTGTTGACAGATTGCTAAACCTCATGAGTTCAAGTCAAATGCTGGTATAATTTCATAGGTTTAATCCTATTTTTTCTACTTGCTAGATTGTTATCATTTCTATTGGTGTCCTTGTTTTTTGTTACATTATTTTTCCCCATGTAAGTTTACAGGGGTTTAAATGTATTTTTCCCTCTTATTTTGTTCTTACAATATCAGTACAAAGATAATCCCATGGAATGTCACAATTCAAGATATATGTTGTTTTGTACAATCTATTTCAAGGGTACTTCCAGACAAGACTTTTCTTGTGCAAATGTCCTGTCTCATTCATGGAATTTTATTTGGGGTAGTAGTGACCAGACAATGTCATCTTCTGTTTGTAACTGTCCCATGTTTTTTCTACTGCTTCTCCTGTCTCTTTTCTTACTACAAAAATTCTACTACTACAAAGAAGGGAAAGATGGAATTGCTGCACAATGCCTTTTGATTGGTATCACTAAGAGCTGTCCATCTGGAAACTCCCCAAGTCTGAATTGTTCCTACCTGTATTGCTTTGATGGTTTGCGAACTCATCCACCCCACTATGGATTTAATTTCCAAGCACATTATCTGTTTTTCTCAAATTCTGTGAGATCACAGGATTGGGAAGGAGAAGAAGTGGTCTTTGTCTTCTGAAATGTTCTGAAATCATATGTTGTCCATTTGAGTTGGGAATTAACTTATCCTATACTAATAGTGTAGACATTCTCTACTTATGGATCTCTATGTAGCCAAAACGGCACCATCTATACACAAGACAGAGGCACCAGCAGGTTTGGGGAAAGCCAAAAATTAGCACATATTTATACCTTTTTTTGTGTAGAAATTACCTCATAGCCAATATCTACTGTCCCATAAATTAGGGCTCACAGTCTTAATTATCTTATTAAACATTCCTGAAAAATTAGAACATTAAAAAAGGCTTACACATACACCTTTTAGGCTAGATACGATCAATTTTGAATTTGAGAAGATAACTCCTTGCTCTAAATTTGCTAATTAAGTATATTACATTTTTCTGTGTATCAAGCTTTTTTATGTGTATACCTTACACAATATTTCTTGCTCATTAACTGATAAGCAAAAACTTTAAGTACACTTTTGACCTGGAATAATACAGTCTTATGCCTGCTCATTAATAAAATAACTCTGTGGCTCAAGTGATAAGGCTTTAACTCAGCATTTTCTATTTGGATACCATGCAAGGTCATTTTGACAACTATTTTTTTATGCCAGTTACCCAGAATTCATTGTGAACCTTCTTGTGTCTTTGTATATTTTCTCTTTAATACTAGTTTTTACATTTTCTAATTCTTAATTATTTATCATCAAACATTTGGCATTTGTATTTCATAATAAGACATCTTGTATTGTTTTAAGAGAGGTGGGTTAGCATTTTCTCAATAGTCTTTGCAGAAAGTCCAATAAAGCAAAATCAGCTACTTCCTAAAAATCCAGGACACCATGACAGCTCCTGACAGCAAGTATTGTGTATATGAAACTAGTTTAATGTTTTCTTATATTCCGCTTTGTGTTACCTAATGGCATATGCAACCGTTGCATGGTTGCTTGTTTAGTTTGTTGTTGTTTATTCGTTCAGTCGCTTCCGACTCTTCGTGACTTCATGGACCAGCCCATGCCAGAGCTTCCTGTCGGCCGTCGCCACCCCCAGCTCCCCCAAGGTCAAGTCCGTCACCTCCAGAATATCATCCATCCATCTTGCCTTTGGTCGGCCCCTCTTCCTTTTGCCTTCCACTTTCCCTAGCATCAGCATCTTCTCCAGGGTATCCTGTCTTCTCATGATGTGGCCAAAGTACTTCAGTTTTGCCTTTAATATCCTTCCCTCAAGTGAGCAGTCTGGCTTTATTTCCTGGAGTATGGACTGGTTTGATCTTCTTGCAGTCCAAGGCACTCTCAGAATTTTCCTCCAGCACCACAGTTCAAAAGCATCTATCTTCCTTCGCTCAGCCTTCCTTATGGCCCAGCTCTCGCAGCCATAGGTTACTACGGGGAATACCATTGCTTTAACTATGCGGACCTTTGTTGTCAGTGTGATGTCTCTGCTCTTCATTATTTTATCAAGATTTGTCATTGCTGTCCTCCCAAGAAGTAAACATCTTCTGATTTCCTGGCTGCAGTCAGCGTCTGCAGTCATCTTTGCGCCTAGAAAGACAAAGTCTGTCACTGCCTCCACGTTTTCTCCCTCTATCTGCCAGTTCTCAATCAAGCTGGTTGCCATAATCTTGGTTTTTTTGAGGTTTAACTGCAACCCAGCTTTTGCACTTTCTTCTTTCACCTTCGTCATGAGGTTCCTCAGCTCCTCCTCACTTTCAGCCATCAAAGTGGTATCATCTGCATATCTGAGATTGTTAATGTTTCTTCCAGCGATTTTAACTCCAGCCTTGGCTTCATCAAGCCCAGCACGTCGCATGATGTGTTCTGCGTACAGGTTGAATAGGTAGGGCGAGAGTATACAACCCTGCCGTACTCCTTTCCCAATCTTAAACCAGTCCGTTGATCCGTGGTCTGTTCTTACCGTTGCTACTTGGTCGTTATACAGATTCCTCAGGAGGCAGACCAGATGACTTGGTATCCCCATCCCACCAAGAACTTGCCACTGTTTGTTATGATCCACACAGTCAAAGGCTTTAGAATAGTCAATAAAACAGAAATAGATGTTTTTCTGAAACTCCCTGGCTTTCTCCATTATCCAGCGGATATTGGCAATTTGGTCTCTAGTTCCTCTGCCTTTTCTAAACCCAGCTTGTACATCTGGCAGTTCTTGTTCCATGAATTGCTGGAGTCTACCTTGCAAGATCTTGAGCATTACCGTACTGGCATGTGAAATAAGTGCCACTGTTTGATAGTTGGAACATTCTTTGGTGCTTCCCTTTTTTGGTATGGGGATATAAGTTTATTTTTCCCAATCTGTTGGCCATTCTTGTGTTTTCCAAATTTGCTGGCATATGGCATGCATCACCTTGACAGCATCATCTTGCAAGATTTTAAACAGTTCAGCTGCGATACTGTCATCTCCTGCTGCCTTGTTATTAGCAATGCTTCTTAAGGCCCATTCAACCTCACTCTTCAAGATGTCTGGCTCTAGGTCACTGACCACACCGTCAAATCTATCCCCAATATTATTATCCTTCCTATACAGATCTTCCGTATATTCTTGCCACCTTTTCTTGACCTCTTCTGCTTCTGTTAGGTCCTTGCCATCTTTGTTTTTGATCATACCCATTTTTGCCTGGATTGTTTAGTTTACTGTGAGTAAAATCCTTGGTTAAATCTCAGTTATTTTTATCCACACAGAGCTCACAAGTGACTCAAACATCTCTTTCCTTTATGCAGATTCTGCATAGTTTGCATTTATTGCTGAAATAAGTGCTGGTCTTCATCATATGAGGAACACCCATCTTTCCTAACAGTTCCTTTCTTCATTTTTTTGCGGATGAAGTACATTAAATTTTAATCCAGTCATCTGCTTCTGTATGGGCACACTGACTCTATCTATCCCTTAGACAGCTCAATTCTGGCACAATGGAAGCCCTGTGGGTGAATGGTTCCCAAGTCTGGGAGATAGGCTTATTTCCTTTTTGTTGCACTCCCCCTGAAAGATCAGGTTCGTAGTCTGGGGGTACTCCTAGATCCATCGTTGTCACTGGAGGCCCAAGTGGTCACGGTGGCTTGGAGTGCCTTTTACCAGCTTTGGCTGGTTCACCAGCTGCAGCGTCTCCTGGACAGGGATGGCTTGACCACGGTGGTACTACCATTAGTAACCTCAAGAATGGATTACTGCATTGTGCTCTCTGTGGCGCTGCCCTTAAGACTGGTCCGGAAGCTGGAGCCAGTGCAGAATGCAGCAGCTCAACTGTTGTCAGGAGCTGCCCCTTTTCAGCATGCAACCCCTTCGCTAAAGGAACTGCACTGGCTGCCTATTCGCTACTGAGCCAGGTTTAAGGTATTAGTACTAGTGTACAAAACCCTAAACAACTTGGGACCAGGATACCTGAGAGAGCGCCTCCTTCCTTACCAACCTGCCTGGTCACTGAGGTCATCAGAGGGCATGTTCCTGGTGGCTCCACATGGACCTATGGCCCGGTTGGAGTCTACCAGGAAAAGAGCCTTCAGTGTGATGGCCTCCTTCCTGTGGAATTCCCTGCCTTTGGAGGTCAGGAAGGAGCCAACATTGTGTTCCTTTTGGTGCCTCCTGAAGACACTGTTATTTCGAGAGGCCTTCCTTGAGTGACCAGCCATGGTTTATTAAATTCACATTAGAATTTGTGTTTTTAAAATGTTTTAACTGTTTTAACCTGATGTTTTATTCTTTTAGCTTGAAGTTCACCGCTCCAAAATCTTTTGATGTGGAGTGGTATATAAATATTGTAAATAAATATATTTTTTTAAAATGCTGCATTTATAGACCATTCAGAATAGCAAGTGTTAGTTAAAGATAGCTCCTTCTGGTGCCAAATCCTGGTAAAATTTACTAGATACTAGTGAGAACTGGTTTCATTGATATTAAATCACAGAAATGTTTCTTCTTGTGTTTTACAGGGTTATGACTATCATACTTCATTCATGACTTTAGGCACTGTTGATCTTTTTGGAATAATTTGTAAGGCTTTAAATACTTATTTGAGAAATGTGTCCAAATAAGTGGATCTGTGACATAATATGTGAGATTTGCCCATTGTGGTTGGCTTATACAAGAAGTTAGGTGGTCATCAGCTTGAAGGTCATTGTTGAATTCATAATATCTTACAAAGAGTAATGCGTCTTTGGTAAACAGAGTAATGCTTGATTTTGTATGCAAACAAGGAGAGCATTGAGCAAGATCTCCATTCATAAACCTAAGTCTCTATTACCATAATCCACTTTTTTTTTTTACCTTGATCTTGTCAGCTCCTGGCAGCAATGACAGTACAGAGGTGTCCAAGGTATAGATTTATGACTTTGTTTTTTCTCTTCTCTCTCTCTCCCCACCACCCCATCTCTCTCTGCAACAGAGTGAGTGATTTGATAGAAAAGCCTCATTCATTTTTCATGCTCAACCAGCAGTGCAGCTGTTGACTGTGTTGGCAGTTTTCTTGATATAAATTTAGAAAGACAACAACCGGTAAAAGGGCGAATTGGGAGACTTGAAACTATCCTGTTTTTTCTGCTCCTGCCCTTTCTGCTAGCACATTGGGACTTTCACTAGTTTTCTCAAGCTCTGTAGTTTTCTCCCTCCCCCGCCATTTTTTAAAAACTTGTCCTTCCTATACAGACACAGCAATTTGTCCCAGTAAGGGGTTCATTGTGATGTTTTTCCACATAGTGTAGATGATAAAGCTTCATTCATTCCAGTATGTAACTCACTCATGCCTGACTAACACAAAGACAATACCTAGACATGATGTTAATTGTGAATGGACTGTAGGAGCAGGGAAGGGGGAGTTTTAACTTTTTTGCTCCATACCATGGTCTCAACTAAGTCCCTGGGAAACTGCTATTTGCATTTCAAGGAAAGCTCCCATTGGTGCCAATGCAAATATAATCCTTGGAGAGGTGTTTTTTTATGGAACTGTGGCAGAGAGAGAGTTAAACTTCCCCTACTTACCCCCAGTAGTCCTGAGGCTGCTCAGGCTTTCCTCTAGCTCCTATTTACAAACCAAAAAGGGCACCCAGCTTCTTTGGCCCCAGCTTGCCTTTCAGAACAGCTTTGCAGATAAGTTCAGAAGTTATTGGCTCACAACAGTTTTTACAAACTCACCTGTCCATGTGGACTTGGATTTAAAAATACTTCTCAAAATCCAGACAAATGTTCTTAGACCCTTAAAAATTATAGGTAATGATGAGCTATTTTGGGATTTCAGCATTAGAAAGCAAAGGAAAGACACATTCGGCAGTTTTCCTACCTTGAGGTAACTTCAAAGAGGAAAAAACAACAAAGACTTTTGACACTTTAATGACAAACAAATGTATTGTGGCAAAAGCTTTCCTGGACTAGAGTTCACTTCATCAGATACATGAAGTGTTGTTCTCCATTGGCATATATACACATGGGTTTTTATAACTATTTTTTCTCTCACTAGTGTGTGTGTGTTTGTGCGTGTGTGCGCGCACACACTCATTTAAAGCACCTTTGCCCTGCTCTTCAGCCAAAAAAGGCTCTCAGAGTTGCTTACAAAGACTAACAAGAAGCAGTCCCTAGCCTCAGGTTTATAATCTAAAATGCACAACATAAAAAGGAAAGGCTTTGGGACTTCTTAGGAAGTCCTTAGATGGGTTCTTTCTGGCAGGGAACAGCAAAGCAACAGCTTGCTTGGATGATACGGAGAGAGATGGGGAAGAGAAGCACGAAATTTTCTCCAGGCAAGTCTGGTACACAGTGTCACTGTTTTACTGGGAGGAGGGAAAAGAGGAGAGCCACCCCCCATGACATGGGAGAGGCCCCTAAGTGACCTTGGTGGCAGTTCCTAGATCCAAAGTGGCTCTTGTTTGAAAAAAACTGAAGATTGCTGTAGTTAGACCAGGCAGCAAGGTGATAATCCTAATCAAACTATTGCATGCTTTTGGTATGGCTGATGGGAGTCCTCTGTGGGACAAGAGATCAGCATTGCTGCCTGCCTGCAAATGGTAAAAGTCTTTTAGCACGATGCAATTAAAAGCTACTGACAGTTATATTCATGCCTAAAGCAGTTGCATCTCTCTGTAGAGTGGAATATTTTCTAGAGCGTATTGAACATTCTGGAATAATGTGTGTGTGCCTATATTTTTGTTAATAAACTATTTGCATCCTGAGAACCTATTTCTCTTCTTTGTGACCTATATAAGGCAAACTGGCAAATACTGTCTTGTACTGTATTAATCTTTTAAATTCATAATGACTAGTGACAAAAACTCCTTGAATCTGTATAAAGTTTCATAGTGATATTAATAAATTGGTTGGTGAAACTGTACATGGGCACTAGTTTTGGGAATACCAGTGTACAGGCATCATCAAAGTTCCAGTCTTTGAAGAGCTAATATTTGTCTCTTAAGCACTTCTGTAATTAAAGTTCTTGCACCAATAATTACACTGTGAGGATCTGACTAGGGAGTCTAATGAATCAAAGGTGTCTGACAATTGAGATTGTCCTGGATAATTAGTCCAAAGACTTGCTTTGTTCTGATTCTACAAAAAGCCTCAATCTTCACACCTCACTCCCTCTAGAGGATGTGCTTGGTAGTAGTATAATAATTTTGTAAGATGCAGAGATGCAGTATATAGTATGCTTTTAGTTTAAACAAACAAACAAACAAGAAACATTAAAGCATTTTCTAAAAATATAAAAGTAAGACCTAAATTCCCAAATTATAATGTATATATTTTCAGCGGAGGTCAGTAGAACTTTTGAAAGCATGGACCATGTCTCATTCATACAATTTGGGTTGTATCCTATGTTAGTTCTACTTAGGGTAGATCCATTAAAATGAATGAGACTGAGGTTGGTCATGACCAACCTCAGTTCCATTCATTTTAATGGGTTTACTCTAAATAGGACTAACATTGGATACAACCCTTTGTTTCCTTTGTTATCTATTAAACTTATGCTCCTTTCCCCCTTTATTTCCAGGCACAAAATAGAGAAAATGGTGTTTTTTAAAAAATACTAGATCAATGTCTGATGAGCAGTGATGTACTACAGTCAGGGCCAGAAATACTGGAACAAGGATAACTGTTTTGGCAGTTGGCCTCTGTATACAACCACATTGAAGTTGAAAGGAAACACACCCAGATGGGAGCGAAGTCAGGACTTTCAGCTGTAATTCAAGGGGTTTGACAAAAGTGGGGCACTAACCATTCAGGAGGTACAGCCAGTGGCATACCCCCCCCCCCATCGTTGGTGGCTCATAAGTAATGGAACAAACCAACATCATTTCAAACTTAAGGGCCGCCTTTAATACCTGGATGAAAATCCATTGCAGTCAATGACTGCCTGAAGTCTGGAACCCATGGACATGACCAAATGCTGAGTTTCCTCCCTTGAGATGCTTTGCCAGGCCTTTACTGCAGCTGCCTTCAGCTGCTGCTTGTTTGTGGGTCTTTCTGCCTTCAGTCTTGTCTTCAGGAAGTGAAAAGCATGCTCTATTGGGTTGAGATCAGGTGACTGACTTGGCCATTGAAGAACATCCCACTTCTTTGCCTCGAGAAACTCTTGGGTAGCTTTTGCTGTATGTTTTGGGTCATTATCCATCTGCAGTCTGAAGCGGCGCCCTATCAGTTTGGCAGCATTCGGCTGAATCTGAGCAGAAAGTATAGCCCTATACACTTCAGAATTCATCCTGCTGCTTTTATCAGCAGTCAGGTCATCAATAAACACCAGTGACCCGGTTCCATCAGCAGCCATACATGCCCATGCCATAACACTGCCTCCACCATGTTTGACAGATGATGTGGTATGCTTTGGATCATGAGCTGTTCCTTTCCTTCTCCATACTTTTCTCTTCCCATCATTCTGGTACAAGTTAATCTTGGTTTCATCAGTCCAAAGAATCTTATTCCAGAACTGGGCAGGCTTTTTTAGGTGTTTGCTGGCAAAGGCTAATCTGGCCTGTCTGTTCTTGAGCGTTACCAGTGGTTTGCACCTTGTTGTGAAGCCTCTGTATTTATATTCATAAAGCTGTCTCTTGACTGTAGATGTTGACAATGACATGCCTACCTCCTCAAGAGCATTCTTGACCTGGCTAGATGTTGTGAAAGGGTTCCTCTTCACCATGAGCAGAATTCTGCGGTCATCTACTTTAGTTGTCTTCCGTGGTCTTCCAGGCCTTTTGCTGTTGCTGAGCTTGCCAGTTAATTCCTTCCTTTTCAGGATGTTCCAAACTGTTGTATTGGCCACTCCCACTGTTTTTGCTATCTCCCTGATGGGTTTATTTTGTTTCCTCGGCCTAATGATGGCCTCCTTCACTCGCATGGACACCTCTTTGGACCTCATGTTGGGAGTTCCAGTGAACAGCTACCAAATGCAAATGTAACACTCAGAACTACCTCCAGGCCTTTTATCTGCTTGGTCATGGGGTACCCAGGAAACAGGCCACACCTGGCCATGCAGCTACTTCTCAGCCGTTCATTCCATTACTTATGAGCCACCAATGATGGGTGTGTGAGTATGCCACTGGCTGTCCTTCCTGAATGGTTAGTGCCCCACTTTTGTCACACCCCTTGAATTACAGCTGAAAGTCCTGACTTTGCTCCCATCTGGGTGTGCTTCCTTTCAACTTCAATGTGGTGATGTACAGAGGCCAACTGCCAAAACAGTTATCTTTGTTCCAATGTTTCTGGCCCTGACTGTATATGGTCTCTTGTTTTAATAAACATTTGGGTTTTTTGTTTTGTTTGATTATACTGTTTGTTTTTAACAGAGGACTACTAGGGCAGCAAAACTATAATGGCTGTTTTCCCATTTTTAAAAAACAATCTAGAACAGCCATTATTGTTAATTTGTCCCAGCAGCTATCAATCTGCTGGGAAACCTGTTACGTACCTAGCATAGTCTAATCTGGACTTCCCCAGCACAGTGTCGATGAGGCTTTTCTGCCCCTTCCAACTTGCAATTGCTTTTTTCAGTCTTAAGGGTGGCTGGGTTTGCTGCAAAGATAATCACCAGCTGAGGTTCCAGCAGCCCCCCATATTCCTTTCTCCAGAATGCCTCTGGGCCCACAGGGGAACCCAACTGGGTGGATGGGGAGGGAAGGGTGACCCAAATGTGGTGTAGAAAGCAGGATGCAGGGGAGATGTGATTTGATTTGTGTGTTTGCAGTGTGGGGTGTGCAATTCTTCACAGTTCCTGTGCATCACACGTATGAGTTCCATGTCTGCTCAGAGTCTTCTTTGGAATATTCTAGAGTTTTTGGTAGGAGCCTGCTCCCATCCTTACTCCTCATGGTCAAAGGACATGGCTCCTGCCTTTCCCGCTTAGTTCCATTCTAACTGCTGTAGCAGAAGCATCATTAGGAACGTTCTCCATTTCTTTGCTAAATGGGTTTGCCTCTTCATTTGCTGCATTGAGCTTCATTCTCATCTTCCACCTTTTTTTAGTTTTGTTTTTATTCTTCCTTTTTTCCTTGCCTTCCTGTCTCATTGTAGTGCTTGAATTGTTCTCATTGTATCTGCCTTTGGGTACCTCATTTTCACTGTAGTGCTTATGGCCTTGAAGGTCCATTTCCAAAAGTGTCCCACTTGCAGGAGCAAGTTGCCTTCTGTGGATGCTCATTCCTTGTGTCCAACCATTCTGGGAGAAGGTTATTATAGTTTTTATAGTTGCCTGCATTTGTCAGAGTTTCACCAAGCAGGCAAGCAGAAATCATTTATTGCGTTTGAGGGTGCTTCTCTGGGAGCAGGCACTCCAGACAGCTGATAGTGAGTCGAAACCCAGAACTGGCAAACATCAGCTATGTAGCATCTGTTTATCACTGGCACCAGCTATGTCCTTGCTGGCCCCAATCTTTGGAAAGTTGACCTCTAGAACAAGCTCAAACCTGCCTGCTGTGGAGCTGACCGTTTCCTTGGTACTGGTTGTATCCATGTCTTCAGACTTGATACCAAATCTGATCCCAAAAATGTTGTTACCAGTTTCGACACTGACTCTGATACTGAGTTCAAACTGAGCATTAAAGTTCAGGTTAATGTGGCTGACCTCCAACCTCTCCTACACCAATGAGATCTATGGGTTTGGAAAAAATGAAGAGAGCTAAGGCTAAGCATTCCTTACTTCAGTATCACATGAGAAGGAAGAGAATCAGTAGCCACAGGAAAGTATGGTATAAGTATTGATGGTGCAGTTGGCAATGGGACTGATGATCCCCCCACCCCGGTCCCATCATTGCTTTCATCTCCAATACTGGTACTGGATAAGATATGCCAAGTACTAGATCCTATCCTTTGCATGAAGCCCAGATTATTGGTAATGCATTGGAGAGAGAAATTGATCAGAACTCATGCTCCAGCATGAATGGTGACTGTCTCAGTCATCTGGGGAGTGATTGTTTTGATGGAGAACTCCAAGATTACATTGTAACTCCCTGGAATCTTGCTACTCCAGGGATCCTGACTACTCATACTCTGATAGACATTGCTGGGACATGGTTTGGAGAAAGCTGGTTCATCATGTTTACTCTCATTCTCCCATCTTATGGTGGAACCACCGATTGCCCTGTTTCTGGGGCTGGGAATCTTCCTACCACTCTGAACAATCCCTGGTATTATGAGCCATATCTGAGCCAGGAATGGGACTGTATTGATCCTATTGCCCATGCTTACCTTAGCTATACTATGACCATAGGGCCCATCACCATAAAGTCACCTCCACTGTATCCAGACCGCCTGATGTGGACTTTTCAATTTCATGGGCTGCTCTAAAGGTGACTACATCCCTTACCTCAGCGTTATTCACCATACCTGCCCCATATGGTAGCACCTACCTCATCCATCTTTACACAAGCTGCACTGTCCATCTCATCATTGGACTCTACAGAAGTTGCACCTTTCATATCCTTGGTACTGACACTGGTAGTACTGAAAGTAGCACAATTGTCACGATTCCCTTGGCCCCCTCTTTCCTTAAGCATTCACAAACACACAAAAGGAGAGGCTTCAGTCTCAATGCCTTTAATTCATTATTCACAGGTTCGTTACAGATGCAAATCCTTGAAGACTCTCTGGCTACAATGGAATGCCTCCAGGGGATTCAAATGGGATCACCGAAAGTTGCCTGCAGTTTGAAAGGGCAGCGATCTGGCTAGGCTAATTTAGGGAGGGAGGTCCCACCCCTTGCATGCTGCTTCCCTGCGTAGCCTCTCATGCATCGCTAACCGTTTCGACCGTCTGAGCTCCGCCCCTGACATTTCCCTCTTAGCTCTGCGTCTCTGCCTCACATCTCTTAGGTCACAGCTCTCAAGCTCCTCCTCCTCCTGCACACTGCTTCTCACAGAAGGGGGTAAGGAGGAAGCTTCATGCCCAGCCATCTGGGAGTTGGTAACCTGAGAAGCACGCCTACTCATATCTGAACTGGCTTGTGAAAAAGCCGCCCCCAGTTCTGGCTGCTCCTCTTCTGAATCTGAGCTGCTAATTATCTCCCTGCATTCAGAATCAATCCTGACATCATCCCCACTTCCATGAGTCCCTCCCCCTCGTCTTTCCCCGTGGGGCCCCGGGCTTGTGGGGGTAGTGCCGGTGGAAACGGCGAACCAGCAAGGGGGCATGCAAATGTTTTGCTGGTTCCCAGGAGCATTCGTCTGGCCCATACCCCTCCCAGTCAACCAAATATTGCAGCTGCCTCTGGAAAAGGCATGAGTCCAGGATGTCAGCGACTTCAAACTCCTCCTCCTCCTGCTTGCTGCTTCTCACGGGGGTGGGGGGGGTAAGAAGGAAGCTTCATGCCTGGCCATCTGGGAGTTGGTAACCTGAGAAGCATGCCTACCCATGTCTGAACTGGCTTGTGAAAAAGCCGCCCCCGTTCTGGCTGCTCCCCTTCTGAATCTGAGCTGCTAACTATCTCCCTGCACGCAGAATCAATCCTGATAACAACTGTAGATAGCCTTGGTACTGACAGTGAGCTTTGTACCATCTATGATCTTGGTACCTGTTAGTGTGGTGGGTCACTTTATATTGAGCAGTGTATTCTTGGTACCACATTCAGTTCCAGCATCATCTCCTTCATCTGTTATCACTGTGCAGCCAGTCCAGCAGCTGCAGATGTCTGCTTGTTTGTTGGTACTGAAAGAATTGGATGTTTCCACTGCAGTGGCAGTGGCTAAGACTGCAGCAGGGGAGCTATTATCCAATCAGAAAGGATACCAAGCGGACTCTGCATCAGCATTGTTGAAAGTTGCACCTACTTTTTCTCTGAACCCCCTTATTCTCAACCATACCTCCTTATCCCTAGCTGAAAAAATGAGGTCGTATCTGGAACAATTACTGTGGATGGCCCAGTTAGCTGGGCTTTGAGATTTGGCATCCACTGGAGCTGATTAAGGATCCAGTCTTTCAACTGGTGCATTTGGAATCGTCTCTGTGTGTACTGTTCTAATTTTACCAGCACTCTTACAAGTGATGAAGCTAATTAAATCTACCCAACAGCTCCTGCACTCTATTTTAAGAGTGTTACAAACTGCAGAGTTAGGGGCTTCAACATCATCCCCAGCTTTTTCTCCAACCCCCTGCCCCCTTGTGTTACTTAACATGCAGCCTGAAGAAGAGTTCAGGAGAATTTAAAAGTTTGCTCACTACTTTGTGACATTAGTTGGCATACTGTATTACCCTACAGTAGTTTTTGGATTTGTTCTAAGGAACTAATGAGCATGGCTACTTACAATTTTTGAAAGATCAGCTGGAAGATATTGGGGGTGTAAGAGCAAAAGGAGCTGGTGAATGGGGAAAGTTGGAAAGAACATAGTGCATTTAGCTTAGATAAATGTAAATATGGAGGAAGATCAACTAGAATTATTTGAAGATTAGAAAATTAGAGAGGATTAGTGGCTTAGGTGTCATGCACTGTGATTATCATGATTAATGGGACAATATTAAACAAAGGCAAAGTTATAAAATAAGTCATTGAAAAATGTTTTCTGGAACATCATACTGTAGTAACTTACACCTGAATAGACACAAACCTACATTTATATGTATGAATGTATGTATGTATGTTATACCACAGCCACAGGATAGTTGGATGCTTTTTGATGCTTAATAAGGTTTAAATAAACCTTAAGGAAGTTATTATGCTTAATAAGGTTTAAGTAAACCAAAGGAAGTGAGACGGGTGGCTACTAGGAGGAGGGCTTTTTCTGCTGTGGCACCCCGGCTCTGGAATGAGCTTCCTAGCAAGGTTCGCCTGGAACCTACATTGTATTCCTTTCGGCACCAGGTGAAGACCTTTTTATTCTCCCAGGCATTTTAGCATTTTAGCTTCCTGAACTTTTAGCTTTGCTGTTTTAAATCTGTATTTTAAACTCCTGCACTGCTGCTAGGTTTTATTGTGGTTGCATTGTTATATTGTGGCTTTAATTTTCTATATATTTTAAATTGTTTTATTGTGTGCTGTTTGTTTTTAATTTTTGTGAACCACCCGGAGAGCTTTGGCTATTGGCGGCATAGAAATGAAATAAATAAATAAATAAATAAATATCCTAGTTATGTGTTTTTAGATTTGTGAGCAACCTAAATCCGGCAGAAAAGCCCTAACCATACATAGAGTATTGATTATTTATTTGCTGAGAAGTTTACTTGCAGAGGTAAGAATTATATAGGTGTAGATTCACAAAGCGCACTTAAAGAATTCAGTGACAAATAGCAGTGTCTATCTAATGTTCTCTTATTAACTTGTAGTCCATCTTCTTGTGGCCTGACTGAAATGGAATTGTCATTGTCTCCTACAACAGGTTTAGCCCACCACCTACACATTAATAAAGAAGTCATGTAACTCACTTGGTAGCCATGAGTGACCAGGAACTTCATGTACACGAGTGTGTAAAATTCTGTGTAGATCAGGGAGGGAGGATGGCTTGCTTGAGCCTTCCCCTGTCAGCCTACTTAGTTTGCACACTAGCCATTGAGGAAGAAAAGCCATTTCCTACAAGACCAGCAGGGAAACACAGGTACCTAGCTCTTAGCAGGCTAGTAAAATATTTTGCAGGCTAGTAGCATCTGTGGGGTTATTTTTCAGTTTACCAATTGTGCAGAATCTCACTTTATAAAGAAATCTGAACATCTGGTAGTATCATTCCCTAAATGCTTATTTCAGTGGTACCCATTCAAGTAAATCATTATCAATTTTCAATGGCATTTGAGAATACAGGTCATCTTGGAGGACTAATGAATAAATGCTGCTTTTGCTATTTGGGCAGTCTCCTCCTCAAGAGATCTCTCTTGGGACTATAATTCCGTTAACAAAGATTAATTGACTGGCTGTTAATTGTTAGGAATAGAGTCCCTTCTTTTTCTGAAAGTTTGTACCACTTGTCTGTTATGTTTTTGTGCTGAACTCCCTTTCTACTATGATGATGTTGAAAACAATGATTCAGAATGATCTGAACTGCTCTGATAGCAAGGATGTTGTAGGTCTGCATCATTGCAATATGGCACCAGTCTCACATGTCGAAGCCAGAGGGAATGTTTTGATAAAGCAAGTAGGACATGCTTAGTTAGTGGTGTGTTTAATGCCTTTTTCTTATGTCTAGTTTTGGAAAGATTATTTCCATTTATGATTTAAATAAATTATTTGTGCATTGGGGATCTTAATTATTCAGTTCATTAATTTTCTTAAATACATTTTGCTGCTCCATTCAAAAACATTTCTTGAATCCTTTTAACTCATTTTAGTGTCATTAACTCATTCTGCTTCTTTGCTGTGCTTATCTTACACTTGCAAGCCTGAACTAATTTGTATTCTATCTAGAGGACAAAATGGTCAAGAGAAGCTACTTGCCTTACAAAATGCATGTAGAACAATTTCAGTTGAATTGCAGCATGTAATAACATTTTAAAATGGAGGGGAAAAAACTGGGTTTTTTTGGTGTGATAGAACAATATAGTGATATGGTTCACATGTAACACTAAAGCATAGTTTAGCATTATGAGGACCTACTTAGGCTCCCAGACTGCCCCTCCAACTCCACTGCAGCTGCGAGAGGAATTTGGAAGCTTCTGTTTCCTATTTGATTAACTACAGCTTATTGTGTTGTTTGAACACAACAAACCCTGGTTAATCTCAACTTTGGTTAGAAGAGGCAAGCCAACATAAAATGGTGGTTTATGAAGCTGACTTGTTTCCATTGACCATAGTTAAGATTATCCACAGTTTAGGCTCTGGACAACAGGCTAAGCCAGCCCACCCCAGCCTGGCACCTTCCAGATGTATTGGACTACAACTCCCATCATTCCCAGGCAGCATGGATGTAAAAGCTTCCAATCTCCTTGTGGCTGTGTTGGAGGAGGGGAGGGAAATGGGGAAGACTGAGGTTCCCCTGAAGTTCACCTCACCTTGTTCTTTTAGGACATGGTTTAGCATTATGTGTGAACTCTACCACTGAGTGTTCTTAGTAATCTTTGGGGTAAAAAAAGACGCAAACAAATATGTTTAGGGTTTCTTTCTGGCTTTGGAAAAGACAGTACCAAGGACGTGCCATTGGTATCCAAATTCACTGGATCAATTTTTCTGTAGATCTTGTATATAATTTTGTACACTGCTAACTCCTTTCACCTTGTTTTAATAAAAATCTTGGTAATGACTTTGCTTGCTTCATGCAATTATATATGGAAAGAGCTCAGAAATATCAGTGTCTACCAAAGCATTTTATAGAATTTCAGAGATGTTACAGGAACGCAAAGACTAGAGTCTTCCCACGGGATAGGCTCCGCTCTTTTTCTTTATGGCTTTTTACTATTAATATGTGTGTGAGGCTGTAGGAGTGCCTCCTGGCAGGAGCATGCAACCACAGTTAGGAACACAGAAGTTGCCTTATATTATTTGTTGATTTAGCCCAGTATTGTCTTCTCTGGCTGGCAGGAGCTCTCCAGGGTCTCAGGTCTTTCACAGCACCTGCTAACTGAGCCTTTTAATTAGAGATGCCAAGGATTGAACCTGGGACCATCTGCATGCAAAGCAAATGCTTTGTCACCAATCTATGGTCCCTCCTCCAAAGATGGCTAAATAATTCTGGATTCAAAACAATGACAGTTTCAGGATTCAAAAATCCATGGTGTCTGTTCAGATAAAACTTTTAGTAAACAGGACTATCCAAATAATCAGGCATTTGCATGTCTGTCCAAAAGCAAGTTGTGATTCAAGAGACATTATCTTGAAAACCATCTTAAAATATACCTCCAATAGAACCAAATGGAGGAAGATGTAAGTAGTCTTCAACGTGTAAATCGGGTAGCAGAATCTCTTTCAGCCCAAGGGCCAATTCTTGTATCGGAGACGCTTTCAGGGGCCACATTCCAGTGATGGTTGGGGCTGAAGGCAAAGGGGACAGTGCCGAAGGCAAAAGGGTTGCATCCCAATCTACCAAGAATACCAACATATTTAAGTTTAAAGGTTCTCCCAGTAATTAAGCCTCAGGAGAAGCATTTCAGCCTTTTAGGATGGGGAAAACAGTACAAAAACTGGTAAAACCACCAAGCGATCGTAGTTGAGGGAAAGGGAGTGGGGCCAAGGGAAAGGAACAGGGCCTTCTGGGGAATCCCAGAGGGCTGGATTTGGCTTCCGGGCTTGATGTTCTGCACTCCTGGTGTAAAGCTTTGTTAGGATTTGTGACTCCTCTGTAAAGAGGTGAGATACTTCAAGACACTAACATGTCCTTTGCTTTCAGATAACAGCAGCAGGAATTTTTAGCACGTTGCCTCATCATATGTATTTGAGATACATATTTTTGGTGTGGAGCAATCTAGATGCACTGCTTAGAAGTCAAAGAAGGAGCTTTGTCTTAAGCCAATTTTGGCAATAAGCCTGTTGTCCTGTTACTGTCTGCTTCAACTGCCCAGGCTGTCGGAAAGCATTTGTCAAAGCTGCCTGTGCACAGCAGAGGTGATCTGGGTTTGGAAAGCTACATGTATGCCCGCGGTGCATCTATTTCTGTTGAGGATGGGGAGAAGGGCTTACATCGCAACCTGTTGGCTGTTAGCCTTCCAAAAACCTAGGTGGGGGAGAGATCATACTTGTGAGATCAGCTGCTTGCGGTTAGGATTTTTCTTTACTTATCTTTTTTTGATCTTGAGGTAGAGATAACTAATACAACCAAGTCTAAACCAGATGAAAACATAGTTTGAATTATTTGAAATGTATTTTCTCGACTTCCGGTTGGAACCAATGTTGCTCTGGCAGCTTCCTATGGGCTCTCCGTGGGAGCTTTCTCAAACAGCTTTTTAAAAGGTTGAAAAACTTTTAAATCTCCCCCCTGGAATTAAAAGGGGGGGCAAGGCAGCATTCTGGATAACATCTTGGCGAAAAGTACCCCCCACAAGATGGGGGGGGCTGGATTCCAGGATTATCTCCCCAGAGCTTTACCAATGCAAAAAGCTGTTCTGAGACTCCTATTTCATAGGAGAAAACAGGGCTGACATGTTCCATAATAATATATGCTTTCAGAAATATCAACAAATCCTGAGGGATGATTTAAGAAATATTAACAATATTTGAGAACATCTGAGGACCTGCAAGATCTGTTTGAGAGAAACATGACTACACTGAGGAGAGGAAAGGGGCTGGCATCACTGCCAACTCCCCCCGTACCTCCTGTGTCAAAAGTTTTGAAAGCAGACGATATAGGGGAATTGTTTACTCTGATAAAGACTTTATCTTCACAATTTACGGAGCAAGCCAAAAGGTTGGATTTAATCCAAAATTCCATCATTGCCTTGCAAGGAGCTGTGGATCTAATTAATGCGTCATGGCAAAAAATGGAGAAGAAAATTAATGAGCTAGAAGACCGAGTGGCAGGGAATGAAACTACGACACAAGTTTGTTTTAAAAATGCCTCTGACAGAATTTCTCAACTGGAGGCTTTCACATGTAGATGCAGTGTACTTAGTATTGGGATTAAAAATCTGTCTAATGATGTAAAATTGCCTATTTTTGTGGATAAACTTTTGCATGAGATACTCCCTATCCCATCTGATTATTTACTTGATGTTGAGCAGGCATTTCATGTGCCAAATGCTAAAGGGACTGACTATATGATCATAGTCCAATTTGCAAAAGTCTCCACGAAGAATTATATCCTGCATTTGGCAAGAGAGGGTGAAAGCCTTTCCTGGAAACAAGATAAAGTTATGTTATTTCCAGACTACATCAAAGAGGTGGCAAATAAAAGAAGGCAATTTATCAAAGCGAAAAATATGGCAAAACAAATGAACTTACAATATTACTTAAAATATCCTGCTACACTTTGTATTGTGTCTGAAGGTCAGATGAAGAAGTTTCTAAATCATGTAATGGCAGAGGCATGGCTGAACGTAAAAATGCGTGAGATTTCTGTTACAACCCAATGAACTGGAATCTTTAAACAAGCTTTGTTAACTGTTTGTGTTTAGTCTACATGATCCAGGCTAGGTCAGAAGATAAATGATTATACATATATTAGTTTATTCTCTTTCATCTTTCGTTTTTTCTTGCTTTTCTTTATATTTTTTGATTTCAAAATAGATATGGTATGCTGTATTTAAATTTATTGTTTGAGGGTATATTGTGCACATGCTGTTATATATCTAGTATAAAATATATTACTGACTGTTGAAGGTTTATTTTAAGTTTTATTATTATATAGCGCTATATTTCTTTATTATTATTATTATTAATATAGGCTACTGTGAATGAACTGTAGACCTGTTTCTTTGATATAAATTGATGATATGATATTGAAATGTAAGGTTGTTTATTAAACTGTAAGATTGTTAAGGTTATAGAGTTTTTAAAATAGAATGGCATCAGAGGCTGGGGGGTATTGGAGTTTAAATGTAATTATTTAAAGGAGAGGGAGAGGGGGAAGGAAGGGGAAAGAATCTTCTTTTCTTTTTCTTTACTTCCTTTCCTCCTCTCTTTTCCTTTCCCCCCTCTTTTTCCTTCTCTTTTTGTTATTGTGGTGTCCTCATCAGAATATTGTATTGCTGGGAAATTGTAGTATTGATCAGGTTGTTGGTATTTTTGGTATTGTTATTTCATTTATAAAGAGAAAATAAATAAAAACATATTCAAAAAAAGAAAGAAATGTATTTTCTCATTTTTCAGCTCCATGCAGACTACTGTTCTGTTCTCTTAGCTTCAGATGAAACAGTATAGAACCTCTAGAATTTCAGTTTTATTTCTTACCTGTATCTTGTGCCTTTCATTTCAAACTCATGTGTATAGCCACGTAGGAGCTTAATCTCTTTTATATATTTACTTAGTACATTTAGATGCCACTTTCCTGAGATATACCCTCTGCTGCAAGGTTGGAACTGCAAGGCACTTATTGCTAGGCTGGAATTGCACCATTCCAGCATTTCTCATATCCTGTTTAATATAACTTTGTTTCTCCATTAAACGTATTTGTTCTGGTTTGCTAGAATAGTACAGGTGCCCTAGTATGTATGTAAAGCTTATGAATAGAACAACATAGTTGGCTGAAGGCCATATCTGGTTGAGTGGATGGAAGAGTGATGATATTCCATCACTGCAAGGTGAAGCATGGGAATGTTATAAAGATTTATTTATAAATGTAATTAAAAAACAAGCACTCATTAATATCAGGACTGTTATATCATGCGTAATTAGGTAGTTACCACAACTGAAAAAAAATTACAGTTTTTATCAATTAACAGAGGTAGATAGATGTGGATATAATCATGGCAAGATTTAAAATCAAGTATGCCCGTTTTTTTTTTTTTGCATTGTGAGGATAATGTATTGCATGTCCATGTGCTGTTTTAGCATCTCTAATGTGGTACTTCAGTGAACTGCAATTAGTCTATACATCATACTAGAATAGGTGCACTGAACATCACTTTGAGGTCTTCTGAGAATCAGACCTGTCATATGAAGGCCAAATGATAGTTAGAAATATGTTGCATGGGAAGCCTGTTATAATTAGTGTTGGCTAATTCAGATGTTTGTAAATCATATGTCCTGATTTCACAGAGAACAGCTTGAGAAGCCCCAGGGGCAAACCTAAGGAAAATAATAATTGACCGAGCACATATATGGATAGAGTCAATGTTTCTGGACTCCGATTTTGATTGGACCAGCATCAGTAAGAGAAAGGGTGTTTCGCTCCTTACCTCTGACTATTTTTTCAGTTTAAATGCCACCACTCCCAAGCTGCTTAGCTCCACTGGGAAAGAATGCAAGACATTACAGGTACCTGAATATTTCTCTAGCAAAGTTAATAGAAGCAGGGGGTGGGAGGATTTTTTTGAATGGGAAAGCAGCATAGGGAGAGGGTTAATCCTCTTGCACTCATAGCACTGCTACTTTGATCAAAATCGAGGTCTTCCTGAATGAATTAGCTGCAACGCACTGGCAATTAGGGGAGGTAAATAAATGCAGCATCTCAACAGGTCTTGGCTAATTTTGGCTAACTGGAAGCAGCGCACTAAAGTGGAATCTCACTTTTTACAAATATCCATTGCCTGCTGCTTTGAAGGTGGCCTAATCTTTGCTGAAAGTTTCGTGCAAGAAGGTTATGAGGGTGACAGCTATGTGAAAAACATACTGTGAGGTGCCCTCTGATGCCAGTAGAATAGAGCTTAATGTAATTGCTAAGCCTGGATGTACGCAATAAGAAACTGTTGTGTTTACAGTGTCTGCTGCTGGTGTGCGTTTGTGTTACTTTTAGTGGCACAAGCACATTGACCGTGCATTCAAATCTAGAACAATGTTGAAGGGGAAAATGTAGAAGCAGCTGAGGCAGAAATCTGAGGCGGTCTACTTATCCACATTTGTGATTTCTGCACCCTGCATGAGAAAGTGTTTTGTGAGATATGCAGGACTGGCCCAAGCCATGCCCCCGGCTGAGACAGGCAAGCAAAGACTATTGCCCCATTGGGCCATCAACAGTAACTCATACTCTTTGCCCGTCTGAGGGGAATAGGAGCCAAGAGGGGAATCCTCAGCCCCCCCACCCCTCCGAGTGCTGCTACAGTTGCCAACCCCGGTCACTTGCATCCTCCATTTGCCTGACAAGCACAGCTTACTTAGTTCCAGGAGTGAAACCATCTTAAATGAGGAGCCGAACTACTGCTTGACTCTGGAATGCCTGCCCTAGCAGCAGGTAGTCACCATTTTAAATCTCTCAAATGCATTGTCCCATTGGACATTGCATTTAGGGGGATTTGCAGAAGTGGCTGCCTCCTGCTGCTGCTGTATGCCTGCTTGATTTGAACAGAAGTGTCAGCAGTGGGAGTTCAGACAGGTGGGGGTGGAGCGTGCTCATTTTGCTGCCCCTTCCAGTCTGCCACCTGAGACAAGCAGTTCACTGAGCCTCATGATAGGGAGATATGGTGAATGAATGGTTAGTACCAACACTGTTGCTGACTCAGTGCCAGCCTGCCAGTACAGTGGTTGAGTAAAGTGGTGACTCAGTTGTGTTGGAATAACGAACAGGCATTAGTTCAAACCCATTGTATGGAGAGGAAAATAACTGGCTGAAAAGGCACTAAATGATTAATGCATGTAGGGAGCTGGGATGCTAGTTTTGGTTTCACTTTTGCCTGTCTATTTTGCCTGCTTTAGTTGTAAGAGAAAGATACCTGTTACTATTAAGTAAAGGTCCTGTTTAAAGCTTACGGTTGTCTTCTGTCTCAAGTGTGATCAGACAAAACTTAGTCTGCAACAGGTTGTGCATTCTTGTCCTTCTCACCCCCACACACAGGAAACCCCCACACAGATACTCATATTTGGATATAAAGAACTCCCTTGAGGGAGAGGAGGTTTAACCCTTTCTTCCCCAGCCATACCCCCCCCCCCCACAGACATGCTATGGCTCCAATATATGGTCCCACAATTGCACCCCTGCCCCCTGTGCAAGCACCGGGTCATTACTGACCCCTAGAGGGACGCCGCCTGCGCTGGCATTTTCATGGCAGACTATAGCGGGGTGGTTTGCCATTGTCTTCCCCAGTCGTGACTATCTTTCCTCCAGCAAGCTGAGTACTCATTTTACTGACCTCGGCAGGATGGAAGGCTGAGTAGACCTGAGCCGGATACCCGAGACCCAGCTTCCGCTGGGATCGAACTCAGGTCGTGGGGAGAGTTTCGGTTGCAATACTGCCACCTACCACTCTGCACCACACAAGGTTCTGTACTTGGCAAACCACACAGTTAACATAACATGCAATGAGGTCCTTAGTTGTTCCCAAGGGCTTGTACAGCAGCAGCTTCCTGTGCTGCAGTGCAAAACTGCTGAATTTCAAAAACAGCTCGCTGTTGAGTACCATAGTCGAAGCTTTTTAAAAAGCCTAATAATTGTTTCATGGAAGGGTGATTTTCGGGGGCTAACCCTCCCCTCCCTGTGTGATGTTATCCCGTCATCATCCCCTGTGCAACATTAAGATGTTAAAAAAATTCATATTTCTATTACATTTTCACTGCTTTTTCTTACTATTAAAATAAGGGAGTAAGGGGTAACAATGGAGTTGGTACACATTTGGAAACAACAGCCCTCATTAATATCAGGACTGTTATATAATGCATAATTAAGTCGTTTTCTTAATTGAAAAAATAGCAGTTTCAATGTTATTCTAACTTGGCAAAGGAAAAAATGTCCAAATACGTGTCTGGAGACTGCTGATTGTAGTAACTGGCACACTCAAATATAGAAAGGGCAGTAAGGTCCTCGGTCCTTTGAAGAAGTGGTGTGGACTTGGTTTTCCAGTTTTGAACTATCAGTGTTTTTTGACATTGTAAATGCTCACAAAATCCATTTTTGTTGGTTGTCTGGTAAGTCTCAGAGCACAGGAATATAGTTCAAAAGCATATGAATATTGTTATGTTTCAGTGATTTCTCTAGTACAAAATTAATATCTAAAAATACCTCCAGTACAACAATAAGGCTCTGAAAAATGCTCCCATTGGCACCAGTGGGAACTTTTTTCAATGCCTTCCTGCTGTCTGTGTGTGTGGGGTGTGTGTGTGTGAAGAGGGTAGGCAGCTGAGAAGGGAAGGGGAGAGAGAGGAAGAGAGCAAGACGGGGGAAGGGGAGAGAGAGAGGGTGTGTGTGTGTGTAACAAAAAGAGTGAGTGTGTGGTGGCCACTTTTAGTTCTGGCCCTGCCCATCAGTGGCCTGAGGCTTTGAACAGATTTTACTCTAGGGAATGCAGCTTTTAGGGGGAGAGGAAGCTTTCCCACCCACATTATGCATCAATTCATTGATTCTTTCACATTACGCTTACACATGTTTTGTGTTTGTTTGTTTGTTTATTTATTTATTTATTAAATTTCTTAATCACCCATCTGGCTGGTTACCCGGCCACTCTGTAAATTGTACAAAAGTACAATTTAAAACAGTAAAATTACACATTAAACATTATTTAAAAATACCCTAACCCACCCCAAATGCCTGCCTGAATAACCAAGTTTTCAGTTCGTGGCGGAAGCTCATTGAAGAGGGGGCATGGTGGAGTTCCCTAGGGAGAGAATTCCACAGAGTGTGGGCCACCACAGAGAAGGCTGTTATCCTCGTCCTCACCAGCCTAGCTGTCCTGGCTGATGGGACAGAGAGAAGGCCATCCAAGGCTGATCTTGTTGAGTGGTCTAGTGTTGCTGGAGGCGCTCCTTGAGATAGGCTGGGCTGGAACCATATAGGGTTTTAAAGGTCAAAACCAACACCTTGAATTTGGCCCGGAAAACAACTGGTAGCCTGTGCAACTCCTTCAGCACTGGAGTGATGTGATCACGCCAGTGGCTGCCTTTAATCAGGCGAGCTGCCACGTTCTGCACCAGCTGCAGCTTCCAAACTGTCTTCAATGGTAACCCCATGTAGAGCGCATTATAGTAGTCTAGGAGAAAGGAGACCAGGGCATGTACTACCGATGGGAGCAGATGGTCGGGAAGGTAGGGGCGCAGCTGCCGTATCAGATGGAGTTGATACAATGCTGTCCGGCTCACGGCTGACACCTGAGCCTCCATGGACAGCTGGGAGTCTAAAATGACCCCCAGGCCGCAGACCTGGTGTTTCAAGGGTAGCCGTACCCCATTCAACACCAGGTCAACATCCCCCAGCTTCCTCTTGTCTCCCACCAAAAGTACCTCGGTCTTGTCAGGGTTCAGCTTCAGCTTATTCCTCCCCATCCAGTCATTCACCATCTCCAGACATTTGGACAGGGATTCTACAGCCAACCCTGGTGAAGATTTGAACAAGAGGTAGAGCTGTGTGTCATCCACATATTGAAGACACGGACCCCAAGCCTCCTGATGAAAGCCCCCAGTGGCTTCACATAGATGTTAAATAGCATCAGGGAGAGGATGGAACCCTGTGGCACCCCACACGTGAGCAGCCACGGGTCCGTCACCTCCTTTCCCAGTGCTACCCCCTGGTACCTGCCAGAGATGAAGGACCAGAACCACCGTAATATGATGTCTCCAATGCCCATCCTCTCCAGGCAGTCCAGGAAGATACCGCGGTCAATGGTATCTAAAGCTGCTGAGAGGTCAATGTGAACAAAGAAGGAGCATTCACCCCTATCCAGAGCCCTCCCCATATCATCCACCAAGCGACCAAGGCTGTTTCTGTCCCATGCCTAGGCCTGAAGCCCGATTGAAATGGATCTAGATAATTGTCTTCTTCCAAGTGTGCCTTCACCTCTTAATGGATCACTGCCTTGTTGTGGCAAAGGGGCTTGCGTAACTCAGTGGAGCCATAACCTATGCCGTGCAGGGCCACCCAAGATGGACAGGTCATGGCAGAGAGTTCTGACAAAATGTGGTCCACTGGAGAAGGAAATGGCAACCCACTCCAGTATTCTTGCCAAGAAAACCCCATGGAACGTATCACAAGGCTAAAAGAGATGACGCCGGAAGATGAGCCCCTCAGGTCGGAAGGTGTCCAATATGCTACTGGGGAAGAGCAGAGGGTATTTCCAAGTAGCGCCAGAAAGAGTGAAGCGGCTGGGCCAAAGCCGAAAGGACACGCAGCTGTGGATGTGTCTGGTGGTGAAAAGAAAATCCAATGCTGTAAAGAACAATATTGTTTAGGAACCTGGAATGTCAGATCAATGAATCAAGGTAAGCTGGAGGTGGTCAAACATGAGATGGCAAGATTGAACATAGATATCTTGGGAATCAGCGAACTAAAATGGACAAGCATGAGCGAATTTAATTCAGGTGACCATCATATACTGTGGGCAAGAATCCCTTAGAAGAAATGGAGTAGCACTCATAGTCAACAAAAGGGTGGGAAAAGCAGTACTGGGGTACAATCTTAAAAACGATAGAATGATCTCAGTATGAATCCAAGGCAAACCATTCAACATCACAGTAATTCAAGTCTATGCACCAACCACTGATGCCGAAGAAGCTGAGGTTGATTGGTTCTATGAAGACCTACAACACCTTCTAGAACTAACACCAGGAAAAGATGTCCTCTTCATCATAGGGGATTGGAATGCTAAAGTAGGAAGTCAAGAAATCACTGGGATAACAGGCAAGCATGGCCTTGGTGTACAAAATGAAGCAGGACAAAAGCTAATAGAGTTTTGCCAAGAGAACACGCTGATCATAGCAAACACTCTTTTCCAACAGCACAAGAGGCGACTCTACACATGGACATCACCAGTTGGTCAATATCGAAATCAGATTGATTATGTCCTTTGCAGCCAAAGATGGAGAAGTTCTATACAGTCAGTAAAAACAAGACCTGGAGCTGACTGTGGCTCAGATCATGAGCTGCTTCTTGCAAAATTTCGGCTTAAATTGAAGAACGTAGGGAAAACCACTAAACCATTCAGGTATCACCTCAATCATATCCCTTATGAATATACAGTGGAGGTGAGGAATAGATTTAAGGGATTAGCCCTGATAGACAGAGTGCCTGAGGAATTATGGACGGAGGTCCATAACATTGTTCAGGAGGCAGCAACAAAATCCATCCGAAAGAAAAAGAAATGCAAGAAAGCCAAGTGGCTGTCTGATGAGGCTTTACAAGTAGCTGAGGAAAGAAGGGAAGCGAAAAGCAAGGGAGAAAGGGGAAGATATATCCAACTGAATACCGAGTTCCAGAGAATAGCAAAGAGAGACAAGAAGGCCTTTTGAAATGAACAATGCAAAGAAATCGAAGAAAACAACAGAATGGGAAAGACTAGAGATCTCTTCAAGAAAATTGGAGATCTCAAGGGAACGTTTTGTGCAAAGACGGGCATGATAAAGGACAAAGAAGGCAGGGACCTAACAGATGCAGATGAGATTAAGAAGAGGTGGAAAGAATACACAGAAGAACTATACAGGAAAGACCTGAATGTCCCTGATAGCCATGATAGTGCGGTCACTGAACTTGAGCTGGACATCCTCGAGAGTGAAGTCAAGTGGGCCTTAGGAAGCATTACTAACAACAAAGGTAGCGGAGATGACAGTATTCCAGCTGAGCTATTTAAAATCCTAAAAGATGATGCTGTTAAAGTGCTGCACTCAATATGCCAACAAATTTGGAGCACTCAACAGTGGCCACAAGTCTGGAAAAGGTCAGTTTACATTCCAATTCCAAAGAAGGGCAACGCCAAAGAGTGTTCAAACTACCGCACAATTGTGCTCATTTCACATGCCAGCAAGGTGATGCTCAAAATCCTACAAGCTAGGCTTCAGCAGTATGCGAACCGAGAACTACCGGAAGTACAAGCTGGGTTTCGAAGAGGCAGAGGAACTAGAGATCAAATCGCCAACTTTCGCTGGATCATGGAGAAAGCAAGAGAATTCCAGAAAAACGTCTATTTCTGCTGACGACGCTCAAGCCTTTGATTGTGTGGATCACAACAAACTGTGGCAAATTCTGAAAGAGATGGGGGTACCAGACCACCTTACCTGTCTCCTGAGAAACCTGTACGAGGGTCAAGATGCAACAGTAAGAACCAGACATGGAACAACCGATTGGTTCAAAATTGGGAAAGGAGTATGACAAGGCTGCATATTGTCGCCCTGCTTATTTAACTTATATGCAGAGTACATCATGAGAAACGCCGGGTTGGATGAATCACAGGTCGGAATTAAGATTGCCGGGAGAATTATCAACAACCTCCGATACGCAGACGATACCATCCTAATGACAGAAAGTGAAGAGGATCTAAAGAGCCTCTTGTTGAGGGTGAAAGAGGAGAGTGCAAAAGCTGGTTTGAAACTCAACATTAAAAAAACGAAGATCATGGCATCTGGCCCCATCATTTCCTGGCATATAGAAAGGGAAGAAATGGAAGCAGTGACAGATTTTAATTTCTTGCTCTCCAAGATCACCGCATACGGTGACTGTAGCCATGAAATTAAAAGACGCTTGCTCCTTGGGAGGAAAGCTATGGCCAACCTAGACAGCATAGTAAGAAGCAGAGACATCACCTTGCTGACAAAGGTCCGTCTAATCAAAGCTATGGTTTTCCCAGTAGTAACGTATGGCTGTGAGAGCTGGACTATAAGGAAGGCTGAGCGCCGAAGAATTGATGCTTTCGAACTGTGGTGCTGGAGAAGACTCTTACGAGTCCCCTGGACTGCAAGGAGGTTAAATCAGTCAATCCTAAAGGAAATCAACCCTGAGTGCTCATTGGAAGGACACATCCTGAAGCTGAAGCTCAACTATTTTGGCCACCTAATGCAAAGGGAAAACTCTCTGGAGAAGACCCCGATGGTGGGAAAGACTGACGGCAAAAGGAGAAGGGGACGGCAGAGGATGAGATGGCTAGATAGCATCTCTGATGCAATGAATATGGACTTGAGCACGCTCCAGGAGAGAGCGCAGGACAGGAAGGCCTGGCGTGCTATGGTCCATGGGGTCACGAAGAGTCGGACACGACTGAACGAGTGAACAACAACAAGTGTGCCTTCAACTGCATTGCCATCACCCGTTCAATGATCTTGCCCCAAAATGGCAGCTTTGAGACTGGGCAAAAGTTGTTCAAAACTTGGGGATCGAAGGAGGGCTTCTTTAAGAGTGGCCTTATCACTGCCTCCTTGAGGGCTGATGGCATCACTCCCTCCTCAAGGGAGGCGTTCACCACCACCCTGATCCCCTCACTCAGTATCTCTCCGCAGCCCTTAATGAGCCAAGATGGGCAAGGATCAAGTAAGCAGGTGGTTGGCTTTACAGATGAAATCACCTTGTCCACTTCATCAGAAGGAAGAAGCTGGAACCGATCCCACAAAACTGGTTTGCCACAGGCTGCCTCTCGCTCACTAACTGTACCATCGGCACACAGAATAACACTCCTGATCCAATCAATTTAATCCACAAAGTGCCTTGTCAAGGCCTCACAAGAGGCCTTAGAATGCTCCAGCGGTTCCGGAGCAACTGGACCAACCAGGCTCCGGACCACTTGGAACAGCCTCCTGGGACAGCACTCTTGTGTGTGGTATGAATCTTGATCTCTGTACAAATAAGGTATTAATTTTATTTATTGGTATTCAAAGAAGGCCCCCAACTAATGATTTTGGCACACAGAAGGAGACCCAAGTGGGAGGAAGCATTCTGCGAGGTGCACTGAACCCAAACTACTTAGGGCTTTAAGGCTGAAATCCTCCACACACTTTCCTGAGAGTATCCCTAATTGAAGACAATTCGGCTTACTTCCAAATAAACATGCACAGGTTTGTATCAAAGCCAGCACCTTAAATTGTGCTTGTAAACTGATTGGGATCTTCTAACACAGGTGTGATACGCTCCCTGTAACTTACTTCTATTGATAAACAAGACTGCCACATTCTGAACCAATTGCAGATTGCAAACAGTCTTTAAATGTATCCCTTTGTAAAGTATATTACAGTCGACGGGCCTGGAGATCACCAAGGCATGTGTAATAGTGGCCAGGTTATCTTTTCCTAAAATTGACTTAATCTCCAGGAGAAATAATTTTGACCTATGAAAAGCAGCGCTGAGCTTGGGACCTTGATGATACAGCTTGAAACTTTTCACACTCTCTGTAGATCAAGACTTTATCTTCATTTTACAGAAGAGGCAGCTTGCCCTTGTCCTACCATACTGTGACATCACCTGTTCAAGTACTTGGCAAAATAGGAGAAAGTAATTTCCTAGAGGGAGCAATTCCTTGCAGATATTTGCACAGTGGCATTAGTTTCCATACATATTCAAGAATAGGTCTATTTCCCATCTGTGTCACTTTCACATGTGTGCACCCATAAGTCCGTTCCATTTTCACATTAATTTTCAATTTTTAAAGAAAATCAATAGAAAAAATAGTTTTTAAATGTATTTTTAAAATGTATTTTCTCTCAAAATATGCATTTTAAATTTTTAAATGTATTTTGATACTCTTTTGAGCTGACAACTGTATTGGAATATTTGAGAAGCACAAATACTGGTAGATAGCTAAGTACTAATTCACACCTTAGTTTAAGAGATATGGATCCAGGGATTCATGGAATTTTACCGGAGATCCAGACATCATGGTTTTCTGCATGTAACCCTCCTGTGTTTTCTTGCAGCTTCTTCCATCTTTTTTTCTTACAATGGAAAATCCATTAAGGAGAAAAAGACAGAATAGCTGCAAAATGCTTTCTAATAATTAGCAATAGTCCTCCCTCTGGAAGCACCCCAGGTCAGCTTGCATTGGAATTTGCAAAGATCAAATTCCTGAGCATGTCTCTTCCAGAACTGTTCTCCCTTTCCTTGTTCCTACCCCCCCCCCCGCTCTTTCTATGTTTTTCTGTTCTTACATTCAGGCATCCACTCCAGTTTGATCTATGCCGGATTATGGAAAGGGGTACTGTATACTAATGGTTACTGCTTCTACTTGAAATGACTGGTAGCTATTTTAATACCGGAGGGGTTAGTGCCAGTGCTAGATCATATATATATATATATATATATATATATATATACACTTTCAGTTGTGTAGAAAGATCTCTGTTTTCATATGCCTATCATAGTCCTGCAGAATATATTACAGCTTCCCACCTGTAAGCCCCAATAGTTGTTCACTCAAGTAGATAGGAAAGTGCAGCCAGTCAGACAAGCAAAGGCTAACAAGTGTTTGCGCTCCCCCCCATCTCTCTATCCCTCCCCGACAGACATACACACCCTCTTATTTGATAGTGTGGAATATTGAGAGCAGATGTATTTTGCTGTCCCCCCCCCCACCTTGTGAGTATGTGGTATGTTAACGCTTCTTCCCTTTGCGTTGCTTAGTAGCCACCAATTCCTTCTGCATCAGGTAATCGTTATAGCCCTCCCAAGGTGTCTGTGATTCCTGAAAATGCTATCTGCATCTAGAAGAGCTTCATTACAGGGTTTGGTGCTTAAAAGTGTGTGTGTTGCCTTTCTCTGTGGGTCCTCCCCTATTCTCCCTTTAACTGCTTGGTGCACACTTCCATTCAGTTTTCCCTGACCTCATTTGGAATATTACATTTCTTTGCATGGCAATCCTGTGCCTGATAAGAAATGAGGGACAGAGAGGGTGGGTGGTACAGAGCATGAGATTGAATGTACACGTGAGAAGGCTGAGAGCGCGAGCAAGTGCTGTGTTGATCCATCTCTCTGCAATTGAATTGATTAAAAAAAAGGAAAGAAATTAATACACCATCAAGACAGAGGTGGAGTGATTTGGATTTGGGCATGGGATGGAGGGAAGACTGTCCAGACATGATTCAAAGAGGTGAATGGGGTCTCAAGGCTGCACTCTCTTCTCATAAGATATTAATGGGAACAAGAAGGTGTTGTGAGAGGTTTCCTACCTGCAGCTGAAGGGGAAAGAGAGAGAGAGAGAGATTCATTCAAAGACTGCAGGGAGCTGCTGCTGCCACCGCCACAACAGAACCTCCTAAAGCCGTTCAGCTGAAACAAGCCAGCAGGTGCTTTATGCACATACATTGGTCTAATTTTGGTTTGTTTTTCTTGTCCTCTTGTCATCCTCCCCGCTCCTCACAGCCCTTGTCTTCTGCCCTCCTTGCCTGTCCTGTGTTTTTATGTTCTGCTGTACTTACGTTCAGGCATCTGCACTGGTTTAGACTATGTTGGAACATGAAAAAGGGGGATTGTGTGATACTGGTTACTGCTTTGTGCAGATTTGGCTGGTAGGAATGCAGGTTTTGTAATGTGTGGCATCTTGGAAGAATCTTGTTCACAGAGATGAAGGTGCAGGAACAGTAATAGCAGTAGTTACCTCTAAATTTTTCTGAAATACTGTTACGAGCAGAGCAGAGCACAGTATAGCACCGAGATTCTCAGGCAAACCTTAGGCAGTCTTTCCCTTTCTCCTTTTATTCCTTCTTTAGAAGCAGCTGTTGTTGTTTTTTTACAGTTGATGTTGGATGCTATGTTTCAGACATGGAAATCCAACTAATGGGTTTAATGAAAGGAGAGAGAAAATAGCTACAGAAAATGAATTTGTTTGCAGAGAAATTATGTGACAGGCTTGTAGTATTGACTGTTCCTTTATTGTGGGAGGTTGCTTTAGGCAGAAAAATAGCAGTTAACATTTCATTTTTAATATGGCATCCACAACAGAAGGTTAGAAAAAATGCCAGAGCAGTTGGTTAATTTGCTATTTCAATTTGTTTGACTAGAAACACTTTAAATGTGTCACATCCTTGTGTTTTCTTGCTGCTTGTGTTCAAATGTGCTTGTTCTCAACTGAATGTTAATACCTAGATGCTCCTTAGGGTTCAAATGAGTTTATGAAGACCCATCAATCTTTCATTAATGCTTTTTTATTTCATACGCTCTATGGTAGCAGTTTGATCTAGGGAGTCAGGAAGATGATGAGCATGAGTATGAGTGACTGAGAATTTTGAGAGAGAGAATTGCATTACACTATGCAGAATTCCTCATTGGTGGATGGTATTGTATTTCCTAGTGTTGGAGCAGAGGGCTGGAGTGCAGATGATTGTAAGTGATTTCTAAATTTATCGAGACCTAATTAATTCTAAAGATTAAACATGATAGGACAGAAGAGAGGTGCTATGTGAGGGGGAGATTGGCGCTTCTGGTTAGAATTGAATTTGGGAAAGGGCAGGTTTAAAAACACTGAATGTCTAGAAGAGGAAACCAGAGATCCAGTTATTGGTATGTGTTTGTGCAGTACATAGGTCACTAGGGTCGGAGGCATTTGCCTACACACAGTCCAGTTGTATATATGCTTTCTAATTTTATTATTGATTTTCCACTTTGAGATTTTGGATACCTCCCATTGAATGAAAGGCATCTTTGGAGGCCAGCTTCCCTCCATTTCTTAAGTAGAGGCATGTCTTTGTGAAAATCTCTTATTTACAGCAGGAACTGTGACATGCATGCTGTCAGTACCAAAGGATTTCCCCCAGATGGGATTATTTGTTCTTCCTCTTAATTCAGTTCTGCAGCAGCTGCAGTAAAAAGTAGCAGAAGCACTCTTGCCACCACTGTGTTCTTAATTTTTTATTTCTGTATGCTGTGTGTTGCTGTTGAGTGAAAAATATCAGTGTGAAAGATCGTGGTCTGTTCTTTCTAAACTCCTTACTTTCTCTTTCTCCAACTCTCCTAGCACTCCTGCCCAGCCCAGCAAGCACTGGTGGCATATCCTGAATAGTGCAAATGTACTGACTCTAGCATGTGAATGCGTGTGTAGATTTTTGCACACGTATGTACACACAGAGAAGGTCGGACTGTGCTGGTGCGATGTCGTCTTTTGGAAAGCTTACAGAGTACTTCAGCCTAAGGAAGTCAAGGAATGAATTCCGATCAGATCGACGGAGTAACAGGAGGAGTGGCAGCTACTGCTGTAGTATCACCGAATGCAGGTAGTGGGAAAAATTCCTCCTTCATGTTTGTTAGCATGTGTAGCCTGCGTGATTGCGATGGGGGAGAAGTGTGTTACTCTCATTGTTTGTGTTAAGGATTTGTAAACATGGGAACTGTGATAAACAGGAATTTGGGGTCTCTTACTGCAGCGTAGATTTAAGCACTCTGCTTAAATTTGGGGTCTCTTTTACTGCAGAGTAGATTTAAGCACTGAGGATTTTGTCATCATCTGAAAGGGGTTTCTGGCGAAACCTGGACACATGCTCCTCCTTTTTCATTTATATGGTGTCTTTTTCTCATTTTGTACAAAATTATGGTACTCATTTTTCCATAGCAAATTTTAAACTTCCATCACATTTTGGAGATGGGGAGGGGAGAAGGAAGATTTGTGTTAACCTTGGTGAAATTGCTGTTACTTTACTTTTTTGTGCAACTTCATGAATTGGAATCCACAATGTGTAAAACTAGTATCAAGCCAAATCTTAAACTGTACTGACATGACTTTAAACAGTGTTAATATGTCTGCAGTTATTCCTGCGTGTTTGCTTTAATTTCTGTATTACTCACACAAACACTTTAGCAGGAGCGCTTGACATTTTTTTCACAAGGAGGATTGGGATCAATGAAGTCATTATGGGGATGTCTTGGAGTTCCTCTATAGCTTATAGTACAAGTTGCCATTCTTTGACGAACAAGGCATTCTGGGAAAGATTTGGCTGTATTCCTGTAATGGGAGTATAAATATGAATTCTTTAAGGATTACTCTGTATTCCTGAACTTGACAAATAACTGGCCTGAATGCCTGATTTGGCACATTGGGTCACGGTGCAGTGGTTATCCCCTCCCTTTTTTATTGGTCCCATTTTGGAGCCCAGATGGAACACCCAGACTTTGAAATGCAGCCAAAAATGTCTGAAAGGGCCCAGGTGTTGACTGAGGTCTATAGGCCCTGATGTTGCATATCTCTAGTCCTGGGTCTGAGGAGAGCTTAGGGGCTTGAGTACTCACAGTCTTACTGTACTCACTATGCTAAATCCACTAAACTAGCCTCAGCCCATGGGGTTCCTAGCCCTTGATACAGTGCAAAAGATAACAGGCTTCACCAAAATAGAAGTAATTGCAGCTTTCCCTTTGAAAACGTAAAAACAGTTCATTTGAATATGCCCCTAGCATTAGTTGGAACTCACAAGTAATCTCTTGAGTTTTTCCATAAGATAGAAAAAAATGTAAAGAGAAATATGGTAGTCCCTTTTATTGGCAAAGCTGGATATTTAATTTTAATTAAATTTTAGATGATGTACTAGCTACAGAATCAGTAGAAAGTAAACTGGTCAGAGAGCATGTTTTTCTTCCTTAGATAAAGCATTAGCTGGTAGAAGATCATTTTCTTGCAGCTGAAAAAATCTCCTCTTGGATGGCTACATTCAGTATTCTACAAGCTAGACAAATTTTAATAACGGCTGGCTTTTATATTTGCAGAGAAAAAGTGGCCATTGATTCTTCCATTGCAGTATATCTTGGTGCAAGATGTGATCTTTTGCACTAGGCACAATTTAACTTAGGGCTTCTTTATACGGAGCTTTTATCCTACTATTGAGATGGTTCTGTCATGGAAGTTTGCAGGCTCTTTAGATGATGCCGTTACCCTCCAGGGTGTCTCCCGCCATTTTCCCCAGCCTATCCCGTGTTTTCACAAACGCAAAAAATGTGGTATTTTTTCTTTCCCACGGAACAGGAGTGCCATGACCTTCCCGTGAAATTCTCCAATAGTGGAAGAAACCGGCTGCGGGCATTTGTTTTCACTTGTTGGGGGCATGGTCAGGATGATGAAGGCATTGAGAATGGGCTGTGGGCCTCAGGGTGTGTCGCACGCGGGAGATCCTGAGCGGGGCTGCACAGAAGGAGACTGAGCAGATTTGACAGGCGCAAGGGCTTGTGCTCTCTCCCTTCCTTGCATGGGGGGGGGGAGAGGGTGCACAGTCTGAGGGCGAATCCTGCCTCCGTTCTTGCTGAGGAAGGAAAGATCTGTGCCTAACCCTCCCTCCCCCGCCAGTGATTTTCCCCTTTGCTTCAAGACGACCCTCTTCCCAAACTGCCCAAATTCTGGCCGCAGCGCACCATCCACTCGCCAACAGCAGAACCAGACGGCGCCAAAGAAGTGCATTGTTCTCAAACCTCATGTCTGCCATGTACATGCTTGAGCACATTTCTTGATTGGAGGGAGACCAGGGTAAAATGCCTCCCTGCAACGAAGGGAGACAGACCTGATCCCCCACGCCACCAAGCTCAGAATCAGTGTCCTCTGTTGATTCAGAGCACCCCATTATGTTCAGTGGGGCTTATTCCTAAATAAGTGTGCTGAAGGTTGCAGACTTACAGCGTGTCAGTCCCCATCCACCAGTAACGTGCAAGGGGAGGGAAAGGGGCAGGAACCAGGGAGGAATTATTGCTATACCCCAAGAGGCATCATCACCCCTATGAGAAGAAAAGAAACGAAAAATAATGTGATGGGAGGACATCCATCTAAAGAGAACAACCCAGTCCTGCAGTGATACCAGATGGGGAAAGAACGGCATTGATGTGGAATTCTCCGACAGTGTGATGGGGCCCCTGATCTGTCTGCAAAGAGTTTACTGAAAAATCACCATTTTAACACTGTAATGTAGTGTAGACTAAGCATCCAGTATGCCCACTACCAGTAATGGCTTAATCTCTCCCCTTGCTTTTCCTTTTTTGTTTTGTTTAACATTTATGTTCATGGAAGAGCTTTAAGACACTCAAAACATAACTCCACTGCTTGTGATTTTTAGTTGGTCCTAATCAAGGTGTTATGTTACTGTTACTGCTACTGCCTGTGTTAAGATTTTTTCAGCTGAACTAACCCACTTCCCGCAGTTTTTGTTCTCTAAATAGAGTTTCTCTTTTTTAATAAATTTAATTTTGGCATGAAATATCACAGATGATTTAAAAGTCAAAGTAGCACTTCTCAGCAAGATAAATTGGTCATAAGCGCTTTCTTTTCTTCATTGTAATTCAGTTCTGAGGACAATGAAATTCAAAGCTGATAGTGGGAATTTTCTAAGATCATAGAAAGGCAAGAAATGTTGGGCAGTTTGTACCTTCTGTTGCACATATTGCTGTGTTTTTTCCTCTTGTGGAGTTTTTTGTAATCTTAATTTGTTGTGCTTTTCTCTCCTTGTATGTATAGGAATGCTGAGAACCCACAATAGCCATTACAGAACATGGCAGCTCTTGCTGTATCTCACCTCTAAAAATAGAAATTGCATTGTTATTCTTACTACAGTTACAAGTCTGACTGTAGACATTTTTATCACAATGTTTAACTATACTGTTTGTTTTCAGATTTAATTGTAACCCAAGAGAGATAAATCCATGCCATGTATTGCTCACACAGGAAGCTGTAGTATTAGAACGTTGCATACTTTGCAAACTGCTGGATTATTTCTATTTGGGTTTATAATATAAAGGGAATAGTTATAGGTGTGAGTAAGTTTCTTTAATGTGTTTTTTCTTTCCTCTTCATCTTCAGAAAAGCCTTTTAATACTGGTTGTGAATCATACCAGGAGATGAAGTTTTTGTTAACCACAAGATGGTTGCAGAAAGATTGTAGCCTTTTAACACAGTGCTTTTTTAAATAGCCAACTTACTTATTCCAAGATAATAATCAATACATACGCCTAGTGCAGCCAGTTTTGAATTCAGAAAGCTGGTTGCCGTCCATATGTCTTCATAGGAACAAAGGAAGCTACCTTATACTGAATCAGTCCATTGGTCCATTTAGCCCAGAATTGTTGATACTGACTGGTAGCGGCTGTCCAGGGTTTCAGGCAAGAGTTTTTCCAGCCCTAACTGGGCTGGGGGTTGAAACTGGGACATACTGCATGCAAAGCTGGTGCTCTACCACTGAGCTGTGGCCCTTTCCCAAGGGCTGTCACTCAGGGGAATGAAAGGCCATTCCTTTTTAATGGGCTTTCTCAGGTTTCTACTATTTTTTTTCTACCATAACATAATTTAGCTCTACAGAAGCAGTCAGTGTCATTGTACTCTCCAGACAGTTTCCCTCTGTCTTCTGGAGCACAGAACAATTCTTTACAGTCATCCTTTCATCGTCACTGGTCCAGAGCAGTTTCTCTTCTTCTCTTGGGCCGTTTTTTTTGTTGTTATTACAATTCCAGACACACAATTAACAAGACTTGCCCAAGAAATATGAAGCTCTGTAGTACTTACAAGGACAAAAATTCCCAAACATTTTTATATGCTGTTACATTGCTTTCCCATCTTAATACCTGTGTTCGAGCATTATTTTTGCTTTGGGTTACGTGGTTCAAATAAGCATTCATTCATATAGTCCTTGGTCACTCATTTTTCACAGTGTGTGTACTGAGTTTGATATCCTTCCTGGAACCCATAAGATATAGATCTCCCTCTGACAGGCCACCAAACAAAACACGTTCTATTTTAGAATCGGAATGATGGTGTCAAGGGAGGAAATGACATTTTGCTTTGGTAGCTTGATTGAGCTGCTTAGGCTTTGCATATTAAACCACAAGAAGCTTTGCTCTTTGAGGCTTTTCCTTCATTTCACTTTAGAAGGAAGAAACTGTGAGATAGGACTGGATGGAGATGATGGGCTCCTTCACACTGGGCTTTTATCCTATGATTGAGATTGGTCCTTCAACAGAAGTTTGCAGGCTCTTTTCATGACGCAGTGACCCTGCCGTGACCCTCCTGCTGTAAATGCCCTTTGCTCCGTTTTTAAATAGATCGTAGATAAGGAGCTATCAAATTACTCCCTTGTGTTCCGCTTCAGTTTCCTCAGTCAAAAGAGTTAAAGGGGGAAGAAGAGGAGCGAGATCAATGAAAGATAATGGAACACTCAGATACGGAGAGAAGGAGGGGGGAAGAGGAGGGGGGAAAGGGAGCACATGTAAAGGGAGTCAGTTGTGATCCTGCATTTAAAACGGAAGCAGAAAGCCCCATTTTAAATGCAGGATTTTAGACTGGTGTAGAAATGCGCAATGTCATTGAAATGCATGTACTCTTTCAAATGTATTTAACCTGATGCTTTTAGATAATGGTAATTTTCTGGGGTGGATAAAGCACAGATAGGGTAAAGAGAGTTGTGGTGTTATCAGAGTGCTTCTGGAAGCATTAAGGCCAGAGTCTGCAGCTGTTGTTGCTTTTGCCACCTCTCACCCTTATTCTGGTTGGTGGAGCGAGCTCGAAATACTCCACCCGATGTAAGTAAAGAAGAGGTACTTTGGAGGATCTGTTTCCAACTGGGGTGCCAGCAAGGCTGCTTTTATGGGGACAAACGATAATTATATCCAGGGATGCATGGGTTTTGTTTAAGGGCAGGAAGTGTAATGAAGGGAAAGGGCTGGAGCTCTTTCTCTCCCCAAAACACATGCCAACCAACCTATGAAACTGTATGGTCCTTTCACTACTATCCTTCTGATTGACAGAGCATACTTTTAGGGTTCCCCTGAGAGTATGGGTGCAATTAGAAACCGCATAGTACTACTGTGTATCAAACATTGTGACGCTCTATGTGGTACTAAGGTTGGATCATACACTATTCTGCTAGTATGCACATGTCCTACATTGCTGGTAAAATTCAGCATTGGAGGCCAAAATAAATGTGATGTTAAGCATATGACTGGCCCTTGGATATTTGGTTTGTGTTTACTAAATGAAAGCTGTGGAGGTGGATCCTGGATAGGGTCACCTGGGGCAAATAGCAGCTGTGACGGGGATCTGGATCAGGACCACAGCAGGAGCAATGGATTAATGTCCTCTCCCCCTGCCCCAGATATGGTCCCAATCCAAATTTCTCTTCTCCCCCACCCGCTGCTCTTTAGTAAACCAAACCAAACCAAACCCAAACATGTGCTTATTCATGTCTAGTTTGACCTTAAGAAAGAAGGTATCAGTGATCTTTCTGACAATTAATGACAACTTTTGTTTAATGTTAATTGCATACAAGTCCTAGAGAACAGTGTTAAACTTCATCTGCTTTTAAAATATGTCTTCTTTAAACCCGCTGGGTGGGATATATAACCAAGATAATTTTTAAAAATGTTAATTTTATTTATCAAATACATATTTGGTTTTGGAGAAAGTACGACATAGTCAGATCTTGCTTGGCGTAATATCTAAATGAATGACATGTTCTGTAACTATCTTGAAATATTTTCTACATTTATGTCTTCCGATATATGACTTTAGAAGAGATGATGTGCAAAAGGGATAGCAGTCTTTTCTATGTAACGTTAACAAACCTAGTAATTTTTTGTTCTGTAAAAGCAGTCATGATGGGTGCTTTCAGGGGAAGCGGTGTCTAAAACCCAATCCAAATCGATAAGTCTCCCCAACTGCTGTTGACTTGGTATTGGTTATTGTAAGCTTCCCTTTAAGCATAGACATCGAAAAGATACTAAATCTATTAAATACATAGGTTTAAATAAGAAATAGAAGGGAGAATGTATGGACTTAAACTCAGGGCTGTAGTGTGGGGGCAAAGGCATAGACTCCTTTCCCCTATTCCAGATCACTTCTCCCTGATCTTTTTGTAAAATAAAAAGTCATAGGGAATTCCCAATCCTGGAACTCGCGTGTCATGTATAGTTTGACTCTACAGCTTGTATTGTGGGAGTTTGTCTCTGGGTAATGGTCTGACCTGCTCCAATTATAATTACTTGCACTTACTAACAACCAAAGCAATTAAATATATAAACCATGGTTTCGGGAATCGTACCACTCAAGGAAGAAACTACCACATAAGAATGGTACAGTTTGAGTATAGTCCAAATACTTTAAGAGTGTGGTAATACTTTGAAGATCTGTGGTTCAAAAATATGACTTGCAGAACTCAACGGTTTGTTTGTCATAAGAAATGTTTGCACAATCCATTCATAATAAAGTATATTTTAAAGATTGGGTGGGTGGGTGGAATGACCCATAGACAAGTTAGTTTTTGAAAGAATTGAATTTGGGAGTATCAGTCACTGGTAAAACTGGTTTTTTTTCCTGCTGTGATGTGCCTACTGGATATGTTTGTGCAACTTGGTTTTGTGAATGGTCATACACACCAACTCATTTTCAAAAAGCTTCAAAGGTTATAACATCTAAACAAATGACCCAATACTACAACCTGGCATTTCAGCAGTTGTTTGGTAGCCATAGGCAACAAGCAACTGCATACAGGTGTGAGTGGACTGGTGGATGAGGGACGGAGCGGTCAGTTTCTCCTCTCTGCCCAGCATACAAACCAAGTGGACTGCTGGAGAAAGGATGGCACTTCCCAGCCTCTAGCAGGCTTGTAAAAAATTTGCTGGCTAGTAATTTTTCTGGCTGTCTTTACAAAGCTGCAGTATCAGCATAGGTTTGAACCATTTGCAATACAGATACGGGTGGTGATGCTAGCCATCTGTGGTACAAAACCTCCCATGATTTTGTGAATGCATCTTATTTATTTAACTGTATTCATGGATTGCCTATATTACAGAATTTTCTACGTGATGTACAAAAAACAAGTCTTCATACAGATGACAAGATTACCTTCCTGGGAATGCCTGTTAGAAAAGGTATTTTTCAGTAGGTGCTGAAAACAGATAAGGGGTGGTTCTTGCCTAATTTGTAGTGGCATGGAGTTTCAGAGTCTGGCCACTGCAGTAGTAAAGGCCCTATTCCAAACTGTGATGGAGTAGACCTTTGAAATACTGTGTACCACCAGGAGCATATTTCCTGGTGAACACAAAAACTAAGCAAGGTTGATCTTGTGTTTGCATTTCATACTGCAGCCACTAAGAACTGGAAAAAAGACCAATATGTTGTAATGCAGGACAGATTTTTTTTTCTTCTACTATATTTTTCTGCAGAAAATAATCCACTTCTAAATTCCAGTGAAGGTTAATTTCTATTGGAGTAAATTAGTGGACAGCACTGGCATATCGTGTGTAGGTCTTTTACTGTGCTAACTTTAGTATATTAACCGTTTTCAGTTTGTCATTTTTTCCCTTAAGGTTTTTAAACAGTGTAAGGGAACTGAAGGCTTTTAAGTTGTTATGTCCTGACAAGTATTCCAATAAAAATAATTTCTAAGTAAAGCTTTATTTAAATATAACATTTAAACCACATTTAGTGCACTTTTATTGATTTTGTGTTCTTAATCAAATATTTCAGTTCAACTACTTTCAGCTACTGGAAAATTGAAATGTTTATACAGCATGCAAAGTTAACTTGGCATACTTTTAAATTTTTGTTTAATAAATATAAGTCAAATGTGTAAAACCAGATCCAAATTTAATTTTGGCATTGGAAAATTTTCTGATTCCAGACTTTTAAGAAAACCAGAATTACTAGTTTGTGCCTCAAGAGGACATCACTCCAAATCTTATAAAATTGTGCCAGTCAGCAGGTGGGATTGCTTGGCTCTAATGGCCACTTGTTTTGCAAATTTGCAGAGATGCAGACGCTACTTATTTAAAAGCTGTCCACTGGTGATGAAACAACAACTGATTTTAAATTAAAAGTTTGCTTCCGTTGGCAGATATTGTGTCTAAGTGCTAGGAAAGTACTATAGGTAATAGATAGACCTGTGATTGGTCTTATTTACAAATGAGCTGTCATGGTTCTCTCCTCTTGTTATTCTCACAACAACTCTGTGAGGTTAGATTGTGATGGAGTGACCTCCCCAAGGGCACCCAGTGAGTTTCATGGCTGAGCAAATTTGGTGATCTTTAAGGTGCTTCAAGACTCTTTGACTGGGTTCAGACAACAGGATAACCCACGATGGGTTAAATAAGCCACCATGGCTTATTTAATTCATTGTTGGTTATTGTGTTGTCTTTGGGGAATTTTTTAATCCACAATGGCTTATTTGGCTAAAATAAACCATTCTGATAACCCACGGTCTGCAATAAGGATTATTTAACCCACCGTGGGTTATTGTGTCATCTGGCACTCACTGTGGCTTATTCTGATTGTCTACAGAGTTGGCTGGCCAGAGCATTCAAAACTGCTACTGTCGTTCTGCTCCAGTTTGCAGAGCCCTTTTTCCAAGATCTGACAAGCAGCCCAGGGACAACTGCAGCCAGACAAGCACAGCCTTCCCTGATACCTTGCTATAGTTATAAAATTACAGCTTTCCCTGAGTACAGTGACAGCCTCATGCTAACCTGCTACAGTGAAGTTACACGATGAGAGGCTTCCCTGATCGCTACTTTGAAACTGTGCAACCTGGGAAATAGGGGAAAATAGGGGAATAGGGAAATAACTGCTCACATTTCCATGAAGAAGTGCAGTTTTGCAATAATCCACTACAGCATCTAGAGGCTCCCAATGAAGGCACCCCGCTTGTACAATTTCACCCAATTCCAGCAAACTGTCTGGAAGTTATAGGTCACACCCCTTTTTTCCTGTTATGTACACTTTGCCATGAAGAAGCAAAATTGCACAATTATCCACTACAGCGTCTGAAGGCTCCCCATGAGGGCACCCCACCTGTGCAACTTTGCCTATTCCAGCAAACTTTCTGTGAGTTACAGCTCCAACCCTCTTTTTCCTTCTCTGATCACCCTTCCACGATGAAGCAAAATGGTTACCGGGGGGGATGCACAATTGTGCTTTTGTGCAAATTTGCTTTTGCACAAGGTCACCTTAGTGCTAATGTGCTATAGCAAACAGAAATGGCTCTGCCAGCAATGTTTGGGAGTGGGGTGAAATGCACAACTCCACTGTATCATTATAGTGCTTTAGCAATTTTGACAAAATAAAGGCTTCTTTCCAGTAATGGGGGGAGGGGGGCTTTTGCGCAATTTGGCTTTAGAGCTAAAGCGAACAGAAGCAGCTCTACCAGCAATGTCTGGGAGGGGGGTGAAATGTGCAAGTCCACATAACCATCATCGATTTTGTACAATAAAGGTATCTGTGCCAGCAATGGATATGGGGGGGTGGGGCGGGAATGCGCAGTTGAGTGTTTGTCCTGATCTTGCAAAACCCCAAGGGTTTATTTGTGCCAGCCCTGTTTTGGTGCATCTGGGATTTTCCCTTGCCTAGGGTAATTGCACAGGGTTTGGATGGTGCATCTGGTGCCTCCCAACTAGGAGAGGCTGTGTGTGATGTTTGGTCCCGATCCTGCAAACCTCCAAGGGTTTTATAGCCACCACCCCTTTTTTGGTGCACACAGGATTTCCTCTCCTTCGTAAGTAATTGAGCAAGTTTTTGATGGCGTGTTGGGTGCCTCCCGACTAGGGGAGGCTGTGTATGAAGTTTGGTCCGAAGCATGCAAACTTTCAGCACTTAAGAGCAACCACCCTCTTGCCGGGGGGAGGCTGGAAGTGCTGAATTAAGCCCCTGTATTTAACCCCACACCTCTCCACTCATTGTGATATTGTGGAAGGTTAAAACAAGCTACTGCAGTGTTGTCAATGGGTGAAACAGTGCCACTGCTTGGGCGGAAGGACTGCAGTGGGACAGAGGTCAGGGGGATGACTCAGATTACACACAGTAGTTTAAGAAGCTACTCACAGTAGGTTATTAGCCTGGTCGTGTGGCGGGGCATCATGGGCTATTTCAAAAATAAGCTACTGTGAGTAGATTATTAAACCACCATGGCTTAATGCGGCCTTTGATGTAGTTTGCTACAACAGACTCTATGCTTTTGGAAATGGTGGAGTGGGGATTTGAACTTGGGTTTTCCCAGTCCTGGTTTTACACTGGTTAAGCATGGCACTACTCTAGGTCTGTAGTTGTGTGTGAATTGGTTCTTGATACCGAGTTCTAGCTGTTATAGAAAGATCTTCAAGAGTGCAGGATACTAATAAAATATGTTCTCCTTTTGCTTAGTCTTCAACATTGTTGCACTTTTCCTTGACTTTTCCTGAAAGTATGGATCTGAAATGGAAATTTTGTTCAGTTTGGATGAGCCTCAGAGACAAATTGCAAGTGTACCTTGTTTCTTGGCATCAAGGAAGTTAATAGTAATGTGAGTTACTTTTACCGTGCAGCTAGGCTGTTGGAACAGAGAACTATATTGGTATTAAAGGAAATTAAATTCATAGCGTGACTGGAGAAAAATGTAGGCCTTGCTTCGGCAAAAAACCCACATAGTTTTGTCATGTGAGTCCTAGTTGCTCAAAATAATATGTGATGCTCAATCCACCCACCCCTTCATTGCTGAGTCACTGCTGGGTGGGTGGGAAGTTGCCATCATTTTGGTTATGTATGCAGGTAGATGGAAGGAAGCAATTTTAGAGTTGGAATGTAAATATTAAGAGCTCTATTAGAGGTTGTGGCTGGAAGATATTTTTCTAATGTCACAGCTTTGTGAAGAAAAGGAAAAGAAGTATGAATGAAGCAGATGAGTAGAGATTTCTTTCCTTTAGAGAAGTCTCATCCTCAGGAATGAAAGGTTTATTTGTGCTGCATCTCAGTGGTAGAGTACAGGCTTTGTATTCAGAAGGTCCCAGGTTCAATCCCTGGCATCTCCAGGTAAGACTGGAAAAGACTCCTGTCTGATACCCTGGAGAGCCACTGAGCTAACTAGACCAACAGACTGCACCAAGATCATAGGAAGCAGGTTCCTATGATCTTGGTGCAACTCCCAATTCATATACTTTTCAGAGTCTATTAGTGGCTAACACAGCAACCAAAACGTACTACAGTTTTCTTTGCAACTTAAAAACCCCTACCAACCTACAAAGTGTGACACTTAGTATGCTGCTGAAGTCTTCGGTTTTACATGAGATTATGAGATTTGTATGATTGAGTGCACTTATCCAATCATGCAAATTTCTACACTCCCCATTTCTGTAATAGTTGAAGATGTCTTTCACACCCATGTTTGGAGTTTGAGTGTGAAAATGCGTTTATTTCTTAGTGAGCATTAGGACAATGAATTTGATCTTTCAAATCAGGAGTGACACCTTCAGGTATCTTTTGAATCTGGTAAGCAATCATTATTATTTTGATACCCCACTTTTTATGATAATTCCTTATAAGGCAGCTTTCAAAAACTGAAAATAATAAAAGCTATTGAATCACAATATGAACAAAATAATAAAAGGGATAAGCTTTTCACTTGTATGGTATTTTCCAAGAATAGACACTTGGTTCAGATGAGTGAAATCATGGACACTTGGTTCAGATGAGTGAAATCATTATAGTATTTAGTACACTCTTTAGTAGCTTTTGGGTAGGGGTGATGTACAGTGAAAGAAATATGTCAGCAGATTCACAGCAAACTCATAGTTTCTGGATGAGTGCTGTCTATTTGCATTCTGGATGCAGAGTTATATTTTTGATCCATAGCTTCAGGAAACACCCAGATTCTCAGTGTGATGATCTCTGTGACTCTTGCACTCAGCTCATCATGTACTCTCAAGGGATGTGGGCACATGGTAAAGTGGTCAAGCAGTCACTTTGCTGCAAATTGACCACTTGCCCTTTGTCCAAAAATTGATTCTAACCCCTACACCCAGGGGTTATTCGAATTGGCTCTTAATTAATAGGCAAAATATTTGCTATTCATCAGTCTCATGTGGTGCTTATTTGGGGAGAGTTGGCTTGTACATTGCAGTTTTACAGAAATATGTCATTTTAAAAATTAAACCAGAGCAGTGACTAGTATGGATATTCTTATTCTAGACAAAACAGTTTCAGTGGAGTGCTAAGGTGGTTTGGAGTAATAGATAGAAAGGAGATGGGTCAGCAGATGGAGAGGGAGGATGGGACAAGGGATAATTTTTTTCATGTAGAGCAGTAATTACTTTTCTGAAGACATGCTAGTGAGAGGGAGACTTTCAAATAAGCATCCACGCAATACTGGCTTTTATTCATTATCATACTTTCTCCCTAGCCAGGACAAGATGTAGGCCTCTTTATACCAGTTGCTGGGGGACGTGAGTGGGAGGTTGTTATTGCACTCATGGCCTGCTTGTGGACTTCCCATAGGTGTCTGCTTTGCCACTGTGGGAACAGAATGTTGGTCTATATAGGCCGTTGGTCTGACCCAGAATAGTTGCTCTTAAGTTATTTTGTCCGTTTTTTAATTTGATTATGGTAAGTAAAAATTTTTGACCTGTCTTCCTTTAAAGAAGCAATTCATAAGTAGTAGAACTTACACAGCTGGAACTTTCAGTAAAATGTTACGGTGTGGTGTGCTCCTATTTAGTGTTCCAGCCAGCCATACGTGTTGCCAGGATATTCCATTCTGTTTCTCTTACCTGTACTTTTTCCTATTCTTTCCCCAACATGCACTCAGCATTCTGTAGCCACTGAGTATGCTCAGTCCTCATTGGGCTGTTCTGGGGTTGGTTTTTTGCCACCTTAGTTTCCCTACCTCCTCCTAAAGGTGTCTTCTACCTCTGTAAACCTTGGAGTTCCCTGAGCACACTGAAACCTCTGTCTTGTTTCTCAGTAGCCCTGTTTTGGCTACATAACTGTCATAACCTAGCACTTGATTTTCCCCCCTAGATAAATTAAGGTGGGAAGGAACAATGGAAGATTATGTTTCATTGCCATTATTTTACAAAGTTGCTAGGACCTTGCCTAGACTTTTGCGTTCTATGGTTCCGAGACTCCAAGAGACATCTGTGTGGCCTACTAGTTCTTTCTAGAACCTTGAGGATTTCAATTTTAATTGCTCTGAGTTTTCATGTTTGTGGAGGTAAAAAGTCCAAATAAAAAGGCCCATGTATATTCATTGGTGTGTGTGTTTTAGAGCAATGTTGTTTTGTTCAGTTGATTATGTAAATTTGTTGTATTTCATGTTGTTATTTGTATTGTATGCCGCCTAGAGTGGCTGGGTAGCCAGCCAGATGGGCGGCTAATACATCTAATAAAAATAAGTAAATTGTTTATAAATCCCTTTCATAGGAGGAAGTCCATGGCATGTTTCTGATTCTCCAGACTATGGATTACTAATGTGACATCTGAATTGAGCCTCATATTTAAATTCCTTTACTGGCTACAGATTGTGGTTGTATCTGACCATTCACATATTCTGAATACTAGCTATGTGGGAAAAAAAACTCTGTGTGCTTTTGCTTTGCATTATTGGCATCAATGAACATGAATTTGATTTATTGAGGCATGTCATATTTATTTAGTGAGATTTCAATGGATACCAGCCAGTTTGGATGTGACTCGCAGTGGACAGTTGTGGCTTTAAGCAGCTAACGAAAATGAAAGCTTTGGTGTGAACTGAGGGGTGTGTGTGTGAGACACACACACACACACACACACAGGCTGAGGGAATGATCGATAGACCCAGTATTTTACAGAAGCATGAAGACTACAAAGTGCTGAAGATGGTAACTGATGACAAACAGAACAAGGTAGGATTAAGAAATAGCATGCTGTTCCTAGTTTTTGACAGTCCAGAGATTAAAGGCAGGGGCTTTGGATTTTTTTTGGCAAATGGATAAAGAAGAAACATACCATGTTCACAGACTCTGACTCAAAGTAAATTAACAGAGAGGAGAGGGCAGACTTTATTTTGACAAGATTTGGGGCACTATGTTTGGATTTCTCATGTCTCTCTAAATTTTGAGCAGTGGGCAATTAGTTGTATGAATACCTGCTGGAGAAACTAAAAAAACTGGGGATGAGCAAACTGAAAGGCAACAGCTGTAGATAGATTATAGGTTACTTTCAGAGAGCTGAAGATGGTTTGAAAAAGGGACCACAGCTTGTGGTGTGTCTGTACTCATCTCACTTTCAGCATTGGTAAACAAATTCTGCAGATTTTTGTCTATTTTCAAAATGAAGAATGGAACCAAAGAAATGAGTATGTAGGACACCATGGAAAGCGAAGTCTTTTTTAAACCCCGTTTAAATCTCTTGCAGCCAAACTCCTCTGCCAGATTTTGGGCAATTTCCCCCTGCCCATTGCAGAGTTCTCAAGATCTACCTTGGCCCCAAGGAAATCTGTTTCCTGATTAGTTCAGATCCCATCAATGTATTGTGAAGTCAAGATACCCCCTCCCCCAATATGCATCACTTTATAGTTACTTACATTGAGTCTTATTTGCCATTTTGTTTCCTGTTTACCCTTTGGAGAGATTGTTTTGCAGCTCTTCATTTTCCATTTGGGTTTTCACTGTCTGGAATAATTTGGTATCATCTGGCAACTTGGCCATTTACTGCTCTCCCCCACCACACCCCAATCATATATGAACAAATAAAATGGCACAAGTCCCAAGACAGATTCTTGGGGGAATCCCACTTCTTACTTTCCTGTGAGAACTGCCTATTTATGCCTACTCTCTGTTTCCTGTTTACTCAGTTACTCCTATCCCATGACTAAATTTACTCAGGAGGCTTTTGGTGAGGGACTTCATCAAACGCTTTTCAGAAGTTCAAGTATATAATGTATACCACATCATCCCTAGTCACAACGTTGGTGAGGCAGAATCTCTCTTTGCATCAGGCATGTTGATCCTTCCTTAGCAATACTTGTTGTTTTATATAATATTTTCCATCACTTTACCTGGAACAGACATTAAGCAAACTGGCCTGCAATTTCCTGGGTTCCCTCCCCTGCCCCATTCGTTTTTTTAAAATGGTGTTATTGGTAGATCTCATCTAGACTGGTGACTTGTTGATTTTTATTTATCAATTAGCCCTTAGAACGTTTTCTCACATCACCTATATTGGGGTCCCCAACGTGGCGCTTGAGAAGGGGTCCCCAACTTAAAAAAAACCTCCCTTTTTAATACATGTAAATGAATTTGTATGAAATGCATACAATTTTCTAGAAATTATAGGCTTCAACAAGAGCAGACCAAATATCCAAATAAGTATCCATTTGAAGGTGGTGTTTATATGCCACCTATTCAAATATTGAAAGCTTTGTAAGGTCCTCAATCCATTGCATTATAGGAGGTGAGCATTGTGTAGTCTGTCTTCCACGATTTTCACCACAGGAAGATGTGAATAACTGAACTTGGAATTCCCACAATTATTTGAATGTTGACCCTAGGGCAGAAGAATCAGTGGCAGAGATGTGACAAGGTAATAGGTGGTGGTAGTGGGTGTGCATAAACCTGAGACCCACTCCCAGTTTCTTCCTGAGGAGAATCTGGTGAATGGGAGGGGAGCACCATATAGCTGAAGGCATAAGAACCAGCACAATGTACAAGTGCGTTATTGATATTCATAGGATACACCTCAATTTAAAGTAGTAGCAGTTACCTCCTTCTCCTAGGCTGTTTAATTGAGACAAGCATCAATTTGAGATTTTCATAATATTTTACTTTTTGGTCCTTTGGTGGTTGTTTATAAAAACTTACATCTGAGATATCACAGCTTATCTCTCCTGTGTAAACAAACTTGCTTTAATATATTCTGCTACGGACCACTTAACAGCTGCATTTACAAAGATAAGCTGTTATCTGTAGCCTCTATTCCATCCATTCATTCATGTATTTGAATAAATCAGGGAAGCATCTTATAGGTTATGAGAAAATGTTAGTGTGATTTGTTATACATTTACAGCTTATTTGTTTTCTCAAATTGTGATGTTTCCCACACCACATTTAAAAGGAAGGGTTTTACTTCCAGCCTTCTTCAGAGTAAAAAGCTGTTTGTGACTGACCACAGAAATTGCAATGGGTTGTAGGGGAATCATTGACCTTTTTAGATGTGCAAGCAAGGTACAAGCTCCTTAAGAGGTCTCAGAGGTCAAAAAACAAAACAGGTGAGGACGGCTACAAAAGGCCTTTATAGACCATGGAAAACTAGTGCAGTGCGATTCTATTTGCCTGTTCTCAAGTGGAGACTTGCAAATCCATTTTATACTACAGCAATCTGGGCAATCTTCAGGGTTAGTTCCACTTAAGAAATTGTAATAATCAAGAATGCAAGGGTATGAATTACTGTTAACAGCTGTTGTTGCAAATGTCATGTATTGCATTCTACGCTTACTCTGTGAGGTTCAGAATGGCATATGTAGAGTTCCTAGATACTCTCACATCCAGGCGCAGACAAAACCTTGACCTAGACTGGGTTAACTTAATGTAGCTACATCAGTACTTTTAGATCATTCTTTGGTGTTAACTCCCTTTCTGCTGTTTAACAAGGTCTCTGCTGATTGATGGTGCTTTGTTCAGTTTCTGTTCCACCTCTTCCAAAGGACTGTGGCAGATAACCTTTGAAGTGAAAAACAGGGTACAATAGAAGACCCAATAAAATATAAAAGCTCTGGGCAGGGTGAGGCATAATGATGTAAGCTTAATAAACTATGGTTCTATAAAGCTGGGAATGAGTGTCACGTCTGCACACTCCTGCCTCTTCCCCTCTTGTGCCAGATTTGGAACGTCTATTGTGGTTTGTAAACCACAGTTTTCTGTTGCATCAGAACTGGGAAACTGGTTTCAAATCCTTTTTAGTAAGCAGGATACAGTTTCCTGGTTGGGATGAAGTGTGAAACTGGTTTAAACAAATCACAATAAAAACAGCAAAACTGGTGCGTGAGTAGAAGAGGAGAGGGGAAAGATACGAGCATGCAGGGTTGACACTTATTATACTGTGGTTTATTAAGCAGAGATCGTTATTTATTTTGTTTAAAAGGTTTATACCCTGTCTTGCTTCAAAATAATTGATGGTGCTAACGATATCACTATTTAAATCATTAAAAATCCAATTAACAATATATAAGTAGTATAAAACAGTGAAATAAATCTATAAAAACATAACCTATAAAAGTAGCAGCAGAAAACAAAACAATAACTACATAACTAGCAGTGTATAATCAACTTAGCCAGTTATAGTCCAAAGGCCTGTCTTAAAAGGAAGGTGTTTGCCATCCACAGGAATGTCATAAGGGTACTACTCCATCCCCCTTTCTGGTAAATTCACCTTGCAGAATGTAAACATAGATACGTTTCTGGATGTCACTGAAAATCCCTCATTTCCCAATTTGGGGATTATTGAAGTGTATGAGACATCTATTTTTTTTACATTTGTGACACTCAAAATTAATCAGAATCAGAAAGCAAGGCTGGATATAGATGTCCAGAAAATATGCTTTTACTCTGTGTTTATGTAGATGTGACTGTATACAAACAGCTGTCAGTTTATAAACATGCCACTTTGTTACAGTTCTCCATTAGTTCTTATCATACACTTTAAATCCAAGGATATTGTAGGTCATTTTGAGAATTAAAAAGATTAGTCTTTTCACTTAGGTGTCCAAACTGCCTTTGGCATGTGGATATCCAGGTCCTGTTACAGTTTATGGAGGGGGTGGGTGATGAATAAATCTTGCTGTGCTCTTCCCTGGTTGTGACGCTAATCTTTTCAGACTCCGCAGAGCAGAGCCTGTTGTGCATTATATGGCACCAGGATGTTGATGCCTGATAAACAGCAATGTCAGTTGCACCTGTCAGTGCATTAAATTAAGCAATTAGTTTAACTCCATGGCACTAAAACATCCTATCAGCATTCTGCTGCCTAAAGTCTTCCAGAAGATGGACCTGGTATATTATAAATATACAGTTGTTGTTATGACAGCCTTCCACAGCCTGGTGCCCTCCAGATGCATTGGACTACACCATCCATTATCCCTAGCCAGCCATCCTGGTTGGAGATTATGGAGATTGTAGTCCAACACATCTGGAGGGCATCAGATTGGGGGAAGCTGTGTTACAATGATAAATGCCAGGACGAGGAACCCAGGAAGGTGAAAACTTTCTTGGGTTGTGCCATGCATTCTGTGCTGTGATTGCATGCAGTTGGGAGAAGACAGGACACGTATCTGAGAATGCCTTCTATCACTCTAGTTTCCCGTTCCATTCATTGTTGTATCATTTGTAAAGAATGGCCTGAAGAAGATGTCTAAACAGTGAAATGCATATAAGATATGTTTGGGAACATTTTTACACCTAAAATTACTTTACACCTAAAATTAATTTACACCAAATTTCTTGGAGGACTGCCTTCACCCGTATCAGCCTGCCCACACATGTTTGGCCACCCCTATCAGATCTCTGTCATGGTGGGTTAGTCTGTCTGAAAGTGCAGTTTTCCAGACATTGGTGAACCAGCCCTGCATCATGCAGCTGGCACCTGTTTTCCAATGTTGTACTATTTCTAAGTGCTATTTCTGGGACTACCTCACAGTCTAAAGTTGCCTCTTACATTATCCATTAGAGATAGCAGTGCTAAGAGAGGCTCTGGGACAATGATACAAGCAGCAATATCTGAAATCACTCCAAATACTCCAGATCATAAGTGTTGAACCTGGGGACACTCCCATCACATATTGACCAGCGTCCCAACACTCCCACATCCTCTCCAGCAAAGTGGGGTCAGGGAAGAGTTCATCCGATGAAGTGAGGTGCCATCTGTCTATTGTTTTGATTGTCCACTCCTTCAAACTGGAAGACATAGTCTTAAAAGATAGTTTAGTCTAAAGTTTGTTCCAGCTGTCAATGTCTATTTGGCACTGTAGATCAGTTTCCCAGACAGTCTTTAAGCTTTGCATATCACCCGTTGCTGCTTCCAAAATTATGTTATAAATGTTGGATAAGAGTCCTTTTATGTTATCTATGGTTTGAAGGTACAAAGATTCAAAGTTTGTTAATGGCCAAGTTAATGCCATGTTTTTGGTCACCTTGAGAGCAAATACTTTGATCTGGAGTTTCTGCATCCACTCAACCTGTGTTCCAACTAATAGATCATGCAGTTTTGCAGTTGAAATGGGCTGCCCTTTGTCTACAAGATCCCTCAGTCTATAAAGCCGTCTAGCTTCTCATTCTCTATATTGTCCATATTTGTCCTGCTGACAAAATGCTGGGTCATCCAGGAAAAGGAGGAGAGGAGAGGGAAATGGAACAAGCGGTATCACCCATCGCTTCCAAACTGAAAAGGTGGCCTGGATGAAGGGGTTGGTTATGCATGCCAAATTTGATGGCCAAGTTTGATAGGAAGGAAAACACCTTCCCATAACGATGGAGCTGCTTGTACATTTTCCATCTGTACCTAGTGGATATCCAGCATGTTATTTATAAAGTGGTCTAACTGAGAGAGTTGGGCAGCATGATAATAAAGTCTCAAGTTGGAAAATCCCACGCCTCCATTTTTGGTGTGTTTGTAAAGAGTTAGCTTATGAAACCTCTGTGGGCAAAAGCTTCAAGTAGTCTTTGCCATTTCTTAAGTGATTCTTCTGAAACCTGGACAGAGAGAGTCTGAAAGATGATCAGGAACTTGGATAAAATAATAATTTCCAGGATGGCAATTCTGCCCAGCCAGGACAGGTTTAATTTGCTCCAAGCATGGAGGTCTTGTTTGATTTCCCATATCAAACAAGCATTGGTTTGTTTTCTCAGTTGTTTTAAATCTTTAGGAACTATGACCCCCAAGATATCTGAAGAAACTTGGCTGCAATTGCAGCCCTGATTTTTTTGTAGCTCTTCCTGTTCCTCTAAAGGCATATTCATAGAATCATAGAATAGTAGGGTTGGAAGGGGCCTATAAGACCATCGAGTCCAACCCCCTGCTCAATGCAGGAATCCAAGTCAGAGCATCCCTGATAAATGGCTGTCCAGCCTCATCTTGAATGCCTCCAGTGTGGGAGAGCCCACTACATCCCTAGGTAATTGGTTCCATTGTCGTATTGCTCTAACAGTCAGGAAGTTTTTCCTGATGTTCAGCCGGAATCTGGCGTCCTGTAACTTGAGCCCATTATTCCGTGTCCTATGTTCTGGGATGATCGAGAAGAGATCCTGGCCTTCCTCTCGGTGACAACCTTTCAGGTACTTGAAGAGTGCTATCCTATCTCCCCTCAGTCTTCTCAAGGCTAAACGTGCCCAGTTCTTTCAGTCTCTTCTCATAGGGCTTTGTTTCCAATCCTCTGATCATCTTTGTTGCCCTCCTCTGAACCCTCTCCAGCTTCTCTGAATCCTTCTTAAAGTGCGGTGCCCAGAACTGGACACAGTACTCGCGATGAGGCCTAACCAGTGCTGAGTAGAGGGGAACTAGTACTTCCCAGGATTTGGAAGCTATGCTTCTATGAATGCAGCCCAAAATAGCATTGGCCTTTTTTTGCAGCCACATCACATTGTTGGCTCATATTCAGCTTGTGATCTACAACATTTCCAAGATCCTTCTTGCTTGTAGTGTTGTTGAGCCAAGTATCCCCCATCTTGTATTGAGGCAGATCAGTTCTGATTTGGAGTAGTTTAGTCCAACCATGTGAAGCTATCTTTGGACACTACTTGGAAACTTCAGTTGGTGCAGCATACAACAGCCAGGCTGCTGACTGGGGCTCACTGATTGGAACATATTGGTGTTAAAAGATCTTCACTAGCTTCATGTTTGTTTTCAGGCACAATTCAAAGTGCTAGGTTTGGCCTATAAAGCTCTCTATAGCTTGGGACCATGGTATCTGAAGGGCTGCCTGCTCCCATATGAAACAGTCTGTCTGTGAGACAATTTTCAGGGCCAAACTGCATGTTATGCTTAATTTAAAATGTGTAGCTAAGTCTCTGTTTTTACTTTAAAAATGGGGGTGGGGTGGGTGGGAGAGGAGCCTTATTGGGAATGTAGCATACAAAGAGGGGAGGTTTATCTCTTCTGTCAAGGAAACAGCGAGAGGGGAATGCACTTATATGTCCCAAAACAGAAGGGAAACTATTCTCAGGTGCCTGAAAAAACCTTTATTATGCCCAATGCATTTCAGAAAGGACGTTCGTTCCTCAGGAGCCACTTATCTTTCTCCAAATGTGTTGCAAAAAATCTTTCCAATTCTTCTACTGTCTTAAAATGCTCAAAAAACATTCTTGCTGGCTGTTTGTATTTTCATTCTGATTGTACTGGGGAGGAGGGAAGAGATGAGCCTCCTTGCATGCTGCATTCCCAGTAAGGATCCTCTGCTTTTCCTGTAATTAAGATAAAAACTGAGATGTAGCTACATGTTACCGATTAAGCATAATGTGTAGTTGGCTCTTGGAGCCTATCTTCTCAGAGGTTAGGCAGGTGGTTTATTAGGAGTATAGCCTTTTCTGTAGTGGTACCTCAGATGTAGAATATCCTTCCCAGAGGCACTCATATGGCATCAACGTTACTGACTTTTTGGCCTTAGGTTGAGACAGTTTTCTCCCGAGCTTGTTAATGAATGATGATTTTCCTTTTGTGTTACATTTAGGAATTTTGTAGTGTGGTTTTATTGTTTAGCTTCATGTTCTTTTTGTTAGTTGCCTTGAGAGCTTTTGAGCCAAAAGTTGGGATAAAAATATTTAAAATAAAATACTAGAGGTTGAACAACAGGGTCAACAAAGAAGGAAGTTTTTGCTCCCATGCAGTACATAGTTGACATTTGTAATGTTGTATGTGATCAGTAGCACACATGAACTGGAAAAAATGCTAGGCAGAATAATAGAATTTTAATGGCTGATGTTCCTTCAGGTGTCCTTGCAAAAGATGCAGACTTTGGACTGCCGAAAGCACATAACAAATGACTCTAATTAGGTCTTATACATATGCTCTGTACATAACATAAGAAGAGCTGTGCTGGATCAGACCAAAGGCCTATCTAGTTCAGCATTCTGTTCGCATAGTGGCCAACCACATGCCCCAACAAGAAGCCCACAGATAGGACATAGCACCTTCCCGCTTGTGTTCCCCAGCATCTGGTATTCAGAGGCATACCGCTTCTGATACTGGAGGTAACATCTTAACTAGTAGCCGTTTATAGCCTTATCCTCCATGAACTTGTCTAATGCCCCTTTAAAACCATCCACATTGGTGGCCATCACTATGTAGCTACCAGGTTTACCTTCTCCATCACACTTGGTTCATGTCCTTATGCCCCTTCCTTCTTAAGTCCCCTCACTTTCATGTCTTGCCTTCTTCTTTGCACTCTTCTAATCTAGCTCTTACTTCAGTGAAAAATTGAAATATTTCACCTAAATGAATGATACAAATTATATGTTTGTCCCAAATTCCTCTTCCAAAATAAACAGAGTGAAAGTCATTGTTCAAAATTTGGGGTTCTTAATATGATATCTGCATTTTTTGAGAGGGGAATGTTCTTTATCTACTCAGAAGTGGGCAACTTGTTGCCCCTCCATATGTTTTGGCCTGCAACTCCCATCAGCCCTGGCCAGCATAGCCAATGTGAAGGATGATGGGAGTTGTAGGCCAAAATATCTGGATGGTCACAAATTGCCTACCCATGGTTTATCATGCACAGCTTCTGGTACATGCCACTGTTACAAACAGGATACTAAGCTTGAAGGTGCCTTTTGGTATGTTCCAGTAAAGCTTTTCAGCCTGACTTACACTTACCAACTTAAAACTGGCATCTTACAGATCGTTCAATTTGCACAGGGGCTTTTAAGAGAGATTTGACTGGTACTGCAGCTTAAAAATAAATAATCTGTCCAAGCAGAAAATGAATTGCCAAAGTCAAGCAAGATTAGATGTGGCCAAGTACAGAAGAATGCAAGGTAAAACTGCACTCTGACGCGTTGTCGCTTCATCCCAGCATCAGTGCCATCAGAGAGGATTGCTAGGTTATCTCTTAAAGACAGGTAGCTGAAATGAGACATGATGAAAAAAAGGAAAATGTGATGTTGCTGGAGGATCTGGATTCTGTGCATGACATATTGTGGCTAATTTCTCCAGCTGCCATGTGCTTTCTGGCTGTGTCATGTCAGAATTACCAGTGTCTTATATTGGGAAAATTCCAAAAAGAAGCCAACCAAAAAGGTTCTTTTTGGCCAACCAAAGAGATCCTGAGTATGAATCACTATTTCATTATCCTTTTGTATTGCCTGACTGTGTTTATTATCTTGTCTAATACTGAACGATAGGAATATCAACTGCTAGGTTTGCTTCCATTGATGTATAACTGTATTTGTGCTCTATCTCTGATGGGTTAGTTTTTACTACCTCTTGTGGTAATTACAGTTCTTCTTTGAGGTCTTTGTGCATCACACATATGAGCTGTGCAGAGCCCCCTTCAGGAAACTTCTATACCTGAGGATTTTTTTTTTGGCAGGAACCATCCCTGCCATCCCTAGCAGCCTTGGAACTGAGCGGAGCTTCAGTACCAACTTCGATATGATTTGAGATGACCACTCAAAGAATTATAGTTATAAGCAAGGAGCCTGTCTTTCTTCTTCATGGTCTTTGTGCATCACACATATGGGCGAGCAGCAACCTGACTTACCACTAGTGGGTAGGTGTCCTACTGCAAGACAGCAGACAGAACCGTGCAGCTGAAAGAGCAGCCTGCTCTGGCTCACATGTCAAGTTGGTAATAGCTGATGAAGGTTGACACTTTTGACCAGAACTGCTCTGCAGACCTCAGGAAGGGAGACTCCTTTCCCAAATGCAACCAACATAGCCATGAAATGAGTCGAATGAGCTCCGATTGGACCAGAAAGGTCAAAGCCAGCCACTTCATATGCCACCTTATTGGCTTGGACCACCCAGGACAACAGCCTCTGCAATGACACTGGTAGTCTTTGCTGCTTGCCACTATGGCTCACAAATAAGCGAGGAACTGATGAAAGGGCTCAGTCCTTGATTTGTAGAAAGCCAATGCCCTTCAAACTGCCACAATGTGAAGAGTAGATTCAAGCTGAGTAGAAGGAGACTACTCAAGAGAAAGCTTGGAGTATGATGTCCTGATTCAAGTGGAACTCAGACACCACCTTGGGCAGGAACGCAACGTTGGGATGGGGCACCACCTTATCACAGTGGAAAGTCATATAAGGTGGATCTATGCACAATGCACACCGTTTGCTGGACCAGTAGAACAACGTACTAGCCACTAGAAAGGCAGTTTTCCAGGACAGGAGATGGAAATCTGTTGTTGCAAGCAATTCGAATGGCTTGGCAGAACAACCAACAAACTTCAAGTTGGTGGGAGCGGAATTGGAGGAGCAAGATTCCATACATCCCAAAGAAACTACTTAGTGAGCAGGTGTTAAAAAAACAGAGAAACTGTTCACTGGAGCATGAGAGGCAGAGATAGCTGACAGATATACTCTCGGGGAAGAAAGTTTTAAACTCTTGTAAAGAGACAAAAACTGGATGCAATTGGCACTGAACAGGGTTAAAGTCATGAGTGGTAGCAAAGGAGCAAAAGGATGCCCACTTATGAGCACAAGAACATCTTGTAGATGGCTTGCAAGCAGAGTCCAAAATTCATTTTACCACATCTCCAACCAAAGGATTGAAAAGGGTCAACAGACCCTCCATGCCGTCAGTCTGGATGCCATATCTTGCTTCAGTCTCGTGTGATCAAGGCCAGTATCGATGGAAGCCAGCAACCCTTCTTCTGGGAGAGTTGAAACAGAGGGATGAATCAAGGTTGCCCTGGCCACCATGGCGTGAGCAGGATACAGTCGGTCCCCTCCACCCTTATCTTTGCCAGCACTTTTGTAATGATTGGGAAGGGTGGGAAAAGCTAAAACAGCATTCCCATCCACTGGAAGACAAAGGTGTCCCCCATGGACTTCTTGTCCACCCCTGCTCTGCTGCAGAATGTCAGGCAAACAGTGTTGACCACCTGTGTGAACAAGTCCAGCTCCGGAGTGCCCCAAAGGTGAAATAGATAGACATGGACTGCCCTGTCCAGTTCCCACTAGTAGGAAATGAAGTAGGTTTGACTTAATTGGTTGGCTATGAACTTAAGACCTGCCTTATATTGAAATATTTGGCTTTCTCCTTTGTATGGAGGCCACTCAGATGTGTCATGTAGGTTGTAGCCACCACCCTTTCTCTGAACAAAGGTGTTCCAGATATCAGCTTGTGATAGGGTAGTCACTGCAGGTTTTCTGTGTAAGTGGGGCTCAGCCAGTCGTCTTATTGAGGATAGGGGCTTTGCTGCTGGTGGAATCTATTCCTTTCATTTTATGTCATTTGGATCTAAGAAGAGTGGAATCTCTGGACTGCCTGACAAGTGGAAGGGACTCTGTGACATATTGTCTAATCCAATAAATTGGATTAGTATCAGCTAAGGATATGAATCTGCTTTGAAGTCTTGTGACATTTCGAGATGAATTCTTGCAATGGTATGTTTTTTCTGGGGCCACCATTATGCCATGCTTTTAATCTGCAGAAAGTTCCATATTCTTCCCCTCCCAGTTCTTAAGTTTTCCCCAAAGGAGTAGAAATTTCAGGGTTTTTTTTTCTTACAGCTGAACTAGTACTGCTGCTAAAAATGGCAGCTGTGTATTTTGCCTCTTTACCCCCTGTCCTGTCTACTGCATGTTACCCTGATAGAGCAGTATTTTAGGTTTGTCTGCCAGTGGCACATAATTGGGGTTTCTCTGACTGGAGCAAAGACAGGGAAATAGAGATAAAGTAATTGTGATGTCACTAGTAATTTGCATTAGAGTTTAAAAGGGGGAGAGGGGAACTAGACAGATGGGTACTGGTTTTGGAATCAGCTATATCTGTATCGTCACATCTAACTTGGCCCAGGATCTACATATTTTGAGCCATTAAACTGGCCAATATTATTAAAGCATCTTACTGGCAAGAAACTCTTTTTAAAGTCTTTTATCTGAAACTGTGTAATAAAATATGTAAACATTTGAATGCAAGCACCGTTTCTCCTGCTTGCCATGCCACCTGCCTCTAATGATGTCATAGTTAAAAGGACATAATGACTTTGAATTTCATGTTCTCTAGTTTCTAGATTTTTCTGTACTTATGTTTCTAAGGCATATGATGAAAAAAGGTTTATAAAAGTAAGTAAACCTATGGAAGGTCAGCAGGTTTGTCATGAGAATGATATCCTTTGTGTCATCTCTTGTTCGGGGTACTCAGTATTTTTGTGCTGTAAATGATCTGTTCACTTGAATCTAGAAACTAAAGGACACTTCACAGAACCCTTTTACTTTTCCGGTGAGCTGTCTCTATCATCCCCATGCATGTGCCAATCTGGGAAAACATAATGTGTGAATTGGATGATATCGTATATGGGACACAATCACCATCATTATGGCAACTGAAAAAATCTTACCCATGGCTGTCTGGTTCAGTCATTCCAGTTGTCCACATGGTATTCTGTCCTTCATGGTATTCTGTATTCTGTGAACTGCTTTAAGAGTCTGGCAGGATTCTCTTACCCCTTTGTGTTCTACATACTATAAATTAAAGCAGTGTGCTTCAAATTTCTAATAATTAATGTATTTTTTTTCCTGAACTAAAATTTGAGATATATTTCACTTAACATCCAAGAGGGGTTACTTCTAGTTTAAGAACTTGTTGTTGTTGTTGTTGTTCAGTCGTTCAGTCGTGTCCGACTCTTCGTGACCCCATGGACCATAGCACGCCAGGCCTTCCTGTCCTGCACTCTCTCCCGGAGCGTGCTCAAGTTCATATTCATTGCATCCGTGATGCTATCTAGCCATCTCATCCTCTGCCGTCCCCTTCTCCTTTTGCCTTCAGTCTTTCCCAGCATCAGGGTCTTTTCCAGGGAGTTTTCTCTTCGCATTAGGTGGCCAAAATATTGGAGCTTCAGCTTCATTATCTGTCCTTCCAATGAGCACTCAGGGTTGATTTCCTTTAGGATGGACTGATTTGACCTCCTTGCAGTCCAGGGGACTCGTAAGAGTCTTCTCCAGCACCACAGTTCGAAAGCATCAATTCTTCGGCGCTCAGCCTTCCTTATAGTCCAGCTCTCACAGCCATACATTACTACTGGGAAAACCATAGCTTTGATTAGACGGACCTTTGTCGGCAAGGTGATGTCTCTGCTTCTTACTATGCTGTCTAGGTTGGCCATAGCTTTCCTCCCAAGGAGCAAGCGTCTTTTAATTTCAGGGCTACAGTCACCGTCTGCGGTGATCTTGGAGCCCAAGAAAGTAAAATCTGTCACTGCTTCCATTTCTTCCCCTTCTATATGCCAGGAAGTGATGGGGCCAGATGCCATGATCTTAGTTTTTTTAATGTTGAGTTTCAAACCAGCTTTTGCACTCTCCTCTTTCACCCTCAACAAGAGGCTCTTTAGATCCTCTTCGCTTTCTGCCATTAGGGTGGTATCGTCTGCATATCGGAGGTTGTTGATAATTCTCCCAGCAATCTTAATTCCGACCTGTGATTCATCCAACCCGGCATTTCTCATGATGTACTCTGCATATAAGTTAAATAAGCAGGGTGACAATATGCAGCCTTGTCGTACTCCTTTCCCAATTTTGAACCAATCAGTTGTTCCATGTCTGGTTCTTACTGTTGCTTCTTGACCCTCGTACAGGTTTCTCAGGAGACAGGTAAGGTGGTCTGGTACTCCCATCACTTTCAGAATTTGCCACAGTTTGTTGTGATCCACACAATCAAAGGCTTTAGCGTAGTCAATGAAGCAGAAATAGACGTTTTTCTGGAATTCTCTTGCTTTCTCCATGATGCAGCGAATGTTGGCGATTTGATCTCTAGTTCCTCTGCCTCTTCGAAACCCAGCTTGTACTTCCGGTAGTTCTCGGTTCGCATACTGCTGAAGCCTAGCTTGTAGGATTTTGAGCATCACCTTGCTGGCATGTGAAATGAGCGCAATTGTGCGGTAGTTTGAACACTCTTTGGCGTTGCCCTTCTTTGGAATTGGAATGTAAACTGACCTTTTCTAGTCTTGCGGCCATTGTTGAGTGTTCCAGATTTGTTGGCATATTGAATGCAGCACTTTAACAGCATCATCTTTTAGGATTTTAAATAGCTCGGCTGGAATACTGTCATCTCCGCTAGCTTTGTTGTTACTAATGCGTCCTAAGGCCCACTTGACTTCACTCTCTAGGATGTCCGGCTCGAGTTCAGTGACCGCGCTATCATGGCTATCAGGGACATTAAGATCTTTCCTGTATAGTTCTTCTGTGTATTCTTGCCACCTCTTCTTAATCTCATCTGCTTCTGTTAGGTCCCTGCCTTCTTTGTCCTTTATCATGCCCGTCTTTGCACAAAACGTTCCCTTGAGATCTCCGATTTTCTTGAAGAGATCTCTAGTCTTTCCCATTCTGTTGTTTTCCTCGATTTCTTTGCATTGTTCATTTAAGAAGGCCTTCTTGTCTCTCCTTGCTATTCTCTGGAACTCTGCATTCAGTTGGGTATATCTTCCCCTTTCTCCCTTGCTTTTCGCTTCCCTTCTTTCGTGAGCTACTTGTAAAGCCTCATCAGACAGCCACTTGGCTTTCTTGCATTTCTTTTTCTTTGGGACGGATTTCGTTGCTGCCTCCTGAACAATGTTACGGACCTCCGTCCATAGTTCTTCAGGCACTCTGTCTATCAGGTCTAATCCCTGAAATCTATTCCTCACCTCCACTGTATATTCATCAGGGATATGATTTAGGTCATACCTGAACGGTTTAGTGGTTTTCCCGACGTTCTTCAATTTAAGCCGAAATTTTGCAAGAAGCAGCTCATGATCTGAGCCACAGTCAGCTCCAGGTCTTGTTTTTACTGACTGTATGGAGCTTCTCCATCTTTGGCTACAAAGTACATATCAATCTGATTTCGATGTTGACCATCTGGTGATGTCCATGTGTAGAGTCGCCTCTTGTGCTGTTGGAAAAGAGTGTTTGCTATGATCAGCATGTTCTCTTGGCAAAACTCTATTAGCTTTTGTCCTACTTCATTTTGTACACCAAGGCCATGCCTGCCTGTTATCCCGGTGATTTCTTGACTTCCTACTTTAGCATTCCAATCCCCTATGATGAAGAGGACATCTTTTTTTGGTGTTAGTTCTAGAAGGTGTTGTAGGTCTTCATAGAACCGATCAACCTCAGCTTCTTCGGCCTCAGTGGTTGGGGCATAGACTTGAATTACTGTGATGTTGAATGGTTTGCCTTGGATTCGTACTGAGATCATTCTATCATTTTTAAGATTGTACCCCAGTACTGCTTTTCCCACCCTTTTGTTGACTATGAGTGCTACTCCATTTCTTCTAAGGGATTCTTGCCCACAATAGTAGATATGATGGTCACCTGAATTAAATTCACCCATGCCTGTCCATTTTAGTTCGCTGATTCCCAAGATGTCGATGTTCAATCTTGCCATCTCATGTTTGACCACCTCCAGCTTACCTTGATTCATTGATCTGACATTCCAGGTTCCTAAACAATATTGTTCTTTACAGCATCGGATTTTCTTTTCACCACCAGACACATCCACAGCTGAGTGTCCTTTCGGCTTTGGCCCAGCCGCTTCACTCTTTCTGGCGCTACTTGGAAATACCCTCTGCTCTTCCCCTGTAGCATATTGGACACCTTCCGACCTGAGGGGCTCATCTTCCGGCGTCATCTCTTTTAGCCTTGTGATATGTTCCATGGGGTTTTCTTGGCAAGAATACTGGAGTGGGTTGCCATTTCCTTCTCCAGTGGACCACATTTTGTCAGAACTCTCTGCCATGACCTGTCCGTCTTGGGTGGCCCTGCACGGCATAGCTTATGGCTTCACTGAGTTACGCAAGCCCCTTTGCCATAACAAGGCAGTGATCCATGAAGGGGAGTTTAAGAACTACCTGCCCACAAAAGACACCACCCCTTGTGCTTCTGTATGAATCACTGTTTTGGGCATGCCTTCCCTGAATGCCTTCCCTTCATCTCTGAAACGGGAATTATTAAATGGTCTGATCAAACTCTATCTAGAGATTATCTGCCCTGTCCCTCCAGGAGGCTGATTGGAAGGAGCCAATGAATCAAGCGATGATACATGCAGAGATGCAGTAGGCGGCATTGGGGTGGGCAAGTACTTTGGGCTTCACCAAAAATGTTTTAAAAAATTGATTAGTTTTCTTGCAGAATGCTGGTGTGCCCCAATAGCTTAGGAATTACTGACTTACATAAATGAAGACTACATCCAAACTAGAAGGACTATATGCAAAATTTGTTCCTTTTCTTTAAAGAGATGCATGATATGTTCTGCAGTCAGTAGTAAAAATGCATGGATTAAATGTCCCCAGACTGATAATTTCCCTTTCAGTTATTGGGTGAAGGATGTGTTGCTCTCAAATGTGATCTGCTGTCTGAGCAGTTGCAGCACAACTGCCATCGACCTGAAGTACAACAGGAGAGGGATGAAACATCAGTGTTTTTGTTGAAATTAATCTCACAGTCCTTTTCACCCCTCATTCTGCTCCTAGTACTTAATGAACAAATAAGGCTTGTGCACTGATGTACTTGTGCCTAGTAAAGAGATTGATTCATATGAAGTATCTGTTGGGACAGCCTCTAGCAGCCTCTCCTTGAACCGTCAATGGAAGCTGGGAACAATGGATGCACAGGACATTATTATTTATTTATTTAAAAGACTGATATACCATCCTCTAATCTGAAAAAAACCAGGGTGGTTCACAAAATAGCATTACAACACAACAAATACGCAGCAAACAATAAAACAACAAACAAGGCAATAATTAATTGGAACACTGAACATTACAACAGCCAGCAAAGATAAAACGATGTCTTCTCTCTCTCAGTTTTGTTCCTTCTTTGTGGTTGGCCTGTGTTAGCTGACACCCTGGCTACCCCCCCCCCCCAAATGAACCCGCTACATTTTCAGACCAGAGTGGCTAGTGGGCAGGTATTCCACATAAATATGTTTTTAGAGCAGATACCTCCAGATCGCTCATATGAATGAGGCAAGTTGCACACTTCAGATGAAAGTCCATTTAAAAAACAAAACAATAACAACAAAAACCCAAGGTCACTAGGCAGCTTGAGCTGAAGTAAAGAAGAAACTTGCCTCCAGACTTCATGGCTGAAGCATGAAATCATGAAGCATGCATTTTGTGGATCTGTTTTCCAGGGTATTACTTCCATAAAGGAGGAGATCTTGATATAAGTATGATGCTCTCCAGGAAATGTTGAGGTGGTGGGCATGTGATTTGAATAATGTAAGTTATTTGTCAGGATCCTAGCAAGATCTCCTACTCCGCTTTTGCTCTCAATGCAACCTCTGCCTTTTAGTTTAAAAAATGCACAAAAACATTGGGGGGTGTAGCTATTTTGACCCAGATTTGAGCAGAAGAGTGTGTAAGATTAACATATATCAGGTATGAATGATTTTCTTAAACTGGAAAACAGAACAGACCTAGCAGTATGACTGCATCCCTGCCCCCCAACATTAAAAAAAAGGAATCTCCCATTTGGAAGCGTTGGCTTTCTTCCAGTCACGGCATGCTTTTGCTGCATGATCAATATATTCAGGTCGTAGAATTATCCAGCACAGTGCCTTATAGTACCTTGTGGCCATTCTTCTAGCCTCAGCATGCTTCTCATGTCATAGCTTTGACTCCAGACAGCAATGACATCTGGGTGCAATTTAGTAGCAATGCACTGGATCAAACCCTCATTTGATTGCTCAGCAGGTAGTGTTGATAAGGACTGGTTAATTGCCTCAGGTGGAAAAATTTTTAATCCTTGTCAGACCTTGATTATGAGCTCTTCCACAGCCGAAAAGCAAATCAGCAGTTATTTATAGGCCCTAATGCAGTTGATTATTGCTGACCTTTGTGCTGTGTGTATGCACTGTCTTTGAGGGTCTTTGCTCCTGGGATGTGACAACTATCAAAAGGGGCTGTGTGCTGTGCTTCGGGAAGAATTTACAGATGTTGTCTGATTCCCTTTGCCTTCGACAAAGAATAAGATGGGTTTGCAGAAGGCTACATTATATAATATGCAGGACATATGTGAACAGTGGGTTTTGTTTTTAAATGAAAAGCAGCGGCAAGAGGCTGCCAGTTTTAGCAAAGGAATTGGAGTGGGGAGACTGTTTTATGATTTCCCATCCTGGTATTTTTCCACTTAGGCCTTTTCCCCAGGGCTGTTTTCCCATCCACAGGGGAAAAGAAATGGGGACCCCGTGTCTTCCTTGCTGAGGATGGGAAAGTAGCAGTGGTAGATTTTGAGGGGGAGCAGTTAAGCAGTCATAGGAGGAATAGAAACATAGGAAGCTGCCTTATACCATGTCTCACTATTTGTCCTTATAGCCCAGTTTCTTCCCCTGTTGTGTTTCTCATGATTGCCACCACTCATGTGGCTTTTTAGTTAAAATACAAAACAAGAGAATACCCACATAACATCTAGTTTGGACAGAGCAAGAGAATGAGGGAGCGTAACATTCACAGGGGTATATCCCCTGCGAATATATTCCATTGTCAGAACCGGAAAACAAAACAGACTAAAATCCTTTGTGAAATAATAATAAAGGCTGGATTCCCTGCTCGTTCATGTAGCCTTTGTTCTTCGCTTCACTCTTAATAAATCATTGCCCACAGCTGAGCAGATCAAAATATCACTTTTACAGAAGTGCGAGTTCTCCCCTCTGACCCCCATGGCATTTATCTCTGTGTTGTCATAAGCACAGCATAGCAGTTTGCAAAGCAAGCATGCACGCTAATTAAAGATGCTGCATACCCCTTCCTGTGTCTTCCAATAGCATCTTTAGTCCAGAGAGGAGCCAGGTCACTTCCTGTGCCCTACCCCTAACATAGTTTTGCACCCAGCTATGCACACAGACTTCAAATTTTTTCTTGTAGCCCCCTCTTCAGGACTATTGAAGGCTGCAAATAGATTCTACAGTTGCTTATCTCTCCCCCCACACCCCACTTTTCTGTTGATTGTTTCCCTGGATATTTGCACCCTGTGCTGGAGCACCTTTCTCACTTTCGTAGTTAAAATCATAGCAACAACATCCAGGTATATGAATATTTACATTCTGCAAGGGGTTCATGATGTTCCTCCTTCACAATGCAGAAATCTGTATAAGATTGTGTCTTTAAAACAAAACCTTAAAAAAAGACAGTAATCAGATTGTGGGTGCTTCTAAATAGAGGACACTCGGAGTTACTAATCAGAAAGCATCGTGCAGCAATTCCATTTATTTTCCTTAATGGATTTTCTGTGGTAAGGAAAAAAAAGGAAGAAGTGGTGAGAAAATCTGGGAGGGTTACGAGTAGAAGATGACGATGTCTGGACCCCGCATACAATTTCGTGATTGCAGCAGGGTGATGGTGCTATAAGAGCCTTGTCTGGAAGCACCCTGTGTATTAGTATTATTTTGTATCTCACCTGCTGTTCTATAGGCATTTCTCACCACTTGGACAGCCATCTCCTGCTGTTGAAAGTACAGATGTTGGCGATAATAGAAACAATTCAGCTGGTTCAGTCAGCAGGCCTATAGTGGCAGATCCAGAAGGAAATTTTAGCATCTTAGGATACTTTGGAGATGTACAAAGGAAATATTAAGAGAGGATTGTGAGCCTCCTTTTATATTTACGTATATCTGAAGAATACTAGCAGATTTAAACACAAGCATATCATCTCCCTAGTTACTGCCACTGCTGGCTGCCCTTGTCCTGCTGTGGAATAATTCACACCATAGGCAATTGCCTGCAATGGGAGGAGGTTGCACCTCTTATTTTTTAGGCTCTCAGCTGAAGCATGCTTTTCCCCCAGCAGCACTAAGAGATGTGGTTGCAATGACAGTGAGGAGCAGGTGAGTGAACTAGGAAAGAAAATGCCCCCAGCCAAGTGCCAGAGATGGAAGTGGCAGCCTTCTGTCCCACAGGAGATGGCAGCAAGGCCAGCTAGTGAGGAAGAGCCAGATGATACATCAGTACTTGATAGGCATACCTGTACTTAATAGGCATACCTGTAGCCTACCAGTGAACCTATGAAAAGAAGCTCATAGTACTGTGAATGTGTGTTTTGAGTTCTCCTTTTGTGTTTCAACTGCATGCAGTCTGTGTTAACCCCATTCCTGTTTCTGGTATTAGAGGTGCCATACATGTAAGGATGGGTATGCTGCCTTCTCTAATAGCTATTGATTGATATTATCATGGAGCTGTCTTTATTGCCATTAATAGTCTAACAGTAAGTCTATTCACATTCTAGAATAATCTTAGAAATTAACATTCTACACCACTGAATGCAGCAGCGCTATTCTCTCCTGGCTCTGGTGTTAGTGCTTGCTTTTAAATCACAACAATACAAAATGAGGACATTTGCAAAGAGGAAAACAGAATTATGGTAGAACTGGGTTAGTTTGGACATTTTTGTTTGAATGACAATCTAAGAACAAGGCTACTGAACAGCAGTAGACTCAAACTCTTATACCAGGGTAGGATTATGTGAATGATGAAGCAGAGGTTCTCAGATTTTGTTTTGGGAGATTTTATTATGGTGAACTTCATTTAAGTAAAAAAAGCAATTCAAGCCTTCCCAAATATATATATATATATATATATATATATATATATATACATGGGACATAGGAAGCTGCCTTATATCATCAAACCATTGGTCCAGCAAACTCATACTGTCTACCGTGACTGGCAATGGCTCTTCAGGATTTCAGACAAGGGTCTTTCCCAGCCCTACCTAGAGATGCTAGGGATTGAACCTGAGACATTCTACATACAAAGCATGTGCTCTATCACTGTGGTACAGTCCTTCCCTGTCCTCAGTGCAGATGCATCTCCCCTCAGTGCAGATGCAAGCCAACCCAAGCTGGGGAAAGATAGGGGCAGCACAAATGCCTTTCAGATGCAAAGGAAGTTAGAGGTTTTCAAAAACTAGTGTTGCCCCACTGCCTTCCTTGGGGATGTGGCAGAAAGAAAGAGGATACAGCTTTCTATATTGTGTTTAATGTGAGGAAGCGGCCATGGGTTGGCATTTTCTTGCCTAATGAAGAGAGCTACTAGGAAGGGGCGGTGAGGAATCTGCAGATCATGTAACAACTGTCTGCTCCTCCCTTGGGAAGTTCGTCATACCTTTTGAGGAAAAAAACATGTTTGAAGCACTTCATGTCTTAATAAAGATAATTTGCCTGGCAGGCTTTCTAGCAGCTGTTTAGGAAAATGATGCATTTAATTGATGCTTACGATATCCAAGCCTCATTTTCTCCACACTTCAGAATATTTACTCTATATTTGTATAAATTAGTCTCCCTGTCCCGCCCCACCGGATAGTAGAGCAAGAGAAATGGGACAGAATACATACAGAAAATACGATATCTTCACACATTAAGGGTTGGAAATGGAGATGTGCAAAGTCCATTCCCTCAAATTTCAATGCGGAATAAACTTGTTCTTTCCAAGCTGTTGCGTTCCAGACTTTTCCAGAAAGTTTTCTGAAATCTCAAAGACATGGCCTATTACAATGCTTCCCTCCCAGCCTCCACTGTCCCCATCCTTCCTTGCGGCCAGTTTCTCTTCTTCCTTTGCCATTCCCCCAACTTGCCTTCCAGCAGCCATGACTGGCAGTGAGTGGTGTGTGTAGGCATGTGTGTGTGAAAGGGCTGGCTGTTCTTTGGGCCTTCATTAGCAAAAGATCTCTGGGAACTGTACTTTGCATGGTCTACTGAATCTTTACTAGGCCCAGAAACCTTGACTAACTACAATTTCCAGGCAGTTGTGCGCTAGGAACTTGTTGTTGATAAGACTTTGGTATGTAATGAAAGCCCAAGAAAAAGCTCTGCCTTTTGGGGAAAGAGTTTGGGGGTTGAACTTATTTTCAAGCCTGAATTTGCAGCAGTTTTGTAATGGAGTGTTGAAAGCTTGTTATTCCCAAATTATGTGTGTTCTTTTCTAAACTCTCCCAGTTTGAAAACTGTAACATTACTAGCAGGAATACAAAGCTGAGATCAAAGGTATCTCTGCTTGCAATTATATTTTGTTTTTCTTTCCTTCCATTCTTTTAAAGGTCACTAGACAGAAAGCCACAGAGACCTGTATTAGGAAAGTCACGGACTCTTCCAAGCATTCCTCAATCCCCTGTCATAAGCCGGATTCCTCTTCTAGATTCAAAACTGTACAGGAAAGATATGCCAGAACAGAAACAATACAGGAATCACTCTGCCCCTGATTGTCAGAAAGGGTGCACAGTGCCCTCTACTGGTAAGTTTCAATAAATGTAAGTAGTCCTGCATTTCTTGCTTTTCTTGCTTATTCCTTCCATTTATGTCCTGCCACAGGCCTCAGGACAGCTTTTGTGTAACGCTTTTCAGAGGAGCCCTAAAATAATTAAGAAATATGGTTCTAAACATTCTCCGTTAAAAAGTCACTTCACTTCATATGGTTTTCTGCCTTTACTTAATTTTTTTTCTCAATATGTCAAGTTAAGCATAAGCTTATCCTATATCTTGTTGGGATGTATGAAACCTTGCTTTATAGTGTGTGTATTCCTAGAATTTGATTGGCCAGTGCCTGAATTTGGATGAAGTTATAGCCACACTTACTAACTTGAGGATGTTGATATCACAGCTGCTATTCATGGGACTATACATCCCCAAGAGACTTGAAGGAAGTGTGAGAACTTGCAATGTAATAAAGAATAGCTACTACCCATTGTTGGAGTAAAACATCATCTATCTATCTATCTATCTATCTATCAATCATCTATCCATCTATCTAATCAGTATCGCACTAACACACAAGAACCAAAATAGTCTTGAAAACAAAGTATTCCCCTAATTCTCATTGTTAATGGCTCGCATTCTATGCTCATTGATTAATCAACCAAAACACTGATTGATTTGCCAGTTAAACCAATTAATGATTCCAGTTCTAATTCTAATGTTGGAAGTTTCTCTCCCAAAAAATTAAATTCAAAGAAGCCAGTAAAGGCAAGGCTTGCCTTGGTCATTGGCTTTCCTCTCTTCTTCCTGCCAGTTTTAGTCTTGTAGACAAAAATGTATAGCAGGTTCAGTTTAAGACTTAAACTTTGAAATCTTTTGTAGATATCATTACTCAGAAGCATTCTCAATTGTCCATCTGGAATAAAAGAGAGATATGACTATTCATGTCCAGGAATATTCTTCAGGGATCAAATTGATGGCTTCAAGGGGATATTTCAGCCTATGGTTGGCAGGCTGCTGGGCATAAGAGCCTGGGAGACACTTCATACCAGTCTTATTTGATATTGGCTGATGCTGCTTTAAGATGTTGAGCCCCATGCTGAGGAATAAGCATGAAGGGCTGAAAGCACTAGTTATTTGCCTTGTAGGTTGTGAACCTACAAGGTCCTGTACACAGGGCAAGATTCAGCGATATAACCCAATTGGGCACACTAAAGAGAGTGCCCCCACAATGGAAATTGAGGTTAATGACCTTAATCAGTCATTAGGTGTGAATATACTGAGTCAAAGAGTTGCATACCCCCACGGTGTTGCATATTGTTAAGTATGATGGTCAAGTCGAGATCCCCGCCCTTGGGTGCAGCACCGCCAGAAAAATCCATCCTGTTAAGGCTGATATTTGTCTTGGCCGAGGAACTTACCTTTTGTGCAGCTTTGTTTAGAAATAGAGTCTTTTTAGCTAAAGGGTGGGATATAAATGCTGTAAACAAAGAAACAAATAAATGAAATATAAACCCTGGGCTCTGGTGCCTGTGTTCCACTTGGTCTTTTGTTCTATTGGTTCCATCATTCTGGGGATTCTGGTGGTTCCTGCTGTTTCTATTGACTCTTGGACCCTTGCTTCCTTTCTGAAATGATTTTGCTGAAATCACTTTCCAAGTCATGTAACACAAGGCTTTGCCAAAGAGCCTCACCCAACCTCCTTTCTCCCAGAACACTCTATTCTGGCCACCTGAGCTCTGCGTCTGCTGAAGTAGAGGCTAGATAGGCAGCATCTAGGAGCCTTGCCCAAGGTTCCTCCCCTGTGGTGGCTGCAAGAAACTCCTCTGCACCCCAGCTTCATCTGCAGGGCGGTTAATACAAAGGTACTGTTTGAACTCTGTCCTATCCTCTGGAGTTCCTTTCCCTACAAATTGTAGCCTCCACCTCGTTTACCCGCTTTCCTATTGTGTGATTGTGCACGAGGAGACCTGTGCTATGCAGATCTCTCTCCTTCCCTCCATCTCGTAATTCTCTTCTTCCCTCCATTCTCTCTCCCCTCCCCTTCTCTTTCTTCAAGAAGCTTGGAACCCCAGTTTGCTTAGTTCCAACCTTGACAGCACTTCAGTTGCCATAATTCAGGCCATCCAGATTAGAGCCAGGGGTGAACAGTTGCTGCCTTTTAGTTTCTAAAAGCAGCAGATCTTGCTTTAGACAAAGAGCTCCCTTTAAGATAACTTCCTCACCCTTGAATCCTGTGTGTGGAGTTGAGTGCTTTTTGGGGCAGAGTGTTTTCTGCCTCATATGTTTAGTGTGTATAGATTTGTCAGTTTATATATGACTTAATTAAATCCCTATTGGAGTTCATAGTGTGCTTATTAAAAAGTTAAAGGTGTCCCCAACTAGTCGTGTCCGACTCTAGGGTGTGGTGTTCATCTCCATTTCTAAGCCGAAGAGCCAGCGCTGTCCGAAGACGCTTCCGTGGTCATGTGGCCGGCATGACTGAACACTGAGGTGCACGGAACGCTGTTACCTTTCCCGAAGCAGTACCTATTTATCTACTTGCAATTTCTTGCTTTCGAACTGCTAGGTTGGCAGGAGCTGGGACTGAAGACGGGAGCTCACTCCGTCATGCGGCACTCAGGTCTCGAACTGCTGTCCTGCCGACCTTCCGGTCTGCAGTTCAGCATCTTAACCACAAAGTGCTAATTTCCAGCGTAATTACTGTGCATAATTTTGATTCTTGTGTGACCAATAAACCAACTCTTTGAAGAACAGAACCTGAAAATATCCTTTTTACATGTAAATCTCAAATTGAACTAAGGATAAACATGCATTTGGAGAAGGTGTGGATTAGCATGATCTCATTCTGTTCGCTGGTATAGAGGTGCCTTTGAAATTGACAAAGAATATCTTCTTACTGCAAGATGTCAGGACCTTCAGACAAGACATATGCTGTGTTTTAATGAAGGTATTTTGCTTTGATTTGGTATCACAGACTGTTCAGAGTGTGTCACCTTCATTATCTCAGTAATCCTTACTTACAACAGTCTGGTAATGTAGACCAGAATATTGGGTAGTGGGCAGGGCAGGGAGAGGCTTGCCTAAAGTCATGTTCTGAATTTATGCTAATTGTGACATGGGGCTCCCTAGCTCATGTTGTAAGTCGCTACACTATGCTTATGCATAGAGAGCAAGATTGAAAGTCATTCTCAGTTTTGTTTTATTTATTTAAAACATTTATATCCCATGTTTTAATTCTAAAATGTTTCCAAAGCAGCTTCCATAAAAATATAATGAAAATACAATAATATAAATAAAATACAGTACTAATTACAAACTCAGTAAAACACAATGTGAAACAATAAACAGTATCACAGTGAAAACCCAAAAACAGCAGTAATATCAGCTTCACCCTTCACTAAAAGCCTGGGTAAATAAAATAGTTTTGACCAGGTGTCTAAAACTTTACAGAGTAGGAGCGAGGGGAACATCTCTGGGAGGGTGTTCCGCCAGTTGCCACCTGCTAACTGCTGAAGGCACTGCAAGAAAGAATATCTTAAGACTGTAACAATGAGCAGTTTTTCTTATGCACAGGTCCCAAGCCATAATGGGCTGTGAAGGGCAATACTTTGAATTGTACCTGAAAATGCGCAGGAAGCCAGGGGCAATGTTTTCCAGAGTGCCGCGTGACGGAGTGAGCTCCCATCTTCAGTCCCAGCTCCTGCCAACCTAGCAGTTCGAAAGCAGGAAATTGCAAGTAGATAAATAGGTGCCGCTTCAGCGGGAAAGGTAACAGCGCTCTGTGCACCTCGGTGTTCAGTCATGCTGGCCACATGACCACGGAAGCGTCTTCGGACAGTGCTGGCTCTTCGGCTTAGAAATGGAGATGAGCACCACACCCTAGAGTCGGACACGACTGGCTGGGGACACCTTTACCTTTTTACCTTATATTGGGTAATAGCTGTGGGAAGCTCCTCTGAATGAGACCCTACAGAGTTGTTGGTAGTTAAACTGTAGTGGTCTAGAACACTTGTCTGATTCTGTATAACCCTGTTCCTGGACATTTCTTGAATCTTTCCTTATTAACAATATTTATTAACTTTTGTTTGCACGTTCTTTTTATTCTCAAGGGAGTTTTCCTGCTTAAGTACTTCTTTTGTCAAGGGAACATTCTCTTAACCTTGCATCATCATTCTGACCTCTTCTCTTGATAGCAGAGACAGGTCACTTTTTTTTTTTTTGGCATCTTCTTACAGCTGTGACATTTGTGCTCCTAGCTTGCATTTATTTGTTTATAAAGCACCTTTCAGGAGTAATTATTCTCCCGAAGTGGTTGTGTTGCATTATTTGTGAGGCTAAAGCAATTCCTAATAGTAATTAAGCACCTAAATAACTAAGCTAGGGGATCCCCTGTGAGCACCTCCAATGGTATATGTGAAAGGATCCCCAACATGGCCCCTGCAGGCACCAGCAAAACTTTTAATGTTGTTATTTCCCCCCTATTTTTTAAATATACGTACATGAATTTGTATATGTCCATAGCAATGAATTCATATGAAATGCATACAACTTTCTAGGAATTATGCATAGGCTTCAACAAAAGCAGATCCAAGTAAGTATCCATTTGAAGGTGGCGTCTATATGCCACCCGTTCAAATATTGAAAGTGTTGTAAGGTCCGCAATCCATTTCATTATAGGAGGTGAGTGTTTATCCTTTTGGTGTTGTAATATCAGTCTTCTTGTGGAAAAAAGGGTGTAGAGAATCAATTTATGCTGACCATTTGTTAATTTACATGAAGCAGGTAAATAATTTCAAAGAGTGTGTATGTGAACATCAGTGAATATTAAAGACTGTTCCAATACAAAATTTATCTGTGTAATAACCTCCCCAAAAGAAACAACTACTGCCAAAACTTATGTTTAAAAGAAGCATTAGCTGTATTGCACTGCCAGCAATTAGCTGAATTAGACAATCCCTTATTAAAGAGCCATTGAAGTGTCTAATAGACATGAAATGAAAGTATTTGCTGAATAAGATGCAGCTTAAGATCCATGGATATGACAGGTAGTTGCCATGGTGGTGATCCACTGATTAGGCATTTTGTGGTGGTGCCCACAGCAATTTCTCAAATTCCCAAATGTGCCCACAGGCCCCAAAATGTTGGGGAGTCTTAAATAATATACAATTAATGAAGAACTATGATACAGTGCCCTTGTCCCACAGGGTTGCAGTCTTCACTCATGAAGACAATGGTGGAAAGTAATGCGAACTTTGCTTTATTCTTTTGAAATACGTTGGCAAGAATTGGGAGTTATTTTTACTGTTAAGTCAGACAGCATTGATTTTGGCACCTCATTTCATGGTTGTGGGTCCTTCTTCTCTCTCTCACTCACAGGAGAGGCATGGCAGCTGGAAGATGACTGTGCTGAACCTGTGAGGGATCCTGCCCTTCAACCAAGGCTGTGCACTGCAATGGATGAGGCACCTTTCCGGTCCTTCAGAACTCAGTCTTTCTACATGAGGAAAAGTCTTTCGGTGGACAATCACCTAAGCTCCCTCAGCTATTCTATCCACCCCACAGAAACAAAGGCGGAGCGGGTCAAAACCAAACTTCGGAGGCAGTTTGTGAGTACCAAATGGCTGTGTCTCAAACCAGTAATCTTTCTGTTGTATTTAAAGGCTTCAAACCCATGTGCATTTTCCACATTTGCATCATTGTATGCTTCTCACAAACAGCCTGCACACTTAATCTGCTGAAACTGATGATGTGCTCTTCTTGGTTGCGGTAAGATGGCATATCAAAAGTACTGAATCCTAGTTATCTGTCAGATATTTCAAATCCTCATAGGGCTCCTCTATGTGCATGGTTAAAGCCAAGGTTTATAGCTTTTGCATCCTAAATATGTCCTGCTTGGGTAGGATAAGGATGTGTGCAGTGTGCATATACACAACCCTCTACCTTACCTGTCACCTTTGGAATGTGCAGTTGAAACCCTGCATTTGTCAGAAGTAAAAAAAAAACACCTGTTTGTTGTCATAGATTTTTGTCCCTCCAAACATAAGAAGGTTGCGATTATTGAAAACTCTAGATGCAGAATTGATCCAGTGCTAGAATAACAGGTGGTGTTTGTATCAGTACACAAAAAGGTAAAGAGACACCAGAAGATAAGTGTCCCTATAAGATATAAATATCTAGGTTGATCTGAGTACAGCCATATATAGAGGGTGTGTGTGTGTGTGTGTGTGTGTGTGAGTAGAATAGAAATGGGTGCTATCAAGCAGTGCCAAGGAAAACTTCTGTTACTTGAGAAGCGAGGGGATCCCTTGGGTGTGAGAGGTGAATAAGAAGGCAGAGTTTGATTTAAACTCTAAATTGTTTTAATAATGTACCTGCTTTTAGGTAGGGTAATTTTGAAGCTGGCTTGCAATCCCACAGCCTGTTGATGAAGGTAATGAATGAACCAGGGTGCTCAGTCGGATAGAGGGATGTGCTGCTTCACTTTGAAAGAGAAATGAAAGTGGATAGAAGAAGATTAAGCTTTTGCTAGTGTTTTCCTTTTATACATACACAATTAGACTTTGATGAGGGTGAGAGAGGGTTCACTTGTCTCCTTGAAAATGTAACTTGGTGAAGTAGTTTTGATTCCTTAAGGCAGACAGGCTAAGAATCTAAGCAGGGTGTGTCCAGGAAGCAGGGGTTGTGAAGGCTAAACCAAACTTGCTCAAAGCAGCCGAACTCCTGACTGACATTGAGTGTGAGGTAGTCTACACCAAGGGTTACTGTGGAAGAAGACTGTAAACATGTTTTGTTAGAGTTTATTCTTATAAGATTAATGGGAAAGACAGCAGAGGAGCACAAATGGCAGATGGGATACACTGTAGTCGGTGAACTCTGTTTAACAATTAATGGGCTCATTTTCCACTTCAGAGAGACACCTGATCTGGAGAGGGTTTGTCTCCTTACCTCATTACCAGCCTCAGGATTGTAATGAAGGGATCAGGTGTCCCTCTACTGAAAGGCAATGCTGTTGTCTTAGAAAGGGTTGCCATTTTGTATACAAGTGCATGGAAATAATAGGGAAGAATGTGAGGAAACCAGGAGGGGTTGTTGCGAACCTGTGTGGCTAGAAGACAGGGAGAAAAACACCTGTGATAAAAATATCCCAACTGTTGTTCCACAGTGTTTTGCAGGTATCTTCATTTTTATTATTCTACTTGGTGTTAGATGGAGCTGTGTTGCCTGGCATATAATCCTACTATTGCTTCAATTTACAATATGCTTGGGTCTGTCTACTACTTCACTAAGTCCCTAGCAATCTTGGTTTCATTTTATGAGATAGTCATGGATTATACCAAGAGAAAACACAGAAACCTGATGTGACATTTAGGGTGCTTCCAGGTGGATGGCTCTTAGAGCGGCCAGTGAAAAGACATTGTGTAGTGGGAATAAAAAAGATGGAAGAAGCATTGTCAACTGGACTTACTGTAAAATTTCATGAATGAAGCAGGGTGATTTCACAATAAAAGCCTCATCTGCAAGCATCATTCTATGGATGCTGATTTAAGATCATGATTCTGCAAACTGCAAGCGAATAAAACAAGAGTGAAATGTAAGAGACAACAAGTGAATGAAAGCAGCCATCTTTGGTGCCATCATTTGTGTTGAGAAGCAGAAAATATCAGAAGGCTTTTGAATGTTTAGAGCCACTCAGTTTTGCTTTGGGGTAGAAACAACCTGTCTTCTGCCAATTCTTTTGTTACTTTATACTATACTACTGGTTGGGAAAGAATGTCCATTTTGGTCAGATTTTCTGGATACTGTTTCTCCTCCCTCCCTTTGCAATATGTGGTCTGGCTTGTTTGCATGAGTCATCTGGTGGCATTTGCTATGCAAGCATCTTCCTGCAATGTGCCTGTTTTTTGTGCCTGTGGCATGCTATGGCATAAGTTGATCTGTGGGAAATTAGGGTGGTGGTAGATAGACTGGCTTTATTAATTTTTATTTGTTACATATATATCCCACCTTTCCTCCAAGAAACCCAAGGTGCTGTACATGATCCTTCTCTCCATTTTATCCTTGCAACAACCCTGTGAGGTAGGTTAGGCTGAGAGTCAGGGATTTTTTAAATTGAATTTTAATGTGTTTTATTGTTTTAATCTATTTTAAATTGTTTTTGTAAGCCGCCTTGAGTGCCATTTTTTGGTAGGAAGGCAGAGAATTACTCAGTCAATTAATTAAATAAATAAACTGGCCCAAATGTACCCAGTGAGGTTCATGGCAGCGTGGGGACTAGCAACTGGGGCTCCCTAGTCCCAGTCCAACACTCTAACCACACTGGCTCTTAAATAATGCCCCTTGGAACATGTGGTCTGTTGGTCCTTTCCAGCTCTGTGATTCTAAGAAGTTCTCTGAGTTTGTAGGTATAGCAGAATGTTAGGAAAGGAGAAAATGACTATCGAAAGGCTAAGCTTAAAGTAATGTAGGCTTTTCCAGCATAAAAAACACCTTGCCAAAAATGAATTGAAAGCGTTGTTGGTAGTGATTGTAATAAAGACTTTGTGACACCACTGCAAGATCAGACAAGGGGAATGCAGCCAAAATGTGCAGATTACCAGCATCTTGGCTTTCAACAAATGGACAAAGCTCCAGTGTGTCAGTAGAGAAACTGGCGGAGAGATCCCAGTAGGAATTGTATTTTAGGCTCCCAGAAAGCAGAGCAGATACTGATCTCTTTGACCCATCTGCTGCTTATTGCCCTCTCAAGGAAGAGTAGCCCCCCCCTCTCATTTTATGGAGATGATATGACACTGCTGTGCACACCATATCTCTGGCTGTGGCACACTGTGATCGTGATTTGATATGTGGAGGATGGTACATGGCTGGCCCTTCCAAATCCATTATTCTTTGATGATGTGGTTATATTCCTGAAAAGGTTAGCCTTTATTTCCAGAGGTCTTTGGGTCTGTAATTCATAAAACTCCTAGCTTCCGTTGTGTCATGATACAGTAGCTTTAAGGCCAGCAACTAATTTTTGACAGTAAACATATTTTCAACTCAACAGCTGAATGGTTGGCAACATTAGCTCGCTCTCACATGAACCTAAACACAAAGTTCTTTCTTTACTCACCTCAGCTGCTCGCTTCCATTTACTTTGTCTTGGCTTGTGTATGGGAATGAGCAGCCTAGATACACAATAATGGAAAGCGTCTGTCAAAGCCATTCTTGTTCTTCACTTTGTGCCAGAGTGGTGTTCAAGACCCCTTAGCCTAATCCTTGGCTTGTAAGAAAGAGACTGAAGTGTATAATATTGTTATTATACACCTCACATGTGCAGTGGAAGAATTTCTTTGGGATCAGGGACTATATTGAGGGCCACTTGGGAAAACTTTGGGGGCTGGATTTGATCCCTGGGCTTCCAGTTGCCTATCCCATTTTTAGGATGATGATTATGTTTTTTTTATAGGAAGGAAATATGCTTACTATAACTTAAGAAAGTTAAGGTTACCATGTGCGATTTGAGCTACATAGCCATGGAGGATGGAAGTTTCTCTCCCTGCAGAGATAACAAAATCTTTTTGTTTCAGAATGTAACTTGTGGATTCATAGCTCAAATATGCTTTCTGACCCAAATCTTGGAACTTTAGAATATACAACTTCCATTAGCTCTGCCAAAATAATGAGTCGACTTGACATATGTAAGCTTTCCCCCCTCTTTCCCCCCATAATTAGATGTCTGTTGATCTGTGTTCACATACTTTATTAAAGTTAGAAATCATCTCTGTGAACAACTGGTTGCTTGCAGTACTTGGTTGGTTTACCCCATGTTTCTAAGTCTTAAAATACTGCTGGCCACACTGCCAAGATGGGTTTTATTTCAAGTTTGGCTTCTTTCCTGTTTCAATAAGACGTTGATGGCAACACTAATAAAGTTTAAGTAATAGATATGTTTTGCTGATTTTGACGTTTTAATTTGTAACCAATCACAGCCATGTGCTGAGTCAGCAGCCTTGTTTTGTGAATCTTGAGGGGTAACCTTGTTAGTCTGTTGTAGCAAAAACAAAAACAGTGTTGCAGCACTTTAATGACTAGCACACTTATGGCATAAGCTTTCAAGTCATCAGATGCATGAAGATCTAGTCAAATTAGTGCACTTATTACACTTCTCTCCATTTGGTTACAGAACACACTAGAGAACACAGTGGTATGCTTTTTACATTCCCCTGAAGAAGTCTACTTCAAAACACCTTGGGCCAATAAAATCTTCTCTGTGCACGCTTGATATTTTATCTCTTCCCTGCTCCCCACCACCTCTCTTAGTCGGACCCAGTCTTGGAGTAACTTCTAACACAAAAGAACAAGAGTAAGATAACCAACTTTTGTAGTGGCATCTTGTTGCAGGGAATTTAGCTTACATGATCAAATATTTAGCTTCCAGTAGCTAATTATATTTGCTTTAACACAAAACAGGAGTATTTAGAACTGATGTGACGTCTGTGCACCCCTTTCTTTCTTAAAATAGGGAAGGGACTTCAAGCTCTATTAACCTAAAGACTACTCTCCAGGTAGTTTAGATGGTTCATGTGGGTTTAGTTCAGAGTTACTGAGTAACCCAGGGCAAAATGGATGAATGTTCGTAAATCAGGGAAAGTGTAAGGCTATAGCTTAGTGGTAGAGCGTATGCTTTGCATGCAGAAGTCCTGAAGTTCAGTTTCTTACATCTCTAGTCAGTGCTGGGAAAGATTCCTGGCTGAAATTCTGGAGAGCTGCTACCAGTCAGTGTAGACAGTACTGAACTAGATGGAAAATGGTCTGACTTGGAGTAAGGTGTCGTTGAGGGAAAGTTCATTCAGGGAAAACAGAACATAAAAGGCTGAGAGTGCTTCCAGAGTTTGTGCCAGTTATGCTAATCTTTCTTTGATTTTCTTTTGATCCTGAGATGAACCTATGCAACTAATCGAAATTTTCCTTCTAGAAGGGCAGTGCTGTTGAGCTGGAGCTTCCATCTTTATCAACTGAAAATAAGCTGAAATCCTGACTATATCTGTTATTTATGGTAAAAGCGATAAAGCTTTTAAATAATTCTAGCCAGACTTCATTTTTGTTTTATCTCTATTCCTTGTGCAGTATAGACACCGTTGTTACAACGTTTTGCGCCAATCTATACAAGTGTTTTGTCTCATTGATGTAATGTCTGGTTCTCTCATGCTCACAACCCATTGCCCTGATGCTGTTTCCTCCTCAATATTCCATTTTTTTCCAGACCACTTTTATGATGTTTCTTTCTGTGGTTGCTACTGAATTACATGTGTTCCAGTCTAGTGGCATTATAACCCTTACTGATGGCAATGGCTTCAGAGCTGTAGAATCTGTTTTGCAGCGTTTTCTCCCACCTTCCCCTTTGACCTTTGGCAGGGGGAAGGAATTTGCAGACAGGAAATCCATGGCTGTCCTCCATTTCCTCTCCTTTGATGTCCAGGGTGGCTGGTCAGCCATTATCATTTTATTTTTAGGCTATTTTTCCATGAGCACCTATGCACCTATACTTATGCGTGGCTGTGAGTAATCATAGGATCTTTCTATTTTAAATCCTGCACTCTTGCACAGGTGGTGCTCATACATTTACTGATGTAATAAAAAGCAAAAGCAAATTGAAATGGCAGCTTCATCTCCCATTTCTCTTGCAAGTGCAGCACTACGTAGCATGTGCCTTGGAAACAAAAGTAGATTTGCCTTTATCTCAGCTTTGCTTACATGAGGTTTAAATTATGAGCTATATAATTTTTCTGTTCCATATGTTTAAAGAAGTAATACTTGTAGAAGTAGACACTGACTTTTCTGTTACTGGATCTCATCTCTACACTGGGTATCTTTCTCCTCATCTCTTCCCACCACATCAGATCTTGTCTGATTATTCTGTATATTTTCAGTTAACTGGTTGTGAAGGCCTGATTTGATGCTGAAAATAATCCCCAGATACTTCTGCTTTAATTTTTATGTGAATAAAGCCCTCTCTCGTCTCTGGGATTCATTTAGGATTGACTGTTGCTTCTGCAAAGGAAGTTTGAGGATATGTTACCCACTGAAAACAGGTTTAACTTTACAAGAGCCAAAGTACGCTGTCACAGTTGGTCACAGAGCATACATCTGATATTAGGCATGGGAACTAATTATTATAAGCCGATGCTTAGGCAAATTTTGACTGCAGATAGCAATCATAAACCCAAATGAGTAACACACTGTGGCCCTATAGGCTCAAAACACTATAGTGATCTACATATGATTACCATTTTTTCTACAATTAAAATAAAATGGACATATTTTATTAAAATAATACAAGGAATGGTATTCATAAGGGTGGACAACATTCATCCCTTGAGACAATTGAGCTACTCACAATTTCAAATTTCTAGGTTTGATTTTAATTTTCTAGCACCTTGCTGCTGAATTATATATTGTAAAATGTAATGATGACAATGTAAAGAGTTATAAACAAGTATATAAGAGGCCTTTTCCTGTCTATTATTTATCAAGAAAGGTTGATAGCCTCTGCTTTCTCAACAAATGTTCAAGGAAGGTGTATCTGATTTAGTTCACAAATTTTCATAGGCTGCTGCATGTTTTACATAGTGGAAGCTACCGATGTCTGATTAAGTATGAAGTAGAATAAATGTGACATATCATCCACCAGCATTAGTTGGACATTCACTTTGTTTATTACAATGTTATACAAATTCTGGGTAGCTTTGCCTCAGGCATCTCTGCCTCAGGCATCTCTACCGTTCAGTGTAGATATGACAGTTGTTGAACCTTAACGTTTTCATAATTTCTTTTCAGGTGGCATTTGACTCCAGAGGCAGAAAATGTGGTGAGCTTTAAATGCCTCCTGAAAACATACCTGTTTACACAAACTTTCCCTGGCTTACAAATGATTATTATGATGCAGGTCCATTTGATTGTTTTCTATTGCTATTTTTAATTGGTTTTATTTCTGTTTAGTTATTTATCTTTGTAGCTGTAATTGTTTATATTAACTGAGTATTTTATTAATTGGGCATAGTGATTTTTAAGACTTTGGCATGTAAACCAGTTTTGTTATATCAAGGAGTGTACAAGTATTATTAATTCATGAATAAGTAAATGATACTGCTTTTCTGGAAAGCTCTACACTCTCCCTCACTCATGCCCACTAAAGACCCAACCTACTGTACACACGCAAGTAAAAGTGTGGTTCTGATTTATAGCTTTTTATAATTTATAAACTGAAATTGGGAAATATCCCAAAAGAGTTTTAAGCAGAAGCAATGCCATTATAAAATATGTATGCTCACTATCTTAAGTGAAAACGTCTTTCATGTGTCAATGCAGTTCGAAAGAGTATCATTTGGCTCTGATAGTTAGCTTAACAAATAATTATCACACATTTACTGTATAAGCCAAAGGCCATGGCAAAGGGAATATCACATGAAAAGATACCAATAAATTGAAAATAAAAATATAAATATATATGCAATACAGTAATAAAAGAATCTCCTCCAATTTTCCCTGAAAATATAGAAAGAAACATTGACAGTAATAACTGTACTGTTAGACATTTGTCAAGAATAGCAGAAAGAGCAACAAAAGACATCCAGCTGCTGTCTCTCACCATGTGCAAAGTACATAACAGGTTACAGTGATTCTGTGTTTTGCTGTCATGGATAAGCCTGCATTATCTTCCTAAGCTTTCAGCAATCCAAGTGGGTTGTGTGATGGCCCTTTTTTTGCATGTGTGCTTTTGTGATGTCAGCTTCACAGCCCTTTAGGCTGATAAAGCCTTTGAAATATCCTGGCTTAACTGGCTTATGAGATAAACAAAACAGTCTGATACCAGCAATCAAACTGAGAATGTGCTATTTCTAGCAGCACCTTTGTTTGTCTCCCAGGTATAACATAGAATGTTCCTGTGGGGTGCAAAAGTGAATTGAAAAGGGCAGAATTGGGATTTGAGATCAAGTTTCACATGACTCCTCCGCATGAGTTCTAATTTGAGAAAGTTTCTTATTGACGCTGCAGCAATCAACTCCTCAAAGGCCATTTCTAGGAATAATTTATGTGGCTCTTGTATGGCATTGCCAACTTGATTAGGAGCTGTGTCATAAACGGGTGCACTTGACGCATATTCCTGATAAAACAAGCAAGAGTGATGGGAAAGCTCTGTACTATGCGACTGTGAGACAAGAAGATTTTGCCAAAGGGCCTTGAATCCTCTTACATATTGGCGGTGATGTACTGTGATTGGGTGCACATTTGGTTTGAATCCTATGATCTCTCACCACAGGGCGGGCAGAGAAGATAGAAGGTGGGGAAGAGTGTGTTCAGTGGAAGCATTCATCTTACACCATCTCATTTGTCTCCATAGAGTCACTCTGATGTAGAGGCTGTGATGGAGTTCAAGATACAGACTAAGCCCACTCCTCCCCCCCACTTCCCGAAGCCGTACGTTTTCACCCCCTCTGTTGGTGCAGTTGCACTAGTATTGGGGACATGCTGGCATACCCTGCCATCAGCATATCCCTGGTAATGTGACAGCCTATATAGAGTGAGTGTCCCTGTTGGTGACATATCTCCACGATGTGCTGCTGCAGGGGACTTATATCATAAAGCACTCCTGCTGCTGTAGTTGGAGCACAGAATTGTGTTGCTAGTCGTGCACATATTGGCTTCCCACTGCCCTGTCAATGGCCAGTATCCAAAGAACTGCACAAATAGTTCCGTATGCCCAAGGTGGGTTTGTGGTATGTGTCTCAAAGAACTGGTACATGCAAGCCTTTATGTGATTTTTTTTATCCTGGCCCCAAGTGCAGAAAAATACTCATACTATACTTGATTTATTACAAGAAGACTGATTTTTTTCCCCTATAGAAATTAATATTTTTGTAGGAAACTACTGCACAACTTGGCAATAAGAGTTCTTTTGCTTTGTTTTGGTTTATTTCCCTTGCTATTTTACTAAGAAACGCTCATCCTACTCCATTGTCCAATATGTAGAGCACTAAAAACTTGCAAGTGTCAAGGAATGTGTCACTTCCAACCCATCTTCTGTACATGATAAGATATATGCACTTTTATTGGCTCTGCTGACTTTGGCTGTGCTTCAGGGGCCGGGACCTCTGGAGTATAGTGTCAACTCTGTGTTTCTTGTGAAATTAAATCTACTACTTTGATATTACTCCTAATCAAATGACCTGTTAAACTGTTAAATTTTGAAGCATGATGTACTAATCATTTTCACAACGGAAATGCTTTGCAGATACCCATGATTTGTTCCAAATTTCCCTTCATGTGTTTGTTCAGTTTGTGCAAGGTAAGCAATGATAGTTCTATTGATTTATGGAACTTGCTGCCGTTGGATGTGGTGGTGGTCACTAGCTTTAAAAAATAGATAAATTCATGGAGAAGTCTAGTAATGGCTGCTTGTCATGACGGCTATATGCATCCTCCAGGTTCAGAAGCACTATGCCACTGAATCCTTGCTATTGAGGAACAACAGTGGGAGAGAACTATTGCCTTCATGTCCTGTTTGTGGGCTTTCCAGAGGTAGCTGTTGGCTATTGTGGGAAACAGAATGCTGGACATCCGGCTGGGCTGTTCTTATGTTCTTAAACGTATGTTGTAGTGAATATACAAGATTTGGTGAATGTTGGTCTAAGGTGCAATAAGCGTAGCTTGTAATTATGTATGACCTGAACTTTGCACAACCAAATAATTTTCCGTTGCATGCCTTCTGATATCAAATGGTTCCACGTCTTTTATTCTTTTCCCAGTTGCTTTGTTTCCAGTTGGTGATTTTATTATTTAAGTATTTACCCCATTTCCTTTTCCCACTGGGTTCATGATCAAAAAGGAGAACATATATCCTATCTAAATTTGGTACTTGATGCTGCTTATATGTTACATGCATTTAGGGACTATTACATAATGACCCGGTTTATGCCATGTGGTAAGCCACTGTGGGTAAATGAACCCGCAGGGCTCTGTGCCATGTATTGGCTGCCATTTTGCATATGCAAGCTGGGTGGGGGGGGGTAGGTTGCCATGTGAACCTGTTGTGAGTGGGTTGTTGGTATATTGAACAAACCACCCACAGCCAATGAGCTGTTTTAGGGTTGTTGGTGGTTTGTGAACCATGCCAACAACCCATCTTCGCCAGGTTCTCATAACATGACAAGCTGTGGCTTACCCTCGCTGCAGCTTGCATATGCAAAATGGCAGCTGGTGTGTGTCATGAAGCCTGTAGGTGAATTAACCCATGGTGGCTTGTCATGACATGCCAACAGGCCCATTATATATTTGGAAACTATTGCTTGCTGGTTCCCTATTATTCACACGGCACCCCCTTCTCTCTTTTTCTCTTTTTCCCTCTCCCCCTCCCTCTTTCCCATTCAGTTGGCTGTTGGGGAAGGGAAAGATTGTTCTTGCTAGCGGCCTGAACTGATTGCCTGCAGAAGGCTTTTGAAATTAGGCCGAGAGCCACAGATTGCCCACCTCTGATCTAGACCATGAAACTGGCTTTTCAGTATGGGAACTTAAAAGCAATTCTTCCAACTGTGTCTGTAACTCATACTTGATGACACTGAGGACTGTGTGAAAATGTCTCAGCTCTGCATTTTGCTCTTAATCTGGCTTATCGCCCCAGTGCCACTGCTGAATTAGTTCTTTCCTTTTAGTTGTTCTTGTTTTCTTCCTCTTGCCCTCTGTGCATCTTCTTTTATGATGGAGACTTAAGTGCAAACATTGACAGAACTGGGATTAGAAGAAGAGCACTTGAAGGGTTGGGCAGCAGTTGGCATACCAGTCTGTGGTAGCAGAAAGAAAACAAGAGTATTTAAATGTCAGGGAGACTATATGTGACAAGGATATGAAGATAAGAGGAGAGGAGACAGACTGGCTGAGACTGCAGTTGAGAGAGAATTACCAAGGAGGTTGTATTGGCCTCAGAAACGTCTGTCGATCTCCCAGATCAAAGCAGGATTGACAGTCCATGTAATGTTTGCTGGTGTGAATGACAAAGACAAATATCAAGAATAGTGGGCCAATTTATAGCTCCCTAGGGGAACAAGGGGGCACACTAGTTCGAGCAGTACTTTGAACCACTGTGATATTTCACAGCAAGCTGAGAGCAGACTAGAGTAGGAATTTGTTTTCCTTTCAGAAGATGTTACCTTGCCTATATATTTTCCTTCCATTAGAGAGTTGTATGTGAATAGGATGAAGAAAGGAAGCTGTGTATTTGAGCTCTGTATTAAAAAGCTGCGCATTAAAAAGACACTGATGCTTTCGCCTGTACTATGGCTGTCTCTGCTTATGTTCTGCACCAATTTAGAACAGATTTGTGTTTAGAGCAAGGTTACAACAAGCACCCCCGCCGCTTCTCCCAAATCTGCCCTCTCTGGAGCTGAGAAATACTCCAGAGGATGCTGCCCCTTTCCCACTGGCAGTTGGCATTGTGATCACAGGACAGATATGTTTCTTTATTGGTCATTATGCTCTGAAAATCCAGCATACTGGAATAAGTATGCAGTGAGCATGGGGAAAAGCTGAATGGAAGATTATGCTTCTGATCCCATGGGCAGTATCCAGTATTGCCACTCTGTTTACGCTTTTGCTGTACTGCCAGTATGAGTGACTTGTAGTGGTATACCTATTGTGTAAGTTGGGTTTCCCCAGAAAATCCACCACACTAGCTTGCACTATTGGTGTACTGCTAGAGGTCGCTTATGCTAGTGGTACATCAGTAACATAAATGGAGTGACAGTGTTGGATACTGCCCATATATTTAGGGATTATGTGTGATGCAGAATGTTCATGCACCTGTTGGTTTTTGACAGGTTAGTTGGCTACAAAAACAAGAATAATTAATCAATTCCTCTTCCCTCTCTATTTTTAAAATAATAACCAAACAACAATAACATTATTTATATACTATTTTTAGGAGTGTTCAAAGTGATTCACATCTATTATCTCATTAGGCTTACAACAACCCTGGGGGGTACATCAATATCATTTAACCCATCTTGCATATGGGAGATTAAAACCGAGTGTGTGTGTGTGTGTGTATGGGGTATGTGTGTTTACCTATGACTTGCTACTAATAAGTTAATGGCAGAGGTAAGATTTGAGCCAGGACTTCCAGATTTGCAGCCAAATACTTCTGCTTAGGCACTATGCTACACTAGCTGTGTGCCAGCTTTACTTTCACAGACTCTACTGACATTGTTTACTTCATCTGTGTCCATTCCTGGGGAGAGATGATGTATTCATTTTTATCCATGTTCTATTACAGCCTTCCCCAAACTGGTGCCCTCAGGTGTTTTGGATTATAACACCCATCACCCCTAAGCATCAGTGAGGCTGGTTGGGGCTGATGGGAATTGTAGTCCAAACCATCTGGAAGGCACCAGGTTGCGGAAAGCTGTTCCAGTAACTTCAAGGCTAGACTACTGTCATGTGTCTTATGTGGGGGCTAAGCTCCCTTTGAAACACTTCAGCTGTTGCAGAATCTTTACTGGCTTCCAGTATGTTTCCAACCACAATTCAGAGACATTGAAGTAATACATAAATTGCCTGCAGCTATCCAGGGGTAAGTCATTGCAATTTAAGAACAATTTGTGCTCAGTTGAGAATGATACATGAGACAGAGCAGCAATATATTTATAGAGAGGAAAAAGTACGTGTTAGACACAAGGTTCCTACCCTGGGGAAAAAGGAGGGGTTATTCATGTTGAAAGGGGCATTTTACTTTGGCTTTGATCCGGATTTATAATTTTGAAGTGTGGGTGTTAATGAACAGTTTGCAAATTCAAATGAGATTAAAAAGTTTATATGAGCCAATAATTAATTTCCTCTTGATCCAAAATAGAACAAGCAAAAGGGCACTGTGAATTTTATTTTTGGCAAACCCGCAATGTTTAGTGGTTCAGCTGCTCCTTTGTTTTACAGCAGCTCTTAATAACATTTGTGTAGTTCTATGCATTGCCAGTGTCAATGAATATTAACAATGGCAGGTGGCTTTTTTAGGTTCACTAGAAAGAAATTGAACAAACAACACCATGATGACAAATTAGAAACAAAATATTTCCTAAACCTACCTAAAAACAACTGGGTACTGAATGGATAAGGTTTCTAGCTTCTTAAAGTCTCTTAGTAATCCACATTTCTGATACAGAGAAGTTTGTTTTTTTTTAATATTGCTGGTCTTGGAAAAGATGTGTGCATTAGATAAATGTAACTTACTCTCCTTCAAATTTATTTATAAAAAACATTTATATGCTACCTTCCAGCCCTAAATTCCTCAGTATAACAATTAAAAGCTTATTGCAGTTAAGACCAGAGAGCATCAAAAGAAGCCAAGGTGTACAAACAAATAAACGAAGAAACAAAAACACAAAAATAATTCACAACAGGCAAGATTAAAATATGTGAAAAGCTTGGCGGAATAAAAATGTCTTGATTACTCACTTTAAAGACATTGGAGAAGGGGCTAACCAATTGCATAACATCCTCCATTAGGAGGATGTTATGCAGTTGGTGCACAGCAACTGAAAAGGCCCTGTCTTGCATCCTTGCCAGTCACATCTCTCTTGGCAGTGGAATGCAGAGAAAGCCCTCTAGAGATTGGTGTAATTGACAGGCAGGTTCATGCAGGAGAAGCCATTCCTTCAAGCATCCTGGTCCCAGGACACTGAAAGCCTGAATTGGGCTTGGAAACAAATTGGGAACCAGTGCAATTGAAATGACAGCACCGTGATATGGTCAGAAAAGCAGATGCCAGAAGTATGTTGCCCCAGCAGTGCGAGACTGGCCTCTTGCCATGGCACTGTCTTAAACTTTGGAAGCCCAGAGCCACTCATGGAGGTCATTCCCACCCTGATAATTGCCCTCCTTCCAGGCTGGGTGGTGGTTGGGTAGGAACCACATGCATGATTACTCCTGTTTAAGTGGTCCTGAGCTAATCTAAACATTACTGCAGTGGCATGGACAAGTTCTCTGATTAGAGCGGCCACTTAGTGACCACCAAAAAAGAGGAAATGCAACACCAAAAGAGGTCAAAAGAGGACACAGATTTGCATAAAAGTCTCATGTGCTAATTTATATGTACAGATGGAAAATTAGGAATGATTACTATAATTTAAATAGAAATACAATATATCTCCTCAGAGAGGCTCGACTGGTGCCTACATGGTGGTCTTTTTGGCACCAGGTGAAGACCTTTTTATTCTCTGAGGCATTTTAGTTCTTCAGTTTTTATTGTTTTAAATGTTATTTATGTGTAGATCTTTACTATGGTTTTACAAGGTAGTTTTAAACCTTCAAAAGTTTTATATTATGTATTTTATGGCTTTAACTGTTGTGAACAGACCAGAGAGCTTTGGCTATTGGATGGTATAGAAATTAAACTAATCTCCCCATTGTGTTGATAACTGTGACATCCTGTGTGCCTAGTCACTCTGCTGACCAGGTGCTAACTGTTGATGGGCAACTCAAGGCCTCTGGGCTCTCCCTTCTTCAGGTTCTTTATCTTGAAACTGGACTTGGACTGGGCAGCCCTTCAAACAGAGGATGCCTTAAATAAAGGCCTGTCCTCTGTAATGTAGGAAACACGGCCACTTACTCTCTGTGATGCATGAATCTTCTGTGAATGTGTGCCATGTATCTTATTAACTCCTTTTTGTAAGGAGGAGTGAAAGTGTTTTGAACAGCATACAGTAGTGAAGCCAGTCTATTGAACAGGTTAAGCCAAACGTTTTCGTTTTGATCGAATAATGCTGTTGATTTTGTTCTTTAGCTCTCAGCTTCTGGCTGCACTATCAGCTGCTCACTGCAAGAGGTCTCTCTAGCACCATGCTTACCGCTCCCAAGAGGCTGAGCAATAAATGATACTTTTGCCTGCCTTTCATTCTCTCTCCAACCCGTCCCCCATCTTCTGTTCCCTTTGAAATTGAGGCTTTGTTTTTATGCACCATTTCTGTCGCTAGAGTTGCGCCAAACTCCACACTGGTTGCAAATGCTCTTATTCGGGCGGTATTACTCTCCGGTGGGATAACAGTAGCTGCTATTGTAGCTTGAATGTAACAGCCGGATGTTTGATGAGAGAGCTATGGGCATGTTTGACTTTCAGCGTTAAATTGTCAAATTTTAAAATTATTATAGTAACTTTTCTTCCTTGTAGTTAACGTGACAATCTGGACTTAATGCTATAGTTTCCTGTCTTGTAATCATGAGACTTTGTATTGTCTATGGACTAGATAAAATTCCAGTTATTATATTAAAAAATTCTGTCCTTGTTGGTTGCAGCAAGAATTCTGAAACTGTAAAAAAATGCTAAACCAAGGAGAAATTAGTGCAGTTAAAGAGAAGTATCATCAAGGTCCAAGACATTTGTTTTTCACATTTCAGAGAATAATAGTAGTCTGTTCATGATCATGTAGTTTGCCATTAGTCAGATTAATAAAGGGTGCAATCCTATGCATGTTTAGACGGAGAACTGTCCTACAGCTCCCAGCATCCTCAACCAGTTTCTCTGTAAATATTCTCTCTAAATTCTGTGTGTGTGTGTGTGTGTTTTAATAATACCCCTTTACTGCCGTGTTAGATTCTGTTTGGCCTGTCAAGTTTTATATGGGTTTATACTGCTATCCACCTTGAATGCTGTGGTAAGATGGGCTGGATGGAAATATTTCAAATACATAAAACTATACATCCTATGATATCATTCTTATGTGAGGTAGCTCTCAGTGCTGAAGAAATTTCTCATCTCTGCCAGTCCCAAGAAACTATGGCTGATTAATATATGGTTAGTTATGAAATGACTTGGGAATCATAGCTGCTTTAAGCTTACTGCCATGCCAGTTGGCATGCATGTGGTCTCTCAGTATTCTGGTTTTGCTGTTGAATGACATTTTGCCCATCTATGTATGAAGAGCAAGAGGGACCTCACTTATATCATCAAATGCAACATTGGAGTAGATAAGGAAGCATATCATGCCTTGTCTGCCCCCTATGGCTGAAAGAGAGATAGTACTGGAGGTGGGTTAGAACTTAAACGAATCATTGGGTGTGTTCTTAACATGGGTTTTTAATGTTAGGAGGCTAATGACTTTTCATTTTGGACAACTCCCAGGGACAGCTCACTCTACCACAGAGAGACTATCTACATTTGTGTGTAACTCAAACGAGTTTCCAAATTGTAGAACATTATATTTTTCATGAGATTATGCTGTTGGGATCTGCCATTAGATCCTGAGTTGTGATGTGTCCTCTAGTGCTGAACCATTCCTGTGTTGAGAGGTAAAAGAGAATTGCTCCTTCTGCTCTCACTTCTGAGAGACAGCTGTAGAAAATGTGATCATAGCCGATCACAGTAAAAATTAGTAGAAATCTGAGTCAACTTTAAAGGTAAATATACCCATTTAGACAACTAGTTTAATACAAACAAGATGACTGCTTCTTGCCATTTTTACACTCTTGGTACATCTACACCATTAGGACCTTAAAGTTTCAGCTTTTTAAGATCCAACACATTACTTAACTGCTTAAAATTCTACCATTAATTTAAATTTCAGTTCCATATTCTCTGTCTGGGATAGGTATCTTTGGTAGGTTTGCATGGTCATGGAGAAACACAGAGGTGATTCCTGGCCAATTTGGTGGCATAGAAGTGGCCTTTGTGCCATATCACTCACATCTGTTGGATAAACTGAAGTTGAGAGGTTGATGATGGAGCATCCAGAGCGCCACCCTCCAGCTTTATAAAAAACATGTCATACTGAACAGAGTGATGATGGACTACAACTCTCATTATTCGTAGCCAGCATGGTTGGGGAAGGCTGCTTTAAAACATCATCTTCCTTTCCATGTTCTTGCTCCAAAAACATTCCTTTTGTCCATGGAGGTTTTTAATCTACTATTTTTGCCCTTACACTCTGCCTTTAACTAATATTTTTAATGTGTTAATGAGCACAGGGAGAGTTTCAGTAGTAGTTCTTTTTAAGAGCAAAGGGTCAGACAATCCTCAATCCTTCTGAAGGCAAGGTCTCAAAATCCACCATTCTGTCTTGTTATATTTTTGTTCCTTCTTTTCATCTGCTAATTCCATTCTTTACACTTCCTTCATCTTACATTTTGTTGATCCTTCTCTCGTTTTCAATTCTCCTTTCAGAATTAATGTTTCTTTCTAATCCTGACAACATTCTTTTTTACAGAATTCTCCCCTTGTTATTCTCTCCTTTCCCACTTTACTAATCTTCACTTTCTCCAAGTTTGTTTGTTCTCTCTTTTCCACAACCTTTTTTGCCCTCCTTTCCCCTTCCCTTCCTTTCTCCACTCAGAGTTTTCTTCCCCATTTCTTTCCTCCCTCTTTTTAGCCTTTTCTTTTTAGTAACACTGTTCCTCCTTTCCTCCAATTGTGTTCTGTGAAAGCAGGGCTTAATTTGAGTTTGGACTTCTCAAATCATAGCTCTAGAACCTTTTTCAGTGTTAGGGTTTAGCTCTGGAGGATGTGTTGTAGTATTTTCTGGTGAAGGTTGGACAATTTCTCTTAACCTTTGCATGGCAATAGATTCATTTGAGGGGTTGCTCCACCCCTCAAACAGCAAATGGATCCAGATGGTTTCCAGTATGCCTTAGGGGGTGGGGGTGTCTACTCACTTGGCCAGTGATTCTGCTGTAACTTTGGTGACTTCCTGGAATACTGACTTGATCCAGGCAATAGAAACAATAGATTCTAGGTGCCCTCGCCCGCTTGGTGCAGCTCAGGCTTCTCCTTGGTTTAATTGGAGAGCTGAGAACGATGAGGAAGGTGTGATAATGACCAGAGTGCATGTGGAAAGAGATTTGCAAATAATCTGACTGAATATTGTTCAGAGCTTATTTGAAGGCCTATTCTGTGGTAGTGATGATGGCAAAACATTCTCTTTTGGCACCATTAGATCTGCACACTGAAATCCTGGTCAGCTATTTAGAACTGTGTGGAGGTTGTTAATCTCAGTCCATGCTGTGATGGAAGGGCTGGATCCTTCAGCTTGCTGCAACATTTTTGTATTTTTGTATTTATTTTTTTTGCAGATAATACTATCTGCATTTATTATTGACAGAAATCCAAATCTGAGGTAGGAAAATCATATCCATAGCGCAGAATATATTGTCCGCATATTTATGCTGTTGAATAATGGTCTGTGTCAGAAGCATTCTATCTACCCTTCAGATTTACGGGTAAATAATTTTCGGTGGTTGATTCCAAAGGAATCGGAAAGGGTGGTTGGTGCTGTCTGTTAAACCTTGTGACTGCTTGAACCAGAACCATCTTGGCTAGCGGTTTCTTGGTGTGGAGGATTGGTGGCCTGGATCCATGAGCCCATTTTTTCCTATCCGCGTTGAAGAACTCTGTGGTAAAACTTCTGTTGAAAAAGCTTTCATTGGGTCTTTTTTATTCAAACAACCACAGACCATTTTCTAACCTCTTTGCAGTCTAATAATGAAGTTGGATAATTCGAGGCTCTTCTAGGGTAAATGGATTTTCTATAGACATTTTTATTTGGCTTCTGTCTGTGAGTTGATATAAACACTGTTTTAATTACTCCGGAGGGCTATTTTGGCCAGGGGAGAGACAGGGGAAGTGTAGCCCTTCTGACTCTTCTGCACCTTACTTCTTGCTGACTTTTTGATACCGTTGGCTGTAGTCTCCCCCTTCTAAGTTGAACACTATCCTTTTTTGCTTCATTGGCTTTCATAGGGAGGACCTATAGCACAGTGGCAGATAGGGATGTACAGATTTTGTTACATCTGTTCTGTTCATGTTTCACAGGTTGTCAGGCAGCTTTTCTTATGTCTTCTGCTCATAGATGGAATCAGATTGTTTTACAAGAATTTTGTTGTAGTGCAAATTCAAATTAGTGCTAATTCACACTCACGCAAATGTGCTAAACCACATTCATTAATGTGAATTAGCACTATTGCACATTAACTAATGCAGATCAGTGCATTTCTGTAAGAACCCATTAGCGCTAATGCGCACTTGCACCAATGCACATTAGTGCTAATGCAAAGTAATGCAAATCTCGCACAAGAACTGGTCTGTGGAATCAGTGTGAATTGGAAAAAGCTGGTCTGTTGTGAGATCCGCAGGTCAGATTCATAGAAATCCAAATTCATTTGAATCTGCTGCAGATTTCTCTGACTTCCCTAGTGGTAGACTACATGCTTTTCATGCGGCCTCAATCTCCAGCAACTCCAGGTAGGGTTCGGAAACCTTTTTTTGAAAACCTTCTTTTCAAAAACCTGTCTGAAAACCTTTTTTTTTTTTTTGCAAGAACCCAAGAAAAATTTGCTTTGATCTGTAGCATGGATATTTAACTCTCTTTTATATCTTGATATACAAGGTGATTCCCCCCCCCCCAATCAACTTCATCTTGTTAGTACACAACATAACAAATTCAAATGATAGATAATAGTCTCAGTGGGTTTGGGTTTTTTTTTTTTTTTGCATTCCAGATACCATTACAAACTGAAGTATGTTTAGGTAAATGGAGTAAATGTATTTTACTCAACAGAAATTATCTGTGCTCCAAGACATGTTTAAAGCTTTCTGTTTTGGCCTTTAATTGCTTTTTTGGGAGGTTATGGTTGTTAATTTCAGATAGCTTATATTATGTAGATAAAGTATTTCAGATTACTCTGAGACAATCCTCTCTAGCATATTAAGGAAAAGGCTGTCATTTTTGATGCTGTGAGAACATAATGTTATTTTAAAATGTGCTATAATATTCTTGTTGAAGTCCAAAATGATTGACAAGAACAAGAGGGTTTCATTCTGGAAAAGGAATTAATGAGTGATTTTCTGTCTTTGAGTGGCAGGCACTTCACCACAAAGGGCTCAAGAATTTCCTAGAAGTTTTCTGAATGAACCCAGCTATGTATGTATACATTTTTTCTCTTAACAAAGGCATGGCCCCCAGAGTGACAAACCAGAAAAATGACTTTCTCTTCACTAATTGTAATTATCTGAGAGATGACCATTTCAAGTAACCCCTTACCCTTTTGTAGATCATCCAACTAGTCATGTCCCCCCACCCCACCCTGCGCAGATTGAACTTAGCACCTGAAATTTTAGATGCATGCTAAAAACATGCTGTGTGGGTTATAACTCTGCTTGAGACATTTTAAAGAATTGCTCCTTTCAGCCAGCTGCAGATCTGCCCTAAATTTTCATTATGCTGCGGTGAAGGCTTTAAAAATACAAATCGTTGGGTGGGGGCAGGGAAAGAAAGGTAGTTTTCTTTATTTTTTGCTGTTTGTAAAATATTTAGATCAGCTGTGAAGTCAGACTTCTACGAAAATTGTGAGTATTTTATTTAGGTTGAAAATGCAGTCTGCAAACATATTCTTAGTTTTGTTTAATAGCTTCTGAAATACATGATCTCTGGCTCTGGGACGACGTGGATGTGACTCTTTTATGGCTCATCTCACTTCTTAATACCCCCCTGCCCCGCCCCCCCTACAGTTCCTTGGAAAAGATTATTGTTCCTAGAAAGTGGTGCAGTGCCAATGGAATGTTAATTGGAGGGAAGTGAATAACAAAGTCCGCCTCCTTATAACCTTCCTCCACCTCCCTTCTTAATTAGTAAACTGAATTCATTTCGCTATTGAACGATCCCCTCCCCCTTTCCCCAAGAGAGATTAATGTTGCCATTGTGGTCTTCATTGGGATTTGCTACTGCTTGTTTAAGAATATTTTAAAAGACAATTTTGAAAAAGTACATACTATTTTAACTCAGCTTATTGGAGGAACTCAGAATGGCATGGCAAAATGAGGTGGAGAACCAGCTTTATCACCACCTTCAATTTCTTGTGCTGTGTGTTTATCTTTTATCTGGACTCCATGGGGACACAATTCTGTATAGTCACAGGAATGTCCCTTTTATGATTTTCCTACTGTAAGAAAGTCTCCTCAAAGTAATCCTATTGGGATCATAGGGGAGGGACTCTAGCTCAGTACGACAGCACATGCATTGCAGGCACAAGGTGCAGAGTTCAATCCATGGGCTTTCCAGTTAAACAGATCAGGTAGCAGTGATGTGATCCCTGTTGAGAGACCCTGTATAGTCACTGCCAGTGAGTGTAGACAGTACTAGGCTAGGTGGATAAATAATCTGACGTGGATGTCAGGGTGGACACTGAGCCTATAGAACCTCAGAGCAGTTCTGATTCTGAGGAGGAACAGCCGTCCATGGGAGAGGAGCACGCTCTTCCCTCCCAGGCCCCGCAGGTGGCAGAGATTCCTCCTACCGGCATTCCAGACATTGATAGCAGTCCTGGGAGTGAAAGCGCGCGGGAGGAGAACTGGCTGGATGCTCAACGCAGACGCAGAGAGCAACGAGCTATGGAGGGCGCGGAAAGGAGGCGTAGCGCCCGTTTGGCGTGCAAGCAACAGTCGCGTCCAGAGGACCCGAAGGGAAAAGGGGAGGGACTCTCCCTAGCCCATAAGTTCAGGGTCTGCAAGTAATTCTCGTTCAAACGGGGACCAGCTGTTTCCAACCCGGGGCATAGGTTACTCTGCTGTTCATAGCTTAGTCGCTGGTGATAGAGTTATTAAGTTGTAAAAGGAATAAAGCCTTGAAAAGAATCCTTTGTCTGTTTCTGGAGTTGGCTACTGGAGTAGACTGAAATAGGCCGGCTAGGGCCTCCTGACAGTGGTGTAAGGCAGCTTCCTACGCATTAGTTGGAAGGGGCTGTAAAATAAATGTGTGATTATGAAATATTTGGTGGGTTCAGTGCCTTACCTAAATAATATGCGATCTGAGATGCTAACTTGCTTGTTGCCTCTTGGACCTGTTTGTACATGCATAGATCAAGTGACTCTTCTGGAAGAGGAATATTAAGTGAAAAATTGACCCATGAACAATTCTCAGTTTGATAGTCCAGATAGAAAAAGTTTCTCACACAGTAGAACTCCAGAATGCTTAAAAAAATGAATGTATAAGTTTAGCATCATGTTAAACTTAGTGATGAGAGAGGGCTCTGCTCTGAATGATATATACAGGTTTCTGCAGGTGTTAAAACGAATGTTCCTACTGTAGGTGAAGCCTCATGGCCCTCATGGCTTACATCAGGAAGGACCCATTACTGGATATCCTCTCCCTCTTTATTTATGCTGGCCAGTGTTGTTTTGCATAGCAATGCCCTGAAGCTAACATGCGTGCATGCTTGTTTAGGAGGCCATGAATCCGGTATTTTTCCGTTCTGAAGTGAGAATGGAGCACTTTTATTGCATTAGGATGCATAGGCCAGAAAATCAGTACAAGTAATTCCTTGTGGTGGAAACTTTAATTATGGTGGTTCTATTGTTTTGCAATTTATTTATTTCCTTTGGCAATATATCTTGGTTCCTTAAGCAATTATCATCCACAGACAGAACTTACTGCCATAAAATGTGGTGCTGGCCACTAGGTTATATGGCATTAAAGAGGGATTATACAAGTTCACGTGGGTGTCAGGGTGGAAACTGAGCCGATAGAACCCCAGAGCAGTTCTGATTCTGAGGGGGAACAGCTATCCATGGGAGAGGAGCCAGCTCATCCCTCACAGGCACAGCAGCTGGCAGAGATTCCTCCTGCCAGCATTCCTGAGATAGTGACCCTGGCAGTGAGAAAGTGCGGGAGCGGGGCTTGCTAGACGCTCGACACAGACGCAGGGAGCGACGAGCGATGGAGGGCGCGGAAAGGAGGCGTAGTGCCTGTTTGGCACGCAAGCAACAGCTGCATCCCGTGGACCCAAGGGAAAGAGGGAGGATCTCTCCCTAGCCCATAAGTTCAGGGTCTTCAAGTGATTCTCCTTCAAACGGGGACCAACTGCTTACCCAGAGCATAGGCAACTCTGCTGTTCATTGCTTAGTTGCTGGTGATTAGCAACTGCAAGAGTCATTAAATTGTAAAAGGATTAAAGCCTTGAAAAGAATCCTTTCGTCTATGTCTTGTGTTGGCTATTGGAGTCTACTGAAAGAGGCCACTAGGGCGCTCCTGACAGCGGGTCTGTCTGTAGCTATTAAGCATGATAGCTATATGGGCTCTCCATGTTCAGGGGCAGTATGCCACTGAATATTACATCCTGGAGGGCAACAGTAGGGGAGAGCACTCCCCTACTGTTGACTTCCAGGATTTAATATTCAATGGCCATGTGCCGTTCTTGTGAGCTTCCCAGAAGCTTCTGGTTGGCCACTGTGGGAAGCAGGCTCCTAGACTGGATGGACCTTTGGCCTATTCCAGCAGGGCTCCTCTTATATTCTTACAATTAATAGCAAATGGAAGAAGATTAAACCACAGGAAAATGACTGTTGAATTTCAGTATATTGACTTGCATTTACTATGTTCAAGATTGAAAACTGGATTAAAGCTACATGTCTGACTGTTTTGTATTATACAAACTAATGTTGCTGATCTGTATTAGAGGCACCAAAGTCAATATCTATGGTACGTGGCTTGCAATCTTCCTGTATCTGAGACCAAGGACACCAGATATTCTAGAAACTGTCAGAAGCACAAGTCCAAATATTTTAGCTTAATGCATTCTCCAGGTAGAGAAACTATATATTGGGCGGGGGGGGGGGGAGAGAGAGAGAGAGCATGCCGTAGTACCATAACATGCTCAGTATTGCCATACTGAGAGTTCTTGTTTCCCTCTTTTTCTCTTCCCCAACCACCTGCTTTGCAGGACTAAACCATTTTATCAGGTTTCCACTTCCTGAGAGAAAGTAGGGCCATACCCATCACTTGCCTTGTATATAGTGGGTGACTCCATAGCCAGCCATCTTTTTAACAGGCTCTCCATGGTAAGTACAAGGACAGCTCAGGTACACCACAGTCTCACGAAACAAGGAAGGAAGTTTTAATTTAGATCTCACTAGGGCAGGGGTGAGCAGTACTCCAGATGTTGTTGGACTGCAACTCTCATTATCCTTCAACATTGGCTATGTTGGCTAGGACTGATTATTTATTTATTTATTTATTTATTTATTTATTTATATGCCGCCCAATAGCCGAAGCTCTCTGATGGAAGTTTCAGTCCAATAACATCTGGAAGGTGACAAGGTGTTCACCCCTACCCTATGGATATAATTTTTCTACCTCAGATTTGGATTTCTGTCAAGATTTAAGCCTGCAGTGGGTTGTAGACCCAGACCCTGAGGGATGTCAAGCAGGGATTCATCCTGTGTTCCAGTCTGCAGTTCTGACCAAAGGAGGAATCTATAGGAAAATCAGCTGAACCTCTAAGGACGCCTCTTAACAATGATGGGCAAGAGCTGGTCATGTGGTATTCCCTGACCTCTATAGAAGCTTCCAGATGAAGCTTGCTCACTGGACTGAACATCAAGGGAACTCTCTTGTTCTAGTAGTCCCTTCACCTATCTCTACCCCCCCTCCATCTTGAGGGGAGTTGGGTCTGACAGTTATTCCCCTTCCCTCATAATGTGCTATGTAGTATTTTAGTGTTGGGCAGATATAATTTTGCATGTGAGTGAAGTCTGGGATTTAATGGGCTAACTTTACTAGAGTTAATGGAATTAATACCCTGCTTCTCAGTCAGCAGAGGGTGAAGCCGACAGCAATGGGTTAATTCCTCCATGAGAAGGCAGGGCTAAAACATTGGTACATATCCCACCATGAGAGGAGAAACCCCCTCAGCCTTTTGTTCTGCCTTCTAGGGAATGACAGGGTGCCTAGGATGCTCCTCAGCAAGTGGAGCTTCAAAAACAAACACCCCCCCTCCCCAGAACATGAACAAAACTTTCTCTCTACCCCCATTCTGTCATTGATCAGTCAGTAGGGGAAAGGACTAGCTCGTCGAAATTGTCCGACTGTTCCCTTGGGACCTTCCTGAGCTTCCCTAGGGAGAGGTGAGAGGCACAAGGCAGCTGTGCCCTTGGGGCTTCCCAGGTGCTAAGTACAGTGGTGGGGACCTGATAAACCCGAGCAGTCGGCGTTCCTTGCCCCTGTCACAGCTCCTTAGGAGGAGGTGCTTTGGACAGGACTCTATTCCTTGCTGCCACTGCCTGCTCAGACCAAGGAAGATGTTGTGACTCACTGGTGGAGTCAGGTATGTTGCTAAGTAAGGGGCAGGGGAGCCTGTGTCCAGGAAACCTCTTCACATTGCTCAGGCTAACTCCGGCAGCCATTTTGGAACTGGGCATACCAGACCACAGTGCTCTTTCTCCCCCAGTACTGTCCTGCCTGGTGAGCTCACATGTAGCCAGCACATGTCTGCCCCTGACCAGAGGCCCAGCGATGCCCTTCCAGGGGTAATACTGGGTTTGCTGGATCAAGGGTGGGCATACAATGGGGGCAGCATAAAAGGCACCATGGTGGGGGGAGGAGAAGGTTTCCCTCCTCCGCATCGAGTGGGTCATCGTCTTCATCCTCCTCTTCCTTGTCAGTTTCAGACCCCTGCTCAAAGCCTAGGAGCAGAACCAGGTGCTGCTGGGAGGCGGCGGCGGTGGCATGCGGGGTGGGGGGGCAAACTGAAGAAATCCAAGAATGGGGAGAAGTCATCCACCAGTCATCCCCAGACAAGGCTCCCCCTCCTTCCAAAAGGCCAAAGGCAGCTGGAGAACAGGGGGAAATGGAGTTTGTCCACTCTGCAACTCTTTCCCTGTGGTACGCCACAGGTTATAGTTAAAAGATTGGAAGGAGGAATCCCAGTCAAAAGCAAACCTGGCCCTCATTCTCTTTGGTGTGGGGGAATTGTTTGGGAAATCCCTAATTCTCATGCTTGTAGAAATCAAAGAAGAAGAAGGTCCTTCCAACGGCCCATAAGAAAGATGAGGCCAAAGGGAAGAAGAAACCTGTACATTTCTTTTGTCCCAGGGACTTTCTGATCCTAATGGCTAGGCCACCATCAACAGCCCAAAACAAGCCAGACGGAGGAGGGAAGTGACAGGGAAAGCATCTCTTGGCATGACACCACCCCACCTTGGGGTGCGGGGTGATTGAAGGCTTTTTGGCACAAATGGGGCTTAATTTGTTCAGACAGGTGGGTTCTGAAGACCATAAATCTTGGCTATGCTCTCGAGTACCTAGCTGTCCCCAATTACCATTTTAAAGTCCGATGCTGTAAAGAACAATATTGTTTAGGAACCTGGAATGTCAGATCAATGAATCAGGGTAAGCTGGAGGTGGTCAAACATGAGATGGCAAGATTGAACATCGACATCTTGGGAATCAGTGAACTAAAATGGACAGGCATGGGCGAATTTAATTCAGGTGACCATCATATCTACTACTGTGGGCAAGAATCCCTTAGAAGAAATGGAGTAGCACTCATAGTCAACAAAAGGGTGGGAAAAGCAGTACTGGGGTACAATCTTAAAAATGATAGAATGATCTCAGTACGAATCCAAGGCAAACCATTCAACATCACAGTAATTCAAGTCTATGCCCCAACCACTGATGCCGAAGAAGCTGAGGTTGATCGGTTGTATGAAGACCTACAACACCTTCTAGAACTAACACCAAAAAAAGATGTCGTCTTCATCATAGGGGATTGGAATGCTAATGTAGGAAGTCAAGAAATCACCGGGATAACAGGCAGGCATGGCCTTGGTGTACAAAATGAAGCAGGACAAAGGCTAACAGAGTTTTGCCAAGAGAACATGCTGATCATAGCAAACACTCTTTTCCAACAGCACAAGAGACGACTCTACACATGGACATCACCAGATGGTCAGTATCGAAATCAGATTGATTATGTCCTTTGCAGCCAAAGATGGAGAAGCTCTATACAGGCAGTAAAAACAAGACCTGGAGCTGACTGTGGCTCAGATCATGAGCTGCTTCTTGCAAAATTTCGGCTTAAATTGAAGAACGTCGGGAAAACCACTAAACCATTCAGGTATGACCTAAATCATATCCCTGATGAATATACAGTGGAGGTGAGGAATAGATTTCAGGGATTAGACCTGATAGACAGAGTGCCTGAGGAACTATGGACGGAGGTCCGTAACATTGTTCAGGAGGCAGCAACTCAATCCATCCCAAAGAAAAAGAAATGCAAGAAAGCCAAGTGGCTGTCTGATGAGGCTTTACAAGTCGCTGAGGAAAGAAGGGAAGCGAAAAGGAAGGGAGAAAGGGGAAGATATATCCAACTGAATGCAGAGTTCCAGAGAAAAGCAAGGAGAGACAAGAAGGCCTTCTTAAATGAACAATGCAAAGAAATCGAGGAAAACAACAGAATGGGAAAGACTAGAGATCTCTTCAAGAAAATTGGAGATCTCAAGGGAACGTTTTGTGCAAAGACGGGCATGATCAAGGACAAAGAAGGCAGGGACCTAACAGATGCAGATGAGATTAAGAAGAGGTGGCAAGAATACACAGAAGAACTATACAGGAAAGATCTGAATGTCCCTGATAGCCATGATAGTGTGGTCACTGAACTTGAGCCGGACATCCTAGAGAGTGAAGTCAAGTGGGCCTTAGGAAGCATTACTAACAACAAAGCTAGCGGAGATGACAGTATTCCAGCTGAGCTATTTAAAATCCTAAAAGATGATGCTGTTAAAGTGCTGCATTCAATATGCCAACAAATTTGGAACACTCAACAATGGCCGCAAGACTGGAAAAGGTCAGTTTACATTCCAATTCCAAAGAAGGGCAACGCCAAAGAGTATTCAAACTACTGCACAATTGCGCTCATTTCACATGCCAGCAAGGTGATGCTCAAAATCCTACAAGCTAGGCTTCAGCAGTATGCGAACCGAGAACTACCGGAAGTACCAGCTGGGTTTCGAAGAGGCAGAGGAACTAGAGATCAAATCGCCAACATTCGCTGGATCATGGAGAAAGCAAGAGAATTCCAGAAAAACATCTGTTTCTGCTTCATTGCCTACGCTAAAGCCTTTGATTGTGTGGATCACAACAAACTGTGGCAAATTCTTAAATTGATGGGAGTACCAGACCACCTTACCTGTCTCCTGAGAAACCTGTACGAGGGTCAAGAAGCAACAGTAAGAACCAGACATGGAACAACCGAGTGGTTCAAAATTGAGAAAGGAGTACGACAAGGCTGCATATTGTCACCCTGCTTATTTAACTTATATGCAGAGTACATCATGAGAAAAGCCGGGTTGGATGAATCAGAGGTCGGAATTAAGATTGCTGGGAGAATTATCAACAACCTCCGATATGCAGACGATACCACCCTAATGGCAGAAAGCGAAGAGGATCTCAAGAGCCCCTTGTTGAGGGTGAAAGAGGAGAGTGCAAAAGCTGGTTTGAAACTCAACATTAAAAAAGCTAAGATCATGGCATCTGGCCCCATCACTTCCTGGCATATAGAAGGGGAAGAAATGGAAGCAGTGACAGATTTTACTTTCTTGGGCTCCAAGATCACCACAGGCGGTGACTGTAGCCATGAAATGAAAAGACGCTTGCTCCTTGGGAGGAAAGCTATGGCAAACGTAGACAGCATAGTAAGAAGCAGAGACATCACCTTGCCGACAAAGGTCCGTCTAATCAAAGCTATGGTTTTCCCAGTAGTAATGTATGACTGTGAAAGCTGGACTATAAGGAAGGCTGAGCGCCGAAGAATTGATGCTTTCGAACTGTGGTGCTGGAGAAGACTCTTACGAGTCCCCTGGACTGCAAGGAGGTCAAATCAGTCCATCCTAAAGGAAATCAACCCTGAGTGCTCATTGGAAGGACAGATCCTGAAGCTGAAGCTCAAATATTTTGGCCACCTACTGCGAAGAGAAAACTCTCTGGAAAAGACCCTGATGCTGGGAAAGACTGAAGGCAACAGGAGAAGGGGATGGCAGAGGATGAGATGGCTAGATAGCATCACCGATGCAATGAATATGAACTTGAGCACGCTCGGGGAGAGAGCGCAGGACAGGAAGGCCTGGCGTGCTATGGTCCATGGGGTCACGAAGAGTCGGATACGACTGAACGACTGAACAACAACAACAACCCACCACCAAGAATGGGGAAAAACAGCTCAGGGTTTGTGCAGGTATAAAACATCTACTTGACGTAGGGGCTGCGGAACAGGTGCCTTTTGCAGAGTGATACTCAAGTTGCATCTCTGTTGGGTTGCAACTAGAGTGGTTTTATCAGTTCACGATTGTCTTCATGCAAGTTTTTTTTTTTTTTTTACAGATGTATGAGTTTGAGGTACAGCTGGAATAAAGTCCTGTGACTGAGGGGGTTTCTTCTCTCACAGTAAGATATGTATCAATATTTTAGCCCTGCCTTCTCATGGAGGAATTAACCCATTCCTGTCAGGTCCACCATTTGCTGACCAGAAGGACACTTCACGGTAAATCCAACTTTCTGATCTTGGTGCACATTACCCTGAAGAACACTATGGAATCTCTGGAAAGCAAGGCCATGTGAATTTCATGCAAGAAGGTGAAATGTTTAGAAATGTCTATCAGTGGCATAATTAGGGGAAAGTTTTATCTCGAGAAAGGTCCTGACTCTGAAAACACAATGTATTATATTATTCAGTATTTTTCAGTCTCTACCTCCCTTTTCTCTTTCTCTATTTAAACGTGCCTAATATAGAAACTGTCATCTGCAGCTTCCCTCTAAACTTGAGTGATTGCATTGAGAAGTGTTTAGTTTTCTCTGCTGTCTCTCCGTAGCTCTTTTTTTCCTGTACCTTTTTCCAAATGCATCCAAGAGCTTTAAAAATGACTTTGCAACTGATAAGAGCTTAAAAGAAGAGGCTTCATCCTGTTCCACGTCCATTTTGAGAGAGCTGGCATTTGGGAAGCGGATTACTCATATGGTACAGATGTCGCATAGATTATGCAGATACCAGCCTGGAGGCACGTCTTGTCAGTGTAGGAACGTGAGTGGTTTAGACATTGAGATGGCCCCTCCCAGGACAGGACAGAATGAGAATCTGATGAACTTTCCCCTTAACAAGGAGAATGTTTAGATTTTGAAACCTTATGTGGGGCTGTTTCTTCAGAGGCATTAGAGTGTCCTTGGATTGTCTGCAAGAAGGTTTGGCAGCGGTTGCAGACTTCCGTCTCCCAGGCTGCCGAGAGACTAGTTATCGAGGCTGTGTTCCTCAGAAGATGATATGTTCTCAGTTAAGCAAAAGCATTCTCAGCATGCGGCATGACACCAGAGAGGGGGAGAGTTAGGGAGTTGGTGTCAGATTCAAAACTTAGCCAAGCTAGTTTGTGAGGATGAAAGCCAATGTTCCCCCTCTCTGTTTCCGTTGGTTTGAAACGTTTTGAGCTTTCAAAAATTATATATATATTTAAATAATTTCTACAGTTAATTCAGAATGCAATAAAAGCAATTCAAACTGTTTAAAAAATCTGGTCTTGAAAAATTTGTGTGCGTGTACAATGTTTTGCAGCCTACCTTCTGGTCCAAAGATTCTCCAGGTCGGTGACTTATAGACAGACTCTACATGTCATTGGGTTATACTGTGGCCATATCAATAAATTTCTCTAAAATATTCCAGTTACTGGAGGATCTTGTTTTAATAGATCGATAGTTGTGGCAGGTTTGCTTTGATTTGTATCCCTCTGGGCTTTAGCTGTGTTTAGTTTTTTTTTAACTGATACCAGAGAAGCATCTATGATACACTTTCTTTTGCATATATAAAGAAAATAAAAACATAAAATAGCTATTTTCACACTGCAGCCAGTAATGGTGTTTACACAATGGTGTGCATATTTATTGGTAAGATACAGTGCTTAGTAGATTGAAAGGTACTTGTTTCAGGCTTTCACTTTGCTTAACTGATCATAACAGAGATGGAACAGAAATGTTTGGATCCAGAATGTTCTGATCTGGAAGTCTGATGCTGAAACCCCGGTGAGTATGTTAGAGTGCAGTTTTTCTCCTAGGTGCTGAACATCGATATTTAAGTAAGTGTGTGTGTGTATAATATGAAATTATCATAACGAGATACACACACACATGCACACACATTTGTGTGTATGCATATCTATATATCTATATCTGTAGGTATAATATTTAATTGAATGCTGGAGTTCTAACCTTTTCCTCAGAAATAAATTACGTGGCTGCACACTGGAGTGGCAGCAGAAATAGCTTTGTTAAATTTATAATGAAGGTTTGGTTTTTGCTACCTTTGTTGGGACTCAGAACTTTATAATTCTTCTGTGATTTGGGTACCTTTAATACTTGGCGGATGCATGCAGGTGCCATCAGGGCAAAAGACAAAAACATTTCTAGATTGAGAGATCATAGGAGGAAGAGTAAAAGATGTCAGGACCTGTGCTGTATTCTTTGGAGGTACCTATACATGTCTATTCAGATGTAAGCCCCATTGTGTTCAGTGGACCTTACTCCCAGGTAAGCGTGTATAGGATTGTGACCTTAGCTATCCCAAATGATCTGGGGATGCCTGGTGCTGTGAGATTGTGTCTCTTGGCTTTACATCAGGGATGTGTCTGAAAATCTTGGGCCCAGATGGGATTTTGAGCTTTTCAAAAGAATCCTGGTCTAATGGATTGTATTGCCTAGGTATTGCTTTCTTGATTTTGTATGTTGCTGCACCGGAGGGACTGAGAATCCAATACTGTACTGTTTGCTAAAGTGATTTCTTCACAGTTGTGGGATTTTTACCACACATAATAGGTTTAAAGAAAATGTTGCTATAACATGTTAGGTGAAATAGCTTATTTCTGAAGCAAGACCAGATTTTCCTTTCACCTCCACAACAACACTATTGCCCCCTCCCCCATAAACTCTAGCCCACCCTAGAAGGCTTTCTCATCAACTGTCCTCTTTTCTCAGATAACTTTTCGAATATGTCACAGGGCTTTGCACAACTCTGTACTGACTGCTACACTCCCTCTTCCTGCTATTCTTCACCACTTCATAAATCTTTGGGGATATCAATTTGCAAGTTTAGTTTCAGCGAAGAGAATACTTGAGAGCTGTAGCGAACCAAGTGCTAGATGCTTGGAAAGCGGCACTTAGCTTGCCTGGAAGCTTATCTTCTTGTGTTTGGGGAACGCCACGGTGAAACGGGTTAGGCTAAACATGGTAAATATAACTGTGGAAGCAAGAATGCTCCTCAAGGTGCCTTTCACTGCTTGAGGGTGTGCATGTGTGTGTTTCGGGTTTTGGGGCCTAAGTATCAAGGTAGAAATTTATGTCTTTGACTTGTCCCATGTCTTCTTGTTCCTGGCTTAGGGGAGAGGCTATATCTCAGTGGTAGAGCACATGATTTGTATGCAGAAGGTCCCAGGTTCAACCTCTGGCTTCTCCAGGTAGGGCAGAAAGAATTCGGCCTGAAACACTGGAGAACCGCTGTGAGTCAATGCTGCCAGTACTGGGCTAGATGGGCCAATGGTCTGACTAAGTGTAAGGCAGCTTCCTATGTTCCTATGGCTTACCTCAAGACTGCTGCCACTGGCCCAGCCCTGATGCCCCATTTTGCAATGGTCACCATTGCAAAATGGTGGTCTGTCTCTGCCAGTATTGGTCTGCCATATATGAAAACATTTCTTTTTTGTGTTCAAGGTCTATTGCCAAGCCTCTTTTTTATTTAAGCATATTGACACTCAGTTTTTGCTAAGGCTCTTGAAATGTATGCTGTGGATCTCTAGTGATCATATTTCTGTGGTAGTGTTGCTCCTAGACCATGCTTAGAAGAATCAGTTGACAACTTGGTTTGATGTTTGCTGTCATAAAATTGTAGAAAAGGTGGTATCGTTATATGTTTTTAAAGTTTTCAAACTCATTGCTATAATGGGCCTCCCAAGTCCACTGACCATTTTATATAACATGGCTCTAAGATGGATGATGAGTTAAATTGAGGACAAATTTTCCAATGAAGTTCATTATGTTCATACATTTATATAAGCCCGCTATCTGTTGTTGGCATAGTAGCGATTACTTGGGCTGTACTAAACGTGCTACAATCAGTTAACTTTCCATAACTAAAACTACACCGTTGTCTTTTCCGTTTTCGACCCGCTCCACAAACTGTTTTCAAAACTTCCTGTAATCTCTGATTATGTTCATCCCCATATCATAACATCATCAATATAAACTCTGGAATATTCAGTTCCTTCAAAACTTTGTTGTAACTTTTTGTGAAAGCCTTTGGAAGCTGAACACAGTCCAAATGGCAGTTAGTAAAACAGCACTTTTCAAAAGTTGTATTGAAACTGCACAATCAACGCAGCACAACTGCACCTTTTTTTATTCAAGGTACAGTTTGTCATGAACTGTATGGATGAGAACCACAATACATGCTGAAATTCCCTCTTCTATACAGCTGTTAAAAGTAAAGAAGCCCGGTCATCCTTTGCAGCATTTGATAAGGGAGAGTAGAAATCTTTATGGTGCCCTGGATGATTGAAATATCTAACCATCTATAGCTCTTAACAAGAACATAGGTTTTAAAGTAAGGAGTCAGATTTATTTATTATATATTTATTAAAACCAGTTAAACCTGCAGTTCATCCTTGCGGATACCACAGTGGTGTATAAAAGCATAATTATCATCACACAAAATACAATTCAAAAATACTACACATGAATATATGATGAATGCATTAAGAATACACTTAGTCTTTTTACAATTATAGAGCTTGCAAGCAGAATTAGGGCAACCTACTGGCTCAGATTAATTTTGATTGCAGCCAGAAAATGTCAGTGTATATTTCTGTGTAGTTTAAAAAGTTATAAAAACTAAACATAGCTTTGTGTAAATATTAGCTAAGCTGGAAACTGAGTTTCATAAGCAAAATGTATTATCATTAAATGCAAAGCGTGCATTTTGACAGGCAAAGTTAGAAGAGTCTGGCTAAGATGGCATTTTATATGTTATTTGGAGTTTCGTAAATTGTAGCAAATGATAGTTCTGCACCTGAGCCATTTGTCAACATAATAATTACTACATTTTAGAAGAATCACAGGGATGGTAATGATAACATATGATGATTGAAATTTCAAGAACCCAGAGGGGTCTATTTAGATGTATTTGGAAACAAGCAAGCTGCTGCTGAAGGTGATAAAACAACAACCAAAGCTGTTGTTCTAACAAGTTGTCAATATAAACTGAATAAAACTGCATAAATGAGAGCTAGTCTTGTATAGTGGTTAGAGCAGGGGTAGGCATGTGGTGCCTTCTAGATATTTTGGACTAGGACTCCCATCACATCAGCTAACATGGTGAATGGTCAGGGATTATGGGATTTGTGGTCCAAAACATGTGGAGGACAATGGGTTGCCTAACCCAGGGTTAGTGTGCCGGGGAGATATGGGTTCAAATCCCCACTCAGCCTGAAGCTTGCTGGATAACCTTGGGCCAGTCACTATTTCTTAGCACTAGTTGGTGGCATACCTCACAGGCTTGTTGAGAGGATAAAAAGTGTGTGTGGCGGGAATCATGAGGAAAGGCAGGATATAAGTGTAATGTATTTATAAAACAGAAGGAATATTAGAACTATGTAAAATAAAAGTTCACAGTTTTTTAGGATGACAAACTATATACCAATGGCTCTCGCTGAGGTGCCTGCCAAGCTGTTTTCCCCCATTGCAAATGGATGGAGTGATTTCTCCATTAACCTGTATAGCCGGGGGAGGTGCCCTGCCAAAAAACAGCTGGAGGGGGATAGAAGCCCATACCCATTGATCAACAGGGTCCTTGGCTGGGGGTGGCTTCTGCCCCCTCACAGAATTTTTGAAAGAGGGGCTTTCTTACTCTCTATTCAAGTTAGTGGAGTAATTCCCCCCATTTGATTTAATATGGAGGGGGAAACACTCTCCCTGCTGAAAACAAGGCAAGGACCCTTGGAGGCAACAGGGACTCTGTCTTCACAACCACAGAAGAAGAAGCAAAGGGAGGCTTACCCAGATTTTTTCAAGGAATAGGCTTTGGTGCGCTTTGGTCCGTGCAGGGCTCCACAAGCGAGTGTGCCACTCCAGTGTAAGCCGCTTCACAGAACATACTTCCAGGTGGGGTGGGGGGATTGGAGTAAACATCATCAGACTGGCAGGGGCTGCTCAGTCAATAAGCAAGCATGTCCCCCCCCCCATCTAGGCTCTCCTTTTTCCTGCCCTTGATACTCCTGTAAAGTGATGGATGGAAGCTTCGCCTCATTGACCACAATGGGAGTTACTTCTTAGGAGACGCCTTCCCCAAGCTATGCCCGAGTCTGCAGATTGTTTTTTATTTCTCCCCCTCTGAAACTACTATCTTACTTTGTCACTATCGCACGATAGTGCTAATGCGCAATAGTGACATAGTGAGACATAGGAGGCATAGCTGTTGCTAGACAAATGCATGATAGTGACCTAGTGACATTAAAACCACCTTTGTAGGTGTGACTTTTTTTAAACCTTCCTTTCTGGAGGGGTGATTTCTTTCATGTCTCTATGCCTCTGCCACGCATTTGTTCTGTCATGCAAGTGCTCTATTGCTCTACCACACAATTGCATGATGGAGCAAATGCATGATAGAGGCATAGAGACTTGAAAGAAATCACCCCTCCAGGAAGGAAGTTTTTTTAAAAAAAATCACACCTCCAAAGGGGTTTTAAATGTCACTAGGTCACTATCATGCATTTTGTCCAGCAATAGCTATGCCCCCGAATAGTGGCATAGTGAGGCAGTGAGAGAGGGGATATAGGTATTGCTGGACAAATGCAAGGTAGGGGCATACTGTAGCGAGATAGGGAGGAAGTGTAGGTACTGCTGACAAAAGCACTCTTTCGGTTTAACACTTACATTTTTAAAAAGAAGCTAGAGGCTGCCCGGAGCACACCTCTACTTCGTGGGGGTGGCCACCAGAGTTTAGTGGCAGGGAAAGTGAAGTAAATGTCATGAGGTAGTGCAGAACTCTGACGGCCAGCCATGACATGGCAGAAAACAGTGGGGGATCGTAGGTGGGGAAAATATTGGGGAAACACACCTTGACTGGGATTGGTGAGATGAAAGACACACCCCTGGGCATGGCTATAATGCCGGAGTAAATGCGGAGGGTGGTGCACACCGCAACAGAAGCGCAGACAAGCTGAACTAAGGAAAACAATAGGACTAAAAGTAGTCTCAGAAGAACCGGGTTTTTGGTGCAAAACTCCGGAGTGGCTGCAAGATGGGCATGAAGTCACATATCCCTAACAATGTCCAAACGCAGCCAGCTCAGAGTAAGTCGCTCGTGGAGGCACTCCTGGGGTCCTGGGTAGTGGGTGGGTTTCTACCACACTCCAGCTGATTTTCAGCGGTGGAGCTTCCCCTTGCCCCATGCAAATGAATGGAGAAATTGCTCCGTTCCCTTGCACAGAGATGCGGGGGGGGGGGGGGGAGAAAACACACACAAAATGCACATGCTTGCTGTCAATGCGCGTGCGCGTGCGCACACACACACACACACAGAAAGGGGGTGCTCCCAACATTTTTGTGATTGGTCCCTCTACAGTAGCAAATCTGTGGTGGTGCCCAGGACACTTTAATGAGCTTCCGCCATGCATTAAAAACGTGGTTGTTCAGGCAGGCATTTGGGGTGGGTTAGGGTATTTTAGAAAACATTTTTATTGTAGAATTTTATTGTTTTAAACTGTTTTATTATACACTGTACATCGCCAAGGGCCGTGGTGGCTTAGTGGTTAAGACGCTGAACTGCAGACTGGAAGGTCGGCAGGTCAGCAGTTCGAGACCCGAGTGCTGCGTGACGGAGTGAGCTCCCGTCTTCAGTCCCAGCTTCTGCCAACCTAGCAGTTCGAAAGCAAGAAATTGCAAGGAGATAAATAGGTACCGCCTCGGCGGGAAAGGTGACAGCGTTCCGTGCATCTCAGTGTTCAGTCATGCCGGCCACATGACCATGGAAGCGTCTTCGGACAGTGCTGGCTCTTCGGCTTAGAAACGGGGATGAGCACCGCACCCTAGAGTCGGACACGACTGGCTGGGGACACCTTTACGTTTTGTACATCGCCCAGAGTGGCTGGGTGATCAGCCAGATGGGTGATTAATAAATTTAATAATAAAATAAAAAATTTTCAAAATTCCAAATGGCCCCACAGACCCACACATGTTGGGGACTGCAGCTATATACCAATTAACTGTGAATGTTTCCAGGGTTAATTTCTGTTAAGGATATGTTAAGGATGTCCTGTCGGAAAGGCAGGTTCTCATCACTTGAAGACTTACTTGAAGCCTAACAATGCCAGCATGATTTAAGAAAATGCATTTTCAAAATAGCTAGTTAAAATTTTGGGTTTTCAAAGGAAGGTTGCATTTTTTATTCGGATTCATAAACAAGACAGAATTAAATGGCAAAGGAGGTTCTGGCAATTGCTGGATTGTTGCAAAAGAAGATCCATGTAGGTGAAAATTGATGCACAGTAGGTAACGAGTCACATGGTACTGCTAGCATTAAAAAACAACAACCACAACTTCTATATTAACTGCCTGTTCTGCAGAGAGTTTGCTTAAACATTTTCACAGCTCTAGAACAAATCTGTTGCTTTAGTTTGCCTTGTACTACTTGTTCCCTTATGTCTACACCAGTGGAATAGACAAGGATATGCTTGTACTACAGAAGATGTTCTCTAGTACTTACTCTATTCTTGGCTGGGCATTATTGAAATAACTTCTGGAACGTTTGAGTTAGTCAACTGCATGTTGGCAACACCATCTCCAGAATATCCTGTGAAACCACATAGACTTTTATCCCAGCCCATGTTCTTCTGGATCCATTTACCACTGACTTGTGTACTGGCTGAGTCGCATGTAGTAATACCCTGTTAATCATTTGGCATATCTAAAATACATAATTGTTCTGAATCCTGTCATAGAACTCCATCTAGCAACTGAATCAGAAACAGAACTGATGAAATTCATATGAGTGTTAAATATTCTAGGCTTAAACCTCACATCTATATCACAAAGCATCACTTGTCCCAGCCCTGTGTATCTGGACTTCCATTGCCTTTTTTTTTTTTTAATGAAACGAGACAGTGTTTTAGAGATGTATGGTGTAGTTTTATCACCAAGTGCAATTTCATTGGATAATAAGCTGCTCAAGTTACAGAAATCTTTTGTTTGAAGTGGAATGTTGCTCATTTAAACTAAACAGTTTACCATTGTCATGCACAGATTTTGGCACACAGCTTCTTTTTAGTAATGTAGATAGCTATTTGAAATGGTTAGTTGCTCAAGCAAGCCAATCTGATGAACTGGATTGAACCTTCAATATATGAACAGCAGCTAGCCTAAAGCAGCTAGCTAAATAAGTAGCTGTTCCCCTGTTTTGATGTGATCTAGAGGTTACGAGATTGTTATCCAAACATAGCTGATGTAAACATCCTTTTTTCCCCCCTACATGAAAAGGCATCTAAGTTAACATCATAGAAGACAAAAACAAAACTCAGGACAGCCTTTGGTGATCTATCATCAGTTTTAATCATTCTAGTATGAAACAGGTGAATCACTGCTGTGATTTTCTGGGGTCATCCAGATTTATGTTAACACTGTCATATTTTCACAGAACTGCCTGATCAACCGACCTCCCAGGCCCCTAAATAGTTAAAATCGCTGGAAGAGACATTAACAATCTCAGATATGCAGATGATACCACTTTGATGGCTGAAAGTGAGGAGGAGCTGAGGAACCTCATGACGAAGGTGAAAGAAGAAAGTGCAAAAGCTGGGTTGGAGTTAAACCTCAAAAAAACCAAGATTATGACAACCAGCTTGATTGATAACTGGCAAATAGAGGGAGAAAATGTGGAGGCAGTGACGGACTTTGTCTTTCTAGGCGCAAAGATTACTGCAGATGCTGACTGCAGCCAGGAAATCCGAAGACGTTTACTTCTTGGGAGGAGAGCAATGATAAATCTTGATAAAATAGTGAAGAGCAGAGACATCACACTGACAACAAAGGTCCACATAGTCAAAGCAATGGTATTCCCCGTAGTAACCTATGGCTGCGAGAGCTGGACCATAAGGAAGGCTGAGCGAAGGAAGATAGATGCTTTTGAACTGTGGTGTTGGAGGAAAATTCTGAGAGTGCCTTGGACTGCAAGAAGATCAAACCAGTCCATACTCCAGGAAATAAAGCCAGACTGCTCACTTGAGGGAATGATCTTAAAGGCAAAACTGAAGTACTTTGGCCACATCATGAGAAGACAGGATACCCTGGAGAAGATGCTGATGCTAGGGAAAGTGGAAGGCAAAAGGAAGAGGGGCCGACCAAGGGCAAGATGGATGGATGATATTCTGGAGGTGATGGACTCGATCTTGGGGGAGCTGGGGGTGGCAATGGCCAACAAGAAGCTCTGGTGTGGGCTGGTCCATGAAGTCACGAAGAGTTGGAAGCGACTGAATGAATAAACAACACAAACATCATATAAATGTCATAGAAGAGTTCACCTATGATAGTCAGGTTTGTTTAATCCATTTTAGAAATTTCATAGGAAACAGAATAAGCAAACTCCTTTGTGCATCACACGTTATTAGCTTTTGGCTACCTTGCTCTCTTTCCAGCCTTTGTTTGTTGTCCTGAGATCCTGTTTAGATGTGATCTCTGCCCATTTTTGTTAAGAACAGTTCCCTGGCTTTGAATTCTAGAAATATCATCTGACCGTTCTTCTAGTTGTACCTTAGCTTTCTATACCAGTCTAGTCACAGAACTTGACTTCATCCATGAAAGGCTTTAGCGGCAGGCTTTCTTATGCCTCCTCCTTCCTTGCACTCTAATTTCCTAATACTCATCAAAATGATCAGAATTAAATATGCACACACAAGGAACTTCTGCTTATTTGCATTACATGTGAAACTGGATATTTTGATGCAGAGTAATGTAATGTCTAGCTTGCTGTTCTCAGAGGAATGCTTCTAGTTGGAATGAAGAATAAAAGAATTTGCATTTGAAGTATTTTATGAAAACCCTGAAATCACCTTTTCCTGTAGTTTATATTTCCCTGTTAGGGAAATTCTGGATTTCGAGTGCTTTGCAGAATTCTGGAGGCAATTGTGCTACACTGCAAATATATGTACTGTCTTTCTGAGGTTACAATTTTTGTGCATCATTCAGATCCAGGTATTATTATTATTAAATGCAGAGTGTCTTTCAAGAGTATTATAAGAATTGTGTTTCATATCTAGTTTGGTATCACAGAATGGAGAACTATTGGATATGTGGCTTTGCTCCATGCATCTGTTGAACATTGCTAGAATAGAGAACAATATGAATGAATGATTTTTTATTGACTAGCCATTATAACCATTGCAATTTCAACATAAAAACAAAACAAAACAAAATGTAAAATGGAGGCATACAGAGGAATAAAATATTGTGTATACCACTTAAATCATATATTGTGGTTAACAAAACAGAATAGATTTTTTAAAAAATCAATACAATTTTGATTTACTGCTTTGCCGTATCCCTGAAGCCTGAAGAGCAAATTTAGCAACAGCATTTGTAATATACTTCTGCTCATTTTTAAATAAAAAATTAATAACCTGCCAATATATTTGCCCATAATCAGCCCAGGTTTCTTGCACAAAGCTTCTCTCTGAATTCCTTGCAATGTACAAAACAGTAAATAATGGGCCTCTCCTGAATTACAAATAAATATCTTGATTTTAATAGCTAATATTATTCAGTCTCCTGTAAAGCACCCTAGTAGTCATGGACTGCATTCTTAAAGATGTAAAAGCATATCTTGGCCTTTGGCCAGGAAGAAATACTAAAGTGATCAAAACTTATGGAACAGTTGGCTGCTTCGCACTGGTGTAAATGGCTGCAATATTTTTAGATAACTTGGCTATTGCTGGAAAGTCTGGATAGGTAATTTTAGTTTGTGCCTATTTTGTAATTCTGAAATTGTGGCAGCCAGATAAATTGTGGAATTTTGGGAAATAGGTCTGGAACGTAACATTGCTGCAGATTCACAGTTTTAAACTGGTAGTCACGATTGCTCTGGAGAGGAGTATCACTCTTGTTCACGCAGAAACTGAGGAGTACGCGTGGGATGTATGTGGATTATTGTGTACTCTGCTTTAGGTTTCCTTTGTTAAGGCTGGTAGAAATGTATAAAGAATTTGAATGTGGGTGTTTGCTCATTGTGTCTTTAGTTCAAAGGCAACTGAAAATTCTTGAAAGGATGATGTCATCAGCCAGGCTTGTTGCTAGTCTAAAAAACAAAATCCAAACCTAGAATTTTCAAATTTTGTTATCTGTAAAGGTGATGTGAAGCCCTTATGTGTCTAGTGGTCTTTTGCTGTCGCTCGGTAGCTTTTTTTGGTCACAATCTCGATTATAGAATAATTTTAAAAATCCGTATTAGTTAATACTTTTTTTAGGCCAACTAAAAGTTCACGAAAAATGTGCAAGCTTTTGAAATCTCCAGATCTCTTTGTCAGGCAATGTGTTAACAAAAATCAGCTTTGGCTGGGGGAGAATGGGGAGAAAAAGAACCTTGACTTGATAGTGAAGTCACAGTGTCTGCATCTGACTTCACCATCAAGTCAGTTTTTCCCCTCCCCATTCTGCCCCCCGCCCCCACTCCATCAAACCTGCTTTTTCTAACATTTTGCCTGATTAAAATATGTGGAGATCTTGAAAGCTTGCACATTTTTGTGATCTTTTGGTTGGCCTAATAAAGGTATTACACTAATATGGATTTTAGAATTTTTCATACAGTCAGCCTTTGAGATTATCCCATGACTATTCACTAAACACAGCTTGCCTGGCATGTTTTACCATCCCATCTTTCTGCTACTGAAGTTGCCTATCCCTGCATTAGAACATGAGGTTGACAAAACTATTTTCCAAGCCTCAGCAAGCAAGAATTTTCTTAGTCTTCTAGTGCATGCACATCCACTCCCAATTATTGCAATACCTGATGCTTTAGAAAGGAGGAGTTCCTTCTGCCAGCAATATATATTGTACAAGTGGGATCTGCAACAAAATGTTGTCGTGTGGAGTGCTCCTAGTCAGGGTTCTAGCCAGCCATGCCTTCTTCAGGATACTCCATTCCATCCCTGCTGACAATTTGCATTTTGTGCTCAATGCGCATGCTCTGTACTTCTTCAGCTGTTTTGGGGTTTCTCCTCCCCATGCGCTTTTTTCCAAAGTGTCTTTTCGTACTTCCGCATACCCTGGGGTTCTGCCCAAGCCTGCTAATACCTCCCTCTTGTGCATGGATAGTGCCGTTTTGGCTCCATAAAGATAGGCACTTGGGGAATTAGTTCACAACTCGTATGTAGGACAGTGCAACAACAATTTGTGTAGATGGCGGTATTCTTTGTCTTTCTTCACCGCAATTGACATTCAGCTTCACATGTAAGTGAGTGATTTAGTCATGCAAGGCGAGCTTGCTCTGCATTTCAGAACTAAACTCCCCCCCAGCGCCCCCCCCCATTGATTTTGCGCAACTCATGCATAAGGTAAGACAGGAGTCATCATGGGCCAAAGATCACATTCTGAGAGCAGCGAGAGTGGAAGCTAGTGACATTATTTAAAGACAGTGCCACTCCCAGTGCTTTGCTTGCATGACGGCTGAGCAGCTTTTACAATAGCATTTCTGTGATAGTGGCTGTTGATTTGTAATAAGGACTTCGAATTCCTTTGGTGTCATGTTTGTCTCTTCTCCATGTGGATCAAGGGAATGCTGGTCAGTACTGAGTTGCTTGTCTATGTTTGCCTGAACAATAATTCAGCAGGTTCTCAGCCTCGCTTCATTAAAATCGGGTAATGGTTCTCCCTGCCCTCTAATCACAAATACATTAAGCAGGCCAGTCACCCTTCTAATTGTGTTAGTTTCCAAATGGTTAAAGTTTTTTCTTCTTTTTGTCTAAAGAAGAGGGATTCTTTTCAGTCTTTTAGAGATCCCTCCCTCCTGCTCCATCTCCTCCTCCATCAGTCACATTCATTCATGGGCCTTTTTGTCTTTCTTTTAGAAGGGAAGAAAAAAAAATGATAGAGGCCTGAGCCGTCTGGCAGGCACCCAGCTCTTTTGGGTGAATAATATAACCGTTCATTCAGCATCTTACACCGGTGTTAAACACAGAACTTCCCAGAAGGTCACATTCTCTGTAGCACCCAGCTCCAAGCAAGCGGTAGAAAAAGCACCCATTCTTGACTGGCAAAATGTAGTCACCCATCTCTCATTCCCTTCCCCACTACTTGCTTTTTTCATACATTCTTTTACTACCAGTATCCCCATGCTTCTAAATGCAAATTCTGCCTACACTTTGCTTGCTGTGTCAGTATAAACCCATGTTTGAAAACTCAGTCTCAGCTGTCCCCTTTCCCCCCTCTTTTCATCTCCCTCTTCCTTTTTCTATTTATTTGGCTAATACACTCCAGCCTTCCTTCTGAAGGACTTTTGGTTCAAGATGCAAAAATAAATCCTTGTTTTGCAAAAACAGTGTTGTCCTTTGCAAGCAAATATTGGGTCGCAGATTGCAAGGCCAAAGAAAGATGTCTTTAATGAGGCAGGCTCAAGATGTAGGAGGCAGCCCAAGTGTATGCACTTGCCCTTGGAAGTCACAATGATTCAACTTTGCCAAGCTTGTTTTGAAGGAGATGAGGGTTTGATATGATAGTAAATCACTTCCGGCCAGACTTGTGTGGTTTTTGGCCTGGTAAATGTTTTTATGCTATATGTTCATGCACAACAAGAATTTGGAGAGAGCCATCAGCATGACACTCCTGGAAATGCCATGTTATTCATATTTATCAAGCATATCAGATTCCAGATGAGGCTTTTATCATGCAATTGTCCTGCCTCATTCATGAAATTCGGGTGGGGGGGTAAGGCCAGCAGCAGCTAGGAGCCATGTGTATGAGCATAGTTCTATGCTGCCTAGTCTTCCTTATCTCCTGGGTTCTGCAGAGATGATTCCAGAAAACACCGTTTGGAAGAGCAAGGGGGTGATAATGACCATCAGTGGGAGAATAAGGATGTCATCCATGCTATATAGCAGAAGTGGACAGACTTCAAGTTGGTGGCATTTTTTGGGTTTTTTTTACTAGAACCCCAAGGTCCATCAACCAGAGCCAGGTGCAAAATAGCTGTGGGGTAAAGCAGGAGCTAGATTAAAAATGCTGGTTAAGGCAATGGAGTCAGTTATCTACTGCAACTCATAAGCCATAGACTGGGATGACTTGCACGTACAAATCTACATCTGAATTACTATAGATCAGGGATTCTACACAGTTCTAAAATTGGCCAGCAGAGCAGTGCAGAGACCTGGGGGGTGTTTCCACCAGTGATTTACTCCGAGCTGGGTGCGTGTTGAAGTCATTAGGGAAACATGACGTCGTGGCCATCCAGCAGCCACTCTGGAACTTATCAGGGAAAAAACGGATTTCCTGAGACCGCTTAAAGTTTGATTCTTTTAAGTCAGGTTCTCCCCAGTATAGTTGTTGCATGCCCCAACTACCGCATTTAGCTCAGGTATGCTAGCCCTGCCCAGGGGTCTGCATTTCACCATGACCCCAGGCAAGGGGTGTTTCCTCCCATTGACTGAGGCTTGCCCTCTGAATGACCGCAGAAATTATAGAGAACCCCCACAATTGACATGGCACATTTTAAAGCCCAATTCCGTAAGTGCAATTAAGCATGATCTCGCGGCTCCAATTCATTGCCTTAGGAAGTAAGTACTTCACAGCTTTGTTATAGATATTCTGCGGGTTACAATGGGGGCTGATTTCTGTCTTTGTGTTTACTGCTCTTTTCCCCACAACAAACCCATTACTGTCTCCTTAGAAGTAACTCCCATTGTGGTCAATTAGGTCCTGCAGGTTAAGATGGGGGCTGGTTTCCATCTTTGTGTTCTCACCCCCCCTTCCCAGCACAAGCATATGTGTGTCTACTCAGAAGTAACTCCTATTGTGCTCAATGAGGCTTGCTCCTGAAATGCAGGTGCGCCTGGACTTTCAGAGGAAAGGAGAAAGGGTGGGGGGGAGGGGGGAAGCCTCTCCTATTGGGTGAGCAGCCCCTGCCAGTCAGATGACATACACTCCAACCCCCACCAGGAAGTATGTTCTGTGAAGAGATTTTTACTGGTCTGGAGAATCTGCTCATGGAACCCTGCTCATAGCTAAGCCAATTCTGTTTAAAAAGTCCAGTACTCCTCCATTAGCTTCTCCTTCCGTTGTCGTGGAAACACGGCCCTGGCCAAAAGCAACTTACTACTTTATAGGCAAGGAACACCGAGGCTGGGAGCTAACAAGGCCAGCCACAGCAGGGAATTCTTTGTAGTTGTTGCTTGCTATTGTTAAAACTATTGGAAGTCAGAAATCCTTACCTATCTATTGCAAATCACCTAGAGATGGATAGATCCTGATTTACCTTCTGCCTGCCACTGCTATGTAAGACCTTAATAAACTGTAATTGAAAGCTGGGGGAGCAAATGGGGTGGTGGGAAATAATTTTGGTATGTGACTAGTACCCCTTGGTATCTCTTGGAATCATCCAGGGATTCTGCCAAGATGTTGTCTTCAGCAGTAAAGAAAAATGCAAGGAAGATCTTCATTGTCCAGTTAAAGTCAGAATGTTCCACCCTTAAAGGTGGCCTAAAAATCATTTTAAATAAATAAAAATGTTTTGTCTGTTCACTAGAATTATGCATTCACTAAGAATGGAGAACTGTGGATTTACTACAACAGGATCTAGGGCTACAATCTCTCCAGAAGATTAATTTATATATGATAATTTATTTAGAAGTTTAGAAAACTTAAAACTGGCTATTGGCTAATGCTGAGTGGATGTTTTTAAAAAATGCAGCTGGGTTACAAAAGTCTTTATTTATAAATAAATAAATGTTAGGCCACCTGTAAAGGTAGAATACATTCAGATGAGTGTCCAAATGGATCCAACCCGAGAACTACCTTTTGCCATACAGATTAACATCTGGGGGTGCACAGAAAATGTTATTCAGTATGCCTGGTGGTACAAGTGTGTGACTTATGTGTACGTGGAGGAGATTATATCTGTCTATCAATCAATCAATCAATCAATCAATCCTATCACTATAGCTATAGATACAGATAAACATTTATTTTTAAAACAGTTGCACCTCACCTTCCCATAGAATGTCCAGGATGGCCTGTTGACAGATACAGAGGTTCTTTGGTCCAGAGATGAATTTCAGTGTTGAAAATTAATGTGAAGTGACATGGAGAGTCCTACATAAAACTTTTTGTATGTAGTTAGTCTGAGAGCTTTGTCTAGCAAGTGTATTTACAAGAGGGTCCTTGTTACAGCTAAAACATGACGTGGCATTAGTGGTTAATATTTTTTGTAGGAATCAGTTCGTTTTCGGGGATTGGTTTGGAATCTTTCTGAACTTCTCTTTTCATTCATCTGTGCAATATTGGTGAGATCATCTCACTTCATTGTTCTGGGAATTTGAATCAGATAAACAGTAGAAGTTGTGTATTGTTTTTTGGTAACAATTTCATTTTGTTCATGGAGTGTGTGTGTGTTGGGTTAAAAATGCTTAAACTCAAATCGTATAAATGGAAGTAATTTCCATTTATAGAAAAAAACAACAACAGAACATGCTGTTAAAAATCTCAGTGAGGCTAAGAGCTTAGCTCGATTTAGAATGGGATAGGCATCATTGTGTCTTGAAAGTTAGAAAACCTAGTCCTTTGACCCATCCCATTTAATGTACTCCTAGTAACTATTCTTGCTACAGGTTGTCCCTTAGCTTTCAATGGCAGGATCTCTTGTACCTTTCTATGCACTGCGTGTTCTGTCACAATTCAGAAGCTACTTGGGTCTCTAGATATCTGTATCCATGTAGTTCCTATACTCCTACACTTTGGATTTTACTGTGGGGTGGGGAAGGATTATTTTTCTATATTTTATGAGCATTGCATCTCAGTGCATCTTTTGGCAAAGTAGCCTTTTATTTGAGTTGCGCAGCCTGCCTCTCAGTGTCCCCAGTGCTTCCCCACCCTTGCTTTTCCATCACTGTATTGGCACCTCTTTAATGTGAAGCTGATTAGTTTGTACTCCAGGCCCTTTCTGCTGGGCTCCAATATCGGTATCCCTTCCCGACTAAAGCCCATGCATAAAAAGCGGGTGGGGAGCGAGAGAGAAAACGGAACAGATCTTTTTGTTGCCCCCTCTTTATTCTACTGGGCTATCTTATCCCCTTGCCTTTTACATTGTGCCAAACAGTCTAGTCTTTTAGCCAGGGAACTGGTTGCTTTAAACATAGATACCAGGGTTTGAATCTAGGGCTTGTAAAGTCAAGAATAAGGCAGATAGCAAGAATTAATTTAGCTGGGTGCCCCTTCAGTGGCCTTGAAGGGTCTGCTTAAGCAGGCTCCAGGCTGGCTGAGTGGGAAGGTAGTGCTAAAGGAAATGTGTAGGCAGCTTTCCGGAGGTCAGTCAGCTAGCCCTCTGCATCACTGAAATGTTTGAATTTGTTTCAGGGTTAGGGCCTGGGCACTGGGAGAGAGACAGCTGTTAATATATGGTAAAGCAGGTGGATAAGCCTGTCCCCTTGCCCTCAGCACAACAGGAGGGAGGGCTGGCCAGCACTGGGAAATCTACCACACAGCAGGGAGAAAGGAGGCGTACATGTTCCTTCTCTCATATCAATTCAGGATATTTGGAAATGCCTGTCATTAGCAATCAGTTGTCGGGGGGGGGAGCCACAGTGGCCTTACACTGATGGGTAGTATGCATTTTTGATGTGCTAGAAGGCTGAAAGTAGGTTTTTTGCATAATCACAGACAGTGTGATACTTAGGCAAATACGTTTTATTTGACTTGATCCTTTACTGTAAGTGATGAACAAGGAGGAGTTGAATGGAGGTATTATTTTGAGTCCGCAAGTGATGTGATCAGTAATTAAGTGTCAGAAGGTTTTTGTGCTGGTGGGATGACATGGATTCATTAATTTGATTTATCTTGGATTGCAGAAACAAGCAAGATGGATACGTTCTACTTTTACAAACTGGCACTACATATTTTACCTTTAGAGTTGCCACCTTGCAACTTCTAAACTAGTATCCATCTCTATTTATGTGGCTCTTGTCTCCTAATATTGTCCCCTCAAATTACTGTATTCTGTGATTCTTCCCTCCCTCCTCCCAGCTAGCATCTGAGTCAAATGTGTGTTGTGTAAGTGTTGCAGGCACCTTTGTGCCCATGACATCCTCTCTTCTTTCTGCCTGCACCATTTTGTGAGCATCCTATTGAAAACATCATAAACACCTGCAAGGGTATCTATCACCTTCCACTCTCCCAAGAATGCCCAGTGGTATTTCGTTAGTGTTTTGCTTCTTAAAGTTTATTTGGAGGCTGTGCAGTGTGGCTACTTTCCTCTCTCTCTTCCCCCTACTCCCATTAATTACATGAGGATGGGATATCCAGGATGGAATAACACTCTACTGGTGTTAGAGTACAGCACTTAGGAATTAAAATAATAATAATCCAGATGTTTCTTTCAGCAACCACTTCACAGAGAACTTTTAATGAGGGAGAAGACAAAATCATATCCAGAGGGAAAGAGAAAGGAAACTGAGAGCTAAGGAACCATTCACCTGTCTTACCAATAAATAACCAGAGAGGTTATACTATATTTTCTCTTGAATAGACATGTTGGGATTGCATTGTGTAAGGGGCCCAGACGTAGATTTTTTGATACCCTCCTGGTTAGTCTGTGCCCATACTGCTGACTCCTTACTTTTCAGGGTAGAGAGAGTAGCTGTGCCTTTAACTCTATGCACCCATTTTGTTTCCTGAAACAGGGAAAGAGTAGCATCCCTCAACCACTTATTAATTAGACCTGCTATGTATGATGTTATTGAATATGCTCTGCCCAAGACCTATTCAGTATGGTGATAATGTGGTGATAGAATTTGCAAGACAGCTTTACCTACCCTCCTACCATTTTAATGTATTTTTAATGAATATCCATATTACAGATTCAGTCCTGAAATGCATCCAGTAATTGGTTGTGCCAGACAGGAGATCTTAAAGCAGGTTTGTATGTGATGCTGTCAGATCCAGTGCCTGAAAAATAAGGCTAAAGAAAAACACCTATGCTATGTGTTTCAATCCCCTGCTTTTAAACAATTTCTGTTTCTGATTTTATGTAGCTCATGCTCAAACACTTCAGTAGATCTGAAGATTATACATCCCAGCTATTCTGCTCACATTTTTTAAAAAAGGGATAATTCAATAGGATAATTCAGTAAATCCCACTGAAATGAAATCTTGCATTCATTCCAGTAGGGTTGTACAGAACATCCCTGTGAACTGTGGCCATACATTTAACCAGTATCAGGTTTTCTAGCTTTTAGGTGCACACAATATGAGTAATGTTACCGTGTGAGGCTTTGTAATCCTCTGGTCTTGATTTTGGGGTATTGCTTTTTAATTTTGGCTATCTTGTACCATGGCTGTTGCACACTTTTCTACACAAACTTCTCCATGGGATATTGTAGTATTTGAAGGTGCTTGGATTATGAAAGGCTACTGTGGTGATTGCTAATGCTGTGCCAGGAGAGGGAGCCTGTGACACAGAGAGGGAGCCTGTGACTCAGGTATTAAGGAAAAGTCTTGTCTATTTAAAATTTTAAAGCCTAGCACATCTGAAATAGCTGAAGGCTGTTATTTCACTAATGTCTGTCACCTTGGAGGGGAGTCCATTTTACAGCTGACTGCTGATGCATTTTAACAGAGGGCTTAATAGGGGAGCTAGGTAGTAGCATCTATTTTTCTGGCTGCAGTTGGCAAAGGGCTGACAAACAGGAGGCAGTGAAATGTTTGTCCCTCTTGCAGCATATCATGATGCTTCTAAGAGGCATGAAGTATGTGCAAAGAAGGCTGCCAGAAATCACCTTTCTCCTGGGCTGCTGATGACTGTAAGCTTACAACGCAAAGTCCTAGGATAGTCACAACACCAGGATTTGTTTTAACCACACTGATACCATGATACATGCTCGTTGCCATAGTACAGGTCAGGTGTCAGTACCATAGTTGTGAGGTCAGAGTGAATTCTAAAAAGAGAATGGAAAGTGATCAAAGCCCTGGATTGGTTAAGGAGTAGATTGAGTAAAATATTTGTATGAGAGGGAGACAGATGGCATCAGATCATATCTTCACTCCAGAGTTGAAAACTCTAGAACTGGCCTTGAGTAAAACAAAACAAAACATACCTATTACTTAGGAAAGGGGCTGGCAACCTGGTGCCCTCCAGATTTCTTGGAGCACAACTCCTATCAGCCCCAGCCAGCATAGCCAGAGGTCAGGTTTTAGTTGTATCCTGCACTCTAAACAGCACCACAGGGCCAAGATCTCAGTGTTTGCCTGTTAGATGTAGGTGACTAGGGGCATGGCAGAAGCAATCAGAAAAGGCAGAGATTTTTAAGATAAGAAAAAGGTGTGTTTGCTGCATTCTTCCATCCTTAGAAGGGAAGGATTACCAAGGTTGATTCACCCTTCCCTTAAAATATCCTCTCTCCTGCAGCCTTTCTGTAACCCCTACTGAAAACCAAGGGGGTGCATTGAAAATTCTTGATAAGCTTGCTGGCTGAAGACCCCACACAGGAATCCTGATATGTCAGATTTTATGTCTGGGTGAATACTTTCCCACCCCCACACTTGAAACGTAACAAGGACAAATGCAATGAAAAGAACAATAACATGAAAAACCGACAGCTGTGTCCAACACAAGTGATGATACCTTGCAAACTCATATAGAAACTTCCCTACAAAGTCTAGGTGCACAGCTGAAAATCTCATAGTTCTCCTGGGGTGCCATTGCTGTCAAACGTCCAATGCACCCTGCTTCTGTGGTAAGCTTCAAGTTGAGAGTGTTGCTCTTGGCAGAATGCAGTTGGTTTGTCACATAATGGCTTGGTCTGTGGCGTTCTCCTTGAGTGCAATATAAATGTGTTCCATCTTAAGACATTTCTGAACTGAAGACTTCCAGCATTACGACCAGCTTTTTTTCTTCTCTCCTCCCACTATTCCATTTTACTTAGCATTCTGCCTGAAGAAGAGTTCTGGAGAACTCGAGGTTACTTAGTACATTTTTTAACTATGAAGGTTTGTGGCCTACAGAGGCAAGGAAAGGTAAAAAGATCAGGCCTAGAGGCCTGGATTTTTTTCTGTTGGGAGGGGTTATCTCTGAGAGGAGTAGTTTCATTTCCCCAGTTAAGTTTCATTTCTTCAGGTTTGAAACAGTACTTTCGGTTTTGAGGGAGAGAGTATATAAAGAGAGCGAGAGAGCCAGTAAGAGCAGAGTTGGGGAGACCAGCGCCTGAAGAGGGAGCAGGAAGAAGCAGCCTGGAGAAGTCTAAGTACAGCTAGGGTAAAGAAACTTGCATTTTGCAACTTTTATTTTCGCTTAATGCCTTTTGTGTCACTCATTGTCTAAATACCTTTAGTTGTGATTTGCTTGCTTTAATTTACCAGTAAACTGTTGTGGTTCAACCCTGTTTCTAGAGTGTCAGTCACCCCACTCCTATAGCCTAAGCTCCACATTATTGGAAAGGGGAAGGTAAAAGAAGGAAGGTGGGACTTTTAAGGAGGCAAGAGATCCTTAAGGAGTTGCTTCAGGGGTCCAGGTCATAAGGGGAACCCTGACAGTAACATTTAAGTCATTGTTAATAAAGTTATTATCCTATTGTGATTTTTGGATTTTTTTCCCCTAATGAACCTAAATGGCTACCTACTTATGAAAATGCTATATAAATGCTAGTTATTAATATTGTTCTCTCTAAACTGAGAAATGTGCTCTGCAGATGGAGATAGCAATTGCAAGGGATTTTTTTTTATTATTATCTTGCTCCTTTGTAGTTGTCCCATTCTCTGCTGTCCCTGCTGCTTTTAGGGTTCTGAGAAGTCTATCTGCAAGGTAGAAGTTGCAAGGTAGAAGTTGTGAGTAAAATAGGTACTTCTTAGGGGCACTTTCCCCAAGGCTGTGGAATGCACTCCGCATCGGGATACATAAATGCTCCTCACTGCTGATGTTTTTGCTAGCGATGTAAAGCCTATCATTTTCATCAGGCTTTTCAGGGGCTTTTGTAGGCCCCGTGGGGCTGTTTGGGCATTGGCTGTTGAAGCCGTGGAATTTCTGGCTGTTGTGATCTTATGGCTGTTCAGCTGTTGTTTGTATAATGTTGTGGTATAATTTGTATTCTTGCCATGTTTTTAAAATCATGCTTATTTTGGTGTTTTTAATGAAAGCTACCTGAAGCCCATGGTGAATAAGGAAGATTGATATTACCGTATAAATACATTCAGGGCACCTGTTAGCTGAGAAATGTGTGCTGGTGAGGAAGGTGCATTCTGTCTTCAAAATTAAACACTCCTCTTCCTCTCCCCCTTCCTCCTTCCCCCAGACCCCAAAAGGTACAGTATGAGCAGTGGCATGATTTTTTTTAATGCTGCTTCAAGCAATGGAAAATTCAGGATGTCGTTCTCATGATCATTATCACATCATCACTTATAACTTATAGAATACCTAAAATACATTAGGTGCAGAACATTAAGAAAATGCACTTGTGCCTGCTCACAAGCTAGATTTTAAAAGGTTGGAGATTTAGAAGAAGAAGAAACTTTAGCATTGCTCCTTGTGACTTGAAAGGAAGTAAAAACAAAGTTACAGAAATCCTATTACTGTTATTGCTATCATCATCCTCAACAACAACAAAATAGAGCATTTCAAGAGCAAGATTTAAGAGAAAAGATACATCTTTCTAAAGGTTGTAAAAAAGAGGGTAAAGAGGAGGCCTGCTGAATTTGGGAGAAAATTCTACGGACACGTGATTATGATAACCCATGCAGATGAAAAATAGTAAAAGGTAGCTGAGGTTTAGTGATGGTGGTGGGGAGACACTTGAGAGGGACGAGGGAGAGGGAGGAAAACAAAGATAGAGGCAAGACCATGAAGAGACTGAAAGTTTTAAGTTAATATGTAGAGGACGGAAGTACATAGAAATATGTAGAGGTGTAACATGATTAAAATGCAGAGAAAACAAACTTAAGCAAGCAGTAGGGTTGAGATTAGAGATACTATGAAAAACCATGGTATGAAGGTCTCATTCCCATTAGTCAAGGGTTTCACAGCTCAGCCAGTCTGCCTGATCATTCTGATAAACGTTTACATACTCCACAGACAGTGACAGAAGATTGTGCTATGCCTGGGTAAGAAGGGTAAAGAACATTTGATTGAGAGCCCTCTTGTGAATTTAGAAACCAGGTTCTCAGGGACTTAAGGTCTCCAAGATGAAGCTTTGACACAATTTGGACATATAGAGAATCCTTTGTATTTATATACGATAAACTCCAAGGAGTATAGGCAGCTTGTTTGCATCTTAAAAATGAGGACCTGATATGGACCTGGATGGTCACATTGCCCGTGTGGATTAAGATGTGTCGATGGTGGAAAATGGGAGCAAAATGTAACAGCACCAGTCTGGTTTTCCTCAGTTTGTGCCAAAGGAGGGGCCTCCACTAAGTCCTATAAGAGTCGTATTTTTTCATTGTCTCCTGCTCAAACGGCTCTCCTGTCCTCCAAGTGAGAATAAGAAGCTAGACTTACCATTAGGTTCCTTTCTGGTGGGAAGGGAGGTGTGTCAATAGACCTGCCCATCTCAGATTTTCATTATGGATTGGAAATAAGAAAATGTAGTCATGTTTGCACAGTTCCGTATTGCCTAATGACTTCTTAGGAAACCTTGCTCTTTTGCATCCTATTATTTGTGGGTTACCCCTTTCTGCATTTTAGCTCTCAACTGCATTGTTTTCTAGTTTAAATATTTATTTTAAAGATTTTTGAATCTATGTTAGTTTTGCTGATGTTATGTCCTGAATGTGGGAGGAGCTTTCTCCATAGAACTTCCCTTCTAAGCTAGCCATGCCTTTGGAGGATGGGTTAATTCTCTCCTGCTTGCTTTCTTGCTTTCTGGCTTGAATGAACCCTCATGATAAGTCCAGCTTCCTATTCAGCCTTCTTCATCCCAACCCAGGGCTGGCCCTGCCATTTGGCAGAGTGAAGTGGTCACCTCAGGTGGCAGATGCTGGGAGGCAACAACGAGGTGTTAGAGGAGAGAGCTTTGTGCCAAGTGTCCTGTCATGAGTCCCTGAAGCTAGTCTGCTGCCTTCAGTTGTGGTGGAGGATGCTCTCCCATTGTCAGGGTTATTGAAAGATTCAACTGCCAGTCCATTTGGCTTTTGCACATGGAATGGGAGAGGGTGCTATCTTGTTCTTTGCCTCAGGCAGCAAAATGTCATGGGCCAGCCCTGTCCCAACCAGTTGTCATTATTATTAATAATTAATTAATTAAGGAACTGTTTCTCCAAACCTGTCTTAGCAACACTGGGATTAGACCACACAAATATTGGACCTCTAAACTTTGTGGGTGGCTGTGTCTTTCAGGAAAGTTCTGTGCACTCTTCGTACAATCCAGGCTTCTGGGGACAAAGAGGCCTTGCTGTAGCTAATTTACCCATTGAATGCAGCTTGTCCCTTTCAACCAATATGTTCCATTGTGTCCACAGAGAAGGTAGTTCCTGGACATAGAATCACAGAATCATAGGGTTGGAAGGGGCCTACAAGACCGAGTCCAACCCCCTGCTCAATGCAGGAAGCCTGATTCCCAGGTGGTCTCCCATCCATCTCTCATCTAAGCTGACCCTGCTTAGCTTCCGAGATCAGACAAGATCAGGCGCATCCAGCCCTTTGCTCTTTGCATAAGCAAAATCATGGTCATTACAGAAGTCAGGAATACTGCTAGACTTGCAAGACAACGGCAAAACCAGCTAACCAGCCTATAAAATCTGAATTACTGCTTTGTTCAGGTTCTTATGTCTGTGAGATGGTGAACAGTATGGGCCATGTAGGAAAAAGAGGAAGAAATATAATCCCTAATTTGGACAATTTTGACGCTAGAATTGAGGTGTGTCTGTGACTGTATAGAGATAGATCTGTTTTACTTATCACTGAGACATTGTATATAGCTGCTTCTGTCAGCAGGGCCAGTGTGTGATCCAAAGAGTTGCTGCATGTCCGCTAGGTTTTTTAGTCTTGCATAAAATATCTGTCTATAAATAAAGAGATAAAAGGATTGTTGCTACAGGATGTCCCTGCAAATGAGTTCTCTGTATGTCTTTGGTCCCTCTTGTATAAATAACTTCATTCAACAAATAAAGGGATAAGTGGACTGTCTGGGGATTAGCGTGTTGTGCCTTTGAACGTGAAGGACTGTTGTGGTTTTTTTGGTGGAGGGGGAATGAGGGAGTTGCTGGCACTCATTACTGGTGTAGTACTAGAGATGAATCTCCCTATTTATCCACATACCAGTAACAGCAGCAGAGCAAACTTTTTAGACATTATGTGGCCTGATGGCCTGCGGTCTTGGCTTTAGCGAGGACTGACTGGATCTTTGCAGAGAGATTGCTTGGTCAGATTACAGTAGATTTGTGATAGTGTCATTGACGGTGAATGGAGTTCTCATGTTTTGCTTTCGTAGATAAGGAAATATTTTGCTAGGCTTGCTGCTAGAATTTCCACTGAGTGTTTCTTTCAAGGGATGCCAGAAGTGGCTTTTGTAACATAAAGACAGGGGCTGTACAGGTCCCCTGGTAGGAAGCAGCTCTCATCCAGAGAGATTCCAAAGGGATCTAGATGATTCTGTGGTAGGCTGTAGCTCTTATCCAGAAGACACATGCAGGGCTATCTCCCATTGCGCTCTCATGATGGGAGACTTGCTGGAGCCCAAACCAAATTATTTGAAAACAGGACCAAATTCTCTCTCTCTCTCTCTCTCTCTCTCTCTCTCTCTCTCATTGAGGGGGGAAGTGTTGTCTTTTAAGGGTACAGGAACATTCAATATCCTGGAAATAATTACAGAATAAGAAAACTATGTAGTATTTGAGGCAGGATCTTAGCAGAAAGAGATAGTTGCCTAACTGTGAGGTGTCAAAACCCAATTATTTTCCTAAAAATTAGATTGGTACTAAATATGATATTAAAATAATACATTTGGGTCTTTTAACATGCTGTGGTTTTCAGCCTTTTAGCTTTATTGCAATCAAGCATTCAAGCTATTATGTGAAGCCATGTCTGTTGGTTGGAAGCAGTTTTTTTTAAGAACAAGAACATGATAAATGTTGAGATTCCCATAGTTTCAGCAGATGGTCTTGATTTAGTCATATAAAATTGTAAGGCTCAAGACCAAATGTGAAAATTGGCAACTATGGGAAGATACGGATAAAAGAATGACCAACGCTCTGGCTTTTGGGAAGTGACTTGACAAAAGGGTATCGGCCTTCCAAACCGCCTTTCACACTTATCCAGATTTTGGAGGAAAGTCATTTTTTTCTTTTTTCTTAGACGTGTATTTGGAAGAAGATTAGGAAAATAGATTAGGGAAAAAGGAGAAACTCCCTAACAAAGCTGAAGACTCATACAGGGTTATTGTTGTATCCTTGATTCCTCCTGGTCCATCCTGAACTTGAAGTTTCCTACTTGCAGATGCAACTAGTTTCCTGCGTAGTACAAATGCAACTCATTCTGTCCCTTAATCATGGTTAAGGGATTGGGATAGGTTGTAGAATTGCTCCATCCTCCCATATTACGTGGAGATTATCTGCCAGCTATGGATAATTTGATCTGCCAGCTATGGCCTTTCCTGGACAGGGGTAACCTAGCCACAGTTGTGCACAAGCTGGTAACTTCCCGAGTAGACTACTGCAATGCACTTTACGTGGGGCTGTCCTTGAAGACAACTCAGAAGTTGCAGCTAGTGCAAAATGCAGCGGCTAGACTGTTGACTGGAACATCATGTAAAGATCACATATCACTAGTCTTAAAGGAATTGCACTGGCTGCCAATACGTTTCTGGTTAGAATTCAAGGTGGTAGTGATGACATTTAAAGCTCTAAGCGGCTTGGGTCCGTGATACTTTAGGGAGCACCTCCCCCTGTATATGCCTGCCCAAGGATTGAGCTTTGCTGGAGGAGCCCTCCTGTGTGTCCCACCAGTGCGAGACTTATACTATGGTGGGACTTGGGAGAGAGTTTTTTCTGCTATGGCACCCCAGTTGTGGAATGCCCTCCCCTTGGAGGCCCGATTGACACAGACACTGGTTTCATTTTGGTGCCAAGTTAAAACCTGGCTGTTTACCAAAACCTTTGAGGGCTAATTGGATTCCCTGAGTTTGTACACTGTTTTAAATGTTTTATTGTTTTGGATTCTAAATTGGTATTAGGTAGCTTAATGATTTAATATGTTTTTAGCTATTTAAATAATTTATTGTTTTACACTGTTTAAATTGATTGTATCTGTACACCGCCCTGAGATCCTAATGATATAGGGCAGGATACAAATGTTTTAAATAAAATTTAAAAATACATAAATAAGGTATACATACACGTCCCTCTATTTGCTCCCAAAGGAGTTGAGGTTCTGAGTGCATTTCAAGTGAACACACATAAAGCCCGCAAAGGCACTTGAGAACCTCCTACTGTAGTGCTGTCTTCCGCTTCCTGAAGGTGAAGAAACTTATATTTGGGCAGGGAAAGGGAAAGACAGAGGCAGTGGTGGCTGCAGGTGTTCCCAGCTCCCAGTGGAATGTCTTTTCTTGCTGAGAATGAGGAGTACAAGTCTCAGCATCTTTGGTAGGAAGTTAACAATGTATGCACCAATGTTTACAATGGCAGTTTTCTGCTGGGGGTGCTGGACTTGTCATCCTAGTCCTTTGTAGGAAAGGACTCCATTGAGGGCAGGGAGTGCTCGTTGGCACTACTCTCTGTGCCTTTCCCATCACATGCCCACAGGATCAGGACAAACACAGCCCTCCTCACAGCAGGCTGTGAGCAGGGCAGTGTTCTCCTCAATCCTGCTTGTGAGCACTCAAGGAGGGATCTTCACATGTGCAAGCGTGTCTTCTTAAGTGTTTGTGACACCCCTAGACCAACCTAGATTTACACCACTCTTAACTATGGTTTTTCATTATGACCGCACCAGTGTCAACCAGAGTTCACTATTAACCTAGGACATAATAGTCTGTGTGTATTTGGTGGGAGGTGGAATTTGTGTGCAAGAAGGACAAGGCTGTGGGGTGGGGGAGGGAATGTGATCTTGTGTTTCTATCCACATTTTAAGGACAGGGCACCATTATATCTGCATTGCCTCCATCTGTTTCTTTGTCTAAAGATCTATTTACCTATGTAGGGCCTGCACATATAAGGGCACTGGGATTGCTCTCAGGCTGGCCTGCTGTTAACACATTGAATATCATGTTACAATATGGGGCAATGCATTTATTCCCCTCTGCCCCAATGGCTCCGCTAGTTGTGGACCTTAGGGCTCAAGTCCAAGGCCCTGCAGCCCCTGCATTTGGGCGGTGGGGGGAACAACCCCTAGGGTCGCTGTTTGGGCTGCTGCCATTCTCTCAGCAAAACTGCCACTTAAATTTTAAAGGAAAAAGGAAACCCCCATTCTTTGGGATAACCGTTGTGTGGATTGGACTGGTCCCCATTTAAACATGATGTTAAGCACACGGATGGGGCTGGGTAAGTGCATGCAGTACAGGCTAGATATGATCCCAGCCCCCCATTGTGCATAGACTGTGGCTAGGTAGAAAATCATGCAAATAGGAGCCTGCTTTCCAACTTCCAGTATTTGTTCTGCTCCGACACCATTGTTTTTGTATAAAGGGGGGCTCTATCTGGGTTATCTCTGCTATGGAGCTCTATGCTGCATGTCGAAGAAGTTGGTTAATCAGAGAAGGAGATTTCAGCACAAGGAGCAGCTTCTGTGCACCTTGCTGCTAAATAATTTTTCTTTCAAATCGCTCTATATATTAAAAAAAGATGCTCTGTATGGAAATGTAGACCCCTGTAGCCCACCACAGGGAAATAAAAAAAAAAGCCAGTTGCCTCACCCCAGCCTTAGAGGCCTTAAAATGTAGGATAATGCTGCTGTTTGAACTGTGATAAATATAAGATAGTGTGCAGAGCTTTGTATTAAACTTAATGTTCCCTTTCTGCTAAAAGAAATATAAACAATAATGGATGAATCACATTTAAAAAGTGAATGGAAGTCAGGCTGCAATCCTATGTACACCTATCCAGGAGTAAGCCCAATTAAATGTTAGATCTGTGTAAATATTCATTGAGTAAATATACTCAATGCTCAATACATTGAATAAATATACCCCCTATCTGGGAGTAAGCCCAGTTAAACGTGACCTCTGTGTAAATATGCATAGGATTGTACTGCAAGTTTCGCTTCTGTGGTGGATCATATACTGAGTTTTATAAGGAGCAAGATTAGTTCAGAGTGATGCTAGTTGTAAACAGGGTCTCAAATGTTTCTGTTGTTTTGTTGATGTGATGCCGGGGGTGGGGAGTAGGGGCGAGGGGCAGCACAAATAGCACTGTTTTACTGGCTCCTTGTTTAAGTGCCAGTTGTGCAAGTTTATCTAGCTCCTTCTAGACCAAACTGAGACTTCTCTTGTCTTCTGTCATCAGGAAGCTACATCAATTTCTTTGTAACCTGCACAGGCCAACATTTTTTATGTAAAGATATTGAATAAGGGGTTACTACTTAATTGTTCATTGAATGCATTGAGCTGATTCCAAAAAAATATTCCTAAATCGTTACTTGCAGGGCTATGAACAGAAGTAAAAAAGAAGCAAATATAAAGCTGGCTGATAGGAGACAGATATATGCAGGGGGAAGCGGAACTGTTGAATAAATATATAAATCATGTTTCAAAGCATACCTGCCCTTTAAGTGCTAACAGTTTGGTCAGATAAAATTACAGAGTGCTTTCCTGAGGAGGATCTGCTCAGTGGTGGCAAATGTGGATCTTCAATTTCCTGCATCTCAACCATGGGGAAGTCCAGTTCTGTGGATTTGTAGCAAACAAAATACATTCTTTGGATTTGTAGCAAACAAAATACATTCTATGGCTTATGGAGATGTCTTGTTATTTAATCACATTTTATTAGATTCTTTTATTTATTAGGCACCACCACTGTGGCCACTTTTAATGTATATAAGGATCTGATGAAATGTATTCGCATTGCTTCTGACTCCAGAAGTAAATGGTGAGAGAGCTGCAGTTTGTTTCATGAAGGTGCTAGGAACACATATTGGCTTCATTGGGTTCTACCATACCAACCCCTTCATGGATCACTGCCTTGTTGTGGCGAAGGGACTTGCGTAACTCAGTGAAGCCATAAGCTATGCCGTGCAGGGCCACCCAAGATGGACAGGTCATGGCAGAGAGTTCTGACAAAATGTGGTCCACTGGAGAAGGAAATGGCAACCTACTCCAGTCTTCTTGCCAAGAAAACCCCATGGAACATATCACAAGGCTAAAAGATATGACACCGGAAGATGAGCCCCTCAGGTCGGAAGGTGTCCAATATACTACTGGGGAAGAGCAGTATTTCCAAGTAGCGCCAGAAAGAGTGAAGCGGCTGGGCCAAAGCCGAAAGGACACTCAGCTGTGGATGTGGCTGGTAGTGAAAAGAAAATCCGATGCTGTAAAGAACAATATTGTTTAGGAACCTGGAATGTAAGATCAGTGAATCAAGGTAAGCTGGAGGTGGTCAAACATGAGATGGCAGATTGAACATCAACATCTTGGGAATCAGCGAACTAAAATGGACAGGCATGGGCGAATTTAATTCAGGTGACCATCATATCTACTACTGTGGGCAAGAATCCCTTAGAAGAAATGGAGTAGAACTCATAGTCAACAAAAGGGTGGGAAAAGTAGTACTGGGGTACAATCTTAAAAACGATAGAATGATCTCAGTACGAATCCAAGGCAAACCATTCAACATCACAGTAATTCAAGTCTATGCCCCAACCACTGAGGCCGAAGAAGCTGAGGTTGATCGGTTCTATGAAGACCTACAACACCTTCTAACACCTACAACACCGGGATAACAGGCAAGCATGGCCTTGGTGTACAAAATGAAGCAGGACAAAGGCTAATAGAGTTTTCCAAGAGAACACGCTGATCATAGCAACAGCACAAGGGGCGACACTACACATGGACATCACCAGATGGTCAATATCGAAATCAGATTGATTATGTCCTTTGCAGCCAAAGATGGAGAAGCTCTATACAGGCAGTAAAAACAAGACCTGGAGCTGACTGTGGCTCAGATCATGAGCTGCTTCTTGCAAAATTTCGGCTTAAACTGAAGAACGTAGGGAAAACCACTACCCCATTCAGGTATGACCTAAATCGTATCCCTTATGAATATACAGTGGAGGTGAGGAATAGATTTCAGGGATTAGCCCTGATAGACAGAGTGCCTGAGGAACTATGGACGGAGGTCCGTAACATTGTTAAGGAGGCCGCAACTCAATCCATCCCAAAGAAAAAGAAACGCAAGAAAGCCAAGTGGCTGTCTGATGAGGCTTTACAAGTCGCTGAGGAAAGAAGGGAAGCGAAAAGCAAGGGAGAAAGGGGAAGATATATCCAACTGAATGCAGAGTTCCAGAGAATAGCAAGGAGAGATAAGAAGGCCTTCTTAAATGAACACTGCAAAGAAATCGAAGAAAACAACAGAATGGGAAAGACTAGAGATCTCTTCAAGAAAATCGGAGATCTCAAGGGAATGTTCTGTGCAAAGACAGGCATGATAAAGGACAAAGAAGGCAGGGACCTAACAGATGCAGATGAGATTAAGAAGAGGTGGAAAGAATACGCAGAAGAACTATACAGGAAAGATTTTAATGTCCCTGATAGCCATGATAGTGCGGTCACTGAACTTGAGCCAGACATCCTCGAGAGTGAAGTCAAGTGGGCCTTAGGAAGCATTACTAACAACAAAGCTAGCGGAGATGGCAGTCTTCCAGCTGAGCTATTTAAAATCCTAAAAGATGATGCTGTTAAAGTGCTGCATTCAATATGCCAACAAATTTGGAACACTCAACAGTGGCCACAAGACTGGAAAAGGTCAGTTTACATTCCAATTCCAAAGAAGGGCAACGTCAAAGAGTGTTCAAACTACGTTCAAAATGAGCGTACAATTGTGCTCATTTCACATGCCAGCAAGGTTATGCTCAAAATCCTACAAGCTAGGCTTCAGCAGTATGCGAACTGAGAACTACTGGAAGTACCAGCTGGGTTTCGAAGAGGCAGAGGAACTAGAGATCAAATCGCCAACTTTTGCTGGATCATGGAGAAAGCAAGAGAATTCCAGAAAAACGTCTATTTCTGCTTCATTGCCTACGCTAAAGCCTTTGATTGTGTGGATCACAACAAACTGTGGCAAATTCTGAAAGAGATGAGGGTACCAGGCCACCTTACCTGTCTCCTGAGAAACCTGTATGAGGGTCAAGAAGCAACAGTAAGAACCAGACATGGAACAACCGATTGGTTCAAAATTGGGAAAGGAGTACAACAAGGCTGCATATTGCCACCCTGCTTATTTAACTTATATGCAGAGTACATCATGAGAAACGCCGGGTTGGATGAATCACAGGTCGGAATTCAGATTGCCGGGAGAATGATCAACAACCCCAGATACGCAGATGATACCACCCTAATGGCAGAAAGTGAAGAGGATCTAAAGAGCCTCTTGTTGAGGGTGAAAGAGGAGAGTGCAAAAGCTGGTTTGAAACTCAACATTAAAAAAACGAAGATCATGTCATCTGGCCCCATCACTTCCTGGCATATAGAAGGGGAAGAAATGGCAGCAGTGACAGATTTTATTTTCTTGGGCTCCAAGTTCACTGCAGACGGTGACTGTAGCCATGAAATTAAAAGACGCTTGCTCCTTGGGAGGAAAGCTGTTGCAAAGCTAGACGGCATAGTAAGAAGCAGAGACATCACCTTGCCGACAAAGGTCCGTCTAATCCAAGCTATGGTTTTCCCAGTAGTAACGTATGGTTGTGAGAGCTGGACTATAAGGAAGGCTGAGCGCCGAAGAACTGATGCTTTCGAACTGTGGTGTTGGAGAAGACTCTTACGAGTCCCCTGGACTGCAAGAAGGTCAAATCAGTCAATCCTAAAGGAAATCAACCCTGAGTGCCCCTTGGAAGGACAGATCCTGAAGCTGAAGCTCCAATATTTTGGCCACCTAATGCGAAGAGAAAACTCTCTGGAAAAGACCCTGATGCTGGGAAAGACTGAAGGCAAAAGGAGAAGGGGACGGCAGAGGATGAGATGGCTTGATAGCATCACTGATGCAATGAATATGGACTTGAGCACACTCCTGGAGAGAGCGGAGGACAGGAAGGCCTGGCGTGCTATGGTCCATGGGGTCACGAAGAGTCGGACACAACTGAACGACTGAACAACAACCATACCAGCTCTCCAGTAAACCCATCATATCCATTTTATGCATACCATAAGTATTTGATAGAATGGTCACCCTCAAACATAAAACTGAGAGAGGCTTCAGAAATTATTGCTTGTGCTGTAGCCAATCCCCACAACTGCTAATCCCTACAAGTGGGCTGTAAGAAACTCTAATTCGGTGTTACTGTGTATATAGCATGAATTAAAACTGATATATTGAATACAATTTTAATCTTACGTGATTTTCAAAGAAATACATTGTATCTTTTCTTCACAACAGACAGATAAAGACTGAGCTTGTCTCAGTACCAGGAGAAACATACAGCAAAACTATTTCTGGGTGCTGAACTCTTCTCTGTGGAACATGTATTTGTTACACTTTATTGTGTGGAGGGCCTTTGCCAAGAGAAAGAGAGGTTGCTTAACGGAGGAGACTTAACCATCTGCTACCCACCACTAGATTGAACAGTGGAAAAAAGGTGGTGGGGGATGAGAACTTCTGATGTTGTCGTGGTGTGGGGTAAAGGAAAGTCAAACATTTTTTCACTTTTCAAATCCTCATCTCTGCTTTTTAAAGACTTGGTTTAAAAGGAGAATAAAAATAATGAGGACATGGATAAATGGCTTCTTTTTATCTCCACTGCTAAAGAGATAAATGTGACATTAATTACATGACACAGCTTTGAAAACTGTTATAGATCTTTGTTTTCTAAAGGGAGTTTTCCATCTGGGACCAATAAAGAAAGGCAGTAAAAAAAATCCTTTAAAGATATATGCGGGTTAAAAAAAAAGTTGTCATCTTAATTTTTCCTTCCATAGATGAAGCTCACAGAATCCTTCGTGTGTGTGTGTGTGTGTGTGTGTGTTTGATTGAGAGAGGAGGAGTTAGAGTTCTTTAAAGGTTGAGCTTTGGAAACAGGATTTCTCAAGGTATTTATGTGGCTACAGGAGAAGAAAACATTAAATTGAACACCTCTGTAACCTGAGGAACTGTAGAGAGCAAAAGCAATTAGTACCTTTAGTTAATAATCTATTTTTTCTTGAAACTGTCAGGGTTCTGTCTCCTTGAAAACATTTCATAATACAGTGGGGAGCATATCTAGAGCAATGTAACAAATAAAAATATTTTAAATAAATCAAGAACATAACAGCATTACATACATCAGCCATATATTTCTCCAAATCAGAAAGGTTTTTTGGGCAGTGGGGAGAAGAAATTGGGAGTGCTAGAACTGCTTGTGGCCAATGGTGGTAGGCATAAATTGAAAGTAGATTCAGACAACTGATTTTTCCATTCAGTGGTGGTTTGGGGGGAAACCTTATAGCGGAGATGTTCATAAGAACATAAGAAGAGCTATGCTGGATCAGACCAAGGATCCATCTAGTCCAGCATTTTGTTCACACAGTGGCCATCCAGCTGCCCACAGGAAATCCACAAGCAGGACGTGAGTGCAACAGTGCCCACTTGCTCAAGTTAGCAATTGATATACGTAGGCATACTGCCTCTGATACAGCAGGTAGCACATAGCCATCAGGACTAGTAGCCATTGATAGCCTTATCTTCCATGTATTTGTCCAGTCCCCTTTTAAAACCATCCAAATTGGTGGCCACCACTACATCATGTAGAAGTAAATTCCATAGTTTAACTATGTGTTGTGTGAAGCAAATAGTTCCTGGACTGTGGCTTTGGGAAGCATTCAGCAATGGTCTCAAGTTTGTAGCAGGCTAGATTTTTTTAACAGTTCTCCAATACGTGTTGTCCCGCAACCGGGCCATCTCATGTTGATCCATTCTTTATACTGGGATCCATGTGCATTTCTGCAAAAGCCTGCCTTGGGGAAACAATTGTTGTCCAACTCCACCCTGTATAACTTGGAATAGTCTCTGAGAAGGCAGGGGAGACTTTTCAAGGGAAGTCTATCTCTCCAGGTGATAGCCTGTATTCTCTTGGCAGGACCAAGAGAGAGATCTATCATGTTATATGTTTCAGCTGATTTGATGTAAGGAATGGAGTACCAAAGATGGGTGGTAGGGAACAGAAGTAAACATTCACTTCTCCATGATTCAGAATTATGCTTAGAGGAGACACTACAGATGCCTCTTTCTCTCAGGCAGTGAATAGCAGCTCTTCTCAACAACAAAATGAGGGCCTTCTTCCAATAATGGGACTCTGTTCTTCTTGAAGATAGGGGGAAGGAGTTGCTGTTTCTCAACAGCAAAGTTGCTCTTTAAAAATGAATTATTGATGCTTTTGATAGGCTTTTATTGGGATAAGGCAATGATTGCTGAACAAGACAGACAGACATTTTAAAGACTCAGCTTTCAGTACTGACTATTAATTACTTTTATTTTTATTTATACACACCACAGCAGCCTACAGTCATTAGCATTGTTGCATAGCATGAATATTCTTGTCACCTGTGGTGAAAGAATTTTGTTTCATGAAGATATGGTTCAGTGGTTGAAAACTCCTTATGTAGCATGTTGGAACTCAGTTTGTATATTGAAGAGACAGCTATCAGAAATTCTCATGCCTCAAAATTGAAGGGGTTGAACACTTTGTAGCTCTACTTGTGCCAACATTACCTTCTAAAGTAACCATGCTACTAGAAAAAGTTGTATGATCGTATCTTCCACTCCATCCTATGCTATGAAGGCCACATTATGCAGAGAGCCCTCTCATTGTGAAGACCTAGCAGGATTTAGACTTACGGCATTTTCACAAGTCATGTTAACAGAGCCTTTCAGTCCGGGATGTGTCACTTCTGAATATTGCTGGTAACTCTTTCATGGATTCTAACTTCCTTCTTGCAATACACAGTGCTGCCACTCCCATGGACCGCTTCCAGGCTGCACTTATGAGGCACATCCGGTTTGCCAAGATGCTTGTGGAGGAAGGCAAAGAACATATGTAAAGCTAATTTTTCCCATCACAATTTATTTTGTGTGAGTTTTATGTCCCCAAATTTCACACTGCAGGCCTTGTAACATCAAGAGTTGTAGCATTTTTATTTTATACAGTTCTTAATTCTAACTACAACTGTTTTGCTGAAGTTGTAGTTACATGCAGTGTTCCTTTTCAATGCAGAGACTTTGGTTGCTGTATTTATTGGAACGTGAATCAACTGTGTCATTTGGGGATGGGGAGTTAGAACTCTTGGGAGGTTTGCAGATTTTATGTGGTTTCTTGCTTTTTTGATAACAAGCAAAGGGAAAGGATGGCTCACCATAGCAGCTTATAGACAAACTTCAGTGCTGTAAAATGTGTTGATTTAAAGTGGAAAACTGAAAGATATGCCAACCTCTCTGAGTCATTGCAGCAGCGATAACTCATTCTGTGGCACAGCAGGGCAGCAGCAGTGCGGAGTGATATTTCATTACTCAGAGCAAAAAGCCCCTTGGCTGAATAAATGGCATGTTGACAGAGTTCACATTGTCTCACATGCACACAATATCTATCATCTATCTAGTTAGCTATCTAGCTATCTGTCTCTAGTATGATACAACCCATCTGATACAACTCTCTAGTGATTTTTTTCATTTAATTAAAACATTTAAAAACTATTATTCAGTTAAAAAGGCCCTGAGAGAGGCTTACAATAACAAAGTCCCTGTCCTTAGGCTTACGATCTAAAAGACTACATCCGTGCTGCTTACCATAAGGCTTTATGCATACTGCACATATCTATAGGAGGTACTGCAGATACTGTACTAGCTGATTTTAAGCTCTGGCATAAAAGTTGGTGTAAATATTTTCATCTGCTACTTCTTTGTATATCTGCCATCGTTGCTTGTTCTTTGTATATTCTGTAATTGTTGTATCTTTTGTAGGAAGGGGCATCTTGTAGGACCTGCCCAGCAGAACCTAATGCATCAAAGCTTGTATTTGCAAACTTTGGCTCATGTTGCCACATATAAGATGCAACCAGTTAAGGTGCTTTACAAAGTAGTTTTCTGTCAGTGCCAACCAGTTAGATTTTTATTTTGTAATCTTTTTGATAGCAGGGCATGCACATGCAGCAACCACAGAAGTAGGAGGTACCAAAGCGCAATGCAGAGTTACTGATGCTTTCTGCTCTGGTACCTGGGGTGGACAGGTAGGTTAGGTACTACTATGACAACGTTGACGATGACGATGACTACTAATAGCATAATGTCTATTTTAAGGTATAATGGCCTCAAAATAAGCCCTGAGCCAACGTTCTGTTGCTTAAAGTCCTCTGTACATTTGAACAGTCATTACAGCAAAAATAAAGTAGCTTCCAACTTTAAGTTTAAGAAGCAAAAACAAAACCAGAGGAAATTTTATATTGTTTTAGACTAATTTTACACCTCTTGTTGAAGGACACTAAATTAGGACTCCTAGTGTACCAATGACAGCAAGAATGTCCAATTATGAGCATTAGGAAACTAATTTAGGGAGCAATCCTATGGCTGCTAGACACTGTCTAGAGGGCCATAGGATTTTTTTTTTTGGTTTCTGGGAACTGAGGCTGGAGCCAGGGCTCTGAACGCTGTTCCCAGAAACTGCGCTCCCCACTCCCCTCCCCCACCCCCTTGTAGTCAGCATGTTTTTCCCCTCACCAGCTTCTTCTCTGCATTTGGAAATGGAGCATGGAGAGGGCAAAAAAGGGGGTGGTCCCAGGGGCAGGGAGGGGAGGAGACTACAGAAGCCATTTTACGAGGCTTCCTGTGTGCCATGTGGCCTTCCCCGCTCCTGCTCTGAACTCCCATGTCTAGTGGACGTAGGACTCCCACGAATTCCATGAAATTGCACATCTAGCTGAAAATGCAGGGCAGATGGAACATGGAGGCGAGGATCGCATTGGATAAGCATTGGATAAGCATCAGCCTCCGAGTTGAGAAGCTAACGTCTATCTCCATAGGATTGCGTCCTTAGTTTCCTAAATATAAGTTTTTGAAACTTTCCCAAATGCAGCACTCTAGGTTCAGATCACATCCAGGCATGAACCATTTGCCAATGTGATGTGAGGTGGGCTCCCCGCAACATCTGTGGCCTAAGTTCACTGGCTGGTGAACTTAGTTATTTGTTATACATTTAGAACATTGGTTACACAGTCTGCTGGAAGTTCTTGATCCATCTTTGGGAACTCACTTTTATAGACTAGTCAGCTGTTATCTGCAGTACATAGCTGCCTTCTACTTTGAGGTAGAATGCCCACTTGGTTCACACGCGCGCATGCACGCACACACACACACACATCTGCATATGCTGTACCTCAGTGACAGGCAACAAGCCATTCAAAATTCACATGCATGTGAAAAGCAAATGGGCAGGGTAAGGGGGGCTTTTTTGCTCCTCCCTGGGGGGAACAATAAGCTTCTGCAGTAGTGGCTTGGATATAAAGGTTTCTCAAAGACATTGGTGGGGGGGATTAATGTAAGCGTAGCATTGTGCTCTGCTTGTCTGCTCCTGCAACAGAAAATCCTGCTAGGATCAGAACAGAGGGGTAACCCTTGCCTGCAAGGAGTGGACCAGAAATATTGGAACAAGGATAACTGTTTTGGCAGTTGGCCTCTGTACATCACCACATTGAAGTTGAAAGGAAACACACCCAGATGGGAGCGAAGTCAGGACTTTCAGCTGTAATTCAAGGGGTTTGACAAAAGTGGGGCACTAACCATTCAGAAAGGACAGCCAGTGGCATACCCCCCCCCCATCGTTGGCGGCTCATAAGTAATGAAACGAATGGCTGACAAACAGCTGCATGGCCAGGTGTGGCCTGTTTCCTGGGTTGCTGTTGTTCAGTACCCCATGACCAATCAAGCAGATAAAAGGCCTGGAGGTGGTTCTGAGTGTTACATTTGCATCTGGTAGCTGTTCACTGGAACTCCCAACATGAGGTCCAAAGAGGTGTCCATGCGAGTGAAGGAAGCCATCATTAGGCTGAGGAAACAACATAAACCCATCAGAGAGATAACAAAAACATTGGGAGTGGCCAACACAACAGTTTGGAGCATCCTGAAAAAGAAGGACTTAACTGGCAAGCTCAGCACCAGCAAAAGGCCTGGAAGACCACGGAAGACAACTAATGTGGATGACTGCAGAATTCTGCTCATGGTGAAGAGGAACCCTTTCACAACAGCTAGACAGGTCAAGAATGCTCTTGAGGAGTTAGGCATATCATTGTCAACATATACAGTCAAGAGATGGCTTTATGAATATAAATACAGAGGCTTCACAACAAGGTGCAAACCACTGGTAACGCTCGAGAACAGACTGGCCAGATTAGCTTTTGCCAGCAAACACCTAAAAAACCCTGCCCAGTTCTGGAATAAGATTCTTTGGACTGATGAAACCAAGATTAACTTGTACCAGAATGATGGGAAGAGAAAGGTATGGAGAAGGAAAGGAACAGCTCATGATCCAAAGCATACCACATCATCTGTCAAACATGGTGGAGGCAGTGTTATGGCATGAGCATGTATGGCTGCCAATGGAACCGGGTCATTGGTGTTTATTGATGACCTGACTGCTGATAGAAGCAGCAGTATGAATTCTGAAGTATATAGGGCTATACTTTCTGCTCAGATTCAGCCGAATGCTGCCAAACTGATAGGACGCCGCTTCATATTGCAGATTGATAATGACCCAAAACATACAGCAAAAGCTACCCAAGAGTTTCTCGAGGCAAAGAAGTGGGATGTTCTTCAATGGCCAAGTCAGTCACCTGATCTCAACCCAATAGAGCATGCTTTTCACTTCCTAAGACAAGACTGAAGGCAGAAAGACCCACAAACAAGCAGCAGCTGAAGGCAGCTGCAGTAAAGGCCTGGCAAAGCATCTCAAGGGAGGAAACTCAGCATTTGGTCATGTCCATGGGTTCCAGACTTCAGGCAGTCATTGACTGCAAAGGATTTTCATCCAGGTATTAAAGGTGACCCTTAAGTTTGAAATGATGTTGGTTTGTTCCATTACTTACGAGCCACCAACGATGGGTGTGTGTGTATGCCACTGGCTGTCCTTCCTGAATGGTTAGTGCCCCACTTTTGTCAAACCCCTTGAATTACAGCTGAAAGTCCTGACTTGGCTCCCATCTGGGTGTGTTTCCTTTCAACTTCAATGTGGTGGTGTACAGAAGCCAACTGCTAAAACAGTTATCCTTGTTCTAATATTTCTGGCCCTGACTGTAGATTTAGACTTTGACTGCCTCTTCCTTTGAGGAGGATCTCTGCCTTTGATTGATGATGGTAGGTCTGCTAGATAAAGAGGAGCTGCGTGCTGAATAATCCAATGAAGTCAATTGACAGGTTGGCTACTGCTTGTTGGGCTGCTGTGCTTGGCAATTGGCTCCCTCAACATTAACCTCTGCCTCTGGTCCTTTTAATGTTTATTTTATGACATATCTTAGATATGATTGTGGGTGACCCTCGAAGTCCAATAACTCAGTGGTGACATTTCAGCTGACTATAATTTTAGACCAACAATAACATAAATAAATCACTTCACACTTTCCTTAAAGCATATATTTAGGTATACTGTATGTGAGCCATCAGAAGAAAAGGACAAATTTATTCTAGTTCAATGTGGCCTTTACAAACACCACATCCATGATGGTGATCTCTCCCCCCCCCCCAATCTTCCTCTTCTCCCCTCAACTTTTTGGTCTTGGTAATATACTCAGAATTTGGCTGCCAACCCTTGTCTTCCAAATGCCTGCTGCAGTTTCAGTAAATTATGGAGATCCCCTTGCCCTCACTCAGCATGGGACTGAACTTTTTCTTAAACACAGGGGCTCAGTTTAAACCAGCAGCCCACCCAGAAGTTTTCAGGGATGGGGAAGGGAGGCAAGAGAAAGGGAGAGATGTCAACAAAGGCACTACTCCCCCCCCTCCAACCTCACTGTAATGTCCCCCACACTGCCTGCATGACTAGGAGCAATACAGACTCTCATTTACACGTAAGAGCAGTGTCCTATTCCTTGACACACCCCTCCCTCTACACAGCTCCTCCAAGCTGTTATTTTAAACATGCCAACTGCTGAGACCACCTTTCAACTCCAAAGTTTTCTGACAAAATAAAAACGTGTGAGCTATGGGGTCATTTTTCTGCACTGCTTTCAAGGTGCTCCTTTCTGCACGCTCTACTTCAAACCTGTTATTACAGGCAGCTTGCTGCAATATCTTGTTATTGGCTTAAAAATGAAAAGCAACGCACACTGCCTTCTTTGATGGGCCAGCTTCTTTTTCTGAAGAGGATTTGCTAGAGAGAGACGGTGGGGGGAAAGAGACCCTTTATTTGTAAAGGAAGGTATTATTTTGCAAAGATCTTCACAAGCTTTTTCTTCTACTTTCCTGCCCCACTTCTGTATTTGCTTTGAAATACTTCTTTTTATTGAGTACAGTACTGCATTATATTGAAGTTGTCTTGCTGGCTAGTCAAGCTGTCCTTAACCATTTGTTCTTCAATAAGAAAAAGGCTTCCTTAAAGACCTCATATGGGACATAGTTTTAAACCTGAACATCTAGCGTTCATTACAAATTTCTGTTGACTGCCAACATGGTTGTGCTGATTCACATCATCTACTTATCTTGGGATGTGGGGAATAGTTCACCCAGACATTGCTGTAGCATCCTTTCATTTCTGTCTTATTTATTCTGTGTTTCTGAAATTACTTAATTTCTTGTGTTTGGTGGGAGTGAGCAGTGCACATGCAGATTTTTTTTTTTAAAGAAAACATACTATAGAGAGATTAGGCTTGACATGGATATATATGTATTTGAAATCTGCAGTGGCAGGTATAGGAAATTTTGTTGCTCTGGAGGGTAGCCCCAAAGGCTTCAGGATATTCACACCAGCAAATAATGCTTCCATCATATATGGAAAGGAATATTCTTTTTTCTTCTGCATCTGTGCAAGTTGACAGTGTTCAGTTACGTTGTGATCTTGCCTGTCCTTTGGCAGTTAATCAGTCAATGTAGGTATCTAAATTCCTGAGCAACCCACAGTCTAATCTTTGGATGGAAGATTCAGCTGTGGATACACGCAGCCCTGTGTCGTCTTTGCTAAGCTCTTCTATATTATTGTAGAATGTGGAGCTAGAGATGGGGAGGGACAGGTGGTAGTGTGTGGCTTTCTTGGTAAAATGTTGTTTTACTTCACCGCAGTCTTCTGGAAAGCTGGGCTGACTGTTTTGCTCTGAGCTGACATATGTCATTGCTCTGAGAAGCTTTTTAAAAAAGCCTGGGGGTTGGTGAAAATTGAAACCTTCAGGGAGGAATGAGTTTGTGGTTTGTTCAGAAGACCACAGGCTAAAAATCTGAACCAACAAGACAAGCCTCAAACTACAACCCAAACAAGCATGTTGATGTGCTTTCCCACCCCTTTTCGATCTCCCCCCCCCACACACACACACTGCCATCAATCCTGTCCCTTCCACCCTCTTATAGAATTTTTTGTAGTCCGGCATCTAGTAATTAAAGGCCAGATAGAATGAATATTCCTGGCTAGAATTCAGCATATGTTGACTTTGCATGTATTCTTGTTCCTAGAAAGATGCTTGATCATGCCCTCCTGCACCTGTGCTTCCTTTCATGAAATCCTATCTATATGTAACCACACCCATACACTCTAGCTGTTACATGCATGTGTTCCCAGCTAACAGGGGTGCACTGATTCAATAGGAGGCCACTCCTAATTTGCATGTGATACCTCCTTCTAGTGGAGAGATGTTTGTACCATTGAAAAAGCACCTATATGTTGTCTTTACCCATCTTCATGAACCCTGCTATGCAATCCCATTTCTAAGAATTCCTAGAAACTTGAATTTCTTTATGCACTTATGATAGTCACCTCAAAATTAAGATGAGTGCTGGGTACTAAAAGAGAAATCCTGCAGAATTAATGATAATCAGTGGGATATTGTTCATCCCTCAATATAAGATCTATCGAAAGAAGAAAGTTGAATTGGGAGGTGCAATTCCCTACTACTCCATGTTTCAAAGAAGACACAGAGTGTAACAAATTAAAAACCTTAAAGGAGTTGTCATCTTTAGAATCATTATCTTATTTTTAGAATCATTATGGAGAGATGAATCAGGCCAAAAAAGTAGTATAGTCCGAGACATGCTGGTCTAAACCCTAAACCATGGTTTGAAGTTGGCGTGTTTCAACAAACCAAAGGTTAAGATTACCCACAGTTTATACAGTTTCAAAGATCACACCTGTTAGCAGAAGTAAGTGAATCAAGCAAACAATCTAAACAGTGAAAGCCTTGGCAAATGTTACTAAGTCATAAACAGACGGTCTGTTTGCAGCACAGCAAATAAGGCCAGGCTTCTAAGAGAATGAAACCACCACCACCACCACCACCACCACCACTGCTGAAAATGATAGTAGGGATGTATGAGAATTTCAGTTTTGTTTGCAAAACATTTGAGCATGGTCTGTTCAAAGCCCTGAACGCAATCGTGATTGCAAGCACGTGTCTGCCAAAAATATTTGCATATTGCCAGACACGTGCTTGCATTCAATTTGTTCAACTTTCCCAGTTTGATTTTGTGCAAATGTCCCAATTTGCGCAAATGTCCTGCAGACTGAATCAGCCGTGCTTTCGTCTATGGAGGAAAGTTGTGCAAATTTGAGGAAATCTGAGGAAATTTTGCTGCTTGGTTTTGGCAATTTTCCTTTCCTCACAGAGCGAGCAGCAATTGCAAATATGAACAGGTATGGGGCACAAGACAAGCTGCGAGATGATGTTTGAAGGATCCTAGGAATCTCGAATATCGCTTGTTCACCCAATGCTCCATGATAGTATATACAAAAAACCCATGGTAAAAGAAAGCTTACTTTGCTCCACTGGGCTGCTAGGCAACATTTCCCAACTTTGTGACCCAAGGCTCTTTAATGCATCTACAGCTGTTAATTAGCTTTGAACCTGAGTGACCCTTCATATTACACCTATAACTGCTTTAAAAACTCCAAGAAGAAATGAACTCTTAGTTTGGGTGTGATCCCTTACCTTCACTATTCCAAGAACATCAAGCTGTATTTAATCTAAACCAGAGGCAACAGCTAGGAATGTATGAGAATTTCATTCCTGTTTGCAAATCATGCAAACATGCCCTGTTTGCAACTCCAAATGAGAACGTAAGCAAAAATACAATTCTCAGGAAATTTTTGCAATTTCCCAAACTTGTGATCATACTCAAATTCCAATAGTGTGCATGTGCCCACTACAGATGTGCAAATTTGAGCAAATCCCCCCAAACCCAAATTTTCATGCTTTAGTGTGTGGGGGGAAATGCACATTTTTGGTCAGGAAAAAATGTATTTTTAAAAATGTGTATTTTTTCAATTCGGAAAAATTCCACATTTCTATAAAATGTGCATTTTCTTGATTTAAAAAAATGTGCATTTTTCCTAGTCGGAAAGGGAAGTCGCTCACATTCGGGAGCACAAAGGAGATGAAGTGAGCTTTGAGGAAGAATGCTGAGAACCTCAGTGAACTCAAACATTGCATGTTCACTTATCCCTAACAAAAGCCTTCAAACTCCTACTTCTGGCTGTACCGTGGCGGGGGCGGGGAGAGCACATGAGCCCAAAGCTCACAGCAGCTTGTCCTTGTAATGCCAAACCATAGGTTATTGTTACATGTGAATGAGTCCAGTATCTCCTGCCCATCAAGCAAAATAATGATGATTATCTTGAGAAGCAGAAAATAATCAGGGAGGCAGCCAAAGTGACATAAAATTTTTAAAATGTGTGACTTTTTCAGATATCATCAAACTGACAATGTAAATGTGAGTTCAGGTCATAGTCACAACACAGAGATACACTTTCTAGATGCAATAAATATTCTTGCCTTAGGACAATTAGGGCACAATCCTAAAACTGCTTACTTCAGAAGTTAGTCTCAGTGCATTAAAGGGGTCTTACTCCCCAGTAAGTGACTTTAGGATTGCAGCCTCTCATGGAACTAATAAAATAAGAGTCAATCCTCATTTAATCATTAGCAGTATCCAGGATTTGGTGCTAAATGCAGGGGTTTTTTTTTAGCTATTGAGAAATAGAGAATATAACACTAATGAACTCTCAACATATATATGACCTGAAAATAGCCCATGTTGGGAATCTTACATAGAGGATTAAAGAACATTCCTCCCCCATGATTTCCTGTAGTCTTGCTATAAATGTCTTCATTTTACATAGTTTTAAAAGTCATTTTGGGGGAGTAAAGACCAGGTAGCAATATATGAACACCTTGGGCAGTATCCAGTACTGCTACTGTGCCTCCACTGGCTTGGTTGTACTCGCGGAACCCACTGCTAGCACAGCAGCTTCATAAAGGAACCCTGGAAAGGGGGAGAAAGGCTCATTTCCAGAACGGGACAAGTCAGTGGAGCTCCCTTCTGCGAGCTCTGCTAACCTGAGCCATTCTGGAAACGAGTGCTTCCACTCTTTTCTGGAAGCACTCCCCACCGGCACGTCCCACTAGGTATTGGACACTGCCCCTTGTTTTAAACATTCTATTCATCAATCTAAAAGAAAAAAAATCATAATCCAAAGTTGTTCAATTTTTCAGAAAAACTACAACTAAAAAGGTCCTTGGGACAGGGGGCAAACACACTGCTTTTTCTCTGCCTGCGCATCTCTACCCTCACTTGCAACTTGAAGTGGTACAGTCCATGCTACCAGCTCAGCAGACCAGACCTTTGTCAATCCAGCAAGGCAATTGTTTTGTTCTTGGGTTTGTGTGTAGTGCTGAAGGGGATGCTTCTAAGTGCCAAGTTAATTTTTACAGTATAATTCTGTGGTTTGTGGGTTTTGCGCCCTGTTTCTCCCATTTTGTTTAACATACCTCTATTCATCTTGTGCCTGTTGCTGTCCTTTATTGACTGTAGGAGTTTTTTTTTTAAGTCCTCTGTGTTCTGACATAGCTAAACACAGCACAGTTGCCAACTGTGGTACAGTTTTGCTGATAAAGATGGCCTGTGGCTCCCTCTGGTTTGTCTGCTTGCGCTGTCTGCAATTGTACTAGCTGTGTGCTAATTCTGTGGGCAGTCCTCTTAAACCAGGAGGTTTTAGATTTGTGTTTATGACTTTAGCAGCTGCTCAGCTCTGTTTTTGTTCTGACATTTTCACATTGGACTGCTTGGCCTTTCGGTGCTCTGATGCAGGAAACTCACATTATCTCCTTTAAGCATAGTGCAGGCGTGTTTTGTGTCTCCCACTCTGAACTATTCTTCCTTTTACCATATCCGCTACGACCAAAATACCCTTTGGAATCAGTTGGCTGTTGTAAAAAGATAGTATATGTCCTGTTGGACTTCGTACTTCTAATCCCACCACCACCCATGCACTTTTAAAATGTAATAGTAGGTACTGTGACAAGAAATCGTTAGGTAGTGTCAGGGTTGGATCGGAGCCCAGAGAGCCCCAAATCAGTTCTGATTCTGAGGAAGAGATAGAAACGATGGGAGAGGAACCCGCGCACTGTTCAGAGGTGCAGCCGGGGGGAGAGCTCCTCCTGGTACACATTCCTGAGAGTGATAGTGACCCTGGCAGGGAGAGGGAGGCGCAACAGCAGTTTCTGGATGCTAGGCACCAGCGCAGCGTCAAGTGGGAGATGGCGGGCACTGAGAAGAGGCGCTCAGCCCGCTTGGCGCGACAGCAACAGCGGCGCCTCGATGCCCCACGGGAAAAGGGTGGACTCTCTCCTCCTAGCCCATAAGTTCAGAGGTTTCCTGCCTTACCCTCCGAACAGAGATCAACTGATTCCAAAGGCTAGAACCCCCGAGTAGGCAGCTCTCTTAAGTCTCACTCATAGGAGCAAGCAATTAGCATCTGTAAGCGTCATTAGGTTGAATGGAAATAAAGCCTTGGAAAAGAGCCCTATTGTCTGCATGTTGATTCTGGCTACCTGAGGATTTCAGAAGGCAGCAGGGGCGACCTCCTGACAGGTAGCTTCTGCTGCTTTGGGTGGTTTCAGATCCTACCCTGAAGGGTATACAAAAGTGGTCATTAGGGGATTGCCTGTGGTGGTTGTGCTTGTTGCCCTTTATTACTGTCTCATGATCTCAGTGCTGTTGGAGTGGTTGGGTTTGTTTAAGGGACAGTAATGAAATGTGATTGTGAGAGGTTAAGGCTATGGGTGCCCTATGTATGCTCCTTCTCCTATCAGTTGAAATCTCCTGGAATGGGCACTTAAGGTGGGAGACATGTTTTGGATGTACAGTTCATCAACCCACCTACTGGAACTTTTCAGATAGTTTTCTATGTACAGGAGTTTCAGGACTTTGTGAAATAAGCATCTTTTTCAACTTGCCCAGCTGGACCCCCCCCCCCCCCCGCCCGCCCACTGGATGGGCATGGCTTCCTTTGTCATTTTATTAAGGCCCTGAACATATACTGCGAGGAAAATTGTGAAAGGGGGGAAGACTTGCTGGAATTCCCATTAGAGACTTCAAACCTATTGGCATCTAACCTGGAGTCACCTTGTACAGGACACAAATCTGATCCAGGATGTGAACCAGTCTCAGCAACACAAATTGAAAGAACTAGCCAAGACTCGCTCTTCGCAGTGATGATGCAGACCATCCAGAAGCTGGGCTGCCAGTGGCCACAAGGTTGTGGGTGGTTTGTTAATCATAAACCCACCATTGCTGGGTTTGCATGTCATGATTAGGTCACTGTGGCTAGAATATTCACATCGGCCGGCCACTGGCACACATTGCAACGCACTGTGGTTTAAATGAGCCACGATGGGCAGTGGTGAATGTGCGATGGATGGTCTAGTGAATGTGGTGTCAAGAGTGGTCAGTGGTGCTGCCCCCGGCTACAAGTGGTTGTGAGGGGTAAGTAGTTAGGCCAGAAGCCTGCCAGGAGGCCAGGATTTTGTATTAATTGTGCTAGGAAGTGATCCTGCCATGAAGCAGAATCATTTTTCACTTTAGTCTTCAATCTGACTTCAAACAAAGCTGCATAGCTTTGTACAGAGTGGGCAACTTGTGGCCCTCTAGATGTTGTTGGACTGCAACTCCTATCAGTCCTAGCCAGCTTAGCCAGTAGTGAAGGATGATGGGAACTGCAGTCTGACATCTGAAGGGCCACAAGTTGCCCACCCTCACCGTAATAGATGAGCTGTGCTCTGTGACAACCCAGCCTCTCATCTCTTTCTAGGACATCTCTTTCTCAGCACAAAATGTGGAGGCCAAGCAAACTAGTGATGCAAGAAGAGAAGGAGGCTAGAAAGAGAGAAAGCACAGAGAGAGAGAGAGAGAGAGAGAGAGAGAGGGAGAAGCAAGGAGAGAGTTAAGTAGAGAAAGAAGTGGGGAGAGAAGGGTATGGGGCGGGGGAGAAAAAAGGGAAATAGAGAATGTTGCTTTGGCCACACCTTGTTATGTCTTTCGTCATGGCTGTCACTGGTGTGTGGTCCCCAGAAGGTTATGCACTAGTAAATGCAGCCCTTAGGCTGAAAACGGTTCTCCGCCCTAATCTAGGGCAAAGTGAACATTGTGCATCAGGAAAGTGTTATGCCCCAAGAGAATGGTAACTTGGTTTACAAGCAGGATAAATATCAGAAAACACAACCCTATGTTATGGTGTGCGAGTGATGGCCAGGGTGTTTGCCCAGTGCAAGTGGCTGCTATTGTAGTAGCGAGTAAGTTGTCAAATTGCTGTGCCCCTTTTGGAATATGTTCCCTGGGGGGTGGGGGTGGTAGTGGTGGGGGTGGTCTGTCATCAAACACAGGAAACTTCTCATTCTCATCTTTAATGGTCCATATGTGTGACACCACCCAAAGAAAATAAGGTTGTTTACCTGTAATTGTTGGTCTTGGAGAATAGCTTACATGCAGTCACTCTGCCACCTACCTGAGAGGAGAGAGCCCACCCTCCAGCTCTGTATACCTGTAGCTATTTAATGCTATTTCCAGACAGGATGATGGGGTGCTGCATAGCAATTAATGCTGTTGTTGAAATCATGTGTGTCATTTTGTGTTGACTGCTACCCTACATATAAACAACTTGTTTTGTGTGTGTCCATTTTACTGCATTACCTCCAGTACCAAGTAATATCAACATGGTGAACCAGTCACAAGACTTCCCATAGCACACTGGAGGCTTCAGGTTCCTAATTTGGCCATTATCTATGTTGCATTGTTCTTGTGGCTCTGATACCAATTGGCTGAGCTGGTGTGATGGCTCAGAATCTCTAGTTGCTCAGGGAACAAAGCAGTTTACAGTCCCATATTTTGTGGGGAAAGGGAAAGTTGTCCATTTGGCTGGGATTAACACCTAACACAGGGGATTGCTGAGAAATGGGAAAGGGCCTTGGGAGATAGGGAACTAAGGGACAGGAAAACCAGAGACAAGGTTCTGAAGCAAGGCTGCAGAGAAGATAGTGGAAAGAACCTTGAAGGAAGGGTGGGTGGAGAATGAGGCTTAAGAACAGTGCAGAGACAGGAAACTGAGGCAAATAGGGATTTAAACGGAGGAGGCTCTGAAGAAACTCCACAGTGCTAATTATCAAGAAGGGATCTATGCTGTGGGGAAGAGGGAGACGCACATTGGCTAAAGGAAGTGGAGAAACATAGGCAGTGGCCTTAAAATCAGGGACCTGAGGAAACAATGGGTGGTAGAGACATGGAGTTGCAGAAAGAAGGAGCCAAGGAATTAGTAGGACCTGGACAGAACTTTATATAGTGACTTGAGACTATTGGCAGGAAGAAAGTGGGCAGTCAAGGGAAGCAATGATCGACTCTGATTGGCATAGGATGGTGCATCACAGCCTGCACCTTCTCGGTATGTAGCACATAATTAGTCACACCACCATATTGGCTGACAAAGAATTCTGTAGAATTCTGAACACTTGCATACTCTTCCTACAAAGATAATATTTCTGAATCCATCCCTTGGAAAAATACTTTTTCAATAGACTTGTAATTGCCTTTTGACTTTGCTAATTTATCTTTATCTATTTTTGTCTTCACCGTAGCGTGTAGCTTGATTTACTTGCTTGAGCCCTTGGGAGCTATTTGCTCTGTGGGCATTTTGAAACATTGGTATGCCCATGTCTGACCTCTGCTTATGAAATATGTGAACTAATCACTCAGCTGTGGGAACCCAGTGTGTATTGGTCAGGAATGGATGAAGTGCTGGCCTCTCTCTGCTCTTCATTTTTTAATGTTGTTTTAAAAGCCAGCCTGGGTGTTTCTGGGGAAAAACAATTAGAACGGTAGGTGTTGCAGAGTAACAACATGGGTTGTAGGGCAAGGTTGAATTGTGGACTCCCGCCATGCCTTCAGCTGGGGTGCAGTGTTTCTAGCTGCTGGTCTTTTGGAAAGTCAGGATGAATAGTCACATGTTGGTGCCTCCAGAGTGTTGAAAGTACTCTTGCTCCTTGCAGCACTTCACTGTGTAACCCTGTTGCATGCACATTTCTAAGCTGTCGTCACCTGCTGGTGATCACCACATGGCTGAACAGTGTTTGAAGTTTGTAGAACAAGGGGGCTTGCCATTCCCTCCCTCTCCTCTGTAAAATATGCAATCCCAAATAGTTTGATTAATTTATTACATTTTATCACTGTTTTGGGGGGGGGGGAGATGTTTCTTTGCAGATTTGAAATCCTCTCCTGCCCTCTTCCTTGAGCTTCTGCTCATATTGGCTATTTAATCTTGCTGTTCTTGAGAGTTTATACCCATTCTATCATACCTCCATACCAGATCTCTCTGCTTTTCCTGTAGATTACAAGTATCATCCAGAGTCAGAATAGCTTTGAAAGGATCTGCAGGAGTGCTACAGTCCCAAGAGGTCAATTTCTTGTGTTCGTTCTTTAAAGTTATGCTGATAAGAGGGTAAAGAGACTTGGGCTAATGTTGTCAGAGGCAACTACGAATCGGTTGTAGGCCGGTTTGGAGAGTTATTTTTGTAAATTGAACTTGGTGATTAGGAGAGCATGCCCCCATTGGTTAGGAACTCAGGAATAAGAGATGTACATTCGACTGTTATCAGTCTAGCATCTTGGGTATGTCACTTTTGGTGTACAGTACTGGTATTTTTTGTATGACCTGTAAGGCCTGCTTTAAAACTGATGCTAGATGAATAAAAGAAGCTTCTCTGGTGATGGTGGTGGGGTGTTCCATGTGGAAAGTGCAATGTTTAAATCAGGTTGTTGGTTTCTATACATGTAATGTAAGTGTGCCAACTTGGTATGCACCCAGACCATGGATTCCTGGCATGCTAATGCTGCAGATGTTGCAGTGGCTGTGTATAATTTCACATAGATAATTTATGTGCCTGGTGTCAAGTTTTTGAACCAGGCCTCTGCCAAATAAAAATGCCCCAGATGTGCCTCACAGGCTACATAGTGAATATGGTTGAGATCACAGTGTTATGATCTGGCTACCAGAGTTTCATGATATTAGTTGACTTCTCGGTTATTGCACCAAAAACAATGCTAGTATAAGAATTAATGTCCATGACTGTCACAGTACTTTTCCTCTGTGATGGGGTGGGCAGTGTGTGGCTGTCCAGATGTTTTGGTCTACAACTCCCATCATCCCTCATCATTGGCTATGCTGGATAGGGCTGATGGGAGTTGTAGGCCAGAACATTTGGAAGGCCTCAAAATTGCCTACCCCCGAGAACTGCTTATGTCTGAATGTGAAGTCTATGTGACAGGACATGATAATGATCTTTTGTAATTCTAACAGCTTAGGAACCAATGTTACTGTTGTACACCAGCCTGTAAAGAGTGGTCTGAACAGACCATATCCTACTGCATAAGTCCAGCCGCTATCAAAGCCACATGAATGTAGTTCAATAGCAACCTAATCTAGAAAAAAAATTATACGAGAAAGAAATTTATATATAGTATTATCACACATGATTATGTAGCCTTCCTCTCCCCCAAACGGACTCTTGACAGTTTGTGTCTTGTATCTAGCAAATCATGTCCTGTGTGGATGTGGGCTGGAAGTACAGATTTCCTATCACTGACATTCAAGACTTGTCATCTAATTTCAGGTGAAGGACCTTTACTGTCATCATATTCTGATCTTAGGTGAGAATTTGGGCAGGTGCTCAGGAAAAGATAAGAGCAATTTTAACCCCACATTTTCTGCCCGAAATATTCTGTGAAGTTACTTGAATGAATGCCAATGAGACCTCAGAAGAGGAAGTATTTTTGCTGTACAAAGTGCCTTAGTGAAATCTATCAGTATCTCCTTCCATCCTTGCAAAATTAACTGATTCTCTCCTGGCTTCTCTCTTTCTCAGTTCATTAGAGAATATTATCATGTGTATTGAATATTAACATGTTAATATTCAATTATTAACTGGGACCTGGGACAGGATTTTTGTATGTCATGCTTTGTTATTCTCCAGATATATTTGACAATGGAAAGAAGAAGACATGCAGATCACATGTAAAATGAACAACTGTGCATCTATTGTTTTGTAAACTGTTTTCTGGAAGGACTTCTTTATTTGGAAAAAAACCCCAACGCAAATAATTCTTGCTGCCATTATGAACTCCATCTCTAAAATAGTCAAAAGAGATTATTTTGCTACTCCCCCCCCCCAAACCAAACCAAAACATGGTAGCAGGAGTGAAACTAGAGATCGCTCCCACAATTTCTTACTTAGAGACATGTGGCTAGCTCTCAGAAAAAGCAGATAAGGTGACAAACCTCTGTATGAGAGTGCAGGTATGTGTGTGTGTGTGTGTGTGTGTTGTGTGTGTGAGAGTGAGAGCAAGAGCAAGAGCAAGAGAACTAACATGATGGAATGCTTTTTCATGGGGAAAAATACCTGCAAATAGAAACTAGCATGCTAGGAGAAATGACTAGGCCAGAGCCCTTCTCCCTTGCATGCTAGTTTTCTACATGCAGGGTTTTCTTTTATGATGGGGAAAAATACCATCATCTGAGACCCTGCCTGCACTCTGAAGAGGGACAGCCCAGACACAGGTTTACTACCTCATCTACTTTTGTGAGAACTAGACCATGGCTTAAGTTGCAGAAAATTACAGTGCCCATTTATGTTTACTCAAAAGTCCCACTGTATTAAATGTGAATTTTCATGCATTTTTTAAAAAAATCACAGAGTAATGTGGAAATGGGCTGGAAGACTTGAGTGAGTACATGCAAAAGTGAGATCGACTGGAAACCATCGGATCTGGCTACCCCTACTTATGTCTCAGCCAGCCAAATAACATAATGATGTGCATTATTGACTCTAGTGTTTATACCACCAGTTATTTGAAAGTGACATTGTTGGCAGTAAAAGTGTTTCTGATTACCCAGAGGCTCAGACCTTTGTTTTTACTTTAAGTTGCCTCAGATTTATTATTTTTTCCATGTAACTAAATCTGAGGCTGAATTACTTTAAAGGATTGTTGTCTCTTAGGATTCACTGATCATGTAAATAAGTGAAGATGCAATAAGTGAAGATACAGGGCAGAGATGCAATTAATGGGAATGTCATTTTATGAAACCGGTTTGTTGCATGATAGAGACCAAAAGACGTAATCTTAATTGTTAGCTTTCTTTTCTGAGTTTACGTAAGTAAAGTGTACTGCCAAGGAAGTATGCATCTTTGGAACCTATCAATATATTTGATACTGGGGGTGGCTGGCTGGCTGGCTGGCTGAGGATAGGCCTGAGACTGGAGGGTCGTTAGGTGGATATGTACCCCAGGAAAGGATCCAATGTCCTGTTTCTGAACTGTCTGTGGTGTCAGAGTTTATGAATTGTTATTTTGACAGGTTGCTTTGTAGATTTAATGGGTGTGTGATTGATGCTATTGCCTGGAAGGTTCTCCCTTTTCATCAGGTCATTTTATTATTTATAACACAGAGCGAATGGTGTTTTTTTTCCCCCTGGCGAACCAGATCAGAGCTCCCCAGCAGGGAGTAGTTATGGCACACCAGCAAGCAAAGGGGCCCTGCTTGGAGCTTCTTCGTGCATAGAGACCATTGTGGGCTCCTGCTACTTCAGCACTGGCTGTATGAGATGAGCCACGAGTCAACTACTCATGGAATGGAGTCACTTGAATGTGAGACAACCCCCACTTGTCTAGGACCTTGCCATATCCCAGGACCTTGCCTGTGGCCCGATTGGAGTCCACCAGGAGAAGAGCCTTCAGTGTGGTGGCCCCCCTTCTTTGGAACCCCCTTTGGAACTCAGGCAGACGCCAACACTAAATTGCTTCTGGCTTCTCCTGAAAGCAATTATGTTCCAGGAAGCATAAATGACAGCCACATTTTTTATTGGCATTTTGTTTTTAATAATTTTAATATGATGTTTTAATCTTTTTATCTTTTTTACTATTGTACCTCTTACATTCACCGCTCTGGAATCTGTTTTAGATGGGGAGTGGTATACAAATGTTGTAAATAAAATAAATATCCTACATTAAAAAACAAACACACAACCGTATGAGAACTATATCACAGAACAAATCCAGTCTGTACAGAAATTACATGTTTGTGCCACAGAGGGACAGGGCTTATGACAGCTCCTATGAAAGAACCCCACATCTCCTTCCTGCCTTATACGTTTATGATATACAATCATTTGAATATACATACATTTACGATATATACAAATACACCAATTCTATCGTCATCGTCATCATCTCTAGACATTTTGGTTCTTGGTGAGATCAGTCCAAGGAGAGGAACGGGAGTTTTTTTTAACATACAGATGATTTGTTTAATAGCACAGGTTAACTCCTCTCCTTCCGCCCATCCAGACTTCTATCAGCTATCTCTTTAATGAGGGCCTGCCTCATGCCTTGGTCAGCTAATTAAAGAGACCATGCCAGTAAGCTGTGGCACCAGGTTGACGGTAGGGAGGCTTTTCTGAGCAGGATGTGGAGGGAAGAGGGATCATGCTGGCAGCAGCTGCTTGGCTGGGGGCCCTGCAGATTCAATTCACCCCCACAGAGCAACTGGAAATGGAATATCAGGTTTTAAAAACAGTTATAAATACTACTTCAGGAGCTGATGCAACCTTAGCAGCCGAAAGCGAGGTGTTTAAGAACAGGAGACTTGGAGCTGAGAAGCTAAGATTCACTCTTGTCTTCTGCAGCAGCCTGTTTTCTCCTCTCCCATTTCCAAAATCTGTAGTCCAAAGTTATATAGTACATAAAAGTAAATTGTCCTTCTCTGTTTACAGAGGTACACACATAATATGCAGGGGGATAGGAAACAAATCACATTTTGTTAGTCAGATCAAGGTCCTTTTATCTGTAGTGTAGAACCATATAAAGATAGCAGACAATCTTTATATAGGCTTTATATATACGGCCCAAACCACAAATGTATTGCTTGGATTGCTTGGACTTCTGTTAACTGGCTATGGTAGTTTAAGTAAATGTGATCTGTCTTTCATAGTTTGTGGGAGTTTATATCCATCATCATCTTGCTGTGTGTGAGTGGAATATAGATGCTGCTCTTCAGGAATTTGTCCCTAAGAACTGCGTGAATGTAAAAGTCAAACACTTGAGAGGCACTAAAATACTTCTTGTGCATTTACTTAATAATGTATGTATTACATTCTTACGAAGAAAACACAAATAAATGTATTGAAGATTGAAGATTAATCTTCAGCAAAACAGAACTTAGCAGTTCTTCCTAGATTTGTCGCATTTTACAGCGAGGGACCCTGTCAGCGTGGCCTGTACTACACACAGAGGTTTTGAACCCCTTCAACCTCAAGAAACCAAAGATCACAATAAGTATACAAAGGAACATGAGCTATCCGACATTAGACCTGCTAACAGAGTTGGGAAAGAACCCTTTGTAACAGACAGAAAGTGCTTCTGTCTTACCGGGGCGGGGAGGAGAGAGAAATAAGCGCTGTCTTTATTGCTTATCTTGCTTGCTGGCTCCTGGCATTCCTTCCCAGCTGCTTGAATGTATACTCAAACCACCTTATATCAGAAGCTTTTTTTCAGGTGTGTGCTGGCAGTCAGCAATGAGAGAGCATGCATGCGTTGGAGAGCAGTTTGCCTAAGGGTGGAAGGAATGGAGGGTTTTATTACTTGCTGGAGGCATTTTGTTTTGGGCAGAGGGGCAAGTGATAAGGCAATATGCATGAATTAACTTTGGCCTTCTTTTCTCCTGTCCTTTAGGAAGTCCTTTGACCCCGTCTGAACTGGTCATAGGCAACTTGGACTAGGCATGGTGGTATAAGAAGAGAGCATGATCTCTGTGTTGTCTTACCTTGCATTTCCCATCACCCTTCAGAAAGGCCAATCATCTAAAGCCCAGATACAGAAGGAGACAATTATTCGCTTTTATGTATATATATGAATCTATGCAGCATACATGCTACCCTGCCTTTTATTCCATGGCAGATTTGTCAGCAACAGAATTAAGTACCTTTGCTATATTTGCTACTACTTCACATGGATTGGGATAGCCCATAGATTGATGCAGCAAAACCTTCAAGCAGCATTACACAGCTATCAGAGTGGGACACATTATGCCCACCCCATCTGAGTAAAGCCACAGCCACTAGCACCCCTAGGCATGACCCCTGCTATGGTACGCTTCCGATAGCCCCCTGAGGGTAGGGTCTCTCCACTCCGTTTCCCTGAAGGGGAGCTGCTCCACAGCAGGGGGAGGGGCAGCTGTGTAACCCTGTCCCTTGGACTACTCCCCCATGGCTTCAAATGGTATTGACTGCAAAGCTATCAGTTTGTTAGGGAAGTCTGCCACCTAGTGAATGAAGACAGTACTATAGACACATTACATTAAATTAAAATTAAAGAATGCCTTTAAAAACCCAAATAATCCCGAGGTCTATACTCCAAGTCCTGTTAGCATCACCTCCTGCCAAGTTTCAGCTGTCTACGTTTTATGGTCTTACAGCTATTGTACTGACAGACAGATAGATGCCCTTTATTATTATTATTATAGATTTTTAGGGAGACTTCCCTGTATTGTTACAGAGGATTTTGTTTTGATGGCAGAGAAGCTGGAATCTCATTATATTTGATTGCTTTGCCAAGTTGCTAAACTCCCTGTATTGTGGCAAGATTCACTTATTCTAAACTATCCCTGGCTGGGTGCCTATCTTTCAAATTTCATATGAGAGAGCATTTTGTGTCCTTTCTTTATGATTATTCAGTACTGCTTTCCTGGCTTCTGTTACCATAGGTGGAGGTAGACTGAGTTCTTTCAAGATTATGTTGTGAAAATCTACATGTGTTAGGCCTTGGGGAGTTGCAAAGGGAACATTAGGTCTTCCTGATAAATGCCATGGGACTATGGTGTATTTCGTTTGCACACTGTTTCGATAAATCAGATCTGTCATAAGCCTGTTTAAATCTGCACATGTATCTGATTTACATAAACAATATTCCACCTGATGGCTTTGTTACTGAAACCTCTGTGGTATCAAAGCTAGCTAACTACTATTCAATTACCTTTTAAATCTTCATTGTGCATATATTGTGGCTTGTTTCCAGATACCTGTGATATGCTTTTGTGTCTGCAGATTTACCCAGAGCAGAAATGTGGACTTTTAAGAACTTCCACCATCCAAGGGAACTTTTTAGTTGATCTTGCATTGCATAATGAAGACTTGAAAGGCCTACAACGTTTTCATGTTCATTGTGTGACAATGCATTCCACAATCACTTAGTGTTGACAGCTGCTAATTCCCTGAGAAACTGGTAATCACTTTGCAATAAACTCAGTTAATAAGTTTACTGCTTATAATATATGCACATGATCTTGGACAAAACTTTCTGTACAAGAGGAGCACATGGTATGGTTGCATGCAAGCTGTTTCAAAATTTCAAACAGGCTCAGTCCAAAGCATACTTACCAGGAACTAAGTCCCACTGATTTCAGTGGGACCTATGTCTGAGTAAATGTGGCTAGGATTGGATTATACAGCTGACAAAAATTTGCTGTTGCTTAATTAAAAAAAAAAAACTACTGAGCAAAGTTCTCATACACCATTCACCAGATTTTTGCTACCTTTTTAAAGTCAGGACAATATCAAATTGTTAGCCCAAGATTATGTCACCGGTCAGCAACAGAGGTGATTTGCATTTCATTAGGTAGAGTTAACCAAAGCAGAGTACTTACCCAAATTGTTTATGGTTTTCCCATATCCAGTATCAGTGGAGTAGGGACACGGATCTGCTGAAATTGTTCTTGTGCTAGTTAATGCGTTGAATGACACATACCTTTTCTTTACCTTCTTCCTTGTTTTGCTTTAGAGAGGATACTCCCTGACTCCTCTGTGTGATAAATATAAATACCTAGCACTGTAATTCAGAGAATGCAAGAATAGGATCCCTGGGTAACTTGTTAATTTGATAATACAATTCATTTATGCCCTCAGGTAGTTAAGCCCCCCACCCTTATGTTCACCTCTTACAATGAATAGAGTCATTTCCAGAAACAAGGTCATTGGCACAATCAGCTATAGATGGTCCATCTCACCCCCTAGCAGAAGACAGAAACTCCAGCAACTGGGGGAGGGGGGGAACACACACACAAACACCTGTTAAGAGGGGAGGACTTTTTTGGTTTCTGACTTGCATTGAACAGAGTGTTTCAGCAATATTCTCCTGATGCAGCCACACAGAAAGCCCTTTAGGTGTCGCACTACAACAGAAAGTCCAGTAGCAGAGATCTGAGTGTGTCATCCCTTTTCTGTGTCCTCTCCCCCCCCCCCCCCGGTCTGGCCCTCTGGAGACTTTGGTAACTCTGTCTCGTTGCGTCTGGCTTTTGAAAAGTCATGAAAAGCCGTGACTGCAGCATCTTCTGGCATGTGGATGGAATTTTAGTAATGGCATGTTAAGAAGAAACTGGCACAGGTTTTAGTTAAGGGGAGTGTGTTGGACTGAAAACAGCTTGGAGGATCTGGAGAACTTACCTATTGCTCTTTCCAAAGGTGGTGTCTTGTTTGCTTCTGTATTCCTCCTCACCCCTGGAAATGTGTGTTGCTTCTCCTACCCATCTCAGTCATAATTGCTTTCCCTTCACTAGGCAGTCTGATTTCTGCTTCGGCTGATGTTGATGTTTGTTTCTGTCCCTTTCCATTTTGATAGGTAACCCCAAAAGCTAGGGATCTTGTACGTAATGCAGACACATGGTTTGGCATATACACATGGAAACCTCAACGTTGCTGCTATTCTAAGCCCTTCAGAGTTTTGCCACAGATCCACAACAACATGGTACTAGCACGTCATCCATACTTTCTTGCAAGGTTCTAATCTTGGAGCAGTTTATCAGTATAAGTTCTTGCAGTATCCACCATATGTTCTGATGCATTAGGATCTTTTCATACAGTCTACTTGAGATGGGTCAGTTTGTTATAAAACCCTGAATATTTAGAAATTCGTTGAAGACTTTGTACCCTGCATTTCCCAGAACGTATAAGTTACTGGTCAACATGAATTTGCAGCAAAGTATCTATAATGAGATGGCGTGGGCTGGTCCATGAAGTCACGAAGAGTCAGAAGCGACTGAACGAATAAACAGCAACATCTATAATGAGAATCACAGTTAACTTTGCATGCAGCATGGCATGAATATGCCCAACTTCTTTCCAAAATTATGCCATTGATCAGCAGCAGAATAGAATTGCCCCCCCCCCCCAATTTACAATGTTAGGCATTGTCACAGGAGAGCACATGCATCATATTCTGTTTTCCTTATCCCAGAGGACAGGTCTAGAACCAATGGTGGAAATTGCAGGGGGGAAGATATTAGCTAAACATTAGAAAAGAGCAGCAATGGTAAATGGTAAACAACAGTAAGAGCTGTTCAATGGTGGAACAGTCTGCTTTGGGAGGTGGCAGGCTCTGCTTCACTGGAGTCATTTAAGCAGGGGCTGGATGGCCATCTTTCAGGAATACTGTAGCTGTGTCCCACATTGCAGATCCTGAATTGAGCAGAGGCTTGGTCCTTGAAGGTCACTAGGTGACCTTCAAGGTACCTTCCAACTATATGATTCTGTGTACTCCCTTTCCTTAGGAAAGTAGGGAGTGGCATGTCAGAAAGAAGATACTTCCCAAACACAACTATAGGTATTTCATATTTGAAAACCCTTTGTTAAACATTTAGTTCCTAGTAAGAGTCAAGCTAAATTCTTGTTTACCATCAAAGACTGTGTTTTTCCTCTTGCTCCCCCCCCCCCGCCCCCGTTTTCCTGGCTTTACATTATCTCCTTGTACCTTGGCAATGGGTACTGACCTACAAAATAGCTTATATATGAGTTGGAGCTTATGCATGAGTTGGAACAGGCTGACTGGCTGGTTCATTTTGTTCTTGCCCTGGCATTTCTAAGCAAACTCAGTGAGTGTCTTTGCCACAAGTTCTAGAGCTTAACCACTGGAGAAGAAGGATTTGTTTGAAGAGTGAGCAGATAATTTGGTTCAAAGGGATGTCTCAGGCTTTTGGATAGCTAAGAAATGACGTAAATATCAAAGATATGACCTTTGTAATAAATGGTCTGCCCACTGTAAGGTGACCTGCAATAGAAATCTCTTTTTCCACCAGCATTTGTACATTGAAGCTCATGCATGCCACAAGGTATGGAGATGCAAGGAGCATCTTTGATTGGAAGTGCAAGTCTACAGTCCTACTCCTCATTCCATATCAAATCTCCTGTTGTATAAATTGTATGTGTGAGTCTGGTAATATTTTTGTCCTTTTGATGGAGGTAAGGATGCAAGCATTGCTTAGTTTGGTGTCCATTACTCTGAGGCGATGGAGAGATGCAGGAGATCGTGGCAAGGTCCAAGAATTGCACCTCACTCTTCCTTCCTTCTTTTATTGAAGTGTGTGCGCGTGTGTGAAATCAGGTTGAAACTACCCTGTCGCCTTTTTATTAATCTCGCTGTGTCTGCTGCCTGCCCTTCCTCATACTCCTGAACGAGGATGTTAATCCCAGCCAATTCTGCACAGGTTTATAGAAGAGGAGGCCTGTGTGGAAATGCTTGTAATATAGATAGTTCAAAAGACTGTCCCATGTACCTTTCACTTGTTTGTTTTTCACATGTGTAAGAAGGCAGCAGCCATATTAGCCCTAGCTACAGACAGCATTAATGTGGTAGTTTGTAGAGAATCTCAGGAATTAAAGCGACATCACATTTGTGATTAATATTGGCTTACAAATGAAGGTTACAAAATGTCTTTAGTCACTCAGTTTCTGCTCCATCCTGCATACATTCAGGGTGCTTGCTTCTCTGGGCTTACTTTTGCATGTTAGAAAGTTATGCTAGGAGTAAGAAGTTGAAGAACACAAAATATGTGATATAATCATGATGACTGACAAATGGCAGGGTATCACTTTGCCCTGTCTTTTAACATGTCCTTTAGTCTCTTTTTACAATTTTGTAGCTACTAGTTACCCTATCTCCACTAGGGGGAGCTCATAGTGTGGGCCACCAAGGTAGGTTCCGATAGTAATTTAACCCCATGGGTTGCTAAAATTGCTGTATCTCTAAAATTTACTTTTTTCTCTATCTCTTGAGGCATCTTCCCACTTTGCACTTTAACGTGTTTTCCTGAAACAACTCACGTTTTTTGGAATAACTACTGTAGACCTGAGCAACTTTGATTACTGCCACTTCTATGGTTGACTTCTACTGGATTTCTAAATTGTGAAATGCAGCCACTTCTCCCTTAACTAGTTTAACTAACTGCTCTCTGTAGGTCTTGTTCCCTCTGGTATGCATCTTGCAGCAGCATTTTCTGGTTGCTGGTGTGTGTGTGTGTGTGTGTGTGAGAGAGAGAGAGAGAGAGAGAGAGTGATTGAGAGTGAATGAGTGAGAGAGAGAGAAAACCCTTTTCTCTTGGTTTTCTGCATCTTGCAGCAGCATTTTCTGGTTGCTGGTGTGTGTGTGTGTGTGTGTGAGAGAGAGAGAGAGAGAGAGAGAGTGATTGAGAGTGAATGAGTGAGAGAGAGAGAGAGAGAGAGAGAGAGAGAAGCACATTCTGGTCGATGGACCAGCTCTGTGTTACATACTTTTGACATTTGCGGGGAAGGGTGTGCTTCCTTTTCCTTTTAGAAAAAAAGTAATCTTTCCAAGATAATGTTGGGTACTAGGGCGGTTGTTTGGGCACTAACCTTTTAGATGGGCAGGGCACTAGGTCATTGTTGCTGGTATACAAACTTGCAGTGCCTTCTCCCTAGCTTTCTAGAGCATAGTTTGAAAACCCTTGGGTCAGTGTTTGCTCTCATTCCTTTTAGAAGATAGAATGTTTTATTTCAGTGGGGTGAAGGATTTATCCACATAGGGGCTAATACAAATCTTCCCCTTTATGTTAGTATTTGAGCCCCTCTCTGCCTGCACTGTGCTGTTTGTTTTAGCATATTAATATTGGGAAGTGGTAGTATTCCCATTTTAGAGTTGGGCACACAGAAACTGATTTGTCCTAGGGTTTTCTGGAAGAAAGTGTTTTCCATAAGTTTGTAAAGGAGAAAATACAAGAAACAAGATAAAAAACAAATGACAGAATCCCTCTGGAACTTTTGAAAGAGTTAATGCACTTTGGTGGTGTTACTTTCATGCAAACTCTGTTCAAAATAAAATTTCAAAAATTAAATTTATGTTACAAAGCTTTTCCTGAAAATTCATGCGTTAGATAACTACTAACAGGGATTGTTGTTGTCATTCAGTCGTGTCCGACTCTTTGTGACCCCATGGACCACAGTACGCCAGGCCTTCCTGTCCTCCGCTGTCTCCCGGAGTGTGCTCAAGTTCATATTCATTGCATCAGTGATGCTATTTAGCCATCTCATCCTCTGCCATCCCCTTCTCCTTTTGCCTTCAATCTTTCCCAGCATCAGGGTCTTTTCCAGTGAGTTTTCTCTTCGCATTAGGTGGCCACAATATTTGAGCTTCAGCTTCAGTATCTGTTCTTCCAATGAGCAGTCAGGGTTGATTTCTTTTAGGACTGAACTAACAGGGATAAATTTGGTTAGAACACAGCAGCATAAATAATTTGTTTAGGGCTATGGTAGCAATGTACTGTGAGATAATCACAGCAATTTTTGCGTTTTATTTTGTTTTGTTTTGAGCAAAATACTCCATTTGGATACAGTTTTCATGGTGCTGGTGGACACCAGGTCATGACTGTTGGAGGTGCAGAATACCTTTGGTTCATGTCATTTATACAGCTCCCAGTCTGAAATCAGAGAAGGGGTAGCCAGAATATTATAGAATTAAATATCACTTAATTAGGTTCATGTGTTAAACTTTTCAGAAGTTCTTCAATTAAAATGGTGGTTCAGATATGCAAAGAATGTCAAAGATAGTTGGATCAGAGCATGTGTCAGGAGCCACTGGGGCTAGAACAAGGAACCTTTGGCTCTGTGTGAGGCTGCCTCATATTGTGAGCTACTAACACTGCGATTTGGAGAACCTTCCTAGGCAGTGAAGTGTTCTCAAGAACCTTCTCAAGAACCTTTGGAGAGCCTTCTCAAGAACCTTTGAAGAACCTTCCTAGGCAGTGAAGTGTTCTCAAGCTCTGGTGTGGCTCACCCACCCAGGATGGCTGTTGGATCTTCCTGGTCAGAACTATAAAAGGCTTCCTGTTTGGATGGAGACTTTGCCTGGGCAACAGTAGTATTCCTGACTCTGATATGTTTTGGTTTCCTCTTTGGTGCTGACTTCTGGCTTGACCCCCTCCCTTTCTTTGGGCCGACCGTCTGGCAGAACTCCTGGTTCTCAGCTCCTGGCTTCCCTGCAACAGATGCCTGCAGCTCTATCCTGACTCTGCGTAGTAGTTTGTTTAAGAGCGGTGTTCGTTGGGTGTTGGGAAGAAATACAACTATTTTCTTGTCTTCTGGTGTGACGAAGAGCTCTGTTGATAGGGTGACCAGATACAGTAGGAGACATGACTTTTGAACTTGTAATTGAAGTGTATAGAGACAGATGGACCAGTCTGTTTCACATATATTCATTCATAAATCTGTCTCATCCCATGTTTTAAAAATCCACATGAAATTTTGAATTTAAATATATATTTCAAACATATTTTCTCACCAAATATGCATTTATAAAAATATTTTATCTCAAGCTATGTATTTCTGAATGTGTTTTATTTTAAAATACATGGTTTTGAACATAGATTGGTCCATTTTATGAGCCGAGAACTCTATCACAAAATTCAGAGAAATGCCAAATCTGAAGAATAATTACATTCTGATCTGCACATTAGTTGAGGTGGGGATCAGTTCAGTTTGGATCAGAGTTAGCAAGGATCAGTTTCCTCAAGCATCTCTAGTTATGCTGAAGAAGCGATGTAATTACCAAAATTCCGTCTTTTGTACAACTCTGAACAGTACAGGAGCCCTTTCCTCTATTGTCTCTTCTCACTTTCACTCTGCCTGTCAATGATAATTCCCGATGTCCTAAATTAGCTGAAAAAAATTATGAAGTTGACTTACGGGATACCAGCATTGCAACCCAACTCATCTAATGCAGATCAAACCCAACCTCATTCCCTCATTTTGGTTTGTCTTCCATTTGTTCCCATGTTCCGCTTTTGTATGTTTGCGATACATATGTATAAGGAGAAGCATGGGAGTAAGAGACATTGAACTGGTTTACATCTAATGACAACCCAAAGTACAGGTTGAGTATGGGTTATTGTTGAAGCGCTGAGTTGCAAACGCTGCACTGTGGTTTCACTATGAATTGTTAACCATGAACAACCCAGAGTTCACAACCCAACAACAAACCATGGGTTCTTTTCTTGGGTTGTTTGGGGTTAACAACCCATAGTTAAACCATAGAGCAGTGTTTGCACGTAACGACAACTCACAATTCAACAACAACCCATGATTCAATTACAACCATACTCAACCCATACTCTGGCTTGTTGTTATGTGTGAACCAGGCCAATGAGAGACAAACTGAATGGTGCATTACAGTGACACGTATATATTTACCTGGGAATCTGCATGGCAGCATGCCATCGCTGAAGTATGTTTTGGGATATACCATGTGAAAATAAGCTGTTGTAGACATTCTCACAACAGTGCGCCCTGTGGCATTTCTTACTTTCTTAATTTCAAGAACAACTGTTGGCATGTGATATTTCTTGTACATATGGGTAAATAACTGGACTAAGAGCTGGGGGTGGGTGGGTTTTTAAAAAACTAATACTGTGTATATGCAGAGTTTGCAGTCTCAAGCTTAAAAATAAAGAAAGAGGGGTGGGGTGAAGAAGTTTGCTTTTGAAGGAGCATGCCGCTGTGTCTGCTGTCAAGTACATATACTTGCAAGTAGGTATGGCAGTGGTGGCTTAATGGTTAAGATGCTGAACTGCAGACTGGGGGGTCGGCAGGACAGCAGATCAAGACCCGAGTGCTGCGTGACGGAGTGAGCTCATGTCTTCAGTCCCAGCTCCTGCCAACCTAGCAGTTCGAAAGCAAGAAATTGCAAGTAGATAAATAGGTGCCGCTTCGGCGGGAAAGGTAACAGCGTTCCGTTCACCTTGGTGTTCAGTCATGCCAGCCACATGACCACGGAAGCATCTTTGGACAGCGCTGGCTCTTCAGCTTAGAAATGGAGATGAGCACCACCCCTGGAGTGCTCACCACCACGACTGGCTGGGGACACCTTTACTTTTACCTTTTATGGCAGCACAGTGCTTGAAATAACACACTGCTGCCTCTATTAACAACTGTATTTATTGTGAGTAAGTGAAGCGGCACTATGCTCGTATCTGCACATTAATGTACGCACCTTCCTGTGGCAGTGGCAAATTGTGCCGTTTGAAAAGATGACAGTGGCCCTCATGATGTCTGCCCAGATAATGGCAGAGGCATTACGGCAAAGTTAGGATCTTTTTTCCCGACAAGAAACCCAGAAATAAAGTGATTCACAGGGAGAGCCTGTGATAAGTTAACGGAGTGAAGTGTGGACTGTATCAGTATTTGCATTATTTTCTAGAGCAGGCGTGGTCAACTTCTGGCCACCCACATTTTTTGGCCTACAACTCCCATAATTCCCAGCCAACATAAACAAGAGTGAGGCATGATGGGAGTTGTAGGGCCAAGCATCCAGAGGATCAAAAGTTGCCCAGAGTGTACTGCATGGAAAACAGTTTGTACAGATAAATCCAAAAGGCGCACCAGGAACAAATAACTGCTCTGGACCAAGGTGGTTCTTTTCTCTTCTTTTTTTGGACACAGTTTACCTCCCCACCCCCACCCCCATCTCAGTGGTTTCATCCTCTTTGAAAACATGGCATCCTTTTGTGTCAAGTGACTCCTTGCCTTTTTGGTCTCCGAGTTGGCTGTAGTGGGAAGTTGTTGGGATTCCTGTAGGATTTGTGCCTCTACTTGCTATGTTTCTGGAGCCCCGTTCATGAATGCTTCCAGCTCATCATACACACTCTATAGCTAACGTGAAGCTGCTTTGCGTTTGCAAAGAAGCAGAGGAGAAAGAAGTTCTCTGGTGAGTGGGGGTGGGGAGGTTTCTTCTTGCGTTTATTAAGCATGCAATGAATTCCTATAGGGTGGGATCACGCAAGGGTATTATACTGTGAATGAGCTCATGCACGAAACATTCCGATTATTTGTGCGATTCTAGCTGATTGCTGAACACCAGTTGTAGATTCTCTAGTAGTTATGCACAGTTGTCATTTCCATGCATTCCACTGTTAAAGGCTGATCAGGTTTCTACTTTCACAACCCCACTGAGCCAGCCAGGGCAATAGTTCTGGCAAGATGACTTAACTGTTCTCTCAAATCTTTTTGCTCACCTCATTTTACTTTTTGTTTGTTTGTTCATTTGTGTGTTTTTTATAGCTATGGCTTCTTTCCTCGCCACAATGGCAATTACTGTTGTGATAGTGGTATTGTTTTAAAGGGCTCAAGGGTATTCTTGGAGCTATAAGCACATTCAGAAATAATGCCCAACAATGGTTCAGCATTATGAGTGCAAGTAGCATTAAACTTTGAAGCTTTCTCCTCCTCTTTATCCACATGTAAGGGAAGAAGATTAGAAGCTTCCATTTCTGATTTGCAGTAAACCATATTTTTTCCATATTACCCAAAGCTGGCAAAATGTGGTTTGTTGCACATTTGGAAGCTTCTAATCTCCTTCCCCTGAATATGGGGAGAGAGGAGAAGGAAACTTGCATGTTCAAGGCTGCTTGTGCTCATAACGCCAAACTATGGTCAGCTGCAGTCACTCATTCCTATATTTTTGTCTTCTTAGGGCAAATGTTGAGTTAATAGTTATGTCAAAATGGCATCAAACTTAGTCACCTTGGTTCTGTAACTGCCCAATAAGTTCTAAGCAAACCTTCTCACTTGTGAGTACGAAACCGAATTAGAAGCACAAACCTTAGTTTCTTAGCACAAATATTCCATATACCTGTTATGGGGAGCACCATTGTGCAGTCTACATGAGCATATCCAAGATAAGGGTTGTGAAGGTTATGCACAACTTTAAAAAAATACTATGGACAGTACAAAATAATGGAGATTGACAAAGATCCATCTCGTTATCACTCATCCTTGCATGTTGTATTGGGATATCCGAACCAGATGGACTTGAACTGGGAACATTTTGGTCAATACACTGGCACCTCTGATGATGACCCTCTCCAAGTTGCAGAATGAAATGGAAAAGACAATAACCTTTACCCCAGGCAATCAATTGTTCTGCTTGCCCTAAATATTAGTTCAGATCTAGGTCTTTGCTTGGGCAACAGCTGGCTTTAACCTCTCAGCTGCATTACCTTTAGCTTTTATGACTGCCTTGTGGCTTCCCTGCATCCCATATTGAGCCCCCTTCTAATTGACATAGAAGAGTCGGACACAACTGAACGACTGAACAACAACAACAACAAGGCCATCGAGTCCAACCCCCTGCTCAATGCAGGAATCCAGGTCAGAGCATCCCTGACAGATGGCTGTCCAGCCTCGTCTTGAACGCCTCCAATGTGGGAGAGCCCACCACCTCCCTAGGTAATTGGTTCCATTGTCGTATTGCTCTAACAGTCAGGAAGTTTTTCCTGATGTTCAGCCAGAATCCGGCTTCCTGTAACTTGAGCCCATTATTCCGTGTCCTGCACTCTGGGATGATCAAGAAGAGATCCTGGCCTTCTTCTCTGTGACAACCTTTCAAGTACTTGAAGAGTGCTATCATATCTCCCCTCAGTCTTCTCTTCTCAAGGCTAAACATGCCCAGTTCTTTCAGTCTCTCTTCATAGGGCTTTGTTTCCAGTCCTCTGATCATCTTTGTTGCCCTCCTCTGAACCCTCTCCAGTTTGTCTGCATCCTTCTTAAAGTGCAGTGCCCAGAACTGGACACAGTACTCCAGATGAGGCCTAACCAGTGCTGAGTAGAGGGGAACTAGTACTTCCCAGGATTTGGAAGCTATGCTTCTATTAATGCAGCCCAAAAGAGCATTTGCCTTTTTTGCAGCCACATCACATTGTTGGCTCATATTCAGCTTGTGATTGACAACAATTCCAAGACCCTTCTCGCTTGTAGTGTTGTTGAGCCACATATCCCCCATCTTGTAACTGTGCATTTGGTTTCTTCTTCCTAGGTGCAGAACTTGGCATTGATCCCTATTAAATGTCATTCTGTTGTTTTCTGCCCAGCGCTCCAGTCTATCCAGATCACTTTGAATTTTGTTTCTGTCTTCCAAAGTATTAGCTATCCCACCCAATTTTGTGTCATCTGCAAATTTGATCAACATTCCCTGCACCTCCTCCTCCAAGTCATTAATAAAAAGGTTGAGGAGCACTGGGCCCAGGACTGAGCCCTGTGGTACCCCACTTGTTACCTCTCCCCAGTTGGAGAAGGTCCCATTGATAAGCACTCTTTGAGTCCGATTCTATAGCCAACTGTGGATCCACTGGATCGTTGTTTCATCTAGCCCACTTTGAGCTAGTTTGTTCATCAGGATATCATGGGGCACTTTGTTGAAAGCTTTGCTGAAGTCGACGTATATGATGTCTACAGCATTCCCACGGTCCACAGGGGAGGTTACTTGATCAAAAAATGAGATCAGATTTGTCTGGCAGGACTTGTTGTTGACAAATCCATGTGGGCTTCGAGTAATCACGGCATTGTTTTCAAGGTGCTTCCAGATGGATTGCTTTATCATCTGCTCCAGGATTTTCCCAGGGATTGATGTCAGACTGACTGGTCTGTAGTTCCCAGGTTCCTATTTTTACCCTTTTTGAAGATAGGGACAACGTTAGCCCTCCTCCAGTCATCTGGCACTTCCCCCATCCTCCATGATTTCTCAAAGAGAATAGACAGCGGTTCTGAGAGTTCTTCTGCCAGTTCCTTTATTACTCTGGGATGCAGTTCATCTGGCCCTGGAGATTTGAACTCATTCAAAGTAATGAGGTGTTCCTTGACCATATGCCTATTGATCTCAAGCTGCAATCCTGCCCCTTCAGCCTGCACTTTGCCTTTGCCAGGGGGGTCATAGACCCTCTTTTGGGAGAAGACTGAGCCAAAGTAGGAATTGAGCACCTCTGCCTTTTCTTTGTCATCTGTTATCATTTTGCCATCCTTATTTAATAGGTGAACCACCATTTCTTTCCTCTGCCTTTTACTATGCACATAGCTGAAGAAAGCCTTTTTGTTGTTTTTAGCATCCCTCGCTAACCTGAGCTCGTTCTCAGCTTTAGCCTTCCTGACGCCATCCCTGCAATTCTGTGCTACCTGCCTGTACTCTTCCTTTGTTGCTTGGCCTTCTTTCCACTTCCTATATGTGTCCTTTTTTGTTTTCAGGTCATCCCTAAGCTTTTTGTGAAGCCACATTGGCTTCTTCTGTTGTCTTCCACCTTTTCTTCTTGTTGGAATTGTTTGTCATTGTGCCTTGAGAATTTCCTTTTTTAAAAGCTCCCACCCATCTTGGACTCCTTTTCTCGTTAGCGTCGCTTGCCATGGGACCTTACTGATCATTGTTCTGAGTTTATGAAAATCAGCTTTCCTAAAATTCAGGGTACGCGTTTGACTACACTCGGCTTTTGCTTCCCTTAGAACCAGGAACTCAAGTGCAACATGGTCGCTTTCCCCCAGAGATCCTGTAACTGCTATTTTATCCACTAAGTCATCTCTGTTGGTTAGGATCAAGTCAAGGATAGCCGATCCTCTAGTTCCTTCCTCTACTTTCTGTTAGGGGTGGACGAAAGTCCCTTACCTGTCCTCGAAGGACGTTCGCGGTGGGGGGGAGGCGCTTCGCTGCTCCCCCCGCGAAGTTCAGGCTGGGGGGGAGGCTTCCCGCCTCGCCCCGGCCGAAATTCAGGCCGGGGGGGAGGCTTCCCGCCTCGCCCCAGCCGAAATTCAGGCCGTGGAGGAGGCTTCCCGCCTCGCCCGGCCGCGAACGCGAAAGTTTTTTTAAAAAAACAAAAACGCCCCCTGATAGGCTACGTGACGATTAACGTAGCCTATCACGGCTAGATCTGCAAAGTCAGCCATGATAGGCTACGTCAATCGTCACGTAGCCTATCACGGGTGACTTAAAAAAAAAAAGCGCGTACGCTAATGGCGGCCCCCATAGGGAGCAGCCATTCGCGTTCCTTATTTAGTCGCTGTAGTCTACGTAAATGTTTACGTAGACTACAGCGACCAAATAAGGAACGGGAATGGCGGCTCCCTATGGGGGCCGCCATTAGCGTACGCGCTTTTTTTTTTTAAGTCACCCGTGATAGGCTACATGACGATTGACGTAGCCTATCACGGCTGACTTTGCAAATCTAGCCGTGATAGGCTACGTTAATCGTCACGTAGCCTATCAGGGGGCGTTTTTTTTTTCTTTTCTTGGAATGGCGGCGGCAGCTGGTCGAAAGACCGGCTGCCGCTCCCGCCCCGCTCGAACACCCGCCGAACCGCCAGCCGGACCCGCCGCCGGGAGGGACATTCGGCGAAGGTAAGTCCCATCCCGGGGGGGTGCAGAGGATTTCTCCCCGAAACTTGTTCGGGGGGCTGAACACGTTGGCGCTCAGCCCCCCGAAGTTTCAGGGAGAAATTCTCCGCCAACCCTACTTTCTGTAGGAGGAAGTTATCCGCCACACAAGTCAGGAATTTCCTGGAGCCAGTGAATGTCCTTGCTATGTATTATCCTTACTGGTGCTTATGTGGATCTGCTGCACAACTTCGACTTGGATTTCATGGAAGTTTGGGTCTGTAGCTTTCTGGCAATGTTGGTCCAGTTCGCCCAAGAATACTGATCTGCTTAGGCTTACCCTCAGCCCAGAGCTGACATGGAAATGCAAAGCTGTTCTGTGGACTTGTGATCTCCCAGGGATCAAAAAGATACCAGCTGGCAAAAGGCATGGAGTCTACACTTACTTTCAATGCGTGTGTACTTCAGAGTAGCAAGAAATATATGCTGGAGGCATACAATCCAATCTATAGGTTGCATAAAATAATAGGAGCCACTCTGGCCTCCTTTTCATCTGCTAATGTACCTGCTGGAACAGTGGGTGCCATGATTAGATTTCACTATTTTAAAAATTGTCCAGTTGGTGAACATCCTAGCAGTTTGTCTCTTCTTTTGTGTAGAGAAAATTTTTAATAACAAGTATACTCTCCTTTAGCTTGTTCAAGTAAATATAATTAGTACAACTATTAGTGATGTCCCCAAAAGACTATTACCTGTATTGCATCTGGTCATACTGAGCATATATATAATTTAGTCCTTCAAAACAGAGGACTTCTTTGGCTCAAGCATCTTTATTTTTAGGCAATTGGGTACTTCCACTGACATTTTGGACTATTTCAGGGCTGTGTGTAGTCTCTCTCTCTCTCTCTCTCCCCCCCCGCCCCACCCCCATATACAATGATTAAGAATAGTTGGTGGAAAGGAATTTTCTTTGCTTAATACAGTCCACTTAAAATGTGGGCAAGGCACCTATGGCAGCATACCACTGATGTCAGGCTTGATTAGATAGCTGTAGTGGCATCTACCCCTCCCTGTGCTCTTTGGGTTATTTGCAGGAATCTTCAGCTACATGCACTGGAAAAACTAGATGGGCTAAAATATCACTCTGCTTTTTCTTCTGTTGCTAGAACATACAATACTCTATTATTATGTTGTTAATGTAGTGCTCTCAATAAGAAGACAGGTCTCTGCCCTGAGAAGCTTGTACTCTAAAATTTGACATGGAGAGGAAGATGGTGGTGAGGACGAACAAGGAAGAAAACTGAGATTTAAAAATGGAGAGTCAAGTTCATGAAGGTTAATAATTTTGGCAACAGAGCTCGGGATAGAGGTGAGGTGAGAGCAAGGGTGTGGCACCTACAGAGAAGGTTGCAGTAGGCAAGGTGAGAATTAATGTATGTATAATATTACATGGCAGTTCTGCGGTGGAAAAAAATGACTGGATTCCTTGGGTCTGAAAGCTCCTTTACAAATACCATGCAAACGGAACCTAAACTTAGGTTCTCAGAGAATGCAATAGGCAGTTTGCTGACATCCTGGCAAATTACCTTATTATTGCCTCATTAATGCCCATTGCAGTGTCCCTATGACCCTGTAGCTCAGCATTGGGAAGCGTTAATGAAGTCCATCAGGCATTTGCTGTTTTTGTTATAAAATGCCATTTGCTTTTCTTTGATAAAGATTGTGGGGACCACAGATTGCTTCTGTCCTTAAATGTTGCTCTGTCAGGGAGGCTACGCTGCCAACTGGCTGTGCTGAAGCCTGGAGTATGTGAGGTGGCCTCCTAAAGTAGTCCTACTTCCCTGATCTCCAAGTATCTTACGCCTTATGTTTAAACATTGACATTCACTTTTCCAAATGTTTTCTAGCGGTAGTACATTATGATCCTTTCCTCATTTTAAAATATAATTCTCATATTACTTTTCTGATAAGGAGATGGGTACTATTTTTGAAGATTAAAAGCATGTGAATAGCTGGGTGGCTGTATTTTTTCCTCCAACAGTTACGTTGGCAATGTTATGTCATGTACATAACGTTGGATACGTTATGTACATGACATAAATAGGGTTGTAATAAGCCAGAAAAAAGTGCCCTGCCCTGCCCTGCCTGTATGTCTTTAATTTCAACTTGATCTGCAGAAATCAGCAGGTGAAGCCTTTTTCTGTCATGGAGGTAAGCATTATCATCTTTTGATGTCTGAAGAGCAAAGTATTGTTAAAAGCACATAAGTACAGGCTGGTAAAAAAATTGACATCCATAGTCAGAAAGTGAAAAGTAGCATGAGAGTTGTCCCTGAGAAACCAAGGCATCTTTGAAAACAACCTCAGGCCATAGCTATTTAAGGACTGTTGAACTTCTCATTTGCTTTATCAGGACAAAGATTTGTTCAGTTGCCAGTGTGGTCAGAGAGCCAGTGTAGTGAACAGAATCTCTGATTTGGACCAAGAGGCATGAGTTCAAATCCCTGCTTGGCCATGAAGCTCACTGGATGCATGTTGTTGGCTCACACAGTTCATTCTTTGTTCTCCTTGTTCCAGTTCTGACATCCAGGGTCCGCATGCCTTTTTTATGGAGTGATTAGGTTTTTCCTAGTGATGCGAGTATAAAGATAGTTTGGTTTCATTCATCCTCCTCAGTTCTCCCCACCCCAACTCCTTTGGAAAAGTGTCTGACAAAAACTGTGCATTACAGATGGTTATCTCAAGTGCATGTAAATAGATGTATTTTCTGTCTATTTTTGAAGCTTTTCTCACTGTGGGAATATGTTGGAATTAACTTAATGATTTTGCACAGTATTACAAAATATGAGCGGAAAATAAGGGGGCACAGAAAACAAGAGGCCGAGGGAAGTTATCGCTCAACAAGCTCTGTCCAAAGGTGACAGTCACAGTATCTGATTTCTAAGATTTTCCACCCACATGCAGATTTGTAGCATGGGAAAACTGAAGCAGGGGAATTTCCCCCTTTTCAGCTGGCACAATTTTCAGTGTGGTGGTACCATGCTTATACTAATTGTTGATGATGATAGAGCAGATGAAACTGATCCAGTACGTATTGCAGATGTCCCAAATTGGCACTGGCTTATGGTAAACAATTAGTGCAGACACACCCACTGTCTGAATTAGCTGAATGTTTATAAGATAGCGTAGATGAATGGGGAACAAGGAACACAGAGCTGTGCTCAGCGGCTGTGCCTGTGGGGGTCAGGCTGTCAGAACTTCTTGCTTTCTTCTCTGTGATAAACAAACATGAACACTTGGATAATTTCCCCCAGTGCCCTGATGGGGTTGTGTGCAATAACACTTAGGAAGGGCAAAGTGGGAGAAAGATGTCAGTCCAGCAGCTGTAAGATGTTGCTGTCTCTCTGTCAGCTGGAACAGGTGGGCTGGCCACTTAAGTAAGCACATTAGAGCAGGAGACGGAGGCTTGGATGGAAGTAGACATGGAAGGGAACATTTATGCCAGTTCATGTTGTCATGTTTGGCGTATGGGTTAAATTTTGTATCCTTCAAGTATACATCACTGCCCTGAGCAAAAGAGAGCAGTGAATAATTTGTATTTCAGTATAACAGGAAATTGGAGAACAAGCCATGCAAGCTTCACATGGAAAGAAAGCCAGAAATCTTCGATGCAAGTACACAAGAGTGACTAAAACCTGGGAGCTGATGAAAATAGTAGATTGATTTTCGTCTGAATCCCAAAGAGAATCTGTAGCAAAGGTAAAAAGGTGTAACTAGGTGTCTGGGTTCCAAGTCTACTGCATTAACCGAAAGGCTATCTTTCCTCTTGTATGTTCCCATTGTTCCCATTGGTCTTCACTTTCCCCCCTCTGCATTGCACATTCTTACTGCTCTTATTCCAGTTTTGGCATTAAATTTAGAAATAAACATTGCTGATTGCACCAGATTGTCAGCTCATGACTCTTTCTTTACTGTACAACACTTAACTATCTATAAGGGCGCAATCCTATGGCTGCTAGACAGCGGCTAGATGGCCATAGGATTGTTTGGTTTTGGGGAACTAACCTTGGAGCCTGTGCTCCGAGGTGAGTTCCTGGAAAAGTGCCTTCCTGCCCCCTCGCCTGCCACCTCATAGGCAGCATGGATTATGTGGGCTCCACACTCGGAAGAGCAGCATGGAACAGGGCAAAAGGGGCCGTTCCCGGGGGCTGGGAGTGCGGAAGTGCTGGTATGACGCTTCCTATGCATTGTCCAGCCTCCCCCGCCCCGCTCTGAAGTCCCGTGGCTAGACAGCTGAAATCAGCCATCTCCTCTGCGCCCCGCCCACCCTGCATTGGCTAGGCGGTCACCTCCGAGTTTGGAGGTGGCCGCCTGTCCCAATAGGATTGCTCCTTCAGCACTTAACTAATAATAAATATTATATAATAATGGAATACATACTGACTCCGCAATTCCAACTTTCCTCTTTGGAGAATATTTCATTTTGCCAAACAGTGTGATGTTGGTGAAATGTTATATCGGCTTCGAAGCGTTTAGAACAGGGACAAAGTTTTCTTCCTCTTTGAGGAAGTCTTTAATGAAAAGTTAAGTCTGTTCCGACATCCTTCTCAAATCCCCTTGTCTGACAATATGCTTGATACTTGCCAGTATCAATGCTTATTCTGCAGTGACCTCACAGCCATATCCATGATGGCAGGATGAGATGATATCACAGCTTTGGAAATTATTCAGTGCCTGCTTGCCAGTAGTGAATGCCAGGGAGTGGAATGAAAGTGCCAGCTTCAGAGGGAAACTATTTAACTGAATCATAATGGAGTAAAGTCAAAACCTTAGGCAGCATTAAAGATAAACTGTTGTAAATGTAATGGTTTTAAATGTTTACTTTTATGTGACAGCTGCTTATAAAAGCTGGCTGGTTTCCAGGTGATAAAAGTAGTTGGTAAGAAGAACAACTGGTCCTTTGCACCCTTTTGACAGGGAAGAGGAGAGGGAGTGAGGGAGCGCATGTGGGACCACAGCGGAGAAGATGTAGATTAAAGGTCCAGGGGGGTGGAATGAGAATATAAACCTGCTTTCAGTTGAGGGGTGGATGGATGTGATTGGCAGTAATCTAGTTTCCAGGTTTGCATGTGAACCAGCTCATACGGCCCTTCTAGATGGCTCAAACAGGGCTTCCAGTCCCTGTACTCCATACCTGTGGAGTGTTTCACTCTGCACTAGTCCCTGCCAATCAGCATTTGCTGCTGCTTGGGGACCAGCACAGCTTATATAGTCTGCTGGTTGGCTTCCTTCAGGTGAACATATTTCCCCAAGGGGAAATATATATGAGTTGAACACTGCAGCCTGGGTAGCAGCCCCTTAGTTGTACACTACAAACTAAGGAGATGCCTCTTACATGCATCTTAAGTCTCCTGAGTCTACCTTATTTACTCAGATGCATAATTTATGTGTCTCCAAGGAGCTCAGGGTAGACACACATTGTCTAGGATCACCCAGTTAGTTTTCATAGATGAGCAAGGATTTCTGCCTGGGATTCCTACATCCAAACCCAGTGCTCTACTCTGGCAGTCTTAAAATGTCCCTTTATTGATTAGTTAGTGTCCTTTGCCTGAATTGCAGACAAAACGGTAGTGATGGGCGGCAGTGGGGGGACGGGACGATGGCAACGACGACACCATTTTGATATATGCTTATTGGTGATTGAAATTCTCTCATAGATGGCTTGAAATTCTCTCATAGATTGTCTGAAATTGCAGTATACAGTATGCATTCCTCTTTAGGCTGCTGTGCAAGCATGTGGTGCACACATCCCTGTTAGACAGAAGTGTGACAACCCCCACTACACTTTGTGCTGCAGCCTGACTTTAAATGGTGCTAAATGAGTGTCTGCTAGCAGCCACATGAAGGCATCTTTTACTCTGACTGCAAAGTGATTGTGACAGTTACCACAAGAGGTAAGATTAAAAACAGATGAACCTGGCTTTCCTTAAATGCCTGATTGGGCCGGAACAGGCCCCTCAAGAGACTGATGGTCTGGAAATGACTCTGCTATGACTCCTGTGCTCACATGCTTAGCCTTGGCACTGTGGGTATATACAAATGAATAATAATACTGTTGATTTAAGGTGCTATGCAAATGCAGCAGCATACAAGGTATCCTAGAAAGAACTGTGTGTGGGATCCCTTTAGGTGGAGTGGATGCACTTGTGAGTTCTTACGACGTCCCCTGACCCGTTCTTCCTCCCTCACTTCTCACCAGCTCCAGTTAACTAGAAAAGACGTTTCTAATTTGAAAAAGGCCACTTGTAGCGTGTGTGGCGCCTTCTTTTAAGGGGCTTTTGAGAGTTGTCTTCATTGCTGATGTGAGAATACTGCTTTCTCTTATTCAGATAAATTAAGGATACATTTTATACATCAGCAGGTGAAGCACAATGCTTAAGATCTTTGTTCTTCTTCTAGATAAGAAGATAGATAAGATGAAGCACAATGCTTAAGATCTTATCTTCTTCTAGATAAGAAATTTGCAGGTGGGGTTTATTGTATTGCATGACAGCCTTCAGTTTAGTCTAGGAAGGCTGAATTAAACCTGAACAGGCTTGTGCATAGCAGAAGTGCAGATCTGTCCCAGCACTGCACCTCATATCTCAGCAGTCCCTCTCTGTCAACAAACACCTGCCACCTTGTCATTCTGGAATCCCCCCCCCCCGCTTTTTTTTTTTTTTTAAATCTGGTCCCAAAAGGTTGTGGTCAGCCTTTCATATCTCCAGTTCAAATCTGAGACAGCTGGACAGGTTCCATTGGACGTCAGTTCATTGATGTTTGGATTTCCCCTTGGGCTAAGGTAGCAACTTCAGGCCTGTGCTTTACAAGCCAGTGGCCATTTTACTTGGGTAAGCAGCTGTAAATGAGAAGGCTATTGGGCTTTGGTCCAAGTGACTTTGGCCTGTAAAGCGGCAACAGTAAAGCTGTCGAGAATAGGCTGGTGGCAATCTGGAAATTCCACTACAGCTGACAACTGCAGCTGAGGATGACTTGTAAAGCCTTCGATTTTCTGAGGAGGCTTTGAAGAGAGACAAATGCTTTGTGGCAGACCAGAGTGCTGTAATGTCGTGGGATTTCCATCCTCAGGCAATGGCTTTGTGGGGATTAGACCACTGCTTGGGAACAGCCTGCCTTTCCACTCCCTTTAGCTTGTATATTTTCCATCTCTGGATTCAAGTTCCCTAGAGAGGCGCCATTTTGGTGCCTATGCTGCTAATCAGGGATCGAGGTATTTGCTGGGAAGGGAGGGAGGGAAGGTGAAGAAAGCCACTGTTATACTGAAAGTGTATTTGCAGCTAGTGCTGGGTGCTCAGGGAGCCATGGAAACAGCTGCTGTACAAACTTTAGCTGGAGCCATGGAAATCAGTGTTGGAAAAGACCCATTGGGTTCATCTCTTTGCTGGTGTGTATTTGCATTAATTAGAGACTGCTTTCCTCTAATCGTCTTGGAAAGATATTGGAGAAATAACAGGCACTTTCCCTAACCACACTTGTTCCCTCAGGGACACAGAGTTGCAATGACTGATCTACTCCCATATTATTTCTTGCGCTTTTGAGACTCCTGTTTCAGGTTATTCCTCTTAGCCACAGCAGTTCAAAAATTTGGAAGATGGGAAGGGAGACTGGAATCCTATGGGGAAAAACTGGGAAGAAACACCCCCCCCCCCAATGTCATGCAGTTAATTTCCTTGGTGTTCCATGGGCCTGGTTTGATAGGCTTCCTTGTACACTCACACCTGGGTTTTGTGATTTGTGGGAATCCAGATGGTGAAAATTGTGCTCCTCACCAGGCTTTTTAGGGTGCCAGACACTACTGAGATATAATGATAAAGCAAATGAATGAATAGGTAAGTGCACCAAATGGCAAAGAAGGGATTGTAAAATTAACTTGGGATTCATAGTAGCACAAATTTACTTGTGAGGGTCCCCTTAATTCTGTGTGAAAGTCTCTCGCTTTTTAATGTTTCTATAGTCCTAGTAATTTAATAGAATACAGGGCTGTAACATGGGATGAGTGGGCGGGCTTGCTGCTTGCTGTGGGACAGTAGAGTATGGAACTCCTAATCTACCTGCAGACAATTCTCATTTTTAAAATGTTCATAAATGTGCTGGATTACTGTGTAATCACCTGGGAAATGGTGACTCTTCACCCTTGTGAATTATGCTAATATCAGCAATTCTGGCAATAGTTTCTCACTCCTATCCCAATCTTATTTAGCATCATGGTCTCTACTTAGGGGCGGCCACAGTATTTATAGCAAAATAAATATGATACATTTATTGTGAGACTGTTGAACAATTAGATTTTTAATTCACTGTGTACAGTTCTGGTCACCACACCTAAAAAAGGATATTGTGCAGAAAAGGTCAATCAAACAGTGCAGAAAAGGTCAACCAAAATGACCAAACTCCAAGATAAGGAAAGGTTACAACATCTGGGACTGTTTAGCTTAGAAAAAAGGCGAGTATGGGGAGACACAGAGGTGTACAAAATTATGCATGATGTAGAGAAAGTAGATAGGGAGAGGTTTTTCCTCTCTCTCTTTCGTAATATTAGAACCTGGGGTCATCCTATGAAGCTGAATGGTGGAAGATCCAGAACAGATAAAACGAAGTACCTCTTTAGCTAGTGCATAGTTAAACTATGGGATTTACTATCGCAAGATAATGATAGCCGCCAACTTCAATGGCTTTAAAAGGGAATTAGACAAATATAAAGACAAATATAAGAATAAGTAGATCAATGGCTACTAGTAACGATGGCTATATATTATCTCATAGGAACTTAGGAAGGTGCATTATACTGTGTCAGACTTGGTCCATCTAGCTCAGTACTGTTGACATTGACTGGCAGCAGCTCTCCAGGGATTCAGGCAGGAATTTTTCTGGCTCTACCTGGAGATGCCGGGGATTGAACTTGGGACCTTCTGCATGCAAGGCAGGCGCTCTGTCACTGAGGCCTCTGTATATTTTATGTATTTATTTATTACATTTATATCCTGCCTATTTTCCTCCTTAAGGAACCCAAGGCGCTGTACATAGTCCTCCTCCTCCATCTCCATTTTATCCTCCCGACAACAACCCTGTGAGGTAGGTTGGGCTGAGAGTCTGTGACTGGCTGAAAATCACCCAGTGAGCTTCATGGCCGAGTGGGGACTAGAACCTGGATCCCATGGCTCCCAGTCCAATACTCTAGCCACTAGTGGCTGGGGAACACAAGTGGGAAGGTGCTGTTGCACTCACATACTACTTGGGGGCTTCCCACAGATAGCTGGTTGGCCACTGTGTGGATAGAATACTGGATTAGATAGGCCTTTGGTGTGATGCAGCATGGCTCTTGGTATGTGCTCATGTCAATTGGGTAGGCTATACCTTTAGATTAAAAAAAAATCTGTTGCCATTGTTCATTATTCAGTGTGCATTGTTCTGTTCTGCTTACCTGGACTAGCACAAGTAGGCAACCTGGTGCCCTCCAGATGTGTTGGAGTACAACTCCCATCAGCCCAGCTAGCATGGCCAATGATCAGGGATTATGAGAGTTGTAGCTCAAAACATCTGAAGGTACTGGGTTGCCTACTCGTTGTCTAGAGTCCCAAGCAGGGATCTTTGCATCATAATAAAGTATCAGACATATTATTTTCCTACTTTCTTTCTGCCAAATTTGGAAAAAAAAATCCACTACATATGGAAATTGGTTGTCTGGATTGCTAATGGTGGTGGTTGCCTCCTAGAGTTGCTGTAAAAAAAATTGCATGTAAAAAACCAAAACCCAACTCATCAAGGAGAGAGGGTCTACCCCATCCTTTCTCTCAGATGTATTTGCAAGGAGTTGTTTTTTGTTTTTTTGTTTTTAACATGGGGAGCATATTCTGATATGGTATGGTACCACATCATCCACTTCTCTTTGAATACGCATTTCTGAAGAACACAAGTTGGAGGCTGGTATTGCATTTATGTCCTGCTTATGGGCTTCCCATAGGCATCTGGTTAGCCACTGTGGGAACAGAATCTTGGACTCTATAAGCTTTTGGTCCTATCCAACATGGCTCTTCTTATGTTCTGCTGCAGCCCATGAAAATTTAAGTCACAATACATGTGTTAGATATATATTATAAGATATTGCAGGATGCTTTGATTTTTCCTGTGCTACAAAAAATTCTGAAAGCTTCCCTTTTACAATTAGTTTCAAGAGACTGAACTACATAATTTTGCTGAATGGGTAAATTACCCCATAGTCTTTGATTTATACTGCACGCAATATAAATGAAATACCTTTAATACCATGTTTCTGTTACTCTTTGTTTTATACCAGCTGAAGAGCTGCAGCACTGACATCTCAAATATTTTCAGAAGTGTTATAAATAGGACAAATGTCTGGTGCTTGTTTGGAAATGAATGTCTGAACATTCATTGGGAATAAATGTCTGAGCCTTCATTGAGCTCCTGTGGTTGCTTCTTAAAAGCCAGTCGGTGTTGTTCCACGTAAAAGTGCATCATGTCTCCAACAAGAACTTGCACAGGGAAGATGTTTTGCTTCCACCATACTGATGATTCCATTTTAGAAATGTCAGCTGTTGGTGTTAACTCTTGGTGGCATCTAAATGGTCATCATGGAACTTCCATAGCCCTTCCCCTTTACCACAAAGTACCCCCATTTTGGAACTGCCTCCAACTCAAACACTGGCAATAGTAGCTCCAACAGCACCATTCCTCTTTTCGCCTTTCATGCTTGTAAAGCCAGGCCTCACAAAGATGCAAGGCAGTAGCCTTTCCATAAATCCTTCTTAAAACCTCTCTAAACTATCTCAGTGTATCATCCGCTGGTATTGCCAGGAGTTACCTTCTGATTCCTCCTCAGAGAGAATGATGATTATGTTTCTGATGACTCGATGTCCAACTCTTGAAAAAATGAGTACAATGACCCAAGAGGCCATTTATTTGTATGTATTTATTCATGTATGGGTTGTTTTACCAAGTAAGCATAATATGCAGTAAGGGCCAGAAATATTGGAACAAGGATAACTGTTTTGGCAGTTGGCCTCTGTATACCACCACATTGAAGTTGAAAGGAAACACACCCAGATGGGAGCGAAGTCAGGACTTTCAGCTGTAATTCAAGGGGTTTGACAAAAGTGGGGCACTAACCATTCAGGAAGTACAGCCAGTGGCATACACACACACCCATCGTTGGTGGCGCATAAATAATGAAACGAATGGCTGACAAGCAGCTGCATGGCCAGGTGTGGCCTGTTTCCTGGGTACGCTATGACCAATCAAGCAGATAAAAGGCCTGGAGGTGGTTCTGAGTGTTACATTTGCATTTGGTAGCTGTTCACTGGAACTCCCAACATGAGGTCCAAAAAGGTATGCGTGCGAGTGAAGGAGACCATCATTAGGCTGAGGAAACAACATAAACCCATCAGAGAGATAGCAAAAACATTGGGAGTGGCCAACACAACAGTTTGGAGCATCCTGAAAAAGAAGGACTTAACTGGCAAGCTCAGCACCAGCAAAAGGCCTGGAAGACCACGGAAGACAACTAACGTGGATGACTGCAGAATTCTGCTCATGGTGAAGAGGAACCCTTTCACAACATCTAGCCAGGTCAAGAACGCTCTTGAGGAGGTAGGCATGTCATTGTCAACATCTACAGTCAGGAGACGGCTTTATGAATATAAATACAGAGGCTTCACAACAAGGTTCAAACCACTGGTAACTCTCAAGAACAGGAAGATCAGATTAGCCTTTGCCAGCAAACACCTAAAAAAGCCTGCCCAGTTCTGGAATAAGATTCTTTGGACTGATGAAACCAAGATTAACTTGTACCAGAATGATGGGAAGAGAAAAGTATGGAGAAGGAAAGGAACAGCTCATGATCGAAAGCATACCACATCATCTGTCAAACATGGTGGAGGCAATGTTATGGCATGGGCATGTATGGCTGCCAATGGAACCGGGTCACTGGTGTGTATTGATGACCTGACTGCTGATAAAAGCAGCAGGATGAATTCTGAAGTATATAGGGCTACACTTTCTGCTCAGATTCAGCCGAATGCTGCCAAACTGATAGGACGCCGCTTCATATTGCAGATGGATAATGACCCAAAACATACAGCAAAAGCTACCCAAGAGTTTCTCAAGGCAAAGAAGTGGGATGTTCTTCAATGGCCAAGTCAGTCACCTGATCTCAACCCAATAGAGCATGCTTTTCACTTCCTGAAGACAAGACTGAAGGCAGAAAGACCCACAAACAAGCAGCAGCTGAAGGCAGCTGCAGTAAAGGCCTGGCAAAGCATCTCGAGGGAGGAAACTCAGCATTTGGTCATGTCCATGGGTTCCAGACTTCAGGCAGTCATTGATTGCAAAGGATTTTCATCCAGGTATTAAAGGCGGCCCTTAAGTTTGAAATGATGTTGGTTTGTTCCATTACTTATGAGCCACCAACGATGGGTGTGTGTGTATGCCACTGGCTGTCCTTCCTGAATGGTTAGTGCCCCACTTTTGTCAAACCCCTTGAATTACAGCTGAAAGTCCTGACTTGGCTCCCATCTGGGTGTGTTTCCTTTCAACTTCAATGTGGTGGTGTACAGAGGCCAACTGCCAAAACAGTTATCCTTGTTCCAATATTTCTGGCCCTGACTGTACTAAAAGCTACTTATATGTATAACATAATAAAAAAATGACCAATAATTAATAAGAGTAGTTAAGAATAGTTAATTCAGCACCAGCTGAAGACAGTTATCTTTAAACAGGCCTTCCCAGATTAACCAGCCATGGTTTCATTGGCATAATCTGATTTTAAATATTTTAATTTTATATTTTGATTATCTTTCTTTTATTTTTCACTGCTTGGGAATCTCTTTAGATATAGAGGGGTATATAAGTCCTATATGGGGGACTTATAGCTCCTATATGGGGGAGCTGGGAGTGGCGACGGCCGACAGGAAGCTCTGGCGTGGGCTGGTTCATGAAGTCACGAAGAGTCGGAAGCGACTGACCGAATAAACAACAACTAAGTCCTATAAATAAATAAATATTTGTATTATTACTGGACTTATTCTTAACTATCAGTAAAAACATAAGCATTTACTAGAAGAACAAAATTTGAAGACATTATTTGTTAAATAAAGCCCCCCTCCTTTCCTGTCACAGAAACTCCCTCTTTGAAACACAGAAGGCAGTTGTATTATGCAGTATTTTGAGATGTTCAGTTTCTAGGCCCATGTGGCTGGATTCTTGGCCTTCTCCCCCACCCAACACAGTTGCTTTGTTGTTTTCCTTATTGCTACTGCCTTAGAGCTACTCCCTTCCATTTGATCTGTGCTGCTATTTACCTTTATTACATTCTAATTAAAATGTTTCTGGGTCATTGTATATGTTAAAATGTTCTTGAGTTTTTCTGTACATATTAAAATGTTCCTGGGTCAACTGTCTTGATGCATTACATGATTTATTTCAATTTCTTTCCCACACCATTGATGTAGCTTAGAGGCAAATAATGTAATGCAGTTATAAAATATGCCAACTATAAAGGCTATATTACATAAAAGTGGATTGCAATATCCCGACACCTTCTTAAGTCTGGGTATTAACTGCCAGCTGAAACAAGAATGCCTTTTGGCACTTCCAGGAAATGCTCAGGGTTGGAAAACTATCAAGGCAAAAGGCAAAGCCACTGAGTTTTCCTCTCTGCATGTACATTGTTTGAACTCAGTGCGTGGCTGTTTCAATCAAGGGGGCATGCTTGGTAGATCTTAAATTCTGATTCTACATATGGGGGAGGGCCCCCCTAAAGTACACATATAGGAAGTGGAAAGAAGGCCAAGCAACAAAGGAAGAGTACAGGCAGGTAGCACAGAATTGCAGGGATGGTGTCAGGAAGACTAAAGCTGAGAATGAGCTGAGGTTAGCGAGGGATGCTAAAAGCAACAAAAAGGCTTTCTTCAGCTACATGCATAGTAAAAGGCAGAGGAAAGAAATGGTGGTTCAGCTATTAAATAAGGATGGCAAATTGATAAGAGATGACAAAGAAAAGGCAGAAATGCTCAATTCCTACTTTGGCTCAGCCTTCTCCCAAAAGAGGGTCTATGACCCCCCTGGCAAAGGTGAAGTACAGGCTGAAGGGGCAGGATTGCAGCTTGAGATCAATAGGCATATGGTCAAGGAACACCTCATTACTTTGAATGAGTTCAAATCTCCAGGGCCAGATGAACTGCATCCCAGAGTAATAAAGGAACTGGCAGAAGAACTCTCAGAACCACTGTCTATTCTCTTTGAGCAGTTGTGGAGGATGGGGGAAGTGCCAGATGACTGGAGGAGGGCTAATGTTGTCCCTATCTTCAAAAAGGGTAAAAAGGAGGAACCTGGGAACTACAGACCAGTCAGTCTGAAATCAATCCCTGGGAAATCCTGGAGCAGATGATAAAGCAACCCATCTGTAAGCACCTTGAAAACAATGCAGTGATTACTCGAAGCCAACATGGATTTGTCAAGAACAAATTCTGCCAGACAAATCTGATCTCATTTTTTGATCAAGTAACCTCCCTTGTGGACTGTGGGAATGCTGTAGACATAATATACCTCGACTTCAGCAAAGCTTTCAACAAAGTGCCCCATGATATCCTGATGAGCAAACTAGCTCAAAGTGGGCTAGATGAAACAACGATCCGATGGATCTACAGTTGGCTACAGAATCAAAGAGTGCTTATCAATGGGACCTTCTCCAACTGGGGAGAGGTAACGAGTGGGATACCGCAGGGCTCAGTGCTCCTCAACCTTTTTATTACAGACTTGGAGGAGGAGGTGCAGGGAATGCTGATCAAATTTGCAGATGACACAAAATTGGGTGGGATAGCTTGAAAGACAGAAACAAAATTCAAAGTGATCTGGATAGACTGGAGCGCTGGGCAGAAAACAAGAGAGTGACATTTAATAGGGATCAATGCCAAGTTCTGCACCTAGGAAAAAGAAACCCAATGCACAGTTACAAGATACGTAGGGATACAACAACACTACAAGCGAGAAAGATCTTGGAATTGTTATCGATCACAAGCTGAATATGAGCCAACAATGCGATGTGGCTGCAAAAAAGGCCAATGCTATTTTGGGCTGCATTAATAGAAACATAGCTTCCAAATCCCGGGAAGTACTAGTCCCCCTCTACTCAGCACTGGTTAGGCCTCATCTAGAGTACTGCGTCCATTTCTGGGCACTGCACTTTAAGAAGGATGCAGACAAACTGGAGAGGGTTCAGAGGAGGGCAATGAAGATGATCAGGGGACTGGAAACAAAGCCTTATGAGGAAAGACTGGAAGAACTGGGCATGTTTAGCCATGAGAAGAGAAGACTGAGGGGAGATATGATAGCGCTCTTCAAGTCCTTGAAAGGTTGCCACACAGAGGAAGGCCAGGATCTCTTCTTGATCCTCCCAGAGTGCAGGACACAGAATAATGGGCTCAAGTTCCAGGAAGCCAGATTCCGGCTGGACATCAGGAAAAACTTCCTGACTGTTAGAGCAATACGACAATGGAACCAATTACCTGGGGAGGTGGTGGGCTCTCCCACACTGGAGGCCTTCAAGACGAGGCTGGACAGCCATCTGTCAGGGATGCTCTGACTTGGATTTCTGCATTGAGCAGGGGGTTGGACTCAATGGTCTGGTAGGCCCCCTCCAAACCTACTATTCTATGATTCGATGTATGGAGAGCCCAAAACCAGTACGCCTGGTGCAGTGCAGTGCAGTGCAGAGACTGCAGCTGCAGTTACTGCTCTGTTGGGATTTTCAAAGACCAGGTTGAATCATGAGGAAATTTAGAGCACTGACATCTACTTTTTTTGTCCAAAGACTAGAGATGTAACATTATGGAAATTTTGAAGCCATAGAAAAAAATGGAATTGGGGGGGGGGGGTTGAAAAAGAAGGAATACTTTTTTTTTTAGTGCTCTTTACAGATCTAATTCACTTTAGGTACAATCCTGTGCGCGTTTAGACAGAAAAAAGCCCTACAACTCCCCAGCATTCCCCATCCAGCCATGCTGGCTGGGGAATGCTGGGAATTGTAGGACCTTTTTCTGTCTAAACATGCATAGGCCTCATCTTGAATGCCTTCGTTCCTTAGAACAGTCTTCCCCAACCTGGTGCCCTCCAGATATTTTGGACTTCAGCTGTCATCAGTCCCAGTCAGCATGGTCAATGGTCAGGGATGCTGGGTGTTATAGTCCAAAACATCTGGAGGGACCAGGTTGGGGAAGGCTGCTTTAGGAACATAAATTGTGTATAACTCGGTTTGCTCATAACATTATTACAATTGAACACTTTAAAAAAGTAAACTCAGTAAATTTGTAATTATTGTCAGAATAAATTATACTTGTACATTTAATATTCCAAACATGATGATCTTATGAGCAAACCAAGTTAATACATTTTAGGTTCCTATTTTATGTCTGACCAGCTTCGGACCAGACTACTTTAGCAAATATTCCTTGAAACATATGAATCATCCTAAAAGCCAGAAGAAGCAGGGAGAACTGGAGGCAGAGGAAGACCAGTGTACAGGAAGATTAGGGAAATTCCTAAACCTGTTCCTGTTTCTGTGGTGGAGTTTAGGGAAATCTGGTCTAAAGGGATAGCTATTGAGATTTTATTTAGCTGGAAAAGACTCAGCTTAGGAATGGTGAGAAACCATATTTAATTTAAGAACCTTTAAGCAACCTATTATTTGAAGAGTGACATTTAATTCACTTTTGTAAATAATTCCCGTTAATGAATATCTTATTTTTTGTTTAAGCTTGTCTCTAGTGGTGGTGTCAGTCCCATGCCTATGCCATAGGAAACAGGCTGCTGAATTTCTTTTAGGAAGAGAGGGTTTATTCTAGTAACAGCAGTTAAAAGGCTTTATAGCTGAGGCAGCATTTCCTAGTGGTGTGGTCTAATTGAGAACTTTATTAAAAACTGTGGCAATGAGTTCTGTGGACCCCAGCATCAAAGTTGTTTTTTTTAAGAAACATAGGTGGGATATGCTGCTCAGTCGCATCTGGTGGCAGTGGCAGGATAACCTACAGCATTTATTTCACATGTGGGCTTTAGATTAGAACTACATTAATTGACTGCTACAGCATCCAACCAGAACAAGCCTGGAAACACAGGACTCTATAGAACAAAACTCAAACTGTCAGTAATGCACATTTTCTTCCAGATAATGTTATGATTACTCTGCTCACATGTTGGAAAACTGAGCATGTCATGGAGCATCCCTGAATGACTATCAGTAGAAGGTACATTAGATAAATAATTTTAATAAGCAATGGAAGAAATAACTGTGCTGGGAATCTTGCAGAGAGGATTAACACCCCCCATGGTGTTTACGTCTCTATCTATAAAAGTTTTCTAATTACATAGTTTTAAGAAATCATTCATGGGGTAGTAAAGGCTGGGTAAAAATATAAACACTATATCTTAAATATTTTATTCATAATTCTAAAAGAAAACATTTTACAACCCAAAGCTATTCAGTTTTTCAGGAAAAAATAAAAAAAATGGTCCTGGGGAGGGGACCCCCCATTTTTTTTTTCAGGCCTTCACATCTCTACCAAGGGCCCCACATTCATCTCGTCTTTGGCTATTGTTCTTATACTGACAACTACATCATCATAGGGCGGGTTTTTCTTAGTGTTTTGAGAGCAAAATAGGCAAATATGCGTTCAGCCATTCAAATCTTTATGGGTATATTAGTAGTCATCCTTGACAAGGCTAAAATGGTCTTGGGCCAGTTTACTGAAGGTAACGTAGGTTAGCCAAATACTCAAAAGAACTCACTATACAATCAATCAGGTCCATTTGTTAAATGTTTATACTAGCCTTCAAAAGGTACTGCAGTGGCATTCAAATCATACAGGAAATGCATGGCCTATGTGTGACAAGACTGTCTATTGACACCTTTCTTATTTTTTTTTTTTATGTGAATCATATCATTTCTGAATTAAAGGATCCTATTTTGTCTTTTCAGTGGGAAGCATCGGTACATCTTTGGGGCTAAGACAATGTCTGAAAACATTTAGTCTGTAGTATAAGAGATAACTTCTTAAAATCACTTATGAGAAGACTAAGGTGATGGTCTTTGATAGGAAGCAATCTATTTATAATTGGCAGATTTACTGTCAAGAGAAATTATTTTTAAATACCTAGACATTTGGTTTGAAAGTACAAGCAAATCAGGGATCCATTTGATGTAGACAGAGGTCTTGGTGAGCCATATTGAAATTTGCAAGAATCAGAGGTGGAAACATAATAATTGTAGTGTTAAAAGACTTGGATGCTAAGAGAGTGCAACAGATGTTAGCATTTGAGGCTTTGGCCAGCTTGAGACACTGGAAGCAATCTAAAATACATTTCTTAGGGACTTCTACAATTAATATAAAGTATTAATGCTATTGGATATTGGTTATGAATAAGACAAATAGAAGATTCCAGTTTCCTGAAAATGTGTCTTCCAAAGCATGCCTGTCATACCCACTTATAACAGAGAATTTTGTGGGATTTTTACTACCACCAATACTTTTAATAACTGTGGGTTTTCCAAGATTTATTTAGCTTGTTGTTATTCAGTCGTTCAGTCGTGTCCGACTCTTCGTGACCCCATGGACCATAGCACGCCAGGCCTTCCTGTCCTGCGCTCTCTCCCGGAGCGTGCTCAAGTTCATATTCATTGCATCCGTGATGCTATCTAGCCATCTCATCCTCTGCCGTCCCCTTCTCCTTTTGCCTTCAGTCTTTCCCAGCATCAGGGTCTTTTCCAGGGAGTTTTCTCTTCGCATTAGGTGGCCAAAATATTGGAGCTTCAGCTTCATTATCTGTCCTTCCAATGAGCACTCAGGGTTGATTTCCTTTAGGATGGACTGATTGGACCTCCTTGCAGTCCAGGGGACTCGTAAGAATCTTCTCCAGCACCACAGTTTGAAAGCATCAATTCTTCGGCGCTCAGCCTTCCTTATAGTCCAGCTCTCACAGCCATACATTACTACTGGGAAAACCATAGCTTTGATTAGACGGACCTTTGTCGGCAAGGTGATGTCTCTGCTTCTTACTATGCTGTCTAGGTGTGCCATAGCTTTCCTCCCAAGGAGCAAGCGTCTTTTAATTTCATGGCTACAGTCACCGTCTGCGGTGATCTTGGAGCCCAAGAAAGTAAAATTTGTCACTGCTTCCATTTCTTCCCCTTCTATATGCCAGGAAGTGATGGGGCCAGATGCCATGATCTTCGTTTTTTTAATGTTGAGTTTCAAACCAGCTTTTGCACTCTCCTCTTTCACCCTCAACAAGAGGCTCTTGAGATCCTCTTCGCTTTCTGCCATTAGGGTGGTATCGTCTGCATATCGGAGGTTGTTGATAATTCTCCCAGCAATCTTAATTCCGACCTCTGATTCATCCAACCCGGCATTTCTCATGATGTACTCTGCATATAAGTTAAATAAGCAGGGTGACAATATGCAGCCTTGTCGTACTCCTTTCCCAATTTTGAACCAATCAGTTGTTCCATCTCTGGTTCTTACTGTTGCTTCTTGACCCTCGTACAGGTTTCTCAGGAGACAGGTAAGGTGGTCTGGTACTCCCATCACTTTCAGAATTTGCCACAGTTTGTTGTGATCCACACAATCAAAGGCTTTAGCGTAGTCAATGAAGCAGAAATAGACGTTTTTCTGGAATTCTCTTGCTTTCTCCATGATGCAGCGAATGTTGGCGATTTGATCTCTAGTTCCTCTGCCTCTTCTAAACCCAGCTTGTACTTCCGGTAGTTCTCGGTTCACATACTGCTGAAGCCTAGCTTGTAGGATTTTGAGCGTCACCTTGCTGGCATGTGAAATGAGCGCAATTGTGCGGTAGTTTGAACACTCTTTGGCGTTGCCCTTCTTTGGAATTGGAATGTAAACTGACCTTTTCCAGTCTTGTGGCCACTGTTGAGTGTTCCAGATTTGTTGGCATATTGAATGCAGCACTTTAACAGCATCATCTTTTAGGATTTTAAATAGCTCGGCTGGAATACTGTCATCTCCGCTAGCTTTGTTGTTACTAATGCTTCCTAAGGCCCACTTGACTTCACTCTCTAGGATGTCCGGCTCAAGTTCAGTGACCGCACTATCATGGCTATCAGGGACATTCAGATCTTTCCTGTATAGTTCTTCTGTGTATTCTTGCCACCTCTTCTTAATCTCATCTGCTTCTGTTAGGTCCCTGCCTTCTTTGTCCTTTATCATGCCCGTCTTTGCACAAAACGTTCCCTTGAGATCTCCAATTTTCTTGAAGAGATCTCTAGTCTTTCCCATTCTGTTGTTTTCCTCGATTTCTTTGCATTCATTTAAGAAGGCCTTCTTGTCTCTCCTTGCTATTCTCTGGAACTCTGCATTCAGTTGGGTATATCTTCCCTTTTCTCCCTTGCTTTTCGCTTCCCTTCTTTCGTGAGCTACTTGTAAAGCCTCATCAGACAGCCACTTGGCTTTCTTGCATTTCTTTTTCTTTGGGATGGATTGAGTTGCTGCCTCCTGAACAATGTTACGGACCTCCGTCCATAGTTCCTCAGGCACTCTGTCTATCAGGTCTAATCCCTGAAATCTATTCCTCACCTCCACTGTATATTCATCAGGGATATGATTTAGGTCATACCTGAATGGTTTAGTGGTTTTCCCGACGTTCTTCAATTTAAGCCGAAATTTTGCAAGAAGCAGCTCATGATCTGAGCCACAGTCAGCTCCAGGTCTTGTTTTTACTGACTGTATGGAGCTTCTCCATCTTTGGCTGCAAAGGACATAATCAATCTGATTTCGATATTGACCATCTGGTGACGTCCATGTGTAGAGTCGCCTCTTGTGCTGTTGGAAAAGAGTGTTTGCTATGATCAGCATGTTCTCTTGGCAAAACTCTATTAGCTTTTGTCCTACTTCATTTTGTACACCAAGGCCATGCCTGCCTGTTATCCCGGTGATTTCTTGACTTCCTACTTTAGCATTCCAATCCCCTATGATGAAGAGGACATCTTTTTTTGGTGTTAGTTCTAGAAGGTGTTGTAGGTCTTCATAGAACCGATCAACCTCAGCTTCTTCGGCCTCAGTGGTTGGGGCATAGACTTGAATTACTGTGATGTTGAATGGTTTGCCTTGGATTCGTACTGAGATCATTCTATCATTTTTAAGATTGTACCCCAGTACTGCTTTTCCCACCCTTTTGTTGACTATGAGTGCTACTCCATTTCTTCTAAGGGATTCTTGCCCACAATAGTAGATATGATGGTCACCTGAATTAAATTCGCCCATGCCTGTCCATTTTAGTTCGCTGATTCCCAAGATGTCGATGTTCAATCTTGCCATCTCATGTTTGACCACCTCCAGCTTACCTTGATTCATTGATCTGACATTCCAGGTTCCTAAACAATATTGTTCTTTACAGCATCGGATTTTCTTTTCACCACCAGACACATCCACAGCTGAGTGTCCTTTCGGCTTTGGCCCAGCCGCTTCACTCTTTCTGGCGCTACTTGGAAATACCCTCTGCTCTTCCCCAGTAGCATATTGGACACCTTCTGACCTGAGGGGCTCATCTTCCGGCGTCATCTCTTTTAGCCTTGTGATACGTTCCATGGGGTTTTCTTGGCAAGAATACTGGAGTGGGTTGCCATTTCCTTCTCCAGTGGACCACATTTTGTCAGAACTCTCTGCCATGACCTGTCCGTCTTGGGTGGCCCTGCACGGCATAGCTTATGGCTTCACTGAGTTACGCAAGCCCCTTCGCCACAACAAGGCAGTGATCCATGAAGGGGTTATTTAGCTTAGCTAAATAAACTAAATCTCAAAAATAGGGTGACTAACATACATACAACATGGCAGAAGTGTGTAATTCCAGCTTTTCTTAAATAGTGTACATTTGATTATCTTCTGGGAAAAATTTTTAAAGATAAGATGCACAGTAAATTAAGAAGGGCTTTCAGTCTTTGACTTCCAAACTATGGAAAATGAAGTTCTGGAAGATAGCTATGTTCAAATCCTGTATGGAAAGAAAGTATTTGTCTCTAGTAAAAAGGCATTGGAGACATTAGATCACTAAGCTGCTCACTTTATCAGAACATTAGGAACAATTCGCTTTCCTCACCACATAGTAAAATTCAATGCTGTCCTATAAGGCGGAAGACCAAGTTCTTTGTCAGTGCCAGAAACTACACTATTATCTATAATACTACTGTATTTGTGTGTTTCCTTGTGAAGATCAGAGAAAATTTTCTGAAAACCAGTACTATGTGCTGCAAAAATGATATTCCAAAATCAAGGGAAATCAGGAATTTCATTTTTACGGTGGTCTTGTACTGTTTTAAGTGATTATGTTTATGGCTGACTGCCAAAGGAACAATGAACTTGTCTAAAAGAAATACAGTCATTCTTTGGTTTGTTGAGCTAATTTGCTGACTGTAACCTCAGACCAGAATTGTCTTGTTTTATATCTTGTTTCCTTGCCCATTCGTTGAAATTAAAAATACTATACAAAGCTTCTCTTAAACAGAGTGAGCATCCCATTTACATTCCATATTCCCCTGAAAACAGCATGGCTATTGACATGTCTGCCGAGTGACATTGGCTTGACTGATAGTATTGGAATAGCAGTGTACCTCTTTGGTTTCCTGCTCTCTGAGAGTTCACAGCTATTTTCTGTGTGACAGGGAGATGCCTCAGCTGGTGTAAGCCACAATACCAATATCGATTTCTATATTGAACTCACTGTTTTACTTCAGCTGACCATCTGGCCTTGTGCTGGTTATTCACAGGCATGTGCAGTACACATAGCCTCTGTGCATTCTGTCATCTCTCATTTCCTGTGGGATGACCAGTGCCAGGAGAGAGACAGTGGGAGTACAACCCTGATGATTTTCCTAGACCTCTCAGTGGCTTTCAATATCATCTCCCATTGTATCTTTCTGCAGAGGCTGCCTGAGTTGGGTGTGGGCAGTATGGCTTTGTGGTAGTTCCACTCATACTTGGATGGCCATTTTTAGAAGATGATACTGGGGACTTCTGTTTGACCCTATGACATTTATGCTTTGGGGTTCCACAAGATTTAATCTTGTTCCCCCTGCTATTTAACATCTACATGAAATCTCTGAGTGAGGTTGTGCAGAGATTTAGAGTACAGTATCATCAGTATGCTGATGGCAACATAGCTCTGTCTCTCTTTTTCATCAGATCCAGGTGAAGCAATGGAAGTGCTAAATAAGTGCCTGGGCGTGTTAATAGACTGGATGAGGGCTAATAAACTGAAGCTTAATCTAGAAAAGATGGAGGTACTGCTGGTGGGTGGTTCATATGTCTGGGTGGGTGATGTTCAACCTGTACTGGAAGGGGCTGCACTACCCCTAAAGGAATAAGTTTGTAGCTTAAGGATGCTTGTAGAGACAGCTCTGTTGCTAGAGGCACAAGTGTCTTCTGTGATACAGAATGCCTTTTATCAGCTTAGGCTGGTAGGCCAACTATGGCCCTACCTGGATAGAAACAGCCTGGCTTCAGTGATCCATGCCCTAGTAATTTCCCAGTTACATTACTGTCAGTCCCCAAACCACAGTTAGTACAAAATATGGGAGCTAGGGTGCTGACTGGAACTGGTTGTTATGACTATATTATGCCAGTATTGTACCACCTTTACTGGGCCTTTGTTGGTATTAACCTATAAAGATGACTTGGGGCCACAGTATCTGAAGTACCACCTCTTCCCATATGTTCTGGCCTGTTCCTGGAGATCATCGTCTGAGGCTTTGCTCCAAGTTCCCCAACATACTGAGATTCAATGGGTGGCTTCTCATGAACAAGCTTTTTCTGTGCTGGCCCCCAAATTGTGGAATGTCCAACCTAGGGAGGTTTGCCTGGTACCTCCTTTGTTGACATTTCAGTGCCAGGTGAACACCTTTTTATTCTCTCAGGTATTAAGATGTTTTTTTAACTGCTGCTTGTTTTATGTTTAGTGATACATTTAAAGCTGTGCTTTAAAATCAACTTTTCCCATGTTTTAGCCACTTTGCTATTTGTCTCTCTTTAAAAAACTATTTTAAATTATAGTTCCTGTTCTTAAATTGTTTTAATGCATTTTATCATCGATTTTATTGTATTTGTTTTTATTACGTATCTTGCCCTGAGAGCTTTGCCTATAAGGCGACTCATAAATTCAATAAATCATAAATCATAATAATAATTCTTAGACATCAGCAATAGATGTATATAGATAATGTCACAATTAGTTCTAAGTGAGCTAAGACCTGGATCTATCTGTCTGCCCTTGCTTCCTCTTTGCATGGATGGTATCTTGGAGCAATAACCTATCACAAGTGAACCAGCAGAAGATATGCCAAGAGCCAGGCTAATTTAGCTGATTTACAAATGTCCGTTGTCCATTTGGCCTCAAGTTTTTAAAAAATGTGGCTTGATTTGGCTGGGGTCCGAGGAGCATAAGTTGCTAGGAATGAAGAGTAGACCACAGATTGAGTTAACCCTTCTATTACAAGAGGTGACGCTTGGCTCAGTTCAGTCAAAGAGGTTTTTTTACTCATTCTCCCCAACAGTAAGCAACCCCAACCCCCATGAACTCTGCTAACTGAAGAATTTTGGTCAATAAGTGCTAGTCCATAGAACACCACTGTCTTGTCTTTGGAGATTTAAGCCTGTAAACATTCTCTTTTATTATACAACTTCTCTTATGTAATGAAATATATAAGGAATGTGGCTGGGCAACAGCTTTAGCTGCTTATCTGGTACTTGTACAACACGATTTTCTCAAGTGTCTAAAATGAGGACACGCATTTTCAAAGGTCACAAAGTACATACTAAAAGAAATCAGTCTTGAATCTCTACCTGATTTTTAACAAGACTTATTTGCTGATTTGTGGTTCTAAGGCATTTAGAGTATATTTATAGTTCAGGTTCTCAAGATTATTGCTGCAATTGGTAGGGCTGGAAGCTTTGCCCTTTTAAAAACTGCCATCTGAGATTCTCAAGTTTGGCTGAGACACATTGCTCTATCTGCTTACGTGGAGCTTTGGTACTGTTCCAATATACATAGCAGAGGCTTACAGCCACTTCTGCTTTGTAATGTGTGAGGCAGTTAAATGACTTGTTTATTCATCACACAGACAATGTAGAATGGGTATCAGGGAGCTGAAGCCAATAACAGCTTCCTTCGATTGCTTGTGGGGTGGGGGGTGGGAGGTGGGATGGGGAGAAAGACTTGTAGCCACATCACATCTTATGGCATAGAAGCAGGTATATGAAGTCCTTAACAGAATGCTTGCATCTAATGTGACATGTGAGACAGCCCTCAACTGCACAAGGAAAAATCCTTTAAGTGTCTCGGTTTTCTTTTTTAAGTGAAAGGGCACTGCAAAACCCAATGATCTTTTACCCTGGTAGTATGGGCCGAAGTGAGTGTGTACTGTAGCAGCAATTTCGTGTCTGGCTGATTGCCTGCTGCATCTAATTGGATGCCTGGGAAGCAGGAAACATAAGCTTCTGTTCAATGTGATAGCTACCTGACATGGCGTTTGGCATCTCAGTGTGTGCTTTTTACCCAGTTTTGATACAGGAATGGAAATAATCTTGCTCCTTGTTCTGTAGCCCATTTTCTTCTGGGCAATGATGGGTAAAATATATAAAGGTTGGCAGCAATATTAAGACGAGTTATCTTCTTCCTTGGCTGCAGGAAATATTGACTCTACATAAGGACAGTGAGGAAGAATGGAAAGAAGGCATGACTTGAAACCAGAGCAGTAAGATCCTGAAACCTGACCAGACCTAGCCTTGTCATTGCTGATTTCTTCACATCCCTTTGGGTTAGCTAAAAGAGTGGCAACAAACAGCTTGATGAAACAAATATCCTCATAGACATGTATTTTTAAACCTTCATATTATTGTCAGTTTGCTCCTTCTTATAAACGACCTCAGAAGCTTCTGTGCCCAAGTCGGTATGATTATTAAGGAATACATCACACAACACTTTTGTAGAGTTCTCATGCATTAAAGAAATATTAATCTACTAATCTATTAATTGATGGATTAACATAGTGAACCTGTGGCGGTGGTGAGATTCCATGGAAAAGCAACCACCTCATCCAAAGCTCTGCTGATTCTCTGCACTGTGGGAAGGAAGGAGGGTTTTTTTCTGTATACTTTTTTCATTCTTCTCTGTCCCCCCGCACCCCATTGACCATAAGATAAGTGGAATTAACTGTCACAGCTGTAAGGCTGGTGTAGTCAGGGGCATGTTTGGAGGTGGGTTGTGGGGAACAAGGGGCTTCAGAACCTGTGGGTCCATAGCCTCCAGTTATGCACTTCTAGAACACCTCATGTTGGCCTCCCAAATGGCAAAAAAACACAATGGGACAGTGGAACTTAGTGCTGCCACACCAGGGTGGTGGTGGTGGGGATACCTCTGATGGCAGACTGTACTCTTTCAGGTTGTGGGTCCTGTTGAGTACAGGGGTTAGCCCAGTTGAGAGTACTGGTGCACCCAGCTTTCCCAGGGAGATGATCAACAGCCAAGGTTTCAAGTCCAATAGGCAAGGTCAGGCATAGCAAGGGTTGAGTTTCCATGATCATCAGCATTGGGGGAGAGTCCAGAAGCGAGATCAAACAAAGCCAAGGTCATATACCAGTTAAAGAACGTAAGGGGTGGATAGCACCACAGAGAGCTCCAAGTGAGGCTGAGCTGGAAGTAGGACAACCTCAATTTGTATGTTGCTCCAGCAACCCAGCAAACTCTGAGCCATAAATAGGACTTGGGCTTCCTAGAGGCTACTAGCTCCTTCCACACACTACATGAAGCTTTCTCCCTTAAAGGGGCTGTGCTTGGTTTTGGAGCCTTTGGCTGCATCAGCATGGAGGCAAGTGGAGTGGTGGCTTCAGAACTGGAGTCTCCATCCTTCAGAGGATAGCAATGCAATCTCCCCCAGAAATGGGGGTTGTTCCCAGCTCTTCCTGGGCTGAGGGCCCTGAGAAGAGAGGGCGATTGATTGTTGCTTCCCTGGACACACCTCCTTCTGGGGCTGAGAGGTCTATTGTCAGGAGCTCCCTGGCGGCCTCTTTCAGTAGACTCCAATAGCCAACTCAAGACACAGACGGAAGGATTCTTTTCAAAGCTTTAATCCTTTTAAAAAAGGAAATGCTGTTCCTAAAGCAAGAAACAGCAGAGTGGCCTAAGCTTCGAATAGGCAGTTGATCCCCGTGTGAAAGAGAGTCACTTGAAGACCCAGAACTTATGGGCTAGGGAGAGATCCTCCCTCTTTCCCCTGGGTCCATGGGAGGCGGCTGTTGCTTGCGCGCCAACCGGCGCTACGCCTCCTTTCTGCACCCTCCATCGCTCGTCGCTCTCTGCGTCTGCGTCGGGCATCTAGCAAGCCTCATTCCCGCACTTTCTCACTGCTAGGATCACTATCTCAGGAATGCTGGCAGGAGGAATCTCTGCCAGCTGCTGTGCCTGTGAGGGATGAGCTGGCTCCTCTCCCATGGATAGCTGTTCCCCCTCAGAATCAGAACTGCTCTGGGGCTCTATGGGCTCAGTTTCCACCCTGACATCTATATTAGAGATTTCTCCTCCTGAGGAGAAGAAATTGGAACCTTGGATCATAACACAGACATGTCATTCTGCTGGTAGGCCTCCCTCTCCACCAGCAGAGCAGCACTTCCACCATTTGCTATGGCCCCTCAGCTGCCTTCTTATGGGACAGATCATTGTACTCTTAACCCACATTTTGTTTTGTAACATGGATAATCTTCAAGGTGTTCCCCCTCTTTGATACAGGAGGGAATGCCATCTACTGTTTTTATAAGTACATGTGTTTAAAATATTTTTTAATTAAAAATGTAATGCCTGATGAATCAGACGCACCTGCTAATTGATCAAAATGTTTTTAATCTAACAGATTAACTAAACATTGCAGCCATTTTAGAATATATAAATCATGTGTGAACATTTCTTAAGTGCATATTGTGCTGCAGTTATGACCATTTGAAATCTGCAAGCAATTGCTTACAGCAGTGTAAGAAAAGTGCCAAACGTGAGGCAGCTTTAACTGCTGTGAGGATCCGACATCTGTGTCACCTGAAGTCTCCATTGCAGCTGTCATTGGGTACCTTACAGTGTGAATGCAAAGTTACTTTTCATCATTCTTAATATTAATTATTTATAAAATGCCTCAAAACATGACAGGCTTTGCCCACAGGTTTACAATCTAATTGGGTAAGGCGAAATGGCAGCTGGGTGAGTTGGATAAAATGATGTCAAGGAGGGAACTGGGTGACAAAGGTTAAAATAGACAAATAAGTCTTCAGGCATAGCTTAAAATGACTGAGTGAAGGGGCAGTCCTGATATCTGTTGGCAAAGCATTCTAAAGTTATAGTCCTGCAAGCAAAAAAGGATGGAGACACAAGACTGGAGATGAGTTGTTGTTTATTCAGTCAGTCGCTTCTGACTCTTCATGACTTCATGGACCAGCCCACGCCAGAGCTTCCTGTCAGCCGTCGCCACCCCCAGCTCCCCCAAGGTCGAGTCCGTCACCTCCAGAATATCATCCATCCATCTTGCCCTTGGTTGGCCCCTCTTCCTTTTGCTTTCCACTTTCCCTAGCATCAGCATCTTCTCCAGGGTATCCTGTCTTCTCATGATGTGGCCAAAGGACTTCAGTTTTGCCTTTAATATCATTCCCTCAAGTGAGCAGTCTGGCTTGATTTCCTGGAGTATGGACTGGTTTAATTTTCTTGCAGTCCAAGGCGCTCTCAGTATTTTCCTCCAGCACCACAGTTCAAACACATCTATCTTCCTTTGCTCAGCCTTCCTTATGGTCCAGCTCTCGCAGCCATAGGTTACTACGGGGAATACCATTGCTTTAACTATGCAGACCTTTGTTGTCAGTGTGATGTCTCTGCTCTTCACTGTTTTATCAAGATTTGTCGTTGCTGTCCTCCCAAGAAGTAAACGTCTTCTGATTTCCTGGCTTCAGTCAGTGTCTGCAGTCATCTTTGCGCCTAGAAAGACAAAGTCTGTCACTGCCTCCATGTTTTCTCCCTCTATTTGCCAGTTCTCAATCAAGCTGGTTGCCATAATCTTGGGTTTTTTGAGGTTTAACTGCAACCCAGCTTTTGCACTTTCTTCTTTCACCTTCGTCATGAGGTTCCTCAGCTCCTCCTCACTTTCAGCCATCAAAGTGGTATCATCTGCATATCGGAGATTGTTAATGTTTCTTCCAGCGATTTTAACTCCAGCCTTGGCTTCATCAAGCCCAGCACGTCGCATGATGTGTTCTGCGTACAGGTTGAATAGGTAGGGTGAGAGTATACAACCCTGCCGTACTCCTTTCCAATCTTAAACCAGTCCGTTGTTCCGTGGTCTGTTCTTACCGTTGCTACTTGGTCATTATACAGATTCCTCAGGAGACAGACAAGATGACTTGGTATCCCCATGCCACCAAGAACTTGCCACAATTTGTTATGATCCACACAGTCAAAGGCTTTAGAATAGTCAAGAAAACAGAAATAGATGTTTTTTCTGAAACTCCCTGGCTTTCTCCATTATCCAGCGGATATTGGCAATTTGGTCTCTAGTTCCTCTGCCTTTTCTAAACCCAGCTTGTACATCTGGCAATTCTCGTTCCATGAATTGCTGGAGTCTACCTTGCAAGATCTTGAGCATTACCGTACTGGCATGTGAAATAAGTGCCACTGTTCGATAGTTGGAACATTCTTTGGTGCTTCCCTTTTTTGGTATGGGGATATAAGTTGATTTTTTCCAATCTGTTGGCCATTCTTGTGTTTTCCAAATTTGCTGGCATATAGCATGCATCACCTTGACAGCATCATCTTGCAAGATTTTAAACAGTCCAGCTGGGATACCGTCATCTCCTGCTGCCTTGTTATTAGCAATGCTTCTTAAGGCCCATTCAACCTCACTCTTCAGGATGTCTGGCTCTAGGTCACTGACCACACCGTCAAATCTCTCCCCGATATTATTATCCTTCCTATACAGATCTTCCGTATATTCTTGCCACCTTTTCTTGATCTCTTCTGCTTCTGTGAGGTCCTTGCCATCTTTGGTTTTGATCATACCCATTTTTGCCTGGAATTTACCTCCGATGTTTCTAATTTTCTGGAAGAGGTCCTTCCTATTCTATTATCTTCTTCTGCTTCCACGCATTGCTTGTTTAAAAATAATTCCTTATCTCTTCTGGCTAACCTCTGGAATTTTGCATTTAATTGGGCATATCTCCCCCTATCACTGTTGCCTTTTGCTTTCCTTCTTTCTTGGGCTGCTTCCAGTGTCTCAGCAGACAGCCATCTTGCCTTCTTGGTTTTCTTTTTCTTTGGGACGTTTTTTGTTGCCGCCTCCTGAACAATGTTGCGAACTTCTGTCCATAGTTCTTCTGGGACCCTATCTACTAAATCTAGTCCCTTAAATCTATTCTTCACCTCCACTGCATATTCATGAGGAATATTAGTGAGCTCATATCTGACTGATCTGTGGGTCTTCCCTATTCTCTTTAGTCTGATTCTAAATTGTGCAATAAGAAGTTCGTGATCTGAACTACAATCAGCTCCAGGTCTTGTTTTTACCGACTGCATAGATGTCCGCCACCTTTGGCTACAAAGGATGTAGTCAATCTGATTTCAGTGTCGACCGTCTGGTGAAGTCCATTTATAAAGTTGTCTCTTAGGTTGTTGGAAGAAAGTGTGCACAGTGAGTTGTCTTGGCAAAATTCTATCAGCCTATGTCCTGCTTCATTTTGTTCTCCCCGACCATGCTTGCCTGTAATTCCAGGTGTCGTTTGACTACCCACCTTAGCATTCCAGTCTCCTGTAATGAAAATAACATCTTTGTTTGGCGTACTATCCAGTAGGTGCTGCAGATCCTCATAGCACTGATCTACTTCTGCTTCTTCAGCATCAGTGGTTGGGGCGTATATTCGGATCACTGTGATGTTAAATGGCTTACCCTGAATTCGAATTGAGATCATTCTGTCATTTTTTGGATTGTATCCAAACACTGCTTTAGTCACTTCATTATTAATTATGAAGGCTACTCCATTTCTTCTGTGGTCCTCTTGTCCACAGCACTAGATCTGGTGGTCATTCGATGTGAAGTGGCCCATTCCAGTCCATTTCAGTTCACTGACACCCAAAATGTCTATATTTAATCTTGACATCTCCCCAATAACCACATCCAATTTGCCCTGGCTCACAGATCTTACATTCCAGGTCGCTATGGTGTGTTGATCTTTAGAACATCGGATTCGTCATTCACCACCAGCACCGTCGGCTGCTAGCCGTCCTTTCGGCTTTGAGCTAGCTGCGTCATCACATCTGGGGCTAGTTGAACTTACCCTCTGTTCCTCCCCAGTAGCATTTTGACCATCTTCCGACCTGGGAGTCCCATCTTCTGATGGTATACCGACATATCTCTGGTTGTACTGATCCATTTAGTTTTGATATCTGTTGGCAAAGCATTCTAAAGATATAGTCCTGCAAGCAAAAAAGGATGGAGACACAAGACTGGAGATGAGACTTCTGGTTAAAAAAAGAGGTCCAATAGGATAAAAAGATAATGGGATGCATAAAGAAAGAGAAAATAAGGAAGTTTATGGGAAGAAAGAGGATGTAAGTATTCATAAGCAATGCTTATGAAATGAGTACAAGGAAAAGCACGTCATTCAAGAAATGGCTAATAATGTCTGGAGAGAATAAGAGAAAATAGTGTAGAGGGATTAGAAAAATGAGTGGAAAATACAAGGCAAGAAATGACATACAAAACAGAAGAATCTGTAAATGAGAAATGGATAAAGCAGAAAGAACCTTGCAGTCAAGTCTAGAAGGAATAAGGGAGTGCACCAATATTTCAGCTGTATCAAGAGAAAGCAATAAATTATTATTATTTAAATATAAATAAGATTAATTTAGCTAAACATAGCTGTGGTCTGAATGAAAGATGCAAAGAACTTGCAAAAAGGAGGAAAAAATAAGCATATTGTCCAAAGATAGAAAAAAGATTACGGACACATCCCCAAATTCTGTTTTAGAACCTTCTATCTTGGATGCCTTTATTTAATATTATAACTTTATACAGACTATTTGCAACTGAATTTTTCATTCCCTGTTTTGTCTACCATTTCTACTACCAACCTTTCTTCCTCTGCACTAGAAATGGCAGATAGAACAGGGAATGAAAAACTCAATTGCAAATAATCAATATAAAGTTATAATATTAAAAGGAGGAATAATAGACTGAAGTGGGAAATAAAAGGCTGGATTCCTAAGGTAGAAAGGAGGAAGATTTATGAGGGAATAATTTAAGAAAGTGTCAGTATAAGCTGTACAAAGAAGAGGGACGAATAGATTGATCAATAATATCACATCTGCTGAAGGCAGATTGTGAAGTAGAACAGCAAAAGAAAAGTGACTCTGACATTTGACTACTGAAAGATGTATGTATGTATTTATTTGATTTATTAGTCTCTCATCTGGCCAGCCACCCAGCCACTATAGGTGGCGTACAATACAAATAGCAACACAAAATACAACAAATTTACATAATCAACTGAACAAAACAACATTGCTCTAAAAAACCCTAACCCATCCCAAATGTCTGCCTGAACAGCCAGGTTTTCAAAGCCTAGTGGAAGCTCATCAAAGAGGGGGCATGGCGGAGGTCACTAGGGAGGGAATTCCACAGAGTGGGGGCCACCACAGAAAAGGTCCCCTCCCTAGTCCTCACCAGCCTAGTTGTCCTGGCTGATGGGACAGACAGAAGGCCTTCCAAGGCCAATCTCGTTGAGCGGCATCCCTAGTGTTGTTGGAGGCACTCCTTAAGATAGACTGGGCCGGAACCATATAGGGTTTTAAAGGTCCTTGCCAACACCTTGAATTGGGCCTGGAAAGCAACTGGTAACCAGTGCAACTCCTTCAGCACTGGAGTGATGTCATCTTGGCAACGGCTGCCTTTAATCAGGCGGGCCACTGTTCTGTACTAGCTGCAACTTCTGAACCGTCTTCAAGGGTAACCCCACATAGAGCGCAGTATGGACTTACAGTAGTCTAGGTGAGAGGAGACCAGGGCATGAACTACTGATGGGAGCAGATGGTTAGGGAGGTAGGGGTGCAGTCGCTGTATCGATGGAATTGGTACAGTGCCGCCCGGCTCACAGCTGATACCTGCGCTGATATATGTAAGGGCTGTTTCTGTAGAATGAAATGAACAGAGACCAGGCTGATGGGGATCAAGCACAGCTGTTGAGAGACTCTCTTGAGAGACACCGAGTAAGCACAAGATGTTCACAAAGCTTGGAAACAAAAATACAGTGCGGGGTAGAAAGAAGATGATGACTAGGAAGAGAAGGTGCATCCAGAATGGGCCTTTTCAGAATAGGAAAGGGGATTTAACATAAGTGGGGAAAACACCAAAACCAAGAGAGATTAAGAATGAGAGGTAACAGTGGAGGAAAAGAAGTAACAATACCTTTAAAAGGAAAAAAGGAGCGGGATCAAAAGAACAATTTGTAATTTGAGGAAGTGAGAGGAAAGAAGAAAGATCAGACAGAATAACAGTAACGAAATAATTAAAATGGAGGCACACAGTGGAGAAGCAGATCAAAAAAGGAAGGAAGAAACTGAGCAGGGCAGGACAAATCAAGAGGGGGAAAAGGCACAGATAGAGAATATTTTATTAGTGAAAAACTGGATGAAGGGCTCAAGAGTAAGGGGAGAGAGTAAGAAGGGTGAAGAAGAGAGTTTAGAAAATATATAACATGAAGAAAAGGAGTGGTGTTGAATGAGGGTGGAAATATCTGATTTATTTAAAGTATTTTTACTCTGCTCTTCAGCTGAAAAGGCTACCAGAGTGGCTTACAAAGGTCAATATTCCCTGTCCTCAGGCTTACAATCTAAAAGACATGGCACAAAAGGAATTGGGAAGGGAAGAGGAAAAAAGCAAACTCAGCCACTAGTTCTTAGTTACTAAGTTATTATAATGAGGAATCTGCTGAATGCAAAAAGGTTGAGGGAAAAAGGGAGAATCAAACTAAAAGTGAGCATAGGCAGCAGGAGAACAAGACTTACACTTCAGGCACTGAGAAGCAAGTGGGCTAGAATGACAAAAACAAAGAAACGAGGTAACCAATGTTGGACTGAAGAGGATTGACAAGTATGGGAGATGACAGAAGGGCAAAATGGCTAAGAGAAGAAAAAGGAGCAGAACAAATTAGTCAATAGAACAAAGAATCTGAATAGGAGAAAGAACAGGAGCAAGATGAAGGAGAGGGAGATAAGAACAGAGAAAAGTAATATATGATAGTGATAAGAAAGAGAGAAAGACAGATCAAGAACTGAAGAGGACATAATTAAGTATAACAGTAGTGTAGTGGCAAATTCCGAAGTGCAGGGTCCCTTCATGACAGTCACAGCCATGCCTCCTCACAGCCATGCCTCCTTCTAAGTTTGTACAACCTTGTAAGATATACAGCCTTCAACTGGGATCCAAAAACAGTGCAGCTGAGAGTAAGGCAGTGGTATTTCAACTGGACATCTGAGAAAAAATGCAGGGGTGTTAAAATCTTTTTCACTGACTCACAAACATTTTAGGTTTTCAAAATATGATACTCTATGGAAGCTTCATCCTCTCAACTCAGCCCTCATGGACAGATCCCTTCTCATTTAAACAGCCCCCTTCCACACTCCCTTAGCACCCCAACGTTACCTATTAGCCTTCCCTAAGCTCCTTCATTCTACCTCCCTCCTCCCCCTCCAATAGAAACGTCCACCCACCCAGCTGGATTGAACTACACACACACACACACACACACACACACACACAGTGGTGTAGTGGTAAATTTGGAAATGCAGCAGCTCATTGTGACAGTCTCCAAGGGCAGTCCAAAAGTTTCAGGCAGCCGTGTCGATCCATATCAACAAACCAGTTCTAGGAGTTTTCATCTCCACCAGGAGCACGTCTTTGGTAAAGCGAATAGTAGGGATGTACGAAGGTTCTGCCACGGATCTCGGGGACTTATCTGGGGCGGATCTTCCTGGCGGCGGCGGCTCCAGTGGCAGTTTGGTGGCGGTTTGGTGGCGGCGGCGGCTGCAGCGGCCGGTCTTCCGGGTTAAAAAACAAAACAAAACAAAAAAAGTGATAGGCTACGTAAAGATTTACGTAGCCTATCATGGCTAGATTTTTTAAAAAACACCGTGATAGGCTACGTAAATCTTTACGTAGCCTATCACAGCTGACTTAAAAATAAAAAATGTGTGTACGCAAATGGCGGCAGCCATGGCTGCCGCCATTTGTGTTCCTTATTTTGGCACGTCTTAGTCTACGTAAACATTTATGTAGACTAAGACGGCGAAAATAAGGGGAACGCAAATAGCGTAGACGCTACGCTATTTGTGTTCCCCTTATTTTCGCCGTCTTAGTCTACGTACATGTTTACGTAGACTAACACGTGCCAAAATGTAATGAACGCAAATGGCAGTGGCCAGGCGCCGCCATTTGCGTACGCGTGTTTTGTTTGTTTTTTTAATCAGCCGTGATAGGCTACGTAAAGATTTATGTAGCCTATCACGGCTGACTGCTGGGACGCAAACGGTGGTGGCTATGGTCGCCGCCATTTGTGTCCCTGCTAGCCAGCGGCCGGATGTCCGGCTGCTGGCGGAGCCGGCCGGCGGCTCCGCAGAATTGCTGCGGAGCACAGCCGACCGGCCAGGATTCCAGGGGGGGAGGAACGGAGCGCCTCCCCCCACACCATCAGCATAATCCCCGAAAGGTAAGTGATTTTCGTACATCCCTAGTGAATAGGTCTTAATTGCCCATTCCAGACCAAGGCATCCCCAATACTTTACATTCCAACATGGAACAATATATTGTTGCTTGGAAAATTCATTCTCCCCACAGCTACAGTGAGGACCGCAGCTAAGCTCAGAGGGAACAGGGAATTCTGAGGGGGGTGGCAGATGCCATCAGAGTCCCTACTAATGAAAACGTGTTGAGGCTGTGTCCCTGTGAGCCCTGCCTCCACGACACCACTGAAGTCTAAGGTACGAGCAGCAAGCTGGGTGTATGCATGGAATCAAAGTGATTAAAAGAATCGAGAGGAGTGGTGTACTTTGAGAAGAAGAGTTGGTAGCAAAATCAAAATAAATATTAAAATCACCTGCAAGGAAGAGAGAATGAAAACCAAGATTGGATACAGAAAGAAAACTAGAAATAGAGCCAAGAGTACAATAGATGATAGCTGTACAAATATTTAAACTGGAGTGAATAAACAAAAACAAACTTTATAGAAATGTGTTGCCAGTTATAGATGTACTGGAAAACATGAAAAAAATGGAAATAGCAGAGCACCAAGGTAGCTTCAAAGATTGGACAGATGTTTGGAGACTTGCGGTCTCTCTTGGATGTCAAAGGGTGGAGGTGGGACTAAATAAGTGGAAATGGAGTTTCACTGTGCAGGAACAAGGAAAGACAACCAAACAGAAGCTTCTGATGTAGGTCTCTAATGGAAGGTAAATGATGCTGAGCAGGTAGAATCACTCCAGCCTATGATAGACTTTCTTCTTACCGTTCCAGGGAAGGACAATCAAAAAGGAAGCCTGATATAGGCCCCTGTGGCTGTGAAAGTGGAATTAGTCCAGCCAGTGATGGAGTGAAAGTGGAATTAGTCCAACCAGTGATGGAAGATGAATCACCCCTTGCACTGCTTTGTTTCCCCTAATTGGCAGCGATTAGAATCTTGCCTCTCTTTCACATCGTAAACTGCAGCCACAAAAAATGGATTGTTTCATTACCAAGTTTATTTGTTTGTGATTCTAAGAAAATTGTTAGAACTAAAAATTGGCCAATAATGAGCAATGTTCTTCCCTTGTGGGCCTAAAGGAGCGGTAGGAATATTTGTTTTCATATAGAGGCAATCTGTTGCAAGCCCCTCCTTCTGCAAAGTACCATAAAAATGTGGCTCCATGTTATTAAGAGAAAAGAAGTTTTAGTGACATTTGTAGTGTAGAGATGAATGTGAGTTTTCTTTGAATTTCAGTGGCTCTTTGGGTTGGGATATTCTCATTTGAAAGAAAGCTTTTCTTCCTTTGCCACCGTGTAAGAGCCTGTTACCAAAGAATTAAAATAATGGTGTGCTGCAATAGGAGCAAGATGTTAGAAGTCTATCCCTTATCCCTCATTCATATGAAATGGAGGCACTGTACTCTTTGGCTTCTCTAGGGGGGATATTGGCTCTTACTGTTGGACTGTAACCATTCCCTTGCTTTTAATTCTGCTCAGTTTATAGACAGTCATGGTCATTTGTATAATTTCCAAGACAGACAGGAGTGTAATTATGCTCTTCTGCAATTTCCGTAACAGGGTTCCAGATTCAAGGCTCAGTATAATGTTGGAAATACACTGTGTGTGAGTACGCATACATATTCCAGTGTTCCCATGCATGCCATCACTATGAGGGGATTAAATTATTATTTGCAGCTAATTTCCTACATTCCCCAGAGTATCAGGTTTGGGGTTAGGGCTGAGTCCATGTGTGTATGTGCACGCGATGGGACATGGGCAGAAAGTTTTCATATTTCTGTGGGTGGGAGAGGCTAACTAGAAAGATCACAGCTGGAACTTGTGCCCCACTGCTCAATGAAGATTGCATTATGCATGTCTGTTGCTAGCTGCATATTCCTCTTATATTTGGCACCAGTTGTACAATGGAGCAAGAATGTTAACAATACTTACCAAAAGTCTGTGCTCAGAATAAATGAACTAGATTATGTGTTATACATTAATCAATTTGCATCACTGTCTGCAGTGATGATAATTTTACAAAACTGAGACAATTCGGGAGAATTTTCCTACCAGCTGAGGTTGGTAAAAGATGATGAAAGGGGGGAGATGCAGGCCTGGGGGGTGGGGGTAGTTCAAGCAGGGCCCAGAGACAGAGCCATGAGGACGGAGCCAGGAGCCAGGAGCTGTGTAGAGTAACAAACACCATCGCTGACCCTTGCAACCTTCCTTTGAGACCCAAAGCCCTCCTATCGGGCACTCAGCTGAGAGTGGCTGCAAGAACCTGGGTAAGCAGGCAATAAGGCAGTGTGGTTGCCTGCTTCCTAATTAACAACTTTGCCAGACAGAGGGAGTACAGCAGATTCAGGAAGCTTTATAAGAGCCACTGGTGTGGGATTGGTTCTCTGGGATCACCTGATACTCAGAATCAGTAGATTCTGGCTGTGGTGTTGGGGCCCAGTTTGAATGGCCCTTTATCCTTTAGTCCTGATTGCTGCAATGTTTATTGGAAGCCACCCTCAGAACACTATAATGAAGGGTGGTGTATAAATGTTCAAAATTATAAAAGTCACTTTATGAGTAGGGACCACAGATTTTAAAATTTCCCTGCTCCATATCACTAGTGTAGATCATGAGCAGAGAAACTTGTGATGTGATGGTCCTGACATGCAATGAATTGCATTAAACTATATGGCAGGAGAAAGTTGTCATGGGCTTGGTGACCAGCCCTTGCTATGAGGAAAGAATTTCATGGAAGGGGGAAGTTTCTTTCTCTTAGAGCCTTAAACAGATTTGATTTACTTCGCCTCATTTGTGAGCTGCTGTTGAAGTGATGAGGAGAGGTAGAGATATATAAATTGGAGTTTCAGTATAAACGCATGAAGGATTTTAACCTTTTGATTGGCCAGTCTCCGAGCCAGTCATCATCACATTGGCTGGAATATTTATTTTCATATTGCAAAATTCCATCTTAGTGAAATGTCTTGATCTCCTAAAGAATTTTGAATGGTTGAAGTGAAGGAGTGGAATCAAAATAAACAACATCGCCAGTGGTTTTACTCATGTCATACTCAACCGACCTCAAGTAGGAGGTTGTCTCCAGAAGGGCTGGCCACAAAGTGCAATAGGCATTCCAGCCTGAAACCCCTATTAACTCAGGCAAAAAAGAAGCAAGAAAGTGTGTGCATGTCAGAGGAGAAAGCAGGAAGTTGTTTCTTTCTTAGCAGCTTATCCATCTGCTACCCTTTATAGGGCCAAGTCAGCAGTGGTTTTGAGTGCCTCTTCTCATCTGCTCAGCAGGGTTACAATAATAGAACACTATAATATGGTTTATAGTCACTAATGAATCAAACATAATTCAGCTACTCCCTATGAGGTGTTATCCCCATTCTACAGATTGGAAAGCTAAATCAGGTAGTAAACAAGAGGCTTGCCCCCAAACCTGTGAGAAAGTAGTGACACGGTGAATTCTTAATTTGTATAGTGTATAAAATTAATCTGTTGCATTCTATGCCAAGATATCCCGAAATACTTAAAATATAAAAGTACAACTTCTTTCTCCCTTGAAATTTAACTAAAAACCATTAACGCAGCTAAACTCTTTGTGGCACCTCATTATAGGTTAAATGTCCACCAACCACTTTAGTCTGATTATAAGTATCCAGCATCACAACATCACAGCAGCAGCTGTCAGGTTTTGTTATGGTTGGCTGTTTTACTCCCCTAAGGAAAAGAGGTATAGAGCAGCCAGCTGTATAACCTATAAAATAACCATTCTTCCTCCCCCTGCCCCCATAACTAAATTTTGTTAGCACAATCCTAGATACCCTTGAATATTCCAAAATCTTTCAGGTCATTGGGACCCTCTGGGGTTTTCCCTTGTAGCAGCCTCAGGTCCCTTTGCAGCAGCTGGCACTACAAAATGGAGTACAGTAGTATCATCAAATGGACCGTTACATTGGCCTGGTTTGCACGATGGCTGGAGCCCACTAGTGGGTTGTGGTGGGTGCCAACGGCCATTGTGAATATTCAAGCCACAGTGGGTGGTTGCCACTGCTTATTGTAACATGCAAACCTGGCGAGGGTGGGTTGTTGCCATGGTTAACAAACCACCTACAAACCATGGGTTGTCTTGGGCTATCTGTGGTATACATCTGCAATGGTAGAATAGTCTGTGCCAATTCAGACTTCGGGAGAAGAGGATTCCACCTCTACATTTAAAAACACACATGCAACTCCCTGCAAATAGAAAAGTAGCACAACAGTGTTCTTGCCCAGTGCCTTGCTACTGGTTTTCTACTTTCAGAGAGATTTTAATGTAGGTGAACATCCAGATTTGTGGCTATCAACCTGCAGTCTGAAGTGGCACAGCCCACTCTATCGCCTCATTCTCCTGCATGAGTAGACCAGGCCTTAATTTATGCAGATGAGAAGGTTAGGCTATGCAGATGAAGAAGTTAGGAATCCATAACAGGGAGTCAAGAAATCATGGTGCTTCCAAAAATGCAAGAGCTTCTGTTTCCTTGCCGCTAGGTGGTGAAGTCCACCAGTGCAAATGGTGTGTGTGTGTGTGTGTGTTTCCAGAAGGGGTTCCTCTCAGAAACATTGAGGTTTAAAAACTTACACAATATTGACATCGTTTTCCTGATTTGCCTGCCTGTCTAATACTGAAAGGGGGAATGTTTCTTGAATGGTTTTTAACTGGGATGGGAGATGCAGTAGAGATTTCCCAATATTTGGCTTAATCTGTACCAGTTCAAGCCCTTTGTTTAAGCATTCTTGTGTTACACCACCACTTTTAAGTTATTTACACAAGTTTGCTGTTGTATATGTACAGTGTCCTCTTTCTCATGACAGCAACACACTTCCAACGGTTATCATTATTGTTTGTTCTGCAGATAATCGGGAAAGGGTGTTAAGAACACTACGCTGTTGGTCTTTATTGGCATGCTGAAGGGAGAAACAAGCATAGTTAAAAAACAAAACAAAAAAAGATGGAGGAAAAAGTAGCCTCTCGGTGTGCCGCATATGTGTATCAGTCTCCAGAACTGTTTACTTGTGCTCAGGGTGCCTGTAATGGGTGACGATGGGTGTCTTGAGTTAACATGCAGCCCAGGCATATCTTCTTATGAATGTTTGAAAGTGTCAAGGGCTCCTTGGAGGGTTCTCAGTCTAATCTAGTAGCCAAGTCCAGACACAGACAAAGCGATTCTTTTCAAAGCTTTATTCTTCTTTTACAACTTAACAGCTCTACAGGTAGCAACTAGATCATCTGAGCAGCAGCATCCCTATGCCCTAAGTTAGAACAGTTGGTCCCCGTTTGAAAAGCAGTTACTGGCAGACCCCTGAATATAAGGACTAGGGAGAATCCCTCCCCTTTTCCCTTGGATCCTCTGGGCGCAACCGTTCTTTGAGCGCCAACCGGGCGCTACGCCTCCTTTCCGCGCTCTCCATTTGGCGCCGCTCTCTGCGTCTGCGCCGCGCATCCAACCAGTCTGCTATCGGTGCTGGGTCACTCCCTGGACTGCTTTCTAATCTAGGAATGTGGGTGGGAGAAAACTCTGTCAGCTGCGGGCCCTGGGAAAAAGGAAGTCCCTCCCAGGAGCGACTGCTCTTCCTCTGAATCAGAACTACTCTGGGATTCTATGGGCTCAGTGTCCACCCTGACAGAAAGATCCTCATTTCCTTTTGAATGGGCATTACGGCAGTTGCTTACCCATGGTGCCCTAGCACACAGGGCCAGCTCAAGACATTTTACTGCCTGAAGTGCAGGACAAGATGGCGTCCCTTCCTCAGCCCACGTACAGAAACTGATTGGACTGGCAGTTCAGTCTTACTTCAACACTGGCAATGGGCTAGCATCTTCTACCCCACCTGAGGCAGTAGGCTAGTTGTAGGGGGGCAGGACAGGTTGAGTGGTATACACTACTCTGTGCTCCCAACAAAAGGAAACAAACAGGCAGTTCATGAAACAGCCAGGAGACTGCCACTACTGCCCCTCAGCAGCTGCTGCCTGGGGTAGTCACCTCATTCTGCCTAATGGTAGGGCCATTTCTGCTAGCAGAGGCTCTTGGGTGGGTGGTGTCAGGGTGGAAACTGAGTCCATAGAGCCCCAGAGCAGTTCTGATTCTGAGGAAGAACAGCAATCCGTGGGAGAGGAGCTTGCTCATCTCTCACAAACACGGCATCTGGCAGAGATTCCTCCTGCCAGCATTCCTGGGATAGATAGTGACCCTGGCAGTGAGAGGGCGCTGGAGGGGGGCTTGCTGGATGCTTGGTGCAGACACAGGGAGCGACAACAGATGGAGGGCACCGAAAGGAGGTGTTCTGCTCATCTGGCGCTCAAACAACAGTCGCGTCCCGAGGACCCAAGGGAAAGAGGGAGGATCTCTCCATAGCCCATAAGTTCAGGATCTTCCCATGGTTCCCCTTCAAATGGGGACCAACTGCCTTACCTGGAGCTTAGGCTACTCTGCTATCTTTCCCCAGTGCTGTTCCTTGCTTAGTCGCTGGTGATTAGTATCTGTAAGAGTCATTAAGGAATAAAGCCTTGGAAAGAATCCTCGTCGTCTGTGTCCTGAGTTGGCTATTGGAAGGGACTGCAAGAGGCAGCTAGGGCGTTCCTGACAGGAACGCCCTAGCTGAGTTTTGAGGAGTTTTGAGGAGTTATGAGGAGTTTTGGAATTACTAAGACCCTTACTTGATTGATCTCCACCTTGTTTGGCAGCATTACTCTGACTTTCGTTCAGAACTCTTCAGTTTGATTTTGTGACTGAAGGTGCTAGGCTGAAATACACATGCTCACATACCCTAGTCCTGTTGCTGTAGTCAAACAGTGTAGAATTTGAATTGGGAGACAATGTTTATATCCCAATTCCGCAGTGTTCCCGTTGGGTTTGCAGAGTATGCACCTCAAGTTATTCCATCGGTGAACTCTGTAAAGTGGGAGTAAGTATGACTTCCATCACTAATCAGGTCACAATAACACTGCAGACAGAAGGTCTATGAAGTACTTTTAAGAGAGTGTGTGCATGTGTGTGTGTTTTCCTCATTCATTCATTACTTATAGCAAATGATGGTCCTGTTGAGGAAGGAGCACAGGCTTTCAATGGGTGGAGGTGCTTCATTGCTCCATCTGCTTAACATCCAGAGCTGGTGTAGTGTTACTGGGTAAAAAGTGAGCCAAGAAGTCCCTAGACAAAATCCCACCTTAGCCCCAAACCAACTAGGTGGCCTTAAGCACGTTTCTATATTCTCAACCTCAGCCTTTCATCTGCAATAAGGGAATACCTCCCCGGCCTACCTTATGGGATATTGTAATGATCACTGAGATAATGTATGTAAAGCATATTGATTCTAGTCTGCATTTCAGATGTTCAAATAGACAACAGTTTGAACTTGGAGGTAATGGATCTCTGCAGAGAGGGAATCTATGGTCCATTATATCTTAGTAACTGCAGGATCTATCAAAATTGATTTTTTCCCCCAAAACTAACTCACATAAGACTTGGTACAGAGTATTGCCTGCTTTTGTAGGGGGAGCTGGAAAAGGATACTTGCATCCACTTTTGCCGTACTCATAGGGGAAATCCCCCACGATGAGTATCCCATCCTACAAACACATACCAATTAATGCCAGTTACCACTGTTCTACCTTCTAGCTGCCTTTGAATCAATTCCCTTTGATGTGAAAGCCATGTCTCTGAGGATCTCATCATTTTTGTTAATGCTGAGTAATGCTGAGGCTCTTAAAGTTGGATATTTAGAAACCCAAGCCCCATGTATATAGCAAAACATTGTCAGAAGCTTGGAATGCCTTTCTGATAGGCTGTTCATGGAAAGAAAGTGATTCAATGTTCTGTTATGTGCTTGGGGATGAGCTGTGTTAAACCTCTGATTTTGTCAAGCATTATAACATTATAATAAGCAAAATCTTTCAGTTTGAATCGGCTTTCCCTGTGTACCACATCACAGACACTGGTTCTCTGAAATGTGATTGTAAGGTGGCTAAGCTAATAATAAAATTGCCACCAGATTGGCTAGATGTTATAAACAAGTTCCAGGCCCTTTACTCACGTTTCCAGGATCTGACTGTACATTTTGTTGTCTCTGAAGCCAGTTTCTCCAAGGGTGGCCTCATAATGGTGTTTTCCTACATGGAGATTCTCTGTGTATAGGAAAACATGCTTGAGGCAATACAAATGGCGCTAAGCACGACAGAGGAGTTGGGGTGGGATTGGGGGGAGGGGGAAGATGTTTCTCCATATACTTGTTGTTTCTGTGTGTGAAGTTACTTTCACTGTTGCTCAGTTGCATAATTATATGGCTTTTTTGTGCTTGGCAGGTGCAAATCCCATACAGGAGCACTTAACGGTTTACAGCACACTATGGGCCAAATTAGCTGCTATACAGAAGATGTGTAAATGGTCTCATGAAGCTGTCAGTATGAGTAGAGAAATGGTGGAGGGGAGGGACTGCTTAACCCTTCTCCTCCCTGCCATTTGTTCACTCAAAATGTCTTGCTCCAGCTGCTTACCATCCAAGGGGAAGGGAAAAAAGAAGCACATGCAAAGGGAGTCAGTTGCGATCCTGCATTTAAAATGGAAGGAGAAAGCCCCATTTTAAATGCAGGATTTAAGCTGGTGTAGAAATGCCCTTACTTTCCTACTATTTCCTGTGCTTCCGCACAGTACTAAGTTGCTATTGTGTGTCAAATTCATTGGTGCATATAGTAGCTATAGATTGCTAGATACTCTGGTAGCACTATTGCTGTTTTGCACCTTTAGTTTATCTGTGCTTTCAGTGCAGCTTACAATAAAAAAGAACATAATCAGCCATATTTTACTATTTTACTCTGCATTATTTTATGTCTGAAACACTTGCTTCCAAGGGATTGAGGTCTAGATGGGTCAAATGTGAAGACTCTAACAATGTAACCACCCTTTTGTGTTGATAAAGCAGTCAAGTTAAAACAATGTTAATTGTTCAGTTTTTTTCTTATTATTCATACTTCTAGGAGGTTTTTGTTAAAGGAAAAAGTGAATGAAGGAGCAATCCTACATCCCCTAGACAGTGTCTGGAGCACATAGGATTTTTTGGTTTCCTGGCTCCGAGCTGAAAGACAGGGCTCCATGTCTTTCCCCTCCCCCTTGTAGTTGACGCAGAGAGAACCACACCCACGCACGGTAAACAGAGCACTGAGATGGGGGAAAGGGGGCATTCCTGGGGGCGGGGAGGGAGGGAGAAGACAGGGGTGGCAGTCCTATGATCTTTCCTATTGTTGCTCCAGCATCCTTCCTTCCCCCTCCCCAAAGCCTCCGCTAGACAGGCGAAGTCACCCATCTATCTAAATTGCAGAGAGGCAGGCACAAGGCGCCTCCCTCTCTGCATAGGATACACATAAGCCTCTGAGTTCGGAGACTTATGAGTACCCGGGCACAACCCATAGGATTGCACCCTGAGTAGGATATCAGGATTCACAGAATTAACAATACAGACCTGACATACCAGTCCTGTATAATTGTATTTCTGTGATGATTATTTAGGTCTGTTTGACCTCAAGTGAGAGATTAATAAATTGCTTTTTACAAGCCCGGGAGAATTAAAGAAGTTAGACAAGAATAAAGAAGATACATCCACTGTTACAAGGCAAAATAAAATATCTGCAAGGTAACAACATGAAATGTGAAAAACCACAAATAAATTACTGCTTGTTTGGGCTTGGGGAAATAACCTTCCAATTAGTGCTGCCTGGGTTAACAGTGGAGTTCAAACAGCTATTGCAATTTTTTTAATCTTGCTTCAATCCTGAAATAAGGATTATAAACCAACAAAGAAGATCCCGAGGTACCAAAAGGCTAGATTTAAAGGAGAAAATCTAAGGTTCTGAAATAACAAACTAGCTCCTAGACCTAATCTTAGACTATGCAAACTATGATACAAAGACTGCAATCAAGTGCTGTTAATTGTTCAGAACATGTGGCTCTTAATTTATCACAGAAAGTGCCATGTGAATGACGGTATCCTTCCCGGGAAGGCGATCAGTTTTTCAGTGTTCTTTCATTTTATTTTTTGATACGTTGACAACTAGTCTGTAAAATAAGTGCAAAATATTGTATTATTATACAATAAGCTTTTCCTAACTGAACTCATGTGCACTGTACTGACCAGTCACATTCAACATATCATAGTGATGTCATCACAAAACAGTATGGCATAGGGATGTCGTCATATAATGATGTCATAGTGCTCAGGAAAGAAGACGAACCAGCAGCAAGTTGGATGTTCCATCCCATTTTGATGAAATCTAGGCGTTTTAGAGAATTAGGAGTGTTTTAATGGGAATTGATTCTGAAAGTAGAGTTGATTTTTGTGCATTCTCTAGTTTTAAACACATCCCAAAACAAGTATTTGTTACTACGGTCAGGGTACAAAAACTTGCTCACTCTAATGGTGACTTACTGAGTTCCTTGTCTAGACTATTAATTTTCTCCCACCTCATCCTATAAATTGTTCTGGGCAACTGCTTTCTCTTTGCTGTCTGCAAGCTGTCTACATAGCTAGCAAAGCAGATACTTGGTCCTAAGTGAAAGTCAACGTAAATAGGGATTGCGTAATGCAGCCTATCCTAGTCTGTTTGGCAAGCTCAGTGTTTGTACTGATCACAATTACGGTTTCCCTTATGTCTGCAAAGTTAATAGATGATGGAGATCTTGACTATGTTCAAGCTACTTTCTTAGTACCTTAGTGCTGGATTATTTAGGAGACCAAGAATTATACTGTGGGCTTGGGTATTAAAGTATTGTTGAACTGAACATTTAGCGATATAATCAATTCAGGGTCCCCTGGCTTTACGTTTACTGATATTAAGTGCAATTTATTGTTCCTGATTTTCAGTATGCTGTGGTTATTTGTATTGGCAATGATTGCTCCATTGGGGGAGCGATGCTGGAATTAGGAGAATGGAGGTTTTTGCTGCTGGGAATTGAAGGGATTTTGACTCCCAAGAAGGTGTGGATTTTTTTTGGATTTTTGGCAGCATGAATGTGGGTGGAAATATCAGGCACTGAGCAGGGGATGTTTCTTCTTTCATTCTGGCATTCCTTTGAAGTTATGGCTGGACATTCTGGGGGCAAGAACAGGGGAGAAACTAGTACCAAAGAGTTGTGGAGAGGTTTGGGGGCGAGGGTGTCTGAATGGCTTTTGACTTGCCCTTAGAAGGTTCTCCACATTGTAAACTGTGTCCTAGGCTACTTGTGCATCACTCACTCCCTCTTTGAAAATGAGCAAGTAACCCTGTCACCCCACCCTTCCCCCCTTCCCCCACATATATGTATGCACCTCCATACCCCTTTAAAAAATATTCATTTTCAAAAGAATTGTAATGGTGATTGACTTATTTGTGCATGGCTCCCTGCTGAATAGAAAAAAAATCAAAGTATTTTGCGTCGTTCCCCTTTCTATGAAATAGGCTTAATTGTACAACTTCTTGCTGACAGCCAGTGCTGCCACCTCCTTTTTGCTTGTCCTCATACATCTACAATAATTATATGCTTAGCAATGCGTGGCTTTGTTCAGGACACGTATCTGAAGGAACCAGGAAAATACTGGCAGTTCGACCTTACATGGAAACTGGATGGAGACGGCTGTAGGGGGTGAAGCTCGATGGCTGCTGCCGAGGCCCTGTGCACGGTGCTGCATGTGTGTGCGCTCTCACCTGGATCTGCTCTCTGCCCCAGGTCTGGTATGTCTGACATTTGCTGCTGCCTCTCAGTGCTGAGCTCTGCTACTCAGGCTTAAATTCCCTTCTACCCACTTTATGGCCAGCCTTGCTCAATGCCGCATTGACAAAGACATTCTGTTCAGATTTTACTGATGTTGCGGTGCAAGACATTTGTTGCCTTCGAGCTGAGATAAAACTCTCTTGACAGGGTGTTGTGACGTCTTTCGCCCAGCCAGTAGCTTAAATCTGAGATATAAAGGACAATCCATCACAAGATGGATGATCAAACATTTACAGAGTTTAGCATTTTCATAGGTCATTTGACTGTCGCTTTTTGCTTGTTGAGGCAAATGGACAGAGCAGGATTTGGGGAGGCTTTGCTTTCATGCCAAAGGAATTACTTGTTACTCTATACATGTGGAAGCTGGGCAGAACATTTTCTTTCTTTCTTTCTTTCTTTCTTTCTTTCTTTCTTTCTTTCTTTCTTTCTTTCTTTCTTGCATTTATACCCCGCCTTTTTTTACTCTTGCAAGGAACCCAAGGCGGCTTACATTATCCTCCTTCTCTCCATTTTATTCTCACAACAACAACCCTGTGAGGTGAGTTGGGCTGAGAGTGTGTGACTGGCCCAAAGTCACCCAGTGAGCTTCCATGGCCGAGTGGGAACTAGAACCCGGATCTCCCAGCTCCTAGTCCAACACTCTTGCCAATGGTTAGTAGTACTTCATTTATTTTGTCTTCTCTTTTACTGTGTGCTATTGCTTGACTAGATTTGTTTCACTAATTCTGTCCTGCAATAAGTTTTTTGTTCCTACTCTGTTTCAGGTACAGGAGGGGGGAGGAGGAATCTCTACCACTGATGGATACTATTCCAGTGATGGATATACATAATTGGACACAACCCCATATTTCAAGGATAGATGTATTGATCCTTTAAATATATCAGGAGTAGAAAGGCGGTCAGGGAAGCAGTTGAGCAATTACATGATAAAGGTGTGAAAGGATTTCTGAAGGAGGACAGCCAAAGCACTAAGTCAAAGGCTAGAACTATTACAAAAAATAATATGTCAGCAGGTCTGGGTGGCATGGCACACGTTAAAAGTGTCAACAACTTCAGTGTGAAGTTGTTGATTGTCTGACAATTTTATTTATTTATTTTTGCTAACTACATTTATAGCCTGTATGTCAGTGGTGGGCAGGGCTAAAAACAAATGGGTGGGTCCCAAAATATAACAAATGCCAGCATATTGTAGCTTAAAGCTCTTCTTAACAGTTACTAAGTCTTAGAAGAGGCATTTCAATCTTTTAGAATGGGGGAAAAACTGCACAAAGGCTGAGAAACCACCTAATGATTGATGGTTGGGGGGAAAGAGGTGAGGTCAGGGGAAGGGGGCATGACCACCAGGGGAACCCCAGAGGGCTGGACTGGGGAATCTCAGAGTGCCAGATTTCATTTCGTTCATTTTCATTTATTCCATTTCTATACCACCCCATAGCTGAAGCTCTCTGGGTGGTTCACAAAAATTTAAAAAAACATTAAAATAATTATATAAATTATATTTTATAAACTTATTTTAATCTGGAACACTCAACAGTGGCCACAAGACTGGAAAAGGTCAGTTTACATTCCAATTCCAAAGAAGGGCAACGCCAAAGAGTGTTCAAACTACCGCACAATTGCGCTCATTTCACATGCCAGCAAGGTGGTGCTCAAAATCCTACAAGCTAGGCTTCAGCAGTATGCGAACCGAGAACTACCGGAAGTACAAGCTGGGTTTCGAAGAGGCAGAGGAACTAGAGATCAAATCGCCAACATTCGCTGCATCATGGAGAAAGCAAGAGAATTCCAGAAAAACGTCTATTTCTGCTTCATTGACTACGCTAAAGCCTTTGATTGTGTGGATCACAACAAACTGTGGCAAATTCTGAAAGTGATGGGAGTACCAGACCACCTTACCTGTCTCCTGAGAAACCTGTATGAGGGTCAAGAAGCAACAGTAAGAACCAGAGATGGAACAACTGATTGGTTCAAAATTGGGAAAGGAGTACGACAAGGCTGCATATTGTCACCCTGCTTATTTAACTTATATGCAGAGTACATCATGAGAAATGCCGGATTGGATGAATCAGAGGTCGGAATTAAGATTGCTGGGAGAATTATCAACAACCTCCGATATGCAGACGATACCACCCTAATGGCAGAAAGCGAAGAGGATCTCAAGAGCCTCTTGTTGAGGGTGAAAGAGGAGAGTGCAAAAGCTGGTTTGAAACTCAACATTAAAAAAAACTAAGATCATGTCATCTGGCCCTATCACTTCCTGGCATATAGAAGGGGAAGAAATGGAAGCAGTGACAGATTTTACTTTCTTGGGCTCCAAGATCACCGCAGACGGTGACTGTAGCCCTGAAATTAAAAGACGCTTGCTCCTTGGGAGGAAAGCTATGGCCAACCTAGACAGCATAGTAAGAAGCAGAGACATCAGCTTGCCGACAAAGGTCCGTCTAATCAAAGCTATGGTTTTCCCAGTAGTAATGTATGGCTGTGAGAGCTGGACTATAAGGAAGGCTGAGCGCCGAAGAATTGATGCTTTCGAACTGTGGTGCTGGAGAAGACTCTTACGAGTCCCCTGGACTGCAAGGAGGTCCAATCAGTCCATCCTAAAGGAAATCAACCCTGAGTGCTCATTGGAAGGACAGATAATGAAGCTGAAGCTCCAATATTTTGGCCACCTAATGCGAAGAGAAAACTCCCTGGAAAAGATCCTGATGCTGGGAAAGACTGAAGGCAAAAGGAGAAGGGGACGGCAGAGGATGAGATGGCTAGATAGCATCACGGATGCAATGAATATGAACTTGAGCACGCTCCGGGAGAGAGCGCAGGACAGGAAGGCCTGGCGTGCTATGGTCCATGGGGTCACGAAGAGTCGGACACGACTGAACGACTGAACAACAATAAAACCGTTCACGTAATGACATAGGACAAATAGCACACACCACAACAACATATATCTAAAACAATTTAAAACAATCAGCCTGTCAAGGGCTCCTTGGAGGTCTGTCCAAGTCTAATCCAGTAGCTAAGTCCAGACACAGACAAAGGGATTCCTTTCAAAGCTTTATTCTTCTGTTACAACTTAACAACTATACCGTTTGCAACTAGATCTGAGCAGCACAGTACCTATGCCCTAAGTTGGAACAGTTGGTCCCCGTTTGAAAGGGAATTACTGGCAGACCCCTGAAGTTAAGGACTAGGGAGAGTCCCTCCCCTTTTCCCTTGGATTCTCTGGGCGCAGCCGTTGTTTGTGCGCCAACAGGGCACTACGCCTCCTTTCTGCGCCCTCCATCTGGCGCCGCACTCTGCGTCTGCGTCGCGCGTCCATCAAGTCTGCCCCCCGCGCTCTGTCACTCCCAGGACTGCTATCTAAGCTAGGAATGCCGGTGGGAGGAATCTCCATCAGCTGTTGGTCCTGGGAAAGAGGAGCGCGCTCCTCTCCCAGGAACGACTGCTGTTCCTCAGAATCAGAGCTACTCTGGGATTCTATGGGCTCAGTGTCCACCCTGACACAGCCAGAGTCAATCAAAGAGCCTCAGGCCCAGAAGTTCCCCACCCTCGCTGTACTTCTTCTGAGCACCTCAGAGCAGTGTAAATGTTTTCAGCCTTTTTATACTCACAACAACCTGTGAGGTAATTTATGCTGAAAAATAATGATTGCCCAAGGTCATGAAGAGAGCATTATGGCTATTAAAGAGCGGGAAGCTTAGGGTAGGAGTACATGGATAGCTCTCTCAGTGGACCTAAGTAAGAGGTTCTTCCAAGGATCAGTACTGCGACTGGTACTATTTATTCATAAGGGCACAATCCTATGGAGATAGGCAGCATCCTCTGAAGTTGGAGCCTGCTGAGTATCCAGTGCAGGACAGCCGGAGCGCAGAGGTGATCCTTGCCTCTGTGCTCAGGCTGCCCTGCATTATCACTAGGTGGGCAATTTTGCCCATCTAGCGAAGATAGGCAATTTTGTAGTAAAACAGAAATAAATATCAACTAAAAATAAAAGTGAAAGAGGGAGGGACTGGAAGGAGGGAATGGCTAACCACAGGAATCATTTGCATCAAAAGGGGTGGTAACTGTGTGTGGTGTAATCAAAATATGAGGTATGAGACAGATAAAAGGCAGAGCAGGTTGAGCAGTCAGCCACAGCTAGGATGAGCTCTGAAGTGGGTTACACTTGCACCATCCACATCTCGAGCTTTGACCTGCTGAAAGGTGAATTCATCCGAGACAACGACGGTCAGGAACTGGACCTCTGGTGGGGCCGCAACTCCCAGTCCTGGCCAACCAGCCATTTCCCCCGAAGAGACTTCCTTGGAGTGGCTGTTTCCGCTGAACTGTGGTGCTTTGTGCTTGATTGCTTTCCTGGTGGCGTTGAGATGGTAGTTCAGACTGAGAAGAAGCAGGGTGCTTTCCATTGCCACCTGGTCGTCCAGGGAACCGTGATCAGCAACTAGAACTTTACGCGGTTCGTCCGGCAGGCTGTTGGGGCATGGGTCATTCACATCTTCTTGTACCCCAAGAGCGATATAGACCATCTGGTGGCGCCCTACTTCACCCGGGGCTCCCAAGAGCGAGAGAAGCTGCACCCGGTGCTGCGGCACGACTTCACGGCCCAGTACTTGTTTGGGAAGCTGGGCCCGGACCGGAGCCAGGATTGTGAGCAATTTTGCCCATCTAGCCATGGCACTTTCAAGTGGGAGAGAAGGAGGCTGGGGCGAGCATAAGAAGCTGCATAACACAGCTTTCCCTCCCTGCCCCCAGGACTGCACCATTTTCCCCGTCTCCACACTCCATTTCCGAGCATGGAGACATAACCAGAACTGCGCTGGCTATGGGGGGGAGGGGGGAGTGTGGTTTCTGGGCTCTGAGGTTGGAGCCCTGTCTCTGACCTCAGATCCCAGAAACCGAGCAATCCTATGTCCTCCCCAGATGTTGTCTAGGAGGCATAGGATTGCTCTCTAAATGATGTGGAGTTAGGGGTAAGCAGTGAGCTAGCCAAGTTTGTGGTTGCAACCAAATTATTCGGGATGGTGGCAGCCCAGGAAAATTGGATAAAACACCAAAAGGATCACTCCAAACTCAGTGTTTAGGTGACAAATGGCAAATGAGATTCAAGTTACTAAGTGCAAAGTGATGTACATTGGAGCAACCCCCCCTAAATTTATTTATTTATTTGATTTGTACCCTGCCTTTCTACCAAGAAAAATGGCACTCAAGGTGGCTTATAATCACATTTAAATCTTGATTAAAACAATAACAAAATAAATGCATTAAAACACAATTAAAAACACAAATAAAACCAGGATGCAGCTAACAGGCCTGCTTATACGCCAAAAGCCTGCTTGAATAAAAAGGCCTTTGTTTGCCAGCGGAAGGACAGCAGAGAGGGAGCAAACCTAGCGTCCCTCAGTAGGGAGCTCCATAGCCTGGGAGTGGCCACCAAGAAAGCCCACTCTTGTGTTGTCACCAAATGAACCTCTGAAGGCAGCAGTCCTTTCCCAAGATCTTAAGACCCAGGCAGGCTTGTATGTGAGAAGGCGGTTTTTCAGGTATAGGGCTTTATAGGTCATAACCAGCACTTTGAATACTCCCCAGAAACAGACTGATAGTCAGTGAAGCTGTTGTAACAAGGGAATGATGTCCTCCCTGTAACTGGCCCCAGTCAACAATCTGGCCGCAGCATTCTGGAACAACTGAAGTTTCTGAACAGTTTTTGAAGGCAACCCCATGTAGAGCACATTACAGTAGTCCAGCTGGGATGTAAATAAGGCGTGTGTGATCATGGCCAGATCAAACATATCTAGGAACAGGGGCAGTTGGCATACTAGCCTCAGCTATGCAAACGCACTCCTGGCCACCACCAAGAGGTTCAAGGCCGAGTCCAGGAGTACACCCAAACTGTGAGCCTGAGTCTTCAGGGGGACTATAACCCCATCTCAGCACAGGTTGAATCCCTAATCCCTGATTTTAACTCCCAGGAGCACCTCTGACTTGTCTGGATTAAGCTTCAATTTGTTTTACCTCACCCAGTCCATTACTGACATCAGACATTGGTTTAGAACTAGAACAGCTTCTTTGGATTTGAATGGAAAGGAAAGACAGAGTTGGGTGTCAACAGCATACTGGTGGCACCAAACCCCCAAACTCTGGACAATCTCTCCCAGCGGTTTCATGTATATGTTAAATAACATGGGGAATAAGATAGAACCCTGAGGGACACCACAGGCCAACGGTCATGGTATTGAACAAGAATCCTCCAGCACCACCTTCTGAAATAGCCCCACTAAGACAGACTGGAGCCAATGTATAACAGTGCCTCCCAGTCCCATCTCAGATGTCCCAGAAGGATACTATGGCTAATGGTATTGAAAGCTATGAGGAGGTCCAGCAGAACCAACAGGGACACACTCCTCCTGTCCAGTTCCTGATGTAGATCATCCACCAAGGCTACCAAAGCAGTCTCTGTCCCATAACCAGGCCTGAAGCCAGATTGAAATGGCTGTAGATAATCCTCATCATCCAGAAATCCCTGGAGCTGAGAAGCCACCACACAGTCCAGCAACTTGCCCAAGAATAGAATATTGGAGATTGACAGGAAATTATCCAATACAGTGGGGTACAGGAAGGTTTTTCTTTTTAAACAAACCACTGTCTCTTACCACTGTCTCTTTTAGGCAAGATGGAACCACACCTTTGCTATAAAGAGGCATTCACCACTGCGCTTACCCACTCAGCCCTCCCCCCCCTCCCCCGGGCTGCTTTTATAATTCATGCTTTACTCAATGAGGTCTAAACTAGTTGTGACTAACCAGTAAACAGATCATGGGACTGTGGTAGAAAGCTCCATGAAAACATGAACTGAGTGTTCAGCAGTGAAAAAGACACCATGTTAGGAATGATTAGGAATGGGATTGAAAATAAAATTGTATTATGATGCCTTTATATAGAACATGGCTACAATGACGATAATGCATTTAGAATACTGTCGACAGTTCTGGTTACCTCATCTCAAAAATGATATCGTAGAACTGGAAAAGGTGCAAGAGAGGACAACCAAAACTATCAAGGATTGGAGCACCTTCTCTTCAATCACAGACAGTTTTTGCAGCTTTATCGTTTGTTTGTTTGTTTGTTTATTTCATTTCTATACCGCCCAATAGCCGAAGCTGTCTGGGCGGTTCACAGAAATTAAAACCAAACAGCACACAATAAAACAATTTAAAATATATAGAACTTTAAAACCACAATATAACAATACAACCACAATAAAACCTAGCAGCAGTGCAGGAGTTTAAAATACAGATTTAAAACAGCAAAGCTAAAAATATAGAAAGCTAAAATGCTAAAATGCCTGGGAAAATAAAAAAGGTCTTCACCTGGCACCGAAAGGAATACAATGTAGGTGCCAGGCGAACCTCACTAGGGAGCTCATTCCAGAGCTGGGGTGCCACAGCAGAAAAAGCCCTCCTCCTAGTAGCCACCCGCCTCACTTCCTTTGGCAGAGGCTCACGGAGAAGGGCCGCTGACGATGATCTTAAGGTCTGGGCAGGCACATATGGGAGGAAGCGATTCTTCAGGTAACCTGGCCCCAAGCCGTTAAGGGCTTTGAATGATAACACCAGCACTTTAAATCGGACCCGGAAATGGACTGGCAGCCAGTGCAGCTGGAAAAGTACTGGCATAATATGAGCTCGCAGGCCAGTCCCTGTTAACAATTTTGCTGCCCTATTTTGGACCAGCTGAAGTTTCCGGACCGTTTTCAAAGGCAGCCCTACATATAACGCATTGCAGTAATCCAGACGAGAAGTTATCAGAGCATGGATAACTGTAGCTAGGCTATCTCTGTCCAGATAAGGGCGTAGTTGGTATACCAGCCTAAGCTGATAAAAAGTGCTCCGTGCCACTGAGTTCACCTGTGCCTCAAGTGACAGTTCTGGATCCAAGAGCACCCCCAAACTACGAACCTGATCCTTTAGGGGGTTGCAACCCCCTCCAGAACAGGTTGAATATCACCTAGCTGGGCAGACGAACCGCCCACTAACAGTATCTCCATTTGTCTGGATTGAGTTTCAGTTTATTGGCCGTCATCCAGTCTATTACCGTGCCCAGGCACTGATTCAGAACAGCCACTGCCTCACCTGGTTTTGATGAGAAAGAGAGGTAGAGCTGGGTGTCATCCGCATATTGATGGCACCTCAGCCCACACCTCCGGATAACCTCCCCCAGCAGTTTCATGTAGATGTTAAACAGCATGGGGGATAAAATAGAGCCCTGTGGAACCCCATGGCACAATTGCCATGGCACAGAGCAATAATCCCCCAGCACCACCTTCTGGAATTGGCCATCCAAGTACGAGTGGAACCACTGTAGTGCAGTGCCTCCAACTCCCAACCCAGACAACCTATCCAGAAGGATACCATGTACGATGGTGTTGAAAGCCGCTGAGAGGTCCAGGAGAATCAACAGGGTCACACTCCCCCTGTCCCTCTCCCGGCAGAGGTCATCCCACAGGGCGACCAAGGCAGTTTCCATTCCAAAACCAGGCCTGAAGCCCGATTGAAATGCATCTAGATAATCCATTTCATTCAAGAGTGCCTGGAGCTGTCCTACAACCACCCATTCAAGCACCTTGCCCAGGAAGGGAATGTTGGCCACTGGCCTATAATTGTTAACATCCTCTGGGTCCAGGTTAGGTTTTTTCAAGAGTGGTCTTATTACCGCCTCTTTTAAAGCGGCAGGCACCACTCCCTCTCTCAAGGAGGAATTTACAACCTCCTGGACCCAGCCAGACATCCCCTCCTTGTTTGATTTAATAAGCCATGAAGGGCAAGGGTCGAGCACACAAGTGGTCGATCGGACTTGGCCAAGCACCTTCTCCACATCCTCAGGCCTCAGTAACTGAAACTCATCCAATAAAACTGGACCAGACGGTGCTCTGAACGCCTCTACCAATGGAACTGCTTTAATGGTGGTGTCCAATTCATGACGAATCTGAGCGACTTTATCTTCAAAGTGCTGTGCAAACTCGTCACAGCGTGCTACCGAGGGTTCCACCATCTCTCTCCCTGGCCCAGAATGTAACAGACCGCGAACCACTCGGAACATCTCCGCTGGACGACACTGAGAAGATGCAATGAACTGTCTCTTTTCCACCCTCACCGCCACAAAGTAGGCTTGATAGTGGGCTCTTACCTGTGTTCGGTCAGACTCAGCATGAGTTTTCCTCCACCTGCATTCTAGCTGTCTCCCCTCTTGCTTCATTTCCCTCAGCTCAGGTGTATACCAAGGAGCTGGCCAGGCTCTGCTGAGAGGGAGAGGGCGCTTGAGCGCGATCGTGTCAACCGCCCAAGTCATCTCTGCATTCCACAGAGCGACCTGGGCTTCGACAGGAGCACCAGCCATACCAGCAGGAAAATCCCCCAGAGCCCTCTGGAATCCATCAGAATCCATTAATCTCCGGGGGTGGACCATTTTAATAGGTCCCCCACCCTTGCAGAGGGGGAAGGCTGCCAGGAGTCTAAACCTCAGCAGGAAGTGATCTGTCCATGACAAAGGGACAGATGTTAATTCCTCCACTTTCAGATCACCATCCTCCTGCCCAGTCGAGAAAACCAGATCAAGCGTGTGTCCTTTTATATGCATTGGGCCGATAACATGTTGGGACAGCCCCATGGTTGTCATGGTGGCCATGAAGTCCTGAGCCGCCCTGGATACAGCGGCCTTGGCATGGAAGTTGAGATCCCCCAGGACCATCATCCTAGGGGTCCTCAACACCAAGTCCGAGACCACCTCCATCAGCTCAGACAGGGAGTCTGATGGGCAGCGGGGTGGGCGGTACACCAACACAATCCCTAATCTGTCCTGGGTACCCAACACAAGGTATAAACACTCAAGATCTGCACTCGAATGAGAAGGAAGCCTGGAGATGGAGATTGAATTCCTATAGACCACGGCAACCCCTCCTCCCCGACTCTCAAGTCGGTGTTGGTGCTGCACCGAGTACGTAGGAGGGCACAGCTGGGAGAGAGTGACCCCTCCCAGTTCCCCCACCCAGGTCTCAGTAATACATACCAGGTCAGCCCCCTCATCCACAATCAAATCATGGATGAGGGAGATTTTATTTTGGGCCGACCCGGCATTCAGCAGCAGCACCACCAGACCTGAGGGCAGACTGGTAAGGCTGCCAGGAACCATCAGGTTGGGGGAAGAACCAGAAGAGGGGACAGCTGTAAGGTGTCTAGCCCCTCTTCTCCTCAGCTGGCCTGTTAATCCCCCAACGCCATACCTCCTCCTGCCCGTGACCACAGTTATGGTGGCACCTCCCCGACTCCCTGAGTTGCCCAATAGTCCTCCCAGGCACATATTAAAATGTTGGGGTATAAAATGTTCAACAGTATAAAAGAATATAAAAGATAAAAGAGATAAAAGAGAACAGCAGCTAAGAAGGAGCAGATAAAGCCCACGTTTGCCCCTTTCTCCCTCGTCTTTAAAGCTGCTACCCTCTGCTGCTGCTATTTGCTGCTGGTATCTGTGGCTGCTGGTGTCTCTGGAGATGCAGGTGGGTGGGTCTTCAGGTCCTCTTCTACGCGACTCCAAGTGCGACGCGAAGTGCGCACTTAGCGTCGCACTTGGTGCGACACCGAGGCACACGCTGAGGCGCTGCCTCTGGCAGCCCCGCCTTAAGTACCCATTTGGAGGGGGCAGGAGCAGGCTCAGGATCCACCTGGTGCAGCTGCTGGCTGGTCCTCCTTCCCCAGGCTCCAGGTTTAGGGGGGAAAGAGAGAACATTAAATTATGTATAGTGTGAAGACAATAAACTTGGAGTCACTCTGTGAAATAGATTGGCATTAGATTCCATATGAGACAAAAGAAAGTACTTCTCCACACAGTTAATATATGGAATTTGCTTCCACAACCCGTGGTTAGAGTGATTGGCTTAGGTGGTTTTAAAATAGGGATGGCCATCACGGGAAAATCCAGCCCATTTTAAGCTCGCTGGAGTTCCCCGGAGCCCCTGGCTTGGCTTGCATTTGCGAGCTGAGCTGTGGGCTTTTTCCCGAAATGCGGGAACTCTTCTCAGATTTTTTTTCTTAAATTGACATTTATGCAAATTGCAGCTGCAATTTGCCCAAATTTCAGCTGTAATTTGCTTAAATTGCGGCCTGGGCAGATTCCTCCAACATCCCTACTTTAAAATGGGGTTAGATAGATTCACCTATTAGTAGCCATTAACTGAGTTAGCTAGATGGAAATCCAGTGCTTAGAAGCAGTACACTGTGAAATAATGGGTTGGGAGGTGGAGGCAAACAGTGGGGCAGGTCTATTGCCATAATTCCCACCTTTTAGGCTTCCCTGAATCAACTGGAGACAGATGTAAACAGGAAGCTGAACTAGATATACCTTTGGTCTAATCCAGCAGGGCTCTTTGTAGGCGCTTATGACTCATATGTGCATAATGGGGGCCACCAAGGCAGCAGTGAAAGGCTGTTTTTCCCACGTGGTTTGCTTTGTGTGTGTCATTTATGTGAGTGTGTCGTAACTCGTGGAAGGGACAAGAGGAGCACTTCTATTAAAGTTTAGCACCCTTCAGCTAGATATGGAAATGGCATCAAATGGGGTGAATTTGGTTCTAGTCATGTGAGTAACCAGTGTATGATCAAGGCAAGCATTAAGTGCAATCTTTGTCTGAGTCAATATAGCCCAATTATTGATATAAACTCACTGGATCTGTTTTCTTGTTCTGTATGTCTGAGTAACCTAGTAGAAGAAATTAATAACTGCACAGAAGCTGAGTTCATCTTGCCCACCCACCAGTACAGTGAGTCACTGTTGCTACTGGCTGTGTAATGAATTCATTATCCTAGCACTGAATCCAGAATGATTGTATACAGTCTATCTCATCACTGAGACCAGGAGGCATAACCATTGTGGGTGGGGATATGGGCCGAATTTCCAGCCATATTAGGCTGTGGGATGTGTTTGACAACCCCAAGTTAACCCATGGTTTGTTCTTGGGTTAACTTGGGGTTGTTTAACCCACAAAAAAACCCTGTTCAGACATCATGGAAACAACCTACGAAGGCCGCATTCATAGGTTCTTCCAGGAAACTGGAAGCAGCTTGTGTGTGGCTCGCGTGCAGCATGCATCCCGACAGTTTGTGGGTTAATTAACCCATGAATTTCCACTGGATGCTGCCGTTACACCCAAACAGGGCCAATGAGTGTAGTATATGGTTAGGTTCATAGCATATCATAAATTCCATTTTGTTGTGGTTATACCACTTCAAGAGCACTGGAGTAGATTTTTTCTGATTTTTCAAAACAAAATTCTGTACCTGTGTGTACCAAAACAAAAACCAATTAACAAAACCATTACGAAACACTGCAGGGGTCTGTTGGACCCAGGAGTAAATTTTAGCCTAGGGGTTTAATTATTCTCCAAGTCGGCTTTATTTTAACCCAAAAGTTAACACACTCCTAAACGCTTGGGATGTTCTTTTGAAAAAATCGTCTGTTAGGCTGTTTGGGTAATCACTATAAGCCCAGTATTTCACCTGGGATTTGTTTGTTTGTTTTTTCTTCTTATTTCTCCCCCAGGGCATCCTGAAAACCCAATGAGGATAGCCTAATGAATGTTTAAAAAATGTTGTGGGATCCAATGCACTCAGTAGGTTTTTTGTTTTATTGGAATGTAATTCCAATAAAATCATTTTAATGTTAAACTGGAGTCGCTATTTAAATCAATCATATCTTTATTTTCAGCTAGGACTGTAAAAGGGGTTATTGGACCCCAGCAGCAGATTGATAGTTAAAACAAGTGGTGTTAAGAGGTCAGGGCATGTTTAGCCTTGAGAAGAGAAGACTGAGGGGAGATGTGAGAGCGCTCTTCAAGTACTTGAAAGGTTGTCACAGAGAGGAAGGCCAGGATCTCTTCTCGATCATCCCAGAGTGCAGGACATGGAATAATGGGCTCAAGTGACAGGAAGCCAGATTCCAGCTGAACATCAGGAAAAAATTCCTGACTGTTATTAGAGCAATACGACAATGGAACCAATTACCTAGGGAGGTGATGGGCTCTCCCACACTGGAGGCATTCAGGATGAAGCTGGATAGCCACCTGTCAGGGATGCTTTGACTTAGATTCCTGCATTGAGCAGGGGGTTGGACTTGATGGTCTTATAGGCCCCTTCCAACCCTACTATTCTAAGATTCTAGGTAAGCATGCAAAAAATATCCATGATTTTCACTTTCAGGCAGAAAAATGCACATTTGCAGTTATAGATCAGTATTCTGAATATAGCAACATTTTGCAAAATGTTGAGCCTAATTCATAGAGAGGGGTATGATAGTCTGGTTGCTTGAGCCATAACCTGGCACCTTTTGCCATAGCAGATGAGTACCTTTTTAACAGTGAACTAGATTCATAATAATCCAGCACCCAGTGTAAAAGAAAGCTGATTAAGAAAAACAACAACCAAGATCTGACAAGGTCAATTCCAAAACAGAAACCATATCTTTGCCTTTCAAGAGGGACCATGCATAATTAAGCCAGGTCTTTGTATCTTTCAGTGTGAAATCTCCATGTTAGAGATGCCCAAGTTGGCACTGCCCACTTAGAAATGGTTCAGAATTCAATCTTAGTATTTCCTCTCCTGGCCTTCAATAGTTATATCAGTACCAATGTTGACCATGGTTAATGCTAACCATAGGTTTGCTCTTAACAAGGATTTTAGCTGTGGTTAAAAGATTGGGAGTATTATATTTACATTGACCCAATGGGGGTCATAGATAGTTTATTGTATGCGCTACACATAAGAAATAATAATATAAGTAATGAGTAGTTGCAACTCACAATGGCCATGTTCAGACATAATGCTAAACCATGCTTTATTCTTATTAGAATGAGCCTAGTATTTCCCCAGGCTTGCACACTCCTCCCTTCCCTCTTCTCCTCCAGTGCATCCTGGAAGAGGATTTTGGAAGCTTTTGCTCCCATTTCAGACTTACCACAGCTTGTTGTCGTATCTGAACCCAGAGAAACAATGGTTAGTCTTAACTATGTGTAGTTGAAACAAGCCAACTTCAAAGCACGGGTTATGAAGCTGGCTTGGTCCAACTAACCACAGATGAGATTAACTATAGTTTAGTGTTTTGATGTAATCCTAAAATGTGGTTAACTGAAACTGGAAGCAAAAGCTTATGATCTCCTCATGGTCATATCAGAGGGGGAGGGGGAGGGGGAGTGTATGAACCCAAGGCTTGCGCACATAACAATAAACTAGGCCAATGAGCATCTATTTCTCATTATTCCAGTAAAGCTGGGACTGCTTTAGGCTCTGCAGGGTTGCTTTCCACCCCCATCCTGTCCCCAAATTTAAATTTAAAAATTTCCCATATCCTTCATGTCTCACATTTTTGTTAATAAAATGCTCCATCTTCGATCTAGTCATTCTGTTTTGAAACTGAACAGTAAACCTGCTAATGGGAACAGCCTGAGAAACAAGCATGACAAGCATCAGAACTATTCAGCCTGTATGGTTTTTATCTATTTTTTATTTGCTTCCCCTGTGTGCTCTCAGGTTTCATTTATGCATTTAGCCCTGGCTGTATTTGGAGGTGGGGGTGAGGGAGGTGATACATTATATCCTGTCGAGCAATTGAAGTTTTCTTCTGTACATTGATAAAGAAAATAACATGCACATTCTGGCAATTAAAACCAAGCAGAAGGAAAAACTGGAGCAGAGTTAGTCAGCTCTTCAAATCTGACAGGCTCTAGTTCCAAGAATAAAGACTCATCTCATTATTATTTCTAAGTTTTTTCCCCATCTCCCACAGTTTGGAACTGTTTTGGAAACCACTCTAAGTCCAGCATGACATCACCAGAGTTTGGTAGTATCTCTGTCTCCATTCTAGTTAGGCTCTTCCTGTCTTCTGTCTCTCTGCCTCTTGACGCCCTTGTCTGGGCTCTTCCTCTTTCTCCGCAACTCTTGTGGGATTTCTATTCAACTCCTTTGACTCCTTCTTCCCCAGTTCTTATTCATCTCATTTTCGCGATCTCCCTTCCCCTCCTTTCCTGGTCTGTTTTCATTCTTGAGTCCCACCTCTTCCTTGGCATCAAAAATGAAAATGAACCCTCCTTATATGAATAGAGTTTATAATTCAGATTTGCAGTAGCGTCTGGGCCTGATTTTCATTCTGTGGCTGTTAGGAGGATTAGCAAACATCCAGTTATAATCTTCAGGATGCATGCAGATTTTTTTTTGTAAGAAAATAGGCCAGAAAGGAAAGGACTAGAAGCAGAAGATAGACTAATTTGTAAGAAGTACTACTTATTTTGACTGCATATTTTATTGTGTGACTTATAGAAGCAGTGGAGGACTGAACAAGGTGGGTTAAATTGTATATCCTCTTAGCAACCCTGGAAGCAATATATCAAGGCGTTACAACGTTTGAAAGTTTGTGGCATAGGAAATCTGATTTTGGTTTCCCACTAAGCTGCTGACTCATCAAGGGCTTGGGCAAGTCTTGTCCTCAGTTACCTAACTGTCAGAGATAGGGACTGGGAAACTTTATCTGCTCATATTGAGTTAGAAACATTTTGGGTGCATAGGGATCTATTCTTTACCCGATATCATTAACCGCATTGGCTATGTATGGGAAAGAGCAGGTTGATTGTTTAAACTGAAATTGGTGGGACAGAGATAATGGTACACTCGAAAAAATTATAGGGGCCTGGATAACTAAGTAGAACATTGTCCATTCTGTATTTTGCCCCATGGGCATGTGTCCAGTGCCTGCAGCTGTCTCCCCCTGCCCCGAATTGCCAATGCTGGGGACCAAAACAGCAGGGGAAGGGCATCTCTTTTATGCCCTTCTTGCAAGCACCTAGAGAGACATCTGTTTCTAGTCCAGTATTCTCATAGAAACAGAATACTGGACTAGATGGACCTTGGTTTGATTCATGCAATTATTAAACTCCTATCCATTGCATTAAAGTGCTGGTCTCAAATGAGGTCTTGGGATACAAATCATCTAGTGACTGATCTATAGAAATAGAACCCTAGGTACCTAGCTTCCAACATCTCTTATTTACCCTGAACTATTTTCCTTTGCTCTGATGTTTCCTGTAACAGAATAATGAATGGCAGCAGGACAGCGAGATGGAATAGTAGAGTCAGAGTGAGTGGCCAGGTGGGGATTGGCAGTCAAGAAGCAGTCATTGAGAAAGTTGGGGAGGCCAGTGAGAGGAGAGAGTTGGAAAAGGACCAGGTAGAAAGGGTAGTGAACAAGACAGCTGATTGATAATGGAGTCAGATAAGTTGGTTCAGTTTATTATATAGAAACAACATTTCTTATTTGTTTTCAAATGACTGCATGTTCTAGTTTCTGTGTTCTCGATGTAAATACAATAGCTGGTTCAAATGCTCTAGTCTCACCCCATATAATTCTGGCCTTTATCTACATAGTCAAGCATATTTCAAGATAGTCCTACCGCTCTATAGATCTATAGATGGTGGCTGCAGTTTACCTTGGATATGCTTATGATGAACCTGGAGCCGGACAGGTTGGGCTACTAGATAAGTAATTACTTGGGTGTATCCAGTGACTCTGGGGTTCCAGGGGTCACTAGTGCAGAACCTCAGGGACATGACATTTCCTTACTCCATAAAGAGTGTAGTGGTTTTAGATGAAGGAGATCTACATTGGATCTACATTGCTGCTCAGCACCTGTAAAGCGAACTGGCTATCTTTGAGCCACTCCCTATCTTTCAGCCAATCCTGTGCCGCAGGTTTTTTGCAGAGGGCAAAAGTCAGATTTTGACCTGACCCGACCATTGAAATATGATGACTATTAACTCTTCATAAATAAACTATGCTAAGACCGTGCGGGATCCTACTTGTTCCTTGGAATCTTATTGCAGAATTGGGCAGGCTTTTTTAGGTGTTTGCTGGCAAAAGCTAATCTGGCCTGTCTGTTCTTGAGCGTTACCAGTGGTTTGCACCTTGTTGTGAAGCCTCTGTATTTACACTCATAAAGCCGTCTCTTGACTGTAGATGTTGACAATGACATGCCTACCTCCTCAAGAGCGTTCTTGACCTGGCTAGCTGTTGTGAAAGGGTTCCTCTTCACATTCTGCAGTCATCTACTTTTGTTGTCTTCCGTGGTCTTCCAGGCCTTTTGCTGTTGCTGAGCTTGCCAGTTAAGTCCTTCTTTTTCAGGATGCTCCAAACTGTTGTGTTGGCCACTCCCAATGTTTTTGCTATCTCTCTGATGGGTTCATGTTGTTTCCTCAGCCTAATGATGGCCTCCTTCACTCGCATGGACACCTCTTTGGACCTCATGTTGGGAGTTCCAGTGAACAGCTACCAAATGCAAATGTAACACTCAGAACCAGCTCCAGGCCTTTTATCTGCTTGATTGGTCATAGGTAGGGATGGCGGAGAATTTCTCCCCGAAACTTCGGGGGGCCGAGTGCCAACGTGTTCGGCCCCCCGAAGAAGTTTCGGGGAGAAATTCTCTGCACCCCCCCACACCCCGCACCCCCCCCGGGATGGGACTTACCTTTCCCGAATGTCCCTCCCGGCGGCGGGTCCCGGCGGCGGTTCATCGGGTCTTCGTCAGGGGCAGGAGCGGCAGCCGGTCTTTCGACTGGCTGCCGCCGCCGCCATTCCAATAAAAGTAAAAAAAACAAAAACAAAAACAACGCCCCCGTGATAGGCTACGTGACGATTAACGTAGCCTATCACGGCTAGATCTGCAAAGTCAGCCATGATAGGCTACGTAAATCGTCACGTAGCCTATCACAGGTGACTTTAAAAAAAAAAAAAAGCGCGTACGGCTAATGGCGGCCCCCATAGGGAGCCGCCATTCACGTTCCTTATTTGGTCGCTGTAGTCTACGTAAATCTTTACGTAGACTACGGCGAAAATAAGGGCAACGCTATTTGCGTTGCCCTTATTTTCGCCGTAGTCTATGTAAAGATTTACGTAGACTACAGCGACCAAATAAGGAATGCGAATGGCGGCTCCCTATGGGGGCCGCCATTTGCGTACGCGCTTTTTTTTTTCTAAAGTCACCCGTGATAGGCTACGTGACAATTTACGTAGCCTATCACGGCTGACTTTGCAGATCTAGCCGTGATAGGCTACGTTAATCGTCACGTAGCCTATCACGGGGGCATTTTTTTTTTAAAAAAAACTTTTTATTTCGCGGCTGGGCGAGGCGAGGCGCCTCCTCCCAGGCCTGAATTTCGGCCAGGCGAGGCGGGAAGCCTCCCCCCCGGCCTGAATTTTGGCCGGGCGAGGCGGGAAGCCTCCCTCCCCCCCGGCCTGAACTTCGCGGGGAGAGCAGCGAAGCGCCTCCCCCCCACTGCAAAAAGCTGCTAGACCAGGTAAGTGGCTTTCATGCACTCCTAGTCATAGGGTACCCAGGAAACAGGCCACAGCTGGCCATGCAGCTGCTTGTCAGTCATTCGTTCCATTACTTATGAGCCAGCAATGATGGGGGTGTGTGCATGCCACTGGCAGTCCTTCCTGAATGGTTAGTGCCCCATTTTTGTCAAACCCCTTGAATTACAGCTGAAAGTCCTGACTTCGCTCCCATTTGGGTGTGTTTCCTTTCAACTTCAATGTGATGGTGTACAGAGGCCAACTGCCAAAACAGTTATCTTTGTTCCAATATTTCTGGCCCTGACTGTAGCTGTAATGATAGCTAACCTCCGACAGGAGATGGCACATTAAGAAGAAGAATGAACTTTAACACTTCAAGAAATAACCATAATGTTATATGGAAAATTAGAACAAATATAGTTTAAGCCACTGAAGCAAAATGAGTGTCAGACCCCCGCTAGAGGAGTCCACCTCAGAGAAGGAGCTAGAGCTCCCAGAAATGGACAACATCAAGGAACAGCTCATGCCAGGAGACCCAGGGGAACTTGGGCCATCAGGAGGGTTGGCTATGGGTCCATCCTCACAAGAGGAGGGGAACTCCACCTCTGAGATAGAGGCTGAGTGACCACCTAGCCCCTGAGAAGGTTTTCGTCTCAAGAAGCAGGTCAGTAGGACTCCTATGAGAAGGAGTGCTCTATTGCAAAGGAGGGCTCCTTGAGAGTAAAGGCCTTCTCATGAATAAGACCATCCTCATGAATAGGATGTTTGCCAGGGGGCCTGTGATGAAGTAGAGCTGAGCCCCAAGGGCGGTCTGGAATCTCTGTCTATATAAGCTTTCAATTAGAGCTTACTAGCTGCTGGACCAACATCTTATTACCAATTTCAGTGCTTTGTACCATTGTTTCTCTAACCTTGCTGTGTGATTGAACCTCTGTGCTGCTGACTTTTGGACTTCTGCTTGACTCTGCTTCTTAGACTTGTGTTTGACAACTCATGTGTGTTTGGACCTTCGCTGTGTCTCAGACCTTTTTTTTGGAACTCACCCTCTTGCCTGGTAATACTGTGCCTTTGACCGTTGCCTGTTTCCTGACTACTCCTGCTTTGAATTGCACTTTTGCTGAAGTGATCCCTCTGTGCTTGGCTATTTACCTGTTTATTGGCTTGCCTTTGGATTTGCCCCTTAATTTGCCCTCATGCTGAATCTGACCCAGCCAAAACAGGACAACTAGCAAGATATCATAACACCAACAAGAAAAAAGAAACTTTTGTTCTGAGGATAAACTTTTGTGATGTAAACTGAAATAAAAACATATTCAGATACATAGGCAACTTAAGACACCCATAGAGTGTCTATAAGTATTCCAGTTATAAAAATAGCATGTATAAAATTAGGAGAACACTTGGGGGGTTGTGATTGTGTGTGTGTGGTCCCCTCTAAGCTTGTTGTCTCCCTCTCCCCCTATCCTAATGAACTTAGTACTATTACACTACTAAGCCATTTTACCAAGCCTCCATCCATACTATGTGGTAGTGTCAGAAGGTCTGGGATTTACATCAAGGGGTTTATATAAAGGAAGGTTCTCATAGCTTGCAATTGTTTGGGTTGAGGATCTCCCTAGAGCAGTGATACAGAACTTTTTCCAGCCCAAGGACCCAATCCCATTTTAGAGGAGCCAAAATTCCAGGGACCACATTCCAGTGGTGGACAGGGGTGAAGGAAAAGGGGCAGGGCCAACCGCACCCCCTGCAAAATACCAGTGTATTGTAGCTTAAAACTCTTATCCCTAGTAATTGAGCCGTAGTGGCATTTCAATCTTTTAGAATGGGGGAAATGCACAAAGGCCAGGAAAGCCCCAAATGATTGGTGATTGTGGGAAAGGAGGTGGGACACGGAGAAGTGGGTGTGACCTTCCGGGGAATCCTAGAGATCCAAATTAGTACCCCTGGGGGCCTGGATTTGTCCCCTGCATCCCTGCCCCACAGTATGGTTTGAGACATATCCTAATGAAACTTGAGGACCGCTTCTCTGCTGATTCTCAACGTCTGTGAAATTAATCTTTCTATCTAAGGCAGGGGTGGGCAACACACGAGGCACATAGGCTCTGTGCAGCCCCCACTGCCCTTGGAGTCCACCGAATTTGTGACAGCAGTGGCAAAAGAAAGACTGGTAGTTTGTCGCCAGGATTTGGTGGAACAGCGGTGGCAAAAAGGGGCCTATTTAGCGATAAGACCCTTTTATGCTGCAGTGCTGTCGAAGTTCGGCGGCAAACTGCTGAGTTTTCCCTCTGGCCCTGCTGCGGTGCTGCTGACTTTCAGTGGTGAATTCAGTGATGGGGTGCGCCCCCTGTTGGGTTGGGGGAGGCAAAACTGGTCCTGGAAATTGTCCTGATCTACGGCGTATATTGAGCGCTGCCGCTGTTGGTGCCATGGGTGGGGCTTCAGTGACAGCGGCGTAGGCTTCCTCTTCCCATTGCTCACACAGGCACTGCCCATATTACCTTTGATCCCACATGTGTATCAGTCACACCGGCGAAGGGCCAAACCAGACAATCTGGCAGCAACTTCCCTCCAGCTTTGCGCTCTCTCCTCTCTCTCTCTCTCTCTCTCACACACACACACACACACACTTTGTGTCATTTAGTCTGGCCCTGAGAGGCAATGTATGTGGAAATTGCATTGGCAGTATTCAGATGCTGCCTGCCCCTCTCCCCACCATATAATTCAGTCAACATAGTTGTTGCCAAATTTCTCTATAGCTTCCTGAGGACTACGTTTTTATGTTGTGTTGAAACTGGAATTTTCAACTGCTGACCATATTTGATAACTGTAACAGTGAAGATCAAACAGAAAAATCAGTAAAGAATATATTTAAATGCAGCCTTGGCTTTTTTTCCACCTAAAATTTCCTGTCAAGGTGTTTATTGCAAATTGGTAATTGCATGCTGTACTCTTTGCCAGTTCCCATTGCTTCCGTCATACATGCCATCCCCTTGACTTATATTTACATGTATCTATAAATGTCTGCCCATTTTGTTTTCCCATTATTTGTAATAATTAAAACTTCTACTTTATTTTCTAGTCAGATTCCAGAGACCTTTTAATCACACATTATTATTCAGATAGATTTCCATTGCATAAGGCCCTTCTTTGGGTTTATGTTGAGGAGGGACTAGGGAAGATAGTCCCTAGCCTTTGGGGAAGAGAAGTTGGGATCTTATGTGTTGTTTTTGTTTTGTTTGTATTCTCTTTTGTTTGGTCGCTGTTGCATGTGCTTCCCCCAACTCCTTTAACTGTATGTCCCATCTTCTTAACTAAGTATACAGGAAAAGGACAGAAATGGTGGAAGGTTCTTTCCCATCCCCCCATACAATACCACAACCCTTCTGGTGGTTTTATGACAGGAACGTAATATCTGTCTATAAAACCAGTGACATCAAAGACCCCAATCACTTGTAGGTAATATCTGTAACAGAAAGCAAGATTAATACACACTTTTAAATAATACCAGTTAAAAAGCTGGGGACAGATTTGATTTAAAGGAAATGTACAGTGACCAAGAACATGTAATAATAGATGCATTAATTATAAAACAAGCAGAAATTAATGTCTGATTACTTACCATCAGAAGTATCAATTATTATTAAGGCGCTAGACTGTGTTTCCCATAGCTAGTTAATTTAACTTTGCATTAATGTAGTGTATACTCAATTATAATCAGAAAGTTTTAGAAGTTGAAGAGAAAAGGTGCAGTATTAAAATTATAATACTTTAGGGCGCAGTCCTGTGGGATGTGCCCTGGGTATCATAGAATAGTAGGGTTGGAAGGGGCCTACAAGGCCATCGAACTTGGAGGCTTACAAGTATCCTGTGGAAAGTGGGAGGCGCCTTGTGCTTCGGGGAAGGGGAAGGAAGGAGGCTGGGGTGGCTATAGGATTTCTTGTATGGTCGCTGCCCTAGTCTCCTCCCCTCCCCACCCCCAGGAATGCCTCCCTTTTCCCTTCTCCACACTCCATTTTGTGAGCATGGAGAGGTAGCTGGCGTGATTCTGTCCATGCTGGCTATAGGGGGGTGGGGCGGGGGAACATCATTTCCTGACTCCCAGCTTTGAGCCCTGTCTATGAGCTCAGAGCCAGGAAACTGAGCAATCCTCTCTCCCCCCCCCCCCCCGCAATCTAGGTGACATAGGTTTGCTCCCTCCATCTTCCCAGGAAAAAAATGTAAAGGAACATAATTTTATGATGTTTTAAACTAACTATTGACAGTGTAGTATGCAGAGAGTCCAAGATGAGTGCATAGTCAAGATGAACAAAACCAGTCAGATTTTATATTTGCATTGCTATGAAAGATTTATGGCCTGTTGTAGAGTAGATTTTATAGCTTTAATTGAAATCAGCCACATTTTCCTTTTTTGTATTGGTGAGGTATAAATTATTTGTAGATGTGCCTATAGTGAGCTGCAACATAGGAAAAATATTGGAGATTTTAATTTCCACATCTTGAGAGAATTTTTGTCTAAATGAGTTTTACCATGACAATGAGATTAACCATATAAAACTTTTAAGAAACACTTAAAATATTAAACTAGTACCAAAAAAAAAGGCATAAAAGCATCATCCTTTCTTAATGAAGAACCCTTTCTGGTAAAACCTAATTCTAGGTTATAAATGTCTGGGTGTTATCAGCTGTATACATATTTAGGATTTTAAAGTGATCCCATATAGGTGCATTTTAAGGGCTGAAAATTACCACCGGAAGGCTTGTGAATAGGTTTAGAATCCATGGTAACTTCAGATGATCAGTATCCCAACATCCAAAAACACAGACAGCTATAGACAATGTATCCAATGACATTTTGATAAAATATTCCAAAAACAAGATAATGTTGCAATTCATATAACAATTACATAATTATAGTATAAAAAAAATTAGGCTTAATGCGAAAGAAAAGAGCTCAACCTTAATGTAATCCTCATGTCACCCGTCGCTAGATTCAAAATATGGAGAACATGGCTGGTAAATATATCCCACAGTTAATGGATAATGCTTATATCTTCATACGAACTGCATGACAGTTTAAGAACATAAAAACATAAGAAGAGCCATGCTGTATCAGACCAAACGTCCATCTAGTCCAGCATTCTGTTCATACAGTGCCAACCAGCTGTCGACTAGGAACTCACAAGCAGGACATGAGCCCAACAGCACCTTCCTACCCATGTTCCCCAGCAACTATACATAGGTTCACTGCCTCTGGTACTGGAGGTAGAATATAGCCATCAAGACTATTAGCCATTGACAGCCTTTTCATCCAGGAATTTGTATTTTTTTTAAAGGTCTTTAAAAAGACCTTTTAAAGCCATCCAAATTGGCTCTACATCCTGTGGTAGTGAATTCCATAGTTTGTCTATGCGCTGTGTGAAGAAGTCCTTCCTCTGTCCTGAATCTCCCACCAATCATCTTCATGGGATGACCCTGGGTTCTAGAATTTTGAGAGAGGGAGAAAAATCTCTCCCTATCCACATTCTCCACACCATGCATAATTTTGTATACCTCCATCATGTCTCCCCTTACCCTCCTTTTTTCCAAGCTAAACAATCCCAGCTGTTGTAACCGTCTCTCATGGAAAGACGCTCCAGCCCCTTGATTGTTTTAATTGCCCTTTTCTGCACCTTTTCCTGCTCTACAATATCTTTTTTTTAGTTGTGGTGACCAGAACTGTACACAGTATTCCAAGTGTGGTCACACCACAGATTTGTATAAGGGCAGTATGATATTGGCAGTTTTATTTTCAATTCCTTTTCTAATTATGCCTAACATGGAGTTTGCCTCTTTTACAGCAGCTGCACACTGGGTTGACATTTTCATTGAGCTGTCCACCACAACCCCAAGATCTCTTTCTTGGTCAGTCACCGCTAGCTCAGATCCCATCAGGTTATACTTGAAGTTGAGATATTCATTTATTTATTTCTATACTGCCCAATAGCCAAAGCTCTCAGGGCGGTTCACAAAAATTAAAACTGCAAAGCGCAGCATAACACAATATATAATATGAAAGCTTAAAACCACAAAATAACAGTACAACCAGAATAAAACCTAGCAGCAATGCGGAGATTTAAAAAACAGATTTAAAACACCAGAGCTAAAAGACTAGGAAGCTAATATGCTAAAATACTGGGAGAACAAAAAGGTCATCACCTGGAGCTGGAAGGAGTATAACGTAGGCACCAGGTGAACCTCTCTAGGGAGCTCATTCCACAGCCAGGGTGCCACAGCAGAAAAGGCCCTCTTTTTGGTAGCTACCTGCCTCAGTTACTTTGGCAGGGGCTCATGGATTTTTTTGCCCCAATGTGCATCACGTTACACTTGCTTACATTGAACCGCATTTGCCATTTCAGTGCCCATTCTCCCAGTCTGGAGAAATCGTTCTGGAACTCTTCACAATCCCTTTTTGTTTTAACCACCCTAAATAATTTGGTGTCATCCGCAAACATGGCCACTTCACTACTCACTCCTAATTCCAGATCATTTATGAACAGTTTGAAAAGCGTTGGTCCTAATACAGATCCCTGTGGGACCCTACTATTTACTTCCCTCCATTGGGAGAATTTACCATTTATCCCTACTCTCTTCTTTTTGTTCTTTAACCAGTTACTGATTCATTAGAGGACCTCTCCTCTTATTCCATGACTGCTAAGTTTGCTCAGGAGTCTTTGGTGAAGGACTTTGTCAAAAGCCTTTTGGAAGTCCAAGTAAACAGTGTATACCAGATCACCCCTGTCTACATGTTTATTGACACTTTCAAAGAACTCTATGAGGTTAGTGAGACAGGACTTACTTTTGCGTGTTGATTCTTTTTCAGCAGGGCTTGTCCTTCTATATGCATACTAATTTTATCTTTAATAATGCCTTCAACCAATTTATCCAGAACAGATGTTAAGCTAACTGGCCTGTAATTTAAAAGGAAAGTTTTGTGTTAAAGTGGTGGATAGGAGTTATGCATCTCTCTAAGATCAGATATGAGTCATAAGTAAATACAGCAATAATATGAGATCTTCAAACTGCTCAAGGAATCTGCCTGTGAACCAGATGAATATGGTGCTACAATGTACAATTGGTTATGTATGGTACCGGAAATTCTTGCTTTGGAAAGGTAAGTCTATGTACATATACCTGTTTTGTCTGCCTCAGTTTTTGTTTAAGTTTGGCCCATTAAAAATGTGTCACAATTACCAATGTTGCATGGTCCCATTCCCTTCAAAAATAAGAAATCAGAACTGTTGAATCAGGGAAGCAAAGATAAAGCAAAGGGCAGTACTACATATGATTGATGATGGGTCAATCACATCTGAAGCCACATGACAAGGTATCTGGTATTTCAGTACTTAAAAAACACACACCTGTATTAAATTTTCATGTGAGTAATACAAATTCATACATATAGCAAGGAAATACATGTGGCATGTTACAGTTTGATGAATGTGGCACAGATCATTAATGACTGAATTAAATTCCAAGTTCATTTATCTAAAGGAGCCCTTCCATGTATGTAGTTCCATGTGATGTTTTTGGTATTTTTTCGATGACCTCATTTCTGATGCAATCCATAAAGCAATAACAGGTACTGGTAAAAAGGTCTGAGTCCTGCTGCCCTCTAAGTATTCTAACCTTGCTGGTAAGATTTTCAGTCAGAGCAATTGACCATAAATGACTGTACCCCTGATCTAGGCTTAGAAATTTGTATTTCAGTACTTTCAAGTAAAGCATTTTTGCAGAAACTTCTATAATCTTCTATAAGTGACTGTAGAAAAGCAAAAGGCATGGGGGCTGCTTTAGTGCTTCACCGTGCTACCTATTGACACAAGCAGAACAGAGCACAATGACATCTTTTGCATATACACTGTTCTGGGAAAGACTTGTTGGAGCTTTTACTTCCCTTACTAGTTGTTTATACTTCTTCATAAGGAAGCCCTCCTGTTACATTGAAACCAATATTAAAAGCTTAGGTACAGTAAATTTCAGACATTGTTAAAACATCTGAAAGAAACTAGAGCTGTAAGAGCTTACGTCTCTAGAAATTCAGAAAATAGTTCTGTCAGTACCAACAGAATGGCTAGTGTGAATGTCCACACATAAATATCAGAACGTTGATAATGATACCTATTAAAATACTTTTAAACTGGCTTATAAAGGGGGGACCTTAATTTTATGAAGAAGGGAGTCCAGTAATGCTCAGGATACATAACATTCTTGTACATTGTTGGACATTGTACTTTGTGCACCTTAATTACATCAGTCTGGCTGTAGACAGATCGTAACTTTGCCTATATGAAGCTCAGGCTGAGGTTTAGTCCCTGGCATCTCCAGTTCAAAAGGACCAGATAGCAGGTGATGCAAAAGACCTCTGCCAGAAACCAGAATAGGCACTACTGGGCTAGATGGATGAACAGTCTGACCTGGTATAAAGAGCTTCCTATGAGCAGTAGAACAAGTGGCTGCTCATGCTGTTCCTTTTGTTTTTAAAGGATGGTGTCCAAATTCATGAACATTGGTCAGGAAATTATTACAAGACAAAAGAAAGCCAGAGAGCTGGAAGAAAGAAACCAAGGAAGAAGCTTAGGATGCAGGCTGTGGACCAACCACATACATGACATGAGGCAATGCATGTATGTGGGTGGTGGAGTTGTGCAATATCATGGATGCTTGGATAGCCTATACGCCAGCCTTCCCCACCCTGGAATGCTCCAATGACTTGGACTACAGCTCCCAACATCCCCAACCAACATGGCAAATAGGCATAATTGTTGGGGAGATGTAGTCCAACACATCTGGAGGGTACCAGGTTGGGGAAGGCTGGCCTACAGAAAGTAGTCTATATTTTGATGCAGAACAGTAGAGGGCTGTCTCTATGGGTATATATACATACACACATGCACGCACAGTTCATATGTATGCATTGAAACTGATATATTCAAATCTGTGTAGCTACATTTTTTTTCTTGGTTTTGTTGCCCTCTTTTGTTGAAATTTAATAATAAAAAATAACAGAAGAAGAAGAAGAAGAAGAAAGCATGTGTATCCGAGTAGTGGTTGTTAGCAATAATAATGTGTGTGGTTTTCGAAGATTAGATTACATTTGTTTCCTATAGGAATGAAAACTAACAGTCTACTTGAAAGTTAGCTTCTAATTTGAAGATGACTGTCTCTCTTCAGACATTGCAGAGAAGTTTTAAACTTGAGCAAGATGTCCCCTTTGGTTGAAAAAAAATCAGTACAGTAATGTCTTGGTAATTTTTATTTGTTGAAATTACAACAATCTAGCTTTCAGAGGTGCCATTTGCTCCAGAGTATGTCAATGAGCCTTCCCTTGGACATTTATTTATTTATAAAGTTTATACGCTGCTTAGGATAAAAAGCAGTTTACACTAAATTACATATGTAATACAATATAACATAATATAACAATAATAAATAATTAAAAAAATTACAGCAAAACAACAACAATCAGAGCAGAGTCACAGTCACAGTAAAACAGAGCAGTGTCACAGTCCATTACAGGCCAGGGATAGCCCATTAAACAGATTGGTTTACATGGTTAAGTTTGATGTCTGTCCCAGCAAAAAGGGATTCTGCGGGAAGTTTGTGTCCTGGATCTCTGCTGGGATCAAATCCACCTATCGAATTACAATTTCAAACTGAACATAGATGTAACTGAAAAGGACTTTTTTTAATTGGTCCAGCACATAATTTGGAATGTAATTACTTACACCTGAAATAGTTTTTCTCCTGTACAACAGGTGTACTTTTCCTTTAAGACTTGGGGGGTGAGGGGTGGGAATGGAACCAGGAAACAAGTGCTTCTGCCTACCTGCAAATGGATTGGTATCTTTTTTCTGAATTTATTTTAGATATTTCTATCCCACTCTTCACTTTTCCTAGAATGACTTACAGTAAAATATAAGCAAGCAATACAGAATAAACAATGATGAAAAAATCAAGTAGCAGTTAAGAGTACAGCATTAAAAAGATAAGACACTAGAGATGAAAACAAGCAATTAAAGTGCCTGGAGAAATAAAAGGTCTCTGCCTCTGCTCTGGAATGACATCAAAGTAAGCACCAGGTGACCCTCTCTAGGGAGAGAATGTTCTGTATCGAGGTGTACCCAAGCAAGGATCTCTGAATATCACCTTAAGGTATGTGTAGGGTAATGTGGAGAAAGGACTCCCATCAGGTATGCTGGTCCTAAGCTGTGAAGGGCTTTAAAGGTAAGCATCAACACTTTGAATTGAGTCCAGAAACGAACCAGTGCAGATGTTTCTGCATTGATGAGATGTATTCCCAGTGCCCAGTTTCAGTTGTTCACACAGTAGTATTATATACTAAGTCCAATCTTCAAAGGTAATCCCGTATATAACACATTACAGTTGTCAAACCTGAAAGTTACCAGGGCACTGATAACTGAAGCTAGACTAACTGTGTTCAGGAAGAATCAAAGTTGGCCCACCAGCCACATCTGATGAAAAGTGTTTTATGCCATGGAAGTCCCTTGCACCTTCAGTGATAAAGCTGGATCTAGGAGCCTCCTCAAACTGCAAACTTTTTCATTTAGGGAGAGTGCAACCCCAATTTAGAAAAGATGGAACACCACTAATATGGACAGATGAAGCACCTACCAACTCTGTCTTTCCTGGATTGAGGTTCCATTTATTGGCCCTCTCCATTTCATAACTGAGCCCAAACAATGATTTAGTACCTGCCCTACTATGCCTGATTCAGATGAAATTAACTCATGTCACTTTAAAAAGTTCACCAGCTTTTGATCTTTGGCTGTCAAAATTTGGCTATACTTGTATGTTATCTTCTATCTATGCCCTATTTTCCATTTTAAAACTTCCAGCTTTTGTTGTTTTTATGCATGTTGCTCTTGCCTATCTTATTACTATAATAGTTCTAAAGAGGCTGTTATAGTGAGAATATCATAATCCCTTTGTTGAATAAGATAGAGATGCAAATAAGTTGTATCAGTTGTACTTTGTAACCAGGTATTTATATCCATTTGGGGCCTAAACTGTCCAAGTTGGTAAGAATTACATCTGATCCTGCCCACTTTGCTTTCTCTGTCTTTGGCCCCACCCTGTGCCCTTAGTGGCTGCTGGAATGCAGCACCTGAGACTCTTACCAAATTGGAATTAAACCTTTGGGCTGAAAAAGTTTCAGCACCCCTTGTTTAGGCAGAGAGAAGCAGATTGAGCATACCAGTAGGAACCTTGACTAACTTAGGGTCAAATTACACATGTTAATAAGCTGTGTGTATCATTAGTCTGACAGCTTCTTCTCCACTGCAAATGCATCCTTTGATGGGTGGGGTTGCAGTTGGAAGTTGGAGGAAAAGATCCTTAAACTTTCATCTGTCCAGCACTTTTGCCTTATCCCTCTGTGCCATCAGTTTTCTTACTGCTGGGGTTCTAGAACATTTTTCCATTATATGGTGAAGGGGAAAGTGGTTTGGGTAGGGGAAGTTTTAGGGAGAAAGCACCCAGAACTATGGGGGTGGGGGTTTTCCTTCTCAAATATGCTTTTCTGTGGAAGAAGTAGCTGTCAGGCTAGTGTTGCATGTATTTGCATTGTAGTTTGTTCTGTAGAGTGCAATCCTATGCAATTTCCCCGATATTTGTTGGGAGACAAATTCTGCAAAACATGGCCCCTCCAGGAAATTCCCGACTTGTGTGGCGGATAACTTCCTCCTACAGAAAGTAGAGGAAGGAACTAGAGGATCGGCTATCCTTGACTTGATCCTAACCAACAGAGATGACTTAGTGGATAAAGTAGCAGTTACAGGAAGTCTGGGGGAAAGCAACCATGTTGTACTTGAATTCTTGGTTCTAAGGGAAGCAAAAGCTGAGTGTAGTCACGCGTACCCTGGATTTTAGGAAAGCTGATTTTAATAAACTCAGAACAATGATCAGTAAGGTCCCATGGCAAGCGACTCTAACGAGAAAAGGAGTCCAAGATGGGTGGGAGCTTTTAAAAAAGGGAATTCTCAAGGCACAATGACAAACAATCCCAACAAGAAGAAAAGGTGGAAGACAACAGAAGAAGCCAATGTGGCTTCACAAAAAGCTTAGAGATGACCTGAAAACAAAAAAGCACACATATAGGAAGTGGAAAGAAGGCCAAGTAACAAAGGAAGAGTGCAGGCAGGTGGCACAGAATTTCAGGGATGGCGTCAGGAAGGCTAAAGCTGAGAATGAGCTGAGGTTAGCGAGGGATGCTAAAAGCAACAAAAAAGCTTTCTTCAGCTATGTGCATAGTAAAAGGCAGAGGAAAGAAATGGTTGTTCAGCTATTAAATAAGGATGGCAAAATGATAACAGATGACAGAGAAAAGGCAGAGGTGCTCAATTCCTACTTTGGCTCAGTCTTCTCCCAAAAGAGGGTCTATGACCTCCCTGGCAAAAGCAAAGTACAGGCTGAAGAGGCAGGATTGCAGCTTGAGATCGATGGGCATATGGTCAAGGAACACCTAATGACTTGGAATGAGTTCAAATCTCCAGGGCCAGATGAACTGCATCCTAGAGTAATAAAGGAACTGGCAAAAGAACTCTCAGAACCACTGTCTATTCTCTTTGAGAAATCATGGAGGACGGGGGAAGTGCCAGATGACTGGAGGAGGGCTAATGTTGTCCCTATCTTCGAAAAGGGTAAAAAGGAGGAACCTGGGAACTACAGACCAGTCAGTCTGACATCAATCCCTGGGAAAATTCTGGAGCAGATGATCAAGCAATCCATCTGGAAGCACCTTGACAACAATGCTGTGATTACTCGAAGCCAACATGGATTTGTCAAGAACAAATCCTGCCAGACAAATCTGATCTCATTTTTTGATCAAGTAACCTCCTTTGTGGACCGTGGGAATGCTGTAGACATCATATACCTTGACTTCAGCAAAGCTTTCAACAAAGTGCCCCATGATATCCTGATGAGCAAACTAGCTCAAAATGGGCTAGATGAAACAATGATCCGGTGGATCCACAGTTGGCTACAGAATCGGACTCAAAGAGTGCTTATCAATGGGACCTTCTCAAACTGGGGAGAGGTACGGAGTGGGGTACCGCAGGGCTCAGTGCTGGGCCCAGTGCTCTTCAACATTTGTATTACAGACTTGGAGGAGGAGGTGCAGGGAATGCTGATCAAATCTGCAGATGACACAAAATTGGGTGGGATAGCTAATACTTTGGAAGACAGAAACAAAATTCAAAGTGATCTGGATAGACTGGAGTGCTGGGCAGAAAACAACAGAATGACATTTAATAGGAAGCATAGCTTCCAAATCCCAGGAAGTACTAGTCCCCCTCTACTCAGCACTGGTTAGGTCTCATCTGGAGTACTGTGTCCAGTTCTGGGCACCACACTTTAAGAAGGATGCAGACAAACTGGAGAGGGTTCAGAGGAGGGCAACAAAGATGATCAGGGGACTGGAAACAAAGCCCTATGAAGAGAGACTGAAAGAACTGGGCATCTTTAGCCTTGAGAAGAGAAGACTGAGGGGAGATATGATAGCGCTCTTCAAGTACTTGAAAGGTTGTCACAGAGAGGAAGGCCAGGATCTCTTCTCCATCATCCCAGGGTGCAGGAGACGGAATAATGGGCTCAAGTTCCAGGAAGCCAGGTTCTGGCTGGACATCAGGAAAAACTTCCTGACTGTTAGAGCAATACGACAATGGAACCAATTACCTAGGGAGGTGGCAGGCTCTCCCACACTGGAGACGTTCAAGACGAGGCTGGACAGCCATTTGTCAGGGATGCTGTGACTTGGATTCCTGCATTGAGCAGGGGGTTGGGCTCGATGACGTTGTAGGCCCCTTCCAACCCCACTATTCTATGATTCTATGATTCTCTGTTTAGACGGGTGCCAGACTTCTGTTTAGAAAGCCATGTTTAGACAGAAGTGCTGGCTGGGGAATGCTGAGAGTTGTTGGACTTTTTTCTGTCTAAACATACATAGGATTGCACTTTTAGTCTCTCATAACTGGTACTTCCTCCCAGAACTGGCTCTGACCTTAACTGACTAGCCATAGTTTTTACTGGCATTCAGTTTTTAAAAAAGCATAATTTTAAGATGGTGTTTTAATCTTTTTATTCTTTTACTACTTTTCCTTATGTTCACTGCTCCAAAATCTGTTTTAGATGTGGTGCGGTATACAATTATTGTAAATACATAAATAAATAAAAGCATGTTGGTTCAACTACTGAATCAGCAAGTGGAGGTCAATGTGAGGTTCGAAAAGGTAGAGTGAATCTCTACAGGCAGTCTTTTTTGTTACGTTCTCCCCAGTTAGGAAACCAAATTCTAACTGACATTAATCACATGGTTTGGCCTTGAATGCACATTTTTAAGGCTAGGGGATCTTTTACCCATTGCCCCCATTCACTGTGGTCCCAATCCAGATTTGCCCCCTTGTGCTGGCTATTTCTGTAAGAAAGATTGTGCACTCAAGGACAAACCATATGATTGTCAGATGTAGCTTGACCCTAAGATAATAACTGCAAACTTTAAACAGGGATTAGCTGAAGGCCTTGTACAAGGAAGCGTGCCACAGCCACATACATGCACACCAAAAAAAGTAGAGCTGATGGAGTTTTGCTGGTTGTGCGAAGGGCTTGCTCCCAAACAGGGCAGTTTACACCTGTAAAAAGTTCCAGTTTGACCGGGGCAGGGGAAATGGTTCTGTATCTGATTAAGATGACTCAGTGCTGGACTTGAAGCCTGTGACACAGGGATCCAGCTATTCTCTGATTCCCACTAAATCTGCAAAGAAATCTTCGAAAGCCAAGACCAGGACTAAAATAGCTAAAGATACAGTGCTTGTCTTAGTGTTGAAAAGACTTTGCATTAGAACTTGCTGTGGTGAAGGAACAGAGTGGAAGAAAAGAACACTCTTCCAGCATGCTAAAATGGGAAGCTCAGTACCCATGCAGCACCCTACCTTCACGTTTAGCAACTTATGCAACCCCATTTCTTGCAAGTTATTATCTGTATACGATAAAACCAGTGACGTTGAATTGCTTTTCATTTTCCTTGGAATAACCTGTGAAGACTATGAAATTCCAAGGGGGTATATGTCATGCATATATGGGCCAACTAGAGCTGTTAGGGAGTATGAGAGAGACACAACTGTTTTGTTTTGTTTAATTAAAGAACATGGGTTTATAAGAGGTCAACCCCCCAAAGACAGTGTCGCCATCCAAACATAATGATAAACCATAGTTTATCATTACAGGAATAAGCATAAGTGAGTCTCTGGCTCACACACTCCCCCTCCCCTCATCTGGTGTGGCCCTGAGGAGGAATTTGGAAGCTCATGCTTCTGCTTATGTCTGAAACCGTACAAACTGTGGTTGCTCTTAACTATGGTTTACTAAAATAAACCAAGTTCAAACCTTGGTTTCAAACTTTGGTTTATGAAGATGGCTTGTTTCAATGAACCATAGTTAAGATTAACCTCAGTTTAGGGTTCAAATGTAATGCTAAACTGTGGTTAATTGAAAATAGAACTGAAAGCTTCTGATCTTACACCTATCTTGGGAGGCAGGACGGGTGCATGAGCCCAAGGTTCACCTAAGCTCATTCCTGTAATGATAAACCATAGTTTGCTATTCTGTCTGAACATAGCCACTTGGAGAGAGTGTCCAAAAAAGCAACATTAAACCATTTAATCAGCTGGGATGCCACATGGGATAACTGCTGAAAAAAGATTGGAGAGAAACAAACAGGCACATACACATACTTCTAATAATTTTTTTTATATGATTGGATTTGAAATAAAATATAGTGCCAACTGGGAGTACTATTCTGCAGGGAGACCTTGCTGTGCTTTGGGGGGGGGGGGCAAAAAGGTGAGTTCTCTCATACTCAAGTTGTATAGCACAGTGGAACTTAGCCTCTACATATTTTTTAAATTAAATTACCGAAAGGCAAGGGCATGAGCAAGAGGAGTTGATCGCTAGTGATGTCAAAGACGCTATCCATTAGATGCTCATGACTGTTGCACAAACACATTCCAGAGAGCAGTCACAATGGCAGACAATGCAATTGCTGGGAAAATGGCATTATCCCAGTAGCAAAATATTTTAACAATATGATGGTAAAATATGCCAACACCAGAAAAACCATTGCTTAAATATTTTACTAAAAATATTGTATGGAAAAACACTTGGAATATGCTTACTCAAACTGTTCAGATTAGACTTGCAAATAGTGAGATTTTTGAATGTTGGGTAACAGTAGTTATTCATAAAGAATTGTGAGTGTATGAAGTACTTTCGGAATTGCTCTCATTTCTTCTTATAGCAAACTTAAGGGGCAGACCACTGTTTTATAATGGGGATCATAGTTCCACAAAGATACTTTATGCACTGTTCTTTGTTTGGGGGCACAGTGCACAATGTAAATTTGGTACTGCACAGGTAGAGCCACAGCGAGGTTCTGTTGCTGCAGGAGAGTCCACTCAGAGATCCGTTACAGGTAAACAGCTCAGTTAATTTGAACTCGGTTCTCCTATGCTGAAATCCAGACCTCTATCCACTGGTCCATAGTGGCTCTCCCTGTGTCTCAGTCAGATCTTAATACAACAGAAGCTCTCTGTACAATATGAAGTAAATATTCCTATTTGCGGCTGTTCTTCCCTCAGCTTGCTGAAGCACTGCAGAGAGCAAATATCTCTTTGAATATACTGTGGCAGTGGAAACTTGGCATTTGCTTGATGTTAGGGTCTCAGGTACTTGATCAATGTGTCAACCTTAAAAGAATTCAGAAAAACTTGCCAAGCCCTAAAGAATGCATTCATATTTATTATTTTCTGTAGAATTTATTTGGTTAAAGCACAACCACTTGCAGTTTAATCCAGAGCAGTTTGGGAGGTGGAAACTTCCTTATTCAAATTCTTTTATCTTTTACTTAACCAGCAGTGAATGCCAGTAAAATCAAGGTGTGTGTGTGTGTGTGTGTGTTTGTATGTGTGTTTGAACTGTAGCAATAACAATTCTAAAGGCTTGCACAACACTTGAGACCTTCAACGTGCTATGCAGCCAACCACTGCTTGAGATTATAATAAGCAAATACAGTGAATGATTTATATATAAGAATTGATTGAATTTATGAACTGTTAGGCTTTCCTAACACTACAGAAACATGTCCTGCTGTAGTCTAGTGCCTAGTATTTTTTGAGTTTTCTGAATTTAAAGGAATAATTCACACAAATAGCAAAATATGTATTTTTTTAAAAAAGACCCAGTTGTTGATCTGTTGAGTTAGTGGCCTGGTTTGCACATAATGGCAGCAAATTGTGCATTGATTAATCCAAGATTTGCCATGGTGCATGCCACTGTATCTTTAAATATGCAACCTCCGATTAGCCCAGTCAGGAGTTGCTTCATGATGTCTGAACCCAAACACTGTGGGTTAGTCATGGGTTAAACAATCCACAGTTTACCTAGAATTAGTAGTTAGTTTAACTGTGGGTTGTTTAACCCATGATTAATCCATAGTGTCTGGGTTCAGATGTCACAGAGCAACCTCCAATTGGAGGCTGCATATTCAAAATGGCAGCAGCACGTGGAGATCTCTCAATAGACAGATAGATAGATAGATAGATAGATAGATAGAATAACCAATGCCCCTCCCACCCTTATTTGAATGTCCTTATTATGTTTATTAATAATAATGCCACATAATGTTAATATAGCTCTTATTTTATCTATTGATCTCACATTTTTCAGGCATGACCTGGAAAAATACACACACACTCAGACTTGTATGTACTGTCCCCATGACATTTCCTTGACATAGACTTCTGCTCACTCCCTTCTTCAATGGGTTACTGCTTATATTCCTTCAGCTGTTTCCCTGGCATTGTTAATAGCATTGTGTATGCTATTTGAGAGTCAACAGTCTGAACTTCCAAAAGCATCTGCTGGCTCAGAGCTACTTTATATTGCCTGATAATGAGTCTCAGAACACCGTGCACCACTTTAGGCAGTTTTTGCTCTCAATAGTTGTAGGTCATGATAGTCATTTGAAAGCAGGCTTCTCGGTTCTGCTTATCACACAGGATGCCTATAACAGCTTTTAGTGCAATTTTCCTTGAAATATGGTAAGGAGCTGAGGCAGTATGCAACTCATCCTGAGACCTCTCTCTGATGCAGTGGTGTAGCTAGGTAATTTTAGATTCTGGACTGAGTGGTCTTATAGGGGGCCCCTTTAGATGGTCATGTGTATTATTTCAGTTGTGAGGCACCCAACTGACATTTCTCTTCTGCCCTCGACCGGAATTCCATGCTTTACAACTCCTTCTACGTTCCCATTACGTTAGAACAAAAAACAACAGTAACTAAAAACCTGTTTGCCAATCCTGATTTAAAAGAAAGAAAGAACTACTCTGAGCATGTGCAGCATCACATTGTAGACTCACTTAATTCATATCCCCATAATGACTACAGCAATAATATTGTGCTTGCTTCTGCTCTCCTGATGCCTTCATCATCACTTGCCACTCCCCACGTGTCTCCCCCCGCCTTCAAAATCTATTAGTGTGAACAGGGTACATAGTCAGAGAATAAAAATTAGGTACAAGCTAAACATAATAGTGCATGACCCAGCCCCAGTTATGTCCAGTTCCTCTAAGGTGGGATTTGAATGGAAGAATCTAAAGAGCAGCATGGGCAAGAAAAAGGGCACTGCTGAGCCATGTGCTTTCTTCCCTGCTTGCCCACAATTTCTGATCTTTGATTTCTGATCTCAAAGCCCCACTGGGAGAAGATCAGCTGAGGCAAGGCTGTTTCGGACAGAAAAGCCCCAAGCAGCGGAATATTTTAGCACAGTCCTTCCATCCATACATAATGTGTTTTAAATCTCACCACATGTCATGGGGATTTGGTGGTGAACTGATTCCCGTGCAAGGATCTATGCTGTTGTGTGTAGTTTTGCTCTTCCTTTAATATCTCTCAAGCTTGGAAGGAGGACACATGTATAAAGTCAAGCACAGAAAGAGTAGCTCTGGGACACTGAGGGACAAACCAGATTGATTGCAAAGCAACATACATAGGGCCACTAGTAAAAACACACCTCGACAGTAGACATCTCTTAGGAAACTGCACTGTTGTTGGGATCCCAATATGCTAGGTTCATAAGAGGGGAAAATCTATTTCTTAAAAGAACTCCTAAGGAAGACACATGAAAGTGTAGTGCCAGAAGTAGATTTGGTTACTCCATTTGCATATGTGGCAGGGTTGATGCTTATATTACATTTTTAAGTCACAGGAGTGTTTTTAAATGGGAGTACTCCTAAGCGTAACGTAGGAAAAAGCTTGTTCACATGTCTAATTCCAAGAAAGACAAGTTGTCTGCCAAGCCACTCTGGACACTCTGCATACCTGTGACTGCCTTGGAAGTATATACATGTAAAAACTCTTCCTTCACTACTTTTTTTTGGGGGGGACAGGAATGACTTGTGAGAACCCTCACAGTATTTATACAAATTTAATGGGGAGTAACCTTCGTAGGCCTCTCGTTAGTACAGTCTTGGCATATGTTTTTCTTCTGAATGCATCTCCTTAACATATTGTCTCAAGAGCCCTGATTCAGAATAGAGAGAGGGCCAAATTTTCCATAGGTTTTAATGCATCAGCAGATAGCTGTAATCTCTCCCTCCCTGCCCCTCCCCCCCAGACTAGCATGCCACTCCTTAAAGAAGTTAAAATTAAGGTAGGCTTTAAAATGTATGAAATTTGACTTCATATTGAAAGGTATTAATTATATAATTCACAATAGGTACTTATTTCAACCTAACGTTGGTATTCACAGGTCTAGAAGGTTAACCAGATACTTTCCTTCCAGCCTTTTCATGAAGGTTCAGTTTCCTGGATCAATTTTGCATATATACAAGCCATTAAACATCAATTATTCTGTACATTTCCTAAGATCAATCAGACTCTTGAGAGCTTGAAAGTGAAATCGACTCATACAGCTGCTGTATAATGGACTAAAAGTTACAGTTTCAACTGAGAAGGTCAAAAGCTAACTATATGAATAGGAAAGGTGCATAGCAGAATTTTGGAAATATTTTGTTTCTTCGTAAATCAGAATTTCTGTGTAGGGAGGGGAAATCTCCTTTTTAAAAGATATGATTGTATGACTTTAAATGGAGATTCCATTGACAATTGCCATTTTATTTTATTTTTGCCATGTATTTAATGAGTCACTAGAACTTTTCCTGCATTTATGAGTCATTTAGTTGCCCTATACATTAAGCTGATAGTTTGGGGGATTATTAATTGTTCCAAGAACGCCTGGGTGGAGTCCTTTTTATATGGCCATATTGGTATGTAGTGCATTTGATTTGGCGCAATAGTAAACTTTTAAAATTTGGAACAGATAGCTGTCTCCTATCTTTATATGGGAACATCACAGTTTTTAGTTTTATTCTGGGGTTCTTGCCATTACAAATATAATTTATTCTTTTATATAACTGTTTTCATATGATACACTCTAAAGAGTGGATAATGATTCAGGGAGAAAGAGAATCTTTTTTTTTCAAGGCTGTCTTCCCAATTAATGAGTTTGGGAACATGTCCCAAAAAATCTTTTTTCCCCTCCAGGCTTTTTATAATGCACTCAAATTATTCACTAGTATGTCTTGTGCTTCCTTTATACAGTTTGATGCCTAAATATTTAATGGAGGTTGGAGCCTGTATAAATAGCAAATCTAATAATTTGCTCTTGGCGCCATTGGTCAATGCTAAATGTCTACTTTTGCCTCTCTTTTTTAAAATGAAGACAGTGAAAAGGATTTGGGATAATTGAAAAATTAACAGGGCAATCCTATGTATATTTACTCAGAAGTAACTCCGACTGTGTTTCATGGAGGTTACTTACAGATAAGTGTGCATAGGAATGCAGCCTAAAAGTATTGGATGGACTCCTGTGGGCCTGCAAGAACCATTTGATATCTGTGTGGTTGGAATTATACCCACTTGGATAGTCTGAGACTGGATTTTCATATTCTCTTCAGTTCATGTTTTTGCAATCTAGTTTTAGGAAGTCTGGGTTCAGTATCCTGCTGTACCATAGAGCTCTTATGTGACTTTGAATTGATTGTACAGGAGACCAAATATAAAATGGTGCCGTTGCCTGAGAATTCAATGGAACTTACTTTTGAGTAGAAATGCATAGAATTTCATTGTTAATACCTTTACATAGATATGTGGTGTAGTCAAATTTGGAATATGGCACATCGTGCTGTGCTCCATTTTAAAAAGGATATCCTAGAGCTGCAAGAAAGGGAAACCCAAAATGATAAAGGGATTGGAGCACTTTCCTTATGTGGAAAGGCTAAGTGGGGACACTATGGACATAACTTATACAATTATGCATGAAGAAAGTAGACGAAGAAAGTAGACAAAGAGATTAGATAGAGATATATTTTTCCCTAACTTTTTTACAATGAAATCACTCAGCAGCAGATTCTGCCGCCGTTTGCGTCCCTGCAGTCAGCCGTGATAGGCTACGTAAATGTTTACGTAGCCTATCACAGCTGATTTAAAAGAGGAAAAAAAATGCACGTACGCAAATGGCGGCGCCCATGGGTGCCACCATTTGCGTTCCTTATTTTGGGACGCCTTAGTCTACGTAAACATTTACGTAGACTAAGACGGTGAAAATAAGGGGAACGCAAATAGCGTAGATGCTACGCCATTTGCGTTCCCCCTATTTTCGCCGTCTTAGTCTACGTAAATGTTTACGTAGACTAAGACGTGCCAAAATAAGGAACGCAAATGGCGGCGCCCATGGGTGCCGCCATTTGCGTACGTGCGGGGGGGGGTTCTTTTAAATCAGCCGTGATAGGCTACGTAAACATTTATGTAGCCTATCACGGTGTTTTTTAAAAATCTAGCCATGATAGGCTACGTAAATCTTTACGTAGCCTATCACTTTTTTTGTTTTTTGTTTTACTGGAAATGGCGGCGGTGGCAGCCGGTCGGAAGACCGGCCGCCGCAGCCGCTGAACCGCCGCCGAACCGCAGCCGCCGCCGCCAGGAAGATTCACCCAAGGTAAGTCCTGTCCCGGGGCGGGGGGTGGCAGACCGTTCTGCCACCGATTTTGGGGGGCCGAATGCGCTGGCATTCGGCCTCCCCAAGATTCGTGGCGAAATTCTCTGACATCCCTACCTGAAAGCAGGAGGATCTTAGAGCTTTCACAGAACCAAAAGCACTTGTATCCCATTGCATAGGAAGTGCCTGATGTGCATTTGTGAGAGGTGGTGGGAGTGGGTGCTGAAAACTATATGTGCTATGTAAGTACTGATTCTGGTCATGTGAACCCCTGGATTATTCAACTACTCCAGTTGTCAGTGGAGAAATGAATCATATTTCCTTCAGTCGCTGATATTCCCCTTACTGAACAGAAGGATCCTGTAATACTTTGTCAAGTTTCTGTATCTGGCTATTTGGGCGATTTGCTCACAAGCGTTTCTCTAACCTCACCTGTATTGCTATGACACAGAAATAACCTTCTTGGTTAGCACCATTTGGGGTCATTGCGCTAGTACAGCTATGTCCCATCCTATACAGCACGTTCTCAGAGCTAAACTAAATGTATAAGAAACCCCCAACAACCTTCCTATTCCCCACCAGAATCGCGCATGTGTGTGTAGTGCTTAATCCTTTCCCCACTATTGCTTCGCCTCTACAAATTGCACCCCAAACTGGCATCTTCCATGGGTTCCAAATCCATGTTGGTGCTTAAAGTCTTCCCTGCCTATTGCTTCTCTTCTTCAGGAACTGCCCCTGCCCCCTGCCTAGGCTGCTTGCTCCCATCGCGTTTCAGATAGGTGCACCTGCCCTTGCAATCATGCATTTAAAACTTTAAAAGTTTTAATGTTGTAAAGCTGCCTTGAGTCTCAGTATTGGGGAAGAGGCGGGAAATAATACCAATATTATTAATAATAATAATAATAATAATAATAGTAGAACTTTGCAAGGCAGGAAGCAGCTGTGGAAGAGATTTGGGATGGAGAAGTGGTAGGCAGGGAAAGGGTTGAGCACCCCTTCCCTGCTGCTTCACCTCTCTCCCTCCCAAAGCTGCTTTTTTTCTGGGAAGAACAACAACAAAAGGTTTGTAAAGGATCCGTGTAGTGTTCAGTTTGTCCCTTAGGCGCTGGCTATAGGTTTGTAAAAGCTAGCCAAGGCTGCCTGCCTGGTTCATATGTGTCTTTTTAAATAATTGGAGCAGCTTTAAAAGCCATCGACCCACTCCTAAAAAGCCTTCTGATTCCAAAATGTTGGGCAGTATTTCAGGCCCTGTTTTTAAAAGCACAGTAATCTTTCGTCCTAACAGGAGTTACTTTATTAGGCGTATGTATGTGTGTGAGGCATGTGTGAGAAAAATAGTCCTTAAGTTTCAGCCTTTCCTGTGGAGTCATGACCAGATTTCTTTGTATAATTTGGTGGTTAAGATCCATAAAGGGGCTTTGGTATAAATAGTGCCTTCTTACTCAGTGTTTCTGCTCCCTCTGAGGCTGAGTCACATCTACTCACTTTACTGACCAAAACAAACTCGTTTTTCTCCCCCTCCAATTTCTACAAGGCCAATACAGTGCTTTTCCTCACGCGCCTTTGACAGCAGAGTCAGCTGAATTCATATTACATAATCTTTATTTCTGGCTGTACTAAAAGTGACAAAAAAACCCTCCTCCCAAAGTTTAATTTTTCAGGCTGCCAACCTGAGTTTCAAGCAGCAAGAAAAATTGTAAGAAGACTTGTTAATGCAGTGAATTTAATGTGGAAATTGGGAGAATTATGAAACCCAAACCAGGTCTCCCCCCACCATTTTTTTTTTTTTTTGCAGCCTCCCTTCTGAGTCATGGGCCACTCCAAGTTAGTACTAGGACTCTCTGTGTAATGTTGTTTCATAGAAGACCACCTTGGAGAAAGCCTCCCATTCTAAGGATATCAGCAGAATTAACTTAATTTTGTTTAAATGGAACTTTTGTGTGCAGGCTACGTTAACAACCTTACTGGTATCCCAGATATGTCATACTATTTATTTGCATAGTGTCTTCCAATGGAGACTGGAACCTTTCTCACTATTACCTCTACCCATTCACATCAAGTATACCTTCTTTATGTCCTCCTTCAGAGTTGCAAACAAAACATATTTCTGTTTCTTTCTCAAAGTTGTTCCTATGAACATGCCTCCTGTGTCCAAAACCTTTCAGTTTTTCATTTCTGTCTCTGACTGCGTCTTAATTCATATGTTTGTTGTTGTTCAGTCGTTAAGTCGTGTCTGACTCTTCATGACCCCATGGACCATAGCACACCAAATTCATATGTAGCATGTCAGATTTCTTAAAAAGCAGCATCTGCCTGAGCATTCATTTGTGCTCTTAGCTGGTCTGCAGCGCTTCAACTAAGAAAGGGATTTGGCAACTCCTAAACTATCCATGAATATGAACTTGAGCACGCTTCAGGAGACAGTGGAGGACAGGAAGGCCTGGCATGCTATGGTCCATGGGGTCATGAAGAGTCGGACACGACTTAACGACTGAACAACAACAACAAACCATCCATTCTGACAAAATAAGAAACACCCACAAATAAGCCAAAGCCCTTGTGATGAATTCAGTGTTTGAAGATGATGAAGAAAATCATCTGATGAAGTGAGTGTTATCCTGGGCTGCTAAACAAGTTCAGTTTAATAAATGACTTCAATTCTAAATGGGGCTCAGTTCTTATTCCTTGCCCGCTGGCCTACAGCGTCTTCATCTTGTAATTTCAGTTGCCATACATGTATTACACAAAACCCAGATATGATGCTGTTCATGTCATTCCTAACAACCACATCCACATTCCTGTTATGACGACAGTATATACAGGTAGAACCACTGAGTTCTGCTCTGGGAAATCTTGTAGCTCCAATCAGCAGCCCACTGGCTGCTTCTGTCTATAGAATGCCTAAGTTATTTTAAGGATTACTGAGTTCATGTCATGCAGGAGTTGTAGTAGATCTGGCAACAGAACAGTAACTGTTAGATCTATGTTCCTGTTGTGGTTATAACTGGGGATGGCTGAATCTGTCAGTTTTGCTTTCTCCTGCATTTGAATGTTTTAAATCTCAGGTTCTTTCTCTGCCGAATATGAGCTTGGCCAGTTTTGGTAAATTCTTATCAAATACAAACTGAAATGAAATTTTCACCCATCTGCACCAGCCAAATTTCCCAGCATGGAAAGGGCCACGTTTTATCTGCCTGCCATGTAACTATTAAAGATGAGGAGTCTGTCAGAAAAAAGAGGAGGGTAGCAACCCCAATTCAGTGTTAATATGGCTGAACACACAGGGATTCAAACCCAGACTTTTAAGAACAAAGCATTCAAAGCCCTGGGCCTATATGAATGAATCTGTCAGCTTTTATTTCTCCTACATTCAATTTTTTAAAATCTCAAATTCTTTTTGTCCCAAATATTGAGAACTTTGTGAATTTTGGTAATTTTTTCCTCAAAACCAAACTGAAATGAAATTCTCACACATCCCTAATTATAACTGACTTCACACAAAGATTGTGGACTGCATGTGGAAAATGCAATGGCCCTTTGCTTGGCCCTATTTGATTCCGTTTTGTCTTCTGTTGAAATTGGCACAGAATGTTGGCTGGCCGGAAAATAGCTCATCTTTCTTTCTGTCTTTTCTTCTGTTTGTGCAGGCAGAGACTATGCTATGAATTACTTCTTGGTTAGATCCTTTTGAAATGAGTTGGAAAAGTTGCCAGTTGTCGTTGACTGTCTTTTCAGGGACATATTTAATGGAATTTCTACATAATTGCACTAGGGTTTAGGGGGCTCATTAAAAGAGTGTGTGACTGTTCCCCAACTGAATGTCATTCCTCCCCTCCCCCCTTTGCATCTTTTGAATCATCTAAAATGCACATGGGTTTTAAAGAAAGGATTTAAGAAAACAAAGCAAACATTCCCCGAAATGCACATCTTTAAAGTATACTGGTCGAACCTTTTTTCCAGCTGTGCTTAATTTTTAAGATGCAGTGCTATCATTAGACAGTTCTCTTTCATCTGCTCCACATATTGCACCACTCTGCAGCTATAACTGGTGAGGCAAATCTGCTGCTCATATCCTTCAGCTAGTATGTGCCAATTGAGGCAAAGATAGTCTTCTCAATGTAAGAGATGTTCTGCTTTTACAAAGCCCAGTACGCTATCCAAACTTTGAAGGCCACCTCAGTGATGGAAAAGCAGTATATACATCTGAATACTGAATTTAAGTATATAAATATGAATACATATTTGCTGTTTTGTTCTTGAAATGTTGCTTATGGAATTTTTTTATAAAAGAAGTTGAAGGAGAGCACCATTACTTGGACCTGATACTTTGGGATATAGTTCAAGTGAACTTACTAATAAGATGTTTTGGCTTTTTTTTTTTTTTTAAAGAAGGATGTCTGAAAAGACATTAAGAGCATAAGCTGTGTTGTGATATAAGATTTTATGGTCCAGAGACCAGCTCATCTGATGCACTGAAGTGTCATCCTCAGTTGGTGTGTGTGTGTGTGTTTTTGCGCGCGCGTGTGCGCGCGCACGCACACACACACACACACACTATCTCTATCATATATACATACACAAATGTACATGGGTACTAACAGAAGAATGGCAAGGAGCAGGGTGGGAATGTTGTTACAAAGTGAGGACAAAAGGCCCAACAGTCCATGAGATGAGTGTGTCACATTACTATGCACAAATGAAAATAGGATCTGTTGGGTTCAAGACAGACTGGGACTGTCCCAGTCATTACAGAGAGCAATTGACCTTCTTTATATGTTTATTTATACATATTTACCTTGTTTTCAGATTCATAACCAGGTGGAACTGGGATACCCCTATTCTGACTGGATCTTAAAATCATAGAATTAGAAAGGGCCATTTAGGCCATCAATTACAACCCCCTGCTCAGTACAGGAATCCAGTTTAAAGCATCCCTGACAGATGGCTGTCCAGTCTTTGCCTGAATACCTCCAGTGATGGAAAGCCCACTACCTCCCTAGGTAGTTGGTTCCATTGTCTGTCTACTCTGAGCATTAGGAAGATTTTCCTGATGTTCAGCCAGGAAGTTATGACTTCCCATAATTTAAGACCATCATTTTGTGTCCTACAGTCTTGGATGATGGAGAACAGGTTGCAGCCCTCTTTTGTGTGACAACCCTGTAGGTATTTGAAAAGTGCTATTAAGTCCCCCTCAGTCTTCTTGTCTCAAGGCTAAACATACCCAGTTCCTTCAGTGTTTCCTTATAGGACTTTGTTCCTATTTTCCTGATCATCTTTGTTGCCTTTTTCTGAACTTGTTCCAATTTATCTGAATTCTTCTTAAATGTGGTGTCCAGAACTGGTCACAGTATTCAAGGTGCAGTTTGACCATCGCAGAGTGGAGTGGAACTATTCATTTCCATCTTCCGGCATCATATCTTTTAGCCTTGTGATACGTTCCATGGGGTTTTCTTGGCAAGAATACTGGAGTGGGTTGCCATTTCCTTCTGCAGTGGACCACATTTTGTCAGAACTCTCTGCCATGACCTGTCCGTCTTGGGTGGCCCTGCACGGCATAGCTTATGGCTTCACTGAGTTACGCAAGCCCCTTTGCCACAACAAGGCAGTGATCCATGAAGGGGGATTTAGAAATTATACTTCCATTAATGCAACCTAAAATTGCATTTTCCTGTTTTGCAGCACTGACTCATATTCAGCATGTGATCAACTCCAACTCCAAGATCCTTTTCACACGTACTATTGTCAAGCCAGATGTCCTCCATCATATACCTGTGCATTTAATTTCTCTTTCCTAAATTAAGAACTTTGCACTTGTCTTTGTTAAATTTCATTCTGTTAATTTCTCCTGCAGGCCCTGGTGTCAAATATTTGGCATGCAAATACCTGTTTTCTGTTCTTGTTTTGGATTTGCTGCGGAGGAGAGGGAACAAATTCAGATGACCTTTGACTTTTAATGTAAATGTCCTGTTACTAATATATGTAGGAAGAAGGATAAATGGCTATCTTGTAATGGACAGTTCCAAATTATGAGGGACAAATCCTCCACCAAAATAATTTCCCCAGCATAATGTGTAGAAATGTTAGATGTTGTATGTCCAAGTTATATAATAAACATGGGTTCAGTCCACCTCCCACTGAAAGTCAGTGTCACATTTCTTAGTAATTGCAATGAGGCTGGATTGCACTCACTTTCTCTAGCAGCACTTGACACCTTATTTCCTCCTGTACCACACTTCATGCCAAGGGTGTTCTTCCAAATAGGTTGTGTCTCTGCTGAAAATATTTGCTATAGGGGGAAAATTCTCTCCTCTTCCCAAGTAGGTATAATTCATTTTATGGAGACAGACAAGTGCATCATCCAAAAATAAACTTTAGTAAAAATACCCAGAGTACAAGAAAAATGACTCCCTCTCCCATTATTTTGTTAAGGGATTTAATATGTGGTTCCTCAACTCTCTGAGTCATCTGTGAAGTGAGTAATCAAAAAGTAGTGTGCAAGGCCTAGCATGGTGGTGAGTCATATAGAGCCACAAGGAATTCAGAGGTGGAGCTTGGATGTTTAAAAGGGGTTTTTGCAAGATAAATCCAAATATTGAATCCCCAGGTTTTTCTGTCTAGGCTGTCAGTGGAAGGTGCAGAGTCTTTCAGCACCTCACATACTTTCTGACTTCTGAGGAATTGCAAAACTATACCAGAATCTAGGAGCCGATTTATGCACTGAGAGCAAGTATGTGGTAAAGTTCTCCTGGGACTCTACCACTTCAAAATTGGGTTATTTCATGGGGCATGTTTGAGTGCTCCCCCATTTTCATACCACATAAAGAAAACTGGTGTGTCAAGGAAAAAGATTAGATTAGAACCCTTCTCCCTCACATTGTTATGTTTTACATGTTGGTGGAGAGGTTGATATGGGAGAGCATTCAAACATGCAATGCATGACCTAGGGGGGCTATACCAAGTTAGTCTTCTGAATGTATGTAGATTGATCCTAAGTTGCTTCCTGAGTTTCTTGGGAAACTAGGCCGATGGATAGAATATATTCCCAAAGGGGTAACCTCCTCATGTAGAAGCTTCCTCCTACTTCCATGTGTTGTCCAAATGCATGCAAAGGAATATGGCAATACTGAGGATTCTGTTTTCCTGATGGGATGGGATTTGTTTCTTCCCCTCCACAAAATATCTGCTTTGAAAGACTGTCCAGATATATGTAGATATTCTGACTGAGAAGACATATGACATGTATATACTTTTTTTTTTTTTTTGTATTTCCACTATATGGCCACTACAGCGCTGTCTGGAAGTTACTTAACTTTCAGTCTTCCTGTTACAAATTGTATTTTGATAGTAGATATTTCTATGGTATTCATTTGTCACTGTGCTGTAGTAGATGAGAAAGCAGGTGCTTTGTTAAACACCCTAGAAATAATAGTTGGGAAAGCAGAGATATATCTAAGCATTTACGTACACCTGCCCACGTGTCTTTGGGTTTCAACTTCAGCTATGAGAAAAAAACGTGCTCACCTTTACTACAGCTAAGGAATCAGATGGCAAGTTCTGTTTTAAAATGAGGACAAGAGGGATTTTATAAAGGGAAAAAACATGCCTCTATGAATGAGAAGTAGTTGAGGACATTCATCATTGTTTATGGAACTATTGTGTGTAGGGGTGCTATACATGGGGCTGCCTTTGAAGACAGTCCAGAAACTTCTGCTGGTGCAGAATGCAGCCACCCAAGTAGTGGTGGGGGTGAGGCAGGCAGGTCATATAATGCAGGGGTGAGGAACCTCCAACCCATAGACTTAATCTGGCCTACGGGGCACCCCAGTCTGGCCTGCACAGCCTCTTGGAGTTCCTCCAGGGGATGGGACTTAGGCTGCAAGCCCCACCCCCTGCATAAATTCCTTTGGAGGGCATCCTCTTGCTGTTTTCTCCGATCTGAGATTGCAGTTAACAGTGGGGATTCCTCTTCTGGCCAGCAGTGGAGGGATGAGGGGTGGGAGATGCTGGGACTCACCTGTACCAGGGAAAGTGGTCGCTGTATCCATGTGTGGGTGAGTTCCCTTCTCCTTAGTGCACCCCACCTCCTTCCTGGAATGAGGGAAGGTGGTGGGGCATGTGAAGTGCCTGAGTCCCCTTTGGTCCTCTCTCAGAGAAGCAAAGGAGACTCAGCCACTTCTCCTTTGTGTGCCCTGCCTCATTCCCCCATTCCAGGAAAGAGGTGGGGCATGAGAAGATGGGGTAGAGCTAGTCTCTGTCACTGCCCATTAGAGGAGTGATGGGGGCTAGTCCAGCTTAGCTTTGCAGCATGCAGGGCTTCCATAACCGGGAAATCCCACACTCAGCAAAGCCTGGACCCTGGCTCAGGTGCTGGGTGGAAGATCTACCTGGTGCTTGGGACAGGGAGCAAGTCACCTACCTGACATCATACATCCCACTGAGGGATCATCATCTGGGTCATCTGGACCCCCACCCAGGAGTAATTCTGCATGCCTGTTAGAACACCTATCCTGTGCCAGCTGCATAGGTTACCAGTGTGTTTCCAAGCCCAATTTAAAGTGCTGGTTTTATTTATTTATTGGTTTTGAGGGCAGTTAGGTGAGCAAATACATGAGAAAGGGCCTTTTCCACAGTGGTCCCACACCTCTAGAATCCCCACCATTGCAGGATTTTAGGAAGGCCCTGGAAATCTACTGGTTTATTCTGGTCTTTTATTGGAATTATCTGTGCCGTAGGTGCAATTGTGTTGGAGGTTTTTAGTAGTGATTTATTGCTGGTGTTTGTTGATTTATGATGTTTGCTGCCTTATTATTGAATCTGTTTTTATTATATGAATTTTAATGTTGTAAGCCACCTTGGAAGGGCTTCTGCTCTGAAAAGCAGCCTAGAATTTTTTTAAATAAATAAAATAAATAAATGTGTGTCTGAAGAGTAGTGGTCAATCCCATGCTCATAAAGGATTTTTTTGACAAAATCTAACCCAGAGATTATTTCTTCAAAAAACATGTTTGCTATATCAGCACAAAAGTTAAGATAAGATAAATCTGTTTAATAAATTGGACTATCTTGGTTTTCTGCAGTATGTTTTTATGTAGTCTTCATACTTAATAATTGATAATTTATTAACAGGTGTTTTAATGGCATTCTTTAAAAAATTGTTTCTGTGTATGTTTGTATTTGTGGTTTTTCGGTAAGAAAACCATAAAGAAGGTAAGATTGATACGTTATACTGCTAACATAATCAAGGGTAGGCAACTTCTTGCCCTCCAGATATTTCGGACTGCAACTCCCGTAATCTGTCATCATTGGCCATGCTGGCTGGAGCTGATGGGAGTCATAGTCCAAAACATCTGGAGGGCACCAGGTTGCCTACCTCTGCATCATTGTGCTTGGTCATTCACATGTCTATAACATCTATGACTATATATCCTGATGTTACAGTATTACGCATTTCCCCACTGGTGATGTAGGTGTTGGGAACAGAAACAAAATATCTGGGCAAGACTAGGCTGTCCTAGACATTATTGTGTATGTGTGTGGTGTGTGATGAGGATGGGGTGGGGGTGGGGGTTACCACACGATTGTCCTTTTTTACAGCCTCAGCAAGTTAATCATAAGGTGTATCTCCAGTCTATGTACAGTAACAAAAACACTCGTACAGTAGCACAAATAGGTGTAACTCTTTACAAAATCAAACAGATGCCTCCTTCAAGAGTTTTTAAAGCCACATAAATAAAAGACCATGAGGAAAATAGTCCAAAGAGAGGAGATGGTATAGACATTGGGTAAAATATGATTGTAATGTATGTGAGCATAACATGAATTCACAAAAGGCTTGTACAATTACAGCACTGTTTGGGATCCCAAAGCTTATCCAGTTCACTTTTCTGTAGTGACCATATTTTAAATGCCCTGAACAGAATTGTCCATATAATAGATAATCCAGTGTATAATGAAACCCAAATATTATTACAGTAAGGCCAAAGAGTCCAACGGTAGGAGATTCAGTAAGGAGTTCACAAAATAACCCAGTACTTATGGGTTGGGACAATTACCTTTGTTTTAAGTAGAACAAATCTGGGGAGCATAAAAGCTGTCTTTTTTAGCTCATAAGAGAGAGAGAACAGGAGGCCTTGGCCCAAATTCAGATCCTGAAGTATTCCATCTGGCCCCCACTAGCCAGTCCAGAGGCTAGACGGGTCATGGAAGAAGTACTGACTGCAGTACTTCTGCAGAATTTGCTTGGAGTTCACCTTGTGGGATGGTGGTCTACCAGCCTCCATTCCCTTCTCAGAGTGACCCCCTCCCTAGTAAAATAATTGCTAACCTGTCATTAGGTTTTTGAGGGAACTATAGTTGCTTGCTATTAAAGTGTATAGCACCTGTTGCCTGTGCCCACAAGTGCTTCTGGAAGAATGGTTTAATGAACAATTTGGCTTATTTTGTCATCAAGTCTTAGCCCTCCATTGCTCAGTCCATAAATAAGGAGGTGAGTGGATCATAGTGTGAACTTGCAATGGTTGAAATTATATCTGTTCACCTACAAGAAAAATGCAGTGCTGTAAAAATGATGATTAAAAATCCCACAGTACTGCCCACAGGCTTAAAATCTAATAATACCTCAAGCACGGGAGCCTGAGGTTTACTTCTCAATTTACTTTGTACACAAATAATCTAAGATCTGGTTGCTGCTGTTTTTAGGGAGCCAGTCTCATTTGGTGAACACTGGGGATGGCAGTTTATTGCTCCATTGATTAGTATTCTGCCTGGTTGCTTCCCACTGCTTTGGAGTCAGCTTGTAGCCATTGCCTGGCAACCACAATGTAAAAGTACAACACTAGCTCTGGAGTGCAAGTATGTTGCTAGCAAGCAGCTATCAACCTCATCTTTCTCCTGCAAGGAAAAGAAGGGTTAGAAGAAGGAGCATGGCGACATAAACCAGGAGAAAGAAAAAAAAAGAGAACTGCAGGTTGAATGCACAAGAAGGTCCTTTAGACTTGGGCTTCCTGAGCTAAGGTTTGGTCTGTCTGTTTTATATTCTCCCCACACACCCCACCCCTGCCGCCCTTTGCTCCTCCCATCCAGTGAAGCGTGCGGCAGAGGGAATAGGCAATAAGCTTCTGGAATTGAGATTGCCAGGCATAGATTTGCTTTCCTTCTCCTGGATTTTTCCATTATTCTGTGTATGTTCAGTCAAATAACAGTACATCGCCCTGCCCAGGGGCCTTTGTGCAGCTGTGAGCTGCATGTAGGTATGTCTGTTTCTCAGGAAATATTTCTTCTCAGGTTTGGTTCTCAGCATGAGAACAGAAAATAAGCCTCACAGAAATAAACTTTCACGGGCAGCAGCTGTATCCTCCCTTCATTTCTGGTGGTAGTATAAGGTGTATGAGTACGACTTCCTCCTCCTGCAGTCAGCTACCTCTTGTGGATGACACAGGTTGCTATAGATACAGAATATACAATTTTGTATATCTACATACCTCACTAGCGCCTGTGCACAAACTTTTATACTCATATTGCTATTATTCCACACTGTGATGTATGTGTCATCTCACTTTGATTCTCCTAGAAGAGTGCACAGATATGCACACATCCTCATACTCAAAGCTGAGATTGACAGTCCACAGTGAAGTATTACTTTTTTTTGGAAATGGATGGTTAATGTACATGGAAATTGATGAATTCAGGTTGTAGTATTCTCTTTCTGAACTCTGACTGGGCTTTGCATTTGAAAATGCTACATTCCTTGACTGGCAGTTAAGGATTATGTCAAAGACTTAAGTTACTTGGGAATTATGACGTCTGTCAGCAAAAAGATGATGGATGAGTTGCAGTTTAGGTAGATTAACTCATGGGAATCTCTCTCAACCCCACAGGCAGACTGGGCTGCTCATATCTGAGGTCTCTGACAGTTTTTGCGGCTTGAAAAATGTGCATTAATTTAGCTAGTGATTCAACATGGTTTGGTCCTGGCAGCCCTGTTTGCTTTTATGGTTGTAGTTTACAAGCTTCCCTGCTGTCTCTCTGCTCAGCCTGTTTTTTCAGTGCTTTGAGAAATGTTTGGGGAGGAATTTATGAAAGATGGTGGCTTGCTTGGCATGGATATTGGTGTCCCATTTTCCATGGGATAGCTGAGGCACTGACAATGATGCAAGCTGAATTTCTAATCCCAAACAGGAGGCTTTGCTCTGCTGGTGCCACCAAAATATGATATGGCTTATAGTAGGTGTAACATACAATACTGACTAGTAGGAAAACCGGAGACGAAGGGCTTATCCAGAAGGTAGCTTTCCCCCATGGTTGGGTTTACACTGTCACCCAAGATAAGGGATAGGGAACATGTCGCCCTCCAGATGTTGTTGGACTGCAACCCCCATCAGCCCTAGCCAGCATATCCAGTGGTGTCTATGCCTCCAATGTCCTGTTCCACTCCCACTGCTGGGAATGAAGTGGCTCTCATTTATTTCTGATACATGAAGGGTTTGAACCAAGAACCAAAGGTGGATGCTTAAATGCTACCGCTACTCATGCATACTATGTAATGCTTTGTGGTTTTGCCTTATGTGTTGCATGTTGCTAGAGAGAAACTGGGATTTAATGGCATTGTTTTCTGTCTTCCAGAGCCTTGGATCAGCAGACAAGAAGGACTTGTACCCATCAAAGTAAGTCTTTCATTCTTCTGTGTCTGATTTCAGTGAGATTTACAGATAAATAAATGTATTAATGATTGCATTCTAAGAGTATCAGCAGTCTGTATTACCTTATCACCGGCCATTTTTCCATCTCTGATGCATTAGGGAAAAAGAAGCAAAGCAGAATCTGTTGTGGTGAAATATAATGTGGCTTCTGCAAATAATTGAAGCATCACTTTTAGAAGTTGCTATATGATAGCATTACCACAGATAGCACAGGGATGTCATCCTCAGGTATCTGCTCTCCCAACAGGATTGTTTATGGACGGCCCAATTGAGCTGCTGTATTTCTGTACCTAGCACTAAAAAAAAAGTAGTCACAGTTTTGACAACTCCTGTGAGCCTCTTTAGTGTGTCTTCATACAGAGGGATTCTGCCAAACAATCTTCTGATATTTGTATACCAAGTTCCAGTGCTGCAGTTCTGGCTGACTAAGCATGCACAACTCTTAAATGACAACTCCCAGTTCCTTCTCCACAGGCTAGGCTCCGCATTCTTATCTGCCTAATATCCATGGTCTATACTACAGCTCATTCTGTGGGTTTGGATCCAGACTTACTCAGACTAGACCCATTGAAATCAATGGAAGTTAAGTTAATCATGACTTGTCCCATTGATTTCAATGGGTCTCCTCTAAGCATGACTAAATCCAGCCCACTATGTCTGAACAGAAAGGGGATGTAGACAAAGATTCTCGGTGATTGACCCACAGCTTCCTGTGACCAGCCATTGTAATATTGTATGGTCGAAAATCTGGATTGTTCTGTATTTACATTTGAACACATTTTGCTGGGTGTACCTGTACCTATTTGCTGCCCACAATCACATGGTGAATTATTTTGGAGAACATGACAGATTTTTGTAATCTTGAAACAACAGCAACATATTTTCTATACACACATAAGTAACTTTTATATTGCTGTATATTCAAATGGTTATGTATAGATTGGAGAAGGAGTGTGTGTGACAAGTTTCCATCCATCCACATTTTTATCTGCCTGTTTGTTCAATGCTCTTTGGTCTGTCTTTTCCTTTGCCACATGGGAAATGTAAACATGTGGCAGAAGGATTTGAGAGGGTGGCATGTGTGACATGGGGCATACTGTCCTCTGGCAACACCACGCAGACTCCACTGGCATGAAAACTGTGACAGACCATTATTTCTGCTGCAGTATGGGGTTAGGTTGGGGCAAACAGTGCAGGTAAACCCAGTATGTGTGTTTTTCCAAATGATTTTGCTAACTAGCTGCTATCACAATGTTCTGAAATGCTGCATGCTTAAGATTAAGCGTCTAAATCAGCATTTAGATTTTTTAAATTTAGAACTATTAGTCTGCTTGCTTCAGGGCACTTTGTAATTGCTAGTTTGCAGAAAAGGAGTGAGAGCTGCCAGTAAAACTGCTCCTTCTCTATGCCCCTTGGCAGCATGATTTCATAGGAGGCTGTCTTGAATGATATATACTACTTTAGTCAGCCCTGGCATTTTTGCTCTGTCAGGTATCGTCTCTACGGCAGTGGGATTGCAAAGGTGTGCAATAATGCCTGTCCCTAATGAGATCACTATAAGTTAATGATGTTTAGAGTGGCTCATCTCCTAGCAGAACTGGGTCTTTTCAACTAGTACTTGAAATGTACATCCCAGTAACTCCAGTTATGTATGTATATACTTCTCAAGACATTCCTATTAGCAATTGTCATATATCGTTGTATTTCTGTACCACCTTTCTGAAGCCAAACAAGGTGGTTGACAAAAAGTCTAGAAAATAAAAAGCATACTTCAAAGAAAAGCATAATAAAACATTTAAAAAGCAACCTTAAAGACCACATGATCTTCAACTTTTTTTATAGAAAGATCTTCATTTGACTTATGTAAAGATGTTATGAATGGCAACAGTCTTCAACCTTTTAAGTCCTGAGATTCACCTTTAAGCTACATTGGACCCACCTCTTTTTCACTTCTTTTTAAACTATGTATGTCAGTTTCTGCTTTTTTTCATCCCCTTTCTCCTTATCTGTATCCATGCCTTTCTCCTATTTTTCTGCTGTACAGTTTTCCCTTTCCTTTGTTTCAAGCCCCCCTCTTTGGAAACATTTACGAGAATGGCATAATTTTCCCAATGGGAATCCTGGGTCTTAGAAGTCCCAGTCCTACCCCTGGTGAGAATGGACACTCTACAGGGTTCTGGAGTGCCTGTCACCACCACTACCTCCCTCTCCCCCGCCCCCATCCACAGGTAAGTTGCTGAACTCTTGTGGGGGTGGGCAGGGGAAAGTGGTGGAGGTGAGCACTCCAGGAGCATCCTTGGGCATTATGTAAATGCTCAACTGGGTAGTTGCAAAAGGTTTGAGCTTTTGCAAGTGCTTCCCTTAGGCATTTGCAAATGCACAGCCCTTTTTAGGATGTTCATGCATCTCTAATTAGAAATGTCATCATAGGAGAGGGTTTGATGGAGTTGCCCTCCTTCCTCACAGATGTCGATCTCAGTTCTGGCTGCCTTAGCCTCAGTGGTGAGCCAAAGACCAATTCTACCACTAAGCCAGAGCCTCTCTCACATGTGCTTCTCTGTACATAAACTAGACTCGTGTGTTTACATTTAAGGCTATATGAAATCAGCTTGTCCCTGGAAGCGAACATCCTAAGGAGAGGCAAACTTTGGTATAAATTGTACTGTTCTTTGAGGTATAAAATCATTACAGGCAGGACAGCATTGTTGCCTGTCTGGTTTAAAGCCAGTCTAACCAGTCTCTCCCCCCTCCCCCCTTGCTGAGTGTTCTCCAAATCAAACAGTGGGCAGCTGAGAGTGGATGTCCATTTCAATACATTGGTTGTCAACATGTTGCTTAAGAAAAGAGGGATGCATGGGGAGGTTCAAGGAATTTGGCACTCTTAGCTAGGATGTGGACAGTGGGGAAAGCAGGTGAGCCAGTTTCTTAGAGGAGCACAACACACACAGTTAGCTTTGGATGCCAGTAGCAAATTAAGTAAGCTGTAGTACTTCATATCTTCCCTGTTGAATATTTGTTTAGAAAAGCAGTAAGTCCCTCTTGATGACAGCTGGCAATTTCTGCTGCCTTTTCTCGATACCCATCTCCTAATGGGCTGCATGACAAGGTGTCACTCACTCAACAGGCAGTTCAAATAATAAAATCTTCCTGCACCATCCACTGCTTCTGATCTGAGAAGCAGCTCTGACACTTGGGTGCTCAACACTAGATTTTTATTACTGACAGCTGAGTTAAACTGCTTGGGTTTTTGCATATCTACCATATGCAGTACTGGCCCCCAACCCTTAAGCATCCGCGAAATCACTGTGTTTGAGTACTAAAAAGGAAGATAAGCTCACTGCATTAAACTCTGCACAAGGTCTGATGTGGAGATTTCCAGCTTAGTTATTTGTTCCCAGCACTGTCTACGTGTGTGATGTGCAAACAGAATTTGGTACATCAGCTTATACCCTCATCAACCCCTGAGCCCTAGAGATATAGAAGACTGTTAGTCTAAATAATTTCATTATTATTGTACCATCTTACTGTATCTTCAAGGAACAATCATGTCTCAGTCTAGAGTTTGGTTTTCGCTATGCAGACATCCTGATAAAACATCTAGTCAGACTTTTTTTCCTTTCCCCCCTCCTATTCGCTCCCCTCCTCCTCCTCCTCCTCCTGCAAATCTGCTTTTTGTGACATCTTGCCTGATGAAGAGTTCTGGAGATCTTGAAAGCTTGCACATTTTTTGTGATCTTTGAGTTGGCCTAATAAAGATATTACACTATATGGATTTTGGAATTTTTTTCATGGCCAACACAGCTGCCTTTGGTTTTTGTGTTCCTACTAGGAAATGTTTAGTTTCATGAAGGCTGATTATTTTTCCTTTTATTTTCTGCAGCTTTTAACACACTGAGATTACACTGGGAGACTTTTTACTGTGTTGGTTGCTATAGAAACACGAGTCTATCCCCCACTTCGTATCAAATGTGGCTCTTCTGTAATTTTAGTTTCAGTCCAATTTAAAACCTGCTTGGCCGAAACTGTCATTGTCACAAGTGGATGTGATGATTTAAAAATTTTCCCCAGTTTAAAAAGAAAGAAAGTACACTTGCATAAAGAGGGAGAATTGAATGCTGGAGGGAGTGTTCATCAGACCATAAGGCTAACTGTCCTGCCATGCTGCCCTCTACCAGTCCTAAAGGGACCACCCTGAAAACGAACTGCAACAGAGAAGTCATTCTCCATGGCCATTCAGGTATTGGCCTCCCTTTGAGCCAGGGGTCACTGGTGGTGATGGGGAATGATTGGTCACTGCCAGTTTAATGAGTGGTTGAAGATGAACAAAACAAAACAAAATAAAAGAACGCATAACTAGCAAAAAGGCGTTGGCTATCCTCTGGCAGATTTTGTTCCATGTAACCTCAAGCCGAATTAATTGAAATCCATAGCTGAAAACAATACGAGAGACAACCTGAAGAACTAAAATCTAAAGGGAGTCAAGGGTTGTGTGATCATAAAATGTATTGATGCATACAAAAGAAGCGGGAGAGAAGAGTGCATTTGTACGTCAAGTATAACCACCATCACTACAATAGTCATATTTTTCATTCACGAAATGATTAAGCCAATAGATGCAATGGCCATGATGTTCACGTGTTATAGGGAGTGATGGACTAAATAATGGACATTTAATTTTATTTATGGTTTTCAGTCCATATTAGGCCAAGGACAGCAAATATGAAGTTAAATGTTCAGAACCAGCCAGACCTGTTCTAGATTCTACATTATGTTTAGCACTAGGAATTCTGTAATGGCATTATACTTTGGAGTTTCTGAAATGTAGTATCCCCAATAGCTTAGCCTCCTGGTTCTGACAGTGATGGCAAATATTTCTTTATGAATAGGGAATGGACAGCAGAACCCAAAAGGCTAGGGACTGTTAGCCTTTGGGTGCCAAAAAGGAGTTCTGTTTTTCGTGTAGGCTAGAGGTAGGATGAATGTACAAAAACTGTAAAATTCTATGGCTACAGAAGGGTCTAAGAGGAATTAAGTAGGCTATAATCTAGAGGGAGTGGACAATGAGCAGCAAAAACTGAAACGGCCTTTATGAGGTAGATAGGAGAGGGTAAAATATGTAATTAGAATGGAGCTGCAGCCAGAATGGATGGTTGGGCATGTCAATAATGGGAATAGTGGGTGTCGCTGAACCATTTTATTTATTTATTTGTTTGTTTGTTTGTTTGTTTGTTTATTTTACAATATTTATATACTGCTCGTCATCAGAAGATTTCAGAGCGGTGAACAACATGATAAAAGAATAAAACAATGGTTAAAAGAGTTAAAGAGTTAAAACATTTTTTTTAAAAAAAAGACAAATCCCAATGAAGTAGAATTCAACAAACCATGGCTGGTCATGCAAGGAAGGCCTCTTGAAAGAACAACGTCTTCAGGAGGCGCTGGAAGGAACACAATGTTGGCGCCTGCCTGACCTCTAAAGGCAGGGAATTCCACAGGAAGGGGGCCACCACACTGAAGGCTCTTCTCCTGGTGGACTCCAACCGGGCCATAGGTCTATGTGGAACCACCAGGAACATGCCCTCTATTGACCTCAGTGACCGGGCAGGTTGGTAGGGAAGGAGGTGTTCTCTCAGGTATCCTGGTCCCAAGTTGTTTAGGGCTTTGTACACTAGTACTAATACCTTAAACCTGGCCCGGTAGCAAATAGGCAGCCAGTGCAGTTCCCTCAGCAAAGGGGTTACATGCTGAAAAGGGGCAGCTCCCAACAACAGCCGAACTGCTGCATTCTGCACTGGCTCCAGCTTCTGGAGCAGCCTTAAGGGCAGCCCCACATAGAGCGCATTCCAGTAATCCAGTCTTGAGGTTACTAATGCCTGTACCACCGTGGTCAAGCTATCCCTGTCCAGGAGAGGCTGTAGTTGGCGAACCAGCCGAAGCTGGTAAAAGGCACTCCAAGCCGCCATGACCACTTGGGCCTCCAGCAACAATGATGGGTCTAGGAGTACCCCCAGACTATGGACCTGCTCTTTCAGAGGGAGTGCAACCCCATCCAGAACAGGCAGTGAGCCTATCTCCCGGACCCGGGAATCACTGACCCACAGGGCTTCTGTCTTGCCAGGATTCAGCTTCAGTTTATTGGCCCTCATCCAGCCCATTACTGAGTCTAGGCACTGATTCAGGACTTGCATAGCCTCTCCTGTTTCAGATGTCACAGGGAGATAGAGCTGCGTATCATCAGCATACTGATGGCATTTAGCTCCAAATCCCCTAATGACCGTTCCCAGCAGCTTCATATAGATGTTAAACAACATTGGGGGCACAATGGTACCCTGCGGCACCCCATAGCTCAATTGCCAAGGGGCCGAGGAATAGTCACCCAATGTTACTGTCTGAAATTGGCCCCATAGGTAGGACCGGAACCACTGTAGCACAGTGCCTCCAATACCCATCCCACGGAGTCGATCCAGGAGGATACCATGGTCAATGGTATCAAAAGCCGATGAGAGATCAAGCAGAATTAACAGGGTTGCACTCCCCCTGTCCCTCTCTCGATGAAGGTCATCCATCAGGGCGACCAAGGCTGATTCAGTCCCGTAACCAGAACGAAACCCAGACTGAAATGGGTCTAGATAATCAGTATCTTCCAAGAGTGTCTGCAATTGGTTCGCCACAACCCTCTCAAGTACCATCCCTAGAAAAGGGGTATTTGTGACTTGGCGGTAGTTGTCTAATACCGTTGGGGCCAGGGTGGGCTTCTTCAGGAGTGGCCGCACTACTGCCTCCTTAAGGACAGCAGGAACCCCCCCCTTCCCATAGGGAAGCATTTATCACTCCCTGGACCCACCCAGTCATACCCTTCGGCTAGCTTTTATTAGCCAGGAGGAACAGGGATCAAGAGGGCACGTGGTCGGTTGCATTATTGCAAGCATCTTGTCCACATCATCAGGCCATAACAACTGGAACTGATCCCACAAAGTCAGGCATCAGACACCTCGACTGGTACTGCACTAACAACAGCATCAAGGTCGCTGCGGAGACAAATGATTTTGTCCTCAAAGTGCGATGCAAAAAGGTCACAGCGGGTCCTCGACAGGGCCAGGGCCCCCACCTGGAAGAGCTCCGCTGGACGGCTACTTGAGGAAGCAATGGAGGCAGCAAAATAAACCTTCGCTGCCCGCACTGCCACACAATAGTCACGATTATGCACTCTAGAGCATGCTCGGTCATCTTCACTTTGAGTCTTGCTCCATTTGTGCTCCAGCTGACGTCCAGCCTGTTTCATTGACCACAGCTCCCCAGTATACCAGGGAGCAGAACAAGCTCCACAGTGCCGGAGAGGGCACTCAGGTGCGATCATGTTGATGGCCCTCCGCATATCACTGTTCCACAGTGAGGCTAGGACCTCGGCTGGATCACCAGCTCTCTAAACAGGAAAATCCCCCAAAGCATTCAGAAATCCATTGGATTCCATCAGTCTCCTGGAGCGGACCATCCAAATAGGTCCACCACCCCCACGAGAGGAGAGTAATGCTGTAAGTTCAAATCTCACCATGAAATGGTCTGACCATGACAATGGGGTTACTTGGAGCCCCCCAATCTTCAGACTACCCATCTTACAAGCTGGAGCAAAAACCAAATCAAGGGTATACTTCACGTGTTGGGCTGATGACATACTGAGACAGCCCCATGGTTGTCATGGAGGCCATGAAGTCCTGAGCTGGAACTCCAGAGACAGCCTCAGCATGGAAGTTGAAGTCACCCAGAACCACCGTCCTGGGTTCCTCCAACGCCACACTTGCGACTGCCTCCACCAGCTCAGTCAGGGAGGATGCTGGGCAGCAGGGTGGGCGATACACCAGCAGCATCCCCAATCTGTCTCTATGGCCCAACACCAGATGCAACCCCTTAAGGCCCGTTCCTTGAGAGGTTGCATCTGGGAAGTGTGAAGTATGAGATTTTTTTAATGAGCTAGTAAATTTTGGTATCCTTATTGCAAGACAGGTTTAAATAGTAATAGTTATATAATCCCCTTCATATCCTTGTATGGTGTTTAAAATTCGTTATATAATATCAGGTGGGTGATCACATGGGAGAGGCCCTTCTCTCCACACCGTTGGAACAAGCTGCCATCAGAGGTCTGCCATGCTCCGTCATTGCAGGCTTTTAAGAAGGCCTTGAAAACATATTATTTTACCGTGGCGTTCTCTTGATATGACTGCTGTTGTTGCTGTTACTGCTGTTAACATTCATTGTTGCTGGTTTTATTGTTGGCTTTTATTGTTTTTATTGTTTTTATGTTTTTATCACTTTTAATATTTTAACTGTTTTTATGTATTTTATTGCTGTAAGCCACCTTGGGAGGACTTCTGCCGTGAAAGGCAGCCAAGAAATGTTATATATATATATATATATATATACACACACACACACACATAATATTTGGATTCTTAACATGAAAACAGAGTTCATAGTGGTATGTGTGTGTATCTGAGCATGTGAATGTGTAAAGTGTTTGAATGTGGATCCCAAGAATTACTAATCCATGTTGCATTATATCAGATCAACTTGGAGTAATTATTTCCATAATGCTGCAAAATAGAAGATTGGGTTCCTCCCTCTCCCAGATCAGGCCTTCATTCTCTAAAAACAGAACAATACAGCGCGGAAAGATCAACATGGCATCTGCCCTCCTTGGGGAAGTTTTTGAGAGGGCAGCACATACATTTCAGCGGGAAGACTAAATTTCCCTGTTCTGTAGATGGATTGTCTCTGAAGCTCAGCAACAGTGATGTCAATTAAGCCACCTTGTAATCACCTTCAGTAGTTCTACATTGCAAAACTTTGAATTACGTACTTTAACAAAGATGACCATAGGAAGATAGAGATTTTTGGAACAGAATAGCCAGGGCTGCATTCTCTTTAAAGCTCGTGAGCAGAGTTTGAAATGAGTCAACACAAAGATGTTTTTTGGCATGGGGGGAGGTTTTCACATGCACACACCCGCTGAGAATAACACCCACACTTCATACAACCAAGTAACGTAAGGGGGAAATGTTTTAGATAGTTTTTGAGTGGGTTATCAGCATTAAAAAACCAAACAAATAGAGTACAACACTATGAAGCTGAAATGTTTCTTCCAGTTTTGCAGTCCTCACTTACCAATTGGGATCTTTCCTGAGACAAAGTGCCTTAGGGTGCAATCCTGTGGCCCCTCAACAGCGGCTAGACGGCCTTAGGATTGGTTGGTTCCCGGAGAACTGCCCTCCCCCCCTCTCCCAGTGCCTCATAGGCAGCGTAGATTGGCCCCGCTGTCTGCGCTTGGAAGAGCAGCGGGAGCAGGGGAAACGGGGCGTTCAGCGAGGTGGTCAGAAGTGCCGGTACGACACTTCTTATGTGTCGTCCAGCCTCGCCACCCTGCACTCTGAGGTCCAGCAGCTAGACAGCTGGAATCGGCTGCCTAGCCGCAACAGCAAGGTGGCTGGAGTACGGCAGAGATGCACTCCTTGCCACTCCTCCCACTCTGCAGTGGATAGGCGGTCGCCTCTGACTTCAGAGGCAGCCGTCTCCCCCCATAGGCTTTCTCTCTTAGTTATGTGCATTTTGCATTCACCTATACTGCAATATAGACTGTATAGCAATATAGCACTCTGAGAGTGCCTTGGACTGCAAGAAGATCAAACCAGTCCATACTCCAGGAAATAAAGCCAGACTGCTCACTTGAGGGAATGATCTTAAAGGCAAAACTGAAGTACTTTGGCCACATAATGAGAAGAAAGGGCACCCTGGAGAAGATGCTGATGCTAGGGAAAGAGGAAGGCAAAAGGAAGAGGGGCCGACCAAGGGTAAGGTGGATGGATGATATTTTGGAGGTGACGGACTCGACCTTGGAGGAGCTGGGGGTGGCGACGGCCGACGGGAAGCTCTGGCGTGGGCTGGTCCATGAAGTCACGAAGAGTCAGAAGCGACTGACCGAATAAACAACAATACTGCAATATAGGTGAATATGTAATCTATAGGAAGCAATAACGTCTCTGGCTGCAATTTGAAAATGGCAGAATCGGGGCTGAATACTACAAAAATCAGCAAAGATTCTGACAAATCCAGTGTGAATGCTCATTATGAAAACTTTAGGCAAAAATGAATTACCTTCAAAAACTTGTGTATGAAATCTCATTCTATATTCTCACCATTTCCGTTTCTTGAAATATTTTCTTTAAAACTCTTTTTCATTGAATCATCTCATCTAATCCTGTAATGTCCTTCACACCAAGGCCTATTTAAATGTTGAATATTTGCCAGTTGTCATGCTTATTAAAGTCTCCAGACCCCATTCTACAGTGCGATTTATGGCAAATTTACATGCACAGCTATTTCTGAAGCCTATGCACAATGAAGTGTATTACAATGAAGTATAGGCACACGGTAGAATCCCTTAGAAGAAATGGAGTAGCACTCATAGTCAACAAAAGGGTGGGAAAAGCAGTATTGGGGTACAATCTTAAAAACGATAGAATGATCTCAGTACGAATCCAAGGCAAACCATTCAACATCACAGTAATTCAAGTCTATGCCCCAACCACTGAGGCCGAAGAAGCTGAGGTTGATCGGTTCTATGAAGACCTACAACACCTTCTAGAACTAACACCCAAAAAAGATGTCCTCTTCATCATAGGGGATTGGAATGCTAAAGTAGGAAGTCAAGAAATCACCGGGATAACAGGCAGGCATGGCCTTGGTGTACAAAATGAAGCAGGACAAAAGCTAATAGAGTTTTGCCAAGAGAACATGCTGATCATAGCAAACACTCTTTTCCAACAGCACAAGAGGCGACTCTACACATGGAAGTCACCAGATGGTCAATATCGAAATCAGATTGATTATGTCCTTTGCAGCCAAAGATGGAGAAGCTCCATACAGTCAGTAAAAACAAGACCTGGAGCTGACTGTGGCTCAGATCATGAGCTGCTTCTTGCAAAATTTCGGCTTAAATTGAAGAACGTCGGGAAAACCACTAAACCGTTCAGGTATGACCTAAATCATAACCCTGATGAATATACAGTGGAGGTGAGGAATAGATTTCAGGGATTAGATCTGATAGACAGAGTGCCTGAGGAACTATGGACGGAGGTCCGTAAAATTGTTCAGGAGGCAGCAACTCAATCCATCCCAAAGAAAAAGAAATGCAAGAAAGCCAAGTGGCTGTCTGATGAGCTTTACAAGTAGCTCACGAAAGAAGGGAAGCGAAAAGCAAGGGAGAAAGGGGAAGATATAGCCAACTGAATGCAGAGTTCCAGAGAATAGCAAGGAGAGACAAGAAGGCCTTCTTAAATGAACAATGCAAAGAAATCGAGGAAAACAACAGAATGGGAAAGACTAGAGATCTCTTCAAGAAAATTGGAGATCTCAAGGGAACGTTTTGTGCAAAGACGGGCATGATCAAGGACAAAGAAGGCAGGGACCTAACAGAAGCAGATGAGATTAAGAAGAGGTGGCAAGAATACACAGAAGAACTATACAGGAAAGACCTGAATGTCCCTGATAGCCATGATAGTGCGGTCACTGAACTTGAGCCGGACATCCTCGAGAGTGAAGTCAAGTGGGCCTTAGGAAGCATTAGTAACAACAAAGCTAGCGGAGATGACAGTATTCCAGCCGAGCTATTTAAAATCCTAAAAGATGATGCTGTTAAAGTGCTGCATTCAACATGCCAACAAATCTGGAACACTCAACAGTGGCCACAAGACTGGAAAAGGTCAGTTTACATTCCAATTCCAAAGAAGGGCAACGCCAAAGAGTGTTCAAACTACCGCACCATTGCGCTCATGTCACATGCCAGCAACGTGATGCTCAAAATCCTACAAGCTAGGCTTCAGCAGTATGTGAACCGAGAACTACCGGAAGTGCAAGCTGGGTTTAGAAGAGGCAGAGGAACTAGAGATCAAATCGCCAACATTCGCTGCATCATGGAGAAAGCAAGAGAATTCCACAAAAACGTCTATTTCTGCATCATTGACTACGCTAAAGCCTTTGATTGTGTGGATCACAACAAACTGTGGCAAATTCTGAAAGTGATGGGAGTACCAGACCACCTTACCTGTCTCCTGAGAAACCTGTACGAGGGTCAAGAAGCAACAGTAAGAACCAGACATGGAACAACCGATTGGTTCAAAATTGGGAAAGGAGTACGACAAGGCTGCATATTGTCACCCTGCTTATTTAACTTATATGCAGAGTACATCATGAGAAATGCCGGGTTGGATGAATCAGAGGTTGGAATTAAGATTGCTGGGAGAATTATCAACAACCTCCGATATGCAGACGATACCACCCTAATGGCAGAAAGCGAAGAGGATCTAAAGAGCCTCTTGTTGAGGGTGAAAGAGGAGAGTGCAAAAGCTGGTTTGAAACTCAACATTAAAAAAACGAAGATCATGGCATCTGGCCCCATCACTTCCTGGCATATAGAAGGGGAAGAAATGGAAGCAGTGACAGATTTTACTTTCTTGGGCTCCAAGATCACCGCAGACGGTGACTGTAGCCCTGAAATTAAAAGACGCTTGCTCCTTGGGAGGAAAGCTATGGCCAACCTAGACAGCATAGTAAGAAGCAGAGACATCACCTTGCCGACAAAGGTCCGTCTAATCAAAGCTATGGTTTTCCCAGTAGTAATGTATGGCTGTGAGAGCTGGACTATAAGGAAGGCTGAGCGCCGAAGAATTGATGCTTTCGAACTGTGGTGCTGGAGAAGACTCTTACGAGTCCCCTGGACTGCAAGGAGGTCAAATCAGTCCATCCTAAAGGAAATCAACCCTGACCGCTCATTGGAAGGACAGATAATGAAGCTGAAGCTCCAATATTTTGGCCACCTAATGCGAAGAGAAAACTCTCTGGAAAAGACCCTGATGCTGGGAAAGACTGAAGGCAAAAGGAGAAGGGGACGGCAGAGGACGAGATGGCTAGATAGCATCACGGATGCAATGAATATGAACTTGAGCACACTCCGGGAGAGAGCGCAGGACAGGAAGGCCTGGCGTGCTATGGTCCATGGGGTCACGAAGAGTCGGACACGACTGAACGACTGAACAACAACAATAGGCACACGGTATTTTGTAAATTTATAATTTCTTCTGATGGAAATCAGCTTTGCAGTCCTGATGAAAATAAATAAAACAAAAAATAGGGATGGAACTTCGCTGAGTTTTCATTGAATCATAGAGTTCGAAGGGACATATAAAGTTCATCTAGTCCAGTCCCCAGTCAGTGAAGGAAATCCACTGTAAAAGCATCCGTGGTAGGTGCCCATCTAGCCTCTGCTTAAACATTTCTTATGAAGGAGAGTCCACTACCTTTTGAGACCGTCTGTTCTACTGTTGAACAGCTTGTACTGTCAGGAAGTTCCTCCTAAAATTAAACTCAAATCTCCTTTCTTGTTGTTCTGCTGGTTTAGGCCCTACCCTCTGAGGCAAAAGAGAAATCTAAACCAACTCTATCAAATCAACTCTAGTATAAACTCCCTCTCCAGCGCCAAACCATTTATTTATTTATTTGCTTGCTAGCTAGCTAGCTAGCTACATTTCTATTGCCCAATAGCCAAAGCTGTCTGGGTGGTTCTCTGTTCAGTTAGCCGTCACTTTAGGCCTCAGTAAATCTACTGAATTAATTTCCACCTCTTCCTTCTACTCAACCTGTTTCCAGCTCTAGGTTCAGCAGCCTTATTGTGTCTGGTGAAAATATCACACTTCCAAATGATGAAGCCATGGATGCCCTAGGAGCGTTGATTCACCAAGTGCTCTCTCTCTCTGTCAGGATGGGGTTACATAGAAAGCTGGTTACGTTTTTCTGCTCTGCTGCTCCTTGAGCAGCAGATTGATCATTATATGGTTAATCTAATCTTGAACAAAGCACTGTCTGGCATAAAAATAGTTTTCACTTCCTTCAAAAACTGGTACACAGTTGTGATGCCTGCGTATCCTGGAATGCCCCCTCAGATAAACTTGGTCCAGTTAATGGAAATCGACAGGAGTGTTTCAGAATTAGTTTTCCTCCATCTGATACTTTTTCAGAAGAGAATGATGTCTCTGTCTTTGGCCATTCTCAAGTGTTCCTATGTAATGAAAGGGAAAATGCTTTGAGTTGATGAAGTCTTGGGAAGCTCTTGCTTGAGGCACTACCTTGTACATCCTTTACTTACTTGCTACAGAGAGATAATAGAGAACTGATTGTGGTAAATTGTTTAATCAAAACAGCATTTCCAGACAGCAAAATACCAAGGACTTATGTGTTCATACAGTATAGGCCATTAAGAGAGGATCAAGTACACAACAGAAGGGAGATGTCACCTTTGCTGTATTGACCAGCAAAGTTTTTGCACCACAGTGTTTACAGACATAAGATCTTGGACAAATTCGGCCCTTCTGGAGAATGTTCCATTTTCAGATATGGAGGCTGTGTGTAGGGCCCTTTAAAGAACAGGGCGATTGCAACAGATAGTTATATTAGATCAGGGGTAGGCAACCTAGTGCCCTCCAGACATTTTGGCCTACACCTCCCATAATCCAAGACCACTGGCCATGCTGACTTGAGCTGATGGGAGTTGTAGTCCAAAACATCTGGAGGGCACCAGTTTGCCTACCCTGCATTAGATTAAGAGACAGTTACATTAGATGAAGCAATAACCTGTCAGTCAAAGTAATCTGTCAAGGTTTTCAGACTTCTGTCATTGCTTCTCCCCTTCTGAAAAGTTGTAGATGAACAACCTCATTTCAAACAAATGAATAACTGAACATCCAGTCTTGGGGTGGGGGGATATAGCTAATCTATGGCAGTCTTGTTATAAGTGTTAGTAATGAAGAAATCCATTTTTCCACTTCAATAGAAATGCAACTAGTACAAAGGCCACAACTGTCATATGAAATAGTCCTCCTTGTGGAGGTTTTTCTTTAAAAAATGGCCGGAAAATGTATTTTTGTTAGCTTTTTTTCTTAACTCCAGTCTATATGGCTGGGTCTACACGTGTGGCAAAATGTAGTAATAGAATGGACTGCACCACTTCATCTTATTTTGAATATTCCCCAATGTCAAAAATTCCCAATAAACAGAAAACTATTACAGGTTTGATCTGACCCTTTGCCTGCTGTGCTGGTTTACTATTTGCAGGGACTGTTCAACACTATCACCTCAGGATTCTACTATCTCATTCTGCTGCATGTGTATACCAGGCCTATGCCTTTCTCAATGGAGCATATTCTTTCCTTTTCAAACTGTTGTTTGTAAAGATATGGTCTTTCAGGCCCTGTGTTTGTGCATGTGTGTGTTGCTTTTGTGTGCAGATTTCTAAATTCTTGTGACTGGGCATTTAACGGTATTGCCAACTAGGTCAAGCACTTCAGTATCAGCAATCGGCATTCGTAGTGCCTCCATTTCCCACTCTATTGCTCCCGACTCTTTTTATTTTCAGAATGATTTTTCAGCATTGTGTGGTGATGTAGCTTGCTAATACATTCGTTCTATACAGAGATCCAAAGCAGCACCGTTTATTGCTCAGTTGGCTTTGTTTCACCTTCCTGCTAACCCATTTATTACTAAATGTGTTTGGTTTCTTAGTAACGTTGGTTACTGTTGTTGCTGCCTCTTGTTCATTTACGATCAGGGGCTTTTCACAAGCGACGCTTAAATAGCCTTTTGCATTTCTGCCTCTGTAGTTCAGATGTTAAACAGACATTTACTAGAATTTATATTTGATTCGAAAATCTTTTCTTTCTGTTTTTATACTGCCAGTTTGGTGGCTCAAAGTGGTGGAAAAGAAGTATATCATTATGGAAAACCAAGTATATACTTAATTAAGAGATAGCAGAATCTAACTTCCCCTTATCTTTGGTCTCGAAAACTAGTTCGAAAGAAGTCTGTATTGGTGTCCAAAACATAGCTATCACAGTCACCAAAGCTTAAACTGGGAACTTCACCCTAGGCAGTCTGCTAGAGGTTCTGTAGGTGTGATCCAGCAGGATATTTTAAAACAGCAGGGATGGGCGGACTAGACTTCCAGAAATTACTTTGGGTTTTTTTACTGGAACCTGAGGTCCACCAAGGAGAGTTGGGTACAAAATACTTGCTTTATGGGGTTGTGGATGGGGGCAGAGCCCAATGCAAAACAGTGGCTCTGAGTTAGAGCCAATTACCTACTGCACCCCTGAACTATACGTTGGGATAACCTACATGTATAAGTAAAAATCTATATGCGAGTTATTACAGATCAGGGAATTTTACACAGAACTCTAAAACTGGCCAGCGAAGACCTGGGTCAAAGGAAACCAATTAGCTTAAGTGTGTCACACTGAGTCTGCGAGTTAAGTGATTAGGATTTGCAGTTTTAAGGAACGGCAAGTTTTGTTGGCACTTTTAAGCACAAAGTTGATTTTATAGTTGGTAATGACTAGGGAAAGGGCTTTCTTGTTTGTGGCACCCCAACTGTGTGATGCTCTCCCCAAGGAAGCTTGCCTGGCGCCACTTTACTTGGCCTTTTGGTACCTGGTGAAGATACTGCTATTCACCCAGGTCTTTTAGTGTTAGTTTTAGTCTCATTTTAATCTGGAGGTTTCTTTCTTGATTTATTCTACAACTGCTGGTGCTAATAGTTTTTAAAAGTGTTTGTTTTATGTTTTAATTGTAAACTGCTCTGAAAATATTTAGACTGAAGAGCAGGATACTAAGTAAATGAATTAGATAAATAAATAACCCCTTGTTTACAACATATCCCTACTACTCTTTGCCTTCCTGCACCCCACCCCCCTCAGCTCATCCTGTGCCTGGGTCTTGCTCCTGACTCTTTTTGCACCAACCCTCTGACAGATTCTTTTATTAACAGCTAAGTTTTTCCTATGAGATGCTTTGCTTTCAGATTCCTAATTAATCCTAGGTACTGACCTTATATTTCCCGGACTTTGTCTTTATCCCTAACTTTTCTGTTCATAATTGCTGACCGTGCAGACCATACCTAGCTCCGGTTCTTGATCTTGGGCCTAATCCTGAAACACTGTACCAGTTCTAGAGCATGAAATATATGTATGTCACATCTGTTGTGAAACATCTATACATGGTTTTTCATCATTTGCCCTTTTAAAATGCATGCAGGCAGTGGATGCCCAGTCCTTTGCTGATTATTGCTGTTGCGTATTTTAAAGGGTCAAGTGATATATCTTGAATGCATGTGCCCTTTGCAACTGATACAGTGTGCATATATTTTATGCTTGTTTTTCTGTACGAGAGTGCAAATAATTACACAAGAAGCTTCCTTGAAAGCCCTTCGCATGGCCTGAAATTCAGTTGTACCACTTCCATGGAGTCAACCTACCTTTCTTTCTTTCTTTCTTTCTTTCTTTCTTGAACTAGGTGCTAAATAAGATCTTTGTTCTCCACCCCTTCACTTTTACTTAGGGATAAGAGAATATCAGCTGTCATCTCTTTAAGTCACATAAAACACCAATATGATAGAAACATATGTCAAATTGGTAAGTGAATGATGCCCAGAAACTCACCCCACTCCCAGAGTTTTTGAGGCATCTGCAGATCAGAGCACAAGCTAGTCAGAACAGCTTTCCTTTTTGCAAAAGTTAGGATAGCGTTTGGAGAAGGGTTAGAAGAGGGCATATTTGCACACCCTCTTTCTCCACTTATGAGGTGGCTGAGGAGTGTGCATGAGTGTCCTGTCTGTCATTGTACAATAATCTCTGTGGCAGCCTGTAGGCTCCTCGGCTTCCCGCACTTCAGTTAAAGCCATCATGAGGAAGACGTCATGACGTAGGGATGTCGGAGAATTTCTCCACAAACCTCCAGGAGGCCGAATGCCAACGCATTCGGCCCCCCGAAATTGGTGGAGAAACGGTCCACCCCCCCCACCCCCGGAATGGGACTTACCTTTGTCGAATGTCCCTGGCGCTGGCGGCTCCTGCCGGCTCCTGCCGGTGCCGGCTGGTCTTCTGACCGGCTGCCGCTGCCACCATTTCCAAGGTAAAAAAAAACAACAACAACAAACGTGATAGGCTACGTAAAGATTTACGTAGCCTATCACGGCTAGATTTTCAAAAAACACCGTGATAGGCTACGTAAATCCTTATGTAGCCTATCACGGCTGACTTCGGGGGGGGGGGAAGCGCATACGCAAATGGCGGCACCCATGGGCGCCGCCATTTGCGTTCCTTATTTGGGCACGTGTAGTCTACGTAAACATTTACGTAGATTACGGCGAAAATAAGGGCAACGCAAATAGCATTGCCCTTATTTTCGCCATAGTCTATGTAAATGTTTATGTAGACTACACGTGCCCAAAGAAGGAATGCAGATGGCGGCGCCCATGGGCGCCGCCATTTGTGTACGCGCTTTCCCCCCCCCAAAGTTAGCCGTGATAGGCTACGTAAGGATTTATGTAGCCTATCACAGCTGACTGCAGGGATGAAAACAGCGGCGGCTATGGCCGCCGCCATTTGCGTCCCGGCAGGAGACGAGATTCGCGGCCGGAGGGACGGGGCGCCTCCCCCCCGGCCAGAATTTCGGCTGGAGGGACGGGGCGCCTCCCCCCCCGGCCAGAATTTCGGCAGGGAGGGATGGGGCGCCTCCCCCCCACCAAGAATTTCAGGGGGAGGAACGGAGCGCCTCCCCCCCGCCGCGAAGCAAGCTGCGGGATAAGGTAAGGGACTTTCGTCCATCCCTAGATGAGGCAATTCCTTCCATGGGGCTTTTTCAGTTCAGAAAGTGCAGGTGGCCTGAGAGGCTGCATAGCAATGGAAAAATGTATAATAGAGTGAGAGAACACACGCAGCCCCCTCGGCCACCTCGCAGTGATTAGGTAAGCTCAAAAATACCACCAAAACAAATTCAAAATTCTGCCTCAGAAAAGTGGAAGCCTCAAAACAGTTGATGCTGTTACCACCTACAGAAGCAGTGCAATAAACCAAAACCCCTTAGGAAAAAAGAAAGAAGCTGTGCTACAACCCCAGCCAATAGTGAGCCCTGTCTGTGAGAAACTGTTGGAGAATTTCTCCTCTCTTAGGAGAAATTCGGTGAAATTGAAGTTTCTCTGCCCACAAATAGGCTGGAGAATTTTGAGAGGCCGTTTGTGCACATCTCTAGTACAGACCCAACCCTCATCCTAATTTAAGCCCTTACGCGTTCAGGTGAATGCCTGAACAGAACTAATATTGCAGCCCCTGGCCTGTGGAACTCCCTCTGTGTCAATATTAGGCAAGCACCAACAGCTTTGCTGTTACATTGGTCATGACTAACTTAAATCTCTCTCATTGATTTCAATAGAGCTTCTCTAAGTATGACTACATCTGGATCCAACCCATTGGGTGGTCCTTGATCGGCTAGGAAAGGAGGAGAGTCTTGAAGATGACACCAAGGCAGGAGGGAGAACATCCTGACTGTGAACAACCGTGATCACTTTTGGTGAACATTCTGCACAGTCATAGTTATAACATATATGGTATTTATTTAATATAAGTCCTAAGCTTAAAATAATGGGAATCAAAAATAAAATGTCTTGGTATCTACACATACTACCCAATGTTCACATCTTAGCCATAAAGGGGTAGACTCATTTCATTTTTTTTTTTGTATAGATAATATTAGTAAAATGTTGCTAGCATTTGTTATAATGATACCTCTTGCTTTAAATAACCACTGTGAAAATGTCAGGAGAATTCTGTTTAGCACTGTAAAGTAATTGAAATTCCCAGCAGCACACCTCCTGGAGGTCTAAATCAGCTGGGAAAACGCTGTCCTTTCTGGCAGCATGTTGCTCCTTAGTGTCTAGCAAAGTCTAAGAAACCTCAAGTGGAACATTGGTGTCTCAGTCCTTAAGGAGTTCAAGCTTTTGTACACTTAGCAGCTGGTTACCCCTCCTATAGCACCTAATTCCCACCCACCGCCCTTTGTACTCCTCCACAGATTACAATTTTCTTCTTTCTTTTCTGCTGCTACTATTTTCATTTTTTGCAATAGAATTGCAAATTCTTTGAAAACCCAAGTGTTGGAATCAGGATACATTTTGTACATTTTAACCATTTCTGTGGTTAAAATATACTAGTCCTGGGCTCCAGATATATTTTGCATGATATGTAAAATAACATGCAAAAAATATCCAGAACCCAGAACTGGAATATTTTAACCACAGAAATATGACAATTTAAACTATAGAAATGTGACATATTAGGTTCAGAATAGATCTGGCCCTGCCCATCCTTCTTCCTGGAGAAGCTATATCAAGCCGTATGAAGGCTGTCTTGTCTGAGGCCTTTCTTCCATCTATAAGCAAATATCTGCTCTGCACGATATAATGCTCCAGCAAAGAAGGCTGCAGGAAGTCAAAGGGACCACATGGCAGTACCAGCATTGAATTGTACTAAATAAATCCAACAGGCCTTGAGGGTAGGCAATAAGCGGTGGGAGGGAGAAAAAAAATAAAATGCTAAATATTTGTACATAACAGTGAAGCTGAAGTCCACGTCCCCAGCCAGACATCTGATGTGTCATTTTGGATTTCACAAACACAGAGGGAGCTTTTTCAGGGCTAGCCTGCTCAGACACTGCAGCTTTAATGTCCAAGCACTCGGCGTGTTTCCACTCCCCTCAAATTCATCAATCAGCTCTCGGTAAGGCTCTGAAAGGGCCAGTTTATTAAACAAACACACTTAGTGTAAAAAGTTTATTCCAGTTAATTAGGACTTCATTGCAATGGAAACAAATTATCCAGCTGTCCTATGCCAAGTTAAACAGTATGGGTGTGAGTGCAGGAGGAGGGGGAGGAAGGGGTCCCATATTGAGAGGAGGCAAACAACCATCTTTAGCAACTTTATTTATGTCCTTTTAATATATTTATTTGGTCTTCCCCAAGCAGTAAGCATGGGCTATTAAGAGGGCTCTGCATCTGAGTTCTTGCAGGACAGTCTCTCACCAGCATCAAATTATTGGCTCTCTAAAAGGGGTTTGAGGCTAATTGCTGTGGTCTAGTTCACACGTGCATGTTCATAATTCAATTAGAGCATGGCTTGCATATGTGAATGGCCCATGACAGATACCAGCATTGCAGATAGCACTTTCATATTGCCTTGTATAACTTCAAATGTGAGTTGAGAACGTGATGTGAGAGCTGGTGTCGTGTAGGGGTTAGAATGTCAGGTTAGGATAGGAGAGACCCAGATTTAAATCCCTACTCAGCCATTAAGCTCACTGGGTGACCGTATCTCAGATAACCTGCCTAAGTGGGTTATTATGAGGATAAAATGGAGGGGTGAGGGAGAGCCATGCACACTGCTTTGTGCACCTTGGACTAAGGGTGGGATAAAAATGTAATAAACATATAATGAAATGCTTTTCAGTGGAGTCAGTTTATGCATTCAACCGTCAGCCTGAAAGCCTTATACTGAATGAAGCCATCCAGCTCAGTGTTGTCAACAGTGACTGGCAGCAGCTCTCCAGAGTTTCAGGCAGGAGTTTTCCCAACCCTACCTGAAGATACAGGGGATTGAACTTGGGACCTTCTGAACACAAAGCATGTGCTCTACCACTGAGCTACAGCCCCTGAGCCAAGTGTGCAGTAATCAGCTTTGCAGAAATCTAGAAACATACAGGCCCGCATGGATCTGCCCTGCACTGATCACATGTAGGTGCTGCCGCGTGATGTAGAGGCGAGAGTTTGATAGGTATGGAGACTGAAGACCCAAGTCTCTACTCAGCCATGCAGTCTCCTGGGAAATCTGGACAAGTTGTTTGCTCTCAACCTAACCTACTTCACTGGGTTGCTGTGGGGATACATTTAGGCAAGAATTGTACATACGTTCAATGCTGAAAGCTCTATAGAAGGTATTGGCGATAAGGATAACGTTTACTACCTCACTCGTCCTCTTTGTGTTTTCTGCAATCCTTGCTTGCAAATGGAGCCTGGAGCACTAGTTCAGTGGATCTCCCATCTAATCCACTGAGGTGCATCATTTTAGGGAGCAATGAACAAATGAGAAATGTGAAGCTACACTGATGGTGGCAGCATTTGAAGCATGCATTTAGCACAGTGTGAGGAGGATGGCTTTGCACTGCAGGTGATTAATTAACATCCATTTTGCCTATTTTGCCTTTTCTCTATAGTACATTCTCATTCTACATTCATCATTGTCATTTCTCAAGTCGCAGACAGAGAAACTTAACTTCGGTTGCAGAACATGGAAACGTGAGCAAACTTAGCACTGTGATAATGCTCCAGCTAATTTTGGCTATGTTTTGGCCTTTCAAAACTAGTTCTCTAGAGGTCATTTCAGAACACAGTTGCATATTTGTGTGTGTGTGTGTAAGAGAGAAAGAGAGAGAGAGCAGCGGTGGTGGTGAAAATGTGTAATCTGTGTCTGAAATAAATAGTTTGGCACTGTGTGCAGAGTTAGAGGGAAGATCTTAGAACTCTTGATCATCTGGTGGATAAGGTTGACTTCCAGGAAATAAATTTGGTGAAACTGACTCTGGGAGTCAACATAATGGGAAATGCTAGATAGCTAAAGGGTTAACTAAGCATATTATTTCATGTGTCCCCAGTCATCTTCCTAGAAGCTTCATCACCCTCTTGTGATCAGTGGGTTGGATGCTATGAGAGGTGTGCATCTGCAGTAACAATATGACCATCTCCCACCTGGCTTCTTTATTTACCATGTACTTTGTATTTATCTTGTATTTTAACAAAGAACTCCCTAACATAATCCCCACCACCACCTTTCCCCATCTCCAACAGTCCCAAGCAGCCAGGTAAAAGATGAAGGGGAATGGGAAGAGACGCGTGCCCCACTCTCCTCGGTTGAAACAAGCATTACATTACAGCATGCAACAGAGAGAGAGACAGAGACAGAGAACGTGCACATGAACATGAACATGCACTTAATCTGGCAGAGCCAGATTAAGGTTGGTAAAACCTGTGACAACAGTAGTTTGGAACAGACTGGGGTTTGGCATCTCCTTGTAGTAAACTCAGCACTGGACACAGGGATCTGAGTTTAACTGCTTATATCTCTTTAAGCCCCTGGCAATGTCCTAGGAAGAACAGTAAATGGTCCTGCGGAGAAGAATTGTGCCTGGTGGCTTTGTCCATATATTTTCATTTTAGGTATTAGGAGTATTGTTTCAGCACTCCCAATACTCACAGTCCAGATGCACAAGTTACTTCAGTCTGCATTGAGTCCCTTCAGCTCACATGATTGACAGGGTCACATTTGGGACTAGTGTAAACTCTGCAATCTACAGAACTGACTTCTTGCATTCATCATGGGGGCCGTCTTGGCATATGTGTCTTTTCTCTGGGGCATTTCCTGCATCTACAGTGCCCAGCCCAGGACTTCAGGAAGCTGCTGTCTGGTGAGCTCTGGAGGGAGGGAAATTAATGAATATGCAGTAGAGGCAGAGAGAATAAAAAATACAGTAGCTATGAGAAAGGAGCAAATAGGAATGGGTCCCACCCTCAGAATGCTGGAGGCCTTTCGAGCAGGTTTTAAGTATTTGTCTGCATTCATGAGGCCCAAAGACTGAGGGCTGATATGTATGATCGTTGTGCTAGTGGCTGCTATAATTTTGCCTTGCCTGTGGGAGCTCCCTGTTATAGCAAATGGATTTGTCTGCCCTTTTCAGCATACAAAAGGAGGAGAGAGGAAGGGGTATCAGAAATCCTACCCTAGAAGGCACACTGAGAGCCAGTGTAGTGTAGTGGCGAGAGTGACGGACTGGGAGCCGGGAGATCCGGGTTCTAGTCCCCACTTGGCCATGGAAGCTCACTGGGTGACTTTGGGCCCTCTCAGCCCAACCTACCTCACAGGGTTGTTGTTGTGAGGATAAAATGGAGGAGGATTGTGTAAGCCGCCTTGGGTTCCTTGCAAGAGGAATAAAGGCGGGATATAAATGCAATAATAAATAAAATAGAAGGCATCCAAAACCATTTAATGAATGGAACAACTACTTCTGCTGCCTTTTGAGAAATGAAGGACCATGCTAGGGGATGAGATACCTTTGGTGGCATTCTAGATGTTCAGCATAAATTTACCAGGTATTACAACAGAGAATCATTCTTGGCAGAAGCTGCCTTTGGGGAAAGGGTTCTGTTAAGAATAATTCAGGATTGAATCGAGCAAATACTATCCTGGGTTGCACTGCTTTTTTTCAACCCCATGCAGAAAGTCCTTCCACTTCCAGAGGGAGAAAAATAATTGTTAATCCAGCATTGTATCTAGGCACACAGGCTGTCATCTGGTGGATCAGGATCCTGGTTGCCAAGCAGATCTGTCAGTGGAGTTTTATCTCGATATCTGCATATCAGTTCAGTTCCATTTTGCTATTTGGAAGTGACACCATCTGAAGCCATCTGTACTAAATTGTTCTAATACCCCTTGGGGGCAGGCTGCTGACATACACCATTTGGAAATTCCAAGTGATACACTTTGTAAGTTAGTGATTACAGGACATACATCTGCACTCCCTCTCTACTTCCTATGAGGAGGTTTCCAGAGAGGAAATTAACTATTGCTGTTTTCTCTCAACCCTAATTATATATTCATGTTGAGGTGAATGAGCTATCAGCCTTGAATGAGCTATCAGAATAAAGTTGAGAAGATGAAGCTGAAGCTCAAATATTTTGGCCACCTAATGCGACGAGAAAACTCACTGGAAAAAGACCCTGATGCTGGGAAAGATTGAAGGCAAAAGGAGAAGGGAACGGCAGAGGATGAGATGGCTAGATAGCATCACCGATGCAATGAATATGGACTTGAGCACACTCTGGGAGAGAGCACAGGACAGGAAGGCCTGGCATACTATGGTCCATGGGGTCACGAAGAGTCAGACACAATTTTACGACTGAACAACAACAATCTTAAACTCATTAAGGCAGGAGTGGGCAACCTGTGGTCCTCAGCCTAATTTGAAAAGCCCTCTTCAAGTGGTCAGTTCAGACCACTGGCTTTGGCAAGAGCAACATTCCCTCCCCTAGCAACCTGTGAGGAGGGGAGGGGGGAGAAGGGGTGTCCCCCACCCACTTGAGCTCTGTCCCTACCCACTGCTGACTTTAACCCCATCCTCTGATGGTACATAGCTCATAACAGATTACCTCTGAAGAATGTGACCCTCAACAGAGAAGTTTTCCTTCCCAGCTTTAGGGTGTGTGTCTGTGTGTGTGTGTGTGTGTGTGTGTGTGTGAGAGAGAGAGAGAGAGAGAGAGAGAGAGAAATGGATCACCCTTCCCCTTTGCAATTAACACCACAAGGAGACAAAGCTTCAGGTGAATACTACTTTATTTTGTAGAGACTAGCCGTTTTACAAATGCAGATTCTAGGAAGCTCTCAGACTGCCTCAGGCCCCTAAACAAATAATCTGTGATCTCTAATTAGAGGAGACAACCTGAGGGTAGTGATGTTGCTGAGAGTTTGGGCATGAACTTCATGGCCAGACTTGCTTTGCAGTGATGCCCCTCCCTTAGGGTGGCTCCCTCCTACGTTGGCTTCTAAGAGTGGCTATCTTGGAAGAGGGTCTGAGCCCTGCTCCTAACTTTTCCTGCTTGGCTTTGCGACATGCCCTAGCATCTCTCAAGTTACCCCCTCCTCCTCCTCCTCCTCCTCCTCCAAAACTTGAGTTTTCACGGTGGAGGGAGGGGACAGGGACTCAGCCTGGGCCATCTGTTTGTCAAGGCCTTTGGAAGAATCTCTCCCAGCATCTTGGCTCATTAGGGAGGGTCCCTCCTCCCACAGGCTCTGAGCTATCTGTTCTAAGTCTGATTCAGAATCGGAGCTGTCAGACACCTCAAGGCGCTTGGACTCATCCCTGACAGGAGGCTTCTCTGCTTCTTCTCAAACTTGATGCATTTTGATCCTGTTCATGTAGCAGTAGGTTTAATTTACTTGATTACACTAGCAATAACTGTCAGCTCACCACCTTCTAGTGGTGTCAGTGTTGTCCCAAGACATATTGCTGCTTGAAGCTGAGCCCATATGGCACCCTCCTCACCCAAGACCAACAGTGTAAAAAGTCTGGCTGCACCATTATGCCTTCATCGATCTTATCCCCCACCCCACCCTGTAGCGCTGCCTGAAGTAGATCACTTCATGCTGCTTCTGAGCAATGTTAGCCCTGTCCAGTGTCAATCTATATTATTTTGTTATTAATTGGCTAAATGAAGCTGTTAAAAGAAGTTACCTGGTCTGTTTCATAGCAGATGCTGGATATTTGACTAAAATCCAAGCAAAGGGAGGAAAATCCTGTGTTTGCTATCCTGGCTGAAGCTTTGGTAAAACTCAGCAAAGTCTTTGTATCTTTCCTTATGGCTGATGGAGAATTCCAATGGGATGTGGATATCCAGAATCCATAATTATAATGCTCTAGGCAGGAAGCAACTCCCAGGTAAATGTAAGAAATGTAAGGGGAAAAAATTCAAATGTGAAAGAAACTTCTCTTCACCTGTGTTTTCTGATGGTTATTACTAATGAGAGCTTATGCTGGGTTGAAGGTTTTATATGGAGCTGGGCATCTCAGCCATCCCTGGGCAACCCAATTAAACTTTGCCCTCATGCTCATTTTTGCTGACTTGCCACATCAGATGGTGTGATATGCTTCTTTAGGGTGTACAGAGATAACAAAAGGTAAGATGTAAACTGATTTCGGAAGCTTTCTTGCTCTTCCTAGCACCATGAAAAGGAACTTCCAGCAATTGTGGGTTTATTTCTTTATAAAGAATTTATATCTCAATCTTTCACCAAAAAGGCTCCTGGAATGATTTACAGATCAGTAAAAAAAAAAAGTAAGTCCCTGCTCTTAAGCTTACAATCTAAAAGACACAACAGAAAAAGAAAAAGGGATGAGAAGAGAAGACAAAAACAAGCAAACTCAGGCACTAGTTCTTAAAGTTCCACATTTCTTATAACAGCCAGCTAAAATCGAAACAGTTCAAGGAGAGGAGAAGCCAAAAACAGCTAGTCTCTCAGCAGGGCCAATGGAGTGGCCCAGCTTCCTTCTCTCCCTCTGCCGAAGCCCAGTGGAATGGCTGCTGCCAAGTAACAATTGGGGGAGGGATAAGCCTGATGGTTTGGGGTGTGGGGATGATCAGTTTTTATCATACAAATTTCCCCTTGCTCTACAGAATTAAAATGCCATCAGACACACTGATGGAACTGTACAAATAAGTAATAATGATACATACATAGAAAAGGTTTGATCATCAGAGTGCATAACAGAAATACAGCATGAAGCCCTTTCAAAGGTAAATGGACATTTCTCTTCAACCTCTCCAAGCAGTCCAGTATTTCTATCTGAAGTTATTGTCTTTTTAATGTCTGCCAGTCACTCTATCACTACTCTTTTGGTCTCACAATAAAACACCAGAGTCCTCAAGCTGCTTTGCAGAGTGGTCAAATGGAAATTTTAAAGCAGTATGTAAAGTAACTGAAAACAAATTTCAAGTATATTTTGGACTCTTGAGTTGTCGTTGTCGTCTTGCTTAGACTACTGGCTGTCTCAGACAAGGACTCACTTTGAATTTATAGTTCTGCTGAGCAGGATGGAATGTTTTGATTCCTAATTTAGAGTAGCCGTCCTGACAGGTTCCAACCTTCCACTCTCCTGCAGAGACAGGCTAAGAGAGACTGGAAGGTTCTCAGAGGTCCTCTGCAGCAGATTCACCTATCACCAAGAGATTCTGTGATTTAATGTTTTTTGTTTGAAATTTATTTTCTTTAATCTTACATTTGAACAACAACAACAAAAATAAACTAATGTTTTTGACCCCCCCACACACACACTTTCAGATATTTGTGGGGAAAGGTAGACTCTAAACTAACATCTCATGAAACATAGGTTTCTTAGGGCTAAATTAAGTGTGACATGGAGTTCACTGTCACTTTCCACTGAAGGGTTTATTTGTTCAAGTGGAAGTTTTCTGGAATGGAAGAGCAGTGGAGGGGCAATGCTTAATGCTTTGCCTTCCTGCTGTTCCTCTGCTAAAAATCTCTCCCAGACCTGCTTACTGTCCACAGTGGGGAAGATACAGGAATCCACATCTTTCTCTCCTGGGAAGAAATGCAGCTTAAGAAGGGCAAATCAGAAAGGGTTAAGCATCCTTCTCTGCCTCCCTCTTTCCTTCTGAATGCAGCCTTTCAAGGCTGCTTTTTATTAGACTTAGAACTTCATGTTGCATCTCAGTTGTCCTTGTATTCCCATTTGTATAGTTTCAAACACTTTAACTTGCTGTTTGGTAATACGTTGGGAGCCTTTAGTAAAGCTAAAAGCCTTTCAGAAATTAGACAGGTTTGATCAAAAGTAGAACAGCTTCTTTTTTTATTTCACACAATATAATATAGCTTAACCTGAAGTCTGATTTACATTATATATCAACAAACATACAGTTATTTGCATGGCAAGGAGTTGCCAATCTTGGCTTTAGGGCATGTGTACCCAGGTAATATGCATGTTGTTAAACACACATTTATCATGAACACACATCTCATTTTATATGGCATATTAAAAATACAATGTGTTAAGAGGACTTAAGTTTAGGTAGAGAGGATTCTGCTTTAGTACATGGGATTGCATTGTGTGTTCCTGCTTTGCAGTATTGTAATGTCTCTCCACAGAATTCCATGGACAGCACTGGAGCTCTGCACCTCTTACTTTTTAAAGTTTTAATATAGGAAATCAAAAAGGAAATGCTTGACAAAATAATATAAAATAGACCAAATTCCCTTGCTGTAAACTTTAAAATACCATCAGGCACAATTAAAAGTTAGCTGAGTCGGGTGAATACAGAGCAAGGCGGGTAACAAGATAAAGATGGTAAAGTATTAATATGCTAGATATTTAAAACTTTAATACAGCTCTTTGAATTACTTGATACAGTGCCTTTTTCCACAAAGCTTCTATCATTCAGATAAAGTGCATTAAAATGTAGGCATTAAAAGAGCTCATGATCTCGGGTCCAACAGCACTGCTGAAACACCCTTCCTCAAGGTGGCACTCCTCAGCTGCCATCATACTTAAAAGGTTCTGAAGCTATACACTGGCCCATACATGTGCAATAATGCTAACATACTTGGGCTGGAGTACACTCTGTTGCCATACAGATGTTAGATGTACAGGATAATTATGTTGCCAGATAGACCCTGCACTAATGTGCAGGCACTTTCATGGGAGTAATGGCCTGGCTGGTGCACAGAATAAGAACATTTCATACATTATAGCAGCCTTATAGGCACCCTCATGTGCAAGAGCTTTTGGTGGTGATGCATGCCAGTGGCATAATCTATACATAAGTGGAAAATTGACAAGGAAGTCCAATGCATTTGACTTCAGAGGGGGAAACTTGTCTAAAATGATCAGTTTTAAAGGGGATTGGTAAAAAGGAAGTTGAAAGGGAGAGTCAAGAGGGTGAAATCTCCCCAGAACAGCTGGGAGTTACTAAAAACCACAGTAATAGAACCTCAGCTAGAATGTATACTGCAGATCAGGAAAGTCACCACCAAGTCCAAGGGGTTACCAGCATGGTTAACCAGCAGTGCCAAGAAAGCTATTAGAGAAAAGGTTTCCTTCAGAAAATGGAAGCGTTGCCCAAATGAAAAAAAAACAAAAGGAACACAAATTTGCACAAAAGAAATGCACGCAGGCAATAAGGGAAGCAAAAAGGGAATTTGAGGAGCATATCTCTAATAACATTATGACTAACAATATTATTTAAATACATCAGAAGCAAGAAATGGGCTAGGGAGGTAATTGGACCGTTTGATGACAAAGGAGTTAAAAGACTACTAAAGGAGGATAAGGAGGTTGCAGTAAAGGTGAATGAGTACTTTTTGTCTGTCTCCACTGCATAAGATGTAGGGCAAATACCTGTGCCTGAACTGATATTTTCAGGAAGGGAATCTGAGGAATTGAGGCAAATAGTGGTGACAAGAGATGATGTTCTAGACCTTATTGACAAACGGAAAGATTATTCTCCCATGGATTAAAGCGTGTTTGTGCACATTTTTCAAAAGTATGCATTTTTTCATGTGCGTTTTTCAAATGCATGCATGCTATCCAACATGGGGGGGGGGGGTTGGTCCGCGAATCACATTACAACCTCGGAAACGTACGGACTCTTCAACCACAGATTGTGTCCGAGTCCATGTTGGGTCTGGAAGGTGTGAACTGATTAAATCTTGATCAAAAATGGACTGAAATGAATTTCTCATACATCCCTAGTTGTACTATTAGAACTCAGGGTCATCCAATGAAGATGGGTAGTGGGAAATTCAGCACAGATAAAAGGAAGTACTTCTTCACACCGCACATAGTTAACCTATGGGACTTTTTTTTATTTTTTTACCACAAACTGTTTTGTTGGCCAGCAATTTGGAGGGCTTTAAAAAGGGATGGCTTTATATTACTTCCAGAATTAGAGGTGGTATTCTTCTAAATACCAATTGCTGGGGAACCTGAGCGGGAGGGTGCTATTACATTCATGTCCTCCATATGGACATTAGGGCATCTCATTGACAACTTGTGGAACAGAATGCCGGACTAGATGGACCCTTCATCTGATCCAGGATTGCTCTTCTAATGTTCTTATGCAACTTGGGGTGGGGATAGCGATGCTTCTTTTTGCCATAAGACATTTACTCCAGTGATGGAGAGGGGGAGCAAACAACCTTCAAAGAAATACATTTGTCTACTTAATTTATCTTTTTAAAAGATGAAACTGTCCACAAAGTGGTGAAACATTGATGGGTGGGGTTGCCATTTTTTCTTTCATGTTGCTGATTGAAGGGCTAGCTGAGTGTTTCCATACTAGAATGGTACATCAGGGAAGGACAAATCCAACAACAACAACATTCTTTTAAAGGGTTGTTGTTACATTCATAAAATATTTGGACATGGAGGAGAGTTGTGTCACGGATCAGCCTGCAGGATATAAATATTTGAAATAAAGTAGGAAGCCAAGTAGCAACTGTGCATACGGTGTGCAAAAAATATCAGCCAGAAAGGCTCTGTGAGAACTTGTTCCAAAAGCTGGCTAGATCAATGATAGATTGGTCTTTGTATACTGCAGGCAAAGGGCATAGTTGATAGGCAAGCCTAGATAGGCAAGCCTCCCTGTTTTCAGTCAATTAAAAAATGGAATGGCTTTGCACTCAGCCCTCAATAATCAAGGATTTCTTTCACCATAGATGTCCTATTTGGTTTTTTTTATTTCATCTGTCCTTTAGCTTTGGGCTATGATTGCAAGTTTTTTAGGTTTTGAGGTATGTGTTGAACTTTTTTTCTAATACATTCGTTAGTACAGCTTGTACGAAAGGGTAGTGCATAACCCAGCACCAGCTCCATTTTCTCATCAATCGTCCTTTGATAGTCTCCTTCATTTCTCAGGTCCTTGGTTGTTCCAGGAGTACCATTTTTGTGTAATAGATGGGCATCAGATTTCCCCTGCTCCCCATATCTCTATATTCTTTCCCTTATCTAAGTCCTTCTGCCATTCTAGAGCAGGATATAGGCTAGGGAATGCACAGACTAGACATACCCATACATAATGTTCCCTGAGAAAGCAGAAGTGATAGAGAAGCACATGGACAATTGCCCAGAATCCCAGTTGAAGTTTTCTCTCCTAGAACAGCTTTTACCTGAGTTAGCTATGACTTAGCAGTGGTGATGGGTGATCCAGGTTATGTCTACAAGGTACTGGTAGTTGGCCATTGTAGCAGAACATGGGAAGGCTAAGGAGATCAAAGCAGGATAACACAAACAATAAGAATAGTCTTCTGTTGAGATCAAGAAAAGTACAACTCCTGACATTCTATAAGGTGCAAGAGCCAGCAACTATGGAATAACATTAGTCTCAGCCCAGTGCAAAATTGTCTGTGGGGAGATAATGCCATTCTTTCAGTATTATTTTTCTTTTGTTTTAGTGAGGTCTTTTTCAGAGAAAGATATAATTGTCTTCAGTGGTATGGAATTGTACTGTTAATGTGAGCTCTGGAGACAGCAAGAACAGAATGTTGCCAATTTGAGTAGTCATGTCTTACTGGTTTTTCTGCATAGCTTAAATTCTTTCCAGAAACTCCTTCATTCATCCATCAATAGTAAATCTTGGGTTTTTGAGTCTCATTCCAGCTCAAAGGCCTTAGATTCACAGCAGCAAAAATACTATACCATGTAATCTTGAATCACCCATGTGGTGCCATACGTCATATATTTGTCATCACGTTTTTTCATCATGCTTTCTTAGGTGTACAAATATTGCCCAGTGGTTGGTTGGTTGTATGTGTGGTTCCATCAGAACCACAGTGCATATTCAGAATGTGAATTGAACCATAGGCTCTTGATGAAAAGAGGCTGGTTAGGAGGTCATCCTGTGTGGTTTGAGTCACATACAGTTGCAACACCAAGAGTCTGTGATTCATACAATAAGATTATTGGACTAGCTATTTATCCCAGTCACTGCAGTGCATTGATATATGCTTTTCCTACTGATTTTTCTTCTGACTTCTCTGATTTTTTCATTCTACTTTTTTTACTTCTGCTAAATTCTGGTTGGCTACATTCTCTCCCTTTGCTTCCATTCCTGCCAGGGCAGAAATTGTTGTGAATGCTTTGGGATGTGGTATAACCATTCCTCCCCCTCAATCCCCTACTGTCTACTGCTACCAGCGTATAGTTTCTAAGGCTGCAATCCCATACTCACTTACTTGGGAGTAAGTCTCATTGAACTCAGTGGGGCTTACTTCTGACTAGACATGCACAGAATTGTACTGCACTTTTGTAAAGTTCTTTTTGGACAGAAGGATCTGTAGAGAACAATCCATGGTTAATAGGACTTAAATTTATTAGGTTAAGGGTGCAATCCTGGATGGCTTACAGCCATCCAGTGTAGAGTGGGAGGAGCGGCAGAGATGATCTTTGCCTCCACACTCCTGCCACTCTGTGTTTTGGCTAGACAGGCTTTTTCACCAGTCTAGCTGGGGCTCTGCAGAGTGGGAGGGAAGGAAGATGGGGAGGCCTGGGGATATGGCATAAGCCAACCTCCCCAGTCCCCTCCTTTCCCCGCCCACCAGCACAGACCCTTTCCCTCCTCTCTGAGGTTGCCTTTGAGATCTCGGAGAAGGAGCTGGCATGGTTCTCTCCATACCAGCTGCGAGGGGGAGGGGGTGAGGAGCTTGGATTCCTGGCTCTGAGGTTGGTGTGCTGGCTCTGACCTTGGATCCAGGAGTCCAAAGTATGCTATGCCCCCCCCCCCCGATTCTGTCTAGGGGCCATAGGAGTGCTCCCTAAGCTAATTAAATAAAGTAGCTGAAGCTAAGTTCTTGGTGCTTAGGCTGTGTCTGTATTAGCTCTCCCCTCAAAATTGTTTACTGGGCAAGAAAAAGGCAAAATTTTGTTTGTCCCAATAGATTCCTGTCTTGGTCACAATTGTGTGGATATTCCAGCAAATTTTGAATTGGAAATATTTTCACTGCCTTAAATTGATCAAGATCTAATTTAGCATGTTTGATTTATATTTAGGAAACAAAACTAAATGGCATGCCATATTAATTCTGTGTTCTGCAGGGAAAAAAATCCAAATTTTTCCCCAGTAGTCTGAAAAGAACTAAAATATTTAATTAGGAAAAAAAATTAAAGCACACTTAAATGTGGTTTAAATGTTATGTTCAAACATATTCAAAACCTTACTTGGAAGTTATTTTTATGGAAATACTTGTAAATATTTTAAGACATGACAGCTCAGTAGCAAGCACTTCCCGTACATTATTGAGATTTTAAGGGGGAAAATGAAGGCACTGAAAGTTATTAACATACTAAGGTAGGATGGTGAAGAACTGTGTGCTTAAGTTTGCGTGGTTCCTATGGATAGTCACCTGAATAAAAGTAATTACAACTTTGATTTTAGACTGGTATTGTGTCTGTTCAGTTGCCCAGTTTGGTTTATATTGTATTCATGCATTATGTTGCTAATTAATTTTATGAAGCAATGCATTTCTAAAAATGAAAATGTTTCCATGGGAAAACGTAGCAGTGGAAAATGTTTTCCAGTCCGCTTCACTGCTTTCTTCTTGTGCATTTGCAGCCCACATATGTAAAATTGCAGCAGTTGAGTTGAGGCACCACTTGGTGTTGTGAACATTGGGCATTACTTGGGGGGGGGGAGAACAGCTGGTGTGAATACACCTTTAGATCTTTGGCAGCCAGTGAGACGTGTCAGACAGCAGTAAGCAGCTCCTGCCACTGAGTGGCGATCAAGGGGGAAGGAGTCCCACATCCATACTGGTGTCTGTTGCTTGGTGCCAGCAACAGCTTAGGAGGCACCAAGCAAATGCACAGCTAGTGAATGTTCAACAGTGCCCGGCATGGCCAATGATGATATCTATCTGTATGGGCAATTCATCAGCCAAGTTACTACACTGTGCCTCCCAAGCCACATCCTGCCATCTCTACCATCAAGTGATAACTGCCAGTAAGGGTTTGAGGGACGGGCAGTCACCACTCAATGGTGGGAGCCTCTTATAGTTCCCCCCACACACACCTGCTGCTGATGTTGTCAATGTCCATTGAAATTTCAACATTCTTTTTTTATTGATGTGTGACATTATACTAAATTATGTACAGTGTTGGTTTTCCATTTATGAAATTACTCTTGTCTATGAAGAGATCTGACAAACTTGTTGTTCAAATTATGTGGAGTTCACAGGATAATATTTACATTGGTAATGATTTAATAGCAATGAGCACAGAGGAGCATAATAAAGGGTCCAAACAAATTGGGGTGAGGTAGTAAGCACTATAGAAGCAATCAGATATCTGTCAGTTTAATATTCGTTCCGCCTGCCCATATTGAGCTCTTTCTTTGGATAGAGAAGTGGAAGGTGATGCTAACAGTGTGTATATGCATGGTCTCCTTTCTCCTTGCTTTTGAGAGAGAGGTTTCTGTGATTTATCCATTACTACTTTCCTGTTTGGGCCATTAGACCATATGGAACATCCAGCTTTCATCAGTTAGAAATGTATATTAAATCAGTAATGTTGCAGTATTTATGTATGTTTTATGTACTTTAGTATAGGTCCTACACACATGACTTCAGACTTAAGAAGACTTTCCAGAAAATGGAGAAAAGAGGGTGGGGCTTGCAATGTGCCCTTCCCCGCTCGTCCTTGAAGGCTGAAGGCTCTTCTCTCTGTGTCTCTTATGACCTAGACGCCAAGGAGCTTTCCTCTCAATTGGCTGCAGAAACATGCTCAGCATCCCAGTTTCTGAGCTTTCATGTGGGAGCCAATAGTCACACAGCATTCATCCAGAAACTATCATTATCGGCCCCTTGCTTTTCTCAGTTTCTTTCAACTACAGCTCCCAGGATGCCTGAAGATATGCAGACATCCGAAGACAGTGGTTTCCTATAAACTTTTGGGGTTTCATGCTTTGCAGGCAGGAATGTTTTTATTGCATCACAAATCCCCTTCTAGACTCTCTCTACCTCTCTGGCATTTCTTAGCCATGGAAAGAAAACGGAGGTTCAAACTATGGACATAATGAAAAGGATGGGATGCTGTATGAATACCACACACAGGCAGTTGTGCTCTGTGGCAGAGGACATCCACCCCTCCTCCTACCCTGAGGATGCCTACTGCCTTTCAAAATAGGGCTTTCACATTTGGCAGGATATTGGAATAGTGAATAGTTCACAAACCCAACGTTTCTCTTGCTGCTGGGACGCACTGGAGAGTTGGCCATATATTAACAAACTGCTTTTTCCCCTTTTGGCTACCTTTTCTGTGGATTTTAGAGATTTTCTAATATGACAAACATTAAACTTAGCAGTAAAAAAGGCACAATGACTAAAGAAACAGCAAGAGGGCAGATGGAGAGGGCTTGAATTGAAGGGAGCCCTTCATGCATTCAGAATCCTGAGAAGGAATCCTACCTGAAATTCCTGGCAGACTTTTAGTATCCATTTGAAGTTGTGAATGGTAGGGAGTGTGCAATTTTAAAAAAAAACTAATTATTTAATGCATTTCTGTACCTCCCAATATCCTCTCAGGACAGTTCACAACAATTAAAACTAAGAAATGCAACATAATAAAATGCAATACAAAAGTTTAAACATATATATATATATATATATACACACACACACACACACACACACCCCAAAATAAAACCTAGCAACAATGCAAAGATTTCAAATACAGTAATATCTTTTAAACAACTAAAACTGAAGGATTAAAATGCCTGGGAAAATAAGGTCTTCCAAAGAGCATAATGCAGGCACCAAGTGAGCTTCTCTGGGAAGCTCATTCCACAAACAGGGTGCCACAACAGAGAAGGCCCTCTTCTTAGTAGCCATCGACCTCACTTCCTTTGGCAGGGGCTCCTGTAAAAGGACCACTGAGGACAATTTTAAGGTCCAGGCACATATATATGGGAGGAGATGATCCTTCAGGTAACCTGGCACCAAGTTGTTTAGGGCTTTGAATACTAGCACTTTGAATTGGGCTTGGAAATGGACTGGCAGCCAGTACAGATGGAAAAGTACTGGCATAATATGAGCTTGTGAGCCAGTCCCTGTTAACAATCTCGCTGCCCTATTTTGGACCAGCTAAAGTTTCCAGACTGTTTTCAAAGGCAACCGCACGTGTAACACATTGTAGTAATCCAGATGGAAGGTTACCAGGGCATGGATAATTGTAGCTAGGCTATCTCTGTCCAGATAGGGAAATGGCTGGTATTTCAGCTTAAGTTGATAAAAAGTGCTCCATGCCACTGAGTCCACCTGTGCCTCTAGTGACAATGCTGGATACAAGAGCATTCCCAAACTATGAACCTGATCCTTTAATGGGAGCGCAAACCCCTCCAGAACAGGTTGAACATCACTTAGCCAAGCAGACAAACCACCCACTGATAGTACCTCCAACTTGTCTGGATTAAGTCTCCATTTATTGGCCTTCATCCAGTCCATTACCATGCCCAGGCACTGATTCAGAACGTCACTGCCTCACCTGCATTGAATGAAAAGGAGAAATAGAGCTGGGTGTCATCCACATATCAATGGTACCTGGGGATGTATGAGAATTCTGTTTGGGGGTGAAAACTTGATGGATTTTTCCTGTTTGGCCCTGTGGATTTTGTTCTGTTTCCCTCTGCTGGTGTTGACTTGATCTGTAGTGAGTCAAACCAATACGCAGATTCCTTTTTAAAAAATTGAGGTAATTTGCGCAGTTGGCAGGTGGTGGTAGTCTTGAAATGTGAAGAAATGGTGTTGTAATTTTTTTTTTTAACAAATTGTTTAAGTCCACTGCCACTTACTGGAACAGAAATGCTGCAGAATCCCACTGGGCTTAAACGGAATGAAATTCCCAGCATCACACATCCCTAATGACACCCCAACCCACAATTCCCAATCTGGATAACCTCCTCCAGTGGTTTCATGTTGAAGTTGAATAGCATGAGGGATAGACCAGACCCCTGTGGAACCCCACAGAATAGCTGCCAAGTCACAGAGCAATAATCCTCCAGCACCATTTTCTAGAATCGGCCATCCAAGTAGGATCAGAACCACTGCAGCACAGTGTCTCCAACTCCAAACCCAGACAACCTATCCAGAAGGATACCATGGTTGATAGTATTAAAAGCCGCTGAGAGGTCCAAGAGAAGCAACAGGGTCACAATCCCCCTGTCCCTCTCTTGGCAAAGGTCATTCCACCGGGCAACCAAGACATTTTCCATTCAAAAAGTAGGCCTGAAGCCCAATTCAAATGGGTCTAGATAATCAGTTTCATTCAAGAGTGCCCAGGAAGAGGATGTTAGCTACTGGCCTACAGTTGTTAACATCATCCAGGTCCAAGTTAGGCTTTTTCAGGAGTGGCCTAATTACCACTTCCTTTAAAGAAGCCAGCACCACTTCCTCTCTCAAGGAGGAATTTACAGTCTCCTAGATCCTCTAAGTGGCCTCCAAGTTTCTCTGATCCCCATATGATTTAGAGAAGCCTTTATAATAGTGCCATATGTGCATTTGTGCCTACCATTTAAAAGAGTGCTAGTTTGCTTCTACGCCAGCTTCATCAATAAACCATTTTGTTTTTGTAATCACATGGCTGCTGTAATGGGCTTAAGCTTCTGGTATCCCATATTCTTGGATGGGAAGTGAGAGTCTATGGTGAATACTACCTATGAAAAGAGCACCCAACTGATTCTGCCCAAAAGGACGGAAGTAATTACACTCCACTTCCAAACTGTCCACATGGTCTGTCCAAGCATTCCAGGGTAAACTGCAATAAAGTGCTGCTGGATCTCCCAGTAATAATTTAATACTAAAATATTGCCCATCAAGTGAAAACCTTACATTGGTAGAGCACATCCACCACATGTTTCAGCAGTAAGCCAGTGGTAAACTGCCAGAATGAATGAATTTACTCCAGCTGCCAGTGTTTCCTGAGAGCCAAGAGAAAGATCAGGCATACCTCAGGTACTGTGAGTGGTTTGGCCTACTCTTTAGTTCTTACACTGGCCACCTATGTTTCAATGCATTTGCTCCTTACAGTCACACATTCTTCCTAGCAATCACTCACACTGGTTGTAAGAGTGAATTCCATTGAGATGGCAGTATGATAATTGTGTCCTGTCCCAAGACTGTGGCTACTGAATCTTACTCACTGAAGTTTATAACAACCATAAATGGCCTTACAGTATTGAAGAGAGCTAGGTGAGGGGTTCTTGCTTATTGTTGCTATATGATTAAATCCTAAAAAAAATTCTAGCTAACTGTACTATATTGTGGTGAATGACCCAAGGTCAAAGCACTGAGGCTTAACCATCAAATTTGTCAAATACATGAAGCAGAATGAAATCAGGCATGCTATCTTGTAGGGTAATATTTGTGACTTGCTTATTTTTGCCATACTGTGTGACTCACTGGTCCCCCAGGGAGAAAATATGTTTGACAACAAGGTGCCATTTTTATATGGTTACTTTTCTGACCATAATCTCACTTTAATGAGCTTTCTTCTTATGTTCCTGGTGTGTGCCAATTTGTTACTTTGAAAATGGACTGTTTTCTATTTTCTGTTATTTGTTTTTGGTGGAAAAATCTTTGAAGCCATAAATCTAAAAGTGTACTAATGATTGCAATATTTTTCAAATAGTAGGGATTTTTGTGTGTTTTGTGCGATTAGGTGGGGGTGTTATAGAGTCACCAATATAGTTTTAGAAAAACAAGGTCTATAAGAGGAAGAGTGAGGCTATGAGCTGGATAAGTTAAGAGAATATACTTCCAGGTGTGGCATTTTAGTCTCACCTACTTGTCAAAAAGATTTGTAACCCAGAATTACCCAACCTTTTGAGGCCGAGGGGGAACACTTGAAGTTTTCTGAGAAAGTGTCTTGGGTGCAGTCACAAAGAGCCATCGTTGGGGGGGGGGGGCAATAAAATGGCTACCATGGGGTACATGGCCAGTCATAAAACACCCATTTCAGAGAAGGCAAAGTGGTGGTGCTAAAAGACAAGTAACTTGGCGTGAATGTGAATAGAAGGGGCAGTAGTGGGTTCTGAACCCCAACACAGAAAGCCATTCCTTTGAACCCACAGTTTCCTTCTCCAACAGATACCCATTTCACAAAAGGCAAACTCCTCCCCATCTTTTCTTTCTGCCAGCCAACTTCCCCTACATCTCTCTTTCTCTTTCCCTCCCTTTCTGCCACCCCCCCCCCCACACACCCCTGTCTCTCATGTTTCTCCCTCTTTCCCTCCCAGCCCTGGGCCCTTGCTGCTCCCAAAATTGCTCCACTGCCCCTCCAATCTTCCATGCACCTTCAGCACTTCCAGGGTCCCCATATGTGCACCCCTGTTGCTCCTAAGGTCCCTCCACACACCCCTTATCAAATGTCGTTGTCATCTGTTTTTTTCCTTTAACACCCCCCCCCCCCCAACTCAGGTGGCTAGCCGTACTGCAGGGAGAAGCGTGGTGAGGAGCTGGAGGCCTGCACTTCTCTCTGCAGGGCCCCTATCTACCTGGGATTTAAACACCCCCCCTTTAAAATGTGTTTTAAATCAATTGGGGCAGGAAGGCTTGTGGGCACTAAGGGACGGGTCCATGCGGAGCCATGTTGGGACCCCAGTTTTACCCAATAGAATACATTCCTATTGTGTGTTCTGATTCCCTTTCTCACTTCCTGATTCGTGATAACTATAATTTGTTGTGATGTCTGAATTGGGAAACAAAGGTTACCTCAACCATACTTTGCCGCCAAACTACACTTGGAAACCATAGCTTGAACTGGGTTTCCAAGTCTGGTTTGGAGGCAAACTATAGTTTACGATAACTATAGTTTGCCTTAATAAAATAGCACAGCAAGCTATAGTTACGGGAAGTGTTGTGGGAACTGTAGCATACAAAGGAAGGAGGGAGCTCAACACCAGTGTAAACAGGGGCAATTTGAACTGGGCCAGTGTTTGAGAATGCCAGGTTCAATGATGATATAAGACCATAGGCTTTATTCTCTTTGGTATCTATTGATGATTAGGAAAAACAAAGTGAGAATGGGGTATGTCTATTTATGACTCAGGCACAGGCATGCAGTTCCAGGCCCATTCTTCTTTCATCATAGATTTGTGGATTCTCTTCCATGAGCAAAACCAATAAAATCCAATATGGTCCTTACCTTTCCATGGCACCATAACACAAAGAGCTTGCCCATACATCTGTAGGAAATTGGGGACTGGGGAAATCCTTGAGCAAGAGTGACAACATTTTAACATGTGCTGTTTATTCTCAGTTTGTTTCTGTAATTTATCATTTTTATTTGCTAGACCCTTCTCTGTTTTACCATAACTCTTTGTATATCTCACCTGTGCCCGTGTAAGAGGTCCTCCAAATTATTCCTGCTACTTCATTTTTCTTGTCCCACTCCGAGTTTTATTCTGCATTTTTTCCCAAGATACCAAGTGCCAACTTTCTCATTATGCTTTTCCCTTCCCTCATTCCTTGTTATATACATACGCACAAGCAAACACATGTTTCCTGGCACCTGCCTGGAATTCCAGATAGTGACTGATTATATCAGGCAGTGTGGTCCACTAAGGATTTTGAGATCTGTCCAAAAAGGAAAACCATTGAGACTCTGTGGCTAAGTCAGTGTAACCACATCACTGCTTTCCTGAACTTGGAAAACTCTGGCTGAGTGGCAGCCCAGAATAACAAAGTTTCCATTCCTGACAGGATCTTTGGATGCTTGGCCTCCGAAAAACAAGAATAGGCTCCAGAGCTAGTACTGGGTTCTTTAGACTAAACAATAGCTTAACTCCTCTAAAAGGCTGGAAGCGTTTTAAGGCATGCATTTTGCCGCTGGTTAGAATTCAATATCATCCGGCATGACAACTCCACAATCTATCCCAATTGAAGTGATGAAGCCAGAGTACTGGGAAGGTAGCGACACCGCAGGTCAGGGACCAAGATGAATCAGTGGAACTGTGTGTGGGCTTTGGACTGTAACAGGAAACTTGCTGGAGATGAGCTCTGAGTACACTAGCTAATTTTTAATGACTAACTGTTTTTACAATAGTCTTAAGTCTCCAGCACTGTTCTGTTGGCTTACCAAAATTTTCCCACTCCTTCATGTATCGCATGGATAGGATGGAAGAAACCAAGTTAAGTCCTATGTAATGCTAATTTTAGTGGTCAGATCCTTGTCCTAAAATACTTCTACACCTTTAGATGGCAGTTTTAGTTCCTTTCATGGTGCTAGTATCTTCTAATTGGAACAGAATTTTTTTTACGTTGTGGGCCAAATCAGCAAAATTAACATTCTTAATGCCACATGAAGACTAAAGATTTTGTGTTTGCAGGTGGGGACGACTTGGGAAACCTGTGTGTTGTGAGGAGTATGACTGGATGAAGGCAAACTCTGAAAAAGCGTATAGATCTGTGTGCTTTGAGGGGGAGGCAGAAAGAGGAGAACCTGGGAGCCCATACCAAAGAGATCTGCAGTAGCCTGAGAGGACTTTGGTTTATTGTTTTGTCTTTCGTAACTTTTTTATTTTTTGTTTTAGAATTTTAAATTGTAAACCTCTTGAATGCCTTGGCAGAAAGGTGGCATATAAATAAATCAGAAACAGCAGCATTTTAATTTAAATGTGGTACTTAAAAACCCAAATAAATAGTCAATAAAATGTGGGAAAGGGTTAACCAATTGCTCAGACGGAGTTTACTACATAAACATGTGATCTCTACCACATATACATGTTTGTCAGATGATAAGAAACTCTTAACTCTTTTCTGATTTCATCGCTATGTATCTATAATGATAATATTACGAATCCTTGTTCTCATCAGTTTACCTACCTACAACAATAAAGCGGCTTTGTGGCAATTTTGCAGTAGAATGTTATGTGCCGTGGAATGCCCATTATACACACTTAAAAATGAAGTATTCCTTGTTTTGAGTGTCCCCTGTGCGATGTTGTGTACATTTGAGTCGACTAACATAGGGTAAATTAAAATTATATTTATGTGTCTGATTAAGTGAGTGTTTTGGATATAGCTTTGGCAGGTTACCAAGTACAGGGTGATTTTACTGATCATAAGGAGAGCTCTGCTGGATCAGACCAAAGCTCTATCAGTTCTAGCATTCTGTTTTCTCAGTGCCCAACCAGATACCATAGGAAGTCTGCAAGCAGGACATGAGCGCACTAGCATCCTCCTTCTCATGTTCCCCAGCTACTGGTATTCAGAGGCATACTGCCTTGGAGACTAAAAAAAAAGAAAACTGTCTTTTTACTTTGGGGAATAATACTGACATTTTAAAGCCTTTAAATTTCTGATTATATGAGTGTTTTGGATATAGCCTTGGCAGGTTAGCAAGTACAGGGTGGTATTACTGATCGTAAGAATCCCCATGCTGGCTAGGGATGATGGGAGTTGTAGTCCCACACACCTGGAGCACACCAGGTTGGGGAAGGCTGCCTTAAAAGGAAGCAACACTTGTGGTAGAACTCCAATACATGATCATCATTCTGGAATTTTGATGCCACCTTCATGAACTTGTGAGTGAGAGATGGTGCCTTCCAGAATAGGGAACAGTTCATCATCAGTTTATGCACAATTAGTAAAATATATAATCCAGTTCTTCTTACAATCTGTATGGGTTTTGCTGCCGATTTCAGAAGGAACTGGAGCCACATTATCTGACAGAATATTTAATATTTGTGGTATTTTGTTCATTCTCTCTCTGGCAGTTGTTTGGAGGGAGAAATTGTGCTACACATGGTGCCGGGTGTAGGGGAGAGAGAGAGGGAGATCTCCAGGAACATGTCTAACAAGGCCAGAAGTCTGAACTACAATTACTCCTTTTCTAAAGTTCTGTGTATTATGTCCAGCCCAGTCGTTCCTGGCTCACATTTGCATGAACTCTAGTATACACAATGGAAGCAGCATACGTTGCGCATTCCGGGGAGATGGGGAATGGAGCTAAATCATTAGGACTCCTTGGAGCTGCCAGTTATTCAGTTGATTCCAGGTTTCCTGCTATAGCAGCTAACAGGCTGTCCATTCCTCTCATGACTCCCTATGTTTCTTGAGAAATGGGTCTCGACAACAGAATATATATGCCTCTCCACAAAATAGACATGTTAACTGTGAACATTTACCAAGTGGGAAATTTGCACACCAGACACTCTTTCCTGCTTCTCTTCTCTATTTCTTTGGCTGCTCTGTACTTGCCATGAATGAGAAACAAAGAGTTCTGCCTAACTTTTATTGTGATCCCCCCTTTTCTTGGTGCAGGGATTCTTTCCCAGTACTTACCACATGTCTTTCACTCAGTTTGTTGCATTCCTATAAACCACACCATCCCGTGTGCCGTGCTTTAAAGCAAGTGTCATCCATTGGCTGGACTATTTAGCCATTTTATGTTTCCAGACTGTGTGCCTTAGGCTAGATCTACACATGTAGCAGAATGTGGTAGATATGTGGTGGTAGAATCTTGAGCTGCAAGAATGGACTGTACTGCTCCAGACTATGTGTGGAGGAATAGCATTTTTAATGCTTCCCCATGTAAGAAATTCCCTGTGAGAAGAAACTATTTACATCAGGAGGAGAAGTGACCTCAACAAGAAGATATCACTTCTCCTCTTGATGTGAATAGTTCTAGTTTTCTACTTGTGGGAGGGGGGCGTGGGCATGTTTGTTTCTTTTACACAAGAGAGCATTGAAAATGTGATTTTTCCACCTGCAATCTGAAGTGGTCCATTCCAGTCTACAACCTCAGACTCTGCCACTTAATTTCTGCTTCGTTTTGCTGTGTGTATAGATCCAGCCTTATTCTTGCAAATACCAGCAAATTTGAATGAGCCAATCTGAACATTTTGAGTACTTCAGAATTTTCCAGATCTACTGCCAAATGCATCAATCATGATATTCATTACATTTAAGCCTTACTAGAATATCATTAGCCCAGCGTACAATGAATAGTCTCAGTCACACTGTTGTGTTCAAAAATGCAAAGGAAATTAAAAGAATTTTGATAAGATTAGTATAGGGTTTGGAGAGGGGGGTGGGGGTTTGACATATATCTCTAATTGTGTCTGACATGGATGTATTTTAAACATAACATTACTTAGTGCCAATCTGCAAATTCAGCATTGTGGTAGATGTATTGCATCAGATGCTGGCTGTATGTAAATACACACATAGTTCTTACCATAATTAGTATTTTATGCATCAATTAAAATACATTTATGTGCTTTTTATATAATCCCTAAGGAGTATTTTCTAAGTGGTATAGCAGAATGTACATAGTTCCTAGACATCTGTGGATGAAGCAGAAATGTAACTTCCGTCTGCTGGAAAGGAAATAGATTTTTCTCAGTATGCAATTATTGTGTAGAGTCTTTTGCTATCATTTGCTGTGGAGCCTAGAAGCTTCCTAGAACTCAGGACTGGATTGGGCATATATATGCCTGATTAATATATCTTGGGCAGTTGTAGTGAATGATTAAATTTAGCTGGCAAGCAAAAGGAGAGCTTGCTTGGATGGAAAAATAAGCTATTGCCATAACACAAGTTGAGTTCTCAATATTACAGTTTACAAGGAAATTTCTCTGGAGAAAAGATCAGATTTATGTGTTGCTTTTCTTTGAAGCAGCCAGGGAACCACTGCATAAAATACACTGTCTTTCAAAAGACAGATAGCAAACGGAATTGTGTACCAGTCAAAATGTGGTATCATGCTCCTGTATTTACATCTACATTAAGCCATATACCTTGTGGCTTGTAGTGCCAATATCTACATTGTTTTGTTTTCCTCTTTCTCCCCTTCTTTGCATATATGCTCCCATTTGCCTTAATCTACTCCACCTTCCTGTTGCTCTGACCCCATGTCCTAGTTACTTTACCTTCCACATTACTTCCTCTACCCAGTTGGTGGACTTAATTCCTATACTCAAACACTGCACAACATCATGGCAAGGCCAAGGTATGTGACTATCCTGGATATGGGCCAGTTCTAGGATGCTAAGATGACTTTTAGTTTGCTTTTTGTTATATTTTGTTGTCAAATTGGCTTTATTTGTTTAGTGCTATAAACCACTTTGATGCCAACTGATGCTCTTTGCATAGTGCAGAGAGTTTCAAGGAGAAGGACAGGGTCTACACCCCAAAGGTACCACTGGAAGAATTGGAATGGTAGTTGTGTATATCCATGGCAAGGGAAAAAATGAGGAGGAGCTGACAAGCTTGCCAGTGTTGGATCTACTTTGGTGTAGCATTTTATATTTATATTACATTTTTAACTGGATTGTGCAGTTTCAGCTAAAGAAATGGATTATATTTTGTAAATAAATGGATAAAGTGTAAGTATTCATGTGCTGGCAGTGAAATCTTCATTACTAAATCTCTTCAGCAAAATAAGGACAAATACAGCAGGGAACAAAGTGGCAGAAATGTTGATGCTCAGGTATCTTCTGATAGACAGTGGTCCAGCAATAATTCAAGAAATGCCAGCATTCTCTCATTTGATTTTTATAACATGCTGTGTTGTTGAAGCTGTTATATTCTTGCCATCTGGCACTATGGGTTGCATCTTGATGTTTACTAGCATTTTCCTATTATCAGTGAGTGAAACCTTTGAAACATGTAAGAAGAGGGGGATATCTTGCCTTGCCCTCCTAGCACCGTTAGGATATTTCTATTAAATGGGTAGATACAAGCATATTTCATCAACAAAGAGAAAATTAGGCCAGCAAGCAAACACATATGATTGGCTGAGCACAATGGTAGCTTACACTCAGACCCACGGCATTCCTCTGTTTCTCTGAAATGTGCAAATCTTTGAACATTCCAGAGTGCTCTAAACAGCAGTGGGTGCAACCCAACTGATCTTAGAGAAAATTGGGAAATCATGAAATGTTCACTGCACAAATGCCTGTCGTATTTGCTTGCCGTACCAGACCCCTAAAAAGCCAATTCAACTGTAGAGTAATGATTGGTTTGCTTTCTGTCAGAATGATTCTAAACTTTAGAGCTACCTGAATTGTTATAAATTGTGTAGGACTCTATAGCAGGCAGTGCTTAAAAATGAGTATTTGATCATAATATCAAGAATCTAAAATATGAAAGGCTTAGTTAGCATTCTCAGAGACAAAAGCAGAAGAGTATCACAGACAGATAGACAATGTGGTTATGAAATTTTAATTGCAACTGAAAAGTTTGTGAAAATATTCATATTGAAAGTCAATAATATTTTTGTTTGGAAAGATCAGTGAGTGGCCATGTTCATACATAATGATAAGCCAGGAATCCTGGCTTACTAAGCTACAATGTAAACAACCAGCATGCTGGTGTATGTAGCCTGATCATCATGGAAGAGGGTAAGCAAACCAGAACAGGTGTTGACTTACTGGAATTGCCCTCATGGCTAAAACTCATTTGGTAATAAGGTCCAAGCACAGTTGCAATACCCTTTTATGTCCTCCTTGAAAGATAAACTACAGTAACCCTCTGCCTTGGTGCATATTAGGACTGTGTGTCTGTAATCAAAAATAGAGCATATCCACAGATTTGCTAATTGTAATGCATCCTGATAATGGCATCTATAATGAGCTCTGTGTATCACAGCAGTTTGTTGGCGGAAGTTTTCATGACCTGGTTATCATACTTTAAGTAGAAGCAGTCACATAGGACTGGAGTGTTTCAGCAAGTGTTCCTGAGCCAGCTCTTTCTAATACCTTGATCCTCACTGTTTGCACCAGTAAGTCTGCCTGCACTGTTGGACTAATGTTATATTTTTCTGGTGTTGCACTGGGACAGTATATGCTGGAGCAGGGGCTTCTGGAACACTGAGGGGATGTCTGCAATGCAGGGTGTCCCAGTTCTACATTATGCAGGTCTGATTCAAATTGTCCACAGTGTATTCACTTTATGTCTTCAGATCTGTCTCCCATATCTAATTACGGATGGTGCTAAAATTGCTAAATTGAAATAGAACCATGGAGTCAGAACAGACCAAAATGTGGTCTCTCAAGCCCACTCCCCCTTACACAGAAGAATACCCCCAGCCTCCCATAGATCTACCACCACAGCATTTGGATCAAAACCTGATTGATCCAGTACTGTTGATTTATCCTCAGCATTTTGTGTACCTCACCAACTTCTGGAGCACTTTTGATGAAAATGAGATTGATAGTTCTGGTGGAGAGGGGCAGAAGAAGCTTGTGCTGCCACTACTTCATGCTTTCTGGCTGCTTCCTGCCCCAAGGAGTATCCAGGATGGACCCATCTAGGCTGACTCTGCATTTCATTTCTGTGTTGGCTTAGAAGTCTGGTATGTTTAGCATGTAGTAATGATTATGTTCACGCATAGTGACGTGTCTGTTGCTTCCTGTCATAGTTTTGCCAGAGTTTCTTCCGGATGCCATGCCAAATATTTATAATGAAACTAGCACAGTGCTTAAGAGAGTGATCTGGACTGGGAGTAATCAAATCTCACCTCAGTCATGAATTCTCTAAGTGTACGTAGGAAGGCCACTGTCTATCAAGCTCTGTTCTCATACCATAATTGTATTGAGTGAGCATGGGGTGAGGGAGGGAGGAAGCATGTTATATATGCCTAAAATCAGTGATGTATAGGTAAGTAACTAGCATAGTGAACCTCAGAACGAATACAGTTTCATCTCAATTCATTATGCTAAATACCAAGGATTACAGTGGAGTGAACAGAAACACATGCAGGCAGATCTAGGGGTGGGGCAGTGCATTCTGAGCTCAGCATAATTTGTAGGGATCATATTTACTGGATGCAAGTGTATACAGGTGCTGTGCTGCGGATACACAATAGAAATAAAAGCACATGGCTTCCCAAACAATTTACTATGTTGAACATATAATTCTTTGCAACTTTCAGTGTCAGTTCACTGATAGCCTTTAACAGCTGCCCTTGTGCTGCTTGGTGCTTGCCTTGCAATGCCTTTTTCACTTCACACCTTCTCTGCCTCCTTGTCTGCCTGCCTTCCTTCCTGTATCTCTGATCTCATTTAATGCATCTCACTCCTGTCATCCAATAGCTCTATCATGGCAATGTGTTCCTGAACTGCAGTGTAAGTTATCCCAGTTTTGGCCTCCACTTACATTGAAGCTATTTGTTGCATCCAAATTGCAGCATAATGGTTGAACACAATTTGGGCACTAATTTAAAGCCTGAAATTCACGTAACTTAACAGATACAAAGTTATGTGAATTTCAGGCTCTCAATTAGTTTTAAAATATACTCTTAAGAGAGCATAAAACCTGGCGATTAAAAAAAAATTGCTTATCCTATGCACAGTTTGAGTGCTGTGCTTCACCTAACACATTTGGGAGTGCTTACGGATGGTTTAAAATACTTTATACAGGAATAATTTGCCATTAGTAAAAGCAGGGGTGTAACAGGTGTGCGATGCAAACATTTCATTTTCTGCCTTTCTCTGTTTTCATTTCCACTGCAGAAGCACCATTTATGTTGTAATTGAACAAGTTAAAATAGCACTCAGTGACTAGATCACTGACTAGGTCAGATTTCAATAGCACTGCAGTTACCCTGGGGTTTTGTCACAAAATGATGATCTATAATTTATGGCAGATGTATTACCATGTTAAAGGCTCTTTATTTTGGGAAAGGCTTGAAAATGAGCTTGTGGCCATTGAATAGTAACATACAAATTTGGGGGGAATAATATAGAGATCATGGCTGTCCAGATTTCATTTCCAGGGTAGTGATTGCATTTTACCTTCTCTTATAGTTACAATCCAAGTTAACATTTGTCTTAACTTCTTCTCTTGGCTAGTGTGTAGTGTTGCTGCTGTTTCGGTATGCAAATGAAGTAAAACCTATCTCCCAATTGCTGCATTCCCTTCACAAGATGTTGTGCAAGTAAGCCAATTGCACAGAATGGGCAATGATGCTGGCAACATGTCCAATATCTAGCTGGCCAGTGCTTTGCCAGGGAATAAGTAGTAGCTAGCCACTCAATATTTTGAACAAAGCACCACGTGAAGTCGTGCTATGCTAAATGTTATGTTTGAACTAACCACTGAGACAGTCCAAAACTCTCAGTTGAGCAATACCTTTATTAGGACCCATGAAAATGCCACAAAAGAATGAGCAAACTTTTCAGTTCTCGAGAAGTCTTTAACAGGCTAGACCAGCCTTCCCCAACCTGGTGCTCTGCAGATGCATTGGACCATGATTCCCATCATGCCCAGGCACATGACCATTGTTTGGCTGGGAATGGGGCGGGGAAGCTAGTCCAACACATCTGCACCAGGTTGGGAAAGTCTGGGCTAGATGGTACCAAAAAAAAGGGGGGGGGGACACAACAAAAAAGTACAAAGATTAGGCCATTTATTTCATTGTACATTTATTCCATCTTTTTTCTTCCTTAATGTTCTTTCCTGGTAAGAAAAAAGATAGAAGACGTGGGAAAACACAAGAGGGCTGCAAATGGAAGATGACAATGTCTGGATACCCCATAAAATTCAATGAACGAGGCATGGCGATGGCATTATAAAAGTTTCATCTGGGGAGTATCCTTAGGCAATAATAATTTTGACAAAAGTGTATGTGCACTTTTGCAGATAAATTTTCCTAACGTGATGATCATTCTCACAAATCAGAAATAACTGTGGAAATAACAGGGAAGATTTCCCACAACCCTGATATGCATAGACATCCAGAAGATGTGAGAAATTTGGTATCTCTCGAGAGCTTGGAATCCATTTGGTTGCAAGGAACTTTCAAGTGGTGATATTCATAAGAACTCTGTACAGTTTGTCCTGTGGATGGAATTTTCCCAGTAAGTAATCCCTAAACAAGAACACCCATTTGCTATAACTTTCCCCCCACAGAACTGAGCTAGATTTGCAAAATTTGCTCATATATGAATAGGTGTTCTTTTAAATGTATACAAAATTTTAACTGATAAATTTTGTCAAAATCTCAATTTGATCTAATTGTAAACTAATTGGGTAGCAATCTGCATTGCCTGGTGGCTGTTCTCTCTTCATAATATGTGTGTTTTTACAGACAGGTACATTTCAAGCTGAAGAAAGAACTGCTGTATCCGTATTTCTGTGGCCTCATGGGACTGAGTCCCTCATGGGTCTTGTCAGATGCAGTGATTTTATTTTCTACCGTCTTTTCCCATTATCAAAATGTAGGGCTAGGCTTTAGTTCTAGTGATATCTATCTGGGCTAGCTATGGAAACCCTAATAAACTGACTAGATCCAAGGTCTGTTCCGCAATGAATGAGTCCAAAGCAGGCCAGTGTGGGTTAGAGCCATGTTGTACAATAAGCTGGCCCATAGGGCCACATATGGGCCATCAAACCTCCTTTGGCCAGCCCACATCTTGCACTCTTCCCCTTCAAACACCCCTATTGTTTTCTGCTGCTCCCAGTGTCATGAGGAAATAAGGAAGTTGGGTGTGGGGCACTGGTGGCTGAGACCAGTAAGTGAAGTGAGACAGATTACACCCCCAGAACATCAGATCAGGGTGTGGGCTTGGCTGGTTGTTTGTGCAACCCTAGATTATAGCTTCACTTGGATTGCATAGAAGTAGTTTTGAGAAGTGAAAAGGTCACAGCCTGTACCCCATAGGTTTGCAGTGGAAATGGGAAGTATGGTTTGCTATTGACTCTACAACCCCCTGCTGTGTTTTTTCTCCCCACAATTTTCCTTTTCCTTTTTTCCCTTGCTCTCTCTTTTTTGAGCCCCATACAATGACTTGTTATGTAAAACACCAGTGAGAGAGTGAGAGACAGAGAGAGGAGGGAGAGAGATTCTTTAGTGCCGGAATCTGAGTCACATGGGCCTGTTTTATTTCCCCCCTCTGCTAATCTCGTTTCTATAGAAACAAGATTGGGGGGGGGGAGAGACAAGCACAGAGAGAGAGAGAGAGAGAGAGATTGAGAAAGAGAGAGAGAAAGAATTAAGGTGATGGGTGAGGAAAATATGGGTGGCAAATGAAGGGGAAGGTCTAGTTTGGGGGTGGAGTTGAAATGTAGCCAGAATACGATGTTGGGGGAAACTGACAACCTCTGAGTGGGGATTTTGGCTAGCAGAACCTACCCCCAGTTTGGGTGATTGTCTTTGATGGAGTGTATGTATGCATGCATGCATTTTGGTATGAAGGTGTTTTGAACCGTTTTATGAAGTGAATCCATCCTTCTGAGAAGGGGAAACAGGAGGCATCAAAGAAGAACAAACCCAAGTATTAGCTGGTGAGTGAGAAAGCAGCGGTACTGGTGGGGGACCTAGGGAGGAGGGCTACAGTGCCATCTACTCTAGCCATATTTTTTTTTTTGGCATTCTTTCCTAACTGGTGGCGCAGCCAGCTGGCAGGGGGTCTCACTCCCCAGGATGTTGATTGGTGGATTCTCCCCCTCCCCCCAACCCAGGAAAGGTCTGAGCATGTTGGCACAGGGATGAAGACTGGATGTTACTGCAGCTTGTCTTGTTACTTAGACAAGTGTGTGTATGATGCCAGTCTTGGCCATACAGGTGTGAGAGAGAGGGGTTTAGCGTAGATAAATTTCTTTCCCTCGCTTTTTGTTGTTGTTGCTTGATATATTGACTTGAAAGGGTTAGTATCTTTGCATTTAGTTAACTTATATTCTGTGCAAACCTTGAAGAACTTCAGCGCTCTACCCCCACCCACCCCACTGCCTTTCTGCCCATTACGGTTTTGTTCAGCTCTGCTTGGTATTTTTGCCTGCATTCATCTACATCCCTGGTGAGCAGGATTCCACTGGGCTGGTGATGAACACCACTGACACCATCCTCAGCAATTTGCCTCTGAGTGTTACTGTTGTCCTGGTTGCTAAGTGCTTTGGCTAGAGGTTTATGTGCTTGAAGTGGGACCTCTTGTGCCTGAAGGGGATGATACTTTGTAGGGAGGGGCTTCAAAATAACTCATCTGATTTGCTTGTTACATAGGCGCTTCTCAGAACGCCTTTAGAAGTGCATATGCCAACACTTGGGGCTCATCGTCTGCTCTAAGGATTACCATCATGCATCCTGATGCTTTCAGTAATCGTTGTGTCAGCATGTGTTGACTCCCACGCCACTGCCTTTTCTGTAGACAGTGTCCAAGACCAAGCATCTCATGGTGCTTTTGGCTGTGCATCTTTCACATACCACTGTTGAGTTCAGTTTGCATGTAGTAATGGCACACATGAACACAGAACTTCATAGGCTGTTTGCTGTGTGTTATCTTCCTGGTAAATGACCTTTCTTTAGTAGTGGCTAGAGTACTGGACTGGGAGTCGGGAGATCCGGGTTCTAGTCCCCACTCAGCCATGGAAGCCCATTGGGTGACTTTGGGCCAGTCACAGCCCAACCTACCTCACAGGGTTATTGTTGTGAGGATAAAATGGAAGAAGGAGGAGGATTACGTATGCTGCCTTGAGTTCCTTGGAGGAAAAAAGGCAGGATATAAATGAAATAAATAAATAAATAAATAAATGATAGATCCTGCTGTGTTGTCTGCAGGACTTGCTAGCATAGACGAGGTATGATCTGTTTAGGGCTAGATTAGAGAGAGTTACCAATTACATTTTTTTTCTTTAATGTGGCTTGTTGTGTGACTTTGCATCATATGAGCAGCGACAGTTCTGAAAATTGCATGCCTGCGCCATGTAGCAAGCCATTCATATATTGCACCTTGTCCTTTGGATCAGCCCCTGCCCCACAATCTTTTCCTCACCACTGTATATCACTAACAGGAATGTCTTATGGCAGTATAGAGGAAATCGAGGGGTGGGAGGCAGTCCACACTGTGGCTTTCCTTCTGTGGAAATGTCACATGGATGCAATTTCATCATGCAGCTCCCATTATGTTTGGGAAGTAGGTCTCAGAAATGAACTATATATTACATTAAAAGCATTTTACATTAAAAGCATTTTAGAACGGAGCACATCTTTTTCTTTAGAAGAAGCCACAGGGGTCGCAAATCCAGGAAATTGTGCTAGACCAGGGGTGTGGGGGAAATAATGCATTTGGGGATGATTTTCAGCAGGAAAATGGTGTGGGCAAGAAAGTCTTAAGCTCCTTCATCATGGATCTCATGTGGATTGGGGAGGCCTGTGGCTGCTTTTATTGAGAAAGAGTCATTGCCCATTCTAAGCACATTAAAAGCACTTTTAACGTAACATGCCATTTGGCCTTTAGTATTTCTGGTTTTTGGTATAAATATGGCATACACAGCACAAAGGAAAGTTCTGGCAGTCCAGATGGTGATTTTATTTTGTACAGATGGATAGATATCATTAGGGTCTACTGCCTATGTAGTAATATCAGCAGTGGAGACCCTGCTTTAGATGTCTCCACCTTCAGAAGTTTAGTGGGTGGCAACTGTTGACAGGGCCTTCTTGGTTGTGGTGCCTCAACTTTGGAACATCCTCTCCAGATATATACGCCTGGCACTCTCACTATTAATTTTTAGCTTCCAGGTAAAGATTGTTTAATTTTCCTCTGCTCTTAGTGAAACATGGGTTTTAGGTCTATTCAGGGTATTTTTGTCATTTTGTTTATGCTGCTAATTTAAGTCCATTTGTAGCCTAGCAATTGTTTTATTGACAGTTTGCTTATTTTATTTTGCATAACTTTTCATAAGGCACCTTTTGGAGGCCTTTTGTGGAAAGGCATGGTAGAATTTCTGGAAATAAAATTTCTAAGCTTCCTGTGAATTTCATCTAGAGCAAAACTTGAGATGAATTAGGAGAATCCTCCTCAAGTGAAACACAACGGAAGTTAAGAGCATTTCAATAAAGATGTACATTTAAAACTAGGTACCTTTCTACCTAGGACTGGGCATGCTCAAAGTAGGTATGAAGCTCGACAAGGAGACTGCACAGACTGCATTGGTACCACAGTAATCCCTTTCAACTGAGTTATAGGGCACTATGTTAAAGCATTTTGTGTTGTTGCTCATCTGTCTCAAGAGCTAAAGTGCTACTTTTTCCTTTTTAAAAATGTATCTCAGAGATTAATCCGTGTTGGTTCCAGAGCAACTTGCTAACATTTTAGTCAACCGCTTCCCTGAATGCAGGGGTTATGTCCCATCCCTTCCCACTCCCCCAAAATTGTGCTGGATGATTGGGGGACCCTCCGGAACAGGTGTGTGTGTGGGTGTGGGTGCAGGGGGAGGGGGAGGGAAAAGATGTTTCTGTTATGTTAGTGGACTTCCAAACATTTTGGATCCCACCTAGGATTTGTGTTGATTCTGTGGGAGTGCAGAAACACTACATAATGTGGAAATGGGTCTAGAATTTGGCCTCCTGAGAATTTGGAAGTGAGAAGAGGACTTTCCAAGCCTTATAGTTGTGATTCAGATTGAATGAGATATGCCTGGTGAAATTTCAGCAGCCAGAGGAGCTACTGAATTAAATTTCCAGTGGCTCAGGGTGGGGTAGGGTGGGGGGAAGATTCAGTGCTCTGTATAGCTCCTTGTTGCTGTCCATGACTAGCAGAAGTAGAACAAATTGTCCAAAGCAAGTGAAATCAGGACTTCTGTGCCATATTTATATACAGGGCACAAAATATAGATGCATGTGGTGCAGAATTTACATTACGGCGCAGGTTTGGGTCACCGAGAGTACTCACAGCCCTGTGTAAATAAATGGGCACAGTTTAATGACAATTCCTTATGTCCTGCAACCTTTAAAATTAGACAGGTGCTCCGAAAACACATGATGCAGCAACCTTGCTGAAGCTAATCAGGTTTGAGTCTGCTCAGTGCCTGGATGGGAGACTGCCTGGGAAACCAATGTATTCTGCCTTGAATTCCACAGAAGAAAGATGGCATATTTATTATTTATTACATTTATATCCCACCTTTTTTCTTCTTGCAAGGAACCCACAGGGCTTACATTATCCTCCTCCTCTCCATTTTATCCTCACAACAACAACCCTGTGAGGTAGTGTTGCACAAATGTGCCTAAATTCGTTCCCTCTAGGAGGGCTATGCCAATATCCCTTTAGAGACACACAGAACTCTGAGATTCAGTCCAACGCAGTTTTATTCGACAGGAGATAAACAGCGCTGCTTGGGTGGATTCTCGCGGCTAGCGCCACAAAGGAGAACCACACCCTGGGTGGTTTTGGTACAGCTTATATACACTCTGATCACATAGCCTGTTGACGTGTCTTATCAAGCGAGGCAGGAAGCGATCTGGCTGGAACCGGTTTTTAGCTGCAGACGTGGCGGCTTCGCAAGGGTGAAGGAGGGGGAACTCCTCTGGCTGTACGTGATATGAGACAGACTGTTGGTGTCATCAAGGCAGTTGATAAGACTATCCCCCTCTGGGACTTTCCACTGTAGGAGGCTGCCTGAGATGGCTGCCACTACTTTAAGATGGTGTCTCTTTGGTTCTATCAATCCCCCCTTAAAAGCCTTTCGTAGAGCATTAAACACGTTAACCAGCTATCTTGACCTTTTCATAAAGCAAAAGCATTTGTTTTGACAAAGCAGCTTCAATTAATCTTTGGGACAGACCCCTAGCGCAGGGGATGATGCAACAGCCAAACAGTACCAAAACGGCAACTACCACTATGAGCGATATAAGAACAGAGGCTGCCAAATGTTTCCATTTGCCGAACCATTTTTCGAGCCAGACGGTTAAGGGGTTGTTAACTCCTGAATTCTCAGCTAATTCTTCAGATAGGGTGGTGAGGCCTTGTAACGCCTTCAATACCATGCCGTCAGGGGCAGTGTTGTTGGGGATGAAGGTGCAGCATCTCCCACCTAACATAACGCATACTCCCCCCTTTTCTGCTAGCATCATGTCAAGAACACCGATTTTCCCAGGCCATTTGGCTGGTGGCATCTAATTGTTCGGCCAATCCCTTTATAGCATCTCGGGTATAGTTTATAAACCTTTGCTGATTATAATAGATGTAATTAATCCAATCTACATTTTTGTTAATGGTCGTCCACCAAAACAGAGTAGATTCGAATCCCGCAGCTATTTGGTCTCACCCTTTAAACTCATTAGGGACTCCTCTTGGCACTTCTATTGAATCTATATATATTTGATTGTCGAAAGGGGTCACACTCCACTTTCAGCGGGAATGGGCAGGCTGCTGGGGTGGGTGGAAAGCAATGGAAAAGGAGACCGCAAGCTGAACCAGTCCACAGGTCCCAGACCAATTTGAAGGAAGGTTTTCAAAGAGCTCCAGGCCTCCTCAATACCACCAGAGGTTGGCTCGGGGAACGGGCAGAGAGTTATTATGGAATGTTGTGGTGTTGAGGCATGTTGAGAGATTGCCCAGAGGGGTACTATCTTGCTCTAGGGACTGGTAGATGCATCCGGTGTGGTTCCATCCCTCCATGGAAGACACAGGGGGTAGGACGCAACCCTCTATTTTGAGCGGAGGGTAGAGTTTATTGAGGTCTTGGCAATTCTCGTCGCCCCATGCATTGGGATGTTGAAACAGATTGATCATGCAAGTAAGGAGGGAAGGCTGGTCCCACCCTAAGGGAAAAGGTAATACCTTGGTGACGGATCTTCCAGCCGTGCATACAAAACAATCGGATTTGGTTAAGGACTTGGCTGTGTATTTTACCCACTCTAGCCATACATTGGGAGTGTCTTTTGTCATTGGGATCCCTAACTGGGTTCTCCAGGGGCAGGCTTTTATTTCTGGGATCTGCACTAAGGGTGGCTTGGGAGGGGCTTTTGTAGTTAATCTGGCCTGTTATATGACTTGCTTGATGGTTTTATGGACTCGCGGCAGGCTCCACTGATCTAATCCCCACTGTCCTCCCTTGGTGAGGCAGGCTTTGGTCCCTAGTGGTAACTGGCTTTTCCGGCTGCCAGTGTAGTAGGTGTAAGGTTTAGTTAGTTGCACCTCAAAAACCTTCCTACTCTAGCAAGTGATGGACTTCATGGATTTATAGTATTCTGCCCCTAAAGAAGTTCTGAAAACTGTTCGGACATCTTCTTGACAACAAGATTGCCCCGCTCCTACTATATCATTGGTACGTAGCGCTAGGACCCACAGCCACTTCATTTTTGGTGAAAAACTCCCTTTAGCCCCTCAAGAGCCTGATAGTCCCATGCCATCTCTAAGTCTTGCCCTGTGCCTCCCTGAGCATCCGGGGTCGGGGAGGGCAGAGGGTTGTTGCCTGTGGACCCCGGGTCTTCATGGGCACAGGATGCAAAGGTCTGGTCTGGATACCTTTTTATTCTAGTATGATGAGTCCACCTATCCCACCCTAAAAGTTTTACCGCTGTATGGCTAGTCAGGGCCACAGTATAGGGTCCGTCCCACCTGGCAGTCAGGGGCTCCTTTTTCCACTTTTGACTAGTACTTGGTCTCCGGAGCAAAAAGGGTGGATGGCCTGGTCAAGCGGCAAAGACTGGAACTCCGTGGCATGGCGGTGTAACTGAAACAAAACAGACTGCAAGGCACTAACATGGTCCCACAACATTTGCTTTCCCACCTCCCAAGTGGCTCCCTCGCATTGTCCCGGGGGCAGAACTCGAGGTGGTCGCCCAAACACGAGCTCCAAAGGGGACAACTTAATCCCTTTACAGGGTATTTTCTGGATTTTAGTTAAGGCGAGGGGGAGGGCCTCGACCCATTTGAGGTGAGTTCCTGCACAGATCTTAACTAAGGTTTCCTTTAGGGTCCTATTCATCCTTTCGACTTGGTCAGAGCTTTGGGGCCGCCAGGGCGTGTGAAGGTGCCACTGGATCCCCAGAGCCCGGGTGGTTTTCTGAGTAACTTGGGAGATGAAGTGGCTCCCCATATCAGATTCAATGGACTCAGGAGAGAAAACCGAGGTATTATTTCAGTGAGTAGGGCCTTAGCCACGGCTTGGGCTTGGCAGGTACGGGTTGGGAAACACTCAACCCATCCAGTGAGCTGATCAACAAACACTAGCATGTACTTAAAACTTTTACATGGGGGCATCTCAGCAAAGTCAACTCCCATCGGGGCGGGAGGCTGTTTCCCTTTGCTGTGTGTTTTAAGGCAAGCAGGGCAGTGTTTGACTATTCTTTGTGCCTCTTTGTGCATGGCAGGCCCTAGGATGGTGCATCTAGCCAAATCTACCACGGGTCCAGCTCCCATATGGCCCTGGGTATTGTGCAGGTCTTCTAAGATCTGCCTTAAAATTACCAAGGGGGTGTACATGATTCCATGGGGCAGGATCCACCACCCATCTGGCCCCTTTTGCCCTCTGCAGATCTTGGCCTGTGTATCTTCTTCCTCAGTATATTGGGGCTTTGTTACTGGTGCGGGCTTGGCCAGGCACATCCAGGTCATCCCATCCTCGGCGGCTTCTTTGGCTGCGATGTCAGCTTGGTGATTCCCTGCTTTTGAGCGGGATCCTTGGCCCGTCCATGTGCATATACATGCACAACTGCTAATTCCTTGGGCAGCATCAGGGCTTCAAGGAGGGCCTCGATCAGACGTCTGTGGGCCACCTTGTGTCCGGAGGCGGTTATGAAACCTCGCTCTTTCCACAGCTTGCTGTGTGTATGTGCTGTCATGAATACATACTTGGAGTTGGTGTAAATGTTCGCCCGATTACCGGAGGCCATTTTTAAAGCTTCTGTCATCGCGACCATTTCGGCAGCCTGGGCCGAAAGGTGGGCTGGGAGTTTATATAGCCAGCGGTTTGAGCCGGATACTACAGCTGCTCCCGCATGTCGATGTCCATTTTTCATGAAACTGGACCCATCAACGTAGAATTCTTCATCGGGGTCGGGCCAGGGAACATCTCGCAGGTCTGGTCAAGCCAGGGTTTCTTCATTGAGGACCTCTAGGCAGTCGTGGGCAGCTCCTTGGCCTGGCTCTGGCAAGAGGTTTGCTGGATTCAGAGTTGTGGAGGTCTTGAAGGTGAGATTTGGGGCAAGCAGAAGGGCGATCTCATAGCGCGAATGCCGGGTGGGGTTGAGGTATTCCCCCCCCCCATGAGCCTAATATTTGGGGAACTCCATGGGGAACAACCACTTCCATGTCTCCTCCTAAGGTTAGTTTTTCTGCCTCTTGAGCGAGGAGGGCGCAGGCTGCGACAGCTCGCAAACAGGCGGGCCATGATCAAGCAATGGGGTCCAGCACCCTTGAGTAAAATCCTACTGGGTGAAGGGAGGGCCCATACTCCTGGCAAAGCACACCTGCTGCCACCCCGCTCATGCATGAAGAGGCAAAAGGCCTTGGCAGGATTTGGGATTATCAGGGCCGGGGGAGACACTAGGGACCGTTTAAGCTCTTGAAAGGCTTTTTCCATATCCCTGGTCCAGGTCCACTTGAGCACTCCTTCCATTGTTAAGGATTCATACAGTGGCTTAGCTTTGCCACCATAGTCTGCAATCCATAAGCGGCAGAATCCGGTGAGGCCCAAAAATGCCCGAAGTTCACGCGGGCAGCTCAGGGAGGGATAATCTTGAATGGCCTGTATTCGGCTATGATCAAGGTGGCACTGGCTTTTCGAGATCTTATAGCCAGAAAGGTGACTTCTGCTTTTACGAGCTGCGCCTTTTTGCCAGAGACTTTGTACCCACAGTTGGCCAGCAAATTAAGCAATTTGCGGGTATAACGTTCACAGTCTTGAGGGGTCTCGGCGGCGATCAGCAGATCGTCACAATACTGTAAGACTTGGCCTTTTTCGAGGCCCCCCATCCAGGCGGCCAGGTCTCTTTGCAGCTGGGACCCAAAAATCTCAAGAGCGCATGTGAGCCCCTGAGGCACTACTGTCCACATTAGCTGGGTCTTGTCGTGGGTGTCAGGGTCTTCCCATTCGAAGGCGAACAGGGGCTGGGCCGTTTCATGGAGGGGTAATGAGAAGAACGCATCTTTCAAATCTAGGACAGAAAAGCAGGTGCTCTTTGGAGGGATCTGAGTCAGGATCGTGTGGGGATCTGGCACGACAGGATAGGGAGCTATAATTAATTGTTGATGAGGCGTAAGTCTTGCACAAGCCTGTAGTCTGGACCCCCCAGTTTGGGGACCAAAATGGGGGTGTTGTATGGGGAAGTTCCGTCACGGAGCCAGCCACAAGTCTTGAACTTTTCGATGAGGGGTTTTAGGCCCTTCTGGGTAGCCAGTTTTATTGGGTACTGGTGGACTTTGACAGGGCCGTGGCCGGGCTTTAGAGTAAAAACAACGGGGGCTGCAGTCTTTGCCCGGGCCCATTCTTCGTTCTCAGCCCAGGCGGAGGGGTCTACACCTGGGAATCGTGACCACTCAGGACTCCCCTCAGGAGCCCTGACCATGTAAGTCAACAAGGCCATCTGGTAGTTGGACCTCTGTCGTTTAGGAATTCTAACTTCTATTTGGCCATTGCAAAAGCCTATCTTGGCCTGTAATTTTGTTAAGATGTCTCTTCCCAGGAGGGCTACGGGGCACGTGGGGCTGAAAACGAACTGATGAGTAAGGTGGGTATCACCAATTTTAGTGAGGAGGGGTCGGGTCTTTTTGAGGCGGCTCATACGACCCTCAATGCCCTGGATCTGTGCATTCCCCCCGGAGCTCCCTGGAGCCCTTGCAAAGGGGACGAGGCTAAGGGTAGCCCCAGTGTCAATTAAGGCAGGCATGGTCTGGCCCCCTACTTCAATTTTTACTACAGGGTCCAGGTGTGCTCTTTGTTGAGCCAAGAGGGGTACCCGGCACCCTGACGCCCCTATTCCGAATGATTTTCGGCATAGAACAGAGGAGCCGGGGGGGGCAGTGTCTGCGTGGGACCAGTGGGCGCACCGTTGGCCTGGTTCTGGGGACATTCGTTTTTCCAGTGGCCATACTATTTACAGTGGGCGCACTGGTTCCTGTCCAAACGACAGTCCGTGTTTTTATTGTTCTCGCCACGCCCTGGTCCGCTGTGCGAGGACACCCCCCTGTCTCCTGCAGCCTCTTCCTTGGCATCCAGGATCCTCACCCCGGATGGCCATTGCAAGGAGCTTGGCCCCCTCAACTTTCTCTTTTTCTTCCCGCCTATCATAGACTTTCATAGCAATCTCAATAAGTTCTTCAATGCCCTTTCCCATTACCCCTTCCACCTTTTGTAACTTTCTTCTAATGTCATCATAAGACTGGCCGACAAAAAGGGACACCAGAACCCACCAATTGTCAGGGTTCTTGGGATCCAGGTCAGTATACTTCCGGCACACCTCACACACCCTTTCATAGAATCCCGCTGGGGATTCCTCTTTTGTCTGCTTTATTTCATATAGTTTAGATAAGTTTATTGTCTTTCTAATACACTTTCTCATGCCCTTCACGATCAAGTTGGTATAACTGGCGTGCTGTTTGCGCGCTGTATCAGGCCCATGTGACCACCCTGGTTTGGTGTTGGGGGTGGTGTCAGCTCCACTAATTTTATCTTCATCTTCGCCTTGTGCTCGAGCCGTCTCAAAAACACATTCCCTTGCTTTCATTTTTACTAGTCTACGCTCCTCAGCTGTCGATAGGGTGCGCATGACAATCTGCATGTCTTGCCAAGTGGGCTTGTGAGTGTCAATGATTGTCTCGAAGACCCCAGCCATTCGGCCCGGGTCTTCGGAGAATGTAGGGTTTTGATGTTTCCAATTATAGAGGTCACTGGTGGTAAAGGGGACATACACATAGGCCGTGTGTCCTGAATCAAGGACCTCTCTTAAGGGAGCTTGGAGAGATGTTTCTGGCACTGCCTCACGGTCATTTTTGGGAGGGTCCGAATCGTGGCTTCGGAGAGACTCTAGTCGAGCCTTGGCGGCAGCCGCCTCCTTCTCTTTACATTCTCTTTTCCAAAAATCCTCCCAAAATTTTTCTCGGCCTCAATCTTGGCTGGAGGTTTCTGGGGCACAGGTTGTGGGAGGCTGGGATATAAAGGGGGGGCCTAAAAGGTCCTCGGGCGCCGGGGGAATAAGAGGGGCCGACTGGGGGCAGAGGATGACCGAAGCGGCAGCCTTCGAGGGACCTCTGCAGACTATCATCATTTTACACTGAGACATTTTACATTTTAATAACCATTACAGCAAAGGTTTTCTTGTAACCATGGATTCCCAGGAAGTTGGTCTAAATGGCCGTCTCTGGTGACTACTTGGTAAACAGAGGAGACCAGTGAAGGGTCATAAAAGCCTCCCTCGGGCCATCCAATGCCAAACGTTGGCCATTCGCGATTACAAAACTTCTCCAAAGTTTCTTTAGACATTTTGACACCATAATCACCCTTAAACTGCTTCCAGTTTTGAAGCATACACCCCAGAGGTGTGTCCTCTGAACATTTACTAGAGGCAGAACCCATGGTCCTCCTGGCCCCTGTTCCAATGTTAATCCCAAAAGAGAGACACACTTTTACCTCATCTGAGGTGGCCGCGTCCGGCTGCTTCAAACGGTCACTTCTGAACGGAGGACTGTTTGTTCTGTGTCCAGAAAGGGACTTCCCCCCTAGGGTCCCCGGTGCCAGTCGACACACGTCCAAGAAGCAGGGGAATGGCGGATCCTAATTCAGGCTTCTGGTGCACACTTCATTCCTCGCTGTCGGAGGTCGCTTGGCCACGGGGGTCAACTAGAGGAAAAGTCCCGGCGGAGTTGCCATTTGTTGCCCAAATGTGCCTAAGTTCGTTCCCTCTAGCAGGGCTATGCCAATATCCCCTTAGAGACACACAGAACTCTGAGATTCAGTCCAACGCAGTTTTATTCGACAGGAGATAAACAGCGCTGCTTGGGTGGATTCTCGCGGCTAGCGCCACAAAGGAGAACCACACCCTGGGTGGTTTTGGTACAGCTTATATACACTCTGATCACATAGCCTGTTGACGTGTCTTATCAAGCGAGGCAGGAAGCGATCTGGCTGGAACCGGTTTTTAGTTGCAGACGTGGCGGCTTCACAAGGGTGGGGGAACTCCTCTGGCTGTACGTGATATGACACAGACCGTTGCTGTTGGTGTCATCAAGGCAGTTGATAAGACTATCCCCCTCTGGGATTTTCCACTGTAGGTGGCTGCCTGAGATGGCTGCCACTACTTTAAGATGGTGTCTCTTTGGTTCTATCAGTAGGCTGGGCTGAGAGTCTGTGATGGGCCCAAAGTCACCCAGTGAGCTTCATGGCCGAGCGGGGCCTAGAACCCGTATCTCCCAGCTCTCAGGCCAACACTCTCGCCGCTACACCATACTGGCTCTTCTACACCACACTGGCTCATATAAAGGAAACAAATGAAGGGAGGGTAACGATGTGCTTATGGTGTTCTGATGACAAGATTATATTCCAATGCTACAGGAAACAAATTGCCAAGGGCTGAAACAAATGACCTTTTGCAAAAATGCCCAGCTATTAAACAAATTACTTGATGGTACTAAATACTAAGGTTGGGCTGAACTGCCCGCCCCAACTTCTGCAGGACCAGTTGTTCCCCCACAAAGGTGAGGTGGGGTGGAATATTGGGGACATTCAGGGTAGGGTGGTGAATTCTCAGAACGTTTTGGTGTAGGGTGACATTAGCTTTAAAAATGAGGTGGCCTGGGGTTTTATCATTTTTAAAGGAAAAAAGCTTCACCACTGCTGAGCTGCCCTCTGCAGAACAGATGTGTCCCCTCTAATTTGGGACAGAATGCCCTATGGGATCAGCACTATGTCATAATATCGTGCTGTTCTCAGGGGCATTCTTGGGGTGGGGTGGAAGGAAGATGGCTGCCTCCTTCGCAGCAACTAAGATTTTTTGTGAAAATAGAGAAAATAGAGAGGGAAGAAAAAGGAGAAAAACCCACCCTTGGCCATCTTAGAGTTATGCCCATCTCTTCCCCAAAACTCTGAACTTTGCTTCCCCCACCCCACTGCCCCAAGATTCTTCCAGTCTTCAGAGGGGAGATTTCACCCTATCCTTTAAATGCAAAAAAAATATCTCTGGAAGTAAGCTCAATTTAAATTACTAGAATTTATTTCCAAATAAAACTGTTTTAGGATCAGGGTATGTTTTGGGAAACGTTGACTTGATGAATAACCAGAGATTTGGAGCAGGCATCACACTGGTAGGATGATTTCTTTTCCCCTCTGCTCTTTTTCCTCTCTTTTCGATTCATGAGTACAGCTTTGAAGAATAGCAGGGAACGACAGAAAGAGAAGAGCAAAAGAAATGGATGTATTTTATGTGAAGGGCAACTAGTTTTCTGCTCTAACCTGACTTGAGTTTAGTTCATACTTTCAACTGCTTTACTTACACATTTCTGGCATGAGACAGATGTAATTGGGCAAGGAAAATGGAGCACTTTAATATCCCTTGACCTTAGGAGAATCCAGGAGGAGATGAAATCAGTCTGCCTAAGTTTGATTTCATCTTAGAGAGGAGTGGACATTTGGGAGTGTGTTGGCCACATTTATCATGAAGAATCTTGCTGTGCAAATAATAGCAATGAAAGGAATGCATAGCCCTGTGCGATTTTTGAATGTCTCTCCCTGCCCTTAGAACTGGGCCTAGGAAATAGTCTAGAGACAGTGATAGGGTTCCATCACTAAATCTAAGCAGGTCTGGACATCAGTGGGAGGTCACCTCTGAACCCTACGTAAGCTATTCTTAAGTTCTTTACATAGGGAAATAGGTCAGATTACTTGTCCTTCTAGCCTAGTTTTGTTGACTCTGGCTGGCAACAGCTCTCCATGTTCTCAAGCAGAGAGGCTTTTGTGATCAACTGCTAATTGATCATTTTAACTGCAGATGTCAGGGATTGAACCTGGGACCTTCTGAGTGCAAAGTGTGTGCTCTACTGCTGAGCTAGGGCCTCTCCTCTTTGAGGAAGGATGGCATTAAATATATAGCAGACTGATAATAAACGCTTTCCGCCTTATTTTCAGAGATAATTCTCATCCCCTGCCTGCTTCTTCAGAATGCTGTCTCTAGGACGATGTTTAGAAGAACACAGCTGCAAGCTGTGCTATGGGCAGCAAATATTATATAGAAAGGAACAAAAATAGTGATCAAAAGACTGGGTGGATTTTTAAAATGCACATTTTTTTCATACTATGTTTTGGCATGTACAGATGCTATACTCCAGGGCTGGGGAATCTGTGGCCCTTCAGATGTTGTCAGGCTGCACTCCCATCATCGCTGGCTATTGCCCATGCTGGATGGGGCTGATGGGAGTTGGAGTTCAACAAAATCCAGAGGGCCACATGTTCCCCAACCCTGATATACATTATGAAAGAAGTAGAACCCGCTTTCTGAAGATGTTCCATAGACAATGGACTTCAAACCCAGCACTAAATGGACAAACTAGATGTTTATAGTTTTTCAATTAACATTGGCTCCAGAGTCAAGCCCATCCTGTATTGGACCCCTTCAGAAAAACTAGGCCCAAAATTCCAAATGAATGATGATGACTACAGAAATCAGCACACATTTATTTATGTATTTATTTATTACATTCATATACTACACAACAGCTAAATCTGCACTATGAATATATCTGAGTGGTGGATGACAAGTACAGGAAGTTTGACTTATTGTGATACAGGGTGATAATTTAAGAGTCTAATGTCAAAATAAGCAAATAAAAATGCTGGACAAATAAACTCCATAGCAGATGAGAAAAAGATGTGGCTATCCCATACCTATATTTCCACTTTAGCCAAATATTTCACAATTTATAAACTAAGACTAGGATCTGTTTGCAGTTTGAATGCTCTAAATTATGAGATATTTAAGTCCTTTTAACTCCATTTTAAGGCCTTGAAAAACAAAACAGATTTAAAGACACTTTCTAAGAACCATTCTGTCACTTGGATGTGAAAGTTACTGCTTAGTATTAGTACTAAGGGTTATCCTTGCAGAAAGAAATTCCAGAAATCGAAGTATGCTTTCTACTATAGAGTTTAGGCCTGACTCTGGGTTTGTCCCAAAAGTAAACTCCTGTATGTCTTAGGAATCCCATTTCTATCTACCCCAGGAAATGATAAGAGTTCCCAATAAACGTCTCCAAATAGAATACAAGAGTTTTTGAAAGAGTAAACATTTTTCATGAGCTAGCATTTCATTGTATCTATTTTAGCTGGGGGGGGGGGGGGCAATTGTATGTTAAAGTTTTTACATTCTATTTTGCAATTTTTGTAAACTGTCCAGAGAGCTCTGGCTATTGGGCAATATAAACAAATAATAACAGAGGCAAAATGGCTTCCTCCATCATGCCAGAGAAACAGATCAAGGCCAGTTAAGCAAATGGTAGATTTCCTACCTTGAGAATCGATTGTAAGCAACTTTACAGCATGGGGAGAAGGTGGCAGTTTCTTCCTAGTTCTGTGATTTAGTGCCTCCTGGGAGGATATTTGTAGGATAGCCATGAGTTTATCCCCTTGGTCATGAAGTGTAGTGTTATAGAATGTGCTCACTAATCTTTGTGGTGTCTGTGTTTTGCCCTTGGTCATGAAGTGTTATAGAATGTGCTCACTAATCTTTGTGGAGTCTGTGTTTTGCCATAGGTCACTTGAGTTTTGGATTAGGCTGATCTCATTGCTACTAGTTTATATTCTACTAGTTTTCAGTGAGTACTGCTTTAGTATTCCGAGGCACAGATAAACATTTTGCATCAAAGTGGAAATGAAAAGCTGTGCTTAATTGTGTGACCCCACTTTTGCAACTGTATGTGTCATGTATGTGCCCCAAAATGTAAAAGACCAAATGATGTAATTTTAAGGTTGGTAGTTACACACATGGCACATTCAAGCTTATACTTCATGTAGAAAATCATCATTCCATGCGTAGGGGAGGTGGAGCAAAATTTTTGCTTGTGGATATCATTTCCTTCTGGATGCAGCAGAACATCCATCACTGCAGCAGAACAAAGAAGTCCATAAGAAGTGGACAGAAATAGTAACAACCTCCTGTAGAAGGGTTTACATGCACATTTTCCTTGATTTAACACGGCATTCAACCAGCATGATTATTTTATGGCATTGATGAAATCATTATTTAGCTATTTTCAAGTATGAACATTCCTTTATCAAAGGCATTTGCAATATTAAATGCAATATAAAATGGTAGTGCAAATGCAGCCCTAACATTGAAGTAATATCTTTTAACAGTACATATACCCACCATGGACTTTTGGAGTGCCTTTTTCGGTAAGCATGCAGGAGAAAGTGGTACAGGTGGAGGCAGAGCAAGAAAACAGCAGAGAGGCATAGTTGAGGGAGGAGAACTATTCTCACATGCCAGATGGGACCAGATGTGATGCTCCATCCACAATGCTTATAAATTCTATGTACAGCAATATTGTTGGAAAAAGCTAGGAAAAGCATACTATAGCAAGAGCAATGAAGCCTGTGGGAAAAGAGAAATCTGAGAGCAAAATGTTAATGAATAAGGTGCGGAGCTGACATGGGGTTCTTCTCATAGCCCTAGCCTTTTGAGTCATCACATGCAATTTCGTTTTCTTATCCAGTCCGCAAATGCCACATGGGTAGAACAGAGATTATGATATTATAATGAGCTAAAGGCCAATTATGAGGGTGTTAATTAAGATTAGCCATGTTCTTTCAGGCCCTCCTGTAGGAGTGAAAATATTGTGGTAGTTATTTTCTCTCTCTCCTGGTGGTGTGTTTTTAAGGGCCATGGAAGAATAAACAGTCTCTCCCTTGAATTGCCATTGTAGGCTACATAGGTCGCGAGTCACTGAACACAGAAACAACTAAATGAATATGCTTATGTCCGCTGCTGCAGAGCAAATAATCTCACAGCCATTGTACCAAGGTGCCGGGGAGAGCAATCTTATGGTCCTCAGCAAGCCTATACTAAGCTTTAGCTAAAGGAAAAGGCGGGGGGGGGGGGTTGGGGTTCAGTTTGCAGATAAGATATTGACCTGGTTTGCACGACACAACAGCCCATGGGCTGTGTGGGGTGAGCAGGAGAGAGCAGTGTGCCCGTCACTTCCACCTTTATTTAGCAATCCACAATCGGCTCCTTTGTCGGTTGCTTAGCGTGTCGTCTGAACCTGGACTGCTGGGTTGTTCAGGAGCTAAATAACCCAGTGGTTAATCCATGGTTTGTTGTTGCATGTGGATTGAGGTGCATTAGATGAGGATTCTCCCTCTCAAAAACCATCAGTGCAAGCCCTTCTTTAGGAATTTGACTGGATTTAAAATATATGTGTAAATGAATAAAAAATGGATTAAAGTTCCAGTTGCTAAACAACTTGCTGGCCCCAGTACTTTTTTCAAAGAAGAACAGTACCTTGGGAGATCACAGGTGGACGTGAATAATAATGGGGCAGCATGTGATGCTGTATAACCTACCCCCTTCCCTGCTGCACTGACTGGCTGTTAGACAGACGAAAGGAAAAATATATGTGTGGTTAATGAATATAACTTCCAGTGAAATTTCACCCACCTCTGCATTGTGTGAAATGTCTGGTTTATAGACAGCAATTCTGCTTCTAACCCTTTAATCTATATCACTTGGATATCTCCCATTCCTCTACTCAGCATCTGAATGTAGAAACTGCCTAACAGATAAGTGTTTGGTTTTACTGAGCTCCAATTAATTGAAATATGACTCATTACCACCTGAGCTTTGACATGGAATTGCAGGGGAGAATATAATGACAGAGATAGCATTTGAGCTGTAGGTTCTATTTTACAGGTTTTAATGAGATGTGTAATTGCTCCTAATCAAATGCTCCCCCCCCACCCAGCATTTCTTCAGAGCTGATTTTCCCCAGTTTTTTTAAAGCAAACAACCATTCCTTCCAGCAAAGTAAAAATGATTATTTAAAAATTTAAAGAATGATCTTGACATGCCTGAACCTACTCTTTTCCAGTGGTAATATTTAGACAGACAGCTTCCTCTTCCAAAAAACTGTCTCCACCCTGTCATAAGCAACAGCAAATTTATAAGCTGAAAATAAATCAATAACCAGACTTAATGAATTAAAGATGCTGATGTTTTAAAACGTATCTGAAAAATGGCTAGCTGTTTGTGGTTTATTTCATTGTTGTAAAGAGAGACAGTGGGACTGCGTTTCTGGGAAATGTTTCTGAAGTATTTTGCTTGGTTTAAATAAGCCATAAAAGCATACCGATCTAGGTATATGTAACAGTCATGCAAATACAAATATGGACACACCCGTAGAGGACCATGAAGGTGCAGGTTTTGTTTCCCTAACTTTTCACTTTTCCCTTGCTTTGTTTGGAACTGGTCCTTGCTAGGATGGCTTACATTGGCATGGCATTCCTCTACAGTGAGTCTCTACTTTTTATCTGCCGTCAACACCTGCAATAACCATTAAATGTTACCTATACACCTATGTGTGCACCCACTATGTATTAAAGGTAGGGATGTATGAGAAATTTGTTTCAGTTTGTTTTTGATCAGGAATTACCCAGTTCGCACCTTCCAGACTGAACATGGAGCCAGATGCAATCTGGGGTCAAAGTCCATAAATTTCAGAGCTTGCAATGTGATTCACAGACCTAAAAAATGAGCTTGGCAGCATGCGTACATTTGAAAAATGCACATGAAAAAATGCATACTTTTGGGAAATGTGCACAAATACACTTTAATCAATGGGAGAAGAATGTGTTCATTTCAAAGATGTGCACAATTTATGCATACGTTTGGGAAAATATGCACAAAAATATGCACACATTTTAATGCGAAAAGAATAAAACAATCTCTCAATCTGATACAGAGTCACGTCAGAACGAGCTTCAAGACTGAATTCAGAGAACTTCAGTGAGCTCAGGTTTTGCTGATTTGTACATCCCTAACCATGGGGACAAAAAAAAAGAAAAGAAAGCTACAAAGCTTTAAGTTGTTGTGAGGTCTTTTGTTTGCTACTTCTGGAGTTGATATCAGGATCTGAGCATTCTGTTAGGATTTCTCGGGCTAGGTGGCCAGATGCAAAAGAGGACAAGGCTCCCCCACTTTTAATAACTGTATAGAAGAGGGAATTTCAGCAAGTTTAACTTGCATGACAAACTGTGCCTGCTGAAATTCCCTCTTCTACAGAACCCATAAAGGTGCAAGAGCCCTGCTGTCTTTTGTGCTGGCCACCTTTTCCAGAGCATAATTATTAGTGTGAATGAATTACTAGGGTTTCTGGGACTCAGATGTTGAATAATATTCTTTTGTTGACTCTGAGAGAGGTATGTAGCGTAAGACTGAGAGCCAAAATATATTGAATTTTCATTAAATGCATTTAACCTAGCTGACTTTTGTTACTTCAATAGCAATCGTGGTGGTGGGGAATAGGGTTGGGGCTGCGGCACCCCCATGCAGTGGTTCAGTGGAAATCTCTCCCTCTCCCTCTCTCTCTCTCTCTCTCTCACACACACACACACACACACACAGAGAAAGCTGCTCTTCACCCCAGAATGGAAGGCACCATTGGCAGTTTCTGTCTCAGCTGTTTGAAAGGGAGGGGTGATTTCCATTGGGATCGTCGCGTGGAAGGAAAGGGTTAAACTCCCCTCCTCCATGGCTGCTATTAAGTAACAAAAAACAAATACATTAATTGCATACACTTATTTAAGGTATCATCTAGTTTGGCTATGAGCTGCGAATCAAGTAGTCCTTGGATTTGAATCTTGCTTCTGCCCTTAGACAAGACACTCTCTCTTAGCTTCAGTCCTTGGATTTGAATCTTGCTTCTGCCCTTAGACAAGACACTCTCTCTTAGCTTCAGTCCTTGGATTTGAATCTTGCTTCTGCCCTTAGACAAGACACTCTCTCTTAGCTTCAGTCCTTGGATTTGAATCTTGCTTCTGCCCTTAGACAAGACACTCTCTCTTAGCTTCAGTCCTTGGATTTGAATCTTGCTTCTGCCCTTAGACAAGACACTCTCTCTTAGCTTCAGTCCTTGGATTTGAATCTTGCTTCTGCCCTTAGACAAGACACTCTCTCTTAGCTTCAGTCCTTGGATTTGAATCTTGCTTCTGCCCTTAGACAAGACACTCTCTCTTAGCTTCAGTCCTTGGATTTGAATCTTGCTTCTGCCCTTAGACAAGACACTCTCTCTTAGCTTCAGTCCTTGGATTTGAATCTTGCTTCTGCCCTTAGACAAGACACTCTCTCTTAGCTTCAGTCCTTGGATTTGAATCTTGCTTCTGCCCTTAGACAAGACACTCTCTCTTAGCTTCAGTCCTTGGATTTGAATCTTGCTTCTGCCCTTAGACAAGACACTCTCTCTTAGCTTCAGTCCTTGGATTTGAATCTTGCTTCTGCCCTTATACAAGACACTCTCTCTTAGCTTCAGTCCTTGGATTTGAATCTTGCTTCTGCCCTTAGACAAGACACTCTCTCTTAGCTTCAGTCCTTGGATTTGAATCTTGCTTCTGCCCTTAGACAAGACACTCTCTCTTAGCTTCAGTCCCCTATCTGCAATATGGGGATAATTGTACTGGCCTACCTTGCAGGGTTGTTGTAAGGATTACTAGGAATGTAGTCAAGTGCTTTGAAAACTCAGCAAGTACTATGTAAATGCTAAGTTTTGTTTTTGTTGTGTTGATGAATGGTGGTGGGTTTGAGACAGTCATTTCTACTCCTTTTTCCTTTCAGTCCAGCTATTTCTCACTCCAAGGTCATAAGTGGTTTGGTGGCAAAAGTGTGAGCTATGAAGTTTCCAAATCTAATCTGAGTCATGAACTCACTAGATGGTTTAGGGCTTGGCAGCGTCAGCCTCCCCATCCCACCCTGCCACTACCCTGTGTGTAATAAATGGAGAATAATACTGCCCTACTTTACAGGCTGCTTGTAATAATTAAAGATCTGATGCTCATGAAGTACTTTGAGCACTTGAAATATTCTATATAAATGCTAAATATTTTTTGCAGCTGAGGTGGAACAAGTTGTTCTGCTGAAAATGAGAGCTGCGACAAAGAGCCCCATTTGTCCTTGCCAATACTGCCTTTGGGCACTCAGGCCGGGTGCCCACATTCACCAGGTATCACTACCTGCTGCATGACACTCACCTGCTGGGCTTGCACATACCTAATCTCAGTCCACGTATGTTAGGGTGGGTTGGTTCAGAATCAGAACATCTATCCGTGGAGGTGGAATGCCTAGAAAAGAAGGGCAGAAGCAGAACCAAGAAGTTAGGTCCAGGGATGGGATGGGAGCAACAAATTAGAAGTTGAGGTTAAGGCAGATGTGCACGTGGGAAGCTATGCAGCAGCCACAACTAAGCAAGAGGTCTAGCTGTAATTTGGAGATCTTGGAGTAGATTGAAGAGCTCTAGCCAGTTAGGGTATAGATCACACAGAACCCGTTCTGTGGGTGGGCGGGCTACTGTATTTCCATTACATAGCCTAGCAGAAGTCCATTTCATAGCTTCATCATGCTCTGAATATGGCCATGTGAGTTCTCGGCATTTCCTATTGAGTGATGCCAGATGCTTTGAATTGTAGTGCCACCCAAGTTCCAGAATCCCCAATTTCATCTGAATGGAATAATGATCCCTTAAATCAGTGGTTTTCAAACTTTCACCCTTCAGGAAATCCTTTCCACATTAGTGTATCACCCAATGAACCCCTGTGTGTTGTAGAGGCTGCTGGGGAAGGTTCTAGATTATACATTCAGTTCACACAGGATACTGTCTGGGGCTGTTATCACCCCACATAAATGGATCCTGGAAACCATTCAAACTGACCTTGGGACCATGCGTTGTAGAGGTGGGCTACCTGTTTTTCAGGGAACCCTATCTGCCATTATTGACCTTTTCATTGAGAGACCCTAATATGCTGCTGAGGAACTCTAGGATTCTTGAGAACACAGCTCGAAAACCACTGCCTTCAATCTCTGTCCCCTGCTCACACACTAGCCTGTCCTCTCTCGGATAGTCCTGAATCCTAGCTGCTCTTTGCATATATTTTTCTTCTTTCCATGTCTTCTGGAAGTTTTCATGTTTAAGCTTGGACAATATCGATAGTTCTAACTATAGTATTTCAAAACTTTTCCATACATTATACTCTGAACTCTGAGCCGGGCATATCTGTATCAACATAACAGACTTCCTTTATCTTTAGTGGCGGCATTAAGAATATGCTATGTATGCCAAATGTTTAAGCCACACACAGTGTTTTCTGTGCAACCCTGAGAGCTAGAAACTTGGTTTTAAAAAGTAAAGCTGAGATGGTCAGGATTCCAATGAATGTCTTGTTACAGAGGGCTGACCGTGTCAGTCTGCTGAAGCATAAACAACAGTTTTTTCCCCATTAAATTTTATTTTATTTCAAAATAAAGTAAACAAAACAAAGGCAGCAAAAAGAAGAAAAAGAACATAATAAGTCAAAATCAGTAAAGAAACAAAGGAATTCAGTAATTATAAATCTTAGTCTATAACTGATATGCTTAAGGAACATCTACAGTAAAATGTCCTAAGTAGGAGCACAATACCTAGCTAAAGTAAAAATTCAAGTTATAAAATACACAGTTGCCACAACAGTTTTTAAAGGGCCACAGCACTATCAAATGTATAGTGGCATAAGCTTTCTTGGTCCAGAGCCCATTTTGTCAAATGCAGGATCCAACCTATAAAAGCTTATGCCACAATTAGGGATGGGGAGAAATTAATCTGGTTTGAATTTAATACAAAGTTATCTAATTTCGTACTTCCAAAGAAATACACAAACCAAAACTATTATCCTTCAAAATTTGCACTTCTCCAAGTTTTGCAATAGAGTTCTCCAATCAAAAAGGTGTATGTTAGGGGAAAGTGCACACAAATGTATATATTACTGAAAATTAGGTTTAAAATGCATTATAATCTGAAAGTGCTTGCAAAAATATGTGAATATTAGGCAGAACCATGTGTGAATGGGGAGAAATGCCACAAATGCCTATGAATTTCATGCAAACTTCAGATTGGACACATGAGAACCTGAGATCAACTGAAATTGACAGATTCATCTGTCCCTATCTGTAATTAATTTATTATCCTTTAAGGTACCTCCAGACTTCTTAATGAATACTTTAGAGAGCAATCCCATGGCCCCTAGGTAGGGACTGAAGGGCCATAGGATAGTTTGGATTCCTGGATCCAAGATCGGAGACAGCGCTCTGACCTCGGACCCAAGAGACTGAGCTCCCCTCCCCCTTGCAGCCAGCACACAGAGAACCATGCCAGCTGCCTCCAGGAGCTCGCAAACACAATCTCGGAGAGGAGGGAAAGGGGGCAATTCTGTGGGTGGAGAGGGGAGGAGACCGGGGCAGCTGGCTTATGAGGAATCCTCTGGCTGCCCCCACTTCTTTCCCTCTTGCTCCACAGAGCTTCAGCTAGGCAGGCAAAATTGCCTGTCTAGCAAAAATGAAGGACAAAAGGCGCACAGAGGTGGCAATCGCCTCCACCCTCCTCCTGCCCCTGCATAGGATGCTCAATCAGCCTCCGGGTTCAGAGGGTGACGGGCATCTGGATAGGATTGTGCCCTAAGTCACCTAGATAAAACATTGGTACTTCAGTTATTTGAGAATTTCTATATCTGTTAGCCTGTCTGCAGAAACATCTTGAAGTCACAAACATGTGACCTTAGAAATTTAATTGTGGTATTTGTTATTCCAAATAAGAGAATGTATTGAGAATACATGCTTAATCATTCTAGGACAAAGCCTCCATTTCCCACCCATACAATGCAAGTGGCAATAGATGGCATTGATAGAATTTTGGACAACTGATACATAAATAGTTCGGTGGTTGTTCAGCCTATGTTCAGATGCTCCAACATCTCCAGTTAAAGGATTTTAAATAGTAATGGTGGGAATGAGCTCTCCTGGAGACCCCCAGGAGCTTCTGCCAGTTGGAGAAGAAAGTGCTGAGCTAAATGGACCCAGCCGTCTGACTTTTATATACACTTCTTAAAATGTTGTTTCATGGCTTCTTAATGTTTTCTTTACTTCAGCAAAAAAAGTCTTCTTTTTTCCTGCTTCTACTAAAACCTTCCTTGGCATTGTGTCCCTGCTGCTTTCACACACACACACACACACACACACACCCCGCTTTTTCATGGCACTTGCCAGAATAATTAATCTAAAGTAAATACCACTATCTCTTTAAAACAAACCCTTATCAATCACTAATATAGATTAAAAACACAATATTTACCATTTAGGATTTATTCTCCTGATCACATAACTGGGGATTATTTAACTTTGACTTTGTTTTGTCACCCTGTTGCTTATACAAGGAAGACAGTGAAAATGTGGTGAAAGGTTCACTATGTCATGACTGTTCTCAGTCCTGTTGATGTGAATGGTTGTAACAATCCTCTGTTAATCTGTTTTGCTGCCGATTTGTTAATCTGGAAGAAATCCACACTTTACATACTTACTTAGGTGAGGCCTGACTTCATGGGCCAATTCGCATGATTGTGGCAGCCCACCGTGGCTTATTTAAACCATAGCGGTATGTGGTGCGTGCTGGAAGCCATTTCGAATATTCAAGCCACAGTGGGAAGGCACGGTTGCTTATCATGATCTCTGAACCCAGTGCAGGGTGGGTTGTTGGCATGGTTAACAAACCACCCACAACCCTAAAACAGCCCATGGGTTGTGGGTGATGTGTTAACCATGCCAACAACCCACCTTCGCCAGGTTTGGATGTCACAATTAGACACTACGACCACCTGCCGTCGCTTGAATATTCACAATGGCCACCAGCATACACCACAACCCACCATGGCTTAAATAATGACCACGTGAACCAAGTCACAGAGTAAATGTGTCTAGTTTACACTGGGGGATAACTCAGGGTGTCCACCTATAATAAGTGGTCTTGTGAACACGCTGCTTCACTCCTTCATTTCCTGAGCTTCAGCTACCAGCCCTTCTCCTCCTTGGCCTCTTTCTTCTGCCATTCCCTCTGGTTACTGTGATGTGGTGATGAAGTTAACACTTCTCCTTTCCCCCCCTCCCCAGGTCTGAGAGCAGCCTCTCTAAGTTCACACACCGGTTATCAGTTAAGCAGAAGCAGGAGAAGAGGAGGAAAGCTGAGTATGGCTTGGCTGAGCTGCCCGCCTTCCGTCCCAGGTCTCTGAGCACTGAATGGTAAGAGATGCAGGGTGGGCCCAGGACAGAACAAAGCAAAATTGTGCTCCAGCCATCACCACATTTTGACATTTCTGCTATCGTGCTTTTCCTTGCAACATTTTTCTGCACCAGATTAAGTGTTTTTGGGAGAAAGAAGCCAGTACATTGGAAGCAAACTAGGCTAGAGCCTCTGCTATGAAGGCTATGCTAAGGTTTATTTATTTATTTAAAGTATTCCTGCTTCTCAGGCAAAAAGTCTCCTAGAGTGAATCATGATTCACATGATCAGATATACATGTGATCAGTAAAACAAGACAGTTCCTGCCCATAGGTTTACAATATAAAAAGACACAAGGAAAAAGGGATGGAAAGACGGGGAACATGAAGTCGACTTTTAGCAGGGCTGGCGGAATGGCCTTGCTTTCCTCTCTCATCTCCCTCTGTACAGCCTACTGGAATGCCTGCCAGTGGTGACAGTTGAGGCTGGAGGAGCCTTCGTGGGGGAGGTCTTGCAGCAGGGCTCACCAGTGCATCACCCACGGGTGTAACCCCATAAAAGCACTTCAGATTGCAGAAAAAAAGAGTTCAGTGGGTTGCATTATCAGAATCTTAGCTAAGGGTATGACTTGATGCTGGATACAAACGTACCTGCAGTTCTTGAGCCTGTGCCTGGGGTGTGATTCCATCACATTTTACAACTACAGGCGTACTTACTGTGTTTACACCTATGGTCCTTGTGGGGATCATGTAATGTATGAAGTGGAGATGCACATCTAAATGGGCACATGCCAAAGCCGTTAGTGAGTCCCTGAATGTCTGTGGAATACGTGTCTTCCCTTCGCATGTTCTCCATGGGGAAAAGTAGTATAAACTCTGCAGACTCGCTCTCTGAGGCGAACCACAGAACCAGGAGTAGCAGGCCATACAGTTGAAATCCTAGTCAGAAGCATGCTAAATAAGAGTTGATTCTCAGAACAAGTGAAGCCAAACGCTCAATTTTTCAGTCAATCGCTCCACGTATATAGCATGTGGATCAGCAAAATCATTCACCACAAGCACAAACTGCAGTTTGGCACACCTCTGTTTAGCCCAAACTAAAAAGGATCACGATGGCATGCCAAATTGCAATTTGTGCTTGTGACAGATTGTTCAGATGATACATTTGCCTTCTTAAGATTCAGTCCAGGCTGTAAAATAAAGCAGCTGGCCATGCACAAAAAGCGTCTTCATACAATTAAGATTCAGAGGTTATTATTGCACAGTTCTTATCATGACAGAGCTCTGTCTATACAAACAAGGAATTCTATGGTGTTTCAGCCACACCTCTTGCTAGCTTGGACATTCATATTTGTATTTCGTTTCTCTATGAAATTGCACCAATCAGAAGTAACAGCTCTACTGCTTTTTACATGATCACGTTTTTATAGTCAGTCACTTGTCCAGAAATAAAAGTGTGGCAAATAAACCTTGTTTAAAGGATACACAGATAAACGTGGAAGTGAATTTGTGGATAGTTTTCTCTGGGTAACTGATTCTGTAAATTTCCCCAAGACTGCAGCCAAGATTGGGTTTGATCAGGTCTAGGATGAGGGAAAAGTCCAAAGCAACAGGGCTGGACCCAAGAGGTTACAGTGTGAAACCAGTACAAAACTGGGAATGGAGTAGGAACAGAGCAAGACATCAAGGAGGGGATCAGCACTGGAATAATATGAGTTCAGCAAGGCAGCCATTCATGTATGTTCCCTCACCCTCTTCATTAATGTCTAAAAAACTTACCCACGCTCTTCATTTCCTCAACCTACTGTATATCATTGGCTGCAGCTGCCAGGAGGCAGAGAAGCATAGAATGTTATGACAACAGAACATGGGTAAGTTCTACAAGATGTTAAAGAGGGAAAGTTAAATACACGTCATTGTTTTTTGGCAGCAGCCATGCATTTAATCTAACACCTAGGTTTGTTCTTAGTAGTGCAGATTATATGGACTAATCTGCCAAGGATATTTAAGTATGAAAAATAATCTTCAATACATGGGTAGCATAGATTGCCTTCAGGATCATGCATTTTTACAAGTCTATGGGCCATTAAGAAGGCTGGAGATGTCCTTTACCAATAAAACCCCTACATCTCTGAGAGTGAGAACACCCCTCCTGACTTTTACACATGTGGATGCATTAATTTGCTCAAATGTATGCATAATTAAGAATTTCACCTTGTTTAACATTGCAGTAGGCAAATGGGGAAGAAAAAAAGGCAAACTGGTTTTAAAACTGGCTGGATGGCATCCGTGCTTGTGAATGTGTGAGACATACTCTGGGAATTAGACACACAAGAAAACTTTGGAGGTCTTGCTGCAGTCAGTACAGTTATTCCTGTTTGCCCTGTTAATCTGTGAATTTATCTCTGGCCTGGGCAGAGAGTACGCTCTGGGGCTCACATGGGAGGCAAGTGATGAGCGCTAACTATATAGGATAGATGCAGTGTCAGGCAAAACTTTTAATGAAGATACTTATTACAAGCCAAACTTTCCATGGCAGAGTCTAACTATAAAGCAGGGGACTTCCAGGTATTGCCAGTCATTTATACACCACTGTACCTTGGTGGGGGGATGAAGACCTGTTGGAGGCGCCATTGCTGTTAAACGTCTCCTTTCAAAACCTTGCATTCCTTGAGTGCCAGTGGCAGAATAAGATGCCGAATGTACATAAGGCACTTCATTGGCAGCTTCTTCAGCCAAACCCCATATTTAGGCTCCTCCCAGCCCATTCCCCTCCACCTCTGTTGCCAAATGTGGAGGACATCATTATAACTGACAGCTCATACGAAACCTGCCATACACACCTCATATAAAATTGAGCAGGGTGTGGTATCAAGAAGCAGTGAAGCATTGTGGTTAGAGCACTGAACTACGAGCCACTGGTTTGGGAAATAAAAACTAAAAATCCTGTCACCCCAACTAGCCACAACGGAGTCCAGTTGTTCCAACCACCTTGCCACAGGGATTTGACAAGAAGAAGGAAGGTGTTTGCTAGAACGAGATGTTGCCATTTGCAGTAGTATGTTTCAGTACACAATATTGGTATTTGTAAATGTTACATGGAAAGAGAGCTGATATCAGTAGGACAAGTTTTGAGTGTTAACATAATATTTAACTCAATGATAGGGTTCACAAAAACCCTTATGCAATTTAGCATGTTTACAAGCATGTGCCATGGCCTGCTGTTCATTGTCCATTCTGTCAGGCCAGGTAGTTCCTTGATTTTTTTTTTTTAGCTTAATGACTGTTGAAAATTACAATCATTTTTGGAAATGAGCTTTGGAAGTGTATCTAAGGTGCCATGCTCTGGAGAAAGAGGTGGTGTGAGGCTAAGTATTAGAAATCGGAGCAGGTGCATTTTGGGGGGTGTGGGTTGTGCTCTGCTTGCTTCAGACTTTGCTCCCTAGCTGACACACATACAGCCTTCAGAGTGAATGCTGATGTATTCCTCTTTGCCTGTCACCCCTGTGGTTCAGGCCGGCTGTCGGCTTGATGTATTTACCTCTGAGTACCTTGCATATATATTTGATCAAACTTTTTTTGTTTCTTTTAAACACACACACATACACACACCAATCCTTTTTTTAACACTTGCTCCCAGAAGGGGGGTGGTGGCAGTGGTGGCGGCAGCTTTGGGATTGACAGAAGGAGCAGCCAAAAAGTGTTGTGCAGAGCCCCTTTAGCTGCAGACCTGAAGAACATGTTTCCCCTGAGCTTGATCTGCAGGAGAATATGGCACATGTTTCCAAAATGCAGTCGGTGTTCTTCCACAGCCATCTCATTGCTAAAATGTGCACATGTATAGCAGCAAATCAATAAAACTAATAAGGTGGTGATTGGTATTATAATATCACTTATCCTTTCTTAAAACTCAGCCTTGGTACTTGGCAATCACAATAGTGAAATATGTGTGTGTGTATTTTATTTTGTGATAGATAGATAGATAGATAGATAGATAGATAGATAGATAGATAGATATTATATATATATAGGCTCCCACCCCACCAGCTCTTTGGGAAAGGTGGGAGGCCTATAAAGGATCTATTCACTAACCACTTATATTAGGATAGTCCCCACTGGAGTCAAAGGGACTGTACCAGCGTAAGTGGTCCATGACTCACTTCCTAAGCCATTCATGCTGCTTTCAAAAATGTTACTCAGTTAATTTCTTCTATAGACCCCTTCACGGAAACAATTCATGCATTAAATGTTGCCCTGCTCTCTTAGGTGGATTAAGTGTTTCTCTGCTTATTTCCCAGGTGGGGAAATGTAGACGTACAGAGCTGGAGGCTGTTAATTTTGACAGCTAAAAATGATACACCCAGGGCCTAGTATTCAGAGGTACTGAACACTTATGGCACCAAATGAAATCCACGGAAGTAGAGAATTTCAGTAATTGTGAAGACCCCAAAGCTCAAGATTTCCCAGATAAGACTAGATTTTGTAGACTCAAGTGAACATCCAACAAATGTATCTGAATCTCTTCTGTATGGACTGTTCCCCATGTTATGATGCTAAGTTCGACCTACACATATAGCAGGATGAGGAGACAGAATCCTGATGTGGATGCTACCACTTCATAGATGCTACCACTTCATATTGCAGTTGGGAGGGGCTCACCATTTTTCCAGTGCTCTCTCATGTTAACCCAATTCCCTCAAGTAGAAAGCTAGCATAATTGGAACAGTGATTCTAGTTCAAACCCCACTCTTTTCCCCCTTGTTTTCTACTTGCAGAGAATATGTATATGCATATGTATACGTATGTGTCTGTTTAGGGGAGCATTAAAATGTCATCTACCACCTGTAGTCTATTTCTACCATTCCATTCTGCTACATATATAGACCAGGTCAAAGACACACAAATGACAAATAATGGTGTGTGAGAGTAAGCATGTTTTGGAATATGGGAGTGTCTCAGTTTACCTGTGTCTGTTTTGTGAGATGCTGTTCTAAACCCACCCTGCATTACTGTTGAAGTCACATGGGAATACATTGTGCACACCTCTGACATGAGTACGACATCCAGAGAAATTCTCATACTGAAAAATATATGAATGCAGATTTCCTAACTAGCTGTCCAGCTACTTCCAGCCTAACCTTTCTGAAGATAGCTACTGAGTGATATTTGCCCAGCTTCAGGCACATTTGAATGCTGTGCATTGTCTGGATCCATTTTCTGGAGGTGAGAAATGACAGATCATCAGTGATCTTCCCCTTGAGAACAATATGGGCAATTACACCTTGTTGATGTTTTTAACCTTTTTGTGACCTTTCATACCATTGATCATGATGTATTAGGAAACTGACTGTGGGATTGAGCAAGCATTTGTGGGATTGCTCTAGAGGTGATTTGCTTGTTTTTAGCAGGAGGGCTGTGATGAGCATATTCTGTTCTGCCTCTGTCACGGCAAAGGCTTAGCATTCTTGGGCACTGGTGAAGCCTGGATTACAGGGCATCATCTATGGATCCAGTTTTCAGCAAGATCTTGAGGAAGTCAGGTTTCCCAGGGAGGCAGGAATGGGAATAGGACAGCACCATGGAGAGCCCAAAGTGGTGCTGGTGCTGGAAGCCAGATAGGCTTGTCTGTATGCTGCTCCAACAAGCAGCAGATCGTGACTGAACCTTAAGTAGGGGATTGGCGTTCTTTAGGCTGGATAGCCCCACCTCCACACTAAGTCTTCTCCTCTTAGAGGGGCCTGGTCTGTTTTAGCAACCTTGGGCTGCAACAGTATGTGGGTGGCTGTGGTGTGTCTTCATGGTTTGAGTCCCCAGAGTCCGAGGACAGCAGTGCAGCCTACCCTGGATGCAGGGGGACAGGACTTCTTGGGGAATTGGGTTCTGAGGAGGTAGAAGCCTTGTGATGCATTTCTGTAACCAAGTCCATTCCCTGAACCAGTAACTTCTGAGTACAAGAGTTAAGGGCCTTGGACCATGATAGCAATTGCATATCTTCCTTCTGGGATCTTTTCTGTAGCGACCCATAGAGTTCTGTTAATCTTTCCACACCCTCCTTTCAATCCATGTATGAAGCAGCTTGGTTTGGAGTTTGTTGTCAGTGTTCAGTGTGCTGACACTACACTGGCTTTGCATTTGCAGGCACAACTTAAGACGGTGATTTTGATTTATTTGTTGTAACGTTTTTATTACTGTGAATACATAATGGATTTTTCTTCTTGTATTTAAAAGATTTCTTCAATTGGAAAATGTTCAGTGTGACTTTCAAAATAGCATTAAAAAGTAATATAAAACAAAAGCAATAAAATTGGTTTAGAAATGAACAACTAACATACTAAACACAGCAGCATCATATTAATGAGGTTCTGGGGATCAGGCAGCATAAAAAGCAAACATATATGCAAAACACTGTAACAGTCTTTGTGAAGACTGGGAAAGAAGGAGTTAAGTGAGCCTCCTGAGGGAGGGAGTTCCTGAGCCTAGGCACCATAACTAGGGATGTCGGAGAAATCCATTTGTGGGGTGGAGTCCAACAAGTTTTCCTAGGTTCAGCCCGGACTTTGGTCCAGTTCCCACTACAGCACCCAACTCAGTCTGCAGTGAGTCAGACCAGTTCACAGATTTTCTGGGCATTTTGCACCCCGCCCCACGCCCCCCAGGCAGGTGCTGCAGTTTGCTCAAATTACAGATGAATTCGTGCAAATTTGACCTTAATTTGTGCAAATTGCTCAGAAATTTGCACAAATTGCAGAACCTGTGGGAGAAAAATGCACAAAAACGTTCCCAAAGTTCAGGGAAAAGCCTGCAGCTCAGTTCACAAATGTAAATCAAGTTGTACACACCATGGATTTTTCCATTTGTTCATTGGGTTAAGAAGAGATGTGAACCTGGGCATCCCACCCCAAATCCCACACTCCGGCATTTCACTGCACTAGCCTTCCTCAACCTGGTGCCCTCCAGATGTTTTGGACTTCAAAACATCCCACCAGTTCCAACCACCATGGCCAATGGTCAGAAATGCTGGGTGCTGTAGTCCAAAGTATCAAGAGGACACTAAGGTGGGGAAGGCTGCACTACGGTAATAATTGTAATGTGGGAGGTGGCCCCCAGAAAAGCTCTGGCTTGCGCATCTTGGGTAGAAGGTAGCATCTTATATAGAATCCAGAAATAGAGCCCCAAAGGAGAACAGACACTTCACTCTAATCAGCTCTCTCAAGCTCTCAAAGCTAGCCAATAGCGAAGGCATCAACCCACCACCTTTTCTAGCCTGTGCCCAGTTGAAGTGGAACATTAAAAGGTGCTTGTCCCTTCTGGGGTACAGTGACTTATTTAGCTAGTGCAGCACACATTTATGTACTCTGAAAAGTGAGGGAAACAACTTTTTCTTTCCCTCCAAAGTTTAGCACTAACTATACACTATGTCTGCTGAATTCCTCTTGTAAAAAAATAAAAATAAAATAAAATTGGGGAAAGTGGCAGGGAGAGACTTGAAGTATTGAGAAAACACTTATTTCATTCATATGATATTTACTAAAATAAGTACTTCATTATTAGACTTTTCTTAGGTGTATTTTTTTCTAAAAGCTGGTGCCACAAAGTCCTCACTGTTAGGGACCTATGAATGCGCTGTACCATCTCAGACCATTGGTCCTTCCAGTGTTCTTGGATCTTACCTTTGGCAAAGGCTGAAACATAAATTTCCAGACGCCAAGTATTCAAGCTGGTTGCTAGACAGATGTGTAGGAAGATAGACAAGGGGGGAGGTGCCCATTTTGTGTGTGTGTTCTACAAAAGTTGTGAAGGTAATGTGTCCCCACCACAACATTCTCTCTCTCACTCTTATCTCCCAGGTTCAGGGCTTGCTGAATCTCTGCTTTTCAAGAAGATCCAGTGTGTGACTGGGAAGGTTATTTGGATTTTGCAATCACAATTAAGTGATCAGGGAGGCAAGTGCGGGAAGTCCTGTGAAAAATGTTTAGTCATTGTCTCCACAAAAAAAGTTTCACCTTAGGAGAAGTTTGAACCAGTGGTAGAATAAGTTCTTGTTTTGTTATATTAATGGCTTGTTTGGGTGTTTCTTACATTGATTAGTGATAGTGGTACAGCTAGCCTTGTGATATAGCTGCAAATGATGTGTGCATTAAGCATTAGGTCATGCTTGTAAATAGATTTTGTGGTGGTACTTATTTTTTATTCCATACATCTTTCTCCCGCTGTTCCTCCAAGGAACTTGCCCACATGGTTCTTCCCCACCCATTTAATCATCACAACAACTCTATGAAATAGATTAGGCCAAGAGGTAGTGACTGGCCTAGGGCCACCCAGTGAACTTTGTGGCTGAACTTTGTGACTTGGAATCCAGGTGTTTCTAGTCCAACTCTCGAATTGCTGCATCACACTCATATGCTTTGGGTTTTGTGAATGTGAACACTCAGGGATTGTTATTTTATGCCCCCAACTTTCCAACATTTGCATTTTTTTTGCATGGTGAATGAAGTTGCCTGCAACCAGAGGGAACCAGCAAGGTAGGGATGGGTGAGAAATTCATTTGGTTTGCATTTTAATGTGAACTTACCAAATTCGCACCTCCCAAACCTATATACAACCCAGAACACAATAATACAATGATATTCCTAATGTTGCGATGCAGTTCACAAACCAAAAAATGCACACAAAAGTGCATATAACAGAGAAATGTGAGCACAAAGTGCATATATTAGGGGAAAGTGCACACACAAATGCATTATATTAGGGGGGAAATGCTTGCATACATGCAAAAACAAGTACATTAGGAGAAATGTGCATGAAAATACACAAAACATTTCTGTGCTGATTATTTCTAAGTCACAAATTGATGCAGAAGTGGAATAAAATATGCTTAATGTTGGAAAAATGAAAAACTGAATGCAATCGAATGTGACAGATTCATCCATCTCATGTGGCCCTTAGCACATGAATGCCTCTTCCTCAATGCCAACTATGGAAGCAGAGAAGGTCCTCCTTTCTCTGTCAGGATGATAGACTGCTTCTTGTATCAGGTAGGCAGTTTCTGCAAGGCAGAAGGAAAACTACACATTGCTTCTCATCCCCCAGGACCTCAGCATTAATTTACTTATTTAACTAGTTTGTATATGGCACTTCAATGTAAAGTTACTAGGGTGGTTCACATAATAAAACAAGTTAATAATAATGCAATAGAATATCATCCATCCATAAAAGAGGATGCAGCAGTAGAAGAATCAAATGTTTAAACTCTCTTAAGTGGGAAAATGAAAAGGGCCTTTGCCTGGCAACAAAAAGTCATTCGGGCTCCACCACAAAGGGGGCTCTTCCCCTGGTCACTATCCACCATACCTTTTATGGAGGAACACCTGAAGAGGGGCCTCCAAAGGTGATCTCGGTGCAGGGTCAAATAGTTGTGAAAACAGACATTCCTTCTGCTGCAGAAACAAAGAAGGAAATGGTATGCCAGAGTTGTTTCCTCCTCTGTAATGGCCCTTAGCTGCCACTGGTTGGGAGGGCAGGAATGTTGCTTGTATTTTACCCTCTATCTCAAGAGACTCAGTGCAGAAGGTTTGACAGAATGTGTAACAGAACTTATTAAAGAACAGTTGCCATGTCTCTTGCAGCTGAGCTATTCTTAGCATTTATATCAGTTGTAACAATGTGAGTTGAAAAACTAGGGTAGATGTTTTCTACCCTATTCATGCAGTGATTGTAGCAGAAAGCCATGCCTACTAGTATATCTTCTGCCAGCACCATTGACCAGGTTTGCATGATCACCGCAGCCCACTATGGCTTATTTAAGCCATGGTGGGTTGCACTGCATGCCAGGCAACTTTTGAATATTTAAGCCACAATCACAGCTTGTCGTATCATCCAAACCTGGCAAGGGTGGGTTGTTGGTGTGGTTAACAAACCACCCAGAACCCATGGGCTGTTTTAGGGTTGTGGGTGGTTTGTTAACCACACTAACAGTGCACCCTTGCCAGGTTCGGATGACACGACAAGCTGCAGTCACAGCTTGAATATTCAAATTAGCCACCTGTGCCACAGCCCACCATGGCTTATATAAGCCACGTTGAGCTGCTTGATCGTGCAAACCAGCCCACTTTCTACATCAGGTTTCTGACACCCCTGTGTCAGAACAAACTAGCCCCAAAAGGAAAGCGTAGACCAGAACAAGCTGATCCATCTTCTTCCAGTCAGTTAAGGGTCAGCAAGCACATGTCTGAGCTCTCCAATGAATCCATCAAGAAAACCAAATAATATCCGTAATTCCTGATGCATTTCAGATAAAACAAGAAATTGGTATATACCTGTTGTTTAATTCCCCTCTTGCAAGGAAGCCAGTTTACTCCCTAGAACTATTTCACGCATCTCCCCAATATTCATACACAGCAATGGAAGCTATGAGTTTGGTTGATAGCCAGTGTGGTATACCGGTTAGAGTGTTGAACTCGGGGTCTAGCCACCAGTCAGTCATGAAGCTCACTGGGTAACTCTGGTCCAGTCACTGACTTTGGGCCAGCCTACCCTACCTCACAGGGTTGTTGTAAGGATAACATGTAGAGGGTCATGTATGCCACCTTGGGCTCCTTGGAGGAAAGGCAGGATATAAATGGATATAGCCCACCCCAGTGATGTAGAGGAATTTGAATAAAAGGAGAAAAATTAAAGGGGCGGGGCGGGGCTCAGAACAACCCAGAAAGAATTAAGTGCAAGCTTTATCAAGGTATGTGTGTGTGTGATATTTTCCAGGTGATTAAAATATGTTTTGTTGTTTTGTGCTATATTGCTGCAAGCCCTGATCCAACAGGATAATATCCTATGCCCTTGTTGCAGGAGTGTGTGAGTTACCTTGTTGCAAGATAGCTATGTCACTATTTGCAGCTTTAAAAGGGGGGTTGGGGGGGAGAAGCAGAGTTGGATGAGTGCTCCAATGCTTCCTTTTCATATCATTAGAATGCATGACTAGGAAGGGAAACATTTTAAAAGAAGTGTTGTGTAGAAATGTGCAGAGAGGGAGGGGGTAGCTTGGCTGACTTTAGTGCTTCTGGTGTTCAGGCTGCCCACTTCTGTGATGCATAGAGGAGATGAATGGGACAGGCATGGGGTGGGGTGGGGGGGAACTGGTCATTCTTTAAACTTCTTTAAACCCTCTCCCAGAAGTTTAAACATTAAACTTCTGGGAGAAGGTTTGGGTGTTGTCAGTACACTGATGACACACAGCTCTAGTTCTCCTTTTCATCAAATCTAGGTGAAGCAGTGATGCCTCTGAATGCATTCCTAGGCTTTGCAATGGAGTGGATGAGGGAGGAACAAACTGAAGCTCAACCCAGATAAGAGATAATTGCTTGTATCAGGTGGTTTATTGACCCAGAGAGTTGTAAATTCTAGATGGGGTCCAGTTAGCCCTGAAAAATTAGCTTTGCAACTTGAGTACTCTTGGATCCAACATTGCTCCTTCATTCCTAGGTGGCTGGGCCAGCTAGCTCCTGTGACCAGCTGCACCCCTTTTTGGAGATCAAGGACCTCACAATTGCATTGCTATGTCCTGGTAATTTTTCCACTTTACTACTGTAACATGCTTTATGTAGAGCTGCCCTTGGAGACATTTCAGAAACTTCAGCTGGTCCAGAATACAGCATCATGACTACTGCCGGGAGGCTTCTTGCATGGAGCATATTGCACCAGTACTATCAGGGCTGGCCCTACCATTAGGCAGGGTGAGGCAGTCACCTCAGGCAGCAGATGCTAGGATGAAGCAGCAAGGTGTTCAAGGAGAGAACTAAGAACTATGTGCCATGCAGCCTACTCTGCACCCCCCATGTTAGCCTGCTGCCTTCAAGTTCAGTGGAGAACCTTGTCCCATCATTAGTGTTGAAGACAGATTCATCTGCCAGTCCAGTCAGCTTTTGTACATGGAATGGGAGGGGGCTCCATCTTGCCCTTTGCCTCAGGCAGCAAAATGTGTGAGCCAGCCCTGAGTACTCTTATAGCTTCAAGGGTTAGCAACAAGGCTAAGTTCAGTGTGCTGGTTTTAACCGTTAAAGTAAAGTCATTCACGGCCTGAATCTGGGATATGTGGGAATACCGTCTCCCACTAATTTCCAATGATTTCAGATCCCTTTGGCAGATGACACCACAAACAGAGGTAAGATTGGCACTTTCCAGGAATAGCACCCTCTGTAGAATTCCCTCAGGAGGGAGACCCTCCAGATCTCTTCCACTGGCTTTTTTTTAAGTAGTAAACATTTATTTGATCAGGCATTTGGGGCATATGCTGTTGAGTTAAAGTGTTTAAAGTGTTGATTTGTTGGTTTTACTGTAATTTTCAATGTTTGTTTGTTTGTTTATTTAGGGGTGTTTTTACCCCACTCTTCAGCCGAAAAAGGCTCCCAGAGTGGCTTACGAAGATGAATATTAAGACAGTCCCTGCCCTCGAGCTTATAATCTAAAAGACATGACACAAAAGGAAAAGGGATTGGGAGGGAGGAGGGGAAGGAAAGCAAATACACCAATGACTGATGTATAGGACCAGGTTGGTCTCCCCCCTGTGATGATGTTCATCCTGGGAGGCAGGAGGTGCAGCCCCCCAGTGGCCCTTGGTTCTCTAGCCGATGGATGAGGCCAGAGTCTGCAGTCCCAAGGAACTGTCAGTTGAAGCTGCATGTCCTTTCTAGCAGGGAGGGGTGGAGTGAACTCCCTGCAGCTCCTCCCTCTCTGGCTGATGTATAGGACCAGGTTGGTCTCCCCCTGCGATGATGTTCATCCTGTAATTTTATTGTTTCAAAATGTGTTGTTAATAGGGCCAAGCTGAAGTATTTTGGACCAAGATTTCAAGGCGATGTTGTGGGGCTATAGGACACAAAATGCCTTCGAGTTCCTCACCAAATGTACCCTTAATTTGTTCTTTCTTTAGCTGCTTGCAGCTGCAGAAGCAGGCAGTGCTACATAGCAGCTCCAGAAGATAGAGAGAGTTACCTGCTTGACTAGCAGCCAGGTAACTATCACTGTCTTCCCAGGGCTGAGCTGCAGCTGCTTACAGCACAGTGCCAGAATATAGGGAGAGTTACTTGCTTGCCTAGGCAATGAAGCAACACTCTTTATCATCCCAGAAGCTGACAGCATAGTGCAGGAAGAAAGGGAAGCATTCCTGTGTTGCCTAGGCAACTAAGGGTCTCATTCTCTTCCCCATGTCAGGCCACAGTGGACAAACGTGGCCCATGCTCATAGCCCTCCCTTGAAGAATCCATATATCCAAGGTGGCAGCTTCACATCCTACAGATGAGGCTGCGAAGGTACAACTTATGTGTTGGCTCAGCCTTAGTTGTTAGTCTTTGTAGGGCTTGTAGGTCAAAACATGGGATACAGATTGAAACTATTGCAACAGTAATGACATTCAGCCAATAACAAATTCGAGCATGAAGCATTTGTGTATACCGTATACAACACTGAAATCAAAATGTCTATAAATAGACCATGCAGAAAAGAATTAAATTCCCCACATTTGAAATATAGCACATCCGTTTCTGAGAAAATGCATTGCGTCCTTAGCAAAAGCACAGCCTTGAGGGAAGATATCTGAACTGTAGGTGAAAACTGTGTTTTAGTTGTACTAAAAATTTATTGCGCATAATAGTACAAAGGAAGCCTTGGCCCAAACGAAAGGTTGCAAAGGAGAACAAATAGGAGATTCCTTGAACGTACTATGCCTCTGGAGTATGGGATGATGTTTGGATTGAACCTCTGACAACAGTAAAAGGCTTAACATCAGCTACACTTTCCAAAGTCACCTCACCTAGGATCCTGTTTTACCTTAATAGGAACTGAATATTGTAATTGCTTGGGCAGCTTTACAAATCCCAGCCACTCTTGGTGCAAACTGTATCTCCTCTGGAATTCTTTGCACAATTCTCCAACTAGGTCAAATTCGGCAGTGCCTCCCCCAGCACAGAGGAATGGACTGAAATGAAAGTGCTTTATGTTGGCTGGGGAGGGGGTGAATTAAGCCATTGCTCAGGAACAATAGCCAAGATATGGGGTCATTTGTTCTGGTGTTTCAGCAGCTTTGCATGATTTATGGGATGTTTTTGTTCTTTTGCTTGTCGCTGTTCTAATGTACCCCCCGCCCCTCCACCCTCTCTGTTTTCCTTCTCCACCACCCCCTTCCCCCCCTCACAATTCCCCTAATAACTCTGGAGTCTCTCTGCCTTATGAAGTAATGGTATCTGTGACTTATTGAATTAACTGTATGGAATTGAGCTTTGACACTGTCCTTGTGGTCTGCTGAAGCTTGTGATGCTATCCTGTATAAGCAGAGCTTGCCAAAATGCTAAACAAACAGCAGGGCCTGATCCTGAAAATTTGGTAACATGGTTCAGGATTGGGTTGGTTGAAACTTGGTTTCCATTACACAGAAATACGTGGATGGGCTGGACTCTAGAAAGCAAAGTGGCCAATAAATCAATATATATGGATGTCTCATCTTCCCTGACTCGAGCTTCTCTCCAAAAGGCTGATCTCTTGTTCAAAGCAGGGATATTGTTTACCAGCCCTTCCTCGTATCACCTTTAAGTTTTTAGCCAACTGGAAAGCCTGTGATCTGTTGACAATACATCAAAATATTGGATGGGAAGTCCAGACAGAATCACCCTGTTCTGTTCTTTCTTGATCCCCCCTGAGATATCCTTTTCTTAAATACATATTATTGTATGCCACGCTTAGTTCTGTGAGACTGATGAGGAATTATAGGATCACCATCTCCTTTAATTCTCTCTACACTAGGGCAAAGTCATACTATAGCCCTGCAGACTTTAAAGATACCTTCTCTGTGTTATTGACAGTGCTGTAGCCCCTGGAGCGAGAGAGCATAGAGATTACAAACAGGATCAGTTCTCACTAGTAAAAGATTTGTCGTTAGTAAAAGATTTGGAATTAGGTTAAGAATGCCCCCCTTTTTCCTGCACTGACAGGTATTTGCACAAGAAAATATTGCATTGGGACCACAGCTTCTGCACTGCTCTTTGACCTCAGGAACATGCACATTGGGGGCTATCAGTTTGCAAATGGCAAATGGCAAGCGGGGAAAGTATTACTGGGGTGGGCAACTGGTGGCCCTCCAGATGTTTTGGCCTGCAACTCGCATCAGCCCTGGCCAGCATAGCCAACGGTGTGGGGTTATGAGAGTTGTAGGCCAAAAGTTCCTCACTTCTGGGTTAGGTGCTCCCACATCCCCCACCACTTCTTTCCCAGTTGCCCTCTCTAAAAGCAGCCTTTCAAAAAAACTAGGCTTTAGTATTCATGGACATGTTAACTCCTAAGTGTCCTGGAATACCATGGAAAGTCAGCTATACTTATCCCACAGATGACTTGTCAATTGCATGAAATAATAGGTATCCATATAAGAGGAAGCATCCTGCAAGCCTCAGATGTGTGGGAAGAATAATCTGACTCCTACATACCAACAGCCTGGGCATACTTGAAGAGTAGATGCAGAAGCTTGCCTCCAGCCCTGTCCCTGTACAAAGTGACACCCCCTCCTCCAGTTATCTTATGCTGATAACTGTGTGGAGCTAGGTAATTTGAAGGCTCCATTCAGCTTGGTGATTATTATGCACAAGAAATGTTTTCCAAAGGTTTGGTCACCGTAGAGGCAAATGCTCTGAGCCAGTCCCACATGGCTCTTGCCAAGGAATTAATGAGAAAACTACCTTGTAGTGGGACATGCTATATGAATCTGACCTTTCTCAAGTCTACATTAAGATTTGTGGGGCCTCTGGAGTGTGCAGATGGAGCTAAATTATGATGAGTTTTTGTATCTGCAGAGTGGAATGTTACCCTTGTGGAAAGAAACTTAAACCCAATCCACCAATAGAAGCCAACTTGTGTCATTGTCAGCTTGAAACAAAATGGGTGTGGGGCGCTGCCGCTCCTGCTCCATATGTAAGCTGTTCGTGTGAGTGTCTTCCTTCAGTGTTGTTTTGAGAAAATTAAAGCCCAAAATTGCAATTCACACAAAGATGTTTCAGTGGCATAGATAGAAATGTTAGTGGTAGTTAATCTGGATTAATTAAAACAGAGTTCAGGAGAATTATTCTGTATATGATGTACACAAACACTGTTTCTTGAACCGAAGCATAGAGCTCTGTATTTCCTGGTGTTTCACATTTCTTTAAACACCAAGCTCAGTGTATTTTGTAATATCCATACAAGGGATATGGTATATCCCTTCATTGTAGGAAACTGCAAATTCTAACATTTCAAAACTACTCAAGATGCCCAACTGCTGTTAGACCTTTGAAAACAGCTCACTCGCTCATCACTCTTCATTGTGGTCCGTGCACTCACTTTCTGCAACCTGAGTACCAATTTCTATCTGTCAAATGATAGCGGATATGCAGAGAGGCCAGCACTTAACAATTTCTTTCTCATTTCCCCAGAAGAAAATAAGAATCACTTTTGTTTGTCATTTGAGTCCAGCAGGAGAAAATGGGCCATCTGGGAAAATAACAGATCAAAATAATGACTATTTTCAAGGCGAATATTTTCCAGGTTCTCAGTGTTTAGAAGTTGGAGTCCGTTCCGGGATTCACTTGTCATTAAGAAAACAGAAACATATAATCATCATTTGTGAAAGTAAGCAGTAAGGTTATAAGTTACACAATGTCATCTTGCTGTTCCTGGCAATTCAAGTTCCACCCTGATGGCTGTTGACGTCACTAGGAGCCCCCACTGGGATTATCTCTCAGTGCAACCCATTTATTACTCTCTCTGCAGTTTGACTGCTGTCATCTTGCCTATTGGCTGATACTTACCTCCTTAAGAGTTACACAGTGGGTAAGTTAGTATCTCGTTACTATATCATCTTCTGTTGGTATAGGGACTATGCAAGCTTTTGAGTGACACAGAACTCTTAATCAGGCATAATGGAAAGATTAAGCGTCCTTTGACATATCCCCTTAATCTTCATTCCCAATTGTAACCAAGATTTGAGTATGTGGAATGGTATTTGCCCCAATTCTCCCCTCTCTTCCTCATATTGTATTTTCCACTGTCTGATTTAGATTGCAAGCTGCATAACAACGTTAAAACAACAACAAAATACAATAAACAAGCATATAATAAAAACAATCAGCAGCGAGATTGATTGCAGTGGCAACTAAACACTCATAAATGCCTGGGTAAACAGGTAGGTCTTAGTCTGGCAACAAAATGTCAATAAAGTAGGCACCAGGCATACCTCACCAGGCAGGGTGAGGTCATTCCAAAGTTGGGGTGCCACCACAGAGAAGGCCCAATCTCATGTCACCACCCAAAGTTATTTCCCCTAATGAGACAGGCCTCCCATGCAAATCATAAGAGCATGGACAGGCTGCTACAGGGAGAGGTGTTCCTTTAGATGCCTGAGTCCCAAGTTGTTTAGGGCTTTGTAGGTCAATACCAGCACTTTGAATTCAGCCCAGAAACAGATAGGCAACCAGTGCAGTTCTTTCAGGATTGGTACTATATGTTCCCTGACAGCTGTCCCTGGCAGCATCCTGGCAGCCATATTTTGCACCAGTTGTAATTTCCGGATCTCTTTCAAGGACAGTCCCATGTAAAGAACATTACAATAATGTTTTTCCATTGAGCGAGATTAAACGTTTTGTTTAACTTGTATGCTCCTGCACCAATAGAGGTGTGTCTGTGTACAAAATACAAAAGGAGAGGGGGTATTTTTTTACTACTTTATGAGGAGAATTATTAGTATTAATATTAGTATTAATTCTTCCCCGCCTTTCCATTTCAGTAAGGAGCACTTGAGGTGGATTGTGATTTCAAAACAGTACAAGAAAAATACACTAAAATCATAACAGTCAGTAAAATGAAACAACAGTAGAGCACATCAAAACACAAAAGAGAGACTAATAAAATCAAACAGAAAGCCAGCCAAGTGCTTCCCTAAATAGAAACATTTTAAACTGGAGAAAGGGGCAAGGCAAATCTCTTGGGCAGGACGTTCCACCCCCTTGGTGCTACCACCGAGAAGGCGCTTTCACTTATCCCACTAACCAGATCTCAGCCTGTGGACGGAACACCCAGACGGGCCTCACCAGCTGAACCTGGGGAACAGCCAGGCCACAAAGGAGGAGTCAGTTCTTTAAGGTATCCTGGCCCTATACCATTAATAATGTAAAACTACTGCCCTAGCCAAACTTTTTGCCCATGTCTACTGCCTTCTACAGACCTCCACCCTCAGTCTGCAAAGGCAAGCCAGTCCTACCATTAGGGGGAATGCAACCACTGTCTTGGACAGTGGATTGGAATGCAATTTACAGGTTCGAACATTCCAGAGAGTTTTCTAAAATTTGACACCCCTTAAATCAATTTAAAAGAGTGGTGTGGTGTGTGCGTGTGGAACAACCATGTGTAGCACACGCTTCTCTGTTGAGATAAGGAAGGCTTCGTTTTATCCTTCATAACTGGGGTAAGGAGGTGTATTTGTCTTTTCTCTCAGCCATCACAGATGAATGTCCACTGAAGGCAATGGGTCTAGAGAAGTGAGATTATAATATATCAAAGGCGTACACACGTGCGTGTGCATGGGGTGGGGTGGGGGGATTAGTGCATTTGTTTCATTTCATGTTCACAATGCAGCTGGTCAGTGCATATAATGTCTGAGAGGCATTTTTCTCTTGAGTCTGATTGGCTCGTCGTTCCCTCTGTTGCACAGCTCATTTATGTGAACCCTCTAGTTTTATTGTTAACAATGCCTCCTCCTTGATCAGCAAGTAACTCTGAGTGCAACTTGCTAACATCTGATTTTGCTTGGGGCACAGTGTCTGTAAGCGACACAGTGCAGACTAATCTATACTGAGGATGCCATCTCCATGGAAGGGCACATCCATAGGTTTCTTCCAGTGCTACAGCCCTGCATATTATCCTCTCATGCACATGCTGTAAGCACACTTTCACATTTGAAGCTTAAAGGAGTTTATAATACAACTGTAAAACCAGTATCTGTCAAAATGCATGCTTGAATGATGTATGCCTTTGTTCAACTTTCCACATCAAGAGTAATCGTATTCATATAAACTGAGGTCTGGCAGCCAAAGATTTTGCTAGTTATTTCAAATCAATATGTAAACTTCAGTCTTCTTCATGTCTGTAGTCTGTGGCCATGGGCACGTGCTTGGATTTTCTCTCCCTATTTTCCTTCCTCTGTGATATCTCCCCATAATCATCACAACCACTTCCTCTTTCAACCTGCCAATCCTAGCTCTCCTTCCTCTCCTTTTCACTTGCCAAGCTGCCTTCCTAAGACCCTGCCTCCTGTTTTGCTAGGTCCCTGTCTCCTCTCTACGCCCTACTTTCTGCCCTGCCCCTCTCCCAAGATCAAAGCAGCTAAGCCAATGCAACCTGGGGCCCTAATCGAGCCCTCTGGGGTTCCCAGGTGGCCATACCCCCTTTCCCCCAACCATCAATTGGTTGGTGGTTTCATGGCTTTTACACAGTTTCTCCCATTCTAAAAGACCAAAATGCCCTTTCTAAGGCTTAGTTACTGCCATTAAGAGCTTTAAGCTACAATATGCTGGTACTTTGTGTAGTTTGGCTCCACCCCCCTTGGTTTTGGCCCCACCCACCATGAATGTGGCCCCCAAGAGCTTCTCTGAAATAGAATTCAGCCCTTCGGCTGAAGGAGGTTCCCCATCCCTGACGTAACACTATCTGCACACCGTACCTCTCTGTGTGACATTAGGGCAACTCAGCCAATTAGTGGCAGAGGCTTCATCATCTCCATAGACACAAAATCCTTAAGTGTGTTACAGTATAGGTAGCACAAAAGGAGGCTAAAAGAAATCGGTGGAAATGCCATAAAAGCTAGGCAAGACCGGCTGTTTTTTCAAGATGGTTTTAGCCAAGGTCGAGTTAGTTTCTGAACAGAATTCTCAAAGGAATGAGAAGGAAAGAATCAGGACACTGGAAAATGTGGCCAAGCATTTCTGGGTGCAAAACAATGAAGAGAATCTCTGCCAGCATGTGGCTGGAAACAGAGAATGCTGAGTTTGGACAACAGTAAGTCAAGAAAAGAATTATTCCACTTCCATTCACAAAGACCCTCCTTTTTCTGTCCACTTCCAGTCTGTACTGTTAAAACAGACATTTGTACAGAAAAGAATGCATACCTGAGCTGTTGCTAATCAAGGACAGAATTAAGTAATTATTCTACAGTGTTCTCTGCTTCTATCATTGTGCCCTCCCAATGTTTTGAGCCTCTGCTTTCTTCAGGACACTTATTAAAAGAGGTGCATCATAGGCCGAGATTATATTTTTCTCTTGGAAATGTGAAATTTCTCACTGGTCTTACCAGAATCAGCTTGTCTCTGAAAAATGAGACTCTCTTATGCAGACTGCCCCTCCTTGCATTGTCTCTCACCTTGTGGGTGGGACTCGGTGGTTTGACTGCAGATTTCACACTCTGCTGTGATTTAAACTGATAGGATCCTTCTTTCATTTGAAGAAAAATATATAACATACACTGTAGATGTATTTGTGTCTACAGTTTCAATACATTAGCTTGCAGGCACCATGGAAGACATCTGAGATATGGAGCAAAAACCTGCAAAAGCCCTATGGCACCTCAGAAAGATGAACAAATGTGAGTATAAGCTTTTCCGGACTGAAGTGTCCTGTGAAGTGGACCCTAGTCCATGGAAGTTTATACTACAATAAATCTTAGAAGTTCCACAAGACATTATGATTATGATTTTGCTGGAGCAGATGACAGTGTCTGTAAGATGTGGAGGTTATGACACAGGCAACACTTCTGAGTCTCCAGAAGCCAGGGATGTAATAAAAAGCAAGCAGACAGGATATATTTGCCCCTTCCAGGTTGTTCTTTCCTGGGTGTGTATATGTAAGTAAACTGTATTACATGGGTGGGCAGACGTTGTGGTTGCAGGATCTCCATTGTTTTTCACTAGAAACCCGAGGTCCGCCATCCAGAGCCAGGTGCAAAACAGTAGCAGGTGGGGTGGGGTGGACATACTCTTAGAAATAAGGAATAGGGTATCCCTAAGTACATGTTCAGCCCAGGAATTTCTTATTGGTACCAGAACCAAGCTCATAAATCCTTCCACACATAAAACCACTCCTGGTTTTTCCACAGCATAGCAACAAAAAATCTCCCCCCGCCCCCATTTTATTTTGCTGAAAAAGAATGCTCTGGAAAAGCCAAGGGTGTTTTTTTTGTGTGTGCTAGGATTTTTTGTTGTTGGTATTGCTAGACTTTTGCTGAGCCACTGCAAATCACCCAGAGATCTACTAGTAGATCCCAAACTCCCTTCTGCCCACCCCTGCTGTAATATGGATGGCCATTGCCAAAGTTGCGTGAGTAACCAGGGAAGGAAACAGAATGGCTCTAGTTAGGCTGACAGCAAGGACAGAGGCACCAGAATAGCTGCATTTCCATGATTAATGGGCATTGGCATTGGTACAGCAACGAAACCCTTTACCGTCTCCTCTCCTAGCAGGGCGATTGTTGTCCAAAATGGATGGCAGTGTCTCGGGTCTGGAACAGTGAGGGGACTTCCCTGTCAGGATAAAGATTTGGCAGAGCTGCCTGAGGAAGAAGCGTCTGTGGCACAACCTGCCTGTCTTCCCAATTCAAGGCGGCGCCCTCGTTTGTCCCAAACAAGGCATTTGTTCCAAATTGCTCATCCACATGGAATCAGCTGGAGATGGCTTGGAGTGGAAGGAATGAGAGAGACAGACCAATGGCTTTTGATATCTCAGGGATGTCTCCTGTATTTAGCTCAAGGCTCGGGCAGGCTGCCTGCTGTCAGAGCACAATCTGTTGTCCCGTCCCCCCCCCCAGCCCCGTTCTCAAGCTGTGACGACTCTCAGATTAAGCTGTTGGCTCCAAGCAGGCTTGTGTTGCCACAGCAACTTGTACAACAACCTGCTTTAATAGCCTCCCCCTTCTCCTCTCTGTCAGAGCGGTGCAGAAATCATCTGAGTTCCAGAAACTGCAAGAATGTGTTTAAAATCTTAAAAGTCATCCTTGAAATATTGTGCCATCTTAGTATACTTTCTGGCTTCAGAAACATTGGGGTATGTGTTAAAAATGATGGACTGGATCCAGACGTAGTCATGCTACATGTAGATGCGTTGAAATCAGTGGGACAAGTTAGTCTTGACTAACTTAAGTCCAATTGATTTCACTGGGTCTACCAGGCCAGACTACCTCTGGATCCAACTTCAAGATGTTCTCCACAGCCAGAAGAGTTTGGAACTTCCTTTAAAATAAATCATCACAGGAAGCTAAAATTCTCATGACTGTGAACTTGTACAAAGTTAGACTACAGGAACCCGCTGGAAATTGTGAATGATGTGAAAAAAATCCACATTTAATACATTTCCCTCATGCCACTTTCCCATGGATTGCCAGATTTCTCTTATTTTAAACACTGTTATTTCTATACAAAACTTATCCTTATTTCACAGAATCACAGGTCCTTAGAACATAATAGATACACCTAACTGAATACTACATGATACCAAAGCCCCACATTTGGAGGGGGGGGATTAAAAAATGCTTAATCTAGCCACCTTGTCCACATGTTTGCCCCAAGGGTTCCATAATTGCAAAGTCATGACAGTTTTAAAGAAATTTGTTCATGTATTTTGAAGTTTATTTATTATTAAATTCATTAATCGCCCATCTGGCTGGTCACCCAGCCACTCTGGGCGATGTACAACATACAATAAAAACAGTTTAAAACAATAAAATTCTACAATAAAAACATTTTCTAAAATACCCTAACCCACCCCAAATGCCTGCCTGAACAGCCACGTTTTTAATGCATGACGGAAGCTCATTAAAGAGGGGGCATGACGGAGTTCCCTAGGGATGGAGTTCCACAGAGTGGGGGCCACCACAGAAAAGGCCCTCTCCCTCTTCCCCACCAGTCTAGCTGTCCTGGCTGATGGGACAGAGAGAAGGCCATCCGAGGCTGATCTTGTTAAGCAGCCTATCTGGTGCTGCTGGAGGCGCTCCTTAAGATAGGCTGGGCCGGAACCATATAGGGTTTTAAAGGTCAAAACCAACACCTTGAATTTGGCCCGGAAAACAACTGGTAACCAGTGCAACTCCTTCAACACTGGAGTGATGTGATCTCGCCGGCGGCTGCCTTTAATCAGGCGAGCCGCCGCGTTCTGTACCAGCTGCAGTTTCCGAACCGTCTTCAAGGGTAACCCCACGTAGAGCGCATTACAGTAGTCTAAACGAGAGGAGACTAGGGCATGTACTACCGATGGGAGCAGATGGTCGGGAAGGAAGGGCCCAGCCGCCGTATCAGATGGAGTTGATACAGCGCTGTCCGGCTCACAGCTGACACCTGAGCCTCCATGGACAGCTGGGAGTCCAAAATGACCCCCAGGCTGCAGACCTGGTCTTTCAAGGGTAGCCGTACCCCATTCAACACCAGGTCAACATCCCCCAGCCTCCTCTTGTCTCCCACCAAAAGTACCTCGGTCTTGTCATGGTTCAGCTTCAGCCTATTCCTCCCCATCCAGCCACTCACCGTCTCCAGACATTTGGACAGGGATTCTACGGCCAACCTTGGTGAAGATTTAAACGAGAGGTAGAGCTGCGTGTCATCCGCATATTGATGACACTGCACCCCAAACCTCCTGATGATAGCCTCCAGTAGCCTCACATAGATGTTACATAGCATCGGGGAGAGGAAGTTCCTATATATTTTCCGGTTTAAGAGCTCTCAAGGCCTACTTTTTATTGCTTTTTGAAGTTTTACTCTCCAACTAAAATGGCCAAAAGATTTTGTGACTCACAGGAAAAAAAATTGAAAAAGGAAAGCTCACATGCACAACTTTCATAACCTGGAATTTTTAGAACACATTTGCACAAGATGTTAACTTTTGAGAGTGCAGTGTAATTCTTAGACTAGTGTCAGAGATCACGGAGACCTGGGTTCAAATCCCCACTCAGCTATGAAGCTCACTAGGTAACCTTGGACCAGTCATTACCTCTCTCATGCTAAGCTTCCTCACAGGGCAGTTGTGAAGATATAATGGTTGTGGCGAGAGTAAGGATGGCGGAGAATTTCTCCCCGAAACTTCGGGGGGCCGAGCACCAACGTGTTCGGCCCCCCGAACAAGTTTCGGGGAGAAATCCTCCGCACCCCCCCCGCACCCCCCCCCCGGGACAGGACTTACCTTCGCCGAATGTCCCTCCCGGCGGTGGGTCCAGCCGGCGGTTCGGCAGCTGTTCGTGCGGGGCGGGAGCAGCAGCCGGTCTTTCGACCGGCTGCCGCCGCCGCCATTCCAAGAAAAGAAAGGAAAAAAAACGCCCCCGTGATAGGCTACGTGACAATTAACGTAGCCTATCACGGCTAGATTTGCAAAGTCAGCCGTGATAGGCTACGTCAATCGTCACGTAGCCTATCACGGGTGACTTAAAAAAAAAAAAAAAGCGTGTATGGATAATGGCGGCCCCTATAGGGAGCCGCCATTCCCGTGCCTTATTTGGTCGCTGTAGTCTATGTAAAGATTTACGTAGACTCCGGCAACCAAATAAGGAACGCGAATGGCGGCTCCCTATGGGGGCCGCCATTAGCGTACGCGCTTTTTTTTTTAAGTCACCCGTGATAGGCTACGTGATGATTAACGTAGCCTATCACGGCTGACTTTGCAGATCTAGCCGTGATAGGCTATGTTAATCGTCACGTAGCCTATCACGGGGGCGTTTGTGTTTTTTTAAAAAAAACTTTCGAGTTCGCGGCCGGGCGAGGCAGGAAGCCTCCTCCCCGGCCTGAATTTCGGCCGGGGCGAGGTGGGAAGCCTCTCCCCCGGCCTGAATTACGGCCGGGGCGAGGCGGGAAGCCTCCCCCCCCAGCCTGAACTTCGCGGGGGGAACAGCGAAGCGCCTCCCCCGCACCGCGAACAAGCTTCGGCGAAAGGTAAGGGACTTTCGTCCACCCCTAGGCGAGAGCCATGTATGGCACCTTGAAGGAAAAGTGGGATATAAATGTAGTACATAGATAAGGTTTAAGGTATAAGAGTTTTCCTGCAGCATGCCAGCAGTGACCTTCATCTGCCCTCTCATTCCAACCTATGTCTTTATAACTGGTTACTTTGACTTAGATGTGCTGACAATACCTTTCCAAGTGCACAGCTGTTGTTCATTCCTTGCACAGGATCTTGACATCTTCCCTCAGTGGTGGCCAGTGTGGTATGGTGGTTAGAGCATTGGACTGGGACTCGGGAAACCTGGGTTCCTGTTCTCACTCAGCCATGAAGCTCACTGGGTGACTTTGGGCCAGTCACTGACTCTCTGCCTAACCTACCTCACAGGGTTGTTGTGAGGATAAAAACGGAGAGGAGGATTATGTAAAGCTGCTTTGGGTTCCTTGCAGGAAAAAAGGCAGGATATAAATATACTAAATAAATGAATGGTGCTCTTCTGTTTTGAGGATATTGCATTTTCCCAACGGAGTATCATAATGGGCAACTAGCAGCTATTTCCTCATTGGTGGGCCCATTGGGATCTGGAATGCTGCCTGGAATGCTGATGCTTGCACAAGTATTATTGGCACCCATTAGTGCCCATGACGACAGGTGCCACAACTTCCCTCTCCAAAACATTTTTTGTCCGTGGTAAAAGCTGATTTATTTTTCAGTTATTATTTTTACCTCTCTAAGGGAGCAATCCTATTGCCGCTAGTCAGCAGCTAGACGGCCATAGGATATCTTGTTTTACGGGAACCGACCTCGGAGCCCTTGCTCCAAGGTCAGTTCCTGGAGAACCAACCTTACCCCCGTGCTCCGCACTCGCAAGAGGAGCGCAGAGTAGCTGAAACAAAGTGTTCCGGGGCGGGGAGGACAGAAATGCTGGTACAACACGTCCAAGGTGTCGTCCAGCAGCCTCCTCCCCCACTCCGCTGTCCGATGGCTAGATAGCCAAAATCAGCTGTCCAGCGGAAAATGCAGGGCAGGAGAAGCACCGAGGGAATGATCCCCTCCGTGCTTCTCCTGCCCTGCATTGGATAGGCGGTCGCCTCCGGGTTTGAAGGTGGCCGCCTATATTTAGGCAGAGAAAAGTCCTATGACTCCCAGCATGCTCCGGCCAGCCATGCTGGCTGGAGCATGCTGGGAGTTGTAGGACTTGTTTTCTGTCTAAACATGCATAGGATTGCACCATAAATTGTTAACATTTCTCTGAGGTACTAAACTGTGGGAGCATTTATAGAGGAAAGAAAGAAAGAGAGAGAGAGAGAGAGAGAGAGAGAGAGAGAGAAAGAAAGAAAAGAAAGAAAGAAAGAAAGAAAATGTCAAACATCAGCAAAAATGTGTGTGCTCTAGAGCAACTTTTGCCATTTTCTCAACCATTTTCTCAACATTTCATTGTTGCAATTTGTTTCATTTCATTTGTTGCCTTCTTTCCAGCGCTGGTGGATATCATGTGGATGTTTGCTTTTTGAAGCAGTGACCATGCTATTGTATTGGATCAGGGGCCTGTGAGTAAAATGCTTGGGAAGGAGGGGATTTAATCATCTAGGCAAGCCCTAAATCTAGTTTTCCTTCCATTAGGCAAGCATTTAAAATACCGAGTTAAAAAAGATGGAGTAGGAGGAGAACAAAGGGCCATCTGATCCAACCCCCTTGCCCAGGCTGGACCTTTCACTCACCCCCATAAACACAGGCTGTTATGGGGTTTATGACACAACCCATTTGTCATAAGTTGAGAGAACAGGTGGACTGGAAGACTGACTTACAGAGCAATAGTTCCAGGCGACAGCAGCATCCAGATCCCCTTTGAGACCCGGAGCTAAGAATGAAGTGAAATTGCAACTCTAAGCAGCTACCTAGTTCTTCGACTATCTGCTTCTCATCTGTCTCGGACATCTCGGTCAAGCTCATCAAGCTGTTACCCAAAGTTCTGTATCCTTACCTGTAGCAGTTTCAAGAGATGATGTTCCTTTGAATTCTGCTGAACAGGCTCCTCCCCAAGTTCCTGCATAAGTTCCCAAAGCTAAACATGATTTAATTAAGTAATGTGCTGGGTTTGGGTCACTTTGACTTGTTGCTCAGTTGTTTTCATCGTATTCCTTTTAGATTTTTTTTTTAAAAAAAAGCTAACATGCCGCAAGCTAATTATAGAGTAGTTAAAGCTTCTCCAACAAAACAAAACACATACCCACGTACTGTAATTCTGACTGCAGCCTCAATTAGGACAGATTCCCAATGCAATCATAAAACGTCCCCTACAAAAACAAACAACCAAAGCAAGCCACATCCAAAGCCTTACAGCATCCTTCGGCATGCTTTTAAAATTAAAACGAGTGTGTGCGAGCACACACACACACACGCAGATGAAAGCTTATCTATCCAGCAGAGAGAATTTGAGTTGAGACATGGAAGAAAATGCACAATGGAAGTGGGATAGAAACAGGTTGAGGGACCTTGCTTTGAAGAATTATGAGACAGGAATAACTACAAGTTATGGTGAGGGTGGGGAATGGTTTGGGGGCGGATCTGTAGGAGCTTATGTTCTTTGGTTGTATAGACTGCTAAGCTTATTGAGTAGGCTCAGCAACAGCAGCATGTCTCTTTAGCTAGCCTAGAAGCAGTTTCCAGCCGACCCAGGAAGGGAGGGGCATGCTGTTATTTCGCTATGGATCTGAGTGAGAACAGTAGAGAGGTTGGAATGTGTGTCCCTCGTAACCCTGGGTTGCACCGATTCCAGTCAGTCTGGTGCCGAGATTCGAGTTTCACTGTGGACTTTAAAACCAGCCATATTTAGCATGTGCCTCTCTGGCCCTGTTCGGGGGGGAGGGGGGAGAACCCACAGCACAACTAATAAAAAAAGCCAAACAAAAACAATGTAATTAAAGGGAACTGTGTGTTCCCATAGCAAGAACATTTGCCCAACATTTCCTCACTTCGATATTTAATGGTAAGCAGCAATTAGGGGTTGGCGGTGAGGAATGCATTGGGGAAAACCCACCAGGCCTCTCCAATATCTAATTTGGGGGAAAGGGAAGGAGACAGTCCCTCAAGCAAACCAGCCGGATTCTCCTAGCAAGGATGGCATGCAGTCCAACCGTACCTATTAAATAGGTTCAGTACTTTCTTCTCTGTGCATACCAGTTGTTGATTTGTACCAACCTCATACCCCTAATATTGGAGTTTAACCTCTAAATGTACCTATTTAGCTGGCAGGATACCAGCATCCTTGTTTCGGTCCTGGATCTGACCATTTTACTAATGCATACTGAGTGTGGCTGTTCTGAACGTTATACTGAAAACTAGATTTGTGTGACACACTGAAAAATACAGCTTGTAATCTCTAAATATGGATAGTACATGGTTAAGGTGGCCAACATTCAATAATGGGGTGTGTCAGCTGCCAGACTCCATGGGGAAACATGTCCGGCTCACTAGTGTCAAATGAAATTAGGCACACTTACTTTAACCTACTTTAACCTCTTGTTATTCTCATCTTTGCGAGATCAGTTTGATTTGCCTGCTACAGCAGAATGGCAGTACTTGCAATTGAAACATTTGTTGGTATCTAGATTCGGTCCTGCTGCTTTTACTGCTTCAGAGTCTCCTTCACTGCTGGAAATACGCATTGAAGCTGATCAGATATATCGACCTACGATTCATGTTTATAAATGTTTATTATCAATGAATAAATATGATACAAGGGGTTTACAGCAGGAATGGAGCAGGGAATTGGAACGTCCTATTTTGTTTAATCAGTGGACTGCCGTTTTGGTGTCTGAATCGGGTATCTCAATAGATCTTTGGTTACGCCTTATTCAGCAAAAACTTTTGTTTCGGGTCTATTGGACGCCACAACGTCTTTTTAATAAAAGTTTGTCAAATTTGGCTAATGGTTTTGGAAATGCCCAATGGTTGCTTCCTTTGGGAAGGAAGTTATTATACGGATAAATTTTGTATTGGAAAGCTCTTTAATATTTACTGATGTAAATGTTCATTTAAATAACTTATCTGCTTCTTGGAATGTAACACATAGTCAGTGTAAATGGATTTTTTGCACCCTTTTGGTTGCTAAAATACTGATATTACGATACTGGAAAGATAAAAGCTCACTGCCTATAATGCAATGGATTGAAAACTTAACAGCGCTAGCAACATTTAAAAGAGTGGTATATAGGCGTAACTTGCAAATGGACTTATATGTGGATATTTGGTCTGCTTTTACTGAAGCTTTTGTGTAACCTATATTTTTTTTCCTTTTTTAAAAAACTCTTTCTACAATATTGTAATAATTTAAAACTGAGGGTTTTAGAATGTTGTTATATATATTTTTCTTTTTGGTTTTGTCATGTTGTTTTCTTCTTTGTTTTGTTTGTTGAAATTCACAGTTAAAAAACTGGGAAAAAAACCTATCAGTGTATATTGCTCACAGTGGAGAAAAACTGCTATTGTACCTTTCAGTCCTAACAGGAGATAATATTGAATGAAATGGTTGTTTTATTATCAAATAAAACAACTGGATCATTAAGGTGTTTTGTAAAATTACAGAGTAACGGATGGTAATAGAGGGATTCCCAGCTTTTTCATCATGAAACATTGTTAAGAATGGTGCAACCTTATATCAAGCCAAAATCATTTCTTTTGCAAGCAGGCCAAATAATCTTCAGTAAAGCTGAAATAAAATTCAGAAAGAGAGAGAGAGAGAGAGAGAGAGAGAGAAGCAAGCAGAGTTAATAATATAAGCAGCCTGTAAAACTGTTAGTCTAGTTTAAAACCACGTATTGGCTGCCCAACCATCCCATAGGGCGCAATCCTATGGGGATAGGCAGCCGCCTCTGAACTCGGAGGCAACCGCCTATCCAACGCAGGTCAGGAGAAGCATGGAAGGGATTGCTTCCCTCTGTGCTTCTCCTGCCCTGTATTTGCAGCTAGACCGCTGATTTTGGTTGTCTAGCCGCAGGAAGGTGGGGCGGGGGAGGAGGCTGCTGGACGACACATAGGATGTGTCATACCGGCATTTCCACCTTCCCCGCCCCAGAACACCCCGTTTTGGCCGCTCCGCGCTCCTCTTTGGAGCGCAGAGCACAGGGCTGTTCCGCACTGTCTGTGAGTCAGCGCAGAAGGGGGGATCAGTTCTCCGGGAACTGACCTCAGCGGTCGGTACCCAGAAAACCAGATATCCTATGGCCATCTAGCCACTGACTAGCAGCCATAGGATTGCTCCCTTACTGTCTTTGTCTGTTCCAGAAAGCTATAGGCACCTTAAATTAGTTATTGACTGGGAAATGTGTGTGTGTGTGTTTTGGGTGGCGGTGGGTGGATGGAATCCCAGAAATTACCTCTGGCACCATCCAAAGACCTGGTTGAGACTGAAGATGCAGGAAGAGATAGCAAGTCTTTTCAGCTTATATAAATAATAAAATAAAATCAATTTTATTATCTCTACTGCCAAGCAATATTTGCTAAATGAAAGAAGTGTTACAGGTAAGGCAGACCGATAATCACAGAGAAAAATGCTTGATATCCTATGTTTGTACATTCAGAATAGAAACCACAGATGATAGATTGCCAGGTTTTCCAGATGCCTCCAAGAGAAACCTTTTCAGGACTGCCACTTCTCTTGATGGAAGGAATCCTTAAAATCCCAGTTCAGGAGGCTTCATTTTAAAATAATGGGAACCTTGGTTCCCCCCCCCCCATTATTATGACTGGTAAAAATGGTACCTCTTAAAAACGATGTGTGGCATTTTGTTGAAGTTTACAGGCAAAACAAAAAACCCAAGAAGAACTTATTCATTTACTACACTTTAGCTCATAAACAGATCACATGATTTAGTGGAAAGGAGAGAGATTGCTAGTGACAGAGCAGGCCACTCCCCCACCCCCACCAGTGGCTTGCTCATTTCCACCCCCGTCCCATCACTCATAGAAGGGGAGTGAATCCCATTATACTGGCATATTTCTGAGTGGTGAGAGTTAGGCCCCATTATATTTGTGTAGGACACTAATGATTTATCTCCTTAACCTCTGACTTCTTTCTGAAGACCACCCACAAGAACTCCAATTAAGACTAACAATGGTAGTTAGTGATGCTGTTAATGATGTCCGATGTGTACCATTCTGCCTGCACAGCAGAATCCAGTTTGGTGAAACTGGTGCAGACGTTTGGTAGAGAAAAATATTCAGTTTAAGAACTGATTCTGTTTTTTAACTGGAATGGGTTTCAGCTTCATGTAACATCTCACCATGGAGGTGGCACCACTGTCTGAAACAGATGAGGACAAATGTCCCCTTAGACTTTTAATCTCGAATTGCAAATAACTAGTGTATATATAATAGCTGTAAGGAAATACATTGAAAGTTTCTTGGGAGCAATAAAATTCAAGTGGCTTGTATCATCCTGGAGATGTTTCCTTCCCTCTGTATGTGCCTCTCCATTTCCTCCCATTCATTATCTGATATAAGGGGATGTAAGCTTGTTCATCATGTAATTTCCCCACAATGAGTGATGCTAAGATTGCTATTCATTCTATAGTAGACCCTACCAAAAAAACAAACCCCCAAACAAACCCACAGTCTGTTGCTTGACTTCTTCTGGCTTTGTGGTTAACTACAGGGCCTCTTCTCCTGGAGCTCTGCTGGCATCATTAGGGATTCAGGAGAACAAACAAAAATGTTTTTGGCGTGAGTAGATCCTCTATAAGTTTAAGTTGTTGTTGCAAGACCAAACAGGCCTGTTAACTTCAGCTCCATTCAAAATGAGAAAACAAGGAAGTTTGCCAAATGGAAGAAGGACAGGAAGAATAGGCCAGATTTTCCGCAAAATGCCAAGCCCAGTTTCTCATGGGTACATACAGCTTTCCTATACCTACAAAATAGATTCTCATGTCAGATATCACCATTGCTTTTCCTTTGGTTCAGAGGAATCTGTCAAAGTCATATTCAGGTAATGCTGTAAGGACTGCATGTACATATGTACAGAATTCAGTGTGAGTTGTAGCAAAAGAGCCAATACAGACTTTAAAGAAAAAATCCTGCCTGTCTTTTAAAAAACCATCAATACCGCTAATAACTGGTAATTGAGGACAATAAATTACAGAAACAATTACACAGCAGTAAAAGAAACAAAAACCCAACTGCAGCAGCAAAGGTGGTCATCATCAAAAGCCTTCCAAAAAAAGCTAGCTCTTCACTATGCAACCAAAAGTGAGCAGTGATGGGTCCAAGTGGATTTCCTTGGGCAGATCATTCTACAACAATGATGCTGTGCCTAAAAAGGCCCTGTCATTCATACCTTCCAGCTGAACCTTAGTTGAATAGGGGACACTGAGCAGGACTTCTAGTGTTCTAAGTGCATGGGAGAATGATGACCACATTATCTTAAAGACAGGCCTTTGGTTGTCTGTATCATCTGCCAAGTGGTAAGGAGGATGTAACCACACATCACATGCGTTTAAATGGTGTGTAGAATGTATGGTAAAATGGTTGTCTGTAAGAATTTAGGTTAATCTTCATGTCAGAAAAAAAAAATACACAAAACAGACCTGGCAAGCAGGCAGTTTTGGAGTTTTGGATACCTCTTCTTAAAAATGTAGTATGGCAGGTCTGGAACGCATTGGAAGCTCTGTAACATACAATGGGAGCCATTCCTATCCCTAACTAGTTTTTCCTCGTTACAGTTTAGCACACCACTGCGCTTTCTATGAGAGTGTAGCAGGCAAAAACAACGGTCAGCATGCAGCTTCTTTGTCCACAATGAATTTTTCTATATGAACTATGAATGTGTTTTATATATGTACCATGAGCTGTGTTGGAGTATTTTTACTAAGAGCAAAATTGAGCCTTTTTTGTACATTCAGAGCAGAAAGCTCCATGGTTGGACTTGTGCAAAATATTGTTTCCAGCTCATTTTCTTTATCAATACCTGCTATGGATTTCCACACCTTTATTGTGTAAAGAAAAACAACACAATGCTAATTGTGTTTGCTCTGTCTTTTTAGTCTGACATGTTACAGATTGCCTGTTTTTGTTTACTAGTTGAGTAAGCCTACTTTTTCTCTATTTATTCTGCTAGTTGCCTTGGATGCTCTATCTATTTTTCTCTTTACTTTATGAAGTAATAAACTGGCTTTGGCTTTTGGGGGTGGGGGGTGCCTAATTTTGTATGCATTGAACTAGGCAGTATGCAAAATCACGTTAATCCGACTATGTTTTTCCTATTGTTTATGAAAAGTCTCTTGTCATCAGTGGTTCTGCTCATGAACAGGCAATGGCCAACATGAACAGGAATACAGTGATACTTTGCTTTGGCTGAGGTCCTCCTCTTCCTGCTTAAAGTCCACAATGGCTTGGTTCACATGATTGTGGTATGGTTAACACTCTCGCAAGACTGGAGTGCCTTCTCTTGCCCTTGGATGCGGCATGGTTGTAGAGATGTGCCCTCTTGATCTGGAGGTGGCTCTGGGGAAGGGTCGTTGGACTCAGAGGATGGGGTTTGGCAACCTACAAGGGCAAGAGAAGGCACCCTACCCTTATCAGAGTGCGTACCTCCAGGATAAAGGGCAGTCCTTTTAATCTTGAGCAGAAGATGAGGCCATCACTGTCCCCTGTGGTGCCTCCTCCACAGGAGTCTGTATTGGAATGGTTACTTTGGTGGCTGCCCCCTGAGAAGGTTCATAAAAACCAGGCATTCTTATCCTCTGTGGCTTTGGTTTCCTTCTCTGATCAGGCTTCAAGGGCCATGACAGGTTACCACCTCCACTCGGTGCCTTGGTTTCTGTTTTGTTTTCTCTTGCTGGAATAATGTTGTGCAGTATAATTTTTAAAACCTGCATCAAGATCCTTCTGGAAACCTCTGCAGCATGTACCATTCCTCACAACTTGTTCAGGTAGTGGCATAAGTGATTCACGTATATTTGAGTAACACACTTGTGGTTTCACTCTGAGCCAGCAAGCCTACCACCCAATCTCACCTGTAGTATGAGAACACAAAACACTTGGGGGTAATTGATGCCAAATCCCTAGCAATTCACACCTCGTTAGAGTGGTGTGGATTAACTCCTAACTGAATTTCACAGAGATCCAATGGCCTGTTCTTCATTTTCTCTATTTCCTGATGTAACTAAATCAGCAGGCTGCAGCCTGAAACCTGGGCTCAGCTCATGGCTCTGATTCAGCAAGGCCAGGTTGCTTCCGGAATGGGCAGGAAGGCCTTTTGTTCATATGCTTCCTGCCGAGGCTTATTCGTTTACTGGTTTGTTCATTGCTATTGCTTCTTGTTCTTCTGAGATGCTGCAGTGCTTTGTACCTCTGTATGTGAACCATCTTTTTTTTTCCTGATGGTTTGCATACAACAGGGATGTACAACCTTTTCAGCTCTGTGGGACGCATATGATATCATACAACCTTAAGGAGGTTTGCCCTTCATTAACTTGATGGTTCTTGAATTTTAAGGTTCTTGATTTTTTTGGGCATGGATTGTACTTTCCACATGGTATGTTACTGTTACAGGCAGAACTACCTGGGTCATCTTTGGTAAGGCTCATGTTTTCATGCAAACAATTAAAAAATGGAGGATAGGCATAATGCAAACTGGTACATGTTTAGCATCGAGATGAAACTCTAAGGCACTTCACATTATCCCATCATTGGAGCTGGAACTGTATGAACAGGCAATTGCAGCTCCCTGACAGGAGGGGTCAATTTCTGAAAGACAGTGTAAATCACGTGTTGGTGTTTTTGCACCACACCAGCTAATAGCTCTTACAACCATCTGCAGATCCTGTATTGACATAGATTATGCTTAACATCTGCATAGTACTTTTCAGAGTTCAAAGCATATGTATTATCTAGTTGTAATACTTACAACAACCCTGTAAGTGAGTCAATATTATCTCTCATATTGCAGATGCAGGGGGGTGGGGACTGAGGCTGAGAGAAAGTGCCTTGTCGAAGGCCACCTTTCTCATTGCAGAAATTAGATTTAGACTCGAGACTTCCTGATTCATTATTCCATCTCTTTATAGACTATGCTATACCTTTAGGCTTCAAAATGGATTCCAAGCTACAAACACTTGAAGATTACTTTAGCCCTGCTATTGTGTCCTGGCCATGTTGCTAGGCAAGCATGAAGCACTTCCTCACATTGAAGCAGGTTCGGGAGAAGAAATCATTGTGGTAGAACAAACCCTTTTCAAGCAGAAAGTCCCAGGTTCGATCCCTGGAATCTCCAGTTAAAGTAGCCGGTAACACGAAAGATCTCTGCCTAAATGGAGAGTCACCGCCAGTCAGGGCGGACAATATGGGGCTAGATGGACAGAGAGTGTGACCTGATATAAGGCTAGCTACCTACGTACCAGATTCAAATTTGAATCTGGATATAAGAAGTGATGCAAAAAAGACATCATATCCTTTCTAGAGTGGGTTCAAGTGCTAAATCTAGGGGTGTGTGTGTGTGTGTGTGTGTGTGTGTAGAGGCAGATCATCCACAGGCAAAGGATGCAGTGCCACACAATATTATCCTCATCCTTTGATGTCTTACCACCATCATCTGAGGCTCTACCTTCAGAGGCTAGATGGATAGTAACTGTGGATAGGGCCTTTTCTGTGGTGGTGTCCTGATTGTGAAAAAACAATCCTAAAAAATATTCACTTGGCACCTTCCCGTTCTTTTAGGGACCTAAAAGGGACCTAAAATAACTGTTTCCCTACCCCTACCCTGAGCATTTAGCAAATGACAGCATGGTTTTGTTTTTCGTCACTGTTGCTGCCGCTACTTTTTAACTGTGTGTTTTGGACTGTGATCGTGTCAGACAGTTTTTATCTCAAGTTTATTGTAAAGTGCTGTATTATTCTTAATTTAATTTCTATACTGCCCAATTGCCAAAGCTATTTTATATGCTTCTTGGAAGGCTTTGTAGCACACTCCCTTTTGAGGTAAAGAACTTGTCAGGGGGTGATTCTTACCCTTCCAATTTCACACGGTAAGAATCTCCTGCCTGTGGTGAGAGCTAGTTTTTACCACATTAGGGAGTATGTTTGTTCTTATGTCTTTCCCTTGACGTGGCAAATACCAACTGTCACCACGCTGGTTGAGGGGGGGGCGGAGGTCATTCATAAGAAATGCTCACCATGTAATTTCAGTGAGGTGAAATCAACCCATGTTGACTTTACTACACCAAAAGCAACATGGTGAGGTCAGACCTGAAAGCATTTTCTCCTATCAAAGCCATACCTCTCCGCTCCAGGAGCTGGTGTCTGCTTCCCAGTCTACACTGGACTTTTGTTTACATTTGTGGAACCCTGGTCAAGCCACATACTTGTGCTTTGGGTCTCTGATATAATTCTTTGCAGAGGTCAGTGATACCTTCTTATCACACCAGTTGTTGTTCAGTCGTTCAGTCGTGTCCGACTCTTTGTGACCCCATGGACCATAGCACGCCAGGCCTTCCTGTCCTGCGCTCTCTTCTGGAGCGTGCTCAAGTCCATATTCATTGCATCGGTGATGCTATCTAGCCATCTCATCCTCTGCCGTCCCCGTCTCCTTTTGCCTTCAGTCTTTCCCAGCATCAGAGTCTTTTCCAGTGACTTTTCTCTTTGCATTAGGTGGCCAAAATATTTCAGCTTCAGCTTCAGTATCTGCCCTTCCAATGAGCACTGAGGGTTGATTTCCTTTAGGATGGACTGATTTGACCTCCTTGCAGTCCAGGGGACTCGTAAGAGTCTTCTCCAGCACCACAGTTCGAAAGCATCAGTTCTTCGGCGCTCAGCCTTCCTTATAGTCCAGCTCTCACAGCCATACCTTGCTACTGGGAAAACCATAGCTTTGATTATATGAACCTTTGTCAGCAAGGTGATGTCTCTGCTTCTTACTATGCTGTCTAGGTTGGCCATAGCTTTCCTCCCAAGGAGCAAGCATCTTTTAATTTCATGGCTACAGTCACCGTCTGTGATGATCTTGGAGCCCAAGAAAATAAAATCTGTCACTGCTTCCATTTCTTCCCCTTCTATATGCCAGGAAGTGATGAGGCCAGATGCCATGATCTTAGTTTTTTTAATGTTGAGTTTCAAACCAGCTTTTGCACTCTCCACTTTCACCCTCAACAAGAGGCTCTTTAGATCCTCTTCACTTTCTACCATTAGGGTGGTATCGTCTGCTTATCTGAGGTTGTTGATAATTCTCCCAGCAATTTTAATTCCGACCTGTGATTCATCCAACCCGGCGTTTCTCATGATGTACTCTGCATATAAGTTAAATAAGCAGGGTGACAATATGCAGCCTTGTCGTACTCCTTTCCAAATTTGGAACTAATCGGTTGTTCCATTCTGTTGTTTTCCTCGATTTCCTTGCATTGTTCATTTAAGAAGGCCTTCTTGTCTCTCCTTGCTATTCTCTGGAACTCTGCATTCAGTTGGGTATATCTTCCCCTTTCTCCCTTGCTTTTCGCTTCCCTTCTTTCCTCAGCTACTTGTAAAGCCTCATCAGACAGCCATTTGGCTTTCTTGCATTTCTTTTTCTTTGGGATGGATTTCGTTGCTGCCTCCTGAACAATGTTACGGACCTCCGTCCATAGTTCCTCAGGCACTCTGTCTATCAGGTCTAATCCCTGAAATCTATTCCTCACCTCCACTGTATATTCATAAGGGATATGATTGAGGTCATACCTGAATGGTTTAGTGGTTTTCCCTACGTTCTTCAATTTAAGCCGAAATTTTGCAAGAAGCAGCTCATGATCTGAGCCACAGTCAGCTCCAGGTCTTGTTTTTACTGACTGTATAGAGCTTCTCCATCTTTGGCTGCAAAGGACATAATCAATCTGATTTCGATATTGACCATCTGGTGATGTCCATGTGTAGGGTCGCCTCTTGTGCTGTTGGAAAAGCGTGTTTGCTATGATCAGCGTGTTCTCTTGGCAAAACTCTATTAGCCTTTGTCCTGCTTCATTTTGTACACCAAGGCCATGCTTGCCTGTTATCCCGGTGATTTCTTGACTTCCTACTTTAGCATTTCAATCCCCTATGATGAAGAGGACATCTTTTTTTCGTGTTAGTTCCAGAAGGTGTTGTAGGTCTTCATAGAACTGATCAAGCTCAGCTTCTTCGGCATCAGTGGTTGGGGCATAGACTGGAATTACTGTGATATTGAATGGTTTGCCTTGGATTCGTACTGAGATCATTCTATTGTTTTTGAGATTGTACCCCAGTACTGCTTTTCCCACCCTTTTATTGACTATGAGTGCTACTCCATTTCTTCTAAGGGATTCTTGCCCACAGTAGTAGATATAATGGTCACCTGAATTAAATTCGCCCATGCTTGTCCATTTTAGTTCGCTGATTCCCAAGATGTCGATGTTCAATCTTGCCATCTCACGTCTGACCAGCTCCAGCATACCTTGATTCACTGATCTTACATTCCAGGTTCCTAAACAATATTGTTCTTTACAGCATCGGATTTTCTTTTCACCACCAGACACATCCACAGCTGAGTGTCCTTTCGGCTTTGGCCCAGCCGCTTCACTCTTTCTGGAGCTACCTGGAAATTCCCTCTGCTCTTCCCCAGTAGTATATCGGACACCTTCCGACCTGAGGGGCTCATCTTCCGGTGTCATATCTTTTAGCCTTGTGATACGTTCCATGGGGTTTTCTTGGCAAGAATACTGGAGTGGGTTGCCATTTCCTTCTCCAGTGGACCACATTTTGTCAGAACTCTCCACCATGACCTGTCCATCTTGGGTGGCCCTGCACAGCATAGCTTAAGGCTTCACTGAGTTACGCAAGCCCCTTCGCCACAACAAGGCAGTGATCCATGGAGGGGATCACACCAGTAGCATGTGTCTTTAAGAAGAGAAAATGTGTGTAGGAAAGAGTCAGGCTTAAGGAAAATGGTTTGAGCTCATTATAAAAGACAGGAAGGGAGGGACAGTATCAGGGCAGGAAATGAGTAGAGAGGAAACTTCAAAGTACACAGGAATTTGTGTACTATGGCCTAGCGGATTTCAGGTCAAGAAGCACTTACTTAGGGCCTACTTTACCAGAGAGTAAGTGAAACTGTATTTCTTCTGAAGAACCTGGTTGAGTTGTTCTTGAAGAACCATCCCTTGATTCTAAATGCATTGAACTAAAGTGTATTCATGGCGCTCTTGAATTCTCCAGCAAGAACTTTTGTTAAATTGGCAGCTAGTATGGTATGGTCCACAGCGTTAGACTTGTACCAAGGAGGAATTGAATTCCACCCCCCCTGTCCAGCTATGGACCCAGATGGCAGTTTTAGACAATCTTTTGTCTGTCTTTTAGCTACACAAGGTAAATGACTAATGGGTAGTTGCAGAAAGCATCCAAAGCTATTAACATAAAAGATTGGCTGCAATTTGAGCTATTTTTGTTGTTTGTAAGAACATTGATTTTGTATATATTTGGCTGTTTGAGTTTCCAGTTTCGTTTTGGCCTCTTCTAATACTAACTAGTGATGGGCAGAGTGACCCTGTCTTGATTTATAACTTGCTTGCTAACTTAGGAATCCAACATTATAAACTCAGATGAAAGTTCTGTTATTACAAGATTTGTGTTTCCCCAGTTCAGGAACGCTTTGCATTGGAGCTTGGATCTCTAAGGATACTGTTGCTTCAGCACTGATGCAGTTCAAACAGAAGGCCTATACAGGAGCTGGAGATACCACCCCTTCCTGGTTCTCAGCTAGGCCTGGGTCTGGGCAAGTGCTTCCATGCCCATCCTTATCTTCCAAAGTAGACTGATGTGGGGCCGGCTGGGCATTTCACTAGTGTCCTGACAGGCCTGCCTGGCATCTCTTCTATTCCTGTGTACCTGGAACTGATGAGGGGTAGTCTGAGACCCGGGAAGGAACCCAGGTGTCTAGTGTGGAGGCTAGTGGTCCTGTGGCTGTCATGTCTGGGTCCAAAGGCTGCTCAGAGTCATTGTGTGTGTGTGGGTCTGTTTGGGGGAAGGAAGCTACTCCCTCCACCAATCCACCGTGGTAATGTAATACCAGGTTCCAGGTCTGGGCATGGCAGAACCCTGACAGTTTTGTAGTATCTTTGCATTTTTTTCACATGCACATCACCTAAATTCATCTTGGGAATGTGTCATGTGTAAAATGACATTGTTTTCCAACCCTGTGTATCACATCATACATCATGAAGTATCATTCTTGGACTGGCTATTATCACATGTGCTTTGTTTACAATACAAGATCAAGAAAGACCCATGGGTGGAGGTACCCCCACACACACACAGCACCACTCAATTCTGTAACTCACTCGTGATTGCAAGTTAAATATGTGAGTTCAGCAAATAACCACACAGAAAAAACATTGCATTTCCAAGATCCCTCCCAGTGCCACCAACCACCCACATCTAAACTTTTACTTACCAAAGAAAGAAACAACCAAATATAAGAGAATAATGTGGAACATGGGGTGGATACAAATCTATGAGACTCTTTCTTCTAACACAATTGATGTATGATTTCAGATCCAAGTGTATGTGTGATGTATGATGGTTATTATTTAACACTGCCAAAGCACCTACAATTTTCTAAGTGCTGTTCATATATTGAAAGATAAGACAGTCCCTGCCTGTAGGCTTCCAGTCTAATAGAGATGATAAAGAAAAAGGAATGGAGAAGGAAAAGGAAAGCAAGCACCAAAGAGGCAGCTCCTTCTCTGGCAGATGGATGGATCCAGGCTGGCCTCTCCCTTGCAGCAATGTTCCTCTGGGAGGTGGGAGGTGCAGGCTCCTAGTGGCCCTTGGTCTCCTAGCTGATGGATGTGACCAGAGTGGGGTGCCCGTCAGTTCTCTGGTCCCAAGCCACCTTTTAAACTGATTGGTTCCTTTGGCAAAGGGTAACTCAAGGGTTAAAGTAAAGGGTTACAGCAACAAACCTCTGAGCATTCATGAGGATGTCGGAATTAGGTTGCTTAGCCGTGTAGATGGCACAGAAAATAGACATTTAGTCATAATCTCAGTTTCGATTTTGGAAATAGTGAAGGTCTGTAGACTGAAGTCTGGGCTTATTGTACATTTGGGAATTACGAACCCATTAGATTCGACTTATGAACTGGCTAATTTCGAGTTTTGGAAGCATCACTAATGTTGACACTCATTTTCAAACATCACTGGTGTCAGTGTAATTTTAGAAAAACTATATAGTGTCATAATAAGTATTTACACTAATGAGCCTATACTGTTTCACTGAATTCAGACCTTTCTGAAACCAGGCCTTTAGATTATGTGGATAAATTAAAAAGCACAAATTCCAGTGGGATTCCAGTGTTTACCTACACCATTGTGAAAGTTGCCCATTCATTCCTATGCTTTGTTTCTTTAGCTAGTTCCCAAGCCATAAGATGACCTGGCCTCTTATCTGATGCCTGCTTAAGTTCCCTTAGGTGTTCTTGATGTGGGACATTGTCGAATCCCGGAACACTGTATCTGAGGAGTCCCCACCATGAATATTGGCACATTCCAAAGGTGTCATTTCCAGCCATTTCCACTGATGTTCTTCATGATAATCATGCAACTGATCAGCATCCATGGTGTGCATTTCAATGGAATATTCTCAGAAATGAGGCCTCTAGACGTGTGCTGATATGCATGGTGAAGACCACATGTACCAAAGCTTACAAAATTCTGTGTGGTCAAGGTATGTGAGAACCCACCTAGGTATGCATGCACAATCGATTTTCATTTAAATAGGAAACAATTGTTCCAAATGTCCAGACTGCCCCATCTGTATATGTTCAGGTAAGTAACAATACCAGAGAGACACCAAATCAAATCCACAACTGCTATGACTAAGCTTTAGTGCTGGATCAAATTATTTCAAACTGGCCTCTACTCTCAGAGACATCTAGTTTCTATAATAGGCCAAGACATTGCTGAAATGCCTGAGTTCTCTCACATACTCTCACTCTCCTGCCTAGGCACAAAGGAATTACATCTTTTTCCTGCAGCATGGGCTCATCCTCCTTTGGAGGGAGACATGTTACTGTTCACAACCTATCCCAGGAGAATGCCTGGCAGGAGCCAATCTCTCTATGTTTCAAAGCTCTAAAAACAGCATCATAAAAGATAAAATGGTTAATGTAATTCTGCATCCCACAATGTCTCAGATTAAATCAGAGTGATTGAGTGAGTTAGGCGACGGTTCTATTAATGCCTTCTGCAGGGCTGTCTTTGCAAACATAATCACAAGAGTTGCCGCTGCTCCAGCATGTGCTGCTCCAGCATTGCGCAGACCTGAGGTTGTTTCATGTTAACTATAATTTACTGATGCACAAGCCTGCCCAGGAAACCAATTCAGTGCCTACATTTCTTGGCTCATTCCAGCTAGCTCAACGGACTGTTGGGATATATGAATCACTATTCACCTCCTGGCTGTATAATGGACCAGTCTTACATTTATCATGGATCACAAATTAATTCAGGAAAACAAAAGATGATGTAGTACCATAAAGACCAATCCAGTTAACTGTTGTGGTTTTTGTAAGCAAGAACCGTAAGCATTTGTCAAAACACTATTGTAAAGCGCCAGAGGTCTTGGACAGGTGACTCTGGCAGCAGGGCACAAGCTCCTTCCTCCCTTTGCTTGCAAGCAAAGGTTATAGCTGTCCTGATCTCTACTGTATTGCAAGTGTCTAGAAGCCAAGCTGTGCTATTAACCAACATGGTTGATGACCAGAAAAACCAATAGGGTCCCATCTCACCTTATACAACCCCTGACACTCTGGTCTGGCTCCTCAGTTTGATCAATAGTTTGCTCAGTGCAGGCCAAGCTGCTCACAGACTACTTGAATAACTGGAAGTTAAATGGGAGCTGCTATTTCTAAATGACCCCCCCACACACACACACACACATTAGAAGCTCTCCAAATTGCTGGCTTGAGTACATCTGGGCCACCACCCCTGACAGTGCCCTGATTTGTAAGAAGGAGTATTTATAATCTGGGGGGGCAGGGTACAGGCTGGACTTAAGCATAATGCATGCATGTTTAAGATGTTTGTGGTTTACAACGAGAGTTGATTCAATAAAAGATCACTTTTCCCTATGTGTCCCAAATTTTCTATTCAGTTATTTTCTTTGATGCGAGTCATGTCAGCTTGCAACCTAGACATGTCCTTACTCAATTATTCCATGTTACCATTTCAGACAAATCTAATTAAGGCAGAATAATTATTCAAAGCTTAAATTAATTAGTATTTATTTGTGGTGGCCTCCTTTTAGTCAGCTTGACATGTGTCGTCTCTGTGTTGGTAGCCCTCCTCTGCTTTCTGAAAATCTGCAATTATTCCAGGGTATGCAGTGAGAGTGTTGTGATGTGTCTTTGCTAAAACTGGGGGAGGAGAGGTGCAGGGGATGTTGTATGCTAACCCTGCTCCACCACTACCACCATTATGGAATCAGGATTAGATCTTCTTTCATCTATAAACAAATAATACGATTTTCACTCTTTTGGTTCAGGCAAAGCTTGGACAGTTGGTGGACATGTCTGAAAGACAACAACTACAGTCTAATCTCCAGTAGCAAGTGCTACAGTCCCACTGAAATGAATGAGATTTAAATGTGTGAGACAATGAACTGGTTGCAGCTTAAATTCTCAAGGCTGGTGCAGCTTGAAAATAGTCATGGAGTTAACTTGGCCTCCCTTTAGAACATTGTAGCTGTAATTTTGCTTCCTATTGTGTCCCAATTTGACAGCAGACATTATAACTCAATTAAGGGCGCAATCCTATGGGTTGCGCTCTCAATGATCGTAAGCCCCAAACTCAGAGGCTTATGATCATCCTATGCAAGGCAGGAGGAGTGGTGGAGACAATCTTCACCTCCCCATCCACCCACCCCGCATTTTTCGCTAGACAGGGGGGTTTACCCATCTAGCTGGGGTGCTTCGGAGGGGGAGGGAAGGAGTCTGGAGATGCCTCAGAGTTGCTCGTATCCTGGCCTCTCCAGTCACCTCCCCTCCCTACCCACCAAAATGCCCCCTTTTCTGAGTTCCTGACTTCGAAGAGCAGCAGGGTTGGTTCTTTCTGCGCCAGCTGCAAGGGGGAGGGGGGTTGGAGCTCCGATTCCCCCTCTGAGGTCAGAGCGCTGTCTCCGACCTCAGATTGGGGAATCTGAAATATCCTTTGGCCCCCCAGATGCTGTCTAGGGGCCATAGGATTGCTCCCTAAGCTACTGTTAATACCAGGGACTAGGAAAGTGTAGTATAATGTTAGCTTGAAAGTGGGAGATTGATTATAATTTCTGTTGTTGTTGTTGTTCAGTCGTTCAGTCGTGTCCGACTCTTCGTGACCCCATGGACCATAGCACGCCAGGCCTTCCTGTCCTGCACTCTCTCCCGAAGCGTGCTCAAGTTCATATTCATTGCATCCATGATGCTATCTAGCCATCTCATCCTCTGCCGTCCCCTTCTCCTTTTGCCTTCAGTCTTTCCCAGCATCAGGGTCTTTTCCAGGGAGTTTTCTCTTCGCATTAGGTGGCCAAAATATTGGAGCTTCAGCTTCATTATCTGTCCTTCCAATGAGCACTCAGGGTTGATTTCCTTTAGGATGGACTGATTTGACCTCCTTGCAGTCCAGAGGACTCGTAAGAGTCTTCTCCAGCACCACAGTTCGAAAGCATCAATTCTTCGGCGCTCAGCCTTCCTTATAGTCCAGCTCTCACAACTACAAAAGTCACTGGGTGCCCTTGGACAAATCACTGCCTTTCACCCATTGTAGTTAAGATACGTGGGATAAGAACTGTGAAGTACTACATCAGAAAGTCCTACAAAAATGATAAAGAACACCTACATAGATTCTTAGTATGAGGACCATGTTTCAGAAGCCCTTAGCATTGATCTGAAGCTGTTCTCTGCTAAAAACAGCACAACTCAGCAAATCACATCTGCCAGATGAGAGGCAGGATATGCACAGCATTTATCTGAGGAATGAAAGTATTAAGTTGCTTTATAATGAGCCTGATCACTGGTCCATCTATCATAGTATTGTCTATTCTAACTTGCAGTGGCTCTCCAGTTAAGTGGAGATGCTATTTCTAAATGCCCCCCTCCCATTAAAACAAATCAAGCACATCAGGAAGAATAGTTCTAGCCCAGCCCATTTCCTGCTGTGCTAGTTTTCTACTTGAAGGAAGGTGGGGGGTTTCATGTAAAAAAAAAATGTGATTCCTCCACCTGCGGTCCGAAGTTGTACAGTCCATTCTGCTACCTCAGTATAGCACCTTATCCCCACCTCATTTTGCTGCATGCGTTGGTCAAGGAGCCCCCCCCCCCGCCCTACACACACACACACACACACACACACACACACGGGGCAGGGAGACAAGGAGTTAACTGATGTAGGTTGGCGGTATCAAATGGAATAATTATTCTATTTATTGGTCTGCCAGTGATGCCCCTTTGGGGATTTAGTTAGGATTTTTCTTTTTATTGCAGTTTTTTGAACCAATACAAATAACACAACCTTCAAACAAAAATTAAAAGGGGAGAATTAAAATAGGGAAGGGAAACAAGGAAGAGATGATTTAAGGTGCTTGGACCATACAGATTATGAAAAAACAAAAAGCTCAAATTTTGTTATGATAAATCCTGCTGTTGGAATAATGTCATGTACACTGGATGCTTTTGAAGAAGTTTTCATAATTTTCACATTCCATTTTATGATTGCTGATGAGGCACTGTTTTCTTCCTGGCACTGGGAACAGTAACATTCATTGCACAGGCTCTCTCCTTTCTTAGACCAAGTTGACCTTGCCAAGTTGATTCATAACATCATTATCTTTTGGGCTGGATTACTGTAATGCAGTCTATGTAAGACTGCCCTTCAAAGACAACCCAGGAGCTTTAAATTGTGCAAAACACTGCTACATGTCTCCAACGAAAATTGGAAGGTATACGCTTCACAATGTGGGACCCACGTTCCTGAGAGACCACCTTTTCCTACACCATCTCCCACACTAGTTGTGTTCTGCAAGCCAACTGCTGCTTTGTATTCCTCCATTATGTAAGGTACAGTCATCTGTAGCAAGAAGCAGGGATTTAACAACACTGGCCCAGAGGTAGGGGAAAGGCCTTCTTCTTAAGATTATAGGTTCCAGTTCTTTTAGTACTTTTAGGAAAGGCACTTACTGATTTCATTGGACGTACGGCTTTTTTCATTAATGTATATTCCAAGCTTGTAATGGCTGGTGGCTGTTTTGTCTTGATTTTAACCTGTTGTTTATGTATTGGATTTTTATCTTTTATAAGCTTTTTTGAGCATGTTGAAAAGCACCTTATATGTATTTGAAATAAATAAAGGGCTTATGGGACATTCTGTTGACTGTAAGTGTGCAGGACAAGAAATAGGGGCCTGGTGGAAAGACAGAGCTATAGGAAGAGAACACCTAACCCCAGTGCTGGAGACACCAGCCAACTCAAATTCAAACACACTTTTAAAAGAGTGAAATATGAATTCTCATGATTTTGTAGGAGTTTTAAGATTCCATGCTAGACATATTCTAAAATCCATGGCACAGTCACTGCAATACAGGTCTCTAGACCCACTGGATATAAGGGAGTACCCATAAAGAACTACAGAGAAGATTCATAAATGATTAAAAAATACCCTACACTGGGCTAATGATTTTGGTAGAGCAGTATAGCAAACATTTTTAGTTGCACAAAACTCTTCTTCAGGCAGGGGCACTACTGCACTAACATGTTTAGTGCAGTAGTGGACTTCCAACTCTCTGCTTAACCAAACCTGTGTTGCAGCTTATTAGATATCTAATAACATCATTCATCTTTTCTTTCTGTTCGTCAGGTCTTCCTCACCTAAAATGACACAGCAAATAAGAGACCTGCAGTTGGCCCAGTCTAGAAAGCAGCCGGGACCCTCTTCTCCAAATGCTGCCAAGAGGCTCTACCGGAACCTCTCTGGAAAATTCCGAGTTAACTACATGTCATTTGACGAAGGGAGCTTAGCAGGGAAAAGTGAGAAGGAGAAGCTGCGCAAGTCCTACCTTGTGAGTATGTTTCTCCACCCACCGAATTGAGCAGCTATGTGTTTTTTTGGAATTTTACATATCCTATTACAAGAAATGGATATGTGCAAGGGAATGTGTCCTGATTTTGGTGCTTCAGTTTAATGTTGCTCTTTAATGTTGCTTTACCATGTCTATCCAATTCCTTGCTCACACAGTGGTAACTGGTGATGACTTGGAGAAGTTGAAAAGTAATCAAGCTCCTATCAAATGCCATGGCAAATCTGTCTAGCCTAGCTCTTTATTGGAGAACAAGAGAGGCAAGGGTAGATAGGGTCAACTTGAAAACAACTCCTATATATACCATGGTGGCAGGGAGATGTCTGGTAGATCAGGTGCTTCTTGCCACAAAGTGGCAATAGCTTTCAGTTTTGGCTGCCCACCTATCCACTCCTGTGTCGTGGAACTGGAGTTTTAAGTGCCACAATGCAGCTGGTGCCACAATACAAACACAATGTGGCACAATACACTGCCACAATACAAATAATCATACCAATGTCATAACAACCATATCAGTCTATGGAACACTAGTATATTCCCGTTTCAACTATGCATAGTCTACATCAAGAACTCCTATAGACAATTCTTAAGGTACATAATACACTCTAATAACAAATTCTGATAACTGGTATCATTGAAAGATTGTTTCACTTCCTGAATAGATAACATTTTTCAATTGTGTACTGGTCAATAAGGCAAAATAGCCAATTCTGTTTATAGGTTGAGAGTGATATAGTCCTTCTAGGAGAAAACTCCAACACTGTATTGAAAGTAGAAATTCTGAAAGAGAAAAACAATTACATTTAGAATATTTAATATACCCCTAAGTTTAACCGGCACAAACTTACCATAAATTGCAGTTAATTTTCACCTGGTTTTCTCCAACTCACTCTTCCCGAAATGTGTTAGTACTCCAGAAGCCAGTCACCAAAGATAAATGCCACCACAGCGGTCATAAATCAGGAAATGAATATGGACAGTATATATACAGAAATGCTGTTCAGAATGTAAAGGCATGGCACTCATCAGGAAAAGGTTTACATCTGTACCTAGCAACAGGAGAAGCAGGCAGAAATTGAGTTTGTCATTTAGTGGTCCTTTCATGCAAAATACCTCAGTAATTCCCACTTCCATCCCCTCTCTCAAATGTGACAGAGATGTGTTATTGTATGTATGATATTGTCTTATACATTTTTGGGGGTGGAGGATGATTGCCTTTGTGAAAGATCATTAAGTGTGAAGGTCTGTATCATGCTACAGAAGACGTAGGGACAACTATTTGATGAGTAACCCACTTTACATTCTTAGTATCATTAGACTTCCAGGTTTCTCTAGCAAATTCATCCAGGTGGGCTTAGTTGATAAGCTGAAAATATGGCTTGAGTGGAATTGTTCATTATTTGATGAAGTGTCCATGCTTTGCCACATGCCCAGCTTACAACTTGATCCATATTTACTATGTCTCATGAGAAGTGTTATGAATATGGTAGATATGGCTTCGGTTGTGAGAGCAGTCACTCAACCTGCAAGTGTCAGCCAGTTTGACCTTGTTAATGTGGTGAAAGCAACTGAGCAAAGTCGAGCCTGTGAAATGAGTGGCATGTTCAGATTTAGCAGGATGGTGTGACTCTGCTCCTCTCTGCAGTTTCAAGGCAATGCTGCTCTCTTTGAAGCTGTTGAGCTGCAGGATCTTGATAAGGTGCAGGAGCTGCTCAAGCAGTATAGCCTGGAGGAGCTGGATCTTAACACCCCAAACAGCGAGGGTCTTCTGCCACTGGATATTGCCATTATGACGAACAATTCACCCATCGCCAAGACATTGCTGCTGGCTGGAGGCAAGGAAAGCCCTCACTGTAAGTCACCATTCAATAGTCCTATCTTATCACCCACCAAACTCTTTCTCATAGGTGCTTAACCAACTCTGGTCATCCTGGTTTCCTGGTACCATGAGCAATGCAAATCCTGCTCTCTTCTGGTGAACGGTGGAAAATCGCTATGTTGACTATCATCAAATCCAAGGTGTCTGGCTCCTCCAGACCCAGAAACTGCTCCTGTACCTTTATGACACAAAAATGTCTGGCAGCATGATTTCTCCTATACTAAGTGAATATGCCATGCAACTATGAAAGACACAGGAGCAAGCCAGGTATTGCCCTATAGGTAGGCTGACCATATTTCCTTGAGACAAAAACAGGATATTGGGATGACAAAAATGGGACGGGGTTATGTAATGTCCCACCGGAGAGTTCGCTGTAATAAAAAAATAGCTAACAGCCTGTTGAACCAAAATATGAGTCTGAAAAGTCCGAATCAAACTGAATGTAGGGCAGAAAGAATCTCTATGGGCAGAATGATGGTAGAAATAACAGTAAGACTCACCCTCCTGGCTCCCACACGCTGAATGGGATTTAGCGACTGCCTCTTGAATTCCCCGCCACTGCAGACAAGCCAGGGGGTGTCGTCTGATCATCGCTAGCTCAAGAAGCCTGGCCCTGACTGGATAAAGTAAATGGGACTTCCTCTTTCATCACGCTAGTAGTTTTACTGCATGCATTGATTAGCATAGAGCCTTATGATAAACACATTCAGTTTTTTACAAAAAATTAAAAACGGGAGAAAATTGACATTTATATTAAAATGACAGGATGGTTGGGAAATATGAAAAAAACGGTACTGTCCTGTTTAAAACAGTACGTGTGGTCAGCCTACCTATAGGGCATCTCTCCTGCAGCTAACCTTGTTCAGATGCTCTTCATTTTGGTTCAGGTAGTACAAATGAAAGCTAGAGCAAAAAGGAGCCAGAGGAGTGTGTGACTTGAGAAGCTGTCCTTATCGACATGACTGGAAGTTTGGAATGCTGCCAACAGCAAAGGGGGATAGCACTGGCAGAAACAGCAGGAGAGTGACTTCACTCTCTGTGGCCATTTTCAGCTCTCAGTGGCATGTTCCGGGGGAGCAGATTCTTTGAGCTGATTTGCACATTACAAGAAGTGGGGCAGCAGAAGTACAAGTGATTCAAGCCTAGTTTCTTGTACTGCTGGAATCCACACACTTGACGAATGTCCAAACCGGCTCTCAGGGATGACTTCCTGGAATAAAACTTGCTTTGCTGCAAGAAACTCTAAAAATGCCTGATCGGGTGAAGTGAACATAACAACAAGGAAGGGAATTCGTCCTCCCTTCAGTTTACTGGCTAAGAGCAGCAGGAAAATCTTCAGCTGCTAGTTATTTGCAGATAGTCTGTCTCATGAAGAAACTAATGTACTGGAATTAGGGTCAGGAACAGAATGCCCTTTCTTTAAATGAAGGCATTCCTGTGAATGGAGAGCAGAAGGGGAGTGACTTTGAATAAGTGTTTATTAGCACTCTGTCCCTGGAGATCAGGATATTCTCCCACAAGTTCTCACACACACACTCTAAATAGGTTGTGCTGGATGCAGCCACTGGGGTCTCTGCTTGCTGGGTGGCCCACACAGAGAGTATCCACAGGCCTAGCTGGCAATGGAGTTCAGTGAAAGGAGGTAGTGAACTCCAAAAGAGGTGTGTATTTCTTTGCTGTGTGGCCATAGGAATCAGGCAAACCAAGAGATTCCAGTGAATAAAGTGTATGCACGCTGAACCTCAGTGGGGGTCTTCTCCTCTTGTTCATAACACACGTTGGCTGCGGAAGGGCAAGTACCTCACACAGGCAGCTTGCAAAGATGTGTATGCCAGCTGTGGGTCGTCTACTACACTTTGCATATGTTACTTCTCAAAAAACAGCAACAAAACAAGACCTAGCCATCCCATCTGGTGATGGGACATTTGTCCCAGGTGCTAGCTGTATGGGGGGATATCTAGCAACTGATTGCTGAAGTCCCTTGCTGCATACTGAAGGCACTAGAACTGGGGCAGGTAAGCATGGGTGTGATATGATGGATATTTGCAAAGATTTTGGTGCAACCAGATCCATCAGGAAACCTGCAGAGCCATAGGCCCTGGGGGAAGCATAAAGTGCTATTTGAGTTTTCCTGCAGGATAAGGGTGTTTTCATAAATGATGTCTAGAAACATTTTCAGTCATGATGACTAATATGAATTAGACAAGCAAGTGTGAATGTTGTTGATGCAAGTCAGAAAGCAGAAAAGCTGTTTTAAAATCAAGACTGAATTTTAATCGATTTAGGTTTTGCATTCAGTGTCAGAAATGCAAACAAAATGTAGTTTTCATGCTGATTCTGCCAGTAGAGGTGCGCCCTTTTATTTTACTTTTCTCTGAATACAGGAAACAGGAGGAGAATTACAGCTGCCACCCTCCAACAGCAAGCTTCATGGTTGCTGGAGTCTTTTCGTTCCTACTAAATAGATCCTAGAGATCAACCCTTAGAATGCAATTCTGACTTGCTATCCAAAGGCTTGTTCTTGCTATCCGAAGGCAGTTCTGGCTTGCTGTCCGCAGACAGCAAAGGGTGGGTGCCTCCTGCTGTCTGTGGGGAGGCTGTGCTGACTACAAAGGGGATTCCTGCTCCGTGATGTACCCTGGGGGAGTAAGTAGCCAGCCCTCTACATCTGCAACTAAGAGGACCAGAATGTCAGTCAGCTTGGAGAAGCACTTGTAAAGGAGCAGCTCTGTGGTTTTCTCTAATAGCTAGGACCAGTGTTGAACAAATAATTGATCCCATATTGTTTGGGAAATGGAGAACAAGGTGTGCCACTTGGGCTTGCGGGATTGCTTAGCATGGGAGATTTTCTGAGTGTAAAGCCATAGGGGTTCTCTTCGCGGACTTTCAGGCAGATTTGTTCGCAGTCACAGATTTTCTCCTTTCTTCCTTCCTTCCGCATCATCTTAACTTTATCCCTTTCTTTCCCCCTATGCCTTTTGCAAAGTTGTGAGTATGGAGAGTCGGTCTTTGCACCTATCAACACTGGTCCAGGAGGCAGAGCAGCGCGTCAACGATCTCACTGCTCAAGTGGTGAATGAGGTACCCAATGCAGACTGCTCAGAAAAGGAGAAACAGCTGAAAGCCTGGGAGTGGCGCTATCGGCTTTACAAGCGCATGAATGCTGGATTTGAGCATGCTCGTGAGTGTCTGGCGGAGCAGAGCGCTTCACACCATCACCTAAGTAGATCAAGGATGGGAACATTGTCCATGTCACTGCAGGGTTACCAGATGGAAAATCAGATCCTGCATTCTGGAGTTGCTCCAAGAAAGAATCAGAGAAGTGCTCTCAAGGTCATCCAAGCCAACCACCATACTAAGGACCTCTAAGAGAGGAGTCCCATCTTGTTGTTTTAATCAACATACATTAATGTACTTCTCCTACCGAGGCCCAACATTCTCCACCCTGCTAGTTGATATAATAAATGAAGGTAGCTTGTAAGATCATAGTGGGCCACGTGCGTTAATAATTACACCATGGCAGAGGTTGCTTGTAATTAGTGTATTTAGTTCAGCATACCAACTTAACTGAAATAACAACAAGTGTTGCAGGTAAAATCCTCACTCCTTTGATTTTTGAGGAAAATTAATTTCAAATCCCAAATGTAACGGCCACAGTGAGTCCTTGACTACAAAAGTTAATATGGCTGCTAAGCTAAGAGAATTTTTTCTTCACTTTTCTTGCATCACAAATCAACTCTTTCTGGTACTGCATTCTCATTTGTAGCAATGCCTGATGCTTCAGGGAGGGAAGATAGAAAATCCAGAATCTATATTTTTTCATTTTCTTTCTTGCTTTCTTTTTCCTTTTCCTTCTTCTGCTTGCTTTCTTCCTTCCTTCCTTCCTTCCTTCCTTCCTTCTCGTTATTGCTGTGTCCTCCTAAGAATACTGTATTGTTGGGAAACTGTAGATAATGATAAGGTTGTTGGTACTGTTTATTTCATTTATAAAGATAAAAAATAGAATAACAAGTATTAAAAAAAAGAAAATCCAGAATCTAAGCAATTTTAAATTACAGGGAATTCAGCCCCCCCCCCCCTTTTGTGGTGACCTTCTTAGCTACTGTAATAGAAGGCTACCAGTGAGGGGCATGATTTGGCTAAAATTGTGGGAGTCAGATTGGAACTTGTGGATTTCATTAAGTGCCCCCTTTCCATTTCCTCCATAATTTGAGTACTGCGTCTGACGGAGGTTTCTTTGATTCTCCCCTTCTATTGATCAACCTCCCTGTCCCTCCACATACATACTTATAGAATGCAATCATATCTCTTCTCAGGATCTTTCTCTTTTTTTCTTCAAAAGAAACAGGTCTTCCCATCCTCTCATAAGAGTCTCTGTTCCTATGATCATTCTGATTGGCAGCTAGGTTTTAAGTTCGGCTTCATACACCTGGACGTGTCCCTTCTGATATCTATGCTATTTGTTCTCAGGGGTTCCAGATGCACCCACAAATGTTCAACTTTCAGTGGCTAGCAGCACTTCTGTGGAAGTTTCCTTCCAGGAGCCCCTAAGCGTCAATTCGGCTGTTGTCACCAAATACAAAGGTAAACCCATAGGTTGCTCAAAGCCATTATTTTCTGATAATATAACTTACGGGTACCTATGAATTGATTCCCCCCACCCCTTTGAACAAGTGACAGTCCTTCTTCACCTGGAAATCGCATCCTGATTAACTCCTGGGTGTTTACTGATCTAGTTTCAAGATCCATCCTTTGTGAAATATTGTCTGTAGTTTTGAGGTGAATAATGTGTGGATATATACTAAAGATGAGAGAGTCCAAAGTGAAAAAGAAATACATCAGCATACTTCAGTGGCTACTGAACTGTGGTTTAGAGGGTCTAAAATCTGCCTGGATATAATTACATCACGATCACATAACATATAGTACAGCTGCCTTATGGCCTTGGAGGCTGTTGTCCTCTCAGAGCCATCAGTCACCACTGCCTTTTAAAAAGTTTATTATATACTGTATAACTTTATGAAAAAATGGTGACTGAACTTGTTTGTTTTCCTGTTCCTTCTCCCATACACTTTTCAATCATGTCTATGAGACTATAAGCCTGCAGGCAAGGATTGTCTTGTTTTTTAATAATTGTACAGCGCCTAAAAACTTTAGGTGTATTATGAATAATGATAGTGATACTGTAACAAAATCTGGTGGCTTACCAGGCTATTTGGGGACATGACACCCAAGAAAATTTCCTGATTCTTTGTGTTGGAAAGAGTGGATATATTAAGTAGCTGTAATTTCTGAAATTAAGCATCCCAGCACTTTTTACAATCTACTGACAGTTCCGATTACATTCCACCTTCATTTTTGTTTTTTAAATAAAGCAGACACTTTATTTTGTATGTTGCAAAGAAGGCTGGTTTGGTGCTCTTTGTTCTTGGATTTGTGATGTGCCTGGACCAGACTAAAAGATAACTGTAAGAGGGCAGGGGGAGAAAGATAGGTCAGTTAAGAAAAAAGAGGATCAGAAATGGCTACCTCCCATTCCTCCAGCCTTTGAGACATAAGTTGCCTTATTAAAAAGCCATTGGGCCTGGTGGTGCTGTTGCTGACTGCTAGGTTGGTCCATAATAAAAAATAAATCCTCCAGGAAAAGGCTGGCCTTGGAATGCATTACTGAGACCTGAGCAGACAAGCTCAGGGACTGATTTTCAGTTGTGTCCACCCAAATTCTTGGTACAGCACCAACCTATGTTGAATGCCCAAGGTTGGGTGGATGGGATGTGGTGATGTATAAGGATTCCATCTTCCTCTCCAGAGTACCAGTTTTGAATGTTTGTACCTGGTATTGGGCAGCTGTGACAGAACAGGGATTTTGTTAGTATATTGGCTATCTGGCTGTCTTAACAGTCTCTTTGTCTGAGCCGACGGAGGATCTTGGTATTGAAGGTTCAGGATGGTAGTCCCTGGAGGACCTCAACATACATGCTCAACATACATGCTAACATTACCTCATCAGGGATGGCTCAGTACTTCATGGCCGCCATTGCATCCATAGAGCTATCTCTCATTATGGATTTGATGTTCTCATCTGTGTAAAAGGATGGCAGTGTGGATGTACATCGCCCAGAGTGGCTGGGTGACCAGCCAGATGGGCAATTAATAAATATAATAATAATAATAATAATAATGTGGAGGAGTATTCTCTGACTCTTTTGTGTCATGTTCAGATGAAGTTTAGGCTTACACAGACTCCTTTCCTCTGCAGAGTGAGTAACTAATTAAAATGGTTGATAGATCTTGATCCATTCTTGTACAACCCTCCGGGACCTTTCTGTTAGCATGGCTGTCACTCCTGTTGATGCCCTGGTTACTCTGTGGTATATGGAGATGATCCAGGCAAGTTGACATGATCGCACTTCAGCTCTATCATTGTGCAAAGTCCATGAAGCCCCTTGTTTTACTGGGGAACTAGGAGCAATTAAGCAGTTTAGATGATGGCTAGAATGCAGGCGGTGAAAACCTTAAGGCATGTACAACTGAACACAGATACAAGCTCACTTTAGAGCTTATTCTGTGATGCTGGTGGCAGTAAAGATACTTCTCCATCACCATTGTACCCTCACAGTGCTGTCCAGCAGAACTGTTCTGGGTGGCTCAAGGCCGTCCGTGACCTTGTTGATTCTCCTGGACCTCTGAGTGGCCTTCAGTACCATTAACCATGGTATCCTTCTGGACCAGCTGTCCAGGATGGGAACTGAAGACATTGTGCTTCAGTGGTTTTGCTCCTATTTGGTTGGTCATTTTCAGAAGGTGGTGCTGAGGCTCTGCTCCATGGCAGGTACGCTAGGATATTCTGCAGGCTCTGTCTAGTCCCTCATGTTGTTGAACATATACGTAAAACAGCTGAATGAGGGCATCCCAGGGTTTGGGGCAAAGTGTCAGCAGTACACAGATGACACCCAACTCTTGTTTATCCTTTTCATCAAACTCAGGTGAAGCTGTGGAAGTGCTGAACTGCTGTCTAGGATCAGTAATGGATTGGATGGGGGCTGATAAACTGAAGCTCAGTCAGGACAAGACAGAGGTGCTGTTGGTAGTAGTTTGTCTGACCTGAGATGTAGTAGTCAGCCTGTTTTGGATAGGTTTGCACTCACCCTGAAATACCGGATTCACATAGTGTTTTTAGACCTGGCCTTGTCTTTGGAGGCATTTCACCACCTGATGCTGGTGTGCCAGCTGCAACTCCTCTTGGACAGAGATAGCCTGACTGTGGGTATCGATGCCTTGGTAACATCTTGTTTGGATTATTGTATCGTGTCGTACACGGGGCTGTTTTCGAAGATTGTTCAGAAACTGCAGCTAGTGCATAATACAGCAGCTGAATTGCTAACTGGGACTGGGAGTGCAGAAAATATTTCACTAGTTCTGAAACTGCTACACTGGCTCCTGGTTTGTTTCCAAGCACAATGCTGGTTTTATCCTTTAAAGCTTCCCACCCCAGGGGTGGGGAGGTTGCATTGTGTTGCAGTTTTGCAGCCATTCTATCAAGTTGCAGCAGAGAGATGGAAAGTAGGGCCATTCCATCAGCCCAGTTCAGTTCCATCAGGTTTCTCTTCTTCCTGAGCGGTTTCCAGCTGGATATTATAACTACTGTTTAAGAATCAGTGTCTGAGTTTGCTTTTTTCCTCTTGTGACATATCTCTTAGATTGCTGTGTACAGGAACTGCCTTGTTTTTATTGATCATATCTAAGCAGCTCTGGGACTCTTTTTGGCTGAAGAATGGGTTAAAAATAATGTAAATAAATAAACAGCTTGGAACTTGGATACCTAAAAGATCACATCTCCCCCATAAACCTGCCCAGTTAAGATTATCCTCCAAGGCCCTTCTCCAGCTCCCTTGCCATCAGAGATAAGGCGAATGATGGCCAGAGATAGGATCTTCTCAGTTGTGGAGCCCTGCCTCTGGAATTCCCTCCCTAGGGAGGGTCACCTGGCACCATCCTTGTTTTCTTGTTAACACCTTTTTATTTGCTCTGGCCTTTTAAGATCTGTTTACATTTTTATGCTGGAACTTTTATTTGGCCACTGCTTGTTTTCTTCATTTTATTTTATTGTGGGTTTTGATATTTGTGTTTAAATTATTTTATGTAAGCATCTCTGGGACTTTTAGCTGAAGAGTGGCTAATAAATTACTTAGATATCCCCCACCCCCAGTCCTCAGTGACATGCACACGCTAGTTCCGACGTGCCTGTTCATCTCAGTCACTGCTAACCTCTTCCTCATTTTGCAAACCCTGATACTACATTGAAATATTTAAAAATGTTAGTTGATGCATTTTCTCCTAACTTCGATAATATATGGAGATTACCTGGATTAGGTTTTCTAGTTGTGAAATTTGAAATACTTCCATGTCTTCTTTCTAGTCCACCTCTGTTGGTGGCCCCCGTGATCTGAATCAGTTTCACCATTTTGCCACCATATCCTGCTCTAAAAATTTGGTGGAAAGTGACTCCCTGTGTAATGTGAGAAGGAGAAAGAAGTGGCTTTTATGGTAGTGCCCAAATGGAGATGCTTCCACACTAGGCAAGTCACTTTTTGCTGAAGGTTTCAGCCCTTTCTTCTCTCCCTGAGTGCTCACCCAGAGTTGAATGCCATAACTCTGTCCCATCTTCAGGCTGCTGTTTGGATCCCATAAAAGCATGTTCCCTTTTTGGCTTTAACACCTGCTCCCTCAACATAGACTTCCCATCAGTTTAAATCCTGTGTGTCCTGTCATCACAACTTTGGCTTTCAGAAGAATTTTCCTTTACCAGTCACCACCAAATCCTGCCACTTAATCTACTTTATCTATCCCCCCCCCCACAGCCCCCTCTCTCCGTCGCCTTTGTTTGGTCCATCTGTTGTGTTCTCTCTCTTTTATCTCTGGGTTCATGGGCCTGTCTGTTCATCTATCTGGCCTGCCTTTTGGCTTTAACTCTGTTTCTGTTAGGTCTTCTGTGCTGAGATATACAGTTGAAGTAACCCTAACTAGAGAGACTTCCCTTTTGCACGACGTGCAGCTCCTGCATTGCACATTTGGCAGGGAGTGAGGTCCTTTGCATATGAGAAAGGTGTGCCCTGTTACTGTTCTCTTGCAATTTATACCTCCCCTCCCCCCCAACCCCCCTGTTCCATGCCTTTTTCTCAGACATTTTTCCAGTATGCACAGCTGGTCTCGCTGTAGCTGGTTCTTCAGTTTCACAGTCAATCCCTTTACAGCAGCTGTACCATCCCTGGCAGCCCAGCTCTCTAATCTAGCCCTGTCTGCCTGCCAAGCGCTACATCTTTCGCCTTGCTGATGAAAGACTCTCAATTACTGACAGAGTGGCTGTGCTTTTCCTTTGTTTGCAGTCGAGTGGAGCTGCTCCCCCACCTTTTCCCCACCACTGGGCGAAGTGGTGATCGACAAGCTGAAAAACCTATGTATCACCATCCATGGCCTCGTCTCGGTGAGTGACTTACTGTGCTGTGTGCTGAGCCACAAGGCTACTTCAGGGCATGACCCCAACCGACCCTCCACCCCAGTCTTTTTGTTCTAAGTCACCAAAATGCAAGACCACTTTACATTGACCCTCTGCTCACCTCACAGCTGGCATCAGAGAATGTCCAAAGGCTGTCACCATCTGCTTTTCGTAAGGAATGCACCCATTTCAGGGATCAGTATATTCTCACACACCACAATGGTTAATGGTAAGGGGCCATGTTAGCATACTGAAACATTTGTGGCCTGTGTGACACCTAATGGATAGAATTTGCCAGGCAACAAGATGCACCACTCACTCTGTGCCCTTGACTACAAACTTGAACAGGGGATTCAGAACCCCAGATTCTATTTCAGGTAAGTGTGCTTAATTTGTAACTTGTTACAAAATAGTAATAAACATTTTGTCTCACTTCCTGGTATAGAGATAAGTGTAGTCAAAGCTAACTTTACTGGTGAATCTGGAAGCAGCTGAAGTGGACCAATGGTGTGGAGTAGTAGCAGCAATAGGTCAGGAGCCAGAGTTTGCCAAAGGTATGGAGGGGAGAAAGGAGGTAGCAACCTCATCCAGACCCTGCTTGTGCGTGTAGTGTGAGAAAGTGGTGTGTTTGAAAGAGAACATACGATCAGCAGAGACATGTCATTCATCTCTTTCTGCATTGTACCACCTGAAACTGAAGGGAGAGAACCAAAAGTTTGAATGCTCCTTCCATGTGAAAAACAACCTCCATGCAATACTAGTTTGTCAGGGAAAAGGGTTTTAGCTTAGGCTTCTCTTGGCCTACTTGCCTGGAAGTAGCTCTTACTTGCCACAGAAAAGTGTCTATGTGCATGTCCGGCCATGAGGAATGTTGTGGACAGGCTACTGGGACAAATTATACGGTATTGCAGATCATGGTGAATATTTCACCTATAGTTCTGAAAACGAAATGCCCTAGGCTGTCCTTGCGCATAAAGGAGAATTCATGTATTCTTAATTTTTGTGAACTGCCCAGAGAGCTTTGGCTATTGGGTGGTATAGAAATGTAATTAGGTAGGTAGGTAGGTGGATGGATGAGATAAAAATTAGGGCTGAGTAGAAATTGCTTCCCTCCTTCTGTGTTCGTTTTCATGAGTGTTGACATTCGGTTCTCATTTATGATAATTTTTGGCTCTTCTGAACACATTAATGGTTTCTGGGCTGTTCTACTGGTGCCATTTTCTTTCCTCTTTCTTGCCTTCACAGCCCTTGTCCTCATTTACCTATGTTTTCATTTAATCTTATCAGCTGTGGCTATCTTTATTTATTTATTTATTTGATTGTTACATTTATATCCCACTTCTTTCCTCTGGCAAGGTGGCTTGATGGCCCTCCTCCTCTCCATTTTATCCTCACAACAGCCCTATGAGGTAGGTGAGGCTGAGAGTCAGTGACTGGCCCCAAGTCACCCAGGGAGCTTCATGGCTGAGTGGGGACTAGAACCCGGATCTCCCGAGTCCCAGTCCAACATTCTAACCACTACGCCACACTGGCTGTCATGATGTTGTCAGTGACACGACAGTGTTATGCCTAAGATGATGACATCGCTGATACTCATAACAAAACCACATGAGCCACCACGCTGTTCGAGTTAAACTACACTGTGGATAAATGAGGCTGTGAAGGTGAAGAAGGAAAATTGCACCAAGAAGCAACAGCTGCCAGAAGAATAAAAGGGTGCAAACCAGCAATGAACCAGTACAGGGTGTTTTTCAGTAATCTGTTTTGCTGTGTCGAATGTGTTATTGGAGGTGAGTATCAAAATTAGAGATCATTCAGCGCAGCCCTAATAAAAACATTTTTATTGGGTGTGTGTGGAATTGGGCTGCAATTGCCATTTCTTCATGAAATATGAAGTACTAAGTGACAGGAGTCATTCATGGTTTTCAGTGTATGCTTTGCATGGGAAGGCATGGGTATCCCCAGGCAGAAATCTCAGTGCCCTGAAGACCGGAGGAAAACTTTATTCACTGAGCCATGTGTTTCCCTTCTCTGTGCCATTTCCACCCATTGGTGCTCCTTCCCACAGCCCCACCCCAAGCTAATCAATCAGAATCTGGTTCTCCCACCACCTGCAAAGATCCAACCCTCTCCACCAGCTCCATGGCTAATTGGAGCTGGGAATCAGTGACTCTGCTGTAGCCCTTGAGTGTATGGAGGTCATAGGCTGACTGGGGCCTGCCCCCCATGCCTACTGTTTTCTCTCTCTGGGAACTGCAGGACCCACGCTGCCTGTCAGCTGTCCTCTCCCCATGGTGTGGTGCCCAGTTTCCAAGAGCTCAAACCGGAGCTGGTCTTCAGAGCTCACAGCATGGTGGCAAGTTGTACATGAAGGGGATGGGGCTGTGATATACAGGAGGCCATGATTTTGAAACAAATGGCCTGTAGGTCTTGTCTGCTTCCATTCTCTCCTAAGGAGGCTTAGATTCAGTACATTATATGCAATGGAAATGGTTGCTTGTGAAGCCAACTGTGTGACACCAGTGAGTTGTCAAACAGCTGACATGGTTCAGTTGGCTGTGGCTATTGATTTTGACCGTACGTTTGAAAACAACACACACTGCAAACGTGAAACTGCTAAACATAATCAAATTGGTGTTTTGAATTTAAGATTTCTGGGTAAGGATTGGAGGCCACTGGCATTGCTTTGCTTTGCTGTGGAGAACTGGGTCCCATTCTTTTTGTTTCAGGGCAATGATGTGCATCCAGGAATTGAATGCAGAACGAAGCATTTGGAATATGCTTTGGCAAGGTTAAGAGGCAACATAGGATTCAGGGTGGATTTCATATTGATGTCCTAGGAATCTGCTGGCCATTCAGAAAGTTAATCTGGACTCAGATTAAGTCTGAATCGGTTTGCTAGGCAGTTTTGATGGAGTGACCTTATTGCTTTGCACTGCAGGCTGGAGGTCTCACTCTGCTGCAATCTTCAGATCAACCCGACCGCATCTCCGGTGTGTAATACAAAGTGGAGTTTCAGCCGGGAATATCCCATACGTGGCAGGAGGGCCACAGAATGGTTGGGTGCCTCTGGGTCTTACACACAGCACTGACATCACAGCAGGGCCCAGAGACGTCTGAGGAGTTGCAGGGCTACCTGGGGCCCTAATTTGGATTCATTTTGAATCAGATATGGTGCCAACTCCAGATTGCCTGGAATCCAATCAGAAATTAATCTGCAGGAGATGAACTCCAAAATCTGGCAAACTATCTGGATTGTTCCAGATTTCATCAGCAACTTTAGTCTGGACTCCTAACAGAAGAGAAATTGAAGAGTTGTTAGCCCATAAAAACCCTGCAAGATGGTGATGACCTGTGCTGCTTTTGCAAGATCCCTTTAGGTCAGAGAGGCCCACAGGTAGTGTTGCACCACACCTTCCCTGCCTTCCTTTCAGCAGTAGCATATTATTGAGAATAACTGATTATTCTATTACGGGAAAGGGAAACTGAAGCCACTCTTGTGTGGTTGCTGAGTTATAGGTTGCTTTCTAGCTTCAGCTTACTCTTTATTCTTTGCCCTTTCCCCACAGGGTACAGCTTACTATGTCCAAGTATCTGCCTACAACATGAAGGGCTGGGGACCTCCACAGACTTCAGTACCACCCTTTGCTATTCCGTCGAGTAAGTGTGAACATCAGGGAGCATCATGTACACATCTTGGTGTTGCTGCCTTAATGCTCCTTTACTGGCCTCAAGGGTCAGATACTCATCTTCTAGAGCTTGGTGGATGCTCAGCAGACTGTATGTGTATACATATAAAAAAAACCCCAAAAATGTATTGGAGCGCTTTGAAGACTAAGCAAGAGTTTGGATACATGATGTTCTGCTGTTTATGTGTGTTGCTATTCATAAAACAACTGGAGGGAGTGGCTATTGCAGCTTCCAGTGTTCAGGGCTTTTCAGCACAGCTTCTACATTATCAGTTGATATCACTACTAGCCCTATCAGTCCTTACAGATCAAAATTTGTGAGTTCTACTGTTGGGGCAGCCATTGTCTTTTTAGCCAACAATGCCCCTGGGAACAACACTGCATCATGACATCGTGCTACTCCCATTCATGCATTCTACAGTGCAGGGGCAGTCAATGGGCTGCTGGCTGGAGCTCCACCACTGCTTTAAGTGGTGGCAACACTTGTTTTGTTTGTTGAAAAGGAAGAAAATCTAAAGGAAATTATCTGCAGCTCGTATCATATAGAGAAGTCCCCCACCTCTGAAAATGCATCAAATTCACCTCTAACCCCGATAAAAGTGGCACAAATGTTACTGCAAAGGTGTGGGGAGAAGAGTGTCAGGTGAAGAAATCCAGCATCTTGAGAATCCCAATATTCATTAAAGGGGGGGGGGGTGTCCAGATTACATTTATGTTCAATACACACTATGCAACAAAGCAGAATTCAATGAAAGCTGAAAGAAAGAAAAAGTAATTATATTATTCCCTACTCAATGCAATTCATTTGTGGAACCCCTGTCTATTATTTATTTATTGCATTTATATCCCACCTTTTTTCCTCTTGCAAGGAACCCAACGCAGCTTACATTATCCTCCTCCTCTCCACTTTATCCTCACAACAACAACAACCCTGTGAGGTAGGTTGGGCTGAGAGCCTGTGATTGGCCCAAAGTCACCCAGTGAGCTTCCACTGCCAAGTGGGGATGAGAACCCGGATCTCCTGGCTCCCAGTCCAGCACTTTCACCACTACACCACACTGGCTCCCACTGCAGCCAAGACAGCTTTCCATTCATTTTGCAGCAGATAAGGCAAGCCAGGGCTGTTGCAGATAATGGCGGTGCTATGTACAATTCAGAAAAGGATGTAAATTGTGATCTTTACTGAAGGAGCAGTTAGGTGGGTGACCACATGTGAGAAGGCTTTCTCTGCACCTTTGGAACAAGTTGCCATCAGAGGTCCGTCATGCTCCGTCATTGCAGGCTTTTAGGAAGGCCTTGAAAATGTATTGTTTTACTGTGGCCTTCTCTTGATATGATTGCTGTTGTTGCTGTTGTTTTTGGTTTTATTGTTGGCTTTTATTGTTGCTTTTTATTGGTATTTTATTGGTATTTTATTGTGTTTATGTTTTTATTAATTTTACTATTTTAATTGTTTTGTGTATTTTATTGCTGTGAGCCACCAAGGGAGGGCTTCTGCCCTGAAAGGTGGCCAAGAAATGTTTTAAATTAATTAATTAATTAAAACCTTCATGGCCAGTACCGCTCTGTCATGAGATCTACCCCATCTGTGTTCCCTCATCCTTCCCTGCTGGTTGCCACATTCAGGACCCAGAAGGGCAATACCTTTAAAGAGAATCCATGTGGCCTATACACTGCAACCACATTAGACGTTGCTTGGGAGTTAAGCGCAATGGATTGTGCCCTTCAGCTTAGGGCTACGTAATATTGTACGAAGCTGTAATGCCCAGCCTGATTTAGAAAATAACTTATTGCTTGCTCTCACATTTTAAAGAAAACATTTCTCCCCTAAATAAAAATAACCAACGTTTCTCGCGTAAAAGTATGAGGCACCTCCCTGGGTGTTTTTAAAAGCACCTAAAAATAGCACCAGGCCTCCGCCAAAATTAACAGAGCTGATCTTTCCATGGAAAACAGCAGCATGGGGGAGTGTATAAACCAATTAATGTAAAGTTAATGTAAAAGAGCTGTTCCCCACACACTTGCCTGTGCTGTTCAGTAGCTCTGCCACCTCGTAACTAAGAAGCACAGGGAAGAGGTCCTGTTTATTTATTTGTCTAGGTGAGTTTGCCTCTCACCGTTGGTCTGAAGAAACCTCTGCCCAGTTGAAGGCCAAGCAGCAGGAGTGAGGCTGTGGAAACAGTGGAAAGAGCTACAACAGACATGACCTTGTTTTTACTGCGATTTGTCATCTCCTCCTACTGGCGGCAGCTGTTAAATTCCATCATCCTCACAAGCAGTTCCCACCAGTGGTTACTGCTCTTGGGCTATTGCCTCTGTGTCGCCTAAAATTATTTGCACCTCTTAAGCTCGAACTAGTGTCCTGTGATGTGAAACTAGGAGGAGTCATAGGGCTATCTGTATTTCCGTACTTCCACAGTTGTGGTGTGCAAGAAGAGTGTCAGGTGAAGAAATCCAGCATCTTGAGAATCCCAATATTCATTAAAAAGGGGGTGGGGGTCCAGATTTTCTTGCCTCCTCCACGGCTAGCAGATGCATAGTAATTCATAAAACATAAGCAAATATACTGAAAATTTCTTGTGGTGCTTCCAGATCTTGATCTTGGAATTGTTGTCGATCACAAGCTGAATATGAGCCAACAATGTGATGTGGCTGCAAAAAAGGCCAATGCTATTTTGGGCTGCATTCATAGAAGCATCGCTTCCAAATCCCGGGAAATACTAGTTCCCCTCTACTCAGCACTGGTTAGGCCTCATCTGGAGTACTGTGTCCAGTTCTGGGCACCACACTTTAAGAAGGATGCAGACAAACTGGAGAGGGTTCAAAGGAGGGCAACAAAGATGATCAGGGGACTGGAAACAAAGCCCTATGAAGAGAGACTGAAAGAACTGGGCATGTTTAGCCTTGAGAAGAGAAGAGTGAGGGGAGATATGATAGCACTCTTCAAGTACTTGAAAGGTTGTCACAGAGAAGAAGGCCAGGATCTCTTCTTGATCATCCCAGAGTGCAGGACACGGAATAATGGGCTCAAGTTACAGGAAGCCAGATTCCGGCTGAACATCAGGAAAAACTTCCTGAGTGTCAGAGCAATACGACAATGGAACCAATTACCTGGGGAGGTGGTGGGCTCTCCCACACTGGAGGCGTTCAAGACGAGGCTGGACAGCCATCTGTCAGGGATGCTCTGACTTGGATTCCTGCATTGAGCAGGGGGTTGGACTCGATGGCCTTGTAGGCCCCTTCCAACCCTACTATTCTATGATTCTATGATTCTAGATGAGGTTTTTATCATGCCATTGTGTTGCGCCGTTCATGGAATGTTATGAGGGGCAGTCCAACCATCATCTTCCACTCATAGCCCACCCATTACTGCATCCTCCTTACCACAGAAAATCCATTAAGGAAAAAGATGGAATTGCTGCAAAATGCCTTCTAACTGGCAGCACTAGGTGTCCTCTATCTGGAAACACCTTTAACTAGTATAACTTACTTGATTTTCCCTGCCATAGAAAGTGGGAATTTGTACAGTGCAGAATTCGGATTTTTAAAGCAAAGTTTACAGAAAATCCTGGTCATACTGCAGACATAACCTAAGGCAGTAGTCTTCCATATTTGCAAAACCAGGATCTTTTTAACACCAAACGGCAATATGGGACTGACTTTTACTGCAGCCTGGCCCCAGTGGTCATGCTAGCTGGGGAGGATGGGAGTTGTAGTCCAACATATCTGGAGGGCACAGTGTTGGGGAACTGTTTTACTGGGTAAACCCATCTTTCTCCTCTTTGTCCCCTGCTCAACCTGCTACTCTCTCGCTCTCCTCTTGAAAAATCTATTAGATGCTGCTGGTTTGAGCCAGTTTAAAGAAGAATTTGATCCAGTTGCAGGTCTGGTCTGCAAACTGAAAACCACTGGTCTAAGAGTAAGGCTTTCAAATCATGACCCATCTTCACCTACCCATCAACTCTGAGGATTGCTAGCTAGCTTTAGTGCCAGTAAGTTGTTTATGTTTGAATAAGGGTCTGGACAGAACAAAATAGTTCTATGGCATACTGTATTTTTGGCCTTGGGAATGAAACAGCTATGAGGGCAGAAAATGCATTGTGAAGGATTAGAAGGCACCTGGTCAGAAACTCTTAACTGCTTGTAGTGCTGTTGCTCTATTTCTTTGATCGTCTTCCCACTTCAGACTGGAGAGAATATGATGGGCGGGCACCACGGCGAAGAGGCCAAGCTGAAGCTTTGGACCACCTCCTGAACCAGGTGAAGACAGTGCACCAGCACTGTGTCTGTCATGGTGAGTCTCACTTCATGACTAGAGGCAGTTGGGATACCAGTCTCTTGAGTGGTCTCTTTGAGTTTTGCTAAGAAAGGAATTATAATTGGTGGAAAGGAGAAATGGGGGCTAGATGAGGCCACAGCTAACATTTTGAATGAAAACTCTTGTTGGAACCTACAATGAATTCCTCTGCACGTGATCATGATGCTAGCTGACCAACAAAATGGTAAATGGCTTTTAAATATATCTGTATTAGGCTCCCGGTGGCTGTAAGAAAAGCACTGCGGTGTTCTTAGTCATCAGAAAGTGCATTTTGAGGAGAGACTGTGTGCTCCAAGGAGAAGGGAACAGTTGATGTTAGGAGCATTGTGGGAAACTGATTATGATGTGATCTGTTGATGGAGTGTGGGATCTGAGTTCAAATCCTAACAACATACAGGCACAGCAAGGACAAGGTGGGTAAATTGTCCTCCTGGACCAGGTGGGCAATTAATTCCTGTAGGGAGAATTCATATTATCTAAGGGTGCACACCCATCTACTACTTTTTACTTCTATCTGAATCCCTTTTGGAACAAGTGGACAGGTTGTCATATTTTTTAAATTATTTTCTGCCTTTTAGAATATAATTATTATGACATCCCTCAAAGGGTTATTAAGATGAATGCAATTAGAGTTATAATGACAATTAAAGCAATATATAACACGTTTAATTGTGCTTTACAATCTTTATCTTGTGTACATATATAATAGGCTAAAACTGGTTGTCACTTGTCTGTTAACTCTCCCTAGAGATGGAATGTTCACAACCGTTCTCCTTTCAGGAGGGAAAGCTTAGTTATAGAATGAACAGTAGAAAGAGGAAAGAAGCCTCCCTGCCTGGGGTGGGGTGTGTGTGGGGGGGGTGAGATCTAACAGACAAGGTCCCAGTAGGCAGCATGGCTGGAAAATGGAACAAAATATCCAACAGGCTGAAAAATAGCAGGCTCCTGAAAGAATAGATGTAGAGGCTTGAGGGGAAAAGAGGCGCTGACAAGCAGAAAACTGAAGAAACAAGGGTCAAGGAGAAAAGGTGCTAGGAAACCATCCCATAGAAACTAGGGACAGGAGGAGCTGTGTGCATTTGGCAAGGAGACAGGGACAGTGTGGGCCAAGGGCTCAGTGTGGAATTAATTTCATACCTTGATTTTAACTACTCAGCCAAGTCTTTGGCTGCAAGTCTTTAGTATATATAAAGAAACATTTACAAAGCTAGAGGACTGCAGTCAGTTAGTTCAGACACACTTGAAGATCTTTGTTGGGTTAACTTGGGGATACTTAATATGTACATCCTGCATCTTTTACTAGCTTGTTTCAAACCTTTCCAAGATTACCCTGGTCATGATGCAGGGCCTGTGCATGTTGTGTAACCAGGGGTGGGAGGTGAGGGGAGAAAATAGGGATGAGGTAGCAGTGATATGTATAATGGTTTGTATAATGGTTTCTGCATGCTCTTTGCCTCTTAGAATCCTGTAAGAATCAGCCACAGAGCAGAAAGCACTCTGTCTCCAAGAGCCTAAAATATCTCTTTCATCCTGGCAGCAAATTTTTAAAGACACTGAAAAGGTAAGAGGGTGGGCAAGCCTGTGCACCCCTCCTCATTCTGGTTGTGTTTCATAAATAGCAGTGAGGGGGAGGGGCCATTCTCCACTCTTCCACATCAGTGTTTCACAGGCAGTCCACAACACAACAACAACCCTGCTCTACTTTTCTTTCTTTTCCCCATTGCAATGGACAAAACCCTTCCCAAACTAGGTATTTTATCTCTTTCCAGGGGCCTGTATCTGGCATCAATATTCTATAAGGATGACAACATATTGGTGACGCATGAGGATCAGATCCCTGTGGTGGAGATAGATGATACCTACTCCTGCCTGCTCATGCAGGACTTCCTCTGGTTCACCAAGGTGACTCCTTAGTAGTGACTTTAGAGCATGTGTCATTATAGGCATGTACTTTATGACATGGTGTCAAGGTTCCCCTTATGACCAGGACGCTCTGAGTAACTCCTTAAGGATCTTTTGCCTCCTTAAGAGTCCCACCTTCCTTCTTATCAACTTCCCCTTCCCAGTAAGGTGGGGTTTCAGCTGTAGACGTGGGGTTATTGACACTCTAGACACAGGGTTTAACCCCAACAGTTTACTGGTAAATTTAAAGCTAGCAAATCACAAATGGAGGTTGCTTACCTGTAACTGTAGTTCTTCCAGTGGTCATCTGTGCATTCACACATATGGGCTCTGTACCTGTGCTGAGTCTCATTCGGGAAGCTTCTATAGCTGAGGAACGTTTTTGGCGGGAACCCTGCCCCACTGTCCACTGCGCATCTCCTGGGGGTACCCGCCCATTCCCTCAGTTCCTTGAGACCGCCTAGTGTGGCCTCAGATCCAAGGGAAACCAATCACACCCCGGTGCCAACATCGAATCCAACATTGACACCAAAGCGGGGACGGTGGGAGGGTTGTGTGAATGCACCACTCAAAGAACTACAGTTCCAGGTAAGCAACGTGCTTTTCTTCTTTGCGGTCTCTGTGCATCACACATATAGGCAGTTAACAAGCTAATTTAGCAGCAGTGGGTAGGTGTTGTATGCCAAGACTAATGACAGAACGGCTCACCCAAACACACAGTCTGAACATGCCTTGACATCAAGTTTGTAGTACTTCACAAAAGTTGACAGTTTTGATCACGTTGCTGCCCTGCATAAGTCCAACAACCGTAAGCCTTTGGTAAAAGCTGTAGACATGGCTACTCCTTGAGTAGAATGTGCTCTTATGTGAGAAGGGTGCTCCAACCCAGACAAATCATAGGCCAGGCCAATGGTTTGCATGATCCATGAAGGCAGTCTTTGGGAGGAGACAGGAGAGCCCTTCTTGGGACCACCATAACAAACGAACAGGCGTTGCATGGTCTGGAACAGCACTGTCCTGGATTTGTAAAAGGCCAATGCCCTCCTGACATCAAGAGCATGCAATTTTCTCTCTAGGTCAGAAGAAGGGTCCGAGAAGAAAGCTGGTAACAATACGGTTTGGTTGACATAGAAATTAGAGACCACTTTTGGCAGAAAGTCAATGTCAGGTCTTATGTCAATCTTGTCCTTGTGGAAAATCAGTTAGGGATGATCCACTCGTAAAGCACAGATTTCACTAACACATTGAGAGGATGTGATAGTGACCAAGAAGGCAACTTTCCACGAAAGGAGGTGAAGGTCTGTCATGGCCAGAGGTTCAAAGGGCTTCCAGAGAAGGGCATGCAAGACAACAGAGAGACTCCATTGAGGAACCAGAGTTCAAACTAGAGGTGCCAAGTTCTTTAGAACTCGCAGGAACTGACATGCAGTAGGGTGAATAAAGAGGGAAAAACCTTGAACTGACCCTCTGTAACAAGAAAGAGCCGCCAAAGAAACCCTTATGGATGAAAGTTTTAAACCTTTCTGAAACAAACTATGCAGAAAGAAAAGAATATTCTCAACCGATGCCTGAAGAGGATGGAAATATGAAGATTAGCAAAAGTCAGAAAAGACTGCAGCATAGGACTGACGGGTGGCCGGCTTCCTAGCCACATCCAGGATTGCCTGAACTCCAAGTTGAACTCAAGGAAAAGCATTCATTGCCAAATCCTCCAAGTAGTTAGTTTCAGAGTGTTGAGATCCGGGTGACTAATCCTGCCTTGGTTCCAAAAGATCAGGTCTGGAACTTGTGGAAGGTGCAGGAACTGTCTTCTTGATAGACGCAGTAGGGTTGGAAAACATGGCAGCCTTGGCCACCAAGGAGCAATTAGAATACAGTCTGTCTTGTCATGTGCTATCTTCTGCAGCAGTTTGGAGAGGAGGGGAAATGGCGGGAACAGATAAAAAAGTTCCCTTCGCCACTGTATCTGGAATGCATCGCCCAAAGACAGTTGACCAACCCCCACTCTTGTGCAGAAGTGCAGAAGAAATACGGCATTTGCTGGGGTCGTGAACAAATCCATTGTGATCCAAAATGCAAACTGACATCTGCCACTCGTGAGGCGACTGGTGCACCCGACTTAGGGCATCTGCCAAAACATTGTCTTGTCCGGCAATGTGAAGAGCAGTCAAGAGGATGGCCTGTTGAAAAATGTCCAGAGTGAGGTTTACAAGTCTGGAAGAGTGCGTTCCGCCTTGCTTCTGGATGTGCCATAAGACCGTCATATTGTTGGTCAGGATTCGTACATGTCGACCTTGAAGGTAAGGTTCGAAAGCTCGCATCGCTTTCCAAGCCACAAGAAACTCTAGGAAGTTTACATGGCACTTCTTTTCTTTTGCAGACAAGATGCCCTGAGTCTGCAGCAGATCACGGTCAGCTCCCCATCCGGAGAGAGATGCATCTGTCGTCAGGATTCATGTAGGAGATGGTTGAACAAAATGCATCGACAACACCGAGCATCCGAGGTGGAATTGACGTTTCGGAGCAACCAGTTCTGCAGTGGCTGCATCCAAAGTCTCGTCCATCGAACAACTGCAACTGTAGCCACCATGTGACCCAGTAGAACTTTAATCGTGCGGGGGGTCACCCATTGATGAAGGAAGACAGTCTCCACGAGAGTAACTAGATGATCCTGCCAGTTTTGAGGAAGGTAAGCACATGGAACTGTCAAATCTAGTAGCGCTCCTATAAACTGGAGACATTGGGTAGGTTCCAGAGTTGATTTTTCTCTGTTGACATAAAGGCCCAGCGTACCCAGAAGGTACGCTGAACCCAGAAGGTTCAGAACAATCCTGATGGCATGGGAAAGATCCCCTTTGGAGTCTGATATGAGGAGCCAGTCATCCAGGTAAGGATAAACCTCGATTCCCTGTAGTCTCAGATATGTGCACATGACCGCCATACACTTCATAAAAACCCTTGGGGTGGTCACCAGACTGAAGGGCAGGACCTGAAACATGTCGGTACTGATGATGTACTGACAGGTACCGATGGTGGGCATCTGCAATCGCTATATGAAAATACACGTCCTTCAGGTCTATGGTGGCAAACCAAATATTCTTTCAAAGAAGAGGGAGAATCGTAGCCAACATGATCATTCTGAACCTTCTGGGGTTGATAAACTTGTTCAAGTCCCTTAAGTTCATGATGGGGCGGAGGCCTCCATCCCGTTTCGGTACGGTGAAATACCGAGAAAAGAAGCCATCTTCTGGCTGGAATGGAAGGACTCTCTGGATAGCTCTTTTTCAAAGCAGGGTGGACGTCTCCAGAAGGAGGGCTTGCAACGATGGAGTAACAGGAACAGTCCCGTGGGGTGGGGGGGGGTGAAATTCTACCATGTAACCCCGAGCAATTATATCTAACACCCAGGTGTCCGATGTTATCGCCTTCCAGGTCAGCAGGAAATGTGCCAGAATGGATCTGAAGACAGGCTGACTGCGGAGGTTGGGGGCGAAAAATGTCAGGAAGTCAAAGTCGGTGCTTTGAAGATGACACAGGCCAGCCACGACCTTGACTGAACTTTGAAGAGGAAGCGGGCTGCTTTTTCTGGTGTTGGGTAGGCTGGTAGTGTTGGTATCGGTCAAGCTGCTGTTTGGTCACATATAGTTGAGGCCGAAACCACTTGCGGCTTCTGTACTGGTGCTACATGGGTTGAGGGCCCAGGCCCATCTTACAGGCAGTTGTCTTCGCTTTCTGGATAGAGTCCATTTGCTCATCCATTTTGGAGCTAAAGAGCACTTCGCCGTCAAAGAGCAAATCCTCTACTCAGGACCTGGCTCCAAGAGTCAAGCCTGCAGACCTTAGCCAAGCATGCCTCCTGAGGGCGATGGCACCAACCGTCGACTTGGCGCTACAGTCCGCCCCATGCCATGAGCTATTAATATGCTGTCTCGACAACTTGACAGCCTCAGCATGGAAGACCCCGGCAAGGTCCTTTTGGTCCTCTGGGAGGTAGGCACAAAGGGAGTCCATCTTCTCCCACAGGAATAACTGGTATCTGGCCATCATGGCCTGATAACTGGCCACATGGAGTCCCACAGCAGCCAAGGAATACATTCTCCTACCCAAAAGATCCAACCTTTTGTCCTCCCTGTCAACAGGCAACACATGAGGTTTCTGCGACCGTCCCTGCGCCGATTCCACGATGATGGAGTTGGGCTGCGAGTGTAAATACAAGAATGCTGCATCCTTCTCCTGCACCCTATAAAGGGACTCAAGGCGCTTAGACATCGGAGCCATGGAAGATAGATGGAGCCTTCCAGGATTGTTGAACAGTCTGAAGAAGGGTTGGGAGGAAGGGTAGCACAACCGGTTTCAACAATTCGGTATGGATTGCGCCGATGACAGGGTCTTAGATATGCTTCTCCAGCTGCTGTACTTCAATGCCCAAAGAATGGGCCATCCTACTGATTTCCTCAGTAAAGTTGAATATGTCCTCTGAGGAGAGGCTCCCTCCTGGGATCCTGCTACATCATCGGAAGGTGGAATAGACAAGTATGATGATGAATCTGACTGGTAATCATCAGCTGAGTCATGATGTGAGGCTGTTCATGGCACAGGGCTCGCAGGTGGGATCAGCTATGGTTCCGACACCGGAATGGAGTGAGCCTGTTTAGGGGCCTCTAATTGGCTCTGCAGCAATGAAGAGGAACGAGGTGACATGGGTGGAGGTACAAGGAACTCATCTCTCGCAGGAGGATGAGAAACAGTTTCCAATGCCTGTGGCAGATGCCAAGGTGAGGCTGCTCCTATGTATCTGGAGCAGTCCCAGAAGTACTCTCAATTCTGAAGAGTACGCCAGTCCTCGAAATGGTAAGGCTGCTGTGGAGGGCAAGACCATTCTGAACTCCTCTCCCTAGAATGGAAGTCGAAGCAGCGATCCCCATAGGGAGAACGACACAACCCATGATGAAACCGATGCTCTCAATCCCGAGGAGGAGATGGGAGACGGCGATGTGGGGCTTCCTGCCTCGTTGGTGACTGATGATCTCCGGATGGAGAAATCTCTTGATCCGGAGAGACTGGTAGCGGAGGGGAAAAATCCAAGATTTCACCTTCAGACACCGTCAACACCAGCTTGATGGGTACTGGTGACAATATACGAACTGGTGAATCCAGCAAAGGAGGAGATTTGGAAGATTTTTCAGTAATCTTCTTTGCCTTCTGTTTTTTAAGGCCATTCGATCCCGACTTTGGAATCTTTGCCTTTTTAGTGATCTTTCTCACGACTGAGAGTCCTAAGGAGCACCCCGGAGTCAGAGGATCAGCACATTCGACGGAAGTTGTTGGGCAAGGGGGCATCAACTTGGATGAAGACATAGTCGCCTCTGCTTTGTCCTTTGCAGAAGACCCTGCAGCATTCTTTGGATCTGTAGCCAGTAACGCTCTTCTCCACAGCTCTGCCTTAAGGATGTCCAATCTGTTCTTTCGTGCCTGTTTAGTAAATGATTGGCACAGGGAGCAGGAATCGGGTAAGATGGCCTTCATCCAAACAAAAAAGGCAGAGGGAGTGAGGGTCAGTGGGGGCCAACTTACTCCCACGCTTGACACGCTTACAAAAAGGTGCCTTTGTGGCCATAAGTGACATTGCAGCCACAGTCGACAGACGGATAAACAACGAAGGAAGAAAAAGAAGTTTTTAATTTTGGGGGGGTTGGAACGACTATGAAGACAGTGGAGAACAAACAAGAATAACAAGAAAACAAGTCTTCAGCAGCAGCAGAAAGAAGGAACACTGCAATACCCTTTCAAAACAGAGAGGAGCTCCGATCAAGACTATCCACTATGGCAGTCGAAAGAGAACAGAGGAAATGGGTGGGAATCCCTAGGACATGCGCAGTGGACGGTAGGGGAGGGTTCCCGCCAAAAATGTTCCTCAGCTATAGAAGCTTCCCGAATGAGACTCAGCGCAGGCGCAGAGCCCATATGTGTGATGCACAGAGACCACGAAGAAGAACTAAAGGTATTTACACAATAGAGCTGAGTGATACAAAAGGCATTAAAAGAAAATAAAATGTGCAAAATGCAAGTTTCTTTACCCTAGTTGTTCTTAAGACTTTTCTAGGCTGCTTCTTCCTGCTCACTCTTCAGACCCTGCTCTCACTTCAGGCTCTGGCTGTCTCTGTTCTTACTGGCACTCTCCCTCTCTTTATATACCCTCCTCCCTCAAAACCAAAGTACTGTTTCAAACCTGAAGAAATGAAACTTAAGTGTAGAAATGAAACTACTCCTCTCAGGGGTTACCCCCTCCCAACAGAAAACTCCAGGCCTCTAAGCCTGACCATTTTCCCCTTTTCCTCTGTAGGCCTCAAAAGTTCACACATGGATTACTGAGGACTACATGGAAAGGACTCTGATTTTAGATCGGTCAACATTTGCAACCAGACTTTCCTTCTAAATTAACATCTGTAGACACAACATTTCACCACCCCCACTCCTGCTTAAACAATGTTAGGACTGTAAACCTGATGTAGCTCCATGCAATAATCTAGGCACAAAACTGTATCTCTTTTATGTTGTATGATGTTTTAATTTTCTGTTATTTAACACTCTCATAGGTGGAAAAGCACTCTATAAATGTAAATCTAAAGACATAAAATGTGTTGTAGTCCACTGAAATATCCCACTTTGAATCTTCCCATTTATACTAATATTTTATAAACCCAATTTTGCTACTTTATTGCAGAAAATTAAAATGGAGAGAGAACCTGCATAGGACATTCTGAAAAACACTTGCCAACTGTACCTGCCTTAGAGCAGTGGACAGTTGCCAGCAAGGGTACAAACTCATTTGCGCTGTTAATTTCAAAAGATGTTGACCTCAGGTAACTCCATTTCTGGAGTACCCAAGACTGGAAAGACCTGTGAATTCTGGACCTGTATAATCGTATTGCTGTGCTTGATGTAGGTGTCATGCATGTGGGATGAAATTCTGTGGCTGCGTCAGTGTGTCACTGTCTCCCAGTCATCCTGCTCCTGTGTTCTGCAAACACGCCTCAAGATGCTGCTGGCCATCTCACAGATGCAGGTAAAAAAGGCCTCTTCCAGATATCAGGGCGCCAAAAGATGAGTGTGATCTCAGGTCGCTGCCAGCCAGATACAGAAGTCACTCATGCATCGGGCTAGCAGCTCTTCCTGTAGCATGCTCAATCCGTGGATATTATGGCCAGAGATTATTAGCTCTGAGCTTCAGTTAGATGAATCAAATGTCCTCCATACACTGAGCATCCCCGGCAACTGAATGGGATTGAAAATGTACGAGGATTTTAAGAAAGAACATGGCAATTACATTTGAAGCAGAAGCAACTGATAAAGTAAGCATGAGGTTTTTATGTATTTATTTTATTTAAAATAATGCACGCATTGTGAAGCCATTCTGTTATTGTCTCTCTGTTGCATTATTGAAAGCAAAATTGTGACCTATTATTATGTTACATTTCACACAAATTTTAACATTTTAATAGTTCAAGCTTTAATTGAACCAATGCCATTAATATATTAAAAGTTTAGTTGCATATGTTGTATAATGCATACTGCTTACTTGGGAAAATCATAGCCTCCTCGAACAGACTCTTTTTATGCCTGAAAATTGTCCTTGATTGAGTAAAGGGATATAGATCTTCCCAGAGGAAGAAACTGTACTTATTTATAACCTGCCTTTCTGCCTGACAACAGACCTCCAAGGTGGCTTTTGATAAGCAGAAATTAATGTATAGTATAACATTTCTTTATATAAAACACAGGGGACACTGATGAAGGCTCGGGGTGGGGGGCAATGATGTAAAATGTCTATTCCCTCCCATACACAATTCCCTTGTGAAAGGCTGTTCAGCACTGGTGGCATTGTGAATGATGGTAGCCCCTGTGGCATTGCTGTGCTTGTTGCCTCCTTGACTGTCCTGTGTAGCCACTGTCAGATGTGGCTAAGCTTTATGCAAGCCACCACAAGTTATCCATAATGTATGTTTGCATTGGCATCCAGCAGGAAGCACAAAGGCCATTTTAGTCAGCCCTCATAATGAGGAGGAACTGTTGCTTTCATTCAGATTACGTGACAAGCAGCTTTGCTGAAGAGTTGCAGTATGTAATTATATGTCAGTTAGTTAATTGTTAAAATACCTTTTTATTGGTTGGCAGCCCTCCTTGTGTTATTATTACACAAGCTGTGCTCGTGTAATAACCCATGTTATTAAGTGGCCTTTCTTTACATAGAGCAAATAAGAGCTCATGTCTGGATGTCTGTATACCCAGTACCTTTTCCTTCCCCATCCCTGCATTATATAGAAGATGTGCCCTCTGAAGCCAGATACCAGTTTCCAGAAATTTGACTCCCCACCCCCACCCCTTCTTTATCTCTGTGAAGGGTCTGCTGGGAATCCAGGACCTGGGACAGGTCTTTTTTGAACCCATCAAAGACAAGCAGGGCAACATTTTGGTTGTGACCCTAAAGGAGGTGAAGACGAACCAGACCTTTGAAAGTGTCCGCTGGGTCCCTCTCTCAAAGCTGCAGACAAGCCGCAAGTCCATCTCATCCCCAGAAGAACCTACAGCTCTGGATGTGCTGCTGATGACCATGCAGGTGGCTGGTTATGGTTTCTTAATGAAGAAGAAAAGGCCCTCCCTTATTATTGAGGAAGAGCCATTCGTCAGTGGCAGAGCGAATACTGTGCATGGAGAACGTCCCAGGTTCAAACCTGGGCATCTCTAGTTAAAAGGATCTCAGGAAGGAGGACTGGAAAGGACTCCTGCCTCAAAGCCACTGCTAACTGGGGGTAGAGAATACTGGGCTCGGTAGACCAGTGGTCTGGCAGTATAAGGCAGCCTGGTGTTGATATTATTCATTTTCATATTCCAGGTTGGAGCCTTGGCATTGATAATGGATTCTGGGGCTAAGCCCTGGTGAGACTTGACTCATTTTAAGCTCTGTTCAGGAGTGCAGAAATTGAGCTTCTGCCAATTCACAGCAGACAGTGTTGTGTTCTTTATTGCTTCATTTTTACTCAAGGTACTTGGTACTTTGCAGAAGCAAAGTAAGAACTGGTTTCCCAGTTGTCATACGTTTTCCTGCTAGGGATTCAGATAACCCTTGTCAAGGCATTTGCCCTTCTTCCTTGCAGTAGCAGTTGTTTTCCCAGCCTGTTAGCAGGTCTTAGCAAAGGATCTCTTCCGTGAGTGCCCAGCCTTTCTGCCTCTTCTTGACCCCTCTAGTTGTTTCTCTCTCCTTTCACTTCCTTTCACTCAGCCAAGTGTCTCCAGCAACAAAAGGCACTCCAGCACCTGTACAAGGGGCTATTGAAACTGCTTATTCAAAGCCATTGCCAGGATTAGCAAAGGCCAAACCACTAAAGGGCCAGTTCAACGCTGTCTCTGTTCCTGGAGATTGCAGCACCAGTCTGGATATCTGACAACAACAGTCTCCTTTGTAAGATTTCCGGTGCCTCCCGCCCGTGCCAGTCTGTCTCCTGGGGCTTTTGGTCCTGGTTGGAACCTGGAAGCTGCAGACAAAATAGCTAAGCTGAACTTTTAATTCAAGCCACACAAAATGTTCAGTTTGACCTGCTTATTTTATCCCACCACTGTTTAACCCTTCCTGGCTTGGACTCTCTTACAGCAGCTTCTGGTCACCTTAGCCTTGCTGTAGGGGCGCTCCCTCTCCCTCTCTGTTGAATTTTGTGGTATCTTTACAGCTAGATTTACAGGGGGGAAAAGAGCTGCCATTTGTATGGACATTTTTTCTCCCTCAGGACAAGCTGGCTTACCACCAGCGAAGCAGCCAGGCTCTGCCCCCTGGTCTGTATTTGGGTTACCTGAAGCTCTGCAGTGCCGTTGACCAGATCCGAGTATTGGTGCCTGAACAATTACCCAACATCTTATGTCACATGAAGATACGGAGCAATCCAAACATCTCCAGGTAGGGCTTTCAAACCAGGCTTGTGCATAAATAGGTCTTTATAGACAACCATGGTTATCTTCATTAACTTCTTTAATCCACTATCTCCCTTCTTGGTCTATAACTGTCAGGAGGTTAAGGTGAGTGAGATCCCTTGCAAGTTTGGCTATGGCAACATAGACAAAGTCAGGAGAGGCAGATTAGAGAGTCTGCAGGCAACACAGACACACAGCTGAGCAGGCAGGTTTGCAAGCAACTTGAGCAGCAGGTGAGGTTAAGTGCAGATGTGTCCAGGGATCTGCTGAATTGCTCATGCAATGATGTTAAATTTGCTAGATAAAGGAAAAGGCTTATTTTCTACACAGAGACCAGTTGGCTGTATGTTAATCATCTTACAGCAGCTCCAGGTGGTATAATCAGACCTCAGACTGCAATAGTGTGATATTTATATGTCCCTCATTTGGTCCGCCGGCTCAGGGCCACAGAAATGGGACTTCATGGCTCCAATATGAGAGTCTTGTGCCCTGTGTGCCAAGAGTCTTGTTAGTAGTCCAAACAAGGGCTTCCTTTTCATCACTCAGGAGCGGTGTATGCAGTTTATTCTTTGTCCCAATCCCTTCCAAGTAAAAAAGAAAGTGAGGTTTCATATCAAAAATGCGTAATTGCACCATGCCAAGTGCCCTGCTGACATCCAAGCAGTGCGGGCTGCTTTAAACATTACACATTTCCTACGTGAAAGTACTTCCATCAGAGGTGTGAAAATACACACTGGCAGGCACAGCCGATCATGCGCACACACTCATCTTGATTTTCAGGCACTTATTACACAGAAGTCTTTTGTGCATTCATCATCGCTTTGTCTCCTTTTCAAGGGAGGAATGGGAGTGGCTCCAAAATCTGGCTAGAATGGAGGAGCCCATTCCCGCAGAGCAAGACCTAGAGACCACCTCGACTCTCTTGCTTCAGGAGCTCCAAGGGGCGGTCAAAGAACTGATGCAACTGGTCAACATCCCATTGCATGAGGTAGATTCTAGGTGGGGTTGTATTTTGGGTGCTGGGAGAAAGAGGCACTGAAGACTTTGTAACATATGCAGTGGGGCATATCTGCAGTGGCACCAGTTTACTTTCCCTCACAATTCTACTTCAAATCGTTAAGATTAAGCCAGGGCGCAGACTGATGTTCTTTATAAGCAGAAATTATGTAGCCAAGGGTGAGCAGCCCAGCATTGAAATCATTCCTATTCTGGGGCAGGTTCTGCTCACAGCCACAATGGAACCTGTCTGCAGTGCAGACATGGACAGGTCTTGCTGAAGCAGTAGTGCAGACTGTAAGATGTGGATGCACCTCAAGAGATATTAGCTAATATAGATCTGTATCTAGTTTGCTTGGTGTGATCAGTCAAGAGAAGCCCACGAGATATGCTGCTTGGGGTGAATGGTTTTTTTTTCTAAGCTAAAAGGTCATAAAAATTCTTAGTATTTGATGCTTATTCAATCCTATCAGATGAGGAAGAGTCTGACAAAGCAGTGGAAGTGAACATGTTGTTTACGCCGCCACACTTAGTGTATTTGCTTCTTAAGTGGGTAAAGCCCCTTTCTTACTTTGCCAAAGTCTAGTAACAGCGTCTTTACGTAGTAGTGGAAAAGGTCCAAAGGATGTCTACAAGCTACCTCTATAAAAGGCTGCAAAAAGGGTGGTTTAACACCAATCATTTCCACCTCAACAGGTGTTAACAGGTGGGAATTGAATGGAATTAAGTTGTCTAAAGCAGGGGTCCCCAACCCCTGGGCCGCGGACCGGTACTGATCCGTGGCCTGTTAGGAACCGGGCCATATAGCAGGAGGTGAGCATAGGGGTGTGCGAAACCCCCTTATCTTGGGTCCATGGGGGTCCACGGGGGGGAGAGTCGATCCGTCCCTCCCCCCCGGAATCCTTGCCGGCCCCAGCTGGCTCTGCTCTGTGGCAGGTCCGCAGAGCTGCCGGCCGGCTCCGGCCGCTGGCGGACTTCCGGCCGCTGGGACGCAAATGGGGTCCGCGTAGCAGATGCCGTTTGCGTCCCTGTCCTTCGCAGTAATAGGCTATGTAAGTTTTTACGTAGCCTATTACTGCAAAGAACACAGATGCAAATGGACCCCCCTGGTCCGTGGAAAAATTTGTCATCCACAAAACCGATCCCTGGTGCCAAAAATGTTGGGGACCACTGGTCTAAAGGATTCTAGTATATGATGGACTCAACAGCCAATACTCAATGGAAGACCTAGATTTTGTAGCGCATCCAAAGAATGTTAACTGTGCTGAATATCATGGATGTGGACTCCTTTACACAATCTAATTATCACTTATGGCAATTGCAAATATCAGTCTGTGTTGAGAAATCTTAATATCACCTATACATTTTCAACTGCTTGGTAGGACAAAGACAGGTACAGGTTAAGACTGGTATAACCATAATAATAAAACATTGACTTCTTATGTTTGAATTCTCCAGGCCAAAGATTTCCGTCTATACAGTCAGGAAGTTCTGGACTTCGGAGGACAGGTCTCCTTTCTCCTGCTTCTGCCTCCATCTGATGATGTTTGCACTGCCCCTGGCCAGAACAATCCTTACACACCTCGTTCTGGCTTTCTCACACTCCCTCTTCAGATCTTTGAGCTAGGTGAGAACTGCTGCACAAGAACATTTTGAGGCATTCAGACTTCATTCTGTCATCCTCTGCTTCTTGCTGCCTCTCTGCAAGGGACTGTTATCCTTGAACCCTTGAGGAGTTTCTTAAAAGAGAATGAAGTTGTGATATGAAGGGGATCACCCACTAGAACAGGGCTGGGCAACCTGTTAGGCTCAGCCTAATTTCAAGAGCCCTCTTCAAGCAATCTGTTCAAGCTAGAAAGAGCGATCTGTCCATTCGCTGACAGCTGAATGGGTGGGGAACAAAGGAGAGAGAGGGAGAGAAAGGAAGGGGGTGGCAGAAAGAGAGAGAAAAGGATTGGTTCTACCTACTTCTGGCTCCAGCCCCACCACCACCATGCGGCCCACAAGACAGATTACCCTCAAAGGAATGTGACATTTGATCAAAAATAGATTTCCCACTTCTGTTCTAGAGTTTATAAAGGGACATAATACATTTTACCTCCTGGTTTCATAACTCAGGAAAGGTTCCTCCTGTGCAAGCACCAAGTCATTGCTGACTCCTAGAGGGACGCCGCTTTCGCTGGCGTTTTCATGGCAGACTGTAGCGGGGTGGTTTGCCATTGCCTTCTCCAGTCGTGACTCCCTTTCCCCCAGCAAGCTGGGTACTCATTTTACCGACCTCGGAAGAATGGAAAGCTGAGTCGACCTGAGCCGGCTACCCAAGACCCAGCTTCCGCTGGGATCAAACTCAACCTGGGAGAAAAAAAGAGATGGAAAGCCAATCTTTCTAAGAGCAAAATCAGGAAGGGAAATCCCAAACCGGGACAAACGCTTGTGAAGATTTGAGATTTGGAGGGACACAGAGCGTGTCTCCAAAAAATTATGCATTTCTCTCCAGGATCTCCATATAAGGAAAGCACTGAAGGGGGGAATTTTTGTGACTGACAGGTCTAGCTTCTAATCACAGTAAATGGTTTTACCAGGGCTCTCCAATCCCACTGCTTTGAGGGAGGGATGTAATATATTGCAGCTGTTTTGCTAGTTCTCTCTTAGGAGCAGGAATGTTAAAAGAAATTTGGTGCAGTCTGTGGGGCCTGGGATAGTAGCACTGAGTAATTGCTTGGAAAATGCTGGATGTTCAAGTCCTTCTGTCTCTGCCACTTTATGCTTCACACCCATCATCCACCCCTGTCCTATTGCACTTTCTTTGACTTTGGTGCCAATTCAGCAGAAAACAAGGACATCTTAAACTGTTTTTCATTCATCGTAACTCCCTAGCCCCTGCATCTATCCTTCTGAAATGTTGCTGGTTTCTTGCTGATCCCCTCAGAAGGGACAATTATCCTTGCAAATTTCATCCAATTCTGCCAAGAAATAAAGTTACAGGTAGTTTCCTTTTTAAAAAAATCAAAATTTAAAGGCACATAGCATAAAACCCATACACCTATTCATCTGTCGCTTAGTGGTTAAGACGCTGAACTGCAGACCGGAAGGGCAGCAGGACAGCAGTTCAAGACCTGAGTGCCGCGTGACGGAGTGAGCTCCCGTCTTCAGCCCCAGCTCCTGCCAACCTAGCAGTTTGAAAGCAAGAAATTGCAAGTAGATAAATAGGTACCGCTTCGGTGGGAAAGGTAACAGCGTTCCGTGCACCTCGGTGTTCAGTCATGCCGGCCACATGACCACGGAAGCGTCTTCGGACAGCGCTGGCTCTTCGGCTTAGAAATGGAGATGAGCACCACACCCTAGAGTCGGACACGACTGGTTGGGGACACCTTTACCTTTTTAATCCCCCTTATTACTGTGTCTGCAAATTTCATCCAATTCTGACGAACAGAAAAAGGGTATAGCCAATTGTTGATTTCCAATGATAATCAATGGGAAGCATGAAGGTTTGGATTTCCAAAACAAAATTTGGATTTCTGAATCAAGATTCAGATCTGAGTCAAAGTGAGGGGGCACCAAATCAATCCAAGCTGAATTGGGCTGTTTTCCAAACCACCAAATATTTGGCTACGAACCCAATCTTGTGGTCAGTACACACCTCTAGTTAGCAGCCAAAAGACACACACTGGCTGTATAGCAGGGGTAGGCAACCTTTTGGGGCACATTTGACGTTTTGGAAAAGGGTCCTGGGCACCACCACAAATTGCTGTAGCCGTAAAATCTTGGAAACACACCCTTCTCTGGATTCTGACTTTTCTTGCCCCCTCTTCTGTGGATTCTCTTTTCTTGCACGCACGCACACCCTGGTTAAAGACAATGGAGTGATATCACTCCACTTACTTCAATAGAGGTGGGGGAAAGCAACCTCATGTGCACATTTGGGGGGGTGTCTTGGCATTGGTGACCCCTACTGTATAGGATAACATTTGTAGTTGGCCATTTTTCCTCACATACCATGAACTGAGAAAGTGGAGAGGTTTGTGTGTATAGAAGAAAGCATTCTAATTAACTGCAGTATGTGTTTAGAGCAATGCGTCCATAGTGCTGCATTAATCTTGGTCTTCTGTTATTGTTAATTCCCACCTTTTTCACTTGGTTTTCAACCTATGCACCTTCTTTCTCAGCAGAACATTACCAAATACATCAGCAGTCTTTAATGTCCTATTGTATTATTCTCTTTGCCATCTTTTTGCTGCTTTAGTCAAATATGCACTCTATAAACAAATAAGGCATCCCTTATTATGGGGTAGCTTTCAGTATAGTATGCTTGCAGCCAAATATTTAGAATTAACTCAGCTTGTCATTATTTCTTGGTTTTGTAGTATGTACTTAGAAGAGTCCCATTCTGTATATGTGTGTGTATTTCACTGAATCAACAAAAAATGTATCAGGGAGATGATAGCAGATTCATCAAGTTAATTAGTGTATTGAGCTTCAAAGCTGTGCCATTACCAGTAAACTCTTCTCTTGCCAGGGAATACTGTCTGGAATGGAGAATGGCCGACTGGTCATGAGATCACTGTCTATTGGTTGGCTAAATGCAGCAGTGAGCTTTTCACTTAATGTAGCAGCAGTTCTGTTGGCAATGATGAGATCTCCTTCTGTGATGCCCCCTGCTGACATTTGACCTCCTCCCCTCTTTGTTTTCCAGTTCATTTTTTCACTTATGACCATGAGTTCATTAGTCAGTATTGCCAAGTGTCTGCACTCTTGGAGCTAGAGTCACTTCTCTCTCAACAAAGCCTCAGGGAGGCCTTCTCAGACTCAGAACTAACTACTGCTAAGCAGAGGCATCAGCAAGTTCAGGACTATATGCAGGTATGTGGCAGAGGGTGAGCGGACAATGCTGTGCGTGCAGTGCTGAGCGTGATGCTAGGATAAGAGATCAGTTGCTTGTGTCCTGTATAACCAGCTATTTATATGGCTAATCTTACTTCCAATGGCTGTACATGGAAAGATGCCTGGCACGTGCCTCCTGCACAAACCAGATCTGCCCCCTGTCCTGGCAGTTTGGGTGCAGAGGGTAATGAGTACGTCACAAGGAGGCATGAGGGAATTAAAATGGTTGTTTTCTTAAAAAACGAGTCTTCCTCTGTTATGGGCTTGGGGCGTGTCTTTGCAGAATCCTGAATTCAGTTAAATCCTAGAAGTACGAAGTGATGATTACAGGAGGAGCTGTGAGAATTGATGCAATCCTAGGAGGAGCCTTGTATTTAAAACATAACCAGTAAATGAACCCTAGCCCGCTGGATTGATAGTACAGCACCCTAGGAATCTAATTTGTTTAGCAGCAGCCTGGGGTGAACGGGAACAACCAGTCACAATATAAAGGGTTTCAGATGACCCTCCATGTGTTCAAGGAATGCATGAGGTAGGCTGCAAAGGCTAGCCCAGCAGCCATGCCCCCGGCCATCTGCAAGTTTGGTGTATGTGAGAATGGGCTCTATGCACATACCAACTTACTCCATGAGAGTGGGGATCCTGTTTGGGCCCAGATATTCCATTGTGTGAAGGACCTCCATGAGCATATGTCAGTATGTGCGTAGAGCCCCTTCTCATGTGCAGTGGCTGGGGCACAGGGCTAGTCTGCACTGCACTGCAGCCCTCCTAATGATACTTTCTCTGTGCCAAGAAATAAGAGAAGCTGATTCTGTGTCTTTGTTTTCAACAGCAAATGGAGGAGATTTGGCGGGAAATGCGTTGGATGATGGATGCCCTGCAGCATGCACGGTATAAGCAGCCATCTTGCGGCATCCCACTTTTGTGGTTCATTGAGGAATCTAGCGCTACACTGAAGGAGAAAACTCAGTCAACCTCTTCCCACATGGACTTCCTTCCCTCGCCTACCCCATCTCCTGAAACAAGCCGCAAGCTCAACTCTGGTGGGTTTTCATTGTTTTTCTGTGAGAGTATCTGTGGTTGTGGGAAAGACTGAAGGCAAAAGGAGAAGGGGACGACAGAGGATGAGATGGCTAGATAGCATCACCGATGCAATGAATATGGACTTGAGCACGCTCCGGGAGAGAGCGTAGGACAGGAAGGCCTGGCGTGCTGTGGTCCATGGGGTCACGAAGAGTCGGACATGACTGAACGACTGAACAACAACAATCTGTGGTTGATATAGTCCCCTGCCCTAGTCCAATCTTTTGCCCTAAAACAGGATATCCAGTCTGAAGCATCCCTAATAGCTGTCTGTCCAACTTTTTCTGGAATCTCCCAGTAAGAACATTCTGCCATCATATCTCTCTTCTTGAGTTGCTCAGATTCTTTCAAATGTTTTTTCAGCGTTTAATCCAGTTTTCCCTAACCCAGTGTGCTTCAGATGTTTTGGACTGCAACTCCCAGCATTGTTGACCATTGGCCTTGCTGTCTGGGACTTATGGGGAGCTGGAAGTCCAAAACATTGGGAGAAAGGCTGGCTCTGTTTCACTGAACAAACATGTTCAGGAGAACTCTGTTTATCACATTTGGGATCAACAGGGGGCTCTCCAGAAACATCTAGGAGCATAACAGTCTCCAACCCAGTGGAAAACATAAGTCTTGGCAGCCACATGCTCCCCCAACCTTATTTTCCTGTTACCCCACCTCTGCAGGCAAGCAGAGCAATATGCTAGGCATCATTCGTTTTGGGCCCGGGGGCTGCTCAGAGGATGGGGCAGGATGCCTCCACAGGATGCCACTGGTAGTGGTTCTTGTCATATCCAATAAGCGAGGCGGAGCAAGATACAAAACCCTTAGCTAACAGTATAGCTAGCGAGGACTGAAGAACTAGCAGCTATGCCTAGGCCTACACAGTCTCTCTATTTCTACTTTCTCTTTCCTTTTACAGGCTTCCTTCCTTCAGCTGAGTATACTCCCAGCTCTCTTAAAGATACAATGCCTATATAATCAACACAGTTTGCCTAGAGCAGGGATACACAACTCAAATTACTCTGAGGACCACTTTTATGTGTGTATTAATTCCTCAGGGCTGCATTATTGCACAGAACAAAAGCATTTTCTTCACATTTTAACCCAGTTTTTTGCTTCTTTTTAGCTGACTCTGTTAATCCTTTTTCTGAACTCCATCTGTATTATACCTTTTTTATCGGTCTCTTTTTATACTGTTAATGCCTCATCTTCTGATCTTAGGGAAAAGCTGTAGCTCAGTGGTAGAACGCACGCGTTGCATGCCAAAGTTCCCAGGTTCCGTTCCTGGAATTTCCAGGTAAGGCTGGGAAAGACTCCAGCCCAAAAGCCTAGAGAGCTGCTGCTAGTCAGTATAGATGGCAGCGAGCTAGATGAACCAATGGTCTGATGTGGCAAAAAAGCAGCTTCCTGTGCTCCTGTCTCCTCTTCTCCTTGTTGAATCTGGCAACAGCATGTAAGCGTTCACTTTCCCTGCAGCCGACACACTAAGGGTCTTTCCATATGTTACACAGCAGCAAACCTGAGTTTGCAACTAACAGGGAGCTATAAGTCAACTTCAGCTGTCCGATTAATGTACCTCAATGATATGTTTTCAAAACAAGTGTTTGTCTCATTCACACATTGCTTTTTTAGATGTACGCTTTAAAATATTTTATGTACACCACAACTATACTGTGTAAATTGGGCTTGAAGGAGAATCAGGTGTATAGTGGCTGTGCAGCATGACTGATTACAAGCTAGAAAAAGCAGCACCAGCTCTACTGCATACCTCCACATTCAGGGAGAGACGTAACACATAAATGCAGGCATTATCCCACTCCCATTGCTGATAGGTCTATGAAGACTGCAGATATTCCTACAAAGAAATGGAGCCAGGCTCCAAATCCACATCTGGAATGCGCCCAAAGCTACAAATACTCAAAGAGGGGGCTACAATTGATCAATGGGTGTTAAGTTGTGCAGGCCTGCCCAATAGTGCTATTGGAAGGGTAGCAGAGGACTAATAAGCAGTATAAGGAGAAAGTTAAATAGGGCAACATCCCACAAAGCCCATGTTGGGTGTAGCACCCAGATGCTTCCTTGTATACTTTTTAATGACTGTAGAATAGAAAGTCCATACACATACCTGATGGAGAAATTATAGCTCTTGCAATAATTAAAAAATGTTGACCATTTTAAGATATGATCATTGCATTTTACTCTGCTTCCCTTGGATGTATCTGCTTCGTTGTTTTTCTATGAAAGCAATATCCTTTTTTTTTCCCTTAAGCATTGCATGTAAAGCTGCAGGCCCTGCTGACACTTAAGTTATCTGGACCAAGTTATCTTTGCCACCACGAACATTTTAATAAGAACATTTCTGTTGTTAGCCTTAATGAGGCCTTCCAGATATCCTGCCAACACAACTTTGTAAACTGTTGTAATTTCTTACTTTGTAATCTTAAAAACGATCTCACGTACCTTTTGGCAAATACTTGTTAATAATAATACATAGACTATAAGTCCCCGTTGTACACGTATCTTTTCCAGAAAAATTAGGAAGATATCTCCAGTCTGTTGCAGGATTATGTGATAGAAACATGTTCCAGGCAAATATAGTTGGGAATGGACAGACTGAAGAATTGCGCACGAACCGGAGTGGGTTTTTGCCAGGAGTAGGATAAGAGTGCTTTAATATACATGATGTCTAGGGATACCGATTACTGGGTTCCCTTGCATCCCTTTTGGTTCTTGGTTCCTTTAAAATGTGCTGATGAGGAATGTCAGACAAGAATCTGCAGTGGGGAACTAAGACCAAATGGAACCTTTCAGGTTCCTTAAGTGTGCTGTACAGGGCTTTCCTGGATGCAGGTTTGGAGTGGGGAGGATGCAGAAGTATGTGTTACCCTGGATCCCTGACTAAATCGAGTAAAAAATAAAAGATGGAGGTGGGAATGAGCAACAGGGAGGAAGGGTAGGGAGTGAGCAAAGCTAACTTAGGAGGGAGCTGTGTCACAAACACACAGCTGTTTAATGCCTTGGTCTGAGGGAAGAATTTTTCCTTTGGATCGAAAGAGGGGCACGGCGATTACAGGTACTGTTTGGTTTTCCTGCTATGGGTGTCTTATGCAAAAGTGCAGAGTAGGTCCCTAATCTTAAAGGACACTAATGTCCATTAACTAATGTGTGCTAATGTGGTGGCAGTTTCTTAGGTGTGGATCTCTCCTTGGTAGGTCTCTAGGCCAATTAAACAGGTGCATCTTGAATGGCTTACATTAGGAACCTGGTAAAAAGTGAGACATCTGCTTATTCTGGAGACTGTGCTCCCCTTATCTTACAAGCACAAGTCACTCCTTTGACAGATGCTAAAGCAGGATAGTTAGTACACACTGCAACTTCCTTACCTTGTATGCCCTTTTCCAAATTCGGAGTGTTTTAAAGACAAGGTGCTAGGGATATGCTTAAAATGGCATTGAGGCTGAGCCTCTTGGTAACAATAAGGAAGTAACCTTTTATCTTATTCTTGCAGATTCACATGGAATCTCAGATGAGGAGGGTTCATCAGAAGTATTCTTAGCTACAGACAGTGACTATGACTCCAGCAGGGCCCAAAGCCCCAGAGAACTTGACCTTGTTTACTCCTCTTCAGGACTTGAATGCTGTAGTAGAAGAAATCCCCGCCCTTTGCGGGACAGTGCCCCTGATGTCCTACAGAGTCATGAGCTAAAGACACCCCCAATTCCTCCAGAGGAGCCTCGGCCTCCCGCAGAGCTCTACGATAGTGACTTCGTGCCCCCTAGCCGGCAAATAGAGCTGCTGCGCATCACAGAGAAGAGGCAGGCCTACTGTGTCCGCACCAGCAGCCTGGATTTCCCTAAACCCTTCTGCCATGGAGCCAGAAAGTCTTGCCCTGGCTCAGTTGACAGCTCCCCAACAGAAAGCAGGACTGCAGGCCATTGCAGCCCTGTGAGATTTGGGACAGATTCGGCATTCAGCCCCAAGCATGGCTGGCTCACGGAGAGCTCTGAGCCTGTCTTTCGGACACGCTCAGTGGAGTGGACTCGCACCTTCCAAGAGACACCTGAGCCAGGACATGTAGCAAACCGGGGCAAGTCACCAGGCTCCTTCATCTTACATGTGTACCCTCAGTATGAAACAGGGCTCTCCAAAGAGACCAGTGTCAAGGTATCAGTAAAAACAGAATTCTGTTAATCACTTCAAATGATCTTAGGATGCATCCAGATAGCTCCTTTGCACTCTTCCTTCTGCCCTTGAAGAAGGAATTGAGGGGAGAAAACAAAGAAGCAATGTTGTAATGGTGGATATCTTTTTGTCAGATTCTTAGTTTGACACCTGCCAGGTGCACAATACAGCCTGTGTTGCTACATAATGGTCAATGATGGGGGACATACACAGGATGAAGTTGTGGGGGCAATGTGGCCTGTAGACATTGCATATTGGAGGCACCCTGAGACTCCTCGCAAACATAAAATTCCTGCCTCCAACACCTTATTGGCTAATAGATGCACCTAGTGACCTCTTCCAAAGCAGAAAATTTTGTGTTTATTTTCCATTGTAAAAAACAATGACCATTTCCACATCAGTTAAATTCAATCCTTGTGCTTCCCCAAACCATTTGAATGTAGTTTATGATACTGTAAATTTTGATCATGCCTTCCTTCATATTTATTATGATATTCTTAACTAAGGGTTTCATGATGTATAAATACAGTCAGATTTTCAACTGCAATAAACTGGGGACAGAGAGCTATGCTCTGGATTAGAACATGTTACGGTAAGTATAGTGTAGCCTTCAGGATGTAGGAATATGAGCACACCAGGAAACAGTTGACAGAATGATAGAATCAAATGTCTAATCTTCTCACACCACATCATTTTATTGGTTCAGATTGTGGACCAATAAACCTCACTGTCATAGCTATTACGAAGACTACGTCATGGTCACTGGAGCAAGGAGTTTTGTGAAGATTCCAATCTAGTTTGGGGACTAAATGTGGGGAGTTAATTTACATTGCTTTGGCCCCACAAACCAGACCCCCTTTCCTCTGACCATTCTCTCTAAACACAGGGCATCCTTTCTGTTGTATTCTATTCCAATCCTTATAGCCCAGGGACTACTCACCAGAATAGGATAAAAGGGGAGGATGGCAAATTACATCCACTCCCGGATTACATTTGTTAGCATAAGGGGGAATGTAGTATCAATGCTGGCCTTCAGTCTGGCTTCACAGGGGCTACTTTGGGGGCAGTTAGATCAAATGAGTGATCTAGGTAGAATAATCTAGAGGCAATCTTTATTGGGGGGGGGTATTATCCTCCAGATCCCAAATGGAAGGCAGTCATATCCCCTATATCATTCTTGACTGTCGTGGCCGTGATTTGCATGCATCCTAAGCTTGACCCAAACCTTAGAAAGCCAAACCTGACCTCCCACTATTGAGTGATGTGTCCTGCTGATTGCCAAGGCATTGTTCCTTGAAAGCAGGGAAGATCTCCATCTCTGCTGCTCCCTCAATCTGTTGCCACTGAGTTAGAAGCAGGAAAGGATGACCTAGTTTACTGATGTCTTGAAATTCTCCAAGGCTGCTTGCATGTCATCAAGTCCAGTCCTTATTTCCCACTAGTTATGTTACCAAAAAGAGTTATCAGACTCTTGTGCCACATCAGTGGAACATCTTCCATATTTTGTTCTTTTTGACATTGCAAAGTCCTTTTGCTATTTGTTGAGAAGGCCTGTGGATAGCAATACCACATGCTGATCTCAAACTGAATCTAGGACAGCCCTCCAGATTCCATCAGGCTTGTGTTCAATGCTTTTGGACTGTATTCTTGACAACAGCTTATCCTTTATAGGACATTCTTTGCAACTGGAGAAAGGTTAGGAAAGAAAAATTAGTTTCTCGGTAGTTGGGTTAATTCTCCAGAAAAAGCCAACTTATTTGGGTATACCTCATCTTTGTGAGTCTTTCCTCTTTCTTTAACGTACCTCTGTTTCTGTACAGCTGCACATCACCAACAACATGTCGGCAGAAGACGTGGTGAAGCTGGTGGTGCAGGAAATGAATGAAGTCTCACGTGATGTCCTGGGAAATTCAGATTCTTTCTGCTACAGTGAAGAACAATTGGGCCACTTTGGACTAGTGTTTGTGTCCGATGACGTTGAGCGGTGGCTTCCAAATGACTTCCTGCCCCTTTCGCTCCAAAAGGCTTGGCCTGATGGGAGGTTCTATGTTCGGATCAAAGAGACTTCCCCTCTCTTGTTTCAGTATGGACCAGCAACAACTGTATGAGAGAAGGGGAGTGGAGGGGGGAAAGTGAGAAACATCCAACTTCCAGTGAGCAGACAGCTCATCACCAATGCTTCCTTCTTGAAAAGACACTTTTGCGCCAGACACCATGGGCTGTAATAGGAGCATACTGGGCAGTGTGTTGCTTTTGTGTGTGCGTGCGTGCGTATGTGTGTGTTTTATTTTAACCAAAGAGATAACAAGACTTGGTTGTAATGACTACAAGAAGTGAGGGTGGAGTCCAGGAGCCTTTAAGATAATGGAATTAAATTTTTGAAAGACACTTTCAGCAAGGAGAAGAGCTGGTTAGGGGTAAAGAAGCAATACATAATTATATATTTTTTCATTTTGAATGTTGAAGAAGGGAAAGAGGGAAGGAGAAAAGGGGTGTATTAGTAAAGGAAAAGCCCACCAAAATTCTGACTGGAGTGTCTAGGAGGCGGGAAAGGGGCACAGGAAGCTCTTAAAAAAGTCATGTCCTGTTATCTGTTCTTGTTTCACTGTACCTGGAGAAATAGGAAATTGCACATAGTTATTTGAACAATCTCTTTTCCTTTTCTTAATTCCACCCTAGGTATTCACAACACAAAATTTTGCAACAGATGTCCAAACTGTGTAGAAAATAAAGTCCTTTCTCTCCCAGGTGTAGAGAGACAACTCTTTACCTCTTGGGTAAAACCTTCTCTCAGTAGGAAGACCAAACCAACCTTGGACCTCACCAGGAGGAGGAACTCCCTGCCATCCCAGACCAAGCCAATTTGGGGTCCAGAAACATATTTTTTGGAAGAGCTCCTGAGAATTGTGCATTCCTTTAAACCCACCTCATTATTTTTCTTTTCAGCTGTTCTGCCTTCCCCTTCCCTCTACCTAGGCATGAGAAATAGGTCTCGGGAACCTCTTCACCAAGCGCCCTTCTCCTACAGACCCAGTCAGTGTGGGGAAGCAATGACTGCCTTTTCCATCTCCCATGGGCAGTTGAAGATTGTGAGTGAAGCAGCTGTCAGATCATATGTTACCCCTTCAAGTAAGCAGGAGCAGCACTGAGCAGGAGCCATTACCATAACACCCACATGGCTACTCTTACCTTGGTGGCTGGTCGTCTCCTGCACACCCTGTGCCTGAGAAGCAGAAAAGCATCCCAGCAGAGATCACCCAAAGTTGGCCCAAGAAACTGAGGTCCAATGCAAGCTTCTCACCCTCACTTTGAGAAAGGTGGGATCCAAGCTTTGATACCAAAATCACGAAGACCCTCTCTTCTTTTCCCTTCTGCTCAATCCTACTGGCTGCAACTGAGAGGTCAGATTCGCCTCAAACAGCTGCAGAGGCTCTTGATTCTGTATGTATTGTTCAATCCCAAGCATAGAATCTCTGGGAAAGAGGAAATGATGGAAGGCTCAGTTTCCAACAAGGACCACTTAAGTTCCTTTGGGAGGCGACATGGGAAGACTATTCCTAATCTCTCAGGATAGTAGGCTAAGCTGGAGTTCTTTGGCGAGTAAAATACTCCCCCCACAAATGCAGAAAATGCTACTTCCTTTTCAGTAGCTCAAGTTCCAGCTTCATGTATCTGCATCTTGCTCCAGAAACAGGGGCAAACTCCATCCTAATAAAGTGAATCCTGTTGGACCACCCCCTGCCCTAGCAGAGAGTGGGATACACCCAACCGCTAAAAACATCCTAAGCATGAGCATAGGGGCCTACAACAGGGTTGTAATTCATAACCTTTGAAGAATTTAATCAGCTGTGCGCACTGAGAAAACCTTCAATTCACATCAAAGGAAAGAGGGTGAAGCCCAATCTAACACCAAACATCACAGATTGTCCCCAGCTGAGCTGTTCTACACTTTTAGTCAAAACTATGTGTACATTCAAGCTTTCTGAGGAAAAGAGGAGATCTATGGAGGAAGAACCCTCAACTCACAGGGGTATCCAATCTGTTATTTCTTCCGGCCAAAGCAGCTATTATTTCTTTCTCAGATTTTTTCCCCCCATATAGTTCAGCCAGGATGGTCTAATCCCTTCAAAAGAAGTACTGTTCCCAAGCTAGCTAATAAATACTAGACAAGGTATAAGGAGCTCAAGTAGGGCATCCCCGCTGACACACACCAATATTTCAGTTTTCTTTTCCAACTGACATTCAATACTCCATGACTACTGAGCATGGTCAGTTTTTTTTAGTGTTTTTGCCAACTTGGTTTTTTTTTTTAACTTCAGCAAACCTTGGGGATCCCCCAAACATGTTGATACCGCCCTCTTGCTTTTCAGTCGCCCCATTTTGGCTCCATTCCTGTTGGCACTGACCACCTAAGTTTGGTATTAGAGTGACATTATGAAACACTGAGGGTGGTATTTGCAGATGGTCTCCCATCCAGGCAGTGATCAGACCCAGACTTGCTTAGCTTCAGCAAAATGACTGCATCCTATGCCTTCAACCATATCTTAAAACTAATTCTCTATTTGCCAGAGCAGTTTATCTTTGGGAAGAAGAACTCACTGCTGCAGAACCAGAGAAATCCCAGAATATATAGGGTGAGCTTAGGAAGATCTCCCCCACAGCCACCATGCTGATGATTCTTCCATAGATGCTGTTCAACTTGGGGCATAAGCAATTATCTCCAATGTAGTCCCACAGACCCAGTCAGTGTGGGGAACCAATGATTGCCTTTTTCCATCTCTCATAGGGGCAGCTGAAAATTGTAAGTGAAGCAGCTGTCAGATCAGCCAATGTAGTGGACTGGGCTTCCCTTGAAGCTATCCTAACTGAGAAGAATTAAGAAAAAAAACAACCCTCCATATGGCTAAGAAGGAAGAACATTAGCCCACGCAACAGCAGTCATTTCAGAGCTCCAAACTCAGGGAATGTAAAAACTTCACCTCCAAACCAAGAAAAGGAAATGTATGCATATCTTGACACGCAATATACAACAACCAAAAAAGTCAAAGGTATGCCAGTGTCTCCACAACTTCAAAGTAATAAAATATCAAGCACAAAATTAATTTAAACCATGGGTGCATTCCCCAATTATTTAAAAACCACAACACAAAAATCAAAGTCGGTACAATACAGTGTAACAGGTTCTCATAGAGCCCAGCACAAGCTACACAGGGATGAAAAAAATCAATATATAGCCCATAAGATGAGAATGATGGCTTAGTAGTTCATATCACTCCTTGCTGAATGCTCATGGAATTAGTGAACAGAATACTCAATCTCAAAACAAAGCCAAACACATTTCAGCCTATGTGGCCTTCCTCAGTGTCTTAAATCAAAACAAATATTTTAAAAAACTAATCCATTAATATACAATATTTACAAATTAATATATTCCTCACTAAGACATAAAAATCTACCTCACCAGACTGAATCCAGATGCCACTTATACAATTCTTAATGTGCAGACTAGCTCTCCAATTTTGGGGTGTATCACTATCAACAGTGCTCTGTAAGAAATAGTATTTAGAACAAAAGTGCCCTAGTTTAAAAAAAATATTTTATCCAAGATGGTTTGTAATATATCAAGCCTTACTGTGTTGCACACCTGATAAAGAAGTTAATCAGAATCCAAACTGCTATTGCTGAAAGTGCTCTGTATTCTGAAGGAACTTACATTTAACTTTTAATCTTAACTGTATAACTTATAAATATAACCATGGCAAGAAATGTATTTTACTGAACAAGCATCCATTCAATATCCTCATTGAGTCCTTGGGTATAAATCCATCTAGCCTCCTGTTTTCTAAGTTGTATACTGCACCTTGTACCTTTTCAAGGCACCAAAATTGTAATGAGTCTGCATCATGTTGTTGTTCAATAAAATGTTTTACCACTGGTGCATATACTTTTCTAGTTCTGATGTAGCTTTTATGTTCCCCTGTCCTGATTTTGATTTTCCTAGCGGTCATGCCAATGTACAACAATAAGCATGGACATTGAACAGCATATATATAACTCTACACACATTAAAGTTGAAAAATTCTTTAAGGCGATAGTCTCTATTGTCTTTGGGATTACTAAAGGATCTTAAATTGACACAGTTATTGCAGATACTACAATTTCAGCATTTGAATTGTCCTACACTGGTGGTGATGGTATTAGTGATGAATCCCATTCCTGCATGAACTAAGATGTGTTTCAAATTGGATGCCCATTTGTATGTATTAGTGAGAAATATATTAATTTGTAAATACTGTATATTAATGGATTAGCTTTTAAAAATATTTTTTTTCCGCATCTGGCTTTGTTTTGAGATCGCGTATTTTCTTCTGTTCGCCAATCCCATGAGCATCCAACAAGGAGTGATATGAGCTACTAACCCATCATTCTCATCTTATGGACTATATATTGATTTTTTTCATTCCCATGTAGCCTGTGCTGGGCTCTATGAGAACCTGTAAAAGTTACACCCCTAAACATGCCAGCAAAAGAAAGAACCCACCTGCTTCCTCAAGCCAGCCTTCATCCCATGGAGGAGCAAAGAAATATAATTCTGCTTGCTACCAATTCCCCCTTCTAGCAAATGCCTGAGCACTGGAGACAGTCAGGGAAGAGTATGCACTGTCCATCGGAGCTTCATGGATTGTTTCATCGAATCTGTGAGGTGCAACTAGCCACAAACATCAAAGAGTTCTCTAAACCATTCAGCTTCTCATAGATATTCAGCCCATAGAACCAGTTCTCCTTTCCCAGCAGCAGCATTTTAATGTCTACTTAGTTCTTTTCACAGTTCCAAAAAAGAACAGAGATTTGAGTGCCATCCTTAATTTAAAAAGATTCCACAAGTTCCTAAAGAATTTATTCTGGTTTGGTTTGGTTTTGTAAATTGCCCTAGAAACATGGCTGAAGGGGCGGTGTGTATAATTCAAAATAAAACATAAATACAAGCAGCGTTTCCACATGTAAACTCTTTGGTCCATTATAGCATTGCTACAGCAGGGGTTTCTTGCCTTCTATAGAGCTTTCAGTGGCCTGCCTCCACATGCCCATCAAACTGAATCACTGGATGTTTTTGTGGTTCCTGTATGACTAGAGGCACTTTCAGTAATAAGCTTCCTCATTTGGGTTGACATTGGCTCCTGGAGAATTAACAAAAGTACTGTTAGTTCTTATTTGTCTTATTTGAGTGCCGTGCATCCTTACCTGGATGATATTCTGATCTGGCCCCTGTCCAGAGAAAGTGCCTAGGAGGATGTGTGAGCAACCATCAGACACCTGGCTTCATTATCAACATAGAAAAAAGTGCTCTTCAACTGGTACAAAGCTAGAACCAACTGGAAGTCATCTTGGGCACCCAGAGGGACTACATGTTCCTTTCCAAGGAGAGAACACTCAAGGCAGGCCATTCACTCAAAGTTCTCACCAGCAGACTTCAGGGATTTTTTCAGGTTTGGGGGAACTTGGTCTCCTGCCAGGATGTGGTAGCATGAGCAAGATTTCATGCTTGACTCCTGTAGAAGATGTTGCTCCTGTTCCAACGACAGTGGGAATTGAATCTCAGTTGCCTGGGCCTCACACTAGGTGATCTCTGCTGGGATCCTTTTCTGCTTCTCAGCCACAGAGGGAGGGAGGTGACCAGCCTCACAGGGGGGTGAGAGCAGCTGTGTGGGCATGATGGCAATGGCTCGTGTTTGGTACTGCTCCTGCTCACGTGAAGGAGTAAGAAATTACCCTGTTTGTTTCTGATGGAGGAAAGTATTTCCTATTCTGCTAGTTCTGGTCAGGGAACTCTTCCCACTAGTGACATCAAAAGTTGAACCTGTCTTCCTTCCAGGAAGAGCTACTACCTGAGATGCAGAGAATACTCTGCATTTGTAGAAGAATGAAAATGTATGGTGAGTAAAATGTTCCCTTTTTAATTTGTTTTAAAGCAAAAAAGAAATCTCGAGAAATGTGGAAGTTGACTTTGCTGTCAGAGGTGTACTACAAGGCATATGTTGTGACAACACTTTCGTTGTTAACTTTTCCTTTACTTTCCTCTCTCAGTTGCTGTTTTGTTTCTGTGATTGTGATTGGTTGCTCTTGTACTTCCAGTAGCATGATGTTTTGTTGGCCGCTAGGTCTCTTTGTTAGCTGCAACTATTATCAGAACTGTGGTCCATAGTAAAGACAGCTGTGCTGCTGAGAGTCATCCCATCTTTTCTTCTTGTGCCATGATGCCCTTTTGGTGAACATCTTCAGCCTGTGTCACTGAGAAGATAATTCTGAACTTTGAGTTCTGGAGGATATTGTTGTTTCCCTTGAAAAACAATGCTTAACTTCATACTAACAGGATTTCTACTCTGCTGTATTAGATATGATACAGATCAGAGAGAGGGAGCTGGATCTTCTTTTGCAGTATTGGAATTCAAAGCAGAAAAAACAACCCGTAGATCTTGGGCAGAAGAACCAGAAAACTAAACCAACCATAAGCATGGAAACTGAGAATCTCTTTTCCACTGAGCACGTTGGAAGTTTTTATAAAGAATGACCTCAGCCCCACAACTGGAGCATGTGTATAGAAATAACATTAATCATACCCTCTTAAATTCACACTCCGTTTATTCGTAGTTTAGTCTCCAATCCTGAAATACTCCTTTGGAAGTTTTCTCTGTGCAGAACTCCCTGCAGGATTGGTGCCATAGTGTCTGCACATGCTGCCATCTTGAGGGTTGCTTGAAGCCATCTGAATTTAAATGTTCTTTTAAACAGTGTTGCTGAGTGAACCCAATAACACAGTCATGCAGCACAAAGAGCAGAACACAACTACAGCATTTAGCCCCTACCATCACTAAATTGTACTAGCCGGATGGCTAGAGTCCTTGCACAAAAATGCTTTAAACATTACTAGGGTCACAGGTTTAGTTTTCAGAGTTAAAATTACTGTTTTCTGGCCCTCTGAACTATGGAAAGGACAGAATCCTCACTGGAGAGAACCCTGTGGGAACAAAGGTCAGAAGGTAGTTTTCAGAAGAAACTGTGTTTAGATGTTACATTTGCATCCTGCTCTTCATCTAAGCAGGTCAGAGTGCTGTTTTAGCTTCACAACAGTCCTGTGTGAAAGGTTTTGCTGAGAGATAGTGACATGTGTAAGGCCACTCAGTGAACTTCATAGGTGAGTGAATGAACTGAATCAAGGTTTTCTACATCTGAACACAAAGCTTTAGCCACTGCACCACATTAGATCTTACTATTTCATTCACTTTACACCAATTTCCTCCTAGCTCTTGAAGGAAAACAGGTTAAGGCACAGATCCACTAAATGAATTGCCTAAAGTGGCAAAGCAAATCAGTGTCAGAGCTGGGATTACAATCAGGGAGTTTCCAAATTCTGTGCTCCTTAACCCATTTAGACCCTCCCTATCATAATTTGAATGCCCTCTCATTACTAACCAGTGTGCTGACAGCCCAAAAGAGACATATGAAGCTCCCCCTGCTCCAACATGCACAGAGCCAGGCAAACTGCTTAGGGGAGAAGAAGGGGTGCTCGCTATCAGATAGTTAATAGCTATGCCTTGCTTACTCTTAGAGAAGCTTCTCTTCCCAAACAAAAGCAGCTGCTTCCTGAGTAAGCAAGGCATGACTGCTTTCAAAAAATTTAAGTGCTATGGGTGAACAGGATCTGTGGCAGCAGTAGTGCCTGCTCAGCATAAATCCTTTCCACAGGACTCCAACACAAGTACAGAGAGACTTGACTGAATGAGCTTTAAGCTACAACATACTGGTATTTTTTTGTATTTTTGGCCACACCCCTTTTTCCCCGCCCCCTTTGCCTTTGGCCCCGTCCACAACTTGAATGTGGTCCCCAAGAGCTTTTCCAAAATTGAATTTGGCCCTAGGGCTGAAAGAAGTTCCCCACCCCTGCTATGATATGTGAATAAGCTGACAGAATCTTGTGTTGACAGTGTTCAGATGTCATGTAAAACTATAACAAGATGTGAATGTGCCTAGCCTCTCCCTGGGTCCATGTGCTTCCTACTCCTCTTCCCACATGGGCAGTAGTAGTTCAGGAGCTTTCACATCCACTTTTGACTAACCACAGCTTGCCATATTGTATAACCCAGAACTGCGGTTAATCTTAAATTAGTCAACTTCATAACCCATCATTTGAAGTTGCCTTGTTTGATGCTAACATAAGATTAATCATGGTTTGCCAGGTTTGGATAATACAGTAAGCTGTGATTAATGAAAAGCAGAAGTTTCCAAACTCCTCACAGCCAGAGCAGCGCCAGAGGAAAACAGAGGGGAACCATACAAACCCAGGGGGAGGCTAGGCTCATTCACAGTTCACTAAACCATAGTTTACCACGACATCCAAATGCAGCCACTGTGTGAGCTGAAGCAGCTCAGAAAGCAAAGCAACATTAAAAAATTGCTATATAAAGAGAGATGGGAAAAAACATGTAATCCAATTCAAAAATTAATCACTGGCATTCATTGTATCAATTATTTAATCAATCAAGAAATGAAAGATCAATCACCCAGATATTTTGAATTTTCTTACCTTCTGTTAATTTTTGTATTACCATGGATAAACATCCTCAATTTCCCTGACTTCCTTGGTTCACTTCTACTTGTGGCAATGTCTAAAATCCATTTGTGGTGCACAACAGAACTTCCTTTTTTTACCATGACTTCTGGTCACCCTAATGCAGAGAGCCGCTGACTTTATCTCCCAATCATTGCAACAGCCATACTCCCTTCTCAAACTAGGCTGTGTTCAAATCTCTGTCCCCTGCAACTTATAGGTTCCAGCCAGGAACTGAGCCTTAGGGATATCTGGCTCACAGAAGTGATGGATTCTCAGTAAGAACAGAAAGAACCCGGCTGTCTTTTTGGTTTCAGTGAAGTTGCCATTGGGTGTGACCAACATCACCAGTCAATACAAATATATGCACTCCACTGTGCAGCAGCATGCTTGAGGAGGTACAATCTCATATGTGGTCTATGATCTCAGCATCTTGGTTGGGCTGTGGTATCCTGAATTGCAATAGAGCGTCGAGTCAGTGAAAGGAAGTGTCAGGTGATGTGTTCAAGCGGGGCTGCAGCAGAGGAAGGCCAGGCGCTGTCATCAGCAGAAGGATTAACAGCCCTCCCCACCCTGTTAGTTTTCGTCACCCTCCATGCTAATAATACTGGTGACAGCACTTTGGCAAATGGGAATGTCCCCAGGGGCACTAATTGGTAAGCGACTCTCTCCTTGCCTTTGCCACCTCTCAGTCTCCCACAAAAGTGTAGGTGGGGAAGAAGAAACTGCATGGAAAAAAAGTTTTAGATAATTTTCTATTTAGTAGCATGTTTCTCCAATGGAGAGTATATCAGGAAAAACAAAACAAATCAAACTGCCATTCCCCAAGATATCAAGGCTAATTGGCATATACTTCTCTTCCTCCTGAAGACCATTTTTATCTCAGATGTTATTGAGAGCGCACTCCTAAAATTGCTTCCTTGTAATATTTGTTCAGTTAATCTAAGAGTCATCCTGAATCTGTGGCAAGTGAGAAAATAAAATCCAGAACAATCAATTATACTTAACCATGGTTATTTTCTTGGGTAAGTGGAGTTCAGAGTTTCCCAGGGAAATGCATTTGGCTTGTGGATGAGAATGAAATTGTGTGGACCTACGCTATCATAATAATCCTGAGATAAGAGCTCCTAGCAATTGTATAATGTCACATATGTATCCTCCTGTTCCTTAAAAGAACTCAAAACAGCGTACATGTAGCTACTCTATTTTTCAAAGCTTACTTTGTTATTTTTAAATAAATGTGGATACACCTGATTCTATTCAGAAATAAGCAAACTAACAACCTATCCAGAAACACATGGTTTATTTTCTTGTCAGTGGGATAGGCCGTTGTGTGTAAATAGACCAGAGGATAGGCCCACTCCTACATAGCTTCCATGAACACAACAAAACTCTACAGTTCTGGAAAAATCCTGAACCCCCTAGACTTAAAAGTTCATGCTTATACTTCAGTTGCATCTCAGCAAGGAACAAAGAGCATTCTAAGACCATGAAAAGTTGATAGCTGCTGCTGCTGCGCTAACTGGCATGGACTGCACACTCTCCCATGGGATTTCAAACATATCCTCCACCACTACTCCTGTGCAAGAGTGGGTGGGGCTAGGGGTGGAGTAGGCAATGGTGGGACCAACACAATCCAGACTCAAATGCCCACAAGTTGAAAGCAGGCACTAAAAGGACATGCAAGCAAATGGCTCCACGTGATAAAAGTTTGGAGGCAAGCCATACACTACAGGGCAAGTCAAATATATGTAAATATATCCAGACTATGCTGCGTGTTTACTATGTAGGATACTGGTGCCACTTCATAGCCAGGAATACAGCTAGTAAATGACTAGTTAATAAGTGACTGACTAGCCCAACATCAGTCAGTGAATTTATGGACAGAATTCTTAAGCAGAAATAGCAGGTAAGTAATAAGAGCATGCCTCCGTGTGTATGAAGAGTACTTTCCCCTCTACCTACCTCACAGAATTAAGAAACAAGATTTGCAAAATGTTGGCATATGTCCTGCACAGATTAAGGCCCCAGCAACTCTCCCTCTAGTAGTTAAGCACTGACTCCACCTTCACTGCCAGCAAAATACAATCACAGAACATATAATTCTGTGCTCCTCTACAAACAATCCACTGCTTTCCATCCAGCAACTCTGCACAAAAATAGGGTTCCCCCCCCCACAACTCTTCAACACCCCCCCCCCGCGCTTCTTATAGGCTTGCCTACTTTCTCTTCGCCGCAACTCCCCTCAAAAAACCCCCAATGTGACCAGGATCTTACTGGAGCAGGCCAGGGTTTTGTTTTCAATACCAGAACAGAGTCCTGAAATCAGAGCAAAAGTACTTCTGAGTCTGTGAAGGGAGCCTTTCTCATACAACTGCAGTGTCTCATGCTTCCAAACACACACTGAATGTAAGGTATTCAGGAGCAGGTTGCCTCTGAATGCATACTTAGTGCCAAACTACATGTGATGTTAGTCACGATTTCAAAAATCATACTTAAACTGTCCTTTCGTATTTTGAAGAAAAAGCAACTGCAGGACCCCAATCCAGAATGTGCTCCTGATCTGGATCAGGGGCCTGCACAAGTATCCTGCAGAAAAGCACCCCCTCCCTGGCTACAATTTGCCCCCAGTTTGCAGTTAACAGCTCCTTCAAGGGCAAGTAGCAGTGTGGGAGGTGCGCCAGGAAACTAGCACATGGCCCCAAGGCTGATTGGGAGCACACTCCAGATCAGGGCTCTACAACAGCTCCCCGCATCCCCAAATATACATGGCCAGTTTAAGCATGTTTTTTAAAAATGTGTGACTAATGTCACATGTTGTTTGGCCCTTAGGATTTTCAGATTAAGCACTGAGGAAGGAACAATCCTTCCTCTCCACACACACACAAAATCATCTGCTAGTTTCCTCCCCACCCCTTCCCTCATTGTGCCATTTCTCAGAGCACAGCAGAAGACAACACTTCTTTGTTTTCTGGGAGGTACAAACCTAAACCTCATCCCCTTCATGGATCACTGCCTTGTTGTGGCGAAGGGGCTTGCGTAACTCAGTGAAGCCATAAGCTATGCCCTGCAGGGCCACCCAAGACGGACAGGTCATGGCAGAGAGTTCTGACAAAATGTGGTCCACTGGAGAAGGAAATGGCAACCCACTCCAGTATTCTTGCCAAGAAAACCCCATGGAACGTATCACAAGGCTAAAAGAGATGACGCCGGAAGATGAGCCCCTCAGGTCGGAAGGTGTCCAATACAGGAAGGCCTGGCGTGCTATGGTCCATGGGGTCACGAAGAGTCGGACACGACTGAACAACAACAACAAACCTAAACACATTTCTTTCACCCAAACTGGCCCTTTACACCCAATCCTCTTCTCCTCCTCAAACCTGTGCTGTAGCTCTAGGAGAAGTGCTAGCCAATACTGTCTGATCTGCATAATACTGAAGGCCTTTCAGAGGAAAGTTGGGGGCATGGGGTCAGCAAATACACTTAACCTAATACAGGCACTTTGCTTGCCTGGTACCACATAACCTGTGATCAACGATTTTAGTTTTGCTGTCACCATAAGTGCGGTGAACTCAGACATACAGGGCTATATATACCAATCTTACAAGTTGTCTCAAGTTTTAGCTTTAGCTGCCATCATCAGGAAGTTTGGGGTTTGGGGTTTTCACCAGGACACAGCTCTGAAAATATTGATAGTTATGGCTTAACAACTGGAAAGTAAGCATTTCCCTAGAATGCTTCCTGCTGAACTGAGAGTCACTTACAAACAGGAATAAATCTGTGGTTAACTGATGGAGATGGAGGCAACGTCGGCTTTACTCTCCCCACCCCCATTCTTTCAAAAGGAGCTGAAGAAAAGACATTTCTCTAAGACCCTCCAAATGCCACCAGCATCATTAAAACCTTAGGTAAAACTTTTCTGCGATACAAAAACTACAGGTATGCCTCTACCACAAGCAGAGCAACTTGAGTATCACTGTGCTACAAGCCTGCAATTTCCATGTTGTCTTCAAAGTTCTGGAGAAGAAGAGAGGAACATTTCATCCAATCTCCAACAACACTGCTTCCTAAAAGCAGTGGCAGTGAGTTCCAAAAATCAAATGTGTGTGTGGAAAACAATTTGCATCTTTGTTTTAATAAACTTTTCTAGTGTCCTCTAGTAGGCTTGAAAAGATTCTCAAGCAAAGTTGCAGTCGGGGAGGTGGGAAGACCTTGATGACTTTTATGGGGAGACGCACACGCACGCACACATATTAGACTTAGACTGAATAAATACAGAAGCTGAAAATACCCCCTGCACTGTTGCTTTGTGTCTCTAGCCTGCTATCCATCAGCATGAATATGCATTGCACTTGCATTTAATAAAAGAGGGAGATCTTATCAAGTACAACGCTCAAAGTGTATCACGATTGGTTCTCCATAGGACCTGGTTGTGCCTGAAATTGGGGCAGTCCTTGTAACATACCCTAGGTTGCCTCTCTGCCCATATTGTTTACCCTGTAGTGACAACCAGTAAGTTGAAACCAGTTGCTACTATTTACTAAATTTATCTGAAAGGGTCCGGGAAGAGACCAACTAATTATAGACCTCTAGATCTTAAAGAATACATTCCTGTGGGGGAGGGAGGAGAGAGTTGTTGTGAGAGAGCTCTGATTAGTTCTGCTTAAAGGCTGTATGTTTGCCAATCTCAGGTTTGTATCAATATTATGTAGCATATGTGATATTTTGTAAAGTGTAGTTTTCTACCATTCTTTAATCTGCCATCAAGACAGGAGCACATGATAGACCTATTTGTGGAGCTTTGGTGGTTGCTGCCTGCTCACAGTGCACAGACCATCTGATCCTGTTCCCTTCAGCAGAGCCTGCAATTTTGCATACTACTGCAAACTTTCTCATTTTCAAGTGCAATGCATATGCACTGAGCAATGGCTGCAAAGGTGCAGGCTCTACTTGGAACAAACAAGTCAAATGAGCCATGTGACCGGACTTTTTGTTAAGATTAGGGGACAAACAACACGTGAATAGTATTATACAAGTACTTGTATGTTTTCACTATTCTATGGTGGCAGACAATGCTTCTCCTAGCAGCAATGCACCTCCTATGGGCAGGGGCCCATGCTATACTTCCCCTCCAATTTCCCTTGGAACGATGCTACATCATCACATAATGGCATTCCAAAAGGAGTGGGGGGGGGGTGCGTGCGCACGAGAGAGAGACAGAGAGAAGTGGCAGTCCCCAGCCGCTGAGAGCAGTACTGCTGGAACCAATAAGGCCCCCACGTAGTCTCCAATTTTGCTACTTGTAAATGTGGTGTTGAAATTGGAGGGCCTTTCTGCTCAGCTCTAGGTGCAGCTCAGGAACGTAGGATGTCCTCTGCTGAGATTAACATTCAAATTGGGTATTCTGCTTGTACAGTTATTGGTAATCTACTTCTAGAAGACAAAAAGACCTATAGAGTGTCTTCACTTAACTAGGCCTGCATCCTCCTCCAGGTAGGGGAGCTTGCTAGTTTCCCATATGTGTGACTGCACAGACATAAAGAAGACAGGTTGCTTACCTGTAACTAACACTCTTCAAGTGGTCATCTGAGCAGACACACGTGTGGGATCTGTGTCTGTGTAGAGCAGCATTTGGGAAACTTCTACATAGCTTTACATAGTGCTGTAGCCTGTGCGGTCTAGCCCATGCACTATCGCTGACTCAACAGTGGGAACAGCACTTCTTTCCCTCAGTTCCTTGAAAGCGACACAAGCTCATACAGAGATGTATATGAAAAGACAACACCTGCTGTGGGAAAGGATAGCCTGTTTGTACACACAGATGATCACTCAGACAATGTCAGTTACAGTTAAGCAACCTGCCTGTCTTCTTCATTATCTCTAGGCAATTGTACATATGGGAAACTAGCAAACTCACTTACCTAGAGGAGGAATGCAGGTCCAGTCAAGTGAAGAAACCCTACCAGGTAGCCCAGCCAAATGATGTATCAGCCTTTTCCCTTGTGTCCAACGTGTAGTGCTTCACAAATGTCACTGATGTGGACCAGATAGTTGCCCTGTATAGGTCTGGAAGTGATATTCCATTTTGGTTGCCTACAGAGGAAGGGATCACACCGGTGGAATGACTTTTCAGGAAGTTGGAAGTAGCTGCCCAGCCAACTGGTAAGCCAAGGTAATTGCCTGTGTGAGCACTGTTGAGGCCTTACTTGGGTCCCTGATAGCCAATCAGGCTAGAGCCTGCCTGAAGGGAGACATTCTATGCAAATAGGCTGATAGAACTCTTTTGACATCTGAAGTGCAGAGTTCTTGGTCACCATCAGGTTGAAGTGATGGAAAACAAGAGGGAAGCACTAGGTCTTGACCGATATGAACATCAGGAACCACTTGGGAAAGAAAGGTAAAGTCTGGATGTAACAAAACCTTTATCATTGTTACATTGTATAAATCAGCCTCTCCCAACCTGGCACCCTCCAGCTGTCTTGGACCACTGGTTTTGTTGGCTGGGAATTATGGACTTTGTGGTCCAACACATCTGGAGGGTGCCAGATTAGGGGAGGCTGGTATAAATGGTCAGATCAGAAGGCAGACAACTTACTGGATCGATTTCCATGAGGAAAGGTGTCTTGAAAGAGGGGTGCAAAATTACAAAATCAAAGGTCCATAAATACAGTTAGGGCGCAATCCTACTACAATGATCATATGCCTCCAAACTCAAGAGGCTTATGGTCATCCTATGCAGGGTGGGAGGAATGGTGGTGGCAATCTTCGCCTCCCCGTTGTCTTGCCCTGCATTTCTGTTAGATGGGCTTTTTTGCTCATCTAGCGAAAGTACCTTGGAGAGGGAGGGAGGGAAGGAGGCTGGAGAGGCCTATAGCTTGTATCCTGGCCTCTACAGTCTCCTCCCCTCCCCACCCATTAAAACACCCCCTTTTCCCCCTCCCTGAGGTTGCATTCCTGACATCAGAGAGGCAGCCTGCTCAGCTCTTTCCAACCTTAGATTTGGGAATCCGAACTATCCTATGGCCCCTCAGATCCACAGGATCATCCCTTTATATTGTAGAAGCACAAAGAGTACATGAATCAATGTCAACTGATAATGGAGCACCTATCAGGTGTGAATATTCAAAATACGAACAATCATGCTCAATTATGTACTGATCATTACCAGTTGACATTGACTGTTGTACTCTTTGTGCTTATACAAAAGAAGTAATTCTATGGTCCTTTGATTTTCTAATTTTGTATCTCTATCTGAGGGACCTCTTCCCCCCATTTTATTGGCTCTTCTGAAAGAGGTGTGGTCATGGGCTCAGATCTGCATATGAGCTGATTCATATCCAACTGACGGCTCCATGTGAGAATTACCTGCTGTATCAGTGGATGCAGACTCACAAGGCCATTTAACTAAAGGGTGTGTGATGGTAATTTCTTCTAGGCTTAGAAAGGGTTGGGAATAGAATGTTGTATTGACCTGTGAATAGTGCTTCAAAGTACATTTTTGTTCATGTCTAGTTAAGGGTTTATCTTGTGAAAAGGTGGAATCAGGGATGAAGCCTCTCATAATTGTAAATGCTGCACCTATTGACAATACAGAGTAGAATTAGGTAACTACACAAAAATCGTCATGTAGTACAATCTAATATGGAGTTAACTAGGACAATGACAGTGGCATTGTAAATAAGGAAATCCAAATGCTCAAAATACGGCAATGTCTCATTTCATTATTCCTAAAGTGGGGAATATGTGGAAAAATCCTTCCTTGAACTTGACTAATTTTTCCAGTAGTTCCAAATTCACCCATAATTGCCAGCCCCAGTCCCTAGGCCTCCTTACATCAACCTACATGCAATATCAGCCAATACCAAGTGCACCCTAGTTTGCAACAGGGAAGGTCAGCATCCCCAGGCCTTGTGAGATGGTTGTTGTTCAGTCGTGTCCGACTCTTCATGACCCCATAGACCATAGCACGCCAGGCCTTCCTGTCCTCCGCTCCCTCCCGGAGTGTGCTCAAGTCCATATTCATTGCATCGGTGATGCTATCTAGCCATCTTATCCTCTGCCGTCCCCTTCTCCTTTTGCCGTCAATCTTTCCCAGCATCAGGGTCTTTTCCAGGGAGTATTCTCTTCGCATTAGGTGGCCAAAATAGTTGAGCTTCAGCTTCAGTATCTGTCCTTCCAATGAGCACTCAGGGTTGATTTCCTTTAGGATGGACTGATTTGACCTCCTTGCAGTCCAGGGGACTTGTAAGAGTCTTCTCCAGCACCACAATTTGAAAGCATCAATTCTTCGGCGCTTAGCCTTCCTTATAGTCCAGCTCTCACAGCCATACGTTGCTACTGGGAAAACCATAGCTTTGATTATATGAACCTTTGTCAGCAAGGTGATGTCTCTGCTTCTTACTATGCTGTCTAGGTTTGCCATAGCTTTCCTCCCAAGGAGCAAGCGTCTTTTAATTTCATGGCTACAGTCACCGTCTGCGGTGATCTTGGAGCCCAAGAAAGTAAAATCTGTCACTGCTTCCATTTCTTCCCCTTCTATATGCCAGGAAGTGATGGGGCCAGATGCCATGATCTTAGCTTTTTTAATGTTGAGTTTCAAACCAGCTTTTGCACTCTCCACTTTCACCCTCAACAAAAGGCTCTTTAGATCCTCTTCGCTTTCTGCCATTAGGGTGGCATCATCTGCGTATCTGAGGTTGTTGATAATTCTCCCGGCAATCTTAATTCCAACCTGGCTGATAATTCTCCCGGCAATCTTAATTCCGACCTGTGATTCATCCAACCTGTTTCTCATGATGTAATCTGCATATAAATTAAATAAGCAGGGCGACAATATACAGCCTTGTCATACTCCTTTCCCAATTTTGAACCAATCGGTTGTTCCATGTCTGGTTCTTACTGTTGCTTCTTGACCCTCGTACAGGTTTCTCAGGAGACAGGTAAGGTGGTCTGGTACTCCCATCTCTAAGAATTTGCCACAGTTTGTTGTGATCCACACAATCAAAGGCTTTAGCATAGTCAATGAAGCAGAAATAGACATTTTTCTGGAATTCTCTTGCTTTCTCCATGATCCAGCAAATGTTGGCGATTTGATCTCTAGTTCCTCTGCCTCTTCGAAACCCCGCTTGTACTTCCGGTAGTTCTCGGTTCGCATACTGCTGAAGCCTAGCTTGTAGGATTTTGAGCATAACCTTGCTGGCATGTGAAATGAGCGCAATTGTACGGTAGTTTGAACACTCTTTGGCATTGCCCTTCTTTGGAATTGGAATGTAAACTGACCTTTTCCAGTCTTGTGGCCATTGTTGAGTGTTCCAAATTTGTTGGCATATTGAGTGCAGCACTTTAACAGCATCATCTTTTAGGATCTAAATAGCTCAGCTGGAAGACTGTCATCTCCGCTAGCTTTGTTGTTAGTAATGCTTCCTCAGGCCCACTTGACTTCACTCTCGAGGATGTCCGGCTCAAGTTCAGTGACCGCACTATCATGGCTATCAGGGACATTCAGATCTTTCCTGTATAGTTCTTCTGTGTATTCTTTCCACCCTTTCTTAATCTCATCTGCTTCTGTTAGGTCCCTGCCTTCTTTGTCCTTTATCATGCCCATCTTTGCACAAAACGTTGCCTTGAGATCTCCAATTTTCTTGAAGAGATCTCTAGTCTTTCCCATTCTGTTGTTTTCTTCGATTTCTTTGCATTGTTCATTTAAGAAGGCCTTCTTGTCTCTTCTTGCTATTCTCTGGAACTCTGCATTCAGTTGGGTATATCTTCCCCTTTCTCCCTTGCTTTTCGCTTCCCTTCTTTCCTCAGCTACTTGTAAAGCCTCATCAGACAGCCACTTTGCTTTCTTGCATTCCTTTTTCTTTGGGATGGATTGAGTTGCTGCCTCCTGAACAATGTTACGGACCTCCGTCCATAGTTCCTCAGGCACTCTGTCTATCAGGTCTAATCCCTGAAATCTATTCCTCACCCCCACTGTATATTCATAAGCGATATGATTTAGGTCATACCTGAACGGGGTAGTGGTTTTCCCTACGTTCTTCAATTTAAGCCGAAGTTTTGTGATAAGCTCATGATCTGAGCCATAGTCAGCTCCAGGTCTTGTTTTTACTGACTGTATAGAGCTTCTCCATCTTTGGCTGCAAAGAACATAATCAATAAGATTTCGATATTGACCATCTGGTGATGTCCATGTGTAGGGTCGCCTCTTGTGCTGTTGGAAAAGAGTGTTTGCTATGATCAGCGTGTTCTCTTGGCAAAACTCTATTAGCCTTTGTCCTGCTTCATTTTGTACACCAAGGCCATGCTTGCCTGTTATCCCGGTGATTTCTTGACTTCCTACTTTAGCATTCCAATCCCCTATGATGAAGAGAACATCTTTTTTTGGTGTTAGTTCTACAAGGTGTTGTAGGTCTTCATAGAACTGATCAACCTCAGCTTCTTCAGCCTCAGTGGTTGGGGCATAGACTTGAATTACTGTGATGTTGAATGGTTTGCCTTGGATTCATACTGAGATCATTCTATTGTTTTTGAGATTGTACCCCAATACTGCTTTTCCCACCCTTTTATTGACTATGAGTGCTACTCCATTTCTTCTAAGGGATTCTTGCCCACAGTAGTAGACATAATGCTCACCTGAATTAAATTCGCCCATGCTTGTCCATTTTAGTTCGCTGATTCCCAAGATGTCGATGTTCAATCTTGCCATCTCATGTTTGACCACCTCCAGCTTACCTTGATTCATTGATCTGACATTCCAGGTTCCTAAACAATATTGTTCTTTACAGCATCGGACTTTCTTTTCACCACCAGACACATCCACAGCTGAGTGTCCTTTCGGCTTTGGCCCAGCTGCTTCACTCTTTCTGGTGCTACTTGGAAATTCCCTCTGCTCTTCCCCAGTATATTGGACACCTTCCGACCTGAGGGTCTCATCTTCCAGCATCATATCTTTTAGCCTTGTGATAAGTTCCATGGGGTTTTCTTGGCAAGAATACTGGAGTGGGTTGCCATTTCCTTATCCAGTGGACCACATTTTGTCAGAACTCTCCACCATGACCTGTCTGTCTTGGGTGGCCCTGCACGGCATAGCTTATGGCTTCACTGAGTTACGCAAGCCCCTTCGCCACAACAAGGCAGTGATCCATGAAGGGGAGTGTGAGATATATTCATGAAAATACCAAGAGGATACCTTTCATGGAAACTACAGGAAGTAGGAAAGGGTGGGCTTTTCTTGGTACATGGGGTGGGGGTGAAGAGTGTACACACAATGAAGGATTTGCTTGCATTAAAAACTTCTGAAAGGGAAGCAGGATTTAGATAAAGTATTTACAGAATGTATAATGAACCTATGGAATTCATTGCTACAAAATGAAATGACCACTAGCACAAATGGCTTTAAAGGAAGGATACATAAATACTTGGAGGACAGGTGTATTAGTAGCTTCTAGTTCTGAAGATAAAAAAAGCACAACCTCCATTTTTGAAGATGCTTTTTGAAGATGATAACCAGATGTTGATGTTTAACAATGGTAGATGGATATTTCCATTTTACACTACTTCTAAAGTTTATAAATGATCTGATTCACTGCTGTAGATGATAATGTGTTGCTTGATATACTGCTGGTCTGATCTCAGTATGGCACTTATTAAAAAATGAGTGAGAGTACCCAGCTACTTGCCATTATGACATTTACAAAATTAGCCAGCAAATATGCAGCTGAAGTCCTTCATTATTATACCCATACTGCAGAGGACAGGGCTACAGCTGAGAGAGTGGGGGTTATGTCAACCCTGCAAAGTAGCTTAGTGTTTTGCTGGGAGCATTGGGGAGTTATAGTGTATGACAATCCTGTCCAGTGTCATCCAGTCTCCTTGCATATTGGGGTTTTGTTTTGTTGGGAAATGTAGTGCAAGGTGAAGTTGATTGTAGCAGCAAAGCAATTAATTAAAGGTGGGAGGGGGTGAAGGGACACAGGGTAAGAATTCAGGGCTTCAGCCAGGGATGGAAAATAGTCAACCAGCCACTATTTGGTGACAGACACAGTACACCTATTGAGGAACAGCCGACCTAGCAAGTATACACAGTTCTCAGACACCACGTCTACCTAGCTCAATAGACATGATGTCCAAGCCTTTCCACTGCTATATCATAAGATCTACCAGAAATGATAAGACATATTTTCTGAGGTTAGTTATGCATGTATATACTTTGCCCTCTCAGAAATATTCCTAACACATATATATCAGAGTAAACCAGATGGCAATGACAGCTATCTAACACAATGCCTCCTCAAGAGGAATTCAGCAGGATTACTTGCACATTCAATTTCTTTTCCATGTCTACATTTACAATGTCATAACTGATTTGTTTGGGTCTAAATTGTATAGAGTTTCTGAATTGTTTCTGAATGACTTGGTCTTGCTGTCAGTGACTCAGATGAAATGAATACTAAAAAAATTGCCGGAGTGGATATCTGACTTTTCTTATCGGAGAACGAAGGCTCTTGTTTTTAGTAAAAGAACGTATCTAAATAACATTGCCTTCAATTATTCATTCAACAGGGAAGCATTGACCACGTTCACATTGAAAGACCAGCCACGATTCCGGACAATCCTGGCTTATCGTGAACAAACTGCGTGCTAGTAGATACAGTCTGTTTGTTCCCACTTCATTCTTTCCCACAAGCCTAACCACTAAACTAACCAGAAACTGAACATTTAGCATGTTGGCCAAACCAGGCTTCTTACTCCCTCTACAAGCCAAATGTTCAAGCCAGGGTTCACAGAAAACCAGGATTCTCCAGAATTCTGGCATATAGTTCTGTGCAAATGCAGTCGATGGCTACATGGGTTGTGTTTATATTGAACCTATCTCTGTTCACAAACCATGGTTTCCAAGGGCCTGCCAAACCACAGTTCATGCTAACTGTCATTGCAATTATGTCCAAATTCACAAACTCTTGACAAACCATTGACAAACGGATTTATTATGTACTGCTGCTAGTTTTATCTTGTTTTTTATCTGACTTGATTTATTGTTTTTATTGCCATTTTGTATTCTATGTTAACGTGTAAACTGCCCAGAGAACTGTGCTTATAAATAAATAATCAGTTATGGCTTTTGTTGAGCCTCCATTGGCTACTGTACTACAAAGATGGGTGTAAATTTAGGAAGCTAAGCGCTGAGCAGGCTGAAAATGAAAGCAGATAACCAGCTCTAATCCACTGTTTGCCTGTTGTACATTTGAAAGCTCAAACAACTGGTTTGGGTCCTTAACTATGGCTAGCACAAACCATGACTTGATGTGATATCTGAATTAAGCCACTGAATTCAAATACTTTGGAAACTTACTTTCATGCCATCACACTTGAGTCATGCACTAATATGCCACCAAAATAATAAAAGCTGAATGAACGATGCAAACTGTACAGAAGCCATGAAGGTAATATAATTTGTACCCTTCATGGTTTCACAGGTAGAGCCATAGCAACAATACTGAACTGTTCAGATCTGTGGGGAGATTACAAAAATAGAGGGAGTTCAAAGCATCTTTTTTAGAATTATCTCAAACCTTCACTGAGTATTCTAGCCCTTTTATTAAGAAGGCAAACAAATATAACACGGCAAACGCTCCATACCCTTACAGGTCTGTTGTAATGCTCTTTTTTCTTTTCTTTTGCTGAAAATCTATACTATGCATCAGACAAGGTTGCCATATCATGAAAAGGAATTTTAAAAGGTTTTATTGAAAGACACTGGGTTAGTGGAAATTATAATAGTATTTATTCAAGAGATCTTGCTTTCTCAGGAAAAAATAAAACCAGCAGGACCCATTTGCAACTAAGTCCCTGTTTAAAATTAGATTGCAAGATACAGAATCCAAACTGGATTGTGCTGCAGTGCATTTATCACATTTCTCCCTTTGATTCCTTTTTTTAAAGGCAACCTATAACATAGAGCTTACTTATCTGTTCTCTTCTGACCTTCTCTAAAAAGAGCATTTACTCTGCTTAAGTTTCAAATGGTGCCCACTAGAGTATTTGAAGGCTGATATTTTTGTATAAGACCTGAGCTTGGTTTATGTGTATGGTTGAAGTGCTCAGAGGTGCTATTCAGGGAGGCAAGAAGGGCAGTCACCCACCCCCACCCTGTAGTATAGATCATATTCTTCAAGATCACTAGAGTATTTGGTTATTATGAGGTCCAGATGGGAGCTGCAACATAATGCTGTGCTGTATAGCCCTCCCGAATCATCCCTGGATAATGCAGGAGTTTTTTAGCCACATGCATGCCCCCATCTCTAATTCCTCTACCAGGTGTCTTACAATAAGCAGTCAGGAGCTTGAACAAGCCAATTTCCCCTGTCTTCCAGTTTTCTTTCAACTGCTGTCATATATAGACCTAACTAACAGACTCACAGTCTGCCTGATGTCTGGTTTCTTTGGACCCTATGTCGCCTCTGTCTGTAGGCATCACTGCCATCAGTATTCTGTAAGCTCACAGGTTCTTGTCAGGCAGTTTGGGGGGCTTAAAAACATTCTTTTAAGTTACAGACTTCTATACTTTTGCATGCTTAGTTTCCTAAAATCATTGAAATCATGAAATTATTTCACTTTTGAACTGATAGGTACTGAACCACCTGAATTCACTATTAAAGAAAGTGATGAAAATGTAACCATAACAAGTGCCTTCAAAAGACACTTGAATATGTCCATGAGCAGCACTTTAAGGCTTGCTGTGAATCCTATCCCTTGTCACTGAAACCTGAAATCAAATCCCTGCAGCTGCTATTGGGGATCTTCCTAGACACCTCCAGTCTTGCTCTGTGGACAAGGAGGGGGAAAGGCTTATTACCTAGATTGGCAATTTCCTAGTCTGGCAAACAGGCAGTTTGCAACAATTCTGTAAATGTATTAAAGGTTAAAAACAGCAGTATTCTAAATCAGTGGCTGCTGCTTAGAGGCAGCAGCAAAACAATACACTTAATTTGCCCCATTTATTTTTTAGTAATACTTATATACCACTTAATATAATAAAATCTGTAAGCAATAATGGGTAATAGTGTACATCTTACAGTTTTTAATCAGCAATAATTTAGTTGTTTAGTCTTTAATATGCCTGGTTAGGTATTTTTCCATGGCTGTGAGTCAGTGTGATGTTACATTTACACTGTCAAGCTCGTACTGGTGACATGGGTCAATCACTATCATCCAGCCTAATCTGAGTCACAAGCATGTGCTGGGGGGCGGGGGGAGGCCTTGTGTACTACCCTGAGTTCACTGGAGTAAGGATGAATTTAAAAGTGTAATAAATAAAATAGCAATTGTAATAGCGACAGTTTCCATTAAATACTGCACACTTTTCAATAATTTCTTGTTGTTTCACTGACAATGCCAATATCAGCAGTACCACTACCCTTAGCAATATTTGTGCAATCAACTAGATTGGTTTTACTGGTGACCAATATTGATGCAACGTCTGGCATTGTAGGGCAAGGAATAGTGATACTTGAGAGAGAAAAGATCAAGTCACAAGAACATATGAAAAATATACTTTGGGATATACTCCTTGAATTGCGTAAGAGAGTAAAGGTACTTCCAGATGGAGAGCTCCTATCGCTAACAATCAAAAGGCATTGTACAGCTATTCTGTCTTTTCTTCCTTAACAGATTTTTTTCTGGTAAGAAAAAGAATGGAAGAAGCAGACAGAAAATATTGGAGGGCTACAACTTGTCTGGACCCCATCCCCTCCAGCTGTAAAATCCCATGAATGTGGAATTGCACAATAAAAGCCTCATCTGGAAGCACACTAAACCTGTCTCTTTGTGATAGGGAATGTGCTTACCATGAAGCCTGTATTTGTGCTGCCATATTGTCTGTGGCTTGTATGTGCATGTGTGAATGACTGCTTAGGGAAGAATCAAGGTGACTATCTCATAGGCCCTGCCAATTATCCTTTAAGGAATCAGATCAAATGAAACAGTACTTGATGTTGTTAAAAAAAAGAAGTAACCAGCAACAAAGCCAGCAAAACAGCAATAAAGTCAATGCCTCCTAAATATAAATAACTAGATCCAATTAATCACCCAATTCTGGTAGTCACTGTAACAAAAGGACTGCTTCAGGAGTAACTCCAACCTGTACAGAGTCTCAATTTCTTGGTCTGACTGCAGGTTATATTGCTGCAGCTAGAATGTTCTTATATTAGATAACTGTGGAGACATGAGGAAATGCACTGGATAGAATCTACCTAAACTTACAGATACACCCCATGTCTACAAAGGAGCCTTTGTAGCCCAGAACGCTTTAGATACCAAAACTGTAAATGAGCCTAAAGCTCCATTAACAGCATGAATGCAATCGTCTGAATTCCAAGTTCTTTAAAAAAACATCAAAGCTCTAAACATAGACAAAGAAATACTAATTTAGAAGGAAAGCTGCAAAACACAATTGTAGCTGCAATCCCATAGTCTTTCCTGTAAGTAATGATATTCTGGAGGTGACGGACTCGACCTTGGGGGAGCTGGGGGTGGTGACGGCCGACAGGAAGCTCTGGCGTGGGCTGGTCCATGAAGCCACAAAGAGTCGGAAGCGACTGAACGAATAAACAACAAAAGTCCCACTGAAACCAATGGAGCTTACTTCTAAATACACTTCTAAGTAGACATGTATAGGATTGCAGTGCATTGCAGAAAATAAAGCTTAAAACCCTCACACCTCTAATCCTCAAAAACATGCACCTGCAATTCCACAGGTGACAAAACAGTGCAGTGGTGACAGCAGCGGGGGCAGCAGAAATGTGGCAGCATGGGAAGGATTTGAGCATCACCCACCCCTTACTGCTTCTCCAGTACAAAACTGCTTTTTGCTAGAAGCAGCCATCAGGATTTAACAGCACGTGTTCGAATGTAACATGTACTTTGGTTCTTAATACTGGAGCAAGAAAAGTAGGTTCTCAATGGACTGGTCTTAAGGACTGAAACCCATCAACCTTTTAACTCCAGAGTGTCTACTAAAGACAAAAGATCCTATCCTAGTATATTGAGCATAGACTTTGTGCACTTTGGGATAAACATCTGTATATTGCAATGAAGAAACTTCTACTAACGATGGATCACTATTGATCACTAGAGATTGGGGAAATAAACAGTCAACATATGACCTTTGGAATCACCCAGTCTGTGGGTCTAACCATATGTATCCCACAGACCTGCTGAGATACCTGGTCAGCAGGATGAGTATGTTCAAGTATGCACAGCTGTTCAGATGTTATTGAGAAGTGTTGCAGAACAGCTCCAGGCATTCTTGAATGAAACAGATTATCTAGATCCATTTCAATCGGGCTTCAGGCCTGGTTTTGGAATGGAAACTGCCTTGGTCGCCCTGTGGGATGCCCTCTGCCGGGAGAGGGCCAGGGGGAGTGCAACCCTGTTGATTCTCCTGGACCTCTCAGCAGCTTTCGATACCATCAACCATGGTATCCTTCTGGATAGGTTGTCTGGGTTGGGAGTTGGAGGCACTGCACTGCAGTGGTTCCGCTCCTACTGGGATGGCTGATTCCAGAAGGTGGTGCTGGGGGATTATTGCTCTGTGCCATGGCAATTATGCCATGAGGTTCCACAGGGCTCTATTTTATCCCCCATGCCGTTTAATGTCTACATGAAACTGCTGGGGGAGGTTATCCGGAGGTGTGGGCTGAGGTGCCATCAATATGCGGATGACACCTAGCTCTACCTCTCTTTCTCATCAAACCCAAGTAAGGCACTGGCTGTTCTGAATCAGTACCTGAGCATGGTAATGGACTGGATGAGGGCCAATAAACTGAAACTCAATCCAAAAAAGACAGAGGTACTGTTAGTGGGTGGTTCGTCTGCCCAGCTAGGTGATATTCAACCTGTTCTGGAGGGGGTTGCACAACCTCTAAAGGATCAGGTTCGTAGTTTGGGGGTGCTCTTGGATCCAGAACTGTCACTTGAGGCACAGGTGAACTCAGTGGCACGGAGTACTTTTTATCAAATGCCAGAAACTCAACTGCATAATTTGCAGTAGGTATACCACAAAGATAATTTAGGCTGGTATACCAACTACGCCTTTATCTGGACAGAGATAGCCTAGCTACAGTTATCCATGCTCTGATAACGTCTCGTCTGGCTTACTGCAATGCATTATTTCAAAGGCTGCCTTTGAAAACAGTCCGGAAATTCAGCTGGTCCAAAATAGGGCAGCAAAATGGTTAACAGGGACTGGCCAATGAGCTCATATTATGCCAGTACTTTTCCAGCTGCAATGGCTTCCAGTCCATTTCCAGGCCCGATTCAAAGTGCTGGTATTAACATTCAAAGCCCTTAATGGCTTGGGACCAGGTTATCTGAAGGATTGCCTCCTCCCATATGTGCCTGCCCGGACCTTAAGATCATCCTCAGCGGCCCTTCTCTGTGAGCCCCTGCCAAAGAAAGTGAGGCGGGTGGCTACTAGGAGGAGCGCCTTTTCTGTTGTGGCACCCCGGCTGTGGAGTGAGCTCCCTAGTGAGGTTCACCTGACACCTACATTGTATTCCTTCCGACGCCAGGTGAAGACCTTTGTATTTTTCCAGGCATTTTAGCATTCTAGACGTTTAGCTCTGCTGTTTTAAATCTGTATTTTAAATCTCTGCATTGCCACTAGGTTTTATTCTGGTTTTATTCTGGTTGTATTGTTATACTGTGGTTTTAATGTTTTATATATCTTATATTGTTTTATTGTGTGCTCTTTGGTTTTAATTTTTGTGAACTGCCCAGAGAGCTTCGGCTACTGGGCAGTATAGAAATAAATAAAAAAAATAAAGTGTATGTCAGGCATATGTGTTTTTTTTACCTCCCTCCATTCCCTACTTACATCTTTGATGACATCATAAGGAAAAGGGAAACAGACCTGAAAAACAGTGAACACTGGAAATATTCTGTATCTCCATTTCCCAGCTTTCATACTATTCATAGATCGCTCTTCATCTTCCATGTCTAGCTGCTGTCCCTCCAGCCAATCTTTTTTAGAAAATGTGAGCATTAGTGAGTGACATTATGGAGCTCAACAGCCTTTCATTCCATCATGCTCCATCTGTGTGTGGCTTTGATCTTGGTGTTTAATGAAGGCATTAATTGATAGCACCTGTAGGAGGAATTCACACTGTCTCTCGAGCTGTCTGAAAAGCTGAAGCCTCCACTGCCTTAAGAAAAAGAGAAAAAATAGGATCAGAATTATGATGAAATAAATTGAATGTGTATTTTTTTACATTTTCTGTATTTGTTGTTAAAGTAGTATAATTGCTTGCACAATATGATTTCTATCAATTAAACAAGAAGTGAATTTTGAAACTCTCTTCTATGGAATATGGTTAGTAGCTAATTGTACAGGAGTGAGAAACATGTGGTCCCCTAGGTGTTTTGGCCTACAACTCCTATCATCCGTCACCATTGCCTTTGCTGGCTAGGGTTGATGGGAGTTATAGGCTAAAATATCTGGAGGGCCACAACTTGCCCACCCCTGCAACAGTAGAACCATGGTCAAAATAGGAATAGTCAAATGCATGGTAGTTAGGAATATTAAAGGGTGCTCATAATAAAAAACAATTGCATACTTGCATTAATGTATATTGCTTCAAGACATTATGTAGCTCAACACTGAAATAGCCCAAGTTACCCTACTTCCAAAGTATCTTGTGCTAGCTGGTCCTAACAAGAGAATTCAGATGGATCAAGTAATAATTGTATTATACTAAGTTCATCGGACAAGCAGGAGCTTAAGTCAGGGTGCTTGTCCTTTTTATGGGAGAAAAGGAAGCAAGAGAAGGATGGTGAAAACAGAAGCTTGAATTGAGTATGAGAACCCACTTCATTTAGATGTGGGAGCTCTTGAGCGTGCACACAGCTGCCCTCAGGTAATTGCTATGGAAGAAGTACTTGTTCATCCTTTGAATGCAATGATCTCCCCCCTTATTAGAATAAATAAAGTAGCAGTTAACAGGAACTCTGGGGGAAAGCAACCATGTTGTACTTGAGTTCTTGGTTCTAAGGGAAGCAAAAGCCGAGTGTAGTCAAACACATACCCTGGATTTTAGGAAAGCTGATTTTAATAAACTCAGAACAATGATCAGTATGGTCCCATGGCAAGCGACTCTAACGAGAAAAGGAGTCCAAGATGGGTGGGAGTTTTTAAAAAAGGAAATTCTCAAGGCACAATTACAAACAATCCCAACAAGAAGAAAAGGTGGAAGACAACAGAAGAAGCCAATGTGGCTTCACAAAAAGCTAAGAGATGACCTGAAAACGAAAAAGGACACATACACGAAGTGGAGAGAAGGCCAAGCAACAAAGGAAGAGTACAGGCAGGCGGCACAGAATTGCAGGGGTGGCGTCAGGAAGGCTAAAGCTGAGAACGAACTGAGGTTAGCGAGGGATGCTAAAAGGAACAAAAAGGCTTTCTTCAGCTACATGCATAGTAAAAGACAGAGGAAATAAATGATGGTTCAGCTATTAAATAAGGATGGCAAAATGATAACAGATGACAAAGAAAAGGCAGAAGTGCTCAATTCCTACTTTGGCTCAGCCTTCTCCCAAAAGAGGGACTATGAGTCCCCTGGCAAAGGCGAAGTACAGGCTGAAGGGGCAGGATTGCAGCTTGAGATCAATAGGCATATGGTCAAGGAACACCTAATGACTTTGAATGAGTTCAAATCTCCAGGGCCACATGAACTGCACCCTAGAGTAATAAAGGAACTGGCAGAAGAACTCTTGGAACTGCTGTCTATTCTCTTTGAGAAATCATGAAGGACGGGAGAAGTGCCAGATGACTGGAGGAGGGCTAATGTTGTCCCTATCTTCAAAAAGGGTAAAAAGGAGGAACCTGGGAACTACAGACCAGTCAGTCTGACATCAATCCCTGGGAAAATCCTGGAGCAGATGATAAAGCAATCCATCTGGAAGCACCTTGAAAACAATGCAGTGATTACTCGAAGCCAACATGGATTTGTCAAGAACAAATCCTGCCAGATGAATCTGATCTCATCTTTTGATCAAGTAAGCTCCCTTGTGGACTGTGGGAATGCTGTAGACATAATATACCTCGACTTCAGCACAGCTTTCGACAAAGTGCCCTATGATATAGTGATGAGCAAACTAGCTCAAAGTGGGCTAGATGAAACAATGATCAGGTGGAGCCACAGTTGGCTACAGAACCGGACTCAAAGAGTGCTGATCAACGGGATCTTCTCAAACTGGGGAGAGGTAACAAGTGGGGTACCACAGGGCTCAGTCCTGGGCCCAGTGCTCCTCAACATTTTTATGAATGACTTGGATAAGGAGGTGCAGGGAATGCTGATCAGATTTGCATATGACACAAAATTGGGCACGATAGCTAATACTTTGGAAGACAGAAACAAAATTCAAAGTGATCTGGATACACTGGAGTACTGGGCAGAAAACAACAGAATGACATTTAATAGGGATCAATGCCAAGTTCTGCACCTAGGAAAAAGAAACCCAATCCACAGTTACAAGATGGGGGATACGTGGCTTAACAACACTACAAGCGAGAAGGATCTTGGAATTGTTGTCGATCACAAGCTGAATATGAGCTAACAATGTGATGTGGCTGCAAAAAAGGCCAATGCTATTTTGGGCTGCATTAATAGAAGCATAGCTTCCAAATCTCGGGAAGTACTAGTTCCCCTCTACTCAGCACTGGTTAGACCTCATCTAGAGTACTGTGTCCAGTTCTGGGCTCCACACTTTAAGAAGGATGCAGACAAACTGGAGAGGGTTCAGAGGAGGGCAACAAAGATAATCAGGGGACTGGAAACAAAGCCCTATGAAGAGAGACTGAAAGAACTGGGCATGTTTAGCCTTGAGAAGAGAAGACCGAGGGGAGATAGGACAGCGTTCTTCAAGTACTTGAAATGTTGTCACAGACAGGAAGGCCAGCATCTCTTCTCGATCATCCCAGAGTGCAGGACACGGAATAATGGGCTCAAGTTACAGGAAGCCAGATTCTGGCTGAACATCAGGAAAAACTTCCTGACTGTTAGAGCAATACAACAATGGAACCAATTACCGAGGGAGGTAGTGGGCTCTCCCACACTGGAGGCCTTCAAGACGAGGCTGGACAGCCATCTGTCAGGGATGCTCTGACTTGGATTCCTGGACTGAGCAGGGGGTTGAACTTGATGGCCTTGTAGGCCCCTTCCAACCCTACTATTCTATGATTCTATGATAAATGGGAGTGGGAGGGTGTACATCCACATGTTCATCAACAAAGTCAAAACCATATGACTTTTGATTTCTTCTAGTCCTTTGGTTCTAGTCTATGAATGAGGGTTCCAGGCCTCTTGCTGCTCGGTTGCAATCTAGTCTATGGATGGCTACTGATTCCCTACAATGCAGTTCTCCAAATCTCTTTTGCTGCATGTTATGCTTTGAATAGTGTTTTCTTCCCTTTTATTGGGCCTACACCTGGACAATGATCCTGCCCAGGCTTACTAACAGGTGAACCTTTTCCTGAAAACAAGGGCCAGTCCAATTCAGCACTTCCCCACTGTAAAAGGTCAGACTTGATAAATAGTCTAGGATTTGTGTGTTAAATGGGACGAATTACTTGTGTAATCTCATGTTCCTAACTAGAGAATTAGGTCATACTGGGAACTTAGACTAATTTTGCTCCAGGAGCATAAACATCTCCATCATGAGCTAAAAGTATACTTCTATGGGCTGCTTTGAATGTTACATTTTTTAAGGAGTAGACCCACAACATGAGCACATGATACATTCATATTTTGAGGCCATCAAGGTTGGTTGTGATGGAAGCAGCAGCATTCACCCAACTCTATAAACCCTAGCACCACTACAAGGAGACAAATTACCACAGCCACTAGGTTTGCAACTCCATTGCTATGCTTTTCCCAATAATGCATATAATTAATATAATAATGTGAGTAGAGAAGGCCTATGCAAAGCTGTTGCCCTGCTCTCTCTAGTGCTTCTGACATCTTCAGGGCACTAAGATAGACTATTTGGTGATGACAGGGGGTGGGGGGAAATCAGCATGGTGGAAAGGGGGTGTAGTGAGTTGGTCAGTTACCAAAAAAGTGGACTTCACGGAGTTCCTACATGCTTGTAATAGAACTTTGTGATTTGGCTTAACCAGCAGATTAATAACTGAGAGGCTCTTTCACATAGGCCTTTACCTTGAAGCTGTTTTGACCTCACTCTGCTTGAGCAGAGATAGGTTTCATTTCCCATGAGAAGCAAGCCTATCCCCCCTGCTTCTGGGAAAAGAGTGTGTTTTCATCCTGTCAGCACCTGAGCTAGCACTCATAAAAGCAAGTCCACAGGCCTTGCACTTTGTTCTCTCTTCAGGGGACAATGTGCACTACCGGCCTGGAAAAACCTGTGTGGCCCTAGGAACAGCTTCTGTCTATCATGGGGGCCCTGGATAGAAACCCAGCTGTGACAGCTTGATTAGGTGGAAGAGGTGTGGGCTTTCTTTGAGTAGATAATCTCCATTTTCTATCAATAAACTGTCATCTTTTTGGACAAGTGGCTTCGTTTCATCTTGGTAATCAAAAGAATCTATTTTGGCTGGGACCTGACAGAATCAAGCCTCCAGATCAATACAGGGGGGTTACAATATGTGTGTACATACTTATAGTATTTAGAGCACTTAGCTGCTTTTTAGTGTTAACTATGCAGGATTTAAACTAGAGGACTCCTAGAATTCAGTCTGGAGATCTGCAAGTATAACATGTCTCTAAGAATGTGGGCTCATGGTCGTGAAGAAAATGTTTTCACATCGAGTTTTATTGCCTCTTTATCAGCTATAGTCTACCCACCATCCTCCATCATGGTGCTCAATGAGAAGGACCAAAAGAGACAAATAATCATTTTGCTTTAAATCAGGCATAGTTATTTGGCAGCGAACAAGCCAATTCTAGCACACAGCAAAATTCCCTGATACTTGCCCACAACCAAGCCAGCATTTTGATCAAGATATGTGGTAAACATGTCCATATTATCATTCAACAGGAAAAGAAAACCGTACTCAAAAGTAATGTGTATGTGTAAGTCAGATTCCACGCTTAAATATTACATCTCTCTCGGGCTTTACATGCCATGTCCCAGCCATGTCTCAGTATATATGCCCCTTGACAGTGAAGCCCTTACTACTAGGTGATGCTGGCTTTATCAAAGATCCCAAACACCCATGAAAGAGTCAGATCAGGTGGCAAAATGCACTTTGTGTCACCAGGAGGCCCCTGAGAATACAGGGGTTGGTCATTCCTGCCCTATAAGAAGGTTGCATTTTTATCTGTTATTTTCCATATTGGATAGGACATGCTCACAAGGGATTGCGCTGGAGTTTAGTTGTAGGTTAATTGGTTTTGATCTCTAAAACAACATATCCTGGCAGCTGCATAACCCACCAACTTTTCCTTTCTTTTGTTCTGATAGCTTGTTCATTTTGTAAGTCACACAGTAAGTTTAATGGATATAACTTTGACATTAATGGCTACTGCTTTCATATGATGGAAAGATTTTGTTCATGGTAAGTATTTTCTCCCCCTTCATGGATCACTGCCTTGTTGTGGCGAAGGGGCTTGCGTAACTCAGTGAAGCCATAAGCTATGCCGTGCAGGGCCACCCAAGACGGACAGGTCATGGCAGAGAGTTCTGACAAAATGTGGTCCACTGGAGAAGGAAATGGCAACCCACTCCAGTATTCTTGCCAAGAAAACCCCATGGAACGTATCACAAGGCTAAAAGAGATGACGCCGGAAGATGAGCCCCTCAGGTCGGAAGGTGTCCAATATGCTACTGGGGAAGAGCAGAGGGTATTTCCAAGTAGCGCCAGAAAGAGTGAAGCGGCTGGGCCAAAGCCGAAAGGACACTCAGCTGTGGATGTGTCTGGTGGTGAAAAGAAAATCCGATGCTGTAAAGAACAATATTGTTTAGGAACCTGGAATGTCAGATCAATGAATCAAGGTAAGCTGGAGGTGGTCAAACATGAGATGGCAAGATTGAACATCGACATCTTGGGAATCAGCGAACTAAAATGGACAGGCGTGGGCAAATTTAATTCAGGTGACCATCATATCTACTATTGTGGGCAAGAATCCCATAGAAGAAATGGAGTAGCACTCATAGTCAACAAAAGGGTGGGAAAAGCAGTACTGGGGTACAATCTTAAAAATGATAGAATGATCTCAGTACGAATCCAAGGCAAACCATTCAACATCACAGTAATTCAAGTCTATGCCCCAACCACTGAGGCTGAAGAAGCTGAGGTTGATCGGTTCTATGAAGACCTACAACACCTTCTAGAACTAACACCAAAAAAAGACGTCCTCTTCATCATAGGGGATTGGAATGCTAAAGTAGGAAGTCAAGAAATCACCGGGATAACAGGCAGGCATGGCCTTGGTGTACAAAATGAAGCAGGACAAAAGCTAATAGAGTTTTGCCAAGAGAACATGCTGATCATAGCAAACACTCTTTTCCAACAGCACAAGAGGCGACTCTACACATGGACGTCACCAGATGGTCAATATCGAAATCAGATTGATTATGTCCTTTGCAGCCAAAGATGGAGAAGCGCCATACAGTCAGTAAAAACAAGACCTGGAGCTGACTGTGGCTCAGATCATGAGCTGCTTCTTGCAAAATTTCGGCTTAAATTGAAGAACGTCGGGAAAACCACTAAACCGTTCAGGTATGACCTAAATCATATCCCTGATGAATATACAGTGGAGGTGAGGAATAGATTTCAGGGATTAGACCTGATAGACAGAGTGCCTGAGGAACTATGGACGGAGGTCCGTAACATTGTTCAGGAGGCAGCAACGAAATCCATCCCAAAGAAAAAGAAATGCAAGAAAGCAAAGTGGCTGTCTGATGAGGCTTTACAAGTAGCTCACGAAAGAAGGGAAGCGAAAAGCAAGGGAGAAAGGGGAAGATATACCCAACTGAATGCAGAGTTCCAGAGAATAGCAAGGAGAGACAAGAAGGCCTTCTTAAGTGAACAATGCAAAGAAATCGAAGAAAACAACAGAATGGGAAAGACTAGAGATCTCTTCAAGAAAATTGGAGATCTCAAGGCAACGTTTTGTGCAAAGATGGGCATGATAAAGGACAAAGAAGGCAGGGACCTAACAGAACCAGATGAGATTAAGAAGAGGTGGCAAGAATACACAGAAGAACTATACAGGAAAGATCTGAATGTCCCTGATAGCCATGATAGTGCGGTCACTGAACTTGAGCCGGACATCCTCGAGAGTGAAGTCAAGTGGGCCTTAGGAAGCATTAGTAACAATAAAGCTAGCGGAGATGACAGTATTCCAGCCGAGCTATTTAAAATCCTAAAAGATGATGCTGTTAAAGTGCTGCATTCAATATGCCAACAAATCTGGAACACTCAACAGTGGCCACAAGACTGGAAAAGGTCAGTTTACATTCCAATTCCAAAGAAGGGCAACGCCAAAGAGTGTTCAAACTACCGCACCATTGCGCTCATGTCACATGCCAGCAACGTGATGCTCAAAATCCTACAAGCTAGGCTTCAGCAGTATGTGAACCGAGAACTACCGGAAGTACAAGCTGGGTTTCGAAGAGGCAGAGGAACTAGAGATCAAATCGCCAACATTCGCTGCATCATGGAGAAAGCAAGAGAATTCCAGAAAAACGTCTATTTCTGCTTCATTGACTACGCTAAAGCCTTTGATTGTGTGGATCACAACAAACTGTGGCAAATTCTTAAAGTGATGGGAGTACCAGACCACCTTACCTGTCTCCTGAGAAACCTGTACGAGGGTCAAGAAGCAACAGTAAGAACCAGACATGGAACAACCGAGTGGTTCAAAATTGGGAAAGGAGTACGACAAGGCTGCATATTGTCACCCTGCTTATTTAACTTATATGCAGAGTACATCATGAGAAATGCCGGGTTGGATGAATCAGAGGTCGGAATTAAGATTGCTGGGAGAATTATCAACAACCTCCGATATGCAGACGATACCACCCTAATGGCAGAAAGCGAAGAGGATCTAAAGAGCCTCTTGTTGAGGGTGAAAGAGGAGAGTGCAAAAGCTGGTTTGAAACTCAACATTAAAAAAACGAAGATCATGGCATCTGGCCCCATCACTTCCTGGCATATAGAAGGGGAAGAAATGGAAGCAGTGACAGATTTTACTTTCTTGGGCTCCAAGATCACCGCAGACGGTGACTGTAGCCATGAAATTAAAAGACGCTTGCTCCTTGGGAGGAAAGCTATGGCCAACCTAGACAGCATAGTAAGAAGCAGAGACATCACCTTGCCGACAAAGGTCCGTCTAATCAAAGCTATGGTTTTCCCAGTAGTAATGTATGGCTGTGAGAGCTGGACTATAAGGAAGGCTGAGCGCCGAAGAATTGATGCTTTCGAACTGTGGTGCTGGAGAAGACTCTTACGAGTCCCCTGGACTGCAAGGAGGTCAAATCAGTCCATCCTAAAGGAAATCAACCCTGAGTGCTCATTGGAAGGACAGATACTGAAGCTGAAGCTCCAATATTTTGGCCACCTAATGCGAAGAGAAAACTCCCTGGAAAAGACCCTGATGCTGGGAAAGACTGAAGGCAAAAGGAGAAGGGGACGGCAGAGGATGAGATGGCTAGATAGCATCACGGATGCAATGAATATGAACTTGAGCACGCTCCGGGAGAGAGCGCAGGACAGGAAGGTCTGGCGTGCTATGGTCCATGGGGTCACGAAGAGTCGGACACGACTGAACAAACAAAAAAAACAAGTATTTTCTCAAGCTAATATATGATAGCAATCATCGTATGAGAAAGTTAGATAATAATGGGCACTGACTAGGTGGAAGTTTTCCTTTGTCTTCAGAAATTCCATGCTACTAAGCAGACCAGCCACATGTACATCATAGATTGTCTAGTTTAGCCACAAACAGAAGAGCTGAGATTTTGTGCACTTAATGGAAAAATCCAGTGGTCTGATAATGACCATGCTATTCAAAATAAATGTGAACTAGCTGCCCTTTTGCCTGATAATTTAAATAAACTGCTTTCTTGTCTCCAACAGTGATCTTCCAGCTTCTCCTAGGAAGTTGCCAATGTATGCTGATATCCATCCCCCTTGTTTGTCCCAGTCTCTGATAACTAAAGGTATACTACTCTAAACATGAAGATTCCATTCTTAGCTGACACACCTACTAGAAATGCTAGGCTATCCTTCATGAATTTGTCTAATCTTTTGTTTTTAATCTATCTAGGCTAGTAGCCAACACAATATTATGTGGAAATAATTCTATAAATAGTTTGTGTTGAATGAACTACTTTTTTTTCTTAAAAGTATTGTTCATTATCTGCCCCATGTAACATAGAATGTCCTTTACCATTTTTTCACAGCCATCATTAATACAACTGTGCAAGATTGTTTTTATTCCATTTTATGGCTGGGGCAGTTGTCCAAAGGCCAACCAACAAATATGCAGCAGAACCCAAATTTGAACAGGGCCAAACCCAAAACTGTACCCAGAGGAACAATTTGCTTCTTTAGATTCACCCTATCTATGTCTGCTTCTGCTGATGCCTCTTCTAGGGCTAGACTTTTATTTGGCATATATCTGTAGAATCTCCATGACTTCAAATGAGTCATGCTAGCACCCAGCAGTCAATGAGGGCTTTTGAGTCTTTCAAAAAGAGACTTCTAATTCCATGGGCGACAAACTCAAAATGACCTCAAACTTTTAAGACCAACAATAATCATTTAATCCAAGCACAGTATCTTGGTCTGGATAGCTGGGCAATTCCCAACGGGAAGCGAGGCGAAGCTTAATATTCCTTATAGCTGGATCCAATTTATAAGGCGTGCAGCAGAGACGATAGTCAGGGAAAGAGACAAATAGTCTTCAGACAATTAAATTTAATTGTTCCATCTGAAGATTATTTATCTCCTTCCCTGATTATTGTCTCCTCCAAGAAGTGAATAAATTGGAACCAGCTATCGGCAAGAGTCACTCTATTCCCCTGAAACGGAGCTAAGTTCTAAAGAAACATCAGGCTCTCAGATCAACATGAAGCTTTGTTCTAATAAGCTGGTGGCTGCTTTAGATCTGCCACCTTTGAACATCTTTTTAGCAGACACCAAAGCAGCAACAGTACATTCCAGCATCCTCCTTTAGACCAACACTTGGCAGCTCTGCGTTAAAACTAGAGTGGCTGGGTAGCCAGCCAGATGGGCAGCTAATAAATTAATAAATAAATGCTACCAAATCACCTGACCCAAAGCAAACTTTAAAACCTAGATCTGTATATAAGGCTATTCTACAAAAATAGGTCTCTCCCCTCCCATCACCACTTTAAAAACAACTTCCCCAAAGGAATATTTTAAATTAGGATGGTTTCCCCAAACGCCAGTAATTCCGAGATCAGTAAGTTTAGTCATCACCTGCCGTCAAGCTCCATGCCTTCTACCTCCCCCAAATGATAATGTATTGTGCAGATGAATGAAATTGCATATAGTTTTAATAGTACTCTAGTTGTACAAGCAGCATTAACTGAAATAACTGATTTGTTCCTGTTACTTGCGTAGGGTGGAGTTATAAGTGGGCAGAACTTGGGAATAATTTATTCACATATACAAACTCTGGAACAAGGCTTTTTCCAACACACTGTAGTAGAGTTTATAATTACAGTTGCAACCTCCAGCATCAGAGGCAATACACTTCTCAATACCACTTATTGGGGAACAGGAGTAGGAGGATACTATTACGCTCATGCCCTACTTGTGGGGTTCCCATAGGATCTGGCTGGATACTGTGAGAAACAGGATGCTAGACTACGTAGGCCTTCAGTCTGAGCCAGCAAAGCATTTCTTATGTTCTTATGACCCACTCAGCAGCACATAGTCCAACCTGAGATTTGATATGGAAATCTACATTTGCTTATTTATTGAATTTATATCCTACATTTCCTTCAACAAGCTCAGGGCGATGTCCATGGTCCCTTCACCTGTTTTATCTTTGCAACAACCCTGTGAGGTAACTTGCAAGGAGTGATGGGAAGACAAGCCTGTGTCTGCTCTGGTATCAATCCAGTGCAAATGAATTAATTTCTTGAATGTTTGCTGTCTTGAACAGATTTGACTCCTAGATTTTGTTATGCTCCAATGACAACACTGCTGTGCACCAGGTCTGTGAGCCCCAGTTTCTCCTTCAGTGTCCTGAGGAACCCTCCCTGTTGTCTTTCTTCCCTTGAGTAAGCTGCCCAAAGTGGCGGAGGGCTTCAGAAAATTCCACCTATCCATTGTGAGGTGTGATAGGAGAGGGAAAGGATGCCTAAAATCTGACATACATGTGCTTTTGGAATTTGCTACATTGCCACTTGGAAAACATTCCTGTGGTTCACTTTACAAGTGTTGATTGCACATAGCACAACATGGTCATTTCTGTCACTTTGTCTAAATGTGTGAAAGAGCAAACATGGCCCTGAGAGCATATTGTGCTGTGGGCACTCTGTTTATTATTAAGGAATTGTATTTGTGTACCACAGTAAAGCCCAACAACTCTGTAGGGTTTCCTACATCTGTGTCCAGCACCTTAGCCATTCTACCCTGCTGGCTTCCTCTAGTTAATGGCAATTTTTACAAAGAGCACAGAATCTATGGTACATTCAGTGTATTCTATTCCCAATAGATACCATATTGGAGGGAAAGATTTTCTGCCTTGAGGCACAAGGGCTTAAATCAAAGACTCCTAGGCTTCCCTCCAATTCTGTATTTGTATGGCATCTCTGAAATTCCCATTTTGGTTCATATAGCTTAATACAATAGTAAACTGTCTGAAGTACACTCACAGCAGAAAAGGGGATAATACAACTAGGAAACCAGTATGGGAAAGAGGTGGGATCTTGCTGAGCTGTCTGGAGAAGGAATGAAGTAAAGCCATCTAAAATATCCACATCAGACACCTTAAGGCCTTTCCAGACAACCAGAGAGGGTATATTCCACAACCACAGATCCAGTCCAACAGCATAAGCAACCCAAGTGGCTGCTTCAAGTAGCATTATTATTAGGTGAACCAATAAAGCAGCATGCAACTTAGCCTTCTTTGGCAGGGAGTTCAAGAGCCTGGGAGCAGCCATGAAGAAGGCTCTCTCTTTTATCCCCACCAAATGTGCCTCTGATGGGAATAAGAGAAGGTCCTTCCCAAGAGATCTGAAAACCTGTGCAGGGTCATATGGGAGAAGGCAGTCTTTCAGGTAGCCTAATCCCAAGTCACATGGGGCTTTGTAGATCATAATTAGCACTCTGAATTATGCCCAGAAACAGGCCAGTAGCTAGTGAAGCTGTTGTTAGAAGGGAGTGATATGCTCCCCATAACTAGCCCCAGTCAACAGTCTGGCCACAGCATTCTGGAGGAGCTACAGTTTCCTAACTTTTCAAAGGCATCCCTGCATAGAATTCATTACAGTAGTTCAAACAGGAAGAAACTAAAGCATGTGACACCGTGACCAGATCAGACATCTCCAGAACAGGACTTGGTGCAGTAGCTTCAGCTGTGCAAACTCACTCCTGGGCACCATCAAAAACTGTGCATCCAGGTTCAGGGCTGAATCTAGCAGTACACCCAAAGTGTGAATCTGTATCGCTTTCAGCACAGGTTGAATCCCTATTCCTTGATCTCCCTTTTGATTAATCAGGAGTTCCTCTATTTTGTGTGGATTTATCTTTGTTTTATTTGCCCTTATCAAGTTCATTACCAATATCAGACATTGGTTTAGAACCAGAGCAGCTTCCCTGGATTTAGACTGAAAGGAGAGATACAGTTGGGTGTCATCAGCATACTGGTAGCACCATACTCCCAAACTCTGGACAACCTCTCCCACCAGTTTCATGTATATGTTAAATAGCATGTGTGACACAATGGAAACCTAAAGGACACCATAGGCCAACAGCCAGGATGCTTGAACAGGAGTCCCCCAGTACCACCTTCTGAAATTGCCCTTCCAAGAAGGACCAGAGCCACCACCACAGAACAGTACCTCCAAGTCCCATCCCAGAGAGACACCCCAGAAGGATACCATGGTTGATGTTATTGAAAACTGCCGAGATCCAGCAGAACCAAGAGGGATACACTCCCTCTGTCCATTTCCTGGCATAGATCATCTACCAACACAACCAAAGCAGTCTGTCCCAGAGCCAGGTCTGAAGACAGACTGAAATGGGTCTAAATAAGCTACCTCATCCAGAAACCCTGGCTGAAACGCCACCACACACCCCTGCACCTTACCCAAGAATGGGATGTTGGAAACTGGCCAGAAATTATCCAATATGGTGGGGCTCAGAGAGATGTTTGTTTTTTTAACAAAGGCCTCACCACCACTTCTTGTAGATAAGATGGAATTGCACCTTGTCATACAGAGGTATCTGCCACTAGCTTTACTCACTTGGCCAGCCAGCCCCCGTGCGACTGGCTACATTTATCCAGGAAGGGCAAGGATCCCATCCACATCCTCAGGCTGTACAGATTGAAAAGTATCTATTATAACTGGACAAGCAGAAGCCAAAGTTATATCCACTGGACCTGTATGGCATCTAAGTCAGCACGGATATAAGCGATTTTATCTGCAAAGTGTTGCACATATTATTCACAATGGACTCAAGTGGTCTATATTTTCTTCTTGTGGGTCAGGATATAATAGGCCTTTGATCACCCAAGAAAGCTCTCTTGGGCAACTCTGTGTGCAGATGCAATGGTAAAAGAGAAGAACACTTTCTTCAATGCCATCACTGCCACAGAGTAGGCCTTCAGATGGGCCCTAGTCTGAGTTCAGTCAGACTCTCAGAAGATTCTTGGACACATCTCTTGGACTGCATGGGGTATCTGCTTGAAACAACCAAATGTCTTGGGCTCTCCTACCTAATCAGACTTGATTCTTTATATGTTACTCCTGCAAGCCTTGACTGAGCAATGATAAATCATTGAATGAATGAATGAATGAATGAAATGAGTTTAATAGCCTATCTGCACATGAAATATGAAAGGGTATCCATGCTGCTTTGGTCTTATTTTTATGGTGAGGAATTATGCTTGTTCTTCACTACCCGAAATACAAATATTGTCAGTTTGTACTGTGGGAAGAGTACACAGCCACCAAAGATTTTTTAAGCAACTTAACAAAGTTGTGTGGTCATGGTGGATGGGAGAGGAGTTGTCACTCATTCTGATATCATAAATACATTAGGATCTCGAGTCCTCGAAAAATGTAATATCCCCTCAACAAAAGTACAGTGCCAAGGGAAGACATGTGTAACAAGTAGAACAAATAAGTAGCAAGTGCACAGTTATTGTGCAAACACTGTGTGAAAAGGGCCTTATTGCCAGAACATTCCTGAAATTGGTATGTCACCACCTTAGGGCCAAATGGGATGTTACATTTTCCTACTCATGTCCCAGCACCTCTCACCTTAGAAATTAAGAATTTGCAGTAAACTGTCCAGCACCAGCAGATACATCTTTCAAAGCCTGCTGCACATGTTATTAATATAACAGAGCTCTGAAATCAATTTTAGATACCATGTGACTACGGAGGCGGGGAGGGGAGTTATATGCCTCCAAGCAGGGCTCAATTAACCGGTATACTATATAGCAAGGCACCAGCTGAACTAGTGTTTCCTCTTGTATTATTATTGGACCATATCACTTCATAAATTATTACACTTTTGCAAAGATGTCCACAAACATCTTCTAGCCCATTATTTATTTTTTGGTGACTAGCAGATAAGTATGACTTTTGCATTCCAGACTACCTTTTTAAACAAAAGGCAAGTGTAATTGCTGATTTTCTTCCTCTACCCTATCAGTCTAAAGAAGGAGGCCCTTTGCAGACCAGAAGGGTGGAGCTGTAATAATTATAAATCAGATTCTAAAGGTTAAGAGGAGGTAAAAGATAAATTAAAATGCTACTCATGTGGACAGTTTTTTGTTTTGTTTTTTGAGTGTGGAGGGAGGGGGGAATTGACTCCCATCCCAGAGTCTAACACTAAAGCAATATTCCCAGTGCACTTTTTTCCTTTCTTTCACTAAAGCCAGTGACAAGAATTCATTTTATAGGAAAAATTAAAAGAGGTGAATTTGTAGAGACCACTGAGGTGGGGACAACATTTACCTCCAGCCAGACACTGGGCAATTTGACCTATGCTGACAGAGATGGTGGGTGTGTATGTGCTTATATACATATTTTATAAAGTATGTGCACATAGTGTTGCTACGTCTCCTGAGACTTTGGAAAGGGGTGGGGGTAGAGGCTGCAGATCAAGGGTGAAGCCTGTTAGGGAGTAACATTTGGTCTCAGTTACTTTTAAAGAGAATTCAAGCTGCTTCTATTTGAGGCCAGCCTGAGACATTTTGTTGCCTGTGATGGAACAGCACATGGCATCCCCCAAGTCAAGCGGGGCAAACAACTTGTGGCCCTCCAGATGTTTTGGCCTACAACTCCTATCATCCCTCACCTTTGGTTAAGCTGGCTAAGGCTGGTAAGCCAAAACATCTGGCCTACCAGCCAGATTGCCTACCCTGGTATATAGTAAGGCTGGCGAGTTATTTCGGCACTACAGCAGAAAACATCACAAGCACCTCTCCTCCTCCCTGGCAGTAAAAATAGAACAACAAATTAGATAACTAATTATTCGCTGCCCTTTCATGACACCCAGAGTCAGCTGCTTGAGGCAACTGCCTCACTCTGCCTTATGATGGGGCCTAGCGTGCTGGATTTATCCTTTTCTTCCGTGTATTTTCTCGATATATTTATGACACCTGTGTGGTATCCACCCTATCGCCCACACACAGCCTGATAGAACATTCTGGAAAAAAGGTGGTGGTGGCACAGGCTAGAAGCATGGGAAGACCTGCGAAAAAATAGTTTACATCCCTGCTTCCACACCCCCATCTGACTCCTCCTTCTGGAGACCCTGAAAGTGCTAAAACCCCTGAACTTTGGGTCACACCTGCGAGTGCAGGCAGCACCTCTCCCCACCCCCCACCCCCAGCCCCAATCCTCAGGGGGATTTGCAGAACCCACAGACCCTCTCCTGCCTTCCTTATTGTCACTTTTGCTAGTAGCAAAATGGCGTTTGCACAGCTACTTTCACACTTCCCACCCGGATGAAGACACTGCAAAGTCCCGTTTCAGACATTCTCTTTCTCATAGTCCTTTCTCCGGTCTAGAGTGACAAATGCAGCTGCTCTCCTTCGCTCTGGATCGCCCAGCCACAGCTGGGCCCATGTCTCCTCCTGTCAGCCATTCGCAAGCTGAATTTCCCTCAGATCCGGAATCTCCACAGCACGCGGAGGCTGGGACTTTAAAAGGTCTGTTTCTGATTGGCTCTTGCTGTCTCTGCTCGCACTCTGATTGGCTCTGGAGGGTGTCTGTCTCAGAGAGTCTGCCTGATACCAGTTTTTTTTTTTTTTTTTAATCTGTGGGGTTGGTTGCATCTTAATTTTTTATTTTAATCCTTTATATTTTTGCCAAAGTGGCTAACGGATCAAGGGTGTCATCCTATGCACCTGGGAGTTAGTCCCATTGAACTCAATGGGGCTTGCTTCTGACTAGACATGTATTGGATTGCAGTGCAAGAGTAACTGTAATAAAACCATTACAATAAATCATATATTCAAACACAGAAAATATATCATAAAAACCCAAGAACCAACATAGAAATGTACAAGTCATTAAAAGCCCTGGTGGGGAACAGGAAGGCCTGGTCTACACATGCATTAGAATGAGCTGGTAGAGGTAGAGTGGATTGTACCATTTCAGACTGAAAGTAGACGCTCACTTTTTTAAAATGTCCTGTGCATTGAAAGGAAGGAAGGAAGGAAGGAAGGAAGGAAAGAAAGAAAGAAAGAAAGAAAGAAAGAAAGGTACTGCAAGTGGAAAATTTAACAGAGTAGAAGGCAGGCAATCTCTCCCTGCTCGGCTAGGGTTTTAAAAACTCTGCTCTGCTAAAGACAGTGGGCCAGTTCTCATGATCATAGCAGCCTAGAATGGCTTATTTAAGCCACAGAGAATTGTGGCGCATGCCGGCAGCCGTTCTGAATATTCCTCTCCCAGTGTGGGGGTTGCCATGGTTTGCTGTGTTGTCCAAATCAGCATGGCTCCATGCCATGTACCGGCTGCCATTTTGCATATGCAAGCTGTGGTGGGGGTATACTGCGGCCTGTCGTGTCGTGCGAACCCGGCAAGAGTCAACTTCTGGGAAAGCTTTTTTTATCTGGAGGATTAAAGAAAGGCCTACAGCATACCTTGGCCACCTGGAGTCTTATGTGGTACAGTCTACTCTGCCACCTCACGGTTCTGTAGCCTCATTCTGCTGCATGTGTAAATCGGGCCTAACATTCAGTATGAAGCCTACCTCATCATTCTCCACCCTCAACATTCCCAGATTATGAAAATAACTACACTTGTTTTTACATTAAGAAAACAAGGCAGAGGGTGTTTTTTATAACATCTGAGTGAGCAAGCTGACTCCTGACAATAGGTGTTGCTAAATAATACAACTCCAAAAGCATGTCTTTATTCTCTCTTGCACACAATGACACTTTAGTCTCCCAACCTTAATATTTTCAGAATGTCAGAATTCAGTTTATATTTGTTTAAGTTGTGAGATCAAGTTCTCAAGACAAACAAGGTCTGTGCCAGCCAAATCGTTACACTGACAATAGCATTACTGTCTGTTATGTGTCCTTCTTTACGCTGCAACGTTTTTTTTTTATATTATGTGTTTGTGAACCACCCAGAGAGCTTTGGCTGATGGGAGGTATAGAAATGAAATGAATGCATGAAATGAATAAATGGACACCATATTGTGTATTGTATTTTATATTGTGGATTTGATCATTAAGTTTTCAAAGACTGCAAGCCACCTTGGGGATCCAACTGGGCCAAAAGGAGGAGAAAAAATACCTCGATAAATGGATTAAATACAATCTAGCCTCACTCATGTTAGCAAAACCAAAGAAGAATCTCCATAGCACGTGGAGGCTGGGACTTTAAAAGGTCTGTTTCTGATTTGCTCTTGCAGGCAGCTCAGAACTGCCCTGTGCTCCACACTTGGAAGAGGAGCACGGAGTGGTGAAAACAGGGCATTCCTGGGGGCGTTCTGGGGTGGGGATGGGGAAGGCGGAAATGCCAGTACAACACATCCTATGTGTCGTCCGGAAGCTGCTTCCCCTGCTCCGCCTTCCCGTGGCTAGACAGCCAAAATCTGCTGTCTAGCCACAAATGCAGGGCAGCTAAAGCGTGGAGGGGATGATCCCCTCCGTGCTTCTCCTGCCCTGCATTGGTTAGGCGGTCGCCTCCGAGTTCACAGGCGGCTGCCTATCCCAATATGATTGCACCCAAACTGAGTAATTCATAATTTGTTGCCTTTTAATTGTGCCCCAAGTCCTCTACTTCATGCTGCCTATTGACATGGTCAACCCTCTCAAAGATCGCCTCTGAGGAATCTGAAATATTTATTTTTCCCAGCTTCACTATTGCAGTTTGGAAGAGAAGGAAATGAGAAGCAAAAAATAATAACTATGGCTGTGTATATCTGCTGGCGTTGAGGTTGTCATTCCCAAGGTTACTTTCAAAGTTTTACTAGTACTATGAAGAGTAGGCAGGGACAGCATCAAGGGTAGGCATTTTGGGGCACCTTCCATGGCCCACACCCTAGCAGGGCCCCACTGACAAAAGTCCCCTACACTTTCTCCTCCTCTTCATCATTGCAACCTGCTTGTTCACCTGCCTCACACTCTGGCCCAGACAATGGTGGTGGTGAGAAGGAGGAGCAGAAGATGCCACTGCCTATTTATTCACTAGCTCTCAGCCTATCAAGCAAGCAAGCGGTGGCAAGGATGAGAAAGAGGATGAAGAGCAAAAGCAGCTGGTGACAATGGCACTGAGAAGGTAGACACAGAGAGCAATCCTATGGCCCCTAGAGTCTGGGGGGCCATAGGATAGTTCGGATTCCTGGATCTAAGGTTGGAGACTGCGCTTCGACCTCGGACCCAGGAGTCCGATCTCCCCACCCCCTCCCCCTCGCAGCCAGTGTGGAGAGAACTGTGCTGGCTGCCTCTCCGAGGTCACAAAGGCAGGAAAGATAAAGGGGATGTGCTGGTAGGCAGAGAGGGGAGGGGCTGGCTTACACCATGTCCCCAGACCTCCCCAGTCTCCTCCCTTTGTGACGTCTCAGCTAGCCTGTCTAGCAACGAACTCCTCTGCCACTCCTCCCACTCTGCACTGGATACTTGAGTTTGGAGGTTTAGGGTTATCACAGGCAGATCCCATAGGACTGTGCCCTTACACACACATGTGCGTGCGCGCACACACAATTTTAAAAAACAACAATAAGAAATCCTAGGCCCCAGTTAAAAACCTTATCATATGCTGCCACATGCCTGAGAGTAGAGGAAGGTCTTACCCTAGCGCGAAACAGATGACAATTTTGGCACCAGGCCAACTGGGGAGTGATTGCTGGGGAGATCATTCCGTAACTGGGAGGTCACCACTGAGAAGGCCCTTCCAAACCTCCCTCAGAGGAGGCACATGAAGGAGGGCCATAGATTATGTGTGTAGTATATGGGTAGGTTCGTCCCAGGGGAGGCGCTCTCAAAATGTTCACATTGTTGGCACATGTACTGAAACTGATTAGGATCCCAGGATGGCTAGAGAGGTGGGTGTGGTTGTGGATGTTGCTGGCGTTCAAGCAACGCTCAAGCAAACATGAGTGCCCCTGCTCAAATTCTTGCAAGCAGGATCAAGACTTGTGCAGCCCTACTTGCAGCTGCTTAGGGGACGAGCAGTGGGATGTGCATGGATCCCTAGTTGTGGTACTCCATAGCCATACTACATCATAATTATACGAACAGTCTATTTGGGGAGAAGAGAGAAATATAGAACAATCGTGGCAGGGTATAGCAAATTTGTTGTAGAGAGAACTTGGGGGGTGGAATAGCCGGGTATGTTTGAGGGGTATCAGCTGGGCTTTGTCCTGCATGCGCCACACAACAGCTGCCTGCACTGTGGCTGCCTGTAAAGTCAGTGCTGACAACTCCTCACTTTTATGGGAACTAAATTTACCCAGGCACATGCAAAATAAAAATAACAAAAAGATCAACAAGCTATTCCATCGGCTTTCCTGATCTTCAGCCTGGATTAGTGGTGAGAGGCTCACAAATTCTTCTAGGGTTTTAGGGCAGCTTTCCCTGCCCCCCCATCTTTTCCCATCTTGAGTTGAACCTAGGGTATGTGTTCACTGAGCTGCCTCGAGAATGTAGGCCAGAAACAATATCCCCCTCTCCCCGATAGCCCACCATCTATGGAAAATCTCAAGGTCCAAATTTGTTTTCCAGCTTAATTGCACATAGAAGTGTAAACGACAGTCTGCAGCCTGGGCTATACTGGATTCCTAGTATACTGCAGAACTTAAGCTATTTCCATATTGCCAACTTCCTACACTGGCACTTAGGTGCTGTTACACTAAATTGCATCACCACCACATCCCCTGTATTTATACATCTATCCTTTGATCTCCCTCCACCGATCTAGCTTTATAAAAATAAAATTCTGGCTTGACTAGACTAAGGCTTCTTCCAGATGGGTGGCTCCTAGGACTAATAATAATTGATCTTCCACTGCAAGCTTCAAGCAGGATTATCACAATTGATTTTCCACTCTATTGGGGATATTTCACGTTTGCTGTACATTCATTCCACTGTGTTCCTTCCACACGCGTAGAAGGAACATGGGATGACACAGCTGCTGTCCGTAGAAAAGGGGAAAGTTCAGTTCACTTAGGGCGCAAGCCTATGTATGTTTGGACAGAAAAAAGTCCTACAGGGCTGGCTAGGGAATGCTGGGAGTTGTAGGACTGTTTTCTGTCTAAACATGCATAGGATTGCACCCTTAGTACCCATTTTAGCACACATTAACCTGGTTCTCATGGCATAACAGGCTCATTGGACGTTGCTCAACCCATGATGAGCGTGCCGGACATCAGTGGGCGACATTTTGAATATGCAGGCCCCACTCAGGGGTTGGTGTGTCATGTGAACCCAGCCACCGAGGGTTAAACAACCCTCGCACAACCCCTGGTTTGTTGTAGGGTTATGTGGACTGAACAAAACCCTTGGTGGCCAGGTTCGCACAACACGGCAACCCCCACTTGGAGTTGCATACTCAAAATGTTGCCTGGGATGCACTGTAGCTCATCATGGGTTAAATAAGCCTCATGAGCTAGCCATGTTGTGTGAACCAGCCTATTCACTATAACCTTTGCAGTGGGTGCCATATTATCACCCCATTTATTTAGTTTTTATTGATCTTTTAATTAGCATGAAAACTCTTTTCTAGCTACTTTAAAAATCAAAATGAAAGAGTGTTACAGTGCTATAATGATAATCTTTTTTAAAAAATCCCATTTGCCACCATTAACCATGTTGCTAAAGCTGTTTTAAAAAGATCTTTTTTGTTTATAATTAGCATTATAGTAGTATAAAAAAAAGGTAAAGGTGTCCCCAACCAGTCGTGTCCGACTCTAGGGTGTAGTGCTCATCTCCATTTCTAAGCCGAAGAGCCAACGCTGTCCCAAAGACGCTTCCGTGGTCATGTGGCCGGCATGACTGAACACCGAGGTGCACGGAACGCTGTTACCTTTCCTGCCGAAGCGGTACCTATTTATCTACTTGCAATTTCTTGCTTTCGAACTGCTAGGTAAGGTCTATTCATGCATCCTCTGTGGCAAGGGGGAATGTTCAGAGATGCTCTCTTCTTCATTACTGCTTAATGTGTTCTGGAGCACCCTTGACTCCAATATATAATACATTAATAACTGGGACCAGAAAGTCTGAACATATAACCCCAATTCTGGCCCGCTTGCATTGGCTGCCTGCATGTTTCCGAGCCTGATTAAAGGTGCTGGTTTTAACCTATAAAACCTTACATGGCTCAGGACCACAATACCTGATGGAGCGCCTTTCCTGACCTCAGCCTACCCAGACACTATGATCAGCATCCAAGGCCTACCTCTGAGTGCCACCTCCAAAGGAGGCTCAGAAGGTGGCAACAATGGAGACGGCCTTCTGTGCGGTGGCCCCCCAATTACAGAATGATCTCCCCACTGAGGTCTGCTTGGTGCCAACAATGTCAACTTTTTGACGCCAAACATTTAATGGCAAATGATGGGGCATTTATGCCAGCTGTTTGAACAGGTCTAGTATTTTACTGAAATTATTTTTAACTGTTCAAATTGTTTTTAAATTTTGTATATTTAAACTTTTATGCTGTATTTTATCTTGTGAACTATTGTGAACCGCCCAGAGAGCTTCAGCTATTGGGCAGTATAGAAATTAAATGAAATAAATAAATAGAATTGTCTTCCTCTATAGGGACTCATTAGACCACTACGACCGTCAGGGAAGGCCTTGTTGTCTGTGCCACATCCTGCAGAGTCCCATTTGGCAGCAAGAAGGCAATGGGCCTTATCTGTGGTGGCAGATTCCCTCTGGAATGATCTCCCCTCTGCAATACATCAGGCACCAACGATCATGTGATTTTGATTATTCTAAAAACTTACTTATGTACTCTGGCTTTTCCCAACCATTAACTTGTCTTAGTGTTGTCCTGCTTATATAATCATAGAATCATAGAACAGTAGGGTTGGAAGGCACCTACAAGACCATCGAGTCCAACCCCCTGCTCAATGCAGGAATACAAGTCAAAGCATCCCTGATAAGTGGCTGTTCAGCTTCATCTTGAATGATCTATTGTTTTATAATTTTTCTAAACTGCTTTGGGATGTTTCAAACAGGAAGTGCTATATAATTTTTAAATCAATAAATACAAATTATTATTATATTTATAATATTTATAAACTGTTTTTCCACAAATGTCACCAAGGTGCTGTACAACAATTCAAATAAAAGCAATGATACATAAAAACATAAAAGCAATAAAACCATAGTAAAACATAGTATCAAGGTTAAAACTACTGTTCACAATTTAAAAGGTCGAATTAAAGAGACATTCCTTAACTCCGTTCCCAAAAGCAGAGTGAGAAAGGACCCAATTATAACTCTGAAGGGAGAGCACTCCAACATTTGGGAGTGATACAGGAGAAAGCCCTTTCTCGCATGCCCAACAAACAGGCCCCTGCAAGCTGTCCCAAAGTGAAATTTCTGGGCAAATCATGGGGGAATATGGGATCCCCCCCTGAGGAAAAACATTTTGAGGGATTTGAAAGAATTCTGAGAAAACCATTGGAATTTCTCAGGGAGAAATTCCATGCATCCCTAACACCAGCCTCTAGGGCTTAGCTGTGTCTGAAATTATCCACAACAGTCTTATGTCAATTTACTCAGGAGTCAGTCCCCATTGCGTTAAATGGGGCTTGCTCCCAAGTAACTGTGCATACGATTGTGGCCTTAGCCCTGGTCTTTCCAAATGGAGCAGCCGGTGCTGCTGTACTGTTAGAACCTTGTTCACATGCCCCCCCTCCCCCCCTACTGTGATAGTGGGAGGTAGGTAGCGGACGGAGGAAGGCAGCAGGCACGCTCCTTTGGGGGATTTCAAAGCCACCATCACTGTGCGTGTGTGTTTGCTCCCCTCCCCTAAGTATGATGGCTGTGATAGATGTGACATCAGCTAGAGACAACTCCAAGGGACCAGGGCTGGCCATTGTTCCGTGCCAGTATGAGGTGATGTCCGTCGCCTAGGAACCTGGGGCAGAGCGACAAAGGCATGCTTTCATCTCCTTGACCTGCTCGGCTGGCAAAAAGGCCCTATCCAAGGCACCAGCCTGGGGAGACACACAGCAGAAGGAACACGAATGAGAGACAGACACGCACATGCAGACATGCACACACTGTTTAAAGGCCCCATTAAAAGCTTCTTCCACGCATCCTGCTCCGCAGGAGAGGACATGTCCGCTAAACCCCTTCTGTTGCATTTAATTAAAGCTAATCAACTCCCCCCACTCCCAGTTGTTTAAAGTGTATTTTCCCACTTTCCTCCTCACTAGGATGACCAGATGCAAAGGGGGTGTTTAATCGTTGTGTTGAGGAGGGACTGTGGGCAGGTGCAGTTTGTTATGCTAGGGTGTAAAAAGCTGCACCTAAAAAAAAAAAAATCCTCTTCTAAATTTTTAGAAGTACAGAAGGGCTGCCTTTCTTTGCATCTAGTCATCCTATGCTATGACAGGGGAAGAAATAAATGTGATCCTCGCAACAACTTGTGTCTGTGTGTTGCGGGGAGAGGGACACCTTGGTTGTAGATCCAGCCTCTGACCTACCTGAATTAAGTCACTTGCAAAAACAGATACTGCCTTAGTCAATGCAGTGCCTTTCCTGCCTGCATCAGGAGGGGAAAGCAGCATCAGTGTGGATGCAGCAGACACCAACCATTCATTTGGTCCCATATTTTTTGGTATCAATTCCACTTTTCCAGGGGTTTGTTTGGTTTTCCAAGTTTTTGCAAAAGCTGTTCTAGCTATTGTAAGATAATACAAAATTGGCACTAGCTTCTTTACTGAAACACACTTCTAAACAAAATTTAGTAAGCACACAACTGGATCATTGTTAATATTATTACAGGTATGATTGCATGAAGATTCCTTTTGTGTAGTGTTTTAGTGATACACACAGGTGACATTTGTGGGGAATGTGTGCGAAAGTGGGGGGGAAGACACGGAGGAATTGAAAGCTGCAGCAAATTATACATGGACAATTCTCTTTATAAAATGTGGGAATAAAACCCTGAACAATGGGGGATTACTAATACATTGCTTCCACTCCCAAGTAATTTGGAACTGCAAAAATCCTGGGAGAAATTGAGATGAGGAGGATTTCGGAAATCTCCCTACTTTGCAGGCAAAGCAACTGTATCCATGCTGTCTCTGTATGCCCAGTCAAGGATCCTATGTGTAGAGTTTCAAGGTTGTTCACTTGACCTACTGAATGTGTGTATGTTATGGGCAGGGCCTGCCACCAGAATCCTACACACATGCACATACATGTTCACTGTCCACTAGTTCCAGTGAAGCCAGTGATCATGGTCCCTGGTGCACACCGTTTTTGTAAATTCAGGAGGTGGGGAGAATTTTATTTTTATTTATTTGATAAAAATAATTATTACGCTTCTATACCACCCAATAGCCGAAGCTCTCTGGGAGGTTCGCAATCGAAAATACATGTTTATTTTACCTTTCCCAATTTTTACACGGGGTCTCCCATCCATGGGACTGATAAAGTCTACATCTGCTTAGCACTGACAGTGGTGAAGCATCAGCTGCTCCCAGACTGTTTCCTAGGTCCAAGAATTCTGAAAATGTTAATGTTTCAGAAAGGTGTAAGCCAGGGGTGGGCAACTTCTGGGGGTCAGGGGGGAGCATTGCCCTTCCTGTAACCCTCAAGGGGCTGCACCCGACCACCAAAATTACCACTGAAGAGGCAGCAAAAATTCAGCGATTTTTCAAGGAAACAAGGGGTAGTGTCCAGTGTTGGTCCGACCTAGAGTAGACCCATTCAGATGACTCAGTTAAGCCATATTCATTTCAATGGGTCTACTCTAAGTAGGACTAACATTGGATAGTGCGCAGGGAGAGCACACCTGCGCAAGCAGAATCACGCTCCCAGGATTCTGTTTGCAAACAAAACATATGCCCCCACACACCTCGTTTCCTTGCAACAGTGCTGCGTTTTTTGCTGCCACTGTAGCAAATTCAGCGATGGATGGGGGCAGCCTCCGCCAGCTCCCTGGAGACACCATTCGACTGGTGAGCTGATTTACTGATTAACACATGTAATAATGTGATTAATGGCTTTACCCTTAAAGGCAGGCTATAAATAATTTCAGATAGATTAGCACAGTACTTGCTGTGCTCACCAATAGGTTATGAAACCCCTTGTTTGGGTCAAAGTGAAACAAGTGTACCTATTTTCTAATGCCAAATATGGTCTGTAAGGAATTACTAACCTATCTGAAGCGCATTATGCAGATTTTTTTTTGTGATAATAGATCCCACAAACCCTGGAAGAGGGAAAAGGAGGGATGCAACCTCTTAGGCAGCTGGGGGCAGGTGGGCATTCTGCTGGTTAGCATCTGAGTTGCAGGGAGCTGTAAGTTCCCTGCTGAGATAAAAAGTTGCTCCTGCCAGAGCTGGATAGAGACAGCCAGCCAGGCTCCACCTGTCAATAGCAGAAGAGCTTGCAAGGAGCCTGCAATCCATTGTTCTTGCTTTTCCCATTTTGTCCTCTAAGCTGCCCTGTAATCTCTCAGTGTACCCCCTTCCTCAGCCAAGAATCAAACACTTGTGGTCTCTCTCTCTCTCTCTCTCTCTCTCTCATGCACACACACATCTGTATCTAAACTGCAGCACTGTTCCACGGTTTCCAAAACTGTGAATAGAATCACAGGACCAATTCACAATAGGGATGGGTGCCAATTCTGCTTGGTTCATTTTTTTTATAAGAACTTACCAAAATGTGCAAATATCTTCATAAACAGGCCAGGATTTATATATTTATGTATTAAATATTTATTTCTTTATTTATTACATTTCTATACCACCCAAAGCTCTCTGGGCGGGTCACAACAATTAAAAACCATAAAATACAAAACAATAAAAATAAAGATGATAAAATACAATTTAAGAGTTTAAAAGTTTCAAACTACAATATCATAGACATAATGGTCCCAAAGCATGGTCTGAAGGCACACGAGGCAGCCACCTTGCTGAAGCTAAGCAGGTCTGGGTATGGTCATTGGTTGGAGGGGAGACCCATGTGGGAACCACATGTAGGCCCCTTGAGTTCCACAATGGAAGAAAGGGGGATATAAATGAAATGAATGAATGAATGAATGAATAAATAAATATAATAAAAAGGTAAAGGTGTCCTCAACCAGTCGTGTCCGACTCTAGGGTGTGGTGCTCATCTCCATTTCTAAGCCGAAGAGCCAGCGCTGTCCGAAGACGCTTCCGTGGTCATGTGGCCGGCATGACTGAACACCGAGGCGCACGGAACGCTGTTACCTTTCCCGCCGAAGTAGTGCCTATTTATCTACTTGCAATTTCTTGCTTTCGAATACTGCAGTGCTATTTGGACTTGTGAAATGCATATGCACCACAAAAGCACATATACAGCAACAAATGAGAATATGTATGTGTGTGTGTGTATATATATGTGTGTGTGTATATATATATATATATATATATATATGCTGGAGGGTATCCATGTCCTGGTTCAGAGTGAGTAGTATCAGGGGTGAGCATGACCAGGAGGAATTCACACCAGCATTAAATCTAAACCATGGATATAATATCTACACAAACTAGTGAGGGAGTCAGTGGAGAGTCCTGGGCTTGTAAATATCTACTAGCCTGGTTGCCTATGGCAAATATTAACCACCTCCATACAACCAAGCATATACACTTTTGTAAACTGAAAAAGAGATGATTTTTTTGTTTCTCCGTTGGGCTATGCACCGCTAATGACTAAGATAGCTACGTATGGGCAAGTGGGCTAATATTCCTTTGAGCCCTTTTTATAAAGCTGCTGTAGTTGTCCAGGACGTGGCTGTCAGGTACAAAGAAAAGGCAGTTTTGCAATTCACCCAGCAATGTGTGGCCTCTTCCTACTTTTCTTACTTAGGCAAAGCCATCTTGCCATGTGGCCCACAAAAAAGAAAAATTACTCCTGACAAAATTCAAAGATTAAAAAGAGGTGTATTTGTGCACTGCCTTTGCAACCTGAACTTTGCTGCTCCCCATTATATTCACCGTCCCCTTTGCTAGAAAAACAAACAAAACAAAACCTCAGAGCGTGAAATGTGTTGAAAATACTACCCAAAACAAGAGTCCTGCGCGTGCTCTGCTTCGGAACAGACTCCAGCTCTACCCAACCCCCTGTATGCACTGGCGCTTTCTCTCTGCTCCCTGAGCTGCTGGTCATCTCTTAAGGAAGGAGCTGTGGCTCAGTGGTACAGCACCTGCTTTGCATGCAGAAGGTTTCAGGTTTGATCCCCAGCATCTCCAGGTAGATCAGGAAAAACACCTGCCTGAAACCCTGGTGAGCCACTGCCACTCAGTGGTGACAATACTGGGCTAGATGGACCAATGGTCTATAAGGCAGCTTCCTATATTCCCAAGTGAATAAGGCCAGGCTAAGTGAGGGATAGATGTACATAAATCATACTAGCATTTCAAATATGACATGCAGCTCAGTGGCCAAGCATATGTGAAGTCTGATATTCTATCCTTGATATCTCCAGTTAGAAAGGATTTAGGGTACTAAGGCTGAAAAGGGCTTCCTGGAGCTCTACTGACAATCTGAATGGGTAGTAATACCAAGTAGATGCAATGTTTTGGCATAAGCAGTGGTGGCTGGTGACTCCAGTTCTGGAGAGGCAGAATTCCATCCTGAGTTGTAGTTACCACCAGCCAAAACTCTAAAGGTGCTATCCAAGGTACTTAACCCTATCCCCAAATGGGTTCAGCACCTTGGATAGCACATTTAGAGTCTTGGCCCGCTGTAACTAAAAACCTGAATGGAATCACTGCCCCCCTGGAACTGGAGTCACCAGCCACCACTGGGTATAAGTCGATATTATACAATTCATCCATTTAAAAAGTTAGAGTGTGTGTGTGTGTGTGTGTGTGTGTGTGTGTGTATGTGTGTGTTTTAAGAGTAAATAGCAAGCATGGGGAACACAATCTAGATCCAGCCCAGTCTTCCTTAACCGGGTTAGGAGGGCTTTTGACCCTTTGCTCCCTGTCAAGGTTCCACTAATGATCTGGACCCCTGAGCAACTCCTTAAGGATCTCTTGCCTCCTTAAGAGTCCCACCTTCCTTCTTTTACCTTCCCCTTTCCTGTAACATGGGGTTTAGGGTGTAGACATGGGGTGACTGAACTCTAGTCAAAGGGTTTACTAGCAGATTTAAGGCAGACAAATTACAACTAAAGGTATTTACACAATAGAGCTGAGCGATACAAAAGGCATTAAAAGAAAATAAAAGTTGCAAAAACTGTCCTTAGACTTCTTTCTTGGCTGCTTCTTCCTGCTTACTCTTCAGACTCTGCTCTCACTCTTTCTCTCCTCTTACAGGATCTCTCGCTCTCTTTATATACCCCCTCTCCCTCAAAACCAAAGTACTGCCTCAAACCTGAAGAAATTAAACAATTGAGGAATCGAAACAGAAACTTAACCGAAGAAATGAAACTACTCCTCAGGGATACCCCTCCCAACTAAAAACTCCAGGCCTCTAAGCCTGGTCTTTTTTCCCTTTTGCCTCTGTAGGCCTCAACTTTCACGCTCCCATTGTGGTACATACCAGCCCAGCACCACCCATGCTAGCCATTTCCATCATAAGGAAAGCTCCTGTTGTCACTTGGCATCACACTATTTTATTATATCCTACCATTTTGCAGGTGTTAACACACATTCTCTTTCTGCTCTGGTTTTGCTTTAGGCACCAACACATTTTGAGGCAAACAAAACGAAGGGAAGAGCTATTTTACACAAGCCTGTTATGTTGCTTTATCACCATCTCCCACCCAGGTTCCTGGACCACCTTGATGAACCAAACAAATTGCTTCATAGGCTTAAGACACAAAGACAGCCAGCACTTTCCCAGAGCTCACCAGCGCAATAAGGGGACAACCCTGGCCCCAGCTGACTTAACACCTGGCAGAGGTATGTTGCACCTTCTCTCCAGAGAGGCAAGGTCTGTGCACAGGAACAGGATTTGAGGATGTCACATATCAGAGAATCAGGCCTTCACGGTCTACACAAGTCTCCCCCATTGGCCATGGCAGAAGTCAGTTTTACAATATTTACCTACAAGATTATCTGGTCAGAAAAGGACTTGCTTTGGCAAAAAAGTAAAAGAAAAGGTGGAACTTAATTATCAGCCTACTGTTAGCTGAGAAGGATTATCCCCAACAAGGGAAGATCTCAGCAGGTTTAATCAGCATTGAACAGAAAGTTGTTGGTGGTCTGGAATCACCGAGGAACACTATGTTGCCTTGGGTGCTGAGGACATAATGTGGTTCAAACTCCATCCCTCGGATAGGAGGACTTGTATGACAGCCCAAGGGACCATTTGATGCTCAAAGTTGTTGACTGGGACTGGATGGGCAGACAGGGTGGCCATGTGTCCTACTTTGTCCATTTGAAAAGCTGCCGAGTCCAAGCTTGGTTTAAAGATAAAGAACCATAGGAAGGGAGAGCAGCATCCTTGAAGTCACCCATCCACAGCTAGCACCTGCACAGCATACTGAGCAGGCACAGCTGGTTACAGACTTTCAGATGTGTTACCTTTCTATTTAAGTCTTAGTCACGATCTTCAAATTTGCATCTATGCATGTAAATTAGCAAATGTCATTTTGGGGCAATCTGTGTCATCTTTTGCAGTGATGTGTTTCCCCTATTTTGGCATTGTATAAACGGCCAGCCCCATGATCGGATCACAGGACTCTGATTTTGTGTATTCTACATTGGCTCATATGAACAGCTCATGGGAGGTTTCATAAACTTCTATGGGTGCTGAGACTGAGATTGTTGTCTGGGACTGGGTGATTGGAAGGTATTATTCAGAGCTTGTGTGATCTGCAGTGGATGACTTTTGTTTCTGGGCTCAGATTAAGGTGCTGCTTTTGGCTTTTAAAGCCCCAAATTGCTTAGGGCTGACTTCTCCTGTAGGTGCCCCCAGTTCAGCATCAGAAGCCTTGTTCTAGGTGCCATTGTTGCCCAAAGCTCAGCAGGCACCCGTTAGGAGTAGCAGGGCCTCTTTAGTGGTGGCTCTAATATTGTGGAATGCCTTCCCAAAAGAGGCTTCTCAGGCCCAAACACTCCATTCTGCAGGCAAGTAAGTAATGTGTTTATTGCTCAATCCAAAGATCGTTGCAAAAGATAGAAACTTAAAATGTAAAATGCTATTATACAATATCAAATTGCACATAAAGCTAAAACAAAACTGTAAGATACATATCAAGTCTTTACTAAAGTTAAAATAGGGTGGATAAACAACAATACAGCATAACAGAACTTTTAGTATCATGTCAATCATCTTACATTCATATCTCTGAATCATTATAACAGTTCACACCGATAGTGTCCAAAAACTTTACATCTAGTGGCTTTCCCTGCAAATACTGCGACCCTCTGTGTCACATATGGGTTGGCCGATTGTAATGAATAACTCAATTTCCCCTTTACACCCCTGTATTTCACTTTCTTTAGGAGAACCTCTAAATAACTTTATCTTATGTCTCTATATAATTGACACTCAAGTACATAATGAGCTAAGTCCTCTAGGACTGGTTCTCTACAAACACACAACTAGGGATGGCAGAGAATTCCGCCAGGGATTCCAGTGAGGCCAGATTCTAAAGAATCCAGCCCCCCGGAACCCGTGGCGCAACAGCCTCCTGCCCCCCCGCCCCCCCACGGAATCCCCCCGGGACAGCACTTACCTGGGGCGGATGCGGCGGATTCAGCGGCAGCGGTTCTAGTGGCGGCGGCAGGTGGTCTCCTGGCTGGCTGCGGCCGGGCTACTGCGGCCGCCATTGCCGTCCTTGCAGCTGTGATAGGCTACGTAAGTATTTACGTAGCCTATCATGGCTAACCCGCCCCCCCAAAAACCCAGCGTACGCAAATGGTGGCGGCTACGGCGGCCGCCATTTGCGTTCCCTATTTTTCGCCGTTCTAGCCTACGTAAAGATTTACGTAGGCTATTACGGCAAAAAATAAAGGAACGTAAATAGTGCCCACTACGCTATTTGCATTCTTTTTTTCACCGTAATAGCCTACGTAAATATTTACGTAGGCTAGAACGGCGAAAAATAGGGAACACAAATGGCGGCCACTGTAGCCGCCACCATCTGCGTACGCTGGTTTTTTTTGGGGGGGGGGGTTAGCCGTGATAGGCTACGTAAATACTTATGTAGCCTATCACGGCAGCCTGGCTGGACGCAAATGGTGGCCGCTACGGCAGCCGCCATTTGCGTCTGCACCAGCCCGTCCACAGCCGGAAATCTGGCTGTGGACGGCCCTGGCCGGCTGCTCCGCGGAGCCACCGCAAAGCAGAGCTGGCCGGGCAGGATTCCGGGGGGGAGGACCAGATCACCTCTCCCCCATCGAGAATTCCAGGGGGAGGGACGGAGTGCCTCCCCCCCACCGCGAATCAATCCGCGAAAAGGTAAGTGAGTTTCGTACATCCTTACACACAACCTATCTTCTACTGGTATACTATGAAATCTCCCCCATTTTATCATTTAATTCCACAGGCTGTCGGATCTTGCCAGCTGACAGTGATAACTCACTAGCTGATAACAGGGTTGTAAACCTGTCCAAGGCTAAGAGAGGGAAAAGGAGGCTGAAGCGGGAAACTTTACCAGCTCATTCCAATCCAAGGCAATGTGGCAAAGAGAAGTCTGTTTTCCAGTCCAAACTCCAACACACAAGGGATTCACGAGCAAGGCTGAAGGTTCGGGGTCGAGCCAAGGCTGGTTAGATCCGGTGCATGGAAATGACCTTGTTCTCCAGCAGCCTTGCTCCTGCCTGCTTCTTCTTGCTTTTAACGGCAGTGTCATGAAGCAGCTGCATGTAATCAGTCTTCTTGCTTCTGAGATCCTCTCTGTCTTAAATGGACAGAGGCCCACCTACATTGTTCTTTTACATGCAGCCACCTTTGCTCTGCTGGCGTAGGTGGCATTTTGCTCTCCAAGTCCTCTGGGGAGGCTGCAGCTGGGCAAGGAACATCCACAGGAGGTGAGGGAACTCAGGCTCCTTCTGCGCTGGCCCCTTCCCCTGCGTCTGGAGTCTACCATTCCCCTTCATCCTCGGAGGAGTCCAAGGAAGGCATGACACAGGCACAGAACCTCTTTCAGCCCAAGGACTGATTTCCATTTCAGAAAAGCTCTCCAGGGCTGCATTCCACCCCTGCATTTGGGGGCTACAGGGGTGGAGCCAAATATCCCAAAATACCAGCATATTTTAGCTTAAAGCTCTTACTGCCACAAACTAAGCCGTAGGAGAGGCATTTCCACCTTTTCAAATGGGGAAAAATCTGCACCAAAGACAGGAAGCCACCAAGCAATTGGTGGCTGAGGAAAAGAGGGTAAGGCCAGAAGAAGGGAAATTGCCATCTGGTGAACCCCGAGGGCCGGATTTGCCCCCTGACCTGAGGTTTCCCACCCCTGCTCTATTCATTCAGTTTTTTCTTCAGGAAGCTTTTGGTTGATTTGGCTCCGTTTCCAGATTTGTTACCTGATATTTTGTAACACTGTATTGATTATGCGAATCTGTTGCACTTCGTTGCTGTATTTTCTTTGCCTGTTGCTGTGTGTTTATTGTTGTGGGTTTTGTATTTTGTAATACGTGCTACTTCTGTGATGTTTTTATTGAGTTTAACTCGTGAGCTGCTCTGTCCTTGTCTTCAAAGAAGGAAAGGTGGATCTAAGCCAGGGGTGGGCAACTTCCATGGGTCGAAGGGCCAATTCCCCTCTGCCCCTGAGCCCACCAGAGGCTGCACCCCTCCCTGCCACTGCCACAATTGCCGCTGCATCACTGATTTTGCTACTGGAACCTGGTAGTGCAGTGGTGGTGGCAAAAAAGCTGCAGTTTCCCTTTAAAACAAGGGAGCATCACAAGCACGCAGGAAGCATACACCTTGTTAGGAAACAAAATTGCTCTCCTGGGAAGCTTCTGGGAGCATGAATCCACTTCCCAACAAAGTGAGTGCTCCTGATGCATCATGCTTTAAACAGAAATGGCTGGTTCTTTTTGCCGCCCCTGCAAATTCAGCAGCAGTGGCTGTGGTGGGGAGGCAATGCAGTGCAAAAATGGCTGGAGGGGCTGCGCGTTGCCCACCCCTGATCTAAACTATTAAATAAATAAGGTGACTGGGAGTTAAGGCATAAATGAATTTAAAGACTTGTGGGCCTTACAATGTAGCACATTCTTAGTTTCCTGAATCTAACTGTTTACTGATACCAGGCCAATACGAATTGGTCGTAAATCAGTGCTGCAGGTCCTCTTATGGCACAAGCCTATGCATATTTAGACAGAAAAAAGTCCTACAATTCCCAGCATTCCCCAGCCAGCCGGTTGGGAATGCTGGGAGTTGTAGGACTTCCCCCCCCCCACCATTAAACATGCATAGGATTGTGCCCTTAACTACCTTTGTCAGTCCTGTTGTCGTAAGCCACTCCAAACAATACTAATAGAAGGGCTATTTTATAATGAGATTGCCACGCTGTTTTACCAGCATTTTCCACAGAAATGAGCATGAGTCACACATGCATGCTGGGCAACAGAAAGCTCAAATGCATTTGCCCAAGGGGAAGGTTGAGTATGTGTGCAACCAGAGCTGAAAGCAGCAGTTTGGGAGAACTGGACTGATACTGCTCTGAATGTGGATCAGCCTGTGTGCTTGCTTCTGCACCCTGGACTGCCTTCTTAGCCCATACTGTTGTAAATAAGGGGATTATTTAATAACAAAATGATAACAAAACACCAGCAGTCACCAGTGGTCTCCTCCAAAAGATCGGCATCAGTTCGTTTCTCGTATAACAGAAATAATAACCAGCTATGTAGGCTTACTGTGTAAGAGCGGGTATAAGAAAGATTGGGAAGTACTTTGCATAGAAAAACAAAAACTGCTACACAGATTTCCAAGCCAACTCATCCTCTGGTTCTTCCTTTCTTTCTTGACATGCAAGCTTATGATGGAATACCATTTCCTCGGGAGTAAACAGCACAGAGGCCTCACGCAGAACTAAGCCCGCAATATCAAGTTCCCTTTTACATCTAGATGGACAGGAGCTTTCCATCTGGTGTGAACCAAGTCGAACACAATTGCTCCTAGGCTATATATCTCAATAGCTGATTGGCATGGAAAAGTTCATCAAATTCCAGGGATTACAGAAACCATGGCTGTCTAATATCCCCCTGCTTTGCTATTATTGTGCATTCTTGAGGCTTTTCTGTCTACAAGTTTTTCAAGGTTGTATATCATCACTTGCAAATTTGAATTGGTGTATTGCTACAAAGAAAGAAAGGAAATGATGAGATTCAATAAATGTTTAAAACATTCATGCAGCCACTGCTTCCTTCCAGTTGCCTCCTTCTTCAAAACCCAGAATAGCTGTCGCTTATTTATTTATTTATTTATTATCCTGCCTTTTTTCCTCCAAGGTGAGGTACATAATACCCCTCCTCCTCCATTTTTTTTTTATTATTTTATTGCATTTATATATCCTGCCTTTTTTCCTCTTGCAAGGAACAGAAGGTGGCTTACATTATTCTCCTCCTCTCCGTTTTATCCTCACAAAAACAACCCTGTGAGGTAAGCTGGGCTGAGAGTCTGTGACAGGCCCAAAGTCACCCAGTGAGCTTCCATGGCCAAGTGGGGACTAGACCCCGGATCTCCCAGCTCCCAGTCCAGCACTCTCGCCACTACGCCACACTGGCATATTCTGTTTTATTATCTATCTAGTATATTTATCCCATGCTTCTTAGGCAAATTTGGCTCCAAATAAACTTACAATTAAAACCCTCAAAATGTGCAAAGGTGGCGGCTGAAATGCTCTCTAGTGTACACTTTTTAGACCTCATTACACGGGCCCTGTGTCAACTGCACTGGCTTCTGATTTGTTTTCTGACTCAATTCAAGATGCTGCTGTTTACCTATAAAGCCCAGAATGCCTCAGGGTAAAGCCAGGATATCTGAAAGACTGCCTCCTCCCATATGAACTGCCTGTAGTTTGGGATCATCTTCTGAGGCCCTGTTATATGTCCCATCATAAGAGGCTTGGTTGGTGGGAACTTGAGACGGAGCCTTTTCTATGCTCCCTGGTTATGGGGAATTCCCTAACGAAGGAAGTAAGACTAGCCCCATTCCTGACAACATTTAGGCAGGCAGTGAAAAAATTCTTATTCTGCATGGCTTTTAATAGTTTGTAGTATATGAATGGAGGTTTTAACTCTGCTCCTTTTAATTTTAAGGCTTTGTTTTTAATATTTATTTGATTGTGTTTGGTTTGGTTTGGTTTGGTTCTATTTTGTAAACAACGTTGGGGCCCTCATTAGGCCCCCAAAGTGGTATTAAATACTTTGATAAATACATAAATACATACATACATAGGATTTTAAAAGAAAATATTGGGGATATATGAATATGTTTATGGCAGTCTCTTCTGCTCCCAGTTGATGTCATAGTCCAGGTTTAAGGATCTTCCATTGAGGAGGGGGCTGAAGATGGACTCAAGTGCTGTCTAACGGTCAATATACCAGCCTACCAGTGGCAACTTTTGGTTTTAAAAATACTGGCCCTATGGGCTGGATCCAGGGTAGGCAGAATTTGAAATCAGGGCAGAACCTAGTAGGTTCTAGAATTCTAGAACCTAGAATTTGGCAGATCAAAGGAAGAGTAGAGGCAGAATCTGGTAGGTTGTGGAGGAGCTCGTCAAAACCTGGTTGTTCATGAGCTGAGTTTTAGAGTAACTGATTGATTGAATCACACCCAGCATGCATGTGGGACATGTCCTCAGTGGGAAATGATTGGAGGGAGACCAAACCGGACCAGTGGATCATACAGAGATACACTGGGCAATTTCTCGTTGGGCTTACAAGAGCCTTTAATGATGATGGTGGTGATTATATTTATTTATATTTATATGCCATTCATCCAATAGATGAAATGTATATCTCCTACCCCACCATAGTGGGCCCTATCACACAGGAGCATATCTGTTGGTCCATGTGGATTTGGAGGATTCAGAATGTAGGTAGTCTCCCATCCTTCTTTCCTCTATTGTGATTTGCAGGCAATTGGAGTTCACCTCCAAGCACCTGCACCTGCCATAGCACTATATGCACACAAAATTTGTATATTTGCAAAAATTTGTACACAAATTCTTTATTCAGTGTGTGTGTGTGTGTGTGGGCGGGTATGCATACATTCACAAAAGCATGCCCAGAAGCAAACACTTATGGAACAAATACAAAATGTATTTTTTTTAATGAGTCTAAAGAAGTGTTCAAATTTTCATATGGATTTTAAGAAATACAATCCAATGCAAAATCAGGACAGATCAAAGTTATTATTGGAAAAATGAAAACCTGAGCGAAATCAAGCTTGACAGACTCACCCATCTCTCATTAATTGTCAGCTCTGTTTAGAAATGCAACATCAAAGCGTGGAATTTTGTGTTCACAAAGGGGAGAGAAACGCAGTTGTGTGCGCATAAATTTATACAACCAGGGTTGTCTGTTTATGCAGGATCCCAGCCACATTAAAAGCCCACGTACAAGATGTGTGAAACCAGAATGCTATTTCTGGGGAGTTAATTAAAGCAAAAACTGCTCATCCTACTCCATCAACAGTTAAACATAAGATGAAAAAAGACAACTCAAAGAAAACCACCGAGCAGACATCTTGGGTTATCTCAGCTATTAGCATGGCAATGTTGAAGCTGAGGTTCTCTTAAGAATCAGCCTGAAGGTGGAACATTATTGTACTGAACAGCAGATCTGCATCACCACTGTGCTAAGGGCTAGATTAGCAACAGACTATGTTGGAGCAATTCTCCAAGGTTTGTACAATTTCACCTTCCCACCCGCAGCCCCAGTTTTTATGGGTTTTTTAAAAAAACCTTATAGTCATATAGGAACATCATGGCTAGGGATGTTGGAGGAATCCAGTTTGGTGGTTGAGCTCAGTGACTTTTTGCCAGCTTGGCCTGCCAGACACCAGCTTGCAGTTCCCCACTTGTCCGCAAGCTGCCACTTTGCGCAAAATGGCTGGCAAGCTATTTACAGAAATCACCATTTTGCGCAAAATGGCAATTTCTGTAAATAACATGCCTGTGATTTTGCACAAAATGGCAGCTTGTGGACAAGTGGGATGCCACAAGCTCTTGCCAGATGCCTGTGACTGACTGGTGGCTTGTCCCATGCACCCACCAGGGTCGGGCAAGCAGTGGGAGTCCGGCGAGCGGTACGCGAGGCAGGCACGGTGGAGTTTGCCCATCCCTAATCATGGCCTGGTGCACACAGGAATTTTTTTTTCTGGAAACTTGAGATGCACCAACTGGGGGCTAATACAGAATTACATACAGTTAGGATGCTATCCTATGGCATGCACCCGGGGTACCTGTAAGTCTCCGAACTTGGAGGCTTACGTGTGTGCAATGCAGAGCAGGAGGTGCCTTGTGCCTCTGGCTCTGCATTTTAGCTAGATGATCTTGCCCTTCTAGAGGAGTCTTCGGGAGGAGGAGGGAAGGAGGCTGGGGACAGCTGGGGATACCTTGTAGCCCCACGTCCCCAGTCTCCTCCCCTGCCCTTGGGGATGCCTCCTTTCCCCCATCTCCACACTTTGTTTTGTGAGCATAGAGAGGTAGCTGGGGTGGCTCTCTCTCTGCACCAGCTATGAAGGGGAGGGGGTGGGGATCATGGTTTCATGGCTCCCAGCTTGGAGCCCTGTCTACAAGCTCAGAGCCAGTAAACTGAACAGTCCTATGTCCCCTTAGACGCTGTCTAGGGGCCTAGATTGCTCTCTCCAAATTAAGGAATTCTGAGCCCAGGAGTTTGTTTCCAGTATCAGAACTGAACGGAGCTCACAATATTTATGAATCGCTCACACAAAAAGAAATCTGTAAGCAATGCACAAAAAGAAAATATATGATTATAATTAAATATTTTATTTCTTTATTGCATTTTTATACCACCCAATAGCCGAAGCTCTCTGGGCGGCTCACAACCATTAAAACCATAAAATACAAGACAATAACATACAGATGATAAAATACAGTTTAAAATATAAATGTTTAAAACTGCAACATAAAAGTAAAAAATAATAACCAAACAGAAGCTAGCAGAAGTGCAAAAATTTAAAATACAATACCAGATATAAAACAAACTGAAAAACTAAAATGCCTGAGAGAATAAAAAGGTTTTCACCTGGTGCCGAAACGATCACAGTGTAAATATTTATTTATTTATTACTTTTTTATACTGCCCGATAGCCGAAGCTCTCTTGTTACTACTGTATGCAGAAGATAATATTACCTTCCTGGGGATACACGCTGGAAAAAGTGTATTTTCAGTAGGTGCCAAAAACCCAGAAGGGTAGGCACCTGTCTAATTTGTAGTGGTGGGGAGTTCCAGAGAGTGGGTGCTATAACACCAAAGACCCTATTCCGAGTCATCACGGACAGGACCTCTGAAATCTTGGGCACCGTGAGGAGGGTATCTCCTGCTGAAAGCAGCAACTGAACAGGAAGGTAGAGGGTTAGGCAATGTCTTAAATATCATGGTCCTGAGTTGTATAAGGCTTTGTAAAGAAATACCAAAACCTTACACCTGGCCTCGTAGCATATAGGCTGACAGTGCAGTTCCCTCAGTGTAGGCATAATATGCTGGTGGTAAGCCGCTCCTGTTACCGACCTGGCTGTGGCATTCTGCACCAAGTGCAGCTTCCAGACCAACTTCAGTTTCATTTCTTCATTTCAGCAGTGTAATTTTAGGGCCAGGAGGGAGCCATTTTGTTGCTGCAATTGTTGTTAAACCATTGGGAGCCAGAAATCTTTGCCGATCTACAAATCACCTAGGGATATACCAATAGATCCAGATCTATTTTCTTCCCATCCATGGTGTCATGCAAGGTATACCTGATGAAACTCCCTCTTCTGCCTACACACCTGTTACAGGTGTATGAACCCTGTCCTCTTTTGGATCTGGCCACCCTACTGCCAACTCCCCGCCTCCCCCAGTATGGCTCCTGTGCCTTTAAAAAATGCACAATGAGCAGAAATTGTGGTGCGTTCCCCAGCATACCGATGTAGTGATGGGAATCATTTTCCTTTGCTGAATTTTCATTTAGCTATGAAAGGCACAAGAACCTTGCAGGGAATGGGGGTGGGGAGTTGGCAACCTCAGGGTGCATTGGTTTCAACTGGGTTTTTAAAAAATGTATTTTTATTCATTTTGTGTTTGAATGTAAGCCACTGCGGGAGAGCCTTGGTTGGTTGAGAAGTAGGATACATATGCTTAAAATAAATTAAAAATATAATAGAGGACTGTCCTCTGTAAAAGAGGCCACATGGCCACCCTACACATGCAAGGAACCTGTCAGTTAAGATGGAAACTGCTAGCAGAAAGCAGGTTTAAGGGGGCCCATGTCATCATGCCCTTGGGGGGGGGGCGCTCTCCGATGTTAGTGGGTGGCAGCAGTGGCAGGCACAAGCAATGCTCCTATCGTTGTTGGGTAGCTGCCATTTTAATTTAATTTAATTTTTTATTTACAATATTTGTATACTGCTCCATATCTAAAACAGATTTCGGAGTAGTGAACATAAAAGGTAAAATAGTAAAAAGGATAAAAAGACTAAAACACCATATTAAAGTTATGCTTTTTAAAAACAGAATGCCAATAAAAACCGTGGCTGGTCAGTTAAAGAATGCCTCCTGGAACAGTGTTGTTTTCAGGAGGCACCAAAAGCAACCCAGTGTTGGTGCCAGTCGGACCTCCAGGGGCAGGGTATTCCAAAGAAAGGGGGCCACCACACTGAAGTCTCTTCTCTTGGTGGACTCCAATCGGGCCATAGGTCCATGTGGAACCACCAGGAGCTTGCCCTCTGAATGACCTCAGTGACCAGGCAGGTTGGTAAGGGAGAAGGCGCTCCCTCAGGTATTCTGGTCCTAAGTTGTTTAGGGCATACCACGGCCCTGACATAATGTAACTTTGGAGCATTGAGGAATTCAAAGAGCAACCACTCAACACTGATTGAACTCCTGGTTTTAAAGTGATGGGCCAGGTCATCCATCAGCTGAGAGCCATTGTGGTGTAATGATAGTGGTCTGGGACTTGGGAGATCCGGGTTCTAGTCCCCACTCAGCCATGCAACTCACAAAGTGACTTAGGGCCAGTCACCATCTCTCAGCCTCACCTACCTCACAGGGTAGTTGGGAATGTGACTGGTCTGTCCCACTGATTCATGTTCCATTGCTCTCTTGTCTTTAAAGATGTTTTCTGCAGATGGCTGGGGCTTGGTACTTGCATGCCTTACCGTGTTCAATTATTCTGTCTTATCTCTTTGTTTAAGCTCTACAGTGAGAGGTGCTAGGGCTAGGGTGGCCATGTATCTTCTTTTACAGAGGACAGTCCTCCAGTTGAAGGGCTGTCTGGTCCAACACCAGTTAAAGATAAAGAACCATAGGAGAACTCCTGTCCATCCACAGACAGCACCTGGGCAGCAGACTAAACAGGCCAGCACCTGGTCACAGTCTTCCACACTCTGGTGAAATGTCCTGTATTTCTATTTACATTAGAAATATCCTGTCTAAATTTGCATCTATACATATCTATTAGCATTGCAAATTTTATGCAAATGGATACCCTATTTTGTCCTCTCTTTTGCTGATTCATCAGCGGCTACCCTAGCTGGGGTGCAAACTCGAGCCTGCCCAGAAGGTACAACCTCTGCTCTGGAAGTCCCTTTTTCTAATTCCAGATCATTTTTGTGGTTACTCAGCAGCAAGCAAAAGGCACTTTGCTTATGCCCCCAAAGCAGTCTTTTCACATGTTGCAGCGCTGAACTTTGGTTCTCGCAAAAAGATCTTAAGTCTAAGTACTGATGATGGTCAAGACTTATCTGAGAGTAGGTCTTGAGCCTTCTGCTCTCCCCATTTCTTCTTTCCTAAGGTTTTCCCAAGTTGTTCTGTGTAGGGGGGATGGCTGAGTGGGCAAGCTTCAGATTCTTTGCTTGCCCTCCAAGGATACACAGCCAGTTCAATTGCAATTCCAGCCTTAATGGAATCCAGTCAGTGCATCTATCTTCCATGCAATCTGATGTTATTGCCTGGCTCCCGTCACCATACTAAATTGTATCTACCCTACAGGAAACAAAACAACAACAAAAACACCCACCCACACCCAAGCTGTCTCTAGAGCTGGCATTAAAAAAAGGATTAGACATTCATACTTGGCTTCCCCCCATGTTATCTTCCCCCTTCATGTGCCTTTTCTCTCCAAGCTCAGAACCATTGTTCTTCCTCTAAGGCGCTGATATCACTTTGATGATGATCATTGGCAGAGTTTCAAACTGATGTATTATTTAAAAAAGAAAGAAAGAAACCTTTTTTGAAAAAAATGCCCAGGAGTTGCCATAACGTAATGCAGATTTTTGTCACAGCTCCACGGCTTCTGCTTTTAATTTTCAGCAAGAACGGAGGCTCCATAGTCTTAGTCAGATGAAGGGCAACTCCCATCTTGACTCCAGTCCCTCCCTCTCCTCTCCTCTCCAGATAGATCCCTGGAATGGAATTTGTTCTCAGTCTTGGAAGGCAAAACAAAGGAATGGATGTCAATAGAGACAGTGATGGGAAGGGGAAAGAATGGAGGAAGATGTTGCCAGTCTCTGTAGGTCTGGCTAAGGGCACTGGTCTTGTTTTTTTTAGGTTTTAAATGTCTTTCAGGTGTGGTCAGGGTTGTGGGATCTACTTTGTTCTTTTTCACTAGATCCCAGAGATCTACCAGCTGGAGCCAAGTGTTTGCTTAGTGTGGCTCAGCAAGGCAGACATACACGTAGAATTAAGAAGAGTAAAGGGTACCTCTGAGCATGTGCTCAGCCTAGGAATTGGTTTCTTAGTACCAGAACTGAGATCTGTGTCTCAGCCTTTTCACACAAAACCCCACCTCACCTCACCCCCTGCACATTTCTTTTGTTTCAGCAGCCTAATTTAGTGAGTCTTTTTGTTGTTGCTATTGTTACAATATTTGAAACTCTTCCCAATCTACTCTAAATCATTCAGAGTAGACCCTGGCCTGTCTTTGGCCCACCCGTCTTCTAGACAGCCTCGGGTTCCATATTCTAGTTCTAGAATCACAGCAATATAATTTCTAATTCTTTGTCATTTTGAATTCTTTGGAAGCGGTTGCTGGGAACTTGTTGAAGGCTGGGAATGTAAATAACACCAATAAATGAACAAACAAACAAACAAACAAACAATAACATGTTTTTAAGTCATCTAATCCAACCCATTGCTCCAAAATGGGAACATTTGGTCACCCTAGAGATGTATGGATTTTGTAAAATCCGTTCTGTCTGTGTTTCATGGATTGTCAGGTGCCCTTCTTTCCATTGTCTGCTCATTGACAGAAGCAGATTTTTTCCAATTTCCTGAATTTGCACAAACCCACATTTATGCGAATTCACTTTTGCACAAATCCGCACTTGCAACAGTGCACAACCCCCCCCCTGCACATGTTCATGCTTTAGCCTATGAGGGAAATGCACATTTTCGGCCAGTGTTTTTTATTTTATGTATTTTTCTACAAGTACATTTGCATAACTTTCCGGAACTTAAAAGAACCATCCCGCAAGCCTGTGGAATCCGTGCAACTTGGGAAAAGCCGGTCCACTGCAGAATCTGCATGTCGGATTCATAGAAATCCAAACTCATTTAATTCCATTGCAGATTTCTCCAACATCCCAAGGTCACCCTAACCCCAAACCTATGAAATCCAGGTTGGTGTTTTTTGTACGTGTGCACAGGAGCTGCACGGCAGAGAGAGAGAGAGTATGCCTAAGTGCCTAACCTTTCTGGCTAACTTCAATGACTTTGTGGGGAGGAAGTCATGAGTGGCTATTTGTCATGGTAACTCATTTGAGCTTTCATACACGCATGCTTAGGGTAGCCACTAATTAACTGCCAACAAGAGGATATACATAACCAAAAAAGAGGACAAAAGAAGGCAGGCCTTGAAGTCACCCACTAGCAATTTATACTAGAGTTTATACTGGAGTTGGACTGGACAGCTCTCCAAATACAGGATGCCTTCAAAACAGAGGACTCGCAGCCCTACAAATAGAGGACTGTCATCTGTAAAAGAGGACACACGGCTGCTGAATAAAATGCTCCATATTCCAAAATGGTGCTATCTGTGCCCTGCTGACCTGTCTCAACTAGTGCCTCTGTGATATAATCCATAGACCGCCCACCAGCTGATTAAAGTTGATTTTTGTGCAAGGAGTCATATGAAATTTCCCAAGTTTAGAGACTTCAGATGTCTTCCATCATTTGCGATAGGATGTGAAAGCAGGAGTCAATCCAGGGCTCTTGAAATGTTTATCTTCAAATGTTGCAGAGAAAAACAAAGGATCCTAAATAGACCCCAGAGCATACCTTCAACTCCTCAGTAGTTTGGCAAGGAATTCCAGCGCTGGCCTGATATTGCAGTTTGCGCAATGGAGAAAAACACACCACTCCTTAATTTCTATTGGAAGAAAGAGCTTGTCTTTTGTTTCAGCCACAACTTGACTGGTGAGTAAAGAAAACAATCATCAACAGAAAACAAAGATGATCCTGAGCAGGGGTAGGCAACCTATTGCCCCACAGATGATTGGGACTACAAATCCCAGAATTCCTGACCACTTGCCATGTGGCTAGGAATGGTGGGAGCTACAGTCCAACACATCTAGAGGCACCAGGTTGGTCTTCAGGGTAAGACTATATTAATGATTTTAAGAACATAGGACACTGCCTTATACTTCATCAGACCCTTGGTCCATTTAGCCCAGTATTGTCGACACTGACTGGCAATGGTGAAGTGGGACTTTTTGCATGCAAAGCATGTGCTCTACCGCTGAGCCACAGCCTCTCCTCCTTTTATTTTGGTTTTTGAGGGCTCAGTCCTATCCGGATGCCCGTCAGCCTCCAAATTCAGAGGCTGAAGGGCATCGTATGCAGAGCACGAGGAGCACAGAGGCGATCTCCACCGCTGCACTTCTCCCGCTTTGCATTTTTGCCCGATGAGCATTTTTGCCCATCTAGCTAGGGCTCTGTGGAGGGGGAGGGGGAAAGGCTGGGAAGGACTAGGAAGCGGGGATAGCACATATCCCCGCTTCCCCAGGGCTCTCCCCTCGTCTCACACAGAACCGACCCTTTCCCTCCTCTCCGAAGTCACCTTTGCAACCTTGGAGAGCCGCCAGCGCAGTTCTCTCTGTGCTGGCTGCGAGGTAGAGAGAATCCAAACTAACCTATGCCACCCCCCCTGCCCCCGAGGCAGTCTAGGGGCCATAGGATTGCTCTCTAAAGTGTTTTGTTTTTTAATTAATGTTGTTTAAAAATCATATTATTCGGCCCTGGACCATTAAGGTATTGTAAGTTTTAAAATAATCATTTAAAAAATGCTCGGCATGGCTTTAAATAATAAAAAAAGAAAGCAAGTGAAGTGGTCTTTCAAAACCATGGAAAGATTGGGCGTTCAGGTAATGCAGAAGTCTAGTAAGAATCCAAACACAGTTTTGCAACTATTGGTTCCTTCATTGTACTTCAATGCTTTGATGATATGTAAGGAAGGTTTCAGTGCATACACATGATCCGAGAGATTATTCCGCTGTAGAAGCACACCCATCACCTTTTGTTCAGATGAACAAACACAAGTTCAAGGAAAACTAAGCTCCACTTGGTTACAGCCAAAGTAGCTCTGCACCACAGTGATTGGCTGGAAACTGGCGATATCATATCATTAACACATTTCTCTAATCATTCCTGGAGTAGTTTTCCAATGTTTCCAGTGTTGATCCTGCTGTTAGGTCATCTTTGAAAGCCCTTCTCCATGTGCCCCCTCAATCAGTTATTTGGAGGATGGCCATGAGAGAGAAAGCTTTCTCAGTGGTGGCCCCTCGCTTTGGAATGTTCTCCCTAAGGAACCTTACCTGGCACCTACATTACTGTCATTTTGTCATCAGACCAGGATCTTTCTGTTCTCAGGCTTTTAAAGATGTTCTCTCAAGCTTTTGGCTTTTAAGACATGTTCCTGTTGATTGTCTTAACTTTTGTAATCCATGCTGCATATTATGGCATTATGCTGTTATGCGTCTGTTGGACATTTTATCTGTGCTGGTTTTTAATTGTTTGTGGGGTTTATTGTATTTTATTGTCTGCACAACATGTAGAGAGACTTCTTCTGCGAGGTGTTTAAGAAATGTAATAAATAAATAAATAATATATGTGGTGCTTAAAAAAAGGGGTTTATGACAGTTTGTCACAAGTATGGCCAGGTGGGAAAGAGAGACCACTGAATTGCTTTGCTTTGCTAGCCTGGAGTGTTAAAAGATTTTAGGCCCAGACCCATAGGACACAAATCTAGATAAAATTTGCATATGCTAATTTAGGTGTGTATACACACACACACACACACACACATATATATATATATGCGCATAGTACTCTCTATATATGCGCATAGTACTATATATATATATATATATGCGCATAGTACTATATATATATATATATGCGCATAGTTCTATATACACACACACACACACACATAGTCTCTCTCTCTCTCTCTCTCTCTCTCTCTCTATATATATATATATATATATATGCAAATTTAGAAAGAACTACTAGGATTCGTCGAAATTTCACAGGAGGCAAAGGCTAATTTCTTATCCAAATCATCTTAAAAAAAATGAATTCTTCAGTTAATTTGCACCCTGGTCCAGATAATCTCAAACCAATGGAAAAAGTTTTCCCTAGGCTTAGGGTGCAATCCTATGCATGTTTAGACAGAAGAAAGTCCTACAATATTCCCCAGCCAGCATAGATGGCTGGGGAATGCTGGGAGTTGAAGGACTTTCTTCTGTCTAAACATGCATAGGCTTGAGCACTTAATTGCCATGCAAGGGAAGACATTTGGGCTGTGGGTAGGGATGTACGAAACCTAGGGATGGCGGAGAATTTCTCCACAAATCTCCGGGAGGCCGAGTGCCAACGCATTCGGCCCCCCGAATTTTGTGGTGAAATTCTCTGCCCCCCCACCCCCCCAGGATGGGACTTACCTCCTTCGAATGTTCCTCTCGGCGGCAGGTCCTGGCGGCGTTTCGGCGGTGGCGGTGGCGGCGGCCGGTCTTCTGACCGGCTTCCGCCGCCGCCATTACAAAGTAAAGTAAAAATAAAAAAAAGTGATAGGCTACGTAACGATTTACGTAGCCTATCACGGCTAGATTTTCAAAGTCAGCCATGATAGGCTACGTAAATCTTTACATAGCCTATCATGGCTGACTTTGAAAAAAAAAAGCGCGTACGCAAATGGCGGTGCCCACGGGTGCCATTTGCGTTCCTTATTTGGGCAGGGGTAGTCTACGTAAAGATTTACATAGACTACGGTGAAAATAAGGGCAACGCTATTTGCGTTGCCCTTATTTTCGCCGTAGTCTACGTAAATCTTTACATAGACTACCCCTGCCCAAACAAGGAACGCAAATAGTGGCGCCCATGGGCGCCGCCATTTGCGTACGCGCTTTTTTTTTTCAAAGTCAGCCGTGATAGGCTACGTAAAGATTTACATAGCCTATCATGGCTGACTTTGAAAATCTAGCTGTGATAGGCTATGTAAATCGTTACATAGCCTATCACTTTTTTTTTTAATTTACTTTTTTATTTCGCGGCCGGGGAGATGGGGCGCTCCCCCCCGGCCTGAATTTCAGCTGGGAGGGGCAGGGCGCCTCCCCCCCTGGCCTGAATTTCGGGGGGAGAAACGGAGCGCCTCCCCCCCCACCGAACACAGCTGCGGGACCTGGTAAGGGACTTTCGTCCATCCTTAACAAAACCCCGCTTACCTGGCTCCGCCGGGTTCCGCTGGGGGGGAAGGCGCTCCGTCCCTCCCCCCAGAATCCTGGCCGGCCAGCTCCGCTCCACGGGGATTCCGCAGAACCGCCAGCTGGCTCTGCCAGCAGCCGGACATCCGGCCGCTGGCTAGTAGGGACGCAAATGGCAGCAGCTGTAGCCGCCGCCGTTTGCGCCCCTGAATTCAGCTGTGATAGGCTACGTAAAGATGTACGTAGCCTATCACGTCTGGGTTAACCCCCCCCAAAAAAAATGTGTACGCAAATGGCGGCGGCTATGGCCGCTGCCATTTGTGTTCCTTATTTTTGGCTGTCTTAGTCTACGTAAAAATTTACGTAGACTAAGACGAAGACAAGAAAGGGGAATGCAAATAGCGTACCGGATGCTATTTGCGTTCCCCCTTATTTTCACTGTCTTAGTCTACGTAAATATTTACGTAGACTAAGACGAAGACAAGAAAGGGGAACGCAAATAGCGTACCGGATGCTATTTGCGTTCCCCCTTATTTTCACTGTCTTAGTCTACGTAAATATTTACGTAGACTAAGACGGCCAAAAATAAGGAACGCAAATGGCGGTGGCCATAGCCGCCGCCATTTGTGTACGCGGTTGTGTGTGTTTTTTTTAAACCCAGCCATGATAGGCTACGTAAATCTTTACGTAGCCTATCACGTCGTTTTTGGGTTTTTTTTACACAAGTGTCAGGGTGGACACTGAGCCCATAGAATCCCAGAGTAGTTCTGATGCTGAGGAAGAGCAGTCGCTCCTCGGGAGAGGAGCGCGCTCCTTTTTTCCCTGGACCAACAGCTGACGGAGCTTCCTCCCACCCACATTCCTAGTTTAGAAAGCAGTCCAGGGAGTGACTCAGCACAGATAGCAGACTGGGGGGGATGCGCGGTGCAGACGCAGAGAGCGGCGCCAAACGGTTCGCGCTCAAAGAATGGTTGCGCCCAGAGGATCCAAGGGAAAAGGGGAGGGATTCTCCCTAGTCCTTATATTCAGGGGTCTGCCAGTAATTGCCCTTCAAACGGGGACCAACTGTTCTAACTTAGGGCATAGGGATGCTGCTGCTCAGATCTAGTTGCTACCTGTAGAGCTGTTAAGTTGTAAAAGAAGAATAAAGCTTTGAAAATAATTCCTTTGTCTGTGTCTGGACTTGGTTACTGGATTAGACTGAGAGCCCTCCAAGGAGCCCTTGACAACAAGACTGCAAATGGCGGCGGCCGGTTGGAAGGCCAGCTGCCGCCGCCGAAACTGCCGCTGGAGCCGCCACAGCCTGGAAGATCCACCCCAGGTAAGTCTCGTCCCAGGGGGGATCTGTGGGGGGGCAGGGGGGTGGCAGGCCATTCCGCCACAGAGTTCAGGAGGCCGAATGCACTGGCATTTGGTCTCACCGAGATCCGTGGCGGAATTCTCTGACATCCCTAGCTATGGGGTGTGCTGCAGCATGTAGGAAAGAGAGAGTTAATTCTTCCTTTCCCAGCTGGAATCCTCTTTGAAAATTGCCCCCCTGCACAGCAATTAAGCTGAGAAAAAAAACAACACCTTGCCATTGACCCCAGTGGACCTGTAGGGCTCTGTGGAATGGATCCAGACCCTGGGAAATAGATTTGGGGCTGGGATCTCATGGGCCCTAAACGTAGCAACACCCCTGCCCTGTACATCTATCAAATGTGTTACAAAGTTGGGGGAACCCAATCATGAGTTCCAGGAGGAAAAACCACAGTGCATCCTCCTCTGCATGTAACCTTAGAGAAGTGATGGTCATTGAGGACAACTCTGAATCCTCACCAGAAGAAGATGAGCCAAGAAGTAAGTATGGGGTGTGTCTCTTTTGTCTGAGAGTCAAAAGATTGGCAGGGGAGATCTGGTTGGCAAGATTGTTTTGAGTCAGTCTTAAAGCCCTGGATTAGGGGAGATTCTGAAAAGAGCTAGCTATAATCACTCACTGGGAATGGCAGTACAAACCAACAGAAGTTTATATCTTTACTATTATTATGTATATTAATTAGATTAAATAAAATAGGATGAGATACACATTCAAATTAGTGATGGGTGAACTGATCATCACTAATTTGGCTATGGCCACCAAATTATGAATCTAAAATTTAAGATCAGATGGAAGTTGTTTGTTACAATGGGATTTCGAATTGATGACAAGTTTAAAATTTAAAATTTGAACTATGACATTGGCTTTCAAACCATGTTCTTCTTCATTTTATTTAACTTCCTTAAAGGCAAAGTTATGATCACATTACGTTTCCAAGGAGAATCTCTCCTCCCGCCACCCCAGTCCTGTGTAGCCTGTGAAAACAATGCTACGTAGGGATGGCAGAGAATTCCGCCACGGATCTCGGTGAGGCCGAATGCCAGTGCATTCAGCCCCCTGAACTCCGTGGCAGAACAGCCTGCCACCACCCGCCCCCCCCGCGGATCCCCCCTGGGACGAGACTTACCTGGCGTGGATCTTCTGGGTGGTGGTGGTGGCAGCAGCGGTGGCTGGTCTTCCGACTGGCTGCCGCCGCCGCCATTTCCAGTGTTGTAAAAAAAAAGAAAAAAAGACATGATAGGCTATGTAAAGATTTACATAGCCTATCATGGCTAGGTTTAAAAAAAAACACACAACAACGACGTGATAGGCTACGTAACTCTTTACGTAGCCTATCACGTCTGACAAAAATGCGCATACGCAAATGGCGGCGGCTACAGCCGCCGCCATTTGCGTTCCTTATTTTGGGCCATCTTAGTCTACGTAAATATTTACGTAGATTAAGAAGGCAGAAATCTATTTACGTAGATTAAGACGGCATTTGCGTACGCGGTTCCCCCCCCCAGAGCCCTCCGCGGCCGGAAATCCGGCTGCCGACGGCTCTGGCCTGGCCGGGCCTGGCCGGCTGCTCTGCAGAGCTGCCGTGGAGCACAGCTGGACGCGGAGGATTCTGGGGGGGAGGAACAGAGCGCCTCCCCCCCATCGAGGATTCCAGGGGGAGGGACGGAACGCCTCCCCCCCACCATCACATAATCCGCAAAAGGTAAGTGACTTTCGTACATCCCTAATTTTGCTACATGATTACGTACTGTCGTTTCCAGTCCTGTTTTGGACACCATGCAACACCATTTCTTAGTCTATTGGAGGAATTTCTACCTTTAAAGAAATTTTAAAAAGACAACTATGGAGCCTCCCTTCTTGCTGGAAAAGAAGATTGTTTAAAAGCTGTCAGATCAGCTCAAATTACTGTGTTTAATAAGGACCCCCCCACACACACAAAATCTAGATTAACTTGGTCTGAATTAAGAATTTTTAAAAGGTCATTGGATCTAAGTCAGGGGTTATTATACATTCAAGAATTATGAACATGCCAGATTTGTCTTATGAATTTACTAATTTTGAGTTTCAGCAGCATCACTAATTCAAACAGCTAAAAAAAATGTGGGAATGGTAAAAGTGTTATAAAGTCCTGATTATTTTGTCACCTATTGAACAGCTTCCTTTATACAAATAGTTTTTAAAAGACACAAGCTGAAGTCCTGTTTGTGCACATTTGTCTTCTTCACTGCTACCTAGGGATGTTGGAGAAATCCGTTGGGGGTGTGTGTGGAGGTTGACATGTTTTTCTAGGCTTGGCCCCCCAGAATTTATTTCAGTTCCTGCTGCAGTGCCCAACTTGATCTGCAGCCAGTACACATATTTGGGCCAGTACACAGATTTTCTGGGAATTCCGTGTATTTCGGGGGCGGGGGAGGTTCTGCAATTTGCACAGATTTCTGAGCAATTTGTGCAAATTGTGGCCAAATTTGTGCAAATTATGGTCAAGTTTGTGTAATTTGCTCAAATTCGGCCATGATTTGTGTAAATTGCTCAGAAATTTTCACAAATTGCAGAATCTCCCCACTCGCAAAATGCACAAAAAAGTTCCTAGAATTTGGGGAACAGCCTGCGGTTCAGCTCACAGACTCAAAGCATGTTGTACATGCCACAGAACTTTGTTAAGCCAAAAAAGAATGGATTTCCCAGTGCCAGGCATCCCTCCTGCCACCTGCCTTACATCCTCACCCATCCTCACTGTTCATTATCCATTCCTAATCTCTCCCACACCCACCTCTGCATCCCGGTTTTCCTTATCTAAGGACAGTGAGCCCTCTCAACAGGGAATGGGTCAATTCTTAGGAAGGAACATAAGGAACTGTTTTATACTGAATCAGAATATTGATCCATCTAGCTCAGTATTGGCTACATCAGCATTCCCCTACTTGGCGCCTTCCAGAAGTTTTGAACTTTAACTCCCATCAGCCCCAGCCAGCATGACCAATGGTTGGGAATTCTGGGAGCTGTAGCCCAAAATATTTGGAGAGCACCAGGTTGGGGGAGGCTGGTCTACAGTGACCAGCAATGGCTTTCCAGGGTTTGAGAGTGGGTCCTTTCCCACCTGCTACCTGCAGGGCTGATCTCAAGGGTAGGCATGGTGGGGCACCTGCTGTGGGCCCATGTCCCAGCAGGGGCCCACTGACAAGAGTCCCTGGAGTTGCTCCTCCTCTTCACCATGGCAACCTGCTTGTTCACCTGCCTCTTGCTCTGGCCCAGACAATGGTGGTGGTGAGAAGGAGGAGCAGAAGATGCCACTGCCTATTTATTCACTGGCTCTCAGCCTATCAAGCAAGCAAGCGGTGGCAATGATGAGAAAGAGGATGAAGAGCAAAAGCAGCTGGTGGCAATGGTGATGATAAAGTAGACTCACTTAGGGCGGGGGCCCATTGAAGGAGTCTTGCCCAAGGGCCCTCAAAAACCCAGAGCTGGCACTGTCTCCAAGGGTTGATCACTCTAACTGGCAAACCTGTCTGGTGCAGAGGGTCTCAGCAGCAGTCAGATGAACAAAGTCTGTGGCTCCTCCATAACTAATCCAGAATAGCCACCACAGACCTTGGCAGTGTGCCCAATTGTGAAAGAGAATGAGAAGCCCTAGTTCACCCATAAAACTGTGTTTACCGCACTTTTCCTTCCCCAGCTGCAATTTTGATGGGGTGATTATGATTAAAGCCTGCTAAGTAATCTGTATCAACTACTCTGGGGTCTGCAAGCCCAAGGAGACATTGCTCTCCTCCCCACACCTCTTAAGACACTGATGCTTAGAAATAATTTGTTTTTGTGTATTTTCAAATCTTGGTCACTGCACCAAGTTGGAAAAAGACTTTCTCCTGGCTGCTCAATAGCCATCTCCTCCCCACTACAATCTACTGCTCTACATACGCTGCAGGAACCCCTAGGGGGGAACTTCCCCCCTCCTTGAAGTTCTAGGAGTAGTCTGGGGCCTGTGACGCCCCCCCCAATACTATCCCATCCCTTTCATTCTTCCAGCCCCCCTCCCCATAATGAGCTGTTGTCTTCTGCAGCATTCAGAGTTAAGTAAGCATGAAAAATTGCAACAATACAGATGTAGTTCTGGGACAGCAAAGCCCCTTGTTTAACAAGGCTAATTCCACACCCACCCACCTCATTTTCTTTCAAGCATCACCCTTCTCCACCACCACCCCCGCCCTGCTCTCCTCTTTATTAAATGAACTGGCTATTTATTGCCAGGGAAGTTGGTTTCCTTTCCCGCTCTTGCTTCCACGTTGTGTCCCCCCCCCCACGCACACACCTCATGTTCATCTGTAATTTGGAGAGCTAATCTTCTCTGGCAGGAAGCACCATTTTGTTCACTCTGCCCCTTCTCTTTGGTTCTTTAATTGGGACCTGGAGAAAGGATACCCAGAGCCAAAGAATCCACGGCTGCTGCCTCTGCGGTTCTTTAAGTATGGCAGCCCTTCCGATTCCCCCTCCAAGTGCAAATGATGGTGCATATTTTGGAAGTCGCTATTGGGAAGAATGTGCTGCTGAGGGTTGCTAGGGGTCTGTATTTGCACGACTGCTTCCAAGCATCCAATATTTCACAGGCAAAGACCAGATCCATCAGGGTGGCTACTTACACATCACCCAAAAAGAGGACAAATGAGGGCGCTGATTTGCATAAAATTCCCATATGCTAATTTATATGGAAAGATGCAAATTTATAAATGATGGCTATCATTTAAAAGAAATGCCATGCAGGAAAGGGCAACTAGAATGATAAAGGGGCTAAAATCTCCCCTAGGAGGGAAGGTTAGAACAGCTGGGATTGTTTAGCTTGGAAAAAAAGGATGCTAAGGGGAGACTTGATAGAGGTGTACAAAATTATGCATGGAACGGAGAATGTGGAAAAGGAGATATTTTTCTCCCTCTCACATAATACTAGAGCCCAGGGTCATCCCAAGAAGATGATTGGTGGGAGATTCAGAACAGATAAAAGGAAGGACTTCATACAGGACATAGTTAAGCTATCGAATTCACTACCACAACCTGTAGTGATGGCCATCGACCTAATGCGAAGAGAGAACTCTCTGGAAAAGACCCTGATGCTGGGAAAGACTGAAGGCAAAAGGAGAAGGGGATGGCAGAGGATGAGATGGCTACATAGCATCACCGATGCAATGAATATGAATTTGAGCACACTCCGGGAGAGAGCGGAGGACAGGAAGGCCTGGCGTGCTATGGTCCATGGGGTCACGAAGAGTCGGACACGACTGAACGACTGAACAACAACAAACAAAAAAGGGTTAGACAAATTTATGGAGGAGGAGGCTATCAATGGTTACTAGTCTGTGTCCCTCCAGATGTTTTCTGAACACAAACCCCCATCATCCCCAGTCATAATGGCAACGGATGATGGAAATTATAGTCTGAGAGCTGTAGAGCCGTAGGCCGGAGAGCCGGAGAGCCGTAGATCCAGAGAGCTGTAGGCTCCTCACCCTTGTTCTGATAGCAATCCACCCGCTCAATATTTTCACAGGGCGTATCCCAAAGGGCAGAACAGGAGCAGCGATTTACATTTACCAAGGACAAGTACAAGGGCAGTGATTGTCACTACTCCAGCTGCCCTTCTGTTGGATTTTTCACTAAGCAAGAAATACTATGTTACATTATTGCTGGAAAATCCACTAAGTAGTTCGCCACCAGGGCTGTCATCAAGGGTAGGCATGATGGGGCACCTGCCAAGGACCCACGCTTCAGCAGGGGCCTGTTGAGCTGGAGTACCTCCTCCTCTTCACCACTGCAATATGCTGGTTCTCCTGGCTCTTGCTCTGGCCCAGACAATGGTGGTAGTGAGAGGAAGGAGCGGCAGATGCCACTGCCGACTTGCTCCTTGCCTGTCAAGCAAGCGAGTGGTAGCAACGATGAGAAAGAGGAGGAGGAGCAATAGCAGCTGGTGAGAATGGTGGTGAGAACTATTGAGGGACGGGTCCCAGTGAGGGTGTCTTCTTGCGAGGGGCCTCAAAAACCGGGAACTAGCCCTGTTTGCCACAGTTTCCTCTGGGCTGCTTGAAACAGACAACGAAGACAGTTCTGGAGTACAATAAAATTACTTCTATACTCTTTGGCCGAGTGTCCTGTACAGTGGCAGTAGATCCTTCAGGATCTATAAGAACATAAGAAGAACCCTGCTGGATCAGACCAAGGGTCCATCTAGTCCAGCTTTCTATTCACACAGTGGCCAACCAGCTGTTGACTGGAACCCACAAGCCAGACATGAGTGCAACAGCACCCTTCCGCCCACGTTCCCCAGCAACTGGTGTACATGGGCTCACTGCCTCTGGTACTGGAGATAGCATATAGCCATCGGGACTAGTAGCCATTGAGAGCCTTCTCCTCTAGGAATTTGTCTAATATCTTTTTAAAGCCATCCAACTTGTCGGCCATCACTACATTTTGTGCTAGTGAATTCCATAGTTTATCTATGTGCTGTGTGAAGAAGTTCTTCTTTTTATCTGTCCTGAATCTCCCACCAATCAGCTTCATAGGATGACCCCAGGTTCTAGCATAATGAGAGAGAGAGAAAAGTGTCTCCCTATCCACATTCTCCACACCATGCATAATTTTGTACACCTCTAATTCCTTGCTAGGTGCAGGAAAACATGGGATAGCTGCTAGCTTTCGCCTTGGCCATGGGGCAAAACTTGTTGGAAATATGGGAATCTAAGGGGTAGTGCACACACTGTAATTTTCTCTACACATGATAAGTGTAGCTGCACATAAGGATAGGAGAGAAATTTGTTCAGTTTGCATTTTAATGCAAACCTAACTTGCAATTTTGAACCTATACACTAAGTGAAATGCAGTTATCCTTCAAAATTCACACTTCTTCAAACTTTGCAACGGTTTTCTTCAGTAAAAAAGCCTGTATTGGTGAAAGGTATGCACAAAAATGTATATATTTCTGAAAATACTGTTTAAAATGCAGTATATTAGGGGAAATTGCTTGCAAAAATGCACACCTTAGACATAATTATGTACAAAATGCATGTATGAGAAGACATTCACATAAAAATGCACACAGATTTTCATGCAAACGTCTGTCTGTATCTCTCTCATCTATCTATCTATCTATCTATCTATCTATCTATCTATCTATCTATCTATCTGATGTGGAAATGAAACAAACCAAACCTGAAAGTGGGAAATGAGAAACTGAAACTGAGAGATTCATCCATCCCTAGCTACTCACAAGAAGGCTTTGAAAGATAGCAGAAGAGTGTAGCTCAGTGGTAGATCCCATGCTTTGTATGAGTGCATACCCATGTTCAGTCTCCACTTTCTCCAGATAGGCTCAGAAAGTATGTGTGTAGACAATAGTGAGCTAGATGAACCAATTGCTTGAGTTGGTATAAGGCAGTTTCTTATGTTCGGGTTCTGGGCTAAATACTCATTGCCCCAGTTAACTTGTTCAAAGGAATCTATTGCCCAGTGGATTCCACAGCCAAGGGTTTGTCCAGTGAACGTTGTTGTGGAGTCCATCAATCTTTTTTCTGACCTCCTAGTGAGTAAGGATGTATGGATTTTGTTAATCCTTTCCATCTGTGTTTTGCAGATTTTCAGGTGTCTTTTGTTCCATCATATGTTCATTGATGGAACTAGATTTTTTTCACCAGAATTTTGTTCTACTTGCACTAATGCTCATTAACTGATGTGCACTAGCACAAGTGTGCAGTAGCGCTAATGTGCACTTGTGATTATACGCATTAGTTAATGCAAATTAGCACAACTCCCCCACAAAAATGAAAAACCAGTCTGCAGGTCTGTGGAATCCACATGCTTTGGAAAAAGACAGTCTACTGCAGAATCCACAAATTGGATTGCTATAAATCTGAACACATTTGAAGCCATTGCGGATTTCTCCAACATCCCTACTAGAGAGTGGCTTTTCTGGCCCACGAGAGAGAGAAGCAACATGTGAGAACAATGCAGTAGATTATCCAGACTGGCATATCCATGAGGTGAGCATCTGTTGTTCATGGCCTCCTGCAGTCCCACTTCCTTCATTTCCCTTTAGTCTCTCTCCCCCGCCACTGCCCACAACTGCAGATAAGAGACTGCGATATCATGTGAACTGTATAGTTTTTTTTTAAATGTATTCTTTGCTGGGGAGGAGGCTAGGACATTTTTATTATTACCTCAAAAAGGCTTGCTATGGCACATTTTGATAATCTCTGTTTTAGAAGAGGAAGGAAAAGCAGGATCTCCATGGTGTCCAGGGCATCAGGACAAAGGTTTCATTGAGTTGATTCAATGTAATGGTCAAGCCATGGTTTGGCTATCAGGGATATGCCTCCGCTCATGTATTGCCTACTGAAATCTTAATGATATAGGGCACGATAGAAATGTTTTAAATAAATAAATTAAAATACTTCCCTTGCTTTCCTTTCACATGCTCAAAACCGCTTCCTCATGCCTTGCTTTTATTTTATTTTTTGAATTGGAAACATATCAGAAATATAAAACAGCATTAATTGATAAAATACTCACATGGCCAATTGACAAGCAGAAATCAAAATACACAGTGAAGTTATATTGTACAATTCCATGTCACAATGTCATATGTTAAAGCTAGACAGAAGCTTATAATAACTAACAATATTTGATTGCCTTCTGACACTTCTGCTAATTAGTTTGGAGGCACAGTATGGTTTGTCCAAACACAGTTTGCTGTGATACCCAAATAGGGTGAACCATAGTTTGCTTCCAAGCAAAGTGGAATTGGAAGCCATGAAGTGGGCTTCCAGTTCTGGTTTGGAGACAAACTATGGTTTGCCCAATTTGGATGTTGCAGTAAACTGTGGTTTGCTCAAACCAGAAAGGGAGAAAGAGAGGGAGAAGGAATCAGAGAGGAGGAGGGAGTGCCCCAATGATTTAGCCATTGTGTGTGGCCCAACCCATTCTCTTTGTTGTTGCATCCGCTGCTCTTAAGAAAAACTCAGCATGTATAAGATTGCTTATCAAGCACAAGCAATGACATAGAGTTTCTGCTATGTCCTTTGGAGGCTCTGCAGCCACTTTGCTAAAGGTCTGTTACTGGGCTAATAAAAAGTAGTCATTGTACACTACAAGCATGTTCTTAACCATGATTGTAGAAAAATATAAAGGCTCAGTGTCTATGCCATTTATTAACGGTACAACCATGTAATCATTATCCCTGTTTGGCAGGTTGACCACAGGAAGACAGGCAAGGAACTTCCTTCGATTCTAGAGCTGGGAGGGGTAAATTGGTTCAGCTTTGCCAGAAACTCCAACAAACCCAGAAGGATTGACTGCAAAGCAGCTCAGTCCTGGGGAGGGAGCAGGAGTCTAAATTCACCCACTGATTGCCTGGAAAGCTTTGTAAAGACTTTGAAATTGCCTTAGCCTTGATTTGGCCACAGAACTCTCTTGGCAATCTGGCAAGCAGCGCAAGCCAGTGTTTCCTGATTGCTATTTGGAACCAATTTGCCTCTCCCGATGAGCCTGAGATTTGTATTGCTTCATTTTGCTAATTATTCTTGGATGCACACATTCCTATGTTTAATTACAGATAAATGTCAGGATTCAATAGGATCTGGCAGCTGGAAGCAACGATAAGAAGTGAAAGGCCAATCAGCTGGATTTCACAAAGTTCTACTAGTCAAACCTGTTTTTTAAATGGAAGAAAAAAGAGTCCACAGTTCTTGACTTCTAAAAAAAATGAATAGTTCTGGGGCTCAAGCCCAATTGCATCTGTCAAATAGTGCTGTAGGAGCAGCTCTCCCTAACTGCTGATAGAAAAGTGTGTGTGTTGGGACTCGGGAGAGGTTGACATAAAGGGTGATACTATCAAATGCATCCTTTTGAAGGGGAAAGAGAATTAACCATGCCATAGCAAGGGAACTCACAAACCCATAGCAAGGGAACCAGCCATTCCATACCAAGGGAACTAACCATCCCATAGCAAGAGAACTAACCATCCCATAGCAAGAGAACTAAACAGAAAGTTGCAGAAAATATGTAAAAAAACAACCCGGCCAAAAATGCGCATTTCCTCCATAGGCTAAAGCATGAACATGCGCATTTGGGAGGGATTAGGAGGGGGAATTAGGGCATTTTGGGGAGGATTTGCACATTTTAGAGGGAACTGTGCATTTTAGGGGGGAATTGCTCATTTTTGCAAATGCAAAAATTTGCACCAATGTGGGAAATTGGAAAAAAAATCCAATTCTGTCAATGAGCAGACAATGGAATGAAAGGCACCTGGCAATCTGTGAAACACAAATGGAACTTAAAAAAAAATCTGTATATCTCTATGTTTCATATAGTGTCCTGAGTTCTTCACCAACATTATAGTATGTAGTGTACTAATGAATGTGCCCCCCAGGAACCAGAGGCATAGTGGAGGATGAATGCAGGGGAGCAAAGCTCCAGGACTTGTTTTGCCAAGCTGGAGCAACAGCTAACATAATCTCCAAGAGTGTCAGAGTAATTGATGGACCCTCCTTTCCCTGGCAAATAAAGGAGGTGACAATAAGGCTTTAAAGTGTTACTTTGGTTTATGACACATTAGCATAAAGGACATAGGAGAAGGAGGAAAATAATCAACCAGAAGTTGGATACTTCTTTCCTTTTAGTTGATGGGGTTCCTTCTTCATGCTAGCTAGCAGTTTAAATGGTAACACTTTGCAAGATTGTTTGCATTTCTAATTAAATGCTAAAGGTTGCCTTTCATCTGGCTGAAGATCTTTTGTTAAATTTCAATGTGTTTACAAGTCAGAAGGATGCACCCCTCTGTCCAATTGAACTTACTCCCAATAAACTTAATTGTGAGATTTTGTACTTTTCATCGGTGTTGGCTCCTTTGAGCATAAATAATGGAAAAGCAGGATCTGTCTGTCTGTCTGTCTATCTATCTATCTATCTATCTATCTATCTATCTATCTATTATCTATCTTTTGGGGACATGGCTAGAGATGCTCCTTTGGGGCATGGCTATGGGTGCTGCCACGATAAGCTTCTGGGCTTCAAAATTTACTACACCCAATGTTCTAAAGATCAACACACCATAGGAACCTGGAATGTAAGATCTATGAGTCAGGGCAAATTGGATGTGGTTATTGGGGAGATGTCAAGATTAAATATAGACATTTTGGGTGTCAGTGAACTGAAATGGACTGGAATGGGCCACTTCACATCAAATGACCACCAGATCTACTACGGTGGACAAGAGGACCACAGAAGAAATGGAGTAGCCTTCATAATTAACAATAAAGTGGCTAAAGCAGTGCTTGGATACAATCCAAAAGATGACAGAATGATCTCAATTCGAATTCAGGGTAAGCCATTTAACATCACAGTGATCCAAATATACGCCCCAACCACAGATGCTGAAGAAGCAGAAGTAGATCAGTTCTATGAGGATCTGCAGCACTGTGCATAACAAACACTCTCTTCCAACAACGTAAGAGACGACTTTATACATGGACTTCACCAGACGTTCGACATCGAAATCAGATTGACTACATCCTTTGTAGCCAAAGGTGGCGGACATCTATGCAGTCGGTAAAAACAAGACCTGGGCTAGGGATGTACGAAAGTCACTTACCATTTAGCGAAATTGATTCCGGGGGGGGGGGGGGAGGCGCTCCGTCCCTCCCCCCGAAATTCTGGCCGGGGGGGGAGGCGCTCCGTCCCTCCCCCCCGAAATTCTGGCTGGCTGGCTCTGCTCCGCAGGGATTCTGCAGAGCCGCTGGCCGGCTCCACCAGCGGCCAGACATCCAGCCGCTGGCTAGCAGGGATGCAAATGGCGGTGGCCATAGCCGCCGCCGTTTGCATCCTTGCAGTCAGCCGTGATAGGCTACGTAAATGTTTATGTAGCCTATCACGGCTGATTTAAAAGAAAAAAAACGCGTGTGTGCAAAAGGGCGGCGCCCATGGGTGCCACCATTTGCGTTCCTTACTTTGGCATGTCTTAGTCTACGTAAACATTTACGTAGACTAAGACGGCGAAAATAAGGGGAACGCAAATAGCGTAGCGTCTACGCTATTTGCGTTCCCCGTATTTTCGCCGTCTTAGTCTATGTAAATGTTTACGTAGACTAAGATTTGCCAAAATAAGGAACGCAAATGGTGGTGCTCATGGGCGCCGCCATTTGCATACGTGCGTTTTTTTTTCTTTTAAATCAGCCGTGATAGGCTATGTAAACATTTACGTAGCCTATCACGGTGTTTTTTAAAAATCTAGCCATGATAGGCTACGTAAATCTTTACGTAGCGTATCACTTTTTTTGTTCCTGTTTTTTTTTAACTGGAAATGGCGGTGGCAGCAGCCGGTCAGAAGACCGGCTGCTGCTGCCGCCGCCCCGCCGCCGCCCCACTACTGCCCCGCTGCCGAGCCGCCGCCGGAGCCGCCACCGCCAGGAAGATCCGCCCAAGATAAGTCCCGTCCCGGGGGGGCGAGGGGGCAGACTGTTCCGCCACCGATTTCGGAAGGCCAAATGCGCTGACATTCGGCCTCCCCGAGATTCGTGGTGAAATTCTCTGACATCCCTACCTGGAGCTGATTGTAGTTCAGAGCACAAACTTCTTATTGCACAATTTAGAATCAGACTAAAGAGAATAGGGAAGACCCACAGATCAGTCAGATATGAGCTCACTAATATTCCTCATGAATATGCAGTGGAGGTGAAGAATAGATTTAAGGGACTAGATTTAGTAGACAGGGTCCTGGAAGAAGTATGGACAGAAGTTCACAACATTGTTCAGGAGGTGGCAACAAAAAACGTCCCGAAGAAAAAGAAAACCAAGAAGGGAAGATGGCTGTCTGCTGAGACACTGCAAGCAGCCCAAGAAAGAAGGAAAGCAAAAGGCAACAGTGATAGGGGGAGATATGCCCAATTAAATGCAAAATTCCAGAGGTTAGCCAGAAGAGATAAGGAATTATTTTTAAACAAGCAATGCGTGGAAGCAGAAGAAGATAATAGAATAGGAAGGACAAGAGACCTCTTCCAGAAAATTAGAAACAGCGGAGGTAAATTCCAGGCAAAAATGGGTATGATCAAAACCAAAGATGGCAAGGACCTCACAGAAGCAGAAGAGATCAAGAAAAGGTGGCAAGAATATACAGAAGATCTGTATAGGAAGGATAATAATATCGGGGATAGATTTGACGGTGTGGTCAGTGACCTAGAGCCAGACATCCTGAAGAGTGAGGTTGAATGGGCCTTAAGAAGCATTGCTAATAACAAGGCAGCAGGAGATGACGGTATCCCAGCTGGACTGTTTAAAATCTTGCAAGATGATGCTGTCAAGGTGATGCATGCCATATGCCAGCCAATTTGGAAAACACAAGAATGGCCAACAGATTGGAAAAAATCAACTTATATCCCCATACCAAAAAAGGGAAGCACCAAAGAATGTTCAAACTATCAAACAGTGGCACTTATTTCACATGCCAGTAAGGTAATGTTCGAGATCTTGCAAGCTAGACTCCAGCAATTCATGGAATGAGAATTGCCAGATGTACAAGCTGGGTTTAGAAAAGGCAGAGGAACTAGAGACCAAATTGCCAATATCCTCTGGATAATGGAGAAAGCCAGGGAGTTTCAGAAAAACATCTATTTCTGTTTTATTGACTATTCTAAAGCCTTTGACTGTGTGGATCATAACAAACTGTGGCAAGTTCTTGGTGGTATGGGGATACCAAGTCATCTTGTCTGCCTCCTGATGAATCTGTATAATGACCAAGTAGCAATGGTAAGAACAGACCACGGAAAAATGGACGGGTTTAAGATTGGGAAAGGAGTACGGCAGGGTTGTATACTCTCACCCTACCTATTCAACCTGTACGCAGAACACATAATGCAATGTGCTGGGCGTGATGAAGCCAAGGCTGGAGTTAAAATTGCTGGAAGAAACATTAACAATCTCAGATATGCAGATGATACCACTTAGATGGCTGAAAGTGAGGAGGAGCTGAGGAACCTCATGACGAAGGTGAAAGAAGAAAGTGCAAAAGCTGGGTTGCAGTTAAACCTCAAAAAAAACAAGATTAGGGCAACCGGCTTGATTGACAACTGGCAAATAGAGGGAGAAAACGTGGAGGCAGTGACAGACTTTGTCTTTCTAGGCGCAAAGATGACTGCAGACGCTGACTGCAGCCAGGAAATCAGAAGAGGTTTACTTCTTGGGAGGACAGCAATGACAAATCCTGATAAAATAGTGAAGAGCAGAGACATCACACTGATAACAAAGGTCTGCATAGTTCAAGCAATGGTATTCCCCGTAGTAACCTATGGCTCCCCTTCATGGATCACTGCCTTGTTGTGGCGAAGGGGCTTGCGTAACTCCGTGAAGCCATAAGCTATGCCGTGCAGGGCCACCCAAGACGGACAGGTCATGGCGGAGAGTTCTGACAAAATGTGGTCCACTGGAGAAGGAAATGGCAACCCACTCCAGTATTCTTGCCAAGAAAACCCCATGGAATGTATCACAAGGCTAAAAGATATGACGCCGGAAGATGAGACCCTCAGGTCGGAAGGTGTCCAATATACTACTGGGGAAGAGCAGAAGGTATTTCCAAGTAGCGCCAGAAAGAGTGAAGTGGCTGGGCCAAACCCGAAAGGACACTCAGCTGTGGATGTGTCTGGTGGTGAAAAGAAAATCCGATTCTGTAAAGAACAATATTGTTTAGGAACCTGGAATGTCAGATCAATGAATCAAGGTAAGCTGGAGGTAGTCAAACATGAGATGGCAAGATTGAACATCGACATCTTGGGAATCAGCGAACTAAAATGGACAAGCATAGGTGAATTTAATTCAGGTGACCATTATATCTACTACTGTGGGCAAGAATCCCTTAAAAGAAATGGAGTAGCACTCATAGTCAACAAAAGGGTGGGAAAAGCAGTACTGGGGTACAATCTTAAAAATGATAGAATGATCTCAGTACGAATCCAAGGCAAACCATTCAACATCACAGTAATTCAAGTCTATGCCCCAACCACTGAGGCCGAAGAAGTTGAGGTTGATCGGTTCTATGAAGACCTACAACACCTTCTAGAACTAACACCAAAAAAAGATGTCCTCTTCATCACAGGGGATTGGAATGCTAAAGTAGGAAGTCAAGAAATCACCGGGATAACAGGCAGGCATGGCCTTGGTGTACAAAATGAAGCAGGACAAAAGCTAATAGAGTTTTGCCAAGAGAACATGCTGATCATAGCAAACACTCTTTTCCAACAGCACAAGAGGCGACTCTACACATGGACGTCACCAGATGGTCAATATCGAAATCAGATTGATTATGTCCTTTGCAGCCAAAGATGGAGAAGCGCCATACAGTCAGTAAAAACAAGACCTGGAGCTGACTGTGGCTCAGATCATGAGCTGCTTCTTGCAAAATTTCGGCTTAAATTGAAGAACGTCGGGAAAACCACTAAACCGTTCAGGTATGACCTAAATCATATCCCTGATGAATATACAGTGGAGGTGAGGAATAGATTTCAGGGATTAGACCTGATAGACAGAGTGCCTGAGGAACTATGGACGGAGGTCCGTAACATTGTTCAGGAGGCAGCAACGAAATCCATCCCAAAGAAAAAGAAATGCAAGAAAGCAAAGTGGCTGTCTGATGAGGCTTTACAAGTAGCTCACGAAAGAAGGGAAGCGAAAAGCAAGGGAGAAAGGGGAAGATATACCCAACTGAATGCAGAGTTCCAGAGAATAGCAAGGAGAGACAAGAAGGCCTTCTTAAATGAACAATGCAAAGAAATCGAGGAAAACAACAGAATGGGAAAGACTAGAGATCTCTTCAAGAAAATTGGAGATCTCAAGGGAACGTTTTGTGCAAAGACTGGCATGATAAAGGACAAAGAAGGCAGGGACCTAACAGAAGCAGATGAGATTAAGAAGAGGTGGCAAGAATACACAGAAGAACTATACAGGAAAGACCTGAATGTCCCTGATAGCCATGATAGTGCGGTCACTGAACTTGAGCCGGACATCCTAGAGAGTGAAGTCAAGTGGGCCTTAGGAAGCATTAGTAACAACAAAGCTAGCGGAGATGACAGTATTCCAGCCGAGCTATTTAAAATCCTAAAAGATGATGCTGTTAAAGTGCTGCATTCAATATGCCAACAAATCTGGAACACTCAACAGTGGCCACAAGACTGGAAAAGGTCAGTTTACATTCCAATTCCAAAGAAGGGCAACGCCAAAGAGTGTTCAAACTACCGCACCATTGCGCTCATTTCACATGCCAGCAAGGTGATGCTCAAAATCCTACAAGCTAGGCTTCAGCAGTATGCGAACCGAGAACTACCGGAAGTACAAGCTGGGTTTCGAAGAGGCAGAGGAACTAGAGATCAAATCGCCAACATTCGCTGCATCATGGAGAAAGCAAGAGAATTCCAGAAAAACGTCTATTTCTGCTTCATTGACTACGCTAAAGCCTTTGATTGTGTGGATCACAACAAACTGTGGCAAATTCTGAAAGTGATGGGAGTACCAGACCACCTTACCTGTCTCCTGAGAAACCTGTACAAGGGTCAAGAAGCAACAGTAAGAACCAGAGATGGAACAACCGATTGGTTCAAAATTGGGAAAGGAGTACGACAAGGCTGCATATTGTCACCCTGCTTATTTAACTTATATGCAGAGTACATCATGAGAAATGCCGGGTTGGATGAATCAGAGGTCGGAATTAAGATTGCTGGGAGAATTATCAACAACCTCCGATATGCAGACGATACCACCCTAATGGCAGAAAGCGAAGAGGATCTAAAGAGCCTCTTGTTGAGGGTGAAAGAGGAGAGTGCAAAAGCTGGTTTGAAACTCAACATTAAAAAAACGAAGATCATGGCATCTGGCCCCATCACTTCCTGGCATATAGAAGGGGAAGAAATGGAAGCAGTGACAGATTTTACTTTCTTGGGCTCCAAGATCACCGCAGACGGTGACTGTAGCCATGAAATTAAAAGACGCTTGCTCCTTGGGAGGAAAGCTATGGCCAACCTAGACAGCATAGTAAGAAGCAGAGACATCACCTTGCCGACAAAGGTCCGTCTAATCAAAGCTATGGTTTTCCCAGTAGTAATGTATGGCTGTGAGAGCTGGACTATAAGGAAGGCTGAGCACCGAAGAATTGATGCTTTCGAACTGTGGTGCTGGAGAAGACTCTTACAAGTCCCCTGGACTGCAAGGAGGTCAAATCAGTCCATCCTAAAGGAAATCAACCCTGAGTGCTCATTGGAAGGACAGATAATGAAGCTGAAGCTCCAATATTTTGGCCACCTAATGCGAAGAGAAAACTCCCTGGAAAAGACCCTGATGCTGGGAAAGACTGAAGGCAAAAGGAGAAGGGGACGGCAGAGGATGAGATGGCTAGATAGCGTCACGGATGCAATGAATATGAACTTGAGCGCGCTCTGGGAGAGAGCGCAGGACAGGAAGGCCTGGCGTGCTATGGTCCATGGGGTCACGAAGAGTCGGACACGACTGAACGACTGAACAACAACAAACCTATGGCTGCGAGAGCTGGACCATAAGGAAGGCTGAGCGAAGGAAGATAGATGCTTTTGAACTGTGGTGCTGGAGGAAAATGCTGAGAGTGCCTTGGACTGCAAGAAGATCAAACCAGTCCATACTCCAGGAAATAAAGCCAGACTGCTCACTTGAGGGAAGGATATTAAAGGCAAAACTGAAGTACTTTGGCCACATCATGAGAAGACAGGATACCCTGGAGAAGATGCTGATGCTAGGGAAAGTGGAAGGCAAAAGGAAGAGGGGCCGACCAAGGACGAGATGGATGGATGATATTCTGGAGGTGATGGACTCGACCTTGGGGGAGCTGGGGGTGGCGACGGCCAACAGGAAGCTCTGGCGTGGGCTGGTCCATGAAGTCACGAAGAGTTGGAAGCGACTGAACGAATAAACAACAACAACAACAACTGCCGGGATTATTCTCTGTTAAAGTTGTCCATATTTGTGCCCCCTTTTCCCTTTTGTGACTGTGAGTGTGTGCTGAAAGATTAACTTGCACAGCCTTGCAAACACTGTTGGATCTTCACACTGAAGCCAGAAATTTGCTGCGTTTGCCACTGCCTCTGAGATGTCCATGCCTGATAATGATTTCATGGATGATTTCATGGCATTTTATGCAGTGCTGGCTGAAAATGTCACCCATCTCGAAATCTGCCACCTCTTTTGCATGCAGCAAATTTGGAGATGTCATTTTTGTGATTTTCAGGAGAAATTTGTCTTTAATGGTCTGGAGTAGGGGTGGGCAAGCTTTTTTTCTATTGAGGGCCATAATCCCTCACTCGTTATTTGCTGGGGGGCACAGGTTGATAGTGAGCAGGGTCAAAGTCAGTGGTGATCAGGGGAAGAGCCAAAGTTGGATGGGTCACCCTTTTCCCCTTTTTCTTTCTGTCACTCTCTTTTCTATCTTTTTGCCACCCCCCTTTTCTCTCTCCCTCTTCCTTCCTATGTAGCAGGCTGCCAGGGAAGAGACAGATCGCTCTTGCCAGAGGTAAATGCAACACAGTCTTAAGGATGTATGAGAAATTAGTTTCAGTTCATTTTTGATCAGGATCTACTCAGTACACACCTTCCAGACCAAACATGGACTCAGATGGAACCTGCAGTTAAATTCCATACATTTCCAAGCCTGCAATGTGATCCCTCACCCTGCAATGTGTTTAACAGCATATGTACATTTGAAAAATATGCATGAAAAAATGCATACATTTGGAAAATATGCACAAATACACATTCATTAATGGGAAAAGAATGTGTACCTTTCAAAGATGCGCACAACTGATGTGTACATTTAGAAAAATACTGACTAAAATATGCACAGATTTTCATGCAAAAGGAAAAAAAAAACAAAGCTCGCAACCTGATATGGACTTGAGTTGGAACGAGCTTCAAGATGGAATTTGGAAAATTTGGCGAGCTCAGATTTGGCTGATCTGCACACCTCTACACAATCTACCATGTTAACCACTTGAAGGAAATGGCATGACAGAGAAACTGTGGGAAGCGTTTGCCCTAGGGGGCAGGGAAAGGGCACCCCCAAAGTTGGATGGAACATTTTCTGAAGATGAAGCAGGGTGTTTGGCTTTCAAACAGACAGAGCACATGGTAGGTATTTGGAGCAACAGTGTGCGTGTGCATGCACACACTTTTCTATACTTACTGAATGTATTTATTTATTACATTTCTATCCCACCATTTTTCCTCTTGCAAGGAACCCACTGCAGCTCACATGGCCCTCCTCCTCTCCATTTTATCCTCACAGCAACCCTGTGAGACAGGTTAGGCTGAGAGTCAGTGCCTGGCCCAAAGTCACCCAGTGAGCTTCATGGCTGACTGGGGACAAGAACCCCGATCTCCTAAGTCCGAGTTCAACACTCTAACCACTACACCACACTGGCTCTCCATTGTATGACCCCTATCAGCAAGTAAATAGAAATTAAGCCAGTGAAGTTCATAGGAACAGGCCTTATTCCAGGTCAGAGACTATCTGTACCTCTAGCCCATTATTATTGACTCTGACTGGCAGCAGTTCTTCAGGGTTTCTGGGAGAGAAGTTCCTTTTCCATCACCTGCTCCTTCATCTTTTTAACAAGGATGTCTGGGATTGAACCTGGGACCTTCCACATGCAAAGCAGGTGTTCTACCACTGGGTTATGGACCCTCCCTTGGAGCAGGAGCTTTTACCACCCCTTTCTAAGAAGTTGTGGGAGATAATGAAAGAAGTGCGTGAGATGACAGAAATACGGGATGACCGAAGGATCTGGAAGCCTGTACTGGAACTACAGATGTGTGAGAATTTTGTTTTTGTATGCAAAACGTGAGCATGCCCTGAACGTAAGCACAAGGATGTGTCCACCAAAAATATTTGCCAATTGTTGAACACATGCTTGCCTTTATCTCATTCCAGATTCTCAGTTCAATTTGTGCCATTTCTTTATTTGCACAATTTCCCTATTTGCGCAAATTTCCTCTGTTGGCTGAATCAGCCCCACTTTTCGTCTATGGAGGAAATCTGTGCAAAATAGGAAATGTGTACAAATTTCAGGAGCTTTGCGCACATTTCAGGAGATTTGCACAAATTCTGGGAAATTTGCGCTAATCTCCCCTATGATCGTTGCTCGATTTGTGCAAATCTCCGGTTTGCGCAAAGCAAGCAGCAAACGTGAATCGGAATAGGGCATGAGATGAGTGGTGAGATGACGTTCAGAGAATCCTAGTGGACCCAAACATCACTCATTCAATCATCCCTAAGTGGAAACCAGTGTTCCCAGTTCCATCTACCTATGTATCAATTTCAAGGGCAGGGAATCAATAGGAAATCTAAGTTTTATGTGTTTCTGATTCCTCAGTTGTATTCTCTGTTTATTCTTTAAGGGAGGCATTATACCTGGCATTCTTAGACAAGAGAAAGGGCTAGTGGCAAATGCCACTTACACCAGCCTTCCCCAATCTGGTGCCCTCTAGATGTGTTGGACTACAACTGCCATCATCCACAGCCAGCATAACTTACACCAGGGGTACCCAACATTTTTGAGCTGGTGGGCCCATTTGGAATTTTAAGAGTGTGTGATAGACACTCTCACAAAATGGCTGCTATGGGGGAGGGCTTGCCCATTCACAAAATGGCTGCCATGGTGGGCATGGCTGGTCACCAAACACCCATTTTGCATAAGGCAAACTAAAAGAAAAGCAATTTCGACAAGATCTTAAGTACATGGAAAAGGTGGACTCTGAGCTCCAAAACATAAGACCACTCCTTCGAACCCACAGTTTTCTGTTCTAGCACCCGTTTTACAGAACTCAAACTGATGAGGCTCAGAGACAAGTAAATTACGCCCACTTCAAAAGAAACTGTGGCCTTTGCCAGTTCAAAATAACGCCCTTTGGGTTTGGGGGCTGTTGCAGTCTTTCAGAGATGGAACATAGGAACAAAGAAACATAGAAAGCTGCCTTAGACTGAGTCAGGTCAATCTAGCCTAGTACTGTTGACACTGACTGAAGCAGTTCTCCAGGGTTTCAGGGAGGAGTCATGTCCTCCGCTTACGGAGCCACAGTCCTTCCCGTAACCAGCACTTTGCGCCATCTGAAGTTTTAATGGCAGCATACATAGAAGTTGTTTTCTTCACTCAGATATGGAAGGACCTATGAGAGTAGGACTTGGGGGGGGGGGTGCCTCAACCTCCTATTCTTCACTTAAATCGAAAGAAGTATTTTATGGGTAGAAGCCATCTACAATATCTAAGATGATCACTAAAGCATAGTATTTCATATTTCTATTGTGCAGCCTTCCCCAGCCTTCTAGATGTACTGGACTTCAAGTCACATCAGCCCCGTCCAGCATGGCCAATGGTCAGGAATGCTGGGAGTTGTAGTCCAAAACATCTGGAGGCCACCAGGTTGAGAAAGACTGCTATTATAATGCTTCCAAGTGTTCAAAGTACCTCACATACATTGTCTAGTTGCAAAAACTGCATGAGTCCTGTAAACCTGTAGTACACATGTGTGCAATCCACACCCTTTGGAGGCCTTAAGTGTGGCCCCCTGTGGGAGCCCAAGCCCCACCACCACTGAATTCCCCCATGAATATCCCAGTGCCCACAGCCAGTTCTTTCTTGAGCTACAGGCAGTGTGATTATGATGAGAAGAGTGGCGCACAGAAAGGGTCATCCCCGCATGCTCACCTTTCCATGGACATCATGCTCCCTGTTTGGCAGGCTGCAGGGAGTGCAGTTGCGATGGGGAGGATGGTGCGCAGGGATGATCCTTCATGCTCACCACCCACCCCTGAATATTGCATTCCACACAGCCCACCAAACCGCTGTGGGCAGCAAGGAAGAATGCGCAGTCATCCTCATAGAATGCGCTAGTGGAGCTCCGCCTAACCTTTCCGTTGCGCAAGCAGTTGCCCATGCTGCTTGCGCCATCAGTGGTGCAAGCAGTTGTCCAACCAGTTGCACAGCAAGTTGCACAATGGGTCGCAGAAGAGTTATGTGCAACCAGTTGCACAACAGGTTGCGCAAGCATAATGCATAATGGCTTGTGCAACTGCGCTTGCACAACTGCACTTGTACAAATGTAACCTTAGTTGGAGCCTCCTCTTGTGAATCATTCGGAACCTAGCCTCCGCTAGGCTCCGAATGTCATTTGTGCTAAAGGAATGACGCAGCTGGACACAGTTGGACACAGTTAGACTTGGAAGTCACTCAGTCCAACCCTCTGCTCTGTCCTGGATTTACAATGCAGCATGCAACTATGGCGTTCCTGACAGAGGGCTGTGCAGCCTCTGCTTAAATACCACTAGCAAAGGAGAGTCCACTAATGTCTGAGGAGTCTGTTCTACTGTCAGACGGTTCTTACCGTTAAGATGTTTCTTGTAATGTTAAGCTGACACCTGCTTCCTTTCCAACCATTGGTTCTAGTTCTGCTTTCTCCCACCCCCCGGAGTAACAGAGAACAAAGTCTACTCCATTCAAGACAGCTGGAGACTTTTGGGTGGCTGAAAGTTAGAGAGTTTAGAGCAACTGTCTGGTAATAAAGGCATTTTGGGAAATAAGGGTGAAAAGGTAGAAAGGGGCAAAGCCATGGGGAACTTGGAAGGGAAAGAGAAGGAGGTGGTCTGGATGCAAAAGGATTTGAAAAAGGGCATTATCAGACTAAATCAGGGATAGGTAACATGGGGTCTGTGGGCACCAATGTGCCCTAGACAGCTTTCTTGACACCTGCCAAGGTGCCCTACCCCACCCACTTATTTTTTAAAAAATGAACAGATTTTCTTACAGGCAGCTGGGATTGCCATGAATAGGTGCTGAAAACTCTGGATTCAAAGGAATTGCTTAGTGTATTGGGGCTCATTCCCACCTCTTACTTGTATTTGGTCTATTGGACAGGTGGCTTAGCTTTTGCCATGCCTCCCATGACAGCCATTTTGTGGTGGTGCCCAGGACAGTTTCTCAAATTGCCAACTGTGCCCAGGTCCCAAAACGTTTGCCCACCCCTGCATGATGAGAGAGATGAAAGATTCTGTCAGTGAAGTTTTGGATACTGGTGAGAAGAATGAGGTGCAACGAAGGAAGGCCAAAGAGAAGAAGTTCTTAAGGTGGAAGATAAGGACAGCATGAGCCCGAGTTAGCTAACCAGACACCCTATGTGTAAAAGATACTTGCAGGGTATATTAACTGCCACTCCTAATATCCATTTAACAGCACAACTACCGATGAGGGCGGAAGCCAAAACATTTAGCTTAAAATATATTTTTGAATACTCTGTTGTTAGTCTTTCCATCTTTCATATGTGTGTGTGTGTGTGTGTGTGTGTGTATATATACACACACACACACATCACATATGCACTGAGTGGCATTTTCCCATCACTGCATCTCTCTGGGAGGCTGCACCTGTTGCATTTCTGCCTGTCAGAAATTAATGGCACAGGAATCCTGCCATGGTAGTGGTAATGGTGTTGCAGCTGGCAGGGGGAAGTGACATCTACATTATCGGATTAGAAAAAGTAAAGAGCAATTCCAGAAAGCAAAGAGGTATCAAGGAATTGTGTGTTAGGTCAGACAGAATGCCACATGTTTTACAGAGACCTGAAATCCAGTTTCATGTAGGATTGCCACCTTTTTCTTTTCTTTTCTTTTCCTTTCTTTCTTTTTAACGGAACCGTTAAAAACCAGGCTTTGTGCTTTTAATGGCTGCCTAACAGATAATGATTTTCACCTGCTGATGTCTGTCTGTCTGTCAGCAGTTCAAGGCACTGAACATCTGAACACAGGAAAGGTAGCCAGGCAAGCCTGCTTTTCTAACATCCCTGGGCTCTCGGGACTGGCTCTTTTGCCCATGCCTGGGAGGCAGTCAGGAGAGGGTTAATCTCAGGTTCTTGGATGCACCCCCCAAAAACATGATGTCATGCTCTCCAGCTTGTCTGCCTCCCTCCCTCCCACCCCACCACCCCCTGACTGCCCATCAGTGGCCTGAATAGGGAATTAGTTTTGCCCGCATTTAGACCTCTTAATTAGCTATTCTTTTTGCTCCGCTTGGGAAGAGGAGGCGTAAGAGAGACCCCCTCCTCATTCCCCCAACTGTGCTTGGCCCTTCTCCTGCAGCAGGCAACAAAGGAACGCAGCAGGCAGTGCCATCGGAGGGCGCTGGAGACGCCAGGGCCTGTCAAAGTGCGTTTCCCACCTTCCAGCGCCAACCTTTTCTCTCTTCCAGCCAGGAGACAGGCTGCCTTAATTGGGCTGAAAATCTAATCATTTGTAACTCCCAGGCCTGGGAAGGCAGAATGAGAGCGCGACAAGGGCTGCAGGAAGTGAGGGAATGGAGGGACAGAATGGGGAGGCAAAGTTTGAGAGAGAGAGAGAGAGAGAGAGAGAAGCTTGAAAGAGAAATAGGAAGCTGAGGGCCTGTGAGGGAGAAGCATGAAATAAAGGAAGGCAGCAGGATGAGGAAAGGGAAGAGACAGAGAGAGAGGTGGGGATAAATCAGGGAGAGAGGCCAAAAATAAGCAAGCAAGCAAGAGAAAAATAGTATCCGCCTGCCCTTTTTATATCCAGGGCTGGAATTCTGACGCAGGAAGAAGTACGGTGGCCTCTCAGGCATCATCCGCAAAGAGAAAATGCATCACTGACAAAAAAAGCACAGAAGAACAGCAGAAAGTGTGCATGTGCTAATGTATATGTATACATGCTCACTGAGAAATAATGACTAGAACTGAAATAGAACTACAGTGCATCTCATCACCATAGCGGATAAGATTGTGACTGCGGGTTTTGTGCGTCTGCTTAGCCTGCTGTCTAGATTGAGGATGGGCAACGTCAAGGTCTCCTCTCTTCTTAGGTTTCTTTAAACTCGACTGGACTGGAAAAGTCTCTTCAAATGGAGGACACCTTCAAATGGAGGGCTGTCACCTGACAACCCTTGAGGAAGAGGACTGACCTCTGTAAAGTAAGGCATATGGCAACCCTAAGAAGATGCCCAGAGATGATATGTTATGATGTACTTCCCTCGGCATTAAACAACTTGCATGTGTATTCTCAATCAAACTGAGTGGACTACCAGTTCAGACATTTAGGGCCCAATCCTATGCAGGTGTAGACAGAAGAAAGTCCTACAACTCCCAGCATTCCGCAGCCAGCTGGCTGGGGAATGCTGGGAGTTGTAGGACTTTCTTCTGTCTACACCTGCATAGGATTGCGCCCTTAACCCAACGGATTATGTCAAAGTGTAGCTCCTCATGGGACATCATTCAGCATTAAGCATATAAGAGGCATGATAAAGAAACATATGACAGGTAATTTGAGGCATTCTGGAGCCTTTTGTAGTCTATTTAATCGTGTGTGTCTGTGTATAATATTTTGATTAAAATAAAAAATAAACTGAAGTTTAGTTTTCTAAATATTTCAGTTGTTTTCTATTAATTTAGCAGTAGTAAAAAAACATTGAGCACTGAGCACAAGTAAAACACAGAGACCCCAAGATACTAATAACTAGCTAGGATGGGCCCATCCTTTAAAATGGGGGGTGGGCAACTTGTGGTCCTCTAGATGTTTTGGCTCAGAACCTAAATGGCTCAGAACCATGAACAACCCATAGTTCACAATCCAACAACAACCATGGGTTCTCTTTGTGTGTTGTTCATGGTTAACAAACCATGGTTTGTTAGCATGGCTGGGTTCACACAACAGAACAACCCATGATTCGACAACAACCCATGGTGCAACAACACCCACACAACCCATGCTCTGGCTTGCTGTGTGAACCCAGCCATAGACAGAGTGCTGGCCATTATCTTAATTTCAGAATCTTCCTCAGTAAGCAAAGGCTGTCAAAAGAAAAACAACTAGTACAAATCAACATGAATGATTACAAATATCATAAATACCACAAAACATGGTAAATATTTATAGAGCACTTACATTTACAAACTGTATTGATCAACAATGCACAAAGAAATTGTCTGGATTACATGCAATTTCAAAAGTCCTGTAACAAATACAGCACAAAGACTCAGAAATTTTTACCTTACACACCTTTCCAAAATCTGAGCATAAGTCCCTCACCGAACAAGGGTTTATCATGTACTTGCACAAATATTCGACAAATAGGCTTCATGTAAGTTGACAATTCATATGTATAGGTGTGCATTTAGAAATAATTGCTATAGTTTCAATAGAAATACAGTATGTCTTACCATAGTGTGGGAGACAGTAACCAAGTGGACTATGCACCTCTTCAGTCTACTGTCCAGGCACTCACTGTTATGGGTAATTCCAAGTGTGAAGATTTGAGGCCTACAGAGGCAAAGGGAAAAAAGGTCAGGCTTAGAGGCTTGGAGTTTTCTGCTGGGAGGGGGTAACCCCTGAGAGGAGTCATTTCATCTAAGGGCCTCAGAGAAGGCCCTTAGATGATGAACATAGTGTATGGTAAATTACTTAAATCAGTGCTGGACAGCTGGTTCTAGGAGCTGCAATTTTAATTTCCCACAGTGCATTCACTGTGTTGGGGGCATTGTGGGACATTGAAATGGCAGCATGCTGACTGGGTCCTGGTGCATACCGGAGTGCCAGGAAAAAAATTGTGCATAGGTGGGCACAGGGCAGGTGTTAGCAGTAGGATCAGGAAGCCTTTGTTTTGCCCTGGAGCTCCAAGTCAGCTGCTGCTTCAGGAGTGATCCAGTTTGGCCCCAGAGCTTCCACAGGAGCTGGAGCTTCCACCCTGTCCCGGCTCTCAGATAAGCCCTGATCCATGCAGGACTGTACTTCTCCCTCCACCTGAGTAGACTTACTTGTAGCTAGCCAGGCATTTTGGCAGCAGCCTTCACACTCCTGCCTAGCTTGCTCTCTCCTCTGCTCTTATGGCTCTGGGGGATGATGATGGGTGTTGGTCCGAGAGCTGGCCAAGAAGCCGGGCAACGGATGTGGAGATGTCTGGTCTTGGGGCAAAGATGTCTGATTCTGACAGTTTTTCAGGGTTGCTGTTGCTGCAAGGATCTGTTTGGTGGGGTCTGAGGATACCCCAGGATCCAGATCTGGGCAGGCTTCAATCTTGACACCCTGCTGGAATGCTAGGGCTCTGGAAGACACCTCATGCAGGTACCAGGCCAGAGGGGAGGGAGGTGTGATACAGTAACACTTATGTGGGCAAGAGTCCTAAACAGTAGTTCTCACAACCGGTCTTAAACCACATGTTTTTAAATTGCTCATTGCCTGGAAAAAAGCAGCCCTGCTGGTACAGAACCAAGTCAGTGGCCACCCTGTTTAACTAGCTGAAGCCAGGTATGTGAGGCCTACCTGTCCTACAGAGAGATTTCGTTTTCCAAACCCTGCCATTTATTTACCAATTGCATCTAGGGATGTCAGAGAATTTCGCCACGAATCTCGGGGAGGCTGAATGCCAGCGCAGTCGGCCCCCCGAAAGCGGTAGCGAAACGGTCTGCCACCTCCCCACCCCCCCGAGACGGGACTTACCTTGGGCGAATCTTCCTGGTGGCGGCGCCTGCAGTGGCGGTTCGGCAGCGGTTCGGCAGTGGCGGCGGCAGCGGCTGGTCTTCCGATTGGCTGCCGCCGCCACCATTTCCAGTAAAAAAAAAGAAAAAAAAAGTGATAGGCTACGTAAAGATTTACGTAGCCTATCATGGCTAGATTTTTAAAAAATACCGTGATAGGCTACGTAAATGTTTACGTAACCTATCACGGCTGATTTAAAAGAAAAAAAAACGCGCTTATGCCAATGGCGGCGCCCATGGGCGCCGCCATTTGCGTTCCTTATTTTGACATGTCTTAGTCTACGTAAACATTTACGTAGACTACGGCGAAAATAAGGGGAATGCAAATAGCGTAACGTCTAAGGAACGCAAATGGTGGCGCCCCTGGGCGCCGCCATTTGCATACGTGCGTTTTTTGTTTTTGTTTTAATCAGCCGTGATAGGCTACGTAAACAGTTACGTAGCCTATCACGGCTGACTGCAGGGACGCAAACGGCGGCGGCTACGGCTGCCACCATTTGCGGACCCGACCGGCCAGGATTCGGGGGGGAGGGACGGAGCACCTTCCTCCCAGCCAGAATTTTGGGGGGGAGGGACAGAGCGCCTCCCCCCCGGCCAGAATTTCGGGGGGAGGGACGGAACGCCTCCCCCCCACCTCGAATCAAATTTCATTAAAAGGTAAGTGACTTTCGTACATCCCTAAATTTGCATCTGGTCCTTCGTTCTGGCATACACCTACTGCTGCTGGAATTCGGTCCTGGCATTGGCATGATTTTTCACAAGCATTTGCCATTAATAGCTCTTGGCCCTGAGCCTGGTGATGAGTGATTAGGAAGTTACATTCTTTCGAAGGAATGGAGATGCATGTGGAGATCCTCAGTGTTTTGTCTGAGGTGTGTGTTGCAATGTATATCTGTGATTTTGCAGGCATGCACGCCAGGCCTGGGATTTCTTACTGGCACAATGGCTCCAGTGCACACATGGATCTCTCAGGCCCTCAAATGTTGACCCATTCATTCCAATGGCGGCAGAAGATCTGCATGTGTGCTTTCCTTGATGAGCGTGGGTTCATTTCTTCTACTGATATGAACGGTAGGGCAGCCATGTGTCCTATTTAACAGAGGACAGTCGTCTGTTTGAAGGACAGTGTGTAGTCCTCTATTTGGAAGCACCCTGGATAGCTCTTTTAGAGTTCTGACTGGCTCTGACGGCAACCCGGAGCGGATTCACCACCCCACTGACATCAGGGCCACCAGCCTCCACTGTTCGAAGGCATCCTCTCTCTATCTGAAGGGCTGTCCGGTCCAAGTCTGGTTTAAAGATAAAGAACTGTAAGAAGGGAGAGCAGAGGGGCCATCAGCAGGTAGCACCTGGAAGGTAGACAGAGCAGCAAGCACACAGGCCAGCTGGTCACAGTCTTCCCCTGTACAGGGACGGGCATTGTATTTCCATTTAAACTATAGCCATGCTGATGCATAAGTGGCCACCCTAGGTACTGTCAGGGCCAGGCCGTTGGTAGCAGTTTGAGGTGAGCCGAGAACCAGTAGTGGGACAGGCCAGTTGTCTGTCTGAAGAGCAAACCAGGAGACAGGAGCAAGCCGAGAAGACTGTCACTCAGGCAAGGTTCAACTGGGACAGGAGTCCCTTTATAATCCTTCCCGCCCAGAAGGTTCTGCTGGCCCACTGGCTGGGAGGGGTCAATTGAGAAGGTCCTTCCCTCAAAAGGCCTCCACTTGCAGTTCTGTGGTTCACCACACAGGGCAGCCATACAGATATTTATGTGTGTATTTATTTTATTACATTTATATCCTGCCTTTTTACCCCTCTTGCAAGGAACCCAAGGCGGTTTACATGGTTCTCGTCCTCTCCATTTTATCTTCACAATAACCCTGTAAGGTGGGTTACGCCAAGAGCCAATGTCAGGTCCAAAGTCTGCCAAGTGAGTTTCATGGCAGAGTGGGGACTAGAACCTGGATCTCTCAAGACTAAGTCCAACACTCTAACCATTACACCGTGCTGGCTCTCAGCAGTTCTAACAGCTCCTGACAGGTACAGCCCATGGAGCGTATGTAGAGCTCTGGATCAAAGCAAAGGCCCTTGCACACTAGGTTTAGAAGACAAAGATGGCTTCTCAGACTACTTTCCCTTATTTTTCTTAGGGCACGATCCTATGGGAACAGGTGGCTACTTCCGAACTCAGAGGCGACCGCCTATCCAAGGCAGGCAGGAGAAGCACAGAGGGGATTGTTCCCTCCGCGCTTCTCCTGTCCTGCAGTAGCAGCTAGACAGCCAATTTTGGCTGTCTAGCCACGGGAAGGCAGAGTGGGGGAAGAGGCTGCCAGATGACACATAGGATGTGTTGCACCAGCATTTCCGCCTTCCTGGCCCTGGAACGCCCCCTGGAACGCCTGTTTTGGCTGCTCTGCACTCCTCTTCTAAGCATGGAGCACAGGGCTGTTCCGTGCTGCCTGCGAGGCAGTGCTGAACAGGGGGAAGGCCGGTTCCCAGAAAACCACATATCCTATGGTTGTCCAGCCGCTGACTAGCGGCCATAGGATTGCTCCCTCCCTTTGGTATTTGATATCATTTACTGAGGCATTCATATTTAAGTGTATCATTAACAGCACACAAGAAGGGAGTAAGAATAAAAGAAAACAAAAATACACATAGCTAGGGTTATCTTTGGAGTATCTGTTCTGCAGACTGTCACACACAGTCATCAGTGCTCTCATGCTACCAGATGCAAAGATCTGTGGGTGGTGTGTGCACAAGGCCCAATGATTGGTGTGATGAACTCTCTCAGTGCCAAGATCACCTGCCCAGGTGACAGCAAGGTAGGTGTGAATTTACTCCCTTCAGTTCGACCTCTGATCAGGTGGGCAGCAACATCAGTAGGGTGACTACTTACGAATCGTCAAAAAAGAGGAAATGCATCACCAAAAAAGAAGGCAAAAGAGGATGCTGATTTGCATAAAATGTGCATATACTAATGAAGATGTATAGATGCAAATTTAGAAATAATAATGATAATTTAAATAGAAATGCAATACATCTTACCATAGTGTGGAAGACTTTGACCGGATGACCTGTGTGCCTTACTCTGTCTGCTGTCCAGCTGCTGTTGGTGGGCAACTTCAACTCCCAGCTCTTCCTTCCGATGATCATTTATCTTTGTACTGGACTTGGACTGAACAGTCCCTGAAACAGAGGACACCCTCAAAATAGAGGACAGTCCTCTGGCAGCCCTTCAAACAAAGGACTCTCTTCTGTAAAAGAGGAGTCATGGCCACCCTATCAGAGATGACTAGGTTAATTATTTGCAAAGCAGCAAAACAACCTTCTCTACATCTTTTTCAACTGGCCATTGATGTCTTTATCTCCAGGATATATCAAACTTATGGTATCTATTCAACTATAATCAGCTGGGCTCCTGCTGTTACTTTAAGACTTGGGTTTGCTTCTCATGGATTACCCCCATGTCTTGGGGTTGCTGTACTGAGAATCCTCAAGCACTGAGAGATACTTATCTTAAAACGGACAAGCATCAGGCTTTTCACCTGGTGTTCTCATCCCAGGCTGTTCCTTTCTGCCACAGATGTGAATGGAGACATCTACAGCTGGCCCCCAGCTGTATAGAGTTTTATATATCATAAAGAAGTCACTTATATATATCATCAGAAGTCACTTTGACTTCTGCCCAGAAACAGACCAGTAGCCAGAGAAGTTGTTGTAATGAGGGAGTCTTGTGCTCCCTGCAACTGGCCCTCGTCAACAGGCTAGCCGCAGCATTCTGGACCAGCTGAAGTTTCTGTACAGTTTTCAAAGGCAGCCCCATGTACAGCATGTTACAGTAGTCCAAATGGGATGCGTGACCATGGCCAGAACTAACATCTGTAGGAATGGAGGTGGTTGGTGCCTCAGCTGTGCAACTGCTCTCCTGGCCACCAATGAAACCTGGGCATGCAGGTTGAAGGGCCGGGTCCAGGAGTACACCCAGATTTCATGGTTCCACACTATTTATCCCAGTCCTTACAGTATATGTGGACAGACCTCCTCTAAGGAGTATAGTGGAGCCAGGGCTACCATGGACACAGTGCCAGCAACAGCCGATAAAACAGACAAATTTCAACAGAAACAGAAGCAGGCTTGTCTAAGAGATCAAGTGCTTCTGAGGAAGAGACCTAGTCTCAAAAGGCATTAAGCATTTTAGAGATCTGCATAATAAGCATTGTTATGGTCCACAAGTATTTTACAGATCTGCACAATAAATTAATAATTATTACAGTCCATACTCAGAGACGCTTTTGGATTTTTTCCTTTTTGATGTTTTGTGCATGCAGCACCTTCCCTTTCAGTTTTCTAATTTTTGTCATGCTAACGACAACAACAACAAACCCACCACCACCAACATGTGAAATAGGGACAAAATAGCAATGGTCTATATCAGGAACAGAAAATAAGAACTGTCCAGTTCCATAGGGACAGACCCTATTTCTAGTCTCTTTTGTGGGGCACATGCCAAGGTGCCTCCCATCCCAACACCCAAACTTTGAACTGACTAATTTGGGATTCGAGGAAAGTGCTTCCAGGTCGGGGATGGGGGAAGAAAGGGGTTCCAGGTCAGGGAGCATGACCTTCAGCCCACACTGCTCTCATTTTAGAAATGAAGTGTTGGAGGGGTTGGATCGTGATTTATGTGGGATGGTCCCTCCTATAATGGCAAAGTGTGTGTGTGTGTGGTTGGGGGATGGGGGAGAGGTTAAAGAGCTTTAAAATGTATGACATCCTTTTATGGACAGCCAGATGATGCTACATCTCATTGCCTTCTATCCCAAAATCTCACTGCCTATTTTTACCCCTTTGTGTGTTTGTTTGCTTTAAGATGATAGTTGTCATTTCTTCTCCCTCTTGTTTCTTTTGAGCTCTGCTGCTTTATCCAGACACGGTTCTTTGAACAGCTGTCACACTTCACTCAAGTCACACTTCACTCAAGTTATCCCTCTCTCTCTCTCTCTCTCTCTCTGCTTTGCTGCTTAATCTAGATATTCTTCCAGAGTATGATTTCCCTTCGATGACCTTTTTTAGTTTCTGATGGTGAGCTTTGCCGGGATCAAACCCGCTGTGCTTTTCCTGAGCATCCCATTCTACTTAATGGATTGTCTTTGGTTGTTTACCCATGTGCTCCGCTTAGCTGTGTGATAATCGCTCAGTCAGTAAAAATTGCTTCTGGATCTCCGCTTTCATTGTTCTTTAAAACAAATAAACAGAAGCACAACAAAAGAATAAGGATAGTAGCTCAGTGGCTGAGCATGTGTTTTGCTTGATGAAGGTCCCAGGTTCAATCCCTGGTATCTTCAGGTAGGGCTAGGAAAAGATCCTGCTTGAAACCCTGGGGTCAAATCCAGCATAACTCCTACTTAGAGTAGACTCATTGAAATGAACGGGACTTATGTTAGTCATGACAAACCTGAGTCTCATTTATTTTAATGGGTCTACTCTAAGTAGGATTTCTGTTGGAGTTTACCCCCTGGAGAGCTGCTGCCATTCATTGTTGACATTACTGGGCTAGATGGATCAATGGTCTGTCTCAATATAAGGCAGCTTCCGATGTTCCTACATAGGGATGGGTGAGAATTTCATTTCAATTCGCTTTTGATCCCAATATTCACAAATGTCTTCATATTTGCCTTGGAACGAACTTGAGATTTTAAAAAATCAGATGTGGGAGAAACCGAATCTGAGAGATTCATCCAACCAGACCCAAGGCTTCGAGTGCTTAGCTTTTAAAAGTCTGGCTTTGAATCCCTGTGTATTCCAACCATGAAGCTCAGTGGGTGACTTTGAGCCAGTCACTGCCTCACCTACCTCGCAGGGTTGTTGGAGAGAAGGAGCACCATGTAAGCTGCCTTGGGTTCCTTGCAAGAGGAAAAAAGGTGGGTTATAAACGTAATAATAATGATAATTAATTAATAGATAAATACATATTATGCCATTATTCTTTGATGCCTGCAAACAGGTTGGAGGAGGACATGCCTCTGAACATGTGCAGAGAGTCTCCTTTTCTTCCCTAGACAGTCTCTAGCAACTGGTCAAGCAAATGGCTCTTGCACTGTGGCTGGTAGCGTTGGTGGCATCAGTGTGTGTGTTTGAAGACTCCCATTTCAAGACGTGCAGGTCTTCCAAGTAAGACTGAGCCCTGCATCATTCTTTATAAAACTGATGCACTGCTCCCGGGCCTGCTGCCCCACTCCAATTTCTTGCCTTGCTTTGGCCCTGGGGGCTGACTGGTTACTTCATGCCTTTTGGAGGAAGTGACTGGCATTGGGAAGAATGTTTCTTTTCCCCCTATGGTTTCAGCAAAAGCCAGCTGTGTGTCTAATCTTTGGATTTTGTTCAGCGTTGATGTCAGTGGGGAGCAATGCAGAGGTTAAGGAGGTGAGGAGGGCTTGGGTTTATCCCCCGCCCCCCGTCTTGGCACACATGTTGCCTTCATGCCACAACGCCGTGAGCCAAAGAACAGGAGACACAGCCCCCATTTGACGGGTTTGTTTCTTCAGTCTCACCTTCCAGTGTTGAAAATGGGTGGGGTACTCCTACGAAACTGTCTTCTCTCTCAGGGCGTCTAAGGGCACACAGGGAGATCCGCTGCTCCTGCAACTTATCACCAATATGACAACAAACTTTTACGATGTGCTTATTATATTTCACAGTGGCAACTTTCGTGAGCCAGAATCTCTAGTTATTCCCATTTCACAGATGGAGGCAATGAAGACTGAGAAACAGCAACTTACCTAGGAACATAGGAAGCTGCCTTATATTGAGTCAGCCCATCAGCCCATCTTGCTCAGTACTGTTGACACTGACAGACAGCAGCTCTCCAGGGTTTCAGACAGGAGTTTTTCCAGCTGTACCTTCTATGTGCAAAGCAGGTACTCTAACGTGGAGCTACAGTCCCTCGGCAAAGCTGCCCATACTTGCCAAAGGTCACATGACAAATCTGCAGCACAGGAACCCTGGTCTCCTGAATCTGTCCAACAGCAATACCGGTGCACTGATTTGGTGTCTGAGCATTCTCTTCAGGGAAAGTTGAGTGGTATGGAGCAACATAGGATCATGGGGCCATGTAAGAATGGATCCAGAGTTTACATGTGCAAGATGGATGAATACAGACAACTGTCTGCCAAGTTGTAACTTACCATGGTGGGCCTACATCCACCTACAGGTGGCCCTCCACATGCCGCTGTGATGGATCTGATCATTTTATCATGGCCCTGTTCTCTGCATTTCCAGACGTCAAGGATGCAGACAAACTGGAGAGGGTTCAGAGAAAGGCAACGAGGATGATCAAGGGACTGGAAACAAAGCCCTGGGGAGAGATAGAAAAAACTTTGCATGTTTAGCCTTGAGAAGAGAAGAATGAGGGGAGATAGGATCGCGCTCTTCAAGTACTTGAAAGTAGAGGTGTCCAAAACCCCACTCACCTGCGTCTGCGGGGGGTCTGCCAGGTGGGGGAGGCGATCTGTTCCTCCCCTCCCAGAATCCTCCCTGGCCAGCGCCGCTCTGCGGCGACTCCGCAGAGCTGCTGGCCGGGCCCATCTGCAGCTGGACCTCTGTCCGCTGCTGGGCTGCTGCAGCCGCAAATGGCATCCTGCCTAGGGGACGCCATTTGCATCCCCCCTGTAGCTGTGATAGGCTACGTAAATACATAGCCTATCACGGCTAAAGCGGGGACGCAAATGGAGTAGCGGACGCCATTTGCGTCCCTGCTCTTTGCCGTGATAGTCTACGTAAATATTTACGTAGCCTATCACGGCTAACAGAGGGACACAAATGGCATCCCCTACACGGGACGCCATTCATGGTTGCACACCGGAGCAGGAGACTGCAGAGGCTGGATCCGGACCCGCCGGAGAGAGGTAGGATCCAGTCCACAGGGACTTCGCGGGGTGGCGGGGGGAGCAGTCTGTTCCACCACGGACTCCGGGGGGGGGGGGGATTCGAAAGAATCCGGCTTCACTGGAGTCCGTGGCGGAATTCTCCGCCATCCCTACTTGAAAGGCTTTCAGAGAGAGGAAGGCCAGGATCTCTCCTCAGTCATCCCAGAATGCAGGACGTGGTATACTGTGCTCAAGTTACAGGAAGCCAGATTCTGGCTGAACATCAGGAAAAACTTTTGACTGTCAAAAGCAATACGACAATGGAACCCATTACCTAGGGAGGTGGTGGGCTCTCCCACATTGGAGGCCTTCAAGATGAAGCTGGACAGCCATCTGTCAGGGATGCTTTGACTTGGATTCCTGCACGGAGCAGGGGGTTGGACTCGATGGTCTTATAGGCTCCTTCCAACCCTACTATTCTATGATTCTATGATTCTATGACTGTGGAAGTGATACTACTCTCCTTAGCACATGGGCTACAGATGACTAGCTCCTCACAACTTTGTATGCTGACAATAAGTTACATCTAAGGGTCTGTCTATATTCACCCACCAGGACATTGGCACATACTGCTCTTTGATATTGTGTTTTACCATTCTTGTTTTCATTAGTTTTATTGTGATTTTAACTTTTTGTAAGCTGCCCTGGGAACCAGATGAAGAGTGGGGTGTATAAATCCCACAAACAAACAAACAAACAGGATGATCTTATTCTGCCCTTGCAACCACTGTTAAGTAGGCTAAGCTAAGCTATAGTTGCAATTTTCCCAAGACATCCATTGAGTATCATGGCTGTGCTGACATTTGGACCTGGGTTCTGTCCCCAAAACCACTCCAGCACACCCTCAGAATGCAATCTTTCTTTCTTTCTTTCTTTCTTTCTTTCTTTCTTTCTTTCTTTCAACAAGTTTCTAGTCCTTAAGGCTGTGAAGACAGAGGGAATGAAAGTGCCTATGTGGACAATGCTTGGTAAAAAATCAGAAATCCAAGAGACAGAGGTGTTGCTAAATGGGTGTCCATTAATTAGGGCTTTGGTGTCCTGTGTAGATCTTTGCTACATCCCATAATTAGCAGGACCAGATTAAATAATGCCAAACATTTAATATCTCTGTTGCTCCATTAGTATGGTTTATACAGGACACAGAAATAGAGAATTAGAGCAGAATTTTGATGTGCATGGCCCTGATTTTAACAAATCTCTCCCCAGAGCACGGGCACAGAGTTACAGCATCGTCCATGGAGATGTAGCAAGGAGATCTGAAATTGATTTCAGTTGCATATGTTCAGAGAGGCCTGCTCGTATTCTGACATCACCTTTTTTCCCAGGGTTGGACGCACCTGCTTTGTGGCGTGAAAGTCAGTTTTCTAGGAAGTGACTTCAGAGTCCTTCGTTCTGGAACATGAACTCATCGACTTCGGTGTGTGCCAGACGTTTGCGCTGCAGTGAAGCCAAGTGTGCCATGAAGACTATTTGGCATGAGGTTTCCTCTCTCCTTATGCATTTTCTCCATGTCTGATGCTTTCCAGCCCAGACATGAGCCAAAGTAGGCCCTTGTTGTCTCAGCGACAGAAGGCCTGGCTCTGGTGGAATACTAGAAGGTTCCAGAAGAGCTGCTCTGGCAGAGCACCAGAAACTGAAATGAGAATGTTCAGACGCCATTTTCCTTCTTGATTTGACTCTTTTGCAATGAGAGTGTTGGGTAATTTGAATTTATTGTTTTGCTGATGTATTAATTGTCGTTGCTGCTGCATTTCAGAATTCCTGGCAGGGAAGACAAAGGTGGCAGCATCAAGGTTTTTTCTTTGCAATAAAGTGATAAAGGTTTCCTGGAGATTCAAACAGCCATAATTTCTCACTTTGCTCCCCCACCCCACAACTGCTGATATCCACTTTCAGTATCTCATGGCTGGAGGGCAAATAAAACATCTGTTGGCATATGTTCTTGGCCTCAGCTCTTCACATATTTATTGTTGGCGCCATTATCTCTGAAGGCCCTCTGAAGTACAAACCCAACCCAGAATTGGGGTGCTTTTACAAGTGACATGAAGAATGCATTTGAGGTCCTGAGCATATTTTTTTCCTTTTTAATGAACTAAAATATATGGTTGATGGAACACTTAACAAGGGAAACCACCATTTTTAATTTGAATGATCTGCTTAATGTGGGCTTTTGTTTCCTTGTGAAGTGGTCCTAGGAATGCACACCATCCATTGCCAAGCTGAAGAAGAACATATGAAGCTGCCTTATACTGAATCAGATCACTTGTCAGTCTAGCGCAGTCTTGCCAACACTGACTGGCAGCAGCTATCCAGGGAAGGGCCGCTTTCTATGCAGAAGGTTCCAGGTTCTGTCCCTGGCATCTCCAGGTAGGGCTGGGAAAATTCCTGCCTGAAACGCTGGAGAGCCTGAAACCCTAGAAAGCCGCTGCCAGTCAGTGTCAACAATACTGGGCTAGATGGCCCAATGATCTGATGCAGTATAAGGCAGCTTCTTATGTTCCTATGTACACAGATAGCTGGCATGTACCAGGTCAGAGTATTTGTCTATCTAGACCAGTACTGTCTACTCTGACAAGCAGCAGCTCTTTGGGATCTCAGGCAGAATGTCTTTCCCATCTCCTAAAACTTGATCCTTTTAACAATTGGAGAAGTCAGTGATTGAACCTGGGACTACTTCAATGCAAAACATGTGCTCTACCACAGAGGTATGGTCCTTCACCAAGTATCCATACAGAATACCCAGGATCAATACTGAATGACACACCTTTCCTTCCAGTTGGGCTCAGAGCTCTCCAGCACTAGAAAATGGTCCTGGAGATATTTCTAGTAGTATGACATATGCAAAGGCTGATTTGGAAGCCTCAAGTGAAAAGTCTATAGCAGGAGCAGGGAACCTGTGACCCCCCTGATGTTGTTGGACTACAGTTCCTATCATCCATGATCATTGGCTATGCTGGCTGGAGCTGATGTGCAATATCAGATGTTGTTGGAGTTGTTGGAGTGCAACAACATCTGGAGGACCACATCCTGATCTACTGGAATTCTGAGTAAGGATGGTCAAATCTGTCAGCTTTGCTTTCTCCTGCATTTGGTTTTGTTGTTCAAGTCCTTTCTCTCCCATTTATGAAGAAATTTGTGGATTCTGATAAATGCTTATCAAAAAGAATTTGAACCAAACAAAATTCCCTCACCCACCGCTAGTTCTGAAGACGGCTAAGGGTGCAATCCTATGCATGTTTAGACAGAAAAAAGTCCTACAGTTCCTAGCATGCCCCAGGCAGCCATGCTGGCTGGGGAATGTTGGGAGTTGTAGGACTTTTTTTCCTGTCTAAACATGCATAGGATTGCACACTACAGGACTTGTGTGACGAGTAAGATCAACAAAACCTCTGGAGTGGTGTTGGTGGGGATGATGGTGGTAGGTTTGTATACCTCACTAACCAGATGTCTTCATCAAACAGAACTTTGTGTCATAGGACTAGCAATAGGTGTGTGTGTGTGTGTGTGTGTGTATGTATGTATGTATATATGTGTGTGTGTGTGTGTGTGTGTGTGTATATATATATATATATATATATATATATATATATATATATATATATTACAAGGCAATGTCTCTTAATCCTGTAAGAAACAGCCCTAGGTCCTTGCATTACTGTGTCTAGTGAACACATCTCTGTGGCAGACCATTTAATGTATCCCCCTCCTTCCTTAATCCTCATCTCCCCTGCAGCAACTGTACAGTTGGCTCTTGGAAAAAGGATAGTCATGCGCAAATTAAAGGAAGAAGCAAAAAGAACCTCACGTTAATGTGATGACTGAAGCCCCTGGTCACCCAACAACTGTGGCTGTGTTGTTTATTTCCTTTTCTCCAAGGGCAGGACTTTACAGTCATTAAGACCAAATCTCCCCTTCTTTGCCTGCAGCTGCCGCTGTTCTAATATCTCCAGGTCTTCAGGCAGCTTGGGGCTTTCTGCTTGTTGAGTTGCTACCCCTGGAATTATGAAGTAATCCAGAAAATGTGATTCTATGAGTTTACACACCAGGAACAAATGACACAGACAAAGAGCCATGGTTGGAGGAGGAGGGAGCAAAGAAAGGTTGTGCTCTGTACGTGTGGGTGTCTGTGGGTGTCTCTCTCTTTCTGTGTTTAAATTAGTTGGCCCAAGAAATCTATGGAGGCTTAAAAAGAGAAATAGTTATTTAGATTTCCACCTCTTTTTCAGGGATTCAGGATATAATTTAAAATGTCTGTAAAAAAAAAAAGAAAGATTGGGTGCTTTATGCAAGCATGTGGGGTGCTAGTTTAGCACCCCCATCCTGAAAGCCTGGTGTAGGGACCATGACCATTCCAGTGCTGAAGCTAAAAATTGGGGATGAGTAGAAGTCGCATTAGCAGCTGATGTAGTGGATAGACTTAAATTCAGGAGACCTGGGTACAAATCCCTGCTCATCCCACATTTATTTATTGCATTTATATATCCTGCCTTTTTTCCTCTTGCAAGGAACCCAAGGCAGCATACATTATCCTCCCCCTCTCTATTTTATCCTCACAACAACCACCTTGTGAGGTAGGTTGGACTCAGAGGCTGTGACTGGCCCAAAGTCATCCAGTGAGCTTCCATGGCCGAGTGGGGACTAGAACCCAGATCTCCTGGCTGCCAGTCCAACACTCTTGCCATTTCACCACACTGGCTCCCATTTCTGGCTACATGCAGATGTATACAAGTGGTGAGCCTGTTTCATAAGTGCATTCACCGCATGATTAGACATATACAGTACTTTCCTGGATCAAGCTCAGGGGAAACCGATTTGCACTGGAGCAAGGGTGGGCAACTAGTGGCCCTCCAGATGTTTTGGCCTACAACCCCCAGGATCCTTAAGCTATGCTATTGCTTAGTAGGGCTGATGGGAATTCCAGGCCAAAACATCTGGAGGGCCTGAAGCTGTCCACCCCTGCGCTAGCAGAAAGAAGCAAACACAAATGTAGCCTCACGTTTCAACAATATTCCCTCCCGTCCCTATCACAAATTGTCATAACTTTGCTATTCCCTTCCTTGCCCATTCCTTTGACAAATGCACCTCCATGTCCTAAACTCCATGCTTTAGGAATGACTCCATGGTTTACATATGGAAGATTCCTCATCCATCCCCTGGGATCTCCAGTTTAATGATCTCAGGTCATCTCAAAGGCTGGTCATGATCTCCACCTGAGATCTACTTAAGGTAGACAGCATTGGACCAAATGGCTCAGGCACGGGAAACAGTCATTTATAACAGAGCTGAAAATGGTGTGAATGATATAGGTTTCCCTCCAGGGGTAGGAAACTCATGGCCATTCAGATGTCCCTGGACTCCATGTTCCATCAGCTCCAGCTAGCATGGGGCAGGGATGGTGGGAGTTGTCGTCCAACAGCATCTGGAGGGCCAAAATAATTTTTCTTGTCCTTCAAAACCTGTTTGATCAGGAACGAAGTTTGGATAGGGAGTACACACAACACACGCTCCTCAGCTCTCTGGAAAAAATGTTGCTTCCAGCCTTAATATAAGATAGCTCCAAACAAATGGTGGGAGATTCAGGACAGACAAAAAGAAGGAATTCTTCATGCAGCACATAGTTAAACTATGGAATTCACTACCACAAGATGTAGCGATGGCCACCAATTTGGATGGCTTTAAAAGGGGTTTGGACAAATTCCTGGGAGAGAAGGCTATCAACAGCTATTAGTCCTGATGGCCATGTAATACCTCCAGGTATCAGAGGCAGTTTGCCTATGTACGCCAGTTGCTGGGGAACGGGCGGGAGGGTGCTGTTGCACTCATGCACTGCTTGTGGATTTTCTGTGGGCAGTGGATTGGCCACTGCGTGAACAGAATGCTGGACTAGATGGACCCTGCGTCCGAGCCAGCAGTGCTCTTTTGATGTTCTTAAATGTGACTGTAAGGCTTTCCCTGAAGATCGTAGTGGTTAGAGATGTCGGAGAAATCTGCAACAGACACAAATGAGTTCAGATTTCTATAAATCCGACCTGCAGATTCTGCAACAGACTGGCTTTTTCTGAGTCACACGGATTCCTTTGACTTGCAGACTGGTTCCCCCCCCCCCCGCCCGCCCCAGTTGTGGTGGGGATTTGCCCTAATTTGCATTAGCAAATTAGCTAATGTGCATTAACTAATGCAGATTAGCACATTTACATAAGTGAGCAAGTGCGCATTAGCTCTAATGCGAATTAATGCTAATGTGGACTACCGCACTGACAATCTGCAAAACACAGATGGAATGGGTTTAAGGAAATCCATCCATCTCTAGTAGTGGTCTAACGGGTCTATATAGGGGGAGAAGATCCTTCAGGTAACATGGTTCTAAGTAATTTAAGGGAGCAATCCTATGTCTGCTAGTCAGCATCTAGGCAGCCATAGGATACGTCGGTTTCTGGGAACCAACCTCCCCCCCCCGCACGCTGCCTTGCAGGCAGCTCAGAACAGTCCCACACTCCGTGCTCGGCAGAGGAGGGCGGAGTGGAGAAAATGGGGCGTTCCTGGGGGCATTCCGGGGCGGAGAAGGCGGAAATGCTGGTGCAACACATCCTATGTGTTGTCTGGCAGCCGCTTCCCCTGCTCCACCTTCCCACGGCTAGACAGCTGAAATCGGATGTCTAGCTGCAAATGCAGGGCAGCTGATGTGCGACAATCCCCTCCACGCTTCTCCTGCCCTGCACTGGATAGGCGGTTGCCTCCAGGTTCGGAGGTGGCCACCTAGCCTGATAGGATTACGCCCTAAGTCTGCATTTTTTCATCTGCATTTTTCAGAGGAACACATTCTTCTAGCAAATTTATTTGTTCCGTGAATCACATCATAAGCCAGAACACGTACAGACTTCGACTGCAGATTGCGTTCGGGTCTGTGTTTGGTTGTGGGAGGTGTGAACTGAGGGAGATATTTGGAGCTATCTTATATTACACAACTTGACACTGTTGTTGGCGCAGCTCCAGTCAAGGTGTCTGAAGCCACCATCTGCCCCATTTTGTGGGATCAATTTCAGTTGCTGTGGCCTGACGATGTGGACAAGGTGCTTGCAGCAATGAGACTGACCATGTGCCCAATGTGGCCAACCATGTGCCCACTCAATCCTTGCCCCTCCTGGCTAATAAAAGCTAGCTGAGGGGGTATGACCAGGTGGGTCCAGGGAGTGGTAAATGCATCTCTGCATGAAGGGGTGGTTCCTGCAGCCCTTAAGGAGGCAGTAGTGTGCCCACTCCTGAAGAAGCCCAATCTGGACCCAATGGTATTAGACAACTACCGCCAAGTCACAAATACCCCTTTTCTAGGGATGGTACTTGAGAGGGTTGTGGTGAACCAATTGCAGACACTCTTGGAAGATACTGATTATCTAGACCCATTTCAGTCTGGGTTTCGTTTTGGTTACGGGACTGAATCAGCCTTGGTCACCCTGATGGATGACCTTCATGGAGAGAGGGACAGGGGGAGTGCAACCCTGTTAATTCTGCTCTATCTCTCATCAGCTTTTGATACCATTCACCGTGGTATCCTCCTGGAGGGACTTTGTGGGCTGGGCATTGGAGTCACTGTGTTTCAGTAGTTCCAGTCTTACCTGGGGGTTGATTTCAGAGAATAACATTGGGTAACCATTCCTCGGACCCTTGGCAATTGAGCTACAGGGTTCTGCAGGGTACCATCCTGTCCCCAATGTTGTTCAACATCTATATGAAGCCTCTGGGAGCCGTCATTAGGGGATTTGGAGCCAAGTGCCATCAGTATGCTGATGACACGCAGCTCTATCTCCCTGTGACATCTGAATCAGGTGAGGCTGTGCAAGTCCTGGATCAGTGCCTAGACTCAGTAATGGGCTGGATGAGGGCCAAGAAATGGAAGCTGAATCCTGGCAAGATGGAAGCCCTGTGGGTGAGTAGTTCCTGAGTTTGGGAGATAGGCTCATTGCCAGTTCTGGATGGGGTTGCACTCCCTCTGAAAGGTCAGGTTCGTAGTTTGGGGGTACTGCTAGATCCATCACTGTTGCTGGAGATCCAAGTGGCCACAGTGGTACAGGTGCTAGTAACCTCAAAACTGGATTTCTGCAATGCACTCTCTGTGGGGCTGCCCTTAAGGCTGTGCCTGTTCCAGAAGCTGGAGTTAGTGCAGAATGCAGCAGCTCAGCTGTTGTCAGGAGCTGCCCCTTTTCAGCATGTAACTCCCTTGCTGAGGGAACTGCACTGGCTGCCTATCTGCTACCAGGCCAGGTTTAAGGTTTTCGTACTATTGTATAAAGCCCTAAACAACTTGGGACTGGGATACCTGAGAGCACCTTGTCCCTTATCAACCTGTCTGGTAGTGAGATCATCAGGTGGGGCGCTCCTGGTGGCTCTGCATGGACCTATGGTCTGACTGGAGTCTACCTGGAGAAGAGCCTTCAGTGTGGTGGCCCCCTTTCTATGGAACTCCCTGCCTCTGAAGGTCAGGCAGGCGCCAACATTGTGTTGTTTTTGGCACCTCCTGAAAACATCTTTATTTCAAGAAGCCTTCCTTAAGCGAATACCACATTTTTTACTGGTATTCTGTTTTTAAAGAACAAAAAATTTAATATGGTATTTTATTCTTTTTATCTTTTATTGTTCACCATTCTGAAATCTGTTTAGATGTGGAGCAGTATATAAATGTCGTAAACAAACAAACACACTGGGTAAATTCTGGTAAAAAATGAACTGAAATGAAATCCTCATATTATCCCTACCCTCTAGCCATTGAGTCAGTAGTGTTTGTTTCAATGGCAGGCAAAATGCCACTGTTCCATTTTAAATGCTATAGAAATGTATGCATATCTGGTATACTAATACCAAAGGCATTCTCTTATTGTAGATCCGTACGTTGCCAAAACGGCACCATCCATGCACAAGAGGGGTATCAGTGGGTTTGGAGGAACCTCAAGGCTTGTAAAACTACAAAAATAAAAATAAAAATTAAGCCCCCACTCAACCACCCAATGGAGACTGGGCATGCTCAGTGGGCACAGAATTTTGTCTGTTGGGAGGGATCAGGAAACCAGGAGAGGGGAGGGGAGGGGAAAAGGAATGGAGTGTCCTGGAAGACGGCATGTCTGATTAGCTGGCTGGCTGGAACCTTGAACAGAAGCAATCCACACTATAACATTATGGGCATGGCTGCCTGGAGGATGCAGGGAATTATAGGACGCTTTTCTGTCTAAATATGCATAGGATTGTGCCCTAATCCTATTAATCAGACGTTATAACTGCTCTCTTCTCTTCTCATTCATTCATTACATTTCTATTCCATCTATATCTTCTTTTTTCTGCCACACCCTATACCTGACGTAACTGCCAGCAATAGCATGTTGAGTACATATTTGGGGGGAAAAGATTTATTTTCACATGTGATAGTCTAAAGTTGTCCGATTCATTTTTTTCCTTTTCAGATTAGGAATGAAACTGAAGAAGGCATCCAAAAAGGAAGGAATTTTAAGAAAAAGATGCATTAACAGGATATTAAAGAACCCCAAAATGTCAGCTTTCTCAGTCAAAATGGTATATTTAATGTTGAAAGGACACGATTTGTCTCAAACTGACAGATCTGCATGAAAAATGCTCTTTCAGTTTGAAGCACCAAGGCCAAATGGTTTCTTTCTTTGTTTCTTTCTTTGTTTCTCTCTTTCTTCATTTGTTTATATTTTCCTGATAGGAGAACCCCAGAATCAATCAAAGTTAACAATTCCCCATATATATATATATAAGTATGGGAAATTGTTAACTTTGATTGATTCTGGGGTTCTCCTTATATATAAGTATGTATTTGGCCAAATTCATATTTTCCACATAATTCTCCTTTTATGGGAAAAATTATGTTTGTTCTAATCAACATCCCCTTTGATGTGGAAGAATGTACCCATTATCCTACACACCCATGTTCTTTACCATCTAAGACGCAGGAATGGCCAACTGGCACTCCTGGGACTGGTATGGCTCACAAAGTAATTTTTATCTAGTTCTTGGTGTGCCTTGCAAATTTCAGATCAAGGTGTGGTGTGGTAAAATGTTTGCCAACGGTCCAAGGACATTTCTAAATGGCTTACATTGATCGAAACAAAATACAAATACATATCAAATCATCAAAACACCAGCAGCACTAGAATGGTCTCAGCATAAAGCAGACTCAAAAGATCAAGATCTAAAATCCAAACATTGAAAAGGCTTGAACAAAGAAAAAGGGCCTGCTGTTCAGAATCAAACCTGGCATCATCAGGTGTGTGTGCCTCTCTGGAGACAGTGTTCCTTAGCATGGGTCTCACACCAGAGAAAGACCTTTCTCCAGACTCACCTAAAAAGATGAGGATGGAAGGACTCAGAGGAAGTCCACTGAGAATGATTTCAATATCCAGACAGCCTCATGCAGGACAAAGGGAGGAAGGGTCCTTCAGGTACCTAGACTTTAATGCAGGGTTTAAAGGTAAGCACCAGCATGTCTTAGTGGCTGGCCTCTGGCTCTGGAGCTCTTTGCAGAGGGATGCTAGACTGGCATCTAGTCCCTTTTCTGTTGTCCTTCCATAGCATGCAAATATGTTTTTATTTGGGCAGGCCTTTGGCATATCAGCTGGTCTGTTGCTGCAGGATTTTTCTAATTGGTTGGTGCTGTTTATTTCTTTTATTGTTGTGTTTTTATTTGTGTTTTAATTTCTTTGTTTTTACGTTATGTTTTAACTGAGATGTTGCTTTCAATCTGGATGTGATCGTTAGCTGTCTTGAGCACCATTTTTGGGGTGGGAAGGCGGAATATAAATAAAACAAGTCAATAATAAAGAAGCAAACTTTGAATTGTACCCAGAAATGGACCGGTATCTAGTGTAGATGTTTCAAAACTGGGGATAATGGGAGTTGCAGTCCAACACATCTGAAGGGTCCCAGGAAGGCTGCTATAAGGTTATGAACAGCAGCAGCATTCATCTTTGTTTTATTTTATCTGCTCCCCACCCCCCATTTATTTTAAAGGGATAACCTAGCTGATTATTAAACTCTGACTGCACAACAACGTTGTTCCCAGAGCAGAGTTTACACCTCCCCCTCTGCCCACCCTACCCTGGGGCTGCCCAAAATGTGTCCAACTGCAGATGAGAGTCAACTTGCTTTGTAGTCCTCCTTTAGCAACAGTGGGGAGAACGGACAGCAATTCACCCAAACCAGACCTCCTCCAGACATAGCAGTAGGCCTGAGTTAGCTGCAGGGCTGGCAGCAAGACGGAGCAGGCAAGTTCGGGCACCTGCCAAGGGCCCACTGACGAAAGCCCCCTGGAGTTGTTCCTCCTCCTCACTGTTGCAACCTGCTTGCTCACCTGCCTCTCGCTCTGGTGCAGACAACTGTGGTGGTGAGAAAGAGAAGCAGTAGATGCCACGGCCGGTCTGCCCCCTGGCTCTCTGCCTGTCTGCCCCCTGGCTCTCTGCCTGTCTGCCCCCTGGCTCTCTGCCTGTCTGCCCCCTGGCTCTCTGCCTGTCTGCCCCCTGGCTCTCTGCCTGTCTGCCCCCTGGCTCTCTGCCTGTCTGCCCCCTGGCTCTCTGCCTGTCTGCCCCCTGGCTCTCTGCCTGTCGAGCAAGGAAGTGGTAGCAATGATGAAGAAGAGGAACAGCAGCAGCTGGTGACAATGGTGGTGAGAAGGCAGACTCACTGAGGGTGGCTTGCCCAAGGGACCCAAAAAACCAGGAGCTGGCATTGGCTGGTTAAGAGAGGGTGGAGTGAGATGGGCTGCAGCAGGCTGCTGGTGTGTTTTTGCTCTCTGGTCCTGATGTTGTGGTGAAAATAAAATAAAAGTTGCTGTATGGTAGGAGAAGAGGCTGGGAAGTGACCCAGCCAGGGTGGCCCAGGGTGTCGCTTTCGGTCTGCGGGCATCTTTTCCTGGTCTCCTCGTTTCTCGAAACAAGTGCCTGCAGCAGCGCCCAGCGGCCGACCAGCAAGCAGCCTGTGCAGGATTTCTCATCTCTGCTGCCTCTGGGTCTCTCCAGCACCCTACCGCCATTAACCCTTTCGCTGCTCACCACACCGGCTCTAGACAAGACACACAAGCTTAGCTGGAAACAGGAGCCCGAGATGGGCTCAGGAAAGCGCGGCCTCCCGTTTCAGGCCTGCAATCCTGAGCGTGAGTTAGCTCGGAGGGAGGGAGTCCCTCGCTGGACTCCACAGGACTGAACTTTGTAATAAGAGCAAACTTTTAAAAAATGTATAGGGTGCACCTTCTCGCCCCACAGCAATATTTCTCCTTGATCCTTCGAATCCTTTGATTTTATATTTATTTATAAATGTATGAGCCTCCTTTCGGCCCAGATAGGACCCCAAGGTGATTTAGCATTCATTTCATGATTTCCGTGGCGGTTAGTTCTGAAGTTAGGACCAGCACACTGATGCTAAACAGAAATGGCATGGCGCCAGTACTTGAGTTATTTGGGGGAGGGGGAGGGAAGATGTAGGGGACCCATAATGAAATCCACAAGCCTCCAACCCCACAACTTCTCCAATTTTAGCCCAGTATTGTCCTTCCCAGCAGATTTTTAAAATCAGTAACCAAAGGGCCATCATAAAAAGATGGCGGCGCGCGGGGGGGGGGGTTGGACCCACGTCTGGCTCCCTATAAGGCGAGCACTGCATAGTGCACCATACAGACCATTAGAGTGGTTTCAAAGGCAACAGCCTACATCCCTGGAGGGATGAAGTGGAGCTGACGGACTGAAAAGGCTATAGTCTTATACTGAGCAGTGGAAGGTGATAATGACCCTGCCCCCCCATGCAAGAACCAAGGACAAAGAGAATTCCTGCAGTCCTTTCTCTCCCCCCCCCCCATTCTGATGACTGGGCTGTTACACGTAAATCCAACACATAATTTAAACATTTACTGGAAGTCAAATCATGCAAATTAAAAGTTGCTGCTACACCAGATGGCAGCAGGACATAATTCCTTTTTATAGTGAGAGAAATCATACACACACACCCCCAGACGAGAATTCCCCACTTTGGCTGCCTCCCAGAAGCCTTCCCCGCCAACATATGCAATGGATCCCCACACAAGCGACGTTACTCAGGCGCAGGGCTTCTTTGAAGAAAAGCAGTCACCAGGGCTTCTTCTGTTGCTAGAAACTGGGCCAGGGTTCGGCCTTGGGGCATCACGTGTATGTTGATGTGTCTTGGAGTGCCTCGGAGCATGTTCAGAGTGCTGTGAATTCTGCCACCACAAACCCCCCACCCCCACCCCAAAACATCTGGCACTAGAGGAGGGGGTCTTCCAGTTGAGAGCGACAGCTTGACTCCCAGACAAACGTGAGCCTCGATTCTTTTCTTGGAGAAGAAATCAACCCACGGCTCCCTACGGATCCTGGCCGTTGGAGTGCTGAACGGGAAACCCAGCCCATTATCTAAAACACTGTCTGCAACATCATATGAGAGACGACTGCTTTTGGTGTGTCTGCAAAATTCCAGAGGGCTGGCTGGATTCGTTTATGAAACCAAAAGTTCAAAAACGGTGGAGCTTCACGTAGAAACGTTGCAGACTGTACACCTTGCACAGCATGGGTCATTTGGCTCCACTGTTTATATTCCCCCCCGTAAACCCCCCCCCCACACACACACGCACACGCACACTGCCAACTGAGGTTAACACGTCGTGCCTTTGATGAAGAAGTCTCTAGTCCACCAACGCTCGTGCCACGATCAAACTGCTAGTCATGACAAGGCTTCTCTTTATTTTATTTGTAACACTTCTTTTGTTTTTTTGCAGGGGAACGAATACATTTCCTCTCCTTCCTCCGCGCACAACAGGTCGCCTCCCACCCACCTGGTCCTAGATCGCCGGCAATGGCTTTCATCCTATACGCGCGGAGCTAAGCACCAGCGTGACAAGGTGCCTGCACGTTTGCAAGCATGGAGGACAGGACAGGGTAGAATAGGATGAGGGAGAAGCCGTGGCTACCAGTCTTGACGGCTATATGCTGCCTCCATCATTATCAGGGGCGGCGGGCCGGTGGCCGGGGGGGGTGGGTGGGGGGGTGGCGGGCTGCCTCCTAAATGTTCTCTGCCCCCTAATTCTTTTCACAAAACAAATACTTTCCACAATGTTGTTTTTGAAAGGCCCGCAACCGGATGAATTGCCCCCTACTCCCGCCCCCCTCGCCGAACCTTTACGCTGGCTACAGGCTTGAATCCGTGGCTACTAGTCCCGATGGCTGTCAGCTACCTCCAGTTTCAGGAGCAGAACGCCTATGCGCACCAGGTGCTGGGGAGCACGAGGCCCGCGGGAACAGAATCCTGGGCGCGACGGACCCTTGCGGCAGCATCCGACGTCCGTCCCGCGCAGGGCGGACGCGCTGAAACGCACGGGCCTCGTCCGTCGTCACGACCACCGCAGCGTCTCCGCCAGGCCCGCGGGTCTGCTCTGAGCAGGCCTGCCCCGGGACCCTGCCCTTGGCGCGATTCGGGCGCTGCCGACGCTCCGCAGAAGTAGGCACGCCCGGGAGCTGTGTGGCGCTAGGACCCGGCGGCGGCGGGGCGCGAGAGCTTCGATTTCGGGCCGGGGGAAGCGGAGCGGAGGGGGGGAGGGAGGGGGGAGGGAGGGGAGGGCGCGCGGGAGCGAGAGAGCGCGAGAGAGCGCGGGAGCTGTCAATCAGGCCGCGTGGGGAAAGTGACAGAGGCGGGCAGTTCCCGATGACACTTGGCTCCATCAGGGGGGATATTTAACTTGGGACCGCGCGGGGCGAGCGCAGCAGTCGCGCGGCGCCCGGGACGCGGAGCGAGCCGCAGGGGCGAGGCGGCGAGGAGGAGCCGCAGCCGCAGCCGCAGCCGGAGCCGGAGCCGGCGCAGCGCGAAGGAGCGCACGAGAGGCGCAGGCGGGGCGCCCGTCCCTCCGGAGCGGCGGGCAGGCAGCGCGAGAGGAGCCCGCCGCGCCCCTGGCGCGCCCCGCGGACGGGGCCCGGCGCCGCGTCGGATCCGGCGGCCAGCGGCGGCGGCGGCGGCGGCGGGGAGCGGACCGAGGCGGCCCCCCGGGCCCGCGCCCGCCTCGCCGAGCGCCGCGACCGGGGGCCGCCGCAGCCGCCGCCCCGCGCGCTCCGCCCCTCGCCCGCGCGCCGCCTCTCTCCTGCCCGGGAGCCCGGCCCGAGCTGGCGGCCGGGGCGAGCGCGCGCCCGCCGCGCAGCCCCCCGCCGAGGCGGCCTCGCTCCGGCCCCGCCGCCCCGCCGGGATCCTGACCCCGCGCGCGAGAGGCGCCTTGCCGGCGCTGCCGGCGCGGCGGTTCTGCCGTGCGCCGGCCGAGGAGAAGCCAGGCGCCGCGCGGGGCGCCCCCGGGCAGCAGCAGCGCAGCCGCGCGGAACGGCGGGAGCGCCTCTCTCCCCGCCAGCCTCCCGCCCGGCCCCGGTTCCCACGCTCGCTCGGCCGCCGGACTTGCCGCCCAGGGGAACCGGCTCCGCGGCGGCGGCGCGGCCGGCCCTCGGCGAGCGGCGCGGCGCGCTGGCCTTTTCCCGCGGCGGCTTTCTCGGGTGGCCGCGCTTCCCAGCGGTGCGGAGGATGAGCTCGGAGATCGGTTCTGGGGGAAGCTAAACCGCCTCCCTGAGCTGGTGCGGACCTCTCCGCCCCCCGACGCGGGGCAACGAGATCAGCCCTCCGGAACAGCCCCCTGCGGCGTAAGGAGACCTCGCCGGGAAGAAAAGTTCTCTCGGACCCGTTTGGCAGTTTCCTTGGGGAGCTCTGGCTCTTTGAGGGGATTAAAAAGGAGGAGAGAGCACGACGCGGGGTGCGCTTCGGATCGCGCCGGTCTGATTGAACAAGGGGGGAGGCAGGACAAGTGGGAAGCCCCCCCCCGCCGAACTGAAACCATTTCTTGCGACGTGCGCGCGCTGCCCCCCTCTTTTTAACCTCGCCTCCTCCCGCCTCCCGCCTCCCACCTCCTCCCCCCTTTGCCGCAGCCAACTCTTTCCCCCTTTTCACAGTTCCCCCATCTATAAAAGAGGGTTTTATTCTTGGGCTCCAGTCTCACGCCAAACCCTGTCACACCGTCTAGACATGTTGTCGTGGGTCTAAGTCCAGCTGTCACCATGGGGATGGGGACTCGTCCGCTGTGAATTTTTGGGAGAGAGAGAGAGAGAGAGAGAGAGAAGGGGGGGGGGAATTACCAAGAGCGAAAAAGAAAAAAAAGAGAAAGGAAAAAAAGATTTTTGTTGCCCTTTGGGGAAGACTTGTTTGGACGGAGGGGCCCGTCTGCTTCCCTGCCACCCACCCCCATTTCTTCCCGCCTGCCCCCCCATTTTTTTTTTTTTTTGGGCTGCTCACCCTGCTCGTCTAGTGGCAGGGAGGGGACCTTACATGCGTCTGTCATCTAACCCCTTGGCGATCTATTTAAAGCAAGAGGCCTTGTTGGACTTTGTTTCAGCCTATTTATGAATCCCTCGAACTTGGCAAGTCGGACTGTGGAGTATTAACTTGGAGCTTTGGAACAATCGGCAAAGGGGGGGCAACGGAGTTGTCTGCGGTGCCTGGCTGTTCTCTTGGGGTGGGGTGGGGGGAGGCTGCCTGGAAGAACCGTCTGCAAGTGCCAGTGGACTGGGCTAGGGAGAGCATGAAGGCCTCTCAGGCCCTCCTGATCTGCTCTTCCTTGGTGGTGCTGTTCCAGCCCAGCTCCTGCCAACCTTACCTCCGGCTCAGGCCCTCCCCTAGTGACCACCTGCCCGTCAAGGACATTATTGAGCATCCGGACCCCGAGTATGACCCCAAGGAGCAAGACTTGGATGATCGGACTTTGAGGAAGAAGCTGGGGAGCAACTTTGACCCAAACTTCATGTCTGTGCTTGCACCAGCCCAGGGGAACCTCTCCAGCTCTGACCCGCTGCACAGGTTCAAGGGGTTGGGGCCCTTGCCGAACGAGCTGAAAAAATTGGACCTTGGCGAGACGCCCTACGGGACCAGGCTCAAGATGGGCAAGAAGGCCCGCAGGAAGTTCCTGCAATGGCTTTGGGCGTATACCTATTGCCCGGTGCTGTACACCTGGAAGGATCTGGGCATCAGGTTCTGGCCTCGTTACATCAAGGAAGGGAACTGTTTTGCAGAGAGGTCGTGCTCCTTCCCTGAGGGCATGTACTGTAAGCCAGTCAAATCGGTCACCAAGACCTTCTTGAGGTGGTACTGCCAAGGGTGGTCAAGGCAAAAATATTGCACCTGGATCCCTGTACAGTATCCTGTTATTTCAGAGTGCAAATGCTCCTGCTAGCCTCACCTTTTGGTGTCCAGGATCCAAGAGACCTCACTGCTCCTGTGTGCGTACATGTGGATATGTGGATCAGCGCCAGGAGATCTTTACTGGAAACCGCTCCAGTGCCTTGAGATGGGGTGGGGTAGGGCACTTTTCTGTCAATCCCATGTGGGCCCCATCAAGAAGGCCAAGGCATCCTGGGAACCTCTAACCATCTTGTTGAAGGATGTGACAGGTGCCAATAATCTTGCAACCCTGAGCAGGGAAAGGATGAGCGAATCAACATGGTGGGTCTCTTTGCTCTCCCAAGATGACAAAGATGACACACCTTCTCAAGAGACCGTGCTTATTCATTTCTCCATCCTCATGTTTCCCCCCCCAGCATCCCCTTGCACTGTATTTTTTTAATTATTTTATTTTATTTGAAATGGGAAAAGCAAAACCTGAACGGAACTGCAGTGCAGGCCAGAGAAAAGCTAAGCACTACAATAAGATGTTTATTTTTATACCTATATAGCATTCTAACAAAAGGAAAATTACCATCTTCTGTAAATATAGAGAATTTAAAAGGGCAAAATTCAGCTGTGTTTTTGTTGTTGTTGTTGGTTATTTTTATTATTGTTATTATTAATAATAAAATGGTGATGATGCAGGACCACATGTTGAACCCAACCCTTTCTAAATGGAACACTTTCCTTCAACAAATGGGAAGGGGATATTTTTCCTATAAAGATGGTTTATGATACTGAACCCCACAATTTCTATTTCCTGTACACTTTTTTCTTTCTTTCTGAATGTGTCATCAATCTTCAGACTAATTTTCAAAGTTGTCTAGGTTTTTTAAAAGAAAAAAAGGTATATTGATTAAAGAGGCTTTTTGTTTTTTAAATGTATGATGTTATGAAAGAGTGGGGTTTTTTTTGTTTTGTTTTGGAATACATATAGTAATGTAGAGATGTTAAAAGAAATTTCTTGTGTACAGTTTATTTATTTTCAATGTTTGTGTATAGGAGGGGGAAAAAAGCTAGAGATTATGCCAGAAAATATTGAAAATGTTTACTTGAATATTCCTTTTACAACATATCAGTGTACATATCAACCATGACTGATCAAAACATTTTTAGCAATAAACTCTATCTTTGAAGAAAAACCTCCATGACATTTTACATATCTCTCTGAGAAACATCCCACTGGGTTACATCTTGTATCCAAATCCAGGGCTAAGTAAAAAGACCAAAGATCCTACCTGGAGTGAAATCCAAAGAAATCTATCAATGTTAACCAAGTGGTGTAATTCTTTTAGATCCCAGATAAGTGTTGGAGTCTCATATAGAATTATTTATAGCAGGGGTGGGTAACTTGTGAACCTACAGATTTTGCTGGACTGCAACTCCGATTGGCCTTAGCCAGGGTAGCCAATGGTGAGGATTATGGGAATTGCAGTCCAACAGCATCTGGAGGGCCACACCTTGTCCATTCCTGATTAAAGCATCTGTGGAAAGTGGAGTGGTGGCCTTGGAGAAGGATGATGTGCTATAGAAGAAGAAAAAGAAGAAAAACGTGTGATAGTATTCTGGAAAATCAGCAACAGTCCAGAAAATCATTATCCTTCTTTGTTCCTTCCTGTTGTGCCTTATTCTCTAGGTCAGTTAGGCCACAGTCCTATAATAAACACTTTCCTGGGAGCAAGCCCCATTGAACACAGTGAGACTTCCTTCTGAGTGAACATGCATAGGATTGCACTGCATGTCTGTCTCATGTGAACTTCATCTCTCCCATGTTGCACTGCAGAACAGGCAGTGGAGGCTGGTGGCTCCTTTAAAATTCTGACTGGTTCTGACTGAAACCCGGAGTGGATTCACCACCCCACTGACATCGGAGCCACCAGCCTACGCTGAGAACAGGAAGGACAGAAGTTATCACCTGAGCGGTTAAAATGCCTGAACTAAATCCAGAAGTCCATGTGTAAGATTCTCTAAGAAGTTAGAAGAACAAATTCACATTGCTGGAAGTCACTGTTGGCAGAGGAAAAGTTACAGAGTGGTCCCATGAACATCCTTGCAAAGGACGGGCTATGAACCTTATATATAGCTCTTTTCATTTGCAAAGTGCTTTTAAATTCTTGATTGTGTTTGCCCTTCCGAGGTATAGGGAGGTACATCACTGTAATTCCTGTCAACTGGAAAGGAGAGTGTTTTTTGTTTTTTTAATCAAACTGTTCCAGGAATCCTAGAGTTCTTTGGAAGCTTGTTGGGGTTGCTCACTGAGCAGGCCAATGGCTATATGAAATTATGATACTTCTAAATTTTTCCCCATCTGAATTTGCCCCTGGCTCTTGGGGTTCCTTACCACAATGTTTATCTTGTTTTCAAAGTGGAACCAATGGTGCATTGGAATCTATGCATTGTGAGTCTTCCGTTGCATTAGGAATCTTTCATGGTTACATGTTTTATTTTAGAATTTTGTACTGACTTCTGTGCATGTGCATTTTGGTGCAGCACCTGTCCATTCCTTCCATTTATTTGCAACTTATCCACTCCCCTACATTAATAATGTGCATCTATGTACTGATTAAAAAACTGTGTGCGTGAGAGAGAAAGCAATCTTGATGATGTGATTGCACATACGCTTGCATCAAGATGCTTTTTGTGCAGTGTTTTACCAATGCCCGCATGCAGATGCCTGCACTGAAAGCACACACACCAGAGAAACAATCTCAGATGATGTGACTGTATGATCAGTTGCCTCAAGATCCTTTTCGTGGGGAACTTTACTGATGTGCAGGGGCATATGTGCACATCACTCAAGCATGGTACGGCAAGAATCTGGATGCGATCATATGTATGGCCATATAGAGTGACTCTATATTTGTGCAGGGTTCTTCCAATGTGCGCATGTGCAATGGTAACATGGAGGGGGCTCCATGTTACCATGATAAGATACCAATGAGCTGACAAAACATACAGCTGCCACAAATTGCACATGTATCAATTCCGGAACTGAGTTTAGAAACCAGAATTTGTGAAGAGTGGAGCACAGGGCGGAGACGATCCAACTAAGCAAAAAAGAAATGGAATGGGGGAAGCCTTCTAATCTCAATATGTAGCCTCCAGGTTCAGAGGCACTGAATACCAGCAGCTGAGGAACAAAAGTGAGAGAGGATGATTGCCATGCCCTGCTTGGTGGGCTTCCCAGAGGTATCTGGTTGGCCCCTCTGTGATACAGGATACTGGAGCAGATAAAGCTTTGGTCTAACCTAGCAAGGCTCCTGTTGTGTTCTTATTACCCACAATAGCTAACTAGGATCTCCAGGTTTAGAGGCCGAATACCTTGGAATACCAGTTGATGGGGATGTAACTGTGGGAATATAGGAAGCTGCTTTCTATGGAGTCAGACTATGGGTCCATTTAGGCCAGTATTGTTGACACTGACCGGCAGCAGCTCTCCAAGGTTTCAGGCAGGAGTTTTTCCAGGCCTACCTGGAGATGCTGGGGATTGAGCTTGGGACTTTCTGCATGCAAAGCAGGTGTTCTACCACTGAGCTGTTGCTGTTGTACCCTGCTTCTGGGCTTCCCAGAAGCATCTGGTGGGACACTGTGGGAAACGGGATGCCGGACTAGACAATTTTGATGCCCGATCCAGCAGGGCTCTTCTCAGGGCCAGCCCTACCATTAGGCAGAGTGAAGCAGTCACCCCAGGCAGCAGATGTTGGGAGGAAGCAGCAAAGTGTTGGAGGAAAGACATGTGCCATGTATCCTGCACCAGCCCCCTGAGTTAGCCTGCCGCCTTTAGGTGCAGTCCCAGCATCAGTGCTGAAAACAGGTTCATCTGCCACTGTATTTTGAGGAGATGGGAAGGGGTGCCCTCTTGTTCTTTGCCTCAGGCCGCCAAATGTCTTGGGTTGGCCCTGGCTCTTCTTATGTCCTTGAAAGGAGTAATAACAGACAACTTCCCTTAACCCAACTTGCTCATCATAACCATTTGTCCCCTGTGGCATGCTGTTGCAGAAGACTGCTGGGTGTGTCCCAGGTCACATTCTGACAGTGAGTCCCTACCAACCTGGTCAGGACCTTCCATGGACTGAACATACGCTCTTTATGGCCCAGAATCCTCTGCAGTGTTCAATGACAAACACAGTTCTTCCTTGGGTAGACAGACAGGCTGATGTGAAAAGTGGGTTTCCTGAAGACAGAACGTTTCAGGACCACTGGGATATGAAACAGAGAGAGAGTAATTCACCCACGCTGAAATGCAGTGGCTCAAAGCCAGTGAAAGTTAGTCACAAATAAGTCTGATGAATGTAAACAGAGGTAACTAATAAGTCTCATTAATTTAAATGGGACAAGTGTAATTGGCAATCAGAACCTAGACATGGTCATGGGGAATCATAGAATCATAGAATAGTAGGGTTAGAAGGGGCCTATAAGACCATCAAGTCCAACCCCTGGAAGGACATGTCAGAGTGAATTCAGTGGGACCTCCTTTCAAGTAATATGACCTCTGCTTGTGAGTAAACCCCCCTTGAATTCAATTAGACTTCTAAGTCCATGGCTATAGGAAAAGGTTGTAAATGTGTCTGAATCAGGGCCAAGGTGGGTCATGAACCAATGTCTCCAAGTCCACTGGCAACCCAAGAGGGTTGGACTCTACATCTATTCTCCTATTAGATACAGAATCATAGAGTTGGAAGGAACCATGGAGGTCATCAAGTCCACCCCCTGCTCAATGCAAGATGAAGCTACGGCATTCCCATCAGGTTGCCTGTCTGGCCTCCATGCTCTGTTGGGTCATGAGGGGAAGTAAACTGGTGTTCTGTTGAACAGAACTCTCAGCATTCAAATGATGTTTTCTGTTTTACATTATTTTCACCTACAATCTCTGTGTTACAACGTCTAGCACGCAATGATACTGTACCATTCTTATGCGTCCTCTCTGACAACCTCTGAATTGAGTTCTGAAAGTCTCGGAATCAAGGCCAAAGTGTCTGTAGTCCCAGTGGAGGCTGGTGGATCTGATTTCAGTAGGGTGGTGAATCTGGTCCGAGTTTTAGCCAGAATCAGTCAGAACTCTAAAGGAGCTACCCAAGCACATCTTGGATAACTCCTTTAGAATTCTGACTGGTTCTGATTGAAAGCTGGAGCAGATTCACCTCTCCCCACTGACCTCAGAGACACCCTCCTCCAGTGTAATCCTCAATTTACAGCACTGTGACCACACAGGGCACAAAAGGGCAAAGTGCACTTTGGAGGGCAGGGGAAGGGGGGAGCTTTGTCACCCCTGTTAGGTTCCTGAAAGAGAAATGATGGTATATTTCACATTAACGCTCCCATCTTAAACATATTTTCTCTGGAGTGAATCCTTTTAATTTAGACCAGCTTTTCCCAACCTAGCGTCCTCCAGAAGTGTTGGACTACGACTTCTATCATCAGTTTATGCTTCAGTTATGTATTCAGTATTTTCACTTGTATGTGAAAACACACGTTTCTTTCACATACAGTTTAGCTTTTTTTGTTGTTAGCCACCTGAGCGCCATTTCCTGGCAGGTATAAAATAAATAGATAAATACACTTGTTTCAAGTAACTGCAGGGGCTGAACAATTGTGTGGGGTGGGGGAAGGGTTCCTGCTGTTCTTGACTATTACTCTTGCAAGTAGACCCGGGTAGGGACTTGAACCCATCCCTGTTTTCCAGCACACTGCCAATTGGGCCACATTTCCTCGGTCCAGCAGACACTTAGCGCCCTCTTCCTTTGCTTCAAAGGTGGCAGGGCTGGTCTACACCAGCAGCAGAAAAAAGTGGTAGAGCACTGAGATGGTAGAAAGGGTTGTACAACTTCAAAGTGTAGGTGGTGGCGGTGGTGAGACCACATTTTTCATAATCCTCCCCTATGAAAAAACTCCCTGCAAATAGAAAACCAACATGATGGGCAAAAGATGGGTTATGACCTCCCTGCTGTGCTAGTTTTCTGTCTTCAGGGGATTCTCTTTTTCCATTACTAGAAGAGGGCCTTTTCTGCTGTGGCACACCAGCTGTGGAATGAGCTCCCTAGAGAGGTTCACCTGGCACCTATGTTGTACTCCTTCCAGCGCCAGGTGAAGACCTTTTTATTCTCCCAGTATTTTAGCATTTTAGCTTCCTAGTCTTTTAGCTTTGGTGTTTTAAATCTGTATTTTAAATCTCTGCATTGCTGCTAGGTTTTATTCTGGTTGTACTGTTATATTATGGTTTTAAGCTTTCATATCTATATTGTTTACGCTGTGCTTTGTGGTTTTAATTTTTGTGAACTACCCAGAGAGCTTCGGTTATTGGGCGGCACAGAAATAAACAAACAAACAAATAAATAACTATTTTTTTCACGAGGAGGAGCATTCAAAAGTCAGATTTTCCACCTGCAAATCTGAAGTGGTACAGTCCATTCTACCACCTTAGCTTTCGGCAATCTCATTCTTCTGCATGTGTAGAACGAGAACATCGTTGAAGAGCCAGTGTAGTGTAGTGGTGAGAGTGATGGACTGGGAGCCGGGAGATCCGGGTTCTAGTCCCCACTTGGCCATGGAAGCTCACTGGGTGACTTTGGGCCAGTCACAGACTCTCAGCCCAACCTACCTCACAGGGTTGTTGTTGTGAGGATACAACGGTGAGGAGGAGGATAATGTAAGCTGCCTTGAGTTCCTTGCGAGAGGGAGAAAGGCGGGGTATAAATGCAATAAATAAATAAATAAATAAATAAATAAATGCTCATGCTTGTAAAGAAAAGACAGCCTGAATCTGCGCCTTTAAAAGTCAGTGATGGATTGGGGTTCTTTTCTTTGAAATCTGGAATTGGTCATAAAGGAGATGTATGAGAGCACCACCTTCCCCCCACAGAAAAGAGGATGGGTGAAAGGGAGGCATCAACTATTGTGCATTTCTATTGTAGTTTGTAGCTATCCATGTGTCTATTCTGAGGCTGTCTGAGCAAAGGTGAACAGTATTAGGAACTTCAGTAGGTTGTCACCTTTTTCTTTTATTGGTCCTGCTTCTGTGACATTAACAGCATCCTGACACAGAGATTTTACAGGCTAAGCTCTTTCTGGCATGGAAGAGAACTAGTGGTTTGAGAGCTTCACCTGGCTACTGTTAAAGGCACAAAGGCAGGGCTAGTAAAGAATTTGGCAACCGTATTCGGAACTGGAGCAAGTAGCTTGTTTAGGAGCAAGTTCTTTAGGTAATGTTTATATGTCTTTGATGAAATTTTCCTTTCCGAAATCATGTCTTGATTCGAGCAAAGAATATTCAGTGACTGAACTTAGCTAAGCAACTTAATGAAGCAACACTGCTCCCGCTAATAGTGAAGCAAGTGGTGCGTGCCAACACAACTGAAGTCAAAATGGGGCCACTGAGAAACAAGGGGTGGAGGCATCAGTGTGCTTTGGGAAACTCTGGGACTGGCAGAAGTACAAAGCCTTTTTTTAAAGCCACCACCACCACAACAACAACACTCAAGGGGGCATAACATCCCCCAGACAACCCAAATAATGACTGAGCATGCTCAGTTGAAAATGGTAAACTGTGGGGTGGTGGAGGAGGAGTGGCTGGCTGATAATAGAACACGCCTGTTAGGAGGGAGGATACATTGCCACATGTTGTTGCAGGTCCCACTTGTTAAGTGTAGTAATAATTATGAATATTAATGAGAGGGTGCTTTTGAGGATGTGCTGAGTGCTGTTCTCTCACCACACATCTTCTATATTAGAGGAAAGGATGATGATTCAAATAAACCTGACTTCCAGGCAGGTTAAGGCCCTGAGAACTCTCTTTTTTGAAATCAAATACATATCAGTTATTTATCATGCACTTTCTCCAAGGAGCAATGCCACAGGTGAAGTTTTCCCCCAGGTGTGAAGGTGCAGTGAAGCAGAAAGTTGCACCTGTTGAGCTTCTGCCTGTGCTGGGGGCAGATGGTGATGGCAGGTTTACTACTTTTTTCCACGTAGAGGGGATCCTCTTTGGGGAAGTTATGAAAAACTGCTAGTACAGAGTACTTGAATGTTTTGTTGTCCCTTAACCTGTTGCAAATTCACACTGGCACCTTACCCAGTGCAATGGAAACTGCAGCCTTAAAGAACACCTGCTTAGGGAGAAAGTTGCTCTTTTCTATTTGGGATGGGGAAAGGAAATAATTTGTCTGTGTGAGCTGATGAGATGCCCTCATCTGGCATCATTCTTCCAAGAAATGGTCCAGGACTCTTCCACTGTAAAGTTGGACAGAGGAGGAACTTTTATGTGAGTGTGTATTGTTGGCATGGCTGGATATCCATGGCTGGATGAGGTCTGATCCAGGTTAGAATAGTGCAAAGGCACTATTTTGGATTTCAATTCCAGCATTCCTGACCATTGACCATGCTGGCTGGGGCTGATTGGAGTTGGAGTCCAAGAAATCTGGAAGGCACAAGGCTGGGGGAAGCTGGTCTAAGAAGAGGAGGAGCCGAAGAAGAGGAAGAGAAACTGGAACAACAGGGAAAATTCACTTAAGATGGGGAAACTATGTACTTTTCAGCAATATTCTTAACATTTAACCCTTCCTTGTCTTCTAAGCAGCATTTCAATTCAACCTCAGCCATGAGGTTGGGCATCCCCACCCCAGTACCCTTGAGAAAAGGTGGGGGTGGGGGAACGAGACCTTTCTTGCACAATGCAGAAAACAACAGGGTGTTTTGCAAAGGAACAGGGCAGCTTGTCTTGTAAGAGGAACAACATCTGTGGTGTGGACGCTGAACATCTGTAGGAGGGCCTTTTTTTTTGGTGGGGGAGGGTATTCTGGGAAAATATTTCTGACCTAATCCCAGCAGTATCTGGTGTGGTGGGATTTGGTTACAAATGGCCCCTTAACGTCTTAGTGCATTTTGTTCTGCTGGGTTTTCAGGGGCAGGCAGAGACCCCTTATATTGTGCTAACCTGGGAAATAAACCTTGGATAGAACTGATGGCTAAAATTATTTTGTGGAGGATGGTAGAGGATTTCTCTCCCCCCCCCATGATCCTCAGTGCATGCTAACTGCAAATATGGGGGAGTCTCAAAGTCTCTCCATGCTGTTTCATGGAGAGTTGCCTCCTTTCCACCAATGAGGTTACCCCAAAAAAGTAACGTCACACAAAAATAAGTTTATTTTTCATAAAGAAGGATATTTTTCACACAAAGCAGGGAAAGAAACTTGGGTGATCATCGTTGAGTGCTCATTAAAATCTAGAGGTGCAAAGGTTTCCTCCTGGTGTAGAGAATAAGTCCCCTTGCATGTCTCTATGCCATTCTTGTGTTTTTGCAAGGTTATACAATCAAAACATTGGCTTGGTTTGCTCCTTATTCTAATGTTGGTTTGGTGGTGGTGGTGGTGTTTTTTTAAAAAAGGTTGGCCCTCAGCATAAATCTCATTTATTTGGCAGCATGGATTTTGCTGCTTGGTGAGAGCAAAGGACCGACATGTGTCCTTAGTGGCTAAAAAGGTGTGGGAATCAACATATCCCATCCATTCTCCTTTGTGCACACTATAGTCCAAATCCCCTACATAAAACAAAAGCAATTAAGGGTGCAATCCTATGCATATTTAGACAGAAAAAAGTCCTACAACTCCCAGCATTCCCAAGCCAGCAGTGCTGGCTGCGACATGATGGGTGTTGTAGAACTCTTTTCTCTCTAAACGTGGATTAGGATTATTAAGGATTGGGGATGGGTCGTCTTTTGTGTGCTTGGCAGCATTCACATGGGGAGGGGGGACCAAACAATTGTCCCAGATTCTTGTCTTGGACATAGGCTTCAAAAAACAGCCAACCTGAGAGGAAGGGCAGCAGGCTTGGTCATAGTGGGATAGTTGAGGCAGTTCAGACAGAGAGTTGAGAGGGAGGCAAGGAGAACCAATGGGAATATGCTGAAAGACTGCAGGAGGCCATCTTTGTCTAGGGCCATAATGTATCTTAGGCCACGAGGACACCCCCCCCCCCCATGCATGCTTTAGAGCAGGGCTGGGCAACTTGTGGCCTTTAGACTTTAATTCCCATAATCCCTGACCATTGTCAATGCTGGGTAAGGCTGATGGGAGTTACAGTCCAACCACATTTGGAGGGTAACAAGTTGCTCACCCCTGTTTTAGAAGACTGCTGTAAAATTTGGCACGTGGTCATCCTAGATTTTTAAGATGCTCTCAATAGCCACTCTCACTCCCATTAAACAGATCATGGGTGGAGGCAGCCGTTTGTTTCATGGTGTGTTTGTGGTTCGAGATACGCATCAGTGGGAAGGCACGAACTGATGTCCTCCAGATGTTTTGAACAACAACTCCCATAATCCCTGATCATTGGCCATGCTGTCTGGAGTATATGGGAGGTGTAGTCCAAAACATATGGAGGGTACAAGGTTGCCTACATTACTGTGCAGTAGTGGGAAACAGTTGTTGGACTGGAACGCCCACCAGCCCTAGCCACCATAGCCCATGGGCATTGCAGTCCAACCATAATTGGAAGACCCATCCCCATCATAGCGCCTACACTCACTCCACTGTCACCCCTTTTGGAAAGCAGGTTTTGCAAGTTTTTGTGTGGTTTAAAAAACTTGCAAAACCTGTTTGGCCAGCAACAACAGTGTGGCAAAAGTGTGTGTGAATGCCAGTGGCAATGATTCCTCATAACATATCATTCCCAAGTCCCAACTCACTGGAAAGCTATTGTCTATCTCCAGCTCTTCCTTGGCTCTGTGGTATTTCCTCAAACTTCCTGGTTATTTTCATTGTACACAATGCATAGTCTTTCTTTTCCTACATGTTGTGAAGGCACCTCATTCTGCATCTCTCTCTCTCTCTCTCTCTCTCAATCTGTGTGTGTGTGTTTTAAATTCTTATCTCTGGGTTCTCCAGACTCTGGCTATCACCTTTGTGTGTGTGTGTGTGTGTGTGTGTGTGTGTATTCTAGTCCCTGGGTTCTCCAGACTCTGGCTATCACCTCTCTCTCTCTCTCTCTCTCTGTGTGTGTGTGTGTGTGTGTTTATTCTAGTCCCTGGGTTCTCCAGGCTCTGGCTATCACCTGTGTGTGTGTGTGTGTGTGTATTCTAGTCCCTGGGTTCTCCAGACTCTGGCTATCACCTCTCTCTCTCTCTCTCTCTCCCTGTCTCCCTCTCTCTGTGTGTGTATTCTAGTCCCTGGGTTCTCCAGGCTCTGGCTATCACCTCTCTCTCTCTCTCTCTCTCTCTCTCTCTCTGTATTCTAGTCCCTGGGTTCTCCAGGCTCTGGCTATCACCTCTCTCTCTCTCTCTCTCTCTCTCTCTCTCTGTGTGTGTGTGTGTGTGTGTATTCTAGTCCCTGGGTTCTCCAGACTCTGGCTATCACCTCTCTCTCTCTCTCTCTCTCTGTGTGTGTGTGTGTGTATTCTAGTCCCTGGGTTCTCCAGACCCTGGCTATCACATGTGTGTGTGTGTGTGTGTGTGTGAGTGTATTCTAGTCCCTTGGTTCTCTAGACTCTGGCTATCATCTCTCTCTCTCTGCATTCTAGTCTCTTAGTTCTCCAAACTCTGGCTATCACCTCTCTCTCTCTCTCTCTCTGTGTGTGTGTGTGTGTGTGTATTCTAGTCCCTGGGTTCTCCAGGCTCTGGCTATCACCTCTCTCTCTCTCTCTCTCTCTCTCTCTCTCTGTGTGTGTATTCTAGTCCCTGGGTTCTCCAGACCCTGGCTATCACCTCTGTGTGTGTGTGTATTCTAGTCCCTTGGTTCTCTAGACTCTGGCTATCATCTCTCTCTGCATTCTAGTCTCTTGGTTCTCCAAACTCTGGCTATCACCTCTCTCTCTCTCTCTCTCTCTCTCTCTCTTTCTCTCTCTCTGTGTGTGTGTATTCTAGTCCCTGGGTTCTCCAGGCTCTGGCTATCACCTCTCTCTCTCTCTCTCTCTCTCTCTGTATTCTAGTCCCTGGGTTCTCCAGGCTCTGGCTATCACCTCTCTCTCTCTCTCTCTCTCTCTCTCTCTCTCTCTCTCTCTCTCTGTATTCTAGTCCCTGGGTTCTCCAGGCTCTGGCTATCACCTCTCTCTCTCTCTCTCTCTCTCTCTCTCTCTCTCTCTCTCTGTATTCTAGTCCCTGGGTTCTCCAGACTCTGGCTATCACCTCTCTCTCTCTCTCTCTCTCTCTGTGTGTGTATTCTAGTCCCTGGGTTCTCCAGACCCTGGCTATCACGTGTGTGTGTGTGTGTGTGTGTGTGTGAGTGTATTCTAGTCCCTTGGTTCTCTAGACTCTGGCTATCATCTCTCTCTCTCTGCATTCTAGTCTCTTAGTTCTCCAAACTCTGGCTATCACCTCTCTCTCTCTCTCTCTCTCTCTCTCTCTGTGTGTGTGTGTGTATTCTAGTCCCTGGGTTCTCCAGGCTCTGGCTATCACCTCTCTCTCTCTCTCTCTCTCTCTCTCTCTCTCTGTGTATTCTAGTCCCTGGGTTCTCCAGACCCTGGCTATCACGTGTGTGTGTGTGTGTGTGTGTGTGTGTGAGTGTATTCTAGTCCCTTGGTTCTCTAGACTCTGGCTATCATCTCTCTCTCTCTGCATTCTAGTCTCTTAGTTCTCCAAACTCTGGCTATCACCTCTCTCTCTCTCTCTCTCTCTCTCTCTCTCTGTGTGTGTGTGTATTCTAGTCCCTGGGTTCTCCAGACCCTGGCTATCACCTCTGTGTGTGTGTGTATTCTAGTCCCTTGGTTCTCTAGACTCTGGCTATCATCTCTCTCTGCATTCTAGTCTCTTGGTTCTCCAAACTCTGGCTATCACCTCTCTCTCTCTCTCTCTCTCTATATATATATATATATATATATATACACACACACACACACACACACACACATACACACACACACATACATATTCTAGTCCCTGGGTTTTCCAGACTCTGGCTATCACCTCTGCCTCGCCCCCCTCTCTGCTCCAGTGTCCCCCACCCGCCTGCTGCCTCCCGCCCCGCGCAAGCGCTCTTTGACACACGCAACCCTGTTTTGGGATGAAAGGGGCCATGATGAGCGTGCGCCGTGCTTTCAAAGCGTGTCTTCTGCAGCAGCGGCAACACCGCCGGGCGTTCGGGGAGGCCGGCCAGGCGCTCTGGCTGGCTCGCCTGGCGGAGTCTCAGGGGTTTGGGGAGCCCCCTCACTATCAGCGGTGCCACTTAGCCGACCGAGCAGGATGAGGCTGGTAGCTGGAGGATCAGCAGCTTAACCCCTTCTGACTTACATGGAACGAGAGAGGCAGAGAGAGGGGCAGAGAGGGGCTGTGAGGGACGGGAACGGCTTCGGGGGAGCAGCCCCGCAAGAGCTGCCTCTCCCGCTCCCGACGGGGTTATCAGCCCCAGTTGGCATGGCCAATGGTCATGGATGATGGGAGTGAGAGTCAAACAACCTCTGGAGGGTGACAGGTTCCCTATCCCTGTTTTTAAAGAACAAGAGACATCCAATAGGTCAGGGTTGGTAGGCCAGATGTCTCTCCTTTGTTGCTCTTGCTCCATGACCCTAGGCCCGAAACTCGGTGCTGAGAATGGGTTCTGGCTAAGCCTCAGTCCTGGTTCAAATAAAGGCCTGCCACAGCTTGATAGGGGAACAGAATGCATAGAAAGATGGCAGCAGTTGCTCACAGAAGGTCATGCGCATTGTTTAAAATACAATCTTATTCTGAACTCTTCCCCCCAAACACCCATGAAGATATGTATACAATTAAGCAACTATTGAGTTATATTGAAGGACACAATGCTCTATGATCTATTAAAAACTTGGTTAAAATTTTGAGGTGGAGGCTAAAGAATCGGATCGCTCTCTCTCTCCATCCATCCCTGTTCAGACACATTGGTGCAGCAAGCTTTGGATCATGGGGCCAAAGTTCAGGGCTCCCAGCCCAGCCCAGCCCAGCCCCCTTCATCAGACTATCCAGAGAGCTGCAGGTGGAGAAACAACTCCATTTTATTCCTGTAGTCATGATGGTGCTATGATTTAAATGAGGTTAAAAAACAAAACTGCACATGTTCAGAGTGGTGTTTTTTTTAAAAAAATTGGGTTGGCAAAGAGTTTTGTTGTTGTTATAACATATCAGTAATGTAGAAGCAGTTGTAAAGCATGGAATAGCTGCAGGAGGGGACTAGAAGATAAATGTTCATTGTGTGCTCCACAATGGAAGTCATTGACATGGCCATCTAAAGCCCCCCCCCCCAAGTCCAGGGTCTAAAATTCCCCAGCTGCACCACTGTTCAGGTGTTCCTTGGAATGTGTGTGGGCTTAAACTGGGGAGGAGAAGTAGCTTGCACACAAGCCCCACTTGCATTGCCCCAGTATGTGCTGCCTCCATTTCTGACCACTGTGCATTCAGCATGAAGGTCTGAATTGGGATTCTAAGCATGTCCAACTGAAGATGCTTGGATCCTCTCCATGAATGAGAACTGTGATAAGGCAGGATTCCCGATTGCAGAGAGGTCTTTGCGCATATTCCGCTGAATGGGTTGACCACCTCCCTTCAGATTTTCATGCTGCATGTGCCAAGGTCTGAAGCTTCCTCCCATGGGGACGGGGCTGCTGGAGGAGAGGCTAACACGTGCAGACCTACACATGCTCATTTTGAACACCCGAAAGGGCTAATATCTGTCTGTCTGCCTAAGAACTTTGATACTCTCCTCAATCTCCATAGATTTTACATCAGGCGTAGGCAACCTGTGAATTTCATGTGGCTCTCAGACTAATTTCAAACGTGCCCTTCAAGCAATCAGTTCAGGCCTCCGGCAAGAGCAATCTGTCTTTCCTCCAGCAGCCTGCTGGACAGAAAAAGAAGGGGTGTGTGTATGAAAGACAGGGGTGTCAGAAAGAGAGAAAGAGAGAGAGAAGGAATGCTCCACCCACTTTTGGCTCTGGCCCTACCCACTGCTGGCCTGCAGCCCCCAAGTTTCAGATCACCCGCAAGGGAATGTGATCTTCAGCAGAACAAAAGGCTCCTCACTCCTACTTTAAACACCTGGAAAAATAGAACTCCTGCATTGTTTCTACAGCTCCCTGTATATGTCAGTGAGAATCAGCTCGGTGGGTAGAGAAATGGAGTCAACCATCTCGGGATCCATTCTCTTGATACTGAAGAAGCCACACTCATGTTAGGGATGTGCAAACAAGCAAAACCTGCACTTGTCAATGTTCTCCAAATTCTACCTCGAAGCCCGTTCCAACTTGTGTCTGTGTCAGATTGTGAGATGCTGTTGTTCGCATGAATGGCTGTGCAGCTCTCTTTTAAAAGAGTACGCATCTTCTTCCATTGATTAAAGCACGTTCGTGTGCATTTTTGGAAAGTATGCACTTTTTCATGCACATGGCAAACTCGGACTTTGACCACAGATTGCGTTCAAGTCTGCATTTGAATCTGGGAAGTATGAACTTGGTAAATTCTGGTCTAAAAGGAACTGAAAAGTTTGTCTCATACATTCCTAACACACACACACACACACACACACACACACACACACACCCTGCCACACCTTGTCCCTGCACTCCATAGCTGATGACCTAAATTTGAAGGGAATTTTAGCCCAACAATAGCTTCCCCACCCATATATTAAGGGCACAGTCCTATGCATGTTTAGACAGAGAAAAGGCCTACAACTCCCAGTGTTCCCCCCAGCCAGCCTTGTTGTCTGGGGAATGCTGGGAGCTGTAGGCATTTTTTTCTGTCTAAACTTGCATAGGATTGCACTCTAAATGTACAGGAGCCCTGTCTGATTTTGCATCTGGTCACTAGTGCTGGGCAAACACTATCAGCAAAATTGAGAATTGGCTTAGTATGTTTACAAACTTCCTTGATGATCCAGAAACAAGGGTGGAGGGTGGGGGGTGGGATTCCCAACTTTCCAAGAGATCTTTCTTGGGTTCTTATGTAAATACAGGTCAGCAGTGTGCTTGCCTTGAAACTTACTGTATTGCACTCTGGGAATGTAAGCTTGGTTTCACCTGTCCTGCGTCCAACCCATAAGACCGGCCATAGGAGAGAGCTTCTGTGAAATTCAACCCCCCCCCCAACGCCTCCCCACTCAGAACAATAGAGCGTTTTAGAACTGGGGGACAATAAGAACATAAAAAACTTGCAAGAAATAATCAAGATAACTGATTGACTTAAAACAGAGGAAATTCTCAGCAAAATAAAAGACCGGTGGTCTGGTCATGTAATTTGCAGGGAGTAGGGAAGAAAACAAGATTTTCATTGAGAGTAAGTAGTTAAGTAAGTAGTTTCCCCTTTATGGATCACTGCCTTGTTGTGGTGAAGGGGCTTGCGTAACTCAGTGAAGCCATAAGCTATGCTGTGCAGGGCCACCCAAGACGGACAGGTCATGGCAGAGAGTTCTGACAAAATGTGGTCCACTGGAGAAGGAAATGGCAACCCGCTCCAGTATTCTTGCCAAGAAAACCCCATGGAATGTATCACAAGGCTAAAAGATATGATGCCGGAAGATGAGCCCCTCAGGTCGGAAGGTGTCCAATATACTATTGGGGAAGAGCAGAGGGTATTTCCAAGTAGCGCCAGAAAGAGTGAAGCGGCTGGGCCAAAGCCAAAAGGACACTCAGCTGTGGATGTGTCTGGTGGTGAAAGGAAAGTCCAATGCTGTAAAGAACAATATTGTTTAGGAACCTGGAATGTCAGATCAATGAATCAAGGTAAGCTGGAGGTGGTCAAACATGAGATGGCAAGTTTGAACATCGACATCTTGGGAATCAGCGAACTAAAATGGACAGGCATGGGCAAATTTAATTCAGGAGACCATCATATCTACTATTGTGGGCAAGAATCCCTTAGAAGAAATGGAGTAGCACTCATAGTCAACAAAAGGGTGGGAAAAGCAGTACTGGGGTACAATCTCAAAAACGATAGAATGATCTCAGCACGAATCCAAGGCAAACCATTCAACATCACAGTAATTCAGGTCTATGCCCCAACCACTGATGCCAAAGAAGCTGAGGTTGATCAGTTCTATGAAGACCTACAACACCTTCTGGAACTAACACGAAAAAAAGATGTCCTCTTCATCATAGGGGATTGGAATGCTAAAGTAGGAAGTCAAGAAATCACCGGGATAACAGGCAGGCATGGCCTTGGTGTACAAAATGAAGCAGGACAAAGGCTAATCGAGTTTTGCCAAGAGAACACGCTGATCATAGCAAACACTCTTTTCCAACAGCACAAGAGGCGACTCTACACATGGACATCACCAGATGGTCAATATCGAAATCAGATTGATTATGTCTTTTGCAGCCAAAGATGGAGAAGCTCTATACAGTCAGTAAAAACAAGATCTGGAGCTGACTGTGGCTCAGATCATGAGCTGCTTCTTGCAAAATTTCGGCTTAAATTGAAGAACGTCGGGAAAACCACTAAACCATTCAGGTATGACCTAAATCATATCCCTTATGAATACACAGTGGGGGTGAGGAATAGATTTCAGGGATTAGACCTGATAGACAGAGTGCCTGAGGAACTATGGACGGAGGTCCGTAACATTGTTCAGGAGGCAGCAACGAAATCCATCCCAAAGAAAAAGAAATGCAAGAAAGCAAAGTGGCTGTCTGATGAGGCTTTATAAGTAGCTGAGGAAAGAAGGGAAGCGAAAAGCAAGGGAGAAAGGGGAAGATATATCCAACTGAATGCAGAGTTCCAGAGAATAGCAAGGAGATACAAGAAGGCCTTCTTAAATGAACAATGCAAAGAAATGGAGGAAAACAACAGAATGGGAAAGACTAGAGATCTCTTCAAGAAAATTGGAGATCTCAAGGGAACGTTTTGTGCAAAGACGGGCATGATAAAGGACAAAGAAGGCAGGGACCTAACAGAAGTAGATGAGATTAAGAAGAGGTGGAAAGAATACACAGAAGAACTATACAGGAAAGATCTGAATGTCCCTGATAGCCATGATAGTGCGGTCACTGAACTTGAGCCGGACATCCTCGAGAGTGAAGTCAAGTGGGCCTTAGGAGGCATTACTAACAACAAAGCTAGCGGAGATGACAGTATTCCAGCTGAGCTATTTAAAATCTAAAAGATGATGCTGTTAAACTGCTGCATTCAATATGCCAACAAATTTGGAACACTCAACAATGGCCACAAGACTGGAAAAGGTCAGTTTACATTCCAATTCCAAAGAAGGGCAATGCCAAAGAGTGTTCAAACTACCGCACAATTGCGCTCATTTCACATGCCAGCAAGGTGATGCTCAAAATCCTACAAGCTAGGCTTCAGCAGTATGCGAACCGAGAACTACCGGAAGTACAAGCTGGGTTTCGAAGAGGCAGAGGAACTAGAGATCAAATCGCCAACATTCGCTGCATCATGGAGAAAGCAAGAGAATTCCAGAAAAACGTCTATTTCTGCTTCATTGACTACGCTAAAGCCTTTGATTGTGTGGATCACAACAAACTGTGGCAAATTCTTAAAGTGGTGGGAGTACCAGACCACCTTACCTGTCTCCTGAGAAACCTGTACGAGGGTCAAGAAGCAACAGTAAGAACCAGACATGGAACAACTGAATGAATCAGAGGTCGGAATTAAGATTGCTGGGAGAATTATCAACAACCTCCGATATGCAGACGATACCACCCTAATGGCAGAAAGCAAAGAGGATCTCAAGAGCCTCTTGTTGAGGGTGAAAGAGGAGAGTGCAAAAGCTGGTTTGAAACTCAACATTAAAAAAACGAAGATCATGGCATCCGGCCCCATCACTTCCTGGCATATAGAAGGGGAAGAAATGGAAGCAGTGACAGATTTTACTTTCTTGGGCTCCAAGATCACCGCAGACGGTGACTGTAGCCATGAAATTAAAAGACGCTTGCTCCTTGGGAGGAAAGCTATGGCAAATCTAGATAGCATAGTCAGAAGCAGAGACATCACCTTGCCGACAAAGGTCCGTCTAATCAAAGCTATGGTTTCCCCAGTAGTATAGTAACATACGGCTGTGAGAGCTGGACTATAAGGAAGGCTGAGCACCGAAGAATTGATGCTTTCAAACTGTGGTGCTGGAGAAGACTCTTACGAGTCCCCTGGGCTGCAAGGAGGTCAAATCAGTCCATCCTAAAGGAAATCAACCCTGAGTGTTCATTGGAAGGACAGATACTGAAGCTGAAGCTCCAATATTTTGGCCACCTAATGCGAAGAGAAAACTCTCTGGAAAAGACCCTGATGCTGGGAAAGACTGAAGGCAAAAGGAGAAGGGGACGGCAGAGGATGAGATGGCTAGATAGCATCACGGATGCAATGAATATGAACTTGAGCACGCTCCGGGAGAGAGCGCAGGACAGGAAGGCCTGGCGTGCTATGGTCCATGGGGTCATGAAGAGTCGGACACGACTGAGCAACAACAAGTAGTTAAGGCAGAGAGGCAGTAAGGGAAAGGGCCTTTTAAGTGGTGGCACCATGGTTGTGGGACTCCCCAGACAGTCTTGTCTGGCACTTACGTTTTAGTCTTTTTGGTACCAGGTGAAGAACCTGTTTATTCTCCTAGGTTTTTTAGTCCTTCAGTGTTAAAAAGAAAATTGCTTTTCATTGCAGCTAATGATTCATAGAATCATAGGATTGGAAGGGGCCTACAAGACCAACCCCCTGTTCATTGCAGGAAGCCTGATTCCCAGACACTTTCCCATCCAAGTATTAACTAGGGCTGACCCTGCTTAGCTTCCGAGATCAGATGAGATCAGGCACATCTGTTCTTTTAGATCTTTGTACTGCTGCTGGCTTTTACTTCGGCATTTATTCTGCTTTTATTCATTTGTGTTAGATTTTTAAAAGGTTTTAATATTATTTTTATTATGATTTTGTATTTTATGGTTTTCAGTCTTGTTTCATGAACCATCTAGAGGGCTTTGGCTATCAGGCGGTATAAAATGTAGGCTTGGATCCAGATTTAATCTGGATCAACTGAGCTGGTAGAAGTCGACTTCCCCACCCCCTCATTCCCACAGCAGCCCCTCCAGTCCCCTGAAAATGCTACACAGAGAGTCAGGAGACGCAGCTGAATGGGGTGATCTGTGGTTGTGGGTGGGTATGTGGATCTCCAAAAATCTGGCGGAGAGACCTTGTGTGAGCAGAGGGTCCTGGATCCAAACTGTAATAAATAAACAATAAAATAAACAAATTAATATGAAATAACTTCTGTGCATCCACAAAGTGCTAGCACTGTGCACCAGGTCTGTTGAACACCGACCACACCTGTGGGAAATGGCACTTGATTCGCACTAGAGCCAGCCATTAAAAAACCAACAAATCACGTATTGAACCATGGCACAATGAATTTCGGTAATAACTTTATTGGTCACTATGCTGTCAAGAGGATATTGCAGCGAAGGAAAGAAAGAGACAGTGAAGAATATGGGGTTACTCTGCTGACCCCTACAGCACAGTAAATCAAGACAAGAAAGATAACATAGCTTTCCCAATGCTATTCTGTCCCTTGACTAATCAAGACATGATTGGGGGGAAAAAAGGCTTGGGAGTAGGGCTGGGCAGATCTGCAAATATCGATCTTGTCAAGGTTCTTGGTTTTCCACCACCAAGCTCATTCTGTCTTGGTTCCATACAAGTTTTTTTTTCCTCCCCTGCATGGAACTCCATACACATTTTTGTGCACATTTTTCAAACGTATGCATTTTCCCTGCATGTTTTTCAAATGACTAAAGCATGTTAGTGTGCATTTTAGAAATGTAGGCAGTGGGTTTTCTGCATTTTTCAAACATGCACATGTTGTTAAATGCCTCTTTTTTTTCCTTTCACAGAATTCATTGCAAGCCCAGAAATGTACGGATTTCGGAAAATTACATTCAGTTCCGCATTTGTTTCCAGGAGGTGTGAGTTGGATATATTTGCATAAACAAAAACCTCAGTGGAGCAAATGTCTCACCCATCCCTACCTGGGAGGAAGTAGGTCTGTGCCCTTAATGCCCCTAGCACCATCTGGTACTTTCCTAAAGAGGCCTGCCTCACTGTTTGAGTACCAAGGGCCATAATCAGGCCTACTAATTCAGGAGGAGGAAAAACAATCAATCCTGAATTTCTGGGACCTGGGACCTACTTTTGTGACATTTACCAACCACAGCCCCTAAAAGTAGCTCAGCTATTCAAAATGCTCCTATGGCAATGAGCCATAGATCTCCATTCCAATTCACACATCATCCCTCCAAGTTTGAGTCAGGGTTTAAGGCTTAAACTAAGGTTGGAAAGTCATCACACGTTTCTCTCTGATAACATTTCCCACATGAACTCAGACACTGGTCAAAAGGTGACATAAAATAATTTAAGAAATCAATCAAGACTAGAATTTTTGGAAGGAAGGAAATTCTGGATTTGCCATATTGGAAGGGGAGGCAAATTGGGAAAATGGGTTCCTTCACATGAGGGTAATCGGCTAGGGAGTGCAGGAATCAGTGGTGTTCTCCATTATTAAGAGAACAGATCCTGAGATGGTTGGTTCCATTTCTCTACTCACTTGGCTGGTGCTAACTGCCTCTAGGCTTAATAGAGATTAGGGGCCTTGAAACTACCCATCAGCAGTTAGCAGCTGGACAGTAGACAGAGCGGATACTCATAGCACCTGGTCACGGTCTTCCCCACTATGGTGAGAGGCACTGTATTCCTATTTAAAGTAGAGTAATTCATTCTAAATGTGCATCTATACATATCAGTTAGCATATGCACATTTGATGCAAATCTGCACCCTCCTGTCTCCTCTTATTTGGTGATGCATTTCCTCTTTTTTGGCAACAGTTAAGTGCCTGACTGATCTGAGAGCTAATCTGTGTGTAGCTGAAGATTAGCTTTTTATTTAGTGTAAGCATACATGGCTCTGATTTGGATGGGGACCACTGTGCACCATGAGGAGAGGATTAAACCTCTTCCCACCATTTCCCCCCTGACATTCCCCTTCCTGCAAAAAGGGTTAAAAAAGCCTCCATTAGTGCCAGCTTTTTTCTTCTTCTTCATTTTAATCGGTGTGTGTGGGAATTTGAGGAAAAATGGTGGTGGAAGAAGGTTCGATCCTCTCCTCCCAGTATACGGTGGTCCCAATCTAAATCAGGGCCATGGACGTTTACATTAGAGTAAATAAAAAGCTAGTCCTCAGCTACAATTTATGCAATTACATGTAACGTGCAGTTTGACTCTGAGGCTCATATGTTGTGGAGTTACTGTTCTCTCCCTCTGAAGTCACAAAGCTCAAAGGTGTCTTAATTGTTCGATTTCCCCCTTTTAATGCCAATGTTGGCTTAGAGCTCCCAGCCCACGCATTTCTATATAGTTGGCAGCAGGTTGTATACAAAAATATCTGTGGTTTCTGCTGTCCAGACACTTGATGCTGGATTGGTGAGGAGGCAGAATATGTTTAGATTAGGGATGTGTGAGAAATTCATTTCAGTTCATCTTTGTTCAGGATTTACCCAGTTTGCACCTTCTGGACCGAACAGGGACTTGGATGCAATCTGCGGTTGAAGTCTGTACATTTCCGAGCTTGCAGTGTGATTCACAGACCACAAAAAATGTGTTTGACAGCACGTGTACATTTGAAAAATGTGCATTAAAAATGTGTTCTTTTGAAAACTACACATGGATACACTTTAATCGACAGGAGAAAATACATACATTTCAAAGAGGTGCATGGATTTTCATGGGAAAAGAAAAAAAAATGAAGCTTTCAATCTGATAGGGCTTGAGTCGGAACAAGCTTTGGGGTGGAACTTGGAGGACTTCAGCGAGCTCGAGTTTTGCTGATCTGCACATCCCTAGCTTAGATGGGGGACACGCGCACACACACAAGATCAGCTCTTTCCAATCAGTGACATTTTGATCCTCAAGATCTAAGTGGAACAAACAGATTTCAAATACATTTTCTATATTAGGATTACAGTGGAGAAGCAGGGCTGTGCAAGACGCAGGTGACAGAAGAGCATTGTAGAAGACTGGAATCCTAAGGTGTTAAACTAGGCTGTTATGGGTTGGTTCTCTGGATGCTGAGATTATATAATATATCCCACCCTTGGAGCCACAGAGCAGAGACTTCCCAACTCTGAGAGAAATCTCCCATCTAGTGGCTAAATGCTAAATTACACTGACAAGGGGAAATCCTGGCTTCTCAGCTGCACTTTTCACATGTTACGCTTTTGTGTACATGCCCTACACACATAGGTCCATAGCCAAATAATTCCTGATGGTGGTGAAGAAAGAGGGGCCAAAGGCTATATTGAGTGAGCCCCCATAAATATGTGTAAAATGGCTTCTTAGTGAGTGCTGTGTGATGTGAATCTGGGACTTGGTGGATTTTATTGATCTAAGCACACGTGATGCAAACAATAAAAAATTAAAATAATAAAAAAAAACTTCTTCCCAATGGAGGCTGGTTGTAAGGATGGGTGAATCTGTTCATTTCACTTTCTTCCCCATTCAATTTCTTTAAAATCTCAAGTTCTTTCTCTATCAAATATGAAGAACCTTGCAAATTTTGAAAATTCTTCTAAAAACAAACTGAAACAAAATTCTTACCCATCTGCACCAACCAAATTTAGTAGGTACATCTATTCCCAGAACGGATAGGATTTTGATAAATTCTTATCAAAACTAAACTAAAAGAAAATTCTCACCCATCCTTAGCTGGTTGGAAGGAGCCATGACCAGAGCTATAAAGCATAGAATCATAGATTGGTAGAATAGTAGGGTTGGAAGGGGCCAACATGGCCATTGAGTCCAACCCCCTGCTCAATGCAGGAATCCAAGTCAGAGCATCCCTGACAGATGGCTGTCCAGCCTCGTCTTGAACGCTTCCAGTGTGGGAGAGCCCTCCACCTCCCTAGGTAATGGATTCCATTGTCGTATTGCTCTAACAGTCAGGAAGTTTTTCCTGAAGTTCAGCCGGAATCTGGCTTCCTGTCACTTGAGCCCATGATTCCGTGTCCTGCACTCTGGGATGATCGAGAGGAGATCCACCTTTCAAGTACTTGAAGAGCGCTATCCCATCTCCACTCAGTCTTCTCTTCTTAAGGCTAAACATGCCCAGTTCTTTCAGTCTCTCCTCATAGAGCTTTGTTTTCAGTCCCCTGATCATCTTTGTTGCCCTCCTCTGAACCCTCTCCAGTTTGTCTGCATCCTTCTTAAAGTGTGTTGCCCAGAATTGGACACAGTACTCCAGATGAGGTCTAACCAGTGCTGAGTAGAGCGGAACTAGTACTTCCCGGGATTTGGAAGCTATGCTTCTATTAATGCAGCCCAAAATAGCATTGGCCTTTTTTGCAGCCACATCACATTATTGGCTCATATTCAGCTTGTTATCGACAACATTTCCAAGATCCTTCTCGCTTGTCGTGTTGAGCCACGTATCCCCCATCTTGTAACTGTGCATTTGGTTTCTTTTTCCTAGGTGCAGAACTTGGCATTGATCCCTATTAAATGTCATTCTGTTGTTTTCTGCCCAGCGCTCCAGTCTATCCAGATCACTTTGAATTTTGTTTCTGTCTTCCAAAGTATTAGCTATCCCGCCCAATTTTGTGTCATCTGCAAATCTGGTGAGCATTCCCTGCAGCTCCTCCTCCAAGTCATTAATAAAAATGTTGAAGAGCACCGGGCCCAGGACTGAGCCCTGTGCTACCCCACTCGTTACCCATCCCCAGTTTGAGAAGGTCCCATTGATAAGCACTCTTTGAGTCCGATTCTGTGGCCAAATGTGGATCCACCGGATTGTTGTTTCATCTAGCCCACTTTGAGCTAGTTTGCTCATCAGGATATCATGGGGCACTTTGTCGAAAGCTCTGCTGAAGTCGAGGTATATGATGCATGCAAAGATGGTGCGGGCTGCACCTTGGTGATTTATCTAATTTCTGATGATACCTGAACAGTTCTCTTGTAGCACACCAGCATGTACTGACAGACAGTCTTAGGGACCAGTTGCCTTGCTGATTGCAATGTCCAGGGTTAGGACAGATCCCATGTTGAAAAAAGCACGATACCTTGCAATTCAGGGATTACCTTCTGTGCACAGTTAGGAAGACAGGGAGCAAGACGTGTGCAAACCTCAGGCTCGTGTCTGATCTCATACCATGTAGAGGTGCTACGCACATCGGGTCTCTACCAAGTCAGTTTCCACAACATAGGGTAGATGATTATTGTCATGATCCCAGCCCTTGGGCCTTCCAGTATGTAGCACAGGATGCTGTGGATGAGGCACAGGCTACTTCTCTGGTGATAAGAAATTCAGTGCCTTATTCACGGCCCTCATGGCCAGAAGACACAGCCCTGCCATTACCGTCTGGCTGAGAAGATTTGTCCCCAGCAGAACTTTCATTTCCCCAGTCTTGCAAAAGTCTCAGGCTACAAAAGCAGGTGAGGGCCCTTTAACAATCCAGTCACCTCCTCCAGGAGGGTGGAGCTGACCACACTACAAGTCTTGTCAGCCTACATAAGAATTCAGTTGGTTTTTGGTCCCTGCTGAGACAACATCCTCCTACTGTATTAGTAGGAAAGAATTTCAGCCAGCACGACCCGCTCAGAGCTATCCAAGGTCCTATTTTCTTCCTGCCTTGATCTTGATCTTTCCTTGTGAGCCTCAAGGGACCACAGAATGGGACAATTATTGGCCCAAGTGGTCCAAAAGCAGGTGCATGGTCCAAATCAGGCAGGAGTCAAAATCCAGATTAGCAAAAAAAGGGTCTGAGGGGCCAGAGGCAGGCATGTAATTAAAACCAGGCAGAGGTCAAGGTCCAGGAGAGCAGACAAGGACTTCAGCTGTGTCCTTACACAGACTGAGGAGCAAGCTGTCAGACTAAGACAGTATAGGGTCTGGTGGGCAGATTGGCCCTTGGGGGGTCAGCTGATGGAATAACCAGGTGGGCTGGTCCTGCAGCCTAGATGGTTCTCCTGAAGCAGCGGGACCACAGCACCAGTGGGCCAGGAGGTGTAAGGCGCTGGATCCTGACTTCAGAAGCTCTGTGTCAACCCCCTGCCCATTAATGCCTCACAATGTGTTGGGAAGGGTGCATGACGGGGAAGTAAGGTCTAAACTTTTCTAATTTAGAAAAGGACTAGTAGCCATTGACAGCCTTTTCCTCCAGGAATTTGTCTAACCCCCTTTTAAAGCCATCCAAATGGGTGGCCATCACTGCATCTTGTGGTAGCGAGTTCCATAGCTTAACTGTGCGCTGTGTGAAGAAGTCCTCCCTTTTATCTGTCCTGAATCTCCCACCAATCAGCTTCATGGGGTGACCCCCACTGGGTTCTAGTACAATGAGAGAGGGAGAAGAATGTCTCCCTATCCTTATTCTCCACACCAGGCACAATTTTGTACACCTCTATCATGCCTCCCCTTACCCTCCTTTTTCCCAAGTGAAACAATCCCAGCTGTTGTAACTTCTCTCATGGGGGAGATGCTCCAGCCCCTTGATAATTTTAGCTGCCTTTTTCTGCACTTTTCCCAGCTCTACAATATTATCTTTTAGTTGTGGTCCCCTCTGCTGTTGTTTCTCCTGTGTCACATTTTACATTGTTCCGTCCCCTCGTACTCTGTAAAGCACCTTGCACGCTGATGGTACTGTGTGCACAAATAACTGAACAAATAATGTATTTGCCTCTGTCACTGAGCTACAGCAGATTCAGACAACCCTCTTTCCCTCTTTGCACAGTTATCTTTAAAATTTAATGCGGGGGGGGGGGATTGTACAATTACCTTTGCCACAACTACATAGTGGGATCAGGACTTTGTTTGAAGCTCTGAACCCCCTTTTTAAAAAGAAGGTTCATCTCCTCAACATGTGAAATAACAATTCAGAAGAAAATGCCTCTGAGCTCATGCAATGTGTGTTTCTGTCACTGCTGACCCTTTTTAAAAAGAAGGTTCATTTCCTCAACATGTGAAATAACAATTCAGAAGAAAATGCCTCTGAGCTCATGCAATGTGTGTTTCTGTCACTGCTGACTAGTTGCAGTCAGCCAACAAAAATCTGGGATGAAGAGGAGGGTTCTCCAGGTCACAGCCACAGTTTTCAGGAAGGTCAAAGGCCCGACATGGTTTATATCAGGAACGTTCTCCCTATGTTCATCCAAGCTCCTCAAATTGTATTCATGCACCATCAGTTGGTTAAGGTCACATTTTTCTTATTTCAGCAATACAGAGAAGGATCAGAGGGAGCATCCAACCAAGTTCCATGATGTCCCCAAACAGGTATGTACTGTTGGGCTCAGTTTAATGACTACTGAGCACCATCCGTTCTCAGTTTTTATATGTGCAAAGAGGTCATGGAGAGAGACAGAGAGAGTGTGAATGAGTGAGTGTGCACAGCTTCAGAACATCTTGGCTCCTCCAGGAATTTTTGATCAGCCCAGCACAGACATACACATGCATCAGGGTGCCCAAGGGATAAGGGTCTTGGAGAGCATACAGGAGCTGAGTGCCAGGTGCTTGTAGGACTGCATGACTATTTTCGGACTGACGGTGTCCTTTAGCTAACAGGAAGTGAGGCAAATACCATCCTCTTTCTTTTCATCCTCACACTGCAGACACAGCTGATGTAAAAAAGAACTGACTGGGGAAATGTTTGGATAGCTTTGTGCTACAGGTAGGGTTGCTGACACTCTGTGCCTAGAGGGACCGTAGTTCAGTGTATATTTTGCATGCAAAGGTCCTAGGTTAAGTCCCCAGCATCTCCAGGTAGGGTTATGACAGAACCCTGCCTGAAACCCTGGAGAGCCGCTGCCAGTCTGCATCAGCAATACTGGGCTAGATGGACCAAGGGCCTGCCTCAGGATAAGGCAGTTTCTGATGGTCCTACCTACATTCATGAGCCCTGGATTTTGAACTAAAATTCAAAATAAATTATGCCAATTAAAATGTATGTGAGTTTGCAAATCACTGGACCTCAGCTGGACCTTTGCCTTACAGTTCTTTACATTTCCATTTAGTTTGATTTGTCCCTCATTAATGTCAGGAATGAATCTGAATGTGTGGAGTTGTCTAGCAGCTTGGGTTCAGAATGGGAACAGCCAGAACAGGGGGAGGCACCCTCCCTAGTCTGCTCTGATATGGCAAGGCTTTCTTCCCAAGACCTTGACACACAAATGGCTCAGCCTGAACAGTCCCCCCTTTCCTCCACCATGAGAACCCAGGTTTCGGAGGAGGAGGAGAGCAAGGGCCGTGACTTGAGGGATGCTAGGGTCTGTTGCAGAGCGAAGTGGGAAAAGTTAGAGGCAGGACTCAAGACACTCCACCAGGTTGGCCACTTGGGAAAGCCTACATAGGAGGGAGCCGCCCTAAGGGAGGGGCATCCCTGCAAAGCTAGTCTGGTTGAGAAGTTCTTGCCCAGACTGCTTGCAACTTCTCTAACTTCCACTTTGCCTCCTCTATTGATATTTGTAGATGTGTGGATTAGCTGTTTCATTGCAGTCTGAGAATTTCCTAGAATCTGCATTTGTAAAGAAGCTTGTTGCTGTTGCTGTTTATTCGGTCAGTCGCTTCCGACTCTTTGTGACTTCATGGACCAGCCCATGCCAGAGCTTCCTGTCGGCCGTTGCCACCCCCAGCTCCCCCAAGGTGTAAAGAAGCTAGTCCTTAACTAATAAAGTAGCGAGCCTGAAGCCTTGTTTCTTGAAGTGTGTTGATCCCGAAGGGGGACAACGAAGGAACCTGACAATTAACCCCTGTGCTGTTGCATTTTAGTTTGGTTTGTCCCCCTGCCCCATTATTCCTGTGCTGTTGTGTATGCGTGTTTTTTTTAATGTTGCAAATCTATCTAGTACCTCAAATCTATATGAGCCTCAGGATGGGGGGGGGGGGGCTGGATTTAGGGGCAGGTGATCCAGGCAAGTTCTGGAGAGCCAGGCTTGTGGGAGACCTGTCACAGGTTATCTGCTCAACTATCCACTCTAAAGCTGAAACCAATAGTGCAAACTGCTTGCCTTCATTTGTAAATGCAGGCAAACTGAAACCAACAGTGCAAACTGAAACCAATAGTGCTGAAGCTGAAACCAAAATTTCCAATAGTGAAACCAAAGTTTCCAGTAGTGAAACTAAAAGTTTCCAGTAGTGCTGAAGCTGAAACCAAAAATTGCAAAAGTTTCAAAAGTTTTTTTAAAAAGTTTTGAAAGTTTCAAAAATTTCAAACTTCTCGAAGCTGAAACCAATAGTGAAACCAAAGATTCCAATAGTGCTGAAGCTGAAACCAAGAGTGCAAACTGTTTGCCTTCATTTGTAAAGCTGGCAACACTGACTTGTGTGTTGAGTGTTGAAATAACATTTGACTGGCCAGAAAACATATGTCATTACTGCCCCCTCAACAGTGTGTGCACACAAGTAATTGTGATCGGATCTATGCATGAGCCCTGGATTTTGAACTGAAATTCAAAATCAATTATTTGAAGTAAAACATGTATGTTGCATTATGCATGCAAATTGTGCATCAACATTATGAAATGGGCTACAAATGTAATAAAAATAAGGCATTCAATTGAACAACATTATTAGTGTCTGTCTGTCTGTCTGTCTGTCTTTTCCAGGCAAATAGCCTCCACAAAGCAATACAACAAAACTAATAAAATAAACATTTTAAATAGCATCATAGACAATCATCATAAAAAAGTATTTAAAAAATAAAACACATTGAATACATTAAATTTAAAACAGAGACATAAAAACAACCAGGCCCAGGCCCAGCAAAGATAACACACAAAGAAATAACAGTTTTAAAACTTCAGACTAACTTTAGCAAATTAAAAGCAGACTGAAATAAAAAGGTCTTTACAGCACATTTACAAGTAATGAAAGAGGGGATCAAACACACATCCCGTGGGAGGGACTCCCATATGGGGGCAAAACACCCCTGCCTTGGGATTCCCTTTGGCCTCATCCAAGCCCTACCCCCCAAGACTTTCCTGCACTGTGAGCTTTGGAGGGCAGCATGGGCCTGAATGGGGGTCATTTGCGGGAACGGAGACACTATGGAAGAGGTTGATTAAATCCTTATGCAACAGCCCATGCAGATGTGCCCAACAATGTTTGTGGAAATGCATGTGGGAAACCATCCCATATTAACTGAGCCTATGGCAGCCAGGTGTCCTATTTAGAGAGGACGGTCCTCTGTTTTGGAGAGTTGTCAGAGGACAGTCCCCTATTTGATGGTCCTCCATTTGACGCAATGCCCAGTCCAAGTCTGGTTTAAAGATCACCGCTATGATGAGATGTATTGTATTGCCATTTAAATTATAGTTACTATTTCTACATTTGCAACCATGTGTATACATCTGCACACGAGTAGGCCAGATTCAGTCATTTACCCCAGTTATTTTCACCTGAGATAGTCCTCACAAGGTGGCTTACACAATCCACATTTAAACTATAAGACACAATATAAAAACACCCAATCCAGCAAACGACACAACAAGATTAATTAAAACAGCCTTCCTCCACCTGCTGTCCTCCAGATGTGTTGGACTACAACTCCCAACATCTCCCTGGTGTTGGAGTTCAATATACCTGGAGGACCTCAGCTTCAGGAAGGATGAATTAACAAGTACAAATTGTTTAGCAGTGGACAACTACTTTAAAGTACAGGACTTTATGTATATATCTATGTATTTATTTATTTACAATATTTGTATACCACTTCACATCTAAAACTGATTTCGGAGCAGTGAACACAAAAGATAAAACAGTAAAAGAATAAAAAAGATTAAAACACCACCTTAGGGCACAATCCTATGGCCATTAGACAGCAGTTAGATTGCAGTTAGATTGCAGTTAGATTGCAGTTAGATTGCATTGGCTGGTGTCTGGGAATTGACCTTGGAGCCTGCACCCCAAGGTCGGTTTCCAGAGAACCGCCTCCCCACCTCCTCCCCTACTACCTCGTAGGCGGTACAGAATGTTCCCTGGATCCGTGCTCATAAGAGCAGCGCAGAATGGGGCCAAAGGGGGCATTCCTGGGGGTGGGGAGGGGCAAGGATGGCGGAAGCCTCTTTATGAAGCTTCCTATGCACTGTCCATCTTCCCACCCCACCCTGAACTGCTCTGGCTAGACAGCCGAAATCGGCCTTCTAGCTGGTAATGCAGGGTGGGTGGAATGCAGAGGAGAAGATCCCCTACGTGCTCAACCTGCCCTGCATTGGATAAGCGGCTGCCTCCACATTAGGAGGTGGCCTCCTATACCCATAGGATTGCTCCCTTAAAATCATGCTTTAAAAAAAACAGAATGCCAATAGAAAGTGTGCATGATGTGTTTCATATAGAACTAACCCAATTTTTGCAGTTTCAGGCAGGCAGAAAAAAACTGCAAAAGGTTTATGAAGGCCCTGGGAGGATGCTATATGTGCCTGGTAGACAGCATTCCATTCAGCTTGGTGGAAACTACCTGCAGACATAAAATAGCACATCCATGATCTCTCTCTCTCTCTCTCTCTCTCTCAATCTCCTCTCCCCGCCCGCCCCCCCCTTATACACCCAGCCTGAGGAGGAGTTCATTGGGAGCCTAAAATTTGCATCCTGCACCTTTCATTCTGAGTTGGTCCAGTTAAAGGGATTGTCTCACTTGCTCTGTGACTTTGTAGCATATAAAAGTTGTAAACCAGCATTTGAAGTTGAGGGTGAATGACATCTTTAACACCCTGCTGCTTCTGCCCAAAAGGCAAAAAGGCACTAACTCAGGCCATGACAGCAAAGGGAGACAGACCTCCGTGTCTTATGAAAGCGATGTCTCTGAACTGCTGGCACTCGTCTGAGCTTCTGGGCCTCCCGTCATATTTTAAGAGATCAGAATTCGTCAGCTTGTCTCAGTGTTGGCAGAGAGGCGAGACGCATTCGTGAGGCATCACAGCTTGTACCTGCAGCGGGAGCCCAGCACACAGCCGGAGCTAATAAATGCTTCACACGGCAGTGTGAATTAATGCAGCTCAGGTCTCTGTTACTTTCACCTGTCTCTGTCCTCCTATGCTGGCATCTTGGAGAAATACAGCTTCAGTTGCCTGAAGCAAAAGTGGCACCTCGAGTGTGCGTGTGCGTGTGCGTGTAAAGCGGCACAACAGCAAAGCAACAAGGAGGGTCTGGATACACCATGGATGCAGTCAGTCTTAAGTTAAAATATATAAGTAAGGTAGATAGTCTAACAACAGATAATTTAAAATATATATATTTAGAACTAAACATAACAAAAGAAGATAAGAACGTAAGAAGAGCCCTGCTGGATCAGACCAGGGTCCACCTAGTCCAGCATTCTGTTCACACAGCGGCCAACCAGCTGCCCACCAGAAGCTCACAATCAGGACATGAGTGCAGCAGCACCCTCCCACCCATGTTCCCCAGCAATTGGTGTACATAGGCATACTGCCTCTGATGCTGGAGGTAGCACAGAGCCATCAGGACTAAGAGCCATCGGTAGCCTTCTCCTCCCATCCCCTTTTACAGCCATCGAAATTGGTAGCCATCACTATGTCTTGTGGTAGCAAATTCCATAGTTTAACTATGTGCTGTGTTTCAGCTTCCACCGTCATCAGTAGCTGTGATGTTAAAAATGTGCTTTAACATCACAGCTACTGATGAGAGTTGAAGCCAAAACATTACATTTAGCCTTAAATGTATCTTTTAAATTCTCTGTTAGTCTATCTACCTTTCACACACACACACACACACACACACACACACTTATTTATTTATTTATTACATTTCTATACTGCCCAATAGCTGAAGCTTTCTTGGAGGTTCACAAAACAAGACTTAAAACCATAAAATGCAACAGAATAATAAAACATAAAATATTTAAAAGTTTAATACAGAATAAAACTAGAGTAAAAATCAAAACAAAGTCAAAGCCGTCAGCATTGCAAGGATCTTAATACACACTAACACTTAAAAAAAACACCCTGAAAAACTAAAAAGCTTGGGAAAAGGTTTTAACCTGATATTGAAAATAACCCAATGTAGGCACCAGGTGAGCTTCTCTGGGGAGGGCATTCTATAACTGGGGTGCCACCACTGAAAAGTCACTCTTCTTGGCTCTTTGTCTGGTGGGGGCACCCGGAAAAGGGCATCTGAAGATGACTTTAAAGTCCAGGCAAGTATATATGGGAGGAGATGATCCTTCAGGTAACCTGGCCCCAAGCCGATAAGTACTTTAAAAGTTAATACCAGCATTTTAAGTTGGCCCTGTCAATGGACTGGAAGCCAGTCCAGATCACAAAGCACTGGCATAATATGATTATAACATCCGGTCCCCATTAACAGTCTCACTGCTCCATGTATAATGCAAAGGAAGCCCCATGTACAACACATTGCAATAATCTAAACGAGAGGATATTGTAGTGTAGATAACTGTAGCTAGGCTACAGATAGGGTCCTCATTGGTATATCAACCAAAGCTGATAGAAGGTGCTGTGTCACCTAGACCACTTGTGCCTCGGTGACAATGTTGGATCCAAGAGCACCCCCAACACAAACCCAATCCTTTTAGGGGGAGTGCGACCCCCTCTAGAACAGGTTGAACATCACTTAGCCAGGCAGATGAAGCACCCAGTAACAGTACCTCCAACTTGTCTGGGTTGCATCTCAGTTTATTGGCCCTCATCCAGTCCATTACCTCACCCAGACACAGACACACACACTAATTAAAACACTTCATTGAATTTTGTGCTGCAAGATGGACATTTTTTGGGAACTGCAACCCTAAACACCTTGAATGATAGAACTGTCAGGTCATAAAGTTCTTTTTTTGATCATGCATAATTATCCCTTGATGATTTGTAGATGGGATTACGCCACATTCCGAGTGCATCTGTCTTTGTGGTTTGAGGCAGGCAGAAGACCTTATACGTATTATTATATATTGTCCTTTGTCTAATGTGGTAAGGGAACAATACTTTTGGTTAGATAAGCCTTACCCAAGCTGGGACCCTCCAGATGTGTTGGTATTGTAACTCCCATAATTCCCACATATCTGGTAGGCTAAAATACATTTGAGGGGCCAAGGATGAAGAGATCCATAACTTGGGTGAGTAATCCCCTTGACTGCAGAATCACCACCACACCACAGAAGATACAGCTCTGCTGTCAAAAGCACACTACTGCCTAGTTCTGTGCAAACTTTTATTTCAGCTTTCTGGAACTCAGACACTCCATCGCTAAGTAAATGACCTTTAGCCTTTCCAAATGGGACCAAGGGGTCAATCCCTGGAACTACTTGGTTTCCTACTTGAATGCATGGCACTTTTCCAGACAGGGTCATATATGTTACTTTGCCGTCCCAAACATCTGGACTGGCAGATTGTAAATCTGCTCAGAGGCCTTCATCACCCCTTTTGGAGTCCCTTTTTCTTGTTCTCCCAGGTCCTTAGGTTGTGAGTAGTAGTAAGCAGTAGATCCCAGATGTTTGATTCTACAGTGCTTCTACAAACCTTGCACACACTTCCACGAGCTGAAAGTGACTTAGTAGGAAAACTTTAATCCATACACCAGGAAGGCTGGGTTAGATTTTAGAGGGACATGCAGAGAGAAGGAATGGGGGAGAATTTCATTTATTTTATTTATTTATTAAATTTATTAATCGCCCATTTGGTCTGCATTTTTAAGTGAATGGACCCCTTTCACACTTCCCCAACCAATTCACACTTCCTGGCTTGGAACTTTTCTCTGAATTTTGCAATGCAGCTCTTGGCTGGAAGGTTGTGAACAACAATGCGTCCATGTGGGAAAGTTGCATGCCAGAAATGCTTACATTAGAGAAAGTTATGTGCAGAAATACATGAAAAAATTCATGCAACTTAAAAAAATAATAGATTGATGCAGAAACTGGATTGAACAGAATTCAGATTGAAACATGAAAAGGTTAAATAGTTCAGATTAGACTGATTTGTCCATCACTAGTGGGGAGGTCCATCCACGAGACTGTAATCTATCTGCTTTGTGGGCAGAAAAAATACCTAATGGCGAGGATTGCATGGTTTCTATCAGTAGTAATAGATGTTAGGCAGGGCTGGCCCAAGACATTTTGAGGCCTGAGGCAAAGGGCAAGATGGTGCCCCACCATTCCACTTGCAGAAGCTAAGCGGATTGACAGTAGAATCCTACTTTGACACTGGTGGCATAGGGCGGCATTCTCTGCTACACCCGAGGGAAGCAGACTAGCTTAGGAGGTGCCAGGCAGGTCCCCTGGAAAACACAGCACTGTCCTCTAACAGAGGGAAGCGTGAAGGGGGCTGCCACCACTGCCCCCCTCTACACCACCCAGCATTATTATTAATATTATTACATTTATATCCCACCTTTCTTCCATCATAGAACTCAAGGTGACTACATGTGGTTCCCAGGTGGTTTCCCCTCCAGGCACTGACCAGCCCCAAACCTGCTTAGCTTCAGCAAGGTGGCTGCCTCATGTGCCTTCAGACTATGGCCTGGGACCATTTGCCACCTGAGGCAACCACTTCACTCTGCTTCATTGTGGGGCCAGCCCTGAAATTAGGGAACAATTTTTAAGGGGGAATGCTGAGACTTTGTTTCCCGCCTCCCAGCTGAGCAGAGCAGAGCAGAGCAAGCTGCTCCAGCTGGTCCAGGGACTACAGAAGCAGGCAAGCTCCCAGAGAGCGAGCGAACAGAGCGAGCGAACAGGGGGAGCAAACAGGAGTTGGCCAGGGGAGCTGCAGTGGTTGAAGAGACAAAGGAGACAAAGGAGACAGAGGCTAAGAGGTAAGTGGGTTGCAGGAAGCCCAGGGCGCTGCCCTTTATCCTTCTGACTGGCTGTGAGCTCACCAGGAGCTTCTGAGAGCTCCAACTGAATTGGAGGGGTGTGGCCTGAGTACTCCCAGCAGCTGACTGGGCGGGAAGCTTCAGTCTGTTTCCCGCCTCCCAGCTGAGCAGAGCAGAGCAGAGCAAGCTGCTCCAGCTGGTCCAGGGACTACAGAAGCAGGCAAGCTCCCAGAGAGCGAGCGAACAGAGCGAGCGAACAGGGGGAGCAAACAGGAGTTGGCCAGGGGAGTTGCAGTGGTTGAAGAGACAAAGGAGACAAAGGAGACAGAGGCTAAGAGGTAAGTGGGTTGCAGGAAGCCCAGGGCGCTGCCCTTTATCCTTCTGACTGGCTGTGAGCTCACCAGGAGCTTCTGAGAGCTCCAACTGAATTGGAGGGGTGTGGCCTGAGTACTCCCAGCAGCTGACTGGGCGGGAAGCTTCAGTCTGTTTCCCGCCTCCCAGCTGAGCAGAGCAGAGCAGAGCAAGCTGCTCCAGCTGGTCCAGGGACTACAGAAGCAGGCAAGCTCCCAGAGAGCGAGCGAACAGAGCGAGCGAACAGGGGGAGCAAACAGGAGTTGGCCAGGGGAGTTGCAGTGGTTGAAGAGACAAAGGAGACAAAGGAGACAGAGGCTAAGAGGTAAGTGGGTTGCAGGAAGCCCAGGGCGCTGCCCTTTATCCTTCTGACTGGCTGTGAGCTCACCAGGAGCTTCTGAGAGCTCCAACTGAATTGGAGGGGTGTGGCCTGAGTACTCCCAGCAGCTGACTGGGCGGGAAGCTTCAGTCTGTTTCCCGCCTCCCAGCTGAGCAGAGCAGAGCAGAGCAAGCTGCTCCAGCTGGTCCAGGGACTACAGAAGCAGGCAAGCTCCCAGAGAGCGAGCGAACAGAGCGAGCGAACAGGGGGAGCAAACAGGAGTTGGCCAGGGGAGTTGCAGTGGTTGAAGAGACAAAGGAGACAAAGGAGACAGAGGCTAAGAGGTAAGTGGGTTGCAGGAAGCCCAGGGCGCTGCCCTTTATCCTTCTGACTGGCTGTGAGCTCACCAGGAGCTTCTGAGAGCTCCAACTGAATTGGAGGGGTGTGGCCTGAGTACTCCCAGCAGCTGACTGGGCGGGAAGCTTCAGTCTGTTTCCCGCCTCCCAGCTGAGCAGAGCAGAGCAGAGCAAGCTGCTCCAGCTGGTCCAGGGACTACAGAAGCAGGCAAGCTCCCAGAGAGCGAGCGAACAGAGCGAGCGAACAGGGGGAGCAAACAGGAGTTGGCCAGGGGAGTTGCAGTGGTTGAAGAGACAAAGGAGACAAAGGAGACAGAGGCTAAGAGGTAAGTGGGTTGCAGGAAGCCCAGGGCGCTGCCCTTTATCCTTCTGACTGGCTGTGAGCTCACCAGGAGCTTCTGAGAGCTCCAACTGAATTGGAGGGGTGTGGCCTGAGTACTCCCAGCAGCTGACTGGGCGGGAAGCTTCAGTCTGTTTCCCGCCTCCCAGCTGAGCAGAGCAGAGCAGAGCAAGCTGCTCCAGCTGGTCCAGGGACTACAGAAGCAGGCAAGCTCCCAGAGAGCGAGCGAACAGAGCGAGCGAACAGGGGGAGCAAACAGGAGTTGGCCAGGGGAGTTGCAGTGGTTGAAGAGACAAAGGAGACAAAGGAGACAGAGGCTAAGAGGTAAGTGGGTTGCAGGAAGCCCAGGGCGCTGCCCTTTATCCTTCTGACTGGCTGTGAGCTCACCAGGAGCTTCTGAGAGCTCCAACTGAATTGGAGGGGTGTGGCCTGAGTACTCCCAGCAGCTGACTGGGCGGGAAGCTTCAGTCTGTTTCCCGCCTCCCAGCTGAGCAGAGCAGAGCAGAGCAAGCTGCTCCAGCTGGTCCAGGGACTACAGAAGCAGGCAAGCTCCCAGAGAGCGAGCGAACAGAGCGAGCGAACAGGGGGAGCAAACAGGAGTTGGCCAGGGGAGTTGCAGTGGTTGAAGAGACAAAGGAGACAAAGGAGACAGAGGCTAAGAGGTAAGTGGGTTGCAGGAAGCCCAGGGCGCTGCCCTTTATCCTTCTGACTGGCTGTGAGCTCACCAGGAGCTTCTGAGAGCTCCAACTGAATTGGAGGGGTGTGGCCTGAGTACTCCCAGCAGCTGACTGGGCGGGAAGCTTCAGTCTGTTTCCCGCCTCCCAGCTGAGCAGAGCAGAGCAGAGCAAGCTGCTCCAGCTGGTCCAGGGACTACAGAAGCAGGCAAGCTCCCAGAGAGCGAGCGAACAGAGCGAGCGAACAGGGGGAGCAAACAGGAGTTGGCCAGGGGAGTTGCAGTGGTTGAAGAGACAAAGGAGACAAAGGAGACAGAGGCTAAGAGGTAAGTGGGTTGCAGGAAGCCCAGGGCGCTGCCCTTTATCCTTCTGACTGGCTGTGAGCTCACCAGGAGCTTCTGAGAGCTCCAACTGAATTGGAGGGGTGTGGCCTGAGTACTCCCAGCAGCTGACTGGGCGGGAAGCTTCAGTCTGTTTCCCGCCTCCCAGCTGAGCAGAGCAGAGCAGAGCAAGCTGCTCCAGCTGGTCCAGGGACTACAGAAGCAGGCAAGCTCCCAGAGAGCGAGCGAACAGAGCGAGTGAACAGGGGGAGCAAACAGGAATTGGCCAGGGGAGTTGCAGTGGTTGAAGAGACAAAGGAGACAAAGGAGACAGAGGCTAAGAGGTAAGTGGGTTGCAGGAAGCCCAGGGCGCTGCCCTTTATCCTTCTGACTGGCTGTGAGCTCACCAGGAGCTTCTGAGAGCTCCAACTGAATTGGAGGGGTGTGGCCTGAGTACTCCCAGCAGCTGACTGGGCGGGAAGCTTCAGTCTGTTTCCCGCCTCCCAGCTGAGCAGAGCAGAGCAGAGCAAGCTGCTCCAGCTGGTCCAGGGACTACAGAAGCAGGCAAGCTCCCAGAGAGCGAGCGAACAGAGCGAGCGAACAGGGGGAGCAAACAGGAGTTGGCCAGGGGAGTTGCAGTGGTTGAAGAGACAAAGGAGACAAAGGAGACAGAGGCTAAGAGGTAAGTGGGTTGCAGGAAGCCCAGGGCGCTGCCCTTTATCCTTCTGACTGGCTGTGAGCTCACCAGGAGCTTCTGAGAGCTCCAACTGAATTGGAGGGGTGTGGCCTGAGTACTCCCAGCAGCTGACTGGGCGGGAAGCTTCAGTCTGTTTCCCGCCTCCCAGCTGAGCAGAGCAGAGCAGAGCAAGCTGCTCCAGCTGGTCCAGGGACTACAGAAGCAGGCAAGCTCCCAGAGAGCGAGCGAACAGAGCGAGCGAACAGGGGGAGCAAACAGGAGTTGGCCAGGGGAGTTGCAGTGGTTGAAGAGACAAAGGAGACAAAGGAGACAGAGGCTAAGAGGTAAGTGGGTTGCAGGAAGCCCAGGGCGCTGCCCTTTATCCTTCTGACTGGCTGTGAGCTCACCAGGAGCTTCTGAGAGCTCCAACTGAATTGGAGGGGTGTGGCCTGAGTACTCCCAGCAGCTGACTGGGCGGGAAGCTTCAGTCTGTTTCCCGCCTCCCAGCTGAGCAGAGCAGAGCAGAGCAAGCTGCTCCAGCTGGTCCAGGGACTACAGAAGCAGGCAAGCTCCCAGAGAGCGAGCGAACAGAGCGAGCGAACAGGGGGAGCAAACAGGAGTTGGCCAGGGGAGTTGCAGTGGTTGAAGAGACAAAGGAGACAAAGGAGACAGAGGCTAAGAGGTAAGTGGGTTGCAGGAAGCCCAGGGCGCTGCCCTTTATCCTTCTGACTGGCTGTGAGCTCACCAGGAGCTTCTGAGAGCTCCAACTGAATTGGAGGGGTGTGGCCTGAGTACTCCCAGCAGCTGACTGGGCGGGAAGCTTCAGTCTGTTTCCCGCCTCCCAGCTGAGCAGAGCAGAGCAGAGCAAGCTGCTCCAGCTGGTCCAGGGACTACAGAAGCAGGCAAGCTCCCAGAGAGCGAGCGAACAGAGCGAGCGAACAGGGGGAGCAAACAGGAGTTGGCCAGGGGAGTTGCAGTGGTTGAAGAGACAAAGGAGACAAAGGAGACAGAGGCTAAGAGGTAAGTGGGTTGCAGGAAGCCCAGGGCGCTGCCCTTTATCCTTCTGACTGGCTGTGAGCTCACCAGGAGCTTCTGAGAGCTCCAACTGAATTGGAGGGGTGTGGCCTGAGTACTCCCAGCAGCTGACTGGGCGGGAAGCTTCAGTCTGTTTCCCGCCTCCCAGCTGAGCAGAGCAGAGCAGAGCAAGCTGCTCCAGCTGGTCCAGGGACTACAGAAGCAGGCAAGCTCCCAGAGAGCGAGCGAACAGAGCGAGCGAACAGGGGGAGCAAACAGGAGTTGGCCAGGGGAGTTCGGCAGGGGAGGTCAAGGGGGAGGCCCCTAACATTTTTTTTTTATTTTTTTTTATTTTTTTTTACTAACTTTTTTTCATTTATTTGTCTTGTAACACACACTTCCACACCAGTGGGACTCTGCTTTTAACCTCTACTGAGTAGAGGAGCAGGCACAGGCTAGTCTAGAACAATCACAAAGCTAGACACAAAAAGGGAAAAGAGGCTATGGAAGGACAAGACTCTCCAGTGGTGGTGACCTGCAAGGTGTGTGCAATGTTTGTTTTCTTGCCTGAGAACAACATGGCCTACACCTGCAACAAGTGCAAGTTGATCACGCTGCTGGAGGAAAAAGTAAGTGGACTGGAGCGGCGACTGTCAACCCTCCGGGGAATAAGAGAACACGAAGAGTTCTTGGACAGAATGGGGGAACTACAGCAGCAAAGGGCAGACCAGAAGCTTGAAGAGCAACAGCAAGATGAGGCAGTGGGAAATGCTGAGGTGAAGAAAAATGGAGTAGAGGATACTCCTTGGAAAACGGTGACAGTTAGGAGAAGAAGAACTAGACGCCACTCTGCACCAGTGGAAGCGGTGGAGCTGTGGAACCGATTCCAGGTACTTGCAGATGAGACTGGAGGACAGCCTGCAGAGGAAGAATCACAGGGGAACCTGCATGAGAGTGAGCAAGAGGCTAAAGGTCAGTCAAACAGAGGCGATGAAACCCAGGCCTACAAGAAGAAGAAGAGAAGAGTGGTAGTAGTGGGAGACTCCTTGCTGCGTGGGATCGAGACCCAAGTATGTCGCGAAGACCCGTGGACTCGCCAGGTATGTTGTCTCCCGGGAGGACAGATTAGAGACGTGACTGAAAGGTTGCCTGCACTCATAAAGCCCACTGACAGGTATCCCTTTCTTCTCATCCATGTGGGAACAAATGATACCGCCAAGCGGAGCTACGAAGAGATCACGTCAGACTTTGAAGCTTTGGGAAGGAAACTCAAGAACTTTGGGGCCCAGATAGTTTTCTCATCCATCCTTCCAGTAGTTAGAAGAGGGATAGAAAGGGAACGAAAAATACTCCGGGTGAATGACTGGCTACGAAGGTGGTGCCGACGAGAGAGATTTGGATTCTGGGACCACGGGCTATACTTACTGGAAGATGGGCTGTTGGCTAGGGATGGGTTGCACCTCACAAAGGCTGGGAAGAATGTGTTTGGCCACAGCATGAAGAACTTCATCAGGAGGGCTTTAAACTGAATCCTACGGGGAAGGGAGATGTAATGTTGGGGGTAACAATGGACGTAGGCGCATGCACTGCAATGGAGAGAACAGCGCTGATAGCGCCCAATAATAGTCTTCAGACACATGTAGGAAGAAAGCCAGACTATGAAGCACATGGTCTTCGATGTCTATATACTAATGCCCAGAGTATGGGAAACAAACAGAACGAACTTGAACTCTTAATACAGGAGGGAAATTATGACTTGATAGGTATAACTGAGACTTGGTGGGATGACTCTCATGACTGGAATACAGCAGTTGAAGGATATAACTTGTTCAAAAAGAACAGGAGGAACAGAAAGGGAGGCGGGGTTGCACTGTATGTGAAAAATACATATCTCTGCACAGAAATACAGGAGGAGGAGCTTGGTAGCCCCATCGAGAGCATCTGGGTTGAAATAAATGGAGCAAAGAATAAAAGGAACCTGGTGGTTGGAGTCTACTACCGGCCACCCAATCAAGGAGAAGACAAGGATGAAACTTTTGAAAATCAAATAGCCAATGTTTTAAGGAAGCATGATGTAGTAGTAATGGGGGACTTCAATTTCCCCGATATTTGTTGGGAGACAAATTCTGCAAAACATGGCCCCTCCAGGAAATTCCTGACTTGTGTGGCGGATAACTTCCTCCTACAGAAAGTAGAGGAAGGAACTAGAGGATCGGCTATCCTTGACTTGATCCTAACCAACAGAGATGACTTAGTGGATAAAGTAGCAGTTACAGGAACTCTGGGGGAAAGCGACCATGTTGTACTTGAGTTCTTGGTTCTAAGGGAAGCAAAAGCCGAGTGTACTCAAACGCGTACCCTGGATTTTAGGAAAGCTGATTTTAATAAACTCAGAACAATGATCAGTAAGGTCCCATGGCAAGCAATGCTAGCGAGAAAAGGAGTCCAAGATGGGTGGGAACTTTTACAAAAGGAAATTCTCAAGGCACAATCACAAACAATTCCAACAAGAAGAAAAGGTGGAAGACAACAGAAGAAGCCAATGTGGCTTCACAAAAAGCTTAGGGATGACCTGAAAACAAAAAAGGACACATATAGGAAGTGGAAAGAAGGCCAAGTAACAAAGGAAGAGTACAGGCAGGTAGCACAGAATTGCAGGGATGGCGTCAGGAAGGCTAAAGCGGAGAACGAGGTGAGGTTAGCGAGGGATGCTAAAAACAACAAAAAGGCTTTCTTCAGCTACGTGCATAGTAAAAGGCAGAGGAAAGAAATGGTTGTTCAGCTATTAAATAAGGATGGCAAAATGATAACAGAGGACAAAGAAAAGGCAGAGGTGCTCAATTCCTACTTTGGCTCAGTCTTCTCCCAAAAGAGGGTCTATGACCCCCCTGGCAAAGGCGAAGTACAGGCTGAAGGGGCAGGATTGCAGCTTGAGATCGACAGGCATATGGTCAAGGAACACCTCATTACTTTGAATGAGTTCAAATCTCCAGGGCCAGATGAACTGCATCCTAGAGTCATAAAGGAACTGGCAGAAGAGCTCTCAGAACCGCTGTCTATTCTCTTTGAGAAATCATGGAGGACCGGGGAAGTGCCAGATGACTGGAGGAGGGCTAACGTTGTCCCTATCTTCAAAAAGGGTAAAAAGGAGGAACCTGGGAACTACAGACCAGTCAGTCTGACATCAATCCCTGGGAAAATTCTGGAGCAGATCATAAAGCAATCCATCTGGAAGCACCTTGACAACAATGCAGTGATTACTCAAAGCCAACATGGATTTGTCAAAAACAAGTCCTGCCAGACAAATCTGATCTCATTTTTTGATCAAGTCACCTCCCTTGTAGACCGTGGGAATGCTGTAGACATCATATACCTCGACTTCAGCAAAGCTTTCGACAAAGTGCCCCATGATATCCTGATGAGCAAACTAGCTCGAAGTGGGCTAGATGAAACAACGATCCAGTGGAGCCACAGTTGGCTACAGAATCGGACCCAAAGAGTGCTTATCAATGGGACCTTCTCAAGCTGGGGAGAGGTAACGAGTGGGGTACCGCAGGGCTCAGTCCTGGGCCCAGTGCTCTTCAATATTTTTATTAATGACTTGGAGGAGGAGGTGCAGGGAATGCTGATCAAATTTGCAGATGACACAAAATTGGGAGGGATAGCTAATACTTTGGAAGACAGAAACAAAATTCAAAGTGATCTGGATAGACTGGAGTGCTGGGCAGAAAACAACAGAATGGCATTTAATAGGGACAAATGCCAAGTTCTGCACCTAGGAAAAAGAAACCAAATGCACAGTTACAAGATGGGGGATACGTGGCTCAACCACACTACGAGCGAGAAGGATCTTGGAATTGTCGTCGATCACAAGCTGAATATGAGCCAACAATGTGATGTGGCTGCAAAAAAGGCAAATGCTATTTTGGGCTGCATTCATAGAAGCATCGCTTCCAAATCCCGGGAAGTACTAGTTCCCCTCTACTCAGCACTGGTTAGGCCTCATCTGGAGTACTGTGTCCAGTTCTGGGCACCACACTTTAAGAAGGATGCAGACAAGCTGGAGAGGGTTCAAAGGAGGGCAACAAAGATGATCAGGGGACTGGAAACAAAGCCCTATGAAGAGAGACTGAAAGAACTGGGCATGTTTAGCCTTGAGAAGAGAAGACTGAGGGGAGATATGATAGCGCTCTTCAAGTACTTGAAAGGTTGTCACAGAGAAGAAGGCCAGGATCTCTTCTCGATCATCCCAGAGTGCAGGACACGGAATAATGGGCTCAAGTTACAGGAAGCCAGATTCCGACTGAACATCAGGAAAAACTTCCTGAGTGTCAGAGCAATACGGCAATGGAACCAATTACCTGGGGAGGTGGTGGGCTCTCCCACACTGGAGGCCTTCAAGACGAGGCTGGACAGCCATTTGTCAGGGATGCTCTGACTTGGATTCCTGCATTGAGCAGGGGGTTGGACTCGATGGCCTTGTAGGCCCCTTCCAACCCTACTATTCTATGATTCTATGATTCTATGACTTCCCAGGGAGATTCTGAATTTTAAGTTCGTGATTGCTTTAATATAATTCTATTCAGGCACTGCTGTCCTGCTTTTGGGTTCCTGGTCAACAGCTCGTTGGCCACTGTGTGAACAGAATGCTGGACTAGATGGGCCCCTGGTCTGATCCAGCAGGGCTCTTCTTATGCTCTTATGTTCTCATGTGTGTGTAAATTTTATTTATTTTAACTTGTGTTAAAACAGGGACAACATTTTAAATGGGGAATGCCGTGTTTTGCCAGGGATATTCAGGTGTTTATGTTTGTGTCAATATAATTTGTTTTTGTGTCAATTTTATTTAGGCAAACTTGTGTTATTTTTATACAGATGTATACCTTTAACTGTTTGCTTTGTGATAGGCTGATGACTAGATACAAATAAACACATCAGAATCTGATGATTTGCAGGTGTGAAAGGGGCTGTCACAGATAGAACATTCCTGTCACTTCACATCAACTCTAATGCAACGCTTCCTTTTCCCAATGCTGGGAGCTTTCTCAGATGTGTCATTTTGGGTTTTGCTTGGGAAAACTACAATAATAATAATAATAATAATAATAATAAACAAGAAGAAGATGAAGAAATGTTCATAGAATCATAGAATAGTAGGGTTGGAAGGGGCCTACCATCAAGTCCAACCCCTTGCTCAAAGCAGGAATCCAAGTCAGAGCATCCCTGACAGATGGCTGTCCAGCCTTGTCTTGAATGCCTCCAGTGTGGGAGAGCCCACTATCTCTCTAGGTCATTGGTTCCATTGTTGTATTGCTCTAACAGTCAGGAAGTTTTTCCTGATGTTCAGCCAGAATCTGGCTTCCTGTCACTTGAGCCCATGATTCCATGTCCTGCATTCTGGGATGATCAAGAGGAAATCCCGGCTTTCCTCTCTGTGACAGCCTTTCAAGTACTTGAAGAGCACTATCCTATCTCCCCTCAGTCTTCTCTTCTTAAGGCTAAACATGCCCAGTTCTTTCAGTCTCTCTTCATAGGGCTTTGTTTCCAGTCCCCTGATCATCTTCATTGCCCTCCTCTGAACCCTCTCCAGCTTGTCTGCATCCTTCTTAAAGTGCGGTGCCCAGAACTGGACACAGTACTCCAGATGAGGCCTAACCAGTGCTGAGTAGAGCGGAACTAGTACTTCCTGGGATTTGGAAGCTATGCTTCTGTGAATGCAGCCCAAAATAGCATTGGCCTTTTTTGCAGCCACATCACATTGTTGGCTCATATTCAGCTTGTGATCGACAACAATTCCAAGATCTTTCCCACTTGTAGTGTTGTTGAGCCACGTATCCCCCATCTTGTAACTGTGCATTTGGTTTCTTTTTCCTAGGTGCAGAACTTGGCATTGATCCCTATGAAATGTCATTCTGTTGTTTTCTGCCCAGCGCTCCAGTCTATCCAGATCACTTTGAATTTTGTTTCTGTCTTCCAAAGTATTAGCTATCCTGCCCAATTTTGTGTCATCTGCAAATCTGGTGAGCATTCCCTGCACCTCCTCCTCCAAGTCATTCATAAAAATGTTGAAGAGTACTGGGCCCAGGACTGAGCCCTGCAGTACTCTGCTCATTACCTCTCTCCAGTTTGAGAAGATCCCATTGATAAGCACTCTTTGAGTCCGATTCTGTAGCCAACTGTGGCTCCACTGGATCGTTGTTTCATCTAGCCCACTTTGAGCTAGTTTGCTCATCAGGATATCATGGGGCACTTTGCCGAAAGCTTTGCTGAAGTCAAGGTATATTATGTCCACAGCATTCCCACAGTCCACAAGGGAGGTTACTTGATCAAAAAAATAAGATCAGATTCGTCTGGCAGGATTTGTTCTTGACAAATCCATGTTGGCTTCGAGTAATCACTGCATTGTTTTCAAGGTGCTTACAGACTGATTGCTTTATCATCTGCTCCAGAATTTTCCCAGGGATTGATGTCAGACTGACTGGTCTGTAGTTCCCAAGTTCCACCTTTTTACCCTTTTTGAAGATAGGGACAACATTAGCCCTCCTCCAGTCATCTGGCACTTCTCCCGTCCTCCATGATTTCTCAAAGAGAATAGACAGTGGTTCTGAGAGTTCTTCTGCCAGTTCCTTTATGACTCTAGGATGCAGTTCATCTGGCCCTGGACATTTGAACTCATTCAAACTAATTAGGTGTTCCTTGACCATATGCCCATCGATCTCAAGCTGCAATCCTGCCCCTTCAGCCTGTACTTTGCCTTTGCCAGGGGGGTCATAGTCCCTCTTTTGGGAGAAGACTGAGCCAAAGTAGGAATTGAGCACTTCTGCCTTTTCTTTGTCATCCGTTATCATTTTGCCATCCTTATTTAATAGCTGAACCACCATTTCTTTCCTCTGCCTTTTAGTATGCATGTAGCTGAAGAAAGCCTTTTTGTTGTTTTTAGCATCCCTCACTAACCTGAGCTCGTTCTCAGCTTTAGCCTTCCTGACGCCACCCCTGCAATTCTGTGCTATCTGCCTGTACTCTTCCTTTGTTGCTTGGCCTTCTCTCCACTTCCTATATGCGTCCTTTTTTGTTTTCAGGTCCTCAGGTTTTCAGCTTTTTGTGAAGCCACATTGGCTTGTTCTATTGTCTTCCACCTTTTCTTCTTGTTGGAATTGTTTGTAATTGTGCCTTGAGAATTTCCTTTTTTAAAAGCTCTCACCCATCTTGGGCTCCTTTTCTCACTGGAGTCACTTGCCATGGGACCTTACTTATCATTGTTCTGAGTGTATTAAAATCAGCTAAAATCCAGGGTATGCATTTGGCTACATTCGGCTTTTGCTTCCTTTAGAACCAAGAACTCATGTATAACATGGTCGTTTTCCTCCAGAGTTCCTGTAACTGCTACTTTATTCACTGAGGCATCTCTGTTGGTTAGGATCAGGTCAAGGATAGCCAATCCTCTAGTTCCTTCCTCTACTTTCTGTAGGAGGAAGTTATCCGCCACACAAGTCAGGAATTTCCTGGAGGGGCCATGTTTTGCAGAATTTGTCTCCCAACAAATATTGGGGAAAGTGAAGTCCCCCATTACTACTACATCATGCTTCCTTGAAACATTGGCTATTTGCTTTTCAAAAGTTTCATTCTCATCTTCTCCGTGATTGGGTGGCCAGTAGTAGACTCGATGGGGCTACCAAGCTCATCCTCCTGTATTTCTGAGCAGAGATATGTATTTTTCACATATAGTGCAACCCCACCTCCCTTTCTGTTCCTTCTGTTCTTTTTGAATAAGTTATATCCTTCAATTGCTGTATTCCAGTCATGAGAGTCATCTCACCAAGTCTCAGTTATACCTATCAAGTCATAATTTCCCTCCTGTATTAAGAGTTCAAGTTCGTTCTGTTTGTTTCCCATACTCTAGGCATTAGTATATAGACATCAAAGACCATGTGCTTCATGGTCTGGCTTTCTTCCTACATGTGTCTGAAGACTATTATTGGGCACTATTAGAGCTGTTCTCTCTGTTGCCGTGCATGAGCCTTCATCCATTGTTACCCCCAACTTTACGTCTCCCTTCTCTGTAGCATTCAGTTTAAAGCCCTTCTGATGAAGTTCTTCATGCTGTGGCCAAACACATTCTTCCCATCCTTTGTGAGGTGCAACCCGTCCCTTGCACGGTCCATCTTCCAGGAAGTATAGCCCGTGGTCCCAGAATCCAAATCTCACTTGTCGGCACCACCTTCTTAGCCAGTCATTCACCAGGAGTATTTTTCTTTCCCTTTCTATCCCTCTTCTGGCTACTGGAAGGATGGATGAGAAAACTATCTGGCCCCAAAGTTCTTGAGTTTCCTTCCCAAAGCTTCAAAAGTCTGACGTGATTTCTTTGTAGCTCCACTTGGTGGTATCATTTGTTCCCACATGGATGAGAAGAAAGGGATACCTGTCAGTGGGCTTTATGAGTACAGGCAACTCTTCAGTCATGTCTCTAATCCATCCTCCTGGGAGACAGCATACCTGGCAAGTCCATGGGTCTTTGCGACATACCTGGGTTTCGATCCCACGCAGCAAGGAGTCTCCCACTACTACTACTCTTCTCTTCTTCTTGTTGTAGGCCTTGGTTTCATCACCTCTGCCCAACTGACGTTCAGCCTCTTGCTTGCTCAATTTATTTAATGTTATTTATGAAGAGTCAGTGTTAAATTTGCAGAAAGGGATACAAAATCATCATCATCATGGCATTTTTAGATTCCAGCATTTTTTTAAATGGTTAGCAGAACTCAGTTCTGCCAGAAAATATCAATAGGGCTGGATAATCCTGCATCTGAAAGGTTCTCATATTACATTGAACACACGGCTTCAGATTCAATCGATGTACAGTGTGCCAGCCTCGGGATCTTATTTTTTCCAATTCTTCTGGAATAACAGGGAGCGTATCTGTGAAAGACAGGGCCACAATCTTGCACAGAGGTAAACAGGATTAAACGTATCAATCTCAAGGCATTTACATGAGCTTAGCGTCATTCTAAAGTCTGGACCAGGATGCTATGAAGCAGAAGTGAGGAACCTCAGGCCAGCGGGCCAAATCTGGCTTGCCAATGGTTCCAATCTAGCTCTCTGGGGTTCCCCAGACAGTCCTGCCCCCTTTCCTCTGACCACCGGCCATTTGATGGTTTTCTGGTTTTTCTGGGGTTCTTTGCTCATTCTGAAAGGTCAAAATGCCTCTGATAAGGATTAGTTATGGGCAGTGAGAACTTTATGCTAAAATATGGTTTTGCATTTGGCCTCACCCCATCTTGCCTTCAGTTTCGCCCACCGCTGGAGTGCAGCCCTTGAGGCCTCCTCCCAAGTTGCATTAGCCCTTGGGCTGAAAGCAGTTCAACATTCTTCCTGTGTAGTGTGGAGCTTGTTAATAATCACATGTTAATAACCTTGGTAGATGTATTTTGCTCATTGTTGGCCAGTAAGCTGTCTGAGTAATTTCCCTATTGCATGCAGTTTGGCTTGCTTGCTCGAGTCATCCAAATCTATTTGCTCAGCAGGTAACTTTTTGCCATGCATCTTCTTTCTATTTGTGACATATGGTTGTCTGGATGCCATGGTTTGATTGGGGGGAGCCAGGCATCATCATCATCACACAAATTTATATTGCGCTCTATACCAGAGCGCATTCCATTTAACCCCCAAACATAACAACATAAGAAGAGCCCTGCTGGATCAGACCAAGGGTCTACCTAGTCCAGCATTCTGTTCACACAGTGGCCAGCCAGCTGTCAACTAGGAACCCATAAGCAGGGCATGAGTGCAACAGCACCCTCCCACCCATGTTCCCCAGCAACTGGTGTACATAGGCTCAGTGCCTCTGGTATTGGAGGTAGCACATAGCCATCAGGACTAGTAGCCATTGAACATACAACACAATAATAGAAACAAAGACAATAATTGCACATTAAATAAACCACTAATCAAAATTTTAACTACTTGCAACCAATCAATTAAAACAACCAACCAATTTGAAACCCAATTATAAACTGAATTGTTCCTCACTCCCGACACCAATGGCGATGACTCTGACCTGAACAAATAAATTTTTAAGCCTCATTTAAATTTGTCCAACTCTGGTTCCATACAGAGGTACAAAGGGAGAGAATTCCAAAATTGTGGGGCAAGATGAGAAAATGCCCGGAGCCTAGAGTTTGCCACTTTAGTCCAAGGAAACATCAAGAGTCCGGAATCTGCAGACTGAGTTCACATACATGTGGAAATAAAGGAACTGAGTTGAAAGTACTCAAATGCGTGGATATCCCGCCCTGTAAACATTTTCAGCAGTGCCCCCTCAAAGAATTCTAATTTTAAGCCATTGTTCATCTCATGTTGCTAAAACCACCACCAGTGGGAGTTTTTCTGGAAGGAGAAAGCAGTAGCAACCAGAGGACACAATAGCACCAAACAGTATTAGGGGAAAATGTGAATATTTGTACAACCTGCATGGGGGTTCCCTCAGAAAAAAAACATGTTTCTCACTGATGTTCACTAGTTTTTATTGAAGAAAATAAAAACTGGTGAATATTTGGCACAGACCTAGACTAGAATTCATCTGATGATGACCTTAAGATCATCGTCAGCGGCCCTTCTCCGTGAGCCCCTGCCAAAGGAAGTGAGGCGGGTGGCTACTAGGAGGAGGGCTTTTTCTGCTGTGGCACCCCGGCTCTGGAATGAGCTCCCTAGTGAGGTTCGCCTGGCGCCTACATTGTATTCCTTTCGGCGCCAGGTGAAGACCTTTTTATTTTCCCAGGCATTTTAGCATTTTAGCTTTCTAAATTTTTATCTTTGCTGTTTTAAATCTGTATTTTAAACTCCTGCACTGCTGCTAGGTTTTATTGTGGTTGTATTGTTATATTGTGGTTTTAATGTTCTATATATTTTAAATTGTTTTATTGTGTGTTGTTTGGTTTTAATTTTTGTGAACCACCCAGAGAGCTTCGGCTATTGGGCGGTATAGAAATGAAATGAATGAATAAATAAATAAATAAATAAATGATGTGAGGCAGGTAGGCAGAACTGTGCACAAATGAGCTCTTGAAATTCTCCACCCTATTTGTGGGCAGAGAAACTGGGGAGGAGGGGATTGTTGTTTCACTAAATGTTGCCAAAGGAGGATAAATTCTCCCACCAGTGTGTGTGTGGGGGGGGGGGGGGCTGGGGCTGGTGGTTCCAATGTTGGTGGAAAAATTTTGGAACTCAGTTTGGGGCTGAGTTCCAGGACCTTGGATAGCTCCTTTAGAGTATTGGCTGGTTCTGACTGAAACCCAGAATGGATTTATAGCCCTACCAAAATTGGAGCCACCAGCCTTCACTAGACTGGACAGCAACTTCAAACAGAGGACTGTCCTTCGGCAGCCCTTCAAACAGAGGATTGTTCTCTGCAAAGTAGGACACATGGCCACCCTGTACTTTGCTTCTGGAACTCTGTCCACATGGGGCTTGCTTCACATCTGCACTGATGACTTTTAGGCACCAGATAAAGACCTTTTTATTTCCCCAGGCATTTAAATGTCTGCTGCTGCTGCTTTTAAAAAAATGATTTAAATTTTTAAAAACATTTTTAGCACTGCCTTTTACTGTTGTAAATAGTTCTCTTGTGTGTTATGAATTATAAACCAGCCTAGAAATTTTGAATGGAAGGCAGATATAGTGATGTTTTAAATAAATACAGAAAGCAAAATTATAAAGCCTTGCAAACTGAACCCAAAAAAGGTAGGGAAAGAACGATATGATAAATAACATGTTAATAATTAGGGCTGCAGTGTTCAATCAACCAATCAGTGAATCAGTTAAAAATCTTTTGATCAATAAAAGGGTGTACTGATTAATCAGGTAGAAGATTTAAAAAAAGAGAGTACTTGGAGGTACACTGTCTCTGAACATGGAGGTTCTGAATAGCAATCATAGCTAATAGCCATTGATAGGACCATCTTCCATGACTGATATCCTAGACACCATTTTAGATTAGAGGGCATGGAGTCCTGTCGGCCTTTAGAGATGATGCAATTTACTGCAGCATCAGTGTTTGCAACCAAAGCAGGCAGCTCCTTACGAAAGCTTTTGCTGCAATAACTGAAATTTTCTTTCAGGTGCTACAGGTCTCTTTGAAAAATTTTATTCTTGACACCAAAAGCACCTTTGGGCATTGCTTGTACTATCTGCGCCATGTGTCATTGTGAGTTAGGTTTTGAAATTACTCATGCCCAACAACATATTTTCGTCTTCCTCCTCTGTTTTCTTCATAGAATCGTGGAATAGTAGGCTTGGAAGGGGCCTACGAGGACCGTCGATTCCTCAATGCAGGAATCCAAGTCAGAGCATCCCTGACAGGTGGCTGTTCGGCGGCTTCTTCTTCTTCTTCTTCTTCTTCTAGAATCATAGAATAGTATAGTAGGGTTGGAAGGGGCCTACAAGGCCATCTTGTAGAAGCATTCGGTGAAACTCCAAAGCTTGGTCCTAATAAAAGTACTACTCTAATGCTACCTGTGGCAGCCAGTGTGGGTTTTGTGTTTAAGCCTGATTCAAGAAAAGGTCAATGTAAACTTCTAATATAAAACGCCAGGCATTCAAAGTGATCAGTAATAGTCAGTCAGCCCGAATTCTACTGACTGTAGAGCAGCAGGGCCATCTAGTGGCCAGAGTGTTTATTACTACCCAAACGAAGCTTTTTTCTACTATACTGCATCTCATTATCTTAGAGGCGAAGGCTTGACCTGACTTTTCTGTTGTTCTGCTCTTCATTCATTCATAAGTCAACCCTATGAATGTTCACTCAGATGTAATCCAGTTGTGCTCAACAGGGGTTATTCCCAGGTAAGTGCATAGGACTGTAGCCTTAGATCTGTAGGTCATCCATCCACAAAGGCACAAGACAGGTGGCAATAAACCTTCAAATCAAACAAAAATGGATAAAGCATAAACCACTGCAGAACCTCAGCAGTCACCCTGCTGAACTGTCGTAGCCAAAAGCCATTCCAAACAAAGGGGTCTTGTGACATTTCCAAAAGATGTCCTCTAACTCAATCTTTGGCTTGCCTAGGGCTGGTGCCAAAGGTAGGCATGGTTGGACATCTGCCATGGGCCCACACCCAGGCAGGGGCCCACTGACAAGACCAGCTGTTATTGCTTCTCCTCCTCCTTATAATTGCTACTACTTGCTTGTTTGACAGGCAGAGAGCCAGTGAGTAAGCAGGCAGTGGCATCTCCTGCTCCTCCTTCTCACTACCATCACTGTTGTCTGGGCCGGAGCGGAGGCAGGTGAACAGGCAAAGGTGAAGAAGGGCAACTCCAGGGGGCTCTTGTCAATGAACCCCTGCTGGGGTGTGGGACCTCAGCAGATGCCCAACCATGCCTACCCTTGACGCTGGCCCTGTATATATAGACACACCTGCACCCACCTGTTCTGAAGAACCATACATTAGCCAACAGCTCATTAAGCACTTGTTGCATCACCACCAATTTTCACTTGCCTGTTCCCTTTTCAGCTTCACTAGAAATCAAACAGTATAAATGGGAACCGTTTCCCCAAGATATCCTCTTGAAATCAGGATGCAAAGGAACCCTAAGTTGTAAAAGTATTTTGCCTGATATATTTTGTGGAGTATAATAGATATTTTGTCCATGATTCTTATACTTTTTCAAACTACCTTTCTGTATTTCTGTCATTTCGAAGCCATTTGAAATTTGGCTGTGGAGTTCTGAATTACCTGATCTTGAAGTTCTGGAGTAGAACCCATGTCTTAGGAATCCTTCAATTCTGTACAGAATGCTGTGCGTGACCACTTTGCTGTAGCTTTCAGTTCCTCCTTTCCCCTCCTCCTTGTATTGCCAACATTCATTTGTGTACCTTGATAAAACACTGCAAAACAGCCATCCAGCTGTGATTGTATGTACAAGGGCATCAAGATTCCTTTTGTGTGGAGGTTTACCGATACACGTATGTCCCTGTATGCCTGGATAAAGCACTGCAAAAAAGCAAAGATGGATATGATTGTAGATATGCATATGCCTTAATAAAATTCCCTTCTGTGTGTTTTACCAGTGTATATGGAGAACATGTGTGCATAAGTAAAACACCGCACAAAAAAGCATCTCAATGCACTTTAAGCAATTGCATCAAGATTGCTTTTTTGCAGTGTTTTATTCAGGCATAAATGCTCAATGAGGTGATAGTTGAGGCAAACTGCAAATTTTTCAATTCCAAAATTACCTTTAAAAAATCCTCTTCTTAAGCCTGAATGTGGGAGGAGTGGGTATTTGTATTAGATAGATCAAGTGATATAAACCTTCTTTGTAAATGTGATAGTAAGGCCTAATATATGGAACAGGAGTAGGAGTCTAACAGTGCTATTCTTTACATATCTATTCAAAAGTAAGCCCCAATGAGTCAATGGGACTTACTCCCAGGCAAGTGAGTATAAGATCGCAGCTAAAATGCCCTTGTTTGCTAGCTCCTTTAAAATTGTTAAATATTTTTTAATATTGTTCTACAGAACAATATGAGGCAATAATCTTTTGATAGATATGGTTCCCCTTTGCAAGCAGGCAAAAACTAGATGACATAATAAAAGGGGGGTTTTCATCACACACCTTTGTATGTGATGTTTAGTTAGGCCCCATGTTGACAGAAGTTGAGAATCATAAAATAGTCATAGGATAGTAGGGTTGTAAGGGGCCTATAAGACCATTGAGTCCAGCCAATAGGAATGTTGTCCTTCCACTGGCACTAAAGGCATTTTTATTCAGTCCTTTGGCACATAAGCTGGTCTTCTGCTGAAGGGTTTTTTTAATTGGTTGGATGCTGTTTGTTTTTTATTGTTGTTTTATTGTTTTTAATGTATTTCTTTTTGCTCTGTTTTAATTAATATTTTGTTTTTAATCTGTATTTTATTATCAACCGTATTGAGCACCATATTTTTGGCAGAAAGGTGGTATATATATTAAATAATGAATAAACAACAAATAAACAACAGGGAAAAAATATCCAGGTGTTTTCTGCTTTAGCGATCTGTGAACAATGTCAGCTGGAAGGGTGTGTGTGTTCTGCCTCAATCTCTGCAGCAGCCCCCAGTTCTTCTATTTAAGGTGCAATCCAATGCACACTTAGACAGGAAAAAGTCCTACAACGCCCAGCATCGGAGTTGTAGGACATCTTTTCTGTTTAAACATGCATAGGATTGTACCCGTAGTCATCCAGACTAAACAACCCGTGCCTCATCTTCTAGCTCTGATAATTCAAACCCACAGAATGTGCCATTTGCCTTTAATGATGGTGGGAGGAAAGAGAGTGTTGGTGCTGTGAGTGTTGGTGATATCTGAATTTCATATTGGCCAGGGCCTGCCAGCATTACCATTAGGCAGAGTGAAACAGCCCCCTTTGGTGGCTATGCTGGAAGGCTGGAGGAGACACCTGTGTACTGTGCCACCTGCTCTCTACCTGCTAAGTTAGGCTGCTGCCTTCAGGTGTGGGGCAGATTTGTTCCACCATCAGTGCTGAAGACAGATTCATCTGCCCATCCTGCCAACATCTGCACTTTTTGTACATGCAATTGGAAGGGCACTCTGTTGCTCCTGCCCTGAGTTCTACCTTCTCCAGCTTCCCCATGATGAACCCGAGAAGAACCCCCCCTCAGGACATCTGGCTCCACTGGGTCAGTTGTCTTTACCGCATATTTTTGTGCATATTTTCCCAAATGCATGCATCAATTGTGCACGTTTTTGAAATGCATGCATACTCCCACTGATTACAGAATTTTGTGCATTTTTTTAAAAAAAAGTGTGCATTTTTTCATCCACATTTTTTCAAATGTGCTTACTAACTTACTTATTTATTTTATTTACAATATTTATATACCACTCCATATCTAGAACAGATTTTGGAGTGGTGAACACAAACGATAAAAAAGTAAAAGAATAAAAAGATTAAAACACCGCATTAAAATTATACTTGTTGAAAAACACAACGCCAATAGAAACCGTAACTGATCAATTAAGGAATGCCTACTGGAACACTGCTGTTTTCAGGAGATGCCGGTAACAGCACAGTGTTGGTGCCTGCCTGACCTCCAGGGGCAGGGAATTCCAAAGAAAGGGGGCCACCACGCTAAAGGCTCTTCCCCTGGTGGGCACCAATTGGGCCACAGGTCCATGTGGAACCACCCGGAGTTCAATATGTTGTTAAACTCATTTTGGGGGGTTCACAAATCACCTTGCAAGCTTGGAAATGCATGGGCCTTGATTGCAGATTGCATTCGAGTCCACGTTTGGCTCTGGGAGGTGCAAACTGGGTAAATTCTGGTCCGAAAACGAACTGAAATGAATTTCTTATACATCCCCACTGCATATTGCATTTTTTAATCTTAAAAGGATCTCTGTGCAACCAGCAGGGGGAGAGCTAAGCTCACAGAAATACCTCAGTGCATTGAAATGTTGGTGGTTACAATTGAGCTAGGTAAATTGGATTCCTTCAGTCAGAAGCTGATCATGAACAAAACCTGTCCTCTGAATCTTTCCAAAGGAGAAAGCACTGGGGTGCAACTCCATATCGCCCCAGTCTCCTGTCTTGGGTTGTGCTCAGTCTGTGATGGAATTTCAGTGATCTCAGACACATCAGTGTGACAGCCCGCCCCCTTTTCTCTTGTAGATTGTGTTTGGTGTTTGTGATGTGGTTGATATTGCCTGATGTACTTGGGGAGATGCTCCCTAAGTTCTTCGAGTTGCTGATGTGCTGCAGCAATACACGCCCATGTTTTGGCCTCAGGACCACAAAATCAGGTGCTGCATTCTGTTCTGAGGACCCCAATGCTGCTGATATTATGCTCATGCTCTCCATTTCCCCATCATGCTCTCCATTTCCCCATCATGCTCTCCATTTCCCCAAGCAGTGAGGGGTTCTGCACTGCTTGGGATTTGGTGTCCTTTGGATGAGAGAGCACTGGAAGTTTACAGTGCTTGCTGTGTCAAACCAATATTAGGTTTATTCACAAATATATGAGCAGGGCAAAAGTGCAGGCAAGGGGCCTATATACTCCTGTCAAGCGGCAGATCTGTTTCTCCACATCATATCCCCAGCAAGAGATACCTGCATCTCCAGGTGCACTCAGCTCACTGTTCTCTCTTTCTCTCTCTGGTAGGGGGCGTCTCCCCAGGTACGACAGGCGATATCAACCACACCAAAAACAATCTACAAAAGAAAAAGAGAGGTGGTGGTCACACTGATGCGGCTGAAATCACTGAAATTCCATCACAGACTGAGCACGACCCCAGACAGGAGACCGGGACGATATGGAGTTGCACCCCAGTGCTTTCTCCTTCGGGAAGATTCAGAGGACGGGTTTTGCCTATGCTCAGCTTCTGACTGAAGATTGATTAGCCTGACAGTCGCTACTATAACAACAAAAAGGAATCCACTTATTTATTGTATTTATATCCCACCTTTCTGCCAAAAAATGGCACTCAAGGTGGCTCACAATCAAAGCCAGACTTTCCCACCACTTATGAACCATTGCAGTCAAAAGAGAGCTGACCGGATGCACTTAGTCCTGAAAAGGACAGGGGTGGCTGCTTGTTAGCTCATCCCCTTGTCTGCCTTTATAACATGGATGGGGCAGAGGCCCAGGGGAATTGCCCATCCAGCCTGGCAGCTTAATCCCCTGCCACCACCTCCCCCTTGATCAGCAACTTCCCCCTGCCCAGCACTGAAAAAGGTTCCCTTTCTCAGCAGTTAGCGGGGTGGGTGGTGGGTGGTGGGTGGGAAGCACTTCTCTCCAACCAGCTGCTGATCAGAGATAAGAGTTTTTCCCTGCAGGGCCTGACATGGAAGCTGCTGAGTAATTCAGTCCTGCTTACTTCTGATCAGAGGCTTGTCCTGCTTACTTTTGAGTAGACATGATGCTCTTTCTTATTTCTGAGCAGACGTGCTTCCTCCTATAAATTAGTAACAATAGAATGGGAGGAGGTTTGGATTTTTCAGCCCTGCCCATTTTAGTTTTGGCCCTGCCCACCGCTAGAATGCAGCCCCCAAGAGCTTCTCCAAAATGGGGCTAAAAAAGCTTTCCCACTCCTGCTTTATAGTTTTGATTTGGCTATTGAGCACAAAAGTTCAGAGTCCTAGATTTTTTCCTCCCACCCGTGTTCTGCCTCTGCCTCCAGAGGTGGGTCGGTCCTCTGCTTTTGACATAGCAGTTCTCTATTACCAGCTGAGACCTTAATAAAATAAGCAAATAAACAAACAAATAAATACAAAATATATTCTGCATAATCACATGATAAAAATAGAGATAAACAAGAGATTTTCAGATATTCTAAATCAAAGAGACATCTCTGTTTTTTTAAAAAATCTTTTTTTTGTTTATTTATTTATTACATTTCTTACAAATTGATTATTTGAACCACTGGTCTGCAGATACTTTGACCGGCCAATCTAGGATGGATAACATGCATCCTAGATTGGATAACATGCATGGATAACATGCATGGGGGTCATGTCTGATCTTTTATACCCTCCTGACATGTTTCCTACTGCCAGTGAACTCATCGCTTTCCATGGCAGTTGAAAGGATCATATCAGGATATTTTTGGTAGGCGAGAAGGGGAGACTTCTGGAAGCACATGAGTGACACATGTTGCTGGCCTTTCTCTCTCTGTAGTCATCTCTTGCTTCTATGTTCTTCCAGAGGAGCATAAATCAGTTATGAGTGAACCACTGAAATCACAAAGGCACCTAAGAACCATTCCAGACTTTTGCTTTATCATACAAAAAATGCACAGGAGTTTAACTGAGTTTCCATGGAATATTCACAACATCTTTCCATAAGGAAGAGAGAGTGTGTGTGTGTGTGTGTGTGTGTGTGGATGTGGGTGTGGTATACTGCATTTTTTCCAATGCCCCAAACACAGTGTTTTGCTGCAGTTACTGGGTGTGTGTTCACACATGCATAATATGCAGGTCTAAGGGCTATGCAGTTGTGTGAATGTCACAGGCTCCTCTTAACGGAGAACCTCGACTATGGGGCAGCACAGAAATGTAAATATAATAATGATTTGGGCCTGTTCAGGTCTTCAGTGACTGAAGCAGAGAGTGTGTAGATCTCTGGGAGTCCCTAGTAAGCTTGCCAAATTTTGATTTTAAAAACAAAACACAAGCTTAACCCCCCTGGCTGGGGCCTCGAGATGAAGCCATGGCAAAATTTGGTGGGATCAGGGGTGGAGCCTGAATATATATGGCAGATGAAGGGTGGAGCCAGAATGGAACTTGGCAAGACAGGGGCAGAGCCAGTTCAGAACCTGTATTTTGCTGGATCTTCAGACCCAAGAACATCTACCTGATAGAACATGGCTTTACCAGTCAGGCAGTTGGCCTGTTGGCAGCCCTAGTCCCTCGCCTGTTTTGCCCTTCAGCTGTCCTTCTGTTCCTGTAGGCACCTCAGATGAAGCATTGCCTCCTGCATAGCAACATCCAGCATCCCTGTTCCAAATGTCCTCTTTCCATGAGCTGACACTGACAGAAAGTTCTCTCTCTGTGTGTATCCTTATCCATTTGCACCTTAGGTCAGTTTCTTGTTTTATAGCATCCAAAGAAAGGCTGCTTTGGAGAAATTTGGGAGATTATGTCTGCTGGGAACAGAGCAGTAAACAGAGGGAGGAGACTAACGGAGTCTTGGAGGCCTCCATATGCTAGAACAGATTATGCACGTCCTTAATCCATGGAGCTGGTGGTACCAGCAGTCCTCTAGCGCCTTACATAAACTATCTCTTATGCTTTCCAGCTCTCAGTTCATGTGACACTGATTGCAGGGGGTTGTGTGTCTTATGTGGGATTTGGAAGGGAGGGGGCATTGACCCTGGAACTGCCAGCAACAGCTTGTTTCTTCCTCCCTGCAGTCCTAGGGATGGTCCTAGATGCAACCCAAAACCATCTCAGCACCTGGTAGAACCTAATTTGAATGTCTGAGACCCCCTCCCATATTCCATATTGAGACTAATCAAATGCAGACTCCATGGCTTGAACGACAGCCACATTTTTCCTCCACCCACCTCTACTCTTTTGCTTTGTTTATCATCTTGCCTGATGAAGAGTCCTGGAGAAGTTGGAAGCTCGCATGTGCTGTTTTGCAACCTTGAGTTGGTCTAAGAAAGGTCTTGCGTTAATATGGGCTTTGACCCAAGTGAATGATCAGGAAGTGGGGTTTTGCATCCCTTTGCTTACCTCAACTGCTGTTTTAAATTACTTTCAGCTGCCTAAGGGCAACAATGGTTTTTGCAGGTGACTCACAGAAGAGCTGGGGGAGAAAGAGACAAGTGGGGTGGAAGGAGAGAGAGAGAGAAGGGGAAAATGTGGATTGGGATCCACTAGAGGGGGTTATAATCCACTTGGATCATAAATATGATTTGATTTCTTAACCTGAAAACATTGGACATAATCTGCCACATTCCTTCCCCATCGCCTCCCACACTTTTCCTCTTAAACATAGCTCAGTGGCAGAGCATATGCTTTGCATGCAGAAGATCCAGTGATGTAGCTAAAGCTGGAACATGGGGCTGAAGTCCAGGGTCCACCAGTGAACACCCAGAAAGTGGCAGGTGCCAAAGCAAACTTCATTTTATTCCTGCAGTCACGATGGTACTGTGATTTAAGTGAGCTTAAAATGCAAAACCGCACATAATATATATTCAGAACACACACACACACACACACATATATAATCAGGGTTGGCAAACAGGTTTGTTGTTATTTAAACATATCAGGAATGTAGACATAGTTTTAAAGCATGGGATGGCGGCTGGAGGGAATGGAAAGATAAAGTTTAATTGTATGCTTCACCATGGAAGTAATACACATGGCCATCGAAAGCCCCCCACCGTAAGACCATTAAGACCAGGATCTAAACATGCCTAGTGCATCACTGAGAAGGCCGGGTGCTGGCATTCCAAGGTTAAAGGATCTCAGTTTAATGCAGAGCTGGGAAAGACCTTGGAGTCCTGGGATACTGGTCTGTCTCTCTATATGGCAGCCTCCTATGTTCAAATACAGTAGATGGTCAGCAGGACTGGCACCACTATCTGGCATCTTTGGGCATTTGCCAGGGCCCCTAAACTATGACAGGGCCTACTATTGATGCCCTCTCCTACTTTTTTTTCCCCCTGGCCAGTACTCTGAGCAGTGTCAGGCAGCTGGGTAGGTCTATCTGCCATTTTAATCTCCCACGAGGCTGTTGATGTAGTGTTGCTGCGGGGCATTGTGGGAAGTTAAAATGGAACTCCTTGGCCACCCAGTGCTGCCACTGGCCACCACTGCTGCCAAGTAAGCCCTCCAGGGCCCACCGACAGCATGGCTTTGCCATGTTGGCTGGGCTGATGGAAGTTGATTTCTAACGTATCTGGAGGGTGCCAGGTTGCAGAAGTCTGCAATAAAACTTGCAAATTATTATTGTGAACATAGCAGATACCAAGCTACAGTTGGTGAACGCCATGTTTTTGTTTTTTTTATACTCAGTCAGATGGAACCCTCTCCCCAAATAACGCAATCCTTTTGGGAAAAATGAAATATAGTTTTTGAAATCATGGGTAGTGGGGACATCCCCGGTCCTGTGAATTCTGGACTCTTTATATTTCTGTCCTTTCTATCCCCACTTCCTTCTGGTCTTTGAGTGTTTTGGCCATCCTTTTTATTTTTATTCTCAAATGAAATCTATCTGCAACAACCAGGACTAGAAACTTACATTTTAAAGAAGAGGTGGCTTTTTCAGGATTGTAGCGAGACCCCTAGACCAGGGGTGGGGAACGTGTGGGCCTCCAGATGTTGTTAAACCACATTTCCCATCATCCCTGACCCATGCTGGCTGGGGCAGATGGGAGTTGGAGTCCTGGATCTCTACCCCAGTGTATATATGTTGCATCCTCCTGGCTTATGAAATAGTTAAGAAAAAAAAATGAAAGGAGATACATTCCCAGGAATAATGAGAAGGGGAAACTTTAAAAGATTAACTTGAAACAGTTTATTAAGAGTGCAACCTTATGCATGTTTACTCAGAAGTAATTCTCACTGTGTTAATGGGATGTATGCCCTACTACGGTCATTCCCAACCTGGTGCCTTCCAGATGTGTTAGACTATAAATCCCATCATCCCCAGCCAGCATGGGAGCCCAAGGATGCCAGTGTAGATACCAACCCTGGAGATAGTCATTCCTTTATGTTTTTCCTCCAGCATCTGGTAATCACAGAGGTACACTGCAATGGAATCTGGAAGCCCCATTCCTAGCTCTCCTAATAGTCATTGGTAGGAAATGTGTAATCCTTTTAAAAATCTTGTTTATGTTAGTGGCCACTGTAACATCCTGTAGCTGTGTATGGTGTGAAGAAGTGAACATTAGGCTGCTGATTCCAGATGCTGAGTGTCAGTGGTGTAATGGACTCAGGGCTCACAGGGGATGAAACACCCAGACTTTATGATTAGCAGGGATTTTATTTATTTAGGGACAGGGCCTTTTCAGTGGTGGCCTCCTGATTTTTGAAGCCTGCCTGGTGCCAACGCTGTCATCTTTTTGGCACCAGGTTAAGACTGTCCTCTACTTCCAGGCATTTAATGGCATATGATGGGGCATTTATGCCAGCTGTTTGAACAGGTCTAGTATTGTATTGAAATTGTTTTTAGCTATTTAAATTGTTCTTAAATGTTGCATATTTAAATTCTGATGCTGTGAATTTTATCTTTTTAATTCTTGTGACCCGCCCAGAGTGCTTCTGATATTTGGCAGTACAGAAATGTATTAAATTATTTTATTACATTTCTAAACCTCCCAATAGCCAAAACTCTCTGTGATGATGACATCATTCGCCACCCCCTTCAGTCTTCCCGCCTAACTTAGCTGCACTCCTCACAGTAACTGAAGAGTGGGGTGGAGGTGGAGGGGGGAGAAAAATGGATTTCCCCAGCAACAACATATAGTTGTGAGTTAGCCCTGTTGTAATGCAAAGTATTTTGGGGTGGTTTGGTCTTGACTGGGCAGTAAAGACCATTAACTTTACAAAAGACCTGCTCCTGGTGGGGATGAAAAGTGCTAGATCTGGTTTGTTGATATGGATCCACCCAGCTGTCTCTGTTTTTGGACTGTCCCCGCAGGCGTGGCTATGGGGACCATCATGATAAGTGCCTGCACTTCAACATTTACTATCACACCGTTGCTGATCGTATAGCATGACTATAGAAGGGCCAAATAGAAACTACAAGATCTGTGTCTTTGATTGAATTTTGAGTGGATGACAGATGCCCAGCTCACTTCAGCCTGGTAAGATGGGCAGTATTCCCTCGCGCACCCCCCAGCTGCCCATCTCACCAGGGGTGCACGAGGGAATACTGCCCATCTCACCAGCTGGGGGGTGCATGGGGGAACCCACAGAGGTCGTGTGACGCCAAATCCAAGATGAAATGACCCTCAGAGTCTTAAAACATCTTAATTCAACACTCCATGCAAAGCTCCTCAGAGGTTTCTTCTTGGTCGCAAATAGGTATTACTTTTGGGCAGTGTGGTTTTGCCTAGGGATCAGGCAGTAGCAACCAGGAAGGAAAAGACATGAGGGGAAAAGGCTGGGTTTTGTCTTTTTTACTGTTTTCAAAAGAAAAAAGCTGAAGGCAATGTGAACTTGTGCCCTGCAAGAACAGGGCGATATGCCCATGTCGGTGAATGTAGGCCATAACTATGTGGCTGTAACTCAGTGGTAGAGCACCAACCAGACTCCCTCCGGCTGTGTTTGACTACACACGGCTACACATCCCCAGCAAGAAGCCATGTTGGACTACAACTGGCTGCACTACAGCTATGCTGGCTGGGGATGATGGGAGTTGTGATCCAACTCTTATCATCTTCTGGGAACAATTTCCATACGCTGAGCTGTGTGCAGCACAGTTTTCTGGAACAGCAACTTAAGCCAGCCTCGAAAGCCTGCTCTCTGTCCTTGGAAGGCCTATCCATATTTTTCTCCCTCTCTCTCTCTCTCTCTCTCTCTCTCATAATACTAACCCAGTGGGCTCGTCCCATGAAGGTGATTGGCGGGAGATTCGGGCCAGATCAAAGGAAGGACTTCTTCACACAGCACATAGTTAAACTGTGGACTTCGCTACCACAAGATGTAGTGACGGCCACCAATTTGGATGGCTTGAAAAGGGGGTTAGACAAATTCCTGAAGAGAAGGCTATCAATGCCTACTAGTCCTGATGGCTCTGTGCTACCTCCAGTATCAGAGGCAGTATGCCTATGGACACCAGTTGCTGGGGAACGTGGGTGGGAAAGTGCTGTTGCATTCATGTCCTGCTTGTGGGTTCCCAGTCAACAGCTGGTTGGCCACTGTGTGAGCAGAATGCTGGACTAGATGAACCCTTGGTCTGATCCAGCAGGGCTCTTCTTACGTTCTTAGTTCTTACTAGGGATGTCAGAGAATTCCGCCATGGATCTCGGTGACGCCGAATGCCAGGGCATTCAGCCCCCCGAAATCCATGGCGGAACAAAGCCCCCGCCCCCCCCCACGAAAGGCGTGCAAAATGGAGCACTTACCTGCTGCCGTCCATGCTGACTTGCGAATGGCGGCCGTGCTGCGGCCGCCATTCGCTTCCTCATAATAGCTGTGATAGGCTACGTAAATAATTACGTAGCCTATCACGGCTAATGCAGGGATGCCATTTGCGTCCCTGCAGAGGCCGTGATAGTGAATACTTATGTAGCCTACCACAGCAAGCTAAAAAAACCCAACAGCGTACGCAAATGGCGGCTACGGCGGCCGCCATTTGCGTTCCCTTTTTTTCGCTGTTTTAGCCTATGTAAATATTTACGTAAGCTATTACAGTGAAAAAAAGGGGAACACAAATAGCGTAGTGGGCGCGATTTGCGTTCCTCCCCTCCCCCGCCGTAATAGCTTACATAAATATTTACGTAGGCTAAAACGGCGAAAAAAAGGGAACGCAAATGGCGGCTGCCATAGCCGCCATTTGCATATGCTGTTTTTTTTTTCCCCTGCAGGCTGCCCAGTGGCCGGATGTCTGGCTGCGGGTGGCCCCGGCCGGCGGCACTGTGGAATTTCCGCGGAGCGGAGCTGGCCGGATTAGGATTTCAGGGGGAGGTGCGGAGTGCCTCCCCCCCACCACGAATCACCCCATCGAAAAGGTAAGTGACTTTCATACATCCCTAGTTCTCACTAACATTAGATGACTAAGAGCTGTGTGTGGTTAGTCAACGGTGACCTAGAGGCATTGAGCACACCTTCCAATGGTGGGTTTTCTGCCTGTGTTGCACTGCTGATCTCTGCCACTTACAATTGGAGCTGTGCACAAACAGCATCTCAAAATTCTCCTATCTTAACTGTGGGCAAAGAAACTGGGTGGGAGGAGGGCATGATTTCACCAAAATTCTCCAGGGGGAGGAGAAATTCTCCAACAGTTTCTCAGGAGTGGAGCCCACCATCAGCAGTGGCTGTAACACATCATCTTCCCTTTTCCCTAAAGTGTTTGCATTAGTGTGTCCTGCCTCTGCAAGCGGCATCAATGGGAACTCCATCGGCAGAGTGTCTCCCATCTTGCATCCCCCACAGTGCCCCAGGCCTAGTGGTGTTCTGTGGTATGGGGGGGGGGGAGAGAGGGAGAGAATAGTTGCTGCCACAAGAAAAATTGGTGGAGAATATCTGGAGGAAATTCTGCCAACTAGTCTCCCTTTTTTATAGGGAAGGAGAAAAAGAAAAATCTCAGAAAAACATCTTTGGAGACATTTCTGTTCAGTTCTACTTAAAATAGGTTCTGGGGCTGCTATTTCGTAAGCTCCTGGGTTTGATACAGCATTAAACTAGAAATTCGGGAAGCTGCCGTGCCGATACCCTTTTACAGATGTGCATATAAGGAGGAGCTTGTTTGCCACCGAATTGGAATAGGGAGGCATATTAATTTCTTGACTATTTATGTTTTTAAAATGTGTATTCTCCCACTGCCTTTTCTTTCTGCCTTTGGATTTCCCCCCTAAAAAATGCAGTTGTGCCTTGTTCACATCTGGTGCTACTTGTGTGGGTGACTCCTGAGCGTTTGCGCAACCACGACTGACCATTGCTGCGCATGGGTCGGATGTTAGAACTTAGCTGCATTCCTTGGGATGGTGGAGTTGCAGTGAGCATCCTGGAGTGATTTGTTGGCCACATGTTGATGTTGCTTTGTTGCAAAGCTAGAGGGATGCGGTGCTGAGAACGGGATTGAGATGAGCAATAAATTCAGTGTGGGTTTAGTCAACGAAGGACAGGAGCTTTGACCCATGGAGATCTGGCCTTCCAACTTCCCAGTGCTCTGGGTGGCCTTGGGCAAGATTCATCCTTTCAGCCTCAGTTTGCCTGTCTGTAAAGTGGGGGCATGAATGACTAAACTGTACACTGCTCTTATGAGGAGGAAGAGAAATGGGACGATTACTGTAAAGCATCTGGAACACTTATAAAACTCTTGTAAGATAATAATAATAATAATAATAATAATAATAATAATAATAATTCTTGCTTTTGTTGTTGCTGTGCCGGCTGGGATGCCAATGTCTCAGGTGTGACGTTGTGCGTCTGACAGAGGGAATGACAGTTGCCCCTCCCCCTCACCACTTTTTGGGGAATTCTGCCCTATCTTTCTCTCTCCCTCCTCCTCTCCACAGAGCTGGCATTTCCCCTCCTTACCTATCGACCCCGGCGTTAGCTGGAGGCGAAACTCCCCCCGCTTGGCCCCTCCTTTTTCAATTTCCTAGAACCTCCAAGAACCCAACAGCCTGTGAAGCCAAAAAACGAAAAAGAAAGAAAAAAGTTTCCTGTCTTCACCTCTTCTCTGCCTTTCCAAAAAGCTGGAAGTCCAGCAGTGCCTGACAAGGTCCCCCCCAGCCCCCGACCCAGCTCTTGAATTCACTTTCCCCTGGGAACTCGTTTTAATTTCCAGATTCCTTTCTCCATCCCTCTGAACTCCTTGCTAGCATCGTTTAATTTTTGCCCCCTCTTTTCTACGTTCTCCCCCTCTTCCTGTCCTCGTCGTGTCCCCCAATTCTCGGGGAGGGGGTCCCCCTTCTTTTTTCTCCCTTCCCTGCTCCCTCTTCTCTTCTTCTACCTTCTTCTTTCGGGGGTTGGGGGGGGGAGCGCCAGCCCTGGCTGAAGGGGGCTCCCTTTGAAAGAGTGCAGAAAAGGGAGAGGAGAGCCAGGGTGGAGAAGAGCGAGCGAGCGAGCGAGCGAGCGAGGCAAATAACCCAGCAAGGCATGGCATAGCTTTCACCCTCACACATACACACACCTCCCTGTATGTGATTAAATGTCTTGAAATCTGCTTCTGATTTCCTCAGGGAGTTGACGTCCCCCCCCCCCCTTCTTTTCAACCCTTGGATTTATTGAAACCTTTTTACTCCATTTAAAGGCGGGCCGCCGGGGCTCAGTTTCTCCACTGTTGCATTTCTCTCTCTCTCTCTCTCCCCCCCCCCCCCCGCGCCGGTCCCTCCCAGAGAAGCAGCTCTTCATTGGGCAGTTCAGGGGAGAGAGAAAAGAGTGGAATAGCTCAGGGAACCCTGTGCGGCACTGAGATTCACTCTACGGGGTCGCAGCACCAACCACGTTTGACTTTTTGTGTGTGGAAGGGGGTGGTTCGCTTACTTCCCCTTCTGTTTAATTTTTATTTTTTTTGCAACCAGCTACACCAGCAGATTGCTCTCCCTCTCCCCCCCCCCACGCTCTCTCTCTCTCTCTCTCCCCCGCTCTCTCTTTCCCTCTGTCTGTCCAGAGTTGCAAAGTCTTATTTTCCTGTCTTTAGCCAAGGCGATTCGGGTGTCTGGAATTTACGCTCCTTTGACATCTCCCGGCTGGATCTCTGAAGTGGAACTTGTACCTGTTCTTCTTGTCGCAGTAAGTTGCCCCCCCTTCCTTGGTTCATCCCCACCGCCCCCCCTTGAATATTCAGTGTTTTATGGAGATGGGGAATCTTGTGCCACTCCCCCCCCCCCCACACACATTTTCTCTCCAACTCTTGACAGTATTTTTAAGCTTGTTTATATGGAAGCGGAAAAAGCACTCTCTCTTTTTATTTGCTTACTGCATGGATTAAGAATCTGCTTTTACGCACACCCTCTCTGCTAATTCTACGCTGTCCAAGTTAAATACTATTTAATAGGGTTGTGCGTGTGTGTGTTGCGTGTGTGCGTATGTGTGTGTTTTTAACCTTTCCTTTCCATCTTTTTTTTTTGGCTCTCTCTCTCTCCCCCCCCTTTCCTTTTTATTTCCTGTTTAATCCTTTCATAACTTCACCTTGGAATTTCAAGAAAGGGACGGAACTTTTTAAACACTTTCCATCTGATCAATCTTGTCCTTACTAACTCTTAAGGTTGCCTCCAGGGTGTGTGTGTGTGTGTGAGAGAGAGAGAGTTAGTATTATATAACAACTTGGCACCTTTAAGTACTTTGTCTTCTAAAATAACTGCTCTGCTGCTCAGTTTGATGGGCAATTTTTTTATATGAAAGAGCTAGGGCACTCAACATGGTTATAGCAACACCTTGGACTGCTTCTTCTGAAATGAAACTGGGCAGAAGAGGGAAGGAAGTGGCAATAAGAGGTGGGTGTGTTCAAAATAATGGATCCAGTGGGTGAAGGGGGTGTGTGCTAGGAGTCATGCTCTGCTTTCAACAGCTGCAAGTGGGCACAGGAGATGCTTGAGGTCTGAGACTGGCAGGGCGTAGTTTTCAGAATATGGACTTTAGAGACAAAATCCTGAGCGGAGGTCTTGAGGATGGTACATGTAGGCGCATGCACACCGTTTTGCACCTGCGTGGTCCATTTTTGATTGCACGTGTGGGATTTGTAGCAGGGATGCCAGATGTCTTTGAGAAGGTCATCCCTGACGTCACACTTCTGAAATAAAGGAACATGATGTCATCAATCCAGCGGGGGATGTCTCCTGTGCTTGCTCGCTCCACTGAGATGAATGGGGCTTGCATGAGAGCACAGGTGAATTTTTTTTGCGCAAGCACCATCCATTTCTTCCCTGGTGGATCTCTGCGCCAAAGAGGTGCCCCTTTGCTCCGAACAACAGCCATCCCCATTTTTCCAGTAGAATAGGTATTTCAACCCTATAGCATCCTTTCTTGTATGCTTGCTCTCGAGCACTATTTCTTTATCCAGAGCTCTGTGTGGAAATTTGCCTCTTTCCTGCCGACTGGGTGCATTGCAGAGCAACCTGGAGCAGCCCTCTTCCCCCAAAAATGTACATGCAGATCCTAATGTCTGGAACATGCTTCCTGGATTCCTTAATCATATTTTGACCAATGGCGACTGGGTTTGGTATCCTTCTTTCCTTCTTTCCCTGTGCTGCTTAACTCTTTTGAGCCTCTTCCTTTCCAGATGAAGCAAAGTACTGATTTAATAAGAGATTTCTAACATATATATTTTGATGTAAAATAAGGCATTTTCTGAAGACATAGTCCCTTTAAAAAAAGGGGAGAGAAGACCGTTCGCATATAAAGGCAAAACCTGCTTCCCTAAGCACAATTGCCTGAGAGTTAGGTCCCATAGAACACAGTGGGAGGTGACTTCTGCAAAAGATTGTGCTGTAAGGGTGTTCCACACACCCACTGATCTGTTTTGCTTAGCTGTCTTGAATATATATTCATTTTAAGGATTTGCGCAGTTCATAAGCCAATGCCATAAGATGGCATTGCCATCTAATAGATGCCATCTGAAAGGTAACAGCGTTCTGTGCACCTCGGTGTTCAGTCATGCCGGCCACATGACCACGGAAGCGCTGGCTCTTCAGCTTAGAAATGGAGATGAGCACCACACCCTAGAGTCGGACACGACTGGTTGGGGACACCTTTACCTTTTTATTATGGCATCTGGCAAGCTGTGTGTGACATCTATGTGAATGTGCTTTAAACAGAAAAAATGGTTCCTTGTAATATGGCAAAATGGATGTGTGTGCATTCATTGCACATGGGCATGTGTGTGTGATATGTGTGCATTTTTTCCTGCACACAAAAGTGATGTACTTGTGTAGGAGAACTGTCATGTGCGAATAGGCTCCTAGTTCTAACATTTCATTTCAACAGAAGTTTCTGAACTCTTTCCATCCAGCTGCGTGTCCTGCTCCTTCTTCCATAATTTTCATTTAATGGGTGTGCGCATAGTCAGCATTCTCAGTGGATAGATGTGTCTTGGCAACATTTGGGACCCACACACCTGATCCCTCTCTTATGTTTTTCCAGAAAGCACTAAGCACATACACCCAACAGGCCCAGCCCCAAACCCCTTTTTTGCTGTTGCCAGAAGCAGAGTAGCAAATGCTGCCTCTCACCCACTGAAGTCAAGGTGAAGGATACCTGGCAAGTTATTCTGGCACATGAGGAAGAAAATCCCACAAATGCTCCCCCCTCCATCCCTGGCAGTAAAAACACAAAACAACAAATTAAATAACTATTTGCTGCCCAGTCATGACACTTACAATCTGCTGCCGGAGGCAGCTGCCTCACTCTGTCTAACGGTAGGGCTGCCCTGATAGCCACCAACATTTTGCTGATGAAAACAGAGACATGCTTCTGGCAAACAGCTTGCTTCCCATACCAAGGATTATTGCTAGCTGAGCCTCCCTTTGCATTACACACTGCATTCACTCCACCTTCTGTATCCCGCATCCCTCTGCATAGTTATTCTGTCTGTCCTGTATGATTTTAAAAGAGAAGGTGGTTTTGAGGTTAAAGAGATGCTAGAAGAAATATTAATTGTCCCATGCTACAGTCTGCTTATTAGCAGCTGGAAATGAGCCTCCCCAGCACGTGAAATGGTGGGGTAGACAAGCGCCTTAATGTAGTCCAGTGTGCACATATTTCATTCACGTGCATTGCAGGCAAAATGCATGCACCAGCCAGCCCATTTTGAGATGTAACTTCTAGACATAAGAAGAGCCATGCTGGATCAAGACAAAAGGCCAAGCTAGTCCACCGTTTACAGGGTGGCCAAACAGATACCTATGGGAAGCCCACAAGCAGGACTTGAGTGCAATAGCACCCTCCCACCCATGTTCGCCAGAAACTGCATACTGCCCCTGATACTGGAGGTTGCATATAGCCATCAGGACTAGTAGCCATTGACAGCCATCTCCTCCCTGAATTTGTCTAACCTCCTTTTAAAGCCATCCAAGTTGGCTGCCATCACTACGTCTTGTGGTAGTGAAATCCATGGTTTAACTATGCGCTGTGTGAAGAAGTACTGCCTTTTATCTGTCCTGAATCCCCCACCACTCAGCTTCATTAGATGACTCCAGGTTTAGTATTATGAAAGCGGGAGAAAAAATGTCCCCCTGCCCACTTATTCCACACCATGTGCACTTATTCCACACTTATTCCATGTGCACTTATTCATGTCCCCCTTGCTCCAACTTACGCCCTTTAGCTTACTAAGTGAAAAAGCTGCAGCCATCACCTTTCCTCATAGGGGAGTTCCTCCACCCCATTATTCATTTTAGAACCCCCTTTCTTCTCCTTTTCCAGCTCTACAATAGCGTTTTTCAGCTCCACTGACAAGAACCATACCCGGGCTTCCAAGTGTGGTTGCAGGACCAATTTGTGTAAAGACATTATGATAGGAACAGTCTTATCCTTGATTCCCTTCCAGTTTTATTGGGGATTCTTGATTCTTGTTGGGGATTCTTGATTGGGGATTCTTGTTGGGGATTCTTGATTCCCTTCCAGTTTTATTGGGGATTCTTGATTCTTGTTGGGGATTCTTGATTTCCTTCCAGTCTTATTCTTGATTCCCTTCCAGATTTATTGGGGATTCTTGATTCTTGTTGGGGATTCTTGATTGGGGATTCTTGTTGGGGATTCTTGATTTCCTTCCAGTCTTATTCTTGATCCCCTTCCTAATGAATCCCCATCATGGAATTTGCCTCAGAGAAGTAGCTGACCCCCAAAGAATGACAAGGTTAGCAGATCACGCAAATGCAGTGCAAACAAGGCATTCATGGGAGGTAAAGGCAGGGACGTAAAAAGCTGCTTTATACCTGGATTCAGGCTATGGTCCATCAACCTCAGCACTGTTGACACTGACTGGTAATGCCTCCCCAGGGTTTTAAGAAGGAGCCTTTCCTGGAGGGGCTGGGAATAGAACCTGGGACTAGGGATGTGGGAGAAATCTGCAACACAACCAAATGAGTTTGGATTTTCATTAATCCGACCCGTGTATTCCACAGCAGACCGGCTTTTCCTCTGTCAGGCAGATTCCATGGCCTTGCGGGCCGATTTTCTAACTTTCCTGACTTTTGTGCAAATTTTGTTGTAGAAAAATACGCAAAATAAAAAGGCCAAAAAATGCACATTTCCTCCATAGGCTAAAGTGTGAAAATGCACATTTTGTGGGGAATCTGCACATTTTTGCATGTGCCCTGAAATCCACATGATCTGCCCAAGGACTTGGTGTATTTCATTCATTCATTCCACTTCTGTATCACCCAATAGCCAAAGCTCTCTGGGTGGTTTACAAAGATGAAAGCCTTACAAATACAATATACAAACATAATATCTAAACAACTATTTATATACAAAAATATAAACAATTTTAATGATAGACAAAAGAATTCCCAAGACCTGTTAAAAACCCCATCATAGGCTGTCAATTACCTGGGAGTAGAGGAAGGTCTTAACTGGCACCAAAAAGTTGACAATGTTGGTGCCAGGTCGACCTCACTGGGGAAAGCATTCCATAAGTGAGGGGCCACAACCGAGAAGGCCCTCTCCCTTGTCACCATCCTCCAAACCTCCCTCGGAAGAGGCACTTGGAGAATGGCCTCATGATGATTGTTGTGTATGGTATGGGTAGGTTCATACTGGGAGAAGGACTTCGTTTTACATTCTCATTAACAGAGACCCTCCTTGCAAAGTTTCATCCCTGTTTCCTTTCCCCTTCAGATTGTGCATCTTTCTACCAATATCTGTCAAGAACACAAAGATGTCTGGCTGTGTGCAGATCTGGCTCAGTTTAAGAGAAAAAGTCAAAGGCACAAACTCAGCCCCTAAAAAGGGGGCAGAACACGGTCCAGGGATTGTGGGAGGTGGAAACCCATACGTTCTGCACACACAGCAATAGAAGGAAAGCTTGCAGAGTTAGTAGAAGCTTGCTGGGTTGGGACAAGGAACAGCTAAGGACTGCTTAGGTTGGGGGTGTTGAATCTTAGGCCCGTGGGCCAATTCCAGCCCTGTTGGGATCCCAATCCAGCCCTCCAGAGTTTCCCAGATGGCCCCACACTCTTCACCTGGATCCACCCCTTCCCACGATGGCTGACCATTTGGTGGTTTTCCAGGTTTACTCCCAGGTTTTCCCCATTCTAAAAGGTTGAAATGCTTCTCCTGATAATTATTTACCTGCAGTAAGAGCTTCAAGCTAAAATTTGCTTGCATTTTTGGGTGCGTCCTTTTGGCCTTTGACCCGCCCCTTTGCCTTCAAACCCACCCACCACCTGAGAGCTTCTCCAGAATTGAACTTGGCCCGGAGCTGAAAGCTTCTCAACACCCCTAGCTCAGGTGGCAGTGTGCCAGTGCAGACACTAAGCAAGCAGCAAACACTTCACTTATCAAACACAAAGCAGCAAAGCGTCACTCAGCAAACACAAAGCAGTAAAGCTTCACTCAGCAAACACAAAGCAGGAAACACAAAGCAGCAAAGCTTCTAGTAAATTTACGCCTGAGATGTTGCATGAATGACCTCTTTACGGCCGCCATTTACACAGCACTACTTTTACAGAAAAACCCAAGCCACTTTTTTTTTTCAAAATGGCGGCTCAGTGAGGGGACAGGCGGCTGCTAGGCGCTCGAAGAGCACACGGTGCTTGGCAAACGGGCCTGGTAAGTGTACGGTGGTTTGGCAAGTGGGGTCCGGGAGACCGAGCGGGGGGCGGGGGTTCCACCAGACTCCATCCCCCTCTCAGGCTCCCACAACATCCCTACTTGAGACAGAACTGGAAATGGTCCTAGTCAGCAAGGTTTCATTTGAGCCAGGGTTCAGCCTTGGAGCATGTGAGGTTGGAAAGGCTTGTGAAGAAGTAATTGCAAACCTAGGGGGTTTCTGAGTGTGTGCTGAGTGCATTTCTCCCACCAAAGAACAACAGCAGACTAACCTTCAATGCACTTTGGATTATGGGCAGGCTTTCCAGATTAAAGAGTCTGGCAGCATCTTAGCTCAACCCATCCCATACAGCCAATCTTTTCACAAATCAACGATTTGGTTGTCAGCATAAAGCCGTGCAGCTCTGGAGGAGGGTCTCTTTAGAGCACCCTTCACCAACCTGTCACCCTCCAGATGTGTTGGACCATGATTCCCATCATTCCCAGCCACCAGAGCTGATGGTGGGGGAGGGTGGAAGTTGCAGTCTGTCAAATCTGGAGGGCACTAGGTTGGGAAGGCTGCTTTCGAGGGTGTTTCTCCAGTATATGCTAGATCAATTGGAAGCCCAGCTCCAGTTTCTGATACCCCTTTTTGTACCATCTAGCCTGATGATGAGTGCTGGAGAGCTCAAAAGGCTGCACACTTTTTTTGTGGCAACTCGGCTGGTCCTAACAAAGGCACTTCCTAACGGTAGATTTTGGATTTTTTCTCACCCCCCGCATGGACCTGCATGGCTGTCTTTTTTTTTTTTTTTTTACATGCATTAAAACAGGAACCCTCTTTGGAGTATTCCCTTTGCACGCCGATGGCCAGTAACAGCAGCAGTTTAACATCACCTCTCTTCTCCCTGTGTGAATGGCATTCATTGCATATCTGCAGACTTGTGTCAATCTGCTTCACAGCAGCAACCTGCTTGTCTCAGCTGGGAAGTGGCTCTCTCAGTTTTGCCAGGGCAAGCAGACAATGACTGGATTCTCACAACATGCTAACCCACACTCGGTGGTTGAGTGTGCATTGTTCGTTGAACTGTGGGTTAGCGTGTTGTCTGAACCCAGGATATTTTGTGCAAGGTGGCTTGTTAACCATGCAGTGTGGCTTATTTTTTCTTGAACAAGCTGTCTTGAGAGCCCATGGTTTGTTGTCGGGTTGTTCAGGGTGGTTAACACGCTAACAATGGTTCAACAAACAACCCACAGTTCAACAACCACCCACACTCAACCACTGAGTGTGGGTTAGCGTGTTGTGTGTACAGGCCCAATTAAGGGATGCAAAAAAAAAAAGGATTTTGAGGAGCGCATTAAGACCAATAATAATTTCCTTTTAAAAAACACATCAGGAGCAGGGAGGCAGTTGGACCGTTGGATGACAATAGAGTTAAAGAATTACTAAAGGAGGATAAGGAATTGGCATACAGAGATCAGCACAGGCCAGTGGAGGCTACTGGTTCTGATGTCAGTGGGGTGGTGAATCCACTCTGGGTTTCAGTCAGAACCAGTCTTTGCAAAGCAAAGCACCTTGGATAGCTCTGTTTTGACTGGTTCTGATGGAAACCCGGAGCGGATTCACTACTCCACTGACATCGGAGCTACCAGCTTCCACTGGCACAGACACTGAACCTGTTGAAAAGGTTGTTCCTGTTACCTTGAAGGCAGATTTGGGATCTGCAGTGTTGCTTTCATAAAACAGAGGGAGCCAGTGGGCTTTATGCTTATCAGCAGTGCAGAATGGCTTCAGGGAAAAACGGGTTCTGGGACTCAGAGTAATTTGGCAACCACATAATCTGACCTGGAAGCCCATCCTCTAATCCATGATGCTGTAGTTATATGGCGATGGGAGAAAGGCACTCTATACATGTTCAGAGATACTTTAGTCTTTAGTTGGACATCTGAAATGGGATCCAAGGGCTGAGCCCTGGAACAAATAAAAGTCACTGGTAATGAAAAGGGACTCATGTATGCACATAAAGCAAGGTGGCTGAGAACCTTGAGCAGGTGCAAGGTTTGTGGAAACATGCCTTGACCTGTGTAGGCCTTTGGGGGAAGACATCTTCAGGGTTTTATGGGTCAGTGGCCTCAGAAAATGGTTTTGAAGATTTTGAGAGGAAAGCAATATATCAGGAACTGATGGGACATTAAAGCTGCTAGAATCTCTCTCTCTCTCTCTCTCTGTGTGTGTGTGTGTGTGTGTGTGTGTGTGTGTGTGTGTTAAAAGTAGGGATGTCAGAGAATTCTGCCACGGATTCCAGTGAGGCCAGATTCTTTAGAATTCCACCCGGAATCCGTGGCGGAATGGCCTCCTGCCCCCCACCACCCCGCGGAATCCCACCAGGACGGAACTTACCTGGGGTGGATGCGGCGGCGGCGGTGGCTCTGGCGGCAGCGGCAGTGGCTCCACTTGGTCTCCCGGCCAGCCGCAGCTGTGGCCGCCATTTGCGTTCTTGCAGCTGTGATAGGCCACGTAAGTATTTACATAGCCTATCACGGCAAAGAGCTATGCCATTTATGTCCCTGCTCTTTGCTGTGATAGGCTACGTAAATACTTACGTAGCCTATCACGGCTGCTTGCAAGGACGCAAATGGTGGCCGCTATGACAGCCGCCATTTGCGGCCGCAGCAGCCTGGTCGCGACCGGAACTCTGGCTGCGGCCGGCCCCGTGGAGCCGCAGTGGAGTGGAGCCGGCCATGGAGGATTCCGGGGGGAGGGATGGAGTGACTCCACCCCACCGCGGATGCCCCGGCGTGGAGCCAGGTAAGGGATTTGTACATCCCTAGTTAAAAGCCAGCTCAGAAGACTTTGTGCCACATTCTATTCCAGTGTTGTCAGCAGTAGAGTTTGAGCAAGAAACATTATTCAAGAAAGCAATCTGACAGAAGGTAGAGGGAGGCAATGCAACTCTGGCGCATTGCCTCCCCTCAAAGTCAGCACCTAGACTGGGGAAACGAGGGGAGAGAGAGGTCATGATGTGTTTTCTATGCTGCACCTCCCTCAAGCCGAGTTGGCTTTGGGAAGGGGAGAGACAAGGTAGAACTCCTGCCCTGTAGGGACTGGCTTTGGAATAACGTAGGGGGATGAGGCAGTGCTCCGGAGATGCGTTTCCTCTCTGCTCAACCCATCCCATTGCAAATGCAGCTCCAGGCATTCCTCATCTGCTCTTGGGGCCTGAAGCTGAATGTTGCTTTGGGAGACCAGAGGTAGGTGGGAAAAGCCGGTCAAGTGGGAAATAGGGTGGCCAAGAGTCCTTCTTTGCAGAGGACAATCCTCTATTTGAAGAGCTGCCTGAGGACACCCCTCTATTTAAAGGCTTCCTCCTTTTGGAGGGGATGTCCAGTCCAAGTCTGGATGGAAGATAAAGGACCTTTATCTGTAGGGAGAGAGCAGGAGCCTTGAAGCATTTCAATGCCCTTCAGCATTTAGCACCCGGACAGCAGACTGAGCAGCAGCCAGGCACACAGGCTACGTCATCTCCGTCCCCCATATTATGGCGAGATGTCTTGTATTTCTGTTTAAAGAGCTGTACTATTTCTATGTCTGCATCTATAGATATCCATGAACATAGACACACTTTATGCAAGCCTGTGCTCTCTTTTGTCCTCTCACTGGGCAATGCGCAAAGGGCCACTCCAGTTGGGGAGTGAAGGTGGTGAGTAGGGGGCGCGTATGTCAGTGCTGGCATTGGTTGATCTACATTGTTGGGCACCTGTCAATTCTCCAGCTACAGCTGGGGGTCCCCGGGCAATCCTTGAGGTCCCCAGGCCCTGCTCTTCCTCCTCCTTGGCAGTGATAGGAATGGAGATGGATAGCTTCTGCTTCCCTCTCCTGCGGAGTGGATTGAGCACAGAGAAAGAGGGCAAGCAAAGGGCCATAACTCAGTAGCAGAATTAGGGATGTACGGATTTTGTGAAATCTGTTCCATCTGCCTCGTGTGCTCATGGGAAGAATGGGATTGTTTCCAGTTTCCTGAATTTGTGCAAGCAAATTTGGACTTGCAAAAATACACAAATCCCTCCCCTGCAATGCACTTTAAAAAAACAACAACGAATTCTTATTGAATTTCAGTAATATTAGCAAAATGCACATTTTCATGCTTTAGCCTATGGGGGGGAAATGCGCATTTCTGGCCAGTGTTTTTTTATTTTACTTATTTTTCTACGACTACATTTTCATAAATTCCAGAAAGTGTGAAAAGAAACACCCAGTCTGCAAGTCTACAGAATCTGTGCGACTCGGGAAAAGCCAGTCCGCTGCAGAATCTGTGGGTCAGATTCACAGAAATCCAAACTCCTTTGATTCCATTGCAGATTTCTCCGACATCCCTAAGCAGAATGCATGATTTGAATGCAAAAGGTCCCAAGTTCAATCCCTGGTGTCTCCAGTCAAGGCTAGGAAACATAGGAAGCTGCCTTGGTCCCACCTAGCCCAGTATTGTTGACACTGACTGGTAGCTAGTGGCTCTCCAGGCAGGGTTTCAGGAAAAAATTTTTTCCAGCCCTACTTGGAGATGCTGGGGATCAAACCTGGGACCTTCTGCCTGCAAAGCAGGGGCTCTACCCACTGAGCTATGGTCCCACCATACTCCTGTCCCAAACCTACAGAGCTGCTGCCAGTCAATGTAGTCACCACTGAACTAGATGGAGCAATGGTCTGTCTTGGGACATGGCAAATTCCTATATTCTTCAAGGAGAGGATCCCACTGTGGACATCCTGCCCAAGCTCTGCCCCCCCCCCCCGCCCCTTCTGGAGCTGGCAGTGGTGTATTCTGTGAATTTAGAGATTATGGAAGTTTTCCAGCATTGGACACTTTTCTTGCCCAAGATGATTAAAACATGCATGCTTTCTCCATAAATTATAGTCTAGATATTAGACTCTAGGCTGCCACTCAGCCACAATGTGAAGCTGAGTGCTCCAGCGCAGATGAAATCCATTGCTGACCACTGCGCTGCATCGTCTCCTTATACGCTGTCCGGTGTTGTGATTTCCAAATGACGTTTTGGTGTGTGTGTGTTTGAAACATTCAAAACATGGATTTCATCACTCGTCTCTGCAGTTTGCAAAAGAGCAACAAGGTCCTTTTAGAAACCAGATTGCTTCCTTCCAGGATGGGATAGGGCAAAAATGAACAGGAGCCCTGTTGTAGGAACAGACACACCGCCACACTGTGTGGGATCAGATCAGTGGCAATAAAGCTCTCTGCATACCAAGTGCTATTCTTAAGAACATGTGAGGCAGCCAAACAATGCAGCAGGAATGTGTGAAGGGGTTTAGGTTGGCTGGGCTGGGATTAAAGTCTTGTAAAGCAACACGTTGGATGCTATTAAACATTAAGAAAAGGGCTTATGGCTGTGGAAGCTGCTCTGTCCTAGATCTGTGTTTTCTTAATGGACCTCATCACCAGGTGTCTTGGTGGGATGCCGTTGGCCTGCTAGACAACCCCGTCCACAAACTGGTTGAACCACAGTGTTTAGAGTGAAGTTGTCTTTGAAAAGCCACATCCTGCATTCAGCCATTCCTTATCTGGGCTAATGCAGATGCTCAAGTAGGGATGCTGGAGAAATACATTTGGGGGTGGAGTTCGGTGAGTTTTCCTAGAGTCAGCTCCCCACCCCCGGACTTCATTTCAGTTTTTGCTGTGGTGCCTGACTTGATCTGCAGAGAGTTGGGCCAGTTTGCAGATTGTCCGGGAATTTTGCGCATTTTGTTTGTTTGGAAGGTTCTGCAACTTGTGCAAATTGCAGAACCTCCCCCCAAAATGCACAAAGAAGTTCCCGGAGTTTGGGGAACAGCCCACAGCTCAACTTGTAGATGCAAAGCAAGTTGTACATGTTGCAGAACTCCATTGAGCCAAAAAAGAGGGATTTCCCAGCGAGGGATCTCCCTATGCTCAAGAGAAGTTAAAGCCTCCCTGCTTATCTTCTCGCCTGCTGTCTCTGGGCCTATTTGTACAACTGCTTCCTAGGCTTAATTCTAGCCTTCCAAGGTTCTTAACTTTTAAACCACCAAAATGGTTCAGGGACTGGATATCTGAAGGACTATCTCCTCCTATACGAGCCTGTATTCTATGGGAGAAGCCATGTTCCGTGTCCCTCTAGTCTCTCTAGCAAGCTTTCTGAACCTGGTACTCTCTAGATGAGTTGCACTACAATTCCCAGCATCCTCCAGTCAGTCAGATTGGGGAAGGCTGCTCTGTAGGCTGGCCATTTCCCAACTGCCAAGCCAAGAAAATGCACTGCCCCCAAAGGAGGAGAGAGTTGCATAGCATTTGTGAATGCTAATTTTTATGTAAAAATAATAGCTGCAATTTACATAGAAAGACAATACATCCCACCTTAGTGGAGAAGACTGCGGCCCAGCAACCCATGTTCCTGCTCAGTCCACTGCCCAGATACTAACTGTGGATGGGCAGTTTCAAGACCCCTGGGCTCCCCGTCTTCTCAGAGTTCTTTAACTTTATAATAGACTTGGGTTGGGCATCTGTTTACATAGAGGACTATCCCCCATAAAGTGGACTGACTTGGGTTGGGCAGTCGTTTGCATAGAGGACTGTCCTCCATAAAGGACACATACCTGCCCTACTGTGGTGAGCTGAAATGCAGATCAGAGGTCTTACTGAGGTCGTCAAGTATTCTCAGTCATTGGTTTGAACTTTAATGTTGGATTTGACTAGCGCCGTTTTCTCCATAGCAGTTGCTCACTTTAACTTGTAGTTGAGGTGGCCACTTATGCATCACAAGAAAGAGAGAGAGCAAATGCCTCACCCCCAAAGAGGACAAAAGAGGGCACAGATTTGCATAAAGCTTGCATATGGTGATTGCTATGTATAGGTGCAAATCTAGAAAGTACTGATGTAGTTTAAGCCAGGGGCAGGGAATATGTGGCTCTCCAGATTTTTTTGGACTGCAACTCCCATCAGCCCTGGTCAGCATAGGCAAAAAGAAGGATGATGGGAATTGCAGTCCACCATCCTTGTGCCCATAACCAGCTGACCCGTATGCCTGATAACTGTAAATGGGCAACTTTGAGGCCCTTGCCTGCTCTCCCTTCTGATTGTTCTTGATCTTTAAAGGTGCAATCCTGTGCATGTTTAGACAGAAGAAGTCCTACGATTCCCAGCATTCCCCAGCCACCTTCAAAACAGAGGAATCTCCTCCATAAAAGAGGGAACCTGGCCACTCTACTTGTAAATATTCTTTACATTGCTGATGAATGTTGTGAAGCAACGCATTTCTAAAAATGAAAATTTCACCAGCAGGGAAAAGTGTTCGATTTCAGAATTTTTTTCTTGGAAAAATTTCCGTCCCACATCACTGACTCTGTGTAAACGTAGGTTTAGCCACATGGAGTGAAATGCAAGCTCTGGAAGTTACCAACCCCTTTTTTAAAAAATACTAAATTTAGGTGCCAGATCTCGTATTTCACACAAGCAGTCATCATCAAGGTGGAAAAGAATCATGACAGGGTGGCGGAAGGTGTCCAGGAGCCAGGACAGCTCCTGTGTCTGTTGTTGGCATTTGCTGTGAGGATGAGAAGCTTCAGTGTGATCTGATGTACTGCTCTGTAAAGCTTTTGGGAGGGCTGGATTTGGAGGTCTCTTAGAAGACAATAGCTTTTGTAATTAGCCTAACTCTTTCCTCGTGACTCTTCCAACAAATCAGTGCTTTACAGAACATAATGATTATTTCACGTATTCCAAATGTCCCCTTTTAACAGGATCAGAGCCTATTTTCTGGCCCCTAGCCTTGGTAAATTGCCTATTTGGAAAGGGGAAGGAACTTGTGGCCCTCTAGCCAGCATGGCCAGTGGTCAGGGATGATGGGAGCTGTAGTCCAACAACATCTAGAGGTCCACAGGTTCCCCACCCCTGGTTTTTTGAGGGATATTTTGTTAAACCATTGTTAGTGCAAGTGACTCATGTTGTCATCCTTTAGGGTTTGGCTACCACTGGGGAAGTCGGTAGTCCAATCCTATACATGTCTGTTCAGAAGTAAGCCCCATTGAGTTAAATGGAGTTCACTCCCAGGTAAGCATATTTGGACTGTGGCCTAAATCCCTCAGTGGGAGCCTGGGATGGCCTTGTAGGCCCCTTCCAACCCTACTATTCTACTATTCTATTCTATGATAGTCCAGGGGCCTTAGTGTTACCTATCAACAATTACCTCTGGACACAGACTGAGCTGGCAGACAGGTCACCTGGACACAGTCTTCCACATTATGGTGAGATGTACTGTATTTCTGTTTAAAATACAGTTATTATTTCTAAATGTGCATGTGCACATATGAATCAGCATATGCAAATATTATGCAAATCTCATGCTTCTGTAGGTAAATGGATGCATGTGAGTTCACTGAGGCACCATGCGGGATGTTGCCTCTCATTCATGCACTACAGCTGGTGAAGCATATTTTAAAGTTCTTTTGATGATACATATTGTAGGATAGCCTTCCCCAGCCTAGTGGACTTCAGATATTTTAGACAACCACTCCCATCATCTTTGACCATTGGTCTGGATGGCTGGGGCTTATGGGAGTTGCAGCCCCAAACATCTGGAACGCATGGGGTTGGGAAAGACTGTTGTAGGTAGGGATGTATGGATTTTGTTAAATCCGTTCCATCTGTGTTTCGTGGATTTACAGGCGTTTTTTGTTCCGCCTGTACACTGACAGAATGTGAACTTTTTTTATGGCTGCACAAGAATTTCATTCCTGCTTGCAAATGTTTATTTGTGTTAATGCACACTTGTGCAAGTGTGCATTTGTGCTGATGAACATTAGCAGAAGTGCGCATTTGCGCAAATCCCCCCCCCAAGTAAACAAATGGTCTGCAAGTCCATGGAATCCATGCAACTCAGGAAAACCTGGTCCACCGTGCAATCTTCAGTTCGGATTGATAGAAATCCGAACTCATTTGAAAATTCATTGCAGATTTCTCCAACATCCCTAGCTGTAGGACAATGATGTATTTTTAAAGGAAATCTTCGCCCAAAAGATCAGCCAGCTGATTGGCTTTTAAATCTTTGAAGGGCAGAATACTTTAATACAACATGCACCAGCAGAGAAGAACCGCTAAGAGGGTGGCCATGTATGTTCTACTTCACACAGAGGACAGTCTTCCACCTGAAGGGTTGTAAGTGGACAGCTGTCTATTTGAAGGCAACCTCTATTTGAAGGACTGTCCAGTCCATCCAGTTTAAAGATAAAGCACCTTAAACAGGGAGAGTCCAGGGGCCTTAATATTACCTATCAACAGTTAGCTCTGGACAGCGGACTGAGCTGACGCACAGGTCACCTGGTCACAGTCTTCCACATTATGGTGAGATGTATTGGATTTCCATTTAAAACACATTTACTATTTCTACATGTGCATCTGCACATAGGAATCCACATATGCAAATATTATGCAAATCCGTACCCTCTTTCATCTTATGTTTTTGGGTGATGCACTTCCTCTCTTTTTTGGTGATATGTAACCAGCTGCCCTAACCCTTTAACAATGTATAATAGCAAACAGGATAACGCTTGGGACGTGAAACTTGGTTTGAGAATAGGTACAGGGGTGTCACAAGCATGCTGCTATTTTCATTTGTGAAACGGTGGAGGAAGCATCCTTGACACTGTTTGGCCGATCAATTGATCAAGTGTTGTTGTGTGTTGCTGTTTTAGAAAAATATTTCTTGATGCTAACCAGCTTAATTCCCAAGCGCTCCAGCAAAACTGGATTGTGGATTGGGTGAATTGAATAAACAAACATTGGGAGGGAGGAGTGAATGCCATAAACCAGGCGACCAAGCAGAATGGCCTATGCGCTGCGGTGGGCCAGTATTGCAAAGGGCAGATAAATCATACCACTCGGCACCATATATGGAGGTGTTTTTGGTCTGGGATACTGGTGAGCAAAACCTGAGTCAGTAGACCCCAGATTGATGACAGCTTTTGTGGTTTGTGTAGGATGAGCGCTGTATGTGCTTATGGGTTTGTTTGTGCCTGCATAATGCTCCTGCGGAAACAGAGAGAGCCAAGGATCGTGAGCTGCGTTTCAGTTGGGGGAGTTCTCCTGTACAAACAACATGGAAATGAGCAAGAGCTCTGCCACATCATGGCTTCAAGGAAGAAAAAGTTGCTCCTAACAGGATAAAGTGGAGAATGGCGAGAGGCCTTGTCTCATCAACAGAGTCCTTTCTGACGCATCTCTTCTTAACGCCTTTGTGTTCATTCTGGTTTCTTTCCATTGTGTTTCGTAACCTAAGAAATCCGGCCTCTTTTTCAGAAGATGCTAATTTCCCCCTTTGCATTGGGGGAGGGGAGTGTCTGATGTTAATTTAAGTCAGGTTCTAAGACAATAGGGTTAAGCTCTGATTGATGTTACACCAGTACCATAGACTGATTTAAAAAAAAAAAAAAAAGCTTGAGCAAAGATTTGGTGATGGTTGGCTGCAGCTGAAGCAACATCCTATACTCTGCAAGGGTGGCTGGGTACAACTTGTATCCTGTCATTATTAGAAATTGGCCAGTGTTCCCTTTTGTACAGCCTTGGATCCAGCTCTGTCACCAGGCACTGTGTATATCCTCTGTGCAATTGCTACCCAACTGCTCCAGGAGGAAATAGCATGGGCATTTGACAGGCAGTATGGTGTAGTGGCTAGAATTTCAGACTAAGGGCCAAAACAGACATTATTTTAAATGTGTGTCTAGCAGCTACATCTTTTATTTTTTTTTTCATTTTTACTCTAGAGGAGATGCAGAGGACCTGATCCAGGTTTGGATGGTAGCTGCAGGGGGTAAAGGGCTTTTAAAGGGCTGGATCAACCCCCTGCACCTACTATAAAGAATACGCAACTGCCAGATTCACACTGCAAGTAATGTATATTTTGGCCCTAAGACCAGGGATATCTGTGTTCAAATCCTCACTCAGCCATGAAGTTCACTAGATGACCCTAGGTCAGTTGCTGTCTCTCAGCCCAACCTACCTCACAAGGTAAAGATTAAAATAAAAGCAGGGGCAGAGAACTATGTAATCTACCCTGAATTCCTTGGAAGGAGAGTGGGATATAAATATGAGCAATCATCATAATTTATGAAATTGGAGGTGCCTGTAAGTTACATCCTTTGAGCCAGAAGTCTTGCCCTCCCCCACAATGTGTGTGGGCTGGTTGTAAAGGAAATGCACTCTGTGCATGCTCAGACATGCTATTTCTCATTGCTGTACATATTCCCTTTGCTGAACTATAGCATTGTAAACATCAGATCCATCAATTCTTGCCTGAAGGCAGAAGAAACTGAGTTTCAGAGTCATTAGGCATGGCTGGACTTGAATTACAGGCCTTTGGAGAGACAGGTTGGAGCCATTGCATGTTCTCAGAAAGCCACTGGCCTTCTTGAGCCCAAGTAACTTTATGGGCTCTTTGTCTCACTCCACCCCTCTGAGCTGCAATTTGCCTCTGCCCTGCCCTGTCTCTATGGCTGGGTTCACACAATGTGACACACCAGGGTACAGGTCGAGTATGGGTTGTTGTTGAATCATGATGACTTGTGGGTTATTGTGTTGTGTGAACCAAGCTGTGCTAACAAACCATGGTTTGTTAAGCACAAACAACCCAAGGTTCACAACTCAACAACAAATATGGTTTCTCTTTGTGAGTTGTTTGTGGTTAATAAACCATGATTTGTTAGTGTGGCTGCATTCACACAGCACAACAACCCATGATTCAACAACAGCCCACAATTCAATGTCATATTCCACCCATACTCAACCTGTACTCTGTCTTGTTGTGTTGTGTGAACCTAGCCTATATAACTCTCCTTCCTATCGTCAGGCTGTGTCTGTGCTACAGAGGACTTCTCTGTCCATTTCACAGCTTCTGTGCCTCACCTAGGGATGGAGGAAATGCTTTTAAATGTGATTTTTCCTAATTCCACACATTTGAACCAAGCCACAAACCAAAACTCGGTTATCCTTTGAAATTTGCACTTCTCCAAATGTTGCAATGGAGAAACGTATACAGAAATGCATACAAAAATGTGCATATTAGATGAAAGTGCACACAAAAATGCATGTAATAGTGAAAGGAACATTCAAAACAATATTACAGTAGGAAAACAGTTTGCAACAAATGTGTACCTTAGGCAAAATTGTGTGCACAAATGTATGTATTAGGAGAAATGCACACAAAAATGCATACGGATTTTCATGCATGCAACTGTAAAAAATAAATAAATCGTAAAGTTTGGGATGAACTGAATTTAAGATTGGGAAAATTCTCAGAGTTTGGGACAACTTGAACTTAAGACTGGAAAAATGAGAAACGGAGAGAAATTGAAAGTGACAGATACATTTGTACAGAGGTTCACCCTTTCTCTGCCTGTTCCTATATCCCTTTCCAGAACCTGCAAGCCTTTTCCCCTGCTTTCCTGGCCCTGCCTGTTCTGCTGCCTGCTCTGTCCTGCCTCCACACTTGCCATATCAGTCTGGACTGGAGTTTATTACAGCGGGTGTCTCTGACCACCAATTCTGCCTCGCCCTCCACAGCTTGACAGTGTATTGTAATGCCCCTTCGATGTAGGCTGACCATATTTCCTTCAGACAAAAACGGGATATTGGGATGACAAAAATGGGACGGGGTTATGTAATATTCCGTATTCATGAAAAAGGAAGATGATAACAAAAGTTTTATTGCATGAACATATTGAGCTAACAATTATATTCTTCAGTGACATACCTCATACAAAAATTTAGGTAGACGTAGAGGAAGTCTCTATTTCACTCAGGGATGGCGGAGAATTTCTCCACGAATCTTCGGGAGGCCGAGTGCCGACGCATTCGGCCCCCCAAAAGTGTTGGGGAAATTCTCCGCTGGCCCCCCGCCCCCCCGGATGGGACTTACCTTCGGCGAATGTCCCTCTCGGCGGCAGGTCCCGGAGGCGGTTCGGCGGCGGTTCAGCGGGGGCGGGGGCGGCGGCCGGTCTCCTGACCGGCTGCTGCCGCCGCCATTACAAAATAAAAAAGTACAGTAAAAAAAAAAACACCACACACCTGTGATAGGCTACGTGACGATTTACGTAGCCTATCACGGCTAGATTTCCAAAGTCAGCCGTAATAGGCTACATAAATCGTCACGGAGCCTATCACGGGTGACTTTGGGAAAAAAAAAAGCACGTACGCAAATGGCGGCGCCCCATGGGCGCCGCCATTTGTGTTCCTTATTTGGACAGGGGTAGTCTATGTAAAGATTTACGTAGACTACGGCGAAAATAAGGGAACGCTATTTGCGTTGCCCTTATTTTCGCCGTAGTCTATGTAAATCTTTACGTAGACTAGATGTGCCAAAATAAGGAACGCAAATGGCAGCGCCCATGGGGCGCCACAATTTGCGTACGCGCTTTTTTCCCCCCCCCCCAAAGTCACCCGTGATAGGCTATGTGACGATTTACGTAGCCTATCACGGCTGACTTTGGAAATCTAGCCATGATAGGCTATGCAAATCGTTACGTAGCCTATCACGGGTGTGTGTGTGTGTGGTTTTTTAAAAACTTTTTTTTTCATGGCCGGGGAGACTGAATTTCACTGGCGAGGGATGGGGCGCCTCCCCCCCGGCCTGAATTTCGGCCGGGTGAGGCGGGGCGCCTCCCCCCCTCGCCTGAACTTTGGGGGGAGAACCGAAGCGCCTCCCCCCCACCGCGAAGCAAGCTGCGGGACAAGGTAAGTCCCTTTCGTCCATCCCTAATTTCACTGAGAGTTCCGCTGTAATAAAAAAATAGCTAACAGCCTGTTGAGTCTGAAAAGTCCAAATCAAACTGAACGTAGGGCAGAAAGAATCTCTATGGGCGGAATGATGGTAGAAATAGCAGTAAGACTCACCCTCCTGGCTCCCACATGCTGAATGGGGCTCAGTGGCTGCCTCTTGAATTCCCCGCCACTGCAGACAACCCAGGGGGCGGCATCTGATCGTTGCGAGCTCAAGAAGCCTGGCCCCGACTGGACAAAGGAAATGGAACTTCCTCTTTCGTCGCACTAGTAGTTTTACTGCACGCATTGATTAGCATAGAGCCTTCTGATGAACGCGTTCAGTTTTTTTTTTCAAAAAATGAAAAACGGGACAAAATTGACATTTATTAAAATGATGGGACGGTCGGGAAATATGAAAAAAACGGCACCGTCCCGTTTAAAACGGTACGTATGGTCAACCTACTTTGATGGGCTGTGAAGTCACAGTTGGCCAGAAGTAGAATGATCCCCAGGGAAATGTTCCCGTCGCTGTGTGCCTTCGTTGTCCTCCTCCACGCACTGTATTTATTTTGCGCTTGTAATGCATTTGGTGCATCCACCAGCGCACTGGAAACAGTCTGGGTACAATTGGGGATGGATGTGGTGCTGTCGGGCACGTACCGAGCCGCTGCTGCCTACCCGCCCCATTCAGCTTCCCTGGATGAGCTGCCACACAGTCCATTGATGCCTGTAATGGGCCATTTACGCCTGTAAAGGTAAAGGTAAAGGTAAAGGTGTCCCCAGCCAGTCGTGTCCGACTCTAGTGGGTGGTGCTCATCTCCATTTCTAAGCCGAAGAGCCAGCGCTGTCCGAAGATGCTTCCGTGGTCGTGTGGCCGGCATGACTGAACACTGAGGTGTACGGAACGCTGTTACCTTTCCCGCCAAAGCGGCACCTATTTATCTACTTGCAATTTCTTGCTTTCGAACTGCTAGGTTGGCAGGAGCTGGGACTGAAGACGGGAGCTCACTCCGTCACGCGGCACTCGGGTCTCGAGCTGCTGTCCTGCTGACCTTCCGGTCTGCAGTTCAGCGTCTTAACCACTAAGCCACCGTGGCCCCTATTTACACCTGTAACGTTGCATAAATGGCCCCTTTATGGCTACCATTTACAGAACATTACATTTACTGGAAAACCCGACCCCCCATTTTCTTGCGAAAGGAGTTGGACAGCTGCTGGGCGCTCATGGACCTCACGGTGGCTTGGTGAGTGGGGTCTGTTAAGTGTGGCAACTCCGTGAATGAGGGCCGGGAGGCTGAGCAGGGGGGAGTCCACTGGGCTCCACCCCCCTCTTGGACTCCCGTGGCATCCCTAGGTACAATCCAGCCCAGGGAATCAGTGGACCTAAGCGTACCTAACTGCATGTTTTGGATAGTGACCCCTGGTCTGCATGACTCCTTTGACCAGGCTCATGTGTGCACCCCTGCGTTTCTGCTCAGCTTTTGCTCCTAGGCTTTGAGCCTCTGGTAGGTGTGGTTTTAGTTGTCTCTGGTGCTGCCTTCACGCCAACAGTGGTGCAGTTAGGTAGTTTTAGACTTCGGACTGGATGGTCTTATGGGAGCATCCCCTGAGCATGTGCAGCTTTGTATTTTAAACTCACTTAAGTCATTGCACCGTCATGACTACAGGAATAAAAAAGGAGTTTGCATCTGCACCTGCTACTTCCTGGGTTTCATTCTGGGGGGCCTTGCAGGGCCCTGGACTTTGCCCCCAAGGAGCAGCCATGGCCCCACCATCGCACACAAATATGCCTTATGCACCTAGCCCATCCTTCCCCAACCTGTTTCCCTCTGGACGATTTGGACTTCAACCTCATCAGCCCAAGCCAACATGGCCGATGGTCAGGAATGCTGGGAGCTATATTCCAAAACCATCTGGAGGGACCCAGGCCGGGGAAAGCTGATCTAGCCTGATATTGCCTCCTCTGATGCCATCAGATTTCCATCATCTCAGGCAGGGATATTTCCAAGAGTGTTGTTGTTCAGTTGTTCAGTCGTGTCTGACTCTTCGTGACCCCATGGACCATAGCACGCCAGGCCTTCCTGTCCTGCGCTCTCTCCCGGAGCGTGCTCAAGTCCATATTCATTGCATCGGTAATGCTATCTAGCCATCTCATCCTCTGCCATCCCCTTCTCCTTTTGCCTTCAGTCTTTCCCAGCATCAGGGTCTTTTCCAGAGAGTTTTCTCTTCGCATTAGGTGGCCAAAATCCAATGATCACTCAGGGTTGATTTCCTTTAGGATGGACTGATTTGACCTCCTTGCAGTCCAGGGGACTCGTAAGAGTCTTCTCCAGCACCACAGTTCGAAGGCATCAATTCTTCAGTGCTCAGCCTTCCTTATAGTCCAGCCCTCACAGCCATACGTTACTACTGGGAAAACCATAGCTTTGATTAGACGGACCTTTGTCAGCAAGGTGATGTCTCTGCTTCTGACTATGCTGTCTAGGTCAGCTGTCTTTCCTCCCAAGGAGCAAGCGTCTTTTAATTTCATGGCTACAGTCACCGTCTGCGGTGATCTTGGAGCCCAAGAAAATAAAATCTGTCACTGCTTCCATTTCTTCCCCTTCTATATGCCAGGAAGTGATGGGGCCAGATGCCATGATCTTCGTTTTTTTAATGTTGAGTTTCAAACCAGCTTTTGCACTCTCCTCTTTCACCCTCAACAAGAGGCTCTTTAGATCCTCTTCGCTTACTGCCATTAGGGTGGTATCATCTGTGTATCTGAGGTTGTAGGTAATTCTCCCGGCAATCTTAATTCCGACCTCTGATTCATCCAACCCGGTGTTTCTCATGATGTACTCTGCATATAATATAAGTTAAATAAGCAGGGTGACAATATGCAGCCATGTCGTACTCCTTTCCCAATTTTGAACCAATCGGTTGTTCCATGTCTGGTTCTTACTGTTGCTTCTTGACCCTCATACAGGTTTCTCAGGAGACAGGTAAGTTGGTCTGGTACCCCCATCTCTTTCAGAATTTGGCACATTTTGTTGTGATCCACACAATCAAAGGTTTTAGCGTCGTCAATGAAGCAGAAATATACATTTTTCTGGAATTCTCTTGCTTTCTCCATGATCCAGTGAAAGTTGGCGATTTGATCTCTAGTTCCTCTGCCTCTTCGAAACCCAGCTTGTACTTCCGGTAGTTCCGGTTCGCATACTGCTGAAGCCTAGCTTGTAGGATTTTGAGCATCACTTTGCTGGCATGTGAAATGAGCGCAATTGTACGGTAGTTTGAACACTCTTTGGCATTGCCCTTCTTTGGAATTGGAATGTATTTCCAAGAGTACCTGTGATTAATTTCATTAGAGAAGCCAGAGACTGAACCTAGGACCCTCTGCTTGGCAAAGCGACTGAGCTTTGCCCTCTCTGGGCCTGTTCCTCCTGCTTGTTGTCTGGATTTCTCTGCCACTTTGCTTTTAGACATATTTTTCCCTATGTGTGTGTCTGTGTTTTTACCCCAGTGACACATGGATTGATTTATCCATGTCCGGAGCTGATTTTTGGTCTTGGCGCATTCCGCTTGTTGGATGAAGGCAGAAACACATTCCATAGCTGGTGCTGGGATTGCCATGTCAAGGAGCCAGAGTTGAGCTAGGGTCTCTGCAGAGAAATAGGAAGTGGCTGCTGCTGGAATGGGCCAGAGTTCTACGGGGGGCGGGGGGAGAAAGAGCGCATCATGCCCTGCTTGTGACCTCCTGTACACAGCTGGTTGGACACTGTGGGAACAGAAGGCTGGACTAGATGAACTCTTAGTCTGATCCAGCAGGACTCTCCTGAAGTTCTTACATTCATAACTCCTCTTATACTTTTAATTTTTCTTATTTGCTGCATTTTCATCCCACTTTCCAGACAATTATTGTCTCCCAAAGCTGCTCACATCACTAAAAGAGAGAGAGATTGAGGCCCTGCCATCAGGCATACAAATTAAAATGACAGACCACACAAGGGAAGGGGAGTGGAAGGAAAAGGAAGAGGATGGAGATCAGTTCTTCGAGGCCATAACAAGATGGTAAGCTATAAGCAGGCATTTAAATGCCCTTCAGGCCAGAGCAATCTTCCCTGGCTGGCGTTCTTGCTGGAATGGCAATTGGTGGCTCTTGGTCATTTGGTCGATGGACTGGGCCAGCCAGACTGTTCTTCCCCCTCGCTTCTGCAGTCCCAGGCAGTTGGAGCTGAGTTTTCTTTCTGGCCAGGAGGGGGAAGCGAGCTCCCTGCAACGGCTCCTTCCCTTTCCGATGGATGGGCCCGCTTGGTCTCCCCCTTGGCATAATGTTATTCCTGGAAAGCAGGGGGCACAGTCTCCCACTCATCCTAGCTAGGTCCCCTGGCTAATGGCAGAAGCCAGAGCGTGCTTCCCTTCTTTAGCATAGCCACTTTGCTGCCCGACTTCAGTTCCGACGGAAACCTGGAGCAGATTCAGTGCCCCACTGACATCGGAGCCACCAGCCTCCGCTGGAAGGCACCTCCTCCCCATTCTACATACATACAGAAGCTGAGCAGACGGCAGTGGGTGAATGTGGCATGAGCACTGGTGTACGGATGGACAAATTGGTCACTTCTGCTTTCTCCCACATTGAACTTCTTAAAATCCCAAATTCTTTCTCTCCCAAGTATGAACTTTGCAAATGTGGGTCAATTCTGATCAAAAACGAACCGAAATGAAATTCTCACTCCACTGCACTGCCCAAATTCAATTGGTATAGCTATCCTCAGCATGGAGAGGACCACGCTATACCTGCCTTCTTATAGCTGTGAAAGATGAAGAGCCCGTCAGTGGTTGGAACCCTAATTCAGCTCCACAAAGATGGCTGAATACACAGGGATTCAAAGCCAGTTTTTAAGAGCGAAGCACTCCAAGCTCTGAGCCTGGATGGACGAATCTGTCGATTTCTGTTTCTCCCACAATTTTTTTTTTAAAAAAATCTCAATTTCTTTCCATCTCGTTAATGAAGAAATTTGTGAATTTTTGTAAATTCTTATCAAAAATGAGCTGAAATGAGATTCTCGCCCATCCCTAGAGACAAGACAATGTCTTCTCCTGCACTTGAGGGCAGCTGGCTAGCTTAGGGTTAGGCCATGCAGCAGACACAGCTCTGTTCTCTCCCTGCTTAATGGTAGGGCCGGCTCTGGGTGGCGGTATGCCTTGCCTTGTTTTGCTCCTGCTCTCCACCCCATCGACCTCCTGCAAGGCTTTGCATGGAAGTACTGGAATTTCACCAGTGCAGCCACAGTGTCCTATGTTGTGTGAGTTCATTCACAGAGTTAATATTAGACCCACGCTGGAAACTGGTGTGTGTGTGTGTGTGTGAGAAAGAGAGAGAGAGAGATGAAAGATAGGAAGTCTAACAATAGACTATTAAAATATATTTTAAGCTAAACGTTTCAGCTTCTGCACTCATTGCCAGCTGTGCTGTTAACTGGGTATCAGGAGTGGCAGTACTACACGTTATATATATAATCTGAAATGTTGGAAGTTGACATCTTCCATTTAAAAAAAGAGAACACTGTCAAATAAATCATGTTTCATTTCATTTCATTTATTATATTTCTGTACCGCCCCATAGCTGAAGCTTTTTGGGCAGTGCTGAGGAATTTGAAGGCAATGATGTTTATCATTTGCAGTCTCTGGATTTGCACCCAGGTTTTTTGAACTTCTAAATCCAGCTGCATTCATTATAGTGGAAGACAACCTACAGGATAGTGAAAGTCTATGTGAATTTGCCTGTGCTTTAAGATCTTTTTCAGAGGCCCAACTTAGAGGCCTGCCACTAAGATCAGTAAGACTGGTGAACAAGAGAGAGGAGGCCTTCCCAGTGGTAGCCCCTACCCTTTGGAATTCCCTACCAAGAGATGTATGGCTAACTCTAGTAGTGGCTACTCTTAAAAGGGAGGTTAAAAACATCTTTGTTCTCTCTGGGTTCTCTCTTGAAAAGGCTTAATGGTGCTTGATGTTGTTAGATATTTGAAATTGTGTTTTATTTTAACTGGCTTATTTTAAAATTGTTTAAATTTAAGGTGCTTTTGTAATTTGATATAGAATGCTACTGCTTTATATTGCAAGCCACTTTGGAAAGTCCAGAGCTTTGAAAGGGGACTAAGGAATATATTCAATCCATCAATCAATGAATAAATAGTGTTGTTAAAAAATTTAATAAGGAAAACATGATCTTTGTAGTTGTATGTTTGCTACATGTATATCCCACCTTTCTTCCATGTAATTCAAGGCATGGTATATTGCAAGCATGGGGAAGACATGGCTTTCCAGATGTTGTTGGACTCTGACTGCCATCATCCCCAGCCAGCATAGCTAATGGTTGGGGAAGATGGGAGTTGTAGTCCAACAATATTTGGAGGGCCACGTGATCCCCACCCCTGGTATATGAGGTTCCCCAGCTATCTTCTGTCCAGTCAATGACCTGACTTACACCTTCTTTGCTACAGCAAAGTTGCTGCATCATGTGACTTCAGATTACGCCCCAGGCAGGGCCTGAACTTTGGCAAGCATATGTGAGTTAATAAAATTGCTTCAGAATGTAAATACAGCTACTTACAGTGCTTACAAACTTTGTCCAGAACCTTGCTTAATGGAACTGCTGTAATCACACAAACCAGTGCACATCTGGTTGCAGGGATGGTGTCAAGGCAGGCATGGTTGGGTACCCAGCAAGGACCCAGCCCTCTGGAGTTGCTACACCAGCCTTCCCCACAAATGCACTAGCCAGGCCCGGTGTCAAGGTCAGGCAAAGTTGGGCACCTGCCAATGGCCTACAACCCAGCGGGGCCCACAAACGAGAGCTGTCTGGAGTTGCACCTCCACTTCACAATTACGGCCTGCATGTTCACCTGCATCATGTTCAGGCCCAGACATTGGTGGCGGTGAAAAAGAAGAGCAGGAGATGCCACTGCCTACTTACTCACTGGCCCTCTTACCTGTCAAGCAAGCAAATGGGAGCAAAGATGAGAGAGAGGATGAGTAGCAAGAGCAGCCGGTGACAATGGTGGTGAGAAGGTAGACTCACTGAAGGAGGGGCCCATTGAGAGTGTCTTGCCCAGGGTCCTCAAAACCTGGAGCCAGCGCTGTTTGGTTGTAGGCAAGGGGTCTGTCATGGACATGCATGCTGTAATACATACAGTTCCATGCCCACCAGACTCCATGATCTCTAATGCAAAAGCACCACTTAATCCTCCATTAAGGACCTCAGGGCCCTCTCATCAACCGCTTCCCAGCTGCTATCCAGTGCTTGTGTTTGCTGCCCCAATTGAGCATCTGAAATGCTGACTAAGTGCACTGCTGGCAATATTCATGTCTCAGGGGATAGACAGGGCCTGGTCTTCAACTACATACAGCCATGGCTCCCCCCCCCCCCTACACACAAGCTGCATTCTGCGATCATGGAAATCAATTTAGTATTTATTGAGCATTGTTTCCTGGAAATTAATCTGTTGCACACGTGTGTGTGTGTGTGAGAGAGAGAGAGACAGAGAGAGAGAAAGGGGGGGGGAAGAGAAATGAGTAGTGGAGTTCATTGCCGGAGGAGATACCAGATTTTTTGCTTCTTCGATATCAATTCCAAATAAGGCAAAGCACTTCCCAAGAGAGGCACGGGGAGAGAGGGTAGATGTGAAAATCCACAGGAAACGGAACTTTCCTCCCCAGCTGCTGAGGAAGAAAGAGGATGGCTTTGACTATCACACTCTCGGAGCATTAGAAATGATCTTCTAGGACATAATCCTGATCCACTGGGATGGATGGAGGTCATTGAATGGCTTTCTCCATCTGGAACCTCTCTGAGTCTCTCTCGGCTGGTATCACTTACAGTTCTGTTATGGTTATGGTTGTCATCTTTTATTAATAATCAACCACAAACTCTTTTTACATCTTGGGAGGAAAAAGTCTTTTATGGCTGTTATTTTTTGGAGGTTTTGTTTTTAAAGAGCACTGGCTGACTGAGAATTCATCTGGCCTCTAACTGTGGTACCTATTTGAAGAATAGCTATTTTTCACCACATGTTTAGGTTGCTGCCAGTTGCTGATCTCTTCAGCACGTATAGTCGGTGCTGAAATATGCTTGTCGAGCGTATCGTGGTACAATCTCTCTTACCTGGAAAGTGTTCAGTGATCCAAGATGAAAAACGTTTTAGCAGTTCACCTGTGAATTGGTGTGCGATAATGCAAACATACACAACTCCAATGCCGGATGATGAAAATAGGCTGCATTTCAAGGAAATGTGTATTTCTGAAGTTAATGTATTACCAAAAAAGGAAAGCAAAGAACAACATTACAGACTATGTGGGGAAACCTTTGTTCACTTCATTCATCCTTCCCCATCCTGATTCCCTCCAGATGTTCTGGACTTCAACTCCCATTAGCCCCAGCCAGCATGGCCAATGGCCAGGAATGCTGGGTGGGCACCAGGTGGGAGAAGGCTGACTTAGGGTGCAATCCTATGCATGCTTAGTCAGAAAACAGTCCTACAACTCCCAGCGTGCCCCAGGCAGCCATGCTTTTATCTGAATAAGCATGCATAGGGTTGCACCCTTAATGCGTGTAAACAAATGTACTCCTTTTTCCCACTTCAAGTACTGGAACATTTTTTGGGATGCAAATTACTAATGCCTTTCCTACTAATAGACTGTCATTGGGATAATAGCTTACAACTACTTCTCTCCTTTTAGGACAGCTATGCAATTTACCTCTATCATGATGCCATTGCTTGGAACATTTTCAATGCAGCATCTTCTCAATGGAGCACCTAGTTGCATGGCATTCTACTTCCTAGTCTGTTGGTGGTTTTGACACCAGCATTAGTCACACACACACCCGGCCCCTGGAAAACATAGCTCTTGCATAGAGACTCTCAATGCTATGGCTACAATCCTGTCGGTGAAGCACTTAGAACATCTCATTTGCTGTGTTTGCATGTAACACAAAAACATGTGTGAGCCTAAGGCTCATCCACTTCCTCCCTGATCCTCCTCTAGCATGCTCAGGAGGAGATTCAAAGCATTTTTTTCTGTTTTCAACTAACTGCAGTTTGTCGGAATGTCCAAACTCAGACAAACTGTAGCTAGTATTAACTATGGATTATTGAAACAAACTAACTTCAAACTGTAGTTAATGATCCTGGCTCATTCCAATAAACTATAGTTAACACTAAACAAGTTCCTGGTTTGAACTAGGGATGGGGGAGAATTTCTCCCCGAAACTTCGGGGGGCCGAGCGCCAACGCATTCGGTCCTCCGAAGGTTGTTCGGGGAGAACTTCTCCACCCCCCCGCCCCCCGCCCCCCCCTGGATGGGACTTACCTTTCACGAATGTCCCTCCCAGCGGTGGGTCCCGGCGGCGGTTCGGCAGGTCTTTGTCAGGGGCGGGGGCGGCAGCCGGTCTTTTGACCGGCTGCCGCCGCTGCCATTAGAAGCAAAGTAAAAAAAAATAAAAATGCCCCTGTGATAGGCTACGTAACGATTAACGTAGCCTATCACGGCTAGATTTGCAAAGTCAGCCGTGATAGGCTACGTTAATCGTCACGTAGCCTATCAAGGGTGACTTTAAAAAAAAACACAAAACCGCGTACGGCTAATGGTGGCCCCCATAGGGAGCCGCCATTCGCATTCCTTATTTGGTCCCTGTAGTCTATGTAAAGATTTACGTAGACTATGGCGAAAATAAGGGCAACACAAATAGCGTTGCCCTTATTTTCGCCGTAGTCTACGTAAATCTTTACGTAGACTACAGGGACCAAATAAGGAACGCGAATGGCGGCTCCCTATGGGGGCTGCCATTTGCGTACGCGCTTTTTTTTTTTTTTTCAAAGTCACCCATGATAGGCTACATGACGATTAACGTAGCCTATCACGGCTGACTTTGCAGATCTAGCCATGATAGGCTACGTTAATCGCTACGTAGCCTATCACAGGGGCGTTTTGTTTTTTCTTTTGAAGTTCGCGGCCGGGGAGACGGGGTGCTTCTCCCCGGCCTGAATTTTGGCTGGGTGAGGTGGGAAGCCTCCCCCCCAGCCTGAATTTCGGCCGGGCGAGGAGGGAAGCCTCCCCCCCCGGCCTGAACTTCGGGGGGAGCAGTGAAGCGCCTCCACCCCACCGCGAAGCAAGCTGCGAGACCAGGTAAGTGACTTTCGTGCACCCCTAGTTTGAACATGGCATAACAGAGTTGAAAATGGAAGTGGATGCTTGGAGAAAGAAGGGGTGAAGAAGCAACGCTAAACTGTGGTTTAGCTAGGGATGTTAGAGAATTCCGCCATGGACTCCAATGAGGCTGGATTCTTTAGAATCCCCTCCCACGAGTCCGTGGCGGAACGGAGCAATCCCCCCCACACCCTGCGAAATTTCCCTGGGATGGACCCTACCTTTTGTCGGTCGTCCGGTCCGTCCGCTGCCCCAGTCTGCGGCCGCCATTTGCCTCCCTACTTTAGCTGCAGATGGAAGTCCGGCTGTGGGCGGGCCCAGCTGGTGGCTCTGTGGGCTCGCCATGGAGCAGAGCCGGCTGGGGAGGATTCCAAGGGGGAGGGACAGATCGTCCCCCGCAGCAGACGGCCCCACCGGAAAGGGGTGAGTAATCCGTACACCCCTAGGTTTAGCACTGATTGTGAATTGGGCCCTTGAAATCAATGGCAGAATTAGGCACATGCTTAACTCTCATTTTGCATTGAAATCCACGAGAATTAAAAGTGTTTGCCATTGATTGGCTTGTGCTCAGTGTGTCAGAAGAACACAAAAGTTCAGGGCTACCTGTTAGGAAGTGGTGTACTGAAGACTCTGCAAGGAAGTTGATTCAAATTGTGGTGTCAAGAGAAAAGTGAGGGGCTCGCTTCTCCTAATCCAATGTTTCCCAAACATTGGGGCTTCTTTATCTTTAAACTGGACATGAACTGGACAGCTCTTTAAGTAGAGGATACCTTCAAATAGAGGGCTGCCCTCTGACAGCTGTGCAAACAGAGGACTGTCTCTCTAAAGTAAAGGACACAGGGCTGCCTTACAAGCATATGTTCTCTGTGTGGCTTTTTTATGACTTAAACTCGGTGTTATTTTGCACCTGCAAAAATAAATAAAAGTGTAGTTGCAACAAGGAAATCCCGGTGAATACCAGGCTGGGGTGGGGGTGGGGGGAAAGTGGCCTCGTAAAGCTTCTCACTGCTTAACAATGCAATGAAATCAGTAGTTAGCATTTATAAAATCAACTCAAAGGGGTAGGAGTGTAAGAAAGTGCGGGGGGGGGGGGGAGGAAAGCTAATTCCCTTGCAGTTGGGCTGCTGCTTGACCCAGACTTTTATTTCTCTTGCTTCCATCCCCACCCATTAAAAATAATAATCAAACCTCAGTTCTGGGCTCAGAGCCCAAATTCCTGGCCCATCCTCGACTGATGTGGCCAGTTCCACTTGTGGTACATGAGGATGCCCAGTCTGATTATGGAAAGGGGGTTGTAGAGAGCAGAGGCGCTGCAAAGCAATGCAGCCTGTCCAGCTTAGCCCTGTGAGTGGAGGTACAGAGGAAAATAGGTACGCCTGTTTTACATTAAGTGAACAAAGGCTTAATAACACGGGAATGGGCAAGCCAAATGCCCTTTGCAAGAGGTCCAGTGACATGCCCTGCCAAAGATGTTTTGAAATATTGACCGCACGCACAACAAAGTGTGTCTCCCTATGGCCTACACAGCACATCTTTCCAATTTAGATGTCACAAATTTGCACATGTTTTATGGTTCCAAAAGATCACAAACATCTCATTCCCCCAGTCCTATCATTTCCATAATTCCCAAAGTCTGTTCATATGAGGAAGGTTGCCAGATGTAGTTCCCAAGTATGGCTGTTAGCAGTGAGCTACTCCAAATCATCATCAGCTTGTACATGTGATGAGGAAATATATATTTGTTGGAGGGTTTGAGTTTGTGGGTCAGGATCAGATTGTGGGACAGAAGGTCCTGCCAGAATTTTTGCATCATGCATAATTTCTGTATGCTTTAATAGCTGTAGAGTCAAGAAAGTGACTCATCCAAGGTCACTCAGTGAATGGGGATTTGAATCCAGGTCTATTGACCCATAAACATACACTGCTGAGGTCTGTAAAACCCAGTGACATGAATGGATTTCCCTTACATTAACGGGTAGCACTTTTCCCCAGCTCCCGCAGGTAGTTGATTGATGTGTTAAAAACCAAGGAAGTTGCTGAATAAGGATGTATGAGAATTTCATTTCTGATGGCAAAACATGTGAGCGTGCCCCATCAAAAGCCCTGAATGTGAATACACATGTCCACCAAAAACATTCACAAATTGTCAAACATATGCTCGTATTCATCTTGTTCGCAATTTGATTTGTGCAAATGTCCTAATTTGTGGAAATTTCCTCCATAGACTGAATCAGCCTTGCTAATCTATGGAGGAAATTTGTGCAAATTAGGAGATCTGCGCAAATTTGGGGAGATTTGCTCAAATTTTGGAGAGATTTGCACAAATCTGACTGCTACTCAATTAGTGCAAGTTTCCTGTTCATACAGAGTGAGCAGCAATCACAAATGCAAACAGGAATCAGGCACAAGACAAGCAGCAAGATGATGTTCAGGGAATCCTAGTGATCTCAAACATTGCTTGTTGGCTCATGTGCTGAACACACATTGGTCACTACTTCTGAGCAATTGCCAAAAGTTCACAGGCCACAATTAAGATCTTGGGTTGAATGAGAAATTTATCTCAGTTCATTTTTGACCAGAATTTACACAGTTTGCACCCCTTGGAACTGAATGAGGACCTGAACACAACCTGTATTTGAAGCCCTAACATTTCCAAGCTCGTGATGCAATTTGTGGAACAAAGAAATACATTTGAGAAATGCGTACTCTTGAAAAATGTACACAAACATGCTTTAATCTATGGGGAAAATGTGTACATTTGAAAAATGCATACAATTGATGCATACATTTGGAAACATTCACACACAAATATGCACACATTTGGTATGGATGAGATTTGGTATGGATGAGAGTCAAAATGAGCCAGAAGGTGGAATTTGGAGAAGCTTGAGTTTTGCAGATTCTCACATCCCTGTTAAGATCCAGAGATGGCCACATAATTAAAAAGGTTTGTTACAGCCTCATTTAGATGATCAGTTATATGACTCATCGAGTGAGGGTTAAGTAATCTGTTTTGCTCTTCTTGAACATATTTATTCAAAAGTAAATTCTGTTTAGTTTAGTGGAGGCATTACTTTTGAGCAGTGATGTAGTAGTAAATTTTGAAGTGCAGAAGCTCACCATGACAGTCCCTATCATCACACCCCCAAGGAGAGTCCAAAAATACAGGCAGCTGCGTTGATCCATATCAACAAACCAGCTTTAGCAGGTTTTATCTCCGTCTTCTGTGAAAGCTCATGGGTCTTCATTGCCCATTCAAGACCAAGCTACCACAAAATACTTTGTATTACAACAGCCAACTATATATTGTTGCTGGGAAAATCCATTTCCCCACAGCTGGGGTGAGGGTTGCTGCTAACGTGGCCAAACTACATGACACGGGGCAGCTGTGTACAGAGATTTGGGTTCCTGGTTCTAGTCCTGGTGGTTCCATCCTCACATCCCTGCAGTATGATAGTTCATCTTGGGATTCAGACTTGGGTTTGGCGGATGTGGTTCTACCTCCTTTTCCACTGATGAGGACTGAGCATCTGAAGTCATCTGACCACCCAACTGGTGGGGAATTCAAGACAGATAAAGGGTTAGGACTTCACACAGTGCATAGTTAAACTATGGAATTCACTTCCACAAGATGTAGTGGTGGCCATCAATTTGGATGGCTTTAAAAGGGTGTTGGACAATTTCCTGGAGGAGAAGGTAATCAATGGCTACTAGTCCTGATGGCTATGTGCTACCTCTGGAATCAGAGGTGTTCCCCAGAAACACCAAGTTTCTTGGGAACACAACAGGAGGGTGCTATTGCACTAATGTTGTATTTTCAGGTTTCCTGCGGGCAGCTGGTTGGCCACTGTGTGAATAGAATGCTGGACCAGATGGACCCTTGTTCTGGTCCAGCATGGCTCTTCTTATGTTCTTATGTACTTCACCAAAACACATAATGGGTGTTACTAATCCAGTATCCCCAACTACAGATCTTCAGCTGTACTCAGGATGTATTTTGCACATGATGTTGCAATCACTTGGGCTTGAGATTCAGCAGCTCCACCATCTATTAACGACCTTGTGTTTCAACTTGTCTAATCTGATACTGCTGTTCCAGAAAGTTGCCCTTCCTATGCTTCCAGCTCTGTGGCAAGTAGTCAAGGATCCACAGGACAAGCAGCTCTCCACTCCTCCCATGTCCCGTAGATTAGGAAATGTGCTCACAGTGCAAGAAGAGGGATGTGCCTCTTTTTTCCTGCATCCTGCCTCAAATTCCCTTGCAGTACAGCCAGTACCAACTCCAGGTTTTGGAGGGCCCTTGGGCAGGACATCTTTGGTGAGTCTCTTCCATCAGTGAGTCTACCTTCTCACCGCTATTGTTACCAGCTGTTCTTGCTCCTCTTCTTCTTTCTTATCATTGCTACCACTTGCTTGCTTAACAGGCAGAGAGCCAGAGAGCAAGTAGGCCATGGCATCTGCTGCTGCTCCTGCTCACCACCTCTGTTATCTGGGACAGAGTAAGAGGCAGGTGAACAAGCAGGTTGCAATGGAGAAGAGGATGGGCAAGTCCAAGGAGCTGTTGTTAGTGGGACCCTGCTGAGGTGTGGGTGCTCTGCAGATGCCCAGCTATGCCTACCCTTGACGCCAACCCTGAGCATTTGTGGGGAAAGAAGGCTGATTATTGTAGTGGCTAAGAGATGATGGTGCAAATTACAATGCCCCCAGTTCAGATCTTGCCTCTGTCATGAGCTCACTAGGTGGCTTTAAGTAAATCACTCTCTCTCTCCTCCTCAGTGTCAGGGATAAGTTCCAGCCCTTTCAGATGTCTGACAACTCCGATTCTGAGTCAGAGTTAGAACAGCTAAATCAAAGCATGGGGGAGGGACCCTCCCTACAGCGCCTAGATGCTGGGAGAGATTCCTCCAAAGGCCTTGACAAACAGATGGCCCAGGCTCAGTCCCTGCCCCTGCCCCCTCCCTCCACCATAGGAACTCAAGTTTCCAAGGAGGAGGAGGAAGAGGGGCATGACACTAGGGCACATCACAAAGCTAAGTGGGAAAAGTTAGGGGCAGGGCTCAGATGCTCTGCCCAGATAGCCACTCTTGGAAGCCAATGTAGGAGGGAGCCACCCTAAGGGAGGGGCATCCCTATGAAGCAATCTTGGCCATGAGGTTCATACCCAAACTTCCGGCAACTTCTCTACCCTCTGGTTCATCTCCTCTGCTTAGAGATGGTTGATTAGGTGTCTAGGGCCTGGGGCAGTCTGAGAGTTTCCTTGAATCTGCATTTGTACAGAGGCTAGTCTCTAGCAAAATAAAGCTGTATTAGCCTGAAGCTTTGTCTATTGTGGTGTTGATTGTGAAGGGAAAGGATGACCCATTTTTGACAGTCGGTACTACCACCCCCATCTGAAAAATAGGGTGCACAGTAATACTGAACTGCTTTACAGGGTTGTTGTAAGGCTTGTCACTAGATAATGCATGAGAAGTGCTTTGAAGCCCTATGGCAGGATAGGTAACAGGGCGCCCATCAGAAATTTTGGACGGCACGTCTCATCATAATTGACCATTGGCCATGCTGGCTGGGGCTGATGGGAGTTGTAGTACCAAGCATCTGGTGGGGTGCCTATCTCTGTGCTATATAAATGATACGTATTGTTATTAAAGAAGCAACCTTGCTCAACTCTGACTAATAAGGGAGGTAGAAAATGGGCTGTTGTGGCCTACAAATTCAGCTCTCCGTCAGCCTATGCCCTCCATATTTCTTAAAAATGTTTTAATAAGAGATCAAAAAGGAAAAGAACAGAGAAAAGCAGTACAATATGAACAACTGAAAGGAGAGGGATGATGACAGGATAAGAGAATACAGGTTTAAGAGCTTTCTATGACAGGCAATGTTTCCCATAACTAAAATCAATGCAATTTATGTTGCAAAGGAAGTTGCATAACAGAAGGTTCAAGAGGAATAAAAAGGATACCATTTTTGCATAGGCGACCTCTGGCTTGGCCAAGCTCTTTGACAGCCACACGCGGTGCATCGATTTCCCCCATATCTGTTGATATCAGTAATTTAGCATTGATGGACCTGTACATTTTCATTGTTGAGCAATTTCCATATGAATGGAACAGTGAGGGAAAAAAGTGAAGGATCCAATGCATCCAATTCATTTGGTCTGTGCTTGTCTCCCTCTGTTGTGGCAATGTATCTACTTCAGGACTGAGCTTGAATAGTCAGGCTTCCTTCAGTATCCAGAGCCTCTTTGGTCTCATGGCTTCCACCACCTTTGTGTTCATGAAGACACACCTGCGAATGTGACTGTTAGCCATTACGACTGCGGTTCCTCTCTTGGTTTCAGCCACATTGGGATGAACAGTCTGAGATGTTCAATATCCTTGCTGAAATTCTATTTTATGTATAAAATTATATCTGTCTATTCTTGGGGCATCTCACAAAAGTTAGTAAACAGCTCAAAATGATCAACCAACAAAAAAGCAAAGCATATATTAAACCAGCAGAAACAAGAAAAGGATACCACCTCCAGAATAAAGGCAGTTCAGAGGTCTGGGACAATAAAAACAACCCTTCTCCTTGTGCCCCAAAGATGCAAGAGTAGGCACCAGGTGAGCCTACCTGGGAAGCATGTTTCAAAGGTAGGGCACCACCATTTAAAAAGGCCCCCACTCTGGTGACCACCCTGCCACCCTTGGAAGGCACACGGAGAAGAACCTCTGAAAATGAGCGAAGAGTACAGGCAGCATCATGTGGGGGAAAGTGATGCTTGAGCTGCCCATGTCTCTTCTACTCAACAGAATCAACATTGCTGCACAGTTGCATCCACCCTGCTTCAATGAATCCCAATCAGTTTACCAATCCCCAAAATATTTTGGCCCTTATCTGTGGGATCAGAAAAAATGCTTGGTTACAACTCCCCATTGCCCTAGGACTGGAGAGTAGAAGGGATGCACATTCTGTCTCCAGCCAGGTTGCACTCCTTGTCTCCCAGGAAGAACATCCAGGCAACCCGCCACCATCTATGGGCCAGAGAAGGAGCATCTGCAGGGAGCTTGCTCCTCCCTTCTAGGAATGTCCCAATCTGTAAAGCCCGAGCTCTCTGAAGTTCTCCGATTTCCATCTTGAAGCTCATTCCGACTTGAGTCTTTAGCAGGTTGCGAGCTTTGTTTTTAGTTTTTGCATGAAAATCCGTGCATATTTTTGGGCATATTTTTCCAAATGTACACATCAGTTCTGCACATCTTTGGAATGTATGCATTCTTCTCCCATTGATGAAAGCATATTTGCGCACAATGCACATTCTTCAAAAGTATGCATTTTTATGCATGCTTTTCAGGTGTACGCATGCTGTCGAATGCATTTTTTGTGGTCTGCGAATCAAATTACAAACTAGGAAATGTACAGACTTTGATTTCAGATTGTGTCTGAGTCTATGTTCAGTCCAGAAAGTGTGAATTGGGTAAATCCTGATAAAAAATGAACTGAAATGGATTTCCCGTACATCCCTTCTCCCTTCCCAGCCAAAAAGAACACTTGATTCCAGTTGCCCTAGAACAGCAGAACCAAAGGGAAACATGCTCTGGTCCTGTTGATTGGCCTGAAGAATAAGGGCACAGTCCAATGGGGATAGTTGGCTGCCTCTGAACACGGATGCAACTGACTATCCAATTCAGAGTGGGCAGAGCATGGAGAGGATGTTCTCCTCCACGCTCTGGCCACCTTGCATTAGTAGCTAGACGGCCAATTTCAGTTGTCTAGCTGGAGCAGTTTGGAGCAGGGCGCAGCGGGGTGTGGGGGGGCCAGATGGCACATAGGAAGTGGCATAACAATGCTTCCAACGTCCCCTCCTCTCCCCACCCCCAAGAACACCCTCTTTTCCCCTGTTCCACACTGCTCTTACGAGTGTGGAGCCAGGAACAAACTGCACCTCTTACAAGGCGGTGGGGGTGGGGAGGCAGTTTTCTGGGAACTGACCTTGGAGTGCTGGCTCTGAGGTTGGTTCCTGAAAACTGAATAATCCAACGCCCATCTAGCCACTGTCTAGCGGCCATAGGATTGTGCCCTAAGGCTGCTAAGTTGTGTGTGTGTGTTTTGGGTTTTTGTATTATTGCTTGGAAGCTGCCTTGAGAATTATTTAATTAGAAGTCAGAGTATCCATCTTCAAAATCAACCAACCAACCAACTAACAAATCATGATTATTACTGATGCATCCCTATGGGGAAATGGTGTGGCTCATTGTTATGATATACATCTGTGTCTAAGGAAGCGTCTTTTTTTAAATGGAGAAAAGGCCCTTTGGGGGGGAGCAATTTAGAGCAGAGAAGTGATGGAGGCATGTCTGCTTAACTCTTTACTACACCTGACACTTCCCTGCTCCAAATCAGTCCACCCCACTTGATTTTGCCCCTGCAGGGATCTAACCACTTATCTGTGAGGGTAAACGTATGTTTGGAAACCTGTGAGGAAAATGTGGTGGTGATGGTAGGGAGCAAAATGGAGAGAAGAAGTGGCAGGGAGAAATGGTTAAAGCACATACACCACCACTTTGCCTCTCTAAATCAACCCCTCCCAAGCCTGTTTTCATCTTAGCACACCACCATCCCCCAAAAGGCCACTGGGATTTTGTTACACACCAATGTTTACGTAGGCCTTTGGATGCGTACCCGATCCTCTTTCAAAGCTCCACCCCAAGAAGATACACCCAGAGATGATTTATGTTTCTGCTGAATGTTGGCAATGCTAATATTTTGGCCCCCATCTGTTGGATCAGTGGCCAAGGCCTGGGTAATATAAACAGAAATGGGAATCAAAACAGCAGGAATCATTTGGGCCCGAAGGCTTCGACGTCTGTTGCTGATTCATCATCCCTCTGCGGAGGGACTCCAAAAAATGCTGCCGCTTTGTTAACAGAGAAAATATTGATTTAGCATGACTCAACCAAGAAAGAGAGAGAGACAGAACAGGAGAGAATGTGAGAGAAGAAACATTGACCTCCTTGAGGGTCAGTCCTCTACGCCAAGGGTAAAGGCCAGGATGTCTGCCACACCTTCCGACAATGATGCCCCTAGGAAAATGTGGGTCCCTTCCTTGATCATAATTGAGGGCTAATTTCCATATAACATTATATTACTGGTGTGTACTAAGGGTAGGGATGCATTATGAGAAATTGCAGTGCAGGTTCCATGTTTTGGGGGCCCTTGGGCGAGGCACCCTTGAAGGGCTCCTCCCTTAGTGAGCCTCCTTTCTCATTGCCCATGACACCGGCTGCTCCTCCCCATCCCCCTTTTCCTTATCATTGCTATCGCCTTCTTGCTTGCCAGGCAGAGAGCCAGTGAGCAAGCAGGCTGTGGCACTGACACAGTTGCTGGGGCCAGAGCAAGAGGTAAGTGGACAAGCAGGTTGCCATGGCAAAGAGAAGGAACAGGTCCAGGGGGCTTTTGTTGGCGGGCCCTCTGCTGAGGTGTGGGACCTTGGCAAGTGCCTGTCCATGCCGACCTTTGAGGTCAGCAACGGACATTTGTTTCAGTTCATTGATGACCAGAATTTACCCCATTCACAGCTCCCGAATGCAAGCACCATCTGCGGTCAAAGCTTGTTCAATCCCAAGCTTGTGATGCTATACGCAGGGGCCAAAAACGTGGTCAAAAATGCGTTCATTAGAAAAATAGGCATGAAAACATGTGTCCTTTAAAAGAAGAAGATGCACACAACCACCCATGAATCACTGGGAGAAGATAGTGTACTTTTGATTGCACATCTAAGGGTAAAGCTTGCAATCTGATATGGACACAAGTTGGACCAAGCTTCAAGGTGGAACTTGGAGAACTTTGATAAGTTTAAGTTTTGCTGATTCCCACATCCCTAAAAGGGCATGATTCAGCCAGAGGAGCACACTTGAAAAGTTTCTTCACTCCCAAGTGAAAGCATACTTTGTTGCTACTTGAGATCTCATTGCACCAGGCGCAGTTCAGAGGAGCTGTTAAGCTGTTGGAACTGGGGTGTGTTCAAATTCCTTGGGGTGTAAAAAGCCAGATGGCCTTAGGACAGTTGCTGTCTCTCAGCCTAACAGACTTTACATGGCTGTTGCAAGGAACTCAAGGCAGCTTACATGGCCCTCCTCCTCTCCCTTGTATTCTCACAACAGCCCTGCGAGGTAGGTTAGGCTGAGAGTCTGTGACTGGCCCAAAGTCACCCAGTGACTTCATGGCCTGGTAGGGACTAGAACCCAGGTCTCTGAATCCCAGTCCAACACTCTAACCACCACGCCACCCTGGCTCTCAGTAGTAGTTGTAGTGTATGACACCTGGAGGGAGACAGGTTGAGGAAGGCTGGTCGAGCAGAACTTCAGAACCAGGTTCCAGCTTGTGCTACGCATACAGCAAAACTAAGTAGTAGTTAGAATGGAAACCATGGGAATACTGACCATGGCAATAGCCAGTAGAATGGGAACTGTACTGTTTCCAGCAGGAGGTAGGAGATCACATATTTTGTAATGCTGTCTCTACTGGGGGCCGCAGATTTTGGATAGACAGAGTAGTCCACAATAATGTGTGATCATCACCCTGACGGCTTCTCTCATCTCAAGTCTTCTGGCATACAGAGCGGAGGGGGAGGTCAGCCTCTGACCTTCCACGGAGCTGGGGCATCCTTGCCACTTCCGTGTCTCTCCCAGCCCAGTGCAAGGTAAGAAGTTCATCCAGTTCTTTTTCCATGCCCCATGTCCTCTGGAAGAAAAGATGTTTCACTTACCTTGCACTAGGGTGTGAATCCAGTCAAATGTCAGCTCACAATATCTTATATTTCTTTATTTCAGATATTTCTAAGCTGCCCTTCAAGAGTACATCCTCCCAGTGACTTACAATAATAAAAGCAAAATGCGATATAATTTAAAATATTTTTGTAAAAAAACCTCAAATTGCTGTTTACAATCAATGTAAAAGAAGCTAGCTATAGTAAAAACATAGCCAAGTTCAGAAAACCTAAGCGAAATGAACAGAAATTCTTCTCCTCCTCCTCCTTTTTTTTTCTTTTTCAAAACAGGAAGTGTTTGTATGTCCTCGATGGACTAAAAAACTGTAACCTGATCATTATGAAGCTTTCAGGATCTGTTGTTTCTCTATCTGGGATGGTTTTAGGCATAGTGAAAATTTCGACCACCATCTTGAACCAAAAATGTGGCAAATCAATTTTTAAAAAGATATACTGCTTCAATACCATTTGTTCGATTTCAGCCGAACTTCCCGTCATGATTCAGCACTGCAGGAAGCAGATTTTAACCATACAACATTCATGTTTTTCATGATTTTTAGACTTAAAAAAAAAAACAAGCCGCAAATAATGAAAAAGAAACAAAACATGTTAATGTATATATATATTAAAAAAAAACAAGCACAGTTTGAAGCCAGGGAAGATTAGCAGGCCAAGTTCTAGGCCTGCCCTTCTCCCCTCTGCTGTGGGGCAGCTCTGTCCAAGGGGGAATGGAGTGGAAGACGCCTCCCTCAGGGGGCTTTAGAGATGGGCCATGGCAGGGGCCATGCCTAGTGGTGCCAGCAGGTGTCCCTTCGCTGAGGCAGGGTGGGCACAATGTGCCCAACTGGGACAGCTGTGTAAGTTTGCATGAAGACTTTTCTCTGTATCAACCTAAAGTCAATTCCAACCCGTGTGAAGCCGGGTCCCTTTGCTAGTATACAATCAAGCCATTCCATTAAAAGCCAGAGGAAACAAATAGGTTTTTTCAGAGCCCTCTTAAAGCCTATGGCTGATGGGGCCAACGGCATATCTCTTGGGAGGGAATTCCTTGGAGTAGGGGCCACCACTAAGAAGGCCCTAACACCTTAAAGATCCTCTTCGATGGATGTTGGAGGTGAACCAATGAGTAGGGCTTATGAAGCTGATTTTAAAACATAGCTGTCTCTATCTCCGTGTGAGTCCCTGTGGGAGAAGGGATGTAGAGCAGACATGGCTGAATCAAACAGTTTCCTTAACTCTGAGGGAAGCACACTTCAGCTGGCCACATGCCAGATGTGGTTCCTATGAAACCGCAGTTTGGCCACCTCTGACATAGGAGGTCTAACCAGCTCCTGCCCACAGGGTAACATCAGCTGGTCGAGTTTTCTGCAGTGTCCTGAGGTTAGGATTCAGCACTGGTCTTGTGTGCTCTTTTGCTGGACAGTTCCCAGCGAACACTGGACGGAAAGAGCAGAGGCAGCTTCCCATCCCGGCACAGCTTTGAAGGGAATTGGAGAAGGCCCAGAACTCGCTATCTATCCTCTGCTTACTACGTTCTCTGAGCCCTAAGTGGGGGTACAATCTCTAGCCCGGTGACACCCAAAATGATAGCAGAAAGAATGCCACATGCAGGTTGAAGCTCTGTTGCTGGAACTGAGCAAGCAATTGAAATCTCTTTACAGATAACCCAGTGGCTGCAGTTTAACGATGCGGAGACAAAAAACTAATGGGTCTTTTGAAGTCAGTTGAAGGAAAACTGGATGGGGGGAGCATTAATTAACCCCATTTGCAAGGCTATTGGGATTGACCCTTTGAATAGCACTTTTACTTTGTCAAAATACATGGTATCAGCATCATTCGTGTCCCAGGACATGTTCTGGGCAGTGCATTGGTGTCTGGAAAGTTCAATTTTCCCCTGGCCATTTGATTTGTCTATAAGTACATATCCACATTTCCGCATACATACATACATACATACATGGATACAGAGGGGGGAAATTGCAAAGGCTATGTTGCTTAATTTTATTTATTTGGGCCCTTTGTGTTTTTCCCTCTGCTGCCACTTTTAGCTTATTATAGATGTGTTTTAAGTATTGATTATTGTTTTTATACTTTCTATATTTTGTAAGCCATTTTTGATTGGCCTGAGCACGGACTGAAACTCTCTTGCGCATATGCACGCTCTCTTTCTCGTGCTCTGTGTACATGTGTGTCTCACCTCAGCCACTGTTTCCTGGAAAACCTTTGCAAAGGAAAACTCATAAAACCACTTGCAGATTAGTTTGACTTTGCCACATCTGCTCCCAAAGACCTGCCCGGACTGTTCTTACAGCCGGCATCAGTGAATTCTTTCTAGTTTGCTGTTTGCTTGCTGCTTGCATTCAGCAGAACTGGTGCTCAGTTGTTTAAACTCTTGCCCAGCTCACTTTTCATTCAGATGGTTTTGAGGTTTTTTCTGCCGTATTAATTATGGAATTCTGTATTTGTGCAAGTCGCTTTGAGTCTATTTTTTGCAGTGGGAAGCGCCGCCTAAATTATGATGATGTTAGGTTAATCCAGTCCTGGCAATTGTGTGGGTGACAATAGACAGCCCGCAAACCACAGCTTTCCCACTACAACTTGTGTGAGCTGCCTTGGCTTGCATCCTTCTGTGGTTTTCTTCCAAACTGCCTCCTAGAACTTTGACTCCACCTGACCCACAGGATCTGCTAAACCCTGAACCATGATCCGCTGATGTTTCCCTGTTGCCAGCCTCTAGAACTGTCTTAAGGGAAAGTTTTGCTTGTCAGCTAGGCTCTGGACAAAAGCTGCACCAGGCTGTACCCTCTGTGCCCTACACAAACACACCCACTCAGCCACTTTTTGCAATCCCTTTTCTTTCACAACGACCTGAAACCTCCCATTCTTTGAACACACACACACACACACACACACACTTAATTAGGAGGTTGGTGAAAACTTACCTGTTCTCCTTCTTCCTCTCACACAAATGCTACTAATTAAAAAGTTGGTGAAAACTTAACTGTTCTTGCCAAACCTTGAATGAACTGGAGCTGTGGCTGTGTTATGTTTTAGTGGTTGCATTGGTTTCTGATTGGTGGGGTGGATAGTATTTTTTAATTACTGGATTAGTTTGCATAGGATTGATTTTTTTTAAAAAAATGTTCTGTATTTTATTATTGTCTCAGAAAAGTGATTTATAAATGGTATAATTCAGCCTCCCCCTAACCTGGTGCCCCCCTTCTAGGATGTGCTGGACTTCAACTCCTATCATCCCCAGCCAACATGACAATGGGTGATGGGAGTTGTCATCCAACACATCTGGAGGTCACCAGGTTTGGGGAGGCTGGTATAAACAAAACCAATGGTATTTACGTATGGGTGAGGTAATTCTACAGCCCCGATACACTGGGCAGACACAATGGAGGCAGAATCCAATGGGGCGTGGGCGCTCCTGCCAGTTCTCTTCTGCCTTGCTGATTGCATTGGGCAAATGGCCCCCACCACTTGCACGATGGTGATTTAGCCCTTCCGGGGCAACTCAAAATGAGAGGAAACACTGGTTTCTGGAAGGAGGCAGGTGGGCGGAGCTCGCACAAGGGAGCTCCGCTGACCTGCCTCTTTCCAGAAACAAGCGTTTCCACTTATTTGGGGGCTTGCCCTAGGAAGCACTAAATCTGCCTTGCGTAAGCGGTGGGTCCTGCTTGAGCAATGCCGTTGGTGGGACCAACTGCTTGTGGAAGGGAATTGGCGGGGCAGCAAAGAATCAGCGGACGCGTAAGCGCCCCGTTGGGATTCTGTCCAATGCCAGCACTGCACTGGTGGAACACAGCCACGAACCTTTGCAGCAGCAAAGAAGAGAGCAAAGGAATTGCAGTGGAAACAAAAAGTAATGTAGCTAGCAGCATCAGCCACCTTCCCCAAGCTGGTGCCCTCCAGATGTGTTGAACTACAGCTCCCATGATCCCCAGCCGACAGGCCCATGGCAGGTTAGCGAAGGCTGGCCTGGGACAAGCAGGATGCCGTCTCAACTTGCTAACGTGTCCCTACTTCTGAAATCCTGTATTGCTAATCTTTGGGGAGTGAGATATTCCATGAGCATACGAATGCTCGCTTTTGTGACAGCTGAATGGAAAGAATTCCCTCACGCTTTCTTGTCTTCAGGGGGAAATGTATATTTTGGAAATTAATATTTCAAAAATACATCTTTGGTGGAGCTGGGCATGCGAGCCATCTGTGGCTTGCTCCCTTTGCTTGATCGCTACCCCACTAAAGACCCCTTGGCTCAACTTAATATAAAAGAAGTGTATCTATTTCCCCCTTTGAAACATTGGGAGGGATTAGGGATGTTAGAGAATTCCACCACGGACTCCAATGAGGCCGGATTCTAAAGAATCTAAAGAATCGCCCCCCCCCCAAGTCTGTGGCGGAATGGAGCACTCCCCCCTGCCACCCCGCGAGATTTTCCCGAGACGGACTCTACCTGGCATCAGCTGGTCCGGTCCATCTGCTGCCCCAGTCAGCAGCCACCATTTGCCTCCCTACTTTAGCTGTGATAGGCTACATAAGTATTTACGTAGCCTATCACGGCAAAGAGCAAGAATGCAAATGGCGTCCGCTATGCCATTTGCATTGCTACTCTTTGCCGTGATAGGCTACATAAATATATACATAGCCTATCACGGCTAATGCAGGGACACAAATGGCGCCCACTACGCCGGACGCCATTTGTGGCCGCAGCCCGGCAGTGGACGGAAGTCCAGCTGCAGGTAGCCCCAGCCGGCGGCTCCGTGGACTCACTGCAGAGCAGAGCCAGCCGGGGAGGATTCCGGGGGGAGGGATGGATGGATCCCTCCCCCCCACCGTAGACACCCCGGGCCAGAACTGGGTAAGTAATCTGCCCATCCCTAGAAGGAATTCAGGGCCATGCAGAGCAATCTGGCTCATCCAGATATGGAGTATCCTTGAGCCAAGAGTGCAGCTCCTCCAGCTGGGGTGCTGGGGTGGGGGGAGGAGACATTCTGCCTAAACCCAAGCTATGACAAAGGAAGAGTCAATGCACCTTCTACCATGTTCCCCTTCCCCATCAGTCCTGGAATTACGGTTGTATGCAGATCATTGGCTGGTTGTCTTCTTGGCTTACAAAGCTGTGGCTGATGTCTTTCTGCCCTATGAAATTTTGTGCGACACAGATTTGCTGAGTAAATTGCCAAACTCCACTGTGTGTGTGTGTGTGAGAGAGAGAGAGAGAGCGAGAGAGCAAGAGAGGGGTGGTGGTGTGTGAATCAATAGGCATATAGGAAGTAGGGTTGTGCAAATGCAAGCTTGCAGAAGTTCTCCCAATTCTTCCATCTTGAAGCTCATTGTGACTTTGGTCTGTATCAGATTGTGAGCTTTATTTTTTTCTTTCTGCATGAAAATCTGTGCGTATTTCCATGCGTATTTTTCAAAATGTACACATCAATTGTTTACATTTTTTAAATGTACTCATTTTGAAACGTGCTCATTTTTGAAATGTGCATATGCTGTCACTTTTTTTTATTTTTGGTCCATGAATCTCATTGCAAGCTGGGAAATGTGTCTGGGTCTGTGTTTGGTCCAGAAGGTGAGAACTGGGTAAAACTCTGATCAGAAATGAACTGAAACAAATTTCTCATACATCCCTAATAGAAAGCTGTCTGATACTGAAATGGGCCACTGGTCCATTTATTTATTTATTTATTTATTTACATTTATCTCCCACCATCTCCTCCAAGGAGCCCAAAGTGGCATACATGATTCTCCTCCTCTCAATTTTATCTTCACAACAGCCCTGTGAGGTAGATTAGGCTGAGAATCAGTGACTGGCCCAAAGTCACCCAGTGAGCTTCATAGCGGACTTGAACCCGGGTCTCCATGGCTCCAGTCCAACACTTAAACCACTACACCACACTGGCTCTCTTATTGTCCACACGAGGGATGTTGCTAGGCAATTAAAAGCTTAGGGGCCCAGGCCCATATGCTTAAGTGCCATGTGGGGGGGGATTTGGGGGCACAGCATGCAAAGAGGGGTGTGTTAAACCTTCCCTCCTCAACTGCGATCCCCTAGGAAATCCCTCCTTATTGGCAATTAAGCTTAGAAAAAATGTCCTATTCAATGGAAGCATTTTTCCTAAGCTTTAATTGCCATGCAGGCAGGGTTTCGGGGGGGGGGGGCAGGGGGAGAATGGCAGAATATGGGGAGGGGAGGGTTAACCCATCCCTTCCCAGCTGCAATTCCCCCTGAAAAATCACCTCCTGCATGGCCATGAAGCTGAGAACAAACTCTTCCATTGGTACGAAGGGATACTCATTGCTCTGGGGAATAGATCAGGGTCCTGGAAAATAGATCTGGAGCCAGGACCACATGGAGCCAGGCCTAGCAATGCTCCTGATCCACACAGTAGACCCTCCAGGCTTTACAACTGGGGTCCTTCCCAGCCTTTCCCCATTGTTTTGCTATCTCTGCATTTTTGTCTTTGGGGGAAATGCCTTGTTCAAACACTGTTAGTGTAAGTGGCTGGTGTTGCCGTCCTTCAAGGCTCAGCTTGCAAGCCCGGGTCTTTCTCTAGCAGTTAATAATTCTCTGAGCATGGACTGGATGCATCTGGTCTCTAGTGCACATCCACAGAAATGCATGAGCATGAACACTACGGCACCATGCAGAGCACCACTTGCCATTTCACATGCTGCAGCTGCCGAGGCCAATTTGGAATGGCTTGTCCTGTGCTTTTCCTAGTGTTTGTTTAATGACTGAAAGGATAATCAACACCTTGGATTTTTAGATGCTTGGAAGACAGGCTATTGCACAGCAGGGCCAGCCCTACCATGGGCAGAGTGAGGCGGCCACCTCAGGTGGCAGATGTTGGGAGGGTGGCAGCAAGTTGCTGGAGGATAGAGCTGTGTACCATGCAGCCTGCCCCATGTTCCCTCAGCTAGCCTGAAGCTTTCAGGCACAGTGTAGGATGCCAGCCCATTTCCAGTAAGTAAGGTTCAACTGCCAGTCCAATTGGCTTTTGTATGTGGAGTGAGAAGGGGCGCCATCTTGTTCTTCACCTCAGGCTGCAAAATGTCTTGGGACGGCCCTGTTGCAGGGAAAATTCAACAGCATATAGCAAAATAGCGAAGAGCTGTAATGGAGGGAGTGGGGCTCACAAACTGATCTGCGGTATGAGAACAGGGATATTACAAGTGTGTGGCCTGCCTGCCATGAGGAACCTGTCAGAAAAGTTGCCCTAAATCAGCACCACTAAATATACAGGGATTGAAACCCAGAGCTAAGCACTCAAAGAGGAGGAGAGAAACAATCAAAGCCCTGGGCCTGGACAGATGAACCTGTCAGTTTCAGTTTCTCCCGCATTGGATTTTTCTTTCCATTCTGAATGTGAAGAAAGATGTGAATTGTGCTAAATTCTTCTCAAAATCATACTGCAATTAAATTCTCACCCATCCCTAAACATAGCTACTTGCACTATCAAAAGCAGAGCAGAGGAGGCCTCTGAAACATCCCTTTGCATAACTTCATGACACATCCTCCAGAGGAAGTCAGCATTATAAGCTCCTGTTCTTATCTTGTGCATGAAGAAACATAGGTAAGGTAGCTGTGTTGGTTCAGTAAGGGGGCGGAGAATCTAAAGTCAATAGTAGGGTGATATCTGGACCAACCCAGATAGTGAGCAAGCTTTCGTGTTATTCAGAACTCTTCATCAGCCTGGATGGGGGTGGGGAGAGAAAAAAGCTGGGTATGTTGTGCAGACTTCGTTAGATGAGCACCTGCTTGGTGCTCAGCAGACTTCCAGATGCACTGAGAGCTGCTGGGGACCAAGAAACAATAATGGCTGGTCCCCTATTGAGTGTGTGTGTGTGTGTGTGTGTGTGTGTGCGTGTATGAAATATAAGACCTAGCTATGACTCTGGTCTCTCTCCAGCACTCGTGTGCGCATGTTTGTGATGTGAATAATGTGGAACAATATGGAAATCAAGGCCTGCTTGGTGAATAATCCAGACAGAATCCCCAAACGTAGTTCATTCCTGTACCTTTGAATGCAGCCTCCCATAATCCTTTTCTGCCATTTGCATCTGGCCCAGTGCTTGCACAGGGCTCTAGTTAATTGTTTCCCTCTGTTCTCGCCCCCGCCCTGTGCACTGACCCCCTCTTTGCTTGCCTCTTTTTCTCCCCCTTTTCCCCACTCCTTTTTACTCTCCTGCCCTCGCCCCCCCTCTCTTTCCAATTAAGCCAGAACTTCAGGTGTCGTTCTCTCCTGAGGACAGCATGTTCCTGCCACATGCCGGGTGAAAATTCAAAGGTTTAATTAGCTCCTAATGCCCTCACTGGGGAAGCCAGCCAGCTTGCAAACCCCACCTCCCACATCAAAGGCGGAGGGGGAAGGTGTGAGCCCAGCGGGGCAGATCCCAACCCCACTGGGCAGCTATTCTCTCAAAGGAGCAACGCTTGTTCCCACCCACTGCAAAGCCAGGGCAAGAGTTTACTCTCTGAACGGGATGTTAATCAGGCAATTTCCCGCCCGCCTCCACCTTCATCCTGCTTTTGGTTCTCTTTGAGCTGCTTGTCCTTTGACGATGGTGCAACAACAGTTACTCATGTTGGTGGCTGGGAGGGGTAGAATGGGGCTCCTTCGTGGTCATAGATGGGCGCCTGACATCTTGTCCTTAACTGGAAATGGGACGAGGATCGTGCTTCCTGCCTTGGGCTTGAAAAATAAAATAAAGGAAGGACAAAGTAGGATATTTGCCTAACTGCCAAATAAGGACCAGTGAACATTTTGTTTCTGTTCACTTTTGGTAAGAATTTACCAAAATTTGAAAAGTGCTCTGTATTTGAGACAAAGAAACCTTGACATTAACAACAATCGGACGTGGGAGAAACCTGAAAGGACAGATCCATCCAGGTCCAGGGCTGAGAGTGCTTTGCTCTTAAAAACCCTAAGTATTCTGCCATGTCAGTGCTGAATTAGAGTTGCCAACTCTTTTTTTCTGACCAGCTCCTCATCTTTAACAGCAGTATAGTAGTCAGTTATACTGTGGTCTTCTCCATGCTGGGAATTAGCTCTACCTGATGAATTTGGCTGGTGCAGATACGCAAGAATTTTGTCGCAGGTTGCTTTTGATGAGAATTACCAAACTTTGCAAAGTTCATATTTGGAAGAGAAAGAACTTGAGACTTAAAAAATTCGATGGGGGAGGAAGCAAAAATGACAGATTCACCCAAATGTCATGCGATTAGCACTCCCATTGGATTTCAGCATACTGGCCGGGGCCACCACAATGGTCCAGCTGGAAATTTTAGCCTCTGGACTTAATGTGGACCCCGTTTTAGATGGCCATGTGTATTGTGAAGGACACAACTAACATTTCTCTTCTCCCCCCCCCCGCCCACACTGCCATTCCATGCTTAAGAACTACTTCTACATTCCTGAGATGTTTGAGGAACAGCACCGCCAACCCTGTCTGCAAGCCCCAATAAGAAAAAAGACATACTCTGAGCATGCGCAGTTTCACATTTTAAACTGAAATCATAACACAATCATGACCACGGGAGTAAAATGGAATTTGCCTCTGCTCCCCTCATCCTAACACATTTACTTGCGAAGAAACAGCAGTTTGTTCGAGGAAAGGACAATATATTTGAGTAAAAATAATAACATGAGCATCTGTAATGACGCGTGTGTCTGGTTGGCCATCCGCTGATTGTAAAATGATTTTAAAAGTAAGAAGAAAGAGTGCTGTGGCAACCAGTGTCAGCCCTGGTGTCCTCCAGCATGCCCACGCTGTCCGATGTGCTGATGCTAGGCCTGCTTGCTGCTGACCCCATCACCTGTTGCTCTCTGAATGGTCATATAGGGGGATATCTGGGGTGCAGGGCCCTGGACTTTTGCCCCAATATCCAGCCCGAGCTGCACCACTGCAGGGCCGGGGGGTAGAATCATGTTGGGTCATTGGCCAAGCAAAATCTGTCAAGTTATGGATGAAATGATGATGCTCTGACTTGGATTGATGCTCTGACTTGTATTGATGCTCTGACTTGGATTCCTGCATAAAGCAGGGGGTTGGACTCGATGGCCTTGTAGGCCCCTTCCAACCCTACTATTCTATGGTTCTATGATTCTATGAATTCTAATCGGTCCAGGAGGCAGAGGAGAATCAATGGCAAATGATGTTTGTCATGGGTTGACTGCCTTTTCAGACCCCAACACTTGTTACTTGCAGGAGACTGGTTCTTGGTGAAAATAATGGCTTGTGCTTCGGATTCACCCTATTTTCTGGACCCTGTATCCCATTCTGGTAAGCCACTATCATGCTGAATTACAACTTATCACAGAGTTCCGTCCCATCACCTGTGGCCTGAATTGACATAACATCTTTGTAGCCCACTATAGGTATTAATTAGCTTGGCAGTGCCAGGATGTTTGTGTTATCATCAAGATGACTTTATGTTTAGTGCAGAAAAGAGGTGAGACTTGATAGAGGCACACAAAATTATGCATGGTGTGGAGAAAGTGGGTAGCGAGACATTTTTCTCCCACTCTCATAATTCTAGAACCCAGGGTCATCCCATAAAGCTCATCAGTGGGAGATTCAGACAGATAAAAGGAATGACTTCTTCACACAGCACACAGTTAAACTGAGGAACTCACTTCCACAAGATGAAGTGATGATGGCTTTAAAGGGGGATTGGCTTTAAAGGGGGATTGGACAAATTAATGGAGGAGAAGGCAATCAATGGCTGCTAGTACTGTGGGTTGAGCTGTGGTGCAGGAGAAGAGGCAAATTCTATGAGTGGACCCTTCTATCCATGGAAGCTAGGTCCTGGTAGCTCCTGTTGGACAAAGTCCTGGAGGAGAAGGCTACTGATGGCTACTAGTCCTGATGGCTATATGCTACCTCCAGTTATCAGAGGCAGTATGCCTATGTACACCAGTTGCTGGGGAACATGGGCAGGAGGGGGCTGTTGCACCCGTGTCCTGCTTGTGGGCTTCCCGTGAGCAGCTGGCTGGCCACTGTGTGAACAGAATGATGGACTAGATGGACCTTGGTCTGGTTCAGCATGGCTCTTCTTGTGTTCTTATATATGGTTATTGTTATTATTTTACATACGTACATCTCAGGCATCAATGTGAATGTCACTGACTGTTGTTGTTTTACGTTTCATTTCCCTCTGACCTCGCTGCTTATATATCTATACTTAATAACACCTCATGGATCTGCTGAATTGGACTCTAGTCTGCGAAAGCTTATGCCAGGGGTAGGCAACTTGTGCCCCCTCCAGATGTTTTGAGCCACAACTCCCATCAGCCCTCACCATTGGCTATGCTGGCTAGGGCTGATGGGTGTTGTAGGCCAAAACATCTGGAGGGCCACAAGTTGTCCACCCCTGGCTAGTGCCATAATCAATTGGTTAGTTTTTAGAAGTGCCACAAGACTCTGTCATTTTTGCTGCAACAGGCCAACCAACTCCCTGTGGAAATCACCCTTAGTCTGGTCATTTGGGGATGCGCGGTTAAATTTTTGTTAGTGTGAGCTGGTAGCAATGTTATTCCTCAGCATTCTCCATTGAACTCAATGGGGCTTACTCCCAAGTAGACATGAATTGGATTGTGCAGTAAGTCTCGGAGTGGGTGCATCTTGAAATTAATGTATCTTGTCTCTACTGCCAAATGTGCGCGTGAGTGCACACGCATGGATATTGAGATGCCATGAAGTGTGCAGCCTGCCATTTCCCATGCTAAATTTATTCTGAACTTTTTGATAATACACTATGTGACAATTACAATCCCCACCCCCCACCCCCCCACACAGTATATCTTTACAAAAAGAACTTATCAGCCTTTTTGCTGTTAAATCAGTGGAGGGTAAATAAAAATACAGTGGAAGAGAAAAGGGCCTTTAGCAATGTGTAACAGTAGAGGGGACATGAACATGTTCCCAGGTGTGGTACGAAAACTGGATGTTGCTAGCATATCACTGTTTTTTCATCTGTAAAATGATGGAAGGCATATGTAATGGACAGCAGCTAAACCTATGCAGTTTTAGTTGGAAATATGAGATACAAATGTGCTGAATAAACATTTCATGTAGTGCCAGGGCCAGGTTTTGGCAGGCTACTGTGCACAACAGCCTCAATGGGATTCTTCCCTCAGAGAGGCAACCTTCTCGACGCCATTTTCACCCGCTGCTATCGCTCTACCGCTTGTTTGATCAGCGGGCAGAGAGCCAGGGAGCAAGGAGGCCATGGCATCTCCTGCTCCTCCTTCTCACCACTACCCTTGTCTGGGCCGGAGCGACAGGCAGGTGGACAAGCAGGCTGTGAGGAGGAGGGCCAAGTGCAGGGGATTCCTGTCAGTGCTGGGATATGGGCCCTCACAGAATCATAGAATCATAGAATAGTAGAGTTGGAAGGGGCCTACAAGACCGTTGAGTCCAACCCCCTGCTCAGTGCAGGAATCCAACTGAGCAGGTGCCCAGCCATGCCTACCTTTCACACCGGCCTTCTGCCATAGTGTCAGACCAGAAAACCACGATGTCAGGGTGGACACGGAGCCCATAGAATCCCAGAGTAGTTCTGATTCTGAGGAAGAGGAGCCGCTCCTGGGAGAGGAGCGCGCTCCTCTTTCCCAGGGCTGACAGCTGACGGAGATTCCTCCCACCGGCATTCCTAGCTTAGATAGCAGTCCCGGGAGTGAGAGAGCACGGGAAGCAGACTTGCTGGACGCGCGACGCTGACACAGGGAGTGGCGCCAAATGGAGGGCGCGGAAATGAGGTGTAGTGCCCGGTTGGCACGCAAACAATGGTTGCACCCAGAGGATCCAAGGGAAAAGGGGAGGGCCTCTCCCTAGCCCTTAAGTTCAGGGTCTGCCAGTGATTCCCTTTCAAACGGGGACCAACTGTTCCCACTTAGGGCACAGGTACTCTGCTGCTCATATCTAGTTGCTAACAGTAGAGTTGCTAAGTTGTAAAAGAGGAATAAAGCTTTGAAAAGAATCCCTTTGTCTGTGTCTGGACTTGGCTACTGGATTAGACTGAGAGAGGCCTCCAAGGAGCCCTTGACACATGGTTCCTCAGTCATGAACTCCTTGGATGGTCTTGGCCCTGCATCAGTGCCTCCATTCCCCTGGCCCTGGGTGTACCTGGCCGCAGCAGTGGGCAGCTACGAGTGGTCACTTTAAGTTTCTCACAGTGCCCAGGGTTTCTGACATAGCGTCACTCCAGGGCATAGCGGATAATGAAAAATGGCAGCTCACAGCCACACAGCACCTGCCACGGCGGGCCCAGGGCAGCCATCAGTGCCAGTGGGCTTGCTGGGGCCCTGGCAGCTGCTCGATGGTTCCAGGCGCAGATGCTAGGTCTGGGCAGCCCACTCTGAAGCCGAACCTACCTTGGAAATGTATTGTGAGGGTAAATATTGGACAGCCCAGGGTGTACTCCAAGCTCCTTGGAAGATGGGTGAGACAGAGAGAAATGAAGAAAAATTAATTGCACAACCCAACTCAACCTGTGGCATGCTGCCTGGATTAGACAGGCAGGAAGGCTGACAGCCAGTTGAAAGCTACCTGCAATTTTGTTTGCAAAAGAAAACAGTCGTTCCATCTGGGTGCAGGTTTGGCTGTCTTCTCCATGCCAAAAACTTTCGGAAACTCATCCCTTTCGAGACCCAGATATGGGCAGGCATCTGGGATGGCTGCTTGGGAAAAACAGAACAGGGCAGGCACTGAAACACACCAGATCCTAACAACTGATAGTGAGGAAAAGGAAGGTTTAGGGAGTCACCAGGTTGTCCTCCCAACTGCTCTGGAGCTTGATTCATTCTGTAGGAGCAAGTGAGAGCTGCAACAAAAAGTTGCAGCATGGAGTGTTTCTTGTTCATAGAATCATAGAATCACAGAATAGTAGTTTTGAAAGGGGCCTATAAGACCATCGAGTTCAACCCCCTGCTCAGTGCAGGAACCCAAGTCAGAGCATCCCCGACAGATGGCTGTCCAGCCTCATCTTGAATGCCTCCAGTGTGGGAGAGCCCACCACCTCCCTAGGTAATTGGTTCCATTGTCGTATTGCTCTAACAGTCAGGAAGTTTTTCCTGATGTTCAGCCGGGATCTGGCTTACTGTCACTTGAGCCCATTATTCCGTGTCCTGCATTCTGGGATGATGGAGAAGAGATCCTGGCCTTCCTCTCTGTCACAACCTTTCAAGTACTTGAAGAGCACTATCATATCTCCCCTCAAGACTGCAGGAGCACCATTCTGTTCTTTGGAGTTTCTGTTCTCCTTCCATGGCCAGCACAAGGTCAGTCCTGCAGTGAGGTGGTCTCAGTAGAGTGGCCACTGATGAATTCCCCAAAAAGAGGACAAAAGAGGATGCCAACTTGTATAACGTTTGCCTATGCTAATATATATGCATATATGCTAATTTAGAAATAATTATTATAATTTAAACAGAAACACAGTGCATCTCACCACAGTGACTAAGACGGGTGATAGTTTAGTTTGGAAAAGCAGTAAGGAAGGGGAGACATGATAGAGGTATACAAAATTATGGATGGTGTGGAGAAAGTGGATGGGGAGACATTTTCTCCCTTTCCCATAATACTAGAACCCATGAAGCTGATTGGTGGGACATTCAGGATAGATGAAAGGAAGGACTTCTTCACACAGCATGTAGTTAAACTAGGAAATTCACTTCCATAAGATGTAGTGATGGCCACCCATTTGGAAGGCTTTGAAAGGGGACTGGACAAGTTCATGGAGGAGAAGACTATCAATGGCTACTAGTCCTGATGGCTATATGTTATCTCCAGTGCCAGAGGCAGTATGCCTATGCACACCAGTTGCTGGAGAACATGGGTGGGAGGGTGCTAGTGCACTCGTGTCCTGCTTGTGGGTTTCCTGTGGGCAGCTGGTTGGTCACTGTGTGAACAGAATGCTGGACTAGATGGACCCTGGGTCTGATCCAGCGCAGCCCTTCTGGTGTTCTTATGTGATGTATGTGCCTACAGGGTCAGTCTGCTGCTCAGAAGCTGACTGTTGATGGGCAACAGTTCTGATGGTTCTTTATCTTTAAACTGGAACTGGACATGACAGCCCTTCAAATAGAGGATGGTCCTCTACAAAAGAGGACAGATGGCCATAGGCAGCAAAATGCCTTGGGGTGGCATTGCCTTCTTGCAGCTGTTCCCATTTTTATGTTTTCTGATTCTGCTGTGACCTTTATTTTATTCCTTTCTTTTGTAATCTTTTAAAGATTGAATTTAATATGTTAGGTGGCAACTGATGGTTAGGACCAAAAGGGAGGGGGTGGGGGAAGGAGACTTGGGTAGTGCGAACAGGTGTGTTAGAAGTACCAAGAATGTTCTTAATTCCATCTCTGAAATGTTGGAGAATATGTATGTACATATACAGCTTTCTGTTATATTGAAAGCATTCATTTTGTCCCAGCTTACTAGTTTGCTCACTTTTACTGTTCTTCCTTCATATTTATTTGTTTGTTTGTTTGTATTCATTACATTTTAATACTGCCCAATAGCCGAGGCTCTCTGGGCAATTCACAATTAAAACAATAAAATACAACTTGAAAAAACATAAGTCTTAAAAAAAAAAACACCAGGTAAAAAAAAACAACACCAGGTAAAACCCAGCAGTAGTAACTCATAGCCCAGGGAAAGCCTGTGTGAACAGGTGTGTTTTCAGGAGGCGTTTAAAAGATGCTACATTTTCTACCCCCTGAACTGCACAGGGGAGGGTTTTCCAGAGGGTGGGTGCCACTACAGAGAAGGCCTGCCATCTGGGTACTTCATGGTGACATTGTATTCATTTTGGAATGACCAGCAGGACCTCCAAGAATAGCCAGCAGGACCTCTTAGGGTCCTTTATCTTTAAAACAGATTCATACCTGAAAGCCCTTCAAATAGAGGCCATGTTCAAATAGAGGGGTGTCCTCTGACAGCTCTTCAAATAGAGGACTGTCCTCTATAGAGTTGGAGGTGCATGGGCATCCCACCTCTATTTGAAGGTATTGTCCAGACTAGGGATGGGTGAATGAGTGATGTTTAAGATCGCAATAGGATTGTCTGAACATTGCCTTGCCGCTTGTCCAGTACCTAATTCCCGTTTGCATTTGCGATCACTGCTTGCCCTGCACGAACGTGAAATTTGCACAAATCGGGCAGCAATTGAATGGGAAATTTACATAACTTTCTTCCATAGGCTAAAGCAGGGCTGATGCAGCATACAGGGGAATTTTTGCAAATTAGGAAACTTGTGCAAAATTGAACTGGGAAAGTTGCGCAAATCAAACATGAGTGCATGTCTGGGAATTTGTGAACATTTTTGCCGGACCCGTGCTCACACTCACTATCATGTTCAGGTCTTCGAACAGGGTATGCTGGCATATTTTGTGGGCAAAAACGAAATTCTCCTACATCCCTAGTCCGGACAGAGTCTAATTTAAAGATGGAGTACCATCAGAAGGAAGAGCCCCGAGGCCTTGAAGTTGCCCATCAACACTTAGCACCTGAACTTCAGACTGAACAGGTGGGCACACAGCTCACCTGATCACAGTCTTCCCCACTATGGTGAGATGCATTGTATTTCTAGTTAAATGATGGTAATTATTTAAAAATATGTATATGTACATATACATTTTATGCAGATACAAATGGGTAGTATCCAATGTTAGTCCCACTTGGAGCAGAGTCATCGACATGAATCAGACTGCAGTTAGACAGTAGCAACTTAAATCCCATTCATTTCAGTTGGTCTCCTCTAAGTAGGACACACATCGGCTACTACCCTGTATCTCCCTTTTTTGGTAATGGCTATCCTGTTTTTTGGCCATACTTGTGGCCACCCTAGTAGAAAGTAAATCTCTAGCACTTGTATTTGTGAAGGTAAACAGATATACAGTAGGCTATATTCTACCCCATTGCTTGCTCAGAAGTAAAATTGCTCCCAGTTTCCAGTGTTCTGCCCATTGAGTCCACCAAGGTCTTAGCATGGCTGACAAGCTCCAGGCCCAGATTTCTAAACTTTCTAAAATTATATTTGGATATTTCATATTAATACTGAAAACACTTAGATAATTTCAAACTGATTTGGCTACTTGTATGTAGTTCCTGGCAGTCCTGCATTGATCCTCTGCCCCACATACCCATGTGCCATTTAGACCCTCTCACACCAACATTTTTTATTATTACATTTCTATCCCACCATTTTTCCTCCAAGGAACCCAGGGTGGCTGACATGGTCCTCTCCCTCCCTTCCATTTCATCCTCACAACAACCCTGTGAGGTAGGTTAGGTTGAGAGTCAGTGACTGGCCCAAAGCCACCCAGTGAGCTTCATGGCCAAGTGGGGACTAGTGTCAGGGTGGATACTGAGCCCATAGAGCCCCAGAGTAGTTCTGATTCTGAGGAGGACCAACCACCCGTGGGAGAGGAGCTCGCTCATCTCTCACAGGCACAGCGGCAAGGAGAGATTCCTCCTGTCTGCATTACTGAGAGATATAGTGACCCTGGCAGTGAGAAACTGGGGGACGGGATCTTGCTGAATGCTCGGCGGGGACGGAGGGAGCGGCGCCTGATGGAGGGCGCTGAGAGGCGGTGCTCTGCCCGCTTGGCGCTAAAACAACGGTTGCATCCCAAGGATCCCCGGGTAAGAGGGAGGACCTCTCCATAGCCCATAAGTTCAGAGTTTTCCTGCTCTTCCCCTTCAAACAGGGACCAACTGCCTTACCTGGAGCTTAGGCTACTCCGCTAACTACCCCAGTGCATTTCCTTGCTTAGTTGCTGGTGATTAGCATCTGAAAGAGTCATTAAGTTGTAAAGGAATAAAGCCTTGGAAAGAATCCCTTTCATCTGTGTCGTGAGTTGGCTATTGGAGGGGACTTAAAGAGGCAGGTAGGGCGCTCCTGACAACTAGAGCCTGGATCTCCTGAGTCCGAGTCCAACACTCTAACCACTACACCACACTGGCTCTCATTTCCAGCTTTTGGCCTAGCTGTCATCTCCTTTACACCTTAGAACTGAGACTCTTATTTGCATGGATACTTTTTCATCTAACCCCCACAATCCATATTGCATCTAACTTCAGCCTGTGCCTATGTAGGCAGGGCAATTGCTGTGTGGCTGCACACAGCCACCTTTCAGCAAGAGCAAAGCCCATTTATATCACTGAGAGTGCCTTGGACTGCAAGAAGATCAAACCAGTCCATACTCCAGGAAATAAAGCCAGACTGCTCACTTGAGGGAATGATATTAAAGGCAAAACTGAAGTACTTTGGCCACATAATGAGAAGACAGGACACCCTGGAGAAGATGCTGATGCTAGGGAAAGTGGAAGGCAACAGGAAGAGGGGCCGACCAAGGGCAAGATGGATGGATGATATTCTGGAGGTGACGGACTTGACCTTGGGGGAGCTGGGGGTGGCGACGGCCGACAGGAAGCTCTGGTGTGGGCTGGTCCATGAAGTCACCAAGAGTTGGAAGTGACTGAATGAATAAACAACAAAATTTATTATGTTTTTATTCTGCACTTCTTCCAAGGAGTTCAGGCCATCATACAAGGTCCATCTCTCCCCTGTTCCCATTTTATCATTACAACAACCTTGTAAGGTAGGTTAGTCTGAAAGAGTCCAAGGTCACCCAGGGAACTGCATGGCAGAAGAGGGATTTTGAACCCAGGCCTTCTTGGTCCTAGCCCCAACACTCTACCCATTGCACCAGCCTTCCCCAATGTGCTGCCTGTCAGATGTGTTTGATTGCAACTCCCATGCTGGCTGGGAATGATGGGAGTTGTAGTCCAACACATGTGGCAGGTACCACATCGAGGAAGGCTGCACTATACCAAGTTGGCTCTGTGATATAACTGAATGGGAGACAATCCTGGTCCTTGTTAATCACAGGACTGATGGCAAATCTTTGTTTCTGTACAAAGACGTACAATTTCTTCCACCCCTGCTGGGGCATGTATTGCTCACACACAGCAGGAGCACAGGGGATCTCTTTTTTCTCCTCGTAGCTTATGCAGAGAAGCTCCAAAATGGATGTTCTGTAGCTACAAGATGCACAGCATCCTTGCGAAAGGGCCTGCCTGGCCTCTTCTTTGACCGATCAAAGGAAGTTATTCCAAACAACCTTCCCAGGCACTTTGTTCTATTTCTGAACCATCCATCCAGTTCCACTGCAGTTTCATAGGTGAAACATTCCAGTACTTTGAAGCTGAACCCGTTGCTTCTTGTCCTATTCTAAGCGATAGAAGATGACCAGTTGCCCCTTCACTTTTACTCCTCCTCCTTCTAATTACAAAGCTATCATACGTATTTAATCAATGTACCATTATATTCAACTTAATTTAATATTTGCTTTCAATGTTATGTTAAAGCTATCCACAGCTATTGAACACAATGGTCTTTTCCACTTGTGTATCAAACACAAGATTGTGTTTCATACTCTTCACAAGGCCTCGGTTCATAGAATTTCCCATTCCTACCTTAATCAGCATTACCTTACTCATCGGAGTATATCTGGGATTCTTTACCAAATCTCAAATGACTATGAAATAAATTGCTGTGATGCCATGCGCTATTCGATTCAACTAGGTACTAGGAGAAAGCTTCAAAAAGAAGCTCCAGCATCTTCTAAAACGTTTGCAAGCTGTCTGCCTCTTCCCACTCTAATCCATGTTCTTCTAGGCCAGACATGTTGTAGCTGATCTTCTGTCCCCTAGCCAACCATTTTAATTAACCCTACATTTGCTTTTGATTTACAGAGAAGCTGGTTTCCGTGACGTAGGAAGATCTCGCTGCAAGAGGATGGACCTGGTGTGCATACTGTGGTTGCTCTTCACTGTCTGCGGGCTCGACCTGTCTCAGGCTGTCAACCCCTTTGCAGTGCAACAGGTTCCTCCAGACCCTTGCTACGATGAAAAAGGGGCACCCCGCCGCTGCATTCCGGAGTTCGTCAATGCCGCATTTGGAAAGGAGGTCCAGGCCTCCAGCACGTGCGGAAAGCCGGCCACCCGTCACTGCGATTCTTCAGACCCCCGGAAAGCTCACCCAGCCTCCTACCTCACCGACCTCAACACGGCTGCCAACCTGACCTGCTGGCGCTCCGACACCTTGCACCACTCGCCCCAGAACGTCACCCTCACTGTCTCCCTGGGCAAGAAGTTCGAGGTGATCTACGTGAGCCTGCTGTTCTGCTCACCCCGTCCTGAGTCGGCCGCCGTGCTCAAGTCCATGGATTACGGCAAAACCTGGGTGCCTTATCAGTACTACTCATCACAGTGCCGGAAAATCTATGGCAAGCCCAACAAAGCTGCCATCACCAAGCAGAATGAGCAGGAGGCGCTGTGCACAGATGGGCACACCGACCTCTACCCGTTGACCGGAGGACTGATCGCCTTCAGCACTCTGGAAGGGCGTCCTTCTGGCCAGGACCTTGACAGCAGCCCTGTTCTTCAGGACTGGGTGACAGCCACCGACATCCGAGTCATTTTTAGCCGCCCCCATTTGTTCCGGGAACTAGGGGGGCGGGACCATGAGGATGAGGACGGTGGGATAAGCTCTTCCTCGTACTATTACGCTGTGGGCGAGTTTCAGGTTGGGGGACGCTGCAAGTGCAATGGCCACGCCTCACGCTGCGTCAAGGACAAAGAAGGCAAGCTAGTGTGTGACTGCAAGCACAACACCGAAGGCCCCGAGTGTGACCGCTGCAAACCTTTCCATTATGATCGTCCGTGGCAGAGGGCGACGGCCAGGGAGGCCAATGAGTGCCTAGGTAAGAGAGTTTTCTGCCTTTCCATTTTGTGCTAGTCTCCTCCCAGGCCTAGCGCCATTGGTGGGCATAGTTGGGCCCCTGTCAAGGCTCATGCCTCTGCAGGGGGCATACTGTCAACCCCTGGCACTTGCTGGCCCTGCTGCTCCTCATCCTTGCTGTCACTGCTGGTTCACCTTACCAGAGTGAGGAGAGGAGAGCAGCAGAGTGAGGAGAGGAGAACCCTCTGCTTGTCTTGTGCACTCTCCCTTTTTCTGCTCTCTCCCTTTTTTGCACTCTCCCTTTGCACTCTCCCCTTGCGCGCTCTCCCTTTTTCTGCTCTCTCCCCTTTGCGCTCTCCCCTTGTGCGCTCTCCCTTTTTCTGCTCTCTCCCCTTGTGCGCTCTCCCTTTTTCTGCTCTCTCCCTTTTTTGCGCTCTCCCCTTTGCACTCTCCCCTTGTGCTCTCTCCCTTTTTGCACTCTCCCCTTTGCACTCTCCCCTTGTGTGCTCTCCCTTTTTCTGCTCTCTCCCTTTTTTGCACTCTCCCCTTTGCACTCTCCCCTTGTGTTCTCTCCCTTTTTCTGCTCTCTCCCCTTTGTGCGCTCCCCTTGTGCTCTCTCCCTTTTTCTTCCTCTCTCCCTTTTTTGCACTCTCCCCTTTGCACTCTACCCTTGTGCGCTCCCCCTTTTTCTGCTCTCTCCCCTTTGCACTCTCCCCTTGTGCTCTCTCCCTTTTTGTGCTCTCCCTTTTGCAGTCTCTCTTTTTGTGCTCTCCCCTTTGTGCTCTCCCCCTGTGCTCTCTCCCCTTTGCGCTCTCCCCCTGTGCTCTCTCCCTTTTTGCGCTCTCCCCCTGTGCTCTCTCTCTCTCTTTGCACTCTCCCTTTGCGCTCTCTCCCTTTTTCTGCTCTCTCCCCTTTACGCTCTCCCCCTGTGCTCTCTCCCTTTTTGCGCTCTCCCCCTATGCTCTCTCTCTCTCTCTCTTTGCACTCTCCCTTTGCGCTCTCTCCCTTTTTCTGCTCTCTCCCCTTTGCGCTCTCCCCTTGTGCTCTCTCCCTTTTTCTGCTCTCTCCCCTTTGCTCTCTCCCCTTGTGCTCTCTCCCTTTTTTGCACTCTCCCCTTTGCACTCTACCCTTGTGCGCTCCCCCTTTTTCTGCTCTCTCCCCTTTGCGCTCTCCCCTTGCGCTCTCCCCTTGTGCTCTCTCCCTTTTTGTGCTCTCCCTTTTGCAGTCTCCCTTTTTGTGCTCTCCCCTTTGTGCTCTCCCCTCTTTACTTGCCTTGTGCTCCCTCCTTTGGATGGGTCCACAAATCAGGCCCAGAAGGAGAGGGCAGCAGAAACAGAAGGGAGGAAGTGGAGGTGGGCTACCAATGGTGTAGTGGAGCCAGGGCTCACACGGTCAACCCATCAGCACTTTTAAAATTGTTTATTTGTTTACTTATTATTTATTTACAACATTTGTGTACTGCTCTGCATCTAAATCGATTCCGGAGTGGTGAACAACAAGAGATAAAAAAGAAGACGAATGAAACATGATATTAGAGTTATCCTTTAAAAAACAGAGTGCCAATAAAACTGAGGCTGGTGGTCAGCCAAGGAAGGGACACTGATGATATCTGCCACCCGCCCAGACTTCCCTGTTCCCTCTGAGCTTAGCTGTAATCCTCACAGCAGCTGGGTGGGGGTGGGGGGGATGGATTTTCCCAGGAAAGACATATTGTTCCCTGCTGTAATGCAAAGTATTTTGGGGTGGCTTGGTCTTGAATGGGTAACGGAGACCCATTAGCTTTACAAAAAGCCTGCTCCTGGTGGAGATGGTAGAGTGTGTCTGTTGAAATAGATCAACACTGCTGCCTGTAGTGTGGGACTGTCCTTGCAGGCGTGGCTGGGGGGACTTTCATGATGGGTGCCTGCTTGAAAATTTACCGCTATACCACTGTGGGCCACTCCAGCAGGGGGGTCTCTGAGGGTATCTTGCTCGAGGGCCTTCCGAATCATGGGGCTGGCACTCTCTGCTCCTACCTGGTGTGGCAGATTTTTACCTGTTCAGGTCCAATTCCTCTGGCCCTGGAGTAAAATAAAAATGAAACAAACAGACAAAAACTGGGAGGGAAAAGGCCAGTCATTGCAATAGGAAGAAACACTGCCAATCTGTCTTTGGGTCCTTGTGACAGGAGCTTTCATAGGCCAGAGCCCTCAGTCTGCTGCATTTCATTTGTCAAATTAAATGGCCCTGAGAAAGTAGTGGGTCGATATGCACATGGTGGTATAAGGATAATAAGCCAAATTCATATAATAGCTGATTTTATAGAAATGGCCAAGACGGGGATTCATACTTTGATCCTTAGGGCTGGTGTGAGGTAAAGGACAAGATGACAAGATTTTCCATGTACAAAAGCTGACAAGCGCTTGAATCTTATTCCAACATTGGTGACAGGACAGCATCCGCTTGTGCTCTCAGGGTAGCGGGGTAGTTTCAGGGGTGGGGGCAGAGTAAGTCACAAGGTATATACAGCTCTATCCATTCCATACCTCTCTCCCTAATCTGCCGCCTGAAGCAGCCACCTCGCCTCATGGTAGGGACAGCACTGTTGATATTCTAGCAAATACAGATTCTGTTTGGACTGGTAAAGGGCCTGTCAGAAATAGGGCCGGCTCCAGATATGAGAGGGTCCTCTGTAGGCCCTTTCCAATGTGGATTCCCACCCACCCTTAGGACTCCCAGCGAGGGCTTACCTTGTAGCCTAGCAGAGTGGAAGGCCTTCCTCCTCTTTTTATTTCTTTCCTTTTTAATGGAAAGGAGCAGCAAAGCTTCTGAGAGGCAGCCTCCTGGTGGCTGCTCTTCTGTTTTCCCCACAATGCACCAGATCAAAGCAATGTCTGGTAACCAAAAGCAAAATGGCAGCCAGCCAAATTCCAGCCACCTAAGCTCAATCTGGGGGTGGCACCAGGGTAGGCAGGTAGCTGTCAGTTCAGTGCTGACACCAGGCCTTCTCCGAATGGCAGGCTGTTTTTCAGTTGTTGATGATGTTCATGATTATATTTATTTAATGATTTAATTATTTTGTTACATTTCCATCCCACCTTTCTTCCATCATGGAACTCAAGGTGGCTACTGTGGTTCCCAGGTAGTCTCCCATCCAAGCACTGACCAGCCCCAAACCTGCTTAGCTTCAGCAAGGTGGCTGCCTCATGTGCCTTCAGACTATGGCCTGGGACCATTTGTCGCCTGAGGCAACCACTTCACTCTGCTTCACGGTAGGGCTGGCCCTGAAATTAGGTAACCATTTTAAGGGAGAATACTGAGACTTCCCAGGGAAGTTTTAAGTTTTATGATTGCTTTTATATAATTCTATTCAGGCACTGGTTAAAAGTATTTATACCATATCCATCCATTAAAATGCATCTTACAGCATAATTAAAAACACACACAACAACATCTGAACAGTAAAGAATGATGAGTTAAAAGACAAGATAACCGCAGATAAAACAAAAATTCATTCTTCAAGGGATGAACAAAATAGCTTCAGCCCATCAGGTAAAAAACCTACTGAAAAAGGAAGTCTTTCCAAGATGGTGGAGGACCATGAGAAAGGGGGTGAGATGACCCTCCCTTGATAGGATGTTTCACAACCGAGTGCTATTCTGCACTCTTTCTTCTGATCTCTTCTGATTTACTATCTCTTCATTGACCCCTCTGCCTGCCCCACCTCATTTGATGTCATTGGCTGATTTGATCTGATGCTGGGCAGCGAGAGGCAACATTGGCTTAGATGCTCTGATGTCACTGAGGTCACAGCATCCTTGGGGCAGGGCAGCTGAGTCCTCAAGAGGACTGAATTGTAAGCAACTTTTATTAAATTAATCCAGTCTTCCCTATCTCAGCGCCCTCTAGGACAACATATCCCATCACTTCCAGCCACCATGGGACAACGGGGCAATGGGATTTGTAGTCCAACACATCTGGAAGGTGCCAGATTGGAGAAGGCTGAATGAAACCATCTCAGGATTGCCTGCACATGCATGGGCTCACAAATGGCACTCTCCTCCTGTCAAATCGGTGAAGTGGTCCAGCAGAAGCCTGACCATGCAGACCGGCAGTAATGTGACCCAAGACCAGAGGAGGCAGAAGTAAGACAAACTTCAGTACAGACCTGGGAGAGCCTGAAGTTGGTGGCTACTTCCCTCTAACACCCCTTCCTAGCTCGCTGAATGCACACCCTAGGGAGTGTTCCCTTCAGCATCCCTAGATCGTTTCAAGGGTCAGCCCTTTGGCAGATGGAACCGAGAAGACGAACAAGAGAAGAGAAAAGGCATGCTGGTTGAGGCGCGAGAGAGGGAGGCAGTGTCCCTTTAAGACATCCCGGACGCGCCCAGATGCACAAAGGCGGCTTAGCAGAGCTGCCGTGTGAAAGTTTTCCCCGTCGGCTCCATCTCCCATTTCCCCCTTTCCACTCGCAGGCTTTGTGCCTTCTGTGAAAGAGCTCCTCCATCACACGCCTCCAAGGGGGCTTAGCAGCTGAAAGCAGGATTAGCTCCCTGAGTGTTCCCCTCTGTGCCTTTCAACCATGACATCTCGCCGGCCAGCAGGAACAGACGCAGCAATTAGTACCAATTAAAGGGAGAGGGCCTGCCTGGGAACTTCCCCCCGTCGCACGGCTAGGCAAGGCAGGGCCTTCTTGTGCCTGTCTGGTAGCGGTCTCGACCGGATCTACCCTGGCCACGCAGGGCATTCTAAAAGCCATCTCTGCCAGGGATATCGCTGGAGGGGTCCCAGGTTGAGAGCAGAAGGCCATGCTCAGCGTGCCAGGAGTGATGGAGGAGGGCATGCTAGCTGAGTCTGGAGGACACCACACTCCCGTGGAGGCTGGTGGCGCCAATGTCAGTGGGGTGGTGAATCCGCTCCGGGTTTCAGTCAGAACCAGTCAGAACCAGTCAGAACTCCAAAGGAGCTATCCAAGATTTCTGCCCCATCTCTAAGCTGGCGTGCCAAACAGAGCTCATAAGATCTGTAGCTACTACCTGCAACTCGTGTGGCCAAGCTGGGTACTGGTGAACTGCCCTCCTGAGCGGTCTGATCCTGCAGGGGGAGTGTGATAGGTCAAGCAGAGGCCAACACCCAATTCCACAGTCAGTGTGATCTCTGACTTTCAACAATTTGGCTGGTGGCTCTGATGTCAGTGGGGCTGTGTGGGTGCAGAGTGTGGAGCACCTTGGATAGCTCCTCTAGGGTTCTGGCTGCTTCTGACTGAAACCCGGAGCGGATTCACTACCCCACTGACAATTGGAGCCAACAGCCTCCACTGCCACACTCCCTAGGAAAAAGGGACTCATCAGCTCTCACTGTCTTTATATCCAAAGACAAACCCATCCTTGACATAACTGCCTTGTCCAGTGTCAAACTGGGTGCCCTTGGAGACGTTCTCCATGCACTTATGGCAGCCTGATGGGGTCTATGCTTTTAAAGCATGGGAGGGCATCCCTTTGGCCTAATTTCAAAAGCCCTCTGCAAGCAATCAGTATTAGGGTGGCCACTCATGAATAGGGATGTATGAGAAATTTGTTTCAGTTCATTTTTGATCACGATTTATCCAATTTGCACCTTTTGGACTGAACACAGACTCGGATGCAATCTGTGGTCAAAGTCCGTACCTTTCCAAGCTTGCAGTGTGATTTGCGGACCAGAAACAATGTGTATGACAGCATGTGTACATTTGGAAAATGCGCACAAATACCCTTTAATCAATGGGAGAAGAATGTGCACATTTCAGAGATGTGCACAAGTGATACATGTATGAGGGGGAAAAAATGGATGAAAACACACATGGATTTTCATGTGCAAAGAAAAAAACCCAAAGCTCACAATCTAATATGGACACGAGTCTGAATGAGCTTTGAGATGAAATTTGGAGAACTTCAGTGAGATCGGGTTTTGCTGATTTGTGCAACCCTAGTTATGCATCACCCCCCCAAAAAAGAGGCAATGCAGTACCAATTACAAGCATGCCAGTTTGCATAACATTTGCATATGGTAATTTATGTGCATAGGTGCAGTTCAGAAAGGATAACTATAATTTAAATAGAAATGTGACACATATTGCTATAGTGGGGAAGACTGGGACCAGGTGACCAGTGTGCCTGCTGCTCTATCTGTTGTCCTGGTGGTAAGTGTGGACGAGAATCTTCAAGGCCCCTGCCTGCTCTCCCTTCTTTGGGCTTCTTATCTTTAAAGTGGGCTTGGATTGCACTGCCCTTTAAATAAAGGACACCTTCAAAGCTGTCTGAGGACAGTCTTCAAATATTTATTGACTGGTTCGATTTGTACCTGCCTTTTCATCAAGAAAATTGACATGCAAGATGGCTAGAGGATTGTCCCCTGAAATGGGACACCTTGCCACTCTAGTTCAGACCTGCTGGCTGCAGAGGAAGAAGAGGAGGAAGGAAGGAGAGAAGAAGGCATCAGAAAAAGAGAGAGAAAAGAGGTAACCCTGCCCACTTTTGTCTCTGGCCCTGCCCACTGCCCACGGAGGGATGGTGGAAAATTCTGCCATGGACTCCACTGAGGCTGGATTCTAAGAATCCGCCCCCCCGGAGTCCGCGGTGGAATGAAAGACTCACCTCTGCCACCTGGGGGAATCCGCGTTGGCTGAATCCGCTGCCATCCGCTGCCGTCCGCTGCTGCCTGTCTTCAGACGCAAATGGCATCCAGCATAGTGGACGCCATTTGCATCCCTGCCTTTTGCCGTGATAGGCTACGTAAATCTTTACGCCATTTGCGTGGCAGCAGCCAGAAGTCTGGATGTGGACAGGCCCAGCCACCGGATCCACGGACTCGCCACAGAGTGGAGCCAGCTGGGGAGGATTCTGGGGGGAGGGACAGATTGCCTCCCACCCGCGGACCCCCCCAGCAGACTGGTGAGTGTGTTTCGTACACCCCTATGCACCCCATGTGGGGCTCCCATCAGATTGTCCCCGAGGGAATGTGGACCTTGAAAAAAAAAATTGGTGGGCAACATGGCTGTCCAGATGTTTTGGCCTACAACTCCCATCAGCCTTAGCTAGCATAACCAATGGTGAAGGATGTTGGGAGCTGTAGGCCAAAACATCCAGTGCTTCTTGTCCTATTTCCCCAGTGCCCAGTCTTGTCCCTTATCCCTTGTCCCAGGAGTCTCTTGTCCCTTGTCAAGGAGTCCCTTGAGTCAAGGAGTCCTTGTCAAGGAGCCAAGGAGTCCTTGTCAAAGAGTCAAGAAGTCCCTGGAGTTCCTTGTCCCAGGAGTCCCTTGAATCAAGGAGTTCTCATCAAGGAGTCTCTTGTCCGAGGAGTCCCTTGTCCCAGCCTTGTCCCTTGTCCCAGGAGTCCCTTGTCCCTTGTCCCAGGAGTCCCTTCTCCCAGCCTTGTCTCTTGTCCCAGGAGCCCTCCTGGCCACAATACGTGGGAGAGAAGATTGGCCAAGAGGACTGATGTGCCTTGCATTCAGGCACAGTAAATTAATGCTCCTGGCTAGTGATGCAGAGGAACACAATTCTTCCCCTTCTTCTTCTCTGCCCACACGGCTTGGCTACTGAAGATGTGGACGAGATGCCTGGTACTGTCAGTCTGTGCCATGTCTTGCCTGTTCAATCCATGTCCATCTCGCCTTGGAGAGACTGATGACCCAGGCCCTAGGGATGGGTGCACCACCCCACGCCTGCCCCACGTGCCGCTCACCAGACCCCCGCCAGTTACCCACTCCTGGTTGGCTCCCTGTTCGACCTGGCAGGCAATCTGCAGGCGCCCAGCACGCAGCCACCAGACTCCTCGGTGAGCCTTCATTTTGCATCAAATTGGCCGCTCATGGTTTTGCGTAGAAGACATTTTACATAAATGGCAGCCGTAAAGTGACCATTTACTCGAGATTGCAGGGGTGAATGGTCTATTCACGTGTGTAATCTTGCATAAATGGCTGCTTTACAGCTGCCATTTATGTAAAATGTCTTTTACACAAAATAATGAGCTGCCAAATTTTACACAAAATAGCGGCTTGCTGAGGAGTCGGCCGGCCGCGTGCAGCTCACTAGGTGCCCACAGAGTGCCTGCCGGCTCAACCAGGGAGCCAAACGTGGCAGGTAAGTGGCAGTGGTCCGCGGACAGGAGTCCAGGAGGCCAAGCGGGGGGGGGGTCTGCCAGACCCCACCCCCCTCTCAGACTCCCACGAGATCCCTACCAGGTCCAGATAACAACAACAACAGCCACCTCTTGGCTAGTTTACATGAGCAGGAATATCGAAGTAGGGATGGGCAGATTCCCTACCTGCTGGTCTGTAAGGAATCCGCCTGCAGGGGGGAGGTGATCTTCTTTGGCCGGCTCCGCTCCATGGCGATTCCGTGGAGCCACTGGCTGGCTCTGAAGCGCCAGCGATATGGCCGCCGTGCCTTTTTTTTTTCACGCGATAGGCTATGCAAATATTTGCGTAGCCTATCGCATGAAAAAACAGGGACACAAATGGTGTCCACTAAGCCATTTGCGGTCATAAATGTCTTAGTTTAAGCTAAATGCAGCCATTTATGACTGCATTTACCGTAAACGAAGACCTTTATGGCCGCAAATGGCGTCCTGGATGCCATTTGCATCCACAGTCAATCGCCTTCAGCCAGCGATATGGCATGGTGGCCGTATTGCTGGCACTCCGGAGCCAGAGGATCTGGCCAAAGAGGATTCTGCGGGGAGGCGGAGGTAAGTGTTCTGTTCTGCCATGGACTCCGGGGGTCCGGATTCTTTAGAATCCAGCCTCATTGGGGACCAAGGCGGAATTCTCCGACTTCCCTATATCCAAGGTTGTCTAAGCTTTTACCCAAAAGGTTGCAATGATGAAGAGGAGCAAACTGGGAGTCAGTGAGCCCCTGCTGGAGTGACAGGCCCTCGACAGGAGCCCGCTCATGCCTACCCTTGCTGCCAACCCTGGGGGTATAGAGCTTGTGCCTTCTCCTCTACCTAGGACCTGGACTGCCATCCATTACGCTTCTGCACTAGATTTACATCCCTTCCCAGTCTGGTGCAGACATCAGGGCATCCGAGTGGTGGCATTCGTTGCATCATGTCAGTGTGTGCTGAACAGTGATCATGTGCCATGACATTGTCCCTCCTTGTGCATCCACTCCTGCCCCTGCAGGCTCTTTGGACCCTGAGCCTTGGCATGTGCCATCGATACTGATATTTATGTTTTACGGTTGCTACCAGAGAAAGGCTGAAGTGGCTTGTTTTCCTATTCCCTCTCTATTTCCTTTTCTCTCTGAATTTTGTGAGTATGAGATTGTAAGCCCACGGGCAGAGACTATATTATTTTCTTAATCTTTGTGCAGCATGTAGAAAATGTAGGCACTTTATACATAATGATAACAATTAATAAGGGTGGGTGCCTAGATTAAGGCATTCTGTCAACACAGTTTAGATTGTCAACATGGATAGCATCACTGCTCCTCTGTCCTGATTTTGGCACACGCCCGCTCCCTGTCTACACTCGATGTAGTCTCATTGTGTCACTGCAGGTGCAAAATCCTGAGTTGCTAGACCTGTGGAACATCTTTTTTTCTTCACTGCACCACCAGTGGAATGCCGTGGCCCATGACAGGGAAGTGATACAACAGTTCTTACAGCCAATCTTATCCGCTTTCTCTCTTGCAAGGAGGTAGGATTAGGCCATCAGGTTTTCTAGGATGGCATTGCCTGGGATTACTCCAAATATGCTGGATTGACTTCCACCATGGATGGCTGGGGCATGGGGGGCACCAGGTTGAGGAAGCTGACCTAGTCTCTTTGGGATGGTGTTTGCCTGAGGCTTCCAGGAGGGGAAGAAATCTCGAGAACTCAGTTCTTTTCTTCTGGGATAGCATAGCAGGCTAGAGAGAGAATGTCCCATTTAGCCAAAGGTTGGTGGGTGGCATGAATGAATTCTGTGTGTATGTTTTCCTAAAAAGAAAATGCTTGCGGTTACTAAAAACACATACATATACACCTCGGATCTGAAAACTTTCAGGGTTCAGTACATTTTGTGGTTTGGGCAGCCTTCCAAATTGTGGGTTTGGCGTGTTTGGCACAAATGTTTGGTTGTCTGCAACTTAATTTTCTTTTATTATTATTTTTTTGAGGAAAAAGAAGAAGGCGGCTTGAGTACGTTATTCATCTGGGAATGTTTACAGCTAAGGAATGTTGCCAGTCCAAGGGATGGACTGGATGATCCTTAGAGTCCCTTCAACTCAGGGAGCCTGAATTAAATTTAATAGAATCTTTTTAGAAAACTCTTCCTGCCTCCCATCCACATATTCCACCTGAATATGGTGCTGATCTGGTGTTTTTTTTGTGTGTTTTTTTTTAAAGCAAATTGATTTTTGTTCCAAATATGTTAGCTGGCTCCGATCATGATAAAGAAAGATAATTTTTCACTTATATTGGCCAAGGGCGCCAAACTCAGATGGGAATTGCTAGAAATGTGCAGCAAGCAGAGACAGCTCTGCCGCAAAGAGCTGAATGTCTCAGCAGATGTGGCTACAGAGAAGAGGGATGACGTGGCCACAGGGCTGGCGCCAGCACCCAGTATCTTCGGGCAGCTGTTGAGGGCCCAAAGCTCCAGCAGGGCCCGCTGCTGCTGCTGCGCTGGACTGTCATTATTATTTTCTATCCAAGCAGTGCCAGTGCCTGGATCTAGCCTAGAGTTAAATTTCCCTCAACGCCCCCAGCGTAGCATCACTTTGGGGCCGAAGGCTTTTACATTTCACACAGTTCCCCAGAGTGATACTATATTGTGAGCATTGGGGGCGGGAATGGAAATAGTGGCTACACCCTGCCATCATCGATGTAGTGCTCAATTTTGGAGTGAATGTTTTAATTCTATTATTTTATTTATTGCATTTATATACTGCCCAACAGCCAAGGCTCTCTGGGCAGTTCACAACAATTAAAATTATAATATACAACATGATACAACCTAACACAAGACTTGGAGGGAGCAATCCTATGGCCTCTAGTCAGTGGCCGTAGGATATGTTGTTTCCGGGAACCGACCTTCCCCCCCGCCTTCCGTGCGGCCTCGCAGGCAGCACGGAGAAGCCCTGTCCTCCGCGCTCACAAGAGGAGGATGGAGCAGCCAAAACGGGGCATGTCAGGGGGCATTCCGGGGCAGGGAGGGTGGAAATGCTGGTACGACACATCCTATGTGTCGTCCAGCAGCCTCCTCCCCCGCTCCACACTCCTGCAGCTATACAGCCAAAATTGGCTGTCTAGCCACAAATGCAGCTCCCCTCCATGCTTCTCCTGCCCTGCACTGGATAGGCGGTTGCCTCTGAGTTTGGAGGCAGCCACCTATCCCCATAGGATTGCGCCCAGAAGTTTAAAAGCAGTGTGTGAAACCAGAGTAAAACCCAACAGCAGTTACAAACCAGGGAAAGCCTGGGTGAAAAGGTGCATTTTTAGGAAGGGCTTGAAGGATGTTACATTTTCTTCCTCCCAAACTGCACAGGGAAGGGTTTTCCAGAGAGTGGGTGCCACTACAGAGAAGGCCTGCTGGCAGGGCTCTTTACGGGGACGTGCCTTTCTTTTTTGGATGACTAGCATTCCAAAGAGTGAAGGTGCCCAGCCTGTCAGTCGCCATATCTCTGCCCCCACGGAGAGACCAAAAATCCAGGCCGCTGTGTTGATCCATATCAACAAACCAATTCTCACAGTTTTCATCTCCATCAGGTTTTTTGTAAAGCTCATGGGTTTTAGTTGCCCATTCAAAAAGAAGCCACCCCCCAAATACTTTGCATCACAAAAGGAAAAAATACATTGGGCAAGTTCGCACATCACACTAAACCACCCTGAAGATAAGCCAAGGTAGGCTGTTTTTTCACTGGATAACCCACTCCCAACAGATGATCCCACCCAGTCCTAGCACGTATCCCAGGTGCCATAATAATAATAATAATAATAATAATAATAATAATAATTTCATTTCTGTACCTCCTCCTCCCAACAGCTGAGGCGTTCTGGGCAGTTCACAACAATTCACAAAATCACAGCTACATGACGATAAAATGCAGCGTACAATTTCCATATACAATGTTTAAAACCATTTAAACCATTTAAACACCTAGTGAGCTGGGAGCTGCAATGCCACCTTCTGGCCATCCACAGTGGGGGCACTGCAGAGGCCAAGGCATTAGCTCCCTCTTCTACATATACATTAGCATATGCAAATGTTATGCAAATCTGTGCCACCCCTCAGTCCTCTTTTGTTGGTGATACATTTCCTCTTTTTTGGTGATGCATAAAAGGCTATTGCATTAGCAGCATTCATTGTCTTGACAGGCGGTTATGCAGGGAGGGCAGATGGAAGGGGGGCAGGGAAACTAACTTCAATATATAACACACACACCCCTGTGATTTTAATGTCTACAGAACAAGGAGAAGGAGTCCCACACATCTTCAAGAAGGCGAAAGAGGGGCAAAGTAGAGGCAATGATTTAAGGTGCCAGAAAAGAGGGGCTATTCATCCTTAGAGCAAGAATCCCTGGAGGCTGGCAAGTTAGAGGCAGTCGGAGGGGATCCCTTTGTGATTTTTCAGCCTTTACTTTTGTTGAAGTTAATCATCCCCCCCCACACTAAATGTGTATTCTTCTTAAATATAAATTAGCATATGCAAATATTATGCAAATGGACATCCTCTCTTCTTTGCAGGGTGATGCATGTTCTCTTTTTAGGCAAGGCTTAAGTGGCCACCCTAACTCTAGGCTTAAGTGGCTGCCCTAGTCTTTAGGTCGATAGAAGAAATAGGCCCGCCAAATCACAGTGCATTAGCTTTTGCTACCAAATGGAACAGAAATATGACTAATTTGGAAGATGTTCATCATAAAACAAAGAAAAAAATAAAACCCACATGCAGATAAAATTCTAAGCAAAATAAATCACTTATGCAACTAACAGCATGATCTATGCGTGTTTACTCAGTGCATATCTATGTCAGGAACAGCTTTACTTGTTGACATCTGCCTGTTATGTAGTTTCTGAAGGTGCGAAGGCCCTGTCCTCCCCCCATCCAAGCAAACAAACAAACAAACATGGCACCCCCTACTTCGGGGGAGGGTATTCCTACTGATGCTCTCAAAATTCTCCTGATTTCAAATGTCCACGCCAAGTTTACAATACCAAATTTTCTGTGTTTGTTTTTGTGGTGGAATGGATGCAATATGAAATAAAACTCCATTGTTTTATTTCTTTAAAAAAAATGAAGGTGTTGTACATCATTTATTTATTTAAAGCACTTTTTGCCCCACTTTTTAGCCGAAAAGGGTCTTATGGCAGCTTACAGATCAATAAAGAATAAGACTGTCTCTGCTCTCAGGCTTACGATCATTTCAGTTCATTAAAATACGTTTCAAATCCTCTGAGCCCGTCTAGCTGACTTACCTTTGTGTGGGTGGGGAGCTGACTGGAGAGGCCGTAGGATATTGTGCAACAGGTTTCTCCCCTCCCCTCCCCTCCCCTCCCCTCCCCCCAGCACACCTCCTTTTCTCCCTCTCTGAATTCTCTTATGAGGTTGCAGTTGCAAACTTGTAAGAGAAGCTTCCTACGATGGCTTGGAGGGGGATGACAGAGGGTGTTGGAAGGGAAGATCCACAATTGAATCTCCTCCTCTGTGCTCATAGTTCTGCCCACGGGTGCAGAGGAGGCAATCCACAGCAACTCCTTGCACCCCAAACACCGTCTAGGAGTCATGTGATTGCTCTCCCACTTATACTAAATTTCAGTTTTCATCACAAAAATATTAAAATCGCATTGGACCAAAGTCAGGCTCATTATTCATATGGGAATTACAAACATGCTAGATTTCAAGTAGAGACTGGATAATTATGGATTTCTGCAGCATCACCAGCTAGAATGAGTAATTTTACAATGGATTTGGTTGTACTTTTGATATCACAGCTAAAAGTCAAATATATGGTGCAGGATTTACTATCTAGAGAGGCAGTTACGTGGGGAGGGAGGGATGAACAGCAAGAACAACCTATGTATGCCATACACTGATAAGATTAAAAATAATTAAACAAGTACCCCCCAAATTTCCCCAGAAAGCAAAATAGGAACAATGATTTACCAAGGGCAGGGTACAGAAAATACAAATGACCAGAAAGGCAGGGACTGAACTGTAATGCAGGGCTTGTTTGCCACCTAGTAATATACCTGAAAGTCTTGTAATGACTTGCTTTCCTCCTCCACACTTACGGCACCAACCAGATATGCATCAAGAAAAGCAGCCTTTCCTGGTGTGGTTTGATGCTTCCTGTCTCTGATGGAACAAGGATTTGTGGATGGGTTGCAAAATGAGGAATTAAGAAACCAAACACAACTATCATACCCTTCAATGTTTCACAGATGAAAATAGAGACTTTTATAACTAGGTCCCACCCAGTATTCCAGGGCTGGCCCTGCCATGAGGCAGAGTAAGGTGACAGTCTCAGGCGGCAGATGCTGGGATGCAGCAGGAGCCAAGGGTAGGGATGGTTGGGCTCCTGCTGAGGGCCCATACCCCAGAAGGGGCTCATTGACAAAAGCCCCTTGGACTTTTTCTGCCAATGCAACCTGCTTGCTCACCTGCCTCTCACTCTGGCCCAGACAACAGAGGGGGTGAAAAGGAGGAGCAGGGCTAATGGTGCCATTTCTGTTAGATTTTTTTTAGCAAGGTTTATTGGCCGTAAGCAAAAAGCAACCCCCCCCCCCCAAGATGAAAATAAACTGAAGGAACTGAACCATGAGACAAATTTCTCCTGATCCAAATGAGGCAAATTTCTCCTGATCCAGTTCTAAACTTAATGGTAGGCATTATCCTACTTAAACCGAAATTCAGGAAGAGAGGCAGAATGAATCCAAAAATAAATTTAAACATCATAAACAATAGAACTAGGAAATTCTCATCCATCATCTCAGATTGGAACTTGGGCTATCGAAGAGGGTTAAAACTTGTTATTCAGAGTGGTTTCATTAGGTCAGGACAGTTTACTCTAGTCAGAGACATCTATATTTGGATCTGATCTGCCTCCAGCTTTGACAACTGATCTCTCAACTTTGTCTCAATTCTGGTCAGCATCATCCTGATGTTCCTTAATATTCCTAAAGAATTGAATTGACAATTAAACTGTTCAGAGTGCTGAGCTTGCTAGATCAAAGAACAGCACTTTGCAACATAGCTGCTCAGCTCTTTGAAAATTCATCAGCTTGCACTCAGCAGTACAGCTCGTAACTCAGTTCAAATGCAAGCCAATCAACCTATACACAGTGATTTGGCATGCAGAGCTCGTGGACTTTAGTAACTTCAAGATTTGTAGAGCCTGAACTGCTGAATCAAAGTGGAGCTCTTGACAAGATCTGAAGTACTTTGCAAATTATTAAGGTAATCTGAACTAATAGATAGCTCAGATCTATGGTTTTACAAGCAAAGCTTGCTAGAAAGGCATAGCTCAACACTTACAGAATAAAATCATAAAGATTTAGTTAATCTATTATTCAGCGTTGACATGGGGCAAGCTGAAGCCTGTTTTGTGTCTAATCCAGGGGTGGGCAGACTTCAGACTTGTTGGATCTGCTTTTACTAGAACACCAAGATCCACCAACCAGGCCTAGGTGCAAAAGACATTCACTTAGACTGAAAGAATACCATGCTTTCGAGCACATTCTGAGCCTAGGAATTTGGTTTTGGTACCAGAACTGAGCACACACAAGTCCTTCCCTGGTTACCCCAAGCTTTCTGCATTTGAGCAGCCTAATTTAGGTGGGGGAAAGCCTTTTTGTTGTTGCTACTGTTAAAGAATTGGGAGTCTGAAATCTTTGCTGATCCCACAGACGTACCAGTACACCACAATCTAGCTTCTGCCCACCCTTGGTCTAACAGAAATGTAGGAATATCATCAGAATGCAAATATGAAAATAGTTAGATTGCAGTTCTATAATACTTACCTGGAAGTAAAACCCATTGAATTCAAATGACTTGCTTTTGAGTATACATGCATAGGATTGTGCTTTTACAATTGTTTCTTGTCTTTACTTTGGGAATAGGTCCATTAAATAGTGGAAATGTCAAAGTCAGGGATGGAGGTCAAGGGTGTGTTAATTCAGTTACCCATCTGTCTGCTTATCGGGGAATAATGTTGGCATATGAAGCTGCCTTATACCAAATAAAACCATGGGTTCATTTGGCCCAGTACTGTGACTAGCCATGGCTCTCAGGCAAAGATTTCCCACAGTCCTGCTATGCACGATCCTTTTAACTGCAGATGTTGAGGACTGAACCTGGAACTTTCTGCAGATGAAGCATGTGCTCCAACAGCAGAGATGTATGCGAATTCCGTTGGGTGTGTGTGTGTGAAAACCCTGTGGATTTTGTTCTGCCCCCCCTTCCCTGGCATATACTTGATCGGTAGCAAGTCAAGCCAGTATGCAGATTCCGTTGTGTGTTTTTTTAGTGGTGGGAACTGACACATTTTATGGGGGGGACTTGAAATTCGTGCAAACGGAGTTGTAATTAAAAAAAAAATTATTGGCAATCTTGCGCAAGTCCACATGTCTGCTATATAGCCCCAGAGAGGCATATTCTCCTCTTCAAAATATCCTTGTCAGTTTCATCCTCTCCACACACAACATGGTTTAGCTCAGCGGAGCCATATTCTGTACTTGTCAATTTCACCTTCCCCTTTGGCACTTCCCCTGCTCCTCCTAGCCACTTTGCTCACTTAAAGAATTGCCATCATTTGGGTTGCTCACACAATCCAAGTAGCAGACCAAGATAAACACAGCATCGTGATTCAAAACTATTTCATTAATACTGTGGGAGGCTGAGGGGAGCGGCGGCATTTTCAGGACCTACACGGCAGAAGTCGCAAACCTGCCCTGCAGGCATTGGAGCCAGGTCCTTCTCCAGCAAAGGCACGGGGTGCAGCTCCAATCTGCTGTGGGTTTGGCATTGATGTCCACTCTAGAATTTCAAGAAAACTGTTCCATCGACTAATTGTTCCCAGCCCATTCCTAGACCGTGTGCTCAGTGGCTCTCAGCTTGCTTGCGGAAAGGAGGCAGGTTACAGCTTCACAGGGGAATTTCAGTGGCCTTTTGGAAAGCAAACAAAGAGTCACAGCATCATGTAATTGGCCCATTATTTACAAATTAATTGAACCTGTGATTGTTTAATTGGTCATGTGATTTTTAAAGGAGGGGAGGAGGAAAAATTGGCTGTGCTTGTGCGAGGAAGGAAGCAAGCTCCTATATAATTAGCCCCAAACTATGCAATTAAATTCTTATTAATACCCTCAAACAGCAGGGACTATACAGGCCTTTAATTAGTGATTAACATGAGACAGGGAGAGATGGAGCTGTTACAAAAACTGGCTCGTGGTTACAGTAACAAGTTTTTAGCTGCTGTTCCTCCCCACAACTTGGGAGGGAAGGCAAAGAATATGCAAACGACATGCTTAGTGGTGGTTGGAGATCAAGCGCAGTCATGTTGGGAAAGGGATCTGAGGCAGCCCTGCCAACTCTACTGCTTCAGTTGATTGCCTGCTCCCTTCTGCAGTCTATCTTCTGATTTACTTTTACCTGGGATGCTATCTGTCAGGTCTGTTGGTCTGGAAAATGCAGGTAATCATCTAGGCAGGTGGCTGAGCTGGGAAGTCAGCCGGTAAACGGAGAACATCAGTCTGAGAGTATTCAAGCAGACTACTGCAACCCTCTCTTCTCTGGCCTTCCATTGTCTCACTTCGCCCCCCTCTTAGGGTGCCTGGGTGCCCTACTCTACAGAGAACAGTCCTCTGTTTTGGAGGTCTGGCAGGAGATGGTCCTCTGCTTGAAGAGACATTCACTCTGAGTCCGGTCTAAAGTCAAAGAACCATAAAGAGGGAAATGACAGGGTGGGGTGGGAGCTTGAAGTTACCCATCTAGAGTTAACACCTGGGCAACAGCCTGAGCTGGCATCTAGGTCACAACATCGCAGACTCCCCCAGTATGGTGATATGTATTGCATCTCTATTCATAGTACTGTATTCATTTTTAAGTTTGCATCTATCCATATCTGTCCAAATATATATCCATGGGAGGAGGCTGGTGGCTCTCATGTCAGTGGGGTGGTGAATCCACTCTGGATTTCAGTCAGAACTTGGATAGCTGACTGTTTCTGACTGAAACCTGGAGTGGATTCACTGCCCCACTAATATTGAAGCCACCAGCCTCCACTCTATCTATCGATCGATCGATCTGCTTATGCGAAAGTTATGGAAATTGGCATCCTCTGTTTTGGCAAGGCATAAATAATCTCCCTACCCCCTCTCCTCCATCCAACACTCTGCTTCCAAAACCTTAACTTCTCTTCTCGCTCTGTTTATTTTATTTTTATTTGTTAGATTTATTAGCCACTTATCTGGCCAGCTACCCGGCCACTCTAGGTGGCATACAATTCAGATAAGAATACAAAATACAACATAATCAACAAAACAACATTGCTCTAGAAAAAACCCTAACCCACCCCAAATGCCTGCCTGAACAGCCAGGTTTTCAAAGCCTGGCGGAAGCTCATCAAGGAGGGGGCATGGCAGAGGTCACTAGGGAGGGAATTCCACAAAGTGGAGGCCACCACAGAAAAGGTCCTCTCCCTAGTTCTCACCAGCCTAGCTGTCCTGGCTTATGGGACAGACAGGAGGCCTTCCAAGGCCGATATTGTTGAGCAGCATCCCTGGTGTTGCTGGAGGCACTCCTTAAGATAGACTGGGCTGGAACCATATATGTTTTTAAAGGTCAATGCCAACACCTTGAATTGGGCCCAGAAAACAACTGGTAACCAGTGCAACTCCTTCAGCACCAGAGTGATGTGGTCTTGCTGACGGCTGCCTTTAATCAGGCGGGCCGCCGCATTCTGCACCAGCTGCAACTTCTGAACCATCTTCAAGGGTAACCCCACATGAAGCGCATTACAGTAGTCTAGGTGAGAGGAGACCAGGGCATGAACTACTGATGGTTAGGGAGGCAGGGGCGCAGCCACCGTATCAGATGGAGTTGGAACAGTGCTGCTTGGCTCACGGCCGACACCTGAGCCTCCATGGACAGCCAGGAGTCTAAAATTACCCCCAGGCTGCAGACCTGGTCCTTCAAGGGCACTGCACCCCATTCAACACCAGGTCAGCATCCCCCAACCTCCCCTTGACTCCCGCCAAAATAACTTCAGTTTTGTCAGGGTTCAGTTTCAGTTTATTCCTTCCCATCCAGCCACTCACCAACTCCAGACACTTGGACAGGGTTTCTACAGCCACCCTCAGTGCAGATTTAAGTGAGAGGTAGAATTGCATGTCATCTGCATATTGGTGACAATGCACCCCAAACCGCCTGATGATAGCCCCCAGTGGCTTCACATAGATGTTAAATAACATCAGGAAGAGAATGGAACCCTGTGGCACCCTGTAAGTGAGCAGCCAAGGGTCTGAAGTCTCCTCCCCCAGAGCTACCCTCTGGTACCTGCTAGAGGGGAAGGAATGGAACCACAGTAATACTGTGTCCCCTATGCCCAACCCCTCCAGGCAGTCCAGGAGGATACTGTGGTCATGGTATCAAAAGCCACTGAGAGATCACGGAGAACAAGGAAGGAGCATTCACCCCTATCCAGAGCCCTTCCCATGTCATCCACCAAGGCGGAATAGGGTGCAGGTCCCAGGAAGTCATGGTCTCCATGAAGTCCCAAGGTGCTCCCATGAGGATGGCTTCTGAATGTACATTGAAGTCCCCCAACACCAACAAATTAGGGGACTACACACGCACATCAGAGACCACCTCAAGCACCTCGGCCAGGGAGTCTGTCATGCAGCAGGGTGGATGGTACACAAGCAGAATCCCCAGACTGCCCTTTGGGCCCAACCTCCAGTACATGCATGATATCCCTTCTTAAAGCCATATGCTGGCTTCCTGTCTGCTCTGGGATTCAGTACTAGCTCCTTCAAAGCCCTCCATGGGCTTTCTGCCTCCTTATCTCTCTGTAGGGCCAGTTTCAAGGGTCGGTATGGTTGGGCACCTAGCAAGGGCTCACACCCCAGCAAGGCCCCCTTGAGAAAGCCCTCTGGAGTTGCTCCTCCTCTTCACCATTGCAACCTCCTTGCTCACCTGCCTCTTGCCCTGGCCCAAACAACTGTGGTGGTGGTGGTGGTGAGGAGGAGGAGGAGGAGGAGGAGCAGATGCCACTGCCTTCTTGCTTCCTTGGCTTTCTGCCTCTCAAGCAATCACGTGGTAGCTGTGATGAGGAAGAACAGGAGCAATAGCAGCCTGTGACAAAGGTGGTGAGAAGGTAGACCAACTTGAGAAGAAGGGGGCCACTGAGGATGCCTTCCGCAAGGGCCCTCAAAAACTCAGAGGCATCACTGAGTTGTATCCAAACATATGCTCTGCTTTGTATCCAAACATATCCCTGTCCATGACCTCCCCTCCTCCAGTTCCACCGCCCTCTGCCATCCAAAGGTCTTCGGCACCCCCAAAGACTCTTCTGTTTCTCTCTTTTTGTCCTGTATGCCCAAGACTGCCTCCTAGAACACCTGCAAGATGCCATCTCTCTCAAATCCCTCTTCCCAAAAGCCTTTGGCACAACCCCTGCAGTTCCCGTGCCCTCCTGTAAATAAGAGCCAAAGCATGCATTACTCTAAAGACAGAGCTTTCAGCTCCTTTTGTGTCCCCCCGCTTCACATCTGCAATGTCTATTCCAAAATAGTGGTCTATCGCAGGTGGAGGGGCCCTAATCCATATCAGGACCACAATGATGGAGGTGTGAGTGTTAAAGTCCCCCTTGTTGCTGTTTATTCAGTCAGTCGCTTCCGACTCTTCGTGACTTCATGGACCAGCCCACGCCAGAGCTTCCTGTCGGCCATCGCCACCCCCAGCTCCCCCAGGTCGAGCCCGTCACCTCCAGAATATCATCCATCCATCTTGCCCTTGGTTGGCCCCTCTTCCTGTTGCCTTCCACTTTCCCTAGCATCAGCATCTTCTCCGGGGTATCCTGTCTTCTCATGATGTGGCCATGGCCAAAGTACTTCAGTTTTGCCTTTAATATCATTTCCTCAAGTGAGCAGTCTGGCTTTATTTCCTGGAGAATGGACTGGTTAGATCTTCTTGCAGTCCAAGGCATTTTCCTCCAGCACCACACTTCAAAAGCATCTATCTTCCTTCGCTCAGCCTTCCTTATGGTCCAACTCTCACAGCCATAGGTTACTGCAGGGACTACCATTGCTTGAACTATGCGGACCTTTGTTATCAGTGTGATGTCTCTGCTCTTCACTATTTTATCAAGATTTGTCATTGCTCTCCTCCCAAGAAATAAACGTCTTCTGATTTCCTGGCTGCAGTCCCCCCTTACCCCCACTTTTAAAAAGTCTGCACAGCAATTTATATGCATTTTACTGTATATGCCATTTCTTCTAATATGCACATTTTACAAGCAATTTCTCTCCAATATATGCCTTTTTGGGAGTAATTTTCCCTAATGTGTGCATTTTTTGGACACATTTTTTGATCAGAGAACTGAATTGCAAAATTCGGAAAAGGGTGAAAAAGTAAGGATCATTTGCATCCCATGTTGTGTATTAGTTCAGTAAGTGCAAATTAGGTCACTTCGTATCAAAATGTGAACCAAACTAATTTCACCGTACTTGCCTGTACTACTTGGTAGTAACATGAACACCACCGAACAGACTGTGTAGCAGGAGGCTTGCCAGGTGCCCTTAGGGTCTGTGTTTTCCAGAAAGATAAAGACCTGTTTTTAAAAGCCATTTGAGGTTATGCTTTGCTGTTTTCTCTGATTAATTCTAGTTTTAATACTGTGCATTAACAGTGACTTTCAGTGTTAAAACTATCATTTTAGTTTTGTTGGTAGCTGCTCTGACTCTGAGCACTTAATTAATTAATTAATTACATTTCTATACTGCCCAATAGCCAAATGTCTCTGGGAGCTTAAAAAAAATTAAAACCACATAGTACAACATAAAAGAATATAAAATATAAAAACTTAAAAATACAGTATAAAAATACAATCAGAATAAACCCTAGCAGCAATGCAAAGATTTAAAATACAGATTTCAAACAGCAGAGCTAAAAGACTAAAGAGCTAAAATGCCGGGTGGGTGGGGATGACAGGTCTTCACTTGGCACTGAAAGGAGTACAATGTAGGTGCTAGGCGAACCTCTTTAGGGGGCTCATTCCACAGCCAGGGTGCCACAGCAGAAAAGGCCCTCTGCCTTGTAGCCACCCGCCTCACTTCCTTTGTCAGGGGCTTCCAGAGAAGGGCTCCTGAAGATGATCTTAGGGTCCAGGCAGGTACATATGGGAGGAGATGTTCCTTCAGGTAACCTGACCCCAAGCCATTTAGGACTCTGAATGTTAATATCAGCACTTTGAATCAAGCCTGGAAATGGACAGTGCAGCTCAGCTGGAAAAAGTATTGGCATAATATGATCTCATTGGCCAGTCCCCATTCACAATTTCGCTGCCCTATTTTGGATCAGCTGAAGTTTCTAGACCGTTTTTAAAGGCAGCCCCACATATAACTCAGCCTCGCACATGCTCTCCCAGCCATTCCCTGCACTCACCCGGACCTGTCTGTGAGGGTCTGCCATTTCCCCAAGCTTGTTTTTACAGAAAAAGGAGGTCTTTAAAAATTAGGGCTGGGAAAGGCTGATCTATGTGATCTTAGAGGTATAAATGGCCTATTTATGGCTCTAATTTGTGCATATTTAAATATGTGCATTTTAAAAGACCTCATTTTTTCATAAAAACAATCTTGGGAAAATGGCAGGTGCTCACAGATGGGATTCAGGGTGAGTGTGGGCAGCTCAGTGAGCTTGTGGGAGCTCAAGCATGGGTCCAGGGGCCTTGAGCAGGACAGTGCTTCAACGGGTGCCCACTGAAACCAGGTGGGGGTGGGTTTGTCCATCCCTTGTGCAGTTAGGGATGCATGAGAATTCTGTTTTGGGGGTAAAAACTCAACAGATCTTTCTAGTTTGGCGCTGGTAGATTTCATTCCATTTCCCCACACTGGTGTCGACTTGATCTGTAGTGAGTCAATATGACAGATTCTGTTTGTTTGTTTTTTGAATGGCAGCAATTTGTGCAAATTCGATTGTTATTCATTTATTTGGTTTGTGGGGGATCTTGACATTTGTGCAAATGGGGTAATTGTTTAAAAAATGTTTTTTATTGGCAAACTTGCACAAGTGCGCGTGATCGCGAGTCTGCCCGTCTGCTATGTAGCTGCAGAAGCCTATTCCCCTCTTCTAAATATCCTTGTCAGTTTCATCTTCTCCACACACTACTTTGTTTAACCAACCAGACCCATATTCTGAACTTGTCAAAGAATTTGTCAATTTCATCTTCCGATTTGGGACTTCCCAAGTGACAGGGGTGTGGGGGAGGAATTGACAAGTTGAGAAGATCCAGATTGTGCAAGTTACCATTTGCACAAATTGCGGGACATTTCTGGAATCAGAAAAAAAATCTGCTACAGTCTGCTGCTACTTACCAGAATGGAAACACTGTAGAATTCCATCGGGTTTAAATGGAACATAATTCCTATCATCACACATCTCTACGTGCCACCTCCCTTCCCCTGGCTGATGGACAAGGCTAGAGTTTGCTTCTCTTCTGCTCTCTAGTCCTCCTAGGGCAACTCTCCTTATTCTCTGTGTCCACTTTCCCATGCGATGGGTAACGGATAAATAATAAGTAATGTTGAGTATGCACACATTAAGGAGGAAGCTGGCAGGCCAGATGCAGAACGCCTGTGGGTCATACCAGGCTAGTGGGCCAGAGGTTCCTCACACCTGGCCTAAGAAATCTCCCTCTTTTCCACTTCTTCTGACGTTCAGCTCTCTGTGTTACAATTGGACCACTTTTGACATTGTTGCTGTAACAACTGTCCTCAGCATCTTTCATCAATGACACCTTGTTTCACTGCATCCTTGGGGAGCAAGGTTTTCTTCCCCAACCACTGTCATGTCTGAAAACAAGGAAGAATTGGGCCATATGTAGAAGCTTAGGTAATGTTCTGGAATGGTTCCTTTCCCTTCCAGGACAGAGTAGCAGCCAAGATGGAAAATGTCTCCTGCATAGGTTATATTCAACAGCAGTTGCCAGTGCAAACCAAGGCAGTGGGAGCTTTAGCTAGCTCTAAATACTTGTAGCTGTACAGCTAGAGTAGACTAAGAAAGTAAATGGGATACCTTTCTTTTATCCCCCCCCCCACTCCATTATAGGCCAATCTATAGTCAGATTCAGCAATCTGATTTCAGGAATCAGATTACAGTGGCCATGTGTGTATAGGGATGTCAGAGAAATCCATTTGAGGGCTGGAATTCGATCACTTTTCCTAGGCTCGACCCCCGGACTTAGTTTCGGTTCCCACTGTGGCACCCGACTTGATCTGCAGTGAGTTGGGCTTCGGAGTGGCTTTTCTGGGAATTTTGTGCATTTGGGGGAAGGTTCTGCAATGTGTGCAAATTTCTGAGCAATTTGCACAAATTGCAGCTGAATTTGCACAAAATACATCCTAATTTGTGCAAAGTATGGCTGAATTTGTGCAAATCCAGCTATAATTTGCACAAATTGCAGAACCTCCCCCCACCCCAGGACAAAAAAGTTCCTGGAGTTCAGGGAACAGCCTGCAGCTTGGTTCGCAGACATGATGCAAGTCGTACATGCTGCAGTACTCCATCAAGCCAAAAAAGAAATGGATTTCCCAGCCACCAACATCCCTGAGTGTGAAGGGCTGTCAAAGGACAGTCTTCTATTTGAAGGCATCCTTTGTTTGAAGGGCTATCCACTCCAATTGTGGTTTAAAGACAAAGAACCATAAGAAGGGATTGCCCAAGGGACTTGAAGTTGCCTTCAACAATTAGCACCTGGATAGCAAACTGAGCAAGCACACATATCACCTGGTCATAGTCTTCCCCACTATGCTAAGATTTCTGTTTAAATGCTAGTCATTATTTCAAATGTTTAATTTTTGTGAACCGCCCAGAGAGCTTCGGCTATTGGGCGGTATAGAAATGAAATGAATGAATGAATGAATGAATGTTGTTATCTCTACATAACCTATACTAATGTTATGCAAATATGCGTTCTCCTTTGTTGTCTTTTTTGGCAATGTCTTTTTTGGCAATTAGCCACCCTAATTATATTGGATTTCTCTACCATTCATTGTTTTGTGTGTGTGTGTGTGTGTGTGTGTGTGTGTGTGTGTGTGAGAGAGAGAGAGAGAGAGAGAGCAAGAGAGAGAGAGAGAGAGAGTATGGTTTAGTAGCTTAATGGGGTAGCCTGTAGAAATGGATGGAGTTCTAGCTCCCTCTGGTTCCTTCCAGATCAGCTGTAATTTACGTAGTTCCATCACCTCTTCTGCTAGCAAATGTTAAGGCTAAGAGGAGCGGGGCCTTTTCACAGTGGCCCCAAGTCTCTAGAATGACATCATAGCAGGGCCTAGCTGTTGATAAGCAACTTCAAAGCCCCTGATCTCTCCCCTTTTTCAAATTAGTGTTCTTCATCTTTAAACCAGACTTGGACTGCACAGCCCTTCAAACTGAGGATACAGTCATATAGAGGGCTGTCCTCTGACTGTCCTTCAAACAGAGGACTGTCTTCTGTAAAGTGGGAAACATGGACACCCTCCTTCTGATTTGGCCTCTTTTTTTACTTTTGTTTTTGTGATGACGGTTTTATAGTATTTTACTGCATCGTTGGTTTGTGCACAGGTGCACTACAGAAATTGAATTGTTGTTATTGTCCAGTAATATCTTGCTCTGAGGTTCAGGCGGAGCAAGGGCTCCTGGGAAAGGGTACAGGGGGCATTACTCTAGGCAGCATAAAACTGTTCGAGCTTCCAGAGTTTTCCCCCATGTGCTTTGTAGCTGTTTGATCTTTGAGGGGTTCGCCCCTGCCCTCCCCCTCCCCAGCTTTGTTCTGTAACAAGGAAGAGAAGCTGAGAAACAGACAGAGAGAGCGAGCGAGAGAGAGAGAGAGAGCTGCAAACCATGCAGGGATGGGATGAAGGGCGGAAGGTGGGTTAGCAGAAAGGAAATTTCATGGATATGATAAGCAGGCCCAGCAGTTAAACCTTAGGCTGACACATTAATGAATTTCACAGCATGCCTGGAAAACCTCTCACCCCAGCCTAGACCAGGAAAGGGAGGGATGAAGTTGGGTGGTGTGAGGGCAGAGGAGGACGGTGGGGTATAGCGGGAGGAAATCTTGTTCCCATTCTCTTTTTGTGAGTGTGTGAAACAGGAGCCGTCAGTGCTTTCCCCACTCTTTGTTAAAAAATATTTGTGCGTGCAGATCTCTCTACCCTGCTCCAAGCCCTGGTTTGGTTTCTGCAGCTAATCAGAGAAAAAGGAGACCAGGGGTTTGGGAGGAGGGGCAGCCCGCAAAATGACTTTAGCAGCTCTCCTCTCCACTGCTGCCATTGCCTCCCCCACCCCACTCTGCTCCATAACCTGGCCACAGCTGGTGGTGTTCGTGTTCCTTAATAGCTCTGGCAGTGAATAACAGAACGACCGTTCCTGCCCACCCCGCAGCCCAATTCAAGGTGGGTGGTCTTTGCATGGGCACTGGGAAGGGGCTTTGGATGGAACAGGCTGTCTGGGGAAGAATCGGGAACCAATCGGAATGGGAAATTATTTCCCCCCCCCGTTCTTCTGGGGAGCTCGTTTCTGCTGCCAAGGTAAGCCTATGCTCATAATAATAGAAGTTGCGGCTCAAGGAAGGCTGTTTGTAAAGTGTGTGTTGTTGTTTGTTAATGTTTAAATGCACAACATCCATCTAGGGTGGCCACTTATGAATGACCAAAAAAGAGGGAATGCATTATCCAAAAAGAGGACGAAAGAGGTTGCCAATGTCCATAATATTTGCATATGCTCATTTATACGTGTAGACGCAAACTTAGAAATCATTATAATAATGTAAACAGCAATACAGTACATCTCAGAATAATGTGGAAGACTGTGACCAGGTGACCTGTGTGCCTCCTGTTCTGCTGCCCAGGTGATTACTGTGGATGGTCAACAGTTCTTATGGATATTTATCTTTAAACCAGAACTGGAGAGGACTTCAAATAGAGGATGCCTTCAAACAGAGGATGCTCCTCTGGCAGCCCTTCCAATAGAGGACTGCCCACTGTAAAAGAGGACATATGACACACCCAGGGATCTGAAATGGTCCAGTCTAAGAAGGACTCTACCTTGTACCATTGGTGAAAATGTAGCTTGGCTCTCTGAGTTCTCCAGTAGCTGTGTGACATGTTTTCCTTCCATCAGTTTTTGGTGACCAGGGATGGGATAGAATGCAGATAGTTTTAATCAATGTAATAAGCTTTATGTTTTATTTATTCTTTAACATACTGGCCCAGTTCAGATATCATGGCCAAACCCTGGTTTGGGCATCAGGGCCATTCCTTCTTTTCATGCACTCCTTCCCTTCCTCTCATGCTGATCAGTTCCCTCCCTCACTTCTTGGTTTATGATAAGCATCATTTGCTGTGACATGACATCCAAATTTGGCAAATGACAGCTACTGCAAATGGTAATTTGCCTCCAAACCAGAATTGGAAGCATAGCATAGAATGGGTTTCCAGTGCCAGTTTGGAGACAAATTATAGTCTGCAGGAATCATAGTTTGTTCAATTTGAATGTAATGGCAAACTGAGGATGGGAATCACAGTATATGAGGGGGAGCGCAGTAGCTTGAGCCATAGATCTGATGGCCAACCCATGGTTTGGCTGTGACAGATCTGAACTGGAATGGGTGGGAAATTCCTTGGGTTCACATTTTAATGCAAGATTACCCAATTCGCAGTTCCTGTACCCAAACCCATACCCAAACACAAGTTGGAGTCCGACATCTGTACATTTCCAAGTTTGCAATCTGTTCTGCAAAACAAAAGAGACAGCCTTTAACAACATGGGCATTTTGTGAAAAATACATAGGGAAATGCATGTGTTTTAGTCAATGGGTGCATCTACGGAAAATTGCGTACGTTTGAAAATGCACATCTTGAAAAATGCACACAACAATGTGTACAAATTCCTGTGTGGGGAGAGAAAAAGCTCACATGGAACTGGGTGGGGATGAATCTAGCACTGGAAAACTGAGACCGTGAATGACATTGAGCTTAACCAATTCGCCCGTCCCTAATCTGTGCCAAACCATGGCTACACACCTGGACTGGGCAGACTAACAATCAGATCAGGATATATAAAGCTTATTGTGATTTACTGGTATGGCCTGATCCTATCATCTGGAAATTCCTTCTCACACATTTGTTTACTGGATCTAGCACTGGATGCTGTGCAGGCTCCGGGTTTTGGAGGGCCCTTGGGCCAGACACTCTCAAAGGACCCCTTCACTCAGTGAGTCTACCTTCTCATCACCATGGTCACCGACAGCTGTTGCTCCTTATCTGCTTTTTCATCACTGCTACCCCTGGCTGCTTGACAGGCAGGAAGCTGGTGAGCAAGTAGGCCATGGCATCTTCTGCCACATCTTCTCACCACCACCATTGTCTGGGCCAGAGTGAGAGGCAGGTGAACAAGAACATTGCAAGGGTGAGGAGGAGGAGCAACTCCAGGGGGATCTTGTCAGTGGGACCCTCGTGGGGTGCGGGCCCTTGGCAGGTGCCTGACCATGCCAACCCTTGATGCCAGCACTGCCTCTGTGCTTGTATTTCATAATAAACATAGCAGCACTATCAGCACAGGACAACTCCCATTCTTTTCTCTTTTTTGTAACCAAGGGAATGGTGTCTTTTGGCCTGCGTACCTAGTATGTTAGATCCAGTTAACTGACAGTGGCAGCCAGTGCTGACTGCAGGTTTTTGAGGGGCCTTGGACAAGACAACTGCAATGTCCCCCTCCCTGAGTGAATCTACCTTCTCACCGTCATTGTCACCAGCTGCCACTGTTCCAACTCCCCTTGCTCATCATGGGTACCACTTGCTGGCTTGACATGGGCAGTGGCATCTCCTGCTGCTCCTTCTCACCACCTGTATTGTCTGGGCCAGAGTGAGAGGCAGGTGAGCAAGCAGGTTGCAAGGGTGAAGAGGAGGAGCAACTCCAGGGGGCTTTTGTCAGTGGGCCCCTGCTGGGGTGCGGGCCCTGGGCAGGTGCCTGACCATGCCGGCCTTTGTCCATCCTGACTGGATGGATGAATGAGTGAGTGGACGTTCTTGCAAACTTTCTTTCACCTATTCCTATCTCTTTCTTGCAGCCTGCAACTGTAACCTGCATGCCCGCCGCTGCCGTTTCAACATGGAGCTCTACAAACTCTCCGGGCGGAAGAGTGGAGGCGTCTGCCTCAATTGTCGCCACAGTACTGCTGGGCGGCATTGCCATTACTGCAAGGAGGGCTTCTACCGGGACATGAGCAAATCCATCACTGACCGCAAGGCCTGCAAAGGTAAGGGACAATACCCTCTCCTGCACCTTCCGACGAATGCCCCCCTTCAGGCAGTCGAGGGAGGTGAAACTGCCCTGTCGGACTATTGCAATGCTCTCTGCCTGTGGGGAGGGGGACCCTATGATGACAGGCCGGGAGCTGCAGTGAGGGATGCTGGAGAAATTCGAGATGGACTAAAATGAGGTTGGATTTCTGAGAATCCAACCTGCGGGATCCACTGCGGAGCGCCCCCCTTAGGCCACACAGAGTCTGTGGGCTTTCAGATGGTTTTTGGAATCCACTGTGGAATCCACCGCAGAATCCACTTTCAGAATCCACTGCGGAGTGACCCTCTCAGGCCGCGTGGAGTCTGTGGGATTTTGGATGGTTTTCGGAATCTGCTGTGGAATCCATTTTCGGAATCCACTGCGGAGCAACCCCCTCAGGCTGTGTCCATGGGCTTTCAGATGGTTTTTGGAATCCACTGCAGAATCCACAGTGGAGTGACTCCCTCAGGCCATACGGGGTCTGTGGGCTTTCGGATGGTTTTCGGAATCCACTGCAGAATTCACTTTTGGAATCTACTGTGGAGCAACCCGCTCAGGCTGCATGGAGTTCATGGGCTGGCAGATAGTTTTCAGAATCCACTGCGGAATCCACTTTTGGAATCCACTGCAGAGCGACCCCCTCAGGCTGCTCAGAGTCCGTGGGCTTCCGGATGGTTTTCGGAATCCATTGCGGAATCCACTTTCAGAGTCCACTGTGGAGCGACCCCCTCAGGCCACGTGGAGTCCGTGGGCTTTCAGATGGTTTTTGGAATCCACTGCAGAATCCACTTTTGGAATCCACTGCAGAGTGACCCCCTCAGGCCGTGAGGAGTCTGTGGGCTTTTGGATGGTTTTTGGAATCCACTGCGGAATGCACTTTCAGGATGCACTGTGGAGCGACCCCCCCCGGCTGCGTGGAGTCCGTGGGCTTTCGGATGGTTTTGTTTTTACTTTCCTGAAATTTACTCATATAAATTCGTAGACAAATACACAAGTGTCTGCTGAGGAAACATTGAATGGAACAGGGAACGATATGCTAAATGTTACGTACTGAGGTAAATGATGTAAATATGTAAATACTTACGTAATTATTTGTGTATTTTTCTTCATGACGAAAAAAATATATTCTCATCCGTCTGTGGACGGATGACGGAACAAAAGGCACCTGTCAATCTGAGGAACACAAATGGAGTGGATTTTACACAGTCCGTCCATCCCTCACTGCAGCTGGTGCAAAACACTGCTGCCCCTGTGTTAACAGGGGCAGTGAGAGGTCAGCATCTTCCAACAGCTTTGAAATCTCTGTGGTGGCAGCCAGGGAGCTGCTGGGCCCAGTTTTAATATTTCAATCTTTAACTCTTTGTAATCTGCTCAGAGAACATTGGTTACTGGGGGGATTATTAGCAGGGCCTTTTTGGTGATGGCACCCTGTTGTGGAACTCTCTTCTGGAAGAGGTCCAGCTATTTCCCCATCACTCCTCTCTACTGCTGTCATTTACATGCCAATTAAAGATCTATCTATCTGTACAGCCTTTTGGAGTATAGGCAAGTGCTCTATGTGTTTTTTCATCGATGGATTGTGTGGATAGGTTTATGGCATTTTATTGTGTATTTGTGATTTTGGCGTCATGATTCTCCTGTTGTTTCTGCGATGTACTGTGGTTTATATAGGTTGTTAGATGCCCTGGGCTCTTTGTTAGGAAGGAGGATTATAAATCTATTTGATTTAAATACTTAAATCGGGGTGATCCGTGTCATGCCTATGGGGCCCTGCCTCCAGTCTTCATGCATTCAGGGATCCCATGTGGGGCTGAGAGCACTGTTCAGTGTTCTGGGAAATATAGGAGCTTGTGCACATTTGGGACCATAGCTTGGGGGTTAGGGATGGACGGACGCCCCACAGATGTCCTCTGGGAACCCGCTGAGAAGCTTGCTCACCCCCAGACTAGCGTGTGAGCTCCGACCCACTGGCCAAGCCACGTGCACTCACCCTGGACCAGTCTGTGACTGCCGTAAGCACCATTTTGTGAAAGAAAATGGTGATTGCGAATATGTTCACATCTAGTCTTATGAAAAATGGTGCTGTGAGTGGCCAGTATACACAAGATCACAGACATAAATGGACCATGCGAGCGTGTGGGGGGGGCTTGAGAGGGGGCAGGGGCTTGGTAGGCACAGCTTGGTGGCACAAGTGTAGGGGGGTCCACCAACTCCCAGACCCAATTGGGCGCCCATACCATCCCTATCAGTGGTAGAGCACAGTGGTAGAGCTTGCATGGAAAAGATCCCAGAGTCAATCCCCGGCATCTCTAGAGAGAGACAAGGATAATCTAGTAGGTAAAGGGAAAGATTTTTGCCTGAGACTCTGGAAAGCTGCTGCCTGTTAAAAATAGACCACTGGTGGGCATGTGTCGGGATTGCTGCATCTACTAGGTCCACCAGCTGGAGCCAGGTATGCAATAGTGGCTGGGGGTGGGGGGGTGGGAAACCCACTCTCAGAATTAAGGAACAAGTGTGCCTCTGAGCTTATGCTTAGTCCAGGACTTTGTTTTCAGGACCAGAACTGAGGTTACAGTCCTGTCGCACACAATTCAATCCTGGCTTTCCCCGCCCCCATGCTTTCTTCCACCTCAGCTGCTGAATTTAGACAGCGGTGGTGGGGTGAGAAACCCCTTTTTTGTCATTGCTGTTGTTAAACAGCTGGGAGGGATCAGAAACCCTTGATGATCTACTGCAGATCACCCAGAGATCTACCAGTAGATGCCTATCTACCTTCTGCCCACCCCTGAATTAGGCAATCTGGGTTAGATGGACGAAAAGCTTGACCTAATATAAGGCAGCTTGCGATATTCAATGCTTGGACGCGTGGAGTGGAGCAGCACTGCGCCGCGTGGCGCGACACCATCTCCCATGCTCCATGCATTCATTTGCCTCTATGCCTGGAATGGCAGCATGGGCATTACTGACCTTGCTCCAGTCTCCACCTATGCAGAATCATAGAGCTGGAAGGTGTCTTGGAGATCATCTAGTCCAACCCCATGCTCAATTCAGGCTCTGCTCTGCAGGATGCAGCTCCTGTGTCCCTGACAGATGGCCATCCATCTGTAGTGTGTTCTCATTATGCATGTCGTCGTGTACTGATAGGGTTTCTACCTCTTTGTTTATTCTTTAAAACTTTAAGAAGGAATAGGGCAGGGGGCTCTCCAATGGCACCCATGAAGGAGTCCCTAATGTGGTGCCTGATGGCACCTGCAAGCTTCTTTTTTTTTAAATTTCCCATTTTTAAAATATATGTGCATGGGTTTGTATATACCCATAGCAATGAATACATATGAAATGCCTATATATGAAAATACCGCTTTCTAGCAATTATACATAACACTTGCTATTTCTCTCCACCCAATCAATTTCCTTGCTATTTCTTTCTCTTCCCATCCCTAGCCTTCTCTCCCTCCCTCTCTCTCTCTCTCTTACCCTTGCTCTTTCTCTCCCACTCATCCCTTTATCATGCTGTTTTGACTCCCAAGCCCTAGCCTCGCTACTTCTCTCCCCCATCTCTTTCCCTTGCTGTTTATCCTCCTCCTAGCTTCTAGCCTCGCTCTTTTTCTCCCCATTTCTTTACTTTGCTGTTTCTCCCTACTCCCAGCCTCTAGCCTTGCTCTTTTTCTACCCCTTTGCCCCGCTATTCTTCTCCCCTCCCACCCAGCCTCCAGCCCTGCTATTTCCCCCCACTTCTTTAGCTCACTATTTCTCCCCCTCCTACCTTCTAGCCTTGCCCTTTCTCTATCCTTTTGGCTCTATCCCTTTCCTCCCAGCCCCTGGCCTTGCTCTTCCTCTCCCCTCTCCCCCTTTTCCTTGCTATTTCCCTGTTCCTTCCAGCCTCTAGCCTCACTATTTCTCTTCCCCACCACCACTTCTTTAGCTCACTTTTGACAAGCCAGGCCCACACAGCAGCCATTATGTGACTAGTTACATCCTCCCTGGGAGCCACTTTGTAGTGGTGCCCACAGCAGTTTCTCAAATTCCCAAGTGTGCCAATGGGTCCAAAAAGGTTGGACCCCTTGAATAGGGCATGGATGGCCAACATATGTATCTTCATGGGGGCCATTTTTCTCCACACAGTTCTCCAAGGGCCAGAATTGTGCCTTGCCATACAAATGGACTGAACTTCTCATAGCTGCTGATGTTCTGTTAATAATATAAGCAATTTATTTATTCACTAACAGAAAATGATTTTTAGGCCTCCTTTAAGGGTGGAACCCTCCTGAGGCAGCATACATAAAAGAAACATACAAAACAGCAAAGAAATTCACAGCATAAAAACAGCAATAACAAATAAAACCAGCAGTCCAGAAATACAGTTAAGAAAAGGCCAGTGAGAACAAGTGGTTCATCAGACCTTTCTGGAAGGACCGCCAGAAGAACAGGCCTTACAAACCCCCAACGGAGGCTCATTCCAGTGGTGTTGGGCCACTAATGAAAAGGCCCTCTCCCTTGTACTCATCTACAGAACCACCCTTGGTAGTTTGGAAGGCTTCTGTTGATGACCTTAGAGTGCAGCCAGGCCATTAAAAGTAAAGGCAGTCGTTTTAGGCACAAACCACTTAAGTCTTTAAAGGTTAAAACCAGCACTTAAACTGGGCTCAGAAATGCACTGGCAACCAGTGCAGCTCCCACCGTATCACTGTTACATGACCCAACTGCCCAGCTTCTACCAATATCTGGGCGGCTGTATCCTGTGCCACCTTCAGCTTCCAAGCCATCTTTAAAGGCAGCCCCATGTTAAGCACATTGCAGTAGTCCAGGCTGGATGTCACCAGAGACCCACCAGAGAGGGTCGCAGTTGGCGTACCAGTTGGTGTGCCAGACAAGCTTGTAAAAAGTACTCCTGGCCACTATCATCACCTGAGCTTCCCCTGTTAGCACCGAATCCAGGACCACTCCCAAATTGTATACTGTGAAGGCAACCCCACCTAAGACCAGATGTATTCCTTTATGCCAATCGGTCAGTTTCCATACCCACCTTACCTCCATCTTGTCTGAATGAAGTCTCAGCTAGTTTGCCTGTATCCATCCCCAATCTGCCTCCAGACACCAGTGAAAGGGTTCTACACCCTCCATGGATCATTAGACGGAAAGGAGAGATGAAGCTGAGTGTGTCACCCACTTCACACTTTGGGAGCATATGCTCAGGCATAGTTGGGAATCATGTTCCTTGCCCTGAGGAAGGGTGGGATCAAACCAGGGATGTCGGAGAAATCCGCAACAGAATCAAATTAGTTCAGATTTCTATTAATCCAACCCATGGATTACACAGTGGATCGGCTTTTCCTGAGTCTCACAGATTCTGCAGACTTGCAGACCAGTTTTTTTACTTCTGTTCTTTATGCAAATTTAGTTGTAGAAAAATATGTAAAAAAAACACAAAACCTGGCCAAAAATGCACATTTCCTCCATATGCTAAAGCGTGAAAATACACATTTGTTTGGGGGGAGGGTTTGTGCATGTGGGAGGTTTGTGCATTTTCGCAAGTGCAAATGTGCACAAATTTTGGGAATTGGAAAAAATCTGATTCCACCAATAAGAGGACACCAGAACGAAAGACACCTGACAATCCATGAAACGGAATGGATTTTACAAAATCTGTACATCCCTAGATCCAACTATAATAAACAAACAAACCATACCGTGACTACTCTGATTGCTTGAAAAGGATTGGCCAAAGTCCCTTACGACTACGAGTTCCCCCATTTTGTTATAGATTGAAAAATGCTATAGAAATGTATCCTCCTATTTTTATCATTGTAATGATGAGTGCTACAGAGGTCAAATTGCCTCGACCTCACACCCTAAGGAGTGTGGGAGTGGTAATCCCAGTGTAAACAAGTGAATGTGTGAACAGAGCCGGCCAAGGTTTGGTATATATATTCTAGATTAATTAATTTCAGAGCCGACGTGTGAGTTTATAACCAAAGGCGAAGAAGACACGCTTTCTAGTTTGGCATGGCTCTCGGGTGAGAAGCAGTTGCTCTGTCAGCACTGAATAATTTGTGCCCGCGTCATGGTTTATTTGTACTAATCTGGAGTCTGGATTTAAATGAGAAGCAGGCTCCAACGTTTACCTACAGTAGAACTTATCTCTGGGCTAATGTGTAGCCAGCACAATTATTCCACTCCCACCCCCTGCCCTTTACCCAGGCTTCCCATCACCCTGTTTCAAAATATATTTCTTCACGGACATCTTGCAGGAACAGCTCCTTAAGGGTGTGTCCAGAAGGGTATTTTTTAATTCATTTGTTTGTTACAATGAGCCCAAGGCAGCACACATGATCCTCCTCTTCTCCATTTGATCCTCACAACAACCCTTTGAGATAGGTTAGGCTGAGTCAGTGACTGGCTGAAAGTCACCCAGTGAGCTTCATGGCCAAGTGGGGACTAGAACCCAGGTCTCCCCAGTCCAGCACTCTAACTGGTAGCTTTCTGTATTGCTGTCCACACTTAAACCAGCAGCAGGGCTAGCGTTTCCTTACAGGTGGCAAGGCAGCGGCCTGGGGTGGCCCAATTCGAGGGGTGCTCCCCCCCCCCGTGTCAGGAAGTGATGTGAGTTTTCTAAAGTACATTCTGGCAATTTCCTCAGTGCCCTACATCCATTGAGATCTGACCTAGCATGTTTATTTGACATATTTAATGGGGGAAAAGTTTGCAAAACTTTACCACGGTAAGAACATAAGAGGAGCTGTGCTGAATCAGACCAAAGGCCTATTAGTCCAGCATTCTGTTCACACAGTAGCCAAATAGCCTGCCTCTGGGAAGTCCACAAGCAGGATATGATGAGTGCAATAGCACCCCCTGCACACAGACACACCCCTCTGCTCATGTTCCCGAGCAACTGGGATACAGAGGCATACTGCCTCCAATACTGGAGGTAACATGTAGTCATCAGGACTAGTAGCCACTGATGGCCTTATCCTCCAGGAATTTATCTAACCCCATTTTTAAGCCACCCAAGTTGGCAGCCATCACTCAATCTTGAGTTGAGAATTTTATAGTTTAATTATGTGCTGTGTGAAGACGTACTTACTTTTATCTGTCCTGAATCCTTTAGCTTCATGGGATGACCCTGGGTTCTAGTATTATGGGGTCATCTTTTTATCCCCTTTCTCCACACTATACATAATTTTGTACACTTCTATAGTAGAATCATAGGATAGCAGAATCATAGAATAGTAGGGTTGGAAGGGGCCTACAAGACCATCGAGTCCAACCCCCTGCTCAATGCAGGAATCCAAGTCAGAGCATCCCCGACAAGTGGTTGTCCAGCTTCTTCTTGAAGGCCTCCAGTGTGGGAGAGCCCACCACCTCCCTAGGGAATTGGTTCCATTGTCGTGCTCTAACAGTCAGGAAGTTTCTCCTGATGTTCAGCTGGAATCTGGCTTCCTGTAACTTGAGTCCATTATTCCGTGTCCTGCACTCTGGGATGATCGAGAAGAGATCCTGGCCTTCCTCTCGGTGACAGACTTTCACGTACTTGAAGAGCGCTGTCCTATCTCCCCTCGGTCTTCTCTTCTCAAGGCTAAACATGCTCAGTTCTTTCAGTTTCTCCTTGTAGGGCTTTGTTTCCAGTCCCCTGATCATCTTCGTTGCCCTCCTCTGAGTCTGTGTCCCCCACACTTTTTTTTTTTTTTTTTAAAGCTAGGACTTTTTTAAAGTCCAGGCTTCATAACCTTTCCTGATAAAATTGCTCCAGCCCCTTGATCACTTGGTTGCCCCTTTTGGCACCTTTTCCAGCTCTATAATATTCTTCTCTTGGTGGGCGGGGGGGGGGGGGAAGAATGCTGTTTCCAGACCTGTAGATGTTAATTTTACATGCATAAATATCTCAAGTTTACCAATAGCCAAAAGCAGTTGAGTTGAAATATTTGATGGGGGTGGGGGAAGTAATGGTGCAATCCTATATGTGTTTACTCAGATGTAAGCCCCACTGTGTTCCATGGGGCTTCTTCCCTAGTCAGTATGTTTAGGACTGCAGCTGCAGTGTGGTTTTAAATATTATATCCAAACAAATTCAACACTTAACTTGGAAATTATTATTTTTATTGGAAGACTTGCAAATATTTTTAAGACGTGACAACTCAATAGCGTACACTTCCCTGACATTATTTTCATTTTGAGAAGAAGAAGAAGAAAAAAACTGAAGGTGCTGAAAACTGTGAACATACTCATTTCAGTGTGGCTGGGGAGCTACATAAATATGTGTGCTTCCTCGGATAGTCCTCTGCAAAAAGTTCATTGCAACGTGGATTTTGGATTGGACGGGTTCCAATTTATATTCCAATTTATATTGTATTTATATTCCAGTTGCCCAACTGGGCTTGTATTGTGTGTTCATTCATTATGTTACTAATTAATTTCATGAAATGATGCAACTCCAAAAATAGATATTTTTTTTCCGCAGAAAAACATAGCAGCAGTTTCAATAACAATTTTCCGGAAAATTTAGTTTTCCACCCAACATCACTGCTGTCAGAGCCAGGGACATGGGCAGCTGTACCGGGAACGAGACTTGGGGCACATGTTCCTAGCCCAGGGGCCTTAGGTGGCCAGAAGCCTAGAATGTTTCCGGTGGGCGGTTTCACTGTGTTCCTCAGCCAAGGACCTGGTAGTAGGGTGGCCATATATCCTACATTATGGAAGACAGTCCTCCATTTGCAGGGCTGCCTGGTCCAAGCCTGGTTTAATTATAAAAAACCGCAAAGCCATAAGAAGGGAGAGCTGTAGTGGAAACACAGAAGACCACTGTATATCAAAGAGCTAGTAGTGCATCGTAATTGTTCTCTTCCGTGCCCATGAGAGCCTAGCAGCAGAGGCTGGTGGCTCCAATGTCAGTGGGGCTGTGAATCTGCCCTGGGTTTCAGTCAGCACCAGTCAGAACTCTAAAGGAGCTCTCCAAGCAGCTGACCCCTATCCCCAAAATTGGGTTGGCACCTTGGATAGCTCCTTTAAAGTTCTGACTGGTTCTGCCTGCAACCCAGAGTGGATTCGCAGCCCCACTGGTATTGGCCCCACTGGAGCCTAGCTTACGTCTGTGCCTGGATTCCTCATCCAGGCCTGATGGGCCTTCTGCGTTATGCCTCATCAGTTGTATGCGATTAGCCCAGCCTCTAGCTTCAGCTGTCTGCCTCAGAAACAGTCAGTGTTGTCTTTGAAGTTAGAAGCCCAGGGCCGTCGGTAGCTCGCTATCACCACCTGGCTTGGCTGCTTGCCAATGACGGAGGCTAGTTTGTGTCTCCCAATGGGACCGGGGAAAAAGAGCCCACTAAAGCGTAGATAGATCTCTGAGGGAGGTTTGAGACTCGGAACCTGTCTGCGGGCCAAGATGGCAAGGTGCCACAGGCCTGGCCATTGGAGCCATTCACCGCTGCTCTTATCTGATTTACTGCTCTGAGAAGAGTACGGGTTCCCAGTGACTGAAGGCACACATACGTTATGCTTTATTTTAGCTAAATAGACTTCTTTCCTCCACCCATTGGTGTGCTCATTGCCTCCAAATATCCAGAAAGAAGCACTGCCTATTGCCAAAACAATTGCCATAGCAACAGCCCAAGGGCCTTGACATTGCTTTCTTTATTTTCAAGTATTTGTATGCCCCTCCTCAGTCAAAAGGCTCCCAGAGTGGCCTATAGACAATCAGCTAAACAAGACAGTCCCTGCCCACAGAGTTCCAATCTAAAAAGTTATAACACTCAAGGGAAAAGGGATGTGAAGGGAAGAAGAAAAAATAAAGTAGCTTTAGCAGGGCTGGTGGAATGGCCTCAGTTCCTCCTCTCATCTCCCTCTGTTATGGGCTGCTGCAACAGTTGTCTGCCCACATCAGCACACCAAGCAGGCACTCAGGTCACCTGGTCACAGTCTTCCCTGCTAGGGTGAGATGCAGTGCAGGCTGGTGGCTCCTATTATTATTATTATTATTATTTCTATACCGCCCCATAGCTGAAGCTCTCTGGGCGGTTTACAAAAGTTAAAACATTAAAATACAATATACAAAGTTTAAAAACCATTTACTTAAAAACTTTGAAATCAAAACAGTTTTTAAAGAATCCAACAATAAAACACAGCTTAAAACAACACTGCTTAAAACAGTATGCAAGAGTCAGCAAAAGGAACAAGAGTTCTAAAAGGGGAAGGCCTGCCGGAATAATGGCATCTTTAATGCCTGCTTAAAAACCTTCAATGAGGTCAGCAGGCGCACTTCAACCGGCATGTCGTTCCACAACTGAGGGGCGGCAAAGGAGAAGGTCCTCTTGCATGGGGCTGCCAGTCTCGCATTAGGCAGCTGCAGCAGACAGCCCTCAGAGGACCTTAGGTGGCGGACTGGGACGTAGGGGAGAAGGCGCTCCCTAAGGAAGGAACCCACACAGTGCATTCAGCACCTTGGATAGCTCCTTTAGAGTTCTGGCTGGTTCTGACTGGAACCCAGAGCGGATTCACCGCCCCACTGACGTGGGAGTCACCAGCCTTCTCTGCATTGCATTTCTATTTAAATTATCATCATTTCTAAATTTGCATCAGTACGTATAAATCAGCTTAGGAAAATTTTGCAGAAATCCCTGTCTCCTTTTCTTTTGGGGGTGATGCATTTCTTCTTGTTTGGGCTGTGTAAATGGCCCATGCTACTGGTACATATTAGAGCTGATTTGAAACTTTTGAAGCTTTGGCTGAATTTAGTGTGTGGGGTGTCCATGGCAGAAGAGGTGGTGAACCAGCTCCCATCTTTTCTTTTTCAAGGACGGGGGATTTTGAGGGCAACAGTACGGAGCTCACGGAACTCTTGCAGCTCCTTGCTGTTTCCTGCTGAGCGGCCATTTTGGATCCCCCACAATGCCCCTGGAACTGCTTGTTCACCTGCCTCACTCACTCTGGCCCCAGCAACTGTGTTGATGAGAAGGAACAGTAGGTGCCATTGCCTGCATGCTCACTGACTCCCTTCCTGGCAATTGAGCCAGTGATAGGAAGGATTACGGAAAGGAGGAGGATTCCATCAATGAGTGGATGACAGAACGAAAGATGCCTGACAATCCGCGACACACACATGGAATGGATTAAACAAAAAAACCGTACAGCTCTAGCTCTGATATGCACAGAAGTTCAGGAAGTGTGGAGCAGGCCTGTTCATATCAGAATGTGCAAAGATTGAATTCAGCTTTCCCAAGCCTGAGGTGTTTTGGACTCCGGCTCCCATCAGCCCCAGCCAGTATGGCCAGTGGTGTCAGGATTGTAATGCAAGTCGTATGGAGGGTTGGGGAATGCTGATCTAAGTCCTTGAGCATCCCTAGGAAAAGAAAGATTTTTGCAGCACTGGGCACCTGCCCAAAATCCCCCTCCTGCACAACTGTAAAATATACAGAAGCTCTAATGCTGAAAGGTTGATCATCCCCAGAGTGTGTATACTAAAGGATATAAATTGTTGATTTATACTGAGTCAGATCGTGGGCTCATCTAGCCCAGAACTGTCCGCCATTCTCACTGTCAGCAGCTTTCTGAGTTCGAAAACAGAGGTCTGCTACCTGAAGAGCAACAGATGCCACGGATTAAACCCGGGACCCATTACATGCACTGCTGATGGTCCGTTCAAAGGTTCTTCCCTCGCCAAATGGTGATAGGACTGCCACGTACACCTATCACCAGAGAAGAGGACACAGTGGACACAGATTTGCATCAAATTCACCTATGCCACTCCATGGGTATAGCTGCCAATTTAGAAATGACAGCTATAATTTAAGTAGAAAACAGCGCATAGTGGAGAAGAAGATGTGACCAGGTGAGTGTGTGTGCTTGCTCTGTCTGCCATCCAGGTGTGCATGGTGGATGGGCAACTTCAAGGCCCCTGGGCTTTCCCTTGTTAAGGTTCTTGACCTTTTGACTGGATTTGGACTGGACAGCCCTTCAAATAGAGGACACTATCATACAGGGGAGTGTCCTCAGCTAAATAGGACACAGGGCCACCTATACATGCAGGGCATATGCTGCAGTACTGACGTCCCAGTCAAAGGTTCCACCTTTGCCAGATTATGTCCATGAAGAAGCTGAGAGAGGGCCTCCTCGGGCATGTGCATGTTCTCCTCCTCCTCCCGTCATAAAAGTGCAGGATGAAATCAGGAGATGGTTTGCTGTTAATCTAGTCCCCAGCCTTGCAGGATTAAAACCAAACATCTGTTTTATGTACCAGGGCTGGGAGATACTGAATGCAAGGTTTTCATGTGTGTTTAGAGAAGTCAGAGAGGATTGAGTTGGGGGGAGCATACAAAGGAGTGCCCCATCTTGAAACCCACTGCGTCTCTCTCCCATATCGCCTGAACAGGACATGAGGTGTGTCTATGGTCACCACTTTTACATTGTCAAAACAGAGGAAATGAATCACCAAAAGAGGGCACAGATTAATATACATTCCATATGCTAATTTATATATGTAAATCAGCCTACATGAAGTAGTATATTCCATATGCTAATGTATATACTAACAGAGGTAACTTTAGAAATAATGACTAGAAGTTGAACAGGAATACAATATATCCACTGCTAACTGTAGATGGGCAACTTTAAATCCCCTGCCTGCTCTACCTTCTTCGGGTTCCTGATCTTGATCCTGGACTTGGACACCTTCTGTTAAGTAGGAGACATGGCCACCCTTGTGCCGTAATATTTTCTTTTCTAACATATCCAGTGTAGTATTGTTGGAGATAGGATACAGAGCTAGATGGATAGCTGGAGTTTCCCAGTTAGGCTGACCTTCTTAAAACTAAAACCATTCTGGAGAGAATAGGGATGTTGGAGAAATCTGTTTGAGGGTGGAGTTTGACAACTTTTCCTAGTCTTGGTCCCCCAGACTTGGTTCTGGTTCCTTCTGCGGCACCCGACTTGGTCTGCAGCAAGATGGCCAGTTTGTGGATTTCTGGGCATTTTGTGCCTTTTTCCTTGCAGGTTCTGCAATTTGTGCATATTTCTGAGCAATTTGCCCAAATTTCTGAGCAATGTTTGTAAACTATGGCCAAATTTGCACAAATTAAAAATTTGTAGTTTGTGCGAATTGCACAGAAATTTGTGCAAATTGCAGAACCTGCAGGGGGAAATGCACAAAAAAGTTACACCAGTTTGGGGAAATGCCCACAGCTTGGCTCCCAAATGCAAATCAAGTCGTACACACCATGGAACTCCATTGAGTAAAAAAAGAATGGGATTACCCAGTGACAGACATCCCTAGGAGAGAAAGTTTCATAATTAGAATCCCAAATTTGAAATGTATAGAAATGTAATTTCAGAATGGCTTAGGTTTTTAAAATTTTAATGTTGACTGAATAAACATTTTTGCAGGGATTGGCTACAGTTTTGCTATGAATGCATAGAGGGGAGGGGCAGTGACAGCTGATGCTCACATTTTCTATTGGCATTTTCAATCCCAAACAGTTAATTTTTCAATCCGTCCCCACCCCCAAGTCAAAATGCAAATTTTAAATAGTTAAAGCATGAATGTGTACAAAATATCATGCCAGCCCTAGGGTATGGGTTTTTTTTTTGGGGGGGGTGCTTTTAATTTATAAGCATTGACCATTGCTAGGATATTGCAGGATGGGGGGGTGCTGCTTTATTTTTGCAGTAATCCAATCTGTTTTTAGTTTATGAATGTTTTGCACCTGGAAGAAATTCTCTGGCAGATCATAACAGTCTGCAGTTGGGCCGCACGACGGGCCAGCAAGAGCTGAGCGCCTCTCTTTGAAGAAGTGGCTTGTGCTGGGTGCAATGGAAACCCCTTTCCCCTGCCTGATTGCATTCCCTAGAAAAATCCCAATCTGCCCGAAGGGATTAGATGGAATGTGGATGATGCAGCAAGGAGAAACACTACAGCTTTAACAAGTTCCTTGTAAAGCTGAAGGCAGCAGTGGCAGACGGAGTGTAGCACGGCTCTGTGCCTGGGCCAAAGTGAGTGAGACTCCCTGCCACCAGGTCATTGGGAAACAGAAAGCTAATAATTTTTAATCACCCAAGCAGCTGAGCGGGAGGGGCTTCCATTCATCTGTGCCTTACTTCCCCACACTGTCCCGTCTCTCATAGATGGAAGTGTTCACACTCTTCCCTCTAAGGGCAGTCACCAGTCGTGGAGTGGTAAATTCAGGATGTTCATTGTGCTGGTCTCCATAGCCCCCCCCAAACAGAGTCCAAATACGCAGGAAACAGTGTTGTTCCCTAACAAACCAGTTCCAGCAGTTTTTCTAAAGTACGGATGTCTGTCACCAGGAAATCCAGCACTTTGGGGGCTTGCTGGAGTTCTGTAGTACACCCGCTCACCGAGCCACCACACTCTTACTGGGCCGTTTGCCAAGCACCTCATGGCCTGTGAGTTCCTGGTGGCCACCTGTCCCCTTGGGGAGCCACCATTTTGCCTAAAAATGGTGGCTTGGGGTTTTCCGGAAATGTAATGTTGCGTAAATGGTGGTCATAAAGGGGCCATTTATGCAACACTACATTTCCAGAAAACCCTGAGCTGACGTTGTTATGCAAAATGGTGGCTTGCTAAGGGGATGGGTGGCCGTCGGGCGCTCGCCTGCCCATCCAGCGGTGAGTGGGGGTGGGCGGCAGCTGTGGTTCAGCAAGTACCTAGTGAGGACAGACGGAGGTGAGTCTGTCCATCCCTATACCCGACTCAGCTTGCATTTGTGAACTGAACTGTGGCTTTCCCCCCAAGGTCTGAGAACTTTTTCTGTTTTGTTTTGTTTTTAATTTGCGAAAATAAACGTTTGTGCAAATTGCAGATGCAATTTGCGCAAATGTCTATTTCTTCCAATAATAAAATAAATATGGAAAAGCTGCAAGCTGGCCCAACTCACCTAATCAGGCCAGCTAGTAGAAGGCAAGACGAAGTCCAGAGGGCTGAGCTGATGAATTCTCGTTGAGCTCCACCACCACTCCATCCAAATTCTTCTGGCATCCCTATTGTAAAACTACTGGGTCTTAATTTAAGAAGAGGCCAGCCCAAAATGCTTTGCATTACAACAGGGAACAAGTATATGGTTGCTGGGAAAATTCACACACACACACACACACACACGCACACTACTGTGAAAAATTTTGCAGCTAACCTCAGAGGAAACAAGGGCTTCTGAGGAAGGTGGTGGATGATATCAGCATCCCTGCTAATAAAAAAGCATCCCTGCATCCCTGCTGGCTCTTCTATGCTGCTGGCCATCACACTTTTTGTGTGTGGAGGCTGCACTGGAAATGGGCAGCCCATTTTTCCCCAGGAGCCAACTAGGTTGTGTTGAACCACAGCTCCTATCTTGCCCTCCCAACAGAGCCATTCTTGCTGGGGATGATGGCAGCTGTAATCCAACATATCTGGAGGACACCAGGTTGAGGAAGCCTGGCAGCAGCTCTGCAGGGCATCAGCCAGGGTTCTTCTCCAGACCTGCCTGGTGCTGCTGAGGGTTGAACCTGGGACCTTTTTTGTGCAAAGCAGGGGCTCTTACCACAGAGTTGTGATCCTTCCCCATGTGGAACGGGCCAGATCTTCCTGAGATTCAAGAGCATTCTCAGAAAAAGCCAGAGCTTTTTCTGAGCCCGTTCTAGGTTGAGATTGGGAATAAGAACGTGGTGCCTCCTCTCGCTCCTCCTATAAAAATATCCTCCTTAGGGTAAGATAAGATATATAGGATCTTGCCTGCCTAGCCTTCTGCTTTCTTAGTGCCTTGGCAATACCAACATAGCCACTGTATTTTCATCACAGAGTCCAGGTCCACTTCCTTTATCTTTGAGGTCTAACCTCAGCGGGTGGATCCTCTGAGCTCTCTTTCTGCCGTCAGCAGGCACCGGTGGTTGTGCATCCTGACCTTTTTGCGCTGATCCCCCTCCCTTCAGTCCACACGGTTTCCTGGAGAGCAGCTGGGAGTGAGAAATCGGCCCTAAATATTGCAACCCAGCACAAAAGTGGCAGGGCAGGCAGTGAACATATCAGCTTGCGGTTTCTCGCAAAAGCCCTGAGTCATTTCCTCTGTGGGGCTGGGAAGAGATTTTCTGGAACCACTGTTGCTGCTGTGAAATTTCCCCTGCCTCTTTTCCCTTCCTATGCTTGGCTTGCGTGCGCATACACACACACACACACACACACACACACACCTTTCAGACTCTGAGCTGTTTTGAAGTTTGCCAGAACAGGTCCTTTTACTGTGTCCTTTCCTTCCTTCCTTTGTAACCCAGGTCTCCCTGTGTGGGTCAATAGCTCAGTGATGGAGGACATGCTTTCAGTGCCAACTCCAGGTTGGGGGTAGGGGTTGAGCCAGAGACCCTGAATGGCCCCTCTCCCTCAGGAGACCACCACCACCATGGTCTCTTCTCATGGTCTGCTCTTTCTCGTCAATATTTTTCTCATCACTTGCTGGCTTGACAGGCAGAGACCTGGTGAGCAGGTAGGCTGTGGCATCTCCTGCTCCACCTCCTCCTCACCACCACCACCGTTGTCTGGGCCAGAGCAAGAGGCAGGTGAATATGAAGGTTGCCATGGTGAAGAGGAAGAACAACTCCAGGGGGCGCTTGTCAGTGGGCCCCTGCTGGGCTGTGGGTCCTTGGCAGGTGCCCGACCCGGCCTACCCTTGATGCTGGCCCTGACTCTATGCTTGTATTTCATAATAAATATAGCAACATTATCAGCACAGGACAACTGCCCTCCCGCACCCCACGCCCCTTTTTGTAAACCAAGGGAGTGGTGTCTTTTGGCCTGCATACCACTGAGAGCCAGTGTGGTGTAGTGGCAAGAGTGCTGGACTGGGAGCTGGGAGATCCAGGTTCTAGTCCCCACTCGGCCATGGAAGCTCACTGGGTGACTTTGGGCCAGTCACACACTCTCAGCCCAACCTACCTCACAGGGTTGTTGTTGTGAGGATAAAACGGAGAGGAGGAGGATAATGTAAGCTGCCTTGGGTTCCTTGCAAGAGGAAAAAAGGTGGGATATAAATGCAATAATAATAATAAATAAAAATACCTGGTATGTTAGATCAAGTTCATGAACATCAGTTGCAAGGGTGAAGAGGAGGAGCAAGTCCAGGGGACTATTGTCAGTGGGCGCCTGCTGGGGTGTGGGCCCTCGGCAGATGCCAGCCATGCCTACCCTTGATGCCGGCCCTGACTGCTTTGCACCCAGATGGTTCCAGGATGAAGCTCCAGTTTAAAGGATTTCAGGTATCAGGGTCAAGAAAGACTCTGCCTGAGAGATTGGAGGGAGAGACCGAGACAGAAAAAGCAGCCAGAGTAGACCGCTAACTTGTCTACTGGCATATATGGGCCATGGCCTAGTGTAGCCATCCCCAGATGTTTTGGACTAGAATTCCCATCAACTGGTGCTGACGGGAGTTGTTGTCCCACACATATGGAAGGCACCAGGTTGGGGAAGGCTGGCCCAGTGGCTCCCAGACTTTCCAAGTGCCTGCTGTCATCCAAGCGAGCTTGAGGTCCTGGAGAAAGGTGACCAAGGGTCAGTAGTAGGGATGTACGAATTGTGTACCTTCAGTGCCGCTTGACTTCCGCAGTTTGCAGCCAGTGCTCCGTTCTGTCCTTAACAAGCCCCTGGAAATCTCCTTCTTTTTTTCCGCTCTGAAAATTATGAAGATAAATCCCTGGAGAGCTGCTGCCAGTCAGCATCATCAATACTGGGCTAGATGGACCCATGATCTCACTCAATATAAACTAAAGCTGCTTCTTATGTCCCTGTGCTTTGTTCCTTTCCCTCTCAGTTTTCCATTTCCCCCTTTTTGTCACCACTGAACATGCTCAGTCCTCACTGGGCTGTTTGGGAAGAGCTTTTCCCCCCATCCATTTTTTTTCCCTAAACTGTTTTTGTACTTCTGCAAACCTTAGGGTTCCCCGAAGTCAGCTGATACCTCCCTGTTGTGCATGATGCGGCTGTTTTGGTACATAAGGACTGGTGCTTCGAGAAGTGAGTTTGTGGATTGTCAGGTGCCTTTCGTTCTGTTGTCCGCTCATGGGTGGAATGGGATTTTTCACAAGTTTCCAAATTTGTGCAAATTCACATTTGCACAAATGCGTACTTGCAAAAATGCACAAAACCCTGACCACCCCACCACCCCAGCTGGTCCACTGTGGAATCCACTTGTTGGATTCAAAGAAATCTGAACTCATTTGATTCCATTGCAGATTTCTCCAACAGCCCTACCATGTACACTGCAAGTCTCCCCTGCCCCTTAACATCCATACATTGTGCACAGATCTCTGAGCAAGGGACATCTATGCATGGAGAAACCTGTGTGATCAGGGTTCCACCTCCCATGGAATTAGGGTGGACAGGTGTCCTACTTTACAGAGGGCCATCCTCTATGTGAAGGTGTCCTCTATTTGAAGAGTGGTCTAGTCCAGTTTCCAACTCACTGGAAAAGGCCCTGATGCTGGGAAAGACTGAAGGCAAAAGGAGAAGGGGGCGGCAGAGGATGAGCTGGCTAGATAGCATCACCGATGCAATGAATATGAACTTGAGCACACTCCGGGAGAGAGAGCAGGACAGGAAGGCCTGGCGTGCTATGGTCCATGGGGTCACGAAGAGTCGGACATGACTAACGACTGAACCACAACAACAACAACTAGTCCAGTTATGTTTTAAGATAAAGAACCCTAAGAAGAGAGAGCCCTGGGGGCCTTGAAGTTGCCCATCAACATTTAACACCCAAGCAGCAGACAGGTCACAGTCTTCCTTCACTATGGTGAGATGTATTTCTTTTTAAATTACAGCAATTCATTCTCAATTTGCTCTTTCTATAAATTAACGTATGCTATGTTTTTTGTAAAATTGTATCCTCTTTTTGGGTGACATGTTTCCTCTTTTTTGGTGATGCGTAGGTGGCCACCCTACATGGAATCCTACAGGCATAGAGGTCTACACATGTAGGCTTCCCCCACTCAGACATCCGTGCCCCGGGGTCACGGGAAGTCATGTGACATCAGGGGTGAGGCAAATTTGTGGACAGCAAATTCCATAAGTCAATGATGTGCTCTGTGAAGAAGCACTTGCTTTTTTCTGGCCTGGAATCTCTCACCCATCATCTTCATTGGATCACCCTAACACAATGAGAAAAATGTGCTCTCTAGACACCTCGCCCTCCTGACTCCACCAATTACCCAGACTGGATGTGGGTTAGCTAGATATTTCCTGACCTGAGTTCTCAGCAATGTTCTGAGCCTCTTGTTTACCTTTTCCCTGTCTTCCTTGGCATCCCCATAGCCCGGCACTGTGGAAACAGAAGCTCTTGTTACTTAGCTTATGTTCTTTGCTCTGGATTTAGACATCTTCCTTGAAGATATCCTACTGATCCCATGCCACACATGCACACACAAGCTGCTGATTGTGGGGAGGTGGGCGTGTCAGGAATTCACCCAGGAAGACTTTAGGCTGTCTGTGCAGGAACAGTCCAAGTGAAGGCAAAGGAGGCGGCGGCTGGTATGTTCCCACCCACCCACTTCCCCCAGACCAACTCTGGCAGCCTTTCAGTCTTCTTCTTTTTCTTTTCTTTCTTTCTTTTTTTTTTGCAAGGGGTACCAAGAGAGAAGCTTCCCCTCCCTTCCCCGACTGAAATATATTCTGGCTTCAGCTTTCTAATCTGTAGAGCTGAAGCAGCAGCCTGAAGTCTGTCGAGGCAAGTCCTGCTGTGAGATCTTCCCGGCACATAATTGCAGAGCATTAGGAAGTTCCAAAGCATTTCCATGAAGAAGTGATACGGCTGTGATGGATGGCCAAACCACAAACCTTAATGCCCCAGGCGGGATGGTAGTGGTGGTTCAGCTCATGTGCGATTTCTCTATTAGGACAAAACAAGGCGATCCTGCAAAGCAGGGCAACCATCTGCCACTTGTCTACAGAGCCAACGATGTACATTTCACCCTGTCTTCCCCCATCCCCGTGGAACTCCAAGATTGTTCCTCATGAGCTCTTGGATGCTGCTCACTGTTTCAGATTGAATAGACGTTCAGGAGTCCTGGAGGTGAAGAAGTGACTGGAATCCGTAAACACAGCTTACAGGTGCCGCTGCTTGTCTAAGAGCACAGAAGAGCACACTGTTGCAGGAAGAAGGATTGGGAGACACAGAGGAGCCTTCCTGGAGGATCTCCCCCACCCTTCCCAAGAGTGATGGATTGAACGGGTCCCTCAAACCTGGCCGAAGAAGAAAGACTCAAGGCTGATGGTGGTGGTGGTGGGTAATCTTGCCCATAGGAAACAGACCTCCTCCCACCTGACTGGATGAACATCTAGTCAGGATGTCTGCCAGCCATGCAGGAACTGCTGGATCTTTGCACGGCTGGCCCATGTGGTGAACCATAGCACTGCAGGTGGCAGCCTTCTCAGTGAAGTACCTGCAGTTCTCAGCTGACACCACCCACCCAAGCTGGTCATTGGATCCTTCTGGGCAGGAAGGAGTATAAAGAGCTTTCTGAGTCAGCTGAACCTTACTCAGGTGACATGGTCTTCCTGAGCTTTGGTACATTTCCGTATTCTAGGGATGTACGAATGCTGGTTTCTCTCACTGTTTCGTTTATCCAGTCTCGAGTTCAGTTCGTCTTGAGCTTTGCAAATTTATCTGGTCTCCGGTTTGGTTCATTCTGAATCTTGAGGGGGGTTTTCCCCCCTCATGTTTGCCTGAAAATTCATAAGCATTTCTGTGCACATCTCTCCGGATACATGTATTTTTGTATGCATTTTACCTAACATACAAATTTTGTGCAGCCAGGTTTCCTAATATAATGCATATTTGACCATTATTTTCTCTAACGTATGCTCTTTTTTTATTGGAGAACTCCATTGCAAAATTTGGAAGCATGCAAATTTCAAGGGATAACTCAGTTTTGGTTTGCATGGTGGCTTGAAAGTGTGAAATTAGGTAAGCCCACATTAAAATGTGAACTGAATGAATTTCTCCCCCATCCCTAATGTATTGTGGGTTATTATTTGGTCCTGTCTCCTCATTTGATTCGAAGTCATACCTCCTGGTTTGTTCTTTGTTTCTGACTTGCTCTTCAGCCCTGACGCCTGGCTTGTCCTTCAGTCCTGACTTACTCTTTGATCCTGATGCCTGGCTTCTCCGCAGCTTCTGGCTCCTAGTACAGCTAACTTTTTTGCTAGTGGCCCAGTTCTGATAAGGAGGAGCCATGTGGGCAGCTTGCAGACTCTTCTGGTTGCTTGTGCTACTGCCACTGCCCCTCATTACTAGGGATGTTGGAGAAATCCACAACAAAATCAGATGAGTTCGGATTTCTGTGAATCTGAGCCATGGATTCTGCGGTGGATCAGCTTTTCCTGAGTCACACAGATTCCTTGGGCTTGTGGACCTTTTTTTAAAAAAAAAAAACTTTCTGGAATGTTACACAAATTTAATCATAGAAAAATACGTAAAATAAAAAAACACCAGCCCAAAATGCACATTTTCCCCATAGACTAATGTATGAAAATGTGCTTTGGGGGTGATTTGCACATTTTGGGAGGTTTGCAAATTTGCGCAAATTTGGGAAATTGGAGAAACCCAGATTCCATCAATGAGCGGACAATGGAATGAAAGGCACCTGACAATCCATGAAACACAGACAGAACAGATTTTTCAAAATCCGTACATCCCTGTCCACTACAGATACTGTTTTGCCTGGAGCAGAAGGGGGATGCATTTCTTTCTTTGTTTTATACTTTTGTACAACACCCTTCATTCAAATGGCTCCTTGGATGGTTTACACTGAACTACAAATAACAATAAAATCATCATGGTAAAATCAAAACACAAAGAAGGCCAGCTATTAAAAGCAGCAGGCTGAACGGTTTAACAGCGAAAAACTTAAAAGACCTGGGAAAGGGATAAAAAGGATGGTGACTCTTTTTTAATCTCTGCAGGTTCAAGTTCCTGCAGGTTCAGTTTGTAGGGATTGGAGAAGCTGCACCAGGTGAAATTCCCCCCCATGACAGAACCATTAAAGGTAGAGGAGGCATGCCCTCCTTTTCCTCTGGCCATAATACTTTAGGGGGAGGTACCACTTAATAGGGATGGTGGAGAATGCTGCCACGGACTCCAGGAGTCCAACCCAGCTGGATCCTACCAAGCACCGCTGGGTCCGGGTCCGGCCAGGTCCATCCGCAGTGGTCTTTGAATGCAAATGGCGTCCAGCATAGCGGACGCCATTTGCGTCCCTTTGCCTTACTGTGATAGGCTACGTAAATCTTTACATAGCCTATCACAGTAAAGAGCAGGGACACAAATGGTGTCCGCTACGCCGGACGCCATTTGCGTCTGAAGACCGGCCGCGGCCAGACGTCTGGCAGCAGCTGGCCCTGGCTGGCAGCTCTGTGGACTCGCTGTGGAGTGGAGCCAGCTGGGGAGGATTCCGGGGTGGAGGACCGGGTCGCCCCCCTGCCCGCAGACCTCCAGTGGAGCCAGGTAGGTTGGGTTTGTACACCCCTACCACTTAATTCAGCTTCAAAGTTGTGAGAGCAACTGTGGCACAGAGGTTAGAGTGTTGGACTAGCACAGGGGAGATCCAGGTTCAAATCCCCACTTAGCCATGGAACTCACTGATTCAGTCACTTTCTCTCAGCCTAACCTAGCTCAAAGGGTTGTTGTGAGGACAAAATTAGGGATGGAGGACCATTTCCATCACCTGGATGTCCATGTCCTTGGAGGAAGGGCAGGATATAAAATATAATGAATAAGCAAATAAATAAAGTTAGATGATGGATGGTTTTGAATTTGCATAAATTTCAATATGCAGTGCTGAATGCAGCAGCTCAGCTGTTGTCAGGAGCTGCCTCTTTTCAGTGTGCAACTCCTTTGCTAAGGGAACTGTACTGGCTGCCTATTCACTACCGGGTCAGGTTTAAGGTATTAGTACTAGTGTGCAGAGCCCTAAACAACTCCAAACCAAGATACCTGAGAGAGCGCCTCCTTCCTTACCAACCTTACTGGTCACTGAGGCCATGGCTCAGTTGGAGTCCACCAGGAAAAGAGCCTTCAGTGTAGTGGCCCCCTTCCTGTGGAACTCCCTGCCTTTGGAGGTAAAGCAGGCACCAATGTTGTGTTTCTCCCAGTGCCTCCTGAAGACATTGTTATTTCGGGAAGCCTTCCTTGAGTAACCTTAAACTTCCGTGAGTTTATTAAATTTGACTTTATCAGAACTTGTCTCTTTTTAAATGTTTTAATCATTTTTAACATGGTGTTTTATTCTTTTATCCTTGCTGTTCAGTGCTCCAAAGTTTTTTGATGTGGAGCGGTATATAAATATTGTAAATAAATAAAATAATAATAAATGTCCCTTTTCGTATTTAAAAATATATATATTATACCATTATTTTACATATATTTGTGTGTGTGCGTGTCTGCATTATTTATTTATTTATTCATTCATTCATTCATTTCATTTCTATACCGCCCAATAGCCGAAGCTCTCTGGGCGGTTCACAAAAACTAAAACCAAACAACACACAATAAAACAATTTAAAATATATAGAACATGTACATGTCTGCATGTACATGCATGTGTTTTTCCCCTTCCACCTTGGGTGGACCTGGTCCAGAAAAGTGGCTTGTAAATATAAAAATAGATAAAGCAAGTATGCAGACTATGCAAAGAAATGGCAGGTGACTGGATTTGCATGGGCAGGAAGGCACTGGGTCTCGTGGTTTGCTTTGTTTTTAATGCCATTCATAGATTTTTAAAATTGCAGCTCTAATGCATTTTCTGTGCCAGAGCCAGAAACCCAATCTACTCCAAAGATAGTTCCAGACTGTGCTTGCTGCAAGCCCTCCATAATCACACACCCGAAGCATAGGCAGCGTCCCACTGAATGCTGATGTGACATCCCAAGGATGTTTGGAAGGAAAAGCCTGCATTAAAGCTGACAGGCTAATACCTCTAGTGATCCCCCTGCCAACGGATAAAGTCTAAGGTGAACCTGATAATATGGAAAAGCTGGGAATATGGAAAACAGGACAAACACTCAGACGAGGTTAATTCAATGGTTGTAACTGAAAAAGCCAACTAAAGGCACGTCTCGATATTAATCCCCATAATTTAAGTGAAGCCATAAAATGTGCACAGTATCCCTTGAAAGCTGGAAAGGCAGCAGCAGCTAAGCCCTTAGAAGCAAAAATATCCTCCGCTTGAGGGGCAAGGCGGGCTGTTTGGCAAACGGGATGCGATGATTTAAGCTCCATGCTGGTAGCTGGCAGCCTCATCCAAGGAGTTGCTGCTCTGGCAAAGAAAGGCATGTCTAGAGGAGTAGGGATGGGGGAGAAATGTGCTCTTTTGAACCAGTGCACGAACCAAAATGCAGCTCTCTCAATATTCGCTCATCTCCAAATTTTGCAATGGAGTACTCCGATCAAAAACGATGGACAAAAACACATATGTTCAGGACTGGGCCACACAACAATCCAGACATTTGTGAAAGAAAGGTTAAAAAGTGCATTATATCAGGGAGATTAAATGCATACCTCGAGAGAAATGCGTATAAAAATGAGTGCACGTTTCCATGCAAAGATAAAAAGAAAATAATTCTCAAAGTTCAGGCGAACCAAACAAAACTGGAAAAATTCTGAAAGTTCTGAATTTAAGACTGGAAAAAAGAAACCAAGAGAAACCCACATTGACAGATTTGCCCATGCCCAGTCCAGAGACAGGAAAGAGCAGTGGTGGAATTTGTCTACCCAGTGTGTGCCCCATGAGTAGAGATGGCAGAGAATTCCGCCACGGATTCCAGTGAGGCCAGATTCTTTAGAATCCAGCCCCCCGGAATCCGTGGTGGAACGGCCTCCTACCCCCCGCCCCCCCCCGCGGAATCCCCCCGGGACGGCACTTACCTGGGGCGGATTCGGCGGTGGCGGCTCTGGCAGCGGCTGGTCTCCTGGCCGGCCGCGGCAGGGCTGCTGCTGCTGCCGCCATTGCCATCCTTGGACCATGATAGGCTCCGTAAGAATTTACGTAGCCTATCATGACTAACCTAACCCCCCCCCCCAAAATGCAAAAAATATTTACGTAGGCTAGAATGGCGAAAAATAAAGGAATGCAAATAGCGTCCACTACGCTATTTGCGTTCCCCTTTTTTTGCCGTTTTATCTTACGTAAATATTTACGTAAGATAAATTGGCAAAAAATAAGGAACGTAAATGGCGGCCGCCGTAGCCGCCGCCATTTGCGTACGCTGTGTTGTTGTTGTTGTTGTTTTTGAGGTTAACCGTGATAGGCTATGTAAATTTTTATGTAGCCTATCACAGTTGTCTGGCTGGATGCAAATGGCGGCCGCTACAGCAGCCGCCATTTGCGTCTGCACCAGGCCGTCCATGGCTGGAAATCTGGCTGCGGACGGCCCTGGCCAGCTGCTCCGCAGCCTGGCTGTGGAACGGAGCTGGCCATTGAGGATTCCGGGAGGGAGGACCGGATCGCCTCCCCCCCTGTCAAGGATTCTGCGGGGAGGGATGGAGCAAAGGTAAGAGAGTTTCGTACATCCCTACCGATGAGCAACATACATGGACCTCTGTTTCTCCTGCACGCTCCGGGGGGGCTGGATTCTTAGAATTCACCCCCCGAAGTTCGTGGTGGGATGGACCACTCCACCCCGCCACCCCGTGAAGTCCGACCCAGCTGGCTCCTACCTGGCTCCGCTGGGTCCAGGTCCAGCCAGATCCATCCACGGCCGGTCTTCAGACGTGAATGGCATCCTGCCTAGTGGACACCATTTACGTCCCTTCCCCTTCCTTGATAGGCTATGTAAATCTTTACGTAGCCTATCATGGTAAAGACCAGGGATGCAAATGGCGTGTACTACGTAGCCTATCACGGTAAGGGGAAGGGATGCAAATGGCATTTATTTTATTTATTTATTTTTATTATTAAATTTATTAATCGCCCATCTGGCTGGTCACCCAGCCACTCTGGGCGATGTACAACATACAATAAAAACAGTTTAAAACAATAAAATTCTACAATAAAAACATTTTCTAAAATACCCTAACCCACCCCAAATGCCTGCCTGAACAACAACATTTTTAATGCACGACGGAAGCTCATTAAAGAGGGGGCATGACGGAGTTCCCTAGGGAGGGAGTTCCACAGAGTGGGGGCCACCACAGAAAAGGCCCTCTCCCTCGTCCCCACCAGTCTAGCTGTCCTGGCTGATGGGACAGAGAGAAGGCCATCCGAGGCTGATCTTGTTAAGCGGCCTGTCTGATGCTGCTGGAGGCGCTCCTTAAGATAGGCTGGGCCGGAACCATATAGGGTTTTAAAGGTCAAAAGCAACACCTTGAATTTGGCCCGGAAAACAACTGGTAACCAGCGCAACTCCTTCAGCACTGGAGTGATGTGATCTCGCCGGCGGCTGCCTTTAATCAGGCGAGCCGCTGCGTTCTGTACCAGCTGCAGTTTCCGAACCGTCTTCAAGGGTAACCCCACGTAGAGCGCATTACAGTAGTCTAAACTAGAGGAGACCAGGGCATGTACTACCGATGGGAGCAGATGGTCGGGAAGGAAGGGACGCAGCCGCTGTATCAAATGGAGTTGATACAGCGCTGTCCGGCTCACAGCTGACACCTGAGCCTCCATGGACAGCTGGGAGTCCAAAATGACCCCCAGGCTGTGGACCTGGTCTTTCAAGGGTAGCCGTACCCCATTCAACACCAGGTCAACTTTTGCTAGGCTGGACACCATTTGTGTCTGAAGACCGGCCGAAGCCGGAAGTCTGGCTGCAGCCGGCCCCGGCCAGCAGCTCCACAGATTTGCTGCGGAGCGGAGCTGGCCGGGGAGGATTCTGGGGAAGGGGAGGACCAGATCGCCTCCCCCCCCAACAGACTCCAGGTAAGGGGGTTTCATACACCCCTGCTCCTCAGATGTAGATGGAGGCAGGCAGGACCAGCTTGACCAGTTCAGTCCACACTTCACTAGGTATGACTAGGGATGTCATGGACGCCCGACTAGGTCCAGGAATCTGTCAGAGCCCCCACCGCTCATCCTCCAAACCCAGCTCGGTGAGCCCCTGCCTCTGCCTGCCAAGCTGCATGAGCGGCTGGGACTAACTGGACCCGCCATTTTTACGGAAGATGGGGGCTCCAGATTTTCGTATATCTACTGTTGCGGGAATGGCCCTTTACGGCTGCCATTGTGCACAACATTAGATATACGGAAGTCTAGGGCCCCATCTTCTGTAAAAATGGCAGCTTGCATGGAGCAGTGGGCAGTTGTAGGGCACTCCTGGACCGCTTGCTGAGCCTTCCAGGGGCTTGCGTGGCCAAGCAGTGGTGGCTTCTTGAGCACCTGCCAAGTGGGTCCTCAGGTGAGCCTGTCCATCCCTAGTTATGACCATTTACAAAGCACCAGAAAAGAAGAAATGTGTCACCAAAAGAAAGAACAAAAGAGGACACAGATTGGCATAAATGTGCATATGCTGACGTATGTGTAGAGATGTAAACTTGAAATCGTGTCTATAATGGAAATAGAAATGCAGTACATCTCACCATAATGGGGACGACCGTGACCAGGTGATGTATCTGCCTTGCTCAGTCTGCTGTCCAGCTGCCTTCTGTGGATGGGCAACTTCAAGGCCCCTTCTCTCCATCCTTGTGGTTCTTTGACTTCCAACTGGGCTTGGACTGGGCAGCCCTTCAAATAGAGGACACCTTCAAATAGAAGACTATGCTCTGATAGCCCTTCAAATAGAGGATGATCCTCTGTAACGAGGACACATGGCCACTCTAGTGAAATCATGGAATTACCTCCCATCAGATGTGATGGCCACCAACTTGGAGGATAAGGCTATCAATGACTACTAGTTGTGGTGGCTATATTCTACCTCCAAGTACAAAGGTAGACCAGTTGCTAGTGAACCACAGTGGGAAAAGCCTATTTTATTTAAGACATGGTCTGAAGGCTTATGAGGCATCTTGTTTGCTGAAGCTAAGCAGGTCTGGGTCTGGTCAGTGCTTGGAAGGGAGATGACCTGGGGAACCACATACAGCCACCTTGAGTCCCACAGTGGAAGAAAGGGGGATATAACTGTAATAAACAAACAAATTCTGCAACTGGGTGATCACTGTGAGAAACAGGAATTGGACTAGATAAGCCTTTGGTCAGAGCCAGCAGGCCTCTCCTCGTCTCATGTCCTAAGCTTGGCTCTTTTCAGGGTGAGCAGCAGGGATGTTCGTGCATCCGTAACTTTACCTGCTTTGCTGCCTTCCTGCCTTACCACCAAAGTGCCGAAGGCAGATTGTAGGAAGTTGTTGCCTTATTGACATGGCTTTGTACAGGGATGTGGGTTTGGAAAAATATCTCTAACAAAAAAGTCTTTCAGAGAATTTTCCACTACCAGGTTTTTCCATGGGAATTTTTCCATTTCTAAAAATGCAACATCATAAAACTAATTAGGAACATAATGAATGGATACTAGTCCAATATCAATCAAATTGAGTTGTTTTAAAGTTGTAAGTACTTTTTTTCAGGTGACTGTCCCTAGGAAGTGTGTGTGTGTGTGTGTGTAATGTTTTCATTTCATTGAAACTTAACGGACGAGAAGTGCATGCTTCTGAGTTGTCATGTCTTAAAAGTTATTTACAAGCATTCCAATAAAAATAATTTCCAAGTAAAGCTTTGAATTTGTTTGAACATAACATTTACACCACATTAAGTGAAGTTTATTGAGCTTTTATTCCTAAGGAAATATTTCAGTTCAACCACTTTTGGCTATTTGGGGGAGGGGGGAGTGTTTTGAGATATTTATACAGTGTATAAACTTAACATGGTGTCCTTTTTTCCTAAAAAAAAAAAGAGTTTTGTTTACTAAGTATGTCAGACATGCAAAATCAGGTCCCAATCAATTCAAGGCATTGGGAAATGGTCCAATCCAAAATTTTCCAGAGAGCCACATCACTGCTTTGTATACGGTTGTTTGACTTATGACAATATTATAGCTCATAGCCAGAGCTGGGGTCAGCAGCACCCAGCACCATGGGCAGCTATTTAGTAGGGATGTACGGATTTTTCAAAATCCGCTCTGTCTGCATTTCAGGGATTGTCAGGTGCCTTTCATTCTGTCATCCGCTCATTGATGGAATCGGGGGGTTTTGCAATTTCCCAATGTGCACAAATTCTCTTTTGTGCAAATTTGCACTTGAGAAAATGCACAATTACCCCCATATGCGCAAATCCACCCCCCAAATGCACCAATCCCCCCTCTTTAATGAGCTTCCATCATGCATTAAAAACGCAGTTGTTCAGGCAGGCATTTGGGGTGGGTTAGGGTATTTTAGAAAATGTTTTTATTGTAGAATTTTATTGTTTTAAACTGTTTTATTGTATGTTGTACATCGCCCAGAGTGGCTGGGTGACCAGCCAGATGGGCGATTATTAAATTTAATAATAATAATAATAAAAAATGCATATTTTCATGCCTATGCAGGAAATGTGCATGTTTGGCTCATTTTTTTTTTAATTTTACAAATTTTTCTATGACTAAATTTGTGTAAAATGGCAGGAAGTGAACAAAAACAAACAAACAAACAACGGTCTGCAAGTCTGCAGAATCCATGCAACTCGGGAAAAGCCAGTCCTCTGTGGCTGTCAGGAGTACCCTAGCTGCCTCTTGCAGTCCCCACCAATAGCCAACTCAGGACACAGATGATGAGGAATTCTTTGCAAGACTTTATTCCTTTATTACTTTATGACTCTTTCAGATACTAATCATTAGCGACTAAGCAAGGAGCAGCACTGGGGTAGATAGCAGAGTAGCCTAAGCTCCAGGTAAGGCAGTTGGTCCCTGTTTGAAGGGGACCCACGGGAAGACCCTGAACTTATGGGCTAGGGAAAGATCCTCCCTCTTTCCCTTGGTTCCTTGGGACGCGACCGTTGTTTGAGCACCAAATGAGCGGAACACCTCCTTTCGGCGTCCTCCATCTGTCGTTGCTCCCTGCGTCTGCGCCGAGCATCCAGCAAGGCCCCCTCCACCACCCTCTCACTGCCAGGGTCATTATCTATCCCAGGAATGCTGGCAGGAGGAATCTCTGCCAGCTGCTGTGCTTGTGAGAGATGAGCGAGCTCCTCTCCCATGGATTGCTGTTCCTCCTCAGAATCAGAACTGCTCTGGGGCTCTATTGGCTCGGTTTCCGCCCTGACATCATCCCCGCTCCCATGAGGCCACCCCTCATGCTCCTCCCCTGGGGCCCCGGGTTTGTGTGGGTACAGCTGGTGGAAGCGCCTCAGCAGCAACGGAGCATGCACATTTTCCCCAGGTTTCCAGGATCACTCATCTGGTCCGTACCCCTTCTAGTCCACCAGATATTGCAGGCGGCCACGAGAAAGGCGGGAGTCCAGAATCTCCGCGACCTCAAACTCCTCCTCCCCCTCCACCAGCACTGGCGGCGGGAGGGAGCCGGCTGAACGATGAGGGTCACCAGAAACCGGGGGGACAGCAAGGACTGATGAAAGACAGGATCTTCATGGGGGGGGGGAGCCAGGCAAAAAGCAACAGGGTTAATCTGGGCCGTAATCTGAAAAGGCCCCATGCGGTGAGGCACATGCTTCCTTGCGGGCGAGTGAGAGGGGAGATATTGGGTAGACAACCAAACCCAGTCCCCCAGTTGCAGAGACGGACCCGGCTGGCGCCGCTGGTCTGCAGAGGCCTTGTAGGCTGTCTTGGCTTGCTCAAGGGAGTCCCGTAAGAGGTGGTGTACCACTCGCAACTCCTCTAAAAAGTCATGGGCCGCCAGCACCGAAGAGGGAGCTAGGGTGGACGGGAAAGCCTTGGGGTGTTAACAAAAATTGGCAAAAAATTGAGTTTGGCGGGTGGAAGCATGGCAGGCATTGTTATAAGCAAATTCTGCAAGAGGCAGCAAGGAAAACCAGTCATCTTGCTGGTAATTGACATAACAGTGCAAATATTGCTCCAGAGTCGCATTGGTGCACTCGGTCTGACCATCCGTCTGTGGATGGTAGGTGGAGGAAAGACGGAGCATCACATGGAGAAGCCCAAGTAGCTCCCTCCAGAAATGGGCAGTGAATTGGGCCCCCCTATCCGAAATGAGACCCTCGGGCCATCCGTGGAGCTGGAAAACATGCGCCAAAAAAAGCTCCGCCGTCTCCCTGGCTGTGGGCAACCCAGAGCAGGGGATGAAATGGGCCATCTTAGAAAACAAATCCACCACCACCAGAATAGTGGTCTTACCATGTGAGCGAGGCAAGTCAGTGATGAAGTCAAGGGAGAGCAGTTTCCAAGGTCCTGAGCTGGTGGCTCAGTTTTTGGATGGTTTGAACGACGAGATTTTGGATGAGTTGGCACGCATGCCTAGCCTGCCTACTTTGGAGGACCTTATCCAGACCTGCCTCCAGATAGATAGTCGGCTGGAGGGGCTCTGGGAGACCCAGCGGGGTGCCAGGGGCCGAGATTTCCCTCCTCCCATTCCTCCATGTTTCCTGCCCCCTCCCCCACCCCTGCAGTGGGGGCGGAGGAGACCCCGATGCAGCTGGGAGCTACCCGAGCCCTGCTGCCGCCGGAGGAACACATTTGCTGGTGTCATACAGTGGAATGATGACACCAGCAAATCTGGCCATAATTTCTGTAATTTACACAAATTCAGAATAGAGAGCCAGTGTAGTGTAGTGGCGAGAGTGACAGACTGGGAGCCAGGAGATCCGGGTTCTAGTCCCCACTTGGCCATGGAAGCTCACTGGGTGACTTTGGGCCAGTCACAGACTCTCAGCCCAACCCACCTCACAGGGTTGTTGTTGTGAGGATAAAATGGAGAGGAGGAGGATAATGTCAGCCGCCTTGGGTTCCTTGCAAGAGGAAAAAGGGCGGGGTATAAATGTAATGAAGAAATAAATAAAATAAATTTTATGTTTCAAATTTATATATCGCTTCCCTAGTCCATAAATTGTACATCGCATAAACATGGCAGGTGGGTGAGCAGCCAAAGGGTACAGCTGGAAATAGCTAATTTGTGCATCATGATAAACAGGTTTTGGGGTATTTATTTGTTTGTTTGTTTGTTTATTACATTTATATCCCACCTTTTTTCTTCCTTAAGGAACCCAAGGCGGCTTAAACAATCCTCCTCCATTTTATCCTCACAACAACAACCCTGTGAGGTGGGTTGGGCTGAGAGTCTGTGACTGGCCCAAAGTCACCTAGTGAGCTTCCATGGCCGAGCAGGGACTAGAACCCGGATCTCCTGACTCCTAGTCCAACACTCTAGCCACTACACCACGCTGGTTCCTGGCTTGAGGGAAGCGACTGCCTTGTATGCAGCAAAGTGGCATTTTCGACTTGAGGCAGGCTAGGGGGAGGGGCCAGCTTTCAGGATGTGTAACTAGACCTTTGTACTGGAATTAATTAATTTATATTCCTTCATTTATTTCGATGCTGCTTTCCCACACCATTGTGCCCAAAGGCGCTTACGGCATATCAGATGAACAACAAGCCATATAGCCATTGAAAAACATAAGATGATATAAAATACAGATATCAGTAACCATGTCAGTATGTCAATAGATACATGTCAATACGTCAATAGATACATAAGCAATATCATTAAGTCTCAGTACAACTAAAGCAACCATATAAAGCAATCAATACAATAGGTTGGACTTAGTCATACTTAGATTTGATCTATTAAAATCTATGGGACTTAAGTTAGTCATGACTAACTTAAGCCCCATGGATTTCACTTGATTTACTCTCTTAGTCATACCAGAAGTATGACTAATTCTGGATCCATCCCTATTAAACTAATAATCTAACGCAGCTGCTTAAAACCACCATGCAGGTTATACCTAGGCAGCTTACAAAATAAAAGAATCACTAAAAGTTGATTACTCCTCCCCCCAACTTTCTAAGTTTCCTTCTATTAGAGAATGGATACAGAAAATATGAAAAACTGCAGAAGTGTGTGAGTGTGTGTGTGTGTGTGTGTGTGTGTATATATATATATATATATATATATCCAAAATGTTAAAAAATATATAACCAAATATGACAAGGTAAAAAAGGGAAAGGTTTTGTATCAAATTAGTTTCCTCTTAGCTTTTTTTATATAAACAGCAATATAATTTAGATCTAGATTAAGTTAGATGTTTCAGAAATGTAGTTCAAGATCATACAATATATATTTCTCATGTTTCTATTCATTGTTTATACTAGTTTATACTTTAACATTTAGATTGCCGATCTTTGTTTATTCTCTGCATTTTTGTATAGTATTTTTTTAAATAAAAAACAATGAAGAAACCCAACACTGAAATGTTTCTGATCAATTAAAACTATCAGATAAAACAGATAAGTTCAGCATTAAAGGGGGGGGGCGGGACACACCAACAATAAACTTGGGAAACCACCAATAATAAAACCAGTCTAAAATGTTAACTAACCCAAAGACCTTTGGAAATAATGGAAGTAGATTTACAGTAGACACATTAAAATCAATGGGGATTAAGTTAGTTCCATTGATTTCAAGGGGTCTATTCTAAGTATAAAAGTATAACAAAGACTGGCTCCAACAACAAGAGTAACAGCAACAACAATAACAAAATCTTAACTAAGATTTCTAAAGGGCAAGACTGAATGGGCTGGTGTGCCTCTTTTAGGAGGGAGCACCAAAAGGTAGATGCCACCACTAAGAAAGCCCTGCTCCTTGTAACTGATGGCCTAATTCCAGAAGGACCTCTCATTTGGAGCAGGATCTCATATGGTGACCTCAGCAGTTTGGTGGTGGGCTCATAAGAGAGAAGATGCTCCCCTCTGCGGTATGATGGCTTTACAACTGACAGACAGCACTGGAGTCTGGGACTCCATAGAAATGGAAATAATAGTAGGGTTGGAAGGGGCCTACAAGACCATTGAGTCCAACCCACTGCTCAATGCAGGAATCCAAGTCAAAGCATCCCTGACAGATGGCTGTCCAGCTTCATCTTGAATGCTTCCAGTGTGGGAGAGCCCACCACCTCCCTAGGGAATTGGTTCCATTGTCGTGCTCTAACAGTCAGGATGTTTTTCCTGATGTTCAGCCGGAATCTGGCTTCCTGTAACTTGAGCCCATGAGTCCAAGTCCTGCATTCTGGGATGATTGAGAAGAGATCCTGGCCTTCCTCTCTGTGACAGCCTTTCAAGTCCTTGAAGAGTGCTGTCCTATCTCCCCTCAGTCTTCTCTTCTCAAGGCTAAACATGCCCAGTTCTTTCAGTCTCCCCTCATAGGGCTTTGTGTCCAGTCCCCTGAGCATCTTCGTTTCCTGATCATCATCTGCCTAGCATAGAATGCCACCGATACATGCAACAACAATGCCAGCCAGTAATCATGCATCCCACCTGGAGACTTCCTGCAAGGGCCTTAAGAACAATTTGGATTCCGAAATGCAGCCAGGCTGCTGTGTGTGCTTCTCCAATTCAAAGTTTATGGCTGCCGTGTCAACCTCATTGGTGTCATCATGCAGAACAAGTCCAGGGAGATATATATTTGCAAGCCTGTGATGACCACTCACTGTTTAGTGGCCACTTTTCATCACCTCACCAAAAGAAAGGGCCAAAGGGGCACAAATGGCCATCAAATGGACATGTGCTGCTTTACACGTATACATGCACATTACATATAATTGCTATCATTCAAATGGAAGTACAATACATCGCTCCACAGTGGGGAAGATGGTGACAGTGCGACTTCTGTGCCTGATGCTCAGCCTGCTGTCCAGGTGGGAATGACTGACGGGCAACTTCAACGTCCCTCTGCTCTCCCTTCTTAGACTTCTTTACCTTCAATCCAGACTTGGACCAGTTCAAAAATAGAGGACGCCGTCACATACAGCAGGGGTGCTGAACCTCTCTCAGCCCAAGGGCCTAATTCCATTTCAGAGGAGCTCTCGGGGGCTACATTCCAGTGGCGGACAGGGATGAAGGTGAAAGGGGGTGGCATCAAAGGCAAAAAGTGGTGATCCAGGATACTCCAATGTACCAGCATATTTTAGCTTAAAGCTCTTATGGCCAGCAACTAAGCTTGGGGGGGGGGACACAAAAGTGAGGAAACCATCAAAAGATCTATGGTCAGTGAAAGGGCTGTAGGGATCAGGGAAGGGGTGTGGCCATTTGGCAAACCATGGAGAATCAGACTTCCATTTGCATGCAGGTGGGCCGGATCTGAGCTGCGGGTCTCAGGTTCAACACCCCAATTTAGAGGACCATCCTCTGTAAAGTAGGACCCATGGCCACCCTACCAAGATTTCTGCAAGGAAGAGAGCCGCCCAGCTTGCTAAGGGAAGTGTTACACACAGCCTCCTTGGCATCAAAGCATGTTGTGGCTGAAGGATGGCTCAACATCATCCCAGGACTCCACCACCCGCTGCCATGTGTTATCACAGCTGAGCCCCACAAATACCCTCATCGGAAACACGTCCGTTTCCAATCCTGGCCAAGATCTGATAAGGCCCGTTGCATCTGGTCCCCATTAGGCGCAGTGCGCTCACTTCTTGCTGCATTAGAGCAAGGCTGATGCACTGGGACATGGTGCTCTGGCAAAATCCCATCTGCTGAAAATTAGGGAAACGATAACATCTCTTTTGGGGGGATGTGTGTATGTGTGTGTTTTTGTTTGGCTTTGGAATCATGTTTGACTGTTACACTGATGGAAACCATGATATTTCCCTTTGCTCCCCCCCCTCTCCTATTTGAAACAGGCCCTAGTCCAAGACTGGTTGATGGGACACTCATCACGCTTAACTTCTTCGCTCCCTCCTTTCATCTACCAAATGCCATTGCCAAATGTAACAGTGCCCAGGATCCAGGGTGGTGAACCTGTTTTCTGTTTTACTGACTCCAAAGTAGGGTGGCCATGTGTCCTCTTTTACAGAGGACAGTCCTCTATTTTGAAGATGTTCTCTATATGAAGGGCTCTTCAGCCCAAGCCCAGTTTAAAGATCAAGAACCATCAGGAGAAAGAGCTGGGCCTTCAAGTTGCCCATCAACAGCGCCTAGACAGCAGACTGAGCAGCCACACAGGTCACTGGGTCACAGTCTTCTACACTGTGGTGAGATGAACTGTACTTCTATCCAACTCACAATAATTATTTCTAAATTGACATCATAGAATCATAGAATAGTGGGGGTGGAAGGGGCCTACAAGGCCATCGAGTCCAACCCCCTGCTCAGTGCAGGAATCCAAGTCAGAGCATCCCTGACAGATGGCTGTCCAGTCTCGTCTTGAATGTCTCCAGTGTGGGAGAGCCCACCACCTCCCTAGGTAATTGGTTCCATTGTCGTATTGCTCTAACAGTCAGGAATTTCTTCCTGATGTTCAGCCAGAATCTGGCTTCCATACATTATGCATCGATACATATAAATTGGCATTTTGGTCCTCATTTCTGGCGATGCGTTTTCTATTTGGGGGGCAAGTGGGCACCCTAATCCAAAGGAATTCAGAATACATGCGTGGGGGTAACAAGAATCCAAAGTACAGGGAAGGACAGCGCAGCGTGGGCACAGCTGGAAACAGCTATTTCGTGCAGCATAATGAAGACGTTTTGGTTCCCGGCTTGAGGCAAGCTGCTCCTTCCTACACCGCAAAGTGGTGTTTCTGGCTTGAGGCGAGCTCGTGGGAGGGACCAGCTTTCTGTGTGTATTACTAGGCTTATGAGTAAGTTTAAACCTTCTTAGGCCTCATCTTAACATGCATCAGAAATCAGAATGAGGGGAGGGGAGGGGAGGGGAGAGAGAGAGAGAGAGAGAGAGACCATAGCTCAGTATTTAAACCACATGGTGTCTATGCAGAAGGCCCTGGGTTCAATCCTTGCCATCTTAAGTTACAAGGATCAGGTTGCAAGTGACGGTAAAGACCTCTGTCTGCTGGAGACCCGGGAGAGCCAATGCTGGACAGAATAGAAAATAATGGACTAGGTGGACAAATACCCTGACCTGGGATAAGGCAGCTTCCTATGTAGTCTTCTGAGGTGGTAGAATGGATTGCATCCAGTGGAGGCTGGTGACTCTGACTTCAGTGGGGCAGTGCATCTGCTCCAGGTTTCAGTCAGAGCCAGCCAGAACTCTAAAGGAGCTATCCAAGATGTGAAATACGAAGACAATACAAGATACGAAGCTTCGCACCTTGGATAGCTCTTTTAGAGTTCTGACTGGTTCTGACTGAAACCCAGTGTGGGTGCAGTGCCCCACTGAGGTCAGCGCCACCAGCCTCCACTGATTGCATCCCTTCAGGCCACAGGCAGGGGGCATCATCACACTTTTTTCAATGCTCCCCTGTCTGAAAAGCTTTCTGCAAGTCAGGGGTGGGGAACCTCTAAGGACCAAATTCAATTTCACAGAAGCTCTTGGGGGCTGCATTCCAGTAGTGGGCAGGGCTGAAAACAAAAGGGGCAGGCCCCAAATATAAAACCCCCACAACCCTGCATATTGTACGTTAAAGCTGCTAGTCCCACGAACAAAGCCTTAGGGGAGGCATTTCAACCTTTTAGAATGGGGCGGGCGGGGAGGCAGGAAACCACAAAAATGATTGGTGGTTGGGGGAAAAGGGGTGGGGCCAGGGGAATGAGCCATGGCCAACTCGGGAACTCGGGGGGGGGGGTGGATTTGGCCCCTGGGCCTGTTTCCCCACCCCTGGTGTAACTAGAAAGTTAACATAGCATCCCTAGTTTTCTCGTTGTGGAAAGTTTTCACATAGAACAGCATTAAAAAGAAAGGTATCTCCTGCCTGACATGGTGCAGTCGATTGTGCCACCATAGCATAGCTTCCTACCATCTCATTCCACCAGTTCATGGTGGCCGCACGGCTTTGATCACAGTTATGTTCGTTTTGCCCCTCTGTTCATCCCCTGAGCTCAGAGAAATCCCCGGCTCATCCTCCCTCCAGATTAGGGCCCAGTGGCTAGAGTGTGTGCATCTACTTCTGGCCCAATGGTAGGGTGGCCATGTGTTCTACTTTGTAAAAGACAGTCCTCTGTTTGAAGGCCTGTTGCTGGACAGACCTCAGTTTGAAAGCATCCTGTTCGAAGGGCTTCCAATGCAAGTCCAGTCTGAAGATCCAGAGCCATAATAAGCCAGGACAGTGCAGGGGCCCCCAAATTGCCCATCAACGGCTAGTGCCTGAATGGCAAACAGACCAGGTACACGGCTCACCTGGTCACAGTCTTTCCTAAGGTGGCCACTTCTGAATTGCTGAAAAAGAGGAAACGCATCACCAAAAAAGAAGACATCAATTTGCAGAAAATGTACATATGCTAATTTATATGTATAGACGCAAATTTGCAATTATTATAATTTAAATAGAAGCACAGCACATCTCACCATAGTATGGAAGATGGTGACGAGGTGACCCGTGTACCTGCTTGTTGTCCGTGTGCTAATGGTTGATGGGCAACAGTTCTTACCATTCTTTTTCTTTAAACTGGAATTGGACAGGACAGCTCTTCAAACAGAGGTTGTCCTCAAACAGAGGACGTTCCTCTGGCAGCCCTTCAAATAGAGGACTGTCCTCTGAAAAAGAGGATGCATGCCCACCCTAGGTTCCCCCCTATCATAAGATGTTAGGTATTCCTATTTGTATTCTAGTAATTATTTCCCAGCGTGCATCTGTACATATAAATTCTCCTTTGCACATAGTAGACAAGCCTGTGTCTTCTTTTGTCCTCTGTTTTGGTGATGCATAAGCAGCCACCCTACCCAACAGGATCCTCCTCTTGTGCATCCACCTCTGTTGAATAGTACCTGGGCTTTGCAGGCTACAGCTATATTGACAGGGCTAGAGCAGAAATGTTCATCCTAACTGCAAGGTAATAAATGCGGTCCTTGAACGGCATTTATGCCTCGTATTCATATGCGGTTATATAATTAATGTTAATGGTATTTTAACATGCAGTTCCTCCCAGCGGGAGGGAGTCAGGCCCCCAGAGTCCTTTGGGCTAAGGGCCGTCAAGTATGCTTAATCGACCCCGGAGAAACCACCCTCACTCTTGGTTCTCTGACAATAAAAATGAGCCAAGCATTGTAAATAAATTTACCCCCTCTTTCGCCCTGATGTTAACCAGGCGTCCTTTAATACACTTTTTTTTCCAAAGTTAAAAACTTCCCCAATGGAAACCACCCTTCATCATTCTTTTTTTATTATTATTCCTTCCCCCTTTCCTCCCATCATCCCTCCCTCTCCCCCTCTCTCTCTTTCTCAAGGTTGCAATTTGTTACCTTTAATGAGCCTTAACACACTTTCCCTGCCACTCTGGCCTGTCTCTTGCTCATGAGCGGCTCGGAGCTGAAGGTTGCATGGAAACTTCTACCATTTTCCACATGAGCCAAAGCATCACACTCCAGCACTCCCCCCCCCCACACACACACACACCCCAGCATGGAATTAGCCCTGGGGTGGCAGGAGGAAAATTGGCCGATTCTAGGTGTCTAGAGCTTAATGTTAGAAAGCAGCTGTGTGCGTCAGTTCAAACACTCTGATCTCCGGGAGGTTAACTCAAGAAGCTCATGGGTGGAAAGGCCAAACTTCACGCTAAGTTTTTTAAAAAGTAGTAGTAGTAGTACTACTATTATTATTGAAAAGCATAGCGGTCATCTGGATGTGTCCTCCTGGAATATGAACACTCATGTTTTGTGCTTGTCAACAAAGGAAAGTATATGGAATTCTATGCTAGGAAATCTCAGGTGCTGTCTGCAGCCAGAAAGTCACAGACTACAAGTATGTGTGGGAGGAAATATGGGGTTGCATCCACATTAAGCCATACTAAGAGTAAGCTCATTGAAATCAGTGGGGCTCAAGACTCAACACTACCTTAAGTCCCACTGATTTCAGTGGGCCTGCTCTAAAGATGACTGCATTTGAATCTAGTCCATGCTGTTTGGACACTTTCTAGGCGTCTTCATTTGACTGCTTGTTTTGGAGAGTTTTGGAGTTGGTTTTGGACTGGGTTTCTTTTTTGTTGTTGTTTTGAGAATTTGGGTGATTTTTCGCACAATGGGGGAAGAAAAGTTGAAAGACGTACATAACTGATGGCAATAACTAGGTGTGGGTAAAGGGGCAGGGACTATTTGCCACTGAGAAAGGCTGAAAAGGCTTTCTTCACTGTGGTGAAGAAAGATATGTAGCACTCCTTAACTACTGAAAGATCTGGGGGGAAATCATGAGGATTAGAAACTTGCTTTTGGTCTAAATGAAAAAAAATTCTCCGATTTACAATTCTGAATTGAAAATGCAAACCTGCATATATATTAGTGCAACCTCCCCCAAAGTGGTGCCCCCCAGATGTTTTGGACTGCAACTCCCATCAGCCCCAGCCAGCATGGCCAGTGGTCAGGAATGCTGGGAGTTGTAGTCCAAAACATCTGGATGGCACCAGGTTGCTAAGCATTAGGGCTTAGCAACTCCACACACACACACACACACCATATGCAATTAACCATTCTGTTTGTAGCCTGAGAATTTGGGGAGGAGCATATTGGAGATTCTGCAAAGAGCCTCAAGCAGCTTGTCCCACTTACCAGTGATTCTGATGGACATCATGTTCCTTGGTGCTGTGTGTGCATGCGCGCGCATGTGCGCGTGTACAAGCACGCACGCACGAGGGATGGACGGATGGATGAATCTGTCCATTTTGATTTCTCTCAGTTTCCCACTCTTCAGTTCACTTTGTCTGATCCTCACATTGTTAATGTGGTTTTTTTTTAACGTTCACATGAACATCCATATGCATTTTAATGTGCATTTCTCCTAATACATACATTTTTGTTTGTGCAGTTTTGCCTAATATACACATATCTGCAAGGCATTTCTGCTAACATCATGGACTTGTGAATGCTATTTTCACTAAAAGAACCATTGTTCACACCCTATTTGTGTGTGTGTGTTTTAGATTGGAAAGCTCCATCCCAAAATATGACAAAGTGCAAATTTGGAAGGAAAACTGAATTTCAGTTTGTGTATAGACTGAAAGAACAAAAATAGATATTTCGCCCCTGCTGCTAGTGCACACACATCAGCATACCTGACGGCAGGAAGCATCACCCTAATTCTTATTTGGCTTCCACATCGGTTACATGATGTCATCATGAAGCCCAATCAGACTGAGAGCCACTCTAATGATTGTGGATTTAAAAAAAAAACACCACAGTAGGGATGTTGGAGAAATCTGCAACGGAATCAAATGAGTTCAGATTTCTATGAATCTGACCCACAGACATTGCAGCGGACCGGCTTTTCCCGAGTCACACAGATTCTATGGATTCGCAAACCATTTTTTTACTTTCCAGAATTTTATGCAGATTTAGTTGTAGAAAGATATGTAAAACAAAATAAAAACACCTGCTGAAAATGTGCCTTTCCCCCACAGGCTAAAGCATGAAAATGCACATTTGCAGGGGGATTTGTGCATTTTGGGGGTGCAAATTTGGGAAAATGGAAACCCCCTGATTCCGTTGATGAACAGATGACGGAACGAAACGCACCTGACAATCCATGAAACACAGACAGAAAGGATTTTACAAATTCCGTACATCCCTAAGCAGCAGTAGGGACTACATTCTCCACTAGAACCATGAATAGGCAGTGGGGGCAGTGGGAATGCTGAGTGGGGAGTGGGTTTCACTCACATTTCGCCTCCCCCAGGCCACCACTTTGGAGCTGAAAGGATGCCTGTTAAATAGGAGCAGGTGGATGGTATGATAATGTAACAAGTCATTCCTTCTTCCACTTTTTCATGTGGGCCCCCTGACTTTGCTTTGTCAGTGTCCTTTCAGCTCAAGTTCAGTGCCACTCCTTTCCATGGTTCCATGGTGTCAGGCTAAGACTGGCTCAGATCCCTGTTCAGCCAATAAAAGCCCAATCCTATGCATGTTTAGACAGAAAAAAAGGCCTACAACTCCCAGCATGCCTCTGCCAGCCATTGCTGGTGGGGGCATGCTGGGAGTTGTAGGCCTTTTTCCTGTCTAAATATGCATAGGATTGTGCCCTAAGTTCAGTTGGTGACTTTGGGCCAGTCATTTACTCTCAGTCTAACCTACCTCACAGGGTTGTTGTGAAACTAAAAACTGCAAGGGGGAAGGAACAGTGCATAGCACCGTAAACACCTTGGTGTTGAGGTGGGATATAAATACAGCAAATAAATAAAGATATCAGGTTTGTGTACATTTGTTGCTATTTCTTTACCCCCTTTCAATAAAGCTGGGTCCAGGTTTAAGAGGCCCCTTGGCCAAGTGCCTTCGCACAGGCCTCTGTGGGCTTACCTAGAGGCAGCAGCATGATTTCAGCGAGCACTGGGTGGGGGCCACCAATTCACCACAATGCCTCTGATGTCATGTTGCTCTGGGGAATTGTGGGAAATTTGCACTGAAGTCCCTGCAACTGCCCGAGGGTGTTGGGTGCTGGTGCCAGAGGGCCTGATGTTTTAACACCTTTGCTCACGGTGGCACCCTCCCCTCAAAGGAGTAATGAAAACGTCTAGTGACAACAGTAATTTGTGGCCATGTAAACACCCCAAAAGTCCATGAAATGAGTGGTTTGCCAAGAGTTTTATATTAAGTGCTGCCACTGCTGGCATAAATGAGGCTGCAACTTGTTCCTGAGTAGTGCAAAAGAAACCTATTGCCTTACCCCCAAAATTGGGTCCCACTGCAGCCCATGACATGTCCTCGTTTGCACAAACACATTTTTATGCACCTACGCACCCATCAGCTCAGTGGGTGGCTGTGCTCTCTTGCAACAAATCACTGGACTAGCCTTTCCCCACCCTATTTCTTATTCACTAGTTTACTGTTTGCCATGTATTATCCATTCTTCTGCTTTCAAAGAGGGCAGTGTCAGATGTGGTGAATTTCGTAACTGAAAAACAATGGTATGCAATCCTCCTGCAAGATCTGAAATTGTTTGTCAAGTTTTTTTGAAAGTGGCAGAAAAACCAACGTTGGTTCATAATCACACACCTTTTATCTTTTAGTGGTAAAAGGACAAAAGGATGTGATTTCTTATGGGCTGGCTGTTGCAAGAGTAGTAGATTACTTCAGCAGAGCCGTTAGGGGGCTCATGCGTCTTACTTTGCAAAGGACAGCCCTCTGTTTGAAGTGTGTCTTCTCCTGGGAGAGACCAAGGGCCTTGAAGTTCTCCATCAACAATTAGCACCTGGATTGGCACTGGAGGACCTTCTCAGTGGTGGCCCCCTGATTATGGAACCATCTCCCCACTGAGGCCCTACCTGGCACCAACACTCTCATCTTTTCAGCACTGGGTTAAGGCTGTCCTCTACCCTCAGGCATTTAATGGCATATGATGGGGCATTTATATCAGCTATCTTTATCAGGTCCAGTATCTCACTGAAATAGTTTTAGTTCAGCACATGCAAATTTTATGCAACTCTGTGCACTGTTTTGTCCTCTTGATGTCTTTCCCCCTGGTTGCTGCACTTCCTCTTTTTTGGCAATGTGACAGCGCCCCCCCCCCCCTTAAGATACCTGGAATAGCCTGAGAAGACCGGAAGAACTACTCAAGTGCCATTCCATTGTTTTCAGTGAAATTTTGCCATGACTTGCTGTGGCCAACTTTTGCAGGGGCTGCTGAACCAAAAGGTGAAGATCAAGTCATCTGCCCAGGGCTGGCCCAAGACATTTTGCTGCCTGAGGTGAAGCAGCAAATGGTGCCCCTCACCCACCCAAATCAAGGTGCATAGGATGCAAAGCCAAGCTCATCATTTGGACACATGAGGCAGAACGTGTGCCCACAGGCACCTTTCTTCATCTCTAGCAGTAAAAATACAACATTGACAAACTGAATAGCTAACAATTTGCTGCCCTTTTAAATCTGCTGCCTGAGGCAGCTGCCTCACTTTGCCTCATGGCAGGGCCAGCCCTGCATCTGCCACCCCAGGGCTGATGGGACAGAGGTAGGAGGGCTGTCTCAGAAAGGACAACAGCTTCGGTCCACTACACTCCCTTAGCATGCAAGCTCAAGCTTCTATGTTTTCAGCAAGACCTCAATGTTCCTCCCTGGATACACTCTCTTCTCCAAAACCAAGCCTTATGCCAGCCTCCCCCAACCTGGTGCCCTCCCATCATCCTCAGCCAATCTGAGTTGTACTCTAACACAGTGTTTCTCAAATCATGGGTCTGGACGCAACAGTGGCTCTCAGCCAGCCTTCAGGTGGGTCTCAGTGCTTCAGACTGTCGGGTGCCTCTTTGCTTGACTGCCCTGTGACATGGCCACAGGTTAGAGAGAGAAGGCTTATTATTATTATTATTATTATTATTATTATTATTATTATTATTATTATTATTTCAAGAACTAGGAATAAAGAGGAAGGGGATAAGAGAGGGAAGCTATTATTGGAGGAAGTGAATGTAGAAGCAGCAGATGGGAGGGATGAAAGAAACTGGCAGCTGAGGATAGGGTATACGTTAACTATGAAAGAATAAGAGGGTAAGAAGACTTTGAGAGACATGTGGGAGGACGAGGAAAACATTATAAAATAAACTCTACCTATTTTCTCTACCTAGAGCAGGGCTCGCTTAACATTTCTTGGGTTGGTGGTCACATTTGGAATTTTGAGTGTCATGGGCACTCTCACAAAATGTCTGGGCATGGAGGAGGTTGCTCCTTCATAAAATGGCTGCCAAAGTGGGTGTAGCCAGTCATAAAATACTTCCCAGAAGGCAAACTGGTGAGACTAACAGAAAGGTAACTAGCCCAAGAATCTAAGCACAAGGCAGAAGTGGGAGTCTGAGCTCCAAAATACAAAACCGCTCTTTTGAATTCAGATAAAGATTTTGTACCCAAATAAAAAGCAGGACTTTGCTTTGCAACATGGCAGTCTCCCAGTTAAACAAAGAACCATTTCAAATCATCTTAAGAAATGCAATTAAAATCAGGAGAGGCAAAGCGCCTGGTGGGCGACAGGAGGTGTCTGTGGGCACATTGGTGCCCATAGGCAACATGTTGAAAACCGAGACTTAGAGCCTCAGGATCAGCAAATTCTTCCTGAAATGGAGAGGCTGTGTAATAATACCTCCAGAACCAGTGTCTGTACTTAACTTGAGGAAAGCTGAATTATGGAACTCCCTGCTGCAAGGAAATAGCTTTGGCAAAGCATTTAGCCATTTTCAAAGAGTGACTCGGCATCAATATAAAATGATATCAACAGTGCCCAGCTGATTATGCCAAACGCCGCCCCGATCCATCACTGTTTTGTGACTGGCGGACCTCTTCAGCTCTCTCAAGTGGGCCCCAGGGGTCAAAAGTTTGAGAACCCCTGGACTCGAAAAACAGCCATATACTATGGTGGTATGGCTCCACCTCTATCATGAGTATATGAAGCTGTCTAATACTGCTGACCGTTGGTCCATCTAGAACCTCAGAACCCCTTTCCCCAGCCATTTTTTCCCTCACTAGCCTCCTGCTCCTGGAATTAAGCCTGCCTGAAAGAAGAGACCCTGGGACTGAGGATGTGTGAGAGAATCAACTGGCGGAAAGGAAGGGTTAAGCATCTCCATCCACCAGTTCTACCCGTGCAAACGCTCTCCCCCCCCCCCATACACACATCAAGGTAACATGTAACTCTGCCCTGCAGTGCCCGAGCAGTTTGAGCCAGCTTGGGAAATTTGGAAGTGCTTTTTTGCTCACATGTGTTTCGAATTGATGTTTTGTTCGCGCATAACTCTGCATCTCCCAGCATGCCGTTTAATGAAATGTGAGTGCGTTTGTGCGTGTTTGCAATTTCCAGCTTGTAACTTTTTCTCCCCTCTCTCTCTGCTCTCCTCCCCACCTCCCCCTGGTCCTTAGCATGCGACTGCCACCCCGTTGGTGCAGCTGGGAAAACCTGCAACCAGACGACTGGCCAATGCCCTTGCAAAGACGGCGTGACAGGGCTAACCTGCAACCGTTGCGCCAAAGGCTACCAACAGAGCCGTTCGCCAGTCGCTCCTTGCATCAGTGAGTAACACTGCTACATTTCTTGCTCTGCGCTGGACTTCTCGGGTATTGAGGATGCGCTTTTGCAGTTTGGATATTGGAAGGCTGTGATTAGAGGGCGACGCTTTCCCACAGCTTGTTGCTGAGATGAAGCATTTGAGAGAAAGCAACATTTGTGAGGCGAGCAGGCCCGAAACTGTAACACCCCCCGCAATGTTCTTTGCATGGGTCCACTTACCCCCAAGGCTTGGGAGATACCTCAGGAACTGTACTGTTCCCCAAAGCCTTAAAAAATCAGGCCTCCGTGGAATGTGCATAGATCCTCCTGAGCAGTGCCTGGAGGTCAAGGTAGGGTGGCCACTTATAAATCATGGCCACGTACAAATCGCCAAAACAAGAGGACTGGCCTAGCCAAAAAGGAGGGCAGCAATTTGCATAACATTTGCGTATGCTAATTCTCAATGCACATTGAGATACCCTGGAGATGCAATGCCAGTCAGAGTATACCATACTGGTCTAAATGGAGTAATATTAGGGATGTCAGAGAATTCCGCCACGGATCTTGGTGAGGCCAAATGTCAGTGCATTCGGCCCCACCCGAAATCCGTGACGGAACGAAGCCCCCCCGCCCCCCCGCCCTGCAAAAGGTGTGTGAAACGGGACACCTACCTGCTGCCGTTCGCGCTGCTTTGCGAATGGTGGCCACAGCCGCCATTCGCTTCTTCATTATAGCCGTGATAGGCTACGTAAAGACTTACGTAGCCTATCACGGCTAACGCAGGGATGCCATTTGTGTCCCTGTGGGAGCTGTGATAGGATGCGTAAGTATTGACGTAGCCTATCACGGCAAAAAAAGGGAATGCAAATGGCAGCAGCTACGGCGGCCACCATTTGCATTCCCTTTTTTTTTGGCCGTGATAGGCTACGTAAATATTTACATAGCCTACCACGGCAAAAGAGAGGGGTGCAAATGGCATAGTGGCCACCATTTGTTCCCAACTCTTTTGCTGTAATAGGCTACGTAAATATTTACGTAGCCTATCACGGCCAAAAAAAAGGGAACGCAAATGGCGGCTGCTGTAGCCGCCATTTGCGTTCCCTTTTTTTTGGCCATGATAGGCTACGTAAATATTTATGTAGCCTATTATGGCCAAATACAGGGACACATATGGTGGTGGCTACGGCAGCCGCCATTTGCGTCCCTGTGCAGGCTGCCCAGCGGCTGGATGTCCGGCTGCGGGTGGCCCCGGCCGGCGGCTCCACAGAATTGCCACGGAGTGGAGCCAGCCGGAGAGAATTTTGGGGGGAATTTCGGAGCACCTCCCCCCCACTGCAAATGTCACCTTTCGAAAAGGTAAGTGACTTTTGTACATCCCTAAGTAATATATGGCATATGTATGCATGCATGCATGCACTGCATTTTTATTCCCACTTTTCAGACAATTATTTAGGCGTCAATTAAAAAGAGAGAAGCTGTGCCATCAGGCTTACAAATAATAATTAAAACACAACAACAGGAAGACACACAAGGGGAGGGGGGGTGGAAGGAAAAGGAAGAGGACAGAGATCAGTTCTTCAAGGCCATAACAAGATGGTGAGCTATAAGCGGGCATTTAAATGCCCTTTGGGCCAGAGCGATCTTCCCTGGCTGGCGTTCTTGCTGGAATGGCAATTGGTGGCTCTTGGTCCTTTGGCCGATGGACTGGGCCAGCCAGAGTGTTCTTCCCCCTCCCTTCTGCAGCCCCAAGCAGTTGGAGCTGAGTTTTCTTTCTGGCCGGGAGGGGGAAGCGAGCTCCCTGCAATGGCTCCTTCCCTTGCTGGTGGATGGGCCCGCTTGGTCTCCCCCGTGGCATAATGTTATTCCTGGAAAGCAGGGGGCTCAGCCTCTATGTGGCCTATGTTCACTTTTATGCACAGATGAAGAGGCTGTGGTGGCAAGCAAATAGAGGAGAAGTATAGAAACTCACCGACTGTGAAGCATCTCCTCGTACCTGTTGCAGAAGACATGGAAACCAGTAGGGCACATTGCTCCAGTCTTTCTGTCTGCCAGCAGTGGGAAGAGAAGCGAGGAGGAAGAGCGCCCAGGCATGATCCAGCCAACTAAGAAACTTCACCTTTTTCTTTTTCAGAGATTCCTGCCATCAACCCGACCTCTGTGGTCACCAGCACAGAAGAACCAGCAGGTAAGCAATTGCTATATTGGAAACGCAAGGGTGGGAACACTGCCCAAGCATCGTAACTGCATTTCTCTGTAACTTTAGGGATGCTTCCATATATGCTCTGTGACTTTAGAGATGTAACAAAGATAGGGATGCAACTTCAGGGATGCTTTTCCAAAGCGCTCTGTAATGTTAGGGATGCTTCCAAAGATGCTTCCATACGAGTTTCTCCCTAGATCTTGGACAACCTGGGTTTGTTTACAAAGTGGGACTGATGCACTGGGAATCCACCTATTGTTTTTCTCTCCAGTTTTTAGACAGAAAGCCACGCATGCGCAGTTTGCTGCTGCTTTCAGTTCCTTCAGTTTGTCAGTTGCAACCATGTTGTCCTTTCATGTGGAGTTTTACTGGGGCACATGTTTGTCTGTGTGCCTCAGTAGAAGACACACAAAAATGAATTCAATACAGTCGTATAAACGATCACATCTAGATTTCATTTTACAGTGTTTAACCGATGTGCACATGCTCATTAGTGGCATATGGGGGCGGGGAGGGATAGGCAAATTAACTGAAGAAACTATGCATGTTCAGTTCTGGAATTAATGTAAGAAATTATCCTATTTAAATCAGAACTCAGGAGCAGTGGAATGCAGGGCAGAGTGAATGAGGGGAACAACAAAGGAACACAGAATGGGCTGTTAGCAGAAATGGCTGAATAAAGCAGACTGAAACCAGAAAATGAAGGGCTTGGTGAACTTTACTGATTCATAAAGAGATAGCTAAGCAGAAGAGCAAATCAGGCCAGGCTTCTGAAAGAATGAAACCACTACTACTACAAAACATACTGAACATGTTAGTATTTTTATACACAAGAAACCCAAGCTGAAAGGAAACTTATATGGCTCCACCATTCTGCCCCCACCCCTCTTTGTGACTTCTGTTTGCTCCCAGGACTGCCTCTGATGCATCCAGAGCTGCTAATTAGCTCTGCATCCCGATTGACCCTTGTTATTGGGCTTTAAAACTCTAAAGATAAATGAAGCCTTAGCGTGCACCATTTTTTGGTGTGATCCCCTGCCATTGCTATTCAAACATGGAGGAAATCCTTTCATCCGCTATACTAATAGTGACCTCATTCTCCAAGTGCTGATCCTTATGTAGGCAAAAGTGCACCATCCACACACAAGAGGGAGGTATCCACAGGTGTGAAGGAATTCCAAGGTTTGCAGAATTACAAAAAACTCTTTACAGAGAAAAAAACTAAGGAGGTGAGGGAGGGGAAGACCCTAAAAGTGCCCAATGAGGACTGGGCATGCTCAGTAGCTGCCATGGACCAGGACCCCAAACCCTCATCCTCAGAGGATCCCAACCCCTCTCCCTCTGAAGAAGTGACTCCAGAGTTAATGGTTCAGGGAGAGGACTCAGCCATGGAAAGACATCATGAGGCTTCCACCATACTCAGGACCCAATTCTCCAAAAAGGCCCCAGGGGCCAACTCCCTTGCATACAGAGGAGGTTACATTACCAACCTCAGACTCTGAGAACTCGGGCCATAAGGAAAGTAGCATGTCACTGCCACTCCCACATTGTCACAGCCTGAGAATGTTAAAACAGGCCAGACCCCTTTAAGAGACAAAGCCTCAGTCAGTATGAAGGTGGGGCCAACTAGCCTAAACTCAACTAAACTCATATTTAAGTCTCAGTCTTGCTCTGCTCTTTGTTGGAGCAACATGCAGACAACTCTGTCTGGCTTCCAGTCCCAGCACTGCTCAGAGCTTTCAGTGGTGCTGATCTCTTCCCATCTTGCTTCCCGAGAAACCTGCCCCCTGCACAAGATCTGATCCATTGCAGAACCTTGTAACCCAGGCTACATGGCAAGGCATTGACAGAAAGCACAACCTGAAGGGGTACAGTAGCTATAGAATGCTGAGTGTCTGTAGGTGGGTGGGGAACCCAAAATCAGAATGGAGGGGGAATGGAATGGAGTATCTTAGCAGAGTTCACGGCTGGCTGGCTGGCTCCCTGAACAGGAGCACTCCATGTTGAAACATTTTGTATAACCCTATTCCTAGACTTGCTAGAATCACTTCATTCTACCCGTGTGTTTATTACACCCTTGTTATTTATGATGATATTCTCCCCCCTTCATCACCACAAGTCAGTGCTCTGCACATGCCCTCTGTTTAGTCATCTGCTGGAATTTTAATGTTGAAAGTGTGTCTAGCACCAGATTTTGCTTGAAGGGTGAGTATAGCCAGGTTTCCTTCAACTAATTTTTTTTTTAACGTGCAAATGAGGTTTTAAATCCTATTTACTTTTGGAAAATGACCAAAGAAACTCGACAAGAGTTCTTTAGGGGTTTAAAACAAAATTCTCTGAAAAGAAAAAAGGAAAAACAACCCAAGCAGCAGCCTTCCTTTGCACAGGCCAGCACCAAAGCTGTCGCTCTGAAACCTGGCAAAGGGTTTCATGAAGGGGCATTGCTGCCTCATGCTGAGTTTCTGGGCTCAGGCATTCATAATATCCATCTCTCCTTCCCATATGCAAGAGCTTTCTCCTCAGAACTCTTGGCTGTCACATTAGTTATTATGAGCAGGACCTGAAATGAAATGTTGGTGTGTGGAGCATTACTATTCAAGATTCCAGCCAGCCATGCCCTTTTCCAAGATACTCTATTCCTGCTCCTCCCTGATTTTGCATTACTCCCACCTGAAAGAGTAGGGATGTGGGAGAATTCCATTTTGGAGTGAAATCTTGACGGATTTTACCAGTTTGGCCTTGGCAGATTTCCTTCTGCTGGTGTCGACTCAAACCCTCACAATGTGATGAAATGGAGAGAAGAACGGGGAGTGGGGAGTAGTTACTGGCTGCTGCTTTTGGCTCCCCCCCTCCTTTGCTCTTCCCTCCATTTCATCCTTTCAAATTGCATACGTTAGAGATTCACAGCACTGCTCTGTATATCTGAGAGTGACCATGTTCTCTGACTCAGATCTTTAAATCCCTTAGCGATCTGATGCAGGGGAGAGGGAGGGGTTCGCTTGGGAAGCGCTGAAATGGAGGATGAAATTGACAAGTTCTTTGACAAGTCCGGAATAGGGCTCTGGTGGGCTAAACAAAGTAGTATGCGGAGAAGATAAAACCGACAAGGATATGTACAAGGGGAATATGCCTCTCCAGGGTTACACAGCGGACAGGCGAATTAAAAAAAATAAAAAAAATAACTACCCCATTTGCACAAACTTAAAGACCTGGGGGGGGGGAAGATTCCATTTGCACAAATCATCAGACCTGAAAAATGGGGGTGGGGGCAACAGAATCAAATTTGCGCAAATCACGGAAAGCGAAAAATGTGTCTATTTAATATGCACAAAAAATACAAATGTTTCTGTAATCGGAAAAAAGAATCCGCTATAGTCTGCCGCCACTTATCAGAATGGAAAACTGTGAAATCCTGCTGGGCTTAAATGGAATAGAATTCCCAGTGTCTCACATTCCTATCCAACCATCAGTCAGCATGCTAAGTCCTCACTGGGCTGTTCTGGGTTTCTTCTTTTTTTTTTTTTTGGACCTCAGGGGTTCCCCCAACCTGCTGATACCACCCTCTTCTGCAAGGGTGGTGGCACTTGGCTGCATAAACATCCACACTTGGAGAATTGAGTCCACTGTTAATACATAGGATGGGGAAAGCTTGAGTCTAAATCTCTGCTGTGTCTCCAAGACTCTGTGCAATGGACCCTTGCCTGAAGCCAACCTGTTCTAGGGGCATGTTGAAGAATGGATACACTTCTTTTAGGAGCACACTAGCTCAAGTTCTCAAGCGTGGGCCTTCACTGTAGCATAACTTGCTTGTTTGGTGGTGATGTTGTCTCACTGCATACCGTCCGCAGTGCATGGGTACTTAGGTAGGGTCGGTAACAAATGCATAACAACGAATTGAGGGTAGGGATGCTTCCAAAATTCCCCATGGTCCAAATTTCTCCTTGGATTTTGGAGTTCTGAATTAACTGGCCTTGTTTCCAAAGTGGAACTGATGCATTTAGACATAAGAACATATAAGAAGAGCCCTGCTGGATCAGACTAAAGACTCATTGATGGCCAGCCTCCAGGAAGCCCACCCAGGACACCAAGTCAGTAGCTCTTTTCCTATGCTTGTCACCCATCAGCTGGTATTCCGAGGTACACTGCCGCCAAAGCTGTAGGTTCTAAGGACCTATCATGGCTAAGGAGAACATAAGAAGAGCCCTGCTAGATTATCATAGAATAGTAGGGTTGGAAGGGGCCTACAAGACCATCGAGTCCACCACCCTGTTTCCCACAGCGGCCCATCAAATGCCCCTGGGAAGCCTTAATGCAGGACATTTTTGCTCCCCAGTAGGGATGTATAAGAAATTTGTTTCAGTTAGTTTTTGATCAGGGTTTACCCAGTTTGCATCTTCTGGTCTGAACACAGACTCAGACACAATCTGTGGTTGAACTCTGTACATTTCTGAGCTTGCAATGGTGATTTGTGGACCCCCCAAAATGCATTCAACAGCATGTGCACATTTATTTATTTATTTATTTATTTATTTCTATACCGCCCAATAGCCGAAGCTCTCTTCGGCTATTCGGCCGAAGCCGAAGCATGTTTGAAAGATATGCATGAAAAAATGTGCGCTTTGGGGAAAATACACAAAAACACGCTTTAATCAATGGGGGAAGAATGCATACATTTCAATGATGCATACAATGGATGCGTACATTCAGAAAAATAAGCACGAAAATATGCACAAATTTTCATGCAAAAAGAAAAAAGGAAGCTTGCAATCTGATACGGACTTGAGTTAAAACAAGCTTTGAGATGGAATGCGGAGAACATCGCCAAGCTCGGGTTTTGCTGATTTGCACATCCCTTCTCCCCAGCCATTGGTACCCAGAGGTGTCCTGTCTCTGAACCTGGGGCTGCACACAGTCATCCTAACTAGTAGCCATTGATAGAATCCTCCTCGTCGTCTGTGAATGTGTCTATTCTCCTTTTCAAGATATCTAAGCTGGTGGCCATCTTGCGCCAGAGAGTTCCAGAAGTCAGCTATATATCCTGCCTATCCATTTGATTGGATGAGTCTGAGTTCCAGCATTATGAGAGAGAGAATCCTCCGTCTTGTTTTTATTTTAAACAAATCCAAATTCTGTAGTTCATCATAACTTTTAATATGAATGGAATGGCAAAAGTGTGTGTGGGGACGGGGACAGCAGTATTTTTGGCTCAGCCAAAAATCTGAGCTATTAATTCCCCACTGTCACATCCCAGCCCACTCTGCACTACCTGAGAACAGTCCCAGAACTAGCAGATGTACCATAGGTCTCTTTGTGCGTGAGACTCATGATATTTAATCCGATCAGTGCCGCCATGCTGCAGGTGGAGGACACAGCTGGAACAATGTGTTAGGAGAGACCAGGGAAGAGGGGGACGGCCGAGTGCTAAAAGAGAGCAGTCCCTCTGAACTGTGTCACTTTCTTGTGCCAAGTTTGTCCAACCTGGGCACAAGAGAATCCAGCGAAACCACATGTCGCCCCTCCACCCTGAAGCAAATGGACCAAAAACCCAACTCGAAAAAATGCCACTTGTGTTCGCAATCTCTCTGTATGAGCCATGCCTTCTCTCTATCCCTTTAGCACAATTGCTCTTTTGTGCTAGCAACTGTGTGGGAACGTTCTTGTGCTTTGCCCCATGGCTTCTTGGCTGAATTGCTCCCCACAAAAAAATTCTCCCCACAATCTTCCCTTCTATTTCTTCTCCCTCCCTTGCTTCCAGTCTGATACAAGGGTAGAGAGTTTAGCGTCACCCTTGAAATGCATGGGGTTGTCTCTGCACTATCCCTTCCCTTACATTGTGCTGTTTGGCTTCTAAAGCCACAAACTTATGCATGTTAAGACTGTAAAAAGTCCTACAATTTTTCCTCTCTCTTTTTTTTTTTATCATGAATGTGAGTCTGGGAATTTGCAAGCATTTTCAGAGAACCTCCTGCTTGCGTTCGTGTTCGGGGTTGCGATCATGGCATGTTCGCATGATTTACGAACATTAACTAAATTCTCATGCATCCCTAATTGGGGGCACCATTTTGCTGACTTTCTCCAGTGGGAGGAGAAATACTTCAACAGTTTCTAAGTGGTAGGAGGCGGGGGGGGGGGTCACCATTAGCAGTGGCGTTAGTGCAGCTTCTTTCTTCTTTCTAAGGTTCCCACTCTTTCTGCTGCTGCAAGCAGCAACAGCAGCAACTGTGTCAGTAGCCTGACCCATATTTTGCATCCTCCATGATGCCCTCAGGATTACTATCTTCCATCCTTAGTGATGGGGAGAGGAGGGTGAGAATCTGAAAAGCATTCCCCTGGTCTTAATTTCCTGGCAAGAATGGTTGTGGGGAATATATTCATGGCAACTCCCCAGTTTGCTCCCAAACTGAAGCTTCCCCCCTCCCTTTTTCCTTTTTGGCCGTTCAGCATCTTAATTAGGAATGTCAAAGAGGGAACTCTTCAGGAAAGGGTTGGGTGGAGGTGCAGAATTGGTTTCTGTAAATCTTCATTCCAAGATCCATTCAGAAAGGAAAGCTTCAAATTTTTGCTGAAAATACATTGAGGGCTCTTATAAAAGTTTGACTTGGAAAAATATAAAACAAACTCGACGAGAAACCCTGGTGCTTTATTTTACTTTCAGCAAAGGAAGTCTGCTAAGTGGTCCATAGAATTATCTGTGATTTTCTTTTTATAAACCCTGTTTCTAGTTCAAATATTGCAGCACAAAGTCTTTTGCTGTTTTCCAGGACAGTTCAAAGAATCCATTCCTGCTCTTGGCTCTTTCAGGAGCAATGCTCAAGGCTTCACCTTGGAAGGACCTGGAGAAACACCATGGTGGGGGTGGTAGGGTCTTGGTCCGTGATGCAGTGGCAACATTTTGAAGTGCAGGCACTCATCATGATCATCTACGTAGCCATCCCGCAAGGAGAGTTTAAAATTGCAGGCAGCTGTGTTGATCCTTTTTTAAAAACAGTTCTGGGAGTTTTCATCTGCTAGGAGCAGGTCCTTGGTAAAGCTAATGGGTCTTATTTGCCCATTCCAGACCAAGCTACACCCAAATACTTTGCATTTCAACAGGGAAAGCTCACAACAAGATATTGCTGCTGGGAAAATCCATTTTACCCCAGCTGCTGGGAGGACTGCTGCTAAGCTGAGAGGGAACAGGGAAATTTGGGGTCTGGGGTGGCACATGGCAGCAGCATCCCTGCTAATAAAAAAACAAAGGCCCAGCATTGTGTCCCTGTGAGCCCTGGCTCCATTTCACCACTGCTCACCTTCTGGAACCAAGAGGCGCCACTTCCGAGAGGGAGAGGACAGGACATGAGGACCTTTCTGCTCCTTCTCCTTGCTCCTTTCACTGCTCATTGGCTTGGAGAAGTCAGGCTAACAGGCAGCAAGAAGAAAGAGGAGCTGCATCAGGGTGAAGAGGCTCCAGGAGCTGACAGTGGACCTCGTACTGGGACACGGAGCTCCAAGAGTGCCCAGCCATGCCGACCACAGAGGCTTACCTTGCATAGGCCAGCTGCTTCTGCAGTGGAGGCTGGTGGCTCCGATGTCGGTGGGGAGGTGAATCTGCTCTGGGTTTCGGTCAGAACCAGTCAGAATTCTAAAGGAGCTATCCAAGCTGTGGAAGCATCTTGGATAGCTCCTTTAGAGCTCTGACTGAAACCCGGACCGGACTCACCGCCCCACTGACTTTGGAACCACCAGCCTCCACCGCGCTTTTGCATTGTCAAAACAAAGACGAAACACACCCAGTGGTGTAGCGGAGGCAGGGCTCACAGGGATGCAGCCCTGGCACTTTTTCATGAGCAGGGACTCTGATGTCATCTGCCGCCACCCTCAGAATTCCCTTTTCCCTCTGAGCTTAGCTGCGGTCCTCACTGTAGCTGTGGGGGGAATGAATTTTCCAAGCAACAATATATTGTTCCATGTTGGAATGCAAAGTCTTTGGGATGGCTTGGTCTGGAATGGGCAATTCAGACCTCTTTGCTTTACCAAAGACGTGCTCCTGGTGGGGATGCAAACTCCTAGAACTGGTTTGTTGATATGGATCGACACAGCTGCCTGAAATTTTTGGACTGCCCTTGGAGACTGTCCTGCATTTCCAAATTTACCTCTACCCGTGTGTGTGTGTGTGTGTGTGTGTGTGTGTAGTTCAATCCAGCTGAGTGGGTGGATACACGGAATAATGGGCTCAAGTTACAGGAAGCCAGATTCCGGCTGAACATCAGGAAAAACGTCCTGACTGTTAGAGCGATACAACTATGGAACCAATTACCTAGGGAGGCGGTGGGCTCTCCCACACTGGTGGCGTTCAAGATGAGGCTGGACAGCCATCTGTCGGGGATGCGCTGACTTGGATTCCTGCATTGAGCAGGGGGTTGGACTCGATGGCCTTGTAGGCCCCTTCCAACCCTACTATTCTGATTCTATGATTATGTTTCTGTTGCAGTGGGAGTGTGGAGATATAACAAAGTAGCTTAGGGAAGACTAATGGGCAATGTTGGGGTGCTAAGGGAGTGTGCAAGGGGGCTGTTTAAATGAGAAGGGATCTGTCCATGAGGGCTGAGTTGAGAGGCTGAAGCTTCCATAGAGGATTGTATTTTGAAAACCTAAAATGTTTGTGTTTGAGTGAGTGAGTGAAATTTTTTTTAACTCCCCCTGCATTTTTTCTCAGACGTCTAATTGAAATGCCACTGCCTTACTCTCAGCTGCACTGTTTTTGGGTCCCAGTTGAAGGCTGTACATATATCTTACAAGGTTGTATAATCCGAGAAGGGGGCGTGGCTGTGAGGGGGCGCGGCTGTGGCTGTCACGAAGGGACCCTGCACTTCTGAACTTGCCACTACGCTATTGAACGCATCGCCATAAAACAGGACAAAAGAGGGCACCAATTTGCCTACACGTTTCTTGTGCTAATTGGTATGTATACATGGACATTTAGAAACAATGACTATAATTTAAATAGAAATATTATTTCACTAAAGTTGGGAAGATTAGAACTAGGAGATCTGTGTTAGCTCCAGGTATGAACTCTGGATGGGCAACATCAAGACTTCTGGGCTCTCCCTTCTTAGGGTTCTTTATCTTTAACCTGACTTGGACTGGACAACCCCTCAAATAGAGGATGCCTTCAAAAATACAGGACTGTCCTCTCTTGGCCCTTGGAATAGAGGACTGTCTTCTGTGAAGTAAGACAGGGGTAAGGGCCACCTTAACCCTGCAGCAGTAGTGGGGAGCTTGCTTAAGGATGTGGTATGTAATCTCCATAATTCAAGGCCTTCAACGCTCAGTTCTAAAGCTACCAGAGCTCTGCCACCACCAAGTCTCCACAGCTCTCCGTCTCCTGTAATATACAAACGCAGAAAGAAGACAGGAAGGTGGGATTAAAAACATAAGAGCCCTGCTGGATCAGACCCAGGGTCCATCTAGTCCAGCATTCTGTTCACACAGTGGCCAACCAGCTACCCATGGGAAACCCATAAGCAGAACATGAGTGCAAGAGCACCCTCCTGCCCATGTTCCCCAGCAACTAGTGTACATAGGCACACTGCCTCTGATATCACAGGTATCAGGACTAGTAGCCACTGATAGCCTTCTCCTCCAGGAATTTGTCTAACCCCCTTTGAAAGCATTCCAAATTGGTGGCCATCACTACATATTGTGCTAGCAAATTCCTTAGTTTAACCATGCACTGTGTGAAGAAGTCCTTCCTTGTATTTGTCCGGAATCTCCAACCAATCAGCTTTATGGGATGACCCCAGGTTCTGGTATTATGAGACAGGGAGAAGAATGTATCCCTATTGTATAGAAATGACCATGCCAAAGTCTCTGATGCTAGTGTGGTTCTTCCCACTTGACCCTACATCACGTACCTGTATTTCTTTCTTCAGACATTACTGGAGCACCATGGGATTCAAGTCACAAGTGAGCAGCAATGCTGCCACTAGGGATGGGTGAACAAGCAATGTGCCAGATCACCACGATCCTCCAAACATTGCCTTGCCTCTTGTCTCGTGCCTGATTCCCATTTGCGCTTGTGATCGCTACTCATTCTGCATGAACGGGAAACTTGCACAAATCAAGCAGTGATTGAATGGGAGATTTGTGCAAATCTCTTAAGTTGCGCATATTTCCACTATAGGCAAAAGTGGGGCTGATGCAGCCTACTAAGGGATCTGCACAAAGTAGGCACTTTGCACAAATTGAACTGGGAATCGGGGATGAGATGAACGCGAGCACATGTTTGACAATTTGTGAATATTTTCAGCAGACAAATCAGAGATTTGAATGGGGCATGCATCACTAGCTGGTACGTTGATAAAATGAGAATCTGGCTCCAAGAGCAGGTTAGGCAAGTAGGTGTTTGGGGTGGGGTGGGAATGTGCATGCAGTGGAAGCACTGACGTCTCCGATGTCAGTGTGGCGGTGAATCCACTCCAGGTTTCAGTCAGAAACATTCAGAACTCTAAAGGAGTTATCCAAAGTACTGAACCTTGGCTCCAAAAGGGGTTCAACACCTTGGATAGCTCCTTTAAAGTTCTGACTGATTCTGACTGGAGTGGATTCACTGCCACATTGACATCAGAGCCACTGGCCTCCACTGAGTGCATGTATCTAGCGGGGCAGGATGGGCTTCCTGGTGTCTCTTCCAGACATCGATTCAATGGCAGAAATGAAGGTGGATAATCCAGGGTGAGCATCTGGCAAGGAAACGGGGAGATGACGAATCATTTTGGACAAACACAGCTGTAATGCAGATAAGAAACAGGAAAAGACCAGGTCTTCCTTATGATAACTCTAGTGATGCACCCTTTAAAATGCCCCTGATGTGTTTCGGGTCAAAGGTTCCATTTCCCACCCCCACCCCCCCCAAGGGTAGCTTTTGATTTTGTTTGTAATTCTGTTGTTCCTAGAAACATAGGGTGAGACTAGGAAAGGTGGCCAATCCTGTACATTTGGACTGCAGGAACAAATACAGAACAAATGTTCATGTATTCTAGCCCAACTTCAACCATCTTAGGAAGGAAGGGTTAGGTTACATATTGGGGGAAGGTTAGGTTACATATTGGGGGAAGGTTAGGTTACATATTTCTTGCCACTCATCAGGCTAAGAATGGAACTGTGGACAGTGAATATGGACAGTGAAGCAGTGTAGGAAAACCATTATGTGACTTGATACTAACGTGGAACGATTGGATAGGAGACGGTTACTATGACTTCACGTAGGTCTAGATAAGATGAAGACACTTATCTAAGGATGAGAGAATTTCCCTTCTGCATTCCATTCCATTCCATTCCATTCCATTTATTTAGGGTGCAATCCTATGCATTCCCCAGCCATCATGGCTGGCTGGGGAATGCTGAGAGTTGTTAAGTCTTTTTTTCTGTCTAAGAAAACATGCAAAGGATTGCACCTTATTTATTTAATATCCCACCTGTGTGTGTATGAGTGCGCACGCGCGCGCACACACACACACAGGCACTCCAGGTGGCTAAAATTAAAATTCAGATTTAAAAACAAAATATTAATTAAATCATACCATTAAAATTATTTTTAAAATATTGTCCTCTGTTTCTCTTTGCCCTTCTGTTTAGATGGACTTTTACCCTGCAATACCATCCCCACAGCACATCACAGCTAACAAGCAATAAATCACACAATTATAATAAAACTCAGTGCACTGGATCCAGATGAAGGTTGCAATCCTATACACCAGGGGTGCGTCACCTGCAGACCTAGGGCCCATGTGGCCCTCAGTCTAACTTCAAATGCTTTCTGCAAGTTCAGACATCTTGCAAGAGTGATCTTCCTCTGCCCTGGTAGCCTGCTGTGGGGAGAGAGAGAGAGGGAGAGAGGCAGTGGAGGCTGGTAGCTCTGATTTCAGAACTCTGAAGTAGCTATCCAAGGTGCTGAGCCATATCCCCCCAAAATAGGTTCAGCACCTTAGATTGCTCCTTTAGAGTTCTGGCTGGTTCTGACTGAAACCCAAAGTGTATTCGTAGCCTCACCACAATTGGAGCCATCAGCCTCCACTGAATATAGGTGGCCCTGCCCACTTTTGCTCTGGCCCTGCCTACCATGTGTAGCCCCATCCACCACTGGCATGTAGCCCCTGATAGATACCCCGGAAGGAATGTGGCCTTTCCCACCCTTGCCATGCAGATGCACCTGGGAGTAAGCCCCACTGAACGCAATAAGACTCACTTCTGAGTAGACATCATAGAATTACACTGCACATTAGTTGCACTTAGGTCAATCCAACCTGATAACATTAATCCAATAAAGTAACATACCAGCTGACCAGGCATGTGTCTTTAACAGCTCTACTTGGAGATGCCTAGGATTGAACTCGGGACCTTTTGTATGCAAAGCATATGCTCTGCCAACTGAGCTATAGTCCTTTCCCTTTTCTCTCCGTGCCCATCTACCGTAAATGATGCACCCATGTGCAGTGATAAAGCAATAAAATGAAGCAATCTTGATATGGTCTGTCAAGGTGCCCCTTGTGACGTGGACCCCTTGAGCAACTTAAGGATCTCTTGCCTCCTTAAGAGTCCCACCTTCCTTCTTTTACCTCCCCCCTTCCAGTTACGTGGGGTTCAGGCTATAGACGTGGAGTGACTGATACTCCAGACACTGGGTTTAACCACAATAGTTTGCTAGTAAATTAAAGCAAGCAAATCACAGCTAAAGCTATTTACACAATAGAGCTGAGTGACACAAAAGGCATTAAAAGAAAATAAAAGTGGCAAAATGCAAGTTCCTTTATCCTAGCTGTACTTAGAGTTTTCCAGGCTGCTTCTTCCTGCTCCCTCTTCAGGCTCTGGTCTCCCCAACTATGCTCTTACTGGCTCTCTCACTTTCTGTTCATACCCTCCTCCCTCAAAACCAAAAGTACTGTTTCAAACCTGGAGAAATGAAACTTAACTGAGGAAATGAAACTACTTCTCTGACACCCCCTCCCAACAAAACCTCCAGGCCTCTAAACCTGACTTTTTTCCCTTTGCCCCTGGACACCTCAAACCTTCACATGGTCACATGTATGATCATGTCAAGATTCTTTTTGTGTGATTTTTTTTTATCCATGCACTTGCACATTGATAAAACACCACACACATTCACCTTAAGACAAATGTATCTCAGCAGAATGTTGTTGCTGTTGTTGTTGCAATGTTAATCAGTGCACACGAGCACATTGATAATATTGGTGAGGGACAGGCAGAGACAAGAAGACAGAAGAGTTGCCATGCTGTGGCAAACTGCTCACGCACAGAGCACTTTACAACATTTTCAAAGGAAAAAAAATGGAACAATGGAAGACTCCTAATGCATTGGTTCCACTTCAGAAACAAGAGAAAAAAACTCAGGACACCAAAATTCAGATGAGAATCTTGGGAACATCTCTAATCATATCACAAAGTACTGGAAGCATCTCACAGGAACCCGAATCAATCAGTTCCCTGAAGGTAGGGCTGGCCCTACCATTAGGCAAAGTGTGACAGTCGCCTCAGGTAGCAGATGCTGGGAGGTGGCAGCAATGTGTTGGAGGAGAGTGGTGTGCTGCACGCCTTGCCCTGCGCCCCCTTAGGCTAGCTTGGTCTTTTCAGAGGTGAAGGATGCTGCCTGATTGTCAGGGTTGAAGAAAGAGTCAACTGCCAGTCCAGTTAGCACGGGGGAGTGTGCCATCTTGTTCTTCGCCACAGGGAACAAAATATCTTGGGCCAGCCCTGCCTAAATGTATTACTGGCAGCTGCCTTTAGCCATCAAAAACATGGTGATTGTGCCATCTGATGGGGATTAGTAAGTTTATCAAATCTCTTTATGTTTTTGTTGTTGTTGATCTGTGTGTGTGTGTGTGACAGAGAGAGAGAGAACAGTTTTGAAAATTTATTTATTTTATTGTATTTATTTCATTTCTATACCACCCAATAGCTGAAGCTCTCTGGACAGTTCACAAAAGCCACCTTGAGAGGGTTCCACCCTTAAAGGTGGGCTATAAAAGTAATGACAGGCAGGCAGACAGATGAAATTTTACATTTCTCCCCTTTGTAGAAGATCCAAACGGCCATTATTTTCTATCCTCTGTGGCTCACTACATTTTGAAACTTGCAATATTTAAAAATGGAACTTGGGAACTTATTTGCAAATAACTGACTTCTTGGGAACAGCAAAGTTGAAATTACGTTGGGGAAGAGTTACCACCTTATTCACGAGGATTTTTTTTTTTCTCCAGCAGTTCAGGAGGAGGAGCTGAAAAAAAGTTTTTTTCCCCAACATTATGTGCTAAGAAATTTCAGCTCAGCTGTACCAGAGAACAGCTGTTCCTGTTGAGGACAGCTAATGGCCAGTCTGGCTGGGTGGAGAAACCCCAGTACCCATTTGCCGCCTAGGAGATGCTCCAACCTGTAGCCTAGGTGACCCACCTTGAGGGCAGGCATGCAGAGAGCAAGGCATTCCTGGTTTTAGCCCCAGAAGGTTCAGATGTTTGTGTGAGTGAGTGAGTGAGTGTGTGTGTGTGTGAGAGAGAGAGAGAGCATGACAGAGACAGAGCGCAAATCTAAAAAGCAGTAAAAGAAAAGAATAAGGGCAAACTTCTAGACATAATGTAGCTCCCACATCTCCATGGTTCAAGTCATATCTGCCCGGCCTTGGTAGCCACTCAGAATGGCTGCATTCAGTTTGAAGGAAGCGCTGCTAACAAGACTGCAGTGTGACGAGGAATGTACAGATTTTAAAAATCCATTCCATCAGTATTTCGCAGATGGTCAGGTGTCTTTCATCCCGTCATCTGCTCCTTGACAGAATCAGGTTTTTTTTTTAGGGATGTATGATAATTTCATTCCTGTTTGCAAATGTGCATTTGCACTACCCCCCACCCCACCCCACGTAAAACACCAGTCTGCAAGTCCGCAGAGTCACACGACTTGGAGAAAGTCAGGTGCGCTGAAGAACCTGCAGATCAGATTCATAGAAATCCGAATTCATTTGAATCTGTTGCGGATTTCCCCAACACCCCTAATTGCAACTGGGGTTCCTTGGTCCCCAAACCTGCTTCTTTAGCTGTGTCTTTTCTGAATCACCCATCCTATTTCCACCTCCATCTGATGCTCTCAATTCCATTTCTAACTCCATTTTCTCCCCCCTCCCCCAGTGCCACAATTCCTAATCTTTCTATATACCATAAACAGCAAATATATTGGGCATTGCATTTTAGTAGATGTTATTTATTTATTTAATTAATTAATTTCTATACCGCCCAATAGCCGAAGCTAGCAATAGCCCTACACGTTAGGGTTTCCTTTTCACCTGGGCAGGCAGGCATGATAAGTAAGTTACACAGGGAGTCAAATTTGTAAGGGGTACTATCTGCATGAGACAAATTTGGATAGGGGTACACCTCTCTCGCACAGCCCTTCCCCAATGCTTTGTTATGCTTGCAGTTCTATCATCTATGGCTCTGAAGGTATTCAGCAGTAAAAGATTTGCAGCCATAACACCTAATTAAGTTACATCTCTCTTAAAACAAAATATTCCTTTACAAGAAAAAAAGAAAAAGGCAGGAGAAATAAACCAGATGTGCAAACTCCCTCAGTCTTTCTCTTTCATATTATACAAACAGAGAGACACACACGGAGAGCCGATGCCAAATTCAAATGGCGAAAACATTTTGTGAAACTTAATAGAAGCGGAGGCCTGCAGCTATCTAGCTAGGCCAACTCTGCTCCACTTTCTTTTTCACGTCCACACTCACTCAGCTGTCTCTGATACGCAAACTGTGACTCCGTACCTCACACTCTCTCAGTCTGCTTCTCTTATACATACACTCACTTGGGCGTGCTACTAGCTCCCAGATTGTTTTGGCTTGCACACACTTATTCACAAATGAAGGGTCGGTCTGAAATCTGGATTTTTTTCAGAAGGCTTCAGCATGGTGCTATGGAGCTTATGTTTCAAAGGTCTTCTCTTGAAATTTTGCCAAAGGGCTCCCAAAGTGACCCCCAGAAATTACTAAAGACTAAACGCGTGTTCTTGTTGTTTTTAAAAAATCGATCCACCGACACTCATCAGTGGCAAGCTAAAACAGATGTGGGGTTGGATCCATAAGAACATAAGAGCCATGCTGGATCAGACCAAGGGTCCATCTCTTCCAGCGTTCTGTTCCACAGCGGCAAACCAGCTGCCCACCAGAAACCCACAAGCAGGACATGAGTGCAACAGCACCCTCCTGCCCACGTTCCCCAGCAACTGGTGTACGTAGGCATACTGCCTCGGATACTGGAGGTAGCATATATCCATCAGGACTAGTAGCCATTGATAGCCTTCTCCTCTAGCACTTTGTCCAACAGGAGCTACCAGGACCTAGCTTCCATGGATAGAAGGGTCCACTCATGGAAGATGCCTCTTCTCCTGCACCACAGTTCAACTCCTTCAGCAGGTCCCCTGACCTACTTTGCAGCATTTTCCAGGGACTGCAGGCAGGGGCTGGCATGGCTAGGGGGAGGCAGGGAAGTCTGCTTCTGCCAGCCCAGTTGTATGCACCTACATCTGGACACAACCCATGGCGACTAGCTTCATGGCTTCAGAGAAGGACTGTTGAACCACAGGCCCATGGGGGCTAATTTGGCCTGCCTGTGGTCCCAGTCCCGCCCCATAGGGTTACCTAATTGGCCACGCCCCCTCTTACCTGACCCCACCCCCTGACCCCCAATTGTTCGGTGGTGTCCCTGTTTTTCCACAGTGTTTTTCCTCATTCTGAAGGTTGAAATGCCTCTCTCTAAGGCTGAGTTACCAGCAGGAAGCTTTTTAAGATAAAACATCCTGATATTTGGGGTATTTCACCCCACCCATATTGCCCTTGGCCCCACCCATACCTGGAATGCCCCCCCTCCCCAGAGCTTCTCCAAAATGGAATTCGGCTCTTGGACTGAAAGAGGTGCAATGGCCCTGCTCTGAAGGAGATTAGACCAATTAACAGAGAATTGATCTATAGTGGAAATGGAACCTCCATTTCCAGGGGTAGTGCATCTTTGAATATGCTGGGGAAAAACAATGAAGCTGTTGTTGGTGGAGTTCCTTCATGCCCTGTTTGTAGGCCTCCCAAAGGCATCTTGCTTGCCATTGTAGGAAAGAGGAAAGATACCGGAGCAAATTCCGTTGGTCTTTTGTCTGATCCAGCTTGGGTTTCCATATAGTTCTGTGGACATCATTAGGGATGGATGAATGTATTAATTCCAGTTTCTCCCAGTTTCTCATTTGTCCAGTCTGAAGTGTTGTTTGTCTTGAACTTTAAGAATTTTTCCAGTCTTAAGTTCAGTTCATCCCGAACTTCAAGATTTTTTTTTAAGTTCACACAAAAATTCATCAGCATTCCGTGCACATTTTCCCAAATACAAGCATTTTTTTGCTTAATATACACATATTTGGAAGCAAAATTTTGCATGTGTACTTGCTTGGAGAATTCCATTGCAAAATTCGGAGAAGTGAAAACTTTGAAGGATAACTGAGTTTCGGTTCACATGCTGGTTCAAAAGTGTGCAGTTAGGTAAAATGTGAACTGAATGAATTTCTCACCCATCCCTAGACTTAATGCAATAAAACATCATTGCATAGACAGCCTAATGATAGAAAGAAATGGAGCATCATTTGAGACTGAGAAAAATCCACAACATGTTTTCTGAGTGTAAAGCTCTAACGTTCGAGAGGGCCACCACATACATTTGTCAAGACAATGTGTTCCACATCCTTATGCTAAATTTATATATAACATTTTAAAAAGATATATCTGCACAATTACTCTAGGCCTCCCAAGCTGGGTATCTTTGTGAAAGAAAGGGCTTGTAGGTAATGCATCATTTGTCACATTTCTGACAAGGCCATGACACCAAAGAGGGTTTGGACTGGCATAAGGTGGAGAGCAACCTCCTCCCGCCATTATCCAATCCCCAGAAGATGGTACCACTCAAATCCTGATTCTGTAGATTTTTTTCAAAACGAAACAACACCTCAAAAAGGGATCTTAATGGTTTGAAGTGCTTGGGAAGCTAAGTAAGGCCAGCCCTGGTTAGTACTTGGATGGGAGACTGCCTGGGAATCAGGGTTCCTGCATTGAGCAGGGGGTTGGACTCGATGACCTTGTAGGCCCCTTCCAGCCCTATGATTCTATGATTCCTTTGACTTGCTGTTGCTGCAACCCCATTAAAGAAATTGCTAGGGCTGCAACCCCACTAAAGAAATTTTATTTAATTAATCATAAGGTGTTTAGTCAATTAAACAATTAAGCTATCAATTAAATGTGCATATATTTGCATAGGGGTGAAAATATTTTTGAAGCAAGAAGCATGCTTTCCTTGTTTTTAGGTGATGCCCACATCTTTCACAGCAGGCATAGTCTTAGAAGAGGCATTCCATCTTGTGTATTAGAGATGGGAGAATGCCTCTGTTAAGATGAGCACAGTTGCTCGTGTGCATATGCAGAGTGCCAATAGCAGTTGCCCTCCCAGGACTCATAGCTCTTCTGGATGGAACTGTTTTTGTTAGGACCATGCAGGGCCAGTGTCAAGAGTAGGCGTGTTTGGGTACCTGATGAGAGCCCACACCTCAACAGAAGCCCACTGACAAAAGCCCCCTGGAGTTGCTCCTCTTCTTCTCCATTGCTACCTGCTTGTTCACCTGCTTCTCACTCTGGCCCAGACAATGGTGGTGGTGGGAAGGAGGAGCAGGAGATGCCACTGCCCACTTGCTCACTGGCTCTCTGCCTGTGAAGCAGGCAAGTGATAAGAAAGGGGATGAGGAGCAACAGAAGCTGGTGAAAATGGTGGTGAGAAGATAGATTCACTGAGGGAGGGGGCCCATTGAGGGTGCCTTGCCCAAGAACCCTCATAAACCTTGAGCTGGCACTGGGACCATCGCTTAGACCAGTGGTAGGGAATGTTTTTCAGCTTAAGGGCCATATTCTGCTGTGGCTAGCTTTCTGGGGCCTGTGTGCCCTTGGTGGGCAGGGCCAAATGAAAAGTGCGTGAGGTCAAATTAAAAAAATGGGTCGAGCCACCCCGCTTTCTCTCATACACCTAACACACACACACACACACACACACACACACACACTTTTAAAAATGTACACAAAAACAGAAACCATGGATTGAATATATTGTATAGTTGGTCCTAAGAGGCATCCTACAAGGACAGATCTGTGCATGCAACATACTGAGGTGATAGAATCGGGATGGGGTGGGGGTGGACTGAGCAATTTCAGCCTGCAGGGGGGGGGGTTGTTCCTTTTTTGAGTGTTCCCCAACATAAAAATTTCTCTGCAGTCTGCACATATCAGGGAGCTGGCTTCTATGACACCCCGATGTTCTACTCATCTTCTTGCAGGAGGTTATTTATGTGATAGGATTGCATTTACAAATGCAACCCCCCTGTTGCAGTCTGAAGTGGGAGCCCCAAAATCTGCCTCCTCTGTCTACTAACACATTCCGAATGAAGTTACGGAATGGCTCTCACACACGAATAAACACATGGGAAAACAAGCTGAAACTATGTAACACACCCGTATAGGCAGACCCACAAAACACATAGGAACCTTTGCACCCAACTTTATACCCCATGTACGTCTCAGACCCTGGTTTGCGCACATGCGCGCGCACACGGAGGCCTTATGTATGCAATGTTTTACAAGCATACGCCCCAGTATTCCATCTGTCTCTCTTCCTTGTTCACACACTCTCATGCAAATGGCAGCTCTTTCCTCTCAGTGCCCACCTGGACGTGTGCCACCAAATGGGGTCCCCCTGCCGAGTGCGATGCATTCAGATCATTCTTGGTGGTGTTGAAGGTTCCAAGCTGTGCCACTGAGACTTGCTTAAGTGGAAAAAGAAGCTTAGAGGCGGCGGTGGAAGAAAGGGATGGAGGGTGAGGAGGGGAGGGGAGGGGCACAAACATAGAGGGCACGGGTTTGGGAAAAGGAAAAAAAGGCATATGGGAGAGGCCGGGTTTGGCAAAAGCTTCCTGGAGGAAAGAAATGGGAGAATTGGGACGCTATGGCAGGGTGGGGGAGGAGAGCCATTTTACTGATGTCTGTTTCTAATCTCATGGTCCCTTTCTGTTCCAGTAAAGCGTTGATTCTGCAATACAGGTGAACAGCCCAGACTTAGCAAATGTTAAAGAGTTCCACCTGTCTCCATTATTATTATTATTATTATTATTATTATTATTATTATTATTATTTATTACATTTCTATACCACCCCATAGCCAAAGCTCTCTGGGCGGTTTACAAAAGTTAAAACATTAAAATACAATATACGAAGTTTAAAAGCCATTTACATAAAAGCACACAGACGATATACACAAACAACATATACCTAAAAACAACTTTCAACAGGCAGTCATAACTAAAGACACATCCAGGACCGATGATAACTGTGAAGCTCTTCTGATCAAAGCTACAACTTCCTCCATTCGCTTCTGTTTGCTGAAGGCAATAGCGCTATGGGATGAGCACAGGAGCATTCCCGTCTTCAGTTCTGTTCACTCAAGCTGCCAGTCCCATATGATATAGTGTGGAGGGAGGGAAGCAGCAGCGGCCTCTGTTTCCAATTTCTTTACTCCTCAGGACCAGCAATGGCTCTGGAGACCAGCTTCAGCTGGATGGGCTTTTTGGGTTGCAGGAAGCCCTTGGTGTCCAGTTCCATGGGGATCAGCATCTCTCTGCAGACTTGGAAGGAAAATTTCTGCAGCAATTCCACCACAGCCACTTTCATGATGTGTGTGTGTGCGTGTTTTCCTTGTAGAGGAAAAATGAGCAGGGCGCCATGGATGTCAGAAAAAGTTTTAGAGCAACCTCAAACAGAATCTGATGGCACTTTGTCTTTGGTGCCGTTGGAGGAAGGAGGGTGCTATAATATAATGGAGGATGTGGCCGGGCTGTTGTTCTTGCAGAGGGGAAGTTTTCTGTGAAACATAGCCAGAAAATAGCTTTGTAGATGTAGCGAGAAGGACGATGTCTTCAGCACCCAAACACAAATGGGTTAGCACAGGGTATCGCAGCTCAAGATGTAGGGGATGTGCAGTTGTTCAGTCTGAAAGAAAACAAAACAAATACGAATTTAATAAATACAAATTAAAATGAATCTAAATGAATTAATTTGGAATTACATTTTATGTTGTTTAGATTTCTATTCCATTCCGTTTTTTTACATTTAGAGTTATTTTGCTTATGTTGATGGGGGGGGGGGGAGAAAAGCCACAGCCCTGAAAATGGCTGGTGCGGGTGGGAAGCATATCCCCCAACAATGACTTTGTTGCCCCAGGAGTCTTGGGGATCCCCCCCCACAAAGCTATTTTGGGGCTGCAGCCACATCCGCCTTGGGGATGCTCCATTCTATTCTCCCACACATCATTTTCTGTTTTTTTCTTTTCTTTTCCCAAATGATTTTCAATATTCGTTGGCTACTGAGCATGCTCAGTCTCATTAGGCTGTTGGGGGGAGGGGAGGTTGCCCCCTGTAAGTATTTAAAAAAAAAATCCCCCAAACATGCTGGTGCCTCCTACTTGTTTCTCAGTGGCCCCATTTTGGCTACAGTTGTGTTGGCACTCACCCACTGAGTTTGCTATTAGAGTGAGTGATGGCCGTACAAATGTTTTATGCATTTGAGTGTTCTCCTTCAAACAGGAGCAGCTTCACATCAGCAGCGAGGTACTGCTCTCATCTATTATGTTCACTGGTAAGGTATTGCTGACAGTGGAGATTAAAATCCTGCCAGAGCCCCCAGGCTGGGCAGGTATTTGTGGCTATTCAATAATCACTTGCATGGAGGGGGGGAGGAAGGAGGATGCTGCCTTTAAAAATGGCCATCTATCCCACATGTTTCTATCCAGAAGGACAGAGAGATTACTCTAGAATCATCCCATGTTATCCTTTTACTCCTGTTTCCTCTAGGATGACTCCAATATTAACAAAGGCAACTCCAGAAAAATTAATTTGGAATGGAGGGATCTAGGGGTAGCAAACACCAGTATTAGGAGAGCAAGGATTTAATCCATGCTATAAAATACCTTAAGATACAGTGACCGAAGGCTGGAGCAGTGAATGGGTTAGCAAGAAATACATTGTGGGAGTGCCAGCTAGCTCTCACCACCATCTCAATGTGGTAACAACACCAACCTACTGTGGGCATGGAGTACAAACCCCATAGCAGGCCCTGCAACAGTACATAAGAAGAGCCCTGCTGGATCAGACACAGGGTCCATCTAGTCCGGCATTCTGTTCACACAGTGGCCAACCAGCTGCCCACGGGAAACCCACAAGCAGGGCATGAGTGCAACAGCACCCACCCACCCATGTTCCCCAGCAAGTGGTGTACGTAGGCATACTGCCTCTGATACTGGAGGTAGCATAGAGCCATCAGGACTAGTAGCCATTGATAGCCTTCTCCTCCAGGAATTTGTCCAATCCCCTTTTAAAGCCATCGGAATGGGTGCCTTCACTACGTGTTATGGCAGCAAATTCCACAGTTTAACTATGCGCTGTGTGAACAAAAGTTCCTCCTCTTAACTATTGCCATCTGTTTGTTCACCTGCCTCTCACTCTGGCCCAGACAATGGTGGTGGCGAGAAGAAGGAGCAGGAGATGCCACTGCCTATTTATTCACTGGCTCTCTGCCTTTCAAGCAAGCAAGTGGTGGCAATGATGAGAAAGAGGATGAAGAGCAAAAGCAGCTGGTGACAATGGCAGCGAGAAGGTAGACACACTGAGGGAGGGGCCCCATTGAGGGTGTCTTGCCCAAGGGCCCTCCAAAACCCGGAGCTGGCACTGGCCTTCCACTCTAAAGTTTTCTCAGATCCAAGTACCTCCTGGCACATCTACGCTAGCTGCTGTCTCTGCAGCCACTTCCCCCTTTGCCACGCCAGATGTCTTAAATCACCCTGCTACTCATTTGTGTTTCTGGGGATGTTGCCAGCCCAGTGATGGGACGATGCTTGTTAGGGAGACAAGAGAGCAGACACCTGTTTGGGCATGGTCCTCTTTAGGGAGCCCTTTGAGCTTAAATGGATCCTGTATCCAAATCCTGGTGGTACATGCAACACCATGTCCTGGAAGTCTAAAGAAAGCTGGGATGGGGAGGGAGAGAAAAAAATACGCCAGGAGTTGGCGAGGGGTGGAGGTGCTTAGGAAGCAGCTTTTCTGATGCCCGTCCAATCCCTTCTGACACTTTTATAGGGTTGCTCCTCGTGATTGATCTGTTATGTGTGCAAGTGAGCCTTGGCTTTCTGTGTTTGAAAATCCACTGGATTAGAGGCTTCTCTTTGCAATCCCGTCGCCTTGCCCTTGAAACACATTTATTGACTCGGCTCTTCATTTCCTCTGCTCCTGTTTCTCCCCTCCTTCCCCGTCACATCCAAGCACCAGTGCAAAAGTGCTTTCTGCCTCATTGACCGCGGAGGCAGGTATCTGTCTGCCACACACGTACGAGGCAGCGAGAGAACATTCCCTCCCACCCCCGATGTTGCTGCACTGCTTTTGGCACATTTCTAACAGCGTGGACACCTTTTACATGCCCCTCTGATGGTGCAAGAGCCAAGAGCTGAGGTGGCCAAAATGAAATTGCCAGATGGAATGAAAGGAACAAATCCTGAATGCAATTAGCAGGCCGCTTGATAGCTTGGCAGCTCTGTAACCTACTGGCATACTACGGGAGTCACCTTCCCTATACCTTGAAGCAGCCAAGTGGCTTGTAAATAGAGACAAATATGCATATTTTGGGATGATTCTGTAGAGGGATGAAAGGAACACACACACCCCCGCGCACCTTCTCTTTCTTTCCTGTTCCCCTGGTTTGGGCTATCTCCTGTTACAGTTAGGCCTGGTCTCCTTTTATTTTGTCTTGGGGCTGGGGGAACGGAAACTGAAGGGTGAGGATGGAATGGAATGTCCTGCAAGAGGACATGGCTGGCTGGCTGGAACCCTGAACAGGAGCACTCCACACGGCAATATTTTGTTGCAATTCCCACTTGTGTGCATGCATGTACACACACACACACACACACGCCTGCCTGCCTGCCTGCCAACTGAGGATAACCCATCATGCAAGCTATGAAATCAACTGTAGTCCATGAAAGCTTTTGCCTTCATTAATTTGCTAGTCTTTAAAATGGCATAAGACTCTTTTTTATTAGGGTGGGGGAGGAGTCTTGTCATCGTCGTCCCCCCATTAATCTTAGGAACAGAAGTGTCTGGGATGGCAGTCAAACGTCATTGGTTTACATCGGGGGGGGGGTGCTCTGGGCTGCAGGGCATAATCCTGATAGGATTATTTAGCAACGATGCCTCCTGTTAGAAAGGCAATTAGCAGAGAAAAAACAAAAGGCAAAATAGAATGAGTGTTTACCAGTCCTACATCCACACAGGCTATCTTAGGATAATAAAGGGAGACCACACCTTTCTTCAGCGTAGAAAGAAAACAGTTTTGCTCACAAGTATTCTTGCATGTGCAATACAGGTACAGCGTAGAGTTTCGAAAGAACTTTGTTCAGTCTGTTTTGTGTTCCATTACACAGGCAAGACTGAGAGCAAACACACGTGCTCCCAGCAATGGTGGACGTCGGAGAGCAGGGCGGGAAGGAAGGAGAGGAGCAAAAAGAAGAAATCACAGGAAACCACGCTGTAGGCTATAGAGATCCTGAGGCTAGTTGTGGTCAAAATTCCCATGAATTAACTAACTGCAACGCTGCCTGCTTCCAGTAATTTGCAGACAAGGTTGTAATATTCCCAACAAATCCAGCCCGGTGGGGTATCCAATGTGGCCTGTGGAGCTTTCCCAGGTCACCTTGACTTCTTGCTGATGTCATCAGTCACTTGCCTTAACTCTGCCTTTGATCCTCAGTCAGGAATGGTCAACCGGCAGTTGTTGTTTTCCCCTGTTTCCCCCTTCAACTTTGCATGATAACTACTTCTTCCCTTCTTTTCAGGGTAGACTTGCATGGAAAAAAGGGGAAGGGTCTGCAGTCAGGAGACCAGCACATGGGCAGGGGTCACCCCTGCAGCTACCATTCCTGTTTTGTAGTCACAGCTCAAGACCACTTTGAAAAACCATTGCCCTAAAATGCTCAGGCCTACCATATCTAAGAGATTTCATCTGTGTCCTATTTCACTCTCTTAGGTTCAACTGAAAGCGTCCCTCCCCACCCCACCCTACACACAAGTAAAAAATGTGTGTGCTGAGTATTATTTATTGATTTGTTACCATCATATCCCACCTTTCCTCCAAGGAGCCCACGCTTAAGACTCCATGACTTAAGCAACCAAAAATCAAAAGCTGGGGTATTTATTTTTAGTTTTTTTGTGATTACATTTATATCCCACCCTTTTTCCTCTTGCAAGGGACCCAAGGAGGCTTACATGTTCCTCCTCCTCTCCTTTTCATCCTCACAACAACCCTGTGAGGTAGGTTAGGCTGAGAGTCAGTGACTGGCCCAAAGTCACCCAGTGAGCTTCATGGCCGAGTGGGGAATAGGACCCTGGTCTCCCGAGTCACAGCCCAACACTCCCGCCACTACACCACACTGGCTTTCTATTGTATTGACAGGCAGGGTACATAAATGGCTGCCTCCAGTCTGTGAAATTCCAAAACCAGAGCATCTTTGGGTAGCATGGAATGAGTGAGCCTTTCCAGAGAGCTGAAGACAAATGTTTTCCATGCAGTATTTGGAGTCATGTGAATGCAGCAGGCTAAAATGGTCTTTCCATGCTCTCGATGCCTCTTGTATGGAAAACTATTAGTACCTTCAACCTCCGGCCACATCAGATGAATCTGGGTGGTTCTTTTTCCGTTTTCTCTTTCTGCGTTTTACAGAAATGTGGAGTGAAATTAATTTTATAGTCTGGGAGCAGTATTCTGCACAAGAATGGAGCCTTAAACCAAACAAAGTTCCTTAAGTTACTAATTCCACAAACCATTTCCTGCCTTTCATAGGCATATTTTTATTAAATGAGTTGTGAAAATCATTATGACTTTCTCTCTCTCTCCACCTCATTCCTTTCTTCTCTACCCTTTTTCTTCCTTTCCTCTTCCTTCCTTTCTGAATCCAGCCAGGGCTTTGGCTGGGGTCCTGATGACATCAGGGGTGGGCTCCCACCCCCTGACATCATGGATGTCCCCCCTAACATCTTCTGGCCCCAGGAGGGATTTGGGGCCAATCTGGCCCCCAGACCAAAACAGCTCCTTGCTCCTGGAGTATAAGGCCTACAAGGTATGGGAGTGTTGTCGTTTGCCCGTGATATGGCTGCCTCTAAAAAGTTCTGCACCTTCACCCAGTACAGATTTACCTGATACATATGTCAAACGTTCTGTATACATGACCAGGCAAATCAGTACCTTTCCCCCTGTTGTGGCAGCATGCATTTCTGATGCTCACACTGGTGGAAGCATTGCTCTTTCTTCTCCTAATTTACCTGTTCCAGTAAACTTGGCTACATCATGCACCTGAAAAAACATCCTTGGATGGCCAGGGTGGTGCAGGTGGACTGTTTCATTTGTTGCCTAATTAGAGCAGGAGTAGCATTGTTTGCCAAAATAACCTGTTGAGGCTTGGTTGGAAGATTGTCCTTTTAGGGTGCACATATGAGCATGCGTGTCCACAGACACACACACTGAGCAATGTTCTTGTACGTTGAAGTTACCCATTATTTCATTACTTATATTTATACCCTAATTCCCAGCCAAAGGCCTGTTCCAATCAGAAAAAGATAAAATACATACAAACTTAATAAACAGAGCAATAAAACAGCTCCCAAAGACAAGATAAAATGACAGCATGAAGCGCTACTAAAAACATCGTCAGCTCCAGTAAACAGGCTATAAAAACCTTCCTAAAAAGGAAAGTCTTGGGGCCAAACCACATGAGAGCACTTCAAGAGATCCCCGCGTTGTGTTTCCTTTAAATGGAAAATGTGGCTAGGGGGCCGGGGGTGGGTGGGTGGTAATTCTGATTGCGGCTGTGGCACTGGGGAAAGGGGGAGAGGGTTAACCCCTTCTCCCCCATGCAATATAATTGTCTGGTCTGTTTTATCTCCTCCGCGCACGCACGCACACCTGGAGCTGCTGTTTGCCTCACTGGGGTAGGAGGTACACATATCATGCATGGGGGAAGAGCCAAAGGATGCTGCCAGGTGATATATGAGCAAAGCGAAGAGCAGAAAACGGCACTTGATCCATCAGTGGAAAAGCCGAACTGGATGTAGTTTCAATCTGTGCGTGTTTCAATGGAAGCCCTGTGTGGTAGTTTAGTGTATAAGTCACAAGCGCAGTGTGTGGTAATGGCTAAGGGCCAAAGAAGATGATAGAAAGCCAGCTGTGGTGTACTGGTCAGAGTGCTGGAATGGGAACTGGGAGATTTGGGTTCTAGTCCCCACTTGGCCATGAAGCTCACTGGGTGACTTTGGTCCAGTCACAGACGCTCAGCCTAACCTACCTCACAGGGATGTTGTGATGATAAAAATGGAGAGGAGCAGGACCATGTGAGCCACCTTGGGTTCCTTGCCAGAGGAAAAAAGGTGGGTTATAAATGTAATAATAACAAATAAATAAATACATTAAATGCATGAATGTATTTAACATCGGGGGGTATTTTTCAAATAGCATGGGGGGGCATCGAGACGAGGACAGCAGGGATGAGGGTTAATGTTCCCCATGCTGTGGTCCTGATGAAAATTGCCCCCCCCCCCGAGGTTGGCACTTGTCGGGAGCAGTGGAAGGGTTTTCGTTGGGCCCATGCCATGGGGAAAAGGCTTAAATTCTACTCCCCATACTTCACAGTCCCAATTTTGGCTTCTCCCTTGTGATTGCTATTTCAAACAAAATTAAAAAAGGGGCATGTTAAATGCATTCATAAATTTGACATATTGTCTAGTTTGACCTTAAGTCCATATTTCCCATGAGCAGACCGACCCGGCCTAGTGACGGATAAATCTGTCAAGCCTGAGTTTTGCTCAGTTTCTCAACGTTGTGTTCAGTCCATCCCAGTTTTGCTTCAGTTTAAGATTTATTTTTAAGTCTGCAAAAAATTCATATGCATTTTCATGTGCATTTCTCAAAATATACACAGGTTTGTATGCACCTCAAAATATGTGCAATTTTGTATGTGTTTTTCCAAATATGTTCATTATTGCAAACAATTTCCCCTTAAAATAGCATGGGTTTGTATTCACTTTCCTGTAACGTATGCATCTTTGCACGCATTTTTAATCCGTGAACTGTATCACAACATTCTGAAAAGAGCGAATATTGCCACTAGGGATGTTAGAGAAATCCGTCGCAGATTCAAATGAGGCTGGATTCTTTGGAATCCGGCCTCAGGAATCCGCGGCAGACAGGCCCCACTTACCTCCTCTCCTGGAGGATTCTGTGCAGGACAGCACAGCTGCTTGTTGCACCAGGAGCCATTCGCCTCTGCGCCGATCGGCATTTTTAAAAAAAGGCGATTGGCAGGATGTGCCCATAGACTTAGATGCAAAATACAGCCATGAATCTTGCGCACAAGGCTACTTTTTTTTTTTTAATGGCGATTGGTGCGGAGGCGAAGGGCTCTGGTTGATTCAGGTAAGCAGCGGCCCTTGGCTCTGTGGAATCCTCATGGAGCACAGCTGCTCTGCAAAGATTCCAGGGGGTAGGAATTGATCGCCTCCCCCCCCCGTGGATTCCCCACCAGAACGGACGGTGGGGAATCCGTGCATCCCTAATTGCCACGCAACTGTGTACCGGTTCATGAGTAGGTTCATAAAGTGCCAACATATTTCTCTCCCATCCCTAAGCTAGCGTGCCAAGCAGAGCTTGTAACACTAGCAGCTACTACCCGCAACTGAAACAGGGGTACTGCCCTCCAAGGTACTCCTTGGAGAGCTCCTTTAGAGTTCTGAGTGGTTCTGACTGAAACCCAGTGAGGATTGACCACCCCACTGCCACCACTGTCCGCTGCATTCAGCCTCACCTTCATTTAAAGGCTGTATGGCAGAGAGAATTTCCACAAATGCCACTTTTCTCCCCCCGCAACGACAAGCTTCAGGTGCATAAGAGCCCTCTCTTCCATTGCATTTCATCTTTTGCAGGAGAGACTGATAGAAATGTACGAATAATGCCCAGCACCTCAAGTTCTGGGGCTGAGATCTAGCGCAGAAAACCGGTTCAGAGGCTGAACCCTGGGGGAGAGATGCCTCAGGCTGAGATCCTGGTTTGCTTATAGCAGGTGATGATAGCCCACCCACCCTCATCATGGCCCTCCCCACTGGTTCAGCTACCCTTGCTTCTACATATCATCATGTAGTTTGTGTCAGGACCTTCCATGTGCCGCGTTCTTTCTGCCTGCCGAGAAGACTCACTTGTTTTGGTGGGAGGGTGTGAAGGCAGCTCAGAGCATTGGATTGGGGGAGAGGAGGGGGTGGTGCAGACTAACCTTCATGGAAGAGGGTGGGTTTATAGCTTTTATAAATAATCTTTGTAATAATTTCCAGTCCTTTTAAAGAACTTTTTCCCCGCTGAAGCCTTTCACCAGAGATGGCCCAAATCTCTCCCTCCACGAAAAAACATGTTTTTCTAACTGAGATTAGTTTACATCTTGTGACACTTAAAAATATATATCATAATTGCAGAAAACAGGGACAAAGATTTATGGTCGCAAAGCTTTCTGGCAGTGCCTCTCCTATTTGGATTGCTGGCAGTTCATTTTGGCCTCATCTCTCTTTGGTCAAATAACTGTTCCAACAACTACTTCTCTCTTCCTCTTAGCCCCCCCTTTTCTGATCTTCAACCCATCTTCTATCCATCTTCTATCAAGCTCAGCTTCAACCCCTGGCATCTCTATTGACAAGGCTCAGGTAGTGATAGGAAATACTTCCCCCTGAGAGCCTGGGGTGGCCAGGTGTCCTAGTTTACAGAGGACTTTCCTCTATTTTGGAGAGCTGGCAGAGGACAGTCCTCTATTTGAAGGTATCCTCTATTTCAACAGATGTCCAGTCCACGTCTGGTTTAAAGTCAAAGAACCAGAAGGAGGGAAAGAAGCCGGGGCCTTGAGTTGCCCATCCACAGTTCTCACCTGGCCAGAACACTGAGCAGCAGCCACACAGGTCACCTAGTCAGTCTCCACTATATTGAGACACATTGTACTTCTATTTAAATTGTAGTTATTATTTCTAACTTTGCACCTACACATATAAATTTGCACATGCACATTTATATTTGCACAACAGCTAGGATTGTTTCGCTTGGAAAAAAGGAGGGTGAGGGGAGGCATGATAGAAGTCTACAAAATTATGCATGGTGTGGACAATGTGGATAGGGAGACATTTTTCTCCCTTTCTCAAAATACTAGAACCCAGGGTCACCCCATGAAGCTGGTTCGTGGGAGGTTCAGGACAGAGAAAAGGAAGGACTTCTTCACATAGCGCATAGTTAAATTATGAAATTCGCTACCACAGGATGTCGTGATGGCCACCAATTTGGATGGCTTGAAAAGGGGGTTGGACAAATTCCTGGAGGAAATGGCTATCCATGGCTACTAGTCTTGATGGCTATGACATCCAGTGCCAGACTGGATGAGCCTATGTCATCCACTTGATGACATCCAGTGCCACAGGCAATGAGCCTATGTACACCAGTTACTGGGGAACATGGGTGGGCAGGTGCTGTTGCACTCATGTACTGCTTGTGGGTTTTCTGTGGGCAGCTGGTTGGCCGCTGTGTGAACAGAATGCTGGACTAGATGGACCCTGGGTCTGATCCAGCAGGGTTCTTCTCATGTTCTTATGCAAATTGCTGCCCCCTTTTGTCCTCTTTTGCATGTCCTCTTTTGGGGTGAAGTTTAAGTGGCCACCCTACCTGGAAGGCCACTGTCAGTTAAAATACCCTGAGGGTGGGCAAATGTCAGGCTTGCAGGATTGACTGTTTTTTTCTAGAACCCTGCGGACCACCAACTGGAGCCAGGTGTGAAAGGGAATTTTAGAATTAAGGAACAAGAGTGCCTCTGAGAACATGCTCAGTGAAGGCATCGCTTTTCAGTAAGAGAACTGAGCTCGGAATCTTGTCACACAAAAATCCCATCGACTCCACCACCATCTTCCATCTCAACAGCCTAATTTAAAAGAGAAGAAAAGCCTTTTTGTTGCTGCTGTTGTTAAACAATTGGGAGTCAGAAACCCGTGGTGATCTACTGCAAATCACCCAGAGATCGATCAGTAGCGCTTGATCTACCCTGTGCCTGCCCCTGGGCCACAGTGACTAGTCGAGCTGGGCTCATTTTCTTTTGCTTTGGGTGTTTGGGAGAATCTGGGGTGACATTTTGGCCGAAACGCAGCAGCGAAACAAAAGCAGACGGGCAGAGGAGTCAGGGAGTGGGCTGATATGATTTAGTGTGTGTGTGTGGCAGGGGAGCTCGCAATTTTGGTACACAGAGGAGTGCACAGAGGAAGCTTCTTAGCTTTCCCTCCCATTTTTTCTTTTAAACCTTTTCTTCGGCATTCTTGTTACTGCTTCTTAAAGGCACTGGTTTTGTTGGCAATATAGAAGCAGAGCTTTGGCGGCTGCCGCAGCCAGCGTCCTTCCTTCCCAGAATGCTCTGCTGCCACACCACCAGAATCCCAGCAGAGTGTTGTATTGAAAGAATCCGAAGTCACCAGAGACAGCCGCTTAAATGCTTCTTTGTTCTAGGCCTTCACTAGGCCTTTCTTCAAACTGAAACGCAAGCAAACATTCTCACTCTCCAATCCTCCTGACTCCTCCATTTCACTTTCTCTTCCTCCCCACTTCTTTACATGCCTATACCACAACTCCCAACATGCAGTTCACTTACCACAATACCACACAAAACTAGCAGCTTTAAAAAGTAAAAGCCACAAAACTGGAGGAGGGGGAAGGAAGAAGCCCTTCACCCAAGCCAGAAGTGTAAGCTTCCCTCCCCTAAAATGTAACTGAACTTGCTTCCCTCCTATCTGCCGCCTATAAATGGAGTGGTAGATTGTGGATGGTCATTTCAGCCCACCTCTATCTGTTAGGACTTGAATTGGGAACCTTTGTCTTTCTACGCAGCTTCCCCATGTGCTGAACTATAACAACTGCAGTTGGGAACATCTTCCTGGCAGTGAAGTGCTCTTCAGCCCTGGACCAGTACTACCCACCCAGACTGGGCAGGAAGAGCTATAAACAGAGACCTTGCCAGAGCAACGAGGTCTTCCTAGCTCTGCTGTGTTCCTGTGTGTCTTTTGGCTCTGACTCCCTGGTTGAACTCCTGGCTCTTGCTCCCTGGCTCACCTCTGACATCTACTTACAGCTCAGCCTTGAGAACCTATACTGCCACTCTGTCAGAGCTGAGGAATGGGCAGCCATCAAATGGGAGCCAAGTGCCAGGGTCAAAGTGGAGGGATGGTCAAGCCAGGAATCAGACGAAGCCAAGAGCCACCGTCATGAAAACTATCATTGCCCATGCAAATCTACAGCCTGGACAGGAAGCTTTATAACCCTTCTAACCCTTCCTGTTGAGTGGTGTGGGGGTAAACACCAGTACTGGGTGCAGCAAATGGGCAGATAAGAGAATCTTGAAGGTATTTGGGGTCTGCCATCAAAACTGGGCCACATAAATGTAATGGCATTCGGGGGAAACCTCCAGGTTCTGAAAGCTGTATGAGGGTGCCAACAGCTTTTGCTGCTTCAGAGACATCCAAAAGAAAGCCCTGAGAAATGGTTTCTCCCTCTGGGTGTCTTTGGCTTGGAATCTGTCTCTCATTCCCTCTCCCTGCAAAACTAGACTAAGCAACGAGCTCAGTAACTCCAAATATAGTCAGCAGTTCTCTGAAAAAAGTTTTAGTCATAGCAAATGGAGACTCAACAAAGCATAACCTCGCCTTCTCAGGGCACATGGCTGCTTTCTTACGCTCTTCACCAGGCTTTATTTATGCTGCACACATTCTGTTGTCCAGATCAGGAAAGAGCAGCCCAGAGCTGGAGGGCGCCATAAATGTATCAAGTCATTTATCAATGACTCTGCGGATACGAATCAGCGCAGTACCGCCGGCGATATTGTGAATCCCTGGTACAGCGTGCTTATTTATTGCTGGTGAAATGCCCAGTGGCATGATGGCCTGTGTTTACTTTCTCCCATAAACCTTTCCATTCTGCTCTCCAGGAGGGGGGATTTCACAAGCAGACAAACCCATTGTCTCCTCCCTCAGAGAGTCTGCACAGTGAGTAGAAGGAGGCCTTCAAGCCTGCACATCTGCAACTAAAGATGTCAGAGAAATCCACAAAGGAACCAAATGAATCCGGATTTTCATGAATCCACCACATGGATTCCACAGCGGACCAGCTTTCCCCCTTGTTGGGTGGATTCTGCAGACTTGTGGAAGGAGTATCTAACTTTCCCGAACTTTGCGCTAATTTCATAATGGAAAAATATGCAAAATTTTAAAAAACCCAGCCAAAAATGTGCATTTCTCCCATAGGCTAAAGCATGAAAATGAGCATTTGGGGGGAATTTGCACATTTTTGCACACGTGAACTTGCACAATTGTGCAATTGCACAAATGCAAAATTGCACAAATGCAGAAACAAAAAAATCCGATTCTGTTGATGAGCGGGTGATGGAACGAAAGGTACCTGACAATCCGTGAAACACAGACAGAATGGGTTTTACACAGTCCCTACAGTGCTATCTTCAACAGAGCTTGGCAGTGTCGAAAGCGGAGGTGGGTAGAGGGGAAAGGGCCTCTCCTTGAGGTGTGAGGAAAGGAGAGCTAGTGCTGGATGCTGAGAGGCATGGCACCCCCGGGCCACCCTAGCTGCTACTGCTCACATGGTGGAATCTCACCAAGCCGTGAATGTTGGCTGGATATATGATGGGCTTATTTAGTAACGATGCTTCCTGTTAGAAAGGCAATTAGCAGAGTAAAAACAAAAGGGAAAATAGAATGAGGGTTTACATGCATGCAGGCTATCTTAAAATAACAAAAGGAGATCACGCCCTTCTTCAGTGAAGAAAACAGTTTTACTCACAAGTATTCCTGCATATGAAATGCAGGTACAATGTAGAATTTCAACAGAGTTTGTTCAGTCCATTTTGGGATCCGTTACACTGGCAGGAGCGAGAGAGCAAACACATGTGATCCCAGCAATGGTGGAAGTTGTGGGGGGGGGGGAGCAAAAGGAAGAAATCACAGGAAACCACATTGTAGGCTATAGAGATCCTGAGGCTAGCTACTGTCAAAATTCCCATGAGCTAACTGCAACACTGCCCCCTTCTTGTAGCTTACAGACAAGGTTGCAATATTCCCAACAGCAGTAGCAACTGGATCTATTCATAGGGTGGCTGAGTAGCCTACTTTACAGAGAACAGTCCTGTATTTTGGAGAGTTGGCAGAGGACGTTCCACTGTCTGAAGAGATGTCCAGTCCAAGTCTGGTTTAAAGTCAACAAACCATAAGGAAGGAAGAGCAGCAGGGGCCTTGAACTTGTCTATCTGCAGTTGGCATCTGGACAGCAGACTAAGCAGGCACACAGGTCATCTGGTCACAGTCTTCCCCGCATTGGGATGTCTTGTTTTCTGTTTAACTTACAGTTATTATTTCTAATTTTGCACCTATACATTTGCATGTGCAAATGTTATGCAAATTGGTGTCCTCTTTTTTTAGTGATACATCTCCTCTTTTTTGGCAATGTGTAAGTGGCCACTCCCCTTCATGGATCACTGCCTTGCTGTGGCAAAGGGGCTTGCGTAACTCAGTGAAGCCATAAGCTATGCTGTGCAGGGCCACCCAAGACAGACAGGTCATGGCACAGAGTTCTGACAGAATGTGGTCCGCTGGAGAAGGAAATGGCAACCCACTCCAGTATCCTTGCCAAGAAAACCCCATAGAACGTATCACAAGGCTAAAAGAGATGACGCCGGAAGATGAGCCCCTCAGATCGGAAGGTGTCCAATATACTACCGGGGAAGAGCGGAGGGTATTTCCAAGTAGCGCCAGAAAGAGTGAAGCGGCTGGGCCAAAGCCGAAAGGACACTCAGCTGTGGATGTGTCTGGTGGTGAAAAGAAAATCTGATGCTGTAAAGAACAATATTGTTTAGAAACCTGGAATGTCAGATCAATGAATCAAGGTAAGCTGGAGGTGGTCAAACATGAGATGGCAAGATTGAACTTCGACACCTTGGGAATCAGCGAACTAAAATGGACAAGCATGGGCAAATTTAATACAGGTGACCATCATATCTACTACTGTGGGCAAGAATCCCTTAGAAGAAATGGAGTAGCACTCATAGTCAACAAAAGGGTGGGAAAAGCGGTACTGGGGTACCGTCTTAAAAACGATAGAATGATCTCAGTACGAATCCAAGGCAAACCATTCAACATCACAGTAATTCAAGTCTATGCCCCAACCACTGATGCCGAAGAAGCTGAGGTTGATCAGTTCTATGAAGACCTACAACACTTTCTAGAACGAACACCAAAAAAAGATGTCCTCTTCATCATAGGGGATTGGAATGCTAAAGTAGGAAGTCAAGAAATCACCAGGATGACAGGCAAGCATGGCCTTGGTGTACAAAATGAAGCAGGACAAAGGCTAATAGAGTTTTGCCAAGGGAACACGCTGATCATAGCAAACACTCTTTTCCAACAGCACAAGAGGCGACTCTACACATGGACATCACCAGATGGTCAATATCGAAATCAGATTGATTATGTACTTTGCAGCCAAAGATGGAGAAGCTCTATACAGTCAGTAAAAACTAGGGATGTACGAAAGTTCTGCCATGGATCTCGGGGAGGCCGAATGCCAACCCCCTGCCACCCCCCCGGGACGATACTTACCTTGGGCGGATCTTCCTGGTGGCGGCGGCGGCGGCGGTGGCCGGTCTTCCGACCAGCTGCTGCCGCCGCCATTTCCAGTTAAAAAAAAATGTGATAGGCTACATAAAGATTTACGTAGCCTATCACGGCTAGATTTTTTTTAAAAAACGTGATAGGCTACGCAAATGTTTACGTAGCCTATCACGGCTGCCTTTAAAAAAAAACGTGCGTACGCAAATGGTGGCAGCCATGGCCGCCGCCATTTGCGTTCCTTATTTTGGCACATCTTAGTCTACGTAAACATTTACATAGACTTAGACGGCGAAAATAAGGGGAACGCAAATAGCGTAGACATAAATATTTATGTAGACTAAGACATGCCAAAATAAGGAACACAAATGGTGGCGACCATGGCCGCCGCCATTTCCGTATGCGCATTTTGTTTGCTTTTTTTTAAGTCAGCCGTGATAGGCTACGTCTACCAGTGGTGGCAGCACGTGGTAGCAGTGACGTACCACGGCTGACTGCAGGGACGCAAACGGCGGCGGCTACAGCCGCCGCCATTTGCGTCCCTGCTAGCCAGCGGCCGGATGTCCGGCTGCTGGCGGAGCCGGCTGGCGGCTCTGCAGAATCGCTGCGGAGCACAGCCGGCCGGCCAGGATTCCGGGGGGGGAGGAACGGAGCGCCTCCCCCCCTGGCGAGGATTCCGGGAGAGACACGGAACACCTCCCACCGCACCATCAGCATAATCCCCGAAAGGTAAGTCATTTTCGTACATCCCTAGTAAAAACAAGACCTGGAGCTGACTGTGGCTCAGATCATAAGCTGCTTCTTGCAAAATTTCGGCTTACATGTAGGGAAAACTAAACTGTTCAGGTATGACCTAAATCATATCCCTTATGAATATACAGTGGAGGTGAGGAAGAGATTTAAGGGATTAGACCTAATAGACAGAGTGCCTGAGGAACTCTGGACGGAGGTCCATAACATTGTTCAGGAGGCAGCAACGCAATCCATCCCAAAGAAAAAGAAATGCAAGAAAGCAAACTGGTTGTCTGATGAGGCTTTACAAGCAGGGATGGCAGAGAATTTCTCCACGAATCTTCGGGAGGCCGAGTGCCGATGCATTCGGCCCCCCGAAAGTGTTGGGGAAATTCTCCGCCGGCCCCCCGCCCCCCCCCCCGGGATGGGACTTACCTTCGGCGAATGTCCCTCTTGGCAGCGGGTCCCGGCGACGGTGCAGCAGCGTTTCGGCGGGGGCGGCGGCCGGTCTCCCGACCGGCTGCTGCCACCGCCATTACAATATTAAAAAGTACAGTAAAAAAACAACAACACACACCTGTGATAGGCTACGTGACGATTTATGTAGCCTATCACGGCTAGAATTCCAAAGTCAGCCATGATAGGCTATGTAAATCGTCACATAGCCTATCACGGGTGACTTTGGGGGAAAAAAAAAGTGCGTACGCAAATGGCGGCGCCCCATGGGCACCGCCATTTGCGTTCCTTATTTGGGCAGGGGTAGTCTACGTAAAGATTTACGTAGACTATGGCGAAAATAAGGGAACGCTATTTGCGTTGCCCTTATTTTCGCCGTAGTCTACGTAAATCTTTACGTAGACTAGACGTGCCCAAATAAGGAATGCAAATGGCGGCGCCCATGGGGTGCCGCCATTTGCATACGTGCTTTTTTTTCCCCCAAAGTCACCCGTGATAGGCTACGTGACGATTTACGTAGCCTATCACGGCTGACTTTGGAAATCTAGCCGTGATAGGCTACGCAAATCATTACGTAGCCTATCACGGGTGTGTGTTTTTGTTTTTGTTTTAAATTTCTCCCCGAACCTTCGGAGGACCGAATGCGTTGGCACTCGGCCCCCCAAAGTTTCGGGGAGAAATTCTTCCCCATCCCTACTTGATGCTGGGAAAGACTGAAGGCAAAAGGAGAAGGGGACGGCAGAGGATGAGATGGCTAGATAGCATCACTGATGCAATGAATATGGACTTGAGCACACTCCAGGAGATAGCGCAGGACAGGAAAGCCTGGCGTGCTATGGTGCATGGGATCACAAAGAGTCAGACATGACTGAACGACTGAACAACAACAACAAGCAGCCACTCTATCTACTCAGGGATTGTATTAATCTCCCAGTGCAGGATAAGAGGAAGGGGAACTCAGACTTCCTCTCTTGCCTGGGGTTGTCATGTGTGTCCTACAGTAGTGAGGACAGTCCTCTATTTGAAGGGCTGTCCAGTCCAATTCCATTTTAAAGGGAAAGAGCCATCAGAAGGGTGAGCCCAGGGGCCTTGAAATTGCTCATCCACAGTTAGCACCTGAGCAGATACACAGATCAGCTGGTCACAGTCTTCCTCCTCCTCACTTTGGTGAAATATATTACATTTCTTTATACTAGGTCTTTCTAAATTTACCTCTGCACATATACATTTGAGTATGCACATTTCATGTAAACAGGTGCCCTAGTTTTTCATCTGGTTTGGTGATGCATAAATGTCTGCCCTGTTCTTGGCCACATCGAAGAAACTTCCAGAACCTGAAACAGAAGCACTGAGCTGATATAAAAGTTGATCTTTCAACCCCAGCCAGGAGTTAAAAGATGGTGACAGTTTGTACCCTTAACTCACATTTTACCTAATGAAGCGTTCTGTGGAACTTTGAAAGTCATGCCTTCTTTAAGCTACTGGTGGGCCTAATAAAATAGATCACTTCACCGATTCTATGCTTGCTTTCTTTCTTTCTTTCTTTCTTTCTTTCTTTCTTTCTTCTTTCCAGCCATGTTTTCCAAAGCTCTGAGCAGCTCTTTGAAAGGTCTCAAGCATGCAGGGGGAACAGGAGGTCAGCTTTTTGGATGGTCCGCATACATTTCAATTTAAAAGGAATAGGAGAAAAAGAGCTACAAGGATTCAGCCATGATATAGGTTGCGTTGGTTTGGCTCAGAACATTACCCCATAAAAACTTAACAGGAGCACAAAACAAAGTTAACAAAGGCCTGGCCATTGCAGGCCTGACTGAGGTGGAAAGGGGCAACTGAGTCTGTATTGCTGCACTCACTCTCCTCTGGGGCAGAATTAGCTCCATGCTGAGTGGTTTTGAGCAATGACAAATTTGGAGCAGACAACATAAAAGCCGGAATAAAAAGGGAATGGGGTGGAAATGGCAAGAGAGGCTGAAATCCAGCTGGGATCATAATTCTATCTGGGATTCTTCCCTTTTGGAGTTGGCACATTGAAGAAGTTGTATATTTACCCCCTCCCCCCCTCAAGCTCTCTTTCTCCAAAGCCTCTGGCAAATCACAGACAATAGGGAGTTTCATTGACTCCATGCCCCGTCCCAGGGGAGATGGCGCTAGCCATCGCCAAGCTGAGCAGAGAGAACCCAAGAAAGAGGAAGAAAAGAGGGAAGAACGATGGGTTTGGGGGCAGGGGGGGAAGCACAGCCAAAACGGAACCTTTGGAGAGAGGCAAATTGAGACGTTCAAAGGAAGATGACAGAGAACAGAAAAAAGGAGAGGGGAAAATGCCCCCTGCTCTCTTCTTTTATTGCTAGAATAACGTGCATGAGGGAATGGAGGGAGGGGAGCTGGGTGGCCAGGGAAGGAGGAGAGCTTGGATCCTGACACGGACATGCTATTTAAAGTCAGGTGTCTAAGCGGCTTGCGGGTGAAAGAGCATGACTGTGTCAGGAAGCCCACTGTGGGTGGCGGCAGAGACACGTCCCAGCCTTCCGTTGTGCCATCAGCACCAGAAAGACGGGGAAGTGTTAATCATCCCGTCTATCCCCCCCATAGATCTCCAGCTAAAACGCACTAGCCCTCTGCGGCTTGTCAGTGCCGTTGTGGTGGGCTGCAGTTCAGAGGAAGGGAAGCATGCCAACGTCCGCTGGCATCAAATGAACCGAATCCCAGGCTAGATGTGACAATAAGTGCTGAATTGGCAGTGATGGGATTATTCTCTGTTTAATACCTGGCACCCACAGGGGAGGGAGACATCTGCATCAGGATCACACTCTTTGCCCCCACCCTACACCCAATCCAAACCATCCACCAGCCTAAAGTTGCTATTGAAATGGAGAGGAGAGCTCCCTTTGGCACAAATGGGAGCTTCCTCCTGATGTGAATGGCAGCTAGGGATGTACACGCTGTGTAAAATCTGTTCCGTCTGTGTTACATGAATTGTCAGGCGCCTTTCATTCTGTCATCGGCCCTTCAACCCAAATTTGCACAATTTTGCATCTACACAGATGCGCAGTTCTGCAAATTCACACGTGCAGAAATGTGCAAATTCCCCCCCCCCCCCCAATGTGCATTTTCATGCTTTAACCAATGTGGGGGGATGTGCATTTTTGGCCAGGTTTTTTTTTTTTTAATTCGTATGTTTGTACAACAAAATTTGCTCACAATTCGGGAAAGTTAGAAAGTTGGTCTGCAAGTCAGCAGAATTCGCCTAACAGGGGAAAAACCGGTCCACTGCAGAATCCATAGGTCAGCTTCATGAAAATCCAAACTCATTTGGTTCCATTGCGGGTTTCTCCAACATCCCTAATGGCAGCCACAGGGGAGTGGGGTGAGGATAAAGGCAGTGGTATAGCTGAGGCAGGGCTCGTGGGGATGCAGCACTGGGCCTACTTGATTAGCAGGGTTGCTGATGTCATCTGCCACCCCCCGTCCACAGAATTCCCTGTTCCCTCTCAGCTTTGTTGCAACCCTCGTAGTAGCTGGAGGGAAGTGAATTTTCCCAGCAACAATATATAGTTCCCTGTTGTAACGCCAAATATTTTGCAGTGGCTTGGTCTCAAATGGGCAATGAGCTTTACAAAAGACGTGCTTCTGGTGGAGGTGTAAACTGCTAGAACTGGTTTGTTTATATGATTTTAGGGATGTCGGAAGAATTCCATTGGGGGGAGGAGTTCAAGAAACTCATTAGCTCACCCCCCCCAGATTCAATTCCATCTTCCACCAGCTGGTCTAACTTGGTCTGCAGCAAGTTGAGCCAGCTGGTAGATTTTCCGTATTTTTTAAAAATTTCCGTGAATTGACATTTGCGCAAATGTGAGCCACAATGTGCATAATTTGTGCAAATTTCAGCAGCGGTTTCCATAATTTGCGACATGTGCAACGTGTGCAAATTATGCAAATTACAGCCATTATTTGTGCAAATGTCTATTTATGCAAATTTTAAAGGAAACCAAAAAAGTTCCTGGATTTCCAGAAAAACCCATGGCTTGGCTCGCAATTGCAAGCCAAGTTGGGGGCACCGCAGACTTCAGGAAAGCCCAAAAAGGGCCAGATTTCCCAGCAACTGACATATATGGACTGTCCTTGGGACTTGTCTATGGGGACTCCCAGAATGAGCATCTGCACTTCAAAAATGATCACTACTCCACTGGATATAGAGCAGGACTGTGGCAGGGGCAAAGGGTTAAATTCCTTCTCTGCCTCCTTCCATGGTTCCAATTGCCCTGCCCCCCCATAGCTGCTATTTACCTTTTAGTTTTACTGTTTAGTTTTAACTGTTTAATTTGTCCCTTTAAGCACTAACCTTGCAATTAAGCTCCATTGTTTTCATAGGAAAGTAAGAATGTGGAACGTTCTTAGGAGCGGCACTTCAAATGTGGCAGCGCCTTTGAGGCACACGGATGTCTGGCTGCACATGCACATTCCATTTTAAGCAACAATGGTCCTAAGCAAGGATCTCCAGACTGAGGGTGGCCATGTGTCTTCTTTTATAGAGGTCAGTCCTCTGTTTGAAAAACTAAAAGGGCAACTAAAATGATCAAGGGGCTGGAGCAACTCCCACATGAGGGGAGGTTACAACAGCTGGGATTGTTTAGCTTCGAGATAAGGTGGGTAAGGGGAGACATGGAGAAAGTGGAAAGGGAGACATTTTCCTCCCTCTCTCTTAATACTAGAACCCAATGAGGTCATCCCATGAAGCTGATTGGTGGGAAATTCAGGACAGATCCAAGGAAGGACTTCTTCAAACAGTGCATAGTTAAGCTATGGAATCTGCTACCATAAGATATATAGCAATAGCCACTAATTTGGATGGCTTTAAATGGGGGGTTAGATAAATTCCTAGAGGAGAAGGCTATCCGTGGCTACTAGTCCCGTGCTACCTCCAGTATCAGAGGCAGTGAGCTGGGGTGCCACTGAGCTGGCAGTGAGCTGAGTACAGCAGTTGCTGGGGTGGGTGGGTGCTGTTGCGCTCCTGTCCTGCTTGTGGGTTCCCAGTTGACAGCTGGTTGGCCACTGTGTGAACAGAATGCTGGACTAGATGGACCCTGGGTCTGATCCATGTTCTTATGACCATGCTCTCTTTGGAGGTGTCCTCTATTGGAAGGGCTCTCCTGTCCAATTCCAGTTTAATGATAAAGAACCATCAGAACTGTTGCCCATCTACAGTTAATGCCTGAACAGCAGACTGAACAGGCAGGCACACAAGTCACCTGGACAGTCATCCAAACCATAGTGTGATGGACTGTATTTCTATATAAATTATAATATTTCTCAGCTTGCATCTATACATATAAATTAGCATGTGCAAATTTTATCCAACAAGTGTCCTCTCTTGTCCTCTTTCTTATGATTATATATTTTATCATGTATTTTCTCGTTTTTGGCCACCCTATCCGGAACTGTCTGGACCCCACTACTCACATACAACACCCTTTGTGGCCAAGCTGAGATGATGGGGGAATGGTTCTGTGGATGTGGGTGCTGGAATTATATCCTGAACAGGTTGCTACAGCACCTCAAGCTGCTCTGGTGAAATCCTGGCGGAAATTAAATCAGGGGGACAATAAGCCAGCCTATAACAAGGAACATGGGAGGATGACTTCTGCAGAGGGAAAGAAATGGGCCATTTATGCCTTTAATATTTTGTAGATAGGGTCTTCACAGCTGCTATGTACACAATATTACATTTATGGAAGTTCCCAAGTTGCCTTTTTCTTTTTCTTTTTTTGCAAAATGGTAGCCACTGGAATGACGGGCACTCACAGATGGCTCAGGGTAGCGGCAGGCAGCTTGGCGAGCATGGGGGGACGCATGCAGGTCCAGAGGCGTGCAAGCGGGGGCAGTAGCTTGGTGGACACCCGGAGAACCCTGACAGGAGGACATCTGTCCATCTCTACCTCCAAAAATATGAATGTGATAGACTGCATGTATATAGATGTAAAGTAGCATGTAGTTTAGGTATGGGAGAACCAGAGATGTTCAATATTGCCAAAGTTCTCTGAACTTCACTTCGAAACACATTTTGGCTCTCACCCCCATTTTCGTTTGCAACCCACTTTTTGGTTCGTTCAAATGGGGAAAGTGCACATTTCAAACAGGAAAAGTGAACATTTCTATGCGCATTTTTCAAAAGTGTTCACTCCTCCCCCATTGTCTAAAGTGGGAAAACACATATTTTTTGAAAAATCCACATTTCAAAGTGTACATTTTAAATTTTAATTGCCACTTAATTCTAATGCAATTGCATGTTCAGGAATGTGTGGTCATTTTTTTAAAAAAAAACTTGCTCCTGTTCCCATTCAGGGTTGCAAATGGGGGAACTCCAGATGTTCTGTGAACTGAAGTGAAATTCTCATTCCTCCCTAGTGTGGCTTGCCTTAGTACATTTGTCATCTGGAACCATCCCTTTGAATGCATGTTTAGTTCCTGCTTTCCTTGTGCGAGCTCCTTGTGCTACATTTGAGTCTAGAATGTGTTGGCTGTTCCTATATTTATCCATGAAATGTTGGAGGTGTGGCCCAGTCTCCAGGGAGGATATTCCAGGATTCTCTTCTGCTCTGAATTCTCAGATAGAAATAGTACTTTGCTGCTATGTTTCTGACTGTGAATCCCACCTTTGGGTCCATAATGTCCCAGGTGTTCAGAAAACAGTTACAGGTGGGCAACATTTCTCTCAGTGGAGAATGTTATTTGGAAAGAGGTGGTGTGGGCTGTGCTCCAATCATTTTTCTCATTACCCTTCAAAGTAGAGTCAGTATTTCTTTGGCAACCTTCTCTCATAGTCAGAACGGTACAGGAGTTAACATATTCAGGGTTGCAGTCAAACCAAGATTTTATTGCTTTGACCCTAGGTCTTAACAAAACAAAAGCATCATGCACACAAATAAAGAACTCTACCGCCAAGTTAAATATAATTGTCTTTATAGCATCAATAAAATACAATCATAAAAGAAAACACACAATAAAATGCTAAGTTATCCTTCTGAAAATCCATATATCGATGTAGTTGCACCACTGTGAAAGAAAATAAAGCCACTTTTTCTATTTTGGTTTTCTTCCACTTTTCTGTTACATGCACACACACACGCACGCACACTTTCCCCTCCTGTTATTACCCCATTAATACAGGCAGACAGAAGCTCCATTTTCTGTTGATTTCACAAGCGCTTCAAGCCCAATTAAAAATGAAGCCATTCATTTAAGTCTTGATAGATGGAGCAATGAAAGAAAACAGGAGGAATATCCCATATTACAGCCTTCCCCAACCTGGTGCCCTCCAGATGTGTTGGATTGTGTGAAGGTTTGAGGCCTTCAGAGGTAAGGAAAAGAAAAAGGTCAGGCCTAGAGGCCTGGAGTGTTGCTGTTGTTTTTGTTGGGAGGGGGTATCCCTGAGAGGAGTAGTTTCATTTCCCTGGTTAAGATTCATTTTCATTTGCCCAGTTAAGTTTCCTTTCTTCAGGTTTGAAATGGTACTTTTGGTTTTGAGGGAGGAGGGCATAAAAAGGGAGAGTCTGAAAGATCAGAGCAGTGAGAGCAGAGTCAGGAAGAGCAGAGCCTGAAGAGGGAACAGGAAGAAGCAAGCTGGAGAAGTCTAAGGGTAGAGGAACTTTCGTTTTTGAAACTATTATTTTCTCTAAAAGCCTTTTGTATTGGCTCTATTTTGTAAATACCTTTAGTTATGGTTTGCGTGCTTTAATTTACCAGTAAACTGTTGTGGTTAGACCCTGGATCTAGAGTGTCAGTCACCCCACGTCTACAGCAGAAACCCCACATTATTGGAAAGGGGAAGGTAAAAGGAAGGTAAGACTCTTAAGGAGGCAAGAGATCCTTAAAGAGTTCCTCAGGAGGTGCAGGTCATAAGGGGATCCCTGACAGACTGCAACTCCCATGAATGTTCATGCTGGGTGGGAATGATGGGAGTTGTAGTCCAACACATCTGGAGGGCACCAAGTTGGGGAAGGACACTGTATTACTTCAGCCCCACAAATGCAATACCTCAGTGCAAAGGACATTCGTGCAACAACCCTCTAAAACTAGGGCTAGACTGAAATTTCTCAGAAATTTCTCTTTTGGACTCAAAACTGTTGGAGAATTTCAGGCCCTCCTGGAAAACGTTTCCTGAAATGCCTGCCTGGTTCTCTGCCCATGAATAAAGTGGCATAGCTGTGGATCCAATTTTAATGATTGTTTTAAGATTATTTTAATATTGTTTTAAGGAAGCAAAGGGCTTGGCCTCAAGTGTTTCTAATCCTCCTCTCTTACCTCATTGTTTCCTTCATCCATCAGTTTCATTCAGTATTAACTGTGGCAAAATTTATCAGAAGAGAATTTTTAGAGAGATTTTATTTTTAAAAACTGTTAGAGAATTCTCTCCCCCCCCCCCGACACACACACACTCACACATGCCTGAGAATATTCAGCAACACCCTTTCCCAAATTTTGCCACCAACAAATAGAATGGAGAATTTTTAGGAGGCCATTTCCTACAGCTCTAAAGTACCAATGGTATTTGTTCAAACCTCAGTAAAGTGAAGCTTCTTCATATGGGATTAAAGGTGTGCTGAAAATCCGTCTCAAATATGATGAGATGTTATCCTTTGGAGCCAAGGAGCTGACCTTACATTACCCAAGAACATCAGTTCATGCTGAACTGATACAGCTCTCGGTTGATTTTTAAGTTCCAATTAAGCAGCCACCACATTTGAATGGGTACAAACATTTGAAGCAGCTACATGGTTTTATGAAAGTATGCTGCTCTTTTTGAGGAGCCGAAGGAAACCTGTTCACAAAAAAAATTCTTATGGCCTCTAGCTTAAGTGTTTGTCAAACTGATAGAACAGTTTGCCTGAAACTGCATTTGGGACATACACCGGCAGTATCAATTGGCTTCATGAGAATCCCGTGTTTGTGGTTTTTAAAAACAACAACAACAACACCCAAGCTTCTAGCCCTTATTGATGTGAAATAAATTTGGAAAATCTACAATCTCTTAAGGTTCAAGGCTGCCTTTCTCCAAACCCATTCTCACTGTGCTCATCCCACATTATATCCACTACCCTCATCCTTGTCAAAATATTCCCTCTTCTGCTGAGATAATAGGGGAATGTGGTGTGGGGATATCGATGGCCAAGGGGAAAGGGTTCTTAAACTCTCTGGTGCCTGCCAATTCTCCTTTCCAATTCCACACACACACACACACACACACACTGCCAACTGGGTTCACTTCTGGTCTTGAGCCTAGGAGTGGCAAAAAAAAAGGTTGAAAGGCATTTGCAGGGAACACACAATGAGTGAGGAAAGGATTAAGCAGTTGCCTGTTGATCATCCCCTATATGTGTCTCTTCCCATCCCCTGCATTAACCTCAGAAGGGAAGCATGGGGTTGGGAATATCTAGTGTGGCCCTAACTGGTATCGGTGTCTCTCCATACCAGGGAAGGGGACAAATGTCATTCAGTTCACATTTTAATACCCACTTACCAAATATGCACATCCTGACCTAACATGCAAACTGGAACACAGCTGTTCACATTGCTCGGAATTTTGCAATGCAATTGCCCAAACAAAAAGTATACAAAAATGTCAATGTTAAGAGTTAGAATGTGCAGACACAATGTTAGAATGTGCAGACACAAACATGCGTATATTAGTTGAAAAAGCGTACCCCAAAATCATCATATAAGGGAAACTGTTTTGCAAAAAAATACTTGTAATAGGCAAAGTCACATATAAAAATGCATCTATACAGAAAAATGAACACGAAAATGTATACGGATTTTCGTGCCTTTTTTCTTTTCTTTTAAAGCTGCAAACTGTTGCGATGGAATGATGGAAGAATTGGAAAAATGAGAAAGTGAGACAAACTGAAACTGAGATGGACAAATTTGTTCATCTCTCCTCTGTCCTCCGAGCAATACAGGCTACGATGATGGTGTTGCTGCCACTCCAGGACATTCATCGTGGTCATTCTAATGTTGTTTCTTCTGTCCCCTGCAGACTGTGACTCCTACTGCAAGCCAGCCAAAGGCAACTACAAAATTAACATGAAAAAGTACTGCAAGAAAGATTACGGTAAGGAGTAGCTCTGCTCACCTCCATCACAAATGCAATGGACCAGTAGTCAAATCTGGAACTTCATCCTCAGGATCTTCTCCTTTCCAATCTTACCCTCTGGTTGGCCAGGAAGAGCCCAGTTTGCCATATACTTCTTTTATCCCCTGCTTCTGGGCCTTAAGCAAACCCTAGTGATGGAGCCACTGACAACCAGACGGTCCAAATCTGCTGATCAAAAACTAGAGCTTCCCAAAACTACAGCTAGCTTGCCTGCAAGGTGCGTCTCCCAAGCGAATCACTTCCCCTTCATCCAGGGGTGGGCAACTTTGGGAAGACCAGGGGTATTTTTGCCCCCCCCGAGCCCCCCGAGCCCCACCCACAGGCCACACCTCTTCCTCCCCATGGCATCAAAAGAATAAAATAAGAAGAATGTTTCTACGAGTAATAATAATTTTTAAAATGGCATCTGAAATGGCTACAGAGCACCAAACGGGTTGAAATTAGCTTGTTTTCAAGCTAATTTTGACCCTTCTGGTGCTCCGTAGTAGCTACGGAGCTTCAAAATGTCTACTACAGATGCCATTTTGTTTTTAATTTTTTTACAATTTTGAGGTGTGGTGTGGGGCTGGCCCAGCCCTGCCTTCATCCAAGTTGCATAGGGGCTGGTTGTAGTGAAAGGAGGGCACTCTTCATATGCTCTAAGGCCCCATTCTTAAGCCATAATAAGACATGTGTGAAGTTGTTTTGCGTAATCACTGATTCCCGTGGGGAGCGGATACTAAACAAGGATAGGTAGAACATGCAAGCAATGCAGGGAGACAAAGATGACTCAGGATTGTCCTAAATTAAGTAGGGGACATCTTCTCCACGTTCCCCATGCTTGTTACAGCTCTCCCCCCCCCGACCCCCAGCTCCAGAGGCTGCCAATCTTGCCTCGTTTGCCCAGCTCAAAATTCAAACACACACAACAACACCTCCAACCTACAAAAACATTTTGTGCACTTTCACCCCCACCCACAGTGCCTCCCTGTCTGCCAAATATGTTAAAAAGAACATTTTCTCTCGCTGCTTTTCTTGCAAGGTGTGTGCGGTGGCTGCTGGGGGAGGAGAGGAGACTTGAATGGGATGGGATGTGTGTGAAGTTTGGGCTTGGGGCATCCTGACTGCAGGTTGTAAATCACCCTGACACAAGAACATTCACTTTTTGGAGTGGAGGGAGGATCGCTAAAAAGACTGAGGGTTGTGATTGATCTTCCACAGGAACTCCTTGGCTCCAGCCGAAAAGATGTTTTTGGCAAGATGGAAAGGAATGGGAATAGAAATAGCTGTCAGATGGCTGTGAAACGGGGTGGCAGCAGCAAAGTTGAGAGAAGAAGAAGAAGAAAGATCTCTTTTACAGAGGCACAATAATTATCCTTGCAGATAATTGCGATCAGATATCATTCATTTATTTCTTTAAAACATTCATAGTCTGCCTTTCTGTCAGTCAGGCTCCAGAAGGCAATATAAAACAAACATATAAAAACCATAATTTAAAAAATGACAAAGTCGTTAGGCAGCAAAAATGGCTGTTGGGTAGATACATGGAGATAACAACAAATGATCTACAGGGCCGGCCCTACCATTAGCCAGAGTGAGGCAGTTGCCTCAAGTGGCAGATCCTGGGAGGTGGCAGCAAGGTTCTGGAGGAGGAAGCTGTGCCTCATGTGGCCTGCACTCCCTAAGCTAGCCTGATGCCTTCAGGTGTGGTAGAAGACAGTGGGTAAAATCCAACATAAGTCCTATTTAGAGTAGACCTATTGAAATGAATAGGACTTAGTCACAATAAACTTTCCATGGAATTTCCATGTTGAAGTTCCATTCATTTCAATGGATGTACTCTAAGTAGGACTTACATTGTTTCATCACTAGAGTCAGAGAAAGGTTCAGCTGCCAGTTTCAGTTGGCTTTTGTGCATAGAATGGGAGGGGCGCCATCTTTGTTCTTTGACTCAGTCAGCAAAATGTCTTGGGCTGGTGTATCTAGAGAAATCACCCTCCAATTTCATATATTTCGGCTTGAAATACAAGACTCAGCAACTTGTAATGCTCACCTCAGATACAGCACACACACACACACCATCCCAGAATTCTCCTGAATAAGAACTCCCCCCTCCCGCAGCCCTCCTCCCCCGTGAGGTTCCTGCTCCTCCATCCCCCACCTCCTAACATGGCACTGAGGCCAGGAGGGAGGGAGAAAGCAAGCAAGGTCATTTTCTCACCTCTCCTCCAGCACTTGATTCAGGTATGGTTGCAAACCAGCCACCAGGAGTATTTGGAACTGTAGTTTTCCCAGTGCTCCTTATTCACCAGGAGCGCTGGGAAAACTACACCTCCTGGTGTCCCTGGTTCGCAGCCATAGCAGTGCTAAAGGCCAGGTGCCAAAGGAAAGAGAGACTGCCCACTCTTCCTTCCCCCTGCTGCCACTGCCAGTGCAGCAGCAAGGTAAGGGAATTGAAGTGGGTGGGATAGAGACTCATGGAAGGGAGTGAGGGGGCAAGGGGTTGGAGTCTCATGGGAAAGCTGGGGGAGGGATGTCAGAGGAATCCATTGGAGGGGTGGAGCTCGGCAAGTTTTCACTGGCTCGGCCCCTGGACTCCAGGCCACTCATCCATGAGCTGGCCCAACTCAAGCTGGCCACGCTCCTTCTCCATCCCCACCGCTGATGTGCGCACAAACGGCTCCTTTTCCCTCCCAGGTCCCAGGAGGGAAAGGAGCCGTTTGTGTGCACAGCAACAGTGGGGTTGCTAAGTGGCTCCTTTTCCTTCTTGGGTCCCAGGAGGGAAAGGGAGCCATTTCCGCATGGTGCCCATGAGTTCTGCCCTGTGGCTCAACTCACTAAAGCAAGCTGAGCCAAGGGCTCAGGGGAAATCCGTCAAGCCCCCAAAGGGCAGGATTTCACTGCGCCAGACATCTCTAAGCTGGGGAGGGAATCAGGCACAAAGATGCCTCACCTTACCTCATTGCAGGTTGCCTCTGGCAGGTTTGTAATCCTTTTGAAGGCAAAGGACCTTTGGTCTATCTAGCTTTCAAAAGGACTAGGGAGAGGCCATAGCTCAGTGGTAGAGCTTTGCATGCTTTGCATGCGGAAGGTCGCAGGTTCAATCCCCAGCATCACCAGGTAGGGCTAAGAAAGAATTCTGCCTGGAGAGCAGCTGTCAGTCAGTGTTGACAATATGGGGCTATATGGACCAACAGTCTGATTGAGTATAAGGCAGCTTCCTATGTTCCTAACTTTTTAAGATGAGTGGCAATCTCCAAGGCCCACATTTCCTAAGGAACAGTGTGCATCGTTTATACATGGGGTGTGGCTGCAAAATCTCATGACAGTGCAACAACCCTTTGTTCATTGAATATTTTCTTACTTACTTGCTTACTTACTTACTTACTTACAATAGTTATATTCTGCTCCATGTCTGAACAGATTCCGGAGCACTTAACAATGAAAGATAAAAGGAATAAAACACAATATTAATTTTTAAAAGAACCCACAGAATAATTTCTGAAAGAACCAACAGAATACCAATAAAATACCAATAAAAACCATGTTTGGTCAATTGGGGAAGGCTTGTTGAAATGTAACAAGCCTTCTGGTGTCTTCAGCAGGCACCGGAAACAAAATAATGTTTGTGACTGCCTAACATCCAGAGGCAGGGAGTTCCACAGAGAGGGCACCTGAAGGATCTACTTTGGGTGGATTCCAACTGGGTGTAGGTCCATGTGAAATCACCAGGAACACCTTGTCTGATGACCTCAGTGACCACGCAGGTTGATAAGGGAGAAGGCGCTCTCTCAAGTATCCTGGTCCCAAGTTGTTTAGGGCTTTATACACTAGTACAAAAACCTTAAACCTGGCCCAGTAGCGAATAGGCAGCCAGTACAGTTCCCTCAGCAGAGGAGTTACATGCTGAAAAGGGGCAGCTCCCGACAACAGCTGAGCTGCTGCGTTCTGCACTAGCTCCAGCTTCCGGACCAGCCTCAAGGGCAGCCCCACATAGAGCGCATTGCAGTAATCCAGTCTTGAGGTTACTAATGCCTGTACCACTCTGGCCAAGCTATCTCTGTCCAGGAGAGGCCATAGATGGCGAACAGCCGAAGCTGGTAGAAGGCACTCCGAGCCACAGTGGCTGCTTGGGCCTCCACTGACAGTGATGGATCTAGGAGTACCCCTAAACTACAAACCTGATCTTTCAAGGGGAGTGCAACCCCATCCAGAACAGGCAATGATCCTATCTCCCAGACTTGGGAGCCACTCACCCATGGGGCTTCCTATGACATGAACCTGAGCATTGACTCAAAATATTCAGTGTCAGCTCCTTGCTGCTGACTACTTGCTTAGTAGTCTTACAGCTCTTTCTCTTTCTCTTTCTCTCTCGCTCTCTCTCCTCAAACTCTCCCTTCAGTTGTCCAAGTCAACGTCTTAGACATGGAGACCGTGGCCAACTGGGCGAAGTTCACCGTCAACATCCTCTCAGTCTACAAGTGCAGGGATGAGCGGGTCAAACGGGGTGACAACTTCCTCTGGATCCACATGAAAGACTTGGCCTGCAAATGCCCCAAAATCCAGATTAGCAGGAAGTACCTGGTCATGGGCATCAGCGAAAACCCCACCGACCGGCCGGGGCTAATGGCGGACAAGAACAGCCTGGTGATCCAGTGGCGGGACGCCTGGACCCGGCGCCTTCGGAAACTGCAGAGGCGGGAGAAAAAGGGGAAGTGCTTGAAACCGTGATGGGTTTGGGCTCATATCTGTTAATACATGCCTCCCTCCGCTCTCGCCCATTGGTTCCCTGTGCACTCCGCTCAGCAGACTGTTCCTAGAGACTGTGTACATAGATATATCATGTGAATGGATGGACTCGCCTGTGTATAGTGTATATTTTGGCAAAAGGTTTCTTTCTGTGTGTGCGTGGGCGGGCGGGGGGGGAGGGATGAGTGCATGAGTGCATGGGTCTTTTTTTATAAAAAATAAAGTTTATTAAGAGTAACACAGTAACGACAAACCTTTAACAAGGAGCGAAGTGAAGGAAAGGTCTGGTGAGGCCAATTAATTGAAGAAGCTTGAGAGAAGACAGCTCAGACCTTCTCTGGGCAGGAATGAATTACCTACCTTGTCCTTTTTTAAAAGAATATAACACAGTCTCTCTGATTCTGCCAAATTCCAGAGGGCAGTGGAGGCTGGTGCCTCTGACATCAGTGGGGTGATGAATCCACTCCAGGTTTCTGTCAGAACCAGTCAGGACCCTAAAGGAGCTATCCAAGGTGCAAAGCAGAGTTCTGACTGGTTCTGACTGAAACCCGGAGTGGATTCACTACCCCACTGACATCGGGGCCACCAGCCTCCACTGTAGCCATGTTTAGCAGGTTACAGCATGGGAGGGCAGAAAGTAGGTCTGGATATACTGGGAGATCTCTGGGTGGCTGTAGTCGACTGGCAAGGATTTCTGACTCCCAGTTGTTTGGCAATAGCCGCAACCACATGACTCCACCCCACCCTGAATTATACTGCTGAAATGTAGAAAGCTTGTGGTAACCAGGAGGGGATTCTTGCGTGGAAGGACAGTGAGCTTCATTCAGTTCTGGTAGGGATGGCGGAGAATTTCTCCACGAATCTCTGGGAGGCCGAATGCCAACACATTCGGCCCCCCGAAATTGGTGGTGAAATTCTCCGCTGGCCCCCCCCCCCCCCCGGGACGGGACTTACCTCGTGCGAATGTCCCTCTCAGCGGCGGGTCCTGGCAGCGGTTCAGCAGCGTTTCGGCGGGGGCGACGGCCAGTCTTCTGACCGGCTGCCGCCGCCGCCATTGCAAAATAAAAAAGGAAAGTACAAAAAAAACAAAACACACCCGTGATAGGCTACGTAACGATTTACGTAGCCTATCACGGCTAGATTTCCAAAGTCAGCCGTGATAGGCTACGTAAATCGTCACGTAGCCTATCACGGGTGACTTTGGGGGGAAAAAAAAAGCGCGTACGCAAATGGCGGCGCCCATGGGGCGCCGCCATTTGCATTCCTTAGTTTGGCACGTCTAGTCTGCGTAAAGATTTACGTAGATTACGGCGAAAATAAGGGCAACGCAAATAGCGTTCCCTTATTTTCGCTGTTGTCTACGTAAACCTTTACGTAGACTAGACGTGCCAAACTAAGGAACACAAATGGCGGCGCCCCATGGGCGCCGCCATTTGCGTATGTGCTTTTTTTTTTTTCAGAGTCACCCGTGATAGGCTACGTGACGATTTACGTAGCCTATCACGGCTGACTTTGGAAATCTAGCCGTGATAGGCTACGTAAATCGTTACGTAGCCTATCACGGGTGTGTGTTGTTGTTGTTTTACTTTCCTTTTTTTTTCGCGGCCGGGTAGACAGGGCGCTCCTACCCGGCCTGAATTTCGGCGGCGAGGGATGGGGTGCCTCCCCCCCTCGCCTGAACTTCGGGGGGAGAAGCGAAGAGCCTCCCCCGCACCGCGAAGCAAGCTGCGGGACCAGGTAAGTCCCTTTCGTCCATCCCTAAGTTCTGGTACTCAAAACAAATTCTTGGGCTTGAATTCCAAGGGTCTGCCTTTTGCACCAGGCTCCAGTAGGTGGATCTCTGGGTACTGGTTAAAAAAAAAAAGCCTGAAGTCTTCCCAGTTCCCACCGCTGTATTACAGCAGTCTCTCTTTCTCTCTCACACACACACACCCACACACAGAGAAAAAGAGAGCGAGAGACAGAACTTCGGGGCACCTGAAAACAGAACTGGTATGTACTCAGATGCACGAAGTGTTATCCTCAGTTGGCAAAAATGGTCTCCTAAAATTCTCAAACCTATTCACAGGCTGCCAAGTTGGAGGGGGCACGGGAGATGTCACAGGGATATTCTCTGAAGGGGAAATGCTCCAACAGTTTCTCAGGGAGGGACAGCTTCCTTCTTTTGTTCTGCAAGCAAGAGAAGCAGCAACAGCAGAGCTCTTGTGTTGACAACCTGGCCGCCATGTTGTATCTTCCCCCCACCACACACACACACACACACACACACACACACACACACACAATGCTCTAGATGTTCCAGGGCATTGTGGGAAAATAGCTGCACCACAAAATAATGGTGGAGGATATTAGGCAAAATGGCCTTCTTTTTCAGGAGGGAGGGGTGAAAAAGGAAAAAAATTAAAGGACTGATAAAAGAAAGCCAGTTAATCATAGTTTTAATGGATCAATCGATTAAATATGCATACATTTGCATGTGAGAAAGAAATGTTTTCTTTCTTTCTAGATGCATACATGACTCATAGCCAGCCCCCTCTTAGGAAGGTGCTTCCCTGTTCTCTCACATGAAGGACCATCTCTTTTAAGATGGCATTTTCCATCTGCAGTTTTCATAAGTACCTGTATTTAAAAATAAATCAAAAATAAATCTACAGTCCAATTAATTGGGGGCATTTTTTTGGAAGATTAAAATGTTTTTAATTGATTATTCTAACTCGGGTGGACAAATAGTGACACTTCAGGAGTTTTGGCCTACAGCTCCTATCATCCCCACCCAGCATAGGTAATGGTGAGGGATGATGGGAGTCATAGACCAAACAACTGGAGGGCCACAAGTTGCTGGCCCTTGATCTTACCTATTGATTGGCTGAGTTTTGCAACCCTAATGTGCATTCATTAAGGCTACACCCAAAGTTCTCTGTGGGTTTGTTGTTGTTGTTGTTGTTTTGAGTGGGCAGGGGGACCTTCTGGGGATGAAACTTCACCCCCTTCCTCCACATCACCTTCTTTCACCCCATCTGTTTTGCAGCTGTAGTGCTTCTCTGGCAGCAGCGTTCTTCCCAACATCTTCCCCCACCTCAAATTCCCCTTAAAAAATAGTCCTGTTCAGGGGTTATGCTTGAGCAAGATATATCAACAGGTGTAAGGGGTGCAGGGGTGCACATGCTGGCCCCACCCTCAACATCTTCATCCCTGCCTCCTCAGTTCCCAAGCTCTCCCCATTGCACCAGGAGGTTTGAAGGGGGCTTTTACTCGCGTTGGCTTGTATAAACCTCCATATGACTGGGCAAGGCCGGCATCAAGGTTAGGCATGGTCGGGCATCTCCAAGGGCTCCCATCCCAGAAGGGGCCTGCTGAAAAGAACCCTCTGGAGTTGCTGCTCCTCTTCACCACTGTTCCTGCTTGTTCCGCTTCCTCAGACAACAGTGGTGAGGAGGAGGAGCAGGAGATGCCATGGCCTATTTGCTCCCTGGCTGTCTGCCTGGCAAGCAAGCTAGTGAAAGCAATGATGAGGAAGAGGATGAAGAGCAAGAGCAGCTGGGGACAATGGTGGTGGGAAGGCAGACTTACTGAAGGAGGGGGGTCCATTGAGAGCAAGATGCCAAGGGCCCCCGAAAACCTGGAGCTGGCACTGCAACTGGGTACCCTGCTTTATCAGAGTTCTTGAGTGCACCGTGTTTTCTACTGGCATTCAAGCCAACATGAGCGGATGCCCCCTTCAGACCTTGCTGTTCAGTGAGGCGAGGCAAGGTCAGGTCTGAGGGGGTGGGGTGGCGCATAAGGACACATTGGAGGTGGAACTGACATGCCCGGGCCTTACCCATTGCAAGTGTCAATATACCCTATTTGGGCATGACGCCTGAACAGGGTTTGTGCTACGTCACCCTGTATCATCGTTTCAAGGGGGAGTTTTATAGGCATGGGTGTGGTGGTGGGGAAATATAGCAGTCGCTGGTCTCTGAGGAGAATACGGCTGGCAAGGCCCCATTTTGCGCCCTTATCAGCTCCCCCAACATAGCTAAAATGCCCCCTCCCCCAACTTCACTGCTTGCAAATGTGATGGTGAAATGGGGAAGGGAGGCACTTCGGCTGAGCAGTCTCGGCTCAGAGAAAACAGATGGTTAACAGTGGCGGTCATGTGTCACCAACTGTAACTTGTATTTCAGGGCCTTTGGTCTCTACTGTTGACAGGGGTTTTTAAACCTCTGTGTGTCTATGTGTCTGTATTTGCCATATGAGGCAATGGGCTCCAGTCCATGAACACATAATGCCACAATAAATCTATTACCCTTTAAGGTGCAACAAGACTCTCTTTGGGGGGGGGTGCGTGTGCACGGGTAAGCATGCGTTCTCTACTTCTGCTGCCATTTCCCCCACTCGGCTCTCTTGTAGGATCTGAGGGAAGCTCCCATTGGCTGGTATCTCTAGTCAGCCCCAGTTAACACAGGCTGTTCTACAGACTCAGGCCATGATCCACGTTGTGACCTGAGTGGATGTTCACCTCCCCTTCTCACCTTGCTGCCTGCTCACCCTCACAGCTGCCAGTGTGTGCAGTTTTATTGGGAACTCAAGTCTTTTACTCCTGTAAAGCTTGCATTCCTTAGTGGGGGAACCACTGGGTGATGACTTCACAGTCTCAGCCTCCATTTAAACGTAACAAGTGTGGCTTTTGGCTCTTCCTGACTGCAGTGGCGTGCCCTCATCTTGCACACAGATGCCATGAAACTGGATTGGTTTGAGAAATATGTAATCTGCGTACCTCATTCCCACTACAATCTCAGAAGGATCCTGTAGTGAGTAGTACTGAAGCTCCTTCTTTGTGGCCCTTGGATCTCACTGCCTGCCCCATCTGTCCTGAGGCTTGCTTAACCTGCTCTGATGGGACAGTAGGCATTTCTTACTAGTGCATTCCCAGCCAGTCCTCTGCCAAAACAGACCTGCAAACCTGCCCCTGAGATTAGGGGGGTCTGAGGTAATAGGCCTAATTCATCATTTGCCATAAATACATACATACATACATACTGATTTATTGATTTATTAAATTTATTAATCACCCATCTGGCCGGTCACCCAGCCACTCTGGACAATGTACAACACTAAAAACGGTTCATACAATAAAATTCAACATTAAAAACATCACATTTCTAAAATTACCCTAAAATAAATATCTGCCATTGGCGCAGCTGCTCTGGTGTTACAGAAGGGTTTGCTTGAGGTGTCATGGCTGCCATTGACTCAGCTGCTCTGATGTCACAGAGAGCTTTGCCAGAGTATCATGGAAACCTTCTGGCTGCCATTGACTCAGCTGCTCTGATGTCACAGAGGACTTTGCCTGAGATAGGGATGGGGGAGAATTTCTCCCCGAAACTTCGGGGTGCCGAGCGCCAACGCATTCGGTCCTCCGAAGGTTGTTCGGGGAGAAATTCTCTGCCCCCCCCCCCGGGATGGGACTTACCTTTCACGAATGTCCCTCCCGGCGGCGGGTCCCAGCGGCGGTTCGGCAGGTCTTCGTCAGGGGCGGGGGCAGCAGCCGCTCTTTCGACCGGCTGCCACCGCTGCCATTACAAGCAAAGTAAAAAACAAACAAACGCCCCTGTGATAGGCTACGTAACGATTAATGTAGCCTATCACGGCTAGATTTGCAAAGTCAGCCGTGATAGGCTACGTTAATCGTCACGTAGCCTATCATGGGTGACTTTAAAAAAAAAACAAAGCACGTATGGCTAATGGCGGCCCCCATAGGGAGCCGCCATTCGCGTTCCTTATTTGGTCCCTGTAGTCTATGTAAATCTTTACGTAGACTACAGGGACCAAATAAGGAACGCGAATGGCGGCTCCCTATGGGGGCCGCCATTTGCGTACGCGTTTTTTTTTTCAAAGTCACCCGTGATAGGCTACGTGACGATTAACGTAGCCTATCATGGCTGACTTTGCAGATCTAGCCGTGATAGGCTACGTTAATCGTTACGTAGCCTATCACAGGGGCGTTTTTGTGTGTGTGTTTTTCTTTTGAAGTTCGTGGCCAGGGAGACGGGGCGCTTCTCCCCGGCCTGAATTTCGGCCGGGCGAGGAGGAAAGCCTCCCCCCCCCGGCCTGAACTTCGGGGGGAGCAGCGAAGCGCCTCCCCCCCACCGCGAAGCAAGCTGCGAGACCAGGTAAGTGACTTTCGTGCACCCCTACTGAGGTATCATGGCTGCCTTCTTCCCGCCATTGACTCAGCTGCTCTGATTTCACAGAGGGCTTTGCCTGAGTATTATGGAAACAGCCAGTCATGATTGCTTTTAATACTTTGGGTTAAGCTTTGGGCTGCTGTTTTATGTCACCAAAGGACAATAGTCACTGCAAAGGGTTTGTACTTGGTATGTATGTGAGGTTTCCCTGCCATCTCTTTGGTATAAGAAAGCATGATCTCATAGGGTTGAACGCTGCAAGTGCACAATGAGACGATGAGTTCTTTGGCTTGGGGCCAACAGTAATTCCTTCTTAGCAGCCGAGTCAATGGCCACCTGGCTGCCGATTCAGCAAAGTCTGAACACTACACCCTTGTGTGCCTGGATGGCCGGTACATTGATGCGCTAGTCTGGCAGCAAGGCATTTCTCTGAATTCTCAAAGCTGGGTACAAACAACTGGGGATGGCCGTTGCCTTTACGCCTGCCTTTCAGTGCCAGGAGACACTCTTGCTTTCGAGTGCCGAAAGAACCGTGCTTCTGTTGCAAATAGAACATTGGACTAGAACAGGGGTGGGCAAGATTTTTCCTGTGAAGAACTCCTGACCCTTGGGGAAAATCAGTAGTGGGGGTGCAGCCACTGGTGAATGAAGCCATATGTGGAGCCAAAAGTGGATGGAGTTTGCCAGATGGCAGGACTGCATCTCCCTCTCCCTCTCTCTCTGCCACCCCATTTCACTTGGTCTCTGTGCCACTCCATCTCTCTCTCTCTCTCTCTTTCCCCTCCTTCTATTGCTCTATCCATTTTGCCCGCCCCCCTTTCTCTCCTTGCCAGAGGCAGGAACTGATTGCTTGCAGAGGGCTTCACCCGCCCCCTTCCCAGCCATTACCGCCCTCCCACCCTCATTCTCTTTCTCTGGACTCCCACACCCCCACCCCACCTGCATGAAATTACACTGAGGGCTGCAGGTTTATGGGCTATGGTTGGATCTAGACAGGCTATGGTTGGATCCAGCATGGTGAATCTTATATTCTAAGACGAAACGGAAGAAAGAGACACCTGATACCTTAAAGACTAACTGATTATGGCTAAGGCTTTTGTGGATTAGTGTACACTTCATGAGATTCATGAAGTTCATTTCAAACAAGTTGACTCTGGAAGCTAGAAGGATAGCACCAAACATTAAATTATACGTAAACAGGTGGATGACCAAACAGAGATTTGTTTAACGTTATTTGGTTCAATGTTTCAGTTTCCTCCTTGCTCAATAACACAGTTAGTACCATCCCAATGTTTTGGACTACAGCTCCCAGCATCCCTGACCCTTGGCCATGCTAGGTGGGATGATGGGAGTTGAAGTCCCAAACATGTGGTGGGCACCACACTGGGGAAGGGTAACATTGGGGAATTCAAATGAACACTGGAAGTAAAGGTGGCATTTTTTAGAACCACCTCAGGATGGAAGAATTCTAAGAAGTGTGGTGTGCCATATGCAAGAGAGATGTTTTGTTTTGTTTTTTAAGTAGAACCCAAAGGCTAGATAGAAATTCAGAGTTATGTTCCAGATTAAGTCCATGGGGTGTTAGTGTTGTCAAGGCTATAGATCCAGAAGTAGGGATGCATGAGGAATTGGGTCATTGTGAATTCCAGTTCAAACCAATCTAATCTTTACTTCCCAGACTAATGCGCTGATTGAAATGTAGCCATCCATCAGAGTTTGCATTTCTCCAGATGTCAAGACACAGTCCTTGGCTCAAAAGGTGTATCAAAAACATTTAAAATGGACAATACATTTAGAAATGCATATTCTGAGAGAAAATGCATTCAAAAATACACATTTAAAGATGATTTAAATGTGAATTTCTGTACAGACTTTATAAAAAAAAATAGTGGATTAAAGCGGAAACTGGACGGAATGAACTTATCCGTGAACACATGTGAAAGTGGTGTAGCCCAGACACTTTTCCAAGTCAGAGAGCATCTGGCAATCAGAATTAAAATGTTTCTCTCCAGGTTGTTTGAGCTTCTTTGTCAAGATCACTCATTTGTACGTCGTGTACAAAGGTCTATTGTTTTCCAGGGTACCCAATGTGACATCCAGAGCGCTTGCATTTAATAACATATATCATCTTGTTAGACTTATGCATGAAGTTCTAATGAAACAGATCTTACCAGTGCTTCTGTTTTTAAAGGCAATAGTTTTTCTAAGATAAGTGCAATTGTTGCACGCACGTGCACACACACACACGTAACACTTCATGTAACTGATGAAGTGGGCTGTACAGAAGAACATAAGAACATAATAAGAGCCCTGCTGGATCAGACCAAGGGTCCATCTAGTCCAGCATTCTGTTCACACAGTGGCCGACCAGCTGTTGACCAGGAACCCACAAGCAGGGCATGAGCACAACAGCACCTCCCACCCCTGTTCCCCAGCAACTAGTGTACTCAGCTCACTGCCTCTGGTACTGGAATAGCACATAGCCATCAAGACTAGTAGCCATTGACAGCCATTTCCTCCAGGAATTTGTCCAACCCCCTTTTCAAGCCATCCAAATGGGTGGCCATCACTACAACCTGCGGTAGCGAGTTCCATAGTTTAATGCTGCAGTGTGTGGAAATGTTTGTAGTCCACAAACACTCTGGCCACAATCAGTATGTCTTAGGCTTTCGGATGCCACAAGATGCCTCAGGGAAACCTGGTGCCCTCCAAATATTTTGGACTACAACTCCCTTCAGCCCCAGCCAGCGTGGCCAGTGGTATGCTATGATGGGTGTTGCAGTCCAAAACATCTGGAGGACACCAGGTTGTCTACCCCAGCACAAGACTTGGTTGAGCCTTTAAGGAAAATGCCATGTTTGGAACATGAATGCAGCCTTCACAACTGACAGGGCACTAGGAATGGATGAATCTATCAGTTTTCGTTTCGCTTCATTTCTCATTTGCACGACCATGAGTTCATTTCAGCCCATTTTGGCATCGGTTTGTGAATTCGGTAAGCAGAGTTGACATTAAAATTTGTATGCATTTTTGTGCACCCTTCTAATATTTACATTTTTGTATGCATTTGTCCTAGTGTGCACACTTTTGCAAGTTATTTGACCCTACATATGGCATTTTTGTGCATACTTTCCCCTAATATATGCACTTTCCCCTTTGTACGCATTTTTTGAGTTGCAAATTGCATTGCAAAAACTGGATTTCAGTGTGCAAGCATGTTATGGTTTGCATATAGATTCAGGAGGTGCAAATCAGGTAAGCTCCAGACCAAATGAATTTCTCATCTATTCTGCAGAGGTGCACATGTATTTAGTGCTTGAGTGTCCATTCCAGAGTACAAAAACTATTTTCTGAGCACCAGCTTAGGAGATTGATCATAGTGTGTTTTCTCCAGTAGTTAATGCTCAAAATAACATGGATTGGGAGCATCCAGGGCAGGGTGTGTTGAGCATGTCTTCCAGCAACTGCTCACAAACCACTTCTTTCCATAAAGGAGAATATATCTTTCCATTATAAGGTTCAGGGCTCCCATAGCATTTTAGGAATAATTATGAGGGACGGTGCTGCACGAGTCTAACCATTTCAGCATTTGAATGATCCTTCAACAAACTAGTAAAGGGAGAAAATGGACGCAGCCGCTTTTGAACAACAAGATCCAGGCAAGTGTAGCCTTTGGTGCATACAGATGAAGAAAAGTGATTTGTCATTGTACGTTTGCAAATCATTCTTACTTTGTTCATGAGAATTACATAAATAAAACAGCGACATATGAGAAAAATGTGATCTTCCCCAGACAAACACACACACACTTCAAAAATAACTGCAATTGTGTTTAATTTGTAAATGTTTTGTATGTGTGTTTGATATCTTACTGACTTCTTAAAAATACTTTAGAATCCAAGAACATTCTCCTTACAATCCTGCGTAAGCACCTGATCACACACATACATTTATTTCAAATCTATTTTGAAAGTGGTGGAAACAAATATGGCTGCCATCCACCTACATCCCACCATTTTGTGACTCATGTAAGATACATATGTTTCAAGCAACGACAACAATTCAAGTCTAATCATTCTCTCTAATTATGCATTCAGGTGGTGAGTGCCGATAGAAATCAAGCCCAAATGGGGCCACTGAGAAAGAAAAGAGAGGTATCAGCATGATGGGGGGAACCCAAGCTTTCCAGAAGTACACATTTTTAAAACCCGCCCTCAAACAGCCCAATGAGAAATGAGCATACTCAGTAGCCAATGGAAAATGGAGGGAGGGAGAAATGGAATATCCTCCATGAGATCCTACCAGCTTATAAGATTGAACCCAATTGTGGCGTTGCACTTGCAGGAAACGCTTCCACACATGCAAGGCAAGTCACCTTATTTTTGCTAAACCACCCTACCCGCTGCAGCCCCTCTTGCCCCCTAAAAAAACCTGCTCCTGAGAGCTGGGGCACCCTCTGGAATCGTATGAGATATGGCATGGAGGGCTGCAGCAGGTACGAGGTGGGATCAGTGAAAATCAGTGACCGCGCCTTGCGCATGTAGAAGTAGTTTCCACTAGTACAAATCCACCATTATGTACAGCCCATAGTATCCTGGAGGAAAGTATGGCTGTTGGCTTGAACCCTGAGCAGGAGTACTCCTGTTAGGAGGCGATACACAACACACCACAACATCTTGTTGGCAGTCATATGTACTAATTACAGAGTGGGGTTTCCTTGGGGCATGGAGTGCAGTTTGGGTTCAGATATTCAAACTGGCTGGGTTCACACCAGAACAACTCACTAGGGCATGCTGCTAGGTCCCTTTGCCCTCCTTTGCCCATAACAGTGGGACAGGTAGAAATTTAGCTGGTGAAGCTTTTTTTCTCAGGTGCAGGGGACAGGGACCCTGGCAGGAGAGAAGGTGTCAACCCTGGCACCCATACTTAGCCAGTGGTCATTTTAGATTATTGTTCCTCCATCTAGCAGTAGATTACCGTAATTTTCCCTGGGGTGCTTGAAAGAGAAACTGTGGATGATTATGGAGTGGACATCCATTGTCATGGGGAGAAATAATTGGGTACCACTCGGCTGGCCAGGGCCAGCATAAGCCCTCCCACTGCCTGAGGTGGGAGAGCACAAACCTGCCACCACCCCATTGCCGCTGCTGCTGCCAGATTACCTATCACCCCCTGTCACCTGTAACCCCCCTACCCCACCACCTCAGTTGCCACCTTCCCTCTGTCTTGCTGTCCCAGAAGCCAGAGGGCAGGCAGGCAAGCTTTCTGAAGAAAAAGCCAGAAAAAGCAGCCAGCATGACTTCAGAGAGACAGCCAGGCCCAAATGCCTGGCTCTGAGGGGGTCCTTCCTCAGAGCCAGGCATTGTGGGAGGGGTGACCTAGGAGATCGCCCATACCTCAGAGGCCACAATAAAAATGATGGTTTATGGATGAAACTTTTGCCCCTTTAAAATAACCCCAGGAATGATCCCTCTGTGGCTCATTCGGAAAGTTTCCTACTTTATCATAATTAATTCGGTGTGGCATAGTTCTAAGAGCATCAACTACAGGATGGTACAGTTTAGGATGGCCTGATATCTTGAAGTCAACCTGGCAGCTAAGAAGGCTGTGCTGGATTATGAAATGTGAAGATGTACCCAGGAAATCTCTCTTCTGTGCAGCATGTTTCATGGACATTTCCTCATGGTAATACCCAAACTCTTATTCATTTATTTCAGTGTTTCACATGAGAAATTTAAACTATTGCTACTACTGCAGAACCAAATATAGTAGCAGAAGCTAAAAGAAAATAGAAAGCCCACGTTAAATTGCATCACACCATTGATCCAGCGAGCCCAAAATTGCCTGCTCCAGCCTTCCCCAACAAGGGGCCCTCAATATGTGTTGTACTACAACTCCCGTCAGCTGCAGACAGCATGAAGAAGGTTGGGGAAGGCTATCTACTCTGACAGGAGGTGGTTCTCCAGCAGAGGTCTTTCCCGCCACCATTTAACTGGAGATGCCAGGAATTGAACCTGGGACCTTGTGCATACAAAGCATCTGCTCTACTATTGCGATGGCCCTGTCTAGGGAGCTCTGGTAAGTACCTGGATCAGAGGGAGAAATAGTAACACATGGGGATGCCTTTTTTGGCTTGATGGGGTCCTCAGCGTATACGACTCACTTTGCATCTGTGACCTGAGCTCCAGGCTGTTCCCTGAACTGTGGGAACTTTTTTGTGCATTTGTTGGAGGGTGGGGGAAGGTTCTGTAATGTGTGCAAATTATGGCCAAATTTGCACATCTTACAGCCGAATTGATGCAAACTATGCAAATCTGGCCATAATTTCTGTAATTTACACAAATTCAGAATAGAGAGCCAGTGTAGTGTAGTGGCGAGAGTGACAGACTGGGAGCCAGGAGATCCGGGTTTTAGTCCCCACTTGGCCATGGAAGCTCACTGGGTGACTTTGGGCCAGTCACAGACTCTCAGCCCAACCTACCTCACAGAGTTGTTGTTGTGAGGATACAACGGAGAGGAGGAGGATAATGTAAGCCGCCTTGGGATCCTTGCAAGAGGAAAAAAGGCGGGATATAAATGCAATAATAAAATAAATAAATAAATTCAGTTATTCTGAAAATTGCAGACCCCCCCCCCCGCCTAAATGCACAAAATGTCCAGAAAATCCACAAACTGGTCTAACTCGCTGCAAATCGAGTGGGAACTGAAACAAAGTCCAGGGGGCCGAGCCTAGGAAAACCCATCAAACTTCACCCCCTCAAACGGATTTATCCGACATCCCTAGTCACACATTCTCAAAGAGCAGATGGGTGGTAGGCTAGTGCCTGCCCAGAAATATGCCCAGGTGTGTGGTGGACCTTGTAACTACATCATGGATTGACTTTCCAGAGTCACCTGATTACCTTGGCCATGCAGATTCTGGTCTGTGGTGTTCATAGCCCAACTAGCAGCCCTGGTAGCTCATGGAATTACAGAGTCAGGACCTGACCTACAGGACTCCTGGCTTGGCAGCCAATTCCATTCAGATCAATGGAATTTATTTCTGAGCACCTTGAACGAAAATGTTCCACCCTGTCCTTTGATAATTTTGTGTGCCATAAATATCTTATACAAATGTTGCTGCCACATTTTAATTCCTCGGATGCCATTAAATGAATTTGGAAACTCTTGAGCTCCAATGAACACTTTGTCAGGCCAAATGAGTATTTAGGGTGAAGAAAGGTGGAACCATCTCATCTCCTGTGTTGGTTTGTGTTCCTCTTGGCCAGAGGGCAGGTGCTTCTGGTAAGCTCTCGCTGTACAGATTTGGCAGCCTTTCAGTAAAAACAACATAGTATGGCCAGGATGAAAGAATTATACCTGATGAAGAAATCTGTGCAACTCCAGAGTTTGCAGCATTCTTTGAATGACATCATTATATGCAAGATCACTGAACATTCTTCTCTTTCTATGTTTACAAATTATGGAAGAAATCGACGGACAGTTTTGATTGCTAACCTACCTGGACCAGCCATCTGTTGAGGTTTCCACACATACTTTTCTTTTAACCTCTACAGCTGTAGTCTCAAGGAAAGAGTTTGGTGTTTTTTTCTTCTTCTTCCTGTTTTCACACACACACGCACAATCTTTTTGCACAATCTCAATGAATAATACACATTCTACAGGCCGTTTTATAGGATCCTATAAAAGCAATACTCTACCCTCCATCCAGCCAAAACAGAGGAGCCTAGCCAAGCAAGATGAAGTTTACAGCCAAAGAACATGGTTGAACAAGAGGAAGCCATAAACCGATCGGTTGGCGTGCTCCTTGCTTTCTTAAGGAAGAGTTAAAGGTGGAGGAATGGTTGGGGTCAATGAGGTCAGCCAGCTGGCAAAACCTGTTGGCTTCCTTCTGCAAGTGCTTTCCCAAGACTGTGGTGATGGAGAGAAGAGGTGAAAGGGACCAAGGCTCTAGGCCTTCAGCTGTCCCTGTTGACTCCAGCTCATGGCTCAGCTATGTTTCCCAGCCGTGCACACTATCCCAAAACTTACATACTATCTACTACTCCCTGCTCTAAGTTACTTCCTCAAGAGCATTCCTCACAAGAAGCTGCACCTGTAAGAACATACCACAACTGAGCTTTTGGGGGTGCAGATGAGGAGACGACAGAGTTGCCAAACTTTCACAAGGTGTGGATGAGGAAATACAGGTGGAAATAAGAAAATCCTGCGGGTGAGGGGTGGGTTTCCTGTGAGAGAATGCACTGGGGTGTGTGTGTGTGTGTGTGTGTGTGTGTGGGAGGTATCTTAAAATCCAATGAAAACACAGTTTCTTCACCCCACCCCTCCTAATTTGTAGGGCTGGCCTATCGCTCCAGGCCCAGGCCTCCTAACGCCTCTTCCCATTCTTGTGCGTTGGAGCGACCAAAATTTGAATTTGAGCTTGAGTTCTGCCCAAGAGTTACCTGTGAGTGTGAAGATCTGGTATGTGAAACGTCATTGACTGCCTAAAGGGTTGCACCAAAACTACTTACCTCATTTTGTGTCCTTTTGTTTAAATGTCAAAAGGTGCTTTCCATTTTGGCCTTTTTCCCAGTATTTGTTAAAAGCGTGCCTACATTGTTTCAGCGCTGGTCTTCTTCATCCCAGTCTCCTATGTTCTCACAGTCCTTGGCCACGTTTGCCTACTCGTCCGCTTAACTTATTGGCTGTTGCACCCCATGTGATTTTGTCATTCCTCTCACAGCACTACATCTGTCAGGATGATGGCACGGAAGCAATTATGTGGGTCAGAAAAGCCACTTGGATCCAGTGCTGGCACCGGTAAATGAGGCAGAAGACCGTGAAGGCAAAGAAGAAGGAAAATGGCGCCGAGATGTAGCAGCCACCAGAGGAACAAGGGTGCCAAAGAACGCAGAAACAATAAAAATGTCTGGAGAGTGACATTGTGGCAATCTGTTTTGCTCTGTTGAGTGTGCCACTTTCAAAATGCATATTGAAATTAGGGATGGCGGAGAATTTCTCCCCGAAACTTCGGGGGGCCGAGCACCAACGTGTTCGGCCCCCCGAACAAGTTTCGGGGAGAAATTCTCCGCACCCCCCCGCCCCCCGCACACACCCCCGGGACAGGACTTACCTTTGCCGAATGTCCCTCCCGGCGGCGGGTCCAGCCGGCAGTTCGGCAGGTGTTCGTGCGGGGTGGGAGCGGCAGCCGGTCTTTCGACCGGCTGCCGCCGCCGCCATTGCAATGAAAGAAAAAAAAAAAATGCCCCCGTGATAGGTTACGTGACGATTAACGTAGCCTATCACGGCTGACTTTGCAGATCTAGCCATGATAGGCTACATTAATCGTCACGTAGCCTATCACGGGGGCGTTTTTTTAAAAAAAAAAAACTTTGGAGTTCGCAGCCGGGCGAGGCGGGAAGCCTCCTCCCCGGCCTGAATGTCGGCCGGGCGAGGCAGGAAGCCTCCCCCCCCCGGCCTGAACTTCGTGGGGGGAGCAGCAAAGCGCCTCCCCCCCACCACGAACAAGCTTCGAGGACAGGTAAGTGACTTTCGTCCACCCCTAAGAAATCAGAGAACATTCCGTACAGTTCCACTGCCTTCTTAAATGAAAGGCTGAGTGTGGCTAATACAGTGGCTGGGTTCATACAACACACTATCCCACACTCAGTGGTTGAGTGTGGGTTGTTGTTAAACTGTGGGCTATTTGTTGAACCATGTTGTCTGAACTCAGGACATTTTCCACAGGGTGGCTTGTTAACCATGCAGTGTGGCTTGTTAACCACCCTGAACAACCCAACAACAAACCATGGGCTCCCAAGATGCCTTGTTCGAGAAAAATAAGCTACACTGCATGGTTAACAAGCCACCTTGTGGAAAATGTCCTAGGTTCAGACAACACACTAACCCGTGGTTCAACAAACAATCCACAGTTCAGCAACAACCCACACGTGTTCTGTGAACCCAGCCATTGACAGCCTTTCTCCTGCCGTACCTAGTCTCTGATTGGTGCTCATTCAATGGGTTGGTTTACGCCAGCCTCCCCCACGCTGGTGACCTCTAGATGTTGTGGATAATAGCTCCCAGCATTCCTTACCATTGGTAATGCTGGCTGGGGTTGATGGGAGTTGTAGTCCAAAACATCTGGAGGGCACCTGGTTGGGGAATGCTGGAGTCGACAGTATAGGCCTAGATGGATCGGTGGTGGAATTCAAGGTAAGGCAGCCTCCTATATCCATTTAGCTTCTGCCTTAAGCTGTAATGACAGAAGCAGTTTCACACTTTTGCAGCTGGTGTGTGACCTTAGGCCACTGGAGTCTGAGTTGAACAAAGCTACCAGGAGCTCTCCTGCTCTCCAAGACACTTGCATCATTAGGAGTGTCATGTGCATCCGGTTTGGGGCTGGATCTCGGTGTTTTCCAGCCCGCTCAGCCCCCCAGATGCCAGTCCACAGATCCCCATGCTTACCCAACATGGCATGTGCCAAGTTAGGCAAGGGCAGCAGTCCTAATAGTGGCCATAAAGAAGCTCATTTATGAAAAATTACAGGCCATTTATGCCTGTAATTTTGCATCATTGGGCCTCTTTATGGCTGCCCTTTGCACAGAATCACGATTTACAGAAAAGTCCAAGCCACCATTTTGCGCAAAATGGCAGCTCAGTGGAGGAGAGGGAGGCTGTGCGCTGCTCGCTGGGCACCAGCAGACCACCCAGCAGCTCAGCACACACCACAAACAGGGTCAGGTGACTGGTAGGGGTCCAGCGAGTGGTGCAGGATGGGTTGAGTTCGCCCATCCCTATGCACCATTCATTTTCCTTAATGTGATTGGACTGTGTGTATTCTGCAAGGGTACAATCTCAACATGGCAATCCAGAATGCGGCATCCTCGGAATCTTAGCTTTTCTTGCTGTTGTTGTTTTAAACAGCATGTTTCCAGTTCTGATGGCTGCAAAGACAGATTTCACAATGTGAAACTGGAATCTCAAAAGCCAGGAGGAGTGAGGGAAGTAAGCAGCTTATCCAGTGGTCAAAGGAGACATCTTCAGTGCCCTTCACAGTTCTTTGTCCCTACCCATGCGCAATGGAAACAGAATATATTCGAAAAAATAAGGACACTGGGTTTTTACATTTTTTTATTATTATGTTACTATCCCACCATTTTTCCTCTTGCAAGGAACCCAAGGCAGCTTACATAGTTGTCGCCCTCTCCATTTTATCCTCACAACAACCTTGTGAGGTAGCTTAGGCTGAAAGCCAGGGACTGGCCAAAATTCACCCAGTGAGCTTCATGGCTGACTGAGGACTAGAACCCACATCTGCTGAGTCTCAGTATCTAACTGCTACACCACACTCTATACATTTTTTTGGTCCATACTTAAAAAAAAAAATTCAAACTGATGCAGAAACCAGTCAGAACAAATTTCTGTTTGATAAAACATGAAAGTTGTGGAAAGTGAAACAGACAGATTCGTTCATCCTTAGTTAACAATGACAAAAGTCTAGTTTCATCTGCAAAATGTCAGCAGCAATGTGGTCGCAGAGTCTAATCCTGGATTCTCTCTTTCTCCTGCAGCTGGAGAAAGAGACGAGCTATGGATGGAGGAGAAAAGTTTGGGACAAGCCTGATGTCGTCCTACAAGGTAGAGTCGGCAAGCCGAAGTGTGAAATTTTCCATCTTCCCTTGAAGACCCCTGGTTAGAGTTGGCAAACTCTGCCCCCTAATAGTAAAATAAACCACAAAGCCTTTGTAAAAGCACATGCTGTATTTATACAACGGGCCCTGTATACAAGGGATTAAAATAAACCATTTATTCCTTCATCTTGGACAAATCACATTATCCAGAAACTCCAAGGAGGAGAGCTTTCTGTTGTCAAAATAAACACTGGCCAGTTTTTCCCCTTTCAAGAACCCACGCAATGTGAAATGAATGGCTTCGGCCTACCAGAAGCACAGCACGTACGGAGGACAAAGTTAAGGGTAATAATCCATTGTGGGGTCCAAGACAAATGGAAGCACTTTGTATATTGGATTCCCTTCATTATTGCCTCAGCTCTTGTTGTTTGCTGTTATTCCATGACCTAATTTTTTCCCCCTTGAATGGCTAACAATTTTGAATGCCTCAGTGCCACAACTTTTGGAGAAACCCAGACGCCAGTTCTTCTCATGTTCGTTACTGAAAAGTAGAATTCTTCCAGAGAATGATGCCAAGCCCACTCGGAGATTCCTTCATGGGACTGTGGCCCCTAGTTTCAGTGAGACTTTTCTGTTAGTTGTAAACATTGGTCTTTTAGAGACACTGTCTAGTGGGCCATAGGTTATGCTGTATTCCGGGAACCGACCTCAGAGCCCATGTTCTGAAGTCAGTTCCTAGAAAACCAACCTCCCCTCTTGTCCACACTGCCTCAGAGGCAGCATGGAGAAGCCTTGCCCTCCATGCTCGAAAGACAAGCACGGAGTGACTGAAAAGGGATGAGGCTGGGGGCGTTCCGGGGCAGGGAGAGCGGAGCTGCGCATACGACACATCCAATGTGTCATACGGCAGCTTCCTCTCCTGGTCCCCCCCCCAAAAAAAAGAGCAAGGCAGGAGAGGCGTGGAGGGAATGATCACCCCATGCCTCTCCTGCCTTGCTTTGGGTAGGTGGTCACCTCCAAGGTCAGAGGCAGCCGCCTGTCTACTTAGGATTGTGCCCTAAATCTGTTGGTAGGGTGGCCTACTTTACAAAAGACCTCTCCAAGTGTGTTTTAACATCAAAGAACCCTAAGAAAGGAGAGCCCGGGGGCCTTGACATTTCCCAGCAACGGTAATGCAGACTGAGCAGGAATGCAGTTCTCCTGGTCACAGCCAATGGTGAGATATCTTGTATTTCTACTTAAATTATAATAATCATTTCTAAATTTGCATCCATATATATAACTTCCCCTTCATGGATCACTGCCTTGTTGTGGCGAAGGGGCTTGCGTAACTCAGTGAAGCCATAAGCTATGCCGTGCAGGGCCACCCAAGACGGACAGGTCATGGCAGAGAGTTCTGACAAAATGTGGTCCACTGGAGAAGGAAATGGCAACCCACTCCAGTATTCTTGCCAAGAAAACCCCATGGAACGTATCACAAGGCTAAAAGATATGACGCCGGAAGATGAGCCCCTCAGGTCGGAAGGTGTCCAATATGCTACTGGGGAAGAGCAGAGGGTATTTCCAAGTAGCGCCAGAAAGAGTGAAGCGGCTGGGCCAAAGCCGAAAGGACACTCAGCTGTGGATGTGTCTGGTGGTGAAAAGAAAATCTGATGCTGTAAAGAACAATATTGTTTAGGAACCTGGAATGTCAGATCAATGAATCAAGGTAAGCTGGAGGTGGTCAAACATGAGATGGCAAGATTGAACATCGACATCTTGGGAATCAGCGAACTAAAATGGACAGGCATGGGCGAATTTAATTCAGGTGACCATCATATCTACTATTGTGGGCAACAATCCCTTAGAAGAAATGGAGTAGCACTCATAGTCAACAAAAGGGTGGGAAAAGCAGTACTGGGGTACAATCTTAAAAATGATAGAATGATCTCAGTACGAATCCAAGGCAAACCATTCAACATCACAGTAATTCAGGTCTATGCCCCAACCACTGAGGCCGAAGAAGCTGAGGTTGATCGGTTCTATGAAGACCTACAACACCTTCTAGAACTAACACCCAAAAAAGATGTCCTCTTCATCATAGGGGATTGGAATGCTAAAGTAGGAAGTCAAGAAATCACCGGGATAACAGGCAGGCATGGCCTTGGTGTACAAAATGAAGCAGGACAAAAGCTAATAGAGTTTTGCCAAGAGAACACGCTGATCATAGCAAACACTCTTTTCCAACAGCACAAGAGGCGACTCTACACATGGACGTCACCAGATGGTCAATATCGAAATCAGATGGATTATGTCCTTTGCAGCCAAAGATGGAGAAGCTCCATACAGTCAGTAAAAACAAGACCTGGAGCTGACTGTGGCTCAGATCATGAGCTGCTTCTTGCAAAATTTCGGCTTAAATTGAAGAACGTCGGGAAAACCACTAAACCGTTCAGGTATGACCTAAATCATATCCCTGATGAATATACAGTGGAGGTGAGGAATAGATTTCAGGGATTAGACCTGATAGACAGAGTGCCTGAGGAACTATGGACGGAGGTCCGTAACATTGTTCAGGAGGCAGCAACGAAATCCATCCCAAAGAAAAAGAAATGCAAGAAAGCCAAGTGGCTGTCTGAGGAGGCTTTACAAGTAGCTCACGAAAGAAGGGAAGCGAAAAGCAAGGGAGAAAGGGGAAGATATACCCAACTGAATGCAGAGTTCCAGAGAATAGCAAGGAGAGACAAGAAGGCCTTCTTAAATGAACAATGCAAAGAAATCGAGGAAAACAACAGAATGGGAAAGACTAGAGATCTCTTCAAGAAAATTGGAGATCTCAAGGGAACGTTTTGTGCAAAGACGGGCATGATAAAGGACAAAGAAGGCAGGGACCTAACAGAAGCAGATGAGATTAAGAAGAGGTGGCAAGAATACACAGAAGAACTATACAGGAAAGATCTGAATGTCCCTGATAGCCATGATAGTGCGGTCACTGAACTTGAGCCGGACATCCTTGAGAGTGAAGTCAAGTGGGCCTTAGGAAGCATTAGTAACAACAAAGCTAGCGGAGATGACAGTATTCCAGCTGAGCTATTTAAAATCCTAAAAGATGATGCTGTTAAAGTGCTGCATTCAATATGCCAACAAATCTGGAACACTCAACAGTGGCCACAAGACTGGAAAAGGTCAGTTTACATTCCAATTCCAAAGAAGGGCAACGCCAAAGAGTGTTCAAACTGCCGCACAATTGCGCTCATGTCACATGCCAGCAAGGTGATGCTCAAAATCCTACAAGCTAGGCTTCAGCAGTATGCGAACCAAGAACTACCGGAAGTACAAGCTGGATTTAGAAGAGGCAGAGGAACTAGAGATCAAATCGCCAACATTCGCTGGATCATGGAGAAAGCAAGAGAATTCCAGAAAAACGTCTATTTCTGCTTCATTGACTACGCTAAAGCCTTGGATTGTGTGGATCACAACAAACTGTGGCAAATTCTTAAAGTGATGGGAGTACCAGACCACCTTACCTGTCTCCTGAGAAACCTGTACGAGGGTCAAGAAGCAACAGTAAGAACCAGACATGGAACAACCGATTGGTTCAAAATTGGGAAAGGAGTACGACAAGGCTGCATATTGTCACCCTGCTTATTTAACTTATATGCAGAGTACATCATGAGAAATGCTGGGTTGGATGAATCAGAGATCGGAATTAAGATTGCTGGGAGAATTCTCAACAACCTCCGATATGCAGACAATACCACCCTAATGGCAGAAAGCGAAGAGGATCTCAAGAGCCTCTTGTTGAGGGTGAAAGAGGAGAGTGCAAAAACTGGTTTGAAACTCAACATTAAAAAAACTAAGATCATGGCATCTGGCCCCATCACTTCCTGGCATATAGAAGGGGAAGAAATGGAAGCAGTGACAGATTTTACTTTCTTGGGCTCCAAGATCACCGCAGACGGTGACTGTAGCCATGAAATTAAAAGACGCTTGCTCCTTGGGAGGAAAGCTATGGCCAACCTAGACAGCATAGTAAGAAGCAGAGACATCACCTTGCCGACAAAGGTCCGTCTAATCAAAGCTATGGTTTTCCCAGTAGTAATGTATGGCTGTGAGAGCTGGACTATAAGGAAGGCTGAGCGCCGAAGAATTGATGCTTTCGAACTGTGGTGCTGGAGAAGACTCTTACGAGTGCCCTGGACTGCAAGGAGGTCAAATCAGTCCATCCTAAAGGAAATCAACCCTGAGTGCTCATTGGAAGGACAGATAATGAAGCTGAAGCTCCAATATTTTGGCCACCTAATGCGAAGAGAAAACTCCCTGGAAAAGACCCTGATGCTGGGAAAGACTGAAGGCAAAAGGAGAAGGGGACGGCAGAGGATGAGATGGCTAGATAGCATCACGGATGCAATGAATATGAACTTGAGCACGCTCCGGGAGAGAGCGCAGGACAGGAAGGCTTGGCGTGCTCTGGTCCATGGGGTCACGAAGAGTCGGACACGACTGAACAACTGAACAACAACAACAATATAACTTCACATACGCATATATTTTCTTTCTTTTGTCCAAACCAATAAACTATTATAGCAGATGCAAGTTTCTGGGCCTGTAGCCAGAAATATTGTGGTGAGGGGGACTTGGTTGGGGGGGGGGGGCAAGATCGTTGCAGAAGACCAGAACATAAATACAGGTAGTGTGGTATGTATATTCAACATTAATAAAACAAAATTATTTATATAAGACTTTTTAAAGGAAGCCTCATACTTATCAATTATACCCGTGCCCTTGCAGTCACTGGCCAGAAGATTGAAAGGTGGTAGCAGGTGAGCGGCAATTGGGTGGAATGCATCCTGCTCATTTTCCACAAATAAAGGAACTAGGAAGTTGCTTTTTAAAATAAAAGTGGGCCAAGTGGCAGAGGGCCTAGCACACTTCTGTTGTGTTTTTATTTTATTGTTCTGTTTTGTAAGCTGATGCTAGGGAAAGTGGAAGGCAAAAGGAAGAGGGGCCGACCAATGGCAAGAAGGATGGATGATATTCTGGAGGTGACGGACTCGACCTTGGGGGAGCTGGGGGTGGCGACGGCCGACAGGAAGCTCTGGCGTGGGCTGGTCCATGAAGTAACAAAGAGTCGGAAGCGACTGAATGAATAAACAACAAACTAGGAATTTCCTTGTAAACTGAAGAATGGGATATAAATAAAATAATTAAATAAACAAACTAATAATTAATGAATCAAATTTCTGAGGGGCCGGCCCACAAAACCCACTCCTCACCCATATGGCAACTGCCCTACATGCCCTTAGTTACTCTTTTTACCCAGAACAGCTACCAGAGATAAGACTGTAAATTCATGCTTCTCACTGACTGGGCATCTTCCCTGGCCATAAATCCCAGTGACTAGGTTTGGACATCTCCTTAGAGTCCTGTTATTAATATTCTGGAAGAGAAGACCCCATCTGGAAAAACAGGTGGAAGAGAAAAGGATATGTTCCAATGTGCCATAAAATACATTGTCCGTTGCTTTCAAATGGACATGGCAATGCATAAAACACGTCAGGGGAGCCAGGCCAGTTTTAACGGCATTGAAAATAGGTGGTCATGATGTAACTGGAGTTTTAGGAGCAGCCTGAAATTAGGATCTGACTGTATACCATATACTTTGGGAAAGGAAAGCCTGAGCCAGCTGCACACTAAAACGCCTTTTATACCTTGTCATCTTTCTTTGGGGGAGAACCTTTCCCCCCAGAGAAATATAACCAAAGGGAAGCCTATATTTTTACATCTGAATCGAGTGGTCTCCAGAGGTGGGATTTATGAGGCCTTCCAGTTCTGGGGCATGCATGATGCAAAGGCCCAATGAAAGAAAAAATGAGGTTTACCACAGACCTCCATGCTGAGATGCCTAGAGCTCAGGGACGCCCGTTAGGAATCGCCAAAAAAGGGGAAATGCATCCCCGAAATAGAGGACAGTGATCTGCATAAATTGCACTTGCGCTAGTTTTATAGTATACATGAAAATTAAGAAATAATGATTAGAATTGAAGTAGGAATACAGTGCACCTCCCCATAGTGTTGAAGACTGTGACCAGGTGACCTGTGTGCCTTGCTCAGTCTGCTGCCCAGGTGCTGTTGTGGATGGGTAACTTCAAGGCCCAGCTCTTCCTTCGGAGGATTCTCTAACTTTATACCAAATTTGGCCTGGACAGCCCTTCAAACAGAGGATGCCTTCAAAATAGAGGGCAGTCCTCTGGCAGTCCTTAAAATATAGGACTGTGCTTTGTAAAAGAGGACACTTGGCCACCCTATGGAGCTGTTCTTTTCCAATTGCTGCAAAGAGATGGCACAGGTGTATGGTGGATTCAAAGCTCTGTTTGGCTTGTCTTGATGTGGCCTGGAGAAGAACTCCTGTTGCTCTTATCAAGAGAAAGACGGAGGATAAAATCCTCTTAAGTCCTACTTAGGGTAGACAATGGATAGGACTTAGGTTAGTAATGACTCACTTAAGTCCCATTCATTTCAATGGGTCTATTTCAAGTAGGCTTTGTGTTGGATTTTACCCACAGCCTGTTTTTTAAAAGTGTACAGAGACTTTTTTGTGTTCATATTTCATTTTGCTCCACTTTGCAGCTAATTGTGCTTGTTTAATTATACTTTACTTTTTTAATATTAAAAATAAAACTTTCTAGTACACTGTTAGAGAAGACAGCCTAATTCCTCCCCCCCAAAAAAAAGCTTTATTGACAGAAATAAACTCCTGACTTTGAATTATAGTGAAACTGTCGTTATTTGTGGAATCTGCATGTCAAGAACTTTCCAGTGAAGTCTGTTTCATGATAATTGGTCAATAGGAAGGTAGTCAAAAAGGGAGAACCAACTAATGCCCAACTTTGAATTATATATATATAAGATAAGATAAGATTGCAATCCATCTCACCATAGTGGGGAAGATGCAATACGTTTCAGGCTACAAAAAGGATCAGTGTTGTTCACTTCAAGAGACAACTAGCTACACTACATACTTAGATCACGTATTTATTTATTTACTTATTTATTTATTTAAAGCATTTTTATCCCACACTATATCATTAAGATCACAGGGTGGTGTACAGATAAAATCAATTTAAACAGTATAAAACAATAAATAATGTAAACAGCTAAAAACATATTAAACCATTAAAAAAGCTAATACCAATTAAAATCTAAAACAATAAAACAGTTAAAACAGTGTGCTACTTTAGGGAATGCATTTAGCCCTCAGAGGCTTTGGTAAACAGCCACGTTTTTACTTGGCACCGAAATGAGACCAATGTCTGCGCCAATCGTGCCTCCAAGGGGAGGGCATTCCACAACCGGGGTCCACAGCAGAGAAGGCCCTCTCCCATGTCCCACCATAGTGTATGTCTCGCACTGGTGGGACGCAGAGGAGGGCCCCTCCAACAGATCTCAGTCCTCGGGCAGGCATATACACCACTTTTATACCACTTGCCTGTCAAGACTTTCCCACCCCCAAAAGAGAATTCTGGGAATTGTTGCATGGTCAGGGACTGAGACTTCTTCCCCCACCCCTGTCGCCCTAGGGTGGCCATGTGTCCTATTTTATAATGCCTTCAAAACAGAGGACAGTCCTCTGACAGCCCTTCAAATAGACTGTCCTCTATTTTGAAGGTGTCCTCTATATGAAGGGCTCTTCAGCCCAAGCCCAGTTTAAAGATCAGAACTATGAGAAGGAAAAGCTGGGCCTGAAAGTTGCCCATCAACAGCACCCGGACAGTAGAATGAGCAAGGCACACAGGTCACCTGGTCACAGTCTTCCACACTATGGTGAGATATACTGTATTCCTATTTAAATTCCAATGATTATTTCTAAATTTTCACCTATGCGATACATTAGCATATGCAAATTTTATGCAAATCAGTGTCCTCTTTTGTCCTCTTTTTTGGGTATGTGTGCCCTCTGTTTTGGCAATTCACAAGTGGCCACCTTACTTGTGCTTATGGCTGCTAGGAAGGGCCATAGTTCAGTGGCAGAGCACATGCTTTGCATGCAGAGGGTCATGGGTTCAAGTCTTGGATGTTCAAGCAGGGCTTGGGAAGCCTCCTGTCTGAAACCCTTGAGAGCCACTGCCAGTCAGTGGAGATGAGGGGTAAGCAACCTAGTGCCCTCTGGATGTTTTGGACTACAATTCCCATAATCCCTTACTTTTGGCTATGCTGGCTGGGGCTGACGGGAGCTGTGGTGCATGCTGTAGATAGTAATGAGCTAGTTGAACCAATACTCTGACTCAGTACAAGGCAGCTTCCTATGCACTTTTCCCCTCAGAGCTTGAAGTCTGGATCATAGATATGCCCTTGATTCAGATGTTCAGAGATGCCATTCGGGAAGAGGATTGGAGGAACCCCAAGGTATACAGTTATATGAAAAAAATAATTAGGGGGGAGGAACACCCTGACCATCGGGAAGCCTCCACAAACAGCCCAGTGGGGATGGAATGTGCTGAGTGAGCGTTGCAATGCTGATTGCCTGTTGGGAGGAAAAAATGGAAAAGGGGTATGATGGAATGGAATGGCTAGAACCCTGAACAGAAGTCCTCCACACTACAACATTAATGGAAAATTAATCTGCGCACACACACACCATCAGTGGTATACAGTTGGTGGGTATGCAGGACAGGGTCTTTTTGGTTGTGGCACCCAGGCATCCAGAAATCCATATCCCATCAGGCTTCTCTGGCTTGTGTTCTGACGAGCCTTTGATGTGGGATAGCTGTTTCTCGCCTGATCAGTTTTGCTGCCATGGTGCTGATGCGGTTCTGACAACTGCTGTACTTTCCTTATAGTTTATTTAGTCTATTGTGCATGCATGTGTGTGTTTCATTCATTTTTCTCATTTTATTTGATATGCAATTTAAAAACCGGTTGTAAGCTGCGTTGTGGGCCTCTGGACAAAAAAACAGCACATCAGTTCATATATCTATATCTATGAATATTCAGGCTGCTTTTACTCATGAGGCTCCTTCCAAGGAACGGTGGAATATATATATTCTAAATTTAAAGAGGCATGCTCATTTAACCACATGAGCAAGACACCGTGACTTAAGCAACCAAAAATCAAAAGATGGTACTGGGGCATTTTTTTTTAGTTTTGTTTTTGTCATGACATTTATATCCCATTTTTTCCTCTTGCAAGGAACCCAAGGCGGTTTACATGAACCTCCTCCTCTGCTTTTCATCCTCACAACAACCCTGTGAGGTAGGTTAGGCTGAGAGCTAGTGACTGGCCCAAAGTCACCCAGTGAGCTTTATGGCCTAGTGGGGACTAGAACCCAGATCACCTGCGTCCCAGTCCAGCACTCTAACCACTATACCACACTGGCTCTCATTTGTTTCCAAAAGGTACCTATCCAAACTTTTGAGCAACAAATAGTAAGTGGAAAATCTGCTCCCTTGCTTCTTCACAGAGACGTTCAAGTATGCCAATAATGTCGTGATAACTAGTATGTGACTTGACCACAAGTTCATCCTTCCTCCCCCACCTACAAGATGTTAGAAACTTCTGCCCAGAGTTGAATCATGCTACAATGCAAATAGCCAATGAAAACAGTATGGGGCCAGTTAGAGCCAAACGACGAGCAGCTCAAGGCCCATCAGATCAGAATAAATATGAAGCTTCACAGCAGGTTCTTTCTACGTCTGGCCCCGAGGTTTGCTTCTGCCTGTTGGCAAGGATGGCATACGGTGCATAAACAACTGGCAACAAAAGGGATGGGGGGCCTGTAGCCCTCAATGCCTCGCTGGACTACACAACTCCCATCATTACTGCCTATTGGCATGCTGGCTGAGCATGATGGGAGTTGGAGTCCAACAACATTTGGAGCGCCACAGTTTCCCCGCCCCTGGCTTACAAAGAAAACCCCTACAGCCCACTGGCAAACCTTGAATCTTAACTCAAGCTGTGGGAAGCCAGAAAGGTCAGTACACAACACCCTTGTGAGGTAGGTTAGGCTGAGAGATGGTGACTTCCTGCTGGCTGATTTGAACCAGGATCTTCCCAGTCCAGTACCCTAACTAGTATACCACACCGGTTCCTACTTACTAGGAGAATTTTCTGCTTGTTTCTTCCTGTAAAATGCCGTGGACACACATAACCCTAAATAATGCCCACTTGACTGTTTCAAGTCCTATGCATTTTTTTCTGCTTACTGCTGGTAAAAAATGGTACAGGTTTTAAAAAGGGAAGAAAAGAGTCAAGATGGGAAGGGGGTGCCTTAAAATTCTTTGGGAATTAAAAAAAAAACATTTTGTGGGGTTTAAACTAGAGGAGACGCCATTCAGGCAATTGAAGCTAACCAGGGTCAGCCCTGGTTAGTACTTGGATGGGAGACAGCCTGGGAATCAGGCTTCCTGCATTGAACAGGGGGTTGGACTCGATGGTCTTGTAGGCCCCTTCCAACCCTACCATTCTATGATTCGATGATCCTATGAGCAATGGTATAGATGGCATCTTAAACATAAAGAATCAGAACAGGGAGGGAGCGATCTGGATAGGGACCCCTTGAGGGGGAGGGAAGGTTTTGACCCTTTGCTTCCCCACTGCAGTCTTGATCCAAATCACACCTGCTATTTGCACTGGAATAAAAGTTCCCATTCATTCCAGTGGAAGCTTTTCTTTCAATGCAAATAGCAGACATGCTGGGGATGGGAGGGAGAGTGATCCAGTTCAGGATCACAGCAGGGAGCAAAGGGTTAAATCCTCCCCTATCTCACCAGCAGGGTTTGCATTGGGATCATACCTGTTAACACATCTGTTCTCAACCCTTTAAAACTGGATGCAATTACTAATTGTGTGAATGGCCCTGGTTGGCTCTGGGTGATGCAAAACGGAAACAACTGCCAAACCGCGGTCCTCCTAGAGGTGGCTTGTTGGACCCATGTCTGTCCACGCCTCTCATTTTTGCGAACGCTACAAATGCTGGCCAAATTGCCGGATGACACTGAACTGAAAGATTTGTGTCATCGGCCAGCATGGGGTTGTGGATGATAATGTATTGGTTTTGGATGTAGATGGCTCGGGAGGAAATCCAGAGCTTCAGTTGTGCCATCAGTCCCCAGGACTCTGCCTCGGGCGTTTTAGTGCCAGGGCTCAGCTATTGACATGGCGAGAAGTAATAAATCAAAAGGCTTGCTTTTGAGCCTTTGAAGGCCAGGGTGTACTCGATTTGGTTGCGGAAGAATGGTGAAGAGTCAGGTGTGAACTTGCACAGAGTCATATGCAGTGTTCAGTAGCATATGTAAGTCTGGTAGAGCAGTTGGCAACGATTATGAAGCTAGAGTTGGTTTTCATTGCTGTACAGTAAAAGTCAATGCTTCTTGCTACTCACACAACAGCTAGATCAGTGGTTCTCAACCTTCCTAATGCCCCGACCCTTTAATACAGCTCCTCATGTTGTGGTGACCCCCAACCATAAAATTATTTTCGTTGCTACTTCATAACTGTAATTTTGCTACTGTTATGAATCGTAATGTAAATATCTGATATGCAGGATGTATTTTAATTGTTACAAATTGAACATAATTAAAGCATAGTGATTAATCAACCCCCACCCAAGAAGAGACAGGGCTCCTTTAGCCCATTAACACCCCCTTCACCCCTCACTGCCCAGCCCACCCCATAAGGACAAGCCTCTGCGGCCCACGACCTCCAGGTCCTCGCCCAGCCTTCTGACCCACCCCATATGCTTTTGCGCTGCGCCCTTCTTCCACACACCCTATAGGCCTCCCTTAGCCCATATAAAAATATATAAATGCCCCCTTCACACACCCCCACAGCCCAGCCCACTCCTCAGGGGCAGGCCTGTACACGCCGAACCGCACCCCAACCCCACAGCCCGCCTGCCCCCTGCGGAGTGCTTCGCAGCTGCCCTTCATCCCCACCTCAGGGATCCCCGAACCCACGCAGGGGCCCCGTCTCCTCCTCGCCCCACAGCGCAACCCAGCCCACTCCGCAGCATCAGGCCTCAGCTTCACACACCATCCTCACGACCCGCGGCGACCATCGCGGCCCATCTCCCCTCACCCTCCTGGCTTGCGGGGGCCACCCTCCGCCCACAGCAGCCAGGCCTCGGCTCCCTTCTCTCCCCACATCCCCCAATAATTCGGCGTGCAGCTCTGGACACCGCCCTTCCCTCCCGCCGTCCCTCGTATCATGGAGATCTTCCCTCGCCCGCCCATAAGCGGCGACCCTTCGGCCGCTCCGCCTCCTGCCATCTCCGATTTCTCCACACGCCATCCTTACCTACCCCATGGCGGGCGGCCAGGCCTAGCCGGGCCTTGCAGGCGGCAGACACAGACACGCCAGCCCTGCCTGGCTCTCTCCCCGCGCTCTTACCGCTTAGGCCGCTGCCACTTCAGCAGCCCCCTGGCCGGCCACACGCGCTTCCTGGTCTGGCCTCCTCGGGGCGGAGCACGCCGGACCCTGCCAGCCAGTCACCCCCATAAGGGGAGCCGCCACCGTCGGTGCTGGAGCCTCTGGGCCTCCCTTCCCTCTTCGCCTCTCCTTCTCTCGCCTCCCTCACCCGGAGCCTCGCAAAGGTGCTAGATTCTATCTAGCGTATCTGCATGTGGGCGGACCCTCCTGGAGACGGATAGAGGAGCAGTGTCTCAGTTCCTAAGACCATCGGAAATATGTGTTTTCCAATGGTCTTAGGTGACCCCTGTGAAAGGGTCATTCGACCCCCAAAGGGGTCACGACCCACAGGTTGAGAACCGCTGAGCTATATAATGCACAGTAGCTATTTTGCACGCTATGTACTTTTCTACCTTTCGTTGCTGTGAGAAACTGTCTTTCCTGCAAAGAAATTAACCCCCCCCCCCTTTCTCCTGCTTGGTGAAGGGAAGGAAGTGTGTCTGTGTGCCTTCTGACAGTTTGAAACCAGATGAGACAAGCCCTATAAAATCCTGGCAAATTGGCCTGTTACCTGTTCTCGTCTGTGAGGGAGAAGGTGCACCGCATGCTCAGATAACCAGCTCCTTGGGGTGACGCCCGTTACTTCAAGGGAACTGGAGGGGCGCATGTAAGCTTTTGTTTGCTTTTATTATCTACATCCATTTTCCATCAATGCATTATATCATTCTTTCACACAAGCGGACATGAGTCATATTGGTACCTTTGAATCTGTGGGTTCTGGCTGGGTAGGGCCCCAGGTTTAAGACACAGGAGAAGGAGGCAGAGCCCTCTGGGGAAACCTGGATGGCCAGACTGGGCAACCCAGGTGGGCTTGATTTGTGCTGTGGTCCTGAGGTTCAACTCCCCTGGTACAGAGAGAGGTACTCCTTCAGGTATTAGGGTCTCAAGCCCCTTGGGTTTTAAAGGTAACCCCCCCCCGGCCCGAAACATTTGTTAAAGGTATGGTGTTTAAATACAATCAGTAAATTAATACAATGCACAATGAGTGGGAACTCTTATGAGAATAATGGTGTCACAATTACACAGCCCCCTCCCCCTCTATTTTCATCTGTGGAATGTTGGAAGGTAAGACTTTTGTTCATGGAAATTCCCCGATAGTGGAAAGCACAGAAGCAGCAGAATTGGGGGTGGGGGGGGGGGAGAAATATCTGTCAGGAGCTGCTGGGATCTCTGGATTGCTGCCCTGTGTGGTGAGCCATTAAACAGTGTGTTCCAGGCTCTTTGGTCCTGAATACTGGCTTGTCCCATGGCTGCTGGATCACCTCAGGCTGCTATTTCAAAGTGTTGGGAATATTGCAACCTTGTCTGCAAGTTATTGGAAGGGGGCAGTGCTGCAGTTTTTGTTCATGAAACAAAACTGCTCATGGGAATTTTGACCACAGCTAGCCTTAGGATCTCTATAGCCTACAGCGTGGTTCCCTGTGGTTCCTTCCCTTTGCTCCCCCCTTCCTTCCCCCTCTCCTTCTCTCTGACCTCCACCATTGCCGAGAACACAAGTGTTTTCTCTCTCACTCCTGCCTATGTAATGGACAAAATAGATTGAACAAACACTTTTTTGAAACTCTATGCTGTACCTGCATTTATATGCAAGAATACTATGAGTAAATTATTTTAGCTTTTCTTCAACAAAGAAGGGTGTGGTCTCCTTTTGTTCTAGGATAACCTTGTATGCATGTGGGACTGGTAAATGCTCATTCTGTTTTGCCTTTTTCTTCTTTTTCTGCTAATTGCCTTTCTAACAGGAGCCATTATTACTAAATAATCCCATCACAAAGTTGGTGGATTTCACCTGACAGAATCAAACAGACTCTGGTTTTGAAACAAACTTTAACGTTTTATTTAAACAAAGGCTTTTCTACAGAGCTCTCTCAGGCTGTGGCCTCTTTCTCTCTCCTCAGGCCAGAAGCGGTAGGTGTTGCCCTTAACTAGTTCCTGGTTCCTCCCAGAAAGGACAACCCATTCAGGCTGAATCAAATAGTTCTTTCATATCGTTACAACTGCTGCAAACAGCCCAGTCCTGGCAATGGGATGTCATTGCTCTCTGCATCACACAATTCTGTGACTGCATGGTGCAAGCACAGTCATCGGCTTTGGGCTGAGAATTTAGCATGAGAAGCTTAAGCTCTCTCTCTATATATATATACACAAGCGGGACCAGCGCCAGCACATCCCCACTGACCCTCTCGCTGTCACCAATGCAGTTGTGCACCCCCAGCCAGCCAGTCACTCCTGTTGCCTTTGCCATCACGGGCTGTCTGCCTGGCCTCCCCTGCCCACCCTGCCTTGCCACTGCCTGCCCTCTGGAGAGCCATGAGAAAGCTAGAGAAAGCCTGGCTGGCTCTTCAGAGAGCTGGCTGGGCCCAAATGCCTGGCCATGAGGGGGTCCTTCCTCAGATCCAGGCATTACCTGGAGAGGTGTTTCAGGACATTGCTTCTGCCGCAGGTGAGCTTCTGGGTAACCTCTCCAGCCAGGAGATTCCAATGGGGTTTTATATATAGCTATCTGTATCCAGCATTTTGTGTAGTTTATATGTACATATCTATTTTGGTGGAATGTTTTTGCATACTTTGTTGGGTATGTTTGTACTTTTCTAAACACCCTTTGGTGTGATATTGTGTCTTGCTATGATTGTTTGAGTTGGGGAGTGCTTTTTCACTCTGCGTTTTGTTACTCATTTGCCCCACACACACACCCCTTTTGTTTGTTGAGTTGTAAATGGTGAGCGCCATTTTCTTGGTAGAAAGGAGGGATTCAGATCAAACAGACCTTCCTGGAGCATCTCTCTGTCAGCTATTGGGGGGAAAGATGCTGGAATAGATGAACCACCAGTAAGAGCTGCTATAGCAATTAATGATATTATGAGCATGCATGCTAACAAGGTGATGAAGAGTTCTGTGTGATCTGGGAGCTTGCATGCTATTTCTGCAGCTGGAGTTGGCCTGATAACAACAACAAAAGCAACTAGTTTCTTTTGTACCTTTTTGGTTAATGTAAAGCAGACTTGTTGTTTTTGACTCAGCACTTAACAGCCTTTCTCATCAGTCTGGGGAATGCCTTTTCTCCCTGAAAAAAGATTTCCCTCCTCCTATTAACGTCTCCCTCACCTCTGAACCACGTATAGTCACGAAGAACTCAAAGAGTCAAAACAAGCGAGGAATACACACCAAAAGGCAGCAAGGCACTGGTTGGTTAATTCCTGCATATGTCTTGCCATGCCGAAACTTTTTCCTTCCATACTGTTTCATGAGAATCAGTATCTTGGCTTGTTCCTTTCGGCATACTACTGATCAGTGTTTGGCTCACTCAGGGTTCAGAAGCACCCGCTGTTTCTCTCTCACCTCATTCACCCAAACTGCACATCTGCTCATTTGGTTCCAGAAAATTCATTTCATCTAGCCATCCAGCCATTTATTTATTTTTTCCTAGCCTGTTTTAAAGCCTGTCTCCTTGATTTAGTGAGCCAATAGTGCCAGGGAGAGGAAAGGAGCAGGGTGGGGGAGTACAAAAGAAAGAAAGAAAATATAATGAAGAAAAGGTCTTTTGAACATCTGGAGTTGCTCTTAGGCAATGTGCAATATCCCAAGCCAGATGTTGGGAGACTGGCTTCTACTTGTGAAACGTCAACATGCCAAAAGTTAGAATTCCATTCACACCACTCTTTCTCCTCCTTTTGCTTGATCCTTCTTGGCCTCTTGATTGCCCCCTTCCAGGCATGCCACCCAGAACACCCCCTACTGATAGCTTTCACCCTATAAATGTACTTCATTCAACAACAAAAGCTTATATGACTCAGAAGAGGACAGTCCTGTTATCAATATACCGAGGTGTAGTGATAAGGGTCAGGCTGGGTGTATTTTGCAACTCTAAAACTGCACTCTGCAGCCACAAAATTTAATAATGGGTATAGAATTCAGCATCCTAGGCATCTTATCTTAAAAAAAAAAATAAACAACTTCCTGGTCCTTATGGTTGTGAAACTAAACTTGAAAAGTAGAGGCAGTGCTAGTGAATTCTTAGACGCCAGTGGAAAGCTGAACAGGACTTCTGGTGGACTATGACTGCATAGTTTCTTACATCCCCTGAGGCTAGCAGAAACAAAATAAATTATGCAAAAATAAGTAAATGTATGCATCTGTAATTCATTGGTCTAATTTATTTTATTAACAAAATGTGTAGACTACCTTTCAACACAAAGTAGTTTGCAACCATTTTAAAATACAAAACTAAAACACAATCCACACTGCAATAAAAGCAGTGCAGTTAAATTAATATAAAATAAAACCTTAAAGCTAGAAAAGCAACAGTCTCCATTAACCTGCACAAGACCAACTGAATAAAGGTGTCATAATCCATTAGTGCAAGGGGCCCAAGGAAGAACATGTATGGACCTCCTGCAGGAGAGCATTCCACAACTCTTGGGCCACCGCAAGTAAGGTCCTGCTCCCAATAAAGGACATTTTACCTTCCTGAAGGACGGAACTGAGAGCAGGGCCTCATATCTTCAGGCCTGGGGCGGGGTTCTATGTGCTCCTTTGGAGACTTGTGACCCAGCCCATACTGGGTCACTGCTTTAAAAGTAAAACAAAGCACCTTGAACAGGACCCAGAAACAAACTGTAGTATATTCCAGTAATAGAATTTGCCTTGTCTTAATAACAATTAGTACTTCTTTAGCACAGCTCTCAGAGTTTCCCTTTTGACCTGGAACCCCTGAGCAACTCCTTAAGGATCTCTGGCCTCCTTAAAAGTCCCACCTTCCCAGAAATGTGGGAAAGGGCTGTAGATGTGGAGTGATTGACACACTAGAGACAGGGCTTAACCACAACAGCTTACTGGTAAATTAAAGCAAGCAAATCATAGCTAAAGGTATTTACACAATAGAGCTGAGTGATACAAAAGGCATTAAGAGAAAATAAAAGTTGCAAAACACAAGTTCCTTTACCCTAGCTGCACTTCCAGGCTGCTGCTTCCTGCTCCCTCTCCAGGCTCTGGTCTCCCTGACTCTGCTCTTACTGGCTGTCTTGCTGGTTTTATATACCCTCCTCCCTGAAAACCAAAAGTACCCTTTCGAACCTGAAGAAATTACACTTAATCGGGGAAATGAAACTGAAACTTAACCAGGGAAATGAAACTACTCCTCTCAGAGATACCCCTCCCAACAAAAAACTCCAGGCCTCTAGGCTTGAGCTTTTTCTTTTCCTTGGCTCTGTAGGCCTCGAACCTTCACTACAGCATAGTTGGGGCCATTGCTAAGGTTGATTTAAGATATCTCATACTCTACAGTTTCCAAAGTTTCTCTTGGCATGCTTCCACAATAGGTGCTTGCTCTGGAATTGCCTTATTTGTTCACTCACTTTTTATGGGGCATCTATGTGACATCCTAATCTAATCTTTATAAATAAATAATAAATTGTTATTTTTATTTATTTATGATTTTTAGGCCACCTTTCAGTGTGGAACACTCTCCTGTCCCCCTGAGTTTTCCCTGTGGCTCTTCCAGCTTCACCCTCTACTCTAGGATCCAAGATTATCTTACCCCTTTCCCTCCGAGGCATCAAGGGAATGCCATAGCTAGAGACAGGAAGTTGAGAGATGTGGACTTCTGCCCCTTTGTCGTGTCCCTCAGGAGTCTCTATGGCAGTTTTGGGCAGAGAAGGCAATTCCTTCTAAGCCACATTGACTGATGATCCTGCTTGTTTTGGTCTTCCCTTGTAGTAGGTGCTTTGGCCAACTCCCTTGGCTCATCTGCAATAGCTCGGTGGTGGAGCACATATTTTGCAGGGATGAAGCCTGAATTTCAGTCTCCCAGCATATTACTTTGCTTCCAGGAAACAGCAGCAAAAGCAATTTGTTCTTGTTGTGAATGCTATATTATTTCTTTCTTTGCTTAATGGATTTTTGAGTCACCCCTTCACTCAATGAGTGCTTGGGAGGATTTACAATAAAGCCATAAAAATAACAAAGTACAACAATCCCACCACCACCACCCGAGAAACCCTCGAACAAAAAGACATGCGTTACAAGAAACACAGGAACCTTTGACAATCAAAGAATGGCATCAATCAGCCAAAGCTTGATGGAACACTGTAGTTTTAATCAGCCATCTGAAGGCTGACAGTTAAGGCCAGCATCAGGCATGGTCAGGCACTTGCCGAGGATCCTCACCCCAACAGGGGCCCACTGACAAGAGTCCCTTGGAGGTGTTCCTCCTCTTCATCACCGCAGCCTGCTCATTCACTTGCCTCTTGCTCTGGCCCAGATGACAGTGGTGGCAAGAAGGAGAAGGAAAAGCAGATGCCACGGCCCACTTCCTCATGGGGTCTTTGTCCGTCAAGCAAGCAAGTGGTAGCAATAAGGAGCAGGAGCAGGAGGAACAGCAGCTGGTGACAAGGGTGGTGAGAAGGCAGACTCACTAAAGGGAGTGGCCCATTGAAATAACAGCTGGAGTTCAAAACTCACCAGGAAACGGTCTGACCATGCCAATGGGGTTATTGGGGGGGGGGAACCTCCCCATTTTGAGACTACTCATCTCACAGCTCGGAGCAAAGACCAAATCAAGGGTATGCGCCACTTCATGTGTTGCGCTGCTGACAAACTGAAACAGCCCCATGGTTGTCATGGAGGTCACCAAGTCCTGAGCCAGAGCTCCAGAGACAGCCTCCGCTCAGGAACTGAAGACCCCCCGAACTCCCATCCTGGGTTCCTCCAACATCACACTTGAGACTACCTCTGCCAGCTTGGTCAGGGAGCTTGCTGGGCAGCAGGTGAGTGAGTCCTAGAATCCTAGAATAGTAGGGTTGGAAGGGGCCTACAAGGCCATCGAGTCCAACCCCCTGTCCAGCCTCGTCTGGAATGCCTCCAGCGTGGGAGTGGTACACCAGCTGCATCCCCATTCTGTCTCTGTGGCCCAGCACCAGGTGCAACCCCTCAAGACTGCTCCAAGGTGGACTGGTTTCTTGGTGAGAGAGATGGAAGTTCGGTAAACCACAGTGACTCGCCGCCACTGCCGCCACCCTGCCACCCCACCCCTCCAGCCTATGTTGGTGTTGCACCAAGTACCCAGGCGAGCAGAGCTGGGTCAGTTCAACCCACCCAGCTCACCCACCCACATCTCAGTAATACATTCCAGATCAGCCTTCTCAGCCACGATTAAATTGCGACTTAGTGTGATCTTATTGTGAACTGACCTGGTGCTCAATAGCAGCACCACAAGACAGGAGAGCTCAGTGGATGAGCTACTAGGGACATGAGAGCTGGGAGAGGGGCTAGAAGGCGAATAGTGTATGAACACCTGCAACCCATTCTACTCTGATGTCCTGTCCCCCTCCTCCTGCCATACCTCCTTCTGCAGCAGTCACTGGAATAGAGCTCCCACCTCCATGGGTCCCCAAATGAGTTTTCCAAGCAGATACCTTGGTATCTGTTACAACAGTCCTGTAAAGTAGGCTGCTGTTATGATCCCATAATAGGGGGAACCCAAAAAATGACTGAATGAAGACTTACTCAGTTGTCATGGAATGCCAACTGACTTTGGGGGGTAAGGAATGGAAAATCAGGTGGGAGAAAGAATGGAACGGAGTATCCTGAACAGGAGCACTCCACGCTGCAAAATTTTGTTGCAGATGCAACATTTTAGAAATTCTCCTCGTAAAACTGGAATTCAGGACAAGTAGAAGACAAGGCAGAATGAATGGAGGTGGATGGGAGGGAGGAATGGGACATAGGCGAGGGATATAATCTTCTCTAAAGAAATAATGGATAAGATCAAGTACAAGACTCTCCATTGGGGGGGGGACTTCTTTTCTGTTGACAGACAGTGGTGGTTGGGTCCAGAGACAAAAGTGGGTGTGGCCACCCCTTTGTGCTCTCTCTCTTTCTGCCACCCCCTTCTCTCTCTCGGCTTCTTTTCTGTTGACAGACAGTGGTAGTTGGGTCCAGAGACAAAAGTGAGTATGTGGCCACCCCTTTGTGCTCTCTCTCTCTCTTTCTGCCACCCCCTTCTCTCTCTCAACTTGCAGGTTTTTTAAAACAATAGCATTAGACCAAGAGTTGCAAGCAGCCCTAGGGTTGTAAGTTCCCCATCCTGGCTTTAAAAGGCACGCTCAGTGGAACTGCAGCAGCTAGGGATGGGAGAACGAGTGATGTTCCAGATCACTAGGATTCTCCAAACATTGTCTCTGCATTCGTCTTGTGCTTGACTGCTGTCCACGTTTGAGATCGCTGCTCACTCTGCGCAAATGGGAAACTTGAGCAAATCGAGCAGCAATCAAAGGGGAGATTCATGCAAGCTTCCCCAAATTCGTGCAAATTTCCTGATCTGCACAACTTTCCGCCATAGACTAAAGTGGGGCTGATTCAGTCCATGGAGGAAATTTGTACTGGGAATCGGGAATGAGATGAATGCGAGCAAGTGTTGGACAATTAGAAAATATTTTCAGTGGATAACATAAGAAGAGCCCTGCTGGATCAGATCAAGGGTCCATCTAGCATTTTGTTCACACAGTGGCCAACCAGCTGCCCATGGGAAACCCACAGGCAGGACACAAGTGCAACAGCACCCTACCACCCACGTTCCCCAACAACTGCTCTGATACTGGAGGAAGCACAGAACCATCAGGACTAATAACCATTGATAGCCTTTGCCTCCAGGAATATCTAATCCCCTTTTAAAGCCATCCACATTGGTGGCTATCACCACATCTTATGGAAGTGAGTTCCATAGATTAACTATGCACTGAAGAATCCTTCCTTTTATCTGTCCTGAATCTCCCACCAATCAGCTTCATGGGATAACCCCATTGGGTTCTAGTATTAGGAAAGGGGGAGAAAAATGCTTGCACTCGTATCTGGAGCTTTGAATGGGACATGCTCACATGTTTTGCAAGCAAAAAGGAAATTGTCATGCATCCCTAGCAGCAGTTACATGTCTGAACAAGATCAGGCTGTCTGCATTACAGGGCGACTCACCCACCCCAGCTGACATCTCCAAGATACTCACGGGGTAGCTCCGTTTGGCTGAATCCCCATTTTGACAGAAATAGAAAGAATCACGGGAGTGAACCACACAGTCCCTGCAGATCGACACGGCTCTGCTTGCATCCGATGGAGTGTGTGATGATGATTTATGTTTACTGTGGATCTGGCCCGGAGAGTGGAAAAGATGCTGGAAAGTGGAAGAAAGATGGCCCATCAGCAAAAGCATCTGCACAGCACAGGCAATGACGTCCTTTGCAGAGCGGACACGCTCCATCACCTTCACCACCCCAGCGTGACAGCAACCAGGGCGGAGGGAGGGAAGGATGCATGGAGGTGTCATCCCTCATGGGTTGGACACGCTTCATCCGTCAGCATGTTGGACAGCTCAGCGCTCTTGGCCAACCTCAGGCACACTCCATCTGCCCCCAACATGGTGCCCATCAATCATCTCGCTTAGGCACACCCAGGAACATCGCAGGAGCTGCCTGAGAATGAAATGCAAGTCTCTCTCTCTCTCTCTCTCTCTCTCTCTCTCTCTCTCTCACCCCCTGCCCACCCTTTTCATCTAAGTGCATTGCGTTGATAAATTAGGAGCCACTAAGAAGGAGAAAGTGGGGGTGCGAGTCACAAGGGAGGTTTAAATAATCTACAGAGTACAACCGTGGATGGGGAGTAGGTACAGATGGACAAGAATTTTGTTTGGCTTGGTTTTTTATAAAACCTTACTGAAATTTGCAAATTTCTTCATAAATGGGACAGAAAGATTTGTTTATTTATGTATTTATTGGGGCGGGGGAAATGGAACATGGGAGCAACCAAAACTGACAGATCAGTCCATCCTGCCCCTGGGGTTTTGAGTGCTTTGCTCTTAACAGTCTGGCTTTGAATCCCTGTGTATTTGGCCATGTTTGTGGAGCTGGATTATTTGCCACCTCTTTCTCCTGACAGGCTCCTCATTTTTAACAGTTCCTTGGCTGGCAGGCACAACATTGTCCTCTTCATGCTGGGAATAGTGGCACCTATTGAATTTGTCCAGTGCAGATGGGTGAGAATTCCCGTTTTTGGAAAGAAATTTGCCAATGTCTTCATATTCAAGACAGAAAGAACTTAAGATTTTAAAAGAATGGGAGTACAGGAGAAAACAACACTGACAGATTCATCCATCCCCAGGAAGAGGGAAGCTATGAAACAGAGACTGTGCCCTGGTTCACATGTAATGCTAAACTATAGTTTAGTATTATATGCATAAGCCTCAGGGCTCATATGCTCCGCCTCCCCTTCTCCAGCACAGCTACAAGGAGATCAGAAGCTTGGTTTTCTGACTAACCATAGTTCCTTGTTATGTCCCTCCCCAGACAAACTACAGTTAGTCTTAATTTGGATTTAAGAAAACAAGCCAACTTCAAACCATGGTTTATGTTCCTGGCTTGTTTCCATAAGCTATAGTTCACACATTAAACTAGGGATGTACGAAAGTTCCGCCATGAATCTCGGGGAGGCCGAATGCCAGCGCATTCGGCCCCCCGAAATCAGTGGCGGAGCGGTCTGCCCCCCCGCCCCCCCCCCCGGGACGGGACTTACCTTGGGCAGATCTTCCTGGCGGCGGCGGCTCCAGCGGCGGTTCGGCAGCGGTGGCTGCGGCGGCCGGTCTTCCGACTGGCTGCCGCCACCGCCATTTCCAGTTAAAAAAAAACAAAAACAAAAAAAGTGATAGGCTACGTAAAGATTTACGTAGCCTATCACGGCTAGATTTTTAAAAAACACCATGATAGGCTACGTAAATGTTTACGTAGCCTATCACGGCTGATTTAAAAGAAAAAAATGCGCGTACGCAAATGGCGGCGCCCATGGGCCCATGGGCGCTGCCATTTGCGTATGTGTTTTTTTTTTTCTTTTAAATCAGCCGTGATAGGCTACGTAAACATTTACGTAGCCTATCACGGCTGACTGCAGGGACGCAAACAACGGCAGCTACAGCTGCCGCCATTTGCGTCCCTGCTAGCCAGCGGCCGGATGTCCGGCTGCTGGCGGAGCCAGCCGGCGGCTCCGCAGAATCCCTGCGGAGCGGAGCCGGCCGGCCAGAATTTCAGGGGGGAGGGACGGAGCGCCTCCCCCCCAGCCAGAATTTCAGGGGGAGGGACGGAGCGCCTCCCCCCTCCACGAATGTCACCCTTCGAAAAGGTAAGTGACTTTCGTACATCCCTACATTAAACACAGTTCTTGGTTTGGACAAAATGACTAACAATGATTACTTAAAATGGAAGTGAACGCTTGATTTACTTACAGACACACTGGAAGAGAACAGAGAGGGGAATGTACAAGCCTGAGTTTCACCCAGGCTCATTCCTATAGCGGTAAACTGTGGCTTAGTATAATATCAGGATACAGCCTATAATTGGTAGGAAAAAATGAGACACTAGGATGTCCAGAGCCATGTCCTTTTCTTACCCCATAAGGAATTTTCTTTCCCTACCCATTCTTCAGAAATAAATGAAATTAATTTTTTGCTGTCTGCTCTGAGGGAAATCCCAGATTTTTAAAAGGAGTAGGGTATTACAAAGATACACACATGGATATCTGTACCAAATGGATGGCCTCCAGCAGTTCTCTGATAAAAAATAGGTACATATGCTAAACAGAAGTCAGAAGGGCAGCTCCTCATAGTAGTCAGGGAATGAGCAAAAGGTGTGAGGAAATCAGTGAGGTAGTGGGCCGATGGCTGGGCCAAAATTTCCAAGAAGAGAATTTTCTGATACATTTTGGGGAAATCATCTTTCTTTGAGCTGTTCCTAAACTGTTGGAGAATTTCAGTCTTACCCTAGAGGATATTCAGCAAAATGGCCTTCTCAATTCCACCATCTGTACAGAAAAAAAAAACAGTGGAGAATTCCAAAGTGGCATTTGTGATCCCCCTCCTCCTCTCCATTTTATCCTCACAACAACCCTGTGAGGTAGGTTAGGCTGGGAGTCATTGACTAGCCTACAGTCACCCAGTGAGTTCCATGGCTGAGTAGGAAGTAGTACCCAGATCTCCCAAGCCCCAGTCCAACACTTGAACCACTATCAGTATTATTATAATATTGTTGAAAAAAGCAATGGACTCCTTCCAGTCCTTTCTTAGCCCATTGCTCTCTTCCTTCACCAGTATGAATGATATTGTTCCATTCAGTATTAACTCAGCCAACATTTCATAGAATAGTCTTTTCTTGTTTGAGCCTCTCTCCACACACAAACCGTTGGAGAATTCGTCCTTGCTCCAGATAATGTTCAATGAAATGTGTCCCCACCACCACCACCACCACCATTTTGTCACCCACAAATAGCATGGAGAATATTTTGAGAGGCCATTTTTGCTCAGCCTTAAGTGGAGCACAATCCACCCAGACTCTCCCCCAGGCAATTCAAATGGACAGAAGCTGCAGAATACAATTGGGGTTCATTAACAGCACTGCCATTGCTGCCTCACACAGAACTGTGCTACTGAATTCCAAGAATAACTGAGCTCTGGCAACACATCTGTAAATTCACCCATGGAGGAAGTGGTCCAAATAGGGCCAAAACTGACCAGAATCCAGTGGAGTTGTTAGCCACCCAGATGTTCAATTGTTTTACTGACATTGTAGCACTCTGCCTGAGATATTAAAAAGTAACACCAGGGTAATACTTTTATTAGGACTGACTAAAATGTCACCCAGTGGTGAGCTATGTGTGATGTTCCCTAGGATAATTCTAGGAAATGTGGGGAAAGAGGAGAAAAATATATCCCTGGGTATCTAGCAGTTCTTTTATATTTTCAAAGGGGGGTATGTTTGTAGAGTGGTAAACAGAAGCAGGAGAAAGAAATAGCCCTCTTTAATACAGCACAGTTTTCCCTGTCATAATACCACACTATGTTGTGGCTGTAAAAATTTAATGAGAAATATTCTTTATTTAACCAAAATATGTTCGTATTTAAATATACTCATAGCATTTCAAAATTCCAAGCTTGGTGAAGAGGACCCTTATGTGGAGGTAGAGCTATCTCACTTGAAGATATCTGCCCAGTCCAAAGGAGATCAGAGCGTGGGAGCAGGTTCAAATGCATGTCCCAGTGAAAGTAATGCAGATAGGTAACATTTGCATTCCCAATCCTGGCATGGAAACATCTTCTCTGGAACAGAGCAGTCATATTTAGCTACTCTTCCCCATCCAAACTTGAGGATTGCTGTGCTTGTACATAAAAAAAAACTACACATCGTGTTAGAATCATAGGATCACAGAATAGTAGGGCTGGAAGGAGCCTACAAGGCCATCGAGTCCAACCCCCTGCTCAGTGCAGGAATCCAAGTCAGAGCATCCCTGACAGATGGCTGTCCAGCCTCGTCTTGAAGGCCTCCAGTGTGGGAGAGCCTGCCACCTCCCTAGGTAATTACTACATGTTACTGCCCAGAGAGCTTCAGCTATTGGGCGATATAGAAATGTAATTAATAAATAAATTTCATAGCATGTAGCTGAGCCTTTTCTTTACTCTAGAGTAGGTGCTTGCAGCCCTGATTCAGAACAGGTCCACTGCACATTAGGAGGGGAGGCATATTTAGCCTTGAGAAGAGCACTGGGCATGTTTAGCCTTGGGAAGAGCAGACTGAGGGGAGATATGATAGCACTCTTCAAATACTTGAAAGGTTGTCACAGAGAAGAAGGCCAGGATCTCTTCTTGATCATCCCAGAGTGCAGGACACGGAATAATGGGCTTGAGTTACCTGGCAGGGGAGACACCATGATCATGAAGGTGGTTTTCCCAGGGCGAGGCTCATCCATTGCACTCCGGGTGTGCTGACTTCTGTGATTTCCCCACTGGGAAACCCGACTGCATGGGCTCAAGTTACAGGAAGCCAGATTCCAGCTGAACATCAGGAAAAACTTCCTGACTGTTAGAGCAATTCAGCAATGGAACCCATTACCTAGGGAGGTGGTGGGCTCTCCCACATCTGTCAGGGATGCTCTGACTTGGATTCCTGCACTGAGCAGGGGGTTGGACTCAATGGTCTTATAGGCCCCTTCCAACCCTACTATTCTATGATTCTATGAGGATTCAATGTGTTTGCTCCCCCAAATTCCCTGCCTCTGGAAGTCAGGCAGGCATCAACACTGTTGTTTCTAGTGCCTCCTGAAAACAGCACTGTTCAAGGAGGCATTCCTTATCAGACCAGCCACAATTTCTATTGGCATTCTGCTTTGTTTTTTAAGCTTAATTGCAATATAGTGTTTTAATCTTTTTATTCTTTTACTATTTTACCTTTATGTTCACTGTTCCAAAATCTGTTTTAGATACAGAGTGGTATACAAATATCATCATCACCATCATCCCCACCATGCAGGGGTTTAAAAGAAGAAAAAGAAGAGTCTCCATTGTCATCAGCAATATGACTTCCATTCTGTTAGGTGATTGCTTTTCAAAACAGGAGGGAGGGATAGTAGCAGTAACTAGGGTGGCCACATTTGCACCACCAAAGAAGAGGAAATTCATCACAGAAAAATGGGACAGACTTCCATAAAATTTGCATAGGGTAATTGATATGTATAAATGCAAATGTAGAAGTCTCTCTTATAATTTAAACAGAAATGCCATGTATCTCACCATAGTGGAGAAGACGAACCAGGTGACTTGCATGCCTGTTGTTCAGTCTGCTGTCCAGGTGCTGTAAATGGTTGATGGGCAACTTCAAGGCCTCTGTTCTTCTCTCTTCTTGGGGTTCTTTCTCCTTACGCTAGACTTGGACTGGACAACCCTTCAAACAGAGGACACCTCCAAATGAAGGACTGTCCTCCCTCAGCCCTTCAAATAGAGGAAAAAAGGAAAGGAAAGGTTCCTCCTGTGCAAGCACCGGGTCATTACTGACCCCTACAAGGACGCCACTTGCACTGGCGTTTTCATGGCAGACTGTAGCAGGGTGGTTTGCCATTACCTTCCCCAGTTATGACTACCTTTACCCCAGCAAGCTGGGTACTCATTTTACTGACCTCAGAAGGATGGAAGGCTGAGTCGACCTGAGCCAGCTACCCGAGACCTGGCTTCCGCTGAGATCGAACTCAGGTTGTGGGGAGAGTTTCAGTTACAATACTGCCACCTACCACTCTGCGCCACACAAGGCTCTTTCAAATAGAGGATGCCTTCCAATACAGGACTGTCCTCAGCCCTTCAAATAGAGGAAGTCTTTGAATACAGCACTGTCCTCCCTCAGCCCTTCAAATAGAGGATGCCTTCGAATACAGCACTGACCTCCCTCAGCCCTTCAAGTAGAGGTTGCCTTCAAATACAGCACTGTCCTCCCTCAGCCCTTCAAATAGAGGACGCCTTCCAATACAGGACTGTCCTCAGCCCTTCAAATAGAGGATGCCTTCGAATACAGCACTGTCCTCCCTCAGCCCTTCAAGTAGAGGTTGCCTTCGAATACAGGACTGCCCTCCCTCAGTCCTTCAAACAGAGGATGCCTTCGAATACAGGACTGTCTTCCCTCAGCCCTTCAAATAGAGGATGCCTTCTAATAGAGGACTGTCCTCCCCAGCCCTTCAAAGAGAGGGCCGTCCTCCATAAAGTAGCACACATGGCCACCTGAGCTGGCCAATTTGTTTCCCATTTATTTAGTTAGTTCCATTAATTTATTTTCCTCACCTGTGTCTTTCGTCAGCTGTATCCCAATCAGGAAAACCACAGAAGCAGCCATCTCTTATGAGGAGAATCCAAAACACACAAGAGCAGCCTCCAAGAAAGAAGGCTCCCCAGGGAACCCGAAATTTGGCCTTGCCGGCTGACTTGCCTACCTCAGCAACTCCATTCGCCTTGGCCATTTCCTACTTTCCTTTGAGCTTTGCCAGCAATTCTGATTTTGTCTGGACAGCCCAGCAATGTTCCTCAATAAAACACATACATACACAGTCAAATGTCCTGAATTTTCAAGGCTGATACAGGGGTGGGGGAAAGGGTATTTTCAGTAGCCACCAGTCTCTTTAGATTAGAAACACAATAGGCTTTGGCACTGGTGGAGAGCTGTTGACTCCTACCTCGAAATCAGTGGCAGCGGCACTTCAGCGAGGAGGTCAACAGGTGCAGTTTGTCTCTTCATGACAGCACCATGATGAGAAAAGCTACAGTGGTCAAATGTTTCCCCATCATTTTATTTTATTTCTTTACTTAACCCTGTAGCTCCATCCATTCTGAAAGCCATCAGTTAAAAAAAGAAAAAGAAATATACAATATCCAGATGAAATGAAAACCAGCTGTTTAAGGCCCAGCGAACCTCTGTCAGGAAAGGAGTTATTAGTCTTGCATGTTGTATGTGTGTCCCCAACTCATTACTAGCCCTGATGTCCTACATTACTAGCCCTAAAAATGTGAGGTGCCTTGAGGAGGGCAGGAGCCATTTTGTCAAACTGGCAACAGGATCGGGTTGTTATTACTGAAACCTGAGGTGAACCTCTGCTTTTGCCTGGCTGTAAAACTGATGTTAGAGATCTGTATTTATATCCTTCCTTTCCTCTAATGACCCCCTCACAACCACCCTGTAAGGTACAAGGCTGGCCCTACCATTAGGCACAGTGAAATGGCTGCCTCAGGCAGCAGATGTCGGGGCGGAGGGAGGCGTTCTGTTTGAGGGTAGAGCTGCATAGGCCATCTAGCCTGCTACTTTGCCTGCTATTCTTAGGAGGACATTTTTCCATCTGTAGTGTCAAAATAAGATTTAGCTGCCAGTCTGATCAGTGCCTGGACATGAAAAGGGGAGGTGCCATCTTGTCTTTTGCCCAGAAAGCAAAATGTCTTGGTCATGCCCTGGTGGGGTAGGTTAGGCTGTGAGAATAGTGACTTGCCCAAGGTTATTCAGAGAGCTTCATCACTGAGTCAGCATTTGAACCTGGGTCACCTCAAGTCTAGACTGATGCTCTCTAACTACTGTTCCACATGGCTTCTCACACTGAATCTCTGCTTGAGAGGAAGACTTTTATGAAACCCGGTGTGATGCTCTGGCTAGAGAGATTTATTATTTTATTTATTATTTAAAATATTTCTTGGCCACCTTTCAGGGCAGGAGCCCTCCCAAGGCAGTGTACAACAAGAAAACACATAATAAAAACTGATGCGGAATTAAAAATGGTAAAAACACAATATAAGCAGTTGTTGTTGTTGTTGCTCAGTCGTGTCCGACTCTTCGTGACCCCATGGACCACAGCACGCCAGGCCTTCCTGTCCTGCGCTGTCTCCCAGAGCGTGCTCAAGTCCATATTCATTGCATCGGTGATGCTATCTAGCCATCTCATCCTCTGCCGTCCCCTTCTCCTTTTGCCTTCAGTCTTTCCCAGCATCAGGGTCTTTTCCAGAGAGTTTTCTCTTCGCACTAGGTGGCCAAAATATTGGAGCTTCAGCTTCAGTATCTGTCCTTCCAATGAGCACTCAGGGTTGATTTCCTTTAGGATGGACTGATTTGACCTCCTTGCAGTCCAGGGGACTCGTAAGAGTCTTCTCCAGCACACACAATATAAGCAGTAAAAACACAATAAAAACAGCAACAGCAGCAAACATTCTAAAACACACACACACACACACACACACATCAAACACCAGCATAAAATAAAACTTACAACTTCAGCCACAACCCAGTGTGAGAATTAATCAGGGGAAGGCCAGAGTAAAGTAGTACGTTTTCAAGGCCTTCTTAAAAGCCTGCAATTGTCAGGAGCGCCCTAGCTGCCTCTTGCAGTCCCTTCCAATAGCCAGCTCAGGACACAGATGATGAGGATTCTTTCCAAGGCTTTATTCCTTTATTACTTAATGACTTTTACAGATACCAATCACTAGCGAAGGAACAGCATTGGGGAAAGATAGCCGAATAGCCTAAGCTCCAGGTAAGGCAGTTGGTCCCCATTTGAAGGGGAACCACGGGAGGACTCTGAACTTATGGGCTATGGAGAGGTCCTCCCTCTTTCCCTTGGGTCCTCAGGGCGCGACCGTTGTTTGAGCGCCAAACGAGCGCAACACCTCCTTTCGGCGCCCTCCATCTCTCGTTGCTCCCCACGTCTGCACCAAGCATCCAGCAAGCCCCCCTCCAGCACTCTCTCACTGCCAGGGTCACTATCTATCCCAGGAATGTGGGCAGGAGGAATCTGTGCCAGCTGCTGTGCTTGTGAGAGATGAGCGAGCTCCTCTCCCACAGATTGCTGTTCTTCCTCAGAATCAGAACTGCTCTGGGGCTCTATGGCCTCAGTTTCCACCCTGACAGCAATGCTGAGACCTTGCCTGGACCCCCGAAGGCAACTTATTCCAGTGGTGTGAGGCCACTGCAGAAAAGGCCCTCTCTTGTATGGTCACTTACCTAACTGCTCTCACAGGTAGGCAAATGAGAAAGGCCTCTCTTGTTGTTCTTAAAGTGCAGGCAGGCAGATAGAGGTGAATGCGGTCATTCAAGTAATTTGGTCCCAAACCATTTAAGGCTTTAAAGCTCAAAACAAGCCCTTTAAATTGGGCTTGGAAGCACACTGGTAAGCAGTGCAGCAGGTATGGTATAGGCATTATATGGTCGAATCGTCTCGCCCGCACCTGTAGTCAGGTGGCTACATTCTGCACTAGCCAAAGTTTGTGGACCATCTTCAAAGGCAGCCCCATATACAGCACATTACAGCAGTCCAGCCTGAATGTCACTTATGCATGGACAACTGAGGCAAGGTCAGTTGTGGGGGGAACCCAAGTTCAGATCCCCCATTTGGACCGACCCTCATGCAGTGAGAGAGATCTGTGACTGGATCAAACGCATTGCCCCGTACCTCAAAGCTGCCAGCTTATGTTTTAGGTGGAAATACAGGAGTCTGTCTTCCTTCCACTGAGGGGCTAAAACCAGACTCGTGGGAGACAATTTAGGTATGGAAAATGGTCCAGGGGGTGGGTTAAATAATACCTCCCGCAAGAGTGCCTGTAAACAGGGAAAGAGAAAATGCATCACCCAAAAAGCGAGCAAAAGAGTACAGCAATTTGCATAAAATCTGCCTTTGCTAATGTGTATATATATATATATATATATATATATATAAGCAAATTTAGAAATAATTATTATATTTTAAATAGAAATACAGTACATCTCACTATAGTGGGCAAGACTGACCAGGTGACCTGTGTGCCCACCTGTTCAGTCTGATGTTCAGGTGCTCACTGTGGATGGGCAACAGTTCTTATGAAACCGACATTGGACAGGGCAGCTCTTCAAACAGAGGATGAGTTCTTCGGCAGCCCTTCAGAGAGAGGAGTGTCCTCTGTAAAAGATGGCCACCCTAGCTTACCATAATGTATAGTGTGGCCCTGACTCTGTAGCAACTTCCCCCAGAACTTCCAAGTGCTTGGAGAACTGGGGAGCACAAAATAGGAAGGGTGATACCTTCCTATTAATAGTATCCTGACAGCATTTCACTGTCTCGATAAAAACGTAAGAAGAGCTATGCTGAATCAGACTAAAGGCCTCTCTACTCCAGCATTTTGTTCACACTAGTGATGTTGCGAGCACCTGATATGGGGGTAGAGTCTGACAGACTTCCCCTGCTGGCCCCCGGACTCCCGTTCATGGACTGCACGGCTCTTACCGGACCTGTTCACCAAGCACTGCGCAGTCGGCTGCCCGCTTCTTCCCCAAGCTGCCATTGTTGCACAAAATGGCGACTTGGGTCTTTCTGGAAAACTGATGTTGCATAGACTGTGGCCATGCAGGGGCTCGGGCGATGCGACAAGCAGGTCCTGGTGGCTTGTCAAGCAACCAGCATTCCTGGACGGAGGTGAGTCCATCCATCCCTAGTTTACACAGTGAGAACTGTCATAGAATCATAGAATAGTACAGTTGGAAGGGGCCTACAAGGCCATTGAGTCCAACCCCCTGCTCAATGCAGGAATCCAAGTCAGAGCATCCCTGACAGGTGGCTGTCCAGCCTCGTCTTGAACGCCTCCAGTGTGGGAGAGCCCACCACCTCCCTAGGTAATGGGTTCCATTGTCGTATCGCTCTGACAGTCAGGAAGTTTTTCCTGATGTTCAGCCGGAATCTGGCTTCCTGTCACTTGACCCCATGATTCCGTGTCCTGCACTCTGGGATGATGGAGAAGAGATCCTGGCCTTCCTCTCTGTGACAACCTTTCAAGTACTTGAGGAGCGCTATCATATCTCCCCTCGGTCGCTTTACAAGCTGATGCCCGAGCTTGCGCTTCTTCTTTTCCTCCTCCCTCCCCATCCTTTTTTTTTCTTGTGTACCTTTTAGATGCTAATCTGAGGGCAGGGACTGCCCTACTACTTATATTTGCAAGTTGCCTTTTTAAGTAAAGAGTGGGGCAAAAATTCCCGAAATAAAAGAAAAAATGTAAGAACTAGGCCCAGAGAAATGAAGTTTGGGGACCCCTTCTTGCTGCATTTTGTTGATCTGATAGATGATTCCTTCCTTTCCCCCATTATTAGCAGATATCGCACTTTCATAAAGCACACTAGCAACCCACCCCCCAGCAACTGTGAGGTCAGCTAAGCCCAGAGGAAGCAGGGAATGGGGGGGGGGGGGCTGCCAGATGACGTCAGCATCCCTGCTAATAAAAATGTGAGGACAGGCTCTGCTACATCTCCGTGCATGTTGCCCTGCTGTCAGCCTGGAGATCCCAGCGTGCGTCAAGGCACCACAGGCCTGTGTTCTAGCATCACATTGCACCTCTTTCTTTGGGTTTTGGCATCGCAGAGAGACTGCCAGGTAACAAAATGCAGAACATGCCGAGAAAAGCTGAGGCAGGTGGATCCCCTGTGGTGAGCGCTCAGCCAGGGTGCAACGTTCAGACAGTCCTGAGTTACCGGAGCCTGCTGGGGTAATAATAAACAGGTGAGACAGCCCATGATAAGTCCCCAGGAATGCAGGCTCAGCAGCTGTGGGCAGCCAGCCCGTTCAGAACTTGGATGGGACAATTAGGTAAATAAAAAAGGGCTAGAGCACCGGATCAAAGTTGGAGAGAGCCGGTTTTATTTATTTGGAAAAGTCGGATTATATTGGCAGATGTGTATTTTCTTTTTCTTTCTTTTTTCTTTCTTTTTTCTTCTTTTTTAAAAAAAGTCTTTCAAAAACATTGGCCCTGATTTGAGGTTTCCTGACAGGCGTGTCATTTTTAAGGGCTTCTTATGGGAAAGGAAAAGGGTGTAGGGAAGGATATTTTGGAGCGGCTGGGAGGGAGAGGCCCACATCCACTTGAGGTTCCCTGACGTGGAGATTTTAAACAGGGCTCTGCAATTCGGTAGAACTGAACCTGCTGTTTGTGACAAAGTTCCTAGCCATCAAAGCGTAGCTTGTTCAAACGTTTGGACTTGACCTTTCCAAGGTCAAGTCCAAAGGGATAACTTCATAAGGGCATGGGTCAGCAATGTCGAGGTACATCCAGGATTTGGTATATGCTTCGGTAAAAAATCCAGATTTTTCACTAGGCCGAAATTTTATTTCATTTCATTTCTTACATTTCTATACTGCCAAGCAGCCAAACCAGTCTGGGCAGTTCACAAAACCATTTAGGGCGCTATGTGATCCACTCTTGATGCTCGTAAGTCTCCAAACTCGGCGGCCTATGAGCATCCAGTGCAGAGTGAGAGGTGAGGCAGAGGTGATCCTTGCTTCCAGTGCACCTCCCACTCTGCATTCCAGCTAGATGGGCTTTTTCGAGGCATCATGGAGCGGGAGGGAAGGCGGTGGGATACCACGTAAGGCGGCCTCTCCAGCCCCCTCCCCTCCCCACCTATGGGAATGCCCTCTTGACTTCCTCTCTGAAGAGCTTCAGCTATTGGGCAGTATAGAAATGTAATAAATAAATAAATAAATAAATAAAATAAGTTGCTTTTGCGACCTCAGAGAGGCCACCAATGCAGTTCTCTCCATGCCGGCTGCAAGGGGAAGGAGGCAGGGAGCTTGGATTTCTGGGTTCGAGGTCGAAGTGCTGTCTCCAAGCTTAGATGCAGGAATCCAAAATATTCTGTGGCCCCTCAGACTCTTTCTAGGGGGCCATAGGATTGCTCCCTCCAACCCTGAAATACAACATAACCAAACATAATAGAAAGAAATGAAAAGTTTAAAACAGAATAAAACCCGAGTAAAAGCCAGCAGCATAGTAAAGATCTAAAAATACAATAATACATTTAAAAACAAACCTGAAGCCTGGGGGGGGGGAGGGTCTTCACCTGGCCCCCAAAAGACCAGTTGAGCCTCTCTGGGCATTCCACAACCGGGATGCCACCTGAAAAGGACCTTCCCTTGGTACCCACCTGCACCACCTCATTTGATGGGGCAGCAGGAGGAGAGCCTCTGACAGTGATCTTAGGATCTGGGAAAGTATATATGGGAGGAAGCAATGCTTCAGGTATGCATGCAGATGGATCGAAGTGGCATGTCTGCTTATTTCCCACAATTTCCTTTTGCTAAGGGGAAAGTCAAAGCCCTCTGTAGAGCACTGAAGCACCTCCATCTAACAACCGGAAGCCACGCTCAAGCTTTTGTGCTTTCTGCAGACATGCACTGCCCACATATTTCTATTTATTAGTCATAGGGAGTAGAATATTTATTTTTGTGTTTAGAATAAAAGTGGAGTGTGTCAGTATACTGTTTTATAAGGTTACATGATTGCAGACTGGCAGAACAAACATAGTCCCATGAACAACCTTCTTCTATGTGATGAAGCCAAATAACACATATAGACTCCTATTTCCTACCTCCAATATCGCATTATTATTGTTCTGTTGGTGGATGGTTACAGTGCAATGCCAGCATTTCTATCCTGTACCCTTCCTCTCAGCATTTGGCACAGTTTATCTTTTTTTTCATTCAGAAGTTATAGAACAGGAAAGAACCTGAGAAGGAATCAGGCTCAGCCATTGTAATCGGTTGACTTGCCCTTGCATTGATCCTCCAAACAACAATTTGCATGAGTGCAGCAACACATTTTCAATTGCTGCACCCTGGAAATTTTCACACATTTTTTTCAGATGGTGCTGGGGAAGTAATGGCTGCCTCTGTAGACTTGTCGGGTAAGACGTCATCTCCTCCATGTGGCTCAATTCCCTAGGGCCATTAGAGCTGCTGCTCTACAAATACCTACACTGGCTCTAAGTCGGCTTTGTTTCTGCTTGAACCTGCCGATTCTTGTCCTTCTCCCAATGACCTTGGGAGAAGGACCTGGAGAGCTGCTCTCTTTCTTCTTTATGGAAAATCCTGGCACTTGAAAACACCATCATGTCTCTCCTTAAACTTTTCTCTAAGCCAGGGATGGCCAACTGGTTGCCCATGGTCAACATCAGGCTTGCGATAGGATTTTGAGCAGTTAACACAATTCCTTACCTTACTGGGGTTTGACTCACACTGCATTTGACAAACATTGAGTATCGTGCAGGTTGGAATGTAGTTATCTTTCTGTTTCACACTTCTCCAAATTTTGCAATATAGTTCTCACCTCAAAAAACATACCAAAATGTATATAAAAAAGGCATATTTAAGTTAAAATGTTTACAAAAAATGATATTTTAGGATAGAATGCATACAAACAGCTGTGTTTTAGGTAGGGATGTCGCAGGAATCCAAAAGGGGATGGAGTCCAGTGGACTGCCCCACCCCCTGCTCAGCCTCCCAGGCCCAGTCTGCGGACTGCCGCACTTACTGGACCCTTTTTGCCAAGCTGCCACAGAGTCTACAAATGCCCAGCAGCCTCCCATTTCCTCAGCGAGCTGCCATTTTGCAAAAAGTGGAGGCTCAGGGGGTTTTTTTAGATGTAATGTTACATAAATGGTGTCCGTAAAGGGGCCTTTGTTTATTTATTTACTTATTAATTGTCACATTTATATCCCACCCACCCACCTCTCGCAAGGAACTCAAGGCTGCTTACGTTCTCCTCCTCCTCCCCATTTTTATCCTCACAGCAACCCTGTAAGGTAGGTTAGGCTGAGATTCAGTCACTCAGCGAGCTTCACAGAAAAATGGGGCCTAGAATCTGGATATCTCGAGTCACAGTCCAACACTCTAACCACTACACCACACTGGCTGCCGTGCATTAGTGTGCATGCAAGACTAAAATACGCAGCCCATTTCCTGACACTGTGGCTGAGTGGAGTGGGAAAGCTGGCAGGATGGCAGAAAATCTGCCTGAGAGCTTAGCTGCATTCGGATCCACGTTCGGATCTGGGAGGTGTGAAATGGATGAATTCCACTCAAAAACGAACTGGAACCAATTTCTCAGACATTCTGGGCTTCACATTGGCCAATGGCACACCTCAGAAGGGTACGTTATGAGCAGGGCTGGAGAAGGCAAATACAAAAGACCACCAGCCCCCAAAAGCGGGGAAGGACTATGTTCTTTCAGGACAGGAAATGGTTCAGCTTGGCCAGCCCATGGCCCACCTTCTAAGTAAACAAACTCTGGGCAGCAACGGTGCACTCTCCGGCAGAAAGAAAGGCAAGCAGGCAGGCAGGAAGCGTGCTCCGGCAGCCAGGAATGTTAGCTATGTCCCAGCTCTTAGGCAGGTGTGCAGCGAGGTCAACTTACTGAACACACCATCAGGCTGTGCTCGAATTGTGTATGTGTGTGTAGGATGAAGAGAACATAGGAGGCGACCTTTTCTCTAGCTCTTCTCAAGCACCTCCAGGAGCAAGAAAATGAACGTTTTTGAAACGGGCTTTCCTCTTTCTCTCCCGTGCGTCATACTGACCTCCTCCCCAGCAACATTGGCCAGGTGAAAATAGGTACCCTTGATATAAGAAAGTATCTCCTTATGGTGGGGTGAGGAGCTAGTATCGACCCTTCCCCCCAAAAAAAAAACCCACCTCTGTGGAGTCTCACAACAAATAGGACCTTCTAAAGGAGGAGTGGGGAATGTGTGGCCCTCCAGATGTTGGCAGAGCACGACTCCCATGAGCCCTACCCGACATAGAATCATAGAACAGTAGAGTTGAAAGGGGCCTACAAGACCATCAAGTCCAACCCCCTGCTTAGTGCAGGAATCCAAGTCAGGGTATCCCCGATAGATGGCTGTCCAGCCACATCTTGAACGCCTCCAGTGTGGGAGAGCCCACCACCTCCCTAGGTAATTGATTCCATTGTCGTATTGCTCTAACAGTCAGGATGGTTTTCCTGATGTTCAGCTGGAATCTGGCTTCTTGTCACTTGAGTCCATTATTCCATTATTCCGACATAGCCAAGACTGAGAGATGCTCGGAGATGCTGTCCAACAACATCTGGAGGGCTACACGTTTCACAGCCCTCTTCCAAAGATTATTCTAGATCTTGGCTCCAAAACAGCATCTCTCTGGGCAGATCTATATGATAGAGGAGACAGACTATGCTTCCTAAATATATATCTACCAGAAAATGTGAATACAGGGGTGCAGGGGGAAGGTTTTCAGGGGAGGATCAGCTAGCAAAAGGATGTGTCTAACCTTTCCTGCACTTGCCATTTCTCCCCTGTACATCTCTCCCTCAGATAGTATCTGACCTTCTTCCAGTGTCAGAGCCTAACTAGAGGAAAAACAGTGTGTGTGACTGGGGGGTTGGGGGGAGAAAGAACCATGTATGTAGATGGGGGAGGGGTCTCAGTCTTGATGAATCCTGGCCCTCAAGGTAATTTCCAAGGGATTATGTGCCATGCAATAAAAATCTTTGCTCTTACTGTCTGATTTCTCCCCTTAGACAGTGCTGTAGAAGGTACTTGAACTGTCCCACATAACTGGTTTATGCTGATCTGTTCCACCATAAACCAGTATGGTCTGATCCAGCATGGCTCTTCTTATGTTCTTATGCTATAGTACCAGGATGGGTAGAAGGTATGGATGGAAGAACCAGCAATCTTCAAGCTCACCTACATTCTCACAAATCATTTCAAAGCTCATTTCAGCTCACTCCCATTTTCATTTTTTACTTGCTTTCTGGCTCATTCGAACAGGAAAAATATGCTCTTCAAAAGGGAAAAATGCACATTTCTGTGTGCATTTTTTTACAAGTCCATGCTTTCCTCCCATTGACTAAAGTGTGGAAATGCATATTTTGGGGGAAATGTGCATTTCAAAGTGCGCTTTTTATTTAAATGAATTTTTCAAAACCAATCGCAAATTTGGGATTCTGCAAACATTTCTCAAAAAAAGCCTGCTCCTGTTCACATTCTGGCAACATGTTGCAAGCGGGACATTTTCACATGATTTGCCAAGAGAAATTGAATTCTCGTACATCCCAGTAGAAGGTAGATCTGGATCTACCGGTAGATCTCTGGGTGATTTGCAGTAAATCTGCAAGGATTTCTGACTTCCAGTGTTTATAATAATAGCAGCGACAAATTACTTTCTTTACCCCCACACACATACCCTGCTACTCCAAATTATGTTGTTGAATGAAGACAGATTAGGAGCAACCAGGGGTGGATTTTCATCCACTTCTCTCACAAGGAGATCCGGGTTCTAGCCCAGTGGAGGCTGATAGCTCCTATGTCAGTGGGACAGTGAATCCGCTGTGCGTTTCAGTCAGAACCAGTCACAACCCTAAAGGAGCTATCCAAGGTGCTGTACCAGTTTTAGGGATAGGGTTCAGCACCTTGAATAGCTCCTTTAGGGCTCCTACTGGTTCTGAGTGAAACCCAGAGTAGATTCACTGCCCCACTGACATAGGAGCCACCAGCCTCCACTGTTCTAGTTTGCACTCAGCCATGAAGCTCACTGGGTGACTTTGGGCCAGTCACTGACTCTAGCCTACCTGGCAGGGTTGTTATGAGGATAAAATGGAGAGAAGGGGGGCCATGTAAGCCATCTTGAGTTCATTGCCACAAGGGAAAAAGGCAGGGGGGAAGAGGAGGAGGGGGGAGAGAAGAAGTTATAGTCACACCCATCCTTAAAAAAACAAGAGTTCAAAGCACATGCACAACACTGTGGGTAGGGATGTGCGAATCAGCAAAAAAAAGCTTGCTGAAGTTCTCCAAATTCCATCTTGAAGCCAGTAGTGTAGTGGCAAATCCAGAAGTGTGGGGCCCCTTCATGACAGTCATAGCCACGCCTCTTCACAGCCATGCCTCCTTCTAAGTTTGTACAACCTTGTAAGATATACAGCCTTCAACTGGGATCCAAAAACAGTGCAGCTGAGAGTAAGGCAGTGGTACTTCAGTTGGCCATCTGAGAAAAAATGCAGGGGTGTTAAAATCTTTTTCACCCACTCGCTCAAACACAAACATTTTAGGTTTTCAAAATACGATCTTCTATGGAAGCTTCACCCTCTCAACTCAGTCCTCGTGGACAGATCCCTTCTCATTTAAACAGCCCCTTTGCACACTCCCTTAGTGCCCCAACATTACCCATTAGCCTTCCCTAAGCTCCTTCATTGTATCTCCCCCTTCCCCCTCCAACAGAAACACTCAGCTGGATTGAACTACACACACACACACAGAGAGAGAGAGAGAGAGAGTGGTGTAGTGGTAAATTTGGAAATGCAGCAGCTCATTGTGACAGTCTCCAAGGGCAGTTCAAAAATTTCAGGCAGCCGCGTCAATCCATATCAACAAACCAGTTCTAGTTTTCATCTCCCCCAGGAGCACGTCTTTGGTAAAGCGAAGAGGTCTGAATTGCCCATTCCAGACCAAGCCATCCCAAAGACTTTGCATTCCAACTGGAACAATATATTGTTGCCTGGAAAATTCATTCCCCCCCACAGCTACAGTGAGGATCGCAGCTAAGCTCAAAGGGAACAGGGAATACTGAGGGGGGTGGCAGATGACATCAGAGTCCCTCCCTGCTAATGAAAAAGTGCCCGGGCTGCGTCCCTGCGAGCCCTGCCTCCACTGCACCACTGCTTGAAGCTCTTTCCAACTTGAGTCTGTACCAGATTGCAAGCTTGGTATTTTTCTTTTCACATGAAAGTCCACCAATATTTTCATGCACATTTTTCCAAATATACACATCACTAGTGTGCGTCTTTGATATGTACACATCTTTCTCCCATTGATTAAGGAGTCTTTGTATGCATGTTTTAAAAGTATGCATTTTTTGTGTGCATTTTTCAAATGTGCGGGTGCTGTTGAATGCCATTTTTTTGGTCCACAAATCACACTGCAAGCTCACAAATGTGCGGACTTCAATCACTGATTGTGTCCGAGTCCATGTTCAGACAGGAAAGTGCAAACCAGGTCAGTCCTGATCAAAACTGAACTGAAACTAATTTCTTACACGTCCCTAACTGTAGATCTGTTTTTTATGTCTGTAAGCACTCTTAATGGGTGATCAGATGTAAGCCAGCCCCCCTTTGCTTCCTGAAGGAAGGAGCATACTTGCTCCCATCAGTTAATGTTGGTAGTGAGAGCTGGAGGACAGTCAAAGTGCTGCTGCTGCTGCACATGTTATTTTAAAAAATCATTCAATACACGCACACACGCACACACGCACACATGCACAGAGTCTGAAATGGTATAGCCAGGGATGTATGGAATGTGTAAAATCCACTCCATCTGTGTTTCATGGATTGCCAGGCACCTTTTGTTCCACTGTCCGCTCATGGACAGATGTGAATATCTTTTTTTGTCAAGTGGAAAAATACCAAATAAGAGTAAGCAAATAAGTAAGCGATTTCATAAGAATTTACATCCTTTACCTTAGTACGTAACATTGAGCATATTGTCCCCCATTCCATTCAACTTTTCCTCAGCAGAAACTTGCATATTTTCCTACAAATAAATAAGCGTACATTTCAGGACAGTTCAAAAATCATCCGAAAGTCCACGGACTCCACGCGGCCCGAGGGGGTGCTCCAGATCGGATTCCACAGGTTGGATTCTTGGAAATGCGCCTGATCTCATCTGATCTCAGAAGCTAAACAGGGTCAGCCCTGGTTAGTACCTGGATGGGAGACTGCCTGGGAATCAGGCTTCCTGCAGTGAGCAGGGGGTTGGACTCAGTGGTCTTGTAGGCCCCTGCCAACCCTATGATTATATGATCCTATGAAATCTGAGCTCCTTTTAGTCCATCTTTAATTTCTCCAGCATCCCTAGGCATAGCCAAACAGAAGCTGCATCATGTGACACTTCTGATCATGTATTCCAGGTCTAAATCTGACTAGCTGGTCTCTTTTGCATGATGCATCCATCCACTCCCCTAGAGGTCAAAGGAGATTCGACTGGCACCAACTTTCTTTTCTTTTTGGCACCAAGTTAAAATGATTCTTTTTCCCTAGGCATTTTAACATTTCATATTTCAGAATTTCTTTTTTAAAAAAGTTACTTAAAACTGATTGTTGTGTGGTTTGGCTGGTTGAAGCGCTATTGTGGTTTAATTTGCTTTTTAGTAGGTTATCATATGGTTTTTATATTGGAGTTGTTGCCTGCTTTTGATACTGGGTACACCACCATGGAATCCTGTGCATGAAGATCAGCTTATACATTTTCAAAACAAACAATTAACAAATAATAAATCATGATGGCCCAGTTTGCACATAACAACAACCCATGGTCGTTTAAACCATGTCAGGGCTGAGCTGCTCCCATGTTTGTGTTAACTCTGAGTTGTTTAACCTCTAAACAACCCAGAATTTATGGGTTCAGATCTCATGATAACAACCCAGGAATGGGGCATTCCTGGATTGTTAATTGAAAGCAGAAGCAACAAGTACCCAGGAAGCAGCATGCTTGCTTGCTTCTGTTAGATATCGGCAATTCCTGGGTTAAACAGCCCAGGAATTGCCATTATGTGTGAACTAGGTCAATGTGTCAGGTTCAGCAGGTCCTACTGCACATTTCCTACCTGAATCCTTTCCAAGCAGAAAAGCAGATGGAAATGGCAGCGTTGAAAAGGAAAAGCATCAATCATATAGGGTGCATTTGTCAGGCATTTTTTTCCCTCGAGCTCTCAGTTCTTTATTCCTAATGAATAAAGATAGGAAGTGTTCCTTGTGGGGAGGGGAACACCTTTGTATTTTGAAATGCTCCCTGTATGGCCTATGGATGCTGGAGAATTTCATTTGGTCCACATTTTTAAGTGAACCAACCTAATTTGTGATGCAGTTCTCAGCTCAAACATTGTGTATGTTGAAGAAAAATACATGCAAAAATGTGCATATAAAGAAAAGATGTATGAAAATGCGTATGTTAGGTAAAGTTGCATACAAAAATATGTGCAAATTTTCATGTGTTTTTTTAAAAAAATAAACAAAATTATGGAGAAAATTGAATCCGTGTGAAACTGACAATTGAATCCATGTGAAACTGACACAGTCTTAGAAGAGCCTTGCTGGTTCAGACCAGGGTCTGTCTAGTCCAACATTCTGTTCACAGAGTGGCCAACCAGCTGTCTGTCAGAAACCCGCAGGTAGGTTTCCTGATCAGTGTCAACCTCTCTGTGTTTTGGAATGAGATATCTAGCAGGCCTTGCAGACTATGCCCCCCTTGCAGGTGAAGGTCGCAGCTGAGGGGATGCGGCCGACGTGGATCACAGGGAGGAGAAAGTTGCCTTTCACACCTGGATCCCCTCCTCCTGGACCAGATGTCAGGAGCTGAGGGGGTTCGGGCCAGCAGTATTCCATTCTGTGTGCAGCTGCCTCGTGGGGTGCATGATCAGAACTGTAGCTTGGTGGACCATCTTCCTGGCTGGGGAGAACTCTCAGGCTCTCGATTGGCTCTGCCCACCCAGGTTGGCCATTGGGCCATCCTGGACAGGAAGGGCTAGAAAGGGCTTCCTGTTTGGACCGGGACCTTGCCTGAGGAGCAACATAGTGTGTTTCTTGGCTCTGACTCAATCCTGCCCCAAACCAACACTCTCGCCGCCACCCCAAACAGGCCTGCTTTAAAGGATGGGGCTTCCAACTCCAGGAACAGCTCAGTATATTTCCCTCTCCATTTATTTTTATTTCAAAACTATCCTCTGTGCCCTGTCATTTTTTTTTTTTAAAGGGCTTCTGGCTGCCCTTTCTGACCTTCACCCCTCATTCACTTTTCTTTCCGCACCCTCTTCCCTTCACTTTGTCACCATCCCATGGTTGGCTTCCTTCCAGCCCCTCTCTCTCTCTCTCTCTCTGGCTGGCATGTCAGCTGAGCAGGTGTGCGGCAATTCACAAGCACCCCCAGTGCCCCCTCCCTCTCTATTTCCCCCTCTCTTTTTTGTTGTGTTTAATTAGATGATAAAAAGAATGCATCCTTTTGAGGTCGGGCGCAGATTCCACACATCTTTGGCATCGCTGGGCTGCCTGGCTGTAACCTTATGCCAGTTAAAAGCCTTTTCTGCTGGGCTGGGCTGAAAAAGAACCACAGAAGGGCTGCCACTGCCTCCCACTCCCCTCCACACGCTCGCACGCACACCTGCAGCCTTTGCTTCACTGCCGTCACTGACAACCTCTTGGATGGGGCATGTGAGCTTTTCAATTAAGCCAGGCGATGATTAGCAGAGGCAATCTGGCAAGATACAAACTGAGTCAAGCTGCAGCACTGGAAGGGGGAACAGACCGTGGGATGGCTGGAAAGCCCATTGGAGGCCTCTGGCCGACACTGCCTGTTCTTGCCACAGTTGTGTTTGCATCCTATCACCTGTGAACTAGTGACCTCAAAGTCCTGGGCACATACATACTCTGTATGTGCCCTTACTCTGCCAGTCCAGACTCCCTCCTTCTATCATTTTAATAAGCATGAAGACGGTGTGAATGGGTGGAATAGACAGCTGGGAAAGCAAGTGGGTACTCTTGCTGTTTTGTTGTTGTTGTTGTTGTTTGTTTGTTTATTTATTACACTTCCATACCACCCCATAGCTGAAGCTCTCTGGGTGGTTCACAAACATTAAAAACCATTAAAAATATGTTATATGAAGTGAAAAACCATTTACATAAAAACAGATATTTGTTTGTTTGTTTGTTTGTTTACTTATTTAAAACATTTCTTGGCTGCCTTTCAGGGCAGAAGCCCTCCCAAGGCAGCTTACTGCAATAAAATACATAAAAATGGTTAAAATATTAAAAGTGATAAAAACATAAAAACAACAGTAAAAGCCAACAATAAAGCTAGCAACGATGTTAACAGCAGTAACAGCAGCAATAGCAGTCATATTAAGGGAAGGCCAAGGTAAAATAACACATTTTCAAGGCCTTCTTAAAAGCCTGCAATGACAGAGCATGGTGGACCTCCGGTGGCAGCTTATTCCAAAGGTGTGGGGCCACTGCAGAGAAGGCCCTCTTTCAGTCACCCACCTGTCTGCTCTCATGGATGGGCAAATGCGATAAACAGATAGCACACACAGAGACAACATATATCTAAAAACAATTTTTAAACTATCAGCCAAAAGCAATCCAGGAACTGGTGTTGTGGTGGTGGTGGTGGTGGTTGTAGCATAGTGTTGTGTAGTGTAGTGGTTAGCGTGTTGGATCAGGACTCGGGAGATCCGGATTCTAGTCCCCACTTGGGCGTGAAGGCCAGTCTCTGCCTTACAGCCTAACCTACCTTTCAGAGGAAAGGCAGGATATAAATGTAACACATATATAATAAATAAATAATACACAAATAATAAATAATACATAAATATATACCTGAAGGACCACCTTCTCCCTTATGAGTCTGTCTGGGTTTTAAGATCTTTGGAAGAGGCCCTTCTTCTGGTACCTCTGCCATCAGAGGCATGTTTAGCTGGGATATGAGAAAGAGCTTTCTTGGGGGCCACTTGCAGACTCTGGAACTCCCTGCTGGGGGAATCTAAGTTGGCCTGATCTTTTTTGCCTTCCATCTTCTTCCATATAAACCTGTCCAGCTTTTAAGAGCTTTGGGGGAAGCCTTTCTCTTGGTACCTTTGCCATCGGAGGCATGTTTAGCATGAACATGAGAGATGGCCTTCTTGGGGGCCACTCGCAGGCTCTGAAATTCCCTGCTGGGGGAAGCTAGGTTGGCCCCCTCTCTTTTGTCCTTCCGCTGGCCAGCAGACAAATGCGTTTTTATTTAGGCAGGCCTTTGGCATATAAGCTGTTCTGTTCTTGAAGGGGTTTTTAATTGGTTGGTGCTGTTTATTTCTTTTATTGTTGTGTTTTAAATGGTGTTATTAATTTATTTGTTTTGATGTTACGTTGTAATTAAGAATTTGTTTTTAATCTGGATGATATTGTTAGCTGCCTTGAACACCCTTTTTTGGAAGAAAAGTGGGATATAAATTAAACTTTAAAAGTAGCTAATTAAAATGGGGTGGGAAAACATGTATGACACCTTGAGATTGGCACAGAAATGTATGCACCACAAAAGGGAATGATCTGGCCACCCCTCTCCCTCTGTAATATGAGCAACACACTAGCAAAAAACGCCCAGCCAAATTGCTGCTGAATTCCAGCAGCAAACCATTATGGGGGGTTAAAAAGGACACACTTATTTTCAAGCTGAAGTTGTCCTTTCTAAGCCTCCATAGCAGTTTTTGCCACTGCTGGGCCACTGAATTTCATGGGCAGTAGGGGCTGCATTCGAGGATAGGACCTATATGTTGCTCTGCCCTGCCCCAATGGATCTGGGCATGTGCACATTCTTACATATCTTGCATATTGTATCTTACATATCATATCTTGCATATTGTATCTTACATATCATATCTTGCATATCTTACATATCATATCTAACATATCTGACATATTCTTACATATCCTCTCTTCGATTTCTGTGTATTTGCAAACTGTCACACACCTCCATCGTAGGGGAGTTAATTTCCCCTACACACACACACACACACACCCCATCATACTGGCTGCGCTCCGTACCAAACCTTCTCGAGACAAACTGCCGGCTGTAATTTCTTTTCTGGTTACCAGACTGCTGATGCTGGAGGTTATATTGCGGAACCAGTAAAAGTTATTTCAGCAAGCGCCTGTGTGGTCTGTGTTGTTACTGAGCTTGGAGATAACTTGATTGGAGTCAGGCCTCCACTTGCAACTTGGATCTTTTTCTTTCTTTTTTCTTTTTTGCTCCCCCCCCCCCCGCAACATCCAATGTGGCTTCCACTCTGTTCACTGCCAAACCAAGCCATGTTACTGACCTCATCATGCAATGGATTTGGGGGGGGGTACCTATTTGATTTCAAGAGCAGCAGCAGCTTGCAAGCAAACGAAAAGCGCCTTCGGCAAAGTGCCAGGTTATTATTCATCACTATTATGATTGAATTAAAATATCATTTAAAATCTCCCCACACACACACACTTCAAGACAGGCAGATTTATTTCTGCATTTGCCTTTGTTATTTTTGCACTCAATCATTTCTCCAAACAACTTTGTTTTTCCTCTGCCCAGCCACCCACCCTCCTCTCTCTCTCTCTCTCTCTCTCTCATCTCTCTCTCTCTCTCTCTCTCTTTCCATTTCAGTTTTAAACTAATGGGGTCAGGGTGGATATTCATTTTCACAGTTCCAGCTCGTTGAGAACAATAAAGGCAATAAAAATGGCCTCATCGCTCAGGAATGTAAAACATTTGCCTGTGGTTGAAAATTGCAAATATGTGTGTGTGTGTGTGTGTGTGTGTGTTGAGTGAAGGGGGGAAGAGAATAGAATATCTATATTTTAGAGACCTTTTTTGGACAAGTTTCATCCTCTATTTCTTTTATTTCTATGAACTAGCCATAAATTATTTTACAGATGTTGGACAACCCCATCCAGCTCACAGGAGCTCAGACATTTGGTTGCTTGAAACATGTGGCCCACAATGAAACACAGGACAGTTTAAGCTGCAACATTTGGATCCAGATGTGAACACTGAGTGTCAATGAATGGGTGGCAGCTTTCTTCAAGTCTCATCCCTTTCCATTTTAAAATCCCTTCCTCTTGTAAAATCTTGCACTGGGGAAAATCATCTTTCATTTTATGAACAACTACAGTAAAAATCAGGTGAGGTTAATGTCAGTGACCTTACATGCATATACATCACTGAGAGCAATAAAGTACTCCCATAAGTAACTCAGGTGCGCGTGTGTGTGTGTTCTTTTTTTCATTAGTGTGCCTGCATGTTTGTGCAGACGGGGTATCCCAGTGCACTGCAATGGATAGCATGTGGATGCCCAAAGTTCAAAAGCTTTCATTCTAATGTTAACGTCTCATACTCCCATATTCAAATGTGAACTGCATACACATACACATTCCCGTAGCGTATTGGAAAGGTCAGGTGCATGTCTGAGCAGTGACCCAATGGTGAGGGGAAGTTAGGGGAGCCTTAATGAAATCCATAAGCTCCCATACCCCTGACTGGGGATGTCGGAGAAATCTGCAACAGAATCAAATAAATTTGGGTTTTTAGGAATCTGACCCATGGATTCCACAGTGGACCAGCTTTTCCAGAGGCGCATGGATTCCATGGACTTGCAGGCCTTCTTTTCTTTTACTTTCCAGAATTTTATGCAAATTTAGTAGTAGAAAAGTGCATTAAAAAAATTTAAAGGCCAAAAACGTCCATTTCCCCCATAGGCTAAAGCATGACAATGCACCGAGGGGGAGGGGATTTGCACCTGGGGGGCGTGGATTTGTACATTTTTGCAAATGTGAATGTGTGAAAATTCGGGAAATTGGGGGGGAAATCCGATTCTGTCAATCAGTAGACGACGGAATGGAAGGCACCTGACAATCCACAAAATGCAGACAGAACGGATTTTACAAAATCCGTACATCTCTACCCCTGATTGTCCCACATTTCAGCCAAGCTCTCCTCCCTCATTGCCTTCTAAAAAAGAGTAGCTAAGGAGATAAGTGGGATGGGTCCCCACTGCCTCCCCCCCCGCCCCATAGTTTGAGCACTGAGCTTGAGTGCACACAGCAGAGGTATGTGTATCAGAGTCTCTCAGATCATGTTACATCAGAAAAGTCAGTGGCAAGCTAGGCCAAGGAATGCGATGGAGTTTCTTAGGAAGCATCTCAAAGATTCACATGTCCCGCACCTAACCCTCCCAGCACCAAGAACAGTCACAGGTGATCTCATGGTACAGGGATGCTCATATGGGGAAATGTGCTCTTTAAAAAATTCTGAAGCAAAGTCAGTTTTGTACAGTGATGGTGTTCTTTGAAGGCTTTGATGGCAAGATCAGGACTTGCCAGTGCCACATCCTGGGAAACGTTTGGGAAAAAGAAAATCCGGTCAAACCAGGACAGTAGCACATCATGATGTTGCCACGTGTCCTGTGCTGAAGCATTCAAACAACCAGTCACCTCATTGGTAAAAAGCCCTCCCTGAGTTGTCTGAATTCATCCATGGGACAGTGCTGTGGGACTAACATCTGGAGATGACAAGTGCAGGCTCTTTGCACCATGAAGATTGCACTGTTTTGCTCAGCCAAAAAGAGAGCTCTTCTACCTGACAGCCTGATCCTATGCACATTTACTCAGGAGTAAACCCCACTGAGTTCAATGGGGCTTACTCCCAAGTAAGTGTCCACAGGTCTGCCGCCATGCAGCATGATCCTAAGCTTAGGGAAGGGCTATGCTTAATGGCCCCTTCATGGATCACTGCCTTGTTGTGGCGAAGGGGCTTGCGTAACTCAGTGAAGCCATAAGCTATACCATGCAGGGCCACCCAAGACGGACAGGTCATGGCACAGAGTTCTGACAAAATGTGGTCCACTGGAGAAGGAAATGGCAACCCACTCCAGTATTCTTGCCAAGAAAACCCCATGGAACATATCACAAGGCTAAAAGAGATGACGCCGGAAGATGAGCCCCTCAGGTCGCAAGGTGTCCAATATACTACTGGGGAAGAGCAGAGGGTATTTCTAAGTAGCGCCAGAAAGAGTGAAGTGGCTGCGTAAAGCCGAAAGGACACTCAGCTGTGAATGTGTCTGGTGGTGAAAAGAAAATCCGATGCTGTAAAGAACAATATTGTTTAGGAACCTGGAATGTCAGATCAATGAATCAAGGTAAGCTGGAGGTGGTCAAACATGAGATGGCAAGATTGAACATCGACATCTTGGAAATCAGCGAACTAAAATGGACAGGCATGGGCGAATTTAATTCAGATGACCATCATATCTACTATTGTGGGCAAGAATCCCTTAGAAGAAATGGAGTAGCACTCATAGTCAACAAAAGGGTGGGAAAAGCGGTACTGGGGTACCATTTTAAAAACAATAGAATGATCTCAGTACGAATCCAAGGCAAACCATTCAACATCACAGTAATTCAAGTCTATGCCCCAACCACTGATGCCGAAGAAGCTGAGGTTGATCGGTTCTATGAAGACCTACAACACCTTCTAGAACTAACACCAAAAAAAGATGTCCTCTTCATCATAGGGGATTGGAACGCTAAAGTAGGAAGTCAAGAAATTACCGGGATAACAGGCAGGCATGGCCTTGGTGTACAAAATGAAGCAGGACAAAAGCTAATAGAGTTTTGCCAAGAGAACACGCTGATCATAGCAAACACTCTTTTCCAACAGCACAAGAGGCGACTCTACACATGGACATCACTAGATGGTCAATATCGAAATCAGATTGATTATGTACTTTGCAGCCAAAGATGAAGAAGCTCCATACAGTCAGTAAAAACAAGACCTGGAGCTGACTGTGGCTCAGATCATGAGCTTCTTGTTGCAAAATTTCGGCTTAAATTGAAGAATGTAGGGAAAGCCACTAAACCATTCAGGTATGACCTCAATCATATCCCTGATGAATATACAGTGGAGGTGAGGAATAGATTTCAGGGATTAGACCTGATAGACAGAGTGCCTGAGGAACTATGGACGGAGGTCCGTAACATTGTTCAGGAGGCAGCAACTCAATCCATCCCAAAGAAAAAGAAATGCAAGAAAGCCAAGTGGCTGTCTGAGGAGGCTTTACAAGTAGCTGAGGAAAGAAGGGAAGCGAATAGCAAGGGAGAAAGGGGAAGATATATCCAACTGAATGCAGAGTTCCAGAGAATAGCAAGGAGAGACAAGAAGGCCTTCTTAAATGAACAATGCAAAGAAATCGAGGAAAACAACAGAATGGGAAAGACTAGAGATCTCTCCAAGAAAATTGGAGATCTCAAGGGAACGTTTTGTGCAAAGACGGGCATGATAAAGGACAAAGAAGGCCAGGGACCTAACAGAAGCAGATAAGATGAAGAAGAGGTGGCAAGAATACACAGAAGAACTATACAGGAAAGATCTGAATGTCCCTGATAGCCATGATAGTGCGGTCACTGAACTTGAGCCGGACATCCTCGAGAGTGAAGTCAAGTGGGCCTTAGGAAGCATTAGTAACAACAAAGCTAGCGGAGATGACAGTATTCCAGCTGAGCTATTTAAAATCCTAAAAGATGATGCTGTTAAAGTGCTGCATTCAATATGCCAACAAATTTGGAACACTCAGCAATGGCCACAAGACTGGAAAAGGTCAGTTTACATTCCAATTCCAAAGAAGGGCAACGCCAAAGAGTGTTCAAACTACCGCACAATTGCGCTCATTTCACATGCCAGCAAGGTGATGCTCAAAATCCTACAAGCTAGGCTTCAGCAGTATGCGAACCGAGAACTACCGGAAGTACAAGCTGGGTTTCGAAGAGGCAGAGGAGCTAGAGATCAAATCGCCAACATTCGCTGCATCATGGAGAAAGCAAGAGAATTCCAGAAAAACGTCTATTTCTGCTTCATTGACTACGCTCAAGCCTTTGATTGTGTGGATCACAACAAACTGTGGCAAATTCTTAAAGCGATGGGAGTACCAGACCACCTTACCTGTCTCCTGAGAAACCTGTACGAGGGTCAAGAAGCAACAGTAAGAACCAGACATGGAACAACCGAGTGGTTCAAAATTGGGAAAGGAGTACGATAAGGCTGCATATTGTCACCCTGCTTATTTAACTTATATGCAGAGTACATCATGAGAAATGCCGGGTTGGATGAATCAGAGGTCGGAATTAAGATTGCTGGGAGAATTATCAACAACCTCCGATATGCAGACGATACCACCCTAATGGCAGAAAGCGAAGAGGATCTAAAGAGCCTGTTGTTGAGGGTGAAAGAGGAGAGTGCAAAAGCTGGTTTGAAACTCAACATTAAGAAAACTAAGATCATAGCATCTGGCCCCATCACTTCCTGGCATATAGAAGGGGAAGAAATGGAAGCAGTGACAGATTTTACTTTCTTGGGCTCCAAGATCACCGCAGACGGTGACTGTAGCCATGAAATTAAAAGATGCTTGCTCCTCGGGAGGAAAGCTATGGCAAACCTAGACAGCACAGTAAGAAGCAGAGACATCACCTTGCCGACAAAGGTCCATCTAATCAAAGCTATGGTTTTCCCAGTAGTAATGTATGGCTGTGAGAGCTGGACTATAAGGAAGGCTGAGCGCCGAAGAATCGATGCTTTCGAACTGTGGTGCTGGAGAAGACTCTTACGAGTCTCCTGGACTGCAAGGAGGTCCAATCAGTCAATCCTAAAGGAAATCAACCCTGAGTGCTCATTCGAAGGACAGATACTGAAGCTGAAGCTCAAATATTTTGGCCCCCTAATGCGAAGAGAAAACTCTCTGGAAAAGATCCTGATGCTGGGAAAGACTGAAGGCAAAAGGAGAAGGGGACGGCAGAGGATGAGATGGCTAGATAGCATCACCGATGCAATGAATATGAACTTGAGCACGCTCCGGGAGAGAGCGCAGGACAGGAAGGCCTGGCGTGCTATGGTCCATGGGGTCACAGAGAGTCGGACACGACTGAACGACTGAACAACAACAACAATGCTTAATGGCAGGGCGCATGGTTAGCTTGCAGGAGGTCCCAGGTTCAGTCCCTCCAGTTGAATGGTCAGGTAGCAAATACTGGAAAAGGCCTCATTTGGTCCTCACCTGGGAGAACAGCTGCCAGAGCACTGCCAGCACTGGCCTAGATGGACCACTGATCTGATTCAGTATAAGGCAGCATCATCTGTTTACTCAGAAGTAACTCCTACATAATTCAATGAAGTTTGATCCCAAAGTATACTTCAGTTTGCAGCTTTTGGGAGAAATTAGACATGATGCATGATAAATAATCAAAACAACAATAAAACCATTTTTAAAGCAATTAAAAACCTAAAAATGCCCCCACAATGACACCTAAAAAAACTCACCCCGAAAAATCAGCAACAAAAGAAGGAGAGATGAGTGATGAAAAACTAGCAACCAAACGCATGGTTGAACATGCCTGCAGAATGCCGGAAGGGGAGCCACTTACATATTGCCAAAAAATAAGACCCGAATTTGCATAAAATCTGCTTGTGCTAATTTATCTGTAGAGATGCAAATTTGGAAATAATGACTATAATTTATATCGAAATAAAATACATCCCACCATAGTGGGGAAGACTGTGACTGTGTGGTTGCTTAGTCGGCTGTCCATGGATGCTAACCATGGATGTTGCTAACGATCGATGCTGCTAACCATGGATGGGCAACACCAAGACTGCTGGACTCTCCCTTCTCAGGGTTATCTTTTAAACCAGACTTGGACTTTAATCTTGTTTATAGATTAAATTGTTATAGATTGTTTATTTAATCTTGGAAATAGAGAGTTATTTTGCCCCAGAGGGAAAAATATTCAGATACCCATCTGATATCTCCCCCACACACACACACACGCACATTTTCTCTGTAGGGAGGGGGGAAGAAAGGGGGCCTCCCAGCTATGAAAAGGCTGAAGAACTCCTGCATGAGCAGCTCATCGTATCTCAGTCTGTCGTGTCAACACACATCCCTGTTATAATAATAATCACCATCCCAATTCTAGCGGACTGTTTCTCATCCAGCCGTGCAGAGTCACAGCAGATTAGTGAATGCATACACCTTGACCCCCAGGTTCAGGCAAACATCCCCAAGGAAAACAAATCTAAGATTTCTTAGGAGCAGCTGTGTTTCTCTCCTGAACATATTTTTGTGGCTTTTCCTTTCCAATCTTTCCTGGTCAGCAAGAGGCTGAATGGAAGAACTCTGACCTTCAACCCCCTCCCCCCCCCGTGCGCGCACGCACACACACACACACACACACACACCTATTTTCATAGGAGGCTGATTTATACTCCATCAGGCCAATGGTCCCAGGGCTATCCCAAGACATTTTGTTGCCTGAGTTGAAAGGCAAGATGGCGCCCTCTCGCATTCCATGTAAAAAAAAGCCAATTGGACTATTTCTTCAACCCTGGAGATGGGACTGCATCCTCCACCACCCCTGAAGGCAGCAGGCTAGCTTAAGGGCACAGGGCAGGCTGCTTGGCACACAGCTTTCTCCTCCAACACCTGGCTGCCATTTCCCAGCATCTGCTGCCCAAAGCAACTTCTTCACTCTGCCTCATGGTAGAGCTGGTCCATCTAGCTGAGTAAGGTCTGCAATGACTGGCAGGGTCTCTCCAGGGCTTCACGGCCCTCCCCAGAAACACTAGGGACTGAACATGGGATTTTCTTATGCCAAGCAGGCACTCTACCACTGTGTTATTGCCCTTCCCCAGCGGCGCTCCAAGGTTTCAGGCAAGAGTTTTTCCTAGCCCTACCTGGAGACGCCTGGACTGAACCTGAAACCTTATGCATGCAAAACACGAGCCCTAATAACGGAACCAGTGGTTATCTCAGTGGGTCCACTCTGGGTTTCAGTCAGAACCAGTCAGAACTCTAAAGGAGCTATCCAAAGTGCTGAACCCTATCCCCCCCAAATGGGTTCAGCACCTTGGACAGCTCCTTTAGAGTTCTCACTGGTTCTGCCTGAAACCCAGAGCGGATTCACCACCCCACTGACATCAGAGCCACCTGCCTCCACTGGACTGAGGTACGGCCCTTCACTATTACTCCTCCTCTTTCATGACATAGATCTGATGGCATGACACCATCACCCAGGGGCAGGCAATAATTTTATGCCTGTTTGGCAATCAGAGCAACTGTCCTGGGTGTCACCAAAAAATGGCTGTTCTTCAGAATAGATGAGTAAAGAGAAAAGAATGTTATTTCAACCATTTGTGGTGCGTGTGAAAATAAAATGCCCTCGAAGACTGGAGATGGGAGAATTTCACCAGTGGTGTGTGTGTGTGTGTGTGTGTGTGTGATCTTAGTTTTAGAATAGCTGAGATGGCCGAAGGTATATAATTGCGCACACACGTGCACACACACACAGCCAGTTGTGGAAAAGACATAGGTAAAACAATCCTATGGTCCCTGGGAGAGCTTCTCATGGACCATAGGATATTTCAGGTTCCCCCTCCTGAGGCAGGAAGAACAAGGAGGTGATTTTTCCTCCCGTTCCTCCTTAAAATACAAAACCCCAGCTAGACGGGACTCTGAGCTCACCTACTGGTGGTGGGCAAGGACAGGCAAAGGAGAGGCCATGGGGTCCTGCGGATCCTGGATTCTCCTCTCCCCTCCTTTCCCCGCCCACCTGCATTGTGGGATTTATTTGGTCACACGCACACACACAAAACACTGGTGAAATTCTCCCACCTCCAATCTTCGAAGGCATTTGATTCTTACACACACCACAAATAGCCAAAATGACATTATTTTCTCTTTTCTCCCCCCTCCTGTGCCTTGTCTCTGACCTTCAGACTGTGCCATGCACAGGGTGGCGGAACAGATCAGTGGAAAGGAAGTAAGTCAGTGATGGGGAAATGGGAGGAACAGGCGAACTCACTCCATGTGCTGCTCACCAGACCCTGCCGGCCGCATGCGTGGCGATCCACCAGGAAGTCCACAGGCGCCCAGCGAGTGGTGCCTGGCATCCCAGTTCTCCGTCAAGCCACAATTCTGCTCAAGATGGTAGCTTGGCCTTTTACGTAAAGGCTGATTTTGCATAAATGGAGGGTGTAATGAGGCCTGTAATGTTGCATAAATGGACCTCTTTATGGCCGCAATTTATGTAAAATCGGCCTTTACGGAAAAGGCCAAGATGCCATTTTGCACAGAATGGCAGCTTAGCGGAGGAGCGGCACCCGAACTTAAGCCCCCAGGTGGACTCTTCCACCATCCCTAGGAAGAGGCAGCTGCCTCGGATGGGTGAATGCTGACTTAAATGCCCAACCCCGGCAAACCGCAGGAAGCTCCAGCTCATTTTTGGATGGGAAGGGAGAATGAGCCATGCACATTGCCTTCATTATTTATGATGCAGTCCCCTTCACCCAGTCAAATAGATGGTCCCTGTAGCAAGAAAGGACAGAATCTGTAAGCACCACTGCTGGGCAGGATGAAGTCCAGATTCCTGACGTACCTCCAGTTCATTTTGTTTAATGACCAGGCCCTACACCAGAGAAAAGGGAGAGATGGAAACTGGTGTAGCCATTTACTTTCCATTGTTTATTCAGTTGGGCTCTGCATTTAAAGTGCTTATGTCTTCTCTTTATAGCTTTCCACTCGGGCTTCGTGCCAGTCGGTGCACAGGGCTGGTGCACTGTATACATTGCAATAACATTAAATCACATAATGAGGAGAGTGTGTGTGTGCGCGTGCGCGCGCGTGTGTGTGGTGTGTGTGTGGGGGGGAGAAATGCAACTGGAGAAAAACCTTACTTCTATTTTTAAAGGCTGTCTTTCCAGTGAGAGACGACACCTGTATTGCCTGCCCTAGAATTCTTGACCATTTCTCTCGGCCTAGAGCAGCCATCCCCAGCCTGATGCCTTCCAGACATGTTGGAATACTGCCCCTCTCATCCCCAGCCAGTGTGGCCATGCCGGCTGGAGATGATGGGGCGTATAGTCAGGGTGGCTACTTATGCATTGTCAAAAGAGAGGAAATGCATCACCAAAGGAAAGGATGGAAGAGGGCATCATTTTGCATAAAATTTGCATGTGGTAATGTATGTGTATAGAAGCAAATTTAGAAATAATGTTCAGAATTTAAAAATAAATATGGTACAACTCACCATAGTGTGGAAGACCAGGACCAGGTGACCTGTGTGCCTTGCTCAGCCAGCTGTTCAGATGCTAACTGTAGTGGGCAACTTCAAGGCCCCTGGGCTCTCACTTCTTCGGGTATTTTATCTTTAATCTTTAAACTTGTCTTGGATCAAAGAGCCCTTCAAATAAAGGATGCCTTCAAATAAAGGACTGTCCTCTGTAAAAGAAGACACATGGCCACCCTGCATGTAGTCCAACACATCTTGGGGAAGGCTACTCTAGAGGATATACAAATACCTTGGTGGATCCAAGCCAATGAGGCTATTGTTTCCAAATTCCCAATTATTAGGGATGTACTAATAATCCCTTACCTTCTTCCAGTCCGGGGCATCCGCAGTGGGGGGTAGGTGATCTGTCCCTCCCCCCAGAATCCTCCCCAGCCAGCTCCGCTCCATGGTAAGGCTGCGGAACCGCTGGCCAGGGCCGGCCGCAGCCAGACTTCCAGCTGTGGCCGGGCTGCTGTGGCCGCAAATGGCGGCCATTGTAGCAGCCGCCATTTGCATCCTTGCATTAGGCCGTGATAGGCTACATAAGTATTTATGGCCTAATGTAGGCACGCAAATGGCAGCCGCTATGACGGCCGCCATTTGCGGCTGCAGCAGCCCGGCAGCAGCCGGAAGATGAGCCGCATCCGCCGCCGCATCCGCTGCCACATCCGCACTGCCGCCAGGTAGGTCCGTTCCGGGGCTGATTGTGGGGGATGGCGGGGGGGAGGCCATTCCACCATGGATTCCGGGGGGGGCGGATTCTAAAGAATCCGGCCTCACTGGAGTCCGTGGTGGAATTCTCCAACATCCCTACCAATTATATCTCCCAGACATCACTGTAACTTATGTTGTTTACAAGTTGAGGGCTGCAGGATCTCATCATTGCAGTCACATAGCCCTCTTTCTTTCTTTCTTTCTTTCTTTCTTTCTTTCTTCGTATCTGTCAAAAAATTCATTGCGTCTTCTGCCAGCATCAGGATGCCTTTATATAATTTATCTGTTCCTTTGTTTTTATAAATTTATGAGTTCCCTTTCGGCCCATCTAGAGCCCCAAGGCGACTTACAGTTAAAACTTGCAACCATTTAAAATCGCGAAAAAGGTTTTAAAAGGTTTAAAACAATGTGAAAACTTTAAAAAAAACAACTTAAAATTTTAAAAATCATTGAAGAACTTTGAAACTGCACCAACAGCAGAAATTGAGAGCAAGACAGAATCTTAAAAACAGAGTGCAGAGCTAAGAGATGTAGGGTGCAATCCTAAGCATGTTTAGACAGAAAAAGTCCCATACCCCATGCTGGGATTTGTAGAACTCTTTTTTTTTTTGGTCTAAACATGCATAACATTGTGCCTTTAAAATGATAATTTCAAAAGCAATATGAAACAAAAAAGTTTTAACAGCCCGCCCAAAACAAAACAAAGAAGGGAACAGCCTAACATGCTTTGGGAGAGAGTTCCACAGCCGAGGTGCTGCTACAGGGAAGGCCCTATCTCATGTTCCCACCAACCTAACTCTCTTGGTAGTGGGACACTGAGAACATTTAAAATTACAAATCAGTGGTAAGGCCACACTTGTTACACTGGACAAAGTTCTAGTCACCGCATCGGAAAACGGATATTGTAGAGATGGAAAAGATTCAGAGAAGAACAGCCCAAACAATCAAGGAGCACCTTTCCTACAAGGAAGGCCAGAACCGTTGGGTCTTTCTAGTTGAGGAGGAGAATAGGTGATTAAGGAGGACATGACAGAGGTTTATAAAATTATGCATGGTATGGAGGAAGCGGATAGGGAGACGTTTGTTTTCCCTCTCTCATCATTCTAGAACCCGGGGTGATTCCATGAAGCTGGAAGGTGGGAAATTTAGGACAGACAAAAGGAATTACTTCTTCTCATAGCACATAGTTGAATGATAGAACTCACTAGCACAAGATGTAGCAATGGCCACCAGCTTTAAAATGGGATTAGACAAATTCATGGAGGATAAGGCTATCCATGGTTTCTAGTCCTGATGGCTATATACACCCTCCTGGTTTAGAGGAAATATGCCTCTGCATGCCCCGTTACTGGGGAGACCAATGGCCGGAGGAGGCTGTTGTCTTCAGGTCCTGCTTGTGGGCTTCCTTCAGGCATCTGGTTGGCCAATCTGGGATACAGGATGCTGGATTAGATGAACCATTGGTCTGTTCCTGCATGGCTCTTCTCATTTTCTTATGACAGGCTGGTGCACCTATGAGCAGATCTTCTCATGAGTAAATTCCCCAGTCTACCATTTGTCCCTTGTTAGGTCTGTTCTTCCTTAATTAGTCCTATTCCATCCTTCACATGTGTATCCTGGCATTGATTTGTTGGAATGAATACATTAGTTAGAGTATTTGCAATTACTTTAAATCAGAGAGGATACAGCCAAGACAATGTCAGAAAAGCTATTCATTTCTCCACAGTTTTGGGCATTTGCTGAATAAACACTTACAAATGGAAATGGTGGAAATGAAAAGATACTATTTACTGAAGGCACGTGATGATTCTTGAGATATACCAGGAAATGCTCCAAATTATGTCATAAGTATGCTTAAAAAATTATACTGGGACCATGGTGAATGTCATCTTTTATTATGAACATTTACAACTTATGGGCATTTACTCAGGTGAGGTTTGCTTGATGAATGTCAGAATTTTCTGATATTTTCCACTGGCATCCTGAAAATGACTGGCTAATGTCAACATTCTCCAAATGTCTGATGTTTTCATCTTGCACATATAGTAGAATGGAGATTTCCAAAATTCTGTTAAAACCTCAGGTGTTTGATTTCACTTCAAACACACTTCCAAACTTCCTGCATCCCTTGGCTCTTCTGTATGGCTTTCACTTTTCTGTATAATCCTGTTGCTTTGTAGAGACCTAACCATATGCCCCTTATTGGTGAGGAACAGTGCAGGGACACAGATCAATTTGATCATACACAATAATTGGAATGGTGAGCATCATGAAGCACTTCTCAATTATGTTTGTTGGTTTGTTTATTGTATGTCTATACCACCTTTCTGAAACCAACCAAGGTGGTTTACAAAACATTCATAAAATAAAAACCATTAAAAAAAAAACAACACGGTCTTCTTGGTGGTAGCCCTCCAATTCTGGAACACTCTAATTTGCTACTGCAATGTCTGCTGAGCACCAACATTGTCCTCTTGTGCCCAGTTAAGACTCTCCTGAGCTCCCAGGCATTTGATGGCATATGATGGAGCTTTTAATGTCAGCTGTTTTATCCGGTCCTGGCATCTTATTGTAACTGTTTTTTAGCTGTTTTAAAAGGTTTTAAAATTTTGCGTGTTAAAGATTTTATATTATGCTTTTATTATGTTGTCTTTTGGGGGCCGTAGTTTTTGTGAATTGCCCAGAGAGCTTTGGCTATTGGGGGGTACAGAAATGAAATGAAACCAACAACAGTGAATCAAGCTATTGACTGTGATGCCAGTAGAGGCATTTTCCCATTGGGCCATTCAGACAACTGCGTTCCAATCCATTGGGTGACTGCAAAAGCGATCAGCCATATTCCCTAACTCCAACCAGTGGAGGCTGGTGGCTCCAATGTCAGTGGAGCTGTGAATCTGCTCTGAGTTTCAGTCAGAACCAGTCAGAACTCTAAAGGAGCCATCCAAGGGGCTGAAACCATTTTGGGGATTGGATCCAGCCCCTTGGATAGCTCCTTTAGAGTTCTGACTGGTTCTGACTGAAACCCAGAGCAGATTCACAGCTCCATTGACATGGGAGCCACCAGCCTCCAATGACTCCACCCTACCAAATGGAAAGAAGTCATGGTACAGAGAAGGCAATGAGGGCTGCCGAGTAAATATTATTGGGGAATATTTATTTGAATCCTTATTCATGAATCTGATTGACTCGCGTATTCGAGAAAACAACTTTATTTGGCAGGTGAGCGCATGGAAAGAACAACTAACGATGCCACACACACGTGCGATGCCAAGGGAATTTTGGATTCCGGCTGGGGAAACTTGGTTCCAAGGTTATACATTCACATATGCGACAGCTATCCCTATTTAGTTTTGGTTTTTATTTATTTTTCTGGTACCTGCCCCTGGTAAAAGACTGTTCCTTTGGGAGAGGTGTTAGGGATGCCTCTGAATCATTCTGCTCAGAGGTCACATAAAGTGGAACGTTTTTGGCCCCAAGGCCCACACTGGGCAGTGCCGGGGGGGCAGGAGGCGCACAGGCGCACACAAATGCATGCACGCGCACACGCACACAAGCCTGGGGTTCCTCTTGCTAGTGCTAGCACCAGCAAGGGAAACCCTTTCCTTATTTCCGATCTCTCTTATCAGAGATAAGGGAAGAGATTCTGTAGTGTTTGTGATAGGCTCATTCCTTGAGCCAGGCCAGGACTTCTGAAAACCCTGGATTAAGCACCGATAATCCAGCCCAGACTTTATATTAGACGGACAAGGCAAGGGCCAGCCTGCCTGTGGCTGTCTGCAATGAAGGAACATTAAAATAAACAACTCATCTCCTAAGTTTTATGTGGAACCAGATTCTTACTTCCAAGGGCCCCAGGCCCCTGGACACAACAGATTCCCTCACTAGTGGTGGTGCGAGCTATGGAACACCTGGAATTTTTTTTGCTAGTCCTTAGTTCCAATCTCTCGTCAAAGATCAGAGAGAAGGAATATCCCTAGCATAAGCATGGGAAACCCAATGCAGTACTTCCACCATCTTTTCAGCTGCAGATTTTCAGCTGGCAGGCCACCTGCAGCCCGCAGACCACACTTTTCGCACCCCAGCATGCAGATTCAGTAGAGCTCTTCAGGTTGCAGTCCCCCCTTTACCACCCCCCACCCACCCCGGCCTCTAGAAGTTAAGAGCCCAATCCAATGCATGTTTTCTTCATTTCAATGGGACGAATTTCCAAGTAAGGGGCAAACTAGATGTGGTGTTCATTGTGCAAATGCAATTCATGCGCACATTTTGTGTTATCCAAATAGCAGCCGCAAGAAAGCCTGCCCACCCTTGGGGCCATGCAGGGGGGTGGAGAGGTGAAGTTTTACTACTTCTCTCCCTGCCCCAGTCCAGTCAACAACAACAGAATGGCCTCTCCGAAGCTGCTGTTTGCATCAGCGCCAACGGAGACTTCCCTTGAAATGCAAAAACCAGCTTTAGAGAGGCGATTTTTGTCAGGACCATGGGAGGAAGAGAAAGAGTTACACTTCCCCACTCCACCATCCCTACAGTCCTGAGGCTGGAGGAGAAATTTGTTCACTTCTCATTTTAATGTCAGCTTCTGTAATTTGCCTTTCCTGAACCAATATGTGAACAGAAACGCAGTTATACTTCAGTGTATGCACTTTTCCACATTCTGCAACGGAGGTTTTTTTTAAAAACTCCATTGCAAATTTTTTTTGAAGGCATACAAGAACGTGTATATAAGGGGAAACTGGGCACAAAAATGCAGATATTCATGAAAATAACATACAAAATCACATTATATCAGAGCAAATTGCTTGGGAAAGTGCATATACAGTATTAGGCAAAATTGTGTACAAAACTGCATAGACAAGGAGGCACGCGTATGAAAATCTAGACGCATTTTCATACGGACCTTTTGAAGAACTATTGCAAACAGATGCAGAAATGGAACAAAACAAACTTGGAGAGCAATCTAGTGTCTAGACGGCCATAGGATTTTTTGGTTTCTGGGAACCGAGCTTGGAGCCAGGGCTGTCTGAGCTTTGTTCCCAGAAACCTCACTCCCCGCCCCTGCTCCTGCAGCCTCATAGGCAGAGCAGTTCATCCCCGCCTCCACACTCGTAAGCACAGTGCAGAGCAGGCGAAAAGGGGGCATTCCCAGGGGAGGGGAGGAGCCTGCGGAAATGTTGTTACAATGCTTCCTATCTGCCATCCGGCCTCCCCGCCCACACACACACACACACACACACACACTCCAATTACCCCAGTTAGACAGCCAAAATCAGCTGTCTAGCCAGAAATGCTGGGCGGCCAGAGCATGGCGGAGAGGTTCGCCTCCGCGCTCCACCTGCCCTGCATTGGGTAGTCAGCTGCCTCTGAGTTCGGAGGCAGACAACTATCCCCGTAGGATTGTGTCCCTAAAAGTGGAAAAACGAGCCAAAGTGCTGCTGCCATCTGATATCCTTCCATCGATGGAGGGAGGTTTAGCTTCTTTTTTACAGTATGTCTCTGAATACAGGATCCCTTTCACCTCTGAAGGGAAGCTGAATTTTTTAAAGCACAAACCAGAGGAAAGACACAGAGAGACATTTTCACTGGCTTTACTTCCTCCTTCCCTGACATCTGGGCAGAGGATGAACTCCTTATACGGGCAGTAAACAAATGCAGGACCGTGGCTTAGAAACCAGAAGGGTTTTTCTTGTAGTTTGGAGCCCTGAATTCCTCTCCCTGCACTGCTCATGTGCTAAAGTGCAATGATTCTTCTACCTGTACATTCCTAAGACATGTGCAGAGGGAATGGAAAGGCCTTGATTTGTGTAGTATTTCCACTCCTGACATGACCAAGAGCATCGGTAATGTATCATCTCTTCTGAAAACTTCACTCCCTGCTTCCCCCTGTCGTCGTCCCCTCACACACACACTCCCCCCCACAAAAATTCCTACCATGGAGTGTGTTTTTCCTGGAGGCCAAATCTCCCCCGCTGTGGCAACCCTGGCGTGACCAGGGAGAGCAGCTACATTGTAAGGCAGAAGCCTGGGTTGGGTTTTATGGTTCCTTTGAAATCGCTGACCCCAGGAATCGTTTGGGGGCCAACAAGCTGCAGCACAGATGTGGCCCAGGCCAAAGGAAGGGCCTTACTGTTGTAGCAAACCAGGCAAAACATCGTGTTGGACAACTTGGCAAAATCACCTTCAATTATGGGGCAGGGGGAAAGATCAAAGGCAGAGCAGACCGGTGTGGCGGGGATGCCTGTTCCAGGAGGGTGGGAAGGATGTTTGAAGAACGGGGACTCCTTCACAGTCAAAACTGAACCTTGAACAGCTCTGGCTACAATCAACTCATCCAAGGGGTCTTTTTGATTCACTGCCTTGGGCTTCTCCCATTCTACCTTCAGAGGCATCCCAGCACAACCCATTCATCAGTTTCAGTGGCCGCTTCATTCCAGGACATCATGTGCAAGCTGGAGAATGGGCTTCATTTGAATTATTATTATTCTGGGAAGCCTGGTGGGTGACACCCCGATGTCAGCGGGGTGGTGAATCTGCCCTGAGTTTTGGCCAGAACCAGTCAGCACCTTGGATAGCTCCTTTAGAGTTCTGACTGGTTCTGAATGAAACCCAGAGTGGATTCACTGACCCACTGACATCAGAGCCACCAGCCTCCACTGTTGTTGTATTCATTCATTCATTACATTTCTATCCCACCTTTTTTCCCTCCTACAAGGAACCCGAGGTGGCTCACACGATGCTCCTCCTCTCCATTTTATCTGCTTTCACTGCTGTTGATAGGTCTTCTTCATCGGGCTCCCTACTGACGTCAGCCATTAGCTGTCAGGAGCGCCCTTGCCGCCTTCTGAAATCCTCAAGTGGCCAGAATCAACACACAGAGATAGGGCTCTTTTCCAAGGCTTTATTTCCATTCAACCTAATGACACTTACAGATGCTAATTGCCTGAGCCTAATGAGGGAAACTTATTAAAACCTAGCTGCCTACTAGGGGTTTCTAGCCTTAGGGAATCAGTTGGTCTCTGTTTGGATGGAAAGAGCGGGAAGCCTCTGAACATAAGGGCTAGGAGGAGGGAGTCCACCCCTTTCCCGTGGGGCATCGGGGCGCAGCTGTTGTCATCGCGCCAAGTGGGCTGAGCACCTCCTCTCGGCACCCACCATCTCCCGCTTTTCCCTGCACCGGCATCTCGCATCCCGAAGCTCCAGATGTCCCTCCCTTTCCCTGCCAGGGTCACTGCCACTCTCAGGAATGTGAGCAGGGAGGGGCTCTCCCTCCAGCGGCGCCTCTGAACAGTGAGCGGGTTCCTCTCCCACGGTTTCTATCTCTTCCTCAGAATCAGAACTGCTTTGGGGCTCTATGGGCTCCGATGCAACCCTGACATTAGCATAGGATCCCAGTGACAGCTCCTATTTTTTAATATGGGTAGAGTGACGTCTAACTAGGGGATGTTGGAGAAATCTGCAACGGATTCAAATGAGTTCAGATTTTTATGAATCCGACCTATGACTTCCACAGCAGATTGGCTTTTTCTGCGGACTTGAGGACCAGTTTTTCACTTGGGGGTGGGGAGATTTGCGCTAATTTGCAGTAGCGCTAATGCACATTAACTAGTGCATATTAGTGCTGATGCTAATTAGTGCAAGTAGAATGAAATTCTGGTTTAAAAAAAAAATCCAGTTCCATCAATGAGGGGACTACAGAACGAAAGATGCCTGGCAATCCGCACACACAGATGGAACAGATTTAATAAAATCCATACATCCATATGACTTAAGCTTTAAAAAAAGGAGAAAATGCAATCCCATAACAGAGGACAAAAGAGGACACAGGTTTGCATAAATGTTCGCATGTGCTAATTTATATGTATAGGTACATATGTGGAAATAATGGATAAAATCCAACATAAGTCCCACTTAGAGTAGACCCACTGAAATGACTGGGACCTCAGTTAGTCATGACTAACTTAAGTTCTATTCATTTCAATGGGTCTACTCTAAGTAGTACTTATGTTGGATTTTAATTAATGGCTATAATTTACATAGAAATACCATGCCTCTCACCATAGTGGGGAAGACCATAAGCAGGTGACTGCTCCATCTGCTGCCCAGGTGCTAACTGTGGATGGGCAGCTCCAAGGCCCCTGGGCTACAGAACCCCTTCTTAGGGTTCTTTAGCTTTAACTAGACATGGCCCTTCAAACTTAGCATGGGTGAGCAGAAGGTGGATCTGGATCTACTGGTGTATCTCTGGATGATTTGCAGCAGATCCACAAAGATTTCTGACTCCCGATCATTTAACAATAGCAGCAACAGAATAGCTCCCTCCACCCCTAACTTAGAGTGCTAAAGTGAAGAAAGCTTTGGAGAACCAGGACTGGATGTTTGTATGGAAAGCCTATGAACTCCACTCAGTTCTGGTACTCAGATTCCTAGGCTTAGCATTCTTTAATTCTAAGTGTGTGGCTTGTGCACCAAGCTTTGGTTGGTCGATTTTGGGATTTTAGAAAAAAAACAATGTAGAACAAGCAAGCGCCAATATGGCTTGGAAGCAGGCTACCTAAAATATCGCCTCCTCCCATACATGCCTAGCCAGGTTTTGACATCTGTGGAGAGGCGCTTCTCTCAAGACTGCCACCATCAGAGGTGTGTTTGGTGGTGACGTGAGAGAGGGCCTTTTCGGTGGCCGCTCCCAGACTTTGGAACTCCCTGCTAAGGGAAGCTAGGTTGGACCCCTCTCTGTTGTCCTTCTACCAGCAGGCAAAGATGGTTTTAAGCAGGCAGGCCTTTGGCATATAAGCAGCTCTGATGCTGAAGGTTTGAGTGTGTGTGGTTTTACTGGTTTGGTGCTGCTTATTTCTGTTGCTGTTCTTGCTTTTAATTCTGTTTTTAATTTATTTGTTTCTGCGCTCTATGTTAATTAAGATTGTATTATTAATTTGGGTTTTATTGCTAGCTGCCTTGAGTGCCACGTTTGGGCAGAACAGTGGGATATACATTAAATAAATAAGCCTGATGTCTGCCCACCCTTGAAACACAGGATTGTCCTATGACAGCCCTTCAAATAGAGGACTGTCATCTGTAAAGTAGGATGCATGGACCCTCCTTGCTGTCCAGGGGTCGGGAGAACTTTGAGACCTTCCAATTGTTGTTGGACTACAACTCCCATCATACCTGACCATTGCCCATGCTGGATGTGGCTGATGGGAGTTAAAGTTCAGGAACATCTGAAGGGCCATAGGTCACCACCCCTGCCCTGGTGAATTACTCTGTTTTGTCCTTGCTACAGCTGGCTGCTGGAGGCTGGTGGCTCTGATTTTGATGGGGCTAGTCCCCCTCTACTCAGCACTGGTTAGGCCTCATCTGGAGTACTGTGTCCAGTTCTGGGCACCACACTTTAAGAAGGATGCAGACAAGCTGGAGAGGGTTCAGAGGAGGGCAATGAAGATGATAGGACAGCGCTCTTCAAGGACTTGAAAGGCTGTCACAGAGAGGAAGGCCAGGATCTCTTCTCCATCATCCCAGAATGTAGGACATGGAATAATGGGCTCAAGTGACAGGAAGCCAGATTCCGGCTGAACATCGGGAAAAACATCCTGTTAGAGCAATACGACCATGCACCAATGACCTAGGGAGGTGGTGGGCTCTCCCACACTGGAGGCGTTCAAGATGAGGCTGGACAGCCATCTGTCAGGGATGCTCTGACGGATCCCTGCATTGAGCAGGGGGTTGGACTTGATGGTCTTATAGGCCCCTTCCAACCCGACTTTTCTATGATTCTATGATTCTATGGGGCTATGTATCCACTCTGGGTTTCAGTCAGAACCAGTCAGACCTCTAAAAGAGCTATCCAAGGTGCTGGGCCTATTTGGTGGACAGGGTTCAGCACCTTGGATAGCACCTTTGGGGTTCCAGCTGGTTCTGACTGAAGCCCAGAATGGATTCACCACCCCACCAAAATCGGAGCTGCCAGCCTTCACTGGAACCAGCAACGCAAAATGGCAAAGGGACTGTGGACACAGAGATGTCTTTCAGAAGTCTTATTATGCTTCTTATTTCATTTCTAGAGGTATAGTCCATATGTTCCATCCTGCTCCCTGCCCCCATTTGCTTTATCTGTGGGAAGACCCAGCATGCAATTCGTTTTCTCTGGAGACTGCAAAACTCTCCATTTTTTTTTCGACATAAGGAAGTCATCTAGATAAGGGCTGCTGTTCCTCACTTGAAGAGCAGATAAGCTTATTGTCGGACAAGCCCTTTTGAGATAAGAGAATCCCAGGTTTATGAGCTAACATGTGTTCTTAGGATGTCGAGACATGGAGTTTGGGGCTGTTTGACAACTCAAGCAGCTCCTCAGGCAGGAAACATGAGAATCGGCTTCAGGATTTTCTTCCGATCCCCCTGCTTCACACAAGGTTGAACTACGTACACGGATGAGACACAAGGTTTGTTTTCTGCAAGGTAGACCCATGCTTCTCAGATCTAGTCTGCTCCAACGTCAAGGAACTCTGGGGAAGTCTTTCGGTTGTTCGTCTTTGCTATGAATATGTCGGTGTGCAGAAGAGTTCTGAATAACAAGTAAGCTTGCTTTCAGCATTTGGAACTCTACTTGGTATGAATTGGAGCTGTCAGGGTTGGCAGGGGGTGGGGATTGCATATGTTTTTGGCAGTGCCCGAGTGCGCCTCCTCTCTCCTGAGATTTTTTTTTTTAACGGTCACGTTCTTTTACATTGTCCATTCATTTACTACCTTCACTCTCAATTGCCTTTACTTACCATGAGTAATGTCAAATCTGATTGGTCATACAGTGTTGCAACATCATTCCATTTGCTGCAAGCCAAAATACATGACACACTAAATGCATCACTGGAAATTCTGTGATTTTTTCTCCAGAAGAAGCGGCAGCTGCGAAGGCCCGGTTGGAACAGTACCATGGCATCAAGGGAGGGGGTTCCCCTTTCCTCCAACTCCACAGTCTCGACAAAAATCACCTTCCTCCAACTGCTATTTGGCTTGGGAGGAAACTCCCATTAGCAAAAGGTTCCCCCCACAAGCCAAATATCACTTTTTTGCAGGGCAAGGAGGGATTATTTTATTGGGACGACAGCACAGAAGGAAACAATTAACCACCATCCCTGCATGCCATAGTCCTGATCTGCTCCCCTGCCCCTGCTATTTCCTGTTAGTAAACAATTACAGAAAGTCAACTGATACATTCAAAGTCATGTGTAATTTGGTTATAAGAGCCAATGTGGTGTAGTGGTTAGAGTGGGGCTCAGAAGATCCGGGTTCTAGTCCCCACTCAGCCATGAAGCTCACTGGGTGACTTTGGGCCAGTCACTGCCTAATCTACCTCACAGGGTTGTTGTGAGGATAAAATGGAGAGAAGGAGGGCCATGTAAGCCATCTTGGATTCCTTGCCAGGAGGGAAAGAAAGGAAAGTTATAAATGTAATGATCATTTTTTTAAAAAATGAGTGTTCCTGGTTGGGTAGAATCATCCCTGAGGCTCACTCAGGGAGGGAGAAGGAGCGCAGCCAATGTGGAGTGCTGAAGAAGCATCGGTCCGGTGAAACAATGGTGCCAAATAAGATGTTTGTTTTTTAAGTAAGGGTTTAAGGTTTTGTGTGGGGGGAGGGGGGAATCTACTCCACAAAAAGTGCTAAAAGGGCTGGCCCTACCATTAGGCAGAGTGAGGTGGTCACCTCAGGCGGCAGATGCTAGGAGGTGGCAGCAAGGTGTTGGAGGGGGGAGCTGAGTGCCTAGTGGCCTGCCCTGTGTCCCTTAAGCTAACCTGCTCCTTCAGGGACAGAGGAGGATGCCGTTCCGTTGTCAGCGTTGAAGGAACAGTCCAGTCGGCTTTTGTACATGGGAAGGGGAGAGGGTGCCTTCTTGTTCTTTGCCTCAGGCAGCAAAATGTCTTGGGCCGGCCTTGGCTGGAGAATGCTTGGTGCAGAACTAGCATAAATAAATGCTCTCTGTCTGCTTTCACATGAATGCATTTGCAGGGGATCAGTGCCCTAGTCCGGAACACCATTCACCTGCAAGCCACAGGTTTGTGGAGGTCCATTCTCAGGTTACCAGAAGGACAGGCTGCTCCCATATAAAGTTGCCTGGACATTAAGGTCTGCCTGAGAGGCCCTACTTGTTGGCCCACCTGTAAGATCTAAGATCTATTCCAGGCTTCCCCAACCTGGTGTCTTTCAGATGTTTTGGACTACAGCTCCAGCTCCTATTTGGTTGGCAGGCATGAGGGACAGGGCCTTTTCAGTGGTGGATCCCAGGCTCTGGAACTTTCTGCCCATTGAGGTAAGCAAGGCTTCAGCTCTGAATATTTTTTAAGAGGGCTATCAACACTCACCTTTGCCATCTTGCTTGTCCTTAGTTTGAACTGCTACAAGATGAGATTTAGCTCCTTTGTCTTGCAGCCTGGAATTGTTGTTGTTGTTGTTGTGGCTGCTGCTGTTGTGCATTTGTTTTATTGACTTGGATATTTAAACTCCCTCCCTCCCTCCCTCCCTCTCTCTCTCTCTCTCTCTCTCTGTGTGTGTGTGTGATGTTTTGTTATGTGAGCCACTTTGTAAGGAGAGGACTTGATCTTAAAGGTGGAAAACAAATGATTATAGAAATTAATAAATAAATTCTGCTTGCTGCTAGTCTTCATGGATGTGTGACATCATGGGGGAGAGAGAGGGCTGCAAGTGTACAAAAGATTGCAGTGATGGTAGCTCTAAACCAGGAGTGTGGAATCTCTTCCAGCCCAACGGCCAGTTCTCGAAAAGCTCTCAAGGTTGGCATTCCAGAGGCAAAGGGAGCAGGCGCAGAGGCAGAAGGACCAAAAGTAACCAAAAAGTTCTTTGGTTGAAGCTCTTTTTGCTAGTAAATAAGCCGTAGGGAAGCATTTCGACCTTTTAGACTAGGAAAAAAGGGCACAAATACAGGAAACTGCCAAACAACTGGCAGGCAGGGAAGGAGCGTGACTGGGGGAAGGAGGTGTGGCCATCTGGGGAACATCAGGAGGCTGAATTGGCACTGCAGAAGGGCTGAATGTGACCCACGGGCTAAAGTCCAACAGCCCTGTTCTAAATACTCAGAACTGGAAGCATCTCTTTCGCGACGTTTTCCCTGTGCTGTTTTTCCAATTTTCCTGCTACTGCCATTGTGTGAGCATGTCAAAGCTGCCCATGATTTCTTGTTTTAGAACCCCTTCATCGTCTCGTGCTTCGCCACATGGCCAGACAACAGAGGAAAAAGTCAAACTGCGTCCCTCAGTCTCAGCCCAAACTATCATGTACAATGGAGCTCAAGTGCTTGATTCCCCAAAGACAGGGGGCGGGGGAAATCCAGCTGTCCCACATTAATATTTCTCTATAAACGTGAATCGGGAACCTGCAGCCTAGCGGATGTTGTAGGACTACAGCTCCCATCATCCCTGGCCACTGGCCCTGCTGGGTGGGGCTGATGGGGGTTGGAGTCCTGCAATGTCTGGGAGGGCACAAGGTCGCTGACCCCACTGCCCTGCCTTTTCTCCAATGTCCTTTATTTAAACTTCCCATCCCCTTTCAAGCATGCCCAAGGACGCTTTAGGTATCGGCTCTCTCGTTTCAGGACGTGATGGAGTCCCTCGCTGCCAAGCATGATGGTCCGGGTGTATAATAGCAATGCAGAGCTGGCTGACAAAGGACTAGCCTCTGACCCCCCATCAAAGACGCTTCCACTCTAGATCAATTTCTCAAATGCAGAGACAGCTGCCTGTCCCACTATCTCTTGATCCTCCCTGTGTGGAGTTATCCACTGCACGAGCGATGAAAAGCAGGAGGGCAGCATACACTATATCACAAACGCGCGCATGCGCGCGCCGATGACCAGATGGGCCAGCCAAGCAAAAGAGAGCCACGGGAAAGATGGAGGGAGAGAAAGCGAGAAAATGCGTGAACAGAAACAGCCTTAAGCTAGGCCTGCCTTCGATGGAAGAGACAAAGGGCCCCTGTTGTTTCCACCTGTCGAAACTCAGCATCTGCTTACTAACAAACCATGAGGATTTGCAGTGCTGGGAGGAAAGGAAGTTTAGTGCCCTCCTCCTCACCAAAACGATGGGAAATCACTGGCCCGATGGGGCTACCAAGTCAGCCTGCCACCCACAATGCACACCTGTGGGGTTCGGAATGCACGGGAAGTGCCAAGACCAAAGAGGCCCCGTATCCCCCTACCGCACCGCCCTCCTCTCTGCGGGCTCCATCCCCATGTGTGTGCGTGCTGTGCAGCCCCAGAAGCAGGTCCCTGTCCCAGCCCCACAGACAAGGAGGTCTTCCTTGTGTTCCTCTGACATCTCTTCCTCCCCTTCCCCTCCTTCCCCCCTCCTGAAAGGCCATCACTCACCAGGCTTTGATTACTACCACAAAGGAGTCTTGGATGAGCCACCACAAGGCCTGGCCGAAGGAGGCAGATGATGAAAGAGCTGTCAAGCGGGATTAAACAGGAGCTGTTTCCCCCTACTGCTGGGCACAGAGTGGTAGGGGAAGCGGGTGGTGTGGAGGCGGGGGTTGTACTGGCACTGTAATATACAGGCCCTCCTGCAGCTGGAAACTGCCTGGCCTTCGACTTGCAGATCCAGGAAGACATTTCTGGGGAGTGCAAAAGGGTCATGGCCACTGAAAACATGTGGTGGGAAGCAACAGCATGGCGCATGCAGCCACGGGGAGATGGCAAAAGAATGTCAGGCTGCAGCTTAAAGAGACAGAGGGAAGCGGGACATAGGGATGGGTGAGAAATTGGCTATGTCAAGCGTGTTAGACAAATTTACCAAATTTGCTCCTCCTGAGCCAATCAGCGAGCCGGGGCAGAGTTGCATGCTTGGCAATGCAGTGGGGGGGGGGAATTGCGCACAAAAATGTGCATATTAGTGGAAAGTGCGCACTAATCTGCTATACATCAGTGGAAAAGGCCTTGGGGAAATGCATATATTTGAAAAATGCACACAGAGATGCATATATTTGGGCGGGGGGAAGGGAAATCTGCACAAAGAAGATGCAAATTTCCATGCAAGCTTTTTAACAGCAACAACTCACAAACTTATGCAGAAACAGGACAGGATGCACTTAAGCCTGAAAATCTGGCAATCTCGGCAAGAACGAAATTAATCTGTCTGTCCAACCTTACTGGGATGTCAGATGCAATCCCAGCCTGCTTCCCTCTGATCCCACACACATGATGCCTGGCTGTGGTTACTCAGTGGTAAAGGGGAAAGCACTCTGAACATGCTCAGAGGCATTCCCTTTTGTCAGTGTTTCATGTATCCCTCCCTGGCACCGAGCCTTGTGTGAGTCTTGGCCCTGATGAGGCTTCTTATAGCCCTACAGTGCTAGGAGGTACACTTAGTGTATGGTCAGCATTTATTAAATGTTAAGCATCAAGTCACAGGGCAGAAAAAGAAAGATGCTGCAAGTGCCACATGACATATAAGGGGAAGCAGACAGTAGAGCTGGTGAGAAACAGGGATTTTATTTTATTTTTATTTTTTTTAAGTGTGAAATTGACCCAGAAATGTGAGGTGGAAGGGTTTCATGAAACAGCTTCCCCCACAAAAGTTGGCTCCCCACCCCTCAGCTTTGACTCGCTGGTTCTTCAGCACATTTACTTTGGATGAAATCCAATTCCACTCCATGGGGATTTCTTCTGATTAAACATGCGTGAGATCGCACTGTTCATAAGTGATCCCCTCTCCCCAAATACAGCACTGGAGGACACCTTTTAAACATTTGGGTCTTCTTTTGTCTAAAGCACTTTGGGGGTTTTGCAAGGCATTGCACCCTGCAACTGACAGGCCGAATCAGCCCATTTCTATGTGAGTGAACCAGCCCCGAAACGCTCATTATCATCTCAAGCCAGCTGTAGCAAACAGACAGAAGTGAGACCCCCAAATACATGACTGAACTCAGCGATTGTGAGGATTCTGTTATTGGTGGGTTATGTGTTTCCCAAGTTTGTCCAAGGAACTCAGAGCATTGTGTTTGGGTTTTCTTAGTTGTCTCATGTCCTGTCCCATTACTGGCCAAGTCCACACCAGAGGTGAGAAGCCCACGATGTTACACATTGCTTTAGGCAGCCTTTCCCAACCTGAAACCCTCCAGATGATTCGTACTGCACCTCCCAGCATTCCTGATCTGTGGCCACACTGACTAGGGCTGATGGGAGTTGATGTCCAAAACATCTGGATTGCACCAGGTTGGGAACTCTGGTTTAAGGCTTTTGTTTACCCCCCCCCCAATACTGTATTGCTGTAGGGTCATAAGAACATCAGAAGAGCCATGCTGGATCAGACCAAGGGTCCATCTCATCCAGCATTCTGTTCACAGAGTAGCAAAACAGCTGCCCACGGGAAACCCACAAGCAGGACATGAGTGTAACAGTACCCTCCTGCCCATGTTCCCCAGCAACTGGTGTCCATAAGCAGATTGCCTGTGATAGTGGTCATAGCATATAGCCATCAGGGAGCAGCTTATCACCAGCATATTACACTTATGCTGAAGGAACTGCACTGGCTGCCTTTATTCTGCTGGGCCAGGTGAAAGGTTTTGCTAATTGTTTACAAAGATCTAAACAACTCATAACGAAGACAGATTGCCTGATCCTCTACTGGCCCGATCAGTTGCTGCATTTACCAAGAAATAACCTCCTGGTGGTAGTAAGGTGAGACATGATAGAGGTGTACAAAATTATGCATGGTGCAGAGAACGTGGACAGGGAGACATTTTTCCCCCTCTCTCATAATACTAGAACGCAGTGGAATCATCCCATGAAGCTGATTGGTGGGCGATTCAGGGCAGATCAAAGGCCGTACTTCTTCACACAGCGCATAGTTAAACTATGGAATTTGCTACCACAAGATGTAGTGACGGCCACCAATTTGGATGGCTTTAAAAGGAGGTTAGACAAAATCCTGGAGGAGAAGGCTATCAAGGGCTACCAGTCCTGATGGCTTTGTGCTACCTCCAGTATCAGAGGCAGTAAGCCTATGTACACCAGTTGCTGGGGAACATGGGTGGGAGGGTGCTGTTGCACTCATGTCCTGCTTGTGGCTTTCCCATCGACAGCTAGTTGGCCACTGTGTGAACAGAAAGCTGGACTAGATGGACCCTGGGTCTGATCCAGCAGGGCTCTTCTTATGTTCTTATGGTACCCAAGATTTTGGAGATCCAGTGCATGACTGCTCAGAATAGAGCCTTTAGTGCCGTAGCACCCACTCCCTGGAACTCCCTACCACTACAAATTAAGTAGGCACCAAGCCTTCCAGGGTTTTGGTGGCTACTGAAAACATACCTTTTCCAACAGGCATTCTCACCAACATCATCTTGTCCTGTGTTTGAAGACTTGCTTTTTGTACATCGCTGAGAAATGTCTTTATCCTAAGCGATCCATAAATAGGGTTAACTAAAAAAACAGATAAAGCATCTGGCCTTTTATGGCATCACATTGGGTCATCATCCAAACCATCATCTTTGAGGGGCACCCCCTTTTTCATCTGCAAAGCACTGAAGAGAAGATGTCCCCTATCCCAACAGGAGCTTGGCAGTCAGCAAACATTGAGATTTTCCTGCGCAAGGAAAGGACCTTCACCCAAGAGGGGAAGGAGTGACATTTCCCAGCTTGGCATGCCCTCTTCCCACTAACAAGTCAATGCCCCCTGCTTTGGAAAAGAAAAAGGGAAAGAAAAACGCTAGCATTAAAACATCTCGCATTGTTTAGGTGCTGGTATTCTTCCCAAACACACCCCTTGCCACCAACAAACAAAACCAAAAGAAGAGAGCCAGTTCTATAGCTCAACTTGGGTACATTTCTCCGCCCATCGTCCCCTCATTCCAGCTTTTTGAACCGCCAGACAAAAATTTGCAGGCGCAACCACCACCACCCCACAGAAAAAACTCCTAAGAAAATGGAGAAAGCATTCACCACCCACCCACTCAATAGCTCACTCCAGTTTCTCACAGCACCATCCTTTTTCTGCCATTCGTCACGGCCGGACTCACAAAAGCCATGGAGAGAAAGAAATAAGGGGGATAGGAAAAGGAAGGAAGAAGGGGGAGTGGGTGGGGTGGGGGGACAGAAATGGGGTGGGGAAAGGGGGAAAGGCGTGAAAAGAAACAGGTTTGTCATTTCAAGTGGGAGAGGAGGGCGGGGGAGAGGAAATAAATAAATAAATAAACAGCCGCCACCTCATAGGTTTTTGGAAGGGTGGTGGTTCGGAAAGACAGGTCCTGGCCAAAGCTGAATTTTAAGCGGCTGCCACACAATTGGACTCGTTTTTTGTGAAGAGAGGAAACTGTGTCCTTCACACAGCCTGATGTTTATTCATTAGGTGGCCCTGGGCTCATTGTCTTCAGTTATCGATCACAGTGGCCTCTCTGTAGAAGGCATCTGTTGAGCTTCATGAATTGCCTTGAGGGATAATAAATGAAGATGTGGAAGAAGCCAAAGGAAAGGGGGGCAGGGAGAAAGGGGAGCAGGTGGAATTTCCTGGCCAAAGAGATTTCTTCCTTTCTTGTCCTTTCTTTCCTTTCTTCCCTCCTTCCTTCTTTCTTCCTTCTTCGTTCCTAACAGTTAAAAGCCTTCAAATTAGCCCCTTGGTGTTTATTTTGGTGCTCCATTTCACTCCTCTGAATCTGGAGGGGATGAAGGCCATGATTTTCACCACTTCTGCGGCTTTGTAGGGAGAGAGAGACAGAGAAGAGCTACTGGGGCTTCTTCTAAGACCAAGGCAGAGATCTCCTACTTAGGGATGTACAGATTGGGTAAAATCTATCCCATCTCCTTTTTGCAGATTGTCAGGCACCTTTGTCCACTCATCGATGGAATGGGGGGGGTAGTTTCCAAATTTACGCAAATTTGCACTTGCGCAAATTTGCACCTGTGCAAATTTGTGCTTGCAAAAATGCACAGATCCCCCCATGCACATTTTCATGCTCCAGACTATAAGGGAAATGTGCATTTTCAGCCAGCAAGTGTGTGTCTGTATGCGTGTGTTTCTATTATTAAATTTGTGCAAAATTTTAAAAAATTAGAAAAATGGTCTGCGTGTCCAGGGAATCCGCCCAACTGGGGAAAATCCAGTCTGCTGCAGAATCCATGGGTCAGATTCATAAAAATCCAAACTCATTTGATTCCATTGAGGATTTCTCCGACATCTCTACTACTACTGCAGCTCATCATTTGACCCAAGGTTATTACCAGCCACTAGTTCCTTACTCAAGTCTCACACGTTACCAGCGGGCATAGCTGCTGCCCAAACCAAGACCTTCTGGGCTCGCAGTGGCTAGCTACATAGGAAGCTGCTTGTGTGTTTTTGCTGGCATAGTTCGGTGGGGCTGACCAGGGGTCACAGTTCTATTGCAGCGGGTGGGCTTGGGGCAAGATGTACACTGATCTACATTCCAGCAGACTTTGCAGAGGGAGAGGAGAGGGGAAGCAGGTCCATTCCACCAGCACTGCTGAAAGACTGCTTAATTTCTTCCTCTTCCCTCACCACCGCTTTTTCCTTGTGTGTTGTGCTTTTTTAGATTGCAAGCCCAATCTTGTTTTACTGCTTAATTTCTTCCTCTTCCCTCACCACCCCTTTTTCCTTGTGTGTTGTGTCTTTTTAGATTGCAAGCCCAATCTTGTTTTACCGCTTAATTTCTTCCTCTTCCCTCACCACCACTTTTTCCTTGTGTGTTGTGCCTTTTTAGATCGCAAGCCCAATCTTGTTTTGCTGCTTGCATATAAGCCATACTGGCAGTCTTTGGGGCTGAGGAGCAGGATAAACGTATGTTCAATGCATAAATTTAAAAGATGCTCTCAGTGGGCCCCTCTTCTTGAGTGTGCCCACCTCCTCCTCCCCTTTAATGTTGCCAATGCCAGACCCATGTGCTTGCCTCTCCCCCCGGGTCCAATCAGCATCATCTCCCAGGAAGAGAAGTCCAAATGTGCAGAGTTCCTGCTCCTTCTTCTCGCTTCCCACATTGCTCAGGGAAGGCATGTGAACAGGCCGCGGCAGCAAACAGCAGCCCTCCCGATCACTATGGAATGGAGTAGTGGGGCATGGAGTTGACTTCCCCATTCATGCTTATGTTGGCCACTTATGAATTGTCCCCCCCCACCAAAAAAAGAGGAAGTGCTTCACCCAAAAAGAGGAGAAAAGAGGGCACTCAAATGTGCATATGCTAATTGATGTGTGTAGATGCACATTTAGAAATAATTATCCCAATTTAAGTAGAAGGGCAGCACATCTCACCGTACTGTGGAAGACTGTGACCAGGTGACCTGTGTGCCTTGCTCGGTCTGCCATTCAAGTGCTGTGAATGGGCCTCCCTCCCCCCCCCATATTACATATTGCTGAAGCTTCTGCTCCATCATCTGCAGATTGCATTCATTTCATGCCCGTCGGACACGGACCTAAAAGCCAGAAGGCCGTGGTGCCATCAGGGCAGGAGGACTTCGTTGTTCTCTGACCGTTTTCACCACTTTGAAGTAGTGGTTCCCCATTCTGCTGAGGCGCAGTGCATAATCTGCTGTGAGCGTGCCATGCCCCGCCTCTGGAAAAAAAAATCTTCATTTCTGTGTTCACTGTAACACGTGTGTACATGCAAGCATGTGCACATGTGAGTGATGACACATGATGTCAAGTAGGAGGGCTATGGCAACATGAGTAACACATGTTACCCTTTTAAATGGAGGGGGGATAAGACAAGGAGGACATCTGCTCTTCTAGTTACAAATTTACTAAATAAACCGTATCCTAACAAGAGGTTGTCAACCAATCACAATATACCTCAGTGTCAGGAGCGCCCTAGCTGCCTCTTACAGTCCCCTCCAATAGCCAACTCAAGACATAGACGACGAGGATTCTTTCCAAGGCTTTATTCCTTTATTACTTAATGACTTTTACAGATACCAATCACTAGCGACTAAGCAAGGAACAACACTGGGGTAGATAGCAGAGTAGCCTAAGCTCCAGGTAAGGCAGTTGGTCCCCGTTTGAAGGAGAAGCGCGGGAAGACTCCGAACTTATGGGCTAGGGAGGGATCCTCCCTCTTTCCCTTGAGTCCTTGTCGAGACGCAACCGTTGTTTTAGCGCCAAACAAGCGGAGCGCCTCCTTTCAGCGCCCTCCATCTGTCACCGCTCCCTGCGTCTGCGTCGAGAATCCAGCAAGCCCCCCTCCAGCACCCTCTCACTGCCAGGGTCACTATCTATCCCAGGAATGCTGGCAGGAGGAATCTCTGCCAGCTGCTGTGCCTGTGAGAGATGAGCGAGCTCCTCTCCCACGGATTGCTGTTCTTCCTCAGAATCAGAACTGCTCTGGGGCTCTATGGGCTCAGTTTCCACCCTGACACTCAGTAACATCAGTGTCCAAAACTATAAGCTTTGCACTGTCTTAGCAACTGTGCACATGTGATGGCAGTCGAGAGAATCCAGCCATTCACCTTCATTTCTAGAGACTCCGGGGCGGGGATGGGAACCAGGAGGTCAACTTGAGCAAGTCACTGTCATCTTCTCTGGCCTCAGTCCCCCCTCTGGCCCAGAGGGGGAGGAGGATTCATCTTTTAACGCATCATCCACTATTCCAGGACCTCCCAAACCAGATGAAGTGGCTTTACCAGACTCCTCTGACTCAGAGGACATGTCTCCAATGCAGCCCTCACATGTCATAGGAGCCAGACACTGTGGAATTGGAGTATGCAACTTTATGAAGCAGACAGCTCCTCATACAGGTGGAGTTACCAGCAGCTCCAAACCTGCCAACCTTCAAAAGGCCTCTGCATGTTGCTGAGGCAACTGTTCTTCGCGGGTGAGTTTCAGCCAGTGATCCGTCCAGGATCGTCACAGATTTTGCTGGTTCGGAACCTGCATTACCTAATGACCTTCCCTTACTAGATGAGACCTAGCATCATCAGATGTGACCTCGCTGTGCCAGACATAAGCCAGCCTTTCCAGGGAGTACCACCACTACAACCCATTCTCCCCTGAGAGCCCTATGCTGAGCTAGGACAGGACAGTCACACTCACAAAATTAACAAGGCACCCCAAATAGTGAAAATACCAACAGGAAGGTACGACAGAAGGTATCAGAAAATAGACACTGTCTCTGGTAACACTAGGGACAGCCAGAGCATACAAAAAAGGGAAAAGGCTGGCTTTGCATTTGGAAAATGCATCTCAACCACTATCACCAATCATCTCCTTATTGGATAGTACATATTTTACTGGAGGAAGTGGGGGCTCACCAGTGCCAGCTCCAGGTTCTGGAGGGCCCTTCAGGAAGACACCCTCAATGGGGCCCCTCTTTCAGTGATTCAACCTTCTCACCGCCATTTCCACCAGCTGCTGTTACTCCTCATCCTCTTTCTCATCACTTGCTGGCTTCACAGCCAGAGAGCAAATGGGCAGCGGCATCTCCTGCTCCTCCTTCTCACCACCATTGTTGTCTGGGCCGGAGAGGAGGCAGGTGAATGCACAGGTTGCAATGCTGAAGAGGAGGAACAACTCCAAGGAGCTCTTGTCAGTGGGCCCCTGCTGGGGTGAGGGCCTTTGCAGGTGCCCAACCATGCCTACCCTTGTTGCCAGCTCTGGGCCCCACGACAAAAGGGTGTGTGTGAGTCTGAAGCTCTCCCTTCTGAGGGAGGAGGCTGCCCAGAGTGAATGAATGAATGAGCAAGCACTGGCTGACAAGAGGGTGAGCGCACATGGGAGGGGTGGCCTTTATAGCTATGTGTCTCTTCCTCCCTCCTGCTCTTCTAGCCACACCATTCCTTTTTCCACTTTCAGCCAAACTTCAGTTTTTATCCTTTCAGACACAGACATTTTGTGGGCACTGAGCAATCTCAGTCTTCATTGGATGGGGGGGGGGGGTCCCTCCGCCTTAGAGGTTTTTCTGAAAGATTTGTTGTACTTCTCCAAACCTCAAGCTTACCCTGAAGCTTCTGATGTGACCCTCTCATGTATGGCTGTTCCTGTTTGGGCTACATAAATAATGGCACAGGATGATAGGAAGCAGGACTTCAGTTGACCTTCTTTTTCCCACACACACACATCCCACACACGTACTTCAGCTCCATTTTAATGTGCACTTTACCGGAGGCTGTTCACACAACACGCTAACCCACACTCAGTGAGGTTGTAGGGACTGTGTATAATCCATTCTGTCTGTGTTTCACGGATTGTCAGGCGTCTTCCATTCCGTTGTCTGTTCCTCGACAGAATCAGATTTTTTTTTTGTTTCCAGATTTTAACAAATTTGCATTTGTGCAAATTCAGGCATGCAAAAATGCACGAATTCCCCCCAAGATGTGCATTTTCAGGCTTTAGCCTATGGAGGAAATGCACGTTTTTGGTCAATAAATCTCTTTTATTTTGCGTATTTATGACAAAATTTGTGCAAAATTTGGGAAAATTAGAAAAATGGTCCACAAGTCTGTGGAATCCACCCAATAGGGGAAATGCCAGTCTGCAGTGGAATCCGTGGGTCGGATCTATAAAAATCCAAACTCATTTGGTTCCATTGCAGATTTCTCCAACATCCTGAACCATGTTCAATAAGACAACTTATTGTCTGAACCCAGGACATTTTCTGCAGGGTAGCTTGTTAACCATACAGGGTGGCTTGTTAACCACCCTGAATAACCCAAGAACAAACCATGGGTCCTCAAGGTGACTTGTTTGAGAAAAATAAGCCACACTGCATGATTAACAAGCCACCCTGTGGAAAATGTCCTGTGTTCAGACAACATGCTAACTGACGGTTCAACAAACAACCCCACAGTTGAACAACAACCCACACTCAACCTCTGAGTGTGGGTTAGCATGTTGTGAGAACTCAGTCACTGGCTGTTAAGAGAAACAAAGTAAGCTTTGCAAGAACTGGGTCACTAGACTGAACCGCAGTCCTTTATATGAGTTCAGCTTTTCTGTACAGTTCTCAAGATAAGCAGGTGAAAATGTGCAAAGAATTCAGTTGCAGGCCATTCAAGGAAAGATTTTAATCTACCATTTAATCTTAGCATAGGGCAATATAGGTTTTCCTCCTATATGCAGGGAATGTGACCAGAGTGAATTATCACTGCAACAATTTTGTTGCAAATATATTGCCAGAAGTTAAAATTTCAGCATTCAGATTTTGAATGTGATATTTCAAATATGAAATGGAAATATGGTGTTGTTTTTAATTTTACTGGTTGGCCTTAGAATTTAAATCCTTTAGACTTGTTGGCACCTCTTGATTACTTTGACTTTGGCAAGCATCATATGAAAGTTCATACTCTGTCAACTGCCAAACACAAAATACCATTGTGGCTACTAGACACTGTAAAATATTAAGTAGCGTCGCATGCCAGCTATCAAATATTGTCAAATACTTAATATCATTACCAGTCAACTATCAAATACTGCCAAATATAAATATTCAAATCAAAGATTCCAGTTGGATATCAATGACTAATAATCATCAGCTCTAACATATCATTAACAAATATTCAGTTGCATGACTCTCAAGCCCAACATCAAAACTGATTTTGCAGGTTTCAGACACATATGGTAAGTCTGCAGATATATAAGAGTTTTTTGGATTAATGTCATTTAGGGGTGTCTGTCTCTGGGAAATCCAGTTCTTTTTTGGCTCGACACAGTTCCGTGGCATGTACAACTCATTTTGCGTCCACGAGATGAGTTCTGGGCTGTTCCCTGAACTCCAGAAACTTTGTTGTGCGAGGGAGGGAGTTCTGCAGTTTGCACAAATTCAGCCATAATTTGCATGAATTCAGACGCAATTTGCACAAACTGCTCAGAAAATTGCACAAATTGTAGAGCCTTCCAAAAACTGTGCAAAATTCCCAGAAAACCTGCAAACTGGCCCAACTCAATGTAGATCAAGTCAGATACAGCAGCAGGAACCAAAGTGAAATCCAGGGGGCCAAGCCTAGGAAAACCCATCAAACCCCACTCCCTGATGGATTTCTCTAGCATCCCCAATGTCATTATGAGCATAGAAAAAAGTACAGGATATAAATTGCCTTTGGATCCAATGCTTTTATATTAGAGTAAGATAGATGGATTGGTAGCAACTGAGAATGCACAGATGATTGCATATATGTTGGTTTCAGCCTGTATTCTAACAGCAAAAAAAAATGAGGCAAGTACCACTTTCTCTAAGGGAATGGGAAAATACTATTTGGCATTAATAGTATGTATGTATGTATGTATGTATGTATTTATTTATTTATTTATTTTGTTTATATCCCACCTTTTTTCCTCCTTAAGGAACCCAAGGCAGTTGGGTTCCTTACCCAACTAAGGTAAGTTGGTTACCTTAGTTAACCAACTAAGTTGGTTAACTTAGTTAACTAAGTTAACTTAATTCTCCTCCTCCTCCTCCTCCATTTTATCCTCACAACAACAACCCTGTGAGGTAGGTTGGGCTGAGAGTCAGTGACTATCCCAAAGTCACCCAGTGAGCTTCCATGGCCAAGTGGGGACTAGAACCCGGAACTCCTGACTCCCCGTCCAACACTCTCACTACTACATCACACTGGCTTGTATGCTTAGCCATAGAAGAGGGGTTGGGGTGGGGTGGAGGAACTTCTCTGTCAGCAGAGGTCTATCTGTAGGGTTGCTGCGTCTTCCCCAGAGGCCATAGGTATGTCTGCAGTTGTAACTGTAGCACCAATGGGCCCCAGAAAAAAAGGATTCCAGGGGTGAGGCAGGGGAGGAATGGAAGTAGCTTTGTATGCACTGGATTGAAGGTTCCTTGGTTTGTTGGGGAAATTTCAGTATTGGGTCCTTCCTTAATGCTAACTAATCCTACCCTCATTGGAAACATGGGGGGAGTTTAAAAGAAAACATGAAGATTCACAGGGGGAGGACGATAACTCTACCTACCCACCACATTCTACCCTGGCCAGCACAAGCTTCTAAGACTTTGGAGGTCATAGTAGATCTACCACTTTGCACCTTCATCGAACCCCTCTTAGGATTGCACTGCAAGTCTGCAATCCTATACCCATGTATCTAGAATTAAGTGCCATTGAACTCAGTGGATTGGATCCAGATTTAGTCCTACTTAGAGCAGACCCATTGAAATCAAAGGAACTTAAGTTAATCATGAGTAATTTACTTCCCATCGATTTCAATGGGTCTACTCTAAGCAGGACTAAATTTGGATCCAACTGAATGGGACATGTGTCTGAGGGAACATGTATAGGATTGCACTATCATATTATAATTAGAAGCAAATATTTGAATATTCTGGGCCTGATCATTTTTCATATATTATTTGGTATGATACTCACTGAAGATGATTTTGAGAATTTGTGGGGGACAGATTTCATTTCTGCTTTCAAATGAATGCAAATATGGAGAGCCCTTTCCACAAACAGTTGTATGGTGTCAGCATTATTATCTATCAGGCAACGTTAAAACTCTTGCATTCCCCCAGGCTTTTAATGGCTGATTTGTTTCTCTTTTGTTGTTTGTGGTGACTTCCATCTGTTATATCATCAGTTGCGGTTTTCTTTCCTGCTGGTTCTAATATTTTAACTGCATCTCAATGTAATTTAGATCTCTTTTTTTAAGTGTTTTAATATTGTCAATCTCCTTAGAAGTTATATCACTGAAAGACGTGATAAATGCTTACAATCGATTGAGCCATTAATTGTTCTATTCCTGTGGCTTTATTTTAAGGGTGGCAATTTTGACATAGCCTGTAGTGTAGGGTGGGCAATGTGTAGCCCTCCAGATGTTGTTGGCCTGCAGCCAGGGCCAGCCCTACCATTAGGCAAAGTGAGGCCATTGCCTCAGGTGGCAAATGCTGGGAGGCAGCAGCAAGGTGGTGGAGGAGAGAATTGTGTGCCATGTGGCCTACCCCGCACGCCCTAAATTAGCGTGTAACCTTCAGATGTGGAGGAGGATGCTGTCCCATTGTTAGTATTGAAGAAAGGTTGAACTGTCAGCCCAGTTGGCTTTTGTACATGGAATGGCAGGTGACTCCATCTTGTTCTTCACCTCCAGCAGCAAAATGTCCTGGGTCAGCTCTGACTTCAACTGCCATCATCCCTCACCATTGCTTTGTTGGCTATGGCTGATGGGAGTTGCAGACATCTCAAGTTGCCCACCGCTCCCCTAGTGAAAAATCTAATTCAGAAGGAGAAGCTTATGAGTGACCTCAGTTCAATTTCCCAAAACGGTAGTTCTGTTCACGTGTATTAATGCAAGGTGAAAGCAAACTGTGACACCCATGATGAGGGAAGTCGTAGAAAGATGGAGGAGATGAGGCTGCGCAAAGGGAGATGGGAGAGGGAAGCAGGACCATTCCACTAGCCCTGTTGAAAGAATTAATTCTTCCCCTCGTCCCTCACCATTCCTTTTTCCTTGTGTCATGTCTTTTTCGACTGTAAGCCTGTGAGCAGGGACTGTCTAGTTTAACTGACTATACATAGGTCACTCTGGGGACATTTTTGACTTAGTGGCATCAAAATGCTTCAAATACATAAATAAATGGTGAGAGCGGCAGGTGAAAATGACCTCAGAGCCTGTGGCCTCCCCTCCCCGCCTCACAAAACCATCTACCACCAACTACCCTGTGTGGAAAGATTCCAGAAGAAAGGGAGGTAGCTGAGGATAACACCAGATACTTGCTCCTGTCTGGACTCTGCCTGCTCCAGGGCCATCTTCCACCAACTGCCCTAAGGGAAGGATCATGATGATTTCGTCTTCTTTTAGGGTCAAATGTTGTTTATTGTGATGCTCTAATTTTCATGGTTCTTGTAAGCTGGCTTGAAAAAATGTCATAAAATAATAAATCAAATAAATACAATCAGCTGATTAATTTTCTAACTGCACCACATGTTTCGTTGTTGTTTTCCTAAGAGGCTCTCTCTGAAGGCGTGGGGAAAAGGCAGCTTCCAATACTGGAGGCTGGTGGCTCCAATGTCAGGGGCACGTTGAATCTGCTCCAGGTTGCAGGATATGAAGCACCTTGGATCGCTCCTTTAGAGTTCTGACCGAAACCTGGAGTGGATTCAATGCCCCACTGACATCAGAGCCACCAGCCTCCACTGGCTTCCAAGCCACCGAAGCAAGGGTCTCCTCTTCGTAGAAGTCCAAACACCTCAGGCAATGGCAGAACCACCAAGCAGATCTCGGGCGCAAACTGAAAGTGGGCCCAGCTGGCAATAATTAGGGACGGCAAGGATTGCACAGCCTGTGCGTGGCATCAGCCTTCCGAAATCCTGCCAGCCTGGCCCTCTCAAGCCTTCTGCATTAGCAGGTTATGACTGAATCCTCAGCCACGATTCCCTTGAGCTTACAGTTGGCATGATCTCACCTCTAACTAGCTGCCTACACTGGCAGCTATATACGTGCCATCTGTGGAACTGACTCCTCCAGGCTACAGTTGGTAAGGCGAGTTTTGAGAGGAACCCAGGATGACAACATGTGTTTGTAGATTAGAGCATTGCGTCAGTCGGCACAAAGGAGCCCAGCTTGCCAACAGATGGTGCAGGCAGCAGCAGGTGAAAGAGAGAAGCTCTATAACTTGCAGCCATGATAATGTATCTTCTTTAGAAGTGACCCTGAAGCTTCCTGGAACACTGTTTCCTCCTAAAAAGCATGTAGATTCAAGATTCCATTTCAATGGGATCAGGTGGTGGGGAGTAAATATGATGTGGTGCAGAGAAATCTGCCCTGTCTATCTCAACTCCAGGGTGTCTGGGGAGCCAATCAGAAGCAGTTGCACCTGCTAGAAGGGCAGGACAGAGTCGGGTCTGGTTATAGAGGATGGCAAGAGAAGGTCAGGACCCTGGACAGATCTATACTAGCTGGAACTTGCTCAAGAAGAACTGTTGTCTCAGCAACCTGCAGAGGCTTTCTGAGGCTTTATGAAGGCTAACTGATCTGAACCTTCTGTTAACCCCACCCATTCTGAGAAGCTGTCTGTCTCTTAAAGTGCCACTGCCTGATTCTGAAGCTGGTGACTCCTCTGGCACGGGGGTGGTGAAGATTGCATCAGGGGGAGGGTACCCTCTGAATCTGAAGAGTCCAATAAAGCCATTTCTTCTAGCCAGGAACTTCTTTGGTAACAGACAATGATTCGTTGGACAATGCCTCCTCCACTTCGAAGTCCTCCTCTGAGCCCGAGGGTGAATCATGGCCAAGAACATGACAGAATCTTGCACCAAGCTCACATATTGTGTTGGGCAGGCAACGCATTGGGCATGGCTCTATTTCCTCCCCATCTGATGTGCTAGGTGTGGTATGACCAGCCCAATCACACAAGCTTTCCAAGCAGATACTCAGGAAGCCACACACCTCTCAGGAGAAGGTGGCCCAGGAAAGTGGAGACAGCATTGGGAGGGACCATAGCTCAGCAGAAGAGCACATGCGTTGCATGCACAAGGTTCCATGTTTAATCTGATGCTAACATGGACCAGGTAGTGGGAAGTCTGGGAAAACCACTGCCGTCCAAGTAGTCAATACTGGACCAGAGAGACAAATGATTTGACCTTTTTAACTATTAATTTGATTTGATTTGATTTTTTTTTAAAGAACAAACCAATACAACAGCAAAACTCACTGTCATAAAAGTCGTAACAAAAACAACAATTGTGAATTAAAATACTTGGACATGGTAAGCTTCATAAGTCTTTCATGGAGGGGGAAAACCTCCTTAATGGATTGCGCTCAGTTGTTCAGATTTGTCTGTCTCCCACTCTGTTGCCCAAAGCAAGAAAAAGTTATGGAGTGCGAGTCCAGACAAATACATAGTGTGAAAAATAAGCATGGTGGGTCTGATTCAGATTGGGCCGCAGCACAGAGGATTGTTGTTGTTCAGTCGCTCAGTCGTGTCCGACTCTTCGTGACCCCATGGACCACAGCACGCCAGGCCTTCCTGTCCTGCGCTCTCTCCCGGAGCGTGCTCAAGTCCATATCCATTGCATCGGTGATGCTATCTAGCCATCTCATCCTCTGCCGTCCCCTTCTCCTTTTGCCTTCAGTCTTTCCCAGCATCAGGGTCTTTTCCAGGGAGTTTTCTCTCCACATTAGGTGGCCAAAATATCTGAGCTTCAGTATCTGTCCTTCCAATGAGCAGTCAGGGTTGATTTCCTTTAGGATTGACTGATTTGACCTCCTTGCAGTCCAGGGGACTCGTAAGAGTCTTCTCCAGCACCACAGTTCGAAAGCATCAATTCTTCGGCGCTCAGCCTTCCTTATAGTCCAGCTCTCACAGCCATACATTACTACTGGGAAAACCATAGCTTTGATTAGACGGACCTTTGTCGGCAAGGTGATGTCTCTGCTTCTTACTGTGCTGTCTAGGTTTGCCATAGCTTTCCTCCCAAGGAGCAAGCGTCTTTTAATTTCATGGCTACAGTCACCGTCTGCGGTGATCTTGGAGCCCAAGAAAGTAAAATCTGTCACTGCTTCCATTTCTTCCCCTTCTATATGCCAGGAAGTGATGGGGCCAGATGCCATGATCTTAGTTTTTTTAATGTTGAGTTTCAGATCAGCTTTTGCACTCTCCACTTTCACCCTCAACGACAGGCTCTTTAGATCCTCTTTGCTTTCTGCCATTAGGGTGGCATCATCTGCGTATCTGAGTTGTCCGTTTATTCCTTCTCTCCCCAGCGATGAGGCTGCCCCCCTCACCTCCACCAGCATGATAGAGACAGTAAAAGCCTCCCATTGCCACCAATGGCAGGTGATATTTTTGTTTCTTTACTATCTTTTACTACTGCATGGGGAGGTTTGGGGAGATGTGGGGAGAATCACACCTGGTGAGGAAAGGATTAAACCTCCCTCCATGTGTGCTGCAGGCCCAGTCTAGATACCCCCATGCTTACTTTTGAGTAAAGAAAAAATTGTGTGCTGTATACTTTGTTTTTAACGTAACATGTGATTTGACCCTTCAAAACATGGGAAGGACTCAAATCCAACCAGGAATAGGACATTCTGTTTTAATTTTCTCAATGGGAAATGTGTTCATCACTTCCAAGCAATCTCCCTGCAGAGGGAATCTTAAAAGTTTCATATCTCAAGTGGAGCTACATTTTCCAATGGTGCAGAAGCAAAGCCTTGGCCTGACCCAAGCACCCACTGCCTTCACATTAACTGTGCAAACCCATCCTTTCTCCCAGGGTTGAAATAATTTTCCGCTGCTAATGTGCAACCCTTCACTGTCCTTGGATCTTCTCCTAGCTTGTAGATGGAGGGAGTCACTGGTCCGTCTGTTTTCTTTCAAAGAGCTGTGGTTATACTTAAAAAAAAAAAAAAAACCTGTTCGTATCCCACCCAAAAAGCTGCAAGGCAGAACATGGTCCTCCCACCTGAAAACTTCGTCTGGTCAAAATCAAAACCGGGTTTTGGGGGAAGGGTGATGAGTGGAGGGGGAGGTGTCGGGGAAAGCAGCCAACATTTTAAGAAAGGAAATTTAAAAAAAAAACTTTCCCACTCATCTGTGAGAAAACAAAGAGTAAGAACACAGAGAGGGAAGAGCAGTACTGCAGAGGATAAATGAAACCTGCCCAGAGAAGCGCAGAGCCATCCTGGAATAGGAGCTGGGATTAATTCTAAATCGAACCTCACAGGGTTGCACGGCATTGCTCAATTCTGGGTTGCCTTCGGGGAGGAAATCCACAAAGGTGTCAAAGCAGGAAGTGACCACGCTTGGTTAATAAGCACTGAAGCTTGTTAGTCTCTGACAATCCCATGTGTCTGCATTGCCAAAGAGGAAGGTTCCCCCCCCCCCAGTCTCTGCTTTCGGGTGGCCTCTGTTCCCACTAATGTTAGTTAGGGTTCAGTTAAGAGAATGCTTCAGTGGAACCCATTCCAAGCCTTATGGAGCCAGATGCAAATATACTTTAAAAAAATGCATTGCAGAAACGCCTGTGTAGCTATGAAGCTGGAATCTAGGAAAGAAAGATCCTTTATAGGGGAATCAAGGAGGATTTTTAATGTATTTAAAAACACACATTTATATGCTGTCTTTCCTCTTGGGAGCTCAAGCCAGATAACAATAACAAATACTCATAAATTTAAGAATTTAAAACATCCTTACAATTTAAAACAAAACCCACCAAACATTAAAACACAAAAACAGTAGCAGAACTTAAAACCACAACAGCAGTCAATCCTATACATAGCTACTCAGAAGTAAGTCCCATGGCATTCAATGGGACCTACTCCCAGTTAAGTGTGTATAGCAGGCATGGTGTGTATAGGATAGGTATGTCTAGAGCTGATGGGAGTTGTAGGCCAAAACACCTGGAAACACCTGGAGGGCCAGATGTTGTCCACCCCTGGGGTATAGTATTGCAGCCTAAATATGCAAAAATGAAAAACTGGAGACAGATTAAAACAGCAGGTTGAAAAATTCATGCATTCCTAAAAAGCAAGGTCTTCACCAACTTCCAAAAGGCCATTAATGAGAAAGAACTGGGAAACATTGCATCCTTACATCCATGCCAGAATATAGTCACCTGTACACATCTGTTCAGGTTTCGCCATATTTGTTTAGGACTCCATGGGACTGTTATATTTTGTCCCACTGCAAGTATTACATTAGCAAAGCTAGGAAGAGTGTATTATCATCATTATAGAATGAAACTCTCAGTTTTGCTTTCTCCCACATTCACGTTTTGTTTTGTTTTTAATCTCAAATTATTTTTCTCCTAAATATAAAGAAACGTGCAGATCTGGGTAAATTCTTATCAAAAATGAAATTAAATTAAATTCTCACCCATCTGCACTGACCAAATTCAATAAGTACAGCTATTCCCAGCAGGGAGAGGACCATGTTGTACTTGCCTGCCATATAGATGTTAATGATGAAGAGCCTGTCAGAAAAAGAAGAGAGGTTATAATCCTAATTCAGCACCATGAACGTGGTTGAATGAGTACTGAGTACACAGTGATTCACATCCAGACTTTTAAGAGCTAAGCAGTCAAAGCCCTGAGTCTGCATGGATGAATTCATCAGTATCAGTTTCTCCCAGGTTCATTTTTTTTTTTTTAAGATCTCAAATTCCTTCAATTCCAAATATGATGAAATTTGCAAATTTTGGTAAATTGCATAGGAACAACTGAGGATAACACTTCATTCTTATTTATTGATTTATATCAGCCTTCCCCAAGGTGGCAGCCTCCAGATGTTTTGGAATACAACTTCCATTGGCCCCCAGCCAACATGGCCAAAGGTAAGGGATGATGGGAATTGTAGTCCAAAACATCTAGCAGCACCAGGTTGGGGAAGGTTGATTTATAGCTTGCCTTCCTACAAGTCATTTGAGGCAGATTTACGACTATAAAATTAATACAATAAAATAGTGCAAATGAATAAGATTGTAGACATGTCTTAAAACAAGTACAATGTTAATACAAACCCAAACAACAGAAGAAAACATATTAACACCAAAATGACATGAAGATGAGCAGGTGGGAGAAGCTTCACCCACTAAATTTCTAGAGCTGTGCACCGCTTTGGTATGAAGCCCAAATAACGAGGTGAAGCGGGCTGATTCGGAGCTGCCTCATTGTGATACAAAGCGGATCAGACCAGCACTGAGGCACCCCAAAGCGAAGCAGCTGCTCCACTAGGCACCTTGTCTGCCTTGTATATTCAGAGCTCTTCTTATGCCTTCTAAGCAGCCCAGAAAGGCTGTCTCCGGAATGCATCAACATCTGAAAGATGACTTGGAGGGGCAGGAGGAAAAGGAAGGGGGGGGAGGTGAGAGGACACAGGGGCACCAAATGTATTAATCTGAGAGATGGAGAGGTGGAGGAAGGGGAGAGGGGAGGGAGGAAGAGGAGGAGGAGGAGGGATGGAGCTTTCCTGTCAGTCAGCCTCCATTTGGTCATTGTGAGAGAGGTGGTGTTACTGGAGAGGAGAGGACTGTCTGAACATTATTTGGCTAGAGCAATGGTCTCCAAAGTGGGGTGCACACACCCTGGGGGGCACAAGATGGTCCATTGAGGTGTATAGGCCACTTGATAATTGAGCAGCCCCCCGCTACCCTGACAAATTGCCACTGTGTGCAATGATGGCGGTGGCCATGGCAGCAAGATGGGATGGGAGCTGAGAAGGAAGCTCCGTGGCATTTCTCTCTCCGCTCCAGACCTATCCTGCCTCCGCTGCAGCCACTGGGAGCAACTGCCCCAGTCTCTTCCAGGCATGGCAGAGGAACCCTTAACCTTTCCCATTCTTCTTTGGCAGTCTGAAGCTGAGAAGAAAGCGTGTGCTATGGGGACTGGGTAAAACAAGGATCCATAAAATCAAAAAGGGATCCTCATGATTTCATATGATTTTTAAAGGAGAGACCCACAGAACCACCATTCAATCACAGAGCACATCTGCCTCCACGGGCTGAGCCAGAAAAATCATGGATCCGCTACTCATGGGCGCAGCCACAGCACATAACATGGATCCTTGGCAGGGATCCTCATGATTTCATACGATTTTTAAAGGGGAGACCCACAGGACCACCATTCAATCGCAGAGCACATCTGTCTCCATGGGCTGAGCCAGAAAAATCATGGATCCTCCACTCGTGGGCGCAGCCACAGCACATAACATGGATCCTTGGCAGGGATCCTCATGATTTCATATGATTTTTAAAGGAGAGACCCACAGGACCACCATTCAATCACAGAGCACATCTGCCTCCACGGGCTGAGCCAGAAAAATCATGGATCCGCCACTCATGGGCGCAGCCACAGCACATAACATGGATCCTTGGCAGGGATCCTCATGATTTCATATGATTTTTAAAGGAGAGACCCACAGGACCACCATTCAATCACAGAGCACATCTGCCTCCACGGGCTGAGCCAGAAAAATCATGGATCCGCCACTCATGGGTGCAGCCACAGCACATAACATGGATCCTTGGCAGGGATCCTCATGATTTCATATGATTTTTAAAGGAGAGACCCACAGGACCACCATTCAATCACAGAGCACATCTGCCTCCACGGGCTGAGCCAGAAAAATCATGGATCCGCCACTCATGGGCGCAGCCACAGCACATAACATGGATCCTTGGCAGGGATCCTCATGATTTCATATGATTTTTAAAGGAGAGACCCACAGGACCACCATTCAATCACAGAGCACATCTGCCTCCACGGGCTGAGCCAGAAAAATCATGGATCCGCCACTCATGGGTGCAGCCACAGCACATAACATGGATCCTTGGCAGGGATCCTCATGATTTCATATGATTTTTAAAGGAGAGACCCACAGGACCACCATTCAATCACAGAGCACAACTGCCTCCACAGACTGAACCAGAAAAATCATGGATCCGCCACTCATGGGCACAGCCATGGCACAAAACCAGGGGAAACTGGCTCCCCCTATTCCACGGAACAAAATGGCTGCCCGCACGCGCCGCCCCCATGCCAAGCAAGGGACCTGTGAAGGCTTGAGCAGAGGCAGGAGTCAGCCTCCACCGAGGCGCCCTCCCTTCCTTCCAAGGAAGGGAGACAGCACAGTTGGAGGACAACTCCTGCCTCTGCCCCCTGACTCAAGCCTTCAGGGGCTCCTCTCAAGCAAGGGACCCGTGAATACTTGAGCAGAGGCAGGGGTCAGCCTCCAGCCGGGCGCCCTGCCCTCCTCCCAAGGAAGGGAGAGAACGCAGTTGGAGGATGACTCCTGCCCTCGTGCCTGTCGGCGGTTGGCGGGCTGTGACAGGCAGCATTTTCCCCAGCAGCGCCTTCCCCGGAAGCACTGGCAGCAGCTTCCCCAGCAGCACCAGCAGCAGTTTGGAGGGATTTGCACATTTGGGGGATTTGCACATTTGCACAAGTGCACATTTGCACAAGTTCAGAAACTCCCCCCAAATCTGATTCTGTCGATAAGCAGAAGAAAAGGCGCCTGATCATCTGCAAAATGCAGACAGGATGGATCTTATGCAATCCGTTCGTCCCTAGTCTAAAAGCAGGTCCTCAAGTCAGTGCCTGCTTTTACAGTTTCACCTCACTCTCCTTCTGCATGTGCACTGGTGCAGCCAGGTAATTTTACAGCCTGGACTTCATGGTCTTACGGGGGGCCCTTTAGATGGCCGCGTGTACCACTCTAGTTGTGAGGCACACAACACACATTTCTCTCCCCACCACCATCCCATGCTTTGCAACTGCTTCTGCATTCCTACAGTGGCGGCTCGTGTCCATTGGGTCTGGTGGGGTGGAGGACAGGGCAAATGCTTAATATTCTACTGGGATTGCCGGACGAGTGCAGGAGAAGAGCACTATGGCACTCGGAAGCAGTGGAGCAAATGTACCTGGTTGTGGGGGGATTTCTCTGCCACAAGTGGGTGGGGGAGAGGCAGGGGATCACTGGCCCCTTTGTCCCAAATATAGAGCCATTTCTGCATTCCTGATATGTTACAACAGCAACAAAACTATTTGCTAATCCCGCTATCTGAGTATGTGCGGTTTTGCATTTTAAACTCACCTAAATCAAAGCACTGTCACAACCTCAGGAAGAAAGTGGAGTTTGCTTCTGCACCTGCTGCTCTCTGGGAGGTAATTTGGTGTGTGGGGGGGGGCGGTCTTTGGCTCCAACCCTAGCTGCCCATGCATGCTTCCATCTTTGCCCATTTTACAAGCTGAGAACTATTTGCATTGCCTCCGTGCAAGCATAGCACTCTAGTCTACGAAAGCAGTGCCGATTTGCACAAAATGTGGCCAGAATTTGCACAAATTTTAAAAATATGGAAATTCCACAGCGCAGATCAAGTCAGGGCAGTTTGCAGGAAATGGACTGGGGTCTGGGGGCCGAATCACGGGAAGCTCCTCAAGCTCCAGCTCTCAGGCAGATTTTTCCGACAACCCTAACAGTCAGAAGACGAATTGTGCAAATGTAGTGTGCGAATGTGTGTGGAGAAAGATAACCCTTGAATGTCCTTTCACCACCAAGGACTCCGAAAGCACCTGCATCTCTACCTGCGGATGCACAATCCCCTCAGGTAGCAAAGAGGCATTCCAACCGCAGAACTCCCAACGACCTGTCAATGCGCCTTCAGGAGAGACCCCTCCAGCTGTTCCCTGTCATCATCTGATCCAATCTTCCTTGGTCAGTGTGTGGAAAGAGAGCTTTCTAGGCATCTGAAGTGACTCACTGACAGGAGGCCTGGGTGGGACAGAAACACTAAACTTGAGGCAAATTCTTTTCCACTGACAGGCAGCTGGCCTTCCTTTGTTGTTGTCGAAGCCACAGCAGAGACAGGGAAATCTATCAGCTAACTGCCATGTAGCATCCTTGCCCTAGGCCCCCCGCTAAACTATTACTTTTCTGGCACTCTAGTGAGCGTCGGGCAGCTGACAGCCGCCATTTTAATTCTCCAAATGCCCCAAACGTAGTGTCTCTCAGGAGCATTGTGGGAAATTAGAATGTTGTCTCCAGTGGTGTGATGTTGCGACCTGCTCTCACTGCTACAGTTGGCAGGTGGGCCCATAAGGGGAGCCTATGCATATGTCCCCTATGCATAAGGGGAGCCTATGCATATGCTTGCATATGTTGCTGAACCCCTTAACCTTTGCCATCAGAAAGGGGCAATATGGCTCCCACCACCTATTCATAATGGACAGTTCATATTTTGGAAGGTCTATTGTTAATAAAAGTGTCATGATGCAGTGGAGGCTGGTGGCTCCGATGTCAGTGGGGCAGTGAATCTGCTCCAGGTTTCAGTCAAAACAAGTCAGAACTCTAAAGGAGCTATCCGAGGTGCAAACCTTTAGAGTTCTGACTGGTTCTGGCTGAAACCCAGAGCAGATTCACTGCCCCACTGACATTGGAGCCACCAGCCTCCACTGTTATGATGTTTGGACACACAATTCTGCTTTCCCAGAAAATATCTCAGTGACTCCGCTCTGGGTTTCAGTCAGAACCAGTCAGAACTCTAAAGGAGCTATCCAAAGTGCTGAACCCTATCCCCCAAATGGGTTCAGCACCTTGGATAGCTCATTTAGAGTTCTGACTGGTTCTGGCTGAAACCCAGAGCGGATTTACCACCCCACTGACATTGGAGCCACCAGCCTCCACTGTTATGATGTTTGGACACACAATTCTGCCTTCCCAGAAAATATGGATAAATTCCATATATAATTAGAAAGATCTTTCTTTCTTTCTTTCTCTCTCTCTTTCTTTCTTTCTTTCTTTCTTTCTTTCTTTTTCTTCTCTCCTGTGTGGCAGTTAAGCTTAGAAAAACTTTTTTCCATTGACATCAATGGACACTTGGAGCCCTTGGAAATAGATTTGTGGCCCTGGGCAATAGATTTGGGGCCCTTGGGAATAGATTTGGGGCTCAGCCCCCATGGACCCCAGCTTAGCAATGCCCTGGGGGTGGGGACTGTGTGGCTCTCCAGATGTTGATGGACTGCAACTCCCATCAGCCCTAGCCAGCATAGCCAAGAGTGAGAGAGGCTGAGAGTTGCAGTCCAACATCTCTGTAGGGCCACATGTTCCCCATCCCTGTTTTACAAAGAAGATGATCTTTTCCCCAGATAATGTTAACATCGCAAGTCCTCTTATCGCAACTAGAGAGCTCTCTGATCCCCATTAATAATTTCTGTGTTCTGTAATCAAATGATGGGCACACAATACACTGTCACATGCCAACAGAAAATGTATTCCCTGCCTAACATAGTTATTAGCCACTGGTATTTCCTATCTCAAGGTCCCCATTGTAGTACCCATGGGCACCATGGCACCCGGGGGGACCTCCAGTGGCCCCTGAGTAGCTCCCCATTCCCTGCCCACTTCAAAATTCTATTTTTAATATAGAACTTGGAAAACGTTAAGGCACCAAGTTCTCCTTCCTGTTTCTGAACCTGCCACTGATCAGCAGGTAGCAAGAGAAGGGAAGAGTTGCTTCCTGGCCTCACCCAATCTTCTTCTGTCCACACAGGCCTTTCCCTTTTGCTCTCTTGCTCTCTTGCTCTCTCCCCTCTCCACTCTCTTGCTCTCTCCCCCTCTCTACTCCCTCCCTCTAACCTTGCTATTTCGCTCCACCCCTTTCCTCCCTATTTCTCTCCCTCCCCCACATCCCTAGCCTTCTCCTTTATCTCCCTTCCTAGCCTCTAGCCTTGCTATTTCTCTACACACACACACACACACATCTCTTTTCACTAGCCAGGCCTCCTCTAGTCACATCCTACATGGGACCCATTTTGTGGTGGTTCCCACAGCAGTTTCTCAAATTCCCAAATGTGCCCACATGTCCAGGAAGGTTGGGGGACCTCGGTCCTATCTTGTATGCATTCACCCTTTTTTGAGCCCATTACATTGCTGAGAAAATCGTGAGGACTTGCAGTCTCTAGCAGTTTCCAGCTACACCTTCTGAGGGTGCCAGCGAGTTCGTGGCTTCGGATGAGCCCAGTAGTTCATGGCCAGGTGTGGGGTTGATTTACACCTCCCCAAAGTCTGTAAGGTATGGTTGCATGTGGACAGGTGCCACTGTGCATGCCATGCTGCTGATGTGCACACTATATGAATGCTCGATCTTGTGGCTGGAACTTGGCTCATCAGTGCAAAGCGATCTGCAAACAAACCAATTAACACTGCAGAGAAGTGCATCTCCTTCCCCCATATCCCCTTCCCCAATTCCAGGCATGACAGTCCCACCTCAGAACATAAGAAGAGCTGTGCTAGATTGAACCAAAGGCCTATTGAAACCAGTATTCTGTTCCCAAGGTAGCTGTCTAGATGCCTATGGGAAGCAGGACATGAGTGCAATAGCACCTCCCACTCATGTTTTGTTTTATTTCATTTTAAATATTTCTTGGCTCCCTTTCAGGGCAGAGGCCCATGTTCCCCAGCAACTGGCACTGACAGGCATTCCGCCTCTGATACTGGAGGTAAGATACAGCCATCAGGACTAGTAGCCATTGACAGCTTCTCCTCCATGAGCTCAGGGCCAAGTCATTTTCTGAAGCCTTTTTTAAATTTGCGGGCTGGAGTTCTAGACAAGGCCAAGATCTCTTCTCTCGACCATGTGCTTGGTTCCAATCTGAGTATTGCCATCAAGGGATGGAAGTACATTTGAAATAGCCTTACATGGGCATTTCCAGAGATGCTTGGAGAATTTGCACACTAGACTCTCACAACCTCTCTCTCTTACACACACACACACACACACACCTGCTTCTTCTTTCCTAAAGGCTTTGCTGCCATCTCTCAGCATACCGCAGAAACACACCCAGGGAGGAATGACCCAGGACACAGGGCAATATAAACAGGAAGGTACATGCTGTATCCCATTAAAGTTTGAGCTCCAAATATATATGCCCAGATATGCCATTAATGGTAAGGGAGGAGTAATGGTCATAGAAACGCTTCCAGAATAAATCAGGAGACATAATTCCACTTCAAGGCACATTCGTAAGGACGATGACGTTTATTTCGGCCACAGACCAGTATAACAACAACAACAACAACAACACAGCAATAAAAACATATCAGTAAAATACATAAAATCATTGCATTAAACACAACTATCCCAACCTAAATCTAAAATATTGTTATTCAATAAAACTGTTCAACATCAATTTCCATTGGCTTATGGCAGCCGCACAAAGGCTGGCCACTTTTAGAGTAACTTGGGGCTCCTTATCCGACAATAGATACTGTAGATTAAAGTATCTAAACTTTGAACTTTAGACTTCGGATCTACCAGGGGTTCGTTGTAAGATAGGAATAATAAACGGTTGGCGCATATCCCAGTAAAAGGAGCAGTATGATAGAACATGGCCTACCATTTCCACTTCTCCCATCTCACAGGGACATACCCATTCTTGATAGGGTATACTTCCAAACCTTCCGTCCAATAGGGCTGAAGGCAAGACATTAAACTTGGCCAGAGTAAAAACTTTCCTGAATTTGGGAATATTCAAATCAGCCAGATATTTTGCATACACAATTGTCATCCCAATGTCTCTAACTTCAGGATACACTGAAGAGGCACATTAGTAAGATTTCCCAGAATATAATGGCATGAGTGGTGTAAATGTATCCATAATGTCCAATAGTGCAGCAAAGTAATTTTAAGCCCTGAATCTTATGGGGGACCTCTTTAGAAGGCCATGTGTATTGTTTCTGTTGTGAAACACACAACTTACATTTCTCTTATCCTCCCCTCCTACTGCTGTTCAGTGCTTTAAAACTGCATCTACATTCCTGATAAGTATCAGGACAAAAACAAAGCCATTTGCCAACCCAATTTTTTTAAAAAAATACTCTGAGCATGTGTAGCTTTGCATTTTAAACTCACTTAAATCATGACTATAGGAATGAAATGGAGTTTGCTTCTTCACCTGCCACTTTCTAGGTGTTCATTGAGGGGTGGGGCTGACCCACTGCAGGGCCCTGGATTTTGACCCCAAGATCCAGTCCTGGCTGCACCACTGCTAATGACTCAAAATTCAGTTGAGAAATAAGTGTCTGCACAGTTTGATCCTCCATGCAAACTTATCTCAAGCACACAGATGCTGTATGTATCTGGTATCCAGAGCTCTTGTACACATACATCCTTTTGTAAACAATGAATTTGCAGGGCTTCCAGGTGCCAAAAGGGGACCAGTGAAGGTACTTGGAGGTGAGAGAGAAAAACGACCATAGCATCCTGTGCTTCCGGAGAATTTTTGCAATAGTGCAAATTAGGGGCGTGAACTGGATTTGGCCAAAACCAGAATCCAGTACTGAATTGGCTGATTTGGAAAAACAATGAGAAATACTCGAATTGAAGCAGGACTCTTCCAAACCAGACTGAATTTGAATCTGAACCCTTCTGGAAATTCAGAGGGACACAGAGACACAGAGAAATGTGTCTGCAAAATTGATATATTACTCCCCAAGCTCTCCATACAAAGAAAATGCCAGGGTGAGGAGAGGGTGTACAGAGAGGCAGGGATGTATGGATTTCATTAAATCTGTTCCATCTATGTTTCACAGATCGTCAGGCATCTTTCATTCCGTTGTCCACTCATTGACAGAATTGAATTTTTAAAATCAGAATTTTCTTTGGCTTGCACTAATTCGCATTAGTGCTAATTTGCATTAGTGCTAATTCACATTAGCACAAGTGTGCCAGAGCACTAATGCACATTAGCACTAATGCACACTTGTGCACATGCACATTAACTAATCCACATCAGCACATTTCTGCATTTGTGCAGAATGCACACTTCCACTGATGTGCTAATGCAAATTAGTGCTAATGTGAATTAGTACAATCCCACCCCCACCCCTGCTGGCACAAGTGAAAAACCAGCCTGCAAATCCACAGAATCTATGTGACTTGGGAAAAGCTGGTCAGATTCATAGAAATCCAATCTCATTTTAATCAATTGCAGATTTCTCTCACATCCCTACAGAGAGGAAAGGGAGATATTTTGTGAATGACAGCTCTTGCTTCTAATCACACTGAATGCTTTTACTAGGACTCTCCCATCACAGAGCATTGAGGGAGGGATCTTGAAGTAATATATTGTAAGACTGATCCAATGTTCAGTGCTCTTTGTTAGTTCTGTCTCCCAAAAGCAGGAACGTTAAAAGAGGTTTGGTGGAATTTGATGAAATACTCAGGTCCTTCTGCCATTGCCACTGTATGCTCCAAATCCATCATCCACTCCTGTCCTATTGCATTTTCTGTGACTTTGGTTTCAATTGAGCAGAAAACAAAAAAGCCTTAAACTGTTTTTCATTCATCCTAACTCCCTAGCTCCCGCACCTATCCTTTTGAAATTTTTCAGGTTTCTTGCTTAGGGACACTTTTATGATGTATGCCATTTTCATACAAATTGCCACCAAAAAAGTGGAGGGGGAAGGGGAAGAGAGTTGTCCTCTCCTGCAAAATTTGAAGACTCCCCTTCCACCAAAAATGCTACACCTATCCTTCCAATATCTTTCAGGTTTCTTAGCTAAGACCACCTCAGTCATTTTCATTACAAAAATGGAGAGAGATAAGCACATCCATTTGGGGGGGAACCAACTGTAAAGGCTGCTCTAGCACAAAAAACCCTGCACCTATTCATCTGAAATTTGGCATTCTTGATCTCCTCAGGAGGGGCAACCATGACTGCAAATTTCAACTGATGCTGCCAAGAAACAAAAAGGTTATTGGCAGTTCCTTCCCTTCCTAAGGGGGAACTATTCCTACAGCTATCATCCACTCCTATCGAACAGGAAAAAGTTCTAGCCATGTGTTGACATCCAATGATCAGCAATGGAAAGCACAAAGCTTCAGATTTCTGAATCAATATTTGGATTCAGGCTGCAGTTGAATTGGCGAAGCCTCACAACTGGTCTGAGGAAGATCAGGCTGTTTTCGAAATCACCCAATTGGGATCCAAACCTAATCTTATGGTCAGTGCACACCCCTAGTTCGAGAGGTGATATGGGGTGGTTCCTACAGCTCCATTGAGTAATTGGTTGATCACTACAGCTCCATGTTGTGCTAACTGATACATACATATGCAGGCCTTATACACTTTTTAGAGAGTCAATGTTTTCCTACCCTTAGCCATGTATTACTGGGGTGGGGTCATTTTGGATCACCCTGAAATTCTTCTGTCCCCTTAAATTAACTCCTGCCCCCCTCACAAAAAAAACCCCCTCAAGGATTTATGGTGCCTGACTAATCTTGAACATCTGGGGTTGGGAGCTGTGAAATTCAAAATGGCAGAGAAGATGGAAGGCTCTTGAAAAACAACATGCTGACATGACAGGGTTGCCAGATGTCCCTTACTTTGCCTGTCCTATATCCCAGAACTTCAAAGCCCCCTAGGATCTAATGGGTAGTTCTGACTTCAGAGCATTCATGCTCTGTTAGAATGCATAGACCTGGCATCATAAATTCTGTATCGTTCCTTTGTTTATTCATTGTCATTTTTTGAAGTTTTGGCCTAGGATCACCAGGATGTCACACCGGACATTCTTAAAACATGCCTTTGGGAAGAGGTTGAGGGGAACTACATAGTTTGGTGCAAATTAAAAGAAGAGGGTAATATCTCTCTTTCCTCCCCCCCCCCCATGTACACAAAATGATTCTCCCCAGAGTCTGTCAAAACACAGGGTACAACATGTCAGGACTGTTCAGAAAAAGACCATTTGAAGCCAAAGAAACTGTGAACAATTCTTAGCCGCTGGAGGACTGGCCCGGTTTGTTTCTTGCAAAATGCAATACACTGCACAATGGCCAGCAGACCCCCACAGCTTGTCCTTATTCTCCAAGAAGTCCTGCAATCATTTGTCCAGCTTCTCTGAAGCCGTGCTCTGACTTCTCATGCAGCGACAAAAGAGATCCCTGGAAGGCCTTCCTTTCAAAAAGCTGTGGCTAAAAGATGCAATTGCTGTTCTTTCCATTGTTTATAAGTTGCAAGCTATTTACTAATTAGGAGTGTCGCGAACCCATGGAGGGTTTTAATTTGAGGCCTCAGGCATGGGCTTAGTCATCCGCATGGCTTTTACACAGACACACATTCCACCCAATCACATGGGCAGAAAGATACCTATTTGATGGTTTTGCATTTGCCCCTTATTCAAAGCGATTTTCCTGACTGCTTCAACAAATGAATGAAATCATTACAGAGTTTACTCAATAGGGTGGCCATGTGTCCTCTTTACAGAGGACAGTCCTCTCTTTGAAGGGCTGCCAGAGGACGGTCCTCTACCTAAAGGCATCCTCCATTTGAAGGACTGTCTTCCTCATTCTGCATAGGAGCAATCCTACGCATGTTTAGACAGAAAAATCTCCCAGAACTCCCAGCATAGCTGCCTGGGGCCTGGTGGGACTTGTAAGACTTTCTTCTGTCTAAACATGTGTAGGATTGTGCCCTTAAAGATGAAGAACCATCAGAACTATTGCCCGTCAAGAATTAGCTGGCTGGGTGGCAAATGCTGGGAGTTGTAGGGAAGGCTGGGAGTTGCCCATCAACAGCATGACTGGCTGGGGAATGCTGGGAGTTATAGGACTTCCTTCTGCCTAAACATGCATAGGTCTGTGACCTTAAAGATAAAGAACCATCAGAACTGTTACCCATCAACAGTTAGCATCTGAACAGGTCACCTAGCCAGAGTCTTCCACACTATGGTAGGATGTACTCTATTTCTATGTAGAGTAGAATTATTTCTGAATTTGCATCTATATGTGTAAATCAGCATGTGTGAATTGCATGCAAATCACTGTCCTCTTTTGTCTTCTTTTTTGGCAATTCATAAGTGGCCACCCCACTCAATGCTGTTGCAAGGCAGCTGATGTCATCCCTAATGACCTCAGTGGGTATAGTTGATGTCTTCTGGCCTGCAGAGGACCTGGTGAGGACAAACTGCACCCTCCCCCCTATATAGTTCTGCATCCATGACCTAAAGGATTATCTCCTCCCATACATACATACCTGAACCATAATATCTTCTTTGAAGACCCTTCTCCAGATGCCCCTATCAAATAAGGTGAGACAGGTAGCTACTAGTCCTTTTCAGTGGCTTCATCTACCATATCCACTTCCTGCTTGTGTCCCAGTTTACACTGTTCTGGGTAGAGAGGGAAAGCGACACTTGTATGGTGGCATGCAAACCTCTTCTGCCCCAGGTTCCAATGATAGGGCTGTAATCCAACACAGACTTAAGCATGCTTAATCTAACTGAAATCAAACCCGCAAGAGAGATCCATGTGCAGTAATGAAGTCCTATCTTCCACATATTTATCCCACAAGCTGAGTCAGCAGTGTGATGCTGCAGCTAAAAAGGCTGCCGGATAGAAGATATACAAAGCTGCCTTATACTGAGTCACACCATGGGTCCATCTAGACCAGTATTCTTGACACTGATGGCTAGGGATGTATGGATTTTATTAAATCCATTCTGCCTGTGTTTCCCAGATAGTCAGGTATCTTTCATTCCATCATCTGCTCATTCCATCATCCATTCATTGACAGAATCAGATTTCTCTTACAGATGTACAAAAATTTTGTTCCACTTGCACAAGTGTGCATTAGCACTAAAGTGCATTTGTGCACGTGCACATTCATGCTAATGTGCATTAGTGGAGATGCAAATTTGCCTAAATCCCCTCCAAAAAGCCACACACACACACACACACACACACACACACACACAAGATCTGAAAGTCCACAGAATCCGTGTGGCTTGGAAAGAGACAGGCCACTGCATAATCCACAGGTCAGATTCACAGAAATCCAAATGCATTTTGAATTTCAGATTGACATCCCTAGTAGCAGTGCCCCTCACCACCATCACCACCCCGCACCCAGGGTTTCAGGCAGGAGTTTTTCCAGCCCTATTTGAGGATGCCAGGGATCAAACCTGACCTGGGACCTTTTGCATGCAAAGTATTCACAGACCATCTATCCACAGCCCTGTCATACTGTGCAGTTCTAGGCCGCATCATCAGAAGTATAGTGTCTAGATCAAGAGAAGTAATGGTACCATTCTATTCTGCTTTGGACAGACCTCATAATGAGTACTGTGTCTACTGAGCACTGCAGTGTAAGAAGGATATTGACAAAACTGGAACATGTTCAGAGGAGGGAAACAACGCTGTTGAGGGGCCTGGAGACCATGTCCTATCAGGAAAGGTTGAAGGAGCTGGTATGTTTAGCCTGGAGAAGGGGCAACAAAGAGATGTTCTGATCAGAATGGCTGTCACATAGAGGAAGGAGCAAATCTGTTTTCTGTTGCTCCAGGTGGTTCCAATGAGATGAAAGGGGGTTTCGAATGAATTTTAGGAAAAGCTTCCTGATGGTACATGCCGTTCAGCACTGGCACAGATTGCCTCAGAAGGTGGATTCTCCTCCATAGGCAGCTGCCTTATACAGTGTCAGACCATCGGTCCATCTAGCCCCAGTATTGTCAGCACTGACTGGCAGCATCTGTCCAGTGTTTCAGGACATATACTTTCCTACTCCCACCTGGAGTTGCCAGGGATTGAACCAGGAACCTCTGCATGTAAAGCATGTGTTCTGCCACTGAGCTACAGCTGCTGAACTACAACCCTTCATTAGAGGTCTTTAAGCAGAAACTCTCAGCAATGCCACAGCATGCAAACTTCCTGCATTGGCAGGATGTGGACTAGATGACCTCTTAGGTCCCTTCGAACTCTATGATCCAATGAGGATGGAAACATGCAGTTGATGTGCATTCATATCATCCACCACTTCGTCCAGTTGTACCCTCCAATGGCCAGAGCTGTTAACCATCAGGGTGCCTTTGCATGCAGGTTTCAAAAACCATTCAGAAATTCAGTTGATAGTCGGCTGCAGCCTTATTCCCATGCAGAGGGGCTGGTAATGGATGCTGCAGAAGGGGATCAGCCAGGTGCCTGCTTCACTAACAGCCTTTTCCCATGCTCTTTCCATGTGTTTGGTTTAACAACTATACAAAATGGAAAGGCTCCATGCACCCATAGCCCTTGCAGTAGAAAAGCAAAGGCTGCTGTAATTTGTTCCCCATTTTCCTCCTCTTTCCCACCCCTCCCAAAAACAGCAATGCAGGGGGGAAGCCACCTTGGGTTCCTTGCAAGAGGAAAAAAGGCAGGATATAAATGCGTGTGTGTGTGTGTGTGTGTGTGTGTATGTAGATAGATAGATAGATAGATAGATAGATAGATAGATAGATAGATAGATAGATAGATAGTTTGCCGGATGGTGTTCAAGAGCGCCACCTGGTGACTCTTGTGAGAACATTCTTCAAAGTGTCCCCCACCAGCACCATACCCCCACTCGGCTAATCATCATCATCATCATCATCACCATAATCGAAAAGAGAGGCTACTCCAGAAGAATGCTCCAGCACTTGGAAGAGCCCAGATTTCACTCTGAATTTTCTGCCCAACTGCCGGCCTGAATGGAGCCAGCTGAAGTGTGGGCTTTTGTGGTCTCTAATGCTGTTTGCAGACATGCATTTACAGGGGCGTGTTTACGCCTGGGCGCACAGACGGCGGCATGTGGTGAGAGCTGATGCCGTTATGTGGGCAGGGGAGCAGTTCTGGATCGCCGCAGCCTCTCGAATTCTCTCACCACAACCCTTCCTGCTGTTCGATGCCGGGGAAGAGCCTCCATGGAGAAAGGGCCTGCTTCTTCCCTCTGGCTGAAAATGCAGGGGGCTCTTTCTCTCCCTCCCACCCTCTGCCACCACAACCTCAGTTTCTGTACACATGATGTCAAACCCCTCCATGCCAGGGCGCTTTGTATTTTGCCATCTCCCCACCATCAGGATACAGATACACCACAAAAGAATGTGACGCTCGCACGCCTTCTCCCAACAGTGGCTTCTGGGTGGGTAGACTAGATAATCCAATCAAGGATAGAAACAGAGGATATCCCAGATTACGTCTATGGCCGCCAAAGCTGGAAAACATTGAGACTTGGGCAACAGCACCTGGTGATCACCACTGCAGGCACAGGCTGAGGAACGAGGACGTTCTAGCACTTTCCCATTATGCCAACTGCTGATATCAGCTTCAGATAGACCAGCTTTCCCCAACCTGGTGCCCTCCAGATGTTTTGAATGACAGGTCCCAGCATCCCTGGCCATTGGCCATGCTGGCTGGGGTGGAGGGCAGCGGAGACTGGTGGCTCCAATGTCAGTGGGGCAGTGAATCCTCTCTGGGTTTCAGTGAGAACCAGTCTGAACTCTAAAGGACCTTCGCACCTTGAACAGCCCCTTTAGAGTTCTGACTGGTTCTAACTGAAACCCAGAGTAGATTTATCCCCCCAGCTCTGACATCAGAGCCACCAGTCTCCACTGGGCTGAGGGGCATTGAAGTCCAAAACATCTGCAGGGCACCAGTTCAAGGAAGGCTGACACTGCAAAGCTCTTCTGAAACAATACTTGGAACAATACATGGATGACAATACAATTCAATACATGAAATACAATACAGTACAGTACAGTACAGTACAATACAATACAATACATGAAACAGTATATGGAAGAGTTCTGGGTAATAGGGAGTGGAACAACTTCTTCTTCTTCTTCTTCTTCAGCTTGCTCCTAATATTCCATCTTGTTCAGCTGTATGCCAAGCCGATGGCCAAGGATGGCATGAAAGGTTGGAAGACTTGGGTACCTACTGAGGTCCACAAATCTGCAGGGGGCCCACTGCCAAGGCTCGTACTGATGCTGCTCTTCCGTAGCTTTCCTGTTTGCACAGTTGCCTGCCCTTTTCCTCTGGCCCAGAGTTGGCGAATGATGGTGACAAGAAAGAGAAGCAGCACCAGCCTCCTTCTCATTCATCAGCTCCCTCCTCCTAGCAAGCAAAGAGGCAGCATTGGCAAGGAGGACGTGATCTGCGGTAACAACGGCAGCAAGGAGAAGGTGGGCTCACAGGGTGGCTGGGTGGCCTACTTTGCAGAGGACAGTTCTCTGTTTTAGAGAACTGGCAGAGAACAGTCTCTGAAGGTGTCCTGTACTTGAAGGGCTAGCCAGTCCAAAAATTAAAGAGAAAGAACCATAAGAAGGGAGAGCCAAGGGGCCTTGAAGTTGCCCACCCACAGTTAGTACCTGGACTGGAGATGGAGTAGCAAGCACCCAGGTCAGCTGCTCAAAGTCTTCACCCCTCAGCTGAGATGACTTGTATTTCCATTTCAATCACAGTGGTTATTTGTAAATGTGCACCTGTAAGTTCAAATATGCAAATGTTATGCCAATTGGTGTCCTCTTTTGACTTCTTTTTTGGATGACACACTTTCTCCTTTTTAAGGATGTGTGATTGGCTACTCGGGAAGGGCCCCACTGAGAGTGGCTTGCCCAAGGGCCCTCCGAAACCTGGAGCTGGCAGTACTTACAGCCTACTCCCCACCCCACCCCCCGACCCTGCTACAGTTGGGCTGCTGCAGTTCAGGACTTCTTGTCATGAAAAAAGGCAGAGAAGCTAAATTCTGCTCATGAGACAGGGCTGGCTCCAGTTCTCAGCCTCCTCCACAGACCAGCTTTGATGGTCTGATGGCTCTTTACAAGGGGCAGGTTTCCCTTTTAGTGTTTTTTTCCACAATTCAGCACGTTACGAACTGTTGTACCGGCTGCCGCACCCACGGCTCTGCCAACATCCAGACATCTGCAATCCCTTAGCGTGTGGCATTTTCCTTTCTTCCCCTCTCCCACCCCCTTCATCTTGCTTTTGCTAGCTTATCCCCACATACACTGCCAGAACACATACACTGTTCTGGAAACAGTTTTGCTGCAGAGAATTATCTGCTGTAACCCACGGAATGATTCACAGCAGTGAAGGTCTCCCTGTCCATTTGGAGGCCATGATGTAGTGGTAAATTTTGAAGAGCAACAACTCATTCTGCACTAGCCATATCCCCAAGGAGAGTCCAAATAGCTGGCAGCTGCACTGATCCATATCAACAAGCCATTTCTAGCATAAGAACCTAAGAAGAGCCCTGTTGGATCAGACCAAGGGTCCATCTAGTCCAGTATTCTGTTCACACCATGGCCAACCAGCTGTCAACTGAGAACCCACAAGCAGGATACAAGTACACCAGCACCCTCCCGCCCATGTTCCCCAGCAACTGGTGTACATAGGCATACTGCCTCTGGTACTGGAGGTAGCACAGAGCCATCAGGACCAGCAGCCACTGATGGCCTTCTCCTCCAGGAATTTGTCCAGCCCCCTTTTAAATCCATACAAATGGGTGGCCATTGCTACCTTTTGTGGAAGTGAGCTCCATAACTTAACTCTGCGCTGTGTGAAGAAGTCCTTCCTTTTATCTGTCCTGAGTCTCCCCCCAATCATCTTCTTGGAATGACTTTGGGCTCTAGTATCATGTGAGAGGGAGAAAAATGTCTCCTTTTCTGCATTCTCCACTCCATGCATAATTTTGCACACCTCTATCAGGTCTCCCCTTAGCCTCCTTTTTTCCAAGCTAAACAATCCCAGCTGTTCTAACCTTTCTTCACATGGGAGATGCTCCAGCCCCTTGATCATTCTAGTTGCCCTTTTCTACAGTTTTTCCAGCGCTACAATATCTCCACCAGGAGCAGGTCTTTTGTACAGCTAATGGGTCTTGATTGCCCATTTGAGACCAAGCCACCACAAAATACTTTGCATTACAACAGGGAACGATATACTGTTGCTGAGAAAATTAATTTCCCCCCAGCAATTGTGAGGATTGCAGCAAAGCTCTGGGGGAACAGGGAATTCTGAGGGGGGTGGCAGATGACATCAGAGTCCCTGCTAATCAGAAAGTGCCAGCACTGCGTCCCTGTGAGCCCTGGCTGTACTACACCACTTTTCAAAGGTTGATGTCTTCACTTGTCGGAACTAGCCTCAGCCATCGTTCCACTCTGGGATCAAATAACATCACTCGCTTAACTCATACACCCTTTCTGCTGGGTGGATGGGAGTTAAGGTGGCCAAGTGTCCTATTTTATGGAGGACAGTCCTCTGTTTGAAGGGCTCTCCTGTCCAATTCTGGTTTAAAGCCATCAGAACTGTTGCCCTTCCAGAGTGAACACCTGAACAGCAACTGAACAGGCAGGTGCACAGCTCACCTGGTCACTGTGTTCCCCACTATAGGGAAGTGTACCGTATTTAAATGATAACAAGTATTTCCAAATGTGGATCTATACATATGAATTAGCATCGGCAAATTTTATGCAAATCTGCCACCTCTTTCATCCTCTTTTTGGGCGATGAGCTTCCTCTCTGTTGGCAATTCATAAGTGGCCAACGTAATGGGAGTTCTCACCTCTGCTTGCTTGGAATTCTCAGGAACAGCACACAGGGGTGGGGGCTTCCATCTACCAGCCTTCTGAACCATTGGGAGGGCAGGAATTGTTTGGGGAATGGGCTTACGCACTGCTCTGCACTCTGGAGCGCTCCTTTAGAGTTCTGACTGGCTCTGACTGAAACCCGGAGCAGATTCACTGCCCCACTGACATGGGAACCACCAGCCTCCACTGGCTGGTGTCAGAGATGAACCAGGAGCCAAGGGGTGAGCCAAGGTGTCTGTCAAGGGACTGAGCCTATAGTCAGAGCTGAGGAACACACAAGAGCCTGGAAGACCTTGATGCTCAGGCAAGGTCTCAGCCCGAACAGAAAGCCCTTTTTTAGCCCTTCTTCTTGAGCGGGGAGGCGGTCATGGCCACTCTGGGTTGATGAAGCCAATACAGAACGTGGGAATATTTCACTGCCTGGAAGGTTTTCCAAGCTGTAGTTCCGATAGCCAGTGCCAGCTCTAGGTTTTGGGGGTCCCTTGGGCAAGATACCCTTAATGGGGGCCCTTTCTTAGTGAGGTTGCCTTTCCTCACCCTTGTCACCAGCTGCTGATGCTCCTCCTCCTCTTCCTCATCATTGCTCTTATCTGCTTGCTTGCCTGGCAGAGAGCCAGGGATAGGGGTGGACGAAAGTCACTTACCTGTCGTCGAAGCTTGTTCGCGGTGGGGGGGAGGCGCTTCGCTGCTCCCCCCGCGAAGTTCAGGCCGGGGGGGGAGGCTTCCCGCCTCGCCCGGCCGCGATCTCCAAAGTTTAAAAAACAAAACAAAAACGCCCCCGTGATAGGCTACGTGACGATTAACGGCTATCACGGCTAGATCTGCAAAGTCAGCCGTGGTAGGCTACGTTAATCGTCACGTAGCCTATCACGGGTGACTTAAAAAAAAAAAAGCACGTACGCTAATGGCGGCCCCCATAGGGAGCCGCCATTCGCGTTCCTTATTTGGTCGCTGTAGTCTACGTAAAGATTTACGTAGACTACAGCGACCAAATAAGGAACGGGAATGGCGGCTCCCTATGGGGGCCGCCATTATCCGTACGCGCTTTTTTTAATTTTTTTTTAAAGTCACCCGTGATAGGCTACGTGACGATTTACGTAGCCTATCACGGCTGACTTTGCAGATCTAGCCGTGATAGGCTACGTTAATCATCATGTAGCCTATCACGGGGGCGTTTTTTTTTTTTTCTTTTATTGGAATGGCGGCGGCGGCAGCTGGTCGAAAGACCGGCTGCCGCTCCCACCCCGCACGAACACCCGCCGAACCGCCAGCCGGACCCGCTGCCAGGAGGGACATTCGGCAAAGGTAAGTCCCATCCCGGGGGGGGCGGGGGGCGGGGGGGCGGAGAATTTCTCCCCGAAACTTGTTCAGGGGGCCGAACACGTTGGCGCTCGGCCCCCCGAAGTTTCGGGGAGAAATTCTCCACCATCCCTAGCCAGGGAGCAAGCAGGCCGTGGCATCTCATCACCACTGTGGCCTGGGCCAGGGCAGGAGGCAGGTGAACAAGCAGCTTGCAATGGTGAATGGGGGGGGGTTGTCAGTGGGCCCCCTGCTGGAGTGTGGGCCCAAAGCAAGTGCCCAACCATGCCAAACCTTGATGCTGGCCCTGTTTATAGCTCAACACAGGGGGCAGCCACACACAGAACCAAAGGTTCTCGGATCCAACCCTGGCAGATCTTAATACCCCCCGCATTATTCACTAGCAGGAGACACGGTCTCTTGGCTACCAGCTCAAGTGTTCAGCTGCTCTGTGAGTGAAGTAACTAGCGATGTGTGAGCCTGCTAAAAACATTACTCGTGCAGTAACTTCAAAAGACCCAGTACCTCAATGAGTGAAATGAACTATAGGTTGGGCTGCAAAATATGATATGAGACCAGGGCCAGCCCTACCACTGAGCAGAGTGAGGCAGCTGCCTCAAGCAGCAGGTTTTGTGGGGCTGGAAGGAGCAATGAGGTGATGGCGGATGGAGCTGTGTGTGCCATGTGGCAACAAGCGATCTTGGGCCAGCTCTGTGTGAGACACTCCTTCTGTCGCCTCGGCCCTGCCACGGGAGGTCTCCGGGAGGCCAAAGCAACTGACACTTTCGGCCAGCACTTGAGTCCAGTAGGGGTCAGAGCAGTGGAGGCTGGTGGCTCTGATTTCAGTGGGGCTGTGAATTCATTCTGGGGTTCAGTCAGAACCAGCCCGAACTCTAAGTGAGCTATCCAAAGTGCCAAAACCTATCCCCAAATTGGGTTCAGCACTTTAGATAGCTCCTTTAGAGTCCTGGCTGGTTCTGACTGAAACCCAGAATGGATTCACAGCCCCACCGAAATCAGAGCCACCAGCCTCCGCTGGTCAGAGCTAGGATAACTGGCAGTAGAGGAGAAAATGAACAGACAGTGAGGGAAGGAGAAAGGAACATCATCCAAAAAAAATCTGAGCTGAAATACAGAGGTAAAAGTCATGTCAGACACATACCCGAGAAAAAGAGAGAGAGAGAGAGAGAGAGAGGGAGGAAATGAATATATAACCAAAACAAAGCAGGAGTGGGTTCACATGGCTGGGGTCAATCCCCAAGAGGAGTCTTGCTTTACATTCAGCTGCTGGGGGTGGGGGTGAGGCAGCCCCCAGAGAGCTGAGAAACCAGGTTCATAGGTGGGGGTAGCTGGTGGTCTACACAAGGTAGAGCCATTTTTACTGTTTGGGTGCAATGAATGCAGGACAGAGTGAGCCCTGAGCAGAACAGGTCCACTGAAACGGCACGCCTGGGAGCACAGAAAGATTTGGGAAGCTGCATTCCATATTTCAACCAGCCCGTCCAATGCCTTGCTAAAGGATATGCACCTGGAATGGAATCAGCACATGCAGAAGAATAAACCTTTGTGTTGCTTGGCAGCCTGGATCAGCCTTCCCCAATGTGGTGCCCTCCAGATGTGTTGGACTATAATGCCCAGCACGTTGTGGTCCAACACAGCTGGAGGGTGCCAGGCTGGCACCAGGAAAGCTGGCCTGGGTCATAAAGCTGGGAATGCTGGCGAGGGACCATAGCTCAGTCACCTGCTCACAGCTTTCTACACCATCGTGGGATCTACTGTATTTCTATTTAAGTTATAACAATCTTTTCTAGACTTGCGTCTATGCATATATATTAGCATGTGCAAATTGTATGCATATTTGTGTCCTCTCTTGGCCTTCTTTTTGGGGATTCCTCTTTTTCAGGGATTCCTAAATGATAAGTGACTATCATGACTATCAGAAGCCTAAGGAAACCGAGAAGCCGTTTGCCCCTCTGTGACTGTGAACAACCAGGAAGCAAATCCCTTTGCTTTCTCCTTCCTCTGGAACAGGTAATTATACCACATTGCTCTGAACCTGTCTATTCTGCCCCTTGCATTGCCAACCCTTTGCCATTGAAACTTGAGTTTTCTCCATTGTGCATAGGCCTCCGAAACAACCCTGCCATTACCCTAGCACCCTTAACGCTCCCTATTTGGCAAACCAGAACTCCCTGCCTCCATCTTTTCTTGCTCTATTCCCTGCTGTTAGAAATCATAAGGGAATAATCTGCCAGCTGATGTTACAGATGTTGGGGAAATCCACAACGGAATCAAATAAGTTTGGTTATTTACGAATCCAACCCATGGATTCCACAGTGGACCAGCTTATCCCCTGTCGGGTGGATTCTATGGATGTGTGAACCATTTTTCTAACTTTCCAGAATTTTACACAAATTTAGTAACAGAAAAATAAGCGAAACTTTAAAAAATGGCCCCAAATGGCCAGAAGCATGGAAATTCGCATATGTGAGGGATTTGCACATTTGGGGGGGGGGAGCTGCACATTTTTGCAAGTGTGAATTTTCACAAGTGCAAATTTGCGCAAATTTGGAAACTCAAAAAAAATCAAATTCCAACAATGAACGCATGACAGAACAAAAGGCGCCTGACAGTCTGTGAAACGCAGTCGGAACAGATTTTACACAATCCATACGTCCCTGGCTGAGGTACTAACTAATCTTTTCTTTCTTTAAATATTTGTGGTAAAATAAAATGTAGACGCCTTAAGCTTAAGCTTTGTTAGTGTTTTTTGAGCTAATTTCCCCACTGTATCAAGCAAGTGTGCACACCACTGTGTACATGCCATACCTCTACCCAAAATTTGTTTTTGTTTTTTATTTATTTTTTTATTTCCATACACTTGCATGTTCCGCAACTGCCAAAGCACTCTGGGCAGTTCACCAAAATTAAAACCATAAAATATAACATGCTAAAATACAATGTAAATCCTCGGGGTGGGCAATTTGTGGCCCTCCCGATGTTTTGGCCTACAACTCCCATCAGCCCTAGCCAGCATAGCCACTGGTGAGGGCTGATGGGAGTTGTAAGCCCAAACATCTGGCAGGCCACAAGTTGCCCACTCCTGCTTAAAAAGTTTAAAACAGAATACAATCAAAGAAAAGAGCAAATGCCAACATTAGAGTAAAGATCTAAAAACACAAGATCCTGGTAGTTCCGTGTCAGTTGATTACACATACACAGCTGCACGTTTACATCTTCGTGTAACAGAGGGCGTGCACTAACATATTAGTGAGCTGTATGGAACTAGGGATGTAGTTATTCAGGATCATTGTGAAATACAAGGGAATGATCTTGCTAGCAATATGTGAGAAATCTGCTCCATCGGACTTGTAGTTTTTACGGATTTCTCTAGTCCACATCACCCTGAAATGGATTTGGACCAGATGCATCTTGGGCTCAGAAATCTGTACATTCCCAGACTTGTGATGTGTTCCACAGAACAAAAAAAGCCATATCCAATTATGTGCACAAATTTGAAAAGTGTGTAAAGAACAAAGCATACATTTAAAAAATGCTCACCAACATGCTTTAGTCAATGGGTGGATGTGTACAAAAAATGCATAGAATTTGAAATATGTGCACAACAATTTGCTTTTTAAAGAGGAATACAAACAATCCATATGGGTTTATTTCCATTTAAAAAAAAACACATCCACATGGATTGGGAGGTGGGAATGGAGGAAATTGGTGGAAATGGAGGAAATTGGTGGAAACAGACCTGGCAGATCCACCCATCACCAGATCTTACATATGAAGCATCCATTTTAATTGCAAGCAAAGCTGAAGTTTTGTCTCACTCTGGCCTTTTGGCCTGACACCCAGCTCCCAATTGCCTGACTTGGCTAACACACTTTCCACCTTCAAGCTGAGACTGGCCAAGTGAGGGACAGAATCTGTAATAAGCAGCTCAGTGTGGATTGTATTATCCAAATTCATCCCCAGAGCATCTTTATTAACATTGCTGGATGAGTTACAGAAGAGGTGAACAACTCCCTATGTGAGCGTAACAAAGGAGAATACAAATGCATAATTTCCAAACGGCTGTTGCCATTCAAGTTACAGCTCTGTGAAGTTCTCCTGGGCCATGGCTTGGGAGTTCTTATGGACCAGAGGGTTTCCATTACAACACTGCTTCTCCAAGCTTTATCAGTTTATGTGGGGGACTCATTAGATAGCCTCTCGTTCACGGCACAAGTGAAACAAAAAACAAAAGAACCTTGTGATTCGAAGGCCAGGGTGTCTCAGAATCATAGCAATGGGACTCTGTAAAGTATCTCACTCCTTAAAGAACCATTTTTTAATGTCCTCTCCTTCCTTACCAGGAATTATCATTCTAGAACAGCCTCCCCCAAGCGGTGGTGTGGTGGTACATTTTGAAGTGCAGAAGCTGTAACAAAAGGTCTTCAGCCAACCAAAATGCAACTTTAAACTCAATCTTGCAATCTTGCAAAGAAGTGTTACTGTTTCAACCGCTACAGTGAAATAGGAAGACCACCCAAAATGGGGGCAGGGGGATTATCCAGCTTCTGCAGAATTATTTTCCTCATCCTCTGATTTCCTCTATATGCTACTCTATCATAAACAATAGTAATATTTGAAAGCCTCATTATCACCACATTTGCCTGCCAGGGCAAGGAGAGCCCACCAGTTTCCCTGGACGCTACTGCTCCTGCCCTGGAAAATGTCCCAGAGCTGCATTTCACCACATTATCCCCACACTACATCACTGGGTCTGGAGCACAAAATCCCAGTGTAGTGCTACATTTCCAACCTACCTACCCAAAGCTACCTATACAGATAACAAACATTGCTAGGAATATAGGAAGCTGCCTGTGGAGACTGGTGGCCCTGATGTTGGTGGGCCGGTGAATCCACTCCAGGTTTCAGTCAGAACTCTAAAGGAGCCATCCAAGGTGCTCCTTGGATAGCTCCTTTAGAGTTCTGACCGGTTCTGACTGAAACACAGAGTAGATTCACCACCTTGGATCGCTCCTTTAGAGTTCTGACTGAACCCTGGAGAGGATTCACTGCCCCACTGATATCTGAGCCAGCAGCCTCCACTGGCAGGTGCCCTATCTCAAGTCAGAACATTGATCCACCTTGCACTGAATATATTGTCCATACAGTATTGCCCACACTGACTGGCAGCAACTCTCCATAGGTCTTTCCCAGCTGGGGATGAATGAGAAATTTGTTTCAATCCGTTTTTGATCAGGATTTACCGCATTCACGCCTTCCAAACCAAACACAGACTTGGACGCAATCTATGGTCAAAATCCATACATTTCTGAGCTTGCAAAGTGATTCACGGACCCACCCACCCCAAATGGGTTTGACAGCACAGGTACATTTGAAAAGAGTGCGTGGAAAACCACGTACTTTTGTAAAATGCTCACAAATATGCTTTAATCGACGGGAGAAGAATGCGTACACCGCTGTGTGTGCAGTCGGAGCGTACATTTCGAAAAATATGCATGAAAATACTCACTGATGGTCATGCAAAAACAGAAAGCAAAACACAATCTGATACAAACTCAAGTAGGATCGAGCTTAGAGATGGAATTCTCCAAGGTTTTATTTCTGGTTGTATTGTTATATTGTGGTTTTAATGCTTTTATATTGTTTTATCCTGCGCTTTCTGGTTTTAATTTTTGTGAACCGCCCAGACAGCTTGAGCTATTGGGCAGTAGAGAAATGAAATGAATGAATGAATAAACAAACAAACAAATAAATAAATAAATAAATTCGGAGAACTTTGGTGAGCTCATGTTTTGCTGATTCTGCCTGCAAAGCAGGTGCTCTCTCCCCCTGAGCTACCGCCAGCATTATCTTGTTTTTGAGTCACGGCTCTTCTATAACAAGAAAAAGCAGATCCATTTTGGGATTAAACACTTTATTAAACACTCTTAAGTCCCTGGATGCTGTGCTTCTTTGTTGTTGCTGCTGTTTTTAAAAATGAAATTATTACGGACAACCAGAACAGGGTAAGAAGGATGTGGGGGAGGGGGCATTGTGGACCCCTTGGTTGTTTGAAGCAAAGACCCTTTCCACATACAAGTTATAACTGAATCATCAACTGTGAATTAAAGTCAGGCTGCTGCGCTTGGCAGGCTTATTTGAACATTAATGCTATCAAAATCAGTAGGCCTTAATTCAGAGGATTTGCACTAGACACCACCGGCAGGAGCAAATAGCAGCGATGGGTGAGGGAGATCTTCAACAGGAAACTGACACGGGACCCTGATCCAGATTAGGAGCATGTTCTATGTCAGGGCCCCCACAGCTGCGATTTCTTTCCTAAATAAAAGTGGACGCTTCTAAAAAAGAAAAGTATAACTAATGTAACGTATTGTTTGGGATCTTACCCACCTGCTCCAGAAGCTAGGGCAAATCAGGCATTACAAATCTGCAGGAATGTTGACATATTTCATCAGGGAAATATAGGAGGGGATGGGAAAGGACAGGCATTGCTCGGTTTGGATGGCAGCGAATGCAGCCCATGAGTCTTGCTGGGCTCCAATTTATTAAAGCCTCCAGCCGTGCTCCCCGGAGGAAATCTTTGGCACTTGGTTTGACCTCCTGACATCAGCACATCCTGAACCGAACTTGCTAATCATTTGGGATCAGATGGCAACACCTCTGCAGCCTGCTAAACAAACAGCATCCAAGGGGTTAAAATACAGCCCCTGCTGTAAAAGAGTTTGGAGAGACACTCCCGTGGAGACCTTGAAATCCTATTAATTAATGCCACACATGCGCTGCATTTAACCTCTGACCTTTCTCATAATAGTTTACACAAGTACTACCCAGGCCAGCGTTTCCTAATGTGCAGGGTTGCTAGGGCAACTTCCACATGACCTTCTTAACTATATTACCCAGTTTCTGGGAGGCAGAGCTGAAACGGCCTCCAATGAACAGGGGAAGAATCCTCTACCATATGGGCATGCAACCTATGCGAATTTAGGAGGGAACTCGGTTTGATTCATGCAGTCTTCTTAGATAGGCATGGGAGAATCAGCGATGTTCAAGTAAGGATGTTGCAAGCACTCGAGTAGATCCAGGAGTCCATTTACGTCTGTAATTTACGCTCATAATGGCCCATTTATGCCTGTAATGTTGCGTACATGGAGGCCTTACAACCGACATTTGCGTACGATTTGATTTCCGGAAAAGACAAGTTGCCATTTTAAAAGAAAATGGCAACTCCCTTGAAGAGGGTGATAGCTGCAGGCACTCGTGACAGGTCCAGGTAAGGAGCAGGGGGCTTGTGCGGCTCAGCAGGCATGGTTCGGCGGCCCGATTCAGGTGTTTGGATCTCGCTTCAGATCCAGAGTCCGAAGCAGGTTGGACCGGGTCCGGATCAGGCTGAGGTGGGTCAGGACCAATTCCGAAGCTCCAAATAGGCCTCCCAAGTGGGTTGGGGGGTCTGTGTACAGCTCTAATATTAAATCATTGAAACTCTTATGGATTGCCATGAAACTACATGAACTATAAAGCCATCTGCTTTGTAGGCAAATACACAGAAGCTCTTTAATGTTAACCCCTTGCTCTATCAATGCAACTGCTGTTGATTGCTCTCAACTATGTGACTAGGCCAACCAGCGATGCAGGGTTTTGTTTGGTATGTATCTTCTCAGTTTGGGTTAATTCTCTTCATTCTTCCTTGTAGATATTTTATGTCACCAATCAAGATCTAAAAACCCTCTCATGTTCCAGGGTGTGTTTGTTTTAGGAGAGGGGCTGCTGAATTTCCAAATGGCTTTCCACAACAACTTCCAAGAGGCGATGTGATAAGGTGCACACACATGGCATTATCAGCATTCATTTACCAATATTACAAGCAGGATTAGCCTAGAACATTTTTGCTGCCTGAGGCAAGGACAAGATGATGCCCCATTCCATGTACCAAAGCCAACTGGACTGACTGTTGAATCTTATTTCAACATTGGTGATGGAATAGCATCATCCACTACCACACCTGTAGCAGCAGACTAAACTAGGGGGCTCAGGACGGAGTGGGTGGCATACACAGATCCCTCCTCCAACAGAGGGGAATGGCTCAGGGGCTGAGGAAGAACAGCTAGATGAGTTGCTGCTAGGGATGTTGGAGGAATCCATTTTGTGGGTGGAGCTCACTGAGCTTTTATCAGCTTGGCCTACCAGCCTTCAGCTTGCTTTCCCATGAGCTGGCCTGACTTGATCTGCATTGAGTCAGGCCAGTCTGCAGTTTTTCTGTTGCTGCTGTTACATAAATAGCAATTTCCAGAAAATGCAGCTACTATTTGCATGATTTGCACAAATTTCAGCTGCACATTGTATGATCTGCAACCGCAATTTGCACAAATTATGCGATTTGCAGCCAAAATTTGCACAAATTACAGAAAATGAGCCTGCAATTGAGGCAAATTGCTATTAACATTTAAAAATTTAAAAACTGAAAACGCTTCCGGATTTCAGGAAGAAACCTCCAGCTTGACTCGCAAATGTAAGCCAGGTTGGAGGCACCACAGAAATCCAGTGAGCCCAAGAAGGGCCAGATTTCCCAGCAACAGACATCCCTAGTTGCTGCTGCTGCCCGATACCCCAAAATCTTCTGCCTGAGCCATTTGTCTCACTCCGCCTAACGACTGGGCTGGCCAGGAGAGGTCACTTAGGAACAAAATCTTGTAATTACAAAACCAATTTGGAATTGAGCTGAGAGGAGTTCACCCATCATATATCAGTATTTTAGAAGTCTATTTATTTAATGAACTTTTAGGATGCCTTCCAACCACACTGGTCCTAAAGATAAAGTAAGTGTGACATCGTATATTTTCCATTTGTCAACCAACCACTTTAATGTGCATATAGTCATTCTTACAATGTTACTCTGTGGCTAGAACTTGGAAATTCCATCAAGTGGTATTTTAGCAATGTTCAGAAATAGGCAACTACTGTCTAGCTCTGCTGCTCTGGAAGTTGTTGGAACAAATTGTTTGCCCAGCAGCATTTCAATGTGAAGTTCCCTAATTTTGCACTTCCGAACCAATACGCAAAACTCAGTTGTCCTTTGAAATTTGCACTTTGCCGAATTTGGCAATCAAGTTCCCCAATCAGAAAACTTGTATAACGATTTGTATATTAGGGGTGAGCACACACAAAAATGTGTATATTTGTGAAAATAATGTTTCAAAATGCATTATATTAGAAAAAGTGTTGGCAAAAACTGAATATTAGGCAAAATTGTGTACCCAAAATCTGTGCATTAGGAGACACGTACACCAAAATGGATACGGATTTTCATGTGAATCTCCAAAGAGAAAATTGCGATGTCCAGGAAGAACCAACTTAATATTGGAAAGCTGACAAACTCAGCAAAATCAAAATTGATAGATTCACCCAGCCCTATGCAAAACTTGAATCTGGCTGACTTTTTGCCTTTTCTCTTGCTGTGTGTATAGAACAGGGGTGCAGAACCTCAGACACAGGAGCCAAATCCAAGCCTCTGAGGGTCCCAATATGGACCTCCAAGTGTCCCCCAGAAGGTCATGCCTCCTTCCCTTGGCCCCACCCACTTTCCCCCAGCCACAAATCATTTGGTGGTTTCCTAGCTTTTGTACAGTTCTTTTCTCCCTATTCTAAAAAGTGAATTGCATCTCCTAAGACTTAAAGCTCTTACTCCTGGCAGTAAGAGCTTTAAGCTAAAATAGGCTGGTATGGTTTTTCTCCACCCCTTTGCCTTTGGCCCTGCCCACTACTGCAATGTGGCCTCTGAGAGCTTCTCTGAAATGGAATTTGGCCCTCCGGCTGAACACGATTCAACACCCCTGGTATACAACACCCCCTGCCTGGCTCGAGTCTGTATCCCTAGCTTCAGCCTGCTACCTCCATTTGTCTCTGCATGGCTGTATACCTTGCCCCACGGGCTTCATCTGACCAGAGGAGGCCACTGTGTCCAGGTTGGCACTTAACAATCCTAGGCCCAAAACCAGGTTACACACGGGCCACTTAAATGGCCATGGCTTGGATTGCAGAGGGAGGAGGTGTTGCCTGCTGTCGAAGAGAAACCGTTCATAATACTCCTCCCTGGGGCTGGATTGTATCTCTTGAAGTCAAGAGATCGCACAAAAAGTAAGAGTTAGCAATGGGGAGGAGAGAAATGACACCAAGTTAATCAGCAAAGATCTCCCTTTATTGTCAGCCATTTATCCAGGCAGCCCATTAAAGCCTACCCAGCTAATACTGCAGAGTCAAGTTCCTTTGAACATAAGCTTTGTCTGGTAACTTTATTTACACTTTCGATGCCAATGTTTATTCTTCCTTTAAAAAGCAATTCAGCGCATATCCAGAATTAACTACAGATGTGCAAACAGTGGGAATGTTCCCCACACCATATTTCGGTTCCTGCTGTGTTATTTAATTCTGTGGGTGAGGGATCCCTTTCTTGGGAACAGTTAAGGCAGCAAGCAAGCTACAGTCATCAGTGTTGTTCATCGTCTCAAGACAAACAACACCAGATCAGTCTCTTGGTCCATCTACTCTCACAGCACCTCCTGCAGGCCCAGATGACCCCCCAGCCACCCAGCCCTCCACAGGCTGAATGATGCCAAAGGGGTATGGCCCTGACACCATTCGGTCCCCGGCAAGTGCATCAGGAGGATGATCCTCTCAGTGCATCCACCAGGAACCACCTTTGCTCTGCATGGGCCTTCCCTACTTTGCTTGTCTTCCAGACCACCCCCTTCAGGAATCCCCAGTGTTATCTCCAAACTGTGGTTGGAGATAACAGTGGGGGATGCAGGATGATGGGGGACTCTTCCATGCAGTGCCTTCCCCATTGCCTCAGTGGTAGAGCATCAGCTTTGCATGTGGAAGAAGGCAGACACATACTCAGCAAATGTACTTTTATCGTGAGTACATTTCATTGATATCAATGGGCCCGGGTATCTTAACAGAGAGCGCTGCTTGTTCGTGGCTTTCAAAGGAAAATATGTCCAATTCCCCATCACTCTGACCACATGCTAAACAGCGGGCAGCATTGGGAGATCTGTTACAGACCTGGAAAGCAAGACAGCCAGGAAAATATATATATTCCTAGGCCCAGTGAGGATGGGATATAGTGGAAACAGTCACGTCTTCTGGGACTCCACAGCTGCGAGCAAATGTCTGGACAGAGTAAAGAAAGACTTGCTGACAGCACAAGGCTTGAGCAAGGCAGGGGGATTGCGATAAACTTTATGTGATTTGGAGACATCAGCAAGCAGCAGATCTCCATATATTTAAACTGCTCCCTCTTCCTCCCTCATTGCTGCCAAAAAAAAAAGAAAAAGCAGTATCAGTTTCTCATTGCTGTCTCAAACTTGTGGTTTGTTTTAAAGAAGGCAGTTTTCTTTTTAAAAGCTGACTGGATAGAGATGCCCAATGAAAATGTCATCTCGGTCCCACAGGATAGCTCACACTTCACGGAGCTGGCTGGAGAGCCCCACGGGAACAATATGCTGTGAGAACTTCGAGCCAACAACCTAGCAACCCAAGGATTGGGTGACTTTGTCCCAACTTTGCAGGTCTGGGGGGAAGCTGTGAAGTCTCTACAGGTCAGTGGACTTGGCCTCATGCAGGCAAAAGCAACTTTGTACAGGGCTGGCCCAAAACATTTGGCTGCCCGAAGTCAAGGACAAGAGAGCACCTCTCCATACCACCTAGAGAAGCCAATCAGGCCAACAGTTGAATCTTACTTTGACACTGGTGATGGGACTGCGATCTCCACTGCTCCAGAAGGAAGCAGGCTGGCTTAGGGGGTGTAGAACGGGCTGCCTGGGACACACAGCTCTGTCCTCCAACAGAGAGGAATGGCCAGGGGGCTGCTGTTGCTGCCATCTCCAAACCATCCAGCATCTGCCGCCAGAGTCAACTGCCTCACTCTGCCTCATAGCAGGGCTGGCCCTGACTTCATATCTCCTAACTCCAGGAATAGATCATAAATCCTATATACTAATAGTGAACTCCAGGGCTAGATAACCAATCCTACATGCTAAATTGATTACTGATTCATAATAGGAGTAGTATAATCCTATCTACTGATAGTGAACTCCAGGGCTAGATAACCAATCCTACATGCTAAATTGATTACTGATTCATAATAGGAGTAGTATAATCCTATCTACTGATAGTGAACTCCAGGGCTAGATAACCAATCCTACATGCTAAATTGATTACTGATTCATAATAGGAGTAGTATAATCCTATCTACTGATAGTGAACTCCAGGGCTAGATAACCAATCCTACATGCTAAATTGATTACTGATTCATAATAGGGGTAGTATAATCCTATCTACTGATAGTGAACTCCAGGGCTAGATAACCAATCCTACATGCTAAATTGATTACTGATTCATAATAGGGGTAGTATAATCCTATCTACTGATAGTGAACTCCAGGGCTAGATAACCAATCCTACATGCTAAATTGATTACTGATTCATAATAGGAGTAGTATAATCCTATCTACTGATAGTGAACTCCAGGGCTAGATAATCAATCCTACATGCTAAATTGATTACTGATTCATAATAGGAGTAGTATAATCCTATCTACTGATAGTGAACTCCAGGGCTAGATAACCAATCCTACATGCTAAATTGATTACTGATTCATAATAGGAGTAGTATAATCCTATCTACTGATAGTGAACTCCAGGGCTAGATAACCAATCCTACATGCTAAATTGATTACTGATTCATAATAGGGGTAGTATAATCCTATCTACTGATAGTGAACTCCAGGGCTAGATAATCAATCCTACATGCTAAATTGATTACTGATTCATAATAGGAGTAGTATAATCCTATCTACTGATAGTGAACTCCAGGGCTAGATAATCAATCCTACATGCTAAATTGATTACTGATTCATAATAGGAGTAGTATAATCCTATATGCTGATAGTGAACTCCAGGGCTAGATAATCAATCCTACATGCCAAATTGATTACTGATTCATAATAGGAGTAGTATAATCCTATATGCTGATAGTGAACTCCAGGGCTAGATAATCAATCCTACATGCTAAATTGATTACTGATTCATAATAGGAGTAGTATAATCCTATATGCTGATAGTGAACTCCAGGGCTAGATAATCAATCCTACATGCTAAATTGATTACTGATTCATAATAGGAGTAGTATAATCCTATATACTGATAGTGAACTCCAGGGCTAGATAATCAATCCTACATGCTAAATTGATTACTGATTCATAATAGGAGTAGTATAATCCTATATACTGATAGTGAACTCCAGGGCTAGATAATCAATCCTACATGCTAAATTGATTACTGATTCATAATAGGAGTAGTATAATCCTATATACTAATAGGATCCACAATACTAATATGAATCCCCATGTAGCCAAAACAGTCCCATCCATGCACAAGAGGGAGATATCAGCATGCTTGGAATCCCAAGGGGTTTGCATAATACAAAATATTTAGCAGGGAAAATATTCTAAGTGCGGGGTAACCCCAAAATAGCTCAGTGAAGGCCGAGCATGCTCAGTGGCCACAGAACACTCTTTGTTGGGGTGGAGAGTGGAAAACCAAGGGGAATGGAATGGACTATTCTAGAAAAGGGTGGCTGGAATCTGGAACAGGAGCAGCACTCCACACTGCAACTTTTTGTTGCAGATCCCATTTGTGATTTACCCATGCACACGCACGTGCACACACATGCACACACACTTCTCCCCCCATCTTTCAGACAAGTTGACATCCGAGGCAGCTAACACTATAAAAGCAACAATAAAAACAATAATAAAACTCAAAACAGCTACAACCACAAATGATTGGGGGGAGGAAAAGAAACACGTAAAATTAGCGATTATTCAGCAGCCAAAATAAATAAAACACCAGAAAAACAGAATTAATCCTGAAAGCTTGGTGAAAGAGCAAACTCTTTGCTGGCTGCCAAAAGGTGAGCAGAGGGGGAGAACAGTGGGCCTGCTGAGGAAGGGCAGTCCAAAGTTTGGGAGCTCCAACCAAAAAGACCCTGTCTCATGAGCCAGCCTGATGTGCCTCTGGCACACAGAGGAATGTAGAACTGGGCAATCAACTGTGTGCAAATATCAACCCAGTTTAGAGTGGCCATGTGTCCTCTTGCACAAAGGACAGTCCTCTATTTGAAAGCCTACCAGAGGACTTGGAAAGCATCCTCTGTTGGAAGGGCTGTCCAGTCCAAATCCAGTTTAAAGATAAAGAACCATCAGAAAGTTGGACCTTGAAGTTGCCCATCAACAGTTCGCACATGAACAGCAGACTGAGCAAGGCACTCAGGTCTAACCTGGTCAGAGTCTTCTATTTAAATTATAATAATTATTTCTAAATTTGCATCTCTCTATATAAATCAGCATAAGCAACTTTTATGCAAATTGGGGGTCCTTTTTCTTGCGCGTGCGCCTCTTTTTTGGTAATGCATTTCCTTTTTGGTTATTCATAGGTGGCCGTTATAACCCAGTTAGTGCTGGTTGGTCTCATGTTCCTGTGGAACTCCCTGCCTTCGGAGGTCAGGCAGGTGCCAATGCTGTGTTGCCTTCGACACCTCCTGATGACATTATTTCGAGAGGCCTTCCTTGAGTGACCAGCCACAGTTTATTAAATTCAGACTTTGTTTGTTTTAAAATATTTTAATTGTTTTAACATGGTGTTTTATTCTGTTATCTTTGTTGTTCCCTGCTCCAAAATCTTTTGATGTGGAGCGGAATATAAATATTGTAAATAATTTTTTAAAATAAAAATAAATGTTTTGTATGCCCAGATTGATAAGTGAATTGGTCAGACCCAGGTAATGATAATAAATGGGATGGATGGGGGAGGGGGGAGAAAAATTATAAACTAGCCCGTACTTTTTCACCCATGAGGAAAAGAGGAACAGCTCTGCTGTCATCTTTTCTGCTGCATAGCAATAAAGAGCATGTTAGGAGATGAGATCATAGTTCAGGCCAGAACAATCCATACTCTACATCCCTTCACCCACACCTGCCTTCCTCCCTGTGAAAATGAGCCCACCCACAAGGGTTGATGAACAGGCACTTGCAGGTGTTAAGAATCCAGTCACCATAAGTTGAAGGGCAGTTGTGTGATTGCCGTGACACGTAATTTCCTGTGTGTCAAGGTTTTGATGGCACCCAAGCAGCTCTGTGTATTAGCTTACTTTTAATTGAACCGAGTAATCTTACAATATCCTTCATACGTTGACTGAGTTTTCTTTGAAAACTCTGGTTCTTTCTGCCTGTGACTTTTCTGAAAAGATTTTTTCCAATAGCTGTCCTCCAATGTTTAAAAACTTCTTTTTTTCGCTCTGATGGCCCATTTTTATCTTTGCAACTTAATTACTCCATGTGGGAGTTTTAAGCTTCGCTTGCAGACTCACTAGTCTTTGACAATCTTCCCAACTTTGAAATAATCAGCAGCAGAATTATTTTGGAAGGAAGAGAGTTCCAGTTGGAACATGGAAGTTAAATGAATTGTAGACTGACTGAGATTTCTGTTAAACTAGCATTGGATACAACCCAACGTGGAGATTTTCTTTACATTCATGGGCAGAAAAGCTTAACAGGAGGACCTAGAGCTGAGCCACAATTGCTCAGAAAATAATTTTCTGCAACATTTCCTGATCATTCTCTCCAACCCCAACCCCAAAAGAGAGGAATTTTGCAGAATATTCTCTGCCGTATTTTCTTGTGTGGGCTGCCATATTTTTCTCATCATGCTCTCACTACATCCAGGGCATTTTGTGGGATACAAAATAGTGATCAAGCTACCAACACAGGACCTTTGATGTTGCTGCTTATGCTACTTGAAATGATGACAACAACAACAACAACACCTTGGAGTGGGTGAGAAGGAAACTGTCAAGTAATCCATTTTCCTTCTGTGCCCTAGCAGCTTGTGAGAGTTCCATTCTGTGAGGCTTGGCCTGCATGCATTCAGCTAAAACATGCTGGTATTTTGGGGTGTTTCAGCTCCACCCCTTTTGCCTTTGGCCCTTGAGGTTCAGCACTTTGGATAGCTTCTTTAGAGTTTTGACTGGTTCTGACAGAAACCCACAGTGGATTCGCTGCCCCACTGACATAGGAGCCACCCGCCTCCACTGGTAGACAAAGCTAAGCTAGATGGACGTTCCTAACTGAACGTTGCTTTTGTTTTGTTTTTTATGATTATGTGTTATTATGACCAGGGCCGGCGTCAAGGGTAGGCATGGTTGGGCACTTGCCAAAGGCCCGCAACCCAGCAGGGGCCCACTGACAAGTGTCTCCTGGACTTGTTCCCCCCTTTACCATTGCAACCTGCTTGTTCACCTGTCTCTCACCAGACAGTGGTGGTGGTGAGGAGGAGGAACAGGAGATGCCGCTGCCCACTTACTCACTGGCTCTCTGCCTGCCAACCAAGCAAGTGGTAAGAATGATGAGAAAAAGGATAAGGAGCAATAGCAGGTGGTTACAATGGTGGTGAGAAGGTAGGCTCACTGAGGGAGGGGGCCCATGGAGGGTGACTTGCACAAGGGCTCTCAAGAACCTGGTCAGCACTGTTTATGACTATGTATCTTTTATTGTGAACTGCCCTGATGCTTTCTGTTGGATGTCAGCATATACATTTATTCAATAATTTGAGAGCCAGTGTGGTACAGTGGTCAGAGTGTTGGACTGGGACTCGGGAGATCTGGGTTCTAGTCCCTACTCAGCCATGAGGCTCCCTGGGTGACTTTGGGCCAGTCACTGACTCTCAGCCTAACCTACCTCATAGGGTTGTTGTGAGGATAAAATGGAGAGGAGGGGGAGGAGGAACACCATGTAAGCTGCCTTGGGTTGCTTGCGAGAGGAAAAAAGGCAGGATATAAGTGTAACAACAACAACTTAAAAAAAAAAACTAGAAGTTGAACATTTATGAACAACACTGATTCCCCCTGATGCCTAAACATCCAGATCCTTCTCTCAGCTTGCCTGAACTGCACTGCAAATCTCAGGAGCCTCCCCTTTTCCCACAGTCTCTGATGGAAGGGAATTTATAGAAATGCTGCAAGGCTCAGCCTGTCTTGAGGTATTTGGCATGCTCGCAGCAGGCATCGGGAACCTACAGAAACCCTAAAAATAATAGGGGAAAAAATACAGAACCAAACTTTCTCAAATGGTAAAGAAGTTTGATTTGGGCCGAGTTCAGCTCTGACGTGAAAATTTAGGCCGGTCTGCTTATTCCATCTGCATTAGCATGCCCACCCTTTCCTTTATAGCAATCATACGCAATTGCCCTAGCATTGAGACAGAAATGGGGTGGAAGCTGACTGGAAAAGTACAGGAAGTCATGGTCAATGAAAGCAAGTCTACCAAGAGGAAAGCTTTTCTCCAGTTCAGGGGTATTGCTTGAAGTTCTTTGAGTTCAGCTTGGTTTAAACTGAGAAATACAGCCAGCTGAAGGTTTCTCATGAGGACCTGCATCAATGGCCACCTTACCCAGACAGGTGTTGGGGTCCCAGCACCCTGGCAGGGTTGACAGCTGAGGTTGGTATTGCTGCCACCCACCACCTGCACAGGTTCTATGAGCAACTTGCTATTTTAATGACCCACAGTGCCCTGGAGCAACACCATGTCAGGGGGATTGTGGATAATTAAAATGGCAGACAGCTCACAGCCACCCACTGCAGATTACAGTGCCACTACCCAATGGCAGTGTTAGTAAGCCCATCAGAGGGAAAAAGAGGAGAAAGATGAAGAATAAGCCTGCTGGGAGGGAGGGTGGAAGGAGGAGGAAGAAGGCTGTTGTGGGTGGAAGGCCACCAGGGAGAAGGAGAAGAAACTATGGTGGCCGCTTGTGAGTTGCTAAAAAAAGAGGACGTGCATTGCCAAAAAAGAAGACAAAAGGGGACATCTATTTGCATAACATTTTCATATGCTAATGTATATGGATTGATGCAAATTTAGATATAATTTGAATATACAGTTCATCTCACCATAGTGGAAGACTGTGACCAGATGCCTTGCTCCGTCTGCTGCCCAGAAGTTGTTGATGGGCAACTTCAAGGCCCAGTTTTTCTTTCTGATAGTTCTTATTTTTAAACCGGGCTTGGGCTGAAGAGCCCTTCAAACAGAGGACACCTTCAAAACAGAGGACAGGCCTCTGGCAGGCCTTCAAATAGGGGGCTCTCTGCCCTGTAAAAAAGGAGGGAGATTTGTACATTTCGGAAAATCCTTCCTCTGGGGCATGTTTTCAGCCATGATTCACCAGTGCTCACACACTGGAGTGAGTTTGCCATGGCAGCTGGGAGGGGCTTGGAGGGGGAGACCCACAGTTAACTCTCCTACTCTGAGGTAGGAGCTCTGTGTCCAGTCTCGGAGGAGGAGATTCGTGGCATCCTATCGCCCCTCAGACACTGTCTAGGGCCACATGATCACTCCCTAAATGAGGAAAATTGTTAACTACCTATTAGCCCTGTTTATAGGGACAAAGGAACCCTAGTGGTTGAACATTCACCCCATGGATAACTTCATGGGGTAGTAATTCCCCTCCCCTACCCAAATATTTCCCACTTCCCCCTTTACTCCCCAGCTTATGGTCACAATATATTTCAGGAGTACAGCAAAATCCTTGCTCCCCTAACAATGGCTGCCACCAGCCGTTCACTTCTGCTGAAGTGAAGTGTTTCTGGAGTTGCCTCAGTTTACCCCTCAAGACCTCAATACTACTTAGTAGGTGGCTAGATCAACATCCTTTTCCTTTGCCATCTTTGGCGGAGGGACAAAGGCAGAAGAACAGACCCAGGAAGTAGAGCATAAATAGCAACAGAGATTCTGGAATGCAATGCGAACTGCAAGCTCCCCTTGTAGGAATATTAGTAGCAGATTTCATTTCGTTACATCTGCCAGTCTGGAGAGGTGCATCTTAAAAGTTTAATGAGCCAAGACTTATCTTCATCAATGCCACGCTGGTTCTTCCTCAGGAAGACTTGTTGTTTTATATATTACACGATTTGAGCAGTAATCATGCTTTCAATCAATTTACCCAGGAGGGCAGAATTTAGGCTGACATGTGTAATTTCCTGAATCTCCCCCAAGCACAACCCAGTCTCTGGATCCCTTTCAAAAAGATCAGTGTTATATATTTACCACTCTGGTAAGTAGCCTGCTTTAAAGGATGTTATATATTGCAGTTTTAATCATGCTGGTGCTACTCCCAGGTTCAATCCTCAGTATTATAGGAAACTACCTTATACTAATTCAGACCCTTGGTCCATCTAGCCTAGTAATGTCAACACTGACTGGCAGCTGCCCTCTAGGCAAGGGGTTTTCCTGCCCTACCTGGAGAAGCCAGGGATTATCATTATTTTTAATAATATTGTTAAAGCTGCATTTTTAAAAAAAAAATACTTCCCCATGTTTTAGCTGCTTTGATATTTCTCTGTTTTTTTTAAACTATTTTAAATCATTGTTGCTCCTTTAAAAAAAAATTCAATGTGTTCTTTCATTGGTTTTCATAGAATCATAGAATAGTAGGGTTGGAAGGGGCCTACAAGGCCATCGAGTCCAACCCCCTGCTCAATGCAGGAATCAAAGTCAGAGCATCCCTGACAAATGACTGTCCAGCCTCGTCTTGAAGGCCTCCAGTGTGGGAGAGCCCACCACCTCCCCAGGTAATTGGTTCCATTGTCGTATTGCTCTTACAGTCAGGAAGTTTTTCCTGATGTCCAGCCGGAATCTGGCTTCCTCTAACTTGAGCCCATTATTCCGTGTCCTGCACTCTGGGATGATCAAGAAGAGATCCTGGCCTTCTTCTCTGTGACAACCTTTCAAATACTTGAGGAGTGCTATCATATCTCCCCTCAGTCTTCTCTTCTCAAGGCTAAACATGCCCAGTTCTTTCAGTCTCTCTTCATAGGGCTTTGTTTCCAGTCCCCTGATCATCTTTGTTGCCCTCCTCTGAACCCTCTCCAGTTTGTCTGCATCCTTCTTAAAGTGTGGTGCCCAGAACTGGACACAGTACTCCAGATGAGGCCTAAGGTTTTATTGTATTTGTTTTTACTGTGTATGTTACCTGGACAGCTTCAGCTATAGGACAACTCATAAACTGAATGAATGAATAAAGTTGTAGTACAGACACACACCCAATAAGTATCACAACATAGTTTATACTAATACAGTTATATAACTCCAAAGTGCTTCTGTCATGGGAACATCCTGTACCTTCTCTGAAAATCCCTGGTTTCATTTTTGCTCACCTAATGCCAGTGGTTAGCCCTTTCTCTCTCTCCCCCCCCCCCTTCAAAGCCCCACTTCAACCATGAAGAAAACAATATACGCCAAACCAAATTGCAAAGACAACAAAGGCCAGTCGAGGGACATAAACTAATAATAATTACCGGAGCAGCCAAGCTGAAAAACACATTAAGCTGCATATTAATGACAAGTAGCTTATAGTAACCACTTTGAATTGCATTGACTCAATGTGCATTTAATTAGGGTTTAATAAAGCAACAGCATGTTCTTAAGGGCCAATTAGAAACACAGCTCGGTGGAGGTTTTGAAGCTCTGTAATGGATGCCTTTCAGATCCAGATAGGCACCAATTTCATTTCTATTAATCTTCAATAAAGGCTCTGATAATAAGTTTGCACTGCAACACACACAGCTGCTTGATTAAATCTTAATGAAAGGCATACTTGGGGCGGGGGGTCTTCAAAGCCACTTGTGTGGATTGTGGAGATGGGTTTAGAAGAAGTGGAAGATCACTGGCTAAAGAGACCTTGCCACACGCATACAGACCTTTATCCTTAGACATTCACACCAGAGGGCACTTTAGATCCATGCAGCGGTGCAGCACAATGCTGCCCAAATGGGCAAGCGAGGCATACACCTTGCATCGCCTTGCCCTATGTAGGTGAATCTAACTGAATGGTGAATTCAGGTGGTTAGCACAAGGAACTACAACCATTTCTGTCAAGCAGATGCTGGAACAGCTTGTCTGGACTGCGTTTGGATAGCGCCTTCGAGGAAATATTTTGTCACACTGGTATATGCACTGATAGCCAGATGTGCTTATTGGTTTGAGTTATGCGCTGGTATCTGCCTAGCAGGAAATGGACACTCAGGTTTCCAGGGCTGGCCAGCAGATGGCACCACAGGTGGCATCTCAGCTCCCTTCGCCAGATGTGGAGGCGTGGGGGCTGATAGCACCCTAGACTCATCCTTCATCTCCATTCTCATTCCTTGCTGCAGAGCAGAGGGAAAGAGCTGCTTCCCGCTGCCTCCCTCCCTCTGTCAAAACAAGTGGAGCCAACCATGTGGACTCCCTAATGGCCCCCTAACCCTCCCGAGACATCCAGCCCACCCCTGAAGGACAGGCACAGCTCTGTCACCAGAGAAACGCCGCTGCAGCCGTCTCTGTTTCCCTGCAAACTACCAACTCCATTGCATGTTGGGACTTCCTGTCTGTAGCACCCCCTCAGTTTTGTCATGAGTGGGCTTCCACAACGGGCTGGGGTGGTGTCAAATGAGACTCCAGATACCCCCACCCAAGTGAGCAAAGGCGATCGGAGCACCCTGATTGCTCCTCCTCCACCTTCCCAGGATCAAATCTCTTACTTCTGCTTGACTCTTGAGTGACTCCATCTCGGCTTGTGGGAGCTTCCCCTAAATGGGCTGGAGCAAGTTGTTCATGTTCTGTGACTCATGAGGATGTCCCACGTGAGATCCTGGAATTCCTAGGCCTAGAGTCATGCTGATGTAATAGTGATGGCACCACACTGCCTGGACCACTCCTCTCTGCAACAGGAAGCCTCTTCCCCCAGTGTGGTCCAGCAATGAATGCTGCACCTCCTTCAGCCATCATGGCCATGGGCAGGGCTGGCCCAAGACATTTTGTTGCCTGAGGCACCCACCCAAGTCAAGATGCATTATACCCAAAATCAGCTGAATTATTTTCATACACGTGGCAGAAAATGCCATAAGCACCTCTCCTCCTCCATGTCAGTAGAAATACAACAACACCAAGGTAAATAACTATGGATTTGCTGCCCTTTTATGACACCCAAAATTTGCTGCCTGAGGCAACTGCCTCACTCTGCCTCGTAGTAGAGCCGGCCCGGGCTATGGGTTCCTCCATCACCACACATTGCGCACGCACTCACACATACATACACACACCAGTTGAGAGGGCCATGTATTTTACAGAGGGCAGTCATCAATTTGAAGGGCCGTCAAGGGACAATCTTCTCTCTGAAGGGCTGTCCAGTCCAAGTCCGGTTTAAACATAAAGAACCATCAGAAGGATGAGCTGGGCCTTGAAGTTGCCCTTCAACAGTGAGCGCTTGATCAGCAAACTGAGCAAGGCATATAAGTCACCTGGTCACAGTCTTCCACACTATGATGAAATGTACTGTGTTTCTATTTAAAGTATAATAGTTATTTCTAAATTTCCATCTATACGGATAAGTTAGCCTATGCACATTTTATGCAAATAGGTGTCCTCTTTCGTCCTCTTTTGGGGTAATGCATTTCCTCTTGGGGGTGGGGGCAATTTCCTAGCCATGTTAGGCTTTCAGTCTGCTTGGGGCAGGGGGCTGCTCCAATGAATCCCCCTTCCCTTGGGATGGTCATGGCGGTGGCAGCTTCATAGGAGTCTTCTCAGTGGTGATGGTGACAGGGATAGTGGTTTCTTCACCTCTCTTCTTCCTCATTGGGATCTGTGATGGTGCACTATGGCTCCAGTTGGTCACAGTTACCACCCAGTAGCTTGCGTGTAGCCAGCTGTCATCGAACAGTGCTACAACACCAGCCTCACACCTCTCCATGGAAGGAAGCAACTACCATGGCAATCAATTCCTTGCTTCTTTTGGCTACCATGACCACAAGGTCCTCACAGTCAACTGGGGGTGGGGGGTTGCTGCTGCTGCTGCACCCGCTAGATAATGGAGGGGAGGGGCCACAGAGGGCCCACCTGGGGATGCCACCCTTGCCACTGAAGGGCACTCTCTGGGGGGCTCTAGGGGCCTGCCAATCCTGATGCCAGGGTGGTAGGTTGCAATTCTATGCACACTTACTTGTGAGTAAGTCCCACTGAACCCAACAACCTTTCTTTCTGAGTAGGCACGCACAGAATTGCACTCTAAGTTGTTGAATTCTAAGAGTTTGAATTGATCAGTTAGATTTGCGTCTGGGCAAAATCAATTACTCCGAAACCACCATCATACCTCCTTCGTTTTTAGACGTCAGATACATGAAGGAAAGGCTACAATGTTCTGGGCACTTCAGTTTAGTCGGCAAAAGGTGACTAAAGAGGGGAAGGCAGGGAGTTAGAAATGTATGCCTGGGGCTGAGTTTTATAAAAGCCTTGTAAAATTATGCATGGAGTCGGGAAAGTGGATAGAGAGAAGTTTGCTCCCTCTCGTAATACCGGAATCCAAGGTCACCCAATTAAGCTGAACAGTGCAACACTCGGGGCAGACAAAAGGAAGAACATCTTCCCACAGCACATACCTAAACTGTGAAATTCCCTACCACAAGAGTAGTGAGGGCCACTGACTTAGCTGTAGAAGGACATTAGACAAATTGATGGAGGATAAGACTATCTCATGACTACTAGTCATGATGGGTATATACACCCTCCTGATTTAGAGACAATATGCTTCTGTGTACCAGTTACTGGAGAGCGGAAGCTGGAGAGACCTATTGCCTTCATGTCCTGCTTGTGGCTTCCCGGAGCCACATCGTTGGCCACCGTAGGAAATGGGATGCTAGACTCATGGAGGCTGGTGGCTCAGATTTCAGTGGGGCTGTGGATCCATTCTGGGTTTCAGTCAGAACCAGCCAGAATTCTAAAGGAGCTACCCAAGGTGCTGTTTGGGGAATAGGGTTCAACACCTTGGATAACTCCTTTGGAGTTCTGGCTGGTTCTGACTGTGAAATCTAGAATGGATCCACAGCCCCAGAGAAATCGGAGCCACCGGTCTCCACTGGCTAGACTAGGTGAACCATTGGCCTGATCCGGCAGCACTCTTTTATCTGTTATCTGCCAACTGACAGCAATCCATGAAAGCTTATGGCTAGGGTGGCCACTTACGCATCACCCAAAAAACCAAAATGCATCACCCAAAAAGAGGACACAGATTTGAATAAACTTTGCATGGGCTAATTTATACATATAAATGAACATTTAGAAATAGTGCCTGTAATTTAAATAGGACTACGATACACCTCTTCACCATAGTGGGGAATGTGGTGACGAGGCAACCTGTGTGCCTGCCACTTGGTCTTCTGTCCAAGTGCTTAGCTGTTGATGGCCAACTTCAAGGCCCCTGGGCTCTCCCTCTTCAGGGTTCTTGATCTTTAAACTGGACTTGGATTGGGCAGCCCTTCAAATAGAGGATGCCTTCAAATAGAGGACTGTCCTCTGGCAGCCTTTCAAATAGAGAACTGTCCTGTGTAACAAAGAAGACATGGCCACTCTACTTACAGCAGGCTAAATCTGTCCATCTATAAAGTGCCTCAAGCCAGTCGGTCCCTCTCCCTCTCTCTGAATGATGATGAATACCTTTGTGCCCTTTTAATAAGATAAACAGGAACAAAGGGTGACTGATCATGTGCGGCAGCATGGATTGCGCCACTTCCTCATGCAATTGCCAGCAGTGTGTGGGAAACAGGCTGTCTGGACATGCCTCTACATGAGTGGAGTAGAAGAAACCAATTCTGTGCCTTGTTATCCACACACTGGGAGGGCTGGAGCTAACCTGATCCGATTGACAAATGAATTACCCCTTCCTGCAAGTATTTCCTTTGGCTCCGATCCTTCCTCGCACCTCTTCATGTGCCCTGGGAGGGTGAGCTGACCCAAAGGATGTCTGCTGCATCACCCACCCCTTCTTTTCTTTCTCTGTTTGGCCAAAGGGATCACAAAACAACTATTAGCCTGGACGATGTGTGCAGTTGGGCCTCCAGTGGCCTTTCCCACAACACACCAGTCCCGCTGGCATGCATCCTCATCAAGGGTGCACCTAGCCAAACAGGCATGCCTGGAATCTCAGGCTTAATTGAGTTAATTACAGCACATAGAACTATGGCTCTGTGTGTGTGTGTGTTTTCAAAAGGACAAAATATTTGAGATGATGAATGAGCAATCAAGGATGTTTTTCTTTCTTTGCCTGGCTTGGCTTGCCAAAGGGCCCGGCAGAGAGAGAAAGAGAGTGCACAAGAGCAAGGAACTCATAGACAGCAGTACCTTCTGCCAAGTACCCACCCTGGTATTAATCCTGTCCAACATGTGTTTGCCCTTGGGGGGGGCGGTCACTTCTTTTCCCTAGTTGTGTTCCTGGTAAACAAATTGCTCTTAAAGCTATTTGCTTAACTTTATTCCTTCCTGATCTGATCTTGGGTCATACACAGTTTTCTACTTTTTCTTATACCTTTCCAAGTAACCCTATATCCTTTGCTTTCTTCCTCTTCCCCCAACCCTGCCGCTGAATATTATTTTTGGTATGCTTCCCTCCATGCCACATTGTGCTTAACAGGTCACAGAAAGGCTGCTGGGTCCAAAGCTGTGCTAAACAACAACCACAGAAACAACAACCACAGACCAACAAAACAATATTTCATGTCAATGTAAATCTGCACAGACCATAACAAGAAATGGAATTTGGTGAATCGGATCCAAAGGACGGTGAGTGATTAGAACTGTTCTGCAAACATTTGTGCAAAGGTGGTATCATACATGAGTCCTTTAGCAGTTCTCATGCTTTGAGAAGATGTGCATCATTGGATTTCGTTTCATGTTTCTCTAGCAAAGGTGTAGCAACCTTTGTGCCACATTTGGAAATTTGAGAAACTGTCTCGGCACCATCACAAAGTGGCTGCCATGGACGGCATGGCTAGGCACAAAAGCTAGTCAACATGTAGCTCAGAGGCATTCATAGAAGACCCTCACTTTGCTTTGAAGTAATCTCAGCTGCCAGGAAGAAAATGTGTTGTTGTTTTTAAAGGGGGAGGAGGGCAGCTTGGCGAATGCCAAGAATGTTGTCCAGGAGCACATTGGTGCCCACAGGGGCCACATTGCCTACCTCTGCTCTAGCATGAGACAAAAAACAGCTCATGGTATGAGCAGCAAATGCCTTTAGATCCAGCCCTGTATGTTTCATGCAAATAAATTATATCTCATTTAAGTAAATGATGTGATATGCATGTCACAGTCCATTGTTAATCCTGCCCATTTACTGCTCACAACCCCATCACCCTGAGATGCTTCTGATATTCCCTAAGGCAGCCTTCCCCAACCTGGTGCCCTGCAGATGTTTTACACTGCAACTCTCAGCATTGCTGACCATTAGCCATGCTGGCTGGGGCTGACGGGAGTTGAAGTCCAAAAGATTTCAAGAGCACCAGGTCAGGGAATGCTTCCCAAATATCTTGTTCACACAGGTGCTGCTTTAAAAGCTAGAAACCTGCTTTATTCAGTATGAAAGCTGAGACACACATGATACTAAATTCTGCATCCAATGCTATATTTCACCTTGACATCCTGGAATGCACATAGCCCGAGAATTACCCCCCAGGTACATGCACTGGGAACTAGCTTTGTGGAGTACAGGTCTTCTCCCACTGGAATCTGCTATCAGAAATAACTTGGAGATTGCCCTGCACACTGCACATCCTCCATTGGGAGGGGGAACAGCACACAGGGAAACCCCATTGTTGCCTGTAATCACAGATCAGAGATAAGAAGGGGATTCGTCTCCCTGCCTCTTCACAAAGTCCCTGGTGGTCTCCAGGCTGGGGCGGAGCTTGCAGAGGAGCAAGGCTTAGGGAGAGGAGAGGTGGGGGTCCACAGAGGGAACCCAAATCTCCACAGGCCAGATAGGCAACCTCCGTGGGTTGGATTAGGCCTGGGGGCCAGAGGTTGCTCACCCCTGTTCTAGACTTTGCTGTGCTCCCTGTTCTTGAGTGGATTCCTGTCTGGGCATGTGATTTCTGTGAATCACCAATGCCTGTACTGGAGGGCAGCTCACATTTCTAGTCCAGGAACTTAGCCGTGCTAGCAAAAGCATTTGTTTCCAGAGGGCGTTTTGCTGGGATTATATAGTAATGATCCCTTCTGTTAGAAAGGCAGCTAGCAAATAAAAAACAAAAAGGCAAAGCAGAATGAGTGTTGACCGATTCCACATGCACACAGGCTATCTTACAATAAAAGGAGACCACACTTTTCTCCCCCCCTTCATGGATCACTGCCTTGTTGTGGCAAAGAGGCTTGCATAACTCAGTGAAGCCATAAGCTTACAAGACCTGGAGCTGACTGTGGCTCGGATCACGAGCTTCTTATTGCAAAATTTCGGCTTAAATTGAAGAACGTCGGGAAAACCACTAAACCATTCAGGTATGACCTAAATCATATCCCTGATGAATATACAGTGGAGGGGAGGAATAGATTTCAGGGATTAGACCTGATAGACAGAGTGCCTGAGGAACTATGGACGGAGGTCCATAACATTGTTCAGGAGGCAGCAACTCATTCCGTCCCAAAGAAAAAGAAATGCAAGAAAGCCAAGTGGCTGTCTGAGGAGGCTTTACAAGTAGCTGAGGAAAGAAGGGAAGCGAAAAGCAAGGGAGAAAGGGGAAGATATATCCAACTGAATGCAGAGTTCCAGAGAATAGCAAGGAGAGACAAGAAGGCCTTCTTAAATGAACAATGCAAAGAAATCGAGGAAAACAACAGAATGGGAAAGACTAGAGATCTCTTCAAGAAAATCGGAGATCTCAAGGGAACGTTTTGTGCAAAGACGAGCATGATAAAGGCCAAAGAAGGCAGGGACCTAACAGAAGCAGATGAGATTAAGAAGAGGTGGAAAGAATACACAGAAGAACTATACAGGAAAGATCTGAATGTACCTGATAGCCATGATAGTGCGCTCACTGAACTTGAGCCGGACATCCTAGAGAGTGAAGTCAAGTGGGCCTTAGGAAGCATTACTAACACAAAGCTAGCGGAGATGACAGTATTCCAGCTGAGCTATTTAAAATCCTAAAAGATGATGCTGTTAAAGTGCTGCACTCAATATGCCAACAAATTTGGAACACTCAACAGTGGTCACAAGACTGGAAGAGGTCAGTTTACATTCCAATTCCAAAGAAGGGCAATACCAAAGAGTGTTCAAACTACCGTACAATTGCGCTCATCTCACATGCCAGCAAGGTGATGCTCAAAATCCTACAAGCTAGGCTTCAGCAATATGTGAACCGAGAACTACTGGAAGTACAAGCTGGGTTTCGAAGAGGCAGAGGAACTAGGGATCAAATCGCCAACATTCGCTGGATCATGGAGAAAGCAAGAGAATTCCAGAAAAATGTCTATTTCTGCTTCATTGACTACGCTCAAGCCTTTGATTGTGTGGATCACAACAAACTGTGGCAAATTCTTAAATTCTGACTCTTCGTGACCCCATGGACCATAGCACGCCAGGCCTTCCTGTCCTCCGCTCTCTCCCAGAGTGTGCTCAAGTTCATATTCATTGCATCGGTGATGATATCTAGCCACCTCATCCTCAGCCATCCCCTTCTCCTTTAGCCTTCAATCTTTCCCAGCATCAGGGTCTTTTCCAGGGAGTTTTCTCTTCGCATTAGGTGGCCAAAATATTTGAGCTTCAGCTTCAGTATCTGTCCTTCCAATAAGCAGTCAGGGTTGATTTCCTTTAGGATTTACTGATTTGACCTCCTTGCAGTCCAGGGGACTCGTAAGAGTCTTCTCCAGCACCACAGTTCGAAAGCATCAATTCTTCGGCGCTCAGCCTTCCTTATAGTCCAGCTCTCACAGCCATACGTTGCTACTGGGAAAACCATAGCTTTGATTAAATGAACCTTTGTCGGCAAGGTGATGTCTCTGCTTCTTACTATGCTATCTAGGTTTGCCATAGCTTTCCTCCCAAGGAGCAAGCGTCTTTTAATTTCATGGCTACAGTCACCGTCTGCGGTGATCATGGAGCCCAAGAAAATAAAAACTGTCACTGCTTCCATTTCTTCCCCTTCTATATGCCAGGAAGTGATGGGGCCAGATGCCATGATCTTCGTTTTCTTAATGTTGAGTTTCAAACCAGCTTTTGCACTCTCCACTTTCACCCTCAACAAGAGGCTCTTTAGATCCTCTTTGCTTTCTGCCATTAGGGTGGTATCGTCTGCGTATCTGAGGTTGTTGATAATTCTCCCAGCAATCTTAATTCCGACCTGTGATTCATCCAACCCGGTGTTTCTCATGATGTACTCTGCATATAAATTAAATAAGCAGGGCGACAATATACAGCCTTGTCATACTCCTTTCCCAATTTTGAACCAGTGGGTTGTTCCATGTCCGGTTCTTATTGTTGCTTCTTGACCCTCGTACAGGTTTCTCAGGAGACAGGTAAGGTGGTCTGGTACTCCCATCTCACCAAGGCAATTAATGCCATACGTTGGGGCCTTCAACATCAGTTGTCTTATCAGGTCCTGGTATTTTATTGTTGTTTTTAGCTGTTTGAAATTGTTTTAAATTTTTGTATGTCAAAGATTTTATATTACGTTTTTATCATGTTGTATTTTGGGTTTTACTTTCTGTGAACCTCTCAGAGAGCTCTGACTACTGGGCAGTATAGAAATCAAATAAATGAATAAAGTGCACACAACAATGTTAGGCTAGCGATAATAACATTAAAAATGCATGATCGCAAGGAAAATTGCTTGCAGAAACATGTGCATATTAGGCAAAAGTCTGTCCACAAGTGCATGTACGAGGAGAAATGTACACAAAAATGTGTACAAACGTTCATATAAACTTTTTTTTAAAAATTCTCTTACGTTTGGGACAAACCAAACTTCAGATTGGGTAAATTCTCAAATTTTGAGATCAACCAAACTCAAAACTGAAAAAATGAGAAACTCAACACTGAGAGATGCATCCAGCCCTCATGCCACAACCCGTCCTGCAGCTCCTAAGCCAGTGTGGCATCTGGGGCCATGGGTTTGTTTAAATAAAGATCCGAGTGGGGAATTAAAGGATTCAGACAAACACCTGGGTTTATTAACAATGTTTCTTTCAATTGCAGATGACTAACAATAAATAACAATAACTTTCCCCTCCCTCTCTCACTTCACAACGGAATCACCCTTTTGTCCTTTCTTGCAGTTCCTCAAGTCTTGTTCCTGTGTGTGTACACAGGGTCTTTGCTCTTTCTTCTCCCTCTCTCCAATGCCTTTTTGAACAGCTTCCCTTTCCACCTTCCATGACTCTCCCCTTGTCAACATTCCACTCACCTGGCTTGCTTATCTCATGCCACACTAACCCGTTGCCCTCGGGTGCAATGGAAGACACTGCCTTGTTGTCACTGTTGAAGTAAGATTCAGCTTCCAGTCCAGTTGTGTGGGGGATGGGGTGCACCATCTTGTCCTTCTTCTCAGGCAGCAAAATGTCTTGACCAAGTTCTGGTGGCAGTTCCAAACATCCCCTTCATGCAACTGTCAGGTAGGCCCCAAAGGAGGTCTAACTCACAGGAAATGGGGGGGTTTTTTTACATCAAGATGTATCTTGGGATGCCTGGTGTGAATGACAAGGAATATAAAGAGCTAGCAGAGGCTTATAGGGATTGTTAAGGCTTAAGGTAAGTGTGGTGGCCTCGAACAACTTCATTCCGCACCAGCCAACCCCAGGGAAAGGAGATAGCGGTTTATTCCACTGCCATAGCGAAGGCCAAGAAATCGTTCCCTCCTCCCAGACTCAGGAAACAAAGCATCCTTTGGTCCTTTGACATGGCAAACTCAAGGAAGAGGTGGAGCAAAGCCCCCTTCTCTACCATGGATCCTGGGCGTGTGGCCCTCCACTCAAAGCTCTTCCCAGGGGCCGCCACCTTTAAACCACACAAGGCTTTGCAGATGGACAGGAGGAGGAAGCAACTGTAGCCGATAGAGATTACTCCCTACAACGTTCTGCTGCATGTAACGTAATGCAAAGCAAAAAGACAGGCACAGCTGCACGCACAAGGGAACCCAAAGTGAATATGCGCTGTAGTCAAGGTGAAAGGAGAGCTGGAGGAGACGCTGTTTTTACAGCCAAAGCTGTCGTGTTATGAGAGGAGCGGGGGGGGGGGGAGTAAAGAGCCTGAAACCCTGATGGAGGTAAAGGCAGAGGGATAAGGGAAATGGCTTGGATCAGGAGACAGGAGAGGCCAGCTGGTTTTTGTTAGCAGCTGTCAAGCCCCATGTTTCTGCAGATGGGCCAAAATCACAACATCCCTGGTGTTATTAATTAACGCGTTTTCACAGAAAAATGGAAACTTTTCTCAGAACATACAAGATGAGTTAATCTGTTGCACAAATTGGGCCTAATCACACACACACAAAAACCCTTTGAGGAAGGAAGGAAGGAAGGAAGGAAGCCATGTGATTTCTTCTACAGAAGACAGTCCTCTATTTAAAGAACTGTCAGATGACAGTCCTCTATTTTGAGGGTGTCCTCTTTTCGAAGGGCTGTCCAGTACAAGTCTGGTTTAGAGGTAAAAACCATCAAAAGGAAAAGCAACAAGGTCTTGATGTTGCCCATCAGCAGCTCCTGGACAGCAGACTGAGCAACCCAGGTCACCTGGCCACAATCATCCATACTACGAATTATTTAAATTCTAAGAATTATTTCTAAATTTGCATCTGCATGTATAAATTAGCATATGCAAGTGTTATGCAAATGGGTGTCCTCTTTTTGAGTGATGCATTTCCTCTTTGTCGATTCAAAAGTGGCCACTTATGGGAGGGAGGATTTTCACCATATTTTTTTAAACCATCATGGCAGCTAGAACGCACAACTTAACTAAACCCAATCATAGAATACAAGGGGTAGCCCTTCCAAGCTACTATACACATACTTCCTGTCAAAACAGGAAGCCAATAGATCTGCTAGGAAGTATGACAGCTATAACTGCCACTTTCTCCATGCCCTTTGCCTGTAGCTTGCTAACCATATGGATAATGTCATTATGTCGTTTAGACACTAGATGGTACTGGGCTTAATTATATCCAGGTGGAGTCAGGGGTTTCCAGTTGCTGTTCTGTTCTTGTTGAAGAGAGAGAGAGAGGGAGGGAGAGAGAGAGAGAGAGAGGGAGAGGGAGAGAGAGAGAGAGAGAGAGCTACAATAAAGTCCTTATCTAGCTTCCTCACTGGTATGACCTCTAACCCTTTGATGACACCAACATTTAGAGGGCAAAATTTGCCCACCCATGGGGTTCCTGTTGGTGTTGCTGAACCCTGTCCTACGGTGGCAACTCCTGAACTTCAAGGGGGTGAATCAGAAGTTCAGGGAATAAACCCAGAGGTTGAAGTGAGTTGACTCAAGCCTAGGTTGGCCATGTACCCTACTTTATATAGGGCAGTCCTCTACTGGAAAAGTTGTCAGAGGACGGTCCCCTGTTTGAAGGGCTGCCCAGTCCAAACCTGGTTTTACCATTTAAAAATCCATCAGGAGAGAGATCAAAGGCCTTGAAGGTGCCCATCAACAGCACCTGGACAGCAGACTGAGGAGGTCACCTGGTCAGTCTCCCCCACTATGATGAGATGTATTGCTTTCTATTTAAATTATAGTAAGTATTTGTAAATAATTACAAATGATTTGTAAATTTGCATAACATATCCAAATTTTAGGCAATCTGTCTTCTTTTTTTTGCAATGCCTAAGTGACCACCCTGCTCAATGCCATCCAGTAAAATTAATTGCTCCTGAATTACATCTCTTTCATATTGCGGCCATTTAAACTGGGGATGTCCAATATCACTACTCTTGCAGGTGGGGGGGGGAGCTCCCAGACATGATCTGGGAGGCAGAAGTGTCCTTTAGTGCAAACAAACCACCCTCACAAGCGGTCAGGCAGTGTTGGCTCCAGGTTTTTAAGGGCCCTTGGGCAAGACACCCCTCCCTCGGCGCGTCTGCCTTCTCACTGCCATTGCCACCACCCGCTCTTGCTCCTCACCCTCTTTCTCATCTTTGCTCCTGCTTGCTTGTTTGGCAGGCAGAAAACCAGTGAGCAAGTAGGCAGTGGCATCTCCTGCTCCTCCTTCTCACCACCACCATTGTCTGAACAAGCAGGTTGCAATGGGGAAGGGGAGGAACAACTCCAGGAGGCTCTCGCCAGCTGGAATGGGGCCCTCGACAGGTGCCCAAGCATGCCTACCCTTGATGCTGGCCTTAAGGTCAGGCTCTACAAACAGGTTGGTCAGAGCTTGACCCTTATTTATTTATTTATTTTATTTATTAATCGCCCATCTGGCCGGTCACCCAGCCACTCTGGGCGATGTACAACAATAAAAACAATTCATACAATAAAATTCAACATTAAAAACATCACATTTCTAAAATTACCCTAGCCCACCCCAAATGCCTGCCTGAACAACCACGTTTTTAATGCGTGGTGGAAGCTCATTAAAGAGGGGGCATGGCGGAGTTCCCTAGGAAGGGAGATCCACAGAGTGGGGGCCACCACAGAGAAGGCCCTCTCCCTCATCCTCACCAGCCTAGCTGTCCTGGCTGATGGGACAGAGAGAAGGCCATCTGAGGCTGATCTTGTTGAGCAGCCTATCTGGTGTTGCTGGAGGCACTCCTTGAGATAGGCTGGGCCGGAACCGTATAGGGTTTTAAAGGTCAAAACCAACACCTTGAATTTGGCCCGGAAAACAACTGGTAGCCAGTGCAGCTCCTTCAGCACTGGACTGATGTGATCTCGCTGGCAGCTGCCTTTAATCAGGCGAGTCGCCGCATTCTGTACCAGCTGCAACTTCCGAACTGTCTTCAAGGGTAACCCCACATAGAGCGCATTACAGTAGTCTAAACGAGAGGAGACCAGGGCATGTACTACTGATGGGAGCAGTTGGTTGGGAAGGTAGGGGCGCAGCTGCCGTATCAGATGGAGTTGGTACACCGCTGTCTGGCTCACAGCTTGTGGAATGTACATGCTCAAGCAGAGCCAGGGCATTACAGACAAAACCCAGAGGGATGTAACTTTAAAGCAAGGGTGGGGAAGCATTTTTCGGGGGGGGGGTCACATTCCCTCAGGGGTAAGCTGCATGCTGGCTGTGGGAGCAGCTAAAACCAGCAGTCCTCAGGGTCATACCTTCTCTCTCTCTCCATCTCTCTCGTTCTCCACCTTCTTTCTTCTCTCTCTCTCTCTCTCTGCCACCCCCTTCTCTCTCCCTCCCCCCTCTTCTTCCCTACTCATTGGGCTGCCTGGGGAGGCAAAGATTACACTTACTAGAGGTCTTAACTGATCGCAGGCAGAGGGCTTTCAAAATTAGGCCACGGGCCGCAGGTTTCCCACCCCTGCTAAAGTGTAGGATCTCTCTCTCTCTCTCTCTCTCTCTCTCTCTCTCTCTCTCTCTCTCTCTATCTCACACACACACACACACACACACACAACATTTGAGAACAAATGTATCTACATTCCACATTTTCAACCACACCTTATTAAAATCTGCTTGAGTCACCCAGGGCCAAATCAGATTGCTTGGAAAGCTGCATCGAGCTTGTAGGCCATCAGCCGGACACTCCTACATTTAAACAATGCCGGGATTGTTGCCTCTTTCAGGTGAAATTGCCACTTCCCTACAGCAGTGCAGCAATTTATGAATGAACTAATAAGTTGCTGTGCTGCTTCAGGCAACTGGGAATTCCACCCAATGGAGGCAACAACCATAGTATTGTTTAAATCAGGGGTGGCCAACTAATAGCCTACAGGCTGGATGCGGCCTGCAAAGTAATTTTATCTGGCCCCTGGTGCCTTGACCAAATGTTAATAAGGCATGCTTTAAAAAAAAAAAAAGCCCATTGTTGTTCATGTAAGGGGAAGAAGCTTGTTGAACATTTGAGTGTGAGAGAGATTCTACTGTCTTAGTTCAGACATTTGACAAAGGGGCGAGCCTGAAACACTTGCCTGGATTACTTGCCTGTTATGATCAAGATAAAATAAAAACCTGGAATATCAGTCCCCTGAACCTTTGGCTCCTGATTCTGTAAGCCAGGAGTGGGTAAAAGGTAGATAAAAATTTACTGTTAGACCCCTTGGGTGGCTTGTGGTAGATCAGCAAGTTTTTCTGACTGCCAACTGTTTAACAATAGCAGCAACTAAAAGTCAGTCTCTCTCACTCTCTCTCTATCTCTCTCTCCCCCTCCCTGGCTGCTGAAACAAAGAAAGCTTTGGGGAGGGGGGGAACCAGGAGTGCGTGTGTGTGTGTGTGTGTGTGTGTGTGAGAGAGAGAGAGAGAGAGAGAGAGAGAGAGAAGGCTGAGAGCTTAGTTTTCATAATGAAAGCAAATTCTTGGGCTAACCATATGCTCAGAGGTATCCTTTACCCATGGGGCCGCGGTGGCTTAGTGGTTAAGACGCTGAACTGCAGACTGGAAGGTCAGCAGGTCAGCAGTTCGAGACCCGAGTGCTGTGTGACGGAGTGAGCTCCCGTCTTCAGTCCCAGCTTCTGCCAACCTAGCAGTTCGAAAGCAAGAAATTGCAAGTAGATAAATAGGTACCGCCTCGGTGGGAAAGGTAACAGCGTTCCGTGCATTTCGGTGTTCAGTCATGCCGGCCACATGACCACGGAAGCATCTTCGGACAGCACTGGCTCTTCGGCTTAGAAACGGGGATGAGCACCGCACCCTAGAGTCGGACACGACTGGTTGGGGACACCTTTACCTTATCCTTTACCCAATTCTAAGTATGGAAGTGGGTGCTTCCAGATGAGGCTTTAATCATGCCTACTTAGAGGATTTTATTGGGGGGGGTCCAGATGTCATCGTCTACTTTTAACCCTCCCATGTTTTCCCACCGCTTCTTCCATCTTTTTTCTTTCCACAGAAAATCCATCAAGGAGAAAGAGATGGAACAGCTGCGCAATGGCTCCTGGCTGGTAGCACTAGGAGCCCTCCATTGGGAAGCACCCATGGTCTGCCCCACTGAGCCACTGTGAAAATCTCAGGCATCTAGGGGGAAAAACCAAAGTTGATCCCACAAGCCTGAAGTCTGCTCACCCCTGACATAAGCAAGCTGAGACATTCAGGATCAACTTTGACTTTGCTTATCCTGGAACATAAGTGTGTTGAACCTCAGGCCCGTTGGCCAAATCTGCCCTGCCTGGGGTTCCAGTCCAGATGGCCACACACCCATCCCCTGTCCATACCTCTTTTCCCCAATCACCGATCATTTGTTGGTTTTCCGGCTTTTGTGCAGCTTTCCCCCATTCTAAAAGGTTGAAATGCCTCTCCGAAGGCTGAATTACTGGCAGGAACAGCTTTAAGCTAAACATATGCGAGTATTTTTGACCACACCCTTTTGCCTTCACCCTTGCCCTCTTTGCCTTTAGTCCCACTCACCACTGGAATGTGGCCCCCAAGAGCTTATCTGAAATTCAATTCAGCCCTTGGGCTGAAAGAGGTTCCCCATCCCTGTTCTAAAATGTAAACACCATGCCTGTGAAAGAACCACAAAACCAAAGAATATGAAACAATGAATATCACTACCTGCCAGCCAGAGGGTGTTTTTAATAAATGAAAATGACAAGGAATCTTGTGACACCCAAAAGACTAATACATTTCCTATGGCATAAGCTTTCATAGGCTGCAGTCATTAAAGTCATTAAAGCTGCTCTTTTTTCTTTTTTTTTCAATAAAATGAAAAAAGTAAGTGCCAAGTACCTTTGTGCTCATTGGCCAGAAGACTGGAAGAAGGGCATAAATTTACTTCTCACTGCACAACCTAGCAAAATACGGCTTGCATCATTTCCTGTATATCCCTGTAAAAGGGCTAGTGACATTATTATGATTATGATTTGAGTGACAGCTGAATATTCAAGTCTGGAATATCCCTGAGGTCCCCCTCCTCCCTAGCTACAGCCATTCCTGGATCTGACACATCTGTGTCAGCCATGATGAAACTGGAAACGTTATAATATTTGGGTCTCCAAACATAACTTCCAGACACCATGCTGAAAATAGGGAGGCCCATTAAATCTAAGGAGAGGAGTGTCGTAACATAGATGTATAGTCAATGGATCCTGACCTGACTAAACATTGCGTGAGTCTCTCTAATAAATGCCTTTTCCAAATTTCTTCATTTTTTTTCCTTTCCCATTTATTGTCTTGGAACGGTTCTCTCTTGCGAAGGTGCTCCAGGGATATATGTGCCAAAGGTTTCCCAGCACAGGAATAAAGCAAAACAAGAGAACATTTCTTTCATCTGTATGCATTCAGCATGTGCATTCAGCATGTGCATCCAGAAACTTGTATAGTTTCCTTCCCCAATCTGGTGCCTTCCAGATGTTTGGGACTACAACTCCCATCACACTCTGACCATTGGCTATGTTGGCTGGGGCTGACAAGAGTTGTAGTCCAAAGCATCTGGAGGGCACTAGGTTAGGGAAGAGTGTTGTGTCGCAATGTTTCTGATAAATACATTCCGGTCTTTAGTTTAGAGCCAAAACAAAACATTCACACACATTCAACATTTGCTGCATTTTCCCCACTTCACTGCTTAGCTTTTTGAATGAGCCCTTTCAAAGCAACGTTCAACTTCACTTGTTCGAATATGTTGTTTTTAATTTGAACTTCAAATGCTTTAGATGTGTTGGCATCGCTTAATTGCTTTGAATTTGCAAGGTTTTCAATAAGAAATTTCATCAGCTGTCCAGGAACAGAGCCAGTAGAGGACGCTCGCAAAAGGCAGCAACCCTGCTCAAGTGAACAAGAGCAGAACTGGGGCAGACACAGTCCCTCCTGAGCAGGTGCCCACCTTGTTTACCCAAGCCTCCACTCTTTGCTGCCCACCAACACATCCACAACCCCAAGAGGAAAGATCAGGGCCAACACCAACAGCAGACATGGTTGGGCAATTGTGGAGGGCCCATACCCAGCAGGGGCCCACTGACAAGAACCTGCTGCAGTTGCTCCTCCTCTTCACCACTGCAGACTGCTTATTCACCTGCCTCTTTCTCTTGCCCACTCAACAGAGGTGGTGAAAACAGTCATGGAGGAACAGTAGATGCCCCTGCCTACTTGCTCCCTGGCAGTCTGCCCATCAAGAAAGCTAGTGGTGCCAGTGATGAGAAAAAGAATGAGGAGCAAGAACAGCTGGTGACAATGGTCGTGAGAAGGTAGATTCAATGAGGAAGGGGCCCATCGAGGGTGTCTTGCCCAAAGGTCCTTAAAAACCTGGAGCTGGCACTGGGAAAGATGCTGGCATTTTCCGCCACCAATCACAGAGGGTTGAACTACAACAAAGACATTGCCGGATGTCACATCATCACTACCATCTTCACTTTTTTAAAGCCGGGGGAAGGACACCTAGCGGGTTTCTCCTGGCTTGGAGAGAGCCTTCTGCCACTTGCTATCCCATCCTGTTCCCTAAGGTGACATTGGGCTGTTGTTGTTTTGTTTGTTGCTTGGGCTGGGGAAAGAGTAGCAGGCGGTAGAGGGAATCTGGGCTCTTTGAGTGTTCTTTCATACACACCAAAAGGCCCTTGAAGGGTTCTGAGCATTTGAATGGAATGTTCAAAGTAGCCCAGTTCATTTGGGGAGCAAGCAGCTTTATGCTTGCCCATCTCTAATGGCGTCAACCATCAAATACTATTTACTATAGCATGTTCTCTGCCCTGGAGAGCAATCTAGCAATCAAATCTCTGCTAGCAATCAAAGCAGACAATTCTGGGCTACACTGACGATAGTGTGACCTGGTATAAGTACTGCTTTGAGCAGTAGAGCTTTCCAGTGGCTGCTAAATCACACCAGGAGCACTGCTATCAGGAGAAAGCATAGAAGCCTTTCCTGGGAGAACTGTACCATGTGTTTTTTTTCTGCATGGTACAGTCCTCCCAGGAGTGTACTATTCTGGAAGGGAACTGCATGTTAAAAAAAAAACACCTGTGGCATGTGGACAGCTAGCTAGTCTAACCTTTTTCCTGATGTTTCTATGAGCAAGGAGGTTTTTGTAATATGAAGCACTTTATTTCATTTATTTATTAGGCAACCAAGTACAGGTTATAGCCAAAGAGAGCAATAACAGATACCTATCAATACAATACCAGGTATTAACAATAAAAACTCTATCACCAGGTTAAAATTCAACATACAGTATACAAATACTCAGTACCTTACAAGAATATGTGATTGCAGAGAGCCCTTTTCTCAAGAAAAGCATTTATCCTCTTGGGCTGTTCTGAGTTGGGCTGCTTTTACTGCAAATCTAGCTGTGTTAAGCATAACAAACTTGGATGTGCTTGACAACCAATATTTAATCTTATCCATATCATTAAGGTTAGCGACAGGTGCTAAACATCGTATTAAATATTTATCTCTTGGAATTTTATATAACTTGCAATGTAGCGTGTAGTGTATTGTATCCTCAACCATGTGACTGCCACAGCTACAGAAACGTTCCCTGGGGATGTTCTTGGATATATGAAGCATTTAAACATGCAGTCCCCATGCAGCCACATTCTGAAGAAGTATACATGTGCGTTTCCCTGCATGTTTGTGTTAGCTCTAAGATGCTTTCCAATTTGCAGCATTCACATACTTCAGTGGTAGTTCGCAAGGGCAAAATGATCACAAACCAACCTTGTTCCCATCAGACTTTAAGGCTGCCATCATCAGATCAGTTTTTCAACCAGACAATCTGCAGCCGGGAGCATCATCCAATTAGGATTTTTATAAGTTCCATCGCAGCCATAAGTGCACACATATGTTTAAATGAATTCCATACATACACAGAACTATTTAATATATGCAAATATTTGTGGGCCTCTTTCTTTCTTCTAGGAAAGGAAGAAAACTTCATCAAGACTAGTAAGATAGCCTTAAAAGAATAACATATGAACAAGGTCATAGTCCTAGAAGAAACAGACAGAAGAAATGGTTCAACAGGTCATTTTAAGGCTAACATTTAAGACACTAGCAAGTCATTTTTTGCATCTGCAATAAGCCCTTTTGGGGATTCAGTCTACAACTCCAATGTAATAACGCATTTGGGTTGTGAGGAGTGGACGTGATTCCTCGCAAAACGGACAAAGACTCTCTCATGGGAAGTGAGAGAAATGCCTTACTAGGAGAAGTGAAAATTGGATGTGACAAAATACCAGAATATATATACCATAGTGATCAACCCTTCACTGACCCTTGGTGGAGAAACAGAGAAGGGTGAACATGTATTTCTCATACTGACATGTAATGCATTACTGTGTTGCCTGGAACTTCTGAGGAGTTGAGACAAAATGGTTATGACATGACGGTATGCCAACTCAACACTCATATCAACAGCAGGCTGGCCTGATCAACTTTCAACATGTTTTAAAGTGAAATGCCTGATGTCATTGACCCAGTTCACAAATCAACAACCCACATTTTGTTAACTGTGGGTTGTTGAAAATGCAGCGGGAGCAAGCATGCATGCCTGCTGGTTCCCATGCATTCCCATTGCAATAAACAACCCAGGAACATCCCATCCCTGGTTATTTATTGTAACATCCGAACCTGGAACCCTGGGTTGTTGGGGGATGAACAATTCAGAGTTTGAACCCATGGTTAATTGATTCAACATCATTTCATATCTCTCAAGGTCATTCAGTAGTGAAGCAGGTATTTTTTGGACCAGATTTTAGGAATATCTCCAATGACAGTATTTTCAATACAGTTCTGTTGCGCATACACACACACACAGCTGCCACATTTCCCTGAAATGCAGCTTAGGGGATCTAATAGAGCATTGGGAAATAATGGGAAAGGAGACAACATGAAATTGGCAGAGCACCTTGGAGATGCTCCTGAAGTTCAGGGGGGCGGGAGATGAGGAACACAACACAAATCCAAATGTTTCACTTTGGCATATGGATATGATTGCTAAGCGGAGACTTGCTTCTAATCCGTCTATGGGATCAAGGGCTTGGTCTGACATTCTTCAAATCTGCAATGACATTACAGAATGGAATAGAAGGTGCCGCCAAAAGTTGACTGCGCAGTTAGAAAACAGTGTTTAAGGAGTTGCAGCAATTAATGGATCGTTGTCTAATGGCATACCACTTTATGGATATTTCAGGCCCCTCCCTGAATGTTCAGCTTCATTTTTAAAAAACTAAGTCCGTAGTCCTTTTTACATAAGAGAAATAACAGAGATAAGAGAAAATATGCAGGCAGTATTCTGCCCAATTGCTCACTAAGAGCCACACTAGACATGATGTTAATTGCATGGATGCAATTAAATTGCATGCTCTTGATTATGTAAACAGCAGTTGTGGGCCAACCCCTGCAACCATGGAGGGGGGGAGTTTAAATCTTCCTGTTACTGACAAAAAACCACCTGTTATTTGCATTTACAGGGAAGCTCCCATTAGCACCAATGAAAGCTTCCCTTGAAATGCAAATAGCAGCTTTGGAGAGACAATTTTGGCTCGAACTGTGTGAGGGAGAGAAAGAGTTAAACTTTCCCTCCCCATGCACACACCTCTCCAGTCAGGAGGCTGCCTAGATTTCCCTGCAGCTGCTATTTACATAACAAGAGATACACACATCAGTTGCCATTATGCAATTAACATCATACTTAGTTTGGCCTTAAGAAGTGAGTTTACTCCCACCTTCCAGTGTTTTTGGCCAATGGCTGCAAAGACATTGAGATAACTGTCAAGCACTAGGCCCTTATTTTCAAACTGTATCCAATTACATTTTTATTTGATTATTATTGAATGCAATTAAATGGCTATAAACATATCAGACTGTCTGTATTTATGTTTTGGCTGTTCCGTACTGATTTCCAACCCCTCCTCAGGCTCTCTCTCAACTCAAAATTGTTAGTGAAGGGCCCTCCAAGATAGCTAAACTGCAGGAGACCCAAAATGGGGAGGCGCTGCAGATAATGGAAAGGATAGGATTAATATTCAGAAATATTGATCTTAACACTGGGCAAGGGCAATAAAAAGATAGCCAATAAAAGTACTGAAAAGTAATATTCCCTGGAAAACTAACCACAGAATGTCACTTCCTAGGAGTCAGCAACTCTAATCTGAGGGCTGTAGATGTGGATCATGAAGTAATCCTGAGTCACCAGAACATCTGCCTTTGGGTTGCTTTAACAGAAGCATCATCTGTACGACATGAGAAATAACAGCACTTTTCCCTCAACAGCAGATCCTCAGTATAGAACATAGCCTAGTTTTGGTGCCCAAAATTTAAGAAGACTGCAGAAAGGCTGGGGAGGCTACAAAGGAGATGAGAGAAGATGACAAAGGCTTTGGAATGCGTGACTTAAGAGTAAAGTATGAAGAATTTGAGCATATTTTGCTTCAAGAAAGGATGTGTGGGCAGTGAGAAACAACAGTCATTTTCAAATCTCTTGAAAGCTGCCAAACAATTTTGCAATGAGCACTTTATCCTAAGGGCAGGGCTCAGAGAAACCAAAGGTATGGGGCGGGGGGGCGGGGTGATAGAAGAAGGTTGTTCCATTGGAACCCTTCCATAACTAAGTTAGAAGCAATGAGTTCTAAACATTATTTGTAGCTGTGAATGTAGTAAGAACTGCCCTTGATAAAGAGATAGTCTTGAAACGTGTCACAATCTATAACTTTTGGTGCAGCTGTCTTTTTTGTCTTCTTTTGGCTGAGGGCCTGTTAGACAACATTGTGTATTACTTCCGTTGTGAAGCGCACAACCAACATTTTTCTTATGTCCCAGCCCACCATAATTCCATGCTTTTACAACTGCTTCTACATTCCTGCTACATTCGAGCAAAACAACAAAAGCAAACCAAAACTGCTTGGCAACCCCGAGAGAACTATTCTGCGCGTGTGTTGTTTCACATTTTAAACTCACTTGAATCATTGCACTGTTATGACTACAGGAAGACAATGGAGTTGGCTAAAGGTAAAGGTGTCCCCAGCCAGTCGTGTCCGACTGTAGGGTGTGGTGCTCATCTCCATTTCTAAGCCGAAGAGCCAGCACTGTCCGAAGACACTTCCGTGGTCATGTGGCCGGCATGACTGATCACCGAGGTGCACAGAACGCTGTTACCTTTCCCGCCGAAGCAGCACCTATTTATCTACTTGCAATTTCTTGCTTTCGAACTGCTAGGTTGGCAGGAGCTGGGACTGAAGACGGGAGCTCACTCCGTCACGCGGCACTCAGGTCTCAAACTGCTGTCCTGCCGACCTTCTGGTCTGCAGTTCAGCGTCTTAACCACTAAGCCACCGTGGCTACAACAACCCTAATGCTAAACATTTTGGGAATAAGTACCATTTTGTTGTGGAAAAGGATAATACATTTTTAAAGCAAACATAAGAAAATGAGCATCTGTAACCATACACGTTCCCAGCCGGCTGCCACTTGACTTTAAAATGTTAAAAAAAAAAATAAGAGGAAAGAATGGACGCTGCAGTGAGCAGTATCAGGCCCAGAGGGCCTCTCTGAGATAGAGATGTGAGAATCAGCAAAACTCAAGCTTGCCAAAGTGCTCCAAATTCCATTTTGATGCTCGTTCTGACTTGAGTCTGTATCAGGTTGCAAGCTTTGTTTGCTTTTTTTCTTATGAAAATCCATCCATATTTTCATACATACTTTCCCAAACGCATGCATCCGCTGTGCACATCTTTGAAATATATGCATTCTTCTCCCATTGATTAAAGTGTATTTGTCTGTATTTTTCAAAAGTGTGCACAATTGTCAAAGGTAAGCATGCAGTCGAACACGCTTTGGGGGAGGGCCCACGAAGCACATTCCAAGCTCGGAAATGTACAGACTTCAACCGCAGATTGCATTCATGTTTGATCCTGAAGCTGCGAACTGGGTAAATCCTGATCAAAAACTGAAATGAATTTCTCATGCATCCTTAGCCTCAGAGATGCCCATGCTAGGCCAGATGCTGCTGCCAGGCCTGTTTCCCCATCATCTGCCACTGTCTAGGTAGTCTTTTACAGGGCCTTGTGCTGTTGGCCCCTGGACTTCAAGGGTCTGCGATCCAGTCCTAACTGCACCACTGATCTGGATTATTATAGGATGGCCATGTGTCCCTTTTATAGAAGACTATCCTCTATTTGAAGGGCTGCCCTGTCAAATTCAGTTTAAAGATAAAGAACCATCAGAACTATCGTCCATCAACAGCCAGCACCTGGACAGCAGAGCAAACTGAACAGGCAGGCACACCGGTCATCGTCTTCCACACTTTGGTGAGTTGTACAGTATTTCTATTTAAATTCTAATAATTATTTCTAAATTTGCATCTATACATATAAATTAGCATATGCAAAGTTTATGGAAATCGTTATCCTCTTTTTTGGTGATGTACTTCCTCATTTTTGGCCATTCATACGTGGCCGCTCTAGATTGGGGATGGGCAAATGAGCAATTTTCAAGATCGCCAGGGTTTTCCGAACAACATCTCACCACTCGTCTTGTGCCCGTGCCCATTTGCATTTGGAATCGCTGCTCGCTCATTGCAAACTGGAAAGTTGCGCAAATCAAGCAGCGATCAAATGAGAGATTTGCATAAGTGTCCCCAAATTTGCGCAGCTTTCCGCCATAAGCTAAGGCAGGGCCGATTCAGTCTGCAGAGGATATTTGCACAAATCGAATTGGGCATCGGGAATGAGATGAATGAACACACGTGATCAACAATTTACAAATATTTTCGGCGAACACATGCTCTCACTTGGAGCTTCAAACAGGGCATGGTCACATGTTTTGTGAACAAAAACAGAATTCTCATACTAGATTGAAGAGAGGAACGTCTGCATGCAAACCATGTGCTCAACCCCACAGCCACAGACCCTGCACTAGAAAATGCAGGATTAAGAACATAAGAAGCTGCCTCATAGTAAGTCAGACTGTTGGCCCATCCAATTCAGTATTGTCTCTGCTGCAGTCCTCTGGGGTTTCAGACAGGAGTTTTCCCCATCCCTATCCAGAGATGCTAGGAACTGAACATAGGACCTTTTGGTGCAAAGCATGTGCTCCACCACTGACAGCTAGATAAGCCTAAAGATAGGTAATCCTAAAGACTTACCTATCTAAAGACTTACCTATAGGCAGGTAAGCCTAAAGACTCATTTGGCCTTTCCCCTGGGCTCGGCAATTATTGGAATCTGCAAAGAATTTTGGATGAAGTTGGGGGGTTAGTGGCGGGGGGTGTTTCCATCTGTCGCAAACTTGTCCTTGCATCTTGGTAGAATGGCTAAAAATGTAAAACATCCTCCTTAGAAATTAGAGCAGTCTTTCAAAGCTTAGCTGCATCTGGACAATGTAGGTTTCCGTCAAAAATGTTTACGGAATACGGGAGGGGGGTGGGCATGTGGAAATCAAAGAGCTTTGGGAAGAGAAAGAAGAAGATGGCAACCCAGACGTCGAGTGAACCTGACTGTCATATCCCCCCTTGGGAAACGGAAGGCAGGCGCATAAGGACCCGTTTATTTTAAGTAAACTATAAATATCAGACTACAAGGAACGCATGTAAGAAATGAAAAAGTTGGTCTGAATCCAGCGATTTCCAAAAGGCCTTGGACAAACATGTCTGATTGAATCTGGCAATTTCCACTCCCCCCACCCCACCCCCACCCATACCCACTCATTGGTTAAAGTTGATCAAGAGAACAGAGAGTGAGATAGTTTAATCCCTTCCAAATGGAAAGCAGATTACACCGGGGGGGGGGGGAGGAGAATCAAGATAGAAACTCTGCAGGAACTCGGTGGTAGGATCAGTTGACATGTGGGGCTGAAAGCAGAATGCTTCCTCCTAGGCTTTTCCAGACGTGTGCATGGCAAGGGGCCAAAAGGTACTGCTGGGGGAATTCTTGGCCAATGCCGTGTGAAGACGTATGATACCGGCAGTGAAATCTTATGCCTGTTGACTCAATGTGACTCCTTTCCATGGATGTGTGCGTGTAGTATTGGTGCCCATTATCCAGCTCGCTTCTGCCTCTTGCCCTCTGAATCTTTTGCCCGCAGTCCTCGAAATGTGGCGACTGGTTGTGCTTACTCAGAAGTGACAGAAAGGCAGTTTGCACATGCTTAAAGGCAGCCCTGTTTTAAATCACTTTTCAGAGCCCTTTCAGAGCACCGCATTGACATCTGGCTGTGCTCTAGAGAAGAGTCAGCAGGGATGAAGGCCATCTTGGCCAACCGTTGTTTTCAGAAATTCTCCCAACTCAGTGCCTCTGGGCATATGCAGCATGCCTTCGCCTCTAATCGGAAGCAGCCTCTAAAGTAGACAAGGTGCCTCTAAACGTTTGCAGAAGGGTGTTATCTTTTTATTGTTTTTAATTGTAATATGTTTTTACCTATTATTATTATTATTAAGAAAGGTGTGAGCTTTTGTTTTAATACACTCAAGCATTTATAGAATCTAAGAAGAAAAGCTCAAGACTTCAATTTCCAGAATGATTTAAAGACATGTGCAACGTACTCAACCCTGGTCAAGAGTGGTTACCGAGCTGTTAAGAAGATAAGAATTGGTTTCCACGATCAAAGGTCCATCTAACCCAGCTCTCTGCCTCCAATAGTGGGTAGCCAGATGCCCCTGCGAATCATGATGAAAAATCCCCAGGATCTGGTAATCAAAGGTATACTGTCTCTGAACATGGAGGTCCCTTTCTTAGCTATCATGACTAGGAGTCATTGCTAGAACTACCTTCTATGAATTTGTGTAATCCTGTATCAGCCTTCTTCCAACCTGGTGCCCTACAGATGTTTTAGATTTCAACTCCCATCAGCCCCAGCCAGCATGGCCAATGGTCAGGAATGCTGGGAGTTGTAGTTGAAAACATATGGAAGGCACCAGAATGGGGAAGGCTGCTTTATACAAGTACCAGACAGATTCCTGGAATGTGGATTCTGATGCAGCTAAAACAGCACCATCCGCACGTGACAGTGATGAAGCAGGAGGCTTGGGGAACCCCAAAGTTTACAGAAGTACAAAAAAAACTACATTAAGGGGAGATCCCCACCCCAAAAGAGCCCTGTGAGGACTAAGCATGTTCAGTGACCCCAGAATGACTGTTGAGAAGGGGGAGAAACGGCTAACTTGGGGGGGGTGCAGGGCCGGCCCTATCATTAGCCAGCTTGATGCACCTACATCAGGTGGCAGAGTGGAGGAAGTGTAGCAAATTGTGCCCCACCCCACCGCCCAGAGGGTCCACCGCTTCTTCTGACTGTGACAGCTACCACCGCCACCTCCCCACCCTACCTGCTTGGCTGGCTGGTCAGCCAGCCAGCCAACCAACCTAGCTGGCCAGTTGCTCCTGCCCACCAGGCTGCCACTCCCGCCCTGTGCCACAGCCATGGGGCTCCTGGAAGAGGCTGGCCAAACTATTGCAAGAGACCGGGCAATGCCATCTCCTGCTCTCCTGCGATCGCTCAGCCAACCTGCCCCAAGAGCCTCGCACCTGGGGCACAAGGCAGGAGCGGCAGCTGGGCAAGCAGGAGCGAGTGGAGGGCCAGGCTGGCTGGCCGGCCAGCCAAGTGGGTAGGGTGGGTGTGCGGGGCGGGGGGCAGCCGCAGCAATGGCCACCCACCTCCTTACACACCTCCTTGCTTGAGGCAGCAACATACCTTGGACCGTGCCTGGGTGTGGGTGGAACGAGACCCTCCCAGGAGCATGATTATGCTTGTAAACAAGGCACCTGCTCCCCACGCATCTCGCCTCTTCAAAAGTCACCAGAGGGGAGGGCGGGAGTGGCCACTGCTGCTGCAGCAGATTCAGTGGTGGCTTTTTCAGTGGCACTGGCTAGATGCAAATGTAGACAGATTGACTCTCGTTTAAACAGAAGTACAGTACATCTCACCACAGTGAGGCAGGCGATGGCCCGGTGCTTGCTGCTCTGTGTGCTGCCCAGGTGATCACTGGGGATGGGCAACTTCAAGGCCTCTGGGCTCTCGCTTCTGATGGTTCTTAATCTTTAAACCAGACTTGGGGTAGGCAGACCTTCGACTAGGGATGTACGAATCCCCCACTATCCAGTCCAGCGGGGGTCTGCCTCAGGGCAATTTGGGACCCGTGGAGTCCTCTGGAGCCCTGCCACATCTGCCGGGGTTGGTGGAGCAGCTCTCTGGCTTTCTAAAAGATGCAATACGCAAATGGCAGCTGCCATTAGCCTGTCATGGGAAAATTACAGCCATAAATGGAGTATTTTATGCCATTTGTGGCTGTAAAGCGCTTACTTTTACCTAAATTGCAGCTGTTCAGCGGATTTCCCCAGCATCCCTACCTTCGACTAGAGGGCACCTCCAAATAGAGGACTGCCCTCTGTAAAGTACAACACCTGGCCATCTTAGGCCTCCCATATCCTCAATCTGTCTCTAGACCATAGTTAACCCCAGGCCCTGGATTGGATGAGAGGATGGAGCCAATCTCTCGAGGGGTGGGAGTGACTGAGGACAGCGTGTGGAATATGGAGCCAAGGGAAGCACTGGGAGGCTGCAGCCCCCGCCTTCCCGGAAGAGCGTCATGGCACGGGAGAGACCAGCCTGGCGCCATCCATCAGCCAGAGAGGGAGCTGCTGCAGGGAGCTCGCTTGACCCCCCCCCCCCGACAGAAAGATCACACGGCTCCAGCAGATTCTAAGAATCCAGCCTCACTGGAGTCCGTGACGGAATTCTCCAACATCCCTATCTGGAGGGCAGCCAATTGGGGAAGGCCGGTTATAACCACCATTCGGTTGACACCCCTGCTCAGGTTCTTCTTTCCGGCTCTATAGTTTGTCATTTTCCTCTCCCAGGCAGCTGTCTTCCCAGGTTCAGAAACACTTTGACACTCTGCCTGGAACCCAGAGCCCTGTGCTCCAGGTGCTCTATTCCCTGCTTTGCCTTACCTCTCAGCAATGCCCAGGAACTGCTGTGGTTGGCTGGCCTACTTGGGGGAGAGGGGAACCTTTGTTCCAAATGGGTCCGATTCCTGACATGGCCCAGGAAGAGAGCAAGCAGGGGCAGGTGCATCAGTGAGCATGCCCTGGCAGTGGCGGCGAAGAGAGGACAATGCAACAATTCATTGCTCTCGCCGTTCCCATTCCCTGCACTGATCCGCTCAGAGCCCTGTTGGAGCTGCTATTCAAAAAATTCATCGATGATAATTAAATTTTGTCGTGACCTGCCTTGGCCTCCAAAGACTGTGGCAGCCAGCCAGGAAGAAGGTGTTGCTAGAGAGGAGAGCTTTTGCCTCCAGAATAAAGCCTGGCCCAGCTGCAGGGATCTTGAGAGAGGCCTCGGACTACCTTCCCTGCTTCTAGGAATGGGCTCAGACTATGGCGTATGGGGGGAGGATACATAGCATCAGGGAGCCAGACAAGGGTCCAGTTCTCACTGAGGTGGTAAACCTGCGTTTGAGCTGTGCCGCTTCAGATGGCATATATGGATTCGCATGATTGAAACCTCCCCCCATACTTGATTCAAGCATGGGGAACCTGTGGCCCTCCAGATGAGGGAAGTACTGGTCCAACAACATCTCAGGCCATAAACCATGCTGGATGGGGCTCAGAATCACAGAATCACAGCATAGTAGGATTGGAAGGGGCCTATAAGACCATCGAGTCCAACCCCCCTGCTCAATGCAGGAATCTAATGGGCTAATGGAAGTTGGAGTCCAACAGCATCTGCATGGCCACAGGTTCCCAATTCCTGTGATAGTAGAGAGAGAGAGAGAGAGAGAGAGAGAGAGAGAGAGAGAGAGAGAGATCCTGCAACAAAATGTTGCAGTGCAGAGTGCTCCTGTTCAGGGTTTCAGTGAGCCAGCCATGCCCTCTTCTGGGATACTCTATTCCAGTGCCAGGCTTTGGGGGCCCTTGGGCAAAACACCGGCAAAGGGCCCCCTCCCTCAGCGAGCCTACTTTCTCACCGCCACTGTCACGAGGTGGCCACAGTCCTATGTTGGTGCAGCTCTACAGGCTTACCTGGCAACAGCAGGGTGTCTCACATTCATGATGACTAGAAACATGCATCTAAATTCTGCCCCAGCCAGATATCCGATTCCATGCAAATGTCTGACTAACCAGAATTCCCAGTAGGACATTTGCTGGCACCAGGCCGCAACAGGAGCTTTGCCACTGTTTTCTATAGGGGTTGGATTGCACCCTCTTTTGCACCATCTGTACAATTTCCACAATTTAATGTTCAGGCAGAGAGCTTCCAGGAGTTGGGTTTGGACTTGCAAAAAGCCAGGTGGGTTTGGACTTACAAACCACAACCACACCAGGAAAAAAGAAAAAAGAAAAACATCACTGCATTTTTTCTGGGTTTCATCTTTCACTTCTGATTACCAAATGCTGAGGACAAAGAAACATCAAAGAATGGCTGTCTCCACCATGACCTGTTTGCAAACGTCCGGGTGCCTCGCCACCATTGGAAAACTGGCCCAGATGGATCCTTGTCTCATCCAGCAAAAAAAAATTTCACTGTTCTTTGGACACAGGGCCTGAACAACTGTTAATCCATCCTGGTGGGCAAGAGGATAGACCCATTACAAGAAAATGCTTAACAATTTGGGTGTTGATTTATTTAATTTGTATCCTGCCTTTCTGCCAAAGAAATGGCACTCAAGGCAGCTAACAATAAAATCCAAATTAACTAAATCTTAACTGAAACCTAGGATAGAAACAAATAAATGAAAAACAGAACAATAAAGGGCACCAACCAATTAAAAAAAACCTTCGGCAAGAGACCACTTTATATGTCAAAGGCCTGCCTGAATATAAACGCATTTGCCTGCTGGCGGAAGGACAAGAGAAGGGGAAGCAACCTAGCTGACCTCAGCAGGGAGTTCCAGAACCTAGGAGCGGCCACCAAGAAGGCCCTCTCTCGTGTCTCCACCAAATGTGCCTCTGATAGCAGCAGTACCAACAGAAGGCTTCCCCTAAGGATCTAAAAACCTGGGCGAGCTCATATGGGAGAAGGGGGTCTCAAATTGTATAGGGCTTTACAGGTCGTAATTAGTGTAGCAATGTCATCCCATTCATTCTGTTCCAGTTTGCATATTGGTTTGGCAGTTGCGAATTGGTAAATTCATATAAAACTCCAGACAGAACATATTTCTCACCCATCCCTACAATCCACACTGTGGTCCAGGAGCTGTGAATCAGGTGAGTCTGCCGTGGAAATCGGACCCACCAAATAGGGATGTTGGAGAAATCCAAAACAGAACCAAATGAGTTCGGATTTTCATGAATCTGTCCTGTGGATTCCAGAACAGACTGGCTTCCCCCTGTCAGGTGGATTCCACGGACTTGCGGACTGTTTTTCTAACTTTCTCAAATTTTGCATAGATTTCATTGTAGAAAAATACACAAAATTTAAAAACATGGCCAAAAATGTGCATCCCCCCCCCCCCAGACTAAAGCGTGAAAATGTGTGGTTTGGGGGGAATTTGCATGTTTTCACACTTGCAAATTTGCACATATGTGCATTTACACACATGCAAATGTGTGCAAATTTGGAAACAAAAAAATAATCTGATTCCATCAATGGGTGAACCACTAAACAAAAGGTGCCTGAGAGTCCACGAAACACAGACGGAACAGATTTTACACAATCCATACATCCCTACCACCAAATTCCTCCCCCATCACTAGCGCCAGGAGGTTTGCACTAGTGCAGACCTAACCCTACAGCAGGGGTGAGAAACCTCAGGCCTGGAGCCACAATCCAAACCCAGTCCAGAGGGCCCCCAGAGGACCCTGCCCTACTCCCATGCCCCACCCCCTTTCTCCCAATCACCAACTGTTTGGTGGTTTCCCAGCTTTTGTTTTGTTTTGCTTTCCGTATTCTAAAAGCTTGAAATGCCTCTCCCAAGGCATAACAACTGGTAGTGAGAGCATTAAACTACAATATGCTGATATTTTTTGATGGGATTATTTAGTAATGATGCCTCCTGTTAGAAAGCCAATTAGAAGAGATAAAACAAAAACCAAAGCAGAATGAGCGATCATCAGTCCCACACGCACACAAGGCTATCTTAATAACAACAAAAGGAGACCACACCCTCCTTTGGTGAAGAAAAGATAAAATGGTTTCACTCACAAATGTTCTGGCATGTAAAATGCAGGTACAGTGTACAGTTTCCAAAAGGTTCGTTCAGTCCATTTTATGTTCCATTACACAGGCAGCAGAGAGAGAAAGAATGAACACACAGGCTCCCGCAATGGAGGAGGTCAAAGAGGGGGGAGGGGAGGGGGAGGAGCAAAAGGAAGAAATCACAGGAAACCACGCTGTAGGCTATAGAGATCCTGAGGCTAGCTGTGGTCAAAATTCCCATGAATTAACTAACTGCAACACTGCCCCCTTCAGTAACTTCCATACGAGGTTGCAATATTCCCAACACTTTTTGTATCTCTGGCCTTTTGCCTTTAGCCTCGCCCACCCCTGGAATGCGGCCCCTGACAGCTTCTCCAAAATTGAGTTCAGCCCCAGGGCTGAGAGAGCATCCCCACACCCCGCCCTACGATTAGTGAGGCATTTGGAGACCCAAACAGAAACGTCTCTCTCTGCAGTCATCATGGAACCAGGGAGCCTGCCAATGCCAGGCGCCTGCCCGCCTGCCTTTCTGCGTAAAAGCCGGCAGAACCCACTTGGTGTATTTTCCATGCCCCAGCAATTTCTCAGGCAGCAAGATGCTGCCGCTTGGCGCCCTTCCGTGCTCCGACTCCTCTGCAAGTGTGGTTGCTGCCCAGGGTAAACAAGAGCCCCCCTCCCGTATTTTTTAATGGCTGCCGCCTCCTGCCGCCTACTTTGGCCTCACACAGAACTGGGCCAGAGTGGTTAAGGGCCATGCCTGTGGTTGCTGTGGGAGCTCTCACTCCAGCTGCCAACTGCTGCCACTGGCAGAAGGATGTGAAACAACAAGCAAACAAGAAACAGGCCCAGCTTAGCTAGGTTTTTTGTTTTGTTTTGCCTTGGAAGTATAGAAATGGCTGTCGATGGGGCTGCAGGACCCAGAAAGCCAAGAAAAGCAGCACTGGGGGGAGAAGGCGGCAGCGGAGCCATGGAAGGAACTAGCTGGCGTGCAAGGCCGGCTGGCGGTGCTGGGCATTACAGTCCAATACAGTGCCAGCTCCAGGTTTTTGAGGGGCCATGGGCAAGACCCCCTTTGTGAGCCCCCTCCTTCAGTGAAGCTACCTTCTCACCAGCATTGTCACCAGCTGCTGATGCTCCTCACCTTTGTCATCATTGCGCCCACTTGCTTGCTTGTCAGGCAGAGAGCCAGGGAGCACACGGGCCGTGGCATTTCCTGCTCCTCCTTCTAATCACCTCCGTTGTCTGGGCCAGAGTGAGAGGCAGGCAGGTGAGCAAGCAGCTTGCAGTGGTGAAGAGGAGAAGCAGCTCCAGGGGGCTCTTGTCAGTGGGCCCTTGGCTGGTTCCTGACCATGACCACCTTTGAGGCTGGCGCTAATCCAACTCATCTGGAGGGCATCAGGTTGAGGAAGCCTGGTGTATTCCATTCACTGTATGGGATAAGGGGAAAGAGGCTGTAATTGAGGGAAATGTGGAGAGAACAATAGCCCCAGCCCATCAGCTCTGGGTCTGGGGAAAATGCTTACCAACTGACCAGGGAAAAATAGCTTGTGCTTTTAAGAGCAGTTTGATGTGCAGAGATCAGCAGGTGAAACATTTTGTGGTATGAGGATAAGCAGTAGCCCCTGTTAGCATCTGCAGGTCTAGCTGCTGTTAAAGGCACAACAAGGGCTGTTTAAAAAGTTGGCAACGCTACTGGGCCAAGCAGGGGCATGGAATTCTGCTGCCCCTCCTGGTCCGATTATAAGGTGAGGGCACCTGTATATCCTGTTGAAGATAACGAGAATGAACGTCTTCTTTGGCCAATGGCCTTGCATGCTAACCCAGAACAAGACTGGTGATCCAACTGGCAGGGCAAATCGTCAAGTTCTCTCTCCCTACTACTCCCACCTCCCCAATCCAAAAAGTAAATTGTTCAACAAAGGGTTGGGGGGGAGCTATTTCATTCAGTTGCAATGGGAAGAGCTTCAGCTGCTGGTTTATCTCGTTGTGGACCTGTTAATGGCACAGCTGCCCTGCCAGAAAAAAAGTTGGCAGCCAACTGCTTACATCATCATCACCTTTTACATCTTAAGTGGGGAAAAAACAGCAGGAAAGGTATGCAAAGGTGCATGCATCCACCGGATCGATCTTTTAAACACATGGGTCCTGAATGGAGAGAGGTTAATGCAGGTTTTCCACACAAATTAAGGTTGCCAACTTTCCAACTGGGCATTGTAACTATGCCTATAAACATTTCTCTCCATGCTATGAAAAGCTTCACCTTCTGATCTCTGCATATCAAACCGTGGAATAAAGACCTTAAGTCAGTTTTCATTCTGGTCATTTGGCAATCCTCATTCAGTTCTGTATTGCCATAAATGTACAGTGGGAAAGTTTTCCACCCACCTTTAAAAGGAGAAATTCAGTGTGCACCAATGCAGGTCTTTTCTACGCCTAGACCAATTTATAGCTAGTCAATATCCCTGTATTAAGCTGGCAAGTGTGTCATGGGCTTTTGGAAGAGAAAGAGCGCCCTCTGGTGTTTGTTGAGAAAGACAGTTTTTAACAGAGGTCAAAGCCTCCATCAAGTGAAGCCATAGGGGAAGAGGAACAGAATTATATAGAAAAGCTCCCTTTGCAGAACCTGAGTTGCTAACCTTTAAAAATGATTTAAATGTTTTTTAAAATAAAAAATAAAGTTGTTATAGTGGGGGGGCAGGGGGAACATAAGGTCAACCATTATCTTGGGATTTGTCATTCAAATGCAGCCTGGTACCTTCCATATGTGTTGGACTACAATTCTCATCATCCTTAGTTAGCATGGCCATGGGAGTTGTAGTCCAACACATTTGGAAGGAGGCGCCAGGTTGGAGAAGGCTATTTGAATGCATTACAAAAAGTAGCAATTTCTCAATAAATTTGTTTGCTTGTGATCCTGCACAGTTCCTCCAAAAAGTAAGTAATCTCTGACTTGCATGAAATTTGCCAGTTCATTTAAAATCAGTCTCAAGTTAGCAGTGCCTATTATTTGTTTAACCAGTAAGAAGCAATATTTTATTTACAGCATTTATATACTGCTCTACATCTGAACAGATTCTGCTACAAAACAGCTACCAAAAATAGACATTTTGTAGGTGCTAACTATTAATATAAGATCACTGTTGTGAACAACCCATTTCAAACAACATAATTAGACTTTCTGAATTGAAAGGAATTATGTAACTGTTGATCATTGTCTGAATTTATTTCCAGTATTTCTATATGCAAGGACATGTGCAAAATATATGGTGGAAGTCTGCATTTACCTCTCAGTCATCTTGTGGTAAATGATAAGATAGGTCACAATTTATACGGTTTGGAGGAATCTTTGCCTTTCTATGCTAAAAAGGGCTTCTTTCAGATTTGCAGATCTTAGACTAGATCAAAATAGTAGTGTAGTGGAGGGGGAACTCAGGGGAGCACAGATCCAGGACTTTTTTCTGAGCAACCAGAGCACCAGAGTAATTGGGACCGCGGTGGCTTAGTGGTTAAGACGCTGAACTGCAGACTGGAAGGTCGGCAGGTCAGCAGTTCGAGACCCGAGTGCCGCGTGACGGAGTGAGCTCCCGTCTTCAGTCCCAGCTTCTGCCAACCTAGCAGTTTGAAAGCAAGAAATTGCAAGTAGATAAATAGGTACCGCCTCGGCGGGAAAGGTAACAGCGTTCCGTGCACCTCGGTGTTCAGTCATGCCGGCCACATGACCACGGAAGCGTCTTCGGACAACACTGGCTCTTCGGCTTAGAAACGGGGATGAGCACCGCACCCTAGAGTCGGACACGACTGGTTGGGGACACCTTTACCTTTACCTGGCAAGTGAATGAGGTGATAACGAAGCTTTCAAGTATTACTAGAGTTTGTGACAGATTTATTTATTTATTTATTTATTTCATTTTTATACTGCCCAATAGCCAAAGCTCTCTGGGTGGTTGACAACAATGGTTAGATTAGCATACAGGAAGTCAGAGAATGAGAACAATAATTAAGCAGAGGCTCAATTCTTCCTTCCTTTTCTTTGATAGGCTTCCAACTTCCCTTCAGCAATTTAAATAGTAACACTTATTTTAGTTCTTGTGATCCACCCCGAAAATATTATTTCTGTTCTAGAAATCTTTCTTGGCACTTAGCAGAATAATTCAGAGTGAATACAAATGAATATTTTACATGTTCTAAAACCTGACATGTGATGACTAGGGATGGGTGAGAATTTCACTTCAGTTTGCTTTTGATAAGAATTTATCACAATTTGCAAAGTTCTCCATATTCAGGACAAAAAGAACTAGAGATTTTTTAAAAAAAATCAACTGTGGGAGAAACCTAAACAGACAGATTAGTCCATCCAGGTCCAGGACTTTGAGTGCTTAGCTTTAAAAAAAAAATAAATTGGGGACACGCTGCTCAGCTAAACAGCAGGCAGGTATATCATGGTCCCCTCTATTTTTTATAAGAATTAACCAAAATTCACAAGTTCTTCATATTCAGGAAAGAACTTGACATTTACAAAATTCAAATACAGGGGGAAATGAAACTGTCAAATTTGCCTGTCCTTAGTGATAACCTTCTACTAACTACTTGGGAGGAGATACAAACAGCTAAAATAATCTGAGCAGAGATAAATTAATTCAGGATAATTTAGTTATCTGCACGGATGCAGAAAGTTAAACTACCCCAGGACTGGATCAGACAATTCACCCTGTGATAGTTCACCCTATCGTCATTTGTATGGGCTCTCTGCCAAATGATAAGGAGGATTTGACTTCAGAGTGCACCTGTATGTTACAAAGTTGTCTGTAGCCACTTTATGACACTGAACAGGGCAACTCACAGTTTAATCCTGGTTTGTTTTAACTAACCACAGTTAGAACAAACCATAGTTCCCTGAGTTCAGATATAACAGGGAACTGTGGCTAGTTCAAAAGTGAAAGCAAGAGCTTTCCATCTCCTCATGTGGCAATGTAAGAGTCTGAGGCTGTAGGCCAGCCAGCTCCCCATACAGAATGTTGTCAAAAAGTGTGAGAAGAAAATATACTTTTGTCAGTAACAAATTGTCAAAACATAATAAAAGCTAATTATACATAATTTTGAAATGAAACTGCACTTGCTCAAAAAAAAATGACATTTTGATTGAAAATCTTTTTTTTCTTTTTGAATCATGTGGGCTTTTTGAGAAATGTTAGTGTAATCATATATATATTACTCAGAAGTAAATATGTATCTTTTTTTTTTTGCTGGCTCCTAGACAAGTTTTTGCTAAACACTGGAAATGTGATAGGCTTCCTAATCTGAGTGACTGGTATGGGAGAGTGTGGACTTTGGCATTATTGGAGAAACTGACTCAGCAAGTAAGGTGTTCAGGAGACCACTCAGACATCGACACATTTGAACATACATGGTCATCGTTCATTAATTTCATTGATCAAGAAGGCGATGGATTTTGGTCTGCTCCAGCAATTCATGGGTGACATATGGACAAGTCAACTCAGCTCTGTAACATCTGGACAGTAAGACTCTTTATCTTCATGTGGTTCCCTGTCTTCAGATTTTTTTCTTTTTGGACTTTGATTTTTATTCTCTCAACATATTTGGTCTACGCTAAGTGTTCACTTGTTTGCTTAACTGGTTGTACATTGGTTTTTTTAAAGATTTGGATAAATTTGTACTATATATATATATATATATATATATATATATACACACACACACATACATACATATATATATATATATATATATATATAATTTAAATTAAAAAAGAAGTAAATATGTAGATGTACTGAATGGGACTTACTCCCAGGTAAGTGTGTATAAGATTACAGCTGAAATCATTTTATTATTGTTGTTGCTGTTGTTTAGGCTTTTTGTTAGACCGGAATGAAAAGGTATTTCAGAAGGCAGAATGAAAAAACTATTTTCTCCAGCATCCTGACCCCTTCCCTCCAGCTCTTGCTATACAATTGGCCAGAGGGTGGGGCATAATTCATAGTCCATTGTTGGTTTTGGCCCACCTTCAGCAAGGCTGCTTCCAGCAAGTGTGGTATGAATAATTGCCCAATTAACTGAAGGGACTTCCAGATGTGTGTTTACTTTCATACTAATCCAGACCTCCACTCCATGTGCCTAATGTCCCAGAAAGCCTTGGGGATGGCAAGGTGGAGAGCAGGAGGGAGAGAACAGGCCTCTGCAGGGCCAGTGGGCCTGCAGACTTGCTGAGTGCCTCCCTCCTTTCCTTTCAAGGGGAAATGGGCTTGTTTAACAACCCAAGGGAGAATGAATTTTCACCCGCTCTGCCAGCCGAAGCTGAGGTGTGCCAAAAGCCGAGCAAACTGGAGGAAAGTCAATCCTGTGTTTTGATTTTTATCAGGTGTACGAACAGCGACCTCTCCTAAATCAAGGCTCTTTTACACGCACATATTGAACAGTTTGCTCCAAGAAAGAACTCCCTTGCGATTCAGAAAGCACTCTTTATAGATTGAGGTCACTGTCGAATTTGGGTTCTGCCAACCTGACTTGGGTGCTTAATATTCCACATTGCTCAGTTGGCAGGTGGCTCAAGATAAAGGAGGGATTTGCCTTGTGCAGAGAATGTGGTGCAGCACACTTACTTGGCTTGAGATATTTGGAGTGGACTTCTTGCCATTCTAAAGGCATTTCTGGCTTGATGTAAACACCTGCACTGAACTGTATTGTGGCGGGTCATATTTCTCTGACCCACAGATCATGTTCTCTTCATGCACTCCGAGTTATGCAAAGGCAGCCATATAGACTCAGGTTATGCCTACAGCTGCAACCTCCATCAGAGCCAGAAAAGCAAGAAGCTGTTGGTTCAGGAAGCATTGTCCAGTGGAACCTTCATTTTCCTGCCTCCAAATGAGCTGAGATGTTTGTGTCAGGTGCAAAGATACTAAAGGCCAACACCCAGATCTGATGTTTTACGAAAAGAAAAGGCCATGATGCATTCTGGCATCTATCACTTTTTGTGATCTTCTGTCTCATTTTCTTGGCCAAAAGCATGCCTCTCATTAAAGAGCTATGACTATTTTGTATTATTGATGTGACGTGAAGACAACCAATGTCTTCTCTTCCTGGCCACAGCCTGCTCTTCCTTGAATAGAGAAGCTTTGGATTGGATTTTGTCAACTTGCCCCATCTGTCAAGGCAGCTTGTAATTCAAGAAGGGATGATTTGGGGTGGGTTAGGGTATTTTAGAAGATGTTTTTACTGTAGAATTTTATTGTTTTAAACTGTTTTATTATATACTTTGTACATCGCCCAGAGTGGCTGGGTGACCAGCCAGATGGGCGATTAATAAAATAAATAAATAAATAAATAACCCCCCTGCCTCCATTTTAATGGTGGCCTACAGTGGGAGCTGCCATTCCACCCGCCCCCCACCACCACCACCAAATGCCCCTTGGAACAAACAACAACATTATGATATAGTGTCATTCCAGGGCATTATGGGAATTTAAATGTGGCAGCCAGCAGCATGGAGGAGCTGGGAGGTGTGCCAGTGAGCTTTGTGCACCCCACCCTCAAACTCAGCCTCCTCCAAAATGCCACCCTACATTTGTGGCTTGGGAATGGGGGTGCAAAAGGAGGGGTTCACTACATCAATCAATTAATCAACTAAATTTCATACAATTAGGGCACAATCCTATGGCTGCTAGACAGCGGATAGACAGCCATGGTGTTTTCCGTTTTCTGGAAACTGAGCTCAGAGCCAGTGCCCCAAGTTTGGTTCCCAGAAAACTGATTCCCTTTCCCCTCCCCCCCCCCACCGCCTCATAGGCGGTGCAGTTCACCCCTGTCTCCGTGCTCAAAAAGCAGTGCAGAAGGGCCAAAAAGGGGGTTTCCTGGGGGTGGGGAGGGGATGTCAGAAGCACCATTACGATGCTTCCTATATGCCATCCAGACTCCCCCCACTCCGAAGCCCCCTGGCTAGACAGCCAAAATCAGCTGTCTAGCCACAAATGTAGGGCGGCTGGAGCATAGAGGAAAAGATCCCCTCCGCGCTCCTCCCACCCTGCATTGGATTGTCAGCCTTCTCTGAGTTCAGAGGCAGCTGACTATCCCCATAGGACTGTACCCTTAATCAACTAAGATTTCTTTAATCAGGCAACAGTCCTATTAAAATACTAGTTTTACTTTTGACTTAGGGAGGCTTATTATGATAACACTCCAAAACTCCCAGGTCAACACGTTAGTACATGGCAAAGTCTTCGCCAAGCAATATGTAATCAGAGCTTGAGATATCAGAACTTTTCAGCCACTGGGGGAAAATGCATGTTGAGGATAGGCATGAAGAGCAGGGAGCAGCTGATCTTTCCTTTAAAAAAACCCCCAAGTATTTCCAGCCCCCTTCCCTGGAAACAGGAAATTCCTGTTTATCTACAGCTGATTTTTCAAGCCTTGGAAAAGCCACTTTAATGCTAATCTTTGCTAATTTCCAATCCTTGGCAAAGTGTTTGCCAATATATACATTTTCCTTCCATGCATAAAGTTTCTCTTTTCCAAAGCCAAGTGGTTTTCTTGCAAGGTTACAGAGATTCACTTTCCTATTCCCTCACAAAGCCCAAAGCATGCATACCCCAAGAGTCATGAGCATGCAAGGGCTGACTCTCTCATGTTGCTGTTTGGTGCTCAGAGATTCATACCAGAAATGTGTGCAAAGTAAGATCAGAATGGCCACAAGACTTAATATTGACCTTTGCTTTAGGCTTTTGTGTTACTAATAGCTGAAGTTGTTCCTTTAATTCTTGCTTAAACGAGCATCAATTGCTTTTGATAGCTAGTGGCTATGAACTACTGAATGTATCTTGCAGGGTGCCAGTTTGAGAAAGGGCCTTTTCTGTGATAGCCCCATGTTTAAGAAACACTCTCCCCAAGGAAGCTCATCTGACACTGACTTTGTCATCTTTTCAGTGCCAGGCAAAGACATACTTATTTTCCCAGGCATTTGGACATTAATCATGGTCCAATTGTGGGTTGCACTTGTAATGTTCATTCTAGGCTGTGAGGAAGGGGCGATTTTGTGCATTTGCAGATGAACACTTCTCATATTGCATTGTTTTTTAGATTATTTTTTGTTGTGTTTATTTTTATTTGTATTATTGTGCTGAATTATGGTTTATATTGGGGGGTGTTGTTTTTTCTTCTTCCTGTTACATTAATCATTGATTTCTGTATTGTGTATGTAAGTCATTTCAAGACTGCTTTTTGCAGTGGGAAACAATGCATAAATTTAATAAATGAAAAGGAAAATATCTCACTTGCTTCAGTGGGGCCTAGAAAGAAGCACTTCAGAGATTAGACAAATTCATGGACAATAAGGGTGCAATCCTATCAGGATGACTGTAAGTCTCCAAACTCAGAGGCTTACAGCCATACACTGCAGAGCGAATGGAGCGGCAGAGACACACTCCCACACACACACACACACACACACAATTCCTGCCGCTCTGCATTTTGGCTGGGCAGGCTTTTTTGCCCGTCTAGCTGGGGCTGTGCAAAGTGGAAGGGAAGGGGGCTGGGGAGCCCTGGGCATATGGCATAAACTGCTCTCCCCAGTCCCCTCTGCTCCCCACCTGCTGGCACGTCTCCCTTCCTTCCTCTCCATGGTCGCCTTTGCGACCTCGGAGAGGCAGCTGGTACTGTTCTCTCCATGCCGGCTACGAGAGGGAGGGAAGCTCGGATTCCTGGCTCTAAAGTCGGAATGGTGTCTCCAGCCTTGGATCCAGGAATTTGAACTATCCTATGGACGCCCAGACTCTGTCTAGGGGCCATAGGATTGCTCCATCTGTCTATCAATGGCTACTAGTCATGATGGCTGTATGCAGCCTCCAGGTCCAAAGCAACCACAGGAGATGGCTGTTGCCATCTTGTCTTGCTTGTGGGCTTCCCAGAAGCATCTGTTTAGTCGCTGTGGGAAACAGGATACTGGACTAGATGGACCTTTAGTCTGATCTAGCAAGTGGTTTTGAATGTTGCCAGGGAAGGAGAAGATGTCTGAGTCTTGCAGCTGGCTCGCAAGAAGAACCCTTGTAAAGCTCCAAAAATATGCTTTTGACTTTTGCAGGAACTGATACTGCTTTCAACAGGAGGACAGCATGTCAGGGTGTCTGCCTTCTCCCTCATGCTCAACATCTATATTTGCAAATAAACAGATATTACAAAAACCTCATTAAAGTCTCCAGTATACTCCTCCTCACCAGGTAACAGACATGCCCTGTAGTATGTAGTCCCTGGAACTACCTACTGCACAGAGGAATGGAGAGCATGGAACAGTATGCCCACGCTACATATGTCAAGAGACACCCATACCTGTATCTGGTTTTGACAGCTGCTGGGGCCAAATTATACACTTTCACAGTGATTCTTAGATTATTTTTAAACACACTGTTTTGTACTCGAGAACAAATTCTGTGTGCAAAAGAACGTGAGTCATTGATGACAGAAAATCAATTGGGGGAAATTGAAGCCTGGTCTCAGTTTCAGAATCCGTTTTCAGTTCCAAGACATCACCCTAGAATGTTTAAAGTAGTTATAAAGAGAGTGCTTCACAGCATGCAAAAGGTGCCTTTAACAGTGCAACCCTAGCTATCTTTACTTGGAAATAAGTCTAATTATATTAAACTGGGCTTTATCCCAGATAAGTGTGCAGAATCTTGCAACCTAATTCACCATCTAACTGCTCTCCATATGACAGAGATTAAAGAGAAGGTCTTTTCTTGTGCATCCCATGTTCATTTCAGTGATGGTTGTGTAGGAGAATTTCCCAGTGGAATTTGTCCTGTGTCAATAAGATCATATGTGTGTGTTGGGGGTGGGGGGTGGCATTTGGATTTCCAAGTTCTGGCAGCAAAATGTCTTGGGACAGCCCTGCCTACAACACAGAGGGGGGGGGGAACATTTTACATACGATTATATCAAGTTAGGCTTTTTTGTGCTGTCACACTATCAAAATATTATGCTTATCCACACTTCAAAATTCAATAAGCATTAGCTTAGTGGTGAGACCTACTTGTCAAGATAGTGTTGTGTTAGCTAAATCAGCACAGGTGGTAGGTAACCACTAATCAGATACAAATTCAGTATATACCAGTAGTAGTTATACAATCTGCTTTTCCAGATGATCTGTCGATAGTGCTAGTAGTTCACAGTTTTTTTTTATGTGTTGTGCAATTTCCAAATGTCTTCCCTCTAGGAAGCACTTCTGTTTCAGAGATGCTGCATTTTCTCCACTGATATCATTGCTGGGGAAATTTCCCAGCTAGCTGGACCATTGTAATTTGCAGTGTTGAGAGGAATGTGATTATGTGAGCTCCGCTGCACAGGCATCTTTTGGACAGTGCCTGTAGCATCACTGATTCTGTAGTACAAACTGCCACCCACCATCCTGGCCTGAGCAATCTTGTGACTGGACACCAGTGTTCAGCTTGCAAGGAGGGAACTCAGAGGGGAACTGAAACTGATGAGCCTCAAAGCAATGTGTGAAAAAGCCCCTTGCCCATTTCTGATGCACGCACAAAATCCAGGAATGTATCTTTACATTTTTCCTTGAGACTCTGCTTGGACTCACTGCTGACTTTTTCTGTGGAAAAGACAGGATTCGCTAAAACCAGAGCTAACATCCAGGGTCAACATTGTTGAGCACCTGCTGAAGCCCACTCTTCACAGCCACATGGCTCTGTTGCTGCTTCTCTCACCATTGCCATCTGCTCACCACTCTGTCCTTCTCAGCACCAGCAAGCAGGATGAACAGCAGCTGCTACTGCTCTCTCTGATCCTTCTCTCTGGGCAGTGGTGGAGATTAGGGCCAGAAGCAGAGAGAGGGCAAGCAAGTGGTTGCCCCTAAGGAAAAGGAAAGGTCTTGCTAGATGGGCCCTGAAAACCTGGAACCAGCACTGGCTAAACCCATTCGCTTGACATGCTAGCTTTCCAAACACAGGGGGTTTATTGCATGTGGGATACATTTATTGCATTTAATCCCAACATGAAATCTGAAGTAAAACCAGCCAAGGAAAGTCTACAATGTGTGATATTTCTTTACATTTGGAGCAGCTTCAAATAGCATCCCATGGAAGATACAATTGCAGTTCTCCTTGTCCCTATTATATGATCCATGCTATGAAAGGCCTTCTTCACACGGAGCTTTTATCCTGCTATTGAGATTGGTTACTCACAGAAGTTTGTGGGCCCTTTAGATGATGTCATCTACTTCCAGGGTGTGTCCCGCGCTAAATGACCCTTATTCCATTTTTTAAAAGATCGGAGATCGGAGCTATCAAATTACCATGCTTGAGTTCCACTTGAGTTCCCCTGTGAAAAAGGAAAAACCTCAATAAGAGGAGGTAGACCACAGTGCCATCTAGCGGCTGTATAATGAAACATATGGAAGATTCAGATAAGGGGAAAAGCGGGGGAGGAACGTGTGTAAAGGGAGTCTGTTGTGTTGCTGCATTTAAAATAGAAGCAGAAAGCCGCATTTTAAATGCGGGATTTTAGGCTGTTGTATAGATGCTCAAAGATTTGTCACATTATTTTCTGTGTATTTTTCTGATACCTGCTGGTTTCCCATCCAGACGCTGATTAGCTTCAGCAACGGAGCACCATAGATACCTTCGAGCCATTTTCTATGATCCAAGTTGGAGTCTGAGGCATCTGCGATCTTCGTAAGAACTGCTTTCCTCTCTGAAACCTTCTCTCCTCTTTCCAAATGCCCTGCAGAGCTTTAAGTAGGCTATAAATGTGTGTTTTTTTGCTATGGAACTTTCCCAAACATACTCTATAAATTGCAATCCCGTGCCGACCATAAGCTAGGTAATAAGGCCACTTTTTTTGTCCCGCCAACAGCACAGAGGTGGCAGCGGGGAGGGGGGCGAAGGCTTATTAGCGCCAAGGTGAATTTTATGTGCGATGGAAAATGTTTACTCAGCTGAAAGCAAGAAGAGTTTTGAACCCAAGAACGCACTTTAATGAAAACAAGAGCATGCAGAGGAGGGGTGAGCTCTGGCACAAAGTGGCAATTCACTCGTGCGCACAGGTGTGATCACACGGGAGGAGCCCAAAGCCTCCAGGTCAGAGCATTCACAGAGCCCTCATTTGCTTCACACTTTTGCGAGCACTAATTGCAGGTGCTGCTTCATGCTGGACCAGAACAACACTGGTAGTTACAGTTCTTTTATTCTTTTTACAACCATAGGTCCTGACAAGTCAAATCTCACAGCAGTACAACAGCAAAATTTTAAAAGAAGCCAAAAGGCAACATATACAATGACACGGCCCTTCCAAGTGCTCATTATTACCTTTATAGCCCTAAACAGCTTAAAGGCAGGATATCTAAAGGACACCCCCCACCCCACCCCCTCCTCTTACCAAGACCTGCTGGGCAGGCTCTTCCTTACATCCCCCTAACATCTGAGTTGTAATTGGCTAGCACGCCAGAGAGAGCTTTCTGTGTAGTCACAGCTAGACCATGGAACTCTTTTCAAAGGAGGCCTGCCTTACTCCCTGCCCCTCCTTGATGGACTTCTGCCATCTTGCAATACCTTCCTTTTCCTGCCAGCATTTGGTCTACTGAATGGTGAGGAAACCTTGAACTATTGCCTGGTGATGGAATGGATGGGGGTTAACAAGTTGAGGCTCAATCCAGATAAGACAGAAGTTTTAATGCTCAGAAGCTAATCCAGAATTGCGAGTACAGACTGCTGTGGATGGAGTTGTACTCCCTCTGAAGGATCGGGATTGCAGCTTGGGAATGCTTCTGGATCCAGCACTGCTTTTGGATGCTCAGGTGGCTACTGTGGCCAGAATGTCTGTGCCAAGCTTCAGATGGTGCGCCAGTTATCTACTTATCTACCCTTATCTCCTTATCTACCCTTCCTAGATAAGGTGGATCTGGCCACAGTGAGGTGCCATTCTCTCTTGTCTCAGTCCCACCCCACCCCATGCCAGTTTGGAAAATGGGGAATAATAAAACTGACGTTCATTATAAAGTGGTTGTAAGGATTACAAGTAGAGAATGCATGTGAAATGCTTTGGGTCATCTTCATACTGAGCTTTTATCCTGCTACTGAGATTGGTTACTCACGGAAGTTTGTGGGTCCTGACGTTGTCAATCTCCAGGGCGTCTCCCGCACTAAATGACCTTTATTCCATTTTTTAAAAAGATTGGAGATAATGAGCTGTCAAATTACCATGCTTGAGTTCTGCTTCAGTTCCCTCCGTGAAAAAGGAAAAGCCACAATAAAAGGAGCTGGACCACAGCACCATTTAGCAGCTGTATAATGAAACATATGGAAGACTCAGATAAGGGGGGAAAGGAGCAGGGAGGAAGCACACATAAAGGGAGTCCGTCACAATCCTGCATTTAAAACAGAAGCAGAAAGCCCCGTTTTAAATGTGGGATTTTAGGCTGGTGTGGAGACGCTCTTGAAGCCTTGAAAGCATTATACAAACTTTAAATGTTTATACCTAACTAGCAAAATGCCAGTGAGAAAAATGAGGGAGGAACTGAGAGAGAACCTCTATATTGGAGTGACTGCAATATGTGGGTTTGTAATATATCTTTGTGTATCTCCTCCATAGGGTCCCATTCCTCTCAGTGAGCCAAACCATATCAGAGGTGGGAGGTAAGTTCTGTCCAAACTGTAATAGTTGTTTTTACCCCATAGAAAGGGAAAGTCTGTATTCCAGGACACCATGGGAATTGAAGGTGACCCCAATTTCTTAGGGAGACAGAGATCTTGCCAATTACAACCCACAAAAATAATGGGCACAACTGAGAAACAACCCTCCTGTCTACCTAGCTCCACTTTTTGGTCCGCATTTCTTTGTCTGGGATTTTGTTTGTTGCATACTAGAATGGGATAAAGAAGTTAGCCCCAACCCTGCCTTTTCTCTGTCTGTCTCTCTCTCTTTCTCTCTCTCTCTCTCACTCACTATGAACAGACCCAGCTTTGCATGGCTTGGAATAGCCCACAGTTTGATGCTGTGAAGCCTTCAAAGAAAAGTATGCAGTTGTCAGAGTTGGAAACATTGACAGGGTTTGCACTATCACAGAGTGGCTAATAAGACCAACCAACCACCCTCGCTGGGTTGTGATGTCTCTACAAGCTGAATACAGTGAGGGTAATTATGTAAATCAGATGGCATGCAACCACCCTGTGATTGTGCGAACTGGCCCACTGTGTCCTCCCCATCTGAGTGAAAACATGCCCACTAGCACCGTGGTGCACCCCTATAGCCTCCTGAGGGAGGGATCTGTCCACTCCATTCCCCTGAGGCAGGGCTGCCCCACAGCAGGGCGGGAGGGGGAAGCCATATAACTGTGTCCCTCAGACTACTAATCTCCCCTGTCTTCAAATTACGACAAAGCTATGCACTAACTGCAGACGTCTGCCACATAATGACTGAAGTTGGCACTGCAGGCATCAAACAGATGGACGCGTTTAAATTAATTAAAATTAATGCATTTAAAAAATGCAAGAGCCCTGAGATGCACTCCTCTAGGATCCCCTTAGTATGCATGCCAAGTTTCTGATGTCTAGGTTTCATGGTCTTGGCACCTATTATTATAGAAGGTAAATTTCAGTGCACATGTATATAATTTTTGTGAACTGCCCAGAGAGCTTCAGGTATTGGGCAGTATATAAATGAAATAAATAAATAAATAAATAAATGTGATGATTGGGCAAAGAGTCTTGTGGCACATTAAAAACCTAACAAATTTATTATGGCATAAGCATTAATGGAATAGAGTCCACTTCATCAGATGCAGGAAGCATTATTCTCAGTTATCAGGAATATACATACTGTGTATACATGAGTGCAGACAGGAAAAATTGTAAGTGGGACCAAATGAAGTGTTTAGTGCAAAAAACTGAAAGGGAGTTCTAAGTGTGTTTGATTCAATGTGCTTACAACCTGCTTGTTAATTAACAATATATAGTGGGACAGGAAACCATTATCTCTATTCAAGCCCTGACAGAATCAAACTTCTTGATAAGTTCTAGTTCAACAATTTCACACTTGGACTCTCCCTTTGAAGTTCTTTTGTTGAAGAAGTGCTCTCTCTCTCTCCCCCTCCCCCCTAGAAGTTGGACATATTAATTTACTTTTAAACCATTCATTTTGGATTCCTAGGCCCAGGCCCTAAGAAGACCTTTGTCCAACACTTAATATATTTTAGGGCCTAAAATGTGCACTTTCAGAAATATTAAATGATTATTTATTTATTTATTTATTTATTTATGACAGTGGTACTTTATTGTACCTTCAAGAACTGCTTTACAGAGAAAATTCTATCAGAGCATATTATCTCTCTTTCTCTCTAACATAGTTCAGTTTATCTTTGCAAGAACTGCGTATTTGGATATGTGCATAACTTGAATGATGTTGCTAGAGCATAGAAAGGAGATAGGTGGGTTTGTGGAAGGCTATGGGTGGACAGCTGGGAAATGAGCTACAGAAAGGGTTTACTAAGATTGCAATTTGTTGGTATTTTCACTGAAACGGAGGGACTTAGGTCACCAATAGAGCACTGCGTGCCAAATGTACCAGGCTCCATCTCTTGCACCTCCAGTTAAAAGTATCAGGTGGCAAGTGATGGGAAAGACGTCTCTCGGCCTGAGACCCAGAGAGCTGCTGCCTATGCAACTCTTAAAGATAGTAAAGCCTTCTCAGGGTCCAGACCTGACAATCCTGGAACATGCTATGTAATCAATATGCATCATAACCCATACAGTAGTTCCTTCCTTTTTCATTTTAATACAAACAGCTCAACTCAACATAGCAATTTTGATAGAATATCTTACTTTATTAGTCCAGAACACTGCCCATTTCTGAGCAAACACACTGACAGCTTGTCTTCCTTCTCAAACAATATTGGTCACTCTGATCATGTATGCCACCTCCCATACTTTTAAAACCCACTCCATTGTGGCAGTTGGACTGGCTTTTTTCCGTTTATAGGTTAATGCCGCTTTAGTCTCCATTAAGATATGTATAATCTGCTCTGTTTCTAGGCTCCACCGCTCCAGCACTTTTAAGAAAATAGTTCTTTCTTGTGTCCACAAGGTGTCTCGCATTCCCAGTGTTTTGCCTGCCAGCTAGATCACTGAGGCTACAATCCCAGACACAGTTACCTGGCAGGAAGTTATATTGAACTCACCAGAACTTACATAGTACACATGCAAAGGACTGTGCTGTGAAATTCCACATCACACATTAGACTGAGATGCCATTTTTGTTGTTGTACTAGCTTAGTATTAGAATGGCCAGACTTCTGCCCTGAATCATTGAAAAGCATTCTGTTGAGAGCACAGCAGAGATAAGATATTCTCAATGCCCCTCCCCTGTGACTGGCTCACTTTAAGCATTTAGACCATGCAGAATCTTGTCCCATTACTGAAATTTGAAATGGCACCCCTCAGCAAAGACTTTGGTGACAAGTTTAGCTCATATAGTGAGGGGTTTTATATTTGGAATGATCTCTACTGGCTAAGCTGTTAGGTACCATATGTTTACTGGAGCACATATTTTGTTGTCGTTTTATAACAGGGATGGGGAACCTCCAATCTGCAGGCCAAATTTGGCCCCAGACTCAAAAAGGTTTCCCACCCCTATTTTATAAGCAAAGTCAGAAGTGGTTACCTGAGAGCCCTGCTAATAAAATATTTCCAATTCCACCCCCAACCCAATTTGTCAATGGCTTTCTGTTTACAATTGGAGAAGCAACTATTGCATCACAGATTAGTAACCATAAATCCCTGAACGGTCAATAAAGACGTATTATTATTTTTATTATTATTATTAATGTGTTATAATACTGTATACAAGGTAGACAGCTTTATAAAGAATTATTCATTGTTGGGCAAAGTTATAACTTTTGAAAAGTTAGGGCCAAAATACTCTGTAAGAAAAAGACATAAAACACAGATATACAATAGGATGGGGCTTTAAACATTATCTAGAATAGGTTGTTTCTTATCTGCAAGTTTTCTTCCATGGGACAAAAGACTGTCCTGGGAACAGGAGGGAGTGATTGAGATTGGGAAACAGTGTAGGGGAAAAGCATTAACTCACCCCTCCCCAGGCACCATGGCCTTTAACTGAATCCACCCCCACCTCACCCCTGGCTACTATTAATATATTTTTGAACGGCAAGATCCTAAACACAGATCTCCTGGTTTATGTCTAGCTGGGCCTATAGAAATTGAAATAGGATTTGGGTTAGGATTTTTGTTGGGGCTGGGGTACACAAATCATTTTTGTTGGAATTTTGCCTATGGGATGTGCTTGAAAATCAACGAGGAGGTTTATGGATCATAGAAAAGCACAAGCAGAGATTTAAAGAGTGAACCTTTTGCCAGCATTGGAGATGCAGTGATGGGAAGATTTCTGTGTGTTAAACAGCTGTTAAAGGCATGCCAATAAAAAGATGGTGAGTAACCCTAGGTGAAAACTGAAGGAAGAGAAATAAATGATTATGCCTTTTGGTGTGGGGCATGAGTCCATATGAGTCCATTACAAACAATAGTGTACTCAGAATCACTGAATTCACCAGAACCCCCATGTCACCCATATGCATGCATGGAAACTTTTACTACCCTGATTGTGCCTTTAAAAAAATGCTTTTAAGGCAATACTAATGCAACCACATCGGTAACCTTCAGTATAGATGTTATTCTTTACAAGTGAGGCCTGCAACAAAATGCTGTAGTGCAGGGGTGGGCAGAGGGTTGATCTCCAGATGTTTTGGACTTCAGTTCCCAGAAGCCCCTACCAGCATGGCCAATGGTCAAGAATGCTGGAGACCTATTTTCTGCCCACCCCTCCTGTAGTATATCCTCCTTTCTAAAAGGAGCACGCTTGTTCAGGGTTCCAGTTAGCCACCCCAGGTTCCCCATGAACACAATGATGCTCTTGTTTCTCACTGACCCAATCTTGGCTTCAATCCTCTTGGCACTCACCACCTGAGTTCATTATTAGCAGGAGTGATTATTTTTTATATAGTGCCATTAGTTGCCCACGCATGTCCTAAAAAGCTGTATGTAGGCAAAATAGACTGATTCCTACTCCTGAGGAGCTTACAGTCTAAAATAGGCAAAGAACTAAACAACAGAAGAAGGAGAAGGAGAAACCAGAGGAAAGGATGAATGCATGTAATAGTCAGAACTGGGAATTTAGGGATAATATTGCAGCCATTTCCACCTGTTTATATCTAAGGGAAAGCACAGCCACCAAAGCTTACTGTATCAAGTCAGCAGGGACCAACTGCATTCCTGCTGGTCATTATAACATCTGTCATGTAATTGTAAGAATTGGTACCTGAATTTGCTTGCTTTCCTCTTCACTCTCCATTCCTTTTTCCTTCTGTTTTTGTTTTGATTGTAAGCCCATGGGCAGAAAAGTGTCTTGATATTTTAAAATTTCCATACATCCTTTAGAAAAATCTAGGTGCTCTATAAATGAACGATAATCATGATGAACAAATAAAACAGTAAGGGTGCAACCCTATGCATGTTTAGACAGAGAAAAGGCCTACAACTCCCAGCATGCCCCAGCCAGCTATGCTGGGCTGGGGTATGCTGGGAGTTGTAGGCCTTTTCTCTGTCTAAACATGCATAAGATTGCACCCTAAGGGAGCAATCCTATGGCCGGTAGACATATCCCGCTAGATGGCCACAGGATATGTAGTTTTCCAGGAACCGACCTCAGAGCCCACGCTCCAAGGTCAGTTCCTGGAGAACCAACCTCCCCCTACTTCCGCACTACCTGTCCTCTGCGCTCGCAAGAGGAGTGCAGAGCAGCCGAAAAGGGGCATGGCTGGGGGCGTTCCGGGGTGGGGAGGGCAGAACTGCCTGTACAGCAGCCTCCTCCCCTGCGCAGCCCTCCAGCACCTAGACAGCTGCAATCAGCTGTCTAGCTGAAAATGCAAGGCAGGAGAAGCGCGGAGGGAATGATCCCCTCCGCGCTTCTCCTGCCCTGCTTTGGATAGGCGGTCGCCTATCTGGATAGGATTGTGCCCTAAGACTTTTAACTTCACAGGTGTTCCATTATCTTTCTAGCTGTACAGATTTGAAAGAGTTTTAAAAGAGACGTTTTTATCCAAGTTGGCCTTTGGCACCTTGGGATAGTCGGGGACCTGAAATGAGGGCTGTTTAATCAGTGCCAGCTCCAGGGTTTTGAGGAACCTTGGCCAAGACCCCCTCCATGGGCTCCCTCCCTCAGTGAGTCTACCTTCTCACTGCCATTGTCACCAGCTGCTATTGCTGCTCATCCTCATTTCTCATTGTTGCGTCTTGACCGGCAGAGAGCCAGCAAGCAGGTAGACAGTGGCATCTGCTGCTGCTCCTTCTCACCACGCTGTCTGGGCCAGTGTGAGAGGCAGGCGAACAAGCAGGCTGCAATGGTTAAGAGGAAGAGGACCTTCAGGGGGCTTTTGTCAGTGGGCCCCTACTGGGGGTTGGGCCCTTGGCAGGAGCCCAACCATGCCTGCTTTTAATGCCAGCCCTGTGTCTAATCATTATAGTAGGAGTAGTATCATTTTAACGTATTGTTGCCCACTCTAAATGGGCTATAAATCAAATCAGTAAACAACTAAAGCAATGACACACCAAGAACACTTTTAAAAAAATGAAAACAAAATGCTAGTTGAAAACAACTTACGTTTTGGGGGCTTTTAAAATGCATTTTTGGAAGGAATTCTCTGTAGGTATTTAACACAGGTGACCTCCATGGAACAGTAGAATGCCATGACCTTTATTTTGCTTCTTTCTTTCTTTTGTTCTTTCTTTCTTTCTTCCCATACCTGCAGCATTTTATTATACGTGATTCAGACACAAAAGGTGCGGGGGAGGGGGGGGCTAATAAGTTGTTGGTATCAAGATTTTTAGTTTACTTAATAGTAATCTCCGGCAAATCTTTATAGGGGCTAGGGGTGCCCAAATGAATCTGGACTCTGTTCACAAGCAATCTTATCCAGCATACTAAAATCTCGTCCTGTTAAACATCCATTGCTTTTCTGCATATTCTGGAGTCAGAACCAAAACTTTGTGATGGTTATTCTCACCCTCTGGTTTTCTTAAAAGGCTTCCATAATATTTGAAACAAATTGGTTAGCAGCAGTTGCTGTCCTCACAAAAATGAAGTCTCCTAAAATGGTGTATTGCAAGAATTTTTAAGTATGTCCTCTGCTAAATGTATGAACAATTTACACTGCTTTTGGAAAAGGAAGAAGGGCAAGAGCTGGACTTCCCTATTCTTCGGGCACAACCCTATGCATCTTTAGACAGAAAAAAAAATCCTACAACATGCTGGCTGAGGAATGCTGAGAGTTGTAGGCTATCATCAGGAGGTTTGGGGTGCAATGTCATCAATATGCGGATGACACGCAGCTCTACCTCTCATTCAAATCTTCACCAAGGTTGGCCGTAGAATCCCTGTCCAAATGTCTGGAGACGGTGAGTGGCTGGATGGGGAGGAATAGGCTGAAGCTGAACCCTGACAAGACCGAGGTACTTTTGGTGGGAGACAAGAGGAGGCTGGGGGATGTTGACCTGGTGTTGAATGGGGTACGGCTACCCTTGAAAGACCAGGTCTGCAGCCTGGGGGTCATTTTGGACTCCCAGCTGTCCATGGAGGCTCAGGTGTCAGCTGTGAGCCGGACAGCGCTGTATCAACTCCATCTGATACAGCGGCTGCGCCCCTTCCTTCCCGACCATCTGCTCCCATTGGTAGTACATGCCCTGGTCTCCTCTCGTTTAGACTACTGTAATGTGCTCTACGTGGGGTTACCCTTGAAGACGGTTCGGAAGCTGCAGCTGGTACAGAATGCGGCGGCTCGCCTGATTAAAGGCAGCCGCCGGCGAGATCACATCATTCCAGTGCTGAAGGAGTTGCACTGGTTACCAGTTGTTTTCCGGGCCAAATTCAAGGTGTTGGTTTTGACCTTTAAAACCCTATATGGTTCCGGCCCAGCCTATCTTAAGGAGCGCCTCCAGCAACACCAGACAGGCCGCTTAACAAGATCAGCCTCGGATGGCCTTCTCTCTGTCCCATCAGCCAGGACAGCTAGACTGGTGGGGACGAGGGAGAGGGCTTTTCTGTAGTGGCCCCCACTCTGTGGAACTCCCTCCCTAGGGAACTCCGTCATGCCCCCTCTTTAATGAGCTTCCGTCGTGCATTAAAAACGTGGCTGTTCAGGCAGGCATTTGGGGTGGGTTAGGGTATTTTAGAAAATGTTTTTATTATAGAATTTTATTGTTTTATTGTATGTTGTACATCGCCCAGAGTGGCTGGGTGACCAGCCAGATGGGCGATTAATAAGTTAAGAAATAAATAAATAAATAAATAAATAAATTGTAGGACATTTTTTGTCTAAACGTACATAGGGGCAGTATTGAACAGTGTAATTCTGCAAACTCAAATAGTGCTTGCAGAGCTCCACCAACGCTTTTGGTCGTGCAACTGCTTGCACAGCCACTTGCACAACTGTGTTTACACACTTTAGTTTGATTCTCCTCTTGCACACAATTTCAGAACCTCTTTTCCGCTGGCAGAATGACACAATTAGATACTGCCCTAGCATTGCGTCCTTAAGACTTTTGTGTGGCACGTTCATTACCAGCTGTATTGCAGCATAAATTCTGGTGGACTCAATGGGCAGTATCTAATGTGAGTCCCACTTAAGAGTCGACCCATTGAAATGAATTGGACTTACACTGGTCATGGCTAACTTAAGCCCCATTCCTTTCAATGGGTCTACTCTTAAGTAGGGCTCACATTAGATACCACTGAGGGTCAGCTGTCCGCCAGGAGGGCTGCCACTGCCACGTCTCCCAAACTGCCACTGCCGCCCACTCTGCAGATCCTCTCAGAGCGAGCAACCGAGATTATCTGAAAAACGGATGCAACCCAAAGGTCTGACTCTTGAGAGGTCCTTCAGTGTGCCCAAAAACCATGATGGTGGCCAGTGGATGCTGGCGATTCCCATTTGAGTGGGGCTGTGAATCCATTCTGGGTTTCAGTCAGAACCAGACAGAACTCTAAGAACCCTATTTTGGGGATAGGGTTCTGCGCCTTGGATAGCTCATTTAGTGTTCTGGCTCATTCCGGCTGGATTCACAGCCCCACCGAAATTGGCGCTACCAGCTACCACCGCATACATGTATATGGCCACCATCATAAATACGGCCAACGGTCCATCAGTAAAATTTATATATCGAAGCACCATTGGCCACATACAGCAAGGCTGTAAGCCGCCAGGTTTCTTAAAACCCGTTATTCCCGCCCGCTTGGCTGCGGCCTACTGTGAGGGGAGGAAAAAAAGGCGGGAAGACGAAGAACGGGGGGGGGGGGTACCGCTTGCGCGAGGTGACGGAGAGCGAGCGCGCAGACACGCGCACGCACGAGGGCACGCGCAAAGTCTCGTGCCCGGGCGGGGAGGGGCGGGGGGAAAGAAACCCCACCTCAGGACGCATGCGCATCAGACCCTAGGAGATTGTTCGCCGCAGCAGCAAGGGCCGTGCTAGAGGGAGGATGGTCTATCTAAGCAAGGAGGTCGGTGAAGTTAAGAAGGCGCCTGCGCGGGGAGGGGAGGGGAGGGGAGGGGAGGGGGGAGATGGACGTATATTAAGTGCGCCTGCGCGGGGGCTGAGGTAGTTTGGTCGGCGGGGTGGTACGTGAAGCGGCGCCTGAGGTGAGAGGGCTGGGTGCTGAGGGACGGGGGTGGGGTTGAGCGAGCCCGGCTGTCGCCGCCTCAGCAATGCCAGTTGCCCTGGTTGGAGGCCAAAGCGAGGAGGGGGGCGTCGCGGGGTTTTGTGTGGCTGCTGTTAGGGCAAGGGCCGCGGGTCGCTGAGAGCAGGGGGTGGCATTAAGGGGGAAGGGGCTGCTGTGGGAGAACTAGAGGAGTTTCTTTAGGGGAAGGGGAAGGCTTGGGGGGGGCGTCGCCTCAGCTGCAAGGCTTCACTCGAGTCAAACTCTTCTCTCTTTTTGCTCGCTCCCTCTCCCCTGTATTCAGAGGATGAAACTGAGGAACGTATGAAATAGTTAACTCAGGGGAGAATGTGCTCTTGAGCATAAGCAGAGTGCTGGCCCTCACCGCCCACTGCCCCCCAGCGCCTGGGATCAGTTCTCGTATCTGTGTGAGAGTGTGGCGCACTGTCCGACTAGGAGTGAGGTTCAAATCCCCACTCAGCTATGAAGCTCGCTGGGTCAGTTGCTGTTATCAGGGTAAAGGAAGGGGGCGTGTACGCTGCTTTGAGCTCCTTGGAGGAAATGTGGGATGTAAATGAAGTTTAAGACAAACTTTAAAATTAATTAAAAACCTCAGAAGGGCTTCTACATAGGCTTGAAGCCTGGAAACTTTGGTTCTAGAAATGTGGTGGCTGGTGGGGTCTGTATGGCAGAAAGTCCCTTAAGGCACTAATAGAGGTCATCCTTTCCAGACTTCAGATTCAACTGCTTAACCTCAACGTGCAGCACTGAATCCTAATGTTTTTGTATATGGCCATCTTCTGTCTTTCTCTCCACCATCTTTATGCTTCACACTTCTGTCTTCTGTTTTAAAAATGAACGCCAAAGGCATAAGAAACTGGTAGTACTGCACCTGAAGCAACCCACCTTAGATTGGGCCATGACCCAGTGTTGTATTCAGACCCACCAACTGAAGACCAGTACCATAAGGGAACAGGGGTGCTGCTCTGGTTCAGCTTCAGCAAAGCTGTGGCTGGTAATGCAATAATATTAAAGAGAATTGAAGCCTGGGCTATGAAGGGTTGAGTTAAAGATCCAGCCTGGGTGTTTGATGGTTGTGAGAGAAGGGCTGTATCCTCTCCTATAGCTGTAAAGGCATAAGAGGCTAGTACTTAACTTTTTTTAATACAGAGGGCACTTAAATCTTGAATTTCCATATGAATACAAACAAAATGTGTTTTCTGATGTGACACAAAGGCTGATCTGTTATGCCAACTTATTTGGGCGTAAGCCCCATTAAATATAGTGGGACTACCAAAATAAATATGTGTAGGATCAGACTGCACAGCAGCACTGTTGGTTAATCTGCATCCTTGCCATATTCTCTCCATCTGAGTACCATTGCATTGTCCAGAAAAGATGGCAATGTCCACCAACCCTATGTAGTAGAACTTACTATAGTATAATGGTGGTCGGTTAGTATATATAAGGCTGCTTGGTATGAGAATTGTGATAGCTAGGTGGGGGACGGTGCATTTTGAATCTGATGTGGAAGATCTAAAGTGAAGCAGTTGTTGTTACCTCTTGTCAACCGGAGCTGGTGTTGATACTCTAAGCACTCCGAATTGCTCTTAGTTACAGAGTGGCTGTTGCATAAACACAATTGACTAGACTTAAAGGCGGGTTTAAGTGCCTGTTTATATTTTTCTTAATCACATGATGCTGGGTTCTAATGCACTAGGTTGGTGAACTTGAAATTGCCAATATCCTGTAGGTTGAATAAACAAAAAACTGCACTTGTTTATACGCCTTGCACTATGACATAATCTGGGGTTATATAAAAATAGCGTAAGTCCCTTGGACCTCAAACTCTTTAAAAATTATTTCAGTTGTTTTCTGAATGGCTCAGCATAGATGTCATTCCCCTCAAGCTTTTTCTGAAATGTTCATGAGATTAGAATTAGACTGATTTCAATTTCAACCACAAGTTATCAATTAAGCCAATTCTCATGATCCTTGGATGAAACCCTTGCCTTTATCTAGAGGGCGGGGAAAATGGAGGAAATACCCAAAATTGAGAACAAATATCAGTTGAACAGAAAAGGCATACATATGAGCAAATATTCTGATACTGAAACACATGTCAAATGAAGTGATATGCAGTAATTTAACCACTGCTGGAAAATTATTCTCATTCCTAGGTGTAAACATCTAATTTGAGAGGCCAGGTAACCTGGTGCTTTAAATTTTACCAGCCCTGAATTTAACTGGCTGCACTCGCACTTGCCCCTTTCCTCAGAGAAGATACTATTGTTGTAATAACTACTTCTATTTCTACTTGCATGCTGTAGTATTTCCCTTTTGCATCTCTTTCTCTCTTCCCAGACTTCATACAGCTTATACGTTCTTGCTGTAAATAAAGATGTACAGGGGATGCAGTGTGTTTGGCATAGAGCTTACTTATCAAACACACTGCATCTTCTTTGATGAGATCAAAAGATTTGAATTCTGGAACTGTCTGCATTCTTACCATTGGTACCTTGAGACTTTTCAGAACGAATGGTGGTCAATGAATGAAGAAGTCCATATTCCCACAGAGAAAACTGATCTCAATGCTGACAGAGATGCTTGCAGTGGTATTCAGCAATACATCAGTGTTAAAAAGCATGTACCACATCCCCTTAGCCAAAGTCATATCTTCAAGCAAGGTGGACCATTTCAGTGGCAATATGCTTGGATTAGCTTCTAAACATTTTGTGAAGAGTAGACACACTGGCAACATGTAGTGACTTCCAAACACTATTTTTAAAAAATGATAAAAATCAAAATGGTTCTGCATATGTACAGTCTAAGTGACTTTGTCATTATTGGATATGTGCAAAACCTAATCAAAATACAATATTTTTTAGGCCTATACAGGTGTGCAAAACGTAGATTGCAGAGTTCATTCCCTACTGATACTTACAGATGATGTCTGAATGCTGCACCTGTGCTGCTACTATTCATGGTAGCGAGACAGACTGACACAGTGTGGTAGTTGGCTGTTGATGGGACAGCTCCTGCTCATTTTTAAAACTTTGTACCTGTATTCTAATTCATTTTAAGCTCGAAATGGAGCTGAGAGGACACACATTTTAAAACATGCATAGGATTGGGCTTGAAGGAAGTACACAACTGGCAGCATGTGAGGAAAATTGGGATTTTTCTTCATGCGAGGCTGATGTGAAAATGGGTTTGTGATTATTTGGGAGAAACAGGATAAAATTAGAGGAAAATCTGGGAGGCAAAGTTGGGCCTGTAAAAAGTGTTTTCAACACATGTGGGGAATGGAGTGATAATTAGGTTTGGTTAATCCATAAAACAATAAGAAATTCCTTGTTGGATTAGACTACGGTAGAAGTCCTCCTCCTTTTCCAGGTTGCTTTAACTGTACCTTGCTATTTCATCCCAATTTGGCAAGCTGTGGTTAGGGCTAAACTCCACACAGTTTTTGCTTTTTAAGGAATGCATGACTTATATATTTGTAGCCACTGATCAGCAGGCCACCAGGTTATTGTTACACCAAGTATTGCTCTTGGGCATTTCTGCCTGCATTGCCTCTTATTGCTTGACAGCGTTTGGGACCTGTGCAGCACAAGACAGAAACCTGCAAAAAGTAATAGCAGCAGAATGCTACTAACATCTAACTCGCAGTATTCTTTCCCTTCATAAACCCATCTTTCTTTTGTTCTGGGGCTCTTAGGAAAACATTGCAGCTAAGTTACACCTTTAAGCATGGATCAGTCAGTTTCCATATTATCAGGAAATGCTTGTTTACTTTCATTCTTTCTTCACACCTCTGTTTTCCTCTTTTTTACTGAACTCTTGCCCCTAACACACAAGGTTCAGCAGGAAAGCAAAATAATTGGTGATGCTCCAATCCTCCTGTTCCTTAGCAGTACTTCTGCTTAGGATTGGGTAGCATATTTAGCACATCTATACTGCTAAACTAGTGTTAAGTGATTTTTGGAAATGAATGTTTCCCTTAGTCAAGAAACCTCCTCCTCACCCAGTGCTGTTATCTGTTTGGATCTCTGGAGTCTTACCTAGCTCCTAGTGGTTCTGTGTAGCCAGCTGTAATTAAATGCATGCAGTAGTCGCTGTCACTAATCATGGAGGTATGCAGCATTTATTAATACTGTGTCTTTGGAGAATCTTATTGCAGGCTTCTAATGTCACTCTGTTTGCTCCTCATCAGTTAGCCATGGTTTTTATGGGACCTGACTTACGCATTGTCAATAGATAGTGGGGCAAGGGGTGGGCCCATCTCATCCCTCCCACTGGTTTGGTGTTATAGTCCTCCACTCAACTTGGCTTTTAAGTTGTTCAAACAGTCTGACTACTTCCTTGGGACAGCAAAGTTTACTTTTCCATGTTAGGAAGAGAGGCTGGATTCTGACAACCCACAACATATACACACGTGCTCCCTGCCCTAGCTCTAATTCTCATCCCCATCCCCCAAAATTCCAGTCATGCTATTCCAGGAGTTATCCCTAAGTGGAGGAGGTAGTGGAAGTAGCTACTTGCTTGAATGTTGGATTCCGCATTATGTTGCAATCTTTGCTCTTGACTTTATATTCAGTTTAGGAAGAGTGTTCTATTCAGTTTGGGAAGAGCTTGAATATTCAGAATAGTCTCCACCCCCACAACAAGAATCCCCATAGGGAAAATCAGCCATGGTAAACTTTCGTTACATGCAAACCAGGTCACTGTGAGGTAAATCGCTACATTAGATTTTAAAATAACTGTATGAGAGGTTGGAGCAGGAAGCAGTTATTACCTGTAAGACTTGCTAGATCAGCATTGGTTGTTTATTTATTTATTTATTTACAGCATTTATATGCCGCTCCACATCTAAACAGATTCTGGAGTGATGAACAATAATAGATAAAATGATAAAACACCATATTAAAAAGTATTTTAAAGAAGAGATTAACAGTAAAACCATGGCTGGTCAGTTACAGGCTTCCTGTAATAAAGCTCTTTCTAGGAGGCACCAGAAACAACACAGTGTTGGCATCTGCATAACCTCCAGAGGCAGGGGGTTCCATAGAAAGGAGGCCACCACACTGAAGGCTCTTCTCTATGTGGACTCCAATCTGGCCATAGGTCCATGTGGAACTACCAGGGAACTGCACTGGCTGCCTTCTGATGACCTTGGTGACCAAGCAGGTTGATAGCAGGAAGACACTTTCTCAGGTATCCAGGTCCCAAGTTGTTCAGGGCTTTATACACCACAACCTTAAACATGGCCTGGTAGCAAAGAGGCAGCCAGTGCAGTTCTGTCAGCAAAGGAGCTGCATGCTGAAAAGAGGCAGCTTCTGACAACAGCGGAGCTGCTGCATTCTGTACTAGCTCCAACTTCCGGAGCACCCTTAAGGGCAGCCCCATGTAGAGTGCATTGCAGTGATCCAGTCCTGAAGTTACCACACCTGTACCATTGTGGCCAAGCTATCACTGTCCGGGAGAGGCCGTAGCTAGTGAACCAGCTGAAGCTGATGGAAGTTACTTCAAGCTAGGGATGGCGGAGAACTCCGCCACGGACTCCAGTGAGGCCGGATTCTTTAGACTCCGTTCTACCAGCTTCACGGCCACAAATGGTGCCCACTACGCCATTTGCGTCTGGAGACTTACTTATATAGACATATGGCAATAGCTGCCAGCCGTATCGACCAGAGTCCGTGGCAGAACAGAGCACTCACCTCCGCCTCCCTGCGGAATGCATCCGGGTTGGATCTCTCTCGACTTCGATCCTGTGGAGCCGGCTGCCTGCTCTGCATCACTGGTGAAAGTCGATACAGCTGGCAGCCATTGCCGTATGTCTGTATAAGTAAGTCTCCGGACGCAAATGGTGTATTGGGCACCATTTGTGGCCGTAAAGCTCATAGATTAGCCTAAATGCAGCCATTTATGGCTGCATTTAGGCTAATCTACCAGCTTTATGGCCGCAAATGGCCCCACTACACCATTTGCATCCGGAGACTTACTTATACAGACATGCGGCAATGGCTGCCGGCTGCCCATATCGCCGAAATTCGCCAGCGATACAGAGCTGGCAGCTGGCTCTGCAGGATCGATGTGGAGCGGAGCCAGCCTGGACAGATCACCTACTCCCGCAGGCGGATTCCCCTGTGGAACAACAGGTAGGGAATATTCCCATCTCTACTCTAAGCCACCATGGTTACTTGGGCCTCCAGTGACAGTAATGGATCTAGGAGTACCCCCAGACTACAAAACTTTCAGAGGGAGTGCAGTCCCATCCAGAACAAGCAATGAGCCTATCTCCTGGACTTGGGAACCACTCGCCCACAGGGCTTCCATCTTCTGTATTCAGATCTGTATTCCTGCAACCCATCTGAAGTGGCTAGAGAAGCTGGTGCTGATGTCTCCAGAGCCTGGGATATGTCATAGGGAGATGATTAAACTACATTTAACCTCATTAAGGCAATCCATTGAACTCTCTGCATTAGTGATGGAAGAACTCCACTGCAGGAACTGAACAGTATTTCATTAAGTCTCATAGATTAACTGGGCTAGATACATCCTAAGGTGAGATAACTGCTTTTGTTGCCAATAATACATGTCTTATTGTTCAGTGGACCAGATGTTTTCGTAGGGATTCCTTTGAAAGCACCACAGTGGTTCGTGTTGCCTTGCCTGTCTAGACTTCTACATGTCTGTATAAAGAAACCTGAAGACTTGCTAATCACCTGGAGGTTTCTTTAAACAAAACCAGGGACATCTCTGTGACAAGAATTTGGAACTGAGGATTCCCAGCTTCATACAAAGCTAGAATTACATCTTATTGCAAGAGTCTGAGTTGACAGTAGTAGAGTGGGGGTAAATAGTAATTTGAAGGCTGGTTCTCCCCTTCAAAGTGATTACCATCTGGTTTCTAGTATAAACACCAAACCTAAGGATACCTTATTATGCATTTTAGTTTTTTCCTGTAGGAGCTATGGCAAAAGTAGAAGCGCCCTTCACTGTGAAGTGTAACAGAAGCTCTGTCAAGAGTTCTGTTTTTATATACTTCTGTTGCTCACTCACATGCATAAGCAAGAAACTGGCAAATTGAAGTGAGTAGTTGAGGTACAGAAGGAGTGGCCTATGGCTAAGCGGAGTAGAATGAGGTAAGAACTCTGACAAAGCCTCTGTTGCAGTTCACACCGGTGGAAAAAGGGATAAAGAGCTGCTTATCTGTGTTTCAAGTCTGTTGGTGGAACCGATGTTGCTGGCTTTTCGGCCTTAGCTTAATTCAAGAATATGGCCCTCGTAAAAAAATAAATTGCCAAACAGGGACTGACAATGTATCTGTCTTCAGTCCATCGCAAGCATTTAAAAAACATTTTCAAGGGAAGGACTGATATAAGCAGATTCAGAGCTCCTGGCTATTAAAGTGGAAATAAAGCAGCATTATGCAAAATGGAGGCATTGTACCCATCATGCTTGTTGTGCAGTGCAGGCACAACAGAGTTTTCAAGCTGGTCCTAATGTTTGTGGCCATTATATTTGTCCATGGTGGCATTAATGGTAGCTAAGAAATCTAAGAGTTCATCTTAAAACCAACTGGGAGAAATATGGTGAAAGAATATGTTGAAAGAGGAAGGTCATGTTAACCTTTTCCGCTTCTACAATATTTTTATACTAATAGAAGTCAAGTGCATTCCCCAAGTTGCGAAGACCTTACTGTATAAAGTATCAACACCACCGTTTCCAGAGTAGTAATGTTAGTCTGTTGCAGCAGAAACAAGTCTTGTAGCACCTTAAAGACGAACAAATTATTCTGGCCAGAATAAGCGTCATAGATATGATTCAGCGCTCTGGGGAAGTGCAAAATGGTCTGCACTCACCTTCTCAATTGATCCAAAGAAGATAATGTTGCCAGAACAGAAAGCTCCACAAAAGTTAGCTAGCAGGCACACACAAAATTTGCCTACATTCGTCATATGTAGCCTAAAACAAAATAAGTATTGGACTTGCTATAAAAGCTTGGTGGGCTTTGATTCTTATTTGCCACAAGTGGCTGGGCTACAAGTAAACAGAAATCTAGTATATGAACCAGTTGTCTTGCCAGCCACTGGACCAGCCTTTTCTGCTGCAAGGCCAGCCCACTGAAGAGCACAAAACAAAGTTTATCTCTTCCCTTCGGCAGCCTGCCACTTTGTCTATCTGGAGCAGACAGATTCTAAAGACTTTGTTTGATCAGACTACTGAAAGAGTGACTCTGGCTCAGCTATGTTGTACAAGCCCGTGGGTCAAGGAGGATCAAATTCCCATCCATTCACATCTGAACTTTGTTCCTCATCGACCGCTGGGCACTGCTCTCAAGAACCCTTGAGACTACAAATAGAATAGACTGGGCTTTTGACGCTAGGACATGGCTGTTTCCAAAAAGGAAATATACAGTCTGTGCCACAGATAAATATTAAGGTAAGGCGGCAGTCCTAAACAGTTACTAGGGAGTAAGTTTAATTGAATATGGTGGGATTTTCTTCCAAGTAAATGTGCCTAGAATTACACTGTAAGTCTACAATTACTAGCTTTTATGGTTTAATGGAATCTCCATGTGCAAGGCAATATAATTCTGATTACTAGATGCTATGGGAAAGCAGGAGCGGGTTGTTGACATACCCTGCTTAGATGCTTCAAAGAAACTTGCATCAGGGTTCTACTGGAATCAGAATTTGGATGAGATTGATCTTGCTTTGATCCAACAAAACAATTCTTTTTAAAGCAAATTTCTAGCCTTTAAGGCTGCAGTGGTAGGCTGAAGGGTATGTGCTACACTTGATGAAATCTTGGAAGGAGTTGGAAGGATTTTATTGAACACAGACTGGTGTCCATAGCTTTCTGCCCCTCCGCATGTTTAACAAGACTAAAATGATTTCTGTAAAACAAGCACTAATGTTAATTGTAGTACTTAAAAATCACAGTATTTGGATTACTTTGGAGAAAATGGAATTTTACTTTTTTGTACAGTGCTGGAGGTAGTCTTGTGAAGAGTCATTTCCCAAGAGGCAGCAGCCAACATTTGGCAATGCCAGCTGTATCAGGATGGGCCCATCTGCTCAGGACTCCAAGGGGTGGGCTATGTCTCCTCTTGAGCCAGCCAAGAAAGAGAGGCCTACCAGAAACCTGAAAAGAGTTCCATCCCTTCTCAGCATCCCAGCCCATTCTAAATATTTCTGTTCCATAGCTTCCAGCAAACCAGAAGGGAACCAGCGGTTTTGGGAAGCTTCTGCCATTAAACACAATTGCCTCCAGTTTGCAGAAGTTTCTCTTTTGTTTTCCTACTTTCTGTATACACAGAGTTTAAAACTTCTGACGCTGAGCTTCAAAAGACCTAAAGAGGCTTATACCATAAATACTGTCTTGAAGGTTGCTATTTTCAAGCCTGATATAAATAAGCAATCATTGGAGGGCAACTGCCGTGGTTTTCACCTATGCACTGTGCGGAAAATCTATATGCTTAACTGGAATACATGGGAGATGTAATCTGTAGGTGCTGAGGCAGGAAATAAAGGGACTCTGTCACAGAGGAAACTGGCAAGAAAAGGTGAGACATGTACCTGTGCTGCAGTCTGCAAAAGTTAGTACAATTCTGGTTTGAAACCAACATGAGGCTGCGTCACATATGCATGCTAATCAGGACTCTAAGAAGTGACTTTATACCTGATCAGACTACTTGTCCCTTCTTGCCCAGTATTTTCTACTCCAGCCTTCCCCACCCTGGTGCCCTCCAGATGTGTTGGACTGTAACTCCTGTCATCCCCTGTCAGCATGGCCAATGACCATTCTTGCTAGGAATGTTGGGGGTTGTAGTCCAACATCTACAGGGCACCAGGGTAGGAAAGGCTAGTTTACTTGACAGGCAGTAACCTGTCAAGGGTAGAGGTCTTTCCCATTGTTTTAATTGGAGATGGCAGGGATTGAACCTTGGACCTTCCGTATGAAAAGCAGGTGTTCCACCAGTGAGCTTTGGCTCCCTCTGCAAATAAAAACTTGATAACTGGCAACTGAGCAGAATTTCATATATTGTGCAGAGTACCACCAAATGTGCACATGATGGGAAGCTGCAGCCGCTCATTAGCTGTAGCCAGCATGCCCGAATAGTGCATGTATTTGGCACATTCACAGCTTGCATTTTTAGGTACAATTTAAAACTATTTATCACCTAAAATGTATAACATATGAAGTGATCCTGAATGTGTATACTGAGTCAATTGAAAAGTATTGCGTCTGAGCCAATATTGGCGTGTATATATAAAGTTTTAACTGTTATGGCCAGTTAAGGCATGCAAGTGATCGTTTAATGTTGTGATGTGATAAAAGTTTGTCCCTTTATTACCCCCTTCCAAAAGAAAGATTTATAGTTTGCACACTTCTCTGACATGGGTAATAATACCCATGCCAAAAATGTGAAGAGACTATTGCATTATTTTACTTGTTTACTTGGACTTCCAAACTTGTTTACTTGGACAAAAGACTTCCAAAGGTCTTTTGATAAAGTCCCTCACCAAAGACTCCTGAGCAAACTTAGTAGTCATGGAATAAGAGGAGAGGTCCTCTTATGGATCAGTCACTGGTTAAAGAACAGAAAGCAGAGAGTAGGAATAAATGGTAAATTCTCCCAGTGGAGGGATGTAAACAGTGGGGCCCCACAGGGACCTGTATTGGGACCAATGCTTTTCAACTTGTTTATAAATGATGTGGAATTAGGAGTGAGCAGCGAAGTGGCCACGTTTGCTGATGACACCAAATTATTTAGGGTGGTTAAAACAAAAAGGGATCGTAAGGAGCTCCAAAAGGATCTTTCCAAACTGGGAGAATGGGCATCTAAATGGCAAATATGTTTCAACATAAGCAAGTGTAAAGTGTTGCACGATGGGGCAAAAAATCCCAACTTCAAGTATAACCTGATGGGATCTGAGCTAGCGGTGACTGACCAGGAAGAGGTCTTGGGATTATGATGGGCAGCTCAATGAAGACATCAGCCCAGTGTGCGGCTGCTGTAAAAAAGGAACACTCCATGTTAGGCATAATTATGAAAGGAATTGAGAATAAAACTGCCAATATCATATTGCAAATCTATAGTGCAACCACACTTAGAATACTGTATACAGTTATGGTCACTGCACCTAAAAAAAGATATCGTAAAGCTGGAAAAGTGCAGAAAAGGGCAACTAAAATTATCAAAGGGCTGGAACAACTCTCCTATGAGGGAAGGTTACAACAGCTGGGATTGTTTAGTTTGGAAAAAGGAGGGTAAGGGGAGACATGATAGAGATGCACAAAATTATGCATGGTGTGGAGAATTTGGATGATGAGATATTTTTCCCTCTCATAATACTAGACCCTGGGGTCAACTTATGAAGCTGATTGGTGGGAGATTCAGGACAAATACAAGGAAGACTTCTTCACACAGCACATAGTTAAACTATGGCATTCTCTGCCACAAGATGTAGCGATGGTCACCCATTTGGATGCCTTTAAAAGGGGGTTAGAAAAATTCCTGGAGAAAGTGGCTACTAGTCCTGGTGCCCTCTATGCAGCTTAAATGAAAAAGAGTGATCTCAGAAGCTAAGCAGGGTCAGCCCTGGTCAGTACTTGGATGGGAGACCGCCTGGGAATCAGGCTTCCTGCATTGAGCAGGGGGGTTGGACTCGATGGTGTTGTAGGCCCCTTCCAACCCTATGATTCTATGCTACCTCCAGTACCAGAAGCAATAAGCCTATGTACACTAGTTGCTGGGGAACATGGGTGGGAGGGTGCTGTTGCACTCATGTCCTGCTTGTGGGTTTCCCATTGACAGCTGGTCAGGCACTGTGTGAACAGAATGCTGGACTAGATGGACCCTTGGTCTGATCCAGCAGGGCTCTTCTTAAGTTCTTATGCATTATCATGGGTGTAGGCAGTGTAATTCCCATGGGCACCAATGTGCCCCTTACTCATTTCTTGGTTCACTGATGGACACATGGGCAGGGGGGTTATGTGTAGGAGAGACAGAACATCTGTGGGTGGTGATCTAGAAGGGGGGGTGAGTTGGCTGGTGGGGGGTAGAGCGAGAGAAAAAGAGTTTGCTTTCTGTGAAGTAAGTTCTGTTGGTGCTGAAAACAGAGTTCAAAGGAGTTGCATAGTGTGTTGGGGCTCAGACACCACCTCTGCCATGTACTCAGCCTTTGGTGCAGTCAGTTGCATGGACACACTGCAAAATGTGTCCACAGGCCCAAAAAGGTTGCCTAGCACTATATTATCAGGATTTTGTTGTTAACTGCAGATTCTGCATAAAATGTGATATTTTGTCATCTGGAGTTCATTTTCAAAAACGTATACTATAGATTCCCCTGGATTGACACCTGTATGCTAATAGCAAACTCATTGTCTCAGTGGATCCTTTTGTAACCGAAATGGCACCATCCATATACAAAGGGGAAGTATCAGCAGGCCCAGGGGAACCCCAAGGTTTGCAGAAGTACAAAAAATTGGGGGGTCTCCATAACAGCTCAGTGAGGATTGGACATGCTCAACGTAGCCATGAAATGCTGATTGACTGGCGGGGGGGGGGGGCGCAGAGATATGGGAAATGCATGGTGAGGGCAGGGTAGAATGCAGTATCCTGGAAAAGGGCACAGCTGGGTAGAATCCTCAACAGGAGCACTCAACACAGCAACATTTTATTCCTGGTCCCACTTGAAGTCATGTAAAGCCTACATGAAGCACTCCATCTAGCCCTTACCTGAATGTTGCATTCACTATATGGTCTCTGGCAGACTCAATTTAGATTCTACATATCACCCATATGTAGATTCAAGCCATGTCTACATAGGGCACCACTGAGGTCACGCACATTAGAAATCTTCGCACAAAGACTTCATAGGTAGAATGAAAATTATGCAGAACATTTTGCATAGAAGCTGACAAGTATGTGCTAAAACTGCAACTTTGGTGACTAAATTCAGTCCATAATAGCTTACTTATCATGACTGTCCTGAAAAAGCAAGGGGACTCTAAGCCAGAAACTCATACACTCTGATATGCCATAATATTTGAAACGTTAGAAGACCTAAATACTACAGTGAGTTGCCTCATAAATCCTATCAGAAAACTAGGGTTGGGATAAACACGTGTGATTTGATAACAGGCCACTGTCAGATGGGAATATTTTCCTTTTTAAACTTTCATACCCAAATAGCACTAGACTTAAAAGAGGGGGGGAAACTACTGTAAGATTATGTATGTTTTGTTTAAAGAGTGACATATTTTCATACTGAAACTAATGTAGAATATCAAATATCCAGATTAATATTCAACCAGAGTCTGGATCTATCTGGACTGGATCTGTTGCCCTCTTAGCTATGTCTGATTTATATATAGTATTCATAACTGTGTTTTATTTTGAATAGGCAAAAGTTCATAACAGTTTTAACAGAAGAGACAACAACTCTCCAGGGGCACATGAGCTAGTCATATTTCAAGCATTTAATGTAACCTGTTATAGAGAACATACCCATAAATACTCAATTTCTTAAAGCTGTTTGGTTTGTGGGTGGTGAAGGCCACTTATAGTGGTTTTAACTTGTCTTTATTAAGTCTGTCTTAGCACTTATGTGGCAGCCATTACAGGATTTCCAAAGCTCCTCTTAAAAAAACATTTTTGTGTCCTTTTTGTTTCAGAACTACTTGTTAAACTATAAAGAAGCCTCTGGGACTAAACCATTTATTGCATACCACAGACAGAATTGCTATATAAATAGTGAGTATACACTTCTGACTAAGTTGTTGGAATCCTAGTCTCTCATATATTGTACAGGCATTGCCAGCTTGCCTTGTGTGTCTATAGCTTCCAGAAGGGTAGACATGTTAGCTTTGTTGTTAAGTCGTGTCCGACTCTTCGTGACCCCATGGACCATAGCACGCCAGGCCTTCCTGTCCTGCGCTCTCTCCCGGAGTGTGCTCAAGTTCATATTCATTGCATCAGTGATCCTATCTAGCCATCTCATCCTCTGCCGTCTCCTTCTCCTTTTGCCTTCAGTCTTTCCCAGCATCAGGGTCTTTTCCAGGGAGTTTTCTCTTCGCATTAGGTGGCCAAAATATTTGAGCTTCAGTATCTGTCCTTCCAATGAGCAGTTGATTTCCTTTAGGATGGACTGATTTGACCTCCTTGCAGTACAGGGACTCGTAAGAGTCTTCTCCAGCACCACATTTCGAAAGCATCAATTCTGTGGCGCTCAGCATTCCTTAGAGTCCAGCTCTCACAGCCATATGTTGCTACTGGGAAAACCATAGCTTTGATTACACGAACCTTTGTCGGCTTCTTACTATGCTGTCTAGGTTTGCCATAGCTTTCCTCCCAAGGAGCAAGCGTCTTTTAATTTCATGGCTACAGTCACCGTCTGCAGTGATCTTGGAGCCCAAGAAAATAAAATCTGTCACTGCTTCCATTTCTTCCCCTTCTATATGCCAGGAAGTGATGGGGCCAGATGTCATAATTTTAGTTTTTTTAATGTTGAGTTTCAAACCAGCTTTTGCACTCTCCACTTTCACCCTCAACAACAGGCTCTTTAGATCCTCTTCACTTTCTGCCATTAGAGTGGTATCGTCTGCGTATCTGAGGTTGTTGATAATTCTCCCGGCAATCTTAATTCCGACCTGTGATTCATCCAACCCGGCATTTCTCATGATGTACTCTGCATATAAATTAAATAAGCAGGGCGACAATATACAGCCCTGTCGTACTCCTTTCCCAATTTTGAACCAGTCGGTTGTTCCGTGTCCAGTTCTTACTGTTGCTTCTTGACCCTCGTACAGGTTTCTCAGGAGACAGGTAAGGTGGTCTGGTACTCCCATCACTTTCAGAATTTGCCACAGTTTGTTGTGATCCACACAATCCAAGGCTTGAGCGTAGTCAATGAAGCAGAAATAGACATTTTTCTGGAATTCTCTTGCTTTCTCCATGATCCAGCAAATGTTGGCAATTTGATCGCTAGTTCCTCTGCCTCTTCGAAACCCAGCTTGTACTTCCGGTAGTTCTTGGTTCACATACTGCTGAAGCCTAGCTTGTAGGATTTTGAGCATCACCTTGCTGGCATGTGAAATGAGCGCAATTGTATGGTAGTTTGAACACTCTTTGGCGTTGCCCTTCTTTGGAATTGGAATGTAAACTGACCTTTTCCAGTCTTGTGGCCAGTGCTGAGTGTTCCAAATGTGTGGGCATATTGAGTGCAGCACTTTAACAGCATCATCTTTTAGGATCTTAAATAGCTCAGCTGGAATACTGTCATCTCCGCTAGTTTTGTTGTTAGTAATGCTTCCTAAGGCCCACTTGACTTCACTGTCGAGGATGTCCGGCTCAAGTTCAGTGACCGCACTATCATGGCTATCAGGGACATTCAGATCTTTCCTGTATAGTTCTTCTGTGTATTCTTTCCACCTCCTCTTACCCTCATCTGCTTCTGTTAGGTCCCTGCCTTCTTTGTCCTTTATCATGCCCGTTTTGCATGAAACATTCCCTTGAGATCTCCGATTTTCTTGAAAAGATCTCTAGTCTTTCCCATTCTGTTGTTTTCCTCGATTTCTTTGCATTGTTCATTTAAGAAGGCCTTCTTGTCTCTCCTTGCTGTTCTCTGGAACTCTACATTCAGTTGGGTATATCTTCCCCTTTCTCCCTTGCTTTTCGCTTCCCTTCTTTCCTCAGCTACTTGTAAAGCCTCCTCAGACAGCCACTTGGCTTTCTTGCATTTCTTTTTCTTTGGATGGATTTCGTTGCTGCCTCCTGAACAATGTTACGGACCTCCATCCATTGTTCCTCAGGCACTCTGTCTATCAGGTCTAATCCCTTAAATCTATTCGTCACCTCCACTGTATATTCATAAGGGATATGATTTAGGTCGTACCTGTATGGTTTAGTGGTTTTCCCTACATTCTTCAATTTAAGCCGAAATGTTGCAATAAGAAGCTCATGATCTGAGCCACAGTCAGCTCCAGGTCTTGTTTTGACTGACTGTATAGAGCTTCTCCATCTTTGGCTGCAAAGGACATAATCAATCTGATTTCGATATTGACCATCTGGTGATGTCCATGTGTAGAGTCGCCTCTTGTGCTGTTGGAAAAGAGTGTTTGCTATGATCAGCATGTTCTCTTGGCAAAACTCTATTAGCCTTTGTCCTGCTTCATTTTGTACACCAAGGCCATGCTTGCCTGTTATCCCGGTGATTTCCTGACTTCCTACTTTAGCATTTCAATCCCCTATGATGAAGAGGACATCTTTTTTTGGTTCTAGAAGGTGTTGTAGGTCTTCATAGAACCGATCAACCTCAGCTTCTTCGGCCTCAGTGGTTGGGGCATAGACTTGAATTACCGTGATGTTGAATGGTTTGCCTTGGATTCGTACTGAGATTCTATCGTTTTTGAGATTGTAGCCCAGTACTGCTTTTCCCACCTTTTTGTTGACTATGAATGCTACTCCATTTCTTCTAAGGGATTCTTGCCCACAATAATAGATATGATGGTCACCTGAATTAAATTCGCCCATGCTTGTCCATTTTAGTTCGCTGATTCCCAAGATGTCGATGTTCAATCTTGCCATCTCATGTTTGACCACCTCCAGCTTACCTTGATTCATTGATCTGACATTCCAGGTTCCTAAACAATATTGTTCTTTACAGCATCGGATTTTCTTTTCACCACCAGACACATCCACAGATGAGTGTCCTTTCGGCTTTGGCCCAGCCGCTTCACTCTTTCTGGTGCTACTTGGAAATACCCTCTGCTCTTCCCCAGTAGCATATTGGACACCTTCCGACCTGAGGGGCTCATCTTCCGGCGTCATATCTTTTAGCCTTGTGATACATTCCATGGGGTTTTCTTGGCAAGAATACTGGAGTGGGTTGCCATTTCCTTCTCCAGTGGACCACATTTTGTCATAACTCTCCACCATGACCTGTCCATCTTGGGTGGCCCTGCATGGCTTAGCTTATGGCTTCACTGAGTTACACAAGCCCCTTCGACAACAAGACAGTGATCCATGAAGGGGCATGTTATCTTGTCACAGGTAAAATAAAGAGTCCTGTAGCTCCTTAATTACATAATTTATTTTGCCATAAAGTGGCCTTTAAGTTGCTACGGGACGCTTTGTTTTTGCTAGGCTATAATTAGTGAAATCCTATCATGCTCCCAAGTTTGCATGCTCCCCAAGCTATTATGTTTTCCAGAAATATCTAGAAACTAAGGTTCTTATTCTGCAAATTCTGCTTTTATTGTAAGAAATGGCTCCCAACACCTTCCAAGATGGCAGTAGCATATGTTTGCATTTTTATTTTTCAGCACCCCATATAAATTCAGCCCCTCCCTTCCTAGCTAATTAAAGCAGCCAGAAGTTGTCTGGCTGTCAGAGTGTTCTCAATTCCTCATTTAGAGAAGGTGTAGTCCCAGCAGTTGCAAAGATGGCTGTAGTAGGGCCTTTATTTAAGAAACCCTCCCTAGATCCCACAGACTTAAACCTATTGGCCAGTTTCAAGGGTACCATTCTTAAGTAAAGTAGAGCTGGGGTTGACATCTCAGTTACAGAGATCCCTGAATAACACTGATTTTTCTGGATCCTATTCAATCTGGGGACTGAGGCAGCCATCTGGAACTGGACAGGGAAAATGCCTCCCTGTTCTGCTGGATCTCTTGGTGGCTTTCAATACCATTGGCCATGGTATCCTTCTTGGTTGACTGGTAGGAAAGGGTTGAGGCACCATTTTGCAGAGATTTCAGTCATTCCTTTAGATTTCAGAAGGTGCAAAATGCAGCAGCTAGACTGCTGTCAGAAACCTGTGCAGATCACATAATACCAATACAGTACCAACTTCATTGTCTCCTGGCTTGTTCCCAGCCCTGATTCAAAGTGCTGGTTTTAACCTTTTAAAGCCTAAAATGGTTTGAATCTTGACTATCTCAAGGACCAGCTCTTCCCATATAAATCTACTTGTACGCTTTTATCATTAGGGGAGGCCCTGCACACAGTCCTGCCACTTTCTGAGGCCTAGCAGGTGGACAGGCAGTTAGGGCCTTATCAGTGATGGCATTCAGGCTCTGTAATTCTTTACCCCAGGAGACTCAGTTGACCTACCTGGTTCACACGTAATGGTGGCCCGTCCTGGGTTAACCCAAGAATTACTGCCACCAGCCACAAACTTGTTGCTTCTGTTTTCAGCTAACGACCCAGGCCCCATTCTTGGGTTATTTAGTGATGTCGAAACCCAGTACCTATGGGTTAGCTCTGAACAATTGAACAATCCAGAGTTTACCCAAGAATTAATCGGGCAATTTCTGGGTTAAGCCTTGGTTCTTTAACCCACAGTTTCCGGGTTAACTGAAAATGAAAGTGATGAGCACACTTCATTTCACTTGCCGGCAGTAATTCCTAGGTTAATCCAGGGATTGCCACCTTTATGTGCGAACTGGGTCTTTATTTCTGTTTCTTTAGTGACAAGCTAAAACTAGAGGTGCCAAGTTCTCCCTGGCTTATATCATATTGGCTTGGAAATAAGCTGGACTGTTCCTACCCCCAAACCCCCAGTAAATTGCTTGTCTTGTTTCTGAGCCAATCTTACTTCAGAAATAAGTAGGGGGATAAACTTCCAACCCCCCCCCCCTTTCTCTCATCCTACTTATAGGGTAGGCATTGTGGTATCAGTCCTTTGGTGGCAGCACTACTGCAGGGAAGGTCTCCTTCCTCACTCCCCCAGCACTGCGTTTTCTAAGAGTTAATGGGATATGATGTGGTGCTCTGCAGTACAAGCACCAAAGAGGGAAGGGGGCAAGACTGCCCTCCCTTTGCTGCAATGGCTTGCCATCAGGGGTGCCACTGGACAATTCAGGGCTCATAATACCTGCTTTTACACTTTAGGTGAGCATTACAAGACCCTGAGACTTGTATTTCCAAGCCCAGAAGTATAAGTCCTGATGGCATCACTAGTTAAAATGGCTCTCGATGAGCATCTGATAAAGCTCCTTGAGGCAACCTGAAATGGTTCAGGCATATTCCTTTATGTGTGTGTGTTAGCCATAAACTGTTGCTCCAGTAACTTGCACCCAGTTATTCCTAACAGGAAAATGCAAGTTTACCTTTTGTGTATTTGGTTCTCTTCCAGGAAAAAGGGTAAGTCCTGCAAGGCCCAGATAAAATACTTGCTTTTATGTCGTCCTACAAAGACAATCTTGACAACTATGGGTGAATATAGCCGCTTTATAGATTGGGATAAGATGGATGCAACAATCCAGGACCAAGATGCAAAGGAACTGACCAGCACAGAATTTCAAGACCTGAAACAACTAGCTCGCCAGGGGTATTGGGCCAAGAACCATTCCTTAAGAGCAAAAGTGTACCATAAACTGATTAATGATATCCCTTGCCGCACAGTGACTCCAGATGCCCATGTCTACCGGGACATTGTGGTGAAAATTGCAGGCAAACGTAACAGCAACACCCTTCCACTTCCAGAATTTGTGGATAATAGCCTTGTTCCGACTTACTGTCTTAATGCAGAGGGCATTGGGGCAGTTAGGAAGATAATCTCATGCATCGCAAGCCAGTTTCCAGACATATCGTTCTGCCCAGCTCTGCCTTCAGTAGTGGCCCTCCTCCTCCATTACAGCAGAGATGAAGCAGAGTGCTTTGAGAAAGTTTGCCGCATCCTTGCCTGCAATGATCCATCTAAGCATTTCATTGACCAGACGTTCTTGGCTTTTGAGTCGTCTTGCATGACTTTTGGGGATCTGGTTAACAAATATTGTCAGGCGGCCCACAAGCTGATGGTGGCAGTCTCAGATGATGTGCTAGAAGTGTATTCCGACTGGCAACGGTGGCTATTTGGAGAGCTGCCTATGACTTACATCGCACGAGTCTTTGACGTATTCTTGGTAGAGGGCTACAAGGTACTCTACCGTGTCGCTCTAGCTCTCCTCAAATTCTTTCATAAAGTCAGAGTTGGGCAAACCATGGAGTCAGACAATGTACAGCAGGACATCCGGGCTTTTGTTAGGGATATTGCAAAGTCGGTGTCTCCTGAGAAACTGCTAGAGAAAGCATTTGCAATTCGGCTCTTTTCACGGAAGGAGATCCAGCTTTTGCAGTTGGCCAATGAGAAGGCTCTTCAGCAGAAAGGCATAACAGTCAAACAGAAGAGGTAATGGGGCTTTATACATATCCCAAAATGACTTTTTTCCTCTGACGCGCTTACTTACATGGGAAAATGAATAGTGTTGTAAAATTGGGGGCGCTGCAACCATTGCAGAAGTATATATACAGTACAGTTCGTGTACCAAAGATCTCTATAGCCTGTGAGAACTACATACTTCAGTTACATGCATATATTTGCTTGTTCATTTTCTAGTAATTGGGCTTTCAAAGAAGGTAGCTAAAGGATCATCTCCAACCTGCCTTTTCATTGAAATAAACTGAAAAGGCTGCTCTTTTCATTTGTTGGTCACTGAGGGTGAGCTGTCAGAAGTGTAGGAGAGTGTCTTTTCTGTGGCCATGCCCAGATCATGGAACGTCCTATTTAGGAAGCTTTGTTTTGCATTGTCTGCCCCCCCCCCCCAATTGGTAAAGATCTTGCTCTCTCAACAGGCTTCTGTCCTTCCAAGTCGAAATTATTCCGCTCATCCACTGAACTTGTTGTCTACCTGCTATGCTTCTGTCTGTCTTTAAATCTGGAATTTTCCTTGTGTGGTGCAGAGTGGTAGGTGGCAGTATTGCAACTGAAACTCTCCCCACGACCTGAGTTCGATCCCAGTGGAAGCTGGGTCCTAGGTAGCCGGCTCAGGTCAACTCAGCCTTCCATCCTTCCAAGGTCGGTAAAATGAGTACCTAGCTTGCTGGGGGAAAGGTAGTCACGACTGGGGAAGGCAATGGCAAACCACCCCGCTATAGTCTGCCATGGAAACGCCAGCGTAAGCAGGCGTCCCTCTAGGGGTCAGTAATGACCCGGTGCTTGCACAGGAGGAACCTTTCCTTTCCTGTGTTTTAAATATGTTGCAAACTGCCTTGAGCATCTTAAAATAATGGAAAGGTAAGATATAAATATTTTTAATAAATAGGGACCCAGAAAACAAAGTAAAAGCACCAGGAACTGTTATATTTGGGGAGTGATGCTTAACGTTTCAGGTTCAGACCTACAAAAGTCACTGTCAAATATGCAAGATGATTTTAAAAGAAAACACTGTTGTTGTTTCATGAAGGTGAAACAACATGTTGCATGTGACAAAACACTAACTTTTCTAGCTTTTATTGAAAAGTAGCCTCAGGAGGCTGGAATTTTGAGCGCAGAAGGAAACATGGTGCTCTACCCTTTACCTGCTGTCTGTTGTCTGTTCAAAATTACCCTCAGTTGCTTTCCTTCCTACAAGGTTCCAGATGTGAATATACAGCAGGAAAGCAGCTGGGGTACATGGTTTTGAGCAGAAAACAGCCAGCAGGGGAGAAGTAAAGCACACACCCCCTTCCCTCCTGCTGTTCTTCCACTCAAAATCATAGCCTTCTAAGGTCACTTTTCATTTTTAAAAATGAGGATTTTGCTACGTGCCTTAGTGTGTTTCAGAATAAACTCAACTTCACTTACAAATAAGAATGATGTTGCTATCTAAAACCTCTTGTACAAAGAAGTCTGTATCCAAGGTGACACAGTTCCTATATGGATATTAGCTGAGTGAGAAGAACCTGTGGTTAAATATAACTATTGCGATGAAGCTCCTAAACAAAAACAGGAGGAAAATGGCTGAAAGGAAAAGCTGGTCAGGTTATGTGCATGAGATGTCTTTGATCAAAATACGCTCTAAGAGGCTCTTCTGGAGCTTACTCAGCTGACACATGTTCCTGAACACATTAAAGCCTCTCCATTCTTGCAGGAAGCTTTAATGTTTCAGAGGGTTGGGTCAACATTCTACATATTCCATTTATCACTAGAAGTAGGACAAGGCTGACAGGAGACATGGGAACTTGCTGCTTCTGTATAATCTGAAAAGCAGCTGGTGCTCTCTAATCACAGAAACTTCAGCAGAGGAAATATTTCCCAGTTGCTGATTGTCCCAAAACGTAAAGCTTCACAAAACTTAGCAGCAGCCTGACAAACAATTGATCATTTCATATGTGCAAAGGGCTGAAAGGAAGATCACTTTGCTTAATCATTGGGAATTCCATCTGCATACAGTCCTAAGCTAGTAATATTTGGGTTGTAGTCAGGCCAGGTCTGTAGACAGCTATGCCCAAATCTACAACTTTTAGCCCATCTTCTTGGATGTCAGTGGCTTCAGAGGACAGCTGAACTGCAGCAAGCAGAGGGTACTGCTCTGAGCAGGCAAAGGTAGAAAGCCAGGCTCCTGCTAGATGTATAAGCCCCAGCCAATCCAGAGGCTTTATACTGCCTGCCAATTGCAAGACCCACTGTTGCCCACCTCAGTTCCCTTTTTTCTAAAGACAACTCTGAGGCTCAAGCATACACATTCCCTAGACAGCAATGAGTAGGTCTCGGCCTCAGGTCATGATGATCCCCAGTTCAAGCCCAGAGCCCCTGACAGGCCAAATGTAGACTGTTGAGCTACAGTTAAGATTTGTGAAGCTCATGTTTAATCAAATCTTGGTGGTTTGCAAGCAACCACCACTTTGCCAAGGCATGTCTTTCTTACCAGCTGTTTGTTCTTAAAGTCAAACTATCTCTTGCACGTGTATGGGGGTAACCAAGCCCTGATTTTCAGTGTAAAAAGAAAAGCAACCCAGGAAGCATGCAATTTTAAATACCATTGTGTGTGTGGCCAAGGGGGAGGGGGCAGGGAGAACTTACCACAATTCTCAACTTCTTCTCCCCCCTCCCTTTTGCGGGCAAAAAATGTGAGTAGAAAAGCAGCTAGTGAGGAAAGGTTATGTCCACACTTGCACAAGCTTTCCCTGCTCAAACGTGCAGTGTCCTATGGCTGCTTCTCGCTGAAAAGCAGTTGGGGTTTCCGTATATGCATTTGTGTATAACAGGTAGTTTGCACCTGAGATTCCCAATAATAAACTTAACAAACACCTGCAATGATAAACACATCATGTGGCTGCTTCATCTTCTGTATTGTCAGTATCCTATGTTTGAAACATTCTAAGCAGTTTTAAAGGCATTCACTGGAATACTTGAAGCCTTGGGAATCAGGCCTCTTTCACAAGAGATTCTTAAAGGTTGCATTATTTTCCTGTCTGCATGATGGGACAATACCAGTCTACATTACACTAGGTCAGGCTTCTTGTACATTGGTCAGTGCTGCACCCAGTTCTTTTTATTGCTAGAGAGGCAATGCCTCTTAAAGAAGAGCCCAGATGGGTAGAGTTGTTAATTAGTAGACCTTGCTAACACAGGAGTAGTGTGCTGCACCAGTTTATAACCATCAATGAAACCAATGTTTGTTTCCCACATTGTGTATCACACTAATTACTTCAAGTAGGATTTTATACATGGTGCTATACTCAGTTTAGCCTCACTCCAACAGTATACTTGTTTTTCAGCTTTAGAAAAATAGCTAGGCTAGGACTAGTTAGTACAGCACTTATAAAATCCTACCTCTTTTTTTAAAGTTCAGTTCATATTTTAAGTGAAAAAGCCACTGCTATTAAATCGGTGAAATGCAGAAGCACTGAGACTTGCTGGCATTTCAGTCAGGTACAGGGCTAACAATGGGGAAAAGAACTGTTAGAATTTGAGATGGCAGTTGGGTATCCATGCCTAGTGCAGCAAAAGAACACCTTTAATACCCTCCATGCACTAATTCAATTTATCAGAGGTGAGGACCTGAAGGAGAGCCATTGTCTGGAAAATGTTGGTTCTTTCCAGCGCCACTTTCTAGAACCTTCCACAGTGCCTTGCTAGAGGAATGGATAAGACACGTTTTATTATAGGCAAACAGAAGTACTGCTGATGCTTCATGTGTCTCAAAAAATCCCAGTATCTGGACAAAGTGAAGGTAGAAGAGGCAGTTATAAGCTGCTGTGTGGATAGGCATTGTATGAAAGGAAAAACGTGATCAGACAGAATTTGGGCAACTGAGAAGGAATTGAGAACTGATAAAATGGTGAATGTTCAACTATCTTTTGATCTCACTTTTTGTTTAATCCAAATCTTACTCTGTGTGTTTCTCTGTAGGTTTCTTTCACACACCTTGGTGGGGATATATGAAATTGCTGATCTTTTCTTGATTTCTCTTTTTTTGTCTCCCTCCTTGTGCCTTCTTGTTCTGTCAATTCCAAATCTGCTGCACCCTCCTCTTTGCAGCATTACGTCCCCCAAAAGGTAGGTTTTAAAGATTTGAATCCTCATGCTGTGCTTCTCTCATCTGCCTTGGCTTCATTTCCTAATGGATGCTGTTGCTGCTAATGCTGGGGTGATTGCAGCAGCACTTACTGCTGCATCAGGTGGCAAGTGGGGGGAAATCCAAGAGTGTCTTTCCAAAGCTTTCATCAGTCCTGCTGTCAAGCTTGGTATACATGGCTTGCATTCTCATTTAGCCCTCTTTCTCTGCACTGTCATAAAGCTCATGGATTTCACTGATAAAAAATAAGCCTCTTCTAATCTAGCAATACTGCAGGGGGAGCTGCTCTCTCTGTTGGCAAAGAATTTCACCGCCATTTAGTGAGGCGCATTATGTTAAACATGAAGTTGCTCTTTGTGTGGGTAAATAAAAATTGTTTTGAAAATGGTAGCTAGCTCTACAGTCCAAGAAAGTTTTCTGCCTATGGAAGGTGTTCAAATGACAGTGTCTATAGCCTGTTTCGGGAAAGTGTGTTAGCTGCAAGTTCTTCAGGTTGTGTTATAGGCGTAGCACCTCTTCCTCTTACTTAGAGGTTCTGTCTTGCCACTTATCTATGTCTGGAGGTGTTTTGAAGACTCGGGCTGGGTTGCTGTGAAGTAGTTATTGTTCTCCCTACAGTCCTATCTCCTGTCAAGCACCTGCAATGGTGTGTTGAACTTGAACCCCTCCCCTCCATGTAGTCATGCCTATGCATTTCCTTGTAACTTGTTCTATTTCCTTGCTCCTGACTGTGCTCTGCTCCCTACTTTTGTGATGAGTCCTACATTCACTATGCTATCATAGGAACATACATAGAAAGCTGCATTATACTGAGTCAGACTATTGGTCCATCTAGCCCTGTATTGTAAATAGTGACTAACAGTAGGTCTCCAGGGTTTCAGGCAGGAGTTTTTCCTGCCCTACCTGGAGATGCCGGGAATCAAATTCGGGAACTTCTGCTTGCAAAGCAGGTGCTCTACTACTGAGCTACAGCCCCTATCCTTTACCATAGTTCTCCTCTAACATCAACTCTTCCTCCTTTTGTGAATTGCTTACTCCTATTCATATTCCATGGCTCAATCCTCTGTATTTGCCAACCTTTCCCTCTCCACAGAGCCTTTTTGAGATAGTTGGGGGAAAGAATTGCTAGATGCTTCTTGATCTGGGGCTTGTCATACCTCCTTCATTTATATCCTCACAGCCAGATCTGCCTCTACCGTGTTTCCAAGCCTGAGCTCAATGAGCCTGAGTTCTTAAATCCGAGTTAGCATTCCTACCCAGCACCTTACTAGGCAGATTCTATTTCTCCCATACCACCACCACCCCAAATTCCATGTCTGACCCCTCCTGTTGCCATAGGGGTTCTGTTTTGTTGCTCAGTCTTCACCTTGGTATAGCACCAGTTCCTCCATCCTTATTTCTCACTCAATGAACTGCAGGAGCACATTGCACTACTGGAAGTATTTAGCTCTAAACAGCCACCTAGAGCAGCCTAGTGGTAAGACCTCTTTCCTGGGTATGTGGGCTGGGTGAGTTTGAATATGCATCAGGGTAGTGGCCAAAAAGAACTTCGAACTGTCCAGAATGCAAATCCAGAAAATGCCCGCAACAAAAGGGGCATAGCTAAATGTGGAACTTCTGCCTACAGTCCAAACTGGGTGAGTGGCCTACAGTCCAAACTGGGTGATTAGCATGTCTTTCACATAGCTTCTCCCCACCCCCAGAAACTAACTCTCTCTCTCTCTCTCTCTCTCTCTCTCTCTGTATGCCCACTCTTCAGATCTTGTGCTTTAAAAAAAAAAAAGTGTCTGAAGCCATGTGGTTCACACCAGGCCCCACAGTTGAGAGGCCAACAGTGATGTTCCTAGATGAGAAATCCATGAAATCATGTATGTGAATCACTTTGCCACAAGTACACAGTCCGTGTGCTTTGAGAACAAGGTATGAGATTCACATAAGCTTGATCTGCCTAAGCTTTGATGGTCTTAAGGCTTGGGCATTAGTGATAAATCTTAGAGAGCACGCACACTGACAGAGCCGCAGGACAGAAGTAAATACAACAGCACAAGTTGCAGATTGTGCTTGGAAACACAATGTGAGAATCCCATGCTGGCAATTCTGGTGTCTTCTGATGCAGCCCTGTCCACTGTGCTGAGGAGCACATATAACTGGCTCTGTAGCTTATGGGTAGTGAAGCTCATCCACCACACCCATTTAAAAAAAGTCCTAACCCTAGCAGATGTGGTATTTTTCTTTAGCATATTTATATCTCATATTTTTGCGTGACAACAGGCCTCCAAGGCAGCTGACAATGTGAAAATTAATGTATAAAACTGCCTTTTAAAGGCTTTTGTGACTTCTGAAGGCTCTGTGGAGACAATGAAGGAAAATGTCCACTCCCCAGGCCTTAGATGCTGGTGGTGGTGGCTGTTTCAGCTGCTCAGTTTGAGACTGCTGGTTGAGGACAACTCATGAGTTGCTTAGAAAAGGGGGGCGTAACAACAATTTCTACAAAACTACCACTGTACTTGAGTTACGTTTGGAAGTGCCCACTAAACGCCCTCCCCTTCTGTGTAAAGCCATATGTGCACCATTTGCACTTGGCCAAGCTCCTGCTCTGAGTGATTTAAAGCTGAAATGGGAGTACAACCCCACCACCACCTTTTTATGCATGTTATGGGTGAGGGAGGACTATGTGCTGACGACCCTCCTGTGTCCACTGCACAGGCATTGCAGTTGTACCCATCTGCAGAACAGGTCAAACACACATGAGCAACAGTAGAAGTCGGCAGAGCTGTCTGCATGTTACTGTGCATCCAGTGAAGATCTGATCCTTGGATTGGAGGCTGATGATGCCTAAGTTACTCATTGCTTGGAGAGGTGAGGAGGAACAGGGTTTTAGGCATTCAGGGACCCACAATAGCACAACCTTGGGTCTTTTTTATTCCCCCAAGAATGGTGATTGGAAAGAAAAATTCCACAGCTGTTGGAGTTTTTTGGCTGCAAAGTAGCAACTCCATTGATATTATCAATACAAAAAACACTGATTTGTATGGTTGCAGCCGCCCAAACTTCTTTGTTTCAGAGTGCACCAGATATGCTCCTAAGTCACGTTTTGGGGTATTCATTTAAGTAATCACAGTATCATCGGAGTGAGATGGGTTCCACCACAAAATGGCTGCTCTGGGAGATGTGGCAAAGGACAAGTCACCTGCCCAAAAGACTGTGTACGAGACAGAGGTGGGGTCTGAGCCCCAACACACTAACAACTCCTTTGAACCCACAGTTTCCAGCACTAACAGAAATTTATTTCACAGCAATCCCATCTGCCAATAAGAAAATGTGTTAATTAAAACAAATAAGTGGAGGGGTAGGACACCTTGATGGGTGCCAAGAAAGGTGTCCCAGGTGCAGTGGGGCACTGTGTCACCTATCCTTCCCTTAACCATTCCTAACAGGCTGTGGCCATATAGTAAGTAGAGAAAAGGCATCTTCCACCTCAATTCATCTTCAGCTGCTAACTTTGTCATTGATAAGTCATCTTTTCCTTTCCTGTGGGAGGCATTTTAGTTATGACATAAACAAGGGATTTTGATACAGAGTAGAAGTACTGAGCCCAGCATGTGAGTTTTAATGGGCAACATTTTAATTCTTCCTCTATTGTGCTGCTGCTGTTTTACTGTCTTTTAATGGTTTTAAAAGTTTTATTTTAAGTTATGAATTCTAAGTTTGCTGTTAGCAGCCTTGGATGTTCTGTGCTGAAAGGTGGGGTAAAGAGTTAAAATAATAAACATGGTAGGGCAAGAAAGTGTACTGCTATAAGAGGCTGACATTGCAGCCCTGATGCCTGGGGAGGACTTGGAAGCTGGATTTTATGCCTGCTGGCAGAGACTACCTTATTTTACTTTTGCTTTTCTTTTTTGAATATATTTGTATTTATTTTATTTTTATAAATGAAATAAACAATACCAAAATTACCAACAACCTAATCAATACTTCAGTTTCCCAACAGTACAATATTCTGATGAGGACACCACAATAACAAAGAGAGAAAAGAAAAGAGAAATAAAAAAGGGGGAAAGGGAGGAGGAAAGGAAGTGGAGAAAAAAAGAAAAATTCCCTCTCCTTTCCCCTTAAAAAATTAAGTTTAAACTCCAACACCCCCCGGCCTCCGATGCCATTCTATTTTAAAAACTATATCTATAACCTTAACAGTCTTACAGTTTAATAAGCAACCTTACATTTCTATATCATATCATCAATCTTATATCAAGGAAGGAAAAAGGAAAGGTTCCTCCTGTACAAGCACCGGGTCATTACTGACCCCTAGAGGGATGCCGCTTGCACTAGCATTTTCATGGCAGACTATAGCGGGGTGGTTTGCCATTGCCTTCCCCATATATCAAGGAAACAGGTCTACAATTCCTTCTTAAAAGCCTATATTATTAGTAATAATAATAAATATATATATATATAGTATTATATAATAAAACTTAATATAAACCTTCAGCCATCAGTAATCTTATAAAAAACATAAAAGCAAGAAAAAATAAAAAGAGAATAAACCAATATAAATATAATCATTTATCTTCTGAATTAGCCTGAGTCGTATAGACTAAGCACAAACAATTAACAAAACTTGTTTAAAGATTCCAGTTCATGGGGTTGTAACAGAATTCTCACGCATTTTTACATTAAGCCAAGCCTCCGCCATTTCATGATTTAAAAACTTCTTCATCTGACCTTCAGACACAATACAAAGTGTAGCAGGATATTTTAAGTAATATTGTAAGTTCATTTGTTTTGCCATATTCTTTGCCTTGATAAATTGCCTTTTATTTGCCACCTCTTTGATGTAGTCTGGGAATAACATAACTTTATCTTGTTTCCAGGAAAGGCTTCCAGCCTCCCTTGCCAAGCGCAGGATATAATTCTTTGTGGAGACTTTTGCAAATTGAACTATGATGGTGTAATCAGTCCCTTTAGCATTTGGCAAACGAAATGCCTGCTTAGTATCAAGTAAATAATCAGATGAAATAGGGAGTATCTCATGCAAAAGTTTATCCACAAAAATAGGCAATTTTACATCATTAGGCAGGTTTTTAATCCCAATAATCCGTACATCGGATCTTTTCATGAAGGCCTCCAGTTGAGAGATTCTATCAGATATTTTTAAAACAAATTTGTGACATAGTTTCATTTCCTGCCACTTGGTTTTCAGGCTCATTAATTTTCTTTTTTTGCCATGATGCATTAATTAAATCTACAGCTCCTTGCAGGGTGGTGATGGAATTTTGGATTAAATCGAGCCTTTTGACTTGCTCCATAGATTGCAAAGATAAAGTCTTTATCAGCGTAAATAATTCCCCTATATCTTCTGTCTTTGACACTTTTGACACACAGGATGCGGGGGGAGTAGATGCCAGCTCCTTTCTTTTCCTCGGCACAGACATGTTTCTCTCAAACAGATCTTACAGGTCCTCAGATGTTTCTATTGTGGATAGAAACATCTGAGGATCATTAAATCTAGCTTGGCTGTCAAGCAGAAACGGCTGTATTGACTTGTCACTGGCTTACGTATGTTTCTGTGCCACAGTTGTCCTGCTTATGTCTTGGTTTCCAGTTTCTTAGTGCAGCTGAGACATTTGTGGGTTCTTTAATTCACAGCCCTATGGGTATGTGGCATTCCACAATAGAAACATCTGTTTAGAGTAGAATTTCCTTGGGTGGCCTAAAGTTCTTTCACCAAACCATCTGTTCCCTTTTAAGCAGCTGCTCATTATATGCCTGTCAGTGTCATTGTGATCTTGTTGCGGGGGACTTCAATAAAACCAGGCTACTCAGTCACTGGTTCCCCTGGTTTGAACTGCAGCAATCATTTCTGGGTTTTACACCAAAACATTCTATTTCTGTTCTGATGGCTATGGCTTTGATGAGTGAATTGGGCTAGCTTGCAAACAAGTCCACAAAATCTGTAGGAAAACCATGAAAGGGCAAAGCCAGTCAATGCAAGAAAACAATTTTTATTACAATATGTTTTAAAATATCCCCAAATTCCTATCATGAATGGGAAGTCTGTGTTCTTCCTTGGGGACGCTGAACACAATGCACAATTATAGACCTCAAACACAGAGCATACTTTTTTGTTCATGTAAAAATTTATATTTAAGGATGTTCTGCCTTCCACCCCCCAAAAAATCCTCCATAGGACTGTTGAGAATCTTCAACCTGGTCCCTTCTTACCCAGAACTAAAAACTGCTCCATCATTACAAATCATCCTATCTTCTAGATATGGGCAAATAGGAACCCCAGGTACAGAGTTGCTTAGTTGTTTTGTCCTTTCACTGTTCTTCTGCTGTGTAGGCCAGCCCTCTTTCTGCTCACAAAATTACTAGCCCTCCAGACCACACATCCATGTGTGGGTCATTTATGGCATATCTACAGAGGCAAAGGAAAATAAGAAATCTTCTGATTTGTAACTGCTTCTCTGCCTTCGGGGTACCTAATAGTGATTTTTCCTTGCCGCAGGCAACCAGGCAAGGCCTGAGCTGGGCAGCATTTGCTTTGGCCCATTGCCCTTATATCCTTTCTCAACATCTCTGGCTGTTGTTCCACAGACAGAATGTCCACTTGGCTGTTCATGCCGAGAACTTCAAGTCTGAAATTGTTGACGTGAAGAAGATGAGAGACATCTGGTCATGGATTCCTGAACGCTTTGCACTTTGCCAGCCACTGCTGCTGTTCACCACCTTGGAACATGGCTGCAGCCTAAGCAGGTAATGGCTTCCCTCCTTAAATTTTAAAAATCGTCTGTGGTAGTGAACACCACAAGATGAAAGTAGATAATAGGTCATCTCTCATAGCAAGGGTGCTTTGGTTGTAGTCTGTACTGTGGCATGGCTTGGTTTTTATGTCAGATGCACTGCCCACCTGCATGATCTGTCTTGCAGGTGGGTGCATTTGTAATATCCACAGTGTACCAGTGGCAGAGTTGGTGCCAGGTCAAATCATTCTCTTCCTTAAGAGACATATATTGTGATTGCCACCAGCCCCCCATGTGGACCTCTCAATAACATAGAGATGGCATTAGAGAATGGCCAGTTTAATTTAGAGGATTAAATGTGCTGTTAATGCTCCAGAAGTTTTCTCAGTGCCCAACAGGTCTCTTATCTGTGGAGAAGTATTGGCTTCTCTCTTTTTTTGGTCCAATAATTTATTTATTTTATTTATTAAATTTATTAATCGCCCATCTGACTGGTCACCCAGCCACTCTGGGCGATGTACAACCCACCATAAACAATTTAAAACAATAAAATTTTACCATAATTTTTTTTTAAAAAAAATACCCTAACCCACCCCAAATGCCTGCTTCTGTCTGTGTGCCTTTTCACTTAGCCTCTCAAACATACCACTGCCTTAATCCAGCAGTAACTGAAGCTTAAAAAAGGAAAGGTAGTCACGCTGGCCATAAGAAAAAATCTGTATTAGTGTAATACCTTATTTGGCCAGCTCAAAGTTCACAAAAAATGTGCAACCTTTTGAAAGCTCCAGTTATTCCATTGGCGGTTGAGGCAGTGCAGAAGAGAAGTAAACTATTCTTGTTCACTTTGGTGTGCCTACATCTGCTAAAATGAAGTCTTTATTACTGAAATTGCTGCTGCCTAACATAAACAACTCCTGCTTGAGAGGGTAGGTGTGAATGCACCTTTGGTTACACTAGTCTGCAAACTGGAAGTCAAAGGCTCTGGTGATATATGTAATGGAAATGGAAATGTTTTGCAATCAAACCCATTTCCCTACAATAACATTTTATTTGATAAACTCACTACTCCTCTATGGATGCATCATAGGGCTGGTTCATATGTATGTAAAACATTCTATGTGGAGAGGCCAAATTGGTCTTGGGGAAACTACATGGAGGAAGCAAGTCTGAACCAGCACTACCACAGGTACAGTCACCATTTCCTGGAGCTGATTTGCATTGGCATGATATTTTCAGCTGCTAAACTGGTGCAGATCACCACCAGGAAGTGGCAACTAACACAGCCTATATAGATGCTACTTTGCCTACTTGACTCAGTCCTTAGGGCCCGCTGATGTGAAGCAATTGGCAAATATCTGAACAAATCAGTAGTGTTACTCTTAGGGACTGCTCTGTTCTCCATCCTAGAGTGGTAGGAATGCCAGCTTAGTTCTCAAAAACAGCTCCTGGACTAAGGTTTTGTATGGACAATTTTTAGAAAGGGCGGGGGGGGGGGGAGACACAACTCTTCACATAGTACTGTACTTTCTTTAATACTGATTGTCTACCCTATAGCATGAGATGTGTACAAATTGGGGCTAGACCTGCTGCAAAAGGGTTGCTCTTGGAGGAAAAGCCTGTTGGTCCCTTTTAGAAAAAGCTACAGTAGCACTAGCTAGATCAGCAGGGATTTCTGGTAGTGAAAACAAACTCCTGGGCTGAACATGTGTTCAGTGGCTCCTTCCTGCACCATTATTGTCTACCTGACTCACATTGGTGGACCTCAGGGTTCTAGTGAAAAACAAAGTAGATCCTGCAAGCCTAAAGTCTGCACGCTCCTGGTGTAGAGTACACTCCCCTTGAGGTATAGGTGTATGGTTTTAGTGTGGCCCTAAGCCACTGTTCCTTAATTGTAATTGTCTTCTGGGGTCATCACCCATTAAAGAGTGCTGCACATTAATACTTTTGCTTGAGAAGAATTATTGTGGTTCTTGAAGAAGACGCAAATGATATGGGGTAAGCCAAAGTTTATTTTGGGATGCAGGGGAATAGATACTTCAGTTCCTTATTAAATGCATTGACTGAGCTTTGTTTCAAACTTTCAAGCAAATAGGGAATGCTTAATGAACTACTGATGCTGTATTCTCTGTGTATGCATTTGCTAAGACAAGCATTGTGCTGTTTCGCTAAGGAAGCATCTTTTTATATATGCATCAGGTTCTATACACATTGTGAGGGACACGAACCAACTCTCCTTCTGATTAAGACAACCACCCAAGAGGTAAGTTGGTAGGATAAGTAGCACTGTGATTAAAGGGCACTTTGTAAATTTCATACGATTAACTAAACCGGTGTCTGTCAAGTTATTGTAGCTGCCACAGGCAAAGGAAGGAATACCTTAGTAATACCTGTTGCAGTCATGTACTTCATGACTGAAAACCCTTTGTTTTAAGTAACTCCTCCCTGATATTCACTAACTCATTTGTCCTTGATGGCATTTCTGTTGCCAAACAAAGCACTAGCTATTTGCTTTTCATAGTCCCTCCTTTCACTTTTATTTATTTTTATTTATTTATTTATTTATTTATTTCTATACCGCCCAATAGCCGAAGCTCTCTGGGCAGTTCACAAAAATTAAAACCAAACAACACACAATAAAACAATTTAAAATATATAGAACATTAAAACCACAATATAACAATACAATCACAATAAAACCTGGCAGCAGTGCAGGAGTTTAAAATACAGATTTAAAACAACAAAGACAAAAATTTAGAAAGCTAAAATGCTAAAATGCCTGGGAAACTTTGTCCCATGGCTGAAATCAGAGGCACTAAGAACTGAGTCAGCCTGTATCTGCATATTTGTACACTTTCTCTCATTTCTTGGGTGTGATGTTAGTGTAATGGGTCCCTGGGAATGGGATATAAAACAATTATAGGCTGCTTTTCGACCCCCCTCCCCCATTAGCAATGCTGGCATTAGCAAAGCAGAGAGATGCCAAATTGAGAATGTAGGAGCATATGGCCAGCATATACACTAAAGTGAGCATATTTCTTTCCTTATCATAAACTGAGTAATACCTGTATAAAAAAGCTCCTGTTTGGAGGCTTCTGGGAAAGACGGTCACAAGAACAAGATGTATAAAATATAGTTATTGGTGAAAAGGAGGAAAATCTGAACACCCAACTAAAAAATCAACATTGAAACAATTATTTACTTTCAAATCAGTTGTTGAAATCCAGAAATATAACTAATATTTTCCATAGTTTTGAAGACATTATGGAGAGAATCAAATATGGGTTGATGTACTTCAGGGATTCAATCAAGTTCTGGTCTTTTTAATTGGAAAATCAATTCCATATTGGGTGCATAATATTTGGTTCATAGGAGATAACAGAGCTATGCATATACTTTTAGTTTGGAAAAAATGCATCCTTTATTTCTGTTGAAGACAGAGCCATTTTGTTGGCACTTCATAAGAAGATCTTTCCAAGAAGTTGTCATCATAGGGAATATGCCATGTGTTACCAGTAGTCTGCACGATCGTATCATACTGCAATACAGGCTCAAACTGTATCCTCTTTCCTGGTGTGTAGCTAGATAGCACAATTTGATGTCCACGCTGCCATTTAAAGAACAGGCATCGAGTAAGACAGAGAGACAAGCCTTAGGACTTGGGGGTGTTGGAGAAAACCAGCCCCAGCACAAGCTCTCTCATCACCACCACCACCACATTGTGCCTCCCTTCCCCTTACCTTTGCTGCATGGCCGGAAGAAATAGCTGCAGGGTTCTCACGAGAGCCCTGCAGCTGCTTCTTCTGGCCTCGTGGCAATCCATACAGCTGACACAACAACAGCAACACTAAGGAAGGGTAGGGCATGCAACAAGGGAAACAGAGGGTAGATGGCTGCTCCAGAGAGCCCCGCCAGCCAGTCTCTTGCTGCGGCAAATGCCACAGCGGGAGAGTGGCTGGTGGGGCTCTCCGGAGCACCCATTGGAGCAGGTGGGGCAGTGGCAGTGGGCCCTCCTATCAGGGTTGGGGGGAGCAGTGCAGTTCAGCACTCCTCCCACTGTCACCCGATGAGGGCGCGTCACCCTGCTTCATGGGAGTGCTGGGTCCCCCTTCACCCACCACTACCTGGGAGCCAATTCCCACATACTGCAGTATGTGTGTAAATACCATGTTCATTTGAGTAGAAGTAATCAAGTGCATCTTTCCCAGTCCTTTGTTGTCCTGCCTCCCAGTAGAGTGGCAATTGAATGAGAGACCCACTCCTTCCTGTGTGATGGCATTATACATCAGTAACCACATCTGCTTGGAATTGCGTCTTGAGAAGATGTGTTATTCATTGACAAGATATAACTTGCTCCACTCTCACTAGGGCCATTTCGGTGGCAAACCTGCATTTGCCACAAAGGGTACACTGAACAGGGAGCTAAGCCACTCACAGCTCCCTGACAAATTTACCTGTATGGTGCACACATGTTCATTGCATTTTGCACCTAAGTCATGTTGAGTGCACCCAAAATATATAGTGTAGTGACCTTAATCTACCAATTTTGACATCTTTCAGCATTAAAACGTCAACTGCTAAACAGATTATGATGATTTTTTCTAAAATGGTGACTGTTACCCATCTTAGGTCTGTGGTGCTTATTTATCAACCGACTGGAGTGAACGCAAACGAGGAGGAAACAAGCTGAGCTTCTTTGGAACAGGAGAATGTTTTGTGTTCAGGGTAAGAAACTATCATGGTTGCATGTTCTCTCTCTCGCACGCACGCGTGCTATTGGGGAGCAACCATCTTCTAACTGATCAGTTATAGGGCCAGACCATGTGAATATGACTCTGATCCAGTCCTTAGATTGTGCCCTGAAATTGTGATTGTCATCTCAGTTGCTGACATCACTAAGGTGTTCTTGTTTGGCATCTCACTAATCTATTTGCTTTATAGATATGAAGCATGAATCTTGAAAGCATGTCTATAATGCATTGCTGTTTGGAGGATGTCTCCAGAGAGCTGCAGATGACTCTCAGGGGAGGCACATGCTCTGTCCTGGCCCTTTCCATGGCATATCTTGATTTGATCTATGAAGCATCTATACTCAACCCTACCAACAATTGTTATAAGGGGAAGTTTTGTTCTGTACCAATTTTTGTCAGTTTGTCAGTCCTGGGGTAAGTTTTTGTTTTTTGTTTTTTTAGCTTCCCTGGGATCTGTTCATTTCTTTCTTCTTCCCACCCCATTTGTGGGTCTACTCTTTTTCACTTCTGATTTGCCTGAACCCAGAATAAAAGAAAATATTGCTAAGTTGTCCAAACATTTCCCCCCCCTCCTCATTACACTTGTTTTACCTGGCTTTAAAAGCTGTACTATGATAGATTGAGATACTTAGCTGACAGAAATTGCAGGTAGCCATGTTTTGTTCATTATGAAAAAATACAAAAGTAATAGCATGATACACTTCAATGGGACCACCTAAAAATCCACAGAGAAGTGAACAGGTTTTCAAGTTCATCAAAAGGCTCCATCAGGCTTGTTGATAAGCTATAGTATAATATGTCTCTACCTTTATTGTGCCTGGTAATCACTGTGTACAGAACTTCTCTGCAGCTGTGTACATTGCGGTGTTTTCCAGACTAGGATGTTTGTTGTTGTTGTTCAGTCGTTCAGTCGTGTCTGACTCTTCGTGACCCCAGGGACCAGAGCACGCCAGGCCTTCCTGTCCTGCGCTCTCTCCCGGAGCGTGCTCAGGTTCATATTCATTGCATCTGTGATGCTATCTAGCCATCTCATCCTCTGCCGTCCCCTTCTCCCTTTGCCTTCAGTCTTTCCCAGCATCAGGGTCTTTTCCAGGGAGTTTTCTCTTTGTATCAGGTGGCCAAAATATTTGAGCTTCAGCTTCAGTATCTGTCCTTCCAATGAGCAGTGTGGACAATTGTGACCAGTTGATCTGTGTGCCTAGGAGCGGGAGCTCATTCTGCATCAGGGCATTTGGACTGAGTGTAGATTTCGGCCTCAGTGCAGTACGATTCTGCATGTTTTCTCAGAAGCTGCAGAGATTCTTTGTTGTTGTTGTTCAGTCGTTCAGTCGTGTCCGACTCTTCGTGACCCCATGGACCATAGCACGCCAGGCCTTCCTGTCCTGCGCTCTCTCCCCGAGCGTGCTCAAGTCCATATTCATTGCATCCGTGATGCTATCCAGCCATCTCATCCTCTGCCGTCCCCTTCTCCTGTTGCCTTCAGTCTTTCCCAGCATCAGGGTCTTTTCCAGTGACTTTTCTCTTCGCATTAGGTGGCCAAAATATTGGAGCTAGATGTTTTCAATTAAAAACTTGGGGCGAGAGACCAAGGCGCATAATCCCGTATTGGAGCTCGCACATTTCTGGTGAGCTATTAAAACTAATGTGTCAGACTGGAGACAATTGTAAGTATAATTGCAAAGATTCCATTAATGGAGAAATCTTTGCCTTTTAAAGTGGTAGTCTTGAGGGTGGTTACTCAGGTGAGACATTTGAGTAGAATCATTGGTTTTACAAGACCCCAATGCAATATAGGTGAGAGATTTTGTAGTATAATTTAATCACTGTGCCTGAAGCTTTTCTCAACAAGTATATATTTATGTCCTGCCTAGAAAAATAAGCAAGAAGCACTCTATATAGAGCCTGCTGATTAATGTGGAAGCCCCTAACGCTGTACAAATACCACTCTGATCAGTGCCTGGATGAGAAGCCAGTGGAAGCCCCATGGAAGCCACCTTGACCATTCTCAGATAATAGCAGTATATAAATATAACTTTCATTTTAAATATCTACCACTTCTACTATCTGCAGACGGCAGTTGGGTGAGATTTTGATCAGCTGTGCTAAAGAACTTTCTCTGAGTGTGAGTCACATTGTGAGGAGGAGAGCCCACAAGTGAAGTTTTTTTGTCTTCAAAGAAGGACTTGCTAAATTCACTTCTCTCTCCAGCTGGTGCCTGAAGTGGAACGCTATGAGTGGGTAATAATCAAGCACCCAGAACTAGCTGTGACTGGATCAGAACAAGGGAACAATTCTTCCCAGATTTCTGACCCTCCATCCGCAACCACCCTCCACTCTGATCCTTCAGACCGCCTTTCCCCTTTCCTTTCTGCCCGGCACTTCAACCTGCCTTCCAAAGCGGCATCCATGTTTATGGCTGGTGGCATCGAGTGTTTCATCATCGGTAAGTCTGTGTTCTGCTCTGCCTGTCACAGCAACTCTTTGTAGTTCTAGAAAGAAATGATTGTGTAAATATAGTTGTTGTAGATGCATATGTGCTATGTGTTTTACACTTCTGTTTGTAAAGAGACTTAAGTCATCTTGGCATTAGGGTCAAAATTAAGGATGTACTGGCAAAATGCTTCCATCTGGTATCATACAGAGGTTAGGCCTGCAGTGCTATCAGTTTGCTGATATAGCCTAGCACATAAAACCTTGTTCTTGGGGGGGGGGGGGGGGAGGAGGAGATATTTAATACTTAGAATCTCCTGAAGGTCTCTTACATCATGCCAGAATATGCTTGATTGCACCTGCGGTATAATTCCTCCTGAGCCCACGCTTAGACTATTGCCATGCACTCTACATGGGGCTACCATTGAAGAGTGTCCAAAAGCTACAATTGGTGGAAAGTGCAGCAGCTAAGCAGTGCACAGTATTGGGAATGTATCATACCTGCCTTGAAAGACCTGCACTAGTTGCCAGTTGCTTTTGGAGCTCCATTAAGGTGTTGGTTTCATCCTTTAAAGCCCTAACGGGCTTAGGACCTGGCTATCTAAAGAACCACCTGTCTCGTTATTAACCTGACAAGGGATTAAGATCCTCAGGGGAGGCCCTTTTGAGGGCACCATTGCCCACAGAGACCCGTTTGTCAGGCATGTGTAAAAGACTTTCTCCTATGCCACTCCTAAACAGTGGAACACTCTCCCTCAAAAACTACAATTGGCCCCCATGTTCTTGGCTTTTAGGAAGGCTGTGAAGACCATCTCTTTAATTTAGCCTTTAAAATGACGTAGTTTTAATGTGATGTTTACTGTTTTTTAATGTTCTTATTTTTATTGTTTTAAATTGCTGTGCATGGGCTTGATGGCATTATAGCAAATAATGCAGTATATAAATGTTAATAATGAATAAACAATAATAAATGATGTTTTATAGTTTGTGGTATGATACAGTTGTGTAATGTGAGAATGTTCAGAAGGCCACACACCACTGAAGACACCTAGATTCCCCAACAGAGAGCCACATTAGATCTGACACTTTCCAAAGAGTGGTTGTAAGCTGGTTAGGACATTCCCTGCTGATTTCCACAAGGGCGTGCAGAGCCTTCACATGCGACAAGATCACAAAGCCTCTGATTCAATTTGCACTGATCAAAGTGAGGGTTACTGGTTCCATATTCAAGACCTTGGCTGAATATTGTATAGTAGTCCCTATATGTATCCATTCTGCATCACACCCTGATCAATTGGTGCAAATTGGTGTGTCTTGACCACAAACTTTTCTGAAAGCTACAGTATCCGTAATTGAATGTACTGTACGCTTGGTGAAGTCTGACAGATCCATGAACTCATAATCCTACAGCGGTTCAGTAAGGGAAGTGGAAGCTGCTGTAGACAGTGACTTTTCATATATGTATGCAGACACAAGTGGCCAACCTGTGTCTACAAAAGTAATACAACCAAACATGAGACTGGAACCTCTGCTTCGCATATTGATCCAGAGCACTGGTGTAACTCTGGTCTTTCCTTTGCAGGAGGAGGTGACGGCCAAGCTCTCTACATTGATGCAGACCTAAACCATGGAAGAACTGGTCACTGCAACACTTTCAACAACCAGCCGCTGTGCTCTGAAAGTTTCCAGATAGCTATCATGGAGGTTTGGGGTTTCAAGGACACTATGAGCAGTTGAGAAGGCTGCCTCTTTAAAAAAAAAAAAAAAAAAGCAGCAACAACTGGCCCATGGAGTACCTTAAGATTCTGAGCCCAACTCCAGCTGCAAGAATCAAGCCAACTTTTGAACCCACAAAATCAACAGGCTCCTTGGAGCTCACTTAGACGCAGGGTCTAGTTGTTTTGCTGCTATATTCTTCATACGCAATTTCTGTTGGGCTAAGCAATTCATCCTCAGACACTTTCTCTTACCTCTGTAGACCTTGATGCATATCCTAATATTTTTGATAGCAAAGGGATGGCCTCACTTCAGTACCCAAGTTGATACATAGCTGTATCAGAGCTGCCACAGGGTTAAGGCTTTGGAAGGCCAGATGCATTTCTGATCCTGACAAATGTATGTTGGCAGCTGGCTTTAACCAGCAGTATCAGTTTTCCTATTTTGCAGAAGCTTCAAATTCATGCAAATGTGAGCTTGGATCCAAAGTGACCTGTGTGCAATCAGAACTTGATTATGTTGCCGATTTCTTTCCCTTCTCCCTCCCCAACTGCAGTCCCACTCAGTGCATGCCACACCATTCTAGAGGCTCCCCCAAACCTCAGTGGGATGTAGTAGGAAACAGGGAGCGGGAAAGCCTTACTGCACTTGTGAGAGCACTGCATATGGATCTTCTGATCCGAGCCATTGTTTTCTAGAACCTGTTCCTTAAAGAAAACTGTTTAAAAAACGTGTGTGTGTGTGTGTGTGTGTGTGTGTGTATGTATACGTACACATCTTGCAGCTGGCTGTTGTCCTGATGGCCAATCTTCATTTGACATTCCGATGTGTGTAAAGTGAGGCTGAGTAGTTTGGGAGTGCATATTTCCTGTTGCCCTGTTGAAGGCATTCAGTGCAGCACACTGCCAGCCTGCTTTTCTGTTTACATTCCTGATACTGCATATCATCAATATCATGATTTTAGGGGAATAGATTCAGGCAGCTAAAGGCCCACACCATATATACAGTGCACTTAACTATTTCTCCCTTGGCACCTGAGCTACTGTGCATGAAGATACTGGAGAAGCTTGAGAAGCAGTATTAGCCAGCTGATCTGAAATTTCAGCACAGTCTTCAAACTAAAGCCCTTGTAACTGGTTAGAAAAACGGCTGATGCATTTATCAATCCCTCCATTAACTGATGGGCTGCTGCTTCTAGAGACTCTAGGGGGTGCTATATTCTCACTGAAGACCTTAGCAGCCTCTGCCTATCTCTTTATAAGGGACATCTCTTCATTGCAGGTTGTTTACCAGGTAAGCAAAGTCATCCTCTAGGCTAATGTAGAAGAACTGCCTTCTGTAGATGCATCTTGTTCTCGGTTGTCCACTCCCTCTGGATGACCGAGAGAGCTGCCCACTCCTAGCTTAGAAAATGAAGGAGTGTTAGTGGGATGATATGGGCAAGGAGAAGAAGCCATTGCATGGTACTTCACTGTTGATACTAACTGCTTGTGATAGTGGTGAGCTTTAACTGCAATAGTATTGCTGGTGACATTTCTGGCTATCTTTTATCCTGTCATATCTGCATTGGAGTAGAACATCTCCAAAATATCCTGTTAAGGTAAACTGTTTAGGAAGTGGAAATTGCAGCAAATCAAGCTGAGCATATTTTGGCTTTGCCTCAAATTACTATACTCATCCAGAAGATGGTGTAAGTTCACTAGCTGATGTTGCATTGTGAAAACTAAAGTGGTGGTTAAAAAAATCATTCACACTTTTTTGGAGCAGAGCTGTGAAGGTGGGGATGGGATGCAACTGGTGGTCTTTATAAGACTCCTGCTGAAAGACCTGAGGCCGCTGCAGCAGTTCTGATAGAAAGTCTTGGTCTCCTTGTGATGTTTCCAGGTCTGTGTTGTAAATCATTTTTTTATCTTAAAAAGCGTCTGATACTTTGTCTTGAAATCCAGACCATGTTTATGATACCATTAAGCATGCCGATAGTTCCACCTGGTTTGTATCTTAAATGCTGAGATTTTGATGACTGAGAGAGCCATTCTAGAAGACCATCTACATGGTTTCTTAAGAAATAGACACTTCTTTGTAATACACGTTAGACAACAATGCTTTCAGAACTGAGGAAGGCAGAAGAATCCTGGGGATATCAAGAAATAACATGAATGTTACTAGAAATAGCTTCCAAGCTATTTTGTGGGGGTGGATGCAAATTTTAACCTGCTGAGGTGGGCTGAATGCTAGAATTCTCTTGAGGGCATTCATTAATTCACTGAGAACCATCTGCTGCTGACTGACACTTAATTTTCCTGCTGAGAAGGCATTTGAAGAATCTCACCTTCTCCGTATGAGAATGGGAATAGACAAGAGAGCTAGTGTTATCCTTAATGAGTTAAACATCTTGCATCAGGAATGTGTTCAATTTTAGCAGAATTTTAATATGCATTTTTAATTGGTTAATCCCACAATTGATGTGTGAGGAAAATAAAAGCTTAGCACCTCTGAATTCATTTTTTTCTTCCATGCTGAAACAGGTTCTTCTTCCTGCCTTGTGAAATAAGTGTCCTAGTTTTCTACTGAAATCTGACTTTTTTTTTTTTTTTACTTTAACAGTCACCATGGTAATGTTGTGTGATATCATAAGCAGGCAAGGCCTTTCCTCTCACTTATAGCAAGGGCAGAGAAACTCGGGTGTTTCAGATCCATGTCTAGGAGCTGAGGAAGGTAAACCTGAAGCTAAATCCCAGCTCTCTTTCCGTTGATTGCTGTGTCTCATTTTTTTGAGATGAACATTGTACCTGACTGTATTCAGTACATGTGAATGTACCAGTTTTACTTCCAATGATGTATTGTTTTCCTGTGGAGGCAATTGTAGTTCTCTTGAACTGTGGCTTTTTCCCATATCATCATATCGCTCATGTCTCCCCTTCCTTCCCCAATTGATGTCAGTGATGGCAGCTGTTCGTGTAAGTGTATGAATCTGTGACCACACAAAATCAATTTGGTTTTATCAGAAAAATAAACTCTGGATGTGACTTAACTCTTCAGTGCAGCCACATGATTATTGGTACTGACTTCTGAGCTCTTATGTTAAGTAGGCTTGTCCCTGGTGCCAGTAGTTGGATGGATTGGTAAAATGCTGGGAGCCCAAGATTTGGGTGGAACCTCCTGGTACCCCAACGGCTTGTGTGGTTCTTATTGCAACCCAAAAGTATTTGAACACCAGGAACCAGACATAAGTCATAAGTAAGCTTTCAGTGATCTACCAGATCTAAAATGGCACTATTGGGCCTTGGGGGTGGGGGGGTGGGGGGCAGCAACATATTTAACAAAGTAGGCAGAGATTAACATGAATAGGCTGCCAGCATCAAAATGAGAAGAAAACAATGCATATCTACCTTCATATTCTTGTTTGTATTGTAATTCACAAGAAGGCTTGCTTTGTTTTGGTTCTGCCACAAATCACCATTGCAGAGTCCCACATTATGTGGAAGCTGGAGCCCTCCGAATCGTAAAACAGCCTTCCCTGACCTGGTGCCCTCCAGATGTTTTGGGTGAGAACTCGCAGCAATCCTGACCATTGGCCATGCTGGCTGTGGTTGATGAAAGTGGAAGTCCAAAACATCTGGAGGGCACCAGGTTGGGGTCTTGAACTGTCAGCAACATCACTCCTTGATTATTCGTGTTAGTCCACCTGAAGCTGGAAACCATGCCACTTAATTTTTTAAAAAATGCCATCGATGGTGTAGGAAGCAAAATGCCTTAACAGGAAGCCAGTCTTTCAGACTTCCCATTGATTGGTCAGAGCGTACATCTGCCTAATTAAATGAATCAGGGATAGGTTTTTGAGGTTTACTTCCATGCCAAGTTACTAACTAAAATGCAGAAACTTGAGAAATGAGAGAACCTAAATCAGGGTTTATTATGACCTCTCAACAGTATATGTCCCATCTAAATCGGATTATTCTAATGTTTTTCATCTAGGAAGTTTGTCTGCTGGGCAAACACACACATGCTTGGATCACCTCTGCCATCTTTTATGGCAAAGATGGGGAATGTGTGGTCCTCCAGATGTTGTTGGACTGCAACGGCAATCATCCCTCACCATTGGCTATGCTGGCTACAGCTGGGGGTAATTGCAGTCCATCAACATCTGCACAAAGGCCAAGAAACTACCAAGTGGTCGGGGGAAAGGGGTGGTGCCATCTGGGGAAGCTGGGCAGGCTGGATTTGGCCCATGGGCTGGAGGTTCTGCACCCCTGCCACAGAAGCATATTGGTGGGTTAGCATCTTGGGCATGGAGGGGTATCAGTCTCAGTTAAATAGGAAAATCCCTGCTCCAGCTCTGCCCCCTCCTACATTTTGCCATGGGGCTGAAATACACTCTCTGGCAACTGGATGTGTGAACATGTGATGCTCAACTGCAGAACTAATGATTTTATTGTTGGTGCCTGATCACTTTCAACAGAATGTAATGCATGTTAAAAGTGGAATTAAGTGTTTTAATTTTAACCCGTCAGTAAGCGTCCTTTTTTTAATAGGTGGGAAGCCAAAATGGTTGAATGCCAATCTCAAAATGCAGATGTTGAATGTCAGGATCAAAACCTGACTAATCTCTCAGTTTTGCAATTTAAAAATATTTTGCCAAATTTAATTTGAGCCCTCTAATTCAGCCCTATTTGGGATGTCACATCCATGTTTCCTTCAGGCAAATAAGACAATGAGTCATTTGTTTCTAACAGCCTATTGAGAACCCTGTCGCTTTGGCAGACTGGAAAAAGTAGCAGCCTTTGCTGTCTACTGTACTGGGCTGCTAGGAAAGTGTATAACTCTCATGACCCTTTGATAGTGGTACACTTCTCCCTCTGAGCTGGAATGCTTCACGTGCCCCTGCTCAGCTACCATAACATAGTCAGAATTTTGCCACCTAATGAAAATATAACGTGTTTAGACTTATAAATAAGTATTATTCTGTGACTACAATGTTTACATTACCCGACTCTGGCCTCTAGAGGTTCCTGTTCAGCTGACTTCAAAAGCAGTACCCTCTAGGGATGTCAGAGAATTCCACCACGGATCTCGGTGAGGCTGAATGCCAGTGCATTCGGGCCCCCGAAATCCATGGTGGAACGAAGCCCCCACCCCACCCCACCCCAGGAAAGGCGCGCAAAACGGGACACCTACCTGTTGCCGTTCACGCTGACTTGCGAATGGCAGCCGTGGCCTTCATTCGCTTCATCGCTATAGCCGTGATAGGCTACGTAAATACTTACATAGCCTATCATGGCTAATGCAGGGACGCCATTTGCGTCCCTGCGGAAGCCGTGATAGGCTGCGTTAGTATTTACGTAGCCTATTACGGCAAAAAAAAGGGAACGCAAATGGCGGCAGCTACAGCAGCCACCATTTACATTCCCTTTTTTTTTCCGTGATAGCCTACATAAATATTTACGTAGGCTATTACGGCAAAAGAGGGGCGCAAATGGCGTAGTGGCCACCATTTGCGTTCCCTTTTTTTCACCGTAATAGGCTACGTAAATATTTACGTAGCCTATCACGGCAAAAGAAAAGGGAATGCAAATGGCGGCCGCCATAGCCACCGCCATTTGCGTTCGCTGTTTTTTTTTGTGGGGTTTTTTTGCCATGATAGGCTACGTAAATATTTACATAGCCTATCACCGCAAAATGCAGGGACGCAAATGGCGGCAGCTACGGCAGCTGCCATTTGCGTCCCTGCAGGCTGCCCAGCGGCCGGATGTCCGGCTGCAGGTGGCCCCGGCCGGAGAGAATTTGGGGGTGAGGGACGGAGCGCCTCCCCGCCACCGCGAATGTCACCCTTCGAAAAGGTAAGTGACTTTGTACATCCCTAGTACCCACCCACAACTAAGCAAGAAAGAAGGAAAAAAAGAAAATCCCCTTTGCCAAATGTCTCGTGCTGGGTTAGAAACTTCATGGGTGGAAAAAACACTCAATTAAGAGAAGTTGTTCCTCCGAGGCTGTGGTTTGCACTGGGAGGAAATATAATGGGGGAATTTGATGCAGGCAGAAGGTTTTGAGGAGCAGTTCTTGTGAGGACCACAGCAGGAGATGAAAGGGTTAAACTCTGCCTACTGATCCCCACACATGTTGCTCCCCTGCGGCTGGCTGGTGGCGCAATTGCTTCAGCCACATTATGAAGCAATGTCAAGATATCAAGGCTCGTGCTGTGCACATTAAGATATCCTGCTGTCAAATATCCGGTGGGGAGGGAGGAGCCTTTCTTCACTGTGAGCAAAGTGGGGCTCTCCTTTGTGCAGCTTGGCCGTTCTCTGGTCGGCTCTGCTGGGCATTTCCAATGTTAGCTTTTATGCTAATGCTCCAGCATGGGTCTCTGCAGAGGCAACTGTTGGGCATCTCATCTTGGAAACTCCTCACCTGACCAGCAATTCAGAGAGGCCTAGAGGTTCCCCCTGCTGCAAGCACTGCTGTTTCCATCCGCTGGAGAGGCTGTGCGCCTGGTTGCAAGTGTCAGTAAACGGAGGCGCTCAGTCCCATCTTGTGCTGGCTGTCTGCATCTCTGTGCCCATGAGCAGGATCACAGAAGAAACGATGTGGCTGCTGGGAAACCAAGCACATAACATGGTACAGGAATGTAACTGGAGTGTGGAGAGACAAGTTACTTAGGGTGCTTCCAGATGAGGCTTTTATGGAACCATCACCCTGCCTCATTCACAGAATTTGGGGGGGGGGGGTAGAATGCATTGTCTTCTTCCTCCCATAACCCTCCCATGTCTTCCCACCACTTCTTTTGCCTTTCTTTCTTACAGCGGAAAATCCATTCAGTAAAAGAAGATAGAATCGCTGCCTTCTGCCTGTTAGCGCTCAGATCCCTCCCTCTGGAAGCGCCATCAATGGCCTAAGAAAGCCTTCCCCAACCTGGTGCCTTCCAGATACTTTGGATTACAACTCCCAGCATTCCTGACCATTGGCCATGCTGGCTGGGGCTGATGGGAATTGAAGTCCAAAATATACATTGCACTGCCCCTGGGAATTAAAGCCTGAGGAAGAGCTTGCTTGCTTGGACTGGCTCCCCACTGAACAACTTTTGGTACAATAAAACCAGGGATTAATAGTAGAGAGAGAGCGCAATATTTAACTATTAAAAGTGTGGCAGAATGAGTAGCATCCAGTGTTAGTGCTATGCAGAGTAGACCCACTGAAATGAATGAGACTTGCGGTAGTCATGATTTCAGTGGGTCTACTCTGCGTATCACTAACATTGGATGTTACCCAGTGCTTTCACTAGCCATCTGAAGAATCAAGAGGAGGCTAGCTTAACCTCCCTGGGGAGGGAGTTCTACAACCGGGGTGCTGTTACTGAAAAGGCCCTGCCTTGAGTACCTACCAACCTCACCTCGCTAGGAGGTGGGACACATAACAGGGTCTCATATTATGAGCCAATTTCAGGCAGTATTTCAGATGGCCCCAAGCCATTTAGGGCTTTATAGGCAAGAACCAGCACCTTGAATTGGGCTCAGAAACTAACTGGAAGCCAGGGCAGCTGTTCCAAGACTGATGTTATATGCTGTGTAAAGCACAGTGGCCACTGCGTTTTATACTGGCTGAAGTTTCCAGACTCTCTTCAAGGGCAGCGCCACATAGCATGGGTCACAGTAACCGAAATGTGGAATGATTACAGCATGGATCGCTGTGGCCAGATCCACCTTCCCCAGGAAGGAAAGCAACTGGTGCACCAGTTGAAGCTAGCCAAAAGCCCTCCGCCCTGGCTGCCATCACCATCTGACCATCCAGGAGCAGCATCAGATCCAAGAGTACCTGCACGCCTGATCCTCTAGAGCAGCGGTCTCCAACCATTTTGGCACCAGGGACCAGTTCCATGAAAGACAATTTTTCCACGGACCAGGGGGGATGGCTTCAGGATGATTCAAGCGCATTACATGTATTACTTTGCAGTAATAGGCTACGTAAAGATTTTACGTAGCTTATTGAGGAACAGGGACACCATTTGCATCCCAGCGGCCGGAAGTCCACCAGTGGCCGGAGCCAGCCAGCAGCTCCACAGACTCACCGTGGAGTGGAGCTGGCCGGGGCCTGCGAGGATTCCGGGGGGGAGGGACGGATTGCCCCCCTGCGGACCCAAGGTAAGGGGGTTTCGCACACCCCTACGCTCACCTCCTGCTGTATGGCCTGGTTCCTAACAGCCCACGGACCGGTACCAGTCCATGGCCCGGGGACTGGGGACCCCTGCTCTAGAGGGAGCGCTACCCCATCCAGAGCAGGTTGTACTCTCAAGCCAAGGTTTAGTGTGCTGATCAACAGGCTGATGGCTTGCAATCACTTTATCTGCTTCGTTGGGTCCTTCAAGCATTTCACTTGCTGCTTTCACCCTGCCTTGCTGTATGGCTACTCAACGGCAATCCGCTTTGCAAGAGCTGTGCCTCTAACCATCTCATCTGGCTTCACCTTGGTCCTCTTCACATGAGGTTTTTATCGTGCACTCGAGGTCAGTCACTCATGGAAGTTTGTGGGTCCATTTCATGACATAGCCAACCTCTGGTGCCTTCCCCGTGGTTTTAAAGCTTTATTCCACCATTTTTTAAACTGCTGAAAATGCAGTAATAAATATAAATCACCATCAAAGAGGTGGTGTATTTCCGGAATCACACAATATCGCAGTGCCATCTACTGGTGTAATGGCACCAGGAGTGTAACCAAGTCACCTGTAGTTTTAGAGGGGCCTAGAGATCCATAATGCCTGGCTTAGATTCATTATAATTGCAATTTCCTTGCTAGTGGGCCTCTGAGCATGCGAGATGAGTCAAAGGTTGATAGCACAGCCTCAGCACAATCCATGCTAACAAAGGCTAGTATCTTATCAGGGCCTAGGATGTGCTGAGAAGTGAGGCTATGTTTATGCCGAGTTACAGGTGGCCGTGCTGAGAAAGTTCTGATTGTTTTCCATCTGAACAAGCAATGTTAGTCCATGCTGGGAAAGTTGCAGATAAACGCTAATTAACGCTTGCTGCTGTCATGCTGCCTCACCGCTGACATGTATGGTATAAAACCCATTTTACCCCATGGCTCTGGGTTCAGAGAAGCTGTCTGATCCAACCATTGGGTACACCTGTGTGCTGATTGTACTCAATAAGGTACTCCTTGTGAGTAAACCTGGATCTGATTTATCACTATCTTGGCACCTCTAAATTAAGAAGCCTACTGCAGGGGCAATACAACTGGCTGTATAAATGAAACATATGGAACTTGCTGAGAAAGGAAGACCCTGATTCAAAGCACGTGTCGGCTTGTGTAAAGGAGCCAATCTTAGACCCGCAAAGAATCCAGAAGCAAATGCCCCGGTAAGGATGTAGGTTTTTAGCCTTGTGTGGTGAAGCCCTCTGTCTCTGGACCTCAGGAAGGCGTATTCAGACTACAGCTGCAGCCAGAGCTGGTTCACAAAGCACGATGCTCCTTCCTCTGATGCAAGTGTTGCCCAAGAAAACCATCAAAAGTAATGGTCAAGTCAGCCCTTTCACTTGCAAGATCCATTCCTGCAAAGGCCAGAGCAGAATGCTTTTCCCCTGTGTGAACTAGACTTCTCTGAATGTTACTGACTGACCGTTTCTCATCCCTTGTTTAAAAAATGCACTTACATTTCCCAACCGGGACAGAGGCTGTGGGGGAGCCACCGAAACGCAGATAAAATGTAGCAATTTCTGCTTCCTTCTAATAGTGCACACCAGGGTACTAGAATTGTTGTCTCATAACAAGTTCTTTTGTTCAAGTGTGTTGGTAACAAATATCAGTTGCTGTTCGTCTGTTTTTGCCAGATTTTCCAAAAGCCAGTTTGTATACAAAAGCAGAGGTACCTGAGAAAAAGAAAGGGAAAAGCCTAGAGATGTAGTAGGCAAAAACCAACAGCTACATACATTCTGAACAAAATCTTCCAGCATCCTTAGTGTGGACACATTCAACTTGGCCAGCTATGCATCCACTCATCATGTGAGCCATGTGTCCTCTTTTACAGAGGGCTGTCCTCTATTAGAAAGCATCCACTCTTGGACTGTCCTGTCCAATTCTGGTTTAAAGATAACAACTCCAGTTGATTTGCAGGCAATGCGATGGACATGATACAGCACTACAAAACAAAACAAACAACCCCCAGTAGTGCATCCAGTTTATAGATTTAAAAATTCAGTCAATCATTTAATAATAATAGTGGGCCATACGCCGTTCACAGATACAAAGCAACTAGAACAAATTAGGGCACAGCATGAAATCAAAATCTAAAATGGTTAAAACTAAAATAGATTAACAATACATTACTTAAAATTCATTTAGATTCATTTAGATTAGACTGTTTTAAATAGATTTAAACATTTCTAGAAATGTCTAAAAGAGAGAGAGAAAGAGAGAGAGAGGCTGGTGTGAAGCAGCAAAACATATAAGAAATTACAAATAAGAGTATGCTGTAAGCTTATAAGTGGTATTGTGACTGAAGCTGGTGTTTTCTACCAAAACGTTTCACATTTTAAAGTGTGTGTGTGTGTGTGTGTATTTAGACATTTTTAAATCTATACATTTTTAAAAATGTAAATCTATACATTTATAAACTGGATGTGCTACTGGATTTATAAACTGGATGTGCTACTGGATTTATAAACTGGATGTGCTACTGGATTTATAAACTGGATGTGCTGCTAGTTGTCATTTGTGTTTGTTTTTTGGAGTAAAGATAAAAATGCATCAGAACTGTTGCCCATCAACAGTCAGCACTTGAACAGCAGACTGAACAGGCAGGCAAACAAGTTACCTGGTCGCAATCTTCCACACTATGATAAGGTGCACTGCACTTCTGTTTTAGTTATAATTGCTTCTACATTGAAATCTATACATATAAATTAGCATATGCAAATTTTATACAAATCAGTGTCCTCTTTTTCAGTGATGCATTTCCTCTTTTTAGGTGATTTGTAGGTGGCCATTCTGTCAGAACAACTAATGGCACGGATGTGATTTTGATTTTTGGTAGCTGCAAGAGAGATGTGAGGGAAAACATTTAGTACAAGCAAGCCTATCCCTAAGCAGTTCCCTTTCTTGCAGTCCTTGTTCTGTATTCTGGCCCTCAAAGGGGGATTGTGTAATCTGCTTTCCCATTCCTGGCCATAATGTTAGCTTTCTTTTTAAGGAGGCACAGATTGGGAGCCTGTGAGGAATTGGGGTGGGGGAAGCAATTAGGAAATTTCTCTCTCTCCCTCTCCATAGCAGCTTTCCCCAACCTGGAACCCTCCAGATGTGTTGGACAATAACTCCTGAAATCTGGATTGTGTGAGTTGTCCAACACATCTGGAGGGTGCCTGTTTGGGGTTATGTGAGTAGGAAGCTACTCATCTAGGCCTGAATCTAAGCAGTACAGTTTGGGCCAGGGGGTATTTTTACTTCATCACAGTTTGCAGCAGTAGAGTTTTTGAGGGGGTGGAATCAGGTCATGCATCCCTAACCCTAATTTCACCTGTTTTTCCAGGATACTTTAAGCCAGGCTTCCTCAACCTGGTGCCTTTGAGATACATTGGCCTGTAACTCCCATAATTCCCAGCTGATGGTTCTTTATCTTTAAACCAGACTTGGCAGAAAGGCAGGATACAAACCAAAAAAAATAAATGGGGGGGGGGATTAATAGAGAAATGTCAAAAAAAAAAAAACATTGTTTATCACAAACCTAATCAGATTAGAAGATACTTTTTAAGACATGGTCTCCAGCACACTGAACCGCATTTTTTATAATAAAATTGTATTGAACCCATCAGGCTGCAAGGGCAAATATATTTTATTATTATTATTAATTTGTGGTATTAATATACCACTGAATATAACACTTCTCAGCAGTTCACAATATTAAAATGCAGTATTTAAAACACAGCATTAAAAATACTACCAACTACAGTAAAGAATCAAGGAGCAGTAAAATGGAATGGTGTAATTAATTTACAGCCCAGGGAAAGACTGGGTGAACGAGTGTGTTTTCAGCAAACATTTAAAAGATGTCACATTTTCTGCCTCCTGAACTACATGAGGGAGGGTTTTCCAGGGGGTGGGTGCCACTACAGAGAAGGTCCACCAACTGGGTACTTCATGGAGACATTCCGTTCGTATTGGAATTCCCAACAAGGCCTCCTCATGTAAAGTCCTTTTGTGCGATATATTTATCCATATCACCCGATAAGAAATCTCTGTACTGTTCAAAAAAAGGAACAGTTGTCATGATCGATATGCGAGAGACTGCACTTAGGGGTGAAACTCTGATATGATTTGTGGTATGAAATGGGCAGAGAGGTGGAGAATCTTGGATTATCTTATTACTCGATAGTGACAGAACAGCGGAGGTCCTTATTACCATCCCACCCACCCAGTAAATAAGCCCTTCATCACTACAGCTGCCTGGTGAACTCAGGCCATGCTTCCCTTCCCAGAAATAAGAGAGCGAGTGACTCAGCTCATGTCTGTTCTTTCACACAATAGGAAGCCGGCAGGGAGGGGGGAGGAAAAGCTGACTCCATGATTTCTGCCGGCAGCCCACACAGAGCATCACCGTGTTCGTCCACCGTCGGTGCTCATCGTCTCAGGGCAGCATCAACAAATCTGAACCAAGCAACTGGAAACAAAGCCCTATGAAGAGAGGCTGAAAGAACTAGGCATGTTTAGCCTTGAGAAGAGAAAACTGAGGGGAGATAGGATAGCGCTCTTCAAGTACCTGAAAGGTTGTCACAGAGAGGAAGGCCAGGATCTCTTCTCGATCATCCCAACTGTTAGAGCAATACGACAGTGGAACCAATTACCTAGGGAGGTGGCGGGCTCTCCCACACTGGAGGCATTCAAGACGAGGCTGGACAGCCATCTGTCAGGGATGCTCTGACTTGGATTCCTGCATTGAGCAGGGGGTTGGGCTCGATGGTCTTATAGGCCCCTTCCAACCCTACTATTCTGTGATTCTATGTTGCTCCAGGCTGGCTTGCTCTGCTGCCCAGTGGGAGGAGCTGGCTGGGGGCAGCACATCCCTGCTGCTTCCCACAGTCAGATACAGTGTGATACACATCTGCGTCAGCCTCTTGGTTGTTCTGTTTCCCTAATACCCTTGCTAGCAAAGAGCTATTTCTGTCTTCTCACCTGTTAACCCCACGCATGCCGCATTCAACACGTCGGGCATTTGAGGCTTCTAAATAGGAAGCTAGGAGACATTCTAAGAGCAATTTAAGAGTTCTTCCTTCCTTCCTTTCTTTCTACACTTGCAATCTTTTATTGACCCTCATTTACATTATTCATTTACCATCACTGGGCTTTATTATTCCACTTTAGCCAGTCTGGTTTGCATCTATTGGATGGCAGAATGATTGTTGCTCGCACTGTAGCACTTAAAAAAATTCTTCATTAATTTCTGGGGAATGGAGCACTCTCAAGTCAGGATGTCTCCGGGCAGGACGGACGGTGAAATAGAGGGTACCCCTAAAATGGTAGCTGTGTGCAGGGATGTATGAGAAATTTGTTTCAGTTTGTTTTTGATCAAGATTGACCCAGTTCACACCTTCTGGACCAAACTGGGACTTGGACACAATCTGTGGTTGAAGTTCGGACATTTCCGAGCTTGCAATGTGATTCGTGGACCTCCAAAAATGTGTTCGACAGCATGCGTACATTTGAAAAAGGCACATGAAAAAATAATACTTTTGAAAAAATGTTCACAAATATGCTTTAATCCATGAGAGAAGAATGCATACATTACAAAGATGTGCATGCAGTTGATGTGTACGCTTGGAAAAATATGCACGGATTTTTGTGGGGAAAGAAAAAACACAGCTTGCAATCTGATATGGACTCAAATCGGAATGAACTTAGAGATGGAATTCGGAGAACTTCAGCATGCTTGGGTTTTGCTGATTCACACACCCCTAGTTGTGGGTAGGGGACAGGGTGGGATGATGGGGAATCATAGAATAGTAGGGTTGGAAGGGGCCTACAAGGCCATCAAGTCCAACCCCCTGCTCAATGCAGGAATCCAAGTCAGAGCATCCCTGACAGATGGCTGTCCAGCCTCGTCTTGAACGCCTCCAGTGTGGGAGAGCCCACCACCTCCCTAGGTATTTGGTTCCATTGTCGTATTGCTCTAACAGTCAGGAAGTTTTCCTGACGTTCCGCCGGAATCTGGCTTCCTGTAACTTGACCCCATTATTCCGTGTCCTGCATTCTGGGATGATCGAGAAGAGATCCCGGCCTTCCTCTCTGTGACAACCTTTCAAGTACTTGAAGAGCGCTATCATATCTCCCCTCAGTCTTCTCTTCTCTCCATTGGGATGCCAATGGAGTGGTGGGGAATGACTACAAGCCATATTCCCCTCTCCGATCCCTTCCACATCCTGCAGGTTCCTGGTGCTACTAGAACCTTCTATAGTACTGTTGGTGAATGCCAGGTCAGTTCGTAATAAGACCTCACTCATCCAGAACATGATCATGGATGGGGAAGCCGACATGGTGTGCATTACTTCCATGACAACCATAGGTGTGTCTCAGTTTGTCACCATCTCAGTGCATAGAGCACCCCCTCGATTTGGCTTTTGACTCAGTGGGCTGAAGGGGGTGGTCTGGACCAGGGGGGGCTGGAAACCATCTTGTTCTGGTCTGACCACTTTCTGGTGAAGTTTGATCTCATGGTCCCAGTCCCTCCCTGTGGAGGTGGGACACCACTCCCCGAGACAGATGGAATCCAAAGGATTCCTGAATGTTCTGGGGGATTTTCCACAAACCAGAGCCGGTAATTCTGGCGAAGCCCTTGCCTCACTATGGAACGGTGAGATGCAGTAGCTATCAACACGATTGTCCCTAAGTGCCCTCTTTGGCACTATGGGATTTGGGTGGCCCCTGGTTTCCTGGACAATTAAACAGATTGGAAGACAGCTGGCGCACAAGTGGCATAAGACCAACGGTGGCTGGTGACTCCAGTCCCACGGGTGGTGATTCCATTCTGGGCTTTCATTACCACCAGCCAGAGCCCTAAAGATGCTATCCAAGGTGCTGAGCCTTATCTCTAAAATGGATTCCACACCTTAAATAGCAACTTTAGAGCTTCGGCTGTTTGTAACTAAAATCCAGAAAGAATGGAGTCACCAGCCATCACTGCATAAGACTCATCATGGGGGTGATTGAACACGCATAAGAGCACATGATCACACCTACTGCATTATGGTGAAGGCTTCTTTGCTGCCTCCATTATGTCCTCGAGTAGCCACGCAGTTGCGTTTTTCTGAGTGGTTGGTCTACTGTGGTGAATCCAAGACTGGGCCATCACAGGCTCACTGTGGCAAGTTTGCGAAACGCTTTGAGGAAAAAACCACTCACCTTCATGCTGACTTGAATGCTGCTATTGATACACTGTCTGTTGAGGTGCCCACTGCATTGCAAGATAATGCAGCGGACATCTCAGCAGACACTGTATCAGCAGCAGCATTCAAGTCAGCATGAAGGTGAGCGGTTTTTGTCTTTGAAGCGTTTCGCAAACTCGTCACAGTGAGCCTGTGAGGACTCCGGACTTGGATCCAACACCATGAGACTAGTTTCAGTTTTTGAAGCCTGAGGATATGGGCAAGACAGACACTTGCATCTGTGTGGTCCTCTCTCTTCCCCTGCCCAGCATGGCTTCTTCAAGCTAACCGCAGGGCATTGACCCAGTGGAGCAGGAGAGTGGTGAATGGATCGTTGTGTGATGGAGTGGACCCCACAGCCTTGAAAGAGGTGGGAGTGTGGCCAGTCCTGAAAAGAAGTATAGGATCCAGAGATGTATACTATTGCCTCGTCATAAATACCCCATTTGGGGGCAAGGTGCTCAAGAGAGTGTGGCAGTTTAGCTGAAGGTGGTCTGGGATGTAACTGATTACCTTGACCCCTTCCAGTCTCGGTTCAGGTCTGGTTTGGAGATGGAATCGGCGTTGGTTGCCGTAATGGATGACCTTCTCAAGGAGACAGATAGGGGAAGTGTGACCCTGTTACTTCTCAGTCTCTCAACAGCTTTTGACATTGCCCCATTTTATTGTTTCTTTTTATTTATTTTTGTGGTTATGAGTTGTCACTGTTCATTGTTATATTGTATTGGATATGTATTTTAGCAGGGTTTGGCGGCAGGGGGAGGGTTGTATGTAAACTGCTTAGATATTTTATTACATTAAGGGCGCAGTCCTATGATTTCCACCCTCAACCAGTGCAGAGAGGAGCAGTGGAGAATATTGTTGCTTCTCTGCTCCTCCTGCTCTGCATTTTCACTAGATGGGCTCTTTTGCCCACCTTGGTGAGGGGCGTCAGAGGGGGAGGAAAGGAGGCTTGAGAGGCCTCAGGATAGCTTGTATCCCAGCCTCTCCAGTCCCCGCCCACCAGAACCCCCCCTTTACCCCCTCTCCAAGGTTGAGTTCGGGGGGGAGAGCACTGCATTACTGTTATAATTGACACCACACTGTTTATTGACCCATCTCAGAATCCATGATTCTCTCCATCTTTGGTGTTGTGAGGGTGCTTGGTTTCTTTTCTTCCTTTTCCTTATATAGGCTTAATTTCCAGCTGTCACTCACGGAACATTCCTCCCTCCTATCCCCAGTTGAACAAGACATACACCATGAGCCATTTGGAGATCATGGAATGGGGGATTCTACTTCCTCATTGCAGGCCAACAGTTCCGATACACAAAGTAAGCACCGGAGGGTAAATCCTTAGCCTCAAAACAGAACGGTAAGTTCATCATTTGACCCTTTTGTATCTTGCTGCTTATTCCAAAAACTCCCAGGATCATGAGATTCTGAAAAGAGAACACCACACCCCCTCTGTCCGGTGGTGCAGCTTGGTAGTTTCAGACCCTGGGCTTAGTGGGTCTTGGGGCGGGGGGTGGGGCGGTGTTAGATGCCCATGTGTATTACTTCAGTTGTGAAGCACGCAACTAATATTTCTCTTCTCCCCACCCCTCACCAATCTATGCTTTACATCTGCTTCTACATTCCTGATATATTAGAGCAATAACAACAAAACTGTTTGCCCGACCCTTATAAAAATAATATTTTTTTATTTATTACATTTATATCCCATCTTTTTCCTCCTTAAGGAACCCAAGGCAGTGTACATATTCCTCCTTCCCTCCATTTTATCCTCACAACAACCCTCTGAGGTAGATTGGGCTGAGAGTCTGTGACTGACCCAAAGTCACCCAGTGAGCTTCCATGGCCTGAGTGGAGTCTAGAATCCGGATCTCCTGACTCCCAGTCCAACACTCTCGCCACTGCACCACACTGGGTCTCAATTATTATTATTATTATTATTATTATTATTATTATTATTATTATTATCGAGAGCCAGTGTGGTGTCTGGAGCATTAATCATAATACCCCAAGCATGTGCAGTTTTATATTTTGTTGTTGTTTATTCGGTCAGTCGCTTCTGACTCTTCGTGACTTCATGGACCAGCCTACGCCAGAGCTTCCTGTCAGCCGTCGCCACCCCCAGCTCCCCCAAGGTCGAGTCCATCACCTCCAGAATCTCATCCATCCATCTTGCCCTTGGTCGGCCCCTCTTCCTTTTGCCTTCCACTTTCCCTAGCATCAGCATCTTCTCCAGGATATCTTATCTTCTCATTATGTGGTCAAAGTACTTCAGTTTTGCCTTTAATATCCTTCCCTCAAGTGAGCAGTCTGGCTTTATTTCCTGGAGTATGGACTGGTTTGATCTTCTTGCAGTCCAAGGCACTCTCAGAATTTTCCTCCAGCACCACAGTTCAAAAGCATCGATCTTCCTTCGCTCAGCCTTCCTTATGGTCCAGCTCTTGCAGCCATAGCTTACTACGGGGAATACCATTGCTTGAACTATGCGGACCTTTGTTGTCAGTGTGATGTCTCTGCTCTTCACTATTTTATCAAGATTTGTCATTGCTATCCTCCCAAGAAGTAAATCCAGCGGAGGCAGGCAGCTCCTATTTCAGTGGGGCTGTGAAGCTGCTCTGGGTTTCAGTCAGAACTCTAAAGGAGCTATCCAAAGAGCTGAACCCTATCCCCAAAATGGGTTCGGCACCTTAGATTACTTCATTGGAGTTCTGACTGAAACCTAGAGGGGATGTACAGCCCACTGAAATAGGAGCTGCCGGCCAGCACTGCTTAAATCATAGCACCATCATAACTACAGGAATAAAACTGAGTTTGCTTCTGCTGCCTCGAGGTCCTCACTCCCTGCCACTCCCTGAGGGGTCACTTGGTGGACTTCACCCACAACAGCCTGCCAGGCCTGGCGGCACCACTGCCTCTGTCTCTCTTCCGCACTGCTGCTAAGCTATTCATCAAGCAAGTGTAAGAGGGAGCTCTCTGCCACAGCCACGTCTGCTCCGTTACAGTTGTGGCTGAAGGGTCAAAGTTGAATGTACCCCCTGGAGTTGGGCCTGCATCCCAAGGCAGAGCTCACATTTCCATTGGATGTTGTCTGCTTTTAGCGTGAAGAAGTCCAGTTGTCTTCTGCACTGGCATCTAAGAGGGTTTGAGTTCCTTCCACTGCTCTGCTAAGTGCAATGTCTCCAAAATAAAATCTTAACTTTTTCAAAATAAATTCTGCAAAAATATTAGTAGCTTATTCTGACTGCATAATTCGAGCTTGCGTATTTAATTACTTATACACCATTGCTTGTTTAATTAATTAATTAATTAATTAATGCATTGCAGTAATTATATTTAATGCTAACTCATGGTTTATTTAAACCATGGTTTGTTGCCCTACCCAAGGTTTGTCTGGCAGACACAAACACAAACAAACGGTGGTGTTTTTTTCTCCTCAATCTCTGGGTAGTTTTTTTTCCATTTCACCTGCTCCCTCTCTGTATCCCAAATGCCTTTGTGCGCTGTAGTGCTGGCTTGTAAAGTGGCTGCTGTGGGGCAGGGGGGTTACCACCCTTGCCTGCCCCTTCTCTAGCCTGGCGAAACAACCCACAATTCAGGGTTCAGTTCAGTTCAGTTGAAACAACAACACATAACGACAACCATGGTTTAAACAACCCAGAGTTCATAACCTAACAACAAACCATGGGTTCTCTTTATGGGTTCATGGCTAACATACCATGGTTTGTTAGCACAGCTGGATTTGCACGTCACAACAACCCACAATTCAACAATCCATGGGTTAAATAAACCATGAGTTAGTGTGATGCATGAACCAGGTCTCAGGGTTCTGTGGCCACTGAGTATTGATAGTCCTCGTTGGGCTGGTTTTGGGTTCTCCACCCTTATGTTTTTTTTCCCCTCTAAATTAGGGCAATGGGGGGGGGGATTTCTGCAAACTTTGCAATTCCCCCAAGCCTGCTGATGCCTTGCTCTTATGCATGGGTGGTAGCATTTTAGTTACATAATTATCAGCATTCTGAGAAGAAATTTGCTGTTAGTATATAGGATAGACCAGTGGAACTTCTATATACAGAGGCAATATACCATGCCAAACAGAAGATCATCACCTCCATGACCTTGTGTGTGCCAAGAAACATCTGGCTTGCCACCACTGGAAAGAGAATGCTAAAACTAGATAGTTGTCAAAGCGTATCCCTAACAACTAGTCTGATTGTGCTCAGATCTTTACGTATCTGTTTTTAACAGCTAGATCTGAAGTAAGCCAAAGGGCCCATCAGCTATGACAAAAGGTGTGGTGGGCCAGAAATTGACAGAGACACAGAGACACAAGGTCTCTTATGGCCAACCTACATGTCTGGCTTACCTGTGCAGCACATGATACACTCTCTAACCTATTGTATCTCCTTCAATATTCCATCTCCTGCCCCCCAACTACTTTTATGACTTCCCCACCACCACCCCAGTGGTTGCAGGTTCAGCGCGCTACCAAGTCATGAGCATTCCAAATTAGCAGTGTTATCATTTTTATGGATAGAAGTGGCGTTAAAGCTGTAGAACAGCCTTCTTCAACCTGGTGCCTTCCAGATGTGTTGGACTGCAACTCCCATTCGCCATGGTCATGCTAGATGGGGATGATGGGATTTGCAGTCCAACACATCGGGAGAACACCAGGTTGGGGAAGGATGCTTGTTTTGCAACGTTTCCCGCTTTCTTCCTTTCCCACCACCCACGGCTTCCTTCTCCTCCTCCTCCTTTCCTTCCCTGATCTTTCTTCACACTGATTTTGATTCTGGGGCTCTCTCTCTCTCTGTCTGCTTATTCTCTTGTGGCAGGGCCTGAGCACAGTCACGTGGGCATTGCTTTGATAATCCAAAGCGTCTTCCATCCTTAGCCTGGTGGTGGCTGATCGTTACACCCCTGGTTGCAACAACCTCTGCTTGGAAAACATCTTGACACATACAAATTTAAGACAAAGAAAAAAAATGCAGAAGTGAAAACCACAAGGGGAAGCTACACACTGTGGAAATTATTAATGTTGTAAAGCATGGAAATGGGATGGTGTTAGTTGCTTTAGTTGGGAGGACTCACAGTGACTATCCTCTGGAGCACGTGGAAGCAGAACTACCAAATGACAGAGGAAATCTTTAGGGTATATCTTGACCAGCTGGTCAATCCTTAGTCCAGTTGTTTTTATTGTTTGAGCTACTAGGCATAACAGCATGCCAATCCAGCAAAAAATGGTGGCTACACACACCAGCCAACATGGGTTCTTCCAGACGGAGGGCTCCTAAGCAGAAGGCGTTCCGCAGCTACCCCATCTTTTTCTCCTTAATGGGTTTTCTCCGGTAAGGAAAATGATGGAAGAAGTGGTGGACAAACATGGGAGGACTGTGAGTGGAAGAGGACATCTGGACGCACGCACCCCCAGTAAAATTCTGTGAATGTGGCAGGGCAATGGTGCAATAAAAACCTAGTCTGGAATTACCCTAAATGAGGTCTGCAACCGCTGGGGTAATTACACCAGAGTTAATGCAAGGGTTAACTTTGCTTTTGAGACAGTCTTTAGCAAAGTCACAATCCCACTCATCTCCCGCCCACCCTCCCCAAACTCTTTATTAAAAAGGGTTGGGGGAGGGAAGCAATTATGTTGATAGAATGCAAATATACTCAACCACCAGAGACGCCTTGAAATGTTTCCTTTTTCTTTGGGGGATGCGGTTGTTTCTGGCCTGGCATCACTCTAGCTACTTCACTATTCTATTTCAAAGTTCTCCCCTGCAGCACCAACATGACACAGCCAATGGTAAGCTCTTTTAGGACTGCAATCCTGTGTACACTTACATGAGAGTGAGCCCCGCTGAACGCAAGTGCCATAAACACAGTAGGGTTTTAGGAGACATGAACTGGTTGTGCTTTAAGTCCCATTGATTTCCACAGATTTGCCTTCAATGTTTGTTAGAGAGATGGGGGTGTAAATATTGAAAATAAATCAATAAGAAGCACACGCATAACTCTCTCCCTTTGGGCTTTAAAGTGCTTCACTTTGGCAGGGTCATGCTCCTTTTTCCAGCATATCTGAGTCTTCCATTATCTTTCATTGATCTTGCACCTCTTGCCGCTTTTCCTCTTATCACGGAGGAAACTGAAGTGGAACACGACACACTAATTTGATAGCTCATTATCGGCGATCTATTTAAAAACGGAACAAAGGGCATTTAGTGCAAGAGGGTCATGGCATCATGTAAAGAGCCTGCAAACTTCTGTGAAGGAGCAATCTCAATCGCAGGATAAAAGCTTCCATGTGAAAAAAAAAGCCCCAGTTAGCTTTGCCAAGTTATTGCAGTAGTTTTCTTTTTAGCAACTCCTGGGGGAGGGCCAAGGTTAGGGTCAAATTACTATCAGAGTAAGCAACCCAGCAGAATAATCCAAATAGCCAGTATCACAGGGTGTGATGCGCTGGCTCTGATCTGAAAACCTGATACAACCAGAACCTACCTGTAACAGCTGGGCCTTTGCTTTCCATGTCCACAAAGCAAGAGGAGCCAAAAACAGGGCCAGCTTCCATCCTGACGTACTACTCCATCAAGGGGCAGCCAATGAACTACTTGGAGACTTAATGTTTCCTGCTCACTGAAGGGCCCAGACAGCTTATGGAAGGGAATCAATTAAGTCTCCAAGTACATCATCACAGGCCTGACTTTTTCAGAGCTGGTAGGAAATATCAAGTACATGTACTTCTCTGATCTGAGGGCAAAACTAGAAGCATGAGATCTGATGTCGGATCTCCTGGACTTCCCATAAAACCCCCCACCCCCAGGAGCCTTCTGAATTGGATTGGAGCTATAGTACTGGGTGAGGGGTGTTAACCCTTTCCCCTATACCAGTTTCCTGGTCTAAACAGTCTCCCCGAACCTGCTATTTACCCCACTGGGGAAAATATAAATATTTCAGGGCACAAACCTATGCATGTTAGGGCAGAAAAAAATCCTACAATTCCCAGTGTTCCCCAGCCAGCATGTACATTTATATGTTTTCTGCAGCAGGGCAAATGGTTTCTCAGGAAACAATTAGATTGGAAAAACTGGTGCAGCAGCCTTGTGGGGAGGGGAGTGATTTCTGGTATTATTAAGGGTGGGAGACAGATACAACTCCAACTCATTTTGAAGGAGCCGCAGGAGAGAGGGATTATGCCCCATGTTAAATTAGAGGAAGGGGGGAACGAGTTTGGATTTCTACTCTAGGGCACAAAATAACCTGGTTCGCACATAACAACAAGCCAGAGTATGGCTTGAGTATGAGTTGTTGTTGAATCTTGGGTTGTCATTATGTGCAAACCCTGCATTATGGTTTAACTATGGGTTGTTAACCACAAACAACCCAGAGTTCACAACCCAACAACAAACAATGGGTTCTCTACCTGGGTTGTTTGTGGTTAGCAACCCATACTTAAACCAGGTTTCACACATAACGACAATCCACGATTCAGCACCACCCATACTCAACCCATACTCTGGGTTGTCGTTACATGCAAACCAGGTTAGTGTCTTTGCCTGCCTTATAGAGGTGCTGAAGTTCTCAAGCGAAAGCTAGAGGGTAGAAAGCCCAAAGCACCAGAATTACTTTTCAAGTCCCCTTCCCTCCTCCAGTTACTATTAACTGGAGATGAGCCATATCTGGCTGCTCAGGCTGTGTCCATGTGATTCTGACTGGGTCAAGCTGAGCTGTAGGAGAAGGAAGATGGAAGAACTGTGTGCAATCTTTTTTTTTCTTTTTTTTACCCTAGTAAGTGATGAATCTGTCAACTCGTCTCACTGTTCCATTATTTACACTGTTTACAGCCCAGATTTTGGGTTCAGTTCCCCCGCAATTAATGGAACAGCAAATTAGGATACAATCCAACCAAAGCTAGTCACAACCAGTGCTATTTCACCATTCTATTATTTTTTTAAGTAAAAAATAATAAGTGGAAACCAGCAATTAAAGCCAACCCTCTCCCCTCAACCTGCCACCCCACTCTGCATTGCCAGAAAAGAAGAAATGAATCACCAAAAGACAAAATAAGCCATATATTTCCATAAAATGTGCATATGCAATAAGCACATTTAGAAATACTGTAATTTAAACAGAAATACAGTACATTTCACCATAGTGGGAATACTATGACTAGTTGACTTGTGTGTCTGTCCAGGTGTTCAGTGTTGATGAGCAACTTCCAGGCCCCTGGGTTCTCCCATCTGATGGTGCTTTATCTTCTGAACCAGGCATGGACTGAACAACCCTTCAAATAGTGGACATCTTCAAATAGAGGGCTGACCTAGCTCAGCCCTTCAGATAGAAGTAGGGATGTACGGACTGTGTAAAATCCATTCCGTCTGTGTTTTGTGGATTGTCAGGCATCTTTTGTTCCATCGTCCTCCCATCGCCAGAATCGGATTTTTTTTCTTTCCAAATTTGCATAAATTCACATATACATAAATGAGCATCTGCGCAATTTCACACATGTGAAAATGCGCAAATCTCCCCCAACACGCATTTTCATGCTTTGGCCTATGGGGGAAATGTGCATTTTTGGCTGAGTTTTTTTATTTTGCATATGTTTCCTATGATGAAATTTGTGCAAAATTTGGGAAAGTTAAGCCAGACTGCAAGTCTGCGGATTCCACCCAACGGGGGGCGGGGGGGACCAGTCTGCTGCAGAATCCACAGGTCGGATTCATGAAAATCCAAACTCATTTGGTTCTCTTGTAGATTTCTCTGACATCCCTAAATAGAAGACTGCCCTCTTTAAAGTAGGACACCCATGGCCACCCTACCAAGAAAACTGGCATTGGGGCAATTTAGAGAAACTATGCATCACTAATTCCCCAACTGAGTTCAATAGGAAGAAATAAAATGGGCTGAAGCTGCAGACAGGATGGTTTGAATTAGCTTTTTAAAAAGACCTTTGCTAAATGGGGAAGGACATTGCTGGATTATGTAGCAGTATGTTAATTGCTCTGTGTAACTTCCATTTTAATTCCATTTCCATCTGTTTTTGGAAAAGCAATGCCTAAATGGCTCTAGCATATAGTTTCTTTACTATTTGGCCTTTAGGCTAAGTAGTAAAGAAATGAATGGGACTTAAGTTAGTCATTTCAATGGGTCTATTCTAAGTAGGACTTATGTTGGATTTTACCCTCTTACTCCATGATCCAGAGTAAGCAGACGTGATTAAGGGCCAAAATAGACATTACTTTAAACGTGTGTTGAGCAACTATGTCTTCTTTTCATTTTTACTCTACAGTAGCCACAAGGGTCCCAATCCTGATCTTAAAAGCCCTTTAGCTATGAAGCTGGGCTCAGAAGGTTGAAGTTCCAACCTTCTTTTGCTCAGGCCATTTCAGGAAGTTCAGTATGGCCAGGGTACAGAACTCAAGCATCCCACCTGTACCCAGTCATCACATGTAATATCGTGACAGGGGGGGATACCCAGGGTGGCCTCTTTTTGATAACCTAAGCTATGGGAGGAAAAACTGTGGACCTATGTTTTGTCCTATAACTCCCATCAGCCCTAGCTAGCATAACCAATGGTGAGGGATCCTGTGAGTTGTAGGCCAAAACATCTGGAGGGCCACCAGCTGCCCACCCCTGAGCCCTAAACCCTTCAGGTTTGGGCAGTTGCAACCTCATTTGGTGGTATTTTGGCCAGCATGGTGTAGTGGTTTGAGTGCTGGACTGGGAGCTGGGAGAGCCAGGTTCTAGTCCCCACTCAGTCATGGAAGCTCACTGGGTGACTTTGGGCCAGTCACAGACTCTCAGCCCAACCTACCTCACAGGGTTGTTGTGAGGATAAAATGAAGAGGAGGAGGATTATGTCCGCCGCTTTAGGTTACTTGGAGGAAAAAGGCAGAATATAAATGCAATAAATAAATAATATGCGGCAATCATATCATGAAAATCAGAGATGGAGACTGCCAGAGGTAGGGCTTTTGAAAAGCCAATGACGGGAAGCTGATGTTAATATAATGTTTCCATTTCTGATGCCAATGAAGGTTTACACGCAGAAGGGTAGTATTTCTACTTGGCACACTCTTCATGGTAGGTATTAGGAAATTAATGAGCAGGTATTAGGAAATTAATTTAAAGTGCTTCAGAGTGAACGGGGCAGCAATTAATTTTGGGCGCAATCCTATGCACGTTTAGACAGAAAAACAGTCCTACAACTCCAAGAATTCCCCAGCCATCCATGTATAAATGTGCATAGGATTGCAGCCTTTATTTATTTATTTATTTAATATGTTGATATGAGGAATATAATTTATTATTTATTACATTACAAATTACAATTTATACAGTTATAGTGAGCTAGGCCAGACCAGGGAGTTCATGTCATCAGCTCCTGAAGGGGACCATCAACGGTGCTGACCCTTCCTCCCCCTTCCCTGGGGCTATTTATGGATTGTGTCCCCTGCAGAAAGACAGAAAAGGGGAAGCCCAACAGGGAGCTGGACTGGGACCTTAGCACTGGGGCGGGGGGGGGGTGCCTGGAGGGCTTTTAAGATTGGGATTGGGGGCCCTGAGCCTACTGTAGAATAAAAACGAAAAGAAGGCATAGCTGCTTGACATATGTTTAAAGTAATGTCTGTTTTGGCCCTTAATCATGATTTATTTATTTATTTATTTATTTGATTGATTAGTCGCCCATCTGGCCGGCTACCTGGCCACTGTAGGCGGCATACGATACTAATAACACTAAATACAACAAATTTACATAATCAACTGAACAAAACAACCTAACAAAACAACACTGCTCTAAAAAACCCTAACCCATCCCAAATGCCCACCTGAACAGCCAGGTTTTTAAAGCTCAGTGAAAGCTCATTAAAGACGGGGCATGGCGGAGGTTACTAGGGAGGGAATTCCACAGAGTGGGGGCCACCACAGAAAAGGCCCTCTCCCTAGTCTTCACCAGCCTAGCTGTCCTTACTCTGAATCATGAAGTAAGAGGGTAAAACCCAATATAAGTCCTACTTCGAGTAGACCTATTGAAATGACTAACTTAAATCCCATTCATTTTAATGGTCTACTTTAAGTAGGACATATGTTGGATGTTATCCAGAGCTCCCAGGCCAGAGAATGTGACTACTAGATTAGTAGGCAGTGTTAAGAAGAAAAACACAACCTCTTGTTTTAAAAGTTAAACATTTTTCGCACCAAAGGGAGCCATCTCAGGACTGGAGCTAAGTTTGCTTCTCTTAGACCAGTGGATGTAACCGCAAAGCTTGCACAATGCAAGAATTCTCCACATTTCTTTTTTTTGCACAGATCCCTGCCAAGCTTCTTGTCAGCAAGTTCCTCTTCCATGCTCACATGCTCAGCGCACAGACAATGTGAAGAGGTCTGCTGCAAGACTAGCTTCTTTGGGTTAGTAAGCCAAGCTTTCCCATCCCCAACCCTACTTCACAATCTAGACAGTACTGTTGCCATGTGTCCTCAATCTTGCATGTATGTAAACACAGACCTGTATACAGGGCCAGCCCTACCATTAGGTAAAGTGGAGCAGTTGCTTTAGGTGGGAGATGCTGGGAGATGGCAGCAAGGTCTTGGAGGAGAGAAATGTGGGCTGTGTGGCCTGCTCTGTGCCCCCTAAGTTAGCCTGCTGCCTTCAGGGGTGGTGGAAGATGCTGTCCCATCATCATCATTGAAGACAGTTTCCTCTGCCAGTCCAGTTGGCTTTTGGGTATGGGGCGGGAAGGGATCCTTGTTGTTTTCTGCCTCAGGCAGCGAAATGTCTTGGGCTAGTCCTGCCTGTGTATGTCTACACAAGTGTACACTCGGCTGACATGGAGATACCAGGATCTTGGGCAGTGGCGTGATGCACACAGAGTAAATTATACACTATGCTTTTTAAAATACATATTCAAGCAAATATAAGACATACCAATCCATTATACAACCTCAACATTATTTTTACACAGCCAATTCAATATTATACTATTTATACAATGTCTTTGTTTGTATTCCTATCATTATTCTTTTGTCTTCAATATTCCAGCAGGCTGTACAGAGGGAGAGGAGAAGCAGCGCCGTTCCACCAGTCCTGCTGAAAGACTGCTTTGTCTTTTCCTCTTCCCATCCCATCCCTTTTTCCTTGTGTGTCATGTCTTTTTAAAATGTAAGCCTGAGGGCAGGGACCATCTTGTTTTACAGATTGCATGTAAGCCACTTGGAGAGCCTTTTTGGCTGAAGAGTGGGATGAAAATACTTTAAATAAAGAAATGGAATAAATATTGAATAAAAAGGTAAAGGTGTCCCCAACCAGTCGTGTCCGACTCTAGGGTGCGGTGCTCATCCCCGTTTCTAAGCCGAAGAACCAGCGCTGTCCGAAGATGCTTCCGTGGCCATGTGGCCAGCATGACTGAACACCCAGGTGCACGGAACGCTGTTACCTTTCCCGCCAAGGCGGTACCTATTTATCTACTTGCAATTTCTTGCTTTCGAACTGCTAGGTTGGCAGAAGCTGGGACTGAAGACGGGAGCTCACTCCGTCACGCGGCACTCGGGTCTCAAACTGCTGACCTGCCGACCTTCCAGTCTGCAGTTCAGCGTCTTAACCACTAAGCCACCACAGCCCCTAGCTATTGAATACATGTATGCATTGGCCTAAAATGTCATCTGTGGTGTGGCCCTTCTAGATTTTGTTACACTGCAAGAGGACAGGGCGAGATGTACCTCGGTGGTCAGAACACATGTTTTGCATGCAGAAGGTCTCAGGTTCAATCACTGGCTTCTCCAGGGCCCAATCTACACAGCCAATTTAGTGAGGACCGACAGCGCATCAGGGCTGGGAAAAACCCTGCCTGAAATCCTGGAGAGCTGCTGCCAGTCAGTGTTGACAATACTGGGCTAGATGGACCAAGGGTCTGGCTCAGTATATGGCAGCTTGCTATGCATTAGTACTCTAGGCTAGATACTACTTTACCATTTTCTTAAAGATGGTACTTCATCTTTTTCCGTTATTTGCTGTAAATATCCAAGCTGAGACTAATATATTTGTAATCTTTCTTTCACTCTTAGGTGCTACCTAAGATTATATACCGTTCTCGATACAGGGAAATTGACTCGGGGACAAAGACAAGCGTAAAGCATAAGCAGCAAGACAAGCACGGGATTATAAATTTTATTTTGCCAAAAATGTTTTCAGAAAGAAGGAATTAATTAGATCACCACCCTAAATCTTGGACCGGCCACTTGTTCGCTTGTTATTCCCAACGGCAGCAATATTTGTTTGTTTATTTATTTAGTGGTATTCATATACCGCTAAATATAATAAAATCCCTACGCAGTTCACATATAAACATTTAAAATCACACTTGAAAGACAATATTAAAAACAATTCCAGTTACAAGAGAACAGCACAAAACAAGGAGCAGTAAGATGAAGCAGCATAATTAATTGAATTACAAGCCGGGGAAAGCCTGGGTGAACAAGTGTGTTTTCAGAAAGCGTTTGAAGGATGCCACATTTTCTCCCTCCCGAACTGCTCAGGGGAGGATTTTCCAGAGAGTGGGCGCCACCACCACCAAGAAGGCCTGCTGTCGATGGATGGCATGGCCACATTCTGTTAATGTTGGAATGACCAGCAAGACCTCCTCTGACGATCTTAAAGGTCGGCTGGGTATACATAAGGGAAGGCAGTCTGCTCGATATCCTGGTCCCAAGCTGTTTAGGGCTTTGCATGACGATAACATAACCTTGTACGTGACTCGGTAGCTAATAGGCAGCCAGTACAGTTCTTCTAACACAGGCATTATGTGAGCATAGTGTTGGACAAGGGTACAGAATCTCTGGCCTGGGGGCCAAATCCAGCCCTCCAGGGTTCCCCAGAAGGCCACTCCCCCTTTCCTCAAACCACCACTCGTTTGGTGGTTTCCCAGCTTTCATGCAATGTTCTCTCCTTCTGAGAGGTTGAAATGCCTCCCCTAAGGCTTCGTTACTGGCAGTGAGAGCTTGAGGCTAAGATATGCTGGGGTTTATTTGTTTCGCTTTTGGCCCTGCCCCTGTTGCCTTCAACCCCGCCCACCACTGGAATGCAGCCCCCGAGAGCTCTCTGAAATGGAATTCAGCCCTCAGGCTGAAAGAGGTTCAACACCCCTGCGCTCCGGTAATGTTGGGGAGGTGTTTGGGTGGCCTCAGCGCAATGGGGAAAACTCAGGGTTCAATAGCACAGGATTGGTCATACAAGGGGCAGGGTGGACAGGATTAGAGAAATAACAAGAGAGAAGGGGCGTTTAAATCAGTGGAGGGCTGGTTACTGCAGAATAAGAGGGTTTTACCTTAAAGGAAGAATAAAAATAATTCGAAACAAAAAATCAGAGCACATGGCACTCAGAGAAGAACCTCCCAATGTGTAATTGGGGGGGGGGGGTGTTCAGGCCAGTAGAGGCTGGTGGCTGCAATGTCCGTGGGGTAGTGAATCCACGCCAGGTTTCAGTCAGAACTAGTCAGAACTCTAAAGGAGCTATCTAAAGTGCTGAACCCAATAGTGCCTTTAAGAATAGAAGAATACGAGGAGCCCTGCTGGCTCCTACCAGGGGTCCATCTAGTCCAGGATTATGTTCACATAGTGACCAACCAAGCCCCTTGGATAGCCCCTTTAGAGTTCTAACTGAAACCCGGAGTGGATTCTCCCACCCACCCGCACTGCCATCGGAGCCACCCGCCTCCACTGGCTCAGTTAGTAACATTTGTTACGATAACAGGGGAACGTCCCTATTTCCATCTGTGAAATTGTGTAGCTTATGCAGGTGCAGACTGCCGGCCAAAAAGGTGGCGCCCCTACCCACTAGGATGTGCTGCTTATATCTCCATAATGCAAAGTCTACAGTTATCGGAAGTCATGCCTCAGCTCCCAGAAATCAACAGGGCCATTTGGCATTGTGACTTCAACCATCAAATTGTCAACAGGTATTCTTGGCAAGGCAGCCGTTCAGGGATTCGGAACAGGGCCCACTAGACTTCTCTTCGCAAGTAACCATGGCAACGAAGGACAGCTTGCGGAGCGCGGAGCTGTGCAGAAGCCATCTGCAGAAGATGCCTGCAAAACGTCCGGAAGTCCCATTCCCGCTGAGACCGGACTCGTTATTTCCATGCTTATTTGTGAAGGGCCCTGTCAGGATGCTAGGCTAGTGGCTGAGTTCAGGGCCAGTGCCAAGGGCAGGAATGGTCAGGCACCTGCTGAGGTCCCACACCCCAGCAGGGGCCCACTGACTTGCACCTCCTCTTCACCGTTGCAGCCCACTTGTTCACCTGCCTCTCGCTTTGTCCCAGATAATGGTGGCGATAAGATGGAGGAGGAGCAGGTGCCACGGCTTCTTTGCTCACCGTCTTTCTCCCTGTCAAGCAAGCAAGCGGTAGTAATGAGGAGGAAGAGAAAGAGGAGCCATAGCACCTGGTGATGATGGCGGTGAGAAGGCAGACTCGCTGAGGGAGGGGGCCCATGGAGAGTGTCTTGCCCAAGGGCCACCCAAAACCTGGAGTCGGCACTGGCTGAGCTCCATCTGCTAATCCACAGCACAGGTGTGACACGGGAGGCAATCTTGCTGAAAAAGTTCTGCAGACTTTTCTTCTCTACCCCCTGAAGAAGGCCTAAAAATAAGAAAACAGCTGAAATGCATTGGGCTTCCTACAATACCTTTATTTTTGCATCCTGGGAACCCGTTTCTCTTCTTTGTGATCTGCTTTGGACGCCCGCCTTCTTCTGTTTTCCGGGTTCATAATCCAGCAGCGGAGACAGGATCCAAATCAAATTACTCACCCCACGAGAAAGGGTTTGTTGGATGCAGGCATCCAGCCCTGATAAATTTCTAAGAGCTTGACCAGTGGAGGCTGGTGGCTCCAATGTCAGTGGGGCGGTAGATCCTCTTTGGGTTTCAGTCAGAACTCTAAAGGAGCTATCCAAGGTGCTGAACCCTAGCTCTGAAATGGGTTCAGCACTTTGGATAGGTCCTTTAGAGTTCTGACTGAATCCCAGAGTGGATTCATCACCCCACTGACATCGGGGCCACCAGCATCCACTGCTTTCTGCGCATTTTGGACGTTTTCCTCTCTTATGGACCAGCGTGTCTATCTTAGGGGTGTACGAAACCCACTTACTGTTCCGGTCCGGGCGTCCGCAGGGTGGGGGGAGGCGATCCGTCCCTCCCCCTGGAATCCTGCCTGGCCGGCTTCGCTCCATGGCGAGTCCAGGGAGCCGCCGGCCGGGGCCATCCACAGCCGACTTCCGTCCGCTGCCGAGCTGTGGCTGCAAATGGCGTCGGGCATAAGGGATGCCATTTGCATCCCTGCTCTTTTCGGTGATAGGCTACGTAAATATTTATGTAGCCTATCACCGAAAAGAGCAGGGGCGCAAATGGTGTCCCCTACACCGGATGCCATTTGTGGCTGCAGTCCGGGCGGCAGACGGCAGCAGCGGACGAACCCGGACCGGCCGGCAGCAGGTAGGGTCTGTCCGGGGAGGATTTGGGAGGGGGGAGTAGTCTGTTCTGCCACGGACTCCGCGGGGCCAGATTCTAAAGAATCTGGCCTCATTGGAGCCTGTGGCGGATTTCTCCGCCATTCCTAGTCTATCTTTACTTTTTAGTGTGCACCTGAGTGATTGTGATCAGATGTATGTGTGCACGTTTATCATATGACAGAGATACATCATGCATGGGAGTGGAGCATTGAAGTTGTGAAAGGGGGAAGTGACACAATTTTTCAAGCCCCAGCTATTCAAAAGTGAAGCACCTTGGATAGCTCCTTTAGAGTTCTGGCTGGCTCTGCCTGAAACCTGGCGTGGATTCACTGACATCGGAGCCACCAGACTCCAATGAGCTGGACTACCTCCAGGTTGATTGCTGGAGTGTCAGAAGCCAGTGTCAGGATTGATTCTGAGCATATGGAGATAGCAGTTCAGACTCAGAAAGGGAACAGCCAGAAACGGGGGAGGCATCTTCCCGAGTGAGTTCAGATATGGATAGGCGTGTGTCTCAGGATGCTACCACACAGATGGCTGGGCCTGAAGCCCCCCCCCTTTCCCTCCTCCGTGAGAACCGAGGAGGAGGAGAGCGCGGGGCATGACCTGAGGGATGCTAGACTGCGACGCAGAGCGAAGAGGGAAAAGTTAGAGGCAGAGCTCAGACGGTCGACCCGGTTGGTGATGCGTGAGGGTCAACGTAGGGGGGCATTCCTGGAAGGGAGGGGCCTCCCTCCCTAAGTTATTCTATTTATTTATTATTTATGTATTTATTTGTGGCATTTCTATCCCGCCATTTTTCCTCTTTAAGGAACCCAAGGCGGCATACATAATCCTCCTCCTCCATTTTATCCTCACAACAACAACCCTGTGAGGTGGGTTGGGCTGAGAGACTGGCCCAAAGTCACCCAGTGAGCTTCCATGGCCAAGTGGGGACCAGAACCCCACTCTGGGCTCCCAGCCCAACACTCTCGCCACCACGCCACGCCGGCTCTCTCTAGCCAGCAAGTTCTTGTTTCAAACTGCTGGCAACGTCGTAGCTCCCATTTGGATCCCCTGTTGCCATTCGTAAATGAAGCGGCGGTATTCCTTTGTGGCCTGAGAGTCTTTGGGGATGTGCATCTGTAATGAACCTGTTGACAGTGAATTAAAGATGTGAGACTGACGCCTCCCTTCTTGTGTGTGTGCGTGCGGAAGGAAGGGGCCAAGGGAACGTGACAGCTAGCTGGTCACAGTTCACAGTGAAGCACTGTTGTTTGTGCCTCAGTTGCGGGCTGGATCCGTTCTAAATTGGGTTCACACACACAGCCCTGCACAGATGCTGACTTGAATTCAGACCACTGGCCTGCAGAGAGCTGCCTCTTCTCCCTTGTCCACCTGTAGGACAGTGTGGCCCGCACCCTTGCAGACCATCTCTCCTTTCAGCCCTCAGTCGGGCAATTTGCCACATTACTAGTTAAATCTGTTTTTATTGTGACTAGCCATGTGCCTGTCAGTTTGATGGGCAGAGGATGGGGTGAGGTCATTCAGTTCACTCAAAGTTCAATGTGACCAAGAGATGAACATTCCGCACTCTTTGCTCACCCAGCAAGAATTGTCTCTGGGATTCTTGCACCATGAGGGCTAGCAACTTGCTCTCTTTTCATTTGCTTGTTTATTATTTATTTATTTACAATATTTATATACCGCTCCACATCAGAAGACTTTGGAGCGGTGAACAACATGATAAAAGTATAAAACAACAGGTTAAAAAAGTTAAAACATTAAAAAAAAAAAGACAAACCCCAACAAAGTAGAATTTAACAAACCACAGCTGGTCATGCAAGGAAGGCCTCTTGAAATAACGTCTGTGTTCTGTGATTCACATTTCAGTTTAGGGTTACTTGAAACCAAATTGTTCATTGCACATTTGCCTGCAGACTGAGAGTACCTCTACATGAAGCAAAAATCTTGCACCCTTACCGGGGCTTCTTCTTCCAGGGTCTTTACAGGATTACGATCGGCACAGTACGTGCGCTTCCCCCCTTGGGCGGGGGGCGTTTCCTTTATGGGCAAGTTCCATATGTTTCATTTATACAGCCAGTAGATGGTGCTGTGATATTGCGCAATTTGGAAATACACCACCTCTTTGATGGTGGTTTATATTTATTACCGCACTTCCAGCGATCTTTAAAAAGGTGGAATAAAGTTTAAAAATGACAGGAGAGGCACCAAAGGTTGATGACATCATGAAAAGGACCCACAAACCTCCATGAGTGACTGACCACGAGTGCACGATAAAAGCCTCATGTGAAGAGAGCCTTATTCTTTGAAATGGTATAGAAATTTAAAAGGGAGTGTTACCTATCATTTGAGCCTGAGGATTGGAATGGCCATACCCCCATCATACAAACTGGACTAGTGAAAAAAACTGGGCAGCTTGCCAAGGAAGATTCTGCTACTCTTCTCTTCCTTTTCCTGCCAATTCATTCATTCTGAGAACTGGGCATCCCCTGTGACGCTAACAGGACTGTGCTACTGTGATCTGGACTGATTTGGTGGTTTTGTTATTTATCCACTTGGTGAAATATTTACAGCTTCCGTCTCAACTCAAAAATCCACAAGCGGGCTATTAAAATTCTTAAGAACCACAACCTAAACTTTTAAAAGAATAACAAGAATCAACACAACAATAAACGTAATCCTTGGCAGACCCTCAGAACTTTTTTTCTTTTTTTTTAATCGCCCAAAAAACCATTGACAGCCGCAAACATCTACAGATTAAAACAGTCACAGAACCTCAAAGGCACTCTGGAAAAGCACCACCTTTGCTGAGCACCTGAAGGTCATTAGCCAAGGAGAGAGGCTGAGTGCCACAGTGTTGGCACCAGTGTTGGCACAGTGTTGGCACCAATCAATGAGAAGACCCCGATCCGACTAGCCACTCGCTGTCTCTCAAATGACAAGGGTACCCGAGGAAGCTCTTAATGTATGGGTAAGTAAATATGGAAGGAAGTAGTTCATAAGAGAGCAATCCTATGGCCCTTAGATGGCATGTACAGGAAGCTGGGGATTCCACACACATACGCCAGGCCACAGAACTATGGCCTTGGAGGGGGAAATCTGACCAGGGATTTCCCCCACCCACCCCTGTCCCTCTCAGCTGCCACAGGAAGTCCCACAGTGGCTCCCCTCCTGAGGTCTGCCCTCCGACCTCAGGAAGAGGATGGAGAGAGGAGGATGTGCCAATGGGCAGGGAAGAGAAAGGAGAGGCTGTGGATCCGCCAGATCCAAAGGCCTCTCTGCCCCTGTCCCTACCTCCCAGCAGTGCGAGAGATATACACTGGCTCAGAGGCCTGTCTAGCACAAAATAAAGCACAGGAAGATGGAGAAGCTACAAAGCCTCCATTGCTCCTCCCGCCCTACCGGCAATAGCCCGGCAGAGCACTGGATTCTCAGAAGCCTCCAATCTTGGAGGCATCTGTTGTCCAGGAGTCACTCCCCTAGGATTGTGCCCTATGAGACCTTGCATCTTTTAGAGCTTTTAGAGGTCAGCGCTGGTGCTTTATACTGGACTTGGAAACCAAAGCCAATGCGATCGCTGTAAAATGGGTGTTTTATGTTCTGAGTGGCGGCAACATCGCTGAAGCAAAAACCAAAACAAACACACACACATATCTCAATATCACACTCTGTGCATACATCTTATTTAGCCGCTGCCTCCCATATTAAGCTGCCCAGACTTTAAGCAGTTGCAAGGGCCCTGCTTTCTGCCCTTTACTCATGGTATATAAGACAGACAGGTACAGGAGACAGGACCTTTTCAGTGGTAGCAGCGAAAGTTGAAACGCCCTCCTTGGGGAAAACTGCTGGGCTTTCTCTCTTGCTGTTTCTAGATGGCTTTTGATTTGTTTAACAACCCTTTAGTATTGCATGCTGCATGACACCTGCAGCACCCATGGAGGAGGAAGTGAATTGAAAGTGTCCGGGTAGCCTAACAAAGATAGACTGCCGGGTGTGGTGTGACAAAGCAGTGCCGTGGTAAAGGCTGGGTAGGGGCAGAAACATATAAAGCAGATACTCTGTGGCAGGATTCACACAAAACACTAACCCATGGTTTATGTTAATATGGGTTGTTGAATTGTGGGTTGTGATTACGTGCGAACTCAGAACTATGGGTTAACTACGTGTTGTTAACCACAAACAACCCACAAAGTGAACCCATGGTTTGTTGTTAGGTTGTGAATTCTGGTTTGTTTAAAGCATGGGTTGTCATTACATGCAAACCCAGAACTGTGGGTTGTTCGTGATTTGTTTCGCCAGGCTACAGAGGGGATGGGCAAGAGTGTTAAAAAACAAAACAAAACTCATCCATTCTACATGCCAGTACTACAGCGCTGCAAAGGCATATGGGATACAGGGAGGGAGTGGGCAAGGGGACCAGGAACCAAACAACCCAGGAATTGAAAAAACAACCCACAGTTTGCTCCATCATCAGGTAGCCAAATCATGGGTTAACTCTGGGTACCGCAACAACCCATGGGTTAATTAAACCATGGGTTGTTGTGACATGTGAACCAGGTCAGTATAAAGACTCTCCCCTTTCACAGGATGGAAGGATGTGGCAGAATAGTCTGAACCAGCAAGGGTGGAACTGGAGAGATCCGTGGACTGACTACCCCACCCACCATTACTGGTTTCCATGGTGGCCATGATGGACTCCAACTAGCTCAACCATGGAGCATCCTGATGAAGTGGCTTTAAAAGCTCAGGGAAGGAGTGAAGCCAGGGGCCCTGCAGTGGGGAGAGAGAGAGAGAGAGACTTTACTTTACCCTTGAATTACAGCCAGATGTTCTGTTTTGTTTGTTTTCTTGGTTTAAAGCAGGCTGTGATGAAACAGCATCACACAGCATAGCGCACCCTATACAAAGCATAAGAAGCAGGTTGTTCCTTGGAAATATCTTCAGGTGGTTTCCTCTATGTCTGTCCCTTGGAAGTGAAGGCCAAGATTGGGGCATCTGGCACAGGGGTAGTTAACACTAAATTATCACAATAATAACTGTAATAATAACAACAACCCCATCCTCCATCATCATTATCCCATTCTGCATTATTATTCTCATCCTCATTCTCCCAATCCACACCCATTTGTAGATTCCAGGCACTCTTCAAAGGCAGAGCATATTACCATAGTCAGGTCTGGATATGACCAAGACAGGAAGCACTATGGTTGCTGCCACTAACCATTGGTTTTGGTGGATGGGGGCAGTCAGTATTTACCCCGCCAACTCTCCTTTAGCCCTTATAAAGGATTTCCTAGAATGCACTCAGTGCCTTCTGCCAGTGACCTGACTTGCAATTGCAGAACGCCTTGGTCCCACCAAGTTCTATTCTATTGGAATGTACTGGCCTGTGTTTCTACTGTAAACGTGCTTTCAGCATCACACTTCCTCGTGCAGCTTCAACCAACACCCTCATCGAGGCTTGGTCCTGGCCCAGCAGAAAGCAAAACTGGCCAGCAGCAAAAAAAAACCCCTCACAATGGCCCAAAGAAGGGAAGGAAGGATATGAAACTATCCTTCCTGAACCACAAGTTCAGAATAGAATTACAGAAAAATGATCAGACCCACAGAGCCCACTCTCCTGATTCAATAGAGGCTACCAGGAAAGTCCCTGGTGACTATTCAGAATGCGAGTAGCCCAAATGGCCCCCTCGAAATTACAGACACAGATCATTTTGTTATGGCCTTCAAAACTGCTTTTTCTCTTGGCTTTCATTTTGCTGAAGATGCTTTCTCAATCACTTCCTCAGTTGGAGGAGAAGCTGACTGCAAGACGCTTGCTTAAATGAGCATTGGTGATTTTGGATAACTGGTGGCTATTAACTATTGCACATACCCCATCTGCTTGGCGTGGGGTGGGGTGTCTATCAGTTCTCAAACAAAGGAGGGAAAGGTAGTGTGAGCTCTTTGAAACCCACAACCTTGAACCTCAGGCTCCCTCCGCTTTTAGCCAAACCATGTCCCCTGCCCCTTCAGTCAAAATGGATTACAGGGGACCACTACACAAAATAGAGGGGGGTTAGGCTGCCTCTGGCCCCCTGCCAATGTGAGCACTGAACATGCCTTTCCATAACCTTCAGCAGCTGAGGCATATTTGGAACTGTTGATATCCTGTTGGGGACAATGATGTTTTTTCTAATGCAGCCTTCCCTGACCTGGTGCCCTCCGGATGTTTTGGACTACAGCTCCCGGAATTCCTACCCATTGGCCATGCTGGCTGGGGCTGGTGGGAACTGAAGTCCAAAACATCTGGAGTGCCAGGTTGGGGAAGACAGCATGGTGCCCGTGGGCACCACGTATGTGGTCACCTTTCTTGGCATCCAGTGAGGGGTGCTACCCCTTCCACTTTTTTTAGGAAATGAAGATGGAAGGTGGCTGCAGGCCAGTGCTTTCCTCTGCAGAGCACCCAGCCACCAGGAAAAAGAAGGGGAAAAAGAAAAAGGGACTCCTACCACTTTTGTCTGGTAAGCTGGGGAGTGGGGTAAAATAAAAAGAGCAGCAGGGGCAAGGGAGAGGAGTGTTGGAGCTCCGACCCACCTCTGCCTTGGACTCTGTCTTTTGGGCAAGTTCATTGTCCTTTCTGATTTGCCACGCCTCCCATGGGAGCCATTTTGCAGTGGTGCCCACAACAGTTTCTCAACTTGCCAGGTTAGCCCACAGGCCCCCGAAGGCTGCTTCACTCTGCCATAGATTGCAGGGCAGCAGCGAAGTACCAAGTTCAACATCCAGCAGGTTTTAGTGTATTAGTGTAGAGGTGTTGCTCACAAACTGCTCTTGGGTCTGAGAAAAGGGGTATTACAAGCATGTCCCTGACTTGATCTGCATAACGTTGTAAAGGATACGCTCGTCTAATCTTTAATATCCATTCATCATGCACAGACACTTATATGCACTAGAAGGTTGCACAGCACACCTCTGAATGCAAATTCTCTACTCACCAGGCCCAGTGTCAACACTCAGCATACTTGGGAAGGTGCTAGGTCCCGTGTACCCCTGGGGCTGAATTCTTGCCTGGTCCCCTTTTTTTGGTGATGCAGTTCCTCTTTGTTGGCGATTCATAAGAGGCCGCCCTCATTCACCCAACAACTGTTAAGTTGGTGAACTGGGAAGGGGGGCTGGAAGAGCAATTTAGAGTTGGCGAAGGAATCCAAGAAAGCACTGAAGAAACATTGAACTCAACAATGACTGAGTGGGGATTCCCCTCCCTCTCCTCACCCCCAAGAGCCGTCCCAAAACATTTTGCTGCCTGAGGCGAAGAACAAGTTGGTGCCCTCTCCCATTCCATGTACAAAATTCTGGCTGAACATCAGGAAAAACTTCCTGACTGTTAGAGCAATACAACAATGGAACCAATGACCTAGGGAGGTGGTGGGCTCTCCCACGCTGGGGGCATTCAAGACGAAGCACACAGCCCTCTTCTCCGGCACCTCATGCCCAGCATCTGCCACCTGAGGCAACTGCTTCACTCTGCCCAATGGTAGGGCCAGCCCTGACTCCCCCTCCCAATTTGCAGCTTTAAACTCAAAGCTTCATGTTAAATGATCCTTAGATAACTGGAATTTGCTTTTAAAGAGCCTCACCATTTCATAAGAAAAGGAAGCATAAGAAAAGGAAGAAAGCTGGTCTCTGGGAGGGGAAAAAAACCCTTCCCTGTCCTCCTTGACCTTGTGAGGATGTATCATGTGACTACAGAAAGACAGACCTTTGGGCAAAAGAATGAGGAAGCAGCAAAGTAGATCAACTCTCTTCCTTTACAGTCTGTTTGCCAAGAGAGTTGGGAAGTCACAGCTGACAAGTGGGACCTGCGACAAAGTATTACAGCATGGAGCGCTGCTGTTCAGAATTCCAGCCATTCCGTTCCATTTTTCAACACACACACACACACACACACACACTGATTTCTGTAGTTTTTCCCTCCTTGAGTAGTTATTAGCCCCAGATAGCAAATTCCCATAAGGGGGGGGGGGGATTTTTGTCGGGACCATGGTGGGAGGAAAGAATCAATCCCTTTCCTCACACACCATGGTCCTGATGAAAATCAGAGTTTCCCTGCAGCAGCTAAACAACCAGGGCACTTCAAGTATTTTAGCACTGCATCGAGTCTGGCCCTTAGTTTGCTTTGTACTATAGTGTGCATACTGTGATAAAGCAGGGTTTGTTTCTCGACTTTTGGAAGACAGCTGTGAAAACATTCAATCATGTTGTTGTTATTAAACACTTACAAAGCACCTAACATTTTCTAAGCACCATACAGATATTAAAAGATAAGACAGTCCCTTCCTGCAGGCTCACAAGCTAACAGACATGATACGAAAGGAAATAGGACCAGTGAGGGAAGAGGAAAGCAAGTGCTGAAACAGCAGCTCCTTCTCAGGCCAGGTTGACTTCCCTCTATTAATTTATCATTTTTATATACTGTCCTTCATTTGGGCAGTTTGGCAACAATTTTAGTTTTGGACTTCTTTTTCTTAGTAATCAGGGTATCAGGCAGAACAATGCTAACTCGGCCCAACAGGGAGATCCTACCATGGAGCGACTGCAGCATCCAGAGCCCTGACCAAACACATGCAGCTAGGAGCGGGGGGCAGCTTTCTGCTGGGTTTCCTTCCAGCGGTTCTCGGTTCTTTCTCCCCTTCCCATTGAAATCAATGGGAAGGAAAATATCTAGACTGATCCAAAGGTGCCTCTGCCCCTAGAACGCCCTGTTTGGGGGTCTACCACTGGCAGTAGCTTTGTACTCACAGAACTTTCCACAGGCATAACTGGGACCTTGGGGCAGATGCTTCCTGCCAACAGAGCTTCGGAACCCCCTCCAGCCAGTGGATGGGGGGGCGGGGTAGGACTGCACTATTACACTAAACTCTTGGGTTGCCGAGGTATCTTAATTATGGCTGACTGAGGAATGCTGGGAGTTGTAAGCTTTTTTTTCTGTCTAAGTATGCATAGAATTGTACCCCTAGCTGATTAATATGGTCATTTTTAACTGATAAATCACTGAATTAATTAAATTTAAATAAATATGCATAGAATCAAAATTTTATTACAAGTGTCTTTTGGGGGACATAGAAAAAAAGTAGGGCTGTGCAGGGACCCCCCCAATCTGACTCAGAAGCCGCTTTGTGGCTTCGGAGGTGGGCCCAATTCAGTTTGGGGGGGGCAACCCGACTGGGCGCCGAAGTGGGATCAAAAGATCTACCCCACTTGGGCACCTTGAGAACTGTGGAGTGGAAAGAAACTCCCAATTTTTTAAATGATGGGATCAATCACACATGAGTTTCTAAAAGCCACTCTGTCAACCCAAACTCAGTTGCTTGGAGGAGTGGATTCACTTTAAGCTAATCTGGCAAGTGAAAGTTACTATTCAGATTTCATGTCAGAGTATATCAGGGCCCTGGCAATCAAAGAACTCTGTTCTGCAACAACTATCCCATCTGTTGAATCTTCACAGTAGCAAAATTGATCTGAAACATATAAAACAGTTATCTTCTAATACTTCTGCAAGAAGGTATATTTTTATATTTAGTAGCAAAAGGATACCAAATTTGTTAGTGGCTAATGTAAGAGTATATGGGAAAGGATAATCCAAGAGCACATGCATCATTATGATTTCTGCTGGCAAGGCTCATGGCTGTGAATTTTCAATCCCACGAAATCACATGCACATCACAGGAAAGTGACAGGAAGAGTACATATAGGGCTTCATCACATGGAGCTTTTATCCTGCAATTGAGATTGCTCCTTCACGGATGTTTGCGGGCTCTGTACATGACGCCATGACCCTCCTGCACAAAATGCCCTTTGTTCTGTTTTTAAATAGATCTCAGATAATGAGCTATCAAATTACCCCGTTGTGTTCCGTGTTCCCCTTCAGTTTCCTCTGTGAAAAGACTTAAAGTGGCAAGAAGAGGAGTGAGATCAATGAAAAATAATGGAAGGCTCAGATACAGGGAGAAGGGAGGGGAGGAGAAAGCGCATGTGAAGGGAGTCATTGTGATCCTGCATTTAAAACAGAAGCAGAAAGCCCTGTTTTAAATGCAGGATTTTAGCAGGTCAGCAGTTCGAGACCCGAGTGCTGCGTGACGAAGTGAGCTCCCGTCTTCAATCCCAGCTTCTGCCAACCTAGCAGTTCGAAAGCAAGAAATTGCAAGTAGATAAATAGGTACCGCCTCGGCGGGAAAGGTAACAGCGTTCCGTGCACCTCGGTGTTCAGTCATGCCGGCCACATGACCACGGAAGCGTCTTCGGACAGCGCTGGCTCTTCGGCTTAGAAACGGGGATGAGCACCGCACCCTAGAGTCGGACACGACTGGTTGGGGACACCTTTACCTTTTTAGAAACGCCCATAGTGTTATGTTAGGACTAGATCAGAAAGAAGGGCAGGTGTCCAAAACAACCCACTTCTCCTGGTGTTCAGCCCTATTCCTAGGGTGGCCAGGTGTCCTCTTACAGAGGACGGTTCTCTATTTGAGGGGCTGCCAGGGACTCTCCCCTATTTGAAGGGCTGTCCTGTTCAATTACAGTTTTAAAGATAAAGAACCATAACAGCGGTTGCACAGTTAGTAACTGGAAGAGGAGAGTGCAAAAGCTGGTTTGAAACTCAACATTAAAAAAACTAAGATCATGGCATCTGGCCCCATCACTTCCTGGCATATAGAAGGGGAAGAAATGGAAGCAGTGACAGATTTTACTTTCTTGGGCTCCAAGATCACTGCAGACGGTGACTGTAGCCATGAAATTAAAAGACGCTTGCTCCTTGGGAGGAAAGCTATGGCCAACCTAGACAGCATAGTAAGAAGCAGAGACATCACCTTGCCGACAAAGGTCCGTCTAATCAAAGCTATGGTTTTCCCAGTAGCAATGTATGGCTGTGAGAGCTGGACTATAAGGAAGGCTGAGCACCGAAGCATTGATGCTTTCAAACTGTGGTGCTGGAGAAGACTCTTCCGAGTCCCCTGGACTGCAAGGAGGTCAAATCAGTCCATCCTAAAGGAAATCAACCCTGAGTGGTCATTGGAAGGACAGATACTGAAGCTGAAGCTCAAATATTTTGGCCACCTAATGCGAAGAGAAAACTCTCTGGAAAAGACCCTGATGCTGGGAAAGACTGAAGGCAAAAGGAGAAGGGGATGGTAGGGGATGAGATGGCTAGATAGCATCACTGATGCAATGAATATGAACTTGAGCACGCTCCGGGAGAGAGCGCAGGACAGGAAGGCCTGGCATGCTATGGTCCATGGGGTCACGAAGAGTCGGACACGACTGAACAACAACAGTTAGTAACTGGAAGCAGACTGAGCAAAGTACACAGGTCCTCTGGTCACAATCCTCCACGCTACTGTGGAAATACTACAGTATTTCTATTTCAATCATAATCTTTCTAAAGTTGTATCTATACCTATAAATTAGCATATGCAGAGTTTATGCAAATTGCTGTCCTCTTTTTCTTGGTGATGCATTTCCTCTTTCTTTGGTAATCAGAAGCTGCCACCCTAAGTACCCCAGCTCTGTCACTCTAACAATCTATTATTCTGAACTCTGACATGCCCTGGGGCAGCCATTGGCACTGCTGGCTGGTTGTGATGGGAGTTGCAGTCCAAAGGCTCTGGAGGGCACCAGGTTGGGGAAGGCTGACCTAGGTTAAATTATACTCCTCCTTGTATACTTCCTGAATGGAGAAAAAAACACCCACCAAGCCTGAGCTGATCTCTCCATTATTCCCATGCTTGTTTCACTGGCACTTATGGGGCTGGGCTATTTAAAAATGAAAATCCCTGAAGGACAATGGATGTTTGCAGGAAATCCTGTCTTTCATCCACATCCCTCGCTTCTCCCGCTGTTTGGTAGGGATTGATAACCTTTAAATGCCCTCCGATCATTCTTCACTGGAAAAGCAGCCTGAACAAGAGACAGAGAGTATGTAAAAGCTCTCCAATTTTTTTGCTATCAGAATGCTGCTTCCTTCTCAACCCACAAACCATAGTTTGGTTAAGCTGAAAGAGGGGCATCAAGACTGAAGGGAGTTTTTCGGTCGTTCTGCCATTTTCACTTGGAACCAATGCAATAATCCGTGCCGGACAGTTCATTGTGCTGCTTTTCTGACAGTGTTCTGGGCAGCTGATCACTAAATAGGAGCCAGTTCTTAAGCCGTTCAGAAAACACAGAATTGCAGACAGTTCCCTCTGCCTTCATTTCACCTGGCTCTTCACCATTTCCTTTCTGCTTTGCACCTGACAGAGGGCACAGATATTTCTTTGCTGGGCTGTGCTTCGTCTGCATAGAACCAAACCACGATTAATCCATCACCAGCAATGAGCACGCAGCTTTTAATATTTAGTGGAAGGGCTATTAAGATTCCCTAATCTGAGGATCATTCAGATGTGCTACATGAGAGGTGGACAGTGGCAGTGATATCAGCCGGCTTTTGTCTTTTTTGATGCAATCTAAAATTCTAAGCCCCAAAACAAGGCACTTTAAAATGACAATCCAACAGCAACTGTAATGCATGCTCTCCCTTATCCACATTTTGGTGTAAATATAAAAGATTCATCCAGGAAAATCTACTCAGAAGTAAAACCCTATGAAATTCAATGGGTTCAGCTCCCAGGTAAGTGCATATATCTTTCCGAGCTCAATTCAAGGTGCTGGTTTTAACCTATAAAGCCCTACATGGCTTGGGACCACAATACCTGACAGCACGCCTCTCCCGAAATGAACCTACCCATACTCTATGTTAAACATCTAAGGTCCTTCTCTGAGTTCTTCCATCAAGGGAAGATCAGAAGGCGGCAAGAAGGGAGAGGGCCTTCTCAGTGGTGGCCCCCCATCAGTGGAACGAGCTCCCCAGTGAGGTCCACCTGGCACCAACATTGTTATCTTTTCAGCCCTAGGTTAAGACCTATCTCTTTTCCCAGGCATTTGGCAGCACACAACGAGTTTTAATCAGTCCTGGATGTGTCTTTAGTTATGACTGACTGCTCAAAGTTGTTTTTAGTTATATGTTGTTTGTGTATATTGTCTGCTTGCTTTCATGTAAATGGCTTTTCAACTTTTTATATTGTATTTAATTATTTTGTATTGTATTTATAATTGTGTTTAATGTATTTATATTGTATATTGTGTTTTAACTTCTGTAAACTGCCCAGAGAGCTTCGGATATGGGGCAATATAGAAATGTTAATAATGATGACGACGACGACGACTTGCAAGCTAAGGGAGTAAACCTATGCACGTGCAGCAGAGAGTAGGCCCCACTGAATACAGGGGACATTACATCCGAGGAAACAACACACATAGGTTTGAGCTGTACGGTTGCAATCCTGTGCACACTTTCCAGGGAGCCAGCCCCATACAGCAGAGCGAGGTTTGCTTCTGAGTAATCATGCACAGAACTGGGCTGGTGGAATAGAATCATAGAATCCTAGGGTTGGAAGGGGCCTGCAAGACCATCGAGTCCAACCCCCTGCTCCACCCCCTCCTGCACCGCCTCATAGGCAGCGCAGATCGGTCCCCTCGGAAGAGCAGCGCGGAGCGGGGGAAACGGAGCATTCCTGGGGGCAGGGCAAGGAGGTCCGAAGTGCCGGTACGACACATCCTATGTGTCGTCCGGCCGCTCTCCCCGTGCTCTGAGGTCCCGAAATCAGCTGTCTAGCCACGAAAGCAGGGCGGTGGGAGCAGGGAGGAGATCTGCTCCTTACCGCTCCTCCCACCCTGCGCTGGATAGGCAGTGGCCCCTGGGCTCAGAGCCAACTGTTGATCAACCCTGCAAACCGAAAACTACCATTTTGCTAGCGGGCAATACCATTTTTATTTAGACAGGCCTTTGGCCCTTAAGCTGATCTGTCAATATGTTGTAACTGGGTGGGTTTTTTTCTCTTTTGATATTTTTCCTGCCTTGTCTTTATGGTTTTTTTGAAACTTCACATTTTATTGCTGCTTTATTGTGTCTGTATTGTTGTTGTCAGCCACCTTAAGCACCACTTAGTGGAAAGGCGGAAAACAAATTTAACAAATAAATGTGAGACAGAAGCCAAGGCTAGAACTTTTCTCCCTGACATCCTCATTTTTATTTGCAGGGATTTTGATTTTGTAGGGAGGAGCACCAGGGATTGTTATTTTTTAGCACTTTCAGCTGTGTGAGTCCTGATCTGCAGTCTGAAGTGGTACAGCCCAATCATGGTTTTGCCACCTCAATGAGAACTAGGCCATTGTTAAGGCTCATAGCGCTCTCTCCCTCCTTACCTTGCTTGGGAGATTCCAGAGGCATCTCTCTGGCCACGTTTGGAAACAGAAGGTTGGACTACTAGACAAGAACCTTGGTCTGAGAGCTGCTTTAGATACATTATGCAGAATGAGATGGCAGAGTGAGATAGCAGAATTCTGGGGCTAACATTTCAAACTGCATGTGGGGATTCCCCCCTCCCCACTTTTTATTTTAATTCTGGATTCAGGTAATTATTACATCAATCCAAATAATTTTATCAATTAACATCCACTCATACATACAATTCTTAACAAAGACAACCTATAAACATAAACTGATGGAGACTGATGGAATCTGATGGATTTCTGAATGCTCTTAGGGATTTCCCAGTGGAGAAAACTGGCGATCCAGCTGAGGCCCTAGCCTCACTATGGAACAGTGAGATGCAGACAGCCATCATCTCAATTGCGCCTGAGTGCCCTCCCCGGTGCTGTGGAACCCATTCTGCTCCCTGGTATACTGAGGAGCTACAGGCAGTGAAACAGGCTGGACGTTGGCGAGAGCGCAAATGGTACAAGTCTCAAAGCAAAGATGGCCGAGCATGCTCTAGAGCACATGATCGTACCTACTGTGTGGCGGTGCGAGCAGCAAAGAAGGCTTACTTTGCTGCCTCCATTGCGTCCTCAAGTAGCCATTCAGCGGAGCTCTTTTGGGTGGTTCCGGGGCTGTTAACGCTCTCCCCAGCGAATGGGGCCCTGAAGGACCCACTGTGACCTCTCTGCATCACACTTTGGGGACAAATCGCTTGTCTCCACAGCAAATGTGATGCTGTAGTTAGCGCAGTTCCAGTCCAGGTATCTGACACCACCATCTGCCGATTTTGTGGGATCGCTTTCAGTTGTTGCGGCCTGATGACATGGACAAGGTGCTTGCAGCAATGTGACTGACCACGTGCCCTCTCGATCCTTGCCCTTCCTGGCTAATAAAAGGTAGCCGAGGGGGTATGACTGGGCGGGTCCAGGGTGTGGTGAATGCTTCCCTTTGGGAATGGGTGGTTCGTCCCTGCTGTCCTTAAGGAGGCAGTAGTGCGCCCACTCCTGAAGAAGCCTACTCTGGACCCAACGGGATTAGACAACTACCGCCCAGTTGCAAATACCCCTTTCTTAGGGAAGGTTCTGGAGAGGGTAGTGGAGGGAAAATGGCAGGCACTCTTGGAGGATACTGATTATCTAGACCCATTTCAATCCGGGTTTCATCCTGGTTATGGGACTGAATCAGCCTTGGTCACCCTGCTGGATGACCTTTATCGAGAGAGGGACAGGGGGAGTGCAACCCTGTTAATCCTGCTTGATCTCTCATCGGCTTTTGATACCATTAACCATGGTATCCTCCTGGATCGACTCGGTGGGATGGGTATTGCCAGCACCATGTGGTTCCGGTCCTACTTGTAGAGCTGATTTCAGAAAGTGACATTGGGTGACCATACCTCGGCCTCTTAGCAGTTGAACTGTGGGGTTCCACAGGGTACCATCTTGTCCCCAATGTTATTTAACGTCTATATGAAGCCGGCTGGGAGTGGTCATTAGGGGAGTTGGAGCCGAGAGCCATCCGTATGCTGATGATGCACAGCTCTATCTCCCTGTGATATCTGAATCAGGAGAGGCTGTGCAAGTCCTGAACCAGTGCCTGAACTCAGAAATGGGCTGGATGAAGGCCAATAAACTGAAACTGAATCCTGGCAAGACGGAAGCCCTGCAAGTGAGTGGTTCCCGAGTCTGGGTGATTGGCTCATTGCCTGTTCTAGGTGGGGTTGCACTCCTTCTGAAAGGTCAGGTCCGTAGTTTGGGGGTACTCCTAGATCCATCACTGTCGCTGGAAGTCCAAGTGGCCATGACAGCTCAGAGTGCCTTTTAACAGGTTGGGCTGGTTCGCCAACTGTGGCCTCTCCTGGACAGAGATAGCTTGGCCACAGTGGTACAGGCGCCAGTAACCTCAAGACTGGATTACTGCAATATGCTCTATGTGGGGCTGCCCTTAAGGCTGCTCCGGAAGCTGGCGCTAGTGCAGAACGTAGCAGCTCGGCTGTTGTCAGGAACTGCCCCTTTCCATCATGTAACTCCTTTGCTGAAGGAACCACACTGGCTGCCTATTTGCCACCGGGACCCAGGTCAGGTTTAAGGTATTAGTACTGGTGTACAAAGCCCTAAACAGCTTGGGACCAGGAACCTGAGAGGGCACCTTCTCCCTTACCAATCTGCCCCGTCCCTGAGGTCATCGGCGGGCATGTTCCTGGTGGTTCCACATGGACCTATGGCCCGACTGGAGTCCACCAGGAGAAGAGACTTCAGTGTAGTAGCTCCTTTTCTTTGGAATTCCCTACCCCTGGAGATCAGGCAAAACCAATACTGCATTGTTTCCAGTGCCTCATGAAAACAGCAGCATTCCAGGAGGCATTCCTAAATTGACCAGTTACCATTTTCATTGGCATTGTGTGTGTTTTTTAACAAGTATAATTTTAATGTGGTAGTTTAATCTTTTTATCCTTTTATTGTTTTATTTCTTGCGTTCACCACTCTGAAATCTGTTCTAGCTATGGAGCGGTATATAAATACTGTTAAATAAATAAATAAATAAACTAATCAAATTCATACCAGTTAAACAGTCCCTAATAGTAAATAAGGTTGTACTGAATCCTGAACTTTATCATTCCAGAATAAAAATAAAGAGCTCCATTTTTAAAAAAAATACAATTATTTTCTAGCCATCCTTCTCTGTCTCTAATAAGCAATAGGTGGAAGAGAGTTAATTCTCCAACACTTGACAATTGGTATATGAGGGTTTGGGATACGACCTCTATGAGAAAATTAGCTAATATGATTATAGTCAGAGAAGGGAATTAGATTTTTTTTCATCCTCCCCGTACATAGTAAACAGGGACAAAAATTTAGTGTGTCACCTGCTGCCCTTAGGTGCCGCAATGGATGCTGTCCTATCACCCCTGCTGAAGTAAGATTTAACTGCCAGTCCCATCAGCTTCTGTACATGGAATGGTTGTGTGGGGACGCCATGTTGTCCTTTGCCTCAGGCAGCGAAATGTTTTGAGCCAGCCCTTTATGGAATGCTATCCCAAGCTGGAGAGGGTTCAGAGGAGGGCAACGAAGATGATCAGGGGACTGGAAACAAAGCCCTACGAGGAGAGACTGAAAGAACTGGGCATGTTTAGCCTTGAGAAGAGAAGACTGAGGGGAGATAGGATAGCGCTCTTCAAGTACTTGAAAGGTTGTCACAGAGAGGAAGGCCAGGATCTCTTCTCCATCATCCCAGAGTGAGGACACGGAATAATGGGCTCAAGTTATAGGAAGCCAGATTCCGGCTGAACATCAGGAAAAATTTCCTGATTGTTAGAGCAATACAACAATGGAACCAATTGCCTAGGGAGGTGGTGGGCTCTCCCATGCTGGGGGCATTCAAGATGAGGCTGTCTGATTCAAGGTGAGCCATCTATCTGGGATGCTCTGACCTGGATTCCTGCATTGAGCAGGGGGTTGGACTCGATGGTCTTGTAGGCCCCTTCCAGCCCTACTATTCTAGGATTCCCAAAGAAGTTCAGCTGGAGAACACTCTATTCATCTTTTAGGCACCCGGTTATAATGGTTTTGATTCTCAGGCATTGTAATGATTTCATATTTTATACCCGTGGTTGCGTTAGAATTTTTCCACTTTGCTGTTTTACAGTTTTACAGGCTTGGAATATTGTTGTATATTTTTATGGTTATGGTTTGGTTTTCAATTGTACTACATTGTAAATTGCCCTGGAATTTAATTTAAAAAAAAAACCCTGAAGGTTTTTGATATTTGAAATATCAAAATATCTTTAATTGTTTTGCAATGGAGAGTATTCAAAGTCGTGACCCTCTTCCCTTCCGCCCAGCAGTCTGAGGTGGCACAGTGCAGAATTCTACTACCTCATGCTGTATAATACAAGGTTGTTCTTATATTTATTATGTTTATGAATGAAACGGCTGGCTGTGAGTTTGCACAAACTGCCGTTCATTGTTCTCCCCAACCCCGATTAGGTGGTGTGGAGCTGAAGGACTAGAGGGCGTCGAATCATCCCCAGGGTGGGCGATCCAACTCCTGCCTGGCAGGGCGGGTGGCGATGATGACCTGGTGAGAGGTCAGCAGTGGGGCCCTTCTAAGATCCTCAGGCCTTGGCAGTTGCCCCAAAATGCCAATCCCTGAAACTGGAGCTGGACTGAAACATTCTGCTGGCGTAAAAGAGAATCTCTGATTCTTTTGGCATTGGATATTTATTTATTACATTTATATCCCACCATTTTTCCTCCTGCAAGAAATATAGGGACCTAAGAAGAGCTGCACTGGATCAGACCATCCAGTCCAGAATTCTGTTCACACAACAGCCAACCAGCTGCCCGCAGGAAACCCACAAGCAGTACATGAGTGCGACGGCACCCTCCCACCCATGTTCCCCAGCAACTAGAACCCAGTCAGTCCTGGATGTGTCTTTAGTTATGACTGACAGTTCAAAGTTGTTTTTAGTTATATGTTGTTTGTGTATATTGTCTGTGTGCTTTTATGTAAATGGCTTTTAAACATTTTCTATTGTATTTAATGATTTAACTTCTGTAAACCACCCAGAGAGCTTCGGCTATGGGGCAGTATAGAAATGTAAGCAATAATAATAACCCAAGGCAGCTCACAGAGTCCTCCTCCTGTCCATTTTATCCTCACAACAACCCTGTGAGGTAGGTTAGACTGAGAGTCAGGGACCTGCCCAAAGTCACCCAGTGAGCTTCCATAGCTGAGTGAGCTCTGGAATCTGGATCTCTCGAGACCCAGTCCAACACTCTAACCACTACACCACATAGCATTGTCCTCCCCCTGCAAAAAGAAATAGGCCAGAACAGTCTTGCAGTAATAATGCTAACTCAACCCCCAAGTTGCAGAGCGTTTTACTCTGGCACCCATCCCCGCTAAATCAAAACAACTCTTTGTTGTTTCGCAGCCATCCCCACTTGATCAAACAGAAGTCACAGCATGAACTTTGGGGGGATTGTGAAATATGTTATGCAACTGCCTCTCTTAGCAGACGTGCTGCAACCATACAGTTTTGTGCTCCCCACTTCTCCAACGGGTAGGATGTTCCAGGAGCTGCCGTTCGCCAGGGTCACTTCCTTTGCAAAGAGAGAACACTGGAAACTTACAGTGTTTTTTGTCAACATCTGTTCTTACTTGCATACATACAGGTTAAACAGGGCAATGGTGGCAGTACTAGCTTTGAAAGAGTAGCAGTTCCGCCAGAGCAACAGCTCACCCTTGCACTCCTCAAGGCTGCCTCCAAGCAGCCAGCTGCAAAACTCGGGTTTCTTTCTCTGGCCAGATTTTGACGGAAAAACATCAGCCTCTACTCAAGCAGGCAGGCTGTGCGACACAAATGCCGTTGGCATATGAAGTAGTAGCCACTAGCCATCAAAGATAGTTAAGCATGTACTTTCACCCCTCACATTATACAAACACCGTATGAGAAAAAGTAACCTTTTTCATTTTCACGAGAGCATATTACATCCAATAATAATATGTTCCCTTTTTTCTCCCTCCCCTGACTAACCGTTTCTTTTCACCGTTATGGTATGCTCATTCCGTCAGGCGAGATGATATCAGGTATATTTAGGGTGCAATCCTATGCATGTTTACACAGAGAAAAGGCCGACAACTCCCAGCATTCCCCAGACAGCCATGCTGGCTGGGGAATGCTGGGAGATGTCGGCCTTTTCTCTGTCTAAACATGCATAGGATTGTGCCCTTCGAGCGCAATCCTAACTAGATCGGCAGCCACCTCCAAACTCGGAGGAGACCGCCTATCCAAAGCAAGGATCTTCTGCCTTGCTATTTTTCGCTAGACAAATGTTTTCAGCTGTCTAGCGGTGGGGGGGCCAACTAGGAGAGGAAGCTGCACGTACAACACATAGGATGTGTCGTATGCGCAGCTCTGCTCTCCCCGCCCCGGAATGCCCCCCGGCCCCAGCCCTTTTCAGTCGCTCCGTGCTCCTCTTACAAGCGCGGAGGATGGGGCTTCTCCACGCTGCCTCCGAGGCAGCACGGACAAGCAGGGAGGTCAGTTAAGCATATCCGGAAATGAGCATATCCTATGGCCCTCTAGACGGTGTCTAGTAGCCACAGGATTGCTCCCTTAGTTTATTATTTATATGCCTGGGTTTTGTCCAGACTAGGGGTGCAGAAGCTCAGGCCCAGGGGCCAAATCCAGCCCTCAAGGGTTCCACAATTGGCTACACCCTTTCCTCTGGCCCCACCCCCTGATCATTTGGTGGTTTCCTGGCTTTTGTGCAATCCCCCCATGCCATTTTAAAAGGCTGAAATGCCTCTCCTAAGGCTCATGTCAATGGCAGTAAGAACTTTAAGCTAAGTTATCCTGGTATTTTGGAGCTTTGGTCCTGCCCCCTTTCCTTTGGCCCCACCCACCACTAGAATGCAGCCCCCGAGCGCTTCTCTGAAATTCAGCCCTCAGGTTGAAAGGGGTTCTGCACCCCTGGTCTAGACGAGCAAAGTTGCTTGCATTAAAAAACAGGTATCAAACCACAATAAAAGACTTTTTTTAAGTGGGTCCATTATACATAATAAAATGAACAGCAATTAAACAGTGGACGGAGCAAACCAATATTCACATTATGCAAAGTCATGACATACAGCAGCACCCTAGAAAAATGTAATAGTAGCCAATAAAATGGCATATAAGGTACAACTTCAGTCTACACTAGCAACAACTACATGTGGTAAGAAAATAGCTGTGGTACTAATTAACCAGGTACAGTTGTGACTGGCAAGAGGCTCACCCACTAGAGATATCAGCAAGGTGAAACTAGAACATGGGCACATACACACACATAAATAGGTACGGTTAGAGGTTATGTTGGTCTCCAAGTACAGCTGGACGTTGCACACTACATAAAACATCCTACGCACACATCAGTTCACATGCCGCAAAGAACTTAACACACAACCCATTCGTAGATCCATTGAGGCCGGGTCCATTTTCTCCAGACAGGGGCATAGCTGGCATACCAGCTTAAAAGATGCTCTTTGCCATGTCACAATAACACCTCCATAGATAGTGCTGGGGCCAGGAGAATATTCAAACCTGTGTATTTGATTCTTCAGGAGATGTGCAACCCCATCTAAAACAGGTTGCAAACCTTCATCCAGATTGGTGGCCTTCTCAACCAATAATAATTCTGTCTTATCTGGATTAAGTTTCAGCTTGAATGACATCCACATCAGAATTGCCTCCAGACATTAATACAGGGTTTACACACACACACACACACACGAGATTAATTGACTGGAATGAGAGGTTGAGCTGCACGCCACCTGCCAAATGGTGACATCATAGATCAAATCTCCAGATGACCTCTCCCAACCATTTCATATACATGTTAAAAAGCATGGGAGAAAGAGATAGAACTCTGCAACACCCAAAGGCTAGAGGCCAAGGAATAGAGCAGTAATCTCTCAGCACATCAACCAGAACATGATGCTCCAGAAGGATCTGAGCCTCCAAAACACTATGTCTGCAGCTTCTACTCTGGCAATGAGGTCCAGAAGAAGACCATGGCTGATAGTATCAAAAGACATTGAGAAGTCCAGGAGAAGCAACAGGGTTGCACTCCCCCTGTCCGTCTCCCTGCACAGGTCATCCACCACAGCAGTTTCATCCCTTAACCAAGCCAGAAACCAGACTGAAACTTATCATCCAAAACTGTCTGGAGTTAGATACCTCCAGCTTTTCCAGTACCATTAAGTTTAATGGGGCTTACTTGCTAGCAGGCATGTTTAAGATTACAGCCCTAGAGCACAATTCGTTGCATGTTTAGACAGAAAAAAAGCCTTCAACTCCCAGCATTCCTCAGCCAGCATGGCTCACTGGAGAATGCTGCGAGTTGTAGGACATTTTTCTGTCTAAACGTGCATAGGATTGCACCCTAAGTAGTTTATTAGCAGTGGAATCTGACACATGTCTACTCAGAAGTAAGTCCCCCTGATTTCAGTTTCAGTTCCCACATAATACAGTACAGGATGGCAGCCTTAAAAGAAGATCAGAACAGAGAATGAAAACATTTTACTCGCCTAGTGGGGGATGCATTCCAGCTTCATTAAATTTTGGTGCTTTGTTGACGTGAAATTATTTTAAAGCGCTACACGATTCACTTTATGCCCGTGATGAATTAGGTTGTGCCTAGGACCAAACGTTGTCTTTAATGGTTAAGCCTTTAACCCTAACCCTCCCTCCCCCATTCAAAAAGAAAAAAAAACAAAGCTGCTCTTCTGCAATGTATACAACTGTGGTCCTATTTCTTTCTTCTTTTTTTGAAAATACTTTTTATTTTATTTTTTATCTTTATAAATGAAATAAACAATACCAACAACCTAATCAGTAGCTACAGTTTCCCAACAATACAATATTCTTAAGAGGACACATCAATAACAAAAAGGAACAAAAATTTTTTTTTTTAAGGATTAAATTTAACTCCAGTACACATGGGCTTCAAATTCCATTCACTTAAAAATCATACCTATAACATTGATAAAATTACAATTCAATACAGCACGATTAATCTTACAATTTCATCAGTCTTATAACAAGTAAGCAGGCCTGCAATTCATTTCCAGTGACCGTATAGCCAGTGTCATAATAATAATGGTAATAATAAAGGAGGGAGATTAAAAAGGATAAATAATGATAACAAATCACTAATAAGTTTTATAATGTTATATGATAATAAAGGTTAAAAACAACCTTACAACAATCAATAATATATTTTATACTAGATATATAAATGAGTGCGCACATTTCTATGCACCCTCAAACAGTATATTTAGGTGCAGTATAACTGTGGTCCTATTTTCTTTCTTTTTTTGAGTATATTTTAATTTATTTTATCTTTATAAATGAAATAAACTGTGGCCCTGTTTCTGATGACAGCCTGCGACGCAACTGACAGCCCGCAGCCACCTGCACCAGCCAGGTAAGCCCACCGCAGCCTCAGCAAAAGCAAAAGAGGGGCGGGCCTTGTCGCGTTGGCCGCGCCCCTTATGCAAATCAGCGCTGAATCACGCTCACCTGAGAGAAAATAAGCCTCGGCCCATCCCAGAGAGAACCGAGAAGCCCTGGACTGAACCACACCCGCGCGGCGCGGGGGGGGGAGCGGCGGCTAAAGTCGCCTCGCGGCACCCCCTCCCCGTCTGTCGCCCATAGACAGAACGCAAGAGGGAAGAGAAAGAAAATAAAAGGCTGGCTCGGCGAGCGAAATAAACCGCGGCGGTTGAATATCCATGAGCAGCCCTCCCGCGCTCCCCTACACACACTTTGAGCGTGGCACATTCCAAAGAGTGAAGGGCGGAGGGTAAAGAGGGAGGTGGCGGTGGCGGAGGAGGAGGAGCAGGAGGAGCCCAGCGCCGGCCACGTGACCCCCGGGCCGCCGCCATTTTGTCCTGCGGTGGCTGGCTATTTAGAGGGAGCCGCGAGCGCAGTGGCGAAGCAGCAGCCGCCGCCGCAGGACGAGGAGGAGCGCCAGGGTGGGAGAGCGCCGCCGTCGCCCCCCCCACCGCCAGCAAGGCCGGCACCAGCAAGGCCGCTGTGGTGGCTTTTTTTCGCTCCGCCATCTTGCGCCGCTCACCAGGACCTTTAGCTGCTCCCGGCGGTGGAGGGAGGCAGGAACGCGAGGAAGAAGCGGCGGTAAAGGGCGGTAGCCCCCCCCGCACACACTCACCGCCTCGTCGCTACCGGCCCTTCGCTCGGTGCCGCCGCCGCCGCCTCCCCTCCTTTTTCCTCTCCGGCCCGGCTCCGTGCAGCTCAGCCATGCCGACCCCGGCCGTTCCTTCTCCCGAATACTCCTCCTTCTTCGCCGTCATGGGTGCCTCGGCTGCCATGGTCTTCAGCGGTGAGGCACTGGGACGGACCGCCGGGGGTGGGGTGGGGTGAGAGGGAGAGGAGATGCCGCGGGCTTGCTCTGGCCTTGCGCAAATGGGACGGGCCTCATCCTGGCGGCTCGCCTGACCCGGCGTGGCTCAACGCAGCGGTGGTGACTCGACGCCACCCGCCTTTCGCGCCCCCTGTGAGGGGATCGTGTGGCGCGGGGAGGGGGAGGGGGCAGCTTCGCCTTGGCTCCGCTCTTAAGACCCCCTGTGAAGGCACCTCCTGGCTGCCTCTCAGACCTCGACTTATTCTGCCTCGGGGAAGGGAGGCGGCCATCGTCTCTCCTCCCCCCCTCCCTCCCTGATCCCCACCCTGCTTCTTTCGTGGTGCAGCCCCCAGGAATCCATCTTCCCTGCCCCTCTTTTGCGCTGGAGTCGGGCGGGGGGCTTGGGAGGTGGGGGGCAGCGCTGGCATACTGCTTTCCTGCCCCCCGCTCCCTGTCCTTAATCCCCACCCTATTGGGAAAGAGAAGGATCTAGTAGCATCGTCTCCTTCCACCCCACCCCGGACTCGGTAACCCCCTGTAGAAACCTGGTAGGGTGGGGGAAGGATTGCCAGACCCAAGGAGTCGTGGGAAGCAAGGAGGTTCCTTGACTCCTTCCTTTTGCTCTGCTTGGACATGGTGATGCCTGCAGAGGTGCTGCTTCCCTTATTGCAGGAGCCTTCCTTCTGTCAAGTAACTGGGGGCTCCTTCCTTTTGAGCCTCGGAGGAGTGACATGAATATATGTGGCCGAGTGTTAACTTCCCTGGTCTGTATCCTCCTCTTCTTGGGTGCCCTTCCTTGTTCCAGCCTTAATTCTAGGGCTTGGCTTAGGGGGCCTGCCTTTCTTCCTTCTCCTCCTCCCACCTAAGGGCTGCAGGGATGTTCCAGCCCTGGTGATGGGAAAGGAGACAGTGTGGGGGCGAAAGCCCAGCTGGAGCAGGACATGCGCCTCCTGTTACTTCCATTGCTGCTTGCTGCAACCTCTGCCTTCTTTATTCGCTCCATCCCTTCGGAATCTGTTCAGCGCTCTCAGCCTTCTGTTGCCCCGGCTGGCTCATCCGGGGTATTTGGAAGTGTTGGGGGTGGGGGGGAAGAGAGAATGCCGTTGCTTTGGGAAGGAGACGCAGAGGGGCAGCTACCGGTGACGTCATAGGGGATGAGTATCAGCTGGTGGAGGAGCCCCTGGCTGGCCATGTGACTGCAGAGAGGGAGGGGGGAAGAGAGAGATTGCTTTTGCTGCTTCCCTGCATGCCATCTTGGGTGTGCTGAATTAACTTAAGCCTAGCTTATGCCATGCACTCTTTCCATCCATCTAGGCCAGTGAGCCTGGAACAGTTTCCTTCTGACCAGTGGAAGTGCTGTTTTTGGTAGAAGAGGGAAGTGGATGTGTGACACTTGGCTTAAGTCCCTGTCTGCTGATAGCAAAACCTAGCTAATCCTTGCAGAGCTATAGCATACAACTTGGCTTTCTTTCTGAAGTCCTATTAAAGCATTGTAGTTTCTCTGCAACTAAATAGTTTGTGTTAAAAGGCCCAGGAAGGAGCTGCCTTTACACAAAAGGGCTGTCCTAGCAGTGTCATTCTTGAACCGCTGTATGGGCTTATCAGCTGAACACCCACTTGTTGAACTGACACAGCATTCTGTTTTTAAGTAGAGCAGGGTTTTTAGATGCAAAATTACACTCATTCAAGAGCCAGCTTGAATTCTGAGCATGACTGTACTGAGATTGTATATGACCTAGTGAAGTGGTGGCTATAAATCTTCCTAGAATTGATGTCTACTTGGTGAATAACAGTGCTAAGCATCTGGGACTACAAAACGGATAGTTCCTTTATTACAGCCTATCCCTCTTCAGTTCTTACACTCAAATTTGTTTATAGGACTTGTCCAGAAGTCCACTGTTAATAGTAGTGAGCCACTTGGTTGGCCTCTGTACTCTAAACATAACAGGAGATATGCAACAATTGTCAACTAAAGAGCGCTTCTGAAAACATAATTTATTTAAACTATACCTGCAAGAAGATTCGTATAGAGGAGCTCAACAGTGCTAGTGCTAGGTGCAAAATGCAGAAACAATTCTCTTTGCAAATGTTTACCTTCACACGAGAATAAGAAGCGTTGCTGCAATTGCAGCTGTAGAGCCATGTAAAATACTCCTCTTGCCAAAGTATTGCTGCCTCCTGATACTAGAATGAAAAAACTTCAGTTTTCTCCATTCTGGAAGTGATGTACCAGTACCAGTTGTATTTGAGTGTCAGCATGGCTATAATTCACCTGTATAACTCCTTGTACTGTTCAGGTTGCAATTGGGAGTAAGTTCCATTGGAGTTAGTAATCATGCATAGGACTATTAGAAAAAGTTATTCTCCCTGGAGAATATCCTCCTATATACAGTTCAACTGCACACATGAATGGTGCTAGAGTACCCTGTGTATCTCATTGTTTTTTAAATTACATTTCTGTCTATCCTCCAAGGAGTTTAGGGTGGTGTACAGTGGTCCTCCACCCATTTTATTTCGCACAAGCCTGTAAGATAGGCCCAAGGTCATACAGTTGTCTTCATGGCTGAGTGGAGATTAGAACTGGAGCCTCCCTGGTATTAGTTAGTCTAACCACTACACCATGCTGGCTGTCGCACCTCGCTGGCTGTCATCCGGGACAAATTGCTTTAGTAAGGCAACTGCTGTTTCTTATCTAGCACAGCTTATAATATACTAGATTTCTAGACCAAGCTTAGCCAATTATTTGGTCTTGTGTATTTGGTAAAAGAAACTGGTATAGTTCATCTGGGCAAAAGGAATCATGGCACAATAAAGTTGTGAATTCCCAAGTCTAGGTTCAGAACTCTGCTTATGCAATGTGACTGTGTTAAAAAATGTTAGCTGGCTTCATGGCTGTCAGATAAATTTTTGAAGCAATAAACCATCAGCTGACAGTTTAATCTTGTAGACCACTACAGTGAGGTGGTGGTCACTTGTAACACTGATATGAAGGTATTAGCATTGGCCAGAGAGGACAAATAAGCTATTCATGCTGATGCTAGGATGAAAGACATACAGTACCTGCAGTTGTCTCAGCACGGATATTGCTTTCTTTTTCCACCCCATGCAAAAATACCTACACTGAAGGGCTTTTAGTCTACAGCAGCAGGGAGTGGAGAACTCAGTGGATTGCCATTGAAAGGGAATCAGTTGTAGAACCAGTGAAAAGCTTAAAAGGGCTTTTAAACTGTTCCAGGATTTCCTAGGTCCCTTAGTGAGAAGACGGGTAATGGCTGACATGTTTTTCAGGAAGATGGCTTGCCTGCCATTTTCTTCCCAGTGGTGTGCAGCTGCATTGGGTTGTTAGCTGCATTCTCAATTTCTTTATTGAAAACGAGACCTAAAAGGCCTAGCTGATAGCCTGGAACAGAGGTGGGAAACCTGTGGTCCTTCAGTTGTTGGTGGACTACAACTGCCTTCATCCCTGATGATTGGCCATGCTTGCTGGGGTTGATGGATGGAATCCACATCTAGAGGACCACAGGTTGCCCACTTATGCCCTAGAACATGCCCCAGAATCTTTTTGACACAGATTCCTTATCTGATGTGTGGTTGTTCTTAGTCCAATAAATTACCAGTGGGAAGGACCAATAGAAGGAAGCTTGCAAATAGTCTAGAAGACTGAATATATGATATTTCAAAGTAGTGTTCTTGGTTCACAGCTACAGTCTCCTGAAGCAGCAAACAGAAGACTTGCACTGCAGTTTGTCAGTAGCACCCCTAGTTGAGGTGGTATTGAGTATTGCCGTCTGCTCTGAGGTAGGCCTGTCACGATAATTGGTCAGTACTTGCTTTTGACAGACATGTACTACTACTAGATCAGATCAGATCAGGTTGCTGGCCAAATATCTGGCATTCTTGTCTTATTGTGAAGAGCCCTTCTTAGGGAGCCTGCTCTGGGTGCATATGTTGAAAAGTGCATTTATGGGGCTTTGGTTCACAGACCATATCATTTGAAGATGCTTCAGTTGTGCAACTCCTTGCAGTTAAACCTATGCTAGACAAAGGTGGGTTCTTGGTCAATGATCTGTTAAATATACCTGAGCACCTTAACTGGCAGTTCATCAGTGAAGTGGGACTGGCTTTCTATGCCAATCTTTTCATAGTAGGAGGCAAAAAGCTAACCTGGCAGAGGCAGACATCCCAGACCCTTGATCCACAGTGTCTTGAGATGAATGACTTCATGGAAGTGGGATTGTCATTGTGCATTGCCCTGGCATACTGTAAGCGAAAGGGCTGTATACCATGGTTCCTTCTGAAGTGTGCAAGACTAGGCTATTTCCAGTAAGTTCCAGCATTGTTCTGTGCTAGCTGGTTTGAGGCAGAAACCATGTTGTATAAATACCTATGGCTTAGCCCTGTACACTAACTTCTGATGATAGTAAACAGTTCATATAACCCATTCTGGTCATGGCTGGCTAACCTTGTGGTGGTGGATACCTTTCTGTGATGCCAGGACCACTGTGACCTTCAAGTGGTCAACTGCGTTTAGCAATGCTTACTCAGTGACTGCTCTCTAACCTCAAGGAGTGGTTTGTCGGGTTTTCCTGATTCACTGGATGTGTGGGTGATTGTCAGATGCCTCTGAGTGATATGGCTATCTAATCTTTCCATGTAACATGGCTGACCAAGATATTCCCATGCAAGAAGGAAAGGGAGAGAGATGAGTATTTCCAATTATTAGAAGTACTACATACTTACCTATATCAGTCAGATTTCCTACTTGTGATGCCTGAACTGACATACTGATAGCTATGCAGGGCCCATGGAACACCCTATCCAATCAAACAACCTTCTTATAGTTGCACTAGGAATCTTCAAAATGTTCAGCATAGGTATCTCTTGCAACCATATGCAAACTGAAGTGCTTGAATAGTTTTAGGATCTGAACTTCACCTAGCAAAGAAAGCTAAATGTGTATCTAACTTGAGATTCTAGGTGCAACCTAGAATAGTTTAGCTGGGGAGCTGGTTTCTGCTTTCAAAATATAGAAACTGGGGAAATGGCCTCTTCCACCATACACTTCTAACAAACAAGATCCTGTGACTTAATTTCACAGGGTGCTGTTCCTGTAAGGTGATCATTACAAAGCTTAAAGTTGTGAGCCAGTCCTTCCTACCTGTACTGGTAAAGTCCTGTCCCCACCTGAGATATCCAGGTTAGCCATGACCTGTTAATATTTCATATAATATGCTAGATCAGAAGCAAATAGATGTGACTGTATTCCACGTCTAAACTACTTGTGAGGGAAGGTGTGTTAAATCTGGTGGATACTTAAGCAATTATTAACGCCTTGTGCACCACTCATGTCAAGCTGATCTTTAAGAAACTTCTGGAGTTCATCACCAGATGAACAAGTCAGTGAAATCGGGTTAGGTTTCTCCTCAAGGTGAGACTGAGAGCCTAGATTGCTGTGGTCTGTGTCCAAGATGACTTATCACATTGTCAACTATTTTGTTCTTTGGTCCTTGGAGAAAACTAGAGATCCGAGACAAGATTGTGTTGGCATAAATGTTGCTTCTCCAGAGGAAGCCTTCTTGCTTTTACTCCTGGCTGATATAATTGCCTAATCCATAACTGCCAGTTCTGTTGATGACCAGGCTGTGTTCTTGTGGTCCCAAAATGATGCAGGGGAGTGGAAGGCTTCTAGAATATTTTTGAGCAGTGATTAGGGCTGTAGATTGTAGAGAGAACCACAGGAACACAGGTAAGAGGTGTGGAGAAAAGTGAATGCCCAACCTTGGCCACAACTGTCTTCTGGTCTTGGCTTTCTTACGCTTCTCTACAGCCATGAGGTTGACTCATCACTTTAAAAATGAGCTAGGATTTATTGGCTTGAATACTAGACCATATGTGCTATATGATCATGCAGTCAGTTAAAGTTTCTGGTGTTAAGGCCATATTAAGCGTTCAGAGCTGCTTGGAAATGGTAGCTTCCCTTAGAAATGACACTTCCTGCACCGGAGTGTTGCATGATCTACAATCCTTTTTGAGACAAATTGCAGATCTTGTGGGTGAAGAGCACTGCAGGCATTTGCCAATAACTGGGGTCTTTATAGTCCATAGACAAGAAATTTTTACTAAATATTTGTCCCTACTTCAGATAGGGAGGGGAAGTAGAGTTAGCAGAAACTAGAGATCTTCTGTTGAGGCAACACTGCAACCCCAACAGATAGGCCACTTAAGCCCTGATGTTCCTGCATTGCTCCAGCTTCTGGATATGAAACTATTCAAGTTTTATGCCCTCCAAAGAATACCATGTGCACTTCCAAATATATGCCCACATGTTTCACCCTCTTTGAGCTGCTTCAAATCCCTGCTAATCATGGAGTCTTTTGGGCATGCTCACCTTTCCCTGCTTGTTATCTTGGATGATCTCCAGACTTAATGCAGCAAAAAGTTGCCTCCAGCTCCAGAAGGTTTGTGTGATGGTGTTTGCCTAAATAAGACAAACTAAAAGAACAGGGATCACTTAAACCAGCCTTCCCCCAGCCTGATGCCATCCAGATGCTGGGAGTTGTAGTCCAGAACTTCTGAAGGAAACCAGGTTGGGGAAGGCTTCCTTAAGCTCTTGTTTAATTCCCATATGCAAGAAATGAACTGCTTTAACAGGAATTGCATTTGGGGGGAAAGAGTCTGGCAGTGGCTACATCCATTTTGTGTTTGTGAACTTTGTAAGTTGCTACAAGAAACCATTGAGAAGCAAGAAGCTTCCTTGAAGTAAGGGTTGAGCAACCAAGAACTTGTTAGTTTGCAATTCTAGAGGAAGCTGCATGGTGTCTTGCAGTTTGCGTATTGGGTGGGGCACAGGCCATTGCTGAGTAAAAATGCTTGCTTGCGGCCTAAAGGGAACCTAGGCCTGTGGAGCAAATGCTTGGCCCTTGAGGTGAATCTTACCTCAGCCAACCAAGAGAATCTACAGGAAACACTCAAAAGGCTCTATTTCTGTCCAGTAGGAAGGATAGCAGTCAACTGAACAAAAGGCAGGCTGATTGCTGTGTTAGCGATGTTCATACAAAATCCTGCTAGGCTGCCTAGTCAACTGGATACTAGTTCCAGCCTTCTGAAATTGAATTAGTGAGAACTGAGCTGTGATGTAATGGTTAGTCTCTCACTTCAAGTTACCTCTTTACAAGATGGCACCCTGGAACGGAATGGGGGCAGAAGTCACAACAAATCATAAGCTCAGTAGCTTGTAATCTATTTTGACACATCCAGGGGCTTCCAAAACATCCATAAACACCTGCTGCTTGAGCAGTTTCACAAGAACGTACCTGATAAGAAATGGCCAATTGAGATGCTCATGAGGCTTTGCAACAGTAATGAAATGTGCATGGTGGGCAAATAGGAGCTTCATCTTAATACTAGGAAATGCCAGGATAGCTTGCATTTTGCTACAAGACCAATGGTGAATATGGTTAAGCTAAAGGGTAGGCATATCTGATCTTACGTCCATGGTATGCCTGCCTTTTTTTGATAGTCTTACAATATCTTCATTTGTATCCAAGCTTACCTTTCAGCTAATAGAAATGAGTCAGGATGAGTCTGCTTGTGGCCTTGACAGCTTTTCTGTCCAGCTTGCAAAAACTTGTAATAGGAAGATGCATTGTTTTCTATAGATGCAAGCTTTTTTCGAACTAGAGCAGTGCAAAAACATCAGGGTTGCCAGAAAAGCTGTTCTAATAGAGGCTGATGTTTTAAATCCATTTCAGAATAGCATGGGGCTTGGTTCTTAATTTAGAAAACATACAGGGGTTGAATTGCTAAAGTATAGCCTGATGTGGTCTTCATGTGAAACTTCAGTATGCCTCCCTTTTTCCTTCTAGGGCACACCTGACCTCTGAAACCCTGTTAGCCTCTTGTACTAACACTCTGTAAAGGCTGTACTTCTACCCTGATTAAGACTTGGGTTAGCATAGTTACCCTGACAACTTTGTGGATATGAGGTACTCCCTGCTTGAACCTGGAAAATGGGCCATCTTTCCCCAACCTGCTGCCCCCTGGCTGTTTTGTGCTAGCACTCTTATTGGCCTCAGCCAGCATGGCCAGTGGTCAGGGATGAGGCAGAGTCAATATATGATGGTCAAATGCTTCTCTAGAACGTGAACTTGCAGACATTCATGCAACACCCTGCCAAAATTGATATTCCTGTATGGAAGCTTGTAAATAGTCATAACACACCACATATTAGATGCTTAGTAAAATAACTAAGCCAAGTAGTTGTTACAAAGCCGCCAATATAAAAACACAACTGGTGCTAGATGATGTCTAAGGACTTCAATAACAAAGCTTTAGCAGTTCTCTGGAACCACCTTGACAAGCTTTCAGAAATGTTCTCATGACTTGGGGCGTGTACTGTACTCAGATACAAACCTGTGCCAATAAAAGGTAAATTCTGCTGTATAAAGTATTTGTTTCCCTGCTTGACACAATTTTTCTCTGTTGAAAAGTCCTGTTCAGCTACCAGTGGGATTACTTCAATTCCACCAGCTGTTGCCTGCACTTCTCTGCAACTTTAAGCATTTTTTACTTAACAAAAATATTTCTTCAGCTAATGTCTTATAGTACATCTCTCAGCAAGATTATTGGATAGCAGAAGATGGAAGCTGATTGTCCTTGGCCAATCTTTCCAGTTTCCCTTCCTGAACAGATTGGCTTGGATCCTCAGTTGCCTCTTTTTCAGATAAGGTGTGTATGTTATTTCCGTGAACTCTCCCTCCAGCTGCTGCCCCCAATTCCTCAGGAGCAGATATTCAAGTGATTGTAGAGGGAAGGGAGAACAGAGAAAGCCCATCATGTGAACTTGAAGTCTGTTCCATTAATGGAAGAAAGTTAAAATCTGAGCCTGTGTTTTTATACTGTGGTACTCTGCAAGCTCCTTTCTGGAATATTCTGTACTCTGCATAGATGCTCAGCTACCCCTTCACAATTTCTGCTGTAAGACATACAAACTGTTTAAGCATCTGCTCCAGAAGCAGTCTGTATATGGCTTCTTTCTCCCCATCAAAATATAGTTTGAGACTAGAGCTATCCATGTAAGACTTCAGACTCTTCTGGCACAAGCTATTTGAAGAAGCAAGCTATTGGCAGTGAGCCATGTTAAGTAACATTTTGAAATAAGCAAGCAAAATTTCATGTTCTTACCTGATTAACATTGACTTAGATGTAAAGGCTTCCAATTGCTAGTATATGAGGTTGTAGAATCAGTGGCTTTACTAGAGCATAATGGCTGACCCTTCAATGCATGCTTGGAGCAGCCATTTTGCTTTCTCAATCTTTCATTGGCTTCTGATAAGCTGTTGAAAGAGTTACTACTGTGACAGTGGTGGGACAAACTACATTTGCACAAAGGGCTGGATGTGCCCAATCTTGTCTGATCTCAGAAGCTAAGCAGGGTCAGCTCTGGTTAGTACTTGGATGGGAGACCGCCTGGGAACCAGGCTTCCTGAATGGAGCAGGGCGTTGGACTCGATGGTCTTGTAGGCCCCTTCCAACCCTATGATTCTAAGATGGCTTGCATCAGTAGCTCTGTTAGCAACTTGATCTAAGACTTCTGTATGGCAAAACAATTGCCAGTTCTTGCTCGGTTTAATGGTTTGGTCTGAATGGTCCTGTCCTTTTGACCTAATGCTTGAATTTACTGAGGTCTTAATGAATCCTCCTCCCCATTCATAATACCTCTTTCTTCAGGCTTGACACCCTGCAAAACAATCCAATTGCTTAATGAGCAGCACAGTGTTGGAGATGGACTTTTGCCAAAGGCATCTCCATTCTAGGCTGCACAAATTAATACACATTCATTTTTTCCACATGCAAGATCGGCTTTAAATGGGAGTTTGCATCTTAATACTCTCGATATACCCAATACCTTAAAAGTGGGGCCTGCTCCTCCTCAGGATTCCAGCCACACCTTCCTCCAGGATACTCCACTACCTCCTCCCAATTTTCTGTTTCTCTTTTCCAACTGATAATCAGCCATAGCTACTGAGCATGCTCAGTGCTCATTGGGTTCTATTAGGACTTGGCCAGCTTAGGTGCTCTTAGCAACCTTATGTGCTCTTACCATTTTTTAATAGTAGACTTCAGGGTCTCTTCTCTTCCTCCCCCCACTCTTTCCACCGGGATTTTTTTTTCCTGTTTTAAAGCACTCTAATTTTCTTCAGTGAAAACGCAGGGAGGAAATCCATTATCAAGCTACTTTGACTTGCATAGACGTACTTAACTTGGGAGCAAATTGCATTGAATACCTGGACCTGTAGGTTTACACAGGATCGGGGACATCAACATATGCAGATGGGTTGCAGGACCTGCTGGCCCCTCTGTTACCATTTAAAGTGGCCTTCCCTGCCTGGTGCCTTCCAAACTTTTCAACTTTAACTCTTCATCACCCTCTGCCAGCATGGCCAGTGGTCAGCAATCCTGAGAGCTGTAGTCCAAACAATCAGGAGGGCACCAGGTAGGGGGAAGTTGATCTAGGGAATGGATTTTGAAAGGTGGGGGGCAGGGCACTTATGGCCTCTCAACCGGGTCGCCCTTCTCTGAAGCTCAGCAGGAAAGTAGTTGGTGGGGAGCAGGTGTAGACCTGAAAGGGGGCTGTGCAGCAGGACTGGCAGATAACGTCATGCTCGTGTGGCTGTGAAAGGCGGTGAGGCAGGTGGCAGCAGTTCACTGCCCAGGGCGGAATGTAACGTTCCCACCCCCCAACCTTGCTGTAGTTAACTAATTGTTTTGTGCGCTACATATCTCCCACTCCTCTGTCCTTGCTTGCCACCTCCCCCCTCCTCCTATTTTACTCTGTTTTTTTACTACCCTTCTCCTGCAAGAACCAGCACAAACTTTCCCCATCCATGACTTGAATGCAGTCTGCTGTGAGCGGGTGGCTTGGCTGACCAGCCCCTGCTCTTCCACTGTCCATCTTTTCTTAGCCCTTTCCCCTCTCGCCTGCATGAGCGTGCACACTTCCAGTTTTTCCTTTTTGGTGTTTTTTGTGTGTGGCTACCTTGGGATTTTTAGACTTGTGCTCAGGTGAACCATAAGATCTGCACACAGACCTACTTTGTGAGTAGGTGATATGTTGGCTATGTAACCAACTTCACTTGTAGCTGAAGATGGGAAACAAGAATGATGTTGCCTGTAACCTAATAATCTGATCCTAACTATGTTTGTATGTCATGCTTAGATTGCAGCTAAAGTTGCTTGCATTCATGCCTCTCTAACAAGCTATTGCTGTAGTTGACTTTCTTTAGGGTAGATTGACTGAAATTACACTTCCCATTTTGGTTAATAAACTAATGCTAATTGCTTGCATTCTTGTGCCTTTCAAGGAAGTCCTGGGTCCATCTAGTCCACTGTCCTGTTTCTGACCAGGTAGATGCCTCTGGGAAGCTGCAAGCAGGACATGAAAGCAACGGTGCTCCCCTGTTGCATGTCCTCAACATCTGAGATTGAAATTTAAGTGTATTAATTAGTACACTTTATTATTAAAGTGTTAAAGGATATTAATTATCCTCGGTAGGATAACTCACATTCATGCCAGGAGCTAAAAAATCATGACTAGCTCCACATGCTGAAAGGAGACTCAAGCAGCAACTTCCAGTGCAAACTTGTTTCCCAAGCAGCAACTTCCAGTGCAAATTGATTTTTAAGGGAGGGAAATTTCTAAAAGCAGTTTGTGATATGGCACAGTATTCTGTTCAGAGGGGAACAATTAGAATCCCACTTCCAACCCTACTATTCTGTGATTCTATAAACACTTGGGAGTGCCTGAAGTAGCTCCCTGGATGGCATCCATAACTTGTTAAATATTTAAACAATGTTACTATTAGAAAAATACAGGACACATTGTTTCTTAGAAAACCTGCTCTGACTTTTTAGCTGCATATACAGTCTGTATAGCTCTTCATACAAGCAAGCTGTATGTTTTCTCCCAAAAAATGTTTGCCACACTGCACCTGTGCCAAGGACCCTCAAATAGAATTTAGAAGGCATAAATCGTAAATGGTTTACTTGCATGTTAGGTGTGCTTCACCAGCTGTTGCTTCTAAGTTGATGCTTAGAACTGAGTTTGTCTCTTTTCTGTGAGATGGATTTGTGGTGAGTAGATGGAGTCAAAATATTCATAATCTGAGAACTGAGCAAAGTGTTGCTTAGGTAGTTAGATGACACCTGCGTGGAATGCAGAATTAGACTATAGTGCTAAGATGCAGACTGCTAGATTCCAGCTGGACCCTAATGACCCTTTGTTGAGCCCTGATATCAGGCCCATAAGTGGTGGACTTGTACCAAGGCTAGTCAAATGGGTAAAAATGGGTCATGGGAAATGGCCTACTTTGTATATGTCCTGGGACGTTGTGAATGGGATTGGGGCTTCCTAGCATGTCTGCGTTAAGTACATATAGATATGGGTCCTTACATCACATAAGGCAGCCTTCCCTCTACTTGGTGTCATCCATATGTTTTGGACTTCAATACTCAGCCAGCATGGCCACTAGTCAGGAATGCTGGGATGTGGTCCAAAACATCTGGAGCACACTTATGTGAAGTGCAGTCATAGCCAAGGTCAAGGGAAACAGTAGGCCTCTGCACACTGTCATAGGGCAACATGCATGGAGGGCGGAGCAGGGCACAACATCAGCTGTCCTGCTTTTTGTCAGGCTGCCCAGTTGTAGTGACATCATTGTGTCTTGGACAAGGCTCTGCAAGATGGTCATGGTTACATCTAGTAAATATGCTTTACTAAGGATGTTGATGTGGTGTTCAATGGGCTACAGCTGCCCTTAAAGGACCAGGTCCGCAGTTTAGGGGCTATTTTAGACTCCTAGCTCTCCATGGAGGCTCAGCCGTGAGCAGGGAGGTACTGTTCCAACTCCATCTGATACAGTGGCTGCACCCCTACCTCCCTAACTGTCTGCTCCTATCAGTTCATGCCCTGGTCTTCTCTTGCCTAGACTACTATAATGTGCTGTATGTGGGGTTACCTTTGAAGATGGTTCGGAAGTTGCAGCTGGTGTAGGACTCGGCAGTCTGCCTGATTAAAGGCAGCTGTCAGCAAGACTGCGTCATTCCAGTGCTAAAGGAGTTGCACTGGTCACCATTTTTTTCTGGGCCCAATTCAAGGTGTTGGCATTGACCTTTAGAACCCTATATGGTTCTGGCCCATATCTATCTTAAGGAGCACCTCCAACAACACCAAGGATGCCACTCAACAAGATGGGCCTCAGAAGACCTTATTTTTGTCCCAGGCTGGTGAGGAATAGGGAGAGGGCCTTTTCTGTGGTGGCCCCCGCTCTGTGGAATTTCCTCCCTAGTGACCTCTGCCATGCCACGTCTTTATTGAGCTTCCACTGGGCTTTGACAACCTGGCTGTTCCAGCAGGCATTTGGGGTAGGTTAGGGTTTTTTAGAGCAATGTTGTTTTGTTCAGTTGATTATGTAAATTTGTTGTATTTTGTGTTATCTGTATTGTATGCTGCAGATACAATATTGTATGCTTAGAGTGGCCGGGTGGGCGGCTAATAAATCAAATAAATAAATACTTGGACAGGGGAGAGGCCATCCAGTGGTAGCTGGATATCCACTTCTCTTTGCTGTGCAAGCAGAAACTGAGCACTAGGTAGCCTTGCCTAGTTGGTAAACCAAACATTCAGGACACATACTGCATGGTGCCAAGCAATAGAATGTGGGGCCTGCTGCAGTCTCTTGTAGAGAGAGGCAGTGAACTTGGAAGATATGGACAATCCAGTATCTACACAGGACTCTGGGAAACTGTGTATGATTACATGCTGTAGCAGCTCTTGAGACCAGCTGTCTTGTGTCCTGAGTCTCTTTGCATAGTATATTTTTTCAGAATTAAAAAGAGAACCGAAACCACCTCCCGGTTGAGCTTGGCCCATGAAAGTGTCTGAAGAGGCAATCTAACCTGATTTAGTAGGCTGACACAAAACTTACTGACATCTAACAGTTTCCAGCACAACCTTACCAGAAAAGAGTATTATGCTAGGGTCGGTAGCCTCTCATCATTTAGAAAGGCATCACACCTTTGATCTGAGCACCAAATCCAGTGCTATCCCAGAAAGAAAGCATGTAAATATACCCATGGCTTGGAAATATTAATAGCAAAATGTACTTCCCAGATGATAAGCAAGCTGATATCTAGTAACTTGGCGACAGTCAACTTTGAGACCTTTGCTCCATTGCATGGCTCAGTTGTTGACTCTGTCAACAAGTTGAATGTCTGGCAACATTCCAAGGATAAATCTCAAAGAGTACCCTTGGTAGAAAAAACTCCGGTGCTATTAGATGTTACAATATTTCAGTTTCTCTTTTCTACCTTTCTACACTTCCTCTGGAGCAAAGTCTGCGATAAATCAGCTGAAGGCATGACTAGATCTAGATATGACTAGATGTGTTTACTGCACAAAGCTTTGTGCATAGAGACGGCATTGGGAATATAGGACTAAATGGGCTAAACCTTCATGATGCAACCTTTTTGTAAGGTATAGAGAAGTGTAGTTGCAGCGCCCTACATCCATGGCTGTCATTTAATGAGCTTCCGCCGTGCCTTAAAAACGTGGTTGTTCAGGCAGGCATTTGGGGTGGGTTAGGGTATTTTAGAAAATGTTTTTATTGTAGAATTTTATTGTTTTAAACTGTTTTATTATATGTTGTACATCGCCCAGAGTGGCTGGGTGACCAGCCAGATGGGCAATTAATACATTTAATTAATAAATTTAGGGACTTTTTGAGAATTGTCCGCCAGGCAATTCAGTGGATTTCCCAGCCCATATGGTGTGGCATTTAAGGCGTGCAAGACTTTAAAATAAAACTTGAATCCAAGGCATAGGTACTGCATGATGACTTTGACTATAGGAAACCACTAGAACTACTGTGAGACTAGAAAGCTAACAGGTCTATGGAACATTGTTTCCTGTAATTATGAACATACAGAGCTCCTTTAAACGTAGACTGTTGGCACACCCAGCTCAGTTTCTTTCCTATTCTGATGGGTCTTGGCTAGCTAGGCAGGGAAGTATTCCAAGTCTCTTAGCTGGTGATGTGGAGGAGCAAACCTGACGCCTTCATGCATCCAAGGCACATGCACTGACAACCATCCCCTCGCCGCTTCATAACTGTCAAAGTAACATGGCCTTTGGTCAAGCAGTCCATAGCCACTGCTGGGAAGGAGCTGTGCTGCTTTGCATGACTGGCTTCAGTGAGAGATCTGCAGATCCCTAGATTTTTTTGTTTCCCTCCTCCTTTGCCCACTCCCTCTCTGCTTCTCAGATGACTTCATGGCACTGATATACTGACATGTAGAGCAGTAGCCTGGCAAAACAACCCTGGGTTCACACGTAACAACAACCCATGATTTACACAAGTCACAGTTCACAACCCAAACAAACCATCAGTTCTCTTCCTGCATTGTTCATAGTTAACAAACCATGGTTTGTTAGCATGGCTCCATTCACACATCACAACAGCCCAGAATTCAGCAACCTGTACCATAGGTTAGCATTATGTGTGAACCAGGCCAGGGTATATTTGACAAAGATGTGCAGTAGCTAAAACCCTTAGTTTTCTTACTCTGTGCACAATAACCCTTGTCACTCTGTGCTGCCTTCCATTTCTTTTTCAAATTATCTCTTATGGCCCCTAAAGTAGAAACCAGTGTGTTGAGAATTAAAGTGGGGATGGTGCTTGGTCATATAGTCTCTGAAACCTTGTAGGTGAGGTTGTTTTCTATAGCACATCTGTCTGGCACTGTTTTCTGTTGGAACTGATAAAGTGGAGAAAATCCCAACAAGCTGAGTGTACTGTAGACACTGTTGAATTATACTTCACCCAGTTGGTGAAATTGCTTTACTAATCTACTTTGTGCAAGTCTCTTGTATTGAAAGTCAACTTGAGGTAGGAAATTGTCAGGAGCGCGGCCTCTTTCAGTCTACTCCAATAGCCAACTCAAGACACAGACAAAAGGATTCTTTTCAAGGCTTTAATCCTTTTACAACTTAATGACTCTTTCAGATGCTTATCACCAGCGACTAAGCAATGAACAGCAGAGTAGCCTATGCTCTGGGTTAGGCAGTTGGTCCCCGTTTGAAGGAGAATCACTTGCAGACCCTTAACTTATGAGCTAGGAAAAGTTCCTCCCTCTTTCCCTTGGGTCCACAGGAGTCGACCATTGTTTGCGCGCCAAATGGGCGCTATGCCTCCTTTCCGCGCCCTCCATCACTCGTCGCTCTCTGCGTCGAGTGTCTAGCAAGCCCCCCTCCCGCACTCTCTCACTGCTAGGGTCACTATCTCAGGAATGCTGGCAGGAGGAATCTCTGCCAGCTGCTGTGCCTGTGAGGGATGAGCGGGCTCCTCTCCGACAGATTGCTGTTCCTCCTCAGAATCAGAACTGCTCTGGGGCTCTATGGGCTCAGTGTCCACCCTGACAGAAATCTGGCCTAACGATGTCCTTTGAAGTAATGCCACTACTCAGAAGATTAATTAATAAAGCTTCTGAAGAACGACATAGAATGAGCTTGGCAATTCTTAAATTTTGGGATTATTTAATGAGATTGATCTCATTGTAGACATAATAGAACTTCAAATGTTTTTTGTATTTAAATTTAAATAAATACGATAACCTTGCATGTTAAATCAAAATTTCAAGAGAATTTTATAGAGCAGATGTCTTACTATTTAAACAGGGGCTTACTTGTTTCTTCTAAAAGATGGAAGCTTGGTAAAACTCACCTGTGGTGTTTCTCTTCCTTCCAGCCTTGGGAGCTGCTTATGGCACAGCAAAGAGTGGTACAGGTATTGCAGCCATGTCTGTCATGAGGCCAGAACTGATCATGAAGTCCATCATTCCTGTTGTCATGGCGGGTATTATAGCAATCTATGGCTTGGTAGTGGCAGTCCTTATAGCCAATTCGCTCACACCTGACATCCCACTATACAGGTACATTTCTTTTGTGAATCGTCATTGAAAGCTGTGCTTAAATCAGATATCACTATAATGGCTAGATGGAATACTTAGATTTGAAATCTAAGGTGTGAACTACATTGTCCAAGCAGGCAAGGCCCCCACACAGGTTTATTCTGTATAGGTGTTAGTATTGCCATGTGTGACTGAGGGGCAGTGCCATCTGGAATATAGCTGCTTTGTAATAAATGGCAACAGATGTGTTGCCACAGGCTGCTCACAACAGTTTTTAAAAATAGAACAACTGGAACTGTAGGTGCATTAGCAGCTGTGTCCCTGTAGTGTAGGCAGTCGTCCTACCCAGCAGAGAGAAGCGTAGCTTCAGAATCCATTTAGCCAAGATGGGAGTCCTGCAATAGCTGGCTCAACTCTAAGCCAAAGTTCTCTGGGCGGTTGTCAAAAATTAAAATCCCAAACGCAACATAAACTTTTAAAAGTTTTATATTATGTTAACACAGAACAAAACCAGAGTAAAAGTCCAAAAGCAGTCTAAAAACCACAGTAACACATTTAAAAGCTAGTGTTAAGATAAAAGGTGTTTTTGCCAGTTGGAAACTATTCCCAAGTACCAACCTAGTAATGGCTGGAATTCAAAGTATTAGTATGCCTAGTGTGGGAGAATCTTTACTCGTGCAGTATCTCAAAACTGCCTTTTGAAAGTATTTCAGTTGTAGCTTATTATGCAGCATGGTAAGGCTGCTGTTGGAAGAAGCAGCAGTCACAAGCCTCCCTTGGTTTTTGCAGATCTGGCTTGTCATTTGAGCGTCCTGGCTAACAGTCTTAAGTTCTAGTTACTTTTCTACTGCGCTGCTGCTTTCATTTTGATGAGGCAAAAATACGTAAATATGTATTAACTCTGACATACAGTGCAATGGTTAAGCACTAAATTATTCAGTGATACTTAATTTGAAGTATGTCTGTAAACTAATCCTCTCGCTACACTAGACTTCAACAGGCACAGATACCTTTCCTGGTGTGCCTGAAATGGGTTGAAACCCAACCGGTTTTAAACTTTCATGAGAAGTTGTGACTAGCCTATGGCTTACTGGTCATATCTGTCCTGTAAGGAAATAAGCAGCCCTGACTTCATTAGCTACTGTAGTTTCAGTCTAATTGAGGCTCCTTACTGGAGAACAGTAGACCTAGGATGAACAGGAATTGAGGGAAAGATTATGTAAAAGCCTTGGATGCAAGAGCTCATTGCCATAGAGCCATTTAATAATCCATTAGAAGGAAGCTTAGAATAGCTTGCCAACAACTACAATGAATAGAAAACTTTTTGCTGGCAGAGTAGTGTTGGATGAATGCAACATAAAAAAAAACCCCCATCCAGTTTAATATAAGGGGATCTGACATGCCTCCTGTGTATTCTTCCCTCGAAGGACCTTGCAGGGTTGTCTCCTGGGCATTTGGTTGTCCCAGCTGAAGATGTATGTATAGACTCTCATGCAAGAAATAGGGGCTGTTTGCATGACACGACGTCCCCCCATGGGTTATTTAACCCATGGTGAGGCTGCAGGGCGCATTCGGCTGTCATCCCCATTCGGGTGTTGTGTCATGCGAACCCGGCAAGCATGGGTTATGCGAGGGTTAAAGAACCCTCACATAGCCCATGGTCTCATTTAAGCTTATGCGAGGGTAGTGTAACCCTCAAATAATCCATGCTCGCCCGGTTCACACAACATGACAATCCCCAGGTGGGGGTTCAATATGCACTATGGCACCCACGGGTGCCACTGCTTATCCAAGCCCAGTCATAGTCTCCATAAGATCCAGGTTTAAAGTAGAGCTTAACTAGCAGCTATATTGAGTTGCGAAGGGATTATTTGGCTAGGGACTCTTAAGACTTATGGCAAAAGAGCTCCAGAGTCGCTATAACTGCCTTCCACTGGTGCCTTCCAGTGTCCCCAGAACATTGGCTGGTGGGTGGGAAGTTGGTTTCTGAGAGTTGTGGCCCTACACATCTGAAGGGTGCACCTGGTTGGGAAAGGCTGCTTTGTAGCTAACGGTGGGTAGGGATGGTGCGGACACTTGACTGGGTCCGGGAGTCCATTGGGCGGACTGCGCCCCCGATGCCTCTGACCTTGCTCACCCCCAATGCCTCTGACCTTGCTCACCCCCACTCACGCCCTCCTGGGCATTCCCCACACTCACCTGGACCCATCCACGAGTGCCCACCATTTCACCGAGCTTATTTTTACAGAAAAAAGAAGGTCCATTACCCCTCTAATATTGCGTATATCAAGCTTTCCCAGCCCAAATTTGTGCATATTTAAATATCCACATTTTTAATGACTTCCTTTTTCTGTAAAAACAAGCTTGGCAAAATGGGATGGGATCCCTCGCAGATGGGATCCAGAGTGAGTGCGGAGGGCTCGGCAAGCTCATGGGGGCTCAAGCGGGGGCAGCGCTTCAGCGGGCACCCATCGACACCACACAGGAGTGGGTTTGTCCATCCATAATGGTGGGCTACTTTGTCCTCTGCTTCTCTTTTTCAAGTGGTGGGGAATCTTACAGTTTATCAAGGTATGAATATTGGGATCCATTTTTCTGCATAAGCAGGTTCTGTTAGATTTGGTTATGTGGAACCCTTTGGCAAAGCTCTTCTTTGCCTGAGCTCACTTACCATTGAAGAATAACTGGTGGTCACTGAACCACAGGCAGAATTTGGGCCAAGTTAGATTAAGACCAAATGCCTGACTGAAAAGGCTTTTTCAGGATACTCCTTAACAGGTCAGCCTTCGCTAGAGGAAGCTCAATTCTTCCAGCATCACTCATGGTAGAATAGTACTTTGGTGTTGCAGTTGGGTAGCTTGCCACTAAACTTGTCTCCCTTCTCCTTCCATTGCAGGAGCTTCCTTCAGCTGGGCGCTGGCCTGAGCGTAGGCCTCAGTGGGCTGGCAGCTGGCTTCGCCATTGGCATTGTGGGTGATGCAGGTGTACGGGGGACAGCGCAACAGCCTAGGTTATTTGTGGGCATGATTCTGATCTTGATCTTCGCTGAAGTCTTGGGTCTGTATGGCCTCATTGTTGCCCTTATCCTTTCCACAAAGTAAACAAAAATCACCACAGAGTATGATGTTAAAAAAAAAAATTAAAAAAACCTAAGCTCCAGAATGAAAATGGTCTCTCCACAATGTGTACAGTTGTCATCAGTTTGGTAGTTGATCTCTTGTAAATGCGCAATGTATGTTAGTGACTCGTCTGTCCTGTGTGTACTTCAATATTAAATACCAGATGAGCTGCCTCAAGCCTTCCTGGCAAGGTCTGAGGGAAGCTCATGTGCGATTTTCCATCCATTTGCCATTAGAGTACTTTATGTATAAATATGAACTAGAAATTGTAACTTTTTTCTCTTCACTGGATGTTTTATTTATAAGACTTGACATGTTCATACATATATGGAGCAAGAGTTTTCAATTTCCCATGCTATATATATTAATCTCATATATAGGTAGATTAATACACTGTGGGGTTAATTGTAAGTGCAGAGAAATCCTTGGATGTAATTTGATTCTCAAAGATTGCTGTCGTGTTGGAGTGTGAGACTGTTTGTGTTTATACAAATAACAGCAAAATGTCTGAGACACTCCTGTGTTCCCAGTAGTAAAAACTGTATGCTCTGGCATCAAAGTTGTGCACCCAGTGTTGGGTTTCGCAGTTATACGTTTCCAGATAATAAAATTTCCTCCACTACATCATTGTAAAGAGGTGTGTCTCAGTGTGATTTGTCTGAGAGGTGAGCTCCTGGAACACAGATCCACCCAGCCCCCCTGGATGTAAATGCCTGCACCTGACAAGCTACTCTGACTTAACAAATGCGACACAAGAAGTAACTAGGGTGCTAACTATTGGAGTATGGGTGCACAGTGTGTTCTCGATATTGCTTTCAGTGCTGGGCATAACCCTCTTCAAACATTGGGTCTCTCCTCTGCACAACACTCAACAGGTGGCTCTGCCCCTGTATGTTGGAGGTTATGTCTGCAGCAGGCATTTGCAAGCACAAACATAAGCAGGGCTTCACACAGTCAAGAGACCATGTGAAGAACTGCCACTATATTTGTGTAAGTAGATATTATGTTCCCTGGACTGCACTACAAAAGGCTTCTTGCCTCTAACATGATGGTTGTGAGGCCTGGATCCAAACGGAACTCCCAGAAGGAGCTTGCTTTAGCCCAGTGCTGTAGGGGTGTAGAACCTCTGGTGGTCCCAGTGAAGCCCTCTAGGGTTTCCCAGAAGGCCACACTCCCTTACCCTGGCCCCACAACCTTTCCTCTAACCATCAATTGTTTGGTGGCTTCCTGGCTTTTGTGCAATTTTTTCTCCATACTTGAATTGCCTCTGCTAAGGCAGTAAGAGCTTTAAGCTACGATATGCAGGTATTGATTTTTTTTTTGTAATTTGGCCTCTTTTTGCCTTGGACCCCGGCCACCACTAAAATACAGCCCCCAGGAGCTTCTCTAAAATAGAATTCTGCTCTCAGGCTGAAGAGGTTCTCCACCCCTGGCCTAGTACATGTCTTTTCTCAGGTAGTTGTCTCGAATGCCATTTCAAAACTCCTTTGGAAACCCCTCTGTTTGCAAAATCAGTTTGTGTAATGTAAGGGGCTACTGTCTGATGGGGAAAAGCCCACTTGGCCTCACAACTAGTTTCCATGTTCTTTAGGTCCTGGACCCATGATGTACATACACTATAAAATAGTTAAGGCACTAGCTATTCTGGTTGCCACTTACATGTTTGGACACATGAAAGTGTCTTTATGAATACCAGGAGTAGAAAATAGCAGGCTTAAAAATGTCAAGTGAAACAACCTATCAGTCCAGTTTTTCCTTGTTTTGAAGCAGGTTGAAGGGCAGCTGATCTATACCATTCCTTTTCTGACATGAGAATTGGTTGGGTGTGTATCAGGGAGGTATCCTGTGTTAGCTTTCAAAGTAGATAGCTAGGAAACAGCCCCTTAAAATGCTCTTAAAATGTAGAGCCTTTTCTGTTGGAATGATCACTAACTCCAGGAAGTGTAAGCACTTGCCTCGGCTGTCTTGACATTGTTTTTAGGTGCAAAGGGCTGTCCTAAAGTTTAATATGCAAGCATGCTTTTAATAAATGTTCCATTTACAGCAACTGATGAAGTGGGTTGTAACCCATGAAGAGCCATGCTAATTTATTACAATATCTGAACAACTAAAACACTAAAACACATGTGTGCTACACTTAACCCTTGAATTTGTTAACAGAAAGCTAACATGATTATATTATAATAGTGCTTTTAGTAGACACATCTGTAAATTATCTACTGGAAGCCAAACAGCTTGAGCTGGCAGAAGCATACCCATGATCAAAGGTGAACTTGTTTTATTCCTCTGCTCTTTTCCAAGGCTTTGTGCAAGTAACTCCCTTAAAAAAAATAAAATCGCTATTAAATCAGACTACAGTGTGACTAGTAAACCGTCACCTTCCTCTGTTTAGTCTTTGCCATCACAGATTAGCTCAAATCAAAGGAAGCTTACAAGAATGAAGTATGTCAAAGCAGCTCCTATTAAGCCAATGGTGGCTGACCATCTCCACCGGTTTGCAAACAGGCTTTTTGCAGGGAGAGCTTTTTGCTCCTAGCAGCAGTTTTCTCTGGTGCAGCTCTTCAAAGAAGTGAATAACCTGGGCACTTCTGACTTGCTTATATTTAAATCCAAAGCAGAGATGAATTGAGAGGTTTCTAATGCTTGCCTCTTCTTTGAGGGTAACATTAGCAACCACACACACGCCCTGTTTCCAAGCCTTAGCCTAGCAAACTTCACTGGCAACTTTATTCTTGGATCACTTTCGAAATGTTAACTGCATAAGCATAAACAAATGAATGCACAACTAGCCTTCTTGGGAGAAATTCAGTTACACATCACCTCTTCCCCTGCTCATGGCATGATGGTGAAAGATTTCAACAAAGTAGCCAAAAGAAAAAAAGCATCCAAGAAAAGGAAACCAATGGGCTGCTCTGCATAGTTTTTAGATGTATGCATAAAAAAGTAATAATGAATGACACAAATATGTGTGTATTAGGAAGGTCATATACCCTACAGGTAGGATAATTGGAGCCCATTTTGGCTGCAGCACCATGTGAAATAGGCAGATCCAGGTTTGCTGCCATGACATGTAGAACAGCCCATTTTCAGGATCGTTGGGTAAAGCAGAAAGTATAACTGGTTGGAACATAGAGACTTGCTTTATACCAAGTCAGGATATACTTCCATCTAGTTCAGTTTGGTAGCTGATTTGTAGCAGCTCTGGGGTTTCAGACATGCCGAGGATTGAGCCCGGGATCTTTTGCCTGCAAATTACGTGCTCTACTTCTGAGCCATGGCCCTTCCCACAGCATAATATTAGTTACATTTCTATCTTGCCCTTCCTCTGAGGAACTCAGGACTTTGTACTGCTCTCCAGTTCATCTTAAAAACACGTATTTGCTGGCATGGTAAATGCGTCCCCTTGGTACCTTCAAAATGCTGTGGATGGCCACTCCTATCAGCCCCAGCCAGCATAGCCAATGAGCACAGATGATGGGATTTGTAGTCTAAAATACATGGAAGGCAACAAGGAAGGCTGCAGTAAATGATGCAAGAAGAGACCAAAGTTGTGATTCTATACATACTTGCCTGGGAGTTACCCCATTGGGTACAATGGAACTTGCTTCAGAGTAAACATGCATAGGATCGCAAAGTAGAGACTGCTTCTCCATCCCACAATGTCTTGTCGCTGGGTAGAGGTACCAAAGTATAAAATATATACATGCCACAATAATGAAAGGTGCATGATGTGTATATTCTTTTGCAATTTGTCCCTTTAAATGACATTGAAATGACAGGGAGAGTGGGGGGAATTGGGCTCCTTCTTTTATGTACTTTTAAAGAAATATGTGGTGAAGGACGAGCCCATGCACCACTGCCCAAGTGTAATTGCTCGTGGGAGGTGCTGCCACATTTATGCAAGGAGCACAGCGCATGTCGGGCGAGGCAAAGCCACAGAGCAGACCAAGCACAGAACAAAACCAAAAGAGCAGGGAAAGCCAGAGCCAATGCAAGAGCCTGGATTAAGCCTAGCGCCCACCCCCTCTGGGCCTTGTTGGTACATCCTAGAAAGGATAGCGCAGCCTGAGGCATCCCCGCATTACATCAGCAGGCATCTCTAGTGATTTGGGCCATTGAGAACTTGGTGACTCATTCAATCCTCCCCCTCAGAACCTTTGCAAGCTTCACAGGTTAGAACAGAGAGCAATGCACTTACCTCTCACCCCCCCCCCACCCCTTGCCAAGGAAATACTTGTATAGATCTCGAGGTGGGTGAGGGGGCATTGGGAGCTGTGAAATGCTGGCATTTGCAGAATCTAATGAATGAAGAAAAGGTGCAGAGGCGCTGTTCTGTCCTGCAGATAAGCTCTCATTGAACAGAACAGATCGCCCTGTTTTCATTTTACATCAAAACCATGTGTACTGCAGAGTGAGTCAGACCTGCGGGGGGGGGGGGGGAGAGACAGACAAAAGGAAGAGAGGGAAGCAGCAGCAATAGCAATGGACGATCTCCATTAAGAGGCCAAGTGATGCCAAATTCTGGTTGCTAGATCGTGTTTTTTTGCTGGGTATGAATAAACTTCATTTAGCTCTTTCTGGTCTCCCCCAAGAGCTCTGGGAAGGAAAGCCAAGGCCCACCTGTACTGAAATTGGTTCTCGGTGAAGTGTGAATTAGAAGGTCAGCTAATTACTGGTTCCAACACTTTTTCCCATGGAGGAGGGATAAAGCACTGTGCCACAAGCTCTTCTTCAGATCTGGGGATTAGTTTTATGTGATAGCTGGGTCTGCTCTCTATGAATTGGGTTCCTAGTGTATCTTTGTCTGGGGGTGGGGGGGCGTTACTATAACTCAGTGGTAGAGCACATGTGGTAGACCACATAGCTCAGTGGTGGAGTGTCGGTTTTCATGCGTGAAATGCTGAAGGATATGTGGCAAGCTTCACACGTAGCAACCTAGATGTGGGCCTTGTTCGGTCTTTTGAAAAAAGGAAAAACACGGTGTCCTCCTAAGAATACTGTATTGTTGGAAACTGTAGATAACGACTAGGTTGTTGGTACCATTTATTTCATTTATAAAGATAAAAAATAGAATTAAAAGTATTTTTAAAAGAAAAAAAAAAACACACACTACCAAAAAGTTGGATTCTTTTTGAAGGAGGGTTGGAATATTTGGGGGAAGGACCATAGCACACAGTGGTAGGGCATGCAGAAGGTCATCAATAGGACCAGATAGGAGGTGATGGGAAAGTATTTGCCTGAAACCCTAGAGCAGATGCTGCTGGTCAAGAGTAGACCAGAGGTGGGGAACCTCAGGGCCAAATCCTGCCCTCCAAAGTTCCCCAGGTGGCTATGCCTCTTCCCATGGCTCCACCCTTTCCTCCAACCACCGATCTTTTGGCTTTTGTGTAGTTTCTTCCCCCATTCTAAAAGGTTGAAATGCCTCTTCCAAGGCTCAGTTACTGGCAGTTAGAGGTCTAAGCCACAATGTGCTGGTATATTCCCTTTGGTGAACCCACCTTTGCCTTCACCCCCACCCACCACTGGAATGCAGCCCCTGAGAGCTTCTCAGAAATTGAATGTTGCCCTCAGGCTGAAAGAGATTCCCCATGCAGTACAGTGTAGGCAGTACTGCACTAGGTGGACAAATGATCTGACCGGATATAGTGCAGAAGCTATCCAGTGCTGGGCTTTTTCATGATCACAAATATAAAAATGAGAACCTGGGTTTCACCTCTTTGTCAGTCTAGTGTGACCAAGAAAGAATCCAGGGTGGTGCCATTCAAAGGATGGGGCGGGGTTATTTAGATAGGGGGCTGGCTTGGTTCTCAATGGCTCCTACTGAGTTCAATGGGAGAAAGTAAATAGGCTGCAGTTGAGGAAACTGTCAGGGCCCACCCAAGAAAAGGGGGTCAGGTATAGTCATCTCCCCAACTGTATCCCTGAGCACGCTCCTTTATTTTCTCCCATATGAGTGAACATTGCCACTTGTTCCTATGAGCAAAAGGTAAACACTGCTCTTAGGGACACTGCTGTGGTTGGGACCAACTTTACATTGATCCCTGACACAGGCTGGCCCTGCTTCTGTGGACAGGTACGCCATGTGGGGAGGGAGTGCAATGCATCTCTGCATAGCACGGAGAGACACATTGCATATGGGTGCACAATGAACACGCATACAGTCTGTCCTTACAATGTGTCTATATGGCCATCTTTCTATGCCACCTAAGATAATGAAAAGCATTTTGCTAGTGAGTATCAATAACCATTTATTAAGATCTCCACTTGAGCTTCTGGCAGCTTCCCTTCCCAAGGAAAAAAAGCAAGAGGAACTCTTCAGAATACAAGAGCATCTTCTTTGAACACACACACACACACACACACACACACACGCACCTCATAGAATCATAGAATAGTCGGGTTGGAAGGGGCCTACAAGGCCATCGAGTCCAACCCCCTGCTTAATGCAGGACTCCAGGTCAGAGCATCCCTTACAGATGGCTGTCCAGCCTCGTCTTGAATGTCTCCAGTGTGGGAGAGCCCACCACCTCCCTAGGTCATTGGGTCCATTGTTGTACTGCTCTAACAGGACATTTTTCCTGATGTTCAGCCGGAATCTGGCTTCCTGTCACTTGAGCCCCTGATTCTGTGTCCTGCACTCTGGGATGATCGAGAAGAGATCCTGACCTTCCTCTCTGTGACAGCCTTTCAAGTCCTTGAAGAGCGCTACCCTATCTCCCCTCCGTCTTCTCAAGGCTAAACATGCCCAGTTCTTTCAGTCTCTCTTCATGGGGCTTTGTCTCCAGTCCCCTGATCATCCTGCACCTTGGTAGCAAATCAAAGCCCCCAGACCAAGTGGCAGCCAAATGCATCTAGAAAAATGTCGCGTACAGCCCTTTGCTCCTGCCGTCTGTCTGCACCTTCCCTTGCACTTCTCTCGGTGCCCTGACCTGTTTTCTGCTGATTGAAGTGACTCTCCCTGCTTCTTGGGAGTGGTTTTCAAAGCCAACTCCCACTGATACATCTTTTTATCTGGAATGCGGTTCTGCAAGAGCAAGCGACTCTACAGAGAGTAGAGCCCTGACAGAGAACAGGGGTGCAGAACATATAGATTAATCGCCTTTTACCAAGTGATACAACCAGTGCCCCCTTCATGGATCACTGCCTTGTTGTGGCGAAGGGGCTTGTGTACCTCAGTGAAGCCATAAGCTATGCCGTGCAGGGCCACCCAAGACGGACAGGTCATGGCAGAGAGTTCTGACAAAATGTGGTCCACTGGAGAAGGAAATGGCAACCCACTCCAGTATTCTTGCCAAGAAAACCCCATGGAACGTATCACAAGGCTAAAAGATATGACGCCGGAAGATGAGCCCCTCAGGTCGGAAGGTGTCCAATATGCTACTGGGGAAGAGCAGAGGGTATTTCCAAGTAGCGCCAGAAAGAGTGAAGCGGCTGGGCCAAAGCCGAAAGGACACTCAGCTGTGGATGTGTCTGGTGGTGAAAAGAAAATCTGATGCTGTAAAGAACAATATTGTTTAGGAACCTGGAATGTAAGATCAATGAATCAAGGTAAGCTGGATGTGGTCAAACATGAGATGGCAAGATTGAACATTGACATCTTGGGAATCAGCGAACTAAAATGGACAAGCATGGGCGAATTTAATTCAGGTGACCATTATATCTACTATTGTGGGCAAGAATCCCTTAGAAGAAATGGAGTAGCACTCCTAGTCAACAAAAGGGTGGGAAAAGCAGTACTGGGCTACAATCTTAAAAATGATAGAATGATCTCAGTACGAATCCAAGGCAAACCATTCAACATCACAGTAATTCAAGTCTATGCCCCAACCACTGAGGCCAAAGAAGCTGAGGTTGATCGGTTCTGTGAAGACCTACAACACCTTCTAGAACTAACACCAAAAAAAGATGTCCTCTTCATCATAGGGGATTGGAATGCTAAAGTAGGAAGTCAAGAAATCACCAGGATAACAGGCAGGCATGGCCTTGGTGTACAAAATGAAGCAGGACAAAAGCTAATAGAGTTTTGCCAAGAGAACATGCTGATCATAGCAAACACTCTTTTCCAACAGCACAAGAGGCGACTCTACACATGGACGTCACCAGATGGTCAATATCGAAATCAGATTGATTATGTCCTTTGCAGCCAAAGATGGAGAAGCTCCATACAGTCAGTAAAAACAAGACCTGGAGCTGACTGTGGCTCAGATCATGAGCTGCTTCTTGCAAAATTTTGGCTTAAATTGAAGAACGTCGGGAAAACCACTAAACCGTTCAGGTATGACCTCAATCATATCCCTGATGAATATACAGTGGAGGTGAGGAATAGATTTCAGGGATTAGACCTGATAGACAAAGTGCCTGAGGAACTATGGACGGAGGTCCGTAACATTGTTCAGGAGGCAGCAACGAAATCCATTCCAAAGAAAAAGAAATGCAAGAAAGCAAAGTGGCTGTCTGATGAGGCTTTACAAGTAGCTGAAGAAAGAAGGGAAGCGAAAAGCAAGGGAGAAAGGGGAAGATATACCCAACTGAATGTAGAGTTCCAGAGAATAGCAAGGAGAGACAAGAAGGCCTTCTTAAATGAACAATGCAAAGAAATCGAGGAAAACAACAGAATGGGAAAGACTAGAGATCTCTTCAAGAAAATTGGAGATCTCAAGGGAACGTTTTGTGCAAAGACGGGCATGATCAAGGACAAAGAAGGCAGGGACCTAACAGAAGCAGATGAGATTAAGAAGAGGTGGCAAGAATACACAGAAGAACTATACAGGAAAGATCTGAATGTCCCTGATAGCCATGATAGTGCGGTCACTGAACTTGGTCCGGACATCCTAGAGAGTGAAGTCAAGTGGGCCTTAGGAAGCATTAGTAACAACAAAGCTAGCGGAGATGACAGTATTCCAGTCGAGCTATTTAAAATCCTAAAAGATGATGCTGTTAAAGTGCTGCATTCAATATGCCAACAAATCTGGAACACTCAACAGTGGCCACAAGACTGGAAAAGGTCAGTTTACATTCCAATTCCAAAGAAGGGCAACGCCAAAGAGTGTTCAAACTACCGCACAATTGCGCTCATTTCACATGCCAGCAAGGTGATGCTCAAAATCCTACAAGCTAGGCTTCAGCAGTATGCGAACCGAGAACTACCGGAAGTACAAGCTGGGTTTAGAAGAGGCAGAGGAACTAGAGATCAAATCGCCAACATTCGCTGCATCATGGAGAAAGCAAGAGAATTCCAGAAAAGCGTCTATTTCTGCTTCATTGACTACGCTAAAGCCTTTGATTGTGTGGATCACAACAAACTGTGGCAAATTCTTAAAGTGATGGGAGTACCAGACCACCTTACCTGTCTCCTGAGAAACCTGTACGAGGGTCAAGAAGCAACAGTAAGAACCAGACATGGAACAACCGATTGGTTCAAAATTGGGAAAGGAGTACGACAAGGCTGCATATTGTCACCCTGCTTATTTAACTTATATGCAGAGTACATCATGAGAAATGCCGGGTTGGATGAATCAGAGGTCGGAATTAAGATTGCTGGGAGAATTATCAACAACCTCCGATATGCAGACGATACCACCCTAATGGCAGAAAGTGAAGAGGATCTAAAGAGCCTCTTGTTGAGGGTGAAAGAGGAGAGTGCAAAAGCTGGTTTGAAACTCAACATTAACAAAACGAAGATCATGGCATCTGGCCCCATCACTTCCTGGCATATAGAAGGGGAAGAAATGGAAGCAGTGACAGATTTTACTTTCTTGGGCTCCAAGATGACCGCAGACGGTGACTGTAGCCATGAAATTAAAAGACGCTTGCTCCTTGGGAGGAAAGCTATGGCCAACCTAGACAGCATAGTAAGAAGCAGAGACATCACCTTGCCGACAAAGGTCCGTCTAATCAAAGCTATGGTTTTCCCAGTAGTAATGTATGGCTGTGAGAGCTGGACTATAAGGAAGGCTGAGCGCCGAAGAATCGATGCTTTCGAACTGTGGTGCTGGAGAAGACTCTTACGAGTCCCCTGGACTGCAAGGAGGTCAAATCAGTCCATCCTAAAGGAAATCAACCCTGAGTGCTCATTGGAAGGACAGATAATGAAGCTGAAGCCCCAATGTTTTGGCCACCTAATGCGAAGAGAAAACTCCCTGGAAAAGACCCTGATGCTGGGAAAGACTGAAGGCAAAAGGAGAAGGGGACGGCAGAAGATGAGATGGCTAGATAGCATCACGGATGCAATGAATATGAACTTGAGCACGCTCCGGGAGAGAACGCAGGACAGGAAGGCCTGGCGTGCTATGGTCCATGGGGTCACGAAGAGTCGGACACGACTGAACGACTGAACAACAACAACAACCAGTGCCTCGTGGCTTGGATTCAGGCCAAGGGATTCGTTTGCATGGCCTTCTGGTCTGCCCTTTCCCCTTGGTTCTTCTAGCTGGGTCAGAACAGATGAAGGCAGGCTAGTGGCAAATTGCCTTGGTGGATCAGACTAAAGTCCACCAAATCCAGCATTCTGCCTCTGGGAAGCTCACAAGCAAGCCTTGAAGGCCATCCCCTCTTGCTTCTCCCCAGCATCCAGTATCCAGAGGTATACTGCCTCTGTACATGGCAGTTCCACTGAGCTGCAATGGCTCATCGCTCAAGCCATTTGCCCCCAACTTGCACAGACAACCACAGTGTGAACAGGGCAAGTGTTGGGCTGCTAGATTGCACCCTGAGCAATGTGTTCATGTGCGTGAAGTTTGGGGTTAGTAAATGAGGCTGGCGGAAGGAGTCCAGGCTCTACAGTCCCACCGGATTGGCAAATAATCACAACTAGCCACACCGCTGAGAAGCTTGGACCCCTCTCCACCCCACTATGATGTATGTGGGAAGTCCAGCAATTTAAGCATGGCTGATTGTTCCAAATTCAGGAAGCCCAAGTAGGCAAGAAGTGACTGCTCTGGTCAAAATAACAACAACAACAATCCTCATCCTCATCTACATACATTGGGCAGTATCCAGTTGTGTCATTCTGTTAGCGCAAATGATGTTGCACTAATGGAAATTAAGCTCTGAACTATGCGCAAGAGAAGAACCCAACTAAAGTTAAGTTTGCGGAAGTGCAGCTGCACAAGCAGTTGTGCATTATGCTTGTACAACCTGTTGTGCAACTGCTTGCTCAACTGGTTGCCCAAGTGCGATGGGCAGCTGCTTGCGCAACGGAAAGATTCAGCGGAGCTCTGCTAGTGCTATTTTAATGTGCGGAAGGGCAGCGTTGGATACTGCCCAGTATCTCAGTAATTCTTCCAGAAACTTTGTAAAGCAAATCAGAGGGAGGGTCAAATGACAGCCCGCACTCTCTCTCTCTCTCTCTCTCTCTCTCTCTCACACACACACACACACACACACACACACACACGTTGAAAGAATGTGTAAAGAAGGTCACGGTGCTGGTTGGCCCCTCACCACCACACCTCCAACAGGGGCCACACCTCCACCATCCAGCTATTTGGATAATGTAGGAAGGGGTTCTACGCACATACATCAGTAGAGCTCCTCCCCGTGATCAGGTCAGAGTTACCACCCCTGCACGGAGGAGGGCCTCAGTCGTACATCGGTATCACCATAGAGCCTCTTCACACAACATCGGCACCGGGTGAGCCTCTCTGGGAAGTTCATTCCACAACTGGGGTGCCATAACTTCTCCTGAAAGTTCCTGACGGGGCGAGGAAGCAAAGAGTGGTGAGGTGTGAGGAAGTGCATTAGTTGCTTGTGTGCTTGCATGCTTGGCTCTCTGTCTGGCGAGTGTGCAGCTGCTTAAGGAGGCAAAGCAGCAGTAGCTGGCAACAATGATGGTGAGGAGGAAATGGGCCCACTGAGGAAGCAAGGGGGCAAGAAGATGCTTTGCCCAAGCCCACCACCACCACCACACAAAACACCCTGGAACCAGCAGGGCCTGAAATGTTTACATCTCCGTCTCTTTAGCAATTACATTATATGAGCTGCCAATCACGTGCATAGCAAGCAGTCAGGTGCATTGGTGAAAAAGGCAGGCTGGAAGAGGAACAGAGAAAGCTGCCTTATACTGAGCCAGACCCTTGGTTCATCTAGCCCAGTGTTGTCAACACCGACTGGCAGCAGCAGCTCTCCAGGGCTTCAGGCAGGAATTTTCCCAGCCCTACCTGGAGATGCCAGGGATCGAACCTGGGCCCTTCCGCATGCAAAGCAGGGGCTCTACCACAGAGCTACGGCCCCCTAAGCTAATTAATGTGTTTTCCCTGAAAACCCTGTTCTACCTGGAGTGTCCTGATTCTGATGCTGCAGTTTGCTAGGATCATTTGCTATTACAATTACTCAAGGAAAATCCAAGCAGACGGAGAAGTTAAGCAAGAACCAGGTATTCAGTCACTCACAATGCAAAATCTATTGAATGATTCAGTGCCTTTGGGGAGGGGATGTGATCAGGATTCAAAGTCTTCTATTAGCAGGGACAGTGGTGGCAGCACAGAGATTCTGCTTATTTTGTAGCATTCTCCAGATCGAGTGACTCAGCCTTTGGCTCATGCTGTCCCTGCTTTTGTCACTATCAGAAGCCTTTATTAAGATGCCAGGCCTGTTGTCAGGAAATCCTTCGGCAGTGGATAAGAAACACCTTTTTCAACTATGAGCAATGCTGATTGTTTTTCCACAGCCATGTCAGATCTTCACTGAATCTATCCAGTACTGCAAGGGTGTCTTCCTGCCTACACCATTATTTTAGATGTTCTTGATGGATACATATTTTTTTCCCCAACAAGATGTTCTGAAATAGAGGGGGATGGGAAGGCATCATCCAGAAGTCTCTTGACATTAAAATGGGCCCATCGTCCCGAAGACCGAGGCAAGGTGTTACTAAAGCTGTGAGTCTGTGTATTTTCTGCCCTTCCCTCCAAATCCAGATTTGACACTCGTTTCCATGCCACTAAATTAATTATCCATTTATTTTTCTGCCATCTGCTTATGCTAACTGTGGGGATAGGAGAAAGCAAAGCACTGAAATTCCCTCCCCCATCCAATCCAATCCAGTCCAATCCAATGAACGTCCCGCCAATACTATTTTGCCATAACTGCACCATCCACACACAAGGGGTGGGGGGATCAACAGGATCAGAAGAACCCCAAGATTTGCAGAAGTACAACAAGATATTCATCAGGGAAACGATCGGGGACACTGCCTTCCACCGCCCCCAACCCAGCTCAATGAGGACAAAGCATGCTCAGTGGCGTTCAGAGTTCAATTCCTGGTACCTCCTGGTAAAACTGGGGATCCCCTGAGCCCATCAGTGTATTGACAATACTGAGCTAGTATTGATTTGGTATACTGAGCTAGGTCTGATTTGGTATAAGGCAGCTTGCAATCGTAGGGTGGCCATGTGTCCTCTTTTACAGAGGACCGTCCTCTTATTTGAAACATTGTGCTGTCCAATTCAGTTTAAAGATAAAGAACCATTAGAACTGTTGCCCATTCAGAGTTAGCGGCTGGACAACAGACTGAACAGGCAGGCACACAGGTCTCCACACTATGGTGAGATGTACTGTGTCTTTTTTTTTAGCCTTGTGATATGTTCCATGGGTTTTTCTGGTGAAAAGAAAATCCGATGCTGTAAAGAACAATATTGTTTAGGAACCTGGAATGTCAGATCAATGAATCAAGGTAAGCTGGAGGTGGTCAAACATGAGATGGCAAGATTGAACATCGACATCTTGGGAATCAGCGAACTAAAATGGACAAGCATGGGCGAATTTAATTCAGGTGACCATCATATCTACTATTGTGGGCAAGAATCCCTTAGAAGAAATAGAGTAGCACTCCTAGTCAACAAAAGGGTGGGAAAAGCAGTACTGGGCTACAATCTTAAAAATGATAGAATGATCTCAGTACGAATCCAAGGCAAACCATTCAACATCACAGTAATTCAAGTCTATGCCCCAACCACTGAGGCCGAAGAAGCTGAGGTTGATCGGTTCTATGAAGACCTACAACACCTTCTAGAACTCACACCAAAAAAAGATGTCCTCTTCATCATAGGGGATTGGAATGCTAAAGTAGGAAGTCAATAAATCACCGGGATAACAGGCAGGCATGGCCTTGGTGTACAAAATGAAGCAGGACAAAAGCTAATAGAGTTTTGCCAAGAGAACACGCTGATCATAGCAAACACTCTTTTCCAACAGCACAAGAGACGACTCTACACATGGACATCACCAGATGGTCAATACCGAAATCAGATTGATCATGTCCTTTGCAGCCAAAGATGGAGGAGCTCTATACAGTCATTCAAAACAAGACCTGGAGCTGACTGTGACTCAGATCATGAGCTTCTTGTTGCAAAATTTCAGCTTACGTTGAAGAACGTAGGGAAAACCACTAAACCATTCAGGTCTGACCTAAATCATATCCCTTATGAATATTCAGTGGAGGTGAGGAATAGATTTAAGGGATTAGACCTGATAAACAGAGTGCCTGAGGAACTATGGACGGAGGTCCGTAATATTGTTCAGGAGGCAGCAACTCAATCCATCCCAAAGAAAAAGAAATGCAAGAAAGCCAAGTGGCTGTCTGATGAGGCTTTACAAGTAGCTGAAGAAAGAAGGGAAGCGAAAAGCAAGGGAGAAAGGGGAAGATATATCCAACTGAATGCAGAGTTCCAGAGAATAGCAAGGAGAGACAAGAAGGCCTTCTTAAATGAACAATGCAGATACTGAAGCTGAAGCTCCAATATTTTGGCCACCTAATGCGAAGAGAAAACTCTCTGGAAAAGACCCTGATGCTGGGAAAGACTGAAGGCAAAAGGAGAAGGGGACGGCAGAGGATGAGATGGCTAGATAGCATCACCGATGCAATGAATATGAACTTGAGCACACTCCGGGAGAGAGCGCAGGACAGGAAGGCCTGGCGTGCTATGGTCCATGGGGTCACGAAGAGTCGGACACGACTGAACAACAACAACAACTGTATCTTTATTGAAATTATTATTATTATTATTATTTCTAAATTAGCATGTGCAAAGTTAATTCAAATCGCTGTCCTCTTTTTTTGGGGGGGGAGAAGGGTGATACATTTCCTCTCTTTTTTTGGCCATTCATAAGTGGGCCACCCTATTGCTAGGTTTCCCTTCAACATTTGTGCCAGTGTCTTCAATATGTCCACTGCTGGCAACCACTCAAGAGGGGAAGCTTTCCCTTTCATCGCTGCCTCTCCATGCTGGAGGAGCCGAACCTGTGGAATGTCTACTTGTCACAAGGCAGCTTCATACTTTAATGTAGGTTTGTGCAGATATTAAAGTTACAACAGCTGGGATTGTTTAGCAGAGAAAAAAGGCGAGTAAAGAGAGAGATGACAGAGGTGTGCAAAATTATGCATGGTGTGGAGAAAGTGGACAGAGAGACATTTTTCTCCTTCTCTCATAATACTAAAATCCAGTGGGTTCATCCCATGAAGCTGATTGGTGGGAGATTCAGGACAAATCAAAGGAAGGACATCTTCATACAGTACATAGTTAAACTATGGAATTCATCACCCCAAGACGTAGCGATGGCCACCCATTTGGATGGCTTTAAAAAGGGATGGGAGCATTCCTGGAGAAGGCTATCATTGGCTACTAGTCGTCATGGCTAAATGCCACCTCCAGTATCAGAAACAGTATGCCTATGTACACCAGTTGCTGGGGAACATGGGTCAGAGGGTGTTGTTACACTCATGTCTGGCTTGTGGGTTTCCCGTGGGCAGCTGACTGGCTGCTGTATTAACAAAATGCTGGACTAGATGGACCCCTGATCAGATCCAGCAGGTCTCTTCTTACATTCTTATGTTCTTAAAGGCGCAGGAAGTCTGCCACACACAAAAGCACACCAGTGGAGGCCGGTGGCGCCTATGTCCGTGGGGAGGTGAATCTGCCCTGGGTTTCAGTCAGAACCAGCCAGAACTCCAAAGAAGCGGGCTCTCCCGCATTGGGGGCCTTCAAGATGAAGCTGGACAGCCATCCGTCAGGGATGCTCTGACCTGGACTCCTGCATTGAGCAGGGGGCTGGACTCAATGGTCTTGTGGGCCCTTCCAACCCTACTATTCTATCATTCATATAATCACAGAATCATAGAATAGTAGGGTCGGAAGGGGCCTACAAGGCTATCGAGTCCAACCCCCTGCTCAATGCAGGAATCCAAGTCAGAGCATCCCTGACAGGTGGCTGTCCAGCCTCGTCTTGAACGCCTCCAGTGTGGGAGAGCCCACCACTTCCCTAGGTCATTGGTTCCGTTGTCGTATCGCTCTAACAGTCAGGAAGTTTTTCCTGATGTTCAGCCGGAACCTGGCTTCCTGTAAGTTGAGCCCATTATTCCGTGTCCTGCACTCTGGGATGATCGAGAAGAGATCCTGGCCTTCTTCTCTGTGACAGCCTTTCAAGTCCTTGAAGAGCGCTGTCCTATCTCCCCTCAGTCTTCTCTTCTCGAGGCTAAACATGCCCAGTTCTTTCAGTCTCTCTTCACAGGGCTTTGTTTCCAGTCCGCTCATCATCTTTGTTGCCCTCCTCTGAACCCTCTCCAGCTTGTCTGCATCCTTCTTAAAATGCGGCGCCCAGCCTATCTTAAGGAGCGCCTCCAGCAGCACCAGACAGGCCGCTTAACAAGATCAGCCTCGGATGGCCTTCTCTCTATCCCATCAGCCAGGACAGCTAGACTGGTGGGGACGAGGCCTTTTCTGTGGTGGCCCCCACTCTGTGGAACTCCCTCCCTAGGGAACTCCGTCATGCCCCCTCTTTAATGAGCTTCCGCCGTGCATTAAAAACGTGGCTGTTCAGGCAGGCATTTGGGGTGGGTTAGGGTATTTTAGAAAATGTTTTTATGTTAGAATTTTATTGTTTTAAACTGTTTTTATTGTATGTTGTACATCGCCCAGAGTGGCTGGGTGACCAGCCAGATGGGCGATTAATAAATTTAATAATAATAATAATAATAATAATAAATAATAATAACTGGACGCAGCGCTCCACCTCGGAGAGCTCCTTTAGAGTTCTGACTGAAGCCCAGAGCGCATTCATCGCCCCACTGACATAGGAGCCACCAGCCTCCGCTGACGCCGCCACCCCGAAACGAGGCAGGGGGCGTGGCCGGGCTCGCCCCGGCTATGACGCCAGCCGCCCTCCCGCCCTCGGCCGCCTCGCCAGCGATTCTTCCCAGCTTCGCCCCTTTCAGCCTCAGCGTCGCTTCGACCTCCTCAAGATGGAGGGAGAATGAGCAGCCGCCTCTGCCCCGCCTCTTCCCTTCCCATCATGGCGGCTCCGCAGTGCCGCTCACGTGCCCCTCGCGGGAAATCCCGCCTCTCTCCCCACCAGCTGATGCGAGCTGCGGAGGGAATCACGTGACGCCGAAGGGAGAAGTCGGGCGCCCCGGCGAGCAGGTATCGGTGGGAGCCCGGTAAGGCCGGGGCGGGCGCCCCGCGCTCTTTCTCGGGGTGGCGGTGGAGGAAGCCACGCGGGGCTCAGATGCCTGCATCAGCCTTGCTTTTCCTCCAGCGGAAATTCTAGCCAATGGGAGGTGGCCATGCAAATGCCATGCTAATATATGGAAATACTCGCGGGGCTGCCCCTGCACCGATGGGCAGGCTGGAAACTCGCCGCTCAGCGCCAGGCAGAGATGTTGGGCTCAGCCCCTCCTTAGTCTCGCCTTTGACCTGACTGATGGGATGGGACCAGTTTGATCCTTTGGGCGAAATCCAACTTGAGTCCTACTTAGAGTGGACCCACTGAAATGAATGAGGCATTAAGGTAGTCATAACTAACAAATCCCATTCATTCCAATGGGTCTAGTCTGCGTAAGACTTACGTTGGATTTTGCCCAGTGTCTTGCAAACGGGGGGCGGGGGCGGGGGCGGGGACGGGAATGGGAATCTTGCAATGCAATGAGGCGTGAAAAACCCCTTTCCAAATGACATTTTCAAAAGTCGGTTTGCAATATAAAAAAAAGAGAAATACAGGAAATAAGCCACAATGACAACAGTGGAATTTGGATTGATCCTAAAAAAGATGTTGCCCAACTGTGAAGGTTGGATTTCTTTTTTCTCATGGACCAGCCTCGGGTCCATAGGACCATGGACGGCCCAATTAACCTTGGGCCGGGGGGCGGGGGCGTTTAAGTGAAATGGAACGTATACATTCAATTCAGTTCATGTATTGGCAGCTGTTCAAAGCAAAATTTTCACAAAGCTGCTGGCAACACAAACATCAGCAATACATTAATCGAACACAATAAACACCACTAAATGCAGTTGGATAAAAATGAATATGAGAGCCCCTTAAAAGGCCAGAGGGGGTGGAATACTAGGGCTTTTGGTGCTCATGTAAAAGCAAGAAGGGAAGGGCTTGATGGAGCTCCTCAGGGAGGAAATTCCACAGTTGTGGGGCCACCACCAGAAAGGCCCTGCCTGCCCTGAGTACCTGCCAACTTGATCTTTGCCAATCACTAGCCAGCATGCAGGATGTCTGAAGCCAATCTTAAGGGACTGGGCAGGTAATATGGGCATGAGCAACTCTTCAGATAATGTGGTCCCAAATCATTTAGGGCTTTAAAGGTTAAAACCAGCACTTTAAATTGAGATTGTTTTATTTGTAATCTTTTCAACCAAGACTCGCTCCCAAAGAGTTCTAAATTAAAATCCATCGCCACGGCACAATATACTTAGGAATGTGTTGGTGTGCATTTGCTCCTGCAGCAGGTGACATAGTCCAGGTTCCTGGTTGTTCCCTGGAGAGGGCAGGAGGACTTGCAGGGTGGCTGATGATAAGAGTCGGCCGATGTCATGCCTGCAGAGTTGCTTTGCTTTCTTTTTTAATGAAGGCAATTATTAATGAAGGCAATTCATTTTTTAATGAAGAGCCTCAAGAAACTGAACTATATGCCCAATTTTGTGCTTTTTCTGATTGTGCACAGAATCAATATAGTTCTATATTGATTCAATATAGAATCAGTAGAATATAGTTCAAGAAACTGAACTATATGCCCAATTTTGTGCTTTTTCTGATTGTGCACAGAATATGTATTTATTTCATAGAATCACAGAATAGTAGGGTTGGAAGGGGCCTACACGACCATCGAGTCCAACCCCCTGCTCAGGGCAGGAATCCAAGTCAGAGCATCTCTGACAGATGGCTGTCCAGCCTCATCTTGAAGGCCTCCAGTGTGGGAGAGCCCACCACCTCCCTAGGGAATTGTATACACGTGCATGCGTGCACACGCACACCAGGGGAATCCTAGAATCCTAGAATAATAGGGTTGGAAGGGGCCTGCAAGACCATCGAGTCCAACCCCCTGCTTAGTGCAGGAATCCAAGTCAGAGCATCCCTGACAGGTGGCTGTCCAGCCTCATCTTGAAGGCCTCCAGTGTGGGAGAGCTCACCACCTCCCTGGGGAATTGGTTCCATTGTCTCACTGCTCTAACAGTCAGGAAGTATTTCCTGATGTTCAGCCAGAATCTGGCTTCCTGTAACATGAGCCCATTATTCCACGTCCTGCAGTCTGGGATGATCGAGAGCAGATCCTGGCCTTCTTCCCTGTGACAGCCTTTCAAGTCCTTGAAGAGCGCTATCATATCTCCCCTCAGTCTTCTCTTCTCAAGGCTAAACATGCCCAGTTCTCTCAGTCCCTCCTCGTAGGGCTTTGTCTCCAGTCCCCTGATCATCTTCATTGCCCTCTTCTGAACCCTCTCCAGCTTGTCTGCATCCTTCTTAAAGTGCAGTGCCTAGAACTGGACACAGTACTCCAGATGAGGCCTAACCAGGGCTGAGTAGAGGGAAACTAATACTTCATGTGATTTGGAAGCTATACTTCTATTAATGTAGCCCAAAATAGCATTTGCCTTTTTTGCAGCCTTTTTTGCTGCTAGAGATGTGAAAGCCCAGAAGAAAAATGGGGCGATTGGCAGTAACGTTTGGGAAGGGGAACATTTTTATGTTTTTTTCCAAATTCTTCCATTTTCCCACTGTTGGTTTTTGGGTGTTCACATCCCTGCCAATGCTTTTCATCTAGCTTTTTCTAATGGCCCGGTTTTGTTTTGCTTGCATGAAATGGTTGTAGTCCTAATAGGAATTTGTAGGACAGACATCCCAAGAATTGTTGATCTCTTCCACTTGCTAAGGCCTAACCAGGGCTGAGTAGAGGGAAACTAATACTGCATGTGATTTGGAAGCTATACGTCTATTAATGTAGCCCAAAATAGCATTTGCCTCTTTTGCAGCCACATCACATTGTTGGCTCATATTCAGCTTGTGATCTACAATAATTTCAAGATCCTTCTTGCTTGTAGTATTGTTGAGCCAAGTATCCCCCATCTTGTAACTGTGCATTTGGTTTCTTTTTCCTAGGTGCAGAACTTGGCATTTGTGCCTATTAAATTTCATTCTGCTGTTTTCTGTCCAGCGCTCCAGCCTATCAAGATCAGTTTGAATTTTGTTTTTGTCTTCCAGGGACAGATTTTAAACTTGAGAGCTCTACTTAATGTTTTCTTTACTAGAATACTAAGGCCCACCAACCAGGGCCAGGTGCAAAACAGTGGCTTTGGGGCCGGGGGAATATGCTAAGAACTACAGACAGGGTGCCTCTGCGTCCAGGACAAAAATCCACTCTTGCTTTCCCTCCTAAACTTTCTTTGTTTCAGCACCCTAAGTAGGGAAGTCTTTTGGTTGTTGTGATTTTCAGACATTTGGGAGTGAGAAAACCTTATTGATCTACTGCAAATCTCCCAGAGATCTGCCATTACATCCTGATCTATCTTCTGCCCACTGCAAATTTATATGCATCCTTTCAAAATGTTCTCCTGGGCAGTTTCAAGCATATTTAAATACAATCCATAAATCCTTAACAGCATTAAAACTACATATGACTGAGGGGAGATAGGATAGCGCTCTTCAAGTACTTGGAAGGTTGTCACAGAGAGGAAGGCCAGGATCTCTTCTGCATCATCCCAGAGTGCAGGACACGGAAGAATGGGCTCAAGTGACAGGAAGCCAGATTCCGGCTGAACATCAGGAAAAACTTCCTGACTGTTAGAGCAGTGAGACAATGGAACCAATGACCTAGGGAGGTGGTGGGCTCTCCCACACTGGAGGCATTCCAGATGAGGCTGGACAGCCATCTGTTAGGGATGCTCTGACTTGAATTCCTGTATTGAGCAGGGGGTTGGACTCAGTGGTCTTGTGGGCCCCTTCCAACCCTACTATTCTATGATTCTATTAAGGGGAAAAAAACCAGCATACAAAAACAATATAAAATCAGTTTCAGAGGGGGTCTGAGAAAAGAAAAGAGGTTTCACCTGGTGCCTGAAAGATAACAAGGTAGGTACTAGTTGAACTGCTCTGGAAAGGGCATTCAACCATCAAGGTGCCTCAGTTGAAAAAGCCGTTTTTCACGTTGGCACCTGCCTCTTCTCACAAGACGCTGCCTTCCACTGCTTTGCAATGCCAAATGTCTTCTTCCTTGCCAAATCTTGTTCCTTCCGACCTGTTCTCTCATTATGTTGCTTTCTTTCACATGGCCTTTACCCTGTCCCGTTCAGGCACATCCCTTTCATGCTTGGATGATGCCGTCGGACAAGTCTGTCTCGGATCCTCCGATCTTCCAGTTTACCAACTGCTGGATTTTGAAGAACCATGAACTGCAAAGGTGAGGACGTGGAACTGTTGCTAGAGATGTGAAAGCCCAGAAGAAAAATGGGGTGAAAGGCAGAAACATTTGGGAAGGGGAACATTTTTATGTTTTTTTCCAATTCTTCCATTTTCCCGCTGTTGGTTTTTGGGTGTTCACATCCCTGCCAATGCTTTTCATCTAGCTTTTTCTAATGGCCCGGTTTTGTTTTGCTTGCATGAAATGGTTGTAGTCCTAATAGGAATTTGTAGGACAGACATCCCAAGAATTGTTGATCTCTTCCACTTGCTGCTTGGGTGTTCACATCCCTGCCAATGCTTTTCATCTAGCTTTTTCTAATGGCCCGGTTTTGTTTTGTTTGCATGAAATGGTTGTAGTCCTAATAGGAATTTGTAGGACAGACATCCCAAGAATTGTTGATCTCTTCCACTTGCTGCTTGAAGTGGCACGCAGGACCATGGGCGGGGGGAGTAGATGTAGTTAAGGGCAAAAACCTATGCATGTTTAGACAGAAAAAAGTCCTACAACTCCCAGCGTTCCTCAGCCAGCCATGCTGGGAGTTGTAGGATTTTTTCTGTCTAAACATGCATAGGACTGCGCCCCAAGTTTATTTTCATTGTGTTTCTTTTCTGTTAGTTTCGGTACTGAGCTTTGCTTGTGTCTTTGCTGACAATCCCCAAAGAGCCAATGGGGGGATTCATAACTAAGGAAAAAGAAATAAAGTATGACAAGGGGCATTGTTGGTGTTACTGTATAACGTTTTACTGCCTTTAAAAACAAAGCCCTGGTGATGGTGATTGCAACATACATATAAAGTGCATAAAATTTTCGCGGGGTTGTACAATAAAACAAGTCAGTCCCTGCCAGCAGAATTAGAACCTAACAGACACAGCATAAAAGGAAAAAGAGGTAGGATCGTGGAGTTGGAAGGGTTCATATATAATTACATTTAAATCCTACTGTTTTTTTTCTTGCAAGGAACCCAAGGCAGGTTACATGCCGGTCCTCCTCCTATTGTCCGTTTTATCCTCACAACAACCCTGGGAGGTAGGGTAGGCTGAGAGTCCGTGACTGGCCCAATGAGTTTCATGGTCAAGTGGAGACTAGAACCCGGATCTCCTGAGTCCCAGTCCGACACTCTAACCCCTATCCCACACTGGCTCTAACCACTACACCACACCACACTTCCCAAGGACAAGCATTCACCCCAGTTACAATACCAATTACAGTGCTTCAGCTTACACACCTGTAAAATGTCTAAAGTTGCTGAATCTAAGCTTATTCCAATAATTAATGAACAGCTGTGTTGGCTGAGGAATTCTAGGAGTTGTAGTCTAGCACAACTGGAGGGTTCCAGGCTCGGGGAGGCTGGCTCAACCTGAGTTTTTTCCCCCAGGCCTTGTTTAAGGGCTGGCTGAGGTCGAGGTGACTGGTTGCTTCTGTTTCCAGAGAGGACCTGTGGGTGAGAGATGGGAAGATCCTCAACCCAGAGAAGCTGTTCTTTGACGAGAAGAAGCCTGCGGATGTCCAACTGGACTGCAAGGGCAGCATAATCGCGCCCGGCTTCATTGACGTGCAGATCAATGGTAAGGCGCCGGATCGCCCAAGCAATGCAGAAAATGCCATGTCACACATTCTGCATGTGCTAGAATCAGGGCTGCCTTAGCTAGGGATGTACGAAAGTGACTTACCTTTTCACAGATTCTGTTCATGGTGCAGGGGGAGGTGTTCCGTCCCTCCCCCCGGAATCCTCGACGGGGGGTCGGCGATCCGGTCCTCCCCCCCGGAATACTCGACAGCTGGCTGTGCTCCGCGGCGGCTCCGTGGAGCAGCCAGCCAGGCCCAGGCAGGCCAGGGCCGTCCGCAGCCGGATTTCTGGCCGCGGAGGGCTCTGGGTAAAAAAAATGCATACGCAAATGGCGGCAGCTATGGCTGCCGCCATTTGCGTTCCTTATTTTTCGCCGTCTTAGTCTACGTCAATATTTACGTAGACTAAGATGAAGAAAAGAAAGGGGAATGCAAATAGCGTAGTGGGCGCTATTTGTGTTCCCCTTTCTTTTCTTCGTCTTAGTTTACGTAAATATTGACGTAGACTAAAACGGCAAAAAATAAGGAACGCAAATGGTGGCTGGGTTTGTTTTTTTTAAACCCAGACATGATAGGCTACGTAAGTCTTTACGTAGCCTATCACGTCTATGGGGAGAGGGGGGGGAGACTGCAAATGGCGGCGGCCGGTCGGAAGACCAGCCGAAGCCGCCGCTGGAGCCGCCGCCATCCGGAACATTTGCCCCAGCTAAGTCTCGTCCCTGGGGGGATCCGCAGGGGGCGGGGGTGGCGGCAGGCCGTTCCGCGATGGATTTCGGGGGGCCGAATGCACTGGCATTCGGCCTCACCGAGATCAGTCGCAGAATTCTCTGACATCCCTAGCCTTAACACAGCGGCATGAAAATACGACTGTGAAAAAAGTGCAGAAGATTCAGACAAGGGCGAGTCAAACACTTTTCAAGTACTTGAAAGGTTGTCACAGAGAGGAAGGCTAGGATCTCTTCTCAATCATCCCAGAGTGCAGGACACGGAATAATGGGCTCAATTTACAGGGAGCCAGATTCCGGCTGAACATCAGGAAAAATGTCCTGACTGTCAGACCAATACGACAATGGTACCAATGACCTAGGGAAGTGGTGGGCTCTCCCACTCCGGAGGCATTCAAGATGAGGCTGGACAGCCATCTGTCAGGGATGCTCTGACTTGGATTCCTGCGTTGAGCAGGGGGTTGGACTCGGTGGTCTTGTAGGCCCCTTCCAACCCTACTGTTCTATGATTCTAAGGGACCTCCGATTCTTTGTAGTTTTGTGGCTGTGAACCTGCTTGCTTCTTTTTTGTATACGGTGAAATAACAGTGAAAATTTCTTAGGATGCGCTGCAGTCTTCATTATTGTATACTGCATTTAAACTAATAAGTCAGTCAGTCAATCTGCATTGTTTGCTTCATGCAAAAACTGTACACGGCCCAAACTAGAGCAGACAGGAGAAAGAGAATCTTCCTTTTGAAGATGAAGCGGCAAATGGGGAGTCATCCCTCTGTCCAGACAGCAACTGGGTTCAGACCACACGATAACCCACACTCAAGGACTGAGTGGGTGGTTGTTGAAATGCGGGTTATCGTCTGAACCCAGCCACACCAGCAAACCATGGCTTGTTAACCATGAACAACCCCTGAAGAGAGCCCATGGGTTGTTGTTGGGTTGTGAACTGTGGGTTGTTTGTGGTTAACAAACCATGGTTTGTTATCACAGCTGGATTCAGACAATACGATAACCCATGTTGCAAGAGCAACCCACAGTTCAACAACAACCCACACTCAACTCTTGAGTGTGGGTTACTGTGTTGTCTGAACCTAGCATCTTTTACCCAGGTGCGTAATACGTCTTCTGGTTCCGGAGATGGCCCAGCAGGCAACCTGGGTTGTAGGGAAGCAGCTCCCACTTCTGTGTTCTTGGTTTGCGTAGGAGGTTTTGGAGTGGATTTTTCACTGGACTCCAATGATGTAGGAGCAGGAATCTCCCTGGTTGGCCAGAAGATACTGTCCCATGGAGTGACTTCTTTCTGCCCAACCCTGGTGACCTCACCACCATCTGTATACCACAAGGTAAGGAGGACGTGCCCTTAGGGCACTGTTGGTTTCTTATGAACACTGTCACTGCCGTAACTGGGTCTACTACAGGCCTGTGTGCAACCCGCGAGCCGATCCTACCTTACTAAAACATGTCTTGAAATACCCCCTTCTCCCCTACGAGCCTGCCTGGTCCTTAAGATCTTCTGGAGAGGCCCTTCTTTCAAGATCACTGCCATCAGAGGCATACATGGTGGCGATATGGGAGAGGGCCTTTTCGGTGGCAGCTTCCTGGCTGTGGAACTCCCTCTCAAGGGAAGCTAGGCTCGCTCCCTCTCTGCTACCTTCTGACAGCAGGCAAAGACCACTTTATTCAAGGAGGGGGTCTGTTTGGTTGGGGGCTGTTTTTTCCCTCTACTTTTTCTGTCCTTCTTGTATTTTAATGTCTTTTATTGTTTTAATCTATTTTAAATTGTGTTCGTAAGCCGCCTTGAGTGCCATTCACTCAAATTCATCCCAGTAATGCAGGGGGAGGCAACCGAGTACTCCCTCCATATGCTTGGGACCACAGCTGCCATCATCCTTCACCATTGCCATGCTGGCTGGGGCTGATGGGAGTTGTAGTCCAAAGCATCTGGGGGGTGCCAGGTTGCCTACCTCTGCTGTAACATTATGGCTTTTTGTGGAGTGAGTTCAGGGAGTGACTTCTGCTTGCTCCTCCCCTTCTGTAGCTCTCGCCTTCCTTTCTGGGTCAGCGTGCTTGGTGTGTGCTGACTCCCCGCCCAGCCCCCACCAACTTGGAGTTTTTATTTATTCTTTATTTATTTGATTTGTACCCCACCTTTCTACCAAGAAAGTTTTTTTTTTATTTTTTAAATGTTATTTATTATCACATTTATATCCCCCCTTTTTCCTCTTGCAAGGAACCCAAGGCGGCTTACAATCCTCCTCCATTTTATCCTCACAACAACAACCCTGTGAGGTAGGTTAAGCTGATTGTCAGGGACCAGCCTAAAGTCACCCAGTGAGCTTCATGGCCGAGTGGGGACTGGAACCCAGTCCAACACTTTAACCACTACACCACACTGGCTCTCAGTTGAGCTCCAGGTGGCTAAATATCATAAAGAATTTTAAAACACAACAATAAAAACTTGGTTAAAACAATAATAAAACAAATACATTAAAACTAAAGTTAACAAAAAGAAGCACAACGGAATAAAACAGCACCCAACCCAACAGACCAGCTTCCCACCCAAAGGCCTGCTTGAATAAAATGTCTTATTTTATAAACATCTTATTACTTATTTTATATTGTTTGATTGTACATATTTCGCTGTTCCTCCAGAGAACTAAAGGAAGACCTGGAAAAACAAGAGCCGTGTCTGTAAATCAGGAGCGGGCAAATCATGGTCCTGCAGATGTTCTTGGGCCACAAATCCCATCAGACCTAGCCAGCATAGCCAATGGGGAGGGGTGATGGGACTTGCAGTCCAACAACATCTGGAAGGCCACCTCAGGTGTGTTGGACTACAGCTCCCATCATCCTCAGCCAGCATGGCCAATACCTCTCACTCAGTGGAAATTCAACACACCTGGAGGACAACAGGTGGAGGAACTCTGGTATATACTAACAGCAAACTCATTCTCTGTGTGCGGATCCCTGTGTAGCCAAAAGAGGCAGGCTCCGGAAAAGTCTCAAATGTTAGCAAAAGTACAAAAAATGGCAAGGGGGAAACTCTACGGGGACAGGGGATGACCTGAAAACAGCCCAAAGGGGGCTGAGCATATCCAGTGGCACAGAATGACCTCCTGTTGGAGTGGGGTGGAATGAACTGTTCTGGAAGGGAGCATGGCTGGCTCACTGGAAACCTGAACAGGAGCACCGTACTTGTAAAACCAGCAAAAAGCTATACATGGCCCCATCCAGGACTAGCCACTTTGAGAGGCAGGATATCAGTCTAGACAGATCGCTGCTCTGAGCCACCACTCCTGAACATCTGTCCTCATGGCCAGGGTTGACTCTTAGGGCGAAATGGTTGGGATGTCCTTTGTATAGGCACGTTTTCTGGGTTCGGGGCAGGCGAGCAGCTGTGGGTATGAGACGTTAGGTTTTAGTTGCCGGGGCACTGAACTTAGTCCTGAGTTCACACCTCACCTCGGCCACGAGCATATTAGATGGCTTGACCGTATCCCCAAAATGGGGATGACGCTGGCCTATTTCCCAGCGTTCTCGAAGAAGTGAATTGGGCCAGTAGGCAGGCAAAGGCTTTGCATTTACACAAGACAGAAAGGGGTGACGATGAGGTTTCTAACGACTCCTTTCCTGCCAGGTTCTGCCTCAGATCAGTGTGGCAAATGGAGGGCTTCATGGAGCTGGCGTCCTAGGTGAGTAAGAAGCCAGCGTACAGAGCGGGCATGGGGAACCTCTCTTAGCCCATTTCGGTTTTGGGGAAGCTCTCGGGCTGCATTCCGATGGTGGGCGGGGCTGAAGGCAAAGGGGGTGAAGCCAAAACGCCAAAAATACCAGCATCGTTTCGCATGCATCCAGTAACGGCCTTAGGAGAAGCATTTCAGCCTTTTAGAATGGGGGGAAACTGCACAAAACCTGGGAAACCACCAGTGGGAAAGGGAAGGAAAGGGATTGGTGGGAAAGGGAAGAGGCCAGGGAAAGGGGTCTTGGCTGTTTGGAGACCCCCCAGAGGACCAGACCAGGGCTTCAGGCGGGTCAGATTTGGCTTGAGGTTCAACAAGCGTCCTCTACGTTGTGTCTGCTGTCGCACGTGCCCCATCCACCCTTCCCTGCCTGTGGTGGTAGAGAAGGAGAAATAAAGATCCTGCTCCATGGGGGGCTGGGGGGCTGAGCATCCTACAGCGCAGGGCCCCCAAATGGAAAGCCGGAGGGCCCACAGCTCTGGCTCCGTCATAGTTAGGCCTGCTCTCCTGCCTGCATCTCCCATATTGCCTTGCTGCCTGCTGTACCACTCAGAAGACGAGAGGGAGGCAGGGGAGGCTGTGTTCTTTGGACTAGCCTTGCGGCACACTTGCTCAAAAGGATGGCCACCCCTGTTCAGACATGTGGGGCTCAGGTGGTATAGTCTTCTCTTGCTGCTGCGGTCTCTCAGGATGCAGAGGGAGGGAAATGGCTCGATACTTATATGTCAAATGATTTGCAATTTTCATGTAAGGAAGGGTGTGGGGAGAGGAAGGGAAGGTACGAGAGCCCATGGAGTCCATTAGCTAGGTAGATTTGCCTTGGGGCAGGGGGGGAGTGACTGCAGAGGGCAGCAATGTCCTCCTCTTAGAAGATGGGTGCAGAGCCTTTCGGAACAAGGGCTGAATTCCATGGGTGGGTGCGGCCAAAGGCAAAGGAGGTGGAGCTAAAGGCGAAGGAGGTGGGGCCAAAAAGACCAGCATATTTTAGCTTCAACCTCTTCCTGCCAGTAACTCAGCCTCCAGAGAGGCATTTCAAGCTTTTAGAATAGGGAAGAAACTGCACAGAAGCCAGGAAACTACCAACCAATCAGTTGGAGGGGAAAGGGGTGTGGCCTGTTGAAGGGGGTGTGGCCATCTGGGGAATCTCAGGGGGCAGGATTCAGACCTCAAGCCTGATTTTCTGCACCCCTGCCCTAGAACATACCTGTCTTCCCTCTGCATTGAGACAGGGGTTCATCTGGAGGGCCCGTTCATCAGCAAGGAGAAGAGGGGGGCTCACCCTGAGCACTACCTTCGCACCTATGAGACAGGAGCCTTCCAGGAACTGCTTGCCACCTACGGGCAGCTGGACTGCGTCCGTATCGTCACCCTGGCACCCGAGATGGAACGGACTGGTGAGGTGATCCAGGAGCTTACCAAGCTGGGTATCTGTGTGTCGCTAGGTAAATGTTGCCCTTGGACTCTGAAGGGGTGAGGTTTAGGGTCTGGGGGTGGTGGAGGTAGTCGGTCTCCTATCCAGCCATTGTTTTGAAACCATAACATTGGAAGAATAATGCATGCGCCCCTCTTGAACAGAAGATACGTTTGGTTTTTAAAAAGTAATCCTGCAAGTAGATCTAGAGAGGTCATATCATGGGAAATGGGTAAGTGCAGTACAGTTCCAATAATCAGGATGTCCCTTGAATTATTAGGAATGTGAATTGAGATATTCCATTTCAAAGGTAGAGCTGTGTAGCTGTTTCTGTAAAATACAGGGGGGGTGTTTTGTTTATTTAAAATGGCCTTCCCCAACTTGGCGCCCTCCAGATGCTTTGGACTTCAACTCCCATCATCCCCAGCCAGCATAACCAGTTGTGAGGAATGCTGGGAGTTGTAGTCTAAAACATCTGGAGGCCACCCATTGGCAAAGTCTGGTTTAAAAGATGTATATCCCACTTTTCCACCATCAGGCGGCTTTAAGACAGCTTGCAAGCCCATTTGAACAAAGTTTGTTTTCACAACAGATCTTCAGGTTTCCACATGTAGATCTGAACAAATGAACCGACTCCCTCATCGTGTGCCTAAGGTCCATGCCAGAAGGACGGTACCCTTCGGCATCACCCTTTGGCTCACGCTACCGGCACTGCCTTGGTGGCAGCAGGATAAAAGAGCAAGGGCTTCTCTATTGCTGCCACTCATCTGTCAGTAGATGCGCTGATTAGGAAACACTTGGGAGCGTGCCGTTTTGAGCTTGGACTTCTAAAGCATGCAGATAGGGAAGAGGGAGAAGTGTCACGTTCCCTTGGCCCCCACCTTCCTCATGCACATGCACAAGAAGAGAGGCTTCAGTCTCACGCCTTTAATTCACTATCAACAGGTTCATTACATATGCAAATCCCCGAAGACTCTTAGGCTACAAAGGAATAATAGCAGGGAATCCAAATGGGAGCCACGAGGGACTTGCTGGCTAGAATAACTTAGGGGGGGAGGCCCCTCCCTTCCAGGGATGCTCCCCTACGTCAACCTTCACACATCTCCAACCGGGTTGACCGTCTGAGCTCCACCTCTAACTTTTCCCTCTTTGCGCCACAGTCTAGCATCCCTCAGGTCACACCCCGTGCTCTCCTCCTCCTTGGTTCTCACGGGGGGTGGGGGCTTCAGGCCCAGCCATCTGTGTGGTAGCATCCTGAGAAGCACGCCTATCCATATCTGAACTGGCTGGGGAAGATGCCTCCCCTGGTTCTTGCTATTCCCCTTCTGAATCTGAACTGCTAACTATCTCCATACGCTCAGAATCAATCCTGACAAGAAGATTGGGCCACTGGCTTTTGATGTTACAGCCGCTGATGTTACGAAGGCCCTTTGCTCTGCTTTGAGTGGGCCTTTTCCACACTGCTGTCGCTAGGGGCCTGTGCCATTGGGGGCGGGCCTGTTTCCCAGGTTGCGCATTCCTTTTCCCAAACGTGGTGTGTTGCTTTCACTCCTCGACACCTCTCTTCTGACGGCCCCCGTGAAAGCATCTCAGGAGAAGCATTTGGGCAAGCTCACTATTGAACAAAATACTGTATTTACACAGACGTAGGAGCCATTTGGGCAGCCTCGCCTTAGCTTCCTTGCTCTTGCTTTGTTCGTGAGCTGAGGCACAGGCAGAGTGTGCCACCGAGTGCAAAAGGGAAGCTCTGTGATGGCGGGGTTGGAGAGAGGACCGGGTTGAAAAGCCATCTGCTTGTGTCAGGTGAAAGTAGAAGTGAAGAGGGAAAGAGCACCATGAATGACAGTGAAGAGACAAACTGGTGCTCAAAAAAACAAAATTTATTGCGCTCGGCGCGTTTTGGAATTCCGAAACACATCAAGCGCAATAAATTTTGTTTTCTTGAGCACCAGAGTTTGTCTCCCCCTCCTTCACCGTCAGGTGAAAGCAGCCATTGACAGGAGGTAAGTAGGAAAGGCCCTTCGTATTGTGGGACCGGTGGCAAGTAGGTGTGGGCCCTGAACTTGGTCCTTGGAATCAGGGCCGGCCCTACCATAAGGCAGGGTGAGGCAGTTGCCTCAGGCGGCAGATGTTGGGAGGCGGCAGCAAGATGTTGGGAGAAGAAAAATGCGCGCAACGCGGCCTGCTTTGCACCCCCTAAGCTAGCCTGCTGCCTTCAGGGGGTGGAAGATGCTGTCCCACTGCCAGTGTTGAAGAAAGACTCAGCTACCCATCCAGGCAGTTTTTGTACGTGGAATGGGAGGGGGCACCATCTTGTCTCTCGCCTCAGGCAGCAAAATATCTTGGGCCGGCCCTACTTGGGATGTTAGTTAGCTTGCTGGTGGGGGCGTGTGATGCCTAGTCCCCTCTGTGTTTCCAGGTCACTCGGTGGCCAACCTGTCTCAGGCCGAGGAAGCCGTTCGGCACGGGGCTACCTTCATCACTCACCTCTTCAATGCCATGTTACCTGTGAGTAGTATCTCTAGGCAAAAGCCTCAGTCCCATTGCCAGCACCTAAAGAATCTCTACATGTTTCGGTTTTTTTCAAAAGCAAGCTTCTGGCCCTTCTGGCTGCAAAGGTATGTTTGCCAACATGCAGACGATGCTTTGCAGATTCTTAGAGATGGGCAGGAGGGGTGCCTGGCAGCACTGATGGCTGAAAGATATGGCATCGGGACTCTGCACTGTTCAGACCTTCCTTCCTTCCTTCCCTCCCTCCCTCCCTCCCTCCTTCTTCCCTCCCTCCCTCCCTCCCTCCTTCTTCCCTCCCTTTCCTCCTTTCTTCCTCCCTCCCTTTCCTCCTTCCTTCCTTCCTTCCTTTCCTTCCTTCCTTTCCTCCTCCCTTCCCTTCCCTTCCTTTCCCTCCCTCCCTTCCCACCTTCCTTCCTTCCTTCCTTCCTTCCTTCCTTCCTTCCTTCCTTCCCTCCCTCCCACCTTCCTTTCCTCCCTCCTTCCTTCCCACCTTCCTTCCTTCCCTCCCTCCTTCCTCCCTTCCCACCTTCCTTCCCTTCCCTTCCTCCTTCCTTTCCTCTCTGTCCTTCCTTCCTTCCTTTAAAAGATTCTTAACCCACCTTTCAGGGTGCACGGCCCACACAAGATGGCTTACGATATTACAAAAACAAATTAAAATTAATCACACACATACCAGCAGCTAACAATTTTTAAGTACCAAATGCAGACTGGAATCAGTGTGTCTTCAGGGTGTTTTTTTAATCATGATATTATTGATTTCACTTCTGTACCGCTGCATAGCTGAAGTTCTCTGGGCAGTATGTTTTTTTTAAAAACCCAGCAGTGATGAGGCCATATGCATCTCCCTGGGGTGAGAATTCCAGAGGTATGGGGCCACTACTGAGAAAGCCCTATTTCTAGTAACCACCAGGCGAATGGCTGTTGCTGGTGGGCCAGAGAGGGCCTCTGACACTGATCGTAATGCTTGGGCAGGCTTATGCAGATGTGGGCAGCCCTTCAAATAAAGTGTCTCTCTGCGTCTTCTGTGACTGATTTAGGGTGCAGAATGTTAAACTGGATGCAGAGGTAACTGTTTAGCATAGACTATACATAACCCTCCTGATACCATGTTTTAGCTCAGGGGTGGGCAGAAAGTAGATCTCCAGATGTTTGGACTTCAGCTCCCGGCATTCCTGACCATTGGCCCGGCTGGCAGGGGCTTCCGGAAGTTGATGCCCAAAACATCTGGAGATCTGCCTTCTGCCCATCCCTGTTTTAGATTAGAAGAGGCCAGATGCCATGATTTGTTTGGTTTGCTTGTTTAAAAGTTTTTTGGGCCTCCCTTTATTAAAAACTATACAGAAGACATAGAAGAAAACAATTTTTAAAGCCCGTCAGTATGAAACCACATTAAAAAATAATCATAGAACAGGACAAGGGCATAGCGGACAGTGGGCGGGAATCAGCAGAATGGATAATCCTCATTGGTTAGCTCACATTCCATGCTGGTAGGCCAGGACAAATGAAAATCATGCCAGGTTGACATCACAGCTGGCACTGGGTGAATCTTCCGGAAGGGAGGGGCCTTTCCATAAATGGGAAGTCAATACTGAAAAGGCCTCTGGGTTTTCCCAGATGGCCATGCCCCTTTCTCTTGACTACCCATCTTTGATCGCTGTGTACTCCCTCCTATGTCATGGATTCTCTCCTTCATGAGCTTCATGGATTCTTTAATGAGCTTCTGTCGTGCATTAAAAACGTGGTTGTTCAGGCAGGCATTTGGGGTGGGTTAGGGTATTTTAGAAAATGTTTTTACTGTAGAATTTTATTGTTTTAAACTGTTTTATTGTATGTTGTACATCGCCCAGAGTGGCTGGGTGACCAGCCAGATGGGCGATTAATAAATTTAATAATAATATAAATAAATTCATTTCCTGGTTGTTTTAGCCAGAGTTTATACTAATGTCCAGATCGGGCAATTAGGGGTTAGCGCTAATCTCCAAACCATGGTTTGCAAGCCCACTTCAAACCAGAGTTTTGGAGGTTAGTGCTAACCATCACTGACCACTTTGGACTTTATGGCAAACTTTAGTTGTCACCAACCAGGAAAGGAGAGGGAGGCGGCGGCGCCTGGAGGCCCAAGAGGAAAGGAGCATAAGAAGTTGCCTTATAACATGTCAGACCTTGTCCCTCTAGCTAGTATAACAGGGGTGTTAAACCTCTGGCCCATGGGCCAAATGTGGTCCTTCGGCATTCCCCAGATGGCCAGGCCCCTTCCGCTGGCCCCACCCCCTTTTCACCACTGATTGTTTAACAATTCCCCAGCTGTTGCACAATTTTACCCCAAGCTAAAAGGTTGAAATGCCTCTCATAAGACTTACTGACTGACCAACAGTAATTGCTTTAAGCTGAAATATGCTGGTATTTTTGACCCCACCCATTTTGCTTCAGCCCCACCCACCACTGGAATGCGGCCCCCGAGAACTTCTCCAAAACAGAATTCAGCCCTTGGTCTGAAAGAGATTCAGCACCCCCTCCCCACTCTTAAGATCATGAACACCATATTCAGGCAGTTCTGTCTTGTATTAGGACAGGCATTTCAACCTTTTAGCATGGGGTAAAACTTCCATCTTGTATTACTGGTGTGATCACAGCCCCACGGATTCCTAGGCCTGTGGCCATGCTGGCTGGGGATGATGGGAGTTGTAGTTGAACCCTTCTGGAGGGCACCAGATAGGAAAGGCTGAACTAGACCATATTGCTGTCTTCATCTGGTTTTTGTCCATACAGTTCCACCATCGGGATCCCGGGATCGTGGGGCTCCTCACGAGCGACCAGATTCCCCCGGACCGGCAAGTGTTCTACGGCATGATATCCGACGGAATCCACACGAATCCCGCCGCTCTGCGAATCGCGCACCGGGCTCACCCTAAAGGTTGGTCACCACTGAGTAGGAAATCACAAATGGCACGTTAGGACCCAGACTGTGGGGAGCCTTGTTCGGTGTGCTGCTGCCCCATTGCTGGCTGTAGGTATTGGGGGATGGTGCAATACAGGGAATGGGGCAGGGAGGAGATCAAATGGAGAAAATGTTCATTAGTGGGATTGAAAGCGTTCTTTAGTTTGAAAACCACTTTGATCTGTTCGCACACCGGGCTGGTTCGCATGTAACAGTGGTTGGGTGTTAATGTGAGCAGGCCTTGAGCGTGCTCCCATCCTCCTCCCCGCTCTAGGCATTCAGGTTCAGTTACCAGAGTGGCAGCCACCTTAGCCTGTTGCAGCAAAAACAACAGAGCTTTGTGACAGCTTAAAGGAGGGGTGGGCAACCTTTAGGGCCCTTGGGCACCTTTGGGAATGTGAGAAACTGTCCTGGGCACCACCACAAAATGGCTGCTGTGAGAGGCATGGTGAAGGACAAGCCATCTCCCCCAAATGCTGAATACGAGGCGGGGGGCAGGGTGGCTCTGAGCCACAGCACGTTCAACAACTCATTTGAAGCCACAGTTTCCAGCACCAGCAGAAACCTGTTAACAGAAATTAACAGAAAAATATTGTTTGTTTTTTTTTTAAGGTAGGAGGGAAGGGGACCTCGGATCTTTTTTTATTTCCCCAAGAGTGGTAAGAAGCATTCCACTGCTGCTGGAGCTTTCGGGCTATGAAGTAGTAACTCGATCCCTATTGTGAGGGGAAAGGATCCCGCTGCCGGGACTGGCCCCAACCTCCCTGCGAGGGAGGACCGCCCAGGACCCAATCCCGGGGTCCCCTTCCCAAAAACAGGACTGGCCAAACCTGGCCTTTCAGTCCCCCCAAATACCCAGTAGCCACCCTCGTAAGCCAAGAGACACTGAAATTAGCATTGAGGTTATGCAGAGAGATCACACCCACTAAAGCTTGGATAACGGTTTATTCAGATCAAAATAACGTGGTAGAGGGAAAGGGAAGAATGGAAGTCCTTCCATTCTTCACAGAGGGTACAAAGCTAAATCACTTAACTGTATACAGAGAGCTTCATGAACGGACACCAAGCACAACAATAAATCTACCTGGCCTATCCTTGCATACCAAAGTATGGATCTCCCTGGATAGCAACCAGCGGTCTACAGGTCCAGGACCACCAGGATGAAGGGAGACCCCTTGCCTCGACCTCAGCCCACTTTTAAAGCCCAGCCCTGGCCACCCAGGGCAGATTTTCCTTCAGCCAATCATTGGCTCAGCCCTGGGTGGTCCGCGCTGGCCTCCAAGAGGCTGGAACTCCCCACCCGCTCCAGCTGTTGGCACTAATTGCCCGGGACTGTGTCTGGCCTGGGGCAAAGGGCCAAGGAGCCTCTAGACTGCAGACAATTCCTGGTGGTTACCTCCGACGTGACAGCCTGACCCAATCTTATGGCGGAAAGCAGGCCGTTATCCTTGACACCTATTATCAGTAAGAAAAAGCAACACTGACTTGCATGGCTTCAGCTACCCCAAACTCTCTCTGCTTCAGAGGGCACCAGATATGCCCCTAAGCCCCCGTTTGGGGTATCCATTTCAGTAATCACAGTATCATCGGAGTGAGATGGGTTCCACCACAAAATGGCTGCCATGAGAGGCATGGCAGAGGACAAGACATCATCCCAAAAAACTGAGTACAAGGCAGAGGTAGGGTCTGAGCCCCAACACATGTAAATAACTCCTTTGAACGCACAGTTTCCAGCACCAACAGAAACCTATTTCACAGCGATCCCAGCTGCCAGTAAGAAAATGTGTTAATTGCAGGGGGAAAGTGGGTCTAATAGGGCACCTTGGTGGGCACCAAGAAAGGTCTCCAGGGTTACATTGGTGCCCGCAGGTACCATGTTGCCTGACTTGAAGACTCGCGGATCTATTAAGGCATAAGCCAGCCTTCCTCAACTTGGTGCTCACCCGATGTGTTGGACTACAAGTCCCGTTACAACACATCTGGAGGGCACCAGGTTGGCGTAAGCTTTGGCGAACTCGAGCCCCGTTTATCAGAGGTGCGAAGTGTCATGCTCTGTATACGTGTGTGTGTGTCCATGCGTATCTCTAGATATGTATCTGCCAATTGAGAAGAGCGCACCGTGCGTGCCGACAGCAGTTTGCGCTCCCCCTCCAAACCAGAACTGCAAGCCACCTTCAAATCTCGGTGTGTCCAGGCAGGGCTGGAAAAGACGCCTGCCTGAAATGCTGGAAAACCTCTACCAGTCAGTATAGACCAGAGGTGGGCAACCATAAAGGCGGGGGGGAGATGAGCCCACCCACCCAGCCCTCCACAGGCAGAAAGACATCAGAGGGGGAGGTAAACCTGCTCAGCCCAGCTGCCTGGCTTCTCTCATCCCTCACCTTCCCTGAGTGGGGAAATCGAAGGACAAGGAAAACCCACTCGCCCGGCGCTTGCAGGAGCTCCTGCAACTGCCAGGTGGGTAAGCTGCCCGACTTTGCTCATCCTTCTCCAAGTGTGCAGCTGCCACTCCTCCAATCCCCTTGTTATTTCCAGCTGTAATTGGAGAAAACGAGGGGGATTTGTCTGCGCAGCAGTCACCCTCCCAGGGGAACTCCCTCGTTATCTCCAATCACAGATCGGAGATAACAGGGGGATCCTTCTCTGCCTGTTTCCTCCAAAAGTCCCTGGTAGCCTCCAGGCCAGGGAGCACAGCTTGAGGAGGAGACAATCCTGAGGGTACAGACAATACTGAGTTAAAAGGACCAGTGGTTTGACTGAGAACAAGGCTGTGTCCAGTGGAGGGCTGGTGGCTCTGATTTTGGTGGGGCTGTGAATCCATTCTGGGTTTCAATCAGAACCAGCCAGAACCCAAAGGAGCTATCCAATGTTTGGAAGCAATTTGGGGGATAGGGTTCAGCACCTTGGATAAATCCTGTAGAGTTCTGGCTGGTTCTGACTAAAACCCAGAATGGAATCAACCATCCCACAGAAACTGGAGCCACCAGCCTCCACTAGCTGTATCCCTAACTCACCTCTTAGACCAGACCGGGATTAACCTGCGTCAATTCTGCATCCTTAGGGCTGGTCCTGGTGACAGATGCCATCACCGCAATGGGGCTTGCTCCAGGCAGGCACACACTGGGCCAACAGGTGATTGAGGTGGACGGCCTGAACACCTACATTGCAGGTGAGTGCCCTGCAGTCCAGGTGTGGAGGTGGGGGCCCCGGGCGGCTCTCTCCTTTCCAGAGCTGGAGCATGTGGGCTGGTTGCGATACACCAGTGCTCTGGAAAGCCTGGATCTAACAGACACAGAGAGAGAGAGTGTTCTTCCTGCATGATGGATGACACCATGAAGTTGGTTCTGCAGGTGGTGTATTTGTTCTATTTTATTTCTTTATTTCATTTCTATACCGCCCGATAGCCAAAGCTCTGTAGCCCCCAATAGCTGAAGTGTGCGATCCATGCTGATCCTGCCATGGTCTGACCACTGTGAGCACAATCAGACTGGGCCAGTCTAGACTGAAGCCTGCCCCCCCCCCCCCCAGTAGACTACAGGGATCAGTTCTCGGTCGCACACCACACTCGCCCCTCTTCTGCACCTCTGTGGAGGTGCATTCTTAATTATGCTGGACAAACCTGTGGCATTTTTCAGTGCTGATGTGCTGGGCGCTGTAGTACTGGCATGTAGAGCTTGTAAATATCTTAAGACAGGACAACACAATAGCATACATTTCTCTTAACGTTTGTGCATATTTTGACAGCAGAATCCTAGGCACGTTGACTCAGAAGGCCCAGTTGGATGATGTATTCTCCCTTTTTAAAAAATGACGATTTTCCTTTCTGATACCCGCCCCTTTACAGGGACCAAAACCCTGAGCGGTAGCATTGCAACCATGGACATGTGCGTTCGACACTTCAGGGATGCCACGGGTAAGGCTTCTCCATGTGGGAGACCAGGCTTAAGGGAAGTTTGCCATTTTCTCCAGGAGCCAAAGAGTGCTTGCCATTCCATTCGTACCTCCCAGAATTGCGGCCCTTTTCTCAGTGGGTCCCAGACTACCACAAGAAGCAGCCTACTTTATGTGGGCCATGTTGAGACTGACCCTTACATCACCAAGCACGATACTAGATAGGTAATATTATTAGTGAATTATCTTGGGGTGGAGGCTATAAGGTGAAATGAAAGAGCCAACATTTTGCTTCTGGGGGTTTTTCAGAACTTACTTTGCACTTCTATCTCACACTCTTGCAATAGCACTTGCTGTAGGTCAGGGGGGGAGAGACTCAGGCCTGGGAGCCAAATCCACCCTTCCTGGGTTTCCTCAGATGGCTGTGATCCCTTTCACCCCAGTGACTTTAATAAGAAGCCTTCACTTTTTTGCAGGGTGCTCCATAGAAACAGCGCTGGAAGCTGCTTCTCTCCATCCTGCCCAGCTCTTGAAAATCGAGGACAGAAAGGGCACCTTGGATTATGACAGTGATGCAGGTATTTGCCATGAATGGGAGCAGGGGGGAGACTCATAGCTCCCATCCAGAGCCCTTCCATTTCTTCTGCAGGAAGATCCTCAGACTGAGGAGTGAGTGCCCAAAATGTAGGCAAGTTTTTATGGCTCTTTGTTTTCAATCTATGCCAACAGCAATGATTGACGGCAGATATTTTCACATTCCTCTGGCTCAACGTTTATGTATTTGTGATGGTCCAGAGACTGAAGATCTACCACATTATTTCCTGTCCTGCCCTTTATACTCTGATCCAAGGTTTAGATTTCTGGGTTTTATTTTGTCTTCTCTGTACTGTAACAGTGTTACAGAGAAGATCTTTTGTCTGATACACATCCCACCGTGACTCACAAGGTCTCTCTCTTTGCTTTGGCAGTATCAAAAATTCATACAAACTTCATTTCTAACAATGCAGTTGACTGTTTTGGGGATGCCTTGTTTTAATGATCTTTTAGCTGTTTTAATTCTCAGATCATAATTATTCATTTAAATGTGGAAGTAGTGTATTTTAAACAAATGTAAATGGATTTAAAATAATATACTGTGAATATATTTTAGTTTTAACCATTTTAGATTTTGACCTGATGGTGTATCTGCCTTAATATGTTTTAGTTGTTTACTTGTTTTCTATATGTGAATGGCCTATGGCCCACTACTAAAAAAATAGAATGGAATGGAGGAGCGAGTCCTCACCCCATCTGGGGACACAGGACCTCTGGACAGTGTTGTCATGGAATGAGAGCCCACAGCAGGCGTGCTGAACCTCTTTCAGCCCCCAAGGGCCAAATTTCATTTCAGAGAAGCTCCTGGGAGCCACATTCCACAGACAAAAGGGGTGGGGCCAAAATTCTGTTTTAAAGGTGCATCCCTATGCATGTTTTGACAGAAAAAAAAGTCCTACAACTCCCAGCATTCCCCAGCCAGCCCTACTGGCTGGGGAATGCTGGGAGTTGTAGGACTTTTTTTCTGTCTAAACATGCATAGGATTGCGCCCTAAAGCTCTTACTGCAGTAATTAAGAGAGATTACTTAAAGGTTGAGAGGCCTTTTAGAATGGGGGTGGAAAAACTGCACAGAAGCTGAGAAGCCACCCAACAATCAATGGGAAAGGGGAAGGGGCCGAGGGAAAGCTGTGTGGATGAGGGAACCCCACAGAGCCAGAGTGGGACCCCAGGCAGGCCCAATTTGGCCCACTGGCCTGAGGTTCCAGACTCCTGGAATAGTCAACAATCTGGCCTAATCTGAGGCAGCAGCCTAGTGCTTTACAGAACATACTTCCTCCATCAGTCTCTGGCACTGGATGTTTGTTTATGGGCACCTCTCAGTGGGCCTTCCACTTGTCCCAAATGTTAAAAGACGAAATGGCACAGGCGCAGTTAGAGAGCCCTGTGGCCCAATGGCTCCCTCTTCCTCTCCGACTGACGTCATCTCCTGTTTCCCACAGATTTCTTGCTGCTGGACAACAGCCTCCACATCCGGGCCACCTACATTGCAGGACAGCAGGTCTGGAGACTTGGCAGCTTTGTTATCTGAAACCGGAGCCGAGACTAGGACAGGCAGCACTTGAACTCGGAGGCAGAGAGCGGATTGTAGCCAACGTGCAGCCCTTTTCTTCCAGAGGCCTCCCGCATCTCTCGCTCGCTCTTTCTTTTTTTTTGCTTCCTTCTTCTCTCACTCCCACGGCCCCCTTGAAAGAGTCACATGCAGACAAGCAGGGGCAGTGGCGGCAGTCCTGGTTTGCGCTCACATGCTGCATCCTCCAACAAGTCTTGTGTTTCCAAGGAGCTGGGGTGGAACTGTCTTACTCCTCGCCTCGTTCCAGAAGTCTGCCTGGCCGTCCCTCAGATGCTGGCTTTAGGCCCTTCCTGCAGGGATAAAGGAAACTTCTTCCGTTCACTGTGTGAACGCAACAGCCTAGGACATGGAACACCATGGAACGAGCAAACCTGCCACCAGAGAGCAGAGCTCCAGCCATTTTCTTCCTGCAGTGCCTCTCTCTTGGCCGTTTTTTGACCATCATCTGCCATATCTGTCACCAATTAAAACCGGCTAGGGCATTTGACACATTGCAGCTCTAATTCTATTTATTTATTCATTGTACTTCCCTCAAGAAATGGCGCTCAAAGGCAGCTAACAATAAAATGTAAGAGGAAATGCAACAGCCGTCCCCAAACTGGTGCCCTCCGGATGTGTTGGACTACATCTCCCAGCATTCCCCAGCCAACCATGCTGGCTGGGGCATGCTGGGAGTTGTAGTCCAACACATCTGGAGGACACCAGTTTTGGGAAGTCTGAATTACACAATTATAATCAAAGCATTTTTTTAAAAATTGGTTTAAAAACTCATCAATAAAATTAAGAAATAAATATCACCCACCCGTAGGGAAAAAAAAACTATTTCAGCAAACTGACAAGTCAGCTTAAAGGCCAAAAGTCTATTTGAATAAGAATGTGAAGAATATCAAAGATGGAACGAGCCTGGCCTCCCTTGGCAGGGAGTTCCAGAGCCTAATTCTTGAATGAAAAGATGTTACTATGCACTTTTCCCTCTGCCCAGGCTGTTCCTTAAGGCCTAACTTCACATGACAGTAATTGCGCTGCCTGCAATCATATGTTCGGTTCTTTATTAAATTGCGTGCACCCATTGAGTTTCATCGGGACCGGTGTGTGTGTGTGTGTATGTGTGTGTGTGTGGGTTTAACCCTTCCCTCCCTTGCCACAATCACAATGAAAATTCCCCCTCTTCTCCAATGCCATAGTTATACTTGGGGGAAAGCTCCCATTGGCCCCATCAGGAACTTCCCCCCCATAAACTTAAGTTCAGCATGGTGGGAGGAGGGGGACAACACGATAATCATGGGGGAGGGAGTGATGAAACTTCCCCTCCCTACATTCCCCCACTACCGTGCTCCTGTGATTAAATAAGAAAAACAACCATGTGAATACAAGTCATGCTAATAAAGGATCATCCCTCCTGCCTCCTCCCCTGTAATCTTAGGCTGTGCTCCTTTGATAAAGATGGGCGGGACTGGTAATACTCGATCCTTAAAAAGAAGTCCTGTTAAGTTGGGTTATGTGTAAAAACCAACCATTCCAAGTATAAGAAAAAGAAAGAAAGAATATCTTTATATGGGGCTTCAGGGGCAATAGTAAGAATTGCCATACAAATTGGAATAAACCAATTTTAGTGGCTGCGTCTTAATTCCAGAGCACAACACATCAGGTCCCACGACAGAGTTAGTGCCATTCATTGTGAGCAGTTGACAGATGAGGGCTCTTAATGTTGTTGTTTCTTCTCTATATTTAAGCAAAAGAGCCAACGCTCACTGCCTTTCAGGCTTCTGTCCACACCCAGGCTGTGGCGAAGTTGGTTCTTCATGATTTCATGATACTTGAAAGATGTTGACTGGGTTTGCACAACACGCTAACCCACAATCAGTGGTTGAGTGTGGGTTGTTGTTGAACCGTGAGTTGTTTGTTGAATCGTGGGTTAATCTGTTGTCCGAAGCCAGGCCGTTTTCCACAGGGTGGCTTGTTAACCATGCAGTGTGGCTTATTTTTCTTGAACAAGCCACCTTGAGACTCCACGGTTTGTTGTTGGGTTGTTTGGGGTGGTTAACAACCCACAGTTCAACAGCAACCCACACTCAACCACTGAGTATGGGTTAGTGTGTTGTGTGAACAGCCTGTTGTTGTTTTTATAAATGTATGAGTCACCTTTCAGCCCAAAGGGAGACCCCCAAGGTGACTTACGATTAAAACTTAGAACACTCCAAAAACTTTATAAGATGCTAGAGTAAGACTGTTTGCCTTTTGTTAAAAGAAGAAGAAGAAGAAAGTGACAGAAAGCCTCTAGCAGTTTGCAAAAGCTGGAGAGGGAACTCTCAGCATGCGATCTAGAAGTATTAGACATGCACCAGAGTACTGATGCAGCGAAGTAATTTTAGACTCGGGGCTTATGATCTTCTGCTCCCATCTTTAGATGGTAATGTGTATTACTTCCCTTACTTCAAAACCTGTTAAGGCAGCCCTGCAGTGTTTGGGGCCCTTGTGCTCATTCTGCTGAGAGGGCCCCTCGACATCTGCCCCAAATTCCTACCCTAATGGCACCACTGCACAAGAGCCTTCCTCTTTCTTTTTCATCTGTGAAATGCCAAATGGTATATTGCAACCCTCATGCGTAGCACTCTCCATACAGTCAGTATTTTAAGAAGCAACCCTACAGCCTCTAGACATTGTTTGAGGGGCGTTAGGATACTGGAGGCTTCCTGCTCCGACGTTGGAGACAGTGCTCTGACCGAGGGAGGAGGAGTCAGAAATCAACCCTTGCAGCCGGTGCAGAATGCACCGGCTGCCCTCCAAGGTCGGGATATTGTCCTTGGAGAGGGGGGAAGGGGGTGTTCTGGTGGGCGGGAGAGGCCAGGATATGCACTATCCTGAGCCTGTGCTGGCTGCCTTCCCTCCCCTTCTGAAGCACGATTGCTAGATGATGGGCAAAAAAGCCCATCCAGCAAAAAATGCAGAGCAGGAGGAGAGGGAGGCGAAGATCGCTTCTACCACTCCTGCTGCCCTGCACTGGATGATTGGAAGCATCCAAGTTCAGGGGCTTCCGATCATCGAGGTCACAATCTATAGGATTGTGCCCTTGAAAATGTTAAATTAGAGAGTGGATTCTTTTTTGAAGTGGGATTGAAATACTATTCAGTCAGGACTGCTCTGTGGTGTTTTCCCCAGCAGAGGGCACCTTGGATTAATAGATGCTCCACTTCCCCTTCCGTTCGCTGGAAGATGCCTTGAGCAGGGGTGGGCATCCAGATGTTCTGGCCTTCAACTCCCATCAGCCCTAGCCTGCCTAGCCAATGATGAAGGATGATGGGAGCTGTAGGCCAAAACATCTGGAGGGAACTGTAGGCCAAAGCATCTGGAGGGCCACAAGTTGAGGGATTCACCTCCAAAACTTTTTTAAAAACCTGGCCATGAGTTACCCTTCTGTGCTAGATAATTTCTTTTGAAGTGAATGGAAATCTAAAACTGCGGTGAGATTTAGCTTTTTAGAGAAAATCCTAGTTCTTACAATACGGTGCTGGCTCCAGGTTTTGGGCAGCCCTTGGACAAGGACCGTCCAGATGCTCTCAGTGGGTCCCTCCCATTGCCCCTTCACTTGTCCTTCTTAGCCCAGACTGGGCTAAGGAACTGGCAGAAGAACTTTCAGAACCGCTGTCTGTTCTCTTTGAGAAATCATGGAGGACGGGGGAAGTGCCAGATGACTGGAGGAGGGCTAATGTTGTCCCTATCTTCAAAAAGGGTAAAAAGGAGGAACCTGGGAACTACAGACCAGTCAGTCTGACATCAATCCCTGGGAAAATTCTGGAGCAGATGATAAAGCAATCCATCTGGAAGCACCTTGACAACAGTACAGTGATTACTCAAAGCCAACATGGATTTGTCAAGAACAAGTCCTGCCAGACAAATCTGATCTCAACTTTTGATCAAGTAACCTCCCTTGTGGACCGTGGGAATGCTGTAGAAATCATATACCTCGACTTCAGCAAAGCTTTCGACAAAGTGCCCCATGATATCCTGATTAGCAAACTAGCTCCAAGTGGGCTAGATGAAACAACGATCCGGTGGATCCACAGTTGGCTACAGAATTGGACTCAAAGAGTGCTTATCAATGGGACCTTCTCAAACTGGGGAGAGGTAACGAGTGGGGTACTGCAGGGCTCAGTCCTGGGCCTAGTGCTCTTCAACATTTTTATTAATGACCTGGAGGAGGAGGTGCAAGGAATGCTGATCAAATTTGCAGATGACACAAAATTGGGTGGGATAGCTAATACTTTGGAAGACAGAAACAAAATTCAAAGTGATCTGGATAGACTGGAGCGCTGGGCAGAAAACAACAGAATGACATTTAACGGATAAATGCCAAGTTCTGCACCTAGGAAAAAGAAACCAAATGCACAGTTACAAGATGGGGGATACGTGGCTCGACAACACTACAAGCGAGAAGGATCTTGGAATTGTTGTAGATCACAGGCTGAATATGAGCCAACAATGTGATGTGGCTGCAAAAAAGGCCAATGCCATTTTGGGCTGCATTAATAGAAGCATAGCTTCCAAATCCCGGGAAGTACGAGTTCCCCTCTACTCAGCACTGGTTAGGCCTGGAGTACTGTGTCCAGTTCTGGGCACCACACTTTAATAAGAATGCAGACAAACTGGAGAGGGTTCAGAGGAGGGCAACAAAGATGATCAGGGGACTGGAAACAAAGCCCTATGAAGAGAGACTGAAAGAACTGGGCATGTTTAGCCTCAAGAAGAGAAGACTGAGGGGAGATAGGATAGCACTCTTCAAGTACTTGAAAGGCTGTCACAAAGAGGAAGGCCAGGATCTCTTCTCCATCATCCCAGAGTGCAGGACACGGAATAATGGGCTCAAGTGACAGGAAGCCAGATTCCGGCTGAACATCAGGAAAAACTTCCTGACTGTTAGAGCAATATGACAATGGAACCAATTACCTAGGGAGGTGGTGGGCTCTCCCACACTGAAGGCGTTCAAGACGAGGCTGGACAGCCATCTGTCAGGGATGCCCTGACTTGGATTCCTGCATTGAGCAGGAGGTTGGACTTGATGGCCTTGTAGGCCCCTTCCAACCCTACTATTCTGTGATTCTGTACAGCAATCCAGAGAGAGAAAGAGTAAGGGAGGAAGCTGGTTTATCTCCTCACTCTTGTCACTGCTTGCTTGCTCAGAGAGGGCAGGTGGTAACAGTGAGGAAGACAAGGACCACAGGCTCAGTAACCAGAGTTGACAGTGGGACCCCTGCAGTGATGTGGGCCTCTGCAGGTGCTTGATGATGCCTAGTCCTTGAGCACCATTTTCTTGGTGGAAAGGAAGGGTACAAATCGAATAAGTAAATGCCCCCGACTCCAGTTCTGTGGACTTCAGTGGGGATATTGTGAAATAGAGTGCTTTTATAATGACATCAGGTATAACAAAAGATGAGTTCTCTGCACGTTGCAGAAGGCTTTTAGGGGAGCACAAGTGGCTGGCAAACTCGTATACTGCCACTGCCGTTCTAGACACCCAGCGCAAAAGGAAATCTCAGGCTACACTTCAGATCACAATGATTTTGCTGCCACTTTATCACATGCATAATGCAATTCAAGCTGAAAACAAAGCAGCCAAATGGTTGCATGGAATGGCCCTCCTTGAGGAACAATCTGGGATTAAAAAATATCTTGAAATGCAGAATGCACTGCATATAAAATTGTCTGTAAATAGTGAAATGAAGGCTGCAAGTGGGACATGCACATGCTTGGATGCTAATCTCACAGAAATCAATGGGACTTGTTTCTTAAGTGACAGTGTAGTGTAGTGGCTAGGGTGTTGGACTGGGAAGACCCAGGTTCTAGTCCACAATCACCCATGAAGCTAACTGGTGACTTTGGACCAGTCACTGACGCTCAGCCTAACCTACCTCACAGGGTTGTTGTGATGATAAAATGGAGAGGAGGACCATGTAATCCACCTTGGGCTCCTTGTAAGAGGGGCGGAAAGGCAAGATATAAATGGAATAAGAATAAGGTGTTGCTATACTTTGAGAGATCTATATGGTTTCGGCCACAATCACAGTTGCTGCATATTGTTTCATGAAAACTTGGCACCTCTGGCTTGATGCCTCTGAGCATATACGGCATTGCCGTATATGCTCAGAGGAGAAACTGTTCTTAAAAGAGAACCTGGAAAAGTGTCCCTGAGCATATGGAGACTGCTTTTGAGATTAAATCTTTGCTTGGCCTCTAGTGTTTTGCGCCACGTCCTCTGCCCACCTGCCTATTTATTTATTTATTTATTTAAAACATTTCTATCCCTCCATATATGATTAAGATCTCAGGGCAGCGTACAGACAAAATCCATTTAAACAGTATAAAATAATAAACAATTTAAACACCTAAAAACATATTAAGCTATTAAACAAGCTAATACCAGTTAAAATCTAAAACAATAAAAACTCTACCGTGAGGGAGCTGGTCTCTGGAAGAATTGGAGGTTTGTAAAGAATTCCCAAAATGATCTACTGTACAGTCTGGCCTCTTGCGGGCACCCTCAAACCAGATGGTGAATATCTGGAACTTTGCAAGTCTAACAAGGCAAAGAAGACGCTTCTTGCTTCTCCCTATACTACTGGAAAGGACCATCCACAAAGTATGCCAGGGGAAAAGGGTAGCAAAGGAAGGACAAAGGGGAAGTTAAGAGCTGCAATCTTTTACTAACTAGCCATGGAACTCAATGGGACTTACTTTTGAGTAGGTGTGTATAGGATCCCGCTGTTAATATCCCGCTGCAGCTGGTACAGAATGCGGCGGCTCGCCTGATTAAAGGCAGCCGCCGGCGAGATCACATCACTCCAGTGCTGAAGGAGTTGCACTGGTTACCAGTTGTTTTCCGGGCCAAATTCAAGGTGTTGGTTTTGACCTTTAAAACCCTATATGGTTCCGGCTCAGCCTATCTTAAGGAGCGCCTCCAGCAGCACCAGACAGGCCGCTTAACAAGATCAGCGTCGGATGGCCTTCTCTCTGTCCCATCAGCCAGGACAGCTAGACTGGTGGGGACGAGGGAGAGGGCCTGTTCTGTGGTGGCCCCCACTCTGTGGAACTCCCTCCCTAGGGAACTCCGTCATGCCCCCTCTTTAATGAGCTTCCGTCGTGCATTGAAAACGTGGTTGTTCAGGCAGGCATTTGGGGTGGGCTAGGGTATTTTTTAAAAAAAATTATGGTAGAATTTTATTGTTTTAAATTGTTTTATGGTATGTTGTACATCGCCCAGAGTGGCTGGGTGACCAGCCAGATGGGCGATTAATAAATTTAATAATTAATAAATAAATAAATATTAGTTAAAATGGACCCAAGTTGCGTGTGAGTGTTAAAACATGCCTTTGAAAGTGCGGCAGACCTTAAGGACGGTCCCTAGCCAGGGGATGGCTCTTTAACAGGGAGAAAGGCGCGACTTCGGCTTGAAGATCTGCTGCAAATGCGAAACGACTTTCCGGCGGAACTGAAGTGCTCAGGGGTAAGGAGACTGTGGAGCGAGGGGGAAGAGGTCCAGCGCCGGACACGGTCCGCCTGGCTTATTTTCATGGCAGTCTCCGCATACGGGTCAGCGCGTAGCACGACGTGGGAGTGACTCCCACCGACTCAGATGGGACTTAACTTCGGAGTAAGGAAGCATCCTTCAGGCTGCGGATGAACGCCTTAAATCTGAGCTGTACAGGGGGTTGTCTGACGAGGAAGAAATCTGCGGAGCTTGGGGTCGGGGAGGGAGAGAGGGAGTGACCTGGTTGGCCTCAGGATCCACAGTGGTGATGCCACTTAGTGTTTATTTATTATGACATGTTTATACGGCCCCATAGCCGAAGCTCGTTGGGCGGTTCACAGCAATTAAAACCACAAAAATGCAGCGTCAAATACAATGTATTTGTCAAATACAATGTCAAATACAAAGAGAGCTTCGGCTATTGGGCGGTATAGAAATGAAATAAATAAATAAAGTAAAATGTAAAAGTTTGAAACTGCGGTATAAAAGTAAAACCAGCATAAAACGTAGCAGCAATGCAGAGATTCAAAACGCAATGACGGATTTAAAACAGCAGAACTCAAAAGGACTGAAATGCCCGGGAAAATAAAAAGGTCCTTTACGTGGCGCTGGAAAGAGCACAATAATTTGTGTAATCTGCAGTGTTCACAGCACTACATCTCTCTCTCTCTCTCTCTTTCTCTCTCTCCAAGAACCGTATAAGGTAAGCCAGTCTTATTATCCCCGTGCAGCTAGGTAGTTTTAGAGCCTGGATTTAAGGCGCAATCCTATGCATGTTTAGACAGGAAAAAGTCCTACAGCTCCCAGCATTCCCCAGCCAGCCATTCCATGCTTTACAACTGATTTCACATTCTTGATATGTTAAAGCCAAAACAAAAACTGTGTGCGAAGCCTAGTTTTTTTTAAATAGGAGACAAAATACTCTTGAGCATGTGAAGTTTTGAACCCAGGAAGGAATGACCAGGATGGAATTGGTAGATGGGCAATATAAACAGGAAGGTACATGAGCACAGGGCTGGATGCGCCCGATCTCGTCTGATCTCGGAAGCTAAGCAGGGTCAGCCCTGGTTCGTACTTGGATGGGAGACCGCCTGGGAATCAGGCTTCCTGCACTTAGCAGGGGGTTGGACTCGGTGGTCTTGTAGGCCCCTTCCAACCCTATGATTGTATGAAAAGATCTATGCTATATCCCATTAAAGTTTGAGCTGCAAGTATATATGACCAAATATGCCATTAATGGGTAAGGGAGTAGCAGTGGTCACAGATAAGCTTCCAGAATAAATCGGGAGAGTCATAATTCCGCTTCAAAACACACAGTAAGATTTCCCAGAATATATGGCAGAATATATGGGAGGTGCAAATGTATCCATAACTGCCAGTGGTAATTTTAAACCCTGGAATTAATGATCTTACAGGGGACCTGTTTACATAGCCATGTGTATTACTTCAGTTATGAAGTGCACAACTAACATTTCTCTTTTTCTCCCCTCTAACTGCCATTCTATTCTTTAAAACTGCATCTATATTCCTGATATATTAGAACAACAACAAAACTGTTTGCCAACCCTAATTTATTTATTTTTTAAATCTCTGAGCATGTGCAGTTTTGCATTTTAAATTCACCATCATGACTGCAGGAATAAAATGGAATTTGCTTCTGCACCTGCCATTTTCTGGGTGTGCATTGGGGTCAGGGGCTGCAATCCTATACACATTTACCTGGGGATGGCTCCCATCAAACACAGTGGGACTTGCTTCTGAGTAAACATGCATAGGATTTCACTGTAAATTTCTTATGCTCATGCCTTAGATGCTGACCTGTCATCTTGCGCTTCTAGGTGAATGAGGATGTGAGGACTTGGAGATCGTACGTAAGCCACTATTGCCAACTTTCCTAATGGAAGAGGTATGCTCTTCTCTGCCTTCTGCAACAGGAATGGCCAACCTTTCAATGTTTAAGGCTTTTGTAGCTTTCATATCTGTGTAGAAGGGGGAATTTTCAGCAAGCCATGTCACAATGCTACAGGGGCTTAAAGGCTGCACCTCCATCCATGCAGCAATTAAAATACAGATACCATCCCTGCAATACAAGATGCTGTTTGTCCTTACATTTCTGGCACCAGACTATTGTCCATCATTCCTGGAGGAAGTGAAAGAGAGTGAGAGAACAGCAACCCTCAAGGTGACTGTAAAAAGTAAACCCTAAAAAAACTGTGTGAGACAGTGGAAACCTCTCTTGTACCTTCACTCCATGGATCCTGAGCTCAAAGAAAATTCAGTGAATAGGCTTGGGCCAGGCTATATTTCAGCCCCAGTTTTCCATCTGTAAAATGGGCCATTAACCATTTCTAGTTTGCAATGAAAACCATCCCTCTTCCCCACCCCATTTTGTATCTTGTCTATTAGATTGGGAGCCTGTATGCAGGGTGTGTGTATTTTTAAACTTTGTACAATGCCTAGAAAACTTTAGGTGCTTTATCAATCAATTAATTAATTAATTAGTGAAGAACCCGGTTCTAACGCACATTGTTAAAGGTTAATTTTATGTGTTATCTTGTTTTTCAAAAGTATAGTTTTTGATATGGTTAAACAGCCCAATTTAATTGATCAAATAATTTTTAAAGATTAACTGATCTGGGGAAGGAGCAGGGTAGAAATCTGAATTAGTTAGGCTTGGTTAAAAAAAAAACCAATCCTGGCATATGAAAAATACAAACTATTAATAGTGATCATCCAATATATGTGTAATGGAGTATGATATCGGACTAGGACTGGGAAGACGCAGGTTCAAATTCCCAATTCAGCCATAAAGTTGACTTGGTGCCCTTGGGTCAATCATTATCTCTTGGCCTAACCTACCTCACAGGGCTGTTGTGAGGAAAAAATGGAGAGTGGGAGAGAGCCCTGTATGCCTCCTTGAGCTCCTTGGAGGAAAGATGGGATATACGTAGAATAAATAAATAAGTTCCTAGTAACCATTGAATGCATCCCCGCCTAGCCAAGTGATATTATTTGGGGCTTGAGAGCAGGAGTAAACAGTGACCTAGAATGTTCCCATTTCACCCCAGCCTCGAACTCACTAGGCAGCTTTAGGTAAGGTACATCAGCCCCGTCACTCCCATATGCAAATGGGGAGAATCATATGCACCTACCTTACAGGAGTGTTACAAGGATTACAAAGAGACAGCATATCTGAAGTGCTTTGAATACTCAAGAAATGCTGTATAAATGCTGTGCATGTGTAAAAGCAAGCAGAAGGAAGGAACCCTACACACCCCAAATCCCTTGAAGATAAGTGCTTTACTATGGTGGAGGAGAGGAGGGGGCCCAGCCCCCAAAGATTCCAGCAATCCACTTTGCTGGGATCCACCCAGTAATTACAGAGAAATGTCATCGCATCACAGACATCTGGGTTTCTAAGACTTTTCAACAGGCTGGTAAAAAAGTGCACCCTGCTTGTACAGCTGTGCTACAGAGACTTGTGCTACTCCATAGCTTCTGAGAGCCCCTGCTCTTTATTTCATCTAGTTTCTCCTCATCTTCACATCTTGTACTTGTATGTGTTGGGTTGTGTTTTGGTGTTCCTTTAAAAAAAAAAAAAGATTATTTCTACTTCTGCAAACCTTGGGTTCCTTCAGTCATGCTGATACCTCCCTCTTGTTTCTTGGTGAACCTGTTTTGGCTCTATTCCTGTTGGCACTCTGCCATTTGAGTTTGCTATTAGAAGGGGTGTGTGTGTGTGTGTGTGTATCCATATATACACACACACACACACACACACACACGGCCTGTCCTGGACAGGGATAGCTTGGCCACAGTGGTACAGACACTAGTAACCTCAAGACTGGATTACTGCAATGCACTCTATGTGGGGCTGCCCTTAAGGCTGCTCCGGAAGCTGGAGCTAGTGCAGAATGCAGCAGCTTGGCTTTTGTCAGGAGCTGCCCCTTTTCAGCATACAATTCCTTTGCTGAGGGAACTGCACTGGCTGCCTATTTGCTACCAGGCCAGGTTTAAGGTTTTGGTACTACTGTACAAAGCCCTAAACAACTTGGGACCAGGATACCTGAGAGAGGGCCTTCCCCCTTACCAATCTGCCCAGTCATTGAGGACATCAGAGGGCATGCTCCTGGTGGTTCCACATGGACCTATGGTCCAATTGGAGACCACCCGGAGAAGAGCCTTCAATGTGGTGGCTCCCTTTGGAACCCCCTGCCCCTGGAGTTAGGCAGGCTCCAACACTATATTGCTTCTGGCGCCTCCTGAAAACAGTCCTATTCCAGGAAGCATTCCTTGAATGACCAGCCACAGTTTTTATTAGCATTCTGATTTTAATAATTTTAATATGGTGTTATAACTTTTTAAATCTTTTACCACTGCACCTCTTATGTTCACTGGTCCGGAATCTGTTTTAGATGGGGAGCGGTATACAAATGCTGTAAATAAATGAATAAAGCTGTGTGTGTGTGTGTGTGTATGAAATTCCTGTGTACTATCACACCCACACACACCCCTAATACTTTTAAAGAGCAGTCCTCATGCCATCTCTGTGCTCTTTCCATCAACCCAGGCTCCCAAACCCACGCTCCAGGATGAACTGGAATGGTGCATCTCTCAGCTGGAGACAGGCCTCTTGCGTCTCAACCCAACTCCCAAGCAAGGTGTGTTGCATTTGCCTCCCCCCCCCCCCAAGGTATCTGGTGTAATCCTAAATTCTCACCCAGTCCCTTTCCTAGCACAGCATTTCTTCTGGGAAAATCAACAAGTTTTGGTTAGCCCAACCAAAAGTTATCGCCAGGAGGACCCTCCCCTCCTGCCGGGGGGTCAGGTGTTGGGCCTGACCTCATGCTGCTTTTCTGAACCCCAGCACAAGGTCAGGGGAAAATCTCCTGCGTCTCTCTCCAGCTATAATTTTGGAGCTGGGCGGCGGGGAGGGGAGATCCCCCCCACACACATACACAACAGTGTTGTTTGTGAAAGATCTATAAATGGAACTTGAGCTCAGATTCCAGCACGTGTGTGGACTCTGCCTCAAGACAAATTATTATCTCAAAGACTCCATTTCCTATCTGTAAAGTGGGACAAATACTGACTTCCCTCCCCTGGTTCCTGTGACCAAGAGGACAACTGCAAAGCTCTCTGCAGGGCAAACATGTTGTAAAAATTCATTGTGCCACAGGAATACCATGGTTTAATAAGTACCTTGCATGTTCTTTGCATTTTCTTCCCACGCTTGAGAGCAGCGGAGGAGACACGGCACATCCTCAGGGTGCTGCGCTCCCGCAAGGCTCCCCTTGTGAAAAAGCGGCAGGTGATGCACCGCGTCTTTGGGGACTACCGGCACAAGATGGCGGAGGAGAGGAAGAGAGCCTCAAAAACTGGTGAGGTGGCAAGCTGTGCCCTGTGGCATAACTCGACAGCGATATGCTACTTCCTCCCAGCCTTTCATCTTCCATATGCATCAGAAAGTGAGGTCAATGTCTCCATCTCCCATAGCACTAGAATTTGGGATCCCCCATAGAAACTGAGTAGCAAGAGATTCAGAATACACAAAGAACAGGCGTTGTTAATCTGTGTGTAATGTCTTATCTTGCTCTGCAGTTTTAGTTTTAATGCTGCTCTCAAATTATGTGGTTTGGGATGGTTTTTGCTCCTGTGTTTCTTGGATTTATGATAGGTTTTTATTGGCCGACTCCCTAGAGAAGGATGAGCCAACTGTGAGGAGACGGGACCCATCCTTGAGAGAACATCCTAAGGGCAGGATCTTCTATGGTTCACATCTGACTGTAAGCCCCAGCCTCAGTGACCCTTATAGGTCTAGAGCAGGGTGTCAGGAATGAATCTGAGCGTGTGGAGATGTCTGGCAGCTCAGATTCAGAATGGGAACAGCCAGAACAGAGGGAGGCAACCTCCCCAGTGAGCCCAGATATGGAGAGACTTTCTTCTCAGGACCTTGACACACAGATGGCCCAGCCTGTACTGCTCTCCCATTCCTCCACTATGAGAACTCCAGTTTCGGAGGAGGGGGAGAGCAAGTGGTGTGACTTGAGAGACGCTAGGATCTGTCACAGAGCGAAGCGGGAAAAGCTAGGGGCAGGGCTCAGACGCTCTGCCACATTGGCCACTGGTGAAAGCCAATGTAGGAGGGAGACTCCCTAAGGGAGGGGCATCCCTGCGAAGCAAGTTCTTGCCCAGACTGCTGGCAACTTCTCCAACTTCCACTTCTGTCTCCTCTATTGATATTCATAGATGTGTGGATTAGCTGGTTCATTGCAGTCTGAAAGTTTCTTAGAATCTGCATTTGTAAAGAAGCTAGTTAACCGTTAAAGTAGTGTTGGACGAACAGCCCAATGGCCAAATTCTATTTCAGAGAAGCTTTCAGTGGCCACATTCCTGTGGTGGGCGGGGCCGAAACACGCAAAAAATAACAGCATATTTTACCTTAAAGCTAAATGGAAATGCCAGCCTTCCTGTTCTTTTCCCTATAGGCATGAGGCCTGAGAAGATGCAAATACAACCAGGAGATACTCTCACTTCAGGCAGTGTGGTGTACAGAAAGCAATCCAGCCACCCCTCTGCGGCCTCAGCATCATGGTTTGCGCCATCGGATAATAGCTTCCAGTTTGACTTTGTTGTTTCTGAGAGAACCTCAGAAGATATCAGTGGGACCACAGCAGAAGCGTTTGAGATAGATGACATCAGAGAGCGGCCCACTGGTAACAGTCCCTCTGGGACGCTGGATTTTCCCACTGGAACACAGAGCCCCAAATTTGCTTTCAACTTCGTCATCCCAGATGGTCCCCCATTTCTATCGGTTGCTACAGATCCAGGTGCAGAAGCTGCAGAGATAGGCTGCTCATCCGAAAGAGCCACAGTGCCACCAGAGAGATCAAACTTTCCGAAATCTGATAGGCCAGATTTGACAGACGATGTGGGTGGACGAGTTGGAGAATGCCTTATGCAAGAGGATGCCAAATCGGGGATTGCCCAAGAAGGTATGGAGACTCTGTCTGCTGGGTTTAATTCAGTCTGGAAATAGTTGTGAAATAGTCACCTACGGTGAGTTGAGAGTTGATTCCTGGCAAAGGGGCTTTCAAAGAAAAAGAAAGCACCAATTTTTGTAAACTACAAAGGATTCCCATTGGGATGTTTAGACAGGCCAAATGTTTGTAGGGTAATAATTTTTTGTTGACTTATTTACAAGGTTGCACAACTAGTTAATTCTATTCAAAATAGCTAAATCCCCAATTTTCTTTTTCAAAAATGCTTGCTTTTACTCCCAGGACTGGCTTTTGTTTCCGTTACTTAGTGTTTGTTAATGCGCTTATTGGAGTAACATTCACATGGAATAAAAGATGCCGAGGTGTGTGTTTTTCTTAGCGTGTGGTACCTTTCAGATAAATCAAATATATGCAAACTAATTTACATATAATGGATTTCATTGATTAAAAGGCAAGTGATTTAAGTAAAAATTATTTAATCACTCTGCAGCCCTAACAGGGTCTAAAGAAACAAAGTTGACGGCAGCAGCTGGTGGCTCATCTAAGAGGAAAAAGAAAAAGAAACAACCGCCCTTAAAGGTAGCACATGGCGACCATGTGAATGGAGACAGCAAGCCCCATAGCAAAGATACATCTGACCAAGCTGAGAAGTGCCAGGTATGTGAAGGACAACTTGTTTGTGGGATGTGACCAAATTTCTGTATAAACATTTACAGGCTTGCACCACCAATAGCTCTACTTGATGACAACATAGGAGTCAATGATGCAGACCGGGCACCTGGGGACATGATAATTTCCACGCTTCGTTTTGGTTTCAAAACATTAAGGGCAGAAGGTTGCAGTGTTTTTCACTCATTTGTTCTGTTAAGGAGTGGGCTTTTTTTCCCTCAGGGAAAATCTGGGTGTGCTACAACCAGTCCCAGCTTTCTACCAGGCTCACCTGTAGGATGAACATTTCATTCATTCATTCATTCATTCATTCATTCATTCCATTTCTATACTGCCCAATAGCCGAAGCTCTCTGGGAAGTTCACAGAAATTAACATTTCCACACGTGCACTTAAAAAACCCTCTTCATTGAGTCTTACGCATCTCTGCCCAGAAGTACGTTCCACTGCACTCAGTGGAGTTTACTCCCAGGTGAAAGGGTCAGGGAAGTCAGCCCTCAGGCAGACCTTTGAAACTGTAATGTGCAAAGTGATCCTGCGATGGGGACCAAGGGTCCTGCGATGGGGATTTATTGTTGCTTTTCAGAGTGTCCTGTCTGGAGGACAAACCTTCTCTCCTGTTGGCACTACTTGAAAGTGGAATTCAGTACCTTTAACCTTTCCGTCTGAGGCACGGAGGGTGACTACAAGGGAGAACACCTTTTTGGTGGTGGCCCCCCAGTTGTGGAACACTCTCCCTAGGAAGACTCCCTGGGCTCATACATTAATATTTCCAGGCACCAGGCCTTTTATTCTTCCCGGCCTTTCTTCTTCTAGGCCTTTAAACATTATTTTAATATCTTCTAGGGATTATTCCTAATATCTTCTGAAGATTGGTTTGTTTGTTTGTTTATTTACAATATTCATATACCGCTCTACATCAGAAGATTTCGGAGCAGTGAACAACATGGTAAAAGAATAAAACAGCAGGTTAAAAGAATTAAAACATTTATACTAATATTATTGGTCTCTATTTCTGATAGCTGTTGGTTATTTTTAGCCCTTATGAGGTTGTTTTAGCTCTCCTCATTTGAACAGATGATTGATTGAGGTTGATGTTGTACGTTTTTTATTTGCCCTGCTGGTTTTGGATGTGTTACTGCTCATATTTGATTGTACCATTGTACTTTAGTTTAGTCTTTAAATCACTGGAACTCTGTTCTGTGGTGATTAACAAATACAGGCTTTCTTCACACAAAGCTTTTATCCTTCTGTTGAGATGGCTCTCTCGCGGACGTTTGCGGGCTCTTTAGACAGACGCTGTGAACCACCGGGGCATCTCCTGCAGTAAATGCCCTTTGTTCCGATCGCAGATAATGAGCTATCAAGTTGCCCCCGCTGTGTTCCGCTTGAGTTCTTTCCGTGAAAAGAAGAAAAGGGGCAAGAAGAGGAGCGAGATCAATGAAAGATATGGAAGACTCAGATACAGAGGAGAAGGAGGGGGAAAGGGGGCAGGAAAAGAAGCGGGTGAAAAAGGAAGTCGTTGTGATCCTACATTTAAAACGGAAGCAGGAAGCCCTGTTTTAAATGCAGGATTTTAGGCTGGTGTAGAGATGCTCATAAACTAACAAATAAATAAATAACAGAAGGCTGGAGGGAGCAAGATGCTAGACGTAGCTGTCCAGGCTGCATTAACCAGCTCATTTCCAGCCTATCGTTTCTCTCTCCCCTCCACCTTTTACTGTAACAGTTAGATGAACAGATGAAGAGGGAGGTGGACTGGTGCGTAGAACAGCTGGAGCTTGGCCTGAAGACTCAGAAATCAACTCCCAAGCAGAGTGAGTCAATCTGCTCGGGAAGATGCGGCATGGGAGCGGGGGGAGTGGGAGTGGGGAGTTGTGGAATATTATATGGAGAGGCTGAGGCGATGCCTGTCTGTTACCTGCTATAGAATTCAGTCCTCAAAGCGGCTCCTTCTCCATTCATGGCACTTTGGAGATAAGGGAGCATGGTGTGGTGTGGTGTGGTGTGGTGTGGTGTGGTGTGGTGTGGTGTGCTGGGAGCCAGCATGGTGAGAGGGCCAGTGTGGCATAGTGGGTTGAGTGTTGGACTGGGACTCGGGAGACCCGAGTTCTGGTCCCCACTCGGCCATGAAGCTCACTGAGTGACTTTGGGCCAGTCACTGACTCTCAGCCCAGCCTACCTCACAGGGTTGTGAGGGTAAAATGGAGAGGAGGAGGATTATGTACGCCACCTAGGGTTCCTCAAGGAGGAAAAAAGGTGGGATATAAATGTAATAATGCTACTGCTAGTAGTAATAATAAAGACAGACCAAGCATCTTGGAGAGGGTACTGCTATTTCTTGAACTACCTCAGTGAGGGGAGAACCTGTGGCCCTCTAGAAGTTGTTGGCCTACAACTCCTATCATCACAGTCCATTGGCCATACTGGCTGTAGCTGATGGGCATTGTAGTCCCACATCATCTGGAATGCCACAGGTTCCCTGTCCCTGATTCAGAGCTTACCCAGAGAAGCTGCAGTATCCCTGTTTCTCATTATTCCTTCACTGAGGGGAAAAAAAGGAAGAAAGCTCGATAAATATACTTCTGTAAACTTCTGGTCATCCCTTCTTTTCCTGTATTTGTGCCTTCCTATTTTTGCCATCCTCTTCTTCCCCCTGCCCCCTCCCCAGACCCATTTCATCATGACAGCCTTCCCCCGTTCTGGTACCCTCCAGACTTTTTGGGCTTCAACTCCCATCAGCCCCTGCCAGCACAGCCAATGGTCAGGAATGCTGGGGCACCAGGATGGGGAAACTCCTTCACAGACATAGACTGAGTTCCTGGGGGACCAGGTTTTTTGACTACTGTCACAGAATGGAACATTTTAATGTATTTGTTCATTTTAAGGTATCTTAAGACGCCTTACGGGACAATGTCCTCTCGACTTACAAACATATAACAAAGCACTCATTCCAATAATATGGCACCATATGAAACACAAATGACAAGCAACAAAACAGGAAACCTACAACGAGTGATAATAACAAATTAACCAACCCTCTCCCTCTTGTGTGGACTTCTTTATATACAGGGAGGAAATAGTTTATCGCTCTTCTGCATTCCTTTTATTTATAACGAAATGCAGGGGGCTGGGGAGAGGTTGGTAGTGGTCATTTCCTTGTATGGTTCCTTAGCTGCTCCGAAAGCCGGTGCTGAAGAGCAACATGTCGGTTTCATAATCCTTAGAATATACCAGCCTTCCCCAACCTGGCACCCTCCAGATGTGTTGGACTACAGCTTCCCTCGTTCTCTCCAGCCAGCATGGCCATACTCATTCTCTGAGTGTGCATCCTTACGTAGCCAAAGCGACACCATCCACGCACAAGAGAGGAGGCAGCCGCAGGCTCAGGAAGCTCCAAAGTTTGCAGAACTACGCCCCCCCAAAAAAAACCTTAGGGGGGAAAAGCCCTAAACGTGTGTGTGGGAGGGGGACCCTATGCAGCCAAATGGGAACTGAGCATGCTGAGTGGCCATGGAATTTTGCAGGGCGGGTGGGGTGGCGGTGGTAGAAAATGAGGCGCACTCTGCCCGGCAACACTTTGTTGCAGGTTCCGCTCATAGCAATGATGTTAGTAACCTCCTTTGCCTCGTTTCAGTGGATGAGGCGCTCCGGGCTATCAAGACATTGCGCAGCGAGAAGGCAGTGCTGGCCAAGAAGCGTCAGCTGATGCGGGCCATGTTTGGCGACTACAGAAGCAAGATGGCAGAGGAACGACGGAAGCAACTGAAGCTCATGCAAGCAGGTGGGGAAGCTGGGCTGACTCTTTGGGAGCTGGATAAGAGCGTGGAAATAGAGTTTGAGTCGCTGCAGCAGCAAATCGTAACTGTCATCTGGCCGCAGCCATTCCGCCGGGCTGCTGCAGAGGGAGAGGGGGATGGTCGGGCCACCAGTGGAGGCTGGTGGCTCCAACGTCAGTGGGATGGTGACACCGCTCCAGGTTTCAGTCAGAACCGGTCAGAACTTTAATGGTGCTAACCAAGGTGCTGAACCGTACCCCCCAAACAGGTTCAACACCTTAGATAGCTCCTTTAGAGTAATGACTGAAACCCAAAGGGGATTAACCGGCCCACTGACATCGGAGCGACCAGCCTCCACTGAGGGCCACCCAGTTAGCTCTGCTGAGAGACCAGCTCCATCAGGCTCCTCCTCTCCCTAACTGTTTATGTTCAAGCTCACAAAATAAAAACTGGTGCCTGAGTTTGCTTTTCCCCCTTTTCCCTCCCTGTCCCTTTTTCCTTTTGTGTCATGTCTTTTAGATTGTAACCCTGCAGGCAGAAACTGCGTTGTTTGTTACTGATCTCACATAAGCTGCTTGGGAACCTTTTCAGCTGAAGTGGCGTACAAATAAATGTTGGTGCTACTTCTGATTGGGGCTAAAACTGGACAATGCAAGTAACATACAGCTGCACAGCACCGTCTCCAGCTTTCAGCACCCTTAAGGGTGCAACCCTGTGTGCGTCCATTCAGAGTTTTTCACGCTGATCCGTTCTTTCTATTCCTCCTCCCCTGCCAGCTTCGAAAGCGGCTCACATTACAGAAGTGGCTGAAGATGCCCACAGGAAGAGCAGCCGGGTTTTCCGGAAGTCCGCAGAAACAGCCAGAAGAGATTGGAGCCCCACAGAGTCCCTTGTTTGCCCTCCTGCCACCTCAGCTTGTCCTGGGGCAACCAACGCTTGCTCTTTGGCATTTGCACCTTCCCAAGAGGAGTTCCGCTTTAATTTCTTCTAAGGAAGCTTGCTGGATGCTTGTGGATTGATTTTTGAGGGGGTCCTGAAAACTTGGCGGACATTTCGTTTTAGAAACAAACAGCCCCTGCCCTGTCCCGAAAGCTTAGTTGCAGTGCAGCCTGAAAAAACAATGGAAACAGTTGCATGGTTGAACAGCACAAGAAGCCTGCCCGAGTGCCTTGCAGGGGTGGGGGAATGGAGATGAGCCTGATGTCGTGACCGATTGAACAGATCAAAGTATTTTTCGCCTTGAGTGCGATGTAAAATAAATGGGTTTCCAGAACCTGCCCCTTTCACTCTTCTTTTGAAATGCGCTTTAAGGCATTCTTCGGTGTGCAAATTGAATTGTGCAGGAAGAAGGCGAGAGAGGGAAATGGCTCGAGCTTGTGGTTCTTGACTAAAATAATGATATTTGGTGGGTGTATCTAGAACAAGATATTTTGCTGACTTCGTTATTCTAGGCTAGCCTAACAATAAGATCACTGGATGCAACGAAGAACAGAGGTGCCGTATCTTTTAAGACTGAGATCCCTGTGCGTGCGTGCTTGGGTGTCAGCTCAGTGAGCTAAGTTGGACTTAACTTCTGAGTAACCATTCACGGCTGTCATCATGTGTACTCTTATTCAGGTCTGTGCCCTGCTGGACCTAGTGGGACTTCAAATTAAACGATGCATAGGCTAGAGCTGTAATCCAAAACAGGCTTGCTCCAGAGTAAGTCCCATTGAACTTGGTGGTTCTTGCATCAAAGTAATTCTGTATGAACCTGTGTAGAGATTGGGTAGGTGTCCCTTGCCATGGAGAAGTAAGAAAAACGTCAGTGTTGCCAACCTCTCAACCAGCCACTGTAGCTGTGCTTTTTAGTAACAGCAGCTTCACGTACAGACAATAGCAAATTTATGTTTATCTCCCTGCCATGAAAATCTCCATCTGCTGATCAGGTTTCTGTTAAAGGCACAACATCTGCTGATCAGGTTTCTGTTAAAGGCACAAAAGCAAGCCGGATCAGGTCAGTTGGCAACCCTAAAATGTGCACCTGCTGAAGTTCCCTCTCCTAAATAATTACTGAAGGAACAGGAGAACCATCCTATGTGCAGCCAATTACCTTGGTTAATAAGTGCATTCCCTACAGCACTCTTTATACGCTCAGGAACCTAGCATTCTGGGGTGGTTGTTTTTTCAACCATACATGGAGAGAGGCCTTAAACATCAAACTGCTTCCAAGCACGGTGTATGGTTCAAAATTTGCCTGCATCACACAATCAATTTGAGTCCGTAAAGGACACAGGAACCCTCATTGTTTAGATGGGTAAGAAGAAGATTCAGTGCCACGAACAAATAATTTAAACACGACTGGAACTGATCAGCCAGCAAGTTGAGGGGTGTAAAACAGAAGAGACAGCCAGTAACTGGATGCAGCATCTCCCACTTTTAGCACTGGCATTCCCCACTGTAACAAAAAACTCCTGGCAAGGACTATGAAATGCATTCTAACGGTTCAGACCTTGCTAGGAGGGTACAGGGAGAAAACAGCCAAGCCTTCTCCATTCACTTTTTGGCTCGCCGGTCCCATATTGGCCCTTCAGTTCAAGCCCTGCAAATTGATGAACATTCTCCACAATCCCTCTTTCAGGATTGGTTAAAGATGGGGGCAGACTGGTGACTTAATGGGTCCCTTTTCGGTTAACCTATATATGGAGAAGCCAGGTGGGTGGATCTGAAAGAAGGGATGTGTGTCTGCACAGATGCGAGAGAGCATTTAGCAGGGAAATCTTGACTTGAATAGCCCTACAAAGCACAGCTTCTGAGGAGGACTAACATCCAACTCCCAGAATTATCAAGCATCCATCCAGATTGATCACCGTGGACCAATCAAGAGAGAAATTCCATCCTTTATGTTTTGTAACTATTGGTTTTGTTTGCAAGCTGGGGGTGAGGATCTATCTTAGCAAAGGATTTTAAAAAGATATTCTTATTTTTTATGGATTGCTGTGCAGATTAAAAAAAAACATTTTAGAGCAAGTATTTAGTGGCTGTTTCATTTAAAAGTAGCATAAACTGCATTAAGATATTTTCAGGTGTGATCACATTTACATATTTGGAGGCAAACTGATTTCAATGAATGGACTTAGTGTCTTGGCATTTAGCCCTTTAGGAAAACCCTTGCTATAAAACGTGAAAATATTTTTTAAATCGTCACCGTTTGAAAAATTTCTAACATCCAAATGGACATGGGGCGAGTCTGAATAGCATTCTTGAATTTTCTTATATTTCAGTAGCAAAAGTCACGGCTTGTCTGAAAGAACGCCTGGAGAAAGAACTCCAGCCAAACAAGCATTTTATTCTCTTCCATTGTTAACCACCTTGAGCACTATTTTGAGAGGAAAGGTGGGATATGAATTGAATAAATAAGCAACAGTGAGAAAGAACTGGATTTATGACAGTATGGAAACTAAAGAGCTGCTTTAATTCTCTACCAAAATCTCTGTTCAGCAACAGGAAAAAAAAGAAAAGAATTTTATCATATTTATCCCTATGCTCAAAGAACAGTTTTCTTCTGTTGTTAACTCTCCTGAATGATATTTAGTGTAGTCAAAACCTTCTGTTCTAGTTTTAATGTTAAAAAATACTAATTACTGGGCTGGATTGATTTACTAGCACTCCCTGTAGAAATAAGTTCTTCCCTTTATCTGGAACTTGAAAACCGTAACGTTTTGGGCACCTAAAACACTAGTTGGGTCCGGTGCTAGCTTTGGTCTACTGTGACAGCATCTGAAGTACCCACTGCCCTTGGTACCCAGAAGTGCTGGCATGGAGGAAGTGTGGGTGGTCTACTTATGCATGATCCTGTTCGCCTTCATCGTCATTTTGATGAAGCAGAAGCCAGCCGACGAAGTCAGGAAAGAAAAAGAGAAAGAGGCTCAGAGCAGCTCAGCTTCAAGCAGCCAATACTCCAGCAGCTCAGGAAAACACCTGGAAAGCACCGAGGAAGAGCTGGAGGCATCCCTGCAGCGACTCACCGGTATCTTCAGTACAGATGCACGAAAGGGGGAACCTCATCTGGAGCACAAAGCTGCCCGGCCTCACCTGAGCCAGAGAAAGACTCAGGTACTGTATGACAGGGCGGGGCAGACTTCAGGCTTGTGGGATCGACTTTGGCTTTTTTGTTTGCTGGAATTCCAAGGTCCAGCAACCAGAGCCAAATGCAAAATGGTGGCTCAGGGGGTGGAGCCAATGGGGAAGGGCCATCTGCCCTGAGAGAGTGGAGAGCCACTTCCACCAGGTGTCAACAATACTCAGATAGATAGACCAAGGTTCTGACTCGGTATATGGGCGCTTCCTATGTTCCTTTTATCCCCCTACACCCCCGCAATAATCTGGGATAAAACTCCATATACATGTTCGAATCTACATCTGAGGTACTGCAGATCAGGAATTCTAATGCAAAATACTAAAACTGACTAGCAGAGCTGCACGAAAACCTGGTCGAAAGCAAACAATGAACACTCATATTTTACAGCTGAGAAGCACCCAGGGCTGAGAGAGGGACAGAGAAGTGTATTAGCACAAGTATGGCCATTTTGTCACTTGCCATTTAACATGCTATTGTTAAGCTATTCGGAGTTGGAAACACCTAGCGATCTAGTACAAATCACCCAGAGATCTACCAGAGATCTCAGAACTACCTTCTGGCCATTCCTGCTGTACGATACCCCTGAAAGTATTTGAGACTCAGCACAAGGCAGAGCCTTTTTGGCTGTAGCACTGTGCCCTGCTGAAATGGATATCGCTGGTATAGAGGTGGGGTATGTAGAATAAATACCCCCAGTATCTGTTTCAGCATGACCTGGTAAGTCAACCAATAGGCCCTTCTCGGGGCAGAGAGGATGATCATAAAATCACTTAGCATAGATTAACCCTCAAAACTGATTTAACTACTCTGTATATGCAGTCAGCATGGCCACGGGATGGGATAGCATGCTGACGCGCAAGGCCATTTGAATGTGTGATAGGGAAAGAGCAGGGATGATCAGGGCCACTCTGACATTGCATTCACCTTATGCTGAAGATAAATGTTTATTGGAACTCGGCAGGGTGGACTGATTTTGATCCTTGATGGTTCAAATCCAGGTTCCCATTGGTACTGCTTCATATATTTCCTAAACCACAGTGCAAATCCAAAACCAGTCTCTGACTTACTCAAAGGTGACACAGTATTGTGCAAGCTTTTGAGATGCTACAAAAATGGTTTGGGGAAAGGAGGAAAAAAGAAGGCTGGATTGACGCTGAAGTCTTGAAGTCTGCGTGGGTCAGAGTCTTAAGATGGAATGTAGGACGAGTCTGCGGCATTCCAAGTAGGCTCTGTCAGGTGCTGTGATGGTTTCAACATGCACCCAGGACTGATCTTAGGACTGCAGAGATGAAGAAACAAACTGAGCCAGTTTGCACATCACAACCGCAATTTCTGGCTTGTTTAACCCAGGAATTTGTGGGGATGAGCAAAGCAACTGTTAGGTTAACTCTGGGTTGTTTAACCCATAAACAACCCAGAGTTTCCAGGTCCCCATGTCACAAAACAACCCAGGAACAGGATGTTCCTGGGTTGTTAATTAAAAGCAGAAATGATGAGCTGGCACACTCTGCTCATCCCCGCTGTTCCAGGTTAAATAACACAGGAATTGCTGCCGTGATGGGTGAACTGGGCCTATGCTTGATCCCCCGAGGAACCTCTGTATTTTGTCTGAGGATGGAGACAGTCCTAATAACAGCTGTATTTTATATTCCCCCCAAAGGCATAATCAGCCATTGTTGGTTTGCTGTGGCTTCAACATCAAGTCAGCATCCCCCAGCTCCGCCATCTTTGAGTCGGCCTAATAAAGTTATTGCCCTAATATGGATGTCAAAATATTTCAAGTTGACATTGAAGGCCTCCAGATGGCAAAAAGCTTTTGTACAACCCCAATGCAAATAATCTGCTTTAACAGTGCAATCTTATGCATGTCTACTCAGAAGTAATTCCCACGGAGCTCAATGAGAATTTCTTTCAGGTAAGTATTATAGCACACTTCCATGCTGGCTGTGAATAACATCAGGCGGGTTTGGGGTAGGCTGGGGTATAGGATTGCAGCCTAAGCAAAAGTAAGGTTCATTGAGGACCTCAGGACATGAAATGACACCATATAAAAATAAAAGCATAGCTATCAACAGAAGATTTTTATAAAGTTGGCTAATCATCTCGTTTGACTACATTTACATGTTATCAAAACCTCAGTAAGGGCAATATCCAGTAGTACTTTTACACAGAGTAGACCCATTGAAGTCAATGGGCTGACTCTAAGTAGGACTACCATTGGATACTGCCCTAAGAGTCCTTGTTTGTGGATGTTGAGGAAAGAGTGTTTCCAGATGGAGGACTCCTAGCGCTACCTTTGAGAATGGAGCTATTCTGTCTTTTTCTCTTTCACAGATTTCTGCGGTAAGAGAAAAGATGGCAGAAGTGGTGGGAAAATACCGGGGGGGGGGGGGCGTTACGAGTGGAAGACAACAATGTTTAAACCCTCCTGTAAAATTCACTGAATGAGGCAGAGTGATTGCACAATAAAAGCTTCATCTGGAAGCACCCAAACATTGCTGCTTTTGTTGGCTATAAGGTAACCTACAACTCAATAAATAAAAGTTATTATTTATGTTAGAAGAAAATGGCGTCTTATTGTTAGAAAGTGATTTTGGTTTCAATTTGAAATGCAAAGTCTATGCTAGCTTGGAACAGAAATAAAGGAAATAACATTTTTAAGGCTGCAATCCTACGTGCACTTAACTGGGAGCAAGCTGTACTGAACAGAGGGAGACTTACTTCTGAGTAAATATGCATAGGATTGCACTGTAAGCCTCTTTTTAATGGATGGTGGCTAACGGTGCAGTCCTTCTATTTAGAAGTAAGTTCCATTGAGTTCGTTGGGACTTACTCCCACCTAAATGTGCATAGGATTGCAGCCTGAGCTGTTAGCCAGGAAGTTCCGAGTTCAGATGTCTCCACCATGTTTGGAGTTTCCCTCCCCGGGATGTTTTATTGATTTTATTACTGTCATTTTAATTTTCATCCTCTGTTTCAAATCACTTTGAACACATTTGAAAAGTGGTGTGTGTGCGTGCATACACATGCCCACATAGGCGCATGCACACACATATATAATAATAAAATTGTGTGTGTGTGTAAAATAGGATGTGTAACTATTTGCCCATCAATGCCATAGTTCCAAGACCGTAAAACCTAGACCCCTGAAACTTGGCATGCATATTAAGGGGTCCCCAGGGGTGTGCACCTTGGGGTTATTTTCTTTTTTAAATGCATGAATTAATTTTAATTAATTTTAATGTGTCCACATGGTTGAAGCCTGCAGTGACATTTTCTGTCACTAGGGGCAGACTTTCCTTATCATTGCATAGCTTTGCAGACGCAGTCTTGCAGTCAATACCGTTTGAAGCCCAGAGAGATTAGTAGGACGAGGGACAGTTATATACCCACCCCGCTACTGAGTGGCAGCTTCCCACTCACGGAAATGGAGTGGACAGACCCGACTCTAAGGGGGCTTGGGGGTGCACCATTGCAGGGGCTGTGCCTAGGGGTGCCAGTGTGCATGGCTTCACTCAGACAGGGCAAGCCCATTGCAGCTCTTCACACAACATGCTAACCCACACTCAGTGGCGGAGTGTGGGTTGTTTGCTGAACTGTGGGTTGGTGTGGTGTCCAAACCCAGGACATTTTCCGCAGGGTGGCTTGTTAACTATCCTGAACAACCCAACAACAAACCATGGGTTCTCAAGGTGGCCTGTTTGAGAAAAAGAAGCCACACTGCGTAGTTAACAAGCCACCCTGCAGAAAATGCCCTAGGTTCAGACACCACGGTAACCCATGGTTCAACAAACAACCCACACTCAACCACCGTGTATGAGTTAGCATGTTGTTCAGACAATCAGCGGGGGAATCAATGCAGCGTCAACTATTTCCCCCATGCGTGCTGGTCACGCAACTGGGATTCCCCTAATTACCGTGCCATGTGTTGCCATGGCGTCCGAACCTGGCGCACGGCATGGGTGTAGCGCATGTTCACCCACCCCACAACCCAGTGTGGTGTAGGGGTGAGAGTGCTGGACTGAAAGCTGGGAGATCCGGGTTCTAGTCCCCACTCAGCCATGGAAGCTCACTGGGTGACTTTGGGCCAGTCACAGACGCTCAGCCCCACCTACCTCACAGGGTTGTTGTTGTGAGGATAAAATGGAGAGGACGAGGATAATGTAAGCCGCCTTGGGTTCCTTGCAAGAGGAAAAAGGGCGGGATATAAATGCAATAAATAAACAGGGGTGGGGGAAACAGCCGATGCCACGCTGTTTCCCCTGCTGATCATCCAAACACAGACACTGTGTCCAACTCCGATAGGTGCGTACGTTTGCTTGAAGGCTTCTGTGCATCAAACTGAGGGCTACCCCAACCTGTACAAAGCCAGGCTCATATGCTAGTATTACATAAATGAAATGTGAACCCTTTAGGTGGCCTCTGGCAAACCACTGCCTCCTGGCGCCAGCTTCTCCTCTCCCATTCTGCAGAGTGGGGATGATATCATTTCACACACACGCACACACACACCCCTCCTTAGAGGGCTATTTGAAGGATTCCTAAGCTAATGCACAAGAAGCCCTCTGAACACACCAAAGCGCGCTATCTGTGTTTGTTCATTTTACAGCGTCTTGCCAAATCAAAGTCACCCAAGCAGTGCGGCCACCAGACTCAATATTCTAAAGGCATTTATTTTTTTTTAGCAAATAACATATTCCTTGGCCAGGATGACACAGCAGATATTTGTGCTGTCTTCTGCTTGGATGGGTGGAGCTCTGTGGACATCCTCCAGGTTTCTATTCGTGCATCTGCATTGGCAGCTTGTTCCTATTTTATTTCTCATAAAGCCTCAGGATGTTTTCCCCAAAGCATTACTCATTTGTCAGATGACACATTCCTGCAGTGGCAGGAGGATGGGTGGGAGGAATGTTTGGAGAGATTTCACCCTTGCTCAAGAGAGAACTGAAGGAACAGAGAGTTAATCATTCCCTCTGTTTTGTCCCCTGTAAAGTCTTACAAATCAATGTTTTCTCCTAATCGTTACCTTGTATGTCAGATGATATGTTCATGCAGGGAGAGGTTGGGCTGGGTGGGGGGTGGAGGAATAGTTTGCAGAGATGGAATTTATGCCCAAGGAGGAATTGCAGGAACTGAATGTTAATTGTTCCCTATATTTCCGATGTCCAAGCAGTGAGTGCCGTTGCTTATGCAGCCAAATCATCACCACCCATGCACAAGAGGGAAGTATTGCCAGGCTTGGGGAAATCCCAATGTTTGCAGAAGTACAAAAAAATCTTTAGGGAAGAAAACCCTTAGGGGGGTCCCCCCAAACAGCCCAATGATGACAGCATGTTCAGTGGCAACAGAATGCTGACTGACTGTGGGTTGGAGCTGGAGGCAGAAAACTGGGTGGGAGGGAAATGTTATGGAGTGGGTGTAATCCTGAACAAGGAGCACTCCACACTGCAACATCTTGTTGCAGGTCCCACTTGTTCTTTACTTGCTTAGGGAGCAAAATGGCAGCATTCTCCTCCTCAGGATGCAATTTGGCTGTGCATGGCACATGGCACTTTCCACATGGCGCATGGCACTTTCCACATATACTCCAGTTGTCACTATTTTCTTGTCTCTGTCCTTGGCAAACACGATCCCTGACCTCTCTCCTCTCCTTTCTTTTTTTGCCTTTGGAGTGGGGAACCTGTGGCTGTCCAGATATTGTTGGACTCCTGCCAACTCCAGCCAGCATGGCCAATGCTTAGGGATGAAGAGGGATGAAGGGAGTTGTACCCCACAACCTCTGGAGGGCCACAGCAACCTTGCTGAAATGCTGTTAGTGCAAGTTTTTAACACTGTCATTCTTGAGGCTGCAGCTTCCTCCTCAGTTAAAAGAATATCTGCGAGCATTTGGGTGGATGCTTCTCGCCCCAGTGTGCATGTAGGTAAATGCATGTGCATGAGCAGTAAGGCACCATGCAGTGCGCGGCCTGCCAGTTTGCACACCACAGCTGCTGAGATCTGTTCTGAATGACTGATGATCAGCTATTGTAGGGCAAAGATGGCTGGCTGAAAAAAGCAAGAGTTTTGCGGTGCCTTAAAGGTGAACATATTTTATGATGCATAGGTCGAGGGTGGCAATTTGTGGTCCCCCAGATGTTTTGAGATTAAGAAGAGGTGGAAAGAATACACAGAAGAACTATACAGGAAAGATCTGAATGTCCCTGATAGCCATGATAGTGTGGTCACTGAACTTGAGCCGGACATCCTAGAAAGTGAAGTCAAGTGGGCCTTAGGAAGCATTAGTAACTACAAAGCTAACGGAGATGACAGTATTCCAGCTGAGCTATTTAAAATCCTAAAAGATGATGCTGTTAAAGTGCTGCATTCAATATGCCAACAAATTTGGAACACTCAACAATGGCCGCAAGACTGGAAAAGGTCAGTTTACATTCCAATTCCAAAGAAGGGCAACGCCAAAGAGTGTTCAAACTACCGCACAATTGCGCTCATTTCACATGCCAGCAAGGTGATGCTCAAAATCCTACAAGCTAGGCTTCAGCAGTATGCGAACCGAGAACTACCGGAAGTACAAGCTGGGTTTCGAACAGGCAGAGGAACTAGAGATCAAATCGCCAACATTCGCTGCATCATGGAGAAAGCAAGAGAATTCCAGAAAAGCGTCTATTTCTGCTTCATTGACTACGCTAAAGCCTTTGATTGTGTGGATCACAACAAACTGTGGCAAATTCTTAAAGTGATGGGAGTACCAGACCACCTTACCTGTCTCCTGAGAAACCTGTACGAGGGTCAAGAAGCAACAGTAAGAACCAGACATGGAACAACCGATTGGTTCAAAACTGGGAAAGGAGTACGACAAGGCTGCATATTGTCACCCTGCTTATTTAACTTATATGCAGAGTACATCATGAGAAATGCCGGGTTGGATGAATCAGAGGTCGGAATTAAGATTGCTGGGAGAATTATCAACAACCTCTGATATGCAGACGATACCACCCTAATGGCAGAAAGTGAAGAGGATCTCAAGAGCCTCTTGTTGAGGGTGAAAGAGGAGAGTGCAAAAGCTGGTTTGAAACTCAACATTAAAAAAATGAAGATCATGGCATCTGGCCCCATCACTTCCTGGCATATAGAAGGGGAAGAAATGGAAGCAATGACAGATTTTACTTTCTTGGGCTCCAAGATGACCGCAGACGGTGACTGTAGCCATGAAATTAAAAGACGCTTGCTCCTTGGGAGGAAAGCTATGGCCAACCTAGACAGCATAGTAAGAAGCAGAGACATCACCTTGCTGACAAAGGTCCGTCTAATCAAATCTATGGTTTTCCCAGTAGTAATGTATGGCTGTGAGAGCTGGACTATAAGGAAGGCTGAGCACCGAATAATTGATGCTTTCGAACTGTGGTGCTGGAGAAGACTCTTACGAGTCCCCTGGACTGCAAGGAGGTCAAATCAGTCAATCCTAAAGGAAATCAACCCTGAGTGGTCATTGGAAGGACAGATCCTGAAGCTGAAGCTCAAATAGTTTGGCCACCTAATGCGAAGAGAAATCTCTCTGGAAAAGACCCTGATTCTGGGAATGACTGAAGGCAAAAGGAGAAGGGGACGGCAGAGGATGAGATGGCTAGATAGCATCACTGATGCAACGAATATGAACTTGAGCACACTCTGGGAGAGAGCGCAGGACAGGAAGGCCTGGCGTGCTATGGTCCATAGGGTCACGAAGAGTCGGACACGACTGAGCGACTGAACAACAACAATGTTTTGGCCTACAGCTCCCATCATCCCTCCTCACTGGCTATGCTGGCAAGGGGTGATGGGAGCTGTAGGCCAAAACATCTGGAAGGCCACAAGTTGCCCATCCTGGCATAAGCCTTCATCGACTGGAGTCCACTTCATCGGATGTATGAAGTGTTAGCATCAATTGGTGCATACACACACACACATTTGCACACCGTGGGTGTGGGAAGAGAGAGCGAAATAGTCAACTGCTGGGTCAAATGGCAATGGGATACTAAAAGTGCTGCCTGTGACCCTTCAAGCCAAGCTGAAGTGTATGCAAAACAAGCACAGTGATCAGTCATAACAGCAGTACTTGGTCATGCCTACTGTAGTGGGACAGAAGCCCATTTTCTCAGCAATACTGGGATGACTGGTCAGTGAGGAAGGGAGTTGCAGCCCCAAAACCTCTGGCAGGCCACAGCAGCCTTGCTGAAATGTTGTCCGTGCAAGTTTTTAACACTGTCATTCTTCAGGCTGCAGCGTCCTCCTCAATTAAAAGCATCTCTGCGAGCATTTGGGTGGACGTGTCTTGTCCCTGGTGCGCATGTATGTAAGTGTGTGTGCATGTGCAGTAAGCCACCATGCAGTGCACAGCCTGCCGGTTCACGCACCACAGCTGCTGAGGTCTGTATGATGGTCAGCTATTTGTAGGGCAAAGGCGGCTGGCTGAAAAAGCAGAGTTTTGCGATTTTCTGTCCCACCGCAGCAAGCATGTTGAACCTCTTTCAGCGCAAGGGCCAAATGCCATTTTGGAGAACATCACGGGGGCCACAATCCAGTTGTGCGTAGGGCTGAAGACAAAAGGGTGGGGATAAAATTTCAGAAATACCAAAAAGTACCAGGATATTGTAGCTTAAAGCTCTTCCTGCCAGTAAATCAGCCTTAGGGGAGGCATTTCAGTCTTTGGGGATGGGGGGAGAAGGGAGGAACTGTGCTGAAGGCAGGAAATCACAAAATGATGGGTGGTTGGGGGAAAGGGGAAGGGGGCGTGGCCACCTGGAGAATCCCAGAGGGCTGGTTTCGGCTCATGGTCCTGAGGTCCAAGGGGCCGCGGTGGCTTAGTGGTTAAGACGCTGAACTGCAGACTGGAAGGTCGGCAGGACAGCAGTTCGAGACCCGAGACCCGAGTGCTGCGTGACGGAGCTCGGCGGGAAAGGTAACAGCGTTCCATGCACCTCGGTGTTCAGTCATGCCGGCCACATGACCACGGAAGCGTCTTCGGCTTAGAAATGGGGATGAGCACCGCACCCTAGAGTCGGACATGACTGGTTGGGGACACCTTTACCTTTTTTACCTGAGGTCCAATGCCCCTGCTTTACAAGCCTTTAAGAGGGAGGTTCACCTGGTGCCTACATCATCATTGTTTCTCACCACCTGAAGACCTCCTTATTCTCCCAGGCATTCTCAATTTTTTTGTTCTAAAATCTCTTTTTGTATTTTAAAATCTTTACACTGCTGCTGGTTTAACCTTGGTTTTATCCTGTAGTTTTACACCTTGAAAAGTTTGATATGATATTTATCAAGCTGCATCTTAAAGGTTTTAATTGTTGCGAGCCGCCCGGAGAGCCTCCGCTATTGGGCAGTTAATTTGTTAATTAATGAACTAACTTCGCATTTAAGCTTTCATCGAGTGAACGCTTACGTCCTCTACATACAGGATTGCAGCCTTACACAGGAGGAGTTCCCAGCGAATTTGATGAGACTTCTTTCCGAACAGAGTGAGCCAGTTATCCTGTCTCCAGTTCTAGCCAGCCAAAAGATGTATGTGGGATAGGATAGTTGGATGCAAAGGAGGACAGGCTCCTGCACCTTTAATAGTGACATAGGAAAGGGAATTTCAGCAGGTATCACTTGTCGTACAAGCGATGCCTGCAGAAATTCCCTCTTCTGCATAACTGTTAAAAGTGTAAAAGCCCCCTCCTCCTTTGCATCCAGACACCCTAGTCTGGGAAGCCAAATCCTGCTCCCAGAATTCAATAACTCTACCCTGTGTTAAGTTTCTTTTTGTCTGCGTGCCATCTCTGCAAGCTTTTAGTGCCCACATTCCACTTGGGGCAGTTGTTGGGCTGTAACTTATGTTTTCTCTGGGCTACAGTGAAGATCTCCTTAATTCTCCATTTCCCCGGGAGAACTATTGCACTATATGGGGGACGGAGTGGGTGGGTCTGGAAGGGACACTTTACTCCGTGCAGCATTAAATTTCACTTAACCTTCTGCAGGAGTGTTAGGCTACCCTGTTGCCATCAAATGTGATATTTGACATGGCACTCTGTAAATGCCTTTGGAAACCTTGGCTCAAAATAGGTCAAGCTCATGTCATTGCTATGCAGTTGGCACCTGGGGGGCTTCTAGAAGAAGCAGCTTGCCATCTGTCTGTATTTTTCCTTTCTTTTTTAACATCGTCCAAGGCTTCTGACAGGTCATACTGTGATGAGGCAATGGCTCAGTTCAGGCATCCCACTCCAAGCTGCGGTTAAGGAAATGTAATGATGGTTTGGTGCAAGGTCTGACGCTGTAAACAAATGGATTGCAATCAGGGTCAAAGCTGTGATTATGAGCGGGTTCATGAGCTGTGATTTGTGCCAGCAACAGTATGGGGCAAGTTCCAAATTGACCTACTACGCTTAGGGCCATTGCTCCACCTCCAAAGGCTTCTGCGTCGTGAGTTGGGAGCGAAGTGATGAAGTTGGATGCTGATGGGACAAAAAAGAGCACCTCTAAGCCTCAGTATGTCTGTGGTTTGTGTGGAAGCTTACACAAGGAGTGCGCAACCTTTTTGGCCCCAAAGACCACATGTGATGCGGGGTTGGGGGCCGCGCACACACAGGCAAGATCATAGAATCATAGAATCATAGAATAGTAGGGTTGAAAGGGGCCTACAAGGCCATCGAGTCCAACGCCCTGCTCAATGCAGGAATCAGAGCATCCCTGACAGATGGCTGTCCAGCCTCGTCTTGCATGCCCCCAGTGTGGGAGAGCCCACCACCTCCCTAGGTAATTGGTTCCATTGTCAAATTGCTCTAACAGTCAGGACGTTTCTCCTGATGTTCAGCTGGAATCTGTCTCCCTGTCACTTGAGCCCATTATTCCATGTCCTGCACTTTGGGATGATCCGAGAAGAGATCCTGGCCTTCCTCTCTGTGACAACCTTTCAAGTCCTTGAAGAGCGCTGTCCTATCTCCCCTCAGTCTTCTCTTCTCAAGGCTAAACATGCCCATTTCTTTCAGTCTCTCTTCGTAGGGCTTTGTTTCCAGATACAGACACATCCCAGTGATCCTGATACAGATAACGTTTTCCTCGCAGCTATCAGTGGCAGGAAAAGAGCGATTTGTATGAGGATCTCTGGGGGAGGGAATGGAGAGTACAGGTGGCAGGGAAATTGGCAGTGGAAAATTTGGTGGTGGGAGTGGGTCAGGACTCCCTTGGGGGGTGCAGTAAAGGACTCGGAGGGCTGCGTGCAGCCCTGGGGGCACAGGTTGTGCACCCCTGGCTTTAAACCCTGATTAAAGCAAACTATGGTTTGCGGTCAGCCACTGTGAAGCAGCCATGCCAGGCAGCAAACTTCAGGCACCATCATGGATGGCAGAATTTGTCTTTACAAGTTCCTAAAATGGTGCCTGCAGTGGGAGGAGAAAAAAATTCCGGTATGGCATTACACCAATTGTAGGCAATCCCTCCACATGCTTTGGACCAGCCAGCATGGCCAATGGTGAGGGATTATGGGGATTGTAGTCCAAAATAACTGGAGGGCATCAGCTTGCTTACCTCTGGACATAGGAACCTCCCTTCTACCAGGTCAGGTTATGTATCCCTCTAGCCCGGAATTGTCTACACTGACTAGCAGCGGCTCTTGGGCAGAGAATGGCTTTCCCGTCCCCTGCTACCTGATCCTTTTACCTGCCGATGCTGGACTTTGAACCTGGGAGACCTTTCTGTGTGCAAAGCTGGTACTCTACCGCAGATCTACAGTCCTCCCTCCCCCCTTCCCTCCCTCAACACATATTTCCTTGAGCGATTACTCCAGGGGCAATTTTATTTTGGACAAGATGTCCTGGTGTGACAGCTTGAGAAAGACTTCACCAAAAGTGTGTGCCTGCTGCCATATTGGAAGTGCTTCCCTACCGGTGCCATTCTAGTGCAACTGCTCCAGAATGCGCTTGTAATAGCATGGGAAAGAGCCACGCTGCAGCAGAGCTCCTGGCACAGAGATAACCTGGGAGGAGGGGGCCTTACGAATTTCAGAAACCTCTTTCTGAAAAATGCACTGCTGGCACCCTTTAGAATGCTGTTCCTGAAGCTCATCCCATTGTCAGTAATGCCTGAGAGGGGGAGCGCTTGCACAAAATCTCCAGCTGATTATTTTCTCCCTGTGTCCCCCACCCCACCTCCTCCTTTTTTTCCCCTCAAAGCAGGAGAAAGCATCCTACCTTGCCGGTCATGACAGTCTTTTAGATGAGATTGGTGAGTTCAAATGCTCATTGGTTGCTGTTTTTCCTTCTCTGATGAGAGTCAATTTCATTCATGTAGCCCCTGTTGAGAGTCAATTTCATTCATGTAGCCAGTTGGCTCTGGCTTTCTTCACATGGAGCTTTGATTCTGCGATTGAGATTGCTCCTTCACGGAGGTTTGCGGGCTCTTTAGATGATGCTGTGATCATCCAAGGAGTCTTCTGCACTAAATGCCCTTTGTTCCATTTCTAAATAGATCGCAGATAATGAGCTATCAAATTACCCCGTTGTGTTCCGCTTCAGTTTCCTCCATGAAAAGAGTTAAAGCGGCAAGAAGAGGAGCGAGATCAATGGAAGATAATGGAAGACTCAGATACGGGGGGCGGGGAGGAAGCACATGAAAAAGGGAAAAATTGTGATCCTGCATTTAAAACAGAAGCAAACCCCCCCACATTTTAAATAAAGGATTTTAGGCTGGTGTAGGCATGCCCTAATGATCTCAGTACGAATCCAAGGCAAACCATTCAACATCACAGTAATTCAAGTCTATGCCCCAACCACTGAGGCCGAAGATGCTGAGGTTGATCGGTTCTATGAAGACCTACAACACCTTCTAGAACTAACACCAAAAAAAGATGTCCTTTTCATCATAGGGGATTGGAATGCTAAAGCAGGAAGTCAAGAAATCACCGGGATAACAGGCAGGCATGGCCTTGGTGTACAAAATGAAGCAGGACAAAGGCTAATAGAGTTTTGCCAAGAGAACACGCTGATCATAGCAAACACTCTTTTCCAACAGCACAAGAGGCGACTCTACACATGGACATCACCAGATGGTCAATATCGAAATCAGATTGGTTATGTACTTTGCAGCCAAAGATGGAGAAGTTCCATACAGTCAGTAAAAACAAGACTTGGAGCTGACTGTGGCTCAGATCATGAGCTTCTTATTGCAAAATTTCAGCTGAAATTGAAGAACGTAGGGAAAACCACTAAACCATTCAGGTATGACCTCAATCATATCCCTGATGAATATACAGTGGAGGTGAGGAATAGATTGAAGGGATTAGACCTGATAGACAGAGTGCCTGAGGAACTATGGACGGAGGTCCGTAACATTGTTCAGGTGGCAGCAACTCAATCCATCCCAAAAAAAAAAAGAAATGCAAGAAAGCCAAGTGGCTGTCTGATGAGGCTTTACAAGTAGCTGAGGAAAGAAGGGAAGCGAAAAGCAAGGGAGAAAGGGGAAGATATATCCAACTGAATGCAGAGTTCCAGAGAATAGCAAGGAGAGACAAGAAGGCCTTCTTAAATGAACAATGCAAAGAAATCGAGGAAAACAATAGAATGGGAAAGACTAGAGATCTTTTCAAGAAAATTGGAGATATCAAGGGAATGTTTCATGCAAAGATGGGCATGATAAAGGACAAATAAGGCAGGGACCTAACAGAAGCAGATGAGATTAAGAAGAGATGGCAAGAATACACAGAAGAGCTATACAGGAAAGATCTGAATGTCCCTGATAGCCATGATAGTGCGGTCACTGAACTTGAGCCGGACATCCTAGAGAGTGAAGTCAAGTAGGCCTTAGGAAGCATTACTAACAACAAAGCTGGCAGAGATGACAGTATTCCAGCTGAGCTATTTAAAATCCTAAAAGATGATGCTGTTAAGTGCTGCACTCAATATGCCAACACATTTGGAACACTCAACAGTGGCCACAAGACTGGAAAAGGTCAGTTTATATTCCAATTCCAAAGAAGGGCAACGCCAAAGAGTGTTCAAACTACCGCACAATTGCGCTCATGTCACATGCCAGCAAGGTGATGCTCAAAATCCTACAAGCTAGGCTTCAGCAGCATGTGAACCGAGAACTACCGGAAGTACAAGCGGGGTTTCGAAGAGGCAGAGGAACTAGAGATCAAATCGCCAACATTCGCTGGATCATGGAGAAAGCAAGAGAATTCCAGAAAAGCGTCTATTTCTGCTTCATTGACTACGCTAAAGCATAGTTTGCGATTGTGTGGATCACAACAAACTGTGGCAAATTCTTAAAGTGATGGGAGTACCAGACCACCTTACCTGTCTCCTGAGAAACCTGTACGAGGGTCAAGAAGCAACGGTAAGAACCGGACATGGAACAACCGATTGGTTCAAAATTGGGAAAGGAGTACGACAAGGCTGTATATTGTCGCCCTGCTTATTTAATTTATATGCAGACTACATCATGAGAAACGCCAGGTTGGATGAATCACTGGTCGGAATTAAGATTGCCAGGAGAATTATCAACAACCTCAGATACGCAGACGATACCACCCTAATGGCAGAAAGCGAAGAGGATCTCAAGAGCCTCTTGTTGAGGGTGAAAGTGGAGAGTGCAAAAGCTGGTTTGAAACTCAACATTAAGAAAATGAAGATCATGGCATCTGGCCCCATCACTTCCTGGCATATAGAAGGGGAAGAAATGGAAGCAGTGACAGATTTTACTTTCTTGGGCTCCAAGATGACCGCAGACGGTGACTGTAGCCATGAAATTAAAAGACGCTTGCTCCTTGGGAGGAAAGCTATGGCCAACCTAGACAGCATAGTAAGAAGCAGAGACATCACCTTGCCGACAAAGGTTCGTATAATCAAAGCAATGGTTTTGCCAGTAGTAATGTATGGCTGTGAGAGCTGGACTATAAGGAAGGCTGAGCGCCGAAGAATTGATGCTTTCGAACTGTGGTGCTGGAGAAGACTCTTATGAGTCCTCTGGACTGCAAGGAGGTCAAATCAGTCCATCCTAAAGGAAATCAACTCTGACTGCTCATTGGAAGGACAGATACTGAAGCAGAAGCTCAAATATTTTGGCCACCTAATGCGAAGAGAAAACTCACTGGAAAAGACCCTGATGCTGGGAAAGACTGAAGGCAAAAGGAGAAGGGGATGGCAGAGGATGAGATGGCTAGATAGCATCACTGATGCAATGAATATGGACTTGAGCACACTCCGGGAGAGAGCGGAGGACAGGAAGGCCTGGCATGCTATGGTCCATGGGGTCACGAAGAATCGGACACAACTGAACAACAACAGGCATGCCCTCTGATGACAGTCAATTTCATTCATGTAGCCCAGTCTTCCCTACCCTTGTGCTCTCCAGATGTGTTGGACTACAACTCCAAGCTTGCCCCCAGCTAGCTGTGGGAGTTGTAGTCCAACACATTTGGATGGCAGCAGGTTGGGGGAGGTTGATTTTGCCAGTTGCTGTTTTCCCTAGCCTGTTAAAAGACACTTTCAATCATTTTTCTGTCTCTAGGCTCTATGCTAGTGTTCTCCAAATAGCGATCTGAGAACAAAATCAGGATGATGGATTTGACCTGGAAAGCCCTAAATGGCCCTGGTCTTTCCATAGCTAAGAGAACACTTTGTTCCCTAAATCCCATCACAACCATTAAGGGTAACCAGTGTAACAATATGATTATTTGGGGACCATGTTGAAATCGCAAGACCACCAACAGCAACATTCTCAGTGTCTGCTTTCCACTGGAGGCCCCTGCAAGTTGGAGTCTGTGTGCAGCCAGCAGATTTTGAGATATCGTCAAGAGTAGGGATGAGTGCGAATTTTACTTCAGTTTGGTTTTTGATAAGAACGTACCAAAATTCACAAAGTTCTCCATTTGGGGACAAAAAAGAATTTGAGATTTTAAAAATTTGACTGTGGGAGAAATTGAAACTGACAGATTCAGCCATCCAGGCCCTAGGCTTCGAGTGCTTTGCTCTTAAAAGTCTGGGATTGAATCCCTGTATTCAGCCAAGTTAATGCAGTTGCCAGCCACCTTTTTTTTTCCTGACAGGCTCCTGTTCTTTAGCAACTACACAGCAGGCAGGTACAACTTGGTTCTTTCCATGCTTGGAATAGCCGTACTTACTGAATGTTGTTGGTGCAGATCGGTCTGAACTTCGTCTCAGTTCATTTTTGATAAGAATTTACCCAAATCCATAAAGTTCTTCATATTTGGGAGAGAAAGAACTTGAGAATTTAAAAAAAAACCCTCAAAGTGAAGCTGACCCATTTGGCCATCCCTATTCAAAAGGCAGCAAACGGTAAATTATTGAGTTTATTATTATATTCCAGAATCTGCTTTCTTCCAGTTAAAGAATACTTAGGATGTAATGCTATGCATGTTTAGACAGAAAAAAGTCCTACAACTCTCAGCATTCCCCAGCCAGTGCATCTAAACTGGTATAGGATTTTCTGTCTAAACATGCATAGCGTTGCGCACTTAGTTGATTTTTCAAAGTAATTTTGATTGTTTTTTTGAGGTAAATCTGCATACTTTTGCATATTAATAAAACAATTGTTTTGAAGAGGAGGAAAGCACGCTACGTTTTGTTTTCAGGTGGAGCATGACTAATTAACAGCAGGTACTATCTGTGAAAAGGCATTCCACCGAGGGTGAGAGGGAGAGGGGAATGGATTGGAGAACCAGTGGCCATCCAGATATTGTAGGACTACACCTCCCATCATTTATGCCTCTATTTGGCAGGGGCTCATGGTCTTTCTCCGTGAGCCCCTGCCAAAGGAAGTGAGGCAGGTGGCTACCAGGAGGAGGGCCTTTTCTGCTGTGGCACCCTGGCTGTGGAATGAGCTCCCTAGAGAGGTTCACCTGGCACCTATGTTGTACTCCTTTCAGTGCCAGGTGAAGACCTTTGTATTTTCCCAGTGTTTTAGGATTTTAGCTTCCTAATATTTTAGCTCTGCTGTTTTAAATCTGTATTTGAAATCTCTGCATTGCTGCTAGGTTTTTTTCTGATTGTACTGTTATATTGTGATTTGAAGTTTTCATATTTTATATTGGTTTATGCTGCACCTTGTGGTTTTAGTTTTTGTGAACTACCCAGAGAGCTTTGGCTATTGGGCGGTAGATGGATAGATAGATAGATAGATAGATAGATAGATAGATAGATAGATAGAATTTTATTCCCCGCAGTTCTAGGCTACTTTTCAGAATATCCCCCCCCCCCCCGTGGCTTAGGGCACAATCCTAAAAAGTCCAGCTGGGGAATGCTGGGAGTTGTAGGGCTTTTTTTCTGTCTAAACATGCGTAGGACTGTGTCCTAACAGAATCAAGAATCAGTGGCATCCAAGACAGTTTAGTCATTCTCTAGGGACATCAGAAGCTGCCTTATCCTTTGTCAGACCCTTGGTCCGTCTAGCCCAGTGTTGTCAACACTGACTGGCAGCCAACTGCTCTCCAGAGTTTCAGGCAGGGGTTTTCCCAGCCCTACCTGGAGATGTCAGGGATCGAACCTGGGCCCTTCTGAATGCAAAGCAGGTGCTCTGCCACTGAGCTACGGCCCCTCCCCCTCACTACTGACTGTGTTGCCTCAGAATCACAGGAGTTGCAGTCCAACATCTCTGGAAGACATCAGGTTGGGGAAGGCTGTTTCCACCTCTTCATCCATTCCCCAAAGCACTTTGGTAAATTTCACCTGCCAATATTTTTTAGCGGAAGCTACATCTGGCTACTTCACAATCCTGTCTCGAGAATCACCACCCTCCACAGTTGGATTTTCTCAGCATATTGCTGGAAACTTATCTAGGAGTGTGTGTGCATGTAGGCTCAATTGCATAACTTAAATATTTATTAAGGGATTTTTGGTTGTTGTTTTTAGGAGGATTCTTGGAGGATGAAGTAGATGTGTACAGAAAACAGGCAAAGAATGGTCCTATGACAACGATGAATAACAGTAAAATGAAATGAATGGAAAGTCAGTGAGAGAGCTGGTGCGGACACACCTTTATTTAATATTTTTACCTCAATCCAACAAGAATGGATTGGATCAAGATTTCGTCATATTTGGAAAGTCATGACTAACTTTAGCCCCACTGATTTCAATGGGCCTACTCCTTATGACTAAATCTGGTTCCACCCCATGGACTCCAGATGGCCACAGCTTCCAGATGTGTCATACTGCACACATCTGGATGTGCATCTGCACTGAGTGCTCATCCAGGCCTTGCTGATCTGTCTGGATGGCTCTTTTGATATGAGGATGGGGCTGTGGGTGTATCTTTCTCTGGGGCCACTGGTCACTGCTCCTGATTAAAGCTAAATTGGAGCTGTCACATATAAATGTTTCTGACATATAGACATACAAAAGTAATGTATAGGCACCTCTTTTCAAACACTGGTATTATGCAGAGAAATGCACCAGGGAGCTGGGATTGGCCCCAACTCCCACACTATGTGTACACATGGCCGCACATGTGTGTTCTTTGCCATATTCGTGTGTGTGTGTGACAGAGCCCTTTTTGTTTTCCCATGTGCCTTGAAGAACAAGCTGTGCAAGAGGTTGTGGATGCAGATGTGTATGTAAGGAGGCGGGCGCACCAGCCTGCATCCAGGAGGCGCCCTGAGGGGGGTCAATGGTAAAAACCTCATGATTAGATTACTGTAATGCACTCTATGAGGGGCTGCCCTAGTGCCTGGTTTGGAAGCTGCAGCTAGTGCAAAATGCCGCAGCTAGATGTCAGGGTGGAAACTGAGCCCATAATGCCCCAGAACAGTTCTGATTCTGAGGAGGAACAGCAATCCGTGGGAGAGGAGCTCGCTCATCTCTCACAAGCACAGCAGCTGGCAGAGATTCCTCCTGCCAGCATTCCTGGGATAGATAGTGACCCTGGCAGTGAGAGGGCGCTGGAGGGGGGCTTGCTGGACGCTCAGCGCAGACGCAGGGAGTGACGACAGATGGAGGGCGCTGAAAGGAGGCATAGTGCTCGCTTGGCGCGCAAACAATGGTCACGTCCCGAGAACCCAAGGGAAAGAGAGAGGATCTCTCCCTAGCCCCTAAGTTCAGGGTCTTCCCATGGTTCTCCTTCAAACGGGGACCAACTGCCTTACCTGGAGCTTAGGCTACTCTGCTATCTTTCCCCAGTGCTGTTCCTTGCTTTGTCGCTAGTGATTAGTATCTGAAAGAGTCATAAAGTAATAAAGGAATAAAATCTCGGAAAGAATCCTCATCGTCTGTGTCCTGAGTTGGCTATTGGTGGGGACTGCAAGAGGCAGCTAGGGCGCTCCTGACACTAGGATGCTCCATGGAGCACTGAGCTAAACTTATATACAGCTGTGTTAAAAACAAACAAACCCAACCTTCATTGGCTGCCGGTGAGCAATCAAGCCATGCTTTTTGTTGCTGACATTCAAAGCCCTAAACAATTTGGGACCAGGATACCTAGCAAAACTGTCTTCCCCTATATACACCAAATGGAGCCCGGACTTTCCGAGGAACATTTGTTGGTTCAATAGATTGACACAGGAGACAATCTTTTGCGAAAAATTCTGCAGACTTTTTTCTCTACCCCCTGAAGAAGGCCTAAAAATAAGAAAAAAGGCCAAAACACGTTGGGCTTCCTACAATAATTTTTTTTTGCATCCTGAGAAACTATTTCTCTTCTTTGGGACTTACTTTGGATGCTCATGTCCTTCTCAGTAGTGGCCCCCACCTTCTGGAACGCTCTCCCACATGTGGCCCAAGAGGCGGAAACTGTGGCAAACTTTAGACGCCTCTTGAGGACACCACTGTTTACTCAGGCTTTCCCAGATGTGTAATCGCACGACTTTGTTTTATTGTTCTTGTAGTGTTTTTCATGTGTTATTTTATATCATTTCATATTGGCCTTTATATTGTATTTTATATTGTATTTCTTCTGTAAACCATTTAGAGATCTTACAATTTCAAGTAGTTTAAAATGAATAAATAAAAGACAAAATCTGATTCCAGGGAGCAAATGAATCATAAGTAGAGTCATGTTCGATGAGACCCAAGCTTATAACAGTGTCCAACCAGACGCCTCTGGGAAGCCCACAAGGAGGCCTCGAAGGCAATAGCCGTCTCCTGCCTTTGCTGGCCAGCAAATGGCATTCAGTGGTATACTGCTTCTGCACATGGAGGTTTCCATATAGCAGTCATAGATCAGGTGATTTGAGAGAGGATTTGGACATTCCAAATTTGGTGGCCATGTGCTTTACAGAGCACTGTCCCCCATATGAAGGCACCCTCTTTCTGAAGGCCTGTGCAGTCCATGTCTGGTTTCAAGCTAAAAAACTGTACGAAGGGAGAGCCCAGAGGCCTTGAAGCTTCCCATCGAGTTACAGGATTGAGTGAAAACCTGCTTACCTATTCTAAAGGATGGAGAGAGTTACCCTGCTATCAAGGAACATAATGGTTCATTTGTTCAAGTCCCTGACCAGTCATCAGTTGGATTTTCAATAGCCCAGTCACTCTGCTCCCAACGTACTCCCAACAGTATGTATGGCTTCTGCAGATTTTCTCTATTAAGCAACTCTTAGAAGCATAGCAGCAACATCCTTTTGAGATCACCTTTCTACCAGCTTCTGTTTTTAAACCTGTGCATGTATTTCTATATTCAGCATGCACGTGCGCGCACACAGAGCCCGCCACCCAGGGACGATTGCTGGCCTAATTTCCTGCTCTTTTGTTTTTGTTTTTCCTCTGCAGGACTGAAACGAGAGACAAATTCTAGATCAGACCTATGGTAAGTATGTCCTCATGGCTTTTATTTGGTGCCTTCTGAGTGCTCTCAACTTAATTTGCTGTTCTGCACAGTGGTCCACCACAGCTAGCCAGTCACATTGCTGTTTGCCTGTTGGGCCCCTTCCCGACTACATCTCATTGGCTGATTGCTCCTGCATTCTCCTCCCCACCCCACCCATGTTACACCTGACAAGCGGCAGGTCTCTTGACTCCCCAGCCCTGAAGCCTTATCTGGTAGCCCAGAGCGCGGCAGCTGGCCCACCACTAAAATGAACATCAAGGAAAACCTAGACAGCCCCTGCTGAGAGTGAGCAGCTACTGCCAAAAGAGAGAGGAAGAGAGGAAGAACGAGCAAAGGGCCGGATGTGCCCAATCTCGTCTGATCCCAGAAGCTAAGCAAGGTCAGCCCTGGTTAGTATGGATGGAAGGCTGCCTGGGAATCAGGCCTCCTGCACTGAGCAGGGGTTGGACTCGATGGTCTTGCAGGCCCCTTCCAACCCTAGGATTGTATGAGTCTATGAAAGAGGAGCAAAGAGCTGCACTTGACATGATCAGGAGCCGTCCGTGGCCTCAGGCCTTGCAGTGAAGAACACTGTGGTAGGCTGTTTTTAGAGTTTATTCAGCCATAATAACTGTATGAGTGTGGCCTTTAAACATCCCCATTTCCCCGCTCCTGACTGGATGTTCTACATTTTTCTTCTACAGCTTTGGTTCCCGCTGTGGACAGTAGACGCTTGAGGCTTGTTGCACCTATGCTGAAGGATGGAGGCGTTCAAATGCAGGAAGAGCAGCAGACTGTCTGCCCCCATCCCCCCACCCTCACTCCGGACACCAAGGCTGCACGTCTGCCATATTGGTTAGGCTTTCACGGGGAGTTTTGTGAAAGGCAAAGATTCTTCCCTGTGAGGTCACGGTAGCTGCCCCCGCTGCTCCTTGAATAAATTTCCTCCTCTGTATTTACACAGCTGTAAGCTTAAAACCCTGTCTCACTCCTGCTCACAACTTCCCTGGAAGCACTCCAAACATAGAGGTTCCTTCTGGCCCCCTGAGGCTGTGGCACAATTACTGGAAAATGGGTGGTGGCGGTGGGGAAACCACAGTCCTTAGAAGATGCCTCTGAATCATGAAACTGCTTTGTGCCTGTCTGGGTCAGTTTCCTCTTGTTTGGACCTTGCCCTTGAGCAGTTCTGCCTTGTTTTGCACGAGTTCGGCCCTGCAAAACAGATTTCTCTGCTGGCCCCTGAGCAATTCCTTGAAATCCTTCCTGCAGCATTTCCTTCCTGTGCCGATTAAAACGTCTGTAGCGAGCAAATGGTTGTGTTTGATTCGTTCTGTTCTTGGTGTAGCCTGCTCCGGGCACTGTTGTGCAGCTAGAGGTGCCACTGGCACAATTTACTTGAGCCATGTCCGGTGCAAGTTACTCGAGGTCTGAATAATTTGCACTAGCTGGATGAAGGGCTGGTTGGAGATAAGAGGCCCAGACAGACTTCTTGACAATCCCTGTAATGCCCCCCTGCATTAGGTGGGGAGGTGGCTCCTCCCCACCTCTAGAGTCCAGGTGTTGTTGGACTCTATAGTAGCCAGGTGTCCGACTTTACAGGGGCAGTCCTCTGTTTTGGAGAGGTGGCAGAGGATAGTCCTCTGTTTGAAGGTGTCCTCAATTTGAAGGTGTCCTCTGTTTGAAGAGATGTCCATTCCAAAGGTGTCTCTACACAAGCAATGTATTGCATGCTCGTGATTGCTCTCAGAATTCTCGGGTCCTCTACATGACATCGTCCAAGATGCCTTGTGCACATTTTCCCCTTTATCGTGCTTTCAAAAAGATCGGCGATAAACTATTAATAAAAGTTAATGGCGCCATATCGGCACTGTGTAATTCCGGCTTAGCGCCATGAACTTGCCGACAAAGGGCTTTCCTCAGTTCAAACCACGTGTCTCTCGAAGGGCGGGAGAAGAGAATAAAATGCCTCCCTGCAACAAAGGGAGACAGATCTGATTCCCCACCCCAACCAGCTCTAGATCAATGTCCTCTGCGGATGAATACCCCATTAAGTTCAGTGTGCCAAGAGTGCAGACTTGCAACGCGATCTTATGTTTATTCAGAAGTAAGTCCCACTGAATTCAATGGGGCTTACTCTCAAGTAGGATTGCAGACTTGCAGCACACTCTCACGTCAAAAACAAGAGTCCCCCTCCCCATCCCGCTCCTTTGCACACATACCAGGGAGGGAGGGAGGCAGTCCCTTGATTCAATCCACACGTGTCTGCCATGCGAAGGAAGCCATCATAATTCTGCAATGAAGCTGAAAGCAGAACCATCCCACACCTGGTTTAAAGTCAAAGCACCATAAGGAGGGAGAGCAGCAGGGGTCTTGAAGTTGCCCATCCACCATTAGCGCTTGGACCACAGAATGAGAGGGCACATAGATCATGTAACTGGTCTTCTCCACTCTTCTCAGATATATTGTATTTCTATTGCAATTATAGTTGTTATTTCTACATTTGCACCTATCCATATCCATTTGCATATGCAAGTGTTATCCGAATCAGCCCAGGTCAGTATAGCCAATGGTGAGGGATTAGGGGAGTTGTGCCTATCTGTGTACGTTTACATATGCAAATGTTATGCAAATCAGCCCCAGTCAGTACAGACAATGGTGAGGGATTATGAGAGTTGCCCACCACCATCTGGAGGGCAACAGGTTCCCCATCCCTACTGTAATGGCTCAGGTGCGGTGTGTGAATTGTTCCCATACATGTCAAAGAGCAGGAGGGGGAAACGGAGTCGTAGGGATTCCTCTCAACATCAGCCCTTTGCTGGGATAGACGTATGTGTTCGTTTGTTTATTTCAGGGATTTATGCCTTGCTGTATCATAAAACTCCCAGGGTGTGGTGTAAAATGTCTCATATAAAACTACTTTATAGGCTGCACAAAATATACCCAAAACAGTGACATCTCTTGTGGCAACATCAAAACAACAAGCCCAGCCAACAGTCTTGGAGGTGCCGCTAGTGTTTGTGTTCAGCTGCAACAGGCTGACATGGTTACTCCTCTGGAAACTGTTACCACTGGAATAGTAATTGAATGCATGTCCTCTAACCACCAAACATTTTTCCTTTTGGCTACTAGTCCTGATGGATCTGTGTTACCTCCAGTATCAGAGGCAGTGAGCCTACGTAACCAGTTGCTGGGGAACATGGGTGGGAGGGTGCTGTTGCACTCATGTCCTGCTTCTGGGTTCCCAGTCGACAGCTGGTTGGCCACTGTGTGAACAGAATGCTGGACTAGATGGACCCTTGGTCTGACCCAGCAGGGCTCTTCTTAGGTTCTTATGTTTCTTTTGGATAAGGGCTGCAGCTCAGTGGTTGAGTGCATGCTTCGCATGCAAAAGGTCCCAGGTTCGAACCTGGGCATCGGCAGTTAATAGGATCAGGTAATTATTTTTTATTATTATTATTAAATTTATTAATCGCCCATCTGGCTGGTCACCCAGCCACTCTGGGCGATGTACAACATACAATAAAACAGTTTAAAACAATACAATTCTACAATAAAAACATTTTCTAAAATACCCTAACCCACCCCAAATGCCTGCCTGAACAACCACGTTTTTAATGCACGACGGAAGCTCATTAAAGAGGAGGCATGGCGGAGTTCCCTAGGGAGGGAGTTCCACAGAGTGGGGGCCACCACAGAAAAGGCCCTCTCCCTCGTCCCCACCAGTCTAGCTGTCCTGGCTGATGGGACAGAGAGAAGGCCATCCGAGGCTGATCTTGTTAAGCGGCCTGTCTGGTGCTGCTGGAGGCGCTTCTTAAGACAGGCTGGGCCGGATTGGGCCTGAAATCCTGGAGGGATCCTGGAAGTCAAAGCGGACAACACTGGGCTAGATGGAGCACGGATCTGATGTCATATATGACAGCTTGATGTGTCCATATATGTCCAGGCCACACCATCTATCTGTGAACTGTCCTCCCCTATTAAGGGTGCAATCCTATGCATGGTGAGAGAGAGAAAAGTCCTACACATCCCAGCATGCCCCAGCCAGCCATGCTGGCTGGGGCATGCTGGGATGTGTAGGACTTTTCTCTCTCTCACCATGCATAGGATTGTGTCCTAAGTTGCTTTTACATCTTGCATTTGGAGTGTATGCCAACAACAACACTGGCTTTGCATTGTTCTTGTCCTAAGTTCCTGCCCCTTGCAAAATGTCTCTTAGTCTCTCCAGCTAAAATGCTGACACTGCTTCATAGAGCTAACAGGAAGTCTAGCCTCCTCAGGCACCTAGCTGTTAGTGCCTTGCGATGCATGAAACAGCAAGAGGCCTGAAGATTGCCCAATTAATCCTGTTAGCTACCAGGAGATGGCATCGGGGGGGACGGGAGGTAACATAGGAAGCATCAGCCTCCAAACGATAACAGCAATTATCAAATTGCAGAAGGACCCTAGCTGAGTGGTAAGGCACATGCCTTGCAGGCAGAAGGTGCCAGGTTCAACCCCTGACATCCAGTGGTGTAGTGGTCAGTTTTGATGTGCGGGCGCTCATCGTGACATTCCCCATAGCCACGCGTCCAAGGAAAGTCCAAAAGTTCAGGCAGATCCACATCAACAAACCAATTCTAGCAGATTTCATCTCCGCCAGGAGCAGGTCTTTGGTAAAGCTAACAGTTCTGAATTGCCCATTCCAGACCAAGCCATCCCAAAACACTTTGCATTACAACAGGGAACAGTTTATTGTTTCGGGGAAAATTCATCCCCTTCTGTTGCTGCTGGGAGGAGCTCAGAGGGAATAGGGAAGTCTAAGCCAGATGCTGGCAGATGCTGGCAGCATTTCTGCTAATAAAACTGTCCAGGCACTGCATCCCCATTAGCCCTGGCTGCCCCACACCACTGCTGGCATCTCCAGAGACTAGGAAAGACTCCTGTATTCCAAGTATCCCCATCATGCCAGGGTGTCATGCATGGATTGCTGATTTTGAAGGAAGGAGGTAGGCTTCACCTCCGATGCACACAGGACCCTTTCTGTCCAAAGGCAGCTGTTCAGGGGGTGCCATTTAGGGAAAAGGGCACCTAAAATGATCCAGGGACTGGAGCAACTCCCTTAAGAGGAAAGATTACAACATCTGGGGTTGTTTAGCTTAGAAAAGAGGCAAAAGAGAGGAGACATGATAGAGGTGTACACCATTATGCTTGGGTGGAGAAAGTGGACAGGGACACTACTCTCCTTCTCTCATAATACTAGAACCCAGGGTCAACCCATGAAGCTAAATGGTGGGAGATTCAGGACAGATCAAAGGAAGGACTTCTTCATAAAGCCCATAAGCTATGGAATTGACTTCCATAAGATGTCATGATGGCCACCAACTTGGATGGCTTTAAAAGAGGGTTAGACAAATTCCTGGAGGAGAAGGCTATCAATGGCTACTAGTCCTGATGGCTATGCGCTACCTCCAGGATCAGAGGCAGTATGCCAGTGTACACCAGTTCCTGGGGAACATGGGTGGGAGGGTGCTGTTGCGCTCATGCCCTGCTTGTGGGTTTCCCATGAGCAGCTGGTTGGCCACTGTGTGAACAGAATTCTGGACTAGATGGATCCCTGATCAGATGCAGCACAGCTCTTCTTATGTGGATAGCAGAGCGGCAGTTCTCCCTGCCCCAAACCTCATACCATATGTTGATTCCTCAGGAGATGTTTATCTCTGAGAAGAGCGGGAAGGCGCTATACGCAGGCAAGAAGTGGAAGAGAATGAGATCCTCAGAAGTGTCTGAGCTTTATGTGTGGCCGGCTTCCCTCACTGCTTCTCTACACTGAGGCTGCAGTCCTAAACTCATCTATGAGAGAGTCAGGCCTATTGAACACAGTCAGGCTTGGAGCCTTGGAGAACAATCCTCACTTCTGCTATGCAAGGGTCCAGGTTCAAGTACCAAACAAGTCTATGCACCGGGGGGTGGGTGGGGGAGAAGAGCATTATACCTTCAGAGAAGGGCTGTCATGTGGTGGTAGAACACATGCTTTGTACCCAAAGGTCCCAGGTTCAATCCTCGGCATCTCCAGGTAGGGATGAGAAAAACTCCTGTCTGGGGAGCCACGGCAGGGACAACGCTTGGCTGTATTGACCAATTGTCTGATTTGGTATAAGGCAGTATTTTCCTATGTTAACTGGGACTTACTTCAGAGTAAACAGACATAGGATTGGACATTGAGTGACTGTTGTATGTCTAGTACGGGGCTATGGACTTTCTATGCATGCCAAAGAAATAAATCCATGTGCAAGGGAGATAGGTCAGTCATAGCCTCTGTGTATTTGTCCTGTGCTGACACACTGTTGTAGTCATCCAAAGTTTAACCAAACCAAATAAGCACAACAAAGGCTCTTAGAATACATTTCTTTTCCATTTAATTTAACCTTGAACTTATCCAAGAGTGGACCTTCGGACATCTTCACTGAATCTCACCCACCCACCTAGAGATCTTTCCCAGCTCAACTGATATCTGAAATGACACCTCTGCACTTGTGGGGTTGTTTTCATTGTTTTGTCCACTCCTTACATATCTGGTACCAAATTGATAGCAGAGGAAATGCTTCCTGGAGCCTTCTTGCAAAACTCACATGGATTGAGCCCCACCCCCCTTCATCTCAAAGTAACATTTTTGCTCTGCTGTGGAAGGAAAAAAGTTACACTGGAGTTGACACTGGCAGCAAGTCTCTTTGTGCTTCTGTCCCATGGAGGGGAAAGCCCTCTGCACCTCCCATATCATCCAAGCTACCACCGCTAGGTGAGAGAGGAAAAGAGATGATGTTGAAGTGGGAGGCAATAAGGCAGCAGTCTTTTTTCTAAGGTGGCCACTTAGGAATTATCCATTAAAGATATGCATGTAAAGAAACAAAACAAAGCTGATGTGCATAAAATCTGCACACGCAAATTTAGAGATTGAATTTAAATAGAAGTACAGCTCACTTCGGGCCAGTCACTGACTCTCAGCCTAAGGTTTGTTGTGAGGATAAAACGGAGAGAAGGAGGACCATGTAAGCCGCCTTGGGTTTCTTACAGAGGAAAAAAAGGCGGGATATAAGTGCAATAAGACATAAATAATATATAAAATCTCTCCATTGTATGGAAGACTGTAAGCCCGGTGACCTGTGTAGCTGCTTGTTCAGTCTGCTGTTCAGATTACTTCAAAAGACAAAACTTCTCAAAAAGAAGGAACTGGTGAAAAGGAAGTTGAAAGGGGGAGTCAAGAGGGTTAAAACCCTTCAAAGTGCTTGGAGGTTACTCAAACCACAATAACAGAAACTCAGCTAGAATGTATACCACAGGTTAGAAAAGGTACCACCAAGTCCAAGAGGTCACCAGCATGGTTAACAAGCAGTGTCAAGGAAGCTATTAGAGAAAAGAAAGCTTCCTCCAGAAAATGGAAGCCTTGCCCAAATGAGGAAAACAAAAGGGAACACAAGCGTGCACAAAGGAGTTGCAAGCAGACAATAAGAGATGCAAAAAAGCATGTTGAGGAGCATATCGCTAACAACTTCAAGGCCAACAATAAAGAATTATTTAACTGAATTAGAAGTGGAAAACCAGTCAGAGAGGCAGTTGGACTGTTGGATGATAATGGAATTAAAGGAGTACTAAAAGAGGATAAGGAGATTGCTGAGAAGCTGAATGAATTCTTTTCATCTGTCTTCACTGCAGAAGATATAGGACAGATACCTGTGCCTGATTGGACGCTTTGAGGAAGAAAGTCTGAGGAAATGAGGCAAATAGTGGTGACAAAAGATGAAGTTCTCAACCTTACTGACAAACTGAAAGTTAATAAATCACCAGGCCCACATGGTATCCATCCTAGAGTTCTTAAGGACTTTAAATATGAAACTGCTGATCTTCTAACAAAAATAGGTAACGTGCCCCTAAGATCAACCTCTGTACCAGGGGATTGGAGAATGGCTAATGTAACACCAATTTTTTAAAAGGGATCCAAGGGGGACCCAGGAAATTACAGGCCGGTTAGCTTAATGTTTGTTCTGGGTAAATTGGTTGAAAGCATTATTAAAGATAAAATTAGTAAGCATATATAAGGACAAACTCTGCTGAAAAAGAATCAACATGGCTTCTGCAAAGGTAAGTGCTGCCTCACTAACCTCTTAGAGTTCTTTGAGAGTGTCAATAAACATGTGGACAGGAGTGATCCGGAAGACATTATTTACTTGGACTTCCAAAGGTCTTTTGACGAAGTCCCTCACCAAAGACTCCTGAGCAAACTTAGCAGTCATGGAATAGGCGGAGAGGTCCTCTTATGCATCAGTCACTGGTTAAAGAACAGAAAGCAGAGAGTAAGAATAAATGGTAAATTCTCCCAATGGAGGGATGTAAACAGTGGGGTCCCACAGGGATCTGTAATTGGACCAGTGCTTTTCAACTTATTCGTAAAAGATATGGAATTAGGAGAGGGCAGTGAAGTGGCCAAGGTTGCTGATGACACCAAATTATTTAGGGGGATTAAAACAAAAAGAGATTGCAAAGAGCTCTGAAAGGATCTTTCCAAACTGGGAGAATGGGCATCAAAATGGGTTCAAAGTAAGCAAGCATATAGCAATACAGATATATAAAACTGTAGGGCTAAACTAGAGCTAGATTTAGCTAGGGTGTATTAATTAGGTCTTTCCAGATGGCCAAATGTGGCTGTGGTGGTTTCAACCCTTGGGCAACCGTTCTGATGGTTCTTTACGTTCAAACCAAAATTGGACAGGACAACCCTTCAAACAGAGGATGTCTTCAAACAGAGGTTGGTCCTCTGCAAAAAAGAAAAAGAAAAAAGGACACATGGACACCCGACCTACCTTCATAGGTTATGAGGGGGCACTTCTTTTTCAGAGGGGGGGTGAGGTGGAATTAGTGCATCTGTGTGGATTTGTTGCCATGCTTGAACGTGACCAAGAGATGGATTCTATACCCAGGAAGGCTGACCCTTCCATGAGGCAGAGTGAGATGTCTGGCTCAGGCAGCTGTTTCTGGGTGCTATGAAAAGACATCTTGTTGGTTATTTAAGTAGTTTTTGCGGCTGCTGTTGCTGTTGTATTTTTACTTCCAAGGAAGGGTGTCTGTTACCTAAATTACTTGATCTGCCTGGGGTGCCGTGCACCTTGAGGGGGTGCCATTTTCTGCTCCCCCTCAGAGAGTAAAGTGTCTTGGGCCGGCCCTGCTAACAGCTAAACAGAGAGAGAGAGAGATGGGCAGGCAGACTGACAGATAACACCAGAGGGTTCGTTATTCTTCTGTTGAATAAAGACTTAACCGAAGAGGACAGAAATAACGAGCATAACTTCCCACAACATCTGGAAAATATTGTGACTCTTTCATGGAAGCCACCAAGATGATGACACGTGATGCCTGTTCCCTTGCCCAGGCTTTCACGGGACTGACACAACTGTCATTTTAAAGCAGCGGGACTTCCCTCCCTCCGTCCCTCCCAAAGGCTATTTACCAAACCTTATGTAATTTCATCACTGAGCTTGGAAAGAAGCTGCAGAGGGTGCGGGTAAACAGCCAAATGATTTCCAGAGGGTAGCCATGTGATTATTAACTCAATTTAATCATGTGGATGGATTCTGTATTACTTCCTCTGGTTTATTTGTTGGGAGTTTCATCTTTTGTTCCACCCCCTAACCCCAACTTTTTACAGAGTCTGAGCAGTAGTACAGCAAAGTAATCCTACGCATGTTTAGACAGAGAAAAGGCCTACAACTCCCAGCATGCCCCAGCCAGGAGTTGTAGGCCTTTTCTCTGTCTAAACATGTGTAGGGCTGCACCCTTAGACCCTGGACTTAATGGTCTTGGGAGCGGGGTGTGGGGTGGGGAGAGCATCTTTAGATGTCCGTGGGTATTCCTTCAGTTATGTAGCACACAAAACACATCTCTGTTCAAACCTCAACTGCCACACCACGCTTTACAACTGCTTCTACATTCCTGATATGTTAAGAGCAACAGCAGAACTGTTTGCCAACCCTGATATATCCTGAGCATCTGCAGTTTTGTATTTTAAGCTCACTTAAATCATAGCACTATTGTGGCTGCGGAATAAAATTGAGTTTGCTTCTGCACTTGCCACTTCTGGGTGTTCATGGGGGGGGGGGCTGGGTAGGCAGGGCCCCCGTCTTTGGCCCCAAGGACCAGTCCAAGCCTCACCACTGAGTCCAAGCCCTCTTGGGTCTCCACAGCACCCTTTGACTATTAGTTAGGGCTCTGTATACTAATTTCATTTCTATATGGCCCAGTACCCGAAGCTCTCTGGGAGGTTTACAATCCAGTAATACAACATTATACAAACATAATATAAAATATTTAACATGCAAAATTAATTAAAAAAAAAAAAAACAGCTAAAACCCAGTTACACTAAGATACCGGGACCTGATTTAAAAAAACCTGACATAAATTCCCCATCATATGCTGTCAAATGCCTGGGCATAGAGGAAAGGCTTAACCAAGTGCTGAAAAGATAACAGGCGGACCTCAGTGGGACTAGCATTCCGCAGTTGGGGGGCTACCACTAAGAAGTCCCTCTTCCTTGTTGTCATCCTCCGAGCCTCCCTTGGAGGAGGCACTTCGAGAAGGGCTTCAGGTGTTGATTGTAGTGACCAGGTAGGTTCATCGCAGGAGAGGTGCTCCATCAGGTATTGCGGTCCCAAGCCACGTAAGGCTTTATAGGTTAAAACCAGTGCCTTGAATTGGGCTTAGAAATGTAAAGGCAAACAACACAAGTGGACCTGACTTGGTGTTATATGCGCAGACCTTCCGGCCCCTGCTATTAATCTGGCTGCCACGTTTTGCACAAGCTGCAGCTTCTGAACAGTCTTCAAGGGCAGCCCTACATAGAGCACATTGCAGTAATCTGATATGGATGTTACCAGAGCATAAACCACTGAAATGAGGTTATTCCTGTCCAGATAGGGGCGTACCTCCAAAGAGCCTAAGGGAGCGATCCTATGGCCACTAGCCAGCAGCTAGATGGCCACAGGATATCTGGTTTTCTGGGAACCAACCTTGGAGCCCGCACTCCGAGGTCGGTTCCTGGAGAACTGACCTTCCCTCACTTCCGCACTGCCTTGCAGGCAGTGTGGAAAAGCCCCGTGCTCCGTGCTTGCAAGAGGAGCGTGGAGCGGCCAAAATGGGGCATTCCCGGAGGGGCATTCCAGGGCGGGGCAGGGGGGGCGGAAATGCCAGTACGACACATCCAATGTGTCGTACGGCAGCTTCCCCTCCAGGTCCTCCTGCCCACCACTAGACAGCCGAGAACTGCTGTCTAGTGAACAATAGCAAGGCTGGAGAGGCACGGAGGGAACAATCCCCTCCATGCTTCTCCTGCCCTGCATTGGATAGGCGGTCGCCTCCGGGTTTGGAGATGGCCGCCTCTCTGCATTGGATTGCACCCTAAGATGTTGTACATGGTTCCTCCCCCTCCCCATTTTATCCTCGCTATCACAACAACCCTGTGAGAAAGCGAAAAGGGCCAACCAGCGAGAAAAAAGCATGCCCCCAAAACCCACTCGCATGTTGTCTTGTGGTACAGCATCACTGGGGATGTTGATTGCCGTGTGGAAACTGCCGCGATCCTGCTTTTAACAGAAAGTGGGACAGTTGTGCCTTAGAAGCACCAGGGAACCACGTGTGGATGGCCCCGCAAAGATATAGGCCCCTTATATCCCAAATATGACCTCCCAAAAAGGAAATATCAACCAATCATCCTGGACCTTCAGTTTTGTTTTTGTTCAGTTTAGCCTTTCAGTTTTATTTTTAAATGTGTTGTTGTGTTTTTAGATCTTTACCCTGCTGCTAGTTTTTACTCTAGTATTTACTTTTTTAAACTTCTAAAAGTTTTATATCATGCTTTATCATGTTTTATTTTAGGGGGTTAATTTCTGTAAACCACCCAAAGGGCTTTGGCTGTTGGGCAGTAGAGAAATATAATAAATAAAATGAATAAGGTATTACTATTATATCAATTTATATACTGCTAACCACCGATGCAATGAATATGAACTTGAGCACACTTGGGGGGAGAGAGGAGGACAGGAAGGCCTGGCGTGCTATGGTCCATGGGGTCACGAAGAGTTGGACACGACTTAACGGCTGAACAACAAAAACCATATCTAAAGATATCTCCATGCAGTTTATAGAATTAAAATACATCATAATCAATACAAATCTCATCAGTTAAAATGTTTAAAATATTTAAAACCAAAGCTTAAAGCACAATAAGTAATAAACAAACTAACTGGGCAGCACAATAATTCAGAGAAGACTCGAGTAAAGAGATAGGTCTTTAACAGATGCCTATTGCCGGGTTGGATGAATCAGAGGTCGGAATTAAGATTGCTGGGAGAATTATCAACAACCTCCGATATGCAGACGATACCACCCTAATGGCAGAAAGCGAAGAGGATCTCAAGAGCCTCTTGTTGAGGGTGAAAGAGGAGAGTGCAAAAGCTGGTTTGAAACTCAACATTAAAAAAACTAAGATCATGGCATCTGGCCCTATCACTTCCTGGCATATAGAAGGGGAAGAAATGGAAGCAGTGACAGATTTTACTTTCTTGGGTTCCAAGATCACCGCAGACGGTGACTGTAGCCATGAAATTAAAAGACGCTTGCTCCTTGGGAGGAAAGCTATGGCACACCTAGACAGCATAGTAAGAAGCAGAGACATCACCTTGCCGACAAAGGTCCGTCTAATCAAAGCTATGGTTTTCCCAGTAGTAATGTATGGCTGTGAGAGCTGGACTATAAGGAAGGCTGAGCGCCGAAGAATTGATGCTTTCGAACTGTGGTGCTGGAGAAGACTCTTACGAGTGCCCTGGACTGCAAGGAGGTCAAATCAGTCCATCCTAAAGGAAATCAACCCTGAGTGCTCATTGGAAGGACAGATAATGAAGCTGAAGCTCCAATATTTTGGCCACCTAATGCGAAGAGAAAACTCCCTGGAAAAGACCCTGATGCTGGGAAAGACTGAAGGCAAAAGGAGAAGGGGACGGCAGAGGATGAGATGGCTAGATAGCATCACGGATGCAATGAATATGAACTTGAGCACGCTCCGGGAGAGAGCGCAGGACAGGAAGGCCTGGCATGCTATGGTCCATGGGGTCATGAAGAGTCGGACACGACTGAACGACTGAACAACAACAACAACAACAAAACATACCACAGTTAGTGCTTCCTGAATACCAGGAAGTGGGGAGGGTATTCCATAAGGTGGTGGCCACCACCGAGAAGACCCTGTTTTTGGATTGCCACAACCTACCTGACAAACATGGGCTGACCACCTTATAATACCATTTCCACGTTCCAGGGTATGGTCTGAAGGCACATGAGGCAGCCACTGTGTTGAAGTTAAGCAGGTCTGGGTCTGGTCAGTGCTTGGAGGGGAGATCACCTGGGAACCACATGTAGCCACCTTGAGTTCCACAATGGAAGAAAGGTGGGATATAAATGTAACAAACAAACAAACAAATAATATCATGTCCTTCAAAATCACCTGCGCTGTTTGGTTATGTAACTCTGCTTAGAATAGTCTTGTTTCTCATACCAATTAACATAATAGAAAACTTCTGCCTCCCCCACCCCATCAGAAGTTCTGTGCTTAACAACTGCCAACCAGGTAGAAATTCAACCAGGGTAGTCTTTTCTGCCTTAGGCATACAGTGATGGGGAAAGTTGTATCTGTAGAATTTCTGTATCGGATGCCATTATTAAAAGAAACACACAAGACTTCTGCCAGGAAGAAAAGCTGGTGATGAGATCCATTTGCTGGGTAAGTGTAATTTGACATTGCTGCAGGTTTATACATAACTGAGAACAGAAGCCGTTTGCCACTTCCAAAGTGCATGATCATGTGGCCTCACATCTCCATTTTCCAGGCATGATTATTTACACACGAGCATCACACTAGCTCCTACACAAGCATGCTTGCCACGTAGGAAATGTGTCACGTGCAAACCAGCCCTGCCACCATGGTGTCGCAATTAACGTGTTGTGCTAGGACTTGGGTTCAAATCCCTGCTCAGCCATAAAGCTAATTGTGGTGGTGTAACGGTTAGAGCAACTCCCCTGACCTGGTGCCCTGTGGTGTGTTGGATTACAACTCCCACCATTTCCAGCCAGCACAGCCATCAGGAATTGCAGTCAAACACATCTGGAGGGTGCCAGGTTGGGGATGGGTGGGTTAGAGTCTGTTAGCCTAGTACTGTGGAGATCAAGATGCAAATCCTTGCTCATCTATGAAGCTCATTGGAAGACATTTCACCAGTCACTGTCTAGTCTCAACCCAACCTACCTACCAGGGTTGTTGTAAGGATAAAATGAGGCAGTGGGGGAGGACAGAAGTACGAGCTCTTTGGAAGAAAAAATACCTTGCGCTCTTTGGAGGAAAAGTGATGATATAAATGTAATAAATAGGCTCACTGTGAAGCTGGGCTAGTCACCATCTCTTAGTCCTAACCCACCTTGGGGGGTTGTTGTGAAGACCAAATTGTGGTGGGGTGGAAAGAGAGAAAGAGAACCACACACACTGTCCTGAGCAATTTGGACAAAGGGCAGGATTGGTAACAAATGAATGAATGAAAAGATTCGCTGTTAAACGTGAAACTAAAGAAAAGAAATACAGTTACATTCTTACAAGAGGGGAAATCATGAATAAGGTTCAAAACGGAATCTAAAAAAAAAATATGTTCCAATGAAAGTTATTTTGATTCGGCCCCCGGGCGGAAAATCACCTTTCTTCTCCCTGGCTTGAATGCCCCCCGTCGCTATCCCTTTAAAGCCAGACCTTTCCAGCGGGGGTCAATTGGACCGCCCCTCTGATCACTCAGTGGGGAGGAGGAGACCCCACGAATAGGCGCCCACCTCCCAGCCCCATCCCTCACTTTCCCCCTCTTGGTTCTTTTGATGACTCAACCCCGGAAACCCGCAACGCTGTAAAGCGGTGGAAGATTTTGCAGCGCAAAGAGCGAGAGGGGCGGGCGAGGGGGCGGGCGAGGCGCGGGTTTAAAATCGGGGGAGGATCCGGCGAGCACCGGACCCGGCGAGCACTTCGCTTCAGGATCCCCCCCCCCTTTCTTCCTTCCCAAAGAGAGACGCCTTTTTTTCTTTTTCTTTTTTCCAGCGCCGCCTTTCCTCTTTCCAAACAACCCCGTGGGGTGGGAAAATATATATTTTATATTGCACACGCACACGCACACTTTCTCCGAGTTCGCTTTTGGCAAGCTCTGCGCGGACCGGGTCTTGTTGGCGCAGAGGGATCACGCCATGGGGGGCCCTTCTCCATGAGGTGAGTGCGCCGCCGAGAAAGTTGTTAAATGTCTCCGGTGTGTTGGCCCCCTTTGCGGAGGGGGGGGGGTGTCCGTTCGTCCGCCCCCTTCCCTGCTGGCTTGCCAAGCCCGGCGTTGTAACTGCAAAACAATCAGACAGCTTCTCATTTTAGGGGGGGCGCACGGGTGTTGAGGTTAGGCTTGCTCCAATTCCGAAGAACAAAACGGATATATATATATATATATATATGTGTGTGTGTGTGTGTGTATATATATATGCATAATGTGTGTGTCTAAGACACGCACGTGTGTGATTATATACACCACATACATATACAAATACATGTGTTCATTCATCCATCCATCCATCCACACACATGCACACACATATATATGTGTGCAATTATGTCTATATATCTATATCTGTCTATAAACAGACACACATGCATACATATACATACACACATATGCATGCATGTATGCATGCATAAACATACATACACTCACTCGCACACACTTCTGTCTTGGCTGAGAGAAAACAGAACTGATTCTTCTTTTGTATAAGGAGTGACTGAATGAGCAACTTTAAATTCCCATTAAACTTTCATCCACAACTTCCTTCTCTATTCATGCCCTGTTGACATCTTTGGAGGAGTGTGCCCTCTCTCTCTCTTTTTCCTCTCCTTCTCCCTTACATCCTACGGGATGGGGAAAATTAGCAGTTGCTTTCCCATCAGTGGCATGGGAAATACGTACTTAAAGCTGCAGAGATTCTTTGTTGTTGTTGTTCAGTCGTTCAGTCGTGTCCGACTCTTCGTGACCCCATGGACCATAGCACGCCAGGCCTTCCTGTCCTGCGCTCTCTCCCGGAGCGTGCTCAAGTTCATATTCATTGCATCCGTGATGCTATCTAGCCATCTCATCCTCTGCCGTCCCCTTCTCCTTTTGCCTTCAGTCTTTCCCAGCATCAGGGTCTTTTCCAGGGAGTTTTCTCTTTGCATTAGATGGCCAAAATATTGGAGCTTCAGCTTCATTATCTGTCCTTCCAATGAGCACTCAGGGTTGATTTCCTTTAGGATGGTCTGATTTGACCTCCTTGCAGTCCAGGGCACTCGTAAGAGTCTTCTCCAGCACCACAGTTCGAAAGCATCAATTCTTCGGCGCTCAGCCTTCCTTATAGTCCAGCTCTCACAGCCATACATTACTACTGGGAAAACCATAGCTTTGATTAGACGGACCTTTGTCGGCAAGGTGATGTCTCTGCTTCTTACTATGCTGTCTAGGTTGGCCATAGCTTTCCTCCCAAGGAGCAAGCGTCTTTTAATTTCATGGCTACAGTCACCGTCTGCGGTGATCTTGGAACCCAAGAAAGTAAAATCTGTCACTGCTTCCATTTCTTCCCCTTCTATATGCCAGGAAGTGATGGGGCCAGATGCCATGATCTTCGTTTTTTTAATGTTGAGTTTCAAACCAGCTTTTGCACTCTCCTCTTTCACCCTCAACAAGAGGCTCTTTAGATCCTCTTCGCTTTCTGCCATTAGGGTGGTATCGTCTGCATATCGGAGGTTGTTGATAATTCTCCCAGCAATCTTAATTCCGACCTCTGATTCATCCAACCCGGCATTTCTCATGATGTACTCTGCATATAAGTTAAATAAGCAGGGTGACAATATGCAGCCTTGTCGTACTCCTTTCCCAATTTTGAACCAATCGGTTGTTCCATGTCTGGTTCTTACTGTTGCTTCTTGACCCTCGTACAGGTTTCTCAGGAGACAGGTAAAGTGGTCTGGTACTCCCATCTCTTGAAGAATTTGCCACAGTTTGTTGTGATCCACACAATCAAAGGCTTTAGCGTAGTCAATGAAGCAGAAATAGACGTTTTTCTGGAATTCTCTTGCTTTCTCCATGATGCAGCGAATGTTGGCGATTTGATCTCTAGTTTCTCTGCCTCTTCTAAACCCAGCTTGTACTTCCGGTAGTTCTCGGTTCGCATACTGCTGAAGCCTAGCTTGTAGGATTTTGAGCATAAACTTGCTGGCATGTGAAATGAGCACAATTGTGCGGTAGTTTGAACACTCTTTGGCGTTGCCCTTCTTTGGAATTGGAATGTAAACTGACCTTTTCCAGTCTTGTGGCCACTGTTGAGTGTTCCAGATTTGTTGGCATATTGAATGCAGCACTTTAACAGCATCATCTTTTAGGATTTTAAATAGCTCGGCTGGAATACTGTCATCTCCGCTAGCTTTGTTGTTACTAATGCTTCCTAAGGCCCACTTGACTTCACTCTCTAGGATGTCCGGCTCAAGTTCAGTGACCGCACTATCATGGCTATCAGGGACATTCAGATCTTTCCTGTATAGTTCTTCTGTGTATTCTTGCCACCTCTTCTTAATCTCATCTGCTTCTGTTAGGTCCCTGCCTTCTTTGTCCTTGATCATGCCCGTCTTTGCACAAAACGTTCCCTTGAGATCTCCAATTTTCTTGTAGAGATCTCTAGTCTTTCCTATTCTATTGTTTTCCTCGATTTCTTTGCATTGTTCATTTAAGAAGGCCTTCTTGTCTCTCCTTGCTATTCTCTGGAACTCTGCATTCAGTTGGGTATATCTTCCCCTTTCTCCCTTGCTTTTCGCTTCCCTTCTTTCGTGAGCTACTTGTAAAGCCTCATCAGACAGCCACTTTGCTTTCTTGCATTTCTTTTTCTTTGGGATGGATTTCGTTGCTGCCTCCTGAACAATGTTACGGACCTCCGTCCATAGTTCCTCAGGCACTCTGTCTATCAGGTCTAATCCCTTCAATCTATTCCTCACCTCCACTGTATATTCATCAGGGATATGATTGAGGTCATACCTGAACGGTTTAGTGGTTTTCCCGACGTTCTTCAATTTAAGCCGAAATTTTGCAAGAAGCAGCTCATGATCTGAGCCACAGTCAGCTCCAGGTCTTGTTTTTACTGACTGTATGGAGCTTCTCCATCTTTGGCTGCAAAGGACATAATCAATCTGATTTCGATATTGACCATCTGGTGATGTCCATGTGTAGAATCGCCTCTTGTGCTGTTGGAAAAGAGTGTTTGCTATGATCAGCATGTTCTCTTGGCAAAACTCTATTAGCTTTTGTCCTGCTTCATTTTGTACACCAAGGCCATGCCTGCCTGTTATCCCGGTGATTTCTTGACTTCCTACTTTAGCATTCCAATCCCCTATGATGAAGAGGACATCTTTTTTTGGTGTTAGTTCTAGAAGGTGTTGTAGGTCTTCATAGAACCGATCAACCTCAGCTTCTTCGGCCTCAGTGGTTGGGGCATAGACTTGAATTACTGTGATGTTGAATGGTTTGCCTTGGATTCGTACTGAGATCATTCTATCGTTTTTAAGATTGCACCCCAGTACTGCTTTTCCCACCCTTTTGTTGACTATGAGTGCTACTCCATTTCTTCTAAGGGATTCTTGCCCACAATAGTAGATATGATAGTCACCTGAATTAAATTCACCCATGCCTGTCCATTTTAGTTCGCTGATTCCCAAGATGTCGATGTTCAATCTTGCCATCTCATGTTTGACCACCTCCAGCTTACCTTGATTCATTGATCTGACATTCCAGGTTCCTAAACAATATTGTTCTTTACAGCATCGGATTTTCTTTTCACCACCAGACACATCCACAGCTGAGTGTCCTTTCGGCTTTGGCCCAGCCGCTTCACTCTTTCTGGCGCTACTTGGAAATACCCTCTGCTCTTCCCCAGTAGCATATTGGACACCTTCCGACCTGAGGGGCTCATCTTCCGGCGTCATCTCTTTTAGCCTTGTGATACATTCCATGGGGTTTTCTTGGCAAGAATACTGGAGTGGGTTGCCATTTCCTTCTCCAGTGGACCACATTTTGTCAGAACTCTCTGCCATGACCTGTCCGTCTTGGGTGGCCCTTCACGGCATAGCTTATGGCTTCATTGAGTTACGCAAGCCCCTTCACCACAACAAGGCAGTGATCCATGAAGGGGGCAGAGATTCTTACAGAGTGGTATTTATTACATATATCTACACCTTTTCTCCAGGGAGCTCAAGGCAGGATGCCCCCTCCCCCTGGACTGGCTTACCTCACAACCCTGCAAGGTAGGTTAGGCTGAAAGATGCGACTGGCCCAGGCTAGCCAGTGGGTTTCATGGCTGAGTGGGGACTTGCATTTCAGTCTTCTCAGCTGTATTTCGATATTCTAACCCAGGCTTCCCCAACCTGATCCCCTCCAGATGTTTTGGACTACAGCTTCCATCAGCCCCAGCCAGCATAGCCAATGGTCAGGCATCCTGGGAATTGTAGTCAAAAACATCTGGAGGGAACCAGTTTGGGGAAAGGGTGTTCTAACCACTATACCATGCTGGCTCAGTACTAACAGAAATTGTACACACATACATACATACATGCACACACATACACACACACACCAGCATTGCCTCTATTTTTTACATTCCCTGCCCATTACTGAAGCAAAATTGCTGTATCACCTTCTGGTACTTATATAGCACTTTTGAGCATCCAAAGCACTTTGTATACATTATCTTATAATCTGCACAACAACCTTGCAACTACGGACCTCCTCATTAGTAGCTTGGTCTCTTTGCCGCGCGTACCATCAAAATACACCTTGAGGCAATTTCTCTCTTGCTTTGGTAAATGTTTGCTGAAATCTAGGCTTACAAGATGTGCAGAAAAACCACACGGATTTCTAAAACTTGAAGTGGAAACACAGACTTTGCGGTTAAAGTTTCTGCAGAGTTCAGTGGCATGTGCTACTGCAAGAGATGACATGAGGGAAGCATTTGGATCACACCGCGTAAGGAGGTTTCTTTCTCTCTCTCTTAAAAAAAACACACACCCTTAATCTAAACAATTTTAATTTAAACCAAAGACAGTAGGCATCTGTCTGAGACAAGCCTCAATGCCTCTTCCATTTGACCTAAAAACACGGCTAAAAGGGCACACCGTCTCCAGTGGGGAAAAACGCGCTTCAGGGATTAGAATCCGTGTGTTCTAGGCTAGGTTGAAGGATAGGTCAGGGCATGTCAGCCACGGTTTAATAATACACTCAGATCACTTTAGCTGACCTCTCAATATTCGGAGACTGGCTTTTAAGAAATAAATCTGTCCGGAGACTCTTGCTTCCATGCCAGCTAAGTTACGTCAATTCTTAAGGCTAGGTAAACTATAGTGAAAGGACCTGACTGATCTTGAGGCAGCCCCAGTAAGTACTCTTCTCTTGCAAGTGTGGCTAAACTTCTTGGATTGTGCTCCTGGCATCGGGGTTGAGTCGTGAGACATCTGGGTAGTACTGGAGTTCCTCTGAGCACATGCAGACCTTCACCACTGAGTAAACGCAACCATCCGATATGCATCTGGGGCCGGGGTACAGAGTTTCCAAACTTAGGCAGATGTGAGCCCAGCACTAACTTCTGCTAATTCTACTTTGTCATCTTCTTTGGAGGAAATATACCCCCTGTGTATTCCTCTAAAACTTCCTGTTGCTCAAAAAGTGGTGATTTTCTCTCATCGCCAACCAGGAATCATGGCCATCTTCCCAGGTCTGCAGTATGGTCCAGTTCTTGCTGGGTCTGCTGCTCCAACCTATGGGTCGGGGCTTGTATGATAGAATCTCTGTGCATGCGCTTTCTCTCTTACACATATGCTCACTTTTGCTTTTCCTGTATGTAGAAAGATAGCATCTCAGGAAGAGGGGCTCAAGGCTAGTTGTTCTCTCTGAAATGCTATTTTTCTATGCCGAGGAAGACCTATGTTGTTGTTTTTAAATGAGGGAGCATTTAAATGAGAGATTCCTCATCCTCAATCTGAGAATGGTACAATCCAGATAAAGCTTTATCATGAAACTTCTGCCACACGTATAGATCGGCTTGGGGATTCTTATCCTGGATGCCTTCACTCTGAGACATTTTCTAATAAATTCTTTTCCCCCAGCACTCACCATGAAAATCTTGGAAATCTTGGAAAACCCCAAGATTTGCAGAAGTAAAAAAAACAACCACCAACCTCCCCCAGAAAAAACGTATAGTGCAACAAGGGCTAAGAGTGCTTCCAGATTAGGCTTTTATGAGAGCCAGTGTGGTGTAGTGGTGAGAGTGTTGGACTGGGAGTCGGGAGATCTGGTTTCTAGTCCCCACTTGGCCATGGAAGCTCACTGGGTGACTTTGGGCCAGTCGCAGACTCTCAGCCCAACCCACCTCACAGGGTTCTTGTTGTGAGGATAACATGGAGAGAAGGAGGAGGATTATGTATGCTGCCTTGGGTTCCTTAGGGGAGAAAAAAAGGCAGGATATAAATGGAATGAATGAATGAATAAATAAAATATTATGCAACCAGCTGGCCTTGTTCACGGAATGTCACAGGGGTTCCAGACGTCGTTGTCTTGTATTTGTAAGCCTCCTGTGTTTCCCCACCGCTGCTCTTGCCTTTCTTTCTTGCCAGGTTAAGGAGAGAAAGATGGAATGGCTGTACAGTGCCTTTTGATTAGTACTGCTAGGATCCCTCCATCTGGAAGCACCTGAAACATGCTCAGTTGCCATGAATCATAGACTTGTAGAATAGTAGGGTTGGAAGGAGCCTATAAGACCATCGAGTCCAAGCCATGGAATACTGTTTGTTTATTACATTTCTGTACTACCCATGAGCTGAAGACTCTTGCAAGGGGAAGGGGGAAATGGCTGACTCATTGGAACAGTAAGCGGGAGCGCTCCATGCTGCAACATTTTGTTGCAGGTCCCACCCAAGTTGGGCAACACAGGATTTCCCGTGCCATGTCATTTCCCCTTTTCTCTCTAGGCACCATATGCTCATCTGTCTGCTTTAATGCAGCCTTCTGACACATGCCTTAGGGAGCCTTAGCACCTTTTGTTTTCCATATACATGATGAATGTACATCCACCTTTCCCAACCTACAGGGAAATCTTGTATTTCGCACCATCACCTTTGGGAGATCCAATTCCAGAAGAAGGCTGTCCTTTCTCTCCACCTTGGGTTCAAGATGTCTGCACCCTCTGCTGGTTGTGATGGAGAGGTAGCGTTGTTGAGCTGAGTCCCTGCTTTGTGCCTTACCCAGCGGCTTTCTATCTCGTCCTCCTTGGATCTCTTCAGAAAGTGGACGGTGCCCTTCAGCTCCTTGGAGACCTGTTAGCCTCTTGTGGTCATGGGTCCTGGCCTGTTAATTGCATCTCTCTTACTCATGTGCATCTTGGGACATGAAGTGGATTCTCAGAACTTTGTCAAGAAACTGAAGGAACAGAAGATGGAGCACACGCTCCTGATTAATGAGGTCAATGCAGATAATCCGGGGGAAGACAACTCCGAGTATTTGGAATTGTATCATACCAGTGGCCAGCGGGTCCCTTTGGATGGCTACTCCTTGGTCTTCTACAATGGCAAGGACAACATGGCCTACAAAGTCAAGGATCTTAAGGGCCTTTTCACCAATAACCAAGGCTTCCTTCTTATTGGATCCTCCACAGTGGTCCCTAGACCAGCGGTGATCCTTCCAAAGAACACAATCCAGAATGGGCCAGATGCTATTGCTCTCTATTATCAGAGGACGGACTTGTATGAGAAAATGAATGTTACCAGTGAAGGGCTGGTGGATGCTTTGGTCCACAAATCTAAAGAGAGCGACCGAGCAGATGAGCTGGTCAGTGTCCTGACCCCAGGTGTGGAGCCTTTCTTGGAGGACTATGTTTTCAGGAGTACGGATGAGTCGCTGGAGAGGTGCCAAGGGGCAGATTCTTCTCAGGGGTTCTTCCAAGTGGGTGTGCCTACCCCTGGCTTAGATAATCATTGTATTCCTTTTTCACAACTGAATGCCTCCATTGTGTTGATCAACGAGGTTAAGGTGACGTCCTCCCCTGGAGAGCTTGAGTTCATAGAGCTGCAAGGCCCTCCTTCCACTGAGGTGAAGGACCTGGTGCTGGTGTTGATTGAGGGAATGACTCAAGAGATTTACTTTGTCATGGAGGTGCATGGCAAAACGTCTCCTGATGGCCTGCTTCTCCTTGGCACGAGCCAATCCAGAATTCCAGGTAGGACTGGGCTCCTCTCCATGGTGCTGAGCTCTTTGGCACTCCGAGTGACTTCTCAAACACTTGAGTGGAGCAGACCCAGCTACAAAATACATACACCTCACCTCTGTTGTGAATGAAACATGTCCATTCATATTGCCAGCAAAATGCATGGAAGGGGCCGGGGAGATCATTTTTGCTTTGGAAATGTTCCTGCCAACAGGGATACACTGACCTCAGTTGCATGCCTTTTAAGGTAGTCTTAGACAGAGGCTTCTACCCTTTTCATCCAAGGCCTGCATGCCAAATTAGAAGAGCAAGCAAAGGGGCAATGCGAAATTCCTTGAAAAACTAGGTTCTTCTCTTTTATGGTCTTGGGACACAAGCCCATAGAGGGGAAAAGTTTTAGCCTGGTCATAGAGCACAGGCTTTGAAGATTCAGTCTCTGACATTGCCAGGTAGGGCTTGTCTGAAGATCTGGAGAGCCACTGCTTAACAGTGTAGAGTAAGCAATACCAAGCTAGATGGGCCATTGGTAGAACTCAGTAAAAGATGGCATCCTATGTTCCTGGCTCCTGTCATCTTGTGCAGGACTTACGGTCATGACTGTCTGCCATTTTGGGTGGGGGTGAGGTGGTGTCTCCGACGTGGTGGCTGCAGACACCTGTCTTGGTGCCCACCAAGCTCCCTGCCCTTTTCCCTCTCACTGGTTCTCTAGTAGCCATTGAGAGTCTTCTCCTCCATGAATTTGTTGAATCCTCTTTTGAAAGGCTTCTAAGTTGGTGGCCATCAGCACATCCTGTGACAGTGAATTCCATGGTGTAACTGTGTGCCATTTGAAGAAGTACTAAATTGTTTAGGGGTGCAAATCTAATGAGGTTAGACATAATTGGAGGCCCTGCCTACAATCTGGCCAACTCTTGAGAGTTTTGACAGCTAGTTTCCTTTTTCCTTTTGCTTCTCCCCTTCTTCCTGTGTGATGGTAGCTAGCAAGCATGATTCAAAGCAAATCTGAAAGTCTTTCTGCATTAAAGGGGGTTATGTTCCACCTGGGCTTGCAGGACAGCTGAAAGAATGTATTTTAACCTTTGCAGCAATTTTCTGTTCAGTTTGCTGGTGATGCAAATTCTTATAAAATTGCAGGGGACTCTCGTGATGATAGGGATGCACAGATGTTGTTAAATCCATTCTGTGTTTCATGGATTGTCAGGTGTCTTTCATTCCGTCGTCCGCTCATTGATGGAATGGGATTTTTTTAAACCAGAATTTTGTTCTACTTGTGCTAATTCGCATCAGCACCAATTCGCATGAGTGCAAGTGCTCATTAGCGCTAAGGCGTACTTGCACAAATGCACTAATCCGTATTTAATGCATTTCCTAGGTGCACATTAGCACAAGTGTGAATTAGCACAAATCCCCCAAGTGAAAAACCAGTCTGCAGAATCCATGTGCCTCAGAAAAAGCCAGTCCACTACAGAGTTCGCAGGTTGTATTCATAGAAATCCAAACTCATTTGAATCCATGCTGGATTTCTTTCACATCCCTACATGGTGACCTATTCCACCCAGCATTGCAGCTATGGCAATGACTTTGGGGCCAAAGACCACCTGGAGCCCAGGGAGTCCCCAAAGGACCACCCCGAGTGGCAGGCAATGAGGGCATTAGAGTAGCAGAAACTTCCTGCTATCATTTTATTCCTGTATTCATGATGGTACTATGATTTAAGTGATCGTACAATGCAAAATTGCATATGCTCAGAGTATCTTTTATCAGGGTTCACAAACATTCTAACATATCAGGAATGTAGAAGCAGTTGTAAAGCATGGAATGACTGCTGTAGGCCAGAACGTCTGGAGGACCACACGTTGCCCACCTGTCCTCAAGCTTCAGGGCAAACCTTGAGGCCTGATGAGCCTAGTTTCCCATCTGGATGGGCCCTATCCCACCCTGATTAAAGAGCCCCAGCTTGCCTTGCTACAGGGCAGGGGTCTCTGGGTAATATGCAGGGCCAGCCCAAGACGTTTTGCTACTGTGAGGCAAAGAACAAGATGGTGCCCCTCCCATTCCATGTACGAAAGCCGACTGGATGTAGAATCTTTCTTCAGCACTGACTGTAGGACAACATCCTCCACTGCATGTGAAAAGCAGCAGGCTAGTTTAGGGAGCACAGAGGAAGCTGTGTGGCATTCAGCTCTCTCCTCCAACACCTCGCTGTGGCCTCCCAGGATCTGCTGCCTGAGGCAGCCACCTCACTCTACCTCATGGTAGGGCCAGCCCTGGTAATAGGGTTTTACCGTGGTGGATTTTCTGGATCTTTGGCCCTCAGCAAGTGTCTGATTTAATCAGGTGCCACCCATGGTGGACATGAAACTGCTCCTACAATTTATCAGGTATATCACTGTCAGTAAAATGCATGGCAATTTTCCAATCTTTACTGTGTTTGTCTTTACAATATATATTTTGAGGCTTTATGGCCTCCCTTGCCACTCCCAGGAAAGGAATGGGTTTATCTTTCAAAATGTGATGGTTATATTTTTACAATAGTTACATTGCACAATGGATGGCTTGGGCATTCGTCATTACCTCTAGTTTGTCAGTATGGTCCAGTAGACTGGAATCCGGGGTGCCTACTTGAAGTTCTGCTTGTTTGAAAGTCAATTAAGAGAAGCGTTTATTTTGTGTCACTGTGGCCTCTGGTCAAACAAATCTGGCAGGTTTTTGAAAAAGTAGAAAGCCCTGACAAACCTGTTTACCCAGGATAAAGGTGGAATGTGTTGCATTGCATGACTATCATAATCTATCTTTATTTCATTTCTATACCACCCAATAGCTGAAGCCCTCTAGGCGGTTCACAAAAATTAAAACCACAAAGCGCAGCATAAAACAATATAAAATATGAAAGCTTAAAACCACAATATAACAGTACCACCAGAATAAAACCTAGCAGCAATGCAGAGATTTAAAATACAAATTTAAAGCACCAAGACTAGGAAGCTAAAATGCCAAAACACTGGGAGAATAAAAAGGTCTTCACCTGGTGCCAGAAGAAGTACAACGTATGTCTTCTGCTTGCTGAGGAAGATGGGAGTTGTAATCCAACACAGCTGGAGGGTGGCAGGTTGGGGAAGGCTGCTTTAAGATTAAGGGTGCAATCCTACGCATGTTTAGACAGAATGGTGGGAGGTGTAGGATTTTTTTTCTAGCATGTTGATTCTGTCTAAACATGCATAGGATTGCATCCTAACCCATTTATTACAGCATAAGGTATTGTGGACTAGAGTCTACTTCATCACATGTAAGAAATGTACTCAAGTTGGCAAAATTTTGTGCCATCATCTGTTAGGGTGCAATCCCATGCAGATAGGCAGCTGCCTCCGAGCTCGGCACGGAGGGGATTGTTCCCTCTGTGCTTCTCCTGCCCTGCATTTGCAGCGAGGGCGGAACCAGGGAAGAGGCTGCCGGGCGACACATTGGATGTGTTGTATTGGCGTTCCTGCCCTCCCCGCCCCAGAACATCCCCTGGAACACCCCGTTTTGGCCGCTCCGCACTCCTTTTTCGAGCATGGAGCACAGGGCTGTTCTACACTGCCTGCAGGGCAGTGTGGAATGGGGGGAAGGTCGGTTCCTGGAAAACCAGATATCCTATGGCCATCTAGCTGCTGAGTAGTGGCCATAGGATTGCTCCCTCCATCTCAAAGGTACCACAAGACTTTTTTTTTTTTTTTTGCTGCAACTGTCTAACACATCCATCCCATCTGGATGTTGATACTAAATAGTTAACCACCTCATCTTAACTATTTCATCAACATAAAATAGCTATTGTGATGTTATATTGTACTTTTCACTGTGGCAGGGTCATTTAGACCACAATACCTTGGCTGTGCCATCTTTCCTTTTCCCCCATCCCCATTCTTTTTAAGGAGAATCTAACTGATCATAATATCCTTTTGGTGAAACCCTCAATTTTGTTTTTGCAAAAACAAAGCACAGGAGGATTGATCACTTTATCATAGATATACAACGCGGCACAGATGAATGGGAGAAATTACATAGTTTAATGTCCTTTGGGGGCTAACTGTGGCAGACTTAGGAAGGTTAAAAAATAATGGAGATTTGTAGTACTGGGGGTGCTGATGTCTGGGTTTAGTACCAAAGTTGGAGAAGTGTGGTGTAGTCATGGGATAAACACAGTGCATGCATTTCCAAATATTTACCGACCTCTGTTATTTTTTAGAAAGTCCTTCCTGGTTTTGTTGTATCGTCCCTTAAAATGCAGTTACACTTCAGCTGAACTTTTCCCAGCTCCGTGTAGAGTGGCTAATACCATACCATTGCTAATATTTAGTGTAAGTACTGTTGGCGAAGAACAGTTACTTCCTTTGGGCCCTGTATACCCCAGCAAGAACTGGCAGCTGCTATTCTAGGGTTGTTACCCTGAGTGAACAAAATGCCTGCCATAGTGTATATTTTCTACTTTTTGGACTTGTTTTAGGGGGAAGGTAATTCATTAGCTATGGGCCTGGCTCCGAGAATGTTCCGTTCTTCCATACTATGAGTTTGCATATTCCTCCTTGCTCCTTTTCTTCGTTATCAGGGTTTGCTGCTGACACCTGGGCTTGATTCCTGGTCAGGGAAGCCTTGGGGGAGGGAGTAGATTACATCTTTTGTGCACAAAGAGTCCCAGGTTCAAACCTTCGAATATGCAGCATAAGGTAGCAGATAATGTGGAAGACCTCTACCGGAGACCCTAGAAAGGCACTGAGTAGACTATATTGCAGGGGTGCGGAATCTCTTTTGATTTTGGAGAAGCTCCAAAAGCTCCAGTGGTGGGTGGGGCCAAACACCCAGAATAACAGCATGCTTTAGCTTATAGCTCTTACTGCCAGCAAGTAAGCCTTAGGAGAGGCATTTCAACCTCTTGGATTGGGGTAAAACTGCACACAAGCTGGGAAACCATCGATTGATGGGTGGTGAAGAGAAAGAGGGGTGGAACCAGTGGAAGGGGCAGTGGCCATCTGGGGAACACCGAAGGGCCAAAGGTTGAACACCCCTGTTATACTGGCTAGATGGACAAGGTCTGACCTGTTATAAGGCAGCTTCTTATGCTCCTTTCCCCTTGGGCTTCCAGGTTCTTCCCCCCACTCTCCTTTCCTGGTTGGTGACAATTAAAGGTTGCCATAATGTCCAAAGTGGTCAGTGATGGTTAGCACTAACCTCCAAAACTCTGGTTTGAAGTGGGCTTGCAAACCATGGTTTGGAGATTAGTGCTAACCCATAATTGCCCAATTTGGATATTGCTATAAACTCTGGCTAAAAAAGCCAGGAAATGAAGGAGGGAATCCATGATGTAGGAGGGAGTACATAAGCCTGCACTGTGTTCAAAACCTTCCAGACTATTGTTTGGAAGATCAGCTGGACTGAGCTACTGTAAACACTTTGTAGAGATAAGCCTGTTGATGTAGTCGCTGCTCCCACGATGAAAAAGGGTTGAGTTGACAGCCCTGGACCCTGCCAAAGCACACTTTGACCTCTGATTCATCTTTTGAAACGTCGCCAATCCAAGGCTGAAGTGAGCTCAAAGGTTGATATTTCAGGATTACCAATGGACTCAAAACAACAAAGGGTACGGTGGCACCTTTTAAAGAGTAACACATTTATTGTGGCACAAGCTCTCATGGGCTGGCGTGCACTTTATCAGATGCATGTGCAGTGCTGGCTCCAGGTTTTGGGGGGGGCCTTTGGCAAGACACCCTCAATGGGCCCCCTCCTCCAATGAGTCTGCCTTCTCACTGCTGTTGTCACAGCAGCTGTTGCTCCTTATCATCTTTCTCATCATTGCTACCACTTGCTTCTCAACAGGCAGAGAGACGGGGCTGTAATGGCCCCAGGCCTGTAACCAAGTCACCAGTAGTTTTAGAGGGGCCTAGAGATCCATAATGCTCTCTTTAGGTTAATTATGGGCTGCAATTCTCTTGCTAGTGGGCCTCTTGGCTGGTAAGATGAGTCAAAGGTTGATATCGCCGCCTCAGCACATTCCATGAACGAGCTCTGAATCTTATCAGGGCCTGGGAAGTGCCTCAGAAGTGAGGCTCTGTTTACAGGTGTCTGTGCCGGGAAAGTTCTGATTGTTTCCCCTGTGACGTGGGGCTGTTAGTCTTTGCTGGGAAAGTTGCAGATGAATGCTAATTAACGCTTGCTGCTGTCATGCTGCCTCACTGCTGACAGGTATGGTATAAAACCCATTGTACCCCTTGGTTCTGGGTTCAGAGAAGCTGTCTGATCCAACCATTGGGTACACCTGTGTGCTGTAAGTACTCAATAAAGTCTCCTTGTAAGCAAACCTGGATCTGGCTTATCATTATCTCAGCTCCTCCAAACCTTAGCAGCCCACGGCCGGGGCATACAGGGGCAAATAGGCAGTGGCATCTACTGCTTTTCTTTGTCACCACCACTGTTGTCTGAGTCAGAGTGAGAGGCAGGTGAACCAGCAGGTTGCGATGGTGAAGAGGAGGAACCACTCCAAGGGGCTCTTGTGTGTGGGCCAATTATGAAAGGCTATGAACAAAGACTGGCAGTGGCTGTGTCATGTTTCTGTAGACCCAAAAGCATACATGATAAGATCACAGTGACCCATTTGCACCAGCAGCTACTATTCTGTCTTTCTTGCTTGACTGATTAAACTCCCAAAGAAGGACATTTTTTTCTGTAGTGAGAAAGATGCCCCCAATCTTGATTGAGTCCGAATTCAATAGAATAAAGTTTGCTAATACATTTCATGCTGGAACTTCCCTTTGCAGTCTTTATGTTGAAGTATGGATACTTTTAAGAGCAGTAGCTGAGTGTCCTGGCAGATCAAAATGTTCACCCAGGTTTCTCAGTGATGCTATTCATTATATCAGACTTAGGTCTGTTTATTCTCCAGCATAGAGACTGACCTGTTTGACCTATGCAGACAGCAGTAAAGTAGTGTTGCCAGCTGATGGCGTATATTGCATTGGGGGATATGCAGGTGAGTGAGCCCTTGCTGGCATGGCTGATATTATTAAGTCCTGTCATAGGCCTGGCTCAGATGGAGCAGGAAATCAAATTTTCCTACTATGTGAAGGAGCCCTGATGAACCTTGGGCTCATGCACTCCCCCATTTTTCAGAGAGGCAGCTGGAAGCTTTCACTACTGCTTTTAAACCAACCACAGTTCCTAGTGACATTCAACTGTAGTTTGTTTTTTACTCAGGTGAGTGTGAACAAGCCATGATCAAACCGTGATTTTGGATCCTGGCTTGTTCTGAAACCATAGTTTAGGCCATTGTTGTTTTTCTAGTATATCTTTAAACAAAAAGAACAATTGCCTCCTGGCTTTTAAAATTGTAGAAGACCAACGGTGGCTGAGAAAATGGATGCAATGTAACTTGGAGGAAAACCATCAGCCATATGGTGTTATATGTGGGCGCAGGACATGCCTTTATGCTAGGGCTGCAGAACCTCAGGCCTAGAGGCCAAGTCCAGCCTTCTGGGGTTCCTCAGGGGGCCATATCCTCTTTCCCTGGCCTACCACCTTTATGCCAACCACTAGTCCTTTGGTGGTTTCCTGGCTTTTGTGCAATGTTTTATTATTCTAAAAGGCTGAAATACCTCCCCTAAGGCTTTGTTAACTGGTATTAACAGCTTTGAGCTAAAATTATGCTGGTGTGTTTTTTTTGGTATTTTGACTCTGCCCCTTTTGCCTTTGACTCCACCCCTTTGGCCCATTGGCCCCGCCCTCAACTGGAATGCAGCCCTTGAGGATTTACCCAAAATGGAATTCAGCCCTCAGGACGAAAGAGGTTCTGCAGCCTTGTTTTATGCTGATGTGCCAATTTTTAAAAATATCATACCATACTACCTCCTTATATATTTCTCTTTGGGCTGCAGTTGACCTGGCATTCCCCTCGAATTCCAGCCTCCTCCTCTTCAGGCCAGGTGTCAATGCCATTGGCCTATACAGGGGGTCCAACAGCAGCTTTGCCATGGGGGCTGCCGCGTCAGCCACAAACCTTCTGGACGCCTTGGTTTACACAACAGTTGAGAGCACCGATTTGAAGCTGACAGACATGTTGACCGCCAGCAGACCCCTCTTCTATGTGAGAGAGTGGTAAGGAAGAAGCTGGTTGGCGTAGGTTGGGGGCTGTGACCTTTCCAGTGGAGGGGGGGCCTTCACTCTGCAGGAGCAAACTCCAGATTCTGCAGCTAGAAAAACACATGCATGAGGAACATTTGTATTGCATGTTTTAATAATGGCACGTATTATGCAGCATTCCTTGATTACGTCAAGCGCTTTGCGTATGTGATTCCAGTAATTTTTTCCACTGTCAGGTAAAGTAGATCATTAGTATGATTATCCTCAACGCTAATTCAAATACGAAACTGAGATTGTTAAGTTTTCCTTTATATAAGGAAGTAATAGGAAATAATAATAATTATTGAATAATAATATAGGAAACTTTATATAAGTTTCCTATAAATGAAACAGAGTACTCACTTGTAGGCCCAAACAAGAGAGTGTTTATTGAGGAACAGGCTAACACCGAACTAAATAGGAAAATCATAGAATCACAGAATAGTAGGGCTGGAAGGGGCCTACAAGGCCATTGAGTCCAACCCCCTGCTCAGTGCAGGAATCCAAGTCAGAGCATCCCTGACAGATGGCTGTCCAGCCTCGTCTTGAATGCCTCCAGTGTGGGAGAGCCCGCCACCTCCCTAGGTATGAGAGTAATCACAAGCACAAGCTAAAGGGGTGGAGTCTTAACTCCAACCCATAATAACTGGAGACAATATTTAACTCTATAGTTTCCAATTACTACAGAGACTGTAGATTGTGGCTGCTTTAAAGCAATAGTCTTTGACCTTCAGAGATCTGTGGCCCATCATTGACCACAATTTGCAACCTGGGGCCCATTATTAATTCTTTCCATATATGTTTGTCCTCCTGTCTTTTCTGCCAGGCTTTCTCTTGTCTTCAAACTGTGGGTAGTTGCTCCCATACAAGCCAGGATTTGTAAGCTGTCTTCAAACTATGGTTTGAAGATGGCTTACAAATCCTGGCTTGTTTTGAAGTGATTAACCATAGTTTCTGTTTTGCACATAGCAGGAAGCTGTGGTTAATTGTGGCTTCCTGGTTTGTTTCCCCATGCATGCAAAGTGGAGGAGTGAAGCAGAGTGAGGGCGCTGTGTGCACCCACACACTGCTCATACATATCCTGGTTTGTTTAAGCCATCATTTGTGTCTTAGTGTTACACTATTTATGCAAATCCTGGTTTATTTAAGCCATCATGTGTGTCTTAGTGTTACACTGTTTACGAAAATCCTGGTTTATTTAAGCCAGGATTTTTGGCTTAGCATTATGCTGCTCATGCATATTCTGGTTTATTTAAGCCATCATTTGTGTCTTAGTGTTACACTGTTTATGCAAATCCTGGTTTATTTAAGCCAGGATTTTTGGCTTAGCATTACGCTGCTCCTGAATATTCTGGTTTATTTAAGCCAGAATGTTTGGCTTAGTGTTACATGCAAATGTGGCCAGTCGACTGATTTATCAACTTCTTGAGCTCTCTTTCCCCGCTCTGTTTTTAATGTAGTTCTTCTCCCCTCTCTCTGTCAATCATTATCAGGTCCCAGCATAACGATACATCTGTGAACCGGTGTGTCTGCTGCTCCATCACCCGTGATTCCTCTGCCTACACTCTTGGCAAGCCCACGCCTCGGCAATTCAACGACTGCCCCAAGAAGCGCTTTGGTCAAGAGATTTCCTTGTGCCTTCGAGTACCAGGTGGGTGCTGCAGCCTCTAGGTGTAGATCAGGGGTGTTGACCTCAGGCCTGAGGAAGAAATGCAGCCCGGAGATCCAGTCCAACCCTATGGGGTTCCCCAGAAGCCCATTCCAACCTCCCCTTGGCCCCACCCCTTTTCCTTCAGTGGCCAATCGTTTGCTGGTTTCTTGGCTTTTCCATGCCCCGTTCTAAAAGGTTGAAATGCCTGTCCTAAGAGCTTTAAGAGAAAATTCGCTGGTATTTTTTGGTATGGCTGGGTGGAGAATCCAGTTTTAAAAGCAACAGTGGAGCATGGCTGAGAAGGGTGGAACTCGCCCTCTGCCAAGGGTGTGTCTTCCCCCAAGTTTGCTTATTTATATAGTATCTTTTTATCTCGCCCTTCCTCCAAGGCGTCTAAGGCAGCCTACATGGTTCTCCCCCTTGCCCTCATTTTATCCTTATCACAGCCCAGTGAGGTAGGTCAGCCTGAGAGAGAGACAGAGAGAGAGACTGGCCAAGATCACCAGTGAGCTTCATGGCTGAATGGGGATTTGAACTCAGGTCTCCCTGGCCCTGGTCCAACACACTAAGCCCAACACCACACTAGTACTCAGCCTTTTCCCCCAGGTGCTTTTCTTCTTAGCTGAGCTGTGATGCCAGAGGTGTACACAGCTGGGAGGAAAGCATTTGAGGGTGGGAGAGAGGCTTCAGGGAGGTAAGCTGTGGGTTGGGTGAGGGTTCTGCGCACCGTACCGGTATGGCCCACTTGCTTTAAAACTCTCATCCCTTCTCTGGCTACGTGGCTAGGGCAGTCCCATGTTCAAAGGCCCTCTAGGGTTTGTGTGGTTGTCTGTTAAATCTTGCCTGTAGATTAAGAGAGGTTTATTTGTTTGTTTTAACCCCATAGCACTCTCTGTGGTCTAGTATTGGCAAAAAAATTTGAAAGCCCCAAGGCTCGTCTTCCAAACAGTAGCTTTGATAAGAAGAATCCACATTTGTGTGCTAAGCGGCCAGTATGGTGTGGCGATGAAGAGCGTTGGACTAGGACTCGGGAGACCCGGGTTCAAATCTCTGCTCAGGGCCCCACTAGACATAACGTTTATTGTGCGGTTAGTCAGCACATCTGTGGGTGTTTTCTTCTTCTTCTTCTTGATTACAATTCCATACCGCCCAATAGCCAAAGCTGTCTGGGTGGTTCGCAAAACAAATCATAAAACGAAAAAATACAATAGCATGGTAAAATAAAACATAATATAAAGAAGTTTGAAACAGATTAAAACTAGAGGAAAAAAACAGAGGAAAAGCCAATGGCAGTGCAAGGATTTTAAAATACCTGAAGTGTATTTTAAGCAGTGCAAGGATCTTAAAATACTTTTTTTTTTAATCTAAAAGACTAAAAAGTCTGGGACTACAAGGTGTGTCCCCTGTTTCATCTGAATGCAGCGTGCAGGGAAGAGAGGTTTTACCCTGCCCTCCCCAGCTGTGTTCCTAGCAAACATCCTCCTCATGTGCAGCAGTTAGAATGGGGGGGGGGATCTATTGCTGCCAATTGGAGTTCTTTCCCCAAACACTAATAGCTGAGCGGGGAGGCGGGGGAGATAGAGATTGAGTTTTGCAGTTGGAGGGGGCAATTGAGATTGCAGTTGGAGAGGGAAGGGTTAAACATCACCCAGAACATGTTGTGGTCCAGATGAAAAATTGCCACCACCCTCAGTGCCTTGCAATACACTCTTTAAAAATCTAGTTCAGATCTAGCTGCCAAATACATAATAAACATGACATCTCATTTGTACCTCAGTGATAAAACTCTCTGAGTGACTTTGGGCCAGTGTTTGTCACAGCCTAGCCTAGCCTAGCCCACCTCACAGGGTTGTTGTAACAATAACATTGGGGTGGGGGGGAGAGAAGGGCTCTGTACGCCACCCTGTGCTCCTTGGAGGAAGGGCAGGATTATAAATGCAATAAATAAATATTTGTAATTTGGAAGGCCAGCTTTCTGCACTCACATGGACCCTGCACTGTGGCCACATGCTCTTAGGGTCTTCTGTTTCTTTTTAGATTGCCAGCAAGAGGTGCTGGAGGAAAGCAAGATCCGGATGTCTTTGTCTCAGGTCCTGGATAAGCAGTGTTACTGCGGAGTGTCTCCTGTTTATTTCAAAGGTAAGATGAGTGCATCGTATAAGTTTGGGACTGAAGCTATATAAGATGAGTGATTTAAAAAGCATTTCTAAAGGAAAACAATGGAAGAGTTGGAGGAGAGTGTCAGCTCCAGGTTTTGCAGTGCTCTTGCTCTCAGCGGGCCCCACCTCCTCCTTGCTGCTAAAACCTTACACAGCTTGGGACCACAATACCTGACAGAACCCCGCTCCTGGTATGAACTTACCTGCACATAACAATAATCAGCTGAGGACCTCTTCCAGGTGCCTCCTCTGAGGGAGGTTCAAAAGATGGCAACAAGGGAGAGGGCATTCTTGGTGGTGGCCCCTCAATTGTGGAACGCTTTCCTCAGTGAAGTCATCCTGGCGCCAACATTGTCATCTTTTCGGCATCAGGTTAAGACCTTCCTCCACTCCCAGGCATTGGACAGCATACGATAAGGGTTTTAACAGGTCCTGGGAGATTTATTGATGATTGTTTAAATTAGTTTTATATTTTTGTATGTAAATGATTTCATGTTATGTTATTATATTGTATTTTTAGGGTTTTAATCCTTGTAAACCACCCAGTGAGATTTGGCTATTGGGCAGTATGGGAATGTAATAAATGAAATGCAATCTTTGTTGTCCCTTCACTTCACCTCTCCCTCTGGGCCTGATCCGTACAACCATCCAGAAAGAGAATGCAAGGCAAGTGAAGGATATTCTTGTCACTGCTTGTATGCTCGCAGAGGTCAGGTGAACAAGCAGCGACAGTGTAGAGGAGCAGCAGCAGGGCCAGGAAGCCCTCAGAGCCAACAGTGGCCCCCTTGCAGGGGTGTGGGCCTCCACAGCTTTTCGATGAGGCTTGCCTCTGTCACCAGCCCTGCAGGATGCCTGGAATGAAGAGTGCTTTCAGTTGTTTTTCCAAACAACCTTAGCTTTGGAGCTGCGGTGTCCAGCACGGTGCCCATGGGCATCTCTCTCTGCTGTCGGCTCCTCCTACTTTTAATTTCCTTTCTTAAGATTAAAACAAAAATAACTGGGATGCTGACATGTTGCAAAGTGAAGCGCTGCCCTCCACCACCGTTTTTATTTGGATTCAAATTAGCGCTTTTGTGTTTTGACGTTCAGACTCTGCCTTTGCCTTGTACTTAGGTTCCTGGTGAAGTTACTTTTCCTATAATCTCACCTGTTTGCCTTCTGGGAAATGAGCGTATTGGGTATCATGACCAGCCATGCCCAACATGTCAGCCATTTTATGAATGGGCAAGCTCTGCCTGGCTCCCCCCCCCCCGCCCGCCCCCGGCAGCCATTTTATGAGAGTATCTATGACAGTCTCTCAAAACTCCAGATGTGTCCACCGACTCAAAAAAGTTTGGGGATCCCGGTGTTGGAGGCTATTGCACCCAATTTTTAAAACATGCTTTCTCTTAATGCTTTTCTATTCCAGAAGGCATTTTATGATTTTTTTTTGTTTATTTTAAATTATTCCCTCCCATTTAGACACCTTACCTAAATTCCCTTCGTTAATTTCTTTATTAATGTTACAAAAGCAGAATGTGCTCACATGTTCGTTGTCTAACCAGAGGCCCAATGAATTCACTAGACACAGGTAAGACTCCTGGACCAAGTGCTTTATTACATGGCCTGCAAGGCACTCTGTCAGCAAAGGGGCAGAGAGCCCCGAACATTCAGTGGGGCAAACTTGTATGTAGTGAAATAGTCACATATAGGGAAGAACTCTAGCCATGCGCTATTAGACACATTACTTGGAGGCATTCACACGCCCTATTATCTGGAGAGGAGCTGAACATTCCCTCCCTGGACAGGGTGGACGCTTGCCAGCTGCTGATACTGAGTTGGTGCATGGAGTACAATCCTTACCAGCTCACAGCACAGTCTATGAGCTGCAGCTCCCTGGGGAGGAGTCTTCACTCCCCAGCAATTCCCAGGGCAGACCACTGACAGGCTGCAATTTGCTTCTCACAGACTGCGCTGCCAAGACAAGGTGGGCTAGTGTACAAACACAGTTGGCTACAGAACCGGACTCAAAGAGTGCTTATCAATGGGACCTTCTCAAACTGGGGAGAGGTAACGAGTGGGGTACCGCATGGCTCAGTCCTGGGCCCAGTGCTCTTCAACATTTTTATTAATGACTTGGAGGAGGAGGTGCAGGGAATGCTGATCAAATTTGCATAAGACACCAAATTGGGCGGGATAGCTAATACTTTGGAAGACAGAAACAAAATTCAAAGTGATCTGGATAGACTGGCGCGCTGGGCAGAAAACAACAGAATGACATTTAATAGGGATCAATGCCAAGTTCTGCACCTAGGAAAAAGAAACCAAATGCACAGTTACAAGATGGGGGATGGGGCTCAACAACACTACAAGCGAGAAGGGTCTTGTCGATCACAAGCTGAATATGAGCCAACAATGTGATGTGGCTGCAAAAAAGGCCAATTCTGTTTTGGGCTGCATTCATAGAAGGATAGCTTCCAAATCCCGGGAAGTCCTAGTTTCCCTCTACTCAGCACTGGTAAGGCCTCATCTGGTATACTGTGTCCAGTTCTGGGCACCGCACTTTAAGAAGGATGCAGACAAACTGGAGAGGGTTCAGAGGAGGGCAACAAAGATGATCAGGGGACTGGAAACAAAGCCCTATGAGGAGAGACTGAAAGAACTGGGCATGTTTAGCCTTGAGAAGAGAAGACTGAGGGGAGATGTGATAGCGCTCTTCAAGTACTTGAAAGGTTGCCACAGAGAGGAAGGCCAGGATCTCTTCTCGATCATCCCAGAGTGCAGGACACGGAATAATGGGCTCAAGTTACAGGAAGCCAGATTCCAGCTGAACATCAGGAAAAACTTCCTGACTGTAAGAGCAATACGACAATGGAACCAATTACCTGGGGAGGTGGTGGGCTCTCCCACACTGGAGGCGTTCAAGACGAGGCTGGACAGCCATTTGTCAGGGATGCTCTGACTTGGATTCCTGCATTGAGCAGGGGGTTAGACTCGATGGCCTTGTAGGCCCCTTCCGACCCTACTATTCTATGATTCTATGATAAACATGGAGCAACTCTGGTTCTCAACACAAGCACAAGCATCTGTTGGGCACCTTATGCAGATGTCAACGGCATTCTTATCACTGTATTGCTACTCTGGGGTACACACAACACATTAGGGGTGAGGTTAAAGGATTCTTTCCACATTAAACCAAAGATGTACAAGATCTTCCAGGTGCTATCCAGGGTCTGTACTTTCTCCAAACCTCCATCATAGTTTTAACACATGGATTTCCTAACAATATATCGATATCCATTTTTTCTCTGATACCATACTGCCTGTTTTAATGCTGCTCTGTTTTTGTTTTAATTGCTGTAGCTGATCTATTTAGAATTAGAATCTATTTATTGCTCTTTTATATTTGGGTTTGCTTTGTGAGCCACTGTGAAAAACGGTGTATGTATGTTTCAACGGGGTTGTGCATAATGAAAATATATTGGTTTAGGAAGAGCTGAGACCATTGCTGCAATACAGGACTGTCATTTGAAGGTTATTTCCTTTTTTCCCTTTCAGATCCTGCTGTAGTATGCAAGGGCACGGAACTGGTGTTCACAGCTCTTCTGACTGCAAGATCAGCAGAGCAGCTTGCTAGCCTGCTGCAGGCCTTCTCTGATGTCTTGGAGAGCAAAGAGGTGATGAGCTTTGAAAAATGGAACGGCACGGTGGCAAAGGCTTGTTCGAGCGATGTGAATGTGATGGCAACACTTCCAGGTACCAGTGGTGTAGTGAAGAGGGTTAATGCAGGGGAGTGCCGTTCCAGGGCTTTTTTCAGAGTAGACGTGATGAGGTCACCTGCCACAGTGCCAGGATAACTGGCAGATCTTCCTTGCTCTAATCTTGATGGGTGCACGCTATTTCCAATATCAGATGCAGTACGCTGGGGAACATGGGTGGGAGGGTCCTGATGCACTTGTGTTCTGCTTGTGGGTTCCTGGTCAACAGCTGGTTGGGCACTCTGTGAACAGAATGCTGGACTAGATGGACCCTTGGTCTGATCCAGCAGGGCTCTTCTTATGTTCTCTGTCAAATGCATGAAGTGATAATGAGGCCTTCAAGTTTTACTATTATTCTTTAAATTATTATTACCTTTATATCCTGTCCGTTTTACTCTTGTGAGCAACCAAGATGACATACATGGTCGTCCTCCTCTCCATTTTATCCTCACAACCACCCTGTGAGGTAGGTGAAGCTGAGGGTCAGTGACTGGCTCAAAGTCATTTAGTGAGCTTCGTGGCTGAGTGGAGACTAGAACGCAGATCTCCCGAGTCCCAGTCTGACACTCCAAGCACTACAGCACACTGGCTCTGTTGCTTGTGATGAGTTGGAGAATGAGGGAAAGAAACAAGACATTGAGAAAAGAATCAGAGGTTGGCATCACTGGGCATCTGCCAAGGCCCACACACCAACAGAGGGGCCCCTGACCCTGCTTCTACCTTGTGCTGCTTTTGCTGTACACCTATGCTCTCCGAGTGAGTGAGCAGTGACTGAAGCAAGGAGAAGGAGCAGGGGAAAGGGAGTGTGGCCATTTGGGGAGCCTAGAGAGCCAGTTTGGGAGCCCAGGAGGGCCGGGTTTGGTTCTGCCTCTCTGCCCGACATGTTCCACCTGACACGATGGGATTTTGCTCTTTGAAGTGCTAACATCGGAGGGACCGAGGGTGACCGAAACTCCTCCGACGCCCCAGGTGGAGCTGCTCATTAACGAAGTGAATCCGGACAACCCGGGTGCGCGGGAGGACACGGAGTACGTCGAGCTCTTCTCTCCTGCACAAGCACCGTTTGAGCTCAGGGGCTACTGGCTCGTCTTCTACAACGGCAAGAACAATTTGGCGTACAAGGTGGTGGACCTCTCGGGCTACAGCACCGACGAACGGGGCTACTTTCTGGTGGGTAGCGCCGGGGTGACCCCCAGGCCCGCGATTGTTCTGCCTGACAACACCATCCAGAATGGAGTGGAAGCTGTGGCCCTCTACCACGGCCCTGTGGACGCCTACAAAACAAACATGCTCCTGACTGCCAAGGGGCTGGTGGACGCCGTGGTGTACAAGGCCCGGGGCTCTGAGAACCCGGACAAGCTGCTTGCTTTTCTCACCCCAGGCCAGAGCATCCTGTACGAAAACGACTCTCACAGCACCGAAGATGAGTCACTCAGCCGGTGCCTCAGTCTGAGGCCCAGGGACCACAGCAGCTTTCAGGTAATTGGCGTGACGTCAGAGGAGCCTTGAGCTTCTGTCTGCCCCTAGGTCGGCCAACGTGGTCCACATCCACTTATTTTATCTTATTCTATCGTATTCTATCTGTCATATTCTATCTTATATCTATTTTATACACCCTCCTTTCTTCCATGGAGCTCAAGGTAGCCTACGTGGTTCTTCTCCCTGCCCCATTTGTTTGTTTGTTTGTTTCTTTTATATCCCGCCTTTCCTCCAAGGAGCCCAAGGCGTCATACATGGCCCTCCTCCTCTTCTCCATTTTATCCTCACAACACCCCTGTGCAGTGGAGGCTGGTGGCTCCAATGTCAGTGGAGTGGCGAACCCGCTCTGCGTTTCAGTCAGAGCAATCCAAGGTGCTTCCACAGCACGCAGGCCCTGACAGATTACCCCAGAAGGAATGTATCCCCGGGCAGAGAAATGTCTCCCCGCTCCTGTCGTAAAGGCGGTGGTTCAGCCTTCTCAATTGGCCTGCATGCCCAGAAGAGTTCTCTGCCTTGCCTAGCGGGAGGAAACCATCAATTTTCTCTCGGCCTGCTGGAACCAAGGAGGCACCTCCCTAATCTTCGCCTTGTAACCCCTGGCACTTCGCCGCTTTCTCAAAACCTCTCTGCTACATGCCCCCACGCTCACCTGAAACATCCTCTGCCCGGAGGGCGTTCAAGGAATCTCTGTAAATGAGGCGTTGTTCTCTGTGCATGGTTGTCGGTAACAACATGTCGATTCGCTTGTGCAAAACTGTATTTAAGTTGTGCCTTAGCTCCTGGAAATGTAGAGCTTCTTTCTGTGCCGCACAAGGGCCGGATGTTTGACTACCAGCCCTGGTCAGGACTCCTGTTCTAGTCCTTCCCCGTGTCCTAGGTGCTAGGGTGGCCACTTATGAATGGGCAAAAAAAGCAGAAATGCATCACCAAAAACGAGGATAAAAGAGGATACCTATTTTCATAAAGTTTGCCTATGCTAATTTATATGTACAGATACACATTTAGAAATAATTATTAGAATTTCAATAGAACTACAGTGCACCTCACTGTAGTGTAGGTAGACCCTTGTGCCTGCCTGGTCAGTCTGCTGTCCGGGTGCAAACCCTGGATGGGCAACAGTTCTAATAGTTCTTTAAACCAGAACTGGACAGGGCAGCCCTTCACATAGAGAATGTCTTCAAATAGAGAGTGGTCCTCTGGCAGCCCTTCAAATGGAGGACTGCAAAAAAAGACACATGGACACCCTACCTTCCCTCATTGGTTAGGAGGGGGCATGTCTTTTGGGGGGGTGCGGAGGAATCAGTGCATCTATGTACATTTGTTGCCGTGATAGGACACGACCAAAGAACAGATTCCAGGCCCTGGAAGGCTGACCCTTCTGTGAGGCAGAGTGAAATGATGATGTATTTCATTTCTGTACCGCCCAATAGCTGAGGCTGTCTGGGCGGCTCACAACAATTCACACGAAAAATACAAAATTACGACATTATAAGCATAATACAACATTATAATAAAGCATGGCCTAAAAATCGCCTTGGGCAACTGATTCTGGATGCTATGAAACGACAACAACTTTTTGGTTATTTAATTCATTTTTTGCGGCTGCTGTTGCTGTTGTATTTTTACTTCCAGGGAAGGGTGTCTGTTACCTAAATTACTTGATCTACCTGGGGTGCCGTGCACCTTGAGGGGGTGCCATTTTCTGCTCCCCCTCAGAGAGTAAAGTGTCTTGGGCCGGCCCTTCTGACAGATAACACCGGAGGGTTCGTTATTCTTCTGTTGAATAAAGACTTAACTGAAGAGGACAGAAATAACGAGCATAACTTCCCACAACATCTGGGACATATTGTGACTCTTTCACAGAAGCCACCGAAACGATGACGACACTGCATGTCAGTTCTCTCGCCCAGGCTTTGGCAAGGCTGATACAGGTGGCCATTTTAAAGCCTTCAAATAGAGGACTGCTGCCTGTAAAAGTGAACACTTGGCCACCCTACCTGCTGCTGCCACATTTTGGACTACAACCACCATCAGCTCCAGCCAGCATTGGGGATGATGGGACTTGTAGTCTGCAACACATGGAAAGACCCAGGTTAGGGAAGGGGGGGCGTGGCCATCTAAGCCAGGGCTGCCTGCTCTGTCAGCGGCTTCTCAGGGGGTCTTGGGCAGAGAGAGGGGTTTTCTCATCACCTGAGCCCTTTAACTGGCATAATGCTAGGGATTCAGCCTGGCGCCTTCTACATGCCAAAACATGTCCTCTGTCGCTGAGCTAAGGGGCTGTCCTGGGCTGAAATGACTGTAGCTTTCTATCTCTTCTACCTAGGATCCTGATTCCTGCTTTACTCCTTTCTGTTTCAGGTGGGGAAGTTCCTGACACCAACCATACTGTGGTTGGGTCTCAGGCTCCACGTCCAAACCCCTTCCATTGCCCCCAGGTCCTCCCCCACTCAAATCCCCCTTCCTAGCCATTCCCCTCACCTCACCTTGCCAAAGGTGGCAAGGCACCCAAATGCACATTACCTTAAATTCATATCTAGCAGCTATCTCTCCCCCCCCCCTGCCATTTTTACTCTAGAGTAGGTGCTGGCAGCCGTATCCGGATTTGGACCCTAACATCGGGTGTAGCAGGGCTTTCAAGATCCAGATAGGGCCTCCTGCACCTGCTTTAGAGTTAAAAAATAAGAAAAATAAAAAAAAATGGAGAAAAGACATAGCTGCTGGATACGGATTTAAACTAATGTCTGTTTGGGCCTTCAGTCCTTGTTTCTGTTGCAAACATTAGGAGTTTGGAGTCGAAAAGGGGTGGGTAGGGGAAGGGTGAAGCTTCTCTGTTGGAAATTACATCCCCCCCCCCCGACACCCCAACCCCACTTTGCAAAAAGAGGTCCTAATGCCACTGTAAGCAGAACATGTAGTTTGGTCCTTGGTGCCAAGCGATTCGCCTCCTTTGTTTGTTGTGTATATCTGTCTTTCTGGCCATTTCTCTTTTCCAGCACAGTTCCATCCACCTTTTAAGGAACAAACAAATGAGCCAAATTTTTGCAACTGCTCTTAGGAGTAGGAGGCTCAAACGTGTTTGCTTTGTGTATTACAGTGGCCATTTGTCCTACTCCACAGAGGGCAGTCCTCTATTAGAAGGCGCTCTCCATTTGAATGGGCTGCCCAGTTTAAAGATTTTTTTTAAAAATCCTTTTAGCCAAAAAAGACATGGCTTTCAATGTGTGTCTAAGCAGCTGTGTCTTCATTTTTACTCTTGAGTAGGCATAGGGAGACTAATCCACACCTGAAAAGCCTCCTACCCCCGCCCCCCACACCAGTGTCCTGATCTGGATTGGGGGGCCCTGCACCTACTCTAGAGTAAAAATTAAGAAGGATAAAAGACCTAGCTGCCAGACACACATTTAAACTAGTGTCTGATTTGGACTTAAGAAGGGAGAGCCCGGGAGCCTTGAAGCTGCCATTCATAGTTCACCTCTGAGCAGACATAGGTCACCTGGTCACAGTCTTCCCCACTATACTGAGATGTCTTGCATTTATTTATTTATTTGATTGATTAGCCACCCATCTGGCCATCTACCCAGCCACTCTAGGCGGTGTACAATACTAATAACAAATTTACCTAATCAACTGAACAACAACAACAAAATAACAAAACACTGCTCTAAAAAAACCTAACCCACCCCAAATGCCCGCCTGAACAGCCAGGTTTTTAAAGCCCAGCAGAACCTCATCAAAGAATTGCATTTCTCTTTAAATCATAAGAATTCTTTCTACATTTGCATCTCTATGTAGAAATTAGCATATGCATCTGGCCGGCCATTTTGGACTACATGGACCTTCCCCCTGATCCAGCAGGGCTCTTCCTATATTGTCACCTATCAGGGCTGGCCCCAAGGGTAGGGCCCACACCCCAGCAGGGGTCCACTGACAAGAGCCCCCTGGACTTGCTCCTCCTCTTCACCGTTGCAAGCTGTTCGTTCACCTGGCTCTGACCCAGACAATGGTGGTGGTGGGAAGGAGGAACAGTAGATGCCACTGCATACTCAGTCCCTGGATCTCTGCCTGTCAAGCAAGCTAGCGGGAGCAATGATGAGAAAGAGGATGAGGAGCAAGCGTGGCGAGGGACGATGGAGACAAGAAAGTAGACTCGCTGAGGGAACTTAGAAACCTGGAGCCAGCACTGTTGCCAACAATAGCTAAAGAGAACCTCCAGGTTTAGAGGCAGTGTATCTTGAAATACCAGTTGATGGGGGGGAAGCGTAGGAAGAGGGCTGTTGCACTTGTGGGCTTCTCAGGGGAATCTGATTCGCCACTATAGGAAATGGGATACAGGACTAGATGGACTTTGCTCTGGCCCAGCAGGGCACTCCTTATTCAGGAGCCCCCAATGCAGCACCCGCGAGTCCCATGGCACCCTTGGGCACCTCCACTGGTGCCTGCATAGGTCTTCACTCTGTGCCCCCTTAAAAAAAAAAAAGTGTAATAAAAAAATTGAAAAACATCAGGGTGCCAGGTTGTCCTTCCTGTTCCTGAACCTGACGCTGATCAGCAGGCAGGAAGAGAAAGCAAGGCAAAGGGGTAGAGGGGGGTGGGGGGAGACAGTGAGGATAGAGGCTAGGAGGGGGGAGAAACAGTGAGGTAAAGAGGTTGTGAGGAGAGAAATAGCGAGGCTAGAAATGGAGAGAAGGAGCAAGATAAAGGGGTGAGATGGAGAGAAAGAGCAAGGCTAGGAAAGGAATGAAAGGAGGTGGCTAGGGATGGGGAAGGTAGAGAAATAGCAAGGCCAGAGGCTGGGAATGGAGAGAACGCAAGATAAAGGGGTGAGCTGGAGAGAAAGAGCAAGGCTCGGAAGGGAGAGAAAGGAGGCGGCTAGGGATGGGGAAGGGAGAGAAATAGCAAGGCTAGAGGCTGGCAGTAGAGAGAGTGAGTGCGAAGGGAAAAGGTCTGTGTGGATGGAAGATTGGGCAGGCCAGGAAGCAACTCTTTCCATTTCTCCCTCCCTCCCTCACAGCCTCTAGCCTCGCTATTTCTCTCTCCCACCCCTCCAGACACACACACCTCTTGACTAGCCAGGCCCTCCCAGCAGCCATCATGTGACTAGCGGCTGTGGGAGCCATTTTGTGGTGGTGTCCACAGCAGTTTCTCACATTCCCAAATGTGCCGAGAAAGGTTGGGGAATCCTGCTTTATGTTCTTTCATAGTCATTATGGTTGGGAATGGAACCTCCATGTTCAGAAGTAGCATACCTCCAACAGTCAGCTGTTGAGGATGTACAACAGGGGAAGGATATTACTTTCATGCAGGCTTCCCAGGGACATCTGGCTGGCCACAGTTGGAAGCAGTTTGCCAGGGCAGATGCATCTTTGGTCTGATCGAAGCAGGACCGCTCTTGCATCCTTGTGTTTTTTTAAAAGGGTTGTGCAATACCTGACCCCCAGGTACTTTTCTCTGCAGCAGAGTTCTGACTCCTCGAAAATAAATTTAGGGAGGGCAGAGAATTTATTACATAAACTTGCTGGAATAGTAAAATATTTTGTGGGTCTTTCTCTCCCCACCCCAGTTGACGGAAATAACTCCTTTCCACGAGAATGCTTGTCCACCTCTTGGCTTGAATTCTACCGAGGAAGCTCCCTACCAGCGTTCGGTCGTAATCAACGAACTGGGCATGGCCAACAGCAGCAGTGTGCACCAGTTCATTGAGCTGAAAGGGAAACCTGGAGCCAGCTTGGGAGGATACAGACTGCTTTTCTTTGCTAGGCACGATGCCGCACCATATGCCCATATCCGACTGGAGGGCACGTTTGGAAGCAACGGCTTGTTCCTCCTTTTACCAGAAGGACAATCCAGGCCTGGCAAGGCTCATGGTATGTCACGCTACACACCGGGAAACTATTCTGCTTGGCTTCTGCATGCCAAGGAGTTACGTTGGGGGTCCTTCTCATGCACCGCCTGTAACTTGGCCGCTGTTTTGACGGGCTGCAGCACCAGAGCGTAGAGCCTAGTGAGCAGAGCAGATCTTTGTGGCACACAGCGCATAGTTAAACTGTGGAATTCGCTACCACAAGATATAGTGATGACCACCAATTTGGGTGGCTTTAAAAAGGGGTTAGACAAATGCCTGGAGGAGAAGGCTATCAATAGCTGCAAGTCTTGATGGCTATGTGCTTCCTCTAGTATCAGAGGCAGTATACCTATGTGCACTAGTTGCTGGGGAACATGGGTGGGAGAGTGCTGTTGCACTCGCATCCTGTTTGTGGGTTCCCGGTCGACAGCTGGTTGGCCACTGTAGGAACAGAACGCTGGACTAGATGTACCCTTGGTCTGATCCAACACAGCTCTTCCTATGATCTTTCACACCTGGAGGGGCTATGAATTAGTGGCAGAGCACAGCTTTTGCAGGCAGAAAGTCCCAGGTTTGATCCCAGGTGGCTTAGTGGTTAAGACGCTGAACTGCAGACTGGAAGGTCAGCAGGACAGCAGTTCGAGACCCGGGTGCCGCGTGACGGAGTGAGCTCCCGTCTTCAAGCCCAGCTCCTGCCAACCTCGCAGTTCGAAAGCAAGACATTGCAAGTAGATAAATAGGTACCGCCTCGGTGGGAAAGGTAACAGCGTTCCGTGCACCTCGGTGTTCAGTCACGCCGGCCACATGACCACGGAAGCGTCTTCGGACAGCGCTGGCTCTTTGGCTTAGAAAAGGGGATGAGCACCGCACCCTGGAGTCGGACACGACTGGTTGGGGACACCTTTACCTTTACCTTTTTAGGGTTAAGAAAAGGTCCGTCCTCGGCATGGACTGGAGAGCCACTGCCAGTCCATGCCGACGGTGCTGGACTAGATGAACCAATGGTTTGATTCAGTATAAGGTAGCTTCCTATGTTCCTATCAGCACCTTGGGGTGCTGATTGCATGGGGAAAATCCACACCATTGACCCCGTCTACTTAGTCATGTTATTGTCTCTTATCCTCATTCTCTTTCTCTCTCTACTGCAGCGTGCGATACGTACGGTTCTATCTCTCATATACCTGTGAAGGTGAAGGTGGCAGTGTAATATAGAAGCTAGAGTTGCACTGGCCAATTGGAAGAGGCCATCTTGAATTTGAAAGGAGACTCAGTTACTCTCTTCCAGTGTTCATCAGTGGAGTTTAGTAGTAGAGTGTGTGTGTGTGTGTGTGTGAATACTATTAACTAAAAATTGAGCTAAACTACAGATGTGCTTGCTGTTCATTTGTGGGCCGAATTTAGCTTCTCCAGACTCTTTTCCCATCAGGTCTTTCAATACATTGTTGGCTCAAGTCAACTTCCATTAATTCCTGGAGTATCTCAACTTCAAGACCCATACAAGTCTGGCTGGAGTCCTGAGCAGAAACACTCCTGTTAGGGATGGATGACTCTTGTCTCCAACCTGTGACACCTTTTGCATGCTTTTATCCATAACTCCATTTTGTTTCCACATTAATCTGAAGATTTAAAAAAAAAATCATCTCAAAATATGTATCATGTGTCATGTGCCTTTAAATGCATATTTTGATATCTTTACACTACTGAAAACTGCATTGCAACATTTGAAGAAGTGTGAAATCTTTTGGATAGCTAAGTTCTGATATGCATGTTGCTCCAAGATGAGAACATTTTGTATGGGGTTACGCAAAGAACAAATTCCTGAAGCATCCCTACCGGGGTTACGCCACAACAATTTGTTGTAGGTCTCAAATTGTAGGAATAATATAAATATAAACCTTCTCTTTAAATTTGGGTGCTGCAGTAAATTAAATTGCCAGGTATCATAATGCCATCATATAAATCTATGGAGTAGCCATATTTAGAATACTGTGTACAGTTGCAGTTGTACAGTTCTGTCTACAGTTCAGAGAGCCAGTGTGGTGTAGTGGTGAGAGTGCTGGACTGGGAGCTGGGAGATCCGGGTTCTAGTCCCCACTCAGCCATGGAAGCTCACTGGGTGACTTTGAGCCAGTCACAGATTCTCAGCCCCACCTACCTCACAGGGTTGTTGAGAGGATAAAATGGAGAGAAGGAGGATCATGTAAGCCACCTTGGGTTCCTTACAAGAGGAAAAAAGGCGGGATATAAATGCGATGAATAAATACATACATACAGTTCTAGTTGACTCATCTAAAAAAATAAAGAATATAAAAGGATTTTACAGATTCCTTCAGATTCTGAACAGCTACAGAAACAGACAATGGGAAATACTAATGGGTTGAAGCCCTATGGCAATGAAGAAAAGCTAAAAAGTGTTTTAGGGTTCTTGTTTCTTTAACTCAGAGGGGGGATAATTGATATGATTGAACAGCCTTGTATTGAATAACTGACCTGGTCACCATAGGCAACAAGGAATTCTATGCAGGCAAGTGAGCAGGCTGGCAGATGATGGTTGATGAATTGTTCCATGCTGCTTCCGCCAGCTTTCTGTGTTTCTGTCCTGGCTGCGGAGAAAGGGGCTTCCCGTCCTGCATCCCCATCCTCTTGATGTCCATACTGGCTATGGAGGAGAGTGCTTTCCTTCTTCCATGGCCAGCGTGGCAATGCAGGCTGGTAGCCTTTGTGATCTTATTTACAAGGCTGCACTAGGGTTTTATAAAAATTGTGAGCAATGTAGAGAAGGGGAGAAATTCTCAAACCTTGAGGTTACTTGACAAAGTAGGTTGGCTCATATCAGTTGATCAGGAGTCACTTTTTTCCATAGCTGAATAGCATCTAAAATTAAGCAATGTGTTTTATCAAGAAACGGCGAAGGGGTTGATGGAGATGGGGAGTGAAACACGGTTTCCACTGCCCCTTCACGGTTTTATCCCTTCTGTGTTTCCAGAGCGAATGGTGAAACCTTTATGGAGCCATCCTCCCACCCAGCGGGGGATCTATGTTGTCGCGCTCTTCAGCCCTAGAACACGATTCCCAGACAATCTTCTAGCTACTGCAGAGAACATAGAAGATGCTGTGGTATATATGCAGGAGCCCGGTGCAAGCAAAGCTCCTCCGGGTCTTCCTGAGCCAATCCACTTTGTATCCAGGAAAGGAAAAAGGTGAGGTAGCTCTTTATTTATTATTACATTTAAATCCCATATTTTCCTTCAGCACTGCCCAGGTAGTCCTATCTACCAGCATCCAGCCATTCCGCTGAGCTGTGCAGAGGGAGATGAGAGGGGGAAAACAGGGCCATTACACCAGCCCTACCGAAAAACTTTTAATTTTTCCCCTCTTCCCTGCCAATTCGTTTTTCCTTGTGTGTTGCGTTGTTTTAGACTGTAAGCCTGTGGGGCAAGGGTTGTCTTCTTTTACTGATTTTATGTAAGCCACTTCAGGAGTCTCTTTGGCTGAGGAGCAGGATAAAAAGTACTTTAAATAAATACATATGTGACGTAAGTAAGGCAAGAGAGAGAGTCAGTTTACTTCATTGCTGGGTGGAGATTTGAACCCGGAGCTCCTGCAGTGCTTGTCCAACACCACAAAGCAGCCTTCCCCCAATCTGGTGCCCTCCAGATGTGCAGCTTCCAGCATTCTCAGCCAGCAGGGCCATTATATGTCCTCCTCCTCCAATACGGGTTTTCCACAGGTTCATTGCTTCCTGAAATGTCTTTAACCCTCATGCTTCGATCAGTGGAGGCTAATGGCTCCTATGTCAGTGGGGCGGTAAATCCACTCTGCATTTCAGTCAGAACTCTAAGGGAGCTATCCAAGGTGTGGAACCCTTTTTGGGATAGGGCTCAGCATTTTGGATAGCTCCTTTAGAATTCTGACTGAAACCCAGAGCGGATTTACTGCCCCGCTGACGTAGGAGCCACCAGTCTCCGCTGGCTTCCATTAGCTCGTTCACTGAGGAAGTCAATTCAGGTTGGGGCGCAATTCTAATAGGTGAGCAAGGAGATGTGCAGGAGCTGGCTGCTCCCAGTGACCTCTCTGCCAAGCTATACATTATCTTAAAGACCATCCTGCATTGGCTGTAGCAGTCTCAGTGATAGGGCTGACCACAAAGCCAAGTAGTAACACAGGCCGATGTTCCAGCAGACAGGTTTCAGTTCAAGGGAGTTCAGGCAAAGGCAGAAGTGATTGAGTTAGCAGGCACAGGGTCAAAGCGCAGGCAATCAACCCAGTACATGGCATCGGGCAAAGCAGGAATGGTCAACCAGGCAGCGGTCAAACACAGTTAGGCAGTCAGATGCATACATAATCCAGCAGAAGAGTCAAACAGGAGTCCAAGGTCTGTAGCACAGAGGTTCAATCACAAGACAAGGTCAGGAGGACCTGATGAGATGTTGTTTCCAGCAGCTACCAAACTCTGACCGAAGGCTTTTAACCACAAGGGCTGCTGAGCCCCACCCAAACTCAGCTGCTGTCCATTAGAGCTCTCTGGCCAGAGCCCTATTCCAGAGCGGTTGCTTTCGCCTGAGGAGACCTTCTTTGTACACAAGTACTCCTACTTACAGGAGGCCTTGAGGCAACAACGCCCCTGGGGGCCAGGGGCTTCCTCTGCATCTGCTCCAGAGTCAGAGTCTCCTCCCCCTGACAGGGAAGGACCTACAACTGTCTCCCCCAAGGGTCCAAGCTCTTCCTGGTCTGATGCCAGCGACTGCTCTAGTATGCCCTTGGTTTCTGGAGGCTCTAGTTCTTCCTCTGAAGAAGATTCCTCTAAGTGAAGGCATGGCAAAGACGTACATGGCCAGCCCAAGGTATTCTGGGGCCTGAGGCCAAGGACAAGATGGCCCCCTCCCATTCCATGTACAAAAGCCCACTGGAGAGGTAGTTGAATCTTTCTTCAACACTGGCAATGGGACAGCATCCTCCACTGCACCTAAAGAGAAGCGGGGTAGCTTAGGGAGCAGAGGACAGGCATACAGATATCTCCTCCAACACCTTGCTGCTGCCTCCTGAGGGGGTCGTCTCACCCTGCCTAATGGTAGGGCCAGCCCCGAAGACACAGCTTGTAGCTCAGTCACTGTTTCCCCCCCACCCTTAAAGAATTGCAGGCATAAGAAGGGAGTGTTCTGTTGTTGTGTGGAGGAGGATGGGTTGATCTCTTCCCTTCCCAGCTGCCATTAATCAGAGCCTTTACCTCCTGCGGAAGCTGAAGCTGCAACTTCAGCACTGATTTGGGATGTTTTTTTGCTTGGCAGACAGTTGTCCTTGAGCCGCTGTCCTTCCTGCAAGGAAACCTTTGCGGTCTCTGATCCCACACCTGGCTTGGAGAACAGCTGCCCTCGAGAATCTTTTTCTCTGAATCTTGGGATGTGCTTGTTAACGCCTGGTAAGAGAAGCAATCTTTTTCTTAAAGAAGGTTTAGAATGGGGTTGACCCCCTGGCAGTGATGTGGGGTGGAAAAAGTTTCTACAGACATTTTTCCAGTGCTTCATTTCTTCCGTGGAAGATTTTTTCCGTTTCGTAGGTCCATGAGTAACAACAACTGTATGTAGACTGCAAATACAATATTAGGCAGGCGTGGCAGCTTCAGAGTTTTAATTAATGCTTTTCAGATGTTTGTCCCTAGCAAATATGTGTGAGAGAGAATGCATATGTGTTGCTGATTTGTAAGTGTGTGGGGGTGGGGGGAATAAAAATGGAAATTAAAAAACAACAACTTTCCTATGAGGAAAGGTTACAGCATCTCAGACTATATAGCTTAGAGAAAAGGCAAGTGAGGGGAGACATGACAGAGTTGTACAAAATTATGTATGGTGTGGAGAAAGTGGATAGGGAGACATTTTTCTTCCTGTTTAATAATACTAGAACCCGGGGTTCTAGAAGCTGATTGGTGGGAGATTAAGGACAGATCAAAGGAAGCACTTCTTCACACAACACATAGTTAAACTATGGAATTCACTTCTGCAAGATGCAGTGATGACCACCAATTTGGATGGCTTTAAAAGGGGATTGGACAAATTCATGGAGGAGAAGGCTATTAATGGTTCCTCGTCCTGGTGGCTAGGTGGCTATATGATACCTCCAGTATCAGAGGCAGTATGCCTATATACACCAGTTGCTGGGGAACATGGGTGGGAGGGTGCTGTTGCAGTCATGTCCTGCTTGTGGGTTTCCAATGGGCAGCTGGTTGGCCACTGTGTGAACAGAAAGGTGGGCTAGATGGACCCTAGGTCTGATCCAGCATGGCTCTTCTTATGTCCTTATGACAAACAGTTCATAAGGAATTATTGGTGTTATTAGAGCCAGTGTGGTGTAGTGGCTAGAGTGTTGGATTGGAGTCGGGATATCCAGGTTCTAGTCCCCACTTGGCCATGGAAGCTCACTGGGTGGCTTTGGGCCAGTCACAGGCTCTCAGCCCAACCCACCTCACAGGGTTGGTGTTGTGAGGATAAAATGGAGGAGGTGGAGGATTATGTTCACTGCTTTGGGTTCCTTAAGGAGTGAGATATAAATGTAATAAATAAATAAATAGTGTGTACTGAACTGGTTTTTAATAACTGTACAAGCAGCGCTGGGAAGCCCAGCCCGTGGCAAGGAAAAGCCATGTGGGTGGTAAGGGAAAGGGTTAAGCATGCGCACACTTCTGTGCTCTGAATTCGTCCTTGAAACAGCTTTTCCCTTTTTAATAGAGCATTGGGCCTCTCTGCCACGTGCTTGCGTGGAACATGTCACTTGCGTGGATGCCAAGGGGGACATGTTCAATACCTCTAACTTTTTGTTCTCCTCCCACTAGATTGTTCCATGTGGCCTCGGAACGCACCGACACTGGCCAGCCTCCAGCGAGCGCTAGTAACATCCATGGAAGAAAGTTGTTTATGTGGCATCTCTCTGTGCTATCTACAAGGTCTGTATGCAATGTACTGGACTTTTCCTAAATAATTTTGGTGTAGTGGTAAATGTTGAAGTGCAGCTGTTCATCATGGCTGTCCCCATTGCCACGTCCCCAAGAAGAGTCCAAAAGTTCATGACATGTGTTGACCCATATCAACAAACCAGTTCTAGCATCTCCAGGTTGTTTGTAAAGTTCATGGGTGCTCAATGCCCATTCAAGACCAAGCCACCCCAAAATGCTTTGCATTACAACAGGGAACTATTGTGGCTAGGAAAATTCATTTCCCCGCAGCTACTGTGTGAATTGCAGCTAAGCTCAGAGGAAGCAAGGAATTCTAAGGGGGGGTGGCGGATGACATCTGCGTCCCTAATAAAAACGTCCTAGCACCGCGTCCCTGGGAGCCCTGGTTTCATTGCACCGCTGATAAAGAGGAACAGAACTGGAAGGTTTGACAGATGGCCAGTAGTGTGGATGGGTCCAGGGAGCTATGCTCATGCCTGCAGCAAGTATTAATTGTTGGCATGTTACAGTTGCCACTTCCCATCCATTCCCTTATACCTGAACTTTAAAGCAGGAGCAGGTAACCTGTGATCCTGCAGGGATTGTGATGCAGTGCCCCAGATTTTTCCACTCCTGCGTTAAAGAAGTAGTCCTGTGCGCACTTACTTGGGAGTAGGGATGTCAGAGAATTCCGCCACGGATCTCGGTGAGGCTGAATGCCAGTGCATTCGGCCCCCTGAAATCCGTGGTGGAACGAAGCCCCCCCCCCCCTGGAAATGGGCCCGGAATGGAGCACCTACCTGCTGCCATCCGCGCTGATTTGCGAATGGTGGCAGCTATGGCGGCCGCCAATCACTTCTTCCATGTAGCCAAGATAGGCTACGTAAGTATTTACGTAGCCTATCACAGCTTAACTAAGGGAACGCAAATGGTGGCAGCTATGGCGGCCGCCATTTGCGTTCCCTTTTTGTTTGCCGTTTTAGCCTACGTAAATATTTATGCTACTACGCCATTTGCGTTCCCTTTTTTTTGTTGCCCTAATAGCCTACGTAAATATTTACATAGGCTAAAATGGCAAAAAAAAGGGAATGCAAATAGTGGCCGCCATAGCCGCCGCCATTTGCGTCCGCTGTTGGTTTTTTTTTTGCCGTGATAGGCTATGTAAATATTTTTGTAGCCTATCACAGCAAAATACAGGGACGCAAATGGCGGTGGCTATGGCTGCCGCCATTTGTGTCCCTGCAGGCTGCCCAGCGGCTGGATGTCCGGCTGCGGGTGGCCCTGGCCGGCGGCTCCACAGAATCTCTGCGGAGCAGAGCCAGTCGGAGAGAATTTCGGGGGGAGGGATGGAGCGCCTCCCCCCCACTGCGAATGTCACCCTTCAAAAAGGTAAGTGACTTTCGTACATCCCTACTTAGGATTAAGTGCCAGTGATCCCCCTCAGACTGACTTGTGAGTAAACATGCACAGGGAACCGATTGTACATATCTTTTGTCCCAGGACAGCTAATTTCAGTTCTCCTTTCTTGCTCAGCAAGCTCAGCTTCTTAAAACATCTGTGTAGTGAGGATCCAGATATCAGATAATTTTAGGGGGTGGGCGGAGAGGGAGAGGCAAAGGAAAGCCTGCCATAATGAGCGCTGCACTTCAAGTAAAAACCTGATGGGATCTGAGCTAGCAGTGACTGACCAAGAAAGAGATCTTGGGGTTGTGGTGGACAGCACGATGAAAATGTCAACCCAGTGTGTGGCTGCTGTAAAAAAGGCAAACTCCACGTTAGGCGTAATTAGGAAAGGAACTGAGAATAAAACTGCCAATATCATACTGCCGTTATACAAATCTATGCTGTGACCACACTTGGAATACTGTGTACAGTTCTGGTCACTGCACCTAAAAAAACAAAACAAAGATATTCTAGAGCTGGAAAAAGTGCAGAAAAGGGCAACTAAAATGATCAAAAGGCTGGAGCAATTCCCCTATGAGGAAAGCAGCATTACAGCAGCTGGGATTGTTTAGCTTGGAAAAAGGGTGAGTAAGGGGAGAAATGATAGGGCTGTACAAAATTATGCCTGGTGTAGAGAATAGGGATTTGGCCACATAATGAGAAGACAGGACACCCTGGAGAAGATGCTGATGCTAGGGAAAGTGGAAGGCAAAAGGAAGAGGGGCCGACCAAGGGCAAGATGGATGGATGATATTCTGGAGGTGACGGACTCGACCTTGGGGGAGCTGGGGGTGGCGACGGCCGACAGGAAGCTCTGGCGTGGGCTGGTCCATGAAGTCACGAAGAGTCGGAAGCGACTGACTGAATAAACAGCAACAAAGAAAATAGGGATAGGGAAACATTTTTTTCCCTCTTTCAAAATACTGTACCAGTGAAAAGAGAAGGATCTGAAATGAACCAGACATCTCCCACCTCCTTTTTTTTTTTGTCTTTCCACAGGGCTTAATTTTACCTGCCTTAATTCCACCCTGAAACTCTCTGGCCAGGTGTGGCCCAGGTCCCCTGAGCAGCAGCAGCTGCTTGTCCAGTGGCAGTTGAACTTCTCCGTGAGTCCCCACCTATTTCCTGTGGATGGGAGACCCCTGAAAGCAAATGCATCATGTTTATCTCCAGACGTAACAACATTGAGTTCTGAAGGTGAGCTGATGAGAAAATGACCAGAATGGCTGACGATGGGTGTGCGCGCGCGCGCATGCATGCAGAAAGTGGCAACGGGGAAGACCAGATTCTTGCAGGCAGAATGTGATCATTGCTGCCTCTCACGAAGCTCCAGAGGCAATAGCCAGAGGCAGCTGTTCTTCCTTCTTCTTTTTTATAGTAACCATTACTATGCGTTCAGCAAATCTGTGGGGTTTTTCCAGCAAGCACGCTGCCTGGTACTTGAAATGAACTTTGTGGCATATGAGACTTTCGGTTTCTTTTTTCCAAAGGAACAAGTTTCTGGATCTCATTAGTGTCATGGAAAGCTTGAAACCATGGGCAATGTCTGGAAGCTCATGAAGTAATCGTGAGGTTGTGGGTTTTCTGCAATTCAGCGATTGAACTACACAAGTACGGAAATGGTGCTTGGCAGAATAGTAGGGATTTGAGGAATTGCGTACCTTGACTTCCTTATTTTAAACAATCCCTAAATGCCTCCTTATATTTTTATTCAGGCAAAGCTTTTGGAGAGAAATACTTAGCGGTCAGATCAGTGATACAATGGGTATTTGATATCATGTGATCCTAAAGTTAATGTGATCTAAAAGAAAATGTTAATACTAGATTTGGTAATGCCCTTTTTCACAGCTGGAAAAAGGCAGCCGTATAAGAAAATGTGATCTCCGGTGTTTTTGACACAATGAACAAAACACATTTTATGAGGAAGCATTCCAGATTGCTGAGAAATTGATAGTGTTTCCAATGCACTGCAACAATAAATTTGGAAGATAATAATCTACTAGTGAATGGGCCCAGCTTTGCATGGCTTGGAATAGCCCTTAGTTTGTTACAGCGAAGTCTTCAAGCAATCTTACGCAGCTGTCTAATTGGACACATTGTACGTGCCCCATCTGAGTGAAGCCATGCCCGCTGGCACTCCTAGGCATGACCCATGCCATAGTGCACCTCCTCAGGGAGGGGTCTGCCCACTCTGTTCCCCTGAGGGGTGCCTGCCCCACAGCAGAGAGGCTGGGGCTAGCATATAGCTCTGTTCATTGGCCTACTATTCTCCCCTGGCTTCAAACTGTATGGACTGCAAAGCTATAGGGTTGTGGAAGTCTGCCTCTAATGGCTGAAGGTGTTGCTGCAGGCTTCAACCACATGAACACATTTAAATTACTTAGAATTAATTAATGCATGTTGAAAACTAAATGACCCCGAGATGCACACCCCTAGGGTCTCCTTAGTATGCATGCCAAGTTTCAGTTGTCTTGGTTTCATGGTCTTGCTGCAATGGTGCTGACGGACGGACAGACAGACACACATCCTTTTTATTATTATAGATACGTATATTTTTCCTGTTTTCACTGTGTTATTTCCCTTTGAATTTAAGGGAGCAATTCCAGGCTTTTGGAAAGGGAACATGAAGGGCTGTTGGATGTTGTGGAACTGCCTCTCTGCCATCTAGAGGGAGGTCCACAGGTGAAGGAGGAGATCCGCCATGCATTCTCTCTCTCATACCTGCTCTCATACGATTGCTCTGCCCATTTTTTAAAAGAAGTCACCACTGCATAGCTACCAAAATACATTCCCCATCCTTTCCAGTGACTCAGACTGGAAGGAGTGATCCTGCCTCTCTAAAAGATTTCTCCAAAGGTATAGAGAGCTTACCAAGGCAGATGAGTTATTCCCTTTCTCTCCCCTCCTTTTGATTTTTTTGTTAGCTTCATTTCAAGCTTTGCAGATTGCTCTCACTATCTTCGGGTCCATCCTGCTTGTACTGTTGTTAGCTGGTGCAGCTTTTTACTGGATCAAAAGGTAAGAAATGGCAGCGGTTCTGCTTCTAGGTTTGTATCATGGCCAAATTAGGGAATGTATGAGCAATTTGTTTCGGTTCGTTTTTTATTAGGATTTACGCAGTTTGCAACTTCTGGACTGCACACGGACTCGAACACACTCTGTGGTCAAAGTCTGTACATTTCCGAACTTGCAGTATGATTCAGAATTTTTTTAAAAAGGGGTTGACAGCATGTGTACATTTAATAAAAGTGCATGAAAAATGTGTACTTTTGAAAAATGAACGGAAACATGTTTTAAGCAATGGGAGAAGAATGTGTACATTTCAAAGATGGAGGGCTGGCCACTGCCACCAGCAGGTGCTCCGGAGAGCCCTGCCAGCTGCTCTTCTGCTGTGGCATGTGTGGTAGTGGAAGAGCAGGGTCGGCAGGGCTCTCCAGAGCAGCCACTCACCCACTGTTTCGCTCTGAGTGCAAGCCAAAGGGCAGTCAGGCGGGCTCTCTGGAAAGCAGTGTTAGAACCATGCCAGCCACTTCCTCTGGCCACACGGCTCTCCAGAGAACCGATGTGGTGGCAGTGGTTAAGGTAACAGGAAGATGGGTGTATGGGCGTGTGACAGGGGAAGGGGGTGGGGGGTACAACATGTTAAGGGGAAGGGGGTGGGGGGTGCAACATGGTAAAGGAGGGATGGGCCTGTCGGCCATTTTGAACCCCCCCCCCGGATCCGTCCCCACAAGCCGGACATCCACAGGCCACATGACCCCTGTGAGTGCCGAAAATGGGGGAGGGGAAAATTTGTTTTCAAAATGGCATCTCGAGCTGCTACAGAGCGCCAAAAGCCCCCCCCCCCCATGCAGGAACAATAAGAGATTTTCTGAGGCAGGGGTGGGAAGCCTGTTTCCCCCCTGATGTTCTTGGACTCCAACTCCCATCATCCTCAGCCAGCATGACCAGTGGTCTGGCATGATGGGAGTTTGTAGTACAACAATATCTGGAGAGACCCAGGTCCTTTACCGCTGCTCCCAAGTGTCTACTAAATCGTGATTTCTTGAGCTTGGAATGTTTAGCTTAAAATCTTTGTCAGGGTGTTGCAGAACAAAACACACTGTGTTCTCCATGCACCAAAGTGATACCACAGGATTACAGGGTGTTCTGTTTTACAGTGTCCCAGTGAAAATGTTAAGCAACAGTGTTGTTTGCGCAAAAGGTAGCTTATAAGTCAATCATAAAATCATAACATACTGCACTCTAGAGATCTTCTTCTTGTTCCTAGCTGTTTACAGGGTTGAGTGCATTCTACAGAACCTGTACTAAATTTTGCAGTTGGGCTTCATGGCACATTCTCCCTTTCACTGAACTCTAGCTTTCCTAATTTTGAAGCAAATTTCCAATACGTAGTATCTGCTTAAAACCAAACTCCAAGGGTGTTTCAACAGCTTTCTATCATCCTTCCCCAGAGCAAAAGTTTGTGCTTCCTCAGCCCTTTTGCCTGGCTGATTTTTACCCATCTTATTTATTTATCTATTTTTGCTTGCCGGCCTGCCTGCCTGCAATACGGGTTTTTCACACTTCCTCAGCCTGTTTCCTTAACTGATTTTACTAATCTTACTTATTTACCTTGGCATGTCAGCTCCTCTTCTCTTCACCCTGTATCAGGAAACAAAATGGTATAAACTTACCCAAATGTAACTCCGAGAAAATCTGCTCATTCTCGTCTTGGGCATGGAGATTACTAGGGTGATGGAAGTGTAATGAAGTTGAGCCCCATGACTTTGCTTTTAAGGTCACCCAGAAGAAAGGACCAAGGAAGCAGGAATTGGAGCTGCATAGCTTCCTGCTTTGAAACTGGATCTCCCATCATGGAATTCCCAAATGGATGATATGTCCATATTCCTTAGGGCAGAATTCCCCAACCTGGTGCCCTCCAAATGTGTTGGACTACAACTCCCAGCATGCTTTTCTCTTCCTGCTGCTGTTCAGTTCTCTTATTTTTACCTCAGGCCCTCCTTTACAGGGTTTCAATAAACGCTGGGCAGCCACTGTTGTAATTACCTATAATGCCCCACAGCAATGTTGCTGCAGGGGATTGTGGGTAATTACAATGGTGGCCATCTGGCAGTGCTGGCTTCAGTTTTTAAGGGCCTCTGGGGAAGGCAGTCTCAGTGAGCCCCCTCCCGCAGTGAGTCTATATTCTCACCATCTGCTATTGTTCCTCCTCCTCTTTCTCATCATTGCTATCATTTGCTTGCTTGCCAGGCAGAGAGCCTGTGAGGGAGTAGGCCTTGGCATCTCCTCCTCCTCCTCCTCCTCCTCCTCCTCCTCACCACCACTGGGTTGTCTGGGCCAGAGCAAGAGGCAAGTGAACAAGCAGGTTGCAATGGTGAAGAGGAGGAGCAAGCCCCTGGGGCTTTTGTCAGTGGGCCCCTGCTGGTACATGGACCCACAGCAGTTGCCCGATCATGCTTACCCTTGGCACCAGCCCTGATAGGTGACAATACAGGAAGAGCCCAGATGGTTCAGAGGGAAGGTCCATATAGTCCTGCATATAGTCTAAAATGTCTGGCCAGATGCCTCTTGGAAGCTTTACAAGGAAAGTGTGCTTAGTGTACATTTAGGGTGGCTGTGTGTCCTACTTTACAGAGGACAGTCCATGGGACTCTTGTCAGGGGGCTCCTGCTGGGGTGTGGGCCCTTGGCAGGTGCCCAACCATGCTGAACACTGACACCAGCCCTGTCACTCATCAGAGGAACATCGTTTGCGTTGTCATTGTCCTCCTTTTCCAGCAGTAAGCCTGCCCATCTGGACCTGCCTGTAGTCAGAAATAAATAGGAGGAAGAGGAAAGCTACTTGCCTGGGGTTTTCCAGGCCCCCCTTAAACATGGAGCTAGCCCTGCCCTAGCTCCCTCCCCCTACACTGAACAAGTTCCAAGTTCTACAACTAACCACCCCCAACCCCCAGAGTCTGAAGTCTGACAACTATTCATACTCTTTTTAAGCAAAAAGCAGGGAAGTGTGTGCCTAATTCTTCTAAATGCGTATTCTCGTTGCAAAATGTTCTGATTTGCAATAATGAAAAGCGTTGTACACAAAGAGAGACTCCTGCAACACATTTAGCAGTTGTTTTCCTCTCCCCTCCCCTCCCAATTAAACCAATAAAAGTCATGCCATTGTCTTTAACTTATTTTCTTCTGCGTTTTCCAGACGGCCTCAGAATTATACCAACATTGAGCTGAACGACCGCTGTGAGATTATGGCAGACATCTGAGGCTGCCAGGAACTGCCGGACTGGGAAGAGGGCTGTTTCTGGAACTGAGAAGGAACAGCAAAACCATCACAGAAAGCTGCCTGGAATTTGCACCGATGAATCCAGAATGTAACATCGCACATTTTAAAAGCCCGAGGTTTATTTATGATGTTCAGGACTGGCTCTACCATGAGGGAGAGTGAGGTGGTCTTCTCAGGCAGCAGATGCTGGGTGGTGTGGAGGATGTCAGCATCAGCCCTTCAGCCATTCCCCTCTGTTGAAACTGTGTGTTCTAGGTGGCCTGCTGTCTCCCACTGACCCAGCCTAGCCTGCTGTCCTGACATGCAGTGGAAGATGCTGTCCTATCACCAGTGTCAAAGCAAGATGCCCGTCCCCTTGGCTTCTGTAGGTGAAATGGGGTGCCATCTTGTCCTTAACCTCAAGCAGCCCCTGCTTTGCATGCAGGAGGCCCCAGGTTCAATCCCTGGCGTCTCCATTTAGAATATGGGTGCAGAATCACTGGCCTGGGAGCCAAATCCAGCTCTCCTGGGATCCCAATCCGGCCACGCCCCCTTCCCCTGTCCCCCAACTGCCGATTGGTGGTTTCCCAGCTTTTCTGCAGTTTTCTCCCCATTCCAAAAGGTCAAAATGCCTCTCCTAAGGCTCAGTTACTGGCCGAAAGAGCTTTGAGCTAACATAAGCTGGTATTTTTTGCCATTTTGGCCACACTGTTTTTGGCTTTGGTCACGCTCCAGTTTGTCTCCAGCCCCTGAAAGCATCTCCAAAATGGAATTCAGCCCTCGAGCTGAAAGAGATTCTGCATCCCTGATTTAGAAGGATGAGGTAATACATGACGGAAATACTCCTTCTGCTTGAGACCCGGGAATCTGTTGCCAGTCAAAATGGACAATCCTGGGCAAGATGAACGAACAGACCCAGTACAAGGCAGTTCACTCACACACACGCGCGCACACGGGCCAATGCCTGAGCAAAAAATCCCAACAAAAGGGCTTACCTGTTCCAGTGCCTCATTCTTCCCCAGAACTAAACCAAAGATGCGTTTGGATGCTTGTGATGGGTGGCGATATCTCCATCTCCTCCTTTACCTCTTCCTTTGAAATGAGAGTCTTTCTTTCTCTCAACACTTCTGCCTGATTTAAGCTACTGTCTTGCAACCAGTTTTCTGATTGTTTTTCTAAATTCTGTCTGTCTCAGGGATGTTAAACCTTAGGCCTATGGGCCACATTTGGCCTGCCTGGGATCTTAATCCAGCCCCCCTTTCCCCAACCACTGATTGCTTGGTGGTTTCCTGGCTTTTGCAGTTTATTCCCCTTCTAAAAGGTTGAAAGGCCTCTCCTTGGGTATCTTTGGCCCCACTCTTTTTCCCTTTGGCCCTGTCCACCACTGGAATGTGCCCCCCCCCCCGAGAGCTTCTTCAAAATTGAATTGTTCCCCCACACACACACACCTGGTAAAAACATTTTGGCGATTTGCATTCAAGCTAAATTTGGCCTTTTTACGGCTCCATAGCTGTTTGCTGCTGAATTTTGGCGATAAACCGGCAATTTTTCCCTCTGCAGTGTGGCAGCAGGAGTATGTCCCATGGAGTGGGGCTGTGTGGACAATTGCCCCTGGACCCCCAAAGTTTTCCACCCCTGAAATGTGAGGTGCTTCCAGACGGAGGGCTCCTAATGCTACTGATCAAGACATTGCGCAGCTATTCTGCTATTTTCCCCCTTAGTGTGTGTGTGTGTGTGTGTGTGTGTGTTTAAAGAAAAAAGCCAGAAGAAGCTGTGGGAAAATATGGGAGGGTTACAAGCGGAAGATTACGTCGTCCAGAACCCCCGTAAAATCCTGCGAAGGAGGCAGGGTGATTGCACGATAAAAGGCTTTGCCTGGAAGCTTCCAGAGACTCAGTTTGACTTTCTGTAACTGTTCTGCCACTTGGCTTTGCAAGGGAATACAAGCCATATACATGCCCTGTTCTTGAATGCCCCCCTCCATCTCTCCCAATAAGCTGGACTCTGCAAAGAGGGATAAAACAGCTGAAAAGGGAAGCGGTGGTGGCCACCAAATGCATTCTCAATAAAGTGTTTGACCTTATGGGCAGCCGCGGCATGTGTGTAAAAGCAGGGAGGCCCAGCTTTACTGGAAGAATTGGGGGTTTGTGGGGATTAAGTGGAGGCTCTGTGGCCGAGGAAGAATGGCGTGATACCGATACTGCTGTGGTCACTATCACTAATTGGAACCCAGTTGGAGATGAACAGGCATGTAGTAAGTGGAGACTTAAGAAGACTAGTAGTGGGGTTTGGCTTAAAATGGGGGTTCAGAAACTCACTGCTAAGTCTGGCATTGCCCCTAAAGCAGGGGTGTGGAACCTCAGTCCTGCAAGCTGAATTAAATCCTCTGGGGGTCCCATATATGGCTGTGTCCCATTTCCCTGGCCCCAGCTGATTTCCCCTGACCACCGATCATTTGGCGGTTTCCCGGATTTTGTGCAGTCTCCCCCCATTCTAATGGGCTGAAATGCCTGTCCTAAGGCTTAGTTGCTAGCAGTCAGAGATTTAAGCTAAGCTATGCTGGTATCTTGGCCCTACCCTTTTGCCTTTGGCCATGCTCACGACTGGAATGCAGCCCACACAAGCTTCTCTGAAATGGACTGAAAGAGGATCTGGCCCTTGGACTGAAAGAGGATCTAGGAAAAGAGGAATTCCCTTCCCTCACTGGGTCAGAAAAATATGTGCTAAACTGCAAGAGCTTAGCGAGAGGTAAGCTTGTATAATTCCACACACATCTATGCTCTGCTTCCAAACGATTTCCCCACCCCCTTGTTACCTGCTGACTCTCAGAGGATTTCTGTGTATCAAGCAAAGAAACTAGCTACTCGCTCAAGAGAATTATCCTATTCAGGGTTGAACATCTTCCGAACCAAATATGTGTAACTCTTGCAAAGAACTCTCCACTCCCCGCCCCCCAAACTGTCAGCTTTTTAGTAAAGATGTTCAGGGGTGGGGATGCAGGAAAAGGTAAGGAAGAACAAGCGTAGGAACAGGGAGACTAGGAATGGTGGTAACTTTGCTTCACTCCCATAGCAGTAAAACCACTTCTCTGTTCTCAAGTTTTAAATCAAAACAATAAGGACTTGAGACTTAACTCAAAGATGCAGTTCTGGGGGTTGCTACACACATGACATCCTCCACCTCCTAATATAATGTTTCTGTTAAGAGTAGATGTGTTTTCATATGTGCATGTCATATGTAGCTATCTGTCTTATTCCTGTACCATCCAAAGGTGTAATGGCCATTTGTTTCTACGCACGTATAACCCACCTCTTTATTTGGCAGGATGATGCAGATTGACTAAATTACAATGGGCTAGCTTGGTCATTGGTTATGGCAGGGGTGAGGAACCTGTGGCCCATCAGCTCTTGTTGGACTGCAATTCCTATCATTCCTGACCACTACCATGCTGGCTGGGGCTGATAAGAATTGGAATCCAACAACATTCAGAGGGCCACAAGTCACCCACCTGTGGGTTTTGTGCTTGGACATGTTATACACCCCATTAAAGAATCATGTCTAGAACAGGGTTGTAAAAAGTGCAGCCTGGCAGACCCACCTGCGTCTGCTGCCACTGAAGAAAATTGCAGCCTGGGCTTTCCTTGTTGGCACTTGCAAGAGAGTCCCTTCTCTTATCTGCCAGTTCCAGGGAAGATGTGTCTGCGCCTGATATGGCCCTCAGGGCCAAAAAGGTTCTGCACCTTTGATCTCGAGGATGCCTCAAGGGCTGTTCTCATGTCTGACTTGCTCCTCTTTCAAAATGGATAATAATGCTACCCTGACCTGCTGCTATAAGGATTACTGACAATCAGTAAGTGTATTCACCGTGTGAAAGAACCTCGAAACTCCGTATGCCGTAGCTTGTAGAGTTCTACTCTTGGGCACAGACCGCTGCAAGGCTACAATTGTGTTTTCAGGCATGTGGCTGTGGAGAAATGACAGCATCCTTTTTGACGCTGCCATTTTGATCAGCTACTGCCCTCTGCTGGCCCCCTCCCACTGCAGTACCTGCTGGGACTGAAAAATCTATCAGTGGGCGCTTCCTGCATGATTTGCCACCGTGCAAGCTGCAAACTTGCAATAGAGAGAGCGCAGGACAGGAAGGCCTGGCGTGCTATGGTCCATGGGGTCACGAAGAGTCGGACACGACTGAACGACTGAACAACAACAACAAGCTGCAAACAGGAAGTGTGGTCTCTATTTCATGCTGTGGGTTGTCACCATGGAAGCTTGGGAAAAACGGAGTGTACAGGGCTGGCCCAACTGTTTATGGAGATGATCGTTCATGTCAATCTCCCCCCGCCCCCACATCTTAAAAAGGTAAAGGTGTCCCCAGCCAGTCGTGTCCGACTCTAGGGGGTGGTGCTCATCTCCGTTTCTAAGCCGAAGAGCCAGCGCTGTCCGAAGACGTTTCTGTGGTCATGTGGCCGGCATGACTGAATACCGAGGTGCACGGAATGCTGTTACCTTTCCCGCCGAAGCGGCACCTATTTATCTACTTGCAATTTCTTGCTTTCAAACTGCTAGGTTGGCAGGAGCTGGGATTAAGACGGGAGCTCACTCCGTCACGTGGCACTCGAACTGCTGTCCTGCCAACCTTCCGCTCTGCAGTTCAGCATCTTAACCACTACGCCACCGCAGCCCCTACCCCCACATCTTAGGTTTGATTTAATAAAGTAAGGGGCACAGACCTGCTGCCTAGAAGAACGATACTAGTTAACATTTTAAAGCCATCTATCAATGTTCAAAGAACTTCACCCCCGTTATTGCACTGTCATCCTTACAACAATACTGTAGGGTGGGCCTGTATTATTATTATATATTTTAGCCCATTTCTTCCTAGCGCAAATAATGTCTCTTCTTTTAGTGTTCCAACTAGCTTGTGAGGTAGGTTAGGCTAAGATACAGTCACTAGCCCAACACCAGCCAGTGACTTTCATGGCTGAATGGAATTTGAACCCAGATCTTTCCACTCCAAGTCCAAGATTCTATGCACTAGCTACCTAACACTGCTCCCCATGCTGGAGGGGGAGGCAGAAAGACTCACCTACAGCCATGGAGTGGGTTCATAACATTGTAAGTTCACTGTGAAATCCCCAATTTGGCAGTCTCTTCAGCACTGCGCTAGGTACACTGCCTCTCAACAATTACAACGCCTACTGGCCATACGGTCTGGGGCTTATGGGAGTTGGAGTCCAACAACTTCTGGAGGGCCATAAATTTCCCTACCCCTGACTTAGACTTTTTTCTATCTTTCCCCAACAGAGCAGCAATGTATGTAGCAGTTTCCCAACAATCTCAGTTCTAGATAAAAGATAGAAATACAATGCATGGGCATGCTCTGTGGAAACCGACCACGTATTCTGTGCATGGAATTGTTGTGGGCGTGGGGGGATGTTATCACCCAGGCCATGACAAGTGATAGAATCTCAATCTATCATGTAAGGTATCCCAGGAACTGGGACACAGCTCCAGCCCCATTTACTTTGTCATCCAGTCTGCTTTGACCAGCACTTGCAGACTGATGCTGTGGAATGCTTTGCTATATCCAACCTATATGCTACTAGGATAGCTTTTTATTTTTTATTACATTTATATCCTACCTTTTTTACTCTTACAAGGAGCCCAAGGCGGCTTACATGGTGGTCCTCCTCTCCATTTTATCCTCACAACAACCCTGTGAGGTAGGTTAGGCTAAGAGTCAGTGACTGGCCCAAAGTCACCCACTGAGCTTCATGGCAGAGTGGGATATAGAACCCTGATCTCCCGAGTCCCAGTCTAACACTCTAACCACTACACCCCACTGGCTCTCTCTGAATTAAATTTATCTGCATTAAAATGGAAGGTAATACCACTGTCCACATGTTGGAGGGGTGGGGAAGGAGGGAGTAAATCAATACTCTGATGAGCACAGAGCAGGGGATGTAGCCGACGTAGCTTACTTTATCCAAGGCACATTTCTGCCAATCTTACGGCACATGAGCAATTCCCTTGACCTATAGTTTTGGGATCACCAGACAAGTTTCCCAAGCATTATCTCCGCTGTTCACCTGTTGCCCTACATCGACAGCAACGGTAAAGGCTTTCCTTGGGACAATCGTAATATTTATAAAATGTCCTTCAAGTCTTAGCGTTGTACCAAAAATTAAGACCTGCACGTTATTTCCCACCACCCTGATTGAGTGGAGATGGCAAGGCCAGGAGTTGCCTGTTAACATTCTAGAATGTCAGGGGCTCAGAGAGGCTCCTGCAGGACACAAGAACCCTGCTGAATCAGACCAAAGGCTGTCTAGTCTGGCATTCTATTCACACAGTGGCCAACCAGCTGCCTGTGGGAAACCCACAAGTAGGACATGAGTGCAACAGCACCCTCTGGCCCATGTTCCCCAGCAACTGGTGCACATAGGCAGACCGCCTCTGATACTGGAGGTAGCATATAGCCATCAGAGCTAGTAGCCCCTGATAGCCTTCTCCATGAATTTGTCTAATCCCCTTTTAAAGCCCATCACGACATCTTGTGGTTGCAATATGTGCTGAGTGAAGGAGGATTTTCTTTTATCTGTCCTGAATCTCCCACCACTCAGCTTCACTGGATGATCCTAGTATTATGAGAGGGGAAGAAGAAGAAAAATCCTATCCATTTTCTCCGTTCATTTCAGCATCTACTTCAGGCAGGTTCTCTGGAGCAGGCAGAGGCTAGGGCATGGGTGCCAGGAAGATGAAGGCCAGGCCAAGCAGGAAATAGCTGAGGACCACTAAAACAGCCCCTTTGTTTTCTCCACCACCATCTCCCCATATTTGATCAGATCAGTTCCATCTTGAACTGGCTGAAATTTGGCAAAGATGGAGAGGGGTCGGCCAGGTTGCTGTAAGGAGCGCAGGGTGGGTTGGCAGGGACTGCACCCTGGCTGATGGTGGAACTGAGCTGCTGCAGCGTCATGAGCACCTCCTGCTGGAACCGTTGCTGCTGCTCCTGTTGGCGCTCCAGCCGACACTGGCGCTCCAAAACCACGTGCACGGCCTGTGCAAGCTTCTGGACCTCAGTGTGCACCGTGTCCAGTTTCTCCACGAGGGGCTGAGGGCTGGTGGCGGGGACTAAGGAGGCAGCCATCTGACCTCCCCAGTGAGCATTTTGATGGGCCGTAGAGTACATGGGGTTAAATGGGGTGGAGGTCTGAGTAATGGCATCCTTAGTCTAGAAAAAAAAAAGGAAGAGCAGATTATCAGACACAGTTCTTCGTGTCTCCATCTATAAACTCTAGCTCGACCTACCCCGCAACCTGGGGCCCTTTAGATGTTTTGGACTACACCTCCCACAATCCATCACCACTGGCCATGCTAGCCAGGGCTGATGGGACTTGTATCTGGAGGACACCACGTTGTGGGAGAAGGTTAATTTAAGTGTGCTGACCCGGTTTAAGGCTGCTTCCCATGTTCCTGTCTAAAAACAAAAAAGCACGCATGTGAAGATTGAAGCCAGAAAAATCTGCATATCTGACTGAAGAGTTCTTCAAAATTAGGCAAGACAGCCATGCAAGCAACACCCGCTTTCTGAATGTGTTATAGCCCAGCCTTCCCCAAACATGGTGCCCTCCTCCTGGCTGAGGATGATGGGGGTTGTAGTCCAACACATCTGGTGGGTGCTGCAGAAGTCTGCAGCAGCAGAATGCAGGTTTCCAGCCAATATGTGAAGGTATATTCTGTATTCCACTCCTACCCTCCCTCCAATACATACACATACACCCCCCCCCCCTTTAAAGCTCTCACAAAGCTCCTCCTTCCCCGGGGATGTTTTTCAGCTGAGGTGTGCAAACCCCACGCGACTCACCTGTGTAGCGCAGCCAAGAGATGGAATCATGGCAGCAGTCCCCCCCCGGGAAGAGTGGCCGGTTGGTGGTGCCCGCAGCGTGAAAGGCAGGCCAGGCGTAGAACTACACAGAGGCTGCCCATTCTGAACGTTTGCCTGATTGGTAAGGGAGAAGTCTTAGTGGCAGCATAAGAATTGTATTCCCAGAGCACAGCTTTGTCAGTCAGCACAGAACGTCCTCAATCTGAAGCAGGCTGCTGGCTTTTTGTCTTCTGTTTCACCGCTTTGCTGGAGCTTCAGGGAAGGTTCGTGGCAATGGAGCGTGCGGATGCACCTCAGTGGCAGGCCTGGCTTTGACTGTAAAGCAGGGGTGTCGAACCTTGGTCCTGTGGGCCAAATCAGGCCCTCCAGAGGTTCCCCGGACTGCCATGCACCTTTCCCCTGGCCCCTCCTCCTTCCCCCCCCCAGCATTCTTCTTTTCCCCCATCCCGTTTCCACTGACTGCCAAACTTTTCGTGGTTTCCTGGCTTTAAGGTGTTTTTTCCCCCATTCTAAAAAGGCTGAAATGCGTCTCCCGAGGCTCAGTTATTGCCAGCAAGAGTTTCAAGCTAAAATATGCTGGTAATCTTTGGCCCTGCCCCATTTTGCATCTGGACTTGCCCACCAGCGCAGCTGCTCCAAAACTGAATCCGTCCCTCAGGCTGAAAGAAGTTTCACACTGCTGCCATCAAGGGATTAGACAGACTTGACATCAGCCCCTGGCATCTTTGGTGGTGGCAGGCAACAGTGCTCCAGTTGAGCTGCCCTTTTAATTTCCCACAGTACCCTTGACACAGTGCTGCTCCAGGGCATTGTGGGAAATGAACATTTCCCAGGCATTGTGGGAAAACTTTTTGTGAACTGCCCCAGAGAGCTTTGGCGATTGGGCGGTATAGAAATGTAATACACAAACAAAAATAACAGGATCAGATGGGGAAAAGGCTTTTTGTTGTTGCTTTTGTTAAACCACTGTCAAAAACCCCTGCTGTCTATGAATAGATCATGATCTAGCTTCTGCCTGGCCCTGCTCTAGACCTCTTCCCTGCATTTCCTACCTTTTTCTGGAGATGGATGGCACGGCCTACTATCTTCCTCTTCACAATTAAGGCAGGATTCCTAGCAGGAGGCAGAAATACTTTCCCTTTGCCGTTCATATTATGTTGAGGGGCTGCAGGCACAACTGGAGCTGAGCAACTAACTGACATGGAAGCTTTTGGCATGGGGCAGTTGTCACCTAGAAGAGAAACAGAGTGAAGATGCCTCCATACCGTTCCTAACAGGGAAGCGACTTTTGCTTCCTCACTGAATAACTTTCCATCCTGCTTTTCCCCTACTAGTTAAGAACAGTCACAAAAACGAAGAACAATTCAGGAATGAAAATACTAAAAACAGCAGCAGCAGCAGCAAGAACTTAAGCAAGTTTAAGTAAAGAGCATAACATGGTCTTCACCCAGCACCTAAATGACAAAAGGGTAAGTGCCAAATAAATATCTCTGCAGAGGATGTTCTAAAGCAGGAGTGTTAAACTTCAAGAATGCAAGCCAAATCTGGAGAACCACCTGGAATCCAGTCCCTGGGGGTTCTCCAGATAGCCACACCCCCTTCCCCTGACCACTGATAGCTTGGTGGTTTTGCAGCTGTTGTGCAGTTTCTCCCCCATTTTAAAAGGTCGAAATGCTTCTCCAAAGGCTGAGTTGCTGGCACTAAGAGTTTTAAGCTAGACTATACTTGTAGTCTGGGCAGTTTTGGCCCCACCCCTTTTGCCGTCAGCCCTGCCCCATCCCAGAATGCAGCCCCCGAGAGCTTCTCCGATATGGAATTTGGCACTCGGGCTGACAGAGGTTCGACACCTCTAAAGACCCCTATTCTAAAGACATGGCACCATCACAGAAACAGCCCTATGTCCAAGTGGACGTTTTGGACTTCTACTCCCACAAGCCTTTGCCAGCATGGCCAATGGTCAGGAATGCTGGGAGCTGGAGTCCAAAACACCTGGAGATCTTTCAGCCCACCCCTGCTCTGAGTAGTGCCTCTAATTATTATTTTTTATTATTTATATAGCACAATCAGTGTGCACGGCACTTCATAGGCCTTCTGCCCCAAGGAGCTTACAATCTAAAATTCAACAGAGGAAAAGGAGGGAAATGAAAGCACACGTAAACAGGGGGAAAAACAACAAAGTCTTTTGGTCCTTTTCCCCATGCTCTTGAAAGGCATGGAGTTCTGTGCCCACTGACATCATCTGACCTGCAGAGGAGGGCTGGTGGGGGCAATTCAACTCCCCAACAATAACATGTTCCCCACCCTGGCTGTAAGGGCTTATTAGGCCAAACACAGCACTTTGAATTTCACCCAGAAGCCAGTGCCCTTAAGACAGGCTAGGATTCACCTCCTGCCCCTGAAACCTATACATTGCAGATTGCAGTCAGCCTGGGCTTGCAAAATGTCACTGTGAATTAAGATATATGGGTGTTTTCTTAAAGAAACCTCAAGCAGAAGGCACAGATAGAATCACAGATTTGGAGGGGGCCTAGTGTAACCCCACCCCTTCAATGTAGGAAATCCAGAGCTAGATAATCCCCAAAAGATGGCTGTCTAGCCTCTGCTTGCAAGAGAGAGCCCACCAGCCCTCTAAGTAACGGTTCCGCTGTTGAATGGCTGTTACCATCAAGACATTTGAACAGATTGTTGCAATAAGCCTTACCAAGACTTGGACCCAGCTGCGATCCCATAGCAAGGTCCCCATGGGCGGCGTTCTGCTTCCCAAACTGCCCCCCATCTTTGCTCAAGGAGGTCACACTGACGATTTTGATGCCACCCTCGCCATCTCGATGGTTGTTACAGCGAGGCGTCATCTCACCGCTTGGGCCGACTCCTGTTGCAGGGCTGGCACCCTCTCTTGGCTTCTGGTGTCCAGCTTCATTTTCCTGAAGCAGATTCCAGAGCTGGTCATCCTCCCAGCCAGCTTGGTCCATAAGAGTGTTCTGGCTTCCCTTCTCGAGAGGTAGCAGAGGATGGGAGGTGGGCGGTGGGGGGCTGGGCTCGACATTCTTGCGCTTTAGGAACAGGTAGATGGCTTGTGGGGTGACGCGGATGTTGTCCAGCTCCAGCACCTTTTTGATCTTCCGGAAACTCAAACCGGCCTTGCGCAGCTCCACGATCCGTTTCTTGGCCTGGTCATCTAAGCGACCCATGGCGGTCTTTGATGGAGCCCAAAACTTTGGCCTGTTCCTTTAGTCTCAACGCTGGCAGCTACATTGCAGGTAAGCAAGCTTTTAAAACACAACCAAAGCCAGGAAGAGCCAGCACCAAACAGGCTAAAGATACGCCAATGTGGATGTTTCTGGAACACCAAGCCAACTAAACAAGATGGCACCAGGAGAGTAGTCAGTGTAGCTTCCAGCGTCAAAAGGAGCTACAACTCAAGAGTCACGGCGGCGTCATCTTTTAGGAACTGACCCCATACTGCTGCTTCGGAGGTTGAACTGGTGCCAAAAGGAATGGAGATCACTGGCTACTGAGCTGGCCATTGGTTCTTATGTGGAACAAACATCCATGCATTTTAGGCATACCTATCTCCCTTAGAATAGAGGCAGGAAGGAAGCGGAAGGACCGCTGAAGATCCCACTGCTGCAGTGAAGATGGATCTCCTATGACCCATTGAAACAGGAGTTGACAGCACTGGTCCAGATGTTCACTCAGTGCACACAGAACCTGGGAAAGAAACAAGTTCTTAGGTCGCACAGAAGGGCATAGGCTCAATCCCCAGCAACCCCAGCTCGAGCTGGGAAAGGCCTCTGCTTGAAACCCTGGAATGCCACTGCCAGTCAGTGCAGACACTACTGGGCTAAGTTAGACCAATGGTTTGACTCAGGACATGGCAGCTTCCTCTGTTCTTTAAAATCTCCAAGGCATTTTCACCAGCAAAAACAACTAGAATTTACCTGTACAGAGAGAGAGAGAAACAGGTTCCAATTCCAGCTAGGTTATTTTGCAGAGCCTAGAACAACTTTAATTCTGATTCATGTCTGAAGCTGCTTTTTCTCATCCTTGCTTCATATTAAGGCAGCTTGATAGGAATAGTCTGATGAAGGCCCGCAGCAGACACTCAGGAATCTTTTCTTAGCCAAACTCTGTGTTAGAGATTCAACATGGCAGACATCATGATGGGATGGCGCCTCACAAAGTTATGTTGCAGCATGTGAACGTCTCAAGCTGCAGGCTGTTTTGGCAGCTCCGTGATATTTCACCTCTGAAACGGACAGCAGTAGTTACAAAACTGCAATCTTGTCAAGAGTTTTAAAGTTCTTTTTCAAATGTCTGGGTTTTGCCCTCCCTGTCTCAAAAAACAAAACAAAACCCAAACCACTGGAAAGTCACCCTGTTGGATTCCAGTGGACCACAGCCACAAGTTTCTGGTTACTGTTCAGACACATATTTTATCAGTCAGTCAGTCGATTTTATTGCATGTAACCATAGGTTCTTCCAATTTTGCCTCCCAAAAGAGACAGTCACAAAAAGAAAAAGGTTGAACAAGCTGCTCAAATCAGTTAATCATGTGCACAATCTACACTTTTAGGACCTTTGCTCTAATCTTTCTCGCAACCACTGGGAATAAAGCTGCTTGATTAGTTACATAAGGAAGAGCCGTATCTACAAGTAGTTTACATATCTGCTCAGCCAAAATTCTAGCTGAGATTCCTCCCAACAAAGGTGCAAGAAACCTTTTTCTGGGACTGACATATAGTTCACAGAAAAATATATACTGTATCATACCCTCTATTTGTGGAGCCCCACATATACAAAGATGGTTAAATATGGGAACATTTGCATACTTCTCATCCATATATGCAAAAGATATAGTCTGGAAGCATAATTCCATATCATGGCAATAACACTGTGGTTTCAACCCATGCATAGGGTCCTTGATGCGCTCGCCCAGGATGCACTAGGAACAAAGAAGTCAGGAAGTGCTCACCACTTCTGCCCTTACTTCACATCTACCCACCTCCGCATTCTGAACACAACCCTACCATAGCTGACCTTATCACTTGTCCCAGGATGAAAATAAAATAGAATGCCTATGTAGAAGGCCCTGGTGCTTATCATACCCACTAGCAGCCAACAGACACCAAGAGAAAATGGGGATACTGAGGAACAAGAGGGAGGTATCAGCATGCTCAGGGAGAAACCAGAGGTTTGCAGAAATACAAATCTTTTTCAAAAGCTAAGGGGACAACCCCCCCCCCAAGTCCAATGGGGGCTGAGCTTGTTTATTTGTCATAGAATGTTGAGCATAACTTGGAAAAGACAAGGGGGAGGGGATGGAATGCAGTTAGAAGTTAAGTCTTGCCCAAATGAGGAAAACGAAAAGGAACACAAACGTGCACAAAGGAAATGCAAGCAGACAATAAGGGATGCAAAAAAGGATGTCAAGGAGCATATTGCTAGTAACATAAAGACCAACAATTAAGCTTTCTTTAAATACATCAGAAAAAGGAAACTGGCTAGGGAAGCAGTTTGACTGCTGGATGAAAGCAGAGTTAAAGGAATACTAAAGGAGGATAAGGAGATTGCAGAGAAATTGAATGAGTTATTTTTGTCTGCCTTCACTGAAGAAGATAAAGGACAGAAATCCATGCCTGAAGTGATATTTTCAGGGGGGGAGTCTAAGGAAATGAGACAAATAGTGGGGACAAGAGATGAAGTTCTAGACATTAATGACATATTGAAAGATAACAAATCAACAGGTCCTGATAGTATCCATCCAAGAGTTCTTAAAGATCTCAAATGGGAAACTTCTGATCATCTAACCATCAACTTGAAACAAGTTTCCGGGCAGCATTTGGTTGGCTAGGCTGAATGGCCCCTCGGCCAAATCCCACTGGGCTCGGTTTGTGTTCATCTAGCCTTACCTATATACCCTCTCCAATTGCCCTGTGATGAGAACCCCCCAATCAACTTGAAACAGATTTGTTTAGACCAGGGGTGGGCCACATGCGGCCCCCAGTGCAGTCCCCGCCGCACCCTGTAGCGGGTATGAAGCGCTAAAAGGATCAAATTTAGCTTGCTTGCAACTTGTCCCGAGTGAAGCCAAGACAGAGGTCCAGTTTTATCTGGAGAAGGGAGCGGTGTGTGTTTGTTTGTTTATGCTGGCTTCCTCGTCAGATTTCCCCCCTTGATCACACAAACAAATTTAAGGACAAAGAAAAGTTAGAGTGACATGGCTCCAGGATAAGCAATTGTAGAAACAAGCCTGGCTTAGGGAGCTGCTTCAGCTACAACCCTATACCACTTATTGTGCCCATGTGATCCTATTGATAATTATTTACTGTAGTGGTGCCAGTGTGAAATCATGCCAGAGACTCCATGAATGGAACGGAGATGTGCCCTGCTGCAGATATCTTACCAGACACTAGGACAGTGGTTTCTACCTACACAGGCCTTCCCCAAACTGGCACCTTCCAGATGTGGTTAACAACTCCCATCTTCCCCAACAAGCACGGCTTGCTGAAATACCCACCTATTTCCAGAACATTCTTCCTAGCATGGAGACTGCTAGAAACAAACTCACACTGCCATGGCTGACGGCCCTGTCAAAGGGCTTTCAAAGGAAGTGCCTTGCTCTTACTCGTTTGCTGCAGCAAGCTCTCTAAGTCAGAGGAAGTTTTGAAATATTCAGGAAAACACATTCCTATAGAACCAGAGGAGATTTCACAGATGGGGTCACTAGACCAGGGGTGCAGAACCTCAGGTCTGGGGGCCATATCCAGCCTGCCTGGGGTACCCATCTGGACCTCTGGGGTTCCCCAGAATGCCTCACCCCTTCCCCTGGCATCATTGTCTTTTCCTCCAACCACAGATTGCTTGGTGGTTTTCCTGGATTTTTGGCAGTTTTTTCCCACTGGATTGCAGCCGCCGAAAGCTTCTACAAAATGGGATTTGGCCCTCAAGCTGAAATACGTTCTGCACACCTGCACTAGACCAAGGGTGGGGAAACTGTTGTTGTTGTTGTTGTTGTGTGCGTTCACTTGAGAGTAATTTGGGGTGGTGGTGGACAGGACTGAAGCCAAAAAGTGGGCAGAGCCACTGACTGACTCTCTCCCCCGCCCCGGAAGGGACAGATATCTCTTGCCAGAAGTCTGAACTAACCATTTGCAGAGGGCTTTCCCCCACCTGTATAGCTCCATCCATTTCAGCTTCCCCCTCCCCATTTGACCCCATCCACCTTACCAGAGGTCTGAATTGCTTTCTTGCTGAGGGTTTCCTCCTCCTTCAATTGCTCTGTCAGTTACAGTCCCCCCCCTTTATTCCTTTACTCCCTCTAGACTTGCCCCACTTGCCTGAAATTAGGCAGAGAACTGCATGTAGTCTTTGGGCCGCACGATGCCCACCCCTGCGCTAGGCAATTCTGCAGCAATGCAATTTTGCAGGCCAAAGGCCAGGCCTGCACAGGCACATGTCAAACGTACAACCCTGTAGGTTGTTTTCCTCTTGGAACGAAATGTGCTGTTGCAAGGATCTTTCGAACCAGTAGAGAGAAAAGCAGAGGGGGCCCTTCCACAGGATCAGAGTCCACCTCATTACAGTTCATGACAACCTTTACAAGATTTCCTACCGTTAACTATAAGGATAGTGATGCTTATCCCAAGACTAAAAGTAAACATATCCAAGCTCTTTGTCTTCTGTTTTATAGGAATCATACAAGTTCTCCTTTACAATGAAAATACATGCGCAGAGACAGCAGTCCAGCAATTCATTCCTGCCTGGAAGCCTCCATGTGGCCAAAGAACTAATTCCCCATTGTCCAAAGAACTTAAGGGCGCAATTCTATGCATGTTTAAGCAGAAAAGAAGTCCTACAATTCCCAGCATGCCCCAACCAGCATGGCTGGCTGGAGGTAAGCTGGGAGTTGTATGACTTTTTTCTGTCTAAACATGCATAGGATTTAACCCTAAAGGACTGCATCTATAGAAATAGATATATATATATAGTGTGTGTGTGTGTGTGTGAGAGAGAGAGAGAGAGAGAGTGTCAGAGACTAAAAACCGCAAAGGCCAAGCTCATCTTCTCTATATTAAGCACTAATGATATGTAACTCTGGGTTGGATTCTGTCCTAGATAAAAAATAAAAAAAAGATCCAGAGGTCCTAGCAAAATATTAACAGTAAACATCAAATGCATTTTGAGAGATCATTCTTCCATGTGGGGCTACACACAGTTCAAGGATACAGTGTCCTCCTATGCACGTCTACTCAGAAGTAAACCCCATTGAATTCATCGGAACATAGGAAGCTGCCTTATACTGAGTAAGGCCCTTGGGCCATCTAGCCCAGTATTGTCGACACTGACTGGCAGCAGCTCCAAATTGTCCAGCAGGAGGTTTTCTAGCCCAGCCTGAAGGTGCCAGGGATCAAACCTGGGAACTTCTGCATACAAAGCAAGTGCTCTACCACTGAGCCATGGCACCTCCATGTGATGGTGAGGGGCTTATTCCCAGGTTAAAGGGGATGGCAGCCTTATATATCTTATATGTATAATTCAAAGTCTAGCATTAGTTGGTCATCCCTTTTTGACTGCCTTCCTATTGAGGGATTCTCATGAAACACACTTTATTGGAAAGCTCTTGACGTGTGCATTCCACGAATAACAACAGTTTTCACTCTAATTCAAAGTCAGGAGTTCATGAAGCTTTTTTTTTAAAGAATTAGGCTATTTTCTATAACAATGTACTATAAAGTTTTATTTTTAATATCAAAAAAGTCTAGTATAATTAAACATAATTAATTGTAAACAAATCATGAAGGCCTGTAAACAAATCATGAAGGGATTAAGATACACCTATAGTTAAAAGAAGCCCAGGCAAAGTTTAGTTATTGCTCAGAAAGGAAGTCTCTAGCTGTTAAACAAAATAACATTTAGAAGTCTCTGTACACCTTTATAAACACAGGTTCAGGCCAAAACACAATGATATGCCAGTAACATATGGCCTGTAAACAAGTCATGTGTGCTCATTGGCAAACCTCAAGATTCAAGTCGTGGATGAGCCAGAATAAGGATGTTACAGTGGCCGCCCTGGAGTTTACACCAAGAAGATTGTATTTAAGGAAGTTTTGTAAAGGTAAAAGATCTAACACTCTGAATGTTGCAATAAATGCTGTTAGTTAAGTTAAACCTTTCGTTAGATTTAATTTTTCCTCTGCAAACTGTGTTTGCTGGCAACTAACTGGTATTACATAATCGGATATGCAAACTTTAAGAAGCATTGTGGCTTTGGCCCAGAGAAAATTAGGTGTGAGTTCTGTTTAAAATCAATGGGACAATTTCTAGGTGTGTAGGAGCTGGCTGCATTCAGTCATTGTTCCTGGAATAGTGTTCTGCGCTTGCTTATAGGCAAAGTCACTCATCATTATTCCTGCTGTTTCAGGACTTAGTACAGACACATTGTGGAGAGCTCCGTCCCAAAGTAAGCCCTGCTGAAGAGTCACATAGCACAGTCTTCCCCAACCTTGTGCCCTCCAGATGTGTGGGACTACAACACCCATCACCCTCCCAACCCCCCAATCATTGGTGGGAGTTGTCATCCAACACATCTGGAAGGCGCCAGGTTGGGTAAGGCTGAAAAGCAAAACACAAAGCATTCCCAGTTAATATCCTAGGTTATGGATATAAAGCATAGGTCATGATATAAATTCAAACTGTTGCCTAATTTTACCAGGGGACATATGGTTCCATTACTAACTACTGTTGGTTGGTTTGTTAAACACAGTGGCTAAGATGTCACATCAAAAAGGTAGACGATTTTAATTTAGGTGCTGCCAAAAAAGCAAAGGAGTTAACACAACATACATGCAGCTACACACTTAAAATTCTTAAAGCTGCCATTTGTTAGGATGATCATTCATGACTCTTATTTCACATAAACAGGCTTTGCGCTCAAGGATAAATCACCAAGGATGAGAAGATCTGTTGCATTATTTTGTGAGCCAAGAAAAACTGGTTGAAAAAGTGCCAGTAGCAGGAACTGTACGATCTGTGTCTTCCTATATTTTGATACTTATTAGCGCCAACTAAAAAGTCACAATGAAATGAGCAAGCTTTCAAGTTCACCAGAGCCCTTCATAGAATCACAGAATAGTAGGGTTGGAAACCAGCAAACCATCATAGAATCATAGGGCTGGAAGGGGCCTACAAGACCATCGAGTCCAACCCCCTGCTCAATGCAGGAATCCAAGTCAAAGCATCCCTGACAGATGGCCGTCCAGCTTCATCTTGAATGCCTCCAGTGTGGGAGAGCCCACCACCTCTCTAGGCAAGTATTGCTCTAACAGGGCGCTTCTCCTGATGTTCAGCCGGAATCTGGCTTCCTGTAACTAACTTGAGCCCATTATTCGGTGTCCTGCACTCAGGGATGATCGAGAAGAGATCCCAGCCTTCCTCCCTGTGACAACCTTTCAAGTACTTGAAGAGCACTACCCTATCTCCCCTCAGTCTTCTCAAGGCTAAACATGCCCAGTTCTTTCAGTCTCTCCTCATAGGGCTTTGGAGCTAAGCAAAATAAATACAGGGAAGGGAGAAAAGGATATTGGGGCTTTACTTGTTATTTAAAACATGTATCCCACTTCACCAGGTGGTGTTGTGGCGCTCAGCCTTCCTTATAGTCCAGCTCTCACAGCCATACGTTACTACTGGGAAAACCATAGCTTTGATTAGACGGACCTTTGTTGGCAAGGTGATGTCTCTGCTTCTTACTATGCTGTCTAGGTTGGCCATAGCTTTCCTCCCAAGGAGCAAGCGTCTTTTAATTTCATGGCTACAGTCACCGTCTGCGGTGATCTTGGAGCCCAAGAAAGTAAAATCTGTCACTCCTTCCATTTCTTCCCCTGATGCTGGGAAAGACTGAAGGCAAAAGGAGAAGGGGACGGCAGAGGATGAGATGGCTAGATAGCATCACGGATGCAATGAATATGGACTTGAGCACGCTCCGGGAGAGAGCGCAGGACAGGAAGGCCTGGCGTGCTATGGTCCATGGGGTCACGAAGAGTCGGACACGACTGAATGACTGAACAAAGATAAAGTGTTTTAGTTACTGTTTTATTCATTTATACTCCACCTTTCCGGTCAAAATCTTCCAAAGGCAGCTTAAGTAAGATATGATCAATACAAGCCAAGAATAATTGACAGTCCACTCAAAAGTTAAGTCCTATTGGGGTCAACGAAGCATACGCCCAGGGAAGTGGGCTTAGGATTGCAGCCTAAAAGGTTTTGATGCATTCGAAAGCTTCCTCAACTTTTAAAAAACTTGTCTACAAAGTAATATCCAATAAAGGTATTGCCCTAATGTTCCTTTTGGATTTATTTCTCTCTCTCTCTCTCTCTCTCAGACGGACCAGCACAGCTACCTGAAATTTCTTTGGTACAATTTTGCCACGGCCAAACGGCCCGTGCAATAACTAAAAACTGCTTACCTGCTCTAAAACCAAAACGATCCTAGGCACGCTTGCTCAGAAGGAAGGTCCCGCGGTCTTCAATGGAGCTGGCTTCCCAAGTCGAGTGCGGTTAGGGCTGCAACCTAAGCAAGCGTCCTCGGCTATTTCGCACAAGGGATCCGGGCTGCTCTCGCAGGAGAAACGCCGCTGCAGCCCTCGGCTAAGTCTTGTCCGCAGCGATTTCCTCTCATCCCAAGCAGCAGCAACGTCGCCTCGTCCTCCTCAACTTTGCCCGGACCTGATGCTGCTGACGAGGCTTCAGCAGCTGTTTTGCAAAGCTCCAGCCTTCTTTGTTTGATTGGGGGAAAGCCAAACGCTGCAAAGGCTGCTGGGAAAGAGGTTTTGTGTACTCAGGAGAGGGAGGAGCCCAGATGTGTGACCCTTTTAGGGGAAGGAATGGGGGGGGGTCCCCCCACGCTGGTTAACCCTCGCAGCGCCAGAGACCTGCCTTGGAGTGCGCTCTAGGTTGGGAAAGGATGGGGATAGGGCAGAAGAACCGGGTATTACGGTTGATAATGTTTGATGTGGGAGGAGACAGGGTTCCTATAATAGTTGCACAACAGGCATCGATGCCAAGAGCACATGGGATGTGCAGCAGTGGCGGCTGGTGGCTCTGAAGTTAGTGGGACGGCGAATCCGCTCTGGGTCTCGGTCAGAACTCTGAAGCAGCTCTCCAAGGTGCTGAACTCAATTCCCCAAATAGGTTCAGCATCTTGGATAGCCCCTTGAGAGCTCTGACTGGGTCTGAAGGAGACCTGGAGCAGATTCACAGCCTCGCTGACATCGGAGCCAGCAGCGTCCGCTGGTGTGCACAGTTTGGTAATCTTGGACTTAGGGCCGGGGAGGTAGGATTCAAGTCTGTGGTGCTGTTAGGGTAGGATTTGGGGGCACAAGTCCGGGGCCCTATTTAGCAGATTGAGCAGGAAGACCCCAAATGTGGCAGGGCTGGCTTACTGCATTTTGAAGTAATACACATTACTGATTCAAATCCCCATTCATTGTCTTCACTTTATTTGTATGCTGTAGATCCATGATAAACTAAGCTGAAAGAGGAATAGAACAATGTCGGAACAGAAATTCAACCAGCCTTGATGGCAGGCCCACCATGAGGGTTTATCAGAATGGTGGGGACTGGAGACAGGGCCTTTTTGGGTGGTGGACCCATTGTTGTGGGGCTCCCTCCCAAGGGATAGACACCAGGCCCCATCTTTAAAAGCTAACAAAGGCCTTAAAACAGTTTTTGGTTTAATCTCCTCTTAACGAAGGTGCTGAACTTGGTATTTAATTGTTTTAACGAGTGCCGTTTCTGTTCTAATTTGTTTTATCTGAATTGCTGTGCTAGGCTGCATAGACTTTTTAGACTGCTGTTTGTAGTTTTGTAATTGTAGAGATTGTTCTAGTTGGCTATAAGCTACCTCCAGTATCATAGGCAGTATGCCTCTGTATACTAGTTGCTGGGGAATATGAGGGTAGTATTGCGCACATGTCCTACTTGTAGGTCTCTCAACCCCACAGGCAGCTGGTTGGGCACTGTGTAAACAGAATGCTGGACTAGATGGACCCTTGGTCTGATCCAGCAGGGCCCTTTAGTTGTATTTTGTGGTTTTAAACGTTTATGTGAGCCACTTTGGGAGGGCTTTGCCCTGAAAGATAGCATATACTGTCAAATACATTTCCAACCCTGGGGTCCACCTTTTGCACCAAGTATACATTTTGAGACCCACTTCTAAGTGTGTGTGTGTGGGGGGGGGAGGGACTAGTGCTACTGCTGCAACCCACCTTGCATGTCCCTACCCACCAGCTGAAGGCCAAGAAGGGAATTTTTTTTTTTTTAAATATATCAAACACAAATTCAAGATAATTCAGCCCTGGAGCTCACGGGGTGACCACAGGCGAGTCACACTATCTTTCAGCCTACCCTCCCTCGCAGGGCTGTTGTTTTATTGCACTAGCAACACCTTCATAAAATTGTACAAAACTTTTGGCCCAGCCTTCCCCACCCTGGCGCCCTACATATCTGAAGCCCATACGGCTATAACAACATAAGACATCTGCTCTGGCCCTTTAAAAGGGGACGGTAACCATGGAGACCGAGGGGGGTCAGGGGTTTGAGACGCTTCTCCCGCCTCCGGCATGTGGTGACGCCATTAGAGCGCGCGCGGGCGCGCGCGCCTCCTGACGACTCTTTGCCGCTCTCTGGGAAGGCGGCGGCTGTACGTCACAGCGAGCGCGACGAGGGAGCGACGGTCGGCTTCTGAGGATGTAAGTAGCGGGAAAGAGGCGGTAATCCGTCGCCATCCGGCCCCGGTCGGGCGGCGGGGAGCCGTGAGGGCATCTGAGAGCGTCGAGAGAAGGTTCTTGGAGCCGCTGAGGGGCTTCTGTGGAGGGTCGGCCTCGCGGTTGAGCGTGAGCCTGGCCTAGCAGTGGGGATGGCCTTGGCGGCGGGGGGGGGGGGGGAGGAGGCTGTCTGTGATTGACGCCTGAGTTCAGGTTTGCTCCGCCCCTTTCCGGTCCCTCTTGCTCTGAGTTGGGGGGTGGAAGCTCATATAGGACGTAGGGCGCTGCCTTATCCCGAATCAAACCATTGGTCCATTTAGCCCGGTATAGTTGACACCGACTGGCAGTGGCTCTGCAGGGTTTCAGGCAGGATTCCTTCCGAGCCCTACCTGGAGAAGCCGGGGTTCTGCATGCAAAGCACGTGCTCTGCCACCGAGCTACGGCCATTATATCACGTCGGGTGCGTGGAGAAGGGGTTTCGCTTCTCTTTCTCCCCCTTCCCCTTGGTGTTCTCCCCAGTTTCCTGGTGTCCACCACAGACACATGTTTTAAGCATTTCCCCGTAGTGCCGGCTAAGGTTGTGCTCTCTCATTCTCTAAGTAATATATTTTGTACTATAAAATATAATTTGTTACTAGTTTTATAAAATAAAATGTGTTTTATCCCACCTTTCTCCAAGGAACAAAGGGTGGCGTTTATGGCTTTTCTCTTCCTCTTCCCTTTTATCCTCTAAACTGTGTGAGGTAGGTTAGGCTGTGAGTTAATATGACTGGCCCAAAGCCATTCACTGAGCCTCACGACTGAACTTGTGTCTCCGTCGTCCTTGAGGTAGGTTAGGCTGAGAGTTAATATGACTGGCCCAAAGCCATTCACTGAGCCTCACGACTGAACTTGTGTCTCTGTTGTCCTTGTCTGATGCCAACCACTGCACCACACTGGCTCATTATCTCCCAGAATATTTGGCTTCAAGTGTGGGATTTCTTAATTGGATTCCCAGATCGGTTCTTACATTAGAGCATTATGCTGTTGCTAGTGCTGTTCTTATAAAAACAAGTTGAAGCCAATGTGTCTGCTAGAGCCTGTGTAGCACATGGAGGGGATAAGTTCTCTGTTCAGTGGGCTTATAGTGTAGATCATAAAATGAGCCCTGCTGGATCTGACTAAGGGTCCACTTAGTTCAACATCCTCTTTCTAGTAGTGGCCAGTCAGGTAGTTCATGAAGTCCAGCAAGTATGATCTAAAGCAGGGGTGAGCATCTTCATTGGGTTGGAGGGGGCTCCATTGCTCCCCCCCTCCTGCGGAACCAGCTGCACATCGCCGCTGGAAGTGATAACATGACCTGTTTCTCTGTAGAATCACTCTCTCCCCAGCCTGCCAAACAGTGGAGGAAGTGTGAGTCTGCTGGGAATCTAGCAGCGAGGTGGTGGCAGGGGACCCAATGGGGGCTTCCAAAAATCCCCATGTGGGGTGCATGTGGGCGTCATATTGCCCACCTCTGGTCTAAAGGCACCAGCCCTTCTTCACTGTGTTTTGTCTTGTCTCCTGGTATCCAAAAAAATACTGCCAAAGAAATAACAGTTAATTTCCTGTGTTTTAAAAAAAATACCTGGGATATGGCTCTTCTCTGATAACTTGGTAATCTGAGGCCATATTTACACAAACAGTTATTAAATAGCTTTAACACTTTTGTGCTGCCCAAAGTGAGAGAACTACTTAAATTTAAAGTTTACAGGCGTATGAATTTAGAAGAATTATACCTTAACTCTTGCATTGTTTGCTTATGGAAATTGCTAGAGTACGTCCTGCTGTTTCTCCTTCTGAAGATGCTTCTGTTCACCACACAATACAGGGCTTCGTTCAGAACATGTTGTTGAAAGCAGATCCAATAAGAGATCTGGGACCTCCTCACAGAAGTTCCCTGAACATGATTTTTGTAGGGCAGGGGAATGGCATTACACACATCTGTTTTTAAAATTTATGTGAGTGACACAAAAGTAAGAGATATGTTCCTGAATGACCCATGCAGGATTATTTGACATCGTTTATGAACTTGAACAGAGCTTCCAGTTGAAAAATGTAAGCTTATGGGAATAGTCTGCTGCTACACCAGAACCATGTAATATAGCAGTGATTGCTTTCGCTTTCTTTTATGCTGTTGAGGCAGTTGCAAGTTAAGTTATAGACAACTGTAGAAGAATCACATGTCTGATATAGTTTGCTTATTAAGCATTTTTCCCAGTATTATTACCCAGCTTGCCCTCCACAAAGGAAAGGGCATATAGCTTTAAAGACACAAAATATTTTTGCTCTTAGTATGCATGTCAAAATAGCTTTGATCTCTCAGTGCCTTTTGAGTTACAGGGGCCTAACTGTGGACAGGGATTGAAGTTAGGGATGTACGAAACACTTACCTGGTTTCGTCCAGGGACATCCGCGGTGGGGGAAAGGCGCTCCGTCCCTCCCCCCGAAATCCTTGACAGGGGGGAGGCGATCCGTTCCTCCCCCCCGGAATCCTGGCCAGCCGGCTCTGCTCTGCGGCCAGGCTGCAGAGCCGCCAGCCGGGCCAACCCGCAGCGGGGCCTCCAGCCGCTACTGGGCTGGTGAGGATGCAAATGGCGTCCTGAGTAGGGGACGCCATTTGCGTCCCTGCTTTAGCTGTGATAGGCTACATAAATATTTATGTAGCCTATCACGGGCTACCATAGGGACGCAAATGGCGTCCCCTACTCAGGACGCCATTTGCGTCTGCACCAGCCTGGCAGCAGGCAGAGCTGCCACCGCTGGAGCCGCAGCCAGGTAGGCTCCGTTTCGCGGGGCTTTCACGGGGTGGTGGGGCAGGTTGCTCCATTCCGCCACGGATTCCGGGGGGCCGAATTCACTGGAATTCGGCCCCCTGGTATCCGTGGCAGAATTCTCTAACATCCCTAATTGAAGTACAGGAATTAAAACCTTGGCCTTTCAAAGGTTGCCTCCATTTTCCAAATGTTGCCCTGATATTGGTTTTCTGGAGAGATGCTTGCATACAATTACACAGAAATATGCATAAACCTAACAGTAACCTGTATGCTCTTCCATTCATTTGGATTAGGTTTGTATGTATGTGTGTTAAAATATCTATTGTTTTTAAAGTTTGCCACCCTCAGTTCTCTCCTGAAGGGCAGAATTAAAATCTTCTAAATAAACAGAAGTAATCTCTACCACTCAAATTTTAGAGAAACCTTTGAGCCCATGGTGTATGTGGCCTGTAAGGACTTACAGTGGCTCACATGAATTAACCAGCTCACTGCTACAACTGGAGGCTCACCTATGCTCTGAGGACAGGGCTGTCTTTGTACTCTGTGCAGTCCTCAGGCATAGCCTTGGAGTGAGCCTGGTGTCTGGGCTTTAATTGGTGTTTTACAAAATTAAGTATAGAATGCTGATACAAAAGAAAATATTGTATCAGAGAAACTGCATTAAAAATTTTAAAAAGCAGAGCTGTGAAAATAAGACATTGAAGATTTAGGATGTGCGGGAGCAATTCTGGTAATTCTGGCCTTCCCCCTTACTAAACACACGGTACATAGTTTTAAACTGAGGTGTCTCACTGCCTATTGGAATGTTGGGTGTCTAAATCTCCAGACTAGAAAACCCAGTGTACTTTGCTACTTCGGTTGCAACGTTTTTCTTCCTCTTGAAAGGTGGCCAGAAGGGAATCTCAAATGCACCTTTAACACACACTGTGCAAGTTGTTCGGCAGATGCTATTTTCAGCTGGGGAATTGGTTGTTAACAGCTGCGCAGGGATGTGCTAACTATAATGCTTTGCATGAACAATGTCTCGATAGCGTGTGCTTTTTCTTGTGAAGCAGGTTTCTTCTGCCTATATGTTAATTGTCTCTCAATCCTTTTATCTTGTCACTAGGCTGCTCTTTGGAGTTTATTGCACTCGCTTAGGGATCGTTTCTCAGAATCAAGGAGTTAGAAGTAAGCTTTCAGATAAGTGAGGCCCCCACTGTGCCGCTTTTGGACTCGGAAGGGGAAAATGGAGCTGTCAGGAATGAAAAAGAAGAGTTTGCTAGGCATCAAGGAAAATAATAAAAAGTCCAGCACTAGGTAATAATTGTCTGAATTTTCAAGGCCTAACCCCTCTTGGGGGGTCTGTGCAGTCTACTTTCAGGCTTTCCCAGCAAGCATGAGGAATTAGAAATGCATATTTCCTCTTTTCATAACTTCCATATGTCACACACCATTGGCTTTCTTTTGTGAAGCTGCTCCATAGTGTAACTGCTGGGAATTTGTGTCTAGCATTCCAACCTTGTCACAGTGGTTGTTCTTGCTTTTGTTGGTAACTGAAATCTGGAAGTTAAGTTTCCAAACCTCTCTTCGTTAAAGGGCTCCCTCTCCTACCAAGCGCAAAGACCGTACCGAAGAAAAATCCAAGGATCGGTCCAAGGACAAACCCGCCACAAAGGAATCAAGTGAAAAGGACCGTGGGCGTGACAAAACTCGCAAAAGGCGCAGCGCCTCCAGTGGCAGCAGTAGCACCAGGTAAGCTGAGTGACTCATCAAGAATTCTAGGGTTTGATAAAGGATGTGTCAGGGATTAGGTCTTCCAAGGACTGTTGGCTAACTGTTAAAAATGGAGGTCCCATGTTCAGAGGAAGCATACCTGTAAGTCTTGGATGCTGGAAGCACAGTATCTGTGTTGACGGGAAGAGGTGGCTGTCTCCACCATGCCCTGTTTTGTAAGATTCCTGGGACTGTAGGGCTGTTGGAGACTGCAGGAAAGATGCACCTTGATCTGATCCGGCAAGTTGGTTATTACATGAAGAGGTTGATGGAAGCAATAATGCAAACGCTATTTGATTCCAGTCCCATTTTCCAGACTGAGGTCTTGGGAGTTTGAGTGGACTACCCACAAATAATCCACTTGGCACTTATTAAAAGAGCATCCTCTCTGAACTCAGCTTGTGGAGGTGGCCGGTTATGGGTGAGAGGTGCTCCAGGTTGCATGTGTGTCATTCTCAACACCTTCACAAGTTCTCTGGTTATCAGGTGAAAATGGTTGTATTTTAAACTGTTTTATCGTGATAGCGGGATTTTATTGTTGGACTGGTACTTGTTTTGTTAATATTGTAAGCCGCTTTGTGCTCCTTTGGGGGGAAAGGAGGGGTATAATTATTTTAAATAAATAAACGCTTGTTCCCACCTGGTTGACCCTCCTCTGCCAGGTCTCGGTCCAGCTCCACATCCAGTTCCGGTTCGAGCTCCAGCACCGGCTCCAGCAGTGGCTCCAGTTCATCCTCCGCATCAAGCCGTTCCGGGAGCTCTAGCACTTCTCGTAGCTCCAGCTCCAGCAGCTCCTCAGGCTCTCCGAGCCCCTCCCGACGTAGGCATGACAACAGGAGACGTTCCCGTTCGAAGTGAGTCTGGGTTATCCACGGGGTGGGATTGCTGTTGATCGTGTGCTTTGGTTACTTGATCTCCATTGGCCTTGATGAACACTTCCTGTGAGATTTACTTGAAGCAAGCAGTAGTTGGGCATTTCCTTCATACAAAGCTGGCGTATATACTGAGTCAGACCATTAATTGATCTGTTGTCAGCACTAACCCGCAGCAGCTCTCCAGGGTTTCAGACAGAGGTCTTCCTCAGCCCTCCCTGGAGGCATCAAGGGTTGAACCTGGGACCTCCTGCATGCCAAGCGTGTATTGCGCCACTGAGCTACGGCCCTTCCCCAAAGTCTTCTTTGTCTGTGAAGAAAGAATATTTGGAACACCTGTGATATTTTTAAAAGTCTGACTGTATCCAGAGAAGTCAAAACAATTCACTGGACACTCTGTTGTGCTCTGATATGCATAGGGTATTTAATATTACTGTAACATCCTAAATACTGCCCCGTAATAAATTTCACTTGACCAGACCACACAGAATGCTGATGGGTTCTGAAGTACTCTGCAACATGGTGGAAGACATTTTAGTTTACAAAGTGAAACTTTTGAGTTCTGAAGCAGGTTTGAACATGAGGTAGGCAACGTGGTCCATTTGCATCCCTCTCTGAGACTGCTTCCTTACTTTTCTGGTCTGAGACGGGCCATGTTCATGAACAAGGTCTGTTTAGGAAGATGCCCTGCCACCAGTATGTGTGAATGTCAAACGACAAAGGCAGTGGATTTTAAGATGGCGCTGGAGATCATCAGGCTTGGAGAAAAGGGGCTTGCATTCTCCATCCCTCCAAAACCTTCAATATTGATTACATTGCCACATTCTGAATACTGGCTTGCCGGTCCAGATTTACGCAACAGACACGTTAACTGGTGCAGCTTCCTAGCATGCCATAAACCGCATTCCCAGAGTGAGAGGCAAACTCAAAATATTTCCTTGGGCTATACTTTGCTGTTTGTGATCTAAAGGCTTTCCTTGGAGCAAAATAATGTATTGGATGCAATTTGGGTTGATAATTTTTGTCTTTTTAAAGCTCATCCTTGGGTGCGTAGTATTTAAAAAGGTGCTTCTGAATTGCATCTTGGTGGACAATATCTAGCAAAGATCCACCTAAATATCATTGAAATTAATTGGACACAGCCTAAATAATCACCTACTTATTTGATCCTTTGAATATGATTCTTGCAGTCTGTAAATGCCAGATAGCAGTTGGCAACTTTTTTTAAGGTCTAACGAATTTAGTAAGGAATATTAAATAATCAAGATTGTTGTCTTTATAAATTGTTGATGGTTTTTTGTTGTAGATTTATATGTTAGAAAAATATGACACATTTTGAATATTTCCACTAGGTCTAAGCCACCCAAGAGAGATGAAAAGGAACGGAAGAGGAGGAGTCCATCACCCAAACCCACCAAAGTGCATGTTGGGAGACTAACCAGAAATGTGACCAAGGTAATAGCTGGTCACTTGATTGCTCTCAGAAAGAGCAAGAAAAGACTTTGGAGTTGGAGATTTAAATGCAAATTTAATTTGAATGTTGGGAATTTATGGTCAAATTACTTATAAAACAAATTGACGCATGCCAGACTTGTAGATGTTGAACACTAACCTAGAGGAAATAGCAAGCTGCCTTGTCAAATTATGTCATCTAGTTCGGTATTATCTACTGTAATTGGCAGTGACTCTCCAAGGTCTCAGACAGAGGTCTTTCACTGGACCTACTTACCTGACCCTTTGAACTGGACATGCCCAGTATCGAACTTGGGAACTTCTGCAATTGCAGCAGAAGTATTGGTCTGTACCAGTTGTATTTCAGTATTCAACTTCCTATATTTCAGTATTCAACTTCCTATAAATATCTAGCATATTTGAGTAAAGTTTGAATAATCTAGGAAGAAAAATTGTGACAGAAGCATCTTTGTATGGATTCGCCTGGTATTCACACCTTTATCCAATTCCAGTTAAAGGTGTGCATGCTGTGTTGCTGCCTCTTCCCTTTCAGCATTCCATTATAAAGTTGGAAGGAAATGGAAATTTGCCACAGTCATTAAGGGGAATTCTTTTTTCCCACAGGATCATGTAATGGAAATATTTTCCACTTATGGAAAGATCAAAATGATTGACATGCCAGTTGACAGGCTCAATCCACACCTCTCCAAAGGATACGCATATGTAGAATTTGAGAATCCAGATGATGCCGAGAAGGCGCTGAAGCACATGGATGGAGGTACGTATCATAAACCGGACAGGCGCTGGTGCTGTGCCACGTTGTGTAGTCTGCTGAATTGTGCAGTCTGGTATCTGACGAAGTGATGGGAATTTCTCTATCTCTTAGACTATGTGTTTGTAAGTGTCAGACTTGTGATTGCGAGCCTTTTTGGAAAAAGAGTCTTTCATTTATGAAAAGTGGCTACCAACTCCAAGCTTTTTGGACAAAGTTGGTTATAAATAAGGTATTATCCATTCCCACATACCAACTCACTTAGATTGGGATGATCCACTCTTCAACACTTTGACCAATAACCCAGTCAGTTGGGTTGCAGAAGCTCCATCAACCAGTTCTCCTTGCAAACAAAATGGCTACAGCAGCCTTCTTCCAACCAGGTGCCACCCAGATGTTTTGGGCTATAGTCACAACACATTTGGATGATGCCAGACTAGGGAAGGCTGGGCCACAAACTTGCTTTTTTTAAAAAAGGTGATAACAGGCAATGCCAAATACTCCAAGCTCTCTCACCTAGTTAGAGCTCTCCTCACTTTAGCTGTGCAATCCAGCTGTTTTTTCATCTCCAATCTGGTATTTTCTGTCTCTGAATCTCCAAAAATCTGAACACTGAATGATCTTTCTCCTGTAGCCAGATAGGTAGCTGAGATGAGAATACGCTGTGTCTAGAAAGATTTTTGATGCTGAAACACACTGAGTTCGTGATCTGTTTTTGTGATCTTCAACAGGGCAGATTGATGGTCAGGAGATCACGGCCACAGCTGTCTTGACTCCTCGGCCTAGGCTACCTCCCAGGCGTTTCTCCCCTCCCAGGAGGATGTTGCCTCCGCCGCCCATGTGGCGTCGTTCACCACCTCGCATGAGGAGAAGGTAGGCTGCCTTAATGGGGCTGTGTAAGATACAGGAGGGCTGTAACTGTTCAGTTGTTGAGACTACAACTTGTCTTATATCCATCCTTTTCATTGAGGTAGCATATCACCTTCAAATTCTACTGCTTGTAAAATGTTTTCAGATGTTGCTTGGATTGTTGGAGCCACCTTAGTGAGCAACAGTTCTTGAGGGGCCCTCAATCACAAAAAGGTGATTCCCACAATCATCTTCCCCTCCTCTTCACTGTTTCCAAACCCTAAAATGGGTGGGTAACTGGGGGGCACGTGTGGCAAAATATTTTTAAAAAAAATTTACCCCCCCCCATGGCCATATAAACGCAATGGAGGGTTAAACAGGCCAAATTGAGCTTGTTCTGAAGCTAAGTTTGAACCGTATAGCACTCCATAACCACAACGGAGCACCTTACAGGTAAAATTTGGCTTCAGGACAAGCTCAGTGTGGGCCGTTCAGCACTCTGTAGTGCTAACATGGCCATTTTCTTTGGGGGGGAAATGTGAGGTTTTTGGGTGCCCTGCAGAATGCATTCCACAGGGGGATACAGGTGGTGGAAATGGCCCCCAGACGCCCTGAAGGTGCCAAGCCCTGCTCTAAAACTTGGATTTGCCTACATATAGCTATGATATTTACAATACCTTGTTCATTAAAGCCCTCTGGATTTAGAGTTTTTGTTGCGAGTTAAATGACTACTACCCTGTTTATGTCCCCAGCAGTGCATCTGATTTTAAAGTTCTGCAATGCTGTTGTCTGGCTCTGTTTTTAACATATTTGTGATTATTGTGGATGGGAGCACTACTGAGAAGTCATAGCCTGCTGGCTTTCATACTGTAGTAGGGGCTGGTTTGGTGGGGAGATAGTTAAGTGTGGTCATGCAGTTTTGGTGTTTGCATATCTGAAAAGTTTCTTTGTTCCTGTAGGAGCTCTGGCAGGTAAGAGCTAAACAATTCAAAGAGACATCTGTGGGGTTCATTTGAACCACACCAAGGATGGACCATTTGAGCAAGTTCATTGCTTGCTGTGCAGTGCACTGCAGCTGGTGGTGAGCCAAGTATGTCTCCAAAGGATTTTAGAGGTTGGAACCAGTTGGCTTCAGATTCTGCCTCATAGTGTTACGATGCATACACATGTGTGCGCACACGTGTGCGCACTCAAACAACGTTAGCCAGGACCTGGAATAATGTTGAGCCAATTCAGCTGGTGTGCTTGTGTTGAGAAAACAGCTGCAGGGCCTGTCAAGAAGTCGCCTTCCAGATCCTCCCCAAGTGTACACCAGAAGCACAAACACCCTAGCAGCAGGGACCCAGAAATTCTGTTTTTAGCAGTACCCTTGCTGTGTTTCATTATGAATAGTTGTATGTTTCTCCTGCTCACATGAGGGGTGTGTGTGTACATCAAACTGCTATTATCTACTACCCATCTTGAGCTCTTCAGAGGAAAGGTGGGATATCAATATTTTAAATAAAATAGGATATGAAATCTACTTTGGACTCCGGCTTAATAAAAAGGGACAAGATAGGATGGATCTTAAAAATTATTGACACCTTTCTCCTAATGAAGCTCTGCTCCTCCTCTTAAACAACCATCCTCTTTCAGGTCCAGGTCTCCCAGGCGCAGGTCCCCAGTCCGCAGGCGATCGAGATCCAGATCTCCAGGCCGGAGGCGACACCGCAGTCGCTCCAGTTCCAACTCTTCCCGATAAAATGCAGGACTTGGCAGCTTCTTGGGTTTTGTTTTTTTAACTTAAAGTGCATCCAGTTTAAAATTGTACCTTTTTTAAAAATAAAGGAATGGGAATGGAGGAAAGGGTGTGCTGAGAAACTGAAAACTAGCTAAGTGTCTTGGCCCCAGTGGGATGGGGGGGTGGGGGTTTAACTTCCTTGCATTGAAGTAAAGTGCTTTCTAAAGGTACCTTTGTTTCTGAGGTTCTAAATGAGAAATATGCTTTAGACATCAGATCTGTCCTCATGAGTCCAGTGAGCTCTGTTACTTTTAGGTTACACTAAAAATAAAGAACATCCCTTTCCTCTTCTTCACCCACTCAGCAAATTTAGATACAATCTCTTTGTCTCCCCCCCCCCCCATTAACTCCTGCATATGGAGATGTTGGATGCTGCAACCTTTGGCATGGTGAACGAACCCATTGCATTCTTGCACAGGGAGACAGAAAAGGTTACAGACATCCCGTATACCTGTGGTTGTTCCCTCAAACCAACCCAAGAACTTGAAAAAGAATCCTGGTTTTCTTGTCAGGCTTCCCTTTGCCAACATGGCTTTGGTACATTGTTCACATGGCCCTTTCCTTCCAGAATCTATGTAAATGCTTTTGCTTTTTAGGAGATGTGAAACAAATTGGCAAAAAAGAGATTTTGCTCATCCTCTAGGGTTGATTTTGAGACCAATTCAGGTAACTAAGGTTCAGTTTGCAAAAGGTGAGAGTTTTGCAGCCTACTGTACAGTCATTACTATAAAGTTTGATTTTTGTATAACTTTGTAGCATCTTGTAGTAGTCATGTTGTGTTTGTACTTGTGTAAAGCGACAAGACTGAATAAACCAATATGGTTGCAAGTTAATGTGTGTTGATCATTTTGTTGAACTATAGATGGCAGGTACCCAGAATCTTAAGACGCTCCCCTTTCTCTCCAATACATACATACACACACACTCACATAGGGCCTCTTCCAAAATTGCCTCCTGCAATACATCCATGCATCACTAAAAACATAGTCTACTTTTTTCTTCAACATTATTATTTAATTCACATATAGACTAGGCTTAGTCAACCAAGATCTTTTTTGAAGAGTGTGAGAGACTCATCATATGCTACTAGAGGAATATTATCTTACATATAATTCAAAGATGTTAATTGGTCATCCCTTTTTGATTGCCTTCTTGTTGACTGATTCTCATGAAACACACTTGGAAGGCTCTTGACCGGCAGATTCCATGAATAACAGTGGTTTTCATTATAATTCAGTCAGGAGTTTATGTCCATAAAGCTTTTATTTTAAGAATTAGGCTATCTTCAATAATTATTTACTATAATAAACAATTGCAAATTGGAGCAAAATAAAATATGAACACAAAAAAGTTTCTGTACACATTTATGAACACAAGTGCAGGTAAAAGTACAATGATATGCCAGTAACATGCAGCCTGTAAACAAATCATGAAGGGATTAAGAGACACCTGCAGTTAAAAGTAACCTTGTTAAAGTTTAGTTATTGCTCAGAAAGGAAGTCTCTAGCTGTTAAATTTAACAGAAGAACGTTTAAAAGATTCTGTACAACTTTATAAACACAGGTGCAGGCCAAAGCACAGCGATATGCTAGTAACATATGTAAGGGCAAAATGCTATGGCCGGCTAGTCAGCAGCTAGAAGGCCATAGGATAGCTCGGTTCCCTGAGAACCGACCTCTGCCCCTTCTGCGCTGCCTCATAGGAAGTGCAGATTGGCTCTGCGCTGGTAAGAGGAGCGCAGAGCAGCGAAAACGGGGGCGTTCCTGGGGGAGGGGCAGGCAGATGTGCTTTTCCGACACTGTCTGGCATGTGCCCCCACTGCTCCGACTTCCTGTGGCTAGACAGCCAAAATCGACTGTCCAGCTGCGAATGCAGGGGATCTTCCCCTCTGTGCTGCTCCTGCCCTGCATTGGATAGGCAGTCGCCTATCCCGATAGGATTGTGCCCTAAACAAGTCATGTGCGCTCACTGGCAAACCTCACCATTCAAGTCGTGGATCAGCCAGAACAAGGACGTTAAGCGGCCGCCCAGGAGTTTACACAAAGAAGATTGTATTTAAGGAAGTTTTGTAAAGATAAAAGATCTAACACTTCGAATGTTTCAATAAATGCAGTTAGTTAATTTAAACCTTTCGTTAGATTTGATTCCCCCCCCCCCCAATGAACTGTGTTCACGGGTAACCAACTGGTTTTTAACACAGCCAAATGAGAGACGCTGATGTTGCAGCCTGCCTGCAACTCATGGTCTCTGATGCTTCTCTTTATGGCTTCTCACATGTTCCAGCCTTCAGTGAGGCAGAGCGGTTACAGAATCATAGAATAGCAGGGTTGGAAGGGGCCTACAAGGCCATCGAGTCCAACCCCCTGCTCAATGCAGGAATCCAAGTCAGAGCATCCCTGACAGATGGCTGTCCAGCCTCGTCTTGAAGGCCTCCAGTGTGGGAGAGCCCACCACTTCCCTAGGTCATTGGTTCCGTTGTCGTATTGCTCTTACAGTCAGGAAGTGTTTCCTGATGTTCAGCCGGAATCTGGCTTCCTGTAACTTGAGTATTGGACTAGGACTCGAGGCACCAAGGTTTGATTTCCTTCTCAGCCATGAAACTCACTGGATTGATCTTGGGCCAGTCACTAACCTACCTCACAGGATTGTTGTGTATGGAGAAGGGAGAAGAACCGTCTATATTCCAGAGGTGGGGGGACCTGCGGTCTTACAGATAACGCTGCACTACATCTCCCATCATCCCCGACAGTTGGCCATGCTGAGTGAGGCTGATAGGAGTTGGAGTCCAGAATACCAGGACGGCCACAGGTTCTCGTCCTCTGAAACTCCTTGGAGAAAGAGTGGGATATAAATAAATAATAATTTAAAAAAATCAGCCCAGCACTAAAAACAGAGCGAACCGCTGTTTCAAAATCGGGGCTTCCTTTGTTACTGTCTCTTTAAGACGGGGAAGGGCGGGGGAGCGAGCGAGCCGCGAAGCGTCGCAAGAGGCGGGCCGATTCGGCCGACTCGACTCAAGGTTGGGACGCGCTAGCCTTTTTTTGGTTTAATCTCTATGGTCAGTCTCCTTCACTCCGGGTAAACAACATTTACCTCAGTCGTTCGCCGATTCGACACTCGGCTGGCGCGCTCCCTCCCGCTCCCTCTCCCCCTCTCCCTCTCCCTCTCCCTCTCTCTCTCCCTCTCCTCTCCCCCTCCCCCCCAGCCGAGCGGACTCCCAGCTGGGCAAAGGGAGCGTCGAATCGGCGAACGACTGCTCCTGAGGTAAATGCGACCCAGAGCGGAGGCGGCTGACCATAGAGATTAAAGAGGAAATCTAGCGCGGCACAATTCCCGGAACGTCCGGTCAGAAGTGGAAGCCGCCGTTGGTTGAGTCTCTGAAGGCGCCGCTGAGAGCGAGCGGAGGAAATAAGAAGAGTGTCACCGATCTAGGCCTGTCTGTCCAGAGGCGTAGAAGTGCGGTCGCTCCATCCTGGACATCATCTCCATGGTTGGTGAGACCCCCGTCCCCCCGCTCCGCTTAGTTTTGAGGGGTTTTGTGCGCGTGACCCTATAATTTCTCGCTGTCACTTTGTTGTTGTTGTTCAGTCGTTCAGTCTTGTCCGACTCTTCGTGACCCCATGGACCACAGCACGCCAGGCCTTCCTGTCCTGCGCTCTCTCCCGGAGCGTGCTCAAGTTCATATTCGTTGCATCCGTGATGCTATCCAGCCATCTCATCCTCTGCCGTCCCCTTCTCCCTTTGCCTTCAGTCTTTCCCAGCATCAGGGTCTTTTCCAGGGAGTTTTCTCTTCGCATTAGGTGGCCAAAATATTGGAGCTTCAGCTTCAGTATCTGTCCTTCCAATGAGCACTCAGGGTTGATTTCCTTTAGGATGGACTGATTTGACCTCCTTGCAGTCCAGGGGACTCGTAAGAGTCTTCTCCAGCACCACAGTTCGAAAGCATCAATTCTTCGGCGCTCAGCCTTCCTTATAGTCCAGCTCTCACAGCCATACATTAGTACTGGGAAAACCATAGCTTTGATTAGACGGACCTTTGTCGGCAAGGTGATGTCTCTGCTTCTTACTATGCTGTCTAGGTTGGCCATAGCTTTCCTCCCAAGGAGCAAGCGTCTTTTAATTTCATGGCTACAGTCACCGTCTGCGGTGATCTTGGAGCCCAAGAAAGTAAAATCTGTCACTGCTTCCATTTCTTCCCCTTCTATATGCCAGGAAGTGATGGGGCCAGATGCCATGATCTTCGTTTTTTGAATGTTGAGTTTCAAACCAGCTTTTGCACTCTCCTCTTTCACCCTCAACAAGAGGCTCTTGAGATCCTCTTCGCTTTCTGCCATTAGGGTGGTATCGTCTGCATATCTGAGGTTGTTGATAATTCTCCCGGCAATCTTAATTCCGACCTGTGATTCATCCAACCCGGCGTTTCTCATGATGTACTCTGCATATAAGTTAAATAAGCAGGGTGACAATATGCAGCCTTGTCGTACTCCTTTCCCAATTTGGAACCACTCGGTTGTTCCATGTCTGGTTCTTACTGTTGCTTCTTGACACTCACACAGGTTTCTCAGGAGACAGGTAAGGTGGTCTGGTACTCCCATCTCTTTAAGAATTTGCCACAGTTTGTTGTGATCCACACAATCAAAGGCTTTAGCGTAGTCAATGAAGCAGAAATAGACGTTTTTCTGGAATTCTCTTGCTTTCTCCATGATCCAGCGAATGTTGGCGATTTGTTCCTCTGCCTCTTTGAAACCCAGCTTGTACTTCCGGTAGTTCTCGGTTCACATACTGCTGAAGCCTAGCTTGTATGATTTTGAGCATCACCTTGCTGGCATGTGAAATGAGCGCAATTGTGCGGTAGTTTGAACACTCTTTGGCGTTGCCCTTCTTTGGAATTGGAATGTAAACTGACCTTTTCCAGTCTTGCGGCCATTGTTGAGTGTTCCAAATTTGTTGGCATATTGAATGCAGCACTTTAACAGCATCATCTTTTAGGATTTTAAAAAGCTCAGCTGGAATACTGTCATCTCCACTAGCTTTGTTGTTAGTAATGCTTCCTAAGGCCCACTTGACTTCACTCTCGAGGATGTCTGGCTCAAGTTCAGTGACCGCACTATCATGGCTATCAGGGACATTAAGATCTTCCCTGTATAGTTCTTCTGTGTATTCTTGCCACCTCTTCTTAATCTCATCTGCTTCTGTTAGGTCCCTGCCTTCTTTGTCCTTTATCATGCCCGTCTTTGCACAAAACGTTCCCTTGAGATCTCCGATTTTCTTGAAGAGATCTCTAGTCTTTCCCATTCTGTTGTTTTCCTCGATTTCTTTGCATTGTTCATTTAAGAAGGCCTTCTTGTCTCTCCTTGCTATTGTCTGGAACTCTGCATTCAGTTGGATATATCTTCCCCTTTCTCCCTTGCTTTTCGCTTCCCTTCTTTCCTCAGCTACTTGTAAAGCCTCATCAGACAGCCACTTTGCTTTCTTGCATTTCTTTTTCTTTGGGATGGATTTCGTTGCTGCCTCCTGAACAGTGTTACACACCTCCATCCATAGTTCCTCAGGCACTCTGTCTATCAGGTCTAATCCCTGAAATCTATTCCTCACCTCCACTGTATATTCATCAGGGATATGATTGAGGTCATACCTGAATGGTTTAGTGGTTTTCCCAACGTTCTTCAATTTCAGCCAAAATTTTGCAATAAGAAGCTCATGATCTGAGCCACAGTCAGCTCCAGGTCTTGTTTTTACTGCCTGTATAGAGCTTCTCCATCTTTGGCTGCAAAGGACATAATCAATCTGATTTCGATATTGACCATCTGGTGATGTCCATGTGTAGAGTCGCCTCTTGTGCTGTTGGAAAAGAGTGTTTGCTATGATCAGCGTGTTCTCTTGGCAAAACTCTATTAGCTTTTGTCCTGCTTCATTTTGTACACCAAGGCCATGCCTGCCTGTTATCCTGGTGATTTCTTGACTTCCTACTTTAGCATTCCAATCCCCTATGATGAAGGGGACATCTTTTTTGGGTGTGAGTTCTAGAAGGTGCTGTAGGTCTTCATAGAACCGATCAACCTCAGCTTCTTCGGCCTCAGTGGTTGGGGCATAGACTTGAATTACTGTGATGTTGAATGGTTTGCCTTGGATTCGTACTGAGATCATTCTATCGTTTTTAAGATTGTACCCCAGTACTGCTTTTCCCACCCTTTTGTTGACTATGAATGCTACTCCATTTCTTCTAAGGGATTCTTGCCCACAGTAGTAGATATGAAGGTCACCTGAATTAAATTCGCCCATGCCTGTCCATTTTAGTTCGCTAATTCCCAAGATGTTGATGTTCAATCTTGCCATCTCATGTTTGACCACCTCTAGCTTACCTTGATTCATTGATCTGACATTCCAGGTTCCTAAACAATATTGTTCTTTACAGCATCGGATTTTCTTTTCACCACCAGACACATCCACAGCTGAGTGTCCTTTCGGGTTTGGCCCAGCCGCTTCACTCTTTCTGGCGCTACTTGGAAATACCCTCTGCTCTTCCCCAGTAGTATATTGGACACCTTCCGACCTGAGGAAGTCTCATCTTCCAGCATCATATCTTTTAGCCTTGTGATACGTTCCATGGTGTTTTCTTGGCAAGGATACTGGAGTGGGTTGCATTTCCTTCTCCAGTGGACCACATTTTGTCAGAACTCTCTGCCACGACCTGTCCGTCTTGGGTGGCCCTGCACGGCATAGCTTATGGCTTCACTGAGTTACGCAAGTCCCTTCACCACAACAAGGGGTCGCTGTCACTATTTGGGGCCAAAATACAAGTTCTCGTAACGGGGAGGGCGGGAAAAAGCGATGGAGGCGCTGAGTCAGCCAATCCTGCGCACGTTTACCCGAGAGTAAGCCCCATTGAACTGAGTGGGGCCTACTTCTGAGTACGCAAGTTCAGGGCTACACTGATAGTCTCCTTTTTCTTCCCCTTTTCCCTCGTTGCATCCACGGTCACAAGGTGGGGGCGCCTTGAAGGCATGGATTTACATGGCGACTTAATTAGATTTTTAAAAAACTGGCTCCCTTCCTCCAAAGGCGCTCAGGATTTCGCAGCTGTTGTTATTACCTACATTTTTACCCCGCCTTTTCCAGCAAAAAGTGCAAGACAGTATATTCAGTTCTCGCCCTTTCTTAATTTTTATCCTCACAACGGCCCTGTGAGGTAGGTTAAGCAAAGGGGGGGGTGTCCGGCCCATTCAGTGAGAGCTTCATGGCTAAGTGGGGATTTGAACCCAAGTCTCCCCTATCCTAGTCCTCATGCTCTCTGACTCTCCTTTTTATGGTTACTCCATATGTTCCAACCTTCAGCAAGCCAGTGTTGTGTACTTCCATGGGTTACATAGCACTGGTTTCCTTCTCTTCCCTTTCCCCCCATTTTATTCCTCTATGACCCTATGTATGAGGTAGGTTAAGCTGACAGATTGGTGACTAATTCTAGGTTTATGTCTAAACGGGATTTGAACTTGTGGGTCTGTGGTTCAGTTCCAACACTGTCTGCTATAGCAGTAGCATTCAGCCTTTTCAGGCGCAGGCTACCACTTTTTAGCTCAAATCTGGAGCATGGGACCCACATCTATGTCGTTGTTGTTGTTGTTGTCCATCTTTCTTTTTCCTCTTTCCCCACTTAGGGTCGGATTCAGGATCTGCCTTCCATGAGAGAAAGGGACCTTCTGCGAGAGAAAGGGCTTGCTTGTAGAACCTCCCTGTGCTGGCTGGAGAATCCTAGAAACTGAAGGACTTTTTTCTGTCTAAACATGCATAGGATTGCGCCCTAAATCGCTTTGCCTATTGCTCGTCTTTTCCCTATCATACTGACTGTACTGGCTCTCCTGCCAAAGTCTGTAGAACTAGGTTTGTGTTCTTGCGGACATCAGGGGACAGGAAAGACCAGCTGTACTCTCTCCAACCTCTGCATTACTTATCCACCAGCTTGTTCTTTTTCAGAAGTGACCAAGAGAAATGGACTCTGACTTTCTTCAAGTTCGTCATACAGTACAAGAAGCAGTTGACACTCTGTCTTCTTCCAGAGATGGCGTCCAGATCTCTAAGACTTTGTGGAGGATTAGGAGCTACCTGGGTGGAACTGAAAATCCACCCTCCCTGAAAGAGAAGGAAGAATTTACTCGCTATCATTTCACTGCCTTTCTTCAGTGTCTTATCAGTAACCTGAGTCTTGATTGGCTGGAGCAATTCCAATCTAACAAGGAGAAGGAATTGTGGGATAGCTTTTTCTTGGAAGGACCAGCAGACCAATGTTTTATGGTTCTATTGGATTCCATCATTTCTACACAGTAAGAATGGCTTCGGCGCTGTGATTTCTAGTTCTAGAATTATGCAGTTCCTTCGGGAGCCTTGCTCCTGTGCCTAAAGTTTTTATCAGCTAAGATGCAGCAACAGGATGTTGTGATGGCCAATAGAATAAAAGGAATTGCATAAATACTAGATATTTATATATTATTTATTACATTTCTATACTGCCCAATAGCTGAAGCTCTCTAGCGGGGCTGACAACAGGATAATAGGTCTGTTGGTGGTTGCTAGTCAAAAGTTTGGCCTCTGCTGTCAGAGACAGCATATTCCTAACTGGCAAATGTTGGGGATTAATAACATAAAGAATGGCAATTGCCATCATGCCCTGCATGGAAAGTCCTTGTGACATCTGGCTGGCTACCATTGATAGAATGGCAAACTAGATGGATATTTGATCCAGCATGGCAGTTGTGTTTTTGGGATGCTCTCAGTGACTGGGTTTGGCCAACACGCTGCAGTGCCCACAGGCGCCATGTTGCATATCCAGCCCCCACTCAGAGGTTGTAGTGTTGTGTGAACCCGGCACTCATGGGCTATGTGAGGGTTAAACAACCCTTGCATAAACCATAGTCTGTTTTAGGGATATGCAAAAGTTCTTTAACCCTTGCATAACCCATGCTCGCTGGGTTATTAAAAATGGTGGTTGCATGTACCCCGCGTGTGCTGCAGCCTCACCGTGGGTTAAATAACTCATGGTGGGCTGTCTTGTCTATATAATGGGCAGGATTCAGAGAGCCCAGTTCTTAAGGCACTTCTGCATGGGCATGGGAACTGCTAATGTTTCGCCCAACTTCAGCCTCTCATGCTGCATCAGTTGCCACTCAACTTTCAGGAGCAGCTGTGTGTGTGTGTGTGTGTGTGTGTGTGTGTGTTGTCATGGGAAGAAGGGTCCTGGAAAATCGCATGGCATATAGAAAACCCTGTGTGTGTAGTCTTTTGAATCCCACTCATTGGAACTGTTCAGACGCAATGCCAAAGCTATGGTTTGGTGTTGTATGACCTAGCATGAAACAAGCTTAGGATTCATATACTTTTTCTTCTCTCTCCCGCTTGGTTTGATCCTGCTTTGCCATGCTAATTTTCAGGGCAAGCTCCAACCACAGTTGCAAATTTGGATGTAAGGGCAAAATGGTTTTCTGGAAACCAGGGAAGGAAGGTATTGCAGTATGCAAGGAGCTGTGTGTGTGTGTGTGTGAGAGGGAGGGAGGGAGGGAGGGAGGGAGGGAGAATGCCGGAGTGCCCTAGCATGAGACTCATTCTATGCTTGTTCACATAGCATCAAGTCATGGTTTGGTATTGCACCTAAACTAAGCCATGAGATCCTCTTGTGGTCTCCTCCTTCACATATGTGAGGACAAGATAGCCAAAGTTTTCTATCACTTTTGCACTAATCACAATATTGTTATGTCCAAAGCTGCGGAACAGTGGTTTGTTGTAACTATGGTTAGTTAAAACAAACAAGGATCAAACTGTGGTTTGTTAACTAGCCACAGTTAGAGCAAAGTACAGTTCCCTGAATTCATAAATAATGGAATTACAGTTCAAAATGGAAAGCAGGAGTTTGATCTTTCACACATGAGAAAGGGGAAGGCTCATTCTCAAAAGGCGAACCTTTGGGTTAGTGTTATTTCTGAACGCAGCTATTCTGTCAGTGTACTGCACAGACAGGACCCAAATATTATTTCATCCATCGTTTTGCAGATGTTATGATCTTGATTTGTTAGTTATGCACCCAAAATGCTATTTCTCCACCACAGAAAACCTAAAATATACACTTTAGAAATGATGTAATCTTGAGTACATTCTTTAATTAGCATAATTCCAGTTGCTATATATTTTGGTTTTCGTAGAGTTTGACATTCCTTCATAAGGAATATCATAATGCTCAAAGAAAGGAGCAAAAGTGTGGGTGGGAAATGTATCAGAGTTATGGAGGGAGAGTGTAGGAATCATTGTGATAAGGACAACATGTTGAAGGTTTGTGAGTCTTCTACACTTTTTCAAGCCTTCTTTCGCAACCAACTATGCTAGAAATGTGCTTTTAAACAAAAACAACATCATTGAGATTCACAGGAATCCCATATTCCACACTGTGTGGGTTTAGCATAGCCAAATGATGATGGAATCCTGTTTCACTGCCCCTTCCTTATGAATTAAAATAAAGGGAGAAACTGCCTCTCCACGCAGGCCCAGTTTTCGTCTGAATAAAATCGTCAGTGTCCTGGAGCAATTCCTGCAGAGAGCTGGACTGTCTGCTCTGATGTGGGAAGTCTGCAAGCAACAAACACAGCTTGGCTCTCCAGTGCTGCAGGAAGCAATCCTCAGCAAGGTCGTGTGCCTGCCCGACCATTTAGGCAACAAGCTCCAGGGAGAAAACCGGTCCATCTTCTTTCCTCAAAACTACTTTCCATGGCTTGGCATGGAAATCATCCAGGTGCTGGAGAGGATCTTTGATTCACTGCGAGGTGAGATTGCATAGGATCTGCTGCTGCACTGACAGGCTGCAGTTAAGGGAAATAAAGCAGAGTGCAGCCAAAAGTTTCACTATGAAATTTTCCATTGAAATTTGAGGGATGGGGTGGAGAAGAGGCAAGAAATACGATGTATTGTTTAAGATTAAGATTTAGATTGTAAGCCTGCAGGCAGGGACTGTCTTCTTTGCTCATGGATTGTAAGCTGCTCCGGGAGCCTTTTTTAGCTGAGGAGCGGGATAAAAATTCAATCTATCAATAAGAGCATTTTTTTATGATAGCGCTCCTCCAAATCGCACAGTAGCCACGTCCTCTCCTGAACAGCACTACATCGTGATGTAGTGTCATTCCAGGGGCATTGTTGTGGAGGGGGGACGGGAACAGTGATACCCAGAATGACAGAATGTCACAACGTAGAGCTGCTCGGGGCGCAGGGGGGCCGGGCGCTGTGAGGAGGAAGTGGCCTCAGGGCTGCTTGGAGTAGTGTTGCTGCTGTAGCAGAAAAAGTTAAAAGGCAAAGAAAGGATAAGCCTGCTGCTGCTGTTCAGGGAAAGCTTTCCAACCCTCCCAAACGTTTGTAATTTTTTCCTGCCCCTTCCAAAATTGCGGAGGGTGGCTCCCCCTCTCGTTTGTGCCCTGTGAATGGGCCTATGACAGTGGGAAGGCCTTGAAAGGAAGTTCAGTGTATGCTGTGCAGAAACGGCATCTCAGGAGTTTTAGTGGCTTTCACTGTGTGGATTGCATGCTGAAATGGATTTTGCCACGTCCCCCTCCCCTATGAATCATCTTCACATTTCTGTTTCTACCCCCCCCCCCACTAACATACTTAGTGACAAGTTCTGACTTCGCAGAGGAATGGCATCCTATGTATGTGCTTGCTGTTCAGCTTTGTAGTTGATTGAACTTCAATGTGGAACTGATCTGTGATGGGTGTTGGTCTGACTGATTTATTGACTGTGGCATTTCTTTTCTTCCAGGTGGCCTGGATTGCTCCATCTCCTTTGTGTCTCAGGTGCTGGGGAAGGTATGCATGCATGGGAGACAGAGTGAGTGCCCTTTAAAGCTTGCAGCTGACTGCATCTTTTGGGGGGCAGGGTGGTGGTGGTCCATTGATGCATCTGTTTTTAAAACTGCATCCTCTCAGCTCTGCCATCCCAGTAGACTCAAACTGGAGCAATTTATGATTAGATGATACAACTATGCCCCCCCCCCCCAACTCATACGTATACAGGTTAGTGTAGTGCAGTGGATAGTAAGAGAGACATGAACACATGGAACAGTTTTATACTGAGTCAGACCACTGCTGTTGTCTGGCAGCAACACTCCTAAATCTCAGGCAGGTTTTTTCCCCCAGCCCTGCATCCTGAGATCTTTTCAACTTGGGGATTGAACTTCGGGCCTTACAAATGCAAAACATGTGATCTCCCATTGATCTATGACTCTTCCCTCTGCCATTTTAAAGGCATAGAATTCAGGAACACCTCAGCTGGGCATACCACAGGGTCTGAGCTAAGTCCACACAAAGGAATCATGCTCGAACCACCGAAGATTTAAAGTACATCTACCAGGGAAGTGTTAAAAGAAATCAGTACTCAAAATAATTATAGAAGTATTTTGTTTCTAGAGTTACAACTATATATAGATTCTGATTTGGGAAAGGCTGGACCTGGAAATATTAGGTACCTTCATAATAGTAACAATAAATAATGATAACTTGTGGCTATCAGACATTCCAGGAGATGATTGTAAGGATTAATCCACTGAGAACTTTTTGTTTCCCCAGTTGACCTGATTATCAGGTCAACTGATGGCCTTGTAGGCCCCTTTCATCCCTACTATTCTATGATTGATTCTATCCATTCCAGCTGAATTTTCTGCCAATTTTCCATTATGTGTTTATTATTATATTTCTATACCGCCCCATAGCCAAAGCTCTCTGGGCAGTTTACAAAGATTAAAAACCATTAAAAATACAATATGTGAAGTTTAAAAAAATTTGCATATAAAAACACACAAACAGACAGTAGAAACATAAACAACATATATCTAAAACAACTTTAAGCAATCAGCCATGACTGTAAGACAAATCCAGGACCTAATTAAAGTCATTGTATGCTGCCAAATGCCTGAGAAAAGAGATAGGTCTTGACCTGGTGCTGAAAAGTTAATAGTGTTGGCACCAGGCGGGCCTTATCGGGGAGATCATTCCATAATGGGGGCGGGGGGCGCACCACCAAGAAGGCCCTCTCCCTTGTTGCCATCTTCTGAACTTCCCTGGTTGTCTCCCTCAAACTGGTGACACCTCAAGTTAAATGTCCAGATGATCTCTCCCAGTGGCTTTAAATGTTAAACAGGATGGAGAGAAAGAATAGGACTGTGTGGGACCCCAAAACATAACTGCCAATGAGTTAAGGAGTGTCTCCCAGCACCACCCTCTGGAATTGGCCAATCAAGTAGAGTGGAACCACTCCAACAGTCAACTCAGATAGCCTATCCAGAATGACACCATGGTAGATAGTACTGAAGTCTGCAGAGAGGCCAGGAGAATCAACAGGGTTGCACTTGCCCTGTCTTTTTCTCAACAAAGTTCATAACACAGGGTGACTGAGGTAGTTGCTGTCTGAAAACCGGGTCTGAAAAGCAAGTTTAAATGAGGTTAAGTCATGTGAGTAGTCAAGTTAAATGTGGAAAAAATGAGATTTGTTGTGTGTATTTTCTCTTTTGACGTATGTGTATATAATGTAAAGCTGCCCATGAGTGGAATAGTATTGGGGAAGTTTGGGTGGAAATCATACAGTGATGCATGTTTTAAGCCCCATTGCTATAGGACAGTCTTCCCCAATCTAGTGCCCTTGGAATGTGAACTACAACTCCCATCATTCCCAGCCAGTATGGCCAATGGGAGTTGTAGTCCAAGGCATCAAAGGCACCCGACTGAAGAAGGCTGCTGTAGGAAATTCTTGGAAGCTGTCTGGCCTATAAATGACCCTGCAAGCTGTAATTGTTGCCTTGAAGATGAACTATACGTTGAATAAATGGGAATCTCCATTTGGTAAGGGGCTTTTCTTTCATATCCTGTCTCTCTGTTTATTGAATAAAACAGATTTATATTGAATAATATTTTTAAAAAGAGAGGTGCATTCCCCTCTCTCTTTCTCAGTCATTAGGAGGCAGACTTCTAAAGAACAGTACTATGGAAGGAATATACACCTCTCCATAGTTTGTCATGGCAAACAGCAATAGTATATTAGCTGCCGTGGGTTCACATTCTGATAAATGTTTTTAAAAACTTACCTTCTAGAAACAGAAAGAGAGAGAGAGATCCTCCTCTTTCTGTCTCCCCTATTATCTCAATTATTGGCCAGAAAAGACATTCCCCACCCCTACCCCTCCACTTCCAGTTGCAGATCAACTCATTTTCTTCTTTTGTTGATGCAGAAGAAATCTTGAATGTGTTGGTGCCCCACCTAACAGAACGTACCCAGTCTGACTGCATCTGGCAGAGGATGTGCTGGCGACTGGTCGAGAGTGTGCCAGATCGCTGGCTGGAAGCCGTGGTCTGTGGCCTTGTTCAAGCAGCACCAGGGTAAGAGGTCAGGGGACTGTGTGAAGTGGACGTGATGGACAGGTGTGAATCTCCACTTTGCATTGCTGCGGTGATTGAGAATAGTCGTCGTCATGGTGTGCCTTCACTCCACAAGTCAAAACCAGTTTCAACCTGTTTTAACTGTTGCAGTTCAGAATCAAGGAAAACCTCTCAGCACCCTTATGTAAACACAGTTCCCGGCACTGCTTGGAGAAAACTGTGTCAGCAATACTAGCTTCAAACTGGTTGCTATGTGAACTGCAGTGTGCCTGGAAACCATACAGTGTGTTCTTAAGGTGCTTCATGGTGCAATTTGAGAGCCTGTATTTCAGCAGTGCAACTCTACCAGTCAAAATGGCTCCTTCAGTGCATCGCTGTCGTACATATGTTCTTCTGAAGCATACTTCAGAGGCAAACTTCAGGCTAGAAGCCTGAGATACAGAAACCTGGGGAACACGAGCAGGAGGGTGCTATTGTACCTATGTCCTACTTGTGGGTTTCCTGCGGGCAGCTGGTTGGCCACTGTGGGAACAAAATGCTGGAATAGATGGACCCTTGGTCTGATCCAGCATAGCTCTTCTGATGTCCTTAGGTGCAAAATAGTGGTGCCGGGAAGGAAGGGGAAGAACCAGCTTCTAAATGGTGACTGAAGGAGTTGAGCTAATTACCTGCTGCATGCCATGGGCCAGACACTGGGATGACCTTCATATACAAGTACAAATGTACATCTGAATTGCAGCAGATGGGGGATTCTAACACAACACCCTAAAACCCAGTCAACTGCACAAAAACCTGGTCAAAGGCAACCGATTAATATTCATTTTTCACAGGTGGCAAACACTTAGAAAGATGCGATTCAGATATGGCAAAGAATTCTTTTTCTTTTTTTTTGCAAGTTTGCTATTTGGGAGTCAGAAACCCATGCCAATCTAACGCAAGTCATCCCGCACTGTACAAATAGATCCTGGCCTACCTTCTACCGATCCCTGCTTTAGATATCTCAGTTAGCAGTGATGTGGTTGCTATGGCCTACATCGCACCTCTTGGTCTGTCTTCCAGGAGGTAAATCAGAGCTGCATGACAGGTGTTCCAAGGTTGCAATCCCAACTACATATTCCTGGGAGTAAGCAACATTGAACACAGTGGGACTTATTTCTGAGTAAACATGGATAGGGTTGCACAGTATAGTTCAGTCCATTTGCACACAGGCAGATTCGGAATTGTTTCAAGTATGCTGAGGGCAGATTCTTGTGTTACTTTCTATAAAGACCAAAGTCCTGTCCTGCATGGGCTAATATACTGTGAGAAATGCAATACATGTTTCTGTATCCTAGAGAAGACACGCGTATGTCATACTTCTCACGTAAACAAGCACATAGCCACCAGCTTAGATGGCTTTAAAAGGGAATCAGAAATTTAGTGGCCCTAATGAACATTTTTACCAGACAAAGAAACGCTGACATTTATGTTGCTAGTGTCTCATCAATTAATAGCAAAGAATTGGAAAGAGTCTACAAATCTATCAATAATTGTGTAGTATAACTACCTTTGGAATATTGTGTTGGCTGAAAAACTAACTAAACAGATAAGGGCACAAAGACAACAAAAAGAATCTGACACCTTCCATACAATGTGGTATAAATTCATAGACTTTATCAACAAACAAGTTTCCCCAGAGAAAACCACCATCATGTCATGGACAGATACAGAGAGATACATTTTGATAATTACAACTGAATCTTAACCCCCTGAAGAACGTCTGTGGATAAATATAGGGTTATTAATACATTGAAACTCCTGTGATCCCAGTTGGCTGTAACTGAATTTCCTATGTCATGTTTGTGTTTTGTTAGAATATTTGATGTGCTCACCGATTACATTGAAAGTATGTGATTAAATCTCAATAAAAATAATTTAAAAAGGGAATCAGACAAATTCATGAGAGATAAGGCTATCAATGGTGACTAGTCATGACAGCTTTGTACCACCTGCAGGATCAGGAGCAGCATGTCTCTAAATACCAGTCGCTGGGTAACAGCAGGAGGAGAGGGCTGTTGCTCCCCTCTCCTGCTTGTGGACTTCCTAAGGCATCTGCTTGTAACTGTGTAAAACAGAATTCTGGGACTAGATAGGCCAGCATCCTGTCAGATCCAGCACCTGTGTCTGATCCAGCACAGCTCTTCTTAATGTTCTTATAACTTCAAATGCTGGCTTTTATTAGTATCTTAATTCAAACTGAACACAGAACCTCTAATCCCTTTTATATTTCATCACGGACAATCATAGTTTTTGCACATCTTATTAACTGCATATCCAATGAGTCTTTATCCCAGCGTGGGCAACCTCGGGAGGTCTGGGGGTCATTTTCGCCTCCCATACACAGGCTGCACTCTGCAGGGCACTGCGCACTTCGTGGGGCACCCCCTCCCCCAAAGAAAGAAGAACAAAAACAAATGTCCCAGAAAATGGATAACAGAGTACTTACCAAAGGTTAAATTTAACCTTTTTGCTGCTCCATAACAGTGGCTGTGGACTTCATTTCTTTTGTTTGTGTATGTGTGTGTGTATGTCAGGGGGCAGTAAAGGCTGATGGGGGCCTCACCTGGGACCAGGGTGGTGGGGGCCACATGGGCCCCCCGACCATGTGTTGCCCCCCGACCATGTGTTGCCCCCCGACCATGTGTTGCCCCCCGACCATGTGTTGCCCCCCTGCTTTATCCACGTGTCCTAGATTTTAAAGAACAGTCCATCCTATCTTACACTATTTCTTTTCTTGTCCTTGGTGATAGACTGGTAAGTCTATATGAGCTGAGATACACATACATTGTCTTTGTCTGCCCTTCTCATAGGTTTGGATATGTTCTTCCATTCCTATGATACTGTGTTCTTGCGTTGCTAATACTTTCCTGACTTCTGTTTCTGAACAACATAGTCACAATCAAATTGTGATTTCAAATGGCATCAGTATGAGAGAAAGAGCTGAATTGTTGAAATGTTCTGTATCACTAGGTCTGCTGTGTTGTCACGGTTGTTGGGGAACCTGGTTGTCAAAAGCAGGAAGGCTCAATTTGTGATGACCCAGAAATTGCTGCTGCTTCAGTACAGCTACCCGGTGAGGGTTCCTGGCTGTCATCAATGGGGAATCAACAGTGTTGGTTGGGATGGAGTTCTACACTTCTGATAAGATTGACGTCCTGTGTTTTTTACAAGTGGTAATGTTGCCAAGCTCATGATTCTAGGCTTGGAAGTACACATTTCCGGGGATTCATGATACTCGCCTCAACTGTAAATGAGTATCATATGACCCTGAATCCTTCCCCAGCATGGAAGGGAGGGGAATTCCTCTCTGGCTCAAATTAAAAACTGAGCAGGAGAAGAATTGGGGGGTCATAATATACATCTCATAGTTGAGGGAAGTAAATATAATTCTGAAGAGTGTGGAGGGTTTGGGGTATTGGAGGGAGGGAAGGAGGAGGATTGGGGTCTCATTGGGGTGGGGTTGGCTGAATTGGGAGATTGGCTTATTTCCATAGCAATTTGGGGAAGAGAATTATGGGAGTTAATGTTTTCATTGTAAACATTATGAAAACAAGACTACTAGTCCTGAAGGCTCTGTGCTACCTCCAGTATCAGAGGCAGTATGCCTATGTACCCCAGTTGCTGGGGAACATGGGTGGGAGGGTGCTGTTGCACTCATGTCCTGCTTGTGGGCTTCCTATGGGCCGCTGGTTGGCCACTGTGAACAGAAAGGTGGACTAGATGGACCCTTGGTCTGATCCAGCAGGGCTCTTCTGATGTTCTTCTGGTCTTCTCAAGCTCCTTCTCCCGTATTACGGAATGGAACGATAGCTCACCAGATTTGCCCTATGGTTCCTAGCTTGCAAGAAGATCCTGTAGAATTTGTTAATCGCACTCGCTTCATTCATTCCCATGCTTTTAGCCACCCTTCCTTTCTTGAAGGTTCCGTGTGCAATGTCTAGTGTTTGCCAAATGTAAAAATTCTGTGGCTTCGTTACAGACTGCTGTGCTGCAGAGCCTCCTTGGATACCTGGCCCTGGACAGCCTGCGACGTTCCTTACTGATCAAAGTAAGTGGGGTGGCTGTTAACAATCTATATCTATGTCTGTCTATATGTGGGGGACAGACAGACATATGCCGCTGTTCTGTGTGATATAATAAATGCATTAGAACTAACTTAGGGTGAAAGAGAAGCTAATCCAGAGTCACTGATCTTCCCAGAGGTTGTCGACTTTCTTGCTGTTCTGTGATTCACCCCTTTTCACTGTGTAAACAGTGAGATAGAAAGATGTTTATCTCAACCCTTCCCCTTTGGAAGAGGAGGGTATCTTTGCACGGCTTGCTTCTCCCATTTGCTTGAATAGATAGGGTGAGGTAAATCAGCACTGTATAGTCTAGCCTTCCCCAAGCTGGAGCCCTTCAGATGTGCTGGACTGCAACGCCCATTACCCCCAGTCAGCATGGCCAACCAAAACTTCTGGAGATGACCAGGTTGGGGAAGGGTGGTGTATTGGGAGGAAAGCCCTTTCCTGTCCTAGTGCTGGTCTGCTCCAGGACACAGGGCATGTATGGAGCTCAGCTGCACTCAGAGCAGGTTGGCTTTTCCTTCCTCCCCTCCCTGGATAAGTTCACAAGGGTGGGGGTTTCACAAAGAAAATAAAACACCAAAAAGGGACAGAGCTTCAGTCTAAACAAGCACTCAACAACTATCTGCTTATTGGAGCAGGTAGGAGGAAAGAACCCATGCAAGGAATCAATTTAACACATTAAATCCAATGTTTCCATTGCAGATAACAGGCTCAAAGGGAGGCTGGTGTGGGCCAAGGTGAGTGGGCAGGATGACAGCTTGAACCTGACGTGAACGTTTCTAATGCAGGTTTTGAAAGAGCTGCTAGAGACCTGGGGTAGCAGCAGTGCTGTGAAGCACTCCTCAGTGGAGCAGCAACTGTACATCAGCAAGGCCATCCTGATCTGCCTCTCTCATCTGAAAGAAGCAGAAATAATGAGCAACAGGCAAGGTGAAGGAGGGAGGGAGGGGTGGGTGGGATGGAGAGAAGATTCAAGATGAGCTGGCATCTTGTGTCTCCAGTTTTCTGTTCTTGAAGCACCTCTTCCCCATTGTGGCCATCGGTTCCACCTTTGGGCTTGATTCCACATGGGAGTAGCTGCATTTGAGAGTTCTGATGTCAAACTCTGAAAACTCCCACAGAAGTTTAAAAACTCACACGTGTGGATTTAAGTGGAACTGGGGCTGTCGGGGGGGGGGGGGACCTGTATATAATAGCACAAGGCTCCATCTTATCCTTGTGGGGAAGGTCCTGGGTTTCCTTGGAAGAATCTGGGTGACTTCCTGGGAAATGGTCTGAAAGTGGCTGGGACAACATCTTTGCTGGTCTGCCCCACGCCATGAAATAGCTGCTCATTGAGATGTGGCAGGACCTCTTGGAGGGTCAGATGCTTTGAATTTGGTGTATTGGTCATGCAGACTGCTGCTTCCTGTAGGTAACTTGTGGCCTTCCAGGTGTTGTGGGGCTACACCTCCCATCATCCCTCACCATTGGCTGTGCTGGCTAGGGCTGATGGGAGTTACAGTCTCCCAAATCTGTCAGGCCACAGGTTACCCACTCCTGTTATAGGTTAGTTGTGCTGGCAGATGGCAGGCATGTCAAGAATTTTAATTCTGACATATGGGCAGAAGCATCCAGCTGCGTTTAACTTTCATGAAATTTATTATCAGCCCAAATAATCTACCAAAACCATCTTCTAACCATTTTTTCTCATGGATCAGTGTGCCTCTCAAAGCCCAGTCAGGCCCACCTGTGCACTTGAAGGATTCCTTTTGAAATCAAGTGCAATCCACAGAGCTGTGCCGACGCAGGGCTAGTTTGAGTTCTGTGTGTCTTGTCTACAGAGAAGAGCAGAAATTCCCAGTTGGATTTTGTTGTAACCCAGACTTTCCCAACCTGGAGCCATCCAGACATATTGGACTGCAACTCCCATCACCCCCAGCCAGATGATGGGAGTTGCAGTCCGACACATCTGGAGGGCCTCAAGCTGGGGAAGCCTGTTGTAACCTAACAAAATTACCTTCTACCAGCATGGATGCTGGTTTTAAGGACCTGGGGTTGGGCAAATCCTCGGTCAAAAAGATCAGTGCTGTGCTCTTCTGCTTGCATCAGGAAGCCATGGCTTGACGGTTCAAGAGATGCTGAAATATATGATCGGGCTTTTTGTAGAACAGCAGCACAGCTGCTCATAAGGTTCTGGATATGCTTATGGAGACGCTGAGCTGGCCAGCTCATCGGGGGCTGCTGTATGTTGTGTGCTGACCTTGCTCAGTTGCTTTCCGCTTGCCCTTCCAGAGCTGCTCACAAGCATGATGGAAGGGATGAAGTGCCATCTTGACAGCAACATGCCACGAATCCGTCATATGGGAATGGTTGTAGCGGAGTGTATCAGTGCCAGGATAACCCCTGAAGGGCCTGCCTTGAAATTTGAGGTAAGCTAGCAGAGTGACGTTTCTGGAGTGCTTGGTTGTGAAAAAAATATTCTGCTGAAATGTGCGATGGAAGATGCTTTTGCTGCTGCATCCCAGCTTGCGCCTTTAGGACTGGGGAGAGAAAGAAAGAAGGAACGCTGTCTGGTTCTGATGTTATCGGAAACTATGGTTTCCTGGTCTGTGAACGAGCCTGCACGTGTTCCAAGCTTATGCACTCCCTTCTCTTTTGCAGCCGTGAGGCAGCCGTGAGTGGAAGCTTTTGCTTCCGTGTTAAAACAAATCACAGTTCCCCATTACTCAGGGAGGTCGAGGAAATGTAGTTTGTTAGAAACTGTAGTTTTTTAGAAGGTTTGATCCTGGCTTAAACTGAAGCCACTGTCTAAACAAACCACAGTTTTTCAAATCTGAATGTAATGGGGAACTGTAGTTTGTTTAAAAACAGAAGCAAAAGCTTCAAATGTCCTCCTTGTGGCCTCAAAAGAGGAGAAGGGGAGGGCGCAAGCCTAAGGCTCATGCATGCTGGTTCAAGTAGCAGAAAGTCATGGTTCCCTGTTATGTCTGAACTGAGCCAACATGTAGTCAAGTCTGACCTGGTATTTAATGAGGCACCAGGTTACAATCGAAATAATCCCAAGAGCTGCCTCAAGAAGTGAGATGATGGCTGCCACTTGTCTTTATCCAAGAACCAGCCCATGTGCTAGCATGCTTAGCAAATCTTAATTTGTGTTTATTTTAAATGTTAGTATCTAGAAGATGATGAGATCAGAGAACTAAAGTCCTTGCTAACTCAAAGACTGGAACAGATGTCCGTCAGTGATTCGCCAAGCACCGGGTAAGTTGTGACTTCATTCTTTTGTGGCTTAGCCTTAGCTTTGTTCAGTTTCAGCTCATGCTAGTGGCTTTTTGTCATTTTTTCCCTGTTGGAGATGCTGCCCCGATTCGCATGTAATGCTAAACCATAGTTTAGTGCTATGTGAATGAGCAGCAGTGAACCTCGGGCTTGTGCTCTTCCCCTGCTTCCCCTCTTTCCCCCTCTGGCAGAGCCGCAAGAGGGAGATTGGAAGTGTCAACTTCCTGGTTTCAACTAACTGGAGTTTCTCATTATGTCTGAATTGGGAATTCTGGTTAGTTTAAACTGGTTTGTTGAAACAAACCAGGATCATAAAGCATTGTTTGATCTTGGCTTGTTCCAACAAACCAGAGTTTAAACTAACCACAATTTGTCCTTTTCAGACATAATGGTAAACCAGGGGCCATGGGAAGAGAGGGGAGGAGGCAGTGTGCTAGCCCCAAAGCTCACAAGTGTTTGCTCAGGTAGCACTCCACTGGAACATCTAAACACACAACATTGAGAAGGTACTAAGAAATATAGTACCCGAGAGCCAGTGTGGTGTAGTGGCTAGAGTGTTGGACTGGGAGTCAGGAGATCCAGGTTCTAGTCCCCACTCAGCCATAGAAGCTCACTGGGTGACTTTTGGGACAGTCACAGACTCTCAGCCCCAACCTACCTCACAGGGTTATTGTTGTGAGGATAAAATGGAGAGGGGGAGGATTATATATGCCGCCTTGGGTTCCTTAAGGAGGAAAAGAGGCGGGATACTAATGTAATAAATAAATAATAATGTAATATAAAGAGGGAGAGCCCACAATCTCCAAAAGACTGTTTTTTAAGGCCTCAAAATGGCATACTCGAGAAGTGCACAGAACCTGCTTAAATAGAGGAGGGGATTTGCTCTGTTCTCCTTCAGTTGTTACACTCTAACCTACACCCAGCACAGCTATAGCCTACACCGAATTTACAGAGGCAATGAAGGTATTATTGCATCTTATTACAGATCCTTGTAAAGAAAGATGTGCTCAGAAATTGGGTCTACATAAGAAAAATGCAACTTGGGCTAAAGACGGATGGTCCACACAGTACCAATGGGAAACAAATGCCCAATAAAAATACCATTCAAGCATTTAAATACATTTTAACTCCAACTTTTATGGGGTTTTTTCCCTTTATACCTGTGTGTAAACTGAGGATTACACTTCATGCATCTGGTGAAGCGAACTCTAGTCCACAAAAGCTTACGTCATAACAAACTAACTAAATCCTGTTAGTCTTTTAAGTTGTGTTTGCTGCAACAAACACAGCTACCCCTCTGGAAATCAGTAAAGCTAGTGTGCAGACAAGCTCTTCAGGGAAATCACAGGGAGCACGGATACCGCAAGCAGCGGATCTCATATTGTCTATTGCTCTAGTTTGATCCCTTGCCCTCATGAGGATTTATGCCCTTACAGGTTTTTAAAGTTATGCATGTTTTTTCCTGCTACAGGAACAGCAAACTAGCCACAGCACCAAGTACTGTCCTGAAACCCAGTGTGGAAACGTTCGCAGGTACTTCTGAAGAACCGGATCAGGGGGCTGACTCCGAACTTGACAGGTAAGTGGTGAGAGTCATGTTGCCAAGCAACAGCACGAGTCCGCTATGGAATCCTGGTAGACTGTGAGAATTGAAGCACTGAGTGAGAAAGAACTTGGGCCCCACTGAGGAATTTTTCCTTCTTTTACAGCGACGACGACCTTGTTCCCTACGACATGTCCCATGATAAAGAACAGAAGAAGATCAAGGCTCCCAGCTACATCCGAGACTGTCTTGAAAGTAAGAGATGAAGGGCAGAGTGTATGCAGTCTCTCCATTGTTTTCTTTATCTGTTGTTTTATTATGTTTATATCCCACCTTTTGCTTCAAGAAGCTCAGGGCGGTAGACATGGTTCTACTCCCTCCCTTTTTACCCTCACAAGAACCCTGTGAGGTAGGTTAAGCTGAGAGACAGTGAATTAGCTTGGAAAAAAGGGAAGACATGATAGAAGTGTATAAAATTATGCGTGGTGTAGAGAATGTGGATAGGGAGACATTTTCCTCCCTCTCTCTTAATACTAGAACCCAGTGGGGTCATCCCATGAAGCTGATTGGTGGGAGAGTCAGGACAGATAAAAGGGAGGACTTCTTTTTACAGCGCATAGTTAAACCATGGAATTCTCTACCACAAGACATAGTGATGGCCACCAATTTGGATTGCTGTAAAAGGGGGTTAGAGAAATTCCTAGGGGGAAGGCTATCAATGGCTACTAGTCCTGATGGCTATATGCTACCTCCAGTATCAGAGGCAGATGCTTATGTACACCAGTTGCTGGGGAACATGGCCAGAAGGATGCTGTTGCACTCCTGTCCGGCTTGTGGATTTCCTGTGGGCAGCTGGTCGGCCACTGCATGAACTGAATGCTGGACTAGATGGACCCTTGGTCTGATCCAGCATGGCCATTCTTATGTTCTTATGTCACATTGTGAGCTTGATGGCTGAGTGGGGATTTGAACCTGGGTCTCTCCAGGCCTAGTCTCCAGGCCCTCACCACAACACCATGGTGGCTTTCGCGTGTTGTGGTCCTGATTGAAGTAACCATGATTATTGCCTGTGAAACGTCCTGTGGCTTTTCTGTAGTGCTGACACGTTCTGTGCCTTACACAGCAGCTGTCCCCAACCTGGTGCGCTCCAGAGGTGTTGGTCTACAACCCCTGTCATTCACAGTCAGCAGGGTCATTGGCTGTGCTGGCTGGAAACAACAGGAATTGTAGCCCAACACCTCAGAAGCACACCAGGTTGGGGGCAGCTGCCTTCCACTTGCAACCTGCAGGGCTAGTTTGCCCTCTGCCATCCCCCCAAACTGTCTGAAGCATTTGCAGAGCCGAGTTTTGCAGTTGGGCCATATTATTGCACAAACTTGGAAAGTATCTGTTTTTTATTGAGACGCCACCTCCAGCAGGCTCTTCCCTCTGTCAACTGTCACTTGGCAGTGGCCATTCCTTCAGGCTGCAGCGGAGAAGGGAAGCAGGGCTGCACCTCTGACTCTGCTGGGAAACTGTCAGCATTCCCCTTATGACCCTGAGCAACTCCTTAAGGATCTCTTGACTCCTTAAGAGCCCCACCTTCCTTCTTTTACCTTCCCCTTTCCAGTAACATGGGGTTTAGGCTGTAGGTGTGGGGTGTCTGACACTCTGGACGCAGGGTTTAACCTCAACAGCTTACTGGTAAATTAAAGCAAGCAACTCACAACTAAAGGTATTTACACAATAGAGCTTAGTGATAAAAAAGCATTAAAAGAAAATAAAGGAAAATAAAATAAAATGCAAGTTCCTTTACCCTAGCTGCACTTAGACTTTTCCAGGCTGCTTCTTCCTGCTCCCTCTTCAGACTCTGGTCTCCCTGACTCTGCTCTTACTGGCTTGTTTGCTGTCTTTATATACCATCCTCCCACAAAACCAAAAGTACTGTTTCAAACCTGAATAAATGAAACTTAACTGGGGGAATGAAACTGAAACTTCACTGGGGAAATGAAACTGCTCTTCTCAGGGATACCCCTCCCAATAAAAAACCCCAAGCCCCTAAGCCTGGCCTTTTTTCCCTTTGCCTGCCTCAAACCTTCACAGAGACCATCAACTTTAAAAGGGAGGGCCATAGCTCAGTGATAGAGCACCTGCTTTGCATGCAGAAAGTCCCAGGGTCCATCTCCAGCATGTCCAAGAAGGGCTAGGAAAGAATCCTGCCCGAAACCCTGGAGAGCTTTTGCTGCCAATCAGTGCCAACACTACTGGGCTAGATGGACCAACGGTCTGACTCAGTATAAGGCAGCTTCCTGTGTTCCTGTAGCTCCTCCTCTCCTTGAACTCTGTGCCCTTCAGCTGCCTGTTATAAGGAATTTGTAACAAATGCCTGAAGCTTGCTTTTTTTGTCCTCCCTCCCAAATTCCTTTTGTATCTTGTCTTTTGGATTGTAAGCCTGAGAGCAGGGACTATCTTCTTACTGATTTTTGTAAGCTGCTCTGGGAGTCTGTTTTTGGCCAAAGAGCGGGGTAAAAATGCTTCAAATAAATAAATAGTATTTTGAGTGCAGAATTTGACACCTCAGCTTACGACAAACAAAATTTAAACTTGCTCTTTCTTTTTTTTTCCCCTCAGTCTTAACAGGCTCCGAAGATGCAGACAAGTATGAAGCCACCATGGGTGTCCTGGAGATTCTGATCCGAAGGAATCCAGCAGCTGCCCGAGAGGTAAATGCATCCACGGCCTGTTTCTTACTGCTGGGTTTCGATCCCAGTTCTGATTTAGAAATAGCCAGTTGGGGTTATTAGTTCACTGTCAGTGACTTGCCCTTGGGTAATGAGATGTGTTAGACTATGACTCCCAGGATTCTGGGAACTGGCAATCAGGATGGGGAAGGTTGCAATAAAGCATGGCTGATTGTGACATCTGAACTGTCCTAGTGTGTTTACCACCAGTTGTGTGTGCTGACCAGCAATAGCAAAGGTCTAAATTGGGTGGGGAACTGTGAGAGATCTGGTAGCCATTTTTGCCCCCTCTCCACTCTGGACTCTCCCTCCGCCCCTCGCGGAGGCACCAGAAGAAAAAAAAACAGCTCTGTAGTGCTCCTTAGCACGACAAGGGTTTCATTGAGCTTGTTTGCAAGCTAAATTTGACCCTTGTAGTGCTGAGGACCCCACAGGTGCCATTTTGGGGGGTTAAATTTTTTTTTCTGCCTTTGCTAAATTTGGCAGGGTGGTGGAGGGCTGCGGGGGGCCAGATTTGAGCCATGTGCTGCCCGCTTCTGACCACAAGTTTGAAACTCTAAACACCCCTGCCACTGTCAGGCACCTCACGCAAAGGGCAGGGCGAGGCTGGTACCTGCGACGGCCCTGCTGCCACGGGGGCCCCAAGTGATGGCAGGTGCTGGGGGGACCCCCCAAGGGCATCTTGCCCCATGCCCCCCCAAAGCCGGACAAATGCTGTGTCTTTTCCCCAGCATAACGCAATCACGCCAGGTTATCTCTGCTTTGGCACTTTTGTGCAGGTGAGTGTGGAACTGGCAAAAGTGCTGCTGCACCTGGAAGAGAAGAGCTACATAGAAGGCTTTGTGGGGCTTCGACAAAGCGCTTTGGTGGCCATCGTTGTCACAGACCCAATTCCAGTGAGTCTTTGTCCCATCTTTGGGCACCGATGATAGGGGTGAAGGGGACGGCAGCCTGGCTTTCTGGCCACCCTTGCAGAAAGCCCTCTGAGGAGCTGGCTAAGGAGCAGCTAAGGTGAGACCGTTCTGTGCTAGATGGGCAGGGAAAGTATTATGAGTATTACTATGTTTGTCTACCGCCCCATAGCCGAAGCTCTCTGGGAGGTTTACAAAGATTAACGATCATTAAAATGCAGTATGCAAAGTTTAAGAACCATTTACATAAAGACAGACAGTATACACAGAGACAATATATATCTAAGAACAACTGGGAGCAATCAACCGTAACCATAAGCCAAATCCAGGACCGATTAACGTTCATCATATGCTGCCAAATGCCTGAGAAAAGAGAAATGTCTTAACCTGGTGCCCAAAGGATAACAATGTCGGCACCAGGTGGGCCTTGTCGGGGAGATCATTCCAGAATTGGGGGGCCACCACCAAGAAGGCCCTATCCCTTGTTGCTTCCTTCCGAGACTCTTTTGGAGGAGGCACCCAGAGGGCCTTAGATGCTGAACGTAGCATACAGGTAGATTCATGTCAAGAGAGGCGCTCCATCAGGTATTGTGGTCCCAATCCATGTGAGGCTTTATAGGTTAAAGCCAGCACCTTGAATTGAGCTCAGAAGCATATAGGCAGCCAGTGTAAGCAGGACAGAGTGGGTCTTGTATGTCTGGACTTTCTAGACCCAGTTATTAATCTGGCCACCGCATTTTGCACAAGCTGTAGCTTCTGAACTGTCTTCACAGCAGCCTTCTAGGAAGAAGCAGGGGAGCCCTGGAAGATATTAGCAGATGCTCTGGTTGCCAGTGTTCCCTGCTGCCTTTCTTCTGGCCCTGCTTTGTCGATGATGAGAGGGCAGATTGATAGTCGAGGTTGGAGGACAAAGGAACCACAAAAGCCTCTGAATGTTTGTTTCTTGTTACTTAGGTGGTCCAGTATCTAACCTCCGAGTTCTACTCCCTGAATTATAGTCTTCGCCAGCGTATAGACGTCCTGGATGTAAGTGGCAGCTGCTTGGGCCGCTTCCTTCCCTGCACATAAGTGTGCTTTTTGAGGGCTAGTGTTCCATAGGGGCTAAGAGACTGAGCTACTCATGAGGCCGTCCCTGGTTCAAATCCAGTGTCTGCCATGAACTCGTTATGTGCCCTTAGGCAAGCCATTCTCACTCAGCTCCAGCCCCTCTCCCATTTGCATCTTGGGTAAAATAATAATGGCCTGCCTTGCAGGGTTGGTGTGGGGATTATAACAAGAGAATGTATGCGAAGTTCTGAAAGGTGTTTTACAACTGATTTGCAAGGGGTGTGTGAGTTGTTTTGAGAAATGTATATTTTGAAAAGTGGCATATAAATAACTGAAACGATAAATAAGTGGTTTGAATACTATTTATTTATTTATTTATTTATTAATCGCCCATCTGGCTGGTCAACCAGCCTCTCTGGGCAATGTACAACAATAAAACAGTTTAAAACAATACAATTCTACATTAAAAACATCGTATTTCTAAAAATACCGTAACCCACACCAAATGCCTGCCTGAACAACCATGTTTTTAATGCATGGCAGAAGCTCATTAGAGAGGGGGCATGGTGGAGTTCCCTAGGGAGGGAGTTCCACAGAGTGGGGGCCACCACAGAGAAGGCCCTCTCCCTCGTCCTCTAATGTTAATAATATGTAATATTAATAATAAACTTGACATAAACATACAAAATTAGGTTTAAGTTTCCAAAATATCATACTTTCTCCATATATTAATGAAGGAAAATTAACTAAGGGTTTTACCCTGTGGCCCTTAGACATTGTCTGAGGGGCCACAGGATACTGGAGATTTTCACCTCTGAGGCTGTAGACAGAACTATGACCTCGGAGGTAAAAATCCTGGCTTGATTCTTCACCCTCACCTCCTTCCCAGCCACCACAGAAAGCGCCATGGCGGCTCCTCTTCTGAGGTCAGTGTCACTCACGACTAAGGACAGGGAGGGGAGAAAGGGGTGTGCTGGGGGGTGGGGAGGGGAGGAAGGAGGAGAGGCCAGGATACGCTGTGTCCTGTCCAGCCCTGGGCCCGCCCTCTCCAGCGCAACTCCACTAGATGGGCGCAGAGGCCCATCTAGTGGGAAAAAATTGAAAAGGCGGGTGGAGAGGTGAAAGCTGCCATGGTTGCTTCTAACACCCTGCCAGCAGCAGCCCAGCAGGGCACAGGAATCTCGGAATTCCTCCAAAATCAGAGGCTTCCATCTAGCAGGCAGCAACCCAGTAGGGTTGCGGCCCAAGATACCATGCATTCTTCATAGCGTGGTAAAAAAAAGCATGCAGAAATGTTACGATATTTATCTTTCCAAACATTTATACACAGAGGCCATTTGTCTATAACCTTATTGGTTTGTGATCTGCAGTTTGTGCTTGCTTTTGATGCTACTGCTAGCTGTGTTAGCAGCCTTAGAAGGAACGCTTTGATGCTGACACGAGCCACTGTTCCTTGCTTCCTGGGAAGTCAAGGGGGAGCCCAACAGTATTAAGGCTTGTGTATGTTTACCTGGGTGTCTGACTACCCCTCATACTCCCCTTTCCTTTCCCCTGGCTTCAGGTATCTGGTGCTAAAATGGATCTAAAAGGCTTGCAGTGCAATTCTATGCATTTTACTCAGAAATAAACTTCACTGTGTTCAATTGGGCTTACCCCCTGGTAAGTGTGTGTAGCAGCCTTCCCCAACCCAGTGCCCTCCAGATGTTTTGGACTGCAGCTCCCAGCATTCTTGACCATTGGCCATGGCAGTTGAAGGCACATCTGGAAGGCATCAAGTTGGAGAAGGCTGGTATATATGATTGCCATCTCTCTGCCCTACATTGTCAGGAATAAGCATTTGACCAGTATAAACAACACTGCTCAGTATCCCAAGTAGCAACGCCTGACAGCATGAGTATTCAGTTATCCCTGTGAATGTACGCAAGCCTGAATGCTATTGGGCACCTCCTCAACTTCCCTTCCACTTTCCTGCTCCCTTTTCCCCCAGTCTCCAATGTGGCTGAAGGGGAACATCCTTCTTAGCTTGCAAGGAACCTGCCCACCTAGTGAGGCAAGTGGTACGTTGCCTCTCCAGATTATCGACACCTAAGCCTCTTTTCCATCCACCCAGGTGCTGGCTATGGCAGCTCAGGAACTCTCTCAACCAGTCTCTGCAAAATCAAGACAGCTTCCAAGCCCCAAACACCCCAGCATCCAGGTCCTGTCTGGCAACGCTTCTTCTCCGGATTGGCGAAAAGTTGTGGATGAAAGGATCAAGAGCAAGACCCGAAGGTTTGCAAAGGTGAGAGGCCAGGAAATCCTGGACCACCTCGTGCCTCGAGCCAGAGCTCGCCGCAGCCAGCATCACCAGCCAGATGAATTGCTCCAGAGCTTAAGTTCCAGGGTCCCCCCGCCTAGCTCTTGCAAGCTTAGCAACGGTCTCATCCTGAAAGGGGCTCTGTGCCCCAGGTTCACCTACCCCCGCCTTCCCCAACCCGGTGTCCTCCAAATGTGTTGGACCACAACTGCCATAATTTCCTGCCAGCATGATTATGCTGGCAGGGAATCAGGTGAGTTGTGGTCCAACACATCTTGAGGGCACCCAGTTGGGGAAGGCTGACCTGCCCTATTTGGGGAGCAGTCTCTCCTTGTTCTGAAGTCCCACCTCCTAGAACTGTCCTCTGCTTAACTCTCTTCAGATTTCAGTCCCCACCACCGGTGTCTGGAGATTATAGGCCTCCTTGATCCCTGGCAAGCTGTATTTCCTCTGGCTACTCTTGATCCCTCTGGCTTTGGTTCTACTGGTGGAAGATTTTTGAGCATTTGGTACATTTAGAGCTAGTGAATGAAGGACCAGGAATCCTGGTCCATGGCAATACCTGACAGAGTGTCTGTCCCAGTATGAACCTACCTGTACATTATGCTCATCCTCTGAGGCCTTCCTCCAGGTGCTTCCTCCAAGGGAGGTTTGGAGCAATGACAACAGTGGAGAGGGCCTTCTGGGTGGTGGCCCTCCAATTGTAGACAACTATTTCCAGTGAACTCCACCTGGCACCAACACTGTCATCTTTTCAGCACCATGTTAAGACTTTCCTCTACTCTGACAGCATATAAGGCTTCTTAACGGGTCCTAGGATTTTTATTATCGATTGCTTAAATTTTTTAAAATCATTTTGTATATTAATGGTTTTATATTACATTGTATTGCATATTTAGGGTTTTAATCTTTGTGAGCTGCCCAGAGAGCTTTGGCTATTGGGTGGTATAGAAATGTAATAAATGAAAAGAAATGAATGAATGCTTCGCAGGAGTCTGACGCAAAGCAATTAGAGTGAATATTGTTAACATTAATAGTGGGGCCGGGGTTGAATCAGGACCATGGTGCCAGGAAGGGGAGATTTACCCTTTCCCCCTGTGCTGTTTTTCTGACTAAAATTGCCTCCCCACAGCTATTTGCCCCACAGGGGGAAACTTACAGATATCATACAGGTACTGTAAGTTTTCTTTTTGGGGAAAATAATCTGCTTTGGAGGGGACAATTTTAATGAGAAAAACAGTACAAAGAGAAAAAGTTAAATCCCCTCTTCTCTGACCCCAGCACTGTAGTCCGGATCTTATACCTCCTCCCAAATGCTATTAATTTGGTAAGGAACTACATCCTAATAATGGATCTCCCATATCACGTCTGGTTGCAGTCTTGGAGGTTAAAAGAGATGTCTTATAGAGAGTTGTCCTTTTTCTTCCATTCTTCCCTCATGGGCTTTTAAAAAGTTTTGCTTGTTCTTGGGTTTTTATCCTCCTCTAGTTTTTTCTAATGCTTAGCGAGCAGGTGGAACTTAACCAAATGCAAGATGGACCCTCACAAGGAAAGCAAACTTAGGCCCTGCTTTTGGAGGGAGGAATGAAACGTTGCATCTGTGAAGCCTCACCTGGGATCTCAGTCCATTGGCCTTTCTTGCTGCTAGCAGTTTCTTGCCTGCCTGACCCATCTCTTTCTTTGGAACAGGGCCAGTCCCAAGCAGAGCTGCCATGTGCCCCCAACAAATTTGGCTCAGTTGCTGGCCATTTCTTCTTCCCGCTTCTTCAGAGCTTTGATAGGTGAGACCACTTGCATCTTTGGGACCCGGTGGTGATTGTGGGACCGCTAAAGGAGCTGACTTGCGTGGCCTTTGTCACTGGCACAGAGGTGTCAACTTGAGGTTCCGGCTAGGGTTATCCAGGCCTTTGTGTCCTCTAGAACCACTGCTAGGTTCTTAGGCCTTCTCTGCTGCACTTAAATCAAACTACTAAGGGCGCAATCCCAACTAGATAGGCGGCTGCCTCTGAACTTGGAGGTAACCACCCATCCAAAGCAGGGCAGGAGAAGCACGGAGGGGATCGTTCCCTCCGCGCCTCTCCTGCCTTGCTATTTTTTGCTAGACAGACGTTTTCGTCCATATCCTATGGCCCTCTAGACAGTGTCCAGTGGCCAAAGGATTGCTCCCTAAATAGGTTAACAGTCGCATTTAGAGACAACAAAATTCTTCAGGAAAATATGGTTCCATCCCATCTTGTCCAGCCTTGCGCCTAGCCAGAAACCAAGATTCTCTTCCTATTGGGCAGCCTCCCTCAACCTGGTGCCCTCCAGATGTTTTGGACTACAGTGCCCAGCATTCCTGGCTGGGGTTGATGGGAGTTGAAGTCCAAAGCATCTACAGGGCACCCGGTTGGGGAAGGCTGCTATAGGGCAAGACCTGTAGTTTCCAACTGTGCCCCAGGAAACCACCTCAAGGATTTCACAGTGAGCCCATCAGTAAATGTAGACAGATTTCTCCATCAGTGGATGGAGCTTATCCTGAGACAGATGAGTCTTCCCACCTGCTCTGTGGGCAGGGCCGTGTCCATCAGTGGACTGTTATGCTCCCACTGGAAGAAGACCCAGTTCCAGTCCTGCTTGCTCCACAGCAACAGGATTCTTTGGGAGCTCCTGCTGCTTCGTTTCTGCTTACACTGTCAGATCTTTTGTGCCATCCCTTCCCTGAATTAGTTAAGTGGGGAAGAGAGCCTGATGGTCACCTTAATTCATTCAGTTGTTGCTAATCCCTTAATGAATTGCTTGGGATCGGTCTAGTAAATGTTGATCAGTTTCTCTATCTTAAATGACATGTGATAGATATGACAAATGACGCTGCTTTCTCCCGAGTCAGACAAGTGGTCCATTCAGCTCAGTATTGTCCACACACTGACTGACAGCCCTTCCCCAGGGTTTAAAAAAGGGTTCCAGCCCCACCTGAAGATCCTTCTAGTAGATGCCAGGGATTGAACCTGAGACTTTCTGCATATGCAGTGTATCCTATGGCTCAGCTGTGACCTTTCTCTTGTCTGTTTAAAAATGTATTTATTTATTCATTCATTCATATAAGGCATTTTTACCTCATTCTTCAGCTAAATTACACTAAATACTGCCCAGAGAGCGGTATTTAGTGTACTCTGAACCACCCAGAGAGCTTTGGCTATTGGGTGGTATAGAAATGTAATAAATAAATAACTAAACTAACTAACTAAACTAACTAACAACAAAAAAGACAGTCCCTGCCTGCAGACATGACACCAAATGAAAAAGGGGTGGGTAGGGTAGAGGAAAACTAGTGAACCCAGGCGCTACTTCTTAAAATCTGTTTAGGGTACAATCCTATGCATGTTCAGACAGAAATGCCCTGCAGCTCCCAGCATGGAGGAATGAATGCTAGGAGTTGTAGGACTTATTTCTGTCGAAACATGCATAGGATTGCACTTTTAAATATGTATTTAAAATCAATTTAAATCAACTTCTATCCAGCCTTCTTTAATTAATTCTGTAGATTTAATTCTGTTTTTTCTCATGTACTTCTGTTTGATGAACGCCCTGAGATTGATTTTGGTTTAATGAGCTTGACCCTTTGGGCACTAAAGCAGCAAGTGAGAGTGCCGGTTTTTTTCTAAGCTGCACACTAGGGTCACAAGGAGAGATGGTGAGATGCAACAGGCCCAGGACAGAACCTGATAGAAGCTGAATGTGTGCCCCAAGAACACTCCCCAGTATTCTGGCACCCAGAATACTTGGGGAGTGTTTGCCCCAGTCTTCATTCCTCAAGGTAGGAATTTTGAAAACCATTGAACTAGTAAGATAAACCTTAACATTGCCCCATTCTACTGGGATCAGGGAGAAACTCACATATACCATTTGCACAGTGGCAAAGCCCCCATTTGTCTACAGCCCTTCCTACAGCAAGGTTCTCTGACATCTTTGGACATACTTTTTCAGCCTTCCTGTTGCTTTGGGAGAGCTCTGAACTGTCCTTTTCTTGCACAGGTAAATTACTTAACTGCGTTATTCAAGCTGCAGGCTTTAAAAGAAAGCTTTCCCTCCCTGGGCAAGTTGGCTTTGTTCTGGGTCGATTTCTGGAGTAATTGGCTTATTTGTTAGGGAACATTTTGCTTTGGTGTCAGTTTCGTCTTTGTCAGTGACACTTACACCACCGACAGTGCTACTATTTGGGCTACTGCTGCTATGCATTCATTTCATACAGAAAGTATCTGGGGTGTATGTGTGTGTGGGTGATGCTCAGAAGCATCCCAGTCTTTGCCCAGAGAGTTTCAGTCTAAATTTGGTAGAGAAGACAGAGATATTGGGGGAGGAGGAAACCTTGGCAGTGACTAGTTTAAGATGCAGGAGGCTGGGCGAGGAGTGGAAATGGCAGAATTCAGTAGCAAGCTCTCCTCTGGGGATGGAGTTCAGCTCGCTACCAAAGGAGGCAGGAGCATACAGGGATGGAATGTGCTGCTTGGCCATGGGATGGATGGGAAAAGGCTGTCAGCAGAACACCGTGGTGAGAGGAAATTGTCTTTGAAGAGTAATGCCTGGAAAAGGCCGCTAGGGAGACTTCACACACAGTCCCCCCTGATTGCTATTGGCTTTAGCAAGAGTACTTTCTGTCTGAAATCAGGTGTTGGGTGGCTGTGCATTCAGACAATAGCTCCACAGGCTGGGTATTTATAGCCTGCGGTCTCTTGGAGCCTAGGATCCAGTTGCTTTGCCCCAGGAGACAGAAAATGCATTTTTTGTTCCCTGTGCATTTGTGTTTAACCTTGATGAAATGGTCTACACGGTGTGCAATGGAGGATAACAGCTATTTAAATTAAAGTGGTAAACTGGAAATACATTTAATTCCAACAGTTAGATGGATGTGCATTTTTCTTTTTCCCATGAACAGACGCGTTCTTAAAGGTGTGCATGATCCATCAACAGTCATCCTTTTAGTTCACAGAGTATAACTTTCAGGCTCTTCAGGGAGTAAGCAAGGAGGAGAACGTGATGTCTCCCACACTCTAGAAGTCCACACTGTGTGTGTCATATAATTAAGGATGTGAAACTGATTTTGAATGTGCAGGCTGTGTTCATGCCAGAAATATGATTAACTCATCTCTTGCAAAAGCACCTTCTTACTGAGGTGCTATAATTGGCCTCATTGCAGTATGAGAACTAGTAGCCAGCCAGATGTGCAGGGCAGATGTGGTAGCAGTCAGTCAGATACTGGGGCAGGGATGACGGCATTGAAAATAAAGACTTCAAGGAAATGCCATGATTAAAAAGAAAAAAAGGCAGTGTACTACTGTTTAGTCAGGGGGTTCTCTGCTCTTTTTTTTTTTTTGCACCTCAGTAGCTCCAAGAGACAAAGAGTCAAAACTGTTTTTTAAACTAAAATGTAGCTTAATTTTCCATCTGTGGGAACTGCACAGGAAAAATGTCCAAGAGCCCCTTTGCGTGCAGGTACTTGGCTGCTTTTGGAATTGCAGCCCTCCTGCTCTTGTTCTGCTTCTGTAAAAGAAGGTGCTGTTGCTTCTGGATTGGGCTCTCTTTGGGCACACCAGAATCCAACCTGATGGGGGGAATAAACTATTCTCAGCTTGCTGTGAAGGCCAAATAAGGTAGGAGCTGCCACTAAGGCAGAGGCTTCCCAGTCCATCAGAACATCTCCCTCTCTGCCTTCCAGGCCGCTGACAACCTTTGACCTTTTGGGAGACGATCACCTGGTACTGGGCCGGCTGACACACACCTTGGCAATTCTGATGTACTTCGCCATCAACACTGTGGTGAGGATAACAGGGAGGGCCTTCAAAAGTGCCTCAGAAGCACTGAGTTGCCTATGCTTGACTTTCAGCAAACCACGGCCTTCATAAGAGCCCTGCTGGATTTGACCAAGGGTCCATCCAGTCCAGTACTCTGTTCACACATTGGCCGACCAACGGCCGACCAGGAAACCACAAGCAGGACACGACTGCAACAGCATCCTTCTGCCCATGTTCCCCAGCAACTGGTGTACGTTGGCATACTGCCTCCGATACTGGAGGTAGCACATAGTAGCCCGTGGTAGCCTTCTCCCCCAGGAATTTGTCTAATCCCCTTTTCAAGACATCCAAATTGATGGCCATCATGACATCTTGTAGAAGTGAGTTCCATAGTTTTAACTATGTGCTGTGTGAAGACGTCCTTCCTTTGATCTGTTCTGAATCTCCCACCAGTCAGCTTCGTGAGGTGACCCCATTGGCTTTTACTACTATGAGAGGGGGAGAAAAATGTCTCCCTATCCACTTTCTCCACACCAGGCGTACAAGTGAACACTTGTTTCAGAGGATGGGTTTTAAAGGGATTAGTTCGGCACTGCAGCAAGAAGAGTTGAAGTGATCAGGAGGATGGGGCTTTCACTTTCAATGTAGCTCTCAGCCGCTGATCTCTCCCCTTCTCCAGGCCTCAAGACAATGGGCAGCCCCCTTAGACTGAGGCCTTTTGTTTTTGGTAGAGTCATTTGTAAGAAAAGAATTTCAGACTCCTCGTCCGTGCGAGCGATCTGATAATTTGTAGAAGGGCAGGATGTAACTATCCAAATAAATAAAATACAATAAAAATCTACAACTGGGGAATGCATATTACTTCCTTTGCAGCGGATAAACACACTGCCCCTTAGTTTAAAATTAAGACTTCTGGGGCAGCTTATGATCTATATTACTTAAATCCATTCATGCAAAGTTCTGCCCAGTATATATTCCACTTGCAGAATGTAGGCTTTCAGCTTCTGGAATTTTACATCCCCAGCTGTTAGGAAGTATTGCCTCCTGTTGTGGATGAGTTCCCATTCATGGCCGATTATTGCCTGAAGCCAGAGCAGATTCCATCATCAGGTAGAACGGAGGCAGCTCACCTCAGGGAACAGACTGCAGGACTATTAAAGATCACCAAATTGTCAATTATTTGCCTCTTTATACTTTTACCGCCACCATCTGGATGTTCTGCCACTGTTCTGCTCTGCCAGACTCTCCATTCAATGCATCTCCCTTGGATCCTGATTTGTCTTTCTCCAGGTGGCAGCTGCAATGGGAAAGGCATTGCTAGAGTTCGTTTGGACCCTGCGCTTCCACACAGACACGTGAGTTCCTGTGAACATCTGAGTGGGCTTTAAAAAGAGGCCCCTGTGTCTAAGGCTGGGGAGCCACAATTCAGCAGGTTAATTAGTTTGCCCTCTTTATCCCATTCTTTCCATTCAGCTCTTAGTACTAAGATGCTGAAGACTGCTTCCTCTCAGGTGGGGAAGAGGAATGACCATAAAAAGGGGAAAGCCAGCTTGGGTAACTTAGGTTAAGGGAGTGTTTTGAGTCACGGTGCTCTACTTTACTTTGTGGACAAGTCAGGCAGAGCTTAGGCCAGTTTGGGGATTTCCGATCTCTGCAGTTTGCAGTTCAGATGCCCTGAGCATCACACATGAAAATGCCTTGTCTACAGCTTCTGTGTGTGTGTGTGTGGGGGGGAGGTGTCGGGGGGTATTTTCTGCTCCATAGAAAAGCTGGAAGATGTGGAGTGGGATAGACATCTCTTGAGCTGGGCTTCTAGGTGGAAATCAAGAACGGCATAGGGTGACTCCAGCAGCAAAATAAAATTAGCAAAACAGAAGGCAGTGTAAAGGAATGGACTGATGGTTGGGTATGTTTAGGAATCTTTCCTGCAGATTTTCATGTGGGCTTTTCTTCTCTATGCAGATACGTACGCCAGGGCCTTCTGTCTTCTGTCTCTTCCATACTTCTCAGTGTCCCTGCTGAGCGCCTTTTGGAGGACATGACACAGGAACTGCTAGAGACCCAGTTCTGGCTGGCCGGTGAGAAGGCACTGTGGAAACATTGAGGCCATGGCGGGGGGGGGGGGGGGGGTTGTGAATTACTTTGTGTTCAGGCCATGCCATCTGTCATGTGTGCCTGATTTTGGGACTAATTCCATGTAAACAGCATTGGTAACTCACTCTCCAGCAGGAGGCTGTTTCGTAAGAGTATCCCAGAGCTGCTTCATGTGTAACAGCAAACCAGAGAGAAACATGAGCCATGCATCCTCTCTTTACACTTCAGCTGTAACTTATTTCATCAATTTATTTTAAAAAATGTATAGGCCACTTTATTTTCAAAAAGAAACCAACATCGCTAACTATAAAAATGATCCAAACAATAATACGTACAAAAATGAAGCAAAGGGACAGTAAAAAGAGCAACCAGCTAAAATAAATAAGAGCAATACAGAAATAAAGCCACACCTTGGAACAGGAGAGATCAGCCTCACAGGTCAAAACCCTGTTGGACTAGAACATTCTTTGTTATCTGGTAGAAGGCCAATAGATGGGGCTAAACAGGCCTCCCTGCGCAGGGTATTCCAAGGCCCTGGGTGCAGCCACTGCGAAGGCCCTCTTCCACATTCTTGCCATTCCTGTGCCAGTGATACTGGTGAGACGCAGAGGAAAGCTTCTCCTGTAGAACTTAATACATGGGCAGGTTCATATAGGAGAATATGGAACATTTCATCCTGCCTGATCATAGAGGTCTTCTGAAGAGGCACTCCTGGTGGTCCCACGTGTCGTGAATCTGCTTGGGAACAACCAGGAGTAGGGCCTTTAGTATGTTGGCTCCCACCTTATGGAACACCCCTCCAACTGAGGTCAAGCATGCACCTATGTTATGTTGTTTTCAGCATTTGCTGAAGACTTTTCAGGCAAGCATTTCCTGACTAATAATGAAATTCCAGACACTGTTTTATTGATGTTTCTGCTTTTATTATACTTTTTTTTGGTATTTTAATTTGTTCTGCACTGCTCAATATCTCTGTGTGGAGCATTTATACATTCTGTCGTTAATTCATTCCTTAATTAGATGATCTGTCAGGTAACGTGGTTGAAAGTGAAAGGAGCTTGCAGGGGTGAGATCTGCACGTTGTTTACCACAAGCAGACCTTGTGCATGTTACCCTTGAGAGCCTCCTTCCCTGTCCCGGTTCCTATTATATCCAAAGCCTGAAAAGAGGGAGGGCAGCAACTTTGTGCTTCTTCTTCTCCCTGCTTTGTTGTGAGAGCTCGATGTCGCCCTGAGAACCTTGTCCGTGCAGCTGGCCTTGTCCTCTCTTGGAGGCAGCTACCCATTCTACAAAGACTCCCACAAGCAACGTCCTAGCTGCTTGACCACAGAGGTGGATTGCCTGCATTCATAGGACACATGCGTCAGTGAACTGTGGAGGATTTGAGCAAGCAGCCAGCCCCTGCAGAGGCTACATGCTGAGCCAGTCTGCGCAACATTGGAGCAGTGGAAATGTAGGTCAACTGGATCTGTGCAAGGTTTGGTTCATGGTGAAGTCCAAGTTCATGCACAGCCCACTTTTGGCGACTGTGCAGCGAGGTGGTGGTCGATGTGGAGTCAGCTGTCATGTGGGGAACCTCTCGGCCCACATTCTCAGTGTGCCAACTTGGTCGTGTGAAGGGGTGGTGAATTCAATTGGGCCATTTTCCCCAGCCTGCTGGGGCTGAAGAAGAAACACCCAGTCTCCAGAGTGGGAGAGGGAAGCGGAGGCCTTCTGTGCGCCCAGGAAGGTACTGGGTGTTGCTGCCTGGCTTACATCTCACTGCTGATGGGGTGATTTGCTCGGATTCGGTAGGAGGAAATAGTCCTCTGTGCTCTAGATAGGCTCAGATGCCCGCCCATTGCTGCCCTTGGTTGGTTTCCTTCATAACACTGATAAGGGTGAGCTAGCTTCCCAAGGGAGGTGGAGAGGAAGCAACACGGACACAGCCAGTCTGTGATCCCTGCCCTGGGAGCCAATACTCTGTGCCCTTAAAAGGGGAAAGAGCTGCCATGGAGGCCACAAACTGCCCCTTTCCCCTGACACGGTGTGCCTGAAGGAATGGGCTTTCCTTGCTCTTCAAGCGTTCAGCCTTTTCAGCATTATCTCAACTGCCTGAGGGTGAGCTGAAAGGAGCAAGAGCTGTATGGTCTTCATCTAATCTGTCTCAGGGCAGCTATATTTAAAACTGGACATATGTGGACAAGAGTCTTCTGGTGTCCAGTGCTAAAGTCCAGTGTCCTGGAAAGTTTCACTGTGGAATGTGGATAGTGTAAGATTTGTTGTTGCAATCAAGATGAGGAGGGGCAAATCTTTGCTCATAAGGGACAACCCTTTTTGAAAATTCTTTTGTCATCACATCTCAAAATGTGATGTGAGTTTCCCTAACCAACAGGGATAACTTAGTGGATAAAGTAGCAGTTACAGGAATTCTGGGGGAAAGCGACCATGTTATACTTGAGTTCTTGGTTCTAAGGGAAGCAAAAGCCAAGTGTAGTCAAACGCGTACCCTGGATTTTAGGAAAGCTGATTTTAATAAACTCAGAACAATGATCAGTAAGGTCCCATGGCAAGCGACGCTAACGAGAAAAGGAGTCCAAGATGGGTGGGAGCTTTTAAAAAAGGAAATTCTCAAGGCACAATTACAAACAGTCCCAACAAGAAGAAAACATGGAAGACAACAGAAGAAGCCAATGTGGCTTCACAAAAAGCTTAGAGATGACCTGAAAACAAAAAAGCACACATATAGGAAGTGGAGAGAAGGCCAAGCAACAAAGGAAGAGTACAGGCATGTAGCACAGAATTGCAGGGATGGCGTCAGGAAGGCTAAAGCTGAGAATGAGCTCAGGTTAGCGAGGGATGCTAAAAACAACAAAAAGGCTTTCTTCAGCTATGTGCATAGTAAAAGGCAGAGGAAAGAAATGGTGGCTCAGCTAATAAGGACGGCAAAATGATAACAGAAGACAAAGAAAAGGTAGAGGTGCTCAATTCCTACTTTGGCTCAGTCTTCTCCCAAAAGAGGATCTATGACCCCCCTGGCAAAGGTGAAGTACAGGCTGAAGGAGCAGGATTGCAGCTTGAGAGCGATAGGCATATGGTCAAGGAACACCTCATTACTTTGAATGAGTTCAAATCTCCAGGGCCAGATGAACTGCACCCTAGAGTAATAAAGGAACTGGCAGAAGAACTCTCAGAACCACTGTCTATTCTCTTTGAGAAATCATGGAGGACGGGAAAAGTGCCAGATGATTGGAGGAGGGCTAATGTTGTCCCTATCTTCAAAAAGAGTAAAAAAGAGTAAAAAGGAGGAACTTGGGAACTACAGACCAGTCAGTCTGACATCAATGCCTGGGAAAATTCTGGAGCAGATGATAAAGCAATCCATCTCTAAGCACCTTGAAAACAATGCAGTGATTACTCGAAGCCAAGATGGATTTGTCAAGAACAAATCCTGCCAGACGAATCTGAGCTCATTTTTTGATCAAGTAACCTCCCTTGTGGACCGTGGGAATGCTGTAGACATCATATACCTCGACTTCAGCAGAGCTTTCAACGAAGTGCCCCATCCTCATGAGCAAACTAGCTCAAAGTGGGCTAGATGAAACAACAATCTGGTGGATCCACAGTTGGCTACAGAACCGGACTCAAAGAGTGCTTATCAATGGGACCTTCTCAAACTGGGGAGAGATAACGAGTGGGGTACCGCAGGGCTCAGTCCTGGGCCCAGTGCTCTTTAACACTTTTATTAATGACTTGGAGGAGGAGATACAGGGAATGCTGATCAAATTTGCAGATGACACAAAATTGGGCGGGATAGCTAATACTTTGGTAGACAGAAACAAAATTCAAAGTGATCTTGATAGACTGGAGTGCTGGGCAGAAAACAACAGAATGACATTTAATAGGGATAAATGCCAAGCTCTGCACTTAGGAAAAAGAAACCAAATGCACAGTTACAAGATGGGGGATACGTGGCTCAGCAACACTACAAGCAAGAAGGATCTTGGAATTGTTGTAGATCACAGGCTGAATATGACCCAACAGTGTGATGTGGCTGCAAAAAAAGGCAAATGCTATTTTGGGCTGAATTAATAGAAGCATAGCTTCCAAATCCCGGGAAGTACTAGTTCCCTTCTACTCAGCACTGGTTAGGCCTCATCTGGAGTACTGTGTCCAGTTCTGGGCACCACATTTTAAGAAGGATGCAGACAAACTGGAGAGGGTTCAGAGGAGGGCAACAAAGATGATTTATTTTATTATTTATTTATTTATTACATTTATATCCCGCCTTTTTTCCTCCAAGGAACTCAAGGCGGCGTACATAATCTTCCTCATCCATTTTATCCTCACAACAACAACCCTGTGAGGTGGGTTGGGCTGAGAGTCTGTGACTGGCCCAAAGTCACCCAGTGAGCTCCCATGGCTGAGTGGGGACTAGAACCCGGATCTCCCGACTCTCAGTCCAGCACTCTAGCCACTACACCACACTGGCTCTCAGATCTCATGATCAGGGGACTGGAAACAAAGCCCTATGAAGAGAGACTGAAAGAACTGGGCATGTTTAGCCTTGAGAAGAGAAGACTGAGGGGAGATAGGATAGTGCTCTTCAAGTACTTGAAAGGCTGTCACAGAGAGGAAGGCCAGGATCTCTTCTTGATCATCCCAGAGTGCAGGACATGGAATAATGGGCTCAAGTTACAGGAAGCCAGATTCCGGCTGAACATCAGGAAAAACATCCTGACTGCTAGAGCAATACGACAATGGAACCAATTCCCTAGGGAGGCGGTGGGCTCTCCCACACTGGAGGCGTTCAAGACGAGGCTGGACAGCCATCTGTCAGGGATGCTCTGACTCGGATTCCTGCATTGAGCAGGGGGTTGGACTCGATGGCCTTGTAGGCCCCTTCCTACCCTACTATTCTGTGATTCTGTGACCTGCAACCTTGTCGACTGGAACCTTTGAAAATAAAGTTGGTTCCTCAGGTCAAGTTGCCATGTGGGCAACATATTCTCTCTTTTATGATACAGTATGTGCACATGGAAAGGAGAAGCGGGAGACAATCCCATTGACTTAGGCAGTTCTGTTGCACAGATGTTTGGGCTTTTATTTCTTCTGATGGGCTATCCGCCCGTTTCCTTAGCTGTCTGTCCGCAACACTCTTGGGGTTTTTTTTTGTGTCTTTTTCCCACTGGGGCAGCTGCTGATGTTAATCATTGTGGCCTGCAGGTTTTCCTCTGCGTATGGAATGGGATACAGTTCTGAAACTCTCCTGTCGTTTTATAAATGGAGCAAGGCTATCTGAGTGAGTCATGTAGCCAGGCTGACCTAGTGCTGGGCTTCGAGCACTTTGCTTGTGCGCACAGGATATCCTCCGACAGACTCACCGCTCCTTCGGACTCCCCCTGCTCTGACATCCTGATTTCCACTTGGCAAGGCTGTGAGGAATCAGGTTGCCAGCCTGTCCCCACCCCCACTGCCCTGGCACGGCTCCAGTTAACAGCTGTCTGGCAAGCCAAAATTCAGCAGGGTGAGACTTACTCCGTCATGGCACCTCACCTTGGGGGAAAGGCTTCACCTGGAGGATTTGTCTTTCCTTACTACACAGCTGTTTAAGGTGCAGAAACCGTGCCAGAACTGTGCCGGCAAGCTGTTCGTGTGCCAGTGATGTGCTGCAGAACACAGCGATTAGCTGTCTAAAGGGAGAAGTGAAGGAGTGACTGCACATCTGCTGTCATAACTGGCCAAGCAATAGCGAACTTGTGAAAAGCTGCTTTTAGGCTCTTGTTGCTGACGTATTTTGCAATCGGAAGGGTACCTCTCCTGGGGGGTAGAGGGGGAGATGTTGCCCTCACACAAAAGCAAGTGCATCTCTGCAATGGCCTCTCATGTTAGCTTTGTGGAGAGTTGTGGAATTCACCACTTTGTAGTAAATTGTATGCAAAACTTTTTAAAAATTTGTTGGGTCAGGTGGAATTTGTCATTTAAAACCATCCTATCCTGTACCTGGGGGTTAAACAGAATCCGAAATCCTAAGCCTAAAAATGAGCAGCTTCTGGTGGCCCCTCAGTCATTTAGTGTTAAAAAACCTTCCAGTCTTTACTCGGTCCTGGGGTTAGAGAAAACAGGGGGCTGCTGCAGTTTATTGTGCCTGCTCCTAGTGCTGAGATGTTTTGGTTACACTGGAATTACACTATGTAAAAGAAATGTTGCTAAATAAAGTTTGGTCTAAAATCAAGCAAGTTGGATTTTTGGAGAGCCGGGAGGGGATAACTTCCTTTTATTGTTCCTTCAGTGAAGCACACTGGACAGTTCATCTAATGCTTTACAGGAATTTCCTCGTGCCATTTTTTTCTCCCCTCTTGTCTGTCTCTTCCTATTTTCTGCAGATGTTGCAGAGAAGGACCCAGATGGTGACTGTAGAAGTTTGGCACTGCAGAATCTGCTACTGATGGAAAACCTGAAAAAAAAACTTGAAACAGCGCCTTTCTAGCGAAGGAAGGCTTGACAGCAGAGATGCTCTTTGGCTGCCCTCTGGCCAGCTAGTGGTTCTGCTTGGAGGAAAGGAAAGTAGGAAGGACGGTACTAAGCTACAAGCCAGCGTGACATCTGGATTGGTAGCAGAGGGCAACTGAGTATGCAGTTGCTTTATAGACAGGAAAACGTGCTAGTGCACGCACAGCTCTGCATCCATCATGTTCTGTCCTGGCTATTAATGGTCTTGGCAGACGTGTAAAAGTATGGGACAGAGTCTTATAATGCTTGTTATCTTCAGAAAAAACAACAACCAAGAATGAGGTGGATTTGCCCAGTGTCCCTGGCCCATCCTAATACTTGCTCTTGGGTAGTTCTCTTGAGTATTTTGGCTTGGTGAAGCTAGGACTGATGCTGTAAATGACCTAGTGCTTTGATAAAAAATACAGTTCACCTACAGGGTAAGATAGCTTTCATCCCCAACCTTTTCCCACTCTATTTTAGCTTTTAGTTGAGGAAATACGTTCAGTTAGGAGAGCCATGCAATATCTGGGACTGAAACAGCATTGGATGTGGCAAATCCAGGGCATTCAGGAAATAGAGTTGGTTCCACCAAGGTCATGTGTGCAGAATTGTTAATAGAGGCTGGGATATGACAGCCATGGGTTGAAAGTTTAGTTCTAGGCCAGTTCGTAACGGCTGTGTGTGGCCAATTTCATCTGAGCCAAGGATGATGGAGCATAGACTCTTTGACTGGGTTCACATGTCATGGTGACAAACTGTGGGTTAATTAATTAGCCCACGATTTGCTGCTGTGATGTGTGAACTGGCCCTTCCTGGCTTTGGGTTCCTATTGGGCAGGCATGGGTTAGCTTCTGTAGTGCTTTGCCCAGGACAGTAATGGCCAATGGGAGCATGGCAGGACTCCTTAATGAGTCTGACAAAATGGCATGAAAATACTGACAACATAGTGCATGATGTCCACACAACTGAGGACTGGTGCACAGGTCATGTGATTTGTCTGCCATGAGCAGAAGTTGTCCTTTCTCATGCTACCATTCAAGCCAAATTTCAGTGGTGTGCAAAAGTGCACACTCCATGTGCGCTGAATGAGTCAGGTGACCTATTCTCTGCAAAGTGACCAGGGGCAGAAGAAAAACGTGGATGCCACTAACACTCCATCGCACCAGTTTCGTCATACTAGATCTTCGGACTATTTGTAATGAAGCCTCCATCTCTTTGTTAATATCACCCTGGCCCGACCCATTGTGCCTCATCCTTCATGACATGAAATGACTTAAGACATTTGTGTTTCTAAAAAATTTAATAAAATATTAAAATATATCTGAATATGAAATGTTTTCTTCTGAACAATTACTACCCAAAACTACATTATCTAACTTGCTACGAGATGCACAAAGCTTCAACAGTGTGGCTTGTGCATCCAAACCATGGCAAACATTCTATAAGAAAGCCAAACAAACGATACAGATTAAAAGCTGACGCTGCATCGGCTTATTTGCCCTTAGTAAAATGAGGCTAGCCAATCTCCCAGCTTTCTTTTAGCAGTGCAGGAAAAGTAGTACCATCTGACAAAGCCAAGCTCAGACTCTTGTTTAGGAAGCCTCTGCTTCATCAGCCACTTCCTCTTCCACATCCTTGTCCTCCATGCTATTGTGGCGAACTCTCTCTGGGGCAGGGTTTCGGCTCAGAGGAATGCCCAGTCCTCTGTGAACTGCCTCAACAGTCTGTTGGTTCACATAATAATTGAGGTTCACACACGGAATTTTCTTCCGCATCTCTTCCAGGTACCGGTATGCCTAGTGAGAAGAAAGCATGCCACAGTCAAGGGCACCTCTACAGTCCCAGTTTAACAGAACGGCAAAATGGATCTAGAGATGTACATTCAGGTGGATATGGCATTGACAAGCTATTCTAAATTTAGACCATGAGACGTGACTCACTTACACTGGAATAGAGCAATCCTAATAACTTTGATCTGAGTTGTCTTTGGAAACTCCATGCTTACAGGAACCAGGCTCAACCACCTTGCTTTAGCAGACGTCATCTGTCCTTGTTACATTCAAGGGAAACTATTCTGTGAATCAAGACTGCAGCAATATCTGCCACCACGATGGACCGATAAGTGTGTTGGCCTGGCTTGCTTCCCTGGAGTCTGACCCAGGGGTCTAAAACAGGTAGGCAACCTGGTGTGCTCCACCTGATGTTGAATTCCAACTCCCATCAGCCCCAGCCAACAGGGCCAATTGTCAGGAATGATGGGAGGTTTAGTCCAACATCTAGAGGGCGAGAGATTTCCCACCCCTGGACTGAGGAGTTTCCCATTAGCTGCACAGAAGCGGAGGTGTCATGCTTCTCATTTGCTACATGGGTGCTTCCCAGGCTACACAAGCTATAGGATACATATCCCTTCCTGTTCAAACAGTCAGCATCTGCATAAAAGGGGTGGGAGCCAAGATACTTTGTCATTTAAAATACTACTGAGAGTTCATCTTCTCTGATTCTTAGGCGGTGTTCGGATAATCGTGTAGGAAGAAGCTGCTGTTGTGGCTTTTTCCCATGCCCCCGCAGGTGCCACGCATGTGACCGCTATGTGCATAATGCCCTGTGATGCAGAGCAGGGTGGCGTGTCGTTTGAACCCGGTGTGTGGCCCGGTGGAGGTGGCTTCATACTGCAAGTCGTGGGTGCAAAGCCACCCCCACCACGTGCCAGGTTCGGACGTCATGGCAACCTGTGTTGCATTGTGGGGAATGATGCAGAGGGCGGGGGCGATGGCTTCTTCCCCTGTGTGATCACCCGACTCCAGTGTTCCTGAAAAAAAGGCTAAAAGGTTGACTTTAAAAGAACAGGCTACTGGTAGTTGGCATAGGCCTATTGGCAATACTATTGGGCAAAGCTTCTATTAGTATTGCTAATTGTCTTGTGCCATCCAGCTGCAGATCAGCTTTGCTGTGAGACTATCTTTTAATGCAGTCCCTTCTTTGCTTGAACTTCGGATGACTGGAGAGCACCTGGCTGTTCCAGAACAGCAGTTCCTCTTTGCCCAGGGCCTGTACTTCTGTCTTCCCTATTTTACACTGGGCCATTTTGACACTTCCTGCTCCAAGCAAGTGAATCATCTCCAGATGGCTCATGATGATTTCCTCTGCTTTCCTCCCCCCACAACCCACCAGGTGGTGGTAAGAGGTACCAGGATACAGCAGAGAAATATTCCCTGATCAAAGTGTTTACAAAACATCTTGGGAGCTACCACCCCTAACTCCTGACATCCAGCTATATAAACCTATTTAGGACCATCATTACATCACAAGTGGGTTATTTTTCACTTGTGTTTCCAAGAGCTGACTTACAGAAAAGCCCCTTCTGATCCCAAGAGGGAGATCTGTATGTTGGCATATTCCCCACCCCCACATGGAGAGAACTCGTACATCAGGGACAGGGCTTGTCCCTGACATGCTAGTTCTCTATGTGTAGGGTTTGGGGGGTTTTTACGAGTGGAAGCAATCAGTGCTGTGATCCCCTTGTTCACATATACGAATATCTGTGGTGGCACAATCTCACAAGGCAGTACTACATGCACTGCTGAAAGTATGGAGTGGCTCTGAGACTATGTTCTTGGCACGGAGGTTGGTCTTTCATCATGAGCGCTGAATGAGCCAACGTCACTCACCATCTGGAATTCTTGCACCTTCAGGTGATGCTCCACCAGGAAGCCCAGGACATCCCCCAGGCGGATGGCACCGTCGAGCTCTGGCTCACCTAGCAGCAGCTCACACTGCCTCGCTGCCTCCTTGGGGTCCTCTGGGCAAAGTCTAGGAAGGGGAAATATACCAGACACCAATAGTTGTGGGACAAAAGCTTTTTCGGTGATCTCATTCACCTCTTAGTGGAAAAACTGTTTAAGGCCTTAACGTGAGTATGGATGCATGATTGCTCCAAGCATTTCCCTAGCAGATGGCTTAGCTGTTGAGGTAAGCTGCTCCATTGCGTAGCAATATTTAACTGTGAGCAGCTTGCAGACATGCATGATTTCAGCAATGAGCAGCTTGTGGAAGCATGCACACGGCAATTCCAACACACGTATAGCCTTCTCCCCAGGACTGGGATCAGCGGGGAGCCTGGTTTTCCAACTGGAGCAGAAGGTGGCCTTCCAATGGGGTGTACAACACTTTCCATTCAGAAAATGATAATCACTTTGCCAGATAATCACTTTGATAATCAGTTGCTTTGATTATCACTTTCCAGCCAGAAAGCGCAGCACTTTCCACAGGTGGCTTTCCAATCAGGTGCACAGCACTGATGGTTGGTCATTGCGTCAGTCATGAAGCAGCTTCCCCCTTCTCAAAGCAGGGCTGTGCGCCACTCTGATTGGCTGGCCATTATGTAAGTCACAAAACCTCACCTACTCCTCAGAGCAGATTGTAAATGGTAAGAAAAAGCCCCGCACATTCAGTACCAAACAAAGCGCGGATTGGACAGCCTTGCAGGTGCTTGGAAAGCGAAACAGTCGCAGGGGTAGGAGCAGCCATCGGCTTTGGATCTAGGGCCAGGCAGATGCGTCACTCAAGGAGCTAAGGACACAGAATTTGCCACGCAGCACCCGCTGTCACCATCCCTCTTGTTTGTACTCCAGTGACCTTCAGATGGGTGGCCAGGTTAGCCTGTTTCAGCAAAGACATCAAAAGCTCCTGTAGCATCTTAAAGACATTTATAATAGCATAAGCTTTCATGGAATAGATCCACATCAGCAGATCCACCTCCGAAGTAGATTCTAGTCCACAAGATTATGCCATAATACATATGTTAGTCTTTAAGGGACTACAAGAATGTTTTGTTGTTTCTATGTATGTATGTGCACTTGCCTGAATGTATCTCAGCTATATTCTATATTGAGCTCTCGGCTATGTTCTATACTGTACCACACCTGCGAAGAATATGAATGGTTCCGACTGTGACTTAACCCCAAAGGTGTAATACTGACTGTGTTGCCAAGTCTGGGCTATGGTGAAGTAACAGTGCTTCTCGTGAGTGAGCAAACTGCCATCCACAACCACTTTCCAAGAGATCCCCCTGAACCACAGGAGTCCAGGATGCTTCTGACAAGGCAGACGTGACACCCTCTGAATACACGGAGGTCCTCGCTACGTCTGCTCACCTTCGGGCCTGAATAAATCTCTTCACCAGCGCCATCTTGCGGTGTAAGAGCGCGAGCTTGCTCTCTTGCTCCACCGGACTCCGCGTCTTTGCCTTTGACAGGCACTTGTATGCCTCTGTCAGGGCTCCGAGGGCCTTCTCATAGTTCTGGTACTCATCCACCTCCACCTAGAGGGAAGGGAAACGCGTTGGGTTTCTGCTCTCTCTCTCGTGCAACCAAAACTGTGTACCCGAGGAGCGCCCACGCACCTGAGCACACGCATCATAAAAACCCGCCAAGAGGTCCAGAGCCCTCCCTTTGGTGTAGAAGCTGATGATGTTCTTCATGATCTCTGGGTCCTTGCGCCAGTCCAGGGACTGGAGATAGTTGGCAGCCATGATATAAATCTCCCTCTGCCTTGAGACTCCAGCAAAGAACACGATCTTCTCCGTGTCTCCAGATTTCAGCAGTGCTCTCATGGCCTGTAAACAAAGGGGCAGGGCTGATGCTGCTGGTCACCACAAGCAAATGCAAGCAGCAGTAGCAAATCGCGCAGAAATGGGGGGAAAGATCTGCAGAATTACACACGGTCCGATCCAACACACAGGACTCTATAACTATCCAGTAAAACACATCTCCAGCCCCAAACCCTTGAGCTGAAGACAATTAGTATGCATGCAGAAACTGCTTACCTGCATTTCACCGCCTGACCTGTCCAAGCAGGCAGGACAAGGGAATCCTCCTTGCCCAGGCACACTTACTTTCAGCTTGTTTCCTGCTTGGGTGTACTTCTTGGTGGCCATGTGGTAATTGCCCTGCCGCATGCAGCAATCGGCTATCTGCTCCAGGAGCTCCCGCCGGGAGTCCTCCGAGAGCTCCTTGGAGTCCTTCGAAATGGTCATCTTCTCCGCCATCTCCTCAGTGATGGTCAGGTTCTGTGTGAGGCAGAGCTGCAGGGCATCCTGGTACTATAGCAGAGAAAGAGAGAGGGTGAGAGAGAGAGCAAGCAAGACAAGCTCTTGCAAGCCGAATGTGCTCATGGCGGTGGGGTGAGGGAGAAGGAAGGAACCAATGAAATCAGGATAGTTCAACCTGCTGAGTCTGAACAGGGTTTTGGCTAGAGCACATGCAAAGCTTTAATCCACTAGAGATTCCGAGGAGATTCTCTAAAAATAGTATCTCATTTTGGGGTCGGGAGGACAATAACTGGGGAGATCGTCATTTGCTGAAATATGATGTATACAAATCACCTTTTTGGCAGCTAGCAAAAGTTCAACAGCCTTCTCGTACTGGGCATGCTCAGTGAAGAAGTCTGAGCAACGAGCCAGCAAGGCTGGGTCAGACTTCTCATCCAAATCCTCAGCAATGAGCTGCAGGGCTGCAAACTGCTGGGTGGCAAAGGCCAGCTCCAGAGCTTTGGACAAGTGTCCTGCCTGTAAAAGAAAAGAGGCTTTAGCTGCCACATGTGGCCACTGTGGTACAGAAGCCTGCCCATCAGCCACCAGGAAAGAAGGATGCCTCCCTGTGTGGAGTAGAATTTCGACCCTTTGCCTTCCCTGGGGAAGTCCTCCTTTAGTATGACCTGCCCCTGCTGAAATCTCCGTTCCACAGGGGGACAAGCGCTCACCTTGTGGTACAGCATCACCGCCCTGTCCATTTGTTCGCCCTTCCCTTCATAATAGCGTGCTGCTTCAATCATGTCTTCTGGCGAACTGAGAAGAGCCAGGTTCATCAGCTGGTCATCCAGATTGTTCTCCTATTCCAAGAATTAAGAAGCACCTTTACATAAAGGTTAGTTGCAGCTGCTTTCTACAGCCTCCCTACCCTGAGCTCTTGCTTAAAATGCTCACAGTTACAGGTGACAAGAGCAGAGGAAAACAAAAAATCAAAACATCTCATAGATACCCTTGTCTTTTAAAATGCAGAATGAAATTGCTTGCTGGCTGTCTTAATTTCCACATATTTAGAGTTCCAAAGAGCTCACTCTTGTTACAGAATAGTCTTAGACTGCTTTCAAAAGGCTATGCAAATGCTTAAACTTTTAAAAATGGTGGTTAGGTTTTTAACAATAAATTACTTCCTTCATAAAAAAAGTTGTAATACCATCTTATTATTGCAGTTGGCTCTTGATATATCCCTTGGTAGCCCTAATACACTCTTGAAGTGGTGGGTAGAACCATGAAACAGGCAAGAATGCTTGGGATAGAATCCATTGTCCTTGTTAAATAGTCTTGGGCACTATTTAACAACTATTTAACTGTGGACAGGCAGTTAAGAAATGTTAAATATCACTTATTTATTCCACTCATATCCTCCCTTTCTCCTGTGGAACTCAAGAGGACATACGCTTGGGCTCCCAGGAGATCTCCCATCCAGGCACTGACCAGACCCAGGCCTACTTAGCTTCAGCAAGGGGGCTGCATCATGTACCATCAAACCATACCTGAGAAAAAACAGCAATAATGACAACAATGCCATCAGCACTGGCTTGTAAAGACCGTCTGTTTTGGGGGGGAACCAAAGAACACTTCACCCCGTTGGTTGCAAGGGGCATGGTCGTCTGCCTCCATTGCCAGGAAATCACCTTTGCCCAACTCACAAACTATAAACTGTGGTTGCTGGAGAAATGGCGATTATCCTGCCTGCTAGGACTACCAATCTAGAATAATAAAAGAAGATGTGAGCCTGTCTGTCAGCACCATGGTACTGAGACCATGAAACCTAGATGCTTGAAACCTGGCATGGATACTAAGGGTACCCTAGAGGTGTGCATCTGAAAGTTATTTTTTTTATACACATTAATTCTAATTAATGTAAATTTGTCTGTGTTTGACGCTTACAGTAGCATCTTCAGTCAATACCAGTGAATAGCTTTGCAGTCAATATAGTTTGAAGCCGGGGGGGGGGGGTGTTTTGGAGCCGGAGGGACAGAGTTATATGGCTGCCCCCGGCGGCTGTGGGCAGCCCCCCCCCCAGAGGAATGGAGTGGGCAGGCCCCTCTCTGAGGGAGCTACAGGGGTGCACCACGGCAGGGCCACACCTAGGGGTGCCAACAGGAATGGCTTCACTCAGGCAGGGCAGGCATAATGCGTCCAAGTCAGACAGCTGTGTAACTTTGCTTGAAGGCTTCACTGTATCACATTAAGGGCTATTCCAACCCGTGTGAAGACAGGTCCATTCGCTACTACTTCAGTGAAAGGAGTGTGTAGACAACCTCTCCCTTCCAGGAGTTCTGGCCAGATCCACAGACTGAACAAGCTGAAAAGTATCCATAGCAACAGGACAATAACCAGTGAGGATCTGCATCTGCTCTTCAGAATCTTTGGGTTTTTCTTCTCTTATGGACCCATTTTCTCCATTATTATGGCATCTTGCAAGTCAGTTCTCTGAGGTTTGCGTGTAGCGTCATGTGGAAAATCTCTACGCTATTAAAGCATGCAGCTAAGTGATGTGATCGTGTGCGAATGTCGCCTGTACCTTGCACAGCCGAATAGCATTGTTAAACGCTTGGGCTCTGGTGTAGAAGTGCACAGCCTGCTTGATGTCATCGTGGCTCTCATACTGACGGGCAACGTGATATGAAGCTGCCCAGTTACCCGTCGCATTGGCTATTTCAGCTGCCTGAAATGGAAGGAGAGAGAAACAAACAATTATATTTTTCCTGGAATACACCATACAAGGGCTGCCTCTGCTAGGGAAACTTGGGAGGAAGCACACTTACCTTCTGGATGTTACCCAGGAAGCAGTGGATACGGACCATGGAAAAGTAATCCTGAGCCAATTCATAATATCTGAAAGCTGCTTCCATGTCTGCCTGACCTTCTAGGTACTGGGCCCACCACTTCCACAAGCTCCTGGAAAATGAAAAAGATAATAACAGAGGGGGCTTCTCAATCAATTATATTTCAATAGGTTGTGCTAATAAAAATCCCCAAGGCATTAACTAAATTTTGTTAAAAATCCACGATATGCACCAAGATATAACATTTGAAAGAAAAATATTAAACTATCTATCTATATCTATATCAGCAGTCACAGATAATTATGCTGCAGAAAACAAGCAGAACCATTGAACAGAAGTTTAACTTAAATACCTTTGGAAGCTTGCTGAAATAAACCCACCTTTGCCAGGTGTCATAATACTTCACTAAGGAAGAAGCAGAGTACTGAAAAGGGACTTTTAAAATCTCAGGTGCCACTGTTGAGAAAGCCCTGCCCTGAATAACTAACAACCTTATTTTAACCCTTGGGGGAACATGAAGCAGAGCTCCCAATGAAGATCTTAATGAATGAGTAGATTTGTTTGGGAGAAGGCGGTCCTTGATGTATCCTGGGCCTAGACCAGCCTTTCCCAACCTGGTGCCCTCTGGATGTTTTGGACCATCTCCAGTCAGTATGGCCAATGGTCAGGAATGCTGACCAAAACATCTGGAAGGCACCCAGTTGGGGAAGATTGCCCTAGAAATGGGGTGGACAATTTGTGGCCTTCCAGATGTGTTTTGGCCTACAAATTCCATGATCCCTTGCCATTGGCATGGCTAGGGCTCATGAAAGTTGTAGGCCAACACATCTGGAAGGCCACAATTTGCCCACCCCTGGATCAGACCATTTAGAGCTTTATTTTTATGTACTGTTAGATTTATATCCCACCCTGTTTTCCTCTTGCAAGAAACCCAAGGTGGCTTACATGGTCCTCCTCCTTTATTTTATCCTTACAATAATCCTGTGAGGTAGGTTAGGCTCACAATAAGTGAGTGGCCCAAAGCCACCCAGTGAGCTTCATGGCTGAGTGGGGACTAGAGCCCAGATCTCCCAAGTCCAACACTCTAACCACTACACTACACTGGCCCTTTAAAGGTCTACGGCTGCAATCCTACATTTACCTTGGAGTACGTCCCACTGAATTAAATGGGGTGTACTTCTGCGTTTACATTCCAATTCCAAAGAAGGGCAACGCCAAAGAGTGTTCAAACTACCGCACAATTGCGCTCATTTCACATGCCAGCAAGGTGATGCTCAAAATCATACAAGCTAGGCTTCAGCAGTATGCGAACCGAGAACTACCGGAAGTACAAGCTGGGTTTCGAAGAGGCAGAGGAACTAGAGATCAAATCGCCAACGTTTGCTGGATCATGGAGAAAGCAAGAGAATTCCAGAAAAACGTCTATTTCTGCTTCACTGACTACGCTAAAGCCTTTGATTGTGTGGATCACAACAAACTGTGGCAAATTCTTAAAGTGATGGGAGTACCAGACCACCTTACCTGTCTCCTGAGAAACCTGTACGAGGGTCAAGAAGCAACAGTAAGAACCAGACATGGAACAACCAATTGGTTCAAAATTGGGAAAGGAGTACGACAAGGCTGCATATTGTCACCCTGCTTATTTAACTTATATGCATAGTACATCATGAGAAACGCCGGGTTGGATGAATCACAGGTCGGAATTAAGATTGCCGGGAGAATTATCAACAACCTCCGATATGCAGACGATACCACCCTAATGGCAGAAAGCGAAGAGGATCTCAAGAGCCTCTTGTTGAGGGTGAAAGAGGAGAGTGCAAAAGCTGGTTTGAAACTCAACATTAAGAAAACTAAGATCATGGCATCTGGCCCTATCACTTCCTGGCATACAGAAGGGGAAGAAATGGAAGCAGTGACAGATTTTACTTTCTTGGGCTCCAAGATGACCGCAGACGGTGACTGTAGCCGTGAAATTAAAAGACGCTTGCTCCTTGGGAGGAAAGCTATGGCCAACCTAGACAGCATAGTAAGAAGCAGAGACATCACCTTGCCGACAAAGGTCCGTCTAATCAAAGCTATGGTTTTCCCAGTAGTAATGTATGGCTGTGAGAGCTGGACTATAAGGAAGGCTGAGTGCCGAAGAACTGATGCTTTCGAACTGTGGTGCTGGAGAAGACGCTTACGAGTCCCCTGGACTGCAAGGAGGTCAAATCAGTCCATCCTAAAGGAAATCAACCCTGAGTGCTCATTGGAAGGACAGATACTGAAGCTGAAGCTCAAATATTTTGGCCACCTAATGCGAAGAGAAAACTCTCTGGAGAAGACCCTGATGCTGGGAAAGACTGAAGGCAAAAGGAGAAGGGGACGGCAGAGGATGAGATGGCTAGATAGCATCACCGATGCAATGAATATGGACTTCAGCACACTCCGGGAGAGAGCGGAGGACAGGAAGGCCTGGCGTGCTGTGGTCCATGGGGTCACGAAGAGTCGGACACGACTGAACAACAACTTCTGCGCAGATGTGCATAGTGACTGCATTGTCAATCACCCCTTTGAACTGGAAAGCAACTGGAAGCCAGTGTTGTAAAACCACCATTATATGCTCCGTTCGTCCTCTTCCAATCAGCATCCTTCCAGCTGCATTCTGGACCAGCTGTAGTTTCAGAGCACTTTTCAAAGGCAGCCTTACATAAAACACATTCGAGTAATCTAACCCAGATACCAGTAGTGCATGGATTACTATGGCTAGGTCATTCCTATCCAGGAAAGGTTGCAGCTGGTAAACCAGCTGGGCAAAAGGACTTTTGGCCACTGCCACCACCTGAACATCCAGGACCAGTGGTGGGTCCAAGAGCACACCCATGCTATGAACCTGCGTCTGAAAGGGAAATGATTCCCCTTCCAACACAGGTGGCACTCCTCCTCCAGGTTCAGACAGAATCCCACCCAATAGTACTTCCATCTTGTCTGGTGATGTGTCAGCTTGTTTTCTCTCATCTGGTCTGTCACTGACTTCAGACACCGGCTCAGGAGCCGTTGCCTCTCCAGGATGATGATGAAAAAGAGAGGCAGAGTTGGGTGCCATCTGCATACTGATGATGCTGCAACCCAAATCTTCATTTGGGGCTGTCTATAGCACTGTTTCCTTCTTCCATTTCATGCCCTTTCATTTTCACTTAGAGATTTCCAGTATTTTACCATTTTCCCCATAGTCCATACAATTGTGAACCTAAACATATTGACTCAATTCAGAGAATCGTGAGGGGTGAGCTACCTCTGTTTGGATGTTTAGGATTGGGGTTCGAACAAGCAGTCCCAATACAAACCAGGACACTTAATGCCTGCTGATACTGATGGACTATTTTATGTAATAGGTTTTGAGATGTTAACTACCCACCATCTTGGATGTAGGCTCAGTGGCTAAGGAATCTGTCAGTTTGTCCGGAAGACGAGTTCTGAAACTGAGATCTATCTACAGCTAAAGGGAGGAAAGTTTCAGAGAAGAGGGGTCTATAGGGAGGGGCCTACAGGAGACATTTCAGAGACTGAAATGAGACATTTCAGAGACTGCTTGACATCCTGCTACTTCTTTTACTTAACATTTATTTCATGTCTTTGATGGGTTAGATGCTGTACACAACACAGCTAGAGCAACTAGCTCTGCAACAGCGCAGGAAGGCCAGGGCCCCTGCACAGAGGGTGGACACCTAGACTGGATGGTCAAGGCTGGGTGGAGACGTCAATGCCTGATAATGAGGCATGGGGATGCTTCGTATGAGATGAAGCTGCTCTAGCACTCCATCCAAATATGGCTAGCAGAACTAGCCATATTTAGTTCTGCTAGCTAAAGGGACTAGAGAGGGGGCCTTCTCTGTGGTGGCCCCCACTCTGTGGAACTCCCTCCCTAGGGAACCCCGCCATGCCCCCTCTTTAATGAGCTTCCGCCGCGCATTAAAAACGTGGTTGTTCAGGCAGGCATTTGGTATGGGTTAGGGTATTTTTAGAAATACGATGTTTTTAATGTAGAATTTTATTGTTTTAAACTGTTTTATTATACACTCTGTACATCACCCAGAGTGGCTGGGTGACCAGCCAGATGGGCGATTAATAAATTTAATAAAATAAATAAATAAATAAATAAATAAATAAACAAACTGCCAGAAGTGTGATTTATGATCAGAGTTTCTGAACCAGCAGACCTCTGGCATTCCATGTGGTATGAGAGATCAGCAGGCCACGTGGTGGTCTTGCTGTCCATGGAATCATCAGAGCATCAGAGGCCAATGCCTTCCACAAATCAAACTAATATATTTTTATCCTGCTTTTTGGACCAAAGTTGTTCCCTTGGAACTCAGGGGTGCTGTACATAAATGCATATAAGACAGAGGTTCTGCCATCAGGCTTACAAACTATAAGACAAGACACACAAAGGAAGGAGAGTGGATAGGAAGGTAGTGGAAGGAGTCAGTTTGATGATGCCAGAATGAAATGGAGAACTATGAACAGGCATTTATATCCAATCTTTCCTTGCTGGGAAGGAGATGGCACAACTACCCAGCAAGTCTTGACCATCTGGCTGACAAGGCCAGAATGACCCTGTTGTCACCACTGTGGTCACAGGGCAATTGGCAGTTGGAGCACTTTCTGGCATGGAGGGGAGAAGCAAACACTCACTTATCTTTCATCTTGTTGACGTAAGATTCCAAGGCTTGCAAATCTTCCGAAAGCATTCGAGGTACCTCAAACTTGTGTGTGTCTGACTTCTCATAGCTGCGCAGGAAAAGAGGACGTTAGAAAGAGGGGGCTAAGGGGAAACTGTGTTTTATTTCACTTTTCAGCACCTAGAAGTAACAACAGAACTTGTATTTTAGTGCATTTGTGTAGCAATCTTCATGAGACATCCCACAAAAAAGAATTCCTCATATATGCAGACACTTCAGTGGCAAAAAATCTAACTACAAAGATTGCAGCAATCAAAATAATACAAACAGCCAACAGCAAGGACATTTGTCTGCATCTCAGTACGCAACTGCAGCAAACCTTCTAAGCAAAAACGTTACAAATACATGGTGGAATGGCAGAAAGCAGGCAAAGAGATTGCTTAACTTAGTGGGCTTAGATGTGACATTAAAGGTGTCTGTAGATTGAACATGCAGGTTATAAAAAATGCATAATGAATCAGCCAGGGAGGTGATAATTAGGGGACTGCAGCAGGAGTGGAGGGTTCATTTAACCCTTCCCCTCCCTGCAGCACTGCTAAGGAAATCGCCTCCTCTGAAGCGAGTATTTGCTTTGGGGGGAAATCCCCAATTGGCACTTATCCGCTAATCGGAAATGTTCTCTCCTTCCCTGACCCACCTTCACAATGTATCATTTCCTCTGTTTAAATTCTGCAATACACCAAATATTCCTTGACTCCTAGCCTATGTACAGGGCTGGGGTAACAGTTTATTTTACTCATGAACTGCACAGGAATCTGAACCAAGGATCTCAGCTTTTATTAGAACAAAGACCAGGTTTCCAAAAAGGGATTTCAGTAAGACTTCTGACAGTGAGAGATGTTGTTAAAAATGCTTTGCTCCTATGTAGGTAGCTGTCTTACACCATTTGTCCATCCAGCCCCTGTAGTGTCGAGTTTGACTGCCAGCAGTTCTCTCTCTCTGGCAGAGGTCTTTCTCATCACCTGCTACCTGATCCTTTATGGGAGCAATCCTATCTAGATAGGCGTCCGCCTCCAATCTCGGAGGCGACCACCTATCCAAAGCAGGACAGGAGAAACATGGAGGGGATTGATCCCTCCGTGCTTCTCCTGCCCTGCTTTTTTAGCTAGACAGCCGATTGCGGCTGTCTAGCCATAGGAGGGCAGAGTGGGGAAGGAGGCTGTGGAGGTGTCATACAGGCAGTTACACTCTCCCTGCCCCAGAACGCCCCCAGCCACAGCCCTTTTCGGCCACTCCGTGTTCCTCCTGCAAGCGCGGAGGACGGGGCTGTTCCGAGCTGTCTCTGAGGCAGCGCGGAAATGGGGGGAGGAGTGCGGGCTCCGAGGTCGGTTCCCAGAAAACAACATATCCTATGGCCATCTAGCCACTGTCTAGCGGCGATAGGATTGCTTCCTTAAATGGAAGTGCAGGGGACTGAACCTGGGACCTTGAGCATGCAAAACATCTGCTCTACCACTGAGCTATGGTCCCTTCCTGGGGGCATGTGTACAGTTCCTTGTTTTCTTGGCTCTGAGTTCTCCCCCATCATCTACTGCACCTGTTTCTTCCTTTCCATCTCTTCGTACGTTTCCATAAATATGCACAACCTGTGTATTTTAAAATGTGTGCCAACAGATCTGCCCTAGTTTTGAATGTCTCTCTATAAAGCTGTTGTCTTGAACAGCAGGTTTGCGCGTGCACACAGAGAGAGAGAGAGAGAGAGAGAGAGAAAGTAGAGCATATTATAAAAAGGCACTGCTTTTCCCCACTGTTCTATCTTTCTTCATAGGCACATGAAGTAGAATTGCAGATGCAGACTAAGCTGGAATTTGGGGATGTTCTGCTATTAAAACAAGAATGAAAAGGGGGGGAAGGCCTATCTTGTTCAAGAACAGCTCTAGGGTTGAAATATGGATCTGATCCAAGCCTTCCACGTAACCTTGGCCAAATCTCTTCATTTCTCCCTAGAACGGCAGGAGGCGCAAATGAGGAACCTGAGCACCTTGCTGGATCAGACCAAGAGTCCATCTAGCCCAGATTTCTAATTAAAGTTCAGTTTTAACATTTTGGGAGGCAAAGTCTATAACATGTATGATATTTGGATATGAAAATGTGCTAAGTTTTTTTTTAAAGGAATGGTGCATTTTAAAGTTAATGTCTCCGTTTTTCCCCAGAAGAGCACTACCAGAACCTCAAGAAGCGGCTTGTTCATGACTGTATTATAAATGCTTTCTTAGGGCACAATCCTGTGGCTGCTAGACAGAAACAGGATTGGCTGGTTTCCAGGAACCAACCTTGGAGCCCGTGCTCTGAGGCCAGTTCCTAGACAACCACCTCTCCGCCCCTTCCCCCGCTGCCTCGTAGGCAGCGCAGATCGTACCTGGGCTCCAGGCTCATAAGAGCAGCGTGGAGTGGGGGCGTTCCCGGGGGTGGGGGGTGCGGATGTGCCGGTATGACACTTGCGTCGTTCGGCCTCCCCACCCCGTGCTCCAATGTCCCATGGCTAGACAGCCAAAATTGCTGTCCAGCTGCGAATGCACGGCAGCTGGAGTGTGGAGGAGAGGATGCCCTCTGCACTCCACCAGCCATGCATTGGATAGGGGTCACCTCCAAGTTTGGAGGCGACCGCCTATCCCACTAGGATTGCTCCCTTACCCTATTATTTTTTACATTTATATCCCACCTTTTGTCCAAGGAGCTCAAGGGGATGTACAGAATGGCCTTGAGCACCATTCTTTGGCAGAAAGGCAGGGTATAAAATAAATAAGGTCGCCCAGTGAGCTTTACCCAGTGAATGGGAATCTGAACAAGGGACTCCCCAGTCCTAGTCGGGAATTAACCACATTAGCATACAAGAAGCATGCCTAGTTTTTGCTGCCAAACACTGGTGAACATGGAAAAGGGAAGTAAGATTTTTCACTGTTACCATCACCAACTCTTCAGAAAGACTCACGAGCCTTGACCCTAACAATTCTTGGAATTCTTTGCAGCTTGAGCCAATTTGCAATATATTTTCCTAAAGGGATAGGAACACACTCCCATGTCTGCTCTACAATGCCAAAAAGCAGGCGGGATCGGGTTGCAATGGGCCCTAGTGCAATACGGCAAGGCAAGTCCTGAGACAGCTAAACACCCAGGATGTTACAATGGTGCAGCTCAGGGCAGGTGTACCATGCACGGCCTCGCACATGTTGTGTGTGGGTAGAGAGGGGGAGTTCAGGGGCACAGGATTGGAAGAGTGGCAGCAATATGCTTCATATTATCCGTACCAATAGAACTCCCTTACACAGGGTCAATGGCAGGATGACAAAACATGTATTAACTGGAAACGGCGGCTACCAGGTGCCAAGGCTGCCCAACAAAACCACAGGATGCTTACTCAGAACACGATGCTGGCTAGCTTGACCTGGTGAAAGAGCAATCCTTGGCAGACACCCATTGGGTTGGGTTTGGAGACCAGCTAACACTTACTAGGTGAGCGCAAGGTTGCGATCGCCCGTGGCTTCCAAGTGCTTGGCGTAATTGTAGTAGGTGGTGCGTAGGTGGACTCGGTCATGAGCCTCGGCCACCTCAACGGCTTTCTGCCACTGGTCCGAGGCCTGGTAAAACTTGTTCAAGAGGTCGTAGCGCTTGCACTGCTTATACAGCTGCTCAGCATCTTCCTGGAATGGAGATCAGATAGCTTTGCGTGAAGAGTGCTTTGTGAATAATGGCATTTTTAATGCATAGATGGAAGAAACCTTGGCTTACATAGGAAACAAAACGAAACAGGGACACAAAAGACAAATATGCAACAATAAGAAGTCAATGAGATCTGAATAAATATCAAGGAAGTGATTCAAAATACCATCTTTAAAATACCATCCTCGACAGCAGCGGAGGGAGCGAAGGAAAGCAAGGCCGCTCAGTCAGCTCTGCTGAGAAGTCAGCTCCATTATGTTTTTCTTCCCCTGCCACTGTCATTCAGTAAAAGCCATTCCATCAGACTGCAGCAGAGGGATAGAAGGAAGCACGGCCATTCCACCGACTCTGCTGAAAGGCCAGCAACTTTTGGCTCCTCTTCTCCTTGAACTGTTTCCATTCCAGCTGATCAGTAAAAGAAGTTTATAACAAAGAACTGGTGCCCAAGTTTGCTTTTTTCTGTCTCCCTGCAAGTACTGAAGATGGGGCAATCTATAAGACTGGGCTGCTTATGTAGCTTCAAAAGAAGTAATAACATGCATTTTTGAGATCATTAATTGTACAGTCTGATATTGCCTGATATGGCTCTGTAGCAAGGGTTAATGAAAACAGGAATCTGAAGAACCAATTGAGTCTCTGCTACGCAGCCCAGAATAGAAGCATTATGACTGGGACAGGATGTTTAAATAAAAATAAGGAAAGCACTAAGCAATCCGACCTCCAGGTCACTTTGTGAGGGAGGTGGTGTCCACATGGGAGGCCTGTTGCTCTAGGAAACTGCTCCAGTCCAACAGGCTGAAAAAGCTGCTGCTATCTTTGAAAAGATTTCCCAGCAGAAAGGAATCAGGGCTGGGAAATGCTGCCGCCCTAGAGCAGGCCTTGGACTTTTAACACTGCGTGAGAGCTACACAGATTTGGATGTTGGCTCACTAAGGTGGGTGGGGGTATTTAAATTATGGGACTAAGATAAAAGCAACATAGACAGGACACACCAAGTGTGCGGGGTGGGGGGGCTATGGGTGGGGTTCTCTTCCAAAAGCAAATTAACATCTTTCTGCAATACGGTGCACTTTTGGTCTTAAACTAACCAGAGATGGCCAAATTGTTCTGAGCATTGGCTCATTTCCCCTCTCCTTTGCAATCCTCTGCCCAACAAGGTCAAATGTCATCAGGATGAAGCACACACACCCCTGCCCACTTCTGAGATGGGTCTTCTCGCAGAAAGAACGAGGGGGAAACGGCAGCTGTCTAGTGCTTTGTTTCTAATGTAAGAAGTGTCTAATTGCAAGCCTGCTTCCAAGTAATGCCCTGGACCCTAATTTCAGGGATGCAGGAGTTTGATAGGGTGAGCCAAGGGCACTCTGCACATGCTCAGAAGAAATCTCCCTTTTTCATCAGTCCTTCATATATGCCAAATTAAGCCCTGACATTAACAGCAAGGGTTGGTGGTGAAGCCCAGCACAGCGCGGGCTCAAATTAAGGTTTCAAAAGAAATGACTCCTTCACCAATACATAGTTAATTTATGTAATTCATTGCCATAGGCTGTACTGACAGCCACTGGCTTAGACGGCTTTAGAGGAGGATTAGACAAATTCACAGAGGAAGATAGGTCTACTGATGGCTATTAGCCATGACAGCAAAATAGAACCTCCCTGCTCAGAGACAGTGTACCTCTGAGAGCCAGTTGCTGGAGGACAAACAGTGGGGGAGTGGTATTGCCTTCAGATCCTAGTTGTGGGTGTCCTGGAAGCATCTCCTAAAAGCTGACCACTGTGGGTGTTGGCCCAGATGGACCTTTGGTCTGGTTCTTCTTATTTTTGTATCTTAAGCATAATCACAAGCTTCATGTATCTTAAGCTTCATGTATCAGAACATAAGAAGAGCCCTGATGCTGGATCAGACCAAGGGTCCATCTAGCCCAACTTTCTGTTCACACAGTGGCCAACCAGCTGCCCACGGGAAACCTACAAGCAGAACATGAGTGCAACAGCACCCTCCCACCCATGTTCCCCAGCAACTGGTGTACATAGGCTTACTGCCCCTGATACTCGAGGTGTCTTAAGCTTCATTTTGTAACTTAAGCTTCCACAGATGCCATATAAATGATATTTCACAACAGAGGATATTTCCCAGGGCCATTAAAGCCATCACATAGCCCCTGTTGCTCCCTTTCCCCTGCTTGCCCTCCAGTTCCAAGGGCTAGGGTGACCACAACCAGAGGAAGCATCTTTAAGCCTCTGTCGTATTTGCAAAGTCCAAAACAGTTTCTTCTGTTAAAGAATATCTCTTGAACAAAGTGTGAGAAGCCTTGTTCTAAGCTTTTCAAATGACTTAATATGAAGTGGAAGAGGGCTGGTCTGAGAAGAGACATCCTACCTACCAGCATGCCCAGCTGGATTGCCAACATGGCGACCCGGGCCTCCTGTTCCGGCTCTTGCTCAGCCTCCCGTAACGCCTTGGCTCCTCGAGCATGACCCATGTTCCCCAGGCAAACTCTGGCGACATCCAGCCTTTGCGTTTTCACACACATGCGGGCCATGTTCTCCCAGACGGCTTCACTGCAGGAAACAAAAAGAGTATGGCTGTGATATGGGGAGAGTTGTCTTTTGCTTAGGATGAACCCATCCTAGGGATCCTACACAATGTGTCAGTGATGGGACTGCATGGTCTCCTCCTGCCTTAGCATTATTCTGGTGTTTTCTAGGATATGGTGAGACACCAGTTTATGACACATAGAAAGACCAGTTCACACAAGGATGTTGAACCTCTTTCAGCCAAAATACAAAAAATACCAGCATATTTTAGCTTAAAGCTCATTATCAGTAATTAGGCCTTAGGAGAGGCATTTCAACCTTTTAAAATGGGGGCGAGATTGCGCAAAAGCTGGGGAACTACCAAATGATCAGAGGTCAAGGGAAAGGGGGTGAGCCAGAGGGAGGGGGCATGGCCATCTGAGGAAACCCAGAGATGGACTGGGACCCCAGGAAGGCCACATTTGCCCCCCGCCCCTTGGCCTTAGGTTCCACACTCCTGCTTTAACAGAACCCATTCCCTCCAGTCAACTCGGGATGTTATTGTCAATGCAACCACTGTGTAAAATATGGTTGTGGGAACTGACTCTTAAGCTGCAGCTGCTTAGCTGGTGGGAAGAACTCCATTTCACTGCCTTTTGAAAGGCTCCGCGTGGATTCAAATGACTGCTTTTCCCACAACGTGATATATCTCTAAATTCACCTTGTACTGGAGATACACAAAGCATTAAATGGCCTTGGGAAGGATCGTGGCTCAGTGGCAGAATACCTGCTTTGCATGCAGAAGGCCCAGGTTCAATCCTGGGCATCTCCAGTTCTCCCACCAGCCTTTCGAACCGCAGCCTGCTGCCAGGCTACCATCAAGATACACAACGAAATGTCCAAGAGGCTAACAAGGCATTCCTATGCAAGTTCATTCAGAGGAAAGTCCCACCAACTTCAATAGGATTTACTCTCTAGTAAATGTACTTAAGTTTGTACTAGGTTTAAGTTAAATGTACTAGGAGGAGGGCTTTTCCTGTTGTGGCACCCTGGCTGTGGAATGAGCTCCCTCGTAAGGTTCGCCAGGCACCTACATTGTATTCCTTTCTGCACCAGGTGAAGACCTTTTTATTTTCCCAGGCATTTTAGCTTTCTAGACTTTTAGCTTTGCTGTTTTAAATCTGTATTTCAAATTCCTGCACTGCTGCTAGGTTTTATTGTGGTTGTTATATTGTGGTTTTAATGTTCTATATATTTTATATTGTTTTATTGCATGCATTTGATTTTAATTTTTGTGAACCGCCCTGAGAGCTTTGGCTATTGAGCGGTATAGAAATGGAATGGAAGGAATGGAATGAATGAATGAATAAATATAAAAATAAATATAAAAAATAAAATTAAAATAAAATTAAAAAGTTTGCAATCTAAAGGAGTGCAGTGGAAAGACATTGGACAGGAGGTGCAAAACATATTGAGTTGGATCCAGACTTTGTCATGCTTACAGCTGACCCACTGAAATCAATGAGACAACTTAATCTTGACTAACTTTAGCTTCATTGATTTCAATGGGTCCACCCTAAGCACAACAAAGACAGGATCCAACCATAGCCTCTTTTGGCCTTGAATGAAGTCTCATGGTATGCCTGTCCTGAAGACTGCTGCTTTTGTCATCACGGTCTATCAAAGGCTGCTTCTTTCCCCACTGAATATGAAGCTATGTCCCAGCAGCAAAGAAGTCAAGTAACAACCATCCCAGCCCCCACACCAGACTCCAAGAATTTCCTGAGTTTATCTTGGAAACACTACCTCACATCTGTAGTTCATCAGCTAGAGCTAGCAGTCCTAATGAAGACCAGATGCAGTAGGGGAGAGGTGATGGATCACAATCTTTCTTCCCTCATTTAAAGGGGCACACACCTAGCCACTGCTACATCTCATGATCTCCCAGCCTCAGTTTCACATCTGTAAAATGGGAAGACATGTTGGCCCCCTTCATAGAGTAACACTCAATACATTAAAGCTATTAGACGAATGATGGAGGCAATTTGATCGTTTTAGATTCCGCTGATGTCTTGTCACTAGCCTTTCCCCTTATCTATATTTCACCCATTCAGATCAAAAGCATGGAACGCCACTTAGAAGTGTAGGAGACCTTGGAACTTGTCCACAAAATGTCTCTCTGATTAAATAGGTTCATGGAATCACAATTATTATGCATCATTTATATGTCTTGGAAACTAACAGGGCCAACAACGCAGGAAACACCCATCTGCTGATAAGTGGAACAACAGCTGCCATTTAACAGCAAGTTGGGTTATTGGTTTGAGTAACCACTGATAAACACCCCGAGATCTTAATGATATAGGGCAGGATAGTAATGTTTTAATAAACAAACGAACACGGGTTCCCCCTGTGCTGGGCACACTCACTGGGCTGACCTTGTCTGGGTGATGGCTGCATGCACAAACATGCCCCAGGTAAGCCACAGCATCCGGAAAGGCCTGATTATTACTAATTTCACCTAAATGTGCAGAGCGCTAAAGCCTAACAGTACAAACTACTTGGTCCCCCACCCCACCTGTTTCCCTCCACAGGAGGAGACAGGAACTAGAGAAGGAAAAGTCCCATCCTGTCAGGTCCCCAGCAGGATGGGAGCCACACTGAAGAATGGTGCAACTGAAATGGACCTCAAGGTTTCCTGAGTAAAAAAAGAAAAACCATGCTGGGGGCCAGGAAGTGGGCAAAGAACTATTCCCATCTGACTCATAGCAGGCAGAAGTAGAAGCAGGATGGTGCTCAAGTCCCCAACAGGACCTTACTCTCTGGGTCTGTTTGGTTTGCTTGGAGCACATGAATGACAGTCGGAAATTAAATGTGGCAGCTGCTGTAGAGCCACTGGTGCAAATATCATCGGTTTAGTCCTATGGGACTCTGGTCTCTAACAGCTTAATGGAGGGAAGTTGCTAAATAACACACACGATAATAGAGAATTAAGGGTGATTGTACATACTGAAAGGCCAGGTCTTATAATATGTTTATTTGCTGTTCAGCCTTGTATGGTTGAGTGCCATGGGATCACAGCAAAGCAGACAGCTGCAGACTAGGGCAGATTTACATTACAAACTTATTTTACGCCAGTTTAGCTGTCATGACCCCCTGCAAAGAATCCTGGGAACTGTAGTTTGGTGAGGGTGCTGAGAATTCTCTATTGGAAAACATCTGATTGCCCAGGATTTCCTGGCAAGAAGAATGACAGTCAAGCCAGTTCAATTCTGTGGTGTAGACTTCACCCCTTTTCAAGGCTACTCCACTGCCTACGTGCTTCTTCTGTGTGGCTTTTATAAAGGAAATGGATGGGGATAAGCAGGTGTCATTTCCTAAGGGAAACTGAGAACATCTACAGCTTAAAAAATGATTGCCACATGTGTTTGGATTTACTGTGACTGACAACCAACAAAAAAAAAATGTAAGACTGAAATAAAGACATTGAATAGTTGGAAGCCATAAATACACAACTCAGGTTGATTTTCAGAGGCAGTCACCTGCTATATGCTTATTTTAACTTTTATTTTGTGTTACCAGTGCATTAAGTACTGCGTATAGACCAGATGTGACAAAGAATGAGGGAAACTAGTTGCATCTCGATTTATTTATTACTCTAATTGCTCAGTTTTTACTGGCTGTTTCTAGATGCTTCTGTTCCTGTTTTGCTTTTTGGATGTTTCTGCTTCCATCCTTTTTATTGCTGCTGTCTGTTGTTATAACCATTTTACTGGGCTACACGGAAGGAGCCTCCTCGAAGACTGTTGTACAATCGGGCATACCCTGGTAATGGTGCATTGTGCTGGCTAATCCTTCTACCATCTGATCGAACCACAGCTCGGTGGTGTGGTGGTGGCTACATTTTGGCAGAGCGGAGTTTGGTCTGGACACGACACAACAACCACCATTTTACTGCTGTTTTATTGTAGTTTTATTGTTGGGCTTTGATTGGATGGTTTAAAATTTTGGTCGTCAGCTGCCTTAAAAAAATCGATGCTGAAAAGTGGGGCAGCGGAACAATGGCAGGCACTCTTGGAGGATACTGATTATCTAGACCCATTTCAATCTGGGCTTCATCCTGGTTATGGGACTGAATCAACCTTGGTCACCCTGATGACCTTTACTGAGAGAGGGACAGGGGGAGTGCAACCCTGTTAATCCTGCTTGATCTCTCATCGGCTTTTGATACCATTGACCATGGTATCCTCCTGGATTGGTCATTAGGGGATTTGGAGCCAAGTGCCATCAGTATGCTGATTACACACAGCAATATCTCCCTGTGACATTTGAATCAGGAGAGGTTGTGCAAGTCCTGAACCAGTGCCTGAACTCAGAAATGGGCTGGATGAGGGCCAATAAACTGAAACTGAATCCTGACAAGATGGAAGCCCTGTGGGTAAGTGGTTCCTGAGTCAGGGAGATCGGCTCATTCTAGATGGGGTTGCACTCCCTCTGAAAGATCAGGTCTATAGTTTGGGGGTACTCCTAGATCCATCACTGTCGCTGGAAGCCCAAGTGGCCATGACAGCTCAGAGTGCCTTTTACCAGCTTTGGCTGGTTTGTCAACTACGGCCTCTCCTGGACAAGGATAGCTTGGCCACAGTGGTACAGGCGCCAGTAACCTCAAGACTGGATCACTGCAATGCACTCTCCCCTTAAGGCTGCTCCAGAAGCTGGAGCTCATGCAGAACCCAGCAGCTTGGCTGTTGTCGGGAGCTGCCCCTTTCCACCATGTAATTCCTTTGCTGAGGGAACTGCACTGGCTGCCTATTCTCTACTGGGCCAGGTTTAAAGTTTTAGTACTAGTGCACAAAGCCCTAAACAACTTGGGACCAGGATACTTGAGAGAGCGCCTTCCCCCTTACCAACCTGCCCGGTCACTGAGGTCCTCGGAGGGCATGTTCCTGGTGGTTCCACATGGACCCATGGCCCGGCTGGAGTCCACCAGAAGAAGAGCCTTCAGTGTGGTGGCCCCCTTTCTTTGGAACTCCCTGCCCCTGGAGGTCAGGCAGGCACCAACACTGTGCTGTTTCTGGTGCCTCCTGAAAACAGCATTGTTCCAGGAGGCATTCCTTAATTGACCAGTCATGGTTTCTATTGGTATTCTGTTTTTAAAAGTAGCATAATTTTAATCTGCTGTTTTAATCTTTTTATCCTTTTACTGTTTTATCTCTTGTGTTCACCGCTTCGAAATCTGTTCTAGATATGGAGCAGTACATAAATATTGTATATAAATAAATAAAATAGAAAAAAGTAAACAGGCATTTATTTGCAAGTGAAGATAAGAGTGGCAGTATTAAGAGACTGCATAGAATGGGGAGGGAGTTGCTTGACTATTTTAGGGCTCACTGACATGATCAATTTTTGCCCCACAAATAGAATTATTGTCTCTTGGAGTGTGACCATGAACATGGAGTGTCACTAAGTTTGTTTTGGAAGACTGACACTACAAGAGCAACCTCTGACTAACAAAACTTGCACAAGCAATTCTGATTTTTTTGCCATCAATAAGCAAACATTTTAAAAGCCTTTTTGTTTGCACTGCACTGAATTTAAGACTTTGATTCTTCTTTTCTTGGGAAGAGGCTTGCATATCTCTGGTCCCTGAAAAGCCCTGCTTTTCCCAGTTGGGTATGACGTTGGGCTCCAGCCTCAGCAGTTAAATCTGACATTTGTCCTCACCAAAGATACCTCAAGAGGCTCTTTTGTGCAATACCTGTGTAACTAATCCTGCTAATACAACATCACTGAACTGATTACATTTTTCTGGGAAGCAGAGGAGGGAGGGAGGAGGATACTGGAATGAGGTGGGAGGACTGGGGGTGGGGTGGGGGTGGTGGGGGGGAGAGAGAGAGAGTCTGGGACTTTAGAAGTCTCCCTTAGTCTTTTCCTTTCAGGAAACACATCCTGTTCACATCTGACTGCTGTGGCAGTGGCTCTGTTTGTTGCAGTCGGCTACGCCCTGAGGCTCACCAAAAACAGCCACAAAAACAACCATTTCCTCTCCATTGAGAGATAGGAGGGAAAAACTTCCTTGCCGCAGAGATTCTGCTTTCCTGCTTCTGCCGCTCACGGCTCTGGCATCTGTAGAAGAACAGGAGCAGCGGAGCAGATTTCCTTGGAATACACCAGCCTTCCCAGGCTCCTTGGGGATAAGTGTGCATTTTTCCTCAGAATTTGCTTTGGCACCGAGAATAAAATTCTACGGAGTCTGTGGGATGTTCTGAATTTGGGCGGCTGCAAAACCATCGCAGAGCTCTCACTGCCTAACCCTTATGTGGGTCTCAGTCTCCTCTCACGGCTGTGCTCCGGAAGGTTGAGGTGCCCGGCTGCATTTGCAGGCATTTTAGCCTCAACTATCCAAGAATGCAACATTTCCTACATCAACATTTTGCAACTTTGGTCTGAGAAAGAATGCGCCTCCTTGTCTTCCAGCTCTTCACCAGCTTGGCTCTGCTCAAAGTGCAGGAAGGCGGATAAGGCTCCACTTGGGAAGACCGCATTCTGGAAGCCTCATTTTTGCACTTTTTATATGGATTTCTCCTCTGTGTCTGGTAGTTCTTTGTGTGATCAGAAACACCCTAGGAGTTGACTTTGAGAATGAATGGTGATGTTCTCTAGCCATTCATAACATCGTCCTGCACCCGCCTTCCATCTGCAGTCCTAATTCAATGTACTGCAGCTGACTGGGACTCTTGGATCTTCGACAAAGAGTGGCTGCCAGCAGTGGATGACAGTCAGATATGACTGTCCAGAAACTGGTAGCTACAGCTGTGTTGGTAGCTCTGGTCTCACTTATCCTCAACAACGCCGCTGCCTTTACCCCCAACTGGGTGTACCAGACCTTGGAGGATGGGCGTAAACGCAGTGTGGGGCTATGGAAGATGTGCTGGCTGGCAGAGAAGGGAAGAGGAGGTGCGGGCACAGGTGCCAGGCACGGGCAAGGGGCGGAGCGTGAATGTGAATCCTTGGGCTGGGGTTCAGAGCCAGCTGGGTTCCAGGAATCTCGTAGCACTGTCAAACGTAAGTCTTGCTTCTCATTGTCACTGTCTATCTAGTGTTACATAGAGAGCACCACTGACATGTTGGCACTCGACACATGGTGAACCCCGGTTCTGACATACCAGCCATACCATGGCTCAACCTGAAAAGGGCTGAGCACCAGAGGTGCTGTGGATTCTTGGTGTCTCTTGGGGTTGAAACCCAACTAAGCAAGAAAGAGATTAGGGAAAGAATTAAAAGCAGGTTTGGGTGGGAAAAATTGCATACCTGGGCTGCAGTGGGAGGGGAGAGGTGCAAATTGGGAGCTTTGAAAGGCAGCATGAAAGCCAAGCTCAAGCCTGGACAGATTCGGAGCCCTGGTGAGCAGGTACAACTCTCGTTTGACCAAGCTATCTTCTATGTCTTTGCTGCGAACTGTTTCTTCTAGGCTGAGTTAAAAACCAACGAATAGCATAGATAAGATCAAGGAGAACCCCCAAGCGTGCCAGCCCTGAGCTGGAGGTGAGGCACCAGCAGCCTCTTGAACATGACCAAAGGCTTCCTGTCCATCTGTGCGGTACGTATTCTCCCCTGTGGGGGAAAGTGCACCCGAATGGGGCAATTTTAGTGGAAAAACTGACAGAGGGGAAATGTTTAAGGAGTTCCTCCACCCCATCCCATTTGCAGATCTTCTGCTGCAGACTACAGCCTCCCTTGCACCTTATAAAAAAAAAGTGGAGAAAAACTACACGCGGCTGAGTGTCATGTGTAGTTTGACCCTTCGTTGTGCTGTTTCCAGTACACTAGGTGGCAATACTTCGCAAGGTGTGGAGAGGGATAAGTATGTATTCAGGGAGGAAGCAAGATGATGCGGCCACAAAACAGGCCAATGCAAACAGGAACACAGGAAGCTGCCTTATACGTGGTCAGGCTATCAGGTCGGCCTAGACAGTATTGTCTCTCTTGACTGGGATCAGCTTTCCAGGGTTTCAGGCCATCACCTGCTACCTGAGATCCTTTTAACTGGCAACACCAGGGACTGGACCTGGGAGCTTCTGCATGCAAAGCAGGTGATCTACCACTGACAGTGCTCCCTGGAGAGCCTTTTCCAAATCTAGAAAGAGCATCCTTCCAGGCAGTCACCCACAATGGCATGGAAGAAGAAACTCTCCAACTTGGCTTCCTTATCCAACATAACACTACCAATTTGACCAGATTTCACTCTTGTCAGTTGAGCTCTGATCCAATTCCTGTCTCATACAGTGCCAATATAAGTCAGAATTCATTCCAGAATTAATGTAAAATGCGTGCAAAAGCAGGAAGAGAACAAGCCAGATAAAACTGTCACTGAGCCACTTGTATCACTCAAAGTGTTGGTGAGAAAGTGATGTGGCTGAACACTGCATCCTTCACTGTGCCTAGACACTCAGAGCAGGGCAAATTCAGTGTAGCTGAAGGTATATCCATGAAACTGTGCATACTTAGCACACGCACACACAGGTGCACTGTCTGTCTCTCTGGGTGCTTCCAGATGAGGGTTTTATTGTGCAATAGCTTTGCCTCGTTCATAGAATTTTACAGGGGGGCCAAGACGTCATCTTCAATTTGTAATCCCCCTGTGTTTTCCCACCTCTTCTTCTGTCTTTTTTCTTATCAGGAAAAATCTGTTGAGGAGAGAAAGACGGAATAGTTGCACAACGCCTTTTGATAGGTAGTGCGAGCGCCGTTCTTCTGGAAGCACCCTCTCTTTCAAAACTCTGCACCAGAAGAGCCTAAATTCTGCCCCAGGAACAGCTTAATGCCATGATCTGAATAATTTAAACAAATCTGCACGCATTTGCTTCTTGTGCATAATTATTTGTGCTTCTTGTACACAACTTTCCGTGACTCTCCTTTCCAGCCATGGAAAGGGGCAATGAGCCTTCTCTCCCCTTGCTCACTGAAAATCTGTCCCAGGAAGTCTGACCAGGCATTTTTGAGGTTTGACCAGGCATTTCCCACAAATATCTAGCCATAAATGAAAGCTAAGTTTCTTAAGATGCTGAACAATATGCAAAACTAATTGCTTGAGAGATATACTCATGGAATCGCTGAAAACATACAGCCCTGCCATCTGACTTCTGTTTTGTTCATGTCGGTCTTAATGGTTAAGGAGAAATGGATGGGGAAGAGGGATAAGACATGCTTACTGTTTCTTTGTTGACACAGCTTGCGTGGGGGGTGGGAAGGTGGCAGAGAGGAAATGCAAATGGGATGGAAGTCTACCAGCTGCAGAGAATTGCTCTACAGCAGTTATGGGAAATTTTTGGCCTCTAGATATTGTTGGACTGCAGCTTCCAAAATCCCTCACCATTGGCAATGCTAGCTGTAGCTGATGGGAGTAGCAGTCCAACAACTTCTGGAGGGGGGGCATATGTTTTTCACCCTTGTTCTATAGGGTTACCGCTCTCCCCTCCTCTGAAGAGTTGCTGCCCCAACATCTCAACCAGTTTGTGGCAAAGTAGATACTGTCACAACTCCTGGCTGATTTTCACAACAACTTTTCCTGTAGCTGACTACAGTTTATTTGTCTTGGCCCAGATGATACCTTAGCACAAAGTGAAGGGGTTGTGTGAGAGGCTTATGAAGGAACACTCCCATAAACCCTTCATCAGGGGCCAGTCATAAAGCAATCAGCTAAATGCCATCAGCTTAGTGGTCCACAGTCTATGTCAGGGGTGGACAACATTGCCCCTGGGCTATCTTGTGCTACTCATGGTGTCTTGTTTGAAGTTTCCATTTTTAAAGAAAAGAAAACGTTTAACTCTCATCATGGTGACAGATGGAAATCTGAATATATCACTGTAACTTTTTTTTAGATGTGGTCTTCAGGGCTGAACAAAGCTGTTCTACCCTGATCTAGGTCTTCCTTCAGAAAAAATTGCAGATGAGCTGCAGCTGCTTAAAGCTATGCTCTAACTCCTGAAGTTTAAGTCAAGAATTGCTACTATTTTCTGAGGAGCATCTGCACCTTTGCCATGTAATATATCTACAAATAGACAGACCAACCAACCACAATCCTGAGAAATAACCAGAGAAAATTGTTCCTCTCACAATAACTGAGCAGAGAAACTGAGTCATGAAAATGCTTAGGAGGAAGAGTTGTTGGCTCATGCACTTACATTGAACAGGGGAGAGAATGCTTTTAAGAACGGGTGTTCAACCTCAGGCCTGTGGGCCAAATGTGGCCCACCTGGGGGTACTAATCTGGCCCACTGGGATCCTCCAGACAGCCATGCTCCCTTCTACTGGCCCCACCTCTTTTCCCCACCCCTCGATTGTTTGGTGGTTCCTCAACTTTTGTGCATTTTTTTTCTCATTCTACAAGATTGAAATGCCTCTCCTTAAGGCTGAGTTACTGACAGACAGAGCTTGAAGCTACAACATGCTGGTATTTTGGTCCTGCCCCTTTTGACATCAGCCCTGTGGGAATGTGGCCCCCGAGTGCTTCTCTGAAATTTAGTCCTTGGTCTTAAAAAGGTTTAACATGCAAGATTTTAAGAATATAAAGGGTGGCATGCTGGACCAGACCAAGTGCCTATCTAACAGAGCATCCCATTTCCCACAGTGGCCAATTAGAGGCTTTTGAGAAGCCCACAACCAGGTCATGAAGGCAATAGCCCTCTCCAACTGTCACTGCCCACCATCTTCATATTCAGTGGCATATTGCCCTTAGAACCTGAGGTTACTTTTAGCTAGCAGGGATAACAGCTATCAATAGACCTCTCCCCCATGAATTTGTCTGATCTCCTTTAAAAGCCATCTAAGCTCATATCCATAACCACATCTTCCAACAGAGAATTCCATACATTAAGGAGTGTGCAGAGGAAGCTTCTTTTGTCTGTCCTGAATTTACAGCCAAGCAATTTTATTGGCTAACCCCGAGCTTTAGCATTATGGGAGAGGAAGAAAAATGTCTCTTTCTCTCTCCAAACTCTCCACAGCATACATAATTGTGTAAACCTCCAACTCCACGGAGGAGAGGTCATCCCATCTGGGTGATCTTCTTTCTAGGGTAAATAGCCCCAAATGCTTCAGCCTTTTCTCTTTTTGACTGCCTCCTTAATTTGATAAAATGTCATTTACTGCATCAGCTATTAGTCTTGAACAGCCGCTCTGTAACAACTAAGCCAGGCCTGCTGCTCTGATATGGCAGGAAGTGGGAGGAAGGATCATGAGGGACGTTTTTTCCCCTCTGGAAACCAGGACAGTGCGGTGCAAGAGGATCTGGCACTGACATCACCCCAGGACCCTTGCAAAACTCATGCATCACAAAGCAGATGCTGCACAACAAACCCATATGAGGCAGTGCAGATAGCATGGGGCTGATAAGCTTTGGCACACAGTCAGTGTTCAACAGACTTGCACACTGATACAGAAGCACGTGTGACCTAATATACCATAATTTACATAATGTAAAGAAACGGGACAACTTTTAGTCTGATCTGTGTTTATTTTGTGCCAGTGAAAATAAAATCTCTGCAACAAGGTAGATGAATTCTGCAGACCCAAATAAAATGCACCCCAAATTAATCTGTGTTGAACATTGCCTTGAGTGCCACTGTGGCAGAGAGTGACTAAGACGTTTCTAATAGAACGGCACCACTACTAGTAAGAATGGGCCATGGGCCCATTAGTATGTAAGTAATTAGTAATGGGCCAAATTAGTATGTAAGTAATTCTCAAACATTTTTTTTCTTTGTGGACCTGACAGTGGCTGCAGGTGGACCACGTAATAACTTTTTGTTGCTGCTCTGCAACCCAAAGCACATACATAACGCAGATGCAGGGTCAAGTACAGATATTCTCAACTGTTCTGCACCCTTTCAAGCAGATCACTGAAATGGAACTCAAAGACCATCATGGGTCCATGATCCATAGAATCATAGAATAGTAGGGTTGGAAGGGGCCTACAAGGCCATCAAGTCCAACCCCCTATTCAATGCAGGAATCCAAGTCAGAGCATCCCAGATGGCTGTCCAGCCTTGGCTTGAAGGCCGCCAGTGTGGGAGAGCCCCCCCCCCCGGGAATTGGTTCCGTTGTCGTATTGCTCTAACAGTCAGGAAGTTTTTCCTGATGTTCAGCCGGAATCTGGTTTCCTGTAACTTGAGCCCATTATTCTGTGTCCTGCACTCTGGGATGATCGAGAAGAGATCCCAGCCTTCCTCTCTGTGGCAACCTTTCAAGTACTTGAAGAGTGCTATCCTATCTCCCCTCAGTCTTCTCTTCTCAAGGCTAAACATGCCCAGTTCTTTCAGTCTCTCTTCATAGGGCTTTGTTTCCAGTCTCCTGATCATCTTTGTTGCCCTCCTCTGAACCCTCTCCAGTTTGTCTGCATCCTTCTTAAAGCGTGGCGCCAAGAACTGGACACAGAATTCAAGATGAGGCCTAACCAGGGCTGAGTAGAGGGGAACAAGTACTTCACATGATTTGGAAGCTATGCTTCTATTAATGCAGCCCAAAATAGCATTGGCCTTTTTTGCAGCCACATCACGTTGTTGGCTCATATTCAGCTTGTGATCGACAACAATTCCAAGATCCTTCTTGCTTGTAGTATTGCTGAGCCACGTATCCCCCATCTTGTACCTGTGCATTTGGTTTCTTTTTCCTAGGTGCAGAACTTGGCATTGATCCCTATTAAATGTCATTCTGTTGTTTTCTGCCCAGTGCTCCAGTCTATCCAGATCACTTTGAATTTTGTTTCTGTCTTCCAAAGTATTAGCTATCCCGCCCAATTTGGTGTCATCTGCAAATCTGATCAACATTCCCTGCGCCTCCTCCTCCAAGTCATTAATAAAAATGTTGAAGAGCACTGGGCCCAGGACTGAGCCCTGCGGTACCCCACTCGTTACCTCTCCCCAGTTTGAGAAGGTCCCATTGATAAGCACTCTTTGAGTCCAATTCTGTAGCCAACTGTGGATCCACCTGATCGTTGTTTCATCTAGCCCACTTTGAGCTAGTTTGCTCATCAGGATACCATGGGGCACTTTGCCGAAAGCTTTGCTGAAGTCAAGGTATATGATGTCTACAGCATTCCCACAGTCTACAAGGGAGGTTACTTGTTCAAAAAATGAGATCAGATTTGTCTGGCAGGACTTGTTTTTGACAAATCCATGTTGGCTTCAAGTAATCACGGCATTGTTTTCAAGGTGCTTCCAGATGGATTGCTTTATCAACTGCTCCAGAATTTTCCCAGGGATTGATGTCAGACTGACTGGTCTGTAGTTCCCAGGTTCCTCCTTTTTACCCTTTTTGAAGATAGGGACAACATTAGCCCTCCGCCAGTCATCTGGCACTTCCCCCGTCCTCCATGATTTCTCAAAGAGAATAGACAGCAGTTCTGAGAGTTCTTCTGCCAGTTCCTTTATTAGTCTGAGAATCTCTGTGATAAGGCCAATTGAACTGATCTGCATACAGTTGCTTATTTTTCTTAAAAGCGTTCCTCTTTTAGCTCAAGGTGAGGACACTCTCCCCCACCCCTCTTCCCCTCTGATCATCAGAAGCCTTTTTCAGCCTCCTTGGCTTGTAAGGTCTTGTGAGGTTTTGCCCACATGTTTCTAAGTTCACCTCCACAGTCATATTCTTTTAAAAAGACAGCTGATGAAGAATTCCTTGCCAGACACCAAATCTACACACATGTGGTGTGACCATAACTGTGTGGAATATACACAGCAACAGAGAAAAGCCTGGTCTATATATGCAGCAGAGTAAGCTGGCAGAATGCTTAGCAGATCTAAAATACTTCAGAGAGCAGAGAGGGGATCACATTTTTGGATGCTCTTCTTCATTAAAACCTCCCTGGTAACGGAAAAACCTCCTTCATTAAAACCTCCCTGGTAACAGAAAAACCTCCTTCATTAAAACCTCCCTGGTAACGGAAAAACCTCCTTCATTAAAAACTTCCCTGGTAATGGAAAACCAGAACATCAGGCAAAGGCTGAACCTTCTCTTCCCATGTGTTTTGAGACAGAGGACTCCTAGTGCTTTGGCAAGCTGGTGCCCTTTAGATCTATTGGACTGAATTTCCACAATTCCCAGCCTAGAGGACTGTCTTTTCCTCAACTGGTGTTTTGTGTACAGAAAAAAGACAGCAGAAGTGGTGGGAAAAGATGGGAGGGTTACAAGTTGAAGATGGCATTGTCTAGTCCCACCGTAACATTCAGTGAATGAGGCAAGGTGGTTGCATGATAAAAGCACCCTTGAGGTTTTCTATATGAAGAGAGCTTTTTGTCTGGTCTTTAATGTCGAGGAGCATTCACACATGGTATGCTCCATTTTAGTTGGAAGCAGCACATGTCGTTCTGCTTCAGCATTCTACTATCTCGTTTTGCTGCATGTGTAGACTAGGCATTAGACTGCAGTAGATTATGGAAAGGCTATGAGTGATGACTAAGGAAAGTAACAAACCAAAACTCTGGGGGAGGGTGGGGAGTTAATCATGCTGCAAAAATGAAATGCTTATCCACATTTAGCATGGAATATGGCACAGGTTTGGGCTTAATGAGAATCTCAGTTTCCATTTGTTTTGAAAAAGCACATTTTTATTTCTCAAAGGGGCAAATAATCATTTGGAAAATGTACGTGTACGCTCTACTGAAGGCTCAGCAGACAGCCAGTGTGCTACAGTGGTTAATGTGTTAGATTTGGACTGGGGAACAGTGATGTCGTGGAGCCAGAGCTCAGAGGGTCAAAGTGCCGGGACATTTTGATTGGCAGGGATAATAACGTCATCTGCCGCCGCCCCCTAGTGTTCCCTCTGAAATTAGCTGTGATCTTCACAGTAGCTTTGGAGAAATGGGCTGTCCCAGCAACTCTATATTGTTGCCAGCTATCCCTGTTGTAATGCAAAGTATTTTATGGTAGCCTGGTCTTGAATGGGCAATTGATACCCATTACCTTTACAAAAGAACTGCTCCTGACTGAGATAAAACGTGCCTGAACTGGTTTGCTGATATGGATTAACACAGCTGCCTACATTTTTGGACTCTCCTTGGGGGCATGGCTATGAGGACTGTCATGATGAATGCCTGCAGGTCAAAATCTTCCACTGCACTGTTTCTGGGGAAAGCAGAATTTGAATCCCAACTCATCTATGAAGGTCACTACACAACCTTGGGCAGTCACTGTGGGTGCTTCCGGAGGAGGCGTTCATCATGCCATTGCCTTCCCTCATTCATGGAATCCTACGGAAGAGTCCAGACATGGTTGCCTTCCATTCATAACCTTCCCATGTTTTCCCACCGCTTCTTGTCTTTTTTTTTTTATCACAGAAAGACTATAAAGGAGAAAAAGATTGAATAGAATCTTATAGAAAGACTATAAAGGAGAAAAAGATTGAAAAAAGATTGAACACTAGGAGCCCTCCATCTGGAAGCACACTATCTCTCTGTCTAACCCACCTCACAGGGTTGAGGACAAAAAAGGAGGCAGGGGGAGGGGGGGAAGAATGATGTACATCATTCAAGTTCCTTGGAGGAAGGGCAGGAAACAAACAAACAGAAGCCAAAGCATGTATATCACTATCCAGTTCCTCCTTTATCAAAGATCTCAAATCTGGTTTATGTACCCTACTGTTGCACATTCCCCTGCTTTATCTCCTTCCCTGCATCCATGTCCTTACAAAAATATTCAGAATTTTACAAAAGCCTCCAAATTAAAATCTAAGATAATTATGTAAATAATTTAGTCTGAATCCCACACTATCAAGATCAATATCTGGCACTGTACATTCATTTGGACTGAAGAGAGTATATACAGCAGAAGCCACAGCAATCGCTCACAGATAATTACACAGATAATTTTGATTTTGTTAGCTGGACTGAAAAAGTGCAGACTGTGAAATGCAAGAGGCAGAATGTTTAAAGAAGGAGAAAATGGGAAAACCACAAAAAAAGAAGAGCCTAGTTCTCACCTGTGTTAACCTGTGTCTCAAGTTGCACCACTTAATATTGCAGGGGAGGGGAGGGGCTCATATGAATGAATATTTCTGCAGGAATGGTATCCCTACACATAGAAAACTAACATGTCAGGGAGAAGGTTATGCTCCAAAAAAAAAATCCCTGGCATGCTAATTTTCTATGTATAGGGATTTAAAAAAATGGTATGGAGGAGAGGACCATTGAATCCTGTGAAACCCCACCTGCAGTCTGAATTTGGTACAACACAGACACAGGTTTACAAATTCCAGGGGAATCATGCCTGCGGGTGCTTCTAGACTAAACTATTATCACACCATTGCACTGCCTCATCCACAGAATTTTAGGGGTGGCTGCAGAGTCCAGATGACATCATCTTCCACTTGTGACCCTCCTGGGTTTTTCTACCACTGCTTCCATCTTTTTTCTTACCTCAGAAAATTCATTAAGGAGTAAAAGACAGAACAGCTGCACAATGCCTTTTGGTAGCTCTAAGAGCCTTTTGTCTGGAAGTGACACAAGAGTTTCTCTGTTGCAAAAAAAGCAGGAGAATGACCTGGTAAGCCCTCATGGTTCAGCTTTCACTTCTGCATCAAATCTCCTGTGAAACGAACTACGGATTTTATAAAAGCATGGAGACAGACCTGAAAGATATACACACTTAGCTTCCTTCTTCAGAAAAATTTTCAACATAAATCAAAGGGCCCCAGACTCACTCCTTTAAAAAATACCTGGAACTGAGTTATGGTTAAGATTTACTCACATCAAGAAACTAAAAACTTAGCAGCTCTGGGAAGAAATGTAAAATATGTTCCTGTCTATGTCATATCATACGGCTAGAGTTTGAGAAACAAGCAAACCTTGATTGTTTGAGAGTGCCTGCATGTATGCTGTAATGAGAAATCTCACAGCTTAAAAGGATCTGATAGTTTTAAGACCAATGATTTCAAAGGAACATTCACTCCAATAGATTTTTCAAAGCTGTGAAATGTGGGTCCAAATGTTGGTTCTGAAATGCCAACCCCCATTATTTGTTTTTCTGCAATTTTAGTGCCTTTGGTGGCGTACCACTGAAATATGCCGTATGGGATAGGAATTCTACTTCTCTCATTTGTCTGACTTCCAGTATAAACAAAGTGACGAGTTTCTGTGAACCACAAATAAGAAAACAAGCAGTTCCAAGCCTCCATAACTGCAGAGATGAAAGGATGGACATAGGATGATGATGATGATTTATTGCATTTCTATACCGCCCCATAGCCGAAGCTCTCTGGGCGGTTTACAGAAGTTAAAACACTAAATACAATATAAAAAGTTAAAAAAACATTTACATAAAAGCACCCAAACAATATACACAAGCAACAACGAACACTGAATGGCAATATGTTTTAAAGGTTCAACAAGCGTTAAGCAACTGCAAAGAAGGTGAAGTACCCCAAAGTTACTTCCATCGGGATCATGGCGGGGGAATGAAAGGGTTTTAACAAATCTCCCTGCATGCCATGGTTCCACTTTTGATCAGGGGCCCCATGCCTAGTATGTCCCATAAAAATAAATACATCACACTACTGCAATGAGGCATTTAGCGTCACATGCCATGTGGCCCCACAACCTAGTGTATTATACCTGAATGCCATAACAACAGGAGTTATTATCATCACATTCATATCCTGCCCTTCCTCCAAGGAGGTAATGGTGACACACATTGAGGTTAGCCCATTTTCTGCCCTGTGGAGTGGATTCATCTGTGTAGGTGTATGCCTGGACCAATGGCTTACTGGTTTTGCAGGATTATCCTGGTTCAAGTCCACCATTATATGTGCTAGGCCTCATTGGGTTGGACTTGCATGTCCCAGCCCAGAGAACACAATCCAGATACAGAAATGGGTTTCTGCACACAGATTTGCTGTACCAGGTTGTGCAACTGCCTGTGGGAGAGAAGGGCTCCTTTAACACGTTTCAACACTTTTAAAGTGTTTAACACACACTTAGCCAGTTTAATCTGCACTGACAGACCAGGTTGCTCAGATGCTATTCTGCAACCCATTAACACATGTGTAACCTCATTCCCTACTATGGGGCAACCCATATGCAAGGACGGGCCACTGTGTACATGTGTGCAAGCAGGATCTGTGGAAGTGCAGTCTTGAGCTGTTCTTACGTTTCTCTGGACTGGAACATTATTAAAACACTGCAGCCCATTAGAGGTCCCCAGTGCTGTACAAGTTCTCTGCTCCTGGTTTGAAGGTTTAGCTAAATCTCACTAGAGTTTTTCTTTCTTTAATGAAGCGCTCGGTACTGGAGAAGTTGAATGAGATAAGGGTTTCTTTCTTCAACCGCTCTCATAGCGGTTATTAATGAGCAGTTGCTGCCCAGAGACAATGCTTCTTAGACCCTATTATGATAAGTGCTGTACGCAGACAGGCAGATGGCCCTGCCTATACTTGTGAAGGAATCCTATTCAGGCATCGTATGGTCTAAAAACCCTTAGGGGTACTTGTGGCAATTTCAAAGGCAGATTGGAAACTGAAGGAGGGGTGCGGGAGCACGGGACTTGGAAGATTCTCAGGGATCTTGAAGACACAGGAAAGAGGCGGGTGATGGGAAGCTCATTTCCCAAAGTCAGGCTCGGAGCAACGGAGCCCTTTCCTTATTGTAGCTCTTAGGGTCAAGCATGCCTAGTTGTTGGGAGCGGCCCAATACTGCCAGTGACTACGTGACTTCCACGAGTGCTAAATATAAACACCTGTCTGTCCGCACGGTATGATTTACATAAATACATTTTCCCTATGAAATATGGGGGGTGAGGCCAGAGGCATGGCTCTGTGTGGGAATGAGAAACTGGAACATGTTTACAGAGGCAGCAAACCAGACAATGCCAGGGACCATTAGCCATGTCTCTGATATTTCTCCTTGGAAAACAGCCAGACAAAAACCAGAAGATGCCCAAAATAGAGTTGAGCTATGACAGGCTATACTCTTGAGGTCTGTTCCATCTTGGATGAAGAGCCTTCCAAAGATTACAGTTTGCACTGGTTTAGGTGAGCCCACATTCAAGCACGTCTTCTTGATGTGTCTGTGATTTACCATTGTGTCTAGCAAGCCTGACTACAGGTATTGCCTACAGATTTTGCTACACAATGATGTTATGGCCCGCCAGAGGCCCTTTAACACACATCTAGCCAGTGTCATCTGGATCTGGGAAATGGCAGCATGCCGGTCTGTTCAAAGGGAGGATGATGAGGGGGGATGTTGCAACAACCCCCAGCATGTTCCTTGATCTTCTTCCCAATATGAGAACATGAAAGTAGGGCAACATCTGTACAGACCTGTTTTGTGTGTGTGTGTGTGTGTGTGTGTGTGTAGGGGGATTTGATACATTCATTCAGCAGCCATATCTCCATGTTCATAGGTTCCTTAGCCACGTGACTGGCATATGGGAAAGATAGAATGTGTATGTGATTGTACATTTCCCTTTACGGGCAAAGTGCAGCTGGGTGGTGGGTGGCAATTTAGGCTGAGAAAACAGTGCAAGGAAAAAGGGTTACATTTCCTCCCATGGCGTCATTTGCCCTATCTGATTCAGGAGCCCCACAGCAGCTTTGAACAAAAAACCCCCAACCAGTCTAGTTTAGCCTGCCATGTAAGCTGTACCAGCTGCAGATCTAAAGCAAGAGAGAGATTATCAGTGCAATCCTCTACATGCCCACTCAGACGTAAGCCCCATTGAGTTCAATGGGACTTACCCCCAGGTCAGTGGATGTAGGATTGCAGCATAAGTAATCATAGTCCTTCGGTATTGAAACAAGGAAGTCTGTCACCTAATTAAGCCCCTCCAAATCTCTGCGCTTTGCTTCTAGTAATAATGGTGTCAAGCAAACCTCTTGTACATACCATTTGCAAAAAATTCACACACACCCATGCATGCACACAACACATACTTTTCTCATCTAAGGACCCAGAGCTTGTTCTGTATGGAGTAATTTTGGATCTTTTCCATAAAAAGAGCTAAAAACCACTGCCTTCCTTTGAGAGTGCAAAGCTCCTTGCCAAGTATAGCTTCAGCCAAACATTTCAAGTCAGCTGAAATCTTCATTAGTATGAAACTCTCGTGATGCTTAACTCAGCAATCATTCAATTTCTGCTTTAAAAATATTGGATACATGGTTGATTGCCAGGAGCAGCTACTCACTGGTATAAAAAGGCATTAAAATCCAGCCTGTCGAATTCACATTAGTGAAGCTTAACTGCAGGGGAAAGTCAAGGGACAGAGGCATTGCAATCAGCCAACCTATTAAGAACCATACTATATTGGTGTCAGAAAAACATTTTGCTCAATGAACACATTCTATCCGAAAATGGCAATGGGATATAGCAAAATCCCAATTCTCTCTATCCAAAAGCAACCTGATTGTAAATACTACACAGCTCAATTTTAATGTAATTCCAGCAACTGAAAGATGGAGAAAAAGAGATGCAGATGTAGGTTATTAGATTTCCAAATGAGATCATTTTTTATTTGATTACTCCCAAACCCCACATAATATTGTCTAATTAGACTATCCTGCATTTACACAGCACTAATGTCCCTGGGGATGTTATTTAATAAAACCAAGTAAAGCCTGTGTTCATAAGCATCAAAATCAAATTAAGTGAACCTGGTTTGGTCTACTTTGTGTAATTAAGGAGGAAATGAGAACCTGAACTGGTTTTGGAACTTGGGTGCCAACCATTCCTAATTGATTCTGTTTTGTGACGGGTGTCCTAAATAAACTAAGGCAGCAATCCTATCCGCACTTTCTTGGAAGTAAACCCCATTAAACTAATTGGGATAAAGTAAATATGCACAGGATTGGACTGCCTGAGCATCATTAGATAAGAGCAAGTTTGCTGTACAAGACACAGGTCAGAATGGAACTAGATGTGATGGGAGATGGGAGATGCATGGCTGCCGCACACAACAAGCATTCTGCATCTCCTCATCTGCTGGTAGTTTCTAGGAACACAAAAAAGCATGACATGATGTCCCCTGACTGCGCTTCTCCCCACCCCTGCTCCATTTCATTGGTTTTCAGGTGCAGTGGAAGGAAAACATGCAGCACTGTAGCACCCCGTGATGTGCCTCAATACTGCTAAACGTCTTTGAGAGAAAGATGAAGGGGAGATGCAAGATTGCTGTTTTTTGTGACATCCACAGGTTTTCTGTAACAAATAGTTCTGATCCAAGCCCCACCCCCTCCTAGTGTTAATGTTTCTGGCTGAGTGGCTGCTTGCTGTTTCCTCAAAGGTGTGTTGGGGGAGGTCACTGTTGGGAGATAGTGCTGTGTGTCTGAATGTGATGGCCATTAGAGTTTAAAGTAGGTGACTTTCCCCCAACTAAGAGGAGGGGCAGGTGTGTGTATGCACGTGATGGAACAACTGTTGGAAGCCTGAACAGACAAGAGGCAAAAAGAAAGCTGTGAGCTAGCTGAAGACTTGGAGTTGCAAGGCTTCTCTCTGGGGATTTGATCTGGGGCAGCAGACATGCTGCCTTGTAGAACACCTGCTGCTTGCCTCCACTTATGGTCTGATTCTATATTGGTAAATAAAGCAGACATTACAAAGACATCTCATAAGAACATAAGAAGAGCCAAGCTGGATCAGGCCTAGGGTCCAGCCAAGTCCAGCATTCTGCTTGCACAGTGGCCAACCAGATAACCACAGGAAGCCCACAAGTAGGACATGAGTGCAGGAGCTCCCTCCCACTCATGTGCCCCAGCAACTGGTATATGAAGGCATACTGCCTCTGATACTGGAGGTGGCACATAGCCGTCAGTTCCAGTAGCCAATGACAGCCCCATCCTCTCTCATCCAAAGGAAACCAAATCCTGGATCAGGCTGCTCATGGCCTTTCTCACCACTCAAGGAAGCAGGAAGCAGGCAACACCGCATTGTGCTGGCAGCATGGGCAACACGAAAAGTTATGGGCCAGGAGGCAATGCTCCCTCATGCCAGTGTTGCTCTAGCTTCTGGAGAGGGCAAAGCTGGCTGCATCCTCCCAACATTGGAGCATTCTCCAACATTACCCCAGTGACACAGGAAAGTCCCACACTACAGTTGCTCTCACATCGCTAGCATTACATAAAGGGACCAAAATTAGGAATTTACTCAAAGCAGAGGCAGTCTGTGGCAGAAAGGCAAACAGAAGACTCATTACCCATTTTATGTTGTCTCCTGTAGTGGTAGTTCAGCAGGAAACAAAATAATTACCCCAGCTTGATTCCCTGTACTGTCTGTATTAGCTTGGGCCTGTACCCTATTATCAAGCAATTAGATGGTACCTTCAGTAAAGGCCTCACTGAGAGACCTGTGGTGTCACAGCAAGCTGTGGGCAGAGCTAGGCCACAGAGGGGATTGTATGATATCAGATTTGAAGGTGGAGCCCTGGCCTGGCCCCACAGAAGACCAGTAAAAGTTATGTGAAATGACGTCTTCATCCATGCCACTACTCTTCAGGTTGCCTTCAATTTAGTTTTCTTAAACTAGTCTTTGAAGACCATGCCTTGAGCAATGTTAGGGACAAAATGTTGGAAGTGAAATACACATGTGGATTTCAGAGAGAAGATGGCCAAGCCCTGGAACAATGCCTGGAAGCTTGCCTTACAAGTGTCTCCTTTTAAAAATAAACACATGTATTATCCTTCTGATATTGCATTCTCGTGCTTCTTAAGGCATGGGTGTGACTCCTCAAAGCACAGCTGTGTCTTCTAGAAAGTAAAGTATCTGTTATCCGCTTGCCTTGGCTTCTGTGGGTGTTTGCAGACTGAGGGCTCCTAGAGCTAGCAACCAGAAGGCACTGTGTGGCTGGTCCAGGGCTTTTTCCTTAATGGATTTTCTGTGTTAAGGAAGAACATGGAAGAATTGGTGGGAAAACAGAGGGGGGTTACAAGTAGAAGATGATGATATCTGAATTCTCCGCAAATGTCTGTGAATGAGGCGTCATAAAAGGCAGGGCTAGAAGAACCCAGAATGGCACTGTGATAGTTGCTGAGAATGAGCAATGTTTGTTGGAAATCATGGGCTGGTCCAGAATGATGGCTTAAAAAGCTGATGTGTACCAATGGTTGGAAGCAAAAATGACTGGAAGTGTCCGGTAACTCATTTCTTTGAGTTCTGGTTGTTTCTGCCCAGCAATGGGGGTGACTCCCCACCTTAAGATGACAGTTGCACTCACCTCTGTCTAGCATGCAAATGCACAAATCGACAGTTATGGAAATGTAATTGCCAGGGGTTAAGAGCCAGAAACAGAAGGGCTCTGAGCTCCCTGCAACAACTGCTTCCTATCCTGATTCTATTGCAGCTTCTTCCCCAAGTCTTGTAATGAAATCAATGGGGTGGTGAAATTGACTAGACTGGATCATAAGCAAGGTCTAGTCAATTTCTCTCACAAAGAATTGACCCACAGGAAACTGCTGAGAGGGAAATATAGTCTGGCAGTGCTTTCTGTGTGTGTGTTTTTAAAGAGGTACATGTGTGGATATGCTTCTCCTTTCACATATTTAACAAAAAGAACCTTTGAAAGCACTTACAAAACTGCTCTGGGCATTGTGTACATGGATTATGAGAAGAATCCAGTAGATAAACATACCTTGCATTTATTGCAGAAGTGCTGGTCAAGCTATTTGGAAGTTGGCTTCTGCTACGGCTTGAAGTATTATAGAAATAGTGTCAACGTTATTTATTTAAAATATTTTTATCCCATCTTTTGGTTCAAAGACCGTCAATATGATTTGCAACACAAATTAAACCAATATACAATAGACATTCAATAGTAAAATATAATGTAACGTAACATAAGATACAGAACTCCTCAGAATAAATGAGAGGTATATAATAACAGGAGGAACTTGTGAAAGGTGCAGCAGAGCAAAAATATCTTAACAGCCCATTTAAACTGTAATAATGAAGAGGCTAAAAAGGCCCCTCAGGGGAGGAAATCCCACAACCTGGGTTCTACAGAGAAGACCCCGCCCTGCATCCTAACCAATCAGGCTTCCAAAGACAACAGGATGTGGAGCAAGGCCTCCGATGATGAATAAAGTGGGAAAACTGGTTCATGTAGGAAGTGGTCCTTCAAGTATCCTGGTCCCAAAGTGTCATATACCCAATCTTTATGACCTTTCCCCAAGCAAATGAGGCAGCAATCGTGTCCATAAATGGTCAGGAATTTACCCCCACCAGCACAGCACCTTTTAAAGGAGGCTTACTACACCACAGGCATTTGAGTGAGACAAGGAGAAAAAAATAACTGAAGAAAATGAGGAGCAGCATCCACTACTACACCAACACAAAAAAATCTTCCTAAACAAGAAAGGAAGGAGAAAAAACAGCTAAAGCAGTTGCAACCGAGAATGTCCCAGCTCCTGCTGCTAACATGGTGGTTATAAGACAACTGAGCAGGGAGGTGTTTACCCCATTGTTCAAGCATGTGCAGACACCCAAAGACTCCTCTTTGAGGGGATAGGAATGACCAACAGTTCCCTGACTAGAATTCTAGAACATCTCTAGAGAACATCTCTAGAACAGATGTGTAATCCAAGAGCAATGACAGCTCCACGATATTACTGTCTACCAACCTTATGAAAAGCTGTCTTATGTCCACAATACCAGAGCCAGTTGCATGGAAACCTGGATGAGGAAGTTAGGGGATCTCATATGGGTCTTAAAAGAAAGGCTTTCAAAAATGTTTGAAACAAGGGGGAAACAGGGATTCGCATCAACAACACATCATTGCATATGGGAAACCCATCAACAATTACGTTTTATAAAACAGGAGATAAAGATTAAAAAATTCCCAAACAAGAAGGTAGGCTCCCTCAAATACTTTTGTCAGCAAGACAACACTGAACAATAGATTGAGAAGCTAATGATTACCAGACGTTCCAACCACAATTGTGTAGAGCTTATAAACGCCCCCAGGAAAAAAAAAGAAGACAGGGTTTGCAGTGGTTACAAGGAAGCTATTTGTGGGTTCATGTATATTATAAAGGTTGCAGCAAAGCCAAAAGGAAATAATTGGGCAAAACACCCAGTCCTCAATTCAAGAATATTACATAACCCACAAATGTAGATGGGAAGGAAATATTTCCACGTTTTCAACAGACACGTACTAGGTATGATAACAATTAATGTATCTTTCAAACAATGTATCTTTCAAACACAGGAGATAAAAAGTCTTGATAAAATTCAGGAACTCATCACAATCTTGGTGGTTTTACATTGGCCGAGGTTTCTGAAGTGTGGGTGTCCATTTACTAACTTCAACTTCTTTAATGTCAAGAATTGATAGAGGCAAATGTTTCTAGAATAGCATTCCCAAGGGAAAAAGCTATTACAAACACTGTAGAAAGGTTTAGAAAGGCTTGGCCCCCAAACACCTTTAGAAGTCCTGTCTAGCAGGGATTTCTGGTTCCTTGTATCCAAGATACAGATATAGAGCTACACCAGCTTCTCAGTCACTGAATCAGGGGTGCAGAACCTCTTTCAGCCCAAGAGCTGAATTCCATTCCAGAGAAGCTCTCGGGGGCTGTATTCCAATGGTGGGTGGGGCTGAAGGCAAAAGGGGAGGGGTCCAAAACCAAAAATGCCAGCATATTTTAACTTAAAGCTCTTACTGCTAGTAACTGAATCTTAGGAGAGGCATTTCAACCTTTTAGAATGGAGGAAAGGTCTGCACAAAAGCTGGGAAACTACCCAGTGATTGGTGGTTGAGGGAAAGGGCCTGGGGAAAGAAGCATGGCCTTCTTGGGACTGCCAGAGGGCTGGATTTAGCCCCTGGGCCTGAGCCTCTACACCCTGCCACTAAAGCAAATGCAATTTTGCCTATGAAAAAACAAAAAAACAACAAAAAGAAATCTACTTGCAAATCAGCTTTCCCCAACCTGGGTCCCTCCAGATGTGTTGGATTACAACCTCCACCAACTGCATCCAGCACAGCTAGGTGGGGATAATGGGAGCTACAGTCCAGCACATCTGGAGGGACCCAGGTTGGGGAAGGATGTTATAAATTCCCATTGAAACTGAAGCCCATGCTGGTCCCATCCCTGTCTACAGAGCAGATGACACTGATTCTGGTGACAGCATGGTGGTTGCTGGAGGGATGCCAGACAGGGACTCTCCCACAGCATTATAGTTTCTTCAAACACAGAAAAGATCTCTCACGCTCCTGTTGTGAACACAGGAAGCTGCCTTACTCCAAGTATGTGTCTATCTAGCCCAGTGTATCATCTACTCCAACAGAATGGGAAAGACTAGAGATCTCTTCAAGAAAATTGGAGATCTCAAGGGAACGTTTTGTGCAAAGACGGGCATGATCAAGAACAAAGAAGGCAGGGACCTAACAGAAGCAGATGAGATTAACAAGAGGTGGAAAGAATACACAGAAGAACTATACAGGAAAGATCTGAATGTCCCTGATAGCCATGAGAGTGCGGCCACTGAACTTGAGCCAGACATCCTCGAGAGTGAAGTCAAGTGGGCCTTAGGAAGCATTAGTAACAACAAAGCTAGCTGAGATGACAGTATTCCAGCTGAGCTATTTAAAATCCTAAAAGATGATGCTGTTAAAGTGCTGCACTCAATATGCCAACAAATTTGGAACACTCAGCAATGGCCGCAAGACTGGAAAAGGTCAGTTTACATTCCAATTCCAAAGAAGGGCAACGCCAAAGGGTATTCAAACTACTGCACAATTGCGCTCATTTCACATGCCAGCAAGGTGATGCTCAAAATCCTACAAGCTAGGTTTCAGCAGTATGCAAACCGAGAACTACTGGAAGTACAAGCTGGGTTTCGAAGAGGCAGAGGAACTAGAGATCAAATCGCCAACATTCGCTGCATCATGGAGAAAGCAAGAGAATTCCAGAAAAATGTCTATTTCTGCTTCATTGACTATGCTAAAGCCTTTGATTGTGTGGATCACAACAAACTGTGGCAAATTCTGAAAGTGATGGGAGTACCAGACCACCTTACCTGTCTCCTGAGAAACCTGTACGAGGGTCAAGAAGCAACAGTAAGAACCAGACATGGAACAACCGAGTGGTTCAAAATTGGGAAAGGAGTACGACAAGGCTGCATATTGTCGCCCTGTTTATTTAACTTATATGCAGAGTACATCATGAGAAACACCGGGTTGGATGAATCACAGGTCAGAATTAAGATTGCCGGGAGAATTATCAACAACCTCCGATATGCAGACAATACCACCCTAATGGCAGAAAGCGAAGAGGATCTCAAGAGCCTCTTGTTGAGGGTGAAAGAGGAGAGTGCAAAAGCTGGTTTGAAACTCAACATTAAAAAAACGAAGATCATGGCATCTGGCCCCATTACACTTCCTGGCATATAGAAGGGGAAGAAATGGAAGCAGTGACAGATTTTAGTTTCTTGGGCTCCAAGATGACCGCAGACGGTGACTGTAGCCATGAAATTAAAAGACGCTTGCTCCTTGGGAGGAAAGCTATGGCCAACCTAGACAGCATAGTAAGAAGCAGAGACATCACCTTGCCGACAAAGGTCCGTCTAATCAAAGCTATGGTTTTCCCAGTAGTAATGTATGGCTGTGACAGCTGGACTATAAGGAAGGCTGAGCGCCGAAGAATTGATGCTTTCGAACTGTGGTGCTGGAGAAGACTCTTATGAGTCCCCTGGACTGCAAGGAGGTCAATCCTAAAGGAAATCAACCCTGAGTGCTCATTGGAAAGACAGATACTGAAGCTGAAATATTTTGGCCACCTAATGCGAAGAGAAAACTCTCTGGAAAAGACCCTGATGCTGGGAAAGACTGAAGGCAAAAGGAGAAGGGGACGGCAGAGAATGAGATGGCTAGATAGCATCACGGATGCAATGAATATGAACTTGAGCACGCTCCGGGAGAGAGCGCAGGACAGGAAGGCCTGGCGTGCTATGGTCCATGGGGTCACGAAGAGTCGGACACGACTGAACGACTGAACAACAACAACAACAACAACAACAATCATCTACTCCATCTCATGGTGGTTCTCCAGGGTCTCAGTCAGATACATTTCCCATCATTTGCTATCTGATCCTTGTTTAACTGGAGATGCCAAGGACTGAACCTGCGACCTTCTGCATTCAAAGCATGTAGTCTACATCTGAATGATGCCTCCTCTCCAGGAGCCATAGTTCATGGTAGAAGGAATCATGAATTGCTAGTGATCAATGAATCCTCATCAACACACTGGATCAGTTGGATGCTTAGGATGCTTTTAAGCTCTAGTTCTAGTAGTTGGCCAGCATCAGCACTGTGGAGCATTCTACAAAATAAGGCTCCACCTTTGGTACTAGAACGTTTCCCCCGCAATTGCGCCCATTGGTATAGCAAGACATTTCTACTTGAGAGCAGCAGCATGATAGGATGGTGCATTTGTAGACTGGTGCTTATGAATCCTGGAGAGGGAGAGGGAGAGGAAGGAAAAAAGAATCAAACCAGGAAATCAACCAATTTGAAGGGAAAATAAGGAAAAAACACAGAACGTTTCAGCAAACACAATCTAGTGTAGACTGATTTTGATTAAATATCCATTGTGGATGTAGATGTTTGCAAATGAGTTTGCAAAATTGCACAAACTATGTGCAAAATTACACAAAGTAAATACTGAGGCCAAGTATATATAACAAGCATAGATAATAACAGCAACAACCATTCTTAAAAAGATCTACATGTACAGCGCTGATGTCCATAAAGGTCAAGCATGGTGGCCTTTTTGGCAAATGTGCCACATGCCAAGTCTGTCTGCTGTCTGTCTACCCATCATTTTAATTCTGACCTTCCTCCCAGGACATCAGGGTGGCATGTGTGGCTCTCACCTTAACTTTTATACTCACCACAACCCTGGGAGGCTGAGAGATAGTAAATGGCCCAAATTCACACAATCAGCTTCATGGCCGAGTAGGGATTTGAACCTGGACCTCTCCAGTCCTAATCCAACCCTCTAATCACATCACACATATGCAATCTCATGTCTTGGGGTGACTTTGCCATTTGTTTACCAAGACAGGCAGCAGGCAGCTATGTAGCATGGGAGAGGCAGACGGGAGTGCAGCCCTGAATCTATGCCACAGGCAGGTCCACAGACCTTCCTGTCCAAGAATGCAAACCCATGGTTCAGGCTGTCCATGCATGATGACAAGGAAGATGTAACCCAGGTCTACAAAGGGGTAAGAACAGAAAATATGCTGTTTCTTTTCAATTAATTAAATAAAGAGGTCTTTAACGACCTGTCAGGGTGGACACTGAGCCCATAGAATCCCAGAGTAGTTCTGATGCTGAGGAAGAGCAGTCGCTCCTGGGAGAGGAGCGCGCTCCTCTTTCTCAGGACCAACAGCTGACAGAGATTCCTCCCACCCACATTCCTAGTTTAGTTAGCAGTCCAGGGAGTGACCGAGCAGAGATAGCAGACTTAGTGGATGCGCGATGCAGAGAGTGGCGTGAGATGGAGGGCACCGAGAGGAGCGTGGTGCCCGGTTGGCGTGCACTCAATCAGCTGCGCCCCGGGGATCCAAGGGAAAAGGGGAGGGATTCTCCCTAGTCCTTAAATACAGGGGTCTGCCAGTAATTGCCTTTCAAACGGGGACCAACTGTTCCAACTTAGGGCATAGGGATGCTGCTGCTCAGATCTAGTTGCTACCTGTAGAGTTGTTAAGTTGTAAAAGAAGAATAAAGCTTTGAAAAGAATCCCTTTGTCTGTGTCTGGACTTGGCTACTGGATTAGACTGAGAGAGCCCTCCAAGGAGCCCTTGACACCACCCAGAAGAGCCCACTGCCAAGCTCCTCTGTATCTGAACACTTCTTGATTGCAGCCTGGAGATATTCATTTTTAATTATGCTTCTTAAGAGGTGCCTTTAATATGTGTAACAGTTGACAAACTGCAGAGAAAAGTCACCACAATGTAACCGATCTATTAAGGAAGCTCCTCCCTGATCTGTGCATCCACAAACAATAAGACTAAAAGATATGTGTCCATTGCTATACATTTGTTACAAAATACACACTTTTTTCCTCATATGGAAATCAATCTCATTGTCATAACCTTTGGTGTAACAGTTTATCTTATGTGTTAAGAAATCGGGAAGCACACAGGATTTTTCTGCAAGGCCTGGTAATTGTGTCTGCTTCTTTGCCCCCTCACAATCGTGCTAACTTAATAATGCCCTTTCGCCTTTTGTTCTTCACAGTGCAGTTTGACATGATGCGAGCCTGTAACATGATTGCCACAGTTGCTCTGACAGCCGGCCAGCTCCTCTTCATGCTGGGATTAGTAGAATTGCCCATTATTCCCCAGGATACCCAGTGGTGGGAAGAAGCCATAGCTGCCGTGTTCCAGCTTGCCAGTAAGTACATTCTTTTGCAAGTTAAAAAGTGCTTCCATCTAGAAAGGCACAGTGCTCTTTGACAAAAATTTCAAGTGAAACAGAACCATAACATATTCAGAGTTTCACACTCTTTATACACTTTGCCCACTTGGGTCACAGGTACTATGACACAAACTCACACAAACCCTTCCCACGACTGTGTCCACTGCTATTTCAAGAAAGGTCTGGACTATTTGTTCCTCCCACAAAGGTGGGAAGAGGGCTTACCTTTAAAGATAAAGTGGTCAGGTGTGAGTGTGTTTTCTTTTACAGGAAAAACAAACAAACACTTCAGTGCTGCTTCAAGCAGCAGCTGGGCTGTCAGACAGCCATCTATTCTTCCAACAATGCCCCTGAGAACAAGTTTAAGTCATGATGTGGTGTTGTTCCCATGGGGCATTCTGTCCTAAAATTGCTGAAGGCAGCCTAGCTGCCATGTGAAGCAATGGTCAAGCTGGTTTCCCCCCGCATAAAAAAGAACCGTGTCAACCTTGTATTTAAAGGTATGCCCAGCACTTGAAGATTCTGAAATTCCATTCCACCTAGGAAAGTAATCAAATAATCGGTGCCCTCCCCATGAAATGCTAAAAAAAAGTCTGAACCAAATACTTCCGCCCAGCACGTATTTTAAGTTCTATATGGAATGTAGCTGAGCAAGAGCCACGGGCACTTACGACATCATTTGTAACAAGAGAAACACAACTACCACCCTAGTGCCTGAGCCATTTTGTGAACTTGTGTTTATTTTCTTTTGTATGTTTTTCTTTTTATTGGCATTGGTGGCTGTACAATCAATTTGGTTGATGCTAACCAGCTTGAAATATAGCATGGGTATTTCTTTGCCTCTGCACTGCCGCACTATGTTACGACAAAGTAGACATGTAGCAACACTGATCAAGAAGCACAAAAGTGTGTGGGGGAGATAATCCAGGGGTAGAGATTAAATAGATTTAGGCTGCAATCCTACCGTGCATCAGCTGGCCTCTGCCAAGCTGAAGGGTGTTGCAGAAGTGCTGCTCCATCAGTGGGGCAGCACTTCCAAAGAAGCCCCCAGCACGTTGGTAGAAAGCTTTGCCAGTGCAGATTTACTGCTGGTGGTGTTTTGCCAGCGGTATTGGGGGGGTGGGGAGGAAAGTGGGCATTCTGAGGGAGGGTAGTGGGTTGGATCAGGGGAGGCCTTGAATCCAAAGCCCCAGATTCACTGAACATGCCTCTGAGAAGGCAGAAAAACTACCCCAGCTGTAGTTAGTATAGTGATTTCCTTCCCAGTGGTATCAAACTCAGGGGTGGGTGTGGGGAGGAGGAAGTCCTAGTCATTTAGGAGTCAATTAAAGCCAAGGTTTTTCTTTCCTACTATAGGTGTTAAATTAGCATAACAAAGCTAGGAACATTGTGTTTATCACCAGTTACAGCTGTTGTGTGGTGCTATGCTTTCCTTGTATATATTTGATCTTTGCATAGACATTTTGAAGACTATAGACTTGGTTCGCACATACACTAACCCATGGTTTATTTAACCTTTGGTTAATAAATTATTTGTTGTCCTACCCAGAGTTTGTCTGGCAGATGATTGAACGAATGTTGGTTTGTTTTCTCACTCCCTGGATTGTTTGTTTTGATTAGCACTGTCCGTTACCTGTCCAGCCCCATTACTTAATTGCCTATTGCTGTTACTATATTCATAACTAACAGAGGTTATGTGTGAGAGAGTACAAGAAAAATGTGGAAAGGATAGCTAGTGTGTTTCCCTCCCCCACAAAACCAATTATTTTAAGAATTATTCTCAAAATGGATGGGCAATGAAGCAAGTTGTCCTGGTTAGATGCAGAGTCTTTTTGGAGGGTTTTAAGAAAAGATTTAGATGCACATCTATCTGGATGTATTGTTTGGTTCTACAGGATTCTCATGTGTATTCATATGTGTGTATCTGACCAGATGATGAGGTCCCTTCCAACTGTATAATGCAGCCATTAGGCTTTGTGCCAAAGTCACTGGTGTCAAATTGTAAACTGTTCAAAACAAGCAATCCCTTCCTTAAGTTGTAAAAATTGTCCAGGTTCACCGGATAAAAACAAGAACTGCATGCTTTACATGTCTGGCACTGGTAATTAATAGCCAGTCTCATATGGCATGTAACATTTTACTGGTGGAAAAGGAACACCCGGATGTAACTGCTAATGCAACACAGTTCTAAGACATAGGACATATTTGTAAGGAGGCATAAGTATACTTTTATGATAAAATTTGGTTTGAACTTAAAAAAAAGATCAGGGTCTTGAGTAGTCAAGGAGATGAATAGGTGTAAAGCTTTTTTTTTGTGAACTGCCCAGAAAAGCTATTGGGTGGTATAGAAATGTAATAAATAAAAAAATAAAACCGAGAAAGTTGATGGAAAACATGTAAGTCATCAGAGCTGCACATACAGGGTAGACCTGAATAAAGGTATAATCTATGTAAAGGGTATTTTCTTTGGTGGAAACCAGATTGTGAAATACTCTTCCAAGGCATATTGGCAGGAATTTAGATGTCAATTATAAATTATTTTATTTGTACAAGCTTTTGGTGGCATTTGATATTAGTTCTGTGGTTTATTGGTGATTAGTTATTGCAGCCTTTCCCAACCTGGTGCCTTCCAGATGTTTTGGACTACAACTCCCATCAGCCCCAGCCAGCATGGCCAATAGTAAGGAATTCTGGGAATTGCATTCCAAAACGTCTGGAGGGCATCAAGTTGGGGAAGGCTTATGGATCTGCTCCTATTTGTTTCAGTTTTAAAAGAATTATAATCAACTGTTCCAAGTTGCCCTGAGGGTCAAACTGGGGCTAGAAATAATTTTAAATTTTAAATCGCACAGAGTCTTGGATCCAAATACTGAACTGTTTATAAAACAGGTTAGGGAAGTCAAAGTCACCTCAGTCATTGCCCCCTCCCTTGTACAACAGAGCTTGTACCTTACAGTCACTCCCATTATTCCACTAAAATTATTTAATAACATATTTTAACCCACTTTTAATTTCATGTGGTTCATCAAGGCCGCTAACATATATCTGTTGTAGCCTTAACTGTATGTTACATGCAAAATGTGTCAATTTCATTACATAAAACCACTTAGTGTAAGGAGACTTTGTTTGGTTTCAAAATTCCAGTCCATTTCAAGGAGACCAAGTCTGCCCACTTAATGCAACTCTTATAAACTGCAGCAAGTGGGTGACATGTTTGTCCAAAGTGGGTAACCCCATTCTTTCATTTCATGAAAATGCCCAGATTTTGAAACAAACAACCACCAGAGTGAAAATAGATTGAAAATATTTTCTTATTTGTCATAAGAAACAATCATTTCTACTGTTCAGAGCATGTATTTTCTAGGAGTTGCATTAAGTGGAGAAATGTGATCCCCTTTTCATGAAATGGACTGAAACATTGTTCATTTACTGAACAAAACATGTGACTACACTAAGTGGTTTCACATCATAGAATTGACAGTTACTGCATGTAATGGGCAATTCTACTTAAAGACAGTATAAAATTAGAAATAAGACATCAATAAGGTATAATTACAAGACAGACAACAATCAGCAAAATTCAAAAAGAGAAGCTGCAAACCAGAAACCAATCCCCCCCTCCCCCAATAAAAGGACCAAACTGGATGCATGCAAAAAGCATGCTGGAACAACAGCATCTTGAATCGGTGTCTGAAGACAGGCAGGCAAGGAACTAACTAGAAATTCTTGGGCTAAAAATTCCAGAAAATGAGCATCACCACTGGGAAGGTCCTGTCCCACAGTGGAAGGTCTTTGAATGGCCATTCACTATATCTCAACTGATGATGCCATACAGAGCAGGGTTTCTGATAAAGATCTATGTGTGTAAGTGAGTTTGTAGGAGAGGAGGATATCAAGGCCCCAAATTCTTTAGGGCTTTAAAAGGTCAAAATTGAATTGGCACTGGAAATGACTGGCAGCCTTTGATGATGACGGTATCAATATAATAATGTGATCTAATAGTGGGCCCCGTTAATAAATTAAATGGAACAGTATACTTAATGCAGTGAGGCACAGAAAAAATGGCAGCGGCAGAGAAAGGCAAGGGGCAGGAGTCACCATAAGGCAGACTGCATGGAGGGTCATGGAAGAGCAAGCCCTCATCCACTTGAACTGGGCAGATCCAAACCCAATTCCACCTTCTCTTTACAAGATCTTCAGATTCAGGATACATTCAAAAGATGGCATGCCACGCTGTGCAAACCACCGACCATTCCCAATAACATTAACGTGCTTGGAAGCATTTCAATCATTCCCCCCACTTTTCTTTAAAAGTAACCAGAAGCTCTCTTCCCTGTCCTCTTGTTGTCCAAACTACACTCCCCTGTTTTTCATAGGGAGGAAATGCATTCTGGCCCTGTTTAGATTTGTTGTTTCATTGACAAACAGTACAGAGGACGGCCGTGTGCCTTTCTTCTATCAAGGCTGCTAATTTTAGATTAGGGTTTTTTTTTTCCTGTGCTACAGTCTGTTTTAAACACAGTCAGAGAGAGACTGAAGGGCGCCAGGATATCCCGACACAGGAGAAGGAAATGCCTGCTGTTACCTGTTATGCAAGCTGAACCTTGAAATCCTCAGCAGTGGGAGGGGAAAGGAGAGAGAGAAGCCAGAGATGGAATGCTTAATGCAACACTAATAAGACAGACCTAAATGAGTGAAGTAATTTAGATTATTGAGCTCAAAGTGTGAAGAGCATGATCTAGGAGCTAGTACAATTACAAGGGAATAATCAACTATACTACTTCAGTGCCTCCATTGTGCAAAGGCAATGTAATTACTCCCATGGTAGGATGAAAGGGGGGGGGGGAGAAAAGACATAACATCTCCACTAGATGGACTCCTATATCAATTGCATATTCATACATCTCTTCCATCAGAAATTATGATTTTTACTTGTTTATAACAGAAATGGATAATAGCTATAGTTTCTACTATAACAGGAGAACAAAAACTTTAAAGAAAGTAAGTGTCTTGTAATGAGCTACGTGAGACACGTTTAAAGGTCTCATTAGTTTAGACTGAGCCTGCACTGAAAATAAATGCTTCCAGACAGTCAAACAATTTGGCTGACAGTTCTTTGGATACAGAGCAAAGGAGGGCTGAAGTCTCCAGTATACACAGCCCAAATCCAACTTCTTGGCGTTCATTCTCTCTGTTCAAATGGGACAGATGTTGGAAAGTTGGCTTTTTTGTATGGTAGCCATATGTGGGATGGATTTCCCTGACTGAACAGAGAGGAAAGACTAATACATTCCTTATGCTCGTCAAATCAAATGGTTTTTTTTTAAAGCTTTATTAAAGTTAAATATTCAGAATTAAAATGTATAGGTTAGCATATTAGTTTGCTCTTGATCAAAGGGAAAGAACAGGAGGCCCATTGGCCATATCTGGGCCACCAGGGTTTTCCTCTGGGACATACACAGTGCACATGTGACAACGTACCTGAGGGATGGACATTTCAGGGAGAATGCCTTCATGGGTCACATACGACCCATGGGCCTTATATCATCTACCTCTGCTCCAGACCCAAATGCAGTGTTCCTTTTCTACTTTTAAAGTTAGAGCTGATTCATACAACCCTGTTGGGCTTGGGTTTGTCAACCCAGTTTGAATCAGTACATGGTGACTCTAATGAGAATAAGTTGCCTGCCCGGACCTTAAGATCATCTTCAGAGGCCCTTCTCCATGAGCCCCTGCCAAAGGAAGTGAGACGGGTGGCTACTAGGAGGGGGGGTTTTCTGCTGTGGCACCCTGGCTGTGGAATGAGCTCCCTAGTGAGGTTCGCCTGGCACCTAAATTGTATCCTTTCTAGTGCCAGGTGAAGACCTTTCTATTTTTCCAGGCATTTTAGCTTTTTAGACTTTTAGCTCTGCTGTTTTAAATCTGTATTTTAAATCCCTGCACTACTGCTAGGTTTTATTCTGGTTTTATTCTGGCTGTATTGTTTACTGTGGTTTTAATGTTTTATATATTTTGTATTGTTTTATTGTGAGCTCTTTGGTTTTAATTTTTGTGAACCACCCAGAGAGCTTCAGCTATTGGGTGGTATAGAAATTAAATAAATAAATAAATTTGTTAAAAATCCAGATCACCATTCAGCAGCTGCATGAGGAAAATTATCTCTATCGAGACACAAAATAATTGAAAAATAACTCATCTTGAAACTATTATTTCAGAGCAGGGGGAGTCCTTGGCTGGCAAGCATATTTGCTGCCTTTGTCTGCAGCTATTATTTCTGTTTCAACAGGGAATGGCTGTCTGAGAGAGCACACATTCTAAGCCCAGGTTCAGATGATCACAGCGGTAAAAGAAGCCATCGTGGCTTCTCCCCACATCCCTGTGCATGCTGCGTGCGCAACTGTAATTGGCATAATTACCTGTGCTACAGCGCAGGTTGCTGAGTTGACCGAACTCGGTGCACGGCATGGCTTTATACCTACCCTACAACCCACGACGTGCAGTAGGAGTTGTGGGGGGGGGGGGTACAAAGCCACCCCCGGCTTCGGACGACATGACAATTATGTCATTGATTACGTCAATTACATGACAATTATGTCCTCAAATTATGCCAATTGCATTCGCATGTGCACCACGTTAGAAGGAAGGGGGAGAAGCCACCATGGCTTCTTTTACTCCGATGATCGTCTGAAAACCCCTTAAGATTCAAACAGTGTTAGGAACTTCTGGGAAGTTACTGGTAAGAATTTACAAAGGCTACAGTACCATTCCCCACATTAGTTTCTTGCTGTTACTGTGTACCCAGCTGACATTCTCAGGGAACACTTGCCACACGGACTCTTTGATCTTTTCAACTGTGGTAACTAGATCAGAGGGCCAACATTTGGCATCTGATAAACTGGAACAACAATCCAGGTCCCTTTGCAGATTCTCTGCTCTTCACGTTTTGGCCTTATCTTTTTATTCTGCTGTATACTTATTCTGATGAGTGCCATTTAGGGAGGACCATGAGGTGAGGAGTATTACTCAGAAGTCCCTGCCTTATATTATGAAGTATATAAAGTAATCACAAAAAATGCTTTAATACACACTGCTTTTTTTTGCAATTTAAACTTGAATATATCCAAGTGTATAAAAAAATATTACTGTGAATCTTATCCCCAGCCACTGAATTCCTCACTGACCCCCAAAATATGAAGTCCTGTTTCGGACATCACATTAAACCATAGTCTAGTTTGACAAGAATGAGCCGAGGCTAGCCTTAGGCTCATGTGCTCCCTCACTCTAGCATGGCTGACAGGAGGCGTTTGGAAGCTTTTGATTCCATTTTCAATTAACCACAGCTTACCATGTTATCTGAACCTGAAAAACAGTGGTTAATCTTAACTGTGGTTAGAGGAAACAAAACAATTTCAAACCATGGCTTCTGAAGCTGTCTTGTTTCCACTACCTTAGTTAAGATAAACCACAGTTTAGGGTTCAGACAGCTTCCCAGCTCCTCTTCACAGCTGTGCTGGAAGAGAGGAGAGGGGAGCATGCGAGCCAAAGGGTCATTCTCATCATACTAAACTTCATGCTTTGGGCGGTGAGCTTGCCGGGGAGGCATATGTGCGTGTAGGACTGAATCACCGATAGAGGCCTCCAATAGTTTCACATGTTTTATGGATAACAGGCCAAGGGCAAGGTTTTTCACGGTGGTGTGTTGTAGATTTTGACCACACTGGGGTCACTGAATGGAAGGAGAAGCAGGGCACAATTTCATAAAAGGCTTGGGTTAAAACATTGTGCAAAGCAATCATCTTCACACTTTTTCAAACCCAGGACAAACCTTCAACTAGAGACTGCAACATGGGACCCACTTTTAATTTTTTAAACACGGATGACCATCATCTTCCTTTTCTCTTTAGGGTGACCCCTGTACCTTTAATAGCTGAACAGAAGAGGGAATTTGGGGAGGCATCACTTGTCATGCAGGCATGAGCCTGCTCAAATTCCCTTTTCTACACAACTCTTAAAATATACAGGAGCTCTTGACTCTGGTCACCCTCTATCTTTTTAAAAACAAAGCCAAAAGAAAGGAGGAAATGGTGGCGATACCACCATAGCTACACACCTTAAGTCAGGGCACGACCTAAAGCGTAGAGCACACGCTATCCGGGCCATAGCCTTATTTTCATTTTAACTTTCACTGTATGCAAACCATGCAACAGTTTTCCTATTATCACAGGGAAGAGAAGTAACATTTCAGAGAGAGCTGAGTGTTTCAGTCATCATACCTCAAATACCCCAAACACAACACTGACCTTGGCAAGCAAACAGTCACTGGTCAGCACTCACCACACTGATGCTTCTGATGGCTCCCAGCCCTGCATCGTTTTTATTTCAGCCACCTGCGTGTGTCCTTGATAGAGGTGCATCCTTTTTGAAAAAAAATCTAACAAAATACAGCCTTAGGAAGCAGAGAGGAAGGAAAGAGGAGAGGAAGTGGTATTGCTCTGGCGGCTGCACTGGGATTCACACAGCTCCAGAACTGTACAGCCTCACACCTTACAGGAAAAAGCTGTTTGCTTTGGAAGGGTACTGTGGTGAAAATGGAAGCAGTTTTGTGCACAGGGAGGTTTGAGTCAAAGCTCATAAATTTTCCTCTAGAGGTTTCTCTAGAGAAAGACAAATAATTCTGAATTGCTGCTTTCACCTTCAAATAGCGGAGCTTAGGGTTGTGCATCTATCTATCTATCTATCTATCTATCTATCTATCTATCTATCTATCTATCAAATGTATATCCCACTTTTCCACTAAAAATAGTGCTCAAAGCAACTAACAATAAAATATAGATAAAATAGCAAAGTTATAATTAAAACATTAAAACTCATCCAATAAAAACACAATTAAAAGCACATCAATAAGAAAGAAATAACAGCACTACCAGATTAAAACCTGCTTCAGCAACAAATCAGTTTACAATGGAATCCTATACACACTTACCTGGGAATAAATCCCATTCAACTAAATGGGACTTATTTCCAAGTACACTTGCGTAGGATGGCATTGTTAATGACGGTAGGAAATGAAAGGCCTGTGAAAGCACCATCACTGTGTATAGTTCAAACAAACCTTTCCTCTCCAAGGTTCAGCAAGTTTGAAGCAGAAGCCAGCCATGCACAGTCACATTTGTCCGCTTCCCCCAGCCACCCTGTCCTAATGTCACCAAGAAGCCCCCCTTGCCTCCCTCCCTGAGCAGCTTTGCACTTAAAGGAAACTTTTAAAAAATTATGAGGGGCCCAGGCATGGAAAAATATATGAATGGCCATTTGATGCTTTTATTTCTTAAGATGTTTAATTGCTTTTCCTCATATATACACATACAAAAAAAATCTGCTAGCAGTTACAACAATATGCATAAGCATTACTCAAGCTTCCACCTATTTCAAATATATTTATTCAAGAATAATCAAGTTACAATGGTGGAAAGGAAAATCAAATGGAGGAGAACGCATCATACAGTAAGGCATTCCAAGAAGGAATTCCAGATTTTCTGAAACTGGACTACTCTGCCACATTTCATGAAAACAATTTTCTCTCTGGCTGCCTAGAGAGAGAGCCAATATTTACTGTTCTTGGTTAGATTTTTTTGTCAAAAATGTCAGCTAGGTTGTTTTTTTTTTTAACAAGTCAGAGCCCACTATTGTCTAAAGAAGGCAATGACTGTTATTAAAAGTTTTTCCCCCCATGATTTGCATGTATTGATACACCAGCATCAATTTCCCAAGTCTCCTTTAGAGGTCTGAAGGAATGTTCTAAACATATTTTTAATGCTTTGCATACGACTGACTTTTTACATAATACAACTACAGATGACAGAGTATACACTACATCAGGAGAGACAGATATTGCAGGTCCAAAGACATGATAACAAGTCAGGCAACTCTAAAGGGCAACTAGATGCGACATTAATTACATGAATAAAAGTAGCAGCCAAGGGAAGCTTGCACGTCCTCGGTACCATGGAAGGTAAGAGTGGGAGTTTAACTCTCCGTCTCCCCCACTCCACCCTTGCCACAGTCCTGACAAAAATTGCCTCTCCGAAGCCGCTATATGCATTTCAAGAGAAGCCTTGAAACTGGTGCCATCCAACTTACTTGTGAAAGCGGGGGAATTCATAGAAGGGCTATCAAGAAGGAAGACTTTTATACGCAGGCAGGTTCATGAAACAGAAGGTGGTCCCAGGCCATTTAGGGTGCAATCCTATGCACGTTTAGACAGAAAAAAGCCTTACAACACTGTAAGTTGTAGGACTTTTTTCTGTCTTAACATGCATAGGATTATACTCTGAGGGATTTAAAAGGTAAGATCCAGCACCCTGAATTGTGCTTGGAAACAGTCTGGGAGTCTATTCAATTGTTTTAAGTCTGGTGAGATCTGTTCCCTATGACTGGTCCCAATTAGTATTGGGCTTACTGTATTTTGTACTAGCTGATGTTTCCAGATAGTCTTCAAGGGGAGACCCGCACCCAATGCATTGTAATAGTTCAAACAAGATATTGCCAGAGTTTGGATAACTGTGGCCAGGCTCTCTGTTCAGGAGGAACTGCAGTGGGCACACCATGATGAAAAATGCTTTGTCCCATTGAAGCCACTTGGGCCTTCAAAGATAAGGCTGGATCTAAAAGTATCGCTTAGTTGCACACCTAAACCTTTTGGGGGAGTGCAACTCCATCCAAAACAGGATAAACAACTTCTTCCAAGTCAGACACACCACTCATGAAAAATACCTCCACCCTGTCTGGATTATAGTTGCAGATCCCATTTCTATAGAATAATACTGAAAAACTAGTGCCACCAGCTCTGCAAGATGTCCTACTTGCAAGTGGTTGCAAGTAGGACATCTTAAGTTTGACCTAACCCAGTACGTTTTTAGCGTTCAGATTAACATATCGCATAGCCTCCAAGATCAAAAAGGCCAGATGATTTAAAAAGCAAAGCAAAGCAAAGAAAAAGCAGAGTGTCTGCCTGAAGTATAGGGGTTGAGGAGAAGAGGGACAATACTGACAGATGAGCCAGCATTTGATTCACTGAGATGCAGTCTATCATTTCAGTTGTGACGTGGGGACTACCCCATAACTGAGGGATGCACTAGGGGTCTTCTTTTTACATTACATTGGCCATCACCCTTGAGTTTCTTTCAGAAAAGATTAATAGTCTTTTAGGTTTCTGTATGGTTATTAGGTGCACTTTTAAGATAGCATTTGTTCATAGCCATAGAATATGTCTGTAATATCATTTGGACTGAATAACTTGGATTTGAAGTTAATATATTCCAAATTAAAATGGTACATTGCTTTGTTGCCTGACATATTGACCTGGTTTGCATGTTTAAACCTTGGGTTGTTGTGGATGAAGCAGTGCATGCTGCCTGAATGCTCCTGCTGCATCCAAATCTGGAGCATGGTCATTACATCTGAACCCAGACTTCAGGTTTGTCTCTACCTTGATATACCAGATAAATTACCCACAGTTTGTTGTCCCTGGGTTGACTAGCTACTCCTGTTCACAGTGGGAGCGACTGGGAAATGTGCATCAATATCCTGCCTCATGCACTGCACTCAGTACAAACCAGGCCATTAACATAGACATTTCTTCCAATACACACACACCAAAAATAGGTACCACCCGATCTTGTACAAACATACCTGGTAGAAAGCACCACTGGATTCAGCGGGACCTACTTCAGAGTAACCCCTTTATGGATCACTGCCTTGTTGTGGCGAAGGGGCTTGCGTAACTCAGTGAAGCCATAAGCTATTCCGTGCAGGGCCACCCAAGATGGACAGGTCATGGCAGAGAGTTCTGACAAAATGTGGTCCACTGGAGAAGGAAATGGCAACCCACTCCAGTATTCTTGCCAAGAAAACCCCATGGAACGTATCACAAGGCTAAAAGACATGACACCGGAAGATGAGACCCTCAGGTCGGAAGGTGTCCAATATACTACTGGGGAAGAGCAGAGGGTATTTCCAAGTAGCGCCAGAAAGAATGAAGCGGCTGGGCCAAAGCCGAAAGGACACTCAGCTGTGGATGTGTCTGGTGGTGAAAAGAAAATCCGATGCTGTAAAGAACAATATTGTTTAGGAACCTGGAATGTCAGATCAATGAATCAAGGTAAGCTGGAGGTGGTCAAACATGAGATGGCAAGATTGAACATCGACATATTGGAAATCAGCGAACTAAAATGGACAGGCATGGGCAAATTTAATTCAGGTGACCATCATATCTACTACTGTGGGCAAGAATCCCTTAGAAGAAATGGAGTAGCACTCATAGTCAACAAAAGGGTGGGAAAAGCAGTACTGGGCTACAATCTCAAAAATGGTACAATGATCTCAGTACGAATCCAAGGCAAACCATTCAACATCACAGTAATTCAAGTCTATGCCCCAACCACTGATGCCGAAGAAGCTGAGGTTGATCGATTCTATGAAGACCTACAACACCTTCTAGAACTAACACCAAAAAAAGATGTCCTCTTCATCATAGGGGATTGGAATGCTAAAGTAGGAAGTCAAGAAATCACCGGGATAACAGGCAGGCATGGCCTTGGTGTACAAAATGAAGCAGGACAAAAGCTAATAGAGTTTTGCCAAGAGAACACGCTGATCATAGCAAACACTCTTTTCCAACAGCACAAGAGGCAACTCTACACATGGACATCACCAGATGGTCAATATCGAAATCAGATTGATTATGTCCTTTGCAGCCAAAGATGGAGAAGCTCCATACAGTCAGTAAAAACAAGACCTGGAGCTGACTGTGGCTCAGATCATGAGCTGCTTCTTGCAAAATTTCGGCTTAAATTGAAGAACGTAGGGAAAGCCACTAAACCATTCAGGTATGACCTAAATCATATCCCTTATGAATATACAGTGGAGGTGAGGAATAGATTTCAGGGATTACACCTGATAGACAGAGTGCCTGAGGAACTATGGACGGAGGTCCGTAACATTGCTCAGGAGGCAGCAACTCAATCCATCCCAAAGAAAAAGAAATGCAAGAAAGCCAAGTGGCTGTCTGAGGAGGCTTTACAAGTAGCTGAGGAAAGAAGGGAAGCGAAAAGCAAGGGAGAAAGGGGAAGATATATCCAACTGAATGCAGAGTTCCAGAGAATAGCAAGGAGAGACAACAAGGCCTTCTTAAATGAACAATGCAAAGAACTCGAGGAAAACAATAGAATGGGAAAGACTAGAGATCTCTTCAAGAAAATCGGAGATCTCAAGGGAACGTTTTGTGCAAAGATGGGCATGATAAAGGACAAAGAAGGCAGGGACCTAACAGAAGCAGATGAGATTAACAAGAGGTGGAAAGAATACACAGAAGAACTATACAGGAAAGATCTGAATGTCCCTGATAGCCATGAGAGTGCGGTCACTGAACTTGAGCCGGACATCCTAGAGAGTGAAGTCAAGTGGGCCTTAGGAAGCATTAGTAACAACAAAGCTAGCAGAGATGACAGTATTCCAGCTGAGCTATTTAAAATCCTAAAAGATGATGCTGTTAAACTGCTGCATTCAATATGCCAACAAATTTGGAACACTCAACAATGGCCGCAAGACTGGAAAAGGTCAGTTTACATTCCAATTCCAAAGAAGGGCAATGCCAGAGTGTTCAAACTACCGCACAATTGCGCTCATTTCACATGCCAGCAAGGTGATGCTCAAAATCCTACAAGCTAGGCTTCAGCAGTATGCAAACCGAGAACTACCGGAAGTACAAGCTGGGTTTCGAAGGGGCAGAGGAACTAGAGATCAAATCGCCAACATTCGCTGCATCATGGAGAAAGCAAGAGAATTCCAGAAAAATGTCTATTTCTGCTTCATTGACTACGCTAAAGCCTTTGATTGTGTGGATCACAACAAACTGTGGCAAATTCTTAAAGTGATGGGAGTACCACCTTACCTGTCTCCTGAGAAACCTGTACGAGGGTCAAGAAGCAACAGTAAGAACCAGACATGGAACAACTGAGTGGTTCAAATTTGGGAAAGGAGTACGTCAAGGCTGCATATTGTCGCCCTGCTTATTTAACTTATATGTAGAGTACATTATGAGAAATGCCGGGTTGGATGAATCAGAGGTCGGAATTAAGATTGCTGGGAGAATTATCAACAACCTCCGATATGCAGACGATACCACCCTAATGGCAGAAAGCGAAGAGGATCTCAAGAGCCTCTTGTTGAGGGTGAAAGAGGAGAGTGTAAAAGCTGGTTTGAAACTCAACATTAAGAAAACTAAGATCATGGCATCTGGCCCTATCACTTCCTGGCATATAGAAGGGGAAGAAATGGAAGCAGTGACAGATTTTACTCTCTTGGGCTCCAAGATGACCGCAGACGGTGACTATAGCCATGAAATTAAAAGACGCTTGCTCCTTGGGAGGAAAGCTATGGCCAACCTAGACAGCATAGTAAGAAGCAGAGACATCACCTTGCCGACAAAGGTCCGTCTAATCAAAGCTATGGTTTTCCCAGTAGTAATGTATGGCTGTGAGAGCTGGACTATAAGGAAGGCTGAGCGCTGAAGAATTGATGCTTTCGAACTGTGGTGCTGGAGAAGACTCTTACGAGTCCCCTGGACTGCAAGGAGGTCAAATCAGTCCATTCTAAAGGAAATCAACCCTGACTGCTCATTGGAAGGACAGATACTGAAACTGAAGCTCAAATATTTTGGCCACCTAATGCGAAGAGAAAACTCTGTGGAAAAGACCCTGATGCTGGGAAAGACTGAAGGCGAAAGGAGAAGGGGATGGCAGAGGATGAGATGGCTAGATAGCATCACCGATGCAATGAATATGAACTTGAGCATGCTCTGGGAGAGAGCGCAGGACAGGAGGGCCTGTCCATGGGGTCACGAAGAGTCGGACACGACTGAACGACTGAACAACAACAACAACTTCAGAGTAAATATGCATAGGATTGGGCTCTTGGTATTGCTTTTGCAAACAGCTTTAAGAAAATTTGTTTCTCTGCTCAGATTGGGCTTGATATTTACATTTACCACTAAAGATCAAACTTTACTTTTTGCTTTCCACATTTAGGGACTGTTTTTAGTTTATATCAGTGGTACGGTTGCCACTGAGAATATAAACGGGGGGGGGGGGGCTTCTAACGACATGGGAAATAATTTGTGCTAGTTCCTAATATGGGCCAGCAGGACTTGCTTGTGTGGTTAAAATGGAACTTCAACTTTTAGGTTCTTGCTAATGTGTCAAACCGAGACCAGGAGAAACGTCCATTGAAATGGGCTCTTATTGAGCGGAGCTAATCAAAATACAGGTAGCAAAATAACTGAGACCATCTTGTGCTGCAAGGAGAAAAGGGATTATGCTTGAGGTTGCTCCACAGGACTATCACCAAAGTCTAGCTAGCACTGTAATGTTATTTTCAAGTGTTATGTTCTGCCATTTTATCATTTTATTATTTTTTAAAAAGTACGACTCAGCAGAAATAACACCATAGAAACAAATGAAGATGAGATAGCATTTGCTTAGGGTGCAATCCTATGCATGTTTAGACAGAAAAAGCCCTACAACTCTGGGGAATGCTGGGAGTTGTAGAACCTTTTTCTCCTGTCTAATCATGCATAGGATTGTGCCCTTAAAGGATATAGAAATTGACGCTGGCTTGCTGCCAGGATCATTCAAACAGGAAACTCATTATTCTGATCTCAAACGCAAGTTCACAAAGTAACATTCCCCCTCTTACTTCGCCTGCCCGACCACTGACACCATCCCCTCCAAAATTCTTCCTAACAAATCCATTATCTGTTTCCTTCCCCAACGGAAAAGCACCCCCCACCCTAATGCTGACTTGTTTTGCCAGGGATGGGAAACATAACTCCAAATAAACAGTAACTCTATAGGAGACCAAAAACAAACCCAACAACCCATAATTTGTATTCAGGAAAAAAGACAAATTTTTAAGCAGGCTTTGTGGACAGCAAATGTTTTGCACAGATTCTGTTCTGTGACTAGGATTTTTATGTCATGTTGTACTTTTCACAAGCTTCATACCTGCCCCCGGAAAGTCATTTTTGAACTGAAATATTCTTGCTATACGCATTACATGAGTTCTCAGGAATCAATTCCCAAATTTTAAAAACAACTTGCATATAATGTCAGTTATAAATTATTGCTTTTTCATTCAAACAAATGAATGAACCATGCGACCAGTGACTGGGAAAGGATCAGGTTTCACTCATAAGTGTTTTCCAGCAAAAAAACTGAAAACATGAACACTTTTTAATTGTTCTCTGAATGTGTACTCTGTTCTCAAGAATTAACTCTAGTAGACATTCCAGCCCAGGTTCTTTAGAATAGCAGTTTCAAATGCTTGGCTTTGCCCAAGACTAGAAGAACAGGAGATCTGATGCAAAATAGCCAGCTGCTTGACTGTCAGATTAGAGATGAACTCTAACCAAACATTAGTTCTTGAGACAGTACCCATTCAAAAAAAGATGGGGTTTTAGGCATTTCTCCATCTAAACTCTCACAGCTGCTTCAATGGTGGTCTGGTTACAAATTATGCTTAAGCAGAGTAGGATGAGGGTTCAAGCCCATAATGCTGTTCAGAATTAACATCACAAAAGCTGAGTTGCCCTGAGACTGGCCTATAGTAGGGCTGTGCATGGACCGCCCCCCCCCCCCGCACTTCGGAGGCCAATTCAGAGCTTCCGAATCAGCCCTGACCCGCTTCAGGCCAATTCTGACCTGCTTCGGACTCCGGATCCGAAGTGTGATCCAGACATCAGAATTGCTGCCCGCCGAGCCATGCAAGCCCCCTGCCCCTTACCCAGACCCATCACGAGCTCCCGCAGCCATCGACCGCTTCAAGCGAGTCACCATTTTCTTTTAAAAATGGCATAATTACAGGCGTAATGTTGCATAGATGACTGCCTTATGGCCGCCATTTGCACAACATTTGATATACAGAAATAGACAAGTCACCATTTTAAAAGAAAATGGCGACTCCCTTGAAGAGGCCAATGGCTGCGGGCACTCGCAATGGGTCCGGATAAGGAGCAGGGGACTCACGCAGTTCGGTGGGTGGCTTATGCACTTGTTGGATGTATCCAGAGGACAGTGCCCAGATCGGGCCAAAGTGATCTGAAGCAATCCAACCCACTTCAGCCTGATCCCAACCCACGTCGGACCAAATCACCCCACTTCGGAATTAAGATCTGAAGCGGTGCACAGCCATAGAGTAGAGAGAAGCACACTTTGGTTTCTGCCATCAGCCAGGGCCACTGTACCCCTGTTTCCAGGAAATAATATCATGCCAAAGGGGGGAACCAACCTGGCCTACCCATCGGCTAGAGAAGGAGCAGGTTGCAGGGAGCTCACTTCCCCCTCCCTGCCAGAAAGAACACTTGACCCCAACTGACAGTTGCCCATGGACTGCAGAAGGAAGAGGAAAGAATGCTGTGGCCCCATCCATCAGTCAAAGGCATAAGAGCCCCATTCAAGCAAGAATAGCAAGGGAAGATCATCATAGCCCAAAATGCATTTAAATGTCCACTTTGTCCTGGCCTTGATAAACTAATGTCCCGCCTCTTCCTTTTGCCTCCACTGGCAAGTCTTTTCACTTTCTAAGCCTGATGGTTGGGTCTCTCTCTCTTTTTTATTGCTGTCAGATGCTTTGGAAGACAATAATTGTCTGAAAAATGGGATAAAATACAGTAAATAAATAAAAATAATAAATACCTTTCAGATAGAAGTTCTTTGAGGTTTCTAGGAACCTGAAAGGTAGGCTGCGAAGATCAAAATTGCATTATTATGTTCAATTTCTGTGATTTAATCTTTACATTTCTGTGTTTGGCCTATAAACAAGTGACTAGGCCAATAGTCTAGCAGCAGTCACTCCTATGAGCTAACTTCTCACAGCTGTTTACAAGAACAAGTAATTATACTCTGTTTTAGTTCTGGCCAAACTAAAAAATATATTTCTTAAATCTTAGTATAAATTGGGAACCTCTGCCCTGTTAATCAACATCAACTTTTAAACTCCTATTTGCTGGGCTGCCAATATATCATGATCTTAAAGTTTTAAAGATTTCTCTTACATTTTATTCATTAATCCTATTTCTTCACGTTCAGTTCATCAAGTACAATTCAATCATCACCTGATTAAAGAAATACTGTTAAATTAACATTGATTAATTAGTAATTACATTTGCATATTGGTAAGAACAATAGTTCTGAAGCATGATTTTTTAGATGATACCTGCAAATGTCATAGTAGGCATCACCATAGAAGAGGCATTCCATCTTGTATGAAAAAGAACTGAGAATGCCTCTTCGATAGTACATTTGCCATCTGCAGTGCAGTAAGTACTTATATTAAAAAAAATAGTACATAAAAACATTCTGCCTAATTAATCAGGGGCAGCTTTTTTAAGCCTGCCAAATTAACTGATTAAATATTGCAGCCTTAATTTCATTACAGTTATTTCTCTTTTGTTAATTTAAGATGAATTCACTCTTTATCAGTTCTAACTTCCTGTTTGAAAGATATCATTCTAGCTTTCGTCCTTATTTTGATGTCTGAACTGTAGTAAAGTTATTACATTCTAACTAATATGATTTATGAATGGTCTGACTTCTCACCAGAAATACCCTATGAACCTAAAAAAATGGAAGACCCAAATCCCCTGCCCAGCAGGAGATATATAACCAAAATGCTGCTTTGCTCAGCTGGAAGCACCAGAGCATCGCTGGTGGCATTGGCCAATGATCATAGCTAATAACACAGCAGCAGTTGAACAAGCAAACAAGCCTTCTGCATTTCCACTAGGCACATGCAAGACAAAGCTTGCCCCTCACACCTACTTTCCCTTTCTCTGCCCTATCACTAGCCCCACCCCCACCATTTGTGCAACCACTGTTGGAACAGATTATCCCCCCTTGCTTTTAAAATTAAGGATTTCATACAGACATGATCAAATCTTGTAAATAGCTTTTTAATAAAATGTATTAAAGGTGTCCCCAACCAGTCGTGTCTGACTCTAGGGTGCGGTGCTCATCCCCGTTTCTAAGCTGAAGAGCCAGCACTGTCCGAAGATGCTTCCGTGGTCGTGTGGCCGGCATGACTGAACACCGAGGTGCATGGAACGCTGTTACCTTTCCCGCCGAGGCGGTACCTATTTATCTACTTGCAATTTCTTGCTTTCGAACTGCTAGGTTGGCAGAAGCTGGGACTGAAGACGGGAGCTCACTCCGTCACGCAGCACTCAGGTCTCGAACTGCTGACCTGCCGACCTTCCAGTCTGCAGTTCAGCGTCTTAACCACTAAGCCACCGCGGCCCCTACTTTCCCTTTCTCTGCCCTATCACTAGCCCCACCCCCACCATTTGTGCAACCACTGTTGGGACAGATTATCCCCCCTTGCTTTTAAAATTAAGGATTTCATACAGACATGATCAAATCTTGTAAATAGCTTTTTAATAAAATGTATTACAACTGACTAAAATGTATGCCTTCTGCAAGCATTGTAAGTCATTCCTGTTTAGACTGGCTTTTAGCAGATGGATATAAGCAGTGGGATAATTTTAACTGCTATATTTTACATACACATTTAAGTGGGTACACCTTTATTAGGGCTGTTACTTGATCAAACAAATCTTAGGATGCAATTTGTGAGTAAGTCCAAAAGAACTCAATGAGACTTATTTTTGAGTAGACATGTGTAGGATTGCACTGTTAGTCGATGTATGAGTTTTAGGGTGCAACCCTATGCATGTTTAGACAGAAAAAAGTCCTAAAACTCCCAGCATACCTCAGCCAACATGGCTGGCTGGGGAATGTTGGGAGCTGTAGGGCTTTTTTCTGTCCAAACATGCATAGGATTGTGCCCTGAGTCAATCAAGTCATTTATTACATTTGCCTACATTTCCATAGTTACTGTAAACCACCCACATAATTTTTTGAATTTTTTGAAGGGCAGCATATAAATGGTTTCAATAAATAAATACATTTGTATCTAACTAAAACAACAGTTCCTATGTTTTTAGATGATGTGAGTGTGTCATAGGGGAGGCATTCCTCCATGTGTGTGAGAAGGGGGAATTCAGACCGTGCTTGCCATCTGCAGTGTTTATAAGAACTTGATTTAAAAATAGTATTTTTAATAATATGCTGCCAGATTAATCAGGGCACCTTTGAAGTCAATTAATCAGTCCAATTAAATGTTGTGGCTTATATTATATTTTCTTCATGAGACTTTAGAAGAGGCAATATAGAAAAACTGAAGATAAACAGAATAAATGCACCGCAGCAATTAAAAACTACAGAACATAAAAAGTCAAAAGGATAGTTTTGCCATGCCATGGCACTAAGTACAGGGTGAGAAAAAAAGATCTAATTACATAAAAATGTGTAAACATAACTGGTATCAAACATAACTGTTTGCTTGGTACAGCACATTCAAGGGTAGGTGGATGTGTCGAAAATTCTGTAGTAAAGTTCCTGAATTCTGAGATCAGAAAACTAGTCCTACAACCAGAATTATACAATTATGTCAAATTTGTACAAATTTGTCTACATATCTGTAAGAATCCAGAATGCTTGCTGGTATCCAGCAGATGCAATTCTTGCTCTCATTAAAACAGAGATGTCAGATGTAATGTCAAACCCTGGTTTGTCAATATATAGAATCTACTTGCTGCAGTTTTAAAACTTCTGGCAATACAAGTAACTTGTAGAGCTCTACCCTGCCCCCCAAATTCCCTCCTGTCTGGGCCCTACCATGAAAGCTGAAAAAAAAGAAAAGGATGGTGTGTCATTCATTCATTCATTGCTGAGTTCAAGCAAAGGTCCTGTGAAGGGAAACAGCCTTGCTAACACAAGTGGTTTTATTTTGAGCAGCACAAGGAAACCTTGGTAGTTTTTTGTGATGAATAATCAGTCCCTTAGATAAAAAGATGGAGACCCTGGAGAGCCCCTGCTCAGGGTAGGCCTGCGTTTGCTGGCTTATATGGCTAGTGGCGGGAAGGGGGAATTAAAATGATAGAAAAGAGAGGAAGCACTGTAGCACAGGATTTCAATTAGGAATGAACAAATTAGTCTATTTTCAGGCAGTGTGTCATTGCCTGTAAATCCATTCAGTCCCATGTCCACATTAATGTGTGAATTAAAAAAAAACAAACGTGCAAACATTTGCACTGAAATCCTATATACCAAAAATAACTTCATTTTCTCAGTGCAGATCTTTATGTAGACAAAACTGCACCATCAATACACAAGAAGGAGGTATCAGCAGGCTTAGGAAAACCCTATGGGTTGCAGAAGTACAAAAAAACACTTTAGGGTAAAAAAACCTAAGGAAGCAAAAACAACAACAAAAACCAGCCCAATGAAAACTGAGCATGCTCAGCAACCGTGGAATGCTGACTGCTGCAGAGAAAATAGAATGGAATATCCTAGAAGAGGACATGGCTGGTGGGTGGGCTGACTGGCTGAAACCCTGAACGGGAGCACTCCACAGTGTAACATTTTGTTGCAGGTCAAATTTATATGTGTTTAAATATACATTTTAAAAACATATTTTGTCTCAAAAGACACACTTTTAAGCACTACTACATGAGTTTCACTGCGGTATGGTGCTTTTCAAATACTGGGAAAATCAGGCATTTTATAATCTGCACACACTTTTTTATGTACACTACTTCACCTGCTGAAGGTGCAAATGAAATTAAAGTGCCAAGTCGGAATATCTAGTTGTGCTTTCTTGTTTCCAAACATACCAATATGTTTGAATTGCTGCACAACTGGTACATCTTCTGAAGTCTCACTGTACTGGAGGGGAGAAGTTGGTTATTCAGAGTTACTGCAAGGTTATTTATTTTTTTATGTATTTATAGACCACCCTTAAAGATTGCCTCTTCTCAAGGTGGCTTACAACATCTTAAAACAATCTGTAACGTATTATCGACCATACAATCATGAGCTAAAAACACTTAACTGATCTAAACATGTTACAACAGCATAGAAAAATATCTGCAAAGTTAAAGCATGAGCAGTATCCACCTGTGTCATTCTGTTAGTGCAAATGATGTTGTGCTACCAGAAACTAGGTTCCAAACTATGCGCAAGAGGAGAATCCAACTAAAGTTGCTTTTGCAGAAGCATAGTTGTGCCAGAGATTGTGCATTACGCTTGTGCAACCTGTTGTACAACTGGTTGCATATTCCTCTTACGCAACCCATTGTGCAACCAAGTGCTTAAGTGCTTACACAACTGGTTGCACAAGAGTAATAGGCATCCACCTGCGCAACAGAAAGATTTGGTGGAGCTCTGCTATTTGAGTTTGCAGAATAACATGGTTGGATACTGCCCAATATAAACATATATAAACCAGCAGCAAAAAGTGATGCTGTTCAAAAACGTTCCTTAGCTTTAGGTACCCAATTAGCATTTTATGAAGAAACATGACTTCCAGCATCAGTTTTCAGCTTAGGGTGGCCATCTGTCCTACTTTACAGAGGACAGTCCTCTATTTGAAGACATCTCCTAATTGAATGGCTCTCCAGTCCAAGTCTAGTTCAAAAGATAAAGAACGGTAAGAAAAGAGGGAAGGGACCTTGGAAGTTGCCCTTCAACAGTTACCTTCTGGACAGCAGACTGAACAGACACACAGATCTGGCCACAGTCTTCCCCACTATGGTGAGAAATACTGTATTTCAACTGAAATTATAGTAATTATTTCTAAATGTGCGCCTATAAGTAATACACATTAGCATATGCACATTTTATGCAAATCTATGATTACAGGATCAGCATCTCCTCTATTTTGGAGATGTCTTTCCTCTTGCTTAAGCGGCCGCCCTATTTCAACTATTTACAAAAAAGAGCAGTCTGAGGCATCCCCACCAAGTAACAGAAATTAGACCCAGTCGCTAGCAGTGCAATGCCTTAACAAGTGCAGAAATAAGGGCTTGCAATTTTATCCTTCTAATCTGAACTAAGCAGGAATAAGTTGAAACCCACTTAAAAATCTGAAGATTTGGAAATGGGGAGAGGTTGTAGGAATATGATACTACTGTTCAGTGGACTACTAGAGATGTTGTTAGAGCTGCTGGCCTGCTCAACCTTCAGATAGTTGAAGGAGGCTGGAGAGCTCCCACAGAAATCCATAACAGTCTTTAGCAAGCACAGTGTCAGTTTGTTACATTCCCATCACAATTATCTCTACCTCCCTTCATAACTCTCACAAAAGACTGGGTAAGTACATAATAGTTCAAAAGAGGTTGGCCTCTCTGACAGATTATAAGATCAGCAGGATGTTACTCCTTTTTCAAGGTGCTGGGGCCTAGAGGATAGCCTTCTCTGTTTCTTCCCCCAAGCAATGCTAATATCAAGTGCTGCTCTGAGTTATTCCTTCTTATGAGCCTACTATCTCCTGCTACTCTGGACTGTAACATACTTTTCACACTCACGTTTTGCTTCAAATGGGTATGCTTAGAATTACCCATCCTCATTTCAACAACCTGAAACCAGAGCTGTGGCAGTTGTGATCTGTAGGTGGTCTGTGATACCACAGCAGCACAAACAACATCTAGAGATAGTTTACAGACTGACAGGTAATAGCTAGCCCATGTTTACTCATGTTTTGTCCTCCCCCTGCCCCATTTCTGTAGTTTCTAAAACAAATTGGCAAAAGTACTATTTTTCTGCAGTTCTACATGTTCTGTGCCTTAATCAAGACTGCACTCCTATACATAGTTTCCTGAGAATAAGCCCTCTCAGGAAGGGGCAGCTGGTATTCTTCAGGGGGGCAGATTTGGCTGTAGCACTTCCAGTTGCTAACCTCTCCAGTAGTTTAATTATAGAAGGCAGCAAGCCTGAAATTTCACCTGTACCCATTTGTAGGATGCAGATATACACAGTGGAAAGACTGTCCATATCAGAGAACATTTGCAAGCAGTGCCATTAATCCACTAACAGGGACACAGGAAAGTTGAGGGAGACGGGCTTATTCAGGACTGACCTGTCCTTGCCCACAAACCTAACGGAAATGGTATCTGCAGATCTTTATGTCTGTTTACTGGCCTTTGTTTATTCTAGTCTCCTTTTGCAAAGGGGCCCTGCTGTCTATGTGAATTCCTTCTGTTGTGGTGGTGGTTAAGGAAGTGTTTATGAGAGAAGGGGAAGCTGATTTTTTTCCTATTATGCGAGACATATTTGCCTCTTTGTATATTGTTCTTGTCAGGCTAATTAGATCTATAAATTACTTCCATCAAAAGCTAATAACTAGAGTCGCAAGGGTGGAGGAGAGGAAGAGAAACTAACACATTGCAGAGAGGCTCATCAGGGAACCAGGGTATTACTGTTCCCTGCCTTAAAGGAAAGGAGGATAGCTTTGCGATTACACACGCAACACTTTGGGGTCAGATGTTTTTGGGTTCTACTTCTGACCCCTCGACAGATTTCCTGCATGGCTAGACAAGTCCCCTCACCTCAGTTTCCTCATCTCTGAAACATGAATAACCGGATATTTAGGATACATATGAAGCGGGAAGCAGCAGTGGGATACTTGATGTTCATAAAGATCTTCAAAACCAGTGGGAGAACACACTATAGAAATGCAAAATACTGTTGCACTTTAAAATCAGATGCTTTCCTGCCATTTCACAGGAAGAGATCAATCCCTAGATAAAGGAATTTCCCAGGGAAAGAAAATACTATTTTTCCCACTCCACAATATCCTTGTTTCTACAACTCTTCCTCGAAAGCATCTGAGACTTGATTCGTGGCTTCCTAAATTAGAGCCACATAGGTGCACATGGTAGAGCCATCAGCGTGAGTACCCCCTTTGTCTCTCAGGCGATTATAGCTATAGCAAATCAAACCCCTTAGAGAAAAAACAAATGTGTTGCACTGGCATGATTAAAAACACACAATGTGCCACTCAGCCTACTAAGTTGAGATGTGCCCATGCACATCAAAGGGGTTACTCATGCAGTTGACTGCTTGTCCGATTGGGTCCAATACAGAAGACAGAATTATAAAAATGTGCTAAGCTGAGAGTCTAAGGGCCTGCCTACAAAATCATTTTGTTTGCAAATTAAACTGAAGGACACATTCTGTACATGTGAGCTTTCAGCATGGGGATACTGTATTTGTGCCAAGGCACAAGATTTAATAGCCAGGTTTGCACGATTGCGGGAAAAACAGGGGTTGTTTCCCCTGCCCCCGTGCATGCCACTTGCGTGCCTGGCATTTGCTTAATTATCCCTGCTGCATTGCAGATTGCCACATTATCCGAACCTGGTGTCATGGAGCAGCGGGGGTGGCTTCTAACACACCCCACAATCCCTACTACGAGCCATGGATTATATGGTTGTATGGTTATATTAGGATGGCTGCGGAAATGATGCATACATCAGGCACTGCAATGTGGTTAATCTGCAGCTGGGCCGTGATTTGAGTGACTGTACAAACAGGCAATAGTTAGTGCTAATTCTTTTGATACAGGCAGAACTTTAAGTATAACAGCTTTTAAATTTAAAACCAAACAAGATAGAGCATTCATGGTTGTATATACAATTTGAAAACATATGAGCAGTATCTGCTCAAGGCTCAGAGAAAGCAAAACTGGTTGGATCTGTTTCCAACAGTACTGTATACGTATCCTGGACCTGTCCTATGGCTCCCAATTTGTTTTCCCTAACTATTTATGTAAAACTACTTCCAAAGTCTCACGTGTCTCTCAGTCTGCTACAATAAAGTAGAAAATTTGCATGATTTTTTTGTTATGACAGCAAGATTTCGTTTCCTAGTGCCAGAATCCAGAGAGGGGTGTGTATGAATGTCTGTATGTGTGCTAACCACCATCAGGTACATACTACTGTGCAGGATACAAATCTCTAGCATAACAATTAACTTATAGAATAATAGACTCAAGATACTGCAGGAATGTTATCCATCTCGAATTCTACTCTTCACTTTTCTTTCAGGTTTTGTTCTGGTCATTGGGCTGGTGACTTTCTATCGCATTGGGCCCTACACCAGCCTATCCTGGTCTTGCTACCTGAACATTGGGGCTTGTCTTCTGGCCACACTGGCTGCTGCCATTCTCATATGGAACATCCTTCACCGACGGGAGGACTGCATGGCACCTAGAGTAATTGTTATCAGCCGCACCCTGACGGCTCGCTTCCGACGTGGTCTGGAGAATGACTATGTTGAGTCACCATGTTGAAAACATGGGGGTGAAAAAGGGGAGACTCTCTGGAGAAGAAGATTTACAAAATGGATTGCTTTCTATAAATATGCCATGTAATTTAAATGTTGAAGAAAATCACAGTGTTCACTTTTCAATTAAAGAAGCCCAGCATTATTACTTGGATGGGCTACATCTCTCTCTCTCTCTCTCTCTCTCTCTCTGTCTTTCTCTCTCTCTCTCTCTATATATATGTACATTATACACCATCCCTCCCCTCTCATGTACAGTGTAAAATATTAACAGTTCAACCATCCTGATGGAACTTGTCAAAAGATAGGGAGATTTAAACTGTGGCAGACTTACACTAAATTAGTTTTGTGAGGATATGGAAATGGGGAAAAGGCAATCCAATATTTCAAGCTCAAACCTTGTATCAGAGAAAGTTATTCTCCACTCTAATGACAGAAGAACAAATCCAAGGGTTCAGCTATAGAACTTACCCTTTTCAGGAACTAACAATAGTCTGAAAGAAGAGAGGACGGTTTGCCCCGATTCACTATTTTTATCCACTTTATACTATTTGCAATACTTCTTAAAGATTTACTTTATAAAGAGACAACCACCCAAAATTTTAGGCACTTCCAATCCAGCTGAAACAATTATTTTTACACTGAAGCTTGGCAAATCCTACAAATCCAGAAACTACTGGCATAATTCTACCATTTACAAGGCATGGCAGGAAGGTTTATTTAAAAAGGAATGAGAATTTAAGATGTCAAGCTTGTCTTCTTTAAATGTAACGTTTCAGAGAGCTTTGCATGCCATTAAACTGTTGGCAAAGAAGTATACCCAAAGCCCACCACCCTGTAATGTTCTCCATTTATATAGTTATATTAATACTCACATCAGGAATTGTTAGTTCCTCTTTCCATCACCCCATAATAATTATTCAGTTCAAAACTGACTGCAGGGCATTTTCATATTTGGTGCCAATTTGCTAGATTTGACTCTGGGTGTTTAAGACGCTTAGTCAAATATAGAGATATGAACAGAAATTATCGGGAGGTGCAGGGGTGGGGTGAGAAATACTGCCCACAGAGTTTACTTGAGAGAGAAAAAAAATATTCCTTTTACCCTATGGATGTGTAAAAAACTTGCCTTGAAATAGTACAACCCAAATAATCTGTTAGGTGTACCACTGAAATGTTCATTGCGAAATGGCCAGGACCAGGACACAAAGGAGAAAGGTGTGAGAAGCAGGAAGTGACATCTATATCATATGAACAGGTAGATGTTGAACAAAAGACAATCCTCTATTGGTTGGCCCTCTTAGCAAAATATCTGGGAACTACTGGAGAAATTACTATAGGCATTGTCACACAGAGAGAGGACTGAATGACAGAGCTTTAAACCTTATATATTTAGGCTGCAATCCTACACACACTTACTTGTGAGTAAGTCCCAATAAGCTCAATGGGCCTTACTTCTGAGTAGACATGCACAGGATTGCACTGTTAATGTCTCTTTCTTAGAGACTTTTGTAACATATCTGGTTTAAGTCTATGCTTTAATTTTTAGCGTTCACCAACTCTCCCCTCCCCCATTTCATTTTCTTCACAAAGGAACTAATCAAGCTAGGTCATTATACCATAACTTGGGTGCCACATAATAGAGACAAACAGGTTCATTCAGCAATTTAAGCCAAAATACTCCAGAACAAATGTGGGCAACAAGGCCCGTAGGACACATGCGGTTCTTGAGGAACAAGATTTTTCAGTCCATAGCTACAGACTAGAATCCTGAGATTATCCACTTTTTTTAAAAAGTAAAGTTTCTAGCTCTCATGGATGCACTGATATGTTTCAACACATACGGGTGAAATATCAGGACAAGAAGCCAAGCAAACTCGTTGTTTCTTCAAAAGAGTCATGGGTACCAATATTTTTTAAAGGCTACCCAACTGTTTGCACAGTTTGGCATCTCCAATGCCATGAAAACAATATACAAGTTATTATAGGCAACTAAGACTGTGATCCTGTGGGCATTTACTTGGGTGTAAGCTCTATTGAATACAGTGTGTCTTACTTCTAAGTAAACATGCATAGGATTGCCCTGTAAATAATGAAAGTTAAGACCATGACATTTAAATCATAGTGCTGTTATGTGTTGAAATATGTTGCCCATTTCTGCCCATGAGATCCCAAACCACTCCAGAGCAAGCCTCCAGAATTTCTAAAACAGACTGATAAAGCCATTTTTCTAGGATGATACAGATTGATCATATAACAAAAAACTGGGCTTTGTTTCAATTTGCCTGGCTTTGTTTCTGGAAAAGCTCTGTATTTGCTGAAAATTAAATATGCTCTAATTAACTATCATTTAAAAAAAAAAAGATTTAAAATACTGGAATATTTAAGATATGTTATTTCTGCTAATACTGCAATAACCATGTTATAATAATTTGAAATTAAAAGGAAATAGCGGCTTTGTGGCCAATTCCACTGTAATATTTGGAATCACTGTGTTTATTTTAGAAATATAAATAAAGGTGAGAATGTTTAATTGCCTTCAAGGGGAAAAAAAGAAAACAAGAGTTATATTTTTCAACGGGATCAGACAAATGTGAACCACCAAAACAGCTTTGGCAACTGAGCGGTATAAAAACGAATTTTAAAAAAATGGCCTGAATCCAACATATGAGCTCTCCTAATAGGATTTTTAAAAACTTTTTTTACTTTGACTAGCAGACCCCAATGAAACTTTTAAAATTTAAACGACGATCACTGAGGGAGGTTGCTATTCAAGAAACGCATTGAAAGCTCCAGTGGGCATGCGAATTTAGTTTTTGGCCAAGCCAATATTGGTACCCATATATATGGATCTCATAAAAGTGCAAATTACTAATATTATAATGTAAAACTTTAAATTTGCCTTCTGTTGAATGTTATGGGATGATCCACCTGCTCCTGTACATACATAAAACAAGCACCCCAACAATTAATTGTGTTCAACTGACAAAATATGACAGCAAGAAAAATTACTAACTCTTCTGAGAGAAACGCAGTTATACTGGGTTGGATCCAGGCTTGCCCTCCTGCAAACAGAAAGGATCAAGGTCCAGTGGAGGCATTAATGGAGAATTGTGGTGGGGTGTGTGTGTTGCCAATTCCCCCTTCCCCTTGAAGCCCTAGTACCATGACCCACACTGTTCTAGAGGGTCCTCCAACCCTCTGGAGTAGGTTTTCAGAGGACCGAGGAGACTGCAGGGGGAAGGGGGAATCAGCAAAAATTACCTCCCCTCTTCCACCAGCAGAATACCATGAGTGTAGTTCTGCTCATGGGAAGTCTGGCCTGAACTCATTGGCTAAAGGTAGGCAAGTATGCAGGTCCAAACCCTATCTGAGTTGCTCATGTATAAGTATCTTTTGTATGTAATTGGTAAAGAAACTCCTTGACCAGCAAAAGAAAACCCCCCCTACAAATGAGGTGTTCTAGTCAATCAGGTAAATTAGATTTTTGTTTAAATGCATATAATAACCTATAATAGAACACTACCAGCCACGTTATTAGAACGCTACCTATGCAGCATACCATCACAAGATATACAAAACATATCTATCGTTAAAATCTTCTTTTACACATATATCCATCCCACTTCAGTCATACAACATTGTTAATTTGGCTCTCTTAAAAATGTTTGATCAGGTGTTTTCTTTTGGTTTTTAAATTTGCCCTCATGGTTGAAAAGCAAACAGGAAAATACACACACACACCTTTAATAAAGGTTTTACTTTCAACCTTTCAAGAAAAGAACGGTAGAGCCTTGGAGCCAAACTGCACATGACGCACATGATTGGAGATCAAAGGGACTCAGGTTAATAATGTGTCATGATCCTGATAATTACACATGATTGGAGATCAGGATATTTGATTTTTTTTAATTAATAGCAGCTGTGTGGTCTTGGGAGTGAACTGGATCCAGAATTGGAGCATGCGTGTGAGGGGTGGGAGGTAACCTTTTACACAGGCTTTTCCTAATTAGCCCCCCCCCCCCCCCAGGCCCGGAAAAAAACTGCTCTTTACCCTGTGGGGAAACTATACAGCTATATTCCTATGGGCATTTTTATCTGTGCAAATAGCACCTTCTGCTGGGGGGGAGGGGGGGATTGAGAGAGAGAGAGAGAAAGTATGGGGAAAACAGCCTAGAAGAGTCTCCGAAATACCTTAGTAAGCCTTAGTAAGCCACTCTATACTATTGGCAGAAAGAGAGCTTAAGGGCACAATCCTATGCATATTTAGACAGAAAAAAGTCCTACAACTCCCAGTATTCCCCAGCCAACAAGGGGGAATGCTGGCTGGGGAATGCTGGGAGTTGTAGAATTTTTTACTGTTTAAACATGCATAGGATTGTGCCCTTAGGCTCTCTTTCTGCCAATAGTATATAGTGGCCCAGTTCGCATGATCACAGGGTGGTTAAAAAACTACAGTGGATTGTTAGCCACTCTGTGAGTGCTGGTTGCGTGTGTCAGGAGTGCCCTAGCTGCCTCTTGCAGTCCCCTCCAATAGCCAACTCAGGACACAGATGACGAGGATTCTTTCCGAGGCTTTATTCCTTTATTCCTTTATGACTCTTTCAGATACTAATCACTAGCGACTAAGCAAGGAACAGCACTGGGGTAGATAGCAGAGTAGCCTAAGCTCCAGGTAAGGCAGTTGGTCCCCATTTGAAGGAGAAGTGCGGAAAGACTCTGAACTTACGTGCTAGGGAGAGATCCTCCCTCTTTCCCTTGGGTCCTCGGGACGCGACCATTGTTTGCGCGCCAAGCAAGTGCTACGCCTCCTTTCGGTGCCCTCCATCTGTCGTTGCGTCTGCGCCGAGCATCCAGCAAGCCCCCCTCCAGCGCCCTCTCACTGCTAGGGTCACTATCTATCCCAGGAATGCTGGCAGGAGGAATCTCTGCCAGCTGCTGTGCTTGTGAGAGATGAGTGAGCTCCTCTCCCACAGATTGCTGTTCCTCCTCAGAATCAGAACTGCTCTGGGGCTCTATGGGCTCAGTTTCCACCCTGACAGCGTGCCGGCTGATTTGCATAATTACCTTTGCTGGGCGCAGCTTCTTATGTCATCCGAACCTGGAGAGGGTGGCTTGCTGGAGTGGTTAACAAACCACTCCAGGACCCATGGCATCTTATAGGGCTGTGGGGTGGTTCGTTAACCACTCTAACAAGTCACCCTTGCTAGATTTGGATGACACAAGAAGCTGCGGCAGTGGGAGGTTGGATCAGCAACCTGGCACCCGCAGTTGCCAAAATCCACTGTGGCTAATAAGCCATGGTGGGCTGCAGTGATTGTGCAAACCAGATCAGAGTCTTTCATTTTGCTAGGCCCTCTATCCTAGGTTCTTTCCCAGGCACTCTTTTCACTTGGCCCCTCCTTTTCTCAGAAAAGATATCCCTCCCCATGCAGCACGTTCCTGATCTAATGTCCCCATGTATTTTTTTTAGAGTGAAAGATCCTGGTCATGAGTCTCCCACATCACATCTAGTTCCGCAGCCCTCTGGTGTCTTTGCTGTGTGATCCATTTACAAATCTTCAGGATGAGCAGGTACAAGCAGGCACTGAAGCAAACATACATAAGGGAAGCATGTGCTGCAGTTTCTGCGACACCAGTCCCTAGGCAACAAGAACGTGCCCCAAACCAAAGAATGGCTTCACCAGAAATCTCTTAGCAAGTCCACGCTCCAAATGAGATGGAGAAAAATGTTCATAAGAGAAGCAGGCAAAATGAAAACAATCAAGCGGTCATTAAAATCAAATTCTGATCCTACCTTTTGATGAGCTTGATGGATTTGAAGGCCTCGTCCATATCTCCAATTGTGAGATAGAAGCTGAAGTTAAGCATAGCATCACGCGTGGCCTTGTCACATTCTTCCAGTCCAATGAAATCTCGCATTGGTCTTCTGGCTACCATCTGATAGAGTGGTTCCACACCAGGCCCCGCTTCATCTTTTTTCTCAGCTTCGGGCTGAAAGGAAAACACCAATCACGTGACAAACAAAATATTGATAGTTTCTGCTGTGAAAATAAATGTCTGCATAATTTTAAGGGCATGTGAAATTCACAGCTAGACCACTGTCAAAAACAGTTCTTAGATTTTGAAGAGAGCGCAAGTCTCATCTATCAATGTAATGGTTCGTTACATTTTGCTAATCCATGAGTGAGCAACTTGTGGCCTTCCAGATGTTTTGGCCTACAACTGCCATCAACCCTCACCACTGGCTATGTTAGCTAATGGTGAGTTGTAAGCCAAAACATTTGGAGCGCCAAAAGCTGCCCACCCCTGTCCTGAACCAGAATCTTCAAAAGGAGTCTCACAACACAGAGAGATAAACCAACTCAGTATCCAAAATATTTTCACAATATCAAAGAGGCACAAAGTAGCAAATTGTAAATCCAACCTCTTCTGTTTTCTGATATTTTTGCCCCTTTGGGCAAATCTAAAAAATGAGTATATTATGGTCTTGCCAGATCATGCAGTTTTATGGCTTAAGCTGGGGGAGGGTGAGTGTGTCTTGCCTGGAGCATTGCCTAGCTGACAAAGCAAGTCCCCTCTGAGTTCTTTGAGGGAAGAGCAGGATAGTGAAATGAACAAACTATCAAAGGTCTTCTACAGTTTTCCTTTATTATTATATGAAAATCAACTCATGGCACTCTGATCTGTGAAAGAAAAGATTTGGAAAGGTTTTCAAATCACCATGAAGACTAAAGGATCAATTTTGCTAACCTAACTGGAACAAATCAAATTGCTATAATGACAGTGTCATGGCTGTTTGTCATGTTATAATCCCTGTGAGAGATACTTCTGGTAACTGTCTCTGGCAGTTGCCATTCCTCATGGCATCTGTAATGTGTGAGAGCCGCTCACCATGTGGATTGCTCCAAGAACCTCCATGCCAATGCTACAAAATTCCTGCCAATGCTACAAAATTCCTGCCAATGCTACAAAATTCCTGGCAATGACAAGTGCTGATGGGGAGACAACCCCTTGATCCCTGAAGAAGTGCCTATCATACAACAGCAATGTGGAAGCTTTCTACATGAGAGCGATGATACGAGAATCAGCCCTCCATTCATCTCCAGAATTCCCAAGTGCCAGAAGGCATGTTCCTGAAGTCAAACTTTTAAGATTCGCAGCTGAGCCTTCATAGAGATTAAAGCTCATTTTGGACATTTTGGCCACACTCTTATGCAAGTTTTGTTTTCAGAAAATGGCACAGGAAAGACAGATACCAAGAGTCAGGAGAACAAATTACTACCCAAAAAGCTTCTGCACAGTTTCGGCTGGTGCACAGCTGTGCCCTTTCCTGGAGAAAGCAGATCCAGCCAATGTCACACATGCCTTGGTCACATCTAAGTTGGACTATTGCAATGCGCTCTACATTGAGCTGCCTTTGGAAAGTGTTTGGAAAGTGCAGCTGGTGCAGAAAGCTGTAGCTCAGCCTTCCCCAACCTGGTGCTCTCCAGATGCTTTGGACTACAATTCCCAGCATTCCTGACCAGCAGGTGCCTGGGCCTTTGGAAGTACTTGTGGATTGCAATTAATACAACTGTGTAAGGGTGCTTCCAGACGGAGGAATTTTGATTAGCTTCCTACTGCTAACAATCAAAAGACATTGTGCAGCTATTCTGTCTTTTTTTCCTTAATAGTTTTTTATGGTAAGAAAAAAGACAGAAGATGTGATGGGAAAACACAGGATGGCTACAAACTGAAGATGACATTGTCTGGACCCCTGTAAAAAATGTAAATGAGGCAGGGCAATCGCACAATAAAAGCCTAAATCTGGAAGAACCCTAAAGTACTCCAAAGGCCACAAAAGTATGCTTGAAGAATTGCATATTATCTCTGGCTGCACAGCCACATCAAACTGACTTTTCTAAGCCTCAGGGCTTTTTCAGTGATGGCCCCGTTACAAAACTCCATTCTGGTTGATTTGCACGTAGCCCTTTCAGTACAGGCTTTTAAAGAAGGCCTTGAAAACTTACCTCTTCACTACAGTCTTTTTCCTTAAGACTGTGAATGGTTTGTGTGATTCATAGCCGTTCTCTTCTAAGGTGCTTTCAGATGAAGTTTTTATCATGCAATCACCCTGCCTCATTCATGTAATTTTACAGTGTCCAGACAATGGCATCTTCCTCTTGTAACCCTCCTGTGTTTTCCCACAGTTTCTTCTGTCTTTTTTCTTTCCATAGAAACGTTGTGAAGGAGGAAAAGATGGAACAGCTGCACAATGTATTTTGATTGGTCATGGTAGGAGCCCTACATCTGAAAGCACCCTTAATAACTGTATCTGATGTGCCTAATGAATCTTACATTCCTCTTTGAATGAATGAATGAATGAATGAATGAATGAATGAAATAAGTAACAGGGAGCAAAATAATGAAACACAGAATGAAGACAAGTTAAAATTCAGAAAGGCCAGCACAGCATACTTACATACGGTTTATAGACAGATCCTCTCCAAAACAACAACTATTGGCCAGCAGAAATGAAAAAGAAACAGAATGACAGGAGCAGCAAATTAAAACAAAACCAAACAGTGTGAAGAGTACTACGGGCAAAGCAGAAATAATAACAGAAAATGCAGTGAAATCCACAACCCGGCTGTTACACTGCAACATAACTATGTTATATTGCTGTGAGCTGCCCAGGGAGCAGTATAGAAATGTAAGTAAGTAAGTAAGTAAACATCTATACAGACTTTTCTTCTGTAGTTTAAATTTGCCTTTTCACCACACTTCTGTACAAGGAACGTGTCTTTACATGTATTCTTGCAGAATCTGGGTTTACTTTTTTCTCAGCACCTCTGATTTCCTTCTCATCTAAAAGGCAGACGGAGGTCAATTATACAATTATCCTGTCCAGCAGGAGTGATGCTGTGTGCACCATCCAAGAATAATGGTGGCATGGCATTCATCACTACTCTGAACATGACACTTCTCCAAGAACGAGGATGGGAAGCATATGATGGACTAGGAACGTATGGACTACTGTATATGGAGTTGGGCTGGTTTTGCTGATTTTTCTAGGAAGCACTCTGCTGCCTCCAGAGTATCTCAACCCATGCACATTTGAAGAGCCCAGGGATGATAGGTCAGTGCGACTTAATTGCATATCATCGCCTTTGCTGCTGGATGGCAATCCCTGAGAATTTCATTTCCCTCCACTTACCTAGTCTAAGGCCTCAGGAGATGGCACTTATATCTGCATTCTCTTAAGAGCCCTTATCAGTCTTCCCTCCTTTGCTAAGGGAACTGCATTGGCTGCCTATTCGCTACTGGGTCAGGTTTAAGGTATTAGTACTAGTGTACAAAGCCCTAAACAACTTGGGACCAGGATACTAGAGAGAGTGCCTTCTTCTTTACCAACCTGCCTGGTCACTGAGGTCATCAGAGGGCATGTTCCTGGTGATTCCACATGGACCCATGGCCCGGCTGGAGTCCACCAGGAAAAGAGCCTTCAGTGTGGTGGCCCCCTTTCTGTGGAACTCCCTGACTTTGGAGGTCAGGCAGGCACCAATGTTGTGTTGCTTTCAGCGCCTCCTGAAGACGTTGTTATTTCAAGAGACCTTCCTTGAGTGACCCGGTTTATTAAGTTCAGAATGTGCTTCTTTAAAATGTTCTAATTGTTTTAATATGGTGTTTTATTATTTTATCTTTGTTGTTCACCGCTCGGAAATCTTTTGATGCAGACCGGTATATAAATATAGTAAGTAAGTAAGTAAGTAAATAAATCCCTGCCACCAGGAAGATTCAGAAGCAGCAGACTATTCAGATGCCCTGATGAGGAGCTACCCTGTCCCTTAGATACCAAAACAGCTGATACTTCCTCGTCCAGATTGCTAGAAAGTACACTTTCAGGGGGAGAGGGGATATGATGACCCCTATGGTCACCATGAAACTTCAAAGGAACAGCAATTGGAATGGTCACAACAGCAGTAACATCTAAGGCCTGGGAGTGGACATATTCATCATTGTCCCCACACAGCACTGATCAACTCACCACTGTCTTTAAAAAAAAACTTATATGTATTGTGTAACTTATCAAACATTAGTGCCTGAATTTGTATGTTTTCCTATCCCCTCCCTATCTCTTTTTCTTTTGTGTCATGTATTAGATGCAAAGCAGTAATTGTGTGGTATTTTTAATCTTTGTACAGCACCTAGAAAACTTTAGGCACTTTATGAATAATAATACTGCAGTCCCAGTTTACCTTAACCTGGTCCAGAGCATACAGAAAGTTCCCTGCATGGAGATGAAGGAAACGTTTTCAAGGATGTCCTCTTTAACCTTTGACTGCTCACCTTTTTGGCAAAGTAATAATGTGGCACCTCCATGCCCAAAAGAGACTGGTAGGCTGGGGGCAATGGAAAGCTGTCCTGGAGCAAAAGTCCATGCTCTTCAGTACTGAAGAAGGATATAATCAAAACATCCATCTGGAAGGGGAAATTGAACACTGTTTGGGTTTCATGGTACAATATCCTTTTTAGGTTTGTTTTTATTTTCCATTTTCATTTGGCCGAATTTTCAGTTAAGAAACAAAACACACACCTGCTACAAGCTTCCTCTCTAAAGCAAACAGACCATAATGCACATTGGCCTATGTTCTAGCAACTTAGAAACAGAAAGTTCTGCCTGTTAGGGACCAGCCATCCTGTCGCTCAACAGTGAAGTCCCTGGAAGCACTCATTTGAGCAACCATATGGATATCCTGACAGTTTCTCTGAATTTGAGTTGATATAATTTCTCATTTCAACTACCATCATATCTAGCGACGTAGGAGAATCCCAAGAGAAGTCATTTCCTTCCAATTTTAAGAGTGCCATTTCAGCCCAGTAGCCAAAACTATTGCGCTTGTCCACTAGGGATTCTACAAACAGGTTTTATTGGATTTCAGCTGCTGTGGCAAGAACAGAAGCACATGGTATATTCCAAACTATATTACTAAATACAACACTAAACTGCCTTCTCTGCAAGTTGATTTAGGGCCCAAATCTGGACAGACGAGTCACTTCCAGCAGAGATCAAATTAAGCACTCTGTGGCAAAACCAAAACCAAACCTAAACTGGACTGTGGAACATAGGAAGCTGCCTTGTGCCAAGTCGGAACACTAGTCTATGAAGCTCAGTACTGTCGACACTGCCTGGCAGCAGCTCTCCAGGGTTTCAAACAAGAGGCGTTCCCAACTCCACCTGGACATGCCAGGGACCGCATCTGGGACCTTCTGCATGCAAAGCAGAGGCTCTACCACTTAGCTACAGGTCCTCCCCAATTGTTGCTGTTTCACTTTGGAACATCTGGTGTTAGTTGTGTTGTTCCTTTGTAACTTGGGGCCTGAAGTACTGCAAACAAAATAAAAGTATTCTGAGCCATCATCTATTTGTGTTTACTGTAGGGACGTCAGAGAAATCCATTAGACGGGTTTTCTTAGGCTTGGCCCCCTGGACTTTGTTTCGGTTCTCGCTGTGGCTCCCGACTCAAGCTGTAGCGAGTCAGACCAGTTCATGGATTTCCCAGGAATTTTGTGCATTTGGGGGGGAAGGTTCTGCAATTTGAGCAAATTCGGCCATAATTTGCATAAATTGCTCAGAAATTTGCATACATTGCAGAACCTTCCCAAGTAAAAGTGCAAAAAAGTTCCCAGAGTTCAGGGAACAGCCCACAGCTTGGCTTGCAGATGCAAAGCGAGTCGTATATGCTGCAGAACTCCGTGGAGCCAAAAAAGTATTGGATTTCCCAGCAACGGACATCCCCAGTTTACAGGCAGCTGTGGTCACTCAAAGAAGATGGCAGGAATGTCACACATTCACACAGAGGCTCCTCTCTTTGGTTAACCTGCAGATGTAGAAGGGGGTTAGGGAAGTTCCAGCTAATATATGATATGGAAGATACGAATCTTGGCACTAAAAATAAGGCTCCTGGCTGAGCTGCGCCTCGTATTAAGCTCCAACAACCATTCAAGCTAAACATCATTTTAACTGCTTGCTGTTACAACCAGTGGTGTAGAGATGAATTTCAAAGTGCAGGCAGTCCTCCGGACAGTCCCTATAATCACTCCCCCGCCCCAATTCAGACAGCTGTGTTGATCCTTACCTACAAACCAGTCTTGCAGTTTTCATGTCTACCAGAAACAGTTTTTTTGTAAAGCTATTCGATCTTAATTGCTCATTCAAGACCAAACCATCCCAAAGTACTTCGCATTACAATTATTGTTGTTGGAAAAATTCAACACCCCCCCCCGCCCCGCTCAGTTGTTGTGAGGATTGCAGCTAAGATCAGAGGGAACAGGAAATTATGAGGGGTCTGTGGGGTGGCCAATGACATCAGTGTCCCTGCTAATCAAAATGTGCCAGTGCTATGTCCCTGTGAGTCCTGGCATGACTATACCACCAGTTGAAAGAGTTCATGATGGTCAGCCTTTTACATCAAGAATTTCAAGAACTTCAGGAAGATCCCACATGAAAATTCTAGCTACACCTGTGGGGACAGTGTCACGATCAATACCAAATCCCTGAATAGTGACAAGTCAGAGGAGGAGAGGGGAGAAGACATACCAAACTTTCTGCTGACTGCTGCTTCTTGTCCAATGACTGCTGACTTGGATCAAGAACTGTTTCGCATATGAAAAGCCTTGGTTCGCTTTCATCCCAGAAGTGACTAGCAGGGATGCGGTCACACAGTTCTGGATATTCAGAGGTGTTTCTCCTATTCGGACAATACAAGTATAAATCTAGACAATAACACTTTGCAAAACACACCCATAAATATAGGGTAACAGAAATAACAAAACACAGGCATTCCCTGGATTTGAAACCAAACCAGAACCAGCTATGTGGGTGGAAGCTATCAAATGTATTTTATTACATCCCAAGCCTATTGCTGACAGCCAAAGGTTTTATTAAGTTAAAATCTACATCAAATTTGTAGGCTAACAGAGAAGAAGGATTACCGAAAAGAACTCCCACCCCTACACACAAAACCAAAATCATAAGCATCTTGCTTCCATCTCACTCTGTCCAAAACAGATTTATTATTAGGGGCCTCTGAAATAAAAAGAGCCATAAGCTAGAATCCCCAAACACCTCACACTCTGAACCAAAACATATGTGACGCTAGAGAAACTCTTTCCCTTGCACTATTTCCCTGATCTAAATTATCCCCCCAAAGCTGCTCTGAAAGGATTATTTAGACTGGGAAACCAGTCCTGGGGAAAGGGTTACACACACCCTGCTCCAGTGCTGTTGCTCTGATCAAAACTCTGCCACACACATTCCCTGTCGGTTTTAAAAGTGGGGAGGAAAGTCAGGAGTTCTGGTTACAGACCTCCTGCGTTATGTGTGGTTTGGGCCTAACTCCAGTGGGGTTTCCTTCTGTCCTTTTTTCTCAGAGGTGTGCAATGATTCAACTCCTTTCCCTCCCACCCAAAACCTAACATTAAAGAATCTATGTTAAGGGCTGTGTGAACTCTTGAGTTTAAGTGTGTGCATTCATGTGCACGTGCACATAACTATCAGGGTTGCAATGTGGGTCTTAGGAAGTATCACCTTAGAAGAGACATTCCTCCTATGTGTGAGAGAAGGGCAAATGCTTCATAAGATGGCACTTGTCACCTGTAGTTTTTATAAGAACTTGTATATTAAGTCATTTTTCTAAAAAAAATCTGCTGCCTGATTAATTGAGGACACCTGTTTAGTTGGTTTGAAGTTTTTAGTCTGTTAATAAATTAAACATTGCGCCCCTAATAACTGTATAAAAATAAATGTACAATCAAGAAAGGCTGAGTTCTGTGAAATGCATGCAATTCGCCAAGTTTGCATAATTTATTCTTCCTCTGTAAGCCATGACACTGAAGCTCATTAAGGGCTAGAAATCCTATTGCATTCTCACCCACCAAATCTGGTTTTTGAGATGTCACCAGTCATTGTCCACATTTCATGGCTTCAGAGACATTTTTTTAAAAATTGAGAATGAACGCTGTGATTTTCAGGATATTGAATTCTGCAGTTAATGCAACATCTTGTTCTTCTGCAAAATCATGGTGCACACGCAGCTCTGGCTAAGCTTGTGAGAGGCAACAGGGAGATAGGCTAAAGTAAATGTTATTGTCGCCCTCACATACCCGGAGCCAGTCTTATATTACTAAAACCATGATGGTTGCGTCCTTGAGCAGCACTTTTACTGCAGCAACAAGTGGAAAGGGCTTTCTTTGATGTGCTAGTGCTGGTTGGAAATGGCAGCAGCATAAAGAAACATTGTTGGGGGAAGGGGAGCTGTAGATGACATAGAAGGCAAGGGACCGAAGCAGCAGTGGGAGAAGAATCATTAAACTGATGTGAGATGTGGGTGGGTGAGAAGAACTGTCGAGATGAAGAGGCTGAGCCAATCATCAGGGAGGATCTGAACGAATGGAGGAGTGAAAATGCAACAGGCAACAGGGACAGATGAGAGGAGTGAAGAGGAGCTCTAGGATGGTGTATCACCTTAAGATTTCACATATCCAAGGAGTGAATAGGTGTTCGCAGATGTTGCATCCTTTACCATACACACAGACTGCAAACAGATTTTTTTTTCTGGAGGTCTCATACACTCAGAAATCTAAGGTGACAAGTAGGGCCTGCAACAAAATGTTGCAGTGTGGAGTGCTCCTGTTCCCTGTTCCAGGCAGTCCACTATGCCTTCTTCCAGGATACTCCATTCCATTCCCCCTCCCACCCAGTTTTCCCTCTCCTACTCCCAACAGTCAGCCTGTACTCTGTGGTCACTGAACATGCGTAGTCCTCATCTGGCTGTTTTGTTTTTTCCCCTCAAGTTTTTGTACTTTGCAAACCTTGGGGCTCCCCAAAGCCTGCCACCACTTCCCCTCTTGTACATGTATTGTGGCTACATAAGGATCTATGGCTACATTTTAGCTACATAAGGCTCTGTGCTCAGTGTGGGTTTGCTATTAGCATATAGGAGGTACAGAAGAATATTGGGTGTGTCTGCCTAGTTAGGAACGTATGAAAATTCTTTATTTGCCCATCTAGTTCGGTTTATTGCCTACTCTGACTGGTAGCAGCTCTCCAGGACCCTAGTCTTCCACATTACCTGCTACCTGACCTTTTAAAAAAAACAAACCACAACCAAAAACCTGGAGATGCCAGTTGGACCTTGCACATGTAACCACAGAGCTATGGTCCTTCCCCTTTTTAACTTGAGACAGGTCTTGTTTCTACCTTTCCCCCTATTGTGGCTTGAACTTGTCTCTTCTTTTTTCTTTTTGTCGTGTCCCTTGTAGTGAGCTAACGGGGATTGCTCCAAAGTTGTGGCACTCTTGCAAACTTTCACAGATGCAACTTCTGTCCCTTTGGTATTTCTTCCTTAAAAATGAGGATTCCAGTTGCCAGGTAAAACAAACAGCAGAGTGTCTTGTGGCAGCTTAAAGACTAACGTTTCAGATCAGATGAAGCCATGTTAGCATATCATGCCATAATAAAGTGTCACAAGACACTCTGCTGGTTTTGATGCAACAGAGTTTGACATGGCTAACTATCTGGAGTTGCCAGAAAGTTAGTCTTGCAGTTGAACCAAAACTGCTTATTAAAGGCAACAGTGGATTTTTTTAATGTCATAAGCCACCCAAGTACACCACCATCTTGCATTCTCAGGCTAGCTCTATCAATTCTGCACCTCTGAGGAAGTCCACTGTGCTTCACACACTTGTGTTGCTATTTGCAAACGTCATGAGAAATGTTCAAGCCTTATTCAGACATCTCATACACCAAAGAGATCCTAAACAGGCAGACACACCATAAAGGCTTTGTTAGGACTCCATCCTGAGCCGCAGCTGGGCTCTCATTCCAACATGGACATGGAGGAGTTGGCTGGATCGGTCAGCCCAGTGGCACCAGACACAGAGGTGCTGGAAACCAACCCAGGACTCAGTGTTATGATTAGGGATGTCAAGGAAATCTGCAATGGAACCAAATGAGTTAATATTTTCATGAATCCAACCTGCAGATTCTGCAGCGGACCGGCTCTCCCCCACTCCCTGGCCAGGCAGATCCTGCAGACTTGCAGACCAGTTCTCTAACTTTTCCAAATTTTGCGCAAAATTTGTTGTAGAAAAATACACAAAAACTTTAAAAACCTGGCCAAAAATGTACATTTCCCCCAATAGGCTAAAGTGTAAAAATGCGTATTGGGGGGGATTTGCGCATTTTTGCATGTGTGAAATTGTGCACATGCACATTTTGTGCAAATTCAGAAACAAAAAAAATCCGATTCCGGCAACGGGCAGACGACAGAACAAAAGGCGCCTGACAATCTGCGAAACACAGATGAGATGGATTTTACACAATCCATGCATCCCTAGTCATGACCAAGCCAGAATGAGAGCCTGTCGGATAATGGGCTCTTGAGCCAGGGATTCCTGAATCGGTACCTCTGGAATCCTTTCAAGGAGTCAAACTCCACCAAGGAATCAAACCCCTCCACACCAGGGCCCCACATCCCATGTCAACATGATAACACAAGCAACATACCTGGAGGAGACTGTTGGAAAGGAGGAGTGTTGGGATCTGAGCCTGGTGCCTCCCCTTCAAGTCCTTCCACTCCTGAAGGAAGGGGGAAGCCTGAGAGGGGCAATTTGGCCCTGGAGGCATAAAAGGCCTCAATCCACTCTTAGGCTTCTTGGGAGGAAGCTGCTCACTTGGAGCTTTCCATGGTGCTGCAACTACCAGCCTGCCCTGCTGCCTTGCCCCATCGTATCCCATGAGCTCCTTGTCAAGACCAGGACAGGCTGATGGGACCTCATTAAAAGTGCAAATGCTAGAATATCAACAACTTAAAATTAAGTGACAGAAGCCATAGCAATAATTCATTTTCCAGTGGGAGGAAAGCAAAAGGAACACAACAACAAGATGAGCCACCTTATTTTAACCACCTCACTCAAACTCATGATAACAATATGACAAGTTTGAGGTCTAGAAGATTTGTGCATGTGTGTGTCTGGGCACGCACACATGATGGGAAAGTTTTAGAACAGACACATACATCCGCTATAAAGAATATTCAAATGGTGTCAGTGTGTTTCCTTTGAATACTAGTTGAGGGGCATTTCAGTTTTACAGTGACCCCTGGTGGATTGTCTAAACATTTATAAACTACATTTCTTTTCAAAGACAGTGCTCAAAGTAGTTTAGAAAGCAATTCTAAAATCACAGTCATTAAAAAACAACAACAATGCAAACAGCAACAGCAGCACAAGTGTCAAGAAAAGTCCAACCCTGCAGCCAGATTAACTGCATCACCAGTTCTGTCTTTCTTTTTTTATCATCACCTCTGTTGATGCTGGATGGAAAGTTCCTGTGAATTTCATCTACCTCCACCTACCTATTCTTAGGCCTCGGAAGTGGACATATACATCTTCATTCCCCTGAATCCCAGTGCCTTCATCATTTACCCTTGCACCAGGATGAGGGAAGAGCTGCAGACAATTCAGATGCCTGGATGAGATGTCCCACCCCTATGGGCCACAGCATCTACAGCTACTTGGTCCTGGTTGCTAGGTAGCACACTTCAGGGAGGGAGGTCCTATTCTCCCATATGGTCACCATGGAACTTTAAAAAAAAGACTTAGAAGAACTTAGTGTGTAGTGGACTATAAACAGATCTTGAGAGTGAGCCTGTGAAAGGAGTTAATGTTAATATTAATTTTAAAGCCCACATCTATACACCCCTTCTCCAGAAGAATACTCACCCATCAGCCTCCTGTCCAAAGGAGAGCATTTCTCTTGCATCCTTCTGTTGGCCAGATTGGAAATCAAACAGGGTGACTATGTCCATTTCGATGTCATAGAAACAGATCTTGGAGTCAAGACTTCCATCAGCCTACAAAAGTATACATAAGAGGAGTTATTTTAAAAAAGAAGATAGCATAATTGTCTCATTCTAATCATTATGGGCCATCAAACTGGAGATTATCAAACACAATCTGGGAGGATGGAAGAAACAAAGAGCAAGAAGAAAGCAATATATTGTATTGTATTGTATTTTTTAATGTTTTTAATCTTTGTAAACCGCCCAGAGAGCTCCGGCTATTGGGCGGTATAGAAATGTAATAAACAACAACAACAACAACATATAAAGGTCTCAGATTGTTTTCCTCATGCTCTCAAACTGGAGCCAGTAGATTTTTGAATTATAGGGACCTTGAACAATCATTTGTTTAAGAAGCACCCCTCAAAACCTTTTTTATTTCATTTACTCATTAAAATGGATGCTTGCAAATAGAAATATAAATTCTGGACAGTGGATTTTACTTGAAAATTCAAACCTGTCCTAATACCATTTATTGGGCTGTGTTTGGTCCTCCCACTTCCACAGCACTGGCAGACTGGAATACGTAGTCCAAAGTTACATAATACTTTGCAAACTAGAATGGTGGGGCATGGAAGAACAGTGTTCTACACCATACTGGACTCTATGCAGAAGCTATCAAAGAAGTCATAATAGTTTGCAATGTGGAACCTGTGGCTGCTTATTCATCACTATGATACAGACAATCTAGTATAGATGGCCAGTTTTGGTTAAACACTGACACACAGGGTGGGTTCAGACATAAAGCTAGCTGCAGTTTGGCACTGTGTCAATTAAGGACAGGTTGCTTATCTGTAACTGTGGTTCTTTGAGTGGTCATCTGTGCATCACACATATGGGCTCTGTGCCTGCGTGGAACCTCGATTCGGGGAACTTCCAAAGCTGAGAAAGTTTTGGTGGGACCCCTCCCCCACCATCCCAGTGCACGTGTCCAGACTCCAGGCGGGTTCCTGCCTATTCCCTCAGTTCGATGAAACCCAAATGTGGCCTCGGAACCGAGAGAGGGATGTCACTTTGGTACCAAGAAAAAACAGAACAGCCAGGACACCAAAGCAGGGACAGTGGGTGGGTTGTGTGAATGCTCAGATGACCACTCGAAGAGCCACAGTTGAAGGTAAGCAACCTGTCCTTCTTCTTTGTGGTCTCTGTGCATCACACATATGGACAAGTAGCAAGCTCACTTATTGGAGGTGGGTCAATGTCCTAATGTAATACTGATGAAAGAACAGCATGACCAAAGGAACAGTCTGCATGAGACCTCACATCCAGGTGATAATGCTGCATGAACGTTGATAGGGTTGCCCAGGTGGCAGCATGGCACAGCTCCAGAATGGAACCACCCCTGTCAAATGCTATCAGTGTCGCCATGGCTCTTGTAGAATGTGCTGTCACCTTACCCAAATCTAAGTTCGCCACCTGACAGGCAAGGGTAATAGTTTGAATGACCCAGGAGGCCAGTCTCTGAGCTGACTCTCTTCTTCCCACATAGCACACAAAAAGTCGTGGTGATTTGCAAAAACCTTCTGTTCTAGATTTACAGGAGGGCAATGCCCTTCTCACATCCAAAGCATGCAATCTAGATTCCAAACCTGATGTTGGGGATGGAAAGAAAACAGGTAGGACGATGTCTTGGTTAACATGAAAAGCCAATACTACCTTCAGTAAGAACTGCACATCTGGGTGAAGTACAACTTTATCTTTGTGGAAGACCATGTAAGGGTCATCCACCCTAAGAGCTGCTAATTCACAAGCTTGATGAGCAGAAGTTATTGCTACTAAAAAGGCTACCTTCCATGATAATAGAAGGAAGTCCACTGTTGTGAGAGGCTCAAAAGGCTTAAGTGTCAGAGCCTGCAGAACTACTGACAGACTCCAACTCGGAATTGGAGCTTTAACAGGAGGCCAGAGATTTCGTATTCCACGAAAAAAATGCCAAATATGAGGGTGTGAAAAAGCAGTAAACCCTCGTATCAGCACATGCGATGCTGAAATAGCTGCCAGGTAAACTTTAATAGACAAGAATTCCATCCCCTTTTCAAATAAGGACAACAATAACTTCAAAACCAGAGGGAGGGGACAGGTAACTGGGTCTAACCCTCTTGGAATCACAAATGCTGAAAAAATTTTCCCCCTTAAGGGCATAAGAACCCTTAAGGGTATAAGAACCAGTCACTGGTTTCTTAGCTGCCTCTGACTGAGACTGATCGGATTGGCTCCGAAAACTGTGACAGGACTTGCAGGTTTGGAGCCCCCATACCATCAGCCCCAACGTTCAGAGATTGGGATGCCGCATGCGTCCGTCTCACTGGTACAGGAGATCTGGCCTCATTGGGAACTGGAGAAGCTGCCACCAACACCGCCAAAGTAATGGAGCAAACCAACTCTGCTTCGGCCACCACGGGGTGATGATTATGCAGTCCGTGCTGTCACCCAGAATCTTCAATAGAACCTAAGTTAGCAGTGGAAATGGTGGAAAAAGGAAGTAAAACCCCTGGTTCCAACTCAGAAGGAAGGCGTCCCGCAGTGAAGCTTGACCTGCTCTGCTGCAATAATTCTCACACACTCTGTTCTCCTCTGTTGTGAAAAAGTTAATCATGAGATCTCCTCAACGATTGAACAGGCTCTGTACCACTTCAGGGTGGAGCTGCCACTTGTGCAATGCTCGATATGAGCGGCTGAGATGAGCGGCTAGAACGTTGTCAGATCCTGCCACGTGTACTGCTATCAGGGAGATTCCCTTTGCAATGAACCATTCGAAGATGTCTAGTGTAAGCCTCACTAAAGAGAGGGATTTCATTCCCCCCTGCTTGTTCAAATAATAAACCATGGTTGTGTTGTCGGATGCAACCTACACAACCCTGCCGCAAACATCCACCTCAAAATCCTTCAGTGCTTTCTGGACTGCAAGCAACTCAAGGAAGTTGATATGCTTGCCCTTTTCTGATTCTGTCCAGAGACCTTGTACTTCAAGGGACCTGCAGTGCACTCCCCATCCCCATAGGGACATCATGAGCCATCGTGAGCAGCCTGGAAGGTGATGCCTGACAGAAGGGCACTCCGGAAAGATGACAGAGGGACATCCACCACTGAAGCAACTCTCAAATCCTCCCGGGTAGCTGAAGGCAAAAGCACTTTGCATCATCTGAAGGATCGAACACCTTGTTGAACCATAACTGGACGCTTCTCATTCGAAGACAGGCAAACAGGACCACCGTAGTCATAGGTGCCATTAATCCCAGTAGCAGCTGGATAGAAAAGGCAGTTACAAGTACCGAAGCGAAGGACATCTCTTACTAAGGCTACAAGTGTATCTGCTCGATTCCTTGGGAGAAAAGCGTGACCCTGAGTGGAATCCAAAACTGAGCCTATAAACTGAATGGTCTGCCTCGGCTCCAAGGAAGACTTCTGAATATTTATGTAGAGGCTGAGGGCATCTAAGAGATCGCAGGTGAGAGACACTGAACGAAAAAGGGCCTGTTGAGAAAGTGCCAATCATCCATGTAAGGAAAGAGAGTCACTCCCTGAAACTGGAGGTGAGCGCATACCACTGTCATGCACTTTATAAAGACTCTCAGTGCTGTGAAGAGACCGAAGGGGAGGACCTGGAACTGGTATGCCCGCATCCCAATGGAAAAATGAAGATAATGTTGACTTGACTTTGTGATTGCTATGTGGAAATATGCAACCTTGAGGTTGACCAATGCGAACCAGTCACCCCTCTGCAACAGCTGTAATATCATGGTTAACGTGGTCATACGGAATTTCTTTGGTGTAATAAAGAAATTCACATCTCGCAGATCCAGGATGGGATGGAGCCCTCCATCCCTCTTCAGTACGGTAAAGTATCGGGAATAAAAACCCTGGAAAAGTTGATGAGTTGGCACTGGTTGGATCACACCCTCCTCCAGTAGCGAGGCTACCTCTGATTCCAAGACAGCCAATGGTGGTGTTGGCTGGGCCGTACGGAAGGGGGGAAGGGCATCAAACTCAATCCTGTATGAATATGACATGATTTGCATCCATGCCAGGAAAAACTGAGAGAGACAAGTCCCCAAAACTTGAAGAGTGGCCAGTGACTGAAGCCGCATCGTTCCTAAGTCAAAGACGATTTTTACCTCCAGGATCAGACTTGCAGTGAGTTGGATGGAAATTTGATGAAATATCCTGTCACTTCAGAACAAGGGATGCTGACTTTGCTGCTGCCTCTGGTATTGCTCGCCCTGTTGCCTCTGTTGTTGAAAACCAGGTGCCGAAACCAATGAAAAGGCTTGAACAGGGTTGAGGTTTGAGCGAGTCCCATCTTTTTTGCTGTAGCATTCGCTTTTTGGACAGAGTCCATAGCTTCGTCCATGGTTGCATTAAATAGACTGGCACCGTCAAATGGGAGATCCCCAATACAGCATCTAGCTTCTTGAGACAACCCCACTAATCTAAGCCAGGCATGTCTCCTAAGAGCAACAGCACCAGCCATAGCCTTCGCTCCGCAATCTGACCGATGATGTGCAGGGTTGATCTGTTGCCTTGCCGCTTGGGTTACTTCTACCTGGAACACCCTGGCTAGTTCTCTCTGATCATCAGGTAAGTGGTCACAAAGTGATCCAATTTTCTCCCACAAAAACATTTGATAGCTCACCACCATCTCCTGATAGTTGGTGACCATATGGCTCAAAGCTGCAGATGAATAAATCCTGGGGCCCATGAGTTCTAATCTGCTTCCCCCTTTATCCACTAGAGCAGAATGTTGCTTGTGGGAACGACTTTGTGCTGACTCAACAATTACAAAGTTAGGGTGCGGATTTGTGAACAAAAATTCAGCGTCCTTTTCCAACACTCTGTACATGCTCTCTAGCCTTTTCGAAGTAGGCGTCATAGATGCTGGTGTTTTCCATGATTGTTTAACAGTTTGTAGCAATGTTAAACTCTCAGACCTCTCGCCAGTGTGAATCGCCTTCACTGAGGCAGACGTCTGTGCCATTGGGGTTTTAGGGATTTCAACAGCAGCCAACGCCCTTTTCCAAAGTTCTGCTCATAGTCTATTGGCACGGTTTCTAAGGGCTTGTTTGGAAAAACCCTGACAGAATGAGCATACCTCTGCCACGTGCCCCTCTCTGATGCAAAAAAGACAAGAGTGCCTGTCTGAAGGCGGCAACTTACTCCCACACTGAGAGCACTTCCAAAAGGGTGCCTTCAAGGCCATACACCCTGAGACGAACAGCACTTGATCAACGGATCACTTTCCCCCGAAAAGAAAAATAATATCAAAAGAAAATATGTCTGAAAGGATGAAAGAACGATAGAAGATAAAGACAGAATAAAATCTCAGATAAATAGCAAAAAATGCATTCCTATAGCAGACAAAGTTTCCCAACGAGACACCACAGTTGGCGGTCGAAGAACTGAGGCAACAGGCAGGAACCCACCCAGACATGCACAGTGGGACAGTGGGAGAGGGTTCCCGCCAATATTTTCTCAGCTTTGGAAGTTTCTCGAATCGAGGCTCCACGAGGACGCAGAGCCCATATGCGTGATGCACAGAGACCATGAAGAAGAACCTGGTGTTCTTATGTTTCCTCCTCCCCTTGCATGTTCTAATTTCCTCTCTCAGTTCTGGTCTAGCAGCAAAACATACTTTGACCACAAGCCAGAAGCGCAAGCCACAATTTTAACTGTGTTTCCAGTCCTGAGTTGGGAGCAGACCATGGTTTGCTATTTAATCAGAAGTGAGAGGGGAAATCATAGCAAGCAAGCACAGGGCGTGTTCATGTAGCACTGAGCCATACCCTGACCATACCCAGTGTTAAATTGATCACTGGATGTGCAGATACAGCCTGGGTCTAATCATCTGATGTTCCATTCAGGTCTCAGTAACAAGAGAAGGGCTGCCCAGACTCACCTTATTGATGAGGATGCTAACTTTGTTGCCACTCGCATTGCACTTCACAGATGCAATCCCACTAGTGCCTGGAACCAGATCAGCCAGGGCCTTGCCAACGCAATGTACTTTTGCCTCTCTGTGGGAAGATCAGGCACTTAGTAACAGTATGACCAAGAAGAATGGCCTATTCTACAAAATTATGGGGAAAGCATAATAAACTCCATGTAGCATTTGACATTGCCTTAAGATTTCTGCCGTTGACAACTTTGTTCCTTCTTAATCACATGAGTCATCCCTGGCTCACTGTGGGCTACTTCACATATTAATATCTCATGCAAACTTCACTTCCGTTTCAGAGGCCGGCATGTATCCTCATGTGTGATGAGTGCTCCTTGGCCTATTTTTCTGTGAACAAACAGGCAAAATACACGCACCAGTTCGCTGAGGCTAACTCCAGGTTAACACTGTGTCCACATATGGCAAAACAGACTACGCAGTGACCACTTGTGTTGGAATATGCCTTGCTTTCCTTTAAAGCAGGGGTCCCCAACCCCCGGGCTGCGGACTGGTACCGGTCCGTGGCCTGTTAGGGACCGGGCCACAGTAGGGGTGTGGGAACCCCCCCTTACCTTGGGTCCGTGGGGGGGGGAGGCGATCTGTCCACCCGCCCCGGAACCCTCGCTGGCCCTGGCCGGCTCCGCAGCAAGTCTGCAGAGCTGCCGGACAGCTCCAGCCCTGTCCTTTGCAGTAATAGCCTATTACTGCAAAGAACAGGGACACAAATGACGCCATTTGCATCCCAGCAGCCAGAAGACCACCCTCAGCCAGAGCCTGTTCTTTGCAGTAATAGCCTATTACTGCAAAGAACAGGGACGCAAATCTTCCCATGGCCGGAGCCGGCCGGCAGCTCCGCAGACTCACCGTGGAGCAGAGCCAGCCAGGGCTGGTGAGGATTCCAGGGGGGAGGGATGGATCGCCTCCCCCCCCAGTGGACCCAAGATAAGGGGGGTTCCCACACCCCTACTGCAGCCTGCCCCCCCCCCCGGTCCATGCAGACATTATCTTCCACGGACCAGTCCCTGGTCCCAAAAAGGTTGGGAACCGCTGCTTTAAAGTGATAATACCCATACCGTAAAATCATCATTAGTGAAGCAGCCTGCAGTGAGGTAGGAAGAACTCTACATGATCCATTGCATTATTAGTCAATATCACACCAGACTGAATTGCCAGTTCTTTCCCTCCCACACAAATTATGTCATGCCAGCTCTGTGCTAGCAGGGTAGCCTTTTCAACTTCTGCAGTGTAAGTATAAATGAGATACTACAAAACATGCGATACAGCATGTGACACAACCAGTACCATGTCTTGGCTAGGGGTTGTACACCTTGGGAGGTTCAAGTACTTTTAGGAGTTTGCACCACTATAAGAGCATCTACAACGTTTCTACAAATTGAATCATACCAGGAAATTAGAGACTTTACTTGAGCCATATTTCAATACAAACTGAATGATCTATGATCACATCATGTCTGAGGCCTCTTATAAGTACATATTCTGAGTCACTACAGCTCAACTCTTAACACAGAGTTGTGCTTCTCAAGGGATGTGGCTTGTACTTATTGACTAGTACATTTCCAGCCCTCCTGACTGCAAAGAAAAATAAGGAAGTGAATGGGGAATGTTGGCAGAGTGTCCAGTGGTCAGGGGTTTGTGTTCTTGCCCCCCTCTCCCCCTCTGTGTCAAGACTCCCTTAGTCCCCACTTCACTTCAGTGCCCAAACATACACAGACGAGAGGCTTTTATCTCGTCTACAGCTTTTAATCCATTACTTCACAGGGTCATACAGATGCAAATTCTCAGAGAAACTCTCCGTCTACAAGGAATGCCTTCAGAGGATCCAAATGGAATTTATGAGAGTTGCCCACCCTTTGAAGAGGGAGGCAGTCTCGCTAGCTTAACTTACGGGCTCTTGTCGTGAGGCCTACAAGCGCAGCTTCTCACGCAAGGCCAATCGGGTAGACCATCTAAGTTCTGCCCCTGCCTTCTCTCTCTCTGCTCTGCACCTGGCATCTATTAGGTCAACCTCCTGTTCACTGCCTCTCAAGGGCGGTGGGGTGAGGAGGGACCCTCATGCTCAGCCATCTGGATGTTTGTAACCTGAGAGGCAAGCCTACTCATATCTGGACTAGCCTGGGAAAATACCTCCCCCATGCCTGATGGTTCTCCTTCAGAATCAGAACTGCTATCCCACTTCCTGTGCTCAAAAACACCCCTGATGCTCTGCGTTTTATTACCCTCCATGTCTATAGTTGTTGTTGTTGTTGTCGTTCAGTCGTGTCCGACTCTTCGTGACCCCATGGACCATAGCACGCCAGGCCTTCCTGTCCTGCGCTCTCTCCCGGAGTGTGCTCAAGTTCATATTCATTGCATCCGTGATGCTATCTAGCCATCTCATCCTCTGCCGTCCCCTTCTCCTTTTGCCTTCAGTCTTTCCCAGCATCAGGGTCTTTTCCAGGGAGTTTTCTCTTCGCATTAGGTGGCCAAAATATTGGAGCTTCAGCTTCATTATCTGTCCTTCCAATGAGCAGTCAGGGTTGATTTCCTTTAGGATGGACTGATTTGACCTCCTTGCAGTCCAGGGGACTCGTAAGAGTCTTCTCCAGCACCACAGTTCGAAAGCATCAATTCTTCGGCGCTCAGCCTTCCTTATAGTCCAGCTCTCACAGCCATACATTACTACTGGGAAAACCATAGCTTTGACTAGACGGACCTTTGTCGGCAAGGTGATGTCTCTGCTTCTTACTATGCTGTCTAGGTTGGCCGTAGCTTTCCTCCCAAGGAGCAAGCGTCTTTTAATTTCATGGCTACAGTCACCGTCTGCGGTGATCTTGGAGCCCAAGAAAGTAAAATCTGTCACTGCTTCCATTTCTTCCCCTTCTATATGCCAGGAACTGATAGGGCCAGATGACATGATCTTAGTTTTTTTAATGTTGAGTTTCAAACCAGCTTTTGCACTCTCCTCTTTCACCCTCAACAAGAGGCTCTTGAGATCCTCTTCGCTTTCTGCCATTAGGGTGGTATCGTCTGCATATCGGAGGTTGTTGATAATTCTCCCGGCAATCTTAATTCCGACCTCTGATTCATCCAATCCGGCATTTCTCATGATGTACTCTGCATATAAGTTAAATAAGCAGGGTGACAATATGCAGCCTTGTCGTACTCCTTTCCCAATTTTGAACCAATCGGTTGTTCCATGTCTGGTTCTTACTGTTGCTTCTTGACCCTCGTACAGGTTTCTCAGGAGACAGGTAAGGTGGTCTGGTACTCCCATCACTTTAAGAATTTGCCATAGTTTGTTGTGATCCACACAATCAAAGGCTTTAGCGTAGTCAATGAAGCAGAAATAGACGTTTTTCTGGAATTCTCTTGCTTTCTCCATGATGCAGCGAATGTTGGCGATTTGATCTCTAGTTCCTCTGCCTCTTCGAAACCCAGCTTGTACTTCCGGTAGTTCTCGGTTTGCATACTGCTGAAGCCTAGCTTGTAGGATTTTGAGCATCACCTTGCTGGCATGTGAAATGAATGTCTATAGTACCTTTTCCCTTTGCTCCACTTGTTTGTCTTCTACCACCTCTGTTCTAGGTATATAACTATACTGCCAAAAATATGAGTATCAGAACTACAGTTATCTAAATCAGTTAGAATGTATTTGGCATTCAGAATTTGGAACTTGCATTTTCCTGACCCTGGGCTGGATCTAGAGTTAGGGCATTTCTATATGACCCTTTTATTGTGCGCTCATGATTGCTCACTCACAGTAGCTTGAAGTAGTTTCTCACTCTTTGCAACCATTATCGCAGATTTTTTCATAACGGTGAAAGTCTCACCAATCCTGCCATAAAAGCCCCATGTAAATGTGCCATTCTGCTATACCACAGTGCCATCTACTGGTTGAATAATGAAACATATAGAAAGGCAGAAGGAAAAAAATCCCCGGAAAAGGCATGTGTAAAGGAGCCAATCTTAATCCCACAAAGAATCTGGAAGGAGAAGCCCTGGTAGAGGTGGGTGATAAAAGCCTCATGTAGAAATGCTCTTATGCCCCGAAATGCCCCGTAGTAACCTATGGCTGTGAGAGGTGGACCATAAGGAAGGCTGAGAGAACAAAGATAGATGCTTTTGAATTGTGGTGCTGGAGGAAAATTCTGAGAGTGCCTTGGACTGCAAGAAGTTCAAACCAGTCCATACTCCAGGAAATAAAGCCAGACTGCTCACTTGAGGGAATGATATGAAAGGCAAAACTGAAGTACTTTGGCCACATAATGAGAAGACAGGACATCCTGGAGAAGATGCTAATGCTAGGGAAAGTGGAAGGCAAAAGGAAAAGGGGCCGACCAAGGGCAAGATGGATGGATGATATTCTGGAGGTGACGGACTCGACCTTGGGGGAGCTGGGGGTGGCAACGGCCGACAGGAAGCTCTGGTGTGGGCTGGTCCATGAAGTCATGAAGAGTCGGAAGCGACCGACCGAATAAACAACAACAGAAATGCTCCTAGCCATGCTTAGAGCAGACCCATTTAAATCAATGGGACTCACATTAGTCATTAATGTTAAACCCCATTGATTTCGATGGGTCTACTCTAAGCATGACTAGGTCTGGATCCAACCCACTGGATTTGTAAAATTGACCCAGATCTACTTATAGCTCAACCTGCTCCAAGAGACAAAATATACTACAGTAAACTGAGACAAACATTTTCACACTTAACGCTGCATTATTCTAGCCAATAAGAATTGGATTAGTGATCCTACTCAAGTGCACAGATGAACACAGAGAAAGCTGAACTAATAACACCTGCTCCATGGCTTTTCTACAGTCATTCAACCATATGACTCCTTCAATACAATTAAACACATAACCCTACCAAACACTGAAACCCAGACGGGGAGCCTTCTGGGCCCACGCTGAAAGCATTTATAGTATTTTATGAGCGGCGTGCTAGCAGTACCATATACAACGGTATCTTGTATAAATTCTTTAAATCCTGATTCTCTCCCCGCTGCTTCATTTCTGGCTCTCTCTTGTAGAGGAGCACGTCGGTGCTCCTCCTTCGTTGCATCTTCATCTCTGTCTTGGCGCTGTTCTTTTTCACTTCCTCTATATTTACTGAGTTTGGGTCATGGGGCAGGGTGGTGGGGAGAGATCCAGAGGGCATCAGTACCGAAGTCTGATTTGCACTGTAACGTTTACAATAAGGTTTCAATACACATTAAATGAAAAAGAGGCAAAACACAAAGGTCTATATACAGTCAAGCTCTGGTAGATTCCTATTTGTACCTGCGAGAAAGATCAAAAATTTTAAAGTGACCCAAGTCCGTTCCCACAGTCAAGAAATTCCCACAGATATCCAGGAGACATGGATTCCCTTCAGATTCAGAGAACACCAGCAGCTGCTTGACAGTGCCCTGGAGGAGGAGAAGAGCAGCAGCTTTAAAACTCGGACTTCCTTTTCATCGTTACATTAACACAAAGTCCACAGCAGCTTTTTCAATTTTATTTGACAAACCACTACCAAGTACCACATAAGTCACAGCACTACATTGACATGCCACATCCAACAAACTTATATACTCTTATCAATTCCCAAATTAAGGCTGAAATCCTATACAAAGTTTCCTGGGAGTAAGTCCCATTGAACTCAATGGGGCTTACTTCTGAGCAGATATATATAGGATTGCACTATAAAACATTACGAGTGTAATCCTATCGATTGCGCCCTCACTGCTCGGAAGCCTCTGAACTTGGAGGCTTCTGAGATTCCTATGACCTGCTGGGCTGAAGCCAGCAGGGCGGGAGGACTGGCTGAGGCGATCTTCATCTCCCCATCCTCCCTCTTTAGCAATTTTTGCTAGACGGGCTTTTTAGCCTCTCTAGCGAGGGCACTTTGAAGAGGAAGGGAAGGAAGCTGAAGGAGGCTCAGGATATCTCATATCCTGGCCTCTCCGGTCTCCTTGCCTCCATGCCCACTTTCCTCTTCCTCTGAGGTCTTTCTGACCTCGGAGGGCAGCTGGTGCGGTTCTTTCCCCACCGGCTACAAGGGGTCAGATCTCTGACTCCCCCTTCCAAGCTCAGAGTGAACTTGGAAGGGTTTTCCTGAGTCTTACAGCTCGTTTTCCACATAGCAAGAGTGTCATTTTCACAGGTAGGTGTTGTAGGGCTTTTTTCAGACTAAACATGTATAGAATTGCTCCCTTCTTAGGGGAAAAGGAGTGTGTAATTTTTCCAGGGTTTCCCTCTGGGCATTTTTTTAAAAAGCGGGGTGCTTCTCTCAGGTATGCACTACTATTATCAGTTCTACCACTCCGAAAGTTTAACACCACATATGAACTGTAAGGGCATTTTTTAAATTACTAATTCATCTTTGCAGATTTTAGATCTAAACATCTGGGGTCAAGGTTTCCAAAACAGATGCCTAAATGGTATGTGACAATAAAACATGTAGTTATGGGAAAGAAAACAGCAAGAACCTTGTTCCAGTATAGTCCCAGGATGACGCTAAAGATAGGAATACCCAGAGGGAAGACCTGGAAAAATTACACACACACACACACACACACACACTCTCTCTCTCTCCTTTTCCCCACTGTACATTTTCCCCCAATATGGGGCAGGTGGAGAGACTGTGTATGTTGGGGGGGGGGGGAACGACTCAATTTTTTCTGATTTGGGGGAGGGGATCACATCTCTATATAGGACTGGGCTGCCAGGTCTGCAACTCTGCTCTTATCCTAGTTGCGTGTACCCTTGTACACATACAATATACAATGACTGCATTAGTAGGACTGTCTCTGGTGCCACACCAAGCGCTATATCTCCAAAGTTGCTTCCCTAGGCAACCACCTGCTATTGCCCTCACAGAATATCAGCTTGCTTACTTGCCAGGTGCGAACTTGAACACGATTTGGCTCAACTGTGTAAAGGTTTTCTTCATGCATAGCCAGCACAAGGGAATCACAGGTGAAAGAACCTGGAATCGTATAAGACAGCATTTCCCCATTACAGTCATGACATATTTGACACATGCAATTAAGCATTCCACCCAGATGGTCTATAAAGCATCTGCTCCCTTAAGCAGTCCCTAGGAAAGTAAAATGTAGGTAATTCCAAACTCATAATCATTCTTCCATCCCCCCCTTTAGCTCTTAGCAAAAATATTACTTTTTCCCTACCTTGTTTGTTTCACAGATTGATTGTCTTGAAGATCAAATACATAAAATTCAGTTAGGATACAATTTTAAGAAGGATAAATGTGCACTACAGAACGCCTAAAGATATAACCAGATCCTTCCTAGTGGTCATATTAAATGAAGGTTACTGAGACAGTGGGTAAAAAAAATATTGGCTGCTACTGGAACTGTGTTTCTTCAGTGCTATTCAAAGTTTATAAAACATGTGATGTATGTTTATTAACTTGCTCTAATAAAAAGAGGACCAGGGGCTTGATCTTCTGAACACAATAAGCGTGCACAATCTTTTGCAATTATTGATTCATATTTCTATGGATCTGGTGCCTTTCTAGACCATCATTTCTACTGAGCAAACCGAAAATATAATATGAAGAGAAAACATCATATTGAGAGCTACTGTGCCATATGGCTAGAGTCTCAGTAGCTACTTAGTAGCTGAATTAGTAGCATCCTGTATTTTTATCCAGCATCCACAAGTTACCCCATTCAAATCTATTAATCTTACCTGAATTTCGTAAAGTGGCACCTGAGAGCTCGAAGATAGCAACTTGCTTTCCATTCCAGAATGCTACAGCATCCTAAGTTTTGCCACAAAATTAAAACAAATGCATCTTAAATGTGTGCTTTGAAAATACATAAAACCACTATATACATAAAACCTTGAAACTATATACTACCATCTTGGGGACAAACTACATGTTATACTTACTGCCTGTGCAGCTTCATCTTCTGATTCTCTTTAATTTTTACAGCTGTGTTGGAGGCATGGGGCGGGGGGATCACAGCGCACAGGAAGTGGTTTTCACTACCTCATTCCCCAACCATGACTCCCCACCCACCCCTCGGCAGCAAAAAAGACCCCCTCAGCATGACTATGATTGATAGAAAAAGGTTCCCATTGGTACCAATGGGAACCTTTTTTCTATTGCCTGTACTCACATAGGGAGCTGGGGGGTGGGGGGGGAGAGGTCAAAGCTTGGGATAAACTTCCCATCCCCATACGCGGCAATCCTCCCCAAAGCACCACCTCAATGCCTACAGAAATTAAAGAAAATCAGAATGTAAAACTGTACACTATGCATTAAGCATGATGTGTAGTTTGGCCCTTATGGCCTTGGCAACCCAGGACCTATTCATTAATACTTCTGCTGTCTCCAATTTAGTTCTATTTTAATAATTTGTGGGAACAACTGGAACGTTTTCTATTAATTTCTTTTTTAATCATGACCAATATAAGCCCCATGGGTTTCAATGGGTCTTCTCTAATTATGACAAAGTCAGGATTCAACCCAAAATGTTTTCCTTCCCACATCCCCCAAAACAATCTGGTGGATAAATCTGTCAGCTGTGATGCAAATTACCTTGGTGGCAAAAACTCCATTCACATACATGTCAATACGGATGTTGTCAGTCATTCTTGAGCTGAAGGAGGTGACATTGAACAGGTTTGGTGAAACTTGCACCACTGCCACTTGCTGGTGGAAGTGGGAAGACATGGCCTGTTCACTAAGGATTGACACAGAGCTAGTTGTGTTTACAGCCAGTACGTTCTTCTTGGTTCCCCACTAGAAACAATATGGAAAAACACAGGTTAAGGACAAAACGGCAGTATATAACGAGGCGCTCATGCCCCCACCAATTGTTTTCCAGCTCATCAATTCTGTTGTGGAAGTGGTGGGTCCCATCAACTGCATTGCGTGAACAGGACCCACCGCATATGCAAGGGAGATTTAGCGCTTCCTACAGGAAGCCCCGAAACAAGCAGAAACTCTCATTTCTGGAAGGAGGCAGGTCAGTGAAGCTTCCTTATGCATGCTCCAACTGACATGCCTCCTTCCAGAAATGAGCATTTCCGCTCATTTCAGTTGCCCCAAAAGCACTACATCAATGGAGCCAGCACAGAGGAATCGGCAGGGGCAGAAGTACTCCACTGGATTCTGCCCATAGATATCTAAATATCCAATTTAACACAATGCTTTTGAGCTAGAGCAAAAGTGGGCAACTTGCAGCCCTCCAGATGTTTTGGCCTACAGCTCCCATCAGACCTGGCTGCCATAGCCAATGGTGAGGGATGACAGGAGTTGTAGGCCAAAACATCTGGAGGGCCACAAGTTGCCCACCCCTAAACCAGAGGGTTAGATTCTCCAGAAACATGAGCAGAAAGCAAATATCATTCTTCTACAAATACTTAAGAGTTCATGCGCCGCTATAATGTTCTATAGCAGTTGTCATGTTTCTGCTTGTTCAAGAGGTCACACAAGCAGATAATCATCTTAAGATTCCATTTTTCCCATACAGTGCTCTAGTGTGAAGTGTAAAATAGCCCTTCTGTGAGCAGAAGGGATCCAATCTTTTTTTATTTTTACAGCTCGTTTTCCACATAGCAAAAGTGTCATTTTCACAGTTCCAATATTTGATCCCATAGGAACAAACAAGTTGCTGAATTTTAAGTCATTCCTTTCAGCCGCCATACTGCTACAGAGATCCTGATGTAGTTTACTCTGAGGTTACTCTAAGGTAAACAGATTAGGATTTTTTAAACCCCAACACTTTTCCCAGAAAAGTCCAACTTGCACAATGACTAAATGTACTAGACCACTCAAAATCCCCGATTTCTCCTGCTGGCACTGCCCAACTTTCTTATTAGCCAATTTACCCTGCTCCTAGCTAGATCACTACTTCAGTCACAGATCTTAGTACTCTCAGGAAGCAATCCTACCGGGACAGGCAGCTGCCTCCAAACCCAGACGCAACCGCCTACCCAATGCAGGGCAGGAGAAGCATGGAGGAGATTGTCCTTCAGCTTCCCCGGATTTGCGGCTAGACAGCCAATTTCAGAGTTCCCCGCTCCAGCATGCCTCCAGGAACGCCCTGTTTTTGCTGCTCCGGGCTCCTCTTTCAAGTGCAGGCCCATTCTGCACTGCCTACAAAGCAGCATGGGAGGGGGTGAAGGTTGGTTCTCAGGGAACTGACCTATCCTATGGCCATCTAGCTGCTGACTAGTGGCCATAAGATTGCGCCCACAAAAAGGCAATTTCACAACAATGTTAGTGGAAGTTAAACAAATATGTAATTTGTGTACAAAACCTAATCTATTAATGCTATGGGGTTTATTTTCTCACCACAGAATATGCCCAATACAGATAGCTAGTATTTACAACTAATATTTTTTTTTTATACACACACACACAAAATTCTACACCATATTATATGGGGTTAATAGTTCAATACATAAACAAAATAAAACATTATATGTTTCTACACAAGGCCCATTGAAATACCAGTGTTTTGCAAGTTGCTAGTATATTCTGCCCTTAGAATTTAATTTCATCTATTTTTGAAGTAAATTTATATCTTGCCTTTTCATCTAGGACTGGGGAAGGCAACACTTGGCCTACAGGCTGCACGTGGTCTCCCGAGCTTTTTTTTGTGGCCCCAACAATTGCCCCTGCTGCCAAATTTGTCACAGAGATTGGGCGGGCAGCATCAAGCAAAAAGAGCAGAGACTCCTCTTTGAAACAAGATGCGCAGGGAGCTCACACTTGTTTTAAAGCAAAATTGTGCCCCTGGAAGCATCTCAAGTGCCTTGTTTTAAAGAGAAATCGCTGCTTTTTTGCTGCTGCACTGCTGAATTTCAGCAGCAAATTTGGTGGCAGTGGAGAAGGGTGCGCTCACCTCCAGTGGGTTCTGGGGGATGGGAATTGTTCCCAGGACTCCCCAAAAGTTGCCTATCTGTGATCTAGGGCCAGGAGACTTCACATTCATTGCACTAAATACTGTGTAAGAATAACAAAATTAAAATTAGGGAAAATAAATGATTACAAATATACTATACTGTATCAAACTTTGGGGCAAAAACACCAATTCATGCTGTATCTTCTGAGAAGACAGAAAAATTAAAGGCATTTTGAAAGGGAACAAAGTTATGGTATCTAAGCAATTACAAACCTATTCCAATTTTACCTCTGAATGAACCAACTTTTGTTACTTGCAAAATTTCTTTTTTTCTGAACAGATATATCCAATTTAGTTTTTATGAAAAAACTAGTTGTGAAATCTTGACAAATACAATATTTGTCACGTTTTTGTCTTCTGTCAAATAACTTTTAATGACAGTTGGGGAGGACTGGAAAATGTGCAGATGTTTCCTCTTGCAAGTGATTCAGGAACCATGAGTCAGGTGAAATCAGTGTGCCAAATAGATTTTTTTTAAACCCTGCAAAATTCATAAAAGCTACAGAAGTCAGAGACAGACACCTGCCCAGCAAGAGTCCACCCAGGCTGGCAGTTTTATATGCACAATCTTCATCACTTCCCATGAACTGTCAACTACTGCTCCCTATGAAGCGATGAAGTGACAGAGAAAGATGAACTTCTATTATCTCTGTAGATTAAAGGGTATGCGGAGTTTTTCACAAGCAAATAAATTAATTTACTTTTCATCTGTCAAAGTATATCCAAAGAAACTCCAATGCTATTTCAAAATTATAGTTTCTGACAGGTTGTTCCATATGTTTCAAGGCTGTTTTTCCCCCATTCAGTTAACTGCAGTCTTTGTATTGCCTTTTTGGGGGAGGTGCGTGGGGGTTGGTTGGTAAGAAAGTTGTACTCATCGTTTTATTGTCATTTGTAATACCTTAATAGTAATATCTCATATTTTCAATGAACCTTTAATTTTCTGTACTCATTAATATCTGTAAACTATTTCAAGAACCTGCAATGAAAGATTGAGTATCAATACGTCAAAATTTCACCACCACCACTGCTCAAGATTGCCTTTTCCCTGCTGCTAGCCATGTTGAGCAGGATCGCCAGGGGGGGTGGGGAGGCTTTAACCTCACCTGCCACAGTGACCCTGAATGGATAGGGGAGTGTGCATGTGTGTGTGTGTTTGCACGTGTGTGTGTGTGTGTGTGTGTGTGAGAGAGAGAGAGAGAGAGAGAATGTGCCAAGACTGCTGAGTAACCCTCACATGAGAACCTGTTTGCTTGTGTGTGAATGCAATCCCGTTGCACCCAGATAAGCCAAAAAAGAAGAAGAAAGGAATCTATTCAGTGGTTTACCTTTATTTGGATAATATTCCCTTCAAGCTCTGTAGGAGCCTGAAGCTTCCATCTGTCCTTGCCTTCCAGTGACCATGAGCTTTGGCTGGTGACTGACACTTTCCTCCACATAGCTATTCTCCCTTTGTCTGTCCCAACTGAGAGAAGACCTGCCAAATATACCATACTCTTCAGATCGGGTCAAGATTATCATAATCCATAGTCATATATATCAAACACAACAATCCCTAATATGAACAAGAGAAAGAAAGCAGGACAGGGTCATGCAGCGAAAGAAGCAAAGTTGTGCAGACAGAAGAAGGCTGGGTTCTCAACAGCTGGGGTTACAGTCCCACATTATTAGTGCTTCCAACCTAAGTTTAGTAACAGTAGGATACAGGGACTAGGGTTTTTTGCCAAGGCTTCAAAGAAAAGGGGATTTTTCAATGTGAATTTGGAATGAGAGAGATGACATTACAGAGGTGTTATGGAAGGAGGTTCCAGAAATAAGGGGGAGAAAGAGAGAAAGGGGTAAACTACTTGAGGAAACCGGAGATTTTGGGGCTGCTGAAGGTAGTGAGGCTGGCAAAGCTAGGGTCAAAGACAGGATATAAGAGTGGAGAGAGATGGGGAGGCAAGGCCAAGGAAGGGTTTGAAGGTAAGGACAGAAGCTTGTGCTGGATCCAGAAGTGGACAGGAAGCCAATGTAGGGATTTAAGAAGGGGTGTCACAAGAGAGGTGAATAATTTTAGTAGCAGAGTGCTGAAAAGACATGGGACATGAAGAGACCAAAGTGAGACAATGAGAGACCAGAAAGGAAAAGAAGGTTGCAGTAGTCAAGGGTGATCACGGTTGCAAGCTGTAAATGGAGAAGGAACAGAACTTGAATTATGAATACAAGGGGCAAATGAGAAAGGGGTCAAAGAGACTATCAAGACTTTTCAACAAGGTGGATAGCTATGTTGTCCATGAATAAGGAGAGTGTTTAAGGGGAGGAGGGCTTGGGAAGAAAGAAGAGAGTTTGGTCTTGGACATAGTGAGTTTGAGATGAGAGCATTCCAGTGAACATATCAGACAGGCAGTTGGACATACGGGATTGGATGGAGGGGGAAAGTTCTGGGATAGAAAGACAGGGCTGGGTTTCACCAGCGTATAGGTGGTACTGAAAGTCATGAGTTTTAATGAGGTCATCCAGGGACAATGTGAAAAGAGAGAGAAGCAGAGGGCCAAGACCAAATCTCTGAAGGACCTCAAATGAGAGATAAATCAGAGCAAGATCTTCCCCATAAGAAGGCAATGAAAGAGAACCCACTAAGGACAGAATAATGGATACCCCTTGGCATAAAGGGAGCCAAGCAAGAGAGAGTGGTCAGCTGTATCAAATGTGGCAGAGAGGTCAAGGAGGACTGAGTAGAGAGCTTTGGATTTAGTAGTGAGGAGATAGCTGAGGATTTTGGTGAGGGCAGTTTCAGTGGAGTGCAGAGGATGGAAGCCAGATTGAAGGAAGTCAAGATCAAGACAGTGGGGGTAAGGAGCACACTCAAGGTGTTTGGAGACAAAGGACAGAAGGCAGCACGAAATAATTGGAAAGGGAATATGAGGTTTTTTCAGAAAAGGGGAAACAGTGGCATGTTTGAATGCAGTAGGAGAGATAGGAAGGTGATGTGGGGAATGGCGGAATACATGGCAACTATGAGTTGAGGGAACAGGACCAAAGGTCCACATAGAGGGGTAAGATAAGGGAAACAAGGTAGTTAACTCCCAAACTGAGACAGGGAGAAAAAGGAAAGGATTGCAGAGACACAGGAAGAAAGACAGCTTGAGGAGGGGAAGGGTGGGAAAGGTAGAGAGATCAGAGTGGACAGTTTCCATTTTAGAATGGAAGGATATAAAGTCTTGAGTAGAGAACAAGGAGGGCACTGGTGGTGGAGCAGGCCTTAGCAGGGAATCAAAGATAAGAGTAGATATAATGAGGATTCCTAGGTTTGGTGTGAATCAGAATTGTAAAGCAGTTTGGCAAGGTAGGTAGCAGGCAAGAAAGAGGAGGAATTTTCAATGGACAAAAATCAGACATTTTGCTTTCCTCCAGAGGTATTTGGCTGCACAAGAAAATAAACAAAAATATCAAATGGAGGAAGTGAGCAAGGGCTGGGAATAAGAAGGGCGAACATTCATTGAGAAAGTGAACAGGGATAAACTGAAGGGATGAACTTCCCATCTAAGCAGAGTTTAAAAAAAGGCATAACTGACAGGAGAGAGAGGACGGGGCACTTCAGAGAAAGCCACTAGATCAACTAATTGAAATTCAAAGAAGCAGCAGAAGATGGAATGTAGGGAGGATAGATTGTGTGCAATGTTGAAGGAGATACTGTGATAATCAGACAGAGCGAATTCCACAGCAGAGAGGTCAGAAGTAGAACGTTTCTGGTGATGGCAAGATCAAAAAAGTGCCCAAGACAGCACATAGGGAAGTCTGTCCAAAGTCAGAGATCAAAGGAGGAGATTAGGGAGGCGGGAAGCAGCTGGGTTCATAAGGATTATTAACAACACGAACACTGAAATTACCGAGGAATAAAGTGAAGTTCTGAGAGAGAGAAGAAGTCAAGCCAGGCATCGAAATCTGAAATGAGGTTGAGAGGGAGGCAAGAAGGGCAATACAGAGATGCTAAGGGAAGTAGAGTCATAGTGGACTTCAAAAGGTAGAGAAGCAGTGAGATGAAGGATGGGCAAGAGCTCAAACTAGCAAAATGTGGGGAAAAGGGGAGGAAGGAGCAACAAATTGAAAAGAGATTGAGAGAAAGGACAGGCGAGTGCCATAATGCTAAAAACAAGCACCAGAATCCTGAGAGAAATTTATAGCCCACTTTATAGCCCAAGAGGCTCTCAAAGCAGAGAAGTCAGGGGCTATGATGCTCCCTGCATTTGCATTGGTTTCATATGAATTTCAATTGATCCCCATCTACTGGGCACATATAGACAATTAAGAAGCTAAAAATCAATGCAACATGATATTCCTCACTTTTAGCATTGCAATAGGACACACAGTTGATACATTCTGCTGTTTCAAACCCAAACTGCTCATCCAGAGAGAGCACATAGTTCTCGCCACGCTCCAAGTCCCAGAACCTACAGAGAAAGTAAAGGAATTGGCCTGTAATGAGTTTGACACTGGAAGAACTGGCAAACAGTCAGATCTGAACTGACACAGTGTCCTATATGCTATTTGAATGCACAGAAACATGTTTGGCCTCTATAACTGGCAGCTTTATAGTTAATTAGGAAGGCCTCTCACACAGGCCGGTAATTTACAGCTTCTCTTTGAAGCTGTTTTGGCCAGCTGTATGAGCCCATCCTGTGAGTCGAGATAAGTTTCGCTTCCCATGGGAAGGAAAGCTCCTCTTCTCCTGAATGGGTAGAGGTAGCTTGTCAGCTCCTAAACTAGGGAATGAGATGTCTATAATCCAACCCACTGGTTTTGCTCTTTGGTCTCCCTCCATGGGAGAAAAACACGCACAATCAGCCTGGAGAACTTTAGTCCTAGGAACCACGTCTCATACACTGTTGATAGGGACCCCAGAGCGCACCCAGCTGTGACAAAGGTCTGCTTTGTTAACTGAAGAGATGTGTGAGCTTTCTTTGCATATTTATTCTGCATCCATTTTCTATCAATAAACCGCCATTCCTTTCACAAGTGGTCTAGTTTTATCATGGTAATCCAAAGAATCTATTTTCAGGCCTCCAGGTTAATACAGAGGCTTCCGTCCAGCCAGACTTGGCTGAAAAAATTAACAGAAGTTACCACAGGGACTGATCCTGCCTGTAGCATTTCTCCTCCTCACTTGCCTCTGTGGTGCAGCTTCCTCTCTCCTGTAGCAATCTGCAAAACCAGTGAGGATCTCCTCATCTCACTCACTGTTGTCCTAAGGAAATCGAGCTAATGGTCAAACACAGTGGCCTCCCAGCAGCAGCAAGGCTGGAATGCCATGTTATGCATATCCTGGAGTGGCTGCCATGCTGATGTTGCAGTCCTTTAAATAATACGACTACACAGCATTTATACAGCACATTTCAAGTACTGAAAGCTCTTCACCTCCGTTCTCTCAATAATCCTTACAACAGATTTGTGAGTTAGGTCAATATACTACTTACTATCCCCATACTTGGGGATGGAGGCTGAATGAAAACAAGGGAACAAGTTTCCCAAGGCTATCAAGCAAGTTTATGGCAGAGGTGAGCTTTGAACTGTTGAGTCCTGAGGTCACACTCTTAGCCAGTATTCTACACTAGCTCTCTATGTATTAGCCCTTTGGGGCAAATGGTTCACAATCAGGCTAGAGAAACAAGGAGGCAGGAACTGGTTGCCAATTGCTTTCCTTGCTCCCAAATGTGCTATTCCCCATAATCAAAGTTCTAATGAGATTTATTGGAAAAAGGCCACAATGCCCACACTTGCACGTAACACTAAGGCTCAGGCTCACACGCTTCCCCTTTCCCTATCTTCCTCCTAGGCAATTAAGAGGAATGAACCAGAATCCAGTTTCACTTTAGCACATTCCTAGCTTGTTGTTACATCTCAATCAACCAGGAATTGTGATTTAAAATAAATTGTAGTGAATTGGTAAACAAGCCAACAACTGTCCCTGGGTTGTTTTACTGACTTGTTTAATAAATTACAGTTTATTTTCAACCACAGTTCCTGGTTTGCACATAACAAGAAGCCAGGGACCTGCTGAAGCGAAACTGAATTACAGTTTATTCCTCCTCCCAATCACATGTGAGGAGGAGAGTGAAATGCGTGAGCCAGGCACTTCCTCATGGGCTACTTTCTATTCATGCACATGGTGCTAATTTATGGCTTACTGTTATGTGCAAATATAGCCTATATTAAAGAAGACCAACCTCCCCTACCTACCCTTTGAAGCCCTGTTATCTCTCTGGCCAGTTTTCTTACCTAAGAACTGGTTCACCTGTTGCAGTGATAAGGAGGCTACGGTCAATCAAAATGATATCAGCGGTGTGACCCATCTTCCCACTCAGCTTCACCTGATAATAAAAATTATGATGGGAAACAATGTGATTATTTCCCAGATTGCTAATGTATTTTAAGGCATTACTGCCATTTTGCTTCTAATTGATTGGTTTTAGTAGAATTGTACAAAACGTCTTGGGGCACTGTAAAGTTTATTGCAGCATAAGCTTTCATGGACTACAATCCAAGTCATATATGCTTGCCACAAGACTCTTTGTTGTTTTTGGTGTGGCAGACTATCACAGCCAGCCTTCTGTAAGAGAACTGTAAGGATAATCATATTCACCTTCATAACAACCCTTTCAGTATAGATCATTTATTACCCTCATTTTACAGATTGGGAACTAAGGCTGAGACTAACCCTTCCGCAAAGCTCCCATGGGGCCTGGGGTCACACAGAGAGTTTCCATATAAGCAGGAGACTCCTCATTCACTTCAGTGTCAGAAACAGTTCTGCTCCTGCAGACAGGGTGCGCACATGGAGTTGTCGCCAACAATGACGCAACTGAGGACATCCCTGCTGCTCTGATTTAGGCTGAGTGTCTTTTCAACGGTGAACACAGGAAGCTGCCTTATACTGAGTCAGAAATGGAGGCTAAACCTCCATTTAGCCAGGTATTGTCTACTCTAACTGGCAGCAGCTCTCTCAGGCAGACATTTTCCCTATCTCTGCTACCTAAGATCTGCTTATTAGGGACTGAGCTTGGGAGTGTTCTGCACGCAGACCACCTGGCCCTCTTTGAAAGTCTGAAAGCGAGCACCTGGCCCTCTCACCTGACTACTGAGCTACAGGCCCTGCCTGAAAATTCATGGCCAAGCTGAAATCCCTGGGTCCATCACCATGCACTGGAGCACACTGGTCTCTATTTTAAGCAAGTACATTATCAAATACATCTTGGGATATTTGTTCACATATGATCTGGAATCCTCAGTGCGTATGCAATAACCAGCCCTCAACACTCTTTTGTGCAGCCTGGAGACTCGCTAGAGACCCAAGAATCTAATCTCTCTTAAGTAATGTACCTCAGAATCTACACTACTCACCTTCAAGAGTTCCTCTGCTTCTCCTTCAAGAGAAATTTTGTAAAGAGATAACAGAAGAGTCTCTGTTATTACTACCAAGACATCCTTTTCCATGAACAGCAGCTTTTGGACTGAACTCTCTGTGGTCAATGCCTGGTTTGTTTTCCCTCTCTCATTCACATAATGCACAGTTCCTGCAATGAAACCAAGCCTTGTTGCATACTGGTTTGTTATAACATCACCACAGACGTAAGCAAAACAACACACTCGAGAAAATAAACCCAGCTAAACCGCCCCCCCCCCACACACTAACATAGGATCAGTGTTATTTTTTCAGTATCAATACTGTTTCAGCCATACTATTCTGTAACACAAAATGGGTGTTTAGTAGAGCCAAGCCCTTTTCAGTGAACAATAAAGAGGTCCTGGTGGGCAGTGGCTATTGCAAGCTCCTGAAATGCATCACACCCACCTACCAGGATGGAGGCTTAAAAGAAACATTGCAGTAGTAATGGCTTTTTCTCTGGCCAGATTCAAAGAGAATTCTGATTCAAATGGACAGGTGAAACCATGACATATTTATGTATTTATATCACAAGAGATCCAGACCAGCTAGGCCATTTGAATTACTGCCCTTCAGTGACAACAGAAAAGATTGAAAGGACTGGTCAAAGCTTAAGCTATCTTGATTTGGCAGACTGGCCACTGCTGCTCTTTACAAGATGAATGTTTTATCATATGCATGTATCAAATTATCAAAAAATAAATTGATGGTGAAGTGGGACTAGGGACTGTATTGGAACACGGGTGCCTTTTCTTCATTCTGTTGAATCAGATCCAAATGATCCAAATGTCACAATATATATTTAGATATTGCAGTATTTTAATATGAGAGGTTCCTACAACTCAGATCTATCACATCGCCTGCAGGGTTATGTACTCGGCCTAGCAATAATAGCTCAAAATAATTTAATAGAGGTGATGGGGGCAGGAGGAGAAAACAAAATCCAGTTATGCCTAGTCATAAAGGGAATGTGATTACTTAAACTGTTTCAGAAAGATATGGGATGGTTAAACAGAGTAAGCTGTGCATGATTCAGGATTAAATGAATTCTATACTGGAAGATTTACATAGAGTATGACCAACTACAGTGGGGCCTCTGCTTACACAAAGTCCTTATGGGGCAGGTTAGATGTTTGACTCAGAAACCAAGGAACTAATACAAATGACTGAAAAGCCTAGGTGAGCGGAGCACCACTGTAATTTGATTAGGAGCCCAGGGCGACTATACTTAATTCATTTGCATGTTCCAAGTGGATAGGAGCTGGTTTTCATGTCTCATCTTGAAAATGTGTCCTTAGCCAATCCCATTTCACTTGGATATTGCAATGCAAACTGCTGGATATCATTATGTAAGACCACCCACTGTTTCAATATCCTCTCTAATACTAGGGAAAGGGCTGCTTTGGACTTTTAATTGCCCTGTAGATAAAGCCTTTGCTGTAGAACCACACAAAGGCTAACCTAAAAAGTTAGTAAGAGCTGGGCTAATATGAGAGGACAAAACAGATGTAGAGTCTAAAAACAAAAGGCAGCGAAGAATGAATACACTATAAAGAGGATATAGAGGCCCACAGGACAGTATTGAAACCATTGTTATTCACTTTCAATATTAACAGCATGAAAGTGCAGGAGAGTAACATGTAGTCTGCAGAGAATTCAAAGGGCTCTTTGCCCGCCCCCGCACCCCCTCCCCACTCCTGGAGATTCAAGAGGCAGCAGCTCTGTCTCTTATAATGCCTAGTTTGGCTTTCGAAAGCTATGGGGAAAGACAAAGATTGCATTATTTAAAGATGCACATCTACCATTTACCAGTAGGTGGGGCTATGTACCTCCAAATTAGCCTCCGTAATATGCACAGTGCCATAATTGGCTGTGCCAAAAGCTTATTACCATGCATCAAATGAGTGTGTGTGTGTGTGTGTGTGTGTGTACACGTGCGCTTATATATATATATATGCACTTGCAATATTTGAAAACACACCTCTACTGTGTACTTTTCTTCTTCAAAAAGGGAATGTCAAACAAAGTAAGGCAAATTTGATGACAGGTTATTGGGAAGAACGTGGCATTTTCATCTTATTAGTATTCTCCTGCAAACCTTTACCCCATTTTTCATCACAACTTTACTGTTCTTTTTAAGAAATAACATTTGACTGACTTAAACAAATTCTATTTTACAATCAAGTAACCCAGTTAAAACATCAGCTTCCACAAATGGTCTTTGTGGAAGCAGAACAAAACAGGACTAAGGCAGCTACTATGTAAATAGGCATTTCAGGTGCAAAAAAGCAGAATCTTTGACCCAAGAATGGGAGATAAGAATTGGGCTAGAACATGAGATCATGCAAACCATTATTTCCAGCTTGTTACCTCCTTGCAATGCATAGACCAAAAAGACACCGAACAGGTGATTTTTCCTAGTAGGCTACAACTGTTTTGTCCTTACCATCTGTCACACTGATAAAGAAGGACAACCCTTCCTGGGGTCCCATTTTCAGAGGCATTCCCATCCCAGATTTTCTCCAGTTAAACATGTCCAGGGCCTTCTCATCGCCACTCACTGCAGCTTTGGCTAGTTGTACCAAGTCCCTGCAGGCAAAAACAAGGCATGTTATTTTTTGCTCCCTTCTCAGTGTAACTTCCTATCCAGAAGAAAGTGGATGGGGACTTCCACCAGCAGAAGCAGCAGCCAGTTATGACAAAGAGAGAACTTCTCAGTCCAGACCCAGAACAGAAAACGCCAAAACTATTGCAAACATGATCTCCAGTATTACAGTTTTCCCCAACTGGGCATGATTGGGGGCCAAGGGAAGAACTGAAAGTGGTATGTGGCAAAGGCAAACACCATGCAGACAAAGCCATTTGATTTTGAGCTAGTGCTGTGCCAAGCAACCTTTTCAGCATGCTTGTGGGGGTAGGAAGATGAGAAGGGGTGAGAAAAAATGCCTCAGTCCTCAGTCGGCTGGAGAACTTCTTAACAATTTCAGGGGTGAGGGACTTGCATTTACTGTCCAGCAGAATGGCTTACCTCTCCCCTTCTCTTTTTTTTCTTCCTTTCTTAAATACTTGTTGCCACTGCAGTGAGCAGCAGCAGCTTTCCTAGACCATTCCAGGGCACTCCCCACCCCCCGCTGCCTAACAAAGCCTCTGTGAAAGGACACTACATCATAACAGTGTCCTTGCAGGGGCATTGTTGGGGTGGAGTGGGGGGAATGACTGCAGGCTTAAATTACTGTAATGTTTTGCACATGGGGCTGTCTCTGAAGACCATTCAGAAATTCAGCTGTTCAGGATGTGGCAGCCAGGCTACCAGCTGGAATCCTCCATAACAAATATATATTTCCCTACGTTGTATTTCAGTCTCTATTATTTATGTATTTATTTGTTTACTGTAATTTTAAAATGTCCATTAGCCAAAGTTCTCTGGGCAGTGTACATATATTAAAAACAAGGTACAAACGTTAAAACAAGATAAAAACAGTGCTGAATAAAACCAAGATACAACCAGCAGCAGAATAAAGGCACTAAAACAGTTCTTAAAATGCCATGGAAAAGAAAAAGGTCTTCACCTGGTGCTGAAAAGACCACAATGTAGGCTCCAGGCAAGCCCATCCAGGAAGACTATTCCACAAACAGGGTGCCACAACTAAAAAGGGTCTCTCTCCTGTAGCCACCCATCATTTTGTCCACAAACGATTCTCTCAGGCTTTTTATAGCTATTTTTGCCGCAACTTTTATTTGTTGTTAAGTAGTTATTTATTGTTGGCTGTTTCATTTTGCTTGTATTATTTCTTTAAATATTGTAAGGTGCTTTGAGCATTATTGATGAGAAAACAAGAGAAAAATGTTTCAAATAAATAAAAGCAACGTAAGTTGGGATTCAAAAGCTACTAAGCACATGGTAGGATGTTATCAACAATAGCTAAAGGTTATCTGTAACACAGCAGAGGGACTGGGGATGGGATTTGAAAGCAGAAGGGTGGAAATCAGGTCCATAGCAAGACAAAGGGCCTGGGGATGATGCTAAGAAGTAGATAATTCCCAGAAAGGTTTAAAAGAAGGCAGTCTTTTACTACAATGGGAAGATGTAGGACCTAGAAACCAATATAAGTAGAGAAAATATATGAACGAAGAGAATGTTAAGAGTTGCCAGGGCACTCAGAATTGGCAATGGGGTTTGAGCCAACACAGATATACTATTGACTGAACACCGAGGAAATTAGCAGGTCTGATTCCAAAGGAATGTACATTCTTCAAAATACAGGCATTCTGCCTGTCAGAAATCTGGCCACTGTAGTCAACTTACTCGCCAGGAGGGGGTGGCCGGAAGATACAGTAATTGAGATGCTTTCCATACTCATGTTTAAGTAGAGGGGGGCCTTGAACTCTGCCCCGCTGGTCCATCCTCCATAACACCAGGACACCAAGCTGTAAAAATTACAAGGAAGATTAATGTAGCTTGGATAATGTTTTATGACTGGCATTTTATACTGTGATTTGTACTGCTGCTTCAGGATTGTCTGAGATGTGTTAGCACATATTTTTATTTATTCTGTTGTGAGCCACTTTTAGATCTTTGTATAGAAAAGCGAGTTACACATTCTTGACAACAAGTAACAATGTGAAGAGAACATATTAAGGGCCAATTTTCATGGCCTTCTCAGAGCACAAAAGCCATATTTTTCACTCATCCTATGTCATCTGCCAGCTGTTCTGCCATGTGCCAAGGCAGTTGCATGCATGCCAATAGTATGTGCTAAATTCAATGCGGATCAGCTTTTGTCATTCCACAGTGGAGCAGTTGAACGGCTTTGCAGTGGTATGTCAAAACCTGATTCAACACAATGTAGCGCATAACAATCTTTGTGTTATAGCCATAGCTATAAAGTCAACACGGGCTGATTGAAAATTGCAGCTGCCATGTCGTAGGAGTCATGAATAGGCCCTAAAGAGCCAAACTATTCAAGCTACATGAACAATAACATTATCTTGTTCAATTATTATATTTCATCCAGTTGCCTCCATATTTTAAAAGTAGTCAAGCAAAAATCCTCTGTCCATCTAAAGTGCATTTATCATTTCCGATCCCCATCTTAGGCCAGTTTGCTAATCCACCTCCTTGGAACATGGGTTCTAGTAGTATTCCGGCTCACAAACAGAAACACAGATGAGTGACAAATGCAGCATGACTTGAAATGCACAGAAGAGTCAGCATTTGCTCTCTAACTACTACCCCCACACATACATCTTCTCAAGGCAGAAAGGAGATATGGCTGATGAGGTTAGAACTGACTTACAGGGCAGCCTTATGTATGGTTACTTGGAATCAAATCCCACTATATTCATTGGGGCTTACTTCCAGATAGGTATGCACAGGACTAAAGCCTCACAGCAGAAATTCGGGGCCAAACGAGACATTTTAAAAAGTAGTGCAGGTGGAGTGATTCAGATCAAGTCTGTGACGCTAGGGGAGCATTTTTAAAATCATGGTCTCCCTGGGCCATTTCCCCTATTAAAACTGTTCCCCTCAACCAACCTGGAAGCAACCATTTCCCAGGGGCAGGGGGTGCATAGATACCTGTAAATTCCTCCCACCCACAGGGAGAATAGCAGTTTCCTGATAGGGGGACATTTTTAATATAGCAAATGGCACAGGGGATTTAAAAAGCCCATTCTCTAGTGCCATGGCCCCTGCTCCGAATGTCCCACCCACAAAGCTGTTATTAATTTTTTTTTTAAACACAGGAGATCCCGATTATGAATCTCCCATGTCTCCTGATTTGACCCTCAAGTTGCTGTCATTTGATTCTGCAGCTAGAAAAGTTGCATAGAGAAGGCATTTTAATGTTGACAAAACAGAACAAAAAAGGCACGGAAAAATACCAGGGGCTTCTTTCCTTTCTAAGAAAATGGGTGGGAAAGTCTGTATGGGACCTTCCTGAATTCTTATTTGGATGCATTTGCATCAGACAAGGCACATGCAACACAGTCCTTATAAAAATAAACAGAACATGAAGCAGGAGACACTGTGTGATGTCACTTCTGTTGGCCATGCAGAATGTATTCTATACTGGCACTGTGATTCTTCGCATTAACACAGCAGTCAGAAACAGCCAACCCTGAGAACAAGGGCTCTGTGGACTGCATAGATCGGATGTGCTAAGTAAAAGATCCAACACCTAAACGCTGACCTGTGGGGATATGTCTTAAGGGGCTCCTGTACTATAAGGAGTGTTTCCATTCATTCTAATATCAGGATTAGTTTTCTACATTCCCACAGCACACAGAGCCAAGTGGAGTTTTAGAGCAAGAGAATTGTCTGCACACAATTGTACAATCATTATAGTAAGCTATAAGAGTTGTCATGGACAACATTAACTCCTGTGGACTGCTGCAGTCCGCTTCCAGTCTTGTCTTCCTGCTTCTAGATACCCTTTTTCGTCTCCTAGTCCTTCAGAGTTCCTTCACTGATCTTTATAACAGTCCACGGCTGCTCCCCAGGCCCTCATTGCCACATCACATTCTGCAGGGAATGCCTTTCAGTTTATATGTTACACAGATGCATATACACAATACCTACTAAAATTATGTTCAACACAAAACTGTTTGGGTTTTGCTACTTACTTTGTCTCCAGAAACAAGACGGTTGCCATTAGTACTCCAGTTGAGGACTGTAATATCAGCATTATGGTTGGAGGGTACTGCATGATGCTCCTTGTCTTGCTTGTTCACCACCACCACGTCCCCCATCTCACAGCCCACTGCCAATATCAGCTTGGATGGATGCCAACTGAGGCACGTGGCCCGGAAATTTCTTTCCAAGTGTGCATCACACACATACTCTCCCTACAAATGATGCAACAAAAACCTCTTTACCATTCTTCTTCCGAGCCTTCTGAAAATTCAAATGTTCTCCCTCCCCAAAATAAAACTGCATTCTATCTTCAGAGGTCATTTGAGATCCCATCATATGGGATACAAGAGATACTTCTTTTCTGCCTTCTACTTGCAGAAAAAAATGTTGCGAAAAGCCTATCGTTTTGTTCTTCTAGGCTACTCTTCTTTGTTCTTCTAGGCTACAACGTACAAATAAAATAAGAAGCAAAGATTTACATCATGCAAGAATTCAAAATTAGGTCTATATTTACAAAATGTATATAGTGCTTGGATGGGAGACTGTCTGGGAATCAGGCTTCCTGCATTGAGCAGGGGGTTGGACTTGATGGTCTTGCAGGCCCCTTCCAACCCTATGATTCTATTTTTACTGAAGTCTGTAATGAGGCAGGGCAACAGCACAATAAAAGCCTCGTCTGGAAGTACTCCTGTTGTCGACAGCCAGGTAGTACAACCCTATGCATGTTTACTCAAACGCATGCATCATTTAACACAGTGGGGCTAATTGTGCATAGGGTTGAGCCTAAGCCAAGTATTAGGGGGAGATGAGACTGCATATGCCATTTCCTCCACCATCTGGTGAGCACCCAGACTTACACCAAAAGCCCTGCTTGTGGGAAACTGCATCTCCTTTCCTTCCCTGTTCTTGGGGGAGAAGAGGAAAGGTCCTTTCCCTCATGAAACTTGAGCCTTTGTAAAACAGCACCAGTAGCACCGTTTTCTGAAAAAATCCAGTTTGAACAGAACAGAGATAAACTATGGCTCCATCAAAGAAACAAGGGAAAGCCTCTTTCCCTTCTTGATCAGTGTTTGCAGGAGGCAGCAGGGAGATGCTGCTGTTGGCAGTTTCTCCAAAAGCCCAAGTTGGAGAGGGGAGAAAAACCTCCATTTTTCTTTCCCCAAGAACAAGGAGAAAGGATAGAAGTTTTTTCTCTGAGCTAGGGCTTTTGGAGAAAGTGCCAGCTGGGTCTCATTGCTGCCTCTTGCAAAAACTTATTTATTTATTTATTGCATTTATACCCCGCCTTTCTCCCTCTCGCAAGGAACTCAAGGCGGCTTACATTATCCTCCTCCTCACCGTTGTATCCTCACAACAACAACCCTGTGAGGTAGGTTGGGCTGAGAGTCTGTGACTGGCCCAAAGTCACCCAGTGAGCTTCCATGGCCAAGTGGGGACTAGAACCCAGATCTCCCGGCTCCCAGTCCGTCACTCTCACCACTACACTACACTGGCTCTCCAAACTTAAAACTTAAAAACTTAAAAACTTAACAGGAAGAGGGAAGAACCATGTCCTTTATTCCTTGTTCTCCATGGAGAAGTGGTAGTTTCTTTCCCCTTTCCATTAGTTGTTTGCAAGAGGCACCAGGAAAGCACAGCTGGTGCTTCTTCTTCTTCTTTTTTTTTTTGCAAAAGCTCAATTTGTGGTAGAAGCAAATTCATCTCTTCTTCTCTCCATGAAGAAGAAAGGAGAGGTAGCTTCCATCTTTCAAGTTGTGCTTTGGCAGAAAGCGCCAGTTGTGCCTTGTTGCTTTTGCATCCTTCAAAATCCTAACTGAAGTGCGGGGTGACCTTTTCTCCTGTATTGGACTTTGGGAGGAGGTTGCAGAAAGGTGCTGCTTGCCCTGTCTACACAAGGCCAGCTCAAGGGCAAACACCCCTCCCGCCCTGGAGTTCTCTGCACATGCCATAGGACTCGAGGAAGGAAGGACACAGTGACAATACATGTAATGGGTTTGGCTAGTAAACCAAGTCAAAATTTATTGACCACTAGATGAGCCAATTGCCATTTTGCTCCTCATCTCCCAGAACTGTCTTCTTCAGTGACCATTTCCTCCTGGTCATTAAACATTTAGAGAATATATGCTGGAATGATGCCTGAATTTGCTTGTTTTCCTGTTCCAGCCCATCACTTTTTCTTTCGATTGCAAACCTATAGGCAGGGACTGTTTTTTTTAAATGTTTATCTAGCACCTAAAAATGTTATCAGCAGCAGCAGCATCATTATTAATAATAGCAGCAATCAATTGTGAGGGCATTCAACAAATTTAAAATGAACCAGGATGCTCTGTGTGTGTTACATATAAGAAGCAGTCAAAGAAAAATGAAGATCTACAATCAGGGCCAGAAATATTGGAACAAGGATAACTGTTTTGGCAGTTGGCCTCTGTATACCACCACATTGAAGTTGAAAGAAAACACACCCAGATGGGAGCAAAGTCAGGACTTTCAGCTGTAATTCAAGGGGTTTGACAAAAGTGGGGTACAAACATTCAGGAAGGACAGCCAGTGGAATATACACACACACCCATCATTGGTGGCTCATAAGTAATGGAACAAACCAACGTCATTTCAAACTTAAGGATCGCCTTTAATACCTGGATGGAAATCCTTTGCAGTCCATGACTGCCTGAAGTCTGGAACCCATGGACATGACCAAATGCTGAGTTTCCTCCCTCGAGATGCTTTGCCAGGCCTTTACTGCAGCTGCCTTCAGCTGCTGCTTGTCTGTGGGTCTTTCTGCCTTCAGTCTTGTCTTCAGGAAGTGAAAAGCATGCTCTATTGGGTGGAGATCAGGTGACTGACTTAGCCATTGAAGAACATCCCACTTCTTCGCCTTGAGAAACTCTTGGGTAGCTTTAGCTGTATGTTTTGGATCATTATCCATCTGCAATATGAAGCGGCGTCCTATCAGTTGGGCAGCATTCGGCTGAATCTGAGCAGAAAGTATAGCCCTATACACTTCAGAATTCATCCTGCTGCTTTTATCAGCAGTCAGGACATCAATAAACACCAGTGACCCGGTTTCACTGGCAGCCATACATGCCCATGCCATAACATTGCCTCCACCATGTTTGACAGATGGTGTGGTATGCTTTGGATCATGAGCTGTTCCTTTCCTTCTCCATACTTTTCTCTTCCCATCATTCTGGTACAAGTGGTTTCATCAGTCCGAAGAATCTTATTCCAGAACTGGGCAGGCGTTTTTAGGTGTTTGCTGGCAAAGGCTAATCTGGCCTGTCTGTTCTTGAGCGTTACCAGTGGTTTGCACCTTGTTGTGAAGCCTCTGTATTTACATTCATAAAGCCGTCTCTTGACTGTAGATGTTGACAATGACATGCCTACCTCCGCAAGAGCATTCTTGACCTGGCTAGATGTTGTGAAAGGATTCCTCTTCACCATGAGCAGAATTCTGCAGTCATCCACTTTAGTTGAGTTCTGTGGTCTTCCAGGCCTTTTGCTGTTGCTGAGCTTGCTAGTTAATTCCTTCTTTTTCAGGATGTTCCAGACTGTTGTATTGGCCACTCTCACTGTTTTTGCTATCTCTCTGATGGGTTTATTTTGTTTCCTCAGCCTAACGATGGCCTCCTTCACTCGCATGGACACCTCTTTGGACCTCATGTTGGGAGTTCCAGTGAACAGCTACCAAATGCAAATGTAACACTCAGAACCACCTCCAGGCCTTTTATCTGCTTGATTGGTCATGGGGTACCCAGGAAACAGGCCACACCTGGCCATGCAGCTGCTTGTCAGTCATTCGTTCCATTACTTATGAGCCACCAACGATTGGGGGGGGGGGGTGTATGCCACTGGCTGTACTTCCTGAATGGTTAGTGCCCCACTTGTGTCAACCCCCTTGAATTACAGCTTAAAGTCCTGACTTCACTCCCATCTGGATGTGTTTCCTTTCAACTTCAGTGTGGTGGTGTACAGAGGCCAACTGCCAAAACAGTTATCCTTGTTCCAATATTTCTGGCCCTGACTGTATTTCATTACAAATGTAGGAGCGCTCAAAGGCTAGAGAAAAAAAAATAAACCAGACCGCTTTTGGAATGCTCACCTGTTCTGGAAAAATATCCACGCTACCACCAGAGTTGGAGTTAATGGAAGCAACAGCCAAAAATGACTGACGAGGGTGCCAAGCTATGTGGGAATGGGGTCCACGGGACTGAAGGGCTTCTAGTTGATGATCAATGTATACAGCCATGGTAAATGTTCAGATATCTACAATACAAGTAAGTAATTTGCAATCAAGTAGCTGTAAAGTCAGACAAAAATGGAAACCATTCTATACATTAAAGTAGAGGTGGGCAACCTGCGGCCCTTGACCTAATTTCATGTGGCCCTCACAGCCTAATTTCAAAAGCCTTCTATATGTGATCAATTCAGGCCCCTGGCAAGAGTGATCTGTCCCTTCCCTAGCAGCCCACTGAGTGGGAAAGAAAAGGCAGAGAGAAAAGGGAGTGGCAGAAAGAGAGAGACTGAAAGAATAAGAGAAAAGAGATGACCCACCCACTTTTGTCTTGCCTACTGCAGGCTTCAACCCCACTCACCACTGACGTGTGGCTCCTGACATATTAGCCAGCAGGAACAGCAGCCCCAGACAGAAAAAAGTGGCCTACCTTTGCATGAAAATATACAGAAAATAAACAAACAAATAAAAATGCACTGTGCCTATGTGAATATAAGGAATATAAACAGCTGTTCTCCCTGCCCACCCCACCGTTGTGAGCTGCAGAGAAAAGAACCCAGTGGAGGGCAAGCAAAGCTTCATCAGCAGCTTCACTCCCACCACCCACCAGCAGGTTAGAAGAGCCCTTGCTCCAGTTGGAAACTGGGAGGACTGAAGACTCTTGGTGTACAAAGGAGGGGAATGTTTGATCCCTCCTTCATAAAATGTTGCTGCAGCGAAGGCTGTGCCAAACATGGTCACCATGTGCACTTGGAGCAAGCATAGGAGTGAGCACCCAGAAAGGAAAATGAAGGAGATGGCTGCCATGTTATTTAGAAATGAGCAAAGCAAGGGGAGAGCAATGTCTGCAGATAGTGTTTGGGAGGGAAGTGCTCAGTCAATTTTTATCAATCCAACGAAATTAAATAGGGACCAAGCACACAAAAGTGGAACTTTTAGGAATCTTCAAGGAAGAGAATAGGTGTACTTAGTGCTATCCTGGAACAATGCTGAATTATTTGAACTCCCGCAGATTTTTTTGGTGACAACTGTGTATCGTATTATAATGGTTATGGAGAACTGTGGGATTGAGATAATGAATACTAAGGGACTGAAATAATTATATACCAAGAATCTGAGACAAACTAACAAACTGTGACTACAGAACATTAATCATTTGTTAAAGATATAATAAATCAGCATGAAGAGCTCAGAGTTAAGGTGAGAAGCTTTTCTAAGATTTTATCATTATAATGCCTGAAAATTCTATTCATCATAAAAATCAGGACAATTTATCCTATCTGCAGGACTTTTGTCTTGGAGTATCAAACTTGAAAGGAAAACAATGTAACCAAATTTCAGAAGATTCTCATGAACAATGGCTAACCTATAGGAGTTTTAAAATTGTGCACTGAAGGGCAAATGTATTTTCCCCCCTAAAGTTGTTTAGACTTCTCTTTTCGGTAGCTTAGATTATTCTAAGGATATTGGAACAGTATGACTTTAGGTTAGGTGTGGGCAACACATGGCCCCCAGGCTGTATGTGGCCCCCGCTGCCACCACACTGAAATCAAGTTTCACTGGTTAAGTGAAAATCCATTATGTGTTCCTAAAATTATGAAATGTCATATTTCCCATTTAAAAATCAATCATTTAATCAGTCATTTAATTCAGGCAAGTTAGCACTATCTATCTATCTATCTATCTATGTATCTATGTATCTATCTAAAATATTTCTTGGCCGCTTTTCAGGGCAGACGCCCTCCCAAGGCAGCTTACAGCAACTTACATCTGTCTGACTGGAGCATCTCTGGCAGAACCTGTTTCTCAAAAGATGGCCATTGCCAGAGCAGGCTGCAGCCGTGTGTGTTTACAGATGAGGGAGGGGAGTTGCTGCATCTTTGTCTCTTTGAGCGTGGCATGCTCCTATGCATGACTGTTATTATTTGCCTAGTTGAGTAGTTTCAGGACTTGCACATTTTATTGCACAAGCTGAAGGCCATGACAAAAGGAGTTTCGACCTACTGGACAAACTATGAAAATAGTAATTAAAACAGGAATATTAGCAGGATGAAAAAGAAAAACAATATTTCTTGTTGTCTTTTAACGTTTTGATATTTTATAAAATTTTAATTATTATTGATTTAATTTTGTACACTTCTATTTATACTTCTATTTATAGGTTTTAATTGAACAAGTTTTAATGTTGTAAAGCCGCCTTGTGTCCCAGTATTGGGGAAAAGGTGGATATAAATAAATATAATAATAGTATTAATAACAACAACAACAACAACAATAATAATAGATTGGCCTACCTTGATGTAAAGATTAAGAAGATATACATAAAGTGTTTTCAATATCTTGAAGTGCAGTATAAATGCTGAGTATCATAGATTCACAAAGTAGTTGACATTTCTCCCTCCAAGAGGGCTCATGTGATTCAGTGAATTTCCTTTTCAAAAAGCAAGGACATTCTACTATAATGGAGAACTGATATACTTGGGGCCAAACTAAGCGACATGAAGATGTGCAATCAGATCTTTGGATGTTTCTGTTTTGGAAAGCATCCATGGATGGAGATTGTGGCATTTTCCAATTCTAAGTATCTGCCTCCAAAGCCACTCTTTGCACTGAAGGGAAAAAATAAAGGTACATGTTTGTTTTTCCCGACAGGACAAATAACAGCTCCAGAGGAGGAGCAATTTAAATTGGGAAAACGGTGCAGGGGATGAGGTTTAAAAAAAAATAATTTCCCCCAGCACTGCTGCCCTAATTTATTTATTTTTAAAGGGAACATCAGGAGATCTACTTACATATTTTCTGCATCTCATCTAGTTTAGCCCTTATAATCTGGGAAACATTTGAATTCAAACACGGCAAGTCCACTAAATAAACTCTGAGAGATTTTGGTAAAGTTCCTAAGTTTCCAGATGAAACAGCTAGTATGGAACATAAAGTTTATGATTGGGTTGTCAAGATCAACACTTTTCAGATTTAGGCCCAAGGACCATAACAAGAAGGAGAAATGTGACTCATAACTAAGGAATACAGAAATAAGATATAGATGGGGATTTCCAGCAAAGCTATTTGTGTCATATAAGCAGAAAGCTATCATTTCAAATACTGAAGCTGGCTTAAAATTTGCAAATCTACAAAAGGAAGCTGTCAAAGCAAAAAAACAAGGTACTTCAGACAATAGCAAAAACATCCAGCCAGAGCCAAGGTTCCTTAGAGCAGGCCATTCTTGTCAGCAGGAGCTACCTGGGCCTCCAGGGCTGTTTCCAGACTGCCCCCAGAGCTCCTCTTCACTCCATGTTAACCTCTACCAGCCAGCAGAACTGAGGGGTTAGAATAGGTCTGCCCGTTGTTGATATAATTTCCCATGGTTATTTTTATACACATCAACTTCATTCTTGAACAACAAAATGCCAAAGTACTATCCAGCTTTATCTCTCCAGGGTTATCCATATTTGATCATCTTTCATTTTTATTTTCATCCCAATGCCTACAAATTCTATCTTAAGTCCTCCTAACTGTACAAATTCTAACAGTTTATTTATGCAGTTTCAGTTTATCGTAGCGGGTTAGGAATACCTGCCATCTGTATATAGAGTTACTTTGTAATTCTGATAGTTAATTTTAAATAGCTTTATTTTCTTCTGTTTTTATTTTAATTGCCAGTGGTTCCTGATAAAATACAAGTAATAAAGCAGATGAAGGGCCCACCTGCTGCCTACATTTAGGCGAATCATTATTTGAAATGGTCTATTTACCAGAAAGTGGCAAGGTGATACTGTTTGAGAACATCCAGTCTAAAATCCCACTGGGTTTAGAGAACTAATTTCAAAGTTCTTTGGATCCCGGCCACTATAAATCCAATAGGCAGCCTTCATAATGGTGACAGTATTCACAGTCAGTAATTTACAGCATATAAAAGAGAAACATATTATGAACACAGAAACATACAACTACAATATACTTTTACAAAGGAAGATATTCTAACATGCACTGACAAAAACAGTAGGATCATATAATACTTTTCTGTAACCCACATGACATGATACTGATTAATGTATTTTTAACCCTATACCATAACAACACTAAATATCAATACAAAATAAAATCTATGCACCGTTCTTGGCCCCTTCATGGATCACTGCCTTGTTGTGGCGAAGGGGCTTGTGTAACTCAGTGAAGCCATAAGCTATGCCGTGCAGGGCCACCCAAGATGGACAGGTCATGGCAGAGAGTTCTGACAAAATGTGGTCCACTGGAGAAGGAAATGGCAACCCACTCAACCCAAGTATTCTTGCCAAGAAAACCCCATGGAATGTATCACAAGGCTAAAAGGTATGACGCCGGAAGATGAGCCCCTCAGGTCGGAAGGTGTCCAATATACTACTGGGGAAGAGCAGAGGGTATTTCCAAGTAGCACCAGAAAGAGTGAAGTGGCTGGGCCAAAGCCGAAAGGACACTCAGCTGTGGACGTGTCTGGTGGTGAAAAGAAAATCCGATGCTGTAAAGAACAATATTGTTTAGGAACCTGGAATGTAAGGTCAATGAATCAAAGTAAGCTGGAGGTGGTCAAACATGAGATGGCAAGATTGAACATCGACATCTTGGGAATCAGCGAACTAAAATGGACAAGCATGGGCGAATTTAATTCAGGTGACCATCATATCTACTACTGTGGGCAAGAATCCCTTAGAAGAAATGAAGTAGCACTCATAGTCAATAAAAGGGTGGGAAAAGCAGTACTGGGGTACAATCTCAAAAACGATAGAATGATCTCAGTACGAATCCAAGGCAAACCATTCAACATCACAGTAATTCAAGTCTATGCCCCAACCACTGAGGCCGAAGAAGCTGAGGTTGATCGGTTCTGTGAAGACCTACAACACCTTCTAGAACCAAAAAAATATGTCCTTTTCATCATAGGGGATTGGAATGCTAAAGTAGGAAGTCAAGAAATCACCGGGATAACAGGCAGGCATGGCCTTGGTGTACAAAATGAAGCAGGATAAAGGCTAATAGAGTTTTGCCAAGAGAACACACTGATCATAGCAAACACTCTTTTCCAACAGCACAAGAGGCAACTCTACACATGGACATCACCAGATGGTCAATATCGAAACCAGATTGATTATGTACTTTGCAGCCAACGATGGAGAAGCTCCATACAGTCAGTAAAAACAAGACCTGGAGCTGACTGTGGCTCAGATCATGAGCTGCTTCTTGCAAAATTTCGGCTTAAATTGAAGAACGTAGGGAAATCCACTAAACCATTCAGGAATTACCTCAATCATATCCCTGATGAATATACAGTGGAGGTGAGGAATAGATTTCAGGGATTAGACCTGATAGACAGAGTGCCTGAGGAACTATGGACGGAGGTCCGTAACATTGCTCAGGAGGCAGCAACTCAATCCATCCCAAAGAAGAAGAAATGCAAGAAAGCCAAGTGGCTGTCTGATGAGGATTTACAAGTAGCTGAGGAAAGAAGGGAAGCAAAAATCAAGGGAGAAATGGGAAGATCTATCCAACTGAATGCAGAGTTCCAGAGAATAGCAAGGAGAGACAACAAGGCCTTCTTAAATGAACAATGCAAAGAAATCGAGGAAAACAATAGAATGGGAAAGACTAGAGATCTTTTCAAGAAAATCGGAGCTATCAAGGGAACATTTTGTGCAAAGATGGGCATGATAAAGGACAAAGAAGGCAGGGACCTAACAGAAGCAGATGAGATTAACAAGAGGTGGAAAGAATACACAGAAGAACTATACAGGAAAGATCTTAATGTCCCTGATAGCCATGAGAGTGCGGTCACTGAACTTGAGCCGGACATCCTCGAGAGTGAAGTCCAGTGGGCCTTAGGAAGCATTACTAACAACAAAGCTAGCGAAGATGACAGTATTCCAGCTGAGCTATTTAAAATCCTAAAAGATGATGCTGTTAAAGTGCTGCACTCAATATGCCAACACATTTGGAACACTCAACAGTGGCCACAAGACTGGAAATGGTCAGTTTACATTCCAATTCCAAAGAAGGGCAATGCCAAAGAGTGTTCAAACTACCGTACAATTGCGCTCATTCCACATGCCAGCAAGGTGATGCTCAAAATCCTACAAGCTAGGCTTCAGCAGTATGCGAACCGAGAACTACCGGATGTACAAGCTGCATTTCGAAGAGGCAGAAGAACTAGAGATCAAATCGCCAACATTTGCTCGATCATGGAGAAAGCAAGAGAATTCCAGAAAAAGTCTATTTCTCCTTCACTGACTATGCTAAAGCCTTTGATTGTGTGGATCACAACAAACTGTGGCAAATTCTTAAAGAGATGGGAGTACCAGACAACCTTACCTGTCTCCTGAGAAACCTGTATGAGGGTCAAGAAGCAACAGTAAGAACCAGACATGGAACAACCAATTGGTTCAAAATTGGGAAAGGAGTACGACAAGGCTGCATATTGTCACCCTGCTTATTTAACTTATATGCAGACTACATCATGAGAAATGCCAGGTTGAATGAATCACAGGTTGGAATTAAGATTGCTGGGAGAATTATCAACAACCTCAGATACGTAGACGATACCACCCTAATGGCAGAAAGCGAAGAGGATCTCAAGAGCCACTTGTTGAGGGTGAAAGAGGAGAGTGCAAAAGCTGGTTTGAAACTCAACATTAAAAAAAACTAAGATCATGGCATCTGGCCCCATCACTTCCTGGCATATAGAAGGGGAAGAAATGGAAGCAGTCACAGATTTTATTTTCTTGGGCTCCAAGATCACCGCAAATGGTGACTGTAGCCATGAAATTAAAAGACGCTTGCTCCTTGAGAGGAAACCTATGGCCAACCTAGACAGCATAGTAAGAAGCAGAGACATCACCTTGCTGACAAAGGTCTGTATAATCAAAGCTATGGTTTTCCCAGTAGTAATGTATGGCTGTGAGAGCTGGACTATAAGGAAGGCTGAGCGCTGAAGAATTGATGCTTTCGAACTGTGGTGCTGGAGAAGACTCTTACGAGTCCCCTGGACTGCAAGGAGGTCAAATCAGTCCATTCTAAAGGAAATCAACCCTGACTGCTCATTGGAAGGACAGATACTGAAGCTGAAGCTCAAATATTTTGGCCACCTAATGCGAAGAGAAAACTCACTGGAAAAGACTCTGATGCTGGGAAAGACTGAAGGAAAAAGGAGAAGGGGACGGCAGAGGATGAGATGGCTAGATAGCATCACTGATGCAATGAATATGGACTTGAGCACGCTCCGGGAGAGAGCGGAGGACAGGTAGGCGTGGTGTGCTATGGTCCATGGGGTCACGAAGAGTCAGACATGACTTAACGACTGAACAACAACCGTTCTTGGATAGGAACATCTTTTGAAGTTTTGTTTGGCGCACAGTAAAAGACAAACCATGATTTGATAAACAGGAGACAGGATGTGAAAATCTATAATCACTGATCATTAACAACATCCACCACATGTGCAGGGAAAAAAACCTTGGTATACCTGCTGCACTGTGAAGACATATAAAGTCATCTTTTCCTATAAAAAAAATATAATGCTCCCTTTAGTGCATGGGCAAAAAAGTTCAGATTTTCTGTTGCACTGGACATTTGAGCTCCGTGAGTAGCGAATCTGCTTATTTGTTTTATAGAATCTTATTCATTAGCATGTCATCATCTCACTTACCAACAATACCCATGCATCAGTAACTTCCTCACAATATGTACATTGACAAAGAAAATCTGTGACATTCATTCATCTGATTAACTCTGTTATGTAGCACTGACTTCCCTGCCGCTTGCTTTACATTTATTAAAAGCTCCTTCTGTGCCTATTGATTCATTTCAGGAAGCTCTGATATATACTCTGAAAATGCCACAAATTTTACATTATATATTTGTTAAAAAGTATGATAAATGCTATTCAAGGTGTTGTCCCCAAACTCTTTTGCCTATTTCTTTGTATGCCCTTTATTAATGTGGTAGCATACATTTCTGAGGATTTTTTTCCTTTTGAAAATCACTGCTAGACCACAAGATCCTGAAAAAAAGTATGAATTAATTCCAGCATATCTTCAGGAAGCTCTTCACCCTTAAGAACCCCTTCATTCTCTATGATAAACAGAACTGATGCTCTGAGCTCAATCATGGTGTCAGCCTAGGCTGATGGAGATTCAGGGAAGAACCCTTCCTGTGGTGACTCCCCAAGCTTACCCAGAAAGGCTCATCTTAATGGCTCACTTTACACATGCACAACGCAAGCAAAGACTTCAGCTTAAGATGGCTTATATCACATAACAAGATGTATTGGTGTGAATTAAAATGCCATTGAGATGGTACTGCAATATCATTTACTGCTGCTCTAATATTTTTGATAAACTTATAAATTTAGATATGATTTTACAGTGATGTGAATAATAAAGAGATAATAAAATTCCAAAATAAATTAAGTAAGTTCAATTCATGATGTAATTAGCCGGTTCACAATAATGCATCACTGTTAGAGGGAACCTTACTCCATTGAACAGTGAGGAGGGATATGAGAAAAGTGGCAAGACTACTTGAAAGGAAAACGAGACTACTTGATCAGGCTGTCTTTGAGCACTTCCTCACAGTTTTAAGAAATATTCATAGATGTACAATCAAACCTTTTAAGTTCTAAATGAGCTAGAGTTTCAACAGTAGTTGGGATATATAGTTGTCACAGATAATACCTCAATGCCTAGGTTGTGTAAGCAGAGCTGAATGCTAAAATGCTCAACTAAGAATTCATACAAATGTAGCGTAAACACACAAACCTGCTGCTTTCTTCCATGGAATGATCTCAAGTTTCCCCTGAAAATATTTCTGATGCACTGTTTGACTTGCCTTGTCTTGCAACTCTCCCCATGCTTCAGAAAGGCAGACTGCCTTTTAAAATTATTTTGTAAACACACCAAGTGTAAGTTTACCCTATGTATTTATTTATTTTAAAATTTTGTTTTAACGGAGGGTTTCTACATTCCACGCATTAGAAAACACAAAGTGGTACCACATTCAGAGCTCCCCTTAGAAGGATCCAATGCCCTGCCGAACGCTGATGACAAGGCAGGAGGAGTGATGGAGGTGATTCCCCCGTAGACGAGCCTCTGAGCCTCCTCTACAAACGAGTTTAACCGTGACTGAGATGGATTAATCTTTTGTCCCAAATCCCTGGGATATCCAAAAGATTTCTTTTGCTGCTAATAATTTATTATTATTCACCCATAACAAGTTATGTAAAGGTATATTTAAACCATCTTTCTCAAATCTATATTTGAGAAGTATTTTATCCAGTCCACCAACAATTAATGCAATTTGCAGAGTAAATATATTTTTATGCTTGGCAAGGGTAGCCTACCTTTCCCCCCAATTTGCATAATTATTTTATCCTGGTATTTTTTGTTCAAAAAGTATTAATTTATAGTATTTATTGAACAGTTTAATACTTTAATGGAAATAAATTAGAGATGCTGGGAAAGACTGAAGGCAAAAGGAGAAGGGGACGGCAGAGGATGAGATGGCTAGATAGCATCACTGATGCAATGAATATGGACTTGAGCACACTCCGGGAGAGAGCGCAGGACAGGAAAGCCTGGTGTGCTATGGTCCATGGGGTCATGAAGAGTCGGACACGACTGAGCAAAACAACAACAACAAGTAACATTTTAACTTCAGATATTCTGCCCATAATGGAGAAATTCAATTTCATCCCTTGCTCTTAGAGAAATCCTACAGTCCCTGAAAGAGCATCCCAGGGACCATAGGAGTGCTTGGAAAAACCCTTCCAAGGTCAGAGACAGCACTCTGACCTCAGAAAGGGAAGCTAGAGATGCCCCCCCGCCCCTTGCAGCCAGAGCGGAAAGAACCACACCGGTTGCCCTTTGAGACTGGAAAAGCAACCTCAGAGGAGGAGGAAAGGGGACGAGAGGGGACCAGAGGGGCCAGAATAAAAGATATCCTGAGCCTCCTCCAGCATCCTTTCCAACCCCCCCAAAGCACCCTTGCAAGATGGGCTAAAAAGCTTGGTAGCGAAAATCGCCAAACATGGAGGACAGGAAGGTGAAGATTGCCTCCACTGCTCCTTCCGCCTTGCTGGCTTCAGTCCAGCAGGGCATAGGAATCTCAAAAGCCTCCAAGTCTGGAGGCTTCCAAGCAGCAAGAGCATAATCGACAGGATTGCACCCTTAATGATACATTTTTTATATATAATAATCATTTCTAGCAGGGACAGAGAAGTTCTGCTATAAATAGATTTATCCACGTACTAATTTTGACACTACATTAAAAGCCCCCAATATGTCAAACAGAAATGGTCATTCTACATTCCCAAATGTTTTCGCAGCATCTAGAAAAGCTCCCTTTAATTATATCAAGGCAGTGTTGTATACACTGTATAACTCCTACAACTCTTGCCACAGTCAGAGTCTTTGTTCTTGGCAGTTATTCAGGCTGTAGCTTCTGGACCAAAATGGATTCCTGAGCCAAAGTGTCACGGTACTGTTCAATAAATTCATAGCACACAATACATGTGAATACATATGAATAGAGAGCCAGGAAGAGAAGCTCCTCTGTAACACTACTTTGCTGCAAGAGAATTAGAGATTTTTCTTGTTATAAATTAAAGTGAGAGAGTATTCCATCAGGTAACATCTAAATATCTTCTGCTGCATTTATTATAAGACAATTCTATATAATTTCTAATTTTTCCTCTTTATGATGTTAGAATCTCATTGGGGCTTCACTTAATATCTCTTCCTAATATTAAATCCAAGTTTCACCTCTACTCTCATACAATCTGACACTTAAAGAAAATCATGAGGCACATGAATTAGAATCAATATGTATATTAATTGGAATGTATAAGTAGATCATATAAAATGGCAACAGAGCCTACTTTTCTTGTCTTTTTTTTTGTACTCCATCTTTCCCAAGTCTAGGAATACTGAACGTATGGAGGCTTACTATGATTATTGCACTACAAAAGAAATCTAATCCCATATATATAGATGTATTCATATGCAAATAAGTATTTTACAAGTATCTCTATTCCTGAATAGACATATACAAGAATTTAGAGACCATAAATGTGGGAAAGACGCATGTCTCATCACTCAGGAGTATGGGAAGGGAATGTCACCTGATCACACAGAGTGTTCAAAGAAGATATTATATGAAGCAAAGTTATTCATCCTACTGCCAACACATGAGGTTTTTCAGACTTTTCAGACGGTACTTTCCACATGGAGTTGTATGCAAACGAATCCTTGCATGTTGTACGTAGAGTTATGTTCAAGCTTGTACATTCAGTTTATGCCAGACAGCAGTCAAGAAAGTTGGGCCTCAACGTTGCCCTATGTGAACAGAGAGCATGACCATCCTAGAATTCACCCAATACTCCCTTCAGTGGCACATTGCAAGGCAAGATCAGTAGTAGTGGGAAAGTGGCCTTTCAGGAAAGCTCGCTCAGTCTTCCCTTGGACCCTTGATAAGCCAGTAGAGGTGGGCAGAAGGTAGATTGGGATCTACTAGTACATTCTTCAATGATCTGAAGTTGATTGGAGAGGTATTCTGACTAGGAATGCTGGAGAAATTTGAGATGGATTAAAATGAGCTCAGATTTCTAAGAATCCGACCTGCAGAATCTGCTGCGGAGCGACCCCCACAGGCCGCACGGAGTCTGTGGACTTTCGGATGATTTTTTTTTACTTTCCCAAAATTTATGCATATAAATCCATAGAAAAATACGTATGTTCCTGCTGAGGAAATGAATAGAATGGGGGACAGTACACTAAATGTTACATACTGAGGTAAATTATGTAAATACTTATGTAAATAGTTACGTAAATATTTACATAATTATTTCTGTATTTTTCCGCATGGCGAAAAAATTCGCATCCGTCTGTGGGTGGATGACAGAACAAAAGGCGCCTGACAATCCGTGAAACACAGATGGAGTGGATCTTACACAGTCCGCACATCCCTAATTCTGACTCCCAATTATTTAACAACAGTAACAACAAAAATACTTTATTTTTTCAAAGTTGGAGTCTTAGAATTATTGATCTGAAGTAACACAAATGATAGATGTGTATTTGTATACGCAGGTCATTCCAGTGTATGGCTCGTGGGGTGTGGTAGGTACTTGCTTCTGCGCCACCATTTTCCATCTGGCACACACACAACACCACTATTTTATACATGATACCAGCTGGTGGATTTGGGTGTTGTAATAAAAAGCAAAACAAAGTAGACCCACAATCTGAAGTCTAATCATGATCCATTTCCATTACAATCCCAGCTCACTGGGACAGTGCCAGCCTTGAGTGCCACCCTGCTGCAAGCTTACCAAGAGGGTAGTGCTGCAGTCAGCATGGATAGCAGAGCCCAGCCCAGCGCTCAGAAGAGGAACACTGGGTAAGACGGCTGCCACTATCTTACTTTCCCTAGAATAGCTCTGGGCCCTCATTAAAGCCCAGAGGCATTCTGGGAAAATTGATGAAAGCTTTAGCCATCTTGCCTGGTACTTTTCTCTAGAGCACTAAGCTATTTCTTAAAGAATTTTAAAAATTAAGAAGGACTGGCTGGCATCAGCAATGGGCTCCTCAGGCTCATGGGGCCCAGCGTTTGCCACACCATGCTGGGCACAGAAGCTGGACCTGCCAGCTCCATTCTCTTCTAGAATCAGTACTTTTCCATCCATGACTGGTTTCTCACCCATAATAGGGTCTCTAATTAAAATTACAGCCTTTCTATGGGTTTGAACAATATTATTATTCTCCATATAATAATATGTTATATTATTATATCACAGAGACATCACCTTGCCGACAAAGGTTCGTATAATCAAAGCTATAATTTTCCCAGTAGCAACGTATGGCTGTGAGAGCTGGACTATAAGGAAGGCTGAGCACTGAAGAATCGATGCTTTCAAACTGTGGTGCTGGAGAAGACTCTTACGAGTCCCCTGGACTGCAAGGAGGTCAAATCAGTCCATTCTAAAGGAAATCAACCCTGACTGCTCATTGGAAGGAAAGATACCGAAGCTGAAGCTCAAATATTTTGGCCACCTAATGCGAAGAGAATACTGCCTGGAAAAGACCCTGATGCTGGGAAAGATTGAAGGCAAATGGAGAAGGGGATGGCAGAGGATGAGATGGCTAGATAGCATCACCGCTGCAATGAATATGAACTTGAGCACACTCCGGGAGAGAGCGCAGGACAGGAAGGCCTGGCGTGCTATGGTCCATCGGGTCACGAGGAGTCGGACATGACTGAACGACTGAACAACAACAACAACAACTTATTCTCCAAGGCATAAAAAACAAAGGTAGTGTTGGTCCCTACGAAATTGTCCAACTGTGCATAATAATAATACTAATTATTATTATTATTTAGAATACTGATATCACTCCCTTCAAAGAATTTTACCAGGGCAGCTTATAATAAAATATAAAATATGAAGATATAAAAATATAAATACAATAAAACAGCAACAAATGAAAGAGTACCATCAGAACAAAACCTGGAAGAAAAAGCACACAGCTGAATGCCTATTAAACAGGTCTAGATATCCCGGTAAAAAGCACTCTCAGTCCTGGAATTAATTAAAAATTTGATCTGAGAGAGAGCTAAGCCCCAGGAGTCTGTTCAGAATACTGAGGCTCAGTCCTAACACATAAGTATTATTTTATTAAAGACAAAGGTCCACCTGAGCAAAATCAAAGGCTCCAAGCACCTACTATCAGCCTTCGCACTCCATGGATAAGTTGGCAGAATTTCCAGCTGAACGAGCACAGCTTCAAGGCAGGGCTGAACTCTGGCAGGGCTGAACTCTGGCATCACAGAAAAATAGACCACTTGGTAAAAGGCAAGTTGTTTTTGCTAGCATGCTAAGAGGCTAGAAGCCTTCCATATTAGCCATGGAGGGCGGTGCTTCCTCTCCATAGGCAGCATGGAAACACAGGCTACAAGCCTTTTAGCTGGCTAGTTTAAAAATGTGTATGCCAGTAACTTTGCAGCACAATCCTATGCGTGCCCACTGAGTTTAATGGGGCTTAATTCCAGGTAAGAGTGCACAGGACTGCAGCCCTAGGAAACTTATAATGCTGAAATTGACTATTGTTTTCATTACAGAACTTCCATGTATTGTAACGGTATTAGCTTGTTTCAACAGAAACGAGGTCTTGTAGCACCTTAAAACCTAACATACTTTGTGGCATAATTTGTTTGTGGACTAGTCTTCAAATGTTTATACCACAGTGAATTCCTTAAGTTTTTAAAGATGCCATAAGCCAATGCTGTTCATTCATTGAAGATGTATTTGCAACTGGACATACATAAATCTTCCTAAGAGCATTGCTTAGGAAATGTAGCTAGCCTCATCCACCTTCCTGGAGCTGGGGGGCATGGAATGTCTCCCCTCATGGAGTAAATTTTATTCAATCCGAGAGCCCCAGCTAGGGATGTTGCCGCTTTCTGCATAGCAAGCCTCCTTTGCTTTTAACAGCTTGCATGGCCCACGTAGTAATTCAACAGGTGAGACTTCCCCAGCATAGAGATTTTATTTGTTTACAAATTATATCACTCTATATAACAGCTGGTTTCAGGTTGGTTTACTATCCCATAAAAGCACAATACCAATCAAACAACATCCACTAAAAACACAATAAAAAGACACAAGATGAACCTCAATTAAAATCGACCAATATATTGAAAAGACTTCTGTGAACAGAGTCTTAACCCAGAACTAAAATGATTATTATTTGTGTTAGGGATTTATACCCCACAGTTTAATACAATTCCCATGGTAGACAATGAAGAAGGCAGTAGCCAAACCTCCCTGGGAAGGGAGTTCCACAAACGATGCTTCACAACCATAAATCTCTGTTCCTGGGTCGCCATCCTCCTCACTTTTGATGGCAGGGGCAGGTTGTTTGAAAAGGACATCAACAAAGGACTTCAGTAAATAGGCAGGTTGGTACAAGAGAAGCCATTTCTTTAAATACCTCAACCCAAGTCACTTAGGGTGCAATCCTATCCAGATAGGCTTCTCTTAGAGGTGACCGCCTATTCGATGCAGGGCAGGAGAGGCACAGAGGAGATTGTTCCCTCCGCGCTTCTCCTGCCCTGCATTTTCAGCTAGACAGATGATTGCAGCTGTCTAGCAGCGGGAGGACGCAGCGGGGGAAGAGGCTGCTGTACAACACCTTGGATGTGTCATACAGGCATTTCTGCCCTCCCCACCCCAGAACGCCCCCAGATACACCCCTTTTTGGCCACTCCACATTCCTCTTGTGAGTGCAGAGGACAGGGCTTTTCCGTACTGCCTCCGAGGTGGCACGGAAGTTGGGGGAGGTTGGTTCTTCGGGAACCAACCTTGGAGCGTAGGCTTCAATGTTGGAGCCCGGAAAACAAGATATCCTATGGCCATCTAGCCGCTGTCTAGCAGCCATAGGATTGCTCCCTTAGGGCTTTAAATGGAGATGTCCTACGTACCATTAGTGTGAGGCAGCCACCAAAAACAGCTGATTTTGGGGTGTCATAAAACAGAAGCAAACTGCTGGTCACTTAATTTTTTATAATTGTAATTTTACAGCCATTGAGGGAAGCACCTGTGAATTTTGTATTTATTGAGTTGATATTTAAGTTCTGAATTGACAGTTTGTTTATAAGTTTGTCATATTGTGATTGTTAGATAATTTTTCATATTGTTGTCTTTCGATATCCTATTTGATCCTATTGTATTTGTTCTGTACGATGATGTTGTCAGCCACTTAAGGCTTCCGTTTGGAGAGAAATGCAGGATAGAAATAAATAGGGATGATGATTGTGGGGTTTTCTGCCTTAGATGCCAGAATAACTTGACTGTGCTTCTTTCATTAGGCAGTGGCAACAGTGAGAAGAGCCATTTGCAGGGGCAGAACTGAGAAGGGCCTGGTGCTGACATTGTTATCTTTACAGTGCCGGGTTAAGACCTTTCTCTTCTCTCAAATATTTGGCAGCATATGATGAGTTTTTAAAAGGTCCAGCCTTTGTCTTATGGTTAATGATTTAAAATTGTTTTCGGTATGTTGTCTCTGTGTGTGGTGCCCATTTATCTGTTTTAGGTAAATGGTTTTACACTTTTATAATGTATTTTTCCCCTTCATGGATCACTGCCTTGTTGTGGCGAAGGGGCTTGCGTAACTCACTGAAGCCATAAGCTATGCTGTGCAGGGCCACTCAACAGGTCATGGTGGAGAGTTCTGACAAAATGTGGTCCGCTGGAGAAGGAAATGGCAACCCACTCCAGTATTCTTGCCAAGAAAACCCCATGGAACATATCACAAGGCTAAAAGATATGATGCCGGAAGATGAGCCCCTCAGGTTGGAAGGTGTCCAATATACTACTGGGGAAGAGCAGAGGGTGGGAAAAGCAGTAATGGGGTACAATCTCAAAAACGATAGAATGATCTCAGTACGAATCCAAGGCAAACCATTCAACATCACAGTAATTCAAGTCTATGCCCCAACCACTGAGGCCAAAGAAGCTGAAGTTGATCGGTTCTATGAAGACCTACAACACCTTCTAGAACTATCACCAAAAAAAGATGTTCTCTTCATCATAGGGGATTGGAATGCTAAAGTAGGAAGTCAAGAAATCACCGGGATAACAGGCAAGCATGGCCTTGGTGTACAAAATGAAGCAGGACAAAGGCTAATAGAGTTTTGCCAAGAGAACACGCTGATCATAGCAAACACTCTTTTCCAACAGCACAAGAGGCGACTCTACACATGGACATCACCAGATGGTCAATATCGAAATCAGATTGATTATGTACTTTATTTATTATTTATTAAATGTATTAATCGCCCATCTGGCTGGTCACCCAGCCACTCTGGGCCATGTACAACATATAATAAAACAGTTTAAAACAATAAAATTCTACAATAAAAACATTTTCTAAAATATCCTAACCCACCCCAAATGCCTGCCTGAACAACCACGTTTTTAATGCATGGCGGAAGCTCATTAAAGAGGGGGCATGACAGAGTTCCTTAGGGAGGGAGTTCCACAGAGTGGGGGCCACCACAGAAAAGGCCCTCTCCCTCGTCCTGAGCAGTCTAGCTGTCCTGGCTGATGGGACAGAGAGAAGGCCATCCGAGGCTGATCTTGTTAAGCTGCGGCGCTCCTTAAGATAGGCTGGGCCGGAACCATACAGGGTTTTAAAGGTCAAAACCAACACCTTGAATTTGGCCCGGAAAACAACTGGTAACCAGTGCAACTCCTTCAGCACTGGAGTGATGTGATCTTGCCAGCGGATGCCTTTAATCAGGCGAGCCACCGCGTTCTGTACCAGCTGCAGCTTCCGAACCGTCTTCAAGGGTAACCCCACATAGAGCGTATTACAGTAGTCTAAACGAGAGGAGACCAGGGCATGTACTACTGATGGGAGCAGATGGTCGGGAAGGAAGGGGCGCAGCCGCTGTATCAGATGGAGTTGATACAGCGCTGTCCGGCTCACAGCTAACACCTGAGCCTCCATGGACAGCTGGGAGTCCAAAATGTCTCCCAGGCTGCAGGTTGCAGCCAAAGATGGAGAAGCTCTATACAGTCAGTAAAAACAAGACCTGGAGCTGACTGTGGCTCAGATCATGAGCTTCTTATTGCAAAATTTCGGCTTAAATTGAAGAACGTAGGGAAAACCACTAAACCATTCAGGTATGACCTAAATCATATCCCTTATGAATATACAGTGGAGGTGATGAATAGATTTAAGGGATTAGACCTGATAGTCAGAGTTCCTGAGGAACTATGGACAGAGGTCTGTAACATTGTTCAGGAGGCAGTAACTCAATCCATACCAAAGAAAAAGAAATGCAAGAAAGCCAAGTGGCTGTCTGAGGAGGCTTTACAAGTAGCTGAGGAAAGAAGGGAAGCGAAAAGCAAGGGAGAAAGGGGAAGATATATCCAACTGAATGCAGAGTTCCAGAGAATAGCAAGGAGAGACAACAAGGCCTTCTTAAATGAACAATGCAAAGAAATCGAGGAAAACAATAGAATGGGAACGACTAGAGATCTTTTCAAGAAAATCAGAGATATCAAGGGAACATTTTGTGCAAAGATGGGCATGATAAAGGACAAAGAAGGCAGGGACCTAACAGAAGCAGATGACATTAAGAAGAGGTGGAAAGAATACACAGAAGAACTATACAGGAAAGATCTTAATGTCCCTGATAGCCATGACAGTGTGGTCACTGAACTTGAGCCGGACATCCTAGAGAGTGAAGTCAAGTGGGCCTTAGGAAACATTACTAACAACAAAGCTAGCGGAGATGACAGTCTTCCAGCTGAGCTATTTAAAATCCTAAAAGATGATGCTGTTAAAGTGCTGCACTCAATATGCCAACACATTTGGAACACTCAACAGTGGCCACAAGACTGGAAAAGGTTAGTTTATATTCCAATTCCAAAGAAGGGCAACGCCAAAGAGTGTTCAAACTACCGCACAATTGCGCTCATTTCACATGCCAGCAAGGTGATGCTCAAAATCCTACAAGCTAGGCTTCAGCAGTATGTGAACCGAGAACTACCGGAAGTACAAGCTGGGTTTCGAAGAGGCAGAGGAACTAGAGATCAAATTGCCAACGTTCGCTGGATCATGGAGAAAGCAAGAGAATTCCAGAAAAACGTCTATTTCTGCTTCATTGACTACGCTAAAGCCTTTGATTGTGTGGATCACAACAAACTGTGGCAAATTCTTAAAGTGATGGGAGTACGAGATCACCTTACCTGTCTCCTGAGAAACCTGTAAGAGGGTCAAGAAGCAACAGTAAGAACCAGACATGGAACAACTGAGTGGTTCAAAATTGGGAAAGGAGTACGACAAGGCTGCATATTGTCACCCTGCTTATTTAACTTCTATGCAGAGTACATCATGAGAAATGCCGGGTTGGATGAATCACAGGTCGGAATTAAGATTGCCGGGAGAATTATCAACAACCTCCGATATGCAGACGATACCACCCTAATGGCAGAAAGTGAAGAGGATCTAAAGAGCCTCTTGTTGAGGGTGAAAGAGGACAGTGCAAAAGCTGGTTTGAAACTCAACATTAAGAAAACGAAGATCATGGCATCTGGCCCCATCACTTCCTGGCATATAGAAGGGGAAGAAATGGAAGCAGTCACAGATTTTATTTTCTTGGGCTCCAAGATCACCGCAGACGGTGACTGTAGCCATGAAATTAAAAGACGCTTGCTCCTGGGGAGGAAAGCTATGGCCAACCTAGACAGCATAGTAAGAAGCAGAGACATCACCTTGCTGACAAAGGTCTGTATAATCAAAGCTATGGTTTTCCCAGTAGCAACGTATGGCTGGACTATAAGGAAGGCTGAGCGCCGAAGAATTGATGCCTTCGAACTGTGGTGCTGGAGAAGACTCTTACGAGTCCCCTGGGCTGCAAGGAGGTCAAATCAGTCCATCCTCAAGGAAATCAACCCTGACTGCTCATTGGAAGGACAGATACTGAAGCTGAAGCTCAAATATTTTGGCCACCTAATGCGAAGAGAAAACTCTCTGGAAAAGACCCTGATGCTGGGAAAGATTGAAGGCAAAAGGAGAAGGGGACGACAGAGGATGAGATGGCTAGATAGCAGCACAGATGCAATGAATATGGACTTGAGCACACTCCGGGAGAGAGTGGAGTACAGGAAGGCCTGGCGTGCTGTGGTCCATGGGGTCCCGAAGAGAAAAACGCAACTTAACGACTGAACAACAACCATGTATTTTTAATGGTTTTTAATTTATGTAAACTGCCCAGAGAGCTTTGGCTACTGGGCAATAATAATAATAATAATAATTATTATTATTATTATTATTATTATTATTTGCAGATTCAGCTGAGGCAGAAAAATGGGTTGGCAGGCCCTGGGCTTCCCTGTGGGTTTTGGGCAGCATGACAGAAATTTAACAGGTGAAGGAGGACTTCACCTTCACCGCATCACCGTGCCAAGGAAGAGTCTCATCCTGCTGTTTGGGGCTTACAACTGTGAAAAAGCAAAGGCACCCTGAAAAAAAGGCAGCAGCCTTGCGCCACAAATTGGGTCTTTAGAGCCCTTTCTTCCACAGGGGCGACTCACCTACGCCCCCACCACACCCCCCCCCCGAAGCAGCCTCCTCAGAGCCGGCAGGGTCCCCAAAGCGTCTCCTCCCACCCCGCACCCCAAATACGCACAAGCGGTCCCCTCCACCCGCCCGCGGTCGGGACCGACCCCCCGGGCGCCAGCTCGGGCCGAAGCCTCCCCAGAGCGCCCCCCGAGCAATTCATCGAAAGAAGCAAGGCCAATAACTCCCCTTCCCCCAGGTAAGTTTGCCGCTTACCCGCTCGCGGCGCCACCTTCGCCGGAGAGGGGAGAGAGGCCTGGCGGGCCTTTACGCAGATGCTTCGCGTTGCCCTGGACAACGGCCGGCGCCCCCTGTTACGGAAACACCCGAAGGCAGGGCCGAGCAGCCGCGGCGTTTCCCGAATGGACTGTTCTACGGAGATTTCCGACCGCTTCCCACGCTGCTCGGCTCATTCCGAAGAAAAGCATGCGGCAAGTCTCCCTCTCCCCCCACCCCGCTCTCCTGGAATGCACCACTTTTGGTTCTTGCAGGGGAGCCTGGAGAGACTTCTATACGGGAAGGTCCCTGCATGTGGAAAACTGGCATGTCAAAGGAGTTCAGCCTGCCATGCTCTTTGGGTCAGTGCCCAACGTTAGTCCTACTTAGAGTAGGCCCATCGAAATAAATGGGACTTAGGTTAGTCATGACTAACAAGACCCATTCATTGCAATAGGTCTGCTCTAAGTAGGACTTAACATTGGATGGCTACCCTTTGTATGCAAAAAAAAAAAAAGGTGTATTTGGAGGGGGGGCTTTTATTATTGTATTTTTGTTGGTTGTTTTGTTTTTATGACTGCGACCCACCTTGAGAGTATTTCCCGCTTGGGTGGTATACAAATCAAACAAATAAAACAAATGGGGCATGGGCTCAGTTGTAGAGAACCTGCTTGGCATGGAGAAGGTTCCAGGTTCAATCCCTGACGTCTCCGAGTAGAGTTGGGGAGGTTTCCTGCCTGACACTCTGCAACGTACACTTCATTAATTATTGTTGTTGTTATTATTGATTTCAGCTACTCTTAGGTGGACTAATTGTCTGATTCGGAATAAGGCAGCTGGCCGGTGTTGCTAACACCTCCTAATATGTTCCCTGCAGCCTCAAGTAATGCCGCCGCCCGCAAAAGCTTTTGTCACTCGATTCTGCTGTAGGAATGCATTTATTTATTTATTTATCGCATGGCAGTACGAATGCATGAACTAGCCCTTTACAACGCCCTTGGGAGTTGCAGGCCTTTTTTTTTTTTTTCCCTGTGTAAACATGCATAGGATTGCACCCTTAAAGGGCTAGTTCATGTATGAATGCATGAACTAGCCCTTCGAGGGTGCCGTCCTATGCATGTTTACACAGGGGAAAAAAAAAAAAAAGTCCTACAACTCCCAAGCTGGCTGGGGAATGCTGGGAGTTGCAGGACTTTTTTTTCTGTCCAAACATGCATAGGATGGCACAGTCAGTCGTCAAGATGCCACAAGACTCTTTGTTGGTTTTGCTGCAACGGACTTAACACGGCTCGCGCGCGCGCGCGCGCGCCCGCCCGGGAATCCCTCGAGCGGCGAACGCCATGGCCGCCTGCCAATCAAAGAGGGGGCCTGCCAATGAAAACCTGGGCAGGCGCCACAGGCCTCTCCCCCTTTGAGATCGGCGCGCGTCCATTCCCCCCAGCCAATGAGGATGCGGCTCGAACGCGCCGGCCCCTCCCCCGTCCTGTCACACGCTTCCCTCCCCTTCTCCCCGTTGCGTTTCCTAGCTCCGCCCCCGCCATCGGCCCCGTTCGAGTCCAGTGTCATCTGCCGCGCGCGGCCCCCCGATTGGTCACCTTTGCCTCCGCGGCCTCCGGCTCCGCCTCCCCTCTCGCTTCGGCTGGCCAATGAAGCGGTTTGTTTGGGGGCCGTGGGGGCGTGGCTTGCCCGCGCGCTCAGCCGGGCCCGTGGTGTTCTCTCCCCCGGCTCTTCCCTTCCCGCCCCTTCGCTGAGCACGGAGGCAAGGCGGAAGCGGAAGAAGCCCTTATCAGTCTTCGGCGTGCGAGGGAAGCGTAGGAGAGGGAGTCGCAATCCAAGCGGCCGGGAAGACTTTTTGGGGGGGGGGGGGCTTGCAAGAGTTGGAACGATTTGGGGGCTGCTGGGAGCGGGTACCGGCGCTGCAACGGTGCCTCCATGTATCAGGTAGGACTTGGGCCTAAATGCTCTGCGTTGAGGGAAAGGATGTCCGCCGCCACCCCTCCGGGATGCATATTTGCCGGGAAGACGCGCAGTGCAATCCTAAACACGCTGAACCACGGGTGAAAATCCACTGAGATGAGCGAAGGCACCGATCCAGTTCCTTACAGCGGGGCTAAAGGGGGAAGCAGATCGGAAAGAGAACTTGGTTCGCTCCTGCTGTGGAAGCGCTGGAGAGGGGAGAGTAAAGTGGGTTGGGGGTTACCGAGGAAAGACTGGCGATCTTTGGAGAGCTAAATCGGGGAGCGGGCATCGCTCACGATGTGCCTGTGGCACGAGGAAATGTTGACAGGCGTCGCGTGGAACTGGAGCGTTCCTAAGCGCTGCAGTTTAGGAAAATAAATGGGAGAAATGCAAGGGAATAGGAAGGTTTGCTCTTCCGGATAAAGTCAGCACGTACAGGGCGTCTCTGGGGAGGGAGAACGGCGGAGGAACTTCTGCTCTTGTAAAGGATGTTGAAACTGACCAGTCGATTCGGTGTCTTTATACTTACCCACCCCTGGTGTTGGACCTTTAATTAATCATTTCGAGTTGAACTGAATATCGAAAACTTTTGGTAGTCTGGCACCATCACGGGATAAATGAAAATGAAAGCCTTTCAAATGTCCGATGGTACTCAATGTCCATTTGGCTGGACACCTGCTTTGTCTGTGATATTGAGCGGTCTATTGTGTGGATAGTCGATTACAATAGCACGTTGTTTTTTAATTTGCCTGGATGGTGCTTTTATAAACCCAATAAAATATTGGCATAACGTGGCCCTAAACAATTAAACATTTGGTTCCTACTGATGCTTTCTATTTAACTAGAATCAAGGGGCTTGCTTCTTTGTAAACGTGTTTTGTCAGAGGGTTTACGTCGGGGAAGAGTGACCTGTACTTGGGTTTCCTTACCTAACAAATCTATTATGAAATAATTGTACATCCACCTGGATCCTGAAGTGTGATGCATTTTGATGTGTGCTAAATTTTTAGCCTGAGATTTGGGATTATTGTTGGTGCTCTGTTTTTGTTGTTGATGGCTGAATTTTGGTTTGTGTGTCAGAAGGAAATCGTATTTTATTAGTGTAGCACGAGCCATGCATGTTTACTCATAAGTACGTCTCATAGAGGCCAGTGGGTCTTACTTCCAAGTAAGCATGTACAGGGTTATAGCAGTAGTTTGTCACAAAATAATGACTTTCTTGGAAGTTGTTTTGTCTTTGCCATGCTTCCAAATATTTTACCATTTTACCTCCCCCCCCCCAAAAAAAGCCCCATCACTAGATTAATATGTTGTTTGCATGTGCATTCTTGGCAATATACAAAGAAGTGTGTTTAGGGGTCTGAGCAGAAGATGCTCATATACTATTGAACAAACATTTTGAGCTCAGTGATGTGATCGTAACAGCAAGGATTTCAGTAGCATCTGAACCCATTAAATGGATTTGTATGCCCTTATGGCTCTGAAACTTTCTACTGTTTAGAGAAAGATGGCTTTGGGGGCATGGAGTTGTTTTGAATTTAAGAGTTTAGTGGCTGCTTATTCCAAATCCTAAAAGTTGATGCTATAACATGCCCCCCTAAAAAAAAAAATTTAAAAAACCAATGCCTTTGGGAATAAAAAAAATCTCCTCTCTAGCATGTGCTCCTTAGCATTTTCTTTTTTTTAAAAAAAAAATCAATGCAAACCAACAAATAACGTTCCCGGGTTGTTGTTGTTGTTGTTGTCGTTTTCAAACACAAAATAAAGCCAAACGTGGACGGGAGCAAGCGGTGTGTTTGGGGGTTTTGTGGGTTTGGGACAAAAGAGCAAAGGTATTTTGGGTGGCGGCGGTTGGTTTTGCTGCACTGGAAAGCTCCGCCACGGTGGTGGTGGGGAGAAAGACGCAGTTTTCGGGTGAATCGGGAAGGTGCTTCGTAATTTGGAAGTGGGTGGGGGGAGTTGGAAATGTTTGTAGCCTTGGCCAGTCCCAGTCCGAGAGAGAAAGAGAGAGAGAGAGAGAGAGACACACACACACACACACACACACACACGCACACACCACACGCACACACTCGCTCGCAGAGAGAGCGAGCGAGAGAGAGAGGAGGAGAAGCTGCCGCTTGCTTGCTTGCTTGCTGCATCTAGGAATATGAATTCCCCCCCCTCAGTAGGTCGGATCGCCTCGGCTCCATGGTGAGGAGAAAGAAGAGCCCCCCTGGCCTAGAAGACCCACACAATGGGTAGGACGGGGTGGGGGAGAGTCACTTTTAGCCCCCCCCCGGCTGGCCTCTCCCCGCGAGGGTGGTTTTCTTCTCCTCCTCCTCCTCCTCCTCCTCTGTCGAGCGCTTTCCAAACGCCCGAGTTTCGCCTCGGCGTTTTCCCGGCCGAAGGCGCCCCTAATCTTCCCGGCGAGGGGGCAAGGGGTTGCCCGGCGGGGCCGGCTATCCTTTGGAGGGGTTTCTGGCCCGCTCGGGCCCCGCTTCCCCCTCTGCCCCTTCGGCACAGGTTGTTGGGTCGGGACAAGCCGACGAAAGGGGATTTAGTAACAAACAACGGCGGCCATGTTGAGCGGAATTTCTGCAGCTAAACTTCTCCCCTCCGAAGGCAGGCTGCGTGGGGGGTTGTCTTTCCGTGCTTCCCTTCGGGGGTCTCTCGGCTGACTGTGCGCCACCCCCCTCCCCACTTTGGCCCTTGCCTCCTTCTTCACCCCCACCCCCACCCTTTCCACCAACCCTCCTCTTCCTCCTCACAGGATGACAGTGAAGCTGGGCGACAGCAGCAGCAGCAGCACCACCACCACCACAGAGGAAGGGTTGAGAAAGCTGGGCAAGCGGGCTGGCGAAGAGGAGCCCCTCGAAGAAGAAGGGACAGGCGAAGGGGGACCCGAGGCAGCTCCCAGCAGCAGCAGCAGCACAAAGAAAGAGGAGGCGATCAGTCAGAGCAGCAACACCAACGGGGGGCCCTCCTCGGCCGCCCCGACTTTGCCCCCAGCCCCTTCCTCCGTCCAGCCTGCCCACAGTCACGACCAGCATCACTTCCTCAGGTCCAGTGTCAGACCTCAGAGCAAGAGGTTAAGGAAGGATTCCCAGGCATCCTGTGCAGTCGGAGGAGGCGGTGGCAGTGGCGGCAGCAGCAACACTACTACTGCTCCTGCGAAAGGGAAAGGTACGGTATTGATCACATTGGTCATCCGCACGCACAGCGCACAAAAGGGGAGGCGGGCAATGGGGTGGAGGGTGCGTTTTAAGTCCCCTTGGGTTTTGTCCTCATCACTGTTTTATCTTTTCTTTTTTGCCTTGTGCTTCCACCAACATCTTCTTTGGGTCCCAAGGTTTTAGGTTGCGTACTCTCCAGTGTGTATGTTCCACAAATACATATGACAAATAATACATATTATTTATTTTACTATCACTATTGTTGTTAAAGGTGATCTTTAACTACGTGCATGCAGTCTGCTTTAAAAGCCTTGCTCAGTCTTTTTGCTATAGGCTACCAAACTGGAACTGAGCAAGAGGTGTGAGCACCTGAATCGCTGGCATTCAGCTTTCCTTGGCATATTGATTTGGCTGTTACCCAAGAAATGGCACCTGAGTAGTGATCTTTTCTTGCACTCCTCGAAAGACTCTTTGTGCGGCTCATGGTAAAAAAAGGTTTACTGTTGAGGCAGGTCTGAAGTCCCCCGGTATGTAAGTATTTGACTGTTCTGCCTTGTGGTCTGTGCAGTGGACTGTTGGAGCGTCTTGAGCACTTCTGAACCAGAGTTAAGTTTTTATTTTAATAGTAATTTTTTTGGTTCTTTTATAGCCATTGCTGCTCTAGGAAAAAAGTTTGCAGTATGCGTGGATAGTTGGACAAATTCTTGTCCTTGAGCGTATATGCTTGTCATACTGGCATACGACCCCCACACCGCATAGGTTGGAAGGCATTTTTTAGGTAATCCCCCATAATATTTGTCTAGGCTATTGTTATAAGGCATTTCTGCAGATTTACCATATGCCAGCATTTATTTCATTAGCAACTTGCCTTTGTGGGCAAGCAGAAATGTTTAAGTCTATTTTAAAAAAATCAGTGGTCATCACTGGGCCACTTTCTCTATGAAAAATATCCTCCCAGCAATCCTGGTATATTGGATGGTAGAAATGAAGATGCTACAGAACATATACATTGATAAGGATGATGTGTAGAAGTGTATTTCATAAGACACGACCTATCAAAGCAAACCTTCTATCATCTTGGAAGAGTTCTTATAGATAAGAATGACAGAATCAGTACTCCTAAAAAGTATTACTAGAAATCGTTAATGCTGATGAAGAGCATGGTGTCAAATCAGTTTCTCAAAGTCTAGAGGATTGATCCCAGTTCTCTCATAATATGATCAATTCTAATCTAGTTTACTATAAATGTGTACAGGTCAATGCAGGCAAAAGTTGGTAGATCTACTCACTTCTTAATGAAGTGATGTAGAACATAGAAAAAACTTACACATTGACTGGATCAACTCAGTAAGCAGGGTGAGATGGACACTGGTCCAGCTACAGAAATGCCATTTTGTTAGCTTAGTTTATTTCACTCTTTGCACTGTTTTTTAAACACCCCCCCCCCCATAAAATCTTTGGCTGCAGTCTGGCATGTATAGCAGCCAGTAGCCTCTCATTTGGATGCTTATTCCTATCCACATTAAAAGACACACCCAGCCCGTCTAGTGGGATCTAGATCTGCATTGGCTGCTTGTGTGAAAGGTTACTTATATGTGTGGATCTCCCTTGCTTTGAATTGGGGACATGTGACTTCAGATATGTGTGTTGATAATCTGAAGTTGATCTAATTTTTAAAATGTATTTAAGTGAGAATAAAATAAATACTGGAGGAATTCAGCAATATCCTAAACTGATCTAATTCTTACTAGTAGCTAGGATCCTAGGAAGCTGCCTTATCAGGCTGTTTCTCCATCTAGCCCAGTATTGTCTACTCTGACTGGCAGTGGCGCTCCAGTGTCTTGGGCTGAGGGTTTTCACATCTTCTGCTATCTGATCCTTCTGACTGGAGATACCAAAGACTGAACCTTGGACCTTCTGCTTCAAAGCATGTGCTCTACCACTGAACTATGGTTCCTTCCCTCTGATTTTTAATTGCATTGGGCACAACTTACCCAACATCGGTTGCAGAAGCCACATTGAAAGGCATAAAAATTCTACAAGAGCACGGCTATGCTCGTGTACACCTTCCTTTCAGTGATGCTTGCTTTTCTCACATCAGTTGTCTCCTCTGTCACATGCTATAGATTTCCTAAGCACTTGGGAGACAGCATACCTAGAATCTGGTTGCCAAGGGCATACAGGGCTTGCTTCTTCTTGCCATAACCTTTGAATTGCTGAAGAAACCCGCTACCTTTTTAAAAATGAACAACTTGCCTCTTCAGCCGTGGCACAAACAGCAAACAGAGTTCCAGTGCTTATGTTTGTCCTTGCATGTATGAGTCTGTTCATCAGTTAAACTATTTTTATGATGATGATTCTGAATTGTGAGTTAACAAAGGGACACACTGGCCAGTCTTTAACAACAAATTCCATTTCGAATTTTAGATACAGTGAAATGGTCAGGTCATTTCAAACATTGCTTCTTAAAAAAGATTTTACCTTTCAGAACCTTAGCACATAGATCTGTGGGACTGGATGCTTTCAAACTTCATTCAATGTGTGCAGTTATTTCAATTATTACAGTATACCTGACATTGCCACATTTTTTTAAATTATTGCTGAGAGACATTAAAATATGTATTGAGGTTTTGCAGTTTAACTGAAGTATAATATGAGCTTTGGGCAGATAAAAGTATCCTATGAAACGTTTCCGAAGAAAATTGTATTTATCAATGCAAAAGCGACCCTTTTCTTTCCCCAAAGGATTTCCATTTCTTAGTTATCAACTTGTAATTATTTCGGATCTCAAGCAATTTTTTTGCTCAGTTTGTGGTTTAGTTCACAGAACCATGCATGTTGTAGGCAAAATAGAACTGGATGATATGTACTGGAACTGCCCTCCTTGGTTTGCCCTTGTGTTTTGGCGGGATTAGAAACAGCCTTGTGTTGCATTCATACTGCAGAAGAATTGTTTGGGAAGATCATCTCACATTGATCTTCAGGGAGGGCTCCTTTCAAAATCCATGGAAATGTCTTCTGGGGATGTTCAAGAGAGGTGGCAGGAGAGAAATTAACAACATGCTTGTTAAACCTAGTATTTAATTTTAAATTGTTGCTAGTTATATCCCATTGGTTTGAGCTTGCTTGTATCTGTGTAGTGAATAACCCCTAAGTGATGTGTTTTTGTGATTTTACAAATTGTTGTATATTTGGAGCAACTTTTCATGGGTTTGATATCCTATTGTAAGTTATTGCTGGGGGGATGGGTTAAATTATAACAAAGATAAATAAAGAAATATGCAAAACTCAGTGAGTAAAAAAAACAATCTGGTTAAATCTTTAAAGGCTTCCTAGTACCAGATTTTAGACAATTGTTCTCCTTTCAGATATGGCTTTTCAGTAAGTTTTTTTTTTTCTATTCTTCTTTATTAGATACTGTAGAACAGGAGTAAGTGGCCATTTGACTTCTTCAACATTTTAACCTCAGTGATTTCCTGCAATCACTGCAACGTGTGTACTCAAAAATCAGAAGGAAAATGCGAACTACTAGATGCATTTTTGTATTATATATCAAGGTTTCAGAATCAATAGTGAAGAGCTTTTTTCTAATTTTCAACATTTGGAGATGGAAGTTTCCGCATCCTTGGTCACCATAGCTGGCTGGGATGCTGTGGTCAGGACCCATTTAGAATAGCATGATGCTTCTCATCTCCAATCCTTGGTTTCACAAGATGGTTGCAGATAATCACCTTGGTGGGCTACCCCCTCGCTGAATTGTTGTAATGCTTGGAATATTTTGCAGTTGACATGTGACGGGTTGTCTTCCACTCAAGCATTCATATTGGTTTGACGCACCTGTGTACTTAAAAATAATAATAATAATAACATTTGCCATAGCTCATTTGGGGCATGTCCTCATAGGATGCTCCTCCTGCTCCTGGCTTCTGCTTTAGTGCCACATTTTGTTTAGCTAACTTGTCACTTCTTTGTGTGTGACTTGGGCTACAAGCAGCTTATGTCCCCACATTTGTTACATGAGCACTCAAATAATCTGGGTGAGACGTGCATTGACGTTATGTAGCCAGTGAGTCTTGGGTGCCCCAATTGAAAATGCATCCAGGAAAAAGAACCCTAGAAGTAAATAATTTAGGATGCGTGTTCCAGGAACATACAGTAAATCTGTTCAGAAACCTTTAGAGCCACAATCCTAGAATCAGGCTAGCTAAATTCCATTGACATCAATGAGAGTTGGGTACCCTAACTGTGTCCTGGATTGCAGTCTTGGCCTATAAAAAGGTTGATAACCATTTCCTCTTAGGCCTGTAGATTTTTAAGTCTTCATCTTCCTAGTTTATGGAATAGAATAGTTCCATAGTTCTGAACAGGCAATGATATACAGCAGTGCCTTAGATGCTACCTCTCCAATATGAGGCTCTTGCCTCTGTTCAGCACGAAGAGCTCCACTGGGTACACATGATAAAAGACAGAAGACTATCTAATTTGCATACTGATTGTAGGTAATTAACATTTGCATAAATACTTTGGACACCAAGGAATTGGTGGTGGGCAGGCCCTCTCTTACCATGCCAGTCAGTTGTAGTTACTCAAGAACTTCATATATTATGACCCCACAGGGAGGCTGTCAGAGATCTGTGTGTGGCAGGCTCAGCCAAGCTGCTGTAATGATTGGGAACAGTGTGCCACACGGATCGACCTAATAGTGTGAAGACCCTTCCTGCCCGCACCACATGACTTTGGCATTGCATGACCTCCATGCAATTAACTCCATTAGGCATCTGGACGACAGCCTTGCAGCGTCTACAAGTACTGCATGGAGCATTCCCACATGAAAGCGGTTTCTGGCATCCTCCATGTGTGGATCAAAAGGCTTAAATTAGGGCTAACAGCTTTTATTTTCCTTCCTCTAAATATTCATATTAGTTGCTAAGCCCCTTAAAACTAAGATGGGTTTGGAAACCATGAGATCACATACAAATTAAATGAGCCTTCCAAGCCTGTTGTTGGCTGGCTTTTAACCTTTTTTTTAAGTGGAAATTTTCAGGATTCTGATACAAATCAGCAAGATAATCATGTGGTGTTCACCTCTCTCACATGTTTGCTTGCTCTCAGTGGGGTGTATTGAGCATGATGTGCAGTTCTCCCCAAAAAGTTGAGAGGTAGTGCTTGAGGCGTATGAAGCGTTTTATTAAAAGGTAATGGTTAGTTCCGGAAGAAAAATAAATACATTCTCTTCCACAAGTTTGAGGATATCTATGTTGTGCCTGTGTTGCTCCTGATGTTCTCTGCTTTGAAGAGGCTAGACTTTTATCTTGAGAAGTAAGTTTTCTTCATGGTTCATTGAATTCAGTACACATGGAAATTCTCATATAGTTATGACAGGAGAGCATATTTTTAATACTTATTATTACATTTATATCCTGCCTTTTTTCCTCCGAGGAATTCAAGGCGGCGTACATAATCCTCCTCCTCCTCTTCCATTTCATCCTCACAACAACAACCCTGTGAGGTGGGTTGGGCTGAGAGTCTGTGACTGGCCCAAAGTCACCCAGTGGATTTCCATGGCCGAGCGGGGACTAGAACCCGGGTCTCCTGACGCCCAGTCCAGCACTCTAGCCACTACACCACACTGGCTTAATACCTTTTCTCCTGGAAAGGATTCCCTTTACAGTGTTCTCGCATAGCGTTTTATCCTTATTCATTCAAACCTCCTCTCCACTGAGCTGAATGCCTTCATTCACTTGGTTAATATCCACTCGTTGTTTCCTCTCTTTTACTCAGCCGGCATGACAGGAGGTTGGTTAATAAGCCGCAGTGGCTTGTTAACCACCCCTGCGCATGCCAGTTCTATGCTGCCCGATTTACCTAATTACCCTTGCTGGATGTAGGTTGTTGTGATGTCCAAGCCTGGAAAAGGTGGGTGTGGTGGTTAACAAACCACCCAGGAACCCTACAACAGACTGTGGGTTCTGAGTGGTTTGTTAACCACCCCAGCCACTTACCCTTGCCAGGTTTGTACATCATGATAAGCTGCATCCTGTGAGAGTAATTAGGTAAATCGGGCGGCACACAACTGCCACACGCAGGGTTGGTTAATAAGCCATCATGGCTTATTAACCACTCCTGCGTCATGCGAACCTGGTCTCTTTCTAATGGCCCCTTCCCATGGCTTGTAAACAATGCTTCCCTTAACACAGCCTAAAATGGCATCTCCCTCTTAGCATTCTTATGCTACTAAGCACATGATTCTAGCATGTTTTCATATATATTTTTTCTTTCCAATGTAATATATTTTACATTTTTCTTTGCTGTTTTCAGCCTAGTGCCCCAATTTAAGGGGGGAAACCATTTTGCATTGTAATCCTGGCCTCTGTAGCATTCGTAGTCCCTTGGACTTTTGCATTGTTTGCACATTTTAGCCATTCCTTCACCCATGGAATCATCCACACTGTTGGGCTGGATCCAGGAGAGATTTGGCTTCTCAGTGCACGTGCCTGGGGCGGGGAAAAAAACATTGCCATTCACATGTTACATAAAATACACCTTTTCCAGTATAGTGATTGAACTTCATGTCAAGCTGTAATGTGTGAAAGAGCCCTGAGATTCCTTCAGTGATAGCTGTGGCTTGTCAGGACCTGCTTATTTGAATTCATTTTAAGATGTTCTAAGTGTTTCTTGACAAGCTGCATGGACTGGCCTTTCCCCTCAACTCTGTGGTTTTACTGGTTTTAATAGTGACTCGTTATAATTGACTCCTTTAAAATTCTGGTTTAATAGTATATCTTACCTCTTTTAAATTCTTGGGGCAGATCCACACTGTACACAGTATTTTAAATTTGCATGTATATCATTGACATTTAAGGGATTGCTCTGAGAAACACCCGTTTACATGCAGCAAATAAGTGTGCCGGATAAATGATTGCTTCCTTAGCCTTCCTCCTTGCCCTTTATTCAGTTTTGTAATTTGTAATGTAACAAATTATAGTACAGGTTGGACATCCCATTCTATCGATTTGCTCAGTTGCAACAGGACATGAATCAGCATGCACTGGTGAAGCGTGACTGATGCCATCTTAGTAAGTGTGGCAGACTCATCTTATTTAATTATTTGATACATTTATATCCTGCCATTTTTCCTTCAAGGAGCCCAAGGTAGCATGCACGATCCTCTTTATGTAATCCGCACAACAGGCCTGTGAGGTAGGCTAGGCTGAGAGTAAGTGACTGGCCCAAAGTCACCCAGTGAGCTTAATGGCTGAGTGGGGGCTAGAACCTGGTCTCTCCTAGGTCCCAGTCCAATATCCTAACAACAGCATGCTGGCTCTCTTGCTGTTCTGGGTGTCAGTTCCAGTACACTGTTGCTGCACTTGCTTACCATAGCTTAGTCATGTAGAGACGTTGTAACAACGCAAGCCCCACAGTGGCCTAAATCCTTTGTGGATGCCTCTTTGGTGACATTCCCAGCCTTGCAACAATCCCACACCTCTCTTCACCCAGTTTCATACAGTGCAACAGCTTTGCTTAATTTTACACCTCGCCAAACTGACAGCGGCAATTGCCAGCTCACTGTCTTTTCATCTGCTTTCCTGTGATATCCCAGAACATTGCTGGTTATACCAGCACACCAACACAGGTAATGATGTTGTATTGGCGTAATGGTGATTACACCTGATACTGATAATTTCTGAGCTGGCATAGTTGCATATGCTTTTAAGCCTTTCAAAGATAGTATTGATAATAAAGCTTTTCTCACCCATATGCAGTTCTTGTGATCTAGATACCGTTTTTAAAATTTTCTTGTATTGGGTTATTTCCTGGTTGTCACATAGGTATAGAACTAGCTCACCTGGTAAGGCCAGTTCTTTGTTTTGTGTTTCTGAATTGCTGCAAAGATGGTAGAGGCTCACTAACAGTCTTGTTTTTCTTCTTGGGTAATCAACTGTCTTGTTGGAAGTGTCAAGTATAGCCAAGTAGGATAGCCAACTTGCACAATTCTGTGGTAGACAGGATGGCCCAGATCGTTAGAACTGTGAAACTACTTCTGTGAACCTCAGGGTGCTTTATATGTACTTTACTTGAGTAGTCCTCTGCTAAATGATAAACTGCCTTTGAAACAGAGGGGAGTTGGAAAAGCTGTTTGTGATATGGGACTGAAGGCAGCTAGTCAAAGGAGCGAGGGTGCCAAATTCCACTGGACAAGCGCAAACCATTGTGTGAAGTAAAGATGTTGCTCTTTGCATTTAGGCTGAGGAGAAGGGTCTGTTGGTTTTGTGTGCAGTGATCTTCCCCAACAAACGTTTGTTTGGAGCATGCAGTGATGTTGCAGTGTACTTTCAGGAAGTAAGCCCCATTGAAATCTGTGACTTACTCTCAAGTAAGCTTATTTAGGTCAGGATGCCACTAGTGTTCCTGCAATATTTCTTTTCATTTCTTCCACAGGTAATGGAGTCCAAATTGGAGGAGTTTGTTTGCTTTAATACAGTGTTTCATGTTTCACATAAGCAATTCATTCTTGTGAGATTGTAGCATAGCTACCTTCAGGAAACTTTAGGTTCCCCAACCCTCTTAGAAGCATCATGAGGCACTTGTGAGGACATAGGGGCTTGCCTTCCTGCCGCATCCTACCTGTGGCCAGGAAATGTCATGGCTAACCCTATAATTCCAGCCCAGTGATAGCGTCCCCTGGAGCTGGTGTCTGGGACCTGCAGGCTATATGTGGCCCTTGGTCTAACTTCATGTGAGGTGGCACAGTGCTATGCAATGCTGCTAGCCCTACCCACCACTGGATCTGGCTCCACCCACCTCCTCCCATTGACTCTTCCCATGGCTCAACACTCTTTGGTAGGAAAAGGGTTTCTCACCCCTGCCTTAGGATGCCATTGCATTACGGAATGTGGATGGAGCCTACTACCAGAAGTAGGCAGGCCTATGCCCAAGAGCCCTGACCCCCTTGGACATCAACTCCTGTTCATTTTGCATGCTCTTGTAATGTCGAAGGGCAGCGTTGGTAGGCTTGCAGCCATTCCACCATTCCATAGGTTTAACTGGGAAGCTTGTTAGCGCTTCTCTGCCTAGCATCCATTGTAGCTTTAAGTAGTCAGGTATTTTTCAAGAGCTGTGAAGTGGTACAATAAAAACACAAACACTCCATTTTGAATAGAAAAGTACCTTCCAAGTGGTAGGAATAATTGTGTATAATACTCAAAGTAAGGTTGGAAAGCAGTTGTCCTTTCAGACAGATCTGGCAATTTAAAGTGTGACATCAGTTAGGAATGGTTTTACTCTTAAACCCAATTTCATTTCAACCTAGTGTCTAGTTTTGTTTTCCGTCCCATGAACCAAGTATCGGTTTTCCTCAACTCCTTTGTAATAGCATTTAGAATCCCCCCCTTTTTTTTTAGCTCTTGGTAATAGAAAATATAGGAACTATGTACTTAACTGGGTGAATGACAACAGGTTCCATTTCCAAATATACTGTCAAAATCCAAAATTGTCTTTACTGTTTATTGAAATGAAATGGAATTTTTAAGAGGCCTTTTAGTTCTTGTTTATTTTTAAAAGATTTATATCCTGCTTTCTAACCATCAGGTCCTTGAAGTAGTTTAAAAAGTGTTTATAGTGCTAAGGAAATGTTGACATTGTCACATTTTTTTGAAAAAACAGTACAGCTTTTGAATAGATCTGTACTATGAACAGCGAACTTAGTATTGGAAAACATGCAGTGCTGGCCTTGTTTCCTAAAGGTGCAGATAATGGCGGGGCCTCATCTGGCAGCTCATCAGGAATCCCTCCTGGCACCCCAGCTGGCAGTTCTAAAGCTACTGCAAGAAACCTGGGCTCCTCAGCTGGAGAGAAGGAAGAAGGCAAGAAGGTTAGGCGGCAGTGGGAATCGTGGAGCACAGAGGACAAGAATACCTTCTTTGAGGGCCTCTATGAGGTGGGTGTGTCCAGCAGCTGGCAGTTGCCACGTCCTCTAGCCGTATTTAAATCAAACTCTTAACATTTCTAGTTCCGTTGAACAGTTGAGTATTGTAAGTAGTAAACAATTTTCCTTTTTTTATTTAAGCCATTTGAAACTTACACATTTCTTCTAACTGTCCTAGCCTCTCTCAGGTATATTGTACATTAAGGGCGCAATCCTGTGGGGATAGGCAGCCGCCTCCAAACTCATAGGCGACCGCCTAGTCAATGCAGGGGAGGAGAATCACGGAGGGGATTGTTCCCTCTGCGCTTCTCCTGCTCTGCATTTCCGGCTGGACAGCTGATTTTGACTGTCTAGCCGCGGGAAGGCGGAGCAGGGGAGGAGGCTGCTGGACGGCACATAGGATGTGTCGTACTGGCATTTCTGCCTTCCCTACCCCAGAACACCCCATTTTGGCTGCTCCACCCTCCTCTTCTGAGCGAAATTCTACGCTGCGAGGCAGCGTAGAAGGGGGGAAGGTCAGTTCTCCAGGAACCGACCTCAGAGCACGGGCTCCGAGGTCGGTTTTCAGAAAACCACATATCCTACGGCCATCTAGCTGCTGACTAGCGGCCATAGGATTACTCCCTAATTGTAACTCATAAAGTGGGTATTTCATCCATGTTCTCTGCCCTGCTGCCTGTATCAGAGATTTATCCTGGGAAAGCTCATTCCTAATCTGTCTAATCCAGCCTCTTGGGGGCAGCAGTGGGGGGGAAGTTGGGAAAGGGGGTGGCAGGTTTAGCTCTACAGAACGCTGAAACGACCAAATGTAGCTGGTTCGCAAGCTACATTTGACCCTTTCAGTGCTCTATAGCCACTACAGAATGCGAAAAGGGTTAAATTTAGCTTGTTAACAGCCAATTTCTAGGGATTTTTTTAAAAAATCAGGGTACAGGGAGACCGCAGGGGGGGATGTGGCCTGAGGAGCAAAAATGGCCCCCAGACCTCCTGCCGTTGCCCACCTCTGCACTAGGGGTTGAACTTTGGATATTTTGCATACACAGCCACTTTCTGTAGGCATTCTGCAATAACTACCAAATTCTGAAAGCCTTTCTGTGAAAATTGCCCAAATATATGAAAGGCAGAACCAAGTTCAGAAGAAGCCTTCTGGCTGTTCACCCTCAGGTCCACCATTCTTTCTCAATTTGTGTGGAACATTTGCTTTTTCAGCATGGGAAAGATTTTGAAGCAATTCAAAACAATATTGCCCTGAAGTATAAGAAGAAAAGCAAGCCAGCAAGCATGGTGAAAAACAAGGAGCAGGTTCGGCATTTCTACTATCGCACCTGGCACAAGATTTCCAAATACATTGACTTTGATAATGGTGAGCATACTATAAAGTTTGGTTCTATAGTTGATGCAACTAGGCTGCAGCATATTATTCACTGACAAAACAGCTTGCAGAATTGAAAAAAATCACTAAAGGCAGGTCCCAGGGCATGGTTCCCCTGCTGAAGCTAAGCAGTGGCTGCAGGGGAGACCATCTGGACATTCTATGTACTCTGAGTTCCAAGATGGAAGAAAAGCAGAATATAAATGTAATAAAAAGTATTTATGGAACAATTCTATGCCCCCCAGACAGCTTCTTGGGGCAGTGGGGATGCACAAGATAGTTCGGTTTCCAGGGCTCTGACCTCTGAGCCAGGAATCTGCATTTCCCTCTCCCTCATAGCCAGGGGGAGAGAACTGCTCCTGCTACCTCTGTGTGCTTGGAAAACAGCACAGAGACAGGGGAAAGGGGGCATTCTCAGGAGAGGGGAGGAGACCGGGGCGGCTGTGATACAATGGCTCCTATGGCCGCCCCAGCCTCCTTCCCTCCCCTTCTGAAGCGCTGCTGCTGGACAGGTGAAATAACCATCTGGCAGAAATGCAGGGTGGCTGGAACACAGAGGCTAAGATTGCCTCCACTGTCTTCCCACCCTGCACTGGACACTCGACTGCCAGCAATCCACATAGGAATGCTCCCTCCAACTGTTTTGGGGGGGGGGGGGGGGTTCCGCACAGATTCACTGTGTCAGATGACCACAAATCACGTGGTGCCCTCCATGGTGATCCTCATGTGCGGGATCCGCAAAGGTGGAGCAGTGAACTAGTAAAGGCTGCACAGCGTTATTCTTTTGTTTCCCTGAGCGCTGCTTACCATGCTAGTAGTTCTGCACTGAAGTGTCAAACAGGGAGGCAGGGGAGGCAGGCATCCTAAGCCTGCCTTCCCCAACCTGAGGCCCTCCAGATACTGCCAGGATTCCTGACCATTGGCCACGCTGGCTGGGGTGGTGGGAGTTGTTGTCCAAAGCATCTGGAGGGCACCAGGTTGGAGAAGGCTGCCCTAAGTTAAGGTGTCCAGTGCAGAGTCAGATGACATGTGAGAAGTGTCACATGAGAAGCTGTGAGAATTTGTTAAAACTCTTGTACACCACCCTAGAATCCTTTCAATGAAGGGCAGTGAAGAAGTATTTTAACTAAAATAAATGAATAAAATGATACTTCACTGTGCTCTGTGTAAATCTAAGGCATTTATGAACAGGAGAATATCAGAAAAATAGCAACAAAACAGACCTAAAATAGCCCAAACCTTCAGCAGTCAACAGCAGGATAATTAAAATGGGAGTGCCCTGAAACACAGCAATGGAAAAGTGCTGGCAAACCTTAAATGGGGAATGTGTTCCATAGCCTCTAAGCTAGCAGAGTGAAAGCCCCTAAACCCTCTTGTCCTAACTTCTATCGTGTCGTGTCCAGATCAAACTCCACTCCGCCAAAATGTAGCCACCGCCACACTACCAAGCTGTGGTTCTGTCAGGTGGTAGAAGGATTAATCAGTGCAATGCACTGTTACCAGGGTATGCCCAATTCTACAACAATCTTCGAGGAGGCTCCTTCCATGTACCCCCTTAACTTCTGATATAGAGGGACACTTGAGCTCCTCCAGGGGGGATTGGACAAATTCATGGAGGATAAGGCTTTTGATGGCTACTAGTCCTGATGGCTCTGTGCTACCTCCAGTATCAGAGGCAGAATGCCTGTGTACACCAGTTGCTGGGGAAAATGGGTAGGAGGGTGCTGTTACCCTCATGTCCTGCTTGTGAGTTTCCCATGGGCAGCTGGTTAGCCACTGCTTGAACAGAATGCTGGACTAGATGGATGTTCTTACTAGCTTGTATATTAAAAATAAAAAAGGATATTTTTGAGGCATCAGTCACTTTTATCCTGTGAGTTCCAGTGGAAAACATGGTACTAAGATTGAATAGCAATATGACAGCGTGGAGTTTGTTATAGTCCTGATAGTTAAAATACAGCAAAAAGTGATGTGAGTTCCTTAGCCCATGTAATATTAAAAACCAGCTGTAAAATGTTTGTGCTCTTCAGAGTACATCATACATGTTGTACTAACTGCAGGAGGATCTCTTGTCATACCAATTCACATTTAAATCAGAGTTGATATTTGTTCCATTTTCTCGAGAATTTCTTAAATAAAGGAGTGTTCTCTGTTTACTGGATTAATCATACTGTGTGGGAATAGTGTTTTTCTTTCCCCTTAACACCTGTGGTTTTCTTTCTTTTCTTTGCAGTGTTTTCTCAAGGGCTGAAAAAATCCTCCCTGGAGCTCTATGGCTTAATTTGTTATGGGGAGCTAAGGAAGAAGATTGGGGGCTGTGAGTATACACTATTTCGATGCCATGAAATAAAGAAACTGCTGGACATTCTCTGTGATGTTGTGGAAAACCACTTCCATGCTCTCCCCAGATGTTTCTGGTGCCCCATTATTTTGCAGAACAGCTTTCTTCAAGTGTTTTTCTGTGCGATTTTCTTGCTTCATCTGAGAGAAATTTCCAAATGTAATCTTTAGTTTGCTCTTTCATGCAGAGTGCAATACAATCTAACAGAAAATACGCGAGGAAGCATCTGTTATTTTGTGGGTGTAATTCACATACAGCGAGAGATCTGCTTGTGCCTGCCTAACAGAAGGACAATAAATGCCATGTATATATGATATAGCCACTCTACAAAATGAAAAGCTGGGATGATGTCTGTCTTCAGATTCGGGATAAAAAAAAATAAAATGCACTCTATCTCATTTTTTTTTTAACTCTGTCAACACCAGTCTATATCTTGTCTGGTCTAAACAAATGCTTTTCATTTGATTTCATTCCCTCTCCCCGCCTTTACACTCTAGCCATAGTTGGCTGGCATGTCATGGCAGCTAAAGTAATTGCCCTGTTAATGGCAGGTGCATTTGAATGTTTAATTCGATAACTATCCTTTTGAGAAAATTCTTCATACATGAGAGTGATGCTGCCATGTTATTTCATCAAAAGTTTCATTTTGCGTTACTATGACAGATTAGACCACTCTTGGCGGGACGTTCGTGTTCACATACTAGGCCTCTCCCCTGATCTAGCTCTCACATTTTAATTTAGTGCATTCATATCCCACCTTTCCTCCAAGGAGCTTATCTTGGCATACATGCTTCTCTTTTCTTCCAACCTGCCCTTCTTTTATCCACATGTTGAACTAGTTAGGTAGGCTAGGCTGATAGATAGTAACTAGCTTCATGGCTAAGCTGGGATTTGAACCTGGGTCTCCAATTTTAGTCTGGGTTTCTCCAACCACCATACCAAGCTGAGTATTGACACACAGATCCTCTTGTGGGTTCAAAATCATAGATGGACAACCCCACCCCACACACGCACATACCATTTAAAGCTGTGTCACAAGCTGGATGTGACAATAAACTGTTTGTGTTTCCATTCCAAAAATAAATAATTTCCTCTGGCACACACAATTCTTAGTTTTTTAGGCACACCTGAGTGACTTGCTGGACTCTGATTTTCCTTCTCTTGCTAAAGCCACTTGCCCCATTTACTAAAGGTGACTGACATGGTTCACACGATCAAAACAAGCTACCGTGGCTTAATACCCAGCGCTGGGCGCCATTCCCCTTATTGCCTGCTTGTGTGCAGCTTGTGTCGTCTGAACCTGAGCACCATGAATTATTTGAAGGGGAAACATGGCCTGTTGTTGGGTTCTTTGAGGGTTGCTTCCTTCTCAGACAAGTCATGCTGCCTGTGTTCGGATGACATGGCAAGCTGCACCCAGGTGGGTAATTAGGGGAACGGTGCCGTGGCTTATTTAAGCCATGGTGGCTTGTTTTGGTCATGCGAACTGGCCCACTGTAAAGAATCAGGAGTGAAACATAATAAAGCCAGTCTCTTTCAGCATTGCTGGGGAAATATCAATTTTCTGACAAATAGAGTACCATTTTGAATGTACATCTTACTGGCAGGCTCCCCTGCATCAAGACACGTGAAGGCTGCAAGCCTTCCATAATACTGTGCTGCCTTGGTAACAGAGATTCGGTGCGTGACATTCAAGAAGATCTTTTTGCTAATGCCGCGGAGTCATGTTTACAGCTAGCAACCTTGACCATTATAACAGAGATGAAGTTCAGTCTTTTAATCTACAAATTGAAATGTGATTTAATGTAGTGGAGAGGATAGTCTGACACACTGGAATGATTCTCAAGTCCATATGGTGGAAGTGCCAGCCTCTTTATCCCATGCCATCCCATCCCCAATTCTTTTCTTTCTCCTTTGTGCACATCCCCACCCTCCATAACCACCCATCCCTTCCCATTAATCATCACTCCATCCTTCAGAAAGCCTTCCTCTTTCAGGAACTTATAGGGAGATGCATTCTTTTTTATTTCCTTGGTCAGAGAGGGTCATGGATGCACTGTTTGAGGAACTCTTTGCTAGGGTAGGAATATTGTGCATGCAATTAACTTGATTTGTATGAGTGTATTTTCTACAAGAGCTTCAGAAGGCTGACTTTGTAGGATGTCAGTCAAAATGAACTGCCCATAAGAAATCTTAAACATAAGAGCCCTGCTGGATCATGCCAAGATCCATCTAGTCCAGCATTCTGTTCACACAGTGGCCAACCAGCTGCCTGTGGGAAACTCACAAGCAGGACATGAATGCAACAGCATCCTCTCACCCATGTCCCCCAGCAACTGGTGTACGTAGGTATGCTGCCCCGATACTGGAGGTAGCATATAGCCATCAGGACTAGTAGTCATTGATCTTCCATGAATTTGTCCAATCCCCTTTTAAAGCCATCCAAATTGATATCCGTATGGTTGTCATTTCTTGTCCTACCATGTTTCATTCCTAAAATCCTGTCCACGTTTTGTTTTTCTGTTTTATTTAAAGGTATGGATGACAAAAACGCAGCTAAACTCAACGAGCTTATCCAAGTTGGGTAAGTAGTTTTTTGTTTAACACAATCACTGTACGGTATCTGTCTTTTGAGATGCATTCGTATTTCAGATTATAAGTTCCTTTGGGCAAGGACCTGCCCTCTTGTACTCTAAAATGCCATGCACACTGATAGTTATATAAATCATTGTTGTTTGTTGTGCCTTCCCAGAGCACTAAGGTAATGGTTTTATAAAGTAACCAAAGAGTGAAATCCACGGTTTGGAGCAGAGGTGAGCAACACACAGCCCACGCTTCCCAGTGCAGCTCCTAGCACACCGACAAAAAGTAGGGAGGGAAGGTAGTGGTTTGTCACTGAAAGACAAATTCAGCTTAAACAAGCTAAGTTTGTCTCCTCTAAGCCTCCCTAGCGGTTTGCCATTGAAGTCCCTCCTTTTTTTGCTGCCACTGGCTGTGGATAAAATGCAACCCACAGAGGCTCTGGGTGTGTGGGATTGGCCCTCAGACCGCCTGAAACTGCCCATCCCTGATTAAGAGCAAAAAGCATTGATGAATTTTAAAGAGTTGCAATTTGTTCTAAAATGCAGCCTTTATGATCCAACCAGTCGGAGAGGATTAGCCCCTAACCAGTTGTATTGTATCAAGAACAAGACATCTCTGTACCACAGAACTATATAGAGCTCACGGGTGCTACATGTCTGGGTCCCTCCATCTGCACTGAGCTGAATCTTCCACCCACACCCATCATCAGATGCAGTATGAAGATCACCTTCTATTTCTGCTGCTCGCCATGTTGCAACGTTGTTCTGCACAGCTTTTGATATTGTGCTTTTGTACTCATTGGAAGCACTCATTGCGCTTGTGTGCGTTTGCCATTGTTCCCAGTCCTATTTTCTTGCTTCCTTCCTCCTAAGGCAAGTGAATAGGACTCTGGTTAGAGTTTGTGATTGCAGCTAGAACAGCTTCCTGAGCAGAGAATCATTCAAGATCATTTGCAGTGCCTAAATTAGTCTAGCTGGTGGTGTGACCAAGAAATATGGAGCCGTTCACTGCAAAATAAGTTCCCCTCTCTGCATTTTTTGCCACCGGTTCACAACTTCAAACTTCGTGCGCGAGCATCTTTAGCCTGCCTGAAATTCCTTTTCATTGTCGCACAGTAATAAGCATAGTCAAAGCAGGTATGCATAATTGGCAGAAAGTTTAAATAGAATGGGGTTTGGATTGTTTGGGAGTTTGTTAGATCAGTTGAGAGCGCATCTAGTACGCAACCAGAAGTGCAACCTAAGAATAGTCCCGCTGGGTCTGCCTAAACATCTGTTGGAGTGGGCAACTTGTGGCCCTCCAGATGCTTTGGCCTACAACTCCCATCAACCCTCACCAGTTACTATGCTGGCTAGGGCTGATGGGAGTTGTAGGCCAAAACATCTGGAAGGCCACAAGTTGCCCACCCCAGTCTACCTGGGGATTCTAAGAATGGCTAGCCAGATGCTTGTGGGAAGTCCACAAACAGGACAGAAAGGCAATAGCCCTCTCCTTTTTGGCCCCCAGTAACTGATTCTCTGAGGCTTACTACCTATGAACCTTGAGGTCCATTTATCTGTCACTGTTAGACCTGTCCTCCATGAATTTGTAAGGAGCGAGAAAAGGATTATCATGTATATATATATCCAAATCACTTTCCTGTTGCATGAAGTTTGCTAACTGCACTGATTCTGGTTTCATAAATCTAGCATATGGACTACTAAACACAATGGATTTTGTGTATGTGTCAGGGCTCCATTGTGCTGAATTAGTGGACACTTGTAATCGGTGACAATGTAGAGAAAAAGACTGAGCGCTTGTTCAGGATTTATAGTGAGGAATCGATCTCTCCATGGTTTTAAAGCACAGATAAACCAGAGTATCAAAACCCAGAATAACCTATGTCATGTGGGATTTGGAAATCATACAGGTTTCTTTACACCTCAAAAGAGTTGCTGTGCTTTTTGTGCCTTCAATTATCCCATTCTTTTCAACATTTCTAGGGCTACAACTGTCCGCTACAAAGGGAGAAATCTTCGCATCAAAGCTCCAATGTGCAGGGCTCTGAAAAAACTCTGTGATCCAGACGGTATGTAAGAGAACCCAGGAGGGAGAAGAGGTTGAAACAAATTTTTGGGAAAGACCCAGCTGTGTCTCCGAGTCAGTTCACATAACCAAAGGAGAATGTTGAGGTTGTGGCTTGAGTGGAGCCATGCAGGATTTGGTATGCGGTGATGTCATGTGGTCGCTTGAGTTGTTAACTGGCTGTGTATCCCCAAGTGCCCTGAAGCTGCCACATTGAGAAGTGGCACAACAAATAAGTTGGCTTTGAGTTTGTTGAGGAACCCCATTTTATTTTTATTTTGCACATATCTGACTGGATCCACAGCCTCTGCTCCTTAGCATGCCAATTTGGTCATATGCACTGGCCTTCGGGGACAACAGAATTTATCTGCTTAGGAACCTAGAATGTTTCTCCCGTCTTTTACAACACAGAGACACACACACCTAGTGTTGTAGTGTTGCGAGTAGACAATCTACTTCCACCCCCACTGTCCATCCCATGTACTATTCCCACAAGTAATTCCCCACCAGTAGGTCTTATTTGGGGGAACAATTTTGCCTCCAGTGTTGTCATTCTCTCTGACCACCAGCCTTTCTTGAAGTGTTCATGCCTGAAGAAGTTTCTCCTGTCCTGTCTTGCATGCCGTTGCTTCCAGCCCCATAACTCTTTACACCCAGCTGAGCCCAGCAGACACGCTCGCAATCAGCATGATCATTCCTCCTTGTTTGGCCTCCTACAGTCAAGAGGGATGTAGGATTTTGTCAACCCACAGTATATATTTTTGAGGTGTACAGCACATGGTGATGGACTAGGGATCTTGTTAAATTTTATCAGCAGCTTCAGGCTTGTTGATACCAGTTTAGGAACAGAAACGGCCTCCTCGGCCTGCTTGGCTTATTCCCAATGCATCAGGAAGAGTTTCAGAACCCCAACAGATCACATTCTTGAAGCATAATTTCTCTGCACCTTTAGATTCATTTACGAGAGCGTAACTGTGCTGCACAGTTGCAGCAGCTTTATTTCAGGAATTTTCACTGCTTCTTCCCTCAGGCATTAGCGATGAGGAAGATCAGAAGCCAGTGCGTCTTCCACTGAAGGTCCCTGTGGAGCTGCAGCCACGGAATAATCATGCTTGGGCCCGTGTGCAGAGCCTGGCCCAGAATCCACGTCTCAGGTACCCTAGAGCAAGAGACTTCGTGTGGATGGGTGGATGTGTATCTGGACCTAAAAGTTGGTTTAAGAATAGCAAGCAAAATAACAAGGAGTCAGTAAGTTTGAGAGCAGGACTTGGATTTTATTGGCACAGTCTGAACTACTCTGGTCTCTGCTAGCAGACCACCTCTCCTTTTTTTTCCTGCCAGAAGGTTAAGAATCCAAGTAAACCCATCATGTTCTGAGTCTCTGTGATAGTGTTTGCTTGTGATGGCTTCTTAATGCTAACTGTATATTTTTTCCTCTCTCCCATGAACTGGAAATTAGAGAATACGCATCCTGTCTGCGCAGGCATGTGTGTTAACAGACAGATGGCATATCTTTTACCTTATGGCAGAGGGACAACCTGCAGCCTAGGGGCTGCATACTCCTCCCAGATGTTGCCCTGACACTTTTTAATCCCTTCTCCAGATATCCTCATACATACTGCTTTTTCCCCAGCCACTGTTGCGCACATCACCAGGATGTCTCTCTGTGTGCGCATGTATGTGGCCCCTGATCCCCAAGCCTTGGGGATCAAAAGGTTGTTCAACCCTGGCTTCTGTGACTTCTATAGCACGTTGCCAGTGGACTATCATTTGCTGACTCCTCCTCTGACTCTTTCTCTTTCCTGCGTGGCATCTCAGAATGATCGTGGAGCTGCATCGTAAGGTGTCCAGCCTCATCGAGTTCCTGAAACAGAAGTGGGCTCTCCACGAAGTGCGCATTGTATCCTTATTCTTGCTCAGAAGTTTGGCTCCGTTTCTTTGATATTTTTGTGTACTGGGAGTAATCCTTCACATAGATTAAGGGGGGGGGGAACTCGGCTGCAGGGAGGAGTAGGAAAACCACCACATGTGTGCCTGCCACACAACCATGGAATCATGCAGGGCATCGTGGTTCCTTTATCCATTCCTGCAGCGTGGTTGCCACATAGTCCCCCTGCCGGTGCGACCGCATATCCCAGCAGCCACAGCAGTGGGAATCAGGTTGTGCTAGCCATTCCAGCTGTCACTATGCAATGGCAACCACGTAGTTTGGCTGCTCTGGCTAGAGCGTTGCTGGAAGTTTTGGACACTGTCGGTGGCTGTCTCTGTGGTTGCCTGGACTTGTCAATGAAGCATACAGATTATCCATGGGGAGCCCAACAGACGACCTGGTAAGCCACCCAGGGGGCCTGTACCCACTCTGCAGAGGGGGGTAACAAGGGTGGGCAACTTACCGATTGTGGACAGGCAAAACATCCCACACATGACACGCTAACCCATCATGATCCGAACATGACCCACGATGGGTTAGTGTGTCGTCTGAACCCAGTCATGGTATTCATTATGCTATACCCTTCTCCCCACTCCAATTTAGCACTTGTAACGTGGCAGTCAAATGCCGTTTAATTGCTGCACATTTGCCTTCCTTCCACTGATTTGGGCAGGAGGGGGGTTATAGGGAGGCTTCCTCTCCCATTGTCATGTTGCTGTAATCCTTAATGTCCTGTATTTAGCGTAAAACACTAGCACAAAGGCAGCTACAGGAGGCCAGAAATTCTGAAGCAAGTGGCAGCTATTCTGAAGAGAAAGCGATGCTCCATCTCTTCCCAGGAGAGAACTGTACACTGACACCTCTCCCTGGGGTTGCCAGGGTTGTCCACTCCAAAGCTTTCTGTACGGTGCATTGGCAGGAATCTGGCAGATGCAAGCAGAATACCAAGGACTCTCATTTGCTGCCACCTGCCCAAATCCTGGGCATACAGAGTGGCCAGGGGACAGCCAGAGGGCAGGTGAAATACCCACGGGGAATGGAAGTTAGGGGCGGGACCCGGGCAGAGAGCACTACAGAAGCAAGCAGGAGCACTCAGTCTATGCTTGATGCAACTGCACACACCGAAGACCGCTCCCCAGAGGCTGGACTTACGGAAGGAGCATCCCTGAGTCTCGGTGTTGCACACAGTCTTGATAAACTGCCTTCCGGGCTTCAGGACCCCGGCGGGAGTCTTGAGAAGCCAGTTCCTACAGCCCATTGTGCCGAGGGGAGGGAGGCACCAGCTGTTGTGCTGGTGGCCAGGTCATCCTCCGGCGGTACAAACTGTGACTGTGGCAGCATCCCCCCTGATTTGGAGGAACTCTCCCTGCTTGACCCGTTTCCTCGGTACATGAAGTCGTGCCAGGACCTTATCGTCCCCGAGAAGTGTCTTTGCACAGACAGACTGAACGGGAAAGCTTTTGCCTTGCCAGGGAGCTCCCCTCCTGGGACGCTTTTGCCTGGTAGCACAGAGGCTGGCAGCCTTAGTCCTGCACGGCTGGCAAGAGGTGGGGCAACGTTGCCCAGCTGCAGCCCATCCGGATCCGAAACTCAGGCCCCCCACTGCTGCGGACCACCAGTGGAATTGTGCGGAAAGGAGCTATCAGACCCAGCCGTGGAGGACTCTCAGGAGAAGCTCAACACCTCACTGCCGCCGCCACCTCAGGGACAATTGGTCACAAAGTCTCTCAAGGATGACCCAAGCCGCCTTGCGCAGCAGGTCAGAGAGGAGGGATGGAGCCTGCGGACCTCCGAGAGCCTTACCTTGGCTGAAGTCTACCTCATGATGGGCAAGCCGAACAAGTTGCAGCTAGAGTACGACTGGCTGGCTGTCTTAGGGCCGGAAACCCAGGATGCCGGAGAGCAGTTGCCTGAACCGAAATCTGTTCCTCCATCAGCCGCCTGTCACAAGCAGAAACTCCTCAACTGCCTCTTAAAACTCATCTCCACTGAAGTGAACCCCAAACCAGTAAGTATAATTTGGACTCATGCTCAGAGCCAATATCGTCCAGCTGAAAATAACTGTGTGTGTGTATCTAAAATTTTTTAAGCCTTTTATTTTTCTACCCAAACTGATATGTAGCTGCACTGTGCTGCTGGATGTTCCTCCCCGCGATATCCCAAACTATGTAGGCTCCCTCCAATAATGGGGTGGATCCACAGTTGGCTACAGAATCGGACTCAAAGAGTGCTGATCAATGGGATCTTTTCAAACTAGGGAGAGTTAACGAGTGGGGTGCCGCAGGGCTCAGTCCTGGGCCCAGTGCTCTTCAACATTTTTATTAATGACTTGGAGGAGGAAGTGCAGGGAATGCTGATCAGATTTGCAGATGACACCAAATTGGGCGGGATATCTAATACCCTGGAAGACAGAAACAGAATTCAGAGTAATCTTGATAGGCTGGAATGCTGGGCAGAAAACAACAGAATGACATTTAATAGGGATAAATGCCAAGTTCTGCACCTAGGAAAAAGAAACCAAATGCACAGGTACAAGATGGGGGATACGTGGCTCAGCAATACTACAAGCAAGAAGGATCTTGGAATTGTTGTCGATCACAAGCTGAATATGAGCCAACAACGTGATGTGGCTGCAAAAAAGGCCAATGCTATTTTGGGCTGCATTAATAGAAGCATAGCTTCCAAATCATGTGAAGTACTTGTTCCCCTCTACTCAGCCCTGGTTAGGCCTCATCTTGAATTCTGTGTCCAGTTCTTGGCGCCACGCTTTAAGAAGGATGCAGACAAACTGGAGAGGGTTCAGAGGAGGGCAACAAAGATGATCAGGAGACTGGAAACAAAGCCCTATGAAGAGAGACTGAAAGAACTGGGCATGTTTAGCCTTGAGAAGAGAAGACTGAGGGGAGATAGGATAGCACTCTTCAAGTACTTGAAAGGTTGCCACAGAGAGGAAGGCTGGGATCTCTTCTCGATCATCCCAGAGTGCAGGACACAGAATAATGGGCTCAAGTTACAGGAAACCAGATTCCGGCTGAACATCAGGAAAAACTTCCTGACTGTTAGAGCAATACGACAACGGAACCAATTCCCGGGGGGGGGGGCTCTCCCACACTGGCGGCCTTCAAGCCAAGGCTGGACAGCCATCTGGGATGCTCTGACTTGGATTCCTACATTGAGCAGGGGGTTGGACTCGATGGTCTTATAGGCCCCTTCCAACCCTACTATTCCATGATTCTCTGATTCTGTGAATGGAGTCGTATCTGAATATTGTGCAAGTGCATTTCCTGATTATCAAGTAGCCAGAACAGTGACAATAAATCCTCACTATGAACAGCTTGAGTTTGTGTGTGTGTGTGTGTGTATGTATATACAAACACACACAGGGTGCAATCTTACGCATACTTACTTGGAAGCAAGTGACAAAGCACCATGGAATCTGGTGGGACTTAGTCTGGGTAATCGCACACACAATTGGGCTGCAAGAGCTAATTACTTGTGGATTGGCAATGACTCAACCTCTGGCTAGCAGGAAAGCGTGAACAAAAGGAGATAAGAGAAGCTACTCAGCTTGTTCCAATTAGGCTTGAAAGAAAGAAAACTGCTGTCCCTGCTTGCAAAACAAAGCAAGTAGCTTCTGTGTGCTGAAAGCTGACTCTGTCTTGTCCTGAGCATGTGCAGTGGATTTCTTGCCTTTTAAAACAAAGAGCTGCTTGCACGTGGGCACATAATGCATATCAGAGTCTCTAGATCAGGGGGGTGGTCAACTTGTGGCCCTCCAGATGTTTTGGCCTACAACCTCTCAGCCCGAGCCACCATAGTCGGTGGTGAGAGATGCTAGGAGTTGTAGACCAAAACATCTGGAGGGGCACAAATTTCCTACCCCGATTCGAGATGAATGCCTGACTGCAATGGGAGCAATTCCTAGTCACCAGTGGCAACCAGGCAACCTGTCATTGGCAAGTCTTGAGTTGAATCAGTTGACAAGCTGTCTCCAGCTAATTAAACTTAGTAACACCATGTTTTAATTGGTGATGCTCCAAAGGAAGGAGATGCTTGTTTGTTTCTTGTGGCTCTTCAGTTCCTGATGAGGTTCTGTAATGGGGGTGAAAGTGAAAATATTTGATAGCCTTTCTGTAGCATTTGTTAGTTTTATTTTGCCCATCTTTACAGATTCATTAGCAGTTATTCTTGTAGGTCAGGGGTGGGCAACATCTCGGGGTTGGGAGGCTGCGCTGACAACCCCCCGGAACTCTTCAGGGGCTGCGTGTCTCCCTCCCCTGCTGGATGTTGTCGCTGAAATCCCAGCAGAATTGTGCTCCCATCAGCCTGATTCTGCAGGGAAGCAGGATGCGTAAGGGGAGCCATCCATGCCCTGTTCCTCTGTAGAATTGCTGGGACTTCTGTGGCAGCAATGGCTGGTGCGGGGGGCACAAACGGCCATGGCAGACTGCATATGACCCGCATGCCATGTGTTGCCCACCCCCGTTGTAGGCAGTCTGCTTCTACTTGTCAAGCGGGTGCTGCGCATTAACTAAGAGGCATCACCCCAGAGCTCTGGCTGTCACCATAGCTCTCCGTTATTTATCTGTCTTAAATGCTGAATTTTTGTTGCTGCTTTTAAAAACAACATCTCTGGCTGTCATCTACAGGGAGGATGCGGAGCTTGGATAATACATTGGTCTGTCCAGCGTAGCAGTTCTAAATGTTCTTCGGAATTACTGCTGTTAACATAGGAGCTCGCGTGCTTTTGAATTCCACAGAACGCTTTATCAGCTGCAAGGCAAAAAGCACGCATCTGGCCTGTGCCCAGCGTGCATTCCTTTGACCAACCCTGGTCTGTGCGATGCTCCGCTTGGGCGAGCGAGGGGAAGAAGGCGATAAGACAAACCTTACGTGGGTACACTTCCCAGTGTTTAGGGCAGCCATATTTTTTTTCTTTCAGCGCGCAGCTATTGAGGTTCTGCCATTCCTTCCTCCTTTTCAGACCCCTGAAATGAACTCCGTTGCAACATCCCCTATAAAGCCCGCCCAAGAGGAGCATGCTGTGACCCCTCCTGGGAAGGTGATAGCCATCAGCGCCAGGAGTCCAGGCTGTGCACGCAATCAGCCTGCCCTTCACAAGAAGACCTTTCCCCCCAGCGCCACTTCCAGCGCCTCAGGTGAGTCCATCATGGGGAGAAACGAACTCTCTCTAGTGCAGTAACCCTCTCCAAACTCTGCAGCATGGAAGGCCGAATTCTGTGACTCTTTTTTTTTTTTAGTAACGTGTGTAAATTGGGGCCACAGCATTAGAACCATACAGGGCTTTAGAAGTCAAAACCAGAACCCTGGGAAAAACCAGTAAAAATTGCATATGGAACAATACAGGGGTTATACCGTCCGATGCATCCATCCCAGTTAGCAGTCTGACAGACAGATTTATTTTATTGATCACATTTTTATACCTCTGAAGCTCTCTGGGCAGTTCACGACAATTAAAACCGGAAAATAGAAAGCAATAAAAAATACAGATGACAAAATACCAGTTAAAAGTTTAAAACTACACTATAAAAATAAAATAATCAAACAGAAGCTAGCGCAAAAGATTTTAAGTACAGTACCAGATAAAAACAAACTGAACAACTAAAATGCCTGGGAGAATAAAAAGGCCTTCACCCTGCACCGAAACGAGTACAGTGTATGAGCCAGGCAAACCTCTTTGGGAAGCTCATTCCACAACTGGGGTGCCACAGCAGAAAAGGCCCTCTTCCTAGTAGCCACCCACCTCACTTCTTTTGGCAGGGGCTCTGAGAGAAGGACCCTTCAAGCTGATCTTAGGGTCCGAGAAAGTGTATATGGGAGGAGACAATCCTTCCGGTAGCCTCGCCCCAAGCTTTTTGGGGCTTTGAATGTTAGCACCAGCACTTTGAATCAGGCCCGGATTCATTCTGAACAAGTTGAAGTTTCCTAGCTACCTTCAAGGGTAGTCCCAAGTAGAGTGCATTCCTGTAAACTAAACTGGAAGGGACTAGAGCCAACATGGGTAACCTCTGTCCTGCGGGCCTTTACTCAGCTCACCGAGCCGCTGTATCCTGCCCGTGGAGCCTCTTGGGTTCCTCCAGGGGGCAAAGCTTGGCCACTGAAGAATCCCCACTGTTTTTCCGACCTCAGATCAGCAATAACAGGAGGTATGCGGACGGCAGGAAACTCAGCTGTTCCTCCCAGCGCTGGCCAAGTCCCTTTCTCCATGCTGAGAGGGGCACGGAGAAAGGCAAAATGGGAGGGGTGATGATGTCAGTGGATGTGGCCGCGCCCCTGACATCATCCAGCTGTGGAGGGCTAGTGAGGGGAAATTCAGTCACCACTCAAACATGGTTCTGCACCCCTGAGCTAGGACATGTGTGACTGCAAAGTATTTTCCTGTGTAGCCTTCGTTGATTGCTATCTTTGTACACAGTGCAGCTTTAGACAGGCGGCGGCAGTGGTAATAATGTTTTGTGATATTAACTGGGCAGCTTTATTGCAATGGTATTCAATAGTAAGTGTGCTCCCAAGAAATTATGTCCTGCATTGTAATAGGAACGTGGAAGCAAGAGACTGTTGGAAGCAGGGTAGTGCTGGGAACAGTTGAATTTGGAATCCTGAATTACTGTTGTTGGAATACGCTCCTGAGTGGTAGTTTGTTGCTCATATGCTCATTTTAGTCAAGGGCCAGTTCACATGGTCATTCTCAACAGTTTTTCCGGGAAGATTCATAATCAGGTGACTCAGTTCCCAATTAAAAGGGGCTCTCAGTCTTTCTGAAAAACCACGTGGATCGGTGGAAGTGATCCTTTGACTCCAGGCATTTCCCCAGTGGAAATTAACCTTGACATTATAATTCTCATTAGATTAGGACGTCTTTTGATTGCATCCTACCAGGTTTGAGAAACCCCTCTAGACCCCTCTTGGTGGCTGGTCCTTCAAGTTCCGGAAGTGCTGACGCAGATGGTGGCCTCTTTGCCGTTCCCACAACTCTCCCACCCAACAGCAGGCACGGGAAGCTTTTCTTGCAAAGCAAAGAAACAGAGCTATCTTTCCGGCAGCGCTTGGACACAATCAGTGTAAGTTTATCTGGGTGTATGTTGAGCTTTAAAGCAGAAGTGGGGAACTGCTTGTGCATGGGGTGACTGGATGACCCCCCAGCCCTCCGCAGTCAGATGACATCAGGTGGGCAGGGGGCCCAACATCATCCAGTCCCTGGCCAAAGCCTTGTCTGGAGCTCCACCTCCTCCTCCAGTTGGAGACCGCACTTCACTGCTCATGGGCTTTCCCTGCTAGGGAAAGCCCACATGCAGCAAAACCTCCCCAGTGAGGTGCCATTTGAAGGAATATTCCTCCAGCTGGAGCTCATTTGGGGACTTGGCTTCACTGCACATGGGCTTTCCTCCAGCTAGTGCCTCGGTAGGGTGGCTTCACCTGTCCTATGCCTTCCACCATTGGGGAGGATGCAGGATAGGCAAAGCACTTAGTGCACCACCACTCACCCTTCCAGTTGGGAGGGGAGTGATGCGCTAAAGGAAATCTGTTATCTCCCATCACTGATTGGAGATAACAGTGGGGATTCCTCTCCAGTATCCTTCAAGGGCAGGGCTTTGGGAGAGGGAGGGGCCTTACCGAATGTACCATGGGCCGGCCTGGTGGGCCTTGTTTGGCCCTCAGGCAAGAGGTTCCCCAGCCCTGCAAATGTCACCAAGGTGCTGATAAAGCATACACCCAGCTGCCCCCCAAACTGGCATTTTAAGACGGAATCCAGGCCGCAGTGGCATTTTACAGCCTTCCAGTTTTTGAAATGTTCTAACTTCCTAAGTTGTTTTTCTAGTAGTTAGAAGGCCTGGGAGTTAGGCTGAACAAAGGCTTGAATGCAGTGACCCAGTTGGGGTTCCAACCCAGTAGGGACATAATCCACTCCACAGTGTTCTGTTGCTTCACTGATTCTCCATCAGTTCAGGAGTGTATTCCGCTGTCCTTCTGCTCACTCCAAAGGTAGAAGCATGCAACCTTGAGTAAGCTTCATCCTGTCTGGTGGGAAGAGCTTTCCACCCACTTCCACCAAACGTTTTGGTTCTGCTTGCTGTGCAGCAACAGGGTTTCTTTGGAGCTCTTGCTCTGCCTGCTTGCCAGATCAGCACTTTGGTCTGGACACCTTCTACCTTCCCTTCCCTGGAATAGGGAGTCATCAGGCAGCATCTGGAGAAGAGAGTACGTTAATGCAACATGTCCCTGGCAGCCTAGAGCTTCTGGAGGTTCCTTCCAGGTGGATGGCAAAGCAGTAAAGTTTGTGCTGGATGAGCAGAGTGATGTGTGTCACAAGCTGCCTTTTATTTCTCTTCAGATGCAATCCGATTTCTTCTTGCCAAAGCCAAGGAAACTGCGTAGCAGACACCTGCGGAAGCCGCTGGTAGTACAGGTCAGAAAAAGTGTCTGACTGAAACGTATCTCTCGCATGTTGAATAGGTTCATCAACTATTTTCTTAGGACTTTTTTTCCCCTCCCCATCCACATGGACAGATCTAATGGTTACCCACTATGTGACTGTCTGCTTTCTACTGTGCAGACATTGCCAGGGACACTCAACTAGGACTGGCTGTTGCAGCATTAGTTACAAATAATTGCAATAGGCATTCCAAACAGGATATGTGCAGACACGAGTCGAGAAACCAGTCCTAGATACTCTTCTTTGTAATTGGTTGGATGAGGCAGGCTGGAGTAAAAGAGACCTTGTGAAACTGGGCTCTTCTCATATTCTCTCTGTGGTTACTTGATTCTGACCTCTTAAAGGCATTGTCTAGTTCAGGGGTGAGCATCCCACAGCCTAATTTCAAAAGCCTTCTGCAAGCAATCAGTTCAAGAGTGATCTGTCCATCCTCCAGCAACTTGCTGAGCAGGGAGGAAGAGGGAGTGGGGGGAAAGAAGGTATCAGAAAGAGAGACCCCAACAGACTACCCCCAAGGGAATGGGGCCTTCAAAAACAAAAAAAAGGTTCTCCACCCCATTCTAGTGAGTCTCCATATGGCGCATTTATCTCTTACTCAAGATCTTATTTGTAAAAGTTGCATTGCCTTTCCCTCTCAGAGAACGCTGCTTCCCAGGCCGTCTGGAAATCCCTCCCAGCATGTCTGTTCCTTCTCTATCTTATCCAACTCTTCCATCACAGGTGAGCTTCAACTGTGTGTACATCCTCTGAATAGGGTGTTCAGTCTGCCTAGGGTTGAACTGGAAAATAGCAGAGGCCCAGACCTTGACTGCTCTTCCACTAGAATTGACAAGTTTCAGCCTCTCCCACCCATGAGCATCCCTACACCTCTAGAGCACTTTCCAGTCCTTGGCTTATTGTGTTTGCCATCCCAACAGCCCTGAGGGGGTTGGTTGTTGTTTTGCTTGTTACATGTGCATCCCACTTTTCCCCTGAGGAACTTGGGATTCTCCTCAAAAATGACATTCTAAGCACGCTTAGAATTGAAACAGAAATCACATTTGATTTGACAGCGGATACGAAACTTGAATCAGGCTTTTCTTAGTTGTTCATGTGAACTTCATAAACCAAACTCTGCCATTGGTTTGCTTTCCTAATTCCTTTTCTAGTATTTTCTTGAATGTTGCAGCATTGTAAGTAACATTGCTATGAGGTTGGATCAGGACCTGTCATACTTAGAGTAGACCCATTGAAATCAATGGGGCTTAAGTTTGTCATAAGTATGACTAAGTCTGGATCCAACCCAGTGTTTTCTAAACCCCAGGCATAGGTAACCATGAATGCATTGCTTTGCATTTGAAAAATCTCCAGCTTTAGTGCCGGATATCTGCTATAGTTCAACAGTAGCTTGTTGTTGGTCTTCAGTGGTGGAGATTACTCAGGAGTAGGTCACTCTTCCCACTTGCTTCAGAGGCAGGACCATGCAGATAAGAGCATAAGGCTTACTGTGCTGGATCAGACCAAAGGCTAATGTAGTCCAGCATTGTGTTTGTTCGATGGCCAGGCAGATGCTTGTAGGGAGCCCAGAAGCATGACATGAGTGCCGTCCCACTTATGTTCCCTAGCAACTGGCATTTAATGACCAGCTTTCTAATGTTTTTAACTCTTCATTCTTAGGAAGAGGATCTTTTCGGCCAATCCAGTCATCGCTTACTAAGGCTGCTGTGTCGCGCCCCATCGTTCCCAAGATTCTTCCAGCTCAAGCTACCAACCATCTGTCCAGTAGGTTTCTCAGCAAAATGAGACTGTCCGGAATGCATGTTTAGTGGTGGAATGTTATGCTAGCTGTGAAGGATGTCACTGCTATTGTTTTCCAACTTTGCCTTTTGTCTTATACCCCGATTAGATTTCCTGTAATGATCAGTAAGCATAAATTATATTTTGGCCTAAGCCATTTTGAACAAGAACCTAGATCAACCTCCCTCAAGCGAGATGTGTTGGATTACGGCTCCCATCATCCCCAGCCAGTGTAGCCAATGGGAGTTGTAGTCCAACTCATCTGGAGGGCACCGGTTGGGGAGGGCAGTTGACCTGAATTATCAGGGTCAGACAAATTAAAAAATGGGGGATACTCCTCTACGTAGAAGCCATGACAATGGAAAGTGACATTTTAAATATTATTTAAATGGGAGAGTAAAGAATTAGGGTAATCTTAATGCTGAATTGGTGAACTATATTAATAAATAAATGGTAGAAAATGCTACTCAAAAACAACCTTGCTCTCCTATTAAACTAAGCTTTTTTTGTAGGAGTTGATATGACAAGGCAGTGCCTACAGTGGGGCTGTCTGAACTCATGAAAGAAGGCCTCCCTCTTCACCTTTCCCTGTTCTCTGTTCAAAGGTGCTATCGATTTGGCGGCCAAAAGTGCCGGTATTATCCCCGGCAGTCCTCTGCCTGTTCTGGCTACAGAAGGTTTGTCAGGCGTTTCCCCGCTGTCTCCGGATGCAGTGACTGCAGTGGCCACAGGACAAGACTCGACGTTGGCACATCAGAACACAGGCTCCATAGCTACTGTAGCGGTTAGTTTTCTTTTCCTATAGAGCCCTGCTAAAGTTTCTCGCTCCTTGTAGAATTACTTGCAACAGGGGTGGGTAACCTGATGATGCCCTCCGTGGCCAGTGATCAGGAACTGTGGAGCTTGTAGTTCTGGTTGACAGGGAAGGGCCGAAACAGAACTATAACTGTGTTCAGCTGAACGCGGTTTCAGTTTTCCCCAGCGGATGGGATTTGGGCAGGACAGGGCCGGAACATGCATCCCCACTCCCCTCATGACTACTCTTTTATAACACCTGGGCAAGGCATTAGTAGATTAAAATTCTGGATTTGAGTTCCTTTGGCACAGTGGAGTTTTGGGGGTCACCACATATATCCATGGTAGCAGTGGAGTAGACACATTACAGCTTTCCAGGCTCTCATGAGCTATCCTCTTGGCATCTAACTCTGTCATTCTCTTTTGCGCTTTCCAGGGTTCAAGCAGTGAATGTCAGGTTCCATTCCTTGGCCTACCATCACGTCCTGGGCAGGAGGCAATCCCTGATGGGTTCCAGGTAGAGTATGAGCTTCTCAACTGACAATTACTAGACATTCACATACGCAAAACTGGTGGCGGATCCAAGCAAACGGGGGGCGGGGAGGGTGCTGCATGACAATGCTTTGCGTGGAATCAAAATTGGAGCTTCCTAGTACTGATTTTCAAAAACGTCCATTCTGCAACCTGTTGCAGTCAAAAAGAGAAGAAACAGCTAGGCACTCACCTGCTTGTCTGTGGCCCAGTTCCACAGCAAGGAACCTGTTCTGAATGCTGCCCTTTTGCTAGCCTGTTGAAGGGCAGGGAGATGAAGCAGCCAGGCAAGTGCATCTTTCCAATCCATCTCTGAGTAACACGTGCATTCCTACCACAGTAGTAACTGGCAGTGACGCAATCATCCTAGTGTTGCTACGTGATTCTCCCTCCAGGCACTGGAGTGCTCTCCTTGCTGTCTGCTAGAAGGCAGGTTCTTTTATGAAGGAAGACTTGGCCAGGGTTGGACTAGGAGGCACAGCTCTCATGAGAAGTTGTTTAGAATATGAATAGGGGATAGATGAGCAGTTTAGGGAAGGGTACAGGTGTAGCGAAGGAAGGTGAGAGAGGGGGTTGGATAAGCCACTGCTGAAGAAATCCTGTAACCTACCCTGAGCCTATGGAGGTGTTCAGACTATCAGTGGGGGAAACGACATGGTGTTGATTGTCTCTCCCATGCATGCCAGTTGCGTGACCGGGATTTCCCTGATCACCTGCGCCATGTTATTGGTTGCCGTGTCGTCTGAATTCAGCACGTGGCGCAGCTGTGATGACTTTTCACCCACCCTACAACCTCTACTGCATCACACGGGTTGTAGGGTGGGTGAAAAGTCACCTTGGCTGCACCTGGTTTGGACAACACGGCAACCCACAATGCAGGTAATTAGGGTGATCCTGGTTGCATGACTGGCATGTGCGGGGGCGGGGGAAACAACCTGTTTCTTTCTTAAACGTTTTAACAGTTTTTAACATGGTGTTTTATTCTTATATCTTTGATGTTAGCTGCTCCAAAATGTTTTGATGTAGAGCAGTATATACACATTGTAAATAAATACAATAAATAAAAACCAGCACTGCATTGTTTCCCCTGCTGATCATCCAAACCCGGTCTATGAGAGAGGAGTGGGTTGAAAGAAATCTTTAATTGAGTAAATGAGGTGAATCTAAAAAATTGGTGCCAGCTGTATCCAGTACAGTGGTGGGCTTAGATCTGATGGGTCTCATTTGAATCATAACTTTGAGCAAGAGGCATAAGATAGCTTAGTTGGCAATGCTCACTGATGTCCCTAGCCCGGCTTTGTGTGTCTTTCCTATCCATTGGCACCTGGTTTCTATCTGTAAATTGGGGAAATTATGGCAAGGATATGTTTCTGTGGGAGTGGAACAAGGAACAGGGATGGGCAGCTTACCATGGCCATAGCTCGGTGGTGGTAGGGCACATGCCTTGCATGGAAAAGATTCAGTCCCTGGCATCTCCAGGTAGACAGTACTGAGCTAGATGGACCAGTCATCTGATTCAGGATAAGGAAGCTTCCTGTGTTTGAAGATGGAGGTAGGGTTTCTAACTTTTAGTCTGGGAGGCACCTGTACCTAACAGCAGAATGTCAGTGCAACCATTTCAGAAAATTTATACAAATAATGATACTATTATCACCACAGGGAACACCAGTCCTTTCTCTACCAGAACTGCCCAAAACCTCTCTCCAGAATGGTCTCTCCACACCTTCACTTCCCACATCTGAGGCTTCCAGTACCCGTCTATCTCCTCCTAATGTCTCTGCTCTACTGGATATCTCTCTTCCTGGACCCCCTGAGGATGTGTTGTCTCAGGGAGAGCCTGCTACTCAGATCAGTGACTCTATCATTGAAATCGCTATCAGCTCTGGTCAATACGGTAAGAGACAAAACTAAGGTAAATGGTTATCAGTCGTTAAGCATCCAAAATATCACCACGGTTCTGCTTTGGCAGCTGCTCCTTTTCACCTTTATATTCTTCTTAGGGTTTTAGTGTAGGAATGTCCTCTTTCAAGTTGGCTGTATATTTTACAGACTTTACAGATTCCCCAGCAGAGGCGTTGTGTTTGTTTGCTTACCTTACTATTTAAGATAGCCGTTCAAAGCGGCTTACAAAATATTTAAAAACATAAATACAACAAATATTGAATAATTACGATAAAATCATTACAACACATTAATAACAAGCTAAATGCAGCTGCAAAAGCATGGACCCAAGACAGACAATCAGTAAATTAAATTAAGCAACAGCAGAATCAAATGGTTGTTTAAAGAGAAATGTCTTCAACTGCTACTGGAACGCAGATAAAGAGGAAGATTACGTAGCCTATTGGGGCAGGGAATTCTACATACAGGGCACTGCCACAGAGAAAGTCCTCTCTTAACACTTTGGAGTTAACTGAACTCTGCAGACATTCTTGACAAATCCATCTTAATTATTTAGACAGTAGGTCATGTTAATATTTTTTGTGAGCCCTCCCTAGGTCAAGGGGTAGGTGGGAACTGTCGAGGCCTCTGAGTGTAAGAGAGATACAATTCAGTCATATAAGGGATCATGTGGTACAGCCCTCCATACAGCTGTACCACCTTAAAATGCACAGGCAGAGTGACTTTGAACAAGCATCTTCCCTTACCTGCACCCCCCCCATAGCAGAAGCTGTTTGCACAAAACTTTCCACATGCAAGGAGATTCTAAAATGGTGGTGCTTTTGAACAAGCTGTCCCCAACATGCTCTCCCAAATCATGTGGAGGATTCTCCAAACCTCATTTGAATCTGGGCAGGGGAAACCACAAAAGAGAGCTTGTGATTGGCCATGCCTTGCTATTGTTCCCAATCAGAATTTGAATCAGAGAGGTCAGAGGACATGATCTTGAGAGGTGCCGTAGTGGGGAGAGACTCCAAGAGCAAACATATAAAGCAAAGAGTAGTCTCACTGGCTGGCTGCAGTGTCAGTCATCTTTGCAAGCTGACAAATAAAGGACAACGATTGCTGCTCTGCTCTGATTGGGGCGGGGTATGTAGTGAGTTTGTTGGTGAGCAATAAGGTGGACTTCACAGCATTCCTATATGCTGTTGGTAGCCACGTAGAGACCTGTGTAGTTTGGCTCAACTGGCAGCTTTATAGTTAATTAAGTAGGCCTTTCACATGGGCCATCAGTTTACAGCTTTCACCTTGGAGCTGTTCTGGCCAGCTATATTAGCTTATCCTGAGATGAGGTAGGTTTTGCTTCCCACAGGAAAGAGAGCCCCGCTCCCTGGGATGGATAGAAGCAGCCTGTCAGCTCCTGAATTGAGCTGAGAGAGAAACTATGAAATCAAGCAGACTAGTTTTGGTCTCTGGTCTTGCTCCATGGGGGAGAGCACGCTACCAGCCTGGAGAAACTTGTAGCTCTAGGAAAGACTTCTTGTCTGTCTTGGGGGCCCAGATAGAGACCCAGCTTGTGACAAAGGTGTCTGCCTTGTCGACTGATGAGAGGTATGAGCTTTCTTTGCGTTGTTCTTTCTGCATCCATTTTCTATCAGTAAAGTGTCATCCTTTTGCACAAGTGGCTTTGTTTCATCTTGGTAATCTAAAAGAATCTATTTTGACTGGGCCTGACAGAATCAGAACCCCATATCGATACAGGGTAATTCGGACCTCTGCGTCCTATGTGGGCCACATCAAACACTTGGCCAGATCAAATCAGGAAGGAAGTCATTTCTTCCTTAGCTGGTAGGAGTGCCTCCTTAAGAACATGAGACCTGGCTGTTTTGTCACATTGAATTAGTCATACTATTTATGCCATTTCCTTTTACAGGTGAAAATGTTTCTCTGTCCCCAGCCAAGCTGAATGGCAGTGACAGCTCCAAAAGTCTTCCATCCCCCTCCTGCAGCCCTCAACAGAACTGGATTGCCTCTCCCAGCCATGATCCACAGTGGTACCCCAATGATTCCACAGACTCTTCCCTCAGCAGCTTATTTTGTGAGTGGTGCTATGCGGGGAGTTATCAATAGGGATGGTTGGCATTACCAGGCTTGTGCTGCTTTTCTTTTTTCCTCCTGTGGCAAGGATTGCCAGCTTTGCCCATTGTCAAGGCCCGTATCAGGGCTGCGTGTTGAGAACTAGAGGACCCAGATAATTTCAGATACCTTAATTAAATGTGATGGACAAAGTCTGCATACATTTTTTTATGAACATGATTGGATGTCACACTGGGATCGTGCTGATCCATAATCCATATAGTAGGCTGGGATATTAGCAGGGGCAGCCTTACAAGGGACACAATCCAAAACACAGATTTCCCTTGGATTGTCCTGCAAGTTACTGTGCAGTGTACTCCCTTCCTCCCACCACCACCACCAGCCCCTAGTGTTTCTCTCACCTATGGCCTTTTAGTGCTTAATCAAGCTTTTAGCAGTGCATGTTCCTGCCGCCAAGATGCGGTCTTTAAATGAGTGAAGAGACCACAATTGGTCTGTGTAAGTCCTGCTCCTCCAGAACCCGAGTGATGCTCCTAGAAAATTCAAATTCTGAACACTGAGCATATTGGCACTCATTTAATGGACGCAGTATGTCTCGCTATAGACTTGAATGTTTTATTTGCTTTTCCCCCAGCAAAAATTAAGATAGCTACAATATCAAATTCTGTACCATATGATATGTCTACTAGTGCTGCCTTCCCTAACCTGCTGGCTGTGGGATTATGGGACTTGTAGTCTCAACACATCTAGAAGGCACCAGGTTAGGGACGGCTGTACTAGTGTATATCCAAAATGAACTGCGTTCTCTACAGTTGGTTTTTGAGCCCAGTTAAATCAGATACAGGTTCTGATTTAGAGAGCCAGTGTGGTGTAGTGGCTAGATTGTTGGACTGGGAGTCGGGAGATCCGGGTTCTAGTCCCTACTCAGCCACGGAAGCTCACTGGGTGACTTTGGGCCAGTCACAGACTCTCAGCCCCAACCCAACCTCACAGGGTTGTTGTTGTGAGGATAAAATGGAGGAGGACTATGTATGCCGCCTTGGGTTCCTTAAGGAGGAAAAAAGGCGGGATATAAATGTAATAAATAAATAAGTAGAACGCATCTCTACTGGAAGGTAGAGAAGTAGCTTGTTAGGAGCTCCTTGTACTTTCTGTTCCTTCCACAAACCTAATAATCAAAATGCTGACTGACTCGTTTGATCGTTCTGTTTTACAGCAAGCTTCCTTTCTCCAGAGAAGGGCCGGAAAATGCTGCCAACCTCCGTTAGTAACACGAGCAGCACCTCCTTATTGGGACCTAGTCTGCTGGACGGAAACTCACGGGACTCCTTTGTGTCTCGGTCTCTGGCAGATGTAGCTGAGGTATATCCATGCGCAATCCGTGTCATGCCGTGACGCCTTCATTTGGGGAGGTAGAAGGGTAGAGTCTCCTGATGGTTCGTGCCTGATGGCTTGTGTAGAAGCACAGTTTCCAGATGATCCGCCTTCCAGGCAATCAATTGGAGCATGCGGTTACTGAATTTTAGCTTTTGAAGGATAAAACCCACAAATCCTGATGCAAAGTCAATGCCTCAGTGTCTAGTCTGCGCATAATGGAATAGGCCACTTTTCCCAGCAACAAAACATTACTATTTTGAATGCTAGGAAAGTGCAGTGTTCCTTGAGGGAAGACCTCTGGATCTTGCACAACAAATGAATAATTACTATGATGTTTGTTGTACTGGAAACGGCTAAGGAGAAGGACTTTTCTTCCTCAGTTATAGGACCCAGGTAAGTGGATAGGGATCCCTAAAGTCCAGTTGCTTTCCCTTTTCGTTGCTGGAGAGTGCATGGGAGGGACGAACGGCTGTGTGTATGCCATGTGTGACTCAGCCTTGCCGTTTCGTATTTAACACATTTAGAATTCCAGCAGTGTTTTCCTCAGTGTTCCTCAGTGTTTTCTCTCCATCAGTGGAAGATGGTGTCCTCCTCCTACTTGCTCCAATAGGCAGAGTTTATGCAAATTCAGATTTAGATTCTTTCTCCCTGTCGGATGGTGGAGTAACTGCCTTCTTTCCTGTCCTGATCATGCCTTCTCTGCAGTGATGGGGCATATCACGAACCTTGTCCTGTCATCGACCATTCTGTATGAATTTTGGTGTGACGCAAACTTTTCATCCAGCCATCCCTGAACATCCAAATCTCTTTCCTTTTTTTTTTTTTTTATATTCAGGCACCTCTTTCAGGCACTTCACCCTGGCTTTTCCCAACAGAACCTCCTTTCACTTTCCTCCCAGATGTGTCTTGTCTTCTGACTTTAGTTTGTAAGCCTGCAGGCAAGGCAAAGGCCTGTTTTTGTTCAAAGCTTAGAATCGGTTACCCCTGGAGGGATGACTAATGCAAACTGGAGTTGTTCTACTTGTTCAGAAAAAGAATGAGATAGAGCCCTCCAGAAAGAAGGTCATATTAGAATGCCCCTAAATGTCCACCCACACACACAACACACCTTATATGTAGAAAGCTAGTTCCTCATGTAGAAGAGTTTTGTCTGAGCCTTTCTCTTATAGTTGTCTTCTCTATGCAGGGAGCTTTTCACTTAGAAGACTTTTCAAACCTGTGAGCCCCTCATCTACATTTTGCAGTGGTAAAGTCCATGGGCTTTTTTTCTAAACATGTGGATTCGCCCTTATTGAGAGTGCTCAAGTTTGTCATTTGTCATCGTTACCCATTGTTTCCTTTGCGCTTCAAATTTTCTAAACTCAAGCATTATAGTTAGAATAAATATTGCAAAGTGATTTGCAAAGCAAATATGCATAATCTTGGAGCAGAATGTGGCTATACTCAGTGCAGTGTCTAGGATTTCTGTTCCCTTACAGAGCACACCCAACCCAGCCTATGTGTTGGTGTTAATCTGGGCATGACCACAATTCAGTTTCTCCAGCTCTTTAAAACTGTTCAAGCAAAAGCTGGTGATGGCAATGAATGGATAATCCAAATAATCCATGCTTTCTCCCTTCTTTGCTCATAGGTGGTAGATTCCCAACTGGCTTGCATGATGAATGAGAACAGCATCGATTACATATCTCGTTTCAATGACCTCGCCCAGGAGCTGTCAATACCTGAGCCAACCCGCCGAGAGATCCTTTTTGATGGAGGAGGTGGGGGGCCTCCCATTGGTGACCTCTCTCAGTGAGTGCATTCAACCAGCTGGCTGGTAGAAACCATTGAACTGGCTGTAACCTGGAGAGGAGTGACGTCATAGCTATGCAGCTGATACCTTTGTTGTCCCGGCTAGAGCATGCCTCGTAAGAAGATCAGTGTTTGTCTTCAACCATCTACAGTTCCTGGAATGTGCAATAGGCTAGGAACAGTACAACTGGGAGCAGTATTATAGGAAATGACATATGTAAGCTGGTGACAAGCAGAGTTTACAAGACATCCCTGGATTTATGCTCTGGAATGGTCTGGGCAAGAAATCCCACAAGCTGTGTTTTTATATGGTAAACCAAAATCCTTGTTGTGGTATCCACATTTAAGCTGGAAGCCAGGGGGTGGGGCGGGGGTGGTTTTGGTTGTTATGACTTTGAAATTTTTATTTTCATATACTCATCTCTTGATCTGTTGCAATTGGTATTGTTGACAAATCAGTCAAATCGATATTCTTTGCACTTTTCTGTCAGGCAGCAGTTAATTCCACAATGCTTTTACCACAATTCTTTTTCGCTTGCTCAAGTTCATTAACATTCCAGTCCGGCATGAAAAGCCCTGTGTCTGTTCCCACTTTACAAAAACTGTGGTAGGATCTGAGGGTCCCTTGAAACAAACAATCAGTCAATCTCTCTCTCTCAGCTGGCATTCCTTTGACTAAATCTGCACATCTTGTCTCCTTGTCTTGTATATTCCATTTTTCTCTTAAGGGCTAGAAACCTTGTCAAAGGGACTCTAACTACACTCCTAATTAAACATTTTCTTTCCTGTGTTCTCTGGAAATTTGTGCATATTTTCTCCTTTCCTTTTAAGTGCACATTTCATTGTCTTATTGAAGTGTCCTCCAAGAATAAAACCTATTGCTATACTCCTTCCTGCAGCAGTAGACTTGTAATGCTTTAATCGTGTCCTGTAAATGGATGGAAGTGGGGTCAGAATCTCAGCTTTACCCACATCTCCTTGCTACTCCCATGGTGAACTTACAGTTCTGACATGTGGACCACTCATCTGCATCACAGGGCATAAAATGCGCTTGCTTAAGTCTTTGACTCATGTTTGCTTTTTGGCATTTAGTGCCTAGACTTTAGTCAACTAAAACTCTTTAATTTTTTGCCACCCTGCTTTCCCATTTCTCTTTCCTCACATAACAGAAAATGTAACAGTCTCTCAGCACCCACTCCCTCTCCTGTAAAGTGGGTTCCCATATAGCAATCCAAATTGTTCTTCAACAACTTCTGCAAGCAACCCTGTGCAAACCTAATATTTACAAAATGCCATTTATTTATGGCTAAGATGAACCTGTCCATCAACACTAGTAGCAACTTTGCTTTGGAAACATGCTCTGTCCTCTGGTGACACCCCCGTTCTCTTTGTAGTTTTTCTTCAAGCATTTGCTTGGACATGTGACTTCAGAAACTTACCCACATGGATTGGGTATGTGCACCAGAATGGCCATCTGTGGCAAAGGGACCAAAAACGCTGCCAGTCACCAGTGGTTCCGGTACTCCTGGGAACAGCCCCTCTCCTTTTTAGACCTTTCCTGGTGCATTCCATTTTCAAAGGCAATCAAGCAGTCCTTTAGTATCTTTGTGAGCTCTGCTTTCCGCCTAGCTGCAGGACTAGGAATCCTCTCCTAGGTTTAAATCCAAATTACTTTTATAGTTGTAATCTTATGTTGAATGGCTGAGCCATCTGCCTATTACTGGAATAGGAAGCTATCCACAACATAAACTTCCATAACTAGACAATAGGATGGGTAAGTTGAAGTGGGAGAAGCTGAGAATCATGTATACCTCTGGGATTTTCATTTTAGCATAGCCCTCCTCTGATGCTGTTGTTCCTTCTTCACAAATAATCCCCTTTTCACGAATTCCACCATAATTACTAGGGACATGCACTGTCTTATTTCAGGCCAAAGCCATCCTTTACAGCCCCTGACGCTGGATATCATAATAGTGGTCCAGGGACTCTGAAGCCCCTACAAAGCTCTTTGCCTTTGAGAACAGAGAAGTCCCAGCATGCAATGTGTTTTGCATGCAATGAGGAGAATGTGAAGCATTTTCATAATAGACTTCCAATTTTCTTCTTCATTGGACAGCAGTGGTGGCTTTGGATGTGCATTTAGCAACGTGGCCTAGATACCACAGTGCCAGAACATATTATATTCTACTTGTCTGCAGTTTTTGCCAGAATATTTCAGACAGAGCCGACTTTCTGATCACTGTCCTTCACACATTTGCAGTTCTGTTCTCCAAAAGGCTTTTGTTTAACAATACATTTCATTCAAACAAGATGATGCTTGTGGACTGTTAAAGTTAGTGACACTAGTGTGATGTAAAATTTTGTTACAGATCTGTTTATTTTTCAACTGAAACCCTCACTCCTAATACTCTTGTTTGGTTATTTCACCTGTTTCCCATGTTCCTCTATTTCTAAACGGGTGGATTTTGCAGGAAGCTTGCAAAGCCCTTCGTCATCAGTGTGTCTGGATTATTTGCCAGCATTGCAGCCTAATAGGATCTGCTGTTCAGGTCTCCGTCCCTTGTGTGCTGACAAATTACCCTTCTGCCACCAGCTTCCTCAGTCCATGAGAAGATAGGATGTGGTAAGAGCTATTTTTATCAGTGATGAGGTCAGCAGATTTTAATATCCTTTGTTGCCTGAAGCAGAATTGGAGCATCAAGAAAAGTAGGCAAAAGTTAGCAAGGAAACACTTCTCCATTACTAGATTATTCTATAGTGAAGTCTATATATCAGCGCCAGTTTGTTAGAAATTAGTTTTTGCATGCAAGTTTGAACCTCCTTCCAAGCTCGCACTAATCACCTTCTTTCCCATTTTTTAATTTGAATTTACAATGAGTGACAAATAAACACATCCAATTTAAATATAATTGTTGATAGACAGATAGATAGAGGGTAATACATTTAACTTTCTTTCCTTCTTACTTTACAAACTTCTTTCACATTTCTTAACATAGGTATCCACAGAGATTAATACACTTGCTATTTGGCCCTTGTCTTGCATATATTGCGTTTAAGGTACATGAACAATGAAGACTGTGCACTTGAAACTTAAAAACCTATAATAATGCTAACTTCAGTCAGTTTATTACTAATACTCCTCTATGAAACAGTGGTATGCCCTCTTTGGAGACTGCTAGCATTGAATCTACCTAAGCATCCAAATGTTTGAGACCCAAAATTGATTGTAGTGCTGCCAAGGGAAATACTGCACTTTTGAGTGCAGGAGTCAGTTTTGTGGTGTACGATTTCAACTCCTTTGAACCAACAACAAGCCGTTTTGGAGCAACGTTTAAGTAACCTGCAGGCATGGTTGCTTCTAAACCGAATTGTCGTCCTGCCTTACTTCACATTTGCCTGAGGCATTGAGAAAAACCTGTGCTGTGGTTAGCTGGTTTCCATTCATATATTTGGCACCTGAAAAGCTTTATGCTTCAATGTTCTTTTGATATCACGTGGGTTGGTAGATAAGCATGTTAAAATTGGTCTACTTGAAAGCATGTATACGGTGATGACAAGAGTCTCTTATAGACCCATAGGACTGGGCACTGGGAATTGGATAGTTGTGTTCCTAGCCAGATGTAGAGTTTTAAGACGAGAACAGGGGTGTTCGCACAACACAGCAGCCCACCTGAGCAGGGCTTGCATATGTAACTTGATGTCCCAGCTCTTCATGGGTTAAATAACCCACAATGAACTATGGTATGTTGTCCGAACCCAGTGAACATATCAGCCATCTTTTGAGTGCCTGTCTTGGATAGTGATAACATCATCTTGCTTGCACATTGCATTTTGTTTGGCCAATCAACTCACTCTTCTAATTTTAGTTTTTTTTATCGCTGGGGTAGAATCCATCAGGAATTTTATTCATATGGTGCCCTTTGAAATGAACTTGGCAAGAGCAAATTCCCTGTGAATTGTGTCCAACTCAACACAAAATACATATTTTTAAAAAACGAACGTTGTTCTAAGCTGACATTATGTAACCTCCTTTTGATTATCACTCTTTCCTCTTTTATGCTTTCCAGCCAGCTTAAACAACTTGCATTGAATCATACCTACCAAGATGTTTTGTCTACTAACTTGAGAGATCCTTTGTGGGGGTTTAGTATTGCATTTGGGGTTTGGGTTTTTTAAACACACACATGCACACATATACACATACACAGATGCCAGATGCATTTGTAAGGAAAATACTGCACTTTTGAGTTACCAAGCCCTTTTTAAAAACTCTCCTCCTGACTTCTCGGTGAATTGTAAATGCTAAATAAGTGAAAACGTTTGCAAGCACTACAGCAGTGAGTTATCATTAGTTGCCAAAATGTGATAACTGGCTTTAGAGCTTGTGGGTTTGGCAGCAGACTTCGTTGCTGTTTCTTTTAATAATAGTTAAGCCATATCATCTAAAGGGTTTTTGTCTTGTTTTGAGATGTGAATTTGTTTTATAGATAATAAATATACATATATAGTGTATGTATAAAGCAAGAATGCCTGTCCTTAACTGATTATTTTTTGTACCATATTGTAAATTATATTATTTATTCTTTACCAATTTTTGGAAAAAGAAAAGGTGTTTGGGTTATTTAATATAATATACAAAGCTGTTAACTTCCTCTGTTTTCAATTTCCAGTTCAACTTGTAAAGTTGTTTTTATGATTGTGCATAAATACATACTAATCCTTGGTCTAATTCATGTGTGTGGTGTTTTGTAAGCTATTAGTTGTAATGCTTTTATGTTGACCACCTTCTCTGAGTGGTGAAAAGTTACAGGAGCACAGCACTTACTCAGGCTTGCTATCCTTTGGAAGGTGGTTACTGGAGACTTACTGGCATTGTGAGTTTATTTACAAATGTACAAGTTGAGCATAGGTGAAGAAGGCACATTTTAAAACTTTCAACAGACAACCAAAATGTACTACTCCCATATTAGATTTCTAGGAAGAGAGCCAACATTCTTTTTTATTAATCTTTTATTGTGAATTTTTACAAAACAAACTGAAAACATTACAAAACCTAAAAAAAAAATGAAAAATACAACAACATGTTAGAAACTGAGGATTTTGAACATTACAATGTTCAAGGAAAAAGTGGGGGGACATTACACATAAACCTCAGTAAAAAACAGACCAAATATCTGCACATAAGTAAGTCCATTTGCAAGTTATACTTATATACCAATCTTTCAAATGTTGCTAGTGTTGTTAAGACTTCAGTCCATTGCATTATAGGCAGTGAGCTTCCAATATCGTAGTACCAGTCTTTTAGCAACCAAAAAGGTGTGAAAAATCAATTTACGCTGACCATGTGTTACATTCCAAGAAGCAGGTAAGTAATTTAAAAGAACATTTACATCAGTAGATATTAAACAGCTTTCCAAAATTTATCCATACAATAACTTCCTCCTAAAAGGAGGTGGCCATTGGGCATTTCCAAAACATGAATAAGAGAAGCATCGACTGCATTACACCTCCAAAAATTAGCCGAATTTGACACGCTTTTACTAAAAAGATGTAGTGTCCAGCATTCTAAGATGCCCACTCAGCTCTGAACTCAGCTCTTTCTGTCCTCGGTCTGCCTCAAAACTGCAGGCTGTTATTCACATGCAGACACTAGATTATAACATCCCCACTTGGGAGGGGGGGAAAGGCTTTTCATATATTTTGTAGGTGTTGAAAGCAGTCAGCCAAATATTTCATTTCCATGGCAACATACCTCTAGTTTATCTATGGAATATGCCAGGCAATGCCTTTACCAGGTATTATGACCATCCAGCTTGATGAAGAGTTCGGGAGAACTTGAAAACCTGCTGTTTTGACTTTTGTTTCATGCTAACAAGTACTGCCCTACTGAGCACTGGCAATTTTCCTCAGCTGTATGATTAGCTGGGGGCATTCCACTTCTCCAGCTGAGTAGTAAACAGGGTAGAGATCAAGGCATTCTGCCTCTCCAAGCCTTTGCTTGCAGCCACCTCCATTGCTTTGCGGCTGCTTGTCTTCTGCCCCCAAAGACCAGTGCAAGAGGACCAAGTGTGGCAGGACCAATGTGTTCAGAGGCAAACCTGGAAGTAGCAACCCTTGTTTCTCAGGTCAGCACTAGGCTTCAGATCAGTAGAGACCCTTCATTGTGAAAATTCAGCCACCATATTTAAGAGTTCAAAATGCCCATCTGGACATAAAAAGGTTATTTTAAAAAACTACTCTGATTTTTATTAATTAAATCCTTAAATTGTTTCAGTTTCGGATGGATCCAGGGAGTCTACGCTCATCCAGACACATGCATACATCAGGACTTCCTGGGCTTCCCTTTCCTACCTGGGTCTTTCAATCCTACTGTAACCAGGAAGTAGAGTAGATTTAAAAGAGAGGGGCAATGTTTAGGAAGCTTGAGGATGAGATAACAGGCATTCCTTCTAGGAACAGGGACCAAAGGCAAATGAAGTCAATGCTGTAGTCTTCCATCTTTCAAACCGATGTTTCTTGTTGTATTGATGGGTCTTGTATTTGTCCTGAAGAGATCTACCAAAAAGGACCTTTAGTTGAGGATTTATAATATGTAAATATATTTAAGTTAAATTGATAATTAAAAAAAAAAAACCTAGTCTGCACTATTGCTGTAGGTTTTTTTTTTAATATCTCAGCAGTTTCTGTTGGTGTAGACTCCCGTCTATTTAGGAGTTATGGTGGGAGGTAGCGACCACAAGCTCCTGAAATGTATCAGGGATGGTAGAGTTTGGGAGCACAGGAGCTCTAGTGTTGCTTCGGAAACCATGATGCATTGAGGACAGACCTACATGTCTTTCAGACCTACATACTTTCTTCCTTTCAATCTCTTAAAACGTGTATATTTGTAAACGGTTCACTGCAAGAGGATCCGTAAGCGTTATGGAAATTGAGTCTATAGAAATGCCCTGGAATTTCTCACCACTAGGGGGCAGTGGTGCACTTTTAGGTAGTTTTAGACCCTGTAGAAATGTCAGAGAATTCCGCCATGGATCTCCGTGAGGCCGAATGCCAGTGCATTCGGCCCCCCGAAATCCGTGGCAGAACGAAGCCCCCCCGCCCCCCACCCTGCGAAAGGCACGCAAAACGGGACACCTACCTGCTGCCATTTGCGCTGACTTGCGAATGGTGGCCGTGGCTGCAGCTGCCGTTCGCTTCATCACTATAGCCGTGATAGGCTACGTAAATACTTAAATGCGGAAGCCATGACAGGCTATGTAAGTACGTAGTCTTATCACAGCAAAAAAAAAAAGGGAATGCAAATGGCAGCGGCTACGGTGGCCGCCATTTGCGTTCCCTTTTTTTTTTGTCCGTGATAGCCTACGTAAATATTTAGGTAGGCTATTACAGCAAAAGAGGGGTGCAAATGGCATAGTGGCCGCCATTTGCGTCCCCCCCCCTTTTTTTTTTTGCCGTAATAGGCTACGTAAATATTTACATAGCCTATCACGGCAAAATACAGGGATGCCAATGGCGGCGGCTATGGCAGCTGCCATTTACATCCCCACAGGCTGCGGGCGGCCCCAGCCGGCGGCTCCATGGAATCTCTGCAGAGCGGAGCCGGCCGGAGAGAATTTTGGGGGGAGGGACGGAGCCTCTCCCCCCCACCGCGAATGTCACCCTTCGAAAAGGTAATTGACTTTCATACATCCCTAAGACCCTGGACTTAATAATGGTTTGCCCCCTCAACCCTAGACTTAATGGTCTTGCGTGGTCTTCTCTTTAGACGGTAAATATGTATTACTTCACTTACTTCAACATGTGGTGAGCCAGCCCTGCTGCTTTTGGAGGTCCTTCGGCCCATTCTGCTGAGTAAGGCCCTGGACTTCTGTCCCCCGCAAGTCCTGCCCTGAGTGCACCACAGCCGCAGCATGGCTTAGAAGGAAGTGTGGATCATGTTGGGGGTTGGACTTGATGGCCTTGTAGGCCCCTTCCAACCCCACTATTCTATGATTCTACATAGAAAAAACACTGCCTTTCAACTGTCCAAAGAGTGTTAAAATGAATGGTGTTGTAGTAAGTAGGATAGGAAGCAGCTGTCAGGCATCCCTTGTGCCTGGATGCTGTTCCAGTGAGAGCCCCACCCCCACCCCTCCTGCTTCAAGTTGTCACTCCTGAGGACATCAGAGGGAGAGGAAGCAGCAGCCCTTCCACTGCGTCCATGATCTGCTGAACTCTGCAGCTAAGAATCGTGTGCCTGAATTTGCTTTTTTCCTCCTCCCTCCCAATCCCCTTTCCTTTTGTGTCTTGTCTTTTGTAAGTCTGTAGACAGGGACTATCTTATTTCTTATCTTTGGGAGCCTTATTGGTGGGATAAACATGGTATAATTTTTTTTAAAGGGCAGGTTAAAACTGCTATAAAAAAACAATGAAGTCATATGGGCTGATCCTGAGGAAGTTGGTCACACTTTAGCACCACTGAAATCAAAGGGACTTAAGTTAGTCATGTAACGGGAGTAAATATGACTAACTTATTCTGTAGGCAACCCACAAGAAATTGAATTTGTAGAAAATTACAGTCATAAGGGACTTCTAACCCAGTTATTGGAGGGAACTCAACAAATGATTGCAGTAGCTCTGTGGCTAGTAAAAAAAAAAAAAAGTTAAGAGAACCACTAGATTTCTATATAGTATGGGATGCAGCTGGTCTGGGCTTCCAAGCCCACGAGGACCAGTTGGGCAACGGTTTAACTTCTGCATGGGAGGCCCAGATTTAATTTCTCCCTCCACCCTTGTTCTTTCTAACTGGGTGGTCCTGGAGTCTGTAAATAGCACCAATAACCTACTTCAAAGCAATTCTAAAAGAGAATGGGAGAAGGATTCCAAAAAACTTTGCACTTCTGAAGTGCAGAGTAGGTGACAGTAATAATACCCATGGCCTTGGAAAGATGCCATAGAATATTTTCTGCAATATATTGATGCCTTTTGTAGCTTGCCCTATACTGTAGCTATAGAGTCGGTAACTGCAGTTTTATCAGTACACACACACACACCCTCCATCATTATGGTTTATACCTGCATATAGAACTGTCTGCAGCCAGGAGGGTAATTTTTGAATTGGAAATGCCCAGGGGGCAACATTTATTTACTCATTACATTTTTATACTGACCTTCCTCCAAGAAGCTTGAGGTGACATTTAAGGCTCCCCAACTTCTATTTTATCCTCAGAATCGCCCTGTGAGGTAGGAGAGGCAGAGAGAGGGCGGGTTCAGACCATCATGGAGGGAAAATAAGCCACGGTGACTTATTTTTCCTCCCGACACCACCCACCCATCCTTGCAAGGTTCAGAAATCAGGACAACCCATGGCAGGCAAGGGTGGTGATTATGCTAATTTGGCAGCTTGTGACCAGCATGCGCGGGGATTGTGTGAACCCAGTCCAAGGTCACCCAGAGAGCTTCATGGCTGAGTGGAAATTCGAATCTGGTTCTCCCTGATCCTGGTCTGACACTTTAACCCAGACTTCCCCAACCTGGTGCCCTCCAGGTGTTTTGGACCTCAACTCCCAACAGCCCCAGCCAGCATGGCCAGTGGTCAGGAATGATGGGACCTGTAGTCCAAAACATCTGGAGGGCACCAGGTTGGCAAAGACTGCTCTAACCACTCCACCACACTAGCTCTTTTGTGTGGTTACGGTGAGCATTGAACCATTTTCTTCAGGGCTCAGACTGTGTGTAAGGAAGTTTTATTAACTGCGTATTGCTTTATAATATCAATATATCTGAAAACTGATACCTTCTCTGCTACAGTAAGACGAGCAAGTACAGAGAGCTGGTGCTGCCCCTGGAAATTTGGGGCTGACTATAATATCCCATCATGCTCAAGGAAAAGCTGAAGTCGAGGAAGCTGATGCCAAATGGCTAAATTCTACACACAATTACTCAGAAGTCCCATTGAATCCAGTGGCACTTTCACTTACTCCCAGGCAAATATGGGTATAGGATTACAGTTTCAGTTACTTCCAAGTAAGGGTGCCAAAGATTGCAGTAAGTCTCACTGAAGTCAGTGGCACTTACTTCTGAGTAAACCTGCATAGGCTTGCAGTGTAAATCTATTAGCCTGCAAGGTGTCAGAAGGCTTTGCTCCATTTAAGTCTGCAGCTGTAATAACTCTGGTGCAATGTGAAAGCTGTTTTCTGGGATGGGGTGGCTGTATTGGTCTGTTGCAGCAAAAGCAACCAATAATTTTGTGACACCTTTCAAGACTAAGAAACTGAAGTAAATGTTTCAGGGGAAAGCAACTCCAGATGTTTTGGCCTACATCTCCCATCAGCCCTAGCAAGCATAGCCAATGATGACGGATAACAGGAATTGTGGCCTTCCATGTTTTGGTCTACAAGGTGCCCACCCCTGTGCTAGTCCTTGAGCCTTATGCCATTATACATTTGTTAAGTGTTTAAAGGTGCAATCCTATGCATGTTTAGATAGAAAAAAGTCCTACAACTCCCAGCATCCTTCCAGCCAGCCATGTTGACTGAAGCATGCTGGGAATTGTAGCACCTCATTTCTGTCTAAACATACAGACAGCTTGCACCCTAAGGCGTTTCCCAGCACTGTGGGTAGTTTTTGTTTGCTACCTTTCATACACACTTAAGTTAAAGGTATGTCTCCCTGTTTTTGTACAGAATTGTTTTATCCTATTCCTGGTTTTAATGCATGAAACTGAATTTGGTTCCTCCCTCCCCTCCTTTATTATTGTAATTTGAAGTGTTTTTATTCTAACCGTTTAATTGTGTTATGTGTTACACTGATTTTTTGTAAGCCATTTGGGGTTTATTTGTTATAAAGAAAAGTGGGGTATTTGATATGAAATACACAAATCAGTGAATTCCTCAGTAAATCTGTTACTATAATGCATTCTATGTGGGGCTTCCCTTGTGCCTGGTTCAGAAGCTGCAGCTGTGCAGAATGCAGCAGCTAGAGTCTTCACTGGGACACCCAACTCTGCTCACATAATATCTGTGTTAAAAGAATTGAACTGGCTGCCTATTAGCTTCCGAGCCATTTTCAAGGTTATGTTATTTATCTGTGATATTTATATACTGCTAAATATAATAAAATCTCTAAGCAGTTCATATATATTAAAATCACATTTAAAATACAACATTCAAAACACAACATTCAAAACAATTCCAAGTACAATAAAACAGCACAAAACAAGAACACTAAGATGGAGCAGCATGATTAAATTAATTGCAGTCCGGTGAAAGCCTGGGTTAAGAAATGTGTTTTCAGGAGGCATTTGAATATGCCACATTTTCTGCCTCCCAAATTGCACAAGGGAGGGTTTTCCAAAGGGTGGGTGCCACTACCGAGAAGGCCCACCATCAGGATATTGCATGGCGACATTCCGTTAGTTTCAGAATGACCAGCAAGGCCTCTTCTGACAATCTTAAAGGTCACCTGGGTATGTACAAGGGAAGGCGGTCTGATAGGTATTGTCATACAAAGCCCTAATCAGCTTGAGACCAGGATATCTAGCAGAACACCTTCCCTTATATATTCCCAAGTGACCTTTAAGATCATCAGAGGAGGCCTTGGTGGTCATTCCAAACTTAACGAAATGTCACCCCCTAATACCTTGACCGCAGGGCTTCTTGGTGGAGGGGCCCATCCTCTGGAAAACCCTCCCCAGTGCAGTTCAGGAAGCAGAAAGTGTGACATCTTTCAAACACCTACTGAAAGCACACTTCTTCACCCAGGCTTTCCCCAGCTTGTAATAAAGGGCACAATCCTAATTCATGTTTAGACAGAAAGAAGTCCTACAACTCCCAGCATTCCCCAGCCAGCCATGCTGGGAGTTGCAGGACTTTTTTCTGTCTAAACAGGCATAAGATTACACCCTAAATTAAGCATGTTGCTCCATCTTACTGCTCTTTGTATTGCTCTTTTTGTAATTGATTTAAATACTGTATTTAGGAGTATGGCAAGGTTGTATACTCTCACCCTACCTATTCAACCTGTACGCAGAACACATCATGTGACGTGCTGGGCTTCATGAAGCCAAGGCTGGAGTTAAAATCGCTGGGAGAAACATTAACAATCTTAGGTATGCAGATGATACCACGTTGATGGCTGAAAGCGAGGAGGAGCTGAGGAACCTTCTGACGAAGGTGAAAGAAGAAAGTGCAAAAGCTGGCTTGCAGTTAAACCTCAAAAAAACCAAGATTATGGCAACCAGCCTGATTGATAACTGGCAAATAGAGGGAGAAAACGTGGAGGCAGTGACAGACTTTGTCTTTCTAGGCGCAAAGATTACTGCAGACGCTTCAGAAGATGTTTGTTTATTTTTTTTATTTATTTATTGCATTTATACCCCGCCTTTCTCCCTCTCGCAAGGAACTCAAGGCGGCTTACATTATCCTCCTCCTCACCGTTGTATCCTCACAACAACAACCCTGTGAGGTAGGTTGGGCTGAGAGTCTGTGACTGGCCCAAAGTCACCCAGTGAGCTTCCATGGCCAAGTGGGGACTAGAACCCGGATCTCCCGGCTCCCAGTCCATCACTCTCACCACTACACTACACTGGCTCACTTCTTGGGAGGACAGCAATGACAAATCTTGATAAAATAGTTAAGAGCAGAGATATCACAATGACAACAAAGGTCCGCATAGTTAAAGCAATGGTATTCCCCATAGTAAGCTATGGCTGCGAGAGCTGGACCATAAGGAAGGCTGAGCGAAGGAAGATAGATGCTTTTGAACTGTGGTGCTGGAGGAAAATGCTGAGAGTGCCTTGGACTGCAAGAAGATCAAACCAGTCCATACTCCAGGAAATAAAGCCAGACTGCTCACTTGAGGGAATGATATTAAAGGCAAAACTGAAGTACTTTGGCCACATCATGAGAAGACAGGATACCCTGGAGAAGATGCTGATGCTAGGGAGAGTGGAAGGCAAAAGGAAGAGGGGCCGACCAAGGACGAGATGGATGGATGATATTCTGGAGGTGACGGACTCGACCTTGGGGGAGCTGGTGGTGGCGACGGCTGACAGGAGGCTCCGGCGTGGGCTGGTCCATGAAGTCACGAAGAGTCGGAAGCGACTGAGCGAATAAAACAATTTAAATGTGATTTTAATATTTATATGTAAACCGCATAGGGATTTTATTATTTTTTGCAGTAAATAAATACTGCAAATCAAAGAAATAATAACATAATAACATAACTTTTAAAGATTAACTCGTTGCATTTGGTGCATAAGGTTACGCCACAATAAATTAGCCGATGGATGGATGGATGGATGGATGGATGAGTGGCGTTTATATGTTGCCTTTAACAAAGAATTGTCCGGTTTCAATATAACAGGTTTCAAAACACGTTAAAACAGTAGCGCTACATAACACAATAAAGTTTTTTTAAAGGCCTCACAATCGAAACAAAAACCTCGCCGCGCCTTTTCCAGCTGACAGACAATGGTGGGAAAGCAGGCCGTGGCCCTTTAAACCTTATTCTCTCCCGCCTCCCGTTTCCTCCAATGAGCACCGCGCTTCTTTGGAATGGCATGAGTCCCTTCCAATAGCTTGCGCAGAAGCCCGCGGGCCCGCCCGCCCGCCCGTCGTCGCGCCTCGTTCTTTTCTCTCTCCGCTCCCCACCCCAGCACGACCTTCCCCGCCTCGCGCTAGGTGGGCGGCTCGCGCCGTCGTGGTTGGTCGGCAGCGATGAGCGGCGCGTTCGTCGGCCAATCGGCTGCTGGGGCTGCCCGAGCGGCCGGCCTGAGGAAACCACCGGCGCGGCGCTCGGAGTCGAGGGGGAGCTGCCGCCGCCTGGCGCCTGTCGAGCCCTCGTCATGTTCCAGGGCCCCGAGACCGACTCGCCGAAGCCCAGCTCCAGGTAAATGCGGTCAGCTGGGCGGGAGAGCCTCCGCTGTGAGGAGGGCTGTGAGGAGACGCCGGACGCCTGGGTCCCTCGCCCCGCTTCCCGCCTCGGCGCCGCGGGGGCTCCCCGTGGGCGGGAGGCGGCGGCCTAGCGGGGCCGCCTGGCGCCCGCGGGAAGGTGGGCGGGGAGGGGTCGCGCCTCGGTGCTTTGCAAGGGCGCGCGCATCAGCTCGCGCCGTACGCGCCCCCGATTCGAACCGAAGCCGCGCGCTTCTCGCCGCCGCGCGCTCCGCTCGGAGGCGGGCGCGTGCACGCCAGTGCGGGCGCGTGGCCTTCCCGCGCCCGCGGAAGCGAGCCTCTGCCCTGCCGCGCGTGCTTCGGTGGGTGGGTGGGTCGGTCGGTGGCGGGGGGGGAAGCGGCAAGTGACCTCGGGGGGGGTTTGTTTCCGAGTACCCCTCCGTACTCGCAACGTAGGCCGCGGGGGCTTAGCGGTTAAGACGCTGAACTGCCCACCGGAAGGGCGGCGGGACAGCAGTTCGAGACCCGAGACCCGAGTGCCGCGTGACGGAGCGAGCTCCCGCCTTCAGCCCCAGCTCCTGCCGACCTAGCAGTTCGAAAGCAAGAAACTGCAAGGAGATGAACAGGCGCCGCCTCGGCGGGAAAGGTAACGGCGCTCCGTGCGCCTCGTTGTTCAGCCATGCCGGCCACACGACCACGGAAGCGTCTTCGGACAGCGCTGGCTCTTCGGCTTAGAAACGGGGATGAGCACCGCACCCTCGAGTCGGACACGACTGGCTGGGGACACCTTTACCTTTACCTTTTTTAAACAAACTTTAGGACTGAAGTGCAGACTGACAAACTATATGTAAGAATTCAAGGAGGCGGGCAGAAACCTGATCCCTATATGATACACTGGTTTCCTTTCCCCTATGAGGAAAGGTCACAACAGCTGGGGGGTTTTAGGTTAGAAAAAAGGCAAGTAAGGGGAAATATGATAGAGGTGTACAAAATTATGCCTGGTGTGGAGAAAGTGGAGAGGGAGACATTTTTCTCCCTCTCTCATAACACTAGAACCCGGAGTCCCTTCAGTCCCATGAAGCTGATTGGTGGGAAATTCAGGAGAGATGAAGGGAAGTACTTCTTCACACAGGAGGGCTGCGGTGGCTTAGTGGTTAAGACGCTGAATTGCAGACTGGAAGGTCAGCAGGACAGCAGTTCGAGACCCGAGCTCTGCGTGACGGAACTCCTTTCGGCGGGAAAGGTAACAGCGTTCCGTGCACCTCAGTGTTCAGTCATGCCAGCCACATGACCACGGAAGCGTCTTCGGACAGCGCTGGCTCTTCGGCTTAGAAACGGGGATGAGCACCGCACCCTAGAGTCGGACACGACTGGCTGGGGACACCTTTACCTTTTTACCCCTCCGTAAGCTTTTCTTTTCTTTTCTTTTTTTAAAGGAGGGGACAAAAGCGCTGTGTTGCCCCCTCCCCCCACCACCCTGGTTGGGCAAAAGAGGCGGCCGTAGTACTCATTTTACTATTTCAATACCTTGCTCGTCCTTTTTCAATGGGGAGGGGAAGTATCATGTAAGGTAAGGGCGCAATCCTATGCATGTTTAGACAGAAGGAAGCCCTACAGTTCCTGGCATTCCCCAGCCGGCTGGGGAATGCCGGGAGTTGTAGGGGTTCCTTCTGTCTAAACATGCATAGGATTGCGCCCTAAAACACACATAACGTCAGCAGGCCAGCGACACTGATCTCCGTTGCAAGGCTGCTAAAGGGGTTCCGGGGATAACATATGGGTGAAGTGCTTCTGAACTCTAGGCTGAAAAGCTATGTCAATGCAAAGATAACCCCCTCACCGCAAAGTGTTGCATATTTCTAAGTAACCCAGCATCTGCCTGAGCAGGAAGGGTCAGTAGAATTGCGTGGGATTAGCCTTGTTGTGGCTGGAGTAGTTTCCGTTTGATAGAGAATCCCGCCTTCCTCTTTTTGGATGCGGCTATACTATACGGTGCTGGTGGGGTGAGCCCGCTCACGCCAGCCTTACCCAACCCGGTGTCCTCCAAACATGTCGGATTACAACTCCCATCACCCCCAGCTTGTATAGACCATGCTGGCTGGGAATGATGGGAGTTGCAGCCCAGCACAACTGGAGGGCATCAGCTTTGGGGGGGGCTGGCTTATGCTGTTCCTCCAGAATTGGTAAAATCGAGGGCTTTGTCTGGTGCTCAGTGCATCATATTGATGCAATTGATTTCAAGTTATCCAGGGAGAGTGAAACAATTGCATTAAGTTGCATATCCCCAAATTGGCAACAAACAATCTCCTGTTGTGGATGGATTAACTCCAGCTGACAGCAAAGATAAAGAGCAGGGTTTTTTTTTAAAGGCTTAACTTTTCCTATTATAACTGAAAACTGTAAACAGCTTTTACTTTTATGTGAAAAAGACGGTTGTGTCCTTTGAGGTGTAATAATCTGTTTAATAACTGTTTTGATTAGACTGCTTAGTCCTTTGACTACATCTCATTTCATTAGTCCGTATAAGAATCTCGTGTATTGCCTGGACCAGCCTTCTCCAACCTGGCGCTGTCCAGATGTATTGGACACCAAGTCACACTATTCCCAGCCAGCATGGATATCTGGAGGGCACCAGATTGGGGAAGCCTGGCTTGAACCTCTGGCCTCACTTTGTGAGTGGACCCCCCCCCCCCAGGTTACATGTGTGGTGAGGTTACCATTTCGTGCACCTCTAGCCCATGAAAGGTTATGATACAGTAAGTCTTTAAAGTGCCATGAGATTTGTTCTGTCTCTTAAAACTGCTATTCATTTATTTGCCACCTTTTTAACATGCAAGAACTTTAGTATTCATTCCGAGGTTAGTATAATTCTTGTTTGATGCGGAGAAAGAATTGAAGCTGAGAGAGAGTGGGTCCATGGCAGAAAAAGAACTAAAACCCTAGTGTTGGCTTGCTTCATGTTCTTAAAAACTGCTTGGCTATCATCGTCGTCTTAGACCTTGGAGAGTTACTAGGACCTGGTTGCTGATAGAAATCATCTTTTGCGTGAACTGAATGGAAACAGATGCAAGGCAACATTAGTATATGGTGCAATATGATCCAGATGTTGCTGTACTACACAATCCAAATTAGTGACCTATCTACCCAGGTTTTCCAAAGAAAAGCCAGCTTTCTCTGCTAGATCACATTGGCTCGCATAATTTATCTTTTGTCTGAAGTCTAGTTTGCCCACCCCACTGAGCAAACTAGACAGCCATGGGCTGTGTTTGCCCATGTGCATTGTTTTGTACATGGAATGCTTCTGGTGACTGTGACCTGGAACTGTAATGGTTCCACCTCTGACTTGTATAAAGGCTTCGGGATTACTGTCATGGATATGATGTTGTGCTCTAGGATCACAGCTCCAGTGTCGTCGTGAAGGTACAACTGGTGCTGACCTTGCTATAATTTTGGCACCAGGTTGAAACTTTTTTTTGTCTCCACGTTTTAAGCTGGTCAGTCTCTCTTTTTTAACTGGCTTTTATTGTTTTATAATTGTATTTTATTTTTATTACATTTTTGGCCACTTCCGTGATAATAGTTTGATGAAGGGTGCTTTATATATCCAAACAAACTCATTCCACACTCTTGAGCACCACTAGTTCTCTCCTCTACCCCCAACCCGGTTGCTGACCCAGAGGTAAGAGAGCTATGTGTGGAAGTGGTGGCAGCTTTAGCTATATGATATGTTGACATTCCATTCTGAGGGTAATGGGCCATCTTCCTTAAAGTGGTCCAAACTAGTTGCTGATCCAGACATGTCTGAGGCATTTTGAAATGCCAGCTGCCTGTTTCTCTGTTTTGCCACTGTAACTCCCAAGTCAAGTGTACCAGATACTCCTGGGAAACGTAAGTACCATTGCCACTGAATTTGCCATGTGGGTTCTACACTCTGGTAACAACAGTGTTGATGAAGTCAAATTATGCCATCTAGGATGTGCACGTGTAAATAATCCCATAGTCTCACCATCAACTTTGAAGAGTATTGGTGTAAACTGTTAGTACATATTGCTGGGATTGGATGAGCTGTGTGGGTATTTTTGTGATGGTATTTCTGATTTCCAAAATAAACATGCATTTCCATTGTAGTTGGTTAGAACTGTACTGTACATATGTGTGTGCATATGCACACACAATCAAAAAGATGATTGCTGAGCAGCTTTCCTATTCTGTGATTGCCTTGAGGTGCTACTCTATGGAGATGAATCTTAGACGATTATCAGACGGAGGTTCATCACTCCTCTTTGGAGCCATTTCTCTGAGGGGTTTAATAGTTCATGTCTTGCAATACTCCAGAATAAATTTTTGCTGTTGTTGGTGGATCATATGCTGGCTGCTAAAGGGCATCAGACTGTGCTTTCAGGAAGGCTCAATTGTGACAGCAAGCTTTGTCTTCAAAGTGAGTGTTGGCTGTTGGAGAAAAGATCTTGCTGTGTTCCTGCATCTTGGAGTTTCACTTCTTATCTGAGGCATAAAATCTTTTTTCTAAAACTGCCAACTAATTGCTGCTTCAGGCAACCTAGGGTTCTTGGTGTTTTTTTTAAGAAGCAATAACTGAGGATGAAAGCTGGAGCATTATCTTTTTTTATTATTTTCTCCCATAACTTAAAACCAGCATATATTAATGAACGCCATACACTCTGATAACAATGGGGTTGATGAAGTCAAATTATGCCATCTAAGAGCACAAACAACTGTGTATGGAGATAATAGCTTCCCAAGTGTCTTCATGGCTGTGTGGATTTGAACCAGGGTCCCTCCAGCTCTAGTCTGATATTCTGACCACCAGAGCACATTGATCATGAAGTACTGGCTCATTGGTCTAGTGCCAAAATATCCTTATAGTGACTTGGGGTCATGAGGGTAATGAATTTAGGTGGGGTTTGTAGATTACTGAAGTGCTCAAGAAACTCACTCTTGGCCTAGGGAAGAGTATTTGGAGGTCATCACCCGTAATGAAAGCACCAGGGATTGGGATTTACTTGGATTCCAGTGTTGAGCATTGACTCTATGAGGTAAGAGATCTATGTGTATGCATAGTTACATCTCCAGCTAAAGAGGAACTATCTGCCAGCTCCTTCACAGGATATTGGTGCTAGATTTATTTATTTTTTTTAAAGTAGAAAGGAACATAGAATAGTAAGTTCTGTAGGCCAGTCATGGAAGGGTAACAAAATTTATCCTCCATGTTCGTGGCTAGGTCACTTCCACTGTCAGAGCAGTCTAAAAATTGGTTTTATCCCAAGCTTGCTAGTATCAGGCCATGATTTCTCTTTCCAAAGCAATTATGAGAGGCCTAATTACATATTGCATGTACTGAACTGTGGATTGAACTGTGGTGGTGCTTTTATTTCTAAACCTTTGCCTACCCTATTTGGAAGAAATTGCAACAGACAAAGGGTTCCATGCACATATATCAGTTGCCTCTCTGCTCCAATTTCCTCCTTCCCAAATATAGTTGTAGTATAGCCCTGAGGGAAAGAAATATTTCACTTAAGTTGCAATCCCATACACCCTTACCTGGAAGTAAATTCTACTGAGCACAGTGACAGTAGATACGTATAGGATTGCACTGTTAGTGTATTCGCTGTGGATCACAATGGAGAACAGTGCCACTAAACATATGTAGAATGTTTCCTGAAGTACACACAAGCAGCTTCTGCATATTTGGGTTTACAAGGCAGGGTTTTCGGGGTTAGAAATTAAAGCTTCAGTTGAGCTGATCTGGTGACTCCTCATTTAGAAATGAAATGCTCCATCCATTACTGGCGATGTACAAATGTTTGTTATTTATACCTCCTACTCAATGAGCATTGAGTGGCTAACAGAAGAAAAATGGTCATTACTAAAACTATAGATTTAAAACAGTTAAGAACAAACAGCAGAACTATATATTAAAAGCCTGTTTATTTTTTTAAAATAGCATTTGTCTAAAGACGTTAAAGAGGGAGCCCAGCAATCTCCATGGGGATAACATTCCAAAACATCAATGTTGCCATTGAGAAGGCCCTGCATCTTGTGGTCACTTGCCTAACAATTCATGATAATAGTAGAGAGAACAGGGCCTCAGAGGCAGATCTTACAGCCTGGGCATGCTGATATGGGAGCAGATGTTAAGGTAACAGGTCCAAGATTGTTAAGTGCTTTATAATGCAGTCTTATGGACACTTAGCTGGGAGCAAGTCTTATTGAACTTGCTGCCAGTAGGTCTTGCTGCTGAGTAAACATGCATAGGATTGTAATGCACAAGATAAAACTATTGCTTTAAATTGAGCCCAGAAACAAATAGGTAGCCAGTGAAGCTTAAGCAAGGTTACAGTTATGTGTTCTGATCGTCAGGCACAGGACAAAAGTGTGGTTGCTGTATTTTAGGCTAGTCGATGTTTGAGGTATTTTTAAAGGTAGCCCCATGCAGAGCATTACAATAGTCTAGCCTGGGAATAACTAATAAATGGATAATTGATCCCAGATGTATCTTGTCCAGGAAAGGCTGAAACTTTCACCAGACAGTTGTCATGACCTGAGTTTCCAGGGAAAGTACAGGAGTACCCCCCAAGCTGTGTATCTGCTCATTCAAGGGCAAGTGCATCCCTGCTCAGAGTAGGTGCATATTCTCTTCTAAATTACTAGAATAACAGTACCTCTGTCTGGTCTGGATTGAGTTACAGCTTGTTCACCCCCCTCCGTTGCTGGTGTGACACCAAGCACAGATGAATTACCTCCACCGCCTGCTGGTGATCAGCTGATGGCAAAGAGAGGCAGTAATTTGTCATCAGCATACTAATGACACTGCAGCCCAAACTTCCTAAGGAACTCACCCAGCAGCTCCATGTTTTTTTATATTCATATGGGAGATGATATGGAGCCTTGTGGCACCCCACAGGCTATAAGGTGGAATAGCAGTCTCGCAGTACTACCTTCTGGAACTGATCCTCCAGGAATGAAAGAACCATTTTAAAACAGTGTCTTATAAACCTATCCTTGGCAGGTGGCCCAGAAAGATGCCATGATGCAAATTTGACTTCTTCAAGAATGGTTTCGGCAGAGCCTTTTGCAGGACTGATGAAACCACGTGCTCCCTCAAGCAATTTGGGATATGTGTGTGTCAAGTGGTGTCACACAGGCTGTGTTGCTGAGAAGACTTGCAGTGCCCAGCTGTTAGTATTCCTTGACAATGTTCATGCAAAGTCTGCAATGAAAACGCCCTCGGTTATATGTACAATGCGTCTCTTCAGCCAGGCAGACTCACGCTTAGTTCAGTGATCTCAGTTCTGGTGCTTTGAATCAGTCAATAGGAGAGTCTTCCAATATTTAACTGTGTGGACATTAACTAAAAATTATTTACTGTAACCCCTCTGAAGTTCCTCTCACACGGTGAATGTATGTGTTCTGACTGCTTTTTTTTAGCTAAAAACCCATCCTTGAAATACAACTGCTTTAGAATTATCTAGGATTATTCAAAATTCAAGTTCTTCTAATAATTGGGGGAGCAAGACTTGTCAACCACTGCTGCGGGCTAAGTACTATTGCAGACAATGTATTCTCACGAATGGAACTGATCGACCTGACCAGAGGAAATTTGCAGGGTCGCGGGAGTTCCTAGCAAATAGGAAGTTTTTTCCATGTTGTCTAGTTTACTGATGGTGTTAAAGGCAATTTAATTTCTGCCTCTAGACTTAATGTCTATGTACTGTAAATGTGCAGAGAAGGAAAGGGTGAAGTTTATTAAGGAATAAACATCTAGAGAGTGTAGATTTCATTGCTTGCATTATCATCTCCATACGTTTAACATATATGCTGCTTTCCTCAGGGAGGAATACTTCCCCTAGCTGTTTAATTGATGCTCAGAGCAAGTTTTACGTAGCTTATATTTCGGGATATTATAATGGACCCAAACCATGTGTTGGCCTTTGTCTCTGTGCAATGCTTAGGTGCTATTATGCTGATACTGTTCATAAACTTATGATTTTAAAGTATTTGAAAGTAAACTCAATTTGTAATTGCCAGAATAAACTGTACTTTTAATGTTAAAATGCCAAGGGATAATTTTATGAGCAAACCAAGTTATACATAATACATTTTAGGAACTTTAGCAAGTAGTTCCTGAAATATCTGAATCATCTTACAAGCCAGAAGAAGCAGGAAGAACTGGAGGCAGAGAAAGACTGGTGTACAGCATGTGTTCCTGCTTGTGAGGAATTGGTTGGGGCGGAATTTAGGAAATCTGGTTTGAAGGAAAAGCTATTAAGAGCTTATTTATTTTATTTAAAAGAAAATAGTCATTTTTTCAACAAAAAGAAATCCCCCCAAAAGGTTTTTTTTGGGGGAAAGGAAACAATGTTCTGAATTTTTCCAGGCCTTCACTTCTCTGATTAGAACCAAAGCTAGATTGGCTGCCAAGCAATGCATTGCCCATTGAGAATGTTTTAATTTAAATTGTATGAGTTAAGTGATATCATGTGGTGTGTCTGAGTTCTTTGGCTACTCCTATTATCTCCTTTTGATGGGCAGAGAGAGAGGTGGCACTGCAGACTTGTTTCCACTGTGGCATGTTGAAAGAAAGGAGCTGCAGATCCAAAGCAGAATTGTATTCTTCATTTCTTATTCTTACGCAAACACTCCCAATTGCATGGAAATTCTCCATGAGTTTTGGAGAGAGCTAAAGATTAGCATCTGGACTGGATTATAGTACTTGTATCTCACCTCCTTGTAGTAAAAATGATATTACTAGTAAGAAATCTCTCTTCTTCCTCTTCCCTTCATGAATTAGTCTCTCAACCCTCATTGTGTTGCAGAAATTGACAATATCTGTTAAAGAACAGGAAACGCACATTTTTATATAAACATTAGCAAGTCATAACGGCCATGCCATCAGTGTATGATCAAGAACATTAGGTTTGCTGTGCATGTATTGCAATGAGTGGCTATTCTAGCCATCTCTTAACTCCTCCTTTAAACTGCGTTCTTTAATGACACTTGCATCCTGTTCAGTGCAATCTTGCCTTTACTCTGGAATGTGCCCTTCCACTTAAAGTTGACTGCAACAGTTTAACAATATATATGTATATACTGTTGTGCTAGTGGCACAAGACAAAGGAATGGTGATGTTGGACTAATGTCACTTATGATTGTTTGTCCATCTCCTAAGAAGTAGCACTTCAGATTTCCCTATTTGTATTTTGGATTCTGATTAGTCTAGTCTCTTTGGCCTCTGTGCCAGATCCAAACTTGGCTTTCCTTGTCTCTTAGCATCCTTTATTTTATCTACACCTATACTAAAATCTTATTACTTTTTCTGTCCCTTGGCTAGAATGCAACCATAAAAGTAGCTCACAGAAAAGTAAAAAGAACATTAGCTTTGAGGTTAGAAGAGCCACAGAAATCCAGTAAACTAAAAAACACAAAACGCTGTATTCATCTTGCATATTTCTATGAAATAGACGTCAAGATGCAAATAACTTTAATACATCTGTTAAAGGGTGTGGACAAGTTTGTAAGGAGTAAATTGAGTTGTACGTTTTGTCTTGCTCAGTTGGAAACAGGGTGTGGTAATGACCTCACCCAACAACTGAAAGAATGGGAAGATCTCCAGCAAGAAGAATCAAGTCAATCTGTTTATGTATAGTTATTATTGGCTGATTTTCGCTTTGCACGAAACTCTTCTGGGAGGCTTGGTTGTTGCCTGTGGAAGACTGTGCAGTTCTAATGGCAAAAGTGTATTGTACTGGGGACATTCTTTACCCAACAAAAGTTGATCTCTTAATTAGAATTGTGCCACAATATGCCCACCTGTTACTCATAATGCATAAGTAAATCTGAGCTTTGTAGAAAGTTAATAGTGTGTGAATACTAGGAGTAGACAACATATGGCTCACCAAGGCCTTTGCTTCTCACCTAGAGATGGAAATGTTCCGGAAATGTTGAAGGAATTGGGGGGGGGGGGGGACACCATTGTTTTCCCTGGAAAATGTATGGAAAACGGAAAAATGTGCACTTCTCTCTTCTTTAGTGCTTTTGTTACTTTAGTAATATAAGGTATTATGTATAACTCGGTTTGCTCATAAAATTATAATTAAAATTCAAAAGTAAACTCAGTAAACTTGTAATTATTGTCTGAATAAACTGTACTTTTTCAGTTTAATGTAATATACCAAACATTATAATTTTATGAGCAAACCAAATTATACATAATACATTTTAGGAACTTTAGCAAGTAATCTCTGAAATATCTCAGTTATCTTAGAAGCCAGAAAAAGCAGGAAGAGCTGGAGGCAGAGGAAGACTGGTGTACAGCATTTGTTCCTGCTTGTGAGAAATTGGTTGGGGTGGTGTTCAGGAAAATCTGGCTTGAAGGAAAAGCTGTTAATCATAGAATAGTCAGGTTGGAAGGGGGCCTATAAGACCATCGAGTCCAATTAAGGGCACAATCCAGTGGACTGCACCCTTGCTTCTTGGAAGCCCCCAAACTTGGAGACTACTGAAATTCCTATGCCCTGCTGGGCAGAAGCCAGCAGGACAGGATAAGCAGCATAAGCGATCTTTGTCACTTATCAAGGGACCATAGGATTGCTCTCTAAGAGCTTATTTAGCTGGAGAAGAGTCTTACATATTAGGAATGGTAACCAAGCATATTTAATTAAAAAACTTCAGCAATCTCAACCTATTATTTGAAAAAAGACATTTTATTCCCTTTTATAAATTCCCCTTAACAAACATCAGTTGTCTTTACTGGTAATGACAATCCCATACCTAAGCAATAGTCTATTCAGATCTCTGCCTTCCCTTCTGCCTCCCAAACTTTTTGGATGAACCACCCCATTTGAGTTGCAAGGCTAAAGGAAAGGCTTTGCCTGTTCATATACTGCCTATTTCTGCTGTAGAATTTAAATTGGACATCGTCTCTGCTCATGGCTGACTGTTATCGATGTTCTGCAAAACAGGGTACTGAAACCTCCTGGAGGAAGCTCCAGCAATCTTTTTGGAAGTCCAGAAGAACTATCTGCCTCTCTCAGGCCGCACAGAATGGCATCTAACATATTTGGAGGAACTGAAGAATCACAGAACTTCCCAAAGAGAACAAACCCTCCAGGTGAGAGGCAGACTATTTTTGAGGAACACTGTGGATGGGAGTGGCAGATTTGGCAGACAACTTATGTTTAGCCTTCACTGTTATTTAGGATGCTTATATTTCACACTATCCCAGTTAATTGGTAGGACTGCATTTAAATGCATTGTGTTGTTCTGCCAACATCTTGCATACAAAAGGGGAATGCTGCTGTTTTGCTAACTGATATAATGCCATCTGCTGACAAACTGCAGCCCTTAATGTCTGCTCATGGGGGGAACAAACTTTGTCAATTCGCACAAACTTGGTGTTTGTCAAGCTTACTCCTTGCAAATGTAGGTTGCAGGTGTGTACTTTGGTAGTGGGGAAGTTGGAAGCAAGACTTGGAAAACTGTCATTTAGACCTGATGCCTGCAGACTGGTATTTGTTGGTGTTATGCTGTAAATTGTTATATTTTTAATTGTTACATGGTTGACTTTTTGCAAGCTGCCTAGAATTCCTCAGAGATAAGGCAGGATGTAAAAGTTTTAACATAAATGTTGCTCTATCTAGGTTGACCGCTATTAACCTTTTAGGTCGTAAAGTGGCATTGCTCTTAATCTGAACATTGAGGTGTGTCTTAAGTTGCAGGGGGAGGGAGGAATGTAAAGCTCTACCTGTACTCCCTTCACCATCTTCCTTCATTACTACCATAAGCAGAAAGGTAATCTTTCCATTGTTGTTTCCTGGCCATCTAACAACAAATGCTAGTTAGGCAGAAAGCATTCTCAGTACTTTGTCAGTGAACACTTTAAAAAAAAAGTTGTATAAAGCAGTCTGATCAAGTTCTAGAGCATCAAAATGAGACATAATATTTCTAGATGCATGTTCATTCACATCTCGTTGATGAATGGATTCAGACAAACACTATTGCAAGCATATGACAATTCCTGTTGCAGTCTTTGTGACATTTGGGAGTCAAGTGGAACAAATTTACCTGAAGTGGTTCCATGTATGATGAATGCTTTGCTGGACAGCTTAGCTGGTAGTGGAGCCTCTTGCACATTAGCTTAGTGTTTTGTTTTGTTTTGCTTTAATTTGCTTTTCCACAGTGGACTGTGCCCAAAGTGGCTCCTAATAAACAAAAACTTAGGATTAAAATAATGATATTTGGAAAACAACAATTTCTTCCAAAAAAATTAACAAATTTAAATGAGACAAAATCATTAATAATTCAATAAACATAGGATAAGTTCAGTATTAAAAAGCAAAATTAACAGGATAATAAAATCTTGCCCAATCCTCACTGCTAGAGCTAGTCTTGCACCACTCCAAAAGGTCACGGAACTCTGGCCTAATTACATTTCAAAGATCTTGGGGCCTGAGTCTTCTCACCAGGCTAGATGGTTTGCTGCTGGCTATCTCAGTTCTCCTCCAAGGCAGGCAGGCAAAAACGAGAGGAAAATGCCAGGGTGTAGGAAAGTTGAGTCCTCTTCCCTAGCCTCTCAAGTCTTCTGACTGCTGCTGCTGGTCTTCCTGTACACTAAACCCATTCAAACTAGTCCGGCTTGATTCCCAGTCTCTTAGGGCAAAGTGCACACTGCAGGGAAAAACAGTCAATCTGAATCCATTCCAAATAAATTAATGTTGATAATAGACTCTTTCCTGGAGCTTCTTACAACCTGCCCTGGAGAATATGAAGGAAAGATCAGTTCCTCGTAATTTCCATGGTTACTGTTGTCTTGCAGGTGGGAAGGACAGTGGCATTTTTGAGGACCATAAGCCTAACCCTTCTCGTCAACTTACAAATCCGCCTGGTGGAAAAGCCAGCAATATCTTTGGGTCGCCACAGCCTGTCAGCACTGCTAAAGCACATCCAAATAAACCCAAGGTAACTGTGTTATAGCTTTTGCCTACTTCCTCCAGTTAAAAAAAAAAAGGCCACAGGGAAGGCCAGATGCTGAAGAACAATTAGTGTAAAATGAAGCAACTATGCATTCATTTTGATTAATGCAGTTGCTGAATTTGGAGTTCCTGAGTACAGAATTTAGAAGCTCCTAGTGCAATAAAAATACTCCTGCTCGTGCTGACCCAGCCTTCTGTCTGCTGCAGAGTGTTGAATTAAAATTACGCAGCTGTGTAGTAAAGAAATGTGCTACAGTAGGTGATGTATACAGAACCAAATCCCTATAAGGTGCTGAAACCCTTCTGCATTGTATATGGAGTTGAGTTGTCCTCTGTATTTAATCAGTGAAGAAATGAAAAATACACGATGGCTAAAAGCACCACCCTTGAAAAGGAATGGTGGTAGGAATTGCCTGCCTTTCATGCTTGAAAGTAAACCTAGAATAGCTTGCAATGGCTTTTTTTAAGAGGCAGTAAAATTCCCAGAATTTTTTTTAAAAAAATACTTCTCTCTCCCCTGTCCCAGGATCATGCTGTTATCTTGAATGATAGAGGGGATTCACCACAGGAACGAAGACCAAAAGGTAAGTTTTGGTCCAGGCTTTCTGGAAAGCAGAGAAGTTCTGAAAGATGAAACCTCTTCCACCTATCTCAGTTGCAAATCTGTACTTGAGGCTTTTTGGGTGCAACCCTATTGGGTTGCCATCCGATAAGAGGAAGCCTCTGATCTCAGAGGCTTCTGAGTATCCTGTGCCCTGCCAAACTGCTGCTGGCAAGACAGGAGGAGTGACGGAAGCAATTTTCATCTCTCCATCCTACTTTTTTTTACTTTTTCCCTCTAGACAGGACCTCTTAAGCCTATCTAGAGGAGTTGCACTGCCAGGGGCGAGGCCCAGGCCAGTACTGGAGAGGCCATACGATTTTGCATATCCTGGTCTTGCCCCTCCTCACCCGCTGGAAAGCCCCTCTTTTGACCTCTTTGAGGTCATCTGAGGCTGCTTTTGCGACCTTGGAAATTAGATGGAAATTAAACTGTGATTCTTTCCACAGCAGCTGCGAGGGAGGAGGGAGGGATCAGATCTTGAAGTCCTCCTCCTGAAGTCTTGGCAGTGTGTATGACTTTGGGAGGGGGGTTCCAAAAAATCCTATGTCTTTCGGTCACTCCCCCAAAGATCATAAGATTGCACCCTTAGTTATTAGTTACTATGTTGGCTTTTTTTACTGATGCAGTACAACCTATATATTAGAACAACAAGCAATTGTCACTGTGTCACAATACTTCCAGTCTGCCTAGCATTTCATTTGCCCTGCTTAGGTTGCTTATTTGGTTTCCCATCCTTGCTTCAAGTTGCTCAGGGCAAAGTACAGAACCTGTGAGTCACATAGGAGTCATCAGAATCCAGAAAAAGGCACCAGCTTGCATCTGGTTTCTGTTTTTTCCAAAGAAACTAGTTTGTGTGTTGACTGTTCCATTAAAAAAATAGGTCCCAGACTTCCTTCAGCCATTGTTTCTCTGTCAGCAGCTCCTTGGATGCTAGTTACCCACAATTATAGCCTTCACTGCCATAAACAGAAAACCAAAAGTTCTCTGGATTGAGCTGGGATTGCCAGGCCCTTGAAATGTTTCAGCAAGACAATCAGGGCACCTTCAGCTGTCTGCAACTTTACAGTAGAGTTTGAATCTCAGCTAAAATGCTACAATGGAGCTTGCATTTATCACAGGACCACTGAATATGAGTTGATCTGACTACAATGTCTTAGATGTAATGCAACCTAAAAGGGATTAAATATCACCTGGTTATCTTGAAGATGAGTTCTTTTAGACTGTATATGTAAACCAGTTTGGTATTGTTTCAAACTTTACTGTCCAATAATTTCTTGCTGACTTGGTTGTGATCTCTTAGGATGTGGAAAGCAAAATGGATTTGTTTAGGTTTTTGTGTTTATAAATCTGCAAATAATTTTAATTGGACAAAACAGATCTCTATTCTGTGTATCTGCAATTCTTTAAAAATAGTGAACAGAATTTAACATTCTCTTATCTAAATTTAAGAAAATTGCATCTTCTGGAAAGTACAGATTTTCCTCAATTCAGTCTTTCTGTAACTACGTTACAACATTCTGGTAATCGTTCTATTGCTCAGTCACTAGATGCTGGGACTAAACCTGATATAAGTTGTAGACAACTGATCTGAGCTATCTCCCAGTATGTATTATATCTCTTGCTAAGCTGGATGTCTGTGATCACTTTACTCCTACTTATACTTAATTGCTGATAATTATTATATAGTAGGAGCACTAACTGTGTGCTAAGACATGCCTTCTTCCATAAGCTCATGGATTAAACTATACCTTTCCCTTGCTTTGGCTTACCAGGAATGGGCACAGTTATTGGTGAGCTACAAGGGTTGGGGTACTCTGTAGGTAAGATTGTTCAGCCTGCAGCAATATGAGCAAAGGGATGTATGGCGAGAGGGATATAAGATATAAGGGATATAAAACTTGTTGAAAAGTTTCTTTTTGTGGAGAAGTGTTACTGACTTTCTGGGCGGATGAGGGGCATTGCACAAGATTTGTACAGCCTACGTGACTTCTTGTGATCAATTGTGTCTTGTTAACATGAAACAGAGTACTAATTGTGGGCCAGACACCAAATAAAGTACAGTAAGATGTTTGGGCTGGCAAATGTAAACATGGTGCGAGCATACTTGCAATAATTGAACAAAAACAATGGCCACCTAACAGCATACCATCTTATGCAGCTACAGAAGACCAAAGATCACAGGTGGAAGACGTGAGTGAAAAAAGAGAGCCTCAGAAGGAGAGCACCAAAGACCCTGGACCCAAGATGGATGATCATGAGCCCAGGCTGGGACCACGGCCACGCTCGCACAACAAAGTCCTCAACCCCCCTGGAGGCAAATCCAGCATTGCATTCTATTAGGGAAAGCTGCCTCTTTCTTTTTCTCTAATGGAGTCAGCACAGAAACATGTCCCAAGTTTTCAAGGTCAGAACCAAAGGGCTAGCCTTCTGGTGCTTGAGGAAGGAGGCACTTAGTGGTTTGGCTTATTCAGTATGTGGCAGAACTCAGCTACAGTGTGTCTGGTTGTTTTTTAAAGATACAGATCAGACTCCTGAGAGAACTCTTCCAGCTCATGCACTTCTGTTGCTTTCTGAACATAAGGAAAACCTCCTGTGATGGGCTGCAGCACACATTCCTACTGAAGGCAGAATATTGCTTTCTTGATGCTCAGATTAGGTAATACAACCTTGTGTGGATGTTATCTGTGCTAGATAGGGACAGAGGCCAGCCTAAACTCTTGACTGAAGGTCGGTCTGGACCATGAACTAGAGCTGCCCCTTTGTCTTGTTGTAAAAAATATGGGGAGGGAGGGCAAACCTTACCAAGTAAATCTTCTCAAGAAGAATTGTAGTTGAAAGAATTAACTTTCTGAAACTTGTCTCAAAAGCATTTACCTTGTGGTTTCCCCCACATGGTTTCTCCTGGCTAGTTAAGGAAGATGTGAGTGATGGAGAAGACGAAATTTGCAGTTGTGTACGGCACAGAACCATCTGTTGTAAGAACTTGGCCAAACTACTCTTGTGTATAGTTAGACCTTGAATCCTGTCCAAGGAGGTGGTTAAGAAGCTAGTGCTTTACCCCATCACTAGCCTCCAAACAGAAGCTGTGCTTGTGCTTGGAGGTTCTAACTTCCATTGGGCTCTTAACTACCTTTGCCCTACAGAAACTTATAGTCTTGTCTAATTCTCTGCTGACTCTGTTAGTCTATTCACCTTCTCTCCTTACTGGTTTTTGTTTGCCTTTGGTCACTTCTGCCTATCTTCTGGGAGTGGAATTTCCAGGTCCTCACCACCTGCACCTCCTGAGGCAGCACCTCAAAGGCTGAGTGAGGCTGCAGGTGCTGTGCTGCCCACCTCATTGTTCTAGTTCTGTCACCCACTCTTCTCCCTGCATCTTCATCATAGCAGAATTGGAGTCCTGCCTGTAATAGGTAGGGGAGGACTAGGGGAAAATGGTGTAGGTGCTACAGCCCTGCTCATTACACTTCAAGGTAGAGGTAACATCTTCAGGCAAAAACCTGGCAGTCCTGGCTAGAGGCATGGATTATCCCATCGGGTTGTAGCTATACATTGTAGCTGCCTTAAGACTCTTACTAGTCTCTCTCTCTCTCCCCTCTCCCCCCTCTGATCGGGGATGGTTCCAGGATTTTTGCAATACAATTCTTGTGGTGCACTATTTAGATTTGTTTGCAATAACTTTGTATTGTTTCCTGTAATTACACTATATGTGGGTTTAGGGATGGAAGAGACTAAGCTTCATGTAGTTCTTAGGATGGATTCTTCATGAACAGTATCGTAGGATTCATTATTTGTCAACATCAAGTGCTTAGGCTGCAGCGGCCTGCCTCTTAACTCCCTTATATGTAGGAGTTTATTAGGCACACCAAAGACCTAGTGGCCTTTGTTGCAGAATGGCACCACATACCAGCAAAGAAACCCCAAGTATGTTGCAAACTGGTTATGAGGAGCAAGCTCTGTGCCAGAAGTTAAAGTAAGCTTAGAGTTCTCTCCAGTGTTAGATGAATGGGTGCCTTTTTGACTTAAAGGTAACTTCTTTTGAGGGAGGGGGGAAGAATTAATTCTTCATTGCCACTTTTTGACATTGTTTGCAAGTGCCCTCACCTGCACAACTGCAGTGGACCAGTGAATAAGAATGTGGTGTGGACACAGCCTTATAACAAGTTTGTTTTAAATGGAGGAACATGGGGCAGTTGGTCAAAGCCTGCTTCTCTGACACCATTTGCGTTGTTTTTGGACTTCCTTCCTACTGTCCTAAAGGACCAAGCTTGGACTATCTGGGGCTGAAGTATTAAAAAGTGCATTTTCACCAGTGCCTCTGTTCTGGATAGCAGTTTTCCAGCTAAGCCTTAAATTAGTACTAATTTAACTACTTGTGTGCCATTTTTTCTTCCAAGGGGTGCTGGAGAGTAGAGTATGTATCCAGAAAGGCTACATTTTCTTTCTAAACAGTGGTCGATAACCCAAATGTGTTGAATCATGTACTGTTCAATAAGCAGCTGTATTTTGTTAGTTCATTACGGTGTAGCTGATAAATCCTTAAGGCTATGACTTCTAATGGTGCCCCTCTGTGCCCTCATGAGCTTTCATCCACTGATACTGGGACATGCAGTGTCCAAGTTTCCATTAAAATAACTTGTGGTGGACTATCGATGTACATGGTACTTTACTGAGTAATTTGAAACAAAAATGACAAGCTCCTGTCCAGAAAAGCTTGTAATGTAAATACTGGTTGAATGTAACTATTTCTAGGCTGATAATGCAAGTTGAATACCATTTGAAAGTGGAACAATTGTCACTTTATTTCCAAGTCAGCAGATTCAAATGTCTGTATGTACAATGGAATCCTGTAACAAGGGGCTTTTCTATCTGGAAGTGACTACGACGTAGCCTAAGCCCATTCCGTAGCTTAAGCCCATTCTTTTGAGTGTCGCCTCTCTTCCTTCAGATCCCTCCTCAGAACCCACCTTTTCTGTGAAGCCTTTGACTCAGTCCCCTGGCTCCCATGTCTTGCTGCAGCTGAGCCCAAGTCCATGCAACTGGGTGAATTGCATGTTGTTTCCCTGTAAACCCTATGTCCGCTTCCCTACCTTTCCTGTTTCACTGTGTCAGTTTTTTTATTGTAAACTTGTTGGGCCAGGGACTTGTACTCTGTAAAGTGCTATTTACTTTGGCACCATATAAATAATAAATCACACACATGGCTTTCCATGCTCTTTTGCATGAATTGTGATTTATAGACAGTTTTACTGTTGGAAGAAAAAAGCGAAGTCCATAAATCTGTTTATTTATGTTATCAAATAACACAGTAGACCATGAACTGTGCTACACTGAGTTGAAATCTTTTATTAGCTACTCAGTTTCCTATGTAGTCCACCCCATCTCAACAGCTTTGAACAGATTACAGTACAAATAGTCCCTTTTCTTAAGATTTCCAAACCATACAGGGAAGCAGAAAGGAAGACCAATCCTTCCTCCAGTTCTTACTATCACTAATACAGGATGTTTCTGTTCTAGTGAAATGACTTTTAAGACTGACTTTGTATCAATCATTAGGAAAGAAGAGTTTACTTTATTGGATTCAACTCTGTACCATCTGTTCTGTTCTCACATTTGTTGAAGATAATAGCTGCCCTTCAAGACAATTGTCTAGTTGTCTGCAGATCTTTACTAATTTGACTCATCAACAGGATTAAGCAATACCCTTTTCTCCCACCCAATGCTTAAAATTGAACAGTGTTGCAATTAAGGTAATCAGCTTGTGTCCTTCAGTGTTAGTGATTTTAAGACTGAAGTGTTGATCAGCTGACAACTTCAAAGAAAGCATTAAAGAGATTTATAGAAATGCTAAGAAGAATACAACAGATAATTTGGTCCTCCTTTTGTTCTACAAACTGAAATAGCAAGGAAAAGGAGCCAAGCTCAGCATTCTAATTTTGTTACACTAGTGCTTGTAGGTGTAATGGATGTGGCAGAGGGGAATACTGGAAGTGGTTCTGAGTGGAGCTGCATTTTTAGTCAGACATCGGTTCCTCTGCGTTCAATAAACCTAGCCTCAAATAATTATGTCTAGATTGCAGTCATGGTTCCATTCAAGTTTCTTCCAAGTTTATCTCAATTCAAGTGGTAACACACATACACACTGCCTGATCTTCTATCCACCTGGAGCTCTATAGATCAGAAACTACCGTTTTCCAACGATGTTACAATTTTCCTACTCATGTTACTGAATTGTACTACCACAAAAGGCTACATAATGCTGATAATAGCCGCTGCCTCACCCGCTGCTGGAGCAGGTTTGTATCATTTTAAAATTGCAAGGCAACATCTCCATTTTGGAGTAGGAGAACCACTTTGGGAGTGCAGAGCTGAAAGCGAATTTGCAAATGCAACAGGGCTGTGCTTGACTCCAAGAGTGCTCAATGGTACTCAAGGTAAGAGAAGTGGATGTTGCGTAATAACAGCCTTGCTGGATAGCTTTGAAGTGTATAATTTTTAGAAGTGTCCTTAATTTGGGGGTGAAGGATGGGGTTGCACAGTCCTCTTAGGAAGTGAAAAGTGTATACATACCTGTTTAAGAATAAATGCATTATTTAAGAGGAATATGGAATGCTTTACCTAGAGCTGCCAACATTAATCATGCATACCTGTCCCTCTAAAAACTCCAAAGCAGAGAGGATGCAGCCACAATGACTCTTGCATCCACTTACCCATCCTTCAGTTGGGACGGTGAGTGAAGGAGGTATATTTTGTTGCATCCTCTTGTTGCTCCAAAGCATTTAAAAAGCCAGGTAGGCATGAAGTCCCAGCTGAAGAGAGAAGGGCTGCCTCCCTTGTAATAAATAGTACACAAGTTCATAAAATGGAGAAATTGTAGAAAACAGCCCCATCAAAAAGGACTAAGAGGGCAAATGTATGCTCTATCCTTTCAGTTCACTATCAGCATAAGACTATCAGGCAACCACTGGAACAGGCCCTGCTGTGTATTCTCCATATTCAGTGGGATGCCACTCTTACCTATTTTATCTCACACACCTTAATCAAGATGGCAAGAGTAGTATTCTGAACACCCCAGAAATACAATTTGAGGGGTAAATGTTCAGGTTCACTAACTGGAATTCATGATTGTACAATTAAATACAATAGGATATGGCAGAAGATAGAATGGGTGGATGTTGCACTGGTTGATTTGAAGTAGATTGGCAAGGTTTCTGGACTCCTAAAAATAATAGCACAAAAAGCATCCTTTCTAAATTAAGCTGTAAGAAGCCATGATCTGTAGTAACTCAGATGCAGATTTGTACTTGTATATAGAGGTATCTCACTTGCTCATGGGTGTGTAATCTGTAATTGCCTGTGCCACCATTTTGCAACTGGCTCCAACAGTACACCTCGAGGTTCAAGTAAAAAGCAAGTAGACCCACAAGCCTGAAGTTATGTCCACCCCCAATGTACAGGATTTCACAACAGCTGTTAGCAGGTCACCACTGGTGAAGAGGAATGGTGGGATCTTCTGCTGGTGGTATTTGTGGCCAAGCAGGAAATCAGACCCCTCCCTTCCCCCAAACATTGTAAAGAATGCGGAATAGGGGAGGGAGTCTCTTGCTTCTGGCTGAGTGGGGGAAAAGTCCCTTCTCCTCAATCTTCTGACATTTGCAGAACTTGGTAGAGCTAATTCCATGTGACGAGACTTAAGCCTGCTCCTATGCAGAGTTTGGCTCAGGCTCCCAGTTGGTCTGTCATTCCTCCCTTACCAGAAGTGCTCAAAAGAGACTGTGTGTTAATTTGGGGCTGGGCAGCACTCACCCTTTCGGTGTGCTTCCTAGCCAGCCAGGAGGTGAGAAGTTGACTCCTCACTGGAGTCCCAGCATGTGACAGAGGACTTGGGGTTGTAGGTGATGGCCAGTACTGGCTAACTGCTACAGCTGATGTAAACTTGGAAACCCACTGATAATATAATACTTTTGTCTTGAGAATTGGTCTGCTATTTATTTTTAAGGATTACTGAAATCAAGAGCAACTCAACGTGCATTTAAAAAATCTGGCACTGCAATGTAATGTTTAGTGCATCCAACGTGGATCTGTTAAGCATTTACCCCCCTCCCAAGAATGAGAAAAGGACAGTATACCTTTTGAGGGCCGTAAGTGAGAACCAATGTAATCCAAACAACTGTGTTAGTTTAAGCCAAAGCCTTCCTTGTTCCCTTTCTCTTTCCTTAGCTGTAAGTTAGGGAGTATTAGTGTCAGACCCTGTGATTTTTGGAAGGCAGGACTAGAAAGCACTTTATAAAGTGCTACAGAAATTAATAATACTGGTATGGTAGGTACTAGATTGACAGTGTTGGAAGCCTATTCGACCTCTAGCAGGGTAAGAGCTTAGTAGCAGATAAACCCAAAATATTTTTTTCCCTAGCAACATATTATGGGTGGAAAGTTCATGCATATGGACAATTGCAAATTATGTGAGACGCACATGCATATTGTTCAGTTGGAGTAGGTAACAGCCACTGAGATCAATAGAACTAAATTTGCATTGTTGTATCTCTTTGGTGTGAAAGTGTATCATAAGGATATTCATCGAATGTAGCTTTCCAAGCAATCTTTGGTGTACAGGCTAGACAGTCATGGCATGATTTTCACAAGGATCGTGTAGTCATATCCTTCAAAAAGGGCACTTTTATCCACAGAAAAGTCTGGGACTGATGCCAACAAGTTCTCTCTCCATCTGTGTTGCTGCTCGATGCTGATGTCTCCACATCCAGGCTCAAAAATGGGTCTGACAAGATTTGATAGCCTGAAGTGTTTTATGTGGCTCAAGGAGAACTGACTCCTATGGAATGGGAGAAAACTATTCTCCCTATTTATTCGGTTTGCACTTCTCATCTCTGCTGAGAATTCTCCCTAACAGTGTTTAGGATATTTTGCTTCTAAGTGTGAAGCTTCTCACCTTCAAGTATATGCCTGCACATGCAGTGAAGGTGACACTTCTCACCTTCACTGCATGTGCAGGCATATACTAACAGCAAACTCATTCTCTGAGTAGCCAAAGCAGCACCTTCCACACAAGAAAAGGAGCAGTAGGCCCTGAGGCACCCCAAACAGAAACAAATGTGAAGAAAACAATCAAAACAGTTCAGTGAGTGTCTGGAGAGGGGTTACATAGCAAAATGGTGTGTGTGTAATGGAGTATCCTAAAGGGCATAGCTGGAACCCTGAACCACATTGCAACATTTTTGTTTTAAGTTCCATTGGTTTGAACTAGCATCAAGTGTTGGCACATACACTTGTGGGGTTTTTTTCTTATCTCCCTCCTAAAGAAGGCTGATTAGGAGATGTTGACATGAATAGAACCAGTCTGAAAGAACAATTTCTTACTTTCGCCCCAGAGGATAAAGTTCACTTGTGCTGTATGTAAAAAGGATGTCTACAATGTCTGTGAGCATTATTAATATAGAACTATTTATGTACATGGCACTTCGCAAAGAACAAGAAGTTACAATCTAAAATAGATACAGGGCAGCGATACAGGAAGGGGGGAATAATGTGATTATTTCCATTACACATACTTTATTGTAACTTAGCCCAAGTAGAGGGACCAGGGTGGTGAAGGAAAGAAAAGCTGAGTTTTGGGGAAGGAGTTGAAGATACGGTTGTACAGAGGCATTTCAGGAGGCAGTTCCGGGCATAAGGGGCAGAAAAGGAAAATGGGCAATGTTGGAATATATCTAGTCCAGTAACAAGGATTCCTTGGAAAGACATGTTTTGAATATCCCATGTTAGTTATTTTTTATGATAAAAATGCAAATGTACACATTGAAATCCCACTGATTTCAGTAGGATTTGACTTCTCCATTAGGACTGCTTGAGTGTAGCTTCTCTGCATGATTTGCAAATGTTGACAAGCAGACAATGTGTACCTGTGCTACTGAATCAGTAAGCTCAAAAGAAAATATTTCTGTACTAAGCCCCTGCGCTACTTCACCCTCCTCAGCAGAAACTACCTTCCTGTTAAGGCGTTCTGCTATGAGGAGAAAGCGTAAAAACACTTTTAGGCTGCAATCCTCTACAAGCTTACCCGAGAATATGCTTAACTGAAATCACCAGGACTTATTTTTGAGCACGTATAGGCTTATGCTATTAAAGAAGCAGCTGCATTTCCCAAAAGTCGGCATTAAAGATCTTGGTTCCTGGCAGATTTCTAGAGCCTTCCGTAGTGTAATAAGAACTTATTCCAAACATAAGCCCAGCATGCGTGTATAAAGATGCTTAGAAAATGAACTATACCTGTACGCTGGGCTTATGTTCTTTAAATTCCCTTATGAAATACAGGCATTATTTTAGAAGAAAGAGATCCACTGGCACTTTGTGTTCTACCACATAGCTCCTGGAGGACCTTCCTAGTTGATGGATCCTTCGTCTTCCACCTCACTTAGGAGCGGGGCTGCATCCACAGGCTGCCTGACCACTTGCTCTGTTGATGAGCGCTTTGTTGAGCGGTTCAGTGTTCCACCCTGGGCATTCATAAAAGTGGAAAGTGAGACAAAATGGAGTTATTAGGGTGGGTGAGGCTAAGCCCTTATGCAAAGAATCTCACTGTCAGCAGGGAGTCAGATCCTGATTATTTCATACCCTCTACCACTGTCACCCCCAGAAGAACCACCAATCACGTTCCATCTGGCTTGCATGAGAAGAAGCCCTACCTCCTAGCAGCAACTGCATCCAGTGCTGCTGGTAGTATGCTTCCGAGTGTGCGGTGGGTAAGGACAGCAGCAACCCCAGAGAGCAGGGGAGAGGCTTTAACGCAGGGGTGGGGAACAGGGGAAACTTATGTCCTAGCCAGCAGAGCCAATGGTGAGGGATGATGTGAGTTGCAGTCCAAGAACATCTGGAGGGCCACACATCCCTCATCTCTGCTTTAATGTCACATCCCCACAGCCTTGGCTACTCTGCCAGCAAGAGAAGCTTGTAGAGCTTGTATACCAGTCATGGCTGGTTCTCCAGGTATGGCCTCTCCAGGACAGGGATAGCCCAGCCACGTGGTACAGGCATTAGTAATCTCAAGACTGGATTACTGCAATGTGCTCTATGTGCGGCTGCCCTTGAGGCTGGTGCTAGCGCAGAATACAGCAGCTCAGCTGTTGTCAGGAGCTGCCCCTTTTCAGCATGACACTCCTTTGCTAAGGAAACTGCACTGGCTGCCTATTCACTACCAGGCCAGGTTTAAGGTATTAGTACTAGTGTACAAAGCCCTAAACAACTTGGGACCAGGATACCTGAGACAGCACTTTCTTCCTTACCAACCTGCCTGGTCACTGAGGTCATTGGAAGGCATGCTCCTGATGCTTCTACATGGACCTATGGCCCGGTTGGAGTCCACCAGGAAAAGAGCCTTCGGCGTGGTAGCCCCCATCCTGTGGAACTCCCTGCCTCTGGAGGTCAGGTAGGCACCAAAGTTGTGTTGCTTTCAGTGCCTCCTGAAGACATTGTTATTTCGAGATGCCTTCCTTGAGCGACCAGCTGGGGTTTATTAAGTTTGGAATCTGTTTCTTTTTAAATGTTTTAATTGTTTTAATATCGTGTTTTATTCTTTTGTCTGTTGGTCATTGCTCCGAAATCTTTGATGTGGATATATAAATATTGTAAATAAAAATTAAATAAATAAATCATTAAGTAATACAACAATGGGTAGAGGGAGCTGCCCCACTATACACACTCTGTCTCTCCAATAACAACTGGAGTAAATTTGGGCCTGTCTAGAGTCAAAAGAATGAAGCCTCTGTATTACAGCCTCCGTCCCTGCCTTGGCCTATGGCTCTGAGGCTCTCCCATGAAGAAGCACTTTTAGAAGCAAAACCAATCCAAGAAACAGGTTTCATCTTTCTGATTATCAAGACAAAAATCCTCCATTTCTGAGTACACGGTGGAACTGCCAAATTTTGAAGTAATTTAAAATCATCCTATGCTGATTTAGTTGCACACTTTTAAGTAGCAACCTCTGAATATTTTAAAGAAAAAAACCCACACTGAGATAGACAGATATAATGATTTGTGGTTACCAGCGAAACAGCATCCAGGGCTATAACTCATTTCTGTGCTGGTCAAGAGAGATGCTGGTGGACATGACTGGTTTGAGCAGGTGTAACAACAGGGGACTAGAAACTGAAAGATGGACAGAACTGTGCCACTGCCAGTCATAGAAGCATAGGGTTGGAAGGAGTCTACAAGACCATCAAGTCCAACCCCCTGTTCAGTGCAGGAGACCCAATTCGCAGGCAGTCTTCTCCATAGGTTTTATTTGGGGTTGAAGGGGAGGGGTTCTGAAAGCTGAACCCATCCTGGCTGTACGTTGTCATGCTTTCCTTTGCAAATCTTGTACTAGAACCATATTTTATAAATGAAAAATACCTTTGTTAGGCTGAAATATTGTGCAGAATTAGGTTTGTGTGTGGCAGATGCTCCAAAGAGTGATTTTTACCTGCTTCTTGTCCACTATGTTGAGGCTGATGGAGGCAAAAATGCAAGCCATGGTGTTTGCCAGCATGAAGATCATCATCTGCTGCCAGCGCCATAATGGGATCTTTAATTCACTGGCAAGTCAAAGAAGAATTACACACACACACACACACACACACACACAGACAGAGAGAGCTGGGTGAGAATTTACATCCTCTCATGCAACATATGCAGAATGACATGGCAGTGTTGGTCCCATAACCATGCACCAAACTGGGTTCTGGGATTCAGTTTGGGGTATTGGCGACACTTCCTTGTGGAGGAGCCAACATTTCCCCCAACATTTCTTCGTTCCAGTAGCCCTAGGGGTAGCAGCAGGTTTGGCCTATAACCATCACCATGTCACCTGCACAGTTTTAATGTTTGCAGCCCCCTCCTCCCTGATTCCAAGCAGACAATGTGACTTCACCATCAAGTTAGTATTTCCCCCGTGTGCACATACACATGCACGCACACGCTTTTTAAAACATCTTGCCTGATGAAGAGATCTGGAGATCTCAAAAGCTTACACATTTTGGTGATTAATTTGGCTGGCTTAATAAAGATATTATGCTAATAGGGTTTTTGGAACTTTCTTACGTAATGGCACAACTGCGTGCCTCAGCTTGGAGAAGGAAGCAAGCTATTCTCACCTGGACTTTGTTCCCAGAATCTGTCCCACAATCACATTGGAGAGGCCAATTCCAATCATCTGTACGGATGTTGCAAGCCCCATGGCTGTTCCCAAGGTTGCCTGGGGGACCACGAGGGGTATAGAGGGCCACATGCTAGCCTGTTAACAAGTAGTAGAAAGCACAGAGAACAGAACCTGTGTGAGAGCAGGCAGTTTAAGTAGGATGAATCAAATCTCAAGATGATTTGATAGGATCAGTCTGAGCAGCAGAGCAATAATTGATATAAGACATGCCCAAATTAAACCGATCTCACACACAGGTTCTGCAGATTTCCTGCACTGGAGCAACACATCTTGAACATTTTTCCTGAATGTGCAGGACTACACATCTGAGTTATAACTTGGCTCAGCGTGTGTTGAACCATTCACAAGATTAGTTCAACATGTGCAAACAAAATGAAATAGTCAACAACCTGGGCTGGGGGAGATCAAATCCCAGTTAAACTGGGGCAGATTTCTTTTTCACCTTCAGCCCTCTTCCAAACCCACCTCTCTCAAATGGGAAATATGGAAACTTCCTTTGATGAAGCTACATTATGTAAAGGATATGGCAGCTACTCAATGTATTATGGATAAGCAGAAACCAGCAATGAGCCAATACGTTGCATTTCCTTTGACTTACTGCTGCAAAGGAGTAGGTGATGCCCAGCCAGATGGTAGAGACAAGCGGGGGAACAAACGTGAAGGCCAAGAGAGCAAAGACGGGCAACGTCAGCACTGCGCAGCCAACAGCAAACACGCCTCTCAGTCCAATGTAGTCCTGAGGGAGAGAGACAAACTGAAGGCCCATCATAGGGAAATTTCACGACAAACTGAGTTGATGACTATACATCATGATGATGATGGGCCGTTTCATTTTTTATTTATTGCCGTTCTATACTGCCCAATAGCCAATGCTGGCTGGGTGATTGCTAAAGATTAAAAATGTTGAAAATATTGCACATGACATAAAAACCATTTACATATATGAACACACAACACACACACACTCTGCCACCAGTCAATAATAAGAAATCCCAGAACTGATTAAAAACCTTATCCTATGTCGCCAAATGCCTGAGAATAGAGGAAGGTCTTAACGCAGCAGCGAAAAGATAATGTTGGCGCCAGGTGGGCCTCAAGCGGGAGATCGTTCATATCGGGGGACACCACTGAGAAGGCCTTCTCCCTCTCTCCAGCAGTGTGCATAGGGATTTCCAGTAGAGAAGAGGACAGATCCCTGGCCCTAAGGAGCTTACACTTGGCATGGGAAACAGTAGAAGGAGGCAAGGCAGGGCTGTAGCTCAGCTGTAGGCCACATGCTTGGCATCCAGAAGGTCCCAGGTTCGATACCTGGCATCTCTAGGTAAGCCTGGAAAACTCCTGCCTGAAACCCTGGAGAGCAATTGCTACCAGTCAGTGTTAACAACACTGGGCCACCTTGGCCTGTAGTCTGGCTCAGTATAGAGCAACTCGCTACATTCCTAAGCCCAAAACAAATAGGAAGCATCTGAAGTAATTTCCCCCAAACCTTACTTGGTGCTGACTTGAGCGTACTTACAATTAGTATGCCGACTGCCGCGGAAAGAACAAGGGAGCTGTCGTAGACTGCCCCAGCAATATAAGCGGCTGCCTGTTGGCTGTAACCAGGATATTTATCTTGGATAAACTTGCTGGAAGAAAGGAGGTGGTGTAGGTGAGAGAAACCTGTTAGAATTGTAGATCCGATGGTTCTGGCACAAGTATTAAGACAGAGAGATTTCCCCCTTCATCCTTGTAAAAACAATTTTGTCCCTTCTGGCTTGCACTGCATGTTTTCTAGGGCCTTTGCAGACAATGTTTTCTTTGTGCTGAGATAATGCATTGGCAAGCAAGACCGCCCAGCCCAGGGGTACTCTGAGCTCACAGGAGTCTTTGGTTAATTTTCTGTAGCATGCCAGGAGTTCTCTTGCAGCAAGCAAGTCCAGATTATTGCCACTGGCACGGGTTTGGAGCGGGGGAAGGAAAACTGCATCTGTTCCAACCCTGCTGCCATCTGAGGGTTGGTCGTTGGACACACGCAATGCAGCTTTGTCAGTTGCTGCACCTCAAATACGAAAAGTCCTTCCCTAAGAAGGCCATGCCTGACTCAAACTTTTGACTGCCTTCCAATGTGCAGCTAAACTTCAGGGTGATTGTACCTTGGCTACAATCTCAGCTGTTGCCTACAATCCTTTTTTCTGGAAATTGTGTTTAGTTTGAAAAACTGTGTCCAGAAATTTTCTGGAAATTGTGTCTAGCTTGGTGTTTTATTCTTTTATCTTGTTGTTCACCGCTCCAAAACCTTTGATGTGGAACGGCATATAAATATTCTAAGTAAGTAAATAAATAGAAAGCACTAGTTGGAAGAAGGTCACCTGGATCCTCTCTCAGCAGATGGGTAACAACTGCACATTCCCCCATGGAAAAATAATTTCGTCTGGAAAGGTTTCAGAGGCCATCTACATTTGGGTTGGGATATGTTTTATTTCTTTGTGAACATAATAAAGGCTTATTGTGTTGATTTTGGGACTTTTGGTTCAGAACCATTACGCCAAACTACTGGAAATAGTTCTGGTCCCTGTTCCTGTAGAGCAGGGCTGGGGAACCTCTTTCAGTCCAAGCGCTGAATTCCATTTGGGAGAAGCTCTTGGGGGCCATATTACAGTGGTGGGCGGGGTCAAAGGCAAAAGGGGTGGGGCCAAAAATACTAAAAAAATACCACCATATTGTAGTGTCAGTCACTAAGCTTTAGGAGAGGCATTTCAAGCTTTTAGAACTCGCAAAAGCTGAGACCCCACAAATAATCGGTGGTCAGGGAAAAGGGAATGGGGCATGGCCATCTGGGGAATCCTGGAAAGCTGGATTGGGACCCCACGCAAGCCATTCTGCATCCCTGGGCTAAAGGAAAGGAATGCCTGACTAGATAGGCCTTTGATCCAGCATGGCTTTTATGATCTTATAGACAAAGAGTGCTAAAAGTGTACTCCTTTTCCCCCCCAAACAGATGAGTCTGAACAAGCCCCAAACCAAAAAAACACAATTTTCTAATTTTCCCAGGCAGAGGAAGATCGAGGTTTTGACTTTCTTTCTTTTTTAAAGCCTCAGAAGAAAGGGTTTGCTTTCATTGATTTATACTCTGCCTAAGCAGGGTAGCTTATAGAAACTGAACTGCATACATTGATATTCAGCAACACAGCTGTATCCTCCTCCACATGGGCAACCTAATGCCTAGTCATGCGGTTTAAAAGTCAAATCCAAACACTTAACTTAATTGAGTGATGGATAGAAGGACCTTAATACTTTAAGCACACACCAGAATCGGTGACAGGCAGCACAATCCTATGCAGGTTTGCTCAGAAGTAAGTCCCACTGAGTTCAGTGAAACTTACTCCCAGGTGAGTGTGCATCAAGTTTGCAGTGTGAAAGCCATTCTGGATAAAAGGGCTTTTTGCATTGCTCTGGCGATTTCAGCCTTCTTGTGTGTCACACTGCATGGACTTCACTTCAGTCCACTCAGTCTTAAACAAAGACCTGATCGAACAGGATGCTAAGGAAGTCCAATGCTGGGGATGGGAGGACGTGGTTCTGGCTGCACTACTCTCCTTGGTGAAACCATGCCCCCCCTCTCCCAAGTTGATAGGATCAGGGACAAAAGACCCATTTCTAAAAGGTATCAGCCTACCTCTTCCCTTTTGGAGCAGCTACATGGGGATCTGAACTAGCGACCACAGGAATGGAGAGAAGGGGGAACTGCCCAAGTGCCAGTAGGGTGCTACTAAGGTACATTTCTAGCCATCAAACTGGCATACCCCCAGGACAGCAAAGTTTAAGACAGGGCGGAATGGGCGAGAGGGTCAAACTCAACCCATCACGGGCAGAAGTGGCCCACTCCATGACTCCTCCAGCCTCAGATTCTCAGCCGTGCCTTTGCTTAACATCCAAGCCCAACCTTTCCCACCTCCAATCAATATTTCTGTTTTTCTGATGTAGGGCAAAAAGGAAAGAAACAGGAGGCTGTTCAAGTTCATAACATTCAAAGCGGAGTTGGGATGGCGTCCGAGTCTCACAAGACCATTATTCGAGAAGAGGCCCGGCCCCTTCCTTGGGGAGGCTGCAACGCGATACAAGAACCACCACGCACAGCACTTTGAGGCCAAAGCAGAGCACAAGGAACTGGTCACTTGCCAGCGGGGTCGCTGTATGCAGCTACTTAGCACGTATCAGAATTGGGAGGGGGGTGGGGAGAGACTTCCCAGAATTAGTGTCCTCCAGAAGCCCCCCCCCCCCCACATTATCAGGTCTTTAGTTTCTACCTCCCACCCACTTTTACTGCATTCGTGATTATTATTACATTACTATTGCTTACTCAGTAGTAGTAGTAGAGGTTGTTGTTAATAATATTAATATATTATTATTATTAACATTACCATTGTTATTCACATTGTTGTTGTTATTCACATTATTACTATTACTATTCTTGTTTTATGTCCCCTTCAAGCACATTCCCAGGGTGGCTTCCATAACATAGTAAAATACAGACTGAGAACAACTTCATAGAAAGCAAAAGAGCAATGAAAAAACAGCATGCAAATCAATGTCGGAGATAAAATTCACAGGTTAGATCAGTCTTCCCCAACCGGGTACCCTTGAGTTGTGTTGGACTACAACTCCCAGCACCCTGCAGCCAACATGGCTGGCTGGGTGAAGCTATAGTCCAACACTTTTCAAGGGTGTGAGGTTGGGAAAGGCCAGTTGAGATGCCCAGGGTATTTATTTTTAAAGTCTGCCAGGTGCCAAAATGACACCAAAGTCCGGGTCGGCACATCTCTCCAGGGACAGCATTCCATAACCTGGGACAATGAAAATGCCTAATCTCTGGATGGAGCCAGAGATTTGTCTCCAATAGACAAAGAGTGCTAAAAGTGTACTCCTGTTCCCCCTGAACAGATGAGCCTGAACAAGCCCCAAACAAAAAACACACACACATTTTCTAATTTTCCCAGACAGAGGAAGATCGAGTTTTTGACTTTGTTTTTTTAAAGCCCACCGACCCCTGGTTGGCACTGAAACAAAGGCGCCCAAGGAAGGGCCTCCATTATGATCTCCATGAACAGGCGGGCCTGTCATGTGGAAGGCAGTCATTCAAGCACCCCAGTCCCAAGCCATGGAGGGCTTTGAAGGTAAGCACCAGTGCTTGGAACTGGGCCCCAAAAGAGACCAAGAGCCAGTGCAGCTGTTCAAACACATTTTACCCTTCTCAGGTTTGGGTCACACAGTATTAAGAGAGACGCCGGAATGATTTGCCAACAGGGAAGACCTGAGAACTTCTATCATAGAACCACAGTGTCAGAAGAGGCCTTGTCAAGTCCAGCCCCTGCTTGATGCAGGCGATCCACAGCTAGAACATCCCCAACAGATGGCTGTCCAACCTCTGCTTGAAGATCTTCAGTGAGGGAGAGCCCACTCTCATGCTAGGTAATGATGTTCAACCGAAATCTACCCTCCTATAACTTCAGCCCATTCAATCAAGTCCTGCCATCTGAGGGGCAGCAGAGAACAAGCCTTTTTTGTTCTTCTATAGGACAGTTGGAGATCTACGAGATTTTCATGTCTGCTTGCAAAACATGCAAGCATGCCCAGTTCGCAGTCCTGAACATGAACGCAAACGGAAGAACATGTCCACTGAAAATTTTTGCAAATTCTCAAATGCGTTCGCATTCGATTTGCACAGATTTCCCCATTCAATTTTGTGCAAATGTTAAAAATGCACAAATCCTCATTAGAACTAATGTGCATTAACTAATGCAGAGTAGTGCATCTGGGCAAGTGTGTATTAGCACAAGTAGAATGAAATTCATGCTTTCGTATACGAGGGGAAATTGTGCAAATTTGGGGGGGTTGGCACAACTTTCACATTCAATAGCGGTTCGTTTCGTTTGCACAAAAGGAACAGCAATCGCAAACATGAACGCAAATCGAGGAGAGACAAGCAGTGATTATTATCCGAACATCACACATTTGCCCATCCCTAGGGACAGTCACGAATTATGTGACAGAGGGGCAGATTAAGAACCTAATAAGAGCCATGCTGGATCAGACCAAGGGACAATCTAGTCCAGCGTTCTGTGCACACAGTGGCCAACCAGCTGCCCACAGAAAACCCACAAGCAGGACATGAATGCAACAGCACCCTCCCACCCATGTTCCCCAGCGACTGATGTACATAGGCATACTGCCTGTGATACTGGAGGTAGCATAGAGCCTTCAGGACTAGTAGCCATTGATAGCCTTCTCCTCCAGGAATTTGTCTAACCCCCTTTTAAAGCCATCCAAATTGGTGGCTATCCCTATGTCTTGTGGAAGCGAGTTCTATAGTTTAACCGTGTGAAGAAGTGCTTCCTTTTATCTGTCCTGATTCCTGAATCTCCCACCAATCAACTTCGTGGGATGACCCCACTGGGTTCTAGTGTTAAGAGAGAGAGAGAAAATGTCTCCCTATCCACTTTCTTCACACCATCCATAGTTTTGTACACTTGTATCATGTCTCCCCTTCCACGCCTTTTCTCCAGGCTCCAACTGCCCTGTGGGAAGGATCCTTATGAATTATTTTTTAATATTATTTTATAATGCTTTTTATTAACATGTTCTAGTTTTACTTGTAAGCCACCTTGGAAGGATTTGATCCTGAAAGGCAGGATATACTGAAACCAATAAATACACAGGGGAAGCATTTTATGCATATAGGTGGCAAGCATGCTTAAGCCCTTTCTTGGCCACTCAGTTTTACAAACATCACTTGTGGAGGGCGGAAGGAAGAGGGAAAAGGGGGGTGGGGGGAGAAAGCTGAACATATGCTCTGTCCTCAGTTACCCCTCAAGATGGACTCATTAAAGACTGGGGGTGCAGCACACACACCCCAGGTGTCAAAAGGCCATCATGCACCCTGCTGCATCGTGCACATTCATTCTACATTTCCGAGGGACATCTGAGAACCAGACCAAGAAGGCATGCAGAAGCTGAGGGGATTCTCATGCCCGGTTGGCCCATGTTAGACAGCACCATTTTGCCCACATTTCCCATATTTCTAACATCCATGCAGCATTCCTGTTTCAAGCCAACATCAGCATTGGGCCCAGTTGCTAAGACTGCCACCGCGGAACAATTTACCTGGCATCGGCCACAAAGGGAAAGACCCCGTTGTAGAAGAACATGATGGTGAGAACCAGAAGCCAATAGCGAAGTGGTAGGTGCCGCACATCCTGAACCCGCTGCCGATGAAAAGAGAGAGAGGGAATGCACATCACTTGTCCTCATTCAAAGCTCTTGAGGTTTAAAAACTCTAGAGCTATATTTTCACTATGGTTTCCCCCACCCCTCCGCCAAGTCTGAGAGGGAAGAAGGAGCACCAGACAGATTATGTCTGTTCAGCCAGGAAAGGATACTAGCATGGAAGAACTTTGTGCCAATGACAGGACTGGCATCCACAAGTATGAGTAGTGCTGGGAACACCCCATCAGTTGCATACTTGTGCATATCCAGTACATAAATGCATAAAACAAAAACACAGGGGAGGAGTCCAGTGGTCCTAATTCTCATCTCCCCCCACCCCGCCCTTACAAGAATCCCACTAATGTACACTGGTAGTATTTACACATACCACATACTAACATACATTTATGCAATTTTTACAAATGTGCACATGAGTTAATTGGCACATCTCTCTTCTGCAGAATATGGCATTTGGGCTACAGTTCGCCAGAAGACTGGGGCTGAAGAAGGACTATTACACTCCTCTAGCAGTTTCTTTCTCTCCCCTAAACACCGATGACATGGAAAATCAGTGGCCTTGGAAGATCCTGTTATGGTTTTCTGTACTTTAATACATTGACAATGCAATCCTATGCCTGTCTACTCTAAGGTAAGACCTACTGAGTTCAACAGGTTGTATTCCAAGTTAAGTGCGTATAGGACTGCACCCAACAACCAGAAAGGAAGCACTGGAATAGCACAGAATGTGAAAAGAGAACATGTTCTCAAAAGCTGCCAATTAAATAAAAAATGAATGAACCCAACCCATTTCAGCCTCTGATGGTATAAGACAGGAGTGGGCAGAAAGCAGATCTATAGATGCTTTGGTCTTCAACTCTCAGCATTCCTGACCACAGGCCACGCTGGCAGGGGCTTTTGAGAGTTGAAGCCCCAAACATCTGGAGACCTACCTTCTTCCCACCCCAGTGTAAGAGAAGTAGCCATTCTCTTTCGAAGCTGGCTTAGCCTTTTTCTAGCATTTCAGTTTGTAAGATTGCCCCGATGAAGGATCTCTTTGTTCCAAAATGCACCTAGTTAATTCGTAAACCATGAGCATAGGATTGCTGCCTTGCTGTGCTTCCTAACTCCACAATAGGCACACATGGAGGCAGTGCCAACCAGCGTTGCTTTGGCACCCACAGCAAAAAGTCAAAATGAACACTTCCAGTGCTCATCTGTGCTCATGTACAGTTGAAAGAAAAAAATGACACATACCCAGGAACTCGTTGCCCAAAGCAACTGCCAAGTCCCAGTCCATCATGGAGTTATTGGTCTGATCTGTCTCTGGTAATCCACAGCAGTTTCAGTTAACTGTTTGTGCTACCAGCTCCATAGATGGGAAACATGAAGGGTCCTTCTAAAAAGGGACTCCTTCCTGTTCAGCTGACCGCTAATGCACTACACTGACAGCACATGCAGTTGCAGAGCGAAAGGTGCCGTTACAAAGAAGCTATGAAGATTACATCATGCCCACCACTGCGGCAACCAGAAACCAGGTCATGATGGACCCAAAACCAGGGGCCATGGCCAGATTCATAAGGCTGCCCTAGATGAGCCAAATAGCCACTAGCAAAAGGCAACTGGGAATGTACTTGCTATTAAAAAACACAAAAATATCCAGGGTCACAGGCTATCCAAACAATTCTCCTCATCTCCTCTCTGCAGATAAAGAAACTGGACAGCTACAGCTGAGCCTGCTGGGAGACTTTAGCTCAAAGGCATTAGCTCCCTCTCCTGGCCGCCAATGATGAACAACACCCTTGAGCTCAGCAAGCAATGCCAACAATTAAAAAAAACCTAAGCCCATGCTGTGTGTTGCAAACTCTGCCCCACGTACCACTTTCTTGGACTCTTGTTGGATCACTCCATCCAAGCCCAGCTGCTTTGTGCCCACTTTGTCCAGTATGCTGACCGTGATAGCCGAAACAAAGCCCAACACACATAGCACAGTCCCTGTGGGCAGAGAAAAACTGATTGGTGGAACCTCACTGGAATACTATTAAGAGTGTGTTAGAGAAGAATTTGGTGGGATTCATTTGGGAGCCTAGCTAAGGTCTTGGGGCAAAAATCAGTAATTTTCCGCGGTGGGGGTGAAACTGGCAAGAACCTACACACACACAGCCTTGAGACAAGTCAGTTTCAGCTCCTGTTCAAGTCCCTTCATTGCAGGATGAGCCACAACACATACTTGGAGATGCGTAGGGGTTGTATTGCTCATCACCAGTGATGTCATGGTACCTGTGACTTTTGTGCAATCTCATTCTGGACAGCAAGTGAACTCATTATGGTCTGACTGGAAGAAGAAGAATTTGCCCAGCAACATAATGTTGCTTGAAGGGGAACATGTGGTATTTCTGACACAAGGGTGGTTCATAGGAACATAGAAGTTGCCTTACACCGATTCAGACCATTGGTCCATCCAGGTCAACGCTGTCTACACCATGGGTGCAGAATCTCAGGCCCCTGCTCCTTTCCCCTGTCACCAATCGTTTGGTGGCTTCCTGGCTTTTGTGTAGTCCCCCCCTCCCATTCTAAAATGTTGAAACCCCTCTCCTAAGGCTTGGTTACCGGCAGGAAAAGCTTTAAGCTAAAATATACTAGTATTTTGGCCCTGCCCCTTTTGCCTTTGCCCCCCCCCCCCACTGGAATGCAGCCCTCAGGAGCTTCTGGAAACTTTGGAGAGCTTCTTCTGGCCCACCACTGGAATTAGGCCCTCAGGCTGAAAGAAATTCAACACCCCTGGTCTACGCTGGCTCGTAGTGGCTCCCCAGAGTTTCAAGCAGGAATCTTTCCCAGCCCTACTTGAAGCTGCTGGGGACTGAACCCAAGAACTTCTGCATGCAAACCATGTGCTCTTCCACTGAGCTACGGCTCTTCCTCTGAGGGATGGCACTGTGTATTTGTTGCAATATACACACAGATTTTCTGGAAGGGCTCCAGTTCCCACGAGTCGTCATAAAGTTAAAGCAAGCCAGGGCCAGTGCTCAAAGGGAAACTCACCTCCCCAGAGAGTCCACTGGATACCATAGTGACTTTCAAATTGTTGGGTGAAGAAGAAGTTGAGGACACTTCCAAGCCGGGAGAAGGAGAGGGTCAGCCCAAATGCCAGAGCCAGCTCCTTCCCCTTGAACCAGAAGGCAGTGATGCGATTCTGCACAACTCAAAAGGGAGAAGAGATATCAGAATTATTAAGTGGATGATGCTGTGTGCGGAAGACCTAAGGATGAAGGAGGAGGATGCAGAGGAGTCAGCCCAGGATGGCAAATGTTATAGTTTTTATTAAGTTTACATCCTGTCTCTCCATAAAATGCTCAAGGCACAGAACTCGAACAAACAATAAACACACAACAGCTAAAAGGTATTAAACAATCGAGTGAGCACCAAAAAGAAAGACAGAGAAAAGCTACAGTTATCTGGCAATTATTTATTTATTTATTTATTTCTATACCACCCAATAGCTGACGCTCTCTGGGTGGTTTGCAACAATTAAAACCACAAAGCGCAGCATAACCTCTCGTCTGGATTACTGCAATGTGTTATATGTGGGTCTGTCTTTGAAAACAGTCCAGAAACTTCAGCTGGTCCAAAACAGGGCAGTGAGACTGTTAACAGGGACTAGCCAATGTGATCATATTATTCCAGTACTTTTACATCTGCACTGGCTACCAGTCCATTTTTGGTAAGTGCTGGTGTTATCATTCAAAGCCCTAAAAGGCTTGAGGACAGGTTACCTGAAGGATCATCTCCTCCCAGGACCCTAAAATTGTCCTCAGTGGTCCTTCCGCAGGAGCCCTGCCAAAGGAAGTGAGGTGGGTGATGACTAAGAAGGGCCTTTTCTGTTGTGGCACCCCAGTTGCGGAATGAGTTTCCCAGGGTTGCTTGCCTGGCGCCTATATTGTGGTCTTTTCAGCACCAGGTGAAGACCTTATTTCCCCAGGCATTTTAGTCTTTCAGTTTCTGTTTTAAATCAGTTACTGTATTTTAAATCTTTGCACTGCTGCTAGGTTTTATTTTATACTGTAGTTGTAAACTTTTACATTCTATTTTATTGTGTTGTATTCCACGGTTTTCATTGCTGTGAACCGCCTAAAGAGCATCAGCTATTGGGTTGAATAGAAATGTAATAAATAAATAAAAGAGAAGGAGAAACAATCGTTGGCACATCAGAGTGCAGTGCATTCAGTGGTATAACATTTATCTATCAAACCCCATATCCTTTCCCCTTTGATTCAATGGCCCCCCAAAGCAAACAGCGCATCAATTAAAATCCACAAAATTAAGCCCAATCCCCAAATGCTTGCCTAAAAAGAAACAAGCTGCCTGAAGGTGTGTAACGATGGTACCCGATTAACCTCTCTGGGAAGGGTGTTCAACAACCAAGGCAGCATTTGTGGAACACCCTCCCCAGACATATTCGCATGGCGCCAACTCTGCTAACTTTCAGGTGACAAGCTGAAAGTATTTTATTCCCTTAGGTGTTGAGTAGCCGAGTTGTTCCAATGCTTTTGCTGTACCTTTTCTATTCGCTGCAGCTAAATTCCTATTTATTGTTACAATTGATTGTATTTCGGTTGTCAAACCTGCACCTAACTCCACACCGGACTGCTCATGCACCAAGGTCATTGTCGGAGGCTCTTCCCCAAGTGCCCCTGCCAAGTGAGGTGTGGCGGGTGGCAATGGGGGAGAAAGCAGTGGAATGATTTCCCCAGAGAGGCTGCACCAGTTAAAGACCTTATTTTCCCAGGATTTTTTTTTTTAAGTTTAAAACTGACTTTGCATTTGTTCTATCCTGCACCCTGCTGTATTATTTATAACTGTATGTGTGGGCGGTGGGGTGGGTGGGTATTTTTATGACGTTATTTTAACTGCGTATTGTATAAACCACCTGGAAAAAAATATTTGAAGGGTTGGATATAAATTGGTTAATATGTTAAAATAAAAGTAAAATAAGCCCACTCAGGTTTTCCTTTGCAAAACAACCAGTCTTGGGGATAAGGCAAACATTTCAATCCATATGCCCAGTTTGCACACAACAGTAAGCCAGGGTTTAGTGCTATATAGTGCTGCCAGGATTTAGTGCTAAATAATGCTGCAAGACTGAGTGAAACCTCAGGCTCATGTGCTCCCCCCTTCTTCAGTATGGCTGGGAGGAGAACTTAACCAGGAGTCAGTTTCATTTTCCCCAATTCCTGACTTGATATTATATATGAACAAGGATTTGTGGTTTAAAGCAAACTCTAGTTTGTTAAACAATCCAGAGTTTGATGTGGGCTTGCTTAACAATTGACCAGGAATTGACCACAATTCCTGGTTCGTAACAGCAAGCCAGGAGTAGGAAAAAGCAAAACTGAATCCATTTTGTCTTCCCAGCTGCATTGGAAGGCGAGAAGGGATGGGGGAGCAAACAAGGGCAAAGCTTCATGTGGCCTCACAGAGCCTTGTCCACACAGCACTAAACCATGATTTAATGTTACATGCGAATGCAGCTGTAGCCGAAAAAAGAAAGCATTCCTTTCATTCCTGTCAAGGGCTCCTTGGAGGCCTCTCTCAGTCTAATCCAGTAGCCAAGTCCAGACACAGACAAAGGGATTCTTTTCAAAGCTTTATTCTTCTCTTACAACTTAACAACTCTACAGGTAGCAACTAGATCTGAGCAGCAGCATCCCTATGCCCTAAGTTGGAACAGTTGGTCCCCGTTTGAAAGGCAATTACTGGCAGACCCCTGAATATAAGGACTAGGGAGAATCCCTCCCCTTTTCCCTTGGATCCTCTGGGCGCAACCGTTCTTTGAGCGCCAACCGGACGCTATGCCTCCTTTCCGCACCCTCCATTTGGCGCCGCTCTCTGCGTCTGCGCCGCGCATCCACCCAGTCTGCTATCTGTGCTGGGTCACTCCCTGGACTGCTAACTAAACTAGGAATGTGGGTGGGAGGAATCTCTATCAGCTGTTGGTCCTGGGAAAGAGGAGCGCGCTCCTCTCCCAGGAGCGACTGCTCTTCCTCAGCATCAGAACTACTCTGGGATTCTATGGGCTCAGTGTCCACCCTGACAATTCCTTACTTGTGAGTGATCCATTTCCAGAGCCAAAAAGCAACCTGCCTGTCAGCATCAGCGGCAAGAGGTACGGAGTTCCTTTGAAGTGAGAGCCCAGAGCAAAAACGGATGACCCCAGGACAGTAAGGAAAGAGAACACAAAGACACCAACTAAGGAGAGAAAGAGAAATATATATATAAAATATATTTAACAGGACAGCTATTGATGAGGGCGGAAGCCAAAATGCTTAGCTCTAAATATATTTTGAAATTACTCTGTATGTCTGTCTTTCTTGTAAGTTATATATTAACAATATAAACAATCTCGATTCTTTTGCACAATGACAACCACAATGAGCACCAGAAACTTTTTTTTAAAAAAAGATAGCCATGATGCTCCATGAGAAAAAAAAAATCCACAGTGCACAGTTAAGCAATATCTTTATTAGCAAAATTCCACAAAATTGTGCTTAGGAGCCTGTCTCGCCCAAGGCAAGAGGTAGATCAGAGTTGGAGCTGATCTTTATGCTTTCAGAAATGGACATCAGCCATTGCTTCCTTCTCCCAAAATTCATTGCTCGGTGTAATTAGATATCTGCAACACCTACCATTGACAATCCTGTGGATGTTTAGACAGCAAAAAGTCCTACAACTCCCAGCATTCCCCAGCCAGCCATGCTGGCTGGGAAATGCTGGAAATTCTAGGACGTTGTGAATTGTTATTCATGGGAACTAAAATGAAGAGCTCAAAGATTCTACACTGCATAGCAAATATGCACACAAACACACAATATATCCACTGTTTGGGGCAGGGAAGAGCCTCCTGGGATGGGAAATTCCCTGTACTCACTGCCATAGCAGGAAAGGTCCTCTTATGCATCCTATCTAATAACCTCAGAAGACGGGGAATACCTAGAAGGGCCTCCCCAGATGATCTCAGAGAGCAGGCAGACAAGTGGCGAGGAAGAAAAATTAGCCATAGTTAAGCTTCTCCAAACTTACAGCGATTTCCCAGTTTATCAATCAAGAAGCCAGCCACGATCACCACCAGTGCATTACTATAGGAAACAAAAGAAAACACAAGAGGTTTTTTTTTTTTTAATAAATAGGTTTTTGCTGCTACTGATTTCACCTTTCCCATATATAAAAGGAAGACTCACGTCCAGGCATAGATGGCATACAAAAGGTTGTATTCTTCAGGTGTCATCCCCAGGCCCTCCACACAGTCAGATGTTCCATTATGTCCTGTGCCATTGTGGTGTGTTCCGTTGGGACAGGTTAGATTCTGGATAACAAGTCAGTGTAAAGTGGGAGCATGAATTCAAACAAGAAGAAAGTGATCAAAGTAGATTTAGCCAAGCCCAAGATACCTGTTTGCCCCAGGGAACTAGTGCTTTTACTCCAATGACCAAGGTATTTTGTAGAATCTTGAGAACCAAAGGCAGTGAGTAGGACAGGGTGCAGAACTTCAGGTCTGAGAGCCCAATCCAGCCTGCTTGGGGTCCAGGAAGGTGGCCAGCAGTGGACGGGGGGGGGGGGGGCTGCCCCCTACATTTTTTCCACCCCTCCCAATTCTTTACAAATACTTAAAAAACAGGTTGCAGTTGTGTCTATAAAAGGTCTGCAAATCAGATGAACTGCCCCTCCTACTTTTTTGGTGCCGCTCCCCCCCCCAGACATTTATGCTGGCTATGGGCCTGCCTGGGGTCCCAGTCTGGCCTGCCTGGGGTCCCAGTCTGGCCTGCCTGGGGTCCCAGTCTGGCCTGCCTGGGGTCCCAGTCTGGCCTGCCTGGGGTCCCAGTCTGGCCTGCCTGGGGTCCCAGTCTGGCCTGCCTGGGGTCCCAGTCTGGCCTGCCTGGGGTCCCAGTCTGGCCTGCCTGGGGTCCCAGTCTGGCCTGCCTGGGGTCCCAGTCTGGCCTGCCTGGGGTCCCCTAGAGGGGCACACTCCCTTCCCCAGGCCCCAATCCTTTTCACAACTGCCAACCAATTGGTGGTTTCCTGGCTTTTCTGTAGCTTTTCCCCCATTCTGAAAGTTTGAAATGCCTCTCCCAAGGCTGAGTTACTGGCAGTAAGGGCCTGAAGCTACAATATGCTGGTATTTGCTGAAGTAGTTAGGTGGTGAGCCCTCATGTATGGGGGAGAAAATGATGAAAAATATTGATTAACATCATAGCTCTGCAATGGATCAACACGTTCTGCATGCAGATGATTCTGGAATCCACTCTACTGAAAGGATGGTGGTGGGGAACTCCACCTGAAAATTTGGACTAAATGCTTGTTTTATTTTATTATGTATTCATTTTAAATATTTTTACCTCGCCCTTCAAACAGGTCAGGGCAGTTTTCCATAAAATATTACAAACACCATAAAGTAACAAAAACAGCTCTCACAGCCATACGTTGCTACTGGGAAAACCATAGCTTTGATTATACGAACCTTGGTCGGCAAGGTGATGTCTCTACTTCTTACTATGCTGTCTAGGTTTGCCATAGCTTTCCTCCCAAGGAGAAAGCGTCTTTTAATTTCATGGCTACAGTCAGCGTCTGCGATGATCTTGGAGCCCAAGAAATTAAAATCTGTAACTGCTTCCATTTCTTCCCCTTCTATATGCCAGGAAGTGATGGGGCCAGATGCCATGATCTTAGTTTTTTTAATATTAAGTTTCAAACCAGCTTTTGCACTTTCCTCTTTCACCCTCGACAAGAGGCTCTTTAGATCCTCTTCGCTTTCTGCCATTAGGGTGGTATTGTCTGCGTATCTGAGGTTGTTGATAATTCTCCCAGCAATCTTAATTCCGACCTGTGATTCATCCAAGCTGGCGTTTCTCATGATATACTCTGCATATAAATTGCAATCTCACGTTTGACTACCTCCAGCTTACCTTGATTCATTGATCTGACATTCCAGGTTCCTAAACAATATTGTTCTTTACAGCATCGGATTTTCTTTTCACCACCAGACACATCCACAGCTGAGTGTCCTTTCGGCTTTGGCCCAGCCGCTTCACTCTTTCTGCCGCTTCTTGGAAATACCCTCTGCTCTTCCCCAGTAGTATACTGGACACCTTCCAACCTGAGGGGCTCATCTTCCGGCGTCATCTCTTCTAGCCTTGTGATACGTTCCATGGGGTTTTCTTGGCAAGAATACTGGAGTGGGTTGCCATTTCCTTCTCCAGTGGATCACATTTTGTCAGAACTCTCTGCCATGACCTGTCCGTCTTGGGTGGCCTGCATGGCATAGCTTATGGCTTCACTGAGTTACACAAGCCCCTTCGCCACAACAAGGCAGTGATCCATGAAGGTCTAGATTTGTTTATATGGAGGGTAGGTCTGTTAAGGGGGCTATTAGCTGGTATAGCTAAATAGAACCATTTAGCTATACAGAGGCAGTAGATCTCTGATTCTTAGATGCTAGGAACAAATAGCAGCTGTCAACTTTATGCCTTCTTCGAGGCTTCTGGCTTGCTGGTGATAGAATGAGAGATAAACAGTGCAATCCTATGTATGTTTAAACAGCCATGCTAGCTGGGGCATGCTGGGAGTTGTAGGACTTTTTTCTGTCCAAACATGCATAGGATTGCACCCTAAATGTGCCTTTGGTCTGATGCAGCTCAGGAAGTCTCATTTAATACAGCCGAATGGCATATGGCTTTCCTGTTGAGGAATTATAGCCATGATCTTAGTTTTTTTAATGTTGACTTTCAAACCAGCTTTTGCACTCTCCACTTTCACCCTCAACAAGAGGCTCTTGAGATTCTCTTCGCTTTCTGCTATTATGTTGGTATCGTCTGCGTATCTGAGGTTGTTGATAATTCTCCCGGCAATCTTAATTCCGACCTGTGATTCATCCAGCCTGGCATTTCTCATGATGTACTCTGCATATAAGTTAAATAAGCAGGTCAACAATATACAGCCTTGTCGTACTCCTTTCCCAATTTTGAACCAATCGGTTGTTCCATGTCCGATTCTTACTGTTGCTTCTTGACCCTCATACAGGTTTCTCAGGAGACAGGTAAGGTGATCTTGTACTCCTATCTCTTTAAGCATTTGCCACAGTTCGTTGTGATCCACACAATCTGTCAGGGTGGACACTGAGCCCATAGAATCCCAGAGTAGTTCTGATTCGGAGGAAGAGCAGTCGCTCCTGGGAGAGGAGCGCGCCCCTTTTTCCCAGGGCCCACAGCTGACAGAGATTCCTCCCACCCACATTCCTAGATTAGAAAGCAGTCCAGGGAGTGACCCAGCACAGATAGCAGACTGGGTGGATGCGCGGCGCAGACGCAGAGAGCAGCGCCAAATGGAGAGCGCGGAAAGGAGGCGTAGCGCCCGGTTGGCACTCAAAGAACGGTTGCGCCCAGAGGATCCAAGGGAAAAGGGGAGGGATTCTCCCTAGTTCTTTTATTCAGGGGTCTGCCAGTAATTGCTTTTCAAACAGGGACCAACTGTTCCAACTTAGGGCAGAGAGATGCTGCTGCTCAGATCTAGTTGCTACCTGTAGAGTTGTAAGTTGTAAGAGAAGAATAAAGCTTTGAAAAGAATCCCTTTGTCTGCGTCTGGACTTGGCTACTGGATTAGACTGAGAGAGCCCTCCAAGGAGCCCTTGACACAATCAAAGGCTTGAGCATAGTCAATGAAGCAGAAATAGATATTTTTCTGGAATTCTCTTGCTTTCTCCATGATCCAGCAAATGTTGGCGATTTGATCTCTAGTTCCCCTGCCTCTTCGAAACCCAGCTTGTACTTCTGGTAGTTCTTGGTTCACATGCTGCTGAAGCCTAGCTTGTAGGATTTTGAGCATCACCTTGCCGGCATGTGAAATGAGCGCAATTGTACGGTAGTTTGAACACTCTTTGGCATTGCCCTTCTTTGGAATTGGAATGTAAACTGACCTTTTTCAGTCTTGTGGCCACTTTTGAGTGTTCCAAATGTGTTGGCATATGAGTGCAGCACTTTAACAGCATCATCTTTTAGGATTTTAAATAGCTCAGCTGGAAGACTATCATCTCCGCTAGCTTTGTTGTTAGTAATGCTTCCTAAGGCCCACTGGACTTCACTCTCGAGGATGTCCGGCTCAAGTTCAGTGACCGCACTATCATGGCTATCAGGGACATTCAGATCTTTCCTGTATAGTTCTTCTGTGTATTCTTGCCACCTCTTCTTAATGTCATCTGCTTCTGTTAGGTCCCTGCCTTCTTTGTCCTTTATCATGCCCGTCTTTGCACAAAACGTTCCCTTGAGATCTCCGATTTTCTTGAAGAGATCTCTAGTCTTTCCCATTCTATTGTTTTCCTCGATTTCTTTGCATTGTTCATTTAAGAAGGCCTTCTTGTCTCTCCTTGCTATTCTCTGGAACTCTGCATTCAGTTGGGTATATCTTCCCCTTTCTCCCTTGCTTTTCGCTTCCCTTCTTTCCTCAGCTACTTGTAAAGCCTCATCAGACAGCCACTTGGCTTTCTTGCATTTCTTTTTCTTTGGGATGGATTGAGTTGCTGCCTCCTGAACAATTTTACGGACCTCCGTCCATAGTTCCTCAGGCACTCTGTCTATCAGGTCTAACCCCTTAAATCTATTCCTCCCCTCCACTGTATATTCATCAGGGATATGATTTAGGTCATACCTGAATGGTTTAGTGGTTTTCCCTACGTTCTTCTATTTAAGCCGAAATTTTGCAATAAGAAGCTCATGATCCGAGCCACAATCAGCTCCAGGTCTTGTTTTTACTGACTGTATAGAGCTTCTGCTGGTTTGAAACTCAACATTAAAAAAAACTAACATCATGGGCTGGTCTGAAACTCAACATTAAAAACAATTAACATCATGGGCTGGTCTGAAACTCAACATTAAAAAAACCTAAGAGCGTGGCATCTGGCCCCATCACTTCCTGAAGGGGAAGAAATGGAAGCAGTGACAGATTTTATTTTCTTGGGCTCCAAGATCACCGCAGACGGTGACTGTAGCCATGAAATTAAAAGACACTTGCTCCTTGGGAGGAAAGCTATGGCAAACCTAGACAGCATAGTAAGAAGCAGAGACATCACCTTGCCGACCAAGGTCCGTATAATCAAAGCTATGGTTTTCCCAGTAGTAATGTATGGCTGTGAGAGCTGGACTATAAGGGAGGCTGAGCGCCGAAGAATTGATGCTTTCGAACTGTGGTGCTGGAGAAGACTCTTACGAGTCCCCTGGACTGCAAAGAGGTCAAATCAGTCAATCCTAAAGGAAATCAACCCTGACTGCTCATTGGAAGGACAGATACTGAAACTGAAGCTCAAATATTTTGGCCACCTAATGAGAAGAAAAAACTCCCTGGAAAAGACCCTGAAGCTGGGAAAGATTGAAGGCAAAAGGAGAAGGGGACGGCAGAGGATGAGATGGCTAGATAGCATCACCGATGCAATGAATATGAACTTGAGCACACTCCAGGAGAGAGCGGAAGACAGGAAGGCCTGGCGTGCTATGGTCCATGGGGTCACGAAGAGTCGGACACGACTTAATGACTGAACAACAGACCTTTCAAAAAAACAATTATCTTTAAGCAAGCCACTCACTTGCTCTCTGCCTCCACCTCTCCAATAATATTGACTAATTATATCCTGCCCGTCTTCAGCAGGATTCAGAGTGGCCGTTCCCAGGTAGTCTCTCATCCAGGCACAGACCAGACCCAAAGCTGCTTAGCTGCAGCAAGGTTGCTGCATCATGTACCTTCAGACTGCAGCCCTGGCCCAGTTTTTAAGTATCTCCATCATTCTCCAACCTCGGGAGGAGTACAGGAATTGTACTACAATGCAGATCCCTGTTGTTGTAAATGTACAATGACCAGTGCAGGGTTGCTGTAAAGCTCAGGAAAACAACATACATGAAGCACCTGGTACACCCAGAAAACACTGCATAATAAGCGAGAAGTATAATTATTGTCATTCAACCCACTCTGAGCAGTTGCGTGGCAGCACAGAAATCACAGGACAAGTTGTGAGCTAATGTTATGAGAAAAGGCTGGGACTTTTTAGTTTAGAAAAAAAAGGCTACTAAGGTGGTACATGATAAAGGTTTATGCGTGGCATGGAAAAAGTAGAGAGTTTTTCTGCCTTTCCCATTATACCAGAACTCGGGTCATCCGGTAAAACTGAAGGGTGGGAGGTTCAGGGCAGACAAAAGGAAGGACTTCCTCACAAAGTGCACAGTTAAACTATGGAATTCGCTACCCCAAGATGTTGTGATGGCCACCATCTGGATGGCTTAAAAAGGAAATTCGACAGATTGATGGCGGATAAGGCTATCAATGGCTACTACCCATGATGGTTATATATTACTTCCAGCATCAGGGGCAGTTTGCCTCTGAATACTGGTTGATGGGGAACATGAGCGAGAAGATGCGGTTGCGCTTGTGTTCTGCTTGTAGGATTCCCATGGGCATGCAGTTGACCACAATGGGGAATCAGGACGGTGAACTTAGATGGACCTTTCATCTGACCCAGCAGGGCTCTTCTTATGTTCTTACTAAGCAATGATATGACTGCAACGTCACATGCCAAACCTGTGTGTCACTCCATCCAACCCATTTTCTTGACACACCAATTTATCTCTCAGAATGGATTTAAACAGAGAGTGGTGTGGTTTCCCCAATAGCAATAAGCAATTCTTAGTTGCAAAAGCATCTTTCAGCCACCATGCTGTAAGCGTTACATTTACAATGGCAATTTCTGTGGTTTTCTGTATGCCCAGTTTGTTTTACTAGTACACATATAGTTAGAGCATTGGACTGGGACTCCGAAGATCTACATTCTTGTCCCCACTTGGCCATGAAGCTCACTGGGTGACTTTGGGCCAGTCACTCAGTCTCAGCCTAACAGGGTTGTCAGGATAAAATGGAAGGGAGGGGGATCATGTAAGCCAGCTTGGCTTCCTGTGCAAGCGGGAAAAAGGCATGATATAAATGTAATACTACTACTACTACTTCTGAGCAGACATGCACAAGACTGCACTGTAGGCTATATAAAGCAGTAGCAGGGAACGTGTGTGCGCGCGTGTGTGTGTGTGTGTAGGACCCATTTCCCTCGGGGGTGATCTGTTGACGGCCACATGCCAGACGTGGACAGAGCTGAAACCAGCAGTGGGCAGAAGCAGAGCCAAAAGTATGCAGGGCTGCCCCCTTTCTCTCTGTCTCTTCCTTTTCCTTCCTGCCCAACAAAGTAACAGAGGAGATACAGGTCGCTCTTGCCAGAGGTCTGAACTGATAGTATAAGGGTTCTAACTAGTGCTGGATTCCAGTGTTACTATACATTGGGTAAGCTGTAAAAAAAAATCTAGTCGTTAGAAACAGGTGAGTTCTGGTTACAGCAAAAATCATTCCAACAAATACCCTTGGTGATTCAGCTGCTCTCTTGTTCACTCTGCCTGACTTGAAAAGATTTGTACTCAGACATGTTTTGTAGCTGCACCTCAAGGCTTCAGTCAAGATGACCTTTTACAGAATATCATGTCCCCTTTCCATCTAAACACTTACCCCTTGAAACTGCTCTTGCAGAACACTGGGAATATCAAAGCAGAAGTAAGAGCCAAAGGTCAAGAGGCAATTGAAGAAAAGCACAAGAAACCTGTAGTAAACTGCAGAGGAAACACTGGTTACTATGGTCAAAGGCATGACTGAGATAGAAAAGGTTTCACATGGCAATTTTACCCCAGAACTGCGTTCCACAACTGCACTGTACAAATGAAGTACTGATACCAAGACCCCACAACTAGCTTGCACACTTGCAAATTGTGGTTTTGCTCACTACTGTACATATGGGAACACTTTATTGCCTTTGTCAAATACTGAAGTATTACAATGAGATCTCCACTCTCATGTGATTTGAGGTTAACAGATGAGGAATCATCACAAAAAGGCACTTTGCAAAGTGTACAACTTGTTTATGCATGTGGGGGAGGAAGGACAGAAGCTGCAAATTTATTTTGTATTTTTCACATATGCTTTAAATTTATCTATTTTTCTGGGGGTTGACCTTCTTCTTCGCTTTGACAATTCATTGGGATGCAGATGATTAAATTCTCAAGTAAGGGAGCAATCCTATGGCCACTAGTCAGTGGCTAGATGGCCATAGGATATTTTGTTTTCCGAGAACCAACCTCGGATCCTACGCTCTTAGGGTGGTTCCCAGAGAACTGACCTTCCATGCCAGGGGGCGTTCCGGGGCAGAGAGGGCAGAAATGCCAATATGACAGACACATCCAATGTGTTGTCCTGCAGCCTCCTCCCCTACTCTGCCGTCCCATGGCTAGACAGCCGAAAACAGCTGTCTAGCCAAAAATGCAGGGCAGGAGAAGCGCGGAGGGAACGATCCCCTCCATGCTTCTCCTGCCCTACATTGGATAGGTGGTCACCTCCGAGTTTGGAGGCGGCTGCCTATCTCCGTAAGATTTGGCCCTAAATGAATTAAAATTGTGCAATCCAAAGAGACCACAAAAGCAGATCTAGCAGTTGTCTGGCTTCGGTGAAATATGGGAAAGTGGGGGCTCTCCAAGATGCAAAGCCCAAAGCACAGCAACCCCACCCCTCTAAATTACCTAGGTGATGTTCAGAGAGATGGTAAATCTGTCCCAGCCCGTGGGAAATTTAAGTACGGAGGCTTACATAAGAGTCAGTGTTACCAGAGGTAAGCTAGACGCTATTTTTAAATGCCAGCGGCACATATGGGAAAGACAGCCTCTGAGCATGCGAAGAAGACGCTTCTGACTGAGCATGTGCAAAGAACCCTCTTCCTTCTTCAATAGATGGAATTGGTAGGAGGGAGCGCAATTTCCAAGAAAGCTGTAGCCCCGACACCTCTTGCATTAGGGGTTAAGCACGGGAAGGGAGGGCGACGTAGTGCACCGGGAACGGTTAGGGGGACGGCCCCTGCCCATCACGTCACTTAACGGCAGTCACATGACAGGAGCGGCCCGCGCTCACCTTTCTCGGCCGCCGCCTCCGCCATGGCTCCAGTTCCGGCTGTCCCCTCGTCGCACGCCCAGCGCGAGGCACCTGAGTCTCCGCCCCTTCGCTCGGCCACGCCCGCTCCCCGCGCAAGGCACCGCCTGGCGCCGCCAAGCACTACACTCCGCCCCGTCCTTTTCTCTCTTTGTCTCCCGCTCACGCCGCAAGCCCCGCCCACGTCGTCCCTGAGTGACACTCATCTCCTCCTCCTCCTCCTGCGATCCCTTTTGGGCTTGTAAAACCCCGCCCTTGACTGATTGACGTACTCGGCCACGCCCACCCCCCCGGTCTACTCAGCCTTTCTCTTGATCCCCGCCTCCGAGCTGAGGCACGCCCCCTAGGGGGACGGGGACGCGAACTAGGCCCGCCTCCGGCTACGCCTCAATGTTTTCCCTCTTCTCCGCGCCCCTGGTCTTAAGCCCCGCCTCAGCGCCTGTCAATCTGCTCCTGCCTTCATAAAACCCCGCCTCTCCAGGCTGGCTTCTTCCCGCCTTCCCTGAGGCGCGAGGGAAACCAGTAATTTCTGCCCGCGTGGGGGGTGGGGGAACCTGAGGTAAAATTATGTGGCCTATGAGGGGTCTGGTCACCCGCAGCTACACTCCAACCGCCTTTCTCCGAATTTTCGGCTTTAATTTTTTAACAGCTTCCAGCTTTTAAAAAACAAGACGAAAACTGTCTGAATTTTAGTACAGCCGCTACAAACAATTTTAAACAGCTTATCCTATGCGTAATTTTTCAGCTCCATTTAATTCCACAGCCTCTCCCTTCGACAAAGCCTGCCCTGTTTCAAGTCTTACGTCAAAGTTTCTCCCAATTAAAATATTTTTTTAATCAGTCTGTTGCACATTAAACCAACATGTCACCAGGAAAAGATAAGCAGGAAAGCCCGAATAAAGCGGGAAAATGGGGTAAGGGGGGAGAGAAAAGATTCTGAGAGAAGGAGAGCAGGGGGAAACAAAAGAGAAAATCAGGCAATCCTGAATAATCAGCGCCATCCTGTGCATGTTTACATATTGCTATTCATTGTACGTTCCATGGGGTTTTCTTGGCAAGGATACTGGAGTGGGTTGCCATTTCCTTCTCCAGTGGACCACATTTTGTCAGAACTCTCTGCCATGACCTGTCCGCCTTGGGTGGCCCTGCACGGCATAGCTTATGGCTTCACTGAGTTACGCAAGCCCCTTCGCCACAACAAGGCAGTGATCCATGAAGGGGGATCCTATATATAATCCTATAGGAAATCAACCCTGAGTGCTCATTGGAAGGACAGATACCGAAGCTGAAGCTCAAATATTTTGGCCAAAAAATGCGAAGACAAAAGTCACTGGAAAAGACCCTGATGCTGGGAAAGACTGAAGGCAAAAGGAGAAGGGGACAGCAGAGGATGAGATGGCTAGATAGCATCACCGATGCGATGAATATGGACTTGGGCACGCTCCGGGAGAGAGCACAGGACAGGAAGGCCTGGCGTGCTGTGGTCCACGGGGTCACGAAGAGTCGGACACGACTGAACGACTGAACAACAACAACAACAATTCACTGTACATTCATGTAATGCATAGACACCAACGTTAAAGCACCACAAAGCGTCTCATGACTCTGTTGTGTTCTCTGCAACAGTACGACCAAGCTTTCCCCCCCCCTTGCATCTCTTTTTGAAAATTAGTAGATTTTTGGACCATCCCTCCGCACAATGAGCACTTGAAGCGATGAACAAATAAATAAAATCACATTTTCACTATACTCCAGCTGCTTTGCTACTGGAAAAAGTGTCAGAAACACAGTACTGTTTCTGTTGTTATTGTGAGTGCTGTGTTGTGACAGGAACCTATTGGATAGTACCGGTGACATCGTTAGTGACAAATGGCCTCATTCTTTCCCAAATCCATGTCACTGTATGACTTCTAAAAAAAAATTATTTAATTCTTTTATTAATACATTTAAAAATTCTTTAGAGTGTGAGCACTTTGTCACTCTACCACTCAAATGCAGGAACACTCATGTATTTCTCACTGAAAATGGCGAACACAAGCATGGTTCTTTCCCTGCCCTTTCTGTTGTTCTGCCATTTTAGTAAAAAAAAAAAATTCTCCCTCAACACCCCCCCCCACACACACACATGTATGTAATTCCATGGATGGTGTGTGATCTCCCTCTCCAGTACATATTTTCTCTGATACCTACAATATGGAGAGGAGCATAACTATCTTCTGTAGCAAAGCTATTCCATTGTGAAAGGTCCCCGTTCCCCCCGCCAAACACACACAAGTTATGCAGGGGTGGGATATTGCAGTATTGTTGCTGTATAGGGGAATAATACGAGTACAGATTTCCTAAGGGGAAGATACAATTTTCTGTGACAGCTGGAAAGGCTTTCAGGCAACAATCTGGGAGGCAGTTCCCCTGTGTAACCCCACTGGAATGCATGGGACCTGTGTGCAAGAGAATTACCATGCATGAGAATGTCCTACTGGATTGTGCTCTCTCTCTTTATCCTTTGGACTACTCAGGGCTACGTTGGTGCAGCAGGTTGGTGCGTTACAGACTCAGTGTGCAAGCCTATGCATGGCTGGCTGGGGAATGCTGGGAGCCGTAGGACTTTTTTTCTGTCTAAACATGCATCGAATTGAGTCATCAACCTCCTAATGTTCCAACAAACATAGGGACATAGAATATAAGAGACAGTATAACCTTTTATTTATGGACTACTTATACTATGTATTCTAAGCTATTCATTCTATCTATGTGATTTATGCAATTTATATTATTGAAGATTTTAATACTGTTTCCACATACTGCTTCTAATTGGTTATTACTGCTATTTATGCTTTGTATTAATGCTTTTAATCTTTGTAAACCTCTCAGAGAGCTCTGGCTATTGGGCAGTATAGAAATGTAATAAACGAAATGAAATGCTATTTTGTTTTATACATTCTATTTATATCATCTAAATGATGTTTGTGTCATATATACTATTTATACTAATGACTTCTATATTGGGTATGGTAATAATGTTGTATATTATTTTTATGAAATAATACTGGACCAAGTACATTATTCTATCTATCTATCTATCTATTTATTTATTACATTTCTATACCACCCAGGCGCTCTGGTTTAGGTGATGTAATCATATGTTTGCTAATATAGATGTGGGTATGTGATGTTTGTTGTTTATGGTGTATGATCTGAATATAGAGGAGGAGGAGGAGGAGAACAGAGTGGCCAGGTAGCTCTTTGATGAGCTTCCACTGGGCTTTAAAACCTGGCTGTTGAGGCAGGCAGTTTGGGTGGGTTAGGGTTTTTTAGAGCAGGTTTTTTGTTGTTGTTGTTCAGTTGATTATGTAAATTTATTATTAGTATTGTACGCTGCCTAGAGTGGCCAGGTAGCCAGCCAGATGGGCAGCTAATAAATCAAATGCATAAATAAATAATCTAATAAATAAATAAATAAATAAATAGTGCAAACTAATCAGGGCCATTTAATGAAAGAAACATGGGGCCCAGTTATGTACAAAACATTGTTTAGCCTTTTACTAGGAGGGGGGGATGGAAGCAGGCACATTAATAAACTGTTAGCTGGATTGATTTCCCAAAAATATTTTCACTGTGATTGTTTATCTTTATCACTGGGAATTCTCCATGCTCTGATACGGCTTTCTTCTCGAGATGGATGCCGTTTCAGTGATTTGCTGTTTCATTCTGGTCTGATGACTCACGCTATACATCTCTGGGCCCAAGTGGCCTCAGCCAGGCTTGGAGGAGGAGGAGGAGGAGGAGGAGAAACAGCTGCTAGTACAATTGCTTCTTCCTTATCATTTCATGCATCACAGCTAACAGGCAGGGAGAGCTCTAACTGGATTATGTCATAACTCTTCTGCGTCTGCATTGTTGCTTGTAACCACACACGCCTGTTTAAGAAACTGTGTAGAGCTACACATCAAGAGGGAAACAGGGGGTTCCCAACTGCATGGTTTCTTCATAAATCAATCAGGATTGGTTGGGTGGGGGAACAACACTCTTGTAGGCAAGTGCTGTTCCCACAAGTGCTGTTCCTGTGAGGCTCAAATAATTTCCTATCTGAGCAAGGCAGGGGAGCTGTCCAGCAAGGTAAGAACCCACAAATGTTTGCTGAGACAGCAAGGGAGCTGTCCAGCCAGGTACTTAGGAGTTTGAGGGAAGAGAGCAGCATCTGATCAGAAGAGGCGTTGCAGGAGCAAGATTCAAGCAGCAAATGAAGGAACTTCCAGCTAGACCAGCAGTTCCACTCCTTCCTGGTGCACAGCAGGAGCCAGTTCTGGCCATACATTTAAGTCAGAAACCTCTCTTCGGAAGAAATGCTAGGAACAGAAAGCCCCACGCTGTCATGTGTGCAGCCTAATGCCTGTTTCCACTCAGATTCATTGGGATTGTTCTTCCTGGGGTCTGTTGGGTGATCTGGGGGAGTAAGTCCAAACCTGAAATGTGAACATGGGACACTGGGTGTTTTCCAGGATTCAGCAGGATCTGAGATTGGGGCGCATTTGAGGACTGGCATCCCATAGTCCAAGGGTGTTGAACCTCAGGCCCATGGCTAGGTTTTGCTCACTTTGGGACCCAGTCTAGCCCTCTGTGGTTCCCCAGATGGCCATACTCCCTCCCTGTGGCCAAATGCCCTTCCCCCGACCGTCTATTGTTTGGTGGTTTCCTGGCATTTGTACATTTTTCCCATTCTAAAAGGTTGAAATGTTTCTCCTAAGGTTGATTTACTAGCAGTAAGAGCTTTAAACTAAAATATGCTTGTGTTTTGAGTATTTTGGCTCCACCCATTTTGCCTCTGGCTCTGCCCACCACTGGAATGTGGCCCCCAAGAGCTTCTCTGAAATTGAATTTGGTCCTCAGGCTGAAAGAAGTTTGACACCCCTGCCATAGTCCCTACTTGGGAATGTCAACTCTTTGTAGCCTGAGTACCTGTAGTAGGGACCTCCTGCATGGTGGAGACAGTGAAGTCCATGCTGGGATATGAAGATCCTGATGACTCAGCCTCTTCCTCTGCAGACATCTGTTGTGAGTCAGATTCTGGGAGTTGGTGGCACAAGAAGATGCATAACTTTTCCCCTATCTGCCACTTTTATACTGCAAATGCACACCCCACTCTAGCAGCTTTCAATCATCTCCCACCCAGCAAGACATCAACACCAGAAGAGGAATACTTTTAGGGAAGATATGGTGGGTGAGGAAGGGTTAAGTACCCTTCCCTCCTGTTGATTGTCCCTTATAAACAGCCTGAAGTGACTTGGCAGGAGTCAGTCCTGACACACAGAATAATGTCCCTGAAGGAAATTGCTGTGGGCCTAAGATAATGGTGGCTTACATCTTAACTTAAGGTACTGCTAAATATTAGAGTGTTGGAGATTGTTAATGAACTTGTAAGAAATCTTTAAAATTATAAATAAAGTACATATTAAAAAAAAACCTGCTGGAAACTCAAGAATACTTGACAGAAAATGGTGTATTCTAGGACAGAAAGTGATGCATTCAATGGCATATTTTACTCTACTTTCCCATGGTCCCTGCTAGTCAATTCTCTGGCAAACTAGAAATGTTTGGGCTAGATAGACCACTAGAATCTTGTGACTATATGGATTTGGTATAAACTTATAAGGTCACCTTATACCAGGTCACCTTATGTTCCTAATGGTACAATGGTTAGGTGGTTAACTTAAATCTTAAAAAAAAAAAAAACATTAACACATCTTATATTTTGCCCAAGGAGCAGAAGATGACATATATGTGGTTATTCATGCTTTCCTTACAACAACCCTTTGAGGAAGGTTAGGCTGAGAAATGGAGACTTTCCCATGGCTACCTGGTGAACATCTATGCTGAACAGGGATCCAGGCCCAGGTATCACCAGTCCAGAACAGTTCCTTTTGGCTCCTCCTCGCCCTTAACTGTTTTCATGCAAGCTAGTCATTATAAGAACTTTGTAACTTTAAGAACTTGCACCTCTGATTGCTTGTTTTCCTTTTCCCTCCCCATCCCTATTTCCTTCTGTGTTGTGTCTTCTAGACTGTAAGCCTACAGCCAGGGACTGTCTTATTATTGCTGATCTTATGTAAGGCACTCTGGGTGACTTTTCAGCTGAAGAGTGGGTTAAAAAGCTTTAAATCATATAATATATAATTATCCCATAACATGCATTATTGGGCAATATCTGGGATATGAAGCAGACCTAGAGGAGCAACTGAGAAACAGTCAGGTCACAGTAGCATTCTTAATATTTTCTCTCTTCAGTTGGCACATTTATTTCTCCAGAAGGAGATTAGTGGAGGTAAAAACTCTTTCAGTAAAAACACAAAAGGAATATATAAGCAAATGGAAAACAAAATTAATCAAGAACTTTGTAGCACTGTGGCTGCAGTCAGTATGGTGGTAATTAGCACAATACAATATTGGCACCGGAACATCTCTTGTAATAGTTATAGGTAGCACAGCTAGTGTTACTGAAGAGCTCCCGCAGGGTTCCCTAGTCTGGTAGGACCAGGAGGGACATGCTGTGTGGTGTTCTATAAAAGAAAGGTCAAGGAAAGGTCTTTATAATATCAGTCACAAACAGAATAAATATTTGTAACAAACCATCTATGATTATAACACATTGCCAGTTGTTTGATCCTGTGTCAGGGCTGAGCTGAAGGCAGCCATAGAGTAGAAGGTAAGAGTCTTGGTAGGAGTAAGAGCCCAGAAAGACAATACTTACCAGAGCAAAATCCCAGCCTGAACAGGAAACCTTTATAGCTCTTCCTGTTGAGAATACCCAATGGCCACACCATTGTGGGTGTGGAGTCACACCAGTACCCTGGAACCCTTCCGCACCAGCAGTGGCTCACGCTACAGGGCAGCTGTGCACAAGAGTTGTGGGTTCCCAGTTCTAGCCCTGGTTTTTCCCAACATCCTATCTGTTCCTGCACTAGCAAATATGTGGACTGAGTCAATGCAAGGGCCTCTGTGCCCACACAACCCTAGCAGTGTTGCACCAGTGCTGTGAGCCCTACCAGAACAATATGCCCTGGCAACATGCACTCCTCCACAAGGAGCTTTCAAATTGGCTTGAACATGATGGGTAGCAGCAACATACCAATGGCACATTGCTACACCTGAAAGAGTCTCTCTCTAAAGGCACGCTTACACAATGAGTTATCCAGACATAATCAACCCTGCTGCTAAGATATTTGATTCTGGCAGTCTATTAGGAATGTGAACTTTTTTTCAGTCCAAGGGTCAGCCTGTAGATGCATTACTTTGGCTCTCAAAAGTGCCCTTCCTGGGGGAGGGGAATAGCTCAGTGGTTGAGCACATGCTTTGCATGGAGAAGGTCCCATGTTCAGCCTCTGGGATCTCCAGGTAGGGCTGGAAGAACTCCCGCCTGAAACCCCAAAGAGCTGCTACCAGTCATTCTTGACAATACTGCACTAGAATGACCAAGGATCTGAGGTATAAGGCAGCTTCTTGGGTTCCTATTTGATGCTGGTGCCTAGTGGTTAAAAACATTTTGCCAATGTGGTCCAGAGGTGTGCTATTTTAGAATCTTCTGTTTGCATTCTCCGCATAAGCATTTGTATACACATTTTGTAGTTTCATTTACTGTGTTCATTTTGAGCACTTGAGAAAAGCAAGAAATAAACCCTACCATATTCTTCAAAATAGATCTAATAATGAATCATCCAGCAAATGTAAACAAGCAAGGCCTCAGAAATCCATTCTACTGAGATCTTGATGGATTCATCCACAGCACTGAACAAACAGTATTTTACAGCTCTATTGTGGCCAGCATAAAGATCACCCTCGAGGTTTCTTGCAGGTTTTTGGCTCCTTGTTCATTCTTTTCTCCCTCCTCAGAACACTGAAGCTCACATTACAACTCTACTCAAATCTTCCTAATGCCTCATTGATTAGCCATTAGGGAAGCTGTGGGGGATGGATTATATTGCATGGCCCTTGACATATGGATGATTTCAACTCCAGTTCTTTCCATATTGAGAATCTTTCAGCTGATCCTGTCTCTTTTTTATTGTCTGCTCTGCAGAACTGTTTGTTTGCTGCTACTTCTTCTTCTTGTTGTTTTTTGCTGTTAATTAATATGAATTAGAAATAGAATGAGTGCACTTTATAAATCTCTATGAGTATGGAACTACACTGTACCTGGGCAAATATGTGTTTCCAAATGCACATTTGCTAAGGAAATATGAATACCAGAGAGACTCCCTGGAGAGAACCAGAGGAGAGAAGTGTGCTTAACCCTTCCTGCACCTGCCAGTTTTTCTTTCCCACTCCTCCATGGTTTTCCCCTCAGCTAGGCTTATGTCAGGTGAGGTGTCTGATGCCAGCTGGAGAGGGAGAGAGAATTATGCTGGGGGACATTTTCAAGAGAATGAAAATGGGTGATGGGGAAGGGTTAAACACCCTCCACCAACCAATTCTCTCCTAAATGTTCCCTTGTCCCCATGTTGCATTACAAAGGAAACATGGGTTTAGAAACTCTGTTTTTTCCTTGTAACCCTTGTAAATCTAGTTGGTCACTGGAGGAGGAGGAAGAGGAGAATTATAATAATAGCAATATTTTAAAACCAATTTTAGGGTACAAAACCCTCCCAAGATAAAAACAATAACAACACAAGAATAAACATCAGATTTAATAAAAGCAAGTGTCAATAATTAAACAGACATCCCACCCCCACCACCCCCAAAACCCAGAAATAACTGCAGTCAAAACCATCATTTGTCTTGAGAACTTTCCTGAAGGTCTGTAGTGATGAGGCTTGATGGACTTCAATTGGTAGTGCATTCCAGAGATGTGGGGTCACTGCAGAAAAGGCCCTGTCCCCTTGTACTTGCCAACCTGACTGCATCATCATCATCATCATCTATTTGTGTAGCACTTCACATGGATTATGCAGTTCTAATCCTTACAACAACCCTGCAAAGCAAGTCAATATTATTATCCAGACTATGCTGGACTAGATGGACCCTTGGTCTGATCCAGCATGTCTGTTCTTATGTTCTTATTCCCCCCACCCATATTGCAGATGAGGAGACTGAGGCTGAAAGTGGCTTCCTTAAGGCCACCTAGTGAGTTTATGGCAGAGGTGAAATTTGAACTGGGGACATCCTGATTCATAGCTCAGTCTCTTTAGCCACTACGCCACACCAGAATCTCTTAGAAATGTGTGCGCGCTCTCTCTCTCTGTTTTATAGCTGTTATGGTAAGCAGTTGAAAGCCTAATTTCATTCCAAACTCCAAAGGGGAGTGCATGCCAATAATGGTGGTTTCTTTTCTCCTTCTTCCCAATGCAATTGGTTATATTTCCCTAAAAGTTCTATATAAACAATTGGTTAATTGTTGGTTAATTAAACAGTGAAAGAATTGGCTAATTAAATCATGGAATATAGTTTCCATCTGATTCTGAACATCTTACTAAAACATCTTTGCCTTGGTTTAGGGTATCTATCAAGGAAATTATCATATAATATCTTAATCTATATGGGAAAGATAAGAACATTGGTGTTTGTGAGTAAAGGACTGGATGCACCCGAACTCGGCTGATCTTGGAAGCTAAGCAGGGTCAGCCCTGGTTCGTACTTGGATGGGAGGCCGCCTGGGAATCAGGCTTCCTCCATGGAGCTCGATGGTCTTGTAGGCCCCTTTCAACCCTATGATTCTATGTCTATGTTTAACAGCACAATCCTATGTATGTTTACTCAGAAGTAAGTCCCACTGTGTTCAGTTGAAGTTACTCCCTGGTAAGTGTGTTTAGGATTGCAGCCTGGATCATGACATGACATGAGAGAATGGACTGATGGAACATCCTCCTCCTCCTCTAACATGGAACACAATCCAATGGGAAGTTATCCTGTGCAAGCTTCATTACGGTAAACAGGAACTACTAAAGAGCATACAAGAGTTTCATTGCAGGATAGGGACCCAGACCATTAGGCAAGCATAGGTGCCCTCTAACAGTGTAAGCAGCAGGGGACAACAGTGTTCAGAACATAAGAAGAGCCATGTTGGATCAGACCAAGGGTCCATCTAGTTCAGCACTTTGTTCACACAGTGGCCAACCAGCTGCCCAGAGGAAACCCACAAGTGTTGCTGTTGTTGCTGGTAATCTCTAGTAATCACTTACCCTCCAGCCCTGTTTTCATGTATTATTTACAAAGTTTAAAATCATATATTTTGATATTATCAAGGTGGTACATATACTTTTATTCCACATAATACAATTGTTTTGTCTTCTTAAAGAAAAAGAAAAAAAGCAAGCTGGAAGGGGACAACAAATAAGTGTTGCCATTGCTGGTGGTAATCACTGGTCATTACTTACCCTGACTCTGCAAACTAACATTTTTCAGATTTTAAAAACATATATAATATTGAGATTATCAAGGTGGTACTTACCGACTTATTCCATGTAATACAATTGTTTTGTCTTCTTAAAAAAATAAGTTGCAAGAGGACAGCAAACAGAGTTGCTATCCTTACTTAGTAATCACTGGTAGTCACTTGCCTTGAGGTGCCAGTTACATTTATTTACAGATTTCTAAAATATTGTGCATAATCTCCTGACAATTTATTTCCCCTTCCAGAGCAAATAAATGAACTTCAGTTTGGCCTATCACATTAATTCTTGCTAATCTAAGAGAGCCCAAGAATGTTCTTTTTGTAGGCTTCTAGCTCTATAATCCTTCTTTTATGATTTGGGAGCTGTCTTGCATAATCATATGGAAAGCATGTTGCCACCTGCCACACTATTGAATGGGAAGTGATAGTTGGAAGATGGATGTGGCTGGACTTAATTCAGATGTAACTCAGATGGAGATAGTGGGTAGGTCCTCTTTCTCCTTTTTGTTTAGAAAGAGATGGAGGCAAACGTATTGTTATGTAAAATAGGGTCTGGTTGAAGGGCTCCATTGAACTGATGGCTGAGGGTATTTAAGACTTGGATTTATGATCATCTCTACTCCAGGGGTGGGCAACACATGGTCTGCAGGCCACTTTCAGCCCCTGCCACCCTCTGTTGTGGCCCCAGCTGCCCCTAAAAACATTTTTATTCCAAAAAATGGCATCCATAGTGGCTATGGAGTGCCAAAATGGCCCAATTTAGTTTGTCTGCAAGCTAAATTTGGCCCTTTTGATGCCCTGTAGCTGCTACAAAGCACCCAAAGGGTTAAATTTACCTTGAAAACAAGGTAAATTTAGGGCACAATACTATTGATTGAGCCCTTGGTGATCGGAAGCCTCTAAACTTGGAGGTGTCTGATCATCCAATGCAGGACAAGAGGAGTGGTGGAGGCGATCTTCATCTCCCCATCCTCCTGCCCTGCAGATTTTGCTAGCTGGGCTTTTTAGCCCATCTAGCAAGGGTACTTCAGAGGAGGAGGGGAGGAGGCTCAGGATAACTCATATCCTGGCCGTTCCTGCCTCCTCCCCTCCCCGTACACTGGAAGGCCCCCTTTTCCCCTTCTCCAAGGTCACAGTTCTTCCCACACTGTTTGCAAAGGAGTGGAAGAGGAGGGTTGGTGCTCCGACTCCCTCTTCTGAGGTCAGAGTGCTGTCTCCGACCTCGGGACGGAGAAATCCAAACAATCCTATGGTCCCTGGGACACTTGCACAGGGACCATAGGATTGCTATCTTAACCATGACACTGCTCTGTAATGCAGCAAACTGGCATTTCAGTGGTAAACTGGCATTTCAGCTGGCAATTTTGGCACTTTGGGGTTTTTGAGGGGTGACCAGGGACTGTGCATCATACTAAGTGAAAATGGGCTCCAAACCTCCAGAAATTGCCCACTCCTGGTCCACTCCAAGTGAACTACTTTCCAGTGCTGAAATTCAGACATGGGACATGTAAAGCAGATGGGAGGAACCTGTGACTCCCCACATATTGTTGAGCTGCATCTCCCATCACTCCTGACCATTAGCCATGCAGGCTGGGGCTGATGGGAGTTGCAGTCCAACAACATCTGGAAGGCCACAGGTTCTGCATCAGGATGTAAAGTAAGATATGGTATCCCTGAACATGTGAAAAGTACCTTTCAATCACTATTGTGTAATCACAATCAGTTCCCACATATGCGAGATTTGGAGGGATTCTAGCTTAGATGCTATGATTTCCAGGCAGGTTTGAGCCTCAATGTCTCTCTGCAGGAACAAAGCATCTTTAATCAAGAGTATGGAAAACAACCATTTTTATAATGACAAATGGAAATATTTATCAATTGGATTTTTGTCGTGGACTAGAAAAAATCTGTGTTAATGTACAATGCATTAATTCTATGGTTTGGATTTTATATATGTATCATTGCCCCAGTATCACATGAGTAATTTTTGACATAGATGGTTTAGCAGATTTCTCAAAATGTGTGTCGTATTTCCCATGTAATACATGGATTAGCAATCTAAGAGCAGTTACTAGGGAGTAAGCTCCCTTAGGGCGCAATCCTATGCATGTTGTCTTACAACTCCCAGCATGCACCAGCCAGCCAGCAATGCTGGCTGGGTCATGCTGGGAGTTATAGGACTTTTTTTCTGTCTAAACATGCATAGGATTGCACGTTTAAAGTTAGAAGAGTTTACTTCTAAGTAAACATGCTTAGGATTGGGCTGCACCTGTATGAGTTTTAGACTGCAATCCTATACACGCTTACCTGTGAGTAAGTCCCATTGAACTCAGTGGGACTTATTTCTGAGTAGACATGCATCCAATTGCACTGTGGGTTGATTGTTTATATTATAAATAAATACACTATTTTTAAAAATCTGCAAAAATCTATGCTTGAAAGCTTAGTTTGCTTTTAGATTATGCACACTTGGTGTTTCAGTAGGCATAGTCTTAGAAGAGGCATTCCGCTATCTTCTACACAAATGAGCCTCCAAAGATAGTGTTTGCTTGTTCTCTGTTGCTTCAGCTGGCAGAACTAGAACAACTGGATGGGAATTGCCTTGCAGTAGATTTCAGCTAAAGTTCCTAATGGTATGAGCTGTTTAAGAGTGGAACAGCCTACCTTAGGAGGTGATGGGGTTTTCTTTGCTGGAGGCATGTAAGCAGAGCCAGATGGCCATCTCTCAAAGACACTGTAGTTGCATCCTGCATTGCAGATCCTGCATTGAGCAGGACTAGATGACCTGCAAGGTCCCATCCAACTCTAACATTTTATGATTCTGTTTATAAGTACTTGTATTAATTGTTGTTTAATATTTTTAAAATAAAATCTGTTGTTCAGTTAATCAGAGGCACTTCTTTAATTAATTAAAATATATTTTTTACAGTCTATCCATGGTTTATTGTTGTTTATTCGTTCAGTCGCTTCCGACTCTTCGTGACTTCATGGACCAGCCCATGCCAGAGCTTCCTGTCGGCCATCACCACCTCCAGCTCCCCCAAGGTTGAGTCCATCACTTCCAGAATATCATCCATCCACCTTGCCCTTGGTCAGCCCCTCTTCCTTTTGCCTTCCACTTTCCCTAGCATCAGCATCTTCTCCAGGGTATCCTGTCTTCTCATTATGTGGCCAAAATACTTCAGTTTTGCCTTTAATATCAATCCCTCAAGTGAGCAGTCTGGCTTTATTTCCTGGAGTATGGACTGGTTTGATCTTCTTGCAGTCCAAGGCACTCTCGGAATTTTCCTCCAGCACCACAGTTCAAAAGCATCTATCTTCCTTCGCTCAGCCTTCCTTATGGTCCAGCTCTAGCTGCCATAGATTGCTACGGGGAATACCATTGCTTTAACTATGCGGACCTTTGTTGTCATTGTGATGTCTCTGCTCTTCACTATTTTATCAAGATTTGTCATTGCTGTCCTCCCAAGAAGTAAACGTCTTCTGATTTCCTGGCTGCAGTCAGCGTCTGCAGTAATCTTTGCGCCTAGAAGGACAAAGTCTGTCACTGCCTCAACGTTTTCTCCCTCTATTTGCCAGTTATCAATCAAGCTGCAGCTCATGCCTAAGTGTATATTATTTGCTTTGTAGTCTTAACTGATTGGGCTCATCCTGAATTGACTTTAAACTTTGCAAACTATGGGTAAAATCCAGCATCAGTCTTACACACATTGAAATGAATGTAACACATTAGTCATGACTAATTTAAGTCCCATTCATTTCAGCAGGTAAACCCCAAGTAAGACCTATGTTGGATTTTGCCCTATATATCCGTGTCATTTACAAAGCACAGGCTCATCGTTTATGGAGGTTGACTACAATGGGCTAATCAAAAATTGTGTCTCGTTTCAAATGTAATGAAAGGAATTATGCGGTGTGTTAAAAAAAAAACTTCACATATAGAATTATTTAGATGGTATTCCGAAGGCTGTGTCTCATTTGCAGCATAGTAAATGGAGTTTTGGGATATTGTGACATATAAAGATAATTCAGGGATATTTATTTTTCAGCGGGCTAGTTCTCAGTTTTGCATCTTATTTCAAGTAAGAGCTTTGTAGCATTGATTGGGACCTACATTTCCCAATGCAGCTTACAAATGCCTTATAATACTGAAAACCACATAGTGCAATTGTATCTATTAGGTCACCTCAAAGATCACCCCCGCCCTCAGTGTGCAAGCTTTTGAGATCTCTTCATCAGGGAAGTTGTTAACAAAATGTGTGTGTGTGTGTGTCTGTGTGTGCGGGAGGGCACTACTCATCCCTGTAGCCAACCTAAACGTTCGGGCGGGGGGCACCAAAAAATTAGTGGGGCAGTTCATCTGGTTTGCAGGCCTTTTGAAGACAAAATTGTAAACTGTTTTTAATTATTTATTTGTAAAGAAATGTAGAGGGGACAGATACATTTTAGAGGGGCATTCCCCCCCCCCCCGAGCCCATCCCTAGTTACAGGCCTGGAGTTACTGGATGTTGTAGAAAATTTCTCTGGTTCCCCCTAGCACACCCCTGGCTACAGGCCGGGGGGGGGGGTATTTCTAATAATACGGCACATCTCCAGGTCCACACAGTTGGAAGCATAGTAACAACTTCCATATCGGGGAGGGGAAGGGATGCGCACACAGGACACCCGCTTGTACCATCTTGCTGGATGAAGAGCTCTGGCGATCTCGAAAGCTTGTGCGTTTGGGGGTGTTCCTTCGAATTGCCTTGGCAAAGCTACTGTAGCAATACGGATGTTGGAGTTTTTCTTATGGCCAACACGGCTGCCTTTGAGCTTCTTGGGCGCCGGGGTGTTTCTAATAACACCGCACATCTCTGGCGTACACGGTTCAGGGAGGCGCAATAATGAGAGCGACTTCCATGTTGGGGAGGGCAGGGCCGCGCACACGGGAGACCCGCTTGTAACGCTCCTTCCCTCCCCCGCCCCTTCCCGGCGAGCGGCCCCCGCTGCCCGCAGCGTCCCTGGCGCTGGTGCGCCTGTGCGCGCAAGGCGGGCGGCGAGGCGACGCCGGCAACGGGAGTGGCTAGTGGCGCAGGGCAAGCGAGGGTGGGCAGAGCCGGGCGGCAGCCGAGCGCTGGGGACGGCGGAGGCCGCAGGAGGAGCAGCATCGCCGCCGCCATCCATCTTCTGCGAGCAGGTGCCGCGGCGGGAGCGCATCGGCAGCGGGGAGCGGCGGCGGCGGCGGCGGCGGCGGCGCCACGATGTTAGAGATCCAGCTGGACGACGGCGGCGTGGGGGGCTACCCGGGCGACGACTACTGCTCGGGCTCGGTGATGTCGGAGCGGGTGTCGGGCCTGGCCAACAGCATCTACCGCGAGTTCGAGCGCCTCATCCGCTGCTACGACGAGGAGGTGGTCAAGGAGCTGATGCCGCTGGTGGTGACCGTGCTGGAGAACCTCGACTCCGTGCTGACCGACAACCAGGAGCACGAGGTGGAGCTGGAGCTGCTGCGCGAGGACAACGAGCAGCTGCTCACCCAGTACGAGCGCGAGAAGGCGCTGCGCAAGCAGGCCGAGGAGGTGAGCGAGCGGAGACCCCGCGGAAGCTCGGCACCGGCGGGAGGGCCGGGCCCTGCCCTGCCCTGCCCTGCCCGGCGCGCAATGCGGGCGCAGTGATGGGCCAGGCCCAGGCCACGGCAGCCCTCTTGCTCCGGAGTAGATCCATAGACCAGTGGTGGGTTGCAGCGGTGCACTGGGGCGCAGTGATGGGCCAGGCCAGCAGCCAGGGGAGGCCACGACAGCCCTCTTACTCCAGAGGAGAGCCATGGACAAGAGGCGGGTTGCAGTAGTGCACCTGGGCACAGTGATGGGCCAGGCCAGCAGCCAGGGGAGGCCACGACAGCCCTCTTACTCCAGAGTAGACCCATAGACAGGAGGTGGGTTGTTAGTGGTGCACCGATCCGGGCTGAATGGCATTTTCTGAAGCTCAGTCCCCTTGGTCCGGCTGATGTGGGTTGTAGCCTGGTTCTTCTTCTTCTTCTTCTTTTTCTTCTTCATCATCAATTAGTAGGGTATATTTCTAATTTATTATTATTATTGTCCCACGCTTACATGAGGCTCCCACTGGTTTACCATCCAAGGCACTACTTTAGAGCCCCCATATACTCAGCTCCAGCAAGCCTACAGGATGAAATGCGGACCTTGCTCATTTGCTGGGCCCGTAAATCCATGAAAAGGTACCAAGGCAATTGTCTGTCCTGCATTTAAAAAAAAAAGCAGGCTTAAAGGTTGGGAGCGCCCCATCAAAATGTGGGCAGTGCCCCCAAATCCAAATCGGTTGTGAATGTAAGTTTCTTGAAACAGAAAGAGAGGTGGTGGTGGTGGTGGTGGTGGTGAAAGTCCTCAACAACGCCTGGCTCTCTTACTAGATTATCAGAGGCGTTTGAAAACAAATCACACTCCCATCCCGAGTAGTGGGGGTGGAGTGAGGTGAAGTGGAAATCTGATGAATGAGCAGCATGGTGGGGATAAATCGCATAGTGTGCTGCAGAATCCTTTGCCATTTTAATCTGGTTTCCCCTTGCAACCTCTCCTTCAAGAAGGTAACTTTCATCACCGACTCACACCCCAGATTCCACCATCTGCCCTATTCCCTGGGGTCTTGAGCCACTCTGGGTCACCATCATCTGCATATATTTTCCTTGCATCCTCAGTCCATCTAGGATAATAACTGCATCCACCCAAATCTCCATTCCATCAGCCTTGGCAACCAGCCAGATACCTTTACCACCCCTGTGTTAATTCCTGTGCCTGGATGGGATAAACTGTCCCTAGACCAGAGGAAGTCGGCCTACCAGATTCTCCCCCCTTCCCTCCCACTACTGCTGATCGCTCTGTGGCTCAGGCTGGAGGCTCATCTATTGCTTCTTGCCCCAGGTTTTCATTTCCAGAAATTCAGTTCTCCCTCTGGGCTCTTCTTCTCTCCTCTCTCCTCCCTCCTCCCACCCACCATGTGGATCCTCCCGCCATGCCCTTCTTGGTCTGGTGAAAGAAGAGAAGGGCAGAACTGTGTTGTCCGGCTCCAGGCCTCCCCAAAGTGCCAGCCTCTGCCATGTTTTCTTGCCACCATTGTGTGGCGCAAAGGGGGCATTTGTAAACATTGGAAGAGGAGCTGAGTGCTACAGCTGTTTTACTGGTTGATGGCGGGATGGGCAGAAGGTGGATCTGGGATCTCTCTGTGGTTTGCAGTACATCTGCAAGGCTTTCCGACCCCCCCCTTTAAACAATAGCAGCATCATAAAGGCTGCCCCCTCTCTAAAGCTGCTGAAACGAAGAGACTTTGTGTATGTGGGGGTGGAGCGGTTGTGTGAAAAGGGTTGTGAGTTCTAGTACTGAAAATAATTTCGAGGCGGAGCATGTGCTCAGTCTTGCACCTGGTCCTTACTTTGAAGTCTAGGTCTGCCCCCCCAACCAGTATTTTGCATCTGGACCCATTTGGTGGATTTCAGGGTTCTAGTAAAAAACACAAAATCAAGTCCCACAAGCTTGAAGTCTGCCCACTCCTGGTCTATGGTGTAGGTCATGGGTAGGCAGAAAGGAGATCTGGATGTACTGGTAGATCTCTGGATGTCTTGCAGTGGATTTGCAAAGATTTCTGACTCCCATTTGTTTAACAGTAGCAGTAAAATGACCCTTCCTCTCTGCTGCCCAAAATCGTACTGCTGAAATGAAGAAAGCGTGGGGTAAACAGGTGTGGATTTTTGTGTTGGGGGACTATGAGCTCCACTCAAGTTGTGTCACTCAAAGCCCATGCTTGAACCCTGGATTTTAAAATTCTAAGCATGTCTTCTGCATCAGCTTACAGTTTGTGGATTTTGGGGGTTCTAGTAAAGACGAAGAGTGGATCCCACAAGCCTGAATGGCCTATGGTCTCTAGGGCAAGTGAGCTGGACCAAAGATCTCCCGGTCTTCCCATCTATCCCATAGTTTTACAATTTGGTTCTGCATGTCCATGGACTGGAGAGAGTTGTTGGTTTCATTATTTTAGAACAGCATGCTGGCTGGGGATGTTGGGAGTTGTAATCCAACACTGTAATCTAGAGGACACCAGTATCAGGAAGGCTGTTTGAGACAAATTTATTTTAACTGTTGTTGTTTTTATCTGGTGAGGGCCCAATATTAGTGAGGCATAGGAGTTTTTTGTGCTGAGGATGCAGCCATGCTGGGGTGGTTAATTCTTTTCTTTTCACGTCACCAGCCTTGGATACCTCTTTCCATTAAATCTGTTGTCTCAGGCTGTTCTTTCTGATCCCTTGGGCGTCTGGTTCCATGTCATAACATAGCCAGTTAATTGCAGGCATATTTATACGATTGCCTCTTAAGCCTGCCTAAATTAGAAACAAACCATCAGACTTCTCCCCCTTCCCCCAAGAACTGCATCCTTTAATTTTTGATGGTTGTGATGTTGCCTTTCCATTGGAGGAAAGATCGTAAAGTATTAGGGTCCTGATCCTGTCAAAGTTGAACGCGATGGGAATTCTGAGAAGACGTGCTTAGGATTGTGCTTTTAATGGCAAAAAGTTGGATGGGTGTTTAACAGTACAATCTTATTCAGAAGGGAGCCGCACTGTGTTCAGCAGCCCTTACTCACAAGTAAGTGTGTTAGGACTGCAGCCAGTGGAGACTGGTGGCTCTGATTCCGGTGGGGTTCTGATTCCATTCTGGGTTTTAGTCAGAACCAGCCAGAACTCTGAAGGAGCTATCCAAGGTGCTGAATATTAAAGTTCTGGCTGGTTCTGACTAAAATCCAGAATGGAATCACAGCCCCACCAAAATCAGAGCCACCAGTCTCTACTGATTGCAGCCTGACTCCTCCTGTTAAAATCAGTGGGACTTAAGTGCTCTGCGTTTTGGCTGCATCATGGCACAAGCGTCTTCTCTTCAGGCGTAGAAAAGAGGTGGCTAAGGATTAAGGAGCTACTGCTCAAATGTATAAAATCAATGGAAGTAGAGAGCCAGTGTTCACTTTTCGGCAGATACGTTTAACCTGTCTTGATCTGTGCAATTTTCTGTCCAAAGGATGTGGCAGTGGTAGAAGAATTGTACCACACGCGCGCAAACATCTATTGCCTACTTGGACTAGCACTTCAGGGACTTCATCAAATGTCTTTGCCAGCAACTGCTACCTGGTCCTTTAAAAAAAAAAACACCTAGAGAACCCAGGGATGTATTTATTTATTATTATTAATTATATATTTAATCTTCCCAATAACCAGTGTTCTCTGGGTGGATTGCAACACCCAGACGTAGACATCACATTTATGGAAGATGGTCCATGTCTGAAAGTGAATTAGTAGCTTTTAGCCAATGATGAATTCATCTTTGGGCAGATCTGTTCCAGAAGATTACATTGCCAGAACAGATTGACTGGGGAAGGAGAAACTCTGTTAGTTGGCATCCTTCTGTGCTGATATACATCCTATACAGCCTTGTACTAGTTTAGACTGTTTGTCCAACTAGCCCAGTATTGTCGGCTCTGGCTGTCAGCAGCTCTCTGGGGTATCAGGCAGAAAGAAGTCTTTCCTGTGACCTAGGGATGTATGGATTTTATTAAATCCATTCCGTCTGCGTTTTGTAGATTGTCAGGTGTCTTTCATTCTGTCATCCACTCATAGATGGAATCAGATTTTTAAAGTGATTTTTTAAGAGATGTGCAAGGATTTCATTCCACATGCACGAGCGCTCATTAGCGCTGATGTGAACTGGCTGTAATATGCATTAGCGCAAGTGAGAATTTGTGCCCCCTCATTAAAAAAAACGGTCTGCAAATCAGCGCAATCCACGCTTGGAAAAAGCTGGTCCACTGCGGAATCCGCAGATAAGATTCGTAGAAATCCAAACTCATTTGAATCTGTTGCAGATTTCTCCAGCATCCCTACTGTTACCTGATCCTTCTAATTGGAGATGCCAGAGACTGAGCCTGGGACCTTTTGCAGGCAAAACCTATGCTCTACTGCTGAGTGCTGCACCCTCCCCAAGTAGAAATTTGTAGCATTGGCAGAGCAGGGAGAATGCTTCTGCAGTAAAGTTGGGAATTTATTGGAGCCATACTCTCTCATTTGTAGACATCAGTCCTGCAGACAGACCCCTTTGCAATTCCTAAGTCGCATCAGATGGATGAGGCGTGCGGGTGGCCAAGCCCTCTGGATTTTTCCATCTTTGGATATTGAAGGTACATCAGCATCATGTGGCTGTGGCTACTTTGCTATTTTTCTTTGCATGCCATTAACCTTGCATTTTCATTGCCCAGCCGATGCCAGACTACACTTGGCATACATGCTGCCCTTATTCTTTCTGCAGTGTTTTTGGTAGTAAAGTTAGGGCCCTCCCAGATGTGAAAATCCTGGCTCAGCCCATGAAAAATCTTTGCATTCTGACTTCATGGCAGTGTATTCAGGCTTCTCTTTCCTTGCTTCCTTGTTTGAAATCCTTGACATATCTTTAGAGAATAGATGACTGACATGGACATGCAGTTTATGATTGGGACCTGCCACAAAATGTTGCAGTGTGGAATGCTCTTACTGCCCGACAGCCTGCCATGCCCTTTTCAAGGATACTCCATTACGTTTCCGCCATGGTTTTCTGTCCTCCTTCAACAGACACTTGGCTGCTTTGGGTCTCCCACACGCTCATTAGGTTTTTTTCCCCCTCTAAAAAAAGGTTTTGGTACTTATGCAAGCCTTTGGGTTCCCCCAAGTCAGCAAATACCTCCCTCTTGTGCATGGGTGGTGCCATTTCCCTACGTAAGGATTGGTACTCAGCAAATGAGTTTCCTATTAGTATATAGCAGCTTTCTCCAACCTGGTCCCTCCAGATATTTTCATCTACAACTCCCAAGATTCCTGACCATTGTCCATCATGACTGGGATTGATGGGAGTTGAACTCCAAACCATCTGGAGGGTTGGGGAAGGCTGGTAGCATGAAGTCATGCAGGACATGGAGAATGCAGGTAGAGAGAAATTGTTCTCCCTTTCCCATAATGATAAAACTTGGGGTCATCAAATAGAGTTGGTGGGCAGTCAACTCAGGACTGACAAAAGAAAGTACCACCACAGCCAACCACATCCTGGTGTCCTCCAGATGTGTTGGATAGCACCTCTCCTGACATGAACCTACTCAGACACTATGATCAGCATCTGAGGCCTTCCTCCAAGTGCCACCTCCAAGGGAGGCCTAGAACATGGCAACAAGGGCCTTCTCAGTGGTGGCCCCCCAGTTGTAGAACAATCTCCCCACCAAGGCCCGCCTGGCACCAAGACTGTCATCTTTTCGGCGTCAGGTTAAGACTGCCCTCTACTCCCAGGCATTTTATGGTATATGATGGGGCATTTATGTCAGCTGTCTTGAGCAGGTCTAGTATTGAAATAGTTCCTTGAAATTGTTTTGAGCTGTTTAGGGAGCAGTCCTATGCGGATAGGCGGCCACTTCCGAACACGGAAGTAACCACGGGTCCAATGCACGGCAGGAGGAATGCAGAGTGGATCCTCTTCTCCATGTTCCAGCTGTCCTGCATTCATGGCTAGATGGCTGATTTTGGCTGTCTAGCTGCAGGAAGTTGGAGTGCGGGGTGGAGAGGCCGGACAACACATAGGAAGTGTCATACCAGCACTTTGGCACTCTCCACCCCGCCCCTGGGAACGCCCCCTTTTGCCCTGCTCCACACTGCTCTTATGAGCACAGAGCCCGGGGGCAATCTGTGCCGCCTGTGAGACCAATCCTGTGGCCATCTAGCAGCCATAGGATTGCGCCCTTAAATGCTTTTAAATTTTGTATGTTAAAATTTTTATACTGTGTTTTATTATAATGTTGTATCTGTGGTTTGTCATTTTTGTGAATTGTTGTGGACCACCCATCACCCCACAAGCATTGCCCATGCTGGCTGGGGATGATGGGAGCTGTAATTTTAAGACATTTGGAGAGAATCGGCTCAGGGAAGGTCATCTTTAAAAAAAGAGGATGTGTGGGATTTCTTGTTTGCGTTGTTATTGATGAGACCAGAAGAATTGAGCAATACGTCATCTCTTTCCCTTAGAATCTAGGATTTTACTGCATATGTCAGTGGGAGTTGTGCGAGGGATGATATGAGGTCAAGCACTTAATGAAGCTTTCTGGAGTTGTTATACTTGCTGACTTAGAAGCTGGGAAGAGAAAGTTAAATCGCATTATATGCGGGAGCCCATAAGTGTGCTGCATTTCTAAGGGCGCAATCCTATGCATGTTTAGACACCAAAAAAGTCCTAAAACTCCCAGCATGCCCCAGCCTGGGGCATGCTGGGATTTGTAGGACTTCTTTCCCGTCTAAACATGCACAGGATTTTGCCCTGGTGAGTGTTTTTCACAACCCTTGTCATTTTGCGTTCAGTGTTTTGTTCTGTTTTGAGGGTTGTCAAACTAAATAAATAAATCCTTTAACACTTGTAACCCACCTTTTCCCATAGCAACTACAGGAAAGAGCCTGAGGGCCGAATTCTTGCAATAATTCTGTATGTGGCAAGACACATTTATCCTGCGCCCTTGCATAGATTGCACTGTAATTCTTGCATGCAAGAGGCCCCAACATCTCTGCCGCTAAAAGATAGGTAGTGATGGCAAAGTTCCTTCTCTGCTTGAGCTCCTAGAGCAGGGTTCCCCAGTGTGGTGCCCACGGACACCTTCAATGGTGCCCACTAAGCTCTCTGCTCCCTGTCCCCTTCAAAACAATTTTTTAAAATAAAAACCTTGCAAAACCTTAAGAGTAGTCTTCTTTCTCACCCTTTCTAGTCACAAATTTTGCTCTTTCTCTCCCCCTACTTCTTTGCCTTGCCTTTTCCCCTCCCTCCTTGCCTCCAGCCTCACTATTTCCCCCCAACTCTTTAGCTCACTGTTTCTCCCCCTCCTAGCCTCTAGCCTTCCTCCTTCTCTACCCCTTTGCCTTGCTGTTTCTCCCCTCCTCCCAGCCTCTAGCCTTGCTCTTTCTCTACCTCTTTGTCTTGCTGTTTCCTCCTCCCTCAACCTCTAGCCTCACTATTTCTCTTTAGCTCACTTTTGATGAGCCAGGCCCCCATGGCAGCCATTATGTGACTAGCCACATCCTCCATGGAAGCCATTTTATGGTGGTGCCCATGGCAGTTTCTTAACTTCCCAAATGTGCCCACAGGCCCAAAAAGGTTGGGGATCCCTGTCCTAGAGAGTGTCAGGAGCCCCCTACCTGCCTCTTGCAGTCCCCACCAATAGCCAACTCAGGACACAGATGACGAGGAATTATTTCCGAGACTTTATTCCTTTATTCCTTTATGACTCTTTCAGATACTAATCACTAGCGCCAAAGCAAGGAACAGCACTGGGGAAAGATAGCAGAGTAGCCTAAGCACCAGGTAAGGCAGTTGGTCCCCGTTTGAAGGGGACCCACGGGAAGACCCTGAACTTATGGGCTAGGGAGAGATCCTCCCTCTTTCCCTTGGGTCCTCGGGACGCGACCATTGTTTGCGTGCCAAGCGAGTGCTTCGCCTCCTTTCGGTGCCCTCCATCTGTCGTTGCTCCCTGCATCTGTGCTGAGCGTCCAGCAAGCCCCCTCCAGCGCCCTCTCACTACTAGGGTCACTATCTCTCCCAGGAATGCTGGCAGGAGGAATCTCTGCCAGCTGCTGTGCTTGTGAGAGATGAGTGAGCTCCTCTCCCACGGATTGCTGTTCCTCCTCAGAATCAGAACTGCTCTGGGGCTCTATGGGCTCAGTTTCCACCCGGACAGAGAGTGGCTGCCAATCAAGAGTAGACCGGGGTGTTGAATCTCTGTCAGCCCGAGGACCAAATTCAATTTCAGAGACGCTCTCGGGGCCCACATTCCAGTGGTGGGTGGAGCCGAAGGCAAAAGGGGCAGGACCAAAATACTACCACAGTTTGGATTATTTATTTATATATATTTTTGTTGTTACATTTTTATCCTTTTTTCCTCTTGCAAGAAATCCAAGGTGGCTCACGTATTCCTCCTCCTCTCCACTTTATCATCACAACAACCCTGTGAGGTAGGTTAGGATGAGAGTCAGTGACAGGCCCAAAGTTACCCAGTGGGCTTCATGGCTGTGTGGGGACTAGAACCCAGATCTCTCGAGTCCCAGTCCAGCACTCTAACTGCTACACCATACTGGTTCTTACTGTCAGGAAAAGCTCCTACTGTCAGTAACTAAGCCTTAGGAGAGACATTTCAACCGTTTAGAATGGGAAAAAACTGCGCAATAGCTTGGAAACAACCAAACAGTCGGCTGGGGGAAGGGGTGGTACCTGGGGAAGGCGATGTAGATATCTGAGGAACCCTGGAGATCGGGATCCCAGGTCGACTGGATTTGGCCCACAGGCCTGAGCTTCAACCCGCCTGGAATTGGCAATCCTGGACTAGATGATCAAATAGTCTCTTCTGCTATAAGGCAGCTTCCTATGTTCCTGTTCTTCCTAATGTGGATCAGTTGCTGTCATGCAGAGTTGTGCTTGGAACGAGTGAATGAATCTCGCTATCAGCTCTCTGGTGGCTGGCTAACCCTTCAAGCTCGCCTTTCAAAAATGCAGCACACACACACAAATATAAGCCCTAATAGTCCACGTTACAGAATTCCCAGTGGGCTCCCATTGCTGGCTATTGCAGAGGGCAGCCCGAGGTCACAGTCCTCTGGGGACAGCTCAGGATGCAGGTGGCAGATTGCGTGATCGCAATGTTCCCCCAAGTCAAAAACTCCCTGCTTCAGGAAAGCTAGCATTTTGGGGAGAAGGGTTATAGAGGAATGTCAGAAGCTGCCAGGTCAGAATAGTTGTCCACCCCATGGCAGCCATTTTGTGAGAGCACCCACACCCCTCTCTCGAATTCCAGATATGCCCAAGGACCCCCAAAAAGGTTGGAGAACCAGACTTGGCCCATTATCATCAATTTGGATTGCCAGCAGCTCTCCAGAGTCTCCAGCAGTTGTCTTTCCCATCAGCTCCTACCTGAGCCTTTTAACTAGCCATGCTGAGGATTGAACCTGGAGCGTTCTGCATGCAAAGTGTCGGCGCTGCCATTGAACTATGGTCTCCTGCCAAGGGTTTCTCCTTCTAGCCCAGCCTTTCCCCCCTGATGCGGGCATTTTTTTCTCATGCATGAGGTTTCCGATGCAGTTGGCTCCAAGCATGCCTCTCTCGGTGCCATCCGTTCTGGTACGTGACACGCAAGTGCCCTGCTCTCAAGAGGATGCTCTCTGCTGCCCGTAAATGTATCACAAGGGCTTTGGCAGTGTCTTTCCGTTTTCAATTATTTATTTGCACTTCACTCAGTTTGCCAACATGGGCCTCTGCTGTTCCTGCTTCTTGGCTCCAGCCGTGTCTGTTAGACGTCAAGATATGCTGTCCATTTTCAAAAAATAAAATACCCCAAAGAAACAAATGCGTAAACTCTTAGATTGGTGCAGCACAGTCCTATATGTGTCTCCTCAAAAGCAAGTTATACTGTGTTCAGCGGGGCTTTCTTCCAAATAAGTGGGGCTTTCTCCCAGATATTTTTGACTACTGCTCCAGCCAGCATGGCCAATAGGCAGGGATTATGGGAGTTGTAATCCAAAACATCTGTAGGGTGCAAGGTTGGGAAAGGCTGGTGTGTAGGATTACAGCCTTAAAATTGGTTTGCCACTGACTCCCCAATTTTGGTGTAATCCCACTGGGGTCAATAGCGTTACTCTAGAGAAAGTGCTGATTTGTAACACACTGACGCATGTTAACTGGAGTAAGTTCCACTGTGTTCAAGTTAACACAAGATGCAGGAGAAATAACTATGGCTGGATCTTATTCTGATTCTATTCTTTTAGTACATTAAAGAAGCTGCAGTTTTAATTAGAATAGTGACACTGTTAGGGTGTGTGTTCAACCTTTTCTAACTGTAGTATTTTTCTCCCTAATATGCCCACCCGAGAACTGAGATCTGTTGGAGGGGCCCTCCTCTGTGTCCCACCAGTATGAGACATACACTGTGGTGGGACGTGAGAGCGGGCCTTCCCCGGTTGTGGAATGCCCTCCCCTTGGAGGCCTGACTGCTGCAGACATTGGTCTTGTTTCGATGCCAAGTAAAAAGATCGCTTTTTACCAAAGCCTTTGAGAGCTAAATGCATTCCCTAGCACATTGTTTTAACTGTTTTATTGTTTTAGAGTTTAGCTGGTATTAGCTTGTTTAATAGTTTAATATGTTTTTAGGTGTTTGAATTATTTATTGTTTTATACTGTTTAAATTGATTTTATCTGTACGCCGCCCTGAGATCTTAATGATATAGGGCGGGATAGAAATGTTTTAATAAAAATAATAAGTGTAATAAAAATAATAAATAAATATCCCCCCCCCCCGCATTAACTCCCCTGGGGGGGAAATACAGGTACCTCTATTGTGCCTGTCTCTCCCACCCCCAGATTCCAATTCTGCATCCCTGCATCATGTATGTCTTGGCCCCTGGTCCCTAGTTTTGCGAGATTTGCTCTCTGTTTGCTCTCCATGTGTCAGGAATCATCTACAAGCCAATGCTGATGTTAACCAACTCTTAAAAACAAGGGCAAATCTTTAAAAGAATTAATGGGCCATTTTAATATCTTAATGTTAGCAGCATGTAGGAATGGGATGCACATTTTAAAGTCAAAGAAAAACAAAGGGGCCTCTCCTATGTTAAGATTTCTAGTACGGCCTTCCTCAACCTGGTGCCCTCCAGATGTGTTGGCTAAGAATGATGGGAGGTGTAGTCCAACACATCTGGAGGGCAAGACTGCTCTAGTAGAACATAGGAAGCTGTCTTATACTGACTCAGACTGTTGGTCCATCTTGATCCATATAGGGCTTGGTTTCCAGATCCCTTGCCAACCTGGTCACCATCCTCTGGGTGTGTTCCAGTTTGTCAAACTGTGGTGCCCAGAACTGGAGAAAATACTTCAGATGTGGCCTGACTAGTGGAGAATAGAGTGGAATTATTGCTTCTTGTGATCTGGACACTATGCTTCTGTTAATGCCGCTTACAATTGCTTTAGCTTCTGCATCACACCGCTGGCTCAGGTTCCGCTTGCAACTGGCATGTTGTTTGTGGTTTCAAGTGAGGGTAGAGCAACAAGAAAAATAACAACAGGTATTTAAAAAACGTGAAATGTAAGGGTTTGACGTAGTGTATCAAATGACAAATTCAAGGATAGATCAGATGACAACAAGGGCAGCCGGGATAAAAGTGGCATTAGAATGTTAAAAGTTTGTGATTTTGATTCAGTGGAGGTTTGTGCTTGTATTCAGAAGGCCGTAACATCTCACTTGAAGGTGCAGTTGATAAAGACTGCAAGTGAAATGAAGCTAATTGCAAAAGCTGTTTGGTACTGCTGGTTTATATTTATATTTTTGCTATGGTTTTGGAGTGGTTTGGCTTTCTGCTGTCAAAACTGAGGCAGATAGTGTTAAAAACACCATTACGGGCGTAGTCTGTGTTAATAGGCCACACATGAACTTGCACTTGGAAATGTACCAAGAATGTGTGTCTAAAGCCAATGGATTAAGCTGATGGCCTTTGAAAGTTGAATGGTTAGGGGAGTTTAACCCCAGGGATAAGATTTCGGAGCTCTTTGTGTCCTTTGGAATAGGAGTTGGGACATGGGAGAACTGAGCCCGAGCCCCATCTCTGCCACAGCCTCTTTGGCACTGGGGAAATTGTTCTGCTTCAGTTTCTCGTCTTTAGAATGGGAATAATAACCAAGGCCGGGGAAAGGAATCAAATCAAAATCCTGCCTCCAAAGTACTTCCATGGTGTGTATGAAATAAACTGTGTATGCAAACTAATATCATATTTGCATCTGTTTGCTTATGGTATAATTTATTCTCCTGCTATTAGTGGCAGGGTGACCTGGGGATCAAGGAGCACTGCAGCCTATTTATTTATTTTACTCCTGAAATATAAAACACACGCACACTTTTCTAGCCCATTGCAGCTCATGATAACATATATAAAGCCATGCAGTAAAAAGTGCACTAGTACAATTGTCTAGGGGTGGACGAAAGTCACTTACCTGTCCTCGAAGGACGTTCGCGGTAGGGGGGAGGCGCTTCGCTGCTCCCCCCGCGAGTTCCGGCCCGGGGGGGGAGGCTTCCCGCCTCGGCCCGGCTGAAATTCAGGCCGGGGGGGAGGCTTCCCGCCTCGGCCCGGCCGAAATTCAGGCCGGGGAGGAGGCTTCCCGCCTCGCCCGGCCGCGAATGCGAAAGTTTAAAAAAAAAAAAAAACGCCCCCTGATAGGCTACGTGATGATTCACGTAGCCTATCACGGCTAGATCTGCAAAGTCAGCCATGATAGGCTACGTCAGTCGTCACGTAGCCTATCACGGGTGACTTAAAAAAAAAAAAAGCACATACGCTAATGGCGGCCCCCATAGGGAGCCGCCATTCGCGTTCCTTATTTAGTTGCTGTAGTCTACGTAAATGTTTACGTAGACTACGGCGAAAATAAGGGCAACGCAAATAGCGTTGCCCTTATTTTCGCCGTAGTCTACGTAAACATTTACGTAGACTACAGCGACCAAATAAGGAACGGGAATGGCGGCTCCCTATGGGGGCCGCCATTATCCGTACACACTTTTTTTTTTTTTTTTAAAGTCACCCGTGATAGGCTACGTGACGATTGACGTAGCCTATCACGGCTGACTTTGCAAATCTAGCCGTGATAGGCTACGTGAATCATCACGTAGCCTATCAGGGGGCGTTTTTTTTTTTTCTTTTATTGCAATGGCGGCGGCGGCAGCCGGTCAAAAGACCGGCTGCCGCTCCCGCCCCGCTCTAACACCCGCCGAACCGCCGGCCGGACCCACCGCCGGGAGGGACATTCGGCGAAGGTAAGTCCCATCCCGGGGGGGGGGGTGCGGGGGGTGGGGGGGGTTCGGAGGATTTCTCCCCGAAACTTGTTCGGGGGGCTGAACACGTTGGCGCTCGGCCCCCCGAAGTTTCGGGGAGAAATTCTCAGCCAACCCTACAATTGTCTCAATTTTAAAGTGATTTAAAACAATTGAAAGTCCATTAAAATAACCAGCAGAGATTCAAACAGCACTTTAAAATGTGACAAAGGCCTCTTTGAATAGGAAGATGTGATTAAGTGTCTTCCTGAATGCTGGAAGTGAGCTGGGCAAAGATTCCAATCAACTGGCCTAGATTAGCCTTCCCCAACCTGGTGCCCTCCAGATGTGTTGGACTGCAACTCCCATCATCCACATACTATATGTGAATGATGGGGTTGCCATTTAGCACATCTAGAAAGAACCAGGTTGGGGAAGGTTGGTCTAGGTCTAGTACAGCAGCAGTAGGCAGATGCCTTGAACTACAATTCCCATAATCCTACTGGCCACAAACTTGTATAGGTTTATGATAAGAACGAATCGTTATGTAAAAACATTGTCCTCATGAGCCCCTCCTTGCTTTTAATGCCTCTGGGAGCCAATTCAAACATTCATTTGCTCAGGTAGTACGTTTCTCTTGCAGGACTGTACCACCTCAATTTTCACATGATCAGATGTTTAGTTGGCAGTGTCCCTGCTTGAGAATGGTGCTGCAGGTGACAAACCGCCCAGAGAACTTCGGCTATGGGGCGGTACAGAAATGTAAATAATAATAATAATAAATAAGCATTACACATCAAATCCTGTCACCAGGGCTGGCCCTATCATAAGGCAGAGTGAGGCAGCTGCCTCAGGCCACCGATTTGGGGTGTCATGAAAGGGCAGCAAATTCTAAGTATTTAATGTTTTTTTACTGTTGTATTTTTACTTCCAGGGAGAGATGCTTGTGGGATATTATGCTTCAAGTGCCAAAATAACTTGACCAGCCTTGGATAATATGTATCTTGACTTTATTGGGACGAGGGCGCCATTTACTGCTCAGTCTCAGGCCGCCCAATGTCTTGGGTTGGCCCTGCCTGTCACAGAGTCCAGTCAAAATTCGTGGCTTTCTGCTTACATATCTCCCATTTCTCTGCTTGTTCTTGTCCCATGCAGAAGTTCATTGAATTTGAAGATGCACTGGAGCAGGAGAAGAAAGAGCTGCAGATACAGGTCGAGCACCTTGAATTTCAAACACGGCAGCTGGAGCTGAAGGCCAAAAACTATGCAGACCAGAGTAAGTAGAAAAGCCATGTAGATACTGATGTGGGTTTTCCTATGCAAATTAGGCTAATTTGGATGGGGGAACTTGCATCAAAAAATGCATCAAAAAAAATTCTGGTGCCCTAGAGTGTGATCTAATTTAGCATGTTTATTTTCCTTGTGTTTAGTAAATAGTAAAGTAATATATAATTCCTTGTCCCGATACACCAGCCTTCCCCAAACTGATGTCCTCCAGATGTTTTGAACTACATCTCCCAGGATTCTTGCCCATTGGCCATGTTGGCTGGGGCTGATGGGAGTTGAAGTCCAAAACATTTGGAGGGCAAGAGATTAGAGAAGGCTGCAGTACACTTTAAGTATTTGACCTGAAATAGTTGAGAGGAAAAATTAAAACGGTAGGGCACAATCCTGTGCATGTTTGGACAGAAAAAAGTCCTACAACTCCCAGCATGCCCCAGCCATACTGGCTGGGGCATGCTGGGGGTTGTAGGACGTTTTTCCGTCTAAACCTGCCTAGGATTGTGCCCTAAGTGTTATATTATTTAGATTTTGAAAACTGAAATACTTGTAAAAACATAAAGACAGTATTATGTACTTCCCGTATGTTGTTTAAATTTCAGAAAACAACCAAGGTACTGAATAAATAAATTTTGCTATAAAATTCTGAGTGTCATGAACTGTTCATGATGTGCTGATACCACTCTTCTGAAACTTCAAAACTGCCAAGCTTGCCTTATATCATATTTGGAATTGGCATCCATTGTTACTAACGAACTTAAGAAATGGACAATGTTCCACTGAAAATTTAAGCTCTGGAAAAATATCTGCCCCACATCTCAGCATGTGCATGATTTGGCTGTAGTCCTGCGCATGATGTGTGAGTTGGGTTGAATTCATTGGGGCTTCCTTGTATGTATAATTGATGGCTGAGTGCATGTTCCTCTAATAAGTTTGGGCAGCCTGGTCTATGAACCTGTGTCTCCACTGTGGTTTAGCCTTGGCAGCAAAATCTCATGGACGATACTCAGCTGAGATGTAATAGGTGGGGAGGGAACCCTCAGGAACTGCATTATTCCAGGTCGGTCTGTTTGTCCATATATTTATTCTGACTGGCGGCAGCTCTCCAGGGTTTCAGACCTGGAGGAATGGACTGTAGCACAGTGGTAGACCACGCACTTTTCATGCAGGAGGTCCCAGGTTCAGTCCCCAGCATCGCCAGGTAAGTGTGGAGAAGACTCCTGCCTGAAACCCTGGAGAGCCGCTGCCAGTTAGTGTAGAGACAAGGCTGAGCTAGATGGACCAAGAGTCTGCATGAGACAACTTCCCGTGTTTATTTATTTATTTTTAATTTATTATTACATTTATATCCCACCTTTTTTCCTCTTTGAGGAACCCAAGGTGGCGTACATAATCCTCCTCTTCTCCATTTTATCCTCACAACAACAACCCTGTGAGGTGGGTTGGGCTGAGAGTCTGTGACTGGCCCAAAGTCACCCAGTGAGCTTCCATGGCCGAGCGGGGACTAGAACCCAGATCTCCTGGCTCCAAGATATGGGCTCGGCTAGGCCTCCCCTCCTCATCCTAACTGAGTGCATGTGTGACACTTTTTCTTCAGGGTCTCTAAAGGGACTCACAGCAAAGTTCTTGTACAGGGGCAATTAACGTATATTTTAATATCTTAATTAAAAACAATAACAACACATATGTAATAATTTTACATGCATAACAGTTCACTTATCACTAAAACAATAAAACAGAGCACAGCCTTCCCAAAGTTCTGTCTTTAGCTTGAGTCCACAACAAAAATAGAAATAAAACTTCTCGCTGAAGCTTGATTTTTGTATTAGCCGAAGAAAGAAAACCATCTCTACTCAGTTCACTCCCGCTCCGCAGCCATCTTCTCAAGGTGGATGAGTCTAATAACACAGGAGCAAACTTTGCAAACAGCCCTTTATACAATATAAAAAAGCATAAACAAGGAACTCATAGTGTTGGTAAAAAAAATCATGACTCTTTAAAAAACAATTCAAAAGGAAACCTCCCTACTAACCTGTCTCAAGGGTTCAGGGTCTTACAGGGAGGAGAAAGCAAGCTGCTTCCACACTGCATTTTGGTAACTGCCTAAAATGGTGGCCACTCTCTATCTCACACCTTTATTGAGCACATGCAGGAATATTCCCTCAGAATTCCTAAAGAAAAGTATACAGTGGATTACACATGTCCTGCTCTAAACTGAGTCTTAGCTTTTTGCTAAGCAAATACAAGGACTTATACAACAGAGCAGTCAATTTAGGAAGCGAATGGTCAGTTTTATCAGACACAGAGGTGCTTTTCCAGAGCAAGGTCTGAGGCACAGCCAAAGTCAAAAGCCAGGAGATCAATCAAGTAAAAACACAGTCCAAAAGCAGAGTCAGGTAGAAGTCCAGAGGTTAGTAGCACACAGGTCCAAACACACAGCAAGGTCAGAGAGAAAACAGGATACAGAGACTAGAGCTGAAGATCAGATATTGGGGCTGTTCACACAACATACTAACCCACACTCAGTGGTTCAGTGTGGGTTGTACTGAACCATGGGTTGTTTGTTGAACCATGTTGTCTGAACACAGCCAGGGTGGCTTGTTAACCATGTAGCGTGGCTTATTTTTCTCAAGCCACCTTGAGAACGCATGGTTTGTTGTTGGGTTGTTCAGGGTGGTTAACTAGCCACACTGCAGAAGCCATGCTGCATTCAGACAACATGATAACTCACCCTGCCAGAAACACACTGCATTCAGACAGCTCACTATCCCACAGTTCAAAACAACCCGTACTCAACCACTGAGTGTACATTAGCCTGTTATTTGAACCCAGTCATTGTTTCCAGCAGCTCTTAAGTTACCAGTGAGAGCTGATATAGCTAGACCTACTAGAGCCCCACCCAGTGCTCAGCTGCATCACATCAGAGGCTTGTCAGATGTCCTCCACATGAGGAGAGCCTGACTTATGAGTAATCTTCCTCAGTACGTGAGCACTCCTTCGCCTGGCCACTGTCCTATCATGGATCTTAAGGTGCCAGCATTCTCAGGGGCTAGGTGTTGGCCATAAATCCCTTTCTGCCTCAGAAGCTGAGCTCTCTGCCTCTGCAGGAGGGATATCCAAAGGCATCACCCCTGAGGCTGGTGCCAGGGTCTTCTGAGGGGCCAACTGGCTCCGAAGGTTCTGGCTCCTTCTCTGAAGATGACTCCAGTGGCAGCATGACACCTGGAACATGACAGTGCATCAGTTACTCACTGCTTCAGGGGCTCCCTCCATTTGAGGTTCAGCGGTGACCATGGCTGCAATCCTGTACATACTGACCTGGGAGTAAGCTCTGTGAAAGCACTGGGATTCACTTCCAAATAGACATGTAGAGAACTATGCTGTACTGCAGGGTTAGGTAACCTGGTGCCCTCCAGATGTCTTGGACTACAGCTCCCATCAGCTCCAGCTAGCATGGCCAATGGGATTGTGGGAACTGTAGTTCAAAATATCGGGAGGGTACCAGGTTTCTGTTAAACCTGTTCCATGCTAGATGGACCAAGAGTCTGTATGAGACAACTTCCCGTGTTCCACACAGGGGTCTTTCCCAGCCCCACTTGGAGGTGCCATAAATTGAACCCAGGACTTTCTGCGTGCAAAGCCCATGCTGCAAGCAGAGTGAGGGAATTCTACTCTTTTGTGTGTGTTTGTGGTTTTGGAAACGAGGCAATAGTAGCTAACTCAAGGTGCTTCCAGACGGACGGCTCCTAACGTTACCAATCCAAAGGCATTGTGTGGATTTTTTTCTGGTAAGAAAAAAGATGGGAGAAGTGGTGGAAAAACACAGGAGGGTTACAAACTGAAGACAGTAACATTCGGATCCCCGTGAAGGAGGCAGGGCGATTGCCTAATAAAGGCATCGTCTGGAAGCACCCTGAGACGAATTAATCTGGTGTAAAAGGGAGCAATTTGGTGATTGTGTTCTCATTCCTCTTGGAGATGGGGGGGTGCTGTTATTTTCCTTCTGGAATTGATAGATCAAATTCTCTTTCTCCTCCCCTCTCTCACCTGTCCCCCCTCCCCTTCATTGAACAGTTTCTCGGTTGGAGGAGCGGGAATCAGAAATGAAGAAGGAGTACAACGCACTTCACCAGCGCCACACAGAGGTATCCCATCATCTCATCTTCTCTAGGTGTGGACAGTGGACGTCAGCCTTACACAACCCAGCACCCCGCAGATGCGTTGCACTAGAATTCCCACCATAACCAGCCAGCATGGCCAATGGGAGTTGTAGTCTAGCACACCTGGAGAGGCCCAGGCTGAGGAAGGCTGCTGTATTTGCAGGTCTGGAGATAGATCACAGAATGTCAGATACATGTGTGTTTTAAAGTGTCAAGAGGGGTCTGGAGCTAATCAGTGCCACTTTCCCTATTCTTTTTGCTTTTTTCCTCCTCCCTCCCAATCCCTTTTCCTTTTGTGTTGCGTCTTTCCGATCGTGAGACCGAAGGCGCGGACTTGAAAGCAGGGATTTGTTTCCTGATGCTTGCACTTTGAAATAATAATTTATTACTATTTATTTATCTAAAGCATTTTTACCCTGGTCTTCACCTGAAAAGGCTCCCAAAGTGGCTTGCAGTTATGAAGAACTGGACAGTCCCCACCCTCGGTCTTACAGTTAAAAAGACACGACACAAAAGGAAAAGGGATTGTGTGGGAGGAGGAAAATCGCAAACTCCAGGCACTAGTTCTTAGTTTTGAGGTGTGTTCTCCTGACACCTGAGAAATCAATGTCAAAGCCTCTTCCCCACCAAGGATTCCTAGAAATTGTAGTGTGATGAGGGACGAGGGGCTGTTTGGAAAGCAGACGTGCTGTGGATGTAAAAGAGTGGAGAAACCTGTGGCCCTCCAGATGTTGTTGGAATACCACTCCCATTATCCCTGACCCTGATAGCTGGGGCTGGTGGGAGTTGGAGTCCAGCGACATCTGGAGAGCCACCAGTTCCCCACCTCCACCATAGAGGAGAGCCACGTTGCCAGTTGTTCTCTCCTCCAGCGAAATGGCTTGCTTCAAATAAAATGGTTGTACAGAAGATGAAAATGGCAAAATGGTAACTCATAAGGCAGGGATGCAGAACCTGTTTGAGCCTGAGGGCCAAATTCCATCTCAGATAAGTTCTCGGGGTCCACATCCTGGTGGTGGGCAGAGCAGAAGGCAAAAAGGTGAGGGGCTAGCGCCAGGAAACCACCAAATGGGTGGTTGGGGGAAGGGGTGTGGGGCCTGGGGAAGGGGCCATTTTGGGAACCTTGGAGGGCCAGATTTGCCCCCTGAGCCTAAGGTTCTGCAGCCCTGCTCTAAGATACATTCAGGATCTGGGTTGACGGCAGTGTTTTCACCCTCCTTTTGCAGATGATCCAAACCTACGTGGAACACATTGAGCGATCTAAGATGCAGCAGGTTGCCGGGAATAGCCAAAATGAGAGCGGTCTACCTGGGAGGAGGTAGGGGTGCATCTTGGCTTTGCCCCCGCGAGAATGTAGGTGACCTCTGAGCTGTGAGTGTGCATTTTGGGGAGGGGGGCAGACAATAACCCAGTCTTCCATTGGCCCTTGCATGTGCTCTCTGAGTGATTGGCAGAAGTTCCTATCGGCCTCTTCACGGCTGGCTTCCTGGATTTGGTTGCAAACCAGACGTCCCTTCCAGGCAGACTGTACCTTCGAGCCTCAGTCATTTGGGAGTATCCTGGAAGATGTGTGTCATAGAATCATAGAACAGTAGGGTTGGAAGGGGCTATAAGACCATCGAGTCCAACCCCCTGCTCAATGCAGGAATCCAAGTCAGAGCAACCCTGACAGGTGGCTGTCCAGCCTCATCTTGAATGCCTCCAGTCGGGGAGAGCCCGCCACCTCCCTAGGTAATGGGTTCCATTGTCGTATTGCTCTAACAGTCAGGAAGTTGTGTGTGTGTGTGTAATTTAGTAGGGATATTTGGTGGCAACCTGGCTCTGGGGTCCCAGGTCTTTGTGGAAGAGTTGCAGAGTGGTGGGGGAAGGTGCAATTTGAAGCAAGGGAATAGTGGGTGGGGCTGGCCCCCCCATAGCTCTCCTCCTTCCAGATGTTTCCCCTGGTGATACAGCAAAAACTGAACAGCAGCTGTGGAAAAGGGGAGGCTACAGGGCAGAATGCTGGGGGCATGGGAAGGATTAAGCACCACCCTACTAGCCATGCCTCTGCTTCATATCCCACCAGTGGAGGCTGGTGGCTGTGATTTCAATGGGGCTGTGAATCCATTCTGGGCTTCAGCCAGAAATCTAATGGAGCTGTCCAAGGTGCTGGATCATATCCCCAAAATAGGTTCAGCACCTGGGATAGCCCCTTTAGAGTTCTGGCTGAAACCCAGAATGGATCCACAGCCCCACCAGAATTAGAGCCACCAGCCTCCGCTGAATCCCACTCCCCTTGCCCATCACTTGGCAGCTGCTCAGGATCCAGGGCTGGGTCTCCACCAACCACCTATTTCCTGGCTTGACCACCCTTGCCTGTGTGCTGTGCCCCACACTGACCCACTGGGCAAACTAATTGCTGCCAGAAAGCAAGAGGGCAAGCAGAAGAGGTGTTTTGTTCCCACAAAAAGAAACCGTTCCAGAGCATTTGGGGCATGTAGGTCCTTCTTCAGGGAAATTTAGTGTGACCAAATTCAGCAACGCTGTTGTGTGTCTCGACTGTTCAGCCTTGCTCTGAAATACAGTCGTTTCCAATTGTTTCCATCATTTCCACTCCAGTTGGAATCTGGCACACCCTGACTTAAAGTTGGTTACACCAATTGTACCACTATCAATTTTGTTTTGTTTAAAAACACACAAAGAATGAGAAACAAAAAGAGAGAAGGAGACGTTGGAGAATGGATAGAAAAGGAAAAAAGAGTTTCTAGGCGGGGAAGAGAAAAACAGGGAGAATAAAAATGGGCACGTGGGGAGGAACATTAGTGGGTCTCATGTCACATATTGGGGCTAAAGATGGTTGAAGACCACTGCCTGATCCAACATCTTATTTCTAATGTACTGCTTCCCTTATTTTAGCCGTCCCAAACCTGGCATCTTCCAGTTGTTTTGCGCTACAACTCCCATCAGCACCACCAAGCATGACCAGTGGTTGGGGTGATGGGATTTGTAGTCCAAAACATCTGGAAGGTGCCAGGTTGGGAAAGGCTGCCTTTAATAGAATCCTGGCTTTTCAGGGGCCAGCAGCAAGCATTTCTAATGTGAGGTTGCTAGAGGCCATAATATTGGCAATAATAATGTGCCTTCCTCTCCCCACCTCTTCACTGCCCCATAACTCAGTGGGAAGCGGAGCATAATAAGGCTTAGAATGTTTCCAGCCACAAAACTGTCTTGCTCTGGTTTCAGCCAAATGTGCTCTTATGCAGTGGATGAGGACGGGATGGGCATGCAGTGGAGGAAGGGAAATAAAAAATTGTGACGAACCAACCAATGGTTGAGATAAGGGAGACAAGGGCACTGCCAGTTTCTTGCTCTGGATTGGTCAATTGAGCCGTCTTCTCTGAGACCCTGTGGGTGCTGCTGGGGGACTTGCTTCCTGGGAAGAGAGAAGACCACACTTGGGCAAACATCCTGGGAGCAGGGCGGGAGGCATCCTCCCATGAGTCTCCCGTGGCCAGCTAACCAGAGCCAGGGGCCTTTGTCCTTCATGCCAGGCTGCGCATTGTGCGCATATGGCTTCAGAGCTGCACACTTGTCCCACCATGAACTCCCCCCCCTTCCATATGGCTTCTCGTGCATCTTTTTCTGTTCAGCCTCCGAGAGAGGCGAGATCATGTTGCACACTTTGTAAGATACATGTGCATGTGTGTGCGCTATGTGCGTGTGAGAGAGACACAATATGCCTCACCACTTTCTAGATTATTTGTGTATGTTGTTGCACTTTCTGGTGTGCTTGTGGGGGCAGGTTGTGCATTTCTTGTGACTTGCTTCCATTGATGTGTGAGCTCCTGGCAACTTGCGGTCTATGTTATGTCATAGTTTTTGCACTGGGGCAGATTTGCGGGTCACTTCTTGTAAGGAAGGCTGTTTATTGCAAAGAGAGGGGGCTGGTTCACGCAGTCCGATTCCCCTAGATGTGAGCAGCTACAGCTCACTGTTCATTTGTGGAAATGCTAGCAAATATTATCCTGATGGAGACTTTTATTAATCCCACCCGCCTGTCAAGGGCTCCTTGGAGGTCTCTCTCAGTCTAATCCAGTAGCCAAGTCCAGACACAGACAAAGAGATTCTTTTCAAAGCTTTATTCCTCCTTTACAACTTAACAACTCTACTATTAGCAACTAGATATGAGCAGCAGAGTACCTATGCCCTAAGTTGGAACAGTTGGTCCCTGTTTGAAAGGGAATCACTGGCAGACCCTGAACTTAAGGGCTAGGGAGAGTCCCTCCCCTTTTCCCTTGGATCCTCTGGGCGCAACCGTTGTTTGCGCGCCAACCGGGCACTACGCCTCCTTTCCGCGCCCTCCATTTGGCGCCGCTCCCTGCGTCGGCGTTGCGCGTCCAGCAAGTCTGCTTCCTGCGCTCTGTCACTCCCAGGACTGCTATCTAAGCTAGGAATGCTGGTGGGAGGAATCTCTGTCAGCTGTTGGCCCTGAGAAAGAGGAGCATGCTCCTCTCCCAGGAGCAGCTCCTCTTTCTCAGAATCAGAACTACTCTGGGATTTTATGGGCTCAGTGTCCACCCTGACACCGCCCCAGTTCTCCCAACCCTGCCACAGTAAGGAGAGGAAGAGGTCAATGTAAAAGAAGCTGTCTGCCCTTTAATGGTCTTATCTGTGTACATCTGGATTATCTGTTTGGGCTAGAGATGTGAAAGCCTGGAAAGAAAACAGAAAAAAATTGAGAGGAAAAAATTGACCCTCCCCCCAGATTTTTCCATTGTTTTTTCCAGGGATTTTTGGAAAATTGGAGGGGGGATGGGTTTTCCTCCTAATTGTTCTGTTTTTCCCTAAGCGTTCACATCCCTACTTTGGGCTAGTGTCTCCTGATATGATTGCAGGTGGGCACACAGCTCAGAAAAAGATGGTGTCTCCTCACTCATAGGGGAAATTGACAGGAGGCTAAACAACACATTATATCAGGGATCCATGATGGTCTTTATTTTTTGCATCAAAGCAGGTGAATTGGAGTTGAGCATTGGTGCTGGAAGGGCTTTTTTTAATCATTTCTCCCTGCATCAGTTTCCAGTTCTAAATCAACCCTCCTGCTCAGCTGCAGTTAGCTGAGCTGGGTGGAAAAAAAACTACAGGCGCAACCCAGCTTACCTGTCATTTTTCCCAGGCAGAGGTAAACAGTTGCTTCTGGTTCTATCCCACAACACCCAGCCAGGAGAACGAACATCTGGGGCATCATTTCCCTCAGGTTCTCCAGATGTCATTGGACTATGGTTTCCATCATCCCTGGCCAGCATGGCCAGTGGTTAGGAAAGATGGGAGTTGTTGGACGACATCTAGAAACCCAAGATTGGGAAAGGCTGGTCTAGGTGGTCATGTCCTGAACCAGAGAGAGAGGGTTCCTTTTCCTTTTGTGTAGGTTTGCTTGCTTTGCAGAATTTATTATTCAGGGCAATGAAGCCATGACTACTAGAAGGTCTGTTCAGTCTCCTCACCTCCCTTTTCTGGCCTCTGAGATTTCACTGGGCCGCTACTGTCTTAAGGACTAGAAACTTGATTTTAAACAAATGAAACTTGAAATTCTCAAGACACAGAATTCATTGCCAGAACCAAACTAGACGTGATAGCATAGATCTATGTGTCTGAGCCTGGATGGAACATGCAGAAGCTGCCTTATACCAGGGCAGAGTGACTGGTGCATCAAGCCCAGTATTGAGTACTCTTGACTGATGGTGCCTCTCCAAACTCTCGGGCAGAAGTCTTTCCCATCACCAGCTTCTTGGTCCTTTTTTTAACTGGAGATGCAGGGGATTGAACCTGGGTCCTTCTGTGTGCAAAGTGCTACCACTGAGCTACAGCCCCTCACCGATCACTTAATATGCAGGGTGGTGGTTCAATATAAGGAGCAAAAGGAGAGCACAGGTGAGGGGAGTGGAGCTCTTGCTTTCCCCACAGTTTACCTCAAGCCCCTCTCTCAAAGCACTTTTCTCTTGGCCAGGCTTGCTTCCTAGAGCCTGGCGAGAAGAAAAAGGGATGAGGGAAATGGGCTGGGGGGAAGTAAGCAGTGGCCAGGGGTGAGGGCTTTTGGCCAAATGGTCCTTTTGTTCCTTAAAGGTCTTTTGCTACTGTCGCAGTGTCAAATTAAAGCAAGCAGCTCACAACTAAAGGTATTTACAGAATAGAGCTGAGTGCTACAAAAGGCCTTAAGAGAAAATAAAAGCTGCAAAACGCACGTTCTTTTAACCTAGCTGTACTTAGACTTCTTCAGGCTGCTTCTTCCTGCTCCCTCTTCAGGCTCTGGTCTCCCCAACTCTGGTCTTACTGGCTCTCTTGCTCTCTTTACATACGCTCCTCCCTCAAAACCAAAAGTACTGCTTCAAACCTGAAGAAATGAAAGTTACCTAGGGAAATGAAACTACTCCTCTGAGGGGTAGCCCCTCCCAACAAAAACTCCAGGCCGCTAAGCTTGACCTTTTTTCCCCGCTTTGCCTCTCTAAGCCTCAAACCTTCACAGGCAGGTAACAGTTTAAACCAGGACTGTGTCATGACCTCTAGCCCTCAGGGCTTCCTGTATGCAGCAGAAGATTCTGATGAGGATGAGGCACAGGGCTTCCTTGCGGGTTGGACAGTCATTGCCTTATTCAGGGCCCCTCTGGCCAGAGGGTACAGCCTTGCTTCTGGCTCAGTGGATGAGTCCCCAGCAGCACCTCCATCTCTGCAGCCTCTCAGAAGTCTCAGGCTACAAAATCAGATGAGGGCCCTTTAACAATCCAGTTAACTCCTCCAGGAGGGGTGGAGTTAGCCATACCACAAGGTTTGTCAGCCTACCTAAGACTTCAGTTGGCTTTAGCTCCCTGCTGAGACAATATCCCCCTATCATCCTAGTACGAGAGAGTTCCAGCCAGTGGGACCCCCTTGGAGCTATCCAAGGTCCTACTTCCTTCTTGCCTTGATCTTCTGCCGGCTTCCCTGCAAGCCTCAAGGGACTACAGAACAGGACAGACTGAACCAAAACCCTCCTCCCTTTTCCCGCCCCATTTGCAGATGACAGAAGTGAGGGGGACAGTTTGCATATTTCTGGGAGGATGGGGTGTATTTTGAGGAGGGCTTGCACGCGTGAAACTTGCCACTGCTCCTTCTGACTCCATAGTTGCTGGCCGCAACCTTCCATTTCCCACCATGCCCCTGGAACAATGGTGCATTCAAGGGCCATTCTGGGGGAAGAAATGGCGGCTGCCATCCTCGGTGCTTCTCAGAACAATGCTACACCATAATGTCACATCGTTTCAGGCATGCTATGGAGAATTTCAATGTGAAATTCACCAGCAGTGGTGAAGCCGGGAGGACAGCAACGTCACCTGTGCTGCTGTTGCACTGACGCAGCTAACCCCAATTGAAACAAAAACAGGAAATACATTACAGTGACCTCTGTTAAATTGCCCCCATAAATGCTCACCTCTTTTGCACCCACCCCTGAATTTCGCTGAACGTTTGCGATTGAGAACTTACAGCTCAGCCCAAGTTTAAACCCATAGATATACTGCTATCATCTCTGGCTTGGCCCCCAGTTTCTATGTAAGTGTGATACAGTTGTAGAACACATTCAGCCCTGCCTGATTTTGGTGCTAAAGTGGAATTGCTGGGATGAAAACTCTGAAATGCAAGCTCCAGAGCGAGAACCTTCTGTGCTGACACCACTGGCTATGTGGTTGCCCCCTTCAGCAGCACAGGCAAGGAGGGGCCAGAGCTGGATCAAAGATGTGCACTCATGTGGGGTCAAATGTGCTCACCGAGCACCTCCACATTCCTGAAAGAAATGTTCTGTGTCGATGTACCCTTAAAGTAGGGGTGTTGAACCTCTGGCTCATGGGCCAAATCTGGCCAGCTTGGAGTCCTAGTCTGGTCCTCCAGGGTTCCCCAGAAGACCATACCCCCTTTCCCCAAAACAACAATCGTTTGATGGTTTCCCGGCTTTTGCACAGTTGTTTCCCATTCTAAAAGGTTGAAATGCATCACCTAAGGTTTAGTTCCTGGCAGTAAGAGGTTTAAGCTAAAATATGCTGGTAAGTTTGGCCCTGCCTCTTTTGCCATTGGCTCCACCCCTGTTTTCCTTTGACTCTGCCTACTGCGGCCCCCAAGAGCTTCTCGGAAATGGATGTCAGCCCTCAAAGAGGCCCAACACCCCTGCCTTAAAGGGACAGGCACCATCTTGGGTCAGGAGTCAGCTACTTAGTGTGATTGTATCTGTGTATCATTGTGTCTTCTGGACCCCCTGCATGTTTGTGAGGCTGGGTGCCAATGTTTCCATCTCTGCTCAAGCAAGTATTTGTATGAGCACGTAACTACATGTGTGTGTGTGTGTGTGCGTGCTTGCATGACTTTTGCACTCTAATGGTTGTTCTCTTGTCTTGCTTCTTGTGCTGTTGCGTCTCTCTTGTGTTGGCTGCTCTCTGTTTGTTACTTCAGTCACCGCCAGTCATGGAGGAAAAGGTAATTCTGGGGGAATCTGTGTCTCTTGGGGGTGGGGGCTGTTGGCAGATGAGGGATTTTTTTTAGTAGCTGTGCAACCCTCAGCCACATTTTGCTTTGCTTTGTATTGACACGGGCCAAATTGGTGAATGGAGGTGGCAATATCTGTTTCTCTAGTTTCCAAAGAACCGTCAAAAACATTCCCAGATCACATCAGGCAGGAACATATGTTTAACAAGGGGCAAGGCCCAGAGTTTGAATCGGGCCTTGTGGAAACACCTAACTTCCCAACCCAGCGGACTGACCCCGAGTGCTCTGTTATGGCCTATCCACACCAGTTCAATGGAATGAAGAGACAATGTCTCGAGATGTTGAAAACATATATATAGTTTTATTCCTTGAAGTAGCCCACCCCGTTTCGGCCCTGTGAGATATATATGGGCCTTCTTCAAGGGCCAAAGCAAAAGCAGAAAGGGCCCCAAATGCATAAGTATACGTTTAAAAAATAAAATATTCAGATTAAAAATTGTTACATTAATCACACTGCGATAACGCACGTGTATACTCACTCTCTATTTCAAAAAATGCCTGCAGAGATCTCTGAAAAAGATACGTCTCCAAGATTCCTGTGACTGATGACATGTTTGATAGGCAGTAGTTTATATCTCTCTGATTACATGGATAAAGCGTGTGCGCTCTCTCTGTCTCTCTCATACATGATCAAAATGCATTGGGCAACTTCCAGGAATAAAACTATAAATATTTTTCCAACATCTTTGTGTCGTCATTCCACTGGGTTATTTTGGATGTTCTCCAGTTTCATCTGATCTCCATCCATGCCAGGGCCTGCTTGAGGCTTTTCCTCCCTCCCGTTGCCTGAGGCCCAGGCTTACAAAGTGGCAGGGGGCAGCAGCCGCAAAGTGCCATTTAAAATGGCACAGAATGTCCCCGAGCAGTGCTGTGGTAGAGCATTGTGGGTAGCTGCAATAGCAGCGGGCGATTCACAGAGAGAGCCAGTGTGGTGTAGTGGCAGGAGTGTTGGACTGGGAGTCGGGAGATCCGGGCTCTAGTCCCCACTTGGCCATGGAAACTCACTGGGTGACTTTGGGCCAGTCACAGGCTCTCAGCCCAACCCACCTCACAGGGTTGCTGTTGCGAGGATAAAATGGAGTTGGAGGAGGATTATGTACGCCGCCTTAAGGTGGAAAAAAGGCAGGGTATAATGTGTGTGTGTGTGAGACAGAGAAAGAGAGAGAGAGAGAGAGAGATGGTAGCCCACCACAGCTTGTAGTAAGCTAAGAACCACCTGCCATTGCAGTTACCCACAGTGCCCCAGAGTAATACTCCAACAATGCATTGTGGGTAATTACAATGGCGGGTGGTTTGCAGTTGTCAGCCACAGATTATCATTTGGTGCTGCCTGCCACTGCTGGTAAGCTTGTGGGGCAGGGGAACCCTGATGCTGAGGTTTCAGTCCAGGTGAGGCCACTGTGATGGGTAGACAGCAGGGCATCAGGGTAGACCCAATGTGGTGTAGTGGCTTGAGTGTTGGTTTGGGAGTTGGGAGACCTGGGTTCTAGTCCCCACTCAGCCATGGAAGCTCCCTGGGTGACTTTGGGCCAGTCACAGACTCTCAGCCCAACCTACCTCACAGGGTTGTTGTGAGGATAAAATGGAGAGGAGGATTATGTATGCCGCCTTGGGTTCCTTAAGGAGGAAAAAAGGTGGGATAGAAATGCAATCAATAAACAAATACAGTAGAGCTGAGCTTCATCATCATCATCATCATCATCATCATCATTTACATTTCTATACTGCCCCATAGCCGAAGCTCTCTGGGTGGTTTACAGAAGCTAGAACATTAAAATACAACATACGAAGTTTAAAAGCCATTTACATAAATGCACACAGACAATATACACAAACAACGTATAATTAAAAACAACGTTGAACAGTCAGTCATAACTAAAGACACATCCAGGACCGATTAAATATCATCATGTGCTGCCAAATGCCTGGGAAAAGAGATAAGTCTTAACCTGGTGCCAAAAAGATGACACGGTTGGCACCAGGCGGACCTCGTTGGGGAGCTCATTACAAAATTCACAGGAATGCTACAAATCAAAGTGAATCTAATACAGATCAATAAGCTGTCATACGAGCAGCCCATTTAAAACAGTTTTTCACACTGCTTCGTTAACCTCACCCCCACCCCAATACATTGTGGATTGCTGAAGTCTTCCAAGCAACTGAGCCTGGTGGATCTCATGAGAGAGGGAGTGTCACAGGCGCCGCGGCACCACCGAGAAGGCCCTGCTCCAAACTAAAGCCAGTTTCACCACTGAGGGTGGAGGGGAGCTGGGAATCCCGCAGAAGATCTGAGGGGAGCAGGGAGGTATCCATGGATGCAAAGCAGAGGTAAGCAAGCTGGTACCCTCCAGATGTTTGGACTACAACTCTCATAATCCCTGAGCACTGGCTATGCTGGTTGGGGCTTATGGGAGTTGTGGTCCAAAATACCTGCAGGACACCATGCTGTCGACCTCTGATATATGCCTTTGGCAAAATGATAAAGCTGTGGTCAAGGATCCGGCTCCTTGTTTTGTGAATTACCTTTTGGAGAGCTCCAAATCCCAGATCTCTAGCTCTGAAGAGGGTTCCCACATTGGGAAGGGGACAGTGTGAAAGGGCGTTAGCTCAGTGGTAGAGCCCCTGCTTTGCATGTGGAAGATCCCAGGTTCAATCCCTGGCACCTCCAAGTAGGGCCAGGAAAGATTCCTGCCTGAAATCCCAAAGATCTGCTGCCAATGAGTGTCGGCTATACTGGGCTAGATGACCCAAGAGCCTGACGGTGTAGGCTGCCTTCCACGTTCCACATGCCTCAAATTGTGGCTTCCATATTGGAATCTTGGAATAGGTGAAATAACCAGTGTAGTGGTTAGTGTAGTGGTAGTGTAGTGTAGTGCCAGTGTAGTGTAGTGGTGAGAGTGACGGACTGGGAGCCGGGAGATCCGGGTTCTAGTCCCCACTTGGCCATGGAAGCTCACTGGGTGACTTTGGGCCAGTCACAGACTCTCAGCCCAACCCACCTCACAGGGTTGTTGTTGTGAGGATACAACGGTGAGGAGGAGGATAATGTAAGCCACCTTGAGTTCCTTGCGAGAGGGAGAAAGGCGGGGTATAAATGCAATAAATAAATAAATAAATAAACCCTGATCGGTCATAAGTAGGTCCTCTGTTCCTGGGATTAGCCTGGGAATCCTGGCTGCTTGGATCCCAGTTTTGTTCTTTTCTCTCTTTTTTACTTAGGGCACAATCCTAGGCATGTTTAGACAGAAAAACATCCTACAACTTCCAGCATGCTGGCTGGGGCATGCTGGGAGTTGTAGGACTTCTTTCCTGTCTAAACATGCCTAGGATTGAGCCCTTAAGAACACAAGAAAAGCCCTGCTGGATCACACCAAAGGCCTCTCTAGTCCAGTATCCCGTTCTGCACAGTGGCCATTTTGGTGCCTCCAGGAAGGACATGAATGAAACCCACAGCCCTCACTGTTATTTCCCCTCCCACCCTGAGGAAGTGGTATTCAGAAGCACACCAGCTCTGAACATGGAGGTTCAACTGAACAACGATGGCTGATAAACATCATAATCCCCTCTTACAATGAATTCCATAAATTAAAGGCCAAACCACACGTTCCATTAAATGCAGGAGTGGGGATGGGATTGCATTTGTGCGTGAATTTTAAATAGCAGCTGCTATGACCTGTCTCCCCTCAATGGGATCCCGATTTTAGCACCAAAAGAGTTAGCTTCCCTCCTAGGGCAAACAGCAACCGGGGTGTGTGTGCATGATTTTTGTTGGGACCATGGTGTTGCTGGCGGGTGGGGGAGTTTAAGGCCCAATCCTATGCAAGTTTGGACAGAAAAAATTCCTGCAGTGATGGGAGTTGTGGGACTTTTTTCTGTCTAAACGTGCATAGCATTGTGCCTTTAGTATCCTTTCCACATGTGCTACAGAGTTTTGGATTGTCTTCCTGACTCTGCCACTGCTTTAAAAGCACACACACGCACATGCACAGAGGCAGAGAGGCAAATGCACTGAAGTTCATATCTGGCTTGACCCGAATTATCCCTTGAGCGAAAAATTATTTTCTTTTGTTTTTCCTGAACCTAATGGCAATCAGTTTTCATTGGGCAACCCTGGATTGCAGTGATGTGCAAGGCAGAGAAAAATGCCCTCTTTCTCTCCTTGCTTTACTCTTATTTTAGCTGGACACAGCAAAACAGAAATACGGGTTCTCGGGAGGAAGGCTGCCATCAGAACTGCTAGCAATGTGATTTCTGTTTCCCACTGACCAGGAAATTCAATTTGTACATCTCGACTCCCCACCCCTGACTCCTCATCCTCCAAGGAATTTGAGCATGGCTCATCAGACTTTGCGTTCACTGCCTTTGCTTCTCTAGGTCCCCAGGGCCTTGAGTTCCATTACAGCAGTTTCACGCAAGGTCTGCTTGGAACCACCTCTAAGCTGCATCTGTGGGGAAACACTTTTTTTCTGTGCGCAGCAGAAGCAGCGATCCATGCGGGAGAACAGCATGGAAAACGCTTCGGGCTGTGTGGTTCTGGCGTCTGCTCAGAAAAGCTTAAGGGCACAGTAAGGGCGCCAACATGAGCATTTTGCACCAACCCTTTTTTCCCTCCCTGTTTGATTTGTGCTGGAAGAAGAGGGTTGTGCAACATGAAAGTTGGCAGCCTCCCCCGTTGCTACTGACGTAGAGTTTCCAAGGAAGAGGGTCATATAAATGGTTTCGAACCTTACCTGTGGGACATGGAAGATGTTTATAGAAATTAGATAAAAACTGAAGTTCAACTTCACACACGCCCGCCTGCCTCCCACTCAGGAGAAGACGGCAGATGGAGGAAGAAAATACTCGTTGCTTCCAGGCATGTAAACACCCACCCACAGTGCTTAGTGAAATTATGGGATATGCTATTGCAAGATGTAGTGATGGCTGTCAACTAGATGGCTTTAAAGGGGGATTGGACAAATTCATGGAGGAGAAGGCTATTGGTGGCTACTGATCTTGATGGCTATGAGCTACCTCTGGTATCAGAGGCAGTAGGCCTATGTACACCAGTTGCCAGGGAACATTGGCAGGAGGGTGCTGTTGCACAGATGTCCTACTTTGGGCCTTTCCACGGGCATCTGCTTGGCCACTGTATGAACAGAATGCTGGACTAGAAAGCATTCAGCAGGGCTCATCTTATGTTCTTAAGGACAGAGGGAAAAGTGGACGGTGTCAAAATCATTGGGCAGGAATATGCTGTCCGCCTCTTGTTCGTGTACGTAATGGGACTTGAGGCACAAACATGGTAGTTGGGGGAATTGTATATCAGATGTATCACATATTTATTTCTTATGTTTGTATCCCCTCCTTTCTCCCAAATGCCCAGAGTGCTGCACAATCTGCTCCTCCCCTTTTCATTCCTCGTGACAACCCTGCGAGGGATGATAGGCTGAGAGATTAACGACTGAGCCTGGGGTTATCTAAAGGAGTTTCAAAGCTGAGCAGAGATTTGAGCCCCGTCTCTTGTTCCCTACTTTCCCCCAGTCATTGTCCAATGCTCTAACCACTAGGTCACACTGGCTCCGGTTACACACATGATTCTGTGTGAGCCCTGCAGTAAACATCTGTGGCAAGAAATGCTGCATTCTGCAACAGGGATCAACCACACCGATTTGAATCGTTTCTCCAGTTTTTCATAATTTATTCCACTTTTTTTGCTATTTTGCATAAACTATTTTAGTTCTCCCAGGGAAGGGCTGTAGCTCAAGGGCAAACCACACACTTCGCATGCAAAAGGTTCCTGGTTCAGTCCTCCGCATCTCCAGGTACGGCTGGGAAAGACTCCTGTCTGAGACCCTGGAGAGATACCTGCCTATCAATATAGACAATACTGACCGAGATGGTCTGACTTCAGAGGTTTCAGCAGGTACATCCATGTATAAGCTTACTTTCCGTACCCCATTTTAAGGCAGCCTTCCCCAACCTGGTGCCCTCCAGATGTTTTGCACTGCACCTCCCAGCATTCCTGACCATTGGCCATGCTGGCTGGGGCTGATGGGAGTTAAGAGTCCAAAACACCTGGAGGGTAACAGGGTGGGGAAGGCTGCCATAAGGGCTAGAAACTTGGGTGGTCCTTTTGTAAAATGTAATGGCTCATTCTCAGGCATTTGAATCTTTGAGTCCCGTGGAAGTATACATACACAGCCCTGCTTACGTTCCTTGTATGCGTCATCTGCTTCAAATACATCCAGTGGAGTCTCCGGTGTTAGTTGGGCTCCTTCCAGCACCAAATACATGCCAGAAGGCCTGGGGACCACGTTTTTGTGGGAATGTCAACAGCAGAATGGTGTTGGTGGCATATTATTCGCTATGACAGATGATCTTGTTTTGCTTTCTCCCGTTCAAAGCTCTGATGGTTTCTCTGACACTTTCCCACCTTCTCTCTCTCTCTCCCCTTCTCCCACCCTCCTCTGTCTCTTGCTCTAGTATGAAGAGGCGTCCTAATTCTCTGAACATCCCCCTCACAGATGACATGGTACGTGGGCAGGTGGGGGCCAAGCTCGCCCCCGCAGTGGACCACTGGCACCTGAGTGACCTCGGCCAGCTGCAGTCCAACTCCAGCTACAAGGTTTTTTTCACACCGCCATGGAAACGAGGCCTTCCGGGCCTACTTGTCAAATGGCATCTCCATCGGGGCAGCGAGACCTCTGTGTGTCTGTAACCCTTTGCAGCCTAGAGCCATTTTTGTGCTTAGCTTAGCTCTGCCTGTGAGGGGTATCCTTTCCTTTCCTAAGGGGATTTTATGGCCTGGTGCAGCGGCACACACACATGCCTATCCCCGTCAGGTTTTGTACACTCAATGCTACTGAGCATCTGTACTGTTTTCCTTTTGCTCCCCTGGTCCTCAGTTGAGAGCAGAGGGGGTTATTTCATGCTAGGCCACCTCCCACCAGCATCCACCACCATGCAAACTCTTTGGAACAGCCAGGGAGGCCTCCTCGGTCCCTGTCATGCCAGCCTTTAAATGTTTCCCAGCAGGCGTGGCAGGAGGTTCCCTCCCTTCCGGGTCCTGGCTGTCAGGGAGATACATCACTGTCGCCCTGGTACGGGTGTTCCCCCTTCCCATTGGCTGTTTCTCCTTCCTGGTCCCTTCCCAGTTGCCCCAGTGATAGCCAATGTCCCCAGGCAACATGTTTCCCCTCTGTGGCTTCAGCTGCCGCTTCAAGCAGCCCCTTCTCCACAGCTCTTTGATGGAGGGGGGCGGGGGCATCTTCATGGTCTGGCTACTGCATGCTGGGGTTTGATGCTGGGATGGTAATATCCAAGGAAACGTGCAGGCCGTCATGACGTCAGTGTTTCCCATACTTTCCCATAGTTGTCCATGGGAAAGCCAGCCACCAAAATGAGCATAAAACCATTTAGGGAAACTCACTATGCATGGAGAAAACGCCACTGTCAAATTAAATTTCTCTGCGATGGTTTAGCCAGTGACGGCCCCTTTGTCCTGGGTCTCTGCTGCTAATCTGGTCTTGTTATACACCTAAAAACAATCGGTATCTAAGTACCACATAGGATAACTTGAATCTCACCAACGCAGTATGTCTGTGGCTTCAAATTCTGCTGCTTGTCAACGCAGAGCTTACTTGCCTTTAAGAAAGGTGTGGCTGCAAAGGGTTAAGTGGCCATCTTTTCACAGTCTTCATTGTCATTCTGCTATGCTTTTTTAGTGTATGTGTCCTCTGTTAAATTCTAGCTGGGATTGTAGTAAAAGAATATCCTAGACCGATGTCAACGAGATCTTCGCTGGCCTTGAAGCAACAGCAGTTCTTTAAACAGGCTGGACAAAAGTTGAGAGTCGGTGGCTGGGATCAGGTGGAGATGTCAGAAGTGCTTTAAGAAAAGAAGGGACCTGCTTCTCCAGGGATAGCCCCATGCTCACAGCAGAGTCTCCTATGAGCATGGAGTTGTCCCTGGATGAAAGGGTAGATGGTCAGCTGGCAGCAGTCCTTGATAGCCACAAAGACAACTGGAGCCTCACTGCATCCTCCATATGGAGACTGCACTGGTAGGGTATGCTGAAACCCTCATTCGGTTTCCTAAAGAGGAACCACAAAGATTTGGATGTAGAAACACAGAGAAGTACCATCAAGCTATATATACATAACAATATATCAATAACAACAACAATTATTATGATTAATATATTAATTATGGAGGGAGCAATCCTATGGCCGCTAGTCAGCGGCTAGATGGCCATAGGATATCTTGTTCTCCGGGAATATCTTGTTCCCAGAGTACCCACCTCCCCCCACTTCCACGCTGCCTCTGAGGCAGCGGGGAACAGCCTCGTCCTCCACGCTCACAAGAGGAGTGCGGAGCGGCCGAAAAGGGGGGTGTCTGGGGGCGTTTCAGGGTAAGGAGGGCGGAAATACCTGTACGACACATCCAATGTGTCATACAGCAGCCTCTTCCCCCTCTCCGTCCTCCCGTGGCTACACAGCTGCAATCGGCTGTCTAGCCAAAAATGCAGGGCAGGAGAAGTGCGGAGGGAACGATCCCCTCCGTGCTTCTCCTGCCCTGCATTGGATAGGTGGTCGCCTCCGAGTTCGGTGGTAGCTGCCTATATCTGCATAGGATTGCACCCTAATATATTAATTGTTTAGATAGACAGATATGATTAAGGACATGCCCTGAGAGAATTAAGAACAGGCTCCGCTCAGACTCTTTTGCTGCCCTAGGACAGCTGTCCCAAACCTGGTGCCTACTCAGATATGTTGGACTACAATCCCCATTGCCTCCAGCCATGCTGGCTGGGAACAATAGGAGTTGTAGTCCAACACATCTGGAAGGATGCTCCAGAGGGGGTGGGGGAGACTCAGTTTTGCTATTTCCCTGCCCTTCAGTTCTTGTGGATGGTGGGAGGAGAGGTTCTGTGTTTTCTTCTCAAGGCTTTTCCTGATTGCACTCCCTCCCTTTCCGCTGTTCCATTCAAGTAATTAGAGCAAATGGAATGAGCATGAAAGGGCTGCCTTGACACCTAGAATTTTCCTGTCTTGGGCATTCACTTGAACTGTCCATCGAGCCTAGAGTTGATTGGCCAATGAATTTCCTAGTGGTGAAATCCCATTTCCTCAAACCCTACATGATGCTGCTAGGAGTGGATGCTCTTGGGTGTAGCAGGGAGGGGCGTGGCATTGTGCAAACGCGCGTCTTGGGTTTAATGGTGCTGCTTTGAGGGTTTTTTGTGTTTTTTTTTAAGTCCTGTCTGAAGTCAATGCTGGTGCTGGACCCTTGAAGGGATCCTTATGGCTTGTTCGCCGCTAAGTAGCAAGTCCAGCATACAGTCATAAGTGAAGTCTGATCTTTGCTACCTAGGAGACAATGAGAGCCAGTGTGGTTCAGTGGGTAGAGAGGATCGGGCCCTTCTGACAGTTGATGCTTCCAGACAGACAGCTCCTAGCGCTACTGATTAAAAAGGCAGCGTGCAGCTATTAGGTCTTTCCCTCCTTCACAGATTTTTTGTGGTGGGAGAAAAGGCGGAAGAAGCAGTGGGGAAATGTGGGAGGGTTACGAATGAAAGATAACAACGTCTGGATGCACACACAGCCCATATAACCCTGGAGTGTGTCGGCGTGTGCTCAGAAGTCCACGCAGCTTCAATACTGTGTTTCAGCGTAATGAATTCTGTTAAGGCTTCTAATTTAATTTATCTTTCACAACAGCTCCGTAAGGTGGGCTACGCTAATAAGGGCCTCCACTTTACTTCATGGCTAAATGGGGATTTGAACCTGCCTGTTTAAAGTCAAGTCATCAGGGTCAGACAAAACTGGATAACCCAATGGAAAGGAGAGGAGAAGTCTCAGGACATAGGGGGAAAAATAACGTTTTAGTCTTCAAAGGAGCCCCAAAGAATAAAACCTTATTTTCCTCCATCCTGAGATTTGTTCTCTTTTCCATAATGCGAAGGCATGCCATTCTAAACCAGGGGTAGTCCTCAGACTTAATTTCAAAAGCCCTCGGCAAGGGGTCAGTTGAGACTGCTGTCGCTCTTCCAGCAGCTTGCTGGACATGGAGAAAGACAGAGGAGAGGTGTGTGGCCAAGAGAGAAGGACCCCCGCCCATGTTTGGCTCTGGCCTGCCCACTGTCAACATGCAGCCCCCAACAGGTTACCCTGTTCCTGTTGGCAGAACAGCGATACACGTGACGAGGCTGAGCTGTGTGAAATCCTAGCTGAAGGAGCACGCTTTACCCTGGATAAATCCCACTGGAGGCTCTGGGTCAAAGGAATAAGAACCCTTGCATTTATTGCAGGCAATACATGTTGTAGAGGAGGATCCCCAACTCATGATGAAGGGAGACCCAAAAAGGGGTCTCCTCTCTCTGAGAGGCAAGAGCATGAAGAAGTAGGAAGTGGGAAGTGAGGTTATCAGTCTACCATGGGAAGGAAGGACAGCACAGATCAGAGGATAGTCTATAGAATGCTTGGAGATCCTCTGTCTATTCCCTTTCCATGCAGACACACCTGCCTTGCTCTTTTCTCTTTGAAGCTAGCTGAGTTGCATCCACCCTTCCAACAATTCCCAGCAAGGGAATGCAACCTTTGACAGCAAAAAGGTTCCCTGCCCCCGTTGAACACTGCCCTACATTGGCCCATAGTTGTTCATTTTGTCATTGCCATTATGAGCTTTCTAGTGTGTAGTGCTCATATATCGTAAAGCAGGGGTGGAGAACCTCCAGCCCATGGGCCAAGCCCAGCCCCCCTTTCTCCTGACCACCTACCATTGGGTGGTTTTCCAGCTTTTACACAGCCCATCCCCCTCCCACCCCATCCAAAAAAGTTAAAATGCCTCTCCTAAGGCTTAGTGACTGGCAGGAAGAGCTTTAAGCTAAAATATGCTGGTGGTTTGGCCACGCCCCTTTTCCTTTGCCCCCTGGAATGTGGCCCCCGAGAGCTTCTCCAAAACTGAATATGGCCCTTGGGTTGAAAGTGGTTCCCCACCCCCATCATAACGCGATGAGGCAACTGCCAAGCCAGTAAATGAAAAAGTTAACTGATAGACGTGGATGCCTTTTCCTCCCCACACCTTTCTCTTCCCCTCCCCTCCCGCTCCAAACAATCTTGTGCCCTAGTGCCCACCGGATGAAATGTCGGAATCTGGGCAGTCCTCCGCAGCGGCTACGCCGAGCACTACCGGCACCAAATCCAATACACCCACCTCGTCTGTGCCCTCCGCTGCCGTCACCCCTCTGAACGAGAGCCTTCAGCCCATGAATGACTACATCACGTCGAAGAACAACAAGCGGTCGCGGGAGAAGCGGAACAGCCGGAACATGGAAGTTCAGGTCGCCCAGGAGACGAGGAACGTGAGCATAGGTATCGGTGGGCCTTTCTGCTTCACTGGCTTCCTAGAATCCTCATGTTTGGGCATAGCATGCCAAAAGGAAACCCTTAATCCTGTATTGCCGGGGCTTTAGATATTTTGTAGAGCTGGAAAAAGTGCAGAAAAGGGCAACTAAAATGATTAAGGGGCTGGAGAGAAGGCTACAACAGCTGGGATTGTTTAGCTTGGAAAAAAGGAGGGTGAGGGGAGACGTGACAGAGGTCTACAGAATTAAGCATGGTGTGGAGAATGTGGATAGGGAGACATTTTTCTCCCTCTCTCAAAATACTAGAACCCGGGATCATCCCAATGAAGCTGGTTGGTGAGAGGTTCAGGATGGGGAAAAGGAAGGATGTCTTCACACAGTGCATAGTTAAAGTATGGAATTCGCTACAACAGGATGTAATGATGGCCACACATTTGGATGGCTTTAAAAGGGGGGTGAACAAATTCCTGGAGGAGAAGGCTATCAGTGGCTACTAGTCCTGATGGCTATGTGCTACCTCCAGTACCAGAGGCAGTGAGCCTACATACACCAGTTGCTGGGGAACATGGGTGGGAGGATGCTGTTGCGCTCGTGTCCTGCTTGTGGGTTCCTGGTCGACAGCTGGTTGGCCACTGTGTGAACAGAATGCTGGACTAGATGGACCCTTCGCCTGATCCCGCAGGGCTCTTCATATGTTCTTCTGTTCTTATTCTGTGGGTTCTGCACGAGTGCAGCATTTCAAATTTAGCATCTTTGAACATCTCAGTTTTCCTTTAAAAAAGATCTATTACGAGAGCAATCCTATGACCCCTAGACAGCGTGTGCTGGGCCATGGCATAGTTTGGATTCCTGGATCCCAGGTCAGAGACAGTGCTTCGACTTCGGACCCAGGAGTCCGAGCTCCCCGCCCCCTCCCCTTCACTGCCAATGCAGAGAGAACCACGCTGGCTGCCGGCTAGCAGTAGAGACATTGGAGAGGAGGAAAAGGGGGTGTGCCAGTGGGCAGGGAGGGGAGGGTACTGGGGAGACTAGCTTATGACGTATCCTCAGGCCTCCCCAGCCTCCTTCCCTCCTGCTCCAAAGCGCCCCAGCTAGATGGGCAAAAGAGCCTTTCTAGCCAAAATTCAGAGCAGGAGGAGCGTGGAGGTGAAGATTGGACGACTGTAAGCCTCTAGGTTTGGAGGCTTACGACCATCACAATAGGCCATCCCATGCTAGCTGGGGAATGCTGGGAGTTGTAGGACTTTTATCTGTCTAAACATGCATAGGGTTGCATCCATATTTATTAAAGAAATATCTTACTCACTTTCCACTAGAAAATAATCCAAAAGCATGGTGCAAACAATAAAACAGAGTGAAATAATGCAGCACTGACAAAAACAAAAATAACCAAACGGGAGGACAGTAACAGGTAAATAACAAGTTGCACAGTGCAGCAAAAGAAAAGAGAGAAAATTGGTAAGACTTGGTGCTGCTCGTATATGAGGGGTGGAGGGAGTTCCACAGTTGGGGTGCCTGTATCAAGAACACTCTCGGGCGCCATGTATCGAACTCTAGGCCAATGGGCACCGTCAAATGGGCATCCTCACTCAAATGTAATATCCGGGCATGTACATAAGGGAGAAGGTGCTCCATCAGATAACCAGGTCATAAGCCATGTAGGGCTTTATGGGTAGTATCCCACTGTGTCATTCCATTAGTGCAAATGATGTTGTGGTAGTGGAAACTAGGTTCTGAACTATGCACAAGAGAAGAATCCAACTAAAGTTGCGTTTGCCCAAACGGTTTTGCATAAATCTTGCGCGGTGCGTTGTGCAGCCGGTTGCATATTCCACTTGTGTAACTGGTTACGCAACTATTTGCACCCATTGTGCAAATACAAGCGGTTGCACAAGCATAATAGGCAACCCCTTGTGCAATGGAAAGATTCAGCAGAGCTCCGCTAGCGCTAATTGGGTTTGCAGAACATCACCGTTGGATACTGCCCTATATGTCAACACAAGCACCTTAAACTTGGCTTGGTAGCTTATTGGCAGCCAGTGTGGCTCCTTCAGAAGTGGTGTAATATGTTCCCATTAGGCTTCTGCACTCAATAGCCAATATCCTCCTTAATAAGTGGAGGTGGAAAATACCCTTCCCAGTTCCAAGGTTTTGTTGGCTTTCCCCGAGCACAAACACTTCCCTTTCCTTGCTCCATCCTACAGGAATGGGCAGCAGTGATGAGGGCTCAGATTTTCAAGATATCGACTCTACTCCGGAGTTGGACATGAGTCAGGATCCCCGGCTGGAGCGCACAGGGAACAGGTGGGAGTACTTTTGTTGCAGATGTTCCCCCTTTCATTGGGCAAGCTACTAGGGGTTTGGTGTGGCCTGCCATTGATGGATTGTAAAGGGCCGAACTATGTACAGTGAAACCGCCTATTGTGCCTATTGCCAGGTAAACACTGTATCAGGAAACCACAGTTTGGAGCAGAGAAACAGTGGGGGGAAAGGATGGTTATCCTTTTCTCAGTGCCCCATCTCCTCTCTGCAACAATTTGTTTTTCTCTCCGCTGGGATACGCTTGATTATATATAGCTTATGCATGTACACAGTGCTTTACAAACTGAAATGGACACAGGGAAACCACAGAGGAAAGGGAGACATGGAAACATGGGTAAGCCAGCAGAGAAGATGTGATTATTTTAATTATACGTATTTTGGTTTAATTGCAGTAATGTATAGGGCATTGGCTGGGGGATTCTGGGAATTGTAGTCCAACACTTTTGGAGGGTGTCAAGTTGGAGAAGGCTGGTATAGGGACTCGGGGGATGATCCACAGGCTTCCCGGAAAAGGTAAGTATTTTAGAGGGACTTACAGGAAATAAGGGAGGTGGCTATGCAATGGTGTTCTGGGGAGCAATTCCAGGCATAAAGGGCAGCAAGGAAAAATAGATGGCGTTGTTTCAGGGAGCAGGAGACCTTTTGGATGGCTGAGGGTGGTGGAGCTGGATGAGCAAAGGTCACAGGAAGAGATGTATTGGGATGTAAGCACACACAGAGAGGAGGAGAGAACATCTGGTCCAGTGGTTCCATTGGCCAGTGCTGCTTCCTACAAGAGGGTCATCGTGAGTTGCGCCCAGACATGGATGCATCAGTCCAGCAAATCAGAGTTGCCTCTTCTCAAACCACAAGTTTCGATGACTTTGAAGAGCAAGTAATTCGGTTTTATGTGCACTGAATAAAGTAGTGCCATTTTATCTACACGCTTAGCCCTAATATGTGGTCTAGTCCTCCTTGGAATGTACCACTTCAGATTATGGGTGGGAGCTGCATGTCTGGGTGTCTTCCCCATGTTAACACTCCATGCACATGAAAAGCTAGCATGCCAGGGAATGTGTTCACTAGCCTTCCCTCTAACATGCTAGTTTTCTTTGTACAGGGAGACTTTTGTGACTGAAGTGGTACAGTCTGAGCAGGAAACATGCTGTTCCCCACTTGCAGTCTGAAGTATCACAGTCCAGGAAGGGACTATATCATAGGACAGCTTGGAACATGTAGAGGGCTCCATTTTTTGTCACTGTTGAGTTAATCCTTTGGCTGAAACGATGGATGACTTCCCATGCTGATAGAGGAAAGTGCAAATATTGCCAGTTGCAACATTTCTTTGGTTTTTTTCCTTACACAACAGCCCCACGCAGGGGATTGTGAACAAAGCCTTTGGCATCAACACCGACTCCCTGTATACCGAACTTACTGAAGTGGGCTCGGAGGCTATCGGGGACGTGGATGAAGGAGCGGACCTGCTAGGTAAAGGATGCTTAAAGAGCTCCGCTTTTAGAATTCTTAGCTTGTTTATCTTCACAACGATCCTTTGAGGTAGATTAGGTCGAGTGATAATGACCTGGTTAAATTGCTGGAGGAGGTTCAGGTAGCTCAGCCCTCTCCAAACTGGGGCCCTCCAAATGTGTAGGACGACAACTCCCAGAATCCCCCAGCCAGCTATCCTATACTTTTGGAGGGCCCCAGGTTGGGAGACCGCTGAGCTAGATCATTTGACTCTTTAGAGCCTAGAGAAGAGGCAGAGCTTATAGTGATCAGATAAGCTTATATCCAATTTATGATTCTATGATTTATCCTAACAAATGTTGGAACATACAGAAACAATAAAAGGGCAGTTACTTAGCAGGCCTGTGTGTACTCTGTAGAATTCTCTGGCCTGTATAAGTATGCAACTTGAAACATGTTTGCATGATTCCTTTTGCATTTTTAAAATCAGTTTGCCTGTTATGTTCTTTCCCAGTCTGGAGATTCGGAAAGAGCTAATCAAGGCATGGATGCCTTCCTATCTTCTGGCTACTGGGAATGCTACTCATCCCATATTTGGGCTTTGGGGATTTCACCAGGGATTGCCTACACCCACCTTCCCCAACCTGGTGCCCTCCAGATATTTTGGACTCCAACTTCCATGAGCCACAGCAGCATGGCTAATGGTCAGGAATTCTGGGAGTTGTAGTTCAAAACATCTGGAGGGAACCAGGTTGGGGAAAGCCTGCCTACTCACATTCAGGCAGTCCCCACCCCCACCCCTAACCATACGAACTAGAAACTTTAAAAAAAATAGAAACACGAAAATGATCTTCCCAGCAAGCAGAATTGTGTAGTCAAAATCATATTCTGTGCTTTTACTTCCCTTACACAAAGCCCTGCTTAGCAGAGGTCCTGACAACACATGTTGAAGTTAAATGAATAAGAGCACAATCCTATGCATGTTTAGACAGAAAAAAAGTCCTACAACTCCAAGCATTCCCCAGCCAGCACTGGGGAATGCTGAGAGGGGAATGCTGCTGGCTAGGGAATGCTTGGAATTGTAGGACTTTTTTTCTGTTTAAACATGCATAGGATTGCCCCCTAAATAAGTTTACCCAATATGTACTGCCAAGCAGTTAATAAAAGGAGATGAGGAGGCATCAGGGACATCAGTTAATAAGTCAATAAGCAGAGAAGTAAAATGCAGAATTATCAAAGCAAATCAGTCTTAACTTGCTGACACTCCCAGTCTTTTAATTTTCCTCCCTCTTGATTCCTTGTCACACTGAGTGCTTTTGTACACTCAAGCTCATACTCGCAACCACAGGTTCATTCCCCCTGCCCCGCAACATTCTCAGTCAGCTATGCCATATATCATTATTTATGTTATTATTTCCTTTATTAATTTTATATCCTGCCTTTCCATTGGAATGCTCAAGGCAGTGAACCAAATCAGTGTTGCCAAAAACAGTGACAGCAGTTTGAGAAAAGCACTCTTTTATAACAAAAAAGGGCTGAACTCTCCTGACCCCTGAATTTTGCTGCCTCGTTTGTGGAGGGTGAATTTGGGGTAGGGGGGAGCCTTTCTCTGAGTTTTTTTTGAGGGGGCAAGAAATTCACTGTTAGGTGAAGGGGAACTTACCATTTAGCAGCAGCTTTGGATATCTTCTTTTTCCCTACTCTTTTAATGTGCCCCACTGGTGGCAGCTGTGTATACCAATGCCAATTCCCTTCCCACTCCCCACGGTGGCCCAGAATGATGCTGCGTCCAGGGCATTATTTGGGAAATTAAAATGATGGCTGGGTCACCAAAAGGAGGGCTCTGACATTGGCAGCAAAGAAAAAGTAAAGAAGAAAGCCACCCATCTCTCCTGCTGATGGCGAGTCACCCTCCTAAACAGCGTCAACCACCCTGGTAATGAATTTTGCACCCCTGAAAGGCTCAGAGAAATGCCCCCCTATTGTGGGGGCTCAAAGTTTTGAGCCATCTCCCCATTCTACTCAAAATACTTATAGCTTAGCCCTATAAGCGTCTAAATTGCTTAAAGCAACAAAGGCAGGGAATCTCTCTCCCCTCCTCTGACTGCTCCTTTTCATGAAAAGCAGGGTTGGGCAACTTGTGGCCCTCCAGATGTTTTGGCCAGCAACTCCCATCAGCCCTAGCCAGCACAGCCAATAGTGAGGGATGATGGGAACTGTAGGCTAATCCATGATGTAAAGAATAGACGCCCCTAACCTCCCTTTGCATGTGAATGGGGCAGACACAGAGCTAAAACATACATGGCTGCCTCATCCCCATGTTTAGTCTGGCCCTCCACTCCATAGTAAACTAACATATTTTTGTTCACCGTCCAGTCAGAATCTAGAAGGGAGGGGTGAATAGCCGATTAACAACAGCTGGGGCTGCTGGCGGGATATTGAGCGGGGTGGGCGGGGAAACAACTTGGTTTTACTTCTAGGTGGCTCAAGCATTTTGGAGTGTAAAGCTTTCTTTCCCTCAACTAAGAGGGAATCTTTGGTGACGAGAGGGACCCCGAGGATGCGCAAGCTGGTAAGTTTTGCCTTGCTGCCATTCTGAAAGGAGCGGAGATCCAGTTCAGAGCTTAACACGGTCTCGGTCATGCCGGCCTGCTCAGGTTGTGGGCTGCCAAGCCAAGCACAGCCCACCAGCCCTGCACACAGCCCACCAGTGGTGCAAGAAGCCTCCTGCTTTTACAGCTTTTCCTGCACCTGCCAAAGCAAACAAAACATAGCGGGGAGGCTGTAGCTCAGTGGTAGAGGTACTGAGGCACATAGGCAGAAGGTCACAAGTTCAATCCTGCACATCTCCCATTGAAAGGATCAAGGGATGTGAAAGATCTCTGCCTGAAGCCCTGGAGAACTGATGCAAGACAGAGCAGACAGCGCTAGACTAGAAGGACTAGCAGTCTAACCGGTGATAAGGCAGATTGCCAGGTTCCTAAACGGTGGGGATCAGGTTCCTGGTGGGCCACGATCCATAGCTGGTGAGCTGTGTTTGACTTGGTGGGTCTCAAACTGTGCTTTTGTGTGTTCTCATGAATGTTGTAAAGGCCAAAGCAGCCTTCCCCGAAGCCGGCATCCTCAGACGTGTTGACTACGATGCCCACCATCCCCAGCCATGCTGGGGGTGATAGGTGCTGTCGTCCGATGCATCTGAAGGGCACTGGCTTGGGGGAAGGCTGGGTTAAAACATTCAGTTGCCACCAACACCCATGAGTGTTGCCATGACATTTTAGTAGCAAAAGATAGTAGTTTTCTGATCATGATTCTGCCATTTGCGTTGGCGGAGAAGGGAATGGAGAAAACCCCCTTAGGGGAATGGTCCTTGTCCTGCAGTTTTAATGGAAAGTACTGTAGGAAAACCGGATGCCATGGCGTGAAAAACGAGGTTGTCGAGTTTTGCAGAAACGTCTCTAGGCTCCTCACCCTTATTTTCATCTGAAAAACCAACCCCTTCTTTCCCACATTCCTAAATGTCCCCTACGTAGATTCATGCCGTTTGCAGTCATGGTGGGTCCTGTCTTTACTATTTCATGCCTTTTGACATTGAAATGGCAAGATCATTGTTAATTTCTTTCGTTTTGTTAAAAAAAAAATCCAGAACTTTTTATTTTGTTGGTTTCAGTCACTGATGGACTCTTTCTTTTTCCCCACTTCCTTCCCCCCACCTCCTTCTGTCTCTCTGTGCTTCGCTGGACATGGCCCATAGGGGAGTTTTCAGGTGTGTATCTCTCCTCTGTTCAGATTCCTTGTTTGTTTCCTCCTTTTTCCCCACTTTCCTCTGTCTCGAATTTAAATTGAATGACGTGGGTACACACATATGATACTCCCCTGTTGTTGTCCAATCATGGTTGGCTTTGCGGACGTGGTCCCGCCTTTCCCTTGTTTGATTGGTTTGCACAACTAAGGTCCCAAATCCCATAGAACATTCTCTGCTTTTTGCTCACATGTCTGCTACATCATGGTAAAGCTTTTGCTTTCTGGCTTTCTGCAGCTTCGCTCCACTCTCTCTGCTTGGACCCCTCCCTCTATTGTACCTGGGGAAACCTGCGGGGTGGGACCTGGGGAAACCTGCTATTGATTTCTGTCTCCCTGTGGGGTGGAAACCTTTTTTTTTAAGGAGTAGACCCAAAGTTTTTGAGAGAGTAAAGGTTCCTTCATCTTGCAGGTTCCATTTTTTAGTCCTTTCCCTCCCTCAGGGCGGTTTGCAGGCATAATAGAGGGTCTAGAGCTCTTTAATGAGCTTCCGCCATGCATTAAAAACATGGTTGTTCAGGCAGGCATTTGGGGTGGGCTAGGATAATTTTAGAAATGTGATGTTTTTAATGTTGAATTTTATTGTATGAACTGTTTTTATTGTTGTATATCGCCCAGAGTGGCTGGGTGACCAGCCAGATGGGTGATTAATAAATTTAATAAACAAACAAACTACTTGCAGGATGGGTATCAAAGTTCAGTTCTCATAGGTGATAAGTTTGCGAAGGAGCGAGACTGTCAGACAGGGTTCTAGCCCAAGAGAGCTATGGAGGTCAAAGGGCATCTTTTCTACATAGCCGTACAAAGTCCGCTTATGTTTGGAAATCCTTAAATCAGTGGTCCACAAACTTGGGTTCCCTAGATGTTGACTGACTACAATGCCCAACAGCCCCACCCAGAATGGCCAGTAGCTGGGGATGGTGGGGATTTGTGGTCCAACAACATTTGGGGGACAAAAGATCTGGAATCACCACTTGAACAGTGCTGACTAGTTGGCCCGAGGCACAGTTGTGGTCACAAACAGAAGGGGAAAAGACCGCCTCACAAATGGGTTAGTTCCAGGCATATCTCAAGATATTTTCTTTATCCGGGTAAATTTCTTTGAAAGCTGCTTGGTGTCTGGGGTGTGAGGTGGACACTGCTTTTGACTGCTTCTCTTCCATCTCGCCTAAGCTGGAGCCAACTCACTTGTACCTCTGCCTTTCCCCCTTCTTTTGCTTTGCAGAATGTGCAGCTTTTTTTGAACCTCTTCGTTTTGTGTTTATTTCCGGTCCCCTCATCTCAAAAAGGATATCTTAATACTGGAAAAGGTTATCAAAAAGGGCAGTCAAAATTATGGAGGGACTGAAATACTGTTCTCTGTGAGGAAAGACTAAAGCATTTGGGGGAGTTTTAGTTTTAGGAATCAAAGGATGACAAGACAGAGGTGGATAGAGAGACATGCTAACTTTCGCTCATAACAGTAGAACTGAAGCTGTAATCCTGTACCCACTTACCTGGGAGTAAGCCCCATTGAACACAATGGGTCTTACTGCTGAGTAGACACATATAGGATTGCTCTGTGAATCACCCAGAGAAATTGATTGGCAGTAGATTCAGTGGGTACTGGACATGCTCAGTGGGCACAGAATGCCAACTGAGGCTTTTTTGGAGGGGGGATTGAAAAAACAGGAGGTTGGAGCATGGAATGGAGTATGTTGGAAGAGGATGTGGCTGGCTGGAACCCTGAACTTTACACTGCAACATTTTCTTAGGGGCTCCAATGTCAACTGGTATTAGCCATGATGGCTAAATGGCGCCTCTATGTTCAAAGGCAGGATGGATGCCTTTGAATAGCAGTTGCTTGAGTGGATCTCCCATTGAAATCAGTAGGACTTCAGTTAGCCAAAATGACTAACGTTTCCATATGGACTTGCTCTGGATCCAGCCCAGCTCAATTAGATGGACTCTTGGTCTAATCCAGCAGGGATGCTCTTATGTTCTTCACTCGGATCCCGTATTAGATCTTGGTATCCATGTAATGCAAGGGTGAAGAACTGGTGGTCCTCCAGGCTCCAACTCCCATCAGCCCCATTCAGCATGGTCAGCAATCAGGGATGATGGGGTCTGTGTGGTCCAAGGACATTTGGAGGACCACAGGCCCTCCACCCCCGACCTAACAGAACAGAGCGGGATTACCCTTGCTGTAGGTGGGTAACTGAGCCTTCCAAACTCCAAGGGGCGACGTGCCGTTCACATGCAGTGGCTCACCAAGCAGATCAGATGATTTTTCTGCCTTCCAGTGTGCAAAAAAGAAGAAAAAGTGGTAAATTGCTGCATTTTAATTGTCACTCAACATGTGGATTTCCTTCCTTCCGCTATACAGCAAGCATAATTGCAGAATTCTCCACCAGGGGGTGTAGGTCACTGTAGGGGGTGGGGCAACGATAGGCTGCCATGGCAACCCATAAGTGGTGAGGCTGAACAAAAGCAGGCTGCCCTGCTGCCGGTAGCCAGGAAGCAAGAGCCAGTAGCCAAACACGGTGTTTCCAGACGGGTGGCTCCTAGCGTGAGCAGTTAAAAGATATTGTACAGCTCTTCCATCTTTCTTTCCTGAACAGATTTTCTGTGAACAGAAAAAAGTCTGGGAGAGGTGATGGGAAAACACGGGATGTTTACAAATGGAAGGCAATGTTGTTTGGCCCCCCCATAAAAATCTGTGAATGAGGCAGGGCAATTTCACGGCAGAAGCTCCATTGGCACCAAAGCGAGCTCCCAGCTAGATCTGGAAGCCTTTATAGGTCTCCTAAGTCAGAGGGTAGTGCATGGGTGGCCTGGGTGGGCAGAGTCGAGGAAACTGTTACTGCCCAGGCAAAGCTGTGGCTTCTAGCCCCAGTGGGCTCTCGGTTCTAGTCCCAGCAGCTTCTGAAAAGCGCTGACTGGCAATGTTACAGAGGAAGTTTGTTTTAGGGAGGTTCAGCCACCTCTGAGTGGCCTTTTTTAGGGCAATGGCTGATATCTGTGATAATACTTAACAAGTGCAGTATTTAAAGTGTTAATGATAGAGGAAGAGTCAGAGTCTTGCAAAATCAGTCACAGTCACTCTTCAGTCATATTAGCCCAAGTGGTGGCTTTAGCTACTGTGGGAAGCAGGATGCTAAACTGGGTGGACCTTTGGTCTGATCCAGCAGGGTTATTCTTATATCCTTGTATCAGTTGTTGCTTGTCTTAAAAGCAGTGGTGGAATATTTTGAGTGGAGACAGGATGGATGAGGCTCGACAGCTTTCCAGAGGTGCCTGAAATCATACAGGGAGTGGTTGTCTGTAGAAGGGGTGAGCAACCTGCAGCCCTCAACCTAACTTCAAAAGCCCTCTGCAGATGATCAGTTCAGACTATTAGCAAGAGGGAGCTGGCAGTGTGCTGGGCATGGAGGAAGAAGAGAGGGGGGGGCAGCAGAGAGAGAGACAGAGAAAAGGGGGTGCAGAGAAAGAGAGAGAAGGGGTGGCAGAAAAAGAAAAGATGGCAGAGAGAAAGAGAGAGAGAAGGGGTGGCAGAGAAAAAGAGAGAAGGGGTGGCAGAAAAAGAGAGAAAAGGTGGCAGAGAGAAAGAGAGAGAGAAGGGGTGGCAGAGAAAAAGAGAGAGAGAAAAGGGGTAGCAGAGAGAAAGAGAGAAGGGATGGCAGAGAGAGAAAGGGGTGGCAGAGAGAGAGAGAAGGGTGCCAGAGAGAGAAAAGGGATGGCCCCACCCAATGTTGACTTCAGCCCTGCCCACCATTCGCATGTGGGCCCCAACAGATTTCCACCAAGGGGTTGTGACCCTCAACATAAAAAAGGTTCCCCACCCCCTAGTTTGGAATCTTGATGGTTATTCCAACATTACCATTTCTCTGCTTCTCCAGACAGAGTGGTAATGCTGGACTTCGCTTAAGCGACCTCTCGCTACAGCCTACCACTTCTCCGTACACAACGGCCGTCAGTGTAGAGAAGCTGTCAAGCAGCTGTGGTCTGAATCCACTCAAGGCATCTTTATCATTAACAGACCCTGTTTTTAATATAACAAAAGGGTACACGAGCATCCTCAGTACTGATCTCATTTTTTTCTCAACTGAAATGAAGAAGCCCCTTTAAGGTTTTTTCATGGCCTGTGGGAGTGACTGAAAAGTGGCAAGAGATGTGCCATTTGTAATTTGATTGCAAAGCGATGTACCATGCTGGTTTGGCCACCGATGAGTGCATGTGCACGATGCTCTGACTTGGATTCCTGCAATGAGCAGGGGGTTGGACTCGATGGCCTTGTAGGCCCCTTCCAATCCTACTGTTCTATGATTCTATGATTCTATGTCATCTTGGATGGGTGTGCACATTAATCTCATTACCAAAAAAGGAGGATCTGGACTTCTTTCCTCCTGGGAGTAGGACCTCTTCGGGCCTCTCCTGGTAAGGATGGGAGTGGAGATTAATGTTGCCATGTGAAAGTTGATAATGGCCATGTTGGAAATGTTATCACAGTGTTATGTGATTTTTTATTTTTAGCAGGATCCTCCATGAGTAACGTGGCCAATTAAGAGAAAAAAGGGAGGACATTGGGTTGAATCCAAAAGTTCCCTTCCTCTAATGGAAGGAGTCTTTCGAAAAATTGTGTTTTTCTATTGGAGGAAAGGAATCTTTGGATCCAACCTAATGAAAATGGGGCATGTGGTTCCTTCCATTTGGCATTTCACTATCGACCCAAGATGGCTGTCCATTAGCTAACCCCATGCTGATGAATATGTCCAGGGAGGGGCACCTTTTCTGCCAGTAGCCCTTTTCAAAATCAGAAAGGGGCCCTCAAACAATCTCCTCAGCCCCACATTTTACCTTCTCCTGCTGTTGTTTTCTTCCCCCTCAACTTTGTCTATGCTGTCATTTTGGTTACCTGCCATAATAGGCATAAAGGACCGTTGTTCCACCAGGGTAGAGAACAGTGGTAGGACCAGAACTCGAACAGCTACTTGATCCAATTATTTCAAAATCCAAGACTTTCCTCTCTGTTAAGTTGGATCAGAGAGGGCAGACGGAGTGGTTCTTGCTGCAGCGTACCTGATTTCTGCACACATACATGCTAAGAGAGCATCACCGTTTTGCCGTTTACAGATTTGTATTTAATGGCTGCTTTTTCTCTCTCTTCTTTTCTCCCCTCTTTTTCTCTTCTTTGTCCCTACCTCTTTCTGTACCTCTGCTCCTCCCCTCCTCTTTTTGCATATGGAATGACTTTCATAGTACGGGATGATTTCTTTGGTAAGGCGAAGGCCATTTTTTAACATATGGGTGTTCCCCGTCCACCTTTTTGTTCACTCAGCATCTCTTCATCCTTTCTGCAGCCCCCACCCCTGGAATTTCTTGGGACTTTTTGTTCTGTTTTGTTTTGTTCCTGTGTTGGTGATGAAGTTGCTTTGTGGTGAACAAGTAGATTCATTCTTCAATTGCCATCTTTTGGGAAATACTCTCTTCTGTTCGAGGATGTAGATGATGATCCACTTTGATGTTTCAAGCAGCTCACAAGATGTTGGCTGAGGGATGTGGCCATGAAATGTGTTGCTTTCCCTGCTAATATTTTCTGGGAACTGTAAACAAAAAACCAACCCAGGCACCCTCGATGAGAAGTGTCTACACAACAGACTCCGTCATGATTCAGTGAAATGGCCACAGGGGCTCCCTGTAGATTTCCGGGTTCAAGATCCAAAGCACTGGTTTTAATGTTCCGAAGCCCTGATTTTAGAAACCACTCTGTATTCCAAAAGGCCAGGCGAGGCCTTTTCTACAGGTGGGGAACATTTGCTCATGGCAGAGTCACCTTGAAGCAGTATCAGGGCAAATCTACCATGTGCTTTTGCTTTTCGTTTCAGATCTTTAGATTAGCCCTGAGTTGTTTTAAGTGTATTGCAATAGCATATTTAGCAAGCCAGATATAACAGAAGGTAGGTTGGGATAGATCACTGGATGATTCTCCATGTGACTCCCAAAAGTTTCACAGCAGCATCGACAAAGAGGCTTTTTGTTCTCTAAATTAGGCTGCTAGAACCCCTGATCTGTAGAACCTTGAACCCAGGACCGGCATCAGGGGATGGCTCCTACTAGCTGAGGCCCACACCCACTGACCCTTGCAGCCTTTGGCTCTGATACACGTCTTCTTTGCTGTCGCTTCTTCGCCTGCCCCCTCTGAGCATGGAAGCCGTGACAAGAGCAAAGAGATGGAGAAGCATCCTCCCATTGCAGACTCCGAGATAGATTCCAGGGGAGGACACAGTGCAGCCCATGCGCTGCATAAACCCGGTTTTGGACAGGTTTGCAACCCCACCACTGCTAAATTTGCCGTTGTGGCAGTAGGAAAAAAAGAAGACACAATTTTGCCAGAAAATAAGGCACATGGGAAATACACACCTTTTAAAAATTCTGTTTGTATGCACAATGTGTGTGATCCCTGCGTCGCTTGTTTTCTTGCAAAATCGTGCTGGGATGGTGGTGGTGTTGCTGCCAGCACAGCAAATCCAGCAGCAGTGGCAATTTTGGTGATGGCAGAGGAGGGGTGCAGCCCCTGGTGATTTCTCGGGGGGGGCAGCAATGGGGCCATGCAACCCCCGGAAGTAGACCGTCCCTGATTTATACTTGTGTATGCAGGTCATTGCAATGCGTGGTCCCTGGGATACATTAGGTAATTGGCTCCAGCCCTTGAGTCACCATTTTGCACGTGGCTCCAGTCGGTGGACCATGGAGTTCTAGTAAAAGATCAAAGTCATTCCCCTAAGCCTGGCATCTGCCCACGTTGTGTGCTAAAAACAAACCAGGATTCTGTGCCACGGTGCTGCAAATCCTGCGCCAAGATCAATGTATAAAACTTTAGAAACCCCAGCAAATTTGCATATATTTACTTACTGGGTATGATTTATTCCACTTCTCATAATCTTTGGTATGAGCAAAGATCTATCCAGGATATTAACACTCTACTTCTAAACTGCTGGAAATTCAGATGGGGCTTCACGCCCACCGTAATATTCACGTGGCATCCATCATACAACTACAAGCCTATCTTTACCATCTTAAGGGCTAGTAACTTCCTGAGAAACTGAGGTTGATTGTCAGGATTCTGATCCCTGTACCAAATCGACACATATCCCCAATTAATTATGTTTGATTGATTTTTAACATACAACTATGAGGTTATGGGTGAACTTTTATTGTTTTAAAAACAGCAGTGCCTAAGTCAGATGTTGCCTGTCTGGAATATCTTTTGTTTTTGAGTCCAGGTGTCTTGGACCCAAGGATGGAAAATTTCCTGGAGCCCCATTGTCCAGGCACCTAAAATGTGATAATTGGTGCCTAACATGAGAAATGTGTAAACCCCCTTCCCCCAATCCTTCTAGCAAGTCAGAGGCACTGCTTACATTTCCCCCTCTCCCCTCCCACACCCGGGCCATTTCACATTTGAGGTGTACGCTTATTTCAAGTGAAATCGAGAAACAAAACGTGGGAATGCAGCCGTCATGCAGGCACATTAATTGGGCATTTGGGATTGGCCGCGGCTCCCAGCTGAGTCTTCACTCAGCAGTAAATCTGTTTGAAGTAGCCTATAGTTTGCCACCAGGCTGGAGTTTTTAATCTTAAGGAGGAGAAAAGGTGGGATATAAATGTAATAAATAAATAAATAAATCTCCCATTACAGACTTAGGTCTGAATTTTTGTGTTATGCCCTGAGAGAAATGGCATGCAGACCACACACTGTCTGAAACATCACAAGGGATTCATCTCTTCCTGTTCTGTTGACTGTTGTAGTGGGGTTTCTCTCTCTCTCTCTCTCTCTCTCTCTCTCTCTCTCTCTCCCTTTTAAACACAATCGCTGCTTCTTTTCTGTTCTTGCTGGGAGACTTGCCTCTGCCCTCATCTCTGCCCATCCCATCTCATTGTGGGAAGAAGGTCCGTGTGCCACCCCAGTGTGTCGTGATGTGTTCTCACTCCTTGTACACTGCCATGATTCTCGTTTTTAACTTTTCATTTGTCCTGAGTGTGCGTTCGTCATTGTCCTACAATTAGAGAGCTTAAACAAACAGCAAACAAATGTTTCTCTACACAGTGTGAAGTGGAAGAGAGTTTGGTATGTAGAAAGGGGGCGTGGGTGCTAGCTGTTGAGTCATGATGAGAAGGATTTTTTTTTTAATAACTTGAAATGAGATGGAACCTGTAGTCTCCCTATATTGAATGCTCAGCATTGAGAGACTGTCCTTAACTTTGCAAAGTCCGTCCAGTGGGCTCACTGGTAGAGTGGGGATTTGAACTCTGGTCGAAGTGCCACCTTCTCTCCACTTACACCCGATTGGCTCTTTTCTACTCTCTGTTCTGTATTAACAACACTCAGGCACAAAAACACAAAATAGCCCAATAAGGGTGTCAAAGCATGCATCTTAAGCATGCCTCCTCTGCATGCTTACTTGGAAGTAAGTTGTGCTTTCTAGCTGGCATTTGAATGCTCCCATGCTAGCAGGGTGCCAGTCCACATAAGATATGAATCTCAGAAGTTCAGAGATAAGTCCGACAGTTAAGCAATGCTGCTTCTGAGTGAGGTCAGGTACTTCCAATGAAACAGCGTAGTGACATCTTTCATTTTCCTGTTGGCGTTGGCAACCTGATGACCAGAAACAGGGCTCCAGGAGAACAGACAAATCAGACAGACGTTGAGAATTAGATTACAGAAACGATTGTCCAAGAGTCGAAATGGATATGACATCATTGCGTGGTGCGCTTCACTGCCTCTGCCAGCAATGGGGCTGTGGCAGGAAAGCGCATCATACGGTGAGATCATGACACAGGATGCGCGATGCTGCAAGCTGATGGAGGAGAACACAACTCGAGGCGCATTTTTCTTTGACACCCCCATGTTGGACACACTGTGTAGTTCTGCACTACTGTAGAATCTTGGATCTTACGAATGATTTTTTTTGTTTAAAAGGGTTAGGTAGCAGATGATGGAAAAGAGTTCTGCCTGAGACCCTGTAGTGCAGGGGTGGGCAACTTGGTACCTTCCAGATGTTTTGGACTAGAACTCCCATCAGCTCCAACCAGCATGACTAATGGTAATGGATAATGGGAGTTGTAGTCCAAAATATCTGGAGGGCCACTAACAGTCAGTTAGAGCCACTAACAGTCAGGGTAGGCAACACTGGGTTAGATGGACATATAGGCTGGGTTCAGACAACACAATAACCCACACTCAAGGGTTGAGTATGGGTTGAGTGTGAGTTGTCGTTGAACCGTGGGTTGTTACTGAAATGTGGGTTGTTGTGTTGTCTCAACCCAGCTGTGAAAACAAGCCATGGTTTGTTAACCATGAACAACCCACAGTTCACAACCCAACAACAAACCGTGGGTTCTCTTCATGGGTTGTTCGTGGTTAACAGGCCGTGGTTTGTTAGCACGGCTGGGTTCAGACTACACGATAACCCACACTTCAACAACAATTTGTGGTTCGACGACAACCACACACACTGAAGCCATACTCATGTGTTATCATGTTGTCTGAACACAGTCACAGACTGACCTGGTTTAAGGCAGCTTGCTTATCTCTTTGCTCGGAGGCTAGGTAGAAACCTTTGGATAGCCCAGAGGTGGGGAACTTGTGGTTCTCCAGGTATTGTGTGAACTGCAATCCCTATCAGCTCTAGCCAACATAGACAGTGGTGAGGGAAGATGGGAGTTGCAGTCCAAGAACATTTCGAGGGCCACTTGTTCTCTGTTCCTGGCCTAGCCAGAGGGCAATTTGGTGGTTATATTCTAAAGAAGTTATCTACTATGTTTTGTTTATTACATTTGTATCCCGCCTCTCTTCCAGGGAGCTCAGAATAGCACATATGGCCTTTCACTCCCCCTTTATCTTCACAACAACCCTGTGTGTTAGGCCAGACTGAGAGCGAGTCACTCAGCAAGCTCCCTGGCTAAGCGGGGATTTGAAGCTGGGTCTCCAAAGTCCAACAGCCTAACCACTATGCTACGCTGGCTGTACAGAACCTTCAACCGTGTTCGTAACACAGTGCTGGCATGGTTTGCGCTCTTGAACCCAGATTGAAAACAAGCAGAATTGCCCCAAATTCAGGAGTTGTGTAAATCAGTCCTTGCCTAGACTCTCCATTTGACAGAGTATCCAAGATCCAACATTTAGATCCAGGAATAACCTTTTAGTGCAGCTGTCTCTTCTGCCCCAAGCTCTGAAGGAAGTCTCTGAACTTGAGCGAATGGATAAGTCTCTGCATTTTCAGACATCTTGCGTCTGTTCCATGACTTCAAGGGGGCGGGAGTCTCTTTGCACTGTGCAGCAAAACATGCCCTTGCAGGCTCTTGAACCACAAGGCTGCTTCTCCTAAATAAGGAGAATTGGCTAGTGAAGCATATGAAGCATTCTAAAGGGTGCCATGCAGCATAGTGTGGCTTCTTTTACTATTTTTTCTTTTCCACCCCCCCCCCAGGGATGGGCAAAGAAGTGGGGAATCTGTTGATGGAGAACACACAGCTGCTCGAAACTAAGTAAGAAACCAGCTCCTTTTCTAGAAGTATTTGGGCTTGTTTGCTTATGTTGTGCATTGCATGTATATTATTGGCCTTGGGTGAGCTCTGCTTGTTGCTGCTTTGCCCGTTAAACATTTTCCCAGGACCGCTGGAGTGCACAAGCAGCTCCCGCTTCTACAAAAACTGGAAGAAGTAATGTTCAAGTCACCCCTCATATTGCAAAGCTGGGCTTTTTCACCTTGCATTTTTGAGAATGTTTAAAAATTAGTGTGAAGGTTTGAGGCCTACAGAGGCAAGGGAAAAAAGGTCAGGCCTAGAGGGGATATCCCTGAGAGGAGTAGTTTCATTTCCCCGGTTAAGTTTCAGTTTCATTTCCCCAGTTAAGTTTCATTTCTTCAGTTTTTAAACAGTACTTTCGGTTTTGAGGGAGGAGGGTATATAAAGAGAATCAGGGAGACCAGAGGCAAGAGATCTTGAAGGAGTTATTCAGGGGGTCCAGGTCAATGGTGGAACCCTGACAATGACATTCTACTTAAGCTGTTTATGGTGCCTATGACTTCTGCCCTCGATGCTTGTAAGCCTCCAAACTTGGTGATTGTCACCTCTGCCACTCCTCCCATTCTGCATTTTCACTAGATGGGCTTTTTTGCCCATCTAGCTGAGGTGTTCCAGTGAGGGAGGGAAGGAGACTGGAGAGGCCTTGGGTTAGCTCATATCTCAGCCTCTCCAGGCTCCTCCCCTCCCTGCTCACTGGAATGCCCCCTTTACCCCCTCTCCAAGGTCAAGTTCCCGACCTCGGAGAGGCAGCCGGCGCAGTTCTTTCCACTTCCACTGCGAGGGGGACGGAGCGTGGATTCCCGGATGCAAGGTCGGAGTGCTGTCTCCAACCTCGAATCCAGAAATCCAAAGTATCTGATGGCCTCCTGAGGCACTGTCTAGGGGCCATAGAGTTGCTCTAGCTGGAGACCAACAATGCTTTTTAAGAGGTCTTTATTTTAAGAGGACTGGGAGTGGTTTCAGAGAAGGGTCACTTCTAAGGGTGTTGCGAGAAATCGGATGGGGTGCCCACAATGATGAACACCGCTCTGCTCGGTTGGTGCAAGCAAAGTCATGGTGGGCATTACAGCCCGCCTTGAGTGGGCTGCCTGCCCAGTTCCTCTCAAACACCCCCTCTGTGCCACCTTGCCCTGGCCCCAAACAGGGAAATGCTTACTCTGGGAATGAGGACAGGGCAGCGTGCTCCAGCTGCATTTTCCACCAGGGATGACAGTTCAGTCCCCTTGATCCCGGCAGAAGATGGCACAGCATCAATATACTGCAAAGTGTCTTCACTGGTTTTTAAAGAAGCACCAGGGAGAAGGAAGAGGCCCAGCAAGCGTCACCAGTTCAAGAAGGCACTGCGTCTGGAGCTGCCACCACCAGAGCCTGGAACCCCATCCTAGTCTCCATGGCAGGGACCAGGATAGGCTGTCATAGGGTGGAGGTGGTTGGTTGGTCTTCCTGGAGTGGCCCAATCAAACATCAACCTGTTTCACTGCTTGATTGTGCCACTCAAGTTGGGTCTGATTCATTTTCAGAGCAAGCAGCCTTCTGCTCGCCTGTTCCTGTTGTGTACACATGTTCCTTTTGTCCCACTGTTGCCTCTGGCCAAAGAGGTTTTGCAGGTTTCTGAAACAAGGCAACAACCTGCCAAACCTGTTCACCAGAGGTGAAAAGTGGCAGCAGACCCTCTTTCAAACCCTCTTTAACTCTCTCTGAAAAAGCCGCTCTGCTTCATCTTATATTGCAGCCTTTCCTAATGGCAGGTCCCCAGATGTGGTTGGACTACAGTGCCTGTAATCCCCAACTATTGCCCTTACTGGCTGGGGGTGATGGAAGTTGTGGTCCAACAGCTCCCAGAATTCGCTGTAGTAGAATGTTAGTTTTTTTAGCTGAGAAGTTGCTTATTGAACAGCTCGGTCCCCCTGCCGCTCTTCTCCCCCAGTCTTCCTTTTTGGAAGCATTTTGGTGGGCATTTTCCAAAAACTCTTTCATAGAGGGCTAGCACCATGCAATGCCTTCCAGCCTAAAGACATTTCTGTTTGCTTTCCACTGCCCCAAAGAAACGCTTTGAACATCGTGAAGAATGATTTGATTGCCAAGGTAGACCAGCTCACCGGAGAACAGGAGGTGTTGAAAGGAGAGCTCGAAGCGGCAAAGCAAGCAAAAGCCAAGATGGAAGCCAGAATCAAGGAACTTGAAGAGGAGCTGAAAAGGTGAGTGTCTGACTCTGCCGGAGTGGCTTCTCAGCTGGACATCCATAGGTGAGCTCCCTGGGACTGAAACAAACAGGACAGCCTTGATTACAGCTCCTAACCTTTAAAAATACAGCTTTAGAAACAGCCCAGGAGGGCCTGTAATTTTGATCGGAGCCTGTGGAACACCCACAAGTGTGACATGAGTGGAAAAGCATCCTCCCGCTCATGTTCCCCAGCAACTGGTAAGCCGAGGCAGACTGCCTCTGATCCTGGAGGTAGCAGATAGCTATCAGGACACTTAGCCATTGATAGCCTTCTCCTCCAGGAATTCCTCTTAACCCCTTTTACAGCCATCCAAATTGGTGGCTCTTCACATTAGTGCTTATTGCCCCTGCTCTGGTTTCAGATGTCTTTCACCTTAGCGATGAGGCTGTAATTCCTGGTGGAAGGGCTAAAGTTTGCAACTCTTGGGTGGGCTGGGGAAATTAGGACTGAAAGGTTATAGTCTTTTCCTACACAGCTGGAATTTGTGGACCTTCTTTATAGTTGCTGGGTCAACACTAGTTGCTCTGAGCTGTTCTATGTCCCCAGTGACAACTTCATCACTTTCCCACGCCCCCCCCCCCCCCGTACGCTTTCTGTGCCGAGTGCAGGAAAATGGCGTTGGCTACTGACCGCCCATGGACCAAATCTGTCCCCCTGAGAGGTACTTCCTGTCCTTCAACTGGCAACCTAGAGGCAGATGAGTAAGTGGCATTTGTGGACCTTGAACTTGTCAGGACAATTTGGGGGGTAGGGTAGAGGCCCCCCCTTCTCAGAATGGCTCTGTAGGAAAAAAAAGTTGCCGACCAGAGGCTCAGGGCTATGTCTTTCTGGCCAAGGAGTGCCACCATGGAACCGCCTGCTTTGTTTGATCTTCTTCACCCTCTTTTCCAGAGTGAAATCAGAAGTGATCGTTGCCCGACGAGACCCCAAAGAAGAGGTGGAGGATGTAAGCAGCTATCTCTGTACAGAATTGGTATATGACATTATTAAAATGCCTGGGGAAGGAGGGTTTCTTTTTGGGGAGGGGGATTCTTCCTCATTTGCTTTATTGACCTTCAGGGTGTGCGGTACTCAATGCCAGGTCGTTGCATTTGAATATCACCATGTGCAGGGCACCCGTGTCTGGGCATAGTCATGTGGAAACTGGAACAGACGAGGTGTGCCACGACAAGTCATGACTGCGTGGAGTTGACTTTGCAGGCTTTATGCCAAAAATGTCAGGGAGTCCATGTTGCCAGTGATAGCTTCTCTCCTGGGGTGAGCAGAAGTGTTCCTGGTGCTGGGAAAATGGTTAATTCACTTGCACACACACACCACAGCAGCTTAAAAACAAACAAACCACACACCACATACATGAAATGCTGCCATACATTTCATGTATTGTCTAGTGGCTCCTGAAATCTAACATGATATAGTGCAGTGTGTGGAAACAGAAATCCTGACTTAGGGTAGCATCTAATGTTAATCCTACATAGAGTAGACCCATTGAAAAGAATGGGATTTAAGTTAGTCATGACTAACTTAGGTCTCATTCATCTCAATGGTTCTACTCTACATAGGACTAACATGGGATACTACCCTTAGTTGCAGCTAAACTGGCAGTTCCGTTTTGGGGGCTACAGTTCCATTAGGGCAGGGATGGGGAGCGTATGGCTCTCCAGATGTTGGTGGACTGCAGCTCCCATCATCTCTCACCATTGGCTAAGCTGGCTAGGACTGATGGGAGTTGCAGTCCATATTCCCTACCCCTGCCTTAGGACCCTGATGCTCTCCTGGGAGACTGCATCCTAGGTGCTGGCTTAAGGAAACAGGGAAGACATTGGCTTGCCCCTAAAGAACACACTTTTCAGACCTGTCCTCTGGGAGGAGAAGCGTCTTCCCAAGTTCCTTGCTTCTGTCTGCAAATTTCCCAAAGGGAGATGAGCTGCCATTTTTTTCCCTCAGCTCTCTGTTTTACAGGGACATGAGCTACCTTGCACAGCTGTCACTCCTTAATCATGAACTTCCCCAATATCTCGTAACTAGGGCAGAAGTGAACGTTTTTAGCTTATTTGGCTCAAATTTGGGAGCAGGGTGGCTGGGTGGGGGAAAGATTTCCCCAAACTTCACCCCCCTCCTCATCTTTTTTGCTATTGCCACTACCTGTCAGTGTGATCCTGGCAGCAGGGCAATAGCAATCATGCTTGCCACTGCTGCCAGGCACGAAGTTCCTTTCCCAGAAAGCACTGTTCCCTGCTCCTGCCCTTGTTGTGAGAGCATCATCCTGAAGTCAACTCCGAGTGGGGGCAGAGGCAGGAAGCTGTACATCCTGTTCTCGCTTTGGCATCTTCTGGGTAGGAAGGAACTTTGAAGGAAAGTAATGCCTCCCATCAGTGGGAAGTGGGAAAAGAATTACTGATAACTGGAACAAACACTTCATGCCCATTCATGCCTCAGTGAAATGGCCCCCAGGGTTGCAGCCTATGAACAGGCTGACAAAGTTGGGTGGTTATTTCAGCTCAGCTCCACTCATAACTGGCCTTCCGGCTACCTAACAGCGCTTCCTCCAGCCTCCTAATCTGCAGCCCACTAGCCTTTAACACTAGCCATTTGGGTAGATGCAAGGGGCTGTATTTCGAACCTGTCCTTCTCTCCCTGCTACTCAGTAGTCACTGGGATCTCCCCCAAGGAACCATCCAGATGATGAGTGTGACCAGGTAAGCTTGGCCATGCTGAGTAAGAGATGCCAAGCCTTCCACCCTAGTAGCTGTTCCCTTGGTCGCCAACCACTTGTGTTTCTGAACATCTTTGTAGAGAAAAACTGGGTGGTTTGAATCCTGTGAGCTGCCAGTGTGTGTCTCATTGCTGACCAGCTAACATGGTTGATACACCCATGCAGGCACCGTTCGTTTAGACCCAGTTTCTTTCTGAACTTGGGGTGAAGACAGACATAACAATTTAAGTGTTGAAGAGATGGTTCGAATGCATTTTTGCCTCCCTGATCACACATCTACATTCTTCTTTTCTGGAGGGCCCTCCCTCCCAGTTTTTCAAGTTTCTAGCATATTGGGGGAAAGCAGGGTGTGGTAGGCGCCTGTGAAGTCACTGACATTTCCCCCACAACCCTGATCCTGGAGTAATTCTGAAACTATTTTTGAAATTTTGTGAATTTACTTTTGAAGGACGGACATATATGTGTATAAATGCATATGCGCTTCTAAATATTTTTAAAGGAAAGACGGGCAGTCTTTCTGAAGCGCAAAGGAAGGGAGGGACTAGACTGAATTCACAGTGCGGGTGAAAGACTGCTTTGGCCACTGCTAAAAGACTGTTACTTCTGTCTTCTCCTTAAATAATCCTCCACTTTTGCATCATACTGCACTGTTCCCAAATTAGGCTCCTGTCTGTTGTATTAAAGTTGTCTGTGCATGGGATTAATATGAGTTGACTAACCCGTATTAACATTTCACTCCTGTAAGCAGGGCTAGATAGATCTGGATGCTACCTTGTGTATCTTGGAGGCTTGGAAAAAACAAACTAGCTTTTTGCTCATCACTTCTCCTCCAGACATAATGTTTTCCTTGCTTTGCGAGGTTGTGGCTAGATCCTCCTTGGCTAGAATTAAGAAACATCTGGGGCAGAGAGAGGCAATGCACCAGATACCCAGAATAAGCTAACTTCATGCTTTAGTCTCCTGGCTTTGCGCTATACTAACCTCCATCCCCTTCCATTTCCCATTGGTTGAAGCCATCCTCCTCCCCTCTGCAGGACAATATCCCTATCGCTCAGCGACGGCGGTTCACCCGCGTGGAGATGGCCCGGGTCTTGATGGAGCGCAACCAGTACAAGGAAAGATTGATGGAGCTGCAGGAGGCGGTCAGGTGGACAGAGATGATCAGGTGAGAGCAGAGTTTTTATTGTAAGGTGTACAAAATTACACGCAATAGGGGTGCACAAAATTATTCCTCGTGTGGAGAACGTGGATTTTGTTGTTTATTCGTTCAGTTGCTTCCGACTCTTCGTGGCTTCATGGACCAGCCCACACCAGAGCTTCCTGTTGGCCGTCGCCACCCCCAGCTCCCCCAAGGTTGAGTCCGTCACCTCCAGAACATGGATAGGGAACGTGGATAGGGAGACGTTTTTCTCCCTCTCTAATAATACTTGAACTCAGTGGGGTCATCCCATGAAGCTGATTGGGAGGAGATTCAGGGGAGATGAAAGGAAGGACTTCTTCACACATCGCATAAACTATGGAACTCGCTTCCACATGATGTGGTGTTGGCCACCAATTTGGATGGCTCTAAAAGGGGACTGGAAAAATTCCTGGAGGAGAAGGTTATCATTGGCTACTAATCCTGATGGCTATATGCTACTTCCAATATCCGAGGTGGTATGCCTATGCTTACCAGTTGCTGGGGAACATGGGCAGGAGGGTGCTGTTGCACTCATGTCCTGCTTGTGGGTTTCTTGTGGGCAGCTGGTCGGCCACTGTGTGAACAGAATGCTGGGCTAGATGGACTCTTGGTCTGATCCAGCAGGCTCTTCTGATGTTCCTCTGTTCTTACTGTTGCAGCATCACAATTTTAAATTTAACTTATTTTTAAACACAATTGATGGTTGCGTTTCCATTTGGCTTGCTGATTGAAACGTTACCGTTTTGATTTGTCTTTTAATGTCTAAGTGTATGGTCATTTTTATATTAGATTTGTTTGTTTTTAATGTTGTGTGTACTCCCTGGAGATCCCCTGTGGATGAAGGGCAGTTTATACACTTCAGAAAGGCAAGAGAGAGAGAGAGAGGGAGAGAGAGAGAGAGAGAGAGAGAGAAAGAAAGCCAGCAGGCATCGGGAGGAATCCAGCAGGGAGAGATGGGTAGTGGCGCTCAAAGCTGTTCATAGCTTCATTGATACTTTATTTTTATTTTATTTCATTTCATTTCCATGCCACCCAATAGCCGAAGCTCTCTGGGCCATTCACAAAAATTAAAACCTCAGAGTGCAGGATAAAACAATATAAAATATGAAAGCTTAAAAACACAATATAACAGTACAACCAGAATAAAACCTAGCTGCAATGCAGAGATTTTAAAACACCTGAGCTAAAAGATTAGGAAGCTAAAATGCTAAAAGACTGGGAGAATAAAAAGGTCTTCACCTGGCGCCGGAAGGAGTACAATGTAGGCGCCAGGCAAACCTCTCCATGGAGCTCATTCCACAGCTGGGGTACCACAGCAGAAAAGGCCCTCTTTAGGACATAAGAGCCCTGCTGGATCAGGCAAGAAAAGTCCATCTAGCACGAGTTCCTGTTTCCCACAATAGCCAACCAGGTGCCTCCAAGAAAGCCCGCAAGCAACTCCTCACCCCTTGCTGCTGCCTCCCTCCGGCACCTGGTATTTAGAGATTACTGCTTCTGGATCTGGGGGTCCGTATATCCATCAGCATTGTACATATCCATCCTCTATGAAGGTGTGTAATCCCTTTTTCAAGCTGCTTTATGTTGATGGCCATCACCATCGATCCTGTGGAAGTGCATTCCATAGCGCAGCCTTCCTCAAAGTAGCGCATGCTGGCTGACACGTTGGGTGCTCTAGTCCAACACGGGGCCAGCGTCACGGGTAGGCATGCTTGGGCACCTGCTGAGGGCCCCCACCCCTGCAGGACCCCACTGACAAGAGCCCCCTGGACTTGCTCCTCCTCTTCACCCTTGCAAGCTGCTTGTTCACCCGCCTCTCGCTCTGGCCCTGGCAACGGTGGTGGTGAGAAGGAGAAGCAGGAGATGCCATGGCCTCCTTGCTCCCTGGCTCTCTGCCTGTCACTGGTAGCCATGATGAGAAAGAGGAGGAGGAGGAATAGCAGCTGGTGACAGTGGCACTGCGAAGGTTAGACTCACTGAGGGAGGGGGCCTGTGGAGAGTGGCAGGCTCGAGAGCTCCCCAAAACCTGGTGCCAGCACTGGTCCAAGACATTGGCAGGGCACCAGCTTGGAGAAGGCTGCCATGGGGTGCACTGAGTGAAGAAGTGCTACCTTGTTTGGTCTCAATTTCACTGGATGACCCTGGGATCTAGTGTTATATGAGAGGGAGAAAAACTTCCTGTGATCTACTTTCCCCACGCCATACCTAATGTTACAAAGCCCTATCATGCCTCCCCCTTAGGGCGCAATCCTATCTAGATAGGCAGCCACCTCTGGACTCGGAGGCAGCAGCCTAGCCAAAGCAGGGCAGGAGAAGCACGGAGGAGATCGTTCCCTCCGCACTCCTCCTGCCCTGCATTTTTGGCTAGACTGCCGATTGCGGCTGTCTAGCCACAGGAGCACTGAGCGGGGAAGGAGGCTGCTGTATGACACATTGGATGTGTCATACAGGCAGCTGCGATCTCCCTGCCCAGGAACACCCCAGCCACTCCCCTTTCTGGCCCCTCCACGGTCCTCTTGCGAGCATGGAGGATGGGGCTGTTCCGCACTGCCTCCAAGGCAGCACGGAAGTGGGGAGGTCGGTTCTCTGGGAACTGACCTCGGAGAGCGGGCTCTGAGGTTGGCTCCCAGAAAACAGCATATCCTATGGCTGTCTAGCTGCTGTCTGGTGGCCATAGGATTGCTCCCTCTGTCAATTTTTTCCCCCTAAACTTTCCATCTCAAGACTCTCATTTTTTCTAAACTTCGGGTAAGTGTAAATTACACTTTCCAAATGTTGCAGACTTTTAAAGAACCAGTGCCTTGAATCGGGCTTGGCAACTCGGGTACTTTGTCCGGGTTAGGGGAAGGGCCACAGCACCGTGGAAAAGAGCACCTGCTTTGGAAGCAGAAGGTCTCAGGTTCTATCCCCAACATTTCCATTTAAAAGGGTAAGGTAGCAGATTATGGGAGACTCTCTTTCTGAGACTGTAGTGAGCCACTGCCAGTCAGAGCAGAGGCTGCTGGGCCAGACAGTCAAACAGTCTGACCTCGTATAAAGCAGGATCCTGTGTTCGTTTATGTATTTTATTTGAGGTATTTTTTGCCCTGTTCTACAGCCCCAAAAGGCTCTCAAAGCATCTTCTAGAGAACAATAATAACAATAATAATAATTCCCAAATCCATTTTAATGCAATACCTTTACTGAGCCAACCAAAGGGTCACCAAAAATGTGCAAGCTTTTGAGATCTCCAGATCTCTTCATCAGGTAGGATGTTACAAAAAGCAGTGTGTGGGGGGCGGGTGCAGGAAGAGTGGAGGAAGGCTGGCTTGTTAAAGTCATGATGTCTGCACAATCAGAGCCTTGAGATGGAATGATGGAGGTTGGGTCTGCAGACATTCCAATAAGGCTTTACAAGGTGATGTGATGGTTTCAGGTTTCACCTGGAGTTGCCCCTAGGACTGCTGGGAGCAAGAAAGGCAGAAAAGATTCATCCCCCCATTTTTGAAAATATAAAATTCAGCCATTACTCAGAATGTCTCCATCCTGGGCAAAGCACGCCGATTCGGTTATCGTTGGAAAACGGATTTAACGGCCCCAAATTAATCTCTTTGCCGTTGGTGTCATCCATCCAGCCACTGGAGCGGAAGGCAAGCCATCGCCTCACTGTATATACCCTTTAAGAATTCTCTATTATGTATGTCCACAGAGCCTCCCGGGAGCATCCTTCTGTCCAGGAGAAAAAGAAATCAACCATTTGGCAATTGTAAGTAATGTGCTTGCTTGGGAGGAGTCAAAAGCAGAAAGGTGTCTTGTGAAGAGCTTTCCACACAGTTGCCCAAAGGCACAATCATCATAATTTTTATAAAGATTGTGCCTTTTGGAGTGGCTAAAATGTGATAATCCTAGCCACACACAGTGGATACAGGGAGGAGTAACACCCCTGTCCATTTTACCACCGTAGGACTCTTCCTCCTCATGACCACTTCATTCTGCTGTTTGGGTGGGGGAGGCTCAGCACAATGCCCGTCATTATTACGGCTGGGTCAAAGAGGGTGAACAGGCCAAAGAAGGGGCCTGTCCCTTGCATGCAATTCTCCCATCGGGTCCTTCTCAATTTAGGCCCCACCCCTGTCTTGGCATCAGGGCCAAGGGGGAGGTTTTGCATTTGCATGATGGCATCCCTAACTATATATTTTCCCTATAGTGAACAGGGACGACTGTAGGATAAATAGCGCCCCAGGCAAGGAGTGTCCTTGGTGCCCTCCCCTCCCCCGTGGTCGGTTTTGTAGGGCCACCCGGAAGGTTTACAGGGTCTGGTGCAGGTGTGATGCCCACTGAGAATGACATTGCTCCAAAGCGTGATCTCTCAGCCACTGTGCTACGGTTCGCACAAGCCAAAGTTTGAAAAGCCACATTCTGAGCCGTAGCCGTGCTCAGCAGAAGTATCACAGGTTTTACTTAAACTATTTCTTTGTTTTTAGCAGTTCCTGTCTTTTGCTAAGCACTCCTCATTTTAGAATATCCGTTATTTTTATCTTTAAAGGTAATAAAGAAAAATTATAAATAAAAAGGTATCCAGCTGCCCTCTTACACTTACGGCTTTATTTTAGTATTATTTATATAGTGCTCATAGTGTTTACAGTGCTAGCTACTGTGGCCTCAAAGGAAAGCTGTGTTCCACTGATTTTTACCTAGCATAAACGACATCAAAGTGGAAACTGAAAAAGAAACGTAAAGCTGCAGACAGTACATTGAAAAAACACCGCCACTGAACTCAGCTTGGCGCCCCCTTCAGTTCAGCTTGGCGCCCCCTTCAGTTCAGCTTGGCGCCCCCTTCAGTTCAGCTTGGCGCCCCCTTCAGTTCAGCTTGGCGCCCCCTTCTGCTTGGTGCCCTGGGCAGCCGTCCAGCTCGCCCACCCCCAAGGCTGTCCTTGGGAGTGAATGACAGCCAATAATTTGGGTCTACAGTAGGTGCAACGTGGGAGATGCGTAATTAGGGGTTTGCTTTTTACTAATTAGCAGGCCCATCCAGCTGCGTTGAAGACGGGGCACAGTGGGAGAGGGTGTTTAGTAACCCTTTTTCTCCCGTGTCCCCCCTCAATCTAAATCATGAATCGTGCCCCCTTTCCTTGATCTAAATCACCCCTCCCCAACCTGATGCCCCCCAGATGTGTTGGACTACAAATCCCACTGTTCCCAGCCAGCTGAGAGTGATGGGATGTGCAGTCCAGCACATCTGGAGGGCACCAGGTTGGGGAGGGCTGATCCAAATCATGCCCCCACCCATCCCAAAGCTGCTATAAGCTCTGCAAGAAGAAGAAGGGAGGTACAGCATTTTGTTTATATATTTACTTACTTATATACCGCCTAATAGCCGAAGCTATCATTTGCAGTAATTCCCAAACCTCTTTCTGAAGTGGTAATATTAATAACAGGTTCAGAATTTATTTATTTATTTATATCCCACCTTCCACCAAAAAAAATAAATGGCACTCAAGACGGCCAATTTTCATTATCAACAATAAGAAAACCAAGATTAGATCAAAAACTTAATTAGAACAATAATAAAATCAGTATTCAACACAGCTTGGTTTCCCTCTTTCTCCCCAGCTTCAGCCGCCTGTTCAGCTCCTCCTCCAGCCCCCCACCGGCAAAGCGGAGTTACCCATCGGTGAACATCCACTACAAATCTCCCACGGCGGCTGGGTTCAGCCAGCGCCGTAGCCACACTATGTGCCAGATCTCCACCGGGAGCCGTACACTTGAGTTCTTCCCAGACGAGTGAGTTATCATCTGCTTTGCCTAACAATGTTGCAGTGGCTTGGCTTAATCACTTGGTGGGAAATTATGGCTTCAAAGTGTGTACTGACCGGATTTTGGCGAAGCTATAGCATATTCCTCCATGAGTTGGATTCCAGGCAGCCTGAAAATCTCATTTCCATTGTTTTGTTTTGTTCATCGCTTTATTTTTACTTGTTTTTAAAAATTATATCCCACCCTTCATCATGTTAGATTTTAGGGTGCCATACAAAACGTAAAAGTGAACAATATAGTGAGACACATCAGCCAAAGTAAAAGAGGAAACATTTTTTGGTTAATATTTATTCAAGCTCTTGCACCAAAAAACACAGAATACACTTTTCAAAGAAATGAGCAGGGCTTCCACGACATTTTTAAGTAATCCTAATTTAAACATACATATTCCAGATTCTTAGACAAGGTTCAACCAGGCTAAACTGTTGCCTGTTACAGACACTTGATTCGTCATGCGTGTTAACTGGTGGGGATAAATTTCAGTGAATCATAGAAAAGTTACTCTGGAGCAGGGGTGGGGAAACTTTGACCCTCCAAATGTTAGATTACAGCTCCCATCATCCCTGTGCATTGGCCATGCTGTCTGGGGCTGACGAGAGTTTGAGTCCAGCAACCTCTGGGGCGGCCCACGTTCCCCAACTGTGCTCTAGATCTTTGATAAAGTGTTACTTTCAATCTGTGTAAATACAGAGCTAGGTGGACTGACGTTCTGACTCAGTATAATTTCTGTTCTTTATTTCTTTTTTGAAGGAGTGTTTTTTTGCATTTTACCACAGATTTACCAACGAAGACTAGGCCGGAACCCTGGGTCAATTACTAGTTGTTTCATTCTTTGGGCTGGCAACAATCACTCCTTCTAATTGCAAACTCAGGTGGTGAGTGCTGACAGCAGTGAAGCCAAAGCAGAGCCACTGAGCTATCAGGAGTCCCAAGGTTTGAAGTAATACAAGAACATCTTTTAAACCCCCCAAACCAAAGGCGGCAAAACCCCCCAATCAGCAGCCTAATGAGAACTGAGCATGTAGCCACAGACTGTGGCGTGTTAGTTGGAAAAGAAAAGTGTGGAAAACTGGTAGGTGGGGGACATAATGGCCTTCCAGAGAAGGGCATGGCTGGCTGGCTGGAGCCCTGAACATTCCTATTAGGAGGTGAGAATATACTGTAACATTTTATTGCAGGTCACACCTGTTTCAGTAATTGACGAGCTACCGCCAAAGCATGTCACCACCCCATAGTAAAGGAGGGCTAGCTTTGATTTCCACAGGAGCCAAGATTTTGCCTGGGGCTGTGGACAGACACACGGCACCTCAGATTAAATTTTGCACGTGTGTGTGTGTGTCTCTCTCTGTGTTTCTTTGCTCGAGTGCCAATACTTTCTTTTCTGCTTTGTATGCATATCTTGACTGGGCTTTTCTCTCTCTTTCTGCTGCCATGGCAGTGCTTCCTTGACCCTCTGCCTCTCGCTCCTAAGCATAGATTGAGAAGTAACCCTGTTGCTTCTCTCCTCAGCGACTGTACGTCATCCGCACGGAGGGAGCAGAAGCGTGAGCAGTACCGCCAAGTCCGGGAACACGTGCGGAATGACGACGGCCGCTTGCAGGCTTGTGGGTGGAGCCTTCCCGCCAAGTACAAGCAGGTAGGCTCATCTGGAGGAAAGGGGAGGATCACGCGGCTGCGTCAGGGAGACCATCCCACGTGAGAGCTGGGGTGTAGAACCTGAGGGCCAAATCCACCCCACCTGGGGTCGTCAGAGGGCCACGTCCCTTTCCCCCATCAACCACTTCTTTGGTGGTTTCCCAGCTTTTGTGCAGCTTTTCCCTCCGCTCTAGAAGCTTGAAATGTTTCTTCTAAGGCTTAGTTACTTGCACCAAGTGCTTTAAGCTAAAATATGCTGGTATTGTTTAGTATTTTGGCCCCACCCCTTTTGGCTTAAGCCCCACCCCTTTGGCTCCACCCCCCCAATGCAGCCCCCAAGAGCTTCTCAGAAAAGGAATTCAGCCCTTGGGTTAAAATAGGTCCAACACCCCTGCAGAAGGGAGACAAATTGTTCCCTTTCCTTGCTCACTCCTTTCTTGATTCAATGTGACTCTTATTGTTCACCGCTCTTGGGGTTATATTGCAACTTTGGAAATAAGCTCAGAGACGGTACTAGCCTGCACAAATTCCTTCCTTTATTTTATTTGCCATATTCACATAGTCACCTATCGACATATGTCCTCTGGGCAGCTTACTGAACTGAGAATAAAATAAAAATTTAAAATATAATACAATGTTTAAAATACTGTAAAATGCAGACTAAAAAACTTGCTTTTTTTAGCAGAGGAAAAATAAGACCTATCAGCAGCTCAGCCCTTAAAAGACTCTTTCTTTTAACAAGTCTTTTTAACATAACACAAGTTGTTTAAAAGGCCCAGGTGAATAAAAAGGTCTTTGTCTAGCACTGGAAAGCTGATAAAAGAAGATGCCAGGTCAGCCTCTCTGGAGAGGCTGTTCAACAGCTGGGGTGCCACCACCGAGAAGGCTGTCTCCTTAGCCTGCTGGGGGCTGGCAGAGGAGGGAGACAGAGGTCCCTCCTCTGCCAGCCTGCCCACTTGCCTCCATGCCATTTCTTGTCACCAGGAATTATCAGGCCAGTGCTTAAATGCAACATTGCTATAAGGATATCAGTAGTCTTTCCATTACTATACATTCTGTTTCACTTTCAACATATTATGTAAGCCTATAGCAAATAATTCACATAGTTTAGTGTGTGTATGACAGGGATGGGCCACTTCACAGGGGCCATTCCCCCACCCCCAACCTGCCACACTGGGAAGAAAATATATACACAAACACACACACACACACACACACACATACATATATATATATATATATATATATATATATATGAGGGCCACGGTGGCTTAGTGGTTAAGATGCTGAACTGCAGACCGGAAGGTTGGCAGGACAGCAGTTCGAGACCCGAGTGCCGCGTGATGGAGTGAGCTCCCGTCTTCAGTCCCAGCTCCTGCCAACCTAGCAGTTCGAAAGCAAGAAATTGCAAGTAGATAAATAGGTACCGCCTCGGCGGGAAAGGTAACAGCGTTCCGTGCACCTCGGTGTTCAGTCATGCCGGCCACATGACCACGGAAGCGTCTTCGGACAGCGCTGGCTCTTCGGCTTAGAAACGGGGATGAGCACCGCACCCTAGAGTCGGACACGACTGGTTGGGGACACCTTTACCTTTTATTTTTATATATATATATATATATATATATATATATATATACACACACACACACACACACACACACACACACACACATACACACATATATACACATACACCAATGCTAAATTTGATCCTTTTAGCTCTCCATAGCAGCTGCAGTGCCTAAAAGGGACAAATTTGGTTTGTAAACAAGCTAAATGTGTTCGTTTTAGCACTCCATAGCCACTACGGAGTGCCATTTGTTTGCAGAAAAAATAAAATAGTAAATTTGGGGTGCAGTGGGGACTGCATGGGGGGGGCGGAGGGCACATGTGACCCGTATGTGTTGACCGCCCATGGTGTGTGTGTGTGTGTGTGTGTGTACATATACATGAAATCATTTCTCATACACACATATGAAATCATTTCTCCTGATTAGCCTCTGTAAGAAACAGGATGAGGACCGAGATGAACCTTTGGTCTGATGCAGTAGGAGTCTTCTTACGTAAACTGTCATCTTGAAAACACATCCCCGTCATGTGCGTTGATTGCGTTGTGTCTTCTACGCCCCCAATAGTTGAGTCCCAATGGCGGCCAAGAAGACAACCGGATGAAGAACGTCCCAGTGCCTGTGTACTGCCGCCCTCTGGTGGAGAAGGACCCAACCATGAAGGTAAATGTCAAGAATGTGCAAGAACTCCCCAGTTATTTTAGCAGAGATGCCTGCCTGGCTTGAACACTGCATTATATGTTCCGGACAGGATAGCCCTGCTCAGGCATTGTCCATGAGCAGAACTGTGAAGCAAAGGGCAGCGGGACAGCGCTGTGGGTTCTGCCCTGGACATGCTGCTTGGAACTAGCCATGCCGCTGGTCATCTACACATTGGGTTGGACGTCTGCATAGGGAAAGCCTACTTCATGGGCAGAGACACTCCAGTATCTGGGACCTTCCTACGGCAGGGGTGGGCAGAAAGCAGATCTGGAACCAGTGGAGGCTGCTGGCTCCGATGTCGGTGAGGCAATGAATCTGCTCCAGGTTTCAGTCAGAACCAGTCAGAACTCTAAACGAGCTATCCAAGCTGACCGAAATCAACTCAGTTGAAACTGAGTTCTGGCTGAAATCCAGAATGTATTTACTGCTCCACTGACATTGGAGCCACCAGCCTCCACTGTCTGGATCTACTGGTAGATTTCTGGATAATTTACAGGAGCTCAGCAGTAATGTCCACCCGTTTCTCAATCTCAAATAGCTGTTCAATTATTAGTTGTCCACCCTTAATTTCCAGGTTACTTATGCACAGCTGTGAGAGTTTCCCTTCTGAGCTGATGGTGGGGAATACATTGTTTATTCAATTACCTGCTCATCCATTAATTCATCTAGAGAAGTTTGGAGTTCTTGTGCTCTTATCTGGGAAATATTACCAGCAAGAACCAGTTCAGATGCAAGATCTCTAGCATCATTGTCTGAGATTTTTCCGTACATAAGACACCTGTGGTCAATAGACCAATCTAATACAGAGTTAATTGTGGAGTCATTTCCCACTGCTTCTTCTCTTCTAGGGGAGAAAAATTGTGGGATTATTGACTGAGATTTCGGTTTCTGTTTCTCTTTCCATCTTTCGGATGAAACTTCGACTTGAAGCCCCAAATTTGTATAACCTTGCCTGGTAAAAACCATTTCTTTACTTGTGATCCAGTCTGTCCCATTAACAACTGACAACCAGGAATTAATTATTATTATCCAGAAATATCTATCCCTTATATACAATTAAATTCATGAATAATAATAAATCTTGAAATAACTACAACGCCCACTTTACAAAAAATGAAATATTGGTAAGGCCAAATCCTATGAGGGTTTGTTCACACATTCCAAGATGAGTCTTCATGCTCCGATGAATCGCAGGATGATGGAGGGACTGCTTTGATTGAAGAAGCAATAGGACATATCTGACCTCCTGTATGACTCCAAGTGCAACGCTAAGTGCGCACTTAGCGTTGCACTTGGTGCAACGCCAAGGTGCTGCCTCTGGCAGCCCTGCCTGAAGTACATGGTTGGGCAGGGACAGAAACAAACCCAACCTCAAGGTCCAACTGGTGCAGCTGGTCCTCTTCCCCGCAAACTCCTTCCTATTCAAACTCTTATTGTGAAACATTTGAGAACTAGAAATTATTGCTGAGCTCCTTGATTGCAAACAAAGTCTTTAAAGACTTTTGACATCAGGCCAAGAGGCACATGAAATTAGGCCGAGAGCTGTACAGGGCCCCAGGTCGCCCACCCCTGCCTTAGGTCAGGGGCTGGGTAGTCTTCAGGCTTGTGGAATCCACTGTGTTTTTGTTTGTTTTACTAAAACCTTGAGGTTAATCAGCTGAAGCCTGGTAGAAAAGACATACCCTTACAACAAAAGGATCCGGAACCCAGGTGTTTGTTTTGAGCACCAGAACTGAACAGAACTCACAGTCCGTCCACAGAAAAATAAACTCCGGGGTATCCCAAGCTTTCTTCATTTCAGGACGATTATTTTTTCTCTTTTTTTGTTGGGAGGATGTATTTTGTTTTTGCTGTTGTTTGAAATGAGACGAAAGGCACAGGAGTTAAAAAACATGCGTTGACTTTCTGTTGAGCATCATTCTTCTTTGTCGTGGAGGTCCTGGGATTGAGAGGTACTGTATGTGGGTCTCGTCTTGGAACCTAGAATCTTGGAACTCTTCTTCAGTCAAACTCCCTTCAATGCATTTTCAGTTATGGTGCGCAGCTGGTGTCAACCTCACAGGTTGGAAGCCTGTGGAACCGGATACTGGCAATGGACAGAAGCCAGATCCAGGATGCGACCCTCTAACTTGTGACCGAGAAGTGGAAGGAGAGAGCGCCAAGAGTAACCACACATCTCCAGAAAAGAAAAAGGTTGGAAAGGAGAGTTGTCTGTTTCCCTCTTCTCCTGCATATAGGTTTAAGTGTCCCAACCTGAGCTGTTTGTCATGGACTAGATATGCAGGAAAGCAATACAGCCGCTCTGCACTTAAAGTGCATATAACGCGCTTCAGTGCAGCTTAGTGCTGTTCAGTTAACTCTAATGGCTATTGAATAAGCACAGTGAGGCATTCCTGGTTCTGCAGCAAGTGTCAATGGTGGATTTAATGGCTGCGACTTGGGCAGCACAGAGAGGAGCTACGGTATATTTTCAATTAGAGTGAACATCCCATGGGTGGAGGGGTTCAGCAAGTCAAGTGTTGGTCTTGGGATCTAGGAGATTCGGCCAGGGGTTCACCAGATGGTTTGTAGTAAGCCGTTGTCGCTCAGCTGCACTTCCTCATCTGTAAAATGGAAAGTATTATCCCATTCCAGACTGGGGGCCCCAGAAGGTATAGGTGGGGTTTGGCTAGAGTCAAGACACATTCACGGAGAGCAACACCATGGTCAGCTCACTGCAGAGCTGGGTAGAGGGTCGAACTGCCTGTTACTTACAATCATAAGAGTTGGAGTCTTAGAGATCATCTAGTCCAACCCTCAGCTCAATGCAGGCTCTGCAATGCAGGACGCAACTCCAGGATTCATTCATCCATTCTTTCATTCCATCCAGCCTCTGCTTAAATACCTCCAGCCAAGGAAAACCCAGCTCTTCCCGAGGCAGCCTGATTAGATAGTGTGCAGGTTCTAATTTCCATGAAAGAACCCTAGCATTTCACTGCGAATATGCTCCTGGAACCCTGACACCCAGTGCTATTCCCTTTAATTCACTCTCATTTCTGCCCCCTCTGCCATTTTACTCTTCGGCAGACCAAAGAGCTGCACGAGATGGATGCTACGTCCAGCAGGGTGTGGATCCTCACGAGCACCTTGTCCACGAGCAAAGTCGTGATCATCGATGCCAACCAGCCGGGCACGGTGGTGGATCATTTCACCGTCTGCAACGCCCACGTGCTTTGCATCTCCAGCATCCCAGGTAAGTGAAAACAGGGCCTGGAATTGCCTTGCCACCTGCAGTGGTGTTTTTTTGTTTTTTGTTTTTTTAAGGTGCACCATCAGTCCGTAGTTATTAAGCCGCTACTTCAAATGTTTGGCAGCTTTTAAATTGGAAATCATCTACTGGACTATCGATACAAAAATGGATGAACAGAATATGGAAAATGCCTCTTTCTGAAAAGCTGACGCATAGACTGAGACTTCTAGAAGGCTTAGAAAACCGAGACTTATTCATAGAAGTGTGGTATCCATTTATTGCAGATTCTAATGCATATTCAGCATCCCTTGCTCTTTCAGCGGCACCATTCAAATTCTGCAGTGATGCACTGTCACACTCCTAGCCTCATAATCTGTACCTATTTTGTTTTTATATTATGTTAAAACTCAGTTAAAAAAAGTTTGGCAGCCTATTTAGATCTAGAGCAGGGGTGCGGTACTTCAGAACCAGGGGCCAGATCTGGCCCTTCAGGGGTCCCCTGGTCCCACCCCCTTTCCTCTGACCACCAGTCATTTGGTGATGCCCCAGCTTTCATGCAGTTTTTTCTCCATTCTAGAAGGTTGGAATGCCTCTCCTAAGGCTTTGCTACTGCCATTAAGAGCTTCTTGCTAAAATATGCTGGCATATGGGGTAGTTTGCCCTGGCTCTTTTCCTTTTGCCTCTGGCCACGCCCCTTTTGTATCTGGGCATGCCCCCTTTGCCTTTGGCCCTCCCACCATTGGAATGCAGCCACCGACAGCTTCTCCAATATGTAGTTTCGCCCTTGGGCTGAAGGCGGTCCTGATCTAGAAGGAAAATGCTTTCTAGAGCTTGAAGGGCTCCTGCCAGTAAATCAGCCCCACCTCTAAATGAGAGCTATGTGCCCTCTTGTGATTCTACGCCAGCTTTGACACTTGCTATTGGATGCAGCTTTTAGTGCAACAGCACCTTCCCACCCATGTTCCCCAGCAACTAGTGTACATAGGCATACTGCCTCTGATACTGGAGGTATGTAAGAACATAAGAAGAGCCCTGCTGGATCAGACCAAGCATCCATGTCGTCCAGCATTCTGTTCACACAGTGGCCAAGCAGTTGCCAACAGGAAACCCACAAGCAGGGCATGAGCGCAACAGCACCCCCTCCCCCACCCATGTTTTCAGCAACTGGTGTACATAGGCTTACTGCCTCTGGTACTGGAGGTAGCACATAGCCATCAGGACTAGTAGCCTTTGATAGCCTTCTCCTCCAGGAATTTGTCTAGCCCTCTTTTAAAGCCATCCAAGTTGGTGGCCATCATGACATCTTATGGAAGTGAATTCCATAGCTTTATGAAGACGTCCTTCCTTTCATCTGTCCTGAATCTCCCACCATTCAGCTTCATGGGATGACCACATTGGGTTCTAGTATTATGAGAGAGGGAGAAAAACATCTCCCCAGCCCATTATCCACACCGTGCCTAATTTTGTACCCCTCTATCATGTCTCCCCTCACCCGTCTTTTTTTCCAAGCTAAACCATCCCAGCTGTTGTAACCTTCCCTCATAGGGGAGATGCTCCAGCCCGTTGATCATTTCGGTTGCCCTTTTCTGCACTTTTTCATGGGAAAATTACAACAATTGCACCGGCTGCCAGTTTGCCACTGACCTACGGCCCCTCCCCAGCAAGGCTAGTGAATCCAGAAGTTATGCACTGACCAAGGACCTTTTCCTCTTCCTTCGTTGCAGCTGCCTGCGACACTGACTATCCTCCTGGAGAGATTTTTCTGGAAGGGGACATGAATCCCGAAGAGTCCTCAGGAACGGATGGAGTTTTGGCAGGCATTACCCTGGTGGGCTGTGCGACCCGATGCAATGTCCCCAGCAGCAATTGCTCGTCCCGCGGAGACACCCCAGTCCTGGATAAAGGGCAGAGTATGTCTTGTGCGTCTTCCACACGCAGTATTGCAACTCAGGGCTGTTTCTGTTTTTGTTATTTAATGTATTCATTTTATAGGGTTGAACTAAGACCCTCTCAAATTCACCTGTATGGGACAAAGACAGATCAGGCAAATGGATCCAATACAGAATGAATCATGCTGTCTAAAAAATAGCACGTGTAAATGGGGATGTACGGACTGTGTAAAATCCACTCCGTCTGTGTTTCGCGGATTGTCAGGCGCCTTTTGTTCCGTCGTCCGCCCACAGACAGATGTGAATGTATTTTTTCATGGTGCGGAGAAATACGCAAATGATTACGCAAGTATTTATGCAAGTATTTATGCAAGTATTTACATAATTTACCTCAGTACGTAATATTTAGCGTATTATCCCCATTCCATTCAGCGTTTCCTGAGCAGAAACGTATGTATTTTCCTACGAATTTATATGCGGAAATTTCAGGAAAGTAAAAAAATTCATCTGGAAGTCCGTGGACTCTGTGTGGCCTGAGGGGGTCACTCCACAGTGGATTCTGCAGGTTGGATTCTTAGAAATCTGAGCTCATTTTAGTTTGTCTCAAATTTCTCCAGCAGCCCTACATGTAAATAATTGTGGATATTTTCTACCCTTTAAGGGGTAAAATAAGGGAGGGAATTATTGGAAAGACAAAAGGGGTGTATGTGTGGCAGGCAGCGAGGAGGAAGACAATTACTCTCTTTTTTTTTAAAACGTTTGGTTTTGACTGAAATCTTAAAACACTTTTACTAGAGGGAGTAAATCCTGTTGAAATCTGCAAGACTAACTCCTGAGTAAACTTGCATAGGGTTGTACTTTGGGCCATCAACATTCCGATGCAGGCTTCTGTTGTTGTTGTTTTAAATGGGTTATATGAATTCAACTAGAAATGACATTTTTGTTTACCTTCTGGAAAACCTCTTATCTGGAGATTATTGTGTTTCCTTCAAGTAAGATGTGTGCATCACAAAGATTTCTCCCCTGTTTAGAAGCTGTCCGCTTTCATTTTTGTTGCCGTTTTCTATATCCCAATGGCCAGTTAAACACAGTGGAGAGCTGCACATCTGATGAATGCAAGCTACTTCTTCTGCATCCCATTTCTTGCCACTTCCTTCTACTGTATTTTTCCTTTTCTGCCTTTTAGGTGAGGTGCCTGCAGTAAGCAATGGCAAGATAAATCAGTCTCAGTCCACTGAGGAGGCGACGGAAGCTACAGAGGTGCCAGAGAATGGTGTGCACGAAATGGAGCCAGCTCAAGTCCGGACGGGCCCGCTGACGGAACATGTCTTTACAGATCCAACCCCAGCTCAGGCACCTGTGAGGCAGAACAGGTACAGGAACGTTGCTTCAAGCCTGCTCTTCATTGTCTTTCTGAGGAGTCCCATTAACTCTCGGGAGTCCAACGAAAGCAAAGATTGCAGGTTTGATAGGGCCCTTTGACGCAGGAAGTCTAAGCCCTGGTAGGGTTGGGCTTAAATTTTGAGAGACAGTGTGGTGTAGTGGTTACAGTGTTGGACTGGGATTGGGAAGACCTGGGTTCTAGTCTCCACTGGGCCATGAAACTCACTGGGTGACTTTGAGCTAGTCACTGATAGGAATGTCAGAGAAATCCGCAGTGGAACCAAACGAGTTCAGGTTGTCATGACTCTGACTCGTGGATTCTGCAGTGGATTGGCTTTTCCCCCTGTTGGGCAGATTCTGCAGAGTTACGGACTACTTTTCTAACTTCCCTGAATTTTGCGCAAATATTGTTGTAGAAAAATACACACAACCCCCGGCCCAAAATGCACATATCCCTCATAGGTTAAAGCGAGAGGAAACTCCCTCCCTCCCTGCCGTCACTGCACCGTGCACACCCCTTGCCCTCTCCTTCTCAGTGCTGACACCGGAAAGGAGAGCCTGAGGGGTATGTACGGTGGCAGGCAGAACTTTTTCCCGTTTCGTGGAACTGTGGTGTTCCGCCGTAATTTGCCTAATTTGTGTAAATTACGGCCGCAACTTGTGGAGCATTGCAGTTCCGCAAAAGGGGGGAAAGTTCCCGGATTTCAGGAAGAAACCCCTTGCTCGGCTCCCAAAGGCAAGGCAAGCCAAGCCAGGAGTGTCACCGGAATCCGTCTGGCCCTAAAAGGGCCAGATTTCCCCACAACGGACATCCCTAATCAGGCATGAGAAACCTCTGGCCTACAGGCCGATACGGTGCACGGGGGTTTGCCGTCTGGCCCGCCAGCTTCTTCCCTGGGCCCCGCCCCTTCTCCTGGTCGAGAAAAGCTCTCATCTCCGGTCAGTTGCTGATTGGAGATTACATTTTTTCCCTGCTGGGGAGAGAGGGCAGAGCTCAGGGAGGAAGCCACTGATTCGGTCCTGCTGTCTCCTGAGGCTTGTCTGTTTACTTCTGAGAAGACATAGAGAGGCTTGGAGTTTGGGATGCTCTTTGAAAGTGCTGCTGAGTGATCCGGTCCTGCTTACTTCTGAGTAGTTACACAGAGGCTTGTTCTGCTTACTTCTGAGCAGCCTTAAAATTGGTACGAACTCTATTTTGGTTCTGCCTGCTGCCCTGGCCACTGTTGGAACGCAGGCCCCGAGACCTTTCCCACACTGGAATTCAGCCCTTGTCCTGCTGTACATGCTTCAGTTCGGTGCTAATGGCAGAAATAAAAGGGTGTTTAACCTCCCCTAAGCACCAGCAGGGCCATACTACTGTAAAGCATGGGTGGGCAACCTTTTTGCTGCCAAAGGCCACGTTCCCTGTGGGTAATCTGTTGCGGGATGAAGCCACCGGGTCAGCTGATATCTCCAGTTAAAAGGATCGGGGAGCAGGTGATGGGAAAGGGACCTTCCTCTGCCTGAGGTCCTGGACAGCTGCTGCCAGCCAGAGTAGACAGTACTGGGCTAGATGGAGAAATAATTTTGTCTGGGATGAAACAGCTTCATGTGACCTTCTTCCTCCTAACAGCGAGAACGGACAGCCAAAGACGGAGTCGAGCATGGCAGCGCAGGACCCAGAGGCGAACGGCAACGTGGCTGGCACTACCACCAGCGCTGCCCCCACCATGTGGCTTGGAGCACAGAATGGCTGGTACGACTCTCTCGGGGTGGCGACGGTGGCTCAGGGACCCGTCAGTGTGTGTGGGGCTCGAGTCTACAGGGGAGGAGTGTTAAAAACAGCATGCTGCGAGAGACCGATTGGGTGGTGGAACTGGGTTCAGAGCAAAAGCAACGTCCAGTTGTTTGGGCGAAAACTAATGGTGGGGCGCCTCTTGGAGCTTGGGATGAAATCTGCCTGCTGCCTGTAGCAAGCCTTAGATCTGGTTCCCATGTAACGACAACCCATGGTTTAATTAACCCATGGGTTGTTGCCTTAGCCAGAGTTAACCCATGATTTGGCTGCTAGATGGCCAAGCAAACTGTTGGTTGTTTTTTCAATTCCCAGGTTGTTTGGTTCCTGCTGGCTTCACCCACTCCCTCCCTGTATCCCACTTGCCTTTGCAGCACTGTAGTACTATCATGTAGAGCGTCTGGTGTGTTTTTTTACTTGCTCTTGCTTTCTGTCTCTGTAGCCTGGCGAAACACTCCATGAACAACACTCAGTTCTGATTTCGCACACCATGGGTTAAACAAGTCAGAGTTCACAACCTAACAACAAACCATGGGTTCTGTTGTTTGTTTGCTTGTGGTTAACAACCTGTAGTTAGCCCATAATCCTGGGTTCACACATAATGACAACCCGCAATTCAACAGCCCATACTAACATAAACCATGGTTTAGCGTTACATGGGAACCCAGCTTTACTGTCAGGGTCCTCCAGGGGATAAAGTTTGGGATCTGGGGCGAGAGGGAAACTGGCCGTTATGTCAAGCTGTGAGTAGTACCAATAGTTCTGCTCTATTCTGCACCGGTCAGTTCGCATTTGGAGTACTGCCTCCAGTTCTGAGTGTCACGTTTTAGGAAGGACATTGAGAAACTGGAGTGCATCCAGAGAAGGGTAGCCAGGATGGGAAGGAGCCTGGAAATAGTTGAATAAGCCGGTTATGTTTAGCCTGGAGAAGAGACAATTAAGGGGAGGTGTGGTCATGGTCTTCAAAGATCAGAAACGCTGTCTTGCAGAAGACGGAGCAGACTTGTTCTCTGTTGCTCCTGGGGGACTGGAACCACTGGGAGGAAATTGCAGGGGAGCAGGTTTCAGCTAAACATGAAGAAAACGCACCTGACAGGAACAGTTGCTCGGCTGTGGAGCACAGACTGCCTCGGGAGGTGGCGGGTTCTCCTTTTCTGGAGGTATTTCAGCAGAGGCTGGGCAGCCACCTGTCAGGGATGCTGTCGTTGCATCCTGCATTGCTTGCAGATCCTGCACTGAGCCGGGGGTTGGAGAAGAGGACCCTCCAAGGTCCCTTGCAACTCTTCAATTTTGTGGTCCAGGGCAAGCGAGGGTCAAGTTCCAAAAGCAACAACTGACATCAGACGGGCAAGAAGCGAAATCCAAGGCAGATTTGAGCCTTGCAGGTCATGGTCCTCACAGCGAAACACACTGCTCAGGACTGAGGGACGAGCTTCAAAGCAGTGGTTTTATATGGCCTGATGGAAAGAGATTGGCCCTTGGAGGGTCAGCTGACCTGAGCGCTCTGTCACATGCTGGGCAGCCTAGGCAGTTGCCCTTGAAAAACAGATATCATCTCAGGCAGACAGGAAGTGGCACAGGAAGTGACATGCTGGAACCCTGATTTAAGAACTGTCCCCTCTGCCTTCTTGCACTTACTCTGAAACCCACTTTGGTAGTTCCTTTGACTGCCGATAAATGTGCAAGCCCTGCCTCACGGCGCAGTGTGGTACAGAACTTGGGGGCCTGTCTAGCAACCTAAACTGCCTTTCCCCCAGGTTGTACGTGCACTCGGCCGTCTCAAACTGGAAGAAGTGCCTACACTCAATCAAGCTGAAGGACTCGGTGCTGAGCTTGGTGTAAGTAGGCGTACGTGTGGAACTAACGACGGGGTGTGTGGGAGATCTCCAATTTTAAACTTGCTCGACTGGTTGGAGGAAGGGGATGCAGCTCAGGAGCAAAGCACGTGCGCTGCCCACGGAAGGTCCCGAGTTCAGTTCCTTGCATCTCCAGTTTACCAACGGGATTGGGTTGCAGTTGGCATGAAAGACCCTCCGCTTGAGTCCCCGGAGAGTTGTTGCCAGTCATCGTAGACAATACTGGGCTAGATGGACAAATGGTCTGACCTAGTGTAAGGCAGCTTTTTCTATAGAGGCGCAAGATCGCAGCTCAGGAGAGCACGTGCTTTACCTGGGGAAGGTCCCTGGCATCTCCAGTTAACTGGATCAGGTGGCAGATGATGCGAATGGACTCAGTGCTGCTAGTCAGAGTGGACAACACTGAGCTAGGTAGACAAATCGTCTGACCTGGAAGGAGGCAGCTTCCCATGTCCTGCATTCAGTGCCATAGTTGCACGTGAATAACTAAATTATCCGCCCAGAATCGGGAGTTATTTATTTATTTAATATGTATTCATATGTATTATTTATTAATATTATTTATTAATATCTATTAATATTTAAATTACACAAAGCAAGCAAAGTGGCATTGGTGTTTGTTTATGATGCACAATTCATTCTGTTAGTCACGAGGAGGGGCAAGGACTCAGGTAGCCCAGTTTTCCCCAACCTGGTGCCCTCCAGATGTGTTGGAGTACAACTGCCAACACATTTGGTGGGTGCCAGGTTGGGGAAGGCTGATGTAGACCATTCAAGCCCTGCCCCTTGAACCACTGGAAATCCTGTCCAGCCACCCCACCCCCTACCATAATCGTCACAGGTGCTGACATTCTGAACACCCTTGCTCACAGCCTTAGGGGCTAGAAACTTGTGTGTGTGTGAGTACTTAATTAAAAGTTTAGATTTTCAGGATGCCAAATTCCCCATCTGTTTCCTGAGCTTGTATGGTGCAATTTTATAGAACTGTAGAGTATATATAGCCCTAGTCATGTTCTTTCTCAGGGCATATCTAAAGGCACATCTCCCGCATGTACCTGCTCAGACCCTTAGGTCGTCTTCAGAGGCCCTCCTCCGGGTGCCCCTGCCAAAGGAAGCAAGGTGGGTGGCTACAAGAGAGAGGGCCTTCTCAGTGGCACCCCACTTCCTGAATAAACTCACCAGACAGGTTGATCTGGCACTTACACTGGTATCTTTTTGACGCAAGGCAAAGACCTTTCTTTTCTCCCAGTTATTTTAAAGACCTAGTTCCAAGTTATGGCTGTTTTATTGATTCCTGTGCTGTTTATTGCTTTGCATTATATTATATTTTATTCTTTTAAATATTTGTATTGTATTTTATACTTTTAACTGTCTTTTAAAATGGCATTTTAGTTTTTAACTGGTTGTAATACTCCCGGAGAACGTTAGTTATTGGGTGGATAAGACATGTACAAAATAAATACATAAATACATAATATTACTCCCTTACTTTGAAACTGATCCCCTCGCCCCCGCTCTCTTGTGCATTCAGGCACGTGAAAGGGCGTGTTCTTGTGGCCCTGGCCGATGGGACTCTCGCAATATTCCATCGGGGAGAAGGTAAGATTCAGCATCCTGGGAAATGATGCAGCTTTCCTGCAAAGCTGTAGAAAGACCTTTCATTGGGATTTTGGAAATTGGTACTCAGATGGGGGTCAAAGAGACAAGCTGTCTTATCTGCATGGCCCACAACTGACATAACTTGGAAGGAAGCCTGGGAAATCCCAGTTTAGGCTACCTTGGATAATGCTTCTTCCGACTTCTTCCTGATCCGTGGAGGGGGATGAGAGTGCACTCTGCTTTCCTCACCCATCCAGCATGCCTGCCTACATCTGACGCCCCTGCATGTTGGCACAGAACCACAATGTTCATTTTAAAGATGACCTATGCATGTAAAATCCGATGTGTGCCATGGCAGATTGCAAAGTGGCCTGGAGGACCGGTGTGCTCCCACCTCCCTCCACGCATAAGCTCTGGGCTGTGGAGAAGCATCACCCAACCTGTCCCATTATCTTCTAAGTCCAGAAGGTTGGGAAACCGAACTGTCTCACTCCTTTGCTAGAGAGCCGCTAAAAGCAACACTCGTCCGACTGATTTGGTAGTGAAACAGTCCTAATTTCTTCATTTAGATTTTTCTTTGGGCAGTCCTGCTCCCGGAGATTTGGGATGGCTGACAAAGCTTCCAGAATTCAAGATATGACTGTATTCTCCCCCAAACGATTAAAATTCCCCAGCAGCCAGGAAGCAGGGCTATGGGAAGGGAGGGGAGGGTTGAGGCCCGTGGAGGGAGCCAAGCCTCCGTGAGCCAGATGGGGAACCTCCGTGGGCCTGATCAGGCCTGCACGACGGGGCTTCCCCACCCCTGGACCTGACCCATTGAGACGATTCCATAGTCAACCAGTTCCCTCCTGTTCATCCGCTCTCCTCCTTCCTCTTTTTGTTTCTCTCTAGATGGCCAGTGGGACCTCAGCAACTACCATCTCATGGATCTGGGCCACACCCACCATTCCATTCGCTGCATGGCTGTGGTGTATGACCGGGTGTGGTGTGGCTACAAGAACAAAATCCACGTCATTCAGCCCAAGACGATGCAGATAGAGGTACGGTGAGGGCGGGCCTGAACGAAGGAACATGGCGGCTTGCCCCATGTGCAAGGGCATCGGGGAATGCTCGCAAATCGCTTCATGGCCATGTCTCTGTGGTTTAGCAGGATGCTTAAAGATGCAAGTGCTTTCATGACGGAAAGGTTAAAGGGTTACATTGACCAACAAAGGCTTAGGAGATTAGTTGGCACGAGCCAGTTTTAATCAGGGAGGCCAAGTTTTTATCATGGAGGCTGCGATTTATTGGCACCATCATTCAGGTGTTAGCTACTGCCCCCATTATTATTATTATTATTATCATCCCACTTTTTTTCCTCTTGCAAGGAACCCTAGACGGCTTACATACTCCTCCTCTCCATTTTATCCTCACAACAACGACCATGTGAGGTAGGTTAGGCTGAGAGTTAGTCACTGGCCCAAAGTCACCCAGTGAGCTTCATGGCTGAGTGATGACTAGAACCTGGATCTCCCGTGATCCAGTCCAAGACTCTAACCACTACACCACACTGGCTCTCATGAGTTATAAATGGGTGATCTTCATATACAACTTCAGGTCTGTATTTGAGGCTACAGATCTATACAAGTGGCCAGCAAAACTGCACAAAAGACCTAATCAAAGGCAATCAGTTACTATTCCCATTTTACAGATGAGGAACACTGAGGCTGAGAGAGTAGCTCAAGACCAGCCACAGTTGAGTGTTTTTTTCCCCTTGCTATCCTTACATTGTGTGTTTTTTTCCCCTTGCTATCCTTACATTATCAGGAGCCAGAAAACTTTGCTGAACTACTACAAATCACTGAGAGATCTACTGGTACATTCCATTCTATCTCCTGGCAACCTCAGCACTTTGCCACACTGGCTTGCTGAGCAGGAGCTTTTGTTGAACTGCTAGCTCATCGTACACTTTCTTCGGTTTCTTTAAAAAATGCACCTCTAATTGGCAGCATGCACATTCAAAGTGATTAAAAAGCAGATTTGTTTATTTTATTGTTTTGCTATACCACTGTCGCTGAAGCTGTCTGGGCGGTTCACAAAAGAAATCTTAAAACCATATAATACAAAGCATAAAATAAATAAAAACATTAAAAAGTTTAAAACAGAATAAAATTGGAGTAAAAAACCAAAGTAAAAACCAGGAGTACCACAAGGAACTTAAAATATGCAAACTTTTTTTAAAAAACTTGAGAACCAAGAAGCCTGGGGAAGAAAAAAAAAATCTTCACCTGGTGCTGAAAAGACCACAACTTAGGTGCCAGGCGACCCTTTCTGCGAAGGGCATTCTGCAGCTAGGGTGCCACCACTGAAAAGGCTGTCGCCTTAGTGGCCGCCCATCTCACTTCATTTGGTGGAGGGACCTGGAGAAGGGCCTCTGAAGATGACTTTAAGGTCCAGGCAGGTACACATGATTAGCGAACTATTTCTCAATTAGTTGACAGGTTTTAGAAGGCTACAGGGAGGCCACGATTGGCTAAAATTGGGATGCAGTATCAGGTTTAGGGCTTGTGGATTTCATTATGGGCCTTCGTACCTCCACCCCCTAGTTCAAACACTGTCCTTGCTTTAGGGCCTGCATAGAGGACTCACGGCCTGATCCCCTAACTAAGATGACATCATGTCCTGCAGGAAGACACTGCCTGGTACCCAAGAGGGGAAGTACTTCCCAAAAGTCAAGACAACCTCGCCCAGGAAACCCTGAGAGCAGAAACGTATTCCAGGAGTGCCAATTCAAGCTTTCCTTTCTCCGTCCTCTTTTCAGAAGTCCTTCGATGCCCACCCTCGCCGGGAGAGCCAGATCCGGCAGCTGGCCTGGATCGGTGATGGCGTTTGGGTTTCCATCCGCCTGGACTCCACCCTGAGGCTCTACCATGCTCACAGCCATCAGCATCTCCAGGATGTAGACATCGAACCATATGTCAGCAAAATGCTCGGTAAACAAAACACCCCCAGAAACCGCCCCCCATTATTTCCCCCCTAGGAGGCTTCTGCCTTGCTTGCCTTTGTGCATGGCAGTCCCTCTCAGAACACCGTCATCTTGTGGTCTCTCTGGCTTCCTTCAAAGCTGTAGCTTTTCCATGAAGCCTTTGGAGAAGGGCCATAGCTCGGTGATAGAGCCCCTGCTTTGCATGCAGAAGGTCCCAGGTTCGATCCCCAGCATCTCCAGGTAGGGCTGGGAAAGACTCCTGTCAAACCCTGGAGAGCCACAGCTCTCCAGTGTAGACCTGGGGAGCAGAACCTTAAGCCCAGTGGCCAAATCTAGCCCTCGCGGGAGTGATGACTGGCGACTCCAGTTCGAGCGGGACTGTGATCCATTCAGGGTTTTAGTTGCCACCAGCCAAAACTCTAATGGTGCTATCCAGTGTGCTGAAAGGTGCTATCCAATGTGCTGAACCCATTTGGGGGGTAGAGTTCAGCACCTTGGATAGCACCGTTAAGAGTTTTGGTTGGTGGTAACTAAAACCCTAAATGGAATCGCAGCCCCTACGGAACGTCTTATGTTCTTAACTGGAGTCACCAGCTGTCACTGCTCTGGGGGTCCTCAGAAGGCCACCCCCTTTCCCCTGTCCACTGATTGGTGGTTTCCCAGCTTTTGGGTAGCTTTCCCCCCATTGTAAAAAGTTGAAATGCCTCTCCTAAGGCTGAGTTACTGGCAGCAAAAGCTTCAAGCTAAAGTATCTTGCTGGTTTTTGTATTTTGGCCCTTTTGCCCCCTTTTGCCTTCAGCTCTGCCCACCACTGGAACGCAGCCCCTGAGAGCTTCTATGAAATTGAATTTGGCCCTTGAGTTGAAAGAGGTTCATTGCCCCTGGTGCAGACAATACTGAACCAGATAGGCCAGTGATGACACTCGGTCTAAGACAGCATCCTATATTCCTATTCCCCACCACCTGTTGAAACCAGCCTATAGATGTAGAATGGAACTGAACAGAATACATATTCTTCTGTTGTTTACCCTCCTCTCCATCGCCTGCCCATCCCCTGCATTTAATTTTAGATTGTAAGCTCCTCAGGGCAGACGCCTCTCTTCTCGTTACGTCTATAAAGCACCACACATATTGATGGTGCTATATAAATCATTCCCTCTATTTCCGATGTTCAGCCAGTGAGTGCCATTGCATATGTAGCCAAAATAGCATCATCCATATACCAAAGGGAGGAATCAGTAGGTTTGGAGGGACTCCCAAGGTTTGTAGAAATACAAAACCACTTTGTGGGGAAGGGGGCACCCAAAACAGCCCAATGAAGCCTGAGCATGCTCAATAGCCAGGAAAGCTGACTGGAGGTGGGCGGGGCGGGGGGGACACAGGGAAGGGGGAATGTAATGGAGTGTCCTGGAGGAGAGCATGGCTGGCTGGAGCCCTGAACACATTTAACATTTCCTTGTAGGTCCCACTTGAAAATAAATATTACCACTACCTTTTCAGTGAGTTACATCAGAGGTCCCCAACCTTTTTGGACCTTTGGGCACAGTTGAGAATGTAAAAAACTGCTGTGGGCACCATCACAAAACGGCTCCCACGGAGGATGTGGCTAGTCACTTAATGGTAAAGAGGTGGTGGTGTGGGGGGAGAAATAGTGAGGCTAGAGGCTGGAAGGGATTGGGGAGAGAAAGAGCAAGACTAGAGGCTAGGAGCAGAAGAAACAGCTAAAGAGGTGCAGGGGAATAGCAAGGCTGGAGGCTGGGTGGGAGTGGGGAACAGCAAGGCAAAGGTGTAGAGAAAAAGCAAGGCTAAAGCCTGGGTGTGGGGAGAAACAGCAAGGTAAAGAGGTACTGGGAGAAATAGCAGGGCTGGAGGCTGGATGGGAGGGGGAAATAGCAAGGCAAAGGGGTTGAGCAGAGAGAAAAAGCAAGTCTAGAGGCTAGAAAGGGGGAGAAGGAAGACTGCCCTAACATTTTTCCAAGTTTTTTATTTAAAAAATCTTTTTGAAGGGGGCAGGGAGCAAAGAGCTTCATGAGCACCGTTGGAGGTGCCCATAGGTGCCATGTTGGGGAACCTTGCATTACGTGATCCTGACCAACTCTGTTTGCATCTCTCATTCAGGGACTGGGAAGCTGGGCTTCTCCTTTGTGCGGATCACAGCCTTGCTCATCGCTGGCAATCGCCTCTGGGTCGGGACGGGCAATGGGGTCGTCATTTCCATCCCTTTGACTGAGAGTAAGTGGTCTTTACTGGGCATCTATTTTCATTTCCTTTGCTCAATGTGCTAAGTTTGGATTCTGACAAATTGGTTATTTTTTTCCCTCCCTTAAAAAGATGAGGTTTTGCACATGGATTCCAGTCCAGCAGACTTAATTTTGGGGGCTCCCATGGATGCAACTCTGAATTCATTATAGTAAAACTTGTGCAACAGGTATCCCTTGCAGATTGCACTTGGCAAAGTCCAGGTGTGCTTTTTACAAGCTCCTATCTGGAGTATTTGGACTTGGCCACAATCGCCTGTGCTCTGGTTATCTGCAGACTAGACTGCTGCAATGTGCTTTACATGGAGCTGCCTCTGAAGATGGTCTAGAAGCTACAGCTGGTGCATAATGCAGCCACATGGAGGCTGGTGAGGGCCAGAAAATCTGAATGTTAGTTGCACTGATGTTAGTTGCACTAAATCTGGTGTTAGTTGCACTGACAGCCAGTGTGTTTCTGGGCCCAATACACAGTGCTGGTCTTAACCTTTAAAGCCCATAACAGCTTGCAACAAGGTCATCTGAAGGATTGCCTTCACCCATCTATACAATCTTGCCCATTTGTGAAGATCTATCTTGGGGATACTTCTTGAGAGCTTGTTGTTAACTTCAGTGAGGCTGGTATGAACTAGAGACAGGGCCTTCTCAGTGGTGGCCCTGAGTCTTTGAAACGCCCTTCCAATAGACCAAGACCTCGCCCCTTCTACTCAAGCATTTGGTAGTCTACTCAAGCATACTCTTTAAGGCTGACTTTCATTGATAACATAGCTTATCTCAGCAGGGCAGCTTCACAAAGTAATTGTGGACATTTGTTCTGACATGATCATCTTTAAGTGGGGGTGTTGTAATGTGTCCTCCCATCCTCCAAGGGGCTTGTGTACATCAGGAGGACCAGTGAGAGCAAGGGATGGGTCCCAGCCATTGCAGTTGGCCTGCCACCCCAGAGGTAACCCTTAGTGGTACAGAGTGGAAATGCAATGCAGTGTGCTATGAGTGGACGCTACCCTGGCTCTTAAGCCCCCATTGCTGGGAGAATATTTATAATCAAGTCTGTTATCTTTGTAGCCTGCACTGTTGTACCTTCTTCATTTTTAAAATGTATTTTTTTTTTGCAAATGCACAAAGTATTAAGAAGCTCCTTTTGCTGTTTCGCCCAGTAATTGCTGTTTCCTTCTCTTCCCCAACCTGTGGTCTCTTTTCCCCTTTCCCCTTTGTGCTCCTACTTGTTTCCTCTGCCTAGCCGTTGTCCTCCACCGAGGTCAGCTCCTTGGGCTTAGGGGTAAGTCCTAGACTTCCTTCCTTCCGTCTAGATTCCGGATGTCATCCTATATCTGACCATTGACCTTTCTGCTCACTTCTCCATCCCTGCATCCATCCACTGATTTCTCTCCCTCAACTATTTATTCATCTTCTCTCCTTTTCAGTTAAAAACCACCAAGATTTGTAGCAACAGAAACATTTTTGTGTGTGTGAATCTGTGTTTGGAATGTTGAACAGGCCGCTTCTAAAGGCCAGCTTGACATGTTAATGCTTCAAAAACGTAAACCAGTTTCTTTCTGTTGGTGAAAGGAAAAGAAAGGCTTTCTGTTGCCTTCTTTCTCAAATTGAAAGAAGGCAATGGACCAAAATGTGGCTATATGCATAGAACGTTTTTTCATCTTAACATACCCTTCAGATTCTTTCATTCCTCTTCAGTTTTTATTGGGAGGCTATCTATACATTAAGCAAAAAACAAAACAAAACCCTACAGCACCACCCTCCTAAGATTGCACCACTTCAGAAGACTGGAAATTGCATGTGAAGAGGGTTATGTCATGGGCACTAGCAAATCAGTGCTGTGCATTCCTGGCTTTCCTCCATTCAAATGAATGGCATACTATGTGACGTTTTCAGTGCGTTGTAAAAAAAAGCATGGTTAAACTGACCTCTTTTATTTTGGGAAGAAGAAGAAAAAAACACCCACAGAGCCCCAGTCTGGAATGTGCTCTCAATCTGGATTAAGGCCCTGCATCAGTAGGGCCTTAATATGATGCAGGGACTATTGATGCAGGACTGATGCACAGCTGTCCTTGGCTGTGATTTGCCCTTGAAGGTGCTGTTTGCAGTAAATAGCAACCAGGGAGGATGATTTTTGGCAGGAATCTAGCGCAGGTCCATGATCTGAATTGAGAGCAAGGTCTGCCTGCAGCTGATTTTCTTCAAAATACTATTGAGCAAATTAAGCACGCTTTTAAAAATATGTGAATAATGTAACATACGGTTCGTCACCGAGTTACTTTGAAAAAGCTGCAGAATATGTTTTTTCATAGCTCTCCCTGGGAGAGGAAAAGGTACATTTGAACTGAATGCAGTAAAGTCACTTCCAAACTACCCCAGCTCCTGTCTATAAATGTTACATATATCTCTGCCCATAGAACCCATTTGCCTTTCCTCGTGGAGCCGCACTTCCCAGGGTTCCCTAGGGAGGAGAGAATTCATGGAGCTCCACTTCCCTCTGCTTATCTTGATGGGAGGTTTGACAATACCCCACCTCATTTATGACTCTGCATCTGTGAGTCAGGCGAAGTTGAGGATATTGAACACTATTTACTTTGCTGCCATTTGTATGAGTCCCGAAGATATAAATTTCTCCACCATATCCTTTGTTTTCTGTCAAATAGACCTCCTTTGGATCAGATTTGTATATTGCTTGCAGGCAACAATGTATATGTTACCACCCAGGTTGCAAAATTTGCCCTGGCTGCCAGAAAATGAAGAGCCAGGCATCATACTGAACCCTCTTATAAATCTAGAGGGAAGGACTTTGCGGCTGTTACATTGGAGGGGAAGTGAGATGCAAACGTGTCACTTTAACCATTGTTTGTCTACTGTTTTTAAATTGGTTTTTATTGTATTGTATTTTTAAATTGTGATGGCCTGTGGCTTTGAACAATAAACATTCATTCATTAACTTCTCAGGGTTCCCTAGGGAGGAGGGAATTCAAGGAGTGACACTTCCCAGGGTTCCCTAGGGAGGAGGGAATTCATGGAGCAATGTTTCCCAGGGTTCCCTGGGGACAAGAAATTATTATTAAACCAGTTTTAAGCCTGTGGTGCAGATACATCCTTTATTATTTTCTTTCTCATTTGTAATATATGTTTCTCTCCCTCCTTGGACTCAGCCAATAAGACATCACCAACGTCTGGAGAAGGGAACCGCCCTGGTGGAATCATTCATGTGTATGGCAGTGATGACGGCAGCGACAAGTCTGCCAGCAGCTTCATCCCATACTGCTCCATGGCTCAAGCCCAGCTCTGCTTCCATGGTCACCGCGATGCAGTCAAATTCTTTGTCTCTGTGCCTGGTAAGCAGGGTGTCTCAAGGTCTCTGTGGCTACAGTGGTAGAGTGCAATGTGGGGCCAAGTGGTTCTTGCAAAATTTCACCGTTTATGAAGAATTCTGAGGGTGTTCCTGTTGTTCTCGGTTTATCCAGGTCCAATTTAATTAGACACTATGTGGCATGGAAAGATGCTATCTTCTAACAGAGGTTCTCAGGCTGATCTGTGGACCACCAGTGGTCCACAACTCCGTTTACATGGCCTGCGGAAAGGGGTGCAGAACAGTTGAGAATATCTTGGCTCTGCCCTGTTCTGATAATGGAGCTAGAGGCCTTTCTGACCAAGGCTGGAGTATCAAACAGGCTAACAAGGGCTCATCTCTGATATGCTGCAGGTTGGAGATAAATCCTCTCTCGGTGCTGGGGCAGGGGAAAGGGGTAGGGCCTAGGAGAGGGGGCAGAGCCTAAAGCTTGGCAGTCTGGGTGGGGAACCCCTGGCCACGGGGTATTCAGCCCACGGGCTGGAGTTCCCTATGCCTGACTGAAGTGGTATTTCACATACTTACCCGGCAGAGGAGACACCTTGATCATGAAGTGGTATTTCGCTAATATTTACATTTTTAAAAATAGCTGGAAAAGCATCTTAGCACTAATTTAAAGATCGATTTTAAAAAATAAACAGGGTGACAAAATGGTGCCCACTGCAAAGGTTAGAGTGAATGCGTGCTGAAGTGTGAGAGGTTCACTTTCCCAATACATCCAACCCCTGCTCTTTAAAAAAAAAAAGAAGAAGAAAAAAGAGTAATGCTACTCTTACTTTCTGCGGTCTGAGAAAAGTAGAAGAACAGTGACTGGATGACGGTATCATGTAGATGTCCTGCAGAACATGAGTGAACAAAGTATGGTGATTCTACACTAAAGACCTAGTGCGGAAGCATCCTAGGATCACAAGGATGGATTGAGAGGGAATGTTGTTGTTGTTGTTGTTAATAATACAAATAATTAACAGTTGTATAGTGTTTTCTTCTCAGTAAGGGGGATCCAGAAACAAGGTTTGGATGTAAACAGAACATCACTTTATTTCTAAACCTTAAATTTCTGTCTGTCTTTTTCCACTCACAGCCTCCTTCCTCCGCTTTCTCTCTCTTCCCTCCTCCTTTCTCCCCTCCTCCTGGGACCCTCAAGGGACAAACATCTTATTAACTCAAAAGAAGGAAGTGCATACAAATATCACAACACAACATCTGGTTCTAAGTCTTGCCCTGTTAGGCAAGTCAGCATAATTATCCCCATGTGCTGCAGATAGGGATGTACAAAAGTCACTTACCTTTTTGCAGGTGTGATTCCTCCCCCCGGAATCCTCCCTGGCTGGCTCCGCTCCACGGCAGCTCCGCAGACCACAGCCGGGCTGCTGCGGACGCAAATGGCGGCCGCCGTAGTGGCCGCCATTTGCATCCAGCCAGGCTGCTGTGATAGGCTACGTAAGTATTTACGTAGCCTATCATGGCAAAGAGCAGGGACGCAAACGGCGGCTGCTACGCCGTTTGCGCCGCTGCTCTTTCCGTGATAGCTACGTAAGTATTTACATAGCCTATCACGGTAAAGGCAGCCATGCAAATGGCATAGTGGCTGCCGTTTGCGTGGCTGCCTTTACCGTGATAGGCTACGTAAATACTTACGTAGCCTATCACGGAAAGAGCAGCGGCGCAAATGGCGTAGCGGCTGCCGTTTGCGTTCCTGCTCTTTGCCATGATAGGCTATGTAAATACTTACGTAGCCTATCACGGCAGCTTGGCAGGACGCAAATGGCGGCCGCAGCAGCCGGCCGAAAGACCAGCAGGAGCCACCGCCGCCGCTTCCGGAGCCCCAGGTAAGTTTCGTTCCGGGGGGATTCTGTGGGGTGGGGGAGGGGTGGGAGGCCATTCCGCCATGGATTTCAGGGGACTGAATGCCAGTGCATTCGGCCTCACTGAAATCCGTGGTGGAATTCTCCGCCATCCCTAGCTGCAGATGGGGAGCCTGAGGCAGTGTGGCTTGCCTAAACCTACATAGTAAATTCATGTCACAGGGGAGATTTGAACTGGGGACCTCATGATTCGCAGTTCCATCTCTTAGCCCTTCTGCTACTCACACCCTCTATTATTTGGTTATTCATTAGTGCCCCCACCCCACCCCCACCGTGAAAAGCTCCATGATGCCCTCTAGCATTACAGCTGGAGGCGTATCGCTGAGCTGCTCCTAACCAGCTTTGGATTCTTCCAGGGAACGTTCTTGCCACGCTGAACGGGAGTGTGCTGGACAGCCCTTCTGAGAACCCCAGCACGGCCACGATTGAGACGGAGGGGCAGAAGCTGAAAAACGTCCTGGTGCTGAGTGGGGGTGAAGGCTACATCGACTTCCGGATTGGTGAGTTCTTCTACATACTCTCACCTGCTACAGCAGGGGGCAGAAAAGAGACTGAGATCACCGGACGATTTGCAGTAGACCAGCGAGGGGTTTTTGCTCCCAATTGTTTAACCATAGCATCAGCAGCAATGCTTTCGTTCACACACTCACTCTCTCTATCACACACACATACACGTGACTGTTGGATCTTTGATCACATGTAGATTTGTACTTGTATACGCCAATCGTTCCAGTATGGCTGTTGGGGTGTGTTCCTCCCCAGAGAGCCTTCATTTTGCACCCAAAGGCACTATTTTGCACATGGCTTCAATGGGTGGATCTCAGGGTTGTAGTAAACAACAAAGTAAATCCCACTAGTCTAAATTATCAAGGGGCCCTAGCTCAGGGGTAGACTATAGCCTCTGCATGCAGAAGGCCAAACGTTCAATCCCGGGAATCTAGTCTGATGTGGCATACAGCAACTTCCTATGTTTCTCCGAGATGAGCATGAAGAGGGGGACACACACATGGTTGTGGCTTTCCAAATATTTGCGGGAGCATGGAAATGGCGGCCACCAGGTGGCCACAGACACAGGTGACCAGCTCTCTATTGGGAGTAGAGATAAATGGATTGTGTAAAATCCGTTCTCTCTGTGTTTCATGGACTGACAGGCACCTTTTGTTCCACTGTCCGCCCATCCACGGAATCAGATTTTCTTCTGTTTCTGAATTTGTGCAAATTCACACGTGTGAAAATGGGCACATTTCCCCAGTGCGCATTTTCACACTTTAGCCTATGGGGGATTTGCGCATTTTTGGCCAGTTCTTTAAAAAATTGGTCTTTTTCTATGACAAAATTTGCGCAACATCTGGGAAAGTTAGAAAAAAATGTTCTGCGAGTCTGCGGAATCCGCCCGCTAGTGCAAAAGGCAGTCCGCTGCGGAATCTGTGGGTTGGATTCGTGAAAAGCCAAACTCACTTGGTTCTGTTGCGGATTTCTCCGACATCCTTCCTTAGGAGTGCCAAATGCAAAGTCCTAAGGTCTAAGGCCAGGTTCCCAGGCTGCTGTGACCGTGAAGATTAAAAAGGTTGGAACATCCAGTCACGGATCTCCCATGTCACATCTGTTTGGGCCCACAGTGGCTTGCCTAAGGTAGACGTTAGCAGGCTTCAGGCTCGTGGGACCCACTCCGCTGTTAGGAGAGGGGCCCTGCTCAAGGGTAGAGCACCTGCTCTGTATGCAGAAGGTCCCAGAAGAGCTACTGCCAGACATTACTGGGCTGGACTGACAATTGACCTGGCAGTAATTAAGCCTGAAAAGAGGCATCTTGACTGCTTAGAATGAGGGGGCGGGGGGGCTACACAAAAGCCTGGAAAGCACCGAACAATCGGCGGCTGGGGGAACCGGGGTGGAGCCGTCTTTGGAACCCTGCAGGGCCAGATTGGGATCCTAAGCGTGCTGGACCTGGCACTCAGATCTGAGGTTCCACACCCCTGTTGTGAGGATTACAGTAACAATGCGCAGCGCCCATATTGTGTGACATGGCACAAGTTCTCTCAACAGGAGACGGAGAAGACGACGAGGCGGAGGAGAACACCGGAGAGGCTGCCCAGGTCAAGCCGGTGCTTTCCAAGGCTGAACGGAGCCACATCATTGTATGGCAGGTTTCCTACATCCCCGAATGAGCTCCTCCTCTTCCTGTCTCTGCCAACGTAACTTCTTTCCCCACCGACCCCCAAACTCCCTGAATGCCAAGATGTACATACAGAACTCCTGCATTATTCCTACCGCTGGAAAACCCAACCCCAGACGACGGAAACAGCTCCCGCACCGGATGGCGGTTCCCCTGCTCCTTGTAAGCGCCAAGCTCACGGCTTTCACCTCGGGCCTGTCTGCTTTCTGAATTGGCTGGCTCACCATTGGCCTTCCCAAGGAGGAGAACCATGAGAGCGAAGCCCAGCGGATCGGGTGTTGAAGAGCACATGGGAAGGACGGACTTGGCTCAGAAGGGCTGGATGAGGTTTCAGGGACTGTCCCCTCCCTCCCTCCTTCCCTCGCCCGCCTGCATGGGAAAAAACACCTCCAGCCACTTTCTGGCTTATCCCCCTTTGCTGCCGCGGAGGCAGCACTGATGGCATGCATCCATCTACAGGCAGGTATGGAAAGAGATGGTCTCCAAGAGGAAAGGTCTCCTATCCTGTCTCCTTCACTACAGCTGTGTGGGGCCCAGTGATCATTGAGGATTAACCCAGGATAATCTGGGAACAGTTGAGACCCAATTTAAGAATCCAAAGTATACGCCAAAAGGGTGTGCGGATGTGTTCAGGAGTGTGGTGATTGGTCAACACTGGGAGATCAGCACCCAGAGAACGGGCCAAAGGCACGTGATGGGTGTCTGTTGCTGGAGCTATTTAAATTTGGGATGGGAGACTCCCTTAAGAGCCCAGTGCACTGTTCTGAGCCTCTTGGAGGAAAGAATTCAAACAAATATTATAGATAATCATCTGGGCGAGAGGCTCCAGAGGTCACCACCAGAGGTAGACCTGAAGGTGGAATGGTCTCCTCTCTTTGTAGGGACAAGCAGCGTGCTGACGGAGGGGAAGGAGTTTGGCTGGGTAGAGAATGGCCAAGAAAGATTTGGGGGAGTTCTTTGCTCTTGAGATGTTGAAAGGCTACCAAGGTGTGTCTCATGTTTCTGTTAGAGCCAGCTTGGGTGGTCTCCTGGCAGGGGCCAGACTGAGGCATAGGCATCTCATGCGGCACTCGATGCACTCCAGTGTCTCTTGCAGGCTGTTCAGGAAAGAAACAGTCCTGAGACAGAGGCTCTAGGTCCCTCCCATTCGCTGCGCATGTCGAAGCCAAGGGAGGGAAGGAAGGAAATGGGGAGGAAAACGGTCTGGGGCTTGGGAGATGGAGCAATGTCGTCTGCGGCGAGAGGTGCAACCTGAGGAGGAGACGTTGGCCCTTTGCGAGTGGCTTGTGGAGACACGGAGGGGCGCGAGAGGGTCCCAACCTCAGGAAGGGTATTGTGGTGGGAAAGAGAAAGCAGCAGCAAATTGCTAGCTGAGATGAGACTACTCATAAGATGTGAGGAGGTTTTTGCAGGCGGTTCAGAGGCTGGTAAAGTTGGTTGCCCCTACCTTAAAAGCTCCACCAAGGAACAGTGGGAGCAACTCAGAAGTTCAGTGTGCTTCCAGCCCATTGAAATCCCATAGAATGCTGCCTTTAATCTTCCTTTGAATTCCACCCATTAAGTTGTGAAAGTTCTTAAACTTGCCAGAGGACAGCTAAGGTTTCTCATCAAGCCCGGCGGGCCTCCTAACTGAGGCACAAGGGTTGGTCAACAGCCTAACAGGTTTTGTTGGGCCAGTGGCGGGATCACCTGGGTGTCTTGTTCCTTGTCTCGACTGTAACAGATGCGAGTTAGTTGCAGTGACCCCAGGAGAAATAGTTGCAGTCTTTCTTGCGTTGCCCCCATGTAGCCATGCTCATCTTTTTTCTTTCTTTCTGTAACTTTTCTGTACCCAGTCCTGTGGACTGTTGCTTTTTGTTTTGTTTTTCGCTCCCTGGTTTTGCAGTTCATGGCTACTGACCATGGCTCCATCAAAAAGCCTCTTGCTTTAGAGCTCAGCCATAATGTGAGTCTCCAGTCTACAAATGCCCATGGTACAGGAAACCAGACTTTCTCCAGGGCAGTCTCTGTCATAGTGCAACCTTAGGAGCCAAGTCACACATTGAAAAATGTAGGTGGAACAGATCCATCCGTCGCTCAGTGGCTAAGCACATGCTTTGTGGGCGGAAGGTCTCAGGTTCTCTGGCTGCTCCAGTTAAAAAGGATCGGACACCAAAGTGTAAGGAAAGACCTTCTCTGTGGAGACCCTAGAGAACCACTGCCACTCGGAACAGACAATGCTAGGTTAGGGAGGATCAGTGGTTTGACCTAGTGTAAGACGGTTTTCCTGGGTTTCCTATATTTATTTCTAAATGGGATTTTGCCCATTATCATTCCTAGTTTCCAGATTTCTGGCCACCCTCGGTCTTAGAATTTCCCCTAGTAGACAGACCTGGGATCGAAGCATGGGACTAGAACCCTCACTCCTTTCATTGTCCTCAACAGCGCTTGGATTTAGCATGGCAGCGGGAGTTTGAACCCTGTTGGAGCCGTAAACAGAAGGGCAGAACTCCTCCCATGTTGATAGCAGGAAAGGAGTGGTGCTTCCCTGTTAGGAGACACCAACATGCCCTCGCTCTTTTCCAGACCAATACCGTACATACCTAGAGCACTGTCAGGGTGGGGCGGACTGGAGCTGGGGATGTAGCAGATGACAGATTGGCATCCAAGGCAGAGCAGCAAGTGGTGTTCATCCCCCACCAAATCAAGGTGCATCGTACCCCGAAGGTGCACAGATCCATTCATATCAGTGCGCAGATGCTGCCTTCCTCCTCTTCCTCTAGCACTGAAGATGTGTCCCTACTCCCCACCAAACCCCCCCAAAAGAACTGAAGCAGGAACAGAGATAAGTATTTGCTGTAAGCTGTAGTATATCCTATATGGGTTTACGCATGCTTTGCCCCCTTTTTTGCTGCATTTACCCAAGAGGAATTACATGTGCAGCCTGATGCGATACATTGTGGGAGGGGGGATCATGGCCCTGCCAACAGCCAACAGCCAACACCCTCCCCGTCACATCCGCTGATTGGCTAATGGTAGGGCCGGCCCCAACACAGCTCACTCTGCCCACCTCACTCTGCCTAATGGTAGGGCCAGCCCCAGTACAGGGCAGTAAGGGAGTATCAACCCAGAGCTCCAATTTGGAGGACGGTATTTATTCTGCCCCATTTCCTCGCTCTCTACTGCTGCCCCCCCCCAGTGCTCTTCCTTCAGGTCACAAGGGGCACAGAGCAGGCGCAGCTTCCTCTCTGGCCCTTTCAGAGCAAGAGCCGTAACCTGGCTAAGGGCCCTGTGCTCATCCCAGCTTAGGGAAAGCGTAAAGCAGCTTCAGCTGGTGGTGAAAGACCGCAGCATTAGCGGTGGAGCGGAGGACAGGAGGGCCTGGCGTGCTGTGGTCCATGGGGTCACGAAGAGTCGGACACGACTGAACGACAACCAGGAGTTGCGGCATGCAGAGTGAGCAGACGACAGCACAGATGGGGCTGGGTTCAGCATCTGCCTTCCATGGATGGCAGGGGCCCACTCACAAAAGGTGCCTCTGCCAGATTTTCGGAGATTCCCCCCTTCCTTCCCCAATCCATTCAGCAGGGTCCCCCAAGCCTCAAGAGTAGCATTTTCCAGGGGACTTGGGGGGGAGGGAAGGCCTCTTCCACCAGCCCACTTGCACGTGCCTAAATCTGGACCCAACCCAGGGAATGGATAGGAAGGGAAAGAGATGGAAAGGCGAGGCCAGGCGGGTGGGCAGAACCTCTGCGGTGGCCCCGAAGGCTGTGGTAGCCCAACGGCTCCGATGACCAATGCGCAGAATTTGCAGCAAGGACAAGTGCCGGTGTTCTAAACTGACTGACCTGTTGCCAAATACCAAATAGATGTAGAGACCAGGATTGCTCTTGCATAGAATCACACCTTGGTTAAGGAAAACAGGGGTAGAGCTATCAAGTTTGTGAAGCCTCCAGCAGCTCCTGTTTCCAAGCAATTATTAGTCCCAACACTGCTTCCTTGCCTTGCCTGCCTATGTATCTGCCTGAAGAACCTTTCGCGGTTTGAAGTATGTTTTCCTTTACAAGAAGCACACGTTCCATGGGAATGGGGTGGGGGGAGGACGGGGCGAAGGAGAACAGCCCCAGAGCACTGGGTCTTGCTCTGTTCGGTGGTTACCTGCCAGCAAGGTGGAAGCTGATTGACTTTACACACACCTCCCCCACCACATCTCCACTGTGATGTATGTAAAGTTAACATGTATGTTATAAAAGGATTTTTTAAAAATGTGTCTTAAGGCCTGTAAACTCCGCCATTTTGGTCTGAAGATGTAAAGAGACTGCTGTACGAAAGAAAAACAACAACTGACAACACTCTCCTATGCTTTTTGTCTCCTCTACACTGTCGAACAAATCAAAACCGTGTCTGTTCTATATGTAATAAAAATGTTGTTAACATCACCAGTACGAGAGCATTGGTGAGCGCACCAAAAAGGCATTTCTGAGTTGCTATGGCCGAATAGGAACTGCACTTTTCTCTGACTTTTATTAGAATGCACACAAGTGGGACCCTGCAACAAAATGTTGCAGCGTGGAATGCTCCTGTTCAGGGTGCCAGCCAGCCATGTCTTCTTTCAGGGTACTCCGTTCCATCGTCCCCATTCTTCCCACCCCCAAACATTCTGCATTCTGTGACTCTGAACATGCTCAGTCCTCATTGGGCCGTCCTCAGGTCTTTCTGTCCCCTTGGGTTCTTTTTCCTAAAGATTTTTTCTATTTCTACAAACCCCAACCATGCAAATCCCTCCCTCTTGAGCTGAGCAGCCAAGTTTTGGCTCTACATAGCTGTCATCTCAGGACCAGAGTTCGCCGTTTATATGCTTTCAGTTACAATTATTTGAGTCCTTGCAGCCAGAATGCCGGCATAAGGTCATTCATTCCCCTGTCTCAACCACACACGTACAGTCATAGAATCGTAGGAAGGGACCTCAGAAGTCCTCTAGTCCAATCCCCTGCCAGTGTAGGAAATCTGTTGCTACAGCATCCCTGATACAGGGCCAGCCCTAGCATTAGGCAAGGTGAATCAGTCACCTCAGGCGCAGATGCTGGGGGTGGCAGCAAGGTGTAAGATGAGAGAGCTGTATACCTCACGGTCTGCCCTGTGTTCCCTAAGCTAGGTTCAACGGAGGATGCTGTTCCATCACCAGTGCTGAAGAAACTATCCAGTCCTGCTTTTGCACATGAAATGGGAGAGGGCAAAATCTTGGTCTTCGCCTCAGACAGCAAAATGTCCTGGGCCAGCCCTGACCCGATAGGTGGCCATCCAGCTCTGCTTAAAAACCTCTAACGAAGGAGCATCCACCACCCCGAGACAGCCTGTTTTGAGCAGTTCATACTGTCAGGGAGGACTTCGTAATGTTCAGTTGACATTCCCCCTGTCGTAATCCGAACACGGTGGTCTGGGCTCTTCCCCCTGGAGCAACAGAAAACCAGTCAGCCCCCTCATCTTTGTGAGAGGCGGTCGAAATAGTTGAAGATGGCTCTCCTGTCGCCTCATCAGGCGAAACATACCCAACAGCCCCTAATCGGACGACGTCTTAGAAAAAGAGTGAAAGCCCACGTCTTTCCAAAATTTATTTTACAAAAGCAAACGCACAGACAGTCTTTTAAAAAGTAGCCCTGTACATAACAGATGTAAATAACCCTTGGAGAATTATTTGCAAGTACCCAGAAGTCAGACGTAGGATCTGGAAAGCTCCAGAAAACACAGAGATGCCTTGATAGCACAGCGACAATAATCCATCAGAAAGGTCCCGCTCCGGTGGGGTTTCATGATGTCCGCTGCTCGGAACAACCCTCAGGGCCCTTCTGCTTTGCCTCCCTCCATTCCCAGCAGCTCTGTGCTGGGAAAAAGACAAAACATGTACTAAAGCAGGTCCCTCCCTCTGTCTGCCCTGGAATATCAAGCTTATTGTTACCTTAGTGGGGGACCCACTAGAGATACCAGCCACATGGATCCTGCCACATCAACCCTTTCCCAACCCAAAAGGAAACGGCAGCAGCACACGCAGGGCAAAGCAAAGTGTAGAAGCATCGATGTCCAAGCCTAAAATCGTGCTAACTGGGAGCAACAGTTTTTATTCGCCGCTGGACAGTCAAACCTAAACTGCACAGGCTGTCTTGCTTCTACCTTGTTTGAAGATTTAGTTCTGGCAGATGCTAGACAACCCCCCCCCCCGACTGCTACCCCCAAAAAACCCAACCCCTGACACAGCCAAGTGGAGTGATCTTTGCAGCACTGAAAGGCGGTGACAGAACACCTGTGAAAAATACATCTGAAAAAGATGATTGGAATTCCTCTGGAGTGTTCCTTTGCCCATCTTTTCACGCAGCGATGTCTCCTTAATATTGCACTAAAAGGCTACCGTAGCCTCCCCCAATCTGGCATCTTTCAGATGTGTCGGGATTACAACCCCCATCATCCCCAGCCAACATGATGAGGGCTGTAGTCCCAACACTTCTGGTGGGTGCTAGATTAGGGGACGCTGTGCTACAATAATGGGGAGAGGGCGGGAGGGAATTAATTGCTAGCTCCAACCGGACGAGATCTATTCTTTCAGGGCTAGAGCATTCTTTCTCTCCCCTCTGCCCACCTGCTTGAAGAAAGGAGTCCAGAGTCAGAGTCCAGTGAAATCTCGCAGAAGCTGAAACGGACAGGTTTGTACAGCGCCCGAGCGATGGCGGAAGGAGGAGTGCGCTTTTCTTTACTCGTAAAGCCAGTGCCCCATGCTGTCCTCCCAGCAACTCAACTCATCTGTGCGGAACCAGAGTGCGATCTCTCGCTGGGCGCTCTCTACCGAATCGCTCCCGTGAATCACGTTCCTGTAGGGAAAGAAACTTTTTATTCTAAGACGGAGGAGAACACATTTTAGAAGGTGGGGGGTGCGGCACGATGCTGTGCAGCGGTAGCAACGTTTTTGAGCCACTGGGCATTTGGAGTCTGACAGAGCTAAGTGGTGCCCTAACGGCCACAGCTCCGCGGTGGAGCCCCTGCTTTGCCTGCAACCGGTCCCAGGTTCAATCCCCAGCATGTCCAGGCAGGGTTGGGAAAGACCCTTGCTAGAGACCATGGCAAGCCACTCCCAGCCACTGTGGCCAGCACTGGCCTAGATGGAGAAATGGCTTGACTCTGAATGTGGCACCTTTCCAGTGGCAGCTGCTGACTCCAGTTCCGGTGGGGCGAGGCCAGCCCTCTGGGTTATAGTTATGACTAGCTGAAGCTCTAAAGATGCTATCCAAGGTGCTGAACCCATTTTAGAGATAAGGTTCAGCACCTTGGATATCACTTTTAGATGCTTTGGCTGGTGGTTACTAAAAGCCAGCATGGAATCACCGCCCCTCCGGAACTGGAGTCACCAGCTGCCACTGCACCTCTCGCTATTCCTACGAAATGTGCAGGGCTGTGGCTCAGTGGTAGACAGCAGGCTCTGCATACAAGGTGGCCCTGGTTCAGTTCCCAGCCTCTCCAGTTAGGGCTGGGAGGGACCCGTCTGTCTGCCTGAAATGCTGGAGAATTTCTGCTAACCAGCATAAATGCTACAGAGCTTGGTGGTCTGGTCTAAGGCAGCTTCCTATGCAGAAAACACAGAAGACAAAGTCTGGGTCACTGCACACACTGCTAGGTTTCCGCACGAAAGGCAGAAAGTGTGGGCCAGGCTCTGAAATGTTTTCCATCCCTTGTACATGTCATTGGAAGCCCTGACTGCCCTTAGTTTCCCCGCACACAGACATATGTGGATGTAAGGAATAATGCACCTTCAGCTTTTACCATACATTAGAACCTAAGAAGAGCCCTGCTGGATCAGACCAAGGGTCCATCGCACCGTGGCCGACCAGCTGCCCACGGGAAACCCACAAGCAGGACATGAATGCAACAGCACCCTCCCACCCACGCTCCCCAGCAACTGGCGTACATCGGCTCTCTGCCTCTGGTACTGGAGGGAGCACATAGCCATCAGAACTAGTAGCCATTGATAGCCTTCTCCTCCATGAAGTTGTCTAACCTCCATTTTAAGCCATCAAAATTAGCGGCCATCATTACATCTTGCAGAAGTGAATTCCATAGTTTAGCTATGTGCTGTGTGAAGACGTCCTTCCTTTTATCTGTCCTGAATCGCCCACCAATCAGTGTCATGGGATGACCCCACTGGGTTCTAGTATTATGAGAGAGGGAGAAAAACGGCTCCCTATTCACTTTCTCCACACCGGACATAAACTTTGTTCACCTCTGCCACCTCTCCCCTTACTTGCCTTTTCTCTAAGCTAAACACTCCCAGATGTTGTAGCTTTTAGTCGAGCAAAATGTCCCATTATTCTCACTTTCTAAAAAATCACTACATTTGCCCCACTCTTCCTCCCAAGCGCTCAAGTTAGCTTATGTGTCGTCCCATTTCCACACTACTCCGCAATTTTATTCTCACAACAACACTGTGCGGTGGGTTAGGCTGAAAGACGGGGGGTGCTTTCAGACAAGGCTTTTATTGTGACATCGCCCTGCCTTGTTCGTGGAATTGTATGGTCCAGTCTGTATGGGGTCCGTATTCTATTTGTAACCCTCCTGTGTTTTCCCACTACTTCTTCCATCTTGTTTCCTTAGCGCAGAAAAGCTGTTAAGGAGGTAAAGGCAGAGTAGCTGCACAGAGTCCTTTGGTAGTCCTAGAAGTGGACTGTCTGGAAGCATCCAGAATGACCCAGTGGTACATCATGGTGGAGCGGGGATTTGAACTTGGGCTCTCTCTGGTCCTAGTCAGAAACTCTCACCACTACACCACCCTGGCAAATGCCTCCTGTGTAGAAGTTCCGCAACATGCAGTGACTTGAAGGCCGCTATCTGAACTTATCTGGCAGGCAGCTGATAATCACTCTTCGGAATGCTGGAATGGGCATGACTGATCAAGAAGCGATTCCCAAATTGCACTGCATCCTTCTATTGTGCAATACGGTACTTCGCACACCTAGTGCCAGCACCAGGGTTTTCAGGGCCCTTGGGCAAGCCACCCTCCGTGGGCCCCCCCCCTCAGTGAGTCTACCCTCTCGTCACCATTGTCACCAGCTGCCTTTGCTCCTCTCTCTCATCACTGCTGGACAGGCAGCGAGCCAGGGAGCAAGTCAGCATTGGCATCTCCTGCCCCTCCTCCTCACCTCCACCGTTGTCTGGGCCAGAGCGAGAGGCAGCTGAACAAGCAGGTTGCAATGGAGAAGAGGAGAAAGCGCAGGGGACTCTTGTCCGTGGGCCCCTGCCGGGGTGTGGGCTCAGAGCAGGTGCCCAATCATGCCTACCCTTGATGCCACCCTTGCTTGGACACGCGTACAACTGCTATGATTCGATTCGAGAACTCTTGGGGGGATTTTTCCAATGACCTCAGGCTAATCGGCTGTGGCATCTCCTGCCCCTCCTTCTCGCCACCACCGTTGTTTGGGCCAGAGCGAGAGGCAGGTGAACAAGCAGGTTGCCATGGTGAAGAGGAGGAGCAAGTCCAGGGGGTTCTTGTCACCTCAGCAGGTGCCCAACCATGCCTACCGCTGACGCCAGCCCCGCACGCACCATATGACTGCCTGCGCCTCTTGCCTTCCAGAAACGAGGCCTACCCATAGAAGCAAACCGACAGCTTCTACTCACTTGCCAGCCTCAATGCAGAAGTCTCCTCGGATGGTTCCAGGCTTGGAATCTGCTGGGTCCGTTTCTCCGATCATCAGGCGAGCCGTCTGCACAACTCCCAGTCCCTGCCAGACCTGCGTCAAAGGGAAGGAAAAGACAACTTCTAGCAGTGGCTGCAGCCTTGCCCTGCCTCTCTTTTATCACCCAGGCGGCCCAAGGGAATGCTGGAGCACTGGAAAAAGATGGAAGCTGTGGGCCTCCGCCTGCTCCCATAGCTCTTGCGATTGTCCTGCTCTCCCTGGTGAACCCCAAACTTTGCCCTCCATACACCTCGCCACAGCTGATGAGTAGGAACCCTGCAGAGGTGGGAATCACCCAGGAAGGTCAACGGATGGTGACTGAAAGAGACATGCGCAAAGACATGGCCACAAAACATTGCCATTTGGAGTTGTCTTGTCCCCTCTGGAGGACTCCTCTTTGGGGGAAGACTGGGAGACCCCGAGCCATGAAACGCATAGGAGCTGCCAGTGTCTGGGGACCCTGAAGTGGATTAAGGGGACCCTAGATCCTCGAGAATGACAGCCAGTGACCCTTCCCTTGCAACATAGCTCGCCCCCTCTCAGATTCAGAGGCAGATGCTGAGCCCCAGGGAGTGCAGATGCCTAAAGGGTAAGACTTGGGCAGTTGCCACGTGTAGAATAGGACTCCCTGTGAGTAAGGCTCTGCTGATGAGTAGACCATTCCCCATGAGTAAGGCACTCAATGCTGAAACCATGTTTGAGTACCAGCGCCCTGATGTATATTTCCCTGTTAACCCAGCTCTTCTCGGGATCTCCCTGCATTTAACTTTGTACTGCCTTGCTTTTGGAGAGGATCCCTGGAGTTCTCTCCCAGCAGCACCATATGCAGAACAGGACTGCTCTTTCCAGGGCTCCAGCCAAGCCCTGCTCCAGGTTACTCCATTCCATTCCCACATGGTTTCCCATTTTTTTGCCCCCCAACAGTCAGCCAATATTTCGCAGCCACTGAGCACGCTCAGTCCTCACTGGGCTATGATTTGGGGGCTGGGTGTGTGTGTGTCCCCTAATGATTTTTATGTACTTCTGCAAGCCTGCCGATACCTCCCACTTGTTCAAGGATGGGGGCGTTTTGTCTACATAAGGAGCTGGAGAATGGAGTTTCCTATTAGTATCTATGATAACGACTCCTGCCTGAAACCCTGGAGGGCCACTGCCAGTCAACATGAACCGTACTGGCCTAGACAGACCAATAGTGTGACTTGGTATAAAGTAGGGGTGAAGTAAAATTGGGTGGTGGGACCAGATGACCCCCCCCACAGCCCACAGTGGATGGGCAAACTCCACGGGCCAGATCAGGCGCGCGGGTCAGGGGTCGGCCGCCCATAGTATAAGGCATCCTCCTATGCGCCATTTGACCTCAAAAGAACTCAAGAACTACCTTGGAACAGAGATGAAGGTTCCATGGAGCCCTGCCGCTCCTAGGATGCCCCCTTACTCACCATGGCCACGACAGGTCCCGAGCTCATATATTTCACTAGGCGGCTGTAGAAAGGGCGCTCGCGGAGGGCGACGTAATGCTCCTTCAACAAGTCCTCCGAAGCCTGCACAGAAACAGAGCCCACTGCTCCAATCAACGTTGTATTCAGGCATGTCGTTCATTTAGCTGTACGCTTAGGCCAGGGGCCAGGAGTGACCACGCAAAGTCAGAAGGGTCCCAGAAAAGTTCAGTCTCTCTAAATCCGGTGAAATAATTCTGGAACAGAACCATAGTGCCTGTCCATAAGCGTTGATCTTCAAGAGAGGCTGCCTCTTCTCTGTGTGCCCATGCTGCCAGAGATGCTGCAGGGTGGCAAATGAGGAAAGGACCTTCTCCATGGTGGGTCCCTGAGCGTGGAACACTCACCCCAGGGAGGCTCACCTGGCATTTACTCCGCTGTTATTTTGACAGCAGGCGAAGATGCTTTTATTTTCCAAGTTTTAGTTGTTTAGTAAATTAATCTGCTTGTGGTTTTATGCTGCTTTTTAAAGAATTTTTCTGCTCATAAGGTGCAATTTTATGCATGTTTAGACAGAAAAAAGTCCTACAACTCCCAGCATGCCCCAGCCAGCATGGCTGGCTGGGGCATGCTGGGAGTTGTAGGACTTTTTCTGTCTCAACATGCATAGAGATGTGCTCTTCATGTGTTAACTGTTTTCTATCTTTTTCAGCTGTTCCTTTTTTCTTTTTGTAAACCACTTGCTTGAAGGGCAGGTTAGAAACTTTGATCAGGATCAAAATTTCCTGACCTTGAATTGTTGTTGTTAAGAGTCGGCTGCTATCAAATAGCCCTGGAGTGTGTGCCTAACCTCCAATCTCTGGACGGAGAGATTTCACTGTGAGGGAGGGGAAAGGGCTGGGTGGCATTTACACGGGGAGGATCATTGCTCCATTGTAAAGCACCAGCTTTCCATGCAGACGGTCCCAGGTTCGATTCTGGGCATCTCCAGTTTAAACAATTAGGGAACAAGTGATGGAGAAGGCATTTTCTATCCGAGACACTGGAGCGCCACTGACAGGCAGAAACCTGGAGCACTCCAAATGTTGTGGGATAGGAAACACCTCTCCACCTGAGACCCTGTTACACAGGTCTTCCGCCAGCTATCCTTACCTGCATGAGTTTCATTCCCACCAATTTGAAGCCCTTCTTCTCAAAGCGCCGGATGATCTCACCAACCAGATGTCGCTGTACCCCATCTGGCTTGATGGCAAGGAAGGTGCGTTCGCTCACACCGGAGAAAGCTGGAAACGGGGAAGAAGAGGGGCCGTAGCTCGGTGGTAGAGCACCTGCCTTGCATATGGAAAGTCCCAGGTTCGATCCCTGGCATCTCCGGGTAGGGCTGGAAAAACTCCTGCCTGAAACGCTGGAGAGCTGCTGCCAGTCAGTGTCGACAATACTGGGCTACATGGACCAAGGGTCTGACCCAGTATAAGGCAGCTTCTGATGTTCCTAAGAAGCGGAAGCTCGATGGAGTAATTTCCAGGAAAGCAGGCTTCAGGTTTCTGGCTGATTTTAAATTTTCAGTTCATGATTCCAGTTATAATTTGTGTGCAAAAAGTGCTTTTCTTTCAAGTAACCACAGGAATTCAGTAAAGGGAGTGGTGGTGGGATTCTCTGGCTTCCCTCTGCCACCACCTATTTTAAAGAAATAGCTCAAGGCAAATACACACAAATGCTCCAGTGCAAAAACAGCACTGTCATAGCTCCAACCACCTTTCTGCATACAGGCATATCAGGAAATTCAGTAGAAAAAGGAGAATTCCCCCAATGTATGGAGCAGTGATTCTAATCTACAAGACTGTGTAAATTTACACACACACACCTGGGCGAGTGTATGCATTTTGACTTGTGGAAGTTATTCCAGATTAATAGAAGGGGGGGGAGTCAAGTACTTGGATATTTAGGGCACAATCCTATGCACGTTCAGGCAAAAATAAATCCTACAACTCCCAGCATCCTGCAGACAGCATGGCTGGCTCTGGGACATGCTGGGAGTTGGACTTATTTCTGTCTATACATGCACAGGATTGCGCCCTTAGGGAGCAATCCTATGGCCGCTAGTCAGCTGCTAGATGGCCATAGGATATGTCAGATTCCAGGAACCAACCTCAGAGCCCACGCTCCAAGGTCGGTTCCAGGAGAACTGATCTTCCCCCCTCCCACAATTCCTCGCAGGCAGCTCGGAATGGCTCAGTGCTTGGAAGAGGAGTGCAGAGCAGCAAAAACAGGGTGTTCCGGGGGCGTTCCGGGGTGAGGAAGGTGGAAATGCTGGTATGACACATCCTATGTGTTGTCCAGCAGCTGCAGCAGCTGAAGCACGGAGGGGATGATCCCCTCCGCACTTCTGCCCTGCATTGGATAGGCGGTTGCCTCCAAGTTTGGAGGCAGCCGCCTATCCCCATAGAATTCCGGCCTTAATGTTGTACTGTGAGTGCCAGACTAGGGCTGTCTCCAAATCCCCACTCAGCCACGAAATTCACTGGGTGACCTCGGGCCGGCCCCCATCTCTCAGCCTAACCTACCTAACAGGGTTGTTAGGGGGATAAATGGGGTGGTGGGGAGGCGAGAAGAACTGTATACACAAAGATACAAAGAAACAAAGCCCTTTGAAGAGAGACTGAAAGAACTGGGCATGTTTAGCCTTGAGAAGAGAAGACTGAGGGGAGATAGGATAGCGCTCTTCAAGGACTTGAAAAGTTGTCCCAGAGAGGAAGGCCAGGATCTCTTCTCCATCATCCCAGAGTGCAGGAGACGGAATAATGGGCTCAAGTGACAGGGAGACATATTCCGGCTGAACATCAGGAGAAACATCCTGACTGCTAGAGCAATATGACAATGGAACCCATTACCTAGGGAGGTGGCGGGCTCTCCCACACTGCAGGCCTTCAAGATGAGGCTGGACAGCCACCTGTCAGGGATGCTCTGACTTGGATTCCTGCACTGAGCCGGGGGCTGGACTCGGCGGTCTTAGAGACCCCTTCCAACCCCACTATTCCAGGATCCTAGGATTCCCCTGGTGAGCGTGTGTGCGGACGCACGCACGTGCATACAACTCCCCAGGGAGGTGGCGGGCTCTCCCGCTCTGCAGGCCTTCAAGACGAGGCTGGACAGCCACCTGCCAGGGATGCTTCGCCCTGGATTCCTGCACCGAGCAGGGCGCTGGACGCGGCGGTCTCACAGGCCCCTCATCCCCACTACCCTGCGGTTCTGTGATCCCATGATACACCACCGGCAGCTCCGCAGGGGGCGGCGGGGCCGCAGGACGACGGTGACCAGCGGGTGGAGGGAAGCAGCGCTGTGCACCAGGAGGAGAAGCAAAGGGGGAGAGGCGGCGGGGCGCGGGGAAGGGCCGGATCGCCTCCGGGGGCGGGGGGAGCGAGGGGCGCTGCTTCCGCGGGAGCGACGCGCGGCTGCACCCGGTCGGGCGAGCTCAGCGTTGCCGGGGGCCGGGAGCGCGCGCGGGGCACCCGGCGGCGGAGGGCGCAAGCCTCTGCCCGGCACTCACCCGCCTGGACGATGCCGGCAAGCAAGGCCAGCAGGGAGAGCATGGCGGCGGCTGGGCGGCGGCGGCGGCGGCGGCGGCGCGGAAGAGCCGCGGAGCTGAGAGAAAGAAGCGGCGAGAGCGCGCGCGCAGGCCGGGGCGAGCGGTCGGGAGCGCGCACGCCGCTGCTCCAGCGGTAGCTGCGAAGACCGGAGTTCCAGACACTGGCCAACTCCGGTCTTATTGGGGGCGGGGGGGGGTGTGATTTTGTTTTTTGGGGGGTGTGATTTTGTTTTGGGGGGGTGTGATTTTGTTTTTTGGGGGGTGTGATTTTGTTTTGGGGGGTGTGATTTTGTTTTGGGGGTGTGATTTTGTTTTGGGGGGGTGATTTTGTTTTGGGGGGTGTGATTTTGTTTTGGGGTGTGTGATTTTGTTTTTTGGGGGGGGAAATGCGATTTTGTTTTCAAGAAATATTTAGGGCGCGATCGTATGCGGGCTTAGCCAGAACAAAAGCCCCACAAGCCCCTGCGTTCCCCGGCCAGCCAGGCTGGACTTTTCCCCGTCTCGACCCGCATGAGATTGCGCTCAGGGGGCCGCCGCGTGCAAGACCTTGGGCCATGAAGGCGTGGCATGCCAAGGGATTCGGGCTGGTGCGCGCTGGCTGAGGGGCAGTTTACGCAGGCGAGCTTTGCCGCTGCCCGAGCGGTGTACAACTTTTGCGGGGGGGGGGGTTGGCTGGGCATCCAGCCCAGCCTCAGCCTCCCCGCGCACCTGCCGCGGTCACAGCGGGCTGCGCGGCAGGGCTGCTGTCAGCCGCTCTGCCGCAGCCGCAGCCCCTCCCTCCTTCACCTCTGGGTTCGGGTCAGAACTCCGACAGAGCTCTCCAAGGCGCTCCTTCAGACGCCTGACTGGTTCCGACTGAGACCCAGCGCGGTGCACAGCCCCGCCGGGATCGGAGCCACCCGCCTCCGCTGGTCCTTTTCCTAGCTTTACGGCGAGGCTTTCCCTAGTCTATAGAGTTACGGCGGGGGAAAGGGCGGAACCTTACACTTCCGGTCGAAAATCGAACTCCCTGCCCAGTCCTCTCTACGCAAGAGGAGCGAAGGTTGTGTTTTTTGTTTTTTACCACAGAGGCCCCAGGGATAGAGCGACGCGCCCGTGGGACCCCAGCGGCGGCTATCAGCGTCAACCGGAAGTGCGGCCTTGACGCTCGTGCGTCGCTCCGCATTCGTATCTCCATGGTGGGAGGGGGCCCGGTTTTCTCCTTCCCCCGCACTTCCGGCCGCGAGGGGTCCGGCGCTTGGCCGCGGCGCGTCATGGCGGCGGCCGGTGCTGGGGGGGCGCCGCTGGAGCACGAGACCCAGATCTTCCTGGACCTCCTGCACCAGGACGGGCTGGTCATCTGCGCCCGCGGGCTGGGCGTCGACCGCCTCCTCCTCCGCTTCCTCCGCCTGTACTGCGAGCCGGCCAGGCTGGTGCTGGTGCTGAACATCAGCCCTGCAGAGGAGGTAGGGAGGGCGCTTCCGGGGAGGGCGCGGATTAACTGAGCTGCCTGGTTATTTATATCTCTCTGTCTGTCTCTCGCATTTATGTACCGCCTTTTTCCTCTCTTGCAAGGAACCCAGGCCCTTACGCGGCCCTCCTCTCCGTTTTGTCCTCGCAACAGCCCTGTGAGGTAGGTTAGGCTGAGAGCCTGTGGCTGGCCCAAAGTCGCCCAGTGAGCTTCACGACCAAGTGAGGACTAGAGGCCGGGCCTCCCGAGGCCCAGCCCAGCACTCTAACCGCTACGCCGCAGTGGCTCTCATTAGGCAGCTGTTCAAGTAACCTGCTTTGCAGCGCAGTCCCGTTAACGGCGATGCAGGGGAGAATCGCCAGGTTTAGTGCGGCTTCACTCCCAGATAAACGTTCCTAACGTTTTAGGAACATACATTTTACATACATACATTTTACGAACATAACGTTTTAGGAACTAACATTTTATTTATTTATTTATTACATTTATATCCCACCTTTTTTCCTCCAAGGAACCCAAGGCGGCTTACATTATCATCATCCTCCTCCTCCATTTTATCCTCACAACAACAACCCTGTGAGGTGGGTTGGGCTGAGAGTCTGTGACTGGCCCAAAGTCACCCAGTGAGCTTCCATGGCCGAGTGCGGACTAGAACCCGGATCTCCCGACTCTCAGTCCAGCACTCTAGCCACTACACCACACTGGCTCTCTTTTAGGAACAGCCTTAGTATGCTACCTTTCACCTTTTTTTGGCCACACCCAAACAACGTGCAACAACGTCAAATATCAACTTGAAACTTGAAATCTTATTAAATAATTAATTGGCTCCATAAGGAACAGGTGAGTTCTGCAGTCCTGGATATTAAGATAGCTGCCTTATTCAGACCATTGGTCCATCTAGTGCAATATTGTCTCCTCTGATTGACAGCAGGTTTCCAAGGCCCTCCTCATCTCCATTTTCTCTTCACAACAACTCTGTGAGGTAGGTTAGGCTAAGAGTCAGTGAGTGGCCCAAAGTCACCCAGTGAGCTTCATGGCCGAGTGGGGACTAGAACCTGGGTCTCCCTACACTTCCAGTCCAACACTCTACCACTACACCACAGTGGTTCTCGTTTCATGTGTATCTTGCCTTTTGTCCAAGGTGGTGTACTTTCCCCACCACCACCACCATTTTATCCTCACAACCATCCTGTGAGGTAGGTTAGGCTGAGAGATGGTGACTGGCCCAAGGTTACCCAATGAGCTTCATGGCGGAATGGAAATTTAAACCTGGGTCTTTCCCCAGCCATTCCTCTTACTGATTTGGTAGAGGATGCAGTCCCAGAACCTACTTTTATTTATATATTTCATTTTTATCCTGGCCTTCCTTCCTTTAAGGAGCTGAGGAAGCGCATATGATTCTCCCCACACCCACCAATTTAGGCAAAGAGAAGGTCTTACCAGGTTTGCATGATCACAGAGTGCCAGGGGGATTTGCATAATTACCCTCACTGGTGTAGCTTGCCGTGTTGTGTGAACCCGGCAAGCCACCTAGAACCCATGGGCTGTTTTAGGTTCTGAGGAACGTAACTATTCATATCCCTTTGGCACATGACTGGCATGTGCGGCAGGGGGAAATAAGCCTGTGCTTATTTCCTTCTCCATGATTTTACAAACAGGCCTTGTGTGTGCGATCGGCTGGAGATCACCTGGTGAACTCTGTGGCTGAGTGGGGATTTGAATACTGTGTACAGTTCCGGCCACCACACCTAAGAAGAGATATTGTAGAGCTGGAAAAAGTGTAGAAAAGGGCAACGAAAATGATCAAGGGATGCTGATTGGTGGACGATTCAGGACAGATAAAAGGAAGGACTTCTTCACACAGCACATAGTTCAACTATGGAATTTGCTGCCACAAGACATAGTGATGGCCACCAATTTGGATGGCTTTAAAAGAGGGTTAGACAAATTCCTGGAGGAGAAGGCTATGAACAGCTACTAGTCCTGATGGCTATATGCTACCTCCAGTACCAGAGGCAGTGAACCTATGTACACCAGTTGCTGGGGAACATGGGCGGAGTGGTGCTGTTGCACTCATGCCCTGCTTATGGGTTCCTAGTTGACAGCTGTTTGGCCACTGTGTGAACAGAATGCTGGACTAGATGGACCCTTGGTCTGATCCAGCAGGGCTCTTCTTATGTTCTTATGAACCTGTGGTGTCATAATCCTATGCTCTTATCTGCTACATTGCATTGGATTTTGAATGTCAGCCTGAGCTCAGCCCCCTTTTCCTGCTCCCTGTTTCTCTTGGGAAGGGGCCTCCTATAGCCTTTATGGATGTGATATGGGGTTCTGTCTCTAGCATAAAGGATCTTGAGGAGCCGAGCTGGGCAAGAGTCCCTGGGAGAGCCGAACAATTCAATTACAATTGTGCTTTCGCAGATGTAAGGCCCTCCAAGTTCAATGGAGCCAGGTGCATCAGAACACTAGCCTTTTGCATGCAGCGGGTGCCACGTTCGATCCCATTCGCATCTCCTGTTAAGGAGGCTCTCGGTTAGGAAGGTTGGGAAATACCTCTGTCTGAACCCTTGCAGAGCCCAGCCAGTCACAGCAGAGTAGACTGTACTGGGCTAGTTAGACCAATGGTCCTCGTCCAACCCCCTGCCAGTGTAGGAAATCCACTGCTATAGCATCCCTGATAAGTGCCTGTCCAGCCTCCACTTAAAAACCTCTCATGAAGGAGAACCTTTCGAGGTGGTCTGTGTCACTGTTGAATAGCTTGTACTGTTAGGAGGTTCTTCCTAACGTTCAGTTGAAATCCCCTTTCTTGTAATTTGAAAGGCCCTGCTTTTCCTGACCTTGTCTCAGGTCCTACTTAGAACACCAGAAAACAAAGTTGCTCCATTATCTATGTGACTGCCCTTTCCAGTATTGAAGATGGCGATCATATTGCCTCTTAATAATCTCTTCTCCAGGCTAAACACACCCGACTTCTTCACAGTTTCTTCAGAGGACCTCACCATCTTTGTCACCCTGTTCTGGGCATGTTGCAGTGTGTAGATACCCTTCTTAAACTCTGGTGTTCAGGGTTTAGTTTCTAAAAACTAATTCTGGAATCAGAGTGTGCGCTCCCCCTCACAGTGGTCTCATACATTCACACATGTTTATATGCTCTGTGTTAGGTGCCATTGCATGGTGAGTAGACATGAGTTCTGCGTGCAGAAGGTTCCAGGCTCAATTCTAGTAGCATCTTCAGTTAAGGAGGATCTTTGGTGGCATGGCCCAGAAAGTCCTTGGAGAGCCCAGCCAGTATGTGGATGGACCAATGGTTTATTGGCATACTGCAGCTTCATATTTCTTTATTGTTTGTTATTTTTTCCCCATTTTAAAGTATTTTGTTTAAGAAATACAAGGTAACAATTATACAACAACAAAAGCATCAGCAGATGCGGAATGTTTGATGCTATTCATCACAGATTCTATGCATATGAAACTAAGAACCTAAGAAGAGCCCTGCTGGATCAGACCAAGGGTTCATCTAGTCCAGCATTCTGTTTACACAGTGGCCAACCAGGTGTCAACCAGGAACCCACAAGAAGGGCATGAGCGCAACAGCACCCTCCCACCCATGTTCCCCAGCATCTGGTGTACATAGGCTCACTGCCTCTGGTACTGGAGGTAGCATATAGCCATCAGGACTAGTAGCCATTCATAGCCTTCTCCTCCAGGAATTTGTCTAACCCTCTTTTAAAGCCATCCAAATTGGTGGCCATCACTATGTCTTGTGGCAGCAAATTCCATAGTTGAACTATGCGCTGTGTGAAGAAGTCCTTCCTTTTATCTGTCCTGAATCGCCCACCAATCAGCATCATGAGATGACCCCACTGGGTTTTAGTATTAAGAGAGAGGTAGGAAAATGTCTCCCTATCCACTTTCTCCACACCATGCCTAATTGTGTACACCTCTACCATGTCTCCCCTTACCCTCCTTTTTTCCAAGCTAAACAATCCCAACTGCTGTAACCTTCCCTCACAGGGGAGATGCTCCAGCCCCTTGATCATTTTCGTTGCCCTTTTCTGCACTTTTTCCAGCTCTACAGTATCTCTTCTTAGGTGTGGTGGCCGGAACTGGACACAATATTGCAGGTGTGGTTGCACCATAGATTTGTATAGGGGCAGTGTGATATTGGCAGTTTTATTCTCAATCCCTTTTCTAATTATGCCTGACATGGAGTTTGCCTTTTAGAATCGTCCCTGAACATACTCTTGTTGTTTTTATTAAACACATCCTAAAACTAATTCTCTAGGTGTTGTACAATACATTGAAAATATAACAATAGTACAATGGAAACCACAATAAATCACTGAAGTCTAGCACAGCCTAAACACAAGAAGTGGTAGGAGAGCTGTAATGAAAACCATTTGTAATATTTACTAACAAGTCGAATCCGCCAACAAAATGTTGCTGTGTGGAGTGCTCTTGTTCATGGTTCCAGCCAGCCATGCTCTTTTCCAGGATACTCCATTGCATCCCCGCCCCCCTTGCTGGTTTTCTGGATCCCTCTGCCCTCCGCAAGACGTTCAGTATTCTGTGGCCAGTGAACATGTTCAGTCCTCACTGGGCAGTTTCAGGTGTTTTTTCCCCCCTGTCGACCAGGGACCCACAAGCAAGGCATGAGTGCAACAGCACCCTCCCACCCATGTTCCCCAGCAACTGGTGTACCTAGGCTCACTGCCTCTGGTACTGGAGGTAGCACATAGCCATCAAGACTAGTAGACATCGATAGCCAGTTTCCTCTTCCTCCAGTTCTGGATCATGCTGTAAATATGAACATCTTTTCTACACATATTTCTAAATTATCCTTTTTTTGCATTGCATTAATTCTGAATCACTTTCTTTTGGTTTAGGAGTTTTTTATTGACCAGTTAAGAACCGATAATGTTGCTCATCTTCCTCGGCGTGTTACAAATGAAATTGCAAGCAGCAGTCGTTATGAAGTTTACACCCAAGGGGGGGTCATTTTTGCAACCAGCCGAATTCTGGTGGTGGATTTTCTGACAGACAGAATTCCTTCAGATCTTATCACTGGTAAGAAGCTTACAAGAGAGGACTTGTTTTAACTCTCTTCTCCCCCCTTCTCCCCCACCATGCATAATTTGAGTTTAGACTGAAAAAGCCCTGGGACCATTGCTCCCCTGTGCTAACTCATCCACATTTATGCAGATTTAAGATATCTCATTGTCTATTGTTGAAAATTGTATATTTCCTTTTTACAGTGTTGTTCCCACTAGAGGTCAGCGCTACATAAGGGCTAAATTAAATGTTATGCTAAGTAAAGTACAGATTAACGACCAAGCCATGCAGTGGTCTCTGGAGTTTCCCCTGTGTGGTGTTCAGTCTCCCCTTCCCCCTTATGCTGAGAGGTAATGGCTGAGTTCATGCAACATGACAAGCCTGAGTATGGGTTGAACCATGGGTGGTTGTGGAATTGTGAGTTGTTATGTTGAGTGAACCCAGCCACTCTAACAAGCCATGGGCTGTTAACCATGAACAATTCACAGTTCACAACCCAACAACACACCATGGGTTGTCTTCTTGGGTTTCTTGTGGTTAGCAAACCATGTTTTTTTCTTGTGGCTGGGTTCACACAACACAACAACCAACGATTCAACAACAACCTACAGTTCAATGACAACCCACACTCCTGTACTCTGGCTTGTCATGTTGTGTGAATCCAGCCAGTGTGTAGTGCAGGGGTGAGGAGAAAGTAGATCGGGATCTACTGATAGGTCTCTGGATGATATGCAGTAGATCTTCAGGGGCTTCTGACCCCTACTTGTTTAAAAACAGCAACAACAAAAAGGCTCCCTGCCCCCCCCCTTCTAAATTAGGCTGCTGAAATGAAAAAAGTTTGGGTGGCGGGAACCAGGAATGGATTTTTGTGAGAAAAGACTGCGAGCTTAGTTCTCAGAACTGAATAATGAAAACAAATTCTTGGTTCCTTAATTCTCCTTAAAAACGCATCCTGTTCCTTAATTCTCCTAGGTGTGTGTGTGCCTTGAGCCACTACTTTGAAACTCACTCCAGTTGGTGGACCTTGAAGTTCTAGTAAAACACAAAGTAGTTCCTGGAAGCCTGAAATCTGTTCATGCCTGGTGTAGTGGATACGGTCTTTGAATTAGACTGATGGATGACCTTGGCCCCATCAGTCTCCCTCAGCCTAACCTACCCCACAGGGTGGTTGTGAGGATAATATTGGAAGTGGAGAGGCGGTGTGTGCTACTCTGAGCTCCCTGGAGGAAGAATGGGATAAAAATGTAAAATAATAACCCACTGTGGCTCAGGGCTGCTGAACAGGGAAGCAGGAGCTATATTCGGTCCTCAAAATCAGCACTGTGCACTAATTTTTAAATATTTTTCATCAAGGGAAAATGCCCAAATGTCTAAAAGTGTATTTGGAAAAGGAAATGCACCGCCACCGAACTCTTTAGAAACATACACTGCGCATCCAATCAATTATCTTCAAGCCTTCTAGTTTCAGGGCGCCCTTTCCACACTGACTGTGTGCTCCAGAGGGTTCTGGGAAATGTTCTCCATGCTTCATTGGGCCGAGTGCTGGCTGGGCCTGTTGGGCCTCGCGGCTCTAGCAAACCCAACACTCCCCAGTTAACTGTGCATTACAGGGGATGGTTGGTTGCACTGGGCCCGCTGCCTTTCAGGGAAATTTGCCTGCTGTTACTGAGGAATCTGAAAATAAACTCCCGAGGAACCACCAGGCTTCTCAGTTTGAAAACCACCTCTGTAGGTTATGGCAGTGCTGTGTAGTAAGGTCCCAGGTTTAATCCCTGCTTTTTCTAGTTTAAAAAGAAGACGCGAGTAGCATGTGATGGGAAATACCCTTTTCTTCCAGTCATAGGGGACAACACTAGGGTTGTTGTTGTTGTCGTCGTCGTCGTCATCATCATCATTATTATCATTTCTATACTGCCCCATAGCTGAGGCTCTCTGGATGGTTTACATCAGGCAAATAGTCTGATGTGGTATAAGGCAACTTCCTATATTTCTCTCTTGAGATGAACATGACCAGGAACAGACACGTGGGTGTGGCTTTCCAAACTTTTGTGGGAGCATGGAAATGGTGGCCTCACCAGGTGGCTGCAGATGAAAAGTGCTCAGGTCTCTATTAGGAGTGCCAAATGCAAAGTTTTGCGGAGAGGTGGCAGCCTGGTTAATTATGTGAACCATAGTTTACTGCAAAGTTGTCCTTTTTGGATACAATGAGAAAGTGCAGTTAGTTACATATAGGGAGTGGATGCTTCCGATCTCCACCTCACATCCATGCTGGAGAGGACCTGGTGGGGGCGTGTGAGAGTCTGAGGTTCGTTCACGTAGCACTATACTTACAGTTTAGCTTTATGGCTGAACAGGGCTAGTGTGGTGTAGCAGTCAGAGTGCCATACTAGGGTTGTTGAGATCCAGGTTCATATCCCCACTTAGGCTGCAACCCTATACATTCCCCCAACCTGGTGCCCTCCAGATGTTTTGGACTTCGACTCCCATCAGCCCCAGCCAGCATGAGTAATGGTCAGGCATTCTGGGATCCTGAACATCCAGATGTCCAAAACATCTGGAGGGCATCAGGTTGGAGAAGGCTGTATACATGTTGAACTCAACTTACTTCTGAGTAGAATTACACTGTCAGTCATTAAACTCTCTGGGTGATTTTGGGCCAGTAGTCTTACCTTCCAGGGCTGTTACGAGGATAAAATTTACCTGCATTTTCATTCCATTCTAGTTTGATTTACTTGGTTTAATTTACAGAATTTACTGCTACAAGATGTGATGGAGACTTGTTTAGATGAGGATCAGACAAATTCCTGGAGGAGAGATCAACCAGTGCCATTTAGTCATGAGTGCTAAATTGAATCTCCATGTTTAGAGGGATTGTAGCCTTGAATAACAGCTCTCTGGGGCAGGGGAGAACTGTTGCCTTCATGTTCTGCTTGTGGGCTTTCTGGAAGATCTGCTTGGCCACTGTGGAAAGCAGGTTGCTGGACTAGAGGGATGTTTGCGTGTGCAGTGCAATCTTATGCACACTTATTTAGGAGTAAGCCCTGTTGAACTCCATGAGACATAGTGTCTGAGTAGATATGTGTAAGATTGCATTGTTGTTGTGTTCCAAGAATGCTCCTATAAATAAAGTTTGGGGTTCCTGGCATTTCCTCTTTTTTACGTTCAGTGAGCATATTTTAAATTGTAGCAATAATTTCCACTGACAAGGCTTTGAAGGCAGTGAAGGAGGAGGAATTAAATGGGGCTCGGTTCTTCCATCTCTGAAAAAACTGTTGAAGGACAGTTAGGATGTGTCCCGCTCTTTAATCAGTAAAACCTTTGAAACTCCTAACCTCTTCTGCAAAATATCATGTCCTGTGCCGCATTATGTTTGGTTGATTGTTCCCCCACCCCCCCATGGCCTGAGTTTATTTGTCTTGTTGTTCTGCCAGGTATTTTGGTGTACAAAGCACACAGAATCATTGAGTCTTGCCAAGAAGCCTTTATCTTACGTCTTTATCGGCAGAAGAACAAGCAGGGTTTCGTCAAAGCCTTCACAGACAACGCCGTTGCCTTTAACACTGGCTTTTGTCAGGTGGAAAGGGTGATGAGAAATCTCTTTGTGAGGAAGCTTTACCTCTGGCCACGGTAAGGAGTTCAATGCAGTGCTCAGACAAATGAATTAACCACGGTTGAAGTGGTTAATTATCATTTAGGCATCATGATAAACCATGGTTTATCACAACATGGTCAAGCCTAGCTTGCCCCCTAGGCTTGCATCTTCCTTCTCCTCCTCTCACACAACCACAAAGAGGAGTTTGTCAGCTTTTTCTTCCAGGTTTGATGAACTACAGTTTGCCTCATCATCCAAAACCGACAAGATGTGGTGAATCTTTAACCATGTCTTATTTGAAACAAGCCAACTTCAAATTTTGGTTTATGAAGCTGGCTTGTTTCAACAAACCATATTAAAGATTAACCACAGTTTAGGGTTTGGACATAACACCAAACTGTGGTTAATCAGAAGTAAAACCTTCCGATATCTTCATGGCTGTGCTGGAGGACGAGAGGAAAGAGGAGAGTACATGAGCCTGGGGGTGGAGGGAGGCTAGGATCACTCCCATCACGATAAAGCATGGTTTATCATGATGTCTGAACACAGGATGGGGTAGCAGCTGGTGGGAAAGTCCTCTGCCAGAGACCCTGGAAAGCCACTGCCAGGCAGAGTACCAATATTGGGCTAGATGGACACATATTCTGACTTGGTCTAGGGCAGCTTCCTATGTCCCTGTGTCCATTTTTTCAATTCATGTGAATTAATGCAGGGCCTCCTTTCTCTGTGATGCCCTTCACTCTTCCTCTTCCCCAGGTTTCACGTAGTGGTGCACTCCTTTTTAGAGCAGCACAAGCCTGAAGTGGTTGAAATGCACGTCACCATGACCCCAGCCATGCGCACCATCCAGAGCTCGATACTGGACATCCTGAATGCGTGTTTGAGAGAACTGAAGCACTGTAATCCTGCTCTGGAAGCAGAAGATTTATCCCTAGAAAATGCAATCGGGAAGGCTTTTGACAAGGTACGTCTTTTTCGTTGCTTTGGCTTGTGGAGGGTTTTTCTCAGTGCCATCTGTGGCACCCCACGCCTTAGCCATTACACCATCATTGAGGAGTTGTGACTACAGAACTGCTTTGTGAAGAACATAACAAGAGCCCTACTGTCTCAGACCAAAGGCCTGTCGAGTCCTGCTTCTATCAGTGACCAACCAGACACCCCTGGGATGCCCACAAACAGGGCATGAAAGCAGTTTGACTTCTCCTGTTGTAAATCCCCAGCATCAGATCATTAGAAGTATGCTACTCTTGAACATGGAGGTTTCACTCCTAACCATTACAGCAAATAAGAACATAAGAGGACTTCTGCTGGATCAGACCAAGGGTCCATAGTCCAGCGTCCTATTTTCCACAGTAGCCAACCAGAAGCTTCTGGGAGGCTCACAAGCTGGACATGAAGGCAGTTGCCCTTTTTGGTTATTGCCCCCTGACCACTGATGTTTCAGGGTAGACTACCTCTAACCTGGAGGTTCCATTTAGTTATCACAGCTGAAAAGAACACAAGAAGAGCCCTGCAAGATCAGACCAAAAGGCTGTGTAGTCCACCATCGAGTTTCCCAAGTTGGCCAACCAGATGCCCTTGGGAAGCCACAAGCAAAGGGCAATCACCTCTGAACCTGGAGGTCCAGCCTGACTTACCTCGCAGGGTCATCATGAGGATGTGAAAGGGTGTGGGAAGAACCACGTATGCCACCTTTGAGTTCCTTGGAGGGAAGGTGGGAAATATAAGAAGTGTACATCCAATTGAAAGCAATGGAGTGTGGATAGACAGCTTCCTGTCCTCCGTTACGCATCCAGCTTGTGCTCGCGGTTCCCACTCCACCGAGGTATGGATCTCCTTCATTCAGTTGGGGCGGTGGTGTTTTAATTTCTAAAAAGAGACATGCTGGTGTCTTTAGCCCATCTAAACCCCTGCAGCTTCTGGCGTTTCCATTGCTCTTGATCCCAGGCATGTGTGTACTCAACTGGCTGTGGTTACCCAACAATGAGGGGATAGTTCCTGTACACTCCTGTAAAGTCATAATAGAAGATGAGACTACCTTCATCTTCTAGGGCTCGCTCTGGAGCTCGAAATGCATTCTGCAGGCAGAATCTCTGCTCGGAGAAGCGCTTGGCTTCTTCACAAGGAGGTCAGAGCAGTGAAATATTTCTGTTGAATATGGGCCAGCTTACAAAGCACCACACATTGCTTGGCAATCTTGCATTCATTAATGACAGGTTCCCTTGTTTTCATTAATCTGGTGATCTGCAATCCAGATTGCGCATCTGTTAGGGTTGGGGGGGGGGGAAGAGGCAGCATGATCCTTTCTTTGGTGAAGGGTCTTGAACATCAGAGGCGCAACCCAGGAGAAGCTCTCTGATTGAACTTTTCTCCCTTCCTGCCAGCTGCCTTTTGTTTAGGGGAGGGAAGCCTGTATTATAACCTTTTTTTTAATGGAGGATTTAGACATCTGCTAATAGTTGAGCTGCATAAAAGAATGTTTTATTAGCTCTCTAAGTCTCTGGCTTGCTTTTCATAAGCTTGTTAACAATGAAATAAACGTTCTTTTGTTTGAGTGTCGCGTGCCAGGATCATAACATCGTTGGAATTGTTCTTTGTAAATATATATATATATATATATATATATATTTTCTCTCTCTCCATATATCTGCGTTAAACAACCTTAATCTACTGAACCTGAAAGTTGAGGGGGGAAAAAATCCCAGTGGAAGCAGGCATGGCTGTAAATGGACAAGACAGAGGGTGGATGGGTGGCCACCATGTAATAACCTGCGTAGTTTTCATACTTCTGGGATTGTAAATATTTAGTCATTTGGACAAGGATTGGGACATTGGAGGGCAAGGAAGGAGTGAAGGGAGGGAGGGACTGAGAGAGGGAGAATTTTCCCCCTGAGCTGGCAATCTTTTCTGTAGTATGGGCGCTCTTATGCTGTCAAGCCTCAGCAAGGATCAAGCTCCAAGCATGTTTGGGACCAGGGAGGAACTGGTTGTCAAAATGGTCCATGATAGGCAGGGCTCAATATCCAAGGCAACAGTTGGGAGAGGCAAGCAAGAGCTAGGGCTGAACCCCCACACCAGAGGTGAGCTGCTTGTATTGACAAGCAAACCCAGAGAGTAGAGGATTATAGGGCCCGATGGACAGGGATCGGCCCTTGGGGGTCAGCTGACTGGATGCTCAGGTGGGCTGGTGCTGCTGCCTACATGGTGCCCTCAAAGCACTGAGTTCAGTTTGCCAGAATGGTTGTGCCTCGGTGACACAGGAGGGAGCTGCCAAAGCCTGGCTGCTGGGAGCCATGCTTTGAGACAACTCCAGTCACCATGGGGATGAAGGTGTGAAGCTCATCCACCCCAGACAACATGCACATCAGCAGAAATGAAAAGGGCCATTCTGCATGCTCAGGTGTTAACAGACATGGATTGTTTCCTTTGGCATGAACAGGGTTATCCTTCTATTCATCAGAATGCACATTGAATTCTAGATTGGGCAATAGAGTAATAGTGTGTGCGTGTGCATGCGCGAGGGGGGGGAGTGGGATGGTGGGGGAGGAATAGAAAGCTTCCTCTAAGGCTCAGGTGCCCCAACACTTGATCCAGTAGCCTTACTTAACCCCCCCCCCCTTTTTTCCTTCCTTTCTGACCCTTCCATAGTTGTACCTGGCTGCTCTGAGCTCCTTGGAGGAAGGGTGGAATACAGACATGATATACAATATTTAAGTCGTTCAGTTATGTTCATGAGGACTATACTTTTTTTAAAGACACAATCCGAGATTCGGGTTCTAAATCTGCTAGAGCTCAGGAAGGCTGCTAAGGTTCAAGTCCATATCACAGCACACGCTGGTAGTTCTCTCCAATTTTATATTTCTAGACAATTCGTCACTATCTCGATCCCCTTTGGCACCAGCTTGGAGCAAAAACCAAATCTTTGGTCCAAGACTTGAAGATCCTACGTACTTTGCTACAGTACTTGACTCAGTACGACTGTGTCACTTTCCTTAACCTTTTGGAGTCCTTAAGAGCATCAGAAAAAGCCTTTGGTCAGAATTCAGGTATGAACTGCATGGTGCTTTAACAAATGAATCGGCAGGACTGTAAAAAGTGAAGTCTTAATTTAAAAACAACAACATCACACAAACACTCCGAAGTGTTTTTATCCAGCCATAAGGCTGTAGGATTTACTGAAAGTGAAATATATTGAGCCTCCCACTAAACTTCTGTTTCTTGAAAATTTGCAGCATTCTCACCAGAAACCTGAGTTGCTGTTTCTTCTTAGGTTGGTTGTTACATAAGAACTTAGCCAGTGGAGGAAGGGAAAGCTTAGGACTGTGGATGGGCAAATCTATGAAGCTCCATTTTTCTCATTTTTTTTACTTTTAATTCTGTTCTGTCTCATTTCTGCATTGGCATGTGATTTTTTTTTCATCTGTATAAATATTTGTTCAGATTTTTGTTGGCATTTTTTAAAGCAATGCATTTTAAAAAATGTGTACATTTTTGTGTGCACCTTTGCAAATGTACACATTATTCAAAAGCTATTTTCCAATAAATAAAGCAGGTATTGTGCATATTTTTTTCAAATAAACACATTTTGGTGCACATTTTTTGAATGGCTGGTCTGTCTTAGAAGAAGCTGTTCCATTCACTGTCACATGGGAGGAGATGCATCTTCTAAGAGAGAGCCTTACTGTGACACATACGTGCGTTGCTTAACCACAAAGTGTGCTTTTGTTCTTCAAAACTATTATTTTACTTGTGCAGTTTAATCAGTTTTAATTAAATATATTTGAAGTCATAGCAACTGTTTCAGAAAATGATAAGAGAGGAGGGAAGGAAAGGGGCTAAAGTAAAGATGGGTATTTGCAATTATGTCTGAATCATTTTCTCTCTTTTTTTGGTCCCCATCCATCTCCCCATCCATAGGTTGGCTTTTTCTCGATTCTAGTACATCAATGTTTCTAAATGCTCGGGCCAGAGTTTATCGCCTTCCAGATGACAAAGCACGTAAGAAAAGAAAAGCCTCTGAAAAAGCAGATGTAAAGGAAGAAAAAGGTATGACAAAAAGCGTTTAAAACATAAAAATGCATGTTACTTTTGTTGTGTTTGGGTTGGTGTTTGTTATTATCAGGCCATCAGTGTGCATGGTGCTTTACAGAGTAGAATAGAATAGGTCTCTGCACCAAGGCACTTACAATGTTATTAACAGTATTACTGTATAAATACATGTTTATCAGAGAAGAGGAAATGGAAAGACTCTGAAATTGAGCTCTACATTGACAATTAATAAAATTCTCATAATTGATAACTGTATTGTAAATTCTATGGAAACGCATCCATACATAACTTAACATCCTGAATTAACTTACTGATCTGAGTTAGATCTGAAGGCTGCCGGTCTACGATGGAAGGAATCATTTTACGCACCGCAATGACAGATGCAATTTTACCTAGGCTCAGTTCAGACTTATCACACCAAACTGGAATAAGGAAGCTTAACCATGGTTTAAGTTTTAGGGGATGTCTAAGTTGACAAACCATGGTCTGTGACTGGCCAACCAACTAGAATCAGAAATCATGTAGTGTCAGGTATGTTTGCAAAGCATGGTTTGGGCTAAGGATGGTTTGGCATAATGGCATTAAGGAGAGGGGGGCATACCTTGGTGGTAGAGCCGTTGGTCCGTTGAAGGATGGTTTGGGTTCGAAACCATGGTTAGCACAAGCCACGCTGTGATGTCTGCACTCAAGACTTAACAGTTGCCTTTTCATCCTGGCATCACTTAACAGTTGCCAGGCTGATGGCCCAGCTTTCATACATCCAAGAAAGGTGTGATGGGAAATTCTTATTTTTCACTTTTTCTTCTTTCCTGTATTTCAGAACAGAAAAGGGAATTGATCCTGGAAAGCAACCCCAAGTGGGATGCTCTTGGAGAAGTGCTGAAGGAGATTGAAATGGAGAATGCCAACAGTGAAGCTCTGGGTGGTCCAGGTGAGAGGGGCCGGAGCTCCAAGGCAGTATATTGACAACGATAGGCATGAAGGGGCAGCCATGTGTATTTAATTCATTTGTCTTCCCCATTCACATATGAAGCGGCGGGCGGGTCTGATTTTTTTTTACATGGAATGGGACACAGGGGTGATGAAAGCAAAACCTTGCCCTCTTCCCACGCTGCCTCTCACGGCACTCTTGTTGCGCCAAGCAGTTTTCCCCACAGCACAGCTCTCTTTCGATATCAGAGCTGGAACTGAAGAAAAGTGCTTCAAACAATAGAGTGCAGTCTGGACACAGGGAAAAGGCTTCATCTCGCCTTCCCTGCTTGCTGCTTTTCGTGGAAATACGTACACACATTCTTTCTCATTATACATGAATGGGGCAGAGACATGGAAAAAGGCTCCTGGCTTCCCCAGAACATCTAGTTTGTCCCTAAGTTTCTGGAAGCACAGATCTGTGGCGGTTTTGGGGAGTGATAGACCCATGCCGCCTCTCCCATACACACACATTTTCTCATCCTGGCCTGTGTCAGTTGCTGCTGCTCTTTAGTATTTTATTATAATCTTCTATAAAGCAGCTTTCCTAAATGCCCAAGACAGTTCATGTGCAAACCCCAAAACTGCCAGATGAGGATCTCTGCTCTGCGGCTTCTAGGATCTGTGGAATGTTGAGGGCACGTATTTATTTCAAGCCTGTTTACCCCACTCTTCCACCCAAAATTGGCTCCCAGAGCAGCTTAAAATGTCAGTAATAAGTCAATCCCTGCCGTCAGACTTACAATATAAAAGACACAACACATAAGGAAAAGGGCGTGGGGAGGGAGGAGGGAAAAAGCAAACCTGAGCACTACATTCTTCGTTACAAAGTTGAGCAAGTTATGTAGCTGGATAAGCACAACAGAAGGGCTTTCGCTTCTTTGTCTGATGGCCTCACCACTGGCAGTTGGTAGCTGGAGGGAGGAGGGTGCTCGGTTGGAGCTCTATCCAGGTATGGTGGATGGTTGAGCCACAGAATATTGAGGATGTCCGTGCAGGGGTCGAGTAGTAAAATTGGGTGGGGAATTAGCCTGCCAAAGCCTATAGTGGGGCAGGGCGAAAGCAGAGCAGGATCTACTGGTGGGCCTCTGGATGATTTGCGGTAGATTGCCAAGGATTTCTGACTCCCAATTGTCTAACCACAGCAACAGCTAAAAACTGGGTTGCTGAATAAGAATGCGTGGTGGGAAACCAGGTGTGGATTTTTGCATGAAAGGACTTGAGAGTGTGGTTCTGGTGCTCATGACCAATTCTTGGGCTGAGCATGTGCACAAATGCATGCTGTTCCTTAATCCTTAGCATATGCCTGCCTGCCAGAGCCTCTACTTTGCACCTGCCTCTGGTTGGTGGACCGTGGAGTTCTATTCAGAAACAAAAGAGATCTTGAAAGCCTGAATTCTCCCACTGCTGGCCTATAGTATCCTGGAGAGGGTGGAGTAGGGTTGGGTGGTTGCATGGTGGGAGATTAAAGATCTCCCCTCGACATGATATACAGAGGAGGGAGGGGCTCAGCAGGGAAAAAGGGAAGAAGGATGCCTTTTCCTTTTTCCACTCTGTAGAACATGCTCCCTCCCCCCACTATATCGTAGGATCATCAGAGTTGGAAGGGATCTCAAAGGTCATCTAGTCTAACCACCTGCCAGTACAGGCAGTCCACTGCAGCTGCATCCCTGACAGGTGGCCTTCCAGCCTCTGCTTAAAGACCTCCAACGAAGGAGAGTCCACCACCTCCCGAGGCAGTCTGTGCCACTATCAAACAGCTTGTACCGGCAAGACCCTCTTCCTAACGTTCCATGAAAATCGTCTTTCCAGCAATTAAATGCTGAGGTTTGGGGGCTGTGTAGCACAGCAGGAGAAGGTTTTTCCAAGAGGACAGGAAAGAGAGAGGTATCTTTTCCCCTTCTTCCTGCCATCCCCTGAGCCTCAAATAGTACTACAAGGCTCTCGTTCCAGGCTGGCTGGAACCCTGAACAGCAACACTCCTGTAAAGGGGTGGGAATACACCACACCATCTTGTTGCTTGTCCCTTCTTTTTTTCCATTTTGAGGCGGGGGCGTGCTCTTTGTAGCAACCCTTAAGCCTGGCAATCATTTCTTGACTGCAGGGCGAGTGCTTATCTGTGCCAGTGACGACCGCACTTGTGCTCAGCTCAAGGAGAATATCACAGCGGGGGCTGAGGCTATTTTAATGAGGCTCTACAACAAAACCTTTGGGAAGGACAAGGAAGCTGGAGAACCCTGCCGGAGGGACAGGCGAGCAGCCAAGGGCCAGGGCAGCAACGCCCAAGAATCCCGGGCCAAAAGAACCAAAATGGGGTCCTCCAAACCAAGCAAGAGAAGGAAGAAGCCAGAGTTGACCCTGACACAAATGTTGACCAAAGAAGAGCAGGAAAACATCGTGGGAGAGCCAGAAGACTCTGAGGAATTAAGCAGTGGCCGAGAGAGCGGTGGTGAAGCCAAACCTGAAGACCTCCAGCTGAACCTGTCTTCCTCGGATGCCTATTATGGGATCTTAAAGGAGCCGCTAACAGTTATCCATCCGCTGAATGGCTGCGGGGATCCTTACGCCCTCACTCGGGTCTTGCACGAAGTGGAGCCAAGATACGTTGTGTTGTATGATGCAGAGATTACTTTTGTTCGCCAGCTGGAAATTTACAAGGCCAGCAGGCCTGGGAAACCCTTGAGGTATGTTCAGTTTGAGGGGGCAAGTCCCCTGAAAGAGAGTGTTCTAGCTGTGTGTGTACCCAGGGCTGTTTCGGACTGTGCACTTAAAGCAGGGCTGGGCAACTTGTGGCCCTCCAGATGTTTTGGCCTACAATTCTCATCAGCCCTAGCCAGCAGAGCCAATGTAGAGGGATCATGGGAGCTTTAGGACAAAATATCTGGAGGGCCACAAGTTTCCCAGCCTTGGGTAACAATTGTGTTGCTCCCCTAAGAAAAGCTGGCTTTGTGATCTGTGGAAGCTAAAATTGTCCAGAATGAGGTTGTTTTACATAATTTATCCAGCCATGAGGAGGAGCGAAGAGCTTTTATATGGGGGCCGCAAAGCCCCATTACAGCCCGTCCTTCCCACCATCGTGAGTCATAGGCCTAGTTCTTACTGAGGTAGGAAGCCTGGACTGTACCACTTCAGACTATGGGTGATGGCTCAGTCCATACAAAAAACACTCCTCGAGGCTGGTTCAAGACATTTTGCCACCTGAGGCAAAGGAGAAAGTGATCCCTCCCACCCCCCATTCCATGCACATGGGATTGCCAGACTGGCAATTGAATCATCCTTCAACACTGGTGACGGGGCAGAGTCCTCCACCATGCCTGAGGGCAGCAGGGTAGTTTGGGGGTGCACAGGGCAGTCCACATGAAGCACACAGCTCTGTCCCCTGTTCTCTCACTGCTGCTTGCTCACTGCTCCACCTCTCACCTCCTCTCACATTCTGCACTGCAGCAGCCATGTTGCCAGCATGCACTGCATGAGCAGAGCAACGGGCGCATATCTGTGATGCCTGCTGGGAGTGCATGGCCTGGGCTGGGTGCCTCTCCACCTGTCTGCTTGGCCAGGTCCCTTTCCCAGTGGCACTGTCTGTCATATTTTCAGGAGAGGGCAATTAGGCCAGACAGACAAAACTTAGGCCAGGAGCAAGCAACCAACCATTGCCACTGCTGGGGGCCAGCTAAAGAGGATGGAAACAGCTGGGATGGGTGGAGTGCCGCCGCCCCCACGCCCTAGCATCAGCTGACTGAGGAGACCGCCTCACTCTGCCTAATGTTAGGACCAGCCCTGTCAGTTCCCTTCAATAGAAAACTAGGGAAACTGCCTTATACCAGGCCAGGCTTTGCTTATCTACTCTAGCCCAATACTCTGCCTGGGTCTCTGGCAGAGTTCTTTCCCAACACCTGCTGCCTGAGGGGAGGGTACCTGAAGAGGGGCCTTGGCTCAGTGGTAGAGCACTGGCTTTGCATATAGGAGGTCCCAGGTTGATCCCTGGCATCTCCAGGTGGGGGAGGAAAAACTCCTGCCTGAAACCCTGAAGAGCCGCTGCCAGTCAGTGTCGACAATACTGGGCTAGATGGACCAACGGTCTGACTCAGTATAAAGCAGCTTCCTGTGTTCCTGTGATTCTTCTTTCAACTGCAGACATCAGAGGTTGAGCCCACCACCTTTAGCTTGCCAGGCATGCGCTCTGTCACTGAGCTGTGGTTTCCGCCCAGGCAGAATGATGGGGAGAAGGATTCTAGCTTAGCCTAACCTTCTCCCTGACATGCTATATTTGAGGGCATTGGTGGGGGTGGGGGGATAGAGGAGCATTCCATCATGTGTGAGCCCCCTTGTAAAGTCTAAAATCTTACAGTCCAGACAAGGGTTTACTTTACTGCCTCAGTGAGAACTAGCCCCATGACCTGTACACTACGGCAAGGCTTTTGCCCCTGCTCGTATTTGCATTTTGCCTTGCTTAGCAGACTGTCGAATCAATCTGGAAGTAATACTTAACTGTTCCTTAATTCCAACTAAATCTCGATGAATTCAAAGGGACCAAATGCTTCTTTAAAAAATGACAGCCTCTGTTTGTGAGCAGATATAGTTAGGATCAGGGCTCATTGGTATTGAATCCTTTTTTTCCCCCTACACCTGGGGAAAGAGGGGTTACCAGATCTTTAAACAGCTAGATTTTAACAGGGCTGTTATTTATAAATATGCGCAGTCACATCACATTGGTCAAAAACACCCAAAAAATGGCCAAGAAGCAGCTATTTGGGAGTTCAGTTTTTTCTGGATTTGGACAAGATCTTTGTGTCTTGCCTTGCAGGGTTTATTTCCTTATCTATGGAGGTTCGACAGAAGAACAGCGCTACCTTACTACGCTAAGGAAAGAAAAAGAAGCCTTCGAAAAACTCATTCGGTAACATGGATCTTGTGTGCTCCTGTTGCAAAACATCAGCTGTTTATATTTTCATAGGTGTGCCAGTATGTGGCATCACTGGGCTGGCTCCAGGTATGAGGAGGCCCTGGGGAAAATGCTCCCTGGTGAGCTCCCTCCTCCATCCTGGGCATTGGTGGGCTTATCTAGTGGTGGTGGCAGTAGCAGTCTGAGGAATTCTCCAAACAGTGCTAGGTAGCTGCATATAGCTGCCATTTAAATTTCTCACAATGCCCCTGACATATAGAATCATCCTGGGCACTGTAGGGAAATTAAGAGAGTGGCTAGCCCCAGATACCCAGTGTAGCTCAGGATACTGGGCCAGAAAACAAAATTAAAGGAAAGCCCAATGCTACAGCCGCAACATCTCCCACAAGGCTGCTAAGTGCTGGTTCTAGCTGTATGGCATCAAATAATTTGTTGGCTTCTTCAGAACAATCTTCCTACTTTTGAAGTTGGCAAAATTGTAATACCAATTCCCATAAATTACCTGCTAGAGCTTTCACTTTTCCAGTAAAGATTTCCAGCTATTTGAAAGGCTGAGAAACCACATTGGGTATCTTCATGTTGCTATGCAGATCTGAGCTTTGGTTTCGTTCATTCCTCCCCACTCCCGCCCCCCAGTGTGTTTCCAAGGTAGCAAACTTATGTAAGAAGCTGAATACCATTGAGGATGGGCACAGAATTATATAATAAAAAATATAACGTTTGTTAAGGGGAAACGTTTATTTATAGCCAGAGCAAAGAGAAACTGAGCACAGCAACCTAGAAACCCAGCACAGCAGGGATTAGACTGGGATAGAACGTTTCTCCCCGAGGTGCTAGTAATTTGTTTTACTCCTTGCATGGAGTTTTGTACATTTGGGAACATTCCAAAGTGGCACTCTCCCCATGCCCTCTGCCAGCAGCTTGAAATACTATATAGAATATGGTATAGCCTTAGCTGGTTCGACGGCTCGTATGAAGACACATGATCCAGCTACCTTGCTAAAATGAAGCAGGTCCAGGTCTGAACATAAGAACATATTCTTAACTATAACATTTGTATACTTGCATACTGCTCTTCCTCCAAGGAGCTCAGGTTGGCACATATGTGGTTCTTCCTCTCCCTGTTTTATACTCGCAACAACCCTGTGAAAGGAGGTGATGAGGAGAGAGAGAGAGAGAGGGCGAGTGTGAATGAGTAGCAGGTCATCTAATGTGCTTCATGGTCAAGCGGGGATTTGAATCTGGGACTCCCCGGTCCTAGTCCAACACTTGAACCACTACAACACAATGGCTTTCCATCACATAAGAAGAGCCAGTGTAGTGTAGTGGTGAGAGTGATGGACTGGGAGCCGGGAGAGCCGGGTTCTAGTCCCCACTTGGCCATGGAAGCTCACTGGGTGACTTCGGGCCAGTCACAGACTCAGCCCAACCTACCTCACAGGGTTGTTGTTGTGAGGATAAAACGGAGAGGAGGAGGATAATGTAAGCTGCCTTGGGTTCCTTGCAAGAGGAAAAAAGGCGGGATATAAATGCAATAAATAAATAAGAGCCCTGCTGGATCAGACCAAAGGTCCAATGAGGCTAGCATTCTGTTTCACACTGTGGCCTACAACCAGGATGTGAGGGCAACTGCCCTCTCTCACAGTTGTTCCCCAACAACTGGTAATTCAGAGGCATACTCCTTCAGAATTTGGAGCTAGCACAGGAGCTGCCATGATCCAGATGAGGCTTTGTCCTCCATGAATTTGTCTCCCTGGATGGAAGACTGCCTGGGAAACTCCCCACGTGTGCTGCCAGGAGTTCCCTCATGGGAAAATGTGTGATATAAACAATAAATGAAAGTTAGGCCTTCATACAGTTTTCTAATTTGCACTAGGGTGGGGGATGGGAGTGTCAGTTTCAAGCCAGTCTAGCCCAGTCATCCCCAAGCTCATGCCTCCCAGCCATGGTGGACTTCAAGTCCCATAATCCCCAGCCCACCCAGCCAGTGGGTCTGCTGGCTGGGTGATGGGACTTGTAGTCCAACACAGCTGGAGGATGCCAGCTTGAGGATGGCTGCTGTAGCCTCTTCTCCAGCTCTAAAGCAGGACCGTTTTAGAGCTTACACATTAACCCTGGTGTTTAGTTAGAAGGAAGACATTTCAAAGGTTTCTGTTCATAATTGCATTTTTCCCGCACCCCTGCCCAGAGAGAAGGCCAGTATGGTGATCCCTGAAGAAAGAGAAGGGAGAGACGAAACCAACTTAGATCTTGTAAGAGATGCCACTGCAGCTGGTGTTTCGACAGACACCCGTAAAGCAGGTTTGTTGTTGAGATCTCTGAGGCTTAACATTTCTGTTCATGTACTTCCTTGGACTGGATTTACACAGACATCTTTAACATAACATAGCTGCTTGCACATCCTGTTCCCACTTGGGAATGGACCATAGCTCGATGGTAGAGCACTGACCATGGCTCGGTGATAGAGCACAAGAAACAGCTAGCCGGGGAAGGGAAAGTCCTGTCTCTGCTTGAGACTGAGGAGAGTAGGTGCCAGTGACGGTAGACAATCCTGGGCTATATGGACAAATAGTCTCCCCTGGTATAAGGCAGCTTCCCACGCTCTACTGTTGCAGAATCTACTCCTTGTGAAAATTCACTCACATCCAGTGGCTTGCCCCATGAACGAGTCTGTGACGAGGTGGAATCCCCAGAAAGGCCAAAGAAGGGCAGCTACTTGGATGACTCTGGTTCTCTAGGGTGTCCTTCTCAGTGTGAGGTGGTGAGTCTTAGTGGGTGGGGCTGACCCACCCCATTTCAAGGGCCAGTCCCATCGCTCTGGTGCCAGAGCTTTGCAAGGAGGGGGCTTGGCAGTGCTCCTTGCCTAGGGGAAGACAATCGCTGGATGTTCACGGGGCAGCCATTATGCTACTGCATGCAAGCATTGGGCCTCAAAGCATCTGGTGATATGCTCTGTTTGAGCAGGCTGCACACATCTTGATAGACTTACCTTTCAATGTTGCATTTTGGCATTACTTTTGCAGTCTGGGCAAGAGAGATGTTTCCTGTTAATGGTCTGGAAACTGTCATAATATCCCTTTTAGAGTGGGTAAACTGTGGTCTTTGGCTACTTCCTTTTACGTAATTTTAAATATTTCTACTTCACCTGTCCACTAAAAAGTGCCCATAGTGACTTACAAGGTGATGAAGGAATGAAAATAACCAACTAATCAGCCAGGGAGATTAAATGCAGACCTAATATATATCGTTGTTTGTTTATTTATTTATTACCTCTATATCCCACTTTTCCTCCAAGGAGCTGAAAGAGGCATGCACAGTTCTTTTCCGCTGCCCCATTTTATTCTCACAACAACCTTATGAGGTAGATTAGGCCGAGAGTCCAGCATTCTATTCTCACAGTGGCCAACCAGATACCTATAGGAAGCCTGCAAGCAGGACATCGGTGCAGTAGCATTCATTTCAGTCTTTGCTAGTTCTGCTACCTATCCTTTAACTAGAGATGCCCAGAATAGAACCTGGGACCTTGTGCATGCAAAGCAAGTGCTCTACCACTGAGCTGTGGGTCCTCCCCACCACACAAATGCCTTGTAAAGTGTCAACACATGGAATGTAGGTATGGCACAGAAGCTACAGCTTACCTACTCTTCCAGGTTTCCATTCATGATAAGACATCGCTAACACTATTCAGTCTTCAATATTAGCATCAATACATGCTAACCTTCGACCTGGTAGAGGATCTTGCACACTCTGTCCTAGACCTGTCTGTTTCAAACTCGCAGCTAATTTACCTTGCTTAATTGATTTATGATGTCCTCTAACACTATCTCTACTTCTTATCAGGTGGCCAGGAACAGAAAGGAGTGCAGCACAGCATTGTCGTGGACATGCGTGAATTTCGTAGTGAGCTTCCGTCTTTGATCCATCGTCACGGCATCGACATTGAACCCGTGACCTTGGAAGTTGGCGACTACATTCTCACGCCTGACATTTGCGTGGAGCGGAAAAGCATCAGTGATCTTATTGGCTCCCTGAATAACGGGAGGCTTTATACTCAGTGCATCTCTATGTCTCGTTATTATAAGCGGCCTGTCCTCCTCATAGAGTTTGACCCCAGCAAATCCTTCTCTCTCACTCCCCGGGCTTGTCTCCATCAGGAGATTTCCAGCAATGACGTTATTTCTAAACTCACCCTTCTCACTCTTCATTTCCCCCGGCTTCGGCTCCTGTGGTGCCCCTCTCCCCATGCCACAGCTGAATTGTTTGAGGAATTGAAACGGAACCGGGCTCAGCCTGATGCAGCGACAGCCATGGCTGTCACAGCAGATTCCGAAAGCCTCCCCGAATCAAACAAATACAACCCTGGTCCCCAAGACTTCCTACTAAAAATGCCTGGTGTGAATGCCAAAAACTGCCAGGCCATAATGAACCATGTTAAGAGCATTGCCGAACTCATCGCCCTTTCTCAGGACAAGCTGACTGAACTTCTGGGCAACACTGCCAATGCCAAGCAGCTTTATGAATTCATTCATTTACCTTTTACAGAAGCTGTTTCTCAAGGGAAAATCAAGAGGTGAAGAATCGCATTAGGCCCTGGAGGGGTATCACATTGCAGTGCCTTGACTAACTGCTGCTGTACTTTAGGACTGCTGTACAGATTCAGACAAGCTATTTGCTACGATTCTCTTGGAATTGTACCACTTCAGAATGTAGGCGAAGGTGTTAACATGTTTGAATGCTCTCCTATATCAAAAGCTCCCTTCCTTTGGAAAACTAGCATGCAGAGGATAAGGATTGCTTTCTCTTTGATGTGCTAGCTTTCTACATGCAGGGATTTATTTATTGTTTTAACGTGGGGGAATTTTGCTCAAATCTGTGATCTCCCCTTTTGCTATATCCTTTTCCAGGATGTAACGGCACCAAATGGTATTGGGAAGCTCCTGGTGTTTTGTGCGGTTACTCTAGAAACATTAAATGAAGTGTTCTATAATTATTTGGTAGGTTGGGTGTAATATCGGTGAATAAATTCATTGCTGGTACTTTTTCACCCACATGCTCATTTTTTTCCAGTGTTTTATTTAGCACAAGGGAATATCTCTTTTTTTCCCCTTCTCAATTTTTCTTGGAACTTATATAACATATAAGTCCTGCAATTAATCTTAAATTAACAACTGCATCCTACAGTCTTAGGTTGCCTGAAGGGAGTGAGAGGAGAGCTATAGGTAGCTACCAGGTCCTGCTCTTCTGTGGAATTTTTCTGCCCAGGACCGTATCACCTTTGTATAGTTACAATGTATATAAAAATTGATAAATATTGCGATCCTTGGCTTAAAGGACTTCAAAAGGAAAAAAAATCATACCTTGGTGTGCTGTGCCCAAAAGAGCATCAGGACACCTGAGGCAAGGAGAGCATGGCACAGCAGCAGATGGCGACAATGTAGCCCTGTATTTATTATTATTAATAATTTTTTAAAAACATTTTTACCATGCCTTTCAGGGCAAAGTCCTCATAAGGCAGATAACAATTTGCAATTTAAAAATTACTATACAATAAGGTAAACAATTATACCAAATTTTTTAAAATGCAAAGTTTTAACATTTATACACAGTGGCTAGCCTAAAAACATTCCAGGAAAACCTAAAACAGGAGCCCACAAATTGTGGCCCCCCGACGGGCGTTATGTGGTCCCATGCTTCCACTCACTGCTGTCAAATTCTCCCCTCTCCTGCATAAATTGGCATTGCTGCACATACGCCATTAATGGTGTGCACAACCAGTGATGTTGGTTGGGGGTTCTGGGAGGGGGAGGAGGCTAAAGCATCTTCCCACCTACCTGAGACTTTACAGCAGCATTGCTACCTGTGGTGGTGGCGCATGGGCAGCAAAGCCGGCTGGGGAAGGAGACTAAAGCCACCTCCTGCTCCCAGAGACCCCACAGTAGCTAGGATTGCTGCTCCCATGACACTAATATTGGTTGAAAAGCAGCAGTGCCCATTGGGGTCACTTGGGGGCAGAAGAGGGTTCGCCCTGCCCCTTCAGTGATCCCCGAAGCAGCCTCCCACGACGCATGCGAGTGCAGCCTGCAGCGCCACTACAAATACCTGGGGCAGGCCTCGGGGCCAAAAAGGTTGTGTACCTCTGGCCTAAATGAAACATCCAACGGAGAAGGAATTCCAGTCACCACTGTCCCTGGTTGCTGCCAAGCTGATCTTTGCTGGTGGTGAACAAGGTTCATATGTGTGCACTGCTTTTAGGGTGGACGCTTAATGGGTCACCAAAAAAATGGAAATGTGTCACCACAGAAGAGGGCAGTGACGTACGTAAAATTGCCATATCCTGATTTATATGTATAGATGCAAATTTTTAAATAATTACTGTAAGTTCAGTAGAAATGCAATACATTTCACCATAGCAGTGAAGACTGGGACCAGGTGATCTGTGTGCCTGCTCAGTTTGCTATCCAGATGCTAACTGTTGATGAGCAATTTCAAAGCCCCTGCTCTCCTTTCTGATGGTTCTTTATCTTTAAACCAGACTTGGACTAGACAGTTCTTCAAATAGAGGCTGACTTCAAATAGTTGACTGTAAGCTCTCTGAATGTGGTGAGGAAGCATCATGCATGTCATTTACAATTTTGACTTGAAATGGAATAGGAGGGACTTCCTGGGAAAATGTACAGATATTCACCTCCTGTGGAACTTCATGGAGTATTCTTTGGTTTTTTGCATGCAATCCAGTATGCAAAAAAGTCAACAATTGCCTATGAACCTTATAATCATTAAATGTTTAATTCTTGGACCCACTGAAGCAGACTCTAAGACAGATGGAAGATTTCTTATATTCAAAACATAACTTCTCTGTAAAATATTTTGACTTTTGTGGCAGTCAAGCAAAAATGTAAACTTAGGAGTCAAAAGTTATTCTGCTGTGTCTAGTATGTGTTGTTATTAGTTGAATATTTCTGTGGATTTTTATACTATGCTGTAATAATCCACATTTTCCAAGTACCCTACATATGTTGCAGAGTTCTCTTTGTTTAAAAGGATTTTGAAAATACCTGTATTAAAGGAATTTTCGCTAACTATGGTTTGGGAATGAAAAGTTAATTTCTGTCCTGTCTCCATATAGAAATTACAGCTTTTGGGAGAGAATGAATGGAAAGAGATATTTTTAAAAAACACAACTGGAGGAAAATCCAAAATGGGAAGTGAACACTTTAAATTTCCTGCACTGGTATATTTTGCATTTCACTGTGGCACAAAGAGAACAGTAGCGTTCTGCTAAGAAGCTAGGAGTGCAATTCTATAAATGTCTACTGAGAAGTCCCATTGACTTCAGTGGAACTTAATCTCAAGTAAATGGGCATAGGACTGCTGTAATGCACTTGAATTCAATGGGACTTCTCAGTAGACATGTATAAGATTGCACAGTAAAGTGTTCACACTGCCCTGTGATGGTCAGGCTTAAACAAGAGCTGCTTGTATTGCCCTCCCCTTCTTCCCACCTCAGCTGGGGTGGAAGCATGACAAATGGACAAGGACGATGTCGCCTAAGAATAGTAGTTGGCACATCACAAAGGCCAAAGAAAAAGGGTGACAGAAAAAGCATCCTGCTGTGGCCATCCACATTTCCAAATCCAAAAGGAAAAATCTTGACGGGTCTGAAGTAAGGACCATTTAAGTATAGACTGGCTTTGCCATCAAAAGGAATATGCTCTTTCAGCTGCACAATAGACAATCTTTTTAAATAAAAAAAAGGCGGGGCAGAGAAAGCTTATGTTGCTGGCACTGTAGGATTCCAAACATTACTTTGGTCTGGTTGGAGCAGCAGCCCAATGAATCTATAGGCTGTCTCTTTTGATATACCCCAGCAGTGCTTTCTGTTTTGACAAGAAGGAGTTACCATAGCAGCGCAACAGTTCTGGTAACCATAAAAGAAACGCAGTATCGCCAGAATAAAAATTATCCTTAAGGGAAGATTGCCCACGCCACTCTGCTGAGACACTCAGTTTCCCCAATCCCAGAGAAGTCTGTGGAGTAAACAGGCCCTCCAAACAAGCAATGCCTGTTACCTTCATTAGAACTTCCCAGCTGCCAGTATTTTGTGCCAATTTCCTTCCCATGCACCAATAAGGGACTTGTAACCCTTCTACCAGAGGCTAGTTGCTTTTTTTCTTGTTTGGGAGTTGCAACTTCCCTTTAAAGCAGGGCCATACAAACCACAGTCCCCAGACGTGGGTTGTGTGGCCCCCGTACCCCCACTGAATCGCTCCCAAAATAGAGACACTAATTTAAAAAAAAAACATAAATATGTATTACTTAAGGTATTTATGAATTGCCCCACAGCTCAATGAGTGCCCAAAGTGATATGCCATCAGGGCTGGCTCTACCATTCGGCAGAGTAAGGTGGCTGCCCCAGACAGACTCTGTGCCTTATCCTGAATTTACCATCAGTAGCCTTTTGTTTTTTACATCTTATCCCACCCTTCCTCCAAAGAGCCTACATGGTGCCTCCCTTCTTTCCTCCTTGCATTACAGGGACCTTGTGAAGTGGGTTAAACTGAGAGATAATGACAGGCCCAATAACACCCAATAAGATAAGTGGCAGCTCCAGATTTTGGGGTGCACTTGGGCAAGATGCCCTCAGGTAGGGCTGCTCCCTGAGCCCCTCCTTGCCACTGTCTCAGCTACCCATTTGCTTGCCCTCTCAGCTCCAATCCACACAACTGCTCAGAAGGAGAGAGCAAGAAAAGTGGAGACAGTCAGCCTTTCTAGGCCTGTAGCAAGCCTAAAAGTTGGGGTGGGGGGCAGTTCATCTGATTTGCAGGCCTTTTGAAGACAAAATTGTAAATGTTTTTTTTATTTGTAAAAAAAAATTAGGGGGGAGATAAAATTTAGGGGGGGGCAGTCTCCCCTTCCCCTGGCTACAGGCCCAGGAATTTCTTCTTGCTCTTGTCACTGCTTGTGTTTGGATAGGGCAGATGAACAGGCAGGAACAGTGAGGAGAAGGAGGAACAAGAGGCTCTGGGGGTCAACAGTAAGCCCCACATTGTGGAGTAGGCCTTGGCAGGTGGCCGGCAATGCCATCCTCTGACACCGGCCCTGAATAAGATTCCTGCCTGAGCCTCAACCTGGGTGTTCCCAGTCGGAGTCCAACACACTTGGTCCAAATGTGGATACTTAAGTAGCCAAAACTGCACCACCCACACACAAAATAGGGGTATCAGCATACTTGGAGGAAAACCCAAGGTTTGTAGAAGTACAAAAAAACTTTAGAGGGTGGGGAAAAACAACAGCCCAATGAGGACTGAGCATGCTCAGTGGTCAAGGAATGCTGACTAACTGTTGGTCAGGGAATGGAACGCTGGGTGGGGGTGGAGGAGGGGAAATGGAATGGAATATCCTGGAAAAGGGCATAGCTGTTTGGCTGTAACCTTGAACACAGCAACATTTTGCTGGAGGTAGCACTTATGCCCTTTTATTTCTAAGTAAGACCTATTGAACCCAGTGGGTCTTCCTTCCCATTGCATAAGATCAGGCTGCACAAAGTGTCCAAGAAGAACCTCAGTGAGAAAGTATTATGGCTCAAAGACTTTTTTTTTTTTAAGCGCTGCCTTCGGCAAGAGGCTGCTAGTCTTCAGAAAATGACCATCTTCCAAAAACCAAGGAGAAAACTGTGCTGCTTTGTGTGGTTATCATTAACAGCCAACGACTCTGGGATCCTCTTAAAAATTACCTCATTATTTATTCTGGGTATGGTCTACAAATAAAACAAACAGTTTCTATATATAAAGTGGAGTTGTGCTTAGCTTACGTTTCCATGCGTCATCTTCATAGATACAGGCACAGTCTCACATTACCAGCACAGATAGCACTCTTGCTTACGCCTAAGAACTGTTGTCAGCTTAAGGCAGCTTTCCCAGTTAAATTTCTCAAAAGTGACTCCTGTGGATGACAAAGTGTATAAATACATATTTTTATTAATTAATGTATTTTTAGAGAGTGATATGTTTGATTGGCTCATAGGAACTCCTGTGAACTGCAGTGTAGTTCAGCTAAATTGCCAGTGCTAGGTGATTAGATGAAAGAAGCATACATGCACACACAGCCTGGTCTGCTACTGAATGCTTAACAGAAATTAGAAGGTGAAGCTTTTCACAACATAGAAATAAACATTCGGCTCATTTAGAGAGGATGTTGTTTTGAAAAAAATGCTCCAGCACTGAGCTACTTTCAGTCATCATCTTGGCTTTGCCCCAATGCCCATTTGAGTCATTCAAGAGGATGTGAGGGAGAGGGGAAGATGGCCATTGAAACAGAAAAAACATAGCGCTGGCCATCGGGGGGAGAGGGTACCAGACATCTTCCTTCCCCCACCTATCATGGCAACCACCATGGTTTTGTTGTAGTGGCCATCCCACCCCCTCCCCAACATACAATGCTCTGGAAAGCATTCTGGTTCTTTGAGAGAAAATCAAGATGGCGGCTACAAACGCTTGGCTTCATAGTGACAATTTTGTCTAAGGTACTCTTCTTTTTTTGAAAGGGGGCCAGGGCAGGTGTCAAGAGTGGGACTTCCCAGGGGTTTTGGACTCTGGCAGCCCACTGAGCATGTGTTGCGGTAGCAGTAGGCTTGTCCACCACACTACAGTAGCAGGTTTTGTCCACCTGGGAGCTCTGATGGACTTTGCATAGGTCCACTACTGACTGAGACAGACGACTGACCAACTAAGGCTGGATATAAATACTTCAAGGGCAGCCTATAGTCATGTAGTCTACAGATTTAATTAAATGTAGCTATTTTCAGAAGCTGGTGGCCAATTCCTGTCAGTAGTGTTCCTCCTCTGGCTTGTTGGCTAGGATAAGTTAGTTAAAAACTTGCCCCAATAGTCCTTTGTATAACATCTTTTTAGACAGTAAATAGATGAAAAATGCCTCTCGTGACAGTTTCACATTAAAAGCTTTGTGGCGTTAGAATGGAGAAATATATTTTTTATTAATAGTTGATGGGAGGCTACAAAGAGTAGTTTAAAACGTCATAACTCAAGTCTTCTAAACAATGTCAACCTGTCATGTCTAGTGCAGAAGTCTGGGTGGGGCCAGTTACGTACATCCTGATTGGCTGCCATGAGAATAATTGAAATACACGTTCATCTACCGTTTAGGTTCTATACAGTGAACTGGAACAAATGCACTCTGCATATGATGACACACACACTGAAAACCATGGGAAAGGATCATAAGACTGCTAGAAAACAGTGACGGCTGAAAAGACCAAAAGCTGTGTATCTGTGGGATAAACTGGGCTTAGGTTTGCCTTGGGATAATTTTTCTGTTTTTCATTATTTTGCTGGGACTTACTGTTCTATTCTTTTTGCTAAACACTCTTTGCAAAGCCCTTCTTCCCAAGATGAGAAAAGAGATATAAAACTCAGTTAAAAAAAACATTTTGGTTGAACGTTTCAAGTATATGAGCTTCTTGATAGCCTACATATCTGTTGGTGGATATTAATTGTCATCCCTTTATCACCATATTCTTAAATTTTACTGATTGATTTTAGTCAATAACGTTTTCTCTTTCAGCATCATACCCTTTATTTCCAATGTTCAGGCTGTGAGTGCCATTGCTTATGTATCCAAAACAGCACCACCCACGCACAAAAGGGGGTTATCAGCATGCTGTCTCCAGTCTGAGTCCAACACACAAAATATTAAAATTTTTAAAAACATGGAGGGAGCAATCCTATAGCTGCTAGACAGCAGCTAGACGGCCATATAATATCTGGTTTTCCAGGAACCGACCTCCCCCCACTTCCACGCTGTCTCCAAGGCAGCGTGGAACAGCCTTGTGCTCTGCACTTGGAAGAGGAGTGCGGAGCGGCTGAAAGGGGGAGTTCCCAGAGGGCGTTCCGGGGCGGGGAGGGCGGAAATGCCTGTACGACACATCCAATGTGTCGTACAGCAGCCTCCTCCCCCGTTTTGCCCTCCTGCGGCTAGACAGCCACAATTGGCTGTCTGGCCGACAATGCAGGGCAGGAGAAGCACGGAGGGAATGATCCCCTCTGTGCTTCTCCTGCCCTACATTGGATAGGCGGCCGCCTATCTGAATAGGATTGCACCCTAAAAGAGTTTAAAGGCCTGGGAGAACAGGAAAGTCTTAGCCTGGTGCTGAAAAGATAGCAGTGTGGGAGCCAGGCAAGCTTCCCTTGGGAGAATATTTAAAAGCTGGGGTGGGGGTGGGGGGGCGAAAAAAAATCTCTCTTGTTACCACCCTCTGAGCCACAGAATTAGCAGGGAGGGCTTCTGTGGATGACCTTAAAGTATGAGCAGGTACATATGGGGGGCAGGGGGAAGCATTCTATCAGGTATTGAGGTTGGAAGCTATGTAGAGCTTTATAAGCCAAAACCAGCACTTTGAATTGGGCCCAGAAATCAACTGGAAACCAGTGCAGGCAAGAGAGGACCAGTATGATATGCTCCTGGAGCCATACTTTCTTCCTCTGGTCAGATGGACCCTCCCCCCACCCTCCCCTGCTGGTATTAATGCTTTGCACAACAGAACAGCCTGGCACCAAATCTGATGCCTTTTCAACCTTTTTATTCACCCAAGCCTTTAAACGTTGAACTTTTATTCAATCTGACTAATGCTGTTTTCTACTGTTCCTGTTTTAAGCTTATTACCATAACAGTTCCACAGATATCAACAGTTCAAATATATTTTTGTAATTGCAGCGTGTAAATCTGTAATCTCTGATCTGTGTGCCTGCTCAGTCCACTATCCGGGTGCTAATTGCTGTTGGGCAACTTCAAAACCCCTGTTCTCTCTTCTGATGGTTATTTATCTTTAAACCAAACTTAAACAGCCCTTCAAATGAGGATGTCTTAAATTAGAGGACTGTTGTCTTTCAAACGTTTACATTGTCCTCTGTAAAGTAGAGCATATGGCCAACCTATCAGGAACAGTCACCAGAAGACTATCCCTGTTAAATAGAGACAGTTGGAGCACATTCTTGTGAGTTTGCTGATTAGTATGAATGAAGATGGGGTTTGGGGGGGAAAAAGAGGGTTAAAAGGCCAGAATTACTGGTTAATGTTCCTTAATGAGCAGTGGCCAAGCCCCATCAGCCACATCTTATGTTAGGGAAATTACAGGTAAATAGCCCAGGATGGCTAGAAAATAGTTGGAGATCTCTCTAGAGTGTTTTGAATTACACAGGCCACTGGAATGTGAAATCAACCACTTATAGGGGACTCATGCTTCTTCCCCCAACCAGCTAACATGGATATTGTTAACTGACCTATTGGTATGTTTTACACTAATTAAAACTTTTGATATGTTTGAGTTATTAATATTATATTTTAATGTCTTATAATTGCAGTTACTGTATTTAAATTCTCTATTTTGTGAAATGCTTTGAGCACAATATATTTGTAGAAAATGTGGAATACATTAAATTGATTAATGCTGTGGGGTGGAGGCTGATCAATCTGAGGTATCAGTATGAAGAAATGGCTGTTTTTGAGATGGAAACAGAGAACAGGGAGAGTGGTGAAGATGAAGGCATCTGGCGGTACTTCTCTGGGGAAATGATGTGGGGAAGTAGGTTTGCTATTAACAGTGCATAAGCTGTTTGCCCCCACCTATTTCTGCTTGTATATTTGTAAATAAACCAATATTACAAAACACCATAAGAGCTTTTCTACACAAGGCATTTATTGTGTGCTCATGATTTCTTACTTATGGTTGTTTACGGGTTGTTTAGATATTGTCACAATCTTCCAGTTTCGCTTCTGTCTTTCAAGAGCACTTTTTTTGGGGTTTTTAGAGTGGGGGAAATGGACTATTATTTCTAAATGCGAAAGAAAAGGTGTTTTCCTACTTGTGAAATTGCGATATTTTGCTATAGCACAGCACCACCTGGACCTTATGTAGTAGAAAAGCAGGAAATGAAACGCTCTTCATGTAGTGCTCAGGTCTCAATTCTGCGACGAAACCAAAAGTAGATACTACCATTAACAGCTTTGTCTAGAAAAGCTTTAAGTCTTCAGTGATCTCTCCTTCCAAAGAAAGCCAAGTCCAGATAAGTGCTACCCTTAGAACCACTTGGGAAAGTGGGGAGCAGGCAAAAATATGCTGTTGCTCAATGAGAACTGATGCTTCATTTGTAACTTCCATTCCCTTTATTTGAGAGTATTTATACACTGCTTCCTATTTTTAAAGCCATGAAGCAGTTTACAACAAATTATAAAACAATTCATCATTATAAAAACTGCCTTGTTGTGGCGAAGGGGCTTGCATAACTCAGTGAAGTCATAAGCTATGCCGTGCAGGGCCACCCAAGACGGACAGGTCATGGTGGAGAGTTCTGACAAAATGTGGTCCACTGGAGAAGGAAATGGCAACCCACTCCAGTATTCTTTCCAAGAAAACCCCATGGAACGTATCACAACACTAAAAGATATGATGCCGGAAGATGATCCCCTCAGGTCGGAAGGTGTCCAGTATACTACTGGGGAAGAGCAGAGGCAATTTCCAAGTAGCACCAGAAAGAGTGAAGCAGCTGGGCCAAAGCCGAAAGGACACTCAGATGTGGATGTGTCTGGTGGTGAAAAGAAAGTCCGATGCTGTAAAGAACAATATTGTTTAGGAACCTGGAATGTTAGATCAATGAATCAAGGTAAACTGGAGGTGGTCAAACATGAGATGGCAAGATTGAACATCGACATCTTGGGAATCAGCGAACTAAAATGGACAAGCATGGGCGAATTTAATTCAGGTGACCATCATATCTACTACTGTGGGCAAAAATCCCTTAGAAGAAATGGAGTAGCACTCATAGTCAACAAAAGGGTGGGAAAAGCAGTACTGGGGTACAATCTCAGAAACGATAGAATGATCTCAGTACGAATCCAAGGCAAACCATTCAACATCACAGTAATTCAAGTCTATGCCCCAACCACTGATGCCGAAGAAGCTGAGGTTGATTGGTTCTATGAAGACCTACAGCACCTTCAAGAACTAACACCCCAAAAAGATGTCCTCTTCATCATAGGGGATTGGAATGCTAAAGTAGGAAGTCAAGAAATCACCGGGATAACAGGCAAGCATGGCCTTGGTGTACAAAATGAAGCAGGACAAAGGCTAATAGTGTTTTGCCAAGAGAACACGCTGATCATAGCAAACACTCTTTTCCAACAGCACAAGAGGCGACTCTACACATGGACATCACCAGATGGTCAATATCGAAATCAGATTGATTATGTCCTTTGCAGCCAAAGATGGAGAAGCTCTATACAGTCAGTAAAAACAAGACCTGGAGCTGACTGTGGCTCAGATCATGAGCTGCTTCTTGGAAAATTTCGGCTGAAATTGAAGAACGTAGGGAAAACCACTAAACCATTCAGGTATGATCTAAATCATATCCCTGATGAATATACAGTGGAGGTGAGGAAGAGATTTCAGGGATTAGACCTGATAGACAGAGTGCCTGAGGAACTATGGACGGAGGTCCATAACATTGTTCAGGAGGCAGCAACTCAATCCATCCCAAAGAAAAAGAAATGCAAGAAAGCCAAGTGGCTGTCTGAGGAGGCTTTACAAGTAGCTGAGGAAAGAAGGGAAGCGAAAAGCAAGGGAGAAAGGGGAAGATATATCCAACTGAATGCAGAGTTCCAGAGAACAGCAAGGAGAGACAAGAAGGCCTTCTTAAATGAACAATGCAAAGAAATCGAGGAAAACCATAGAATGGGAAAGACTAGAGATCTTTTCAAGAAAATCGGAGATCTCAAGGGAACATTTTGCGCAAAGACGGGCATGATAAAGGACAAAGAAGGCAGGGACCTAACAGAAGCAGATGAGATGAAGAAGAGGTGGCAAGAATACACAGAAGAACTATACAGGAAAGATCTGAATGTCCCTGATAGCCATGATAGTGCGGTCACTGAATTTGAGCCGGACATCCTAGAGAGAGAAGTCAAGTGGGCCTTAGGAAGCATTACTAACAACAAAGCTAGCAGAGATGACAGTCTTCCAGCTGAGCTATTTAAAATCCTAAAAGATGATGCTGTTAAAGTGCTGCACTCAATATGCCAACACATTTGGAACACTCAACAGTCGCCACAAGACTGGAAAAGGTCAGTTTACATTCCAGTTCCAAAGAAGGGCAATGCCAAAGAGTGTTCAAACTACTGTACAATTGCGCTCATTTCACATGCCAGCAAGGTGATGCTCAAAATCCTACAAGCTAGGCTTCAGCAGCATGTGAACCGAGAACTACTGGAAGTACAAGCGGGGTTTCGAAGAGGCAGAGGAACTAGAGATCAAATCGCCAACATTCACTGGATCATGGAGAAAGCAAGAGAATGCCAGAAAAACGTCTATTTCTGCTTCATTGACTACGCTAAAGCCTTTGATTGTGTGGATCACAACAAACTGTGGCAAATTCTTAGAGTTGGGAGTACCAGACCACCTTACCTGTCTCCTGAGAAACCTGTACGAGGGACAAGAAGCAACAGTAAGAACTGGACATGGAACAGCCAACTGGTTCAAAATTGGGAAAGGAGTACGACAAGGCTGCATATTGTCACCCTGCTTATTTAATTTATATGCAGAGTACATCATGAGAAACGCTGGGGTGGATGAATCACAGGTCGGAATTAAGATTGCCGGGAGAATTATCAACAACCTCAGATACGCAGACGATACCACCCTAATGGCAGAAAGCGAAGAGGATCTCAAGAGCCTCTTGTTGAGGGTGAAAGAGGAGAGTGCAAAAGCTGGCTTGAAACTCAACATTAAAAAAATGAAGATCATGGCATCGGCCCCATCACTTCCTGGCATATAGAAGGGGGAGAAATGGAAGCAGTGACAGATTTTATTTTCTTGGGCTCCAAGATCACCACAGGTGGTGACTGTAGCCATGAAATTAAAAGACGCTTGCTCCTTGGGAGGAAAGCTATGGCAAACCTAGACAGCATAGTAAGAAGCAGAGACATCACCTTGCCGACAAAGATTTGTATAATCAAAGCTATGGTTTTCCCAGTAGCAACGTATGGCTGTGAGAGCTGGACTATAAGGAAGGCTGAGCGCCGAAGAATTGATGCCTTCAAACTGTGGTGCTGGAGAAGACTCTTACGAGTCCCCTGGACTGCAAGGAGGTCAAATCAGTCCATCCTAAAGGAAATCATCCTTGACTGCTCATTGGAAGGACAGATACTGAAGCTGAAGCTCAAATATTTTGGCCATCTAATGTGAAGAGAAAACTCTCTGGAAAAGACCCTGATGCTGGGAAAGATTGAAGGCAAAAGGAGAAGGGGACGGCAGAGGATGAGATGGCTAGATAGCATCACCAATGCAATGAATATGAATTTGAGCACACTCCGGGAGAGAGCAGAGGACATGAAGGCCTGGCATGCTATGGTCCATTTAGTCACGAAGAGTTGGACATGACTTAACGACTGAACAACAATACACTGCTTCCTATTTTTAAAGCCGTGAAGCAGTTTACAACAAAATTATAAAACAATTCATCATTATAAAAGCACAACATTTAGATAAGGTAATGGTTGGGAAAGCCAGGATTCTGCAAGAGCTAGTACTCTGGATCATGGTGGTCTAATGGGTCGATGCCTTTCCTGTATATGTTCCTGCTCCCACTCAATGTATATTTCTACATAAAAGATACACAAGGTCATCTTTAGCAAGAAGCAGAAAATGTGATTGTTCATTTTACTATCTAGTTAGTAAGCTTATTTTTGCAAGCCTAATTAGATATGGTAGGGCAGAGCACTCATGTAACATTTTCCCATTCCAAGCTTATGATTTATTCCCCCCGCCCCCAAGATCTAATAATGTACCTTTTATCTTGATTTTGTTTTTGGTAACTGAAACTCAATTGCACACTCTCTTCTGAGAAGCTCGTTTGGTTGTGCAATAAAGTCAAGTTGTTTTCTTATGATTATTTTTGGAAATACACAATTGTTAGGGACTTAAAGGAGAATCAGTTGTAAGACTTTTGTTTACAGGAAGACTAACTGATCTGGCCTTGTTCCTCCGGGCATTCTTTCAAACCTCTGCACAGAGTTTGTCAGCATTACTAAAGATAAATTCAACTGAATCTTCCATCAGAAATATGCTGCTTTGGGAGTTCTTTGGCCTGAAACAGATTTATAAGTAGAGATCTGCAACAAAATGTTGAAGTGTATCCTAGCCCATAACAGGATCGCATTTGTTCAGGGCCTTAACTAGCCCCAAACAAGAGCTTTGTTGAACTGTTGGTCTCGCAAAGAGCACCTATTTTCTTTTCCGTCCCCTGAAACTTTCCCCTACTGTACTATATAGTGCTAAACTCATGGCATGCATCTGCCTGAATGTAGTGCTCATCTCCAAGATATCATAAGCTTTTAGGGGGTCTAGTAACCCAATGCCCTCCCTTTCTTTAAGCGTCTCTTTCAAGATCCTAGGGCTCAACTGCCCTCAACCATAGATTTGCAATCCGGAGCATGTTTACTCAGAAGTAAGTCTCAGTGTGTTTGATGGGGCTTTGTGTGTATAGAATTGAAGCCTAAACTCATACTGTCTGCTTGATTTTCTGTTCCTTTAGACCCAGCTACCCCTTTATCCCTGGGGCAGAAGTAAGAGCTTCCCATAGAAAACAATGGAGAAATCCAAGATTTTAGCATAGCTGTGATTAGGTACTTTTAAAACTCTAAGGGTGCAATCCTATGCATTTTATACAGAAAAAAGTCCTACGACTCTAAGCCTTCCCCAGTGATCCATGCTGGCTGGGGAATGCTGGGAGTTATAGAACATTTTTTTCTGTATAGACATGCACAGGATTGCATCATAAATGTTTTAGGGCCTGGCAATCTGAGGGACTACCTATCTTGGTATGAACCTGCTTGGTTACTAAGATGAGCAGGAGAGGCCCTTTTGAAGAAACTTACCTTACTTACAGAGGCCTCGAGAAAGAGCTTTTTCCTGTGTTGCTCCCAGACCCAGAATGCACTCACTTTGGAGTTGTGATTGGTCTCCACTGTTTTTGCATTCAGGAAGAGGGTTATGATGCATATTTTAAATTGGCTTTTAAAATTGTTACTATGTTTTTTAATGTTGTTTTTACTGTTTTACTATGTTTTTATCTGGTTTTTATGTTTGGACCTTTTTTAAGACACCTTGATTCATCTGGAGAGGTGATATAGAAATACTATAAATAAATAAAACAATACGTATTAGACACAATGAGGATGTTTGAATTTTATAAATCCTTAGGTTGCAGGTACTGATTAAGACCAAGCCTGTACATATACAGAACTCTAGAATTTTAAATGAAGGAATTGTTGTGCTGTAGAAAGTAAAATGTGAAAAGCATGCCTACTTGACAATGTGAGTACTGGCTTAATCACTCGGGCCCCAGCCAAACTGAACTAACAGAGTTGCCACTTTTATTCCTGTCATTTTTGTTGTGGGAGCCAATTTATTTATTTGTTTGTTTTATTTATTATTTCATTTATATCCCACCTTTCTTCCACTGTGGAACTCAAGGTGGCTACATGTGGTCCCCAGCACTGACCAGACCCAGACCTGCTTAGCTTCAGCAAGGTAAGCTGTCTCATGTGCCTTCACGCCATGCCTGGAACCAATGTGGTATACTGGTTATGTTCCATGAAGGTTGGGCAGACTAATTAACTCAGCTACGAAGTTAATTAAGGCTGCAGTCCTATACACCAGGGATGGGGAACCTCTGACCCGTGGACCAAATTTGGCCTGCAGGGCCTCAGGCAAGGTCTTTCCCGAAGACCTACCCCCTGAAAACTTGCAGGGAGGGGAATCTCTGCGGGGAACTCTGCTGGGGGGGGGGTTCCCCTGCAGGCTGCTCCCCCCCAATTGGAAGACTACTTCCCCCACCCACAAATGGTCCCCCACCCCTACTATATACACTGGGAATAAGTCCAATCTCTCTGTGCTGCAGCCAAATGGAATGGCAGCTACAAGACATGACAGGCCCTACCATTAGGCAGAGTGTAGCAGTTGCCTCAGGCGGCAGATGTTGGGAGGCAGCAAGGGATTGAAGGAGAGACCTGTGTGCCATGCAGCCTAACTTAGTCTGCTGTGTGCACCCCTAAGTTAGCCGGCTGCCTTCAGGTGCAGTGGAGGGTGTTGTTCCATCATTAGTGTTGAACACAGATTCATCTTCTAGTCCAGTCATGTTTTTTTAAAACATGGAATGGGAGGGGGTGCCATATTGTTCTTCACCTCATTCAGCAAAATGTTTTGGGCCAGCACTGCTACAAGATGACAGCTGAGGGAGAAAAAGGGCCAGATGGAGCTGGTCTCTCAACCAAGCTGATGGAGTGGGCCTTGCTGTTTCATCTGTATAAATGCCCTCTCGCGGTGAACAGATACTTGGAACACCGTGTTAATGTCAAAATATCAACGCTCTGTCCTTTCAAACAATCACTATCACAAACAATAGGGTGGCCACCTCTTTTCCTGGAACGTTTAACATCAGTGTAAGAGGAAGAAATTCAACCAGTGCAGCATTTCCTAGCTGAGGTTTAGTGATAAGAAAGTTTTGCCTGTTGAAATTTGTGCTGTCATACAGGTTTTAGTGGAAATGAACCCAAAGGCCTGCACTGTAAAGGCTAGACAAAAATCTGAGCTTTAACTACACTGATTGTAGATGCAATCGGTAAAAAAAGGTAAAAAAGAAAATTAACTAATTTGTAATTTGTTTCTGGCATATTAACGGTTAACAGATTTATTGTGGAATCAGTTTTTATGGCCTAAAGCCTCACTTCAGCCCCAGACTACCAGACCGTATGCAGGTAAATTTGCTAGTCTGAAGGGCTGCCACTGGTCTTCGCTTGTGAATGTATTATATAGGAACGATACTGCAACCAGAATTGTCTTATATACATTGATTTTTTTTTTTTTTTTTTAGTGAAGGACAAGGCATGAGGAAAACTTTTAATGGAGTATATCTCGTTTCCTAAGTGTTAGGCGGCCTGTGTACACTGTACACTGCCTGTCACACAACAGGTCACCAACGCCTTTCCTCACACACACAACTCGCGCCAACCCGCCTCACAAAAAGCGGCAGAGGCAGCAGAAAGAAGGGCAAAACACCCGGATGGAGGAGGAGGAGGAGGAGGAGGAAGAGGAGGCGGCGCCAGGGCAGCCCCCGATCCCCTCCCCCCACCCCCGTTCGAACGTGAGGAAAACCAGTCCACCAACGGTTTAGCGCGCGCGCGCGCCAATCAGAGACCGAGAGGCGCGCGCGCGCCTTCGCCAACGCTTTCGCCCGCCTCGCGCTTCGGCGCCGAAGGGAAGCCCAAGTCAGCCGGGGGCGCGCGCTCCTTCGCCCGCGCCCCGCGCTCCTCTCCCAACACCGACCCCCCCCCCGCCCGAGTTGCGAAGTCTCGCCGCCCAAAGCTCGCGAGAGGACATGTCCGCGGTAGCAGCGTCCAGAGCGGGTGAGTGAGGGGCGGACTTGTAGTTCGCGGCGGTGGGGCGGTTTTGCTTAGGGAGGGGAGAGGTCGTCGACGGCGAAGTACCGTAGATAGATAGATACGAGACCGTTATTTCCCTCTCCGCCGACGGTGGCAGCGTGGGCTTGGGGCGAGCGGCGAGGAAGGGTAACTTTTCGCCGCCCGCCCCTCGGTCTGGGTTGGTTAGACGAGGGACCGCTGATTTTTACCTCAGGGTCCTGGGGGGGCGGGGCTTCCAGGAGGCTGGCAACTCCCCGAGGCCCCTCCCCAGAAGCGGCTGCATTCGAGGCGCCAGGGGTCAGCGAGGAATGCGTGCGCGTGTGCACGTGCAGGGTCCCAACCTGCAGGCTCTGAGGCAATCTGACAGGATTTGGGAAGGACAAAAAGAGGCGGAGCCGTTGGCACTTATTTCGGTTGGCTCCTCTCCCAAATGCTAGCGAGAGTGAGCAGAACGGGCAGAATGTGTTTTAAGAGCGCAGTCCTATCCATGTTTAGACAGAAAAAAAGAGTCCTACGACTCCCAGCATTCCCCAGCCTGCATGGCTGGTTGGGGAATGCTGGGGGTTGTAGGACTTTTTTTTTTTTTCTTCCTGTTTAAACGTGCATAGGATTGCGCCCTCAGGGCATTGTTTTAGAGATGATGATCAAACTAATCATCTGCTTTGCCTGGAAGCTCAGGGATGGTTACGCACTTTTAAAAGCAAACGTTAAAACTTGGTTGAATTATGCTAATAATAATAATAGAACTTAGAAGTTATAATAGTAATACTTAACTAGCGAAGTATAGTGGTTAAGGGTGCGATTTTATGCATGTTTAGAGAGAGAAAAGGCCTATGATGCCCAGCATTCCCCAGTGAGCTGTGCTGGCTGGGGAATCCTGGGAGTTGTAGCACTTTTTAGTGTCTGAACACACGTAGGATTGCAGCCTTAAAGTGTTGGACTAGGAGTGAGGAGATCCAGGTTCAAATCCCCAATCAGCCATGAAGCTGGGTGATCCTTGGGCCAGTCACACACTCTCAGCCTAACTTACCTTGCAGAATTGTGAGGATAATGGGGAGGAGGGGAACCATGTACACTGCCCTGAGTCCTTGGAGGAAGAAAAATAATATCTGTCTATATCTTTCTACGTATAATATTATACATTTAGCATTCATTTGTTGTTGTTGTTCAGTCGTTCAGTCGTGTCCGACTCTTCGTGACCCCATGGACCATAGCACGCCAGGCCTTCCTGTCCTGTGCTCTCTCCCGGAGTGTGCTCAAGTTCATATTCATAGCATTCATAGCACTTCATATATAGAGAGCAAGTATGGTGTAGTGGATCACAGGGTATGCGTGTTTGGATCAGGAAGACATGGGGTTGATTTTCTTCTCGGGAAGCTTCCTAGGTGACCTAGGCCAGTCATTCTTTTTCTCGACCTATCCTACTTCACAGGGTGGTTGTGAAAACCCCATGAAATAGGGAGGTGAAGCATTTGCATTGGGCCTGAGCTTCTTGAAGAAAGGTGGATTAATTTTTTTTAATAATCACAGCAATTCTTACAACAAAAACGTGATAAATGTGATTTTTAATATTTATATGTGAACCACTTAGAGAATTTATTAAGCGGTATATAAGTATTATAAATAAATAATAAACAGTGTGGAGGAATTTTAAGACATGAATCTCAGATACTCTCAAGGTCTGGTTTATTCCCAAAACAACACAGCTGTGTGGTGGACTCAAGCCTGGGCAAGAGAAGATCCCCATTGCCACATTCCATGAGGCTATATACTTTTCTTTACATAGCAAAAGTACATCTATGCATGCTCAGAGATTAGGACTACACAGCAACAGTATTGGCAAGTGAAGCAATTCAGTATACACTAACCATTTCTTGTAGACCAGCTTATCAGTAAAAACAAAAGTACATATTCTCACTAAACTGGAATTTTCCAGTTTAGGGTACATCTTGACCCCCAAACCTACCCCTGTAGGTAGATCAGTATTATTATATGGGGTGAGTATGTGTAAGGATGGGGGGTGGTCCAGATATTACAAAAAAATGTGGTTTGGCCTTAGATGAAGGAGCAGAGATGACCCTCGAAATAGTATACTTCCTTCTCCCCCTGTGCTCTATGATTCCCTCCCTCTAATCCTGGTTTGCAGCAAACCAAGGTTTGTTATTTCGTCTGAACCATCAAACAAGGATTTGCACTTGCCTTGCAAACTGAGATTGAGCAGATTGGGCTGGGTTAGGGAGAGAGCACATGATGCCATGGCTCCTCTCTGCTTGTTCACTTAATTCTGAACTGTGGTTTGGCATTGCATCTTGGTAAGCCAAGTAGCAGGTTCAGAATTCACAAGAGTTTTCAACCAGCAGCTTCCCAGATGACCCCTCATTGTCTTAGCCGCTGCACTCCAGCAGTTCTCATTCTTATAGTAAAGGAGACCCTTAAAGAGTTCTACAGTCTTGTTCTAATTTGTCTTTCCAACACTTTTATGTTGTAGATCAGTATAATCTCTGTGTTAATAGGCAGAGGAAACCGAGGCTGCCTGCCTTGGAAGGGCTTTAGTTAGGCTGGAATCTTATACAGTTACCTGGGAGTAAATCCCATTCTTATCTAGAAGTAAGTCCCATTAATCTGGTTCACACAACATGACAAGCCAGAGTACAGGTTGAGGATGGGTTGAGTGTAGGTTGTTGAATTGTGGATTGTTGTTTTATGTGAACCCAGCCACATTAACAAACCATAATTTGTTAGCGCAGCTGGGTTCACACAACAACCCACAATTCGATGACAACTCATACTCAGTCCGTACTCTAGCTTGATGTGTTGTGTGAACCTAGCCATTACTTTTGAGTAGACGTGCGTAGGATTGCACTGTAGAATTTGTAATCTGCAGTAACAGGTGCACTTTTAATATGTTTTATGTTGCCTGTGTGCAAGTCTTAACGTGTAATCCTATGCATGCTTAGACAGAAAAAAGGCCTGCAACTCCCAGCATGCCCCAGCCAGTCATGCTTCATATGCCTGGTAATGTTACACCTTTTATCATATGCCTGTTAATGTTTATGTAGATGGGCTGCCCCAGGCTTTTAGCTAAAATTGGTGGGTTAGTCTCTGTGACATAGTTTCCAGTTGTTGTTCTCCTCAGAGGTTTGTGTACTTTAAAAGCTAGTTATGTCTTTCATGACACTTTATTTGTTTTAGTTGACAAACAATTTTTATTTGCATTTTTAAAAAATGGAATAAAAATGAAGGGGAAAACAATGAAGATATTTCTACAGGAGCCAAAAAAAATTATAGGGGGAACTTGACCCTCTCATGACTTGTAAGCTTGGCCCTTCAAAAGAGACTACCTTGACATTTTTGCGTTTCCTCAAAACTTTTAATTCCTCTTCCTTTTTAAATTATTTTTGTTTGTTACATTAGTATCCCGCCTTTCCATAAAAATGCGGAAAGTGGTTAAAAATAATAAAATCTACATTAAAAAGTAAAGTAACAAATAAGCAACATAAAACTAACTAAAACTATATAAAATGGCATCCAGTTTAAAACATTAACTTGGCATCCAGTGTAAAACATTATTAACTTAAAATTCATTATTGGATTCTGTAATAGTGTTGCCAGAATAAATATGGGGACATCTGGGTCTGCCGCTGGATTTGGTTCCTGTTTGTGTATCTCCCTTAGGGTGCAATCCTATGCATGTTTAGACAGAAAAAAGTCCTACACCTCTCAGCATTCCCCAACCAGCCATGCTGACTGGGGTATGGTTGTAGGATTTTTTCTGCCTAAACATGCATAGGATTGCACTCTTATGTGGTCTGTTGTTGCTGGTAAACACTGTTTAGGTTGGGCAGCTGTCTGTAAGTGAATAGGTGAATAGTCACACAGGGTTTTGATGGTGGATTGGGTGCCTCCTCACTGGGGGAGGCTGGGTATGACGTTTGGTCCAGATCCTGCAAACCTCCAGTGCTTTAGAGCCGCCACCCTCTTGTCTGGGTGATGTTGCAATATTATCAATGGGTGAAACAGTGCCACTGCTCAGGCGGGAGGACTGCAGCAGGACAGGATGGGGTGATGACTCAGATTATGCATAGTAGCTTAATAAGCTACTCACAGTAGTTTATTAGCCCATACATGTGGCGGGGCATCATGGATTATTTAAAAATTAAGCTACTGTGAGTAGTTTATTAAGCCACCATGGCTTAAAGTGACGTCCGAACGTAGCCATTGTCTAGGATGGTAGCTAAACCATGAGTTTGTGGTATAAGAAAAAATGTGTGGTTGTGTTTTTTTACACTGATGTCTGAATTAGTTTATATCAAGGAAAGAGGTAGTTGGATTGTTCCATTGGATGCATTTGTCACTTTTGAACTTCTGTAAACTTGGTGTAAGTGAGGAAACAGTATTTTGTTACCTTCAGGTTTGGAAATCTGGGGACCTTAAGCTGTGCTTCTTACGGAACTTAAATTACATCTAGCCACTCCTTTTCCTGATACTAATAGTTTAATGTTTCCTATACATGCACAGGTTCTTATTTCAGGATTGTAGATGTCAGATTTTTTCTTCTTAAAATCATGCTGAATTTGTGGAGTTTTACCTGTTCACCTATAACTGAAGTGTGTTTGCATAAAATTAGTACTCTCTTGTAGGAAAAAGCTTCTAATAAAAGAGGGAGGATAAAGATCTTGAGATGAGTTTGTGAGGTATATGTGGTTTTACCTAATGTCCAAAGAAACATTAGAAAATTAGCAAGTTCTGTGGTGTATACCCATATTAGCAAGGAATTTATGTATTTGTACAATGCATCATGCGTTTCAAAAATAGCAACAAGGGAGAGGGCCTTCTTGGTGATGGCCTGCCAATTAAGGAATGATCTCCCCAATTAGGCTTGCCTGTTGCCAACATTGTTATCTTTTCAGCACCAGGTCAAGACTTTTCTCTTTCCCGGGCATTTGGCAGCATGTGATGAGTTTTAATTGATCCTGGGTTTGTTTTATAGTTTGGCTGATTGCTCAAAGTTGTTTTTACATATATGTTGTCTCTGTGTATACTGTCAGTTTGTGTGTTTTTTTTGTTTTTAAATTTTGCATATATTATTTTTAATGTTTTTAACCTTTGTAAACTGCCCAGAGAACTTCAGCTATGGGGTGGTATAGAAATGTTAATAATAATAATAATAATAATAATAATAGGGGGGTGAGTTCTAATAACGGGAGGGGTAGGACACTGACCAGGAAGAATAGTATCTTGGGTCTTGTCCATACCAGTGATGGAAAGGTTTGCATATTGTCTACTGAAGTGCTATCTTCTGCACAACTAAAGAGGGGTGCTAATTGGGCACAATTAGTGTTCCAGACTGTCAATGAAAAGACACTCAAGAGCTTGTACAGAGTGCATGAAAATGAGTAGGTGTAGACATATTACTCTGAATCAGTCACAGTGTTTCTGTTCTGTACACATTATCCTACCGTTACTGAAAGCTTCCATCATCCAGATTTAAATTCCTGCCTGGTCTAAGACAGCTTTCACACATATGTCTGCTTTTTGTTTTGTTTTACTTTCCCCTTTCCAACCTTTTTCTTTATTGTGGTGGTGTTGACTGAGTGGATCCCCTAATTTGTTGCTATTCTCTGAATCTTTTCCTGTGAATTGGTATCCTTAAAATGTGATGACTGAGGTGTATGCTTCTCAAACAGTAGATCAGGTGGTAAGTTGTCTCAGGCCTATGCCACTTTGATCTTGGGAGCATAAATGATTGAATGTTTCTCCATACGAAAAAAATCCTTCCACGCAGAAAACTAGATACGAAGATGAAGGGTTCTACCCAGGCCTTTTGCTTGACATGTTAGTTTTCCATGTGTAGGGATGTTTTTTTCATGGATTGTTCTATCATGTGAGTCCCCACCTCTGGGTTGAAGTGATATAGTCCAGATGCATGTTTGTTGCCTTAGATGGTATTGTGATGACTAAGAGAGCAATCCTAACTTAGGGGAGTTAGGATGGTGCTGAAGCCTCTGGTACTCTTTGCAGCAGTAGGAATACAGCTGGAGGAGTTCTTACCTTAATGGGGTGTTCCAGGGGTAGGGGCCTAAATGGAGTGTTCCGGGGTGGGTTGGAGGTATTCCTGGATCCACTGGATGCAAACCCCCCTTGTTCCCCAAAATGTAATATTTAACTTCCTTCCCATTAGTTTCCCCACTCCCCCCAGTACTTAGGATTTCTTTGTAAGTTTCTGAGTAGACCTACGACTTTTGCATGCAGTTTTTTTTGTTAATATAATCTTATTAGCATTAGCCTCCCCCTCCACACACAACTCTTTTAATGTTATCCTTACTTAATCTAATATTTTAAGCTGTTTGCAGATCCTTGTATTATTTGCAAACTGGTTAAGCATGTTTCTCACTCCTTTTTCCAAATTGCGTAAGATGATGTTGAATAGCACTGGCGTCAGGACAACCTTTGTGGAATGCAGCTTGTTACTTTATTTGTAATTAACATTTGCCCTCTGGGATATATACTTTTTCACAGGTTTTTCTTCCACAGTCACGAGAGCCAAAAACGCATCTTCTCTGCACATAGTACTTTAAAACTGTAATTTTATTTTCAAGATACAGCAGATCATAACCGTGTGTATTCCCATTCTATACTATCAGAAACATAAAAGATGGCTGTATTCTGAAACAATATATGCAAGAATAGTTCTATTGAAATTGAAATTATATAAGTGGTTTTACTTAGCAATGCAAGCAAGTCAGTCATGTTAACAATTGTGGGTATATGCTCTTTATTGTTTATGTAAGGAATGTTATGGCTCTCCTTCCATTAACATTGCTTTCCCATTCAGAACAAACATTTTCTAACTGGTACTTAAATGCGGCTGTTATTTAAGAGGGCTTTGCTGCAGCACAGTTTAATATTTCATAGGGTGGTTTTTTATGTTTTGAATTCAATTTGTAATCAAGATTTATTTGGGTTTCTTCAGTTCTACATATTTGGCAAAAACAGAGAAGCAAGCTTATACTATGATTTCTTTGGAGAATATAGTGTCAGAGCTGGTTCAGCTTACTCATGTTTAGAATTGGGCATCATGCAGAGAAAGCAAGCATTGCGGATCCTGGTGTATTCAGCTCTTTGTTGGTAGTGATTGCTTTTGTTCTGTAATAAAAATGGGGAGAAGGGGTTCTCATTAAGCTAAGAGTTGATTCCAGATAGGTATTCAGAGACTTCTTATGTGGATTAAACTCATAAATTGGATGTGTCATCCTGCGCCTTCTTGCCTGGGAAACTCTGCACACTAGGGTATTATAAAGTATCCCTCCTGTCAGCCTAGTTTGTAGGGGAATGCAGTGGAATATGTAAGACCACATTGCTACTTCTCTTGAAGTTCCTTCACTAATTACATGTATGATACACCATTCTCATCTGCCTGAACCTCTTGTACTAGAAAGAGGATAGAGAGAGCATGGATTCTGTTGTAAATGGAGGGAATCCTTTATGCTTCTACTGGAATGTAGCCATTGAATAGCTGGGAAATTTGTGTATGCACTGTGAACAAGAGTTATAGCATAGTAGTGGTATTTTTCTGATCTTACAACATTTATTTGTGTATATGAAACTTGAAAAGTACACAAAAAGTTAAGATGCCCAATGCTTTATACACAGTGCTTGGTACTGTGTATATTTGGACTAAGATTAAGAAAAACTAAATAATTGAAGTACAACTGTCACTAGAAGCTAACCAGCAACTATCCTCAGATGACCCTCTATTCATTTTCAGATGAATTCATCCCATGTATTGAAATGCTTTGAGGCTTAGATTTACATCAAGTACACATGTTGTATATTAAAGGAACTGTTTGACATAAAGCAGTCCTTTGATGCACAGAGATACTTTCTCAGGGTGTTTCATGCAACATTGTACATGTTTTTATTCTTTTCTGTCTTTCATATCTCATTCCGCAAAAGCAAGTACGACTTGCTTTTGTGTAGAGTTGTCTATGACTGTTTCCCCAAGTGGCAATTTCCATTGGGAATGTAAACAGGATGTGAGAAGAAAATATTGAATGTGCTTGTGGTTTCACTACTTCTAATGTAGTTACAGTGGAAGTGTGTTTAAATTATGATTTTTCAGCACCACAGTGATTTTGATAGGAAAAACTTGTGTTAGTATTGTTTTTAACCCCTCTTAACTGTGAACATCCCCATCTTGCCCCAGGTATTTGATTGTAAAATCAAGTTTGTAACAAGACTCGGGTTTTTTAATGTTTATTAAGTAAGCCATGCCCACAGTCTGTCCTAAATACAATTCCAAACAGAAACAGCATAGTCAGGTCAAACTTTAAATACTGATAACACAGTCCTGTACAGTTAATAGAATATTCATTTCTAGTGCTCTAGCAGGCTAATTATATTGTGTTATATTGTGTTAACTCTGTAGTTGGATGCTATGTTCTGACTAATCAGGGTCCCTTTAAATCTTCTCAATGGGTTCAGTTGAAACAGGAAAGCTGGATCTGCTCCAGCCATACAAGGCAGCTTCCTGGATCAGAAGCATACGATTATAGAAATGTTAAAATATTGTTTTAGATCTTGTTTTTTTGTGATCTTTCATTTTTCATATTTACAGTGAATGTATTGAAACAGACTGGAAAGGACACGCTAAGTGGTTAGTACTGAGGTAAGTAATTTTATGTATTGGCATGCATTAGTGCTCTCAATATATTTTTTCAAAACATACTGTAGAGTTGGAAGGTGGAATTTGTGGCAACTGTCAAATCTACCAACTTTCTACAGGACAGTCATAACTTTCCTTCATCAGTTTATCTTGTGATCATCTTTTGATTGCAATGCACTTTCCACGGTTTGCTTATGTATTCTTAGATGGACTATAAAAATAATTGCATGGATTAGAGTTTTTAATGTTTTTCCTAGGTTCTCCCATTTTCTCATCTGATAGAAATAATTGTAGCTGGCTCACTTAATTGAATGGCTTGGATCCAAAGATTCCTATGTGAGGGAACAACACTTCCTCTCACACATGGGACACATACACGCATCAGTTTCCCCTGTCTGCAGTCCCAGTGCCCAGCTTTTTCAAGGACAGGGGAGATTGGCATCTCCCCACCCTGCATTTCATGTTTATATGTTCATATTTATTTGAACATGTTTCATAATTATATTTTCAACTATAAAAGCAGTTTCACACATCTGTTGCAATTTTCCCTGGGCAAATATTTTACTGATTTAAGGAATGTGACTTTAATGAATTTCTTGTTCAAGGATTCTAAGTCAAATGGATAATTATGAGCATTTTAAAAGATCATGTGAAAGGGTTTGCACTTTTTGCAGTCAAGGTTTGGATACTGGGTATATCTTTGAAAGTAACTGAAGAATTAGAAAATGAAGTCTTACTCCTTTGGAATTAAGACATACTTATATTCATGGTGTTTCAAATGTCTTGCCATTATTTTACTTAGATTTACAATGGAATCCTATACGTGATTCAAAAATATATTTTGTTGAGTTCAGAGGGGCTGACTCACAGGTAAGTGGGTGCAGGATTGTAGCCTGAGTCTTGGTAAGACCAGCATAATGTATAACATTGTAGTTATTGACTAAAGAGTGCAGTTTAAAATAACAAACATTCAGAAAAATGTTTATCACTGTATGTTTTTAATTATGTTGTATCATGCTGCATTTCAGCCACTCTTCTGCATTATCCCATGGAACTGAAAGGCTTGTAGCCTGTTAGTGTGCATTCTTTACTGTATAGAAATATGTGTTCAATTTAATTCAGGGGTTCCCCCCCCCTTGCTACGATTGGAGTAAGACTTTAGAAATAGGGCGAATGACTTCATATAATCAGATGCATAATATAACTGATGTGTGCGTTTTTTACCCCTGACAGTAGTCAAGACTGAGAACTATGAAATTGATTCCATTAAATGCAGGGGAGCTTTGGAATTGTTTTCATCAAACAGCAGCTCTTCTACCTTTCCCCAGCCACATGGCAGATCAGTTTTGAAACAAAAGGTGCAATCCTTAACCCACTTACCTGGGAGTAAGCCCCTGTTGAACTCAGTGGAACTTATTTCTAAGGCAACATGTATACAATTGTGGTGTAGTTTGTGATATGGCATGAAAGTCATCTGCTCAAATAAAAAAACTAGTTCAGCTGCGCTGGAGCAAGCTCCTTGCATGCCTGACCTGCTCTTTGGATCTAGGGAAGTGGATTTAAAAAGGGGTACAGGCTTTATTCTTGGTATTAATCTTAAGAATAATAATATTAATGCATTTTGCCCTATATTTCTAAAATCTAATAACTGACAGCAATACTATTGCTATACTTAATTAACAAAAGACCATGTTTGTCTCATCAGCTATAAGGGCATTTTTATTTGGCTGTGATTTGAAAATCGGAAGAAGCACCAATTCCTGCATTCAATAGGATGGCGCTGGTCATGAATGAGAATAACCATGATGCAGGACCAGATTGAATAACTTCGTATTATTGAATTTAGGCCTGCACCTGATTCATATGATACATTTGCGAAATAGTAGCTGGCAAAATGGAGCCATGTGGGCATTGTTCCACATGGGAAGTTGATTGTGTTGTGGCTTCTCTTTTCTATGAGGCTCTACTGGCATAGTTAAAACTGCTGTCGCCATGTAGTTGAGCCATTGACACAAATAGTTTTCCACTCTTGTGTCACTCTTTCAGTGGCTATCACACTGTAGATGAGACTTATGAATTGATCCTTATTCCCTGTAAACAATGAAAATCTATTTCTAAAAATAATGAGATTAACAGTGCTGAAAGAGCTGCACTGGTTACCAGTTGTTTTCCGGGCCAAATTCAAGGTGTTGGTTTTGACCTTTAAAACCCTATATGGTTCCAGCCCAGCCTATCTTAAGGAGCGCCTCCAGCAGCACCAGACAGGCTGCTTAACAAGATCAGCCTCGGATGGCCTTCTCTCTGTCCCATCAGCCAGGACAGCTAGACTGGTGGGGACGAGGGAGAGGGCCTTTTCTGTGGTGGCCCCCACTCTGTGGAACTCCCTCCCTAGGGAACTCCGTCATGCCCCCTCTTTAATGAGCTTCCGTCATGCATTAAAAACGTGGCTGTTCAGGCAGGCATTTGGGGTGGGTTAGGGTATTTTAGGAAATGTTTTTATTGTAGAATTTTATTGTTTTAAACTGTTTTTATTGTATGTTGTACATCGCCCAGAGTGGCTGGGTGACCAGCCAGATGGGCGATTTAATAAATTTAATAATAAATAAATAAAATAAAATGAATTCTAATTGCATTGTAGTTTTCTATTCCTATGGGGCAATTATTCCCAAACAACTGGTTTTATCAACATTGTTTTCCAGTCCCTGGTTAGTAAATCAAATCTAGTTCCGTGTATAACGTTTGATGGTTTATTAGTTGTGAAATCTAAGTGGATCTATCAGAGGGCGGTGTCATTCCGCTAATGCAAATTATGTTGTGCTAGTGTAAGGAACCTCTAGTGCAATGTCAGTAGCATTAGCTTGCACAACGAGATTCCCCCTAAAACCCACTGCACAAGCTAATGCTGTTGGTGTTGCCCTTGAGATCTCTTAGATTGTCGTTCAGTCGTGTCCGACTCTTCGTGACCCCATGGACCATAGCACGCCAGGCCTTCCTGTCCTGCGCTCTCTCCTGGAGTGTGCTCAAGTTCATATTAATTGCATTGGTGAGGCTATCCAGCCATCTCATCCTCTGTCGTCCCCTTCTCCTTTTGCCTTCAGTCTTTCCCAGCATCAGGGTCTTTTCCAGAGAGTTTTCTCTTCGCATTAGGTGGCCAAAATATTGGAGCTTCAGCTTCAGTATCTGTCCTTCCAATGAGCACTCAGGGTTGATTTCCTTGAGGATGGACTGATCTGACCTCCTTGCAGTCCAGGGGACTCGTAAGAGTCTTCTCCAGCACCACAGTTCGAAAGCATCAATTCTTCAGCGCTCAGCCTTCCTTATAGTCCAGCTCTCACAGCCATACATTACTACTGGGAAAACCATAGCTTTGATTAGACGGACCTTTGTCGGCAAGGTGATGTCCCTGCTTCTTACTATGCTGTCTAGGTTTGCCATAGCTTTCCTCCCAAGGAGCAAGCGTCTTTTAATTTCATGGCTACAGTCACCGTCTGCGGTGATCTTGGAGCCCAAGAAAGTAAAATCTGTCACTGCTTCCATTTCTTCCCCTTCTATATGCCAGGAAGTGATAGGGCCAGATGCCATGATCTTAGTTTTTTTAATGTTGAGTTTCAAACCAGCTTTTGCACTCTCCTCTTTCACCCTCAACAATAAGCTCTTTAGATCCTCCTCACATTCTGCCATTAGGGTGGTATCGTCTGCATATCGGAGGTTGATAATTCTCCTGGCAATCTTAATTCCGACCTGTGATTCATCCAACCCGGCATTTCTCATGATGTACTCTGCATATAAGTTAAATAAGCAGGGTGACAATATGCAGCCTTGTCGTACTCCTTTCCCAATTTTGAACCACTCAGTTGTTCCATGTCTGGTTCTTACTGTTGCTTCTTGACCCTCGTACAGGTTTCTCAGGAGACAGATAAGGTGGTCTGGTACTCCCATCACTTTAAGAATTTGCCACAGTTTGTTGTGATCCACACAATCAAAGGCTTTAGCGTAGTCAATGAAGCAGAAATAGACATTTTTCTGGCATTCTCTTGCTTTCTCCATGATCCAGCGAACGTTGGTGATTTGATCTCTAGTTCCTCTGCCTCTTCGAAACCCAGCTTGTACTTCCGGTAGTTCTCGGTTCGCATACTGCTGAAGCCTAGCTTGTAGGATTTTGAGCATCACCTTGCTGGCATGTGAAATGAGCGCAATTGTGCGGTAGTTTGAACACTCTTTGGCGTTGCCCTTCTTTGGAATTGGAATGTAAACTGACCTTTTCCAGTCTTGTGGCCACTGTTGAGTGTTCCAGATTTGTTGGCATATTGAATGCAGCACTTTAACAGCATCATCTTTTAGGATTTTAAATAGCTCAGCTGGAAGACTGTCATCTCCGCTAGCTTTGTTGTTACTAATGCTTCCTAAGGCCCACTTGACTTCACTCTCTAGGATGTTCGGCTCAAGTTCAGTGACCGCACTATCATGGCTATCAGGGACATTCAGAGCTTTCCTGTATAGTTCTTCTGTGTATTCTTGCCACCTCTTCTTAATCACATCTGCTTCTGTTAGGCCCCTGCCTTCTTTGTCCTTTATCATGCCTGCCTTTGCACAAAACGTTCCCTTGAGATCTCCAATTTTCTTGAAGAGATCTCTAGTCTTTCCCATTCTGTTTTTTTGCTCGATTTCTTTGCATTGTTCATTTAAGAAGGCCTTCTTGTCTCTCCTTGCTATTCTCTGGAACTCTGCATTCAGTTGGATATATCTTCCCCTTTCTCCCTTCCTTTTCGCTTCCCTTCTTTCCTCAGCTACTTGTAAAGCCTCCTCAGACAGCCACTTGGCTTTCTTGCATTTCTTTTTCTTTGGGATGGATTGAGTTGCTGCCTCCTGAACAATGTTACGGACCTCCGTCCATAGTTCCTCAGGCACTCTGTCTATCAGGTCTAATCCCTGAAATCTATTCCTCACCTCCACTATATATTCACCAGGGATATGATTTAGGTCATACCTGAATGGTTTAGTGGTTTTCCCTACGTTATTCAATTTAAGCTGATATTTTGCAACAAGAAGCTCATGATCTGAGCCACAGTCAGCTCCAGGTCTTGTTTTTACTGACTGTATAGAGCTTCTCCATCTTTGGCTGCAAAGGACATAATCAATCTGATTTCGATATTGACCATCTGGTGATGTCCATGTGTAGAGTCATCTCTTGTGCTGTTAGAAAAGAGTGTTTGCTATGATCAGTGTGTTCTCTTGGCAAAACTCTATTAGCTTTTGTCCTGCTTCATTTTGTACACCAAGGCCATGCCTGCCTGTTATCCCGGTGATTTCTTGACTTCCTACTTTAGCATTCCAATCCCCTATGATGAAGAGGACATCTTTTTGGGGTGTTAGTTCTAGAAGATGTTGTAGGTCTTCATAGAACCGATCAACCTCAGCTTCTTCGGCATCAGTGGTTGGGGCATAGACCTGAATTACTGTGATGTTGAATGGTTTGGCTTGGATTCGTACTGAGATCATTCTATCGTTTTTGAGATTGTACTCCAGTACTGCTTTTCCGACCCTTTTGTTGACTATGAGTGCTACTCCATTTCATCTAAGGGATTCTTGCCCACAGTAGTAGATATGATGGTCACCTGAATTAAATTCGCCCATGCCTGTCCATTTTAGTTCACTGATTCCCAAGATGTCGATGTTCAATCTTGCCATCTCATGTTTGACCACCTCCAGCTTACCTTGATTCATTGATCTGACATTCCAGGTTCCTAAACAATATTGTTCTTTACAGCATCGGATTTTCTTTTCACTACCAGACACATCCACAGCTGAGTGTCCTTTCGGCTTTGGCCCAGCCGCTTCACTCTTTCTGGCGCTACTTGGAAATACTCTCTGCTCTTCCCCAGTAGTATATTGGACACCTTCCGATCTGAGGGGCTCATCTTCCGGCATCATATCTTTTAGTGTTGTGATACGTTCCATGGGGTTTTCTTGGCAAGAATACTGGAGTGGGTTGCCATTTCCTTCTCCAGTGGACCACATTTTGTCAGAACTCTCTGCCATGACCTGTCCGTCTTGGGTGGCCCTGCATGGCATAGCTTATGGATTCACTGAGTTAAGCAAGCCCCTTCGCCACAACAAGGCAGTGATCCATGAAGGGATCTCTTAGATTAGTGCAACATAATTTGTGTTAGTGGAATGACATGGTTGGATACTGCCCAGAGAAGTGTATTGTTAAAACTTGTTCCTGTAGGCTGAGGACTAAACTCTTCCTCCCACCTGCTCAGAATGAATTAGAGATGAAAACTGATGGTATGGTACCAGTAATGGGCTTAATATTTGCATACAGGACATTCATGACAAGAAAAACAGATTTTGTCTAAATATTTATCAACACTCTTTCTGTTCTTCAGAAAATATTCATAAGATTGACAAAGTAGATTGATCACAGAGGTTAGTGTTTTCGCATTCCAAAATCAGTTTTTACATTTTGTCTACTCCATACTATATACAGGCAATATTCATTTCTTTGCATGAAAATATAATTAAAAAGTGCATCTTTGTTTTGTGTTATTAGGTGGATAGATTTTGTGGGAAGGGCTTCATTAGATTTGTTAACTGACCACATCTTTTACAAACTCCCCTGCCCACCCGCATCTCCTGCCGCTATCTCTGAACTGTGATTGGAGATAACAGCAAGGATTCCTCCAGGGGGTGAGGCTTGGAGGCCTGGCCTTGCCCCCTGGAGAAATTCTGGAAGGTTGGACAGGCAACCTCCGTGCAATCATAGAATAGTGGGGTTGGAAGGGGCCTACAAGGCCATCGAGTCAATGCATTAGGCCCGCAAGCCCGAGGCTGCCTTTGTCTGTACTAAGACTTTTTATTTCACTATCATAAAATATTTTATTTAGTGATAGTAGCATAGTACTTTTACTTTCTCCCTTACCAACCTGCCCGGTCACTGAGGTCATCAAAGGGCATGCTCCTGGTGATTCCACATGGACCTATGGCCCAATTGGAGTCCACCCGGAGAAGAGCTTTCAGTGTGATATCCCCCTTTCTATGAAACTCCCTGCCTGTGGTGGTCAGGCAGGTGCCGACACTTTGTTTTTGGTGCCTTCTGGAAATAGCTCTTCTCCAGGAAGCCTTCCTTGGTAGAACAGCCCCAGTTTAATTGGTGATGTGTTTTTAAAAATAATTATAATACTATGTTTTATTCTTTTTGTCTTTGTATCATTTTTATCTCTTATTGATCATCGCTCTGGAATCTGTTTAGATGTGGAGCAGTATACAAATGTTGTAAATAAATACGTGTGTGTACATGTGTGAAAGATGTACTTGAGGGATGTATGTCCATATGTGAATGGTACTGAAGGCTGCATGTGTGAATGGGCGGGGGGCGCTGTGAAAGGTGTGTGAGAGAATGGGGTGGCCATGAGCACGTCAGGCTCTGGCCATACTCACCACTGGCTTGAGGCTTCTGGGAGGTGTCCTGGGTGGCAATCAGGCCCAACCCCTCACCTAGACCAACTTAGCTAACCTATCCTGACTAGCAAAAATCAGCTTGTCATCCTGATTTTTTTTTTTAATCAGCAAAAATTCACAGGCATCAACAATTGAAACTCATTCACGCAAACACAATAAGCAGAGGCTGTGGATGCAGAGGACCTAATCTAAGAATAGTTGTGAGCATCCCCCCCCCCACACACACACACACTCTGCACCTCACAAACATGTCACAGCAGGCCACTTTGGGCTGAATTTGATCAGAATGTAAACCAATATGTAACTGCTCCTTACCACTTGAAAAAGTTCTGCTGGACACCATTACATGTATATAGTGGTAGCAGTGAAGAAATAAGATTTCGCTGCTTCCATCATGATTGGCCTTCAGATGGACAGTTCACTTCATTCCACCATCACTCAAGCCATTGTCTCTGCTGATTCATTGTTCTCAATGCCCTGGGATAGCAATGAGAAACATGGACTCAAGCCCCATCTCAAAGATATGTCCACTGCCTGAGTCAACTCCCTATTCCAGATGCTTCCTCAGGCTTTTGACAGGTTAGTCAGGGATTGGCTGGCAACATCTTGGAATCACACTGAATTCATTAACATTTGAGCATGGGACTTCTTAATCAGCCCACCATCCTTTCATGGGCCTAAAGTCACGATAATCTCCACTCTCACAAGGTTATAATCTATCCATGATGGGAGTAATAGTGCTGACCCCTACCCACAGATCACCATCAGCCTGTTGAGAATAAAACACCAAATCCAGATAATCTCCTGTAGCATACATTGGGCTATGTGAACATAGAGGCAGCTGTAAGGTGGTGCTATGAAGTCATGGGGCCACAGCATGGTTGCCCAACACAACTAGGTTTTGGGTGCTCATCAACTGGTCTGAGACAATATCTATCAGCCAGGAAGTCTGTAAGGCAGCGAGGTAGTCAGTACACTAGCAGATTCCTAGATACACTAGGACTGGCACTAGGTACGAGTGCTTTGATATATCACTGGCTTGCCTCATGGAATACTTATTGTTTTAATCAAGTTTTATTTGTGATTGTAAGCTGCCTTGAGTGCCATTCTTTTTGTAGAAAGGTGATGCACAAATAAAATAAATAAATAAACCTAATTGGGAATATTCCATTCCTCCACCTTAACCAGTAAGGTCTTAGTAAAGCATGCAAGGTTGATGCCTTATCTAAGATGGTCCTGTTGTACTGGCAACCAAAGTGGCATTGCAGAGTTCTAGCTATAGGCTCAGTGAGCAACCAGATCCACCACCATAATTCCTAGAGTTGGGTGAAGGACAAGAAGTAGGGATAGCTCTTAATGTTCTAATCCCACATGTTACCGTCCACCAACATCCATAACCCCTTAAACTTCCAGTTGGGACATACTCCCCTCCTCTGTACGAACCTGCCAAACACATATCAGCAGGAAAACAAGACAAAATCCACAACTGCACTTGTTAAAACCAGGACATCAGTTAAGTAGCATGTTAGTTAAAAGCACTTGCCCTACTTTGGTAGGGGGCAAAAAAAATCCCCTCTATGACCATAACACTCCTACCAACGTTGTACACAGGTACCCTAGAAAACCTGTTCCAGCTCTCTCCTGGAGAAAAATACCTTGGGTCTCCTAGTTATCTCCACTAACAAAGTACCCTTCCCTGATCCCAGCACCAAGTGACCCCCCTTTCTTAACATTTAAATCCCACTTTCTTCGTGATAGAAGTCAAGGTGGTATACATAAGGTTCTCAGGTGGTCTCCCATCCAGACCCAGATCTGTTTCACTTCAGTAAGATAGCTGCATCGTGTGCCTTCAGACCATGGTCTTGTCATACTCCTGCCCTCCCCAAGACAACCTCCCCTTCTATTGCTGCCTCCAGCACTCATTCTTTTATACACCTGGTTTGGGTTAGCTCTTCCCTCTTAAGTATGAGAGAAACAAACGGCTGAAGTGCTAAATTACTGGTGCCTTTAAACTTCCAAGGTGTTGAATATTGCAGATTGCAACACAACATAAAACAAATAATATTCAGATGCTATGAGTCTAGATCTTAAAATGTTTGTATTTATGTACTCATATGCCAAAATGAATGTGGAATTGGTTTCAAGATATTAATATTTGGACATTAACCATTTATCAAAGTGTTTTGAAAATCAGGTTAACTCTGAGCTCAGTGCCAATAGCAATGAGAAAGGGGCCTCTGGTTATGTTACCCCATAGGATTTGACTAAATTGTGAAACCCAAACAAACCTTAAGCAAAACAAAGGCCATGTTCTACATTTATTTAAAAAAAATTCATTCAGAGAGGGATTTCATAAAACTAGTACATTTAATAAGTATCTTTTGCAAAAGTAGGCCAATTATTTTGTATTTTCTATCATGGTCTAATATTAGAAGTATGTTGTAAATAATAATGTGGTTTATGTTTAAATTTTGTTACTTTTTTTAAAAAAAATGAATGGCTCCAAAGTAACTTTTTAAAAACCCAACCTGTGAGTCTCTCTCCATGTATAATAAAATGTTCTAATCAGAGCTTAAATTTAGAATGAAAGGTTCTGGGGATCAAGGCTGCCTGGAAGATCTAGTCTCTAGCCTAGAAATCCTTTCTGGTAATCCTAGCTGTGTGGTGAAAATTCTCCGTGTTATGGGGAAAGGCATTCTGCACTTGGCTATTTGAAATACATCATATGTTTCAGACCTGGCATTTAAGAAATAGGTTCTGGGAACCGTGCCCTGGCTCTGTTGCCCAGTCCACATAAAGACATGATCCCCCAGTGCTGTCCTGTGTGCTCTATTTGAAGTGTTCAGAGCTGTGGGCTCCACACCTAGCATGTGTCTTGTTACAGCTTCTGCTGTGGTATGTCATACAGTGCAAATGCATGGTTACTTGGAAGCATCTCCCATTATGCTCAGTGGGATTTGCTCCCTGGAAAGGGAAAGCTAAAGGCTACAATTCTAAATGCACTTTCCAGGGAGTTATGTCCCATTGAACATAGTTGGCCTTACTTCTGAGTAAATATGCGTAGAAGTGCACTGTTAGTCCCTTAGTGTGCAATCCTGTGCGATGACTGTAAGTCTCCAAACTCTGAGGCTTATGGTCATCCTTTGTATTTTCACTAGATGGGCTTTTTTGCCGATCTCAGAGGAGGAGGGAAGGAGGCTGGAGAGGCCTCAGGATAGCTTGTATCCTGGCCTCTCCCCGCCCCATTCACTGAAATACCCCCTTCTTTCATTCTCTGAGGTCAGATTCCTGACCTCAGAGCAGCAGGTGCAGTTCTTTCCGCGTTGGCTGTGATGGGGAGGGGGTTTGCAGGTTTGATTCCCACCTCTGAGGTCGGAGTGGTGTCTCTGACCTCAAATCTGGGAATCCAAACTATCCTATGGCCATAGGATCATTCCCTCCATTACCATTTCTTTCCAGTCTTGCAAGGAGTGTATTCAGCCCAGATCAAAGCAGAGATAGAGGAAAACCTACCTTAACAGTGACTTTATTTTAGGAGCAATGTGACCATAGAATAGTGGAGGCCTGAAATTTGTCTGCATTCATGTAGGCTTTTTTGCTGGTAAGATTACAACTGTGTAAGTTAGCAAGAAATAAATCCTATTGAACTTGGTGTGATTTACTTCTGAGTAAATATGCTGATGATTCAGCTAGAACAATAACATTAAGTAGATACTCCCTGCGTATTTGCTTATTTTTAAAAAATCTTTGGGGCAGTAAAGGTGACTGGCTACCAATCTATAAGCAATACAAAAATAATCAAATCTAAAACAAAAACTACATAAATCTAAAAAGGTGGAGCAGCAGATAATGCTAACCAGATTCACAAAAGGGAACAAAGCATAGGAGTTAGAAATACATACTCAAGTATCAGACAGAACAAAAAGGTCCACTTAGAATGCCTTCATTTTGCCATTAACAAAGGGGCCAAGCAGAAGGTATACCCAAGCTGGGGGCATGGTGACAGAGAAGGCTCTGTCCTGCTTTCCTTCCAGTCGAGTCTCGGATATTGGTAGGACGTGCAGGAGGGCCTCTCCCAGTCAACTGAGGAAGTAGGAATAGAGTAGGAAATAGCATGATAGGATAGGAAGCCGTTCTTGAAGTAACCTTGTCTGAAGCCATTTAGAGTTTTAAAATTAATAACCAACACTTTAAATTGGGCCAGAGAGCCTGCCCGAGAGCTCCTTTTCTTAATGGAGGCCCTTTGCTGGATGTTCTCCTTTAGTTGCCTGAGGTGTGTTGTGCCCCTTCAGTTGTGGCACCTAGACTATGGAAGAGCATTATTAATAATCCCGTCCCTGCCTGACTGTATTTAATGCATATTTGTTTCTTTTTTATGTGCACTGAATTGTTTATTTGCATACTGCATTTATTTAGTTGGCACAATGTCATTGGCTATCTTAATAGCCAATTAAGCTATTAATTGGCTTAATTAATAGCCAATTATTAACTTATTGTTAATAAGTTAACAATTAAACAGTTAAAGTTAATAAGTTAACAATTAAACAGTTAAAGTTATTAACTTCCTGTGTGTTTGGGAAGGAGATCCTTTATGTTTTGCCAAATGCATGACATCTGAATTCGGGGAAATGTTCACTTTGAAATTAAAAGTTATTTGCATTAAGTGATATAAAAGTTTCAAAATACTTTGGTTCCCATCTAGAGATAGTTGATCACAACAAGTTGCCTATGATAGCTGTGTAGATAAATCTTTCCCATCCACCTTGTGAGAATGATCTGAATTTGCATTCCCATTGCTACAACGTGCATGAGAATCTCTTTGGATGTTTCTCATCTTTTCTGCATATATGTTTCTGAATTGAACAAGGGAATCATTGCATGGAAGCCTTCTTTGACAAACAGGGGTCTTCCCTGGTGAATCAGAGTATTTATGGTCTGAAAAGAAACATGAAAAATTCATTTATGTATTACATTTATATCCCACCTTTCTTCCATCATGGAACTGAAGGTGGCTACATGTGGTTCCCAGGTAGTCTCCCCTCCAAGCACTGACCAGACCCAAACCTGCTTAGCTTCAGTAAGGTGGCTGCCTCATATGCCTTCAGACTGTGCCCTGGGAAAATGATAAATTGTAGCAATTTGGGGCATTGTACCAAATGCTATGGTAGTCTCATTACCATACACACCCTGCTTACTCACTGTAAAAAATGTCCCCTTTTCTCTGAAATTGTGTAAAACCAATAGGCAAACACTGAAAAGAAATGTTAAAATATAGAAATCCTTCTACCCTTTAAAGCACTTGAGAGATAATATTTTCAGTTGTTGTCAAGGCTCTGTTGTTACCATAGATGCAGTTGTGCAAGAAGTAGTGTTGCTTAGTGTTGCATGCAAAACCACAAATTCTGCCTTGAGTGGCCCATCACTTCAAAGAAGTCATGGGGTGCAGTCATGAAGCATCGCCACTGTCTTCAACAGGATCATGTTGGGTTGTACTGCTCATTATTGTCACTTTTATATGGCTTTGTATCTTAACCACACATGTTTGGGAGGTGCCTGGGAGGATATCACTTCTCCTGCCACCCAACACACATTTTAAAATATATTTTTATTATATGTATATCCTGGTCTGACTTGGAACTCCAAGTGGCTTCCCTTCCAGAGAAGGTCCTCTCTCGAGTCCCCACCAAATGCACCTCTGATAGCAATGCTACCGAGAGAAGAGGATCCCCCAAAGATCTTAAAACCTGTGCAGGCTCATATGGGAGAACACTGTCTTTCAGGCTGTCTGGTCCCAAGCTGTAGAGGGCTTTATTGTCATAATCAGTAGGTTGAATTGTGCCCAGAAACAGACCGATAGCTAGTGAACCTGTTGTAACAAGCGAGTCGCATGCTCACTGTAAGTGGATCCAGTCAGCAGTCTGTCCATAGCATTGTGGACCAGCTGAAGTTTCTAAGCAATTTTCAAAGACAGCCCCATGTAGAGCACGTTGTTGTTGTTTTTGTTCAGTCGTTCAGTCGTGTCCGACTCTTCGTGACCCCATGGACCATAGCACGCCAGGCCTTCCTGTCCTGCGCTCTCTCCCGGAGCGTGCTCAAGTTCATATTCATTGCATCCGTGATGCTATCTAGCCATCTCATCCTCTGCCGTCCCCTTCTCCTTTTGCCTTCAATCCTTCCCAGCATCAGGGTCTTTTCCAGTGACTTTTCTCTTCGCATTTTTTGGCCAAAATATTTGAGCTTCAGTATCTGTCATAGAGCATGTTACTGTAGTCCAAACCTAAGGCATGAGTGACGTTGGCCAGGTCAGACATCTTTAGGAACAGGCGCAGTTGGCATACTGTCCTCAACTGCAGACACACTCCTGGCCACCACCGAAATCTGGGCATCCATGATGCACACTATGCATCTTGCGTGTCAGTGTACCTGCCTGGTGACCATATCTCCAGCTAGTAGTGGAGTCTTTCATTTGCTTTTTAAAAATCCATGGGTGTGAAACACCTTTTTGTTGAACAATTTAAGTGTTAGACCAAGGCTAGCAATTTTAACCAAAACAAGTGCAGCCTTTCATTTCCCTCTTTTTTGGAGCTTGGCAATGATGTAGTGTTTGGAAATGTAGTTAAGTGTGAACTTATTTGACACTGGAGTGTTTGCATCTCTTCTGACCAGCTAGAAAGGCTTCTATAATTGACAGTTTTGGTTCTTAGGATTCAAAGAGCTGTTTCACACGGCAAAGTTCTTGCCGTTCTGAACTTACGCACACAGTTTATCAGGTAAAACAGAACCATATGACAATGGCAGTTATGTACATATGGCAGTTAGGGATTCAGGATTTTGCTTTTGATAGAATAGAATATTCATCTTAAAATAAAAGAGTAGTGTGTCAGAGCGGGTGGTGTGATAGTGTGAAGTCAGCAGGCTTTTTGCAGAAGCAATTCGAGCATACAAAGGGCAGTACTGTTAAAGACATGTAGGTATTCCTAACTGTTAAGTGGTAAATGTTAGGAAGATGTGGTATCCAACACAAATCTCTCTGAAAATGTTTTTAAAAGTGCTGTTTCTGGTTGTTGTTTTTTAAGTATGGGGAAAAAACCCATTGAATATCATTGTTCTTTAACAGATACAAGGAAAAGAGTCAAGAGAAATATATTCAAGAGTAATTGTTAACTCAATTCTATTTTGGTTTCCAAGGAAGTCCATTCTTAGGGGTTGCATCTGTCGCAAACTGAAAGTAATTACGGTGTTATAAATTATCATGCTAAAAGTGTGTGGGAAGTGTGTTCTGCTGGTTTAAAGAATTAATCACTCTCTATATTAATAAAGTGGATAGCTATTGTGCTGACACGCTAGGTGGCAAAACTGGAGAGAGGACAGGGGTATGTCCTTATAGAGGAGGTATTTTCTTAAATCAAAAACATGGTGTGTGTTTCAAAAAACAACACTTTCTTCCTCCCTAACTTCCCAAAACCTGGGCGGGAGGAGTCAAAGGGTCTGCATGTGTGCTGCCCTCAGGTTGCTAAGGAATGGTGGCAACAGCAAGCTGGCATGGATGCAAACAAGGATACTTTTAAGCTGTAAAAGAGCTGCTCTCCCCCTTCACCACTGTGATTGTTTGTGCATTCATCCCCTGAGCCTAAGACAAGCCTCTGTAGTCTTGGGAAGGGAAAAGGGGAGCAAGCTCTCTTTCTCGCATGCACGCGTGTGCGCACACACACACACACACACTGGGATGTATGGAAAGCCACTGCCCCAGCAACTCTGCTTGACCTAGGAAGCACCTGATAGAAGCAGAGAAACCACTCCTGGTCTTTCCAGACTGAAATCCATGGGGCTGGCTCCAGGACAACCCATACCACTGTAGCATCTCTGTTCAAGGATCTCTGGGCCTTTTCTGGTTGGAGCAGAGGGGTTGCAGTGGCAGCAGCAGTCCCTGGAGCCAGCTCTATGGAACCTTGAGCTGGGAACATTCCTCATTCTCACAGCCTGAGGCAGAGTTTGCCATGTTGTTGCCACTGCTGAAAAATGATTTCTGTTCCAGATTAATATTTGGTTTCCAGTATCTCTGGACAAAAAAAGTACCACTGTACTAGAACTTGAAACAAGGTAGGTTCATTCTTTTAGAATAAATGTTATTGTTCATAGAAGTTCCGGCACAGGAGAGAGAGTCTCAAAAAGCAGCTGGAAAAGTGATTTGTTGTACACATAGGAAACAAACCTGGACTTCCTTCCTCCGTAGTTTGATTCTAACTTTTTCCTTGCTTTGTTTGGTTCAAGGGCTTGCTGGACATGAATAAACAGAGTAGCACCTGCACGTTGGTCATAAATGGAAATGTCTTGATAGCTAAGCATAACAATGCAATCATAAATAAATCTCACCTGCTTCAATAAATGTCTACCAGCATTAAGAGAATACAGTAACATCAATTGTATAAAGGATCTGAGGCATGGGAGGAGAAATAATTGTAAGAGAATATTGATGTTAGAAATTAAAATTGGTCTCAGGACAATTAAGTACCACATTGTTAAGTAAACATTACTTTGGATAGTGCATGTTAATTGCTAAGGCAGCAGTGCTATGGATGCTGGGCGAGTGTCCCAGGAACCATAGGATGGCTTGGGAAAAACCCGTCGAGGTTGGAGATAGCATTCTGCCCCTGGAAGGAGGAGTTGGAGATCCACCCCCCTGCTCCTGCTCCTTTGCAGCTGCCATGGAAAGAATTGCACCACCTGCCCTCTGAGATTGGAAAAGTGACCTTGGAGGAGGAGGAAAGGGGGGTGTTTTGGTGGGCAGGGGGAGGGGAGACCAGAGAGGCCAGGATATGAGATAACCTTGGGCCTCTTTCAGCTTCCTTCCCTCCCCCTCCAAAGTGCCCTTGCTAGATGGGCTAAAACTCCTGTCTAGTGTCAATCACTGAAGATGGAGGATGGGGTGGCGAAGATCGCCTCCACTGCTCCTCCTGCCCTGCTGGCTTCAGGCTGGCACTGCAGCAAGGGTGCAGTCGAAAGGATTGCACCCTAAGGGCGCAATTGTATGCATGTTTAAACAGAAAAAAGTCCTACAATTCTTAGCATTCTTCAGCCAGCAACACAGGTTGGAGGGATGCTGCGAACGGTAGGACTTTTTTTTCTGTCTAAACATGTATAGGATTGCACCCCTAATGACTTTTGCTTTGTTGACAAAGTAAGGCACCAGCTCCATCTTTTTTCACACTCCTCACTATTGGCCCAGTTCAGATGCATATCCTGGTTTGTAAACTAGCGCTAGATTCACATACCACAGCTCCCCATATGAGGATGAAATACAAAAATGTGTCTTACCACAAATGAGAAACAGAAGCTTATAACTGTGCTCAAAGGAGAAGTGAGGGAGCACTGAAGGCTGAAGTTTGCTGCTGCTTTTACATGAAACAACAAACTATTGTATGACATCTGAACTGGGCGATTGTTGTCCACTTCCTTGGGGTGGGGTGGGGAAGCCTGTTGTTATATCTTTCCCCCAGGTTACGCAGAGGATTTTGGTTATTTAGAATGCCATGCCTATCCTGCAAAATCTTGCTAAGGCAGGGGTGGGGAACTTGTAGGCCAAAACATCTGGAGGGCCACAACTCCCATCAGCTCTAGCTAGCATAGCCAATGGTGAGGGATGATTGGAGTTGTAAGTGAAAACACCTGGAGGGCCACAAGTTGCCCACCCCTGCTCTAAGGATTACACTATTTAGGATAAAATATTCAAGACACTTTGTCTATGTGACTTCTTCCTAAGCAAATGTTTATTGTGGGCACACATACACAAAGAAGCTTGTGGCGCTTTAAAGAGTAACAGATTCATTGTGGCTTAAGCTTTTGTGGACTAGTGCCTAGGTGTTGTGCACAGGCATTTCTCATTGCATCTGTTTAACTAGCATACTTAGTTCAAGTTGTACAATTGGAATTTGTCAAATGGGAAATTATTCTATTTTGGCAGATATACCAGATTTTACCAAGCGACTGGGCCTGATGGAATATTGGTGCTCATTCGTGTATAGTTTTGGAAGGGCTTGAAGTAATGGCTGAATTAACATGTTCTGGTTAAAACCTGGAAGCCCTACACACACTTTATTTAGTTTGTCATCTTTCCCCCAAGTACTTCATGTATATTGTCTGGTTTTTCTTCTGACATTGGGCTGGGCTGGAAAAATCCCATGTATCTACATGCTGCAAAAGTTTGTTTCTAGTGTCAAGGAATATGTAAATATTAATGCAACTCTGTGCAGGGGTCGCACCTTTAAAACTTTCAACCTGGTACCTATGAAAAAATGAAGCTGATGCCTAAGAATTGTAGTATTTTTCCAGCTCTACGCATGAGAATTAAAAACCTGCTGCAAATAATTACTGAATGCTTGGTTTCTTTGGAATATGTAAGAGCCGTGTTGCAGGATGTGTTTTGGAATTTGTGGCATAAGCATTGGTCCCCTTCTTGATCATCCTATTTTTCACATCCCCTTTGTTAACATAACTCTTCCCATGTTCTGTATGCCGCTAACTGGATGCTGATTTCTAAGGAGAGCAATAGTTGCTTTGCCTAATTTTGCCTGTGTTCATAAAATTTGCTATCCTCCAATAATGGTGGTTCTTTTTATATTGCATGTAACCATAGTGATAAGAATTAAGAGCAGCTGTTGCTAGGTATCATGCCTCTGTTCCCTGGTTTAAGCCTTTTTTGTATTAAGTAACAAATATAGTAGAAAAAGCAAATAAAATCTGATATGTGTACTATCTGACATCTCAATCACAAGAAATTTGAAGTTATAAAATGCATCTTAGCAACTGGTTAATTTGCCTTTTTCAAATAGTTTGAATTTTGGTTTTATCTACATTGTAATTTCAAATGGTGTCAAACTTCTAACAAAGCTGTTGGTATGTTCTTGATTTCAAATACATTTATTTATGAATCCCATTGCTTTTAGTGGAATCAATGCATATACTAGTGCATACTAGTGTATGCAGTTAAAAGGAATGTGTCTTGTTGATGTACAAGCCACTAAGCAATATGCATTTGTGTAAGATTTTTAATAGGAATTCTGCTCTGAAATGACTCCCCTAATTACGTATCTATTTTAATGAGCATGTGGGAGTTTGGGGAATGTATAATGTCATGGAATGGGAGTATGATAAGCTGTGCTTTCTAAAAGCTAATTATTAAGCCATGAGCAACTGTATGATTGTAAATTTTATTAAATCTGAAAGCCATTTCCCACATTACTTTTATCTGTATGTAAATCCAGTTAGCCAAACCTGTGTCTGGGAGGTGCATCTGACTATTCATAATGTACAAAGAAGTGCATTTTTTGGATCATAGGAATTGACTTTTCTAAAATCTACTTTCTTTCCCAACCCTCCCACCACATTCACAAAATACAACAAAATGGCATCTAAATTAAGCAAATATAAATAAATACATTTTAGGATTTTGCCCCAGTTAGAATTTTGAATTCTTTAACATGATATTCTGGAGTTATCAGAAAGTATATTATTTGAAATCTTATCTCAGAATTAGCTATACCTACACTCTCCACATTATTTCTCTTCACCCATCTAGCAACACTAGTGGATATTATCATGAAGGTGTAGTGGGTAAAGAGGCTTTAACCACCATGCAGTTCATCTTCAACCACTTCTTTTGCAGCTGCACCAAGCTCTTGGAGTTTCTGTGTAGTTTTGTTTGGTTGGATTATTTTAGTTTCTTTTCTTTCTTTCTTTTGAAATGAAATTAGTAATGTAGGGCACAACCCAGCTAAAGCTGAACACATTTGATTTCAGTGGAATAGTTAAGCATGTGGTAAAGCACAGAAAAGCATTAAGCATGAATGGCAGTGGCACTGCAAGGGAAGAAAATGTGTGCTTCCTTCTAACAATCATTAACTGGAGTGGCATGGGATCTAATCCAACAGGAAGTGGCCCCTGTGCCAATCTGGTAACCTATAAATCAAATTTCAAATGCTAATTATGATAGTAACTTGTGGTGCTGAGGCTGCCCGACCTCATGGGTTGGTAGATGGTTGAAAGCACACATTTTTAAAAAGGCTGTCTTTCAGTCCTCCTGTTTGGTATGTGATCTGGAGAAGAGGTCCACTGCTGTCTTCCTGCTTTTCTCCAAATGAACAGGATGGATCTAGACTTTTAAATTATCGTTCTCACAACTACCCATCCCTCCCCCTGAGTCCTTCTGTCTGTCCTGTTTTTCATCTACCCTAACGTGTTGGATCCAAATAAAACTAAGTAAGCGGTGCTGGTCTGAAAATCCATGGTCAGGAAATACTTTTATCAGGACCTACCAATATGCGCAAAATTGTGGGCAAGCCTTCAAGATCTCCAGATAATCAGACAAGATATTACAAAAAGTGGGTGGGAGTGGGGGAGGAGGGAAAAAAGGCTGACAATATTAAAGTGATGGATTCTGCATTGTTAGTTCCTTAAGATAGAATGGAGGAAGAGTCAGGGAGCAATCTTATGGGATGCACCCTGGGTACTTGTCAGCCTCTGAACTCGGAGGCCTATAAATATCCAATGCAGAGTGGGAGGTGCCTTGTGCCTCCTGCTCTGTATTTTAGTTAGATGGGCGATGTCACCCATCTAGTGGAGGCTTTGAGGATTGGGAGGGAAGGAAGCTGGGGACAGCTGGGGATACCTTGTAGCTCCATGTCCCAGTCTCCTCCCCTCCCTGCCCCCTGGAACGCCCACCTCATTCACCCCCTACGAGCTCGTGTTTGCAAGCTTGTAGCAGCAGTCAACATGGTTCTTTCCGTGCAGGCTGCAAGGGAGGGGGCAGGGAGCTTGGGGTCCTAGCTCCAACCTTGGAGCCAGGAAACCAAAATATCCCATGTTCCCCAGACACTCTCTAGGGGACATAGGATTGCTCTCTCACAAACTTAAACAGACTAGGCTCTACTAGGTGTAATTTCACCTAGGACTGTTAGGACAAACAAACACATAATGGCTGAATCCTCCATTTTTGAAAATATGAAATACAATAGTTACTTGGATTTGTCCCTAACCTTAGTTAAATCATACAGGTTCCTCGGTAGGGAGAGAACAAAAGTAAGGAGAATCATTGCAGGCTTTGATGAAAGTCAATACAAGCCAAATCGTGTGGTGTTACCTGGGATGGAATACACACCTTGATTCACCAGCAACCATCACAAAAAGCATATACTGATTATCTTCAGTTAATGGGAGATGCCTCAGTATAGGCACTACATGACTATACAATAAGACGGCATTTATTTCTTTTTAAAAAAATGTATCCTGCCTTAATTAAAATTAGTATAAAGTGGTTTGCCACATTCAATAAAACAATTTTCAAAAATCAGTTGACAAAAATCAATTAAAACAGCAGAAAAACGGTATGGTAAAACATATTCCATAAAAACAAGAGCAAAAAGAACAGCATCAACAAAATGAAGAGACAGCATTAAAACATAGCCCAGACATGCAGCTTATCCAAATGCTAAAAAGAAAGGTATATTTAACCCCAACGGAATGTGACCCTCAACAGAAAAAAGGTCCCCAGCCCTGCTTTAAGATATCACAAGATTTGGGTTCTTTTTTTAAGTACGGTAGGCATACTCAGGAACAAAGATCCTTCATTTTGGCTTGCATAGTTAACAAAAGATGGCCCAGAAGGTAGTGATTACTCAGCAGAAGTCTTCCCCAGCCTGGCGCCCACCACATATTTTGGACTACATTTCTCAGCATTCCATGCTATGCTGGCTGGAGCTGATGGGAATTGAAGTCCAAAACATCTGGAGAGCACCAGATTGGGAAAAGCTGATTTACAGACTACCATTTTGACACATACTTACACATGATGTGGTAATATTTTACTTCCCATTTGGCGGGATATTATAAATGACCAGGTTGAATTGGACCTGCTGCTGCTTTATTTTACACCGTTAGACTAGATGTGGAGTATATTGCTAATGCATTCAAATGAGTCTTCCTTAAACAAAGGATGACCACTTCAGCAGTTCTGGCTTGTATTTCGTTCAGTCGTAGTCCTTGTGAAATCAAGGCCATGATAGTGTATTAGAATATTATTGGTACTCATTGGTGACCTAGGCAACAAGGATAAAAAGAACATTTGACTGCAGAGTAGAAGGTAAGCAAGACTTGAAAATGAAAAAAGCTTTAGAAGAAGAAATGAGTCATAGACGTACAAAGAGAAAAGCTTTGCAAATGATACACCCACAGAATCTATCATAAGTAACATTGAACTTTATTTCCTATTAATATGAGTTTTGAGAAATTATGTAAGAATTTGAAAAGGCTCACTCTTAACTTGATGGGAGGTTATGAAAGAGGGTGTATAGCCAGAATATTCTACTGTGAGCATCAAGAAGGTTTTTCTAATAAATATGCTGGTAATATGAGAAGCTATTTATTTCTTACAGCTGTTACAGTACAAAGATGTGTTTCAAAACTAAGAATTGTATGGAGACAGATTGTGAAAAATACCTTGTTCGGTTATTATTTTTTGCCTTGGTATTCGTAAGTTGAAAGAAAAGAGGGGTACACTGTTTCTCATTCTTTCTTTCAGTTCTCTATGTTTGTTCCACATAGTCCTCACGTTTATGTTTTCTTCTGTCTTCACCTGGTGGTATGTCTCCTTTGTCTTTTCCGACTGTATGGAGAAGGGCACAAAACTGCAATTAGGCAAGCTCAGGGCAATGGCAGGGACTGACAGTTGCAGCAATCCAGTTCACGGTTGTTCGAGAAGCAAATAACAGCCCTGTCAACATAAATTCTTGCCAGGCAGATAATGAGTTTAGCTGTAATATGCAGGGCCTTAAACTTACCATGATCCAGTTCACACATAATGCTAAGCTTACAGTCCTGGCTTAATAAGCTAGGATATCTGTGAGCAGTGTGCACCCACCTGCACCCCCTTTCTTTCTGCTTTGCCCCTCCCTTCACTCAAGTAGCAAAAGAAGCTTCTTCACTCAGGCAGCAAAACATAGCTTCTCATTACGTGTGAACTGGGAACTCTGGTTAAAAGCTTCCTAACAAGCCAGGACTTGTAAGCCAAATTCAAACCCTGGTTTAAAGCTGGCTTCTGCTCTTGACTTGTTTGGAAGCACTTAACCAGAGTTCCTGGTTCACATGTAATGGGAAACTATGCTTAAGTGCAGAATCCTGGCTTGCTTTCCCACTTGTGCAAAAGGAGGGGCAAAGAGGGAGCAAATAGGCTGCATGTATTCTAGTTTATTTAGGCAGAATTTTTGGCTTCCATGTGCTAACACAGCCACTGTCATAAAGGAGGATAATCTTGCTGTTTATTATTTGTATTTTTGAATCCCAGAGCAACCAAAGTTTCCGTTTCAAGCAAACTATCTGTTCTTTAGAACTGACTTACATCCATGAAGCCCAAATACTGTCAAATAAAATGTAAATTTAAATCCATTATCTTCTCTGTACGGATTCTAGCTTTACATCAGAGGCCCCACAAATAATGCTGTTTCATTTCTTAAATATTTTCTTTCTTGCCAGTGATGGCCACCTAGTAGCACCTGTTCATTGGTAATCCCTAAGATACCCCTGCAGAGCGAAATGTATATCTTTTGCCTTCACCTCTATTTTATAATAATCTACATAGCTAATTAACAGTTCTTGTTAGCTATCATTAGTTCCTATGTAGTCCCTGTGGAGAAACATATTTGATCCAGAGTGACATTGGGTTCTGGTGACAACTTTGTTAATTTGCCAGATTGGGGTACCTTTGAAAAATGGGGCTCTTTGGGGATAACTTTAACTTGCTACATGAAAGAGCCAGATTGTGGACTAACATGTTTTTTTTCCTGAGAGACAAATTTTGTATGCAAATTCATGTAACTGTAACTTGATGTCTCTTCTTTACATTAAGAGTGGAGAAATGGCAGAGGATGCGGAGAGACACGCTTAATCCCTTCCCTGCCTGCCATTTTCTTTCATCAAATCTCTCCTGTGGGGGCAAATACACATTTGAAAAGCTATTTGGAGTGGGGAAACAGTATATGGGAAAAGTGTTAAGCACATCCTCTTTTCCTCCTTGCACCTCTTCACTTTCAGTCACTTCATTTCATAATGGCATCTCAAGTTAAAAAGAGCTAAACTTGCAGGTGTTTACATGTAACACTTTTGTTTCTCAGTCAGCTTCTTCCTGGTTTTATGCCTGAAGTAATTAAAATTGTTAGGATAATGGATGTATAATCTGTGAAAGCCAAGAATTATACCTTGCTTTGTGTAACTCCTAGATAAAGGCAGTGCTTAATCTAGTTTGAGCGCAATCCTGTGCATGTTTAGACTGAGAAAAGGCCTACAACTCCCAGCATGCCCCAGACAGGCTGGCTGGGGCATGCTGGGAGTTGTAGGCCTTTTCTGTCTAAACATGCATAGGATGCACCCTTCATTGTTTTATTTCTAAGGGTAGTATCCTATTGTGCCTGTATGTTTGTGGGAGTGACTGCTTGTGCAGTGGGGCTTTTGCACATCTAAGAATAATCCAAAATGAGCAGAAATGCTCGTTTTCAGAACAAGAACTCCGCTGACCTGGTGCATTCTGGAAGAGTGCTTCTGCTCATTTCTGGGATTATTTTTAGAAGTGTGAAAGCCCCATTGCACAAGTATTTGCCATTGTGAATGCAACAGAACCTGCAGATTGGCCTTGTTGGATACTGCCCTAAATGTCTAAATACTAGGGCTTAGCCTAAAAAGGATGGTGGTTGTTTTCACTAAAGTTTCTGCAAGCCACAAAAAGCACTTCCTTTTAACGATTTTGTTTTTACTGGGTAGGGGGAGAAGTACTTCAAAAGGGTGGGAAAGTGTGCATTGCATGGGGTGGTCCTCACTCAGAATAGGAATTGGAGAAATGGAGTGTCCCCCCTTGCCAAGGCAAGGGGGCCAATACTCCCTTCTGCACGGCAGCAATGAAACAGCCACAGTGCAGCGAATCTGGGAGTGTTGGCCCACTTGCCTAAGTAATGAGATCGAGAGTGTGTGTGTCTGTCTGTGTCCCCATAGCATTCACATGGAAGACAATGAGATTGGTTTTGTTCAACCTCAATGACACTTTTGCATAGCTAGATGTGATTGGCTGCGTGATGCCACAATGTCATCATGCTCACTATGTGATCCCTGGTTGGCTAGGATCACAGGGGAGAAAAGAAAATTGTGTTGGTTTAGCAGCAGATAAGGGCTGCAAGCAGGTGCGTAAAACATGAATTGTCACAAAAGTAGTTTTTGTGGTGGAGGAATTTTTGCCCCCCCTTTAAGGCACCTTTTTACTGTAAGCAAACAAAAAATTGCCAGAGGCATATTCAGTACAGCCCTACTGAATAATATTGTTTTGTCTCATACTTTGATTACGTATGTGGTCATTCTGCATTATGCAAGTTTAAGAATGACTCACTATCCCAAAAGCCTTTTTGTTTGGGCTGAATGAATATGCAAAGTGTGGATGCTGAATCTGAAAATGGCTGAACGGTAAAACATGGTGGACTCAATGACTTTGTCAACCCAAAATTCGTTTTGTTTGTTCCTGATTATGTGCTTAGGATGGTGGCAGCATCACAACTGGCAAGCCTGTTCTGTTTCAAATCCCCAGGGACAGTGCCTGAGTGAAGAGTGTAGGTACCTGATGCAGCACTGCTTCTCATGACAGTAGCATTCCATGCAATTAGCTTTGAAAACATTTTTTTTTTTAAAATAGGCACTTCCATTCTTCTGGGAATAACTTGGGTTGAAGGAAAAATGCAAGTTTCCCTCACCATCTACTTAGAAGTAGACTCACTTAAAGCCAAAGAGAGATAATCCCTTCACCCGCAAATATTTCCTGCTCCCCAATGATATCTACTCAACCCATGTTTCCTGTATTAGAGAGCTTACACCTTTGTTTCCTTTTAAGAGAAGAAAATAGTTTTTGTTGTTTTCAGTCATTACAACAATTTACAGGCCTCTAATACATTGTATCTACTTGTTTTAGCCAAATGTTTTGTGATTAAATGACAATCCATCTGAAGTGAATTACTAGGCAAATCATTTCTACATGATGTATCTGGGCATCAAGAATTCTGTGTAATCACATGTACTGGCATATTTGAGGATTTCCTGTTAAGACAGTACTTCTCTCACATGATCAAAGCTGTACTTGAGCTCTTTACCATCACAGTATACATCTGAACCAGTACTTTTTTTCCTCTCATTCTTCTTGGATGTGTTCAGTAATATTGAACACACGCAGAGAGCGGGATTTATATCGCATTAAAAGAGCTGCCTTTGCTAAGCTGCCTCCTTTCAACAGATTCCTAGCCTCAACATAACTAGTACATCACCACAGTTTGTTTTTAATTAGTAAAACTTAGCAAAGGCCAAGAACTCCATGTTCTGTCAAGACCAAACTGTCCCTATTATGTTTGTAGGAGGTCCTCCCACTGGATTGTGGAGGAGGCATGCCAGCAAAGCTGTTAAAGAAGAAAAATGGCAGTATTGATGCCCGTAGATAAACATAGTGTTATTCTTTCAAAGCTGATTATTAATGGCAGTGATACAATTTATTTTCAGCTGAAACTTGGCTGTGTGTGTGGTGTTGACCATTAAATTCCTAATGTGAAATCAAATGGTATGTTAATTAGATGCAAATTCAAGATTTACATATGCAAATCTTGGACAGGGTATTAATCTGCAGCAATGGTTACCATCATACCCACCATCACCAAAACTGCATGGGATCTGTGCTTAACCCAAAATGACATGCTGAAAGGTGATTGTGAGCCCAAGAGTGGTTAAATGTTTTTAGGAAGTAACTAAAAGTAAGAGGCCTCAGGTATGCATACATAGTTGTGTATAGAGATTAATTGGACTGTCAGTTCAGATGTTATAGACAGCTATCAAACGGGGGGAGGATAGGTGTGTGAAAAGCCGTGTAGATGGCTGCATGTGCTTGCTATGTTTTAATAGACCTTTACATTTTCCAGTGATAGTGTTATTATAAACAAGGAAGTAGTATTAGGGAAACATATTGCTCCTTTTATAGCTTGTATTACATTGATCAGCAGTTGTTTCTTCTATTATGCCATCAGTGGGGCTTTACAAAGTCTAAGACAAGCTCCCACCCCAAGGAGCTTAAAATTTAACACAAGGGAGACAACACAGGAAAGTTGGAGGTAGGCGTAAATAGGAAGAATATGCATTTATTTCAGTTATACTTATTTACACTTAGTTGCAATATGGTATGGGGACAAAGGGGTTGGGGCAAAGGCTTCACTGTAAAGGTGGGTTTGCAGAGGGATTTGAAGGAAGTAAGAGGTGTTCTGGGATGCAGTTTTGGGTAAAAAGGACAGCAAGAGAAAGGGAAGAGTTGGTAGGTGCAGGAGACTTTTGGATGGCTAAGGTTGGAGTGGTGGTATGAAAGTCATAGGCAGTGATATATCTGGATATAAGAGTGGAGAGATGAGGGGTGCAAGGTCACGGAGGGCTTCAAATGTTATGATGATGAGCTTGAGCTGGATCTAGATGCAACTTAAATATTAGCACATGATGACTTTTTAAAACCAGTTTTATCAACTTCTGTCACTAAACCACCCTCTGTTGTCAATATCTCCAGCTGCTTGAACACAATGGAACACTTGGGGACGGTGGACCCAGAAGATGATTCAGGATCATTACCACGTCTTGCACCTAGTCCTCACAGTGAAGCAGTTGCTCATGAATTTCAGGAACTCTCCTTGCAAACCAACCAGTATTTGCCTCCGCTCAATGAAAGAAAGAACGGTGAGTACAAGACATGGATTGTTGTATTTTTTATCTAATACTTACTTACTATGCTCTTGGTTTTATGCTCAGTTTTCATACTATTTTTTCAATGGTATGAAAAAGCAGGTGTAATGTCCCTTCGGTGCTAGCATAATATACCAGGCACATCTAATGAATGCTCCGTATTTCCAGAAATAGTAATATTTAGTTTGGAAATTTTCAATTCTGCTTTAACTTTATTAGGCATTTATGGAACTTAGTGGATGTTAGTTTCATCTCTTCCTTTGCTGTTTCTTTTGGCTAGAAGACAGGAGTTTCTAATCAGGGCATGTCTAGTCTGAAATCCAAATATGTTTCCATTTGGTGTGGTCTTCATTCTTTGCATTTATTTGGCAAAGCACACATTTGCATGTGGTCATTTGCTGTTCTTACTGGACCCATGTAGAATTGTTTCCGGTGTCTACTTGCAGCTGCATTATTCTGGGATACCTAACTATGATATCTGATTTCCAGAATGGGAATTGTGCCCATCTGATAGTAAACTCACCTGTTGCTTTTTCTAATTTCCTTTATTTCTTACCATGGAGACAACTGAGGAAATTTTTTTCATGGAAATAATCAAGTAAAAGAAAAAAACATATCCTACCTTCTAAAGCAAAAATAATGCACAATGGTGCAACACAGTTGTCTGTGCCACTGTTACCCATGCCTTCGTAACATCCAGACTACTGTGATGCATTCTATATGGGGCTGCTTCTATAGGCTACTCAGAAATGTCTATCAATTTCAATCAGTTTTATTACGGTCATAGGCCAGCAAGTCAGAAATGTCTATTAGTTCAAAATACATCTGCGAGATTATTGGCTTGGGATGGTTAGTCAGAATGTAGCTTACCAGTTTTGAAATGGTTCTATTGACTTCTGATCTGTTTCCAGGTGCAGTTCAAAGTGCTGCTTTTCAACTTTAAAATATAGCTTGAGACCCTGGTTCCTGGACCCTCCCCCCTTATGAACTTGCCTAGCTATTAAGATCGGAAGCCCTTCTCTTGGTGCTCTTGCTGTCAGGGCTAGGGTGTATGGTAAGTGGGAAAGGGTGTGTTTTGTTCTTGCACCCTGTCTCTGGAATGTTCTCCCCAGGAATGCTCTCCCTAAGGAAGGCTCTGATGAGTTTCTGGCGCAGTTTAAGTCCTTTTTATTGCCTAGGCAAATTTTAAGTTTTAACTTGTCTTGTGATTTTTATGTGCTGTTTTACCATTGGTCACTGCTTCTCGTACTTGCTGTAATTTTGAGATTTGTTTTAATATGTTTGAGCCACCTTGAAAGTTCTGAAGCAATGCAAACATTAAGGGACATAAATTCCTTAAATAAATAAGTAATTAAATAAACACTAACAAATTTAGTGTTAAATTTGGGGATTCTCAAATCTCATGAGAGCCAGTGTAGTGTAGTGGTGAGAGTGACGGACTGGGAGCCGGGAGATCCGGGTTCTAGTCCCCACTTGGCCATGGAAGCTCACTGGGTGACTTTGGGCCAGTCACAGACTCTCAGCCCAACCTACCTCACAGGGTTGTTGTTGTGAGGATACAACCGTGAGGAGGAGGATAATGTAAGCCGCCTTGAGTTCCTTGCGAGAGGGAGAAAGGCGGGGTATAAATGCAATAAATAAATAAAATAAATAAATGTTTGTAGAGTGGTAAACAGAAGCAGGAGAAAGAAATAGCCCTCTTTAATACAGCACAGTTTTCCCTGTCATAATACCACACTATGTTGTGGCTGTACAAATTTAATAAGAAATATTCTTTATTTAACCAAAATATGTTACTATTTAAATATACACATAGCATTTCAAAATTCCAAGCTTGGTGAAGAAGACCCTTATGTGGAGGTAGAACTATCTCACTTGAAGATATCTGTCCAGTCCAAAGGAGGAGATCAGAGCGTGGGAGCAGGTTCAAATGCATGTCCCAGTGAAAGTAATGCAGATAGGTGACATTTGCATTCCTGATCCTGACATGGAAACCTCTTCTCTGGATCAGAGCAGTCATATTTAGCTACTCTTCCCCATCCAAACTTGAGGATCGCTGTGCTTGTACATAAATGCTTAGAACTGGATTTATTTATTTATTAAATTTATTAATCGCCCATCTGACTGGTCACCCAGCCACTCTGGGCGATGTACAACCCACCATAAACAATTTAAAACAATAAAATTTTACCATAATTTTTTTTTAAAAAAAATACCCTAACCCACCCCAAATGCCTGCCTGAACAACCACGTTTTTAATGCATGACGGAAGCTCATTAAAGAGGGGGCATGACGGAGTTCCCTAAGGAGGGAGTTCCACAGAGTGGGGGCCACCACAGAGAAGGCCCTCTCCCTCGTCCCCACCAGTCTAGCTGTCCTGGCTGATGGGACAGAGAGAAGGCCATCCGAGGCTGATCTTGTTAAGCGGCCTGTCTGGTGTTGCTGGAGGCGCTCCTTAAGATAGGCTGGGCCGGAACCATATAGGGTTTTAAAGGTCAAAACCAACACCTTGAATTTGGCCCGGAAAACAACTGGTAACCAGTGCAACTCCTTCAGCACTGGAGTGATGTGATCTCGCCGGCGGCTGCCTTTAATCAGGCGAGCCGCCGCGTTCTGTACCAGCTGCAGTTTCCAAACCGTCTTCAAGGGTAACCCCACGTAGAGCGCATTACAGTAGTCTAAACGAGAGGAGACCAGGGCGTGTACTACCGATGGGAGCAGATGGTCGGGAAGGTAGGGGCGCAGCCGCCGTATCAGATGGAGTTGATACAGCGCTGTCCGGCTCACAGCTGACACCTGAGCCTCCATGGACAGCTGGGAGTCCAAAATGACCCCCAAGCTGCGGACCTGGTCTTTCAAGGGTAGCTGTACCCCATTCAACACCAGGTCAACATCCCCCAACCTCCTCTTGTCTCCCACCAAAAGTACCTCGGTCTTGTCAGGGTTGAGCTTCAGCTTATTCCTCCCCATCCAGCCACTCACCGTCTCCAGACATTTGGACAGGGATTCTACGGCCAACCTTGGTGAAGATTTGAATGAGAGGTAGAGCTGAGTGTCATCCGCATATTGATGACACTGCACCCCAAACCTCCTGATGATAGCCCCCAGTGGCTTCACATAGATGTTAAATAGCATCGGGGAGAGGATGGAACCCTGTGGCACCCCACAAGTAAGTGGCCACGGGTCCGAAACCTCCTCTCCCAGTGCTACCCTCTGGTACCTGCCAGAGAGGAAGGACCGGAAGCACCGCAATACAGTGTCTCCAATGCCCAATCCCTCCAGGCGGTCCAGGAGGATACCGTGGTCAACGGTATCAAAAGCCGCCGAGAGGTCGAGGAGAACAAGGAAGGAGCATTCACCCCTATCCAGAGCCCTCCTCATATCATCCACCAAGGCGACCAAGGCCATTTCTGTCCCATGCCCAGGCCTGAAGCCCGACTGAAATGGGTCTAGATAATCAGTTTCTTCCAAGTGTGCCTTCAACTGCACCGCCACCACCCGCTCAATCACCTTGCCCAAAAATGGCAGATTTGAGACTGGGCGAAAGTTGTTCAGAACTTGAGGATCCAAGGAGGACTTCTTTAAGAGCGGTCTTATCACTGCCTCCTTGAGGGCTGATGGCATCACTCCCTCCTCAAGGGAGGCGTTCACCACCGCCTTGATCCCCTCACCCAGTCTCTCTCTGCAGCTCATAATGAGCCAAGATGGGCAAGGATCAAGTAAGCAGGTGGTCGGCCGTACCGATGAAAGCACCTTGTCCACTTCATCAGGAGGAAGAAGCTGGAACCGATCCCACAAAACCGGTTTGCCACAGGCCGCCTCTTGCTCACTAACTGTATCCACAGTGTGCAGAGTAACACACCTAATCTGATCAATTTTATCTGCAAAGTGCCTTGCCAAAGCCTCACAGGAGGCCTTAGAATGCTCCAGTGGTTCCGGAGCCACAGGACCGACCAGGCTCCGGACCACTTGGAACAGCCTCCTGGGGCAGCACTCTGCAAACGCGATGGAGACAGCATAATATTCCTTTTTTGCTGCCTTCACCGCCACGTGATAGGCTGAAGATATAGCTCTAGCCCGTGTCTGATCGTCTTTGGAGCGAGACTTCCGCCACCGGCGCTCTAGCCGTCTCACCTCCTGTTTCAGAGCTCGTAACCGTGGATTGAACCATGGTGCAGTCCGAGCCCTGTTCAGGGGGAGAGGACGTTTCGGAGCCACCTGATCTAATGCCCCAGTGATTGCGGCATTCCAGCCACCCACCAGGGTCTCGACCGAGTGGCCGTTGGCATGCCCCAGAGAATCCCCAAGCGCGTTCAGGAATCCATTTGGATCCATAAGACGCCTGGGGTGGACCATTTTAATGGGTCCACCACCCCTGCGGAGGGGTTGTGGAACCGAGAAGTCCAACATCACCAGATAGTGATCTGACCATGACAAGGGGGTGGTGGATATTCCCCGGACTTCCAGATCACTCCCCGCTTCTCCAGAAACAAACACAAGGTCTAGTGCATGACCGGCTACATGGGTGGGCCCAGTTAGAATATGGTGCAGCTCCCAGGAGGCCATGGTCTCCATGAAGTCCCGAGGTGCTCCTGTGAGGATGGCCTCCGAATGTACGTTGAAGTCCCCCAACACCAGTAAGTTAGGGGACTTTACACGCACATCAGAGACCACCTCAAGCACCTCGGCCAGGGAGTCAGTCGTGCAGCGGGGTGGACGGTACACGAGCAGAATCCCCAGACTGCCCTTCGGGCCCAACCTCCAGTACATGCATTCAACAACCTTGGTCTCCCGGAGAGGGGGTCTGGTGAAGACCAAGGACTCTCGGTAGATAACAGCCACTCCCCCTCCCCGATCCCCAGCCCTCGGCTGCTGTGCATACGAAAATCCAGCTGGACACATGGCTGCAAGGGTTGGAGCAGCAGCCTCGGCCAGCCAGGTCTCCGTAATACATGCCAGGTCTGCACCCTCATCCAGGATCATATCATGGATGAGGGAGGTTTTCTGGGTAACAGACCTGGCATTGCAGAGCAGCAAACGAAGGCCAGAAGATGGGGTCACGCCTCCCCCAGCCATCCTTTGGCTCTGGACAGGCCCGGAGCAGGGGACAGATACTACACATCTCTCCCTCGTTCCCCTTACCTGGCATGGCCTGCCCCTAGCGCTCCACCAGCGCCTGCCGCCCAGCCTCGGTATGTTCTGGCCCCCAACACTCCCCCCACTGCCTCCATCAGGTGGACACATGCCCCCTCGCTCCCACCTATCAGGCAGGCTACCCACCCCTAAAAACACAACAAAATCCCCCCCAACAAAATAAAACAAACAAACAAAAGAATTAAAATCCCCTTAAAAATGCCAGGCAGGAGTCCACAGGGAAGGCCTGGTGGCGGTAGTAGCGGCGACGGCGGCAGCAGGCCCAGCGGCTGCAAGCACGCCTCTTCCCCGGTGGTGGTGGTGGTGGTGGCTTCTCCTGCAGGCCCTGGCTCTCCCAGGCCACCTCAGCCAGCCAGCTTATGTAGCCCCTCCAGGGAGGGGCAGGTGGAGCAGCACAGCTGGCTCCGTACCTGGGGGCCTGGTCCTGCAGGGACTGGCGGTCTGCCAGGCAGAAGTCCACAAGGAAGGCCTGGTGGTGGTGGCAGCGGCGGCGGCAGCAGGCCCAGCGGTGGCGGCAGCAGGCCCAGCGGCGGCAAGTACGCCTCTTCCCCGGTGGTGGTGGTGGTGGTGGCTTCTCCTGCAGGCCCTGGCTCTTCCAGGCCACCTCAGCCAGCCAGCTTATGTAGCCCCTCCAGGGAGGGGCAGGTGGAGCAGCACAGCTGGCTCGGTACCTGGGGGCCTGGTCCTGCAGGGACTGGCGGTCTGCCAGGCAGAAGTCCACAAGGAAGGCCTGGTGGTGGTGGCAGCGGTGGCGGCAGCAGGCCCAGCGGCGGCAGCAGCAGGCCCAGCGGCAGCAAGCACGCCTCTTCCCCGGTGGTGGTGGCTTCTCCTGCAGGCCCTGGCTCTCCCAGGCCACCTCAGCCAGCCAGCTTATGTAGCCCCTCCAGGGAGGGGCAGGTGGAGCAGCACAGCTGGCTCGGTACCTGGGGGCCTGGTCCTGCAGGGACTGGCGGTCTGCCAGGCAGAAGTCCACAAGGAAGGCCTGGTGGTGGTGGCAGCGGTGGCGGCAGCAGGCCCAGCGGCGGCAGCAGCAGGCCCAGCGGCGGCAAGCACGCCTCTTCCCCGGTGGTGGTGGCTTCTCCTGCAGGCCCTGGCTCTCTATGGACTAGCATCTACATAAGATCAGCATAATTAAGACTGTGATCCTGAGAAGTTTTATTAGGAAGGATGCCAGGCTGAACAGTGTGGGGCGGGACATACTTCTGAATAAACTGCTCTAGATGTAGCAGTTCTAATGTTCTATGGCTTTGTCCTCTTCAGCATAAGGAAGATGGCATGGTGGTTTTGCTAACAAGTCCATTCAGAGCTTGAAAATGGATGCTTAGATTTTATATCATTTTATTAGCAACTAATCCCAAGCTCACTGGATTGCTTCCAGCACTCTTTTCAACCTAGACTTTGGGCAGGTTTTTGCAGTTTGAAGTGGATTATTCATCCTCTGCTTGATTTTGATTTTGCAGTTTGTATTGAGAATTGACAGTTGGAAAAATAAAACACCTTCTGAATGTTGGTGACTGCACCTATATACATACAATGCTTTATGTTCTTTGATCGTATGCAGGTCAAATAGCAGCAGGGTTCAACTTTTATAAAATAGCTGCTTTGTAATTCAGTAGTTAGTTCCTTTACTGTTGTTTCCCCATTTCATTGAGGATCTGTTCTGACAAGAATCTTCCCCATATCTTAAAATTGCTGTGGTAACAGCTGTGGCAGGAATCTATACTACTGTTTTATGAAAGTGATGGGTATTCTCTCAGCAGTTGTGATATTCCAGAGGATATTTTGAGAGGCAGGTTAATGGACAGTCAGCTTTGATGTTGACTTCAAGAGAAGTTCTTGATGGCTTATTTTCTAGGTATGGTTAGATGCCATTAATGGTAAAAGCATACAAATAGAAATATAAAATAAAACTGCAAGGACAATTGAGACAAGGTAAAAGGTGATGAGAAGCCAGAACTGCCTTTTCCTATATGAACCTGTCTGTTTGCTAAGGTCATCAGTGCAGGCGTTCTTAAGTATTCCATCTGTCTTTTTGGTCTGCCCTGTCAGGACTAGGGGGAAGGCCCTAGACTCTGAAACTCCCTCCCAAGGAAGGCTTGTCTCACCCCACTCTCTGATGGCCTTCTGCCTTATGGTGAAAGTCTTTTTTGGAAAGCCTCTTGGATAGGTCACATACTCAACCTGGTTTTAATCGGACTTTTAGTTACGTTGGGGCCATTTTGCTATTATTGCTGCTGTTTTAGGGAATTTGCTTTTATTGAATATATTATCTCACTGTTTTATGCTGTTTTAAATTAAATTTGTACCGTTAATTTGAATTTAATTTTTATTATGTTGTGAGCTGTCTTGGACTGTTTTGAGGAAAGGCAAGATACAAATGTTTAAAATAAAATAATAAAAACAATTTTTATTTTCACTTCACAGTCAGTGTACAAGCTGCTTCTGTGGGTGATATCATTATCTATATACACAGAGAGAGAGACATTAATAGTAAACTCAGGTGATCAAGTGCCTGTCATTTTGGAAGTGAACGGGGCCACCCAAAATAAGGTAGTGAATACACTTGGGTGACTCTCTAGGAATCCAAAGGGGTTATGTGTTTGTAAATTAAAAGTATTTTTTAAAAAACCTAATCACATCCCCTCTAGAGAAGAACCTGTGAGGTTCTATGGTGTACAGAATGTTGAGGTGTTGGCTGAGGAAAAAAGGAAAAGAAACTGGAGGTTGATGGGTAGGAGAAGAGGGATTTAGCCTGCTCAAGCACCCAACAGCTTATAGTAAATTTCCTGCGGGGGGGAGGAGCAGGTTTGGGCTGGTGGGGGGGTGGAAATATCCTCCTCCTCCTTCTGAAATTGCACTTCCCACCCCCCTGTGCCAGGATGCCTGGAGCCCTGAAGTGGGGATACATTGGACCATTTTGTTGCAGGTCCTACTTTCTTTACAATCAATCAGTCTTAGCACTCATCTGTAGCACCTTCTTTCCCCATTCTTTGCAGGGAGTAGCCTGGAATGTGGTAAACTATGGTATCAACTTCAGGGGGCTAGAAGCAACTGCCATATTCATACCCATGTATCTGTAATATATTGTACCTTTGTGCAGTATTTTAATTGTTTGGGAGCTAATCTTGCCTGAAAAGTGGGGTGTAAATGTTCCATAAACTCCAGGCAAACCTTCAGTAGGATTGCCTTAAAATTTTCACCTTTGCCCTCCATGAGCTTGTTCCCTGTCTTAGTCTGGGTTACTCTCTTGTCTGATCCAACAGGTCGAAGCAGTGCTGTCAACATATTGGCAGCTTCAGTGACATCACCCATGTTTGCTTTGGCCTTGCTTCTATGTTTATGGCTATGTGGCTTCCTTTCAGGATAAGTGAATAGATAGCTGAGCAGAGGCAGCAAAGCACAAGCTGAGGTATGTGAACAGAGACTGGGCAGCCATTTGTCAGGAATGTTTTAAACTGGATTCCTGCACTGAGCAGGGGATTGGATGCAATGGCCTAAATGGCCCCTTCCAACTATGATTCTGTAGCTGCGTTAGCTTTGACCATCCTTGGATCTTCATGGCACTCCTTTCAAACCTGGTTGCAGTATTTGAGTATGGCCCTACACTTGGATGTGTACTTAAAGTGTTACTGCAGATAGTAATTTGACAACTATATATTTTTGTTTCTTTCTTTTGTTCCCTTCTTTAAATGAGCTTGATACATTTTTAAATGCCAGTGAATGCATATGTGTTTTTCTATTGCTGTTTTAGCATTACATCTGGAGTTTAAAAATAATGTTGTACATTGTGTCTATTTGAGTTCAGTGGGTCATGGGTCCAATAGTGAATAGCCTTTTGATTTTATTTCAAAAACACATGTTAAGGGTTCATCTTTGTGCTCAGCCTTGGCTCAGGAAACTTAGTATATTAATGGACATAGAAGACCAAAGCCTGGCAGGGCCTCCAGACAAATTAGAGGTGGGCTAAGAGGCTGCAGGAAATGTTCTGGCCTCTAAACTTTTTGTTGTACACAGTGAATACAAACTAACTGTTGGCAAAATCAAACTTCCAAAAATGAATTGCCTCTGATCACTTCCATCAAAAAGCTTTCAGTACTGATCTTGGATTTTGATTCTGAAAGTCCTTTTTACTATGCCTGGGATTGACAGTATCAAGCCTATGGTCTGCATGTGGCCACAGATACTTTGTGTGTACACCTACAGATGTTCTTCAAAAACCTGTAAATCTCCAGCTTTCATTTTTAAAAACAACTGGTTTTTACCTTCATGGTTTCAAGTTAAGACACAATGCCATCCTGACAGACTTTCTGAATGGGCAAAATATGTATGATCCTGAATGGCACTGAGATGTCATGATACGCAAGCCTCTCTCATGAATTCAAAGTTCTAGCCCACTTATTTCTTTACTTAATTAGTTAAATATGTTTACATTATTTATAAACTACCTTTTAGGGCCAAGCCCTCACAGAGCAACTTCTATCATATAAATATAAAATTACAATATTTCATAAAACAAAGTCACCATAAGACATCAAAAACACCATGTAAGGGACAGCATTAAAAACACCAGTAAAAATCAATAATAATAAAATAGCAGCAGAACAGTAACAAAAAATAGCAGCATCTAATTCAACACAGTATCTTTGTGATACTGTGGAAATACTTTGTGTTTCCAGTTCCTGTTATCCAAACTAGTTCAAAGGGAGTGGCCCTCCTATCCCAGGAAAATCAAATGCTATTCTAAACTTGGTTTTAAAAAGATATATATCACCTTCTACTCAGTTAACCTGGCACATGCTTTACATGAGCTAGTATTTGGGAAATGTGCAGGCAGGCAGTCTTTCACTGGTCTTCAGGTTGTCAATAAGTTTGTTTATTTAAAGCAATTCTACCATGCTGTTCAGCTGAAAAAGCTGAACAATAACAATATAGTCCTCACCCTCAGGCTTACAATCTAAAGGCAAAACACAAAAAGAAATAGGGATGGGGAGGGAAGAGGAAAACAAGAAATCCGAGGCACAAGTCCTTAAAGTTACAAAGTCTTTATAATAACCAGCTTGAATGAAAATGCTTTGGGGAGAGGAGGAGCCAAATGGAGCTGGTCTCTCAGCAGAGCTAATGGAGTGGGCCCTAATTCCCATCTTTCCCTCTGCTGAAGCCAGGGTTTTCAGTGCAGTTCAGAAGACTTAAGTACCCTTTCAAAGCAGTCTTTTGCTTCTCCTTTTTAGGGCCTCTTTTGATACAATTTTTGCTCCTGGGCTTCTGCTTAGGATGAGATTGAGGTCAGACGGGCACATTTCTTCCCCCACTCCTCATGCCACATATAGAAGGTAACAAGTGAACTGGTATCAGAGCTGAGCCATAGGCAGCTGTCAGGTGGGAGCAAGGAGCCAGATCGAGGAGGTGGGAAGCAGAAAACAAGCTGAGAGCCAGAACTGGGAAAGACTTCTTGTTGCCCAGACTGAACAGAAAGCTTTTATAGTCCTTCATGGTGAAGATTGCTGGTGACCAGTATGGGTAGGCAGAGATAATTGAGTATCTGGGATCCCTTTGTTGCCAAGATAGATGCTCCAACCTGTAGCTCAGGTGGCTCACCACACAGGGCAGCTTTGCACAGAGTTGTGAGTTCCCAGCCCTAGTCCTGGCAGATCCTCATAACTGGGGAGAGCCACTATATACAGTCAGGGCCAGAAATATTGGAACAAGGATAACTTTTGGCATTTGGCCTCTGTACACCACCAAACTGAAGCTGAAAGGAAACACACCCAGATAGAAGCAAAGTCAGGACTTTCAGCTGTAATTCAAGGGGTTTGACAAAAGTGGGGCACAAACATTCAGGAAGTACAGCCAGTGGCATACATACACACCCGTCGTTGGTGGCTCATAAGTAATGGAACAAACCAAACTTAAGGATCACCTTTAATTCCTGGATGGAAATCCTTTACAGTCCATGACTGCCTGAAGTCTGGAACCCATGGGCATGACCAAACCCTGAGTTTCCTCCCTTGAGATGCTTTGCCAGGCCTTTACTGCAGCTGCCTTCAGCTGCTGCTTGTTTGTGGGTCTTTCTGCCTTCAGTCTTGTCTGCAGGAAGTGAAAAGCATGCTCTGTTGGGTGGAGATCACGTGACTGACTTGGTCATTGCAGAACATCCCACTTCTTTGCCTTGAGAAACTCTTGGGTAGCTTTTGCTGTGTGTTTTGGGTCATTATCCATCTGCAATATGAAGCGGCGTCCTATCAGTTGGGCAGCATTCAGCTGAATCTGAGCAGAAAGTATAGCCCTATACACTTGAGAATTCATCCTGCTGCTTTTATCAGCAGTCAGGTCATCAATAAACACCAGTGACCGGGCTCCATTGGTAACCATACATGCCCATGTCATCCACTTTAGTTGTCTTCTGTGGTCTTCCAGGCCTTTTGCTGTTGCTGAGCTTGCTAGTTAATTCCTTCTTTTTCAGGATGTTCCAGACTGTTGTATTGGCCACTCCCACTGTTTTTGCTATTTCTCTGATGGGTTTATGTTGTTTCCTCAGCCTAATGATGGCCTCCTTCACTCTCATGGACGCCTCTTTGGACCTCATGTTGGGAGTTCCAGTGAACAGCTACCAAATGCAAATGTAACACTCAGAACCACCTCCAGGCCTTTTATCTGCTTGATTGGTCATGGGGTACCCAGGAAGCAGGCCACACCTGGCCATGCAGCTGCTTGTCAGCCATTCGTTCCATTACGTATGAGCCACCAATGATGGTGTGTGTGTGTATGCCACTGGCTATACTTCCTGAATGGTTAGTGCCCCACTTGTGTCACACCCCTTGAATTACAGTTGAAAGTCCTGACTTCGCTCCCATCTGGATGTGTTTCCTTTCAACTTCAGTGTGGTGGTGTACAGAGGCCAACTGCCAAAACAGTTATCCTTGTTCCAGTATTTCTGGTCCTGACTGTATTTGAACATGGGTTCACCCTAACTGAAGCATCATCTGAACAAGCCCTTACTGGTTCAAATTACCTGGTTATTTAGTGGGATTGCAGGGTTGCCTCCTGTGGCAACAGGTTAAATTCCAGTGACGCTGTATTTCACCCAGTCACAAGGAGTTCCTGAAACCACCTGGAATCTCTGCTTCCCTGGATTTCAGTCACAAAAATGTTTCAAACTAAATGTAAATATTCATCAAAATGTAAACATAAATTTTAGATGAGTGTTAATTAAAGTTTGCTTTTTGATAGAAGAAAAAATTGAAGTTGAGTTTAAAATGTAGACATTCTGTAGTGAACAGATTGTTAAAATGGAAATATTCTATTGTAATACAAATAATTTTAATCTTAGATCCTAGAAGAATGGAATATATTGCGATATTTTATCACTTTGAAGGGTTTTTTTTTTTTCTCCTCAGCACTGATGTTTTGAAAAACACTGAGTAGAGGAGAAAAAAACCTTCTGATGTGTGAAATCATTTTGACTCATTGTGGGAATGTGTACGTTATCTAAGAGATGACATCTCTTGCACTATAAGAAATTAGAAGGCAAACTTTGTAAATACTGTTTTCCCATTCAGTCTGTCATTGTTACTAGTTCTGCCAGTTCCCACAATCCTTACATTCCCTGGGCATCAGTCAGTGTCTGCAAGGAACAATTTTCAAATATTAAAGCATGTGAAAAGCCCCACAGGCCAAAACTCAGTGGTCTCTAGAGAGTTGACCTCTGAAGTCGAGTCTCTTCTGACATTTTCACAGGCTACTTGTAGGAATTTCTGCAGAGTCATTCCATTTGGTAAACTTTGTCACTTTCAGTGAGATTTATTAGAGTTTTTGCCCCGGTTTTCTTACCAACAGTAATAACAGAGTGATGTAATTAAAATGGGAGATGGTTGGTGACTAGTTTTTAGTGGCAGAAGTATGAGAAATCTTGTTTACAGATATTGATATTTAAGACTTCCTAAATTAAGTACAAAACACCAAAGGAGCCCATATATCTTAATACGAATTTGTTTCTAGGTATATCTTGTGGCTAACTACATGTTTACTACATGATAAAAACTGGCCTGTTGTTCTAGGAGACAGGGAAGAGATTCCAGTATTTTTTTTGCCTTTATTCATTATAATAAATAAACTTGTTTTTTTAATTGTGTGTGGAATAACTTACTATTAATATAAAAGCAGTATAGAAGTGAAATGTATTCCTATGAGTAAAAATTGCAGCAAGCATCGCTGATATATTGCTGATTAAGGGCCAAGCTTCACTTTACATTGAATGGTCACAATTCTGTTTTTAGAAATAGCTATAGGGACAGCCCCCTTCATGGATCACTGTCTTGTTGTGGTGAAGGGGCTTGCGTAACTCAGTGAAGCCATAAGCTATGCCGTGCAGGGCCACCCAAGACGGACAGGTCATGGCAGAGAGTTCTGACAAAATGTGGTCCACCGGAGAAGGAAATGGCAACCCACTCCAGTATTCTTGCCAAGAAAACCCCATGGAACATATCACAAGGCTAAAAGATATGATGCCGGAAGATGATCCCCTCAGGTCGGAAGGTGTCCAATATACTACTGGGGAAGAGCAGAGGGTATTTCCAAGTAGCACCAGAAAGAGCAAAGCGGCTGGGCCAAAGCCGAAAGGACACTCAGCTGTGGATGTGTCTGGTGGTGAAAAGAAAATCCGATGCTGTAAAGAACAATATTGTTTAGGAACCTGGAATGTCAGATCAATGAATCAAGGTAAGCTGGAGGTGGTCAAACATGAGATGGCAAGATTGAACATCGACATCTTGGGAATCAGCAAACTAGAATGGACAAGCATGGGCGAATTTAATTCAGGTGACCATCATATCTACTACTGTGGGCAAGAATCCCTTAGAAGAAATGGAGTAGCACTCATAGTCAACAAAAGGGTGGGAAAAGCAGTACTGGGGTACAATCTCAAAAACGATAGAATGATCTCAGTACGAATGCAAGGCAAACCATTCAACATCACAGTAATTCAAGTCTGTGCCCCAACCACTGATGCCGAAGAAGCTGAGGTTGATCGGTTCTATGAAGACCTACAGCACCTTCAAGAACTAACACCCAAAAAAGATGTCCTCTTCATCATAGGGGATTGGAATGCTAAATTAGGAAGTCAATAAATCACCGGGATAACAGGCAAGCATGGCCTTGGTGTACAAAATGAAGCAGGACAAAGGCTAATAGAGTTTTGCCAAGAGAACACGCTGATCATAGCAAACACTCTTTTCCAACAGCACAAGAGGCGACTGTACACATGGACATCACCAGATGGTCAATATCGAAACCAGATTGATTATGTCCTTTGCAGCCAAAGATGGAGAAGCTCTATACAGTCAGTCAAAACAAGACCTGGAGCTGACTGTGGCTCAGATCATGAGCTTCTTGTTGCAAAATTTCGGCTGAAATTGAAGAACGTAGGGAAAACCACTAAACCATTCAGGTATGACCTAAATCATATCCCTGATGAATATACAGTGGAGGTGAGGAATAGATTTCAGGGATTAGACCTGATAGACAGAGTGCCTGAGGAACTATGGACGGAGGTCCGTAACATTGTTCAGGAGGCAGCGACTCAATCCATCCCAAAGAAAAAGAAATGCAAGAAAGCCAAGTGGCTGTCTGATGAGGCTTTACAAGTAGCTGAGGAAAGAAGGGAAGCGAAAAGCAAGGGAGAAAGGGGAAGATCTATCCAACTGAATGCAGAGTTCCTGAGAACAGCAAGGAGAGACAAGAAGGCCTTCTTAAATGAACAATGCAAAGAAATCGAGGAAAACAATAGAATGGGAAAGACTAGAGATCTCGTCAAGAAAATCGGAGATCTCAAGGGAACGTTTTGTGCAAAGACGGGCGTGATAAAGGACAAAGAAGGCAGGGACCTAACAGAAGCAGATGAGATGAAGAAGAGGTGGCAAGAATACACAGAAGAACTATACAGGAAAGCTCTGAATGTCCCTGATAGCCATGATAGTGCGGTCACTGAACTTGAGCCGAACATCCTAGAGAGTGAAGTCAAGTGGGCCTTAGGAAGCATTAGTAACAACAAAGCTAGCGGAGATGACAGTCTTCCAGCTGAGCTATTTAAAATCCTAAAAGATGATGCTGTTGAAGTGCTGCACTCAATATGCCAACAAATTTGGAACACTCAGCAGTGGCCACAAGACTGGAAAAGGTCAGTTTACATTCCAATTCCAAAAAAGGGCAATGCCACAGAGTGTTCAAACTACCGTACAATTGCGCTCTTTTCACATGCCAGCAAGGTGATGCTCAAAATCCTACAAGCTAGGCTTCAGCAGTATGCAAACCGAGAACTACCGGAAGTACAAGCTGGGTTTAGAAGAGGCAGAGGAACTAGAGATCAAATCGCCAACTTTTGCTGGATCATGGAGAAAGCAAGAGAATTCCAGAAAAATGCCTATTTCTGCTTCATTGACTATGCTCAAGCCTTTGATTGTGTGGATCATAACGAACTGTGGCAAATTCTTAAAGAGATGGGAGTACGAGATCACCTTACCTGTCTCCTGAGAAACCTGTACGAGGGTCAAGAAGCAACAGTAAGAAGCAGACATGGAACAACCGATTGGTTCAAAATTGGGAAAGGAGTACGACAAGGCTGCATATTGTCACCCTGCTTATTTAACTTATATGCAGAGTACATCATGAGAAATGCCAGGTTGGATGAGTCACAGGTCGGAATTAAGATTGCTGGGAGAATTATCAACAACCTCAGATACGTAGACGATACCAACCTAATGGCAGAAAGCGAAGAGGATCTCAAGAGCCTCTTGTTGAGGGTGAAAGTAGAGAGTGCAAAAGCTGGTTTGAAACTCAACATTTACAAAACTAAGATCATGGCATCTGGCCCCATCACTTCCTGGCATATAGAAGGGGAAGAAACGGAAGCAGTGACAGATTTTATTTTCTTGGGCTCCAAGATTACTGCATACGGTGCCTGTAGCCATGAAATTAAAAGACGCTTGCTCCTTGGGAGGAAAGCTATGGCAAACCTAGACAGCATAGTAAGAAGCAGGGACATCACCTTGCCAACAAAGGTCCGTCTAATCAAAGCTATGGTTTTCCCAGTAGCAATGTATGGGTGTGAGAGCTGGACTATAAGGAAGGCTGAGCGCCGAAGAATTGATGCTTTCGAACTGTGGTGCTGGAGAAGACTCTTACGAGTCCCCTGGACTGCAAGGAGGTCAGATCAGTCCATCCTCAAGGAAATCAACCCTGAGTGCTCATTGGAAGGACAGATACTGAAGCTGAAGCTCCAATATTTTGGCCACCTAATGCGAAGAGAAAACTCCCTGGAAAAGACCCTGATACTGGGAAAGACTGAAGGCAAAAGGAGAAGGGGACGGCAGAGGATGAGATAGCTAGATAGCATCACTGATGCAATGAATATGGACTTGATCATGCTCCGGGAGAGAAAGGAGGACAGGAAGGCCTGGCATGCTATGGTCCACGGGGTCACGAAGAGTCGGACACGACTGAACGACTGAACAACAACAATAGGGACAGTCTGATCAGGATTGGGAGAGGAGAGCATTGAGAGGTTTCTTTTAACCTCCCTCCCCACCCACACCCGCCTTGACTGTGGTCCTAATGAAAACCAACCCCCATCCCACTGCTAGTAGGGTTTTTCATCTAGTGCACAGTGCAGGGGGAAAGGGTTAATCTTCCTCCACTCTCACCACAATCCTAATCTGGACTGGAACCACCCATGGCTGCTATTTAAAAAAAGAAAGAAAACAGATACGTTAAATGTGATCATGCATTTAACATAAAATGTAGTTCAGTTTAGCCCTGAAAGAGAAGCCCATTTACTGTTGTGTTTTTGGAATTTGTTTCAAATCAGAAACAGTATATAAATATTGCTAAAAATAAACAAACAAACAAAAGCAACAGGTTTACTATAAAATCCAAGGCATGTGTAAGTGAACATTCTCATATGTATATGTGATACTAAACCACTATGGCGGCAATCCTGTGATCCTTATGAGGGTGTCCCAGGGGCCATAGGATCAGCTGGATTCCGCACACACACACACACACACCCCACCTAGAGTGGACAGAGAAGTCTGCCCTCAGAAGGGGAGATTTGACCTTGGAACCTCTGTCCCAGCCCCCCTAGAAATTTCTGCAGCCCTTTCCTCCCCAACACTGGAGCTTCTTTGGGAGAGGAACCAAGCCCCCCCCCCCCCATTCCCAAACATGCTCTCAACATGGGGAAGTTTACTCCAGCCCTGGAGCTGATGTAAATAATTCCCCCCCCCTTTGCTTGCAGTGGCAGGAACATAGTTAAGAAGGGGGGGGTCAGTCTCCTCCCTCTCTTCCCCCCTGCCTGCATTAGCTCAGCGGGGCTTTAGATATGGTGGGTCCACCTTCTGAGCTTCTGTCAGCACTCCATTCAGTTGCTCTCTAAGCGGGAAGAAAGCACCACCAAAATGAATGGAATTGACTTCTATGCAATAATAAATGCATGCAATCTAGAGAAAGTTAGGCATACTTAAAGCCCATTGAACTCTATAATGAGACAGGTGCTTAAGTGCTTGAATTAGATATTCCTACCTTTCTTTTGATTGTGTCTAATGTGTTTAGGATAGGGGTGCTAATGTATTTTTAACCGATCCTTTCTTTTTCTCTTTCTTGGTAAATATATACTGAGAAAGATAGTATTATGAAAAATAATTATTTTATTCACATCTTTATTGTTATTCAAGGCAGAAACAAATATGTGTTTTCTGGTAAATTTGTGAAATCTACTTGTATTTCAAAGTCTTTTGTACTTCGGATGTAAGAGTGATAGAGTGGTAAAAAAATAGAACCCTCTGCTTTGAATTATTGCTGTTTTGAAAACATACAAATCAAGGTTTCAATTTTGTTCCCAGTTTCCTTGGAGTAAATCACATTGAACTCAGTAAGACTTACTTTTGAGTAGACCTCTATAGGATTGTTGATCTTTTATAGCATTTTCAAGAAAAAATGATCAGTCTCACAGGGTAAGCTGAGAAAGTTATTTTTTGTGTTTACAGTAAAGAAAGAATTGGACTCTGTTTTATAGCTACCCTTTCCTTAATCTCTGTTTTTGGTTTCTGTCCGTTTGAAAAAACTAAAAAAAAAACCTGTTCAGCTTGACATTACAAGGAGAAATAGGATGGATCCCATAAGATAAGATCCAAGCAGTATTAATGGGTTGTTTGTTCATCTACTTCATGTTTAATGAGGCAATAAAATTGCCAACATATGTTCCTGATTTCATTTCTCATATCATTGATACTTGAAAGTGAGGTTAGCCATGCTCTCATAGTTCTAGACAGACAGGAATTGCTGAGATAACAGTGATGATGCATCATTTCCTATACAGCATGTCTTGAGAGTTTCTAATGGCAGTTTCCTATATATCCAGTGCTGATGTTTCTTGAGGTTTGAGTCTGGCTGTGTGAAGAAGGTAAATTATTTGTAGACCTGTGGGAAAGTGATGTAAAAAGAGAATAGCAACACTATTCAGTATAATTACATTTGACCTCAAATAGTAGGTGACACATGAATTGCAATCACAGATTCAATATTCTGAGCAATCCAGTCCTTTAGTAAATGTAAGTAGGTAAAATAGATTACACCAATCTAGTTTAATTCCAACAGAATTCAGAGGTGCAAAGTTAGGTTAATATAGCCAACAGAGTATTCTAGAATTGTCATGTATGTTCATAATTTTAGGGGCAGTTCACACACTGCCACAGAAGTTCATAAGTTTTCATACTCCACAGCCACTCATACAGAGAGCCTGTTCCAATAAATTAAAATCGCTGTTGTGGCCAGTTTGCACAACATTTTGCAGATACAATTATTCATATCCATGCTGACTAGATATAGGTTCAGTTGATATAACTTTGGTCTCAGATTGTCCATTTATAATGGATACTTTTCAATCTGTGCAGTCTGAGGATGCGGACAGGATACTTGGAGAGGTGAAATATACCCTTCTTGGCTTACAAAAGTAGCCAGAGGGTGGGAGGGACTGGCTGACTGGGTAAGTGTAGTGATGCACACCCTTTTACAACAAGGCATGTTTCCATCATGCCCAAAAGAGGTGGTGGTGAGACTTTTTAAAATTTAAAACCCCCTTTATTGGATAATTTCTGGCCAGTTTGCAATATTCTATTCTTGGGCAAGGTGCTGGAGCATGTGTGGTGTCTCAGGTCCAGGGTTTCTGGATGAGGTTGGTTATCTAGGACCATTTCAGTTTGGCTTCTGGATGGGTTACAGGACAGAAACTGCTTTGGTTGTCTTGGTGGATGATCTACACTGGGAACTGGGCAGGGAGAGTCCCTGTTGGTTCTGCTAAACCTCTCAGCGGTTTTCGATACCATCCACCATGGTCTCCTTGTATGGTATCTATCTGGGATGAGATTTGGAGACTCTCAAAGTTTTATTGTGGTTCTAGTTCTTCTTGGAGGAGCATTTCAAATGGTGGTGCCGGGGGATTCCTGTTCAGTGCCATGGCCATTGGCCTATGGCAAGGGTGGGCAACTTGTGGCCCTCCAGTTATTTTGGCCTACAATTCCCGTCAGTGCTAGCCAACATAGCCAGTAGTGAAGGACGATGGGAGTTTTTCCATCTAAATCCAAGAAAGCTGTTCTATCTAAATTAGTGTCTGATGTCGGTAATGGACTGGGTGAGGATGAACAAATTGAAGCTTAATCCAGACATGATAGAGGTGCTCCTGGTCAGTCAGAAGGCTGATCAGGGTATAGGGATTCAATCTGTGCTGGATGGGGTCATACTCCCCTTGAAGACTCAGGTTCGCATTTTAGGTGTACCCCTGGATTCAGCCCTGAATCTGGATGCCAGAGTTTCAGTGGTGGCCAGGAGTTCATTTGTGCAGCTATGGATAGTGCGCCAACTGCATCGGTTGCTGGAGATGTTGGATCTGGCCATGGTGACATATGCCTTAGTTACATCCTTTTTGGACTACTGTTAACACACTCTACATGCGGCTGCCTTTGAAAAGTGTTCAAAAGCTTCAGCTGGTCCAGAATGCTGTAGCCAGATTGTTGACCAGTGCTGGCTACAAGGAACATGTGACTCACTTGTTACAACAACTTCCCTGGTTATTGGTCTGTTTCTGGGCACAATTAAATGTGCTATTTATGACCTCCAAAGTCCTATACAGCTTGGGACCAGGCTACATGAAAAACTATATTTTTATTCAGGCAGGCCTTTGGCATGTAAGCTGGTTTTTTGCTGACAGTAGTTTTAACAAATTGGGTGATGTTTATTTCCTTTATTTTTTTGTTTCTAATTGTGTTTTTAATGTATTTGTTTTTATGTTTTCATCAAAATTCTTTTCTTTATTTCATTACTGTTTGCCACCTTGAGCACCATTTTTGGTGGAAAGGCAGGATATAATGTTACTAAGTAAATAAATACTATGATGTACATATAATATGAGGGGAGGGGTGCAGCCCATGGGCTGGTCCCAAGGGGCAAAAATAGACCCTATGAAGTTGCCCACCCCTGAACTAAAGCCTGAGTAACTGAGGTGAGGTTTGCCACATGCAGATAGGTTTGCAGGAGGTTCACCAGCTATTGCTGGTGAAAGGCATTTCTGGCTACTGCAACCTCCAGCACTTCCACAGAGCCCTCTGCACCGCAAGACTGCAAACCTGGCCTTTCAGAGGGGCAACCAAATGTAGAATTGATTGAACATTCTATATAGTTTTGCTGGCTTTCCCATCCGCAGTACTTCCTTATTGTCAGAATTAAGTTTCATCTTGTTCACCCTCATCCATTTAGTGTAATCTGTTGTAAACAATGCAGATTTTTAAAAAAAATTCTTTTGATACCTTGTATTTATTGTGTACTACTTATACTTGTTATATAATCTACCTTTAAAAAAGAAAATAAAATTAAACAATATATATTTCTCCCAAGCAGTCACAGCTGCAGTAAATACTAATTAAGTAGATAAAGAAGGAAAATAGTGTGTGCTTTTTGTACAACTCATAATCCAGGGCTATAGATTATGTGGATACTTCAGAAAATAATTTATTTTGCTGCTGTGGCTGATACCTTCAAGTAACAGACCGTAGTATGTAGAGCAGGGTTGTGGAACCTTTTTCGATGCAAGGATTGCGTTGCTTCAGTTGGAACCTGTTGGGGGTGGCGTGCCAGTAGTGGGTGGGACCAGAGTCTAAAGTGGGCAGGGCCAAAACCAAAGTGGGCATGACCAGCACTGGCAGTGGGCAGGGCCACCCTACACTTTCTCTCCCGCATACACCAAAACACACACATCTGGGCAGTGCGATTGCGGAGATTGAGGCAGGTTTAAACCTGTAATTCTGTTCACTTCTCACACATACTACTCATCTGATAGGGAAACACAGCAAGCCAGGGATCCAGGAAGAGAGTGATGTTTGCCAAGTTTGCTATAACGTAACTTACTATTGTGTAATTCTGGTCTATATAAAACCTGGCCTATGTGAAATCTTACCCTACTTCTCCTAAACAAATTATTCTATAATTGCAACCTTCAGTGAATTTCTTCTGCAGGAGACATTTGTTTAACAATTAAATCCACATGTTTGCTTCTCTTCCTAAATACTTCAAAGTTGTAATGAGTATATAAGAACTTTGAAGAAGTCAGTTGTTACAGCAATGATTGCTTTCTTTACAAAACAAAATGCTGCAACTTTTGAACTATGGATACTTTTGGTTTCTAGTGATGAGACCTATATAAGAACAGGATATCCTCATACATCTTTAGTAGTCATAAGGTACATTTCCCCTGCCTGTTGAGTTAAGATCATTTATAGGGCGCATTGACTTCTTTATAAAAAGTTCCTTTAAACTGTTTCCTGTCCTGCTTGTTAGCCCTCTGTTTTCCTTTGGTTGGTGAATAATAAGCATGACTATCGCTTCTCGGCCTTTTGGCTAAGATCAAGTGTGTGAGTAGTAAGCATGACTAGTCTTAGCTGATAGGAAGAGGGGAAGTTGACAAGCTGATCAGTTTGAGCAGGATCTGCAAAACAGCTTCAACACTCAAATTATCAGTTTCACCTCTTATCAGCTTCGCTGACCTTGCTTGCTTTCTCTCAGTCCTGCTGACTTTAGGGTCTTCCTTCATGGGAATGGAGCTCATGGACCTACTAACAGAGTCTTCCGTAATCTGGTGCCCTCCAAATGTTTTGGACTACAGCTCCCAGCATTCCTGACCTTTGGCCATGCTGACTGGGGCTTATGGGAGTTGAAGTCCAAAACATCAGGCAGGCACCAGGGAGGGAATGCTGCATACACACACACACACACACACACACACACTTGTTGTCCCTGTTGGCATTATTGTGTAGGGATATTCACAACTCCCATCCCAGAAAAATTAAATAGCTGTTCTTTCATTACAACAATCCAAACTACAACAGCACAATAGTATTTTAATATTATCTGCTTTTCACAGATACATTGTTTAGAGCTATAATAATGGAGGAAACCTAGTAAACCAATATCCAAAGTATCATGCAGTTTCCATTATACAAAAACTCTTACTAAAGGTGGAATCCAATGTTGAGCGAGTAGAATTCCTTTTCCTCCTCTCCTCCCCCTTGAAGTCTCCTAGACCACTCCAAAACTGCTCCAGAGGGTCACCCAACCAATCTAGAGCAGATTTTTGAGGGTCGTGGGGAGCTGTAGCTCCTCCTTCCAGTTTCACTGACAGAAGCAATTCCATCAGTGGGAAGCAGTAATTCGATTCCACTGTAGGGTTTTTTTTTAAAAAAATCAGGAGCCCTAAAGTAAGCAAAGGCCTGAAACTATTAGTAATAGACATAGACTCATAGGGTTGGAAGGGGCCTACAAGACCATCAAGTCCAACCCCCTGCTCAGTGCAGGAAGCGTGATTCCCAGGCGGTCTCCCAGCCAAGTACTAACCAGGGCTGACCCAGCTTAGTTTACGAGATCAGACAAAATCGGGTGCATCCAGAATAAATTATCAGTAATAGTTTCAAAACGTGATCAGTAAGGGCTGCAAAAATCACCACAACATCCTGACATGGAAACCTTCTACCTGACTTGTTGCATTTTCCCACTTCCTGAATTGTGTAAATGAACTTTTATTGGTGGAGAAGGTACATTAGGAAAGAAATTTCCTCCAGGGTCAGATTAGTTAGCGATCTGCCTTCTCCTTCAGAGTGTAATTTTGGTGTCTTGCTTGAATGATCTGGAGCAACTTGCTCTTCAGGTTCACTTCTGTTGTAAAGCTTCTCTTTGTGGCACGGAACCTAAGGCATGCTTGTGAGTGGCAGGTTTGGGCAGGGAGTTAGACTAGATTGTTGGAAAGTGGCACATACTTGCAGTCTAGATCTTCAGGCAAATTTATTTCCCGCTCCTCATGATTCCTTTTTTATGGAAAAGCATACACACAGGCTTTAGGTCAGGGCCAGTGTCAGGGGTCAGCATTGTTGGGCACCTCCTGAGGCCAAAATACCAGCAGGGGACCCCACTGTTGGGCCCAGAGGTCCCTCCCCCTATCTTCCTCTTCCTCCTTGCTGTTGCTGCCTGTTCTCCTGCCCCTTCCAAGTGTATGAGCAGTAATGGCAAAAGCAAGGAGAAGGAGGAGCAGCTTTGCTTTGTCTTTTTCTGGATAGTAGTGAGGATTCTGTTAAAGACAGAGAGGGCAAGTAAATGAACAGTGATGACAGAGATGAGGAGGGCCTGCTCAGGTAGGGAGGGCGACATCTTACCAAAGCATCCCCCCGCCCCCCAAACACAAATCTGGTGCTGACACTGCTTTAGGTGTTATAGATACAGATTGAGTGTCTTTATTCAAAGTTATTCATTACTGGAAAGAGGGAGAATGAATGATTTATCATATTTTTGTGCCAGCTTATATCCTGGTTTATAGTATATGAATGAACTTCAGGTTATATATTAGAATTACGTGCGTGAGCACACATGAAAAAATCAGTTGGCCCAAAGAACGGTGATTAGCAAACAACTTGATTGATTGTTTGATTAGTGTGCTCTTGAACAAGAAGCATATACATCCCATGTTGTCCATATCATCTTTACCCGTTAACTTCAGTTTGAAGATTCTTCCATTGACATCTGTAAATTAAAGCATAGCTCAAAAGTTGGGTAATATATTTCTGAAGAATTCTGAATAACTTTATCTGTGAGAACTTCTGAGTTAGTAGTTTTCCAGGAAATGTCATAGTTTCTCAATCAGTAGTTTCACCATCTCTAGATGGGATAATTGTTTTTCCTGATGCAACAGGGTAATCTCCCTTTATATTCTGTGCCTAAAACTTAAAGCAAACTTTGCTTGTAACACACCATAGATCTTGCTTAAGTGATGCAAGCTTCAGATCCACATTCCGCATAGAGTACCTCTGGTGATTCGGTGACACTGCAGCAGCAGCATGAGCAGACTTAAGACCGTGGTACATCAAGATGCCAGGAATAACTACCACTTGCAGCATCATGCAGAGTGGAATGTGACACACAACTGGCAGAGTTTGGGCATAGTGGGGTTTTGAAACATCATATATCCTATCTTAAAGTATTTTGAAACATCATATACTCTGTCCTAAAGTAAAGAGTAAGCAATGGCAATGTACCTCACATGTTACAATTGGATTATAGTTGCTCTTCTAATAAAATCCTCCTTCAACTGTGAGGATTGCAATAACTACTCCTGAAGTGGCAAAGTGCTTGAGTGGGAAATTGCTGTGATACTCTAGGCAGTCCTGGGTGACATTTTTGGAATACATTTCTATCCATTTTCAGGGTTGGGTTCAAGACTGGAACAGTCTTGATTGTCCAGCTGAATTATCTGTGCTGAGAGAAGGAAAGAGAGACTATGATGCTGTTAATTCTCCTAGACCTTACATTGGATTTTTATACCATTGACCATAGGTATCATTCTGGAGCAGCTGTTGGATTGAGAATTGGGGGCACAGGAATCCAGTGATTCTGTCCCTATCTCAGAAGGTGGCACTGGGGGGCTATTGTTCCGCCTCACAGCAGTTTTGCTGTGATGTGCCACAAGGCTATATTTTGTCCACCATGCTGTTTAAAATCCACCTCTAGAGCTGTGAAGGCCCAGGGGAAAAATGGAAACATTTGGGGGAAAAAACCCATTTTTGTCTGGTTTTTCCAAGGACTGTTTGGGGGGGGGGGGTTCTGAAAAATTTGGGGGGAAATTGAACAGCTTTGTATTATTAAATGTTTTCTTTCAGAATTAAGATAAGATGTTTATAAAACTATGCAATAAGACTAAAGAAGTAAAATGTCTGGAAATAATGAAGCCATGGGGGAAAATGTTTTTTTAAATCCTCTCTGTAAGATTCTCAGCATAATTATTTCTTCCATTTCTAATTAAAATTATTGATCCAATGTATACAGTCAGGGCCAGAAATATTGGAACAAGGATAACTGTTTTGGCAGTTGGCCTCTGTACACCACCACATTGAAGTTGAAAGGAAACACACCCAGATGGGAGTGAAGTCAGGACTTTCAGCTGTAATTCAAGGGGTTTGACAAAAGTGGGGCACTAACCATTCAGGAAGGACAACCAGTGGCATACACCCCCCCCCCCATCATTGGTGGCTCATAAGTAATGGAACAAACCAACATCATTTCAAACTTAAGGATTGCCTTTAATACCTGGATGAAATTCCTTTGCAGTCAATGACTGCCTGAAGTCTGGAACCCATGGACATGACCAAATGCTGAGTTTCCTCCCTCAAGATGCTTTGCCAGGCCTTCACTGCAGGTGCCTTCAGCTGCTGCTTGTTTGTGGGTCTTTCTGCCTTCAGTCTTGTCTGCAGGAAGTGAAAAGCATGCTCTGTTGGGTTGAAATCAGGTGACCGACTTGGCCATTGCAGAACTTCTTTGCCTTGAGAAACTCTTGGGTAGCTTTTGCTGTATGTTTTGGATCATTATCCATCTGCAATATGAAGCAGCGTCCTATCAGTTGGGCAGCATTCGGCTGAATCTGAGCAGAAAGTATAGCCCTATACACTTCAGAATTCGTCCTGCTGCTTTTATCAGCAGTCAGGTCATCAATAAACACCAGTGACCCGGTTCCACTGGCAACCATACATGCCCATGCCAGAACACTGCCTCCACCATGTTTGACAGATGATGTGGTATGCTTTGGATCATGAGCTGTTCCTTTCCTTCTCCACACACTTCTCTTCCCATCATCCTGGTACAAGTTAATCTTGGTTTCATCAGTCCAAAGAATCTTATTCCAGAACTGGGCAGGCTTCTTTAGGTGTTTGCTGGCAAAGGCTAATCTGGCCTGTCTGTTCTTGAGCGTTACCAGTGGTTTGCACCTTGTTGTGAAGCCTCTGTATTTACATTCATAAAGCCGTCTCTTGACTGTAGATGTTGACAATTACATGCCTACCTCCGCAAGAGCGTTCTTGACCTGGCTAGATGTTGTGAAAGGGTTCCTCTTCACCATGAGCAGAACTCTGCGGTCATCTACTTTAGTTGTCGTCCATGGTCTTCCAGGCCTTTTGCTGTTGCTGAGCTTGCCAGTTAATTCCTTCTCTTTCAGGATGTTCCAAACTGTTGTATTGGCCACTCCCACTGTTTTTGCTATCTCTCTGATGGGTTTATTTTGTTTCCTCAGCCTAATGATGGCCTCCTTCACTCGCATGGACACCTCTGTGAACCTCATGTTGGGAGTTCCTGTCAGGAGGCCCTAGCCGGCCTCTTTCAGTCTACTCCAGTAGTCAACTCTAAACACAGACAAAGGATTCTTTTCAAGGCTTTATTCCTTTTACAACTTAATAACTCTATCACCAGCGACTAAGCTATGAACAGCAGAGTAATCTATGCCCCGGGTTGGAAACACTTGGTCCCCGTTTGAATGAGAATCACTTGCAGACCCTGAACTTATGGGTTAGGGAGAGTCCCTCCCCTTTTCCCTTGAGTCCTCTGGACGCGACCATTGCTTGTGCATCAAACGGGCGCTACGCCTCCTTTCTGCGCCCTCCATAGCTCGTTGCTCTCTGCGTCTGCGTCGAGCATCCAGCCAGTCCTCCTTCCATGCTCTTTCACTCCCAGGACTGCTATCTATGTCTGGAATGCCGGTAGGAGGAATCTCTGCCAGCTGCAGGGCCTGGGAGGGAAGAGCACGCTCCTCTCCCATGGACAGCTGTTCCTCTTCAGAATCAGAACTGCTCTGAGGTTCTATGGGCTCAGTGTCCACCCTGACAGTTCCAGTGAACAGCTACCAAATGCAAATGTAACACTCAGAACCACCTCCAGGCCTTTTATCTGCTTGATTGGTCATGGGGTGCCCAGGAAACAGGCCACACCTGGCCATGCAGCTGCTTGTCAGCCATTCGTTCCATTACTTATGAGCTACCAATGATGGGTGTGTGTGTATGCCACTGGCTGCCCTTCCTGAATGGTTAGTGCCCCACTTTTGTCAAACCCCTTGAATTACAGCTGAAAGTCCTGACTTCACTCCCATCTGGGTGTGTTTCCTTTCAACTTCAATGTGGTAGTGTACAGAGGCCAACTGCCAAAACAGTTATCCTTGTTCCAATATTTCTGGGCCTGACTGTATTTTACTGATAAACATTTTGGGATGCTCCAACTCATGCTCATCTTCCCAACATATGAATAGAGTTACCATATCATAATATGGAAGAAAATGTACATTTGTGACAGTTGGGTTTTGTTGTACAGAGTCCTGTGTTTCTGGAATTGTCTTTCTCTGCCTCAAGTTCTTCCTCCTTCTTCTGGCTTCTAGGATGATTCAGATGTTTCAGGGGTTACTTGCTGAAGTTCCCTCTGGTCAGACATAAATTAGGGACCAAGCTATGTTATGTATAACTTGATTTGCTCATAAAATCAATAGTGTTCACTAAGTTAATTTTTTAAAGTATAATTTATTCAGACAATAATTACTAATTTACTATGATCTCACTTTTTAAAGTTTTCAGGTATAACCATCATTTTGCAAGCAAACCAAGTTATACGTAATATGACTTAGGACCATAAAGGCTGCTTTATGTTCCTAAAGCGGTCTTCCACAACCTGGTGCCTTACAGATGTTTTGGACTACATTGCTCAGCATTCCTGACCAGTGGCCATCCTACCTGAGGCTGATAGGAGCTGAAGTCCAAAATATGTAGATAGCACCAGGGTGGGAAAGGCTGTCCTCAAGCAACAAAGTGAGTTTAGATCTGTAAAGAGTGCTTAAAAATATTTTTTAAATTTTCCTCAGATGCCTGTTTTTTTCAACCCCTCCAGAAAAAAAACTCAGGGTTTTTTCTATGGCTTCAACATTTTCAGACATTTTATATCTCTATCCACCTCTAACTCTCTTTTTCTTCAAATTCAGGCAAGGCAATGTTTATGCAGAATTGGTGTCTTGAATCAGCAATGGGCTGGATAAGAGCTAATAAACTGAACTCAGTCTGAAAAAGGTGGTGGATGGTGCAGTTGGTGGATGGTTCATCTGACTTGAGAGGTGGTTTCAGCTTTTTCTGGATGGGATTGTACTTTCCCTGAAGCATCCGCTCTGCAGCTTGGGGATGCTGTTAGATCCATCTTTTATCTTTAAAGTATTTAGCTTCTGTGGTTCAAAGTACCCTGCACTGACCACAGCCATATCCCTTCCTAGAGTGTGATAGGTTGACTATAGTTATCCCTGCTCTGCTGACATCCCACTTCAATTACTCTAATGCAGCCTTTCCCAACCTGGTGCCCTCTGGTTGTGCTGGACTGCAATTTCCATAGTTCCCAGCCATTGGCCATGCTGGCTGGGAATAATGGGAGTTGTAATCCAACACATCTGGAGGGTGCCATGTTAGGGAAGGCTCCTGTAATGCACTATATGTGGGGGTGCTGTGGTGGATGGCTTGTAGATAAATCTGGTTGATTATGCTTCCTTAGTGAAAATAATATACGTAATATATACAACAAAAAATGACAGTAGCAGCCAAAACAAAATTCAGTTTTGTTGGCCAGAGTGTCTGCTTGCTTCTGTTTTTTACCATCCTGGCTAATTCCCTCCTTTTTTAGGATTAAAGTCTTTTATAGGGCTTAGCCTCATCCTGTCCCCAGCTGCATATACACGGGAGGAAGTCGGGACCATGCCTGCTTTCCAACCAAGTAAAACTGTAGTTTACAAGCTGGCCAGTCCACACTCCCTTAACAGACTTCTTCTTGGGACTTGGGCTAGCTCTGCTATGCCACATTATCCACCCCCTTTCCTCTGCACAAATTTTCCTGCCAGAGTATGCTGGTATCCAAGATAACATGAATACATGTGTATAACACAAATCATTAAGCAATACATAACACACACACATATACACCAAATACAGTGATTCATTCTCAAGTATTACATGTTCAAAACATTATCATAATTACATTAATTCTTCAGTGAAATATTATCAGAAATATCTTCTGGAACTGTCCAAGAAAGAAAATCAGCCAAAATATTCATCTTCCCTGGTCTGTGGGCTATACATAAGGCAGCCTCAAGATGTACCAGCTAGTGATTTGAGAATTTGAATCCTTCATTTGCTTCATCTATTTTAAAGACGTATTATATATTTCAAGATTACAGGGCCAACCATACAGATAATATTTAAGTCTTTCCATAGTCCACTTAATTACTAGACATTCTCTGCTTACCATGTCTCTCTAAGAGATAATTTCTTGACAAATACACTGTAGGGTGTTCTTTCTTATCAAATTCCTGTAATAGGACTGTTCCTAAACCCACTTGCATCCAGTTGTTAATTGAATTATTTTATCAAAATCTGGGCTTTGTAAAGCTGGATGTTGACACAAATAATTTTTTGTTCTGTAAAAGCTTTTTCACATTCTTCTGACCATACTGCCTTGTTTCTTTTCTCTCTCTTTCTTAATCAATTCTATGAAGTGAGCTGCTATGGTTGAAAAGTAAAGGATAAAAATTCTATATACCATCCTGCCATACCCAAGGAAGATAGTATTTTTTTTATGTTTTGGTTTCAGGGTTAGGGCATAGATAAATGGCCTTAACTTTGTCAACCCAAGATTATATTAAACCCCCTCCCAAGATATATCTTAGATAACTAACTTCATTTCTTGCACAAGTACATTTATCTGGATTGATAGTTAAACCAGCTTCCTGGACTTCCCCGATACTATCGCTAAATGTCTTGGATGTTCGTCTCACATGCTACTATATAGAACCACATCATCCAGATTAGCTGTTGCAAAATATTTACAATCCCTCAACTCTCCGCTATTCCACAGATGCCCTTAAAAACTTCCCAGAAACTTCAGTTGATATGAAGTACACCAGTAAGGTTATTACCTGGGTCTAGCCAAATATAATACATCTCACTGATCTTAAAACAACTGCATTAGCAGCTGGATTTGTTGCTAAAGCCATCAAGGGTCTTAAAGGTGCTAGCGCCAATGGGCAAAATCTTATCAGGACAGTGCTGTACCCAAAGTTATGGTGCTTAAGATTGGGGAAATGTTCATAAATATGTATGTCACACCTGGAGTGAAAGCACTCTGTGCCTGGGGTGCAAGCATATCTATGTTTCTGATTGGGGACAGCAGTCTAATTATGGGGCAGTTAATCTAGTCCTGTTTGATTAGGTGGTCTTGCTAAATCTGGACCCAAGTATGTGGCTTAACACTGCTGCCCTCAGTGCAAAATCACTTGCTTTATTGTCCTGTAACTTCTCTAAGCCTTGATTTGCTCTTTTCTGGGCTGAGTTTCTTAAAGTGGACACATCATACTCTGCCATGGAGTGCCTGAGCATGCTCAAACTTTTCTGAAAGTTCTTACTTAGTATCTCAGTTTCTAAGAGAACTCATGTACATGAAGCTTTCTGCTGATTCATGTGGTTTGCTAGCAACAGTTGAAAAACATGCTAATATAAATTTTAAGCAGTAAAAGAAAATTAAAATATCAAGTATCAAAACATCAAAACATCAAATTGGGTGGGATAGCTAATACCTTGGAAGACAGAAACAAAATTCAAAGTGATCTTGATAGACTGGAGCACTGGGCAGAAAACAACAGAATAAAATTTAATAGGGATAAATGCCAAGTTCTGCACCTAGGAAAACGAAACCAAAAGCACAGTTACAAGATGGGGATATTTGACTCAACAATACTACAAGCGAGAAGGGTCTTGGAATTGTTGTAGATCACAAGCTGAATATCAGCCAACAATGTGATGTGGCTGCAAAAAAAGCAAATGCTATTTTGGGCTGCATTCATAGAAGCATAGCTTCCAAATCCTGTGAAATAGTAGTTCCCCTCTACTCAGCACTGGTTAGCTCTCATCTGGAGTACTGTGTCCAGTTCTGGACACCGCACTTTTAAGAAGGATGCAGACAAACTGGAGAGGGTTCAGAGGAGGGCAATGAAGATTATCAGAGGACTGGAAACAAAGCCCTGTGAGGAGAGACTGAAAGAACTGGGCATGTTTAGCCTTGAGAAGAGTTGAGGGGAAATAGGATAGTGCTCTTCAAGGACTTGAAAGGCTGTCACAGAGAGGAAGGCCAGGATCATCATCCCATAGTGCAGGACGCGGAATAATGGGCTCAAGTTACAGGAAGCCAGATTCCGTCTGAACACCAGGAAAAACGTCCTGACTGTTAGAGCAATATGACAATTGAACCAATTCCCTACGGAGGTAGTGGGCTCTCCTACACTGGAGGCATTCAGGATGAGGCTGGACAGCCATCTGTCAGGGATGCTTTGACTTAGATTCCTGCATTGAGCAGGGGGTTGGGCTCAGTGGTCTTATAGGCCCCTTCCAACCCTACTATTCTATGATTTTATGATAATAATTAGGGCTTGAGCCTGCAGTCCCGCTTTGTATTTAACAACTTGCCTGGTTGCAAGCAGCAATGGAAATGAAGCAAGCTGGCTGAGGAGGGATGGCTCAGTCTGTCTCTCCTCCCCACAGTTTGCTTGATAAACGACTCCCCAACCTCTTTGCTAAGAAGCTAGTAGCCTGTATTTCCTTACAGGCTGCAGAGGAGGGAGCTTCCCCTCTTCTCTAGCCAGTGGGGAAACACAGGCTGCTAATTTCTTAGCAGGTTTATAATTTTTTTTGCAGGCTAGTAACTTTTGTGGTCTTTTTACATGGCTGCTGCAATCCCATATCCACTTACTTGGGTGTATGTCTCATTCAGCCCAATAGGACTTACTTCTGAGTGAGCATATGTGCTGCAAATATGCTTTGGAAATAATATTGTACTTAAGGACTTTGGTGCAAAAGTACAAATAAGTATTCGGTAATATTTATATTAAAGGGCGTATATCAATGTTAGCTATTTTTATTACTACTACTACTAGTACTACTACCAAAAGTATTTCTAGGCTGCCTTTTGGGTCAGGAGCCAAGGCAGCTTACAGCAAAAAAACAGACTTTTTTTGCTGTAAACCCCCCCCTTTTTTTTTTTTTTACATTTGGAAGCCCCTGAACCTGGAGGCTTCTGAGTTTCCTATGCTCTGCCATGCTGAAGCTGACATGGCGGGAGGAGTGACAGAGGCAATTGTTGCCTCCCCACCATCCGTCTTGGGTGATTTTCACTAGATGGGCTTTTCATTCTGTCTAGCAAGGGCACTTTGGAAGGGTAGGGAAGGAGGCTGGAGGAAGCTAAGGATAAATCATATCCTTCCCTCTCCAGTGTCCTCTCCACCCACTGGAATGCCCCCTTTCCTCCTCCTCCTCGGTAGCTTTCCTGACCTTGGAGGAGCAGCCAGCGCAGTGCTTTCTTTGCTGGTTGGGAGGGGTCTGGAGTCGGATCTCTGACTCCCTCTTTTGAGGTCAGAGCACAGTCTCTGACCTCAGAGGAGTTTCTGAGCCGTCCTGTGGGACGCTCTCCCAGGGACGATAGGATTGCTCTCATACAATTTCATAAAAATAACATTCTAAAGTACAACATTTAAAAAAACACACACGTAATCAGGGGAAGCCCAGAGTAAACAAGTAGGTTTTCAGAGCCTTCTTAAAAGTTTGCAGTGTTGGGGCCTGATAGACCCTCGATGGCAACCCATTCCAGAGGTATGGGATCACTGCAGAAAAGACCCTTTCTTGTGTACATGCCCACCTAACTGCTATTGTAATAATTGTTTGAAACCTACTCCCCACCCCCCGGAATCTTTTCATGTGCAGAGCCATAGCAAATATGTAAAACAATCCCATGGGGAAAATGCAATATATAACTTTGCCAATATACAACATTTTAAGAAAATAGTTCACGTTCACATGTAACAATAAACTAGAATTCCAACAAGTGTTTACTTTTTGGTTCACAGAGGCACAGTGCTTCAAAGTTCATCAAAATACTCCTTTAAAGTATAAATATATTTTTCATCAAATGTCACCTCCAATTAAAAAAAACATGTTAAGCTAATTGGCATATACATTTTCTTGGCTAACATTCTCATATAACAGTGGCCATTTTTACGCGTAACAATAAACCGAGCTTCCTGCCTTATCCTGGCTTAATGCGAACAATCAGCATGTTTGTGCATGCAGTCTGTTTGTTCCAGCTTTGGACAAGCAAGTAAAATAAACCAGGAAGGGATAATTTATTGTGATGGATCCTGGATTGTGAATCCTGGATTATTGCACCAGGATTCATAAACCAATAACAAACCCTGGATTGTTGCTGGTTTTCAATCTGGGCTTGTTTGGAAGCAACAAACCAGGACCTTGGGTTTGAGTGTAACAATAAGTTATTCCTTCTGAGTTTGTTTTAACTGCTCATGTGAAGGAAGGAGTAAAGCAGGAGTGAATGGGCTACATGCATTAGCATGCTGCTTGTTTATAGTAAACCAGGATAAACCAGGAATCCTGGGTTATTGTTATCTGCAAAAACAGCCACTGTTATATGAGAAAATGTATATGCCAATTAGCTTAAGCCATCTTTTTCCATTTTAAGTAAATACCAGCCTGAAAAACATATTTATATTTTAAAATAGTGTTTTATTTGAATTTATTTCCTGTTTCTAGCCCATACTTTGAATCATTGTGCCTCAGTGAACCAAAAAGTAAAAGCATGTTGGATGTACATTGGCAGACATTTTTGAAAATCACACCTTTGGTTAACTTCTTTCATAGGGCTGCATGCTTCTCTTTCACCTTCCATTACAAAAATGAATCAGTTTTGCCAAAGAGCTCCTGTTGGGGAAGATCAGAAGTAATGATGCTCTGAGTCTTTGTATCCTAGTGAGCAGAGTGAAAATTCTTAGGAAAACTTTTTCAGTTAGTGGTTCAGCTTCCTGCTATGCTTGCTTCCTATGAGTCCTCGTTGTTTTGCCTGGGAACTAAAGAGTTAAATAAAGTTTGTCCTGTTTGCTGACCATTTCGGGGCTCATAAACTTGGATGAAAACTTGATTGGCTCATCTAAGTTTGCCCTTTTTCATGAGAGCATTTTTTGTAAGTGAAGAGACAAGGTTGTTGTTTCCCTGTATTGTTAAAGGTTCTGGGAACACACTTGTGAATGGATGATTATGTTCTGAAATCTTGGTATTTTCAAAAGCCTTTTTTGGATTGTGATGCATCTCCCTTCATTTGAAATGCCTTTGGTTCCATTATTTCTGCTCTCTACACTTTTTTGCCTCACGGATTCTGCATGCTCTGAGACCTTAGTATCATCCATGTAAGTAAAATAGCCAAGCTATTTTCTGTAACCATGCCTTAATTGACTTCTTGCATTTTCACAGCAAAAATGTAAAGTTTTTCTTTGTATTGGGAGGCCTAGTGAAAATGTGTTTTAATATTTTTCCTTAAAACATTTTTTCAGATAAAAGCTACTTGTGTTGTGGGGGGGTGGGGGAGGTTAAGTAATTCTGAAATGCTGGCAGTCTTCTTGCACTAAGCAAGCAGTTACAGAAATAGTTTCTGCTATTGCTATTATGCCAGAGTTCCCATTAGAACAGGGATAACTCCATTTGCTTGTGTGCCAAGTACTTTAGCAAACTGTCCCATTAGTGTTATTGCAGAAAATGTTTTTGTTTCGAAAAGGTAAATTAAAAATTGGTGGGCAGGGACTCTTAAAGAAAAGGCCCTTATTCCTTGAATTTTAATTTGAATGTGTAAGAAAAATATGTCCACACGCTCAAAAACTTACTTATTCGAAGTGACTCAACATTTGCTCATTATTAGGAGAGCCATGTTTTACTGAATGTAACTCAAGTCTTCAGTGGCTTCATTTTATTTATGCATTACAGTTTCAGTCCAAATATACCAGCAAACTAACTAGTGGCTCTCTTTCAGTCATGGTAGATTTTTGAATCCCCATTTAACTGGAATGGCATTTATTCATCAACATTATAAAGAATATAATTAATTTTAGATACTTGTGCCCTAATCCAACAACACTTTGTATGTGTGAATGTTCTAGAACTTGAACTCTTGCTGTATGCAAGCATCCCTCTGTTCACTGCATAGTGTGAGATGTTCAGCATATACATCTCCATTGCACGCCCTCTGAATGTGCATGCACACACACACAGTGTAGTGGTTAAGGAAATCTGTGCAAGCCATGCAGATTGGAGGCAGAGAGAATAGCTTTATTGGATTAATTTATTAGTGGAAGATCAAAAACATTTAAGTGTAACTAATCCAGCATACTTGTTCTGAGCCTAACATCTGATACTGCATATACGTTTTGATCTAGATTTGGTGCCCTACTGCAGTTTGTATACATTTTTATTTTTAATCAGTTTTTAACCTTGAATTCAAAAGTTAGACCTGAACTATTGGTCCAGCCAGGGCTGATATCTTGCCAGGTGGGACATTACATTCTGAAGTGTTTCTGTCTTATATGTATGTACTGTGCAAGCATGTGTGTGTGACTAATGTGGGAACCATGGATTCTGTTCCTGTGAGGTGTTCCAATTCTAACTTCTTTAGAAAACCAGTGTCATGACAGATTGCTCACAATGGACAATGGATAACTTTTTCTTCCAGAGATGATGGGACTTGTAGTATTAGAAACTAATTTAACACTATTTTTTTCTGATTTTCCACTTCTCTGAAAAACCTAAATTGGTTTTCTGACACAGTTGACAACATCGTTTTGAACTTAACCTTCACAATAGAAGTCTTCAGTCCCAATGGTAAATTGAACAAAGCTATTTTCAACCAAAAGCAAGTTCTTACAATGGAAAATCTTAGCCTGAATTGCAGCCAGAGCTAGCTGATACATCTCATTATACATCACATTCCTAATATGATAATTAGTGTATTTAATGATCATTTTATTCTGCGAATATTTTTTGGAGAGGAGATTAGATGAGCATCTGTGAGAGATAATTTAGGTCTGGATGGTTTTGCCAGAGCAAAGTATAGAACTATGCACTCCTTGGTTATAATCCTTCTGTGTTACTCTTCTCTGTCTGTGTACGCAGATCAATAGAGACAATCTTATGAGGAAAAAAAATCTTGTTTCCATGGAGACGTTAAACTATTCCCTTGGAAATTCTACCATAATAATTTTTTCCTGAGTAACTTTACTCTCAGGTTTTCTTTATTTTCAGTACTCTGTTCAGTTCAACAATTCTAACTGTTTAAACTCAGGTTGTATACCTCTCAATCACCCAAACAATCCTTCATTTATTGCAGAATTTGAAGATCATTATAATAATATATTTTTAATTGAGGTGTTCTATTTGTAAGCAATCCACTTGCTACATATGGTTTTGCATGTTGTGGGTGAGAGGTCCATGGTTTAATTACTGAGAGCATATATACATTGCTAATCAGTAGTTAACAAAGTCATTTGAATGGTCTGGTACCACCTAATCTGATAAACAGATGAAGCTAAGGAGATGTGGTCCTGATCAGAACACTGATTAGGAACTACTGGTAGTCCCATATAAGGTAATCTGATCTTTCTGCATGTAAGGAGGTATATAATGACAACCACAACCTTAAGCATTTGAGGCAACCTGGGGAAATATTGAAATGGTGCCATACTTCTTCCCTGGACATGGCTTGCCTCTTGTCACAATCTTCTTTACTCTGATTTTTTGGGTGAATTTAAAGGGGTTGCCTTCTTGCAGCTTTTTCAGCCAACCGTCTCTTGGGGAGGGGCGCTCCCAGCTCTTCCCTTCTCTTTGTGCTACTTGGTAGGTGCTGGTCTTGATACGTTAATGCTGCTGATCCAAGTGCATCATCATCCACCTGTTCTTAGGATTTCCTTGTCCTTTAAATTTTATATAGGCAACACACATACCAACATATTTCCACAGTTTTTCTGGAAATAGCAATTAAACAATGCATAAAAAGACTCACCTGCAATGTAAAGGGTATCTGAATAAACAATGTTGTTATCTGTTAGGACCCACTCTTGGATGAATTAATACTTTATTAATTATTAATAAACTAATAAATAATATAGGGCAAACTATATCCTGCTCCAAGAAGCTCCAGATGGGCTTGCTAGTTCCCTATAAATGCCACCCTACCCCCAAGTTACTTGTCTTACAACCTTTACAGGAAATAGCCCCACTTGTCTTGCTAGCAAGGAGTAACATTGCATGTTAACTTCAACAGGCTCCTTCTCAGAGTGGGAGTGGGCCCAATAGCAGTCAAATCACCACTTATATGGCAGCTGCTGTGCTGTACAATTTCAAGTAGTATAAGAAATTAATTGTGTAAGTGTAAAACTAAGCCACTTTCTAGGGAGGGGTATGGACTCTGAAAGGTATGTGTAAAACTGCAAATCCTTTTCACCCTCCCTTGCATCAGGCCCAAGGCTTTCTAATACACTGAGATAACTTATCTGTTAAATAACTTACCATGGTATGTTAGAGGGGTTGAAGCCAGAAGTGCTAATTTGGTCTTGAGACTGATTTAAGGTAATGTTGGAAGATTTCACAGTATGTCCAAGTATCCTAAAGGTATCTGTTTATTATTATTGATGAATGGTTACAGAACAGGGTAACTACGTGTCCTCCCAGATAGAAATAACTGGTTAGAATGATCTTTGAAACAATTTGTGGCTCATTTCTGCAGAGTGTCCTGTTCTTCAATGGTCTTGAGGGATTAAATATAGAAGCAGTTAATACTGTAATTAACTGAACTATAAAATGTACGCTTTCAATATTACTTTCTTTGTAGTGAAAAAATAGCAACTGACTATGAGGTGATGCTGGAAGATGTCTGCATAACTCAAAATTGTGCATACTCTTGCATCAGTAAAAGTTGTGATGTAATCTTTCCTCTGTTTGGTCTTGGATGGAAGGGTCATTAAGATGAAGGGGATTTTTAACAATGATGTCGTTATCAAAAAGTGTTATGAATATAGGCATTTGTTATGATATACATTTATTGTTCAGCGACAGCAGATAAGTTATCTGAAATAACTACTACATACATCATTTTCTCTTTCAAATATGTGAGCCAACAAAATGCTTGCTTTTTAAAAATGGATCTGTAAAAATAATAGTCTAGTGTAATTGTAAAAATGCATTGACCCTGCCAAATTTGATATAGACCCTTGGGGTATGTGTTTGTTTTTACTGCATTTGCCAGGAAGCTCTTTTTTTTTTTTTTTTGGCCGGTCCTCAGTTCTCAGCAGGATGGATTGTTTCTTCTTCTCATGCTTAATAAATGATAGTTATACTGAAGTGGTGGGAAAACTAAGTTGATTTATGGGATTGTTAGTGTTTTTGAACAGTAAAAAGATCACCATGAAAGAAAATGTATTGCAACATAAAGAGTGACCTCACCCCATTTGGATAGATGGATGAGATCATCTCAAATCATATACTTGATAAACATTATCTGTTGCCACCAGTTAGAAGACATTTTACCAAAAGGGGAATGGATTCAGAAATGACCCCATGGCTTTTTTCAGAGATTATTGGAAGGGGGGGGGGCTTTGATCAGGACTGCTATAGCCCATCACTCAGCCCCCCCAACTCTGTTTAAAATGTTGCCACTTTACTCCACTCTTGGGCAAGAAGTACCCCAAGAGGCTTGAGCTGCACTTCCAACCAGGGGAAGGGCAACTCACTAGCTGGCTCCGCTGTCATAGCAGGGTGAGATGAGCTTGGTCTCCCTTTGCCTTCCCTGGGTCTAGAGCTGTAGCGGAAAGAGCAGCAAGGCATGTAAGGGAGTAAATCCTTGGACTTGTCAAAAGTACACAGTTAAACTTCAAGTTCCAAATTAAAAGACTTTATTAAGATTAGGAATCAGGAATTAAATAAAATAAAATAAAGGAAAAGCAACAAGCTGCATGAAAAGCAACAAAACAGGTTTGAATTCTAAATAGCCTAACAATAAATCGTCTTGCATGTGAATAGCACAGATCCCATTTTTGATGTGCCAGAAGAGACTAATTTTCATAGGGAATAATTCCCATATAGCATCCTGGGAACCAAGGGAGGGACGGAGGGGGATGTTGGATCCTCCAATCAGACATGACCATGAGGGACTGGATGCACCTCTAGGGGCAGAATTTTCCCACTAGGCACATGGCAGGTCCACCACTTACACAGAAGATCACCTGGTGAGATGGATGGGCTATTGGCTTCTTACAACAACCCAGGAAAGTGCAAGGAAAAGATGAGAACTGGGGGGTTTCTATTCTATACTTGAGAGTAGGGATGGACGAAAGTCCCTTACCTGTTCTCGAAGGTTGCTTCGCAGTGGGGGGGAGGCGCTTTGGTTCTCCCCCCGAAGTTCAGGCGAGGGGGGGGAGGCACCCTGCCTCGCCCGGCCGAAATTCAGGCCGGGGGGGAGGCGCCCCATCCCTCGCCGGCAAAATTCAGCCCGGGTAGAAGCGCCCCGTCTACCCGGCCGCGAAAAAAAAAGTAAAAAAAACAACAACACACAAACACCCGTGATAGGCTACGTAACAATTAACGTAGCCTATCACAGTTAGATTTCCAAAGTCAGCCGTGATAGGCTACGTAAATCGTCACGTAGCCTATCACGGGTGACTTCGGGGGGAAAAAAAAAAAGCGCGTATGCAAATGGCGGCGGCCCATGGGTGCTGCCATTTGCGTTCCTTATTTTGACACGTCTAGTCTACCTAAAGATTTACGTAGACTATGGCGAAAATAAGGGCAACGCAAATAGTGTTCCCTTATTTTCGCCGTAGTCTACGTAAATCTTTACGTAGACTAGACGTGCCAAATTAAGGAACGCAAATGGCGGCGCCCATGGGCCGCCGCCATTTGCGTACGCACTGTTTTTTGTTTTTTTTTCAAAGTCACCCGTGATAGGCTACGTGACGATTTACGTAGCCTATCACGGCTGACTTTGGAAATCTAGCCGTGATAGGCTACGTTAATCGTTACGTAGCCTATCATGGGGGTGTTGTTTTTCTTTTTACTTTACTTTTTTTTTTTTTGCAATGGCGGCGGTGGCAGCCGGTCGGGAGACCGGCCGCCGCCCCCGCCCCCCGGGACCCATCGCCGGGACCCGCCACCGAGAGGGACATTCGGCTACGGTAAGTCCCATCCCGGGGGGGGCCAGGGGGCCAGCGGAGAATTTCCCCACCAATTTCGGGGGGCCGAATGCGTTGGCACTCAGCCCCCCGAAGTTTCGGGGAGAAATTCTCCCCCATCCCTACTTGAGAGACAAAACCCGCAGGGGTGAATTCTTGCCCCTGTGCATGGAGGATGCTGGAAATGTTGGCTGTTTTTCCCAGTACATCAGTTTTGTAAAGAGGTACACAGTTGGACTAAAGTGTTGCTTCACAATGTGTTATTCTTCTTTTCTGTGTGTAACACCGGTATGGCCCCACTCCACCTCATTGTAGCTAGTGATTTCTTTGAATATTTTAATACCAAAATATCAACGTAATCATCTTGTTATCTTCAAGAGAGATTCCCCTAGCCACCAGACATGTAAGCCTGCTGAGTATTGCTGCAATCCACTAACAAGTGTAGGTGGTTGTGATTTGGCAAGTTTGTACCATAAGCATGGTTGGAGCTTTCCCATTCTCTATTATGGAACAGAGAATGTTTGCTTCAAGTTCTTCTATTTCATAGCCAACAATGGGTCCAAGATGCATTGGCAGTTGTCTGGATCACATCCATAGTCTATAGTTCACTTTTCTGGTCTTCTCTGGAGTTTATTTTGTGATCTTGGGTTTGAAGCACTTTATACCACTCTTTCTTAAAATATTGAAGACATTATTCTAATAAAATAACAAGAATGTTTCTCAGTTCCCAATAAAATATGTCATCTATTGTCAGTGTGTCCTTCCTTGTAGCCCAGAGTGTATTTCCCCTATCCTTTAGACATAATCTTTCTGTTCGTAAGCACATGGCTATTAGAACTGCTTGCTAGTTCTTAGAGTATATCAAGGGCTATTGTAAGATCCTTTCAGTAAGATGGAGAAAGGAGTGATGGCAATGTGAGAATGTGCACCATCTTATTGGTTGATCCTCTTTCACTCTTCTCCCAAGGATCATTTGGTAGATAGCTTGACTGGGTAGAGACTGTTTTCATGCTCTTCCCACTGTCTGAGGGAGAGCAATGTAAAACTGCTGCACATCCTCTGTACTTGAACTGGTCATGGGCCTTCAGGGGCTAGAGCACATGAGATGCCACTGATTTTGCATAAGGAAGGAAACATTTACCATGGACAAAAGGCAGGATACCTACCTCATGTGGTCTGGACTAGTCTTGGGTCCTAGTTATGCATTTGCTTACATATAAATCCAGAGGTTTGTTTCCCCGATGATGTGCTTATCATTATGGTCACTACTTAAGGCTAGCGCAGATGTAATGCTTGCCAGTCCTTAACCATCAGGAGAGAGGGAGGCAGGCAAGGATTTCACTAGCTGCCTATTCCAGCTGGACTCCCCCCTCACACACAACACAAGCAGGGCCATATACTATCAACGTCAGTGAGTGTTACATCTGTATTAGTCCTGTATCAGTGGAAGATATATTGAAAGAGAATATAAGAGCCAGATAACCAGGCCTTTTACACAGTTAGATAATGTTTTTCAGAAGTAAAGGCATTTCTTTAAACATAAAGGGTGGTTACTTTATTTACTCCTAATGGGCTTCCTTTAAAATATTTCTACCTAGCCATTTTGAAGGTTTAGTGCAATATACTGTGGAAATATAATCTTCATTTGGGCTTTCCATTGGATTCTTGCTGGCAAAAAAGTGTGGGCCCTAGCAGCAGTGATAAACTACTCTTTTAGTCTGCAGTCATGTTTACCAGATCTTGATAGCACAGTGGTACTGGGCTTTTTAAAAATTAGTTTGTGATAAGCTAATGTGGTCAGTGAGTTCGTTTGGGCTGTCACGTATAGCCCGCAGTATAATTGTGTGGGAAGCACCATAGACAATGCAGCATAAGGGGGATTGCCCTCTTTCTAGATGTGGTGGCTTGAATATGTTGATTAATATAACTAACAATGCTGTAGGTTGGCTAAACTGGATTGCAGTAGTTTAACTTACATGGTTTTGCTGGAGCACACAAGATGAATTTGGTAACCAAGAACAGCATAGGAATTGCTTACAAAGCGGCAAAAAATTAGCTGACACTAGAGGAGAAGTGATTTCCTCCTGCCTCAAAAACTGACTCTGGTTGTGCCAAAGAATTTCAAGAGACGGTTAAGGAAAACTGTTTTCTTCTATTGGATGGTTGACATTGAAGAGCTGCTTTCAGTTGCTAACTGAAAAGATTAAAAGGCTGCTAGCCTGATCAAAAAGCCTGTGGAGGAGGAGGTGTTCTGGAGTGATTTAATGAGGGTAAGTGTTGCTGCACAAAGAAAGCAATTTAATTTTGCTACATTTGAAATGCTACATGGAATAAAACAAGAAGAGAGCAATGGCATGGTGTGCTTGTGAGTGAGGAGAATTGCAACATTTCAGTTACTTTTATGTTTTATGCTAGTGAGATCAAATGGTGGGAATACATCTTGAAACATAGCCATAACGATGGGATATAGCTAAGTAGGCAGGTGAGTGGCAACCCTAACTTCTCTCCTCTGATTAAACCTGGTTTTTCTCATCTTGGCCCCTTGTTCCTGCAGTTATCCCCTATTAGGCACCCCTTCTTCCAACATCATTCTTAGCCCCCCTGGTCCTATCCCAGCTTTGCTGTCCTCGACATGTACTTCCTCCATACCTTCTTTCTTAGGTTGCCTACCTCCCCTCCCTTCAGTCTTACTCAGCTGTAACCCATCCTTATGGATGTACAGAATGTGTACAGAAATGGGGAGCAGAAGTTGGGGAATCCTTGCACAGTGAGCAGATTTCTTTGGGGTGGTGATAGTATGTCTGTCCCCACATTTCAGCAGGTGAGGTATACTTCTTTTCCTAAGTCCTACACCATCTCTCAGTTGTGTGTCCTTGCTGTAGCCATACTGGGTTTTGTTCAACTTTGGATAACAACAATCCAGCAAGAAATGTTCCTACACAAAGCCCATGGAAATGAATGGGGGTTGCATAAGAGCAACTCTCTGCTTGTTCCCCTTGTGCCCATGTGCCTCACCAACCTCTCTACACATGCCTTCTCTCTTCATGCACAAGTGTAGACTCTGTTGGTTGTCAGGTGTTTTAATTCTGTAACAGTGGAATGCTTGTCAATTATTGTTTTAGGATGTCCGTGAGAAGAAAGGTTGAGTTGGTCCATTGGCTGGTGGTGTCATAAAGGCACTGAGGGCTTCCTTCCCAGGTTGCTTTGAAATGGGTTCCCTCCATGCAATACCTGTTTCTTTGCTTCCATTTCAGACAGTTCCACAGACTCCCCAAGCATCTCTTTCTCCGTTTTCCTACAATCCTCCTTCTGTCCAGGCCAGCAAAGTGGTTCAGGAGGAGAAGGCAGACAGAAAGGCTGTCTTGCTTATGGAACACATAGAATGCTATTATGATCAATTTCTTAACATAAACATGTGTATTTAATTATAGCTGCTTTTCACTGCCACCCCTTTTGTTTCTGATCCTATAGATAACTTTTTGTTGGTTGAGGACATGATACAAAACAAATATCAGGCAGCATAAAAAGCTTCCACAGCCTGTGGCTGCAGAGAGAAAAAAGGAGAGACCACAGTACCAGTTTGTCATCTTAGGTATCGCCAAATGTTCTCCTTCCACAACTGCTGGGATTTATTTTTAACTGCTTGACTCAGTGTTTGTCAGATGATTCTGACCATCAAACTGCATATTGAATGCAAAGTACAGAGAAAGCTAGGGTGGCTGTAAAGGGGAGGGATGAGGAGGGGCTGTCTGGGGAAGGAGGTGGGATTTGGACATTCTCCACATAGCCTCAGCCTTCCTTTCTCAGAGAGAGTTAAGCCTTCTAGCCGTTTGAGTGTACTTTCAGGTCAAGCTGGGAAGTAAAGGGTAATGGCTGCTTTCAAATGCTTTAAAGACATAATTGCTCAATTATCGCTACATTGAGTGAAAGGAGCAGCATACTGCTGGTTTGTAAATTGGTCTCTTTCCTATGCTGGATGCTGCCTTTCTAAAGGAGTCTCATCATGATCGATAGCTCCAAGAAGCAGCAACAGGGTTTCCCAGAGATTTTATCTGTTGGAGATATTGAATCATTGAAAGAAAAGGAATGTCTTGACACGAGCAACCAGAAAAGTCTTAAGGAAGGTCAGTTTCATGGTTTGGGACAGAAATGGGAAGGCAAATGGGCAGCATCGGGTCTGGTTTAAATGTGATGGGCTAGAATTACAGTGCTGTGTGTGGATTGATGGTTAAGGAATTAATCTGTGCAAAATAATAGTCTTAAATCTTAAAAGGGGGGTGGGTATATTGCTGTTCTCCAGGGCTGGTTCTTGAAGATTAATTAATCTTCCAGTGATAACTTGGAGGTAAATGCTCTGTTCATGTGTACTTCAGTTCACAGAGCATGCTTTGAAACCTGCCCTTTAAGGATTTCACCAGTTGAGGTCAATCAGAGAAAAGAGAATTAGAAATATCTTTGTAGAAATCTCATTCACAGTCATTGCTGACTTCCTCCAGCTCCTGCTGCTTAATGCAGTTCTGCTTTAACATGTTTTTATATTCAGCAGCTATGTACTTTGAAGCTTATGAAACTCCTGTTAAGTGGTTAATACTAGTACAATAAGATAAAGAAAAGCCTGTTGAACTGTCAGGGAACCTAGTCAAGTCAAGAGACTTATAAGTACTCATAAGTACTAAAAAATATTAAAGAAGCAGTACAGGATTTATCTAAGATAATGTTCTCCTAGCTGTATCAGAAATATATTTATTCCCTGAATCAACATGTATGTGCATTTTTATCTTTTGAGGTAAAGGGTATTATGAGAAGTTGTAGTTTGTTTTGTCCTTCAAGCATTGGTCTCCAGTTTTTGATACATGATGTCTGTCCTCTCCATATAGTATAACAGACAAAGTCTTACTATACTTCTTTCCCATCCACTCCCAACCTCCAAGAGCAATATCCTGCTTCCTTTACATACCTCAGCACAGTTTTCCTTTCTGGATTCCATATACCTAAGTGCAGTAGAGTATCTGGTAGCGAGCCAGAGAACACTGTTTGTTTCCTTTGATACAGAACTGGTACTTCCTTCCAACCAGAACATGTTTTTTCCTTCTGCACTGAAAGAATATAAATGCAAGGAACACAACTGTGTTGGGAAAATGGGGAAAAGACAGTTCCATAGCAGTCCATGCTAGACCCTGATATCTTTTAAGAATAAAATGTTACATTTCCTTCCATTTCAATACTGAATGTTGATTTATGTTTTTAACTGACCACTTTTCTTGAATAATTGGAAAACAGAACAAAAGCGGGATGCCTGGAGTATAAATAGCTGTAGCTCAGAGCAAAAGAATAGTTTTGTCTCTCTTACCACAAAACACAATCACTAATAAAATAGTGATTAAGAAAAAGAAGTCATGCACTGCATTTCTTTTGGCTAGAAACTGAATTTAATTGGATGTGAAGCTTGTCTGTCAATTCCTCCCACATGTGAGCAGCCACAGCCCCTCCTCATGACCTCAGTCACAAGGGGAAACATTTGTGTGAACTGGTTATACACAGGTACATTGTCCACAGCTATTCCTGTGATTGTGACGACTGAGAAAAAATCCAGCAGTGATCATAGAAATGGCTGCTGATGCTCTTCATGTACAGCTTGGTTCAGCCCAACATTTTCCCCATGGAGGTGCGGTGTCATGGCAGCTCACATGTAGGGGACTCAGCATAAACCAAGTGCCATGTTGTGGTAGTGATCAGGAGTAGTTTTCACCAGCTTCATCTGATTTTATTTATTTATTGCATTTATATAATAAATATATACTGATGAGAGTGCAGTTGTCATTCAGGTCTTCATCATTCCAAGGCCTACCCTTGAACATCATCCTTGCATATGTTTCCCACTCTTCCTCCAAGTAGCTCAGGGTAGTGTGCATATACATTTTGTCCTCACAACAATCCTATGAGGTAGGTTGAGCTGAGAGATGGTGATTGACCCGTCCACTGAGCTTCATAATTGAGCATCTGCTGGTACAGAATGTGATGTCCCAACTCCTGCCAGATCAGCAGGACCATACATCATTATATCTTTAGTATCTGTACTGGGTTTCGCTCTTTGGAGAGCAATTCAAAGTATTGGTTTGACCTATAAATATGTTTGGGGTTCCACAAAGTATTGGTTTGCCCTCCATACGAGAGACCATCTCTCACCAATCCCGTGTTGTTCCATCTTTATATGGACAGTAAGGGCTCAGAGAAGGGTGATCTCAATGGCTCTCTCATACCTATGGAGTTTTCTTCCCTTGAAAACCGGTCTAAGCATCATTCAGAAACACTGTAAGTCCTTTTTTTAATAAGGCCAACTTTCAGTAGCAGGGATTAATTTCTAGGGTATGAGTTTTTTAGGATCTGATTTTAATCAGATTCTGTTGGATATCTTATAGATGTTGCTTTTGAATTGTAATCAGCCTTAAGTCTTGAAAATGAGGCAGGCTAGAAATCTGAATGAACTGCAAAACAGGCTCCTTTGCAGATTCAACAGTTTACAGTTAAATGCTATTTTCAGTATAAATGCAAAAGAAAACTTCCTGAAAACCAGTAGAGGATTATTTAGAAACATATGGCAAATTGAAGAAAGGAGGAACAACATTATAATGGAAGAAATAGAATATGTAGCAGGTAGTGTGTTCTAATATATCGTAATTTGTGTATTTTGACATTATTATTTTTATATATAATACAATTAGAAAAATCTTTCCGCATTGCCAGCCATGTGTTGGTCATTCTTCAAGGCCAACATGAAACTTCCAAACACTTCTGTACATCCCTTAGACCTTCCTTATCATTCTCAGAATCTGATTTTTTAAAAACAAATTTCCAGCCTTCATGGTTGCAGACATAACTTTTAAAATGTAGTGGCAATGTGTTAAAGGTTCCAAAGCAGAAAGCTAAAAAAGGAGTTCAGATTATATTATTGTCAGATCTTACATTTACAAAGCCCATTTGAAGTTGGATATTTGTGATAGGTTAACACAAAATCTTTCATATTTGGGGTTAACAATTCTGGGTTAAGAATATGTGAATCAGTGCATCATACCATCCATGTGCAGCCTAGCTCTGCTTCAGTTATGTAAATTATATGTAGATCATCTCTGGCACTCCATTTTATAATATTAAATTGTACTCCTCATGTTGTGAACAGGTTAGCCACTGCTGACTTTCTGTTCTTTTATCTTCGCTTCCCCTGCTCTCATCTCATAGACTGGAATCGGTGAAATTTAGTAATGCTAGAGTTCATACAGATATTACACATCTACATTACACATAGTGAGGTTTTTTTTCAAGCTCTGCTGCCAAAATCTTGCAGAAACTAAATTTTTAAAAATGCTTTCCATGAAATGTTCTACTTGCATTAAAAACATTTTTTTTAGAGTGGCCCTAGAAAATTTCAAGGCATAATGCCAGTTGTGGTTCTGCTCTGCATTTTTACTGGGTACGAGATAGTAACTATTTAGAAAACATCATCAGTATTTAGTTACTGGGTTTTTTTCACTTGTAAAATTGGAATAGAGTGATAACTCATTAAAACTGTGAGCTAGCATTTTCTAGTATCCTTCTCCTTGAAATCTTTTTTGATGGGGCAGAAAAGGATTTTCCAGAGAGCAGTCATTAGTGCATAAACCCATGAGGATTTTGACAAAAACCTCAAGAATGCAGAAGGTGGAATGCTCTTAGTATCAGGTGTCTTAGGTTAATCCATAAAGATGTTAACCGTTTGGAGTAGCTTACAGAGCTGCAAAATATATTGGTCCAAACACAGTGATTTTGATTTATTTTATTATTTATCTACTATTTATTTATCTATGATTATTATTTTTTTATTTATTGAATTTCTTAATCGCCATCTGGACAGTCATCTAGCCACTCTGGGCAATGTACAGCAGTACGAACAGTTTTAAAACAATAAAATTCTACATTAAAACATATTTCTAAAAATACCCTAAACCCCCCCCCCCCAAATGCCTGCCTGAACAACCACGTTTTTAATGCACGGCAGAAGCTCATTAAAGAGGGGGCATGGCGGAGTTCCCTAGGGAGGGAGTTCCACAGAGTGGGGGCCACCACAGAGAAGATCCTCTCCGTTGTCCTCACCAGCCTAGCTGTCCTGGCTGGTGGGACAGAGAGAAGGCCATTCGAGGCTGATCTTGTTAAGCAGCCTGTCATGTTGCTGGAGGCGCTGCTTAAAATAGGCTGGGCTGGAACCATATAGGGTTTTAAAGGTCAAATTTGGCCTGGAAAACAACTGGTAGCCTTCAGCACCGGAGTAATGTGATCATGCCGGCGGCTACCTTTAATCAGGCAAGCCACCGCGTTCTGTATCAGCTGCAGTTTCCGAACTGTCTTCAAGGGTAACCCCACGTAGAGCACATTACAGTAGTCTAGATGAGAGGAGACTAGGGCATGTACTACCTGTGGGAGCAGATGGTTGGGAAGGTAGGGGCGCAGCTGCTGTATCAGATGGAGTTGGTACAGTGCTGTCCAGCTCACAGCTGACAACTGAGCCTCCATGGACAGCTGGGAGTCTAAAATGACCCCCAGGCTGCGGACCTGGTCTTTCAAGGGTAGCTGTACCCCATTCAGCACCAGGTCAGCATCCCCCAACCTCCTCTTGTCTCCCGCCAAAAGTACCTTGGTCTTGTCAGGGTTCAGCTTCAGCTTATTCCTCCCCATCCAGCCACTCACCGTCTCCAGACATTTAGACAGGGATTCTAAGGCCAACCTTGGTGAAGATTTGAATGAGAGGTAGAGCTGCGTGTCATCCGCATATTGATGACACCGCACCCCAAACCTCCTTATGATAGCCCCAAGCGGCTTCACATAGACGTTAAATAGCATCGGGGAGAGGATGGAACCCTGTGGCACCCCACAAGTGAGCAGTCATGGGTCCGAAACCTCCTCTCCCAGTGCTACCCTCCGGAACCTGCTGAAGAGGAAGACTGGAACCACCATAATATGGTGTCTCCAAAGCCCAACCTCTCCAGGTGATTCACGAGGATACTGTGGTCAACGGTATCAAAAGCCTCTGAGAGGTCGAGGAGAACACGGAAGGAGCATTCGCCCTTATTCAAAGCCCTCCTCATATCATCCACCAAGGCGACCAAGACCGTTTCTGTCCCATGCCCAGGCCTGAAGCCCGACTGAAATGGATCTAGATAATCGGCTTCTTCCAAGTGTGCCTTCAACTGCATTGCCACCACCCGCTCAATCACCTTGCCCAAAAATGGCAGATTTGAAACTGGGCAAAGGTTTTTCAAAACTTGGGGATCCAAGGAGGGCTTTTTTAAGAGCAGTCTTATCACTGCCTCCTTGAGAGCTGATGGCATCACTCCCACCTCAAGGGAGGCGTTCACCACCACCCTGATCCCCTCATCCACCCTCTCTCTGCAGCTCATAATGAGCCAAGATGGGCAAGGATCAAGTAAGCAGGTGGTTGGCCTTACAGAAGAAAGCACCTTGTGCACTTCATCAGAAGGAAGAAACTGGAACGGATCCCACAAAACCTGTTTGCCACAGACCGCCTCTTGCTTGCTAACTGTATCCACGACACACAGAATAACACTCCTAATCCGATCAATTTTATCCGCAAAGTGCCTTGCCAAAGCCTCACAGGAAGCCTTAGAATGTTCCAGTGGTTCCAGAGCAACTGGACCGACCAGGCTCCGGACCACTTGGAACAGCTTCCTGGGGCAGCACTAGGGATGGCGGAGAATTTCTCCCCGAATCTCCGGGAGGCCGAATGCCAACGCATTCGGCCCCCCGAAATTGTTGGTGAAATTCTCCGCCCCCTCCCCTGGGATGGGACTTACCTCCTGCGAATGTCCCTCCTGGCGATGGGTCCTGGCGGCGTTTCGGCGGGGGCGGCGGCCGGTCTTCTGACCGGCTGCCGCCGCCGCCATTACAAAATAAAGTAAAAAAAACACAAAACACCTGTGATAGGCTACGTTAATCGTTATGTAGCCTATCATGGGTGTTTTTTTTTCCCACTTCGTATTTCGCAGCCGGGGAGGCAGGGCGCCTCCCCCCCCGGCCTGAATTTCGGCCGGGCGCAACAGGGCGCCTCCCCCCCGGCCTGAATTTCGGCCGGGCGAGGCAGGGCACCTCCCCTCCCCGGCCTGAACTTCGGAGGGAGAACCGAATCGCCCCCCCCCCACCGCGAAGCAAGCTGCGGGACCAGGTAAGTCCCTTTCGTACATAGCTAGGCAGCACTCTGCAGACATGACAGAGGCAGCATACTATTCCTTTTTTGCTGCCTTCACTGCCACGTGATAGGCTGAAGATACAGCCTATCTGTATCTTCAGCCTATACAGCTCTAGCCTGTGTCTGATTGTCTTTAGAGCGAGACTTCCGCCACCGGCACTCTGGCTGTCTCACCTCCTGTTTCAGAGCTTGTAACCGCAGATTGAACCATGGTGCAGTCCGAGCCCTGTTCAGGGGGAGAAGGTGTTTTGGAGCCACCCGATCTAATGCCCCAGTGATTGCGGCATTTCAGCCACCCACCAGGATCTCGACCGAGTGGCCGTTTGTGTGCTCCAGAGACTCTCCAAGCATGTTCAGGAATCCATTCGGATCCATAAGACGCCTGGGGCGGACCATTTTAATGGGTCCTCCACCCTGCGGAGGGGTTATGGAACCGAGAAGTCCAGCGTCACCAGATAGTGATCTGACCATGACAAGGGGGTGATGGATATACCCCCAAGTTCCAGATCACTCCCCGCTTCTCCAGAAACAAACACAAGGTCTAGCACATGACCAGCTACATGGGTTGGCCCAGTGGGAATAGGGTGCAGCTCCCAGGAAGCCATGATCTATCTCCATGAAGTTGTATTATATTATATTGAATCCCACTCTTCCTTTGGAATGACTACAACCACTTTAAAAATTCTGTTGGCAATATGTTATTTCCTTTTAATCTAAATATATTAACAGTAGTCCTCTTTGATTTACTGTTGGAAAAATATAATCTTTGTTGCAAAGGGTCACCACTTGCCCTGATTTTAAAAAGGAAAGCCACTGTTGTGAAAAAGTAGGAGTAGGACTTTAGATGGTAAAGATTAAATGTATTTTGCCTCTGTGCTTATTTTCTGGCATTCTCTTGTTTAAAATTAAAATTAAAATCACAAAACAGGCAATAACCAGTATTTCTTGTACACTTCTAGCTGTAAACAGTATCAGAAAATCCAAGTTCAGCTAAGATTAAAATTCCAGAGTGGTTTCTTTCTTTGTTTTTGTTTTTCCCCACTCCCTTCTTTTAACATTACACAATAAATATTGAGCTCAGATGCAACTGTCTTCTGTGCACTCTTTTTGCAAAGTAAGCATATGTTATAAATGGAAATCATTTCTAGAAAGTCGTCCACAAAGGGTGGGTTACATGCCCTTTTAATCTGGGTTGAAATCTTGTCCATAATTATCAAACCAACCATTAGTAGGTGGGAGATGCTTGCCTTTTTCCATCTAGCTGCAACTTGCAGTTTAGCAGCCATTAATAATAATATCATAGAATAGTCATAGAATAGTAGGGTTGGAAGGGGCCTACAAGGCCATCGATGATTCGATCCCTTCTAATGTTTGGTATTGCCTTTGGGGACATGACCACCGAAGGTGAAAGTATATTCCCCTAGCTCCTCATTTCCTCCAGCAACAGTCAGAAAGTTGTTTATTTGTATTACGCATCTTAGCTAGAGTAAGGTACCATCTTACTATTATGTTAAAGGAGACCTCTCTGATGTCCTTTAAGGAGGATAGAAGTGGGGTTCAAGACCATATTTTAGACCACTTATCTGCTTCTATTTGTGTCCCTAGGTCCTGGGACCATTTGGCATTATACGGAGATGTTACCCATGAGACCCTGTAGTTGTAGAGCATCAAGGTGGACCTTTTTGACTGTTTTGCTATGAGAATTTTTGAACCCAGTAAGACTCCTGTTAATTTATGCACAAATGCTGGAGACTTGAATCAAATGGCTGAATTGTAAATACTGGTACCAAGTTACCACCCTAGTTTCAGTAACAGTCATTTAAAAAAAATCTGCCCCCCGTTGTAACATATTTAATGTCACTGTCTTACTCTTCTTCCATAACTTAAGAGTTTATGCTGTCCTGATTCAAAGAAAGTTTGCTTCCAAAAGGTGGAAATTGGGGATATTTCTGGTGCTATGATTTTATGCCACTTGTCTCATATAGTACAGCTTTGTCTGGATTGTGTGTGGCCTATCATTATACTTCATCCAAACAACCTCTTCCAAAGGTTATCCCTCTGTGAATAACCTTTCTATTGCCTATCATTTGTTTGGACTTGATTCCTTTACAAACAAGAACATCTCTCCCAGAAGATAGGCATCATACTATAGAGAAATGTCTTTAGAGTATGGACTTCGAAGTGTATTTGGTGCAGTCCATGCTTTCCCCCCTCCCTCAATGAAACGATCCAGGCACAGCTGCCACTCATTTTATTTGTTAGTTTGTTTGCTTGTTGTATTTCTGCACTGTCTTTCTGAAGTCAACCAAAGCGATTTACAAAACGTTCAGAATATAAAATAATAATCAAATGAAAATGTAGTAAAACATTAAAAACCATAATGATTTAAAATGCCAAATTAAAAAGATATGTCTTAGCCCCCTTCTTAAATGCAGAGAAAGTAGGGACCAATCACAGTTCCAAAGGGAGTGTATTCTAGATTTAGGAAGGAGCAACTCAGGAGAAAATCCAACAAATGGGCCTCTGAAAGTGAGGGTGTCTTCAAAAGGGCCTCTCCTGCTGATCTTAATATGAGCAGGTTCATACTGAGATAGGTGGTCCCTCAGATAGCCAGGCCCTAAGCTGTTCAGAGCTTTAAAGGTTAAAACCAACAACTTGAATTGAGTCAGAAAACAACTGTCAACCAGTGCAGATCTTTCAGTATTGGGGTGATGTGATCATGATACCATGTACCAGCTAGCAGCCTAGCTTCTGCATTTTGCATCAGTTGAATCTTTGGGATACTCTTCAAGGGGACCCCCACATTGCAATAATCTAACTGTGATGTAACCAAGGCATGGATAACTGGACTGACTGAGGAGGGGTTGCAGCTGATGCTCTAGATCTAGTTGTGCAATCGTACTTCTCTTCCAGCAGTTTCATGTAAATGTTAAATAACATAAAGGACAGAACAGAACCCTGTGGAACACCAAAGACAAATGACCTTGATGCCAGACAGTAGTCTCCCAACACCTTCTGGACACAACCTGACAGGAAGGATCCATTGCAATACAATACCCCAAGGCCCTGCCCTGCCAGGAGGTCCAGAAGGATACTATAGTTGTTGGTACTGAAACCCACCAAGAAGGCCAGAAGAACTAGTATGGCTAGTTCCCATCCAAAGCAGTGAACCCTGGCTGAAAGTCTGATTGAAATGGAACTAGATAATCAGTATCATGCAAATGTGTCTGGAGTTGCAGTGATACCAATTTAATAAATTCTTTTGGACTAACTGAAGTATTATCTGAAAAATGAACATCAATGTTAATAAAATTATCATTTTCACCAATTGTACCCTCATTAGTCATGACAGATTTAGTTTTTCCTATTATCTCGTGTCACTCCTTAGTTGTTCAATTAACATGTTTTTTTTAAATAAAATCTTGATTATCAGAAGTAATATTGACCCTCAGATGCCTCCAAGCTTTTCTCATCCACATATTGATATTGTATTGATACTGCATTGTTATTCCCTCCCAAACCTCTGGGAATATTTTTAGGCAATATCTCTGATTTTGAGTAATTCACTTTGAAACCCAACGTAGAACTATAATATTAAATACTGTATTTTTGACACTATCTAGCTGCTCATGCACTGAGAGCAGAATCTGAGGTGGAGAATGTATCTTGTACATTCTTTTATTAAAAAAAATGTTTCTGGCCTTTATGGGGAGAACACTTAGTGTATTGGTAATGGCTGCTGAAGGGTTGGAAATGGGGCTTAAAGATAGTCAGAAGGTGAGTGTTCTTACCTCTACATTCTTCTCTCATTCTTCTCTATGACTTTATTTTCCCATATAATTATTGCTTCAAAGGTTCTTTATTAAGACTTCTGCATCGAGACTTCAGTATTCCAAATACAGTAGTAAGATTGGCATGATTTATTCTTGGAGCTTTTGGAGTAAAATTTGGAGGGGCAAGACCTTGCCCTGTTTGTTTGTTGGTTGGTTGGTTGGTTTATTTCTGTTCTCTTTTCTTTGAGCAGATGATATCAAATTGTGCCATTATGAGCCTCCCTAAACTAAGAAAGCAAAACATGAGCCTATTCCCATATGTTCAGATAGCAGTATTCATTCTTCTTGAGGACCTTAGGGTAGACAGCCTTAAGGAAGAGGGAAGACAGAAGGCTGCATAGGCACACCAAGATCTCCATTAAGGTAGCATCAAAAATGGGAAAAGAGGAATGACTAAGTAATCCACAACACCACCAGATTATAAGAAGACATGACAAGCGTGTCCAGGCAGGTGATTATGCAAATGGTGCCTGGCATGCACCCACAGTGATCACGCAAACCAGGTCACTGACAGAACAACTGACTGTTATTTTGAGGCCAATTGTATACTTTGTAATGGGTGGAAGTGATTCTAGAACTCTCTATGAATCAGTTTCTGTTAAATGCCATGAGAATTATTACTAGCAATGCTCACTTAAGCCATGGATCATTAACACCATTTCTTCTGGCACTGCTCTCCGTTGAATATAGTAGTACTATGGAAACCAAAGAACACAGTGTTATCTAAATATGTTACTTTGGAAGCATGCAAGATGAGTCATAAAAATCAACATATTCCATGGCTTTTTGCAAGCTTGTGTTGTGGAGCATCAAAAGAGAAGTCAGAATATGCATTCTGATTTTGTAAATGTTGAATTTATTGGAATATAAGCAATTCTATCATTTTCCTTTTTAAAAAGAAATCCAATAATTTTGAAGATTGCATCATAAAATATTTTTAAAACTATATAAACACATACGCTTTATCTGAGTATGCAGGGACTCATTGTACAATTGCAGGTTCTTCATTTGCATGCTTCTATTTAAAGAAGATTAGGAGAACAGCATTTCGATGGATTGGAGGTTGGAAGAGAGCAGACTGGATGTAAAAAATAAAAATAAAAAATTGGTCTAGTGGCTGAACTTACCAAAACAAAACTGCCTCTTTCTTCTGACCCAACTCAGATACATTCTCCCTGTGGATTATTTGTGAATGGCAACTACTTTGGCAACTCCTAAGGTCATCAGATGTGACTCTAACAATTATACCCCCATGCATGAAGTTGGGACTATTGTGTGAGTGCGTATGTGGGAAGGATCCTCTCATCTTTCTTGCTCCTGTGTGTGCTGGCCCTGGAGCACTGTGTGATCTGCAAGGATAGAAAACTACCAATGAAAATCAGGTAATTGCATATGCTTCATGGTGGCATCTTGCCTTCTCCAACTCTTCCTAGCCATGCTGCTTCAAAGTGCTTATTGGTGAGTGCAACAGGAGCAAGGAGAATGAAACAGCCTGGAATACAGTGAGCTGCCTCGCTATCAGTGTTCACTCTGGGTGGTTGGTAGGGTTCCTTCTATTCCACGTACACAACCACCTCAATTTCTATCTCTACCACACACATGCTCTTGCACACACGTGTACCCCCCCCACACACACACTCTTAATCTTTCATGGCTGAAAGAAGCTTAATTAACTCAAAAAATAAATTAGAAATCAAAAGCCATTTCACTGCTCTGCTGGCAGAAGATCAAGCATGGAATCCAAGGAACATAGCTTCTACTGACTGACTGAAGGCATTTGCTGCAAAACTTGGTAGTGTAATGATAGATTATATATTCTGTGTTGGAGGTGAGGTGGCTGTTGACCAGAGCTAGGGTCTTTACAGTTGTGGTGTCCCATCTGTGGAATTTTCTCCCCAAGGATTTTTGCCTGATGCCTGTTTTCTTTTTGGTACTGGTAAAAAACTGTTTATTTGTCCAGGCTTTTAAGATCTTGACTTAAAAGCTGTTTTATTGCTGGATTTTTATCTGCTTTGCTTTTGTTTTCACTGCATTGTCTTTATTGAGTTTATACTTTATTAGCTACTCTGGGAGCCCATATAGGCTGAAGAGCAGGGTAATAAGTGCCTAAATATAAGTATAATATAAATAAAACAATGGGATAGACACATATGTACACAGGATGGTTCAGGATGCAGTGGGTTTGGTCCAAACACTAGGTTGATGGCAGCACTGTCTCCTGGGGTTTACATGAGAATTTTGTGTCCACTTTTTGTGCTGCATATATAAGTTGTATAATTTTAGCACCTCTTCTGCTTGGTGTAGTGTAGCAAGTCAGGGCTATCTATGGTTTGTGCAGATGGACAACAAATTCACATTTAATTATAATTAAGATGCCTGCGGAAAGAAGCCCTTGTGTTCTTAAAGAATCAAACAGACTATGTTGCTTTAAGAGAAAAGTAAATATATGGTTTACATTTTGAGTTTTCCGTTTTTCCCTTTCTTCATACTGCTTCTGAGATGAGTATATATGCCAGTGAATCCCACATTATAAATCTCAATGTTTATAATACTCATGTACTCCAAACTGTAGCTGGATATTTTAGATGACATGATTCATAACACCTACTTCAGAAGATGAACAGAATATGCTATAAAACTCATTGGAGTTGGGATTAAATAATACTGGAATATATAAGATTTGTTGTCTTGTACAATATAGCTATGATTAAAGTAGTTCCATCAGAATAGATAATACTTTTTAGAGACCACCACTCCTTGCATGAACTCCACCGCTCCAATCAGTTGTCACCAGGCGCTGCTCCATCATTATGTGAGATAAAATCATCAAGTGTGAGCACCAAGGTCACACCCTGTAAACACCCTGAGGCTTTGGAATGTCCTTCCTAGTGAGGTCAGAAACTATAGATTGAAAACTTTGTAGAGAGGTTGCTTGCTTAAGAAAATGAGCTATGGGCTAGAAAGTCCCTCACCATAGCTCTGAACTCACTGGAAGATCTTGGGCAAGCCACCATTTTCAGCCACAGTGCTTCATTTGTAATATGTGAGGATAACAAAACTGGCCTACCATAAAGGGTTGCTCTGTGAATTACTAACATACATGAAGCACCTTAAATACTCAGGAGTGGAAATAAGCTATAATACTGAGTAGTGGTATCATCAAGTCTAATGTCTTGACTTTAATAATTATGGATTGATTTAATGTACTTTAATAATACCTTTTCTTTTCATCTGCTCCACCTTTCAGATCTTAATAAAATCTGAATTAAAATTTGATGCTTCTCAAGACAGCATTACACAATGTAAAGATGAGCGAGTAATTTTCCTTGGTATCACTGTACATTTAAACACAATATACTTGGATGTGGTAGACAAGGAGCCCATGCCCCATTGAATTCCTTGAGGGCTTTTAAAATTGAAAAGCAGGATAAATATATCTTAAATAATAAGGAAGCAAACAAACACAACAGGACTTCTGAGTAAACATGTATAGGACTGGGCTACTCAGCATAATGTCTGCTCACTGAGTTCAGTGCACTCAATAGAACTCATTAAGTTCAGTGCACTATTTGCCATTTGGTTTTTGGGCTCAACTCAAGGTGTTGGTTTTAACCTTTAAGGCCTTAAAAGGTACCTAAAGAGCTGCCTGTCTCATTATGAACCTATCCAGTTAGTAAGATCTGCAGGAGAAGCCCTCCTGAAGACACTGCTGCCTGCAGAGGCTGATTTGTTGAGCACAAAGGAAAGTGTGTGTTGCTCCCAAACTGAACTGCACATCTCGTCCCCCCAGATTTATGATTGCTCACCATTCTCTTGGCTTTCAGAAAAGGGGCTAAGACGTATCTCTTTATCCTACCCTTTTAAATCATTTTTAGTGTGCAGTGCTTTTATTAAGGTTTGTTTTTATAGTATTATTGTTTTATTTTAGATGTATTGTGCACTGTGTGGGTGGCTTTGGGGGGGGGAAGTCTGGTGTAGAAATATTAATAAATAATAATAAATAATGACATCATAAACTATGAAACTTCCCTCACAAAAGCAGGTAGGGGTGCTTGTTTGAGAAGAACAAGTTCCCTTAAATTCACATAACTAGTTTTACAATTCTTAAGTTGGTGCAAAAGATCTCCAGTTGAAGAAGGCATGGGGACAAAGAAGAAATGGCAACTTTCCCTGTGACAATTGTAAAAGCCAACAGGTATTCAGATGTGTCTCTAGCACTAATCGGAGCATGCAGGTCCCTTGCAAGGCAGAAAGTATTAGTGCAGGAGAAAGATCTGGATAACTGCTGGCTTTTTAATTGGTTTTTTTTTCTTAATGGACCAACATGGCCGCCTACATCAAGAAAATGAGAGCCAGTGTGGTGTAGTGGCTAGAGTGTTGGACTGGGAGCCAGGAGATCTGGGTTCTAGTCCCCACTGGGCCATGGAAGCTCATTGGGTGACTTTGGGCCAGTCACAGACTCTCAGCTCAACCTACCTCACAGGATTGTTGTTGTGAGGCTAAAATGGAGAGGAGGAGGATTATGTATGCCACCTTGGGTTCCTCAAAGAGGAAGAAAGGTGGGATATAAATGTAAACAAATAAATAAATAAAAATGGGCACATACAGCTATAAGGAAAACTACCAAATTATTAGTTTAGCCATTAATATGAACAGTTGGGATTATAGAGTCACGGTATAACAATTCACACTGTGGCAAAGGTAAATTTCAGATGGGAAACAAAGTATAGAATCATAGAATAGTAGGGTTGGAAGGGGCCTACAAGGCCATCGAGTCCAACCCCCTGCTCAGTGCAGGAATCCAAGTCAGAGCATCCCTGACAAATGGCTGTCCAGCCAGTGTGGGAGAGCCCACCACCTCCCTAGGTAATTAGTTCCACTGTCGTACTGCTCTTACAGTTAGGAAGTTTTTCCTGATGTTCAGCCGGAATCTGGCTTCCTGTAACTTGAGCCCATTATTCCATGTCCTGCACTCTGGGATGATCAAGAAGAGATCCTGGCCTTCTTCTCTGTGACAACCTTCCAAGTTCTTGAAGAGTGCTATCATATCTCCCCTCACTCTTCTCTTCTCAAGGCTAAACATGCCCAGTTCTTTCAGTCTCTCTTCATAGGGCTTTGTTTCCAGTCCCCTGATCATCTTTGTTGCCCTCCTCTGAACTCTCTCCAGTTTGTCTGCATCCTTCTTAAAGTGTGGTGCCCAGAACTGGACACAGTACTCCAGATGAGGCCTAACCAGTGCTGAGTAGAGGGGAACTAGTACTTCCCGGGATTTGGAAGCTATGCTTCTATGAATGCAGCCCAAAATAGCATTTGCTTTTTTTGCAGCCACATCACATTGTTGGCTGATATTCAGCTTGTGATCTACAACAATTCCAAGACCCTTCTCGCTTGTAGTGTGGTTGAGCCACGTATCCCCCATCTTGTAACTGTGCCTTTGGTTTCTTTTTCCTAGGTGCAGAACTTGGCATTTATCCCTATTAAATGTCATTCTGTTGTTTTCTGCCCAGTGCTCCAGTCTATCCAGATCACTTTGAATTTTGTTTCTGTCTTCCAAAGTATTAGCTATCCCGCCCAATTTGGTGTCATCTGCAGATTTGATCAGCATTCCCTGCACCTCCTCCTCCAAGTCATTAATAAAAATGTTGAAGAGCACAGGGGCCAGGACTGAGCCCTGCGATACCCCACTCGTTACCTCTCCCCAGTTTGAGAAGGTCCCATTGATAAGCGTTCTTTGAGTCCGATTCTGTAGCCAACTGTGGATCCACCGGATCGTTGTTTCATCTAGCCCACTTTGAGCTAGTTTGCTCATCAGGATATCATGGGGCACTTTGTCGAAAGCTTTGCTGAAGTCGAGGTATATGATGTCTACAGCATTCCCACGGTCTACAAGGGAGGTTACTTGTTCAAAAAATGAGATCAGATTTGTCTGGCAGGACTTGTTCTTGACAAATCCGTGTTGGCTTCGAGTAATCACGGCATTGTTGTCAAGGTGCTTCCAGATGGATTGCTTTATGATCTGCTCCAGAATTTTCCCAGGAATTGATGTCACACTGACTGGTCTGTAGTTCCCAGGTTCCTCCTTTTTACCCTTTTTGAAGATAGGGACAACATTAGCCCTCTTCCAGTCATCTGGCACTTCCCCCATCCTCCATGATTTCTCAAAGAGAATAGACAGCGGTTCTGAGAGTTCTTCTGCCAGTTCCTTTATTACTCTAAGGTGCAGTTCATCTGGCCCTGGAGATTTGAACTCATTCAAAGTAATTAGGTGTTCCTTGACCATATGCCTATCGATCTCAAGTTGCAATCCTGCCCCTTCAGCCTGTACTTCGCCTTTGCCAGGGGGGTCATAGACCCTCTTTTGGGAGAAGACTGAGCCAAAGTAGGAATTGAGCACCTCTGCCTTTTCTTTGTCATCTGTTATCGTTTTGCCATCCTTATTTAATAGCTGAACAACCATTTCTTTCCTCTGCCTTTTACTATGCACGTAGCTGAAGAAAGCCTTTTTGTTGTTTTTAGCATCCCTCGCTAACCTCAGCTCATTCTCAGCTTTAGCCTTCCGGACGCCATCCCTGCAATTCTGTGCTATCTGCCTGTACTCTTCCTTTGTTACTTGGCCTTCTTTCCACTTCCTATATGTGTCCTTTTTTGTTTTCAGGTCATCTCTAAGCTTTTTGTGAAGCCACATTGGCTTCTTCTGTTGTCTTCCACCTTTTCTTTTTGTTGGAATTGTTTGTGATTGTGCCTTGAAAATTTCCTTTTTTAAAAGCTCCCACCCATCTTGGACTCCTTTTCTCGTTAGCGTCGCTTGCCATGGGACCTTACTGATCATTGTTCTGAGTTTATTAAAATCAGCTTTCCTAAAATCTAGGGTACGCGTTTGACTACACTCAGCTTTTGCTTCCATTAGAACCAAGAACTCAAGTACAACATGGTCACTTTCCCCCAGAGTTCCTGTAACTGCTACTTTATCCACTAAGTCATCTCTGTTGGTTAGGATCAAGTCAAGGATAGCCGATCCTCTAGTTCCTTCCTCTACTTTCTGTAGGAGGAAGTTATCCGCCACACAAGTCAGGAATTTCCTGGAGGGGCCATGTTTTGCAGATACTGGGGAAATTGAAGTCCCCCATTACTACTACATCATGCTTCCTTAAAACATTGGCTATTTGCTTTTCAAAAGTTTCATCCTTGTCTTCTCCTTGATTGGGTGGCCGGTAGTAGACTCCGACCACCAGGTTCCTTTTATTCTTTGCTCCATTTATTTCAACCCAGATACTCTCGATGGAGCTACCAAGCTCCTCCTCCTGTATTTCTGTGCAGAGATATGTATTTTTCACATACAGTGCAACCCCACTTCCCTTTCTGTTCCTCCTGTTCTTTTTGAACAAGTTATATCCTTCAATTGCTGTATTCCAGTCATGAGAGTCATCCCACCAAGTCTCAGTTATACCTATCAGGTCATAATTTCCCTCTTGTATTAAGAGTTCAAGTTCGTTCTGTTTGTTTCCCATACTCTGGGCATTAGTATATAGACATCGAAGACCATGCGCTTCATAGTCTGGCTTTCTTCCTAGATGTGTCTGAAGACTATTATTGGGCGCTATCAGAGCTGTTCTCTCCGTTGCAGTGCATGCGCCTACATCCATTGTTACCCCCAACATTACATCTCCCTTCCCCGTAGGATTCAGTTTAAAGCCCTCCTGATGAAGTTCTTCATGCTGTGGCCAAACACATTCTTCCCATCCTTTGTGAGGTGCAACCCGTCCCTAGCCAACAACCCATCTTCCAGGAAGTATAGCCCATGGTCCCAGAATCCAAATCTCTCTGATCAGCACCACCTTCGTAGCCAGTCATTCACCCGGAGTATTTTTCGTTCCCTTTCTATCCCTCTTCTAACGACTGGAAGGATGGATGAGAAAACTATCTGGGCCCCAAAGTTCTTGAGTTTCCTTCCCAAAGCTTCAAAGTACACAAAGTGAAGGAGATATCCATGCAAACTTAGATCTGAACCTATATTTACCAAGGGCTATCTTTGTATTTGGCAGGAGGGACAGATTTTTAATTTTTTTTATTATTATAGCCTAAACCTAGTCTTCTGGGTTTATTTTTGATTATTTTATTAAGAATATTTATATCCCTGCCTTCTAGTTCAAAATTGAACCACTCAAGGTGGCTAACACAAGCAAAAGTTTAAAACCACCACAAAAACCAAATAGATGAGCAGCACACAAACACACATACCACCTATTATCCTGGTGGACACTTTAGTAGATTTTAATAGAACTGTGCAACAAATCTTCCTCTGTAATAGAGTTTGCATTTTAAGAGTATGAGATTACAAAAATATTATCAGAACTCTCTGACCAATTGGAAGGAATTAAAAACACAAAAGTTACGCTCTATGTAACTTATTGAAAGAAAATAATAGTTTCTTGACAATACATATATATTTTCCCCCCTTGGCAAAATGTCCATTTCGCTCACTCTGTATGGAGAATGGCCATTATTATATTGTTTGGGACATAGATCCCACACTGGAGCCTGCACAAGGCTTGGCTTGTATTGAATTTTTGGCAAGGGCAAATGTTTTGCTAATCTGCATGACATATAGCATTTCTGCTTGTCCCAAGTCATTTGTACTTTTGGCAGCAGCTATTTTTACAGTGCAAGTCCTTCCAATAGACTCAAGACATCAGACGTATTTATACTTTCCTGTGTCCATACAGTGTTATACAATGAACACCAACGTCTTCTGGCCTGTTCATTACATTAAACAGGTTGACTTCACAACAGCACACTAGATATAAATGTTTGGCACTGTGACACAATTGAATTGCTTGACATGCTCTTAACTGAAATGATTTATTTTTTAAAGGTTCTTCTAAAAGATGAGTTACTGTTTAGCATTAATTGTTTTTGTTGGCAAATTTCACGTATTGCCCTCTGGATGGAAGGACAAGTATTCAAAAGTTAAGGCACAGGCTCAGCTCAAGTGTTGTTTCAGATAGAAGTTATAAAAACATATGTTAATAAAGGTGCATATAAAAAGTTTTCAAAGCAGTAAGGCAATTCTTTGTCCTTCAAGTCCAATGAACTACTGGATTCTACTTAAGGGTTTTAGCCTTTGAGTGTAGATACAATCTTGAAGTCTTTCCTGTCTGATCCATTTCTCTCAGTGACTTAATGTTCATACCAATGAAAGAACTGAACACTCTAATTTTGAATGTTCTGAGATGGTATCTGAAGTATTTTTCATAAATTCGTCAAAGGCTAATTTCGCTCTTCTGTTTAGGTCTCACAGATTTCCTGCAGTTATGACTGGGGAAAAAGTGGTAGATTTACACTTCAGTTCTATGTCTGCATGGAGTAACAAGTGGTCAACTTTCAACTTCAGACCAAGGCTTGCTATAAGATAAGAGATTAATATGTTTGACTTAAGTCATTAAAAAATCCTTCTCACAAGTCTGTACATGCTTACATTTTGTTGAATGGGGTGGCAAAAGTTTAGTCACGGATCCCAGTGAACCCAACAGTCCTCCATGGTGTACATAGGTGATAAGAAGGTAGAAAGAGGTGTGAGTATAGACAGGGCCATGTTTTGTTGGAGTGTAAGTATGTTCACTCATGAGAGGGAAACGTGCGGCAGAAAGTATAAGCCTCGTATTCTTTTGCCATGGCGTGCAAAATTAGAAGTGCCTTATAATACCAAGTTCTCCATTTTGCTGCTCGCTGGCCCTCTAGCTGCATTAGGATCAGAAGAACAAATAGGGGCATGTGTATGGGTTGTGGCAATGGTTCCTTTCTGTTTAGATACTGTGTAAGCAATGTGCAGTGTGTGGCGTGGAACGTTCCTGGCAGCAGGGTTACACTCTTGTATTGCCTCTTGCATTGCGGTGCCCATCGCCATCAGTAGGGTTGAAGGCATTGCCGTGTGGAGTGAGTGATGTAACCAATGACAGGGATGCTCTAGGCAGTACACTTACTGATCATGGAGATGTACTGGCTTCTGTTTCTTAGAGTTGCTAGAGTCTGACAAAGAGACGGAAACCCCAGTGATTATTTTATACAAGTTTTTATAAAAGTGTTTGAGTTACAGGACCACTTGCATTCACTGGAAGAATCTAGTTAAACTTTCAGAATGCAAAACGATTTTGAGACTCAGTGTGACATTTTAAAAATTCCTAGTTTTGAGCTCCTTTACATTATTCAGGTTAACAAATGTTACTTGAAAAATATAAATTTGTATCTATGTATGCAGATAATATGTACTCCATTAATTTAGAACAAAATTCAGAAAAACAAGATTAGTCTTTGAGTGGTGGCGGCGGCACAAAAAGTAGTTTCCTTAGTTTGATCCCTGATGAACACTTAGTATTTTGTCTCACTTTTGTCATCTCAGTAGAGCATTAAACTACATGAATTTCCGGTCTGAGGAATTACCATTTGTTTTTTGGAGGAAGTGATGGGAAATTGACTCATTGTTGATCGTTTCATGGCTAGAGATTATGTATTGTTTAATAATTTCAATTTTTTTCATTGACTGTTGTCATTTCTAGGACGGTGGAATGCCATTATTTTCTAGGACTTAATTTGTACTTTAGGCTAATAACTTCTTGATATGTTGATATACTGAAAATCATTGTATCATACGTGTTTCAGAAACACACCTTGCATATTGAAAGTATTTGTCCTTTTAAAAAAACTTTGTAAAATAATAGTCTTAGATATTTATCATTTCTTCTTGGTGATGGGGAGTTCTACAACTTAACTAAATTATGTAAAATACAGCAACAACCCAACCCCCTAATGTTTTGTAGTCATCTTTTAAACTTGCTATGTTAGTAGCCTTGAAAATGATTTTTTCTTTAAATCTGTTTTTAATCAATGAAGCATCCTTTTGTGTGTGGACAGGGAGCAAGCTATTACCCTATTGAACTCTGAACTTTGTCCTTAATCTAACTCAGCAGGAAACTCTTCTATTTTGATAATCTGGCAACAACTTTTGCTTTGTTTTTATATTTAAAAAAAAAGTAGAATAGAAACTTCCCAACTTAGAACTACCCTGTCTTTAATGTGCATTCATAACACGTCAAGAAAGATTAGGAGAATGCAGTACAGTTTGTTATTACATACATTTGCTAGTTTAAGGTATTTAAAAACCTTTATTGGAGGAGACGATGTGTATATGCTTAGGTTAATTGTTTGCTTAAATTGCCTTTTCTTTGTTATAGTATCAGATCTCAAGGGGGTAAACATTAAGATATAATTGTTTTGAGAAAACAGAATCTACAGAACAGGTTTATTTTAGGCTGCAATTCTAAGGCTCTCAGTTCAGATGATCATTCAGAGGCTTTATGAAACCATGGACAAACACCATGGTTGTGCACTCCATGGAGTATTCCCAGTTTAAAAGGTCCCTTAAAAATAAGCAAGTTTCCTTGCAGTCTAAAGGTTTATAAAATCAGATCCTTTATGGCTATGCACTACAGTTTTTAGTCTAACATCTCTTTAAGTCACTGATTAAGTCACAACACCATCCTTCACAGATAATCAGGATTTCAACAGTCCTTTGATTTGGAGCTGAATACACTTTAAAAAGCAAGCAAGGTTGCTGTGGCCCTGAAGGTATGAACTAGAAACATAGGAAGCTGCCTTATACTGAGTCAGACCTTTGGTCCATTTAGCCCAGTAATGTTGACATTGACTGGCAGTGACTCTCCAGGGTTTCAAACAGGGTTATTTCCCAGATCCCCTACCTGGAGATGCGAGGGATTGGATCTGGGACCTTCTGCATGCAAAGCATGTGTTCTACCACTGAGTTATGGCCCTTCCTGCTAGTTTTAAAGCAGTGAAGCAGTCTTCCTCTTAAACTCCATGGAAGAGATTCATGGGACTTTGCCACACACATGGCATTTTACATGTGGCATTCACACAAGTGTATGTGTGATAACTGTGGAAGAAACTTGATTTGAATTATGCCAGCCCAGCCAGGTTGCTTCAGCAAGATAAGAATCGATGAAGTAGACGGAATAGACAGTCATTCAGTGTGGAGAAAAGAATGCTGTCATTAAAAATGGATAACCGGAAACCTTTCAAGAGGTCTTAAGCTTCAGTATGAGTCCCTGAACACAATAGTGCATCACAAACCTATAGCAATGATTTCTTAATAACACTCAGCACTTTTATATGGTGGGCTGGATCAGATAATTCCTGTCCCTGATCCAGCCCTTATGATTGGTAAAAGCATGTTTTCCCTTCTTGCCTACCCAGTGTACCTCCCTCTTCTCTGACGTTCAAGTGGGGGCATACAGTTAGAATAAGGCCACCATGTATAAAATTCATTCTGCATAGTCCTAGGTCATACAGACAATTTTGGGATTTAACTGGAGCATTACTATGATCTAGGACTACACGTATGTGACTTTATGTGAATAGGTCCTATTTTATGTTATGGTGCTGTGTGGATGTCTGGGGACATTGGAGGCAAGGTGGACAGGAATGCGCTCACTCCCACGATACATATGGTGTAGACCTGTGACTGGTGTTGTCTGCTCTAGCCCAGTTTGTGTTAAGTGTTAGAATCATTTCTCATATTTAATCCTATTCTTAGAACATTCCTAGTATTATAATCCCCATACTGTAGGTGGAGGCCTGAGATAATAGTGCCTTCCCTGAAGTCATCAAATGAGATTTGAACTGGGGGCTTCCGAGCTCGAACTCTTATCCACTAACTACGCCAGTTCTTAAAGAGTCTTTTCATTTTGATTTGGAAGAAAGCTATATACAATTATGAAAGAATTTCCCAGAGGATTGATTGTAACAAACATTTGCAAGGAGAAATGTAGTACCCCATAGAAAGTTAGCCCTGATGTCTTGGCAGTATTCTACAACCCTCAAAATGAAACTTACTGATACGTTTATGTATAATATCCAAGTTAAAATTATTGTGCTACTTAACATCAGAAAGGAGAATGTTCTGTTCATTTAAAACATACAAAATGTTCTAACCACAGCAGCCTTGCTCACGCTTATTGGGAAGGGAAACCCTTGATACATAGAGATGCTGATGATTGTGTGTTTGTTCTCTACTGGATGTTTCTCCTGCATACTCTGCTTCTCAAAGAGCTCCCAAGGCCAGGGATATGTGGCCAAATTAATTAGTGTCTTTCCCCCTCACATTTACTCATGTAAACACCTGACAAGCAGCTATTTTTTCCCTGTTTTCATCCATGGTAACCATCACTCTGCAATATCAGGTATTAATGCCACTGAGAGAAGAACATCAGCGGTAATTAGACAATATTAGTGTTTGTTGTGTGTGTTAACACCTCTGGGTCAAAACAATACTTTCCTGTGCACCGTAGTAATTTTAGGGCTTGTGGTGCTGGGCTGTGTCATTTATCCTACCAAAGCAGTGTCCGCTGTGAAAAGTGACTGTTTATATGAAGCTGAGTGCTAAGTGAAAGTAATATTACTGCCTGCAAAAGGCCTTAAGAAATTGTATTTTAAAGATTTCCTATCACAACCACTAGTTTTTAAATATAGGACTGCAAAAATATGTATCTCTTCATGACTTGAATTTAAAAGATCAGATATAATCCCATCTCTGAAGCAGGTTAGATGCTCCTAAGTCCCACTGAAAGCTGTAGGGCCCTACAGTTAAATTAAGCATTTAACTGTAGGGCTTAAGTCCAGTTATTTCAGTGAGAATTATGTACACCTAACTCACTGCCTTGCACCCATTATATTTTGCCGTCTGTAAGACTGTGTTCCTGCTTGTCAAATAATGATGTCCTTTTTTCTGTTGCCAGTACTTCAACTAAGGCTCCAGCAAAGGCGGACAAGAGAACAGCTGGTGGACCAGGGAATCATGCCACGTAAGACTAATTTTATTTTCTGCAGCTTGTATGTACAACATTGAATATTTGGATGTCTTGCTAAAGATGAAAGGAAGTAGTGAGTAACATTTAGTACCCATAAAAAAGCAAAAGGAGAATCACAACTGTGTGTGTGTCCACAGAATATCTGTGCTATGTTAAGGTTTGGAAATAAAAGGTCATTGGGAAAAATACTGTTTTGCTGTTTTTTAAACGTGGAATTTACTTCACTGAAATAATATGGCTTAATTGGTAATTTAATAAGTAATAGATTGATTTCTCGCCACAGGCGTCTTGATCATTGTTCATATATTTAAATTAGGGTGCTGTATACAATTAAGAAGCATTGCTGCAGAAACATATGACTAAAAAACTTTTATTACTTGCCTGCACTGTTTCCTAAAACAGCTTTCAGTTGACCAGGATCTAAAGACCTCCTTCCACATGTGAACGCTATATATATATATATATATATATATATATATAAAATAACACATGTGGGAGTGCTTTATTGTTGTCTTACACAAGCACAGTAGAGCTTTGCATGAGGAAAATATTGCTGGAATCAGTGGCTTACTTAACATGTGACACCAAATCAAGGTTTTGTGTTACAGGAACTTCCCCTCACTCTCCCCTTTGTGCACTGCACTTGATTAGTAAATTCCTGATTTATTTATTTTTGGGTCGAACTATAGTTTACCATTTCATCCAAACAGACAAACTATGGTTTGTGTGAGCCCTGCAACCCAGGATTGCAACCCACAAGGCTCATGCAAGCCATAACTGACAGTTCAGGTATAACACCAAACTATGGTTTGACAAAAAGCAGAAAGTTACTAATTAAGCAGGGATTACAAGGCGAAGGAGGAGAGTGTGGGGGTGAGGGTAGTGCATGAACAATTCATTCATGTATTGCCAAACATCTGGACCAATCCATTGTTCTGCATGCGCAAGCACATAAATTTCAAAGGAGTTTCCAGTTGCTACCGCTATGCAGTTGGTCACCTCGTGCGCTGATGCTTATACCTCTGTAAAAACTAGCACACATAGCCCTTTTTCTTCTGCTAATGGTTTGTTACATCCCAGCCCATATTTATGATACTCACGGAACTATTTGGAATCCAGTTGTTTGTTATATTGCAGATAGAACACATTCCTTAACTAGTAGAGACAAACGTGACTGAGTGTATAATGTTGTTACTAGCATGTTCTCATAGTTTCATCTCTCTCTTTTATTTCCCCATTGTAGCTTTGAAGAGCCCAGCTGCATTCCATGAGCAGATAAAGAGCTTGGAAAGAGCCAGGGTAAGGAATCAAGTTTAAACATGTTGCTTCATTCTTCACATACGATTGCTTTTGGAAAGGGTAAGATATGGAAGACTTGTGAAACAAATAGAATAGGTCCCAGGTCATAGTATGAAGGCACCTGAGGCAGCCACCTTGCTGAATCTAAGCAGGTCTGGGTCTGGTTAGTGCTTGGAGGGGAGACCACCTGGGAACCACATGTAGCCAGCCACCTTGACTTCCACAGTGAAAGAAAGGTGGGGTATAAATGTAATGAATAAATGAATAAATAAATAAATAAACTGAAATAGATTATAAACTCTGAAACTAAATGTTGGGGCTATCTTTAATAACATTTAGAATTTCTAGAGCAACTAATGCTCTAATGGTGCTGTTGCACTCATGTCCTGCTTGTGGGCAGCTGGTTGGCCACTGTGTGAACAGAATGCTAGACTAGATTGTCTGATCCAGTATGGCTCTTATGTTCTTATGAGCCATCCAAACATAGGCAACAGTATGGTAACCTACCAGGTCTTATAGCCCCCTCCACAGTCACTCTCATCTTTCCCAGGCTGATCAATTGGATATAGATTTACAGTAGATAATTCCAGGTAAGATCCATTTGAGACCTGACAATTCAATTATTGCGTTAGGAAGTACCCTAGCCACTTGTTACACTAAAATGCCAGTTGTGTTTAATCTTTTTGATTCACATATTTGAATGTTCTTAATTCTCCAGAGAAGAATATATGTTGGGAGTGGGGGGTCATCGTAGTTATTATGTACAGCTTTAGGCAAGGGCATTGTTGGGCCAGGGCCCATGGAGCCCTGGCCCTGGATCTATTTCTCAGCTTAATTGCCATGTAGGGGGGAATTGTCAGGGCGGGATTGCAGATGTGGAGGAAAGGGTTGACCCCTTTCTCTGCATGCTGCAGTGCCCCCAACTCCCCTTGCATGGCAATCAAACTTAAAAAAATTGTTCCACTGGTGCTAATGGGAGGCTGTTTTCTAAGCTTAGCTGTCATGTGGGGGAGATTTTCAGGGGGATCACAGCTGGGTAGAGAAGGTTTAACCTTTCCCCTCCCTGTGCACTGTGCCCTCCCAATATCCTGCCTCTGCATGGCAATTAAGATTGGGGCCCAAATCTTTTAAGTGCTTAGCAATGCCCCTGGCTTTAGCCAGACATCCATGGTGCAGGATTCTTTCTATTAAAATGGCAACAGGTCAAGATAAACAATGCCATGATTAGCATTAAGATTATACATCTAATCTTTAGAATTCTAAACTTGAGACTTTTTAGGTTAAAGTAGCAGTTTGAATGGCTACCTGACCATCAAAAGTTATTGGCTAATATCCACAGAGAACCACACACAGCCTATTGGCATGTCTTGACAGCCTTCTGTGGGTTAATTTACCTGCGGGGGCTCTTGCACTGTGCCAGGCACCCTTAGGCACCACTTTTGCATGGTGCCCACGGGCGCCTAGCTTTTCATAGCTTGTTGTGTTGTGCAAACCCAGGTGGCAGGGGTTGTTTGAGGGTTAGACAACCCTCAAATAACCCGATAACAAGCCATGGATTATTTGAGGGTTGTCTTAACTCTCAACCGCTGCTGGCTGGGTCCACGCAACACAGTGAGTCAGACGCCATATAAAAATGGTGCCCATGGGCACCTGGCACAACGCATGGCCCCTGCTAGTAAATTAAGCCACAGTGGGCTGTCATGCCATGTGAACACATTCAGTTAGTTCTACTTGTTTCGAGAATACCATTTTCCTGTGTTGCATCTTCATCTGCTTTGAAACTGAGGGGAGTGATATGGCACAGTGGTTTGCTGTTCAAGGAAAAAAATAAAAATCTCATTGGGTGTGTGAGTGCTCTTGAGTATGCCTAACAGTTTTGGCTCCTGGTTATAATGTTTTCGATTCTAATATAATATAGGCCTCCATCATAGAATAATGTAAGTTCAGTATTTCCTAATGATGTTTAGGGAGAACTATTGACTCACATTACACATGCTGTTAATGCAGTTTAATCTGTTCAACATAAGTGCACTAGAAAAATGGGCACACTGTACTATTGGGGAAATTACAGCAGCATTAATTTCTTTTCAAAAATCAAAATCTGTTTTCAGGTACCTTTAAATCTGTTGGTTATAGCTGCTGCTCATTGATAGGAATCCTAAATGCTAGACCAATTAGAATTATAATTCTATATTTTATATTCTATCCGCTTGCATCATTGTTTCGAAGAATCGGTTTGAAATATGTCACCTATAAAAAGTATTTTTTTTAATGAGATAGATCTAGGATTGTAAAATCTTAATGGAAGAAGTCTGCATTTTATCATTCACTGTGTGAGTTGCTAGGAACCTGATGTTCTGTAATATTCTCTAATGACTGAATAATAAATATAAAACATAATCTTGCAGTAAATGGAACATTTGGCAAAACACTCAGATGGTAATATTTTTTTATGAGCAAAGAATTTCAGGAGTTTCTTTCCTGACAGCCATTCATGAGGCATATATTCTGAAAGCCATTTCCCAAAGATGTTTCTGTAAGCTGCAATATTTTGTGTGAATCACCAGTAGCAGAAATGTGTATCTGTGTACATGTATTTTCTTCCAGACTGAGAACTTTCTGAAGCACAAGATACGCAGTAGACCTGATCGATCAGAGTTAGTCAGAATGCACATTCTTGAAGGTGAGGATCCTGATGTCCTGTTTTCTAGTTAACAGACTGAGGGCGCAATCCTGTTGAGATAGTCAGTAGCCTCCGAAGTTGGAGGCTGCCAAGTATCCAGTGCAGGGCGGCTGGAGGATGGAGGCGATCCTCCCCTCCGTGCTCCAGCTGCCCTGCGTTTTTGTCTAGACAGGTGATTTTGCCTGTCTAGCTGCAGCTTTAGGGAGGGGGAGGGAAGGAGGCTGGGACATGCATAGGAAGCAATGCAACACAGTTTCCGCGGTCTCCTCCCCTCTCCACCCCCAGGACCACCCCCTTTTCCCCATTCCTACTTTCCGTTTCCAAGCACAGAGACATAGTCAGTGCAGAGAGAACCATGCCAGTTATGAAGGGGAAGAGGAGGGGGCAGGGGGCACGGTTTCTGGGATCCGAGATTGGAGCTCTGGTTCCAACCTCAGGTCTCAGAAACCAAATTATCCTATGTCTCCCAGATGCTATCTCTGAGACATAGGATTGCGCCCTTTAACCAAAGAACTAGGTGGAAGAAGTTGAATAAGTAATCCAAATGGTTTAGACGAAGGCATTGGATCTTCCTTTTTAAAAATTTATTTCTAATTTATGTTCGTAAAATCTCTTTGCTCTAATTATATGGAAGGTTTCCCCCCAGCTGCAAGATTATTGTTGACCTCCTTTGGCTCAGTCATAAAAACGCAAAAAGACCCTAACTTACCAGAATGTTAAAATATCTATCCAGGTTTGAACACTCAGAGATGTACCAACAATAATCTGAAGACAAACTCACAGTGGGCAGGTTCGCATGATCGCTGCACCCAGCATGGCCTATTTAAGGGTTGTGATGTGTGCTGGCAGCCATTCTGAATATTTAAGCTGCGGCAGGCAGTCAGTGTGGCTTGTCGTGTCATCTGAATCCGACAATGAAGGGTTGTTGGTGTGGTTAACAAACCACCCACAACCCATGGACTGTTTCAAGGTTGTGGGTAGTTTATTAACGACGCCAACAACACAATAAGTCATGGCGCCCACCCACTGTGGCTTGAATATTCAAAATGGCTGCCAGCAAGCACTGCAACCCACGGTGGCATGAATGAATGAAGAAAGAAAGAAAGAAAGAAAGAAAGAAAGAAAGCAAGCCACAGCGGGAGTGGTAACTGTGCAAACTGGGTCAGTATATCTGTCAGAGAAGATTTATTTTTACGTATGTTAGAGTGTAAAGCACTTTACCACCCTGCCGTTTTCATAGAGATCATGGTTATTCCCATTCTACAGTTAGAGAAATAAGGTGAATAGTAACTCCTTGCATGTTTTATGGTAACCCTGTTGTTGCATTGGGATTAGAATCCAGCACTCAAACTCAGTGTTAGACCACACTGATTCTATTAATTTAACAAAGTAAGGGAGCAAACCTATGGCCACTAGACGGCCATAGGATATCGGGTTTTCTGGGAACCAAGCTCCCCGCGCTTCCACGCTGCCTCAGAGGCAACACGGAACAGCCCCATGCTCCGCGCTCACAAGAGGAGCGTGGAGCAGGAGCACCCGCTCCTGGAGGGTGTTCTGGGCCAGGAGGGTGGAAATGCCTGTACAACACATCCAATGTACGACATATCCAATGTGTCGTGCAGCAGCCTCCTCCCCTGCTCTTCCCTCCCGCAGCTAGACAACTGCAGTCAGCTGTCTAGCCGAAAATGCAAGGCAGGAGAAGCACAGAGGGAACGATCCCCTTCGTGCTTCTCCTGCCCTGCATTGGATAGGCAGTCGCCTCCAAGTTTGGAGGTGGCCGCCTATCTGAATAGGATTGTGCCCTAAAGGTGGGAAATCATTTGGTTAAAACTGAGTTTTTAAGATTTATGTTAAGATTTGTTAAGACATGTATGGTGTGTTTTGTGTAAAAAAATGAAAATAGCACATCATTATGCAAGATAGTCTGTAAAACAGTTTTCAGACAGCACATTTTAGCTAAGGAACTGTGATAAGAGCTGAAGTGTTTTCCCTGTTGTGGAGTAGATAATCTGCTCAGCAAGGAGGACCACCACCACAAGAATTTTTGCCATAATATATTCGTGCTTTTAAATCTTGTCAGAAGATTTTGAGAAAATGTTTTGGTCCTTTTAAATCACAGAGTGCCTTTTCTTTATAGCCAATAAACTATCTATTCATTACAAGATGTTAATCAGTACACAGACTCATTATAGCCATCTATACAAAAAGCTGGCCCTATTTATTTGTTTGTTTGTTTGTTTGTTTGGTTTGTATTCCACTCCAATTTTTCTAAATGCAAACTTTTATATTCCACAGGACTCACAATCCAAGTAATTAAAATGAGGTGGGGGATAAGGAGGCCAAACAAAATAAAAATAGATTCTTATAGATGTAAAATCCGTAACAACAGTTAAAAAAGACCTGAAAATACCTGTATTGTGCTGTATATAACTAGTCCCAACAGCCATCAAAAAGGTGTGGCTTTCTGCAAGCAACCACCTGCTAAATGGCTATTTGATACAGAGCTGCTGTCAAGTGGGCTGAATGGGGACCAAAGGTCAGTCCCAGGTGTGACCATAGAATCACAGAATAGTAGGGTTGGAAGGGGCCTACAAGGCCATCGAGTCCAACCCCGTGCTCAATGCAGGAATCCAAGTCAGAGCATCCCTGACAGATGGCTGTCCAGCCTCGTCTTGAAAAGATGATGATGGTTACCTTGCAAATGCCCTCAGCAGCTTTCCAAAAATCTTCCAATGTATTTTTTCATCTACAACACATTCCTACAAAGAATCTTCCCTTTCTCTTCGGTTCCTTCTATCTTCTGGAAATGCAGAACAGCTTTTTAATAGACAGACTCCCAGATATTTCACTCCTCACTGTACAGGGCGCCAACTGTTTCTCTTCTTCTCTTAAGCTTCGACATGCTCTGCCTGGCCATTTCCCTTACAAGTCCAAATGCACACAGAAGGGACGTGAAGGACATGGAACATTTACAGTTACAAAGACGCAGTTTCATGCACTTTCATAGTCTGTTACATCTGTCCAGGCATGGCAGCTAAAAGCGTCCCTTTTTTGAAAAATAAAAGCTCAGATTCCCTATAGCTTGCCCCTCTCCTATTCTTGTAGGTCAATAAAACTTTTGAAGCTTCTTCTGCTAAGAAATTTTTGGGGTTCTCCTATTCATCTGTTTGATCTGGGAATTTTACACTGCCTTATGCAGTGTAAAGTTTTTGGTTGCTAAAAACAGGGCACAGTAAGTGATTTAGAATCCTTCATTGAGGTGAGGTGAGTATTGGGATCATTAACAGTGATGTGATGATTCTAGATTTCATCTGCTTGTTTCTTCAGAGATGTGTACCTTGATTCATGCTTCAAATGCAGATACAGCTGCAAAGCTTGTACAGTACCAAAAATATTTAGCCCTGGGGTGAATTATATCAGTCATCCAGAATATTTGACCTTTCCTAGCTAATCTGAGGTCAATCCAATAAACTAGCACTTTATTGATGCTCTCTGTTTCAAAATGATACTATTGCAATGAATAACAAATGTGATCTAGACTTTGAAAGTTGTGTCCATAACATAAAAGATGAAAACCCAATTATTGTTATTTTCTTCAAAAGCCATAAAAATGAACTACACGTGTTCTTTTTAAAATGTGTCCCATTTTTTCAGAGACGTTTGCAGAACCCTCTCTACAGGCAACTCAGATGAAACTGAAGAGAGCACGATTGGCAGATGATCTGAATGAAAAGATTGCTCAGAGGCCTGGCCCTATGGAACTTGTGGAAAAAAATATCCTTCCTGTAGATTCCAGTGTTAAAGAAGCAATTATAGGTAAGTAGAAGAGCTGTGACATGGGTCTGTTGTTGCAGAAGAGAATGGGAAATGAAACCTCCAGTACCTCCAGTATCAGAAGCAGTATGCCTATGTATACCAGTTGCTGGGGAACATGGACGGAAGGATGCTGTTGCACTCATGTCCTGCTTGTGGGTTTCCTGTGGGCAGCTGGTCGGCCACTGTGTGAACAGAATTCTGGACTAGATGGACCCTTGATCTGATCCAGCAAGGCTCTTCTTACATTCTTCTGAAAACTTGAGTCTTAAGGACCTTCCAGGCAATGAGGTTTTGGTGATATATATACTGAATGTGCATTTGTTATTTGCTATGGAAGATCCAGATTGTTTCCCTCAAGGCAGCACTTTTGTTGCTGGGATATTCCATTTTGGCAGCACTCAAATAGCTATATTTTATGACTGGGAATATGTAACTCCACCTCCCATCACAAGCAAGCCGATGCATGCAGTGCAATTGCAAGGGCTGTGAATCACACTTATTGTATAGTGCCTGTGACATTGTTACTGACCAGTAGCACAGCTGCTTCTCACTGTGTCCAAGCTATTTGTGACTTTTTAATATTCTGATATTTTTGAACCATTTTGTCCCCCACCCCCAGTTTCTAAAAAGTTATTTAAATGCTCTGAACCTCCAGCACTGAAGCACATCTCTCCCCTACATTTGTTTTCTAAGCAGCACACATAGTTGGGGTTATCTCCCAGAACATGGCTACCCATCACCTGGCCCATTCTGTGGGAAAGGATAGTTCACTACTGACACTAGATCAAGGCTAGTGCTAAGGAAATAATTTACAGATATCTAGAAAGGGCCCTAAGAGCATATTTGCATGTCTGTTCTCTGTGTGTGTGGAGTGGGGATTTGCTGCCAGTGTGCATCTGACAACTACAGTCTACATACATATATGATTCAAACCAGGTTGGTCCCTTACATGTTACAGCTTCACCCTGCAATAAAAAGTTTTTTAAGGTAGTTGTATTCTTCTCTCCTCCCTCCCCACCTTGGAATTTTAATCTTTTTATTATGTGACAATATGTAAGACAGTTGCTATCGTCAAGTCAAGGCCTTTGTCGTCTCCCTCAACCCCAGAAAGAGATATAGATATATGTTAGAACATGTTCCCTTAAGCAGGTGAGTTTTTTTATTGCCCTTTCCATTCTGGAACATTTTACACAGAGTATGTACTGTACACCAAACGTCTTGACAGCAATGAGGAATAACCTCAAATATACATGGCCAAACTAGACATGACAGGGCCATTGTTCATGGGTCTGCCCTAATCATACAAAGTGGGAGGGGACTTACTTAAACAGTAAAAGGAGTACAGGGGGGGGCACTGAACCCTCCTTCTGTATCTTACCTCCTCACAATCTGTGGCTCCAGGTACTTTTCTACCATTCTGACCTTGATATTGGAAATGGAGAAGAGTACCCCGAGCAGTGGACTGAAGGTAGGTAAAGCACAGGAGAGGGGAGAGTTCAGCATTCCACTCCCATGCATTCCTTTTAAAGAAAGCCCCTACACTGCTTTATATGAACTGGGACATGGATGTAAAAAAAATCGCATGGTCTGTTGGTTGTGAGAATTACGCTTTCTCTATATAATCCCAGAGCTAAAAGGAGTATCCTCCCACTTTTTTCTTCTTTTTAGCAGTTGGTCAGGAGAACTATTCTCAAGGTTTGGATGATTTCTCATTTGATGAGGACAGTAGTGATGCTTTATCTCCAGATCAGCCTGCCAGTCAGGAATCCCAGGGCTCCGCAGCATCTCCTGGTGAATCTAAAACAAGAGAAGCACCATCTCCAGTCACACCAAACTCCTCTGCCAACCAGGTATATTGCCAGAATCCATCCCTTAAACTTGAGTGTCACCATATTGTGATGTCAATTAAGCATTCTTAAGGTGTTTATCTCCCCTTGTTCAATGTCTGTTGCATTTTACATAAATCCTAATGGTTTTGTGGTTAGAAAATGTTCACTATTTCAGGTCGGTTGATCCATTCACTCTCTTTAGATGTGTATGCATAGCAAGCAGGTATCAGAACCATCTCTGAAGCAGTAGAAAATCTTCCCTGCTATTCTTCAACATGACCTCCAGCACATATAATAGCCAGGGGTATCTGTGCCAAGAAAAAACAGATTCTGTAATCTGTATATTTTCCATGAAACTTGCGTATAGTGGCTTCTTTTGCATAATTGATTTTGGCTAATTGCCTTAAAGAAGTTGGCTGAAAGGTGGGAAATAAACATAAATGTAAAAGACATCTGGAAATGGGACATTTGGCAGAGGCCTATTAAAGGCATTTAAGCACCCCCCCCCCCCCCCGGCAGACCTCTTCTTCCTTCCATCCCCTGACCTTTCTTAGATTTCCACAGACACTGCATTTTTTTAATGAAAGTTAAGCATCTCAGGATGCTGAATACTGTGCCCAGTACCAAACTCTATGGTTTTGTGGAGTCACTGAAACATGCACAGCCCTGGCAGTAACCCAGATACAGAGCTCCAATTTGATTATTTTCCAGTCATTTCTTGCCAGAAACAGGGAACTGCTATATACTGAAAGAGCTGGCAGATTGATGCTAGATCAGTTTCTTCATGTCTATAGATGAAAGTATTGGGCCTCTTGTTCAGTTCAACTAGGAACAACAAGCAGTACACTGGACTGCAGATCATGTTCTCTTAGACCCTGTTCAGTGTTTACATACCACACAAGTGTGACCATAGCATATCTGTTTTAGGTTCAGTATCTTTAAAACGTTAGGGTGGGGAACTGATCTTTCCGACCAGGATTCAGTTCTCATTCTCTTCCCCCCACCCCGACACACACACACACACACACACACACCCCTACTTACCTCACCCCACCCTTCTATGGTAGGAAGGCTTGGGTAGAAACCTTCAGTTGTGCTGGAAATCTCTGCCCATGGTGTCACAGCTGTTTCCTTAACTGAGCCTTTTGGTCTGCCCAAAAAGCACTCCCAGGTATCCTATAGCAGAATCTCACAATCCTGTGCAAGCATAGAGCTCATTTCCTAGTGTTCGGAAGGAGAATCTGCCCAGTGTTGTATGTGAATCAACCCACTTACTGGCTATGAATAGAAAAGCTATGCCAGATTGCGCCCCTCCATATGAACAATCGGTTAGCCAAGAAAATAAAATTGTTTTCATTACAGACAGTATAAAAATAAATAAGCTTTTTCTCTAAAAAGGGAAAATTTTTATAAGACTAAAAGCTTGATGATGAAGCAAGTAGTTGCACAGCATCAGGTGTTCCTACTATTGTACTATTGCCAACTAATTTTCAAGTAACATTTCAGAGCGCTTATTTATACAGTTCTTTTTAGAAATCTTTGTCATAAAAATATTTAAGTGCTGGAAACTTTGCACTAAGTTGTTGTTTTTTACCAAGCTCCAAGTTTCTGTCTCAAGCCTTGTGTCCTCCCTTGAAGAGATTGATTCTTGCATAATATTGGTAGTTTATTAATCCCAAACTTTACGATGTGCCCTTGAGGCCTAACCAAACATTACATGGAAAATCCATGAACAGTCTCTGAGTGGGATGTCTTTTAATAAAAACAAGTGCAGGTGGCTGCCCATTAAAGTGAAGGAACAGTGGGAAGAGGGCTTGGTCCACTCAAAACTGTTTTCCTACCCACTGAGGGAAAGATAACAGATATGGACTTGACTTTGAGCAGGAAAATTATCTATGGGGTAAACCATCAGGAGACTCCTGCACATGTCTTCCTTGTAACGTCTAGTTTGATTCTTAAACTAGATATGAGGAATTACCATTTTTCATAGGTATATAGTTTAATGAGTAGAATTAGTTTTAAATATTTAAGCAATGCAGACTCAGTCTCATTTTTTCCTTCTTGTCTTGTTTTAAATACATACCCATGTTGCCTGCTTTAAATACATACATGTTGCAAGCATATAAGATGTATTGGGGGAAGTCTACCTCTGGCTCCACAATTAAGCAACAGCTTTTATTTTGTCAAGAACTGACAGTGGAACAGAAAGAGAAGGCTTGCGTTATATAGTTTGCTCTAGCTATATAGTGTTTTTTGAGATTGCCTTTCTCCCAACGAAAACCCAAAGAGGATATGGTTCCAGCAGGAAGAGAACCTTGACTTCTATTTCAAGTTGAAAATTGCACTCAGATATTTCACAGTCAGGGAGGGACCAACTGAAAGCCAACTTCAGAAAATGGCGGTGCGCAGAGTTTGTGTTGGATTGTTCTGTAAGTTGCTGGGCAACATACTGGATCTTCCAGGGCAGTTTCATAGTCTGAATCTAGCAGTAATGGTTAAAGAAAATAATGTATTAACACAACATGTAAATAATGCATGTAAACTTTTTGATACCATTAATATTCACAAAATATAATTGAAATTAAGGGCCAGGCTCTTACTATGAAGAGTTTGAAAGTCAAGGGTAACATTTAAGGCTTCCAGTCTGATTCAACTTTCCATGGGGTGCATGTTGATAAATTGTTTTTTTCTTCTTATTTATCTATTTATTTAAATCTGTATCCCTCCTTTCTGCCAAAACAGGTGATCAACAATAATAAAATACAGATTAAAAAGAAAATTTTAACTAAAACGTAAGAAAAGATCCATTAAAACACAGTTAAAAAAAAAATAAAAGAAATTGCACTCATAGAATCATAGAATCATAGAATAGTAGGGTTGGAAGGGGCCTACAAGGCCATCGAGTCCAACCCCCTGCTCAATGCAGGAATCCAAGTCAGAGCATCCCTGACAAATGGCTGTCCAGCCTCGTCTTAAAGGCCTCCAGTGTGGGAGAGCCCACCACCTCCCCAGGTAATTGGTTCCATTGCCGTATTGCTCTGACACTCAGGAAGTTTTTCCTGATGTTCAGCCGGAATCTGGCTTCCTGTAACTTGAGCCCATTATTCCGTGTCCTGCACTCTGGGATGATCAAGAAGAGATCCTGGCCTTCTTCTCTGTGACAACCTTTCAAGTACTTGAAGAGTGCTATCATATCTCCCCTCAGTCTTCTCTTCTCAAGGCTAAACATGCCCAGTTCTTTCAGTCTCTCTTCATAGGGCTTTGTTTCCAGTCCCCTGATCATCTTTGTTGCCCTCCTTTGAACCCTCTCCAGCTTGTCTGCATCCTTCTTAAAGTGTGGTGCCCAGAACTGGACACAGTACTCCAGATGAGGCCTAACCAGTGCTGAGTAGAGTGGAACTAGTACTTCCCGGGATTTGGAAGCGATGCTTCTATTAATGCAGCCCAAAATAGCATTTGCCTTTTTTGCAGCCACATCACATTGTTGGCTCATATTCAGCTTGTGATCGACGACAATTCCAAGATCCTTCTTGCTCGTAGTGTGGTTGAGCCACGTATCCCCCATCTTGTAACTGTGCATTTGGTTTCTTTTTCCTAGGTGCAGAACTTGGCATTTGTCCCTATTAAATGCCATTCTGTTGTTTTCTGCCCAGCACTCCAGTCTATCCAGATCACTTTGAATTTTGTTTCTGTCTTCCAAAGTATTAGCTATCCCGCCCAATTTGGTGTCATCTGCAGATTTGATCAGCATTCCCTGCACCTCCTCCTCCAAGTCATTAATAAAAATGTTGAAGAGCACTGGGCCCAGGACTGAGCCCTGCGGTACCCCACTTGTTACCTCTCCCCAGCTTGAGAAGGTCCCATTGATAAGCACTCTTTGAGTCCGATTCTGTAGCCAACTGTGGATCCACATGATCGTTGTTTCATCTAGCCCACTTCGAGCAAGTTTGCTCATCAGGATATCATGGGGCACTTTGTCGAAAGCTTTGCTGAAGTCGAGGTATATGATGTCTACAGCATTCCCACGGTCTACAAGGGAGGTGACTTGATCAAAAAATGAGATCAACCAATTAAAAACGCCTTCAGAAAGAGTAATGAATTGCAGTTAAATACATTTCGTGATTTAGGGTGCAATCCTTTGTTGATAGTTGGTAGCCTCTGAAGTTGGAAGCTGCCGAGTATCCTAATGCCGGAGCATTAAAATACTTGGCTCTGTTCTCTAACCGCCCTGCATTTTGTCTAGACAGGCAATTTCACCCATCTAGCCGCAGCGCTTTGGAGCAGGGGGAACAGAGGCTAGGGTGAGCATAGTAAACTACGTAAGGCAGCTTCCCTGGTCTCCGCCCCTTTTCCCCATTTCCGAGTTCAGGTTTCTGAGTGCAGAGAGATAGCCAATGCAGTTTTCTCCATGCCAGCTATGAGGGGGTGGGGGCGGGGGCGGGGAGCATGGTTTACTGGCTCCAAGGTCGGGGACCTGTCTCCAACCTCGATGCTTGTAAATCAGACAATCCTATGGCCCCCCAGACACTGTCTAGGGACCATAGGATTGCTCCCTTAATTTTTTTAAATTAAAATTATTTTAAATGTAATTTAAGCAGTTAGGGGTGAAATCCTCTGGTCCTGGGAGAGTGTCCCAGGGATCATAGGGATTTTTGGAGTCTCCCCCTCTTGAGCCCATAGACACTGCTATGACCTTGGGAGGGTGACTGTGTTTCTCTGGAAAGAACTGCACGCCTGCTTCCTGATGTTGCAAATACAAGTTGCAGAGAGGAAAAAGGAAGCATTTTGCTGGGAGGGGAGGGACCAGGATACACAGTAACATGTGGCCTCTCCAGGCCTGGTCCTATCCCAGCAGTGCAACCTCTCTAGACAGGCTCAGAAGTCCATCTAGAGAAAACAACAACAACAAGGAGGACAGAGGTAAAAATCACCACCAGCCCGCCTTCTGCTCTGCCCACAAAGCATAGGATATTCAGAGTGCTCCAACATTGGAGCACTTCTTCAAAGGGCATAGGATTGTACCTAATATGCTTGTAGCTGGTAAGTTGGTGAGAATGTTATTTCCAGCAATCCTAGTGCTTTGATCCTAGAGAAAACTGGCAGCAGGAGAGGCTGGAGAAATCAGACCTTGAGTGTGGAGGAAAACACTACCCACCAGACACTTGCCCCATCCCTCCTGCCTCAACAAAATGCTCTCAGCCCTGTAGTGTGAGTTCACTTTATCTGGTATGCTGTTTCCAGCGGCTTTCTCTGATATGTTTGGATACTTTCAGTAGCAAAGGGAAGGCACAAACGTTTAAAGGAAAAATATTGTTTTATTCCACAGGCTGCTATTGAAACATGAATGTATCTGGATTTGTCTTTAAATAATGGAAAGTTTGTTTTCATTTGTTGTCTTCAGAATTTCAGGAGAATTTCACTGCTCTGACCCGCATTGGGAATTCGTGTGTGCTATAAATTGTCTTAGAACAGCCGATGCCTAATTTGGAAAATGTTTGGGTGGTAGTTTCTCATTTTGTATCCTTTCCTTTATTCGCAGTATCCTACATTGCCATCATCAGTACCTGAATTTTTGAAGCCATCTGTCACAGATCAGCACACTACACGCCCTACAACTGCTGCTGCTCTTACCACAAATACCGTGGCTGCAGTGAAACACTGCAGTGGGCCAACACTAATAAAGGTAGGGAAGAACAAAAGCATTGGATGTGTTTGGTTTATGGATATTGCTTTACCTAACAAAAAGGACATCTTCTGAAACAGTCATTTGAAAAATAAAATTGCATGGGTAAGGAAAACTTTTTATTAGCTTAATTGCCACGTAAGCCATCATAAAGAGGATTAATCATGGTCATATTGCTATTGGCTAATATCTTCATTTTCAGCCCACATTCTTGCCACAATATAGTTCTGGTATGTTAAAAAGAAGGGATTTATTAAGGAAAATAAGCAATAATTGTATAAAAATATTTAGTACATTTACAGCTTTCACCAAATAGTAATTTCCAAATTATCCAGAGTTGTTTGCATTTTGACTTGGTCCAAGAAGGAATATTGGTAAATGTGTTGTCCCCAAACGTGCATTTGCTGAGATGATGATGGAGTGAGGAGGACACTTGCAGTAGATGTTCAGCATCTTCCTAAAACAAATATCTTGCACCTTAGTTATTAGTATTCTTGTAGAATTTATATTTTTCAGACTATAACTAAGATTTATTTATACTGCACATTGGATTAGTGGCCTTGAAAGGAATGCAGGAAAAGACATCCCCCAGCCAGTTCTATAAAATCGTTTTATAAGACACTTCCCTGAGTTAAGTAGACACAATGGTGATGTCACTTATAAGCCATGCCAGCTTTTGCTGCAGTAGTTAGATTTTAAAGACTACCAAATAACACCTAAAGCTCTTAAGACAACAGTTTTCAAACTTGTGCGGCAGCTTTTCCTAAGAAGGGACAGATAGTTCTTGGGGAGGAGGGATGTTGATCTGCCAATACTCCTGCCCCAACAGATGCCAGGAAATGCTGTCTCTGTATCATATTTCTTTCAACAGGATTATTGCTCACCAGCAGCACAATGCTGAGGAAGCCACAGACTGGGGTCATCTTAATTTCCCATTCTTTTGAGAGATAGTTCAGCAAAATAGTTAACAGCAGGTGTTAAGCAAACTGAGCCTGTTATGGTGATCTGTAAAATGCTACCAATCTATACCTATAGATATTAAGTACAATCCAGAACTCTGCATGGTTCTGAGATGCACATGGAATTCCATGCAGGAAATGTGCTGCATGTGTATTAAGGGAATCCCCATTTTCCCCCTCCTTGGGAAGCTGGAAGCAAACATTCATATGTACGTACAGGTATATAGTTTCAGTGTTGTCTCCAAAAGGAAGTTAGATAGGGGACTTCTGGACTTTTGCCATAAATAGGAGGCTGGGGTTTTGATTAGGCTCTTGCACATAAAACCTGTCATATAGTTGTTTTGACTTCTTAACTGAAGTTAAATCAGCTCATTGCAGTGGTTGTGAGGAATTAGCCTTAAAAATTAAGTTCCTGTAACTGCAGTAATGGGCTATGAATTGCATTTTTGGTTATGGCATGAAGTCCAACATAAAAATTATTGACCATTACATTGGAAATGAATGATTATCTGTTCTGAGGGTATGCATTATTATAGACTGGTAAGATGACAGTCTGCACATTCAAATTATTAGAAAAAAATTTGTCATGTTTGAAACATCCCTTTGGATGCTCATTAAAATCTGTCCAAGGTAATGCCTGTCTGTAAAGCATCAATTCTCTCACAGTAGACACAGAATGTGGCATTGGTATCTAAATAGGAATAGCGTGATAAGACAAACACAACTTGTCAAAACCTGAGTGGCTATTACAAGCCCTTAAATACTTTTTCCTGACCAATTTTGTCTTTCTCTATAAGTTCTCTGAATTAGATAGACAATCTTTAGTCAAGTTACAACTCAGCTTAACATTGATTGTGCCGTTTCCCTTCTTGATTTATTTGGTAGAAAGAAATGAATGGTGTTGTGATATGTGCAAGTTAATTTCTGAACATTTTGGGCAGATTACATAAAGCTTTCGCAGAATGGGGGTTTTCCTGCTAGGGCAGGAGCATAAGAAATAATTGTAAATCTGTTTTGGGGACGCAAATGGTTTCTTAAAAATTCTGTGTTCCCCCCTTCTCTTTCCAACATTTGAGACTTTCAGAACATCTATGGCATAACAGAAGTGATGTTGTTTAGGAACTGAGCTAATATGACTCTTCACCACATTTCATATAGATACGTTGAAAGTCAAAGAAATATACCAGTATAAAATAGTTTAAAAAGTTTATATGCTCAATGATAATTGCCCTGATCCAACAAGAGAGATGAGCAGCCTTTTGTGCATATCCATTGGAGATGCAAGTACATCTGGATACATATTTCCATTTTGATGCTCAACTGGGCCTCATAACTGCATCTTTTCATGTGCATGGGGAAACAGCTGTCCATCTGGGGCCGTGAGCCATACCAGTTGCCAGAGATGATTGCTGGCTTGGGGATAGACAGTGTCATTTGCCAACATAGAATACTGCTATTACTAGTACTGAGAGAAGTAATGTGTGTGTGTGGGCGCATTTTAATGCTTCACCTCACTGATGTGCCATTTGGAAAGTTAGTTGTTTTGTTTTAGTGCTGCCTTGGGAGGGCTTCTGCCCTGAAAGGCAGCCAAGAAATGTTTTAAATAAATAAATAATGGGAAGCCATGATTTCCCATTATGTGCACCAGCTGCAGCAGCCCTTCAGCTCAAGCGGCTTCCCTTCACCAATCCACCTCTTTCACGTGCAAGAGGAAAACATCAAAACCTTCTGCTTTTGATTTTAAAATACCCTGAAGGTTCTTTGTTTATGTCTGAACTCAGGGAATCCTCATTAAGTTGGTGAACAAGCCAGGATCTGAAACCACGGTATGATCCTGGCTTGTTTGAACTAACCAAACTAACCTGATTTCTGTCATAATGGGGAACTGTAGTTAATTTCAAATGCAACACGGAAGCTTGCAATCTTCTTCTTGAATGCAAAAGAGGAGGTTCCTTAACTATCCGGGTCCCAGTCCTTTTAGTGATTTAAAGGTCAATACTGACACTTTGAGCAGCAACTCAGACTGAAAGCTGGAGAAGCTATCATAAATGGTATAATATATTATGTGTGGCTAGCACCTGTTAACATGCTGAACAGTTTTCAAAGATAGCCCAACAAAAAGCAAATTACAGTAATTCAAACAGGAAGTTACCAGGGCATGAACAATGGTGGCCAACTCTCTTAAATAAAATATATAACAGTAATACTACTAGTAGTAAAGGTTCTGCTGAATAGGAGTAAGTGGAGTACACAGGTAGGTTTTTTTTTTCTTTGACTAAGAACATGTGGCTGTTGTTACTTGGATTTAAACCATTGCTTTGTATGTTACTTTGGGCAGAGCTTTTCTTTGGAAAGGCAGTCCATCAGTTTCAAAACAACCACAATTTGCAAACAAGATACCATAAGAGCCCCATTGTCAAGTCCCAGAGCGTGTTCATGATAACTAGCTTCTTCTTTTGCATGCTTTATATCCCCTTGTATTGTAGTCAGATTTAATGTGTCTCAAGGCACTTCACAACTTATCTGATTTGAATCCAAAGAACCATACGCAGAAGGAAAATCCCTACTAGTGCTTGTAGCGAACAACAGCTTTGGATGTAGATTCATCTTTGGATCCAACCATAGTTTTTACTTTCTGTCTGTGAATAGCAGCCCCAACCCAAGAACCCAAATGACAAGCCTCGGAGCAAGAAATGCAAAGAACCAAAGCCCAGAGTGAAGAAGCTGAAGTACCATCAGTACATCCCACCTGATCAGAAAGGTGAGAAGAATGAGCCACAGATGGACTCCAACTATGCTCGCTTGCTACAGCAACAGCAGCTTTTTTTGCAACTACAGATCCTGAGCCAGCAGCAGCAACACTACAACTACCAGGCGATTCTTCCTGCACCACTCAAGTATGTGAAGCTTTGCCAATTTTTTTTTTTTCTGAGAGAGAAGGGGGTGGTTTTCAGTAGGGAAAAATCTCAACTGCAATTGCCCACCTTGGTCTTCTGGAAGTTGCAGTGAGTTTGGAGGTGGAGCAGGTTTCTGGACTATGGACGATTTCAATTGTAAGTCAGGCAATTGAGGAAGGCAGGACCTGTCATGCTTCACTGTAGCCCTGAAGATTTGGAAGTAAAAGAAGCCCAATTCAACAAGCAGGGGCTGCAACCCCATATGTTTTTTTAATGCACACTATAAACTGGGTTGATCTGATTAATGAGAGAGATGACATAAAGCCCAGTTGTATGCTCTGCTATACAAGACAAAAATGGATAGGATCAGATGCTTTTGCTTCACCCCCACCACACACACACACCCATTGCAGTAGCTCAGGCCAGTGCAACAGCATTTATCAAAGCTTGCATGAGTCAGATGGGCACATGACGATACGAACCAAAGTTCTATCCATATATACAGGACTAGGAACAGCTCCTCTGCTTGCACCCAGAATGAGTACCAAGTATCAAACTCCATAGTCCAAACAGACTGAAGGCCAAACTAGAAATGGTGTTAATTGTGTGAGTTCAGTACTTGCACTTTTTTGTTGTGTAAATAACAGCCTTGGGACCATGTGACAGGTGAGTTTAACTCTTTCTCTCTCTGCCACACTCCTCATAAAAATGGCCTCTTCCAAGCTGCCATTTGCATTTCAAAGGAAGTTCCTTCCTATTGATGGCAATGGAGGCGTCCCTTGAAAAGCAAATAGCAGCTTGGGAGAGGCAGTTTTTGTGAGGTTTGTGGCAGGGAGAGAAAGGGTTAAAGTCACCACCCGCATGGTCCTGAGTCTGCTTAGGCTTCTCCAGGCACAAAAAAGTGCACCTTAGTTTCATTCCCGCAATTAATGTCTCATTTAGTTTGGGCCAGAATATACCTCCCAGGAATCCTTCTCTGGTGCAAGCACTATTGAAGCAGCAGTCCTTTGCAGGCACCTGTAGGATTGGGCTGCCAGTCCTTACCACCAGAGGTAAAGGGTTACACATTTTCATCTAGTCTACACAGTTGCTCTTGTTAAACATGTATTGTACAAGTACATATTTCACATTGCAAGCCCTACATTGTGGCTGTTGGGCACATTCCTGCTATGGGGCCATTGTGAAAAATCTCAAGAACGGCTGTTTCAGTGGCATTTGTCTGCTCCTCTGATAAACTGGCGGTAGTTATTATCCTGTTAGAGACTGCCAGATTTTCCTTTTCCAGGAAATGCAAAGCCATTTCATACATACCTTTTTGCATGGTGAAATGTGGGGTTGACTGGTTCCACATTGCCGTTTAGCCCATGGGAAACCTGTTGTTGGATATAGTGCACAAAGTGCTTTATAAATTCTTACTTCATTTCAATAAGAGTTCCCTCCCGCATTTTAAATATCAGCCTATACCATGTTTTTTATATTAACATAATAAAATACCTAAAAACCCCAAACAACATGGTTGGTGTGTTTTTAGATTCATTGACTTTGTGTAGAATACATAAAAAGCTTCATATTAAACGGAAAATTACCTAAGATTCAAGGCAATACATATTAAAAGAAAGTAATGTAAGAGAGAAATGTTGCTTTTGAGTTTTAATGTCTTTTTTCCTTGAAGGCCAGTGAGTGACAAACAGGGAAACACTGGGAATGCACCACTGAATGCTTTGAGCAATAGCATATCTTCAGCAGTAGCCAGCACGCCAAGACAGAACAGTAATATTTCCAACAGAAAACCAGGACCTCTGCCTTCTAGCTTGGATGACTTAAAGGTAAAAATAAGTGCTGCACTGACATTTCATAAGTGAACATTTTTTAACCAGAAAGTAGTGCTTTCAGGGAGCCTGAAATGTTCCCTAACCCACCCCACCCCCTTTGCTTACTTTGCTATTTGCAGCCTGTTTACAAACACAGTTGGCTGATGCTTCAGTGCTATCTTCTTCCTGACTATGGTATCCCAGCCAGTCAGGGATCATATAATCAGCATGATCATGTTATGCTGCTACACAGCCAATCAGAACTGGCTGTATGACGATAGCACAAAGCCATTTCAGAGTGAGGGTAATGTTTCCTCCCTTCAAATTTGGTTTGTGACATTGCCATGTAGTCAGTCAGATTTGATAATGTGACAGTGTCACAAACCCCAATTCAGAGTGAAGGCAGGAAGTGTGTCCTCACTCTGACAGTTTCACCCCCACTCACCATCCCCCCCTCAAAGTTGCCACCGTGTGTGTCGGGAGGTCGCCCCTGCTGCCTTCTGAAATCCTCAGGTAGCCAGAATCAACAGGTAGACAATAGGGCTCTTTTCCAAGGCTTTATTTCCATTCAACCTAATGATGCTTACAGGTGCTAATTGCTTGATCCTACGAGTGAGACTTAAGAGAGCTGCCCACTCAGGGGTTCTAACCTTAGGAATCAGTTGATCTCCGTTTGGAGGGGAAGGCGGGAAACCTCTGTACTTATGGGCTAGGAGGAGAGAGTCCACCCCTTTCCTGTGGGGCATCAGGGCGCTGCTGTTGCCGTCACGCCAAGCGGGCTGAGCGCCTCCTCTCAGCGCCCACCGTCTCCCACTTGACACTGCACCGGTGCCTAGCATCCAGAAACTGCTGTTGCACCTCCCTCTCCCTACCAGGGTCACTATCACTCTCAGGAATGTGTACCGGGAGGGGCTCTCCTCCTGGCTGCTCCTCTGAACAGCGCACTGGTTCCTCTCCCGCGGTTTCTATCTCTTCCTCAGAATCAGAACTGCGTTAGGGATCTCTGGGCTTAGATCCAACCCTGACAGTGTGTGTGTGTGTGTGTGTGAGAATACTTTTTGCAGCTTGTGAAAAGTGCCTGCTCCTGGCAATTTCAGCTCAGTCCTAGGATGGTTTCTACATGCACAAATATCAAGAAAAGAACATAAATTGCAGATTTGCAGCAAAGCATAGCTGAACTTTAATTTATATCACTGTGAAGTTTTATGGCAGTTTTCCAAAAGATAGACATTCATATGCTGATCAGTGAGAACAGAAATATAGCCAGGCCTAAACCAAAAGGAAGGCCCTTATAGCCATAGCAGTTGTATCCACGCAGTAGATGGCGTTCGTTCTGCTGAATCTTCCTCCCAGATCTAGTTACTATTCACTGAGATGGAAATCAACCTATGGTAGGGTATAAGAATTTATTAGTAAAATAAAGCAACACTTACTAACTGTGGGCTGGTGGAAAAACTTTTTAGCTGAAGTGATTGTGTTAGTGGAATGACCACTGAGACAACACGTGTTGTCAAACTCATTCCCTTTTGTCCAACCAAAAGAAGCTTCTGGTGTTCAGGAAGGAAGAACGAGCAACTATCATGGCAGAAACACTGAACAGAGTATTTTGAACTTCTAGAACATCTCCATGCAAGTTTTGGCTATCCTGTGTAGGTGATTGGGAAACAATAGTTGCTAGGGGACTATTGAAAGCAGAAACTGTAGTAAACCTAAATTAATTGTACTCATTTATTAACCCCGATAATATTGTCATAGGCCCAAATAAAGCTAGCAACTATCTCCATTGTTCTTGAATCTATCCTTCCTTAATAAATTTTGTATTACACCTTGTCAACAGATTGCATTGGTGTCTACATAGATTTGACTATGTTATGTTTATGGGAAAAAAGATTAAATGGACATAAACCTATTTAAAAACCCAGAGGGAAAAAAACTTTGACCTTGCCTTGCCTTCTGTTGCAGACCTAAGAATGGTTCTGAAACAAGCCTGTTCTGGAGGATAATTGGGGTGGTAGAGAACAGAGCAGAGCATTTATAACTTTTAAATGTGTGGTAATGGCATGCCATAAACCTCATCCACTGTGGGGCAGCAGATGTGCACAATTAGCTTATCAAATGCTGAAGCTGCTGGAAGTCAGTCCAAGTAAGGCCTTTTCTGTGGCTGCCGTTAGCTGATGAAAGCGTGTCTTCTCCAGTTACTAGAAAGAGTATTAATGAAAGAGCATTAATGAAGACGTACTTGTAATTCATGTTAGAGTTTGGTTGACAACAACCTTAGATACTGCTTCTCTGATACTGTGGTTTGCATTGTAAAGGCCTTCCCCTTTTATAAAAGCAAATTCCACATAACGAACAAGCTGAGGGATAGATTATTGATGTAGTGGGTAGATTATTGGACTCAGACTACAGAGGCCTAGGTTCAGTTCCCTGTTTAGTCATGAAGCTCACTTGGGTCAGTTGCTACCTTTCAGCTTGTTATATGTCACAGGGGTGGTTGTGGGGATACATGTAATGGGAGGACACCGACCGTGCTAACTTGAATTCCTTGGAAGAAAAGCCAGATAAAAATGTAGTAAATTATAATTCTGAAAACTGTCTTCAAGTGCTTGCCTATTAATACTTCTGCGCCTGAAGAAGTAGACTGCAGCTGACAAGATCTTATATTTTAAAAGTAATAAAGTGTTAGTTTCTAAGGTGCTATCAGGCTCATTCTTTTCTTCTATTCAGTGTTCATGTAAATAATACTTTTCTTATATTCAGTGTTCATGAAAATAATACTTGCCGTAGCCCTTCTAGTATGGAAGAAGAGAGACCTCTAGTGAACAATGTATTCTGTGTCTTGGAATGGAAGCTAACTAACAGATTTTCAGTTTCTACAAAAGTGGAAAGCATGAAAAACAGGCTTTAATAACCTTTTTTTTTTAATGGCCATGATCCTTGTTAACATTGTCAGTGATGAAACTGCAGAGATTACCTGTGCAAGTTTGAATCAATTCTTCACACTTCCATAGTCAGCTGTGTAAATTAATGCATTCATTTTTTGCTGGATTATGGCCTACATGCCTGACTTCAAATATTAAATTCCTAATGTCAAGGGCTCCTTGACGGCCTCTTTCAGTCTAATCCAGTAGCCAAGTCCAGACACAGACAAAGGGATTCTTTTCAAAGCTTTATTCCTTTTTTACAACTTAACAACTCTACTATTAGCGACTAGCTATGAGCAGCAGAATACCTATGCCCTCAGTTGGAACAGTTGGTCCCCATTTGAAGGAGAATCACTGGCAGACCCTGAACCTATGGGCTAGGGAGAGTCCCTCCCCTTTTCCCTTGGATCCTCTGGACGCAACTGTTGCTTGCGCGCTAACCAGGCACTACGCCTCCTTTCCGCGCCCTCCATTTGGCGCCGCTCCCTGCGTCGGCATCGCATGTCCAGCAAGCCCTCCTCCCGCGCTCTCTCACTCCCAGGACCCCTATCTATGTCAGGAATACCAGTGGGAGGAATCTGTGCCAGCTGTTGGCCCTGGGAAGGATGAGCACACTCCTCTCCCAGGAGCGGCTGCTCCACCTCAGAATCGGAACTACTCGGGGATACTATGGGCTCAGTGTCCACCCTGACACCTAAATTGTTACATTTATACTGATTAAATGCCTGTCTTTTATAACTGTTACACTTGAGGTGACTTCTTGGTTTCAGGAGTTTCAGTGTAACGTTTCAACAATTAAATCAGGGGTTCTCAGTTTTATTTCTTAGTCTTCTACTAAGCAAAATGACATAATTAATACAAAAATGCTTTTATGCACAAGATGCAAATATATAATGTATACCCAATATGTTAGAAAATAAATTCTTCCTTCAAAAAGCAATGTAAATTAAATTGGTTACCCCAATCCAGAGCCCCATAAGTGTCCCAGTATAGGCACAAAGTTTTGCCTGTCAACTGCAATCAGTGGCAGCTCTGCACATGCAGGAGAGGATCGTACAGATATGTACATAGAGGTGATCAAACGCAACAGTGAACTCGAAAAACTTCTGCATGCAGAGACCTCACATATGCATTGTTGTTTCTTGTTTGATAATTTACACTCGTACTCCTCCTTTCTGTTGTTCTCTTTGATGGCTCCCTCTCTCTTCTTCCCCTCTTCTTCCCTTCAAATGTATCTTTAGTCTTGCTCTATATCTGTCTTTTTTTCTTCCTCTGTATGCTTCGCTTTGGAACTTTCACTCTGCAGGTACCAGTCTACCATTTAAACCTAAGATTGCTCTCTCGATTCCGTGCCTGTGTCTCTTTTCCCTTGCAGCTCCATATCACTGGACTACTCTTCTGCTTGACATCCAACTGTTTTCCTCTGTTTTTACATTCAAGCAATACCTCAAAACAAATCTGTTCACCTTGGCTTTTCCCAACTGACCCACTTTCCCATTTACTTTACATTCCTCCCTAATATGTCTAATTTTATGCATTTTATTGATGATGATGATGATGATGATGATGATAAGAGCTCCTGTGTGCAGAATGAGCCATCTGGTTCAGAGTTGTCTAGATAACTTGTTGTCCTCTTTTCCACTATTGCTGACTGTTTGACTTGTTGTTTTTAAATCTCAGGTAGCTGAACTGAAAATGGAACTAAAGCTAAGAGGACTGCCAGTGTCTGGAACTAAAATGGATCTTATTGAGCGTCTGAAACCCTATCAAGATCTTAACTATAATTCTGTCAGCACAAGTAATACACTGGCAGGTACTCCTTCCACTAATGGTACCAGTAATCCTGGGGAAGTGGCTGCAGTATTCCCTGTTGCTACATTACATAAACCGGTAGTTAGTTCAGTTCCCAGCTTTTCTTCAGAAACAACATCTGTTGGAAATGGCAGCAAATCGACACACATGGAATGCATTGGCTCCCCTTTGCCCATTTCCCCAACTCCTTCAGAACAGTCCAGTCTCAGCACCGATGACACCAACATGGCAGATACTTTGACAGAAATTATGACCATGATGTCCCCATCACAGTTCCCCAGTACATCACCTCTGAGGGTGACGACAAATGAAGACAGCCACAGCAGTGGAAGCGTGTCAGGCGTGGAGTTTGATGCAGCAGAAAAGGACCGTAAACTTCAAGAAAAGGAGAAGCAGATTGAAGAGCTCAAACGAAAACTGGAACAAGAGCAGAAACTTGTGGAGGTGCTGAAAATGCAGCTTGAGGTTGAAAAGCGGGGTCATCAGCAACAATCCCAAGCCCCCACTAATCCAGCACTGCCTTTGAATCAGAAACATATCAGTCCTGCTGTCAAAGAGGAAGGCACTTTAGCAGATTGCTCTGATGCAAGACCATCAGTATCTGAAGCCAACTGTTCTTTAGGACAACCAGTGTCAGTGGATGTCCAGAATCTAGTTGCCAAAAAGGCTATTGTTATCAAGCAGGAAGTACCCTTGGCCAAAGCTGAACCACAAAATGTCATATCTCAGTTCTACGTAAGTTCACAGAGACAGCCACAAACTGCTGTTGTTGCCCAGCCTCAAGCTCTACTTACTGCACAAGGAACAGCACAGCTGCTACTACCACTGTCTCTCCAGGGTCCAAATTCAGGCACTTCAGTGCAACTACCTGTGGGCAGTATTCAGGTACAGGTATGGAAGGTTTCTCAATCTTCAGTTATTTGAATCAGCTGATTATAATGTGGGTAACCTGTTCACTGACACTTTGATTGTCAAAGGAAATTTACTTTTTTAGCTTCAGTGACTGTAAAATACTAACTTTATTTCTTAACTACATGGATGGACAACAAAGAAGAAATCTGTAAATAACATCTTGTAGGGACGGAGAGATTTTGCATTCTAGCAATGAAACAGCTGAAATCATAGCTTAGCAGTTCTTTGACAGATATGCAGGCAAGCCTGGGCAGCCCAATTCTAAGGAAACATTTGTATCTATCTATCTATCTATCTATCTATCTATCTATCTATCTATCTATCTATCTATCGAAACAGGTTTCCATTACTGCAACTAAATTAATATCCTAGGTGTAGTAAGTAGGATGAGGCCATGGACCTTAGGTGCAAGTGAAAAGTCTTAAATGCTACTTTCTTTATCTGGATGTAAAATTGTACACGAAGGATTTATGGTGACTGCCATGGCCCTTTGGATCTTATGTAAGGTAGCAGCAAAGGCCATGCTTGCTGCTAGGGTCAGGCCCCGTTACCATTGCAGGGGGTGTTGTGACTTTGCGGCTTCAATACACAGAATTAGTGGCTCACAGAATTAGAGCACAATCCTATGCATGTTTAGACAGAGAAAAGGCCTACATGTCCCAGCATTCCCAAGCCATGCTGGCTTGGGAATGCTGGGACTTGTAGGCCTTTTCTCTGTCTAAACATGCATAGGATTGTGCCCTTAGATTGCTAAATAATAGAACAAACTTTTATTACTATAATTATGATGGTCCTTATAAACGGCCTACCATATAATATGTGGGAAATTCACATGTGAATAAACTAATGAAGGAAATGAGATGTTTCACATGTACAAATTCAAACAATTTCAAAGAAATTACACATTCTTGTAGTGTGGGAAACCGGTGGGGACACAAGCACAACTTTTTGAACTCTCCCAATATATCCTTGCCGGACTGGAGCTGGAACAGATGAATTCAGGTAAGTGATATCATCACTTCAGAAGGATTATTCCAAACAGACTTGGGTTTGCCTAAGCACTCTCCCTCCCACAATTTCTCTGGGGCAGGATTAATGGGCAATATGACATGCGCAGCTTGGGCTGATAGACACTTCTGTCAGGTGTGCATAATAAAAGGTGTGTGCTTTTGGCTGTACTGCTAGTTTCCCTTATTCCTAAAAGGTGCATCTCGGCATATTAAGGGAGAAGCAGTAATGAAGTGGTAGTGCACACTTTGCATACAGAAAGTCCCATGCCTTTCAGAATGAGTTAAAAGGATCTGTGCTAGTCAGGCCGAGAAAGGTCTTAGCAGGAAAGCTGCTGGCAGTCAACATAGACCAATGGTCTGATTCAGTATTAAGTAGCCATATGTTCCCTGTGTCAGGCCAAAATAGATGTGCACAGTTCAATGGGGAATTATATCCCCTACAGTCAAACCTCTGAGGGGGATGTATTGCATATATAAGCAACAAGTGCCATTTGCCTGTGAAAAAGCTCCAAAACTTTTTAGCTCATCCACATTAACAAGATGTCATGTGCAATCACTTGGCATGCAGAAAAGGATAGTGAACTTTCACTTACCAATATTTTTAATATAGTTATCATATAACTAAAATTCTAACATTTCCCCTTTGCGTTCAGCTACCTGGTCAGCAGTGGCAAAGGTCCATTGTGAGATCATAGAAAGTAAGCCAGTGGCAGCCAGAGTAGTCATGACACATCTGCCTGCCTACTCATACCACTACCAGATGACAGGTATAGCTCATGGGCTGTGAACTTGCTAACCCACCACATTCCTTATAGCTATATGCCCAGCTATGTGCCGAAGACTTTAACAATAGAATTTCTAAAAAGGAATTGTGATGGTCCTGGATTTATTAATTTATGTAAGCGATCTGTTTGTGGAGCTGTTGGAAAACAATGGTTCTGAGACTTCTTGATGTTGAAGCAACTATGTTCTGTACCAACTGAAATCAAGCCATTTTCTTCTTCCTTTAGGCTCAATCACAAGCTGGAATTCCAACCATGGCACAAGTATCTGCTTCTTCTAGTTTGGCCCAGAAAGTATCACAGATGCACACTTCAGGGCCCAATCAAAATGCTTCCCCACAGCATCCGCTTGGTCATACCCCACAAAACAGAAAGGTTGGCGAATATATATAAGTACAAATTAATCGAATACTTTAGCTGAAACTATTTAATTTTTTGCTTCATGGCTTGTAAAATCACCCATGTGCTCTAGAAGTATGTTATCTTCTGTAAAGTAGGATATAGCATGGAGTAGGATGCAGAACTTAATACTGCATTTTTCTGTTTTGATGATTAAGTTTAGGTTTGAATTTTTCCATATAAAACTATTAGAATAATTATAACCTTAATGCACTCCAAACGCTTGAATAGATATCACCTTGCAATAGTGAAAGTGGTATACCCCACTGCATTCTTTTGAGTAGGAAAACAATCCTGGTTCATTTTTGCTAATATATCTGCAGTGAGAACTTGTGATCTATGACCTGATTTTGTTTCTTCTGAATATAGCTATGCTAAATTAAATTACATAGCAGTTCATTCTCTGAACCCTCTTTAACATTTTGATACAGAAGACAGTTCTTTATTTCTTTCTCAGTTGGCATTAATTTGTGGTTCATTGGACAGGAATAATTTTTCAGTGAACAACTTTTATTCTATAGGAAATGCAGAAGACCACAAATCTCATGCACTTTACTGGAACGTATTCAGGAGAAGCTCTTGGTATATTGTTACTGCAAAACAACAAGACAAAATCTATGGCTGTAACCCTCTATCTGGCATGAGCAGAGCAGGGTGTGAAGTGACCTCCCATGTATGCTCCCTCCTTGTTCAGTGCTTTGCTGTCATTCTGAACTTGCTGTATCTCAACATGGCCATTCCTCTAAAAGGGTTCTCCATGCCTCACCTTAGGGCATTCAACAGGCCACTCTTTTCCAGGCCCTTGCATGATACCGGGGTCAACTTTGCTTCTAATACTGGGGCCAGCTGTACATGGGAACCTACAGAAGAAGTGGGCAGTTAGATGCCCTAAGGTGAGCCAGGGAGCCAAGTCTGGGTTCAGTCTTACTATCACAACCACTATACACCAGCATGCACACCCAGCAATGTTAAGCACTTTGTAAATAATAATAATAATAATAACAACAACAACAACAATAAAAACAGCAATACATTTTAATGCAGAGCTGGATGCAGCTCTGATCTGGAGAGACCAGATGAGGCAACCCTCATCCATGTTCTTGAAAATTTCAGGCTGCACGACTGCAGCACATACCATGTGAGGTTGCCCTTGAAGACTGCTCATAAGCTATAGCTGGTGCAGTATATGACTACCCACAATATGAAGTGGGGTAGACTGCTAGGACCATATTAAAATCGTATTGCCTGTTCCCTGTTTCCTGTTTATTTCGATCCAGGGGGGTTCATGTGTGCCCCATCTTTGAACACTTTTTGAAGGCTGACTAAAACGTAACTTGTTAAAGAAACCATTTGGACTCTCTCTGGTTCAGTGATATTGGGCACTGGGGCCTTAAAAGTATCTTACATGAGTTTTAAGTAAATGTGTTTGGTTTTTACAGGTATTTCCTCCTACCTCACCAAATACAGTGTTTTCCTATCAGAATCAGTCTGTAACAACGCTACAGCAAGCTTTGTTTAATCAGGCACCAAATGCCACAGTTCACTCAGGGAACCAGATGCCCTTGGTGCAAAATGGGCCCAATGCTCCTCAAAAGGTATATTTTGTTCTCCAAAAACAAAGATGGGCTATGAAAAGATGGTTACATTGTGGCTTTTATAATGTATTTAGGGCACTATGTGTACTCAGAGGCTGCAGCATAGAACCTTCTAGAATTTTGGACAAGCAAGGAGGCACTCCCTCTCCTTGACCTAAACTTTTGATCTCAAGACATCTTCCAGATAGGGTAGGGTCAGAAACCTTTGAATTGTAATGCACTAAGTCAGGGATGGGGAAGCCTTTTTTGCTGGAGGTCTGCATTCCCTTGTGGCTAACCTTTTGGGGGCTACATGCTAGAGGTGGATACCCCTCCTACAAAAAATGGAGGGAGTCAAAGCACACTCTTTTGTAAACACGCAACGCATATGGATTCATAGGCATACAGTACACACACACACATCTCACACATTACACACACACACACACACACTCATTTCCATGCACATAAAACACCCATTCATTCCCTCTGTCTCTTTCTAATGCACAAACACACACCATACCCATACTCACACATAATGCACACACTCATACACATATATTTATACTCATTATACATACACACTCACACATACCATATATACAAAGATGCTGCCACCCTCCACCTTCACAGCAATAAGACTTGGGAAAAGCTTCCCATTGGCTCCAGCAGGAGGCTTTTTAAAAGCCTAATTACAGCATGGGAGGAGGCAATGTGTTAACCCTCCCCTGCTGCAACCCACTGTCCAAATCAACCCCTTCATGCAGCAGTTTGCCTTGAAAAAAACTGCCTACTGGCTCTGATGGAAGGCTTTTTTCAAGTCTAGTTGGATCGGGGATGCAGGCTGAGGAGTGTAGTCTGCAGGCCAGTGCCCTATGGGCTGGAGGTTTCCTGTCCCTGCATTAGGCTACACTTGCTGCTCAGCCATGTGACGGGAAATGGCTCTTTATGTATGGATTTCCTTTCCACTGCATTATTGTGATAACATACAAGACATTATTGTTCTAAAGGGAAAAAAAGAATGTGATATGGATCTCTAGAAATGCCATTCAAGAACGCTTTGTTGACGGTTTGCCATTGTTTCATGCAGCCTACCTCCCCATCTCAATCCCAGCAGTACATTTTACAGCAGACGTTGTTCAGCAATTCAGTAACCAAGACAAAAGACCCCCCACGCTATGAAGAAGCCATCAAACAGACTCGCAGCTTGCAGGCTTCTCAACGAGAGGTAGGATGTACACAGAAATGCAACCACTGACCTGATGTAGCTATTCCTCGCGAAATAATCATGTCCTAGTTTGTGTATTGATCAACAGGAGCAGCTGTCAGGAGGTTAAGGGGGACATGATCCCCTCAGTTTTTCTACCTCAGTTCTGTCTCGCTCAAAATTCTTCCACCTTTATGGATTTCTTGCCACCTTTAGCAGGCTGTGAGTTTCCATACCACCCTATCCTCTGATGGGCTGTCCTCATTGGTTGTCAGCTAGCTGTTCAAATCAATCCAAGATCATATTACTGGCATGTAAAGCCCTGAACTGAATTATATCTCAGCAAGAGGGAAATTTCCTATCCTTCTTTTCTGCATCATGCCTACTGTAATGAATGAAGATTCTCCCTGTACTTTGAGCAGTCGTTTAGTGTGGTGTTCTGGTATATCAGATATGGGAATCTGTGGTCCACCAAGTGTTGTTGAACTATAATTCCCTTCATCCCTGACCATTGGCCATGCTGGCTGGGGCTGATGGGAGTTGGAATCCAAGACGGCCACAGGTTCTTCTCTGTGGTGATATCTGCCAGCTGGGCAATAGTAAATTCTTCTCATGCCTGCCATTGTATAGAACACACCTCCATACCTGACAGAAAATTCTGATTATCTTAATTTCTAGAGGGGTAGCTACTAATTCTCTTTCAGCGCAATTCTATGAATATTTATTCTAACTGAATTCAGTGGGGCTTATTCCCAGATAAATATGTACAGGACTCCAGCCTTAATTGGATTATTCCTTTAAAAACATATCCCAAATCTGCAAAATCCTGCCTGTTTGGCTAGTATACATTTGTACTAATTTAAATATGTACCAGACCTTTGGTTCTTCAGGAGCAAACGGGATCTCCGGTATCCCTATGTTAAGTACAAACATCAGGTGTACTGCAGCCATACAAACACAGTCCCCATTGTGATCCTGACGTAGTGCAGAAAATGAATCATCCTCACACTTTAGGGAAAGGTTTGTGTGATAAAATAAAGAATAATTCTCTGTTACAGATTTCCAGTGCACACAGCCAGCAGATGGATGACCTCTTTGAAATCCTCATTAAGAGTGGAGGTGAGTTAGATTGAAATGGAGTACATGATAGAGGGAGATTCCTATTCCTTTTTCTGTTTAGTCCAGCATCTTAAAGAGAGATTGCTTTGGGCATCATAGGGAGTGAGATACAGAATAAATGGATGCCTTTTACAACTTGTGTTAGTTACTGAGTTCTTCATTATTCAGCAGTGAACAGCAGCTCATTCTCAATGTGATTGTAACTGTGCAGAAAACCTTTCATTGCATCAGATTGGCAAAGTCCTCATCTCTAACCTTTTACTGATGGTTTGTTAATGAGCAGGGGTTTACAATATATTGTATTATGCTCAGGTATCTTTTGTCCTTCGATCATTGCAATAGTCTGTGAACCAAGCTGTTGAAAGTCTCGCAAGGAGTCTTAATGGCTACCTTAGTTGATTCAAGTAACTGATTCACTGAAACAAAAAGATGGCAGACAGTGTGTCAAGGAGTGGCAATGTGACTCGTTTGTGTAGTATAAGTTATACAATATATGTCTATAGTCACACTGACACAGTTGTCCAGATGTCGGCTTGATAACCTCTTTGTATATCAAACTACACAAACCTTAAAAGTAATGTGAATTCAGTGTGTCCAAAACTTAAATACCTTACTAAAATAATGCATCCAAGTGAGCAGAGAAATTTTTTTTGTTTACTCTTTCTGCAATAAAAAAATATCTTACTGATTTATCTGTCATTGCCTTTTATGCAAACAGAGATTTCCATGCCTACCAAGGAAGAACCTTCTTTGATTTCCAAAATGAGACCAGTTACTGCCAACATCACCACAATGCCAGTGAACACAGTGGTGTCTCGTCCACCACCACAAGTCCAAATGGCCCCCCCTCTCTCCTTAGAACCAACAAGCAATTTCTCTTTATGTTCGGAGAACCAACTAGAAGCCTTCTTAGAAGGAACTCTACCTTCAGGGAACGGAATGCCTCAGCTGCCGAGCAATAGCGAGGACAGAGAGCCTTTCTCTCTCATTGAGGACCTTCCAAATGACCTCCTTAATCACTCTGGCATACTAGATCACTCGCAATCACCTATGGAAACATCTGATTCCCAATTCATTACTTCTAATCCTTGTTTATCTCTTGACCTTCCGGACACAAATTTAGACAACATGGAGTGGTTAGACATTACCATGCCAAACACGTCATCAGGATTAACTCCTCTCAACTCAATTACTCCAAGTATGTTTTCAGCAGATTTTCTTGATACACAGGATCTACACTGGGAGATTAACTGAGAAGGCAAAGCCTACTTGACCATGGTTTCTAAAGATCCATTTACAGCATAGGTCCATTGTTTCACTATCCTTGTTTCCAGGATTATTTTTAAAATGATCTTTAGGGATGATTTTTTTTTAATCATAGGTCGTAAAAACAAAAAATGATTTACTATGTTCCACTAAGATAAAAGCATAAGAAGATGGTTTTGTAACCCTATGAAAAGTTATCACTGGCAAGCATTTAAAGGGGAGGGAATAGAAATTGGATCTTAGTTCATTGTAAAGAGGAAAACAAAATGTATTTGAGCAAAGACATAATATCACTGCACTTGACTGTAGACAGCCTGAGTCAAGCTTAAGCTGCATTGTGAAAGCTCTGGCTGAGTCAAAAAAAACCCTGAGGGGATTGTATAAAATGGTTGAAGTTGACTATATTTGGATTTGTTCATGACTATAAAAGGTCTCTTTCTCCCCCTGTTCTCTCTGTTTAAAAGTTTGAGCTAATACTTAATTTTAAGGCTGCAACATTTAGTTATTGAATCAGTTAGATGACTTGACAAAAACGTGATAGACTAAAAAATTTGGCATCAGATTTTTAAAAATTAGGTTTTAATACAAGTACTTACTAAAGCTTTAGATAGAAAGCACCATCTTGGGGATGCCTCTTCCTCCTGTGTGTGAGAAAGGGTAATGCCTCTTCTGAGAGGTTGCCTGCTGCAACGTAAATGTGCATCATCTCAAAACAAGGGAAGTGTACTTTTTTCCTTAGCAACTGTTGTTTTTTCTCATAGGCAGACTTATGCAGAGTTAATCAATTAATTGATTAAGTAATCAACTAAAACTTACGAGTAGTCAACTGAGATTTCTTTAATCAGGACTCAGCCCTGTTTAATTTGCATCCAGAGGAAATAGGAAGTGCAGTGGTGCATATAGAAAAAAAATGTAATAGGTCACATGTTTTGGAAACATCAATTATTATCTATATGGTGACAATAGGTATTTTCAAACAGTTATTTGCTTGCTTACAATCAGTTTTACTACTGTTCCTAAGTTTTCATTTGGATCCAAAAGTGCCCTTCCACATGCAGAAAGCATTTTCCTTTTGCAGAAGGGGCGACTTTATACTTCGTGCTATAACATTTCATGAGAAAAGAGAAATTAAACACAGATAAGTTTTTCTGCTTACTATAGCACCGTGTTTATGGAGCAGTGCTCATGGCTGATTTGCTTTAGCTCACAGTTCTTTGAGTCCAGCTCATAGACACTAAATTAATGTTAAAACTTTTAAAATTAACAGAAAAATCCATGTCCCCAGATCCAAATTCAGAATTAGAAATTTCTTTTAAGTGAGGTCTGAAACTTAAAATTTAAGAATACTGTGAATGATAAAGCTACAACACCAATGTTCAACTCCAAGGGTAAAATCCAGCGGGCCCTTACACCTCCGCCAATTGCCTTGCACCTCACCAATTCCCGTCTGCAAGTGGGACCCACTGCTTGCGGAAGGAAGATGTAGTGCATCCAGGGCAACTGGAAACAAGCACAAACACTCATTTCTGGAATGGGGCAGGTTGGTGGAGCTCACAGAAGGGAACTCTGCTGAGCTGTCCCAATCAAGAAATGAGCGTTTCCGCTTGTTTCAGGGCTTCCTGTGGGAAGTACTAAATCATGTTGCACAAGTGGTGGGTCCCACTTGCACAGCAGAATCGGTGGGGTGCAAGGGAATTGGCAGAGTCATAAGCACCCCTTTGGATTCTGCCCCAAGATATTTTTAAAATCTCTGGATTTCCCACTTCTAAAAGATTCTAAGTGAACAAATAAAGGTATGTAAATGATTGTCATGCTCCTTCTCCCCAATCTAGCAAGACAGATTGGCCCTGCCAAAAAGGTGCCAAAGGAAGGAATCTTCAGTGCACGTTGTATGTGTGCATTTTAGTGGTCCATGGATTCCCCTCCCAGTATCCACAGCTGATAGGAACATAGGAAGCTACCTCATACCTGGTCAGAACTGTTTGTTCATCTAGCCCAGTATTGACTACTGTGACTGCCAGTAGCTCTCCAGGACCCCAGGCTGAGATCTCTCATCTCATCCACCACTTGGTCCTTTTAACTGGAGATGCCCGAAATTGAAACCTGAACCTTCTGCATGCAATGCTTGTGCTCTGCTGCTGAGCTACAGCTGATAATTTGTTTGGGCAGGAAGGAGGAGGGATGCTTCAGTACATCCAGACTTGTACTGCTATTGAACCTCTCTGAATCAGGTCCATTTGCATTCTTTTAAGTCCAGTAGTGGAACAGTGGCACCATGGTAGATATTCCTATTGCCTCTTTTGCTACTAAATTTTATGATAAAAAACCTTATAGCTCAGACGTAAACTCCCGTGAGAAAGCTCTTTCTTCTTTTTAACCATGAAGAAATGTCGTGAAAACTACTATTCTACAAGGACCTGAATTTCAAATTAACTCACACTTATGAAGAGAAATTAATTTTTCTTGTACAGGCAGATTTTCAGAACAAGGATCTCTTTTTCATACCAAGTGCAACAAAATTATCTGACTTTCAAAAATAATAGAAACTTATCAGAATTTGGACTATTCATTATCAATAATATTTTGATCCTGCATTTGTGTCCTTGTTCTTTTTAATGTACTTATGAATCTCTTAGAAACACCAAAATTGGTAATGATAAGTCCAGTCAAGCCAACCAATATCTGCAAAGCTTGGTGTTTATTCAGTCTGTGTGCAGCATTTTGAGCCAGTTGCACATTTGCAGTGCATATTTGCAATTTCTTTTCTCCTAGAGCCACAACTGTGAAGATGCCAATTCAGGTTTGCTTTAGAGTTGACAGGGGCTTTAACGCTATAGAAAATGTTATTGATGTCAGGGTAGCTTCACACCAAAAATAAACTAAAAATCCATTTGGGACCCATGTTTGGGGGAATGTTCTTATGCCACTTTGTCTTGGTACTGCCATAGGTTATTTGGAGATTGTACAGTCAGTAATATGATTCACTGATACATAATAACTACATTAAGTTTTTGTTGTCTTGGCTTGTGGCTTAGCATATATGTGATGGTGGTTTTAATTGGCGAATATGTAAGGGTTTTAAGAGAGAATGCATAACTTCAGCTTTACCATTCCGCTTGGCCATCCTTTGATGGAGGCTAATCTTTTGAGGTGCTGAGTATCTCCCAATGAGATGCTAAGTATCACTTTCTCCCACAAAAGTCAGTTTGCGTTAAGATACTTAGCACTGATGGAGCTTATCTTAGGTGTAGTAGGAACACCAATGAGTTTTGAGCTCTACCCTGCTTTGAGCTAGTATATTTCCTGTGATGTGCCATATACAATGTTATAGACCAAAGAAGATAGACACAAAATGGAACCTGTTGTCTGTACCTTGTACTTAAATATTACAGAGATGAATAGGTAACAAAGCTTGAGGGTTTTTTTTAAAGTTTGGGGCAGGGCCAAACTCCAAAGAGAAAGAAGATGCATGCATGCAAGAATCATACATATAGAGTTTCTTTGACTTTTCATGCAGCAAACCCTGCTATCAAAAAAGCAGCTTGTTTCTTCAGCAGTGAGAATTGATGCAAAAGGATCTGTCTGCCTGCATAGTTCCCACTTCTGTGCATCTCTCTCCTCTTTGAATCCTGCCCCAGAACAAATAGGCGAGAAGAGAAAGGACCATGGCACCTTAGAGAGCAGCTGGTTCCTTGTGGCCATGAGGCAACAACTTACATCATCAGATTTATCTGCTAAGCAATGCTTCTCAAACAGTTTGAAGTGGGGTACTCCTGTAAACTTACTCAAATTTTCGGGAGTCCCTTGTTAACTAACTCTACCATTTGAGCCTTACTTTCCCACTGTACAACAGAAAATGCCAAGATGATCAATCACATCAGTAGTTAACAATGAACAACTTCCTACTTCATTTATAGTTTTGAATGTTAATATATATAGGCAGTACATATTTGAATAGAACTGAAGCATGACATACAGGCTGGGTTGACACAACACACTAACCAACACTCAGTGGTTGAGTGTGGGTTGCTGTTGAACCGTGGGGTTGCTATTGTTTTGTCTGAACGCAGCGTGCTTTTTGCAGGGTGGGTTACTGTGTTGTCTGAACACAGTGCATTTTCTTCAGGGTTGCTTGTTAACCATACAGGGTGGTTTGTTAACCACCCTGAATAACCCAACAACAAATCATGTGTTCTCAAGATAGCTTTTTTGAGAAAAATAAGCCATGCTGCATGTTTAACAAGCCATCCTGTGGAAAACACACTGCATTCAGACAACACGATAACCCTCAGTACAGCAACAACCCACAATTCAACAACAACCCACACTCAACCACTGAGTGTGGGTTAGCGTGTTGTGTGAACCCAGTCATAGAAAGGGAGTGAGCAGGCCTGTAGTAGTGAGTTGTTGGCCTGGTAAAAGAAAAAGAAAAGCCCCAGAAATGGGGAGGGAAAGCCTCCCATTGTGTGACCTACCCAGGAACATATCAGAAAGTTTGAGAAGCACTTTGCTACAGTTTGTAAGCAACAGCTTATATCATAAGATTCATCTGCTACCTTCCTTGGTTTAGAATGTGCCACAGTTAAGTCAGTTCATCTCTAGGATATCCTAGAGCTTTTTGTCATCTTACTACTACAGACTGACTAGGCTACTCCTGGCCAATTAGGAGAGCACATGTAAATATAGCTTAAACTTGATGTACTTTGTGATGCTGCGCTACACAAATACCTTCACGCTTAGTGTGCTATCCAAGCCGCAGGAGCATGTGCAACCAGGAGCAACCCACATACACACCCCAGAACAAAATCCCTTCAGGTGCGTGATAACCCATGCAGAACTTTCTTCTACAAAAACATTAAGGGATCATGAAACATTTGTAACAAAATTATTTATTTTTTAGAGTAGGAATGTGTGATATTTTTTGTGCATTTCAGAATAGAGCTTTATTATGAAACATTTCTAAATAATAGTTTGCTTTTAATCATATGTTCTGAGATGTGCAGCCTGTTGTACAATAGTTACCACATGTATGTGAACCTGGTATTTGTGAAAAGTTTATATATATATATATATATATATATATATATATATATATATTTGCTTGGGTAATTTTTATGCACTTGACAATTTTTTGTAACATGAGACATTTTAAATCTTTATCTTTCAAAACAGATTGTTTGGTCATGTGGCTCTCACTGCTAGTGTAGACTTTTTCAATGCACAAACAGTTGAAATGTTTTCAGCAGTACCAAGCATGCCCTCCTTGCTAAAGTACGCTTCAGTTCCAGATCCATTGTGTTCAAATATCACTTTTGCCTGGTTTCTTCATTTGTGGGAGTGTCCCACTCATGGGAACTTAAGGGTCTCCCCACAGTTTCAGTTTCTGCCATCTGGAAGGTATATTTTGGAGTTTCAATTAGCATGGAAGTTGCTGTGGCAGAAATCCACGTGCTCCTGTTGTACAAATACCCAAGTCTCATTGACAGCTGTTCTTGAGTTAACTATGTGGTAGACTTGCAGAAATGACTGCTTCATATGGAGTTTACTTTAAAAAAATACAATCTTCTTAGTTCATCAGAGGGGTGGGGTGGGGGAATAGCTCTGCAATTTGAAATACCCTGGGTTAAATCCAGTGTTAGTCCTACTTAGAGTAGACCCATTGAAATAAATGGGATCTAGGTTAGTCATGACTAAGGGAATATGTTCAGCTGAATTTAGTGGGACTGATTTCTGAGTAAACCTGCTTAGGGCTGCACTGCATTTTTGTATAAAAAATAATCAGTATTTATCTATTGAACGTGTGGGTTTGCCAACATCAGTGCTCAGAGCTGTGCTGTGTAAGCTGTTTGTTCTGGAAGAATCCTAACCTAGACCCATGAAATTCTAAGAGACTGCTCACAAAAAGTAGCTTATCTACTAATATTTCATGATATATTCTTGAGAAATGTAGAGCTCTGAAACGCAGAGAGCCATAGAATACTTTAACCAGGAAGGCATTGTACTGCTGGGGGTAAAATGCATTAAGGAGCTAGTTGATGCATAATCTATACTTAATGGGTAGCATCAATACAATGGTCACGAGCCTTGTCATGAGCCTGCCAAAATTAAATGCTTTTAAGTGCCGCTGGAATCAAGGGGACTCAAAAGTACTTCACTTCGGCTGGATTGTGCCTGAATTATTATAAATAGATGTTAAATGGTGGTAGTGATAAAAGTTTTGTTAGAACTGGAATATGGAAACTTCTGTTGCACATATTTCTGGATAAGCAAACCCTTTAGTGAGAGGAGGCTAATGTATGATGGGATTAAATGTCACATTTTGGAAAAATGAAACTGGGCTGCAGAGTCATCTTAACAAGGCCTCATCATTGGCAGCCCCCCTCTGTTTCTTTTCAAACCTAGTACATTGAGTTAAGAAATGTTACAAGATCATGTAAAAGATGACTTCTGCCTAATGACCCCAACTGGGAGAAAAATACATTTTTCATCTTAGAACCTGTCATGCCCATTTGATTAAGCTGCAACACATTTTACACTGTGTTCGAGAACATAAAGTTGTGACATGTCTGAACAAATTACTAATACATAAACATCTGGCAAATGCCATGACAATTGTGAAGGAGGCACCGAGTGCCTCCTTCACTTTTCTAATACAAACTATGAAACCAGCATTTCAAAGTTTAAGTTTTACAGAGGGTGTGATTTGAAAAGATCCAGGGCCTTGAATGCGTGGTAAGAGCAAAACCACCCATGAGAAGAACCAAAGCATTGCCACCTTCTACTGCGTAGGAGCACACACCTTCATTTCAGTCTATAAGAAAAAGAGGAGTCCTCTGCCCTGCCCATCCCCCTCTGCCCCAGACATTCTCCATGGGAATTTTTATTTTATATTGAAGATGTAGATATTTTTGAGGTTGCTTTTGTTTTGGTGTCTAGCAATACAGATTCCTTTTGTTAGTTGTGAAACAAAGCTACGAAATGAGCACAGATCTCCACATAAAGGAGATCTCTTTCCTTCGTTGTATTGCTTGCGGTAGAAATCATGCTTAGCATGATGGGTGTTTCTCTTCTTCTTTTCATAGTCACAATTATGTCTTAGCATCTCACTTTATGAAAAAAAGAAGGTAAATACCAGTCTGTACAGGCCTCTTCATTTAAGTGCTAGATTTAAATATTCTGGCAAGCAGAGCATCCTGTGGTTCATTGCCTTTGTAAAGGAAACCATGATGCCTTTGTGTTTGCTGTTTGCACCCCTAAAATCAATTCCATATGTTGATTTTTGCCATGTTTTGCACATTGTACTGTATATATGTAATGCATACTGTATTTTTATATGTGTAGTACTTTTATCATATATTTTGTACATAGTGGCAGTATTGTAGCTAAGGAAAAATGTTTATCTTAGCAATTTTGCAATTTGTGTGTCAAATAAACCAGTTAATATATATGGTCATCATTTGTTATGCTTGCTCAGTATTACCTCAAGCAAAGTTACGGAGCTGTCAGACTTGGATGCATTGTGCCTACCTCGTCTTAGTGAAGACATGGATGCTGCACACCTAGGCATGGAGTGCATCCTATAGCCCCCTGAGGGAGGGGTCTCCCACTCCTTTCTCCTTAGGAGAAGCTGCCCCTCTGCAGATGGAGGGGCAGTCCATGAAGCCTAGACACCTGAAACTTGGCATGTGTACTAAAGCAGTCCTAGGGGCGTGCACCTTGGGGTTATTTGGTTTTTAAAGCACATTGATTAATTTTAGTTATTTTAGATGTGTCTGTGTGTTTGAAGCCTGCAATACCATGTTCAGACTTCCCTAACCACAACATAACTTTGCAGTCAATAGACTTTGAAGCCAGGGGGAGTAGCCTGAGGGACAGACACACATCCTCTTTTATTATTATAGAAGATCACATTTTTATCCTACTCTTCCTCTTAGGAAATCAGAGCAGTGCATGTAGTCTCTGTTCCATTTTATCTTTGCAACAACCCTGTGGGGTCAGTTAGGCTGAGAAAGAGACTGACCCAAGGTGAGCTTTATGGCTACTCAGCAGGGATTTGATCTTGGTTGTCCTTGGTCCTAGTGCAGCTCTCTAAGTACTACACCATGCTGACTCTATGAAGAGCAAGTATGAGTCCCAGTTTAAAATCTCATCCTTGAACTGCACTGACTACTGGGAGAGTATCTTTATTGGTCTCTCTTTAACATCTTTGCGGGATTATAATATATCCCCTAGGACGTTCTTATAATATAGGAGAAGGGGAGTCACCACCACTTTGGCATCAACATATCCTTGCTGATGGATGAACGTTCATTTATTGAATTGTATTATTTTAATGGTGGCCAAACCAAAGATACCCAGATATTTGAAAACAGAGGCTTTCCTCTGTAAAAACAACAACAACAACAAACCAACGGGCTGATAGAATCTGGCATATTTTGGTGATGGAGAAGCTTACCCAACAGGTTCAAGTGGGGAGCGACCAAGTTATAGGACGGCTGATTTTGTTGGTCACCTTTCCCAAAATATATCAAGATTCCCAACACATTTTTTCATAGGCCTGGTGAGTTTTCCACATTGTTCATTTATGGAGGAGTGGTGACGATTTTGATTGATGATTATGATTATAATTGTTATTATTGTCTAAATAGATCTTTGTGATTTGATCTCAAATGAGAGGAAGGGATGTTACTGGTTTTAATTTTCTGTTATTTTCTGACATTTTTAATTTGAAAACAGGAACATAGGAAGCTGCCTTATACTGAGTCAGCCATTGGTCCATCAAGGAGTTGAACCTAAGACTTTTGGATGCAAAGCGTGTGCTCTACCACTGACCTACAGCCATATGAGAGCAGAATGGTGTAGTGGATTAGACTAGGACTGGGAAGTCCCAGGTTCAAGTGCCGCCCTCGGCCATGAAGCTTACTGGGTGACCTTGAGCTAATCACTATCTCCAGGCGTGCCATATCTCTTGTGCTGCAGTTTTAACGATGCGCAATGCAATCCCATCTACTTGGAAGTAAGTCCTATTGCATTCAATAGGACTTACTCCCAGGTAAGTTGGTATAGGATTGCAGTTGATATATTGGGGTGGAGCATGACTTTGTCATGCTTCAAGTATAGACCCACTGAAATAAATAAAACTGAGGTTAGGCATGATTAACTTAAGTCCCACTGATTTCAGTGGGTCTGCTCTAAAGTGGCTAAGTCTGGATCTCATTTTTATAGCAATTTTTTAATTTTTAATTGGGAGGCCTGAAGTGGTGGAGTACACATTTCCTTTATACATAAATACACATACACCTTCCAAGGTTGTTGTGAGGATATAAATGGGAGCGGCAGAACCTTGTACAAAGCCCTGAGCTCCTTGTGGGAAAAAGTTGGGATATAAATGTACTAGATAAATATTTTTAAAATGTGAAATGCCCTGGCACCGGAACTGAACCACAAGAAAATGTCCCATTGGCGAAAAGAGTGGTCAGATGACTCCAAACCTGGCCATATGGGAGCAGCCCTTCAAAACATAAATAAGGGGTTTCCAGCCATCCCAATTTCAAGTCAAGGCCTATGCTGTTACCTCACCTGTTGACATCACAGAGATACTTACATGGTTCAGACACATTTGTCTGACACTTGTCCCCAGGGCTCCTCAGCTAAAAGGAGTGTGTGGGCACTTGAAACGGAAAGAGGACTTGCCTCTCGCCATGGAGGTGACTCGGTATCAGTTCTCCAGGTCAGCCAACAGTTCCGAGGAAAGGTAAATGGAAATTTTCCCAGGGGGAGTGGGAATTGAAGCTTTATTCAGTACTTACTGGTAGCAGCGAATGTGGAAAAACCCAGTTACACCATGACTTTGTATAAAGGAACATACCGTCTGTGAATTTTCCAGTGGTGTGGTAAATTTTGACATTCAGGTGCTCATGACAGTCCCCCATAGCCATGACCCCGAGAAGAGTCCAGAAATTCAGGCAGCCAAATTGATCCATATCAACAAATCAGTATTAGCCATTTTCATCTCCACCCAAAGCAGATCTTTTGTAAAGCTTCATGGGTCTTAATTGCCCATTCAAGCCCAGGTCACCACAAAATACTTTGCATTACAGCATGAAACAATATATTATTGTTGGGAAAATTAATTTTCCCCCAGCATCTGTGAAGATTGCAGCTAAACTCAGAGAGCACAGAGAATTCAGAGTGGGGGTGGCAGATGACAAGAGTCCCTGCTAATCGAAACATCCTGGCGCTGTGTCCCTGCCAGTCCTAGCTGCACTATATCACTGGAATTCTCATGTAATGCTTCTAGTCGCTATTGTAGGATTTGGAATACGAGACCAATAAATACATTTCTTTAAAAGCAACAACAGTATAATAATGTTCAGTTGCGGTGACTTAAAATGTGGGACTTGACTGTAGTGGGAGAGATGATCCATTATGCTTAAAGCAGAGAAGCAAGAATCCAAACTGAGTCTTTTTGAAGGGAATGACATTCATTTGTTACTTTTTTTGCGGTGATGAGCGTGGTGGACACTTTTGTCCTCTTTTTTTGGTGATGCATTTCCTCTTTTTTGACAATGTTAGGAGGCCATCCTAGTTCAAAGCCCTTGGGCAGTAGAATGAAGGAGCAGTTTATTCTACTCACATGGCTCAAACCAAGTGGAAGGTGCCACCGTTTCCCATCCCCATTCCTGTAATTCCTGTGAGGTCTCCCGCTTTCCTCATAGTGCATTTCTTTGGGATGTGATCTACCACCCACTTTTGTTTCAGGGTCCTGGCTCACCACGGAAAGGTGTCATTATTGCTTGAAGGGCAGACAGATTTTCCGGAAGAACTCCAAGGCGCCAAGAATGGGATGTTGTACCTCACCCAATACAAGGTAAGAACTTTTGGGCAGGGGAGGGGTGGAAGGGAGAAAAAAAAGCTCACAGTACATCCTTCACCTGTGGCAGGTGGGCCTGGCTAGGACCAATTCCCGGCTTGAGGGGGCCAACATCAATGAGCCCTCTCCTATGCCACCGCCTCTCAGCAGTGGGTTTACCCAGGAGCAGTGCACATCCAACTGGCATCAGGTAGCTGCCATTTTAATTTCCCCACAATGACCTAGAGCAGGGGTGGAGAACCTCTGGGCCGGAGGCCATATCCAGCCCTCTGGGATCCCCAGAGGGAAAAAAGGCTCTCAGGGGCCACATTCCAGCAGTGGGAAGGACTGAAGGCAAGGGGGGGGGGGAGGCAAAAGTACCAAAAATACTAGCGTATTTTATCTCAAAGCACTTAACAACCAGTAACTCAGCCCTAGGAGAGGCATTTCAACCTTTTAGAATGGAGAAGAGACTACACAAAAGCAGGGAAACAAACAATTGTCAGTTGGAGGACAGGGGGTGGAGCCAGGGGGTAGGGCCATCTGAAGAACCCTAGAGGGCCAGATTGAAACCTCCAGAGGGCCACATTTGGCTCCTGGGCCTGAGGTTGTGCACGCCTGTTCTAAAGTGAGAGGAGATGGAAAGAGCCAATGTTTCAAGGAAGCATGATGTAGTAGTAATGGGGGACTTCAATTTCCCCAATACTTGTTGGGAGACAAATTCTGCAAAACATGGCCCCTCCAGGAAATTCCTGACTTATGTGGTGGATAACTTCCTCCTACAGAAAGCAGAGGAAGGAACAAGGGGATTGGCTATCCTTGACTTGATCCTAACCAACAGATGACTTAGTGGGTAAAGTAGCGGTTACAGGAACTCTGGGGGAAAGCGACCATGTTATACTTGAGTTCATGGTTTTAAAGGAAGCAAAAGCTGAGTGTAGCCAAACCCGTACCCTGGATTTTAGGAAAGCTGATTTTAATAAACTCAGAACGATGATCAGTAAGGTCCCATGGCAAGCGACTCTAACGAGAAAAGGAGTCAAAGATGGGTGGGAATTTTTAAAAAAGGAATTTCTCAAGGCACAATCACAAACAATTCCAACAAGAAAAAAAAGGTGGAAGACAACAGAACAAGCCAATGTGGCTTCACAAAAAGCTGAGAGATGACCTGAAAACAAAAAAGGACACATATAGGAAGTGGAGAGAAGGCCAAGCAACAAAGGAAGAGTACAGGCAGGTAGCACAGAATTGCAGGGATGGCGTCAGGAAGGCTAAAGCTGAGATAAGCGAGGGATGCTAAAAGCAATAAAAAAGCTTTCTTCAGCTACGTGCATAGTAAAAGACAGAGGAAAGAAATGGTGGTTCAGCTATTAAATAAGGATGGCAAAACGATAACAGATGACCAAAAAAAAGGCGGAAGTGCTCAATTCCTACTTTGGCTCAGTCTTCTCCCAAAAGAGGGTCTATGACCCCCCTGGCAAAGGCGAAGTACAGGCTGAAGGGGCAGGATTGCAACTTGAGATCGATAGGCATATGGTCAAGGAACACCTAATTACTTTGAATGAGTTCAAATCTCCAGGGCCAGATGAACTGCACCCTAGAGTAATAAAGGAACTGGCAGAAGAACTCTCAGAACCACTGTCTATTCTCTTTGAGAAATCATGGAGGATGGGAGAAGTGCCAGATGACTGGAAGAGGGCTAATGTTGTCCCTATCTTCAAAAAGGGTAAAAAGGAGGAACTTGGGAACTACAGACCACTCAGCCTGAACATCAATCCCTGGGAAAATTCTGGAGCAGATGATGAAGCAATCAGTCCGTAAGCACCTTGAAAACAATGCAGTGATTACTTGAAGCCAACATGGATTTGTCAAGAACAAATCCTGCCAGATGAATCTGATCTTATTTTTTTGATCAAGTAACCTCCCTTGTGGACTGTGGGAAAGCTGTGGACATCATATACCTCGACTTCAGCAAAGCTTTCGACAAAGTGCCCCATGATATCCTGATGAGCAAACTAGCTCAAAGTGGGCTAGATGAAACGACGATCAGGTGTATCCACAGTTGGCTACAGAATCGGACTCAAAGAGTGCTTATCAATGGGATCTTCTCAAACTGGGGAGAGGTAATGAGCGGGGTACCGCAGGGCTCAGTCGTGGGCCCAGTGCTCTTCAACATTTTTATTAATGACTTGGAGGAGGAGGTGCAGAGAATGTTGATCAAATTTGCAGATGACACAAAATTGGGCGGAATAGCTAATAACTTGGAAGATAGAAACAAAATTGATCTTGATAGATTGGAGTGCTGGGCAGAAAACAACAGAATGGCATTTAATAGGGATAAATGCCAAGTTCTGCACCTAAGAAAAAGAAACCAAATGCACAGTTACAAGATGGGGGATACGTGGCTCAACAACACTACAAGCGAGAAGGATCTTGGAATTGTTGTAGATCACAAGCTAAATATGAGCCGACAATGTGATGTGGCCGCAAAAAAGGCAAATGCTATTTTGGGCTGCATTAATAAAAGTATAGCTTCCAAATCCCGGGAAGTACTAGTCCTCCTTTACTCAGCACTGGTTAGGCCTCATCTGGAGTACTGTGTCCAGTTCTGGGCACCGCACTTTAAGAAGGATGCAGACAAGCTGGAGTGGGTTCAGAGGAGGGCAACAAAGATGATCAGGGGACTGGAAACAAAGCCCTATGAAGAGAGATTGAAAGAACTGGGCATGTTTAGCCTTGAGAAGAGAAGACGGAGGGAGATAGGATAGCGCTCTTCAAGTATTTGAAAGGTTGTCACAGAGAGGAAGGCCAGGATCTCTTCTCGATCATTCCGGAGTGCAGGACACGGAATAATGGGCTCAAGTTACAGGAAGCCAGATTCCGGCTGAACATCTGGAGAAACGGCCTGTTACCAATTACCTGGGGACAGGGGCGTTGCTAGAGTCTTAAAAGATCCAGGGCACAGGCCCATAACACAAATTTGTGCATACACACACACACACACACACACACGAGTCTAAGCGCACATCTAGTGTGTGTGTGTGTGTGTGTGTGTGTGGTGCATGCATGCAGTGTGCTTGTGTGTGTGTATAGATTACATACATACATACATAAGAAGTGTGCACTGATCCCCCACCCCACTTCAACTCAGACTCCAATTCAGCATTTTGGAAAGCATCCCACTTCTGCTCTGGCCAATTTGTAGTCAGACCACTTCAGCTCAGCACCAAACCTAAGTCAAGGTTTGGAAAAATGAGTCTTTATGCTTCCTGTTGACTACCATGGGAAATTAGGGGGGGGGGAACTAACTTTTTTCTCCTGGTCAGAACTGGATGATAATTTCAGGCATAGTAGCCCCCTAGAAGGAGATCACACCTGCCCAATGTCAGAAAAATAGGTGCAGGGTTTATATTTTCTTTTAAAGGGAACTGCCAATAACGTTTTTTATTCCTTGGAAGAATTGGATAAAAATTTCAGGATTCATTGCACCATCAGAGGAGATCATGTCTGCCAAATTTCAGAATGCTAGCCACAAGGTTTTTTGTACAAGGGTGGCCTTGACATTTTGAAGTCTCCAAAAGAATGCATACTTACTTCCCTATGTTCCTTGTGGACCATTGTTCTGAAAATTACAGACAGCTTACCGTTGTTCCCAAGTAAGAAACCAGCAAAGTTTCAGAAGGATAGGTGCCACAGTTCATGTGGAAGGGGAGTTCTCCAGTTTGGGGGAGGGAGTGATTTGCTTTCCCTTCCATTCATCCCTTCCCCAATAGTTTTTGAGTAAATTTGTAAGAAAATGCACAGGTCATTAGAGTTGTCCCCCAAGCAAGAAACCTGCAAAGTTTCTGAAGGATATACATGCCTTCTAATTTAGAATTACTAGAATTTATTTACATTTCACCAATGCAGGGGAACATGGGTGGGAAGATGCTATTGCATTCATGTCCTGCTTGTGGGTTTCCAATGGGCATCTGGTTGGCCACTGTGTGAACAGAAGCCTGGGCTAGATAGACCTTGGTCTGATGCAGCACAGCTCTTCTTAAATAGAGAGCGCCTCTGAGCACTTACATTCTCCCCCTACCAATTCTATTCCCCTCCATGCAACCATCCCTCCTCATCCTACCATCCTCCAGCAACTCTTCATAAAAACAGATGTTTTGTGCAACTCCTCTCTACCTCCTCCTTGTTATGCACAAGCTCTCATTGTATCTTCCTCCCCATAACTTCATTTATGCCAAGACTTCACCAGGATTCAGCCATTGAGTCTGTTTTCAAAACTAGAGCTAAGTTATGGAGAAACTCTAAGCATGCACTAAGTGCCTTTCCCTCACCACTGAAGTGAGAGTTCATGCAAAAAAACCCACCAAACCCACAAATGACAAAACAAGCATAGGACTGAGCTGAAAGGGTAGTCAGTTCATTAGACAGAATTGGGTAGGCACTGTATTAAGCCTGCAGTACCATACTCACAACTCAGGACTTATTTCTGAGTAAACATGCAGAACATCAAGGTGCAAACTTCCCTGAAAAAGTAACTTGTGCTGGAATCCAAGCACACTTTCCTGAGGGTAAGCCTCATTAAACATTTCAGGACTTCTCAGTAGGCATACATAGGATTGCATAAATTAGCAATATTTATCTCCCCTCCACTTAAAAAGCAAACCAGAAACTCCTATTTTTATTAAAGCTTTCTGTTCAGAGGACCTGCCTTGTACTGAGTCAGACCCTGGGTCCATCTAGCGCAGTATTGTTGACACTGACTGGCAGCAGCAGCTCTCCAGGGTTTCAGGTAGGGTTCTTTCCTAGCCCTCCCTGGAGATGCTGGGGATTGAACCTGGGACCTTCTGCATGCCAAGCATGTGCTCTGCCACTGAGCTATGGCCCTTCCTGTCGCTGGATAATGGCAACTGACAAAACAGTCCCAGATTTGTTTCTCTGCAACCATGTGAACCCACTCTTCTCAAAGACTTGAGTGAGGAGAAGGAGAAAAACCAACCCTCTTGTCTGTTTGTATAAAGTCAAATACAGTTCAGAACTTCTCTTGCCCACTGAAGAGAATTCTCTTTAAGAATTCCCCAAGATATACTCTGGGTGGAATAAAGAAGAGAGAGAGAGAGAGAGAGAGAACAGGGGAGGGGAGGGGAGGGGAGAAGAAAAGAAGAATGGTGATTGGAAATGTGTGCGGAGGTGGGGGGTAGAGAGAATTCCCTAAGCCAACTGGCTCCTTTTGGACAGGTTAGGAAGAGGTTAGGTTAGAGGTTCAGAGGAAGTTAGGAGGCTGCGGAGGGTTTGTAAGGATTGCACGTACTTAAATTAACTTTATGAGGTGAGGTGGCTGAGGGCTTTTTCTAGCTTTTTTAAAACTGTAGAACCTATTTAAAAGCCCCAGCAGTTTCTCGATCATGACGCCACATAGTCCTAACCCTCCCTTTGGGATTATTTGAGTCCTACAGCTATTTCATAGAAATTAAAGTGGAGGGGGAGCAAGAAGTTTGTGGAGGCTGATTGGATACTTTGCTGTACTGAAGCTACTAAACTTCTGCAGAAGCCAAAGGTTCCAGTTTGGGGCAGTAAAATCACTCAACAGTGGCCACAAGACTGGAAGAGTTCAGTTTACATTCCAATTCCAAAGAAGGGCAACACCAAAGAGTGTTCAAACTACCGTACAATTGCGCTCATTTCACATGCCAGCAAGGTGATGCTCAAAATCCTACAAGCTAGGCTTCAGCAGTATGTGAACCGAGAACTACCGGAAGTACAAGCTGGGTTTCAAAGAGGCAGAGGAACTAGAGATCAAATCGCCAGCATTCGCTGCATCATGGAGAAAGCAAGAGAATTCCAGAAAAACATCTATTTCTGCTTCATTGACAATGCTAAAGCCTTTGTTTGTGTGGATCACAACAAACTCTGGCAAATTCTTAAAGAGATGGGAGTACCAGACCACCTTACCTGTCTCCTGAGAAACCTGTACGAGGGTCAAGAAGCAACAGTAAGAACCAGACATAGAACAAACGATTGGTTCAAAACTGGGAAAGGAGTACGACAAGGCTGCATATTGTCACCCTGCTTATTTAACTTATATGCAGAGTACATCATGAGAAACGCCAGGTTGGATGAATCAGAGGTCGGAATTAAGATTGCTGGGAGAATGATCAACAACCTCCGATATGCAGACGATACCACCCTAATGGCAGAAAGCGAAGGGGATCTCAAGAGCCTCTTGTTGAGGGTGAAAGTGGAGAGTGCAAAAGCTGGTTTGAAACTCAACATTAAAAAAAACTAAAATCGTGGCATCTGGCCCCATCACTTCCTGGCATATAGAAGGGGAAGAAATGGAAGCAGTGACAGATTTTACTTTCTTGGGCTCCAAGATCACCGCAGATGGTGACTGTAGCCATGAAATTAAAAGACGCTTGCTCCTTGGGAGGAAAGCTATGGCAAACCTAGACAGCATAGTAAGAAGCAGAGACATCACCTTGCCGACAAAGGTCCATCTAATTAAAGCTATGGTTTTCCCAGTAGTAATGTATGGCTGTGAGAGCTGGACTATAAGGAAGGCTGAGCGCCGAAGAATTGATGCTTTCGAACTGTGGTGCTGGAGAAGACTCTTACGAGTCCCCTGGACTGCAAGGAGGTCAAATCAGTCAATCCTAAAGGAAATCAACCCTGACTGCTCATTGGAAGGACAGATACTGAAGCTGAAGCTCAAATATTTTGGCTACCTAATGTGAACAGAAAACTCCCTGGAAAAGACCCTGATGCTGGGAAAGACTGAAGGCAAAAGGAGAAGGGGACGGCAGAGGATGAGATGGCTAGATAGCATCACCACTGCAATGAATATGAACTTGAGCACACTCCGGGAGAGAGCGGAGGACAGGAAGGCCTGGCATGCTATGGTCCATGGGGTCACGAAGAGTCGGACATGACTTAACGACTGAACAACAACAATGGTCACCTAAAACACCTTCTGTTTAGGATCTCTGATCCCCTGGGTTTTTTGTTTTTACTTTTTGTTTTAGACTTTGAGAAAAGGAAAATTTACGCATAGCTAGTACAAAAGCCACTGGACCTAACTGTCTGAAATTTGGTAGGTTCAGTCAGCTCCATAGGGCCTGCTAGGTCCTCAAATTCCATTAATTTATGTGGAAGCACAAAGAAATTATAGCTCTTTGCTTTGATGCATTTTCTTGGAAAAAGCAAATTTTACCTGTGGCTAGCACAAAAGCCACTAGGCACAACTATCTGAACTTTGGCAGGCTCAGTCATCTCTGTAGGGGCTTCGAGGTTCCCAAATTCCATGCACATATGTGGAAGCATAAAAAAAATATAGCTCTTCGCTTTGACAGATTTTCTTGGAAATAGCAATTTTTACCTGTGACTAGCACAAAAGCCACTGGACCTAGCTGCCTGAAATTGGGCAGGTTCCATCAGCTCCACGGGGGCTACTAAGCCCCTAAATTTCATGTATTTATCATGCAAACTAAAAAAGTTATGGCCATTTTTGTTTTCCAATGCAAGTCAATGGGAAAATGTAAAAAAAAAAAAAAAAAGGCAATTGGGACAGCTCAAAAGATCTGGGGCACAGCTCAAAAAAGATCTGGGGCCTGTGCCCAGGTGGGCCCCTGCTAATGATGCCCCTACCTAGAGAGGTAGTGAGCTCTCCCACACTGGAGGCCTTCAAGATGAGGCTGGACAGCCACCTGTCAGGGATGCTCTGACTTGGATTCCTGCACTGAGCAGGGGGTTGGACTCGATGGTCTTGTAGGCCCCTTCCAACCCTATTATTCTAGGATTCTAGGATTCCCCTGGTGTGCGTGTGCACGCATGCACGTGTATACAATTCCCTAGGGAGGTGGTGGGCTCTCCCACACTGGAGGCCTTCAAGATGAGGCTGGACAGCCATCTGTCAGAGATGCTCTGACTTGGATTCCTGCCCTGAGCAGGGGGTTGGACTCGATGGTCTTGTAGGCCCCTTCCAACCCTATTATTCTAGGATTCTAGGATTCCCCTGGTGTGCGTGTGCACGCATGCACGTGTATACAATTCCCTAGGGAGGTGGTGGGCTCTCCCACACTGGAGGCCTTCAAGATGAGGCTGGACAGCCATCTGTCAGAGATGCTCTGACTTGGATTCCTGCCCTGAGCAGGGGGTTGGACTCGATGGTCGTGTAGGCCCCTTCCAACCCTATTATTCTAGGATTCTAGGATTCCCCTGGTGTGCGTGTGCACGCATGCACGTGTATACAATTCCCTAGGGAGGTGGCGGGCTCTCCCACACTGGAGGCCTTCAAGACGAGGCTGGACAGCCATCTGTCAGAGATGCTCTGACTTGGATTCCTGCCCTGAGCAGGGGGTTGGACTCGATGGTCTTGTAGGCCCCTTCCAACCCTATTATTCTAGGATTCTAGGATTCCCTTGGTGTGCGTGTGCACGCATGCACGTGTATACAATTCCCTAGGGAGGTGGTGGGCTCTCCCACACTGGAGGCCTTCAAGATGAGGCTGGACAGCCATCTGTCAGAGATGCTCTGACTTGGATTCCTGCCCTGAGCAGGGGGTTGGACTCGATGGTCGTGTAGGCCCCTTCCAACCCTATTATTCTAGGATTCTAGGATTCCCCTGGTGTGCGTGTGCACGCATGCACGTGTATACAATTCCCTAGGGAGGTGGCGGGCTCTCCCACACTGGAGGCCTTCAAGACGAGGCTGGACAGCCATCTGTCAGAGATGCTCTGACTTGGATTCCTGCCCTGAGCAGGGGGTTGGACTCGATGGTCTTGTAGGCCCCTTCCAACCCTATTATTCTAGGATTCTAGGATTCCCCTGGTGTGCGTGTGCACGCATGCACGTGTATACAATTCCCTAGGGAGGTGGTGGGCTCTCCCACACTGGAGGCCTTCAAGATGAGGCTGGACAGCCATCTGTCAGGGATGCTCTGACTTGGATTCCTGCCCTGAGCAGGGGGTTGGACTCGATGGTCTTGTAGGCCCCTTCCAACCCTACTATTCCATGATTCTCTGATGCTGTCCCACCTCCTTCCTGTTCAGGATGATCCCATCTTCCTTTGTGGGTGGATTCCCTTCTGACTGGTTGTGTGCGTGCATGAGGGAGTGGCCACTTACGCGTTGCCAGAGAAGAGGAAAGCCACCTCCAAAAAGGGGACAAAAGAGGAGCCTGATCTGCATCAAATGTGTATATGCTAATTTATATGTATTGATGCAAATTTAGAGATAATGGCAACAATTTAAATAGAAACACAGTATATCTCACCTTAGTGGGGAAGACTGGGGCCAGGTGTCCTTGCTCCTGCTTCCTTCACAACAACTGTGGGTTTCTATGATATGTGAACCAGGTGTATATCTCACCGTAGCGGGGAAGACTGTGACCAGGTGACCTGTCTGCCTGCCTGCGCAGTGGTTGCGCAACTTCAAGGCCCCTGGGCTCTCCCATCATAGGGTTATTTATCTTTAAACTGGACTTGTACTGGTAAAAGGTAAAGGTGTCCCCAGCCAGTCGTGTCCGACTCTAGGGTGCGGTGCTCATCCCCGTTTCTAAGCCGAAGAGCCAGCGCTGTCCGAAGACGCTTCCGTGGTCATGTGGCCGGCATGACTGAACACCGAGGTGCACGGAACGCTGTTACCTTTCCCGCCGAAGCGGCACCTATTTATCTACTTGCAATTTCTTGCTTTCAAACTGCTAGGTTGGCAGAAGCTGGGACTGAAGACGGGAGCTCACTCTGTCACGCAGCACTCGGGTCTCGAACTGCTGACCTGCCAACCTTCCAGTCTGCAGTTCAGCGTCTTAACCACTAAGCCACCGCGGTCTTGTACTGGACAGCCCTTCAAATAAAGGACTGTCCTCTGTCAACTAGGACTCATGGCTACACTAGGCATGAGTGGGATTGGGGCATGTGGCCTGCTCAAGGGGGGCTCTGCTTCCTGCCTCAGTTCTCCTTGCAGAAATCAAGCAGGGGCATTTTACGTTTTGAGCGCCCCTCCTCCACCTTGGTTCTTCTCGATCCCCATATCTGTTCTTGAATCATTTCTTGATTGCTTTCCTAGATGATATTCCAGCACAAAGATAAAGGATCCACCATCATTCGTTTCCCACTGCAGCTCCTAGGCGATTGTGTTCTGGAGGAGGAGCCGGGCTCCAAACCCCAGCATATCAAAGGAACCCTGAGTATGTATAAGAGCATAAGAACATAAGAAGAGCCCTGATGCTGGATCAGATCAAGAGTCCATCTAGTCCAGCATTCTGTTCACACAATGGCCAGCCAGCTGCCCACGGGAGACCCACAAGCAGAAGATGAATTTTATTTATTAAATTATTTATTTATGAAATTTATTAATCGCCCATCTGACTGGTCACCCAGCCACTCTGGGCGATGTACAACCCACCATAAACAATTTAAAACAATAAAATTTTACCATAAATTTTTTTTAAAAAAAATACCCTAACCCACCCCAAATGCCTGCCTGAACAACCACATTTTTAATGCACGACGGAAGCTCATTAAAGAGGGGGCATGACGGAGTTCCCTAGGGAGGGAGTTCCACAGAGTGGGGGCCACCACAGAATGCAACAGCACCCTCCCGCCCACGGCCCCCAGCAACTGGTGTACATAGGCATACTGCCTCAGATACTGGAGGGAGCATATAGCCATCAGGACTAGTAGCCATTGATGGCCTTCTCCTCCATGAATTTGTCTAATCCCCTTTTTGTTGTTGTTCAGTCGTTCAGTCGTGTCCGACTCTTCGTGACCCCATGGACCATAGCACGCCAGGCCTTCCTGTCCTGCACTCTCTCCCAGAGCATGCTCAAGTTCATATTCATTGCATCGGTGATGCTATCTAGCCATCTCATCCTCTGCCGTCCCCTTCTTTTGCCTTCAGTCTTTCCCAGCATCAGGGTCTTTTCCAGGGAGTTTTCTCTTCGCATTAGGTGGCCAAAATATTTGAGCTTCAGCTTCAGTATCTGTCCTTCCAATGAGCACTCAGGGTTGATTTCCTTTAGGATGGACTGATTTGACCTTCATGCAGTCCAGGGGACTCGTAGGAGTCTTCTCCAGCACCACAGTTCGAAAGCATCAATTCTTCGGCACTCAGCCTTCCTTATAGTCCAGCTCTCACAGCCATACATTACTACTGGGAAAACCATAGCTTTGATTAGACGGACCTTTGTCGGCAAGGTGATGTCTCTGCTTCTTACTATGCTGTCTAGGTTTGCCATAGCTTTCCTCCCAAGGAGCAAGCGTCTTTTAATTTCATGGCTACAGTCACCATCTGCGGTGATCTTGGAGCCCAAGAAAGTAAAATCTGTCACTGCTTCCATTTCTTCCCCTTCTATATGCCAGGAAGTGATAGGGCCAGATGCCATGATCTTAGTTTTGTAAATGTTGAGTTTCAAACCAGCTTTTGCACTCTCCTCTTTCACCCTCAACAAGAGGCTCTTGAGATCCTCTTCGCTTTCTGCCATTAGGGTGGTATCGTCTGCATATCTGAGGTTGTTGATAATTCTCCCAGCAATCTTAATTCCGACCTCTGATTCATCTAACCCGGCATTTCTCATGATGTACTCTGCATATAAGTTAAATAAGCAGGGTGACAATATGCAGCCTTGTCGTACTCCTTTCCCAATTTTGAACCACTCGGTTGTTCCATGTCTGGTTCTTACTGTTGCTTCTTGACCCTCGTACAGGTTTCTCAGGAGACAGGTAAGGTGGTCTGGTACTCCCATCACTTTAAGAATTTGCCACAGTTTGTTGTGATCCACACAATCAAAGGCTTTAGCATAGTCAATGAAGCAGAAATAGACGTTTTTCTGGCATTCTCTTGCTTTCTCCATGATGCAGCGAATGTTGGCGATTTGATCTCTAGTTCCTCTGCCTCTTCGAAACCCAGCTTGTACTTCCGGTAGTTCTCGGTTCGCATACTGCTGAAGCCTAGCTTGTAGGATTTTGAGCATCACCTTGCTGGCATGTGAAATGAGCGCAATTGTGCGGTAGTTTGAACACTCTTTGGCGTTGCCCTTCTTTGGAATTGGAATGTAAACTGACCTTTTCCAGTCTTGCGGCCACTGTTGAGTGTTCCAAATTTGTTGGCATATTGAATGCAGCACTTTAACAGCATCATCTTTTAGGATTTTAAATAGCTCGGCTGGAAGACTGTCATCTCCTCTAGCTTTGTTGTTAGTAATGCTTCCTAAGGCCCACTTGACTTCACTCTCTAGGATGTCCGGCTCAAGTTCAGTGACCGCACTATCATGGCTATCAGGGACATTAAGATCTTCCCTGTATAGTTCTTCTGTGTATTCTTTCCACCTCTTCTTAATCTCATCTGCATCTGTTAGGTCCCTGCCTTCTTTGTCCTTTATTATGCCCGTCTTTGCACAAAACGTTCCCTTGAGATCTCCGATTTTCTTGATGAGATCTCTAGTCTTTCCCATTCTATTGTTTTCCTCGATTTCTTTGCATTGTTCATTTAAGAAGGCCTTCTTGTCTCTCCTTGCTATTCTCTGGAACTCTGCATTCAGTTGGATAGATCTTCCCCTTTCTCCCTTGCTTTTTGCTTCCCTTCTTTCCTCAGCTACTTGTAAAGCCTCATCAGACAGCCACTTGGCTTTCTTGCATTTCTTTTTCTTTGGTATGGATTTCGTTGCTGCCTCCTGAACAATATTAGGGACCTCCGTCCATAGTTCCTCAGGCACTCTGTCTATCAGGTCTAATCCCTTCAATCTATTCCTCACCTCCACTGTATATTCATCAGGGATATGATTTAGGTCATACCTGAATGGTTTAGTGGTTTTCCCTACGTTCTTCAATTTCAGCCGAAATTTTGCAACAAGAAGCTCATGATCTGAGCCACAGTCAGCTCCAGGTCTTGTTTTTACTGACTGTATAGAGCTTCTCCATCTTTGGCTGCAAAGGACATAATCAATCTGATTTCGATATTGACCATCTGGTGATGTCCATGTGTAGAGTCGTCTCTTCTGCTGTTGGAAAAGAGTGTTTGCTATGATCAGCGTGTTCTCTTGGCAAAACTCTATTAGCTTTTGTCCTGCTTCATTTTGTACACCAAGGCCATGCCTGCCTTTTATCCCAGTGATTTCTTGACTTCCTACTTTAGCATTCCAATCCCCTATGCTGAAGAGGACATCTTTTTTTGGTGTTAGTTCTAGAAGGTGTTGTAGGTCTTCATAGAACCGATCAACCTCAGCTTCTTCGGCATCAGTGGTTGGGGCATAGACTTGTATTACTGTGATGTTGAATGGTTTGCCTTGGATTCGTACTGAGATCATTCTATCATTTTTAAGATTGTACCCCAGTACTGCTTTTCCCACCCTTTTGTTGACTATGAGTGCTACTCCATTTCATCTAAGGTATTCTTGCCCACAATAGTAGATATGATGGTCACCTGAATTAAATTTGCCCATGCCTGTCCATTTTAGTTCACTGATTCCCAAGATGTCGATGTTCAATTTTGCCATCTCATGTTTGACCACCTCCAGCTTACCTTGATTCATTGATCTGACATTCCAGGTTCCTAAACAGTATTGTTCTTTACAGCATCGGATTTTCTTTTCACCACCAGACACATCCACAGCTGAGTGTCCTTTCGGCTTTGGCCCAGCCGCTTCACTCTTTCTGGCGCTACTTGGAAATACCCTCTGCTCTTCCCCAGTAGTATATTGGACACCTTCCAACCTGAGGGGCTCATCTTCTGGCGTCATATCTTTTAGCCTTGTGATACATTCCATGGGGTTTTCTTGGAAAGAATACTGGAGTGGGTTGCCATTTCCTTCTCCAGTGGACCACATTTTGTCAGAACTCTCTGCCATGACCTGTCCGTCTTGGGTGGCCCTGCACGGCATAGCTTATGGATTCACTGAGTTATGCAAGCCCCTTCGCCACAACAAGGCAGTGATCCATGAAGGGGAATCCCCTTTTAAAGCCATCCAAATGGGTGACCGTCAGTACGTCTTGTTGTGCGAATCGTAATTCGTGACTAGGACCTTCAGCCGCTCTAGGTTATATTTCTTAGGAGGAGAGAGCACTCTCTCTGATGGGTTGTCATCTAGGACGAAGTGTCCAGTGAGTAGACCCTCAGTTTCTGCAGACACTGAAGTGCCAAGCTAAGGCAAAACAATGGTCTATCTTGATCAGGATGATAAAATTTCCTCTATTTCCTGTGTTCTGAATGCGAGTGCTGTTACTTATGTGGCCAAGTTGGCACCCCTCATGTGCAAAAGTGAGGTATTGGCAGGTTTGGGGAAACCCCAGGATTTGCAGAAATACAAAAAATATTAATAAAAAGCCCCCCCCCCCGAAAAACAGTCCAATGAGAACTAAGCATGCTCAGTGGCCACAGAATGATGGCTGAATGTCGTGGCGTGGGCAGGAGAACAGAAAATGGGAGGGGTGGGCTGGGATGGGGTGACCGTTCTGTTGCAAGTTTCACTTGCCTACCAGCAACGTCCAACCATAGAGAAGTTTACAAATGTGGCATGCTAACACTGTTCTTCCCGTGTGGTTGCCCTCAATATTGAATGCTAATACCGTGCATAATATAATGCTAATAATAATATGTATCATGCTAATAATGTAATGCTACTTTTATTTTTATTAAATTTTTATCCCACCTTGTTCCAAGGAGCTCAGCTCATGGCAGCAAAAATGCCAAGGCCCTGCTAAGCCAAAGCAATGGTCCATCAACACTAGCCAGTAGTGGGGGCTGGTGGTTCCTATTCCAGTGGGTCTGTGAATCTGCTCTGGGTTTCAGTCAGAACCAGTCAGAACTCTAAAGGAGATATCCAAAGTGCTGAACTCATTTTGGGAATAGGGTTCAGCACTTTGGATAGCTCTTTCAGAGTTCTGACTGAAACCCAGAGTGGGTGCACAGCCCCACTGAAATAGGGGCCACCAGCCTCCACTGCTAGCCAGATGAATGAATCGGAGAAATATGTTCACAAGCAGGGCCTGAGGACATCATCGTGATCATGATCACCATTATTATTATTCTTACATTTATATCCTGCCTTTTTTTCCTTCTGGCAAGGAACTCAAGATGGCTTACACGGTCCTCCTCCTCTCCATTTTATCCTCACAACAACCCTGTGAGGTAGGTTAGGCTGAGAGTCAGGGACTGGCCCCAAGTCACCCCGTGAGCTTCATGGCTGAGTGGGGACTAGAACCTGGATCTCCCGAGTCCCAGTCCAGCACTATAACCACTATACTACACTGGCTCTGTAGTTTCCGGCATTTGATAATGAGAAGAACATCATTCCTTCTAATCATGAACTCAGTGCCCCCCTGTGCCAACAGAAATGAGCCAAATTGGGGCTGCTGAGAAATAAGAAGGGAGTATGCTTGGGGAAACCTCAAGGTTTGCAGACGTACAAAAACACTTTAAAAATGACCCCACCCCACCCCACCAAAAAAAGCCCAGTGCTCTGTGGTAACTAAGAGCTATGGAATGTTGAGTGTCACTTAGAAAATAAAAATGGAAAACTGAGTGGAGAAGGGGAAAGTAAATTGGCTTGCATGAGCCTTTTACAACTTGTAGCATCCCAGAGGAAGGCATCGCTGGTCCCACTTGTTTCTGAAAAGGAAACGTGGTAGTTTTGGACGACTTCGGGAGAGAGAGATGGAGAGATGACTTCTCTCATTGTTATGCCCCAGCCTTGACTTCTGTTCTCACTTTAGCCTTCTCTCCTCAGCTTCCATCCAGGGAGTCCTTGCCTTCAAGTTCACCTTCCAGCATGGAGCTTCTGACTGCCTAAACATGATCAAAGATCTGGTGGAAGCGGGTAAGCTGCTAGGTGGATGAATCCAGTGCCAGCTCCAGGCTTCTGAGGGCTTTTGGGACAGACACCCATGGCCCCCCTCCCTCGGCGAGTCTGCCTCCTCGCCACCCTTGTCCCCAGCTGCTGTTGCTGCTCATCCTCTTTCTCCTCATTGCTCCCACTTGCTGGCTTGAGAGAGCAGAGAGCCGCTGAGCAAGTGGGCAGCAGCGTCTCCTGCTCCTCCTCCTCACCGCCACCCTTGTCTGGGCCAGAGCAAGAGGCAGGCAAACAAGCAGGATGCCGTGGTGAAGAGGAGGCGCAACTCCAGGGGGCTCGTGTCAGTGGGCCCCTGTTGGGGTGCGGGCCCTCGGCGGATGCCTGACCGTGCCAACCCTTCATGGCGGCTCTGGATGAGATGTTCCCTGCTAGATGGATGAGTTGTTCCATCCTTGGGTATCAAAACCCTACTCCTTCCTCTCTGCTCCATCTAAAAGATAAGGGTCCCCAAGTCAAGAGAGCATTTAGCAAAGCGGGTGATTTTAGCATCCCTGAAGGAAGCACCTTATGCTGTGAATTGGTCCATTAAGGCCAGGAAAACATCCTGCAGCACCTAAAAGAACTCTGGTGATTTAAGAAAGCCGACTTAGCCTGTTTCCTGAATGTGGGTTTTGTAAGATTGCCCCCGATGAAGGCGCTCTTAGTTCCAAAACGCATTGGGCTCAATGGAAAAAATTATCATTGGCACCTTTGAGAACACTTTCTCTTTTTGCATTCTGGCAGAGGGCGGGGCCACCTCCCAAAGTAGACAGGGCCAACCCGAGTGGGCGGGGCTACCCGCTATTGGCATGTGGTCTCAGTCGTGATTACCCACACCCCATTCTCGCACTCATGTGCGCGCGCGCATGCACGCACACACGCACACACGCACACACCCCCACACACTCCCTGCTCCTGAAACCCACCCCTTCTCTGCAATTAATGCAGATGGAGACTTTTTAAAAGCCTGATTGCAGGGGGGAGGGGTGATTAGCTCTCTCCTCCAGCAACCCCCTCCCCAAAATGCCTCACTGCAAGTAGGCTTTTTAAAAGCTTCCATTGGCACCAATGGAAAAGGAGAAGGCATAGTCACTGATGTAAATTTATAGGATAAATTAGGGTGCAATCCTATCCACGTTTAGGCAGAAAAAAGTCCTACTTTTCTATGACTTTTTTCTGTCTAAACATGTGTACTTTTTGCAGGACTTCCCAGTCCAATAATAGTCTTCAAAAATGTGGAGGAGGAAAGCCAGACTATAAAGCACATGGTCTTTGATGTCTATATACTAATGACCAGAGTGTGGGAAACAAACAGAACGAACTTGAACTTTTAATATGGGAGGGAAATTATGACTAGATAGGTGTAACTGAAACTTGGTGGAATGACTCCCATGACTGGAATATAGCATCATAGCCATCATAGAATAGTAGGGTCGAAGGGCCTATAAGACCATCAAGTCCAACCCCCTGCTCGATGCAGGAATCTAAGTCAAAGCATCCCTGACAGATGGCTGTCCAGCTTCATCTTGAATGCCTCCAATGTGGAAGAGCTCACCACCTCCCTAGGTAATGGGTTCCATTGTCATATTCTCTAACAGTCAGGATGTTTTTCCTGATGTTCAGCCAGAATCTGGCTTCCTGTAACTTGAGCCCATTATTCTGCGTCCTGCACTCTGGGACCATTGAGAAGAGATCCTGGCCTTCCTCTCTGTGACAACCTTTCAAGTCCTTGAAGAGCGCTATCCTATCTCCCCTCAGTCTTCTCAAGGCTAAACATGCCCAGTTCTTTCAGTCTTTCCTCATAGGGCTTTGTTTCCAGTTCCCTGATCACCTTTGTTGCCCTCCTCTGAACCCTGTCTGTTTTGTTAGCCCTCCTCCAGTCATCTGGCACTTCACCCGTCCTCCATGATTTCTCAAAGATAATAGACAGTAGTTCTGAGAGTTCTTCTGCCAGTTCCTGTATTACTCGTTCAAATATAACTTGTTCCGAAAGACAGAAGGAACAGAAAGGGATGTGGAGTTGCACTATATGTTAAAAATACATATCTCTGCACAGAAATACAGGAGGAGGAGCTTGGTAGCCCCATTGAGAGCATCTGGGTTAAAATAAATGGAACAAAGAACAAAAGGAACTAGTCTAGTACCGGCCACCCAATCAAGGAGAAGAAAAGGATGAAACCTTTGAAAAGCAAATTGCTAATGTTTCAAGGAAGCATGATGTAGTAGTAATGGGGGACTTCAGTTTCCCCAGTATCTGCAAAACATGGCCACTCCAAGAAATTCTTGACTTGTGTTGCTAATATCTTCCTCCTACAGAAAGTGGAGGAAGGAACTAGCGAATCGGCTATCCTTGACTTGATCCTAACCAACAGAGATGACTTAGTGGATAAAGTAGCAGTTACGGGAACTCTGGTGGAAAGTGACCATGTTATACTTGAGTTCTTGGTTCTAAAGGAAGCAAAAGCCGAGTGTAGCCAAACACATACCCTGGATTTTAGGAAAGCCAATTTTAATAAACTCGTAACAATGATAAGTAAGGTCCCAATGCGACTCTAATTAGAAAAGGAGTCCAAGATGGGTGGGAGTTTAAAAAAAAGGAAATTCTAAAGGAACAGTTACAAACAATTCCAACAAGAAAAAAGGTGGAAGACAACAGAAGAAGCCAATGTGGCTTCACAAAAAGCTTAGAAATGACTTGAAAACAAAAAAGGACACATATAGGAAGTGGAAGGAAGACCAAGCTACAAAGGAAGTACAGGCAGGTAGCACAGAATAGCAGGGATGGCGTCAGGAAGGCTAAAGCTGAGAACGAGCTGAGGTTAGCGAGGGATGCTAAAAGCAACAAAAAGGCTTTCTTCAGATACATGCATGGTAAAAGGTTGCCACAGAGAGGAAGGTCAGAATCTCTTCTCAATCATCCCAGAGTGAGGACACAGAATAATGGGCTCAAGTTACGGGAAGCCAGATTCCGGCTGAACATCAGGAAAGAATTCCTGACTGTTAGAGCAATACGACAGTGGAACCCATAACCTAGGGAGGTGGTGGGCTCTCCCACTCTGGAGGCATTCAAGTTGAAGGTGGACAGCCATCTGTCAGGGAAGCTTTGATTTAGATTCCTGCATTGAGCAGGGGGTTGGACTCAATGGTCTTATAGGCCCCTTCCAACCTTACTATTCCATGATTCTATGATTCTTTCTGTCTAAACATGCATAACTTTTTGTAGGACTTTCTCTGTCTAAACATGCATAATGTTTTGTAGGACTTCTGGCGGTCTAAACAGGCATACTTTTTGCATGACTTTGTTCTGTCTTAACATGCATAGGATTGTGCTATTGTGTTTTTTTTAATGGACCTGCTTTTCCCTCTCCTCCCCCCACCCTGGCACCACTTGTTAATTTAACAGATATACTGAGAGAAAGGACAAACCTCCAGGAATACCCCACAGCCTCCATTTATACCTATGCTCATCCTGCTGCACCCAGGACAGCTTGTAAGAACTGGGGGTGTTGGGGAAATATATTTGGGATGTGGAATTTGATTAGTTTTCTTAGGTTTGCCCCTCCCCCGAATCAGTCTGCAGTGAGTTGAGCCAGTTCATAGATGTTCTGGGCATTTTGCACATTTTTCGTAGGTTCTGCAATTTGCGCTAATTTGGTCACAATTTGCACAAATTGCTCAGAAATTTGCACAAGTTGCAGAACCCGTGGAAAAGAAATGAGGAAAAAAACATTCCCAGGGTTCAAGGAAAAGACCACAGCTCGGCTCGCAAAGGCAAAATGAGTCATACACGCAGCCAAACTCTGTCAAGTAAAAAAGGAACTGGACCTCCCAGTGACAGACATCCCTAGGAAGAGCAACAATGGTCTGCTCTGGTTACTGGGTCCCACTTGGCTTACTTTTTCGCTGGGGAAGCTCAGAATGCCAGCCTCTGAATTTGCAGCTGAACAGATATTCTTGCAACTGACTTCACGACTCTGTACTGATTTCAACATTTTTATTTAAATAAGCACCTGGCTTTCATAGGGCTAGAGCAGGCATGCAGAACCTCTTTCAGCTGGAGGGCCAAATTCCATTTTCAAGAAGGTCTTGGTGGTGGCATTCCAGTGGTGGACGGGACCAAAGGCAAAAGGGGCAGGACAAAAAGCACAGTGTAGGCTCTAATAGCAGTGAAGAAGCAACAATCTTGATGAGAATTGGTGGTCAGGAGGGATGGGGGACGTCACCCCTCCCTCCAGCGATCCTACTGAAGAATGTGTATGTGAGAGTGTGTGCATGCGTACTTGAGTGTGTGTGTTTGAGAGACAAAGGAGACAGTGTACATGAGAATGTGTGTTTCAGGAAGAGAGAGTGTTGAGAGTGTATGTGCTTGAGTGTGTTTGGGAGCGAGAGAAAGCGAGAGTGCTCGAGAGTGTTTCAGTGAGAGAGAGTACTTGAGTGTGTGTATATTTGAGTGTATTTGAAAGAGAAAGAGAGCTTGACTGTGTGTTTGAGAGAGAGAGGGAAAGAGTACTTGAGAGTGTGTGGTAGAGAGAGAGAAAGAGTGTATGTGTGCTTGAGAGCGTGTGTTTGAGAGAGGAAGGGAGAGAGTGTATGTGCTTGAGAGTGTGTTTGAGCAAGAGAGGGAGAGAGAGAGTGTGTGCTTGAGAATGTGTGTGCAGGTCCATGTGCGTATGCAGGTGCGGCCCTGACTTGCCACCCATTGCCACATGCGGCCCTCAGAGACAGCAAGGTTGCCCATTCCCGGTGCAGCTGTGTAGTGGATGCATAACCAGGGTGGGGGTGGAGAGAAGCATGGATTCATCGCAGGTTCTGAGTAGAGTTGCTCAAGTTGTACATCCCTGGGCTTTCTCTGTAAAAGGCAGGGCCCCCAATCACACAGGCAGAGCATGCATACATAACATTGAACACACACAGGCTCTGCCCAGACCTTTGGGTGACGGCATGGAAGGCAGGGGTGGGGGGTGCAATGATCCCAAATCCTCCCCTCTCCATGCATTTACCAAACATCTACCCACAGAGCTCGAATCCAAAGCCGTGGTCATGCTCCACCATGACAAGAGATCACGGGAGCTGTTTGTTTCCTCTTTTGCAGCACTGATTCTGTTTCGAGGAGTTAGGTTTCCAAAGAATGAGGATATTTTGGGATGGGGAAGGAATAAAGCAGGGCTGCAAAATCTCACTCCCAGGGGCCAAATCTGGCTCAGAAGGCCACGCCCTTTTCCCCTGACCAGTGATTATCTGGTGGCTTCCTGGCTTTTGCGCAATTTCTCCCCCATTCTAAAAGCTTGAAATGCCCCCCCCCCCCCCCGGCTTCGTTGCTGGCAGCCAAATATGCTGGTCACTAAAATATGCTGGTCATTTTAGTATTTTGCCTCTGTCCATTTTGCCTACAGACCTACCCTTTTTCCCTTCGGCCCTGTCCACCACTGGAATGCAGCCCCCTGAGAGCTTCTGGGAAATCTGGCGCTTGAACTGGAAGAAGTTAAACACCCCGTATTCCCCCACTTCTTCACGCAGTACAACAAAGAGATCCCCAGTACAGCACGTTGGTATTCCCGCCCCCCTTCTCTAGTTCATTCCTTATTGTAGGAGTAGGCAACCTGTACGCCTTCCCGATGGTTTGGACTACACTTCCTATAACCCCTTGCCATAGGCCGTGCTGTCTGGGGCTTATGGGAGTTGTAGTCCAAAATAACTGGAGAGCACCAGCTTGGGGAGTTGTAGTCCAAAATAACTGGAGAGCACCAGCTTACCTGCCCTAGCTTTCTTGCGTGCTCTTGTCCCAGTTCTCAGAGGTGTCTGCTCTTCTCCCCCCAGGGTCTCCCAGCATGCTGCCACTGTGGCCGCCCCCTTACCCTGGCCCTCCAGATCTCCCCCCTCCTTATTCTGAAGTGGAAGCAATGTCTCCAAGAGAAAGCAGGGGTTCAGGTAAATCAGCATGTTGCATGTTCAGGTTGGTAGGACCCAAACCAACAACTTCAAATGATCAGGGTTTTTTGATGAAATGTCAAGCCATTTTGGGTGCTGGAGGTAAGGAAGGACGAATCGGCCAACTTCTGAGTTGTGTCAGTTTCACATGCAGTGATGCTGTCAGGGCAGGAGTTCAGGGGGCCCCTCAGTAGACTGAGCAAGGGGGCTCCCAAACACAGCAGGGCTGGCTTGCCACACGTTGAAGTAAGTGAAGTTATACAAGTGACCATCTAAAACAGGGGTCTTCCAAAATCCATAATTACTACACTAATATGGATTTCAGAATTTAGCATTTTGTGTTTTGCTTCATTAGGCCAACTAAAAGATCACCAAAAATGTGCACCCCTTTGTGATCTTTTGAACATAAGAAGAGCCATGCTGGATCAACCAAGGGTCCATCTAGTCCACCGTTCTGTTCACACAGGGCTTTTCTACATGAGGCTTTTAACCCACCACCTTACTGAGGCTTCTGCTTCCGGATTCTTTGTGGGATTAAGATTGGCTCCTTTACGCATGTTTTTTTCCAGTGTTTTTCTTTCTCTGCTTTTCTATATGTTCCATTACACAACCACTAGGTGGTGCTGTGGTATAGCAGAATTACACAAATACCCCAGGGTTTCATGCTGCCATTCAAGGAAATACTAGACTTTCCTTGTTAGAAAAAGAAACACTATAATGTTTGCAAAGAACAGGGGAGGCCCTGGAGGATGACAAAGTCATGTAAAGCACCTGCAAACTACTGTGACTGAGGAACCATGAGCGCAGAATAAATGCCTCGTGTAAAAAGGCCCACAGTGGCCAACCAGCTGCACACAGGAAACCCAAAAACAGGACATGAGTGCTAAAGCACCCTCCTGTCCTTGTTCCCCGGCCACTGGTGAATGGTTGGCCTGATGAAGGTATTACATTAATATGGATTTTGGAATTTGGGTCTTTCAAAAAACCGCTGTAAGCTGCACTGAACCCACAGGAAGTGCTGTGCCCACGAAAAGCAGGGGTTGGAGGGAAAAATTGGAGAAAGAGCCAACGTTGATGCTATCTTTGCTCTCTTTCTTTTCGCTTAGCAGCAGAGATCCAAGAGCGCTGCTGCCGTTGCAGAGGACAGAGGATCCAAGACCAAGTTAACAGCCAGAACTGAAGACTGGGGCACAAATGTACTTTTCTAAAATGGTAGCCAGGTTTTGGTTTTTTTAAAACTTTTTCTTTCCTTCCCTCCTCAATTTCTCCTGGTAGGGCAGCATCCCAGTTGGGCAACCACCAAGAGTTTGATAGCAGTAGCCACAACTGCATCACAAAAGGCATTTCTACATGAGGCTTGTCTCCCGCATCTTTACCAGGCCTTCTGCTTCCGAATTCTTTGCAGGATTAAGTTCAACTCCTTTACACATGGTTTTTCTGGCGGGGGGGAGGGGGTCTTTCTCTGCCTTTTTATATGTTTCATTATACAGCCACTAGATGGTGCTGCGGTATAGCAGAATTGCACAATTACACAGAGGGTTTCATGGTGCCATTCAGGATATATATATTCCCTCATTAGAAAAAAAAGAACAACACAATAATGGCTACAAAGCATGGGAGAGGATGATGACATTGTGTAAAGGAGAAGCATAAAATGGGAGAGGACGATGACATTGTGTAAAGGAGAAGCATAAAATGGGAGAGGACGATGACATTGTGTAAAGGAGAAGCATAAAATGGGAGAGGATGATGACATTGTGTAAAGGAGAAGCATAAAATGGCAGAGGATGATGACATTGTGTAAAGGAGAAGCATAAAATGGCAGAGGATGATGACATTGTGTAAAGGAGAAGCATAAAATGGCAGAATTGGGCTTCAGTGCCAAAGCTTTTGTTTTTCATGACTGAATTTCTAACAAATGCAGGGAGCTTGAACCTCTTTCAACCCAAGGGCTGGATTCATTTTCAGACAAGCTCTTGAGAGCCACATTCCAGGGGCGGGTGAGGCCAAAGGCAAAGAGAGCAAGGCCAAAAACACCAGCGTATTTTAGTTTAAATCTCTTCCTGCCAATAACTAATCCCTAGGAGAGGCATTTCAACCTTGCAGAATGATGGTGGGGGTGTGCGCGCAAAAGCTAGGGAACCAGGGGAAAGGGGGTGGTGGGGCATTTATAATTTGGGGAAACCCAGGAGGGTGGGATTATGGGACCATGTGGGGGCAGATTTGGCCTGTAGGTCTGTGCTTCAGTACCCCTGCTGTAAAGGTTTGAAGCCCATAAATATGAATACTAGAAAGGAGGGCTGGCATAAGATAGGTACATATCTATCCAGCACCCTATACAAATCTATGGTGCAGCCACACTTGGAATACTGTGTACAGTTCTGGTCACCATATCTAAAAAAAGATACTGTAGAGCTGGAAAAAGTGCAGAAAAGGGCAACTAAAATGATCAAGGGGCTCATGCATCTGCCCTATGAGAGAAGGTTACAACAGCTGGGATTGTTTAGCTTGGAAAAAAGGAGGGTGAAGGGAGACATGACAGAGGTCTACAGAATTAGGCATGGTGTGGAGAATGTGGATAGGGAGACATTTTTCTCCCTCTCTCAAAATACTAGAACCCATTGGGGACATCCTATGAAGCTGATTGGTGGGAGATTCAGGACAGATCAAAGGACGGACTTCTTCACACAGCGCGGAGTTAAACGATGGAATTCGCTACCACAGGATGTAGTGATGGCCACCAGTTTGGATGGCTTTAAAAGGGGGTTGGACAAATTTCCTGGAGGAAATGGCTACTAGTCTTGATGGCTATGTGCTACCTCCAGAACCAGAGACAGTGAGCCTATGTACACCAGATGCTGGGGAACATGGGTGGGAGGGTGCTGTTGCGCTTATGCCCTGCTTATGGGTTCCCGGTCGGCAGCTGGTTGGCCATTGTGTGAACAGAATTCTGGATGACATGGACCCTTGGTCTGATCCAGCATGGCTCTTCTTATGTTCCACACACTGGCCCACCAGATGCCTATGGGAAGCATAGAAGTCTCTCCTGCTTTTGTTTCCCACTGACAGGTGATGACAGATAATGGTGCCTCTGACGTTGGATACAATATAAAGCCATTGTGACTAATAGCCATAGATAGCCTTATCCTCCATAAATTTGTCTAATCCCCTTTTAAAGCCATCAGAGTTTATTTATTTATTTATTTATTGCATTTATACCCCGCCTTTCTCCCTCTCGCAAGGAACTCAAGGCAGCTTACATTATCCTCCTCCTCACCGTTGTATCCTCACAACAACAACCCTGTGAGGTAGGTTGGGCTGAGAGTCTGTGACTGGCCCAAAGTCACCCAGTGAGCTTCCATGGCCAAGTGGGGACTAGAACCCGGATCTCCCGGCTCCCAGTCCGTCACTCTCACCACTACACTACACAGAGTTGGTGCCAATCACCTGTAGCAGCAATTTACCTAGTTTAACTGTGCACTGCATGTCTCTCCTGAATCTCCCACCATCCCGCTTCATGGGATGGCCCCAGTTTCAAGTATTTTGAGAGAGGGATGAAATGTCTCCCTGTCCACTTTCTCCACACCATACATCGTTTTATACACCTCTATGATGTTCCCCCTTACCCTTTTTCTAAACTAAGTAGCCCTAAACATTGAATCTTCCTACATGAGGCATTTATTGTGCTCTCATGATTCCTCACCCACGACAGCTGCAGGTGCTTTACACGACATCCTCCTCCTCCAGGGCCTCTCCCGTGCTTTGCAACCATTATAGCAGGTTTTTTTCTAATGAGGAAAGTCTGGTATATCCTGAATGACATTGGCAGGAAGCAGCACTCCAAGGTTTACAGTACTGCAATATTGTTTACAATGTTGGTCTAGATGGATCAAGGATCTGACTTGGTTTATAAGGCAGTTTCCTATGTTCCTCAAGTCACGTGGAGCTGTTGGAGCAAATAAGGGCATGCAAAAGGTCCCAGGTTCAATCTCTTGCAATGCAAAGCAGGTGCTGTAGTGCTGAGCTTCCTGTATCCTGTGTGAATGTTTGGAGAGTTGGCTTTTCCATGTCTAAGCTAGCCCTGCCCAGAAGGTTCAGATGGCCACAAGGACTCCTGCTCTCAACAAAAGTTTGGCCTCTCCCCACGCCAAGGTAAATTTAATCTTGGATGGTGCTTATCTAATCTGCTTGGGCAACACATCCCGTTCCTATAAACAAATGCCTAGAAGGAACTGTAGCCCCAGGCTGCAGTATGGGCAACTGCAGCAATTGGGTGCCATCTAAAGTCAAATATTGTTACACGCTCCCCCACTTCTCTGAGCAGTGAGAAGTTCCAGGGGGTGGCACTGCCTGGGTTTGGGTCCTTGGGAGGAGAGGTCGCTTGCTGGAGACATACAGCTTTTGGGAGTAATATCTGCGCTTCTTTACAACTGTACAAGTAGAGCAGAAGTGAAGACAAGCGTCATATACACACCTAGCAAGCCATATGCATCACCTCACATCAGATGGCCATCAACTCGGATGGCTGCAAAGGGGGGTTGCACAAATTTATGGCGGATAAGACTATCGATGGCTTGGGGGGGGCATGTGTCCTACCTTACAGAGGACACTCCTCCATGCGCAGGTGTCCTCCATTTGAAGGGCTGTCCAGTCCAAAGCCTGTTGAAAGGTAAAGAACCACAAGGAGGGAGAGAGGCAAAGGAAGGTTTCCCCAGATCTCCTGATACTTGACCCTTCTGCATGGATGGTGCTGTTTTGGTTACATAAGGAGCCACACCCAGAGAACTGAATTTGCTATTAGTACATAGGATCTCTTCTGGCATAAGCCCATGGTTTGTTCTTGGGTTCCAAGTCTGAGTTGTCTCTCTACCATCAACCCACAATTCCAGGTTCAGATGTCACAATAAACAGCCCAGGGATGGAGCATCCGTAGGTTGTTTAGCTCCACCTGTCTGCAGCGGGCATGATCGGGCAGCGAGAAGTAGCGTGCTCACTTGCTCCAGCTTCATTTAACAAACCGTGTGTTGCTATAATGTGCAAACCAGGTCAATATCTCACCTGTGTCCTGCCTGGGTGGCCTGTTGTTCAGATGGTAACTGTGGATGGGCAGCTTCCAAGCCTCTGTTGTCCCAGCTCCTTGTGGTTCTTCTTCATCTTTAAAATGGCCTTGGACTGGACAGCCCTTCAAATAGAGGACTGTCCTCTGTAAAGTAAGACACTTGGCCACACTGGCTGGGTGGCTGGATGTAACCACCCTTTAAAATTCCCACAGTCCCCCAGAGTGATGCTAGGTCAGGGGCATTGTGGGAAATTTAAACCATGGCTAGATCCAGCCACCTGTTGCTGACCCAGGGCAGGGATCAGGAGTGGACCCTGCCAGAGCTCTGGGGCCCTGACAGCTGCCCAACGATGCCAGGCGCTGACTCCATCCCCGGTTGGTAAGCTAGAAGAAAACAACTTCCTAGCTTAATGGACTGAAGGCACACCAGACAGTTCTAACGGTGGAAACAAAGCAAATCTGGCCCTGAGTGCCACATAGGCATGGGAGGCCAAGTTGAAAACCACGTGGAAGTCACTATGAGCTTTTGGAGGAATAAGAGTGGGTTACAAGCATAGCAAATAAGCCATGGTAATGAACAATAAATAATTCCCGATTAGCCAGGCGCAACCACTCACCCAGAATGTCCAAGGCCTCTGGCTAAATGTGGACTGCTGAGTGTACAAAGGAAGAGCGTGAGGGGGCAGTGCTTGGCATTGACTGCTCTCTGAGCAAACAGAAGGATTTTGACCCCAGTGGGTTGTGTGAGCCATCGGTGCCAAATCTGCGGAGCTGCAAAGGGTTCAGCATCTTTTTTTCCCAGAAAAGCGCGCCATCAAAATGTAGCAAGGCCGACTGCTGTCGAGAATATTTTGTCCATCGGGTCAAAAACTTGGAGCAGCTTCGATCGATTCCTCTATGAGCAGGCAGGGAAAGATGGCCGAGACGGTGTCTCTCAACTACAGGACTGCCTCGGCCCTATGCAGGCGGTAACTTGGGCTGCAGATGAGTGTGTGGAAGGGCTTGATTGGGGTTATGTGCGAAATGGGCCCACATGTTCGAGTGTGGGCCATTTTCAGGAAGCCCAGCTGCGTGGACCTCGATGTACGCAGACTCTGCTCTTCAAAATTGAGGGTCCCAGTTGCATATGTAGGGGGGGGGGCCCTTCAGTGGAAGCTGATGGCTCCTATGTCAGTAGGGCAGAAGCACCTTGGAGATCCCCTTTAGAGTTCTGGTTGGAACCCGGAGCAGCTTCACCGCCCCACTGACATCGGGGCCACCAGCTTCCACTGACAGGGATTGAGCTGGGCGGGGTGGGGGCATGGATGCAATCAGCCCCTTCTATACATTCATTTGTAAGTAACCACCTTTAGTTTGTTCACCGTTTGTTCATCAGCTGACGTTTTCTAGCATGTTGCAAAGTGTTCAGGATTTAGATCATTTGACTATCCTAGAGTGCTGTCAGAAGGCCTATATGGACGAACACCCTTTGCTTTAAAACTCTGCCCTTGTGATTCTGGGGATACGGAAACATTGATACGTGCAATCTTTTACTGCCGTTTCTAATCAGTTCTGGAGAGAAATAGATCCAGCCAGTTTCGGCATCCTCTCCTAGTCGTTCAGATGTGGTGCTATTTCTAATAGGGCTGGAGGGGCGTAACATCAACATTGCCCAGAAGCTTGCAACATTTTTCGATACGGTTTTAAAACTTAGACCAAAGATGTTTGCAACTGGTGACCTTTGTCTTAACATTAAGGGCATGCGGCTGTTGTCCTTACACTGTTATGAAGGACAACAGCTGCATGCACTTAATGTTAAGACAAGGGTCACCAGTTGCAAACATCTTTGGTCTAAGTTTTAAAACTGTATCGAAAAACGTTGCAAGCTTCTGGGCAATGTTGACGTTACGCCCCTCCAGCCCTATTAGAAATAGCACCACATCTGAACGACTAGGAGAGGATGCCAAAATTGGCATATATTTGTATATATTTTTATCATATCTTTTTGTTTGCGTGTGCATTTTCCTTTTATTTGTAAAGAAATGTCCATGGTCCGCAGACTAATTTTAAATAAGCTACCTATCTAAGTAATCAAATGAACATCTCAGGCCAGCCCTTGGTCAAGGCTGGCTGGAGATGATGGGAGTTTGCAGTCCCACACATCTGCAGGGTGCCATGGTGGGGGAGGCTGCTCTAGAAAGCTTTCTTATACCGAGTTAGACCCTTGGTCCACCAAGCTCAGTTCTGTTGACACTGGCTGGCAATGGCTCTCCAGGGTTTAAGGCAGGAATCTTTCCCAGCCTAAACTGGAGATGCTGGGGACTGAACCTGGGGCCTCTTTCATCCATAAGTCATAAGAACATAAGAGCTCTGCTGGATCAGACCAGGGGTCCGTTTAGTCCAGCATACTGCTCACACAGTGGCCAACCAGCTGCCCACAGGAAACCTGCATGTAGGACATGAGTGCAACAGCACCATCCCACCCATGTTCCCCAGCAACTCATGTAGGCATACTGCCTCTGGTACTGTGGGTAGCATATAGCCATCAGGACTAGTAGCCACTGACAGCCTTCTCCTCTAGGAATTAGTCTAACCCCCTTTTAAAGCCATCCAAATTGGTGGTCATCACTACATCCTGTGGAAGTGAGTTCCATAGTTTAACTATATGCTGTGTGAAGAAGTCCTTCCTCTGATCCGTCCTGAATCGCCCACCAATCAGCATCATGGGATGACTCCACTGGGTTCTAGTATTATGAGGAAGGGGGAAAAATGTCTCCCTGTCCACTTTCTCCACACCAGGCACAATTTTGCATGCCTCTATCATGTCTCCCCTTACTCGCCATTTTTCTAAGCTAAACAATCCCAAATGCTGTAACCTTTCTTCATAGGGGAGTTGCTCGAGCCCCTTGATCGCTTTAGTTGCAATGCCGTGTTTTAGGTGTGGTAACCAGAACTGTTTGCAGTATTCTAAGTCACATCATTGATTTGTATAAGACCCCTCCTGCATCATGGGCTTACCTGGCAGCCGTGGCAGGTGGCTTACAAGCTGCCATTTAAAAATCTCCCATAATCCCCCAGCATGGCTGATGTAGCATCATTCTGTGGGGGGCATTGTCAGAAATGTAAAATGGCGGCTCAGAACCACCAGCTGCACTGCATCAACTATAGATTTGGGCCTCCGGTAGTTACAGGAAGGTGTTGGGTTCTGATGCCTGGCTTGGAACATCTGAAGAGGGCTGTTGTGGCCAGCTTGCCAAGACCAGGTGACCTTGCTTTTGTTTTCAGAAAAAAAGTTCTAAGACCAAGAGGATAGTTTGTGGGACATTTCTTGTATCCAACGCTGAAGCTAAAACCAAAACCAAGAAAACAACCAAAGGCAGTTCAGAACAAAATCTCAGGTGCTATTGACCGGGTTCACACAACATGCTAACCCACACTCAGTTGTTGAGTGTGGGTTGTTGTACCGTGGGTTATTATGTTGTCTGAATGCAGCACGTGTGCTACCTTCAGACAACACAAACCACCCTGTGGAAAACATGCTGTGTTCAGATAACATGATACCCCACGGTACAACAACCCACGGTTCAGCCATAACCCACACTCAACACTGAGTGTGGGTTTGCGTGTTATATGAACCCAGCCAGTAGATGCTGTTCAGCTGAGGAACTGAGCCATACAGGTGACTAAATGTTTAGTCATGTTAAATGTTTAACATGTTTAAATGTTTAAGTAGCTTAAAGTGTTGATAATCCTGCTAGCATCATTTTTGTTGTTGTTGTTGTTCAGTCATTCAGTCATGTCCGACTCTTCGTGACCCCCTGGACCATAGCACGCCAGGCCTTCCTGTCCTGTGCTCTCTCCCGGAGTGTGCTCAAGTTCATATTCATTGCATCGGTGATGCTATCTAGCCATCTCATCCTCTGCCGTCCCCTTCTCCCTTTGCCTTCAGTCTTTCCCAGCATCAGGGTCTTTTCCAGAGAGTTTTCTCTTCGCATTAGGTGGCCAAAATATTTGAGCTTCAACTTCAGTATCTGTCCTTCCAATGAGCACTCAGGGTTGATTTCCTTTAGGATGGACTGATTTGACCTCCTTGCAGTCCAGGGGACTCGTAAGAGTCTTCTCCAGCACCACAGTTCGAAAGCATCAATTCTTCGGCGCTCAGCCTTCTTTATAGTCCAGCTCTCACAGCCATACGTTACTACTGGGAAAACCATAGCTTTGATTAGACGGACCTTTGTCGGCAAGGTGATGTCTCTGCTTCTGACTATGCTGTCTAGGTTTGCCATAGCTTTCCTCCCAAGGAGCAAGCGTCTTTTAATTTCATGGCTACAGTCACCGTCTGCGGTGATCTTGGAGCCCAAGAAAGTAAAATCTGTCACTGCTTCCATTTCTTCCCCTTCTATATGCCAGGAAGTGATGGGGCCAGATGCCATGATTTTAGTTTTTTTTAATGTTGAGTTTCAAACCAGCTTTTGCACTCTCCTCTTTCACCCTCAACAAGAGGCTCTTTAGATCCTCTTCGCTTTCTAGCTGTTTGTAATTTGTGCCACCTATTTAAGCTCACCATACCTTTGTTTTTTCTTTTATTTTCCAGATGCTGTGGAAATGGGGGTCATTTATGTTTATGGGCTATTAAAATGAAAATTGATTACTGGCGTATGAGAAATGCTGCGAGTATTTTCTTCCCCACCCCAGACCACACACCTGCTGTTTTCATTGCCTCCCTTGCACCTCATTCTAGGGGGGCGATTTAAGTCCTTTCTCCATGCCCACTGATGCTGTCACTTTCTCTAGAGCAGCCTTCTGCAACTGGCACCCTCCAGATGGGTTGTACTACAGCTTCCATCATCCCCAGCCATTGACTATGCACCTGGAGGGTGCTGTTTGGGGAAGACTGCTCTAGGCTTTGAAAGGTGGGCTAACAGAAACGTAGAAAGCTTTCTGATACCACATTAGATCATTAGTTCATCTAGCCCCGTATTGGCAACCCTGACTGGCAGCAGCTCTCCAGGGTTTAAGGCAGGAAACTTTCCTAGCCCTACCTGGACATGCTGGGGGTTGAACCTGGGGCCTCCTGCATTCAAAGCAGGGGCTCTACCGCTGAGCTACGGCCCTTACCCCAAATATGGGAAGCTACTTCAGACTAAATGAAGCCATAGGCCCATCTGACTCAGTATTGTCTGTACTGTGCTGGGCAGATCTCTTAGCAATTTGCGGTAGATAAGCTAAGGATTTCTGACTCCCAATTGTTTAACAGCAGCAGCAACAATATGCCGCTCCACCCCACCCTAAATCGCACCGCTGAAACAAAAAAAGGTGGGGATATTTTTGTGTGAAAAGACTGTGAGCTCCAATTAGTTCTGGTACTCAAAACAGATTCCTGGGTTTAGAAGTCTTTAATTCCAAGTGCCCTGGTTTAATTCCAAGTGCACTGGGGTAGACCTGGTTTGCACGATCAAAACAACCCACGGTGGCTTATTTAACAACCCTCAAATAACCCATCAACAGGCCATGGGTTCTTTGAGGGTTAATGGTACCCGGCACACACCACTGATTTAAATCAGCCGATTTAAACATGCCACCCTGGCTTGTTGCTGTGTTTCAGTCAGTGATGTGTGCCATTAACCTCAAATAACCCATGGCCTGTTGTTGGATTATGTCAGGGTTGTTTCCCCCTCAAACAAGCCATGGCACACAGGTTCAGGGCAGGTCATTAGGCAAATGGCACCTGGCATGCACCAGTAGGGATGCTGGAGAAATTCGAGATGAATTAAAATGAGCTTGGATTTCTAAGAATCCGACCTGTGGAATCTACTGCGGAGCACCCTCTTCAGGCCGCACAGAGTCTGTGGACTTTCGGATGATTTTTTTACTTTCCTGAAATTTATGCATATAAATCCATAGAAAAATGCATACGTTTCTGCTGAGGAAACGTTGAATGGAATGGGGGGACAACAAGCTAAATGTTATGTACTGAGGCAAATTATGTAAATACTTACGTAAATATTTACGTAATTGTTTCCGTATTTTTCCGCATGACGAAAAACAATATTCGCATTCGTCTGCGGGCAGATGACAGAACGAAAGGCACCTGACAATCCACAAAACACAGACAGAGTGGATTTTACACAGTCTGTAAATCCCTATGCGCCACTGATTTAAGCAAACCACAGTGGCTTGTTTGATCTTGTGATCTTGGAGTTCTAGTAAAAAGCAAAGTACATCCTGCAAGCCTGAAGTCTGCCCACCCCTGCCCCGTACTGATAGACAGCTCTCCATGGTCTCAGACAGCAGTCTTTCCCAGTGGTAAACTTTGACGTGCAGCCATTCATCATGACAGTCCCCATAGCCACGCCCCCAAGGAGAATGCAAATATGAAGGCAGCTGTGTTGATCCATATCAACAAACCAGTGCCAGCAGTTTTCATCATCTCCACCAGGAGGCGGGCTTTTGTAACGCTAATAGGTCTTCATTACCCATTCAAGACCAGGTCACCCCAAAATACTTTGCATTAAAACAGGGATAGCTCACAACAAGGTAATGTTGCTGGGGAAATTCATCTCACCCCCCAGCTATTGTGAGGACTGCAGCTAAGCTCAGAGGGGTCAGGGAAGTCTGGGGGGGAGGGTGCCAGACAACATCAGAGTCCTTCTAATAAAAAAGTGCCAACCCTGTATACAAGGATACACATAACATCATTCACAGGAAACATACATCAGCACAATCAATAAACAGAACCCAACATTCTTAACAATATAAGGTCAGCAAAAGGTAAGCTGTTTTTTTAGGATTATACAGTATCCTTGGATTATGGCTATGTGGAAACACATGTTTACTTTTGATGAGAAAGATAAGAGGCTGGATCCAGTTTTATGCTGAATCAACTGTGCTTGTGGAAGTGGACTTCCCTGCCCCCTCCTTCCCACAGCAGGCCCCCCAACCCCTGAAAATGCTACACAGTGGGCTGGTTTGCATGATCACTGCAGCCCACCGTGGCTTATTTAAGCCATGGTCGGTTGCGGTGTGTGCCAGCCACCCTTTTTCATGTTCAAGCTGCAGCAGGTAGATTAGCATGTCGTACGAACCTGGCGAGGGTGGCTTATGCAAGGGCTGAACAACCCTCACATAACCTTAAAACAGTCAATGGGTTATGCGAGGGTTGTTTAACCTCCACATAAGCCACCCTTGCTGGGTTTGCATGACACGATAAGCCACGGAGAACGCCTTGAATATTCAAAAAGGTAGCTGGCGTGCCACACAACCAGCCATGGCTTAAATAAACCACAGTGGGCTGCGGTGATCACCTGGTCAAAGAGTCAGGAGACCCAGTTGAATGGGGGAGGGGGGATTTATAAATCATGGTGGATATATTGATGACATCACAAAAGCTTGCACAATTTTTTTTTGGTGATCTTTCGGTCGGCCTAATAAAGATATTACAGCAACATGGAATGGATGTGGATGACTTCATGGAATGGATGAATGCCATGGATCCCAGTATTAAGTTCATATGCTATAAGCATTATATTGTGGTTTTAATGTTTTTAGATTTTATATTGTTTTACTGTGTGCTTCTTGGTTTTAATTTTTGTGAACCACCCAGAGAGCTTCAGCTATTGGGTGGTATAGAAAATAAATAAACAAACAAACAAACAAGCATCTACAAGAAATGTTATTTATTTTGTTTATTCTTTCATTTACATCCTGCCTTTTTTTCCTCTTGCGAGGAATGCAAGGCAGCTTACATAGTCCTCCTCTGCTCCATTGTTATCCTTTTTAAAAGGATAATCATCTGTCATTTTAAAATATCTTCCTTGGATGCAAAATTGAAAGGAGAAATCTTATCTAAAAAAATTACAGAAATCCCAGAGATAAGAAAACCGTGTTACATTATAACAGTTTTCACCCTAGTCCATTTAAGAAACAACTTACCTTTTGCTCAGTTGTTAAGAATGTTGCATTCTCTGCTGATTATACTGTTATGTGTTTAATACACAGCATATGATGTGCATCTTTGTGAGCATGTTTGAGATACATGTTTGAGAACATGCGTGTCAGGGTTGGATCGGAGCCCATAGAGCCCCAAAAGCAGTTCTGATTCTGGGGAAGAGATAGAAACCGTGGGAGAGGAGCCCATGCGCAATTCGGAGGCGCCACCGGAGGGAGAGGCCCTCCCTGCTCACATTCCTGAGAGTGGCAGTGACCCTGGCAGGGAGAGGGAGGGACAACTGGAGCTTTGGGACATGAGATGCCGGTGCAGGGAAAAGCAGGAGATGGCGAGCACCGAGAGGAGGTGTTCAGCCCACTTGGTGCGACAGCAGCAGCTGCACCCCGATGCCCCACGGGATAGGGGTAGACTCCCTCCTCCTAGCCCTTAAGTTCAGAGGCTTCCCGCCTTTACCCTCCAAACGGAGATCAACTGATTCACTAAGGCTAGAAACCCCTAGTAGTCAGCTCTCTTAAGTTTCCCTCATTAGGCTCATGCAATGAGCATCTGTAAGTGTCATTAGGTTGAATGGAAATAAAGCCTTGGAAAAGAGCCCTATTGTCTCTGTGTTGATTCTGGCTACTTGAGGGTTTCAGAAGGCAGCAAGGGCGCTCCTGACAATGTGTGGCCACAGTGGTACAGGTGGTTTAATACATAGCATTGGTTTAATACATAAATAGGATGTGGTTTCAAACAGTGGATTAATACAGTGGTTTAATACATGTGGTTAATACATAGCAATGATTTAATACATGTGGTTTAATATGGTGGTTTAATACATAGCATATGAAGTGTATCATTGTGAGCATGTTTGAGATACATGTTTGAGAACATGCGTGGCCACAGTGGTACAGGTGCTGGTAACCTCAAGACTGGATTACGGATTATGCTGGGCTGCCCTTGAGGCTGGTCCAGAAGCTGGAGCTACGGCAGAATGTGGCAGCTTGGCTGTTGTTGGGAGCTGCCCCTTTTCAGCATGCAGCTCCTCTGCACCGGCTGCCTATTCGCTACCAGGCCAGGTTTAAGGCATTAGTACTAGTGTACAAAACCCTAAACAACTTGGGATCAGGATACCTGGAACGGGCTCTGATCATGCTCAGCCCTTGAAGACATGAATTCATAAGAACAGAGCACTTCTGACCATGTTTAGGCTACCAAAGACACAGACAGATACATTATCTATGAGTGCAGCTGGCACAGGCCTGAAATGTGCTAGTGGCAGATGTCATCACAGCTCATTTGCCCCCTGAATGGGACCCTGCACTAAGCATCCATGGTTCCTAAATCTCAAACAGAGAGTACATGGATCGGAGCCTTCCCAAGGAGGAGATGGAGTCATGTCCTCTACATAGCAGCTCAGCTCTTGCTAGGAGCTGCCCCTTTTCAGCATGCAACTCCTTTGCTGAGGGAACTGTGCTGCTAGGACACATTGAAGGTTTTGGTACTAGTGTACAAAGCCCTAAACAACTTGGGATCAGGATACCTGAGATGGCACCTTCTCCCCTATCACCCTGCCCGGTCACTGAGGTCATCAGAAGTCATGCTCCTGGTGGTTCCACGTGTACCTGTGGCCCAATTGGAGTCCACTCAGAGAAGAGCCTTCTGTGTGGTGGCTCCCTTCCTCTAGAACTCCCTGCCTCTGGAGGTCAAGCAGGCGCCAACATTGTGTTGTTTCAGGCACCTCCTGAAAACATTTTTATTCCAGGAAGCCTTCCATGACTGACCAGCCACGGTTTTTATCAGTACTCTGTTCTTAAATTAACAATTTTTTAACATGGCGTTTTATTTCTTTTATCATTTTATTGTTCACCGCTCCGGAATCCGTTCAGATATGGAGCAGTATAGAAATGCTGTAAATGAATAACTAAATAAAAGCATTTTACATGTAATTTGGGTCTTGTGCTGTGTTGGAATATGTAAAGTGCAGTCAGGACACACTTTGACCAAGTATGTGGAAAACCGGCTTGGGCCTATGCCTGCTAACCATTTCAGGAACACTTCACAACAAGAAGCATGTGTGCGCGCGTGCACGCACGCACGCAACTGTGTACGTATCATCTTAATATAAATACACATGTCTTCCTTGTTCAATTCCTAATGAAATGACAAGTTATGCATTTCTTGGCTCGAAGGTCTCTGCTGACTCAGGCCTTTTTTTAGGGCTTCAGTTGATTACGGCGTGTGTCAATATGTACTTATCGCCTGTGAGATTGTGTGTCTTTCTCATTTCTCCCCTTTGATCTATAATTTCCAAGAACAGAACGCTAAAATAGAGAGGGGCGGAATCTAAATTAAATAGAGGGGAAATTTGGGGTGAGGGCAGGGGGTGAAAATCTCAGCATACAGAACAAAGGTGCAGCATAGCCCTCCTCTTCCCCCTGCCCCCCATTTCTCCTGTGACTCCATCCTCTCCCAAATGTGTGTGTGCATTTTTCTCCAGTCAGGTCAATGTTTGAAAAGCTCTGTCCAAGCAAATAAAGGACTCTGGGATATTACTAGGGTGACTGGGCTTTGCCCTTCTTCAGCAAGCCAGTGCTCCTTTGTCAAGCAGCAGCATACATTATGCCAGGGATCCCCAACCTTTTTGGACCCGTGGGCACATTTGGGAGTTCGAGAAATTGCTGTGGGCACTGCCACAAAATGGCTCCCATGGAGGATGTGGCTACGTAATGGCTGCTGTGGGGCTTGTCTTGTCAAAAGTGAGCTAAGGAGGGGGAATAGTGAGGCTGGAGGCTGGCTGGGAGGGGGAAATAGCAAGGTAGAGGGGAGAGAAAGAACAAAGCTATAGGCTAGGAGTGGGGAGAAACAGCAAGATAAAGAGGTGGGGAGAGAAATGGCAAAGCTAGAGGCTGGGAGGGAGGAGGAAACAGTAAGGCAAAGGGGTAGAGAAGAGCAAGGGTAGAGGCTGGGAGGAGAAAAAGTAAGCTAAAGAGGTGGGGAAAATAGCGAGGCCAAAGGCTGGGTGTGTGTGGGGAAATAGGCAGGTAGAGGGGAGAGAAAGAGCAAGGCTAGAACCTGGGAGTGGGGAGAAAGAGCAAGGTAAAAAGGCGGGGAGAGAAAGAGCGAAGCTAGAGGCTGGGAGTGAAGCGCAGAGAGAAAGAGCAAGGCTATAGGCTAGAAAGGGAGAGAAAGAAGACTAATGTTTTCCAAGGTTTTTATGAAAACATTTTTTTTGAAGGTGAATGGAGAGCTTTGTGGGTACCACTGGAGGTGCCCACTGGTGCACTTTGGGGACCCCTGCATTATATGTCGTTATAATTTAAACAGAAATACATTTCATCTCACTATAGCGTGGAAGACTATGACCAGAGTGCCTTGCTCAGTCTGCTGTTCTGTTGCTAACTGTGGATGGGCAACTGCAAGGTGTCTGCTGCTCTCCCTTCTGATGGTTTGATGATCTTCAAACTGGACAGCCCTTCAAAGAGAGGGCACCTTCAAAACAGAGGGCTCTCCTCTGTATAACAGGACACGGCCACCTTGCCACTCCATTCCCTTCTACAGAGACATGGGAAGCTGCCTTATGCCAGATCACTGGCCTGTCTACCTCAGTATGTTCTACACCAGTGTTCCCCACTGGCCTTCACCCTACACAACAGTAACCTCTTCCCAGAAACTGCTGAAAATGTTTTCATATCATGTTGGGAAAGGGCTAGTGGGGAAATGACTTTGAAGACAGAAAAAGGTCACCCTCCACCCACAATGCAGTTTAGCAAAGGTGCCAGAGCTCTATACATATCTTTACATCATCTACTACTATGCTACATACTTATGTTGGTTTAACCGTTCTTGGTCTTTCCAGGGAAACCTAGGAATTGTAGTTCTTCAAGGGGGAAGGGAGTCTAGCCATCTTTAACATAGAATTCTCCCCCCCCCCAAAACTACAATTCCCAGCATTCTTTGAGGAGAGCAGCATCCTTGGGTAGCGGGCTGTGGCACCATCCCAGCACACCCTGCTGCTCTCCAGCCCTGGGGGTGGAGGAGCATGGGCCCTGCAGCAGGTGGCTGGGTCTGGGAGCTGCCCACCATTTCAGATTTCTCATACTTGAGAGAGCACCTTCTCTCTTATCAGCTGGGGTCAACAGGTGGCATGCTCCTGTGGCTCCGCATGGACCCATGGGCTGATTGGAGTCTACCCAGAGAACAGCCTTCCGTGTGGTGGCTCCCTTCCAATGGAACTCCCTGCCTCTGGAGGTCAGGCAGGCGCCAACATTGTGTTGTTTTCAGCACCTCCTGAAAACATCCTTATTTCAAGAAGCCTCCCTTGATTGACCAGCCACAGTTTTTATTGGTATTCTGTTTTTACAAACTTTTTTTTTTTTAATATGGTGTTTTATTATTTTTATCTTTTATTGTTCACCACTCCGGAATCTGTTTAGATATGGAGCACTATATAAATATTGTAAGTGAGTGTGTGAGTGAGTAAGTAAATAAACAAGGGTGCAATCCTATGCATGTTTAGACAGAAAAAAGTCCTAGAACCCCCATGGCTGGCTGGGGCATGCTGGAAATTGTAGATTTTTTTTTTTCTGTCTAAACATGCGTCCTAAATAATAAAAGAATGGGTAGTATCCAATGGTAGTCCTATGCACAGTAGACCTATTGAAATGAATGGAACTTGCGTTAGTCACGACTAACAAGTCACATTCATTTTAATGGGTTTACATAGGACTAACACTGGATTCTACCCAACGTCCCCCGGTTTAGTGTAGCTACAGAGAAGTGTGTGTGTGTGTGCGTGCATGTGTGTACTAAAATGGTGGTTCCAAGCCACCAACTGGTCACTGTAGCTGCTGCCAGAGCAGTTGGCTCTTGTCCCTCACACTGGGCAGCTGGGTCTATGGGACACCCACCATTTCAATTACCCATAATGCCGCAGAGCAGTCCTATGTTGGATGCGGTGCGGAAAATGCTCACAAGTGCCCAACACAGTTCACAGTCAGCAGTTGAAGCCTGTGAGGGAGGGGGCACTGAAGCAGGATAAGGCCCACCGGAGGGCACTTTGCCGCCACAGTTCCTCCCAAACCTGGAGCCAGCCCTGACCCTAAAGTGAACTCATGGTGGCTTGCTTGAAAGCACTGCTTACGGTCCTATCCTCTGAGAGAGGAGAGCTCCCTCCAAGGCAGGCCAAAGACCTTTGCCTGTCTGGGGCGAAGGGCTAGATGGCACCTCCTCCCTGCTCCACGCCATGAGATCGCATCTTTCAATGCCTGAGGCGGCAGGCTTCTTCAGGGGGCCCAGGACAGGTTGTGTGGCATCTATAGCTCTGCCCTCCTGCGGAAGAGAACAGCCAGGGCCTTCAGGAGGACGGGCCGGGGGGCTGCTCGTGGTGCTCCCACCGCAGCAGTCACCTCACTTGGCCTAATGGGAGGGGCGGCTTCCTCACAACGTCTTGGATGACGGTTGTGTACTTTCCCCACCGCACCTCAGCTTTATGGTGGCCACTTAGGAATCACCCCCAAATAGAGGACTAAAGGCAACAACTATTTTAAATTAGCCTTTGCTTATCTATCTATCTATCTATCTATCTATCTATCTATCTATCTATCTATCTATCTATCTATCATCTATCTATCTATCATCTATCTGCAAAAGTAGAAATAATTATTATAATAGAAATACAGGACAGTACATCTCACCATAGTGTGACCAGGTGACCGGTGCGCCTTGCTCAGTCTGCTGTCCAGGAGCTGTTGGTGGGCGCCTTCAAGGCCCAGCTCTTCCTTCTGATGGTATTTTATCTTCAAACAGGACTTGGCCTGGACAGTTCAAAATAGCAGACAGTCCTCTGGCAGCCCTTCAAATAGAGGGCTCTGTAAAAAAGGCCACATGGCCACCCTACCCCAGCCTCCATCTGAATGTATCTCAGCTCCTTAGCGTATTTATTGAGTATATTTCTGTGGCGCTTTTCTACAGGCAAGGGCAGCTGAAGCAGCTCAGAAGAGACACGAACTTAATCAAAAGGCAACATCCGAAAGAACACAATTAGTTACAAAACATAGCGATGCAAAATCTCAAATTTAAAAAGAATTCAGTTCATGTAAAAGACAGTCAGTGTTACAGTTAAACAAGCGCAAAGCAAAATTAACAGGCCGCCCAAAATAAAGTCAAATAAAATAATGCACACTACTAATGCTGGTCTTATTACCAAGCAGGGGTCCACAGCAGCCTGGCAAAATACAGTTCAGGGGTTGAGTTCTCACCAGGCTTACATACCTAGGAACATACCCAGTTCCTAAAGGGTTTTCCTTGTAGGATTTGCCTACAGGACGCTTGAATCATCATTCAGCCTTTGCCTCTAATATCTCCATGACATCAGCACCTTTTCTGAAGAAGGCCATTTCTGGGGCTTTGTTAGCAGGAGGTCCCAGGTTTATTTTTTTTAATATACTAAGATCCCTAAGTGGTTCACATTAAAAATACGATATCCCAAGATAAAAGCAAGCTAAAAATAATAATTAAAAACATTGCAACAAAATAATAAATCAGGGTGGTCACAGAATCCCTTGCAGGCCAGGGAAAGCCTGTGTGAACAAGCGTGTGCTTCAAGACACACATTTAAAGCTTGCCATCATTTCTGCCTCTCAAACCACAGGCGGGAGAGTGTTCCAAAGGATGGGTGCCACCACGGAGAAGGCTCACTTACATACTGCTACCTGGTGACGTTCCATTGGTCACGGAATGACCAGTAAGGCCTCCTCAGAAAACCTGAGGGCTCAACGGTGTGTATATATAAGGGAAGGTGGACAGCCAGGTTCAAGTCCCAGACTCTCCAGTTAAGGGCTATGAAGTTGCTGAACTGGGGAAGAGCTCTGTCTGAAGCCTTGGAGATGTTACCACTCAGATAGCACTGGTTTAGATGGGCAAATGGACTGACTCAATGTAAGGCAATGGTGCAGAACTTCTTTCCGCTCGAGGGCTGAATTCCATTTTGGAGAAGCTCTTGGGGGCCACCTTCCAGTGGTGGGCGGGGCCAAAGGCAAAAGGGGTGGGGCCAAAAATGGACAAAATGCCAGTATATCCTAACCTAAAGCTCTTCATGCCAGTAATTAAGTCTTAGGAGACTTAAGTCTTAGGAGACTTATTTCAACCCTTTCGAATGGGGGGAAAAACTGCACAAAAGCTGAGAAACCACCACACGATTGGTGGTCAGGGGGGGAAGGGCGTGGCCTTCTGGGGAGCCCCAGAGGGCTGCATTGGGCCCCCACGCTTGAGGTTCTGCACCCCGGGTAAAAGATATACCCTCGCTATATATTTGCTCATTAGGGGTGATCCCTCTGTGCTGGATGTGGGCTGATGCCACTTCCGCATCACCCAAAAGAGAGGACAGAAATGGACACTGGTTTTCAGAACATTTGCACAGGCTAATTTATACATATAGATGCAAACTCAAACGTGATGACTATAGTTGAAATTGAAATAAAATGCATCTCACCATGGTGGGGAAGACTGCGGCTGGGCGACCTGCATACTTGCTCAGTCAGCTGTCCAAGTGAGAACTGTTGGTGGGCAATTTCAAACTACATCGCTGGGTTCTTCCCTCCAGCCATGACATTGAGCATGCCTTCAAGTAGAGAGATGTCCTATGTCAGCCCTTCAAAAAGAGGACTGTTCTCTGTAAAATAGGACACCCATGGCCACCCTAGCTTGATCGGGACTCACGGTTCTAAGAGCTCTGCTGGATCAGACCAAAGGCCTGACTAGTTCAGGGGTGGGCAGACGTCAGGTTTGCACGATCTACTTTGCTTTTTTGACTAGAGTCCTGCGGTCCCTCAACCAGAGCCAGGTGCAAAATGGTAAGCCAGGTGGGCGGGCATACACTGAGAATGAACAAGTTGCCTTTGAGCACATGTCGGTGTGGTGTAGCGGTGGGAGTGTTGGACTGGGAGTCGGGAGACCCGGGTTCTAGTCCCCACTCAGCCATGGAAACTCACTGGGTGACTTTGGGCCAGTCACAGACTCTCAGCCCAACCTGCCTCACAGGGTTGTCATTGTGAGGATAAAATGGAGACGAGGAGGATTATGTATGCTGCCTTGAGTTCCTTGGAGGAAAAAAGGCAGGATATAAATGCAATAAATAAATAAATGCTCAGCCCAGGAATCTCTGGTCAGTACTGGAGCCAAGCTCAGAAGTAATTTCATACAAAATCCACTCCTGGTTTTCCCCCAAACGTTCTTCTTCAGCAGCCCAGTTTAGTGGGGGAAAGCTTCTTAATGGTTGCCATTTCTAGACCGTTGCTAGTCAGGGTCCCTTGGCGGTCTACTGCAAATCACCCAGAGATCTACTGGTAGATCCCTGTTTACTTTCTGCTCACTCCTGGTCTGGTCCAGCTAGGGTGGCCAGCTGTCCTACTTTACAGAAGACAGTCCTCTATTTGAAGAGTCCAGGCCTGGTTTAAAGTCAAAGAACCATCAGGACAGAGAGCAGGACAGGAGCCATGAAGTTGCCCATCCACAGTCAGCGCCTGGACAGCAGACTGAGCAGCAAGAACACAGGCCACCTGGTCGGTCATGTCCGCTATGGTCAGTTCCATGGTATTTCTATAGTTATTGTTATTATTTCTAAATTAGCACCTATACCAGGGGTAGACAACCTGACACCCTCCAGATGTTTTGGACTACAACTCCCATCAGCCCCAGGCAGCGTGGCCAATGGTCAGGGATGGTGGGAGTTGTGGTCCAACACATCCGGCGGACACCAGGTTGGCTACCCCTGACCTATAAGTGTAAATATGCATATGCAAAAGGTATCCTTTTTTTTGGTGATGCATTTCTCTTTTTTGGCAGTGGCTGCCCTGAGTCCAGGATCCTGTGCTCCACAGTGGCCAACCAGATGACGCCTCTGGGAGGCCCCCACGCAGGAGATGAAGGCGGTGGCCCTCTCCCGCTCTTGTTTGCCAGCCACCGGCAAATACATCCTGTGTGGATAACCCTGAGCCAGTGGGGACATTCCTAACCAGTAAGTGACAGGTTAAAAGCAGCGTCTCTCAGGCAGCCTGGCCAGCGTCAAGGTGGTTGCCTGACGCTGTATTGCTACATTAGCAGCAGGGGGTGGGATGCAGGCAGGACTTGCTTGGAGTTGCACTGCAGAACTTTGGCTTTCCACGCTTCGGCCAGCCAGCGCAAGAATGAGGAAAGGTAAGTGGGGGAAGAGAGACATTTCTAGCCGTTCCTTTCGATGTATCTCTTTAGTGCTGTGCAATACAGGCCTGTACCTGGGGCATCAGTCAAATCTCCCCTTCCCCAAAACTTGGAAAAGGAGGTGGGCTGTTTTGAGAAGCTGGGCAAAAGATTTGGAAGCTTCTGTCCCTTTGCTTCTGCAGAGGTTTTCCCTTGCTCCGTAAGGCTTCTGTGGGCAAACAAAAAAATATATGAATGTATTGCATTAGAGCAAATAACTCTGGGGGGGCAATTAATTAGATCAGGGGTGGAGCAGATCATTTGCACGTGGAAGGTCCCAGATTTGGTCTCTCGTGTCTCCAGTTAAAAATTAATTAAGTCAAATCAGGATCTCTTGTTGCCGGAGTGTGTGGGGAGACTGTATCAGGAGCCTTGCTAGACATTTAAAAGATTTGGAGCTGTAATCTGCCAAAAATGTATATATGATAATTTATATCTATAGATGCAAATGTAGAAAGAATGACTAGGATTTAATTAAAATCTCACAGCAGGGAAAGGCATCCCATTAATTCCCCATCCAAAACACATCAAATAAAATAAACTCTTTAATTAATCTGCACACACCCCCTCCAGATCATCCTAAATCAGTAATTCCTCTTCATTTACAATTAATTTACAATGGCTGTGAACAAGTGTGGAAAAAGTGCACAAAAGGAGAGCTGGCTGGTAAGAGTTTTCATGAACGCTTTAACGCACCCACATTCACTTAACAGCTTAGGAAAAAAAAACTTCCATTGGCAGCAATGGAAGGTTTTTCTGCCCTAAGCTTAATAGCCATGCGGGTGGGTGAGGGGGAATTTGGGGGGTGTTGCAGCAGAGGGTTAACCCTTCCCTCCCCAGCTGTGAGCTCCTTTGAAAATTGCCCCCTGCCAGGAAAACATAAAAACTTCCATTGGCATCAATGGATACTTGGGATTCTGTGAAAACGACCCATGGCTCTGGAAAACGGATTTGTGGCTAAGGCCATGTGGGCTCAGGTTTCCTCTAGCCATGGCCATTCAGCTTTTTATGTTGTTGTGTTCCTGTTAAGAAGATAAACATATTACAAGTTTGTCCAGGTGGCTGGTCTTCCTTGTTTGAACACCACTGTGGCGAGGAATACCACTGTGGCAAGGAATGCCACTGTGGTCTGTGCATGGGATGCATACCATTTTCTATAAAAGTAGGCTCACCGTAACAGTTAGTATTGTTCCAAGGTGGTGGTGGTGGGGGGAGCGTGTGTGTGTGTGTGTGTGTGTGTGTGGTGGTGGTGGGAAATGCAGACTTACAGGCTGTAAAGCAAAAGTGTGCAATGGCACATACAGAAGTAAACACATTTGTTTGGTGAAAGGCCGCATGACGACACGAAAAGATTGACACAAAACCAGATGCAAAGACAACGCTCAGGTAAAACATATATAGATCTGTTTGGACGTCAAAATCTAGACAGTCGGTCATTAAAACACTCTACTGCAGGAGTGCAGGAAAAATGCAACACACCCTTTGGTGTCCATGACCAGCTGAGAAGGCACATAAAACACCTTTTCAGTTATGTATCTACTGTTGCAACATTCTCCAGATGTGTCAGGCTACAACTCCTGTCCTACGACTCCCATTTAAACCCCCCTTACATGCAACTGAAATAACGGTGTAATTACAATCTTCTATGCAACTGAAATAATTGTATAATCGTTTGCCTAATAGCTGTAAGTACATCCTTACGTTGATCACTTTGTAGTTGTAATTACAACTTTATTCTGGCTAAATAAATACATTCAAATAAATAAACAAAAGTTATAATAACAACTTCCCATTGAAATAATGGTATAGTCTTTTTCTGTTTAACCCTATGTCCTCATCCCCTTATTGTTTATTATTCTGCCTACTTTTAGCTTGTAAGTCTCTCAGGACCAGGGTCTGTCCTGCCATTCTTTGTGACGCACCATGAACACAAATGCACCATGTACAGAGATGGTGCCAATATATTGTTGTGGATTAACAGAAATTCAATTTGTTGTTGATTTGACCAGCCCCGCCCCCTGCTCCAAGCCAACAACAAACATGCTCTAAGATGCTGTCCTAGAAATCTGTGTCTTATTTCCTTAATGCAATATTGGAATACATTCAATTAAAATATTACCAATAATTTTATAAAAGATGCACCCACTTTCTCCTCACCTTACGTCAAACGTGTAGCTGGGGACTCCTTCATATTTTATAAAAATCAGAGAAATAATATGGATCTTCATCCGCCATGACAGTGGTGGGGAAATTTTAGGCCTTGCAGATGGAAACAAATGCCTATGAGGAGCTCAAAGCCCTATTTAGTCTTGAGAAGACTGATAGGGTAGCGCTGTTCAATTACCTGAAAGTTTGTCACAGAGAGGAAGGCCAGGATCTCTTCTTGGTCATCCCAGAGTGCAGGACATGGAAGAAGGGGCTCAAGTTATAGGAAGCCAGATTCCGGCTGAACATCAGGGAAAACGTCCTGACAATGGAACCAACTACCTAGGGAGGTGGTGGGCTCTCCCACACTGGAGGCATTCAAGACGAGGCTGGACAGCCATCTGTCGGGGATGCCCTGACTTAGATTCCTGCATTGAGCAGGGGGTTGGACTGGATGGGCTCATAGGCCCCTTCCAACCCTACTATCCTATGATTCTATGTCTTTGGGCTACAACTCCTGTCACCGCTGGCCATTGGCCCATCTGGCTGGGGCAGATCCGAGTTGGAATCCAACATCTGTAGGACCGCCAGCTCCCCAGCTCTGCACTAGGATGACAACCCACACAGGCTCGATGTTCCTCTATTGGAAATATGTTGGGAAGTGGCCACTGCCTCCACTGCATAGGCGCCCTCCAGATGTTTTGGACTTCAGCTCTCACCTACTGTAGTCAGCATGGCCAACAGTGAAGAATGATGGGAACTGTAGTCCAAAATATCTGGGGGGCACTAGGCTGGGGAAGGCTGACATAGGAAGGGCCATGGTTCAGTGGTAGAGCTCCTGCATAAGGTCTCAGGTTTGATCCCTGGTATCTCCAGGTGGGGCTGAAAAAACGCCTGCTTGAAACCTTGGAGAGCTGCTGCCAGTCAGCGTTGACAATAGTGGGCTAGATGGACCAAGGGTCTCACTCAATATAAGGCCGCTTCCTAAGTTCCTATGTAGACCCCAAGTACATGGAACAAAACCCGCTGTGTGAGTGGCAAGTTGCAAGTGACTCATGATCTCTTATTTCAGATTTACATTGTTTCCTAGAACGTAAAATGTCTGAAATTCTTTCTCCCCCACCTCCACCCACTAGCCACTTTTCTGGAAACAAACAGAAATTTGGGTGGAAAGTGAAATATATGCAATGTTTACTTTCCTATCAGTTCTAAGAATAAAAAAAAAAATACAATGCATTTGGTTGGATCCAATGCTATTCTTCTGTTCATGGGAAGCTCTTTGATCTAGCAGAAGATAGATGGAGAAGATTTCTGCAAATTTCCCCATTCTCCTGCCGCCCCTGCAAGACTTCCCCACACTGTTCCAAAGGGTCCCCCCAGTCATTCATAAAAGCCTCTATAAAGTTAGAAAAGCTGTTCACTACTTCTTAAAATGGTGCTTGTAAGTAGAGGGCTCCCAGCTCTACCATTCAACGGACACTGTGGAACTACGCCATCTTGTCCTCCGTAACTGATCTGTGTTTGTGTGTGCGTGCATGTGTGTAAAGAAAAAAGACAGAAGTCTTGGTGGGGAAATGCGGGAGGGTCACAAGTGGGAGATGTCGTCATCTGGACCTCTCGTAAAATTCCATGAACGAAGCAGGGCGATGATATGATAAAAGCCTTGTCTGAAAGCATTCCAAGTTTCCTGTCCTCATTAATGGGAGGGGGAGCTTTAAAAGCAAAACTCTCCTCCCCACAGAAAACAGAAGACAACAAGGATGCCTTATTTATTATTCTTTAAATATTTCATAGCTGTGGGGACGGGAGGGGGCACTCAAATTTTATAAATGGCTGCTCTTGTACTCGGTTGAGTATCATGTGTGTGTGTGTGTGTGTGTGTGTGTATACAAACACTGTGGCTCATTTCTCAAGCTATGTATGGTATGCAGGGGATGGTAACTATTACCATAAAAATGCTGCCTACAAGGAATTCACTGTTTGCAAGCAATTGATGAGAACCTGCCATTTATAATTTACAAGGAACCCCTCAATTAGACCTTAAAACAACCTTCCTCAACTTGGTGCCCTCCAAATGTTTTTGACCACAACTCCCAGCATTCCTGACCCATTTGTCATGATGACTGGGGCTTATGGGAGATGAAGTCTACAACATCTGGGGGGAAACTCAGCCTGGGGGCTGAATTCCACTTTGGAGAAGGTCTGGTGTGCTCCATTTCAGTAGTGGGCAGGGCTGAAGGCAAAAGGAACAGGGTCAAAACACCCCAAATACCAGCATATTTTCAGGTAAAGCTCTTCCTGCCAGCGAATAATCCTTAGGAGAGACATTTCAACCTTTTAGAATGGGGAAAATTTTGAACAAAAGCTGGGAAAGCATGAAAAACTAGGCAGTCAGGGGAAAGGAGGTGGGGCATGGAGAAAAGGGCATGGCCTGGAAGGCCAGATAGGGCCCTCAAGAAGGGGGAGGCAGATTCGGCCTACGGGCCCAAGGTTCAACACCCCTGGTTTAAAGCATCACAGATTTAAAATGTGCATTTTAAAATTATAACTACTGCCCACATGTAACTTTTTCTTCAGGGTCTCTAAAGGAACTCACAGCAAAGGCCTCGTACAGGGACAATTAACATATATCATTTTACTTTCTTAACTAAAAACAATAATAATGCACACGTAATAATTTTACATGCATAACAATTCACTAATCACCAAAACAATAAAACAAAGCACAGCCCCCCCCAAGTTCTGTCTTTCAGCTTGAGTCCATAAATAAATAAATAAATAAATAAATAAATAAATAAAGGGTCTACTCAGAGTGATTAAATGTGGCTGACAGTGAAACTTCTTATCTTGTATCCGCGCTTACTGGTTACTGTAGCTTCTAAAAATAGTCCACTTTTCCTCGCTTAACCTAAAAAAACAGTATAACAAAATCAACTATTAACTAGGGAGCCATGTTTTTGCCTGCTGGCCTTTGGGAAAGTCACTCTAAATGGGTGAAGGGATCACCGTGTTCCTCCATATGTCAAGAGACCTATGCCATGACAGTTAGGGTGGGCGGAAAGATATTTAGTGCTTCAGCAAATGGGGACAAGATGGCAAGAAAGTCCGGGTGGGGGCAGGTCGGGGGTGGTGGCTTGTTCATGGGACACTCTGGTTTGGGAAGCAACAAAGCCACCTATTTTTATTTATTTATTTACAAGATGTATACACTGCTCTACATCCAATGAAAAACCCAAGTGGTGAACAATAAAAAAGAAGGAAGAAAAAAAGGGTTCAAATCTTTAACATCAACTTATGCCAATACAGACATGGCTGGTTAGCCAGGGAATGCTTTTTTATAATAAAAATATATTTAGCGGGCACCGAAAACGAAACAATGTTGGTGCCTGCCTGATATCAACAGGCAGGGAGTTCCATAGAGAGGGAGCCAATACACTAAAGGCTCTACTCTGAGAGGACTCTGAACGGACCTCAGGTCCGTACAGAACTACCAGGAGTGCCACCTGTGTTAAAAGCCTGTGATGCTAACCCTATGTGCTCATTTATCTGCCTCTGATGTTACTGGGAGTCTCCAGGTGGACAACTCACCCATACTACAACAGTCTTCCACAATCATGAGGTCTAGAAACTATTTTTTTTGCAAAGCTGAGATTCTATGAAATTCTGCACTGCTACCCAACCAGGCACATTTATTGAAGAGTTCCAGCTCTGGGTTTTGTGGGTTACTTGGGCATAATACTTTTGTATTATGCCAGAGGAACTTTTGTAAACTGCCCAGAGAGCTTCGGCTATGGGGCAGTATAGAAATATAAATAAACAACAACAACAACAACGCCCTGTGAAGATTTGAGGCCTATAGAGCAAGGAAAAGCAAAAGGTCAGGCCTAGAGGCCTGTAGTTTTTTGTTGGGAGGGGGTATCATTGAGAAGAGCAGTTTCATTTCCCCGGTTAAAGTTCAGTTTCATTTCCCCAGTTAAGTTTCATTTCTTCAGGTTTGAAGCAGTACTTTCGGTTTTGAGGGAGGAGGGTATATAAAGAGAGTGAAAGAGCCAGCAAGAGTCAGAACTGGGGAGACCAGAGCCTGAAGAGGGAGCAGGAAGAAGCGGCCTGGAAAAGTCTAAATGCAGCTAGGGGTAAAGGAACTTGCGTTTTGCAACTTGCGTTTTCTCTTAAGGCCTTTTGTAGCACTCAGCTCTATTGTGTAAATACCTTTGATTGTGATTTGCTTGCTTTAATTTACCAGTAAACTGTTGTGGATAAACCCTGTGTCTAGAGTGTCAATCACCCAACGCCTACAGCCTAAACCCCACGTTATTGGGAAGGGGAAGGTAAAAGAAGGAAGGTGGGACTCTTAAGGAGGTAAGAGATCCTTAAGGAGTTGCTCAGGGGGTCTAGGTCAATAGTGGAACCCTGACATAACCCCGAGCGGGCTCCACCTCCTTGCTGGCGTCACTACATTTCATTGCCCTTTCCCTCTGCACTCAGGAGCAGAGGGCGAGGCTCTTCCTCCCCCCGCCCATCACTGCTCGCATGGTTGCGATCAGAGGGCAGGTGAACAGGCAGAGAGAGCAAGGGCCAGGGACAACTGGGCACTGGCAGCGGGCCCCTTCTGGGATGCAAGCCTCGGCAGGTGCCCAAGCATGTCGAACTTGGGTGCCAGCCCTGGCCCCGAAACTTTGCTCCAGAGTACCTTGCACCGTTACGCCACCACCGCTGCTTGTTTGTCCCCGCCTGATGGCTTTTGTTTTATTATCTGCCCAACAGAAGCAGTGCTGGTGTTGACGCTCATCTGGGTGTTGGCAGCAAGATCTCAGCACCTTGAAGCAGCCGCCGCCAAAGAACATGCCAATCCCGAAAGCCAGAAATGTCCCAGCCTGTGTGCTTGCAGTTGCGACGACTGCAACGGGGAGCTGAACGTCTACTGCAGCACACGGAATCTGACGAGCCTGCCTGAAGAGGTGCCCAGGGGTGTGAGGATGTTGTGGCTGGATGGAAACAATTTCACTGCCTTGCCAGCTCTTGCCTTCAGAAACCTCTCCAGCTTGGAGTTCCTCAACCTTGAAGCCAGCCAGCTGTCAAGTATCGAACAGCATGCCTTCCACGGCTTGGAGGGGTTGGACATTTTGCTCCTCGAACGGAACCGGCTGAAGTCATTGACGCCTAACATATTCCTCCACTTGCAGAACTTGGCTTCCCTACGTCTCAACAACAACCAGTTTAGCAAGCTTGAAGAAGGCGTTTTTGCTGGGCTTTCCAATCTCTGGTACTTGAACCTTGGATGGAACTCCTTGGTGGTCCTACCGGACAAAGTGTTTCATGACCTACCCAACCTGAGGGACTTGGTCCTGGCAGGGAACAAGCTGCACTATCTCCAGCATCAGCTGTTCTATAGCCTCAGTGAGCTGAGAGAACTGGACTTGAGTGGGAATTCCCTCAAGGGCATTAAAGGGAACATCTTCACAAAGCTTCAAAAGCTGCAGAAGCTCTACCTAAGCCACAACCAAATCAACGCTGTTGCCCCGCGGGCCTTTGTGGGCATGAAGTCCTTGAGATGGTTGGACCTGTCCCACAACCGCTTAACCACCCTGTTTGAAGACACGTTCCTGGGTCTTTCCAGCCTCCACGTGTTGCGCCTCTCCAGCAATTTGATTGCGAGCCTGAGGCCGAGAACCTTCAAGGACCTCCAGTTCTTGGAGGAGCTGCAGCTAGGAAACAACAGGATCCGAAGCTTGCCAGAAAAGGGGTTTGACAAGCTGAGCCAGCTGGAGTTCCTGACTCTTAACGAAAACCAGATTCACGAGATCAGGGCTGGGGCGTTCTTTGGGCTTTCTAACGTAGCCGTGATGAACCTCTCTGGGAATTGCCTCAAGACCGTTCCGGATTTCACGTTTCGGGGCCTGAGCCAGCTGCACAGCCTCCACCTGGAAAACAGCTGCCTCAGCCGGATCAGGCTGCAAATGTTCTCCGATCTTTCCAGCCTGCGGAGGCTCTTCTTGCAGCGCAACGCAATCTCCGAAATCGAGGAGCACAGCCTGAGCGACCTTCACGAGCTCCTGGACCTGGACCTCAAGTACAATCAGCTGAGCAGGCTCTCTCCGAATCAGTTTGCAGGCCTCAGGAACCTCGAGTATCTTCTCCTGTCCTCCAACCAGCTACTGGACATCTCTCCCGAAGCCTTTGCCCCACTTCTGCGCCTCTCCTGGCTTGACCTCTCCAGCAACCGCCTGGAGATGCTGGACGGCGACGTCTTCGCCTCCTTTTCCAGACTGGAATATCTGAACCTCAGGAACAATTCGCTGAGGACCTTCTCGGTGGGTTGGCTCGGCCCATCTCCCATGCTTGTCCAGCTATGGCTGGAAGGGAACCCGTGGCAATGCAATTGCTCCCTGAAAGGACTGAGGGACTTTGCCTTGCAGCACCCCAGTGTGGTTCCTCGATACACCCAGTCCATCACAGAAGGGGATGCTCCTGTATATACGTACAACAACGTCACTTGCCTTAGCCCTGGAGAGGTGGCAGGACTTGACCTGCGGGATATCGACGGAGGCCATTTTGCCAACTGCTAACTATTGGTCTTCTGCTTGCTTCCCAAAAAACTGGGACACTCTCCCAAATCTTATGGACCAAGTCCCTCTACTGCTGTGGAATTCCAGCTCTCCTTCTTTCCCTTACTTTTTTGACCTGTCCCCTGAAGAAAAACCAAACAAAACCTTTTGATAAGATTTCCATTTAAACAGATATCTTCGAGTGTGTTTTTTTTCTCCAAACCATCTCTTTGGGTTTTCAGCCTCCTCTACCACCCCTACACCCAGTGGAGGCTGGCGGTTCCGATTTCGGTGGGGCTGCGAATCTATTCTGGGTTTCAGTCAGAACCAGCCAGGACTCTAAAGGAGCTATCCAAGGTGCTAAACTCTATCCCCAAAATAGGTTCAGCACCTTGGATAGCTCCTTTAGAGTTCTGGCTGGTTCTGACTGAAACCCAGAATGGATTCATAGCCCCACCGAAATCAGATCCACCAGCCTCCACCTCTTCCTTTCCATTCCTCAGTGGCCGGAGACCCAACTACTAGAACAGAGGTCTTGAACCTCCACCTCATGGGCCAAACCTGGCCCGCCTCTTTGCCTTCAGTCTCACCCACTACTGGAACGCAGCCCCTGCTGACAAAAAAATACCAGGGCTGCATCCCTGTGAGTCCTAGTTCCACTACACCACTGGTCTGTGCATAACGTTGTAAAAAAAAAAATGCAAACAGAGACCTATTCCATTTCATTCCCCCACTTCACCTAGAAAGATGGATGGAAAGTGAAAGATATATTCTTTCACTTATATATTCTTCACCTATATTCTTGGGCTCATCAAGTGTACCACTGACAGATACCTTCTTAAGGATCAGAGGATCCATTCCAATGGGACATTCTATGCAAGCCCCATTGAAATACTCTTGTGCAACTCCCAGTCATTTCAGTTAGGACTGTGTAGGGGAATGGCCCTCTGGATTGTGCCCGGAGAGGCAGAGCTTGAAACGTCCCCTCCATCAGCTCAGCCAGAATTTTGCAACAGCCTTTAGCACCAGAAAAACGGTGGCCTCAGACAGGCATTGACCCTAGGACGCACATCTCCTGGCAGACATGCTGTCACCTAAATTGCACTGGGCAGATGCAATAAAAAGGTTTAGCACCCAGGAACTGTCAATCAAAATGAAGACATGTTTTATATACAGCTCTTTGACCTGCCCTTCTAATTCCTCATATTATGCCAATCCAGGCAGTTCAAGAAGGTGAGGGACATGGAACTCTTGTTTTGCAAGAATCCCCAACTGTGCAATCATACATTATTCAAACAGATTGATTCCATCAGGTGCCAATTGCTGGCTGGGCTTATTAAGAAATTGGAATTACCATACTCCTTCCCATAGTGACCTCACGTGGTATGTGAAGATAGAAATGGTGCCCAGATGAGGCCACTGAGTTACAAGAGGGAGGTATCAGCAGGGGAAACCCTGAGCTTTGCAGAAATACAACAGAAGGGGAGAGGGAGGAAAGACTGGCATTCCCTGCTTAGAGGGGATGGCTAGCTTGACTCTTGAACAGCACTTTTTGGGGTGGGTGGGTGAGGATTCTTTGCAATGTTTTGTTGCAGGCCTCACTTGCATTCTCATATTTTGGCACGATGGAAGGAGGGTTTTGACTTGGGTGGTAGGGTAAGCGGCCAGGAGGATGGACTACAGAGCTACAGAGGCTACAGAGCTACTGGGGCTACAGAGAAAGCCCGTCAGTTATGCTGAAAATATCACCATTCAGTCCAATTAAACATTATCATACTACTTCCCTCTAATCATTGCTTTGTGTATAACATGACTTGTACTGTGCACAGAATTCAGCAGGCTAAAAGTCATGGTTTTCATCTCAGGATTTTATTATTTTTTGAAAGCAAGGTTCTAGCCCTCATGGGTTGTGGTTAGGGTTGAAAGCAGATGGGTAACGGCCTAACTCACCAGAAGCCCTCTCTAGAGTCTTAAACCTTTGGGAGGAAAGCTTTTGGCTTGTCTCCTTCTCCAAAAATCTGTTTTTTGCTATGTTGCTCCTCATGTCCAGAATACTCATACTCTCCCCTCTATCAAGAGCAGCACAGTAAATAGCCAGGGTTGCCACTGTGGTTATCGAGCAGAGTCAAAGATGCTATAAAAAGTCAAGATTTCATCTTGCGCAAAATGGGAAGTCTTGAGCAAATGAGGAGAAAAAGGAGCACAAACGACGGCAAAACAGACGTACATTAAAAATAAGGCAAGTGAAAAAGAATTTGAGGAGCGTATCTCTAACAAAAATGGTCACAATTAACACCAACAATAAAAACGTAGCTTAAGGGAGCAATCCTATGGCTGCTGGTCAGCGGCTAGATGGCCACAGGATATGTGGTTTTCTGGGAAATGATCTCAGAGCCCTCGCTCTGAGGTCGGTTCCTGGAGAACTGACCTTCCTCCCTTCTGTGCTGCCTTGCAGGCAGCACTGAACGGCCCAGCGCTCCCTGCTCAGGAGTGTGGAGCGGCCAAGACGGGGCATTCCGGGGGGCGTTCCAGGGCGGGGAAGGCGGAAATGCCGATATGACACAGCCTATGTGTCGTCTGGCAGCCTCCTCCATCGCTCCGCCTTTCCGCGGCTAGACAGCCGAAATCCACCATCTAGCTGCAAATGCAGGGCAGGAGAAGCGCGGAGGGGATGATCCCCTCCGTGCTTCTCCTGCCCTGCACTGGATAGGTGGGCGTGTTTGGAGGCGGCTGCCTATCCCCATAGGATTGTGCCCTAAATATATCAAAACCAAGAAACCAGACAGGAGGTGGTTGGATCATCAGATAAGAAGAGAGCGAATGCTATGCCAAAGAAGGACGGGAAGCTGCCTGAATTCTTTGCGTCTGTCTCCGCCAGAGATGAGGAACATATGACCCACTAGATGTCATGAGACTGCAACTCCCATCCTGCACCACCGGGTACATTGGCTAGGGCTAACCGGAGTTGCACTCCAACATCTTCTGGAGGGTCACATGTTCCCCACTCCTGTTCTAGTACTTTGTCATGGGTGAAAGTTAAGTAGTGAACAAGCTACGCATTTGGGGGGTTTCCTTTTTGCAACCCACAGGTAAACGAGCTTCCTAGACACTTTGATCCCCAAGTCTGAATGAACAGACACCGCAAAGCCTCCTCAGATGAGACCTACAAAGATGCTAGCTCTGGGAGGTGAGAAAGGTGTAGCCCCGTGCTCAAATGATGGAGAAAAGGTGTGGGGGGGGTCCTCAATGGAAACCACAAGCCATCTGACTACTGGTAATTGGAGCCAAACTGTGAACCCGGTAGGCTTCTGCAGCCAGTAGCTAGGGGGAAGGGTACAAAAGGTAAGGACAGCACCTTATCTTACCCCTCTGGCCACCCTGTAATTGAGCACTGGTATAGGCTACTAATAGCTGAGAAAGAATGACAAGATGTAACACACACACCGCCCCTTGATTGCAACAAAACACAGTGTTTAATGGGTGTCATGCAGATACAAATTCCTGAGTCATGATTCACTCCGCAGAGCAGCAGTGGAGCTAAATTTTCAAGAGACGCTGATTATCAAGGCTTTCGCGAGGGCTCCTGTATCACAAAGGGGATGTGCCTCACGGGGCGTATGCTGTACTGACTCAATGAGGGGCTTCACAAGTACCGTGCTTCAAAAGAGCACAGGATCGAAAGTACCAAATGCCACAGTCCTGCTGGCAGCTTTGCTGGGGATGGGTGAGTGAGGTGAGCAGTTCCATCATTGCCCTGAGCTCTTGGGGGCTGCAATGCTGAATGCAAGGTTCAAAGCAACCACCATGGGCTGGGCAGATGCAAGGCAGATGCTGCAAACTGCACATCCAAAAGGGGAAGGGTGCTGCTGACGCCCTGCTTGAGGGGCCATGTTCTGCTCAAGCAAGCGGAGTCCCTTCAAGTCCTTTGCTTCCCAAAGATGCTCTCCCTGCGTTGCTGACCCCATTTCCTGGACGGCTCCGCTTGCTTCTCTTTGTGTGATGAGGAGGCCCTGCTGGATGTAGATTCCAGCTCTTGCTCCGGCCTCAGGGGCTGCGAGTGGATGCCCCCGCCAGGATCTGCTGGGCGATGCTGACTAGCGCAGGGAAGGCCAAACTCTTGGGAAATTCCCGCAGGAAGTCTCGCCCTTCTTCCAGGCTCTGGCTGAGCTGTGGGTCGAGTGGCACACAACCTGTCCAAGAAGGCAGAATCGCAAAAGGTGGGAGAGATTTAAAGGGCGGAAAGAGGTACGGTGAAAATTGCCCCTCTTTAGAGAGCTGCTGTGGTGTAGCAGTTGAAGCATTGGACTGAAACTTGGGAGACACAGGTTCTAGTCCCCACTCAGCTCACTGGGTGACTTTGGGCCAGTCCCTGACTCCCAGCCTAACCTACCTCACAGGGTTGTTGTGAAGATAAAATGGAGAGGAGGATCGTGTACATGGCCTTGGGCTCCTTGGAGGAAAAGGTGGGCTATAAATGTAGCAATTAAAAATAAATGTAGGTGTTTGGCAGCCTTTCCCATCCGGGTCCCCTCCAGATCTGTGGGACTGCAGCTCCCATCATTCCAAGCCAGCATGGGGATCATGGGAGTTGCACTTCAACGCATCTAGAGGGCACCAAGTCAGGGAAGGCTGCTAGGGTGTCATGAGTTCTGAAAAGCCCTGAAAAGCCTGACATTTTCAATCTTCCCTACAGTGGCTGGAAGTGGAACCCCTATTTCATCTATCCCTCCAAGTCAGGTCCCAACAGTGCAGGCTGGCGGCTCTGATATCAGTGAGGGGGCGAATCCGCTCCAAGTTTCAGTCAGCGCCAGCTTCCACACCTTGGATAGCTCTTTTAGAGCTCTGACAGAATCCCAGAGAGGATTCACTGCCCCACTGACATTGGAGCCACCAGCCTCCACTGGGTCCCAACCAGCACTCCCCTTTTACATTCGCAAGGCTGGATGACAATGAAAGAGGCTGCCTGCATCCAATTCTGACCTCCTTAAGGCAAACTCTGGGGAGGGGGGCCTTTCCTTGAGCATCCCCTGCCTACGTGGGCCTCCCCACCGGGGCCATTCGCCTTTTACCTGTCGGCTGTTGTCACCCTGATTAAACAGCACATCACGTGGCATGACGGTCTCCACATTCTGTCCCCTTTCGTCCCATCTTTGATGATCGAGAGAGAGGCTGGGTTCACACAACATGACAGCCCCTGCTCAAGACCAAGAATGGGCCAAGTGTGGGTTCTTGTTGAACCACGGGCTGTTGTGTTGCGTGGCCTCTGACTAGGTTCACACAACACAACAACCAACACTCGAGGTTGAGTATGGATTGAGTGCAGGTTATCACTGAAATGTAGGTCATGGTTGAAACGTGGGTTGTTGTGTTATGTGAACCCAGCCATGCTCACAGACCATGGTTTGTGAACCATGAATAGCCCATGGTTCACAGCCCAACAAGCCGTGGGTTCTCTTTGTGGGTTGTTTGTGGTTCACAAACCACGGTTTGTGAGCGTGGCTGGGTTCACACAACACAAGAACCCACGTTTCAGCCATGACCTACGTTTCAATGATAACCTGAACTCAACCCATACTCAACCTCGAGCGTTCGTTGTTGTGTTGTGTGAACCTAGCCAGAGGCTCCTTCGGATGTCAAAGGGACCCTGGTGTTTACTTAGGTTTATTTGCTTGTTGACAAAACCCTGAACAACTCGGGAGCAGGATACTTAAGAGACTGCCAGACCACCTACCCTGTTTGGTCCCTGCACTCATCACGAGATAGCCCCTCGGGTGGTGCCCAACGTTTCGCAGGTCTGGCCTTTAGTAGGGATCACCCAGTCCCTGCAACTACAAATCAGACAGGTGCCTATGCTTCTGGGTTTTCAGTGCCTACCAAAAATATACTTTCTCCAACAAGCATTCCCAGGTCGGTTATCTTGTCTTCTGTATACAGTAATAACATATGGGATTTAATTATGATCTTATACTGCAGGGGTGGGCAACTCGTGGGCCTTCAGATGTTTTGGCCTACCACTCCCCACTAGCCAGCATACCCAACAGCAAGGGATCATGGGAGTTGTAGGCCAAAACATCTGTAGGCCGAGTTGCCTGGCCGTTACACTGTATTGTTTTGGACATTGCTTAGAAATATCTTTTAATGTAAGCGATACACTAATATTGTATAATAATAATGATGATGATAATAGGCTCTGGTAAGAACCTAAGAAGAGCCCTGCTGGATCCGATCAAGGGTCTGTCTAGTCCAGCATTCTGTTCACACAGTGGCCAACCAGCTGCCCATGGGAAGCCCACAAGCAGGACACGAGTGCAACAGCACCCTCCCGCCCATACTCCCCAGCAACTGGTGTACACCGGCTCACTGCCTCTGGCACTGGAGGTAGCATAAGACTAGTAGCTGTTGATAGCCTTCTCCTCCAGGAATTTGTCCAACCCCCTTTTAAAGCCATCCAAATTGGCGGCCATCACTACATCCTATGGCAGCGAATTCCGAAGTTTAACTATATGTTGTGGTAGATGACAAGTTTAAATTCAGGCAGATCAGTCCTCTTGGTATGGGATTCTATTTTTTTTTCTTTTTGTTTCCGTGCATACTCGCCGCTTTTCTTCTGCTCTCCTGTTTTACGCTTCCTTTAATCAACTTTACTCAGTCAGACTTCTGGGCTGGGCTGGATTCTTCATTCCACTTTCAAAGGTCAGGCCACACACCCCTTCCTGCCGACTCATGCTGTCTAGACTGTCTGGACTATGCTTTAAGGCTTGAATTAGGGGAGGGGGGAAGGGCTAACGGCCTGGCCAGCGGAGACCAGGGCTTAGCTGGCTGTCTCCTTCCCCCTGAATGAGCACCCTGTCAGTCGGGGGGACCCTCACTCACCTCCAACTTTGGTTAACCAGGAGTGAGGGCTGGCAAGAAGAGAGTAAAAAGCTGGTGGGCACGTTGCCAGCGAGCTACACTAAAGGGCCGATGCTGGAACAGTGGGTCTCCTTCACGCCATCCGTGTACATCCATATCACAACAGCAATATCTGCTACGACGGAATCCTCTCCTAGAGGGCGCTCTGGATTCACTGAAGTACTCACCAAGGAATGGGACCCCGGCGTGCTTGGCCAGCTCCTGTCCGCCCCCTTTGGAAAAGAGATTTGTGCATTCCTGGAATAAGAGAGGAAGCCGAATTGCGGGGGTGGGGGGAGAGAGAAACCTCATGTTTAGCAGGCAGACCCATAGTCAAAACCTCATTCTTCTGCAGCTGCTGATTCCACCAATGCCCCAAAGGTATTTCTCCACTAGCAGGGGTAGGCAACCTTTTTTGGGCCGTGGGCACATTTGGCAATTGGACAAACTGTCCTGGGCACCATCACAAAATGGCTGCTATGGGAGATGTGGCAAAGGACAAGTCACTAGCCCGAGAGACTGAGTACAAGACAGAGGTGGGGTCTGAGTCCCAACACGCTGAACAACTCCTTTGAACCCACCGTTTCCAGCATCAACAGAAACCTACTTCACAGCAACCCCAGCTGCCAGCAAAAAAACGCGTTAATTAAAAAAAAATAAGTGGGCGTGGCAGCAGAAGAGTGGTAAACTGCACTGGATCTCCAGGCCAGGCAATGCTGCCCTCCCTCCTGCCACTGGGCTGAAAGACCCTTGCAGCTGCCCCCATGTCAGCATAAGCTAAATCTGCCTGTGCCGAGCTTTACTTGGCCTCTGGCTCTCACCGAGCAGTGTGGGCAGACAAAGCCGCTCATGTTCTCCACGATCCCAAGGACCCGCAAGCCCGTCTTCTTGCAGAACGTCAGCTCTCGCCTCACGTCCCCCACAGAGACCGCCTACAGGAGGAACAGAACCGGGCGTCACAGCATTAGGGGGAAGGCGCCAGAGGTGGGACCTTTTCTGGTCGGAAATAGTAGAGCTGGCCAGCCAAACCCAGTTGTTTCATGCGATAATGTTTGGCAGGCAAGTTGCCCTCATTGAGCGTGATCGATTGATTGTTTATTACATTTCTATATGGCTCAAGAGTCAAAGCTCTTTGGGTGGTTCACAAGAGTGAAAACCATAAAACACAACAACATGATGCACCCGATCTCATCTGATCTCGGAAGCTAAGCAGGGTCAGCGCTGGTTAGTAGTTGGATGGGAGACCACCTGGGAATCAGGCTTCCTGCATAGAGCAGGGCGTTGGACTCGATGGTCTTGTAGGCCCCTTCCAACCCTAGGATTCTATGATTTCTATGACAAAGCACAATATAAAACGCTCAGAAGTTTAAAACTGCAGTATAAACCCAAAGTAAAAACCACCAGCAGGGTAAAGTTCTACAAATATAACAACAGGTTTAAAACAATAAAAACAGAAGGATGAAAAGGTCTGGGAGAATACGAAGGTCCTCACCTGGCACCGAAAAGAATACAACATAGGCACTAGGCGAGCCTCTCTGGGGAGGGCATTCCGCAACCGGGCCTCTGATTCTGCAACGGGGCCTCTCTGGGGAGGGCATTCTCCAACCTGGGGTACCACCACTGAAAAGGCCCTCTCCTTAGCAGCCACATGCTTCACTTCACTTGCTGGGGGCACCGTGACAAGGGCCCCTGAAGACCATCTTCGGGTTTGGGCAGGTAGATATGGAAGGAGACAGTCCTTGAGGTAACCTGTCCCCGACCCATTGAGGGCTTTGAAACTCAATCCCTGCACTTTGAATTGGGCCTGGAAATGGACCGGCAGCCAGCACGGATCACAAAGCACTGGTGCCATCACTGTTCATCAGCCAGCACCCGTTAACAGCTCTGCTGCCCTATTCTGAAGTTTCTCCACCATTTTCAAAGGCAGACCCACATATAATGCATTGCAGCAACCAGACGAGATGTCACCAGGGCACAGATAACTGTAGCTAGGCTCTCTCTGTCCAGGGAAGGAGGTAGCTGATATATCAGCCCAAGCTGGGAAAAGGTGCTCCGTGCCATTGAGGCCACCTGTGCCTCCAGTGACAATGCTGGATCCAAGCGCATCCCCAAACTACGAATCTGATCCTTTAGGGGAAGTGCGGACCCCTCCAGAACAGGCTGAACATCACTTGGCTGGGTAGGCGTCCCCCCAGATTTTGCAGAACGCATTAGAGTTGCAGGGTGGCTCACTCCCTGCTGCTCCCCCGTTACCGCCCAGCCCCTTCTAGCAGCTTCAGGCAACCATGTGCCACCTGCAGGTTGGACCAGACAACCTGGACTGGCAAGCCCAGAAGGTAGTGCGAGCGGGAAGCTTGGATTAGGCATGTGTGTGGCCGGAAGAGCAACCCCTGGGCTCTCTCTGCTGCTACAGTTTTGGGTGCGCAGAGGTTTTTCTCCCCCACTGTTTAGATCCACAATTGAACTTTTTTTTTAAAGTGTGTGTGTGTGTGTGTGTGTGTGTGGTGGTGGGTGGGATTCAAGCCAAGATTTCTAGGGCCAACTTCTGGTTGCTCAGATGAAGCTTTCGGCAGCCTGCAGTTGCAGGATGCTGGTTTGTCTTCATTTCAAGAGCAATGCAACATGCCCAGCAAAATGCCCGAGGGCAACGGTGAAAGGGGTAACCTGCAAGGCAAGGAATCGGTGTGTACCTGCGGTGTTGTAACCAGAACTGCCCCGAGAGGCTTGTAGGGTCGAAGGGATTCGACGGTGGAGATGTGCTCATCGGATGTCCCGGGGGGTGTATCCACGATCAAGAAGTCGAGTTCCCCCCAAGTGACGTCAGTGACGAACTGTTTTATCAAAGCTGTAAAACACACACACACCATAGAATGGAAGATGTATTACTTTGGACAAGAACGATGGAGAATCTAGCAGCCACTGATGTCGCATCGGTAAGAGTAAGGGGAGACACGATAGAGGTGTACAAAAGGATGCCTGGTGTGGAGAATGTGGATAGGGAGACATTTTTCTCCCTCTCTCAAAATACTAGAACCTGGGGTCATCCTATGAAGCTGATGGGTGGGAGATTCAGGAGAGATGAAAGGGCGGTCTCCTTCACACAGCGCGTAGACTATGGAACTCGCTTCCACAAAATGTCATGATGGCCACCAATTTGGATGGCTTTAAAAGGGGATTGTACAAATTCCTGGAGGAGAAGGCTATCAATGGCTACTAATCCTGATGGCTATATGCTACCTCCAGGATCAGAGGCGGTATGCCTATGCTCACCAGTTGCTGGGGAACATGGGCGGGAGGGTGCTGTTGCACTCGTGTCCTGCTTGTGGGTTTCCCGTGGACAGCTGATTGGCCACTGTGTGAACAGAATGCTGGATTGGATGGAACGCTGGTCTGAACCAGTATGGCTCTTCTTATGTTCCAACTGTAGATGTCACCCAGATGAACCGGCCCAAGTCTTAAGACCTTTGGAAGTGGTCCTTCTCTCTGTCCCACCAATAGCAGATGCTCATGGGGGAGGGGTGGTGGGTTGACTCGAGAGAGGGCCTTCTCAGTGGTGGCACCCAGACTCTGGAACTCCCTTCTGAGGGAGACCTGCCAAGGCCCGTCTCTGGTAACCTTCCGCTGACAGATAAAGTCCATTTATTTAGATAGGCCTTTGGCCTGCAGTGCAACTCAATCCAATCTTTGTGGCCACTTATTTTTAGTACATTTTAATTGGCTGCTGTTTTTACTTTGTAATTTATATTTGCTCTTGTTTTGTTTGTACGTGGTTATTTTAATGCAACTGATTTTATTATTGTTGTTGTTAGCCGCCTTGGGCAACGTGCAGAATGGTGAGCTATAAATCTAAGCAGCAACATCTGTTTTTCCCCTACACAGGGTGTTAGGGGTAGCAATGGGTTGTGATGCTCATTTCGGTGCCCCGGAGGCCCATGTGTCGCATGAAGTCCGTGAAGAATCTGTGCCAGTTCTTTGCTCAGGTGGGAGAGAGTACATAAGCAGCCCCGTTTCAGCAAGCTGTCCAGAGGGTGATGAGAGGGGGAAGCAGCTGTCACGTTCCCTTGGCCTCCTCCTTCCTCTTGCAGACACACAAGAAGAGAGGCTTTGGTCTCATGCCTTTAATTCACTATCAACAGGTTCATTACAGATGCAATTCCTTGAAGATTCTCTGGCTACAAAGGAATGGCAACAGGGGATCCAAATGGGAGCTACGACGTTGCCAGCAGTTTGAAACAAGAACTTGTTGCCTAGAATAACTTAGGGAGGGAGGCCCCTCCCTTCCAGCGATGCTCCCCTACATCGACCCTCACGCATCGCCAATCAGGTCGACCGTCTGAGCTCCGCCTCTAACTTTTCCCTCTTCGCTCTGTGCCACAGCCTAGCATCTATCAGTTCACACCCCGCGCTCTCCTCCTCCTCGGTTCTCACGGAGGAGGGAAAGGGGGGGGGGGCTTCAGGCCCAGCCATCTGTGTGGTAGCATCCTGAGAAGCACGCCTATCCATATCTGAACTCGCTTGGGAAGATGCCTCCCCCAGCTCTGGCTGTTCCCATTCTGAATCTGAACTGCTACCTATCTCCATACACATACATACTATCTCACTTGACAGCAGGGCCCTTTTACCAGACCTGCTGCAAGACGCTTAATTTTTTCGCTCTTCCCTCCCCATTGCTTTTGCCTTGCGTGTTGTGCCTTTTTAGATTGCACACCTGCGGGCAGGGACTGTCTCGTCTTCCTGATTGCATGTAAGCCGCCCTGGGAGACCGAGAAGGCCCTTTCCCTTGTTGCTGTCTTTTGAGCCTCCCTTGGAATAGGCGCCCAGAGGAGGACCTTAGATGCTGAGCGTAATGTACAGGGTATATCTGAATGGTGCCTGAAAAATGACTGGCAGCCAGTGCAGCTGATACCACGGCAGGACTGGTGCAATGTGGTCAAGAAAGTGTGCACCAGAAAGCAATCCGGCCACTGCGTTTTGCACCAACTGCACTTCCCAAATACCCTTCGAGGGCAGCCCCGCTTAGAGAGCGTTACAACAATCGAAGCAGGAGCTGATTGAGGCATGGATCACTGCGGCCGTACCTACCTTCTCCAGGAAGATACACCAGTCAAAGCTGGGCAAAGGTGCCCCTTTGCTGCGGCAGTTACCATACCCTCTGGGAGAAACGCGGAGTCCCCAAGCTGTGAACTTGATCCTTCAGCGGGAGCGCCGCCCCATCCGGAACAAAAGGGCTGCAAAGTCGCCAGTCTGTCCCAACTGCGGGTCCTCAGGTAACGTTGCACTGCAACTCCCATCATCCCTGATGATTGTCAATGTGGCCGGGAGTTCTGGTCCAACAATGTCTGGGGACCCACTTTTGGGAGGAAGCCTGATCCAGTTCAACTGCTGATGCTAAAGGCCGAGGTCCTGCTCTGGGCACTGCTGGGATGGGAGCCCAGCTGGGAACCACACAGAATCTATGGGCTCCTGTGAGCTGCCTGGAGCTTAAAAAAAAAAAAAGGGCAGTACTAAAGCAGAACAAGAGGAAGGTCTTCTTTCTAAGAAAGTGCTTCTTCAACCACATGTCATTAATGCACGGAACTCACTGCCACAAGATGTGGCAATGCCCACTGGCACCGAAGGGCTTAAAAACTGAAAAAGGCTTCGACAAACTCATGGAGGATTAATTCTATCAATGGAGTATTGGCCCTGATAGATCAATGGGGCCTCCATGCTGAGGGACAGCACACTCCTTAATGCCAGTTGCTGGGGGGGCGACAGCCCTTCATGTGCAGCTTGTGGGCTCCCCCGGGCATCTGGGCGGTCACTGTGAGAAACTGAATGTGGGACTAGATGGACCTTTGGTCTGATTAAGCAGGGATGTTCTTAACAACAGGATCCTCATCACAAACGTAAAAGAGCGGCAGTGCTCGGATAATCACAGAAAGCGCCCATCCTTCATTTGGCCGAGAAGGCTGACCACCTTCGTCGGGACCCCACGTTGGCTCCAGGTTTTGGTGGGCCCTTGGGCAAGACACCCTCCATGGGCCCCCTCCCTCCGTGAGTCTACCTTCCCACCGCCATGGTCCCCAGCTGCTCTTGCTTCTCATCCTCTTCCTCATCATTGCTCCCACTTGCTGGCTTCACAGGCAGAGAGCCAGGGAGCGAGTTGTCCGTGGCATCTCCTGCTCCTCCTCCTCACCGCCACCATCGTCTGGGCCAGAGCGAGAGGCAGGCGATCAAGCAGGACGCCATGGTGAAGAGGAGGAGCAACTCCAAGGAGCCCTTGTCAGTGGGCCCATCAGGGTGTGGGGCCCTCAGCAGGTGCACAGCCATGCCTACTCTTGAGGCCAGCCCTGTTGGGACCCTCTGGAAGAACTGTGGTGGCATTAACACCTGGGCCAACTGGTGATTTAGGCTGCAATCCTATATGTATTGGTGTAGGCAACTGAAATCAGTGGGATCCACTTCTGAGCAGACAGGTGTAGGACTGCGCTATCATTCTCCAGTTCTTCATACAGTTCAACTGCCTAAACGAAGCAGAGGCCTAGCAGTCTCTCTGGGGAGGACTGCGGCACAGTATCTGTCCTCTTGCTTTCCCCCTAGAATCCTATGATTTCATTTCTGATGAATTCATGCTTCTAGCCCTCACTGTTACAGCTACAAAACAAGGTGTGAAGGACCACAACTCTGAGGCTGGGGGAGGGCAGTGGTGTGGCAGATTCCCAGTAATCTACACTGGTACCCAACTCCTCAATCCCCCCCCCACATCTATTTACTGTTCCGCTGCCCCTGTACAGATTTGCCAGCAAATCAGCAAGTTTCATCACACGGTTCAGGCAGCAAAAGCCAATGCACTCCATACCGTTTTTCTTTGGTCCTCTCCATATCACAGCATCATCCGGCTTCTCCAGAAGGAAGCCGATGGACATGAGGGCGATGCTTTTGTCTTGGTCCACAAAGACCGGCACCCAGCCACTGTCACACTGGTGAACGTCTTGGTCCTGCGCGTTGAGCATGCGAGGGATGCTGGGGCCACAGAGGTCCACGTCCAGGATCCCGACCTGCATCAGAATACAAATCGGAGTCCCTCTTCAGAGAAGTGTAGAGTGTAACAACTGGGAACTGCAACAAAATGGTGCAGTGTGCACTCCTGCTGAAGTGTTGCAGCAAGCCATGGACTCTTCCGGGACACTCCATGCCACCCCCCCCGACCAATCAGGACTGAACTTTTAGAAAAAAGGGTTCCCACCCCTATCTGTCTTATTTTATTTATTTATTACATTTATATCCCGCTTTTTTCCCTCCTTAAGGAACCCAAGGTGGCGTACATAATACTCCCTCCTCCTCCATTTTATCCTCACAACAACAACCCTATGAGGTAGGTTGGGCTGAGAGCCAGTGACTGGCTCAAAGTCACCCAATGAGCTTCCATGGTCGAGTGGGGACTAGAACCCAGATCTCCTGTCTCCCAGTCCAACACTCTAGCCACTACATCACACTGGCTCTCACAGTGTCTTGAGCTGCATCTCCTCAGGAGTAATCTGTCAGGGGCCACATGTCCATGCCAAGGGCCCAAAGCCACTGGTGGCCAGAGCCAGAGGTGGGTGGGTCACCCTTTTTTCTCATTATGCCACTCCCTTTCCTCCACCCCCTTGTCTCTCTCCCTCCCTCTGCCTTCAATGCAGTGGGCTGCCAGAGAAGGGACAGATCGCTGTTGCCAGAAGGCCACAGGTCGACCACCCATGTTAGGGGGTTCCCCCTAAAGTTTTTTTTTTTTAATGCTTTTGCAAATCTTGGGGCTCCCCTGAGCCTGTTGATACCACCTTCTTGCGTGCAGATGGCGCTGTTAGGGCTACATCACAAGAAAGATTTCGCATCTCGTATATAGGATGCGTGGATCAGCTCTAACCGGTACACCTATTAGGCCTTTTCGCTGCATTCTCCGGCATGGCATCTGAGCCCCGGCATACACAAGAGGGGACATTTTCAATCACAGCCCCACACAGACTAGAAGCCACTCCCAGAAGACGCCTGCACAGCCCCATTGCTGCTCGTCTTCTGCCGTGTTGCAAAGACAGGGGCTTTGAAGTACAGCATTCAGCAGGGGGCCTGCAGAGTAACGAACTATATCCTAAGATCTTTGGGAGTTTTGCGTCAGAACAGCAACTCAGCCATACGCTTGTGTACAATCAGAGGGAGTCAATCAGGTGCCCTCCAGACGTTTTGGACCACAATCCTCATCAGCCCCGGCCAAAATGGCCAATGGTCAGGGATTATGGAAGCTGTAGTCCAAAACATTTGGAGGCACCAGGTTTCTTAACCCTGGTATATGCAGTGCATGCCTCATGGTGTGGTGGAAAAGGTGATCAACTCCACTGCTGCTGTCCTGCCCCGCACAATAAATCACACATGGCTGCAACTAGTAGACTTTGGGGTTCTAATAAAAAAATAAAACTGAGAGATCTACCAGACATCTGCCCTCCCCTGCTTTAGACCACTTTGTCCATGCCGAGAGACAGGACTCCAAGGGGCAACTTTTATAATGACCGAGCCCCACTTGTGAACAGGGTGTGAAGATGCATCTTTTTAATTTAGTCTTTAAAATTATGTCATTTTCATGTTTTACTGTTTCCAATATTCTCGGTTTTTTAAAAATTGTGTTAAGGTTTTATTGTTTTCAATAAAATGTTGTATGGCGCCTTGATGGCTTTTTATCTAATGAAGCTGAATAACAACAACGAGGCTTTTTTTTGCTGGTTGGATTCCTAGGGTCCAGGCACTGCATTTGGGGAAGAGGGTGCCATTTAGACCTCTGAACCCAAATTCCAAGGTCTGTCAGCATCCTATGCAATATTATTCCCCTGCCCCCCAACCTATGGCAGTATGCCACGTGCTTTCAAACGACACCTTACCAAAACAGGTCTGAGAAATAGATCACGGCCTTTTGACAGAATGGAACAGTTAGCACTTGCTGCTACAAGACATGGTCACCTCTTTAGCACTTTCGAGGGTACAAACAGCTTTGCATTAAGGATTTCATTCATCCCAACAGCCAACATGGGAAGCACATCCCTATCATTGCATGGGAACACCCAGAGAGCTTGCTGTGGCTAAGCAGAAATCCAAATTTCCGGACCCAGGTTGAACACTGCCCTCTAGGGCATGTTGGCAATCAGAGCCCATTTTGAGGCCAACCTTGTAATTAGGGCTTTCTCAGGCTGGGTAAAGACTCTACATGGCCAAGTGAATGGGAAAAGACAAAAATAATCTTCCAGAACCTTCAGCACTAAGGGGCTGTTCACACAACATGCTAACCCACACTCAGTGGTTGAGTGTGGGTTGTTTTGAACCGTGGGTTGTTTGTTGAACTGTTGTGGGTTGGTGCGTGGTCTGAATGCAGCACACTTTCCCCAGGTTGGGTTAGCATGTTATCCGAATGCAGCCAGGGTGGCTTGTGAACCACCCTGAACAACCCCGCAACAAACTGTGGGTTCTCACGGTGGTTTGTTTGAGAAAATAAGCCATGCTGCATGGTTAACAAGCCACACTGGCTGCATTCAGACAACACGCTAACCTATGGTTCAACCAACAACGTTCAACAGGCTAACTCCTCTGGAACTGGGCAAGTCATTGACCAGACTTGCATCTGATACAGATGTGCTGGGGGGAGGCGAGAAACACAACTCTGCAAGCCCATCCGTCTTCCTTTCTCCCAACTCTGTACAGCTCATGTAAGGCTCTCTTGAAAGCAGGAAAGGCAAATGTATCTGTGGTACTGCAGATGGACGAAGCAAAATATGTGTTTGGGATTCAATCCGCCCTCTCCAAACCCTGTTCTTTGGCTTGCACATGCTTATCAGGTAAGAGCCAAGAGTGCACCAGAGAGCGCCAAGCCATCTGGTACCAGGGCTCAGAACAGCCAGCAACACAAAGCCCCGCAAGATGTTTGGCTTGGTCAACGCGAGACAGGCTATGATTAGACGGCGCTCCTTCTTCCAGCTCCATTGACTCACACTCATTGTGTCAACCCACTTCCGTGCTCTGACAAACGCTTGCAGCCTCGCTGCTGGGTATTGCTATAGCCTGACTGCAAAACCCTGGTGTCAGTTGGTGTGAGAAAAGAAGAGTGCACACCAGGGGCCGTGTGCCTAAAGGCAAAGAGCAAACGAGCCAGGCAAGAAACAAGTAAGCACACGCTGACCTCTTAATTGCATCCAAGGTGGCCGGAGCGTAGCCCTCCTCCAGTTGCCCTGTGGGGCAAAATCATGGGGAGGCCACAGTCCTCCTTCTACAAAGCTCCCGGCTTTTTCTTACACCGAGCTGGCTGCCTGCTTTAAGGCAAGCCCTCTTTTATTTATTTATTGCATTTCTATACCGCCCAACAGCTGAAGCTTTCTGGGCAGTTTGCAAAAATTAAAACCACAAAATACGAAATAAAGTACAATTTAAAAAATTAAATCGGAAAACAATATAAAAGTACAACCAGAATAAAGCCTAGTAGCAATGCAAAGATTTAAAATAGCAGATAAAAAAAAAAACAGAGCTAAAAGACTAAGATGCTAAAATGTTAAAATGCCTGGGGAAATAAAAAGGTCTTCACCGGGCGCCGGAAAGAGCACAACATAGGCGCACGTATGCTACGGGTGCCACACTTTCTCCCAAGCCCATTGCTCTCAAGCCTGGCAAGAAATGCAGCTCCCTGGAAGCGACTCCTAGGGATGTGCAAAAGTCACCTACCTGAACCCGAAAGTAGATTCGCGGTGGGGGGGAGGTGCTCCGTCCCTCCCCCCGAAATTCTGGCCAGGGGGGAGGCACCCCATCCCTCCCCCCCGAAATTCTGGCTGGGGGGCAGGTGCCCCGCCCCTCCCCCCCAAATTCTGGCCGGGGGGGAGGCGCCCCGTCCCCCCCGCTGCGAATCCTGTCTTGCCAGGATGCAAATGGCGGCGGCCATAGCCACCGCCGTTTGCGTCCCTGCAGTCAGCTGTGATAGGCTACGTAAATGTTTACGTAGCCTATCACGGCTGAGTGAACCCCCCCCCCGCGCGTACGCAAATGGCGGCGCCCATGGGCGCCACCATTTGCGTATGCGCGGGTTTTTTTTCTTCACTCAGCTGTGATAGGCTATGTAAACATTTACGTAGCCTATCACGGTGTTTTTTAAAAATCTAGCCGTGATAGGCTACGTAAATCTTTACACAGCCTATCACTTTTTTTTTTTTTAACTTGGAAATGGCGGCGGTGGGAGCCGGTCGGAAGACCGGCCGCCGCCGCCGAACCGCTACCGGAGCCGCCGCCACCAGGGACATTCGCACAAGTTAAGTCCCGTCCCGGGGGGGGGTGGGGGAGTGGCAGACCGTTTCTCCACCAATTTCGGGGGACCGAATGTGCTGGCATTCGGCCTCCCCGAGATTCGTGGAGAAATTCTCTGACATCCCTAGCGACTCCCCTGGTCAGCCACCAGAAATCCCCCCCGCATCTCCCGTTCCAGCTCCTCCTTTCTGGCAGGTCAGCTTTTCTGTGGCCATGGCAGAGCTGCACACGATTGGGTTGCACCTTCCCCGAATTCGGCTGTTGGTCCGTGTGCTACTCCTGCTTTGGTTTGTGGCACTGCACAGGCCTCACCTGAGTCCGTGCATTATCTACCAAGCCCTTTTCCCATATGGGACCATGGGCAGCGGCGGCGCCCTCATGGCAGGACCTCGGGGCAGGTGGCTGGGGCGCCACTCAGCAAAATGAGCAGGAAGGCCCCAAAAACGGCGTCTGGAATCCAGTGTCTAAAAGTACCAAACAGCATCACTGTGTTAAAAAACTTAGTTTCATTCAATGACTTTGCATAGTACAGTGAGCTTACTGTCAACAAATGCTGTAACGGTCAACTATTCAAATGAAATAAAAAGAAACGGTGTTCCCATTCTTGTCTGAGTTACATTAACTGCAGAGTGTTCTTAGAGCACCCCTCATTTAATTAGATCCATTCTAAATGATGCTGGGGGGTCTTGGAGGCTTGCAGGTCACCGTCCCATTGTTGACAAATGCCATGAAGGGAAACCAGCTTTCCATGAAGTGGTCATGTTTGGCAACCCCTGTCAGAACTCTGCTGCGGTGGGTTAGTCTCTCTGAAAGTGCAATTTTCCAGATATTGGTGAACCAGCCCTGCATTGTTCCGCTGGCACCCATTCTTCAATGCTGCGCTATTTCTCGGCGTGCCGCTAGCAACAAAAACAGGACTCCCTTGCAGTGTGGCAAATTGCCTCTGAAATTATCCATTAGAAATAGAAGTGCTAAGAGGGGCTCTGGCACAAGGATGCAACCAACAAGATCTGAAATCACCCCAAATGCTCCAGAACAGAAGTATCGAACCAGGGACAGTCCCACCACATATAGAGCAGAGTTACCAAACTGCATCACTGATGGGCAGGGCTTTGAATCGGCAGCCTCTTATGGACTTAGTCATAGAATCATAGAACAGTAAGGTTGGAGGGGGCCCACAAGACCATCGAGTCCAACCCCCTGCTCAATGCAGGAATCCAAGTCAGAGCATCCCCGACAGATAGCTCTCCAGCTTCATCTTGAAGGCCTCCAGTGTGGGAGAGCCCGCCACCTCCCTAGGCAATTGGTTGCATTGTCATTGCTGGGATTTGACTGAATTAACTTGAGCCCATTATTCCGTGTCCTGCACTCTGGGATAATCGAGAAGAGATCCTGGCCTGCCTCTCTGTGACAGCCTTTCAAATACTTGAACAGTGCTATCCTATCTCCCCCCAGTCTTCTCTTCTCAAGGCTAAACATGCCCAGTTCTTTCAGTCTCTCCTCATAGGGCTTTGTTTCGAGCACCCAGATCATCTCCGTTGCCCTCCTCTGAACTCTCTCCAGTTTGTTTGCATCCTTCTTAAAGTGTGGTGCCCAGAACTGGACACAGTACTCCAGATGAGGCCTAACCAGGGCTGAGTAGAGGGCAGCTAGTACTTCCCGGGATTTGGAAGCTATGCTTCTATGAGTGCAGCCATTAGTCTGTGATGTTCCGCTGGGCAACGGTCCTACGTGGAGCCCTTTCCTGTCCATACCCGGGAATGTCTCCTCAGTCCCATGTACCAGTCTCAGGTCTGCCCTCATGGTCCAGCGCAAGTTCACTGTCAATCATGTCACGCCACAGCCAAACCACGCAGGCCTCTGGGCAGGGAATGAGTCGGACTGGGCATGGGAGGGGTGGGGAGAGAAGAGGGGCAGTAGCAGCCGCTGATGTGGGATGGAAATTTTCTCCAATGGTCAGTTTCGATGGTGTAATTAACCAGACTTTATGTTTTGAAAAAATTAAAAAATGGCCTTTGGTTCTTTGTCCCACACTTGGTGACACTATCTAATAACTACAGCTCCCAGCAGTGACTAGTTCATTCCGTCTGCAATCTCCATCTTGAGAATTGGGACTAAATCATGGGTACAACATGTGGCCCAATTTTTGTATTCTTTTTTTGTCAACCCCCCCTTACTTTTTGTGCCATCTAGCCCACCCTTTCCCTAGTCACCCAGCCACTCTGGGCGATGTACAACAATAAAAACAGTTTATACAATAAAATTCAACATTAAAAACACCACATTTCTAAAATTACCCTAGCCCACCCCAAATGCCTGCCTGAACAACCACGTTTTTAATACGTGGCGGAAGCTTATTAAAGAGGGGGCATGGCAGAGTTCCCTAGAGAGGGAGTTCCACAGAGTGGGGGCCACCACAGAAAAGGCCCTCTCCCTCGTCCTCACCAGCCTAGCTGTCCTGGCTGATGGGACAGAGAGAAGGCCATCCGAGGCTGATCTTGTTGAGTGGCCTATCTGGTGTTGCTGGAGGCAGCTCCTTGAGATAGGCTGGGCTGGAACCGTATAGGGTTTTAAAGGTCAAAACCAGTGCCTTGAATTTGGCCTGGAAAACAACTGGTAGCCAGTGCAGCTCCTTCAGCACTGGAGTGATGTGATCTCGCCGGCGGCTGCCTTTAATCAGGCGAGCCGCCACGTTCTGTACCAGCTGCAGTTTCCAAACCGTCTTCAAGGGTAACCCCATGTAGAGCGCATTACAGTAGTCTAAATGAGAGGCGACCAGGGCATGTACTACCGATGGGAGCAGATGGTCAGGAAGGCAGGGGTGCAGCCACCGTATCAGATGGAGTTGGTACAGCGCTGTGCGGCTCACAGCTGACACCTGAGTCTCCATGGACAGCTGGGAGTCTAAGATGACCCCCAAGCTGCGGACCTGGTCTTTCAAGGGTAAGCATACCCCATTCAACACCAGGTCAACATCCCCCAACCTCCTCTTGTCTCCCGCCAAAAGTACCTCAGTCTTGTCAAGGTTCAACTTCAGCTTGTTCCTCCCCATCCAGCCACTCACTGTCTCCAGACATTTAGACAGAGATTCTACGGCCAACCTTGGTGAAGATTTCAACGAGAGGTAGAGCTGTGTGTCATCCGCATACTAATGACACCGCACCCCAAACCTCCTGATGATAGCCCCCAGCGGCTTCACATAGATGTTAAATAGCATCGGGGAGAGAATGGAATCCTGTGGCATCCCACAAGTGAGTGGCCACGGGTCCGAAACCTCCTCTCCCAGTGCTACTCTCTGGTACCTGCTGGAGAGGAAGGACCGGAACCACCGGAATATGGTGTCTCCAATGCCCAACCCCTCCAGGTGGTCCAGGAGGATACGGTCAACGATATCAAAAGCTGCTGAGAGGTCGAGGAGAACAAGGAAGGAGCATTCGCCCCTATTCAGAGCCGTCCTCATATCACCCACCAAGGCAACCAAGGCCGTTTCTGTCCCATGCCCAGGCCTGAAGCCCGATAATCGGCTTCTCCCAAGTGTGCCTTCAACTGCATCGCCACCACCTGCCCAAAAATGGCAGATTCGAGACTGGGCAAAAGTTGTTCAGAACTTGGGGATCCAAGGCGGGCTTCTTTAAAAGCGGTCTTATCACTGCCTCCTTGAGGGCTGATGGCATCATTCCCTCCTCAAGGAAGGCGTTCACCACTGCCTTGATCCCCTCACCCAGCCTCTCTCTGCAGCTCATAATGAGCCAAGATGGGCTTGGATCAAGTAAGCAGGCGGTTGGCCTTACAGATGAAAGCACCTTGTCCACTTCATCAGAAGGAAGAAGCTAGAACCGATCCCACAAAACTGGTTTGCCACAGACGGCCTCCTGCTCACTAACTGTATCCACAGAGCACGGAATAACACTCCTAATCCGATCCATTTTATCTGCAATGTGCCTTGCCAAGGCCACACAGAAGGCCTTAGAATGCTCCAGCATTTCTGGAGCAACTGGGTCAACCAGGCTCCAGACCACTTGGAACAGCCTCCTGGGACAGCACTCCTGGTGTTGTCCAAACCTGGCGCTCTCCAGGTGTACTGGACTACAATTCCCATCAACAAAAGCCAGCATGGCCAAAGGATGATGGGAGCTGTAGTTCAACCCCTCTGGAGGATGCCAGCTTGGGGAAGGTTAGGGTAGTCTGATGAAGAGTTCTGGTGAACTCGAAAGCTTCCTCACTGGGTTGTGACATTTTGGTTGGTCGTGATGAAGGTGTTGCCCAAATGTGGACTCTGGAGTAGTTTCTTTTTCCTTCTTCTCTCCAAATGACTCTCCCTAGAAAGCATGCAGGTCTACATAGTAAATTTAGGGTGCAACCCCATGTATGTTTAGACAGAAAAATGTCCTGCAACTCCCAGAATTCCCCAGCCATCATGGCTGGCTGGGGAATGCTAGGAGTTGTAGGACTTCTTTCTGTCTAAACATGCATAGGATTGTGCTCTTAGCAGCTTAGCTTTGTTGGGGTGGTGTGCATATTAATAATGAACGTTAAACAGCACTGTGTGGGCATAAATATCAGGGTAGGTGTTCAAATCTCTTAAGTTGGGTTCTGCAGAGAAATTACCCAGAGTTAACAACTGACAGAGTGTTTATTTGAGAAACAATGAAAACAGATTCAGGCAACTGAAATCTGGGATGAAAGCGGTTAGGTCCAAAGATCTCCTAAATCCATTCCCACCCAGCAACTCCCTTCTATGCTCCCACCCTCTTCCTCACCCAACTGACCAAATTCCACCACCAGCTGTGATTCCATGCTCCCTCCAACATCTCCTCCCCTCCAAACATGGACAGAATGAATAGATACAAGACAAGGGAAGTTGGGCAGTTTCAATCGTGTAATCAGCTGCTTTTTTTGTTTTTGGGTGACTCTCCTCAGGAAGTATGGAAGGATACTTGGCTGGTTGGGGAATGCTGGGAATCGTAGGACTTTTTTCTGTTTAAACATGCATAAGATTGCACCCTTAATCTCTTTGTTTTTTGGGAGTGGGTGGGGCATGTTAAAATATAGTCATTTTCAGATCCTTCCATTTTCTCTTTAAAACATGTAAATAATGTAAGGAAATGCTTGATACTGAGTTGTCATTGTAAAGATCTTAAGACATGACTCCAGTAAAAATCATCTCCAAGTAAAGCTTTGAATTTGTCCCAATATAACATTTAAATCATATTCATGCACTTTACTGATCCCCTCCCTCTTCGATCAAATACCGTTTCAAATACTTTTGGCTGCTGGAAACAAAACACACGTTTGAGATTATTTGTTCAGTGCATAAAACTAGGCATGCCACATTTTTAAGTTTTGCTGAGGGAGATGAAAGGAGACCAGCCCCGCTGAGAAACTTAACTTCTTTCCTCTTCCCTCCCAATCCCTTTTTCCTTGTGTGTCGTGTCTTCTGCAGACTGCAAGCCAAGGGACTGCCTTGTTTTACTGAATAAACGTAAGCCACTTCGGGAGCCTTTTGGGCTACAGAGTGGGATAAAAATAATTTCAATAGATAAAGCAAGAAAAACATAAAGTCAAAAAGATGAAACGTTTCAACTACAGAATTATACACAAATAAATAATAAATGTGGGCAGGGGAGAAACAGACCGTTATAACTGCTGTATTTTATTTATTTATTGAGCAGGGAGGTGAAGCTGGCCTCCGCGGTCTAAGTCTAACCGCTACGTTGAACTGCTATGCCGCACCGTGATGAAACGGAACGTACCTTTTTCCCAGCGTGACGCAAGGCCAAAGCCAGCTCAGTAGAGATGGTGCTCTTCCCCACTCCTCCCTTCCCCGATAAGACCAGGACGACGTGCTGGACCCCGGCCAGGTTGCCCCTCTCTGTTAAGGGACAAGAGGACCAAAGTGAGATAACCTGATGCATCATAGAATGGGAATCAGCATGAAAGGAATGAGACGGGACTAAGCCTTAATGTCTAAAATAAGAGGAACTGGGCCCCAAGCATAGGAAACTGCCTTATACTGAGTCAGACGCTTGGTCTATCTAGCTCAGTATTGTCGACACTCACTGGCAGTGGCTCTCCAGGGTTTCAGGCAGGAGACTTTCCCAGCCCTACCCGGAGAAGCAACGGACCAAAACTGGGAGCTTCTGCATGCAAAGCAGGTGCTCTCCCACTGAGCTATGGCATCTCCCCACTAAGCCTGCTCAGCTGTCACACTCCAAGTCCTCGTCCCAGTTCCAGATATGGTATGATCCATTTGCCCTTCTGCACGGCGGTGAGAAGGCAGTCTGCACATGCTCAAGGCACACTGCCCATCCCGCTGATGATATCACATTTTCTGAGGCTCTGACCTTGCTGGAGATGATAAACTTGCATCTGGGTTACACAACGTTGAACTCCACGTGGGGACTCACATGATGGGAACGCTCTTCCATGGATGGGGCCAGAAAGTTATTTCAAATTCCAGACAACAATAAAATGCAGCCATTGCGCACCATTGAATTTATTTATTTAAACAGAGTTGGACAACCGTATGTAATTGGCAGCAGCTGAGGCAATCTTAGGGCCAATCTCAATGCTTTTATTCATATGCGACAATATTCCATACAATATTTCATGTATTATCATTCCAATTTTAAGAGGCATCTTTCTTTAACTGTCTATCCCTTTGCATCAGATGGAAGCAAAGCCATTCCCAATATGAACCGGCACCAATCCCTTAAAAATGGATGCGAAAAGGGGTCACTCAGACTTCTTTGTATAAGGGAAGATTGGTAGGGATGCACAGAGCCTTCTTAATGGTGGCTCTGACTTTGTAGAACTGCTTCTTAGGAAAGCCTTGTGTCTTAAATATGGGGCCTGGTCCGGCCAGGACCCATACTAACCAGTTTCGAAGGTGCCAATATGACTCAAGTCCACTTGTGTGAAAGAATCATAGTTTATTGATGGGAAACGGAAGCAGAGAATATGAGCAAAGAGAAACTTACACACATGCCCCTCAACTTGCAGTCCACAGTCACCCCGGGTCCCATAAAGTGACAAGATGTAGTCCGAAGGGGCTGTTGGAGTGCCTCATCCTCTCAGGTGAGAACAGACAGCAGGCTAATCTTCTTAGGATTTTATAGGGCCTGTTTCATCAGACTGTCAGAAGACACACCCACCCCTCCCTCCCTCTGCCTAGAAAGAGAAAAGGGGGACCTCTTGTTCTTGGCAGGAAAACAGTTTCTCATAGCAAAGAAGGAGCATTCTTATCAGCTAGAAGGTACACACCGTACAAAGCAGCCACTGTGCATGATCAAACTTCTAAGTAACAATGAGAAGTGCTGACCTTTGCTGTATGTGAATACCACTATGAGAACCAATTCTAACTTCAAAAAAATTGCCAACTGCTCTAACAAATTTGTGCACACTAGACCCTTCAATATGACTCTGTGTAAATGCACACCTGACAGCTCACCATTCTTTCAAAACCACATCCAATACACCTTGCCATAGTCCAATCCAATAAGACCTTTGAAAGGCCAGCAAAACACTTCTACCTGTACAGGCATTTGGTGGGATTTCACTGGAGGGTATTCTGTGGGGTTCCCGCAAGTATTATTCTCAACTCTTTTTTCGAATTCAGTCTTTTCTTTAAAGCCATAACTTGTAACAAAGCTGAAGACATCACAAACAATATTAAATATAGGCTGATTGCACAAATCCAAGTACAGAGTTGCAAACCAACAAGGTCTTCATTGATCAAACATTTTAGATAAGACCGTCTTCATCAAAACAAACCATTAAGGGCGCAATCCTATCTTGATAGGTAGCCGCCTCTGAACTTGGAGGTGACCCGCCTAGCCAAAGCAAGGCAGGAGAAGCATGGGGGGGGGGGATCGTTGCCTCTGCGGCTCTCCTGCCCTGCTTTTCATGCTAGACAGCCATTTTTGGCTGTCTAGCCGCGGGGGGGCCGAGCGGGAGAGGAGGCTGTGGTACAACACATAAGATGTGTCATACAGGCAGATCTGTTCTCCCTGCCCCAAAATGCCCCCAGCCCTGCCCCCTTTCAGCCACTCCGCGCTCCTCTTCCGAGCACCGAGGACGGGGTTTCTCTGCACTGCCTCGGAGGCAGCACAAATGTGGGAAAAAGTCAGTTCCCGGAAACACGCATATCCTATGGCCATCTAGCAGCTGTCTAGCGGCGATAGGATTGCTCCCTCCGTGTCAGAAAAACCTCTCTAATTTCTCTGGCTTCAAAGGTATCTACCTTTTAATGAGATATGCTTTGTATGGGGTATGGGCGGTATCCAATGGTGACTGCCTGTGGGTGACCAGCCCCACTGATTCCATTCCGCAAGCAGCTCCCACCACTCGCGCAATGGAGATTTAGCATTTCTGGGGGCAAGCTGAAACAAGTGGAAACACTCATTTCTGGAATGGGGCAGGTTGGCGGAGCTGGGAAAGGGGAGCTCCGCTGACCTGCCCTATTCCAGAAACAGGCATTTCTGTGCATTTTAGGGCTTGCTCACAGAAGTGCTAAATCTCTATTGTGCAAGCAGTGGGCGCTGCTCATGGAGCGGAATCGACGGGGCTGGCTGGTTGCGGACAGCCACCGTTGGATACTGCCCTGTGCTTTCTACTGAACCACCAAGATGAGTATACTTTGGTTGTATCATCGGGGGGGGGGAGGGGTCAGATAAACAAAAAACCTTACCCAGGAACAGAGGGAACAATACAATAGATTATAGGGTAGGTCAGCCTTCTCCAACCTGGTGCCCTCCAGATGTGTTGGATTACAACTCCCATAATTCCTGCCATTGGCCATGCTGGTTGAGCATGATGGGAGCTACAGTCCAACACATCTGGAAGACACCAGGTTGGGAAGGCTGGGGTAGGACCTTATTACCTGCACACCACAAAAAACAGAACTGGATTTTATTTTTAAAATGTTAGAACTGGAGTGGGCAACCATTTTTCTGTTGAGGGACACACTACCTCGGAGGTAATTTGCCAGGGGCCACATGCTGGCAGTGGGCTGTGCTAGAGCCAAAAGTGGATGCCCCCCACCGCCTCTCCATCATCCCTGTCTCTCTCCCTACGCCTCCTTGCCTAGAGGGCTGCTGGGGAAGGGATAAATCAGTCTATCCGTCAGCGCTTATGTATTTATTAGCAATATTTATATAGAATCTTAGATTCATAGAGCTGGAAGGGGCCTACAAGGCCATCGAGTCCAACCCCCTGCTCAGTGCAGGAAGCCTGATTCCCAGGCGGTCTCCCATCCAAGTACTAACCAGGGCTGACCCTGCTTAGCTTCCGAGATCAGGTGCATCCAGCCCTTTACTATACCGCTTCTCATTTGAACAAACATAATCAAAGGTTCTTACAATTTTATTAAGGGGAGGGGGGGAACCAGACTGATCAAATCAATTCATCATCTGAACGTCTTGCAACAGAAGCTTTTAAAACCTTTGCTCTAATGTTTTTGGCAGCAACGGCAAATAAAGCGACTTGATTTGTTACATATCGATCCATATCCGCAGTTAATTTGCACATTTGCTTTAGCAAGTTTAGGAACATATGAAGCTTCTTTACGATGGGCTGGTTCACATGATTACTGCAGCCCACCGCCCCTTTTGAATATTCAACTCCAGGGGGTGGGGTTGCCACGGTTTGTCATGTCATCTGAACCCTGTCGCCCAGGTTTGGACAACAGCAAACCATGGAACTCTTTCCCCCGGCTGGGGGTTGAATATTCAAAATGGCTGCCAGCATGCACTGCAACCCACCATGGCTTAATTAAGCCACGGTGGGCTGCGGTGATCATGCAAACTCAGTCACTGAGTCAGATCCTTGGTCCATCTAGCCCTGTTTTGTTCCCACTGGCTGGCAACAGCTCTCTAGGGTTTGGGGAGGAGTCTTTCCTGCCCTACCTGGAGTTGCCAGGGTTCAAAGCTGGGACCATTTGCATGCAAAGCATGTGTTCTACCTCTGAGCTATTCGACATTCATTCCAACGTAAGTACAAGAAATCTGTTCCTGGGACCAGGATGGAAATCACAAAAACATACATCATGTATAATATTCTGCATTTATGGGGCCCCACATATACAAAGATGTTGAAATATGAGAAGGGTTGCATACCTCGCAGATAAGAAGACGGCATTCTCTGAACTGATTGCTTGCATAGGGCTTTTGAAATTAGGCTGAAGGTTGCTGGTTGCCTATCCCTGTTTTAGAGTTTTTCGTATTTCTAGAATCTGCTTAGAAATGTAAGCTCTGAGCTCCTTTTTTAAATGATAATCATGGAACAATTTCTAAAAAGAACCAACCAAAAGGTAAGTAAATAAAGAGCAAGATGATAAGCACCCCAATCCTAAACATACTGGGTAATATCCAGACTAAGTTAGTTGAACTTTCTTCCCATTAATCAATGGGATTTAAGGCCTGCTTAACATGTCCCATTGATTTCAGTGGGACCCAAATTCACCTAACTTAGGCTTTCTTCACACAGAGCTTTTATCCTGTGATTGAGATCGCTCCTTCATGGAAGTTTATGGGTTCTTTACATGACACCATGAACCACCAAAGAGTCTTCTGCACTAAATGCCCTTTGTTCCGTTTTTAAATAGATTGCAGGTAATGAGCTATCAAATTACTGTCGTGTTTTGCTTGAGTTCCCTCTGTGAAAAGATGAAAAGCAGCAAGAAGAGGAGCGAGATCAATGAAAGACAATGGAAGATTCAGATACGGGGAGTGTCAGGAATGCCCTTGCCGCCTTCTGAAATCCTCGGGTAGCCAGAATCAACACGTAGACAATAGGGCTCTTTTCCAAGGCTTTATTTCCATTCAGCCTAATGACACTTACAGATGCTAATTGCATGAGCCTAAGAGGGAAACTTAAGAGAGCTGACTACTAGGGGGTTCTAGCCTTAGGGAATCAGTTGGTCTCCGTTTGGAGGAAAAGGGCGGGAAGCCTCTGAACTTAAGGTCTAGGAGGAGAGAGTCCACCCCTTTCCCGTGGGGCATCGGGGCACAGCTGCTGCTGTCGCGCCAAGCAGGCTGAGCGCCTCCTCTCGGTGCCCGCTATCTCCCGCTTGTCCCTGCACCGGCACCTCATGTCCCAAAGCTCCAGTTGTCCCTCCCTCTCCCTGCCAGGGTCACTGTCACTCTCAGGAATGGGAGCAGGGAGGGGATCTCCCTCCGGCTGCGCCTCAGAACAGCGCACGGGTTCCTCTCCCACAGTTTCTATTCCTTCCTCAGAATGAGAACTGCTTTGGGGCTCTCTGGGCTCTGATCCAACCCTGACAGGGAGAAGGAGAGGGAAAGGCGAGAGGAAAAAGTGGGTGAAAAAGGGAGACAGGGGAGTCATTGTGATCCTGCATTTAAAACGGAAGCAGAAAACCCCATTTTAAATGCAGGATTTTAGGCTGGTGTAGAGATGCCCATAGTCTGGATCTAACCCATTATTTGCTTTGAATAAAATGTATTCATTTCAGCAGAATGTATTGCATAGAAAGGTTTTGGTGTGAAAGTTAAAAGTCATCTAATTATTTCTGCCTTCACTAAGTGTACGGGTTCCTACAACATTTGAAGCCAACATGCCATGAATTGCAAATTTATACAAGCGCCCAACACGCCTGCCATTCATATTAGCAGTTCTTACAATGAACAGCTCCACTTGCACTAGCAACCGTGGCATTTCTGCTATACCTGGTGGAAGCCAAATTTGAAGGCAACATAGTGATTAGAATTCCATGGTGCCTCAGTCATTGGCTCTTGCAATAAAGACATGCAGGATGTCTTGCTTTGTAAAATGTAAACACAACTATTAAGTGATCATAAACTCAGAAGGAAAAGGTGAATAACTATTGGCAACTTGAGTCACCCAGGAATTTCCTGCAGCTTTACACAGCCAGGTTGAGGGAACATCTTAATAGGTTCCTCAGCTGTATTAGAAGCAGAGGATATACCATCTGCTCAGCAGAGAATTTTGAACACCTAAAGGATATTGAATGATGGATTTGGGGGAACAGGCCTTTTGGAACGCTACTGGAGAACAAAACAAGATGAGTGGGAGAAGCCAGCAAGTCCTATTGGAGATGGACCAGCCCATGACCTTGGCAGAAGTCATCAGGAAGTCCACGAAAGGTAACACTGGGGGTGACCTCTTCTCCTTTCTACTGCTAAAAGTGTTCGAACCAAAGATTTCTGGAGAGAGGCTTCAGCGTAATTATAGGCCTGTTCTCTTTTTGAAGCTCACCGTCCACAGAGAGAACGTCCTGGACGGCCATTGGCTTTCTTACTGGTGTAAAGCAGGGGTAGGCAACTTGGGGCAACTGCTGGATGTTGTCAACAGACGGCAGCTCTCTTAACCAGGATAGCCAATAGTGAGGGATGATGGAAGTTGGAGGCCAACAAAATCCAAAAGGCCCAACATTGCTCACCCCTAGTGCAAAGACAAGGGGGAAAAGATGGGAGAAATAGAACGGCACTATGCTAGTGACCGAATAAAGTAAGGGCACTTAGGGCGCAATCCTATGCATGTTTAGACAGAAGAAAGTCCTACAACTCCCAGCATTCCCCAGCTGGCTGGGGAATGCTGGGAGTTGTGGGACTTTCTTCTGTCTAAACATGCATAGGATTGCACCGTTAGAACATCTGTGGTAGTAAAAGGACTACCACCATCAAATGAAGAGGGCCTCCATCCACAACATGTTTTTATTCCAACTTTCCTTCAAGGAGCTTAGGGTGGCATACATGTTATTTCTTTTCTTGCATTTCCATACCACCCAACAGCCGAAAGCCCTTTGGGCAATTTATAAAGCCTAAACATATTTAATAAAAAACCGACGTACAAAAATATAACATTAAAAAAAAATCAACAGTAAATGCCAGAACCCATTAATATCCTTATCATATGCTGTCAAATGCCTGCTTGTAGAAGCAACGAAAAGATGGCAATGTTGGCGCCAGGCAGGCCTCATTGGGGACAGTGTTCAAAATTGGGGGGCCACCACTGAAAAGGCCTTCTCCCTTGTTGCCATCCTCTGGACCTCCCTCGGAAGAGGGCCTCAGATGATGAGTGTAGTATATGTTATCCCTTCCCTTTTCTCTCAAAGCAGGCCTGTGAGCGAGTGGAGTAAGCTCTGTGGCTGAGTGGAGATTCGAACCTGAGTCTCCCCGGTTGAAACCTCAACACTCTAACCACTGCACCACACTGTTTTTGCCTGACAATGATGTACTCAAGGTGTGAATACTTAATTCAGCTGAAACCCATTAATTTGGGCTAAGGATGGTAGTGGCTGTAGCAGCAGGGGTGGGTAAAGGAGTAAAAACAGGTTGTATATAAAGCTTTTAAACCATCGATTTTATGTAAACATTTGCGAGCCTTAATTATGGTCTTATGCTAATCAACTGTTCATGAAAGAGAATCTTTGACCATTAAAGCTATCCTTACAGGGCTGTTTATATGAATTACTGAGATAATACTAATAAATATACACATAATATGTACATACATACATTAAGGCATAACGTTAGGAGACCTGAAATGTAAAAATGAATTAATCTTTGCTCCCTACAGCAAGGATTACATATTTTTACATTTCAGCTCTCAACTTTATATTTTAGTCATAATACGAATTTGCCTTTGTATAATATATATTGCAATAATCCCTTTAAAGAAGCTCAGTATTATTAAACTCCTACTGCAGATTCAAAGGCTGAGAAACAAAAGTTTGCCTTAGGCCACTTAGAGAGTTAATGGCCAGGAAGTTTGGAACTTCCTGGTCCATCCCTCAGTCTCTAAGGGTGCAGTCCTGTGCCATACCTTCCTGGCAGTACATACCACTGAACACAGAGGAACTTACTTCTGAGTAAATATGCATAGGACTGCACTGAAATTACTTGGCACAGTGCAGTAGCGTAACCATATGATATGGAATCCTCTCTCCTACATCAGCCTGCCCCAACCTAGTACCCTCCAGATGTGCTAGGACTACAACTCCCAGCATCCCCCAACCAGCCAGTATTAAAAAAAACCCTGAAGCTTTATTTGGAAATTAACTTGATTTTAAAAAATGACAAATCAATAGCACCCCCACTCAGGCTGAACACGATTAACGTATTAATTCTAGCATGCCTGAACAACGGGTCACAGAAGTATATATGCTGCTTACGGGTAGTTGACTGAAGTGTTTATTACAATTTTGATTTTAGGTTTGACTGATATTGTATTCATTCCAGTGGGCCAAATGGATTTGCACTGGTATTTGTTCATTATGTTATGGGAAGAGCAATCCTGTGCCCCCTAGACAGAGTTGGGGGGGGGGGATAAATAGTTTGGATTCCTGGATCCGAGGTCAGAGACTGTGCTCTGATCTCAGACCAAGTAGTCCATGCCCCCCTCCCGACAGCCGGCACAGAGAGAACTGCGTCAGCTTCCTTTCTGAGGTTGCAAAAGCAGCCTCGGGGAGGAGGGAAAGGAGGTGGTTCTGTGGATGGGGAGGGGAGAAGTGGGGATATGAGCTACCCCCATCCTCCTTCCCTCACCCTCTGCAGAACCCCAGCTAGATGGGCAAAAATGCCCGTCTAGCAAAAATGCAGAGTGGCAGAAGCGCGGAGGCAAAGATTGCCTCCGCGCTCCTCCTACTCCTCATAGGATGCTCGTTACCCTCTGAGTTTGGAGGCTGACGGGCATCTGGATAGGATTGCACCCTAATTCAGTTTTATGAAACAATGCGTGTCTAAAAATGAAAGATTTGGTATGGAATAATATAGCAGGGGAACATGTTCCATTTCAGAAGATTTCCCAGCCCACATCCCTCTGCTGGAGATAATCTGCATTGTTCCATGCAGACAGAGATTCCCCTTCTCACAAAGCACAAGCGAGTTATGCTGCTGCAGCTCCATGTTTAACTAGCAAACACCCAGGTACTTTAAAAACACAAGTGACCTGATGTGCCACATGGCTGAATGCATTGGTTGCTAATCACCTGTAGGCAATGGAGACCAAGGCAAATTGAGAGTCAGGGGGTGGGTTACAAGCAGATCCTCACACACATTTGTTGTTCAGTCGCTAAGTCGTGTCCGACACTTCGTGACCCCATGGACCATAGCACGCCAGTCCTTCCTGTCCTCCGCTCTCTCCCGGAGTGTGCTCAAGTTCATCCTCACACCCATACAGAGGTGAAATACAGGCCAACTCGGTTGAATAAACCACATCTCGGTTGAATAAACCACATGATAAAGGAGATGGAAGCACAGTGCTGGAGGAAAGTTGGTACTGGTATAATTATGCTAAGGTATCTCGGTTGAATAAACCACATGATAAAGGAGATGGAAGCACAGTGCTGGAGGAAAGTTGGTATTGGTATAATTATGCTAAGGGTGCAATCCTATGGCTGTTAGACAGCCATAGGATTATTCAGTTTTCGGGAACTGACCTAGGAGTCTGTGCTCCAAGGTTGGTTTCCAGAAAACCGCCTCCCCACCCTCTCATAAGAGGAGCAGTTCGTCCCCAGCTCTGCGCTTGTAAGAGCAGCACAGAGCGGGGGAAAAAGGGGCATTCCTGGGGGCAGGGAGGGGATGGCGGAAGCATTTTTACGATGCTTCTTAGGCACTGTCTGGCCTCCCCCTGCCACTCCGGCAAGACAGCCAAAATCAGCCGGCTAGCCACTAATACAGGGCAGCCAGAACGCAGAGGAGAAGATCCTCTCTGTGCTTCACCCACCCTGCATTGGATAGTCAGTCACCTCTGAGTTAGGAGGCGGCTAACTATCCCCACTGGATTGCACCCAACAGGGCTTTCTTTGCCGTGGTGTCCACCCTGAGGAATAATCTTCTTTATTGAAAATGCATCTGTTTGCTTTGTTTTTCCCCCTGCCATAAGCTTTGTACCAGCCTCATGATACTATTGTGAATGTATGCAGTCTTGTTTGTTTGTTTGATTTTGATTCTTCTGAAAACCAATTTGGGATTTCAAGTGAGAAGCAGTATATAAATATTGCAGATAGATAGATAGATAAATAAATAATAGGGCTGCAAAAGGTCTGGGAGCAGGTGAGAAGTGGCGAAATAAGCTGAGACCGATTCTAATCTTGTAGATGAAATCAACAGGAGGTGGAATGTGTAACAGTTCAAGAGTCAGAGGCAGTATGCCCCTGTATACTAGTTACTCGGGAATAGGACTGTGAGGGTGCTATTGCCCTTATATCCTACTTGTGGGTTTCCTACAGGCAGCTTTTGGTCACTTTGTGACCAGAATGCTGGACTGAATGGATCTTTGGTCTGATCCAACATGACGCGTTTTACATTCTTATCTGCTTCTTATTAAGATTTTGAAACCACAGAAAACCTACCTGGGTGGAAAATGAACTTTAAAAGATCCATGAAAGGCACAAAGTGGGCAGAACATGTCAAGTTCTCACTTATCAGCTTCTAGGGTTGCCACATTTTCCCCTTGACAGGCCTCTTGTGCCTTTAAAAGCTACTCTCAGACAGCCAGTGTGGTGCTGTGGCTACACTGGTAGACTAGGACCAGGGAGAACTGGGTTCAAATCCCCACTCAGCCATGAAGACAAAATCACCATCTCTCTCAGGCTAGCCTACCTCACAAGATGTTTGCGAGGATAAGACGGGGTTGGAAAGAGAACTACAGATTCCACCCTCAACCTAATTTCAAGAGAGTCAGCATGGTGTAGTGGTTAAAGTGTTGAACTGGGGCTTGGAAGATCTGGGTTCTAGTCCCCACTCAGCCATGAAGCTCACCAGGTGATTTTGGGCCAGTCCCTGACTCTCAGCCTAAGCTACCTCACAGGGTTGTTGTGAGGATAAAATGGAGAGGAGGAGGATCACGTGAGCCACCTTGGGTTTCTTGCAGAAGAACCCCCCCCCCCAGCAGAATATAAATGCAATGAATAAAGAATTTGATTAAAAGCCCTTTGCAAGCCGAGTGGCTTGGCAAACGCAACTTATCCCTCCACTGGCTGGCAGCCAGGTGGGGAAGAAGGGGGCACAGAAAAAACGAATACAGACATGGAAAGAAAGAGAAGAAAGAAAGCCACTTTGGCTACAGCGAGGCCCGCCCACCACTGGCTTCGGCCCCACCCACCAGTGGCAGGTGTCTCTCCCCCCACCCCACTAAAACAAGCCCGGAGGAAACGCAGCCCTGGACAGAAAACAGGGGACGCATAGGAGGGAAAGTTGCCGCATCAGGGCCAAATTCAACAGGTGGGCATTTTCCAACCGTGAAAATACGTTCATGGGGAAACTTCCCCTGTTGAATTTCTTCCTGGAAAAACTTCCCCTGTTGAATTTCTTCCTGGAAAAACTTCCCCTGTTGAATTTCTTCCTGGAAAAACTTCCCCTGTTGAATTTCTTCCTGGAAAAACTTCCCCTGTTGAATTTCTTCCTGGAAAAACTTCCCCTGTTGACCTTCTTCCTGGCGCTCGCCGAGGCGAGGCACAGAAGCCCCACCCGCAATAAAGGCGCCTGCCCAGGTAAAGCCCCGTCCGTCATTATATCTGCGCCTCTCTCTGCCACTCACCCTCCGCTGCCTTCTCCATGTCGCTTCAATCCGCCCGCACTTCCGCCTTCCCTTGCACCTCCCTCCGGTGAGTGACAAAACCCTTCACCAATAAGCAGGCACATGGCGGACCACTTTGCCCGCCTCCCGACCCAGCCGCGGGCTAGCGACAAAAATCCCAACGAATGAGAACAGAGAGAAATGGAGACGGGGCGCCGCTTTGCCCGCCTCTCGGCCCGTCCTCAAGCGAGCGGCCAAACAAACTTGACCAATAAGAAGGCAACTGGGGGCGCTTTGCCCGCCTTCCGCCCTATGAGGTAGCGACCTTCTTTCCCCGCCTTCCCTTCCCAGCCAATCAGATAACGCCTTCGTGGGTAAGGCTGATTTAATTATGTATTTCACGGCGAAGGAGGAGCTTCAGCCCGCGTGACCGCGCGCGACGCCCCTCCTCCTTCACGGGACCAGGCTCACCCCGTCAGCCAATGAGGCTTAAGGCGTCGGTGGCGTCACGACGTCAGCTTGACTGCGCCGCTGAGTTTGAGCCGAGGAGGGGGAAAGGGAGCGGGAGTCCCGTGAGCGGAAGCGCCCAATCAGAGGAGAGGGAGATGGCGGCCCCGTCTCTCCCGCGCTGTGGGGGCGGAGCAAGGGGTAGGAGTGACGCAGGTAAGAGGACAGACGGGGGAGGGGGGAAGGGAGCGGAGCTGCCAATGGGCGCGGCCGAGGCGGGTGCGCGCGGCCTGGGTTGTTTATATCTCGCCTGTGGGAAGGGAGGGAAGGAGGGCGGCGCGTGCCGGCGCGGAAGGAGGCGGGGCGGTTCGTCCGGCAGCGCCGGGAACAGCGTCTCCGTGGCCGGACGGGCCGTGGGTGACGGCGGCTGCGGAGGTGAGGGGAACGGCCGGGGGAGCGTCGTGCCTGTGTGTGAGGTAAATCCGGCCTGCGGCCTACAGCCCGGGTGGGGAGCAGCTCCCGCTGACCCGCGAGTGGACCGTTGGCCTGTTTCTGGTGCCTGCTGGGAGTTCTCGCGAAGGCTTCTGGGTAAGCTGGGCATTGGCCTGATTCTCTTGTGACGCGGGTTTGACCGAGAGTACGAGAGGTAGCGAATGTCGTGCTCGCCTTACAGCGGGGCGGGGGGGGGGTACTTTATGCTGTGCCCCCCTTATGAGGGGAATGATTTGGCTAAATTTGGGGGGAGGCCATAGGTGGGCCTCCCCTTATGTCTCCCCCGTTAGCTTTTATGGGAGGTATGGTTTTGCTAAAGATCCAGGGGTGAGGCTTGTGGGTTTTAGCAAGGGCCTCCTTACTTCCCGCCCTCCATATTTTAGGGCGCAATCCAATGCATGTTTAGACAGAAAAAAAGCCCTACAGCGTAACTAGTTAGGAATTGTAGGGCTTTTTTTTTTTTTGGTCTAAATATGCGTAGGATTGTATCCTTAAGTACTGGAAAGAGTACTTAAGCTCACTTAAAACCCAATCCTGTGCGATGATCGTTTCCCTCCCAACCCCACCCAACCTTACTAGCTTTTAGGAACAGCTACAAGGTGCCCCTTTTCTGGCTGGCCAGTCCTTCCTGGCTAGTCTGTTTTTCCTGGATTGCTGTCTCTATTTCGTGTAAAGAAGTCATTTTATTATTCATACCTTACAGAGTAGTTTCGTATGAAGAAAAAGACCCCCAGAGCCAAACCCTTCAAAATTACAGCTTTAAAAAGCAGCAATCTAGGACACACAAACACAATCCTGACAAAGAGCAGTGTGTTTGATTTTGTATTGTTCCTTAATCTGTCTTTACTGGTTTCTGTAAACTGCTTTGGGAAAGGTGCATAGAACTATTCTAAATGAAATAAATAAAAAGGCAATTTAGTTGGGACTGAACTGAAAAGAACCCAATGTGTTGTTGTTCATACTTTTCAAGACCCGTCAGTGGACCACGTGGCTTTCAATAAAAAGTTGACTGCACAAGATGAAGTCAGCCTTGCCCTGGCCTTATATAGTTAGATAGGTGAGTGTGTTTGTGTTGTGGGGAGAGTTTCCATACTACATGTACACTGAGGGAGAACATCTGCCAGTTAAGTGTATATGTTTAAGGGGTGGGGGGCTTTGAGGTGGAAATGAAAGTATGAGTGGAGTGGAAAAAAGCTGTTGATAGGAGAAAAAGGAGTTTTCTTGGGTACATGGGGAAAGAAAGCTGTCTGGGGTTTGTGGATGTGATGATTTGTCTCTGTCCCCTCTCCCCACAAATTTGGAGAATGTGGAAGGGAAAGGGACTGGGAAGTGGTGTAAATGGGCAGCTTTGGGAATGGACACAGGTTTGATTCTTACTCTGTGATCACATTTCTGTTGGTAAAGGTATTACTATTATTCCACTTTATTTTTAATCTACAAGGTACTGCTGTACAGCCTCACACTCAGGTTTACGCTGCTACCCTGCTTCACAGATGGAGACAGAGTAACACGGTACCCCACGGTAGCAGTTGTGTTGACAGTGATTGTATCTGTATTTCCTGCAGCAAATATGTCAAGTTCATACATTCCTTAAATGTTTTGTGTGGGTCTGGGAATTACAGTTCAGTTGGGACTCCTTGAAGCATGAACATGGGTGCTGAGGGATGTGCATCTTTTTGCACTTTATTGTTTCCTGTTCCGAAAACTAGAGTACTTAAGATGAATATGTTTGTTGTATAAATGTAAACCTGTTGTAAGAAAGCCTAGTTGTCCAAAGTTGCACAATGAATCCATGGCAAACGGTGATCTTTGAAGCAGGCTTTTTTAAATAGAATACCAGCTCTTTTTCTAATGGACCCCACAGCTCAGGGGTGTATTGGGCTGTGTGTGTGGGTTGTCCCCTCCCAACTCTGTAATTTCAGCATTCTGTATTGAGGCAGTGTGGCACACTTGTGTATAGTATTGGGTTGAGATTTGAGAGGTTGTTCTAAATCTCTACTTAGTCATGGCTCGTGGGCTTGATTGATTGATTGCATTTATACCCCGCCTTTTTTCCTCTTGCAAGGATCCCAAGGCGGCTTACATTATCATCCTCCTCTCCATTTTATCCTCACAACAACAACCCTGTGAGGTGGGTTGGGCTGAGAGTCTGTGACTGGCCCAAAGTCACCCAGTGAGCTTCCCTGGCCGAGTGGGGACTAGAACCCGGATCTCCCAGTTCCTAGTCCAACACTCTTGCCACTACACCACACCGGCTTCCTGGGAGGCTTTGGTGTGACCTTCCTCCTTTATGTGCCAATATATAGAGAAGCTCTGAATTTAATTGCTGGTGAGAGTACATGATGCAAACACTGCTAAATTCGACATGAGTGTGTTTGTCAGAAGGTAGGTGATGTAAAGTCACTACTGCAGTGACTTGAAGATGCAGTTGGCATCTTCAAGTGGTGGCAGGTTATCATTACATCCCTTCTTTCCACCTGATCACTAAAGGCTTTGCTTCTTTGACCTCAGGTAAGTGGTGGTAAAGTTATAGGGGATTTTTTTCTCCATGCCCTGAGCAGAAAATGGCCATGGATAATCTATTATTAATTCCGTCTTAGTTCTGTGGTTACATTACAAGGTACTGTGCCTTGTAGGTGCTCTTACTGAGAGGTAGAGCATTTCCTTTAGCTATCTGGGACTCTTCAAACCAGCCCTCTGTGACGTACCAGAGTCACTCTGGCTACAGATGTCCTGACTTCCCCTTTTCATCCCTGGTATTTTCCAGATGGTGTAGATTGTAAATCTGTATAGAATATATGAAACCATCCTTGCTCTTGAAGCAGAGCATCTTACTCATGCTGGTGATGCGCCATTCCCTTTCCCCAGAGACTGTGCACTGGAGCGCTTTCCTTGTGGTGTTATAGGGCTCATTCTGCAATGAAGGGAAACAATCCTCTTTCCTTGAACTAGTTAAAGCATATTTTGTCTCTGCCATAGAGACTCTGCTTCAGTGCACTAGTGATTGCCAACCATGTATTACTGTGTTTAGTCTGTTTTCTGTTCGTGGTTTGCCTTATCCCATGCTGACTTAGTTACAGCATACTCTTAACTCCCCCCCCCCCAAAGTCCACTTGCAGTAATCTCTCTTCTCAGGGCAGCTCAGTAGCTGGGCTGCCTAGAGTGGTTTATTTGATCATCAAGCTGAATAGCCTTAATCACATTATCCTGGTGTTCTTTATGTGATGCCCATGTTGGGCAACTCTGAAGCTGGGCCTGCTAGATACTACGATTGGTGTGGGTTGTCATGACTTCTAAGCCAAGGTGAGCTGCGGTGCCCAAGGCTGCCATCCTGAAATTTCAAGCCATGGCCTGTGTCCTCTGAACCTGCCCCGGGGGAGTTGTGTAAGGGTTAACTAACTTTTGCTGAACCTGTGGCCTATTCTAGGGTTTGTACCACACAACAAGTAGTGATTGCTGCTTGAATATTCAAAATGGCTGCTGGCAAGCAGCCAAACAGAATGCTGTCAGCTTGGGCACCATTCATGACCTCATCCTGCCAAGTCATTGCAAACCATTTGAGTTAGAAGAGACCTACTGAATATGTTAAAATAGGTAAGGGATGGAAACGGCCTTGTTAGTCTTTTACCTGCCCCACACATCATTGCTCGTATGGCCTGAAAGCAAAACGAGAAAGAACAAGGGTTCAGAAATCTTATCAAAAACTGCTATGAAACTAGGGTAATATAGCTCTTAAGTAGTTGGGCTAGGAGGGTGCTATAAAGGTGAAGTAAGGCTAAGCTTTATCTGTCCTTCACAGTATGATCCTTTGCATGTCTATTCTAAAGTACCATTGTTTTCAATGGGACTTATTCCTAGGTAACATGTCTTACGGTGCAATGCTATGCATGTTTAGATAAAAAAAAAGTCCTACAATTCTCAGTATTCCCCAGCCAGCCTTAGTAGCTTTATTATTTGTAGCTTATTGCTTTATACAAATCTTCATGCACTGCCCTGTATTTGGGTATTGAGTACAATAAACCATTTACAGTGCAGTCTAGTACATGTTTACTCAGAAGTAAGGCTCATTGTGTTCAATGGGGTTTACTCCTAGGTAAGTGAGTATCGGATTGCAGACTTCATTTCAATTACAGTTCTGAGTCAATGGTTTCTCTTACTTACCCATTTCCCTTTGGGGTGCCTGATTTTCATAAATTGCTGTAACCTGGGCAGGTAGGCTTCATCTCTTCAACCATAGTAAGAAAGAATTGCCTGCCAGCAAAATCTAGTAGTGGCGAGCTTGGGGCTGGTAAGTTCTCTTTGCAGAATGATTGGGAACTGGCTTCAGCATGATCGACATGTCTCCTCTAAAAATGCTGGGTGTTTAAGTAACAAAACATAAGGCCAAGTTCCTGTTAACGTCTGTTCCTGAAGCTCCCTGTTGAAACATTTTCCTGTTTTTAAAAATCGTATCCTGCTTCTTGATTAGAGCCCCCACCCTGCTCCCAAACTGGCTCACAATACTTCTAAAAAGTTTTGTTTTATGGAACAACTTAATCAAGGAACTCTGAGAGGCAGACCTGGGCATTCCTTTCCCTTTATCTTCTCAACAACCCTTTAGGGTAGGTCAGACCGACTGCCTTGGCCAGGGCCACCCAGTTAGGGTTCATGCTTGAGTGGGGATTTGAGCTTGGGTCTCCCTGGTTGTAGTAAAACAATCTAACACGGGGGTAGGGTGGGGAACTTGTAGGCCAAAGCATCTGGAGGGCCACAAGTTCCCAGCCCTTCTCTAACTCCTATGCTGCGTAATAGTTCCGTTGTGGAACCTTACAATTAAAACAAATTAAAAGCCTAAGTCAAATGGATTTGAGGGAAGGGGAGAGAGTAAGAGACTGAAGTAGCTTTTCCAAAGGTTGAACTCAACAAAGGGGAAAAAAACATGGCTACTGTGGTGGGTAAGTGGGTCATTTTGGCTGATTGAGGAGCGGTTGTCCAATAGCGTTGTCTTCTGCCTTCTGTGCTCTCTTTATAGGTTCTCTCTCTGGCAGTTTGCTCTAAGATGGTCTGTCTTATTAATTCCAATGGAGAATTGGTTGTAAGACATCACATGTTACCTTGGGCAAACCCTGCAACTATCGGTACACCAGATAGCTCTTGTTTCTATTTCTTTCTAATTTTATTCTTCTTGGTCCAGTGTTACTGATTGTTGCTACATTTTCCCCATCTTCCTCCAAGGAGCTCGAGGTGGTGCTCCTGCCCTTGTGCTCATAATAATCCTGTGATGAAATTCAATCTGCAAGACAGTGACTGGCCCAGGATCACCCAGTAAGCTTTATGGATGAGCGGGGATTTGGTCATTTATCTTTCCTCTACACTGCATATAGCCTATACATGTAGCCTGTCTTCCCTCTCTCCCTGTTCCTTTTGTCACATTAGATAATAAGCCTACAGGTAGGGCCTTTACAATGTTACATGTGATAAATAATACATGTTTGCCTGAAGGAAAGATTCTTATTCCTGTTGTACCGTTAATGGTGTAGTGGGAAGGGAAGGCTGACTGATAAATCTTTAAGAGGACACACTTGTCGCTGCTCTGAGTCACACTTTGCTTTGCCTTCCAGATTACCTCACCAAAGACACCATGGCACGGCGTATGCGCAACAGCAGAGCCTGGCACTATGTCCTGAGTGGGGTACGCCGTGATGCAGACTCGCGGGATGTAGCGTTGGCCTCGGGACCCCGTGGCTGGTCATATGACTCTGATGGGCAGGTAGGACAGCACACAGCTATATCCTCTGCAAAACCATCATCTGGATACTTGAGACTGTTTGTCTTGTTGAGGAAATAAACTGCAGGCATATAATCTTCTGGGACTGTTGACCAGGAGGGCTAAAGGCTTACCCAGTGAGCTAAACTCTCACGAGTGTTGAGCATATTGACCTAGTGGGTTATTCTGTTCTATATTTCCTCATCTGGGTGTAGGGAGTGAGAGAACTAACTTGGGAACTGTTTTTTAACCTAAGAACTGAATTAAACTTGCAGGTGTGAATTAAACTTGCAAGTTTAAACCAAATGAATATATGTTTTATACTGGGTGAATGAAGTCTGTTCACTCCCATCCATTAGTGTAGACATTCAGTTGTGTGTGTGTGTGTGTGTGTGTACACCCATTGTAGTGCGCATGCTTTATATACACAGGGTCACAACTTAAATCCATGGCATCTCCAGTTGAAAGGTTCTTGGATAGCAGAGAAAGATCTTGGCCTGAGACCCAGGAGAGTAGCTGCTAGATGAAAATCAAGGTTTGAAATTGTACCCCAGTGGGTAGACTGAATCAGTTAGAGCAGGAGTTCTCAAACTTTCTATCCTGAGACCCCCTTGAGAGGGATGAAAATGACTGAGGCCCACCAATCACAAAATGGTATTACAGGGTTGGATGAACATAAGAGCCACGCTGGATCAGAAGAAGGGTGCATTACCCATCGTCCTTGCATCTGATCTAGCATTCTGTTCACCCAGTGGCCAACTAGCTACCCATGGGAAACACACAAGCAGGATGGAGGTGGAGTTCAGCATTATCAGGTAGCAATAATTGATACACTTTTACATTGTGTAAAATCCTGCTTTGAACTTAATCTTGCTTTGAACATTGTGAAATTCTTTGCTACAGCTATTTCCTTTTAGCAGGGAGTTTCATCATTCAGTTTTCTTCCAGTGAAGTATAGACATTGGCTCTGGAGGTATCGTTACTCAGCCTCCCTGAATCAGGCAGAATTTGCTGATCTAGAGGCTCTAAGTAGAGAAGACATTTTATTTTATATTGCTTTCCTCCAACCTGTGCCACCACATGCCTCTCAAAGTACTCTTCTACTGATCTCCTGTCATTTCATCTCACCTTCCTCTTTCACATTTAACTTGTACCCTATCTCCAACTGCCAGTTTCTTTCATCCCTCCCGCCTACTGCTCTTACATTCACTTCCGTCCTCCTACAACAGCTTCCATCTCTTATCTCATTCTATTCCCAAGTTTTAAAAGGTCTCATTATTAAAAATATTAGCCTTGCTGTTTACTAACTGCTGACACACATGCCTATGCAGTGTTTCTGGTGCTGCCAGCCCATGACACAAGGTGGTCAAGCAAAGAGGCACTAGGCAGCTTGAAGCACTGAGACCCACCTGAAAGTGGGCTGGGATGCTGGCAGGTCCTGGCCCACTGTTTGAGAAATGTTGAGTTAGAGGGATCCATCAACTCAGTGTTGTAACTGAAACAAATTAAGCAGCTTGTTAAGGCATACAACTCAATGCAAGGACAATGGGTAAGGAAAATAAAACAGCTAAAGCGTCAGTAGAGATACCGGTGCTACTCTGTATTATGTTGCAGCATCTTCCTATACTCCCTCCTTCTACTTAAGAGCTAAATTATTCTGACTCATCTTAAGTTTCAAAGCAGCTTATAGCTATCAGGGGCTGCCACTGTCAATTGGTTCTTTCTCCTTTATCAGTTCCCCAGAGACGCAAAGTGTGAAAGCACTTTGTGGGGAGTGAGGAGAGAAAAAGATGGGGGGAAAAGCCTGCACTACTGATATAGATAGCTATCTTGTCTGCATGTCTCCCAGCTTTGTTATGGCTGCTTTGCCTGCTAGGCTGCCAAGCAGCACCTCTCTCATCATCCTTATCAGCCAAGGTCATGCACATTTTGGTTTTATTGTCGGCTTTTATTGCTGTTTTATTGTGTTTATGTTTTTATTGCTTTTAATATTTTAAGTGTTTTTATGTATTTTATTGCTGTGAGCTTCCTTGGAAGGGCATCTGCCCTGAAAGGCATCCAAGAAATTTTTTAAATACAATAAATGTAGCTTCTCTGTACAGTGCAGGTTACACAAAGCCACAACTTTTCTGCTGCTGATGCCACCCTTCATGGCTAATTCTGGGGTTCGCTGAACCCAGTAATCCCTTGGATCTGGCAGGATGTGATTGATACAATTCAGACATGTGTGAATCATGTAGACTTCGAAATAACACCTCTATTGGGTAGAGAAATCCCTAGGAATGGAAAAACTGGAAAGAGCATTAGAAAGAGCGGGCACTAACAGTTTCCCCCCTCCCTTACCTCTGGCAGCACAGCGACTCCGACTCAGAGCCAGAATTTCCTTCTCTGTTGCCTTCCATACCCACAGCAATCCCGGTGACAGGAGAGTCCTACTGCAACTGTGAAAACCAGAATGAAACTCCGTACTGGTCTAGTCTCCATGCTGTCCACCGGATTAAAGACTGTCAGTGTGGAGAGGAAGATGAATGTAAGGAAGCACCCGAATTCCTGCTCTTATGTGTGTTTGATTTTTAATTAGATGAGCTATGGATGTCTTGATATCTCTTTGGAAGGTGATGTAGATGTGTAGGGGGAAGAGACTGGACTAATTGTGGGGAAGGTCCCACTTTTCCCACAGACAGTCCACTCTGGTTTGGCATTTTATCTTGAAAGAATGTCAACGGTGTGAGAGAAATACCTTGTAATTAAAAGGCTGAGGGTTGAATGTGTCATTAGCGGATCTCACCTCTGGAGAGCTGGAGTCAAATCCAGCTTATCTGACAAGTGAAATGGAACTTCCCAGTTTTGATCTAGTCCCTAATTGATTCTGATCTTGGCTCTGGTACAAGAGTTGTCAGTGAGGTCATTAGGTGAGGCCAGCCAAGGTGGAGAGAGCAGGATTGTTCTTGGCTAGTCGGAGTTACTGATGAGCTTGAATGCTGCTGCTCTCAATAATTTTAGGAGTTCAGATGGCATAGAAATGGGAGTGCGTTTAAAATGCCACCTAAAAATGTACATTAAAAAAAAACCCTGACAAATTTGAAAAGTTTGGAAAGGTAGAATATACATGACCTTTATTCCAGAGCTTTATTCCAGGTCAGATTGTCTTGTTTTGTCTGTCTAGCCCAGGATTGTCTACTCTGTTACGAAGCACCCCCAAATTCTGCTGTTTTGGGAAGAAGGAGCATATATCTGGAAGGGGGCCAGGGTTTTTTGGTCTTGGAGAAGAGCAGAAAAGCAGGTTCCACTAGGTGTTGAGGCCTTTCCTGTTCCAAGTGAAGCTGCAGACTTTTTGTAAAGAACTTTCTGGTCAGCCATTGTGCTCTGATTGCCTGATTCCTCAGTGTTAACATCTGCAAATTTCAGTTCTTCCTCAGGACAAGCCCCCACCATGAAATATTTTATGCTGATTTCTAACCTTGTTTAAGCCAAATGGAAGGAAAACTTAAGGATTCAACACCTCTTAAAACTATGAGGCCTTGAAAACCCAATATTGTGTAAGCAGACATACCTACATGGCTCTTCTGTCACCTTTAAAACAATCACTGAAATCCCCTTGGCTATCTTGCTCACCTGGACCTGTGATAGTCAGAGATAATTATGCAAAAATACTCAACTCCCCCCACCCCAAATCACAAAGGGAAAAGGAAGCCATTGTCTTCTTTCTTCCCTTAATGTCTGACACCTAAAAAACCATTTTCTAGCATCCTGTGAGCAATCTCGGAAGAGTTTTAGTTTGATTATTAAATCGTGGGAGGAGAGATAAAAAGAGCAACCCAAATCGATGGATTGCACAGAGGGAAAGCAGATTCCTTCTACCCAGAAAGGACCCCTCACACTTTCTGCCCAGAAGAGCAACAGCTCCACCTCTTCCTCCTCTCTGTCTCCCCTTCTTTTCCAGCGAACAAGTCTGAGAACAAATCTTTGCATTGTCTTCTATTTTCCTTCTAAGTCGTCCATACTCCAGTTATTCTCTTTTTCCTAATAATCCACCCCATTCTGAACTCCAAAAACTCTTGGCGTTTGCTCTTTATGCCTCTCCATCCACTTGGCCTCTGACTCTCTCAGGTTTGGGGCATGTCATGTCTTCCTAAGTGTTCAGAGTTCAATGCCCAAAGTTCCCTTGTGTATGCATTTGGCTTACATGTATGTGATATGCACATCCATGTAAATTAAAGTATGCTTCTTAACAACTCTGACTAGCAGCGGCTACCCGGGGCAGAGGTTTCTTCTCATTACATGCTACCTGATCCTTTTAACTGGAGATACTAGAGTTTGAGCCTGGGAACTCCTGCACCCAAGGCATGTGCTTATCCACTGAGCCATGGTTGGTAGTCTCATGGCCATTCTGATTTCTGCTCTGATTTCATTTAGGATAATTGATTTTTGTGCCCTACCAGCAGAAGTTGGTCTATCTGGAAGTGATACAGATTTATTTAATTTGCTTAAAATATTTATAGGCCCCATTTTAGGGCAGGAACCCTCCCAAGGTGGCATTCAACAATAAAATGCATATAGTAAAATTCATAATAAAAAACCGTTGCAATAATAAAAGTGGCAAAAATTCCAGAAAACAACAAACACCAGCATAAAACATAATTGCAGCTATTGCTCAGCCTGACAAAACTTAATCAGGGGAAGGCCAGAGTAAACAAGCATGTCCTCAAGGCCTTCTTAAAAGCCTGCAATGATGGGACCTGGCGGACCCCTGATGGCAACTTATTCCAGAGGTGTGGGGCCTCTGCAGGAAAGGCCCTCTCTCATATACTCACCCACTGAATTGCCCTCACAGGTGGGCAAGTGAGAAGGGCCTCTCTTGCTGATTTTAATGAGTGTGCAGGCTGATAAGTGTGAAGGTGGTCCTTCAAGTAATTTGGTCCCAAACCATTTTAGGCTCTAAAGGTCAAAACCAGCACTTTAAATTGGGCTTGGAAACACACTGGTAATGATTGCAGCTGGTGCAGTTTAGGCATTATATGATCTGATTGTCTTACCCCCACTAACACTTGGGTGGCTGTATTCTGCACCAGCTGAAGTTTCTGGATGGTCTTCAAAGGCAGCCCCACATATAATGCATTACAGTAGTATAGTCTGGGTGTCACTAGTGCATGGATAACTGAGGCCAGGTCCATTTTCTCCAGATAGGGTTGCAACTGGCATAGCAGCTCAACCTGATAAAATGCACTCTTGGACACTGCAGCCACCTGGGCTTCCCAGTTAATGCAGTGTCCAGGAGGACTTCGGGACTATGCGCTTTTAGGGGGAATTAAACCCCATCTAAGACTAGTTGTAAACCTCCATCCAGAGTGGTTGGTTTCCCAACCCACAGTACCTCCATCTTGTCTGGATTAAGTTTCAGCTTGTTCACTGTTATCCATCCCAAAACAGCCTGCAGACTGTTCAAGAGTTCTACAGCCTCCCTGGGATGTGTAGACGGAAACGAGAGGTAGAGCTGTGTATTATCCACGTACTGATGACACTTCAGCCCAAACCTCTGGATAACTTTCCCCAGCGGTTTCATGTAGATGTTTAAAAGAATGTGGGATAAGATGGAACCTTGTGGCCATGGGGTGGAGCAGAAGTCCCCCAGCACCATCTTCTGAGAACCCCTCATGAGGAACCACGAATTGTGTTTTTCCATTTGCCCTTTCTCCTGCTCTGTTTTTCAGATATGCATAGCCAAGGTTGTGTTTTTCTTAACTGCTCCTTAAAGACACTGGCAGTCATAACATGAATCTTCTGGCTCAGAGTGCAGAGATAACGCTTGTTGCCAGGAGAGGCTAAGGCCATGATAAACTCTGGGACAGAATCAAAGAGTTGAAAACAGGGACTTGGAAAAGGACTGGGAGAGCCATTTATTGAATCATGCCTGCTTCTTTGTATGGGCTGCTTGGCCCTGAGTGAGACTTACTGGGGAGGAAGGAACATGGGGTTTGCTCTGTGATTTATTTCTGTTTTAATATTGAGTACATTTTATAAGAGATGTTCTGTTTTTTTAAATAAAAAGCTAAAGTTAAAGAATAGCTCTCCCCTTTATGGTCTTGTCAGTTGATTCAAACATAGGAGCTTACCATCCCAAACGACTGAGGGTATTTTTCACAACCTCTACATTTTGGGAGTGTGGTCATGCAGTTTGCTGGTACATCTCTTCTCAGAGTTAATCAAATACATGATAGTAGTTTTCCCCTAAATGTTATTACAAGTGTACCAAAGGTATATAATTTGGGGTGCAAAAAGGAGGAATGTGCTGGTAGGGGTGATATGGGGCAGAAAGAGGTCTTTATTCTGGTTTTTGTCTGCTCTTCTCCCCCTCCAGCCCATGCTGTCATTTATGCGGCTATGCTATTTTTATTTGCACATTAGCTATGAGATACATTAAGCTGAGAGTACTTTAAGCCCAAGATGACTTGGTGAGCATCACAACAGAAGAGAGATTTGATCCTCCTTTTCCCACATTTGGATTTGCTGCTTGGAGGAGGAAGCAGCCAGCAATGTGTCAGGGTTGGAGAAGAACTGCAAACTGGGCTTAATTGTGGTGCCATGTTGCCAGTGCATAAGAACTGGATGGCGCTCGTAGATCTGATGCAAGTGGATAAAGTTACATGATTGGTGGTGAAGTCATTTTATTTCTGGAAGGAAGGTGGGTAGAGGAAGTGGATCCTCCAAGGCCAATGTTTCTCCAAAAGTCTCTTAGGCTGCAGTTGTGTAACAGTGACGTGGGAGTAAGTTCCATTCAACTCCATGGGACTTCCTTTCCAGTAGATATGCTTAGAATAGTACTGTTGGAGAACTTCACACCAAAGGCCTCTCCAGTCCAGCATCCTTTTGGAAAGCTCCAAAGTAGGACATAATGCAATAGCACCTTGCTGCTCGTGTTCCCCAGAAATTGGTATTGAGAGGCATACTACCTCTAATACTGGTGGTAATATATAGCCATCATAGAAACATAGAATCATAGAATAGTAGGGTTGGAAGGGGCCTACAAGGCCATCGAGTCCAACCCCCTGCTCAATGCAGGAATCCAAGTCAGAGCATCCCTGACAGATAGCTGTCCAGACTCGTCTTGAATGCCTCCAGTGTGGGAGAGCCCACCACCTCCCTAGGGAATTGGTTCCATTGTCGTATTGCTCTAGCAGTCAGGGAGTTTTTCCTGATGTTCAGCCGGCTTCCGGCTTCCTGTAACTTGAGCCCATTATTCCGTGTCCTTCACTCTGGGATGATCAAGAAGAGATCCTGGCCTTCCTATCTGTGACAGCCTTTCAAGTACTTGAAGAGCGCTATCCTATCTCTTCATAGGGCTTTGTTTCCAGTCCCCTGTTCATCTTCGTTGTCCTCCTCTGAACCCTCTCCAGTTTGTCTGCATCCTTTTTTAAAGTGTGGTGCCCAGAACTGGACACAGTACTCCAGATGAGGCCTAACCAGTGCTGAGTAGAGGGGAACTAGTACTTCCTGGCATTTGGAAGCTATGCTTCTATTAATGCAGCCCAAAAGAGCATTTGCCTTTTTTGCAGCCACATCACATTGTTGGCTCATGATTAGTAGCCATTGACACTCTATTCTCCATGAATTTATCTAACCTCCTTTTAAAGTCATCCAGGTTGGTGGGTGTTACTACATCTTCTGGAAGCAAATTTCATCTTTTTAACTATGCACTTTGTGAAGAACTCCTTCCTTTTGTCTGTCCTGAATCTCCCACCATTCACCTTCATTGGATGACCCTGAGTTCCAGTATTATGAGAAAGGAAGAAAAACTTCTCCCTGCTCACTTACTCCAAACCATGTGTAATTCTATACACCTCTATCCTGTCCTTCCTTGCTCCCCATTTTTTTCTAAGCAAAAGCCCCAAATGTTGTAACTTTTCCTCGTAGGGGAATTGCTCCAGTGCCTTGATAATTTTGGTTGCCCTTTTTTCTGCATCGTTTCCAGTTCTACAATATATTTTGAGGTGTGGTGACCACAAAAGTACACAGTATTCTATGCTTGTTCACACCATAGGTTTGTATAAAGGGTATGATATTGGCAGTTTCATTTTAAATTCCTAATAAACTTAAAGTACTTGTAAATTTTTGCAAGTGTGGGGTGGGGAAAAGTGGGCAGAAATCTGTGCAAATAGAAAATTACCATGTTGGAGAGAAGGCTAGGCTTCCTAGATCCCTTTTCCCTTGACATGCTAGTTTTCTACAAGAAGAGAGTTTTGAAAATTAGCTACTGAATATGTAATATCTCACTCTTCAGTGCAGAAGAGGGATATTAAATGGCCTAAATAAACATGCTTTTGGTATGGAGGAGAATTCGGTCTTGTGAGTCTCCAGTTGCAGGCTAAAGTAGTACAGTAGTACATAGGTTGACAAATGCTCTTCATTTGAGCATGAAGTTGAGAGCTTCTTGATAGGTGCAACTTGAGCAGCGTGTCTGAAGTGCTCCCAGTATCGTCATGCTTTGAAAATGTTTGATCTCTTCTCCCCAGATTTCGAGTGGGTATGGGATGACCTAAACAAATCGACCGCAACACTGTTGACCTGTGACAACCGCAAGGTGAATTTCCACATGGACTACAGCTGTGGCACTGCTGCCATCCGGGGGAACAAGGAGATAGCAGAGGGGCAACACTTCTGGGAAATCAAGATGACCTCACCCGTCTATGGCACTGACATGGTATGTTGAATGAAGATGCATAGGTGCTATAGGCACTTTAACAACACAGAACGGTAGGATTAGGTAACAGCTGTACAGTTCAGTGGCTTTACGCTCCTAGTTATTTTCGTTTTAAGTACATTTTCCCTGCTTCCCTTGTTCAAAATGGCTCTCAACTTGGCATAAAAAACAATAAATAACAGTAGCCATACATAGTAATAAATGGCACAGCAATAAAATGATCCCAAAGCCAAGGAAAACAAAAAGTAGAGGACATAGGCAGGTCAAGCATCACTTAGGCCTTAGGCCTGCTGGACTGCAAAGGTCTCCAGGTGGCATCGAAACACTAGCAGTGTAGGAGCCTAGTGGCTCTCCTGGGGCATGGAATTCCATCACCTGGGCGTAAGCATGTGGCAGCTCTAGCTGGGTTTTGCACTTAGCCGGCACTCATAAACAGGATGCTGTTTGTGAGAACTGGCACCTGTTTGTGGGGATTGCAGACATGGGCAGCCATGATCTGCAGAATCACAGTAATCCTCAGGTGGCTGTTGCACATGTGTAGAAATGCCTACAGCCCCTGCATAGAAATGCTGCTATTCCCAAACGGTGCCCCTCTGTGAGTGCTGCCTGCCTGAGCCTGGAGTGCCTCATGCCGTCCCAAGACCATTGCATGGAGGCTGCTGAGGAAGGATCCTAGCTCAGTGGTAGGGCACCTGCTTTGCATGCAGAAGGTCTGGGGTTCAGTTTCTGGCATCTCCTGTTTAAAAAGGATCAGGGAGCAGGTGACGGGAAAGACTTCTGCCAGCCTGGGACCCTGGAGGGCCACTGCCAGTCAGAGTAGACAGCACTGAGTTAGATGGACAAATAGTCTGCCCTGGTATAAAGGCAGATTCCTGAATATGAGCCAACAATGCAATGTGGCTGCAAAAAAGGCGAATGCTATTTTGGGCTGTATTAAGAGAAATATAGCTTCCAAACCATGTGAAGTATTAGTTTCCCTTAGCACTGGTTAGGCCTCATCTGGAGTACTGTGTCCAGATCTGGGCACCACACTTTAAGAAGGATGCAGACAAGCTGGAGAGGGTTCAGAGGAGGGCAACAAAGATGATCAGGGGACTGGAGACAAAGCCCTATGAGGAGAGGCTGAAAGAACTGGGCATGTTTAACCTTGAGAAGGGAAGATTGAGGGGAGATAGGATCATGCTCTTCAAGTACCTGGAAGGTTATCTCAGAGAGGAAGGCCAGGATCTCTTCTCCATCATCCCGGAGTGCAGGACACGGAATAATGGGCTCATGTTACAGGAAGCCAGATTCCAGCTGAACATCAGGAAAAACTCCCTGACTGCTAGAGCAATACGACAATGGAACCAATTACCTAGGGAGGTGGTGGGCTCTCCCACACTGGAGGCCTTCAAGATGAAGCTGGACAGCCACCTGTCAGGGATGCTTTGACTTGGATCCCTGCATTGAGCAGGGGGTTGGACTCGATGATCTTATAGGCCCCGTCCAACCCTACTATTCTATGATTCTATGTATGAGCCAACCCTAAGCTTATTTGTTCATCCATACCTGTCAGAGTAAGCTCCTCCAGCTCAAGATTGTCCAAGGAACAACTTGACTCTTGCTGCAGGCTATGTATGAAAACCAGCAGCATGTTTCAGGATTGTATCATATTTTCAGGGGAGTGGTATATTTGTCAAATTACTTGAAACATTGATTCGGGATAGCTTTTGTGTGTCCCTCTCTGGTTACCATCCCCCTGGCATCTGTTACCATCTTTGGTAGCGATCTCTCTTGCTGATGTCGTGTGGGTTTACACAGCCAGTAAGGTGCCGCATAGCAAATTGGATGGCATGCTGTGACGCACATGACATGGCACCCCTTCACGAAGTAAAATCACATAGTTCAACACAACAAGTGAGACTGACATCCTGATACTAGGTGTGATGTCAGTCAGCATGACTGCAGTGTTGCAGAACTCAGAACATAGGCCATAACGAGTGCAGAAAAAGGTGGGCATTTTTTTACAGTAAGAAAAATACTATTATGTAATACGTATTTGTGTGAACTTTCTAGATGCATTAACTAGTCTGAAAACCCAAGCCATCAAATTTTATTAAGCTATAATAAAAATGTATATTGCTGGGAAGAAAGAAGATTTAGCTTCTTAGCTTCATATCCACATTTTATTCACGTCCATCACTAGGAATGCATCTTGCTTTAGAAAGTAGGTGGGGGTGTGAAAGAAAAGGTCTTAAAGTCACTGTTCAACCTGTGGCTTTGCCCAAAGTTTTGATTTTCAGGTAACATGCTCTGTAGCGCTGGAACAGTATTCAGTGGATGGTTAAGATAAACCAAAGGCTTGCATTAGTAAATGCTCAGGTGACTGCATACTTGGCTCCATGATTATATGTGGTCATCTTCTTTCTGTGTGTGTATCCCCCCCCCCCTTTTGCTGTCCATGTAGATGGTGGGAATTGGGACGTCAGATGTGAATCTGGACAAGTACCGCCACACGTTTTGTAGCCTGTTGGGCAGAGACGAAGACAGCTGGGGCCTCTCGTATACAGGTAATGGCAGCAGAGAAAAGCCCCAGTATGAAGGAAGAATGTAAAGTCTTGCTTATGATTGGAGGTGATTCGTGACTTGGACATGAATGCTCCTTGCTCAGTGACTTGCAGCTGAAGGAGCTGTGTTCCTTGAAAAGTAACATGTGGAAGTCACAGCCCACTTGCGATAGTTGACTTGAAGTATGATTGAGCCATCACATGTCCTCAGTGTTGAGTGGATGTGTGTGCTCTCCCTTTCTGAGGAGGTGAGTGAGCCCATGATGAACTAAAGGAGTTTGGGCAAGTTCTGTGGGCACAGAAGACAGGCACAACTTGTCCAAATGGGCAATGCTGATTCTATTGTTGTAACTGCAAACAAAGAGAAATTACTATCGTGGGGAATTTTTTTTGGTACAAGCAGAGCCTTTGGGAGGTAATTGCTGTAATTCAGGCCTGATTTATCAAGGGTGTTGGCCGTGAGAAAAGCCTCTAACCTGTGCCAGCAATCAATGGTTTCAATGAGTGTGCTGCTAATGTGCTAACATTAATATGGGAGTGGGCCAACACTTGTGGGGGGTGCACTTAAATGTGACTGAGTGTGTGCATGTTTTCTTTGTGGCTCACACCTGGTATATATGTCACGTCTCTTTTGAGTACAGGGCAGAGATCCAAATGGCAGGTTAACTTCAGGATATTCAAAGTTTGTGCTGCCTTTTAATCTGTGCATCTTTACTTCATAGGTGTAAGAGAACTTGTACAAGCACGTGGAATGTCTAAACTTGCAAGTGTCACATTACTACCCACGTGTAATGGATTGCTGCATGTGTAGAATTAATAACTATTAAAAACAAAATTACTTTGTCAAAAATTGAGTAGAGAATAATCTTACAAAAACTGATGTTTTGTTGACATTTCAAGTCTGGGGAGTGAGAAGCATGCCCTCTCCCCCTCTTCCTGCCTGTATATTCCAGAAATAGGGAGTCTGCCTATTTGGCCTGTGAGACTATTTGTGTGCTTGTTTTACATGTGTACTTTGTAAAGGGCAGATCCCTGCTCTGAGAAGCTTGTAATCTAGGGTGTCAACAGAGGAGGGGAAAGGAAATGGAGGCAAGGGTGAACTGGGGAACATCTTAAGAGATGGTGCCAGAGGCTTCTTGGAAAAGATGCTGAGGCTGGATTTGGAAGACCTAAGAGGTGACATTACACAGGTGTTTTGGAAGGCAGTTCCAAGCGTAAGGGGCAGCAAGGGAGAAAAGGCAGGGTTGTTTGGAGGGAGCAGGAAACCTGAGAGCTGGACCAATTCTGTTCTTGTGCTCAGCTTTCTTTTTTTTAAGAAGACAGCTTTTTGTTACTGGTGTTTGGGCTTGTACCTGAACTAGTGGGTCAAGAGGGATGTGGGCACTCACTCACCTCTTCCGCAAGTAGCGGGGGAGGGGGTAGGAATGTGTAATTGACAAAAGAACTGGGAGGATGCTGCCTCGACAATGTGTCTTAAAGAGTCAAGGTGGATATGAGGCGTCTGGAAACCAAGCCTTATGAAACAGTTGAAAGAACTTGGGTGTGTTTAGCCTGGAGAAGAGAAAATTAGGAGACATGATAGCAATCTTAAAATATCTGAAGGGGTATCATGCAGAATATGGAACAGGACTAGAACCAATGGATGGAAATTGTAGGGAATCAGATTTCAGCTAAGCATTAGGAGAAACTTCCTAATGGTACAAATTGTTTGACAGTGGAACAGACTGCCTTGGGAAGTGATGGGCTCTCCTTCACTGGAGGCATCGAAGCAGAGCCTGGACGGCTGTCTGCCCTGGATGCTGTAGCTGCATCCTGCATTGAGCATTGGATTAGAATGATGTCCTCCAAGGTGATCCTTTAGAATCAGAATTAGCTCTGATTCTAAAGATAAGCAGGAAGGCACAAGAGGGTGGGATGAGTCTCCAGTGTGTGTTGTAATTGTGGCTGCCAATTGCTCTCAAGGGCTCCTCCATCACAAGGGAGACAGAATCAACTTCTCGACGAGGTTTGGCCAAGGCTCCATTATTGGCATGCACCTGGACACATGGCATGGGACTCTGACCTTCTACAAAAACAGGAAATGCATAGGTAAGAGCAAGAGGCTGGGGTGGCTCTACTAGCCAGACATGGCACAGCTGAAGGTTCTAATCCACAGCTTTGAGAGGAAAGGGAATATGGAAGAAAGAGGATGCAACTAAGGGGAGGGAGCATTCTCTGTTGTATTCGTCTTCTTCACTCATACAAACTTCCCACCGATCTTCAACTGTAAGCTAATTAAACACAGACACAGGTAAACCTTAAGGGAAAGCCTCTCGAAAGGTTGTCAATAAATGTGTTGTCCTTTTGCTGCCACCCCCGTCCACAAACTGTTCATGTGAACACAGAGAGGATACGGAAGGCCTTTGCTGCTGCATGTGGCCCAAGCATTTGTCGGACTGTTGAAGGCTGTCCTGAAAGAGTAAAATGCAGCATAAGCCAGAAGAAGAGTGCATTTTTGTGAACACTGAAAGAGGATGCTCCAGGGCTTGCTGCTGAATGACGTCAGCTACTCAGGTGTTGAATTTGTCCTTCACACTCATATATTGTTTGGTATATATTGTAGAACACCTTGGAAGAGCATAACTGGTCTCTGCCTGGGCAGCTTTTCCTCATCATGCAAGAGAAAGAGTAGAGTCTCACACTGCTCCTTATTGGCACTTGAGGTCTGAAGTGGAAATTCTCACCATAGAAATGCCAAGGGATAGCGCAGGGGTGGGTGACCTGTGGCTCTCCAGAAGTTGTTGGACTGTAAATCACCCTTGGCTAGACTGGTGAAGGCAGATGGAAGTTGTAGTCCAACAGCTGGACGGCTACAAGTTGCCCATTCCTGCTGCACTCATAGCTAGTGATAGCTAGTGGTTGGAGGGTGTGTGTGGTGGTGGTGGTGGTGGGAAGAGTTCCTCCCCATCTTTATAGCCATGTGTTAACCTGCGGTTTCCTTGTTCCTATTTCCACCCAGGCTAGTGGTTGGATGGTGTGTAGGAGGAGGAGGAGGTGGTGGTGGTGGGAGGGGTTCCCCCCATAATCATGCATTAACCTCCAGCCTTCTTGTTGGTATTTTCATCCAGGTGTTGCTGCCACCAAACTGCAGAACAAGAGATTCTACCCCATGGTGTGTTCAACGGCCGCCAAGAGCAGCATGAAAGTGATCCGCTCCTGTGCCACCCACACCTCCCTGCAGTACCTCTGCTGCTCCCGCCTCCGCCAGCTGCTTCCCGATTACATAGACACGCTGGAGGTGCTGCCGCTTCCCCCAGGACTCAAGCAGATTCTGCACAACAAACTAGGCTGGGTGCTGAGCATGAACTGCGGCTCACTCCAGCCGTCATCTTCTACCTCAGGAAGCGATTCAGATAGCTCAGACGCTGAGGCCTGCCAACGGAAGAGATGCAGGAGGACATAATTTTTCTTTATAAAAAGAAAGAAGAAATGACAGTGTCTTGAAGGATGAGGTTTTTCCCCAGCGTCTTCATAAGGGTGGTTCAAGCCGGGTGTCTGTCTCAAGGACGGCATTTCTTTTGAATGACAACCATTTTTTTTAAGTGCAAGACTCCGTTGAAGTCTTGGAACTTACAAACATTTCCTGCTTTAGACCAGAGCTACCTTCAGGAGGCAAGTAACTCCAGCAGCCTGACTTTCGCAGTTTGCCCCCTGCTTGTCGACAGCGGTTTGCCAACTTTGTCGGAACGTGCTGTTTGAAACCAGACTTTCATCAGGCAAACAGGACAATGAGCATTTCCTTCAGCAAGCAAATGAACGGTTCCAATTTATAAGAAGAAAATGGAGAAGCCACCCCATGTGCTGTGTTGGTTTGCAGTTTGCGATGGTGCCTCTGATATTTTGAGGCACAGGGACAGCAGTGTTGAGAGACAAAAGGGCTCTTCTGTTCCCCCCCCCCCAATGCTTTGGCACCGACACCTCTGGGGAAAGGAGTGTTACTTGCTAAGACTGTAACTGATCTCATGTGAACCTTGCAACTTCTTTCATTGCTTTGCATGTCTAACTGCTGCTTCTCCTGTATTGAGCTATATGAAAAGATAATTAAAATACAAACTTGCATTGATTATGGCAGGGTGAATACATGAGCCTTATTGTGATCCCAGTTGGAGCCTGCAATTTGTTTGTGGTTTTGAAGGCTTCCTAGTTCTTGATGACTTGAGTCAGACATAACCCCAGCCACTGTTTGGCATTATGTGAATGAACCTCAGACTTGCATACTCCCTTCTTGTCCTTAGGTGCCCTCCTGCATTTCCTCTTTCAAACCATAGTTTGCCATTACATATGAACCATTGATTTGCTTATTATAGAAATCCATATCCCACCCTTTAAATAAATTCCCAAGTGACTTACAACACAACATGAAAGATACAATAAAAACACCACTGCATAAAAGCAGCAGAATCAAAAATCTAAAGAGCTGTTTGAGAACCTCATGGAGATGAAACAGTTCAGATTAAAAAGCTTGGGGAAATTAAAAAGGTCTTTGCCTGATGCTGAGATGTTCTCATCAGTGCAGCAAGAACATCTCAGCTGGTATAGGGATGCAGAGAACAGCTTCTGCTGAAGGTGTTAGTGTACAGACAGGCACGCGTGGCATCAGGTGACCCTTCAGCTACCCTGATGCTAACCTGCAAAGGACTTCTAAGTTAACCTTCAAAGCAGAATTGGAAATTGTGGTTTAATTATGGTCAAACAAAACGGGGGGTAGGGGAGAGGAGGTAACATGGGGAGTAGGCGGCACATGAGCCTGAGGCTGGTTTGTGTAATGCCAAATCATGGTGTAAACATCTGAGCTTGGCCTCAGTGTGATGTGTAGCACTGCAGAGAATCCTGCTCGCTCTGGATGATATCTTTGGCCCGAATAAACTACAAGGAACACTGGGAACTGGTGCAAGTGGGATGGAGCTGATCGGTTAACAGGAATTAAGAGATTAGAACCAGCTATGAGACTGTCTGCACCAGTTTCTTTTTCACAGTGAATTTCTGCAGTTAAGGGATTCATTGGTGCCAATTTTAAAAGCTAACCCAATTGTCTGCTTAACCAATTAAGGAAACCGGGACTTCACTCAGAGGAAGAAGCAGCTAGTTCAGTTTGCTGAACCCACATTTGTAATTATTACTACAGTCAAGGAAAGGGGAATCCTACTTTAAGGTCCACCTTCTGCTAGGGAAAAGTGACCAGGATCTTCATACTGGCCATGAGTAGTACCAAAGCAGGCAGAGCCAAAGAGCGTACCACATTCTCACTTGCAGCTCTCTTTGTTTCTGTGCTGAGAAAAGGTGACCCCTATTCAGTGGGCAGCAAAGTTAGCTGCCCATGGAAGAGGACATTACTCTTTTCCTCCATGGGCAGCTTGTTTTGCTTCCCTGCTGTGTGCTGAAGGGGTGGGGGGAGACTCCCCTTCTCTGTGTGCATCTAGGAAATGAAGCCCGTCATTCAGCTCGCATCTGTTTCTCTCTGGAGGAACTGGGAGGCATGCAGATGCACCTGTGACATGGGTAATGGTGTCTAGAGTATCTTTAGAGGTTCTAGGTGCTGTGCTCCATGGTTGGCTTTTCTGTTTTGGCCTGCTGCCTGATAAGCATCTGTCTCTTGGGAAGCAGGACCAGGTGGTCAGCAAATTTATTACGTTTATTCATTATATTTATATCCTGCCTTTTTTCCTACTTAAGGAACATAAGGCAGCATACATAGTCCTTCTCCATTTTATCCTCACAACAACCCTGTGAGGTAGGTTGGGCTGAGAGTCTGTGACTGGCCCAAAGTCACCCAGTGAGCTTCCATGGCCGAGTGGGGACTAGAACCTGGCTCTCCCGACTCCCAGTCCAACACTCTCGCCACTACACCACAAAAAGGTGTCCCCAACCAGTTGTGTCCAACTCTAGGGTGTGGTGCTCATCTCCATTTCTAAGGTGAAGAGCCAGCGCTGTCCAAAGATGCTTCCGTGGTCATGTGGCCGGCGTGACTGATCACCAAGGTGCACGGAACGCTGTAACCTTTCCTGCTGAAGTGGTACCTATTTATCTACTTGCAATTTCTTGCTTTCGAACTGCTAGGTTGGCAGGAGCTCACTCCGTCACGCGGCACTCTGGTTTCGAACTGTCCTGCCGACCTTCCGCTCTGCAGTTCAGCATCTTAACCACTAAGCCACCACATTGGCTCTCAAATGTGGGCAAGCTGACCATGGAGCAGCACTGAGAGGGAGCTTTTCCCTACACTTGGTTTTGTGACTTACTGAAGCCATGATCCAACACCAAACCATAGTAAGGGATGTTATACTGTGATGTGATGTCCGAGTGGACAAACTGTGAAATCACCAGTTCACTGGCAGCCATGGTTCAAAATGGTTTTTTCAGGATGATTAAATTTGACAAGCTGTCTTCCACCTCCTGTACCTGAAGACAGGAGTGCTGGGCAGATTGAAGGTGGGGAGAAGAAAGCCAAGTAGCTCTAGGAAACTCAGCGGACTGGCAAGAGATTCAGGACAAACTAAGACACAAGTAGCCCTTCACACAGTGTGACTAATGGAATTCACTGCCTCAAGTGGCTCCACTTTCTCTGTGCCATGCGTAATTTTATAAACTTACTTTACACCCCCTCTATCATCCTTTTGGTTGTTTCTAATCTAAAAAGCCCCAAGCGTTGCAACCTTTCCTCACAGGGGAGATGCTTCATCCCCTTGATAATTTTGCTCGCTCTTTTCCTCCGCTTTTTCCAGCTCCACAACACTCCTCCTTGAGATGGGGTGACCAGAACTATGCATAGTATTCCAAGAAGGGTCACACCACTGCTTTGTACAGAGGCATTACGATAAGGCCACAGCAAAGTAACGTCCTCCACTCGAAGGAGAATTTCAAGAGGGGAAAGAAAGAATTCAAGAAACTTGGCAGTATTTGTGCTGACTACGTTTATTGGTTTGTAGAAGATCCATTCTGCAGTTGACCGTGAAGCTCCAGCACTACAGAATTAGAACAAGGAGTTGAGGCGCAGTGGGTGGGGCTGAAGAGCATGCCTGGACTCCCACCGCTTCTCACCTAGGCACTTAAGTCGAGAACCAGCTCTGGATTGGTAGATACCATGAAGACATAGACCCGACGGGACAAGTCTGGGCCAATCCGCCGCTCTCTCTCGTTTTCCTCAGCCCTGACCCGAATGTCACTTAGGAGGAGTTGTCTTTCTTTGTCTGTGCTGCACTCCCTGTAGGCCTTAAAAAGCAGAGATACTAAATCGCTGTGGCCATCCCAGCAATTTGCCCTGTCACAGAAGGCAGAGCTGTATATGGCTCATGCCCTAACATGCACAGGATTACAAAGGTATTAATAACTGGGAAGCTGTTGCTTCCACATGCATAGAGATGGTTATGTGGTTGGCTCAGTTCCCTACCGGGAGTAGTTCAGTGTTCCTGGCTTTGACCAAATGAATCCTATTTCCTTGTGTGGTGTTGGCCGTCAACCCACTTTAGAGTATTGCATCTTAAGTGCACAGCCACCGGGCTCTTACGATATGGGGCTGGATGCTATGGTTCAGTGCCACCTCCCCCAACCTGTCGCCCTCCAGATGTTTTAAACATCCATTCCCATCAGCCCCGCTAATGGTCATGAATTCTGGGAGTTGTAGTCCAAAACATCTGGAGGGCAACAGGTTGGGGAAGGCTGATTGAGCGCATTGGCCATCAACTGGTAGAGCGGGGCCTACAAATGAGCTGTGCCTTGACATCAGTGGAGTGGTAGCAGCATCAGCACTGCCATTTCCATTTGTTTGTTATTTAGCATTTTAAAAAAACAAGCAATTTCTAGGAAGACAGAGCTGCTGGGGGGAATCTGTGGCCCTCCTGATGTTGGACTAGAACTTCCATCTTCTCTGACCATTGGCCAGGTTGGCTGGGACCTATGGAAGTTGGGAGTCCAATGACATCCGGAAAGTTCCCCTGATCTATATGAACATAAGAAGCTGCCTTATACTGAGTAGGACCACTGGTCCCTCTAATTCAATGTTGTCTACATTGACTGGCAGCAGATCTCTGGGTTCTTTTTTTAATGAAACCAGAAAAATGGGAGAGGGGGAATGAAATGGAGTACCCTGGAAGAGGCTGGCTGGTAGGCATCCTGAACCCCAACGTTTTGTGGCAGTTCTCAATCATGCTTGTCCCCCCGCCCGCCAACATTTAACTAAAGTCTACCCTCCTGTAACACAAGTCCCTTAGATCTAGTCCTGCTCCCTGGGGAAGCGGAGGGAAACTCTTTGCCCTCTTCTGTGCGACAGACCTTTGCGAAGCGTGCCTGATCTTGCCCTTTACTTTGCTGAGAACTCTGCCTTCATCCAGCCCTTCCCAAGTCTCTCTGCGAGGGCAACGTAGCCAACCGCAAAGCAATCAGAGATGTGAGCTGACCTGCAACAACAGGCTGGGCGAAGGATACGCTTGGGTGATAGCTGCTGCCATGGCAGGGCTGACGCGGTTGAACTGCTGGATTTGCCTCAACCAGGCTTCTCTGAGCCCTGTCCCATCCTTGTGCACGCGCACGCCACTGGCCCATCCACCTCCAGTGCAGAAGGAGAAGGTCTGGTTTTCCAGTTTCCTGTGTTTGCAGAGAGGAACACCATGGGTAATGGTGGGGCATCGCTAGGTCTGGGCCCTGGCTCTGAATCTATTTCCAGGGGCCCAGACAGATCTGGATCTATTCAACAGAGCCCTTAGTGCCCATTGCAGCCAATGGAAGGTGTTTATTTCTCAACTTAATTGCTATGCAGGGGGTAATTTTCAAGGGGGATTGCAGTTGGGAAGGGTTAACTCTCCCCTCCCCTCCCCACTTGCTGCAGCACCCCCCCAACACACACACACCCCTTCTCCTGCATGGGAATTAAGCTTAGAAACCCCCTACCCTCATTAGTTTGTGATGATCTAGGCCCAAGTGCAAATGAACTGAAGAATTTCATTTTATTTCAGAGCACTTAGATGAACAATTAACTGGCTGGCTTTGCCTCCTGAGAAATTTCAATAAATCCTGTAAGTTTTTTAATCTGCATATAGAGATACAAATTAGCATATGCTGATTTGTGTCTTACAAGCCTGAGCCCCAATTCTTTTAAGTGCCTATGCATAAACAAATGACACAAAGAATTGAGGCCAGATTCAAAGTTCATTTTCTGCTGCAAGTACCACTAGGGGCCTTTGGGAGCAGTCCTATGCATGTTTAGACAGAAAAAAGTCCTACAACTCCCAGTATTCTCTAGTCAGCAATGGTGGCTAGGGAACAATGGGAGTTGTAGGACTTTTTTTCTGTCTAAATATGAATAGGACTGTGCCCTTGAGGAGGTTATGCCGACAATATAGCCAAACTGTGACATAACACACATCCGTAAGGGTAAACCTGACCTAACCAAGCCAACAGCAGCCTATGTGTATCCCACAAAATATAACTGACAATGGGCCAACAAGATGCCAAGAAAGCAAGCGGAAAACACAAATGGCAAGAGTCTTACTAACTGTAGGTTCAGGTGGCTTTAAAATCGAGCGACAGTACGACTGGAAGCAGGTTCACTCAGCGTAGCAAGGCTGCAAAGATTGTTTTCAAAGGCAGAATGGCAAAAGACACACTCACTTATACGGCCGCTGTGCGATTGCTTTGGTCATGGCGGAAACGTGCTGGGCAAACTCCTGCCATGTCTCCAGGAACAAGACCCCTGTGTCCCCCCAGAGCTGCAGCGCCACCAGAGCCTGCAGGAGGAAGAGGCAGGGAGACTAAATGGGGAGAACAACAGACACACAAAGCAAGAGTATCAAGGTGGCCGGTCATCAGCATCATGGGGGCGGGGGCTCTAGCAGGACAAAAACATGGACGGCTGCCTGTGCTTGGCTTGTGTGGCGCCCACCCCTCCCCCAGGAGGACTGAGATCTGATGGCCGCAATCTGACTGGTAGCTACCATTTCATTTTTTCCTATAGTGCACCGAACACTACATCAGCCCAGGGCACTGTGAGGGGCAGGGGATGGGGGAAGAATGGTAGTGTGGCCAGATGCAAAAGAGGACAGGGACCTTTAATAGCTGTGTAGGACGGGGCTCCTCCACCTTAGTAGCTGTGCAGAAGAGGGGATTTCAGCAGCTGTCGCTTGTCATCTGGTCACCCTACCAGTGGGAGAGACCACGTTTTTGTGGTGACTGCCATGTAATTTCCCCCACAGTGTCTTGGATGGATGCAATGTCCGGGGGGGGGGGGGGTTGTAGGGAAAACAGAGAGGCATACACTGCGAGACTACTGCCCAGAGCTGTTCCACTCATTACAAAAAAAGAAAAAAGCCTACTGTCCTGCTGTGCTGCATGATAAATCTCCTCCAGCCTAACAATCTTTGGGGAGCGGGGGGAACCCATGTAGGATGCCTCTTAAACCTGAATTAAGGTCCATTGAGTCCAGCATTCTGTGTCAACGGTGGCCAGCCAGATGCCTTTTGTTGCTCTCAACCAGGGCATAAAGGCAATGGCATTCTTCTAATCATCCTTAGTAAATGGTAATCACAGGTCTACTGCCTCTGAACATGGAGGGTCTATTTAGCTATCAAAGCTGATAGTATGGATAGAACTATCCTCCAATAATCCATCTGGTGTGTATGAATGAGTGTGTGTGTGTGCGGCCTCTTTTCCTGACCAAACTATGAGAACATAAGAGCCCACAATGGCCAACTAGCTGCCCATGGGAAGCCCACAAGCAAGAAATCAGCCCACAAATAGGACTTCTTCCTGCTTCCCAGCAATTGATATTCAGGGTCATGCTGCCTCTGATCCTGGAAGTAGTAGCCATCATGTCTAGTAGCCATTGAGACTGAATTTGTCTGCAAGAATTTAATAGAATGGGCTCCCCTCATGGTTGACACACTCCCAGCCATTGTGCTCACCTCCTCTATTTGATGCTGGGTCATGGACAACTCTGGGCCAGGCTGCAATCTCAGACCCTCCATCCTTTCTTCCTGTTCAGGATTCAGCGTTTCTTGCCTGTGGCTGTGATGCTGGTTATACCTAAGCATTCGGAGGAGAAGAACCGATTACTAGCTTTCAAGTGCTTGTGATTTAAAAGACGATCCAAAAGTGCCTTGCACGATTTGGTGACCTCGTGGATATGTCTGTCTGTAAGAAACGGCTGATCTTTTGCCTCATCTCCACTTTCCCAGTGAAGTCCACTGAATAAAGGTATACCAGGCTTTCTTCATAACATCTCAGCTCTGTCTTTACATCTATCTGCACGTGTGCTTTACCATAGAGGAGGGAATCCAGTGCTGTCATAAGCAAACTAGGAGACGCTGAGAATTGAAATCAGGAACTTCTGCATACAAAACCTGCGCTCTGCCCTTCACTACTTGGAAGAGAGGTCACCTCTCACCCAACATATGTACCATTGGTAGGTGTCTAGTCCAATGACAACCACACTGTAGGATTGCGCAGAAGGACCTTCCAGACTGTTAAAGGGCAACAGTTGGGTGAGATCCGGTATACTCCACTGGCCACCGGGTTCCATACTCTGAAATAAGAGTAAACCAGGGTCAAGAGGGGAAAAGAGTTCACAAGCAGCCTTTTTGCAAGAACTTAACAACAGCCTTGGGTCCAACTACAGAGAAGTTCAGCTAGCAGAGCCCCCAAGAAAACGCAAGGCAATTTATGTTATTCTCCTGAATGAGACGGGTGGAGGAAGCAGAGTACATGCAGGCTGCTTGGACAGCATTATAGTACCAGTAGAGCCATTTCCATTTCCCGGCGGTCTTGCTGAAGGAACCCAATGGCACAAGTATGTCATTCACGTTATGGTGATTTCTAGGCTGGATGCCTGTGAGGCTGCGTTTGAAAACAGTTTGGAAACTCCAGCTAGTACAAAACCCTGCTACTTGCCTATCGATGGGCTCGAGTTGGCATACCTGTATATATTACGAGTATGCTACACTTACGGTCCCATGCCGCACTGCCAGTAAGGCTGCAGCCCTATACCCACTTACATGGGAGCAAGCCCCACTGAACTCAATGGGACTTACTTCTGGGTAGGCATGGATTACACTGTGGCTGTTCAGACAACACACTAACCTACACTCAGTGGTTGAGTGTGGGTTGTTGAACCATGGATTTTTTTGTCGAACCGTGGGCTAGCGCGTTGTCTGAACACCTGCAGGGTGGCTTGTTAACCATGCAGTGTGGCTTATTTTCTCAAACAAGCCACCTTGAGAACCCATGGCTTGTTGTTGGGTTCTTCAGGGTGGTTAATAAGCCACACTGCATGGTTGACAAGCTTCCTTGGAGACATTCAGACAACACACTAACCCACGGTTCAAATAACCCATGGTTCAACAGCAATCCACACTCAACCATTGAGTGTAGGTTCCTGTGTTGTCTGAAGGGCCCCACTGTAAGCCTGTAACCAAGCCTAAGGGCGCGTAACTGAAATCACATGCTCTTTCCCTGTTTGTCCCTGCCTCTACTTCCTTTCCCAAGCTCTACCAAAATGGTAGGAGAAATTCCTATGTTGAATTTTGGATTGTACACTCTCCTAGCTACAGATGTCCTCTTGTATGTCTACTCCCACATGAGCCCTCCCAACAGTTAAGACTGGCAAGTGAAGCCCAGCTCCGAAGCCCAACTCTTGCAGAGGCCCAATTTGGCCTTCTGGAGAAGCAGGGTCACCTGCTGCAGCCCCAGTACTTTGGAGCTCCCTCCCTTGGGAGGCTCGAGATACTACTTTCTCCAAGTTGAGTCCACCATTTGAGTCCACCATTTGATGACATTTGCTGCTGCTGTATTCTGTACTGAATTTTCATGACTGTTCTTACACGGTTGAAAATGTTTGATCTGTGTATGCCCCTTTGGATTCCATCCCACTCTAAAAAGTGTAAGTGCTGTAGAACATTTAAGAACACAAACATAAATGACCATCTTGGCCTTTGTAATTGTGTAAACATCATAAATACATACAGCCATTGGCGGCTGGGGGTGGCTTTAAATCCCTGGACTGAGCATATGTGATGCAGAATTTGGCTACGTGAAAAAAAATATGGTTTTCACAGGGCGGAGTTATGATCTCTGCTTTTTTATCACCCTCTTTTCTATCACAGGTTCTATAGCAGGGTCCCCAACCTTTTTGGACCTGTGGACACATTTAGGAACTTGCGAAACTGCTGTGGGCACCACCACAAAATGGCTCCCATGGAGGATGTGGCTAGTCATGCAATGCCATGAGGGCCTGGCTAGTCAAAAGTGACCTAAAGGTGGGGCGAAGGAGAGAAATAAGGGAGGCTAGGAGGAAGGGGGAAATAACAAGGCAATGGGGTAGAGGGGAAAGAAAGAGCAAGGCTAGAAGCTGGGTGGGGGGAACAGTAAGCTAAAGAGGAGAGGAGAATAGTGAGGCTAGAGGCTGGGAGGGAGGGGGGAACAGCAATGCAAAGAGGTAGAGGGGAGAGAAAGAGCAAGGCTAAAGGCTAGAAAGAGAGAGACAGACGATTCCTCTAATATTTTCCAAGGCTTTTCTTCAATTTTTGTGAAGGGGACAGGGAGGGCAGAACTTCATGGGGACCACAGAGGCCAAGGGGGTGCCATGATGCCCACAGGTGCCGTGTTGGGGACCCCTGCTCTATATGCCCAGTCTTGGCTCCCCATTCTTCCTTGCTCACCTTTTGCCTTAATGCTTCCAGTACTCATCTCCTCTTGGACACTGCCTGCTGTCAATCTAGCTCTCTAGGGTTTCCTCTCACTTACTTAGGTCTTCCGCACCAGGGTTTCACCTCCCTAGGTGTGTGTAAATAAGACAAAAAGCCTCTGAAGCCTATCCAAACCCTGGTGCTTCCTTTCTCCGTGATACCAGATGAAGCACAATGAACTGAGAATAACTCCTGCTAATAGCAAACTCAGGTGGTGAGTGCCAATAGCAATGGAGCCAACATGGGGCCACTAAGCAAGATGATGGAGCATCTTGGAAGAAAGTATGGCTGGCTGGCAGGAACTCTGAACAGAAGGGCTCCTGCTAAGAGAGGAAGTTATCCTGCAATATTTTGTTGGAAGTTCCACTTGTGTTCAATTTATTATGGTCCCTCCAAGGTTTATTTTGTCTTATCTTCAGGACAGTGAGTGTAGAAATAAACACAGCAAAGGCTGCAAACTGAAAACAGTGGGATTTACTTTTGAGTAGACATGCATAGGATTGCACAGTAAGGGCGCAACCCCATGCATGTTGGGACAGAAAAAAGTCCTAAAACTCCCAGCATTCTGGAAGCTGTAGGCCTAAATATGCATAGGATTATGCCCTAAATTGTTCAAATGCAACATCTGGATTCAGAGGACAATTCAGTTTGCCATATTTTAGAAGCTGCCCTTAAATTCTCTCAAGGCATATCTACAGCAGACTACTTCTTCCACTCCACCCCGCCCCCCGCTTTTCAACTATTCCCCGATATGGTCTTTAGGGTTTTGCTGAATGTGGTCCCAGAATACAGCAAGCTATTTACCGCACCTGCATTAAGGAGAAGAGGCGCTGCAGGAAATCCCAAGGCTCCAGAAGCAGCAAGACTTCTCTTTCCAATTCTGCCCTTTCCTGGAGGCCATCCTGCAGAAAGAAAGTCAACCTTTTGCCAGGACAGACAGAAGAAAGTACTTCAGCATATAGAACATGGAATTAGCTTATGGAATTCGCTACCACAGGAGGTTGTGATGACCACTGACTTAGATGGCCTTAAAAGGTCAGCCAAACTCATGGAGGAGAGGTCTATCAATAGCTATGATAAAAAGAGATTGAGAGCCAGTACAAATATTCATTGCTGGGAATCAACAGCAAGAGACCATGCACACTGATTATCAGCTCTAGTTTCTCTTTTATCACCTTCGTGTAGAGATGTGAAGGATTGGAAAAAACACAGAAAAAATGGGGGTGGGGGTGGAGGAAATTTTTAGGAAAAAATGGTATTCCTCAAAATGTTCAAATATTTCCTGGGAAAAAACAGTTTTGTTTGAACTTTTTTTTTTTTTTTTTGCTTTCCCCTCATTTTTTCCCTGGGCTTTCACATCTCTACCTTTGTGCTTGTTTTCCTGCCTGCCTACAAGGACTCCTCAACAGCAGATGAGCAGAATAAGTGAGTGATTTCGGTAGAAGATGTCTTCCACTCCACCCACAACTTATTGCCTGGCTAACAGTAGAGTTTAGATTCAAGATACTCACTGTTCCAGACATACTACCAGAGATATTTCTCTTCCAGGTTATGCTGCGTGGAACTGTCTGGGGTTCAATGTAATAGTTACACTCCAAAGAACCCAAAGCTTCCAGCAAAGCATCTGAACCAAGATCCTCTAGGAGACCTGATGAGGAAGGAGAATACAAATGGTGTATTAGCCTGATCCACATCTTACTGTGCTGCACAGCACCATACCCAGTCAAACCCCCTCCTCCTATACCCCCAAAGTCAGGGGATTGCACAGCCCAGTTGCTCTGCAACAGCTAGCAATACTGCTGTGAACAGTGTTAGCAGCTACAACAGACCACAGCGAGAAGCTGCAGGCCTGTGGCGTCCTATTCCCAGACTGGATGTTGTTGTGGCTCTTCTGAACGGTCCCAGCAGCGCTCACGTTCTGCGGCCCTTCCTAAGTCCATCACTCTACCCACCGTGCAACACTGGCTCTTGACACTGATCTGCTTTTAGCTGCTGCTTTTAAAATTTTGTTTTCGGGTTGCTTATTATTGGCTACTTTATATCATTTTAAACTTAATTTGAAAACCAAATCAAAAAGCCATTGTGCTGGAAAGGACGTTCAACCAAAAAAACTTGCAATGAATAAAACAGGGGTGTTGAACCTCTTTAAGCTAAATAGGGCTAAATTTAATTTTGGAGGCACTCCTAGGGGCTGCATTCTGGTGGTAGGTGCGGCTTAAATACCAAAAATAGCAACATATTTTAGTTTAAACTCTTACTACTCTTAGGAGAGGCATTTCAACCTTTTTAGAATGGAGGAAAAATGTGTAAAAGCTGGAAAACCACCAAGATTGGGGCCCCAGGCAGGCCTAAGGTTCAACACTCCTGGAATAAAACATGGGACCAACACTGCAACAGAAACATCCTACCTGGATCCACACACACTGTCATGTGCTTCATGCACTGATCTGGCCGAAGGGATTTCAAGGCAGCTGCAGCTTCCTTTCGCTTCTCTTTTTCTAGTGCATCTTGCTCTTTCCGCTTCATTCTCTCCTCTTTCTTGAGTTCTCTTTCAAGCATCCTGGCTTTGGCTTTTGTTTGTGTCATCACCGTTTCTTCTAGAGAATGCTTTTTCTTCCTTTTCTCTGAACTCGGAGAACAAGATGCTTCTTGTGGCAGTGATGAAAGTGAAGGCACCTCTTCTGCCTTACCCAGCCTCATGCATAAATGCAGCTTTTCTTTTTCTGCATGGTCCTTAACATCAGCAGCTAAGTAACTAGCAACAGCAGTTGAGTCCTGTGATTCGGTGTCGCTGTCTCCTTCAGAATCAGAGATTTCCCAAGTAATGGCTCTTCTGACAAGCCCGTCAGTTCCATCAAGAGCACCATCCTTTTTACTTCCCTCCATGATTAAGTTTACTCTCTTTCAAGTCTACATTGCCTATTTAGAAAGTTTGTTTGGGAATCCAGAAGTCTTCATGGAATGCCAGGCAGAGAAACTTACATGAGAAATTTCCATGTTGATTTGACAGGTTCAGAACCTATGTTCTTGTCATAAGAAGCAAGCGGAAGTTTAAATATAACTAGAATGGTAGTGTCATTACCAAATCAATGACTATTCAAGTTGCCTAATACGTAAGCTTCTTATAAAGACAGGCATCGCAACAACATGAAAACCACAGATTTCTAGGAGTTTTTAATGGTTTTCTGTGCCACAGTTAACTAGGAGAACAAATGAACTTGTCTAGAAGCTGAGTGTCCTGACCAAAAGACAAGAGCCATCCTGGTCTTCTTTCATGGGTAAATGCAATTTCTCCAACTCCAAAATGGCAGAACACATAGCCCACTGCCTCACAATAGCTGTTCTGTGGGTACAGACACTGTATAGTAGCTGAACCTTGTCTGTAAAAGCCTCCGCCACTTAATTTCCTTCACATTTGAGAGACCATCTTGTTTTACGATATAGCTGAATCAAGCTTTTTTCTTTTTCCTCAGTCCACACTGCCTTAGCAAACCAGCATGAGCCAACAATATATTTTTATCTGGGTCAACTGAGCAGTGATGGAAAACAGTCCTGGGAGACCGTCAAGCCCTCAGAACGTGGGAGGAGGATCCCCACAGGTTTATAACGCTCCTGATACATGGCAACTACAGCAGCTCCAAGCCTAGAAAAGAGAAGACATTCCTGCTGATATTTCAGCCGCAAATTCGGGGTTGTTGGGGAGCATCTTCTCCAGGGATCTAATGAAGAAGCGTCTCTGTGGTCCACTCTTCTAAACGGCCCCTGCGGAAACTCAGGCTGCCGCTTCGAGCTTTCCGTTCGATGCTTTTCCTTCCCTTCGCCAACCCGAGCAAAACCGGAACCACCCGGCAGAGCAGAAACAGCAACCTGGGAAGAGGGATGTTCCAGGGGGCGGGAAAGAAGGAAGTGCAATGCAGTACACTGCAGGGGCTGCCGTCAGGACGGTCGTTAAAAATAATATACAAATCTCTATATGGGTAAAGAAAGCGCAGACGCTCTGCTCCCTGGACTATTTACTGGGACGGGCCGCGCTTGCTAGGGTGTCTGCGGCGGTCACCAAGAAGGGAGCGGAAGTGTTGCCCGCCGGAGGATTTGTTGGGACGGACCACGCTTGCTCGCGCGTCTGCGGGGGTCCCCAAGAAGAGAGCGGGAGTGTTGCCCACCGGAGGATTTGTTGGGACGGACCACGCTTGCTGGGGCATCTTCAGGGGTCCCCAAGAAGGGAGCGGGAGTGTTGCCCACCGGAGGATTTCTTGGGACGGGCCGCGCTTGCTCGCGCGTCTGCGGGGGTCCCCAAGAAGGGAGCGGGAGTGTTGCCCACCGGAGGATTTGTTGGGACGGGCCGCGCTTTTTAGCGCGTCCGCAGGGTCCCTCAAGAACAGGGCGGAAGTGTTGCCCACCGGACAACTTATTGGGACGGACGCTGCTTGCTAGAGCGTCTGAAAGGCCTGTTTATGTCTATGGAGTAGGACATAGACTACTATGTCTACTACATAGACAATAGAGTTGGAGCAAGAGATGTTGGCTAAGGAGGGAGCGGAAGTGTTGCTTATCGGCCGACTTAGTGCGTCGGAGCGCCCTTGGTATAGCGGCAGGAACGAGCGACTGGAGTGCTTGGCGTGGATGGCCGAGGGGTAAGGAGGGAGGGGCAACACGGAGGGTTGCGTGGGTGGGCTTCGCAGCGTGTTAACATCTGCTCACGGCTGCCTCATAAGAAAATAGCACGTTTTGGTAACCTTGGGGGCATGGATTTATCTTTTGGGGGGCGAAGCAGAGAAGGGGAAGAGAGTGGAAGGATAAAGGGAAGAAGGGAAAGCTGCTGGTGGCAGCCCCCTCCCCATTTGCCTCCTTACAACAACCCTGCGAGGTAGGCTAGGCTAAGAGATCATAACTGGCTGTAAGGACGGAAGAAGAGACTGGCTGGATCAGACCGAAGGCTTACCTAGTCTGGCATCCTTCTGGATGTGGCCACGTCCCTCAGCGAGGTCTACCTGCGCCAACATTGCCCTCTTTTTGTCGCCAGGTTAAGACTGTCCTTTACTGCCAGATGCTTGATGGCATATGATGGGGGCTTTTAATGTCAGTTGTTTTTTGTATCAGGGTCCCAGTATTTTATTGAAACCGGTTTTTAACCTTTTAAAAATTGTTTTTAAATTTTTGTATGTTAAAGATTTTATAGTATGTTTTTATTAGGCTGTATTTTTTGGCTTGCAATTTTTGTGAACTGCCCAGAGAGCTTTGGCTGTTGGGTGGTATAGAAATGAAATGAATGCATGAAAATGAATGAACCCACAGTGGCCACCTGAGTCCGCTGGGAAGAAGATCAAAAGCAGCATGTCAGAGCAGTAGCCTTCTCCTGCTGTTATGTTCTGTCATTTGGTACTCAGAGCCATGCTGACTCTGATCCTGGAGGGTAGTATATGGTGATTGATAGCTTTATCCTCCATGAAGATCTCTAGCCCCATTTTACAGTCATCCAAGCTGGTACTCATCATCTTGTGGCAGCAAATTGTATAAGTTAATTCTGCATTATATAAAACAGTACTTCTCTTTGTCTGTCCTGAAATTACAACATCATGCATGGTGTGGAGAATGTGGATTGTTTATTCTGTCAGTCGCTTCCGACTCTTTGTGACTTCATGGACCAGCCCACGCCAGAGCTTCCTGTCGGCTGTCGCCACCATCAGCTCCCCGAAGCTCGAGTCCGTCACCTCCAGAATATCATCCATCCATCTTGCCCTTGGTCGGCCCCTCTTCCTTTTGCCTTCCACTTTCCCTAGCATCAGCATCTTCTCCAGGGTATCCTGTCTTCTCATTATGTGGCCAAAGTACTTCAGTTTTGCCTTTAATATCAATCCCTCAAGTGAGCAGTCTAGCTTTATTTCCTGGAATACGGACTGGTTTGATCTTCTTGCAGTCCAAGGCACTCTCAGAATTTTCCTCCAGCACCACAGTTCAAAAGCATCTATCTTCCTTCGCTCAGCCTTCCTTATGGTCCAGCTCTCGCAGCCATAGGTTACCACTGGGAATACCATTGCTTGAACTATGCAGACCTTTCTTATCAGTGTGATGTCTCTGCTCTTCACTATTTTATCAAGATTTGTCATTGCTGTCCTCCCAAGAAGTAAACGTCCTCTGATTTCTTGGCTACAGTCAGTGTCTGCAGTCATCTTTGCTCCTAGAAAGACAAAGTCTGTCACTGCCTCCACGTTTTCTCCCTCTATATGCCAGTTATCAATCAAGCTGGTTGCCATAATCTTGTTTTTTTTTTAGGTTTAACTGCAACCCAGCTTTTGCACTTTCTTCTTTCACCTTCGTCATGAGGTTCCTCAGCTCCTCCTCGCTTTCAGCCGTCCAAGTGGTATCATCTGCATATCGGAGATTGTTAATGTTTCTTCCAGCGATTTTAACTCCAGCCTTGGCTTCATCAAGCCCAGCACGTCGCATGATGTGTTCTGCATGCGGGTTGAATAGGTAGGGTGAGAGTATACAACCCTGCCGTACTCCTTTCCCAATCTTAAACCAGTCTGTTGTTCCGTGGTCTGTTCTTACCATTGCTACTTGGTCGTTATACAGATTCCTCAGGAGGCAGACAAGATGACTTAGTATCCCCATGCCACCAAGAACTTGCCACAGTTTGTTATGATCCACACAGTCAAAGGCTTTAGAATAATCAATAAAACAGAAATAGATGTTTTTCTGCAACTCCCTGGCTTTCTCCATTATCCAGCGGATATTGGCAATTTGGTCTCTAGTTCCTCTGCCTTTTCTAAACCCAGCTTGTACATCTGGCAATTCTCGTTCCATGAATTGCTGGAGTCTACCTTGCAAGATCTTGAGCATTACCTTACTGGCATGTGAAATAAGTGCCACTGTTCGACAGTTTGAACATTCTTTGGTGCTTCCCTTTTTTGGTATGGGGATATAAGTTGATTTTTTCCAATCTGGTGGTCATTCTTGTGTTTTCCAAATTTGCTGGCATATGGCATGCATCACCTTGACAGCAAGATTTTTATTCATAAATCTTGACAGCAAGATTTTTATTCATCTTGCAAGATTTTAAACAGTTCAGCTGGGATACCGTCATCTCCTGCTGCCTTGTTATTAGCAATACTTCTTAAGGCCCATTCAACCTCACTCTTCAGGATGTCTGGCTCTAGCTCACTGACCACACTGTCAAATCTATTCCCGATATTATTATCCTTCCTATACAGATCTTCCTTATATTTTTGCCACCTTTTCTTGATCTCTTCTGCTTCTGTGAGGTCCTTGCCATCTTTGTTTTTGATCATACCCATTTTTGCCTGGAATTTACCTCCAATGTTTCTAATTTTCTGGAAGAGGTCTCTTGTCCTTCCTATTCTATTATCTTCTTCCGCTTCCGCGCATTGCTTGTTTAAAAATAATTCCTTATCTCTTTGGGCTAACCTCTGGAATTTTGCATTTAATTGGGCATATCTCCCCCTATCACTGTTGCCTTTTGCTTTCCTTCTTTCTTGGGCTGCTTCCAGTGTCTCAGCAGACAGCCATCTTGCCTTCTTGGTTTTCTTTTTCATTGGGACGTTTTTTGTTGCCAAACAATGTTGCGAACTTCTGTCCATAGTTCTTCCGGGACCCTATCTACTAAATCTAGTCCCTTAAATCTATTTTTCACCTCCACTGCATATTCATGAGGAATATTCGTGAGCTCATATCTAACTGATCTGTGGGTCTTCCCTATTCTCTTTAGTTTGATTATAAATTGTGCAATAATAAAGTTCGTCATCTGAACTACCATCAGCTCCAGGTCTTGTTTTTACCGACTGCATAGATGTCCACCACCTTTGGCTACAAAGGATGTAGTCAATCTGATTTTGGTGTCGACCGTCTGGTGAAGTCCATGTATAAAGTTGTCTCTTAGGTTGTTGGAAGAGAGTGTTTGTTATGCACAATGAGTTGTCTTGGCAAAATTCTATCAGCCTATGTCCCGCTTCATTTTGTTCTCCCAGACCATGCTTGGGAGAATGTGGATAGGGAGACATTTTTCTCCCTCTCTCGTAATACTAGAATCTGGGGTCGTCCACCAGTCAGCTTAATGGGGAGATTCAGGACAGATAAAAAGAAGTACTTCTTCACGCAGCGCATGGAATTTGCTACCGCATGTTGTAGTGATGGCCGCCAATTTAGATGGCTTTAAAAGGGGATTGGACGAATTCCTGGAGGAGAAGGCTATTGATGGCTACCAGTATCAGAGGCAGTATGCTTATGTACACTGGTTGCTGGGGAATGTGGGCAGGAAGGTGCTGTTGCGCTCATGTTCTTCTTGTAGGTTTCCCAAGGGCAGCTGGTGGCCACTGTGTGAGCAGAATGCTGAACTAGATGGACCCTTGCTCTGATCCATCATGGTCTTCATATGTTCTTAATCTCCTGCCAATCAGCTTCATTGAATGACCCCGGAGCCTCAGTCATGTCCTCCACCTTTACTTGCCCATTTTTTCCCCCTAAACTAAAAAGCCCCAAATATTGTAACCCTTTGTAGGGGAGTTGCTCCAGCCCCTGATCATTTTGGTTGCCCTTTCCTGCATGTTCTCCAGCTGTACAATATGGCTGAGTGGGGATTGGGGCCATAGTCACTCTAGTCTAGCCACTACACTGTACTGGCTCTCTCGCTATGGTATAGTGGGGTTTCAGTCCTAAAGTCACAAGGTTCTATACCTGCCAGGTTTTTTTTTTTTTACCTATAATAGTTGTGTAGAAGAAAGAATTTGGGGTAGGTGCTGCTTCTCATAGTGTAATGATACAGGGGGAGATAAGTGGCACCAGCTAGAATTCCCTGTGTTGAAATAAAAGAGTCTTCACATCTGATAACCCTAGAGCTTGGGACGCAAGAGGAAGGAAAAGAGGGACAGACTGGAGTGGAGGGGGAAGGTCCACTGAGAAAGGAGTTGGAGGCAACAGTATTTCTCTGACACTGGTTTTGCTTTTGCTGTTGGTTTGTTTGAGATTTGTATTCCACCCTTCCTTCAAAGAGCTCAGGGTGGAGTTCTCACCCTGCTCATTTTCTCCCCAGAACACCCCTATGCGGGAGGGTAGGCTGGGCGACTGGCAGGATCCTCCAGTGAGCTTCATGGCTGAGTGGAGGTTTGAACCTGGGTCTCCCTAATCCTAGTCCCAACACTGTAACTGCTAAACTGCTGTGCCGCTGTTCTCCAGGCAGCCATGGGTCGCAAGAAACTTCACCGCCCGATTGCGGCTATGGCCAAGAAGATCCGTGAGTATCGGGCCCTGAAGAACCAGCCTCGAGACTCCCAGCGCTTCGCCGTGGACTATGAGACGATGATCAGGCCCTTCACAGGCAAGCGTCTGCCTGTGTTGGCCTGGGAAGATGTGAGAAACGAGAACCGGCTCTTCAGTCTGCTCTGCCGGCTGCAGCACTTTGGCCTGGGGCGCATGGTCACGCGCAAATCCTGGGTGTGGCAGTATGACGAGCCGTGTTATTGGGTCATCACCAAAGCGAAGGTGGATTACACAGCTGAGGTGAGCATCTCTCATTGGCAAGTGGTGGAGAGAAGTCAGGATTGAGCTTCCTGGCGTAATGGTTCAAATTGGTTTGAATGTGGCTTCCCAGCTCCCCAGACCAGAGGTGTGGAGAATGTGGATAGGGAGAACTTTTTTCTCCTTCTCTCATAATACTAGAACCCAGTGGGGTCACCTCATGAAGCTAATGGGTGGGAGATTCAGGACAGATATAAGAATGGATAAATCCAGTGAGGGTCTGCTCTTCTGCCCACTACCATTCCTCAGCTGCTTAGGAGACTTAGCCTTGACGCATGCCCTACCTCTGATGAAGAAAGAGGGGAGCATAATAAAAATTTCATCATGTAGAGCAGGGGTGCAGAACCTCTTTCAGTCCAAGGGCCAAATTCCATTGTGGAGAACTTCTCGGGGGCCGCATTCCGTGGGCTGAAAGCAAAAGGGGCCAAAAATACCAGCCTGTTTGAGCTCTTACTGCCCAACTCTCTAGAGTTTCAGACAGTAACCTTTCCCAGCCCCACTGGAGATGCTGGAAACTGAACTGGGACCTTCTACATGCAGAGTCGGCACTCCACTGCTGAGCTAGGCCCCCTCCTCTGCTCCTTCTCCTCCTCCTCACACTTTCCCTGCACTGGATCTGAGAATGCAAGATCAGAAGCAGCTCCCCTGCGAGGAAGGTAACTTTGGCCTTGCTGTGAGTCAGGGAACGATATATTTTCTTTCTCTTCATCGAACTGACTGTACACGTGCATATGTGCTCTGTTTCAGAATATGGATCATGGAAAAGCCTGGGGATACTTGACGTTCAGAGGTGAGGGAAGGCTTGCTTTGAAGAGGGAGGAGTTCCTGACCAAGGCTTTTGCAGTGAATCCTAATACTTGGCGTGGTGGTGGTGGGGCTGCACCCTTAAATTCGCTGCAGTTTTGACAAGACTAGTGCGTGGCTCAAGGGGGAAGCAGTGGGTGCCTGTGGGCACCACTGCGCCCACGGACACCTTGGCACCCGCTAAGTTGACCTACCCCTCCCACTTTTTCAAAAAAATGAACACTTTTTCTTACCGGCGCCTTGGATTGCTGTGGGATAGCTTTCGCTTAGCGCTGAAAACTGTGGGTTCAAAGAAGTTGTTGAGTGTGTTGGGCTCAGACTGCATCTCTGAGCCAGAGATGCAGGGCAGGTGACTTGTCTTTTGCCACACCTCCCATGGCAGCCATTTTGTGGTGGTGCCCAGGACAGTGTCCCAAATTGCCAAAAGCGCCCACGGACCAAAAATGTTGCCTCCCCTTCCGAAACTGCTACTATGCCAGAAACGTCAGTATACCTAGCTACCCTTATACTCAACACACGTTGACTGTAGGCCACTGAATCTGTAAGGGGGCATTGTAGAGCAGGGTGGGTAATATATGCCCCTCCAGATACTGGACTACAATTCCTATAATTCCTCATCACTGGCTGGGGCTGATGGCATTTGCAGTCCACCAACATCTGGAGGGCCACATGTTACCCACCCCTGCTCTACACTGCCCCCTTCCACGCCACATGTTCCCCACCCCAGTGCTGGGGTCTCTGTTTTTCCTCTGCCATCACCTGCATTTTTTTTGTTCTTTTGTCTGACCAAACATACTGTGCTTTCTTCCCTCCCTGCTTTTAAAAAATATTTTATTTTGCTCCAGAAGTGAGGGGCAGGGGTAGGGGGAGGAAGAGTGGAATTTGAACAGAGGAGGCTTTTTCTAAGAGAGAAGATCACAGTGCACATTCTAAAGTATAATAAACGGCATCAATTTCTTGGGCCATATAACTGGTGAACATATCCTGTTTCTTCCCCAGAGTCCATTCACTTGTCCATTTCAGCTGTCACAAGAAATGTATGGTGATTCGAAATGGTGTTCGATAACCCCCATTGGTTTCTGAGATGAACAAGTGTTTCCTGTGCAATTTCAGGCACATATTTACACCCCTGAGGGCTAGAAACTTTTTTTTTGAGTTGTTGCTAATACCACATTCTGCATTTCTCCCAATGCTCCTGTAGAATTGCAGCATACCCCGGTGCAATCCTGTGCAGGCATACCTGGGAGTGAGCCCCACAGAACCTTGTAGGACGTGTGTCTTAGCAGATGTGCTGAAGACTGCACTGAAAGCCATAGGTATTATTGTATGACCTGATGGCTGGAGAGGTATTTGGTAGACAGCAGTTCAGTCGTGACATCCCCAGCTCTGCCCCTTATGCTGTTCAGAACAAACACGTGCCCACATAGCATGGAATTTGTTCATAGCTCTCTTCGCCTTGTCAATTTTTTCTTAGGCAAGACAGAAAATGAAGTGAAAGAAATCGACAAGGCCATGTACCATGACTGGCGCATGGTACCAAGGCACGAGGAAGAGGCCTTTAAGAAATTTACGCCTGTGGAGGTGGAAACCGTTCGGTATGTCCTCTATCCACCATTGCTGCGGGCCATGATTCTTGCGCAGAGGCAGAAAGAAGGTAAACTGAGCACAGAAGAACCTATGATTGATCTGGAGCGAAGGTCTTTCTTCCCAAAGGAATACTTTGAAAGTGCTGAGAAGCGAGCTGAAGGAACACCAGTGCGAAGCCCGTAGGACCCTGTTTTTGTGTTCTTAGTCCTTTATATTTTCCATTTTCAGGAAAATTACACTTAAAGATTAAAAATACTGGATAGCTCTGTAACAGAATGTATTATGATAAATCTCAGAGTGCAGAAACTTTCTTTGATATTTTAAGCCCTTCAGTGGCTTAATCCCTCACCAGGAATAACTACATTTCAAGGGACATAATTTTGTTTCCAGCATATTTAACGGTCAGCAGTTTTGCAGCAGCTAACACATGTAAAAATTAATTATGGGTTTGTTTTTTAGATGTGGTAGTGGTGGGGATTTGTTTTAGCTGCATCTTTCAAATGTGCTAATAAAATTACTTCCAGCTCTTTTCTTGGCAACAGTTCCTGAACTTCTTTTTGGGAACCTTGATTGAGAAATTCTGGTGTTCAGAGGATGTGTTTTTACTGGTTCGTTGTGTCTGTGATGCTCTGGACTGGTTTGGATGTAATGTTCCTGGCTTCATGAACTGTGGCTTAGGAAGCTGGGGAATGAACGTTGGGCGTATGTGCTGCTTCCTCCCCCCCCGCCCCCCCGGTCTGCCACCTTCATAGCAGAGATCCTGGTTTGTTTAAACCAGAGTCCTCCCATTTCATTGTGGGTTGTTCTTTTGCCTTGAGAGGAGAGGATTTTGAAGCCCAATAGCCAATATTACTCTGTCCATAGGAGCAATGTCAGTTTAATACTGGCTTAGTAACCAAGCTGTTAAGTCAGGATCTGATCTTCACAAGCCCACACATTGTGGGGATTTGTACATGGATCTCCTGGAGCCAAACAGGTGAAGCCACCTTCTGACAAGACAGACCATGTTCCATTTTGTCCACTATTGTCTCTCCCTGCTGGCGGGGCCTCACCAGGGTTTAATTTTTATTTAAAATATGTCTTGGCCACCTTTCAGGGCAGAAGCCAGCTTCAGAGGCTTTCCTAGCTCTGCCTTTTGAGGTGCTATAACTGGAGATTTTGGATAGGGAACCTGGGACCTTTTACTGGGAACCCTCTAGCATTGAGCGCTGCATCATAGAGCTGGAGACAGTGGAGGCTGGTGATTCTGATGTCAATGGGGCAGTGAATCCGCTCTGGGTTTCAGTCAAAAGTAGTCAGGACTCGAAAAGTGCTCTACAACTTGGATAGCTCCTTTAGAGTTCTGACTGAAACCCGGGCCGGATGCACTGCCCCACTGACATCAGAGCCACCAGCCTTCACTGGTTAGAGGGGGCTTGTGGCCCAAGTAGCCCAGCGCCTCTGCTCAGTGTAGGAAATCCAGAGTTAGGGCAGCCCCAAGAGATGGCTGCCCAACTTCGGCTTGAAGACCTCCAGCAAGAGAGAGCCCACCCACCACCCCTCTCGGTAATTGGTCCCATTGTCAAGCTGCTCTTACTGTCACAAAATTTCTCCTAATGTTCAGCAGAAATCTACCCTTCTGTAACTTAACTCCCATTCAATCAAATCCTGGATTCTCGGGCTGCAGAGATCAAGTCTTTGTCCTCGGTTGTGTGACAGCCCAGCAGAGGTTTGAAGGGTGCTATCACGTTCCCCCTCTGCCTCCTTTTCTCCAGTTCCTTCAACCTTTCCTCATGGGACTTGTTTTCTATACCTTTGAGCATCTTTGTTGCCCTCCTCTGGACCCCATTCCAGATTGTCTACACCAGGGGTGGGCAAGGTGCAACCCTTGTTGCCCCCTTCAAATGGGAAACATATTTTTTAAAAATGAAACAAAACGGCATACGGAACAGTAATTTTGAAGCCCCTTTGACCCTTTTAGTGCTGTGCATGGAACGCCAAAAGGATCAAAATCGGCTTGAAGACAAGCTAATTTTGAACTTCTGGTGTTCCGTAGCTCCTCGGGGCACTATTTTAACATTTTATTTGAGTTATTTTGATTTTTTCAGCACTGCGGGTTGGGGGAGTGCAGTCTGTGAGGCAGGGTACGGGGGCGAAAATGGTCCCTGGACTTCCTGAAGTTGCCTACCCGTGGTGTATGTTGTTGGATCATCCCCCCAACCATGCCCCCTGACAACATTCAGCCTGCAGAGGCCTGAGTGGGAGTGGGGTCATCTGGTCCTTCACTTGAAATCAATTCCCCACCCTTGTGTACAATTTTGTTGTTGTTGTTGTTGTTCAGTCGTTCAGTCGTGTCCGACTCTTCGTGACCCCATGGACCATAGCATGCCAGGCCTTCCTGTCCTGCGCTCTCTCCCGGAGCGTGCTCAAGTTCATATTCATTGCATCCGTGATGCTATCTAGCCATCTCATCCTCTGCCGTCCCCTTCTCCTTTTGCCTTCAGTCTTTCCCAGCATCAGGGTCTTTTCCAGGGAGTTTTCTCTTCGCATTAGGTGGCCAAAATATTGGAGCTTCAGCTTCATTATCTGTCCTTCCAATGAGCACTCAGGGTTGATTTCCTTTAGGATGGACTGATTTGACCTCCTTGCAGTCCAGGGGACTCGTAAGAGTCTTCTCCAGCACCACACTTCGAAAGCATCAATTCTTCGGCGCTCAGCCTTCCTTATAGTCCAGCTCTCACAGCCATACATTACCTACAATACCTACAATACCTACGTCTTAAAATGGGGTGCGCAGAACTGGAGCGGGTACTGCAGATGAGTTCTAACTATGGGAGAAGAGAAAGTGCTAAATTACAGGCGAGGCAACATCGGTCCTTGAACTGGGCCAGAGATCCATGTGCTGTAATGTCTACAAGCTGAAATGTGGGATTTCCAAACTCAGTATGTGTCTTAGCAAAGGTGTTGGATCTGGTGTGGTGGTTGGACTGAGACTCAGGAGACCCAGGTTCTAGTCCCTACTCAGCCATGAAGCCATGAAGTTCACTGGGTTACTTTGGGCCAGTCACTGACTCGGCCTAGCCAGCCTCACAGGGTTGTTATGTGGACAAAATGGAGAGGAAGACAACCATGGAAACCACCTTGGGTTCCTTGCAAGAGGAAAAAAGGTGGCATATAAATGCAATAATACATAAAAGAAATAAAATCAAAGTAATAATATTGGTATTCCATGCAGCTCGAACCGGTGCATGTTTACTCAGAAGTCAGTTTTGCTGAGTTCAGTGGGACTTGCTTCCTAGTAAGAGCGTTTACGATTATTTCCTAAGAGGAAGAGAGTTGTTCTGGTCATTTTGCCTATGATGACTCTTCCCCCTTCCTGCAGTATGAGGCGGGGTAACACTGGACCACCTTACAGAGCTGTCATAAAGCACTTTCCCCACCAGCTTGCAATAGGGACACAATAACATCCACACATTCATTGCAGGGGCTGTTGGAAGCCACTATCTTTCAGCCTTGACCTGCAGTATGGAGATAACACTGAACTATGTTTCAGGAGTGTCATAAGCCATTCTGTGTCAGTCTCTGGAGTATGAACATAATATCCTTCAGCAATTACCTTTCCCCTGCCCAATCTGCTTTATGGGGATTTTAATGTTTATGGTTCATTTCTCCTCTGCTAGTGCAGAAGGCATTTGTAGGGCATTTAAAAAACCCCAACCATACCAAATCTTGAAGTCATCCCTGCATGTGGCCCCTGTGATGGAAAAGAACTGCCTTCCATGTTTGCATTTAGTTTGGTTTTATTTATTTTTTAATTTATTAAGATTTGTATACCTCCTTATTTGCTAAAAAGCTATCAAGGTAACAAACAATTTAAATGATAAAACCTAAAAACAGTAAAACGTCAAAACAACGACATAATTTAAAAGGTCAAATTAAAAAGATGCATCTTCGCCCCCTTTCTAAAAGCCAAGAGAGTGAAGGGCCAGTTGGAGTACTTGAGTGTGTGTATTTCACAGTTGGGGAACAACACAGGAGAAAACACTTTCCCTTGTGCTCAACAAATGGGCCTCTGCTGAGAATGGTGTCATCAAGAGTGTCTATCCTGTAGATTGTATTAACTGGGCATGTTCATAATGAGAGAAGCGGTCCCTTCGATAGCCAGGTCCATAACCCATTGAGGATGTTAAAGGTTACAACCAACATCTTGAATTGTGCCCAGAAAGCAAGTGGCAAATAGTGCAGGCCTTTCAAGACAGGTGTAATATAGTCCCGATACCATGCACCAGTGTTGTGATTTTAGGATATTACGGGGTTAAATCTTTTTGTGTGGCTGCTAGTTTGTTTTAGCCAAAAGTTAATAAGTTAGAGGTCAAATGTTTAGTTGGAATGTAGAGGTTAGGAGGTTTGCTCAGGTAGCTGGGAGATTATAAAGTTCAACAGAAGGTCAGAAGCAAGAGAAAAGTTTCAACTCAGGAAATGGAAACTTAATTTGCAGAAATGAACAAAAAACTACCCTCCTTATTGGATGGAGACAAAAACATTTTTAGAGAGGAAGAGCAGAGAAAAGAGCTGGAGGGAGGGGGTGAAATGGATGGAAAACAGATCATGGTCCTAGAGGAAAGAAAAAGTTATTGTTGTTGGAACTCAAGAACCGATTGAGAAAGCTGGATCAATGACAGTAAGACATTGCTTGGCTATGGGACATGGATAAAATAGGGACATAGTCTAGTTAGTTTAGCTGGATATGTTTATCCCTGGTTATTTTATTACCCTATTGCTCATCTGGTTTTTGTGTGAGTGTTGTGTGTATGTATCAATTCAAATTTTAATGCTCAGATTTTTTTCCCTATTGATATTTTTCTTCAGCAAACTTTAAATGTTATTTGAAATGTGGTGGTCTCTCTTTTGGGTTACCCACCCCACCTCAAAGAGCCAAAACCTACACTACTAAAAGTAGCTATTTGAGAGCCAGAGAGTTTTAAGGCTGGGTTGGTGGAGGCAGCTCAAGAAATCAAGATTTCAACCTAGTGATTTCAACCTAAGGCCACAGGAAGGGAAGTGCAAAAAGGAGTATGGACACACTATTTGCTCTTTTCCTCTTCCGCTCATGGAACAGGATGTTGATAGTCCACAACAGCCACACTCAAAATCATATAACATGCATCATGTGTGGACTGGAGTCTCTGTGCTGCACCAAAATCACTGAACCATAGCCCAATGAATTATAATATTCTAACAATAAGATTACCAGCCTAGTCGTCAAATGAATGTAGACTTATCAGGAAATTGCTTGCTATTATCAGTGGAACCCAATGAAAACTTTAATAACATCAGATGTATGAACGTTTGTCTTAAAAACACGAAGACTAGTTCTAACCTTCTCTCCCCTATGAGAGAAGGTTGCAACAGCTGGGATTGTTTAGCTTGGAAAAAAGGAGGGTGAGGGGAGACATAATAGAGGTCTACAAAATTATGCCTGGTGTGGAGAATGTGGACAGGGAGACATTTTTCTCCCTCCCTCAAAATACTAGAACCCGGGGTCATCCTATGAAGCTGATTGGTGGGAGATTCAGGACAGATAAAAGGAAGTATTTCTTCACACAGCGCATAGTTAAACTATGGCACTCACTACGACAGGATGTAGTGATGGCCACCAATTTGGATGGCATTAAAAGGGGGGTGGACTTCCTCCTTTCCTGGAGGAAAGGCTATCAGTGGTTACTAGTCTTGATGGCCATGTGCTACCTCCAGTACCAGAGGCAGTGAGCCTATGTACACCAGTTGCTGGGGAACATGGGTGGGAGGGTGCTGTTTCACTCATGTCCTGCTTGTGGGTTCCTGGTCAACAGCTAGTTGGCCACTGTGTGAACAGGATGCTGGACTAGATGGACCCTTGGTCTGATCCAGCATGGCTCTTCTTATGTTTTTATGTTCTTATGTTCTGCACATGCCCACCAGATGCCCGTGGGAAGCACAGAAGTTTCTCCTGCTTTTGTTCCCCACTGACAGGTGATGACTGGTAATGGTGCCTCTGATGCTGGATGCAATATAAAGCTCTTCTTATGTTCTTATGTGTGTGTGTAAATTGTGAAAATTATATATATAATTTTCACAGGCCGTTAATCTTATGAGGGGGGAAAAAGATCTAAAGTCAATTAACTTCCTCATCTGTGTAATGATGACAGTCATTCCAAAGAACTGATAATGATTTTATCTATATCTATATCTAGATATATAGATATGTGTGCGCAATTAACTTTTTGTTACTGAATTGTGAACAGCAGCTGAGAGATTCCCTTGGGGGGAAGAGCATTACTTTAGTCAAACAAGCTTTGCAGAGCTTACTTCATCTTCATTTAAAACCAGAGTAGACACTCCTCTTGTTTTCCTTCCCGCATCCTTGTCTGGGGACAATGCAGCGATCCGAGTGCAGCACTTCTTGCAGGAAGAGCCGGGTGAGAGGCTGTTTGTCAAGTTAATGACAGTGTCATCTGTATTCTTGAGTCTGGGTAGAGCTCATTATGTCACTGCAGCGATGCAGCTTTTGAGCGTGAGTTTCTTGGAGACAAATTCCAGAAGGCTACCCATATCTGTTGCAACCGAAACAACAGATTATGGTCTGTTAAGCCCTGTGGGCCCCGTCTGGCAACCTGGGTCCCAATCCTTTCCCCCTGACCACTGATAGTTTTGTGGTTTCCTAGCTTTAGCATGGCTTCCCCCGCCCCCCATTCTAAAAAGTTGAAGTGTCTCTCCTCAGGCTTAGTTACTGGCAGCAGGAACTTTAAGCTATGTTGGTTTTTTTGGCCCTGCCCCTTTTGCCTTTGGCTCCACCCACCCACGCCACCCACGAGTGCTTCTGTGAAATGGAATTCTGGCCTGGGGTTGCACAAGGTTCAACATCCCTACTTTAAGGCCTGGTGGCACCTTCAAGGCGATGGGCGCAATCCTATCGGGATGCCTGTCAGCCTCTGAATTCGGAGGCTGATGGGGCATCCTGTGCAGAGCAAGAGAAGCAAAGTTCGCCTCCATGCTCCTCCTGCTCTGCATTTTTGCTGGACGGGCTTTTTTGCCAGTTCAGCGGGGCTCTGCGGAGTGGGAGGGAAGGAGGCTGGGGAGGCCAAAGGATCTTTTGTAAGCCAGACTCCTCAGTCCCCTCCCCGCCTAGAGAACCTCCCCTTTTCTGTCCTCTCTGAGGTCGCTTCTGTGAGCTGAGAGAGGCAGCCAGCACGGTTCTCTCCACTCCAGCTGCAAGGGGGAGGGGGTTGGGAGCTTGGATTCCTGGGTCTCAGGACACAGCACTTTCTCCAACGTCGGATCCAGGCATCCAATCTATCCCATGGCTCCCTGGACGCTGCCTGTGGGCCATAGGATTGCTTTCTAATATATTGTGGCATAAGCTTTCATGGTCTAAAAGCCCTCTATGTCAGAGGCATGAAGGGTTATCCTCAGTTGGCAGATTATACCTACCTGTCTGTCCATCTGTCCGTCCGTCCATCCATCCATCCATCCATCCATCCAGAGAGAGAGAGAGAGATGAGCAACGGAGACAAAAATAATCAGAACATCAAATTGTTCCAGTCTGTGACATTAATATGCCAAGCTGAAATGGCTTCCTTGGGAGTGGGGAAGCTTTTTCAGCCCAAGGGCTGAGTTCCAATCTGGGAAAGGTCTCAGGGACTGCATTCCAGCATGGGTAGGGGCACATGCAAAGTGGGGGTGGCCCAAAGCTGAAATCTCCGTCAGGCAGCAGCAACCACAGCTCAAGGACATTTGCCACTCAGGAAAAGCACGGCACAATCCTATGCACGCCCACTCAAAAGCAAGTCCTATGGAAATCAGCCGAACTGACTCCCAGATAGCACCCCACTCCAGTATCAAGCAGGAGAAAGGACACTCAAAATGGCACTTTCAGGCAGCACCCCTGAAACCCCAACCCAGCCCAACCCATATGGACTCACCCCATCCTGCAGTCTGGCCTGCCATGGTGGTACTCATAGAATCGGGCTGTTTTTAAAGCTGGGCCTGCTAGACTCAGTGTTTTGTGGACTGTCACCTGAGATTTACTATGGCTTTTGAACAAGCAGCGTCACTGAATGTCTGAAATCTATTGAACGGGGACGTTCATATGTGAATGCGCAACACCAAACACTGTCAGCGTTGCAAAGCAACTACTTGGACCTGGGACCTTGTTATGCTCCAGGAAAGGGCAGAGGAGCAAGCCAGGGCAGGTAGGAAAACTCCTCCCTTGCTGCTTTGCTCTTCCTGGTGCAACAGCTCCCTCTGTCCAGCTCCTACTTTGACTGTGACTCCCCTGCTGTTCGCAACCTTCCCACAGACCTGCTCCTTGCCCTGCTGGACAGCTCCGTAGCCCCACCAGCAAGAGGGGAAATCCGAGAGATGCGCAACAGTGGAGCGGATTGACGTAATGTCGCCTTTATGCGCGTGGCTTGTCTTTTTGCGACTGCGAGGAAGCACGAGCCCATGGCGGTGGGGTGCCTTGGCTGCGTTGACATGAAAGGGATTATGCCAGTCCTGTTCATGCCCTCTCTGTTCGCGTCTGATTCATGCGCTGCTTTGGGAAACGCTGCCACACCCACGGCCTTGCACTGTCTGGAGCTGCCACGCTCGTGTGCTTTTGCTGCCCTGCAGTGTCACCGTCATGTGCAAGGGGCCCACTGGCAGAGCACCCACTTTGCATGCCAGAGGTCCCAGGTTCAATCCCTGCCATCTCCAGGCAGGGCAGGAAAACTCTCCCAATGTTGGAGCCGAGGCTTGGCAGATCGGTACCTGAAGGTGCTTCCTTCTCCTTAGCTGGGTGCACCTTTGTTTCCCTCAGGGCTGTTTTAGGCAGCATGGTGTTGATGGTTTTTTTAAACAGTTTTAAATAATGTGTTACAAGGAGCCAGATTCCGGCTGAACATCAGGAAAAACTTCCTGACTGTTAGAGCAATATGACAATGGAATCCATTCCCGAGGGAGGTGGTGGGCTCTCCCACACTGGAGGCATTCAAGACGAGGCTGGACAGCCATCTGTCAGGGATGCTCTGACCTGGATTCCTGCATCGAGCAGGGGGTTGGACTTCCAACCCTACTATTCTATGATTCTATGATAATATTTGCAAACAACATATAACTAAAAACAACTTTGAATGAAGCACTTTAAAAAAAAAATCCAACAATGAAACAACACAGCTTGAAACAAGACAGCTTAAAAACAGTATACAAAAGTCAGCAAAAAGAGCAAGAGTTCTCAAAAGGGAAGGTCCGCCGGAATATTAGAGTCGTTAACGCCTCTTGGAGGGAGTAATCCTTTGGCCGCTAGTCAGTGGCTAGATGGCCATAGGATATGTGGTTTTCTGGGAACCGACCTTCCCCACCTTCTGCGCTGCCTTGCAGCGCCATGCTCCGCCCTTGGAAGAGGAGGTTGGAGTGGTCAAAACGGGGCGTTCCGGGGCAGGGAGGGCGGAAATGCTGGTACAACACATCCAATGTGTCATCCAGCAGCCTCCTTTCCCGCTCCACCTTCCTGTGGCTAGACAGCTGAAAGTGGCTGTCTAGCCGCAAATGTAGGGCAGGAGAAGAGCAGAGGGAACGATCCCCTCCATTCTTCTCGTGCTCTGCACTGGATAGGCAGCTGCCTCCGAGTTCGGAGGCGGCTGCCTCGAGCCCTTAGCTGCTGAGTAGAGAGGAAGGGAGGAATTGGTCCCTGGGAGGGACCGTAGCTCAGTGGCAGAACCGCTGCTCTGCATGCAGAAAGGTCCCAAGTTCGATCCCCGGCATCTCAGGAAGAACGAGGAAAGAATCCTGTCTGAAACCCTTGAAAAATATACAGAGTACACAAAGGGCCATAGTTGTAAAAACTGATAAGAAATGAGCAAACAAGCACACAACTGTGAATAGGTCAGGTAATAATAGTTTAATGTTATAACAATATGAACACACAATGAATGTAGTGGGTGTTAGTGATCTACTTAAAATAGATTGTTGTTGGAACAATATAATTATACATATGAAAACAATATGAATACAATTGTACATATATTGGAAGATAACAGAAGCATCTGTATCACAGATAGATATAAATATTATAATTTGTTCAAAGGATCTCACAGTCCATCCAAAAAGTCTACAGGAATCCGGTATAAGCCTGTTTTGCATATGAGTTGCTTCTTCAGATAAATAATAACTGTGATACAGATGCTTCTGTATGTATCTGTGACACAGATGCTTCTGTTATCTTCCAGTATATGTACAATTGTATTTATATTGTTTTCGTATGTATAATTATATTGATCCAACAACAATCTATTTTAAATAGATCACTGAAACTGTTGAAAGTCACTGCTAGCCAGTGTCGATAATACTGGGCTAGTTGGACCAGCGGTTTGACTTCAGTGATAAGGCAGCTCCCTATAATGCTATGTAGCACTCGTGCAAAACTCCAAAAAACTCTTTTTTGGCGTTGCCCCATAGAACACTGTTAGAACGTGGCTGTTACGCCAATACAGTAAATCCCAGAAGGCAAAAAAGAGGCCAAGCCTCAAAATGGTGCTGAAAACCATTTTTTTATTTTATAGTTTTAATCTATTATATTTTATATTGTATTTTCTGTCGTATTTTTGTGGTTTTAATTTTGTGAACCACCCACAGCACTTCGGCGACCGGGCGGCATAAAAATGAAACAAACAAACCAATATATGCAATTTTATAAAATGGTACAATGCCCAATGCATTTTGGTGAAGACCTTCTTCAGGGGCACTGAAAGAATAATAACCTTGGGGGGCGGGGGGAAATCTCTAAGAGAGCCAGTTTGGTGTTGTGGTGAGAGTGTTGGACTGGGACTCGGGAGATCTGGGTTCTAGTCCCCACTTGGCCATGAAGCTCACTGGGTGACTTTGGGCCACTCACTGACTCTCAGCCTAACCTACCTCACAGGGTTGTTGTGAGCGTCAAATGGAGAGGAGGAGGGATCATGTAAGTCGCCTTGGGTTCCTTGCAAGAGGAAAAAAAAGGTGGGTTAGAAATGTAATAATAAAATAAAAAATAAGAAGGAAAACCCAACAACGCTGAGGACTGAGTGTGCTCAGTATTCACAGAATGCTGACAGGGCATTTGGGGGTTGGGAGATAGATAATGGGTGAGCGGGAATGCAATGGAGTATTCTGTAGTAGGGCATGGCTGGCTGGAAACCTGGACAGAAGCACCCTGCACTGCAGGTCACCCTGGTGCTGTCTAATAGCATTTAGTGCAGCTATGGGAGTTGCAGTCCCACACATCTGGAGGGTGCCAGTTTGGGGAAGGCTACTTTAGGGCCTCTTTTGAAGGTTTCCTGCTTCCTATGTAATTTCAGATTTTATAGTTAACTTTTACTGTCCAAATTCCTCCTTGGAATCACCGCCAGCTGCTGAAATCCTGCAGAGGGCGCCCCAGTCTGTGCACAAAACCACAAGGATAAGGATTAGGATTCCTGTGTGTGATCTTTCTTTGTTAACGTTTTTCCCCACAGCGGTTGTATCTCTGCAGTGATTCCCAACAGAGGGGAACCCAAGTGGAGAATGAAGTTGTTTTGATGGATTTAGGGTGCAATCCTATGCATGTTTAGACAGAAAAAGCTCTACAACTCCCAGCATTCCCCAGGGTTTCAGACAAAATTGCACGCTTAGCTGTTCATACCCAATTTCTCACATGAATATTGACTAGGTATTTTTTCCCCTTCATGGATCACTGCTTTGTTGTGGCAAAGGGGCTTGCGTAACTCAGTGAAGCCATAAGCTATGCCGTGCAGGGCCACCCAAGGCGGACAGGTCATGGCACAGAGTTCTGACAAAATGTGGTCCACTGGAGAAGGAAATGGCAACCCACTCCAGTATTCTTGCCACGAAAACCCCATTGAACGTATCACAAGGCTAAAAGAGATGATGCCAGAAGATGAGCCCCTCAGGTCAGAAGGTGTCCAATATACTACTGGGGAAGAGCAGAGGGTATTTCCAAGAAGTGCCAGAAAGAGTGAAGCAGCTGGGCCAAAGCCGAAAGGACACTCAGCTGTGGATGTGTCTGGTGGTGAAAAAATCTGATGCTGTAAAGAACAATATTGTTTAGGAACCTGGAATGTCAGGTCAATGAATCAAGGTAAGCTGGAGGTGGTCAAACATGAGATGGCAAGATTGAACATCGACATCTTGGGAATCAGCGAACTAAAATGGACAAGCATGGGCGAATTTAATTCAGGTGACCATTATATCTACTACTGTGGGCAAGAATCCCTTAGAAGAAATGGAGTAGCACTCATAGTCAATAAAAGGGTGGGAAAAGCAGTACTGGGGTACAATCTCAAAAACGATAGAATGATCTCAGTACAAATCCAAGGCAAACCATTCAACATCACAGTAATTCAAGTCTATGCCCCAATCACTGAGGCCGAAGAAGCTGAGATTGATCGTTTCTATGAAGACCTACAACACCTTCTAGAACTAACACCAAAAAAAGATGTCCTTTTCATCATAGGGGATTGGAATGTTAAAGTAGGAAGTCAAGAAATCACCGGGATAACAGGCAAGCATGGCCTTGGTGTCCAAAATGAAGCAGGACAAAGGCTAATAGAGGTTTGCCAAGAGAACATGCTGATCATAGCAAAAATGCTTTCCAACAGCACAAGAGGCGACTCTACACATGGACATCACCAGATGGTCAATATCGAAATCAGATTGATTATGTCCTTTGCAGCCAAAGATGGAGAAGCTCCATACAGTCAGTAAAAACAAGACCTGGAGCTGACTGTGGCTCAGATCATGAGCTTCTTATTGCAAAATTTCAGCTGAAATTGAAGAACGTAGGGAAAACCACTAAACCATTCAGGTATGACCTAAATCATACCCCTGATGAATATACAGTGGAGGTGAGGAATAGATTTAAGGGATTAGACCTGATAGAGCACCTGAGGAACTATGGATGGAGGTCCGTAACATTGTTCAGGAGGCAGCAACTCAATCCATCCCAAAGAAAAAGAAATGCAAGAAAGCAAAGTGGCTGTCTGATGAGGCTTTACAAGTAGCTGAGGAAAGAAGGGAACTGAAAAGCAAGGGAGAAAGGGGAAGATATACCCAACTGAATGCAGAGTTCCAGAGAACAGCAAGGAGAGACAAGAAGGCCTTCTTAAATGAACAATGCAAAGAAATCAAGGAAAACAATAGAATGGGAAAGACTAGAGATCTTTTCAAGAAAATTGGAGATCTGAAGGGAACGTTTTGTGCAAAGACTGGCATGATAAAAGACAAAGAAGGCAGGGACCTAACAGAAGCAAATGAGATTAAGAAGAGGTGGAAAGAATACACAGAAGAACTATACAGGAAAGATCCTAATGTCCCTGATAGCCGTGATAGTGCGGTCAATAGACTTGAGCCGGACATCCTAGAGAGTGAAGTCAAGTGGGCCTTAGGAAGCATTACTAACAACAAAGCTAGCGGAGATGACAGTATTCCAGTATATAAAGGCAATGCCAAAGAGTGTTCAAACTACCGTACAATTGCGCTCATTTCACATGCCAGCAAGGTGATGCTCAAAATCCTACAAGCTAGGCTTCAGCAGTATGTGAACCGAGAACTACCGGAAGTACAAGCTGGGTTTCGAAGAGGCAGAGAAACTACAGATCAAATCGCCACCATTCGCTGGATCATGGAGAAAGCAAGAGAATGCCAGAAAAACGTCTATTTCTGCTTCATTGACTACGCTAAAGCCTTTGATTGTGTGGATCACAACAAACTGTGGCAAATTCTGAAAGAGATGGGAGTACCAGACCACCTTACCTGTCTCCTGAGAAACCTGTACGAGGGTCAAGAAGCAACAGTAAGAACCAGACATGGAACAACCAATTGGTTCAAAATTGGGAAAGGAGTATGACAAGGCTGCATATTGTCGCCCTGCTTATTTAACTTATATGCAGAGTACATCATGAGAAACGTCGGGTTGGATGAATCACAGGTCGGAATTAAGATTGCTGGGAGAATTATCAACAACCTCAGATGTGCAGACGATACCACCCTAATGGCAGAAAGTGAAGAGAATCTAAAGGGCTTCTTGTTGAGGGTGAAAGAGGAGAGTGCAAAAGCTGGTCTGAAACTCAACATTAAGAAAATTAAGATCATGGCATCTGGCCCCATCACTTCCTGGCATATAGAAGGGGAAGAAATGGAGGCAGTGACAGTTTTTATTTTCTTGGGCTCCAAGATCACCACAGGTGGTGACTGTAGCCATGAAATTAAAAGACGCTTGCTCCTTGGGAGGAAAGCTATGGCAAACCTAGACAGCATCGTAAGAAGCAGAGACATCACCTTGCCGACAAAGGTCTGTCTAATCAAAGCTATGGTTTTCCCAGTAGCAAAGTATGGCTGTGAGAGCTGGACTATAAGGAAGGCTGAGCGCCAAAGAATTGATGCTTTCGAACTGTGGTGCTGGAGAAGACTCTTACGAGTCCCCTGGACTGCAAGGAGGTCAAATCAGTCCATCCTAAAGGAAATCAACCCTGAGTGCTCATTGGAAGGACAGATACTGAAGCTGAAGCTCCAATATTTTGGCCACCGAATGCGAGCAGAAAACTCCCTGGAAAAGACCCTGAAGCTGGGAAAGATTGAAGGCAAAAGGAGAAGGGGACAGTAGAGGATGAGATGGCTAGATAGCATCACCGATGTGATGAATATGAACTTGAGCACACTCCGGGAGAGAGCAGAGGACAGGAAGGCCTGGCGTGCTATGGTCCATGGGGTCACGAAGAGTCGGACACGACTGAACAACTTTTTTCTTTAAGTGAGGGAAGATGAAGTTCAGTAGTGGCCGTCATCTTGATAGGGCCATAGCTCAGTTGTAGAGCACCTGCTTTGCATGCAGAAGGTCTCAGGTTCAATCCCCAGCGTCTCCAGGTAGGGCTACAAAAAAATCCTGCCTGAAACCCTGGAGAGCCACTGCCAGTCAGTGTTGACAATACCAGGCTAGATGGATCAAGGGTCTGACTCAGGATAAGGCAGCTTCCAATATTCCTCTGTTCCCTGCCCCTCAACAATGTTTCTGGAATGATGCTTCATCATGATGTAGCCCTGTATAAACTGAGGAATTATGGGAGGACATAATGTCCTTCTGGCCGCTCACTGTTTTTAAGTGAGACAGTTGGAGGGAGAAGGCTGCAGCTGCTTCCTGTATTGCAGGGGTGTTGAACCTCCGGCCTGCCCAAACTTGCCCTCCAGTTTTCCCCATCTTCCCCCTGCATGGAGCATCCTTCCTCAGATGCATTGTGGAGTAAGAAGATGGTCCATGTTGGAGGACTTCAGGCAGCTGCTAACATACCAAAACAGTGGCAAAAACTGTTCAAAGCAAGCAAGTGTGCGTATGTATCTGTGAGCGGTGGTGGTGGTGGGGACATTTTAAAAGCAGCAACAGCCTCTGACCATGCTAAAATAAAACTGATTTTACTTTAAAGCCATCTCTGGTCCTTTCGGGTCCAGCCACTTTGCTCACTGGAATGCACAAAAGAACCAGATTTTGGAGGCTGAGATAAAGCGGATCACTTAAGGCACTCGAGTGTGTGAGTTCATGCAAGGGGTAATTCAGATCTGGCACCTGGTGGGTTCCTACGTGAGAAACCAATGCTAAAGCTTGGAGAATCCCTTGGCTGCGAATGGTTTCCAGAATGATTTAGAACAGCGGTGTGGAATCTCCGGCCCGTGGGGCCAAATCTGGCCTGCTTGGGGTCGCAGTCGAGCCCTCTAGGGTTCCCCAAAGGCCACACCCACTTCTGTAGGCCCCACCTCTTTCTATCAACTGCTGATAGTCTGGTTTCCCAGTGGTTTTGTGGTTTCCCAGCTTTTGCGCAGTTTTTTGTCACCATTTGAAAAGTTTGAAATACCTCTCCTAAAGCTTAATTACTGACAGGTAGAGCTTTGAGATAAAATATGCTGCTATTTTGGGTATTTCTGCTATTTTTCGGGCCCTGCTCTCTTTTGCCTTTGGTCTAGCCCACTGCTGGAATGCAGCCCCCGAGAGCTTCTCTAAAACCGAATACGGCTGAAAGAGGTTCAGCAACCCTGATTTAAGTCGTAAGCTCTTTTGGTGCCAAAGGGCTGCCATTATTGTGTATGTTTACTCTGTTTTACCACTTTTTTGAAAAAAAGAAAAAGACTGCTGGGAACTCCATTTCAGGACCCTACTCCCATGTTGTCATACAAAGGGAGATTTTGGATTCTTTTTTAATGTGAAAAAGTATAACGTGCAAATATAACTTATACATAAATAATATGAATATACAATAATTCAATTAGGATAAGAATTTGGTTCATTGGCGTAACAACTGAATAACTCATAAACAACTGTTCCAGTAATTTAATTACAGTAACAGGTCAGATAACGATCAATGATTTGACAATTCGTGAATACACAGTGTCACTAAAATGGTCAAATATTTATTTATTTAATTTCTGTACTGCCCAATAGCCGAAGCTCTCTGGGCGGTTCACAAAAAGACCATCGAGTCCAACCCCCTGCTCAGTGCAGGAATCGAAGGCAATGCATCCCTGACAGATGGCTGTCCAGCCTCATCTGGAATGCCTCCAGTGTGGGAGAGCCCACCACCTCCCTAGGCAATTGGTTCCATTGTCGTATTGCTCTAACAGTCAGGAAGTTTTTCCTGATGTTCAGCCGGAACCTGGCTTCCTGTCTCTTGAGCCTGTTATTCCGTGTCTTGCCATCTGGGATGATCGAGAAGAGATCCTGGCCTTCCTCTCTGTGACAGCCTTTCAAGTACTTGAATAGCGCTATCCTATCTCCCCTCAGTCATCTCAAGGCTAAACATGCCCAGTTCTTTCAGTCTCTCCTCGAAGGGCTTTGTTTCTAGTCCCCTGATCATCTTCGTTGCCCTCCTCTGAACCCTCTCCAGCTTGCCTGCATCCTTCTTAAAGTGTCTGGAATTAGTTTGGGATAGGCCATGTCATGGCAGGTATATTCTGCAGGAAAAGCAGCAAAGATTTACACAGGGACAACATCTGCAGCACTCCGACTGAAGTCGGTGGCAGGGATGAAGTGAGATGAGAACACGAGGCCTCTCCAAGCTCTGGAACCACACAAGCTAGCTTCCTGGTAACCATGGCAACATGTCTTGTGGTCCCTTGACAACTAAGAGATTCATTGTTGCCTCGGCTTTCATAAACAAAAGCCAACTTTGTCAGATGCGCGCAGTGTTACCCTTGGTTGGGGGGTCCGTGCGCTCATGCGCGTGCATGTACACAAACACGTATATAGAGGGAAACAGTGGAACAAAAAGGCCACGAGTTGCAAGATGTCACATTCCTATCCAAAGCTCTTAGCATATACAAGACAAGCGCAATGACCCCTCACAATAGCAGTAACTGGTGATAAAAAAAAAACACCTTTTCCTAGCGTTGCTTTGCCAATTAAGCTCCTGCAGTGGGAGGTACTAAGCCTAGTCTCAACTGAGTCCTAAACTCATATAAACAAACTTTTGGGACTAGTAGCTGTCGATAGTCTTTTCCTCCAGGAATTTCTCTAACCCTTTCTTAAAGCTATCCAAACTGGTGACCATCACTACATCTTGTGGAAGTGAGTTGCATAGTTTAGCTATGTGCTGTGTGAAGAAGTCTTTCTTTTCCCTGGGCTCTAGGAATGTGAAAGAGGGAGAAAAATGTCTCCCTATCCACATTCTCCACACCATGCCTAATTTTGTACACCTCTATCATGTCTCCCCTTACTATCCTTTTCTCCAAGTTGAACAATCCCTCCAGGTTTTGGAGGGCCCATGGGCACAATACTCTCAAAGAATCTCCCCCTTCAGTGACTCGATCTTCTCACCACCATTGTCCCCAGCTGCTCTTACTCCTCATCCTCTTTCTCATCATTGCCACCACTTTCTTGCTTGACAGGCAGAGAGCCAATGAGCAAGTAGCCAGAGGCATCTCCTGCTTCTCCTTCACACCGCCACTGTTGTCTACGCCAGAGCAAGACACAGGTCAAGAAGCAGGCTGTAAATGGTGAAGAGGAGGAGCAAGTCCAGTGGACTCTTGTCGCTGGGCCCCTGCTTGGGTGTGGGCCCTCAGCAGGTGCCCCGACCATGCCTACCCTTGATGCTGGCCCTGGCACATGCTTTGCAGGCAGAGGGACTCAGGGTCAGTCCCTGGCGTCTCCAGATAGTCCAGGACCTTTTGCATGGTCAGCATGTGCTCTAACATTCAGCTATGGCCTGTTCCGTAAGTTTTAAGTTTTTTTAGAATGTTTGCCACTGGTGCTGTTTTTATTGTGTTTGTACTGTTTTGATTGCCGCATCAGTTTTTATTATGTGCGTTATTGTTGTATGCCTCCTTGGGAGGGCTCCTGCCCTGAAAGGCAGCCAAGAAATATTTTAAACAAATAATAAATAAATTAAATGACCCCTTATAAATCACAATTGAGTGGGCCAGTTGGGTGTCATCAGAGAAGGCATTCAAAAACATTAGTGCCACTTCTGAAAAAGCTCTATATTGCAAGAAGAAGACAATTTAATTCAGGCTAATCCCAACCTGGTGCCTCCCTGAATTCCTAATTGTTGGCTATGCCTTGCCAGGATGGGCAGGATTAATAAAGGGGCACTCTACCTTTTTGTTCTTGAACTCAATCTTCCTTCCTTCCTTCCTTCCTTCCTTCCTTCCTTCCTTCCTTCCTTTGTGCCTAGGTCCAGCATTGGCTCACAGATGCTTGTCTTTTCTCAGCACATTTTCCGCTCCCAACTTTCATCGTCTTTCTGAGAGGGGAATGGATTTTGTTGCATTTAAAATGGCCCTTCTACATTATTGTAGCTGCTCCTTGTACCTTTCCCTTGAGCCTAGTTGTCCTGTGTGGAGCCTTGCTCAGGATTGGTGCTGGCTAGATTTCCCTCTCTTTCTTTTTACAAATACATTTTCTTTTCTTTTGTTTATTCTCTTGTGCGGCTTGGACGTCACTATTTTATTTACAGACGTGTCCCTCCCAGTTTCTCCCTGGATTAATATTCTGTCTGGATTCCGCTGGATCCTACAACTTGGGCTATTGAGACACCTGAGCCTCTTCCCAGAAGTTCTTTTGTGACTAGATTGCTACAAGCAAGGGGCTTTGTTAGGTATGGGACCATGTGGTCTGGGTTCCAGATTTATTTCCCAGGGCCCTGAATGTCCACTGGTGCCAGCAGAAGTTTTTTTCCTCGGGTTAATTGCCATGCAGGGGCAATTTTCAAGGGGGATTGCAGTTGTGGGGGGAAGGGTTAATTCTCCCTTTCCCGCATGCTGCAACACCCTCCCCCAAAGCCTCCCTTGGGTGGCAATTAAGTTTAGCAAGCAACTTTTTTCCATTGGTTTGGGAAGATCTGGGTCAGGGTGTAACTTTACTGAAGCATTCAATTTAGACAATTTGGTTGAGAAATTAATTGGCTGACTTTGCCTCCTGTGAAATTTAAAGGAATCCTAGTAATTATTTCTAAATTTGCATATATAGATTTAAATTAGCATATGTAGATTTTATGCAGATTTGAACTTTTATGCTTAGCTTCAAGAAACCTTGAGGTTGCTTTTAATTATGGGGGGCATCCTTTGCTCAGCATTGCATTATTTGTTCTTGTTGAATTCTTAATATATTTTCATGATCTAATTGGCTAATTTTTCTTACCCTCCGACTGACGGCATATATTGTTTCCTCAACGTATTTGCTAAGGAGGAGACCAAACAACCTCGGCTTTTGCCCACAATCAATACTGTCATAATTATCTCCCATCATTACAGCAAAGGTTACATCTTTCCAATTACTCTCTTCCCACTACCGTCGAAATAATGACCTCTTGGAGCTTAGGGGATTGCTATCTATTCAAGTGACAAATCATTACAAGGGAGTTAACAAAGTGTGATGACTTCTCCTCTGTGCCAACGGTAAAGATTGGCTGTGATTAAAGGTCAGGCCAGAAAGGTGCATCGTTGCACTGAAAGCCAAATTGGACATCCGGAATGTGACCTAAATGGAAGCCAGGCTATCAAATGGGCAGTTTTAACCAGTGCCGTGCCGAAAATTTCTCCCACATTGCTTTCAACCATTCTCATTCAACCTGACAGAAAAGGAATTGCCTTCGAAAAGAAATTCAATGGTGAAGAAAATTTTGGAGAAATTCTCATGAGTTGGGTTTGGCTTTCTCGTGCTTAACTTACTTAGGAGGTGACTGAGGAGTGTGCATGAATGTCTTGTCTTTCATTGTGCAATCATCTTTCTGGCAGCCTGTAGTCTCCTCGGCTTCCTACACCTCAATTAAAGCCCAGAGGTAGACATAAGAGGTAATTCCTCCCCTAAGGTTTTTTCAGATCGGGAAGCACAGGCAGCCTGGGAAGCTGCATAGCAATGGAGCGATACGTAATCGAAAGATAAAATACACATACAGCAACCCCATCTGCCTTGCAGTTATTAGGTAAGTTCCAAAACACCACAACATTAAATTATAAATCATCCTAAGAATGAGGCAGACACATCTTTTTCATGGGGGAATAAAACTTTCAGGAAATTGGAGAGCAGATTTTGGCTCAGCATTAGCACCACCTCTGCCCTGGAGCGGTACAGAACGGTGCCCCCACTTCACACCTGCATTGTGGTGGTTGTGAAATGGGGGCCAGGCTGCCAACACAGTTGCAGATGTTGCCACTTGCAGTGGCAGCACAAATAAACCAAAACCCCTTATGAAAAAAGAAGCTGTGCTACAACCCTTCCCAATGGTGAGCCCTACCTGTGAGAAGCTATCGAGAATTTCTCCTCTCCCTGGAGAAAGTCACTGAAATTGCTCCCCCCACACTCAATTTCTCTCCCAAAAATATGGTGTGGCATTTCAGGAGGCCGTTTGTGCACAGCTGTGGTTTTAACGTGCTGCAAAAATATCGTTGGCAGGGAAGGAGAAATAAAATATGGGTAAAGGTTAGTGAGATAAGTAGCATTTAATATGAGAATCCTACATCCCCCTCCCCTCCCTGTTCTATAAATTAGAACCTACATCACGGGTCCCAAACCTTTTGGGATCCATGGGCACATTTGGGAATGTGAGAAACTGCTGTGGGCATCCCCACAAAATGCCTAATCAGTGGATCGCCACTTTGACATCCACCTGTTGTATCTATGGATCTTAGGCTGCATCTTACTTAGCAAAAGCTTTTGTTTCATTTCTACTGGACACCAAAACATCTCTTTAATAAGGGATTGTCCAATCCAGCTAATTGCTGGCGGTGCAATACAGCTAATGCTTCTTTTAAACCTATGATTTAGCAATGTCCAGTAGTTGCTTCTTTGTGGGTGGGGGGAGGGTATTACACAGATAAGTCTTGTGCTGGAACAGTCTTTAATCTTTAGTGATGTACACACTCTTTTAAATGATTTACTTTATTTACTTGCTTCATGGAAATTAACAAATGTTGTGGCAAAGGGGCTTGCGTAACTCAGTGAAGCCATAAGCTATGCCGTGCAGGGCCACCCAAGACAGACAGGTCATGGCAGAGAGTTCTGACAAAATGTGGTCCACTGGAGAAGGAAATGGCAACCCACTCCAGTATTCTTGCCAAGAAAACCCCATGGAACGTATCACAAGGCTAAAAGAGATGATGCCGGAAGATGAGCCCCTCAGGTCAGAAGGTGTCCAATATACTACTGGGGAAGAGCAGAGGGTATTTCCAAGTAGCGCCAGAAAGAGTGAAGCGGCTGGGCCAAAGCCGAAAGGACACTCAGCTGTGGATGTGTCTGGTGGTGAAAAGAAAATCCGATGCTGTAAAGAACAATATTGTTTAGGAACCTGGAATGTTAGATCAATGAATCAAGGTAAGCTGGAGGTGGTCAAACATGAGATGTCAAGATTGAACATCGACATCTTGGGAATCAGCGAACTAAAATGGACAGGAATGGGCGAATTTAATTCAGGTGACCATCATATCTACTACTGTGGGCAAGAATCCCTTAGAAGAAATGGAGTAGCACTCATAGTCAACAAAAGGGTGGGAAAAGCAGTACTGGGGTACAATCTTAAAAATGATAGAATGATCTCAGTACGAATCCAAGGCAAACCATTCAACATCACAGTAATTCAAGTCTATGCCCCAACCACTGATGCCGAAGAAGCTGAGGTTGATCAGTTCTATGAAGACCTCCAACACCTTCTAGAACTAACACCAAAAAAAGATGTCCTCTTCATCATAGGGGACTGGAATGCTAAAGTAGGAAGTCAAGAAATCACCGGGATAACAGGCAGGCATGGCCTTGGTGTACAAAATGAAGCAGGACAAAAGCTAATAGAGTTTTGCCAAGAGAACACGCTGATCATAGCAAACACTCTTTTCCAACAGCACAAGAGACAACTCTACACATGGACATCACCAGATGGTCAATATCGAAATCAGATTGATTATGTCCTTTGCAGCCAAAGATGGAGAAGCTCCATACAGTCAGTAAAAACAAGACCTGGAGCTGACTGTGGCTCAGATCATGAGCTGCTTCTTGCAAAATTTCAGCTGAAATTGAAGAACGTAGGGAAAACCACTAAACCATTCAGGTATGACCTAAATCATATCCCTGATGAATATACAGTGGAGGTGAGGAATAGATTTCAGGGATTAGACCTGATAGACAGAGTGCCTGAGGAACTATGGACAGAGGTCCGTAACATTGTTCAGGAGGCAGCAACTCAATCCATCCCAAAGAAAAAGAAATGCAAGAAAGCAAAGTGGCTGTCTGATGAGGCTTTACAAGTAGCTGAGGAAAGAAGGGAAGCAAAAAGCAAGGGAGAAAGGGGAAGATATATCCAACTGAATGCAGAGTTCCAGAGAATAGCAAGGAGAGACAAGAAGGCCTTCTTAAATGAACAATGCAAGGAAATCGAGGAAAACAACAGAATGGGAAAGACTAGAGATCTCTTCAAGGAAATTGGAGATCTGAAGGGAACGTTTTGTGCAAAGACGGGCATGATAAAGGACAAAGAAGGCAGGGACCTAACAGAAGCAGATGAGATTAAGAAGAGGTGGAAAGAATACACAGAAGAACTATACAGGAAAGATCTTAATGTCCTTGGTAGCCATGATAGTAATGTCCTTGATAGCCATGATAGTAATGTCCTTGATAGCCATGATAGTGCGATCACTGAACTTGAGCCGGACATCCTCGAGAGTGAAGTCAAGTGGGGCTTAGGAAGCATTAGTAACAACAAAGCTAGTGGAGATGACAGTATTCCAGCTGAGCTATTTAAAATCCTAAAAGATGCTGCTGCTAAAGTGCTGCATTCAATATGCCAACAAATTTGGAACACTCAGCAATGGCCGCAAGACTGGAAAAGGTCAGTTTACATTCCAATTCCAAAGAAGGGCAACGCCAAAGAGTGTTCAAACTACCGCACAATTGCGCTCATTTCACATGCCAGCAAGGTGATGCTCAAAATCCTACAAGCTAGGCTTCAGCAGTATGCGAACCGAGAACTACCGGAAGTACAAGCTGGGTTTCGAAGAGGCAGAGGAACTAGAGATCAAATCGCCACCATTCGCTGGATCATGGAGAAAGCAAGAGAATTCCAGAAAAACGTCTATTTCTGCTTCATTGACTACGCTAAAGCCTTTGATTGTGTGGATCACAACAAACTGTGGCAAATTCTTAAAGTGATGGGAGTACCAGACCACCTTACCTGTCTCCTGAGAAACCTGTACGAGGGTCAAGAAGCAACAGTAAGAACCGGACATGGAACAACCAATTGGTTCAAAATTGGGAAAGGAGTATGACAAGGCTGCATATTGTCACCCTGCTTATTTAACTTATATGCAGAGTACATCATGAGAAATGCTGGGTTGGATGAATCAGAGGTCGGAATTAAGATTGCTGGGAGAATTATCAACAACCTCCGATATGCAGACGATACCACCCTAATGGCAGAAAGTGAAGAGGATCTAAAGAGCCTCTTGTTGAGGGTGAAAGAGGAGAGTGCAAAAGCTGGTTTGAAACTCAACATTAAAAAAACTAAGATCATGGCATCTGGCCCTTTCACTTCCTGGCATATAGAAGGGGAAGAATTGGAAGCAGTGACAGATTTTACTTTCTTGGGCTCCAAGATCACCGCAGACGGTGACTGTTGTTGTTGTTCAGTCGTTCAGTCGTGTCCGACTCTTCATGACCCCATGGACCATAGCACGCCAGGCCTTCCTGTCCTGCGCTCTCTCCCGGAGCGTGCTCAAGTCCATATTCATTGCATCGGTGATGCTATCTAGCCATCTCATCCTCTGCCGTCCCCTTCTCCTTTTGCCTTCAGTCTTTCCCAGCATCAGGGTCTTTTCCAGGGAGTTTTCTCTTCGCATTAGGTGGCCAAAATATTGGAGCTTCAGCTTCATTATCTGTCCTTCCAAAGAGCAGTCAGGGTTGATTTCCTTTAGGATGGACGGTGACTGTAGCCATGAAATTAAAAGACGCTTGCTCCTTGGGAGGAAAGCTATGGCAAACCTAGACAGCATAGTAAGAAGCAGAGACATCACCTTGCCAACAAAGGTCCGTCTAATCAAAGCTATGGTTTTCCCAGTAGCAAAGTATGGCTGTGAGAGCTGGACTATAAGGAAGGCTGAGCGCCGAAGAATTGATGCTTTCGAACTGTGGTGCTGGAGAAGACTCTTATGAGTCCCCTGGACTGCAAGGAGGTCAAATCAGTCCATCCTAAAGGAAATCAACCCTGAGTGCTCATTGGAAGGACAGATACTGAAGCTGAAGCTGAAATATTTTGGCCACCTAATGCGAAGAGAAAACTCTCTGGAAAAGACCCTGATGCTGGGAAAGACTGAAGGCAAAAGGAGAAGGGGACGGCAGAGGATGAGATGGCTAGATAGCATCACCGATGCAATGAATATGAACCTGAGCACACTCCGGGAGAGTGCGCAGGACAGGAAGGCCTGGCGTGCTATGGTCCATGGGGTCACGAAGAGTCGGACACGACTGAACAACAACAAGTGTAAATGGATTCTCTGAGCCATTTTGACAGCAAAGGGAGCAAGCCTATAGCCGCTAGTCAGTGGCTAGATGGCTATAGGATATCTGGTTTTCCGGGAACAAACCGCAAAGCCCGTGCTGCAAGGTCGGATCCTGTAGAACTGACCTTCTCTTCCACACTGCCTTGCAGCGTGGATCAGCCTCATGCTCTGCGCTCACAAGAGGAGCGCGGAGCAGCCAAAATGGGGGTTTGGGGGCCTTCCGGGGCGGGGAGGGCGGAAATGCCGATCCGACACATCCTATGTGTCGTCCGGCAGCCTCTTCCCCCGCTCCGCCCTCCCGCGGCTAGACAGCCGAAATCGGCTGTCTAGCTGCTAATGCAGGGAAGGAGAAGTGTAGAGGGAATTATCCCCTCTGTGCTTCTCCTGCCTTGCATTGGATAGGCGGTCACCTCCAAGTTCAGAGGTGACAGCCTATCCCCATAGGATTGCGCCCTAAAAAACTGATATTACAACATGGGAAGGATAAACACTCACCTCCAAAATGCAATGGATTGAGGACCTTATGATGCTTTCAATATTTGAACAGGTGGCATATGGGCACCACCTTCAAATGGATACCTATTTGGATATTGGATCCACTTTTGTTGAAGCCTATGCATGATTGCTAGAAAGTTGTATGCATTTCATACAAATCCATGCACGTATATTAAAAAAGGATTTTTAAAAAAAAAATATGTTTTGGGTGCCCATGGCACCAGCTTGGGACCCCTGCTCTACATGTTGTTGGACTACAACTCCCATCAGCTACTACCAGATGAGAGTTGGAGTCTGATAAAATTTGGAAGGCCATAGGTTTCCCATCCTTGCTATGAATCCATCTGAATAGTTTGGGATCACGTTATCTGAAGGACCATTTACACCTGCCTAAGTGATCAGCATCAGAGGTCCTAATCTCTGCCCCACCAGCAAAAGTTATTAGGCTGTTGGGTGTCAGGGACAGAGCTTTCTCAGTGGTTGCCTCACACCTTTGGAACTCTCTTCTTACGGAGACATGTATGGACTCATCACTGCTTTTTTTTTTTATAAAGAAAATAGCCATGAACGCATTTATTCCAGTCTGCATGTGGAGTTTAAGGGTGTAACCCTGTGCATGTTTAGTCAGAGAAAAGTCCCACAACTTCCAACATTCTCCAGCCAGCCATGGTGGGTGGGGAATGCTGTGAATAGGACTTTTTTCTGCCTAAACATGCACAGGATTGCACCCTAAAATCATTAGCTGCTGCCGCTTTGTGTGTGCTTAGTTATAATTTGTATATGTTTTTGGAATATTGCAAGCCGCCTTGTGAGGGCAGTGTGTCCTGAAAGGTGGGAGAATTTTTTTTGAAACAGTCTGATTCTCGGCATATTTACTCAGAATTAAGTCTCACTGAGTTCAATGAGGCTTACTCTCAGAAAAGGGGTACACGGAAGGAGCCTCCTCGAAGACTGTTGTACAATCGGGCGTACCCTGGTAACGGCGCATTGCGCCGGCTAATCCTTCTACCACCTGATCGAACCTCAGCTCGGCGGTGTGGCGGTGGCTACATTTTGACAGAGCGGAGTTTGGTCTGGACACGACACGACGACGACGACTCTCAGAGAAGTGTGAACAGGACCGCAACTGTAGGCATATTCCAGCTAAAGCAAAAGGGAAGGAAAGGGACTATATTTTGGAGTTTATGTCAGCGTTAAACACACCACTCCTTTACCGTTCCACATAAAACACTTGTTCTACCAAGCCTCATTAGCATCCTGTCAACTTTGCCCCTCAGCTTATTATCAAATTTAATTTTCCCCAACAAGAAAGTAATTTTGTAAGAAAACTCAATAACAGGACAATTAAAAACGTTTTCATATTAATTGGAAAGCTATGAATATGGAATTAATATTGTGCAGTATGATTGACTTTTCTAATTAGAGTGCATGTTGTACCGTATTACAACCAAAGGAACATTTCTGAGATTATTTATACAATAAGTTATTTAACACGTTAATCATTGAAGGTAACTTCCATTAGAAGGAGTCTCACAATTGGATTTTTCCTTTGTTTGACAGGGTAGTGTGTAACACAGGGAACCTCAGGCCTGGAGACTAAATTCAGCATGCTAGGGGACAAAAGCCAGCCCTCTGGGGTTCCCTAAAAGGCCCCACCCCTTTCCCTGGCCCCACCCCTTTTGTCTTCAGTCCCACCTGCCACTGGCATGCGGCCACTGAGAGGTTCCCCAAAATGAAATTTGGTCCTTGGGCTGCAAGAGGTTCTGCACAATAAAAGTAATAACATACCGGGAAGAGTAAGGTGGAGCAGCATATGATTAAATGGAATTAATTAAAAGCCAGAGAATGCCTGGGTGAACATGTGCATTTTCAGGAGGCATTTAAAACATACTAGGTTTTCTGATGGGTTTATTTAGTAATGATGCCTCCTGTTAGAAAGGCAATTAGCACAGAAAAACAAAAAAGGCAAAACAGAATGAGTGTTTACCAGTCCCACATGCACCCGGGCTCTACTTGCACAATAAAGGAGACTTCTGCAGTGAAGGAACGAAAACAGTTTTACTCACAAATATTCTTGCATATAAAATGCAGGTACACTGTAGCGTTTCAAAAGAGTCTGTTCAGTCCATTTTTGTTCTATTACACCGGCAGGAACAAGAAAGCAAACACATGTTCTCCCAGGAATGGTGGAAGTTAGAAAGAGAGAGAGAGAGAGAGGAAGAGGAGGAGCAAAAGGAAGAAATCACAGGAAACCACATTGTAGGCTATAGAGAGCCTAAGGCTAGCTGTGGTGAAAATTCTCACGAATTAACTAACTGCCACACTGCCCCCTTCCAGTAACTTGAAGATGAGGTTGCAATATTCCCAACATTTTCTGCGTCCCAAACTGTTCCAGAGGGTGGGTGCCACCACCGAGAAGGCCCACCTTCAAAATATTTTGTGGTGACATTCTGTTGGTCATGGAATGACCAGTAAGGCCTCCTCTGAAGAACTTAAAGTTCAGCTGGGTATATATAGAAGAAGGTGGTCTGTTAGGTACTCTGGTCCCAAGTTGTTTAGGGCTTCGTATGTCAACAACATAACCTTGAACATGGCTTGGTAGCTAATAGGCAACCAGTGCAGTTCTTTTAACATAGGTGTCATGCATAAGCCTGTTGTTTTTTGTTGAATGTAGTTTTTCACGAAATATGCATTTTTTGGATACATTTTATTCCAAAACATACAGATTTTGGATGCATTTCACAACCTAAGATATACCTTTTAATGTCAGTTTTGGTAGCTTTTTGAGGCAAGAACTGTGCTGCAAAATGTGGAGAAGTGCCGAAACTAAAGGACAACTCTGTTCTGACCTGCATCTTAGTGTGGGAAGTGTAAATTGGGTGGGCTTGCTTGAAAATGTGGACCGAATGAAATCATTGGGCATCCCTACTTCCTGTGCACCAGGGGTGTATGCAGGCCTTCCATGGACCTCGTACTCTTCTGTTGTAATCATCTGTGACATTGACCCCCTTGAGGCTTTCGGCAAGTCTTTTCTCTCCCTCGCTCTCCTTGGTCTGTGTAAAATGAGAATGAAATGCTTACGTTACTTTGAAAAGCCTGTCTGGAGGGTTAATAAATTAATGTTGTGTCAAGTGCTTTGAAAATTACAAGTACTTACAGACTCTTTAGTAATGGCTAAGTGTTGTGATGAATATGCATGATTCCTGCATTATGTTTTCCTCAGACCCAAAGTCTTTCAAATGTTCTCTCTCTCTCTCTCTCTCTCTCTCTCTCTCTCTCTCTCTCTCTCAATTCCTCTTGTGTACAGGGAACAACACAAGCTGCAAATAATCAATCCAGGGAGGGAAGAGGAAAAAAAGACCCACAGATTTGCTTTGTTGCTGTTAAAACGAGCTGGCAGCACATGCCAAACTGTGTTATATTGAGGAAGGATTTTTTTTTTTTAATGTATGGCTTTGATCCCCCCACCCTCACCCCTTTGAAAGATAATATATCTGGGTGAAATTTCATGTGACCATACTAATAACTTGAATCACCGGATGGGCAATACTTTGCAAACTTAAGATCGTATCAGGATTTGATGGCATTGTTCTAAGACTGGGAGTTTGGGGATTGTAGCCCATGTTAGTCCTACTTAGAGTAGACCCACTGAAATTGAGGGGTCTTAAGTTAGACAAATGTTGGATACAACCTTTGGACAGGAGGAGGTTAATGGAGCCAGAGGACTGCTTGAAAACTTCTTTTTAAGTGTGTGTATTTAGAAATCCTCCTTTATAATTACTGGCAAAGTTGTCAAGCATTACAGGTAAATAGCCCAGGAAAGCTAGGAGATGGTTGGAGAAGATGAATAATTCTTATTTCCCCTCCTCCAGCCAGTAGAAGCATTTTGGGTTCAGACAACATGATAACCCACACTCAAAGGTTGAGTATAGGTTGAATGTGGGTTGTCATTGAACCATGGGTTGTTGTTGAAATGTGGGTTATCGTGTTCTCTGAACTCAGCTGCACTAACAAACCATGGTTTGTTAACCATGAAGAGAACCCATGGTCTATTGTTCGGTTGTGAATTGTTTGTGGTTAACAAACCATGGTTTGTTACTGCAGCTGGGTTTAGACAACACGATAACCCACGTTTCAACACAATCCATGGTTCAATGACAACCCATACTCAACCCTTGAGTGTGGATTATGTTATTTGAACCTAGACTAAAGGAAATCTATCTGTGTTGAGGCAGCCTATCTCTGCATGTTTTTTTAATGGGCTACCCATCCAGGCTTGGAGAAGGTGACACCCCAGTTCAGTGGAGGGGACAGGGCAGATGTGTCTGTGTGTGTCTGTGACACACACACAAGAGAGAGGGATTAGATGGCTTGGAGAAACCCCAAGATTTGCAGAAATACGCCCCCCCCAAACCCTTTAGAAAAAAATGCTATTGGGGGAGAAAACCTAAAATGACCCAATGAGCACTGAGCATGCTCAGTGGCAATTGAATGGTGACTGATTGTTGTGGGTGGGATGGAAAAGTAGGGGCAGAACAGAGGGATGGAATGGATTATTCTGGAAAAGGGCATGGCTGACTAGCTGGAACCCTGAAGAGGAGCTGTCCATACTGCAACATTTTGTTGCAGATCCAACTTATATTAGACTGTTGTTAAAAGTAGATGAGCAAGGTCAGTAAGGAACGGTGGCAACTCCAGGCGAACATTTTATCTAATTGGAATGTAGGATGTGAAATGCTGCTTGCCTCTCCTTTCCTCTCCTCTTTCCTCTCTTTCTCTCTGTGTAGGTGTAGTTAGGTATTATGTACCCAGTTGTTTCTTACAATATAATATCTCAGTGAAAATTGGTCCCAAATTGGTCCTGAAGGCATTTTCTGGAATCTTGCTTTTCCTCTATGTACACCAGCAACATTATTACCTTCCCTTGCCTCCCTGTAACCAGTTTTGAAAGACTCATCTAGTGCTTTCTCGGTGAGCAAGATTTACATGGCCATTCATCAAATCAAATCTTGCTTCTGCTCTGAGAAGTGGTCTCCAAAAAGCCAGGGAATTCTGTTATATTTTCCTCCCTGTCATTATCTTCTGCTAAATCACCATTGGATCATTTTGACAGATGACATTTACAAACTTGGCAGGGCTTCCTTAATGCAACGCATCAGGTTTTGCCAGCCTGTGCATAACTGTTTTTTTCCCCTCCATGGAGTTTTTAAACTGAAGAAATATGGACTTTGTCTTTTGGACTGAGTTTGGATATTCTTTTTTCCCTCCCAGAAGCATCAGGGGTTTCCTATGAGAGAGACACTATTAGTCACACCTGTAACAGACAATGATATTTGATAACATTTTATCTCACCCTTCCCCTCCAGGTGTTTTGGACTTCAACTCCCATCAGCCCAGCCAGCATGGCCAATGGTAAGGAACGCTGGGAGTTGTCTTCAAAACATCTGGAAGGCACCAGGTTGGGGAAAGCTTCCTTATCTATTAGGTGAACAACTGTCAGGTGAGGGCAGTCACTCTCACTCCCCTAGTGATTGAACTGCTGTGATGTCATGGCATGTTTATAAACTGTGGATGTGCTCAGTGTATTGGTGTCAGTGCTGACAAACACTGCTTTGGCAAGGGGAAATAAATCAGCTTTCATTTCTGTTTCAGTCAGGCCCTCCTGAGATGCAGAGGAAGATTGCACAGCGCAGGGCTGGGCCTGCATTGAGGCAGAGTAAGGTGGCTGCCTCAGGTGGTGAAAGCTGGAGAGGTGAGCTGTGGTGGCGAGGCGCTGGGGGGAAGAGCTCCATGTACCAGGCCTGGCAATACGACAGTGGAACCAATTCCCTAGGGAGGTTGTGGGCTCTCACACACTGGAGGCCTTCAAGATGAAGCTGGACAGCCATCTGTCAGGGATGCTTTGACTTAAGATTCCTGCATTGAGCAGGGGGTTGGACCCAATGGTCTTGTAGGCCCCTTCCAACCCTACTATTCCATGATTCTAAGGCATTTTGCTGCCTGAAGCAAAGGATAAGATGGCGCCCCTCCCTGTTCCACACACAGAAGTTGACTGAATCTTACTTCAACACTGGCAATGGGGATAGCGTCTTCTACTGCCCCTGAGGCCTCAGGCTGATTTAGGGAGCCCAGGAGAGGCCGTGTGACATACATACACAGAAGGGAATGACTGGGAAGCTCAGGAGCAACAGACAGGGAGATGGTTCTGCTGCCTGAGGCAATAGCTTCACTTTGCCTAATGGCAGGGCCGGCAGCTGCCCTCAGGTACAGAGGCGGATGCTGCCTTGTTGCCCATAGTGAAGATTCAACTGTTGGTCCAGGCAGCTTTTGTAGATGAAATTATAGGGAGGGGGAGAATCTTATCCTTCATTCCAGGCGGTAAAACATCATGCTGGCCCTGGCTCAGAAACACTATGAGGGCCAGGAAAAATCATGTCCGCATTGTTGTTGGTGTAAAAGGATCAGATCTTCATTATAACTTTGGCCAGCAATCCCTTACCAGGTACCCTCCAGATGTGTTGGACAACATCTCCCATAATTATGGGAGTCGCAGCCCAACACATCTGGAACATACCAGATTTAGACCTTTATATTCTGCCACTGGCGTGACAGAAGCACAAATGGGAACATACTCCCCATTTCACAGATCTCCCCCCTTGCTGGATGGAGAAGAATGCCTGCAAAAGCCAACAAAGAGTTTTGGGGAGCTTGTTATTTATTTAGTTTTCAGTATTTATACTCAGCCCTTAAAAAACGCCACCACCAAAACCTTTCTAGGGGAAATAAAAATGGATTTATATCCAATCTTTTCCCTTTTGCGTAGGTTGGTTTTGACCCACGACCAACTAAAAATGTTAGGGTTTTTTCTTTTCTTTTAATGAGTAGTATGTCTGATTCTATCCAAAGCCCAGTTGGAAAGATGTAGCAGAACGAGAACCATAGTTTACAGTCATGGCATAAAATGGGAAAAGAGGGAGGAGATGTATTCTGAAGTCTGCACCAAAATAAAGATTTTATTGGCCTGAGGGGTCTCAAAACTAGAATTCTTTTTTAGGGGCACTACAAATAAGAACAATGACTTGTGATGTAAAATACTATCAAAACATTTATACAATATAATAAGAGTGAAACAAATACTGTTAAAATATCAGTAATAAAGGAAATAAAACAGATCTTTAACAAACACATTGGTATCGCTTATAACTTGTTGCCCTCCAGATGTTTTTGCCTCCAACTCCCATCAGCTCTCGCCATTGGCCATGCTGACCTGGGTTGTAGGCCACCCTCCCCCGACCCATATGGGTACCGAAAATAAGTCAAGGGAGGGCAAGTGATGGCACTCCAGATGTTGCTGAGCGACAGCTGCCATAATTCTTCACCATTGGCTATGTTGGCTGGGGCTGATAGGAGTTGTAGGCCAAAATTTTGGAGGGCCCCATCCCAAAATAATAACAAAATGAAATGAAGTTTAAAAAGTGCCCAATGCCAGAGGAATGAGATATTATTGACTTGAAAAAGCACACCACTGCGTTCTGTAGCGTGTTTTATAACCCGGCGAATGTAAGGTCTGCCCACAATGAGACTTATAAAATTACCTTTAGGCATAATGAGCATATATATACACCTGTGCAGGTCTGTAAGGGAATTAACCCTTCAGGTACATTGTCAGGTCTCGGTTGAATGAGAGATCTTGAATGGTGTGAACGGTACAGGCATAGACAATTAACCACCTGCATCACCACAAACACTACAGCCACAGACAATTAACCACCTGCAGTAGTAATTATGTGGTTTATGTAATCAAATGTCCTTGTGACAAATTGTATGTTGGCCAAAGTGTCAGAGCCCTGAAAAGACGTATAGCAGAAGATTTAAGTAACAACCGCGTCTCAAGGTTTTTCTTTTGATTTCCAAATTTCTGCTTCTCTGTATCTGATTTAAAGGTTTTAATTCAGTATTTCGATGAAGATGTGATTTCTCCCCTTTAAATGGCTTGAGTATTTTCTTGGATGCAGAGGAGTATATAAATCTTGTAAATAAAACCAATAAACTTATTTGGGGAGTCTCCCTCCCCCCGGTATGTAGAAACCACTCCCTTATTTTTGGGTGGCCCCATTTTGCTTCCTCACTGACAGGCCCTCAACCAAATGAGCTCCCTGTTAGAAAGAACCACTGAGATCTATAACAAAATGTTGCAGTGTATTTTCACCTCCTTACAGGAATGCTCCTGGTCAGAGTTCTAGCCAGTCAGCCAGCCAGCCGGCTTAATTTCATCCCTCCCTCCTAGTTTCTCATTTTATCCTCCCCCCCCCCCCGGACAAGAAGCATTCTGTGGCTACTGAACATGCTTAGCCTTTATTGGGCTGTTGGAGGGGGGAGGTTGCTCCATTTAAATTATTATTATTTTTAAAATATTTTTTTACTTCTGCAAACGTGGGGTTTCTCCTGAGCTGTCAGGAGCGCCCTAGCAGCCTCTTACAGTAGACTCCAATAGCCAACTCAAGACACAGACGAAAGGATTCTTTTCAAGGCTTTAATCCTTTTACAACTTAATGACTCTTTCAGATGCTAATCATCAGCGACTAAGCAAGGAAACAGCAGAGTGGCCTTTGTGCCGAGTAGGCAGTTGATCCCCGTTTGAAGGAGAGTCACTTGAAAACCCTGAACTTATGGGCTAGGGAGAGATCCTCCCTCTTTCCCTTGGGTCCACGGGAGGCGGCTGTTGCTTGCGCGCCAAACGGGTGCTAAGCCTCCTTTCCGCGCCCTCCATCTCTCGTCGCTCCCTGCGTCTGCGTCGAGCGTCTAGCAAGCCCCATTCCCACACTTTCTCACTGCTAGGATCACTATCTAACTCAGGAACGCTGGCAGGAGGAATCTCTGCCAGCTGCTGTGCCTGTGAGGGATGAGCTGGCTCCTCTCCCACGGATTGCTGGTCCTCCTCAGAATCAGAACTGCTCTGGGGCTCTATCGGCTCAGTCTCCACCCTGACACGAGCATGCCAATATCTCCCTCTTATTCTCCAGTGGCCCTGTTTTGGCTCCATTTTTTGTTGGCACTCACCACCTGGGTTTGCTATTAGAGGGAACGATGGTGATAATGATGTGCTCATACTGGTGAACGCTGGTCAATATTCTGAGTCTGTTAAATTGGTTTTGGCTTGTTCCTCTGGTCCTGCAATAGGGACATAGATTTTATGATTGGTGAAGAACAGCAGCTGCTTCTAGACCAGCAAAGGACTCCAATGTACTGGGGAGAGATGGGAAGCGAAGTGAGAGGCTGCTTTCCTGCAAGGAAAGAGAAAAACAAGAGTAAGAGAGGAATAGCATTGCTGTGAAAATGCTCCCGCCTACAGGCAATGTAGAGGGTCTGACGATGCTTGTGGAAACTGCTGACTGCACTGTGATGGGCAAATCTTCCCCAGTCTCTCTAGAAAACAGTCTCCTGATGTACCAGCACATTTTAAAATTGGGGGTCCAGTACTTAATTGATTGGTTAGATTAATTGACTTGAACAATGTCTGAATCATTGTGAAGGTGCCTGTCGGGAGCACCCTGGCGGCCTCTCTCAGTACACTCCAAAGCCAACTCAAGACACAGACGAAAGGATTCTTTTCAAGGCTTTATCCTTTTACAACTTAATGACTCTTTCAGATGCTAATCACCAGTGACTAAGCAATGAACAGCGGAGTAGCCTATGCTCTGAGTAGGCAGTTGATCCCCGTTTGAAGGAGAGTCACTTGCAGACCCTGAACTTATGGGCTAGGGAGAGATCCTCCCTCATTCCCTTGGGTCCACGGGAGGCGGCTGTTGCTTGCGCGCCAAACGGGTGCTAAGCCTCCTTTCCGCGCCCTCCATTGCTCGTCGCTCCCTGCGTCTGCGTCGAGCATCTAGCAAGCCCCTCTCCTGCACTTTTCTCACTGCTAGGATCACTATTTCAGGAATGCCGGCAGGAGGAATCTCTGCCAGCTGCTGTGCCTGTGAGGGATGAGCTGGCTTGTCTCCCACGGATTGCTGATCCTCCTCAGAAGCAGAACTGCTCTGAGGTTCTATGGGCTCAGTTTCCACCCTGACAGTACCCCCCCTGAAATTAACTGGAAAGCAGTTTTGAAATATATATATCTACACACACACACACTCTCTCTCACACACACACACACACACTTATAACCCCCTGTAAATGGCAAGTAACCTCTGAGAAGCATTTTCCCTTCTCCTAAAAAGATTTAGGTTATGCTGTACACATGCCTTGCATGAATCCAAAAGTATGCTTTTTCCTGCAGAAATATTGTATTTAGCAGCATGGAAATTCATGCACATTTAGGGCGCAATCCTATGTATGTTTAAGGGGAAAGAGCTGGGATGGGGGTTGCAGTGGATAATATTCAGTGCTAGGGATGTATGGATTTTGTTTAATCTGTTCCATCTCTGTTTTGCAAATTGTCAGATGTCTTTTGTTCCACCGTCTGCTCATTGAGAGAATTGGATTTTTTGTTTTAAAAACCAGAATGTCATTCTAATGTGCATTAGCGCTAATTCACAAGTGCACATTAGCGCTAATGCAAATGTGTGCTAATGTGAATGAGTGCAAATCCCCTGCAAAAGTGAAAAATTGGTCCGCAAGTCCAGGAAAAAAACGGTCTGCAAGTCTGGTGAAAAACCAGCCCACTGTGGAATCTGCAGGTTGGATTCATAGGAAATCGAACTAATTTGAATCCACTGTGGATTTCTCTGACATCCCTACTTCACTGGCAATAGAATGCTGACTAACTATTCGGGGAAGGACATGAAATGGTGGCAGGGAGTGGAATGGAGTGGCTGGAATTCTGAACAACCTCACTCCACGCTGCAACATTTTCTTGCTGGTCCTGCTTGTCTTTTTTTTTTTAGTGGACATTTATGAACTATGTAACAGAGTAGCAATCAACAGAAGGAACCTTTCTCAGCACATTGCTGGGGAGAGACTATAGCTCAGAAGTAGAGCATGTGCTATGCATGCAGAAGGTTGCAGTTTCCTTGCTATTTTTTTGTTTTTAAGGATCAGGTAGTAGGTGATGGGAAAAACATTCTCTGTTGGAGAGCCACTGGCAGTCAGAGTAGGCAATACTGGGACAGATGGATAAATAGTCTGACCTGGTATAAAGCAGCTTCCTGAGATGTGGTACTGGAGCTTCAACTGTTGACTAACTTGACTTATGCATGTTGCTCAGCTACGAAAGCAATGGAATGGTTGTCCCTTAGTGCACTGGTAGGCAATCTGGTGTCTCCAGATGTTTTGGACTACAACTACCATCACCCCTGACCATTGACCATGCTGACTGGGGCTGATGGGATTTGAAGACCAAACACCTGGAGGGCACCAGGTTGCTCACCCCTGCTTGAGGAGAAACAATACTAGTGCTAGAAGGCTGCACCAGTGAAGAAACCCCACGCTTTAGAACCAGTTTATATGACCAGCTCACATGATCAATGGCCATACTGTCTGAGAATTATGGGAGTTGCAGTCCAACGCATCTGAGACACATCGCATGGGGGAAGGCTGATCTAATGTGTTTTGCCCGAGAAGCAGCTATCCTTGCTTGGAGACTTTTCAAAATATGTGTTGTATAGCAGCAAGAAAAATGGCGGCTTCTGCTTGTGCAGAGCTGTTTAATCAACCTGCACACTAGGAAGATGGATAAATTGCATTGGGTTGGCCCAGCCAACCAACCAACCAACCATGAGCAGTGTAGTTATATGAATTAGCCCTAGATGGGCATGCATACAAGACTCTGACAATTCCCAGCCTTCGCTGTAATGACAAAACAGTTTCAATGCAATCGTAGACATGTCTGCTCAGAATTAAGCCCCATTAAGTTCAGTGGGACTTGCTTCTAGGTTAAGCGTGTATTGTCTTGCAGCCTCAGTGATCTACTGACTTCTACCCCAAAATGATCGACTTCTACCCCACAAAGACACAGTTCTTTCATGAAAATATTAGCGTTCCATGAAATAACTGGGTTTGTGGGCTTCTCTACATTAAGCAAAAATCAGGCATCCTTACTGGGGCTTTCTTCTTCTAAAGTCTTTCCGGGTTTACAGCCGGCATCTTTGGAATTGAAAACTTCCCTTTTCAGCAAGGCTGTATATGTTCAATGAAACAGTACCATCTAGTGGCTGAATTATAGCACTACGCTGGCTTTATACACAGTTGGCATCGCACCATTTCCTTTTATTACAGCTTATCTCCAATCTTTTTGAAAAGGGATAAAGGGTGGATAAAGGGGGAGAAAGTGTGGGAGACATCCTGGAGGTTGATGACATTGTGCAAAGGACCCGCAGATGTCTGTGAGTGACCAATCACGAGTGTGCAATAAATCGTTCGTGTAGAGAAACTCTCTCTCTCTCTCTCTCTCTCTCTCTGTGCACACGTGTTCCTTCTGGCTTTATCACTTGGTATTTTGAGCAAAAGAGGTATCTTTGGGGTAGAAAAATGTTCTTATTAACTGTTGCAAAAACAAAGGAGTTTTATGGCCCCCTAAGGACTTACACGTCTATTGTGGCATAAGCTTTCATGGATTAATTCCTGTCACAGCAGAAAGCAAATGGTGAACCACATCCTCTTCATTCTCAGGCCAAAATCTCATCGAAGTTGTACTTTTGCTTAATTCTCTTTGTGCAAAAATAAGATTTTTTAAAAAAATCTGTCCAACAAAGAACTTCCCCTCAGATTGTATGTCCTCTTTTGATTAAAAGGGACATTTTGAAGATGGAAACTGGATTGTTTCTAAGCTTTTTGTTCTCTTAAAAAGGAAGGCGTATCTCACAAAACAATATTCTTTTTCATTCAGTTCAGCGTTGAACACAAAACAGAACAATCTTCAAGGGCGTGCTAGAAATGCTAACAGCTCTGAGTCCTCAAATGTCATCGAACAATATAATTCACTGCTGAGACGGGCACCAAGCATGAGGCTTGAGGAAACCTGAGATTCAGCTTTTTCTCCTAGCCAACTGAAAGAGAGCTTGGCTTAGGGGATCTTTTCAGCCTCCAAGCAGAATCCAAAAGCACTGTTTTCCTCTCTAAAGAATACAAAGGAAGTCTCTGTGTCTCTGACTCCTGGGGAACTGTTTTTATGCAGAGGCTGAGCTGTGTTCCCCTCCCTTTTTTTTGTCTTTTTGGCAGAAATGATTTTGTGTGAGTGTGTGGTGAGGGGGGAAAGAAAGCAAAAAACAAAGACACGACAAGTTTAGTGTATGCAGGGAAAGCTCTAGTTATCGTTGCAGGTCAAAGAAATGTGGGGTTCCCCCCCCCATCAAGCTGGATAATTCAAGCTTGAAAACACGTGTTATCTTGGAAAATCAATACCTTCATGTGAACAGCCTCACTCTGCCCCCCTGCCCCCAGTTCATCCTTTCTATAGAAATAGCAAGCAGGCTTCTTTTTGGGAGGTGGGTAGGGATGTACGAAAGTCACTTACCTTTAACGAAATTTGATTCGCGGTGGGGGGGAGGCGCTCCGTCCCTCCCCCCTGAAATTCTGGCCAGGGGGGGAGGCGCTCCGTCCCTCCACCCCCGAATCCTGGCCGGCCGGGCCGCAAATGGCGGCGGCCGCCGTAAGCGCCACCATTTGCGTCCCTGCAGTCAGCCGTGATAGGCCACGTAAATGTTTACGTAGCCTATCATGGCTGAGTAAAAAAAAAAAGCGCGTACACAAATGGCGGCACCCATGGGCGCCGCCATTTGTGTTCCTTATTTTGGCACGTCTAGTCTACGTAAACATTTACGTAGACTACGGCGAAAATAAGGGGAATGCAAATAGCGTAGATGCTATGCTATTTGCGTTCCCCTTATTTTCGCCGTAGTCTACGTAAATGTTTACATAGACTAGACGTGCCAAAATCTTTACATAGCCTATCACATTTTTTTGTTTTGTTTTTTACTGGAAATGTTTTGTTTTTTACTGGAAATGGCGGCGGTGGCAGCCGGTCGGAAGACCAGCCGCCGCAGCCGCTGCTGCTGAACTGCCGCCGAACTGCTGCTGGAGCCGCTGCCGCCAAGAGGATTTGCCCAAGGTAAGTCCCGTCCTGGGGGGTGGGGTGGGGGCGGGGGCGGGGGAGTGGCAGACCGTTTCGCCACCAATTTCGGGGGGCCGAATGTGCTGGCATTCGGCCTCCCCGAGATTCGTGGCGAAATTCTCTGACATCCCTAGAGGTGGGGGAAGGCCAGCAATGCTTGCTGGTTGTTCCAGGTTACAAAGTCATGCAGGGAGCCGACATTGGACAGAAACGGCTCCGCACTGCAGAAGTTCACTGTTCACATATGGAGGATGGTGACTGAGCGTGGAGGAACCAGCCTGTTTGTCGGGCTGAGTCGTAGGTAGGCATGAGTGGGCGGCTGCTGAGGACCCACCATCCAGGAGAGACCCCCTGGAATTGTTCCTCCTCTGTAATGGGGGTGGTGAGGAGGAGCAGGAGATGCCACTGCCAACGTGCTCACTGGCTCTCAGCCTCTCAAGCGATGAAGTGGAATCCATGATGAGAACGAAGAAGAGAAGCAAGAGCAGCTGGTGACAATGGCGCTGAGAAGGTGGACTCACTGAGGGAGGGGGCCCACAGAGGGTGGCTTGCCCGAGGGCCCTCCAAAACCTGGGGGCGGCACTGCCTGCCCTTGCGTGTCCCTTAAACACTGAAGGATAATGCCTGAACAGGGCTTCAGTAAGCTTCCAGGTGGCACCTTGTACAGCTCCGTGCGCAGCTCAGGCTGGCCATTCCAAGAAGTGGGCTCAAATGAGGCCTACTTTGGGCTTCCTCCAGTCTGGGTGGCTAAGCTCCGCCTTCGCTGGGAGGAGCTACTTCCCGCTCAAGGGGCCTTGCCTGTTTCGGCAGCCCTCGTCTCTGTCGACATCCCAACCTTACAGACAGGGGAAGCCGCCTTGATAGAGCCGGACCATTGGTCCCACTACCGCAGGGATGAGAAAAATGTAACTCCCCCCCAGCCGTTTTTGCAGCCGCTGAATTTGCTGCTGTGGCAACAACAAAAGGCCGCACTTTCCTTCTGAAACAAGTCATGTGGAGAGCACGCTCCATGTCGGGAAGCAGAGTAGCGCTGCCAGAAGCCTCCGGTAGCAACATCATTGTCAGTGCAGTTAACTGACTTGACTTACGGATTTTGCTCAGCTAGGAAAGCAACAGAGCAGTTGTCCTTTAGAGAAGGAGTTGTCAGGGTTGGATCGGAGCCCAGAGAGCCCCAAAGCAGTTCTGATTCTGAGGAAGAGATAGAAACCGCGGGAGAGGAACCAGTGCGCTGTTCAGAGGAACAGCCAGGGGGAGAGTCCCTCCCGGTACACATTCCTGAGAGTGATAGTGACCCTGGCAGGGAGAGGGAGGTGCAACAGCAGTTTCTGGATGCTAGGCGCTGACGCAGCGTCAAGAGGGAGATGGTGGGTGCTGAGAGGAGGGGCTCAGCCCGCTTGGTGCAACGGCAACAGCGGCGCCCCGATGACCGACGGGAAAAGGGTTGACTCTCTCCTTCTAGCCCATAAGTACAGAGGTTTCCTGCCTTCCCTTCCAAATGGAGATCAACTTATTCCTAAGGTAAGAAACCCCCGAGTAGGCAGCTCTCTTAAGTCTCACTCGTAGGATCAAGCAATTAGCATGTGTAAGTCATTAGGCTGAATGGGAATAAAGCCTTGGGAAAGAGCCCTATTGTCTGCGTGTTGATTCTGGCTACCTAAGGATTTCAGACAGTGGCAGGGGCGACCTCCCGACAGCTGTAGGCAACCTGGTGACTCCAGTTATTTTGGGATGCAGCTACCATCCTCCCTGACCATTGACCACGCTGACTGGGGCTGATGAGAGTTGAAGTCCAAACCTCTGGGGGGCACCAGGTTGACCACCCCTACCGGAGGGGGAACAACCTTAGTGCTAGAAGGCTGCACCACTGAGGAAGCCCCAGACCTTAGGACCAATTCATATGATCAGCTCACGTGACCAGTGGCCATGCTGGCTGGGAATTATGGGAGTTGAAGTCCAAACATCTGGAGGGCACCAAGTTGGGAGACGTCTAGTCTATTCTGACTGTGTGTGGCAGTGGAGGCTGGTAGCTCCGATCCTGGTGGGGCTGAGAATCCATTCTGGGTTTCAATCGGAACCAACCAGAACTCTAAAGAAGCTATCCAAGGCTCTGAACCTGTTTTGGGGATAGGGGTCAGCCCCTTGGATAGCTCCTTGGATAGAGTTCTGGCTGGTTCTGACTGAAACCCAACATGGATTTACAGCCCCAATGAAATCAGAGCCACCAGCTTCCACTCCCCAAAGGCCTAGCAGTGATGAGCCTCAACCCAGCACCTCTCCTCTGAGCTATTTCTCCCCTTCCCCACAGCTGAGCTTAGCCACAGCAGGTGTGTTTCTGTGTCTGGTGTGTGGCGGCAGCTTGTTTCAATTCCTGTTATTGTAAAGCTCTTTCCATCTGCTCAACTGTCATCTCCTCTTCGGGTTAATTTTTAGTTAATGTGATCTGATCTGGCCAGGGTTTAAATAACACCCCCAAAATGGCAGTCTTCATATTTTATGAATGTTGGCCTAAAAAATAGGACGGCCCACAGACTAAATATTTCAAGAGAGATGTTTTTTCTTCTTCCCGGGGATGCTGAATGGAGGGCAAACTTTTGTGAGTGTAAGGTAACTTGTAACGTTAGACAGCAGCGAGTGGGACCTGCAACAAATTATTGCAGCGTGGAGTGCTCCTGTTCAGGATACTCGATTCTATCTCCCCCTCCTGGCCACTTTTCTGTCCCCTCACCCCAACAGTCAGTCATCGTTCCGTGGCCACTGGCAGTGCTCGCTCCTAGTTTTGGGGGGCTCTTGGGCCAGACACCCACAATGGGCCGCCTCCCTCCGTGAGTCCGCCTTCCCACCGCCATTGTCCCCAGCTGCTCTTGCGCCTCCTCCCCTTTCCCTTCATGGCTACCACTGGCTTGCTTGGCAGGCAGAGAGCCGGGGAGCGAGTCGGCGGTGGCATCTCCTGCTCCTCCTTCTCACCACCACCGTTGTCTGGGCCAGAGCGAGAGGCAGGTGAGCAAGCAGGTTGCCATGGTGAAGAGGAGGAGCAACTGCAGGCAGCTCTTGTCGGTGGGCTCCTGCGAGGGTGTGAGCCCTTGGCAGGTGCCTAGCTATGCCTGCCTTTGACACTGGCCCCAGCCCCTAAGCATGCTCAGTCTTCCTTAGGCTGCTCTAGGGGGGCCCTCCCCTAAGGGTTTTTCTTCTGAGAGAGCAATCCTGTGGTGCCTGGGTGAGCATCCCAGGGACCCTAGGATGGCTTGGATTACCACCACTGAGGCCGGAGACAGCGTTCCAACCTCAGAAGGGGCAGTCAAAGATCTGCCCCTCACAGCCAGTATGGAGAGAACCTCACTGGCTGCCTCTCCAAGGTAGGAAAATCGACCCCGGAGAGGGGAGAAAGGAGGCGTTCCAGTGGGAGGGGAGGAGACTGGAGAGGCCAGGATATGATTTATCCTGAGCCTCCTCCAGCCTCCTTCTCTCCCCCTCTGAAGCACCCTCATTAGACAGGCTGAAAAGCCCGTCTAGCGAAAAGCAAAGATCGGAGGAAGGGAAGAAAAGATCATCTCCACTGCTCCTCCTGCCCTGCCGGCTTCAGCCTACGAATCTTGGAAGCCTCCAAGTTCGGGTGCTTCCAAGCAGAGAAGGCAAGCACCCTAAAACTCTTCTTTTGTACTTCTGCAAACCTTGCTCCCTCCCTCCCCCCACCCCAGCCCTAGGGGGACTGTCAGGATGAACGCCCGCACTTCCAAATCTGCACTACACCATGGAGTATATATGGAGAAAATGCTGCTGCTTTTGCAAGTGCTCATTGGCAGAAAATACTAGAAGTGGGTTTTCCTCCTCTCTCATCAGTGTGGAAATTTGGAGTGTAGAATATTCCCTGTGAGTAGGAACATCACCAGACCTGATGTGGCTTTGAACGCAAATAGGGTTCTGATTTGTATCAGGGGTGTGCAGAATTCATGCTTGTGGGAATTACAAGTGGACAGGGAGACATTTTTCTCCCTCTCTCAAAATACCAGAACCCAGTGGGGTCGTCCCATGAAGCTGATTGGTGGGAGATTCAGGACAGATCAAAGGACGGACTAATTTACACAGCTCATAGCTAAACTATGGAATTCCTTCCCACAAGATGTAGTGATGGCCACCAATTTGGATGGCTTTAAGAAGGGGGTTTAGTGGTTAAGATGCTGAACTGCAGACTGGAAGGTTGGCAGGTCAGCAGTTCGAGACCCGAGTGCTGCGTGATGGCGTGAGCTCCCGTCTTCAGTCCCAGCTTCTGCCAACCTAACAGTTCGAAAGCAAGAAATTGCAAGTAGATAAATAGGCACCGCTTCGGCAGGAAAGGTAACAGCGTTCCGTGCACCTCGGTGTTCAGCCATGCCGGCCACATGACCACGGAAGCGTCTTTGGACAGCGCTGGCTTTTCAGCTTAGAAACGAGGATGAGCACCGCATCCTAGAGTCGGACACGACTGGTTGGGGACACCTTTACCTTTTAAGAAGGGGGTTAGACAAATTCCTGGAGGAGAAGGCCATCAATGGCTACTAGTCCTGATGGCTATATGCTATCTCCACTATCGAAGGCAGTGAGCCTATGAACACCAGCTTCTGAGGAACATGGGCGGGAGGGTGCTGTTGTACCCATATCCTGCTTGTGGGTTCCTGGTTGACAGCTGGTTGGCCACTGTGTGAACAGGATGCTGGACTGGATGGACGCTTGGTCTGATCCAGCAGGGCTCCTCTTATGTTCTCATGTACCTTTTGTAACTTATGCATACATTTAATTTATATGTAGAGACGCTGTTGCACTCCTATCCTGCTTGTGGTTTGTGGCTGGCCACTGTGTGAACAGAATGCTGGACTAGATGGACGCTTGGTCTGAACTCTGAGATCAAATCCTGGAGCCCTGGTGCAAAACACATGCATTTTAAATTAAAGAATCCTGAGACCAGGAATTTGTTTTGAGCACCAGAACTGAATGACGCTCACCATTCTTCCACACACAAAAATCCATCACTGTTTACTCCATGCTGGGCTGGATGCGCCCGATTTTGTCTGATCTTGGCAGCTAAGCAGGGCCAGCCCTGGTTAGTACTTGGATGGGAGACTGCCTGGGAATCAGGCTTCTTGCACTGAGCAGGGGGTTGGACTTGATGGTCTTGTAGGCCCCTCCCAACTCTACTATTCTAGGATTCTATGATTCTTCATTTCAGCAGTATAATTTAGGGCTCAGCATTCTTTAATTCTAAGTGTAGGTCTCTTGCACGTGGCTCCAGTTGGTAGATCTCAGGGTTCTAGTGGAACCTGCAAGCCTGATTTTTGCCCACCCCTTCTTTAAAGCAGCACAGACTAACACAGTTACTCTTCTAAAAATTTATTTCTGTCCAAGGCACCGGATTTACTGTAGCTATATGAAGTGAATGGAAATCAATTTTTAAAAACTCTCCCCCCGGCATCTCCTCTCTTCTGCTTGATGCACCCGAAGAAGCAGGCTCATGATCGTGAGACCTCATTCCACAATAAATCGGTCAAGTCTTTAAAGTGCCATTAGATTCTGCCCGTTTCTGCAAACTCTGCAGAATCCCATTTGGGGATTTAAGCTGGAATTTACATGCTGGTGGCTTAATCTCCAGGAGATGGCACTGTCAGATTTCTCCAGCTGCAGGCAAGTCAGCCTATCAGCAACAATCCTTCTGTTAATTGACTCTGAAATCTCCCCCCCCCCGCATTTTTTACAGTAACCAGTGGAGGCTGGTGGCTCTGATGTTAGTGGGGCAGTGAATCCTCTCTGGGTTTCAGTCAGAACTCTAAAGGAGCTATCCAAGATGTCAGTGGGGCAGTGAATCCTCCCTGGGTTTCAATCAGAACTCTAAAGGAGCTATCCAAGATGTCAGTGGGGCAGTGAATCCACTCTGGGTTTCAGTCAGAACTCTACAGGAGCTATCCAGGATGTCAGTGGGGCAGTGAATCCTCTATGGGTTTCAGTCAGAACTCTACAGGAGCTATCCAAGATGTTGGTGGGGCAATGAATCCTCTCTGGGTTTCAGTCAGAACTCTAGAGGAGTATCCAAGGTGTCAGTGGGGCAGTGAATCTTCTTTGTGTTTCAGTCCGAACTCTGAAGGAGTATCCAAGGTGCTTTGCACCTCCTTTAGAGTTCTAACTGGTTCTGATTGAAACCCAGAGCAGATTTGCCACCCCACTGACATTGGAGCCACCAGCCTCCACTGACAGTAACCTCTTCATTCCAGCACTTGCTTTCAGCCATGACCCATCTCCCATCTTGTTCCTTATCCAAGACAGTTAGATGAACGACTGAGCCTCGAAGATACTTGTAGATTTACAGAGTTGCATCTGTTGAGGAGGAATCATCGTTCAGTGGCACAGCACATGCCTGGCAGACAGGAGGCCCTCTTAGACTCAGTGCTGCAGCCAGATAATGTTCAGAGATGGGCAAAACTGCCAGGTTTGGTTTCTCCCACATTTGGATTTTTTAAATCTCAAGTTCTTTCTCTCCTGAATATGAAGAACTTGGCGAATGTTGGTAAATGCGGGTCAGAAATGAACTGAAATTCTCACCCATCTGTACCACCTAAATTCAACAGGTACAGCTATTCCCAGCATGGAAAGGGCCATGGTGCACCTGCCTGCTATGTAGCTATTCAAGACAGCGGAGGCTGGCAGCTCTGATTTTGGTGGGGCTGTGAATCCATTGCAGGCTTATTTTATTTATTTATCTATCTCATTTCTATACCGCCCAATAGCCGAAGCTATCACAAACATTTCAGTCAGAACCAGCCAGAACTGTAAAGGAGCTATCCAAGGTGCCGAAACCTATTCCCAAAATAGACCCAGCACTTCAGATAGCTCCTTTAGAGTTCTGGCTGGGTCTGACTGAAATCCGGAATGGTTCCACAGCCCTGCCGAAATCAGAGCCACCAGCCTCCACCGGTTAAAGATGAGGAGGCTGCCAGAAAAAAAAAGAGGTGGCATCCCTAATTCAGCACCACAAACATAGCTGAATATACACAGGGCTTCAAACCCAAACTTTGAAGAGCGAGCTTAACTGAGGTGGGCAAGTTTAGAGGGTCTGGGGGCCAATTTCTGACCCCCGGAACCCACTGGAGGCAGCCTGCCTGCCACCAAAGAATTTCTGCTGAATTCTAAAAAAAGTGTGTGTGTGGGGAGGGATGTGTTGCCCACCTGAGCTAAGCACTCAAAGTCCTGGCCCTTGATGGACCAGTCTGTCAGTTTTAGTTTGTCCCAAATTAAATTCTTTCTCAGTCTCAATTTCTTTTTGTGCCAATTATGTAGGATGTGGCACACTTTGGTAAATTCTTATCAAAACCAACTGAAATGAAATTGCCACCCATCCATAGTACTTTTAGACCAGAGCTAGGCAAGTTTTGGCCCTCCTGATGCTTTGGCATACAACTCCTATTATACTCACCATTGGCTTTGCTGGCTGGGGCAGATGGGAGTATTGGCCACATCTGGACATCCACAAGTTTTCCTCCTCTGTTTTACACTCCAGACTTAATGGGTAAACTCCAACGTAAGTCCTACTTACCATAGACCCATTCAAATGAATTGGACTTCAGTTAGTCATGACTCACTTAAGTCACCTTCATTTCAGTGGGTTTACTCTAAGTAGGACTTAGGTTGGGGTTTACCCAGTGCCCATGCATGGGGGCTGTATGTATTCCTTCAGTTGTGAAGCACCCAACTAAAATTTCCCATCTCTCCTTCTACCCTGCCATACCAACCCATGCCTTACAACTGCTTCGACATCCCTGATATCTTAGGGCAAGCCAGTGGAGGCTGGTGGCTCCGATGTCAGTGGGTGGAGAATCTGCTCTGGGTTTCACCACCCCAATGACATTGGAGCCATCAGCCTCCACTGGGGAAAACAGAAAGCCCATTTGTCAACCCTGGTTTTAAATAGATAGATAGATAGATAGATAGATAGATAGATAGATAGATAGTCTGAGGATTTAAAATCTCGCATTTTAAATCCTAGCACCATCCCAGCTACAGGAATAAAATGGAGCGGGCTTCTGCTGCTAAACACATTTACTTGGGAATAAAAGCACCATTTTGTGGGAGAAAAGGATAATATATGCTGAAAGTTCAGTAACCCTTACAATGAAGTCCATGATGTAGCTCGCTATTCTTATTTCCCCATATACAGATGGGGAGATAAGTCTGCTTTGGAGAACGAGTGGGGATTATGATTTGATTTCACATATCCTGTTGATCCACATTTGACTGAAAGCACAGCAGGGAGACTATCTTGCTTTAGAAATGTTAAAATCTTCCTTGACTCCTTTTTGTATCCTTACAACAGCCCTGTGAGGTAGGGTAGATCTTGACAGTGACAGGTCAAGGTCACACAGCTTTGTCAGTGTGTCTGGCGGCTGGCCCTTTATGGAGTACAAGAGGACAGGCCTCTGCCCCGAGGAGAATACAATTAAAAATTCAGCAGGATGGATACAACAGAGGCAGGAGGAAGCAGGAAAACAAAATGCAATTGTTTCAGCTGCATATCATAGACATAGAATCATAGGGTTGGAAGGGGCCTACAAGACCATCGAGTCCAACCCCCTGCTCAATGCAGGAAGCCTGGTTCCCAGGCGGCCTCCCATCCAAGTACGAACCAGGGCTGACCCTGCTTAGCTTAGATCCGACAAAATCAGGTTTATCCAGCCCTTGCTTGTCTTTAGGCTTAGTTTCAGTAAGACAGGGTAGTCAACTATGGGCCTGCCAGATGTTTTGGACTACAACTCCCATAACCCCTCACCAGTGGCCATGCTGGTTGGGACTGATGATGATGATTTACATTTCTATACCACCCAATAGCTGAAGCTCTCTGGGTGGTTTACAAAGATTAAAGTTGTAGTCCCACACACTTGGAGGGCACCAAGTTGCCTAACCCTGCCAGTAAGACATGAGGACTAGGGGCTTGTGACAAAAACGGAAAAGGAAAATGGAAAAGGTGGTGCTTGAGCAGGGTTTTGAAGGAAATAAAAGGTGGTGGCATCACTCAGTTCCAAGCAAACAGGAATCCTCAAGCTGGGAAATTTGTCCATTTGACAAGTAGACACTTGATTATTTCTTGTTGGAGTGTTTTTACTAGCACAGCTCGGTTCTGGAAGAGAAGCAGGGTGGGAGAAGGAGAGAAAAAAATGGGACATAAATTCTTCCCCATCACAGCTGCCTTATACTGGATGAGACCCCCTGGTCTAGCTATCCCAGCATTGTTGACACTGACTGGCTGCAGCTCTCCAGGGTTTCAGGCAGGGGTTTCCCAGCCCTACCTGGAGATGCCGGGGATCGAACCTGCGACCTTTTGCATGCAAAGCCAGGGCTCTGCCACTGAGCCATGGTCAACCATCCCTTGGGCTGTTGGAGTCAACAGTTGGAGCAAGGGTGCAGAACCACTTTCAGCCTGAGGGCTGAATTGCATTTCAGAGAAGCTTGCAGGAGCCATATTCCAGTGGTGGATAGGGCTGAAGACAAAGGGGGAGAGTCCAAAGGCAAAAGGGACAGGGCCAAAAACCAAAAAATGCCAGCGTCTTTTAGCTTGAAACTCTTCCTGCCAGCCACTCAGCCTTAGGAGAGGCATTTCAACCTTTTAGAATGGGGGAAAAAGAGCTGGGAAACCGCAGAACTATTGGTGGTTGGGGGAAAGAGTGTGTGGCCATTAAGGCAACCCAAGCGGGCTGGATTTGGCTCCCAGAAGGTCTGGATTTGGCTCGCAGGAGGTCTGGATTTGGCTCCCAGGAGGTCCAGATTTGCCCCCAGAACTTGGGATTCTTCACTCCTGGGTTGGAGGAAGAAATTCTACTGTCTGACTGCTTGATTTCGCCTCCTGCGGAGGAAGTCTGACGAAAGGCTACAGCTTGGTTTTCTGCCATTGATCTTATCTCCTATTCTGCTTTTATTTTGTGATGTGGGCCCTGCACCACCTTGCACACTTGAAAACGGAGCAAGGGGAAACTGCAGCCGCTGCACTACTTGGCTGACAAAAGGAAGGTGATACGTTAAAGAATCTCCCGTCGTCGCTGCTTCTATAAGCATTTTGCTGCACTGCCAAAGCCTGGGACGATATCAGCAAGAGACAAACACGATACAATGGTCTTCACAGGAGTTGTGTCAAGGCATTCAAAAAGAGGGCAATTTCTCTTCAGGCTTTGAGGATGAGGCTGCAAAGGGTACTATCCCCCCACCCCTCCCTCAAATGATAAGCTTAACAGAGTTCCAACAAAGCAACTCTCAGCTACAGATTGGGAAGACCCCGGTTCAAATCCTGCCTGGGCCATGACCTCAGTAAAGCTGCAACCTGAAACATACCTACCAGGGGGTAAATCCCATTGAACTCAATGGGGCTTACTTTTGAGTAGAGATGTATTCTATTGTGCCCTAAGCGGCCTTTTTCAAGCCTCTCTCTCATCTGCAATAAAGGGGGAGTGGATAATATTTATTTGTTTTTATTTATTATCTTTATATCCTGCCTTTTTTCCTGCAAGGAACTCAAGGTGGCTTACATAATCTGCCTCCATTTTATCCTTACAACAACCCTGTGAGGTAGGTTAGGCTGAGAGTCAGGGACTGGCCCAAAGACACCCAGTGAGCTTCATGGTCAAGTGAGGACTAGAACCCAGATCTCTTGAGTCCTAATCCAACACTCTAACCACTACGCCACACTGGCTCTCAGGGTAATGTGCCTTATAGGGTTATTGTAAGGGTTATAACTAGCAAGTGAATGCAAAGTGCTTTAAACACTTCAAAGTGCTATACTGATGATGATATTATTATTCCAATATCACAACAATTGTATACACCTCTTTATTCCTATGGTGTGATTATATTTGGAATACTTTGAACAGGTCTGTTCACTGCACCTCAAAACGATATTGTAGAGCTGGAGAACAGGCAGAAAATGGCAGCTAAATCATCAAGGAGCCAAAGCAATTTCCCTTTAAAGAAAGGTTGCCATATCTGAGGTGTTTTAGCTTGGGCAGGGGGAGATGAGTCAGTCCTTATAGAGGTGTATACAATTATGCATGGTGTGGAGAAAGTGGATAAGGAGGTTTTCTCCCTCTCTCATAATATTAGGACCCAGGTTCATCCCATGGAGCTGATTCAAGACAGAGAAATAGAAGTATTTCTTCATGCACAGTTAGTGTGTGGGATTTGCTACTGTGAGTTGTAGTGATGTCTGCCAATTCGGACAGTTTTAAAAGGAGATTAGACGAATTCACAGAGAACATAAGAAGAGCCCTGCTGGGATCAGACCAAGGGTCCATCTAGCCCAGCATTCTGCTCACACAGTGGCCAGCCAGCTGCCCATGGGAAACTGACAAGCAGGGCATGAGTGCAACAGCACCCTCCTGCCCATGTTCCCCAGCAACTGGTGTATATCGGTATACTGCCTCTGATACTAGAGGTAGCATATAGCCATCAGAACTAGCAGCCATTGATAGCCTTCTCCTCCAGGAAGTATTCCCTTAGTAGATATCTAAAGCGGCTACACTCCAAACTCTCAAAGGGACATTTCAGAAATAAACAGGGGCATTTGATTTTTTGAGCATCCTACCTCCAGCTTGGTTCCTCCCAATCCCCATATCTATTCTTGAATTGTTTCTTGATTGCTTTCCTAGATGATATTCCAGCACAAAGATAAAGGATCCACCAGCATTCGTTTCCCACTCTGGCTCCTAGGCGATTGTGTTCTGGTAGAGGAGCTGGGCTTCAAACCCCAGCATATCAAAGGAACCCTGAGTATGTATCAGAACATAAGAAGAGCCCTGATGCTGGATCAGACCAAGGGTCCCTCTAGTCCAGCTTTCTGTTCACACAGAGGCAGCCAGCTGCCCACAGGAAACCCACAAGCAGGACGTGAGTGTAACAGTACCCTCCCGCCCCTGTTCCCCAGCAACTGATGTACATAGGCATACTGCCTCTGATACTGGAGGGAGCATATAGCCATCAGGACTAGTAGCCATTGATAGCCTTGGATAAAGCTATCAACGGCTACTAGTCATGATGGCGATTTGCTAACTCCAGGACTGGGGGCAGCCAGCCTCTGTATACCAGTTGTTGAAGAATAACGGCAGGAGAGGGCTTTTGTCCTCATGTCCTACCTGTGGGCTTCCCAGGAGGCATCTGTTTGCCCACTGTGTGCACAGAATGCTGTACTAGACAGGGCCTTGGTCTGATCCAGCAGGGCTTTAAAAAAATCATCTTTTCCTTCTCTAGCCTCGTGATTTGTTTACAACTAATTTTATTGGCTGACATGTCTGTACTAGAATGTGTAAATGCAAAGAAGCCTGTTACAATGCAAGGTGTGTGTGTGAGAGAGGTGGGGTGGGGCGGAGAGGGGAGAGGGAGGGAGAAAGCCAGCTGACCCACCCAAGCCTTTTGCTCACAACCATGCAAATAATCTTTAATTCTGCCCCCTCCTACCAGACCTTGTGAAGAGAACGATAACCCGCTTGTTTGAGCCATTCTTGAAATATTAAAACAAACAAACAAAGCAAATTAGCTAAATTGTGAAGTGGGGGAGAAGGGTGCAATATCAGTAACTATCCGAGGTGTTTGTCTGTGCAGATGTGATCGTGAACCCAGCACAAAAGCAGCTAGGAGTGTGAACTCTGCAGTGTGAAATGGAAGTCTATAATCAGATGGGGTTGCTGCTCAACTAACCTAAATAACCAAATAAAGGTACTTTTTTGGGGTTAATTTTCAGGTAAGTATACTGCAGCCCACACACTTCAATCAAGCCAGCGGTAGGCTTTTAATAAGCAATGAGGAAGCAGAAAGGGCGGGTTTTCCGAGATGGATGGGAAGCTATATGCTTGTATAATTATGCATCCTGAAAAGACAACAAATGAAAACAGACACGCCATGCTGCCTCGTATTATGCCACTCAAAGTCTGTGGTACCCTGTTGGTGCAAATTAGGGACAAGGCAGCATTGGACCAGTGATGTCGGGGACTTCCTGGGTGAAAAAATGGCAGATTAGTTTCGGTGAGGCAAGTCCTTGGTACACAAACTGCTGTGCGGAGACGATCAGAAGGATCAAAGGTTGGAGCATCTTCCCTATTTTACTTCTTTTAGGCATCATTCCCTTTAATAGTGAACATGGGTGTCCTGGGCCGATCGGTTTGTGCAGAAAACAGGGCTCAAGTCTGCAGTATGCTGTGCAAATTAGGAACCAGGCAACATTGGACAAGTGATGTCAGAGACTTCCTGTGTGAAAAAATGGCGGATCAGCTAGGTAAGGCTGGTAGAGTACTACTGGTGTCAGGGTGGACACTGAGCCCATAGAATCCCAGAGTAGTTCTGATTCTGAGGAAGAGCAGTCGCTCCTGGGAGAGGAGCGCGCTCCTTTTTCCCAGGGCCCACAGCTGACGGAGATTCCTCCCACCGGTATTCCTAGTTTAGTTAGCAGTCCAGGGAGTGACCAAGCACAGATAGCAGATTTGGTGGATGCGTGACGCAGACGCAGAGAGCGGCGCCAGCCGGGTCCGTCTCTGCAACCGGGGGACTGGGTTTGGTTGTCCACCCAATACCTCCCCTCTCACTCGCCCGCAAGGAAGCTCGCGCCTCGCCGCACGGGGCCTTTCCAGATTACGGCCCAGATTAACCCTGTTGCTTTTCACCTGGCTCTCCCACCCTCCATGAAGATCCATCCCGTTTTTCATCAGTCCTTGCTGTCCCCCCTGGTTTCTGGTGACCCTCATCGCTCGGTCGGCTCCCCCCCGCCGCCAGTGCTGGTGGAGGGGGAGGAGGAGTTTGAGGTCACGGAGATTCTGGACTCCCGCCTTTCTCATGGCTGCTTGCAATATCTGATGGACTGGAAGGGGTACGGGCCTGATGAGCGATCCTGGGAACCCGCGGAAAATGTGCATGCTCCGTTGCTGCTGAGGCGCTTCCACCAGCTGTACCCCCACAAACCCGGGGCCCCAGGGGAGGAGCACGAGGGGGGGGCCTCATGGGAGCGGGGATGATGTCAGGGTGGACACTGAGCCCATAGAATCCCAGAGTAGTTCTGATTCTGAGGAAGAGCAGTCGCTCCTGGGAGAGGAGCGCGCTCCTCTTTCCCAGGGCCAACAGCTGACGGAGATTCCTCCCACCGGCATTCCTAGTTTAGTTAGCAGTCCAGGGAGTGACCAAGCACAGATAGCAGATTTGGTGGATGCGCGACGCAGACGCAGAGAGCGGCGCCAGATGGAGGGCGTGGAAAGGAGGCGTAATGCCAGGTTGGCGTGCAAACAACGGCTGCGCCCAGAGGATCCAAGGGAAAAGGGGAGGGACTCTCCCTAGTCCTTAACTTCAGGGGTCTGCCAGTAATTCCCTTTCAAACGGGGACCAACTGTTCCAACTTAGGGCATAGGGATGCTGCTGCTCAGATCTAGTTGCAATCGGTATAGTTGTTAAGTTGTAAAAGAAGAATGAAGCTTTGAAAGGAATTCCTTTGTCTGTGTCTGGACTTGGCTACTGGATTAGACTGAGAGAGGCCTCCAAGGAGCCCTTGACAACTGGAGCATCTTCCCAGTTTTTATGGAGCGTTCTCTTTAATAATGAACTTGGGTGTTCTGTGCTAATTGGTTTGTACAGAAAACGGGGCTACCAACAAAGGGAGGTTTTTGCTCGCCTGTGGGGAACCCGAGGTATGCAAAAGTGAAGAACTTTTAAATATCACCCGTCCTCCCCAAGTTAAATGAGGACTATGCATGCGTGTGTGGACTTACATGGAAGAGGGGAGGGGAGCAGTTGGATACCAAAAAAAGAGAGGGGGAAAACACAAATGCATATACACAAATACACACATGTATAGACTGGGGGTATGGGGTAGAGAAAATGGCAGTTGCAGAGTGAGTGAACACATACAAGGGGAAGAGGTGGAACATGGAGAAAAAGACCAAGGAGACATAGTGGGCATGCAAGGTATGGCAAAGTAGGTTAGAGATCTTCACTTGGGAATCCACTGCAACTTTGTCGGTATACTTACTTTCGGCTCTTCAAACCTGAAAGGGTTCCTGGAGCAGCTAATGATAAAAGGAAAGAATTCAAATAAAACTGGAATGTGTAACAACATTAGAACTGCAGAACAGATGTTAAATTGGAGTCAAGCAGGATTAAACCAACTCGTTTCTGAAAGGCCTGGGCGGAGAAAAAGGTCTTCAACCAGCATTGGACATCAGAGCCAGCACCAGACAGATCTCTGTTGGGAAGGCATTCCTAAAGAGGAGGTGATCCCACCAAAAAGACCCCATCTCAGATCACCACCCATCTCATCTCTGACCCAAAGAAGGGCCTCAGAAGAGGATGTCATCATCTGGGCAGGTCCTTGAGGTATACTGATCCTAAACTGTATAAGGCTTTCATCAGCATTTTAATTGTCTCTGGAAGTAGATGGGGTGCAGCTGTAAAATGGATGAAATAGGTTCTTAGTACTTGGTCCAAATTAGTAATCTGGCTGCAGTATTTTGCACCAGCTGAAGGGACTGGTGTCTACAGATGTATTGGTATAGGCAGGGACAGCATCAAGGGTAGGCGTGTCTGGGCATCTTCCAAGGCCCGCACCCTAGAAGGGGCCCATGGACAAGAGCCATGTGGACTTGCTTCTCGTCTTCACCATGGCAGTCTGCTTGTTCACCTGCTTCTGGCTCTGGCCCAGACAACGGCAGAGGTGAGGAGGTAGAGCAGCAGAAGCCATGGCCTCCTTGCTCTCTGCCTGTCTAGCAAGCAAGTGGTAGCAATGATGAGAAGGACAAGGAGGAGCGATAGCAGCTGGTAAGAATGGTGGGGAGGAGGGAGACTCACTGAGAGAGGGGTCCATTGAGGGTGCCTTGCCCAAGGGCAAACCTTTGCCCCAAACCTGGAACCAGCACTGAGCATAGGCTTGCTTCACAAGTGGAAATCCTGGCCAATCCTGGTGCTCTCCAGATATTTTGGCCTAAAACACCCATCAGCTCCAGCTGCATGGCAAATGGCGAGGCACATATACCTGGATTCACTTAGACGTCTTTCACAATATCTCAGAATGTACTGTTATCCTTGACATTTGTTCACCAAAGAAGGCTCTTGATACTGTTGTTTGTCAGGAGGAAGGAAACCCCCAGGGTTAGAAGACGCAGAGGTAGATCTCACTTCAGTTCTAAGGATTCCCGTTTGTCTAGCCGGGAATGTTGAATCTCTGTCAGCTCGAGGGTGGAATTCAGTTTTGGAGACGCAATCGAGCGGTGGGCGGGGCCAAAGACAAAAGGAGTGGGGCGAAATACCCCAAATACCAGCATGTTGTGGCTTCAAGCTCTGACTGCCAGTAAATCAGCCTTAGGAGAGGCATTTCAACCTTTTAGGATGGGAAACAATCTGCACGAAAGTCAGGGAAACCACCAAACACTTGGCATTTGAGGGAAAGGGATGGGGCCAGGGGAAGGGTGTGTGGCCAGAATGGGACCCCAGGTGGGCCAGATTCAGCGCACAGGCCTGAGGTTCAACACCCTTCGTCTAGTTACTTGGATCTAAATGTGTGGTAAATTGGGGACAGCGCAAATCGACGTGCAAGCACAATATCTGTTTATCCTTTGAATCCATTTATGTCCCTGCAGGCCAGGGGTCCAAGCATGTGGGCAACTATCAAGGTCAATTTAATTTCCTCCAGCTGGTCTTGGAAAGGGGTTGTAGGTACCATGAATTGATGCCATGGTTGGGTTCCTTTGAAATATATTGACGATTCCAATCAAAAGCCAGTCCTAGGGAAAGTAATACCGTCTGACCATCAGATACAAGGTACAGGGTGAGTCGTAATTTCCTGCAGCTGTCTCTGAAGCTAGGGAGGATTTTGACTGGGTTGTCATATCACACAAAATAAGCCTCCTTTTCAAAGGCTTGGGCTTTTCCTGTTGTCGGCCTCTTCAACAGGAGAAATGACTTTACTGAGCTATTTGCAACCCAGTATATATTTTCACATAGTTTGATTTGCTCGGCATTTTCCTTTAATCTTCAATTAGTAATCAAGGGCAACCCCACCTTCCCCAACCACAAATGTTAAGGCATGCAAACAGTTGGATCCCTGGATGCTCCAGGTGACTATAGTTTCCTTCTCCTCTAGAATTGTTTAAAATTCTGAAAGTCTTGGTTTATTTTTAAAACCAAGTTTCTAGGTGTCATCATACATCAAGGGTGGGCAACTTGTGGCCTTCCAAATGTTTTGGCTTACAACCCCCACCATCCCTCACCATTGGCTATGCTGGCTAGGGCAGATGGGAGTTGTAGGCAAAAACATCTGGATGGCCAGATATTGCCCACCCCTGGTGTAGTGGTTAGAGCGTTGAACTAGGACAGGGAAGACCAGCGTTCAAATTTCCCTTCAGCTGGGAAGCAAACTGGATGACCTTGGGCAAATCACTATCTCTCAGTCTCATCTGCTTCATGGTGGTTGTTGTGAAGATAAAAATGGGCATGAGGGAGTGGAAGAACCTTGTCTGCTACCCTGAGGTCTGTGGAGGAAAGGTGGGATAAATCAGACAGAGATAAATAAATAACGGAAATGAAATCTCTCTTGTGAGGAGGAAAACCTTGAAAGAGTGGCTGGAATATGTAGCTTAATGCAGCTTCCCCCAACCTGGTGCCTTCCAGTTGTTTAGCATTACAACTCCCACCAACCCCAGCCATTGGCCATGCTGGATGGGGCTGACGGAAGTTGGGGTCTGGCAATATCCAAAGGACCACAGGTTCCATGGAAATACCTCATAGGGTTTGCCAAGAGAGCCATTTGAAAATCCGACGAGTTATGTGGGACCAGAGCCAAGAATCACAGAAATATGCGACTAAGTACTTGTAATGCTGCAGAAGGAGTGAGGACATAGAGCTGTGCATGCGCAGGCTCTGTGTGCGCATCTAGAGATCCAGCAAGGTCATGGTAGGGTTGTGTCCTCTGGCTGGGAGGGCCATAAATTAGACACTCATTGTCCTACCTCCAAGGAAGTGGTCTATGCCTTCCTGCTTGTCGGAGGAGCTGGAGATTAGAGCAGCCTGAACTCCACTCCACAGCATCAGTGGTGTAGTGGAGGCAGGGCTCACAGGGACACAGCCCCAACACTTTTTCATGAGCAGGGACTCTGATGTCATCTGCCACCCCCCTCAGGATTCTCTGTTCCCTCTGAGCTTAGCTGCAGTCCTCACTGTAGCTGTGGGGGGAATGAATTTTCCAAGCAACAATATATTGTTCCATGTTGGAATGCAAAGTATTGGGGATGACTCAGTCTGGAACGGGCAGTTAAGACCTATTCGCTTCACCAAAGACGTGCTCCTGGGGGAGATGAAAACTCCTAGAACTGGTTTGTTGATATGGATCGACATGGCTGCCTGATATTTTTGAGCTCCTGTATTTGACCTCCTGTATTTCCAAATGAGCTCCTGTATTTCCAAACGAGCTCCTGCATTTCCAAATTTCCAAATGAGCTCCTGCATTTCCAAATTTCCAAATGAGCTCCTGCATTTCCAAATTTGCCTCTACACCACTGCACAGCATACTTCTCCAGTGTTCAGTGGATAGGGTGTAGGGCCTAGGATGGAGTCTCTCCTTCTGGGGCCATGATACTGCCTCCAGGCCAGCCCTGACAAGAACCTCTCTCTCCCTCATTTCTAAAACCATGCAGGATGGACTGTTGCTGAATAAACAAATACTGCAGGTGGCATAGAGACTGGCATTGCAGACTGGCAGTGGAGCAGGAGAACTGAGGTTGCATTCTTTGTTGTGGGAATAGGGGAGTTACTAACCTGTTGGGAGTTTCACCTGTGCGACATTGGAGGGTGTGTTCCTGTAGCCCAGGGCATGTGGCTCACGGCCCCCTTTTCGTGGATGTAAAACCTTGTTGCTGTGTCCTTGTTCAACAAGCTGAAATTGGAGCTCGAGCTTGCATTTAGGTATCTGATTTTTCTCTTTTTAGTTTAAAAAATATATATTAAAGCTCAGCCTTAGGGAACCAGCTAGTAAATCTCTTTCTGTATGCTAGAAGCTGATAACGGCATGGTATACAACAGGCAAGAGAGTAGAAGGAAAATGAGAGATAAGAGTTTCGCCCAGATATGGTTTTTGTTATCAGGTGCTTGATAGGTGTATTTTCCCTGTAAATGACAAAGTGCCTTTCTTTTGGGGACAAAGCACCCAGCTTTCCAGTGGTCAATAGTCCTGTCCAAGCAATAATCCTAAAACCTTTCCACAACCTTTTAGTTATGATCTTAAATTGGATGGAGCTGTAAAAATGAAACGTCATGAAAAAAGCACAATAGCTCAAAGGCATCTCTTACAGATCGAGAAAGTGATTCATTCCCAGAATATCTGAAGAAGAAAATCCATCTTTTTTTCTTTTTAAACAAACTTTTCTCTGAACTGCTAATTATACCAAATATCAAACACTCAGAAATGCTTCCAAAGTTCAGAAAAAAAGTATGTGATACAGGCCTGGGGGACACTACCACTTCTGAAAGCATGTCGGGGGAACACCTGTTTGAATGTTCCCCTACATCAAAATTTTCTCTGCCTTTGAAAAGTTGGCACATCGTTCCCTCTATTTCTGATGTTCAGGCTGTGAGTGTTGTTGCTTATGTAGCCGAAACACACCGCCCATGCACAACAGCAAGATATTGGCAGGCTCGGGGAAACACCAAGATTTGTGGAAGTACAAAAAATATGCAGGAAAAAAGTAAAGGGGACCCCCAAAACAGCACAATGAAGATGCAGCGTGCAACCTCCAGTACCAAAGACAGTGAGCCTATGAACACCAGTTGCTGGGGAACATGGGCTGGAGGGTGCTGTTGCACTCATGCCCTGCTTGTGGGTTTCTGGTCAACAGCTGGTTGGCCAGTGTGTGAACAGAATGCTGGACTAGATGGACCCTTGGTCTGATCCAGCAGGGCTCTTCTGATGTTCTTATGCTCGTGGCTGCAGAATGCTCACTCTCTTGTGGGTGGGGATGGGAAATTGAGTCAAGTAGGATGGGATAAATGGAATGGAGTGGCTGGAATCTGGAACAGAAGCACTTCACGCTGCAACTTTTTATTACAGCCCCTACTTATCAGGATGAATACTAGACTAGAATGCTTTCCCCTCATAAATTGACTTTTTGGGGTAGTTAATTTCTCAACTGCAAAAATATGCAATCGTATAGTATTTTAATCTTGTGCTTGCTTATAACATACCTTCCATGCAACCACGCTCTTTCTTGGTCAGCAAAGATGCCCTATGTTTCCCTGGTCCTCTGTTGTCTTATGCAACATCTAGCCTCTTTGCTAGAAGAGGGCTCCTGTTCACTGTTTAACCTAACCATACAGCTACTCATGTAAGCAGTGGCATGGCTCAACTCACTGTATTCCTGTAGCAATACAGTAAGGTTCAGATGCTTCATAAAGTAATACAGGTCTAGGACAACGTGGGTCATCTTTGCTGGTCCCAGGAACTCCATTCTCCCCATCTGGATTTGGGCCTGAAAGACCAAGGGAAAGTGTGGGTGCATGGAGGGGAAGTTGTAAGCAAGGACAACTTGTGACATCGCACAACATCATGGTTCACGTCAGTTGAGGCCTCAGCCTTAGCTTCTAATTTCCTGGCTTTGTGGAACTTGAGCTAACATGAGATAGGCTTAATGTTGGCCCTTAAACCAGCAGGGTTTTTGAATACATAACAACAACATCGCTAATGCATTACCATGCTGAACAAGAAGAGGCCGCTGGCGAGATCACATCACTCCAGTGCTGAAGGAGCTGCACTGGTTACCAGTTGTTTTCCGGGCCAAATTCAAGGTGTTGGTTTTGACCTTTAAAACCCTATACAGTTCTGGCCCAACCTATCTCAAGCAGCGCCTCCAGCAACACCAGATAGTCCACTCAACAAGATCAGTCTCAGATGGCCTTCTCTCTGTCCCATCAGCCAGGACAGCTCGGCTGGTGAGGACGAGGGAAAGGGCCTTCTCTATGGTGGCCCCCACTCTGTGGAACTCCCTCCCTAGGAAACTCCGCCATGCCCCCTCTTTAATGAGCTTCCACCATGCATTAAAAACATGGTTGTGCAGGCAGGCATTTGGGGTGGGCTAGGGTAATTTTAGAAATGTGATGTTTTTAATGTTGAATTTTATTCTATGAACTGTTTTTATTGTTGTACATTGCCCAGAGTGGCTGGGTGACCAGCCAGGTGGGCAATAAATAAATAAATAAATAAAGCACTTGATTGCATAGGAGACCTTGCTGAATGGGACTTACTTCTGAGTAAACATTGCAGAAAGATCTTGACCACGGGGACAGTACATTATGCTGAATGAAGATTGTAGTAGCAACAGGTCACCTTTATATTGTAAGAAGACAGGCCAGTATTAAACACATTTCCATATACATGACAGAGGGAAGTGTGTGTCACTCTATTTTTCTCTCTCTCTCTCTCTCTCTTTTTCTTGTATTCTTTCTTGCTCATTGTGGACGGACCTATCTTTCCCCCGCAAGGAAAAACACACATATCCTACATTGCACAGTGTAGTCTTCTCCAGCTTGATGCCCTCCAGATGTTTTGGACCACAACTTCCATCATCGCACTCAGCATGGCCAACACATCTGGCCAGTGCTAGGTTGTGGAACGCTGATGCGGTGAGTTGACTGGCCAAGAGAATTTCTAGAGAGACTGGTCTTTTCTTCCCTTCTTTCTTCCTTACATTTTTAAACCAGTCAATAACTATAGTTCTGTGGGCAGCATACAAATGAATGAAAATCATAACATCCAAGATTAAAAATAAACCGATAACAGATAAAACAGCACAGGATAAAACCAAAGGAAAGCAAATGGCAAACAATTATCCCCCAAGGAACTAGTTGTTCATCCAGCCCACTCAGAGCTGGGTCACGTTTTTCTCCCTCTCTCCTAATACTAGAATCCAGTGGGGTCATCTTATGAAGCTGAATGGTGGGAGGTTGAGGGCAGATCAAAGGAAAGAGTTCTTCACACAGCGCATAGCTGAACTATGGAATTCACTTCCACAAGATGTTGTGATGGCTGCCACTTTGGATGGCTTTAAGAAGATGGAGTACACGAATTCCTGGAGGAGGAGGCTATCAATGGCTCCTAGTCCTGATGGCTCTATGCTACCCCCAGTATCAGAGGCAGTAAAAAGGTAAAAGGTAAAGGTGTCCCCAACCAGTCATGTCCGACTCTAGGGTGCGGTGCTCATCCCTGTTTCTAAGCTGAAGAGCCAGTGCTGTCCGAAGACGCTTCCGTGGTCATGTGGCCGGCATGACTGAACACCGAGGTGCACGGAACGCTGTTACCTTTCCCGCCAAGACGGTACCTATTTATCTACTTGCAATTTCTTGCTTTCGAACTGCTAGGTTGGCAGAAGCTGGGACTGAAGACGGGAGCTCACTCCGTCACGCGGCACTCGGGTCTGGAACTGCTGACCTGCCGACCTTCCAGTCTGCAGTTCAGCGTCTTAACCACTAAGCCACCGCGGCCCATATATCAGAGGCAGTATACCTATGTAAACCAGTCACTAGGGAACAGGGGCAGGAGGGTCAGTGCCAGATCCAGGTTTTTGTTGGCCCTTGGGCAGGACACCCTCCATGGGCCCCCTCCCTCAGTGAGTCTGTCTTCTCACCGCCATGATCACCATCTGCTATTGCTCCTCACCCTCTTTCTCATCATGGCTCCTACTTAAATGGTTGACAGGCAGTGAGCAAGTAGGCCATGACATCTGCTTCTCCTCCTTCTCACCACCACTGTTGCCTGGGCCACAGAAAGAGGCAGGTGAACAAGCAGGTTGCCAGGGTGAAGAGGAGAAGCAAGTCCAGGGGTTTCTTGTCACTGGGCCCCTGCTGGGGTATGGGCCCTCAGCAGATACCCGACCATGCTTACCCTTGAGGCCAGCCCTGGGGAGGGTGCTGTTGGACTCACGTCCTGCTTGTGGGCTTCCCCCTGGCAGCTTGGTTGGCTGCTATGAGAACAGAATGCTGCCTTTTGGTCTGATTCACGGCAACACTTCTTATGTTCTGAGGACACTTTGCTTTCCCCAGTCGAACAGCAAATGGCGCTCCCCCTCACCCAAGTCAAGATGCATAGTACCCAAGGCTGACCAGGATGTTTTGGCACCTGAGGCACAATCTCACAACCGTCTCTTCCTGGGAGCTGGGGAAATCTGTCAGTTTTACTTCCCGCCCTACACAGTTTTTTAAAACCTCTAATTCTTTCCATCCAGTCTATGGAAACAGTTGTGAACTTTGGTAAGTTCTGATCAAAGGACTCACTAAGAGAGCCTGTGTGGTGTAGTGGTGAGAGTGTTGGACTGGGACTCAGGAGACCCGAGTTCTAGTCCCCACTTGGCCATGAAGCTCACTGGATGACTTTGGGCCAATCACTGACTCAGCCTAACATACCTCACAGGGTTGTTGAGAGGAGAGAAGGGCGAGGAGGAGGACCAACTAAGCTGCCTTGGGTTCCTTCAAAGAGGAAAAAAGGCGGGATATAAATGTAATAAATAAAATAAAATAAAATGAACTGGGCAAAAGTTCTCAGCCACAGCGCATAGTTAAACTATGGAATTCGCTGCCACAGGATATAGAGATGGCCACCCATTTGGATGGCTTTAAAAGGGCGTGGGGGGGGGGACAGATTCCTAGAGGAAAAGGCTATCAATAGCTACTAGGCTTGATGGCCATGTGCTACCTCCGGTTCCAGAGGCAGTGAGCCTATGTACACCACTTGCTGGGGAACATGGGCGGGAGGGTGCTGGTGTACTTGTATCCTGCTTGTGGGTTCTCAGTTGACAGCTGGTTGGCCACTGTGTGAATGGAATGCTGGACGAGATGGACCCTTGTTCTGATCCAGCAGGGCTTTTCTTGTGTACCTGTGTTCTTATCTGCACCAGCCATGTTCAAAACATTGAGCAGTTCGTAGTATGGGGAGGACCATGTTTTACTTGCCTGCTCTGCAGCTGTCAAAGCTGAGGAGCTTGTCAGAAAGAAAGACCTTCGTTCAGCACTGCCAACATGGTGAAAGAGACAGTGATTCAAAGCCAGACGGAAAGTACTCAAAGCCCCTCTCCCTCAATGGAAGTATTTGAGAGCTTCACTTTCCCCCATGGAAAAGTGAGATTCTAAAATCCCAAGTTCTTTCCTGCCCATTTATGAAGACATTTGCAAATGTTGATTTGCAAATGTCCCCCCCCCCACTGAGCAAAATTCTCGCCCACCTGGGAGCAAAACTCCAATAAAAATAGATTGAGGGAGCAATCCTATTGGGATCGACGGTTGCCTCTGATCCTGGGGGGTGACCTCCTATCCAGTGCAGGGCGGGAGGAGTGGTGAGGAGCGGATCTCCTCTGCACTCCTGCTGCCCTGCTTTCATAGCTAGACAGCTGATTTTGGGACAGCGGGACCTTGGAGCACAGGAAGGGGCAGCTGGACGACACATAGGAAATGTCACACTGGCACTTCTGACCTCCCCACTCTGGCCTGCCCCCAGGAACGCCCCATTTTCCCCACTCCTTGCTGCTCTTACAAGCATGGAGCATGGGGCTGATCAGTGCTGCCTACAAGGCAGTGCAGGAGGGAACGGAGGTTGGTTATCTGGGAACCGACGCTCCGAGGTTGTTTCCTGGGAACCAACCAATCCTATGGCTGTCTAGCCACTGACTAGCAGCCATAGGATTGCGTCATCAATAATTTAACGTTTCACTGCCCTTTCATGTCATCCCAAAACAGCCGCCTAAGGTGGCAATCTTACTCTGCCTGATGGTAGAGCCGGCCCTGAGTCCCTTCTATAGTCTGACTGCCGGTAGTTCTCTAGATCCTTGGCCAGAGGCCTTCTCTGTCACTGGTTCCCGGTTCCCTTTTAACTGGCAATGCCCAGGGTCGAACGTGAGGATTTCTGCATACAAAGCACATGCCCAGTTACTGAGTGAGGGTCTCTTCCTGATAGATACCTGGAAGGGGAACGGGTGAGCCCGTTTGTGGATCCTTTGTGGGATCCAAGGAAATGGGTAAGGGTGGAATTGAGACGTAGCTGGCAGCCATGTGCATTATTACTTACTAGGAATTGCTAGCAAATTTTGAGCTTTTCTATGCAAGGCATTTATTGTGTGCTCCTCATCCCTTACTCAGGGTTGTTTAATGGTCTTTTAGATGATTTCGTGACCCTCCAGCTTCACTTCTGTTTTGTAAAAGCACTTTTCCAGTTTTTTTAGAGGGGAGAAAATGGAGCGTTATTTGTGAAAGTGAAAGGAAAGGTATTTTCCTACTTCTGTAATTGCGATATTTCAGTATAGCACAGTGCCACCTAGATGTTATGTAGCAGAAAAGCAGGAAAGGAAACACTCTTTGTGTAGAGCTTGGATCTCAATTCTGTGATGAAACTGAACGTAGATACAGTGGATTTTCTGACTAGACATACATAGGATTGTACCCTTAAAACAACAACAACACATGGACACAGGTCAGGGGTGGGCAACACACAGGCTGCATGCAGTCCCCTGGTCTTTTTTTGTTCCCCCACCACAGCTGCCAAATTGCTGTGGTGGTGGCAAAAAAATGGGTGATTTTTCTTGAAAACGAGGCCTGCAGGGAGCACGTGCCTTGCTTTGAAGCAGAATCATGCTCCTGGAAGCATCCCTGGAGCACAGCTTTGACTCCAAATAAGCTGCATGCTCCCTGTGTGCCTTGCTTTCACAAAAAATAGCAGCTTTTTTGTGGCTGTTGGGAGGAAGCCAAGGGTGCACTTCCTCAACCCCAGAACGTTACGTACTCTTGAGATAAGTGGTGTGTTTCTGGGGCATGTGGGGGTGCGTTTCCGGTGCATGTGGGGGTGCATTTCCAGTGCCTGTGGGGGGCGCGTTTCTGGGGCATGTGGGGGGTGCGTTTCTGGGGCACGTGGGGGGTGCATTTCTGGGGCATGTGGGGGGTACGTTTCTGGGGCATGTGGGGGGTGCGTTTCTGGGGCATGTGGGGTGCATTTCTGGGGCATGTGGGGGTGCGTTTCCAGTGCATGTGGGGGTGCATTTCCAGTGCCTGTGGGGGTGCGTTTCTGGGGCATGTGGGGGGTGCGTTTCAGGGGCATATGGGGGTGTGTTTCCGGTGCATGTGGGGTGTGTTTCTGGGGCATGTGGGGGTGCGTTTCAGGGGCATATGGGGGTGTGTTTCCGGTGCATGTGGGGGTGTGTTTCTGGTGCATGTGGGGGGGTGTTTCTGGGGCATGTGGGGGGTGCGTTTCTGGGGCATGTGGGGGGTGCATTTCTGGGGCATGTGGGAGGTGCGTTTCCGGTGCATGTGGGGGGTGCGCTTCTGGTGCATGTATAATTTTTTTTTGGTCTTTGTTCTTGGAACAGTTAAGACTTCCTTAGCTTTCTGGGTCATTTGCTGTTTTTCCACCTTGGGATATTATTGCAGCTCTCGAGCCAAACTGTGTTTGGGCCAGTTGCTTTGAACTATCTAGGTCACTGGGATCTATTTACTTGGTATAATTGCAACCTTCAAGCCAAGTTCCTAAAGAATAAAGTTTTTCTGCTGGAAAAACACCAGTGTCTGGCCATTTGTTCAGCACACCATTGGCACACTGTTACAAAATGCAGATTGCCAAACACATTTTATCTAAATGTATGCATTTGGAAATGCATTTTAAAACATATTTTGGTACGTTTTTTGAGTGACAAGCTATATGACAAAATTCGGTGAAGCGTGAAATCCAAAGGATAATTATATTGTGTATATTGTCTGTTCGTGTGTTTTTTATGTAAATGGCTTTTCAACTCTGTATACTGTATTTTTTAAAATGTTTTTAATCTTTGTAAACTGCCCAGAGAGCTTTGGCGATTGGGCGGTATAGAAATGTAAAGAATAGTAATAATAATCAGATCTGTACCTTAGTCCAGGAAGTGGAGATCAGCTTCTATCACACTGAAATTCATGAAGAGTTCCCCAGGAATCCCTACTCTCTTTTCTGCCTTAGTAGCTGAGGCTGAACCCCTGAAGGAAACCAGCAGAGGAAGAACAAAAACTGCTAAATTAAACATGAAACTCCCTTCAAGAAGTCTGTAGTTGAGACTTGCAATGGCGTTATCGCAATAAGGGATGCAATGTTTAGTTCAGGGATGGGGACAGGGTCAGCGTCAAGGGTAGGCATGGTTGGGCCCTTGCTGAGGGCCCACACTTCAATAGGGTCACACTGGCAAGAGCCCCTGGAGTCGCTCCTCCTCTTCACCATGGCAACCTGCTTGCTCACCTGCCTCTTTCTCTGGCCCAGATGGTGCTGGTGAGAAGAAGGAGCAGGAGATGCCATGGCCCATTTGCTTCCTGGTTCTCTGCCTGTCCAGCAAGCAAGTGGTAGCAATGATGAGAAAGAGGATGAGGGGCAATAGCGGCTGGTGACAGGGGTGTTCAGATGGCAGACTCACTGAGGGAGGGGGCCCATGGTGGGTGTCTTGCCCATGGGCCCTCCAAACTCTGGAGTTGGCACTGGGAGGGGGACCTGCTGTGTCCCTCCAGATTTTGTTGCACTGCAGCTCTCATCAGCCCCAGCCAGCATAGCCAGTGGCGAGCTGGAGGTGCAGTGCCCATCTGGTGGCACAAGAACCGCGTTACCTGAGCCCTCCTGACGCGGAGGATGCACGGTTCCTCACGTGCTCCAGATCAGGCCAGGAAGTGGTGGGACATTGTCGCCAGCTGCCCTTGCTCCTCCCTCTCTTTGTCATCACTGCTGGACAGGCAGCGAGCCAGGGAGCAAGTCAGCATTGGCATCTCATGTTCCTCCTTCTCACCTCCACCATTGTCTGGGCCAGAGCGAGAGGAGGAGAAAGCACAGAGGACTCTTGTCAGTGGGCCCCTGCCGGGGTGTGGGCTCACAGCAGGTGCCCAGTCAAGCCTACCCTTGATGCCACCCTTGCTTGGAGACACGTACAACTGCTATGATTCAATTCGAGAACTCTTGGGGGGATTCTTCCAATGACCTCAGGCTAATAGGCAGTGGCATCTCCTGCCCCTCCTTCTCGCCACCACCGTTGTTTGGGCCAGAGCGAGAGGCAGGTGAAGAAGCAGGTTGCAGTGGTGAAGAGGAGCAGCAATTCAGTGAGCCCCTCCTGGTTGTGGGGCCTCGGCAGGTGCCCGAGCATGCCTACTCTTGACGCTGGCCCTGTCCATGAATCATAGCATAGTAGAATCACAGAATAGTAGGGCTGGAAGGGGCCTATAAGACCATCGAGTCCAACCCCCTGCTCAGCATGCCTGCTCAGTAGGGTGGATGGTAACCTTATCAATGGATATAAGGAAAGAAGTACAGGGAGAAGAAGGCTTGGGAAGAAAAATGAGAAGTTCTGTCTTGAACGTACTGAGTTTGAGACCCTGTAGTGTGTCCTGTGGGGAATACTATTAATCTGTACAATGCAAAAAGGGACCCTTTCCCTCACTATAAAATGGTTGGCCTTGTATTCCTCCTGCTCTCATCACTGCACACTACAGCTGTGAAGCAGTCTTCCTAAGGGACAGTTTCTCATTCAGAGTTGCCAAGGGGAACCACATATCTTTTATATGTTGCCTTGCAGGCTTTTCAATCACTTTCTTTTAGCCCAGTCTCTGTCAGCAAATCCTAGCTCATATATCCTTTCGGGCTGTGCAATGCAGTTGGCAGCCTTTTTTTTATTTTTAAAAAGCATTTGTGGAAAATACAGCAGTTTTTTTTTGGGGGGGGGGGTGCAGGCAGCCGATGCTGATTGGCAGAGCACAATGCTTTGCATGCAAGAAGTTCCAGAACGCAGAACGTGGTGATGGCTGTCAATTTGGATGGCTTTAAAAGGGGGTTGGACACATTCCTGGAGGAAAAGGCTATCAACGTCTGCTAGTCCTGATGGGTATATGCTGCCTCCAGAACCAGAAGCAGTGCAATTATGTACATCAGTTGCTGGGGAACATGGGTGGGAGGGTGCTGTTGCACTTGTGTCCTGCCTGTGGGTTCCTGGTTGAGAGCTAGGTTCTACTATTTTGAGAGAGGGAGAAAAATGTCTCCATATCCACATTCTCCACACCAGGCATAATTTTGTAGACCTCTATCATCTCTCCCCTTACTCTCCTTTTTCCCAAGCTAAACAATCCCAGCTGTTGTAACTTCCCCTCACAGGGGAGATGCTCCAGCCCCTTGATCATTTTAGTTGCCCTTTTCTGCACTTTTTCCAGCTCTACAATATCTTTGTTTTTAGGTGTGGTGACCAGAACTGGACACAGTATTCCAAGTGTGGTCGCACCATAGGAGTCCTTCCTTTGATCTGTCCTGAATCTCCCACCAACCAGCTTCATAGGATGACCACATTGGGTTCTAGTATTATGAGAGAGGGAGAAAAATCTCTTCCTATCCACATTCTCCACATCAACCATAATGTTTTAGGGCTTTAAAGCAGGGGTATTTGGTCTGTGGGCCAAATACATGGACTTATTTTATGCGATATGACAACCCAGTCAAAATCCTCCCCACCTTCAGAGACAGCTGCAGGAAATTATGACTCACCCTGTAACTTGCATCTGATAGTCAGGCAGTATTCCTTTCCCTAGGACTGGCTTTTGATTGAAATCATCAATATATTTCAAAGGAACCCAGCCATGCCATCAATTCATGGTACCTACAACCCCTTTTCATAAAAGACCAGCTGGAGGAAATTAAATTGACCTTGATAGTTGCCCACATGCTTGGATCCCTGGCCCGCGGTGACAGAAATGCATTCAAAGGATAAACAGATATTGTGCTTGCACATAGATTCACGCTACCCCCAATTTACCACACATTTAGATCCAAGTAGCTAGACAAGGGGTGCTGAACCTCAGGCCTGTGGGCTGAATCTGGCCCACCTGGGGTCTGAATCTGGCCCTCTGGATTCCCCAGATGGCCACACCCCCTTCTCCTGGTCCTGCCCCACGTCTTTCCCCCAAGAGCAGCCATTTGGTGGTTTCCTGGCTTTTCTGCAGAGTTTTGTCCTATTCAAAAAGGTGGAAATGCCCCTCCTAAAGCTTAGTTACTTGCAGCAAGAACTTTAAGCTAAAATATGGTGGTATCTTTGGCCCCACGTCTTTTGCCTTCAGACCAGCCCACCCCTGAAATGCGGCCCCCAAGAGTTTCTCCAAGGTTCAACACCCCTGCTTTAAAGGTTAATAAGAGCACTTCAGATTGCACTTGGAAACAGACTGGAAGTCAGTGCAGATGGCAAAGCACTGATCTAGGCTGCCTTTACATTAAGGGGGAAACCCGCAGTCCTCCCGTTGTGGAGCCTTTCTGCTTTTACAGTGGCTCCCAGACAGTGACCACATGATCGCTGAGAGGGGAAGCTTTTAATTCCCAAGGCTCCATAGAACTCAATAAAACAGCGCCATCTAGTGGCTGTTTTAATCGTGTAGCATTCCAACTTAAAAAGATAGTTCATTAGTTCTGGATCTTTTTGAGACGCAATAACCAGGAAATACCTCTGGATATGCCCTGGAGGTTGATGACTTCATGAAAAGGACCTGCAAACTTCTGTGACTGAGCAATCTCAATACCAGGATAAAAGCTCTGTGTGAAGGAGCCTGTAATATGATAATATCATCATTATATATAACTGTTTCCCCTCAGAGCTGAAGATGAGGTCCTACAACCCTGTTGAATATCTCTTTAAAGTATTCTCAAAGAATACTTGGGTGGAGTGAAAAGCTGATTTTCCTCCCTTTCAAAACTTTAGAGGTGGCAAATCCTTTTTGATATGTCAAAAATATATAATATATGATACTTTAAAAAAAAAACCCAAACGTACATTTCACGAGTTATCCCTCTTCCCACCCAAAACATCTCTCCTTTATGTGAGCAATCCATAACAAAGCATTCCATTAGTATGGAACGGGGGTGCGGGTGGTTTCTGTTAAACATCTAAAGCTGGAAAGGAGGAGAGAGCAACACTAACAGAAGTTTTAGGGAAGAGAAATTATTTCAGAAAGAGTTGAAAATGCTTGTTTTTTTAAAAAATAGCTGACCTGATTTTTTTTTAAAATTTAAGGCAGCAAAATATTTGAGATTATGGTGTGTGTCTGTAAGAGAGTTTGCTTCTGTCTGGGGGCTTATATGGTGGGCCAAAGCAAAGAGAGTTTCTTTAGTGAATGGGATTTGTTATCCTGCTGGCATGAACATCCTCTCAAAATTTTACACCCTATTTGTGGACAGAGAAATGGGGCAGGGACTGTTTCACCAAATTCATCCAGGGGAGGAGAAATTCTCCAACAGTCTTGCAAGTGTGGGGTTCACCATTAGAAGTGGTGGTAGCACAGAGTCACAGACTTTGCTCTGTGAACAGAAGGGAGAACAGAACAGGCACAATAGCGTACCTCTCCCCCCCTTTTTTTTGCCCTTCCCTTCCCATTGTCTTTTTCTGCTGCCGCCAGGGGGAAATCTTTTCTCTTTCTCTCTGGCTGCCTCTACCAAAGCAATGTTATAATCTATGGGTCTCAGGTATCTAGGTAATATGGGGGTTGGTGATGAGACATGAGGTGGGTAACCCAAAAAGAAAGGAGACCACAAAGTTTGGAACAACAAAGTTTGAATGTTTACTGAAGAAAAATGTGAATAAGAAAAAAGTTTTAAAATCTGAATGGACACACACACACACCACATATGAGCATTCAGGCATAAACACATCCTGCTAACTAATTAGACTGAGTCCCTGTTTCATCCAAATCCCTTTCCCAAGCAATATCTTACTGTCCTAAGTCCAGCTCTCTCTCAGTCAGTCCTCTAATTCCAGCAACTCTCACACTTCCTGGCCTTCCTTCTCTCTTCTCTCTTTGTTTCTCCCTGCTTCTGCCTTTTATCTTAAAATAAGTTATTTTCTCTCCCCAATTCCAACCAATCAGGAGGGTAGTTTCTTGTTCACTTTTGCTCTAATTTCCTTTTCCTAAACTCTTCCTCTGACCTTCAGTTGAGCCTCCTGCAAATTCCTTTTTCTTCTTCTTCCTCTGCAGACATCTTGGCTCCTCGAATCCAACTAAACATTTTTTTTCTGATACTGAGCACCACATACGCACAAATGATTCAACTCCATGGTATCCCAAATTCAAACTAAGTACAAAAACGGAAGACAGTTTTGTTTATTCACCTACAGCTTCTTCCCCTTCCCCCTAAGATATTTTGTTGTTGTTGCTGTGGCTGCAAGCGGCACCACCAGCAACAACTGGGTTGGCCGCCTGGCCACCATTTTGCCTCCTCCACAATGTCCCTGATCTATTGTCATTCTGGAGTGTTGTGGGGAGAAGATGGCAGGAAGAAAATTTGGAGCAACATCTGCAAAGTGGCCTTCTTTTGGGGGTGGAGGGCTGAGAAAAAGAAAAAGGTCAGAAATTTGTTCAGAATGATGCAGTCTTCTGAGAAATGTCAACTCAGCTCTCGTGACTGGGCTGAGAAGCACTAATCGGAGGAACATATCAGCGTTTGGATGAGAGGGAGCAGGAACACACTTGCTGGCAATGGAGGCTGGTGGCTTCGATGTCATGAATCAGCTCTGGGTTTCAGTCAGAACCAGTCAGAACTCTAGAGGAGCTATCCAAGGTGCTGAACCCCAACCCCCAAATAGCTTCAGCACCTTGGAGAGCTTCCTTAGAGTTCTGATTCACTGCCCCACTGACATTGGATCCACCAGCCTCCTCTGCCTGCTGGCATTGTTCCATTCCATGCATTCACCCAAAGTGGTGTACTGAACCTGCATACATACAACATAGACCTGGCATCTCTAACGCGGTGCCCGTAGGCATCAGTGTTCCTATGGACACCTCTTTTGATGCCCTCCAGGCTCCCTACCCCTCCAGATTTTTATTTTCTTTCTTAAGATTTTCCCATTAACTTTTTTTTTTTTTAATAAACAAGGAGACTGCCGTGCTGCAAAGGGAATTGCTGCTCTCCAGCACCATCTTTATTTGGATTCAAAAGAGCGATTTTGTGTTTTGGAGCTCAGACCTCACTTCTGCCTTCTCCTTAGGTTCTTGGGGAAGTGACTCTTCTTTTAGTCTCACCAGTTTGCCATCTGAGAAATGAACCATTTTATGAAAGGGCAAGCCCACCATGGCAGCCATTTTGTGAGAGCATTCATGACCCTCTATCAAAATTCCAAATGTGCCCACTGATCCAAAAAGGTTGGAATCCCCTGACTTGGACATACGTAGGCCTTACATGTAGGGATGTCAGAGAAATCTGCGGTGTAATCAAATGAGTTTGGATTTCTATGACTCCAACTTGTGGATTCTGCAGTGGACTGGGCTTTCTCTATTCACTTGGATTCTGTGGACTTGTGGACCATTTTTTTTAAAAACTTTCTGGAATTCTACACAGAATTAGTCATGTAAAAATATGTAAAATAAAAAAAACACTGGTCAAAAATGCAGATTTTCCCCATATGCTAAAGCATGAATATGTGCATTTTGGTGGGATTTGTGCAGGGGGGGGGGAATTTGCACATTTTCGCAAGTGCAAATTTGCACAAATGCAAATTTGTGCAAATGTGAATTTCCACAAATTCAGGAAATTGGGAAAAAACCAGTTCCGGCAATGAGCGACCTAGGGAATGAAAGGAACCTGACAATCCATGAAATGCAGACAGAACAGATTTGACAAAATCTGTGGACATAATATGCTATGGACATAATATATCTTGACTTCAGCACAACTTTCGACAAAGTGCACCATGATTTCTGATGAGCAAACTAGCTCAAGGTGGGCTAGATGAAACAACGATCCGGTGGATCCACAGTTGGCTACAGAACTGGACTCAAAGAGTGCTTATCAATGAGACCTTCTCAAACTGGGGCGAGGTAACGAGTGGGGTACTGCAGGGCTCAGTCCTGCACCCAGTGCTCATCAACATTTTTATTAATGACATGGATGAGGAGGTGCAGGGAATACTTATCAGATTTACAAATGACACCAAATTGGGTGGGATAGCTAATACTCTGGAAAGTGATCTTGATAGGCTGGAGCACTGGGCTGAAAACAACAGAATGACATTTAATAGGGATCAATGCCAAGTTCTGCACGTAGGAAAAAGAAACCAAATGCACAGTTACAAGATGGGGGATACTTGGCTCAACAATACTACAAGTGAGAAGGATCTTGGAATTGTTGTGGATCACCAGCTGAATTTGAGCCAACAATGTGATATGGCTGCAAAAATGGCCAGTGCTATTTTGGGCTGCATTAATAGAAGCATAGCTTCCAAATCCCGGAAAGTATTAGTTCCCCTCTACTCCACACTGGTTAGGCCTCATCTGGAGTACTGTGTCCAGTTCTGGGCACCGCACTTTGAGAAGGATGCAGACAAGCTGGAGAGGGTTCACAGGAGGGCAACAAAGATGATCAGGGGACTGGAAACAAAGCCCTATGAAGAGAGACGAAAAGAACTGGGCATGTTTAGCTTTGAGAAGAGAAGACTGAGGGGAGATAGGATAGCATTCTTCAAGTACCTGGAAGGTTGTCACAGAGAGGAAGGCCAGGATCTCTTCTCGATCATCCCAGAGCGCAGGAGACAGAATAATGTGCTGAAGTTACAGGGAGCCAGATTCCGGCTGAACATCAGGAAGAACTTCCTGACTGTTAGAGCAATACGACAATGGAACCCATTACCTGGGGAGGTGGTGGACTCTCCCACACTGGAGGCCTTCAAGATGAAGCTGGACAGCCATCTGTCAGGGATGCTCTGACTTGGATTCCTGCATTGAGCAGGGGGTTGGACTTGATGGGCTTATAGGCCCCTTTCAACCCTACTATTCTATGATTCTATGAAATCTGTACATCCCTACTTACATGTGTGCACACATGTATGCATGCACACACCCTTCACACACACTCTCAAACCATTCACACAGCACTCACAGACACAGCACCCACACTCACTCCAGAAGCAACGGATCTTGTTCTTGAGACAACAGCATCTGTTCCATATCACAGCACTGAGGTGTTGAAGACCCCACCCCACCCCACCCCACCCCAATTCCTTCCTGCAAAGAAAATAAAATAAAAACTCTCTAGGAATAGGCTCCATGTTTCCTTTCACAGAAGCTTTGTTCGTAGAGCATTCCCAGAGTGTCCTAGGAAATTGGCAGGAACCTTCAAACACTCCTTCCAAGGATACTCCAGGAATGGGGCTTCTATGGCAGGAACAATAGAGCCTAGTCCTAGAGCATCCTCACTTTTTCGGTGCTGGCAGATACTGGGGGTCTTTGGGTCACCAGACAAGGCTTTGGGGTGCGTGGTGCTGCTCCCTGTAGCTTGTGGGCTGCACATTTTGCACCCCTGCTATATAGGATACTACCTCCTAATATAGAAGCTCCATAAAGCCATCCCCATGGCTCTCATTTCAGGAGGAGTAGCTTTGCTCATCCCTACATGACAACAGGCATCTACTGAAGTGCCGTCTTCTGCAGGACTGTTAGAGAAATGGGAGATTTAGCTGCTTCACTTGCCTGGCAGATAGCATGCCCAGTGCCAGCGTCTTCCCCAGAGTGCAGGGCTTGAAAAGGTCAGTAGACTGTATTCAGGCTTCTGAATGATGATTGGCTTCTGCTACCTGTGGGGAACAATAAAACTCCCATTGTGTCAAGGAGACCCTAAAATTAGCAGAATATAACATAGCAAATTGAATTAGGAAAAATGCAGTTCCTGTCTTCCTTTCCAAAACAAGGCATGGCCATTTTAATTAGTTAGGCTTGAGAGTGAAATCCTGTCTATCCCTCCCTCCCTCCCTCCCTCCCTCCCTCCCTCCCTCCCTCCCTCCCTCCATCTATCCATCTATCTAATCATCCATCCATCCATCCATCCATCCCTCTCTCTCTCTCATCTCTGTCTTCTTTCTTTCTTTCTTTCTTTCTTTCTTTCTTTCTTTCTTTATCTCTATCAAATGAACAAACAATAGCTGGATAAAGGGTGACAGCATTTTGGCATAAATAAAGATGAGCAGAGGGACAATTACCTCTCCCATAATATCGACTCATCTTGGCGGTGATTCTTAATAACCTACTCCCCCAAACACAATTGCTCGAGTCAGACTGCAGTGGTTCAAAAAATTCACGCTGCTTGCTATTAAATGACAAATGCAATAATCTAATGAGTACTTGGGGCTGTTTTACAAGTGACCTATTTCTCCCCCTGCCTTTAATGTTTATTTAATCATATAAGAAATTATATAGATATCAGCCAGTGCATGTATTCTTCCAACAGATATTAGGGATGTCCATCACCAGACTGTCTGGGCTCGCCAGACTTCCACATTGTGCCCTACTTGGCTTGCTTTTGTGAGCCAAGCCATAGTTTCCCTGAGTTCTGGGGGCTTAGTTTTAACACATTTTTTTTTTCTTAGCCATAACCTGAGCAAATAGAGGTTTGCACAAATAATGGCCTCAAATTGTGCAAATTATGGAAATTTGCGCAAATTTTGGCCATAAATTGTGAAGACTTGCATAATTTGCATGCATGATGGCTGCATTTGCACAAATTATGTGCAAATTTGTGCAAACGTTTTTATTTATTTATTTATTTTTTTAATGGAGATTCTGCCATCCAGCCTGACTCTTTGCACACCAAGCCTGGCCAGCTGGTGGAAGACAGAACAGAGTCCGGAGGGCTGAGCTGACAAATGCTCATCAAGCTCCACCCTGCAATGGATTCCTCCAACGTCCCTAACAGAGATTCAAATAAAAGAAAACAAAGAATACAGACTGACATTATCACTGAACGTATCTTTCCCAAAGGCCAAAGATGACAAAAACACTCCATCTTTCAATAAACCTATCTTCAAACATCTGAGTATAAATGCAATAGTCATTCTTTAGGTCCAGGACCATAAAAAAGGAACAATTTAGGCACCAAAAGAAAAACAACAACAAAACCAAGTCAAAATATGTACATCGTTACATTATTAAATTTGACAAGATCAGCCTCAAAAAGACTCAGCCTTGCTTAGTATCGGTGAGAGTATGCATTCAAAAGATTTTCTCTCTCTCAGAATGTTTTGCCACTGGTATCTCACTCCACATAAGCGAAATAACATCTGCCACAACGTTCCAGATGTGTGCTGGAGAGGACAAGCTTTGAAAGCAGAAATTTTGCTTGGGGGGGGAGTGTCTTGTCCAAATATTAAACTATTTTGGACTGAAATTCTAATTAAAATTCAGCAGGATACCTGCTGACAGCAAAATCTAAAACTAGTCTAAAGTGTTATCTGAAAGAAGAAATTGCACTGGTAAATGTACAATGTATTAGATTTTGTATTAGCAGCTAGGATGTACGTCACCCAGTTGGGAAGGGCTAGACCAGACCACGTAGACCAGCTGCCCTGCAGGTGTTTGGGACTACAAGCCTCATAATCTCTGACCATCAGCCTTACTGGCTGGGGATGATGGGAATTGTAGTCCAAAATATCTGGAGGGTACCAGGTTGGGGAAGGTTGACCAAGACATTTGAGCTGATTTTGACAAATCTGGGATATAGCTCCTTTTACAAAGCAAACTTATTTCATCAGAGGACACTATAACTTGTGAAATGATTAATTGATACAATAATGGTCACTGTTCATTAGCTTCTGGAATAAGAAATTTCAAGATAAAGTACAACCTGATGTTCTCTTTTCATTGTTATGGATTCTGTTTAGTGTTTGGAGAGCTTATAATTATTTTGTAACCCCCCCCCCCAAAAAAAAAAAAACAGGAAAAGGCAAGAATAACTGATTGAGTAGCAAACTTAAACAAGGCTACATTACTGCTTGGATTTCTTTCTGTCTCCTTTGTATGAATAATTTGATGTGTATTTTTTTTTAGTAATTTATGTTAAAATAATTATTTTAATAGTACCACTGCCACACAACGGGAATGTATCAGTTGGCTTGTGGGAACTCTGAGGTGTGCAGAAAAATAATATATTTTTTAGAATTCCCCCTCTAAATAAGGAGATCAATGGATTTTTATTTTATTTTATTGGGCCTGGAATGTGTGAGTTTTAGGGAGAAAAGTGTCTGGGTGGGAAGGTTTAAATCTCCCCTACTAATGTGTAGTGGTCTCAATACAGATCAGGTCCCACATGCATACACTACAGTAAACAAAATGGTGAGAAATTTACAATGGGATCAAATGAATTTGGATTTCCGTAAATCTGACCTGTGGATTCCATAGCAGATGGGCTTTTCTTGAGTCGCACAGATTCAATGTAGTTGTGAACCATTATTTTTACTTTCTGGAATTTGACACAAATTTAGTCGTAGAAAAATATGTAAAATACAAAAACACTGGTCAAAAATGAGCATTTCCCCCATAGCCTAAAGCATGAAAATGCGCATCTTGGGGGGATTTGCACAAGTGCAAATTTGCGCAAATCCAGGAAATGGGAAAACATCAAATTCTGCCAGTGAGTGGATGATAGAATAAAAGGCACCTGATAATCTGTGAAACTCAGACAGAATGGATTTTACAAAAGCTGTACACCCCTGGTATCAGCCGTATGCTATGCAGTTAACATAATGTGTAATTTAGCCCTTAGAAACACAACTTTGTAATTAAGGGGGCACATATGAAAGAGGGCCTGTAAACCACAAGGTTGACCTGAGTTATAGTTGATGCAGAGGTGAATTTACTGAGTCAGACATCTCCTCTTGCCCCCAGCTGTTCTTGAGCAAAGCACCGGGTCAGGCTGAAGATTAATTCTCTTTTACAGAGGAGAAAAAGATGCAGATGAAGCAGGGGCCAGGCTATTGAAAGGTGCTTGCCTAATTCTTTATTTTTATTTTCTGCTTCAGACAGGCATGTTCTGTCAGCAGCTGCAAATTCCCTCCACATCACAGGTTACCCAACCTTGACATTGAAGACATGCATGTCTGGAATTGGTCCAGAAGAAATGCCTCATGTTGCCCCACCGCCCACCCTGGCCTCATTTACCGTCCGGTTCTGCCTCCCATTTCACATCCTCTTGTTGTTCGGCAGCTGTTCCCTTGGCTGAATTATGTTTAGGCCAGCAATCATGAGTAGGCTTGGCTCAGCCGGGCTGACAGGTGGGAATTCCCAAAGAGGGACCCTGGGGACTAGAGAAGACAAGCAGCCTTGAAAACAAGTCTGTTCAGCATTAGGCAATTAGAAAACAGGAAGCCTGAAAAGAGAAGTCAGTGGTAGGGTGGCCAGGTGTCCTACTTTACAGAGGACAATCCTCTATTTGAAGGGCTGTGAGAGGACAGGTCTCTGTTTGAAAATGTCCTCTATTTGAAGGGCTGACCGGTCCAAATCCAGTTTAAAGATAAAAGAACCGTAAAAAAGGAGAGCAGAGGCCTTGAAGTTGCCCATCAACAGATAACACATGGTCAACACACTGACTAAGTCACCTGGTCTTGGTGACATGTATTGTATTTCTATTTAAACTGTAGTGATCATGTCTAACTGTTCATCTATACAGCTAAATTAACACATGCAACTTCACTGCCAATCAGTCTCCTCTTTCGTCCTCTTTTTTGGGCGATGCATCTCCTCTTTTTTGGCAATGTGTAAGTAACCACCCTACATAGGTGGAGCAATTGCTAAAGCATGATAAGGACATAAGAACAAAAGAAGAGCCTTGCTGGATCAGACCAAGGTCCATCTAGTTCAGCATTCTGCTCACACAGTGACCAACCAGCTGGCCATAGAATAGGATGGAACTTAGGAAGAAGGAGACATATTCTGGATTGGAGGCGGAATACCTCTGAGTACCAGTTGATGGGGAAGGACATTGCAAGATGGCTACTGCCTTCAAGTCCTGTTTGTTGGTTCTCCAGACGTATCTGATTGGGCACTGTAGGAAACAGGATTCCAGATTAGACAGGCTTTTCGTCTGATCTAGCAGGGCTCTTCTGATGTTTGTTTGTTTGTTTGTTTATTTATTTATTATGACATTTATATCCCACCTTTTTTCCTCTTGCAAGGAACCCCACGTGGCTTACACGGTCCTCCTCCTCTCTGTTTTATCCTCACAACAATCCTGTGAGGTTGATTAGGCTGATAGTCAGGGACTGGCCCAAAGTCGCCTACTGAACTTCATGGCAGAATGGGGACCAGAACCTGGATCTCCTGAGTCTTAGTCCAACTCTCTAAGCACTACACAACACTGGCTTTCAAGCTACTGAGGGTCAAACTATATTTTACATTAATTGCATGGCATATAGGTGAACCTGATCTTTTCCTTTGCTTTAGTGTGACTGCATGTGGCCCTGGTTTGGATTGGGACCACCATACATGGGGGGAGGGGGGAGGATTAAACAACAACAACAACAACAACAACAACAAACAAATAGACCTCTGATAACGAAGTGTGACATTTGCACATATTACCAAAGAGAGATCAAACTTATTTTGCTAACCTTTGGAGTACTTAAAGGGCTCTTTCTGATCATGTGGTGGTATTTTTGTTTTTGTTTTCTTGCAAACACTTAATTAGGGTACATCCTCCTTCCTATGTGTAATTAAAAAGAGAAATGCACGTATGTTTGAAGGCAGTAATTTCTCTGTGTGTGCAAGTTGTGATTATGTAACGGATGTGGCTGCTGGCCTGGGTCTCTTGTGTAATCATGGAAAGTAATTAGGGTTTGTATTTGCCTGTAATAAAACTCACTGCTTTTCCCAATGAAAAGAGATGCAAAGTCAAATTACAGAACACTGAAAATCACTGCAAAGTAGCAGTTCTCTGTGTATTTGTAGGCTTAATTTATAGATAGGTATCAACACACATTTATAAAACGTTGCATGATTTGGAGAAAGCAGATATAACAACCAGCTTCCCCAACCAGGTCCCCTGCAGATATGTTGGACTACAATTCCCATAATTCACAGTCAGCATCACCATTAACTCTTTCTCCCTCTCCCATAATTTGTAGGGCCCGCCCCAGGGTTGAGGAGCTCTTTGGAAGGCTGTTGTCTGATAGGGCCCTGGCAGCCGTCGTTTAAGTTGCAACTGCCATCTTAGTTTTCCCACAATGCAATGTCCCAGAGGTTCTGCCTTAGGGCATTGTGGGTAAAAAAAACCTGGCATCCTCTACAAAAGAATGGCACTCCTACTAGTGGCCACCATTCCCCCCACCCTAGAAATCACCATGGTTTTATATTGGCCCACCTGTTTGTCTGCCTTTATCCCAAATGCGCAGAAATGACAACAGTAATTACTGGTGGCCTGGAGTGGAGGTCCTAGTAGGCATCACCATTGACAGTAGGCTCCAGCAGGCATCACCGTCAGCAGTGGGCCTTGCCAGCTGCCCACAAATTCTGTGTGGCGACATTGGGCCTGAATGGATGGGTAGTAGATTCAGGACAGAAAAGAGGATTTTTACACAACATATAATTAATGTATGGAATTAAGTGCTACATGATGCCATGTCCATTGGCTTAGATTGGGGGTGGGCAACTTGTATGGCCCTGTATACAGGGCTGGCCCTACCATTAGGCAGGGTGAGGCCATTGCCTCAGATGGCAGATGCTGGGAGGCAGCAGTAAGATGTTCCTGGAGATAGCTGTGTGCGTTGCAGCCTGCTTTGCGCCCCCTAAGTTAGCCAGCTGCCTTCAAGTTCTTATCATTAATGCTGAAAACAGATTCATCTGCCAGTCCAGTCAGCTTTTGTACATGGAACGGGAGGGGGCTCCATCTTGTCCTTCGCCTCAGGCAGCAAAATCTCTTGGGGCAGCCCTGCTGCATATGGCATTGAGTGGGCAGCCCAGGGCTGCACCCCCCCCCACATCCTCACACTCCCTGATACAGATAGCTAGGAAACAAGAGAGGTTTAAGCTCCATCTTCCTCTTGATCCAGGTCAGTGGGATGGGGGCAAGGGAAAAGCTTCCCCCCTGATCCCAGCCTTCCCGGTCACTTTAATTTCACCCTCATCCCAGTGATCCTGTTGGGGAAGGCGGTGTATGGGGAGTGCTCTCCCCACATGACTTCTTTCCCAGCTGTGGCATACGCCCTGGTTCAGAGATTCTCTCCAACTATATTGTCAGTACATTGGTGACCACTGATCCCCTGTCTACTGTGTATATAGTCAGATTTCTCTTACAGCCAGAGACCATCTAGAGCCAGTTCAATATTTCACTCTGATATGGGTAATACAGAAGTCTAGTTCTTAAGAAGCACTCTCTCAGACAAGATTTGTCTTTCCGTCTTTTACTACAAAGTATTAGAATAACAGGACTAAATACAAGAGCTTATGAATGCCTACATTCAAACACATGAAACATCTAATATTCTTAAACAAGGCTTCTAAGCAGAGTCAAGTACATTTGCTAGTTCTCAATAATAATCAATATCTAGCTTACCGAATTGATTCTACAGGCAACACGTTAAAGAAAGCTGATCTAAAGGATAGCTTCCACTGTTGCGTGTTCTGAGTGTCCTTTATATACTTTTGGGATGCTATATAATATGTCCAAACTATTTTTTTTTACTACAGTTTGTAGTTCTTATCCAAGAATTCCAAAGATAACCTTTCTACTCTAAATCTTCATGTGTCTAAATGAGGTTATAGAATTTTGAATTTTTTATCGAGATTAATGTGCATACCAACATACTTGTCTAAACATTTTAGCTTTCTTTGACATGTTACAGATACAAACATATTTACTTGACATCATCCTGTCTTGTGAGCTTGTTTTTCTTACATATTTACAGTCTCCAGTGAGGCCTCTTGGTCACTTATCTGATGGCTCATCTGACCTAATAACTTTACGATACTCTATTAAGTGAAAGTTGTAACCCTAAGTTTAACACTGACACCTCCTTATCTGGATTCCTTTCTAAACAGTAAAAGGGTAGTAATTATCTATTTATAATGGCCTGGTACAATTGTCTGCCATCTGGCAAACCTCAGAGATAAGACATTTTAATTATTCTTGGGTGAGAAGACCATACTGGGTGGTATCAGGCACTGGGATCCCATTTTCAATTCCAGAATTCTCTTGGAGGCATTTGATTATAAAATTTCCTTATCAAGCATCAGGGGTGAGATCATGCAAATATGAAAGATTTGGTTGATCTGCCGCACAGCACTCTCAGTTCTGCTGGGAAACAGGACCAAATATAAGCCTCTGCTTGCCCACCTTATACTTAAGATCTACAGAACAATGCCTATTTCTGTTTTTGAACTATCAAAGCCAGGGATGGGCCATATGTAGCCTTCAGAGGCTGCCTCTGTGGTCTGCTGAGTGTGCCCTTTCCGCCATAATTTCCATACTGCCCTGCTGCTGCTGCCATTGCCACCAGCGCACCCTCTGTTTGGCAAGCTGGCAGGAGACCGATTCGTCTGGAAAACAGATGTGCAAGGATGACTCTTCTCACATGTCCCATTTGAAGTATGTGTAGTGAAGGCGGGTAGCTTCTGTTTCAGTGAATCTGCTCTGGGTTTCAGTCAGAACCAGTCGGAACTCTAAAGGAGCTATCCAGGATGCTAAACCCATTTGGGATGGTTGGGGTCAGCCCCTTGGATAGCTCCTTTAGAGTTCTGACTGGTTCTGACTGAAACTTAGAGTGGATTTACAGCCCCGCTGAAAACGGAGCCACCAGCGGCCACTGACTGTGTGAGTGTGAACACAGCTTTTTATGAGGATAAAGCTGCCCAAGAAGTTATGCTTAGATGTGAAGACAACTAGTCCCAGGGACCTTGACAAATCTTCTCTGTTCCATCTGGGATGGGAGAGAGAATGTCTCCCAGGTGATTTGCACATTTCTACATGAATACACCCCTTCATGGATCACTGCCTTGTTGTGGTGAAGGGGCTTGCGTAACTCAGAGAAGCCATAAGCTATGCCGTGCAGGGCCACCCAAGACGGACAGGTCATGGCAGAGAGTTCTGACAAAATGTGGTCCGCTGGAGAAGGAAATGGCAACCCAATCCAGTATTCCTGCCAAGAAAACCCCATGGAACGTATCACAAGGCTAAAAGATATGACGCCGGAAGATAAGCCCCTCAGGTCGGAAGGTGTCCAATATACTACTGGGGAAGAGCAGAGGGTATTTCCAAGTAGCGCCAGAAAGAGTGAAGCGGCTGGGCCAAAGCCGAAAGGACACTCAGCTGTGGATGTGTCTGGTGGTGAAAAGAAAATCCGATGCTGTAAAGAACAATATTGTTTAGGAACCTGGAATGTCAGATCAATGAATCAAGGTAAGCTAGAGGTGGTCAAACATGAGATGGCAAGATTGAACATTGACATCTTGGGAATCAGCGAACTAAAATGGACAGGCATGGGCGAATTTAATTCAGGTGACCATCATATCTACTACTGTGGGCAAGAATCCCTTAGAAGAAATGGAGTAGCACTCATAGTCAACAAAAGGGTGGGAAAAACAGTACTGGGGTACAATCTTAAAAACGATAGAATGATCTCAGTACGAATCCAAGGCAAACCATTCAACATCACAGTAATTCAAGTCTATGCCCCAACCACTGATGCTGAAGAAGCTGAGGTTGATCGGTTCTATGAAGACCTACATCCCCTTCTAGAACTAACACCAAAAAAAGATGTCCTCTTCATCATGGGGGATTGGAATGCTAAAGTAGGAAGTCAAGAAATCACTGGGATAACAGACAGGCATAGCCTTGGTGCACAAAATGAAGCAGGACAAAGGCTAATAGAGTTTTGCCAAGAGAACACGCTGATCATAGCAAACATTCTTTTCCAACAGCACAAGAGGCGACTCTACACATGGACATCACCAGATGGTCAATATCGAAATCAGATTGATTATGTCCTTTGCAGCCAAAGATGGAGAAGCTCCATACAGTCAGTAAAAACAAGACCTGGAGCTGACTGTGGCTCAGATCAAGAGCTTCTTGTTGCAAAATTTCAGCTTAAATTGAAGAACGTAGGGAAAACCACTAAACCGTTCAGGTATGACCTAAATCATATCCCTTATGAATATACAGTGGAGGTGAGGAATAGATTGAAGGGATTAGACCTGATAGACAGAGTGCCTGAGGAACTATGGACAGAGGTCCATAACATTGTTCAGGAGGCAGCAACTCAATCCATCCCAAAGAAAAAGAAATGCAAGAAAGCAAAGTGGCTGTCTGATGAGGCTTTACAAGTAGCTGAAGAAAGAAGGGAAGCGAAAGCACGGGAGAAAGGGGAAGATATATCCAACTGAATGCAGAGTTCCAGAGAATAGCAAGGAGAGACAAGAAGGCCTTCTTAAATGAACAATGCAAAGAAATCGAGGAAAACAACAGAATGGGAAAGACTAGAGATCTCTTCAAGAAAATTGGAGATCTGAAGGGAACGTTTTGTGCAAAGACGGGCATGATAAAGGACAAAGAAGGCAGGGACCTAACAGAAGCAGATGAGATTAAGAAGAGGTGGAAAGAATACACAGAAGAACTATCCAGGAAAGATCTGAATGTCCCTGATAGCCATGATAGTGCGGTCACTGAACTTGAGCCGGACATCCTCGAGAGTGAAGTCAAGTGGGCCTTAGGAAGCATTAGTAACAACAAAGCTAGCGGAGATGACAGTATTCCAGCCGAGCTATTTAAAATCCTAAAAGATGATGCTGTTAAAGTGCTGCACTCAATATGCCAACACATTTGGAACACTCAACAGTGGCCGCAAGACTGGAAAAGGTCAGTTTACATTCCAATTCCAAAGAAGGGCAACGCCAAAGAGTGTTCAAACTACCACACAATTGCGCTCATTTCACATGCCAGCAAGGTGATGCTCAAAATCCTACAAGCTAGGCTTCAGCAGTATGCGAACTGAGAACTACCGGAAGTACAAGCTGGGTTTCGAAGAGGCAGAGGAACTAGAGATCAAATCGCCAGCGTTCGCTGGATTATGGAGAAAGTAAGAGAATTCCAGAAAAATGTCTATTTCTGCTTCATTGACTACGCTAAAGCCTTTGATTGTGTGGATCACAACAAACTGTGGCAAATTCTTAAAGTGATGGGAGTACCAGACCACCTTACCTGTCTCCTGAGAAACCTGTACGAGGGTCAAGAAGCAGCAGTAAGAACCAGACATGGAACAACCGAGTGGTTCAAAATTGGGAAAGGAGTACGACAAGGCTGCATATTGTCACCCTGCTTATTTAACTTATATGCAGAGTACATCATGAGAAACGCCGTGTTGGATGAATCACAGGTCGGAATTAAGATTGCTGGGAGAATTATCAACAACCTCCGTTATGCAGACGATACCACCCTAATGGCAGAAAGCGAAGAGGATCTCAAGAGCCTCTTGTTGAGGGTGAAAGAGGAGAGTGCAAAAGCTGGTTTGAAACTCAACATTAAAAAAACTAAGATCATGGCATCTGGCCCCATCACTTCCTGGCATATAGAAGGGGAAGAAATGGAAGCAGTGACAGATTTTACTTTCTTGGGCTCCAAGATCACCGCAGATGGTGACTGTAGCCATGAAATTAAAAGACGCTTGCTCCTTGGGAGGAAAGCTATGGCAAACCTAGACAGCATAGTAAGAACTAAGAAGCAGAGACATCACCTTGCCGACAAAGGTCCGTCTAATCAAAGCTATGGTTTTCCCAGTAGTAATGTATGGCTGTGAGAGCTGGACTATAAGGAAGGCTGAGCGCCGAAGAATTGATGCTTTCGAACTGTGGTGCTGGAGAAGACTCTTACGAGTGCCCTGGACTGCAAGGAGGTCAAATCAGTCCATCCTAAAGGAAATCAACCCTGAGTGCTCATTGGAAGGACAGATACTGAAGCTGAAGCTCAAATATTTTGGCCACCGAATGCAAAGAGAAAACTCTCTGGAAAAGACCCTGATGCTGGGAAAGACTGAAGGCAAAAGGAGAAGGGGACGGCAGAGGATGAGATGGCTAGATAGCATCACCGATGCAATGAATATGAACTTGAGCACACTCCAGGAGAGAGCGCAGAACATGAAGGCCTGGCTTGCTATGGTCCATGGGGTCACGAAGAGTCGGACACGACTGAACGACTGAACAACAACAACAACAACAACATGAATACAGCTTACACTAGCGATAAGCAGGTGGTAGCTATATACTGATGATTTTGCAGCTTTAGTTCAGCTTTATCCTCATAAAAACCTAGGATGAATGCAAAAATGCACATGCCTCTATGTCTGGACCACTACGAAGTGTTCACACTCACATGGTCAGTAGCGGCTGGTGGCTCCATTTTCAGTGGGGCTGTAAATCCACTCTAGGTTTCAGTCAGAACCAGTCAGAACTCTAAAGGAGCTATCCAAGGTGCTGACCCCAACCTTCCCAAATGGGTTTAGCATCCTGGATAGCTCCTTTAGAGTTCCAGCTGGTTCTGATTGAAACCCAGAGTGGATTCACTGAAACAGAAGCTACCCGCCTTCACTACACATACTTCAAATGAGATATGTGAGAAGAGTCATCCTTGCACATCTGTCTGTCTGTCTGTCCGTCCGTCCATCCATCTATCCAGCCTTTTTTGTAAAGGGCCATTTATGCAACATTATAGGCATAAATGGTCCATTTACACACATAATGTGTACATGGCCCTTTATGAGGAAGGCTGAGCTTCCATTTCTATGCAAAATGGTGGCTCAGCAAGGGAGTGGGCATCCATGTGCCACTCGCTGGGTGACCACGGACCATGTGAGTTAACCCATCCCTATGCTGTGTTCTAATGAGCCTAAACAAACAACCCACCCATATGATCTCATCCAGAGAGGATGCATTTTTGTTTTTTTAAATCCTGGTAATAACATCAAAAAACCCCCACATATATCTGTGTAAACTTGTCTTTTGAGCCAAATACTGGGGAAAGAATGGGAATTAAGCTATTCCAGATGTATGTAATTGCAGAGATCAATTAAGCCACTGCCAGTTTTCAATTAGAAGGAGCTTTTTGTGCTACTGACACTGAAAAAGTACCTCATATGGAATTTAAGTAAAAATGTAGCTGAAGGCAGATATTTTGGGAGGGAAAGGGAAAGAAAGAGATTGCTAACTCACTACTTGGCCATACTGGTCTAATGGAAAACTTTCTGAGTCCTGTTTCCCTTAGCAACAATTATGCTAGTGTCCTGCTTAACCTTTGCAGCACTCTTTCCCCAGCTATGCACCAAGGATACATTTTCTGTTTTCCTGTCTCTCTGTGATGGAGTAAAGATTAATGAGTTAATATGAGCAGAGTGTAGGGGGGAAAAGGTGCAATGTAAGTGCTAAGTGTTATTAAGAGGGCATAAGTGGGAAGTTTAAACTAATTACATGTGTGGATGAGGCAAAGCAGGCAATCGTGGCTTCCCTAGAGCACTATCACTGTGGTATTGGGATCACCCTTGAGACTAATATTTTAATATTAATGCCAGACTCATTGCAAGTGCACTCTTTATATAAGGAGAGAGCTTCCTAAAGCAATGCTTCTGAAATATTTAGTGCAATTGGATTTAGTGCAATTGGATTTTTCTCCCCCTTCTGAATTGCTTCTCTGTCTCATCCATCCTACCTTCCAATATTATTATTTAAAGGTGATACATTTGAGCCACATTTTATTCCCCCCTCTGCCCAATCTAGGCAATAAGAGGAGCTGACCCTCTGCAGTCATTATTGTTTTCCTTTGAGAGGAGAGTTTTTACGTGTTTAATCCTCAGCTAAAGAGTTCTGTTTGATCTCTGTTGTGATGAGGGCTTAGCAGTGGCGGGTGCTGGTGAGGTCTGAGTTACAGGATTCCACTATTAGTTAGGTGTTTATCAAGGTTTTGGGTAAGGAGGTTTCTCAGAGAGGCAGGAATGGGAACAGGACAGCACCTTGGAGAACTCCAAGTGGTGCTGGAGGTGGAAGCCAGACAAGCTTGTCTGTATGTTGCTCCACCAAGGAGCAGATTGAAACTGAACCTTAACTAAGAGTTCATCTTTGTTTAGGCTGGTTGGCTCTACTTCCACACTGACAGGGACCTTTTCTCTTAAAGGGGGCAGCTATGTTTCAGTAGCCTCCAGCTGTGATGATGTGGAGGTGGCTGAGGCATGCTAGATTTGTCATTGTTCGGATTCTCAGAAACCAAAGGTGGCAATTGGACCCCTTCTGGATGCAAGGGGCAGGTCCTTGGGGTCTTCCTGGGAGACTGGGTCCTAGGGAGGTGGAAACCTCATGATGCCTTTCTGTAACTGAATCCTCTCCGGGAATTATTAAGTCATAAGCCTCTTCTTCTGAGGATAAGGAGTCAGGATCATCTGAAGAGGGCCTGGGGACCTGGTTCATGGCAAGGGTATCATGTGGTAGGGATGGGAAAGGCCTTCTGACCCCAGAGAGCAATTGCCAATAATAATAGACAATACAGGGCTTGGGGAAGGGGCCACAGGTCAGTGGCTGAGCACATGCCCTACATGCAGAAGATCCCAAGTTTAAGCCCTGGCATCTCCAGTTAAAAAGAATCCTCCAACAGGTGATAAGAAATATCTCTGACAGAGACCCCTGAGTGTCTGCTGATCAGACAAATAGTCTGACTGGGTCTAAGGCAGCTTCTGAAGTTCCTATATAGCTGGACCAGTGGTATGGCTCAGGACAAGTCAACTTTATGCATAGAGTCTTATGCAGGGGCGCAGAATCTCTTTCAGCCCAGGAAGCTGGTTGGTGGGAGATTCAGGACAGATAAAAGGAAGGACTTCTTCACACAGCACACGGTTAAACTATGGAATTCACTGGCACAAGATGTGATGGCCACCAATTTGGATGGCTTTAAAAGGGAACTAGACAAAGTCAAGGAGGAGAAGGCTATCAATGGCTGCTAGTTATGATGGCTATTTGCCACCTCCAGTATCAGGGGCAGTATGACCATGTTGCTGGGGAATATAACTGAGATGTTGCTATTGTACTCATGTTCCACTTGTAGGTTTCACCCAGGCAGCTGCCTGGCCACAGTGTGAACAGAATGCTGGACTGGATGGACCCTTGGCCTGATCCAGCAGGGCTCTTCTTATGTTCTCCTGTCCTCCCTAGTCCTAGGTTCTATTTCAGCTTAGGAACTTTTCTACTTTTTTACACAATCATCTTTCAATGCAAGCTCAGTTTTTCTTAAAGACTTGTAAGGTTGGACAAATCAGTCGATCTGGGTTTCTAATTTTATACATTTACTTAAAGTACATATACTTAAAGTAGTTATGCTTAAAGTACTTAAAGGACATTTACTTAGGGCACAATCCTATTGGGATAGGCGGCTGCCTTCAAACTCAGAGGCAACTGCCTATCCAATGCAGGGCAGGAGAAGCGCGGAGGGGATAATCTCCTCCATACTTCAGCCGCCCTGCATTTGTGGCTAGACAGACGATTTTGGCTGTCTAGTTGTGGGACCTCAGAGCGTGGGAAGCAGCAGCCGGACGACACGTAGGATATGTTCTACCAGACTTTCCGACTTCCCCGCCCTGACATGACCCCAGGAATGCCCTGTTTTTGCTGCTCTGTGCTCCTCTTCCAAGCGCAGAGTGCAAGGCCATTCCACGCTACCTACGAGGCAGCACCGAAGGGGATGAAGGTTAGTTCTCAGGGAATATTTATATACAGCTCCAGATCAAAGATTTCGGAACAGTGAACAGCAAGATAAAAGAATACAACATAATTCAAACAATTAAAACATTTTAAAAGAACAGATTCTGAACTTAATATATTTATTTGTTTACAGTATTTATATACTGCTCCAGATCAAAGATTTCGGAGCAGTGAACAGCAAGATAAAAGTATACAACTCCATAATTAAAACAATTAAAACATTTTAAAAGAACAGATTCTGAACTTAATATATTTATTTGTTTACAATATTTATATACTGCTCCAGATCAAAGATTTTGGAGCAGTGAACAGCAAGATAAAAGTATACAACTCCATAATTAAAACAATTAAAACATTTTAAAAGAACAGATTCTGAACTTAATATATTTATTTGTTTACAATATTTATATACGTCTCCAGAGCAAAGATTTTGGAGCAAGGAACAACAAGATAAAATAATAAAACTCCATAATTAAAAAAAATAAAATATTTAAAAGCAGATTCTGAACTTAATATATTTACAATATTTATTCCATCTTCATTTATTCCATCTTCATTCCATCTTATTTTCACATCAGTCTGCTGTTCTTAAAAAAGTCTGCATGAAAACTTGTAAACATTTTTATGTGCATTTCTGCTAACATACACATTTTTCAATGCAATGTTGTGTCATATACAGAGACAGCATGTTATAGTGGTTAGAGTGTTGGACTAGGATTTGGGAGACCTGGGTTCTAGTCCCCACTCAGCCAAGACATTCACTGGATGACTTTGGGCCAGTCACTGACTCTCAACCTAACCTACCTCACAGGGTTGTTGTGATGATAAAATGGAGAGGAGGAGGATCACGTGAGCCACCTTGGGTTTCTTGCAAGAGGGGACAAAAAGGCTGGGATATAAATCTAATAATAAAATTCAAAATTGTTTGCAAGCCATTTCCCCCTTGTGAAACATATCTTTGTAGGTTGTTTCCCCCCAAATACACATTTTTGTGTGCACTTTCTCCTAATTTTTGTACATATCTTATTTGATCAGGGCTGCATTGAAAAATTCGGGGAAGCGTGAATCTTGGAGGATAACTGCTTTTTGGTTCATGTATCAGTTCAGGAAGTGAGAATTAGGTGGGTTGGCATTAAAATGGAAAGGGAATGAATGTCTCTGCCATCCCTAAAGACCCACACAATATTCTCCTGATTAGCTGGTAAGCACAGATAGATGATTCTCAGAAAATTGCTTCTGTGCAGTTCATCTAATTGCATTCCCAAACTTTTCCTCAAGGCTTCTCAAGGAAAAAGCAGACAGTTAGAATTCCCCCTGCTTATGGCCATCATGAAATCGATACATCTATTTGCTGTGGTCATTACATTTTATCAAGATGCTAGATTTGCGTGTGCACGTGCCCACAGGCACGCACACACTGCATTTATTTACATATCACATGCAAACTGTTAACCTAAATACAGATGGATAATAGACTGTGTTTTCAAGAGATTGTGACTGCCATGGTAATAATAGGTATGCTTGAAAATACATAATCAGAGCAAAGCATTAAGATGGCTTTCCTCCTTGCAATTACAAAGAGATTTCTCAGAGCCATGCTGTGAGCTAACGTTTTCTCCCCAAAGCAACCCAAGGACTTGCACGAGGCACATTTGTCATTTGTAGTAAACTGGGGTTGGTTATCCCTGGAGCAAGGCCTAAGAGAAATGACTATACAAAAGTGAGTCAATCATTACCGACGGATGACCCCCTTCCTACGGCAAACACAGGTGCCAAGCAAGCATTTGCATTGAATTTTAAACCCTGTAAGTCAACCGCAAACAAATATCGGCCAAAGCTAGGGTGAATTTGCACACTGAATGCATGTGTGTGTTCTTTTATCTGTATTCAAGATGGGTCTGATTACAGAATTAAAGATGGTAGTGGTAAAAGAAAAGTAACTTGCACATCTTATTCAAACTGGTTGGATCTGTTTTTAATTTGAGGGTTGGTTTTTGTTCAGTCATTCAGTTGTGTCCGACTCTTCGTGACCCCATGGACCATAGCATGCCAGGCCTTCATGTCCTGCGCTCTCTCCCGGAGTGTGCTCAAGTTCATATTAATTGCATCAGTGATGCTATCTAGCCATCTCATCCTCTGCCGTCCCCTTCTCCTTTTGCCTTCAGTCTTTCCCAGCATCAGGGTCTTTTCCAGAGAGTTTTCTCTTCGCATTCGGTGGCCAAAATATTTGAGCTTCAGCTTCAGTATCTGTCCTTCCAATGAGCAGTCAGGGTTGATTTCCTTTAGGATGGACTGATTTGACCTCCTTGCAGTCCAGGGGACTCGTAAGAGTCTTCTCCAGCACCACAGTTCGAAAGCATCAATTCTTCGGCGCTGAGCCTTCCTTATAGTCCAGCTCTCACAGCCATACGTTACTACTGGGAAAACCATAGCTTTGATTAGACGGACCTTTGTCGGCAAGGTGATGTCTCTGCTTCTGACTATGCTGTCTAGGTTTGCCATAGCTTTCCCCCCAAGGAGCAAGCGTCTTTTAATTTCATGGCTACAGTCACCATCTGCGGTGATTTTGGAGCCCAAGAAAATAAAATCTGTCACTGCTTCCATTTCTTCCCCTTCTATATGCCAGGAAGTGATGGGGCCAGATGCCATGATCTTAGTTTTTTTAATGTTGAGTTTCAAACCAGCTTTTGCACTCTCCTCTTTCACCCTCAACAAGAGGCTCTTGAGATCCTCTTCGCTTTCTGCCATTAGGGTGGTATCGTCTACGTATCTGAGGTTGTTGATAATTCTCCCAGCAATCTTAATTCCGACCTGTGATTCATCCAACACGGCGTTTCTCATGATGTACTCTGCATATAAGTTAAATAAGCAGGGCGACAATATGCAGCCTTGTCGTACTCCTTTCCCAATTTTGAACCACTCGGTTGTTCCATGTCTGGTTCTTACTGTTGCTTCTTGACCCTCGTACAGGTTTCTCAGGAGACAGGTAAGGTGGTCTGGTACTCCCATTTCTTTACGAATTTGCCACAGTTTGTTGTGATCCAGACAATCAAAGGCTTTAGCGTAGTCAATGAAGCAGAAATAGACATTTTTCTGGAATTCTCTTGCTTTCTCCATGATCCAGTGAATGTTGGCGATTTGATCTCTAGTTCCTCTGCCTCTTCGAAACCCAGCTTGTACTTCCGGTAGTTCTCAGTTCGCATACTGCTGAAGCCTAGCTTGTAGGATTTTGAGCATCACCTTGCTGGCATGTGAAATGAGCGCAATTGTGTGGTAGTTTGAACACTCCTTGGCATTGCCCTTCTTTGGAACTGGAATGTAAACTGACCTTTTCCAGTCTTGTGGCCACTGTTGAGTGTTCCAAATGTGTTGGCATATTGAGTGCAGCACTTTAACAGCATCATCTTTTAGGATTTTAAATAGCTCGGCTGGAATACTGTCATCTCCGCTAGCTTTGTTGTTACTAATGCTTCCTAAGGCCCACTTGACTTCACTCTCAAGGATGTGAAGACTTCACACTCAAGTTCAGTGACCGCACTATCATGGCTACCAGGGACATTCAGATCTTTCCTGTACAGTTATTCTGTGTATTCTTTCCACCTCTTCTTAATCTCATCTGCTTCTGTTAGGTCCCTGCCTTCTTTGTCCTTTATCATGCCCGTCTTTGCACAAAACGTTCCCTTCCGATCTCCAATTTTCTTGAAGAGATCTCTAGTCTTTCCCATTCTGTTGTTTTCCTCGATTTCTTTGCATTGTTCATTTAAGAAGGCCTTCTTGTCTCTCCTTGCTATTCTCTGGAACTCTGCATTCAGTTGGATATCTCTTCCCCTTTCTCCCGTGCTTTTCACTTCCCTTCTTTCTTCAGCTACTTGTAAAGCCTCATCAGACAGCCACTTGGCTTTCTTGCATTTCTTTTTCTTTGGGATGGATTGAGTTGTTGCCTCCTGAACAATGTTACGGACCTCCGTCCATAGTTCCTCAGGCACTCTGTCTATCAGGTCTAATCCCTTCAATCTATTCCTCACCTCCACTGTATATTCATCAGGGGTATGATTTAGGTCATACCTAAATGGTTTAGTGGTTTTCCCTACCTTCTTCAATTTAAGCTGAAATTTTGCAAGAAGCAGCTCTTGATCTGAGCCACAGTCAGCTCCAGGTCTTGTTTTTACTGACTGTATGGAGCTTCTCCATCTTTGGCTGCAAAGGACATAATCAATCTGATTTCGATATTGACCATCTAGTGATGTCCATGTGTAGAGTCGCCTCTTGTGCTGTTGGAAAAGAATGTTTGCTATGATCAGCGTGTTCTCTTGGCAAAACTCTATTAGCCTTTGTCCTGCTTCATTTTGTACACCAAGGCCATGCTTGCCTGTTATCCCAGTGATTTCTTGACTTCCTACTTTAGCATTCCAATCCCCTATGATGAAAAGGACATCTTTTTTTGGTGTTAGTTCTAGAAGGTGTTGTAGGTCTTCATAGAACCGATCAACCTCAGCTTCTTCGGCCTCAGTGGTTGGGTCATAGACTTGAATTACTGTGATGTTGAATGGTTTGCCTTGGATTCGTACTGAGATCATTTTATCCTTTTTGAGATTGTAGCCCAGTACTGCTTTTCCCACCCTTTTATTGACTATGAGTGCTACTCCATTTCTTCTAAGGGATTCTTGCCCACAGTAGTAGATATAATGGTCACCTGAACCAAATTCGCCCATGCTTGTCCATTTTATTTCGCTGATTCCCAAGATGTCAATGTTCCATCTTGCCATCTCATGTTTGACCACCTCCAGCTTACCTTGATTCATTGATCTGACATTCCAGGTTCCTAAACAATATTGTTCTTTACAGCATCGGATTTTCTTTTCACCACCAGACACATCCACAGCTGAGTGTCCTTTCGGCTTTGGCCCAGCCGCTTCACTCTTTCTGGCTCTACTTGGAAATACCCTCTGCTCTTCCCCAGTAGTATATTGGACACCTTCTGACCTGAGGGGCTCATCTTCCAGCGTCATATCTTTTAGCCATGTGATACATTCCATGGGGTTTTCTTGGCAGGAATACTGGAGTGGGTTGCCATTTCCTTCTCCAGGGGACCACATTTTGTCAGAACTCTCCGCCATGACCTGTCCATCTTGGGTGGCCCTGCATGGCATAGCTAATGGTTTCACAGAGTTACGCAAGCTCCTTTGCCACAACAAGGCAGTGATCCATGGAGGGGTTGAGGTCGGTTTACTATGGTTCAAATGTTGGGACAAATAACTTTTTTTTTTTTTAACAAAAGGATGTTAATCTACTGTATCTACTTTCAGTTTTGTTGCAGAATTGAGATCCGAACTCTACCCAAACAGCTTTTCCTTTCCTGTTTTTCTGCTACATAACCTCTAGATGGCACTGTGGTAGAGTGGAATAACACAAGCAAGAAAATGTGTTTTGTTTCATTTTCATAAATAATGCTGCATTTTCCCTGCTCTAATGCTCCTTGTGTAAGTGCTCTTAAAAAAAAACAAAAGGGGAACAGGGAGGGTCACATTGTTGTTTAAAGCAGTGGTCTCCAAACTTTTTAGATTGCGCACCCCTATCAGTGAAAAATGTTTGAGCATGCACCCCCAATATAGGTATATAATGTACAGTATAATACATACACAAAAAGTAAAAGTTAAACAGGATGAGAGAAAGATGAAAAAATATTTAAAAAGCTATTTTAAAACTATTGTTTATTTATTAACAGTACAACCCCCCCTTTTGCTCTCATTAGTGAGAGCAATGTGATTGAATATGCTTCAGTATTTTTGAAAATCTTGGTTTAACACTTTCTGATACAATAATTTGAAGGTCTGGTTCTAAGTTCATTTTTTTTAAGCCACCTGTCCATTTTGTGAGGGTTAGTTTAGTTAACACTAGATAAACTGCAAATCCTGGAGGGCACCGCTGTCAACTTGCAAGGAAGGGAAAGGTCTCCTTGCAAGGAGGGGAAAGGCGTGCTTAGCCGGACTCCTGCCTGCGCCCGAGCTGGGAGTCCTGGTTGCCAGCCCTGCCAGCCCCACACGCACCCCGCATGCACCTTGGCTGACTGGTGGCTTGGCCAGGGCTCTTAACCCTTCCCCATCTCCTTTGGTAGGACGGAAGCTGAGAGGAAAGTGCCCGCTTCCTTCGCTTCCTTCTTCATTCTGTGAAAGGAGTGGGAAGGGTTAATCTCCTTCCCACAGGAGCCGAGAGCTTCCCTCTCGGCTCCCGTCCCATGCTGCTGCTTCCGCCATCGCCCACCTTGTAGGAGCAGCGGGAGGCTGCTCAATGATCAGGCAGCTTGCGCACCCCTGTGGATCATGTCGTGCACCCCCTGGGGTGTGCACACCCTACTTTGGAGACCACTGGTCTAAAGAACCTGTAAATAATCATGAGTAAGGAATGACAAGTGCACAATAAATGCTTTGTGTAGAAAAACTCTTAGATTCTGTACTATGTCATAGAATCATAGAATGGTAGGGTCGGAAGGGGCCTACAAGACCATCGAGTCCAACCTCTTGCTCAATGCAGAAATCCAAGTCAGAGCATCCCTGACAGATGGCTGTCCAGCCTCATCTTGGATGCCTTTAGTGTGGGAGAGCCCACCACCACCCTAGGTAATCGGTTCCATTGTCGTATTGCTCTAACGGTCAGGAAGTTTCTCCTGATGTTCAGCCAGAATCTGGCTTCCTGTAACTTGAGCCTAGGGATGTCAGAGAATTCCGTCGCGGACTCCAATGAGGCCAGATTCAAAGGAATCCAGCCTCTGGTGTCTGGCAGAATGGATCTCTTACCTCTACCTCCTCCCTGGAACTGTCCGGAGCCAGATCCTGCCTGGGGCGACTCTGCGGAGCCGCCGGCTGGCTCCATATCACCAGCGATACAGCCATCATTGCCATGCTGTATCACTAGGTTAAGGGCTGACTGTGGATGCAAATGGCATCCACTATGCCATTTGCGGCCATAAACCTCTTAGATTAAGCCAAATGCAGCCGTAAATGGCTGCATTTAGCTTAAAATAAGGGCTTTACGGTCGCAAATGGCGTCCGCTACGCCATTTGCATCTGTGGTTTTTCCCATGATAGGCTAGCCATTTATGGCTGCATTTAGCTTAATCTAAGAGGTTTAGGGCCGCAAATGGCATAGTGGATGCCATTTGTGTCTGGAGTCAGCCCTTAACCTAGTGCTATGCCATGGCAATGGCATCTGTATCGCTGGTGACACGGAGCCACCACGGAGGAATCGCCGCAGAGTGGCGCTGGCCAAAGAGGATTCCAGGGGGAGGGATGGATTGCCTCCCCCCACGGATGATTCCCCTCCAGAACAACAGGTAGGGAATCTGCCCATCCGTACTTGAATCCATTATTCCATGTCCTGCACTCTGGGATGATGGAGAAGAGATCCTGGCCTTCCTCTCTGGGACAACCTTTCAAGTACTTGAAGAGCGCTATCATATCTCCCCTCAGTCTTCTCTTCTCAAGGCTAAACATGCCCAGTTCTTTAAGTCTCTCTTCACAGGGTTTTGTTTCCTGTCCCCTGATAATCTTTATTGCCCTCCTCTGAACCCTCTCCAGTTTGTTTGCATCCTTCTTAAAGTGCGGTGTCCAGAACTGGACACAGTACTCCAGATGAGGCCTAACCAGTGCAGAGTAGGGGGAACTAGTATTTCCTGGGATTTGGAAGCTATGCTTCTATTAATGCAAACCAAAATAGCATTTGCCTTTTTTGCAGCCACATCACATTGTTGGCTCATATTCAGCTTGTGCTTGACAACAATTCCAAGATCCTTCTCACTTGTAGTGTTGTTGAGCCAAGTATCCCCCATCTTGTAACTGTGCATTTGGTTTCTTTTTCCTAGGTGCAGAACTTGGCATTGATCCCTATTAAATGTCATTCTGTTGTTTTCTGCCCAGCGCTCCAGTCTATCAAGATCACTTTGAATTCTGTTTCTATCTTCCAAAGTATTAGCTAGCCCACCCAATTTTGTGTCATCTGCAAATTTGATCAGCATTCCCTGCACCTCCTCCTCCAAGTTATTAATAAAAATGTTGAAGAGCACTGGGCCCAGGGCTGAGCCCTGCGGTACCCCACTCGTTACCTCTCCCCAGTTTGAGAAGGTCCCATTGATAAGCACTCTTTGAGTCCGATTCTGTAGCCAACTGTGGATCCACATGATCGTTGTTTCATCTAGCCCACTTTGAGCTAGTTTGCTCATCAGGATATCATGGGGCACTTTGTCGAAAGCATTGTTGAAGTCAAGCTATATTATGCCCACAGCATTCCCACGGTCCACAGGGGAGGTTACTTGATCAAAAAATGAGATCAGATTCATCTGGCAGGATTTGTTCGTGACAAATCCATGTTGGCTTCGAGTAATCACTGCATTGTTTTCAATGTTCTTACAGATGGGTTGCTTTATAATCTGCTCCAGAATTTTCCCAGGGATTGATGTCAGACTGACTGGTCTGTGTAGCAGCCCTGAGGAAAATTATCTCTGGACATGTATAGAATACCACTGAGTAACTACAACTTACCTCCCCATATGCATATTTTATTTATCTAAAATAATTTTTATACCACCATTTGAAGCAAAGGTTCCTCAAGGCAGGTTACAAGGTAAGCATCTTAAAACAATAAAATATAAATTACAATGAATTAAAACAGCTGCACAAAATATTTCAAATAATAGCAACAGGAAAAACTCCAGTGTATAAAATAAAAATGGATATGCATTCATTTAAAAGCCAACTGGAACATCCAGGTCTTTAAGGTCCACTTCAAAACAGTCAAGGAGCCACCCCCGCCCCCCATGGCTGGTTATTCCATATGGATGGGGCTACCACAGAAAAGGCCTGATCTCTTCTGCCTACCAACCTAATAGAATACATATGGGCACATTAACAGGGCCTATGTAGATGACTTTAGGGCCTGAGCAGGTTCATACAGGTACAGTCAGTCCTTAAGAACAGAAGAACATAAGAAGAGCCATACTGGACCACACCAAGGGTTCATCTAATTCAGCATTCTGTTCACACAGTGGCCAACCAGCTGTTGAGCAGGAACCCACAAGCAGGTCATGAGTGCAACAGCACCCTCCCACCCATGTTCCCCAGCAACTGGTGTACATAGGCTCACTGCCTCTGGTACTGGAGGTAGCACATGGCCATTAGGACTAGTAGCCACTGATAGCCTTTTCCTCCTTCAAATAACTTGGGACATATGAAGCTGCCTTATACCAAGCCAGACCAGAGAATCCAGCCTTACCCAACCTGCTGCCTTCCAGATGTTTTGGACCTCAACTCCCATTGGTCCCAGGCAGCATGGCTAATAGGTGGAATTCTGAGAGTTATAGTCCAGAACATCTGGATGCACCAATATGGAGAAGGCTGAGATAAGCCAATTAACACATGTTGTGTGTTACATATGCTACATGTGATAATTACATGTCACACATCTAGCAATTTTTTTTATCACACTACATGTATTAATTGGCTTACTGGCAGTTTGTGTTATCAGCAACAGCAGCACTGTTAAGAACCGCTGTAAACAATGTGATTGTCACTTTTTGCCTTTAAATTCCTTCTGACCACAAGGTTCACAATTCTCTCCCCAACAAATGCACTGTGTATATACCTGAAACTCTCCATAATACACATCTGGAGGGCACCAGGTTGGGAAAACCTGGCTTCCCTGGTCTGGCTCAGGATAAATCAGCTTCCCACACCCCAGCAGGGGCTCACTGAGAAGAGGCACCCAGAGATGCTCTTCCCGTTCACCTGGTGAGTGCCAAGCCTCCTGTCCCCTTTGCAGTCACACAATGAAGACCATCTCTTTGTAAATAGCTTTTATCATGCAGATCACAGCCAGATTTACAGTGCTTCAGGTCACAGGCGTAATCCACATACAGCAACACTGAGCTATGTTCTTTAGTCAGCTTTGCTTTGCATAATACTAATTAGACTAGAAGAAGCTACCTTTGATGAATATGCTATGATAGGAAGTTGGTACCAGAAACTGGCACCAGCTGACAGTACGAAACCTGAGTCACTTTTGCAGTCCCGTCTTCAGGCAGGGTCTTCCCCTAGAGACCTCCTTTAAGCAGCCAACCTTTCAGAACACCTCATCTCCTGAAGTTGCTCCTCCCTCCTCCCCTTGAGTGATGGACCTAAGATGGATTCTTGGGTCCATCATTCCTAACACCGCCCCCACCCCGCCCCCAGTAAGATCTTGCGTTACCACAGATGGAGAGATCTCTGGTTGGCATTGATCCAACTGATTCTGGAAAGACTCTTCCCTGCCACTGTTACCTGGTCCTATCTCCAGCGACCTTGGTAGTTCCCCCGCCCCTTCCCCATCTTCCTCATCTGATTCGGAATCTGTTCCCACGCCTTCTGGGAGAGTTTCTGCAGAGGTGTTGGGCTCAGTCCTTAGATCACCACTGCAACCTGCTTGTTCACCTGGCTCTCACTCTGGCCCGGGCAGTGGTGGTGGTGAGTAGGAGAAGCAGGTGAGGCCACAGCCAGCTTTCTCCCTGGTGATTTGCCTGTCAAGTGAGCAAGCGGCAGCCATGATGAGAAAGAGAAGCAACAGAAGCTGGTGACAATGGTGGTGAGGAGGTAGACTCACTGAGGGAAGAGGCCCATGGAGGGTGTTTTGCTCAAGGGCCCAGACAAATTGGAGCTGGCACTGAATTATTGGAGTGATGCTTTGCCTTGCCACTGCTTCTTGGAGGGGATAGCCAAATTATCAGAGGGCATTTATCATACCACGTGCTTGGCTTGAGGGAAGCGAATTCTCTTTTGGTGGTGAAGGTAACTGAGCTTTCATTTTAAAAATGCAAGACGTCAACTTGCATTTCTTGCAGATCGATTGAGTTTGACGTCTGCCTTGTGGCTCTTGCTCCGGGATCTGCTCCCTCAGTGCCCAATGAAGGACATTCCTGAAACATGGAGAGCTGATAGGCCCTTTCGGTCTCTGTCAGGCACAGCTCTGAATGACTGTTTCAGTTGCTTGCCATTCTGGGATGGCACAAGATGAAAACTTGATCAGTTAAAAGGAAAACCTGATGAGTTAAAAGGAAAGTTTTGTGTTGTTTCCTTGGGGAAAATATAAACAATACTGAATACTTTTCACTTGTTAGAGAATGGCAAGATAACTCCCTGATGTCACTAGGGAACAAAAGCTTGTAACGAAACTTTGGAACTTCAGATTGCTCTTTGATTGACACTTGTTTTGTCTAAGGAGAAGATCTTCATGGATGTATATCTACTTCAACAGAACATTTAATTGAAGAATCTGTGGCTCTACATTCGAGCTGAGTAACTTTCCCCATTCTTGCCTAGGTATTCCTGGGCTGTTGTAAAATCTGATCACCCAGAAAGTCAAAATGGTTTTCACATGTAAGAAGCCCTTAAATAAGGAGTGGGCAATCTTTTTGTCCCCATAGGGGGCCCATGCAAACACATCCCACACTGGATGCACACACTCCAGTCACCACACCCTCATGTATTTGCACACTTCGGTCACTACACAGTCATGCACATGCACACTCCAGTCAAGACACACACACATGATTATGCTCTCCAGTCAACACACACCCATCCATGCACACATTCCATTCACCACAGTCCATTCATGCACACACACTCCAGTCACCGCATACCCATGCATACAGGCACTCCAGCCACCACACACCCATGCGTACACACAGACACACATACTGCAGTCACAACAACCTATACATATGCACACACTTCAGTCACCACACATTCATGCATATGCACACCCAAGTCACCACGCACTGTGCATTCACACACTCCATTCACCACACATTCATGCATATGCACACCCAAGTCACCACGCACTGTGCATTCACACACTCCATTCACCACACACCCCTGCATGCATACCTTCTTCTCACCCATGCATGAGCACACTCCAGTCACATGCTTCCTCCTCATGTCAGCACAGAGGGATGGGGAGATTTAAATCATGCATATAGTCACACCAAGATCCCCTTCCCTTCCCTTCCCTTCCCTTCCCTTCCCTTCCCTTCCCTTCCCTTCCCTTCCCGAAGCTGTTGTCCATTGGGTGGACAACATCAGCTGCATTGGGTGACTCCGCGTTCTAATATTATGAGTAAGGGAGAAAACACACACATTTTTATTAGCTTCCTGCACACCAGTCCATAGGTTTTGGATACACAGTTGCAATTGGCTTTTGACCCTCCCTGGGCAAAGTGTGGGTGCTTTCTGACAAATTCTTTACCAGCTGCATGGTGTAAAACAGGCAGTACAATTTACATTGAAAATGCACCAGTGTTTCACAGTTGTTGTTATTAAATTGCTCAGCACAGCAGTTAGAAATCTAGATTTGCAACCAACCATTTAACATTCTCCAGAGAATCCCTAACATGCAGCTAAGCTTCTTAATAGCCGTCATCACTCAAACTCTTTGGAGATTATTCTGCTAGCTTTGAATTATGTTTTATCCACTCTCCAGTAGCATTTGAACATGGCTTGATCCTAACAACAGCATGTAAGGCTATTTAAGTAGTACTAGAGGGGTGCGTTAAGTAAAAGGAACCCATTAAAACACCACAGATATGCCAGCTCGGGGCAGAAATACAGTAATGTTATCTCTAGTCATCAATTACATTAAAAGCCTACTTCTTTTAAAACAAAATCCTTTGTGTATAATTGTTGAAAAGGAAGGCTTTGCAGTTTAGCAGAAGATGTAAGCCCCAATGGGGTACAATAGAAAGGGTGAAAATTTGATTGCTAGATTCTGTAATACAAATAAGACACCCTTAATAACTGACCTATTGATTACATTGAATGTCCCTCCCTCATAGGGGAACATCTCCCCCATGAGGGAAGGTTACAACAGCTGGGATTGTTTACCTGGAAAAAAGGCATGTAAGGGGAGACATGACAGAGGTGTGCAAAATTATGCGGTGTGGAGAATGCGGATAGGGAGACATTTGTCTCCCTCTCTTATAATATTGCGACCCAGTGGGGTCAACCCATGAAGCTGGTTGGTGGGAGATCAAAGGAAGGACTTCTTCGCACAGCACATAGTTAAACTATGGAATTCACTACAGGACGTAGTGATGGCCACCAATTTGGATGGCTCTAAAACATGGTTAGAGCAATTCCTGGAGGAGAAGGCTATCAAATGCTACTAGTCCTGATGGCCCTACGCTACCTCCAGTATCAAAGGCAGATGCCTATGTACACCAGCTGTTGGGGAACATGGGCAGCAGGGTGCTATTGCACTCATGTCCTGCTCGTGGGCTTCCTGTGGGCAGCTGGTTGGCCACTACGTGAAGAGAATGCTGGACTAGATGGACCCTTGTTTTGATCCAGCAGGGCTCTTCTGATGTTCTTATGTTTCCTTTTAATTTTTGAAAACAAATACAATTTATTTATTTATTACATTTCTATACTGCCCAATAGGCAAAGCTCTCTGTGTCCAAGATCATTTGGGCACCTTTCTTATTTTTTTTTAGGCTTGGGAAATGGCAAGAGAGTAGTTTTCAGTTAACCTTTAGTAGAACATTCCTCATGGTAAGGCTGTTCATCAGTGGAACAGACTGCCTCAGGAGGTGATGGGACTCTCCCCTTCACTGGAGGTAATTAAACAGAGGCTGTCTGTCTGTCTGCAGTGGAGGCTGGTGGCTCTAACTTTGTCAGGGCTGTGAATCCATTCTGGGTTTTAGTCAGAACCATCCAGAACTCTAAAGGAGCTATTCAAGGTGCTTAACCTCTTTTGGAGATAGTGGTCAGCACCTTGGATAGCTCCTTTAACATTCTGGCTGTTTCTGACTAAAACTCAGAATGGATTCACAGCTCAGAATTGGAGCTACCAGCATCCAATGGCCATCTGTCAGAGATCCTGTAGTTCCAAGATCCTGTAATGAGCAGCAGCTGGGGACAGATCAACCTGGTGCCTCCTAATGGTTTGGATTTCACCTTTCATCAGCCCCAGGTGACATGGCTAATGGTCAGGAGTCCTGGCAATTGTAGTCCAAAACATCTGGAGGGAGACTGGTTGGAGAAGGTTGGATTAGGTGACCTCTAAGGTCCTTTCCAAACCTAACTTTCTATGAATGGATGTTCATGAACCAAACTTCCAGGCGTGCAACTCATTTTTTTTCCAGTGGTGGCACCGTGACTGTGAAATGCCCTCCCCAGAGAGGCTCGTCTTCTGCCAGCATTTTGTGTGTTTTTTCTCCAGGTGAAGATTTTTCCTTTATTTCCCCAGGTTTTTTAGCCCTTCAGATTAAAACAACAACAACAACAACATGCATTTTCAAAGCATAGCACTGCTGTTGGCTTTTACTTGGGTTTCTATTCTGTTTTAAACATAAGGTGTTTATATGATGTTCTATGACATTGTACTTTCTGGGCTGTGTTTCCACGGCAATGGAAGGAGAAGCTAATGGAAGAATACCAGATTTTTTTTTAAAAAGGAATCAGCTTTGCTGAGTTTCAGTCCATGCAGGGCTCCATGAGCAGGTTCTCCACAGCAGTAAAAATCACTTCACAGAACATACTTCCTGGTGGGGGTTGGAGTGAACGTCATGTGACTGGCAGGGGCTGCTCAGCCAATAAGAGAGGCTTCCCCCCTCTCCCCCCTTTCTCCTTTCCCCTGAAAGTCCAGACGCACCTGCATTTCAGGAGCAAGCCTCATTGAGCACAATGAGAGTTACGTCTGAGTAGACACACATATGCTTGTGCTGGGAAAGTATGGGGGGCGGGGTGGGGGAGAACACAAAGATGGGAAACCAGCCCCCATTTTAACCCACAGGATCTCTATAACAAAGAGTGGAAGTTCTGATGCGGGCATTCAGAGGGCAAGCCTCATTCAGCACAATGGGAGTTACTTCTGAGGAGACACTAATGGGTTTGTTGTGGGAAAGAGAGCAGTAAACACAAAGACAGAAACCAGCCCCCACTTTTAACCTGCAGGATCTCTATAATGAAGGGTTGAAGTAGTTTCTTCCCAAAGCAGTAAACCAAACAAAGGAGAATCGGAGCCTCGAGATCCCACTTTACCACCCTTAGGGAACTGGGCTTCAAACTGTGCCATGTCAGTTGAGGGGGATTCTCTGTAAGTTCTGATGTGGGCATTCAGAGGGCAAGGTTCATTGATCACAATGGGAGTTACTTCTGAGGAGACAATAAACTGGTTTGTGCGGGGGTGGGAAGCACACAGGAAAACCTAGGGATGGCCATGAATTTCTCCACGAATCTCGGGGAGGCCGAATGCTAATGCATTCGGCCCCCCGAAATTGTTGGTGAAATTCTCCACCCCCCACCCCCCCAGGATGGGACTTACCTCCCTCGAATGTCCCTCTCGGCGGCGGGTCCCGGCAGTGTTTCGGCGGGGGCGGGGGTGGCAGCCGGTCTTCTGACCGGCTGCCGCTGCCATTACAAAGTGAATGGAAAACACACACACACACACACACACACACGTGATAGGCTACGTAACGATTAACGTAGCCTATCACGGCTAGATTTCCAAAGTCAGCCGTGATAGGCTACGTTAATCGTTACGTAGCCTATCACGGGTGACTTTGAAAAGAAAAAAAAAAGTGCGTACGCAAATGGCGGCACCCATGGGCGCCGCCATTTGTGTTCCTTATTTGGGCCCGGGTAGTCTACGTAAAGATTTACGTAGACTACGGCAAAAATAAGGGCAACGCTGTGTTGCCCTTATTTTCGCTGTAGTCTACGTAAATCTTTACGTAGACTACCCAAGCCCAAATAAGGAACGCCAATGGCGGCGCCCATGGGCGCCGCCATTTGCGTACGCGCTTTTTTTTTTTCAAAGTCACCCGTGATAGGCTACGTAACGATTAATGTAGCCTATCACAGCTGACTTTGGAAATCTAGCCATGATAGGCTACGTTAATCGTTACGTCGCCTATCACGTGTGTGTGTGTGTGTGTGTTTCATTCACTTTTTTATTTCGCGGCCGGGGAGACGGGGCGCTTCTCCCCGGCCTGAATTTTGGCCGGGCGAGGCGGGGCACCTCCCCCCTGGCCTGAATTTCGGCCGGGCGAGGCGGGGCGCCTCCCCCCCTGGCCTGAACTTCGGGGGGAGAACCAAAGCACCTCCCCCCCACTGCGAAGCAAGCTGCGGCCCTGCAGGACCAGGTAAGTGACTTTCGTACATCACTAGGAAAACCCCTTGATGGGGGTCATGGTGAAAGGCACACCACTGGGCAGGGCTAGCATATGCGAGGTCAATGCAGGGCTTGGGGCACGCAGTAGCTATACTGAGGAGAACTCAACTTAAGGAAAAGAATTGGACTATAAGCAGTCTCTGGAAATTCGGTTTTTCCGCGATAAGCTCTAGGGGTGGCTGCTGGATGGCCACAATATCTTATATCCCTAACAACCTCCACACACAGCCAGTTCAGGGTAAATCACTTGAGGAAACAAGTGGCCTGGGCCTGGTTTTCACTGAGGTGGTGAAATCTGTGTCTGGGCTGTAGTCCTTTTTTCCGAATGAATTTTTCCGAATAACAATGAACAGTAACAAATCCAAACACACCACATGTAAGTCAGTTTCTTTACAGTCTTTCCAATCACTCAGGATCTCTATTTGGTACAAGCATGACCATCGGATAAAGTTATCCCTCATCATCCTCACAGATCACGCCATAGAGTTCTGCGTGTCTTAGGGGGTTGCCGTGTATCCTACTCAATATTAGCGAATTCAATACACGGCTACCATATTCCATCAAAAGTATCGATTTCTCCTTGGCCTCTTCTTTGTACCTGAAGATGTTGAGTGCGTTTCTCCATTAGTGCACAGTCCTAATTTTTCTGTGTCCATATGATACGAGAAAGTGCATTTGCTGATTTCCATTTAGCACTATACGACCAACCTGGCTGCTGTCTGGAAAAAAAGTCAGGAGCTCTTTTTGTCTTATTTGTGTATTAGAGTCCATCGACCTTGGGGGAGCTGCGGGTGGGGACGGCCATGAAGTCACGAAGAGTCGGAAGCGACTGAGCGAATAAACAACAACAAAAGAGACAGCAGTCCCAGTTTTGCAGATAGTGTTATATCTTGTTTGTGACCTCACTGGTGAAGGCAGAGTCTTGGATCTAAAACCTTTGTATCAGTGGGCAATCCCATCACATCTGCAGGTCAGTGGTCTGGTGGCTCACACCTCCAAAAAGGAGAGTTCACATTGCACTTAAAATAGCTCTGCTTTACTGGAGTAATGGTCCATCTGTACCTCATTTTCAATGCGTTTTCTTTCACTCTATGTGACACAGACTTCATGGGGGCCTTAGAACATAGTGTTACCCATGTTCTGAGCTGCTAGTGACTGTAGATGGGACAGGCTCACATGATAGAGTGCTCTTCAATCTCTCTCTCTCTCTCTCTCTCTTCCTCTTTCTCTCTCTCTCTATCATCTCTCCTTCCACGCAGAAACCTGGCATGTTAGGTAGAAGGCTAGCCCATCACCCTTCCCCCTGTCATGCTAGCTTTCTATGTGAGGGATTTAATGTGTATTTATTATTTTTGTCTTTGCCTCCCTCCCCTCCCCTCCCTTCTCCTTTTCTTTGTTAGTTGCTGGAGCCATGGTGGAAGAGAAGTAGGTTGGGATTCCCCCCTCAACTCATCTCCACTTCCTCACCTTTGCTTTTCTTCCCCCTTCTTCATGCCTGGTACATTGGATAATGGCATTCTCCCAGGGATAACTGATATTGTCAAGATCCCTGAAAAATCTATATTTCCTAGCCTTGAGGCGCTGCGGAGGAGAGACAGAGAGAAAGAAAGAGAAAGCGAAGAGGAGGAGGGTGGGGGGAGAGAGAGAGAGAGAGAGCCTCCTTACCTCCCTGTTCTCATTATTGTTGCTACTGGAACAGCATCATCCAAGGTCAGAGCAGTAGCCAGGTAAGTGAGTGGGTGGATTTTTGGCTGTGTGGGTGGGAGAAAGGAGCTCTCCCCTGATTGTGTTTAAAATCTGAGCTGCAAAAGAGTTCAAGGGTGGTGGTGGTCATAATGCTTGCCTTGTTTCAAGGTGGGCTAAGGTTTGCATTCTGAGCCCAGGGATTAGGAAATGCAGTGGCATCTCTGTTGGAATAGCATGGTTCTCTTGGATGTGACACACTATATAGGCCTTTCCAGACACTGGCCTTTCCCTAGACAGTTGGCACAGCCATCGCGACCCCGACAGGACACTGACTCCCCAGCGAACACTCCCATCATTGGAAGGGATGTTGGAGAAATCCATGATGGAATTGAATGTTCAAATTTCTATGAACCCAACCCGCAGATTCTGAAGCAGGCTGACTTTTCCCGAGTTGCACGGATTCTCTTTTTTTAACTTTCCGGAATTTTACATAAACTTAGTTGTAGAAAAATACATAAAATAATAATAAAAAAACCAGCCAAAAATGTGCATTTCCCTCATAGGCTAAAGCATGAAAACGTGCCTTTGGGGGGATTTGTACATTTGCACAAGTGCAAATTTGCGCAAATGCAAATTTGCACAAATGTGGGAAACTGGAAAAAAATCTGATTCCATCGATGAGTGGATGATGGAATGAAAGGCGCATGATAATCTGTGAAATGCAGACAGAATTGTTGGTAAATCGCAGTGTCCCGGCTCTCAGACTGCTGATTGGAGTTGATGGGAAACAGCAGTTCCTATGTTGAGGCACGTTGAATGATGCACCTAAGTAATTTTAGACTGTGGATTTAATGGTCTCATGTGGGGCCATGTGTATTATTTAAGTTGTGAAGCACTGAACCAATGTTTCTCTTCTAGCCCCCTCCCGCTGCCATTCCATGCTTTAAAACTGCTTCTACTTGCCTGATGTGTTGGAACAACAGAACTCTTTGCCAGTCCTGATTTAAAAATAAACAAATGCTTTGAGCATGTGCAGTTTTGCATTTTCAGCTCACTTAAATCATAGCACCATCATGATTGCAGGAAGTAGGAAAGGCTGGCTGCTCCAATTTCGGTGGGGCTGTGAATCCATTCCAGGGTTCAGTCAGAACCAGCCAGAACTTTAAAGGAACTATCTTAGGTGTGGAACGTATTTTGGGGATGGATTCTGGGAATGGATTCACAGCCCCACCAACACTGAAGCCACCATCCTTCAGTGGCAGGAAGGAAATGGATTTAGCTTCTGCACCTACTTCTCTCTAGGTGGTCATTTGGGCGGCCCCAAGGTGTGGGGCCCTTGACTTTGCCCCATGGTTCAAGCCTAGCTGCACCACTGGGCATGTTAAAAAATGGTTGGCGCATGCATGTTCTTTGTGAAGTCAGGACCAACGTCAAGAGTAAGTAACTATTGAAAGCAAAGTGTAGTATGCTTCTACCTTCCCAACAGTTTTGTTCTCAAGAAGAAGCTTCTCTCTTGGCTTAATTTCTCATCATCTTTGATATGGGGCGAACTTTGAGCTTTCAGGTTGCAATTTACAGCTGACTTACTACTCTAGAGTAAGCCTATTGAAGCCTGAATGCATACTCTCCACTGCTTCACTAATGGAAACAGTGGAGGCTGGTGTCCAATTTTGGTGGAGTTGTAAATCCATTCTGGGTTTCAGTCACACCCAGCTGGAACTCCAAAGGAGCTATCCAAAGTGCTGAACCCTATCCCCAAAACGAGTCCAGAACCTCAGATAGCTCCTTTAGACCTCTAGGTGGTGCTGACTGAAACCCAGAATGGATTTATAGCCCCCCAAAATCAGAGCCACTAGGCTCCGTTGGATGGAAATATGGACATTTTGCTTGCCACCACCCCAGGAACGTACTGGGAAAGCACAGCTATCCTACAGTACATTGTTGCTAATAGCTGAAAATACATCCCAGTAGTTGTCATGTGTGAGATGGTGTCCGTAAGCCTGCAGTCTTACACACCAGAGAAGTTGCACCTGTTTCATCCTGAGAGCCAATTTAAGCTTTGGAGAAGCACTTGGGGGCTGTACTTCAGTGATGGGCAGGGCTGACGACAAAAGGGGAATGGCCCTCATATGCTGCAAATGCCAGCATATTTTAGCTTAAAGCTCTTACTGCTATTATCTGATTTTCAAGAGAGACATTCTAATAGCTTAGAATGGGAAACCATCTGCACAAAAGCCAGGAAGCCACCAACGGATTGAAAGTTGGGGGAAAGGTCATGTTGCCAGCTGGGGAACCCTAGAAGGCCAGATTTGACCCCCAGGCAGGCCAGAGTCGGCCCATTGGCCTGAGGTTCAACACCCCCATTATACACACTTAACTGGGCATAAGTCCATTTGAACTCTAGGGGTTGATGGCTGAGTAGACATGCATTAGATTGCTCTGTAAATGTCCATGCACATGCATTGACAAGGTCTGAGTGCTTGAGGCAAGATGTGTCAATCCCCTATTTGCAGTTAACTCCTAGAGACTCTGGGGTGGGAGCAAGAAACTTGCACTATTTTTTAAAAAATAGGTATCCTCAAAAGGGGAAAAATATGGATAGTGATTTGCCAGGGACCTGGTACCATATGTAGCTTGATTTGGGTGAATGGGGACAGGTGGATTGTATTCAGTAGGAATTGGTGTGATGGTGGATGATGGATCTTTCAGAGGGCCAGCTCTAGATCTGAGGGGGCCCTTCAGAAATTGCCCTCCACTGGATCCCTACCTACATTCAGTGGATTCCCAGCCAAGGGCTTGCCTTGCCACAGTGCGTGGCTGTGTTAATTTCCCACAATGCCTCTGATACAGTAACATCCCGGGGCATTGTGGGAAATTAAATTGGTTGCCACCAGTGGGGGGCACTACATCAGAGACAGTGGAGGAAACTAAAATGGCTGTTTGCTGTTGCTGCTGCTGACCACTAGGTAAGCTGGAGGACGGAGTCCCAGGGTAGTTTTGCCCAGGGCAAAGTTCTCCAGAGCCAGTCTCAGAAATGAAATTTGGTGGCCTGCAAACAAAGGAAGAGAGATGAGCTTTACAAGCCTCCAGATTCTTCTTCTCCAGATTCAGATTTTGATCTGAGCCAGAGACGAGTTCCTGGCTCCCCCTGCCAGCCTGTCTTTGGTACCCTCTCCCATTGCCAATAGCCCCTTTGTACCCCCTTCCCTTAAATCAGTGGTGGGCAAATTATGGCCCTCCAGATGGGTTGGCCTACAACTCTTGCACACCCTAGCCAGCGTACCGTGGAGGCTGGTGGTTCTGATATCAGTGGGGGTGTGAATCTGCTCTGGGTTCAATCAGAACTGGCCAGAACTCCAAAGGAGCTGTCCAAGGTGCTGGACCTTGGTTGACAATAAGATCCAGCACCTTGGATAGCTCATTTGCATTTGGACTGGTTCTGACTGAAACTTGGAGCAGATTTACAGCCCCATGACATCAAAACCACCGGCCTCCACTGCCAGCATAGCCAATGGTGAAGGCCGATGGATGTGTACCGTTGGGCAGAACATCTGAGAAGGCCACATGTTGCCCACCCTTGTCTTAAATTAGGGGTGCAGAACCGCAGGCCTGGGACTCAAATCTGTCCTGCCTGGGGTCCCAATCAAGCCAGCAACAGTGCCGACAGGGATTAGAAAAAACAGCTGTAAGGCTGGAAACCAAAGTCAAAAAAGAAACAGCCGCACCAGTTGAATTCCTAACGCGTTTCAACGCTGGTCTTTATCAAGGAAAAAACTCTTGGGGATTCTTTTGGAGGATTCTCTCTCCCTTGCTTCTTCCAAAGAAGATTTGCCAGGGACCGCGTGCACATATGTAGCTTGATTTGGGGGGAATGGGGCCGGCTGGATTGTATTCATTTGGAAGTGGTATGGCAGTGGATGGATGGATCTGCCAGAAAGCCAGCTCTAGATTTGAGGGGGGCCTTGGGAAATCACTCTCCACTGGATTCCTTCCTACACCCCTGCCTGGGGTCCCGATCAAGCCCTCTCGGGAGACCTAGATGGCCACACCCCCTTCCCCTGGCCCCACCCCCTTCCCCCCAACCACCAATCGTTTGTTGGTTTCCTGGCTTTTGTGCCATTTCCCCCCATTCTAAAAGGTTGAAATGCCTCTCTGAAGGCTTAGTTGCTGGCCTGAAGAGCTGTAGGCTAAAAATACACTAGTATTTTTGAAATTTGGGCCCTACCCCTTTTGCCTTTGCTCCCCCCACTAGTGAAATGGGCCCCTCAAGAGCATCTCTGTAATGGAATTCAGCCCCCAAACTAAAAAAGGTTTGATAGTCTTGTCTTAAATTAACAGCAACATGGGAGAAGTAGCCTTGTTCCATTGGCTAACTGCAGGGGATTGGGGGATTATGGGAGATAAGAATGTAAGAAGAGCCATGCTGGATCAGACCAAGGGTCCATGTCATCCAGAATTCTGTTCACACAGTGGCCAACAAGCTGTTGACTGGGAACCCAGAAGCAGGACATGAGTGCAACAGCACCCTCCCACCCATGTTCCCCAGCAACTGGTGTACATAGGCTCACTGCCTCTGGTAGTGGGGGTAGACATCAGGACCAGTAACCACTGATAACCTTTTCCTCCAGGATTTTGTCCATCCCCCTTTTAAAGCCATCCAGATTGGTGGCCATCACTACTTCCTGTGGTAGCAAGTTCCATAGTTTAATTCTGCGCTGTGTGAAGAAGTCCTTCCTTTTATCTGTCCTGAATCTCCCACCAATCAGCTTCATAGGATGACCCTGGGTTGCAGTCATAGAATCATAGAACAGTAGGGTTGGAAGGGGCCTACAAGGCCATCGAGTCCAACCCCCTGCTCAATGCAGGAATCCAAGTCAGAGCATCCCTGACAGATGGCTGTGCAGCTTCATTTTGAAGGCCTCCAGTGTGGGAGAGCCCACCACCTCCTTAGGTCATTGGTTCCATTGTCGTATTGCTCTAACAGTCAGGAAGTTTTTCCTGATGTTCAGCCAGAATCTGGCTTCCTGTAACTTGAGCCCATTATTCCATGTCCTGCACTCTGGGATGATCGAGAAGAGATCCTGGCCTTCCTCTCTGGGACAACCTTCCAAGTACTTGAAGAAGTACTTTAGTATTTTGAGAGAGGGAGGGAAATGTCTCCCTATCCACATTCTCCACACCATGCATAATTTTGTAGACCTGTATCATGTCTCCCCTTACCCTCCTTTTTTCCAAGCGGAACAATCCCAGCTTTTGTAACCTTCCCTCACAGGGGAGATGCTCCAGCCCGTTGATCATTTTCATTGCCCTTTTCTGCACTTTTTCCAGCTCTACAATATCTTTTTTTCAGGTGTGGTGACCAGAACTGTACACAGTATTCCAAGTGTGGTCACACCATAGATGTAGCTATTCCCAGGGTAGCCAGTTCTATTGCATGGCAGAAAGGAAGGAGGGGGAAAAAAAATGAAACCCCTCCTTTTTCTCCTCTGGCTGCTGCCTTTTGATGCTCTCCTATACTGCCATGGGACGTTGAGAGCTTCTGATCCATCTATGAACACAAGGTGGTTTGAAGGGTTCTCCTCCTTCTCAAAGACCTTTCTAAAATATATTCTTTTTATAGCTGCCCTTTCCTCCCCTGTGTACAGAAAGTATTGCCTTCATTCAGAGAAAAAGGACAACCAAAGAGATGGGGAGATAGTGTTGCAATGGAAAAATCTGTGGCCTACGTATCTTGTTTCAATTATTCAGGATTCCCACAGCTACTTATTTTCTTGTTCTCAAGATGGTATTTGCCTTCCTGACTCCAGAGGACTGGTGATTTAATTTTGCATTTCGGAAAGTTAAGGCTGATGATGCTGAGCTATAAAGAACTCTGGAAACCATGTAGGGGCACTAGGGATATATCAGCTTCATTTTCATTCATTTTTGATGAGAATTTACCCAGTTTGCATCTCCTGGACTCAAATGCAATCTACATACATTTCTGAGCTTGTGATGAGGTTTGCAGGACAAAAAAGAGGTGTTTAAGAAATGCATGCATTTAAAAAACATTCATGAAAGAATGCATCCTTTTGAGAAATGTGCACAAACACACTTTAAACAATGGGGTAACAATGCAGAGATTTCAAAAATGTATACAATGGATACATTTGGAAAATGCAGACAAAATGCAGATTAATTTTTGTGTGAAAAGAAGAAAACAAATATTGCAATCTGATATGGATACGAGTCAGAATGAGCTTTGAGGTGGAGACCCTCAACAAGCTCATGTTTTGCTGATTCACAATGTTTTCTGTGACTCCATGATTGATGTAAAGTTTGGGGTGTACTATGGGATAAGCCATCGGAACACAATGGAAGTATGCTGGTTATTTTCTTCTTGTGAGAGCCAGTGTGGTATAGTGGCGAAAATATCAGACTAGGACTGCGGAGTCATGGGTTCAAATCCCCATCTGCCATGACATTCACTGGGTGTTCTTGAGCCAATCATGATCTCTCAGCCTCACCTACCTTACAAGATTATGCCCTTTGCTGGTACATTTGGCAAGTCCGGGTAACGCCTTTAATGAAGATGGCGCAGGGAGGAACAACTTGCATGGTGAAATTAATGGAAAGATACAGCCTGTGGATTTGCTTTGCCATCTTCTTTGTTGTCAGGGTTGGGCCCAGGCTCCCTGTGGTTTCAGAGGATTCTGAATCAGAGATGGAATCAGAAGCACAGTGAGGCCAGAGAGCAGTGGAGGAAATTCCCCGAGAGCCCCCAGGAATCAGGGGAGAATCTTCCCAAGACCTTGACAACCAGTTGCGTCAGCAGGCCCAGATACCCCCCCTCCCATGGGAAACCCTCAGGAGAGGAGGAGGAGGAGGGGCGCAACTTTGTCGATATCAGAGTGCACCGTCGTACTAAGAGGGTGGAGCTTGGGAGTGGTTAGAATCATAGAATCATAGAATAGTAGGGTTGGAAGGGGCCTACACAGCCATCGAGTCCAACCCCCTGCTCAATGCAGGAATCCAAGTCAGAGCATCCCTGACAGGTGGCTGTCCAGCCTCGGCTTGAATGCCTCCAGTGTGGGAGAGCCCACCACCTCCCTAGGGAATTGGTTCCATTGTCATATTGCTCTAACAGTCAGAACATTTTTCCTGATGTCCAGCCAGAATCTGGCTTCCTGTAACTTGAGCCCATTATTCCGCGTCCTGCACTCTGGGATGATCAAGAAGAGATCCTGGCCTTCCTCTCTGTGACAACCTTTCAAGTACTTGAAGAGCGCTATCATCACTCCCCTCAGTCTTCTCTTCTCAAGGCTAAACATGCCCAGTTCTTTCAGTCTCTCCTCACAGGGCTTTGTTTCCCACCCCCTGATCATCTTTGTTGCCCTCCTCTGAACCCTCTCCAGTTTGTCTGCATCCTTCTTAAACTGTGGTGCCCAGAACTGGTCCCTGAACCAGATGGAGCAGGTTCCTCTGCTCTGCTCTGCTCAGCTGGGAGGCCCAGCTTTGAGATGCTCTGCCAAGTTAGCTATCCACTAGAGCCAACGCAGGAGGGAGCCACCCTGATGTAGGGGTTACACAGCCTTTCGGGTCTTGCCATAGGTGCCAGTTGTCATTTTGGAGGCAACTCCTCTGCCCTGCTAGAGTCTTTCCTATTAGAGAGCTCAGGCTCAGCTATTTAGGCCCTAGGGCAGTGTTCGTGCTACACTGAATCTGTATTGTGGGAACGCTTGCCATTAGCATAATAAAGCAGCATCAGCTTGAAGTTTGAGTCTCTGTTTTGTGGACTGCTTAGCAGGAGGGCTATAGCGTTGACATTTGTAGCATGTGACATTGGCTAGTCTGAGTCGCTCATCTAGAGCAAAGTACTCTGTGGGCAGCCTAGTGTGGGAGCACCATGTCTGTGGCTATTTTCCATTTGAGGCAAACTATGATCTGGCTGACGCTGGCTAATTCCAACAGGCCCCCACAGCAGCCATGATGTCACTAGCTGTATTCTCCATGGGAGCCATTTTGTAGTGGTGCCCACAGCAGTTTCTCAGATTCCTAGATGTGCTCATGGGTCCAACAAGTTTGGGGACCCCTGGAATATAAATACTGAGGTGGATGAACCAATGATCGGATTCTGTATGGGGCAGCTTCCAAAGCTTGATGATGCTCATGTCCCAGAAGTTTGGACCTCTCTTCTTTTCGCTAATAGAATCTTGGCCTGGAAGACTTCAAAGACATTTTGCTTGAAGTTGTAGCTTTGCTTATTCCTGGAGCGTCCTCACAGATTCTGACAGGGCTAGTCTAAGGCCAGGTGGTTTGAAGGTTGCAGCTTCCACCCGTTCTGTAGTTGGCTTCCCTGATTCCAAACTAATTGATTTCCAATGGTACCTTAAACATTGTTTTTTCTTTAAAAATATCCTCAATAAGTTGATCTATGGAACTGAATTGCTGATTCAGTCAAATGATATGAAAAAGTGCAATTTATTTCCTGGGGGAAGGAAAAGGTTAAGCACTCACTATATTTCATTGTTGGGAAACAATTGTTTGGCAAGGTAAAAACAAAAGCAAAACAAACCCAGCCAACAGATGTAGTGAATCACAAATCTGCTTTATGATTCATGAGGGTATAGGCTTGGGGGAGTCTAGGCCTCACCCATCAATATAGGCTTACTGTGGAATGTAGCTTGTCTTGCAACGGAATTGATAACTTTTCTACTTTTTCCAGAGAGAAGATGTTTATGTGCAGTCATTATCTACAAACTAAGTGTATCGAATTTGGACAGGGCCCAAGCTGTATCAGGCCTCTTTGGACTGTTTCTGGTGCTTTGTGAGTAGGGATGTTGGAGGAATCCATCCGGCGGGCGAAGTTCGTGAGTTTTTGAAAGCTCAGCCCCCCAGACTGCAGCTTGCTTACCTGTGAGCTGGCCCGACTCAATCTCTATCAAGTCAGGCAGGCTTATGGATTTTTGTTTTTGTCTTAAATTGCCATTTATGCAAATTGTGCCTGCAGTTTGCATAATGTATGCAAATTTCAGCTGTAATTTGCTTAATTTGTGGAAGTTGCAGCCATAATATGCTTAATTCACACAAATTACATCCACAATTTGTGCAAATTAAGCATATTACGGCAAGAATTTGCCCAAATTCAGCAAATACAGCCAAAATTTGCATAAATGGCATTTTAAGGGGAAAAAAACAACAATTAGAAAGTTCTTGGCTTTTGGGGAAAATCCTGCAGCTTGGCTCACAAATGCAAGCCAAGCTGGGGGCTCCAGGAAAATCAGCGAGCCCCAAAAGGGCTGGATTTCCCCATGATGGCCATCCCTATTCATGAGGCAAAGTGGGCTTCCCTCTGAAACAACCAGAACTGCAGTTGGACCCCACATGAGGTTTCATTCATGATTTGAGCTGCAGAAATGCAGATGGTGCATATCCAAAAATAGCATCTTTTGCTTTCATTTCTCTAAATGCTGATGGTGGGGGAGGGAGGGAGTGGGGTTGAGTGACAGACAGGACCACCTTCTAATCATAAGTCACATTTTTCCAAGGGTTCTCCAATCACTGAACTTTGGGGGGCGGGCAAGGATGGGACTGTGAGAAGGCTGTTCTTCCAATGCCACCAGGGTCCACTATGAAAAAAGCCTTAAACTGGTTTTCAGTCATTGTAACTCCATAGCTCTTGTACCTATCCATCTGAAACTTTGCAGGTTTCTTGCCTAGAGACACCTCTATGATGTGTTTCATTTTCATAAAAATTGCCACCCAAAATATTGGGGGGGGGGAGGAAGAGAAATCAAATAATTCCCCTCCCCCCAAATTGAGGACACCTGTTCCACATTCACTGATGCACCTATCCTTCTGAGACTCTTCAGTTTTCTTGAGTTCAGAAGAATGGTTCACAAGGAACATACGAGGATAAGCATACCATGTTTGGATACCCTCAAAATGTAAAGGCTGCTCTTCCTCAATCTACACCTATTCTTCTGAAACTTGGCAGTATTGGGCTTCTCAGAAGGGTCAGCTATCCCTCCAGATTTAATTCAGTTCTGTGTAGAAGCAGAAAAGGTTCTTGGTTTTTTTTAAAAAAATCTAAATATAAAGGTGCATAGCACAAAAATACTGCATATATTTGTTTGAAATTTAGCAGGTATAATCCTGTCCCAAGGGGCAACTATTCCTGCAAATCATATCCACTTCTGATAAAAGGGGGAAAAAAAAGATATAGCCATTTAGTGAGTTCCCATTCCTCCCATTGTGACAGTCAATGGGAGGAATGAGGGCTCAGATTTCCAAATCTCAGCTTGGGTTTGGAACTGAAATCAAAGCAGATGGACTCTGAATCAGTCCAAGCAGAATCAGGCCATTTTCCAAAGGACTGAACTGGGGTCTCTGTCTTACCCCTACTAAATATACTCCCTCTAACTTTACCTTATCCATAGGCACGTGTTTGCAGATTTAATTAACAAATCAGTCATGATGGTTGGGGGCTGTTGACTTGGCCTTCCCAGCCTCTTGCCCCCCATGCCTGGTCTCAATCTTGGGGTGGTGGTTAAAACATCCTAGGCCAGGGGTAGGCAATCTGGTGCCCTCCAGATGTTTTGCACTATGACTCCAATCAGCCCCAGCCAGCATGGTCAATGGTCAGAGATTATGGGAGTTGTAGTACAAAACTTCTGGAGGCAGCAGTTTACCTACCCCTACCCTAGTCCTTCCCATTTTCCCCTATGTGCACACTCTCTCTGCTCTGAGAAAGTTCTGGGGGAATTCTTCATTGGTCTCAGCTTGGCTTTTAAATGGCTGCAAGCTGGCTTGTCAGGAGCCCTGCCTGCTCCACATGGGACATCCAGGCCCTCCAACAGGAAAGAAAGTATCTCTGTCACTTGGACAATGGAGTAATGCCTCACTTTCACTCCATCCTCCTTACTCTCTCCTTGCATTGGATTTGTTGGACTTTTTGCCTGGCTGCACTGCCTTTCTGGCTTGACTGGAATGCTGCCCCTTGGTCAGGGCTTAGTTCATCTCTGATGGGGGTGGGGAGGAAGAAATTGCTTCATGATTAACCCAAGGGCCAACCAATCAGCACTGTGCACCACCCAGTTGTGGGGGAGTGTATTGCTTCATGATTAAGCCCTAAGGCCAGCCAATCAGCACTTTGCACAGCCCAGCTCTGGGGGAGGGACTTGCTTCATGATCAACTAAAGGGCCAGCCAAGCAGCAGTGTGCACAGCCCAGCTCTAGGGGAGAGGGCTGCTTCATGATTAACTTCTAAGGCTGGCCAATCAGCAGTGTGCACAGCCCAGCTCTGGGGGAGGGACTTGCTTCATGATCAACTAAAGGGCCAGCCAATCAGCAGTGTGCACAGCCCAGCTCTAGGGGAGAGGGTTGCTTCATGATTAACTTCTAAGGCTGGCCAATCAGCAGTGTGCACAGCCCAGCTCTGGGGGAGGGACTTGCTTCATGATCAACTAAAGGGCCAGCCAATCAGCAGTGTGCACAGCCCAGCTCTGGGGGAGAGGGTTGCTTCATGATCAACTAAAGGGCTACCCTATCAGTGCTGTTCAAGTCCAGTTTCTACTCTAAACAAGAGCAACAAGTTCCTCCCACCTAATCCTGAGAATGATCCTTGGAAGAGGGCTGTACATGCAGCTGAGTGGGCTTCCCCAGTGAGTTCACTGCTGCAATAATGTACACTGTAAAAAGGTGTCCCCAACCAGTTGTGTCCAACTCTAGGGTGCGGTGCTCATCCCCGTTTCTAAGCCGAAGAGCCAGCGCTGTCCGAAGATGCTTCCGTGGTCATGTGGCCGGCACGACTGAACACCGAGGTGCACGGAACGCTGTTACCTTTCCCGCCGAGGCGGTACCTATTTATCTACTTGCAATTTCTTGCTTTCAAACTGCTAGGTTGGCAGGAGCTGGGACTGAAGATGGGAGCTCACTCCGTCACGCAGCACTCAGGTCTCGAACTGCTGACCTGCCGACCTTCCAGTCTGCAGTTCAGTGTCTTAACCACTAAGCCACCGCGGCCTCTTAATGTACACTGTACACAGCCTTAAAAATGTACAGAGGATAAGGAGACAGCACACCCAAACATGGAAGATAATTTTGGACAGCTGGTGGCCTGTTCATCCTTTAGCTGTGAAAGATGATAATGCTTTTTTCTTTGTCTGCAACAGGCATCCTGCAGGCCATGCGAGCCTGTAAGCAGGTACACCCTGAAGCTTTGAATCTTTCATTTAACATTGGAGCAGCAGATAATTCCTTCCTTCCGTGTTATTGCTGAGCCTGGCTTTGATGAGATAAGTCTCAATCTTTGCAGAGACGTTAACGGCACCAAGAACATGCCTACAGGGTGGAAAGGTCCAGTCGGCCAAGACAGACAACTATCGACACTTAAAAGACCTTCAAGGTGGAATCAGGATGCACAAACTGTCCCCATGTGTTTTGCTGGCTCGCAGAGGTGATAAACGCGAAGAGAAATCGTTACGCCCAAGCTGTTTCATCATTCTTGTGGAAACTGAGTTTGATGGATGGAGACTTTTGGCAAAGCAACTACAAGCATCGATTGCTGTTCAGAACATGACCTAGTGTGAGTTCATCATGAAGTCACTCTAGGCCTCTTTTAACATTCTGCAGCCAGCCTCCCTTTTTTAAAATGCTTAAATAAGGCCCTCGCTTCTCTTCCTCTGGTGCAGATATCAAATCATTCGGAAAGAAAGACTAGAAAAGACAGCTGGATACATTTTTAGAGAGGCTTCCCAATTCAAGGACCAGACCTCCTCCTCTACTTCTGGTGTCTCTTACCTCTGCTCAGAGATGTTAGAACTGGATCCAAGCTGAAATATTTCAGAAGGCATTTTTTTCCCCTGAGAAAAAATCTAGGAAAAAAGCGCATCACTCTGCAGGCTGTTCTTTAAATATTCTCCATTGTTATTTTTCTGGCAGCCACCATGTTCTGGTTACAATGCTCCAGATTTATGCTAGGTTTGGGGAACTGGGCGGGATGGATGCAAAATAGTGGCCAACCTGACAATGCAGTTGCTGCTTTGACTTGTGGCAGGAAGGAAAGGAAGTGTGGTGTGGTGCAGTGTGGTATAGTGGTGAGGGTGTTGAACTGGGAGCTGGGAGATCCAGGTTCTTGTCCCCACTCAGCCGTGGAAGCTCACTGGGTGACTTTGGGCTTGTCACAGACTCTCAGTACAGCCTACTTCACAGGGTTGTTGTTGTGAGGATAAAATGGAGAGAAGGAGGATAATGTAAGCCACCTTGGGTTCCTTGCAAGAGGAAAAAAGATGGGATACAAAATAAATGAGTAACAAGCTGCTGCCACTGCTAATGGTGAACGCTGTCTGTGAAAAACAGTTGGAGAATTTCTTCATCTCCTGGATAAACTTGGTGAAATGGTTCCCACAGATTCTCTGCTTGTAAATAGAGTGGAGAATTTTGAAAGGCCATTTTGTGTGAAGCTCTAGAAAAATGGCCCGTTATTTGGAGAAACATTTGGAATGAATCATGGTGGGGGTGGGGGGCTTAGGGTGGCCTCTTTTAAAGAGAAGCGTCCTCTATTTGAAGGGCTGCCAGAGGAGAGTCCCCCATTTTGAAGGTGTTCTCTGTTTGAAGGGTTGTCCAGTCCAAGTCTTGGTGAAAGATGAAGAACCACCCAAAGGGAAAGCTGGGCCTTGAAATTTCCCATCAACACTTAGCACTTGGATAGCACGCTGAGGTACAGAAGTCACCTGGTCAGAGTCTTCCACACTATCGTGAGATGTACTGGATTTCCATTTCATAGGTGTAGCCATGTTAGCTTACCAGGTTAGCCATGTTGTATTTCTGTTTAAAATTAATAATAATAAGAAGAATAATCAGAATGCTGGACTAGATGGACCCTTGGTCTGATCCAGCATGGCTCTTCTTAGGTTCTTATGTTCTAATGTTCTAAATATGCAGCTATATGTATAACTTAGCATATGCAAATTTCATCCAAAGCAACACTCTCCTTTGTCCTCTTTTTGGGTGGGGCATGCCCTCTTCTTTTGGCAATCCACAGGTAGGCACCCTAGGGGGGCTGCATAGGATGAACATATGAAGTTGCCTTATACCGATTCAGACCATGGGGAGAAATTGGGACAGCACCAGTTCTGAGGGGGACCCTGGCAAGATGACTGGCAGCACCCCTCCCCTCAGTGGTGGCCCTCCCAGCTGTGACATTACCGTCACAGTAATACCACCCATCATGTTTTGGCTCTCACACTGTGCTGGAGCGATGTTACGTCAGATGCTTTGGGGCACTGTGTGAAAATTAATATAGTCGGTGGCTTCCAAAGTCCAGCTACCACCACCAGATAAGCTCATGGCTGTGGGAACTGGCAGGGGGTGGGGGACACAGAGGCATCGATGTCATGTGAATCACCCTTCAAAATGCCCACACTGCAAACTGCCCACACTGCAAACTGCTAAAGTTGGAAATAAGATATAGATTGACTAGGGAAAAATACAAGTAGAATGCAAAGTATGTGGTAAAAGTATCTTCTATGAGCGTTTCTACATGAGACTGCTAACCTGCTCTATCTACTTTTGGTTTCGTCACAGAATTGAGATCAGAGAACTATATGAAGTGCATTCCCTCTCCTGTTTTTCTGCTACATCACCTCTAGGTAATATTGTGGTATAGCGAAATAGCAAAATTACACAAGTGGGAAAATGTTTTCTTTTGTTTGCACAAATAATACTGCATTTCCCCTGCTCTAAAAAAACCTTACCAAAAGTTTAAAAACAGAAGCAGAAATGGAGGGTCACAACATTATCTAAAGATCCTGTAAACAACCATGAGTAGGGAATGCTGAGCGCACAATAAATGCCTCATGAAGACAATCTCTATGTGCAAAAATTAGAAGTGTATTCTCAACAATATCTGTCTGTCATCATCATCTATATATGTCATCTATCTATCTATTTTTCATCTCTATCTATCTATCTATCTATCTAGTCTTTTTTTTCCTTTGGTGACTATCTTTTAATGGTCTTATTAAGCAGGGATCTAAATAAGTAGATAGCATTTGAACATGCAGCCATAGGAAAGCCAAAGAAAGTTGTCTAAAAGAAAAAAAAATGTCCTTGGATGTCTATGCATTGTAATTCTCAGTCTGTTTCCCTCTCGGGGATGAGAAAACACATTTGCCCTATTGTAAGATGTGCTCTAATCCTAGCAATGAATAGCCCAGAGTTTATGTATCACTTACGTAATGAATGGGAACAAAAAAAGATCCTGAAGATTAAACTGAAACAAAAAGTGGCATTGCAAGGGATGGAGAGGGTAGCGTAGAATGTTGCAGTATAATAATGGAAATTAATGAGCTTGTAAATGCAGAGAATGAAATGTTTTAATAGCAAACACAGATAGAGCAATAAGGGGAAATGGCATGTTGATTTAAGCTGTCTTGATAAAGTGATGGTGCAATTTGTATTTTAGCTTTCCCTGGAGAGGGAAGGACCAAGGGAAGACAGAATGGATGGAAGATCACTGACTGTTTGCCCGCACAGATTTCAGGGATAAAAATGCCCTTCAGGGTGGCAGGAGTGGGGGCAGGGGGACGGGATGGGCAGGATCCAACGGGGGCCTTCCATGCATGGCCAGCCCTGCCAGTCCCAGTGTGTGCATGGCCCCTATCTCTGGCGGTTGTGATGTAGCACTTCCCCCAAACAGGTGGAAACACTTGTTTCTGTAAGGGGCAGGTTGTGCCCCTTCCAAAAATGAGCATTTCTGCTTGTTTCTGGGCTTCTGATGCACACAGAAGGCCTCTGTTGGATCCTGCCTGATGCTCCCTCAACTCTTGTCCCCATTACGATGAGGCTTCACCTTCTGTGAAGTCTGTTGTACTTTGATTACCGGGTTTGTGGGGTACAAGCAATGAAGGGGTTGTAACTGCCCTTTAAAGTAGTAGTTAAACTAACGTCAAAGTAATTAGTTGCCAGCAATAATACGAATACCAATATTAATACTAAATAGGGCGAAAGCCAATGTAAGTCCTACTCAGAGTAGACCTATTGAAATGAATGGGGCTTACACTGGGCATGACTAACGGATGTCATTTTATTTCCATGGGTCTACTCTAATTAGAACGTATGCAGCATTTTACCCTTAATTAGGGCTGTGCCCCACTTTGGCCTGAGGCCCGAACCCCGAGTCGAAGTGGGCTTCTTCGGGTCACTTCGAGCCTCTTCTGTGGCAAAAAGGAGGGGGCACGAAGTGACCCGGAGCAGGTTGGGGGCTCTCTGAAGAGCTCGGTGCGCTTCGGAGCTTTGGCACCCCCGGCCCCAGCTCCAGCTCCTTACCTGAGCTGCCCACCTCCTCCAATGCCTCCATCGTCGTCTTCCCCGCTGCCGCCTTCTTCTCATCCTCTGCTGCCGCCGTCTCCTCCGCTGCCAGGTCCTGAGGCCTGGATGCGCGCCGGCTGTTATTGCAGGGAGTCGCCATTTTTAAAATGGCCACTTCCAGGAACTTCCAGGAGGTGGCCATTTTAAAAATGGCAACTCCCTGCAATAACAGCCGGCGCGTGTCCAGGCCTCAGGAGCTGGCGGCGGCGATCATGGGCAGCGGCAAAGGCAGAGAACGCAGTGGCAAGGAGAAGGCGGCAGAACCGGAGGAGAAGGCGGTGATGGAGGAGGCTGAGGTGGTGGCAAGGTAAGGAGCTGGGGGCTTGTGCAGGGGCATTGGGGGGGACCCAAAGCAGGGTTCACACCCCCGAATCAGCCCGAGCTGAATCGGACCCGCCTCCGAAGCCATGAAGCGGCTTCCGAGTTGGATCGGGGGGTCCCTGCACAGCCCTACCCGTTATGTTTCTATAGTGCTTCCAAGTGCTCATAGAGCTTCGCATGCATAATATAGTTGAAATCCTTACAAAAGCCCTGCCAGGTAAGTCAGCATTATCCCCCATATTGCCCATGGGGAGACTGAGGCTGACAGAGTGTGGCTTGCTTGAGGCTACGTAGTGAGTTCATGGCAGAGGCGAGATTCAAGCTGGGGGCTTTTTGATTTACAGCTTGGTCTCATACAACCGTCATACGCATGTTGACTCGAATGTCAGTCCTGTTAAGTTCAGTGGGACTTACTCCCAGGTGAGCATGCATAGGATCACAGCCTTAGCCACAACACCACACAGGCTTATTTCGTTAGCACACAGATTGTTGTTGTTCAGTCGCTAAGTCGTGTCCGACTCTTCGTGACCCCATGGACCATAGCATGCCAGGCCTTCCTGTCCTCCGCTCTCTCCCGGAGCGTGCTCAAGTCCATATTCATTGCATCAGTGATGCTATCTAGCCATCTCATCCTCTGCTGTCCCCTTCTCCTTCTGCCTTCAATCTTTCCCAGCATCAGGGTCTTTTCCATGGAGTTTTCTCTTCGCATTAGGTGGCCAAAATATTTGAGCTTCAGCTTCAGTATCTGTCCTTCCAATGAGCACTCAGGGTTGATTTCCTTTAGGATGGACTGATTTGACCTCCTTGCAGTCCAGGGGACGCGTAAGAGTCTTCTCCAGCACCACAGTTTGAAAGCATCGATTCTTCAGCGCTCAGCCTTCCTTATAGTCCAGCCCTCACAGCCATACGTTGCTACTGGGAAAACCATAACTTTGATTAGATGGACCTTTGTCGGCAAGGTGATGTCTCTGCTTCTGACTATGCTGTCTAGGTTTGCCAGAGCTTTCCTCCCAAGGAGCAAGTGTCTTTTAATTTCATGGCTACAGTCACCATCTGCGGTGATCTTGGAGCCCAAGAAAGTAAAATCTGTCACTGCTTCCATTTCTTCCCCTTCTATATGCCAGAAAGTGATGGGGCCAGATGCCATGATCTTAATTTTGTTAATGTTGAGTTTCAGACCAGCTTTTGCACTCTCCTCTTTCACCCTCAACAAGAGGCTCTTGAGATCCTCTTCGCTTTCTGCCATTAGGGTGGTATCGTCTGCTTATCTGAGGTTGTTTATAATTCTCCCGGTAATCTTAATTCCGACCTGTAATTCATCCAACCCGGCATTTCTCATGATGTACTCTGCATATAAATTAAATAAGCAGGGCAACAATATACAGCCTTGTGGTACTCCTTTCCCAGTTTTGAACCAATCGGTTGTTCCATGTCCGGTTGTTACTGTTGCTTCTTGTCCCTCATACAGGTTTCTCAGGAGACAGGTAAGGTGGTCTGGTACTCCCATCTCTTTAAGAATTTGCCACAGTTTGTTGTGATCCACACAATCAAAGGCTTTAGCATAGTCAGTGAAGCAGAAATAGATGTTTTCCTGGAATTCTCTTGCTTTCTCCATGATCCAGCGAACGTTGGCGATTTGATCTCTAGTTCCTCTGCCTCTTCGAAACCCAGCTTGTACTTCCGGTAGTTCTCGGTTCGCATACTGCTGAAGCCTAGCTTGTAGGATTTTGAGCATCACCTTGCTGGCATGTGAAATGAGCGCAATTGTGTGGTAGTTTGAACACTCTTTGGCATTGCCCTTCTTTGGAATTGGAATGTAAACTGACCTTTTCCAGTCTTGTGGCCACTGTTGAGTGTTCCAAATGTGTGGGCATATTGAGTGCAGCACATTAACAGCATCATCTTTTAGGATTTTAAATAGCTCAGCTGGAATACTGTCATCTCCGCTAGCTTTGTTGTTACTAATGCTTCCTAAGGCCCACTTGACTTCACTCTCGAGGATGTCCGGCTCAAGTTCAGTGATCGCACTATCATGGCTATCAGGGACATTCAGATCTTTCCTGGATAGTTCTTCTGTGTATTCTTTCCACCTCTTCTTAATCTCATCTGCTTCTGTTAGGTCCCTGCCTTCTTTGTCCTTTATCATGCCCGTCTTTGCACAAAACGTTCCCTTCAGATCTCCAATTTTCTTGAAAAGATCTCTAGTCTTTCCCATTCTATTGTTTTCCTCAATTTCTTTGCATTGTTCATTTAAGAAGGCCTTCTTGTCTCTCCTTGCTATTCTCTGGAACTCTACATTCAGTTGGATATCTCTTCCCCTTTCTCCCTTGGTTTTTGCTTCCTTTCTTTCCTCAGCTACTTGTAAAGCCTCATCAGACAGCCACTTTACTTTCTTGCATTTCTTTTTCTTTGGGATGGATTGAGTTGCTGCCTCCTGAACAATGTTATGGACCTCCGTCCATAGTTCCTCAGGCACTCTGTCTATCAGGTCTAATCCCTTCAATCTATTCCTCACCTCCACTGTATATTCATAAGGGATATGATTTAGGTCATACCTGAATGGTTTAGTGGTTTTCCCTACCTTCTTCAATTTCAGCCGAAATTTTGCAAGAAGCAGCTCATGATCTGAGCCACAGTCAGCTCCAGGTCTTGTTTTGACAGACTGTATAGAGCTTCTCCATCTTTGGCTGCAAAGGACATAATCAATCTGATTTTGATATTGACCATCTGGTGATGTCCATGTGTAGAGTCGCCTCTTGTGCTGTTGGAAAAGAGTATTTGCTATGATCAGCGTGTTCTCTTGGCAAAACTCTATTAGCCTTTGTTCTGCTTCATTTTGTACACCAAGGCCATGCCTGCCTGTTATCCCAGTGATTTCTTGACTTCCTACTTTAGCATTCCAATCCCCTATGATGAAAAGGACATCTTCTTTTGGTGTTAGCTCTAGAAGGTGTTGTAGGTCTTCATAGAATCGATCATCCTTAGCTTCTTCGGCCTCAGTGGTTGGGGCATAGACTTAAATTACTGTGATGTTGAATGGTTTGCCTTGGATTCGTACTGAGATCATTCTATCGTTTTTGAGATTGTACCCCAGTACTGCTTTTCCCACCCTTTTATTGACTATGAGTGCTACTCCATTTCTTCTAAGGGATTCTTGCCCAGAGTAGTACATATGATGGTCACCTGAATTAAATTCGCCCATGCTTGTCCATTTTAGTTCACTGATTCCCAAGATGTCGATGTTCAATCTTGCCATCTCATGTTTGACCACCTCCAGCTTACCTTGATTCATTGATCTGACATTCCAGGTTCCTAAACAACATTGTTCTTTACAGCATTGGATTTTCTTTTCACCACCAGACACATCCACAGCTGAGTGTCCTTTTGGCTTTGGCCCAGCCGCTTCACTCTTTCTGGCGCTACTTGGAAATACCCTCTGCTCTTCCCCAGTAGTATATTGGACACCTTCCGACCTGAGGGGCTCATCTTCTGGCATCATATCTTTTAGCCTTGTGATACGTTCCATGGGGTTTTCTTGGCAAGAATACTGGAGTGGGTTGCCATTTCCTTCTCCAGGGGACCACATTTTGTCAGAACACTCTGCCATGACCTGTCTATCTTGGATGGCCCTGCACGGCATAGCTTATGGCTTCACTGATTTACGCCAGCCCCTTCGCCACAACAAGGCATTGATCCATGAAGGGGAGCACACACATTAGCCACCATCAAACAGGGAGTGTGTTTAAGCCCATTGATTTCAGTGGGTTTTAGGCGCACTTAACTCTGCATGGGAGAGTGGGCATGAGAGGTTTGCATTTACCCACATCAGACATTTTATCTTGAGAATGCATATTGACATAGTATTGGATCTAGATTTAGTCATACTTAAAGAAGGCCTATTGAAATCATGGGAATTAAGATAGTCCTATCTAGAGATATTGGAGAAATCCACAACAGATTCAAATGAGTCTGGATTTCTATGAATCTGACCTGTGGATTTTGCAGCAGACTGGCTTTTTCCAAGCCATGCAGTTTTTTGGGGGTGGGTGGGTGGATTTGTGCTAACATGCATTAGTGCTAACTTGCATTAAGTTATACACATTAGGGCTTTTGACAAGTGCACATAAGCACTAATGCGCACTTGCACTAATGTGCTAATGTGCATTAGCGCTAATGTGAATTAGCGCAAGTAGAATGAAATCCTGGTAAAAATAATCTGATTCCCTCAATGAGTGGATGACAGAACAAAAGACACGTGGCTATCAGCAAAACACAGATGGAATGGATTTCACAAAATCTGTACATCCCTAGTCATAACTAACTTAAATCCCTTTGATTTCCATGGGTCTACTACAAATATGACTTAAATCTGAATCTAACCAACTAGGTTGATGTCAACGGCAGCATGCAGGTCCTGGACATACCAACAGCGAATTGGGTATGGTGGATCTTGGTATGGCTGCCCTAATTTTCAGAGCAGATTGGGAAGTGGCAGGGTTGTAGTATTTCAGTGGGGAAAAATTATGTGGCTTTGAGCATAGGTGGTAAGTTTATGCCTCTGCTTTACCCATGCAGCTCCTCTTCATTCTGCAAAACACAGAGTCCTCTTCTGCCACCTTGATTCCTGCCTTCAAATACATAAGCATCTGCCTGATACAGAATCAGACCATCAAGCCCAGTATTATCAACACTGACTGACAGCAGCTCTCCATGGTTTCAGGCAGGAGTTTTTCCTGCTACACGTGGGATACCTGGGGATCGAACCTGGGACCTGCTGCATGCAAAGCAGCTGTTCTACCACTGAGCCACAGCTGCTCTCCTTTTGATGGCCCTTACCATCAAAACAAGAGAAAAAAAACCCCAACTGTAAGTATTTGGACTGAACTGGGAACAGGGCTCGCCCTACCATTAGGCAGAGTGAGGCAATTACCTCAGGTAGCAAATACCTGGAGGTGGCATCAAGGTGTGGGAGGAGAGACCTGTGGAGCATGCAGCCTGCTATGCGCCCCCTAAACTAGCCTCCTGCCTTCACATGTGGTGAAAGATGCCATCTCATTGTCAGCATCAAAGAAAGATTTAACTGCCGGTTGAATTGGGACATGGAATGGGACAGGGTGCCATGTTGTCCTTTGCGTCAGGCAGCCCAATGTCTTGGGCCAGCCCTCACTGGGAACAGATGACAGAATGTGTCCCCCCTTCCCCCCCGTTGCAGAATCCTGAATTCCTTGTAAGTAAAACTCAAGAACCTCTGGAGATATGATTGTGTGCAATTCAATCCACTGGATGGGAACCATCCGACTGGATTTCTCTGAGAAGTCTCTAATCTCAGAGATGTGTAATGAGCCCAGCAGAATCCTGATGAGTTTATCAGTGACTTCTCGGCAGCATATTCTGATACTGTAAGAATGAATGAGTCTTATCTCTCCTGCAATGTGCTGCCAATGATTGTCACACATCCCTTTGTAAATGATGATAAATACTTCAGCTGTCCTCTTTTTAAAGTGAAACAATGAACACCTCATCTCCATTCGGTATGGAAATGTGGTTGCATAAAGAGCTTGGTGTACTGATTTGTCAGATCTTGTATACAGTTTCAGGTTGAGATTCCCATAATAAATCTTCCTGGTTTCTAGAACATTGTAATGCACTATTCCATTGGTTGGTCATCTTGTTTCTCTAAATTGGGTGGGGAACCTCTCTTGGCTTGAGGGCCAAATTATGGTCCTCAAGCCAAGAGAGGTTTGCTCTCTTGGCTTGAATTGGCTTGAAACCAATAGAGGTTTCAAGCCAATTATGGTCTGAAATTAAGAGTTTCAGAGAAGCTCTTGGGGGCTGAATGCCAGTGGTCGGCAGGGCCTAACGCAAAGGGGGAGGAGGTGAAGGGAAAAGAGGTGGGGCAAAATACCCCCCAATTATACAAAGAATACCAGCATATTTTAGCCTAAAGCAGGGGTGGGCAGGAAATAGAATTCTAGACATTTTGGACTACAATTCCCAGAATTCCTGACCATTGGCCATGCTGGCAGGGACCTCTGGGAGTTGAAGTCCGAAACAACTGGAGATCTACCTTCTGCCCACACCTGGCTTAAAGCTCTTACTGATAGTAACTAAGCTTTAGGAAAGGATAACCTTTTAGAATGGGAAAATACTTTACGAAGTTTGGGAGAAAGGGGGTGTGGTCATCTGGGAAACCCTGGAGGGCCAAATTTGGTCCCAGGGCTGGAGGTTTCCTACATCTGCTCAAAATCCTTTCTACAGTGTGTGTGTGTGTGTGTGTGTGTGTGTGTGTGTGTGTGAGTTTCAGGCTACCCCCATTGTTAAAATGATGTGTGTGGAGGTTTGGGGGCCACAAAGGCAAGGATATTGGAGGGCTGGGAAAAGTGCAGAAAAGGGCAATGAAAATGATCAAGGGGCTGGAGCATCTCCCCTATGAGGGAAGGTTACAACAGCTGGGATTGTTTTGCTTGGAAAAAAGGAGGGTAAGGGGAGCCATGGCAGAGGAGTATAAAATTATGCCTGGTGTGGAGAATGTGGATAGGGAGACATTTTCCTCCCTCTCTCATAACACTAGAACCCAGTGGGGTCATCCCATGAAGCTGATTGGTGGGAGATTCAGGACAGATAAAAGGAAGGACTTCTTCACACAGCACAGAGTTAAACTATGGAATTCGCTACTACGAAACGTGATGGCTACCGATTTCGATGGCTTTAAAAGGGGGTTAGATAAATTCCTGGAAGAGAAGGTTATCAATGGCTACTAGTCCTGATGGCCATGTGCTACCTCCAGTACCAGAGGCAGTGAGCCTATGTACACCAGTTGCTGGGGAACATGGGTGGGAGGATGCTGTTGCACTCCTGTCCTGCTTGTGGGTTCCTGGTTGACAGCTGGTCAGCCACTATGTGAACAGAATGCTGGACTAGATGGACCCTTGGTCTGTTCTAGCATGGCTCTTCTTATGTTCTTATATTCTTAAGCCTCACCTTCAGATCTGTGTCTGGTGGTCATGCACCCCATCAGCTGTGTGTTTGGAGAATGCAAGAAAGGGCTTTACCTGCATACTGATGTATGCCCAGGATTCTCCCTCCTGTGGACCAGTCCTGTGTGTGGAAATTTGTACAAAGCTAGGCTAACATCTCGTGAGGTAGGGATTGGGCCCAGCACCTCTGCAAAGGTATCCTCAACAGACATGGATGATTTGGAGTCTGAGGGGGAGGAGGCAGAGAGGTTTGCTGGGGCATCAAAGTTGCCGAAGATTGTCCAAGCGAATCAGTTGGAAAGTAGCCCACAAGGGCCCTCTTCACCTGTAGGAATGCCAGAGCAGCAGCAGCAGCAGCAGAAGGAATTAGAAATATGAGATGCCAGGATGGACACTGGGCTAAGTGAGAAGAGCAACGTCAATTCATAAGGCATTCCAAAAAGCTGGCTGTGAAGGGAAGGTCTCTCTGGGAAGTCCCACCCTAAGGGAGAGGCTTAACCAGCCACTCAGGTTGTCAAACGTGAGATGACCAGCACCAGTTTTCATTGCAACTATCTAACATAGTGCATTAACCCAAGGGAGTTGCTTGTAGCCTAAGGGGTCCTGTGTTATGCAAAGCTGTCTAGAGACTTTCCTCCTGTTTGTAGATTCCAACTGTAACTGGATCCATTGCTGATCTAACTGTAGTTTGCATAATAAAAGCAATTGTTTTGCATGTTGACTTCTCTGATCGATCACAAAGAGAGACCAGAGGCTGGGTGCTTGACAAATGCTTGCTCAATGTACTGCTGGGAGTAGGCATGACTGCCATGTGCAGTCAGTGGAACCACTCTGGGACTTGGAAAGTCTTCACTGCCCAGAAAGGCACTCAGATGATCTGTAGCCCTCTGCAACCATCTGCCAGGGTTGGATCTGAGCCCATAGAGTCCCAAAGCAGCTCTGATTCTGAGGAGGAGATAGAGTCCATGGGAGAGGAACCCCTTCAGGTTTCAGAGGCGCAGCTGGAGGGGGAGCCCCCCCTGCTCACATTCCTGGGAGTGATAATGACCCTGGCATGGAAAGGGAGGGAGAACTTGAACTTTTAGATGCGAGGCACAGGTGCAGGCAGAAGCAAGAGATTGCAGGAGCCGAGCTGAGGCGCTCAGCCCGTTTGGCTTGACATCAGCAGCTATGCCCCAAGGCCCCATGGGAAAGGGGGAGAATTTCCCCTCCTACTCTTTAAGTTCAGAGAGTTGCCACGCTTTTCTCCAAATGGAGACCAACTGACATCCTATCCCTTAGAAACCCTGGTAGGCTGTTCCTTTGTCTTTCCTCTGAGTCTCAGGCAATTAGCATCTGTAAACCTCATTAGGTTGAATGGAAATAAAGCTTTGGAAAGCAGCCCTTTTGTCTGACTGTTGATTCTGGCTATTGGAGGGCTCAGAAGACTACAGGGGCATTCCTGAAACCATCTGGGCAAAAGGAACAGTTTTTAACCTGGCGCTGAAATGCCAGTTGACAAGAACTGCTGGGACTACAACATGCCAAGTCAAGCTATTTGTCTATCTGTAGCCCTCATGGTTCATCACCACACAGGCAGCTGTGCGTAGAGCCATGAGTCCCAGCTAAGGAGAAGGGCCAGAACAGTGTGGTAGAGCACAGAAGGTCCCAGATTTTTTTTTTTAAAGATCAAATAGCTGCTGGTGAGGCAGATCTTTGCTTGATACTCTGGAGACCTGCTGATAGAATAGACAGTGTTGGCCTTGATGGACCCTAGATAGACCCTTGGTCTGATCCAGCATGGCTCTTCTAATGTTCTTAAATCCGGGTATTACTAATAGAAAAATTACACTATTTGTGTCAATTTCAGCTGGAGGGGAGGCCCTCCAACACCAAAGGGATCAAGAAAGAACTATGAGAAGCCCCCAGCTGATCCAGGGTGTTGTGTTTCGGTTGAGTAGGAGCTCACAAGTCTCAGTATAAGGCAGCTTGGATGTTGCAGCACATAGGAGAATTCTTAGTGAGCAACTTGCTCTGACAAGTTCTGAGTCCAGACTGAAGCCTTTTAGGCTTCAGTCCAGAGGCCCCCTCCCAGACTCCACTTCTCACAAAATGGAATCCTTGAAGGGAATCTCTTTAAGGCCTGGAGCCTAGCACACCTCCAAGAGCTCATGCCAGGCATGCTGCCAGAACTGGCGCATGGGTTCCATGGGATGTGCAGCTCTTGGAGAAGGGTTTGTTGGATTGGGGTCCATAGATGTTGGTCGGGGCTTGGAGTAGTCAGGCTCAGGGGTCTCAGGCATCTTGTCCTCTTGGAGAAGGGTTTGCTGGATCAGGGTTCACAGAAGTTGGTCAGAGCTTGGAGTAATCAAGCTGAGGGGTCTCAGGCATCTTGTGCTTGGCGGGTCTCTGGTTTCCACAGTGGTGCTTGGACTTGAGATCTTCTCAGTTGGCACCACTGGTTCTTCAGCTTCTGAGTCCAAGTCCAAGTCACTGCTGGACTCCGGTGTCATTTATTTATTTATTTATTTAATTAATTTCTGTACCACCCCAAAGCCAAAGATCTCTGGGCAGTTCACAAAAATTAAAACCACAAAGCATAAAACAGTATAAAATATGAAAGCTTAAAATCAAAATATAACAATACAATGAGAATAAAAGTAGCAATGCAGAGATTTAAAATACAGATTTAAAAACCAAAGCTCAAAGACTAGGAAGCTAAAATGCTAAAATACTGGGAGAATAAAAAGGTCTTCACCTGTCGCTGGAAGGAGTACAACGTAGGTGCCAGGCAAACCTCTCTAGGCAGCTCATTCCACAGCCGGGGTGCCACAGCAGAAGAGGCCCTCTTCCTGGTAGCCACCCACCTCCCTTCCTTTGGCTGAGAAGGACCGCTGAGGATGATCTTACGGTCTGAGCAAGCACATATGGGAGGAGGTGATCCTTCAGATAACCTGGCCCCAAGCTGTGTAGGGCTTTGAATGTTAATACCAGCACTTCAAATCGGGCTCAGAAATGGATCGGCAGCCAGAGCAGCCGGAAAAGTACTGGTGTAATATAATCTCATTGGCCAGTCCCTGTTATCATCCTGCTGCCCTGTTTTGGACTAGCTGAAGTTTCCAGACCATTTTCATGACACCAGGAAGACAGAAGAGGACCTTCAGAACCGTGAGAAACGTGGAGCAACTTGGGCAGTAGGAAGCAAATGATCTGAGGACAGAGAATGAAGGCATGGAGGCAGTTAAGAAAACAGGCTGACCGACTTTATCAAAGGTGGCAGAGAACCCAAGAAGGACAAGGCCTTCAGATTCAGCAGCAATGAGGTTGTTGATCATGTTAGAGAGGCCAATTTCAGTATCACGCAGAGGGCAGAAGCTAGATTGTAGGGTGGTCATGAGAGGAGAAGAGAGAAAACGAAGACTAAACTCTGAACTCTTCATTGATTACCAAGCATGAAACGATCAACTGGCATTTGTTAGCTCTGGGAGCTGTGAGTTCTGAGTGCCTTAGGAGATTTGCCAGGTGATGGAGAGGCAGTCCTTTGAAATTAATTAGCTGGCATGTGAGTGCATCAAGCCAAACGTCTCTCCCTCTCTCTCTTATCCTCTTTTGACATGTCTCATTATCACTGTCAGTGTGCTGCTGTGGCTTCAGACCTTGAAATCTAGAAAGACATATGATGATTCAAAGGAAACATCAGAATGCAGCAAGGACCCATGCCGACAATAATTATTTTCCGGGAATAGTGTGATAGGTTGTCATCCCCCCCCCCCCCGTGATGAAATTTGTGTCAAAGCAAGAAAGAACCAGGGGACTGGGGGTGAGAAGGGAAGGAAAGAAAGATAAGCAAGATACTGATTATTATTAGCTCCCCCCCCCCCCCGATTGGATGGCTGGATGCAGTCTTGCTTGAATCTGGATACAACTATCAAGTGTAACAGTATAGACCTGCTCTATATTTAGTTCATTTGATTAATCAAACCATACTTTTAAGAACATATGAACATCAGACCAAGGGCAGACCCAGGTCCATCTATTATGGATCTATCTATACGGATCAGACCAAGATCAGACCAACATAAGAACATCAGACCAAGATCAGACTGACATTAGATAAGAACAGACCAACGTAAGATCAGACCAGCATAAGAACATCTGACTAAGTTCAGACCAAGGTCCATCTATATGGATCATCCATGTATATGGATCAGATCAAGGTCCATCTATTCCAGCATTTTGTTCACACAGTGGCCAACCAGCTGCCTGTGGGAAACCCACAAGAAGGGATGTGCAAATCAGCAAAACTCAAGCTTGCCAAAGTTCTCAATTCCATTTCAGTGCTTGTTCCAGCTTGAGTCCATATCAGGTTGCGAGCTTGGTGTTTTTCTTTTTACATGCAAATCCGTGCCTATTTTTGTGTGGATTTTTCCCCCAAATGTGCACATCGATTGTGTACATCTTTGAAATGCATGCATTCTTTCCCCATTGATTACCGTGTATTTGTGTGAATTTTTCAAAAGTACAAATCTATGCATGCTGTTGCTCACCTTGCAAGCTTGTAAATGTAGGGACTTCGACTACAGATTGTGTCCTAGTTCATGTTTGGTCCAGAAGGTGTAAACTGGGTAAATCTTGACAAAAACTGAACTGAAACAATGTTTTCATACATCCCTACCAACAAGTAGGATATGAGTATAATAGCACCTTCCCACCCATGTTCCCCAGCAACTAGTGTACATAGGCATGCTACCTCTGATACTGGAGGTAGCACCTAGCCATCAGGACTTGTAGCCATTGATAGCCTTTTCCTCCAGGAATTTGCCCATCCTCCTTTTAAAGCCATCCAAATTGGTGGCCATCACGACACCTGGAAGCAAATTCTGAAGTTTAACTCTGCACTGTGTGAAGAAGACCTTCCTCTTATCTGTCCTGAATCTCCCACCAATCAGTTTCATGGGATGACCCCACTGGGTTCTAGTATTCAGAGAGAGGGAGGAAAATGCCTCCCTGTCCATTTTCTCCACACCATGCATAATTTCGTACACCTCCATCTTGTCTCCACGTACTCAGCTTACTTTTCTGGGCAGTGTCACAGCTGGGCTTTGGGAAACTTCAGTGGGACCACTGGCCCTGTGAGAAGGAAAAGAAAGTGAGGGAGAAAGGCGATGAGAACATCAGAACTAAGGATGAGCGAGAATTTTATTGAGTTTGTTTTTTGGATAAGAACTTACCAACATTCACAAACCTCTTCATCCAGGACAGAATGAATTTGAGATTAAAAATAAAATGCAATGTGTGAGGTAGCGATGTGTGAGATTCGTTCATCCAGGCAGAGGGCTTTGCGTCTTCAGATCTTCAGAGCTGTCTATTCAGCCATGTTGGTGGTGTGGAATGAGGGTTGCCACCTCTTTTCTTCTGACAAGCTCCTCATCTTTAACAGCGACATGGCAGGTAAGTGCAACATGGCCCTTTTCTTGCTAGGAATAGCTGTAGGCTGTAGCTATCAAATTTTGGCCAGTGCAGATGGGTGTAGTGGAAATATGGAAGACCGTTGTTGCAGACACATCTGACAATGTGTATATGAAGCACTAATAAACAAAATTGATTTGAACTTATTCTAAAACAGCTCTAGCCTGCGTTTGTTGCCTCCAGTACTAAATGCTGTGTTGCTGTGCTTTCTCTATATAAGGCAACTCTGCTGTAAGTCACACCAGACTTTCCAACATATATTACCACTGCATGTATGTGTGCACTGATGAAAGACTACAAGAAAGCAATGATATGCATGACTGGATCACATTTCTTTCTGTGTTTCATTTGGGTGTAGATCATCATTTCCCAACCTGGTGTCTGCCAAATGTGCAAGTCCCATCATTCCCAGCCAGAATGATGGGAGTTGTAGTCAAGCACATCTGAAGAGCTCCATCCTGAAGATGGATGGTGTAGAGAATACCAAGCTAGATGGGATAGTCTCTTGTCTGAAACACCAGAGAGCTGCTGCCAGCCAGTGCAGATAGTACTGAACGAGGTGGACCCATGAACTGACTTGGTATAAGGCAGCTACCAATATGCCTGAGCACATGTGTACAGCAGTAAAGCACCACACAAAAAGAACCTTGATGCAATCTTGTGTATGATCACATAATGATGGCTTTTATTGCTGTGTTTTATCGGGGCACGTACAGGGTTTGGTAATATACTCTGTGGGTCTGTGTGTGGTGTGAAGGAACTGAAAGCGGTTCCAATTCCAGAATTAATCTTCAAAAATGACCCTAGTCCTACTGGAATTCAGGAGAAGCGTAACTCTGGGCAGAGTGAACCAGAGGAACAATGGAGGTATAGAACAGGGGGCAATCCTTTCATCCCTAATTTGACACGGGCTCCAGTTATCTATTGCTGGAGACCTCCAGGAAGGCGGAGAGTAATCGAATAAACACTCTTATTGAGCGTGGGTCATTAATTTGCCAGGCTTTCACATCCTACAGAAAATTGCCCACTCTGGCTAGACAGTATAAGACAAATGATATACGAGACCTGGTGGAAGATGTTCACTGAATGTTCTCATCGCATCAGTCCCACTGTAGGCATGCTGATAAGTTGTCAACTATCTGGACAAATGCTTGGTCTTGGCAATGCAGATTAAAAGTGTTCAGCAGTGTGATTTTTGTTTGTGCTTCACTGTCATCAAGAAGCAATCAGTTATTTATCATGGAAGGATGTACAACAGACTCATTTTGTCTTTGCGAGTACGAATGAGCTTCAATGTAAATGAATTTAAAGTGCAAAAGCCACCTAGGATTCCATTAAGGGATGTATGATTTAAGCTTGAACATTGATTGGGGGGGAGGGGAGAGGCTGTAGCTCAGTGGTAGAGCACCTGCTTTGCATGCAGAAGGTCCCAGGTTCAATCCCCGGCATCTCCAGGTAGGCCTGGGAAATAATCCTGCCTGAAACCCTGGAGAGCTGCTGCTGGTCAGGGTAGAAAATATTGAGTTACATGGATCAAAGGTCTGAGTAGATATAAAGCAGCTTCCTATATTGCCTATTTTTTTTTCTCTGCTGGCTTCCCTATGTCATGTATGCTGGACTAGATGGACCATTGATTAGGGATGTTGTGGGAGTCTGGGAAGGAGGTGGAATTTGGTGGACTTCACCCTGCTTGGCCTCCTGGACTCCAGTCCACAGACTGCCGTGCTTGCCTGACTCGGCATGTGCCAAGCTGGGCAAACATGGCAGTTCCCCACTTGTCCGCTGAACCACCATTTTGCGTAAAAATGGTGGCTTGGTCTTTTTCGTAAAACCTCATTTATGCAAATGGTGGCTGTAAAGTGGCCTTTCATGCAAGATTACAGGTGTAAATGGACCATTTATGCTTGTAATCTTGCATCAATGGCCGCTTTACAGCGGCCATTTGCATAAATGGGGAGTTATGAAAAAGGCTGAGCCGCCATTTTTACACAAAATGGTGGCTCAGTGAGAGATTGGGCAGCTGTGTACCTCTTGTTAGGTGGTTGTGGACCGCCCAGCGACTCACCGCCTGTGGTGAAGAGAGTTATGTGGCTGGCGAGGGTCCAGTGAGTGGCATGAATGGGGGTGAGTTTAGCCACTACTACCAGTGTTCAGGGACATCAGAGAAATCCACAATGGATTCAAATGAGTTCAGTTTTCTATGAATCTGACCTGTGGATTCCAGTGCAGATCATGTGGATCCCACAGGCTTGCGGAATGTCTTTTAAAAAACTTTTTGAGTGCATTTGCGCAATTCACACTTGCCCTATTGTGCATTAGTGCAAGTGCACATTAACGCTAATGCACACTTGTGCATGTGGAATGAAAGTCTTGGACATCCCTAAAAAACATTTGTAATTCCATCAACGAGCGGACAACAGAGTGAAAGATGCCTGACAGTCTGTGAAACACAGATGGAACGGATTTATGAAAAGCCATCCCTCCCTCCCAATGATCTCACTTGTCATAAAGCAGCTTCCTGTTTTCTTTAAAAGAACATGTAAGGCAGCCTTCCTCAACCTGGTGGCTGTCTGGGGATGATGGGAGTTATACTCCAATGCCTCTAGAAGGCATCAGCTTGGGGAAAGTTACTGTAAGGTTAAGCCAGTATGATTACCCCCCACATTACAAAGGGGGCAGGGCTGAGGGGGAGTTGTGTGCCTAAGACAGCCTTCCCCAATCTTGTGCCCTCCAGATGTTTTGGACTTCAACTCCTATCAGCTCCAGCCATTATGGGAAATGGTGAGGGATGATGGGAGCTGTAGCCCAAAACATCTGGAAAGCACCAGGTTGGGGAAGGCTGGTCGAAGACCATCAATTGAGCTTGTGGCTGCAGTGGGATTTAAACCATGGAGTTCCCTATTTACATTATCAGCCTGTATCCTGCTCTGGCTCTTGCTGTCTTGTCCCACTAATCTCTCTTGCCGATTTCCCACTGGGATTGGGTGGAAAATTAAAATTCTGTTTGCAATGGGGCAGGGGAGGGTGAAACATAGGGGGAAAAAGAGGAGCTGTCTTATACTGAGTCAGACCATTATACTGAGTCAGACCATCTAGCCCTCCATTGTCTGTACTGACTGGCAGTGGCTCTCCAGAGGTCTTCTTTCCCAGCTTTATCTGGAGATACCAAGATTTGAGCCTGGGACCATTTGCATGCAAAGCACATCCTCGACCACTGAACGACAGTCTCTTTCCTTGCTAACTGGGATCATCTTACCCTACTGTCATGACCCCCACCTTGAGCAGCAGCCAAGACTGATGTAGATGAGGAGGAACCAGCTAGATCAGGAAGACCAGTGGGCCAAGCAATGTAGGTACTGAATTGAGACTCGGGCCCTGACACTGAGCTTGGGCCTGTGAAGCAGGGCCCCCTGGAACCAAATCTTGGAAGATCAGAATTCTAAATTGTGTCGGGAGCCCATTTCAGTAGAAAAGGCTCCCTGCCATAGACATTCAGCCTCCAACAGCTGAGGGGTGCAAGAACCATGATCTGGGTGTGGTGGTGGCCGTGGTGGTGGTAGGGCCAATGGGCTCATCCCCCTTATGCAGTGGGAATCACATGCATGTGTGGGAGAATGACTGATGGGATATGGCCCAATCTGGTGCTCTCCAGATGCATTGGACTACAACTCCCAGCATGCCCCAGCCAGCAAGACATTGGGGAAGGCTGGAATAAGAGTTTGGCTGGAGCAACGTCTTTGCTTGGAGCTATCCAAGGACCTGAAATTCCAACCTGACCCTACCAGCCTGCCTCAGCCACCATCAGGCATCCACCATTCCCCATGGACACCTCCCAGTAGTCAGGACAGGACTTACTGGGAATCTGCAAAGGTGCTCCCTCTTTGCTTACTTGCTCACCATTTTCCTTTCCTCCAAAGGGGTTATATCACCAAACAGCATCTAGGAAATGGCAAATAGGGCAGTACAGATGTAGTGGAAGATAAATCCCCCTTAGCTGTTATGTCCTTAAACACTATTAAGCCTGAGTCCATAAACTTGACTACTCAATTCCACTTCATTGCTCGCTGTGAGCGTTTTCCTCTGAGTACTTAATTCTCTTACCTCCTAAGGCCAGAAGTGCCACTGAACACAGTGTGAGGCAATAATTTCCATTCCTTTGCTGCAGATGTTACCTGACAAGGATTCCATTTTTTAAAAAAAGATCCCTTGCATGTTGCTGTGCAGTGAGATCTTCTCCCTCAAAAGGCTTCCCTTTCTGTGTAATTCCTACATTCACAACTGGCTGAAACAAGCCAGGGAAGAAGCATCTTTGGCACAAGCGTTGCCTGCAAGCTGAAAACTAAAAGGAAAAAAGGTTAGCTAAGTTAGCAAAGCTGGCTGTGAACCCTGTCAGAAGAATTATTTTTTTTTTTAGAGGAGCCCACAACAGCAATTTTCTAACGAATATGCTCAGCATGGCATGTAGAAATGTTGGAGAAATCCACAAGGGATTCAAATGACTTTGGATTCCTATGAACTCACCTGTGAGTTGCGCGGATTCCACGGACTGGTTTTTCTCGGGGTGGTGGTGGTATTTGCGATAATTCGTAGGGGATATTTTGGGGATTGGGTTCAGCACCTTGGGTTTCACTCAGAACCAGTCAGAACTCTCAAGGAGCTATCCAAGGTGCAGAACCTATTTGGGGCTAGGGTTCAGCACTGGAGGTCAGCACCTTCAAGAGCCCCTTTAGAGTTTTCACTGAAACCCAAAGTGGATCCACAGCCCCACTGACATCAGAGCCATCAGCCTCCACTTCTGCAACCAGATGAGTCAGTCAATGGCGCTCATTAGGTGACAATGATTTCCCTTGATCACATCTAGATTAGACTGCTGTAATGTGACCCATGGGGGGCTCACCTTAGAAAAGCATCCGGAAACTGTGTTATGTTCCACCACCTTACTATCAAGACTGGTCAATGGCTGCAACAAGCCTTCTTTGGAGGAGAAGAACTGTGCTGCTGGCCTTAGCACTGACAAGGTCCAAGGGGAGGGTGTGGACCCTGGCAAACCTTCGGAGACTGCTGTCCCAGCAGAAGCCCCCCAGGAGTTGAAAGATGCCAAAGGACTCGGACCAGAAATTTCAGGCAACAGAACCCAGTGTCTTGTTTCAGTGCTGGCAAGGGCCTTGGGCAAGATTGTCCCAGGAGCAGCAGAGAGAGAGAGAGCAACCAGTTCAGTCCAGGGTCATGCACAGGAATTCCAAGGAGGGTTTGCAGGAACAGGCAGAGGTGAGGTCAAGGCAGTGCAGAGGTAAGTCCACAAGCATCAGTTTTATCAAGCATTGAGGCTGTTCAGGGAGTGTTCGAATAGGTAGTCCAGGAGGACAGCTGAGCGTCTAGGAGTCTGCCAAGGTCTGGTATCTGGAAGTTCAGTGCTGAGGTGAAGGCGCCGTCGTTTCAGCAGAGAGCTGGCATCAGCTGTGCTGATTTATAGCTGGTCATCAATCAGCACAACTGGCTAGTTAGGTCAGGGTGTTGCTTTTAAGGGAGGCCCCACACGGTGACTTCCTTTTGTACTTTTGCTGCTCACTTCTGATTCTATACCATTCAGAGGGACGGATTATCTCAGGCTCTGCTTCCAGCATTTGGGGGAATTCAGGACCTGTTCAAGAGGGGCCAGGTTGCTCCTGTAATGTTGCCAGGGGAGGACTGTCAGCCAAGGCCTCCTGTTCCTTGCTTACCTCTGGCTGGGGCCTGTGGTGCTGGCAATCCCCCTCCTCATCTGCCTCAGACAAATCTTCCTCCAGGTAGGGCATGACACCCAGGTACCTTACCATCTCTCCAATCTCTGCTATGCCACCCATATGGGACCCAGAGTTGGAAGTAACCAGCAGCAGTCCACCATCCTGAAACGCACTAACACTTTTATTAAAACCCCCAAAGCCAGCAGCAGTCCACCATCCTGAAACACACTAACACTTTTATTAAAACCCCCAAAGCCAGCAGCAATCCACCATCCTGAAACACACTCTTTTATTAAACCTCCCAAAGCCAGCAGCAGTCCACCATCTTGAAACACACTAACACTTTTATTAAACAAAACAAAACAAAATTCTTGGACTGTTTTGGGGGATGAGACGAACAGCAGGAAAAGAAATTACTTGTGGCTCCAATGCCTTTATTATAATGTTTTGAATGCTCCAGCCTTGCCAGCTCTGAAAAATGCTCACATTTCTAGTTTTCTCCTCCTCCCCTTATAAATCTTCAATCCTCTCTAGTTTTGATTTCTGACAGAATACTGTCAACGGTATGAAAGAGAAGGAACAGATGACCTTAGAATGTCTCCTGCCGTCCGTTCCAATTTGGCAGGGCAGTGCGGCTCACATCTCTATGAATGCTGAAGACTTTATTATGAGAAATTTCTCAGGGCTGTATTTACTCATAAATGTTCTGCCTTTTTCAAAAGGGCAGTTGTTTCTTCTTTATACAATTGGTGCGAATGGAGCCTGTCAGTTTAGGTCCTATGGCGCTAGAGAACCAAACAAAACAGCCAGGCTGGCTTTCCTGCTGGTGGACAATAGGCCGTGAAGACACATTATCCTTGGTTCCACTTAGTCATTTTTTTTTTTTAAAGAACATGTTTAATGTACAGTTTATATTGGAATGAAATGATTCATGTAGTAAATGAACTGACCACATTCAGAAAAGGGCAGATGTTGTTTAAAATAACAATTGATTTTTTATTTTTCTTTTCTTTTTCATCAATAGGTAACAGGTGAGCGATGATCTCAGGTGAGCAAAAGAATACAGATCTAGCTTGAGTCAAGGCTGAATTCCAACATCACAAGAGTAGACATTCACTTGCATTGTTGTTGTTGTTGTTGTTATTTCTATACTGTCCCATAGCCAAAGCTCTCTGGGTAGTTTACAGAAGTTCAAACATTAAAATACAGTATACAATGTTTAAAAGTCATTTACATAAAAGCACACAGACAATATACACAAACAACATATAGCTAAAATGAACTTTCAACTGTCAGTCATAACGAAAGACACATCCAGGATCGATTAAAACTCATCATGTGCGGCCAAATGCCTCGGATAAGAGACAGGCCTTACCCTGGCACCAAAAAGATAACAATGTTGGTCCCTGGCTCTCCTCATTGGGGAGCTCCTTCCACAGATGAGGGGCCACCACTGAGAAGGCTCTCTCCCTCGTTGCCGCTATGTTACTTGCATAGCAAGACTTCCCCTTCCTCTCCTCCCCCATGCATCCCTGTGTGAACCCTCTGGAACAGATTTTGGGAGAGCACAGGGGGCTGCAGCAGGGAGAATCCATTCCATCTCCAGTTAAGAGAAAACACTTAATTTCCTCTACTTTAAAATCCATTGTTGTTGTTGTTGTTCAGTTGTTAAGTCGTGTCTGACTCTTCATGACCCCATGGACCATAGCACACCAGGCCTTCCTGTCCTCCGCTCTCTCCCAGAGTGTGGAGAAAATCCATGGGGCAGTCTAAATCTACATAGAATATCTTCTTCATTCCTGATAACGATTAATTTCCTGAGATTTGGATGTATGTGGACTGGGCAGTGAGATGAGGCAGAGGGCGAGCCAGCGGGCAGGGTCAAGGAGCAAGCCAGGAATCAAGGCTGAAGAGGAAACCGGAACCAGGCGACAAACTATGAGGCAAGATCAAAGAGTAAGCCAGAAGTGAGGACTGAAGAAGAACAAAGAATGCAGGAACATGCCAAAAAGCTCAGGAAGACCTTGTTGCTTGAGCAAGACTCAACTGGCAAAGGACGCCCTGCTATACTCCTTCCTGCCTAGGGAGATCCAATAGCCAGGTTGTAGGAGTGGAGGTGGTTGAGAGCCTGAAGGTTTGTTGTTGTTTATTCGTTCAGTCGCTTCTGACTCTTCGTGACTTCATGGACCAGCCCACGCCAGAGCTTCCTGTCAGCCGTCGCCACCCCCAGCTCCCCCAAGATTGAATCTGTCACCTCCAGAATATCATCCATCCTTCTTGCCCTCGGTCGGCCCCTTTTCCTTTGGCCTTCCACTTTCCCTAGCATCAGCATCTTCTCCGGGGTATCCTGTCTTCTCATGATGTGGCCAAAGTACTTCAGTTTTGCCTTTAATATCCTTCCCTCAAGTGAGCAGTCTGGCTTTATTTCCTGGTTTGATCTTCTTGCAGTCCAAGGTACTCTCAGAATTTTCCTCCAGCACCACAGTTCAAAAGCATCTATCTTCCTTCGCTCAGCCTTCCTTATGGTCCAGCTCTCGCAGCCATAGGTTACTACGGGGAATACCATTGCTTTAACTATGCGGACCTTTGTTGTCAGTGTGATGTCTCTGCTCTTCACTATTTTATCAAGATTTGTCATTGCTGTCCTCCCAAGAAGGAAACGTCTTCTGATTTCCTGGCTGCAGTCAGCGTCTGCAGAAATCTTTGCGCCTAGAAAGACAAAGTCTGTCACTGCCTCCACGTTTTCTCCCTATATTTGCCAGTTATCAATCCAGCTGATTGCCATAATCTTGGTTTTTTTGAGGTTTAACTGCAACCCAGCTTTTGCACTTTCTTCTTTCACCTTCGTCAGAAGGTTCCTCAGCTCCTCCTCGCTTTCAGCCATCGAAGTGGTATCATCTGCATATCGGAGATTGTTAATGTTTCTTCCAGCGATTTTAACTCCAGCCTTGGCTTCATCAAGCCCAGCACGTCGCATGATGTGTTCTGCATACAGGTTGAATAGGTAGGGTGAGAGTATACAACCCTGCTGTACTCCTTTCCCAATCTTAAACCAGTCCATTGATCCGGGGTCTATTCTTACCGTTGCTACTTGGTCGTTATACAGATTCCTCAGGAGGCAGACAAGATGACTTGATATCCCCATACCACCAAGAACTTGCCACAATTTGTTATGATCCACACAGTCAAAGGCTTTAGAATAGTCAATAAAACAAAAATATATGTTTTTCTGAAGCTCCTTGGCTTTCTCCATTATCCAGCGGATATTGGCAATTTGGTCTCTAGTTCCTCTGCCTTTTCGAAACCCAGCTTGTACATCTGGCAATTCTCGTTCCATGAATTGCTGGAGTCTACCTTGCAAGATCTTGAGCATTACTTTACTGGCATGTGAAATAAGTGCCACTGTTCGATAGTTGGAACATTCTTTGGTGCTTCCCTTTTTTGGTATGGGGATATAGGTTGATTTTTTCCAATCTGTTGGCCATTCTTGTGTTTTCCAAATTTGCTGGTGTATGGCATGCATCAACTTGACAGCATCATCTTGCAAGATTGTAAAGAGTTCAGCTGGGATACCGTCGTCTCCTGCTGCCTTATTAGCAATGCTTCTTAAGGCCCATTCAACCTCACTCTTCAGGATGTCTGGCTCTAGCTCACTGACCACACTGTCAAATCTATCCCCGATATTATTATCCTTCCTATACAGATCTTCCGTATATTCTTGCCACCTTTTCTTGATCTCTTCTGCTTCTGTGAGGTCCTTGCCAACGTTGTTTTTGATCATACCCATTTTTGCCTGGAATTCACCTCCGATGTTTCTAATTTTCTGGAAGAGGTCTCTTGTCCTTCCTATTCTATTATCTTCTTCCGCTTCCACGCATTGCTTGTTTAAAAATAATTCCTTATCTCTTCTGGCTAATCTCTGGAATTTTGCATTTAATTGGGCATATCTCCCCCTATCACTGTTGCCTTTTGCTTTCCTTCTTTCTTGGGCTGCTTCCAGTGTCTCAGCAGACAGCCATCTTGCCTTCTTGGTTTTCTTTTTCTTTGGGACGTTTTTTGTTGCCGCCTCCTGAACAATGTTGCGAACTTCTTTCCATAGTTCTTCCAGGACCCTATCTACTAAATCTCGTCCCTTAAATCTATTCTTCACCTCCACTGCATATTCATGAGGAATATTCGTGAGCTCATATCTAACTGATCTGTGGGTCTTCCCTATTCTCTTTAGTTTGATTCTAAATTGTGCAATAAGAAGTTTGTGATCTGAACTACCATCAGCTCCAGGTCTTGTTTTTACCGACTGCATAGATGTCCGCCACCTTTGGCTACAAAGGATGTAGTCAATCTGATTACGGTGTCGACCGTCTGGTGAAGTCCATGTATAAAGTCGTCTCTTAGGTTGTTGGAAGAGAGTGTTTGTTATGCACAGTGAGTTGTCTTGGCAAAATTCTATCAGCCTATGTCCTGCTTCATTTTGTTCTCCCAGATCATGCTTGCCTGTAATTCCAGGTGTTGTTTGACTACCCACCTTAGCATTTCAGTCTCCTATAATGAAAATAACATATTTTTTTGGCATACTATCCAGTAGGTGCTGCAGATCCTCACAGAACTGATCTACTTCTGCTTCTTCAGCATCTGTGGTTGGGGTTGCCCCCTGCAGTTCAATGGTTCACCTCATGGGGGAGCTGCATGCAGAGCTAGGATGTGTGTGTGTGGGAACACCCTGCAACTTTAAAACCAAGGCTCTAACATGTGTAAACAATGGTTAGCAAGGTAAACCTGTACGTGTCATTTGCTTTCCATCGTACATAATTTGCAGTTCAAAGTGAATATTGAAATAACTCCCCTGCAGCTACTGTTTACAGAAGCTTTCAAAGAATGATGAAAACTTGTTAACTAACAGACAGAAATATCACATTTACTTAATTCAAATCCCTCTTCCTCTCCCCACCGACTAGAATGTTGCCACATTGTGGCTGACTATTTTTCAGGTTATAATTATATTACGGACAAACGCTGCTGGTGTGGCATAAGAGTAGGCAAAACGTGAAGAATTAAGACACGGACAAGTGTACTTTTAGGGAAGCGGCAAGTACGTTCATATCCATATTTACATACTCCTGTTGGGTGTGTGTTGGGTGTCCATCATGTGAAATTCCTGATCATGGACATGCCATGTGGGGGGGGGGGCTCCACATCTCCCCAGACTTCGTGCCAAAGCCATCAGCGGGGTAACTCCATTGACTTTGAGCAACCAGCTCCTGTTCCAGGCTAACGAGACCATCTTGCTGTTCTTTCCTGAGTTCCTGTCTGCACTGGGTAGGAGAAATGCCTGCTTTTATGCATGCAAAAGAAAAGAAAAGGTATTACACACAGACTGTATTGAAATGAGAGCTCAGCATGTTCTAAAGCATATCAGACAGACTGGGCGGTGTTTGTTCCTTTGCCATGAAAACATTACGCTAATCTTGGATTTTTGGGGGAAAACACTAAGAGTCTTCCAGTGTCTGAGATGAAGCACAGCAAATTGCCATGGAACCCTTCATGGTTCATCTGCCAAAACACTGTTCATGCTCAAGTACCCGCCGAAGACTTGCATCTGAAATGAAGGCACTGCTGGCGATTTCATTATCCATGCAAAACTGAGGATGATGCATAAGCTTCCCATTGATGATGTCAACCAGAAAGGGTGGTGGTGGTGGTGGGGGACCCCCCCTGTAAGGTGGTGGCTGGGTTTTTTGCTCCACCTTCCTTGAGGGGCAGGCAATCCAAAGGATGGAGGACAAATTCATTCAGTCCTATTTTAATGCAACCTTACCTAATTTCTCACTGTCAAACCAATACGTGAACTGAAGCTCAGTTAGTTATCCTTTGAAATTTGGACTTCTCCGCATTTTGCAATGAAGCTCTCCAGTCAAACCATGCCTGCAAAAATGCATATATTAGGGAAAAGTGCACACGGAAATGTGCCCGTCTCACTTTCCCCTAACATATGCATTTTAAGAATGTTTTACATTAGGAAAATTGCTTGCAAAATGTGCATATTTGGCAAAACTGCATATGAAAAGGCATGGAGGAGGAGAAAAATGCACAAAAACGTGAATGAATTTTTATGCAAACTTTAAAAAACACTCTCAAAGTTCAGAACAAATGGAATTGAAGACTGGAAAAATGACATAGTGAGAGAAACAGAAATTGACAGATTTATCCATTCATCCCAAGGCAGTTTCTGTTAGGTTCGTTTCTTTTTGAAGGAATCTTTGTAAGCATCTGTTTAATTTCAATTGTACAGGTTGAGCAGGTATGTTTAGAGATGCAGAAGCCAACACCCAGGTTGCCTCAGAGTTCTGAGTCTATAGATCCAGAGGTTTTCCCTTTTGTCAAGGAGGTCAGTGTCCTTTGACACAAAGGAAAGCATCTGGATCTATAGAGTCAGAACTCTTAGTCCAAATGGACTTAATTGGGAGGACAATTCATAACCATTATTATCAGTCATATCAGTTTTTTTTTCTCCTTAGGAATTTTCATCTGCTAGCATTCCAAACTGCCTTATCAGCACAGCTGCTGATAAGGGTAGAAGCTGATATGTTTAGCCCTGAATATATTTTTAAAATTCTCTCCTGTTAGTCTATCTACCTTATATATTTTAACTTAAGACTGACAGCATCCATAGTGGAACCAGAGCCTCCTTGTTGCTTTGCTGTTGTGCTGCTTTACACCTCTCTCTCTCTCTCTCTCTCTCCCCCCTTCTCTACATACACACGCACACACACAGCTCCAAAGAAAACACACTTTCTAATTCCTTAGAAACAACAACAGATGGAACTACCTGTATATCTCTTGGGAAGGAGTTCCATAGAGCAGGGGCCACTACTGAGAAGGCTCTTTCCCTAGTATCCACCAACCTTATAGATGGCCTCTGTGGGCCCCTTTTCTAATTCGGTCTCCTCTTTTGTCACTGTCACCCCTGCCATGTAGGGGTGAATTTTCAAGGGGGATCACAGGTGGGTTAACCCCCTCCTAACATGCTGCAACATCCCTCCCCACCGCCACTCCTCCTGCATGGCAATTAAGCTTATAAAAAACCTTTCATTGGTGCTCATGGAAGCTCTCCAGCCCCAAGCTAAACCTGCATGGTGTGTGTGTGTGTGTGTGTGTGTTTGTGAAAGGGTTCATGAAAAAACTAGCCATTGTGCATTTCTTTCACACCTGATCACAGCCATTTCAAATTAATTGAAAAGGAATGACTGATTTAGGATGTTCAGGAGGTGGGGTGCAAATTAATTAAGAATGTATATTATTTGGTGCAATTTGGATGGGAAATCAATTGGCTGGCTTTTGGCCTTCTGTGAAATCTAAATACACCCTAGTAATTATTTCTAAATCTGCATACATAGATATAAATCAGCATATGTAAATTTATGCAGATTTGTGTTTTATGAGCCTGGGCCCTGAGTCTTTTAAATGCCTAGCAATGCCTTGGACCTTGGGTCTGCACAGGGACTTTCCCCAAACTGGTCCTAACAAAGGCAGTGATGCTGGCATGCCTAAGGCGTCTCACTGAAATGGTCCCACCAGGTTGCTGTTACTGCCATTGCTACTAAACCTGTTCAGTACCTCTGACAGCTGCTTGCTCAAGCTTGCTCATCAGCTGATCCATAAGGATATTGAATGCTGGAGCCGAGATGATGCAGCCTTCTTGAAGTTACCTGCAACTGAGCTGATCCATCAGCCCTTTCCAGTTTAAGATCTGGGAGCTGCTAATAAGAGCATCAAGAGAGAAAAACAGAAGAGGCTCAGCTAGATGGAATCACTGCTGGACCGTTGCTTCCCGTATGAAGATGGTGATTAGGGATGGGTGAGAAATTTGCCCTGTCAAGGTGTTTTTAACAAAAAAAAATATGAGTTGTCCAATTTGCACCTCTCGAGCCTTTCAGCAAGTCAAAAAAGAGTTGCGTTCTGAAATCCGCATTTATTTATTTTTTGAAAGCTTTCCACCGCAACTCATATCAGGGAAAAATACACGCCATGCACATCTTAAGGGAAAATGGACACAGAATGCATACGCTTGGGAAAAGTATGCACAAAACAGCATTTGAGTGGTTACTTTTAAAAAATGCATACATTTAAAAATGGGAACAAAGCTCGTGTATGTTAATGTGTGCATTACAAAAATGCGCACAAAAAGTTCACGTTTACTGCAAGGTCATGCAGAAACAGGACTGAACAAGCTTGAGCAAATCCCCCCAACAATCAAGTTCTTGATAAGTCCATCTCTAATGGTGTTAATGATGACTTATTGAACTGCTTATATATAGCAGTTTTGCTTTTACATGCAATCCTATACATATCTACTCAGAAGCAAGCAGTAGCTGGCAGGTAACTGTGTATAGCAAGTGTGGGCAACTTGTGGCCGTCTAGATACTTTGGCCTACAACTCCCATCATCCCTCACTATTGGCTGTGCTCAGTGGAGGGCGGTGGCTCCAATTTCAGTGGGGTTGTGAATCTGCTCTGGGTTTCAGTTAGGAGCAGTCAGAACTCTAAGGGAGCTGTCAAGGGGTTTAACACAATCCCCAAAATGAGTTCTGACTGGGTGTGACTGACACACGCACTGTGCATTCTGTTTACAGTGTAGCCCACCCCCAAATCTAAAACTTCATAGTATATTTACAGTGGCGGCTTGTGGCTCTGATGTTGGGGGGGGGGGGGAAGAGTCTACGCTGGGTTTCAGTCAGAACCAGTCAGAACTCTAAAGAAGCTGTCTGAGGTGTAGAACCTATTCTGGGGGATAGTGTTCAGCAACTTTGGTTTCAGCCGGAACCAGTCAGGACTCTAAAGGAGCTATCCAAGGTGCGGAACCTATTTGGGGGACCTTGGATAGCTCCTTTAGAGTCTCACTTTGGAAAAACTGAAGTTTCATATGCTTCCCCATTGACTGTAGTGGGGAAATTGACAAATGCTGAGAACATCTTTCTTTTTAACCTTTTGACAGAATTGGATGAAATTTGCAGGCTTAGTAACCTTGTCTGGGGGGATGAAGTCTGCCAAATGTCAGACAAATGGGTGCAGATTTTTTTTTTTTTAGTGCTAGATGCCTTTACATCAGAGTATTTTGTTTACCAAAAGGGAAGTATCGCCCTGAGCTCCATGGGGGAAGCTGTTGTGGGCTTCAGTCAGACCATTAAAGGAGCTACCCAAGGTGCTGACTGCCCCTTCCCAGAATCAGTTCAGGACCTTGGACAGCTCCTTTAGAGGTCTTGCTGGTTGTGACTGAAACCCAGAGCGGATGCTAATCCCCACCAACATTGGAGCCACCAGCCTCCACTGGATAAAAACAGTAATAAAAATAGCAAACCGCATACCCTGGGAGCCCTCAGAATCCTGCCTTCTTCCAACTGCCACACTGTTTATCTCCAAGAGGGTGGGACAGGTTTTGTTTTTAAAAAAGCATTAGCAATTGTGGCCTTGTATGCCCCTTCCAACCCTACTATTCTATGATTCTATGATTCAATTAGCTATACAAAAGATGAGGGAAAAGGCCACTTTGTTCATCACGTGACAACATCCCTATGAAAATCAAGATGAGAGAGATGAAGCAAATGTATGCACACTCCCTGCATAACTCTGACACCAGTTTTGATTTGCTTGGTTGCCAGCTCCACTTATCAGTTTTAGTTTATTGGTCAACTGAAAAAGATTAAAAACAATTCTGGATATTTTGATGGGAATTTTGGAAAATGGAGCATGCCAGTATATATCAATTCATGCACTTGAAAGCCAGCTTGAATCTGCTACTTAGTATGTCTTATTGCCTAAATAAGTCAGGCTAAATTTTAAATTAATAGATTAGTTTAGGGAGAGGCATTGCCAACCGATTATAATTTCTGTTTGCCGCTCTTGATCTCCCAATGACTTTTTCCTCATCTGCAAAACGTTATAGACAAAATGTGGCTCTAATGAAGACAAAACATGTTGTGGCTTAAATGCCAGGAGGTGGGTTCTTTTTGTAAAGAAGATGACCTTTGTTTAGATGGAAGACATTGATTTTAAATTAATTACATAACTAATTCAGTATGTGAGAAACTGGTGTCCTTTCTGTATGCCAAATGTTGAGGTTTCCACAATAATGTCTCTCAGGAGAAGCAAAATCCATTTAAAGGAAAATCCATCTGAAAAACATATGGTTAACTGGAGTAAGATGAAGTCAGAGGGTGCCCTAGCATAGCAAGAGATGAAGCAGCCCCCACAGATGGCAAAATGTGGGACACCATTAAGGGCAGTAGAGTGTCAGGGTGGAAACTGAGCCAATAGAGCCCCAGAGCAGTTCTGATTCTGAGGAGGACCAACAATCCGTGAGAGAGGAGCTCACTCATCTTTCACAGGCACAGCAGCTGGCAGAGATTCCTCCTGCCAGCATTCCTGGGATAGATAGTGATCCTGGCAGTGAGAGAGCACTGGAGGGGGGCTTGCTGGATGCTCGGCGCAGAAGCAGGGAGCGATGACAGATGGAGGGTGCCAAAAGGAGGTGTTCCACTTGTTTGGCGCTCAAACAACAGTTGGATCCCAAGGACCCAAGGGAAAGAGGGAGGATCTCTCCCTAGCCCATAAGTTCAGGGTCTTCCCGTGGTTCCCCTTCCAATGGGGACCAACTACCTTACCTGGAGCTTAGGCTACTCTGCTATCTATCCCCAGTGCAGTTCCTTGCTTAGTCGTTAGTTATTGGTATCTGAAAGAGTCATAAAGTAATAAAGGAATAAAGCCTCAGAAAGAATCCCCGTCATCTGTGTCCTGAGTTGGCTATTGGAGGGGACTGCAAGAGGCAGCTAGGGCGCTCCTGACAGCTTGGGTCTCGTTCCCCTTTTTTTCTCTCTGCTCCTACTGCTTCTGGAGGCTGCCATGGACCCGGCAGTGCAAGCTCTCATGCAAGAGAACCAGGCTCTTCGTGATCAAGTGGCTCAACTGATGACTGCCGTACAGAGTCTGCAAGCTGCGGTTCAACCTCCCTCACCTCTGATTCCCCCCCGCTGCAAGTGCTTGGTGGCTCTGCCAGAGACGTTTTCTGGTGAGAAAGGACTTTTTCAGATTTTCCATGCCCAGTCAGAGCTGTACATGCACCTACGACCTGAGGATTTCCTGACAGAACAGGTTCGTGTGGGCTTTATCATTAACCTACTTTCAGGCATGGGAGCTAGATGGGCTTCGGGACTTCTTCTCGCTAATGACCCCCTGCTCAGAGACTATCAAGGTTTCATGACAGCAATGGCCAGTTTTTTCAGTGACCCCCTGTGCATGCAGATGGCTTCTCGGGAGATTTGCCGCCTCAGGCAGGGCAGGGACTCAGTTTCCAGTGACGCGACAACTTTTCGCTTGCTGATGCAGGATTTACAGTGGAATGATGCCGCGCTGGTGGCTCAGTTTTTGGATGGTTTGAACGACGAGATCTTGGATGAGTTGGCACGCACGCACGCCTAGCCTGCCTACTTTGGAGGACCTCATCCAGACCTGGCTCCCGATAGTCAGCTGGAGGGGCGCCGGCACACCCGGTGGGGCACCGGGGGCTGAGATTTCCCTCCTCCCATTCCCCCATGTTTCCTGCCCCCTCCCCCACCCCCACCCCTGTGGTGGGGGTGGAGGAGACCCCGATGCAGCTGGGAGTTACCTGAGCCCCGCTGCCACTGGAGGAACTAGAGCAGCAGCGTGCAGAGCGCCTTTCGGTGTGGAAAGTGGGACATTTCGCCAAAACCTGCTGCGCTAGACCCGCAGCCCCACTGCCTCCCCCTCCACTCCTTCCTCCTCCTCCTCCTCCTCCTCCTCATCCCCAGGCCTGACTAGGTTGTCCGCCCAAGCCTGTTGGGGGTCTCCAGTGTGGGGGTCGGTTCCCCACCAGGTGGGTGCCTTCCGCACCCCCCACCCTCCCATCTGCTATTGCATGTTCACCTCTGCTCCTCCCAGGGGGTGAGGTGGAGGCGCCAGCTTTAGTGGACTCTGGGGCTATGACCAGTTTCATGAATGAAACATTTCCTCACTTCCACAAGATTCCTACCCTGCCTCTTCCTGCCCCCTTGGCAGTGGAGACCATCGATGGGCGTCCTTTTTCTTCGGGTGCGGTGACCCAGATTACAGCTCTGCTCACTCTCCCATGTTGAGCAGATTCAGTTTCACTTGGCCAAGGTTCCCCAATACCCAATTGTGCTGGGTGTTTCCTGGCTCTCTGTCAGGGTGGACACTGAGCCCATAGAATCCCAGAGTAGTTCTAATGCTGAGGAAGAGCAGTCGCTCCTAGGGGAGAGGAGCGCGCTCCTTTTTTCCCAGGACCAACAGTTGACGGAGCTTCCTCCCACCCACATTCCTAGTTTAGAAAGCAGTCCAGGGAGTGACTCAGCACAGATAGCAGACTGGGGGGGATGCGCGGCGCAGACGCAGAGAGCGGCGCCAAATGGTTCACGCTCAAAGAACGGTTGCGCCCAGAAGATCCAAGGGAAAAGGGGAGGGATTCTCCCTAGTCCTTATATTCAAGGGTCTGCCAGTAATTGCCCTTCAAACGGGAACCAACTGTTCTAACTTAGAGCATAGGGATGCTGCTGCTCAGATCTAGTTGCTACCTGTAGAGCTGTTAAGTTGTAAAAGAAGAATAAAGCTTTGAAAAGAATCCCTTTGTCTGTGACTGGACTTGGCTACTGGATTAGACTGAGAGCCCTCCAAGGAGCCCTTGACACTCTCTAAGCATAATCCTCAGATTTCTTGGGGGCTTCAGCAAGTGGAGTTTGCGTCTCCCTACTTCCGGGAGCATTGCCTCCTGACCGAGATGCCAGTCCCAGCCCAGGCCTTAACCCTTTCCTCCCCCTCCTCATCTGCTTCTGGCAGTTCTTCAGCTACCGTGATCCTCCCAGAGAAGTATGCGGTTTTTCGGGATGTTTTCGACAAGAAGGAGGCCGACCAGCTCCCCCCTCACCTCCCTTTTGACTGTGCCATTAACCTCATTCCTGGGGTGACCATCCCTGCCGGCCGGCTGTATTCGATGTCGGAGCCAGAACTTGGAGCTCTGAGGGAGTTTTTGGACACAAACCTCAGATGTGGTTTCATTCGCCCCTCCTCCTCCCCCGCCTGCGCCCCTACCATGTTTGTGTGCAAAAAATCAGGAGAACCCTGCCCAGTGCATGACTTCAGAGCATTGAATTCGGTCTCAATCCCCAACAAGTACCCCCTCCCGCTCATACCGGAGATGCTGGTGCGCCGGGGGCGAGACAAGATTTTCACAAAGTTGGACCTGCTTGGCGCCTACAATCTGATTTGCATCCAGGAGGGGGATGAATGGAAGACCTGTTTCGGCACCCGGTACAGAGCGTATGAATACCTAGTGATGCCATTTGGGCTCACCTGCGGCCCCCCCCCCCACGTTTTCGCATTTTATGAATGCCATCTTCCGGGACTATTTGGACACCTTCCTCATTGTGTATCTCAATGATTTACTTATATTTTCTGAGGACCCCAACGCCCATCAGCACCATGTCTCTGCCATCCTCCAGCACTTCCGCGAGCACCATCTTTATGCCAAGCTGGAGAAATGTGCATTTGACCTAACTTCTTTGGACTATCTCGACTACATTATCTCAGCTGCTGGTATCAGGATGGGTCCTGCAAAGGTCCAGGCTGTCCTCTCCTGGCAGGCTCCATCCACCAAGAAGGACTTGCAGTGTTTTTTGGGGTTAGCTATTTTTTACAGAAAATTCCTGCCCAGCTTTGCTCAGCTGACATCTCCTCTCACGGACCTCCTTAAGGGCAGGAAATCTCCTTTTAATTGGATGGCATCTGCCCAACAGGCTTTTGAGGAACTTAAGAAGCTTTTTAGTTCTGAGCCAATCCTGTTACATCCCGACCCAAGGAAGCCTTTTGTAGTGCAAACTGATGCCTCTGACTTTGCGGTGGGGGCAGTGCTTTTTCAGCCAGATTGGGCAGGCAGCAGGTTGCAACCCTGCGCCTACCTCTCCAGGAAGCTGAACATGTCTGAGAGGAATTATACCATCTGGGAGAAGGAACTGTTGGCCATCAAGTCTGCTTTGGAGACCTGGCATCATCTTCTGGAGGGGCACAGCACCCAGTTGAAGTTAGAACTGGAACATCTTCAGATAGCCCGTGCCTTAAACCAGCGGCAGATGGTGGTCACTTTTTCCCCCCTGGTTCCACCTTAAGATTTGCCATGTGAAGGCCTCCGACAACCTACAAGCAGATGCTCTTTCTCATAAGCCGGACCTCCAGCCAGGGGGTGAGGGAAATCCCCCCCTCTGATTCTTCCCCCCCAGAGCCTGGTGGCAGCTGCGGTGCCTCACTCTTGGGAGGAGCTTATTCACTCTGAACAGGCTCAGGATGCTTTTGTCCACACAAAAGTGGAGGAATTGGGGCTAGCCTCTGCCCCCCCACTCTACCTCCTTCTGTTTGCGAGGTGGCCTGCTTTACCATTCCAGCCGGGTCTATGTGCCTTCCAAACCCCTCTGTGAGAAGGTCCTCCATCAGTGCCACAACTCCCCCACCGCTGGGCATTTTGGCTTTGCCAAGACCCTGCACGGAGTGACGTGGGATTTTTGGTGGCTTCATATGTGTCAGGACGTCAAGACCTATGTTGCCTCCTGCCCAACCTGCCAGTGGGCAAAGGCCCCCTCAGGCAAGCCCATAGTCTTGCTTCACCCCCTGCCTACCCCCTCAGGACCTTGGAAACTGCTCTCCCTTGACTTCATCACTGACTTGCCTCCCTCACACTGTAAGACCACTATTCTGGTGGTGGTGGATTTGTTTTCTAAGATGGCCTATTTCATCCCCTGCTCTGGGTTGCCCACAGCCAGGGAGACAGTGGAGCTTTTTTTGGTGCATGTTTTCCAGCTCCACGGATGGCCCAAGGGTCTCATTTCTGATAGGGGGGCCCAATTCACTGCCCATTTCTGGAGGGAGCTACTTGGGCTTCTCCATGTGATGCTCCGTCTTTCCTCCGCCCACCATCCACAGATGGACGGTCAGACCGAGCGCACCAATGCGACTCTGGAGCAATATTTGCGCTGTTATGTTAATTGACTGGTTTTCCTTGCTGCCTCTCACAGAATTTGCTTATAACAATGCCTGCCATACTTCCACCCGCCAAACTCCATTTTTTGCCAATTTTGGTTACCACCCCAAGGCTTTCCTGTCCACCCTAGCTCCCTCTTTGTTGCCAGCGGCCCATGAGTTTTTAGAGGAGTTGCGAGTGGTACATCACCTCTTACGGGACTCCCTCAAGCAAGCCAAGACAGCCTACAAGGCCTCTGCGGACCAGCGACGCCAGCCGGGTCCATCTCTGCAACTGGGGGACTGGGTTTGGTTGTCCACCCAATACCTCCCCTCTCACTTGCCCGCAAAGAAGCTTGCGCCTCACCACACAGGGCCTTTCTAGATTACGGTAGGGTTGGCGGAGAATTTCTCCCCGAAACTCCCCGAGCGTGTTCGGCCCCCCGAACAAGTTTCAGGGAGAAATTCTCTACCCCCCCACCCCCCGCAACCCCCCCGGGACGGGACTTACCTTTGGCGAATGTCCCTCCTGGCGGCGGGTCCGGCCGGCGGTTCGGCGGGTCTTCGTCGGGGGCGGGAGCGGCAGCCGGTCTTTCGACTGGCTGCCGCCGCCGCCATTCCAATAAAAGAAAAAAAAAAAGCTATTTGCCTTGCCCTTATTTTCACCGTAGTCTACGTAAAGATTTACGTAGACTACAGCGACCAAATAAGGAACGTGAATGGCGGCTCCCTATGGGGGCCGCCATTTGCGTACGCGCTTTTTTTTTAAAAAAAAAGTCACCCGTGATAGGCTATGTGACGATTTATGTAGCCTAACATGGCTGACTTTGCAGATCTAGCCGTGATAGGCTACGTTAATCGTCACGTAGCCTATCACGGGGGCGGTTTTTTTTTTTAACTTTTTAGTTCGCGGCCGGGCGAGGCGAGGCGCCTCCTCCCCGGCCTGAATTTCGGCTGGGTGAGGTGTGAAGCCTCCCCCCCCGGCCTGAACTTCGCGGGGGGAGCAGCGAAGCACCTCCCCCCCACCGCGAAAAGCTTCGAGGACAGGTAAGGGACTTTCGTGCACCCCTAGATTACGGCCCAGATTAACCCTGTTGCTTTTCACCTGGCTCTCCCCACCCTCCATGAAGATCCATCCTGTTTTTCATCGGTCCTTGCTGTCCCCCCTGGTTTCTGGCGACCCTCATCGCTTGGCCGTTCCCCCCCCCCCACCAGTGCTGGTGGAGGGGGAGGAGGAGTTTGAGGTCATGGAGATTCTGGACTCCCACCTTTCTCATGGCCGCCTGCAGTATCTGGTGGACTGGAAGGGGTACGGGCCAGATGAGCGATCCTGGGAACCCGCGGAAAATGTGCATGCTCCATTGCTGCTGAGGCGCTTCTACCAGCTGTACCCCCACAAACCCGGGGCCTTGCTTAGTCGTTAGTTATTGGTATCTGAAAGAGTCATAAAGTAATAAAGGAATAAAGCCTCAGAAAGAATCCCCGTCATCTGTGTCCTGAGTTGGCTATTGGAGGGGACTGCAAGAGGCAGCTAGGGCGCTCCTGACAGCTTGGTTCTCGTTCCCCCTTTTTTTTCTTTGCTCCTACTGCTTCTGGAGGCTGCCATGGACCCGGCAGTGCAAGCTCTCACGCAAGAGAACCAGGCTCTTCGTGATCAAGTGGCTCAACTGATGACTGCCGTACAGAGTCTGCAAGCTGCGGTTCAACCCCTGCCACCTCTGATTCTTGACACACCCTGATCATGCTCTCCTGGACTTGACTGTGCTTTATCAGATGTGGCCCTTCTGTACAGGACTTGACCCCTCTCTACCTGTCATTGAACCTTCAGTAAGTTCATGTTAAGAACCTAAGAAGAGCCCTGCTGGATCAGACCAAGGGGCCCAACTAGTCCAGCATTCTGTTCACACAGTGGCCGACCAGCCGTTGACCAGGAACCCACGAGCAGGACACCTGTGTTGTAGGACTGTCACACAGAAGAGGGCAAAGACTTGTTCTCTGCTGCCCCAGAAGGCAGAACTAGATCACATGGGTTTAAATTACAGGAGGGTAGATTTTGGTTGAACATTACAAATGCATCTATACAATCCATGTGACAAGCTTCATGTGATCTTGGCAGGGTGGGCATGCTCATAAATGGTGACCAATGAGTGTCCTATTTTAAGAAGGATGGTCCTCTATTTGAAGGGCTGTCCAGTCCAAGTTCAGTGGAAGTTTCAATATAAAAATCCTAAGAAAGGGCAGCTGGGTGGGGCAAAGCACATAGGCTACCTGACCGCAGTCTTCTAGATTATGGTGAGATGCACCATCTGTCTGTTTAAACTACAATAAGTATTTCTAAATCCATCTATCCCTCTTTCCATCTATCCCCATCTATTATCATCATGCATTCATTCATTCATTTCATTTATATCCCACCTTTTTTCCTCCTTAAGGAACCCAAGGCAGCATATATAATCCTCTGCCTTCTCCATTTTATCCTCACAACAACCCTGTGAGGTGGGTTGGGCTGAGAGTCTGTGACTGGCCCAAAGTCACCCAGTGAGCTTCCACGGACAAGTGGGGACTAGAACCTGGATCTTCCGACTCCCAGTCCAACACTCTAGCCACTACACCACACTGGCTTTCGTTGTTGTTGTTGTTGTTGTTGTTGTTGTTGTTGTTGTCATCATCATCATCTGTCCTATCTATCTATCATCTATCTATCTATCTATCTATCTATCTATCTATCTATCTAATCTATCTATCCACACAAGCAAATTTTATGGAAATCCACACCCTCTTTCCTCTTTTTTGGTGATCCATAAATGGAGATGTCAGGGATTGAACATAGGTCATTCTGTATGGAAAGCATATGCTCTTCCACTGAGCTATGGCCCTTCTCCAAAGTTTATTTAAAGAAAAATATTTTTGGCAGTGTTGCACAGTGGTTGGAAGGCATAGCCCCTCTCCTGCCATTAGGGTGGCCAGTCACAAAAGAGGACAGTCACAAAAGAGGACTCCTACACCTTTAATAGCTGTGTAGACATGCCTATTAAAGGTACAAGAGCTCTATCATCTTCTGCATCTGGCCATCTTAGTTGCCATAAGCCAGTCCCATCATTAGGTAGCAGATGCTCATAAGTTCTAGAAAACATTCCTTTGCAGACCATGATGCTCAATGTGCAGATGCCAGAGGGTGGGGCTAGCCCAGGGATGCATTGCTGGGGAAGGGGCTAGAAGGACAGCCTCACTCCTGTTTCACCATGGGACTGTCTTACATGTGAGCAATGAATAGGCCTTTTAAAGCCTCAACCATTAATGATGGCTGCAGTCCTATGCAGACTTCCATGGGAGCATGTCCCATGGAACACAGTGGGACTTGCTTCTGAGTAAACATGCATAGGATTGCAGAGCATAATCAAGGAACAGAAGTTGTCTGTTGAGGACTTTACCAGAAAACAGGCAGCTTACAATCTGTTTTGCTTCCTTTCCAAAACGAGTGCAGGAAAAGCAGCGACCAGAAGAGTTGTTTGCAAGGTAAAGATTGGTGCATCGAGTCAACAGTTTTTCGTCCTCGCTTGACACCAGCTGATAAGGCCAATCTAACAAGAAATATCAATGCATGTTTAGTTTACATTTTGTGTATGTGAGAGGCTGTGTGTGGGTATGATAGCACTGCACTCAGAAAATCAATCCCACCTTATCTGCAAAAAGCAGCCGCTTTCTGAATAAAATAGTTTTAAAATTAGAGTACCTATTTAGGAACATTCCTACACACGCACACGCATACATACTGAGTGCATCCTGTTTACAGTCTGCCAATGCGCCCCCCCCACCTAACCTAACACTTTAGTATGTTTTCAGTGGAGGCTGGTGGCTCCAATGTCAGTGGTGTGGTGAATCCGCTCTGGGTTTCAGTCAGAAGCAGCCAGAACTCTAAAGGAGCTGTCCAAGGTACAGAACCTATTGAGGGGAATAGTGTTCAGCACCTTTGGTTCAGCCAGAACCCTTCAGAACTCTAAAGGAGCTAGCCAAGAGCTTTGGCTAGTGGGTGGTATAGAAATGAACGAACAAACGAACGAATAAATAAATTTAGAGTTCTGACTGGTGCTGACTGAAACCCTGAGTGGATTCATAGCCCCATTGACATTGGAGCCACCAGCCTCCACTGGCGGTGCTGGCTAGGGCTGATGGGAGTTGTAGGCCAGAACAGCTTGAGAGCCACCAGTTGCCTACCCTGGTGTATAGGCTTGCAGCAAAGTGCTTTACCCCTGCAGTTGTATTTGTACACTGTCTGTGAGAGAGGTCAGCATTGTTCACACTTGTCAGAAGAGGGACTATCTTCTGTTCTGAGACAGCTGAAGTTGTGTCTTGGTGGGGATTTGAACCCAGTTCTTGTGAGGGATGTTGGAGGAATCTGGTTGCGGGGTGGAGCTCGATGAGCGTCTCAGTGAGAACTCCTTTAGAGTTCTGACCAGTTCTGGCTGAATCCCAGAGGGGATTCACTGCCCTATGACATCACAGCCACCAGCCTCCACTGTATGTTTTGCAAAGCACCATAGGATCGAACCTGCAGGAGTCACCTTGGTAGGTCAGGGCAGTGGTTTGGAAGCTCTTGCCCCTGTTCCTTTGATAGCTTGGACAGATGCTGCACAGATGTTGCTTGGGTCTACCCACTGCTTTTAAACCAGGGGTGGGGGACCTTTTTTTTGATTGGGGCCACATTCCTTCAGGGTAATGTGTTGGGAGCTGTATGCTTGCAGTGGGCGGAGCCAGAGATGGCAGTGGGTGGAGACAGCACCCAAAGTGGGTGGGATTTGCTCACTTATCCTTTGGTCCCACCTCCTGGCTTGTTCCTCTGGTTCTCACCTCCTGGCTTGCCCTCTGGCACAGTCCCAACACCTCCGAATCTCAGGCAATTAATGATAATCACAAATGAAGTGTGTGTTCAATGTAGATTGCCCCATGGGTTTTCTAGAGGAAATTAAGTGTTTTCTCTTAACTAGAGAAGGCCTTGGCATGTACACATTGCTAGCTTCAGAAGAAGAAAAAGAGAATCCACCTTGTGCATGACTTTCTCTTGTCTCACCTCAGACAGCTGCCCATCATCCAGTCCTGACATGGTGCCCTATAAAGAAAGAAATAATAAAAAATAGACCCCCTATCTTAGAAGGTTTCACTTATAGCACCTGCTTCAAATATTTAGTCAAATGTGTGTGGATCTATCTATCTATCTATCTATCTATCTATCTATCTATCTATCTATCTTTATCTATCATACCCTACTTTTCAAATAAAAGTTTTCATGGCAACTTCCACAAGATTTGCTTAAGATAACACTGAGAGAGAGAATCTTTAATAAAAATAAATAAATCGGCACACAATGCAGTACACAAGCAAGATCAGGGCTACTTTGTTCTAAAGCCCGGAAATATTTACTTAAAGAGGTGTTTCTCCAGTGCCCAAAAGATAACATGGGTGTCAGGCAACCCTCCCTGTCTGAAAGCGTTCTGTAGCTGGGATGCCTCTTCCTGGTTGCCACTTGCTATATCTCATGTTGGGGTGCTGCTGCTGCTGCCAATTACAGTACAGCCTCTATTGGTGATCTTCACAGACAGATGTCGTCGAGAGCTCAGGAGGATAGAACCACCGGCAACTTTTGGCTCCGTGTGCTGCTGCCCTCTTTTCAGTCTCTGTACTAGTCCCACCCACCCAGGCTGGTGATTGGGTCCTCCTAGGTGGGAAGGGCTACAAAAGACTTCCTGTTTGGACTGGAAACATGCCTGAGCTACAACCATCTTCTGGGCAGTGGTACGCTTTTGTGCGTTCCTTGGCACTGATTCCTGGTTCCTGGTTCCTGGTTCTCTTCTAACAGTTGCCTACAGCTCAGCCTGGATAACAGCAGGCTGAACTTTTGTGAACCGGCCAGAGTGCTTTGGCTATGGGGCGGTATAGAAATGTAGTAGTAGTGGTAATAATAATAATAATAATAATAATAATAATAAATGTTCACACAGCTATGGCCTCCCCAAATTCTCCACAACCTGTTCCAGCAGAGAAGCTGAGAGTACCATTTTGCAGTATATTTTCCAAAGGGGAGGAGAAATTCTCCTGCAGTTTCTTAGGGCTGGGCCCCAGGACCAAAGTTAGGGGGTAGTCAACGGGACATACACATGGCTACAGAAGTTCATTTTCTTGTTTTCATGTATCCTTTCCTACTAACGTGGTGTCTGTTTCTAAGGAAATGCTTTTAGTATCAGGGAGGAAGACGCAAACTCCATTTTTTTCTTGTGGTCATAAAAGTGCGATGATTTAAGTACGTGTAGAATGCAAAACTGCACATGCTCCGAGTGCTTCTTCCTTAAATCAGGGTTGGCAACGGTTTTTTCTTCTTCTCTCTCTCCCCGCCCCCGACATATCAGGAAGGTAGTATAGGTTGTGAAGCATGGAATGATGGGGAAGGGAGAAGATAAATGTTAGCCATGTGTTTCACAACTGAAATAATACACATGGCTGTCTAAAGCCCCCCCCCCTTACTACATTTGTTACTGTATTTTAAATCTCTGCATTGTTGTTAGGTTTTATGCTGGTTGTACTTTTATACTGTAGTTTTAATGCTTTTATAGTTTATATTATTTTCATGCTGAACTTGTAGTTTTAATTTTTGTGAACTGCCCAGAGAACTTTGGCCTTTGGGCAGTATAGAAATGTAATAAGTAAATAAGACCATTGGTTCCTCATAGAAGTGGGTTCCGGGAACACTCCAACGAGCTTTGAGGCAGGAATTAAGCCTGAATTCCTTACATTTTGCAGCTGCATTTCTTCTGGAGATTGTGTGTGGTCAGCTTCCCTTTGCCTGTGAGAGGAGAATGTGCACATATACACCTGAAGAGAGAATCTGGGTCATTGCAAAAGCTTAAACCTTTTCCCCATTGGGTGGCTTCTGTAATACCTTTGTAACACCAAGAGTGCTAAAGATGAACTGTCAATCTTAGCCATGGGACTCCAGCTCACGGCCAATTTTAAGCAAATCCGTTCAAGCGGCTATGATTGCATGTAAGGTTTCACGCTCCTTGTCCTGGAGTTCTGCCTCCCTCTCTAACTGTGTCTTCTGAAAAAGGGCAAAAACTTCTTGTTACTGGAACTGTTGCTGGCTCACTACATGGCAGATGGGTTTCTGAGTGAAAAGCAAGGTCTGGTGCTACCTCTTCATAAATCTTGTTGGTTTCTGCTGGTCGTCTCCTGTCACAACATTTGATTTCTGTGCTGTTCTGTGTCAGGCCTGGCTTCTGATTGTGGCAGACAAAAGGGTGAGATAAGGGAGGGCATCTTGGGAGGGTTCCTGGCAGCCTTACCAGTCTGCCCTCGGGTCTGGTGGTGCTGCTGCTGAATGCCAGGTCAGCGCAAAATAAAATCTCCCTCATCCATGATTTGATTGTGGATGAGGGGGCTGACCTGGTATGTATTACTGAGACCTGGGTGGGGGAACTGGGAGGGGTCACTGTCTCCCAGCTGTGCCCCCCTGGGTACTCGGTGCAGCACCAATACCGACTTGAGGGTCGGGGAGGGGGGGTTGCCGTGGTCGATAGGAATTCAATCTCCCTCTCCAGGCTTCCTGCTCATTCGAGTGCAGATCTTGAGTGCTTGTACCTTGTGTTGGGTACCCGGAACAGATTAGGGATTCTGTTGGTGTACCACGCACCCCGCTGCCCATCAGTCTCCCTGCCTGAGCTGACAGAGGTGGTTTCGGACTTGGTGCTGAGGACCCCTAGGATGATGGTCCTGGGGGATCTCAACTTCCAAGCCAAGGCCGCTGTATCCGGGGCAGCTCAGGACTTCATGGCCGCCATGACAACCATGGGGTTGTCCCAACATGTCATCGGCCCAACGCATATAAAGGGACACACGCTTGATCTGGTTTTCTCGACTGGGCAGGAGGATGGTTATCTGAAAGTGGAGGAATTAACATCTGTCCCTTTGTCATGGTCAGATCACTTCCTGCTGAGGTTTAGACTCCTGGCAGCCTTCCCCCTCTGCAAGGGTGAGGGACCTATTAAAATGGTCCGCCCCCGGAGATTAATGGATTCCGATGGATTCCAGAGGGCTCTGGGGGATTTTCCTGCTGGTATGGCTGGTGCTCCTGTTGAAGCCCAGGTCGCTCTGTGGAATGCAGAGATGACTCGAGCGGTTGACATGATCGCGCCCAAGCGCCCTCTCCCTCTGAGCATAGCCCGGTCAGCTCCTTGGTATACACCTGAGTTGAGAGCAATGAAGCAAGAGGGGAGACAGCTAGAATGCAGGTGGAGGAAAACTCATGCTGAGTCTGATCGAACACAGGTAAGAGCCCACTATCAAGCCTACTCTGTGGCGGTGAGGCTGGAAAAGAGATAGTTCTTTTCCACCAGCATTGCATCTTCTCAGTGTTGTCCAGTGGAGCTTTTCCGAGTGGTTCGCGGCCTGTTACATTCTGCCCCAGGGCGAGAGACGGTGGAACCCTCGGTGGCACGCTGTGACGAGTTTGCACAGCACTTTGAAGATAAAGTTGCTCAGATTCATCATGAATTGGACACTACCATTAATGCAGTTCCATTGGTAGAGGCGTTCAGAGCACCGTCTGGTCCAGTTTTATTGGATGAGTTTCAGTTACTGAGGCCTGAGGATGTGGAGAAGGTGCTTGGCCAAGTCCGATCAACCACTTGTGTGCTTGACCCTTGCCCTTCATGGCTTATTAAATCAAACAAGGAGGGGATGTCTGGCTGGGTCCAGGAGGTTGTAAATTCCTCCTTGAGAGAGGGAGTGGTGCCTGCCGCTTTAAAAGAGGCGGTAATTAGACCACTCCTGAAAAAGCCTAAACTGGACCCAGAGGATGTTAATAATTATAGGCCAGTGGCCAACATCCCCTTCCTGGGCAAGGTGCTTGAGCGGGTGGTTGTAGGACAGTTCCAGGCACTGTTGAATGAAATGGATTATCTAGATCCATTTCAATCGGGCTCCAGGCCTTGGTTTTAGAATGGAAATTGCCTTGGTCACCCCGTGGGATGACCTCTGCCGGGAGAGGGACAGGGGGAGTGCAACCCTGTTGATTCTTCTGGACCTCTCAGCGGCTCTCGATACCATTGACCATGGTATCCTTCTGGATAGGTTGTCCGGGTTGGGAGTTGGAGGCACTGTACTACAGTGGTTCTGCTCCTACTTGGATGTCCGATTCCAGAAGGTGATGCTGGGGGATTATTGCTCTGCGCCATGGCAATTGTGCCATGGGATTACACAGGGCTCTATTTTATCCCCTATGCTGTTTAACTTCTACATGAAACCGCTGGGGGAGGTTATCCGGAGGTGTGGGCTGAGGTGCCATCAATATGCGGATGACACCCAGCTCTACCTTTCTTTCTCATCAAAACCAGGTGAGGCAGTGGCTGTTCTGAATCAGTGCCTGGGCACGGTAATGGGCTGGATGAGGGCCAATAAACTGAAACTCAATCCAGACAAGACAGAGGTACTGTTAGTGGGTGGTTCGTCTGCCCGGCTAGGTGATATTCAACCTGTTCTGGAGGGGGTTGCACTCCCCCTAAAGGATCAGGTTCGTAGTTTGGGGGTGCTCTTGGATCCAGAACTGTCACTTGAGGCACAGGTGAACTCAGTGGCACAGAACACTTTTTATCAGCTTAGGCTGGTATACCAACTATTCCCTTATCTGGACAGAGATAGCCTAGCTACAGTTATCCATGCTCTGATAACTTCTCGTCTGGATTACTGCAATGCGTTATACGTGGGGCTGCCTTTGAAAATGGCCCGGAAACTTCAGCTGGTCCAAAATAGGGCAGCAAGATTGTTAAGAGGGACTGGCCTGCGAGCTCATATTACGCCAGTACTTTTTCAGCTGCACTGGCTGCCGATCCATTTCCGGGCCCGATTCAAAGTGCTGGTGTTAACATTCAAAGCCCTTAACGGCTTGGGGCCAGGTTACCTGAAGGATCGCCTCCTCCCATATGTGCCTGCCCGGACCTTAAGATCATCATCAGCAGCCCTCCTCCATGAGCCCCTGCCAAAGGAATTGAGGCGGGTGGCTACTAGGAGGAGGGCTTTTTCTGCTGTGGCACCCCAGCTCTGGAATGAGCTCCCTGGTGAGGTTCGCCTGGCGCCTACACTGTATTCCTTTCGGCGCCAGGTGAAGACCTTTTTATTTTCCCAGGCATTTTAGCATTTTAGCTTTCTAAACTTTTAGCTTTGCTGTTTTAAATCTGTATTTTAAACTCCTGCACTGCTGCTAGGTTTTATTGTGGTTGTATTGTTATATTGTGGTTTTAATGTTCTATATATTTTCAATTGTTTTATTGTGTGCTGTTTGGTTTTAATTTTTGTGAACCGCCCAGAGAGCTTTGGCTATTGGGCGGTATAGAAATGAAATAAATAAATAAAATAAATAAAATAAATTGCTAAAAAATCTGACCTGGAAAGAATCCAGGAAGGTTCATCAGCCAAACATCTCAGCTTCAGGATTGCTTTGGGGGTAGTTTCAATAGGAAGAAGAGAAACTAGTTTAGTTGTATGGACATAGCCTTTGTCAGAGTCGAAATATTGGTCTGTTAAGCCCAGCATTGTCTATGCTGACTGACGATGACAGGTGTGTGTCTATCTGCTGCTCCCCACTTTTCCAATTCGCCTTTCCAGGAGCTCCAACCCAGGCATGAGGAACTGCATGAGATGAGTCCTACAGGTTAACGCACACATGGAAACTTTTTTTTTTTCCCCTGTAGAAGACTATGTTCTCTCAGGGCTAATTTGTTGGGCACCACGTGCTGGCAGTGTACGGGGCTGAATCCAGTGGTGAGCAGGGCCAGAACCAAAAGTAGGGTGACCAAGTTTCCTCTTTTACAGAGGAGGGTCCTCTACTTGGAGGGGACTGTCCTTTATATGAAGATGTTATGCATTCTGGGGGGGGGGTATTATGGGTTAGTGATTGTTTTGAACCTTGGCAGCTCCTGTAGAGTTGGGAATAGCAGCAGTGGATGGAGGTGCTATTAGGTTTGGAGTTCTGTGTGTGATAAATAAAGGATCATTGTGTTTGAGGCCTGCGGAGTTCTATAGTCATTCCCTCTACCTACCAATTTGTGGCAACGAAGGTGGGATTCTGAGAGCTATACAGGCAGCAAGGACTGTGAATCCAATGAATACAGCTAACTGGTAAGCAGTTAGCGAGGCCCACTTAAAAACTTGAGTAACTCCTGTGTTTTTTTTTTAAAAAGAGAAGGAAAATCAAAATGGCTGCTCTTGGACATATCAAAGAGTTTGATGTTAGTCAACCTGCTTCCTGGAATTCTTATACCAAACAACTTTCATTCTGTGGAAGCAAATAAGATAGCTAATGCTGAACGAAAGTGAGCTGTGCTCTTAACCTTTCATGGGCCACAGACATTTGCCATAATAAGATCCCTCTCTGCTCCTGCCTCACCCCAAACTAAGACATTTGATGAACTCTTAGGGTTATTGAAGGTGCATTTCTCTACAGAGAAGTGTCCTCTGTTTGGAGGGGACTGTCCTCTATATGAAGGCATCCTCTATTTGAAAGGCTGCCCTCTCCAATTCTGGTTTAAGGACTGTTGCCCCATCCACAGTTAGCACCCGGACAGCAGACTGAACAGGCCCACAGGTCACTGGGTCACAGTCTTCCACATTATGATGAGATGGAGTGTGTTTATATTTGAACTATAATAATAATTTCTGAAGTTATTAGTTCTAAATTATTTCACTCAAGTGGCCTGAGTGGCAGGGAGTACCTTTCTACCAGCTTTGGCTGGAGGCCCAGCTGTGCCCATATCTGGACAGGAATAACCTGCTTTCAGTAACCTATGCTCTGGTAACCTCCAAGTTAGATAACTGCAATGCACACTATGTGCGGCTGCCCTTGAAGACTGTTCAGAAACTGCAGCTTCTGCAAAATGCAGCAGCCAGATTAATAACTGGGACTGGAAGGTCTGAGCACATTAGACCAGTTCTGGCCTGCTTGCATTGGCTGCCTGTACGTTTCTGAGCCTGATTCAAGGTGCTGGTTTTACCTGGTTTGGGACCACAATACCTGACGGAACGCTTCTCTCAACCTGAACCTATGTACAAGGCCTACCTCTGAGTGCCACATTGAAGGGAGGCTTGGAAGGTGGCAACAAGGGACAGGGCCTTTTCTGTGGTGGCCCTCTGATTGTGGAATGATCTCTCCACTGAGGCCCACCTGGCGCCAACACTGTCAACTTTTTGGTGCCAGGCATTTAATGACACATGATGGGGCACTTATGCCAGCTTTTTGAACGGGTCTAGTATTTTATTGAAATTGTTGTTGTTGTCGTTCAGTCGTGTCCGACTCTTCGTGACCCCATGGACCACAGCACGCCAGGCCTTCCTGTCCTGCGTTCTCTCCCGGAGTGTGCTCAAGTTCATATTCATTGCATCGGTGATGCTATCTAGCCATCTCATCCTCTGTTAGAATTGTTTTTAAATTTTGTATATTTAATTTTTGAAGTTGTGTTTTATCTTGTGAACTGTTGTGAACCACCCAGAGAGCTTCAATGGCATACAAATACACAAATAAATAAATAAATAAATAAATATGCATATATACATATAAGCCAGCATACACAAAGTTTATGCAAATCAGTGCCCTTTTTGTCCTCTTTTTGGGTAATGCGTGTCCTCTTTCTTGTGGATTCATCAGGGCCACCCAGAAGAGGGGAGAATATGAACCACCTGGCTGCAGGAGGAGGGGGGATGGCTCAGTGGTACAGCACCCGATTTGCATGCAGAAGGTCCCAGATTCAATCCCCGGCATCTACAGGTAGGGCCAGAAAAGAGCCTTGTCTGAAAACCTGGAGAAGCACTGAGGAGACAATACTCAGCCAGATGGAAAAATGGTTTGATCAGGCATAAGGCAGCTTCCTGTGTCAGCAGAGGTACCATAGCTCAGCATTCAAACCCATGTTTTGGATTAGGGATGTACAAAGCAGCAAAATCTGAGCTTGCCAATGTTCTCAGATTTCCATCTTGAATCTCGTTCCAACTCAAGTCCGTATCAGGTTGAGAGCTTTGTTTTTTGTTTTTCTTTTTGCACGAAAATCCATGTGTATTTTTGTGCAGGTTTTCCCTAATGTATGCACCTTTGAAATGCAAGTATTCTTCTTCCATTGATTAAAGAGCAATTGTGTGCATTTTTCAAAAGTATGCCTTTTTCATGTGCATTTTTCAAAGGTACGCATGCAATCGAAAACAAGTATTTTGGTTCGTAAATTACATGGCAAGCTCGGAACTGGATGGGCTTCTATCGCAGATTGCGTCTGAGTCTGTGTTCGGTCTGGAAGGCATGAACTGGGTAAATCTTGATCAAAAATAACCGGAAACAGAATTCTCATACATCCCTAGTTGGATGCAGAAGGTTCCAGGTTCAATGCCTGCCATCTCCAGCTCAAAAAAGTTCAGGTAGCAGGTGATGCAGAAGACCTCTACCTGAGACGTTGGAAAGGAGACAATAGGCTAGATGGACCAATAACCTAACCTAGCATAAGGCAGCTTTCTATGTTCCCAGAACTGGTTGGTGCACAGTAGACACTCTTTGCCTAAAGCAAATAAAAGCCAAATACCCTTTTTAGCCACAGGGGAAGGCTAGAGGAAATTGCTAATGTCTTGTTGTATTACCCAAAGTCATCAGCTTGAGAGCCATGGGGCTGACAATGGCTTGCTACTAGGGATGGTGCGGGTGCCCGATTCTGTCTGGGGATCCGACGGAACCCCCCTGCCCACACCCCCGAGCCCTGCTTGCAGAGTCCCTGCCCCCGCTTGCCCCCTGCCCATGCTTGGCGAGCAGCCCTACACTCACCCCGGGGGCTTCGTCGAGCTCCGTGGTCATCATTGTTGAAAAATAAAATGGCAATCGCAAAATGCGCGTACTTGCATATGCACAAAACATATTTGTGTACGCACAAAAATGAGCATTTTTGCAAATGCGCATATTCACACATATGCAAAATGCGAATTTGCAAAAATGTGCATTTTTGCGCATATGTAAATATGCCCATTCACAAAAGGTGCATTTTCGCGCATACACAAATATGCGTGTTTTTGTGATCACCATTTTATTTTGGTGACCACAGAGTTTGGAGCTTGATGAGGCTGCTGGGGTGAGTGTGGGCTGCTCACCAAGCAGGGTCAGTGGCTGGGTGGATGCCTGGAGAACCCGGATGGGGGAGGGTTCACACATCCCTAGTTGCTACAAATACAAGAGAGAGACATGAAACTGAGCAATGACAAAAACTTGTTTGAGGTGGTGTGTGTGGGATTTTTTTTTAATAGGCACATATACTTTATTTTAATGCAGATTCTCAAACACTTAGCAATAAGCGATTTTTTGGCAAGTGTTCTTGAAAAGCCAAGTCAATTCTGCACCAAACGTATCTGTGATAAGTGCTAATTGCAGAGTAGCTGTAGACAATAAAATGGAGCTGAGTTATGACACTGGGGAAAATTACACAGCTCTGATTCCCCCCCACCCCCAAATTGGATTGTAAGCCAAATTAGTCATCTTCATTTTGAGTGCTAAGTACCCAGTAGCCCCCACTGATTTCAGCGTGTGAATTTTAGCGTTTGGTTCTGAACCAAAGTGGGGCTGGAAAACGGTACACTGCAATGACAACAAAGGGCTTTGCTTCAATGCAATGCAATTTCTCATTGCTTCTGGGACTTTCACCTCCATGTTCTTACAATGAAGAAGGAATTCCAGATCCGTAATGTCTTGCTGCTTTTATCGCTTAAAGCGAATTGTTCGGTTCTCAGAAATCTCATTTGTCCTATTTTCTTTGATCATCGGAGGAAACTGAGAATGAATTAGGGTTTTTTTAATGCCTTTTTGAAAGAGACACAATTGTACAACTGCCATAGGAGGTGGAACATAGTAGCTAGCCTTCTTTGCGGTGGAATAGACCATAACGTTGAGGGGAATGACGAATGCTGCTGTTCAACCATTATTAAGTTCTAGTGGTGTCCTAGGGGCAGCATAAGACAGAAGCGATGTGGTTTCTGGCCAGAGGGCTTACATTAGCCCTGGTCTACGGATTCAACAGACTAAGTTGGAAATGGGCCGATAGAGTACTGTAGCGGGAGAATGGATGTGATCATTTTAGGCTTCAGGTGGGAATCACATTTTCGAATATCTCCTTATGTAAAATAAAATAAAATAAAAACTAGTTCCCTCTCTGCAAGCAGAAAACTTCCACTGCAGGGAATAACCTGGGCTGGAAACTTTCTCTCTGATGTGTCACCTTTTATTATTTGCGGGGCTGAGCTCCAGGTTTGAAAGCACTGGGCAAAGTGCATTCAGGTTGCCTCTTCTTGTGCTTGGTGGTGGTGATGGCAGGAAATGGCAGGTAGCAGCAGTACAGTGATGAGCAGCGATTGGCTTTGAGCTGCTATTTTGATTTCCCACAATGCCCCAGAGCAAAGCCACATTCAGGGCATTGTGGGAAATTGAACTGATGAGTGGCTTCTGGATCCAGCTGCCTGGTGTGTGGGACCTCCCAAGGCATGTGTCATCACAGTGGTGGGCCATGGCAGTTATTAAGTCCCCGGTAGTGATCAGAGGATGCCCATATGCTAGGGAACCCCAAACCCTTTGGGTTGGTGGGCACATTTGGAATCTTGAGGGAGTGTCATAGGCACTCTCACAAAATAGCTTGCATGGGAGAGCTTGCCCATTCATAAAATGGCTGCCATGGTGAGCCTGGCTAGTCACAAAACACTCATTTCCCAGAAAGCAAACTGGTGAGACTAAGAGAAAAGCAACTTGTCCAAGAACCTAAGTGCAATGGTGGTTTTCATGTGTACAATACCTCTCTAGAAAGTTGGCCAGTGATTCACCCCTACTGGCGGAGAGAAGGGTGGTTTCCAGTGGGCTTCCTCTTCAAAGTAAATGAAAAGTTTGAAGGAGACATTTGCAGATGTCTAACGATTCTAAATCTTTAATGATTATGTCACTCCTCTGGTTTGAGTGAAAAATGTTTTTTTGCGGGGTCTTGTTTAGGATTGGTGGAGAAATCTGCTGTGGACTCAAATAAGGCCGGATTCTCAAGAATCCGACCTGCAAAGTCTGCAGCAGATGGGCCCTATGGGGTGGCTCTCCTCCTTTCTAAACATCGCAGTAGGCTAATGGGGGAAATGGACACAATTTACATAGAAGGAAGTGCTTTACGCCCGCAAGTGCCGTAAACTACGCAATTTATGGCCATAATTCTCCTGTGGTTGGCTAATGGCGGCTGCCATTAGCCTATCACGATGTTTAGGATGGAGGAGAGCCGGCCCGCGAAATCCGATGGATGTGGTAAGGCTCCAGGGAAATCCATGGAGGTCCCAAGCAGCCTGGATTTCCCTGCTGTGGAGCCCCCAGGACTGGATGTCTGGGGGTTCATACATCCCTAGTCTTGTTACCCATCCTGAGCTTTCAGGCTGATATGGGCTACAAATGTTAATAATTAAAAGAAATGATTAAGGGGCAAGGACAGCACAACTCATTTCGCGATCTCGTATAGGGTGGGTAACAGCACAGCGTGTCCTAGGGAAAAACAGATTTTCCATGGGTGTTGCAGCCCTTAATTTTAAGCCTAGGATCTAATGGATTTCACTCCCCCTCACCATCCACGGAATCTTTTTATTATTGATAGCGTGTTTCCAAGAAACTAATGAGCTGTAGGAAATTTGCATACTTATGAAGCCTGATCATTTATTCATGGAGATGCCATGGAAAGTGAGAAGCTGGCATTAATTCCACGAGATGGTCATTGAGAATACACACCGCTCCTCGCTGCGTCTCCTCGGAGCTCTCCTGACAGAAGAATAATACAGGCAAATTCCATTTTAAAGAGAATTTCCCTTCCTGAAACATTATACAAAGAGATAAATAGCCCAGGAGGCTGACTCACATGGGTGTACTTTGGAGGTATTGAAGCTGGCCAACATTCATTAGAAACCTCATGTAATACAGGAAACAGGCCAGGCTGCACTGAGGATATGTTTGTCTTGTCGGAAAGAGGTAGCCAGAGCTGTCCAAGCATAATTGCTTTGCATGTTATTTTTCTCTCTTTCACTTGCATTGACCTAGTACTCTTTAGGTTCCTCAAGAGCGAAGCATTGCCAGTCATTTTTATTCTGGGGATTGCGTCCCCCTCCCTGTACACATGGGAAGCCATTTCAAATTCTCTTCTGAAACAGCACCGAGCAGTACGTTTTCTTACACACCAGTTCATATTTCTGGCATATGGAAACTTTGGGCCTAGCTCCTGTCAATTTTGCTTGCTCCCAGAGCAGCAGTTGAGGTTCTGGAAGCTCCATTGCCTCCGTTTTAGTTTGTACCATTTTATTGTTACTGGCATTTTAATGATTTATTTTATCCATTCTTATTTATTATGTTTTAAGGCACAATCCTATGCATGTTTAGATAGAAAAAAGTCCTAAACTCCCAGCGTGCCCCAGCCACCGTGCCCACTTTAAAAATAATTATTTATTACATAATTATTATAACCTCAGCTCGTTCTCAGCTTTAGCCTTCGTGACGCCATCCCTGCAATACTCTGCTACCTGACTGTACTCTTTCATTGTAGCTTGGCCTTCCTTCCACTTCCTATATGTGTCCTTTTTTGTTTTTAGGTCATCTCTCAGCTTTTTGTGAAGCCACATTGGCTTGTTCTGTTGTCTTCCACCTTTTCTTCTTGTTGGAATTGTTTGTAATTGTGCCTTGAGAATTTCCTTTTTAAAAACTCCCACCCATCTTGGACTCCTTTTCTCATTAGAGTTGCTTGCCACGGGACCTTACTTATCATTGTTCTGAGTTTATTAACATCAGCTTTCCTAAAATCCAGGGTATGTGTTTGACTACACTTGGCTTTCGCTTCCTTTAGAACCAAGAACTCAAGTATGACATGGTCACTTTCCCTCAGAGTCCTTGTAACTGCTACTTTATCCACTAAGTCATCTCTCTTGGTTAGGATCAAGTCAAGGATAGCCGATCCTCTAGTTCCTTCCTCCACTTTCTGTAGGAGGAAGTTATCAGCAACACAAGTCAGGAATTTCGTGGAGGGGCCATGTGTTGCGGAATTTGTTTCCCAACAGATAGTGGGGAAATTGAAGTCCCCCATTAGTACTACATCATGCTTCCTTGAAACATTGGCAATTTGCTTTTCAGAGGTTTCATCCTCATCTTCTCCTTGATTTGGTGGCTGGTACTAGATTCTGACTACCATATTCCTTTTATTCTTAGCTTCATTTATTTTAACCCAGATGCTCTCGATGGGGCTACAAGCTCCTCCTCCTGTATTTCTGTTCAGAGACACGTAATTTTAACATATAGTGCAACTCCACCCCCCTTTCTGTTCCTTCTCATAGAATCATAGAATAGTAGGGTTGGAAGGGGCCTATAAGACCATCAGGTCCAACCCCCTGCTCAATGCAGGAATCTAAGTCAAAGCATCCCTGACAGATGGCTGTCCAGCCTCGTCTTGAATGCCTCCAGTGTGGGAGAGCCCCCCACCTCCCCAGGTAATTGGTTCCATTGTTGTATTGCTTTAAGAGTCAGGAATTTTTTCCTGATGTTCAGCCAGAATCTGGCTTCCTGTCACTTGAGCCCATTATTCTGTGTCCTGCACTCTGGGATGATTGAGAAGAGATCCTGGCCTTCCTCTCTGTGACCACCTTTCATGTACTGGAAGAGAGCGATCCTATCTCCCCTCAGTCTTCTCTTCTCAAGGCTAGTTGTGGGCAATTCTTTCAGTCTCTCTTCATAGGGCTTTGTTTCCAGTCCCCTGATCATCTTTGCTGCCCTCTTCTGAACCCTCTCCAGCTTGTCTGCATCCTTCTTAATGCGTGGTGCCCAGAACTGGACACAGTACTCCAGATGAGGCCTAACCAGTGCTGAGTAGAGGGGAACTAGTGCTTCCCGGGATTTGGAAGCTGTTCGTTTTCAACAAGTTATATCCTTCAATTGCTGTATTCCAGTCATGGGAGTCATGGAGGTTCTAGGAGGAATGGAAGGTACACATGGGATGCACCTATGAATTGGAAGGCATGAAGACTGGTGTGGCACTTGGGGGTATATTGGTCATTGGCTTCTGCTCCCGATTCTGGCTTTCCAGTAAGGATGTACGAAAGTTTCACCACGGATCTTGGGGAGGCCGAATGCCAGCGCATTCGGCCCCCCGAAATCAGTGGCGGAACGGCCTGCCCTCCTGCCCCCCCTGGGACGAGACTTACCTTGGGCGTATCTTCCTGGAGGCGGCGGCTCCGGTGGCGGCTCCGGCGGCGGTTCGGCAGCGGCAGTGGCGGCAGTGGCCGGTCTTCCGACTGGCTGCCGCTGTCGCCATTTCCAGGTAAAACAACAACAACAACACCGTGATAGGCTACATAAATCTTTACGTAGCCTATCACGGCTGACTTAAAAACAAACAAACAATAAACGCACGTACACAAATGGCGGTGGCCATGGCCGCCGCCATTTGCGTTCCTTATTTTGGCACGTCTTAGTCTATGTAAACATTTACGTAGACTAAGACGGCGAAAATAAGGGGAACGCAAATAGCGTAGACTATTACGTAGTCTCTTGCATTGAAATGGTGGGCCTGTGATCAGGGATGTTTTATCTGTCAATATCTGTACAGTGCTTAGAAAATTTATTTATTTATTTATTTATTTATTTATTCATTCATTTCATTTCATTTCTATGCCACCCAATAGCTGAAGCTCTCTGGGCGGTTCACAAAAATTAAAACCAAACAGCACACAATAAAACAATTTAAAATATATAGAACTTTAAAACCGCAATATAACAACACAACCACAGAATTAAGCCCCTCACCTCTTGGACAGCCCCATTACATGTTTGTTTGTTTATTAGAGATGGACATAGAAGTAAATTTCACAGTGACCTGGATTCTCCAAGCACCAATTTGTGGTTCACTTTGCCTCATTTTCTGCATTCATTCGTATTTTCCCCCCATTTCTTTCAAATGGGAAAATGTGTGCTTTTTAAACAGTGCACCAAAAATGCACACTCTCTGACCTCCATAAATTGTGACAATGTGCATTAAAAAAATGCATGTTTTCTGAGCCCAAAATGCACACTCGGGAATTTGCAAGCATTTTCAGGGAGCATGCTCTCTTGCTTGTATTCCCGGTTGTGAAGGGGCCATGTTCGCATGATTTGTGAACATAAATGAAATTCTTATATGTCCCTATTATGTATTATACTTTTTATCTGGGCAGTGTACAATACATTGAAACATACAAGAAATAAAACAATGTTGTTGTTGTTTCATTGACCCAGGTGGCTGAGCCCCATGTGATGCTGCGGATGTTCTTCTGTTTTTTGGGAAATGAAAATCCCACACTAAGCCTGAAATTTGTTTCTGGTAATATTTGCACGAGTCAACCCTTCACTTTTGAAAGTGCTTCTTTGCCAGTGGAATCTCATTTTCTCTTGTCAAACCATTCTCTCCTTGAATGACCAAGGGACAGGCTACTCTCTCTCTCTCTCTCTCTCTCTCTGGGCAAGTCTAAAACATATCAGATGGTCCTCTCTATATTCAGCTGTTGCAGATGGAAATACTGGTCTGGATTCCATTCTGTAAGCACAAATGAATTAATAGTGTAGACACATGCATTTGCTTTCTCCAGATGAGATCCTGTCTTGTCTTCAAGATCAATATTGTAGAGCTGAAACAATGTTTTTCTGAGGGAGAGGGAATCTTCAGGCTAATTCCCTTAGCTTGAATTTGCTTGCAAAAATACAGCTTCTCTTCCTCCAGTTGTCAGAGTAGGATACTGTTTGTACTGAGGGGTTCTTTTTATTAAAGTGGAGGCATACAATAGTGTTTTGGGGTTCCTATTCTGTGAGTAGGGCTATTGCCACAAGGCTGTGTTGATAGTGTATTGATAGCCACTCATGTTCCAATGCTGGGTCTTCATGGGAGCTAAGAAGGCTAGGTGATGGTCTAAGGAGATGACTCATCCAAATTTCCCTGTCCCCTCTTGGTGTCTGAATGTGAAGAGAACAATAAAAACTGCAGTTCTGAGGCAGAGAAGAAAACAAAATAGAAAAAAATCTCATCCCCCTCCAATCTCCTGGTCTGGTCTCAGAAAGTTGGCTTTGGATGTGGTTAGAACAGTATGGAATCTGTCAGTGGAGGCTGGTGGCTCTGATGTCTGTGGGGCTGTGAATCCATTCTGGGCTTCAGTCAGAATGCTAAAGGAGCTGTCCAAGGTGCTGAACTATATCCCCAAAATTGGTTCACCATCCTGGATAACCCCTTTAGGGGTCTGGCTGGTTCTGACCGAAACCCAGAATTCACAGTTCCACTGAAACTGGAACCACCAACTGTCACTGGAATGTACAGCTTTGTTCTTTAGGGCTATAATCCTATCCATCAACCTACCCCAACCTGGTGCCTTCCAGAAGTTTTGGACTTCAATTTCCATCAGCTGCAGCCAACATGGTCAGTGGGCAGGAATGCTGGGAGTTGCAGTCCAAAATGTGAGGTCAGGGGAGGCTGCTATACACACTTACTTCTGAGTAAACATGCATAGGAACTGATAATCTGAGCTGGCACTGCAATAACGAGTTTTACTCTTCTACCGTGTTATATTTATTGCATTGGCAGTTTTATTACCATTTGTTAATTTTTCTTGATTTTTTTTGGGGGGGCAGTGAGCCAGGGAACCATTTGTCATTGAAGAGCAGGATGGAAATATACAGGGATGTTGCGAGTGCCCGACTTTGTCTGGGAGGCCAGTGAAATCCTCCATGCCTGGCCTCGCTCGCCAAACTTCAGGGCACTGATGGGCCTGGCCGACGAGTGCTCTGGAGCTTGGCAAGTGGGCGGGAACAGCTCAGACTTAGCTGCCTGGTCAGCTGACCTTAACAGCCAATCGGGCAGGAGGGAGAGGAGGTGGTGCCCTATCACAGGCACCCTCCCGGATGCTCCCCGCACTCACCCAGGTGAGCACTAGCCATTTTGCTGACTTCTTTTTAATCCAAAAAAGGGAGCTAAAAGGAACTGCGCATATCTAAACGTGCACATTTTTAAAACTCCCCATTTTCATTAAAAAAGTGGTAAAATGGCAGGCGCTTGCCAGATGAGCCCGGGATGAGTGTGGGCAACTCACTGAGCTCCTGGGGTCTCAAGAGCAGGTTTTGGGGGGCAAGTGGGGGTGGTGCTTCAGTGGGCCCCCCGAGAACCCAGGCGGGGTGGGTTCACTCATCCCTAGAAATGTATGGGATTAAAAAAACTAAAAAATCGAGGAGCAGGAAGAAGCCTCCGTTTGCCTCTCTCCCCCTGACCTCGCTTGCTGGTCTTCATGAGCTTGGCGTGGTATTTTTGAGCAGCCTTGCATGTCTAAAATAACTCCAGCAGCCTATGGAGATTCGCAACAGAATTAGGCAGAATTGCGCCCTTGCTTCCTCTCCTGCTCATTGATGTCATTAATCCTTTCTTGCGTGAATTGCTAAACTGTGGGGAAGGCACAAGACAGAGGGGAGAGAGGGAGAAGGGAGGGGAGGGCAGAAGAGAGGGGAGGGAGGGAGAAGGGAGGGGAGGGCAGAAGAGAGGGGAGGGAGGGAGAAGGGAGGGGAGGGCAGAAGAGAGGGGAGAGAGGGAGAAGGGAGGGGAGGGCAGGAAAGAGGGGAGAGAGGGAGAAGGGAGGGGAGGGCAGAAGAGAGGGGAGGGAGAAGGGAGGGGAGGGAGAAGGGAGGGGAGGGAGGGAGAAGGGAAGGGAGGGCAGGAAAGAGGGGAGGGAGGGAGAAGGGAGGGGAGGGCAGGAAAGAGGGGAGGGAGGGAGAAGGGAGGGGAGGGCAGAAGAGAGGGGAGAGAGGGAGAAGGGAGGGGAGGGCAGAAGAGAGGGGAGGGAGAAGGGAGGGGAGGGCAGAAGAGAGGGGAGGGAGGGGAGGGCAGAAGAGAGGGGAGAGAGGGAGAAGGGAGGGGAGGGCAGGAAAGAGGGGAGAGAGGGAGAAGGGAGGGGAGGGCAGAAGAGAGGGGAGGGAGAAGGGAGGGGAGGGAGGGAGAAGGGAGGGGAGGGCAGGAAAGAGGGGAGGGAGGGAGAAGGGAGGGGAGGGCAGGAAAGAGGGGAGGGAGGGAGAAGGGAGGGGAGGGCAGAAGAGAGGGGAGAGAGGGAGAAGGGAGGGGAGGGCAGAAGAGAGGGGAGGGAGAAGGGAGGGGAGGGCAGAAGAGAGGGGAGGGAGGGAGAAGGGAGGGGAGGGCAGAAGAGAGGGGAGAGAGGGAGAAGGGAGGGGAGGGCAGGAAAGAGGGGAGAGAGGGAGAAGGGAGGGGAGGGCAGAAGAGAGGGGAGGGAGAAGGGAGGGGAGGGAGGGAGAAGGGAGGGGAGGGCAGGAAAGAGGGGAGGGAGGGAGAAGGGAGGGGAGGGCAGGAAAGAGGGGAGGGAGGGAGAAGGGAGGGGAGGGCAGAAGAGAGGGGAGAGAGGGAGAAGGGAGGGGAGGGCAGAAGAGAGGGGAGGGAGAAGGGAGGGGAGGGCAGAAGAGAGGGGAGGGAGGGAGAAGGGAGGGGAGGGCAGAAGAGAGGGGAGAGAGGGGGAAGGGAGGGGAGGGCAGGAAAGAGGGGAGAGAGGGAGAAGGGAGGGGAGGGAGAAGGGAGGGGAGGGAGAAGGGAGGGGAGGGAGGGAGAAGGGAGGGGAGGGCAGAAAAGAGGGGAGGGAGGGAGAAGGGAGGGGAGGGCAGGAAAGAGGGGAGAGAGGGAGAAGGGAGGGGAGGGCAGGAAAGAGGGGAGGGAGGGAGAAGGGAGGGGAGGGCAGAAGAGAGGGGATGGAGAAGGGAGGGGAGGGCAGAAGAGAGGGGAGGGAGGGAGAAGGGAGGGGAGGGCAGAAGAGAGGGGAGAGAGGGAGAAGGGAGGGGAGGGCAGAAGAGAGGGGAGAGAGGGAGAAGGGAGGGGAGGGCAGGAAAGAGGGGAGAGAGGGAGAAGGGAGGGGAGGGCAGAAGAGAGGGGAGGGAGGGAGAAGGGAGGGGAGGGCAGGAAAGAGGGGAGAGAGGGAGAAGGGAGGGGAGGGCAGGAAAGAGGGGAGGGAGGGAGAAGGGAGGGGAGGGCAGAAGAGAGGGGAGAGAGGGAGAAGGGAGGGGAGGGCAGAAGAGAGGGGAGGGAGAAGGGAGGGGAGGGCAGAAGAGAGGGGAGAGAGGGAGAAGGGAGGGGAGGGCAGGAAAGAGGGGAGAGAGGGAGAAGGGAGGGGAGGGCAGGAAAGAGGGGAGGGAGGGAGAAGGGAGGGGAGGGCAGAAGAGAGGGGAGAGAGGGAGAAGGGAGGGGAGGGCAGAAGAGAGGGGAGGGAGAAGGGAGGGGAGGGCAGAAGAGAGGGGAGGGAGGGAGAAGGGAGGGAAGGGCAGAAGAGAGGGGAGGGAGAAGGGAGGGGAGGGCAGAAGAGAGGGGAGAGAGGGAGAAGGGAGGGGAGGGCAGAAGAGAGGGGAGGGAGAAGGGAGGGGAGGGCAGAAGAGAGGGGAGGGAGGGGAGGGCAGAAGAGAGGGGAGAGAGGGAGAAGGGAGGGGAGGGCAGGAAAGAGGGGAGAGAGGGAGAAGGGAGGGGAGGGCAGAAGAGAGGGGAGAGAGGGGGGAAGGGCAGAAGAGAGGGGAGAGAGGGAGAAGGGAGGGGAGGGCAGAAGAGAGGGGAGAGAGGGAGAAGGGAGGGGAGGGCAGGAAAGAGGGGAGAGAGGGAGAAGGGAGGGGAGGGCAGAAGAGAGGGGAGAGAGGGGGGAAGGGCAGAAGAGAGGGGAGAGAGGGAGAAGGGAGGGGAGGGCAGAAGAGAGGGGAGGGAGGGAGAAGGGAGGGGAGGGCAGAAGAGAGGGGAGGGAGGGAGAAGGGAGGGAAGGGCAGAAGAGAGGGGAGAGAGGGAGAAGGGAGGGGAGGGCAGAAGAGAGGGGAGGGAGGGAGAAGGGAGGGGAGGGCAGGAAAGAGGGGAGAGAGGGAGAAGGGAGGGGAGGGCAGAAGAGAGGGGAGAGAGGGAGAAGGGAGGGGAGGGCAGAAGAGAGGGGAGAGAGGGAGAAGGGAGGGGAGGGCAGAAGAGAGGGGAGGGAGAAGGGAGGGGAGGGAGAAGGGAGGGGAGGGAGGGAGAAGGGAGTGGAGGGCAGGAAAGAGGGGAGGGAGGGAGAAGGGAGGGGAGGGCAGGAAAGAGGGGAGGGAGGGAGAAGGGAGGGGAGGGCAGAAGAGAGGGGAGAGAGGGAGAAGGGAGGGGAGGGCAGAAGAGAGGGGAGGGAGAAGGGAGGGGAGGGCAGAAGAGAGGGGAGGGAGGGAGAAGGGAGGGGAGGGCAGAAGAGAGGGGAGAGAGGGAGAAGGGAGGGGAGGGCAGAAGAGAGGGGAGGGAGGGAGAAGGGAGGGGAGGGCAGGAAAGAGGGGAGAGAGGGAGAAGGGAGGGGAGGGCAGAAGAGAGGGGAGAGAGGGAGAAGGGAGGGGAGGGCAGGAAAGAGGGGAGAGAGGGAGAAGGGAGGGGAGGGCAGGAAAGAGGGGAGGGAGGAAGAAGGGAGGGGAGGGCAGAAGAGAGGGGAGGGAGAAGGGAGGGGAGGGCAGAAGAGAGGGGAGGGAGGGAGAAGGGAGGGGAGGGCAGAAGAGAGGGGAGAGAGGGAGAAGGGAGGGGAGGGCAGGAAAGAGGGGAGAGAGGGAGAAGGGAGGGGAGGGCAGGAAAGAGGGGAGAGAGGGAGAAGGGAGGGGAGGGCAGAAGAGAGGGGAGGGAGGGAGAAGGGAGGGGAGGGCAGAAGAGAGGGGAGAGAGGGAGAAGGGAGGGGAGGGCAGAAGAGAGGGGAGAGAGGGAGAAGGGAGGGGAGGGCAGGAAAGAGGGGAGAGAGGGAGAAGGGAGGGGAGGGCAGAAGAGAGGGGAGAGAGGGGGGAAGGGCAGAAGAGAGGGGAGAGAGGGAGAAGGGAGGGGAGGGCAGAAGAGAGGGGAGAGAGGGAGAAGGGAGGGGAGGGCAGGAAAGAGGGGAGAGAGGGAGAAGGGAGGGGAGGGCAGAAGAGAGGGGAGAGAGGGGGGAAGGGCAGAAGAGAGGGGAGAGAGGGAGAAGGGAGGGGAGGGCAGAAGAGAGGGGAGGGAGGGAGAAGGGAGGGGAGGGCAGAAGAGAGGGGAAGGGATGGTCGTGTTTGCAATTTAACAAAGACCTTAATGTTGTCTCTGTGGAAGAGGTTTTTTTCTTGAATAGAAAGAACGTGGCTCTGAACTGGCTCATTTCTCTCCCTACCTAAAGAGATTAGGATAATCATAACTCATAAGTGGGTTAAATGGTAAAATCCACAGAAGCTGTCACAGCTGATTGGCTGTATTGGTGGTGTTGTGTTAATGGAAAGTGTGCTCCCTTGTAAATACCTTAATTGAAGGTAACCAAAGCATAAAGTTACAATTTGTTTGGGGATTATTCAGACAGGAATAATAGTCATGCTTTAATGAGATCGTGTAATGAAGGTTGCAAACTGCTATTAGTTGACTTTGATACAGAGTACAAAAAAGAAAAGAAAAAAGACTTTGTCTCGCTGGCTGACAAATCATAGAATAGTAGGGCTGGAAGGGGCCTATAAGACCACTGAGTCCAACCCTGTTTAAAGCGGGGGTGTGGAACCTGAGGACTGTGGGCCAAATCTGGCCCACCTGGGGTCCCAATCCAGGCTTATGGGGTTTCCCATAAGACCCAGCTGCATCTCTTGGCCCCAAACCCTTTCTCCTGACAACCAGTTGTTTGGTGGTTTCCTGGCGTTTGGGTTGCTTTCCCCGCATTCTGAAAGCTTGAAATGCCTCTCCTAAGGCTTAGCTGCCGGCAGGAAGGGCTTGAAGTGAAAATATGCTGGCATTTTTGGCCCCACCCTTTTGGTCCTGTCCCATATGCCTCCGCCCCTGCCCACCACAGGAAAAGTGGCTCCCATGAGCTTTTCTGAAACTGAATTTGGCCCTCGGGCAGAAACAGGTTCAAGGCCTCGTTTTAAAGCTTTCCATGATTTTAGGTTCTTTATTTTGTGCACGTACCAAGGAAAGCATCTTAAGACCATAACCGATACATTTCTACTCAGTCATAAATCTACCTCTAAAGCCCCCCCATTAATTAATTAGAGAGAGAGAGAGAGAGGCAGGTAGGTAGATAGACAGAAAGAATTCAGTAGGGCTTACTCCCCATTGTGGGTACAAGATTGAAGGGTAAAAAAAAGAACATGCCAGAACATGCTTTTTGTCTTCTGGAGCACAGGAAGCTGCTTTGTATCAAGTCAGGTTGTTAGTCTATTTAGAAAGCAATCCTGTGGCCCCTAGACAGCATCTGTGGGACCATAGAATAGTTTGGATTCCTGGATCCGAGGTCGGAGACACACTCCGACCTCGGACATAGAAGTACAAGCTCCCTGCCCCCTTGCAGCCAGTGTGGAGAGAACCACATTGGCTGCCTCTCTGAGCTCTCAAAAGTGACCCCAGAAAGGAGGGAAAGGGGTAGTTCTATGGGTGGGGAAGGGAGGGGACTGGGAAGCCAGCTTACAAAGATTCCTCCAGGCTTCCCAGCCTCCATCCCTCCTCCTCTGCAGAACCCCAGCAAAATGGGCAAAAAAGCCTGCCTAGCCAAAATGTAGAGTGGGAGGAGCGCAGAGGCAAAGACTGACTCTGTGCTCCTTTTGCTCTGTATAGGATGCCCATCAACCTCCCAGTTTGGAGGCCGATGGGCATCCCGATAGGGTTGTGCCTTTCGCTCAGTACCATCTACAACAGTGATGTGGAATCTCTGACCCATGGGCCAAACTTGGCCTGCCAGGCCTCCCCATCCAGCCCACAGAGACCTCAGGCGATGCTCCTCCCTGAAGCCTCACTCCCTCAGAGAAGGGACAGAGAGTGGCAGAGCAGTTCCCAATGGAACCGCTACGGTGTTGACAGTCTAGCCACCATTTTGCCTCCTCTATAATGCCCTGGACCTGGAGTCATTCCAAGGCATTGCAATGGTGTTGGGGGTTGGGGGGGTCAGAAAAAATAGGTTTGCCACAACAAACAAGCAAACACAGTTGCCACAAAAAAAAAATGGTGGGGAAAATTAATAGAATAGCTAAGCAAAGCGGCCCTCTTTTTGTAGGTACATGAGAAAAAGATAATAATCTTGGAATTCTTCTCAGATGTCTTTGTTTCAGCTCTAGAAGAAAAAACAACAACACCCCAGTCTCCATATTGATGAGTTTATTTATTGATTATCTATCATATGTATATGGCTGCCCATCAACACATTTTCCTCACGGGACACAGAATACAATACAATATTAATGGTGCAATCTCATGCATATTTAGACAGAAAAAAGTCCCACAACTTCCGGAATTCCCCAGCCATGGTTTGCTGGGAAATTGTGGAAGTCATGGGGCCTTTTTCTATCTAACCATGCAGAGGTGCCCGAAAGACAGAATATAATGAAACAATACAAACAGTAAAATGCGGCCTAAAATACTTCTCTTTTCTGGCAGCAGAAAAATAAAACTAGTTAGCAGTTCTGATTACAAACTAAATCATAGCTCAGACCATGAAAGCCATATTAACACATGCATGTTCTCTCTCTCTCTCTCTCTCTCTCGCACACACACACAGACACACACACACTGTTTAAAAGGCCTGGCCAAATAAAAAGGCTTTCATCAAGAAGACCATAAATATGGTGCCAGGTGAGCAGCCCTGGGGAATTAGGGGTTCTACCTTCTTTGAAAACATGTGCTTCTTACCGAAATGCTGGCAAAGGGGAGGTTTTGAATGAGGAAATGTAACAGGAAATCTGTGAAGGGACTGTCAGTGTGAGAACAACCTAAGCGCAAATGGAAGTAAAATGAGATATTTGCAGACAAGCTGGACAAAATGAGATGTGTAACATGGAGCCCTGCAGGTAGGGATGTTTGGGCTGTGTAAACTCCGCTCCATCTGTTTTTCGCAGATTGTCGGATGCCTTTTGTTCCGTTGTCCACTCACAGACGGATGTGAATACTTTTTTTTTGTCGGGAAGAAAAATACACAAATAATTACATAAGAGGTTTTGTAAGAATTTACATAATTTACCTTGGTACGTAACATTTTGGGGCACAATCGTATGGCCGCTAGTCAGTGGCTAGACAGCCGTAGGATACATCGGTTTCTGGAAACTGACCTCAGAGCACGGGCTGCAAGGTCGTTTTCCTGAGAACTGACCTTCCCCCTGTCCCATGCTGCCTCATAGGCAGTGTGGAATGGCATGGAGCAGCAAAAACAGGGCGTCCCTGGGGGCGTGCCGGGGCGGGGAAGGCGGAAATGCCGGTACGACACATCCAATGTGTCATCCGGCAGCCGCTTCCCCCACTCTGCCTTTCCACAGCTAGACAGCCGAAATCGGCTGACTAGCTACAGATGCAGGGCTGCTGAAGTGCGGAGGGGACGATCTTCTCCACGCTTCTCCTGCCCTTCATTGGATAGGTGGTCGCCTCTGAGTTTGGAGGCGGCCGCCTATCCCGGTAGGATAGCTCCCTTAGCGTATAATCCCCCACTCCATTCAACTTTTCCTCAGCAGGAACTTCCCATATTTTCCTACGAATAAATATGCATAAATTTCGGGAAAGTAAATGAAAAATCCCAAAATCCATGGACTCTGCGTAGCCTGAGGGAGTTGCTCCACAGTGGATCACGCAGATCGGATTCTTAGAAATCTGAGCTCATTTTAGTCCGTCTCAAATTTCTACAGCATCTCTACTGGGAGGCACACAACTCCATCCATTTCACTTGTTCAGAAAGTGAATATTAGCTGCTTCTTAGATTGATTTGCATTTGCCAAGTTGGCCTGTGGATCCATTTACTTGCTGTCTTTACGGTGATCAGTTTTTCTATTCTGCACTGGCACAAATTGGACTGGGACTTTTTAAAGATTTCAGGACCAGTAAAATCCTGGTCCAGGACAGGAAGGCCTGGCGTGCTATGGTCCATGGGGTCACGAAGAGTCGGACACGACTGAACGACTGAACAACAACAACAACAAAAATCCTGGTCATGTTCTTCAAGTAGAATACTAGTACCCATGTCTAGGGATGCTGGAGAAATTCGAGATGGACCAAAATGAGTTCGGATTTCTAAGAATCCGATCTGCACAATCCACTGCGGAGTGACCCCCTCAGGCCGTGTAGAGTCCGTGGAGTTAAGGAAAGGTGTGTGTGTGTGTGTGTGTTTTACTTTCCTGAAATTTATGCATATTTATTCGTAGGAAAATATGGGAAGTTTCTACTAAGGAAAAGTTGAATGGAATGGGGGACAATATGCTAAATGCTACATACTGAGGTAGATTATGTAAATTCTTAGGAAATCTCTTACATAATCATTTACATATTTTTCCGCATGACGGGGAAAAAAACTTGCATCCGTTTCTGAGCGGACAACAGAACAAAAGGCACCTGACAATCCACGAAACACAGACGGAGTGGATTTTACACTGTCTGCACATCCCTGCTTTGAAGGCTGCTGGAGATACGCTGGCCCAAGAAGTGTGGGCAGCAGCAGAATCCCTCGAAATGGCTGGGGTGTTGAAGATCTTTCAACCTGAAGGCCAAATACCATTTCAGGGATGCTGTTGAGGGCTGTATTCCAGTAATGGGCAGACCTGACGACAAAGGCGGTGGGGCTAAATGCAAAAGGGTTGGGACCAAAAATACCACCCCCCAGCATGATTTAGCTTAAAGCTCTTACTGCCAGTAACCAAGACATTTTGTTATCTGAGGTGAAAGACAAGATGGTGCCCCCTCCCATTCCATGTACAAAATCTGTCTGGACTAGCAGATGAATGCCTTTGGGTTCAGTGGAGGACATTGTCTCATCCTCAACACTAATGATGAGGTGATGTCCTTCACCGAACCTGAAGGCAGCAGGCTAACTTAAGGGGCAGAGAGGAGGCTGAAAGGCACACGGCTCTCTCCTTGGACACCTTGCTCCCGCCTCCCAGCATCTGCTGCCTGAGGCAATGGCCTCACCCTGCCCAATGGTAGGGCCAGCTGTACCAGTAACCAAGCCTTGGGAGAGGCATTTCAACCCTTGAGAATGGGGAAATAAACTGCACAAAAGCCAGGAAACCAGCAAAGGATCAGTGGTTGGGGGAAAGGAGTGTGGCCATCTCGGCAACTCTGGAGGGTCAGATTGGGCCTCTGAGCCTAAGGTTCCCCCTGCCCCACCCCGCCCATATAGGTCGATCACTATTTTGTCTTCTAGGAAAACAATTTGAACAGCAATGTAGGACCCTGGATGAAAAGCTGGTGCTGTTATTAGAGCCGATACGAACTGCTGCCCTGGTATATATTGCTTTCCTTTTGGAGGGCTCGCGGTATTCCCAGCTGAGAGGTGCAATCTTGTTGCTTGTGGACACTGTAGAAATCTGATTGCTTTTTACATGTCTCACTATTGAGCAGTGAAGGGACACAGATCACTATTCAAAGGAAAAGGGATTAGATGCCTCTGCCATTTTCTTGAATAGGGCCAGTTTCTGCAAGCAGATGGAAACTGGCATGGTTGCATATCCAGCACTGATTCCCCACGTGCTGGATATGTCGGAGCCGAATTTGTAAATGGCTGGACAGATTGTGTCGGACATCGGTGAGTGCGAAAGCTCCTTCTGTGGTGATGCAATCAAGGTAGTTCAGCCCTCTTGTTGGCCCTTTTGTCAGGGGCTCTGAACCTCAGGCTAGTGAGCCAAATATGGCCTGCCTAGGGGACACATCTGGCACCCCAGGGCTCCGCCGATGGCCATGCCCCTTTCCCTAACCACTGGTCATTTGGTGGCTTCCCAGCTTTTGTGTGGTTCCACCACCCCATTCTATAAAAGAATGGAATGTCTCTCCTTAGGCTTAGTTACCAAGAGGAAGAGCTTTAAGCTAAACTAGTCCGGTATTGGGGGCAATTTTGGCCCCACCCCTCTTGCCTTCTGCTTGGCTGGAGTCCTCCTCCTCAGAGAAGGGGCTAGAGGCCCCGGAGGCCCAGGGTACCCCAGACCAGGGACTGCCACCAGACCCACAGGAGCCTGAGCCCTCAGGGAAGGTGGCCGCAGGGCCATCCCTGTCAGGAGAAAAGGGACTCTGCCTCTGCGGCAGAGGCTGAGCCACCCCCTGATCCCAGGAGTGTCGTTGCCTCAAGAGACAGGCTAGCAGGGCTCCTGTGTGAAGGAGTGCTCACTTCCAGAAGAGGTATCCTCAGGAGAAAAGGGTTCCTCAGGAGTCGGCTCTGGAAAGGGAGCTCTGATTGCTGCAGCTGAGCTCTGGGTGGGGTCCAGCTGGCTTCGGGCTTAAACAACAACTTGGCCCATCCAGCCTCTGACTGTGCCTTGCTGCCTGGGTCATGCCCTGTGGCTGATCCTCTGTTTCCAGACCTTCTAGACTGCCTAATGTCCCTGACTGATTGGCTGTGTTTGACCTCTTGCTTGTTATCTTGACTCCTTCCACTGCCGCCTGATCCTTGTTGCCTTGCCTGCCTGCCTGCGTTCTGACTTCTGCTTGGATTTTGACCACTCTTGCCTTAGCCTAAACCTCCTTGGACTGACACCTGTGTGCTTGACCATTGGCTTGCCAGCTTGACTACTCTATTACATTATTAGATTAGTCTACTGATTAGACTCTATTGCATTGCTTGACTACTGTATTGCATCGCTCCCTGGACTTGCTTGCAAACAGCCAAGACTTGATCTAGAGCAGGACACCTTCGGCCCCACTCACCGTTGGAATGCAGCCCCTGAGAGCTTCTCCAAAATGGAATTTGGTCCAGGGGCTGAAAGACATCCCTGTCCTATATATTCAGCTGTACATATGGGGGCTGTGTTCAGTGCCTGAGCATCCACTAGCTGGTGGAGCCTGCTGTTCTGATGCTGTTCCCCTAACGCTAGGGCTAGATGGGAATCCTGAAGACAAACATGAACCGGACTGCATGTTCTCCGAAAACATTCGCAAATTCCCGAACTTCCATTCGCAAAGAGCCAGTGTGGTGTAGTGGTGAGAGTGTTGGACTGGGGGCTGGGAGATCTGGGTTCTAGTCTGCACTCAGCCATGGAAGCTTACTGGGTGACTCTGGGCCAGTCACAGACTCTCAGCCCAGCCTACCTCGCAGGGCTGTTGTGAGGATAAAATGGAGAGGAGGAGGATAATGTAAGCCGTCTTGGGTTGCTTGCAAGAGGAAAAAAGGTGGGATATGAATGCAATAATAAATAAATAAATGTGTAGTTGAAAAATGCACGTCTTCCTCAAAATGTGCAACTTTTCCCCATTTGAATGAACTGAAAGACAGGTTGCAAATGAGAACAGGAGTGAGCGAAACTGAGTTCTGATGTAAAGTTCAGGAAATGTCAGTAAGCTTGAGCATCCCTGTTCTCCCATGCCTACCTATCACCCATGCATTGAATGTGCTTTTCATTCTAACAGAGCACCCTGTACATAGGAGTGCGAGACACTGCTTTATAGCTGGTCAGAGTATTCATCTATCTAGCCCGCTTTGTCCTCTGTGACTGGCAGTAGATTTTCAGGGTGAGGCCAGCCCCTGTCATGTTCTTTTGTCCTCTCCCTCTGCAGTCAACACACCCTAAGAAACAAGGTTTCAAGGTACATTTCTTTATTAGTCAACAACTAGCTTCCTTACAGCTAATCCACACATCTACGAGTAATAAGGCGGCTGTAGCCGCCGCCATTTGCGTACGCATTTTTTCTTTTTCTTTACCCAGACGTGATAGGCTATTGCGTTCCTTATTTTTCTATGTCTTAGTCTACATAAATATTTACGTAGACTAAGATGAAGAAAAATAAGGAACGCAAATGGCGGCGGCCGTAGCCACCGCCATTTGTGTACGTGCTTTTTTTTTTACCCAGACGTGATAGGCTATGTAAGTTTTTACGTAGCCTAAAACGTCTGGGTAAAAAAAAAAGAAAAAAAAAGGCGTACGCAAATGGCGGCGGCTAAAGCCGCCGCCATTTGTGTTCCTTATTTTTCTTTGTCTTAGTCTATGTAAATATTTACGTAGACTAAGACGAAGGAAAATAAGGAATGCAAATGGCGGCGGCTGTAGCTGCCGCCATTTGCGTATGCATTTTTTCCCCCTTAACCAGAGCCCTCCGCGGCTGGAAATCCAGCTGCGGACGGCCCTGGCCTGGGCCTGGCCGGCTGCTCCGCAGAGCTGCCGCAGAGCACAGCCGGCTTTCAAGGATTCCGGGGGGGAGGACTGATTCCGGGGGAGGGATGGTGCGCTCCCCCCCCAGCGGAACCCAGCGGAGCCAGGTAAGCGGGGTTTCGTACACCCCTAGCTACCAGACATCTCCACACACTGAGATTTATTCCTGACAGCTCCATCACCTGTGGCCCATCACTTTTTTAAGGATGGATCACCCCCCGCCGAAATGTGTTCAACAGCATGCATACATTTGAAAAATGAGCATGAAAAAATGTGCACTTTTGAAAACTGCACACAAATACGTGTTAATCAACGGGAGAAGAATGCATACATTTCAAAGATGTGCACGATTGGAAAAATACGCTTCAACATGTGCACGGATTTTCATGCGAAAAGAAACAAAAAAAGAAGCTCTCAGTCTGATACGGACTTGAGTTGGAATTAGCTTCGAGATGGAATTTGGAGAACTTGGGTTTTGCTCATTTGCACATCCCTAATTGTAGCTGGGACTTTGTGCATGCAAAGCATACGCTCTACCCCAGAGTGGTGGTCCCCCCCAACTTGCAAAGGGCTTACGTGGCTGCAGATGAATAAATGTTACAAATGTAGGACATGGAAAGCCATTTTCTGGCGCCCACTCAAGGATTCTGCAACACAAGAAGGAAAGTAGTATAATAAATTATAGATTACCATAGGCTGTTGGGTTTCAATTACAGGAAAGCATCATTCGCACACGTAATTACCCAAGAAATTACCATAGAAGCAGATCCATTCATTGAATTACAGGACATAACGACTACTTCTGATTACATCTTTTTCCTTTATAGGACAGCAATCACAGCCGCGCACCAAGGTCTGACAATTCAGCCTTTTTGAGATCAAAACAGATGTAGTGATATAAAAATGGCTGATAAGGAGCCATTGATTTCTGAGTTGCCAAGAAAAGAGATGAAAGAAGTTAATTGCAGCCCGAGCACATTGATGAACGGCGACTCATCTAAGCAGGTTTCGTGTTGGGGAGGAATTTTAGGGCTGAACACTGAATGATATTTTATTGGTGACAAGCAAAGGATAACTTCACAAGGCATATACTTAAGCTATGGAATTCTCTGCCACACAACAATATGGCCCAGCCTGGATAGCTTGAAAGGGGGATTAGACAAATTCAGGGAGGAGAAGGCTATCAATGGCTACTTGCCATGATGGCTTTATATTACCTCTGGTATTGGAGGCATGATGGAGTGGGAGGCTGCTATTGCACTCAAGCCCTGCTTGTGGCCAGTGTGTGAATAGAATTCTGGACCAGATACCTTTGGTCTGATCCAGCACAAGCTCTTCTTATGTTCCTTTTCATAAGTTTGCATGTATATTGGACAGAGTCATAGCAAGCTATATATATTTGTAGTTGGGAGCAACCATGGCCAGTTACTGCAATCCTATACCCATGTACCTGAATATGAGTTGCATTGTACTCTATGGGATTGTGTTGCCCTGGCCGTGGGCGTTGAACTCTTAGGTTAGAGGTGCCATGATAGTGATAAATCAGGTTCAAAGGTTTACTTACAAGGATACTTTATTGGGTAACTTACAGCACACAGGCGTACCCAATGGTTGGATCAGACAGCTTCTGTGAACCCAGAGCCATGGGGTACAATGGGTTTTATACCATACATGTTAGCAATAAGGCAGCATAACAGCAGCAAGCACCCCTAGCATTCATTCCCAGCACAGACTAACAGCACCAGGTTCTCAGCACAGCCACCTGTATCTCAGCATAAACACATAGCTTCACTTCCCAGGCACGGCCTTCTAGCATTCATTAGTATGGACTGCCTTCTAGCATTCATTAGTATGGACTGCTCTGGGGCTATCGGCCTTTTGACTCATCTGCACATGCTCAGAGGCTTACTAACAAGGGAACTGCACCAATGATGAACTTAAGCAAGCATTATGGATCTCTAGGCCCTTCTATCACTATAGATGACTTGGCTATGCTCCTGGGGCCAATACGTTGATATAAGTCAGAGTAGACATGCACAGGATTTTGCTGGGAGGCTTGTATTTTCAATAGTGTTCATTTCATCTGTGTCCCAGTATGCCAAATTAGAGGTGTGCACCAACCACAGGATTTCATTTGGACTCCAGTTTGGTGCTCCGGAAAATGGTCTGCTTCTGCTTGGACCAATTTGGAGGCAGCTCGCTTTGACTCGACTACTGGACTCCAGTGAAAATTCTGAAATCTGGGGTTTCATGCCTCCTGCTGACTATTATGGGAAATTAAAAAATGGCTATAACCTTTTTCTTGTTGATTTCCTGAATGGAATTTATGGGCATAGTAGCCCCTTTGTAGGGAATTATGCCTGTCAAATTTCAGAAAAATAAGTGCAGTGCATTTTGTGCTGCACACCTTAATTGTTTAATTTATTTTTAAGGGAACTGCCAATAACATTTATATTTCTTGGCAGAATTTGACTGAACTTGCTGGGGTAGTTGCTCTTTCTGATGGGATTGAGCTGTTGAGTTTCAGGTGCAGGGATTTTTGAGCAAGAGAGTCTTGATCTTTTGAGGGTAGCACCCTATGGTCCTTGTGGACCATTACTCTGAAAATGACAGATAGCTTAGAGGTGGCCCTAAGTAGGAAAACTGAGAAGTTTCAGAAGGATAGGTTTGGGGGTTTATGTGGAAGGGGAGACTTCAAATTTGGGGAGGGGTGAGTGATTTGCTTCCTCTTCCCTCCCCTCATGCTTTTGGGGCAATTTGTATGACCACATCATAGAAGTGACTCCACCCAAGAATCCTGCAATGTTTCAGAAGGACAGATGCCTGGGCCTAGGGAGCTATGATGACTGAAAACCAGATTAAGGCTTTTTTCATAGTGAAGGCTGATGGTGTTGAAAGAATGTCCATCTCACAGTCACATGCTTGTCCTCTCCCAAAGCTAGGTATGTCAGAGAATTCCGCGATGGATCTCGGTGAGGCTGAATGCCAGTGCATTCGGCCCCCCGAAATCCATCGCGGAATGGCCTGCCACCCCCCATGCCCCCTGTGGATCCCCCTGGGATGTGACTTACCTGGGGTGGATGTTTTGGATGGCGACGGCTCCAGCGGCGGCTTCGGCAGTGGCGGCAGCTGGTTTTCCGACCGGCCGCCGCCATTTGCAGTCTGTGTTTTTTTCTTCCCCCCCCATAGATGTGATAGACTATGTAAAGACTTACGTAGCCTATCACATCTGGGTAACCCCCCCCCAAACCCAAAGGCGCACGCAAATGGTGGCGGCTACGGCTGCCGCCATTTGTGTTCCTTATTTTTCGCTGTCTTAGTCTATGTAAATATTTACATAGACTAAGATGAAGACAAGAAAGGGGAACACAAATAGCGCCCAGTACACTATTTGCATTCCCCTTTCTTTTCTTCATCTTAATCTATGTAAATATTTTCAATAAGACGGCGAAAAATAAGGAATGCAAATGGCGGTGGCTGTAGCTGCCGCCATTTGCGTATGCGTGTTTTTTTTTTTTTACCCAGAGCCCTCCGCGGCCGGAAATCCAGCTGCAGACAGCCCTGGCCTGGGCCTGGCTGGCTGCTCCGCGGAGCCGCAGCGGAGCACAGCCGGCTGTTGAGGATTCCAGGGGGGAGGACCGGATCGCCTCTCCCCCTGTCGAGGATTCCGGGGAGAGGGACAGAATGCCTCTCCCCCCACCATGAACAGAATCCGCGAAAAGGTAAGTGACTTTCGTACATCCCTACCCAAAGCACAGTGATTGGAGAGCTTCTTGTAAAACATGCCCTATGATTAGAAAGTGGACCTGTCAGTCTCTCGACCCCATTCCCTCCTTCCCTCTCCCCTCCCTCCCATCAGCATTTATAGAAACTAAAGCAAAAGACACTGTTTTGGGAAACATACTGTCTGCCTTTCCAAAGTGGAATTGTAGACGAAGCCTTGGGCAGAGTCTAGCTTCAGCACTAGTGATTTTAGTTTTTAAATATTTTTATTCTGTAATTGTTATGCTTTTAAGGTATTTTAAGGTATTGTTTTAATTAATTTTAATTGTGCCTATAAGCTGCCTTGAGTGCCATTTTTTTGGTAGAAAGGCAGGGTGCAAATCAAATCAATCAATCAATCAATCAATCAATCAATCCTACTTCACCTCAGGCGGGACCAGAAACATTTCAAAAGGGCTTCATTTATTTTAGGCTTTGGCTGAATCTGATGCACATTCCTGATATTTTCAATACTCTTAATTACATCTTTGTCCGAGTATGGCAGAAACCTCAACACAAGGGAGATCGAGATTCATTAAATTCTGACTCCGTCATAGGAATGTCTGTCGCTGGGAAATCTGGCCCCTTTTGGGCTCACTGGATTTCCATGGCACTCCTGACTTGGCTTGCATTTGTGAGCTGAGCTGCAGAGATTTCCTGAAATCTGGGAACTTTTTCCATTTTTCCTGAAATCTGGGAACTTCAGCATAAGTGTGGAAGAGCTCCTGACATTTTAATACTAAAAAAAATCTGCAGACATAACTTTAGTTGCGCAAACATAACTTTGGTTGGATTCTCCTCTTGCACATAATTCAGAACCCAGTTTGTGCTAGCACAATGTCATTTGTGCTAATGAAATGATAAAGTTGGATACTGCCCAAGGGTTTGAAACAGAGGTGGCTCTCAGCCTAATTTCAAAAGCTCACTTGAAGCAATTGGCTCAGACTTCTGGGCAGGGAGGAAGACGAAGCTGGTGTGTGTGTGTGTGTGTGTGTGTGAGAGAGAGAGAGAGAGAGAGAGAGAGAGAGCTCTTCTTATGTTCTAAGGACATCTAAGCCATGATTAGGTAATCAGATGCACATCTAAAATTAACAATACATCTCTTGAGCACATTCAGATTTGGATCATAGAATAGTAGGTTTGGAAGCGGCCTACAAGACCATCCAGTCCAACCCCCTGCTCAATGCAGGACGCCTGGTTCCCAGGAGGTCTCCCATCCAAGTACTAACCAGGGCTGACCCTGCTTAGCTTCCGAGATTAGACGAGATCAGGCACATCCAACCCATTTGTTCAACTTAACTTGCAAGAGAAAAAAAATGAGTGTGTAGCATCCGTGCACTCCAGTGTACTTATGGCTTTCCCCTTTGCTTCTTACAAATGTGGAATATTGCATCTTATACATTTTGAGGAATTGGTTCCTTTTAGAAATGTCCTGGTGATTTCCAGTGGCAGATGTGAGAGGCAGGAAGGGTGGGGAAATAACCTTCCAACTCAATGGAGATGAAGGTCCTGAACATCAGACGCAGCGGGGAACATTTTCCCCCCAAATGGGTTCAGCTGTCTTAGTAAGAACCATATGTGGTCTCTAATGAGGTTCATGAATTGATAATCCATAAAGGGATCTCATGGGTTCCCCCCTCCCTCTGCCTTTCCATTTTTTCCCCTTTCTTTGCTTCTTCATTCTCTCAAATGGAAGGGAGATGGTAATGATAGCTGAATTTGAGTCTCCTGGTGCTGACGGAGGGATAATGAATAAAATTGGCCCTAGTTATAAAATGAGCCCCTAGAAGAAAATTATAATCAAACTCCTAAGTGGTTGTAATCGGTAAGGAACAGAAGAGAAAGCAATTTAAATAAAGCTCCAGCTGCAGGCATTTTGAAGGGTTTACACATGCCTTGGTGCCTTTATTTCCTTACTTTGATACCATTATGATCACAAAGTGATTTAAAATAAAATGAAATAAATGTATGTAATGCGCAGTCCTGGCTGAATGCAATATATGCCATCCAGCTCTGAAAGTGCATGCTTGGGAAAGGATCTGAAACAACACGGCCAGGGTCAAAGGTAGGCATGATTGGGCATCTTCCAAGGGCCCACATCCCAGCAGGGGCCCTCTGACAAGAGCCCCTTGGAGTTTCTCCTCCTAGTCTTCACCATGGCGACTTGCTGGTTCACCTGCCTCTCACTCTGGCCCAGACAACACTGGTAGTGAGAAGGAGGAGCAGGAGATGCCATGGCCTTCTTTCTCCCTGGCTCTCTGCCTGTCCAGCAAGCAAGAGGTAGAATGGTGGGAAAGAGGATGAGGAGCTGATGACAATGGCGATCACAAGGTAGATTCACTGAAGGAGTGGGCCCATTGGAGATGTCTTGCTGAAGGTCCTCAGAAACCTGGATCTGGTACTCCTCCCACCATTCCCAGATTGGGGAAGGCTGATTCAGTCCAACTTCCTGTTTGATGCAGGAAATGTAGAACTGGAACCTCCCTGATAGATGGAAGCTTCCTATATTCCTTCAGATAACCTGTGCCCAAACCATTACAACTAGATCCAGCACTTGGAATCTAGCTGATAACACTGTACGGTCCCCCGCCCCCATTGAATTTTCTATATAGCCTGGTTGCTGCTGGTAATAAATACATGTCAAATATAACCAGACATTCAATAGGTTAGGAAGTAATTTTAAGCCACTCGTTCCCTCTTGTTCCTTTGGTGAATTCTTACATAAAGGCATCCTCCCCTCCTCCCCCGCCCCCGGTAGCTTCCTTGCAGATTTTTCATTAAAATGCATTGGTTGCAGAGACATCCTGTGGGCATAAATAATAATAGCTTCTTAAAGTGGATGCATCATTCCTGGAGAAGCAAGTTGCAATAGAATGAGCAGGGAAGGGATCAGTTCCTCAAGGAAGTCATCTCTCCTTTTGTCCTTATTGTCTGCAACCCCTTGTGGTATTGAGTGTTGACATTTGTTCACGACCAACTACATTGGATATTGTTTGGAAAGCATTTATTTTTTGTTAACTGTGCATTTTAAGAGAAAAGATGGATGACTTTTGGCAGCTCTGGGCATGAAGCATAGGGACCTGAGTTCAACTCTCTGCTTGTCTGTTGATTTACTGGATTATCTTTGGGTGCATCTCTATTTCCAAGCCTTGGGCCCACATCTTTTATATAGAACAATACTGACCTAAGCCAAGAAGCAAGCAAGCTTGCTTGCTCTTTCTTTCTTTCTTTCTTTCTTTCTTTCTTTCTTTCTTTCTTTCTGACATGTTTGCCTTGCATTTTGATTCCCAAGTGCTCCCCCAATGTGTCTTACATCCATGAATAATAATAGTAATAATAATAATAATAATGCAATAATATATTAATACTAATATTAATTTCATTTCTATACCACCCCATAGCCAGAGCTCTCTGGGCAGTTTACAAAAATTAATAAAAAAATCCATCAACTTTACAAAAAATACAAAATGATTGTAAGAGTCTAAATATTTTTAACACATAAAAATTCAAACAGCATAAACAACTGAAAACAATTTTAAATGAGCAATACTTTCCCTAACAGACCTGTTCAAAAGAGCAGACATTCTGTAGATGCCCCATCATATGCCATTAAATGACTGGGGGCAGAGAGCAGTTTTCACCTGGCACCAAAAAGATGACAGTGTCAGTGCCAGGCAGGCCTCAGTGGGGACCTCATTTCATAGTCAGAGGCCCCAGACTTGGCTAGAAAACACACACAGCAACAAGGGAGCAAGAACAGTGGACGCTGTTGGATCTGATTTCAGTTTGGCTGCGAATCCATTCTGGGTTTTAGTCAGAACCAGCCAGAACTCTAAAGGAGCTATCCAAGGTGCTGAACCTATCGGAGCCACCAGCCTCCACTAAGTAAGAACTCAAACCAAGTCAAACACTTGGAGATAGGATAGCGCTCTTCAAGTACTTGGTTGTCACAGAGAGGAAGGCCAGGATCTTGGACACATAGAATCATAGGGTTGGAAGGGGCCTACAAGACCATTGAGTCCAACCTCCTGCTCAGTGCAGGAAGCCTGATTCCCAGGCGGTCTCCCATCCAAGTACTAACCAGGGCTGACCCTGCTTAGCATCTGAGATCAGTACATCTCGCTATTGTGAGGAAGACTGTGAGTCTCTTCTCGATCATCCCAGAGTGCAGGACATGGAATAATGGGCTCCAGTTACAAGGAGTCAGATTCTGGCTGAACATCAGGAAAAACCTCCTGGCAGTTAGAGCAATATGACAATGGAACCAATGGCCTAGGGAGGTGGTGGGCTCTTCCACAATGGAAGCCTTCAAGACGAGGCTGGACAGCCATCTGTCAGGGATGCTCTGACTTGGATTCCTGCATTGAGCAGGGGGTTGGACTCAATGGCCTTGTAGGCCCCTTCCAACCCTACTGTTCTATGATTCTATATGACTTGGTGAAATGAGACATCTTTACAACCTGCTAGTTGCCACCCACCTCACCTTAGTTGATGGGAGTATCTAGAGAATAGTATTGGCAGAAGCATCAGTGGTAGTAGAGTACCTAGGGTTGGGCCTTGGGGTAAAGGTCTAGCCCCCTCCCCAGCCCAGGGCCCCTCAAATGACCCCCCAGAGAATGGCAAGTCATGAGGGCAGCAGAATCAAACTCCATTTTTTCCCTGTAGTCATGATGGTACTATGATTTGAGTGACTTTAAAGTGCAAAACTGCACATGCTCAGAGTATTTTTTTTTTTAATTCAGGGTTGGCAAACAGTTTTGTTGTTCTCACATATATGAAATGTAGAAGCCATTGTAAAGCATGGGATGATGGTTGGGGGTGGAGGAGAGTAAAGTTAGATGTGTGTTTCACAACTGAAGCAATACATGTGACCTCTTTTATAAGACCATTAAGTACAGGGTCAAAAATTACCTAGCTGCACCACTAATCAGTGGTATTGATTCTCTACGTTTATTTATTTTTTATTTATTTAAAATATTTCTTGGTTGCTTTTCAGAGCAGAAGCCCTCCCATGTTGGCTTCCGGCAATAAAACACATAAAATCATTAAGATATTAAAAGCGATAAAAACATAAGCACAATAAAAGAGCAATAAAAACCAACAATAAAAATAGCAATACAAACCAATGATAAAACCACCAGCAACAACAGCAACAGTGAGAAAGAGGAAAAGCACCAATCATATCAGGAGAAGGCCAAGGTGAAATAATTTATTTTCAAGGCCTTCTTAAAAGCCTCTGAGGATGCAGCATGGAGGACCTCTGATGGCAACTTCTTCCAGAGGTGTGGGGCACTACAGAGAAGGCCCTCTCACACATGGTCACCCACCTAACTGCCCTCACAAGTGGGCAAGCGAGAAGGGCCTCTCTTGCTGATCTTAAAGTGTGGGCAGGCTGATATGGGCGAAGGCCTTCAAACCCTAGAGATGGATGGACTAGTTGTGTGAACTCAATTGCAGGAAAATGTATTCTGTATGCTGGAAGGGTTGAGTCTTGGTAATACAAACATTCTGAGTTTCAGCTGGTACATATCCTGGGATGGGATCTGGCTGTTTCTGACCTCTCTGCTGTAGCTCTCTCTCTTCATTGGCTCATTTGGTGTGTATGGCAATTAGAAATAGGCTTGGAGAAATTGTACCTATGGCTCAGATAGCTCAGATACAATGTATCTGGTTCTATATGGCTAGAGAATGTATAATTTGCTATCTGGTGCTATTTTGGGGTGGGTGTGGGGATTGCGCTACATCTGAAACGTTTGATCTCTTTGCAAGTCCGTACCAGCTTTCACTTATGGCTACATGCTCTCTACCTCTGGGTATAGTATTAAAGTGAGGATATTTCAGTTTAGTTTTTTTTTTTTAATTGTATTGCAAACCACAAGCATTTCATTACCTCTTTTGCAGCTGCACATTTAATATGCAAAAACAATTAATTATCACCTTCTTCTAATCAAGGTGAGATGCAAATTTAGACACTGGGGTTGCTGAGCTGAGGGGGAAAAATGAATGCTTTCATTTGTCTGCACTCACAGTAGCTGTAGGAAGCTGTCTGAAGAAACTCCTTTTTATTATCAAGTTCCCCATGACTCAACTTTCAGGGCCAGTGTCTGTCCCTGGAAACCTGCCCTCCCTATGTTCTTCCTCCGTGTCACCTCAGTAGGATGTAGGAAGTTGGATCACTGGGTGGGTGATCACCATCACAACCAGTAAGCCTGGTGGCTCAATAGTTGGAGCACCCTCCTATTAACATCAAAGCCAGGGGTTCAAGGTCCATGGGACCATTCCGTGCTTTACAATTGCTTCTTCAGATAATGTCTAGCTCGGTCCAGATTCTATTTCTGAGCAAACATCCAGGGTAGGCATGGTTGGGCATCTGCTGAGGGCCCATACCCCAGCAGGGGCCCACTGAGAAGAGCCCTGGACTTGCTCCTCCTCTTCACCATTGCAACCCGCTGGTCTACCTGCCTCTTGTTTGGCCCAGAAAATGGCAGTGGTGAGGAGGAGGAGGAGGAGGAGATGCCATGGCCACCTTGCTCCCTGGCTTTCTGCCTGTCAAGCAAGCAGGTGGTAGCCATGATGAGAAAGAGGAGGAGGAACAGTGGCAGCCAGTGGCAATGGTGGTGAGAAGCTAGACTCACTGAGGGAGGGAGCTCATGGAGGGTGTCTTGCCCAAGGGCCCTCAAAAACCTGGAGATGGCACTACCCAATACACCTATGTGAGAACTGACCGCAGAGACCTTTGTCCTTCCTTGTAGTTTTTCTACATGCCATATAATGCAGGTTATTCATTTGGCATGGTCTGCTGAATGAGAAAGTTTTTGACTACCTAAAAAACAACCTTAATGAAGCATGGGAGAACAGGAGCACAATGCCTGTCCAGAAATGCACATTTTGACTTCCTCAGCTTTGGTGGGAGGTTATATGACTCTTGATTTGATTTTGTCCCCCCCTCCCCCACATGTAGTAGTTTTTATTTACGGATCAATATAATTGAGTTGTTCTGCAGCCTGGACCCAACTCTAATTAGATTGGAATGTAATAACTTCGACGCTCCTGTAAGTCTGGTGTTTACTTTTTACGTTGATCCAATCCATCCTTCTGTTGAATGGTGGTTTAATTAAAACCAAAAATTCAAAGCACCAATGAGAAACATCTTTGAGTGTGCACTGGGATTAAAATTAAACATGTTTTGTTTTAGCTATTGTTAAAGAGTGTGGTGATTGGAGGTACAAATACAGAATACTAAAGGCCTGATGCAGGACTGGGGCATCTTTTTTGGGCCAGAGGCATTCCCTCAAGAATTCATAGGAACACAGGAAGCTGCCTTATACTGAGCCAGGCCACTGGTCCATCTAGCCCAGTTCTGTCAACACTGATGGCCAGCAGCTCTCCAGGGTTCAGGCAGGATTCTTTCCCAGCCCTACCTGGAGATGCTGGGGATTGAACCTCGTATCTTCTGCATGCAAAGCAGCTGCTCTACTGCTGAGCTAAGGAGGCCATATGGTTCATCTCTTGGGTAATCTGCATGTCAGAAGTAGGGCCAAAACCAGAAGTGGGCAGTGCCAGAAGAAAAACTATGCAGGGCCACCACCTCTCTCTGACAAACTCTCTCTCTCTCTCTGTGTGTGACAACCCTTCTTTCTCTCTCTCTGATACCCTCCTCTCTCTCTCTGATACCCTCTCTCTCTTTGATACCCTCCTCTCTCTCTTTCTCTCTGATACACTCTCTCTCCCCTCTTTCTCTTTGATACCCTCCTCTCTTCCCCCTCTCTTTCTCTCTTATACTCTCTCTCTGTTACCCTCCCCTCTCCTCTCTCTCTCTGATATCCCCTCCCTCCCTTCCTCCTCTGATATCCCCTCTCTGATACTCTCTCTCTCTCTCTCTCTCTCTCTCTCCCCCCCCCTGTCATTCTCTGTGATACCCCCCTCTCTCTGGCATTCCCTTCTCTCTTTCCCCTGACTCCCTCTTCCTCCCCACCCAACAGGCTGGTGTTGGAGGGACAGAACACTCTTGACAGAGGTCTGAACTTGCAGAACGCTTTTGAAATTAGGTTGCAGGTTGCCCACCTGATGATTCATCAGCAAATGAAGCTCAGTTCACATGACTAAACTGGCCTGGTGGAAATGTGGCTTGAGGCCCTCTGAGCTGAGCTCTGCTTATGGTTAGGATGAAGGCCATGAGGCAGGATGCTCCATCGCTGAACTGATTGCCAGATGCCATGGCACTGGCTCATCCTAGAGATGGCAGCCAGCTGGCAGCTGGCAACTCTGCAAAAGTACAGAGGGTGGCTATCATTTTCATGGACTCCTGATACATTCCCATCTGATCGGCTATGCTTGGACACAGAATGCCTGGAGTCCTATGCAGATAGTAGCAGGATCAATGCACAGAATGAGGGAGGGCTGGAAGGCAGTCCTCACTTCTGACTTCCATGTGTTGAAATAATCATAGGAAGCTGCCTTATATCACATCAGACTGTCCATCTAGCCCAGTATTCTCTTGCCTAATTGGCAGGTGTTCCCCATCCCCGTCTACTTGGTCCTTTTAGGTTCTTCCATGGTCTCAGGCAGAGATGGGTCTTTCCCACCCCCTTCTACTTGGTCCTTTTAGGTTCTTCTATGGTCACAGGCAGAGATGGGTCTTTCCCATCCCCTTCTACTTGGTCCTTTTAGGTTCTTCCATGGTCACAGGCAGAGATGGATCTTTTCCATCCCCTTCTACTTGGTCCTTTTAGGTTCTTCCATGGTCACAGGCAGAGATGGGTCTTTTCCATCCCCCTCTACTTGGTCCTTTTAGGTTCTTCCATGGTCTCAGGCAGAGATGGGTCTTTCCCACCCCCTTCTACTTGGTCCTTTTCGGTTCTTCCATGGTCTCAGGCAGAAATGGGTCTTTTCCATCCCCTTCTACTTGGTCCTTTTAGGTTCTTCCATGGTGCTTTTAGGTTCTTCCATGGTCACAGGCAGAGATGGGTCTTTTCCATCACCTTCTACTTGGTCCTTTTAGGTGGAGATGTCATGGATTGAACCTGGGACTGTCCACATGCAAAGATGTGCTCTGCCACTGAGCTAGTTAGGGATGGTCAAATGAGCAATCTTCAAGCCCACAATGATTCTCCAAACATCACCTTGCTGCTTGTCTCTTCTTGATTTGTGTTCACGTTTGTGATCTTAGCTCATTATGCGCAAATGGGAAAATTGAGTGAAATGAACAGCTGTCAAATGTGATAGTTGTGCAAACAATCCCCAAGTTTGCACAAAGTTCCGAAATCGTGCAGATTTCCTCCATTGACTAAAATGTGGGTGATCTAACTTGAGCGCATGTTGAGAAAGTTGTGTATGTTGAGAAAGTTGCACGTTTTTCAAGTACACATTTTGCAAATGTGAAGGCCAGTTCCAGAATTTGTGAACATTTGAAGAGAGAATGCACCATTTGCATTCAGGATTGCGAATGGGGCTTTTTTGAGTGATTGCGAATTGAAACGAAATTCTCATACGTCCCTAGCTAGAGTCCATCCCCATTGCTTCCTACCTGATCCTTTTCACTGATGAGGCCTGGGATTGGATCTGGGACCTTCTGAATGTCAAACATGTGCTCTCCCAATGAGCTACAGTCCCACCCCAATCAGGATTGATCAGTTCATTCCACACACTCTACTACCCTGAAAAATACAGGTTGTCAGGTCAGGCATACAGGGCTTTGGTGCCTAAGGTCCATGCACACAGAGGCAATCAGTGCACTGATTTCAGGGGCTGAGCATGATCCTATCTTGTCTCCATGTACTGATCCTATCCCTGTTCAGAACATCTGAATACAGCAGAGGTAGAGCTGGATTAATTCAGCAAGACAATGCTCTCCCTGTTCTGTTTTTTTAGTCTCACAAACAAGCTTTCCCAGATCTTTCCCCTCCACAGAAAGAACAGGTTGACATAGGCCAATAAATATTGTTCTAACCTCATATTTGTACATCACCACTCTGAGAATTTGATACACAACTAGATTTATCGTTCTGTGCTTATTTATATGCCACAGCATATGTATTATGCATCTGGAGAGGCAAATTAACATTATCAAAATGCCAGTGCCATATTTGGATGGTATCCCCCCACCCTGCTGCTGCCATTTTAATTGCATTTACTGACATTTTAAACTTTTTCTTTTTCTGACACAAGGACAAAAAAATTCCTCTTTGTCTTATGCAGGTTGTGCAGGTCATGACTATTTGTCCAGATTCTGAAGTCAAGTTTACACAGTTCTCTCTCTTTTTCCCCTAGGTTGAGGCTGGTGTGACCTTGCCTTCTCCAAATGATGTCCATATACTGAGTTGGTCATGTGAATCTTTCATTTCATAGGGCCATCTAAGGTGATATTCACTTGCCAAATGGCCCGATCAGGTCCAGCTTCAGTTTTGTGAGGACCCTGGGCAAAGTGCCTTCTGGTAGCCTCTGTCATCTTCTCTTGTCTCAGTCTCCTCCTCTGGCTCAAAGGAGGGCTCAGAAGGTGAGGAGGCTTCATCCAGTAACCCATCATCTGCTACTCCAGGACCTTCCAGGCCAGAGTATGAGGCTTTACCAGACTCCTTGGACTCAGAGGGTACCCCTTTGATGCAGTCCTCCATTGCCTCCATGTCGTAGGAGCCAGTGGTTGCAGAATTGGACAATGGTCCTTTAAGAAGTAGACAGCGCCTCAGAGGGTGGGGAGTTAACAGCAGGTTTAGATCTGCCAACTTTCAGCAGACTTCAGGAGGCCTCTGTATATTGCTGAGGCAACAGGTCTTCTTGAATGAGTTTCAGACCATATGTGCCACAGTGATCTGTCCATGGTGCTGACAGATACAGCCTGGTCTGACCTTGCCTTGTCATCCTGCTTAGCCGAACTTGACTCTGATTCATCAAACTTCACTCTGCCTCAGCTGCTTCAGATTGGCTCCCCTGGGAGCTTTAAGGCAAGCTAGACAGGACAGCCTCCCTCAGGCTTACCTGGCAGGAGTGGAAGCAGCTCCAATCCAAGGGTGGCCATGAGCTGCAATTTCAGTTTCCCATGGGGTCCTACATATTGTCACTCTGGGGCATTGTGGAAAATTAAAATGGAGGTTTGCAGGCTAAGCCACCCAGCATGGTAGGTCTGGGGCAAACATTAGCACTAGTGGGACCCGGCAGGGGAACCCTGGCAGCTGCTCTATGGATGGGAGTGAGACTGTGGAGGGGAGTGGGAGTGTACAGCTTGCCCACCCAGTTACTGTCTGTCTCCACCATCCTTTCCTGCACATGGGGACAGATGCTCCAATTTACAGCCACACACATGGAAATCACAAGGATCATGTGGCAGACGCTCCTGATAAATCAGGGGTGCTGATCCTTAGGTCCATGGGCCAAATCCAAATGTTGGGAGCTGCTCCTTTTCAGCATGTAACTCCTTTGCTGAAGGAACTGCACTGGCTGCATATTTGCCACCGGGTCAGGTTTAAAGTATTAGTACTGGTGTACAAAGCCCTAAACAATGTGTACCAGGATACCTGAGAGAGCGCCTTCTCCTTTACCAACCTGCCCAGTCACTGAGGTCATTGGAGGGCATGCTCCTGGTGGTTCCACATGGACCTTTAGCCTGGGTGGAGTCCACCAGGAGAAGAGCCCTCAGCGTGATGGTCCCCTTTCTTTGGAACTCCCTGCCCCTGGAGGTCAGGTAGGCACCAACACTACATTGTTTCTGGCACCTCCTGAAAACAGCATTGTTCCAGGAGGCATCCCTTAATTGACCAGTCGTGGTGTTTATTGGTATTCTGTTTTTTAAAAATAGCATAATTTTAATCTGGTGTTTTAATCTTTTTATCCTTTAACTGTTTTATCTCTTGTGTTCACTGCCCTGAAATCTGTTCTAGATATGTAGCCATATATAGATATTGTAAATCAATGAATCGATCATCAATCAATCCATCAATCCATCAATCAATCTGCCCCAGATTGGGTCCCAGTCTGGCTCTTTGGGGTTCCCCAGAAGGCCATGCTCCCTTGCCCTACTCCCTTTCCCTCAACCGCCAATTGGTGGTTTCCTGGCTTTTGTGCAGTTCCCCCCTTTCTAAAATCCAATCCATCTCCATTTTGCAGATTGTCAGGTGCCCTTCATTCCACCGCCTACTCATTGGCAGAATTGGACTCCCCTCGCATTTCATGAATTTGTGCAAATTCACATTTGCGCAAATTTGCACTTGTGAAACTGCGCAAATCCCCCCAAATGTGCAAATCCTCCCCGTGCATTTTCATGCTTTAGCCTATGGGGGAAACTCACCTTTTTGGCTCCTGGTGTTTAATTGTATGTATTTTTCTACGACTAAATTTGTGTAACATCCTGAAAAGTGCTTTAAAACAGGTCCGCAAGTCCACAGAATTCATGTGACTCAGGAAAAGCCAGTCTTCGGGGGAATCCGCAGGTCAGATTCTAGAACTTCGTTAACCAAATTTTGAAATAAAATAGAATTTCATGAGCAGAAAAGAAAAGAAAGCAGAACTCATTTGATTCTGTTGTGGATTTCTCCGGCATCCCTAGGCAGAGAATACGGTCTGATTGTGTGATTATTTTGGATGTGTAGGTTGGCTCTCTTGCTACCCAAAACAAAAGGATGGCAGCAGAGAATCTTAGAGTTAAAAACTGGCCTTCTCCACTTCTTGTCACTCACTCCAATGAAGTTGTCAGCCTGTCACTAGGAAGGCGGGTCCACAGCTGCAAGCACAATGTCTTCCTGCCTTGCCCTGTAATAAGCAGTCCCCTCTTGGAGGGGTGGACAGCAAGCCACAAATGACCCGTGAGCCATTGGAGCAGCAGCATTCTGGCATCACCCGACGTAAACTCAATACTAATAGATGCAGTTGGCTGGGAAATAACAGCATTCACAGAAGCTGAGAAAAAAAAAATACAGCGGCTCAGACACTTGCATTGTAGCTGAGGCCGGAGGCAAGGCTAAATATTCTTTAAAAAATAAAATGGCATCTTTGGGAACACTGGTATGAAGTTATGTGCCCATGAGGAGTTTGGATTTAGGTTTGAGGGACCCTCAAAATCCCTACCTGTATTGGAGGACCATCTGGCCCTAGGTGTACCAGGGCTAGCAGTCTGCTAGCAGTGAGAGATGGCTATGAGATGGCATTTAAAAGTTCTCACAATGCCCTGGAGTTCCTGGCTTTGTATTGATCAGAGTCTTTGGCAGAAATTAAAATGGTGGCCCCGGGGCTGCATTAAACGTTCCTACAATGTTGTGGGGCGACGCTATGTCGGGTACTGTGGAGCACTGTAGGAAATTTAAAATGGTGGCTTTTAGCTGTCTGCCACTCCAGGGGAAGCATCAATACTGGTGGGTCCTTCTGGATGCTGGGGCCCCAGCAGCTATCTGAAGGCCTCAGTGCTGATGCCAAACCTGACCTATGGAAGTGGTTTTTAGCAGACGCCATGTGTGCGTGTATGTGTTTTAAATTGGGATGGAGGTAGGGCTCTTAAAAAGCTTGAGAACTCTTAGGGCTACCCACACCATGGAATGAAGAGGTAGAGTGGATTGTACGACTCATGAGTGTAGATGGGGGATACTACTTTTGAATGCGCACCCTGTCAGGGTTGTATCTGAGCCCATAGAGTTCCAAAGCAGCTCTGATTCTGAGGAGGAGAGACAATTTGTGGGGGAGGAACTCTCTCAGACTTCAGAGGTGCAGCTGGAGGGGGAGCCCCCGCTCCTAACATCCCTGGGAGCGACAGCAAACCAGGTGTGGAAAGGGAGGGACAACCTGAACTTTTAGACGTGAGGCGCAGATGCAGGCACAAGTGAGAGATCACAGGGGCCGAGCTTTGGTGCTCAGCCTGATTGGCTCGATGTCAACAGCTGAGACCAGAAGCATCGCGGGAGAGGGGGAGATCTTCCCATCCCACCCCTTAAGTTCAGAGATTTGCCGCGTTTTTCCCAAACGGAGATCGACTGATGTCCTAACCCTTAGAAACCCCTAGATGGCTGTTCCTTTGTAGTTCCTCTGAGTCTTAAGCAATTAGCATCTGTATGCCTCCTTAGGATAAATGGAATTAAATCCTTGGCAAGCAGCCCTTTTGTCTGAGTGTTGATTCTGGCTATTGGAAAATTCAGCAGGCAACAGGGGCATTCCTGACACACCCATGTTAAAAAGAGAGAGAGAAATAAACACATGAATTCCACAACTCTATATGTTGAAATGTAACACACCAGGGGAGAGGCTCTCGATCAGTCTTTTCCCAATTGTGCTAGTTTTTTTACTAGTTTGGTTTCCTTCCACCTCATGCTTACCTGACCTCACCCTGTTGCACATGTAAGCCAAGCCACAGACCTACTTCTCACTAAGGTGGTAAGCCTATAGGTGGGCTGTACCATTCCTGCCTTCAGGTTGACAGGATTAGATGGGGAGGAATGAGATGTCACGATGCCGCTGCTCTGTCACTCTCTTCCTCGTATCGTCTCATGTAATACAGCGTGTGATGGGAAGTCGTTGAGCCACATGACGCCCCTCACCATCTCACATCATTGATTGACAGCAGCCGAAGTGGAGCAATGCACGGTGTGATGACATCCCACCGAGTCCTGTGTTAAGAGAGGCATTGCAAGAAAGAGTGAGTGTGTGTGACCTTGTCATGTGGCTGGTGTCCTTTCCGCAGTGGCTGCAAGGAGGCGGGGAGGTGGCAGGGGGAGTGATGAAGACGGGAGACACTGAGGCAGCATCTACGGCCTCAGAGGGGAGACTCACAAGAAAAGAGGGCCTTTTCTGCTGTGGCCCCCCAGCTACAGAATGAGCTCCCTAGAGAGGTTCACCTGGCACCTACATCATTCTCCTTCTAGCGCCCGGTGAAGACCTTTTTATCCTCCCAGTATTTTAGCCTTTTAGCTTCCTCATCTTTTAGCTTTGGTGCTTTAAATCTGTATTTTAAATCTCTGCCTTGCTGCTAGGTTTTATTCTGGAAGTACTGTTATATTGTAGTTTTAAGCTTTCATATTTCATATTTATATTTTATATTTCTTTATCCAGTTTTATGCTGCAGTCTGTGGTTTAAATTTTTGTGAAGGGCCCAGAGAGCTTTGGCTATTGAGCGGTATAAAAATGAAATAAAATAAAGTAAAAACCTGGGATGCTCTCCAGGGACCGTAGGATTGCTCTCTTAAGAATTCAATTCCATCTGAGCCATTTAAAAGCCAAGTACCGATATGGTCATGCCACTCATGTTGAGCCACTTCATTTAAAATCAGACTTATGATTCATAGATCAGACAGGCAATGTAGGTGGATCATCAGCTCCTTCTAATTCACTATCCATGTTACAAGACTCTCAGCTTTAATCAATCATGGTTCGGTTTTCTGCAGAACACAAGACGATGGGGGATTTCAACATCCATGCTGAGGCTGCCCTGTCAGGAGCGGCTCCAGACTTCATGTCCACCATGACAACCATGGGTCTGTTCCAGAAGGTATCTGGCCCCACCCACGCTGCTGGGCATACTCAGGACCTCATTTTCTGTGCTGGATGGGCTGATAGTGATCTGAGAGTGGAGGACTTCTCTATAGTTCCGTTGTCATGGACAGATCACTACTTGGTGGGGTTTAGACTTGCTGGCACTTGGAAACTCTGCAGGGGTGGAGGGCTGATTAAGATGGTCCACCCCAGGACGCTGATGGAACTGAATGGTTTCATGATGGATCCTGGGGATTTTCCTGTTGCCTCGGCAGGCAATTCTGTCGAAGCCCTGGCCGATCTCTGGAATGGAGAAATGACCAGGGCCATGGACACAATCGCTCCTGCGCGTCCTCTCTCACAAAGTGGAGCTGCACCAGCACCCTGGTTTTCTAGGGAGCTGGCAGTGATGCAACAAGTGAGAAGACGACTGGAGCAACGTTGGCAGAAAACGTGGAGTGAATCCGATCGAACATGGGCTAGAGCCTATTTGCAGGCCTACTCTGTGGCAATACAGGTAGCAAAGAAAATATTTTTTTCTGCCACTAGTGTGTCTGCAAAGAGCTGTCCAGTGGAGCTGTTTCGAGTGGTTAGGGGTCTTTTACATGCCAGCCTGCAAGAGGATAATTTAAACCTCTTGACAGCCCTCTGTGAACAATTTGCTCTGCACTTCGCAGACAAAATTGCTCAGATCTGCTCTGACTTGGATGCTCTGGTTGATACAGACCCGGTGGATGTAACTTTGGCTCCTGCTTGTCCAATGTTGTTGGATACTTTTCAATTTGTACAGCCTGAGGATGTGGACAGGATCCTGGGAGAGTTGACAGCCACCACGTGTGTTCTAGACCCTTGTCCTTCCTGGCTCATAAAAGCAGCCAGAGGTGGACTGGCTGAGTGGGTAAGAGGAGTGGTTAATGTCTCCCTTGGGGAAGGCAGAGTTTCAGCCTGCCTGAAGGAGGCGGTGGTGAGACCTCTGTTAAAAAAAGGCCTCCTTGAACACCACCATATTGGATAATTATCGGCCGGTCTCCAATATTCCATTTCTGGGCAAGATACTGGAGCATGTGGTGGCCTCCCAACTCCAGGGATTCCTGGATGAGACAGATTATCTAGATCCATTTCAGTCTGGCTTCAGATCTGGTTCTGGGACAGAAACAGCTTTGGTCGCCTTGGTGGATGACCTACACCGGGAACTAGACAGGGGGAGTGTGTCCCTGTTGGTTCTGCTAGACTTCTCAGCGGCTTTCGATACCATCGACCATGATATCCTTCTGGGCTGCCTCGCTGGGATGGGACTTGGAGGCACTGTTTTACAGTGGCTCCATTCCTTCTCGGAGGGGCAGACCCAGAAGGTGGTGCTGGGAGCCTTCTGTTTGACTCCCTGGCCATTGGCTTGTGGAGTCCCTCAGCGTTCTGTTTTGTCCCCCATGCTATTTAACATATACATGAAACCACTGGGAGAGGTTGTCTGGAGTTTTGGGGTTCAGTGTCACCAGTACACTGATGACTCCCAACTCTACTTTTCCTTTCCATCTAATTCCAAGGAAGCTGTTGGGGCGCTGAACCAGTGTCTGATGGCAGTAATGGACTGGATGAGGGCAAACAAATTGAAGCTTAATCCAGACAAGATAGAGGTGCTCCTTGTCAGTCAAAAGCTAAATCAGGGAATAGGGATACAGCTTGTGCTAGATGTGGTTACACTCCCCCTGTGAAGACACAGGTTTGCAGCTTGGGTGTACTTCTGGATTCAGCCCAGAGCCTGGATGCCCAGGTTTCAGCAGTGGCCAGGAGTGCTTTTGCACAGTTAAAGCTTGTGCGCCAGCTCCTTGAGATGTCTGACTTGGCCACAGTAACACATGCCTTAGTTACATCCCGTTTGGATTACTGTAATGCACTCTACGTGGGGCTGCCTCAGAAGAGTGTTTGGAAACTTCAGCTGGTTCACAGAGCTGCTGCCAGACTGCTGACTGGGGCTGGTTACAGGGAGCATACAACTGCACTGTTAAAACAGCTTCACTGGCTTCTGGTCTGTTTCCAGGCACAATTCAAAGTGCTGGTCCTGTCCTATAAAGCCCTATACAGCTCGGGTCCAGGTTATCTGAAAGACTGTATTCTCCCCTATGAGCCTGATCGTGCCCTGAGATCTTCAGGGGAAGCCCTTCTTGCCATCCTGCCACCATCACAGGCACGCGGGAGAAGGCCTTCTTGGTGGCTGCCCCAAGGCTCTGGAACTCCCTTCCCAGGGAGGCGAGAGTGGCACCCTCCTTGATATGATTTCGCAGGCATGTAAAAACGTTTTTGTTCCAGCAGGCCTTTGAGGATAACTAGTCTGACCTGTGAAAACATGACGGATGGCTACTATTTTTCTTGTTGTCTTTTAATGTTTTGATATTTTTACAATTTTAATATTGATGATTTAATTATATTTTTAACTTTTGTACACTTGTATTTATATTTCTATTTATAGGTTTTAATTGTATAAGTTTTAATGTTGTAAAGCCGCCTTGAGTCCCAGTATTGGGAAAAAGGCGGGATATTAATGATGATGGTGATGATAATGATAATGATGCTGAAGGCAATATGTCCCTTCCCCACACACGTACCCTGTTGTCCCCAAGCAACTGGCATGCACAGACATGCTGTCTCCAAGCATGGAGGTAGCGTATACCCACATTTTAGAATGTTGCCATTTAAAACAGCGTTGGGCAATTTGTGGCCCTCCAGATGGTTTGGCCTACATCTCCTATCAGCCCCAACCAGCATAGCCATGAAGAGGGATCTTGGGAGTTGTAGGCCAAAATATCTGGAGAGCCACAAGTTGCCCACCCCAATTTAAAATGTAATATATTTTTTAAACTGAATGGATCATTGCATTTTTGGTTGCCTTGCTGTTTGAAGAGTTTGTTGTTTGAATTTAACTTTTACATTTGTAATTGTATGGCTTTTATTTTGCATTTGTTTGCTTTAGTGTTGTGTATACCATCCTGGCTGGGATACCTTGTGGATGACGGGTGGTTTATAGAATTTAGTAATCACCATCAAGGTCATGTGGGGCCGCGGTGGCTTAGTGGTTAAGACGCTGAACTGCAAACTGGAAGGTCAGCAATTCGAGACCCGAGTGCCGCCTGACGGAGTGAGCTCCCGTCTTCAGTCCCAGCTCCTGCCAACCTAGCAGTTCGAAAGCAAGAAATTGCAAGTAGATAAATAGGTACCGCCTCGGCGGGAAAGGTAACAGCGTTCCGTGCACCTCGGTGTTCAGTCATGCCGGCCACATGACCACGGAAGCGTCTTCGGACAGCGCTGGCTCTTCGGCTTAGAAACGGGGATGAGCACCGCACCCTAGAGTCGGACAGGACAGGTTGGGGACACCTTTACCTTTTATCAAGGTCATGAGTAGTAGCCACTGATAGATATACCCTGCATAGAGTAGAGATATGTTTGTCATGACTTTGGCTCATGTGCAGACCTATCTGAGAGAGAAAGAGAGAGGGAGGGAGGGAGAGAGAGAGAGAGAGAGAGAATGGGACCACTTTATATCCCAACTCTTTGTAGGCTACATTGTAGAGTAGTCCATTTCTTTGAAGTGCATACCATGCAAATCCATTTGCTGCCATGTGCAAGAAGTCATTGTTCAAATCTCTCCAGAAAGCAACGATAATTCACCTGGTTTTGTTGTTGTTGCTGAAATCTGCCCCAAAGCAGCTGAAACCAAGGCTGAAAGTTCCAGTTTGGCCATGCCCAGGGCCGGCCTTACCATGAGGCAGAGTGAGGCAGCTACCTCAGGCAAGTGGATGCTGGCAGATAAGGAGGTGAGATGTTGGAGGGCCAGATGTGTGTGCTGCAAGGTCTGCTCTGTGCCCCCTAAGCTAGCATGCTGCCATCAGATATGGTGAAGGATGCTGTTCTGTTGCTGGTATTGAAGTAAAATCCAACTGTCAGTCCAGTTGGCTTCTGTATGTGGAATTTATGGGTGTATGTGCCATCTTGTCCTTCACTTCAGGCACCTGAGGCCACAAAACAGGCAGCATGTTGTGACATCACAAATGCCTATCTTTCTTTGAGGTCTGGTTGGTGAGCATGGAGGGTGATGTTTCCTGTAATAATATTACTGAAAATAACTGCTATTTTACAAAACCTAGAAGGCACAAATGGTGCATAGTGCCACCATGCAAGGGCACAATGAAAAGCACACCAGACAAAATATTTGTGCATCTTCCTATGGAAGAGAAGTGACTGAAAGCATGGGAAGATGCTGCAAAAAAGTTGTTTGGTAAGAAATGTGTGTTTGAGTGTCAGGACCATTTCAATGTTAGTTCAAATAGGTATTACAGATTTTTGTTAAGCCCATTTTCTGTTTCACAGTTTGTCAGGCATCTTTCATTCCATCTTCTGTTCATCGAGGGAATCGGATTTTTTTAATGTTGTTGTTTATCCCTGCAGTGGGCTTCCAGAATTTAGAGGTGCTGAGAAAATGATAAGCCAGATCCAGGTTTTCTTACAAAGAGACTTTATTGAGTACTTACAGCACACAGGTGTACCCAGTGGTTGGATCAGACAGCTTCTCTGAACCCAGAGCCAAGGGGCACAATGGGTTTTGTACCATACATGCCAGCAGTGAGGCAGCATGACTGCAGCAAACGTTAATTAGCGTTCATCTGCAACTTTCCCAGCATAGGCTAACAGTGCATGTTCAGAAGGAAAACAATCTGAACTTTCCCAGCACAGACACCTGTAAACATAGCCTCACTTCTCAGGCGCTTCCTAGGCCCTGATAAGATAAACGGTTCAGAGCTTGTTAGCATGGAATATGCTGAGGCAGCGATATCGACCTTTGACTAATCTCACACGCTCAGAGGTGCACTAGCAAGGAAATTGCACTTAATAACAAACCAAACCAAAGAGCGTTATGGATCTCTAAGTCTCTCTAAAACTACTGGTTACTCAGGTTACAGGCCCGAGGACTTACGGATGTATGAGAATTTAGTTCCAGTTGAGTTAGTGCAGATTAGTACTAAAGCACACTAGTGCAAGTGCGCATTAGCACAAGTGTGAATTAGTGTTAATGCACATTGGTGGAAGTGCGCATTAACACTAATGCACATATGCACTGATGTGCTTTAATGCTAATGTGTATTGACAAAAGTGCAACCCCCCAGTAAAAAAAAAAGAAGAGTCTGCTGAGGTCCACAGAACCTGGAAAAAGCTGGTCCTCTGTGGAATCTGCAGGTCAGAATCATAAAAATCCAAACTCATTTGAATCCTTTGCAGATTTATGTGACGTCTCTAACTACAAATAGTACGTAAAGCATTTATTATCCTCATTGTTATTTTTTATGCCCATTTTAGTTTTATTGCTTTCCCCATTTTTTTAAAAGGAGCAATTGCATGGAGAAGGGAGGGAAATGGCTTGTCAGTGTCCCTGCCCATTTTGCCATTAACCCTAAAAATAGTTAAGAAGAGCTTCTATCAGGGCTGGTGGAATCTGCCTCCACCCAAAGGAAGGAGAAATATCTTGAAAATAAAGGGCAACCATTATACTTGGGTGGTGTAACCTGTGTGTCTATTTTGGGAACAGGGCCCAGCATTGGGATACCTCCTTTGGAGTTCTGGTTGGTTCTGACTAAAACCCAGAATGGATTCACAGCCCCACTGAAATTGGAGCCACCAGCCTCCACGGTTCTTGCTTCCTCGTAAGCCTCACAGGGGTGTGCCAATCAGCAAAACCAGAGCTCGCCAAAGTTCTCTGAATTCCATCCTGAAGCTCGCTCTGACCTGAGTCTGTATCAGATTGCAAGCTTTCCCTCCCTTTTTATGTGAAAATCCATGTGTAGTTTCATGTCCAGTTTTCCAAATGTGCACATCTTTGCAAAGTACGCATTCTCCTGCCATTGATTAAAACATATTTTTGTGCATTTTATAAAAGCACACATTTTTCATGTACATTTTTCAAATGTACGCAAGCTGTGGAACACTTTTTTTGGGGGGAGTGTCCCCGAATCACATTGCAAGCTCGGAAATGTATGGAACTTCGACTGCAGATGACGTCTGAGTCTGTGTTCTGTCCAGAAGTTGTGAATTGGGTAAATCCTGTTCAAAGACGAACTGCAATGAATTCCTCATACATCCCTTTATTTATTTATTACATTTCTGTATCGCCCAATAGCCAAAGCTCTCTGGGTGGTTCACGACAATTAAAGCCATAAAACACATGATACAATATAAAAGTTTAAAAGTTTAGAACTACAGTATAAAATAAAAACTAGAAAAACCCTTGCAGGAGTGCCAAGATTTAAAATACAGTAACAGATTTAAAACAATGGAAATTGAAAGACTGGCATGCCTGGGAAAATAAGAAGGTCTTCACCTGGTATCAAAAAGAGCACAATGTAGGTGCCAGGTGAGTCTCTCTGGGAAGATAATTTCACAACCAGAATGCCACAACAGAAAAAGCCCTCTCTAAGGCCTCGTCTCTTAGCAGTAGAAGTGTGACTGCTCCTATCTGTCCCTCACAAGGAACTCAGCAGCCTCTTTGCTTTATGAGGTAGGAAGTTGGAGGGTGATAAAAGTCAAACAGCAACATGGAGGCCTAGTAGTTCTGAAGAAAAAAGCAAAATGAAGGAGGCCAATCCCAGACGGAAGCACTCACATACATAGTTGTAAGCTCCTTGTGATTTGTTGAATAGCATCAAGTACTCAAGACTGGTTAGGCCTCATCTTGAGTACTGCGTCCAGTTCTGAGCACCACACATTAAGAAAGATGCAGACAAACTGGAAAAGGTCCAGAGGAGGGCAATGAAGATGATCAGGGGACTGGAAACAAAGCCCTATGAGGAAAGACTTGAAAGAACTGGACATGTTGAGCCTTGGGAAGAGCAGACTGAGGGGAGATCGGATAGCGCTCTTCAAGTACTTGAAAGGTTGTTACAGAGAAGAAGGCCAGGATCTCTTCTTGATCATCCCAGAGTGCAGGATGCGGAATAATGGGCTCAGATTACAGGAAGCTAGATTCTGGCTGAACATCAAGAAACACTCCCTGACTGTTAGAGCAATACAACAATGGAACCCATGACCTAGGGAGGTGGTAGGCTCTCCCACACTGGAGGCATTCAAGACGAGCCTGGACAGTCATCTGTCAGGGATGCTTTGACTTAGATTCCTGTGTTGAGCAGGGGGTTGAACTTGATGGTCTCTTAGGCCCCTTCCAACCCTACTATTCTATGATTCTATGAAGTAGGTAATAGGTTATGTCAGGTTTTCTGTGGATTCTTTCTTACATTGTAGTAATTGATTTTTGTGGCATATGCCTAGCGTTGACCATTTGTTTGTCTAATGTTTGGTTGGGTATTTGAGATCTGGGAATCCCTGAATCAGTTTTTCCAAACATGTGTTATATTCATGGAGCATAGGGATTAGTGGATTTGTAGTACAAGGTGGTTTCAAGAAGGTATCATGTCATACAGCACATAGTATTCAGAAAATTGATATGTTGCATAAAGAAGATATAGCTGAGATTGGTGTTAGGGCTGCAATGGGAGTAGGGATGTCAGAGAATTCCGCCATGGATCTCGGTGAGGCCAAATGCCAGTGCATTCAGCCCCCTGAACTCTGTGGCAGAATGGCCTGCCCCCCTGCCCCCCTGTGGATCCCCCCTGGGATGACACTTACCTGGGGCGGATGTTCTGGGCAGCGGCAGCTGCGGCGGCGGCGGCTGGTCTTCCAACCGGCTGCCGCCTCTGCCATTTGCAGTCTTGTCTTCTTCTTCTTCTTTTTTTTTTTACAGAGATGTGATAGGCTACATAAGTTTTTATGTAGCCTATCACGTCTCTGTAAAAAAAAAAAGACAAAGAAAAATAAGGAATGCAAATGGCGGCGGCTGTAGCCGCCGCCATTTGTGTACATGTTTTCTTTTTTTTTTACCCAGACGTGATAGGCTATGTAAGTTTTTACGTAGCCTAAAATGTAAGGGTAAAAAAAAAAAGGCGTACGCAAATGGCGGCTACAGCCGCTGCCATTTGCGTTCCTTATTTTTCTTCGTCTTAGTCTACGTAAATATTTACGTAGACTAAGACAAAAACAAAAAAGGAACGCAAATGGCGGTGGATGTAGCTGCCATTTGTGTACGCCTTCCCTCCCCACCCATTGCCCTCCGTGGCCGAAAATCTGGTTGCAGATGGCCCTGGCCTGTGCCTGGCTGGCTGCTCCGCGGAGCACAGCCAGCTTTTGAGGATTCGGGGGGGGGAGGACTGGATCACCTCCCCCCCCGGCGAGGATTCCGAAGGGAGGGACGGAGCGCCTCCCCCCCCAGCGGAACCCAGCAGAGCCAGGTAAGTGGGGTTTCGTACACCCCTAAATGGGAGAAACCTTATTGTTATTTGTAGGTTGGGCCAAACCCTGATACTTTGGGGGGATGCGGACCAACGTTTCTGCCAAGACTGGGGCCCTTGACAGTATGATCAAGATTTATCTGGTGAATCTGTAGTAGGGTAATGTAAACGTGGTACAATCCAAGATGGCGCTGCTCAGGACTTGGGAGGGGAAGTTCATTAAGAATATTGGGGACTTTGAGTGTCTGATCTTAAATGGGTTTTCATAGTATTTTCTGGATTAAAATTGCTGTCTCTTTGTTAAATTGTATTTTCAGACTCAGTAAGCCACAGACAGAAAGCAAAGATCATTTGGATTACATTTGCATTAATTATCATCCATTCTATTTCTAGCGTAGTGTAGGGGGTTAAGAGTGTTGGACTAGGACAGTCCGGGTTCCAGCCCCCACTCAGCAATGAAGCCCTACCTCACAGGGTTATTGTGAGGATAAAATGGAGAGGAGGATCATGTACACTGCCTTAGGCTCCTCGGAGGAAAGGAGGGATATCAATTTAACAAATAAATAAAAGAAAATAAAGTTCAGAGGTGAGTGCTGATGCTTATGTAATTATGTAAGGTTTTCATAATTACCAAAAAATCTTTGCGAAAAAACCTTAAGGGGGTGACACTCCAAAAACAGTCCAATGAGGGCTGAGCATGTTCAGTGGGCACAGAATGCTGACTGACGATGGGTAGTATCCAATGTTAGTCGTACTTAAAGACCCATTGAAATGAATGGGACTTAAGGTAGGCATGACTACCTTAAGTCCCATTCATTTCAACAGGGCTACTCTACGTAGGACTAACACTGCATAGTACCCTATGGGAGGAAAAAAATGGGAAATGAAGGGGGGAGAAGAGGAATGGAATGGAGGCTCATGGAAGATGCTCCATGGAAGGCATGATTAACTGGCTGAAACCATGGACAGGAGTACTCCGTACTGCAACATTTTGTTACAGGTCGCACTCTCACACTTTGAATATAAAGTTTGACTCTCTGGTTTAATTCCTGATGTTTCTAGTAAGTTGGTGTATTTTTCCAACTCAAATGCTGAAGGGTGCTCTACCGTCTCTATGGCAACTGTAGTTTCAAAGCATTTCTCTTTCATCTAAGGAAATCGGCTGGCTTCATGAAGATAAGTAATTTGTTGTTTGGAGTTGTCGTTTAAAAGAACTCTGGACACCTAAAAATGCTACCGAATGGCATTTACAATTTTGCGTGAAAGCACATGAATTGCGCACTTGCAGATCTTTATTTGACATCTCAATATTATATAGAACAACAGAAGACGGAGCGTTGGGACTGAATGTCTGTTACCTGTCCCAGTAATTATTTTTGCTGTTGTGTTGAATATATCTGTACTGCTTGTACGGTCTGACCACTTAAATCATGAGCTGGTTTTCAGATTTGTAAGTCCAATCCAGTGTAAGCGTGAATGTTCTCCGAATGAATAATGCAACTAAATACTGAAGTTCAGAGGGAGGTTTGGAGGTCGGCAACAAGGGAGCGGAGCCTTTCAATGGTGGCCCCCTGATAGTGGAACACTCTTCCCAATGAGGCCTGCCCAGTACCAACATTGTCATCTTTTAGGCACTGGGTCAAGACTTTCCTCTAGTCCCAGGCATTTGAATGCATGTGATAGGCTTTTTATGCATCAGTTGTTTTGGTTTGGTCTGAACTGATGTTTTAGTTGTTTTGTTCTGTTTTGGCATTTTTAATGGCAATTATTTAGTTATTTTGTGTATTTTAAAAATCATTTTGTGGTAAGCTGGCTAGGGTCTTTTTAAAGAGAAAGTTGGCTAAGGAATTCAAATAAGAATAATAAAAAATAATAAGAAGGATGTCCCATTGACTTAGGTTTGAGAAGAGGAATAAGAAGTTTGAATAAGACTTAGGTTTGAGAAGAGGTTGAAGCCTCTGGCTTCTCACAAACATCTCTTCCTTCCCCTTTGCTGTTTTAACCATGCAGAACTAGCCTGCGGGGACCAAATGACTGCTTTTTTATTTCAGTGGCACCATTCCACCTACGATGTGCCACTCCAGGTACCACAGTACAGAGTAGGCAAAATCCCTCCTTTCTCTGGTGATAATGTAGTTTAAGGAGGTGGGGGGAGGGAATCTTATTTGGCCCCAGGTGACCAGCTAATCTTGCCTGCTACCAAGAAAGGATGCATGTGTGTGTGTGTGTGTGTGTGCGTGCGCGCATGCATGCACTAAGTTCCTTGTCAATGAGTTCTGGGTGGCTGGATCTTGACTCTATATTACTTGAAAATTCCAAGACAATATAAGGATTGATCCAGGAAGTTCTATATACTGAAGTATCACTTTTATGGCATTCTCTGAAGTGATAGTACAAGATAATTGTTTTACTGAGTTGCTCATACATTTGGCTTTTGTACAGTGGTCACTGGTGGGGGCAGGGAAGGTGGAGGTCAACTCTTTTGCCCTCTCAATGCATCTAGTTTTCTGCAGAGTGAGAAATAGACACCCACAAAACTCTAGTCCTCATGGAGGTGTGTCTGAGCTGTACCACTTCACATGGGGGGCTTCCATGGTTGAATCTCCCCCACCCCCAATACTAAAACAAAACAAAACCCTTTGCATAGCTCACTAGAGTGTTCTAGCTTAGCCATCACCTTAACATGAGTGGAAGGATTTTATGTTTCCTCTATATGGAGGACCATCCAATCACTTGAGCCGTGAATGGTAGTCTCAAACTGGTGCAGCCTCAAAATGGTTAGATCACTTTAGTGAGAACAAAGTGAAAGTGTGGCAGGAAGGAGACACACGCATTCACACTCGTTAGATGAGCGCAGCACTGGAAACTCATTAGCATGAGGCATTGTGGGAAACACGGTGAGACCTCAGCAATGTGATAACCTGCACACAAATGTTGTTAATAAATTGGATGCCACCAACCCCTTCGCAAGATGCCTTCATGAAAACACATAGGATTAAGAGTGCGATCCATTATTAGCAACTTTGGATGCAGTTGTCACAGTTACAACTGTGTTACGCTGTGTTACAAGGCAGCGCATTTGCATTGAAAATTGGTGCCATTTTTGTTTTTTTTTTGACACTGAATCCCAATTCAAAATTTGTGAGTTTCATTTTACAGTGTATTGAGAGCCTTGACAGCTAGCTTTACATTTGGAATATCTATTGGGGACACAGTGCAGAGTTAAACTACGGAATTTGCTACTACAAGATGTAGTGATCGTCGCCAACTTGGATGGCTTTAAAAGTGAATTGGACAAATTGCTGGAGGAGAAGACCATCAATGGCTACTAGTCCTGATGGCTATATGCTACTTCCAGGATTAGAGGTGGTATGCCTATATATGCCAGTTGCTGGGGAACATGGGCAGAAGGGTGCTGTTGCACTCATGTCCTGTTTGTGGGTTTCCCATGGGCAGCTGGTTGGTCACTGTGTGAACAGAATGCTGGACTAGATGGACCCTGGGTCTGATATGGCATGGCTCTTCTTAAGTTCTTAAATAGGAATTTGGGAACGATCCCTTTCTGAAGTGCCTAGTTACTATTTGTCAGGGTGGAAACTGGGCCCAGAGAGCCCCAGAGCAGTTCTGATTCTGAGGAGGAACAGCCATCCGTGGGAGTGGAGCCAGCTCATCCCTCACAGGCTCAGCACCTGGCAGAGATTCCTCCTGCCGGCATTCCAGAGATAATGACCCTAGCAGTGAGAAAGTGCGGGAACGGGGCTTCTTAGATGCTTGACGCAGATGCAGACGCAGATGCGCCCTCCATCGAGACAAGCGATGGAGGGTGCGGAAAGGAGGCGTAGCACCCATTTGGCGCGCAAGCAATGGCTGCTTCCCATGGACCCAAGGGAAAGAGGGAGGATCTCTCCCTAGCCCATAAGTTCTGGGTCTTCAAGTGACTCTCTTTCAAATGGGGATCAACTGCCTGCCTTTAGCAGCTGGTGATTAGCATCTGAAAGAGTCATTAAGCTGTAATGGGATTAAAGCTTTGAAAAGAATGCCCTTTCATCTGGGTCTTGAGTTGGCTATTGGATTCTACTGAGAGAGGCTGCTAAGGCGTTCCTGACACTATTAAGGATGGGGGACAAATTAGTTAGTTTAGCATTTTAATGCACATTTGCCTAATTTCACACTTTTGAACCAATAGACAAACTGAAACAGAGTTATTCTTCGAAATGTGCATTTCTATGAACTGGGCAATAGAATTCTCCAATCAAAATATGAATACAAAAATGCACATATTAAGAAAAACCGCGAAGAAAAATGCTCATGTTAGTGAAAATAATGTTAACAATGAGAAATATTAATATTTGGAAAAAATGCTTGCAAAATGTGTATATTAGGACCAATGTGTGCACAAATGCATATGAGTTTCCATGTGGACTTAAAAATGCAGGATCCCATGGTGTAGGGTTGTTGAAGTGCCTCCGAACAGGGCAGCAAGCTACTGGAAATTTGGTTGGTCTAGGGAAGAGGAGGACAGAAGGTAGATCTATCCAGATGATTGGGACCAACACCCAGAAAATTCTGTCAGTGTGGTCAGCAGTCAGAAATTCTGGGAGATAAAGTCCAAAATGTCTCCAGATCTAGATTTTGCCTACCCCTGGTCTAGGGCAGGGGTAGAGAACCCTTTTCCTGTCAAGGTCTACAAGACCTCAATTGAAAACAGTTGGGGGCTATGCTCCAGGAGTGGGCAGGGCAAAGCAAAGCATGGGTGGAGATTGGGATGTGACTCTGACCTTTGTTGAGTATGCAACAACAGGACAATTTATTTGCATCCAGGCATTCTCCTTCCCCAACCTGTACAAGACTCCCTCCATCAGCATGGTAGGTGGGGGATAGGGACAGATGGACTAAATAATTTCAATAACCCAGAGCAGAGTTGGTGATGGGACATGGTTTGGAGAGTGACTAGATCCATATTAGACCCTCGGTCTTCTGAGAAATTTTTGCTTTGCTTTAGTCTGACATGCACCTTGCCATATGTTAACTGAATATCCCTTTGTGTTCCGGTCTGGAACAGGAAACCTTGTCCCACTACTGCTGGACCAGACTCAGCATTAGATTAAACTAAAGGGCAATCAAAAAGCAATTCAAGAAACAGGCAATGCTCAAAGGCACAGTTTTACCAGGCAAGAGGGAGCGTTCCAAAAGAGAAGTCTGAAGAGCAGCCAAGGTCAAAACACAGATTAGCAATCAGATACAATACACAGTCCGAGAAGCAGAGTCAAGCAGGAGTCTGAGGTCAGTAGCACAAAGGCTCACTCACAGAGCAAAGTCAGTGGTACAAGGCACTGGAGCTGATAGAAGACATTTCTAGCAGTAGCTTGACTGAAACTGCGGGCTTATATTGCCAGAGCTTCCAGAACCCCACCCAGAACTCAGCTGCAGTTTGTTACAGGCCTCAAATCTCCTCCTCTTGAGGAGTCCATTTTTCTATTCAAGCACATCTCCTTAAAGGAGCTCTACTGGCCTTCCTCTTGAGGTGACAATGCTCTCACGGACTAGGCAGTTACCCAGCTTCTGCCTCAGAGGTAGAACTCCCCTCCTGTGGGGACAGAACCATGGTCATCTCCCTTGTGGTCCCAGGCTCCCCTGGGTCTCCTGCCATAGGTGGCTCCTTGGTGCGGCCATCTCTGAGAGCTCTATCTCCTCCTCAGAGGAGGATTCCTCCAGTAGGGGCATAACAGATCTCATGATTGGTTAGAGCTAGAGCTGATCCAATTTTTTTTCCTCAGAAGACATTTTTATGAGAACATTCCTGAGATGTTTTCCTTTTCTCACCCACCCCCCTTGGAAAAAAAAGTTGTTGCAGAATCTCTGAATATTGTCCATCATTTTTGTGCCTGTGCATGGTAGCTAGCTACCATTTCTCCCCCATGTTGCCCTGGGAAGGACATTAGGTCTGGGGCATTATAGAGGATGAAATGGTGGCCAGGAGGCCAACACAGTTGCTGCTGCTGTCACTTTTAATGGCCAGCCAGATGCCTGTGGGAATCACACATACACTTAGTAAGAAAAGGAAGAAGCTGCCACTGCTAACGGTGAACTACGCCACTAAGAAACGGAGAGCGCAATCTTATGTATGTTTAGAAAGAAAAAAGTCCTACAATTCCCAGCATTCCCCAGCCAGCATGTCTAAACTGCTGTAGGATTGAGCCCTCACTGCTTGGAAACCCCTGAACATGGAGGCGTCCCAGTTTCCTGTGCCCTATCAGGCTGAAGTAGGGATGTCAGAGAAATCCGCTGTGGATTCAAATGAGGCCGGATTTTTTGGAATCGGGCCTCAGGAATCCGCAGCAGATCAGGACCACATCCCTCTGCTCCAGGAGGACTGGAGGCGGAACAGCACTCGGCTGCTTCTTCCAGCCAAAGCTGTTAGTCTCCTCCCTGTCCCTGCCTGTTGCCTTAAAAAAAAATAAAATCTTTTTTTAAAAAAATGGCAATTGGGAGGATGTGTCCATACACTTATACACAAAATAGAGCCGTGAATCTTGCATATAAGCCTATGGACACATAGACTTATATGCAACATTCTTGACTCTATTTGCATATAAGTCTGTGATTCTGTGCACACATCCTCCCGATCGCCATTTTTTTTTTAATACATTTTTTTTTTAAAGGCAATGGGCAGGGACAGGGAGGAGGCAAACAGCTCTGGCTGTCAGGAGGGAATGTTAGTGCCCCCAAACCAGTCCCCCCCCCCCGGGGAATCTCAGCGGAGCGGAACCGCTCTGGAGGGTTCCGGGCAGGAGGAACAGATTGCCTCCCCCCCCCACGGATTCCCCACCGAAACAGACGGTGGAGAATCCGTACACCCCTAGGCTGAAGCTGGCAGGGCAGGAGGAATGGCAGAGGTGATTTTGCCCTCCACACCCTCTGATCACCTGTATTTTTTCTAGATGTGCTTTTCAGCCCATGTAGCAAGGGTGCTTCAGAGGGGGAGGGAAAGAGGCTGAGGGAGGCTCAGGATAACACATTTCCTGGCCTCTCTGGTCTCCTCTGTTCCCTGACCACCAGAACTCCCCCTTTCCTGAGGCTCAGTGGTTGTTTTTTGACCTTGGAGAGGCAGCTGGCCTGGTTCTCCCTGTGCTGGCTTCAACAGGGAGGGGTCTAGGGTCTCCCCCTTCCGAGGTTGGAGCACTGTCTCTGACCTCAGAGGGGCTTTATGAGCCATCCTATGGTCACTGGGACGTTTGCCCGGGGACCATGGGATCACTCTCTTAGAGAATTTCTACTCCCTGTGGATAAATCTGGGGAAAAGGCCCTCCTTATTTCTCTCTGCCTACAAACAGAGTGGAGAATTTTGCACACAGCTCTAGTTAAAGCTATGAAGAGATCTCATGGTACTTAACTTAGGGAACCGGAAAACACTGAAGAACCTAAGAACAGCCATGCTGGATCGGACCAAGGGTCCATCGAGTCCAGCATTGTGTTCCCACTGTGGCCAACCAGATGTTTCTGGGAGTCCCACAAGCAGAGCATGAATGCAACAGCACCCTCCTGCTCATGTTCCCCAGCAAATGGCATTCAGAGGCACACTTGTTTTGAAAACTTTTGGAATTTACTCCCCACGCCCCATTATTATTTGTAAAATTAACAACAAATCCTTCATTTGTCATGCACCAGGAGCCTTTTCAGATAAGATGCAAATAATGCATCTGAAAAGGAAAACACCCACCCACAGTTGTCTTCCTAGCTTCCGCGCATTCTTGTAACGTGGCTGTGAATATTCTCTTTTAGCATTTAGAATGATATAGAGTTCGGCACGTAGAAGCTTAATGTCTTGTGCTCATTCATGTTATTATTACATATCCTGACAATGCGCTTGCTTTAACCCCCCCCCCAAACTTCCTTGTTATTTATTTTCTAGTAGCTATCCATTTTAAATGTGTGCTTCCACCCCCTCCCTCCAATAAATAATACTGTTGCAGTGAAAAGTAAACCTCATTACAATGAAACGTTTATTTTAGGACACTGATTCCAGAAATATTTCCCATGTGTGTGGGGACAAAATGACATCTGCACTGAGCAAATAAATCAATAGAAAAATAACTATTTTATGGTAAAGTAATTTGTATTTCATTTGAAAATCTGGGGGTTTCCAAAGAAAAACCTTCATGATCCCTTTCTTCTCTTTGTTTCAGGGGGCAGGTTGCTAATTTCCTAATTCCAGTGCCCTAATTACAGGGGGAGAAACAGATTTTGTGATGGTCCCCACAGCAAACCCCCCCCCAAATCAAAACAGTTCTGATGCCCATCAGGAACAGCTCTTTTGTGAAGCTAATTACCCATTCAAGACCAAGCCATCCCAAAATACTTGGCTTTCCAACAGGGATAGCTCAACAATATGTTGTTGCTGGGAAAATCCATACCCCCCACCCCCCAGTTACTGAGAGGATTGTGGCTGAACTCAGAGGGAATGAGGAAGTCTGACAGGAGTCAGACATGCTAATGGTTAGGATCAAAAGACAAATGAGGAGGCAGGAGTAAGAAGCAAGTCATAAAACAGGGTCAGATGGTAATCAAAGCATACATGAGCACACCAGAGCTCAGGAAGACCATGTTTCTTAGGCAAGGCTGAGCCGGAACAGGAGGTCATCTTATCATCCTTCCTGTCCAGAAGGATCCCATGGCCAGCCAGAGATGGAGGTAAATTTCATTCAGCTCAAATTTTGATAAGACATTATTAAACCTGCATTTCCCAAATGAATACATGAACTGCAACGCAATTGTCCCTAGGTATTCGCACTTCTCAGAATGTTATGGACGATGCAGTTCTCCGAGTGAAAAGAAAAGAAAAGCACATGTTAGGGAAACACAAAAGAGCACGATATTTTGGAAAACTACTCAGGGAAATACATATATTAGGCAAACATATATAAAATGCATATATTATTAATTAATTAAATTCCTTAATCGCCCATCTGGCCAGTCACCCAGCCACTCTGGGCAATGTACAGCAGTACAAACAATCTAAAACAGTAAAATTAAACATTAAAACATATTTCTAAAAAATACCCTAACCCACCCCAAATGTCTGCCTGAACAGCCACGTTTTCAATGCATGGTGGAAGCTCATTGAAGAGGGGGCATGGCGGACTTCCCTAGGGAGGGAGTTCCACAGAGTGTGGCTGCCACAGAGAAGGCCCTCTCCCTCATCCTCACCAGCCTAGCTGTCCTGGCTGATGGGACGGAGAGAAGGCCATCTGAGGCTGATCTTGTTGAGTGGCTCATCTGGTGTTGCTGGAGGTGCTCCTTATTTCATTTGTATACCGCCCAATAGTTGAAGCTCTCTGGGCGGTTCACAATATTAGGAGAAATGTGCAAGATGATGCAGTACAGATTTTCATGCAGACTTAAAAAAAAGTCGCAAAGTGATACAGAAATGGGACAGAATGAACTGAAGATTGGAGAAATGAGAAATTGAAATTGACGGATATATCCATCCTTAGTCCAGGGCCTAAGTGTACTTTGCTACCTAGACAAAGGCTGCTACCTGCTGTTGGTGGCTTGTCATATGAGGCAGCTGGATACAAATCCATTTCCGGTTATCTGGGGGCTTGCCTCTGGAAGCACCACATCACCGCCTCTGGTGTTAGGGGTTGTGTGTGTGCTGCCTCGGGTGGGGCCAGCCGTATGCACACCGGGAACCAGTGGTGCTGGCTGCCGGAAGTATGGCAATGTTGTATCCTACCCTCTGAGTCCTTCCTCTGACCTCCTGCTGAACCCACTGCAACCGCAGTTATTTTTCCTTCTGTACAGACATCATGACTCCTAAACCTCATGGTCTTCCTGCATTGAGCAGGGGGTTGGACTCGATGGCCTTGTAGGTCCCTTCCAACCCTACTATTCTATGATTCTATGATTCTTCCCTGACCTTTGGTTGACCCTCCTGCCAACTCCCTTATCTCCTCTTCTTCTGGAGACACTCTGGCTCTGTGAGCCTTCGGCAAACCTTCAGCTTTCTGAGCCAACATCCTGATTCCATGATCTTTAACTAAACTTTTGACCATTTGGCTGAAACCGACCAGTTCTGGATTGGGAGCATGTTCCAGAGTAGGGAGCCCACAGCTGCATTTTCTTCAAAATAAGCCAGTTTAAACATGCTTTTTAAAGATGCAGAATGTTTAGCAAAATGTGTCGTTTGGGCCCTTTTTGTGTGTCAGTTCCAGCCAAGGGGCCTTCTATTGCGTAGAAGGAGTCTGCCACGACGTGCTACCCGTTCCTCTTCCTCAGGGGATCTCTACAGGGAGTGCCAAAGTTTCATGGACACCATCAATTCAAAATTCAAGAAAGGTCTTGTTTGAGGGGTGAGTGGTGCCCACCACGAATTGGGCCCACTTTAAATCGAACATGGATACCTGCTTATTCAGGTACCCCCAATTTGAACTGGGGGTACCCCTTCACTTATAATCACCCCTTCACTCCTAATGATATCTCCATGGTGGGGAAAGCCTTGCCCAGTGTGTGTGTGTGTGTGTGTGTGTGTGTGTGAATACACCTTGGCAACTCCACATGCTATTCATAGGACTATTAACATTTGTGTGAATGGTTTTTAAAAGAAGTAAATAGCAGGTCTGGTCTCCCACAATCTAGTGTTGGGGGCAGATAGATTTAACCCTGTGCTCCCTGCTGTGGTCCTGATCTGGATGGGGCATGATGTGTGTTCCTATTCCTGTTATTTCAATTGGGGAAAATGCTTCTGTTGGTGCAAATGGGAGCTCCTCCCCAATGGCAATAGCAGGTAATTTTGGTGGCAATGATACAGATCTGGAATGCAGCACAGGGGAAGGATTAAATTCCCTCTCCTGATAACACCAGGGTCCCAATCCAAATCATAAACCCTAAACCTACATTTTTTTTTAAAAAAAAAAACCCATCAGTGCAAATGCTTATTGCATGAATGACATCTTTTCTAGTTTGGCCCTGAATTCTAATGAAGCAAGTGAATAATATTCTCTGTGCTTCTGTCTTCGTTGGCAAGATAATATTCAGAGGTTTTTTTTTTTTAACTCAAAAGTAGAATGCCAGACAAAGTCATATTAATTGAACCAGGTCAAATGGATCCAAACTATTCCATTAGCCTGGAGCTCTACCTTTTTAAAACAGCATGATTTTATTATATTGCAGAGAATGGTATTTCAATCAGGTATTTGCCTAATGGACTCAGGGAAAGCTGAACTGATGTGCTGAGAGGGAAAGGGAGAGGGAGGGAGGGAGAGACAGAAGGATTACATTTTGTGTCTGTGGCCTAACCTTCCTGATCTTTCAAAAATACTGGGGGGCAGGGGCAGGAATCCAACCAAGCCTAAAAAAATCATTGAGGAATTTGTTCTTTGCTGATTGTGATAAGAACTGACATTATCTGCACCACTTGGACTAATGTGTGGATGGAAACACCTCTGGATTTTGCACTTTGAGGAATTTTCTGATGCAAAGTACCAAAATTCATATCAAAATGCTTATTTCAAGATAATGAACATTTATAAATTCATACCTTGGGAACAAATAAGTTTGGACAATTATATTTTGACACACACACGCAATTGGTGGAGGTTTTTTTAAACTATAAGTTAATGCAGAAATGAGACAAAATGGACTAAGAACACACACATGAGATACTGATATGGACTGATAGAAATAGACTGATTCATCCATCCCTACCTGGAGAGGATTCAGAATATTGGGTTGTATCCCATGTTAGTCTTACTTAGAGTAGACCTATGGAAACAAATGGAACTTAAGTTTGACTAACGTTGGATACAGCCCACTGCAAGGAAGATGAGCCGAAATATGAGGAATATCTGATTTCGGAAAACCTTAAACTGAGCTAGATATGTGTTGTAAGACCATGGATGATCTTGTGTTATTTTCTCTCTTTACTTCTCTTAGCCCAGGCAGAGAATTAGGCATTTGGTTATTTATTATTATTCCTATAGTGCCATCGGTATGCGCTGTGCTTTACAGAGCACAAGAGGATAGGTCCTTGACTCAAAGAAACTTACAATCTAAAGAAGAAATGAAGAAAGCATACTTCCAAAGAACATTTCCATTGATGGAAGTGCGAAGCCAAGGCACAAAACTTGGTTATCATCCTGTGAGTGCTAGGGATGGGTGGATTCCCTGTCTGTTGTTCTGCAGGGGAATCTGCCTGCTGGGGGAGGCGATCCATCCCTCCCCCTGGAATTGGTCCATGCTGGCTCCACTCCATGTCGATCCTGCGGAGCCAGCCACCAGCTCCGCATCGCTGGTGAATTTCATCGATATGGGCAGGCGGCAACCATTGCTGTGCCGTATCTCTGTATAAGTAAGTCTCTGGCCACAAATGGCATAGTGGGCACCATATGCGGCCATAAAGCCTGTAGATTAGCCTAAATGCAGCCGTTTACGGTGCCCACTACGCCATTTGCGGCCAGAGACTTACTTATACAGAGATATGGCATGGCAATGGCTGCTGGCCATATTGGCTTTTGCCAGTGATGCGGAGCAGGTGGCTGGCTCCGCAGGATCGACATCAAGACGGATCCGACCTGGACGGATTCCATGGGGAGGCGGAAGTGAGTGCTCTGTTCTGCCACAGACTCTGGAGTCCATGGTGGAATTCTCCGCCATCCCTAGTGAGTGCTAAGCTCATATTTAGTTGAGATCCAATAATCTTGGGGCATGAATCCCCTCAACATGAATGCAGACATACACAGAGAAGGAATAACACAGGGCCCAGTGAAACCCTCCTGGTTTCCCCCTCCTCAGCATGTACACATGAGGAGTTTTCTTGAGAAATCTGTGGTAACAACAGGTGTTCATGTGCTTTTAAATGACATCCCTGTGATGTGGCAATTAACGGATGGACAGCAAAAGTGGATACTGAGAGCCCATACAGTTGCAAAGAGACTTGTACTTCAAGCTTGGAAGGATTATCACTATTCTTTGGGGCTGAAGGATTGCAGTGGCAGTGGCGTTTTCTGGCTTATCTGAGAGCAGAAGCAAACCTTATCTTTCCTCATGTGGATCGTCTTTCCTTGAGCCATTGAACCGCTATTGAACCTATCATTCGATGGGCTGAAGTCCTTACTGCTCTTGCTACATTTGAATGTATCTCCTACAGCTGTTACACTCCTATGGATGCTTATTTAGATATATGGACTGGTTATATTAATGTATATATTTGAAATATAAGGGTGCAATCCTATGGCTGCTAGTCAGTGGCTAGATGGCTATAGGATTGGTCGGTTCCCTGAGAACTGACCTCCATCCCCTGCCACACTGACTCATAGGTGGCACGGATCGGCCCTGTGCTCCGCGCTCAAAAGTGCAGTGTGGAGTGGGGGAAACAGCATGTTCCTTGGTGTGGGCCAGGGTGGGGAGGTTGGAAGTGCCAGTACAACACTTCCTATGTGTCGTGTGGCCGCCCCTCCCCGTGCTTCAAGGTCGTGAAGCTAGACAGCTGAAATCGGCTGTCTAGTCTAGCCATGAAAGCAGGGTGGTGGGAACATGGAAGAGATCCACTCTTCACCATTCCTTCTGCCCTGCAGTGGATAGGCAGTCACCCTAGGGGGCGGAGGCGACTGTCAATCTGCATAGGATTTCTCCCTAAGTGTCGAATTCTTCCTTTCTTCTTTCCTTTAAGTGTAATGTAAATTATTATTGTGTATATATATATATATATATGTTTTATGATAAGAACATAAGAAGAGCCCTGCTGGATCAGACCAAGAGTCCATCTAGTTCAGCATTCCTTTGACAAAGTGGCCAACCCGCTGTCGACCAGGAACCCACAAGCAGGGCATGATATCCTTCCTTCCTTCCTTCCTTCCTTCCTTCCTTCCTTCCTTCCTTCCTTCCTTCCCTCCCTCCCTCCCTCCCTCCCTCCCCCTACTTTGTGGCTTCCTCCATCTATTTGTTTTTTGTTTGTTTGTTATTGTTATATTTGCAGGTAATTAAAAAAGGAATGGGTGAATCTGTCTGTTTTGCTTTTGACAGCTAGGGATGTATGAATCCCTTACCTGGCTCCATTCCAGGGCATCCGCGGTGGGTGGGAGGTGCTCCGTCCCTCCCCCCGGAATCCTCCCCAGCTGGCTCCGTGCTGTGGCAGCTCCATGGAGCCGCCGGCCAGGGCTGGCTGCAGCTGGAGTTCAGGCCACTGCCAGGCTGCTGTGGCCGTAAATGGTGGCCACTATGCTGGTCGCCATTTGTGTCTCTGCCAAGCCGTGTTAGGCTACGTAAGTATTTACATAGCCTATCACAGCAAAAGGCAGGGATGCAAATGCCGGCTGCTACGCCATTTGCGTGGTTGTCTTTTCACGTGATAGGCTACGTAAATACTTAGGTAGCCTATCACGGCAAAGAGCAGGGGCGCAAATGGTGTAGTGGCCACCATTTGCGCCCCTGCTCTTTGCCGTGCTAGGCTACATAAGTATTTACATAGCCTATCAAGGCAAAAGGCAACCACGCAAATGGTGGCTGCGGCCGCCGCATCTGCCCTCAGGTAGGCTCCGTCCCAGGGGGATTCTGCAGGGTGGCGAGGGGGATTGTTCCATTCCGCCACAGACTCCGGGGGGCCGGATTCCAAAGAATCTGGCCTCACTGGAGTCTGTGGCAGAATTCTCCGCCATGCCTATCTACAGCTTTCTAAATTTTTGAAGCACAAGTCTATTCCTTCCTGTTTCTGCATCAGTTCATTCTCCACAACAGGGGTACAAAACTGTAGATGCTGGGACCAAATCTGCCCCTCCTGTGGTCTGAATCTGGTTCTCTGGGGTTTCCCAAATGCTACAGCCCCTTTCCCCCAACTGCTGATCCTTTGGTGGTTTCCAATTTGTGTACATTTTCCCCCATTCTAAAAGATTGAAATGCATCTCCTAAGGCTTCGTCACTGGCAGGAAGCACATGAAGCTAAATTATGCTGATTTTTTTTAGTATTTTGGCCCTTTCCCCTTTGCCTTTAGCCACACCCACCACTGGAATGCAGCCCCTGAGAGCTTCTCCAAAAATGAATTCAGCCCTTGGGTTGAAAGAGGTTCAAGACCCCTGCTCTACAGTTATTCATTCCTGATTATCACTACTCTTTGGGGCTGAAGGAGAGCAGTGGCAATGGAATTTTCTGGCGTATCTCTGAAAGCAGAAGCAAACCTTATCTTTGCTCATGCGATTCATCTTTCCTTGATCCATTGAACCACTATTGAACCCCAGCAAATGAGAGTGCTCAACTTGGCATGATATTAGTCTTTTCCTTCCCAGTTCATTTTTTAAAAGAAATATTTGGAGGGAATTGGGTCTCCTTAATCCCTTCAGAATATGATGACTGGAAGTTGATAGTTAGCTCTGGTTACTTAATGTACGATTATGTAAGAAGTATTGCTGGGGAAACCATTTTGCCTAGGATAGAGGCAAAAATTTGGATTTGCTAAGAAAAGGGTCCATGTGATGTGTACTACAAAGCTTTCAGTGTTAATTGCAACTAGGGGTGTATGAATCACTTACCCCTTTCCGCTGGGGCCATCAGCGGTGTGTGTGTGGGGAGGCGCTCTGTCCCTCCCTCCGGAATCCCTGCCAAGCCGTGATAGGCTACATAAGTATCTATGTAGCCTATCACGGCAAAAGGCAGGGACGGAAATGGTGGCCGCTACGCCATTTGCCCCCCTGCTCTTTGCCGTAATAGGCTACATAAGTATCTACATAGCCTATCACAGCAAAAGACAGGGATGCAAATGGCAGCCAGCGTAGTGGCCACCATTTGTGGCCGCAGCTTGGCTGCAGCTGGAAGACGACCGGAGCTGCCACCGGAGCTGCCCCCGCTGCCAGGTAGGTCCGTTCTGGCAGGGATTTTGGGGGGTGGGGGGGTAGTCCATTCTGCCACGGACTCTGGGGGGCTGGATTCTAAAGAATCTGGCCTCACTGGAGTCCGTGGTGGAATTCTCCAACATCCCTAATTGCAACAAAAGGCATGTGTGTAGAAGGCAAGATTGCTGCAGTGATCACCAAAATTCCATTCAACAGAACAAGAACCTTCTAATATATATTTGTGAGGAAAATGGAAATCATGAATGTTTCTCCAAAGGCAGCTTCCATTATGCTGAGTGAAAAGGAGTTTCCCCTTGAATAAGTGTTCTTATCTGCTCTTTCTCTGTTTACAGTGCAACCTTCTTTCTCCTAGAATAGGCCAGTGAAACAGTAAATGAAAGGCCCTTAAATAGAAGCTATTTCAGTTCATCCTTATGCTCAATCTATTTTTTTTTTCTTTTGTGGGAATGTTGTTACACTTATTGAATGTTGTAGGGTGAATTCACATTCGTTACTGAGGAACAAAGATGCCATCTTTTCGCCAGTTGATGTTCAAGGAAGTGGAACAGAATAAAAGATGTTTCATATTTTACAAGCAATGTGTAGATTATTTATTTATTTCATCTTCTATAATGGTGTTCTGGATATCTGTAGGAAATTGCATTTGGTTGATGTCAAACCATTTGTCCTGAGTTGTTTTATGTATGTGCAGAGATGTGTGGTGGTCCTGGCTTGGCTTGGCCCCTGGGGGAAGTGGCTGGTCAACTGGCGAGACAAGGATCATGCTTGGTCAGTGGTTAAGCCAGGTAAATGGGAGCACAGCAAGACAGAGACTAATAGTACCTTGGACGGTGCTCTGTGGGGGCGGCTAGGCTGGTGGGATTAGGGATGGCTGAACTCATCTGCCATTGCCTTGCCTGCTGCTTGCTGGCCCCCCTGTCTGCTGCCCGTCCCTGCTCAGTGCAAGGTAGGGATGTCAGAGAAATCCGCCATGGATTCAAATGAGGCTGGATTCTTTGGAATCTGGCCTCCAGAATCTGTGGCAGAACAGCCCCACTTACCTCCACTCCAGGAGGATTCCCCGCAGAATGGCACTCGGCTTTAGGCTTGACAGGACCTATTAGCCTCCGCACTGATCGCCGTGTTGCTTAAAAAAATGGCGATTGGCAGGATGTGCCCATAGACTTATACACAAAATAGAGCCATGGATCTTGTGTATAAGTCTATGGGCACATCCTGCTGATCGCCATTTGTTTAAGCAACATGGTGATCGGTGTGGAGACGAATGGGTCCAGGTAAGCAGCCCTCAAGCCGGGCAGCTCCGCAGAATCCTCATGGAGAGGAGCTGCTCCAGAGGATTTCAGGAGGGGAGGAACGGATCGCCCCCCTGGGGGGATTCCCCATTGGAACGGACAGGCAAACATGGGGGCCCATGGACTGGCATCTGGGGGGCTGAGCAGGAGGATGTCTGCTGGACTCCACCCGCTTCCTGGACTGCCGCAACATCCCTAGTTGGGATAATGCCTCATGAAAGGAGCTGTTATTCCAGCAAGGGACTAGCAGATACTCTTTTCCATAGCTGTAAACCCCTATGTGGATGGGGGACCTGGGAAGCTTTTGGAAAGTCATTCTTGGAGGCTGAGGTTGACCCACATCTTTGGGTCTGGGGGATGTGTCAAGGGTTCCTTTGGGATAACCTTGCTGGGCTCAGAGGGCAATATCCAACTGCGTCATTTTGTCAGTACAAATGATGTTGCACTAGCGGAAATGAGGTTTTGAACCATGTGCAAGAGAAGAATCCAACTACAATTACACTTGCACAAACATGGTTGTGCAAGCAGTTTTCATCACCCTTGGGTAATGCATTGTGCAATGTGTTGTGCAACCTGTTACACAATCACTATGCATCACTGTGCAACCACGTGCGCATTCTGCTGTTGTAACTGGTTACGCAACTGCTTGCACCCACTGTGCAATGCGTTGTGCAGTGCGTTGTGCAGCTGGTCACACAACCGGTTGAGTAGTGGAATGATTCAGCAGAGCTTCACTAGAGCTATTTGGATTTGTGGAATGTCACCAGTGGATACTGCCCAGAGTCCTTCTTGGGATGATGCTGAGCCTCCAGACCCAAGGTCATGACAAGGAATGCCATCAGAAAGCTGAGAAGTGAGTAATGAGCAGTGTTTGGGAAATCTGTGACCTTTTACCAGGGACAAGTCCCTCTGCAACAGCCTGGAACTGCAGGAAGGAAGAGGCTCTCTCAATGCAGTCAATGGCCTTTGTGACATCAGCGGCTGGAAGGCCAATCTCTTTTTGCACTCTGCCCTATTTGCATGCTTCGAAATCTTGAGTTCCACATGGAAGTGGATACTCTGGGGAGGCCCTGGGTGATGGGCAAAATGAAATGTTCCAGATAGGGATGTCAGAGAAATCCGCTGCAGATTCATATGTGGTCAGCAGGATGTGCCCATAGACATACGCAAAATAGAGCAGTGAATCTTGCATATAAGCCTATGGACACATTGACTTATATGCAAGATTCATGACTCTATTTGTGTATAAGTCTATGGGCACATCCTCCCAATCACCCTTTCTTTTAAATACATTTTTTTTAAAGGCAACGGGCAGGGACAGGGAGGAGGCAAACGGCTCTGGCTGGCAAGAAGGAAGGTAAGCGCCCCCAAGCCAGTCCCCCCCCCCAGAATCTGAGCGGAGCGAAACTGCTCTGGAGGATTCCGAGGGGGAAGAATGGATCGCCTCCCCCCCCATGGATCCCCCACCATAACAGAGGGTGGGGAATCCGTACACTCCTAGTTCCAGATGTATCGAGCACATATGCAAAGAACGACCTCCAGATAGGGATATCAGAGAATTCAGCCACGGATCTCGGTGAGGCCGAATGCCAGTGCATTCGGCCCCCTGAACTCCATGGTGGAATGGCCTGCCCCACTGCCCCCTGTGGATCCCCCCCGGGATGAGACTTACCTGGGGCAGATGTTCCGGATGGCGGCAGCTCCAGCGGCGGCGGCGGCTGGTCTTCCGAACGGCTGCCGTCGCCGCTGCCATTTGCAGTCTGTTTTTTTTTTCTTTCCCCCATTCGTGATAGGCTACGTAAAGACTTACGTAGCCTATCACGTCTGGGTTAACCCCCCCCCAAACGCATACGCAAATGGCAGCGGCTATGGCCGCTGCCATTTGTGTTCCTTATTTTTGGCTGTCTTAGTCTACGTAAATATTTACGTAGACTAAGGCAGTGAAAATAAAGGGGAATGCAAATAGCGCCCGCTACGCTATTTGCGCTCCCCCTTATTTTCGCTGTCTTAGTCTATGTAAATATTTACGTAGACTAAGATGGCCAAAAATAAGGAACGCAAATGGCGGCAGCCGTAGCCGCCGCCATTTACGTACGCATTTTCCCCCCTTTTTTTACCCAGAGCCCTCTGCGGCCGGAAATCCGGCTGCGGACGGCTCTGGCCTGGGCTGGGCCTGGCTGGCTGCTCCGCGGAGCTGCCGTGGAGCACAGCTGGCCGTCGAGGATTCCGGGGGGGAGGAACGGATCGTCTCCCCCCCAGTCGAGGATTCCGGGGGGACAGAATGCCTCGCCCCCCCATAAACATAATCCACGGAAAGGTAAGTGACTTTCATACATCCCTACATGTATGGCTGTGAGCGCTGGACTATAAGGAAGGCTGAGCACCAAAGAATTGATGCTTTCGAACTGTGGTGCTGGAGAAAACTCTTACGAGTCGCCTGGACTGCAAGGAGGTCAAATCAGTCAGTCCTAATGGAAATCAACCCTGAGTGCTCATTGGAAGGACAGATACTGAAGCTGAAGCTCAAATATTTTGGCCACCTAATGTGAAGAGAAAACTCCCTGGAAAAGACCCTGATGCTGGGAAAGATTGAAGGCAAAAGGAGAAGGGGATGGCAGAGGATGAGATGGCTAGATAGCATCACCGATGCAATGAATATGAACTTGAGCACACTCCAGGAGAGAGCGGAGGACAGGAAGGCCTGGCGTGCTATGGTCCATGGGGTCACGAAGAGTTGGACACGACTTAATGACTCAACAACAACAACAACAACAACTATACCATACATAACAGTGCCATTGTCCTAAACTGAAGCTAGCATGGAGACAGACAAATAACTTCCTTCTTTGTTTATTTACTTATTTTATTGATTACATTTCTATGCTGCCCAATAGCCAAAGCTCTATGGGTGGTTTCCAGAAATGTGTTTTCTCAGCAGGCTCCTTTGTAATAAGATATAGAACTGAAAGAGCTGAATGTACGAAATACACCTGTGAAGGTTTGAGGCTTACTGAGACAAAGGGAAAAAAGGTCAGGCTTAGAGGCCTGGTTTGTTGTTGTTGTTGGGAGGGAGTATCTCTGAGAGGAGTAGTTTCATTTCCCTGCTTAGGTTTCATTTTCATTTCCCCATTTAAGTTTCATTTCTTCAGGTTTGAAAAAGTACTTTTGGTTTTGAGGGAGGAGGGTATAAAAAGAAAGTGAGAAAATGAGTAAGAGCAAAGTTGGGTAGACCAGAGCCTGAAGAGGGAGCAGGAAGAAGCAGCCTGGAGACGTCTAAGTACAGCTAGGGTAAAGGAACTTGCATTGTGCAACTTTTATTTTCTCTTAATGCCTTTTGTATCAGTCAGCTCTGTCGTATAAATATTTGTAGTTGTGATTTGCTTGCTTTAATTTACCAGTAAACTGTTGTGGTTAAACCCTGTGTCTAGAATGTCAACCACCCCACATCTACAGCCTAAACCCCACATTATTGGAAAGAGGAAGGCAGAACAAGGAAGGTGGGACACTTAAGGAGGCAAGAGATCCTTAAGGAGTTGTTCAGAGGATCCAGGTCATAAGGGGAACCCTGGCAACACCTGTATGGAGAGTAGTCTTAATTCACTGATCATTCTGGCCTCATCCATTCTGGCTTTGGGAACCAAAGGTCACTGGGAAGCTGCAGTGAATGGGTGAATCTGTTAATTCGAGTTCCATTCAGTTTCTCATTTTCCTGTCCTTACGTTTGTTTTAGCCTGATTCCTCATCAATGTACAAATGTAGATTTTAAAAGTCTCATGAAAATTCGTACACATTTTCATGAGCATTTCTCCTAATATACAGACTTTTGCATGCACTTTTCCCAAATGCAAGCACTTTTGTGTCTGTTTTTCCCTGTCCAATGGACACATTTTTGTAAGCGATTTCCCCTCTTGTAATAATGCATTTCTGTGCACTGTTTTTGCTGTTGTGTGCATCGTTGCGATGTTGCGCATTGTTGCGATGTTGCCATTTTTCCATAGTGTATGGATTTTTGTGCTCATTGTTGCATGGAGCACAGTAGTGCTACGTTTGTGAAAGTGCAAGTTGGGGTGTGCAATTCTGTTCCATTTCACTCACTGGTTCGGCAGGTGCAAATTTGGTAAAATGTGCATAAAAATTCAGGTGGAATGAATTTCTCATCCATCCCTAATCATGACAAGGAAGAGACCCACCTGGCTACATCTTCACCTGAAAAAGAGTTGTTGATCCAATGCTTGCTTGCTTTCCTCTTCCTTCCCCAGGACTGTCGTATCTGTCAACATTTGTACAGTCAGTGTTCAGACAATTTTAGGTGCTTTATATGTGCTACATCCTCATCTTCATCCCCCACTGAGAAATCAAGTAGCACTAATATAAACTTTGGAAGCAGAATAATGAGAAGGATGCTGACTGTGAATATACATGCACATATATATGTGATTAAATCATTTATCCTTAATGACAACACTTGAGTTCTGAGCGTGTGTGGGACTATATTTCTAAAATATGTGCTAATAGCTGTACTTGTTTTCCCTTTCTATTTTTCCTAAACACCAGAAGACTTTCCTTTCAACTGAAAATTGCTCATAATTTGATGAAATTACTGTATTTAAAGATTCTTTGTGACAACATTGAAATCTTCTATTGCCTTCATATTTAAATAAGTTCATGCAAAAGATCATTGCCACAACCGTGACCTAATACACATGCTTTCTTCAACTTCCCCAAGAGCCAATGTAACTGACAAATTTCACTGAAGGAGGTTCCAGTGCTTCGTTGGAATATTTCCCTCAATTTTGAGATCAAATGGTGGAACGTATGCTTTACAGAAGGATGGAGACAATGAGCCAGTTTGGATGTAATGCCAAACTGTGGTTTTGGCCTCAGTCTTGCATACTCCCCCCTCCCCTCTTCTCCACTGGTGAGGCTGCAAAAAGGAGATCTAAAGCATTTGGTTCAGCTTTTAAATTAACCAGAACTGTGTCTCATGCCAGAGGCAAAAGTGGGTGGGGTTATAGATGTGACTCTTACCTGTTTTCAGGTGTGCAATGGCAAAAATAAAAGACATTTGGATCCAGGCATTCTTTTAGTGTAGGGTGGTGGCTTCTATTTCAGAGGGGGGACTGCATTCGCCCTGGGTTTCAGTCAAAACTCTAAAGGAGCTATCCAAAGTGCTGAACCCAATTGGATTCAGCACTTTGGATAGCTCCTTTAGAGTTCTGAGTGTTCTACTTGAAACCCAGAGTGAATTCATCACCCCACTGAAATAGGAGCCACCAGACTCCACTGCATTCTTCTAAACCCCCGCCCCCCCAATTTGCAAGTGTGTCCTTATTTTCATTTCTGAAATGCTGGAGGTTACATACTGGCATCCATAGTAACAGGCAAGTTGCTAATGATCAAATACAAATTGTACTTAATTGGCATTAGGTCACCTTAGCAGTCATCCCCCCCGCCCCCCCAGCATCAAATCCTTACAGTGGATTGAATGGAACCAAATTTCCACCACCAGGTTCCACTTGTTGCAAATTTCCTCTTTCTCTCTTTTGTGCAGTTTCTCTGGCAACAGGTGAATTGTTTGAAGCTGTTGTGTGGCAGAAAAGTGAGCTGAGAAGGTTGTGTGATGGAGGCAAGACTAGGCATGATTCATTGACATGGCAACCTCAAGGCATCATGGCCCCTGTGGAGTGGCAAACTTATTTGAATTTCTCTCTGCATTTTGGACTTTAACAGAGCACAGTTTTCCCAACCTTGTTGACTTCAATGAGGTTTACTTCCCAGTAAGCATGTTCAGGATTGGAGCCTTAGATGACTTGGGGCTGGATCCAGACTTAGCTATTAGAGCAGACCCATTGAAATGAGTGGGACTTGAGTGAGGCCTGTTGACTTTGGGGGGTCTACTCTAACTAGGATGGAATCTGGATTTAAATGTTGATCTTCTTTCCAAAATAGATGCATTGGGAATTCTGTGTTGTTCTGGTTTTCTTTGTGTTTCGCCTTCTTGAATTTCCACGTCATGTGCAGAGAACTTTGTGCATTTTGCCATAGCTTCAACTTCCTTCCTGTCTCCTCCACCACACACGTTACCTATGTGCATGTATGCAAAATTAAAACAGTACAGAAGTTAGTTTTGATGTCACATGTACGATTGCAAGAGGAAACCAAGTTCTATGAAAGATGGTTGAAAGAGCTGGGTGTGTTTAGCCTGGAGAAGAGGAGATTAAAGGGCGAGATCACAGCTGTAATCTACAGCTGCAGCATTCTTAGTTCTGTTACTCATGAGCAATTCATTTCAGTTCATTTTTGATCAGGATTTACCCAGTTCTCACCTTCCGGACCGAACATATCCTCGAAAGCAGTATGCGGTTGGAATCAGTACATTTCTGCACTTGCAATGTGATTGGCGGACCCCCCCCCCCACCCAATGTGTTCGACAGCTCAGGTGCACTTGAAAAAATGTGCATTAAAAACATATACTTTTGAAAAATGCAGAGAAATGTAATTTCATGAATGGGAGAAGAATGCGTACTGTACATTTCAGAGATGAAATCAGCACCACTGATGCGTGCATTTGGAAAAATATGCACAAGAATATGCATGAATTTCTGTGCAAAAAGTAAAAACAAACCAACAAACTTTGCAATTTGAGATGGATATGAAATAGAACAAGCATTGAGGTGGAATTTGGAGAACCTCGGCGAACTTGAGTTTTGCTTATATGCACATCCCTAGGGTAGGGATGGGGGAGAATTTCTCCCCGAAACTTCGGGGGGCCGAGTGCCAACGCATTCGGTCCTCCGAAGGTTGTTCAGGGAGAACTTCTCCGCCCCCCCGCCCCCCCGGATGGGACTTACTTTTCACGAATGTCCCTCCCGGTGGCGGGTCCTGGCGGCGGTTTGGCAGGTCTTCGTCAGGGGCGGGGGCGGCAGCCAGTCTTTCGACCGGCTGCCGCCGCCGCCATTACAAGCAAAGTAAAAAAACCAAACAAACGCCCCTGTGATAGGCTACGTAATGATTAACGTAGCCTATCACGGCTAGATTTGCAAAGTCAGCCGTGATAGGCTACGTTAATCGTCACGTAGCCTATCATGGGTGACTTAAAAAAAAAAAGCACGTACGGCTAATGGCGGCCCCCATAGGGAGCCGCCATTCGCGTTCCTTATTTGGTCCCTGTAGTCTACGTAAAGATTTACGTAGACTACGGCGAAAATAAGGACAACGCAAATAGCGTTGCCCTTATTTTCGCCATAGTCTACGTAAATCTTTACGTAGACTACAGGGACCAAATAAGGAACGCGAATGGCGGCTCCCTATGGGGGCCGCCATTTGCGTACACGCTTTTTTTTTTTCAAAGTCACCCGTGATAGGCTACGTGACGATTAACATAGCCTATCACGGCTGACTTTGCAGATCTAGCCGTGATAGGCTACGTTAATCGTTACGTAGCCTATCACAGGGGCATTTTTTTTTCTTTTGAAGTTCATGGCCGGGGAGATGGGGCGCTTCTCCCCAGCCTGAATTTCAGCCGGGCGAGGCGGGAAGCCTCCCCCCCGGCCTGAATTTCGGGGGGAGCAGCGAAGCGCCTCCCCCCCACCGCAAAGCAAGCTGCGAGACCAGGTAAGTGACTTTCGTGCACCCCTACCCTAGGGTTGTCTGTCGCTGGGAAATCTGGGGGCTAGCTGGATTTCCATAGTGCCCCCAGCTCAGCTTGCATTTGTGAGCTGAGCCACAGGATTTTCCTGAAAGCTGGGAACTTCTAAAAATTGTAAATAGAAATTTGTCCGAACTGCAGACATAATTTACGCAATTTGTGCAAATTACAGCAAAAATCTGCACAAATGATGCAGCCACAGTTTGTGCAAGTTTCTATTTATGAAAATACCCCCTCCCCCTCAGGAAATCTGTGACCTGGCCAACTCGATGCAGATTGAGTCAGGCCAGATCTTGGGGCAACGAGCTGAACTCTGGAGGGGCTGAGGTGATGAAAGCTTGAGACCTCCACCCTCTGGAAGTATTCCTCCATAGGGATGTGTGGATTGTGTAAAATCTGTTCCACCTGTGTTTTGTGGATAGTCAGGCGCCTTTCATTCTGTGTCCGCCCGACGGAATTTGATTTTTTTTTAGTTTCCAAATTTGTGCAGATGCGAATTTGTTTTAAATTTGCAAGTGCAAAAATGCACAAATTTCCCCAAATGTGCATTTTCATGCTTTAGCCTGTGGGGGAAATGTACGTTTTTGCTAGGTTTAAAAAAATGTTTTTGTGTATTTTTCTATGAATAAATGTGAGCATAATTCGGGAAAGTTAGAGAATTGTCTGCAAGTCCACGGGATCCGGTTGACAGGGAAGAAGCTCGTCCGCTGTAGAATCTGTGGGTCAGATTAAAAAAAATCTAAACTCATTTGGTTCCATTGTGGATTTCTCTGACATCACTTCTCCTCTGATGTCCCTACACATCTGTAGATGTAGTGGGTAGAAGGCTGCAGAGGTTTAAACATGAATGCTGAGTTTTTTCAATTCTCTGAATGTGATCTGGGCCATTGCCTAGTCTGCTGCATTCTGGAGTTATTGCTACTGTGCAGTGAATTGGATGCTTAAGCTATTGATGGAGCTATAAATTTCAAGACTTCCTGCCAGTCACTCATGTCTTTATGAACATCCCCCCCGCCCGCTACAGAAAGTTTCAGGCTATTAATAGTTACAGCTACGAAACTGAGCCAGGGGGAACATTGGAAGCTCAAACATTTGAATGGAGTGGCACTTTCTCTTGATTTAATATTTCTCACCACCAGCATATAACTTCTGATGGGTAATTTTCATGCTGAAAATCAATTACCAAAGGTTGCCCTTCATTAACCCCCCCCAACAAAACAGTTAAAGGCCAGAAAACAAAATAGGATCTATTCCCCCCCCCCAGAAGTTTTAAAGCCTTTCAAAAAACTGAAAGTGTCTTCTTTTCCCTTCTTAAAAAAACTATCAATCAACGAAGAAAGGCATGCATTGGAAGAATGCCAAGGAAAAGGAAACCACGGGGAGAACCAAAATACATGCTGGCTTTTAAGGACATTCTACTTTGTATTTTAAAGGCAAGAACAGTAGCAAAGTACTTTCTTTTAGTTAAAAATGTGACAGGGGCCTTGGTGAACAAGCACAGTGGAATGAGTCAGGTAGGCCAAAGGTCTGAAGTTGATAAAAGCTACCCAGTTCTGGAGCTGGCAGGGAATACAGTTGAACAGCTCTTTTTACAGCACGTACATGGTTGATGTGAATGAAATTTGTCTGGCAGGAACAGCAGCTGGTATACTCAACTAGGTTGTCACTTTGGGCACACCACCATGTCTTTGTGTAAGGCTGGGGTGTTGAACCTCTTTTGTCTTCAGCGCCAAATTCAATTCTGGAGAAGCCTTGGGGGGTGGCAGCAAGGAAGGGAGGCTGCATTGCAGTAGTGGGAAGGGTTGAAGGCAAAAGGGCTGGGGCCAAAAATCTCTCTCTCTCTCTCTCTCTCCCTCTTTCTTTCTTTCTTTCTTTCTTTCCTGCCTAATAGCTGAAGCTCTCTGGGCGGTTCACAAACATTAAAACGACAAAGTACAGAATAAAAACAGTATAAAAGATGAGAGCTTCAATCTACAGTTTAAAAGTACAACCAGAATAACACCTAGCAGCAATGCCGAGATTTAAAATACTGTAACAGATTTACAAAACAGCAAAGTTAAAAGACTATAGCGCTAAAATGCTGAAATGCTAAAATGCTGGGAAAATAAAAAGGTGTTCACCTGGCAGTGGAAAGAGTACAACGTACGTGCCAGGCGAACCTCTCTAGGGCGCTCATTCCACAGATAGGGTGCCACAGCAGAAAAGGCCCTCTAATCTTTGAGGTTAAATCTGTTACTGCCAGTAACAAAGCCTTAGGAGAAGCATTTCAACTTTTTAGAATGGGGCAGTGGAGGCTAGTGGCTTTGATTTCAGTGGGGCAGCCAGAACTCTGAAAGAGCTATCCAAGGGGCTGAAGCCATTTTGGAGATAGGGTCTGACTTGGATTCCTGCATTGAGCATGAGGTTGGACTTGATAGTCTTGTAGGCCCCTTCCAACCCCACTATTCTATGATTCTGTGGGCTCTACCACACTGGAGGCATTCAAGACAAGGCTGGACAGCCATCTGTCGGGAATACTCTGACTTGGATTCCTGCACTGAGCAGGGGGTTGGGCTCAATGGTCTTGTAGGCACCTTCCAACCCCACTATTCTATGATTCTATCCTTCAGAGTTCTGGCTGGTTTTGACTGGAACCCAGGGTGGATTGACTGCTCCACTGACACTGGAGCCACCAGCCTCCGCTGGGCTGATCCAAATATCCCACCTCTTGAATTTCTCCACATTCAGATACATTGGGGTGGGGGGAGGAGACCCTCCTGAAGAAGGGGAGAATGCCCCCCTGTATTTGGGTGGAAATAGAAATCAACCCTGACTGCTCATTGGAAGGACAGATACTGAAGCTGAAGCTCAAATATTTTGGCCACCTAATGCGAAGAGAAAACTCCCTGGAAAAGACCCTGATGCTGGGAAAGACTGAAGGCAAAAGGAGAAGGGGACGGCAGAGGATGAGATGGCTAGACAGCATCACCAATGCAATGAATGTGAACTTGAGCATGCTCCGGGAGAGAGCGCAGGACAGGAAGGCCTGGCGTGCTGTGGTCCATGGGGTCACGAAGAGTCGGACACGACTGAACGACTGAACAACAACAAAGCAGTGCTTACAACGAGACAAATTTAATTATGAAGAGGCAAGGACTTCTTTCTCACCCCTTCTATTTTTCACATTAAAAAGCCAAGCTGCGGATCTGCTGAGTTCCCAGCAGTGCCCTGCTGCAAGCTTCGAAAATGGGAAAGATTTTATTTTATTGAACCCTGGAAAGGTTTACTTTATTCTACTTTATTTATTTTTTAATTTTTTATACTGCCCAATAGCTGAGGCTCTCTGGGAAGTTCACAATTAAAGATGCTGACAATTCCTTCACCATGTGTTGATTGTATCTACCTTAAGAACATGGGCTGGGACTCAGGAGATCCAGGTTCTAGTCCCCACACGGCCATGAAGCTCACTGGGGGACTTTGAACCAGTCACTAACTCTCAGCCTGACCTACCTCGCAGGGTTGCTGTAAGGATAACATGGAGAGGAGGAGGACGGTGCAAGTCACCTTGAGTTCCTTGCAAGAGGAAAAAACATAACAACAATAATAATATGCCCTCCTCTCTAAGCCCATTCCCAGTTGTCTATATCCTTCCTAAAATATGGCACCCAGAGTTGGTCAGAGTACCCTAGATATGGTCTGTCTACTGTGGAATAAAATGCAACTATTAGTCCCCATGTCTTGGGAACCACAGTTCTGTTAATGCGGCCTAAGATCACATTAGCCTTTTTTGCAGTCGTACCACACTGCAAGGTTCATACTCAGCCTGTGATCAACTGCAGTCCCAGGATACTTTTCACATGAGGAATACATGGTCATGTTCCCCACCTCCATTGTATCCTCCCAACCACCCTGTGAGGTAGATCAGGCTAAGAATGACTGGCCAAATGTCACTCAGCCAAATACGTGTAGCATGCAAAATACCCCTGAACACAACCCCCCCCCCCAGCAGCAGTCACAAATGAAGGAAATTAGTTTCTCATGTAAGACAATGCAAAAATTAATTAATTAATTAATTAATTCAAGGTCCCAACAGTAGCTATGTACCAACATAAATACATAGTTACTTCATTTAAAAATTCATTTAAAAATTATTCTGGTGTGATACTTTTTTAAACCTTTGAAATATATTTCTTAAAGTATTAATTTCAAAGGGACATCTGCAGAATGAAAAAAAATGCCTTTTCCAGTAAACCTGGCATTTCTTCTTAAGTTTAAGAGCCTTGATAATACTGCTCAAGTTATAAAAGAAAAATTAATTTGCACTCTGATACAATCCTTTTGATAAAATTTTTATCTCAACACACAGAATTATTAGAAATGCAGTATTGACATAATTACGGTGGGGAAATCTCCGTATTTTGGAACATTGTGTAAAAGAAGGCTCCTTTTCAGTTATTAAATCCCTATTTCTTGAGTAGTCATGATTCTTTTTATATTGTGCCAAGATGGCAAAGAGCAGCCTTTCCCACCCTGGTGCTCCTGCCCAGATGTGTCAGACTGCAACTCCCATCATCCTCAGCTGCTATCTGGGGGTGATGAGAGTTGTAGTCCAAACTGTTGCTCTGAGGAGCAACAGGATGGAGAAGGTCAGCACAGAATGATAAAACATACAAACCCCTGAGCATTGCCTCTGCAGATGCCTCAATCGCCATCTCTGAAACCTTGAAACATCTGTGGCTCTTCCTTCAAGAAGTACCATCCACTAAGTGCAGAGATACACATTCTGCTATCATCAGAGACTCAGCTGGGATTAAGACAAAAGGGCTCTTCTCAATTTCAGTGCCCAGGTTAGAGGAAAACAAGAAGCCATCTTAGGGCCAAACTAGACATGATCTTTGTCATATCGTTTGCTCTTGCGTTGTTGATTTTTCTTAATGAACATCCAGCAGAAGGGAGGACAAGTTGCATCAGAACTGTGGCATGGATCGTGGTCCTGAGCATAATTTATTTCTGTATTTACAATATTTATATACCCCTCCACATCTAAACAGGTTCCAGTGAACAATAAGAGATAAAATGTTTAAAAGATACAAAGAATAAAACCCCATATTAAAACGATTCTTTTTAAAAACAGAATGTTAATAAAAACTGTTGCTGGTCAGTTAAGCAAGGCTTCCTGTTTTCAGGAGGTGCCGGAAACAACACAGTATTGGTGCCTGCTGAACATCCGGTGGCAGGGAGTTCCGTACAAAGGGAGCCACCACACTGAAGGCTTTTCTCCAGGTGGACTACACATAAGTCCATGTGGAGCCACCAGACATGAGCCCTCTGATGACTGCAGTGACCGGTAGGTTGGTAAGGGAGAAGGCTCTCTCAGGTATCCTAGTCCCAAGTTGTTTAGGGCTTTGTACACTGGTGATCACATCACTCCGGTGCTGAAGGATTTGCACTGGCCTCCAGGTGTTTTCTGGGCCAAATTCAAGGTGTTGGTTTTGACCTTTAAAATCCTATACGGTTCCGGCCCAGCCTATCTCAAGGAGCGCCTCCAGCAACACCAGACAGGCCGCTCAACAAGATCAGCCTCGGATGGCCTTCTCTCCGTCCCATCAGCCAGGACAGCTAGGCTGGTGAGGACGAGGGAGAGGGCTTTCTCTGTGGTGGCCCCCACTCTGTGCAACTCCCTCCCTAGGGAACTCCGCCATGCCCCCTCTTTAATGAGCTTCTGCCACGCATTGAAAACTTGGTTGTTCAGGTAGGCATTTGGGGTGGGTTCGGGTATTTTTAGACGATGTTTTAATGTGTAATTTTACTGTTTTAAATTGAACTGTTGTGCATTGCCCAGAGTGGCCAGGTGACTGAACAGATGGGGGATTAAGACATTTAATAATAAATAAAATAAATAATAAATAAGTTCCCAAACCTTAAACATGACCTGTTACCAAAGAGGCAGCCGGTGCAGTTCCCTCAGCAAGGGAGTTGTATGCTGAAAAGAGGCAGCTCCTGACAACAGGGGAGCTGCTGCATTCTTCACTAGCGCCAGCTTCCGGACCAGGCTCAAGGGCAGCCCCACATAGAGTGTACTGCAGTAATCCAGTCTTGAGGTTACTAGTGCCTGTACCACTTTGGCCAAGCTATCCCTGTCCAGGAGACCCCATAGCTGGTGAACCAGCTGAAGCTGGTAAAAGGCACTCTGAGCTGCTGTGGCTGCTTGGGCCTCCAGTGATAGTGTTGGATCTAGGAGTACCCCCAGACTACTAACCTGGTCTTTCAGAGGCCTGTCATGCCCTACCTGGAGGAGGATTCATCTGAGGAAGAAGAGGAATGGGATTGCCAGCACAATGGGCCTCAGCCAGAGCTAAGCAAGGAACAGGAGGCCTTGGCTGAGATAGTCCCAGAAGTAACAGAGAGAGAGCAACCAGTTCATTCCAGGGTCATGCAGAGGCAGGGATGTTAGAGAAATATGCTGCGGATTCAAATGAGGCCGGATTCTTTGGAATCCGGCCTCAGGAATCCACGGCGGATCGGCACCACTTACCTCCACTCCAGAAGGATTGGAGGCAGAACGGCACTTGGCTGCTTCTTCCACTGGAGCTGTTCGTCTCCTCCTCCCCGATCGCCATTTCTTAAAAAAAAAAAAAAAAGGCGATTGGCAGGATGTGCCCATAGACTTATACGCAAAAGAGAGCTATGACTCTTGCGTGTAAGCCTATGGACACATAGACTTATATACAAGATTCAAGGCTCTATTTGTGTATACATCTATGGGCACATCCTGCCGATAGCCATTTTTTAAAAAAAGAAATGGCGATCGGCGCGGAGGAGGTGAACAGCTCTGGCCAGCAAGGTAAGCAACCCTATAGCCAATGCGGCTCTGCGGAATCCTTGTGGAGCAGAGCCGCTATGGAGGGTTCCAGGGGGGGGAGGAATGGATCACCTCCCCTCCCTCATGGATTCCCTACCAGAACGGACAGTGGGGAATCTGTACACCCCTATGCAGAGGAATTCCAAGGAAGGTTAGCAGAAACAGGCAGAGGCAAGGTCAAGGCAGTCCAGAGGTCAGTCCACAAGCGTCAGTTTTATCGAGTGTCAAGGCCGATCAGAGAGTGTCTGAAAATGTAGTCCAGGAGGATAGCTGAGTGTCTAGGAGTCTGCCAAGAACTGGTATCAGGAAGTTCAATGCCAAGGTTAGGGCACTGTTGTTTGCAGCAGAGAGCTGGCTTCGGCTGTGCTGATTTATAGCTGGTCATTTATCAGCATGTTGTTGTTGTTGTTCAGTCGTTCAGTCGTGTCCGACTCTTCGTGACCCCATGGACCATAGCACGCCAGGCCTTCCTGTCCTGCGCTCTCTCCCGGACTGTGCTCAAGTCCATATTCATTGCATCGGTGATGCTATCTAGCCATCTCATCCTCTGCCGTCCCCTTCTCCTTTTGCCTTCAGTCTTTCCCAGCATCAGGGTCTTTTCCAGAGAGTTTTCTCTTCACATTAGGTGGCCAAAATATTTCAGCTTCAGCTTCAGTATCTGTCCCTCCAGTGAGCACTCAGGTTTGATTTCCTTTAGGAAGGTTTGATTTCCTTTAGGACATTTATCAGCACAGCTGGCTAATTAGGTCAGCGTGTTGCTTTTAAGGGTGGCCCCATACTGTGACTTCCTTTTGTTCTTTTGCTGCTCGCATCTGATTCCACACCATTCAGAGGGATGGATCATCTCAGGCTCTGCTTCCGGCATTTGGGGGAATCCAGGAACTGATCAAGAGGGGCTAGGTTGCTCCTGTGATGTTTCTGTCAAAACCTACGGTGCCTCCTGTGACACCTGTCAATGGGTGAAGGACCCCACGGGCAAACTCACTGGATTGCTCCATCCCCTGCCTATGCCCTCAGAGTCCTGGAAACTGCTCTTCCTTGACTTAATCACTGACTTGCCACATTCACAAGGTAAGACCACCATTTTGGTGGTGGTGGACTTATTTTCTAAAATGGCCCATTTTATACCGTGCTCTGGTCTGCCCACGGCCAAAGAAATGGCAGAGCTGTTTTTGACCCACTTTTGTATGGCTGGCCGGAGGGGCTAATTTCAGATCAGTGTGGGGGGGGAATTCACAGCCCGATTCTGGTGGGAGTTACTTGACCATTTATGCCTGTCATGGTGCTTAAATGGGCCTATTTAGGGCCACCATTTGCACAAAAGGGCCCTTTACGTAAAAGGACAAGCCGCCATTTTCTGCAAAATGGGGGTTCGGCAGAGGAGCAGGATGCCTTGTGTCGCTCGCCGGGCACCTGAGGCTCACCCACCAGCTTCACCGTACACAACCAGCAGGGGTCTGGCGAGTGGTGTGCAGCATGGGCAGAGGTGAGTTCGGCCATCCCTACCCCTTGCCTGATTTTATTTATTTATTTATTTATTTATTTATTTGCAATATTTCAAGGCTGCCTTTCAGGGCAGGACCCCTCCCAAGGCTGCGTACAACAAACACATAATAAAACCCAATGTGGTATTAAAATGGATGAAAGACAATCAAAACAGCAACAACAGCAAACATATCAGGGGAAGGCCAGAGTATTTATTTATTTATTTCATTCGGCCCAATAGCCGAAGCTCTCTGAGTAAAATAGTACGTGTTCAAGGCCTTCTTAGAAGCCTTCAGTGATGGCAGACCCCAAATGGAAACTTATTGTAGAGGTGTGGGGCCACTGTGGAAAAGGCCCTCTCTTGGATGGGCACCCACCTAACTGCTCTTGGGGCCACATTTATGTTACCTGATGATAACATAGCAGTCTCATAGAAGTCTGATGATAACGTAGCAGTCTCATAGTAGCCTGATGATAACAATCATGCTTTTCTTTTCAGCAGGGGTGCTTCCAAAACTCTTCATCCAAATTCCTCCCTGGATTTTGGAATTCCAATTTACTTGGTCTTGTTGCTGAAGTGGAATCAAGGTAGGCCCAGTACCACCACTATGTGGCATGGTTGGAAAAATGAGAGGGCCCACCACAACTGGAATGCCTGTAGGGGCTTCACCACTGCTTGAGCTCCCTGCTCCTGTCCCCTCCACAGCTGTGGTTGAAGCCAACACCTCTATTTCCTCCAAATGCAATGTGCTGGAAGTTCTGGTGCATTGTGGGTAAAGCATGGCTGCCACCACCACAAAGATAGTAGGAGGGGGACCTAGGATGGCATCCTTTTGGAGGCCCTTAAACCCTGGACTGATGCATGAACAATTCTCCATTGTTCCATTTTTATTTTTCAAACTTTGTACAGAATATTATACCTATGCCATTTAACTCTTAGTTTCGTTCATTCATGTCTTCTTCTCCCTATGTGCATGGGTGCACTGATGAGCATGGTGATGGCGTATATCTGACCAAGACTTCCTATGAAATTCATCACTTGGTTTTAGCCTGTTCCTAACATGCTTAATGGATTCTGCTCATTACAGTTTGTTACATGATGATGCCTTTCCCAGTTCATCTTCTGAGTGTACCAATGTTACTGCCAGCTGTCAAGTCTGCGTGGAACCCAATCAGTTATGTAAGGCAGTATAAATATTCATGTCATCATACAGAGTATTTTGCTGTGTGGCTCTCTCTAAATTCCGACTATAGCTGTTAGTGTTTTCTGGGACCTATTATAATTGTAAATGAAATAACAGGCAAATTATTCAAACACTCGGCTCCAAGTGACAGCTGTCCTGGGACTGCAGAAGGATGGGGAAAGAACCTCTGTGGCCAAAGGAACAAGAGCCAGCAATTGCTATTCCAGCAAGAACAGTAGCCAGGGACAATCCGCCTGGCCTGAGGTGCATTTACACGCCCTTGTTCTGGCTTTGAAAAACTGATCTTCCCCCCTCTTCCTTTCCCCTCCACTCACCTTCCCTTGTGTGCCTGGACTTAGTTTGTAAGCCTGATGCTAGCCCCCCACCCACCCCTCCCTCCCTTCTTTCTTTCTTGATGTGAGCCACTTTGGGAAACAGTAATTGGCTGAAAAGCAGGATAAAAATGCAACAAATAATAGACAAGCAACAAATAAACCATTACCTCACTGCCAATCCCCTCAACACCATATAACCAAAATTAACCTGAGGGATCTGGATACAATGTTGATAGTATGCTGATAGCTTGAATGGTTTTGTGCTGGATCCATGCTGGTGCTGTATCCATGGAACAGGGAAGCATCAGCAGTTGTGTCCATTCTCGTGACAATTTATCAAGCACTCAGAAGGAATCCAGAAGGGAAGCAGCTTGTAAAATGTCTACAGAAGAACCACCATTTTGAGTGTGGTTTTTAATTTCTCCGAACCTCACAGCCATCTGTAAGACTGAGGGGGCCTTGGCCATTATGCAGCAATTTCTCAGGGGTGGGGCCCTCGCCATTGGCAGTGGCAGTAGCACAGTGGGCTTTATTTATTTATTTAAAAATGGCGCTGGGAATGGTGGCAGTGGCAGACATGGAGGCTGGTGGCTCCCATTTCAGTGGGGCTGTGAATCTATCCCAGGTTTCAGTCATAATTAACCAGAACTCTAAAAAAAGGTATCCAAGGTGCTGAAACCTGTCCCCAACATAGATTCAGCACTTTGGATAACTGTTGTAGAGTTCTGGCTGGTTCTCTTGGAAACCTGGAGTGGAGTCACGGCCCCACCAAAATTGGAGTCACCAGCCACCGCTGATTCCAGTGCATTGTGGGGAATGATGGGTGGGCTCTGAAATGGCCATGGGGTTGCCACTGCTGTCTGGGGGGGGTTGCTTCACTCTGGCTCATATTAGGGCCAGCCCTGGTCATCTCCAAGAGGAATGTGGTTTATGAGAATGCCTGTTTTGGAAGTGTGGTCACTCTCTGAACCCTTCCAAATGAGGCAATGTAAAAAGGTCAGCTGGGCGAGCTCTACGTATGTGCATTTGGTCTGCAACAGTATACCCTCCAAGGATTTCAAAGCCAGGAGAGGATCTGTTCTTCAAAAATCTACTTTCCAACAAGAGGTTATCAACAGTTCCAAGTAACCCTCAGCAGATGGAGCATGTCATGTGGCAGGTTGCACACAACATGGGGCCTGTGTGTTCATCATGCACATACATTGACCTATAAATGCACTAGAGATGAAACACATCCCTCATCTAGCTTCTAGAGAGGGGAGGAGGAAGCTGAGCCCAGAAGAGTGGCAACTGGAAAGGTGCAGGGAATGCTGATCAAATTTGCAGATGACACAAAATTGGGCAGGATAGCTAATACTTTGGAAGACAGAAACAAAATTCAAAGTGATCTTGATAGACTGGAGCACTGGGCAGAAAACAGCAGAATGACATTTAATAGGGATAAATGCCAAGTTCTGCACCTAGGAAAAAGAAACCAAATGCACAGTTTCACGATGGGGGATACGTGGCTCAACAACACTACAAGCGAGAAGGATCTTGGAATTGTTCTAGATCACCAGCTGAATATGATGTGATGTGGCTGCAAAAAAAGGCAAATGCTCTTTTGGGCTGCATTAGAAAGCATAGCTTCCAAATCTCGGGAAGTACTAGTTCCCCTCTACTCAGCACTGGTTAGGCCTCATCTGGAGTACTGTGTCCAGTTCTGGGCAACACACTTTAAGAAGGATGCAGACAAGCTGGAGAGGGTTCAGAGGAGGGCAACGAAGATGATCAGGGGACTGGAAACAAAGCCCTATGAGGAGAGACTGAAAGAACTGGGCATGTTTCGCCTTGAGAAAAGAAGACTGAGGGGAGATATGATAGCGCTCTTCAAGTACTTGAAAGGTTGTCCCAGAGAGGAAGGCCAGGATCTCTTCTGCATCATCCCAGACTGCAGGAGACGGAATAATGGGCTCAAGTTCCAGGAAGCCAGATTCCGGCTGAACATCAGGAAAAACGTCCTGACTGTTAGAGCAATATAACAATGGAACCAATTCCCTAGGGAGGTGGTGGGCTCTCCCACACTGGAGGTGTTCAAGACGAGGCTGGACAGCCATCTGTCAGGGATGCTCTGACTTGGATTCCTTGTAGGCCCCTTCCAACCCTACTATTCTATGATTCTATGACACACATGAATCAGTTTTAACAAGGTATACCTGTAAGGCAAAAAAATTGGGACCAAATAGAGAATGGTGATTTACCTGGGATGGGTCTCATCCAACAGGGACTGTGCCTGATCAATGAGCAGTCGAGGCATCTGGAACCTGCAATATTTATGTCTGCTGAAGAGCAGGGTTGTAGTCATAATTTCCCTCCTGCACAGCAGAAAAGGACACACCGACAGTGGTAGCAATGGTGTGGTGTGTATGTGTATGAAGATAAATTAGATTTAGGGCCATGAAACACATTGCTACTGGACTGGTAATGCAATAGTGATGAACATCCCAGTTTCTCTTTCCATGGACGTTTTTCAGAAGATAACCTTCAATACTCACTTATCCTCCAAATGCGTGTGTGCGCATACCCACCCATACTGTTATATTTATAAATTGGCCATATAGTAGCTTGCCTTGTTACAAGGGTATATCAGATTACAAGCAATTAAGCCCTTGATAATAAATTGTTTGCCCGTCTGCCGATGATGTACTCTAAGTGATTGCTCCTGCAGGTATTAATCAACTGGTGCAATTGCCAGCAATATAAATCTACTCCAGGCTGATTAAATTTCTTTCCAGAAGATGTGCTGAAGCAAAAGGAATTTAGAACACACACACACACACACACCAGACAACATACACACTCCACAGACAAATGTTAGAAGAAAACCTATTGTTTGAGATCTGCCAATTTGACACTGGTCTGTTCCTTCAAATGTTTCCCTGGCTCATGACCATTAAGTTCAGGCCCTCAGATCAAGAGGAATTTTAAACAAGGGTGGAAATAAAAATCAAGAGCCTTCTAGGGTCTTAAAAAAAGAAGTAGTAGTATTTAATTTGTCTCAGGAAGTTCTGAACTGGCCATCATGTTCTCCAGCCTTGACCCATCCCCAAGCTCAGTGAAAGACTTAGTCAGGGAGGAGCTGCTTCTTGCGGTGTCATCCATTACTTTCGGGATCATCCAGGCCAGAGTATGTTGCCCTGTTGGACTCTGTAGACTCAGAAGACCTAGTCCTGGTGCAGCCACCATTTCCCCTATGCCTTAGGAACCCGTGGTCACATAATAAGGCAGCAGCCGTTTAAGGGTGCAGAGAGCTCCTTAGAAGGGGTGGACCTAACAGCAGGACCAGCCTGGACACCCTTCATCAGGCCTCTGAAGGCTTCTGCTCCCTGCTGAGACAACAGCTCCCATTAAGTGAGTGAGAGCTCTCCAGTTGGCCTTGCTCTGGCTAGGGCAGGGGTGTTGAATCTCTTTCATCCAGAGGGCTGAATTCCATGTTGGAGAAGCTCTCAGGGTCAAAATTCAAGTGGTGGGTAGGGCAAAAGTGGTGAAGCCAAAGGCAAAAGGGGCGAGACCAACCAAATGTACCAGCATATTTTAGCTTAAGGATTTGGCCCCCAGGCCTGACGTTCTGCACCCCTAGTCCAAGGACTTGATGTGACCCTTCATTGCACGATGTGAGTCGGCTCTACCACTGAGTGCCTCTGCTGCAGATAGCTTCCCCTGAGCCTGGCACTGTGAGAGGACACACACTTCCTTTTAACCCACCAAGAGGTTTAGGGCAAATGGACTGAGCAATCCCATGGGGATAGGTGGCCAACTCCAAACTTGGAGGTGACTGCCTAGCCAATGCCGGGTGGGCGGAGCGTGAAGGGGATCTTCTCCCCCATGCTCTGGATGCCCTGCATTCACGGTTAGACAGCTGATTTCGGCTGTCTAGCCACAAGACTTTGGAGCGGGGGAGGGAGGATGCATAGGAAGCGTATACTGGCACTTCTGCATTCCCCACCCCCAGCAATGCCCCCTTTTGCCCCGCTCCATGCTGCTCTTCCAAGTGCAGAGCCCAGGGACGATCCATGCCGCCTACAAGGTGGCGGGGGAGGGGGTGGGGAGGCAGTTTTCCGGAACTGTCCTTGGAGCATGGGTTCTGAGGTCAGTTCCTGGAAACTGAACAATCCTATGGCCATCTAGCCGCTTTCTAGCAGCCATAGGATTGAGCCCTAACTGCCTCTCTCTCTCACACGCACCTGTTCTCCCATTTATGATCCGATTATAAGCTCTAAGTCTGTGTTCCATTCGAAGTTACACACTTTTAAGTGGAACACTGATAGGGGTTGTGGGAGGTTTACCTTGGTTGCACGGGCAGCTCCAGACAGTCTCCATTTCCCCCCTCCACATTACCCCAGATGCTGAGTTGATTTCTTTGATATTGGGGGGGACAAAGAACAGCCACCATAAGAAAATACCAGCATATTTCTGTGGTGGTGGCCATTCTGCCCCCCGCCCTGCCCCCAGTACTCTGGAAGTCAACTCAACCTCTGATGCATTGTTGGAAATAATGATGGTGGCTAAGTAGAGCTAGTGAGAGGTTCTTTAAAAAGAGAGTGATCGACTGAGAGAGAGAAAGAGAGAGAGAGCAGGCAGACATCTCCAATGGGCCCTACTGGAGTGATGGGATCCCAGAAGCAGCCAGAGGCTCAACTTCAGCACAATGGTACAGCTAGGGATGGGCAAACGATAGGGATGGGGGAGAATTCCACCATGGACCCCAATGGGGCCAGAATCCAAAGAATTTGGCCTCCGGAGTCCATGGCGGAATGGGGCGCTCACCTCCACCTCCCTCCAGAATCCGTCCAGGTTGGCTCCTCCATGTAGTGATCCTGTGGAGCTGGCTGCTGGCTAGCCTATCGCGTGAAAAAACAGGGGCGCAAATGGCATAGTGGATGCCATTTGCAGTGGTAAAGCTGTTAGATTAACCTAAATGCACCCCTAAATGGCTGCATTTAGGTTAACCTAACAGCTTTACGGCCACAAATGGTGTAGTGGACTCCATTTGCATCTGGAGTTAGCCCAGCGATACGGCACAGCAATGGTGGCTGGCTGTATTGCCAGCAATGTTGACCTGGTGGCTGGCTCTGCAGGATTGCCCCGAAGCAGAGCCAGCCTGGATGGATTCTGGGGGGAGGGATGGATCACCTCCCCCCTAGGGCAGATTCCCACCCGGACAAGCATGTAGGGAATCCGCCCATCCCTAGCAACGATCCATGTTTGAGATTGTGAGGATGCTCCAAATATCATCTTACCACTCATCTTGTGCCTGATTCCTGTTTGCATTTGTGACTGCTGCTCCCTCTGTGTGAAATTGCACAAATCAAGCAGCCATTGAACATGGAATTTGCACCTATTTCCCCAGATTTCCAGAAATTTGCTCACATTTGCACACATTTGCACACAATTTCTAATTTGCGCAACTTTCCTTCACAGACTAAAGTGGGCTGATTCAGTCTACACAGGAAATTTGAGTACGTTAGGAAATTTGCGCAAAAGCGAGCTGGGAAAGTTGCGCTAATTGTGAGCACACATCTGGCAATCTGAGAACATTTTCAGTGGACATGCACTCGTGATCACATTTGGGTCTTTGAACAGGGCATGCTCGCAGGTTTTGTGAGCAAAAATGAATTTCTCATACACCCCTAGGTGCAGTTAGAAAATTTTAGACCCTGGACTTAATTGTCTTATGGGTCCTTCCTTTAGACTGCCTTGTGTATTATTTCTGTTGTGAAGCATGATGCAACTAACATTTCTCTGCTACCCTCCTACCCACCATTCCACAGTATACAACTGCTTCTACATTCCCTATATGTTAGAATGTCTGCCAACTCTGCTTACAAACATGGAAGTATCACAACTACAGGAATAAAATAGGGATTGGCTTCTGTCGCACTGATCCCCTTATAACCAGTGACTCTCTTGGCAGTCATTTGGGTCCCCCTTCAGCTGCAGGGCCCTGATAGGGATGTCGAAGGAATCCATAACAGAACCAAATGAGTTCAGATTTTCATGAATCTGACCTGCAGATTCCACAGAAGACCAGCTTGGGCAGATTCCATGGACTTGCAGACATTTTTCTAACCTTCGGGAATTTTGCACAAATTTTGTCATAGAAAAATATGCAAAAATTAAAAAAAAGCCCCAAATGCACAATTCCCCCATAGGCTAAAGCATGGAAATGCACATTTGGGGTGGGGGATTTGTGCATTTTGTGGGAATCTGCAGTTTTGCATGTGCAAAGTTGTGCAAATTTCGAAACGAAAAAAATCCAATTCCATTGCTGGGCAGACGATGGAACAAAAAGTTCCTGTCAACCTGCGAAACAGAGATGGAATGGATTTTACACTATCCATATATCCCTAGGCCCTGAGCTTTGACCCCAAGTTCCAGTCCTACTTGCACCACAACTTCAGTAACAACTGTAACCCATGTGGTTTGTGGAAAGGAAAACACACTGAGATTCTTCTTGTATGTTGGTATTAATGCAAGCTGCACAATTGACAGCACTTATCCAGATCTTGTACAAACCCTTTCATTAGAGTGTCATGCTAGGTTGCTCTTTCCACTTTGAAATTATAGTGATTCTGGATGGGGCAGAAGATAATGGCTACTGTAAAAAAAACACAAATAGAGAGAGAGAGAGAGAGAGAGAGAGAGGGTCCATAATATTATTTAAAATAGAGAGCTTTGGCAGCAATTCACCTTGGATATATCTCATCTTCAGAGGTTATCTTTTTTTTTTTTTTAAGCTTTCAGGAAACCCTCAGAGTATTCAAAGGTTAGCCCTTATTTAAGAAAATTAATTAATTCAGGTTAATAGCTAATGTGGCATTCCCTTTCTTTTGATGCCTACCTCCTCTTGCCATAATTGGGTTCAGGCAAACAGGCCCAGAGAGAACCAAGTACACATAGGCACAGGTTAATTTGCTTAAAAGGTGTGCAAATTCAAAACCAGAGAGTGTAGGGCAGGGCTGTGCTGAGTGTTTTGTAGTCCTGACCTCAGGGCCAAATATAGCTATTTCACTGGAATCAGATTCTCTTTCCAGGAGTGGAGTATTTAAAAGTAAAAATATTAATATCCCCCCCCCCATCTTATTCAGCATCACTGCTTTTCTGTCTGCTTCTGCAGCACTGTTTTCTTTCTTTCTTTCTTTCTTTCTTTCTTTCTTCCTTCCTTCCTTCCTTCCTTCCTTCCTTCCTTTCTCTCTCTCTCTTCTCTCTCTCTCTCATTGACTACTGATGTTGCTTTCTCCTTCCTGGATTCATTGTATGGGCAATCCCAGGCAATCAGGATCACATGGTGCTACAGAGCTAGTGAGACTTGGTTACATGAGCTGACTGAGGGCAAGTGAGGGTAATTGAGAATGAGAGCAAGTGTGGGCGATGCGAACAAATGTTTTTGCGAGGACTGCTGAAAAACTATCATCGCTTGGGATTGTGTTTTTTAAAACAAACAAACAAATGAATGAATGAAACAAAACTATAAATCCAAACCACACTTAGAGTCAAATAGGGTGGTAAACACTGTGTCTGGGCCACATCATTTAGGGCACAATCTTAAGTAGATAGGCGTCCGCCTCCAACCTTGGAAGTGACCGCCTATCCAAAGCAAGGCAGGAGAGGCACGGGGGGAATCATTCCCTCTGTGCCTCTTCTGCCTTGCTCTTTTTTGCTAGACAGCCGTTTTCGGCCATCTAGCAGCGGGGGGGGGGGGGAGGAAGCTGCTGTACAACACATTGGATGTGTCGTACATGCAGCTCCACTCTCCCTGCCCTGGAACGCCCCCTAGTCTGACCCCCTTTCAGTCGCTCCACACTCCTCTTCTGAGTGTGGAGGATGGGGCTTCTCTGTGTTGCCTCTGAGGCAGCACAAATGAGGGGGGAGATCAGTTCTTCAGGAACCGACCTCAGAGCATGGGCTCCGAGGTCGGTTCCCGGAAATGAGCATATCCTATGGCCCTCTAGACAGTGTCTAGTGGCCATAGGACTGCTCTCTCAATATATTATTTAATAACAATAAGACTGAGGGATTTTACATGCCAAATCCAACCAACTAACCAACCAACCACATTGCTGCCCCTTAAAAATTAGGCTAAACAGTAATCCCTGACATGTTAGTTTTCTAAGTGTAGGGAATTTGTTTGCCAACACCCTCAACCTGAATTTGTGCAGTCCAGACACAGATCTGCCACCTCAGTGAGAGCTAGTCCCTAAGGGTCTGGCTATTTGAAAGCAATTCCTTAGCTATCTAACGTGCTTCAAAAAACAGAAAGGGACTACTTGAGATGATTTATCTTTACTTTAAAAGAAAGAATGAAACAACGTCCAGAAAAATCCAACACCTTCTGAGTGCTAAAGGTGGCTGTTCTTCTGGTTTCAACATTGGAATTATACATTTTTTGGGACATTTATAGAATAAAAGTTATCAGGGATGATGGCTCAGTGGCAAAGTGCATACTTGGCATACAGAAAGTCCCAGAAGGTTACCTGGAGATGCTTGTACTTGGCATCTCTAGATAAAAGCATCAGGTGATGGTAGCAGATGATACGACAGGGTAAGTAGAGCTGGTTCCTATGAAAGTAGACTAGGAGTTGCAACCTTTTGGGGGCCATTGGCATATTTGGCAGTGTGAGAAACTGTTATGGCAATCATTTTGTGGTGGTGCCCACAGGGGGCATGGCTAGTCACAAAGGGCAAGTGAAGTCACCTGCCCCAAAGACTAAATACAAGGCAGATATGGGGTCTGAGCTCCAACACACTAAATAAATAGTTTAAACCCACACTTCCAGTTCCAGCAGAAACCCATTTGTAATTTTAAAACAAAACAAAACATAGGAGGGATTAGGCACCTTGGGGGTGGGGGTGAGGAAAGATATCTGGGGGCACATTGGTGCCTACGGGCACCACGTTTCCTACCTGTGAAGTAAACAATGCTGGCTAGATGGACAAATGCAATATCTGTCCATCTTTTTCTACCCTGACCATTCTTGTGTTTAAACAAGGACTAAACCAAAATAGCTCTCACCATTTTCACCACTCTATCCTTGATGTAGCACCATTGCTGTTGCCTTCTAGAGGGAAAAGGGGAGGAAAACTGCCATAAGCATGCTCTGTCTTCACAAGAGAGGGAGAGAGAGCGAGAAAGAGAGAGAGCGAGAGAGCGAGCGCCCTTTTAACACTCGGACTACTTTAAAAAAAGATTGAAGAGGCAGCCGCTCCCCCTCCAAACATTTCGGCTGTGCTCTTCACTTCCCTAAAAACTCCCCTCCTCCCATTTCATCAGCCATTCGGATGGTTGAAACGGTTTGATCTGCATTGTTTGGGCCCACCTTTCATTTTGATACTTTCCCACAGAATAAAGCCATGAAGGATATTAGAAATGTTGATTCCATATTTCTTTTGTGCCATTGCCAAATACAGATTGTTATCAACTGCACCTTTCAACATCCTGAGAACCTCGGGGCTTCTGTGCTCTGTAAACATTCTTTTGTAAATATCGTTATAATTTTTCAGTGGCATTCACTCCCTGCCACCTGAACATTTGAACAAAACTTTGTCCAAATGTCAGAAGAAAAAGCAGAAAAAGCAGTTTGCCACTTAGAGTGATAAATCATGTATACTAATAGCCAACATTCTTTGAGAGCGGATCCATGCAGGACCCTGAGAAACATGGCAACCCCAAAAAGTATGGGACAGTTGAGGGATAAAGGAGATGCCACTTCCCTTCCTTGAATGTACTATTTCCATTTCAAGTTTCTAGTCCAGTTCCTTCAGGAAATATAAGGACAAGTCTTTGCAGACTAACCAATAGCTCTTTGTGAAGCAAACTCTTGTTTTCTTGTATTCTGGCCCATGTGTAGGGGATGTTAGAGAAATCCGTGACGGAATCAAATGAGTTTGGCTTTCTATCAATCTGACCTGTGGATTCCACAATGGACCAGCTTTTCTTGAGTCACATGGATTCCACAGACTTGCAGACTGTTTCCCCCCCTAACTTTCCAGAATTTTATGCAAATTTACTCATAGAAAAATACGTAAAATAACCCCCCCCCCAGCTAAAACATGCATTTCCAACCATAGGCTAACCATGAAAATGTACATGGGGGAGGGGGAGGTTGCACATTTTGGGCAGGGGATTTGCACATTTTTGCAAGTGCAAATTTGTGCCAAAGTGAATTGGCACAAATTTGGGAAATCGGGAAAAATCAAAGTCCACCAATGTAAGGAAGACAGAATGAAAGGCACCTGACAATCTGTGAAATGCAGACAGAACGGATTTTACAAAATCCATACATCCCTACCCATGTGTACGAAAGCCCTGGGATAACTATCCTGTATATACTAATAGCAAAATCATTCTCTGAGCATGGATCCTTATGTGGCCAAAGCTGCATTATCCATACACAAGAGGGAGGTATCAGCAATGTTGGGGTAATGCTATGTTTGCAAGGGTACCAACAATTTGGTAAAAAGAAAAATCCTTACTGGGGTGGGGGGAGACCCCAAATAGCCCAGTGAGGACTGAGCATGCTCACAGAATTCTGACTGATTGTTGGGAGGCAGGATGAAAAACTGGGGGAGGAAAATAAGCGTATGGAATGGAGTCTCCCAGAAAATGGCTGGTCTGGCTGCATGGCTGGAAGCCTACACAGGTTACCACTCCATGCTGCATCATCTTGTTGCATTTCCTTCTTGTACTGTCATTTGCACTTGTTAAAAAAGAGAGAAAACAGCTAGGATGAGGTACAGAGAGGAGAGAGTCAAGGATCTGTGATGTTTTGAAGTACTCTGGTGTCTTGCATTCACAGATAATGTTACTGTGTTGTTTCTCTTCTATTGTCAATGCCCTTTCATTTATTTAGGCAACCCCCCCCCCCATTATTCAATAACTAGGGCTGTTAACAGTGCTCACGATGTGATCTGAATAGTCTTTTTCATTATGGGATGTCTCAGAATGTCCACAGATAATGGATAACAAGAAAAGCAATTAAGGCCTTACCCCTCCTATTATTAAAGGGCTCAGAGTAATAACACGGGATGCATAAATGCATGTTTTTTAATCTTGTTCCAAATTAATTCTCCGGGAACGGCATGAGGTATTGTTTGGACTTGCAGGCACATAGATGGCTCAAGGACGTTCCATTGCCTCCCTTCCCCATTTCCTTAGACTAGCCTTCTACGATCAGGTGCCTTCCAGATGTTGAAGTCTGGAAGTTGAAGTTCAACTGGGAGTTGAAGTCCCAGTAATTCTGGGACTTCAACTCCCAGAATTACTGAGCATTATATAGAGAATCATAGAGTTGGAGGGGCCTTATAGGCCATCTTGTCCTACCTCCTGCTCCAAGCAGGAAATCCAGAGCTGTCCAGTCTCTTCTTGAAGACTGAGGGAGAGCCCACTGCCCCTCTAGGTAATTAGTTCCATTGTCCAACTGCTCTTAAAATCAAGACATTTCTCCTACTGTTCAACGAAAATCAACCTTCTTTTTTCCCCTTCTTTTTCTTTACATATACATACATGCTTTTGTATATATCCATAGCAATGAATACATACTATATGTGATGCATATATAACATACAACATACATGGGCTTCAACAAAAGCAGACTAGATAACCAAATAAGTATCCATTTGAAGGTAGCATCTATATGCCACCCATTCAAATGCTGAAAGTGTTATAACAACCTCAGTCCGTTGCATTACACGAGGTGATCATGTATCCTTCCAGTATTGTAAAATCATTTTAGCTTCAAACGGGTGCAGAGAATGCATTTACACTGGCCATTTATTAATTTCCATGAAGCAGGTAAATAATTTAAAAGAGCGTGTACATTAGCGAATACTAAAGACTACCAGTACAAAATTTAGCCATATAATAACCTCCTCTCCCAAAGAAGCAACTACTGGACATTGGCAAAACATATGTTTAAAAGCAGCTTTAGCTACATTGCACCCCCGGCAATTAGCTGAATTAGACAATCCCATATTAAAGAGATATTGTGGTGTCCAATAGACACGAAGCAAGAAATTTTGTTGAATAAGATGCACCCTAAGATCCATAGACGTGGCAGATATAAACACCAAAGTGGTGATTCACTGGTTAGGCAGAACGGGACAACCCAATTCCCTATTTCATTCCTGTTTAAAACCCTGTATATCATCTTTATTCATCAATAACAAGTATTTATAGTCACGTATTGTGGGTCGCTTTGCCTGACCAGCCTTAATAGGTGCTTCCATTAATGATGGAGACATTGATGCTGTAAAAGTGGCCGGGCCAAACCTAGATACTAAGAACTGCTGCAATTGCAAGTATGGCCATTCAGCCATAGCTGGCAAGTCATATTTGGCACGCAGGATAGAAAAAGATAAGGACTTGTCATCAATAGGGGTGTACGGATTCTCCACCATCTGTTCTGGTGGGGAATCCATGGGGGGGGGAGGTGATCCATTCCTCCCCCCTGGAATCCTCCAGAGTGGTTCCACTCCACTTGGATTCTGGGGGGGGGGGAACTGGCTTGGGGGCGTTTACCTTCCCACCTGCCAGCCAGAGCCATTTGCCTCCTCCCTGTTCCTGCCGATTGCCATGTCTTAATTTTTTTTTTTTTTTGGCATATTTTACTACAGTTTGGGAGAGTTAGAAAACTGGTCCATGAAATCTGCCCAACAGGGGAAAAGCCAATCCACTGAGGAATCCGCCGGTCGGATTCATGAAAATCCAAACTCATTTGGTTCCGTTGTGGATTTCTTTGACATCCCTAGTCATTGGCACCCACCAGTTGATCCATAGTAAAACTCTTCTTGTAACTTAAGCCCATTAGACCTAGTCCTGCCCCCCTGGGGCAGCAGAGAACAAATCGTTGCCCTCTTCCATGGGACAGCTCTTAAGGTATTTGAAGAGTGCTATCTTGTCCCCTTAAATAGCACAGTTGTCCTGTGCAAGGACTTTGGGTGGGTGCAGTGGTGGGGAAAGAACAGGGCAGGAAGTTCTTTTTATATTAGCCAGATAGGGATGGATGGACTCACCTGTGCCCAGCTACCTCAGATGCTTGCTGAGCTGCTGCCGCCACCCACCCATGCTCCGGGAGCCGCGTGATGGGTTCCTTCCTTGCAAGGAGCCCATGAAAGCTTGAGTCAGATGGTGGCAGCTAGGGATGTCAGAGAATTCCGCCACGGATCTTGGTGAGGCCGAATGCCAGTGCATTCAGCCCCCCGAACTCCGTGGCGGAATGGCCTGCCACCCCCCCACCCCCCGTGAATCCCCCCCAGGATGAGACTTACCTGGGGTGGATGTTCCGGATGGTGGCGGCTCCAGCAGTGGCTTCGGTGGCAGCAGCGGCGGCTGGTCTTCTGACCGGCTGCTGCTGCCGCCGCCATTTGCAGTCTGTTCCCCCCCCATTCATGATAGGCTACGTAAAGACTTACGTAGCCTATCACGTCTGGGTTAAAAAACAAAAAAACAAAACAGCTGCCATTTGCATTCCTTATTTTTGGCCATCTTAGTCTACATAAATATTTACGTAGACTAAGATGTAGAAAATAAGGGGGAATGCAAATAGCATCCGCTACGCTATTTGCGTTCCCCCTTATTTTCGCCGTCTTAGTCTACGTAAATATTTACGTAGACTAAGACGGCCAAAAATAAGGAACGCAAATGGCGGCGGCCGTAGCCGCCGCCATTTGCGTACGCGTTTTTTTTTTTTAAACCCAGACGTGATAGGCTACGTAAGTCTTTACGTAGCCTATCACGGCTGAATACAGGGATGCAAATTGCAGTGGCTACGGCCGCCGCCATTTGTGTCCCTGCTAGCCAGTGGCCGGATGTCCGGCTGCTGGCAGAGCCGGCCGGTGGCTCTGTGGAATCCCTGCGGAGCGGAGCTGGCTGGCCAGGTTTCCAGGGGGAGGCGCAGAGCGCCTCCCTCCCCAGCAGAACCCAGGAGCCAGGTAAGCAGGGTTTCGTACACCCCTAGTGGCAGCTAGCAATGTGGGCGGGCTGCTCCCGGACTCTCACCGAGAGTTTGTGATCACCCCAGGGCTCAGCAAGTGGGATTCAGGGGTGGGGGCAGATGCAGGGGAGTCTGCTGGGCTTCTGGACCAGCCCGGGCGCTTGTGACATCCCTATAGCCAGACCTAAAGCCAGGAAGGAATGGGAACACAACCTTGTATTGTGGATCACTTTGACAGTAAGGGCAGGCTATACATCTGTTATATACATCTGTCCCACACCCCATTTGCATGACTGAGTTTACTTCTTTAGCACCGATGGTGCACAGGGGATAGGTAGAACAACAAAGAGTCTTGTGGCACCTGAAAGACTAACACATTTATTTGTTCTGGCAGAACTTTCATGGACATATGTACTTCATCGAAGGCATGAAATGGATAGTGTCCATGAAACCTTATGTCAGAACACATGCGCATATTAGTCTTCAGGGTGTCACAAGACTCCTAGTTCTTTTTGCTGCTACAGGCTCACACGGCTACCCAGTGGAGGCTGCTGGCTTTGATTTCGGTGGGGCTGTGAATCCATTCTGGGTTTCAGTTGGAACCAGCCAGAACACTAAAGGAGCTATCCAAAGTGCTGAACCCTGTCCCCCAAATAGTGTGTGTGTGTGTGTGTGTGTGTGTTTGTGTGTGTGTGTGTATCAGGGGTGCTTCTGAGCACAGGGAGTGGGAGAGCACTTCAGAGTCTGAAGAGGAGCCACCAGACATGGGGGAGGAATGTTCCCAGGCTATTCCAGAGATGCCGAGGCTGGCTCCTCAGGTTTCAGAGGTGCAGCTGGAGGAAGGTCCCTCTTCACCACCGCCCCCCATTACAGATAGCGAACAGGGAGAGGCGGTGTTTGGCGAATTTGAATTAATAGATGCAAGGCACAGATGCAGAGCCAAGAGGGAGATGGCCGGGGCAGAACTCAGGAGGTCTTCCCGATTGGCCCTGCATGAACAGCGGTGCTTAGAAGCCTCACGAGAGAGAGAGAGACCTCCCCCACCCCTTCAGTTAGGCTAGTAAGCCGACCTTTTCTTTCAAATGGTGGGCAACTTTCGCAGCTACCTTTTGAACTCCCTGAAGGCATTTCCTTGCAGACTGAGAGTCACTGAGAATGTGCATCTGTATGACCCTTTGTGGTAATGGAATTAAAAGCTGTAGATTGAAGCCTCTTGTTCATGTTTGATTCGGTGTTTGAAGATCAGTGGGGGCAAAGGGAAACCTGACAGCGTGTATGACACGATGTCCAGATCTCGAGGTTTAAATTCTTCCATTGAGAGGATGATGAAATGCTCAAGATCTTAGTTTAAAGAAATCAGACTTGAAGCATGATAATTACTCAGGCCAGATTTTAAATATTGTTTCAATTTTAATGATCTCATTAAAAAAAAAAAAAGCTTAAGAAAGGATGACTAATCCCTAAATGGGAAGAGCTCAATGCATTTTGTCTTAAAACAACAAAAGACTTCAGCAGGTTGTGGCTCATTAAGAGAATCCTAATTTCTGAAATGAAGAACTTCTGACTCATCGTCCTTTGCTTTGTAACTCTACAGATCAAGGGAGGAGTGTGCCACTGTCAGCTCCCTCCTTCTTTTGGGAAGAACACGGAATAAGAACTCATCATGCTAGGTGTCATCTTCATCTTACAGCCACTTTAAAGACTGCAGCACACGCATGGCGGATCAACATCCAAGCCATTTCTGTCTCTGCGCTTCCCCTTTGCCAAGGAATGCCACTCAAGAGTGACATCGCTCAATGAAAAAATGCAGGCCCAACCTAGATAATGGAACGGCCAGCACGTGTGTGCAAAAGGATCCTCAGGGCATCCGTCAAACGGAGTTCAGGGAGCAAATCAAGGCGGAGGGGAGTGTGAGGTGGATGCTCTCCTCCCACGGACAGAATCCCCGAGATTCTTTGAAAAAGAAAGAAAGAGACAAGTGAAACATAGCAAATCACGCTGCTCCTTAAACACTTACTCACGAGCACCCCGCTTGCTGGGGTTCATGAGGCAAGTGCTTCACCTACGGATGACCTGGGCCTCTGCCCTCTGGTGCCAGCGTGTTACAGGGCGAGGCGGGTGCTCAGCTTCCTCCTCAGATTCTGTGGGGGATGTATGATCCTCAAGGGACCTGTTCAGGAGCTCCTCGATGCAGTGGTGGCCGGTGGCTCCGATTTCAGTGGGGCTGGGAATCCATTCTGGGTTTCCATCAGAACCAGCTAGAATGCTCAAGGAGATATCCAACATGCTGAACTCTATCCTCAAAATGGGTTGAGAGCCTTGGGTAGCTCCTTTAAAGTTCTGACTGGTTCCGACTGGAAACCCAGAAGGGATTCACAGCCCCACCAAAATGAGAGCCACCAGACTCCACTGCCTCAGTGTCCGCCGGTACTGGAGAACCTGGCTTATCTTCCCTGGAGGTGTTAGGAGTGCCAGTGTCTGGATGATGCACAGGGTTGTTGGACTCTGCCATCTCTCTGACCCATCATCCAAAGAGTCATCCTGGCCTGGGTCAGGCATCCTGGCCTGGGTCAGCTGAGAACCTGACAGACTTCTTCCCTTTCTCTGCAACAGTGACAAACACATATTGCCATGTGTAAGTGTTCTATAAAAGTAGGTGGTAAAATCTGCCCCCGATGCATGGGACTTTATTCACTGGAACCATCCATTGCTACCTGATCTGTTGGAAGGTCCCAGGGCATGGTCGGAAGGCACGTGAAGCAGCCGCCTTGCTGAAGCTAAGCAGGTCTGGGTCTGGTCAGTGCTTGGAGGGGAGGCCACCTGAGAACCACATGTAGCCACCTTGAGTTCCACGATGGAAGAAAGGGGGGGTATAAATAAATAAAACAAGCAAGCAAGCAAGCTTTGGCCTGATGTGTGCTATTCCTCCTTGCCTTCTTTCTGTGGGATATAGTCCAGGGGTTATAATCATAGGAGACCTGTAGAGGGAAATAAAGGGCTAAATCCTTCCTTGCATGCTGAGGTCATGATGAAATCCCCCCTCCATACCTGCTATTGATGGTTAAAAGACAAACAAACCAGACACATAGTATTTAGCATCCTGTCCATTTTGGCCTTTAGAAAGGATAGTTTGGGGCTTTTTCATCATGCCTGTAGAGGCTATTCCAGGCCCCAGGGATGGTATCAGCATCTGCCCTCCTTCAGTAGCTCCTCTGGTGGGGCTCACTGGCACTGACACCTGCTCTGAGCCCTCTGTATCGGGTAGCGGGTGGCGACAAGCAGCTATTTAACATTTCCCACCATCTCCTGGAGTACCTGACATTGACATAGCATCACTCTGGGACATTTTGGGAAATTAAAATGGTAGCTCCTTCTCAGTGTGGAATTCCATTTAAATTTCCCATAAAGCCCAAGAGCAATGCTGCATTGGGAGTTCCGCGGTTCTGTGGGATGTTTACAAAGGTGAGGCCATAGCTCAGTGTGACAGAGCACGTGCTTTGCATGTGGAAGGTCCCAGGTTCGATCCCCAGCTTTTCCAGGCAGGTTGCAGAAAGAATCCTGCCTGAAACCCGCCCCCGCCGCCCCTGCCGCCCCTGCCGCCGCCCCCACTGCTGCTGCCACCCCCGCCGCCACCCCTGCCACTGCCCTTGCTGCCGCCCCTGCCCCCCCTGCCGCCGCTTTTTCATCACACCTGGGAACATCTTTTTTTCTTCCCCCTATATCCCCTTTCTTTGCTTAATCACACAACCAGAATTTATTTATTTTATTTATTTTATTTAAAACATTTCTTGGCTGCCTTTCCAGGCAGAAGCTCTCCCAAGGTGGCTCACAGCAATTAAATACATAAAAACAGTTAAAATATTAAAAGCGATAAAACATAAACACAATAAAATAGCCATAAAAGCAACAATAAAAGCTGACAATAAACTCAACAACAACAGCGAAACCAGCAACAACAGCAGTCATATCAAGAGAAGGCCATGTTAAATAATACATTTTCAAGGCCTTCTTAAAAGCCTGCAGTGATGGAGCATGGCGGACCTCTGATGGTAACTCGTTCCACAGGTGTGGGGAAGAAGATTTCTAGGGAACTCAAAAAGTCCCTTGTGACTTTGTGACATTTTAGTTGGTCTTAATATCAGCATATTCAACCTACTGTTATTTTTGAATATTGTTAGAGCTTCCCATTAGAAAGCTGCTCCAAAGGATCCTTTTCAGCTTCTTGGATGGTATTTGGACACACCTTTCTGATAATTTGCTGCTGTTTGACTGTTGGAATATCTTGGACCACTCCCACTAGTCACATTTGACACAATGATTGAATCTCAGTCAAAATTCAACCCACATTCAATGCAAGTACCGCCTGCATTAGGCTGGACTGCAGTCTGAACGTGCATTGAATTCTTGTTGACTTTATCCACCAGGTCTGACACTGGGTGGATCTCTAAAATGAGGGGTCTTCAAAAGGTAGTGATGGATCTCTAAAATGAGGGGGCTGCAAAAGGTAGTGATGGATCTCTAAAATGAGGGGGCTGCAAAAGGTAGTGATGGATCTCTAAAATGAGGGGGCTGCAAAAGGTAGTGATGGATCTCTAAAATGAGGGGGCTGCAAAAGGTAGTGATGGATCTCTAAAATGAGGAGGCTGCAAAAGGTAGTGATGGATCTCTAAAATGAGGGGGCTGCAAAAGGTAGTGAGGGATCTCTAAAATGAGGGGGCTGCAAAAGGTAGTGATGGATCTCTAAAATGAGGAGGCTGCAAAAGGTAGTGATATTGGTGGAGATGGGGTAAAGAAATCCACTGATGTAAATGTGCTATGAATCTTCACTGAGCCCGTAGGATTGTTAGCTAAAGGAATGCTTGCTAATTCAAGGCACTCAAAGAATGGAGCTGACATTTCAAAATCTCACTGATAATTGCCCGGGTCAGAAAAGGACAAGAGGGCTGACTCTGAGCAAATCGAAGGAGTCAATACACAGCTCCTTTTCAATATTTATGATTCCCTTCTTCTTGTGGAGCTCTCAGACAGGCTGCAGTCACAGAAATATATGGGCAGTAGCAACCTGACATAGCAGCCTTACTATGTTGCAGCCTCTGCAAAATATACCGGATTACTGGAATTTTAATGTTTCCCCCAAATCTACCACAGTGCTAGGTCAAAAAGCAAGTGCCATCACAAGCCATTTGGGCTGCTCTCCTGGCATATGGTTGAACGTTAATTCATTGCAGTCTCACCACCTTCCATTACAAGAGTTGAGCTGAAGCCAACTTTAAAACATACCTTCTGCCAGGATGCTTGCATTGCTTAACAATAAGGCTACCATTTCACAGTTGAACAATTCTTCTGTTGGTAGGAATTTTCCCAATACTAAAAGTTTGATATGCTTCTCCTAGGGCTTAGTGATTGGGAGTAACAGATTTAGGCTAAAATATGGTGATACTTGTGGTATTTTCAGCCCCACTCCTTTTGCCTTTCCCTTTTGCCATTGGGCCCACCCACCACTGGAATCCCCCGCCCCCGGGAGCTTCTCTGAAATGGAATTTGACCCTCTGGCTGAAAGAGGTTCGGGAATCTTATTGTACGCATTTCCCCTAATATGCACTTCTTTTTTTGTATGCAACATGCCCTGATCTAAGAACCTTTCTATGCAACTTGCCCCAATACATGCATTTTTGTACACACGTTTTGAATTGAGAGCTGCATCACAAAACTAGGTGTGCAGTCTGAAGGATTACTGTGTTCTGATCTGCATATTGCTCTGGGAAATGCTAATTAGGTTGATTCAATTGTTCCCCTCTGCTCAGCACTGGTTAGGCCTCATCATGAATATTGTGTCCAGTTCTGGGCACCACACTGTAAGAAGGATCAAGGATGCAGACAAACTGGAGAGGGTTCAAAGGAGGGCAACAAAGATGATCAGGGGACTGGAATCAAAGCCCTATGAGGGTTAGACTGAGAGAACTGGGCATGTTTAGCCTTCAGAAGAGAAGACTGAGGGGAGATAGGAGAGTGCTCTTCAAGTACTTGAAAGGCTGTCCCAGAGAGGAAGGCCAGGATCTCTTCTCGATCATCCCAGAGTGCAGGACATGGAATAATGGGCTCCAGTTCCAGGAAGCCAGATTCCGGCTGAACATCAGGAAAAACCTCCTGACTGTTAGAGCAATACGACAATGGAACCAATTCCCTAGGGAGGTGGTGGGCTCTTCCACACTGGAGGAATTCAAGATGAGGCTGGACAGCCCCCTTCAGGGATGCTCTGACTTGGATTCCTGCACTGAGCAGGGGGTTGGACTCGATGGTCTTATAGGCCCCTTCCAACCCTGCTATTCTATGATTTGTTGTTGTTCAGTCGTGTCTGACTCTTCGTGACCCCATGGAGCATAGCTCGCCAGGCCTTCCTGTCCTCTGCTCTCTCCCGGAGTGTGCTCAAGTTCATATTCATTGCATTGGTGATGCTATCTAGCCATCTCATCCTCTGCCATCCCCTTCTCGCTATTCTATGATTTGATTCTATAATTAAAAATGAAGACCAGGTGAAATCTTGCCCCATCCTTATCCATTGCTCTGGGTAAACTCTGGTGTGTTGAAATAGAGGGTTTGTTCTAAACACCATGGAGATATTATGAACCCTCAGGCAGGTGCTGGAACTTTAGTGACCTGGCAGATCCCACTGCTGGCACTGTATTTACTTAGGGTGCAATCCTATGCATATTGAGACAGAAAGAAAGTCCTACAACTCCCAGCACCATCGATGCTGGGTGGGGAATGCTGAGAGTTGTAGGACTCTTTTCCTGTCTAAACATGCATAAGTTTGTGCCCTTATTTATTTGAAATATTTTTAAAACACCTTTTTGGACAAAGTCCATCCCAAGTGGCAAACAATGACATAGAATTGCAATAATGTTACAGTGTATTTGAAATACTAACATTCAAGCAACAATACCTTAAAATAGAATACTGCCAGACCAAAAGCAATTTTCAACAGTACAGCAATGAAACAGAGGATGTCTAAAAAAATGCAGATTAGTGGAAAGCCACAATCCTGGACCATTGGCCATGCTGGCTGGTGATGATGGGAGCTGTAGTCCAAAACACCTAGTAGAGCACCAGTTTCAATACCCCTGATTTAAGGTTTTATTGTGCAAAACCAGCACTTTGAATTGAGTCTGGAAATGTCTTCATAGGGATTGGCTCTGTGCCCCTGTTTAGTTGTTTAGGATGAGATCTTAGGTAACCTCAGGGTGCATTCACACAACATGTGGTTTGTATTTATCAATGTATGCAGGCCTAAAAAATTTTCTAGTCCTGGAGTTTCTGGTCCTCAAGCACTCACATTTGTGCGATAGCAAATGAGTTTTATGTAGTGTTCAGAAGTGCCTTCAGAATGCTCTGGCAGCAGAAAACTACAGCTGGGACTGATCCAAACAGTCATCATAAATGCCAGTTCGTAGGCAGACAGTATCTTTTTTCGCAGTTTCTTCTGTTGGTGTAACAGATATGGGACGCCTTCACTAGAGAAGGTTGTGCGGTGACAACTTCGATGTCTTTTCATTGCCAGGCAAGGAATTTGCCCTGGCATTTCAGTCTGTTTATGGCTGTTTTTAGTGGTGTTTTATGGCTTTTCTTGCTTTGGGTGGTTTTGGGTGTGGCTTTTGTGATTTTCATTGCTTTTGTCCTGATGATTGTATTGTATTAATGTTTAAATTGTACACCACCTTTAAGAGTCTTGTTAGTAAGGGGTGGCTTATCATTTGACTAAACATTAATACATAAGAATGAAAATGGCAGTGAATTTGTAATACTGCCAAGCTGCTCAGTTGCATCCTAAATGCAAGGAGCCCTGGATTTTATAGGGGCCTTGGGAAATAAACATTTTCTAAGCTCCCTGGTTCCTGGAACACTGCTATTGCAGCCTATTACACAATCAGGGAGTGGGTTTTTGTAGAGAGGCTTCCTCTCCAGCCCACTATGTGGGCAGGGAATGGAGCTTGTGAGGAGGAGGTTTGGGAGGGCTTATTAGGAGTGGAGACATTCAGCCTGTGTCATTCTCTTGATTGTAAGAGTTCAATAGGCTTTGAGTTTTAGGACCTCACTTAGAAAAAGAAACAAAGCTATATTGTGATTTTGGGGTGGGATGGGGAAAGAGCTCTGCTTGCATATGTCCAATTTTTGAACTGAGCTGAGGAATTGGCCCATCAGCAGTAGCCCTGGGGGGCATGGTGAGTGGGAGGATTTCCTTGGCCCCTTCTTCTGAGCCTGGCAGTTAGCATGGTCTGTGAGAACAGCGGGAATGACAAATAAAGGGCCAGGAGAGATCAATTCCTAGCTAGAGTAGATTGGTGTAGTAATATTGATTGACTGAACGTCAGCCTCAAGCTATTATAAAGTGATCACAGACAGGCAAAGGGCTGCAAATGACATTATAGGATTTCCCTGCAGAAGAATCGTATCAGGTTTACCAACCGAGATACAATTAAAGATGGCCAAAGAGTGTTTTTTTTTTTTTTTAATTACTGCAGACTGGCAAAGGGGCTGGAAGAAACATATCCACCTCTGCTGCTTTAAAATTGAGTCCAGACTGGAAATTATCATGATTTTTGGTCACCCTGATCTATAGAACACTGAAGGCCAAAAGAAACGTTCTTTAAATCATGCATAGCAGAGTTGTGTGTGATTGGCTTATTTATTTAGTGTAAGTGGGCATGGCCCTGATTTGCATCAGGACCATGGTGTTCCAGAAAGGAAGGAGGATTAAACTCTCCCATTTTCATCCCCAAATTCCAACCGGGGGGGGGGGGGGGGTTAAAAAAAGAAAAAAAACCTGTATCCATTGGAATTAATGGAGACATTTTTCTCTTTTTTTTAACCTCGCTTGTGGTAGTTTTTTTTGGGGGGGGGAATTCTGGGATGAAAATGGGTGGGATGTTTTATCCCCCCCATTCTGGAGTGCCACAATCCCAATCTGAATCAAGGCCATGCATAGAACTCATAGAATCATAAGGTTGGAAGGGGCCTATGAGACCATCGAGTCCAACCCCCTGCTCAATGCAGGAAGCCTGATTCCCAGGCAGAATCCCATCCAAATACTAACCAGGGCTGACCCTGCTTAGCTTCCGAGATCAAACGAGATCGGGCACATCCAGCCCTTTGTTGCTTACGTTGAAGTAAATAACTCAAGCATAGCTCTGCTATATGTGATCTGAAGCATGTTTAATTTGGCCCCGACAATGTGTGTGTGTGTGTGTGTCAGAGAGAGAGAGAGAGAGAGAGAGGGAGAGAGAGTGTCCTGCCTTTAAGCAGAATGATGTAACTGTCTCAGGTGATAGATGCTGGCAAGCAGGGATGGGTGGCTAAGTGTTAGATGACAACATTATGTGCCAGGTGGCCTGACCTGAGTTCCCTAAGCTAGACTGCTGCAGATGAAATGGGTTGTTGTTGCTGTTGGTGGACATCTTCTTGTCCTTTGCCTGAGGCAGCAAAATGTCTAAGGCAAGCCCTGGAGAGACATACAGTAAGGCCCTCAAACAGAAGTCATCTGGAGCTACTTTTGACTGTAGGCACGGCCAGCGTGTGTGTGTGTGTGTGTGTGTGTGTGGGGTCAGGGCAAGCCCCCTGAGAAGTTGTTCACCCCACCCCTCCCATTGCAGTACTCTTGCTGCTATTTGAAGGACAGGACTTTTCACATACAGGTTATAAATCAATCCTAAATAGGGACAGACGGACTCACCTTTGGTGGTGCCGCCTCTCGTCTGCTGAACCCCCGCCAGCCGCCTGCCCTGTTTCCCACAGGCACTCCGTGAGTGCCCAGCGGCCGCTGGTTCCCTCAGCAAGACAATTTTTTTTTGTGTGTGGTAAAATGGCAGCTCAGCTTTTCCTGTAAATGTAATGTTGCATAAATAGCAGCCATAAAGGGGCCGTTCAAGCAACATTACAGGTGTAAATGGGCAGTTTACACCTTCAACGTTGCGTAAAAAGTCCCTTCATGGTTGCCATTTATGTAGCATTACATTTATGGAAAAACCTGAGCGGCCATTTTTTTGCAAAGTGGCAGCTTGCTGAGGAAACGGGCAGCCACTGGGCGGGCAGTGAATGGGCAGCTCGCTGAGAGAATGGGCAGCTGCCAAGACACCTGCTGGTGTCTCAGCCAGCGGGTCTGGTAAGCATGGCAGCTTGGCGAGCAGGGTCCAGGAGGATGGGTCCTCTCGGACTCCCATGACATCCCTAATCCTAAACTGATTAGGGGACTGATTAGGGAGAGGGATGGGGGAGTGTGACCCTGTTGATTCTCCTGGACCTCTCAGCGGCTTTCGATACCATCGAACATGGTATCCGTCTGGATAGGTTGTCTGGGTTGAGAGTTGGAGGCACTGTACTGCAGTGGTTCTGCTCCTACTTGGATGGCCGATTCCAGAAAGTGGTGCTGGGGGATTATTGCTCTGTGCCACAGCAATTGTGCCATGGGGTTCCACAGGGCTCTATTTTATCCCCTATGCTGTTTAACATCTACATGAAACCGCTGGGGGAGGTTATCCGGAGGTGTGGGCTGAGGTGCCATCAATATGCGGATGGCACCCAGCTCTACCTCTCTTTCTTATCAAAACCAGGTGAGGCAGTGGCTGTTCTGAATCAGTGCCGGGGCACGGTAATGGACTGGATGAGGGCCAATAAACTGAAACTCAATCCAGACAAGACGGAGGTACTGTTAGTGGGTGGTTCATCTGCCCGGCTAGGTGATATTCAACCTGTTCTGGAGGGGGTTGCACTCCCCCTAAAGGATCACGTTCATAGTTCGAGGGTGCTCTTGGATCCAGAACTGTCATTTGAGGCACAGGTGAACTCAGTGGCACGGAGCACTTTTTATCAGCTTAGGCTGGTATACCAACTATGCCCTTATCTGGACAGAGATAGCCTAGCCACAGTTATCCATGCTCTGATAACTTCTCGTCTGGATTACTGCAATGCATTATATGTGCGGCTGCCTTTGAAAATGGTCCGGAAACTTCAGCTGGTCCAAAATAGGGCAGCAAAATTATTAAGAGGGACTGGCCTGCGAGCTCATATTACACCAGTACTTTTCCAGCTGCACTGGCTGCCAGTCCATTTCCGGGCCCGATTCAAAGTGCTGGTATTAACATTTAAAGACCTTAACAGCTTGGGCCAGGTTATCTGAAGGATTGCCTCCTCCCATATGTGCCTGCCCGGCCCTTAAGATCATCGTCAGCGGCCCTTCTCCGTGAGCCCCTGCCAAAGGAAGTGAGGTGGGTGGCTACTAGGAGGAGGGCTTTTTCTGCTGTGGCACCCCGGCTCTGGAATGAGCTCCCTGGTGAGGTTCGCCTGGCACCTACATTGTATTCCTTTCGGTGCCAGGTGAAGACCTTTTTATTTTCCCAGGCATTTTAGCATTTTAGCTTTCTAAACTTTTAGCTTTGCTGTTTTAAATCTGTATTTTAAATTCCTGCACTGCTGCTAGGTTTTATTGTAGTTGTATGGTTATATTGTGGTTTTAATGTTATATTTTCAATTGTTTTATTGTGTGCTGTTTGGTTTTAATTTTTGTGAACCGCCCAGAGAGCTTCAGCTATTGGGCAATATAGAAATGAAACAAACAAACAAACAAACAAAGAAACAAACAAACTGGATATTAAAACAAGGTTGCCATGCAAAGCACACTTCCTTCAAAGTTAATTCCATGAAAATTAATAGGACAGATTGCTAAACTACATATTACACTAACTGAATAGTGTGTAGCTGAAGGTTGGCTTTTTATTTTCTCTAGTGTAAGTGTGTGCCATTCCAATTCAGATCAGGACCATGGACACAGTGGGAGGGGAGGATTAATCCTTCTCTCCACTGTTTTCCCCCAACTTCACCATGGAGAGGGTTAAAAAAAGGAGGGGGGGATGCTTCCATTGAAGCCAGTGGAAACTTTTCTCTTTTTTCAACTGCCCTCAGCATACTTCTTTTGGTTTGCATAGTTGTTCAAACGTGTGACATTAGGTAAGGTTACATTAAAATATAAACCAAACAATTTTCTCTCCCGTCTGTACAATCTCCTGCCTCTTTGTTTTTTCTTCAAACCTCTCTTGTCCTGGAAAGCTGTGGGAAGTAGCAGCCTAGAGTCTGGGAATCTACCGCAGGAGTATGCAGTCTACCTTCACTCCATTTCCCTCCTGCTTATCTTTGGGTTTGGCTACAGGTAGCGCTTAGCCTTCTCATTCTGCGTATCATTTCAGGCTGGGGTTCTGTTGATGCTCTGCCCTGTAGGCTGGGTTGCAGAGTGTTGCTATGGGTCATATCTTTAGCAGGGATCACATTAGGGCAGGTTTCTCCGGGGAGCAAGAATCAGTACCAGAGAAAGCCCTGAGTGGGGGTGGAGGCCAGACAGGGTTGTCTGTATGTTGCGCCACCAAGGAGCAGATCAAGTCTGAGGCTTAAATAAGAGGGTAGCTGAATTTAGGCTGGTTGGCTCCACTTACACACTGACTGAGGCTTTGTCTCTTAAAGGGGCCTGTCCTGCTTTAGCAGCCTCCAGCTGTGATGGCATGGGAGTGGCTGTGGCATGTGAGTAGGTCCGGGGGAGGTGGGAGGCTCATAATGCCTTTCCATGAATAAATCCTCTTCTTGAACTCTTAACTCTGGAATCTTTTCTTCAGAGGACAAGTGGTTAGGATGGCCTGAGGATGAAGGTTTGGTCTCCTTGTCCATAATTCCATGTGACCATGAGCTTCCTGTCTGACACAACTGCTCTCTCACCCTGAGGGGAAGTGGAGGGATCCTTCATCTGGAAAGACAGGATGTTTCAAACTATAGGCCCTCTCCTGCCACTGATGCATGCTGCTGCTGCCTGCCATGACTGGGGATGTTTCACTTCAGGCTGCGATGTAGCAGCAGCAGCGAGGAGCACAGGCACTCCTGGGGTTGCCAGTGGATCCAAAGCCCTTCTAACCTTTTCAGAGGTAAGTAAGGAGCCCTGGGCAAGTGGATACCACAGGGCCTCTGTCTGATGGGGCTGCTACACTGATGGGCAGCTGTCCAGCTTTTGTTTAAATCCCTCGAGTGAAATGGAGCCACCACATCCCGAGGCAGCCCGTTCCACTCTCGAACAGCTTGTCCCATGAGGACGTTTCTCCTAATGTTTGGCCCAAATCTGTTGCTCTCCTTGCTGCTTGCTCACTCAGGGAGAGCAGGTGAACAGCACGTTGTCAGGGTTGGATCGGAGCCCCTAGAGCAGTTCTGATTCTGAGGAAGAGATAGAAACCGTGGGAGAGGAACCTGCGTGCTGTTCAGAGGCGCCGCCTGAGGGAGAGGCCCTCCCTGATCACAGTCCTGAGAGTGGTAGTGACCCTGGCAGGCAGGGGGAGGGACAACTAGAGCTTCAGGCTGTGAGACACCGGCGCAGGGACAAGTGGGAGATGGAGGGTGCCGAGAGGAGGTGCTCAGCCCACTTGGCATGATGTCAACAGCTGTGCCCCGATGCCCCATGGGAAAGGGGTGGACTTTTGCCTCCTAGCCCTTAACTTCAGAGGCTTCCCACCTTTACCCTCCAAATGGAGATCAACTGATTCACTAAGGCTAGAAACCCCTAGTAGGCAGCACTCTTAAGTTTCCCTCATTAGGCTCATGCAATTAACATCTGCAAGCATCATTAGGTTGAATGGAAATAAAGCCTTGGAAAAGAGCCCTATCATCTGTGTGTTGATTCTGGCTACTTGAGGATTTCAGAAGGCAGCAAGGGCACTCCTGACACACGTAACTGTGAGGAGGAACAGCAGATACGGGGGGTGGGGGCCCTTAATGAGGTGTGGGCCTGGGCAGGTCCCCTGCCAGGGTTGAACTTGGGCATGGAAACAGGCTCTACGGCTGAGCCTTGGCTCACACGAAAGGATGAGCTTGTGGAAGCAGCTTAAAATTGAGCAAAGTCATACCTTTGTCCAACTGTATGGGAGGGGAGAAATCCACAGGGACCTGGATAGCAAGGGAAGAATTCCCCAGCCAGCAACATAACAACTAATGTTCTATATATTTTAAATTGTTTTATTGTGTGTTGTTTGGTTTTAATTTTTGTGAACCGCCCAGAGAGCTTCGGCTATTGGGCGGTATAGAAATAAATAAATAAATAAATAAATAAAACTATAAACAAGCCTCCAGCACATGAAAAAAAGCCTATCTTTCTTTGCAACTTTTGTCACAACAAATCTTTGCTTTACAGAGGGGGAAAATTTGCATGCTTCTGGACCTTGCCAGCTGTGAGTCGATTGTGCACAGTGTTAAGATGCTGATGATTAAAGCTAAAAGGGCTTTGCATGAACTGGTCCCTTCCACTCCAAGGATCTTGTTATCCAAAGCCAAAGCATGAAGAACTCACCATGGGTTCATACATAAAAAGGGCTCCGGGAATTTTGACAGTCAGCTGTGTAGGCTTTGAGTGAAGTCAGGGGGAAAAATGAGATCCTTGCCAGAAGAATGCCAAGGTTTTCTGCAGTGGAAAGAAGCTATTGAAAGGGGCATTAAATGCCCCCCCCCAAGCTAAAACACTGACTGGCAATGGTTGCATAACACTGAGAATGAAAAGGCCAGCACAGTGGCAGCCAACCCCCCTGCCTATGGGCAGAATGATTCATTCGCTGGCCCTGTGCAGATCAATGGAGGTAGTCCAGTGGGTCACAAACATGCAGCCGGTGTGCTGCAGTCCTGTAGATAAAATAACTCCAGATGGCTCAAGCAAGAGAACCACAGGAAGCTGTCTTCAACCAGGTCAGATTATTTGTTTGTATAGCTCAGCCTACTCCTAGTGGTTCTCTGGAGTCTCACGCAGGGAGAAGTCTATTCCATCATCTGCTACCTGATTCTTTTAAGTGGACATCACAGGAAGAAAACCTGGGGCCTGGTGCATCCAAATCACATTCTCTGCCACTGAGCAACAGCCTTCTTCCATCACCTGCTACCTGATCCTGTTAACTGGAATTTTCCCAATTGGTTAGAGACATGTTAGTTTGTTTGGATACAAGAGCTGGTATGCATTATTCCAACATTCATTTAAAGCCACGGGTGCCTCTAAAAAAATGTCCCCCACCCCTTTCCATGAATGCAAGTGTACACCTTTCCTTCTAAATATGATGCTCTGCTCTTGACTGGACAGAAGAAGTGGCTTTAAATTGTGCACAGCTCCCTCCATCCAAACTAAGCATCGGCCAGCCTGTAAGACTCTTCTATCTTCCTGTTCCAAGTAGAGATGTATGAGAATTTCATTCCGGTTTACAAATAATGCAGTCATGTCCTGTGCACAACTATGAATGTGAGCAGGAGTGCAATCCTCAGGAAAATGTAGCCATTTCTTGAACTTGTGTTTGCATCTGAAAGTGTGCAGTTGTGTAAGGGCGCCCTTCCGAAAATGCACACTTCTCCCCCGAATCTGCATTTTCACCTTTAGCCAATGGGGGAAAAGTGCACTTGTTTGGTGCACAGGGTATAATCCAATGTAAGTCCTACTTAGAGTAGAGCCATTAAAATGAATGGGTTTAAGTTAGTCATGGCTGCCTGAATTTCCATTAATTTCAATGAGTCAACTGTGAGTAGGACTTATGTCAGATTTTACCCATATTTTTGCCAATCGAAAGAAAAAAAGACACTCATGTTCAGGAATGCAAACGAGGTAAACAGAATTTCAAGGAGGAATATGGAGAACCTCATATGCTTATCCCTAGTTCAAAGCCCTCAACCAATTTGCTGTCATTCATTATAGATCTGCTCTTGCTTATCCTATTTCACAGTGAGGCGTATTTAACAGCACAATGTTGTGTGAATTGAGATACTGTTTACATGCCTTTCATTTTTGGTCCAGTTGCAATTTATGCAGCATGCATCTGCAGCTGCAGATATGCAATTTTTGCTGCTGAATCTGAAAAGCACAGGTATTAGTTGCATCTGTTGTATAACTGGGGCCCACTGCCTTGGATCTCATATCCTATCCAGGTGACCCCCCCCCCCAGGAGTTGCCACTGCCCCCTGTTGCCAAGGAGTGGAGCTCGGATGCCTCTAGTGAACGGGAGACCCTGAGGCGCAGTCCTCAACTGATGCCTCACTTCTCCAACCTTCACTCCACAGGAGAAGCATACAGCTACAGAAAAAGGCCACTGACTCTTTAATAGACAGATACAGCACCCGATGTGGGGGGGCTTCCAGAAAGACCCTCTTCATCTAGCAATGAATCCCTACCACTTGCTCCCATTCAGTGCTAGGGTAATGTCTGAACACTGTAGCTGCAGAACTGCTGTCCATGGTCCTGAAATCAACTCCCAAGTGCTGGGTTGGAACCTGCAGTTGTAGCCTTGCTACTAAAACAGCTCCTGATCCAGTCGCCTGTCCCATGTCTCACCTCCTCACCTGAGCCATCACCCAGGGCAGATGATGAAATCTCAGATAAAGCAGGCCAATTAACTTCGAAAGCTCTGTGTCCTTACCATTTTCTTTCTGGCTCATTTTGTGGATTTTCCGCCCTTTACATTTACAAATGGTGCTTGATTTATCATAGTCAATGATTTGTGAGGATCTTAGGCACATCGGTGACAGAATGGATAGGCACCTGGCATCTTGCAACTCTTCTCTATGCATCAGGCATATCCATTAGAGTCATTCTGAGCAAGCTTGACTGAGATGTGCTAGAAGTGATTGACCACAGAATGACATGCCAGAACCTTAGACAGGGGAGGAGTGGGGGAAGGCCCCTTTGCTTGCTACCAGTCCTTCACTCCTTGGCAGCACAAAGGCACATTTACAGCTGAATGGCTTTCATTTGTCACATGATCAGAATAACAGCAAGCCGCCATTGCCAGATCTCAAGATGGCAGGTGGCACAGGTGGTGAACCAGAGGGATCAGAGACTGGAGATGGCGAGGATAATCGAAACCAGATGCCTTACAGGTAGCGATGTCAGAGAATTCCGCCACAGATCTCAGTGAGGCTGAATGCCAGTGCATTCAGCCTCCCCAAATTCATGGTGGAACGAAGCCCCCCTGCCCCCCCACAAAAGGTGCGCAAAATGGGACACCTACCTGCTGCCATTCACGCTGCTTTGCGAATGGTGGCCGCGGCCGTGGCCGCCATTTGCTTCTTCATTATAGCTGCAATAGGCTATGTAAATACTTAAGTAGCCTATCATGGCTAACACAGGGACACCATTTGCATATCTACAGAAGCCGTGATAGGCTGCGTAAGTATTTACATAGCCTATCATGGCAAAAAAAAGGGAACACAAATGGTGGTGGCTGTGGCAGCCGCCATTTGCGTTACCTTTTTATTTGGCCGTGATAGCCTACGTAAATATTTACGTAGGCTATTACGGCAAAAGAGAGGGGTGCAAATGGCATAGTGGCCATCATTTGCACCCATCTCTTTTGCCGTAATAGGCTATGTAAATATTTATGTAGCCTACCACGGCAAAAAAAAGGGAACGCAAATGGTGGCCACCGTAGCCACCGCCATTTGGGTTCTCTGTTTTTTAATTTTTTTGCCGTGATAGGCTACATAAATATTTACGTAGCCTATCACGGCAAAATACAGGGATGCAAATGGCGGCGGCTAAGGCAGCCACCATTTGCGTCCCTGCAAGCTGCCCAGCAGCTGGATGTCCAGCTGCGGGTAGCCCCGGCTGGTGGCTCTGTGGAATCACCGTGGAGTGGAGCTGGCTGGAGAGAATTTGGGGGGGGGGACAGAGCGCCTCCCCCCCACTGCAAATGTCACCCTTTGAAAAGGTAAGTGACTTTTGTACATCCCTACTTACAGGGATGTTTCAGATGAGGATACGAATGGCTAAATAGGAGCACAGTTCACGACTGAAGAAATGGGTCAGCTTTAGGGATGTACGAAAGTCACTTACCTTTTCGTGGAATTGATTCGCGGTGGGGGGGAGGCTCTCCGTCCCTCCCCCCCGGAATCCTCAACGGGGGGGGGGAGGTGATCCGGTCCTCCCCCCCGGAATCCTGCCTGGCTGGCTCCACTTCGCGGTGGCTCTGTGGAGCAGCCAGCCAGGGCTGTCCGCAGCTGGACATCCGGCTGTGGACGGGTTGCTGCGGATGCAAATTTGCATCCAGCCAGGCTGGCTTGATAGGCTATGTAAGTATTTATGTAGGCTATCACGGCTGGGCAAAAAACAAACAGTGTACGCAAATGGCAGCGGCTACGGCAGCCGCCATTTGTGTTCCCTATTTTTCGCCGTTTTATCCTACATAAATATTTACGTAAGCTATTACGGTGAAAAAAAGGGGAGCTCAAATAATGTAGTGGGCGCTATTTGCATTCCTTTCCCACCCGCCATAATAGCTTATGTAAATATTTACATAGGCTAAAACGGCGAAAAAAAAGAAACACAAATAGCGCCCACTACGCTATTTGCATTCCCCCTTTTTTTCGCCGTAATAGCCTACGTAAATATTTACGTAGGCTAAAACAGCGAAAAATATGGAACGCAAATGGTGGCAGCCGTAGCCGCCGCCATTTGTGTACGCTTTTTTTTTTTTTGCTTGGCTTGCCGTGATAGTCTACATGAATACTTACATAGCCTATCATGGCAAAGACCAGGATGCAAATGGTGGCCATGGCAGCCGGTCGAAAGACCAGCTGCTGCTGCTGCTGCCGGACCCGCCGCCGGAGCCGCTGCCATCCGGAACATCCTCCCCAGGTAAGCTTCGTCCTGGGGGGAATCCGTGGGGAGGCGGGGAGTGGCAGGCCATTCCACCACGGATTTCGGGGGGCCGAATGCCAGTGCATTCGGCCTCACTGAAATCCGAGGCGGAATTCTCCGCCATCCCTAGTCAGTTTTCCCACGTTGTGAAAAGTGTAAGGATGGACGAAAGTCCCTTAACTGGTCCTGCAGCTTGCTTTGTGGTGGGGGGGGAGACGCTTTGGTTCTCTCCCCGAAGTTCTTGGTGCGGGCGAAGGCGCCCCGCCCCTCCCGGCCAAAATTCAGGCCGGGGGGGAGGCGCCCCATCCCTCGCTGCCGAAATTCAGGCCGGGGGGGGGAGCCCCCTTCTCCCCGGCCGTGAAATAAAAAAAGTAATTAAAAAAAAACACGTGATAGGCTATGTAAAGATTTACGTAGCCTATCACGGCTAGATTTTCAAAGTCAGCCGTGATAGGCTACGTAAATCTTTACGTAGCCTATCATGGGTGACTTTGAAAAAAAAAAAGTGCATACGCAAATGGCGGCACCCATGGGCACCGCCATTTGCGTACGCGCTTTTTTTTCTTTTTCAAAGTCACCCGTGATAGGCTACGTAAAGATTTATGTAGCCTATCACGGCTGACTTTGAAAATCTAGCCGTGATAGGCTACGTAAATAGTTATGTAGCCTTAGGGTTGGTGGAGAATTTCTCCACGAATCTTCGGGAGGCCGAGTGCCGATGCATTCGGCCCCCCAAAAGTGTTGGGGAAATTCTCCGCCGCCCCCCCCCCGGGATGGGACTTACCTTCGGCTAATGTCCCTCTCGGCGGCGGGTCCCAGAGGCGTTTCGGCAGCGTTTCGGCAGAGGCAGGGGCGGCGGCCGGTCTCCCGACCGGCTGCACCACCGCCATTGCAAAAAAAAAAAAGTAAAGTAAAAAAAAACAACCACACCTGTGATAGGCTACGTAGCGATTTACATAGCCTATCACGGCTAGATTTCCAAAGTCAGCCATGATAGGCTACGTAAATCGTCACGTAGCCTATCATGGGTGACTTTGGGGAAAGAAAAAAAAAGCGCATACGCAAATGGCTGCGCCTGTGGGGCGTCGCCATTTGCATTCCTTATTTTGGCACGTCTAGTCTACGTAAACATTTATGTAGACTACGGCGAAAATAAGGGAACGCTATTTGCGTTGCCCTTATTTTCGCCGTAGTCTACATAAATCTTTACGTAGACTAGACGTGCCAAAATAAGAAACGCAAATGGCGGTCCCCATGGGAGCCGCCATTTGCGTACGTGCAAATTTGCGTACGTTTTCTTCCCCAAAGTCACCCGTGATAGGCTACGTGATGATTTACATAGCTTATCATGGCTGACTTTGGAAATCTAGCTGTGATAGGCTACGTAAATCGTTACGTAGCCTATCACGGGTGTGTGTGTTTTACTTTTTTTTCGCGGCCGGGTAGACGGGGCGCTCCTACCCGGACTGAATTTTGCTGGCGAGGGATGGGGCGCCTCCCCCCCGGCCTGAATTTCGGCTGGGCGAGGCGGGGCGCCTCCCTCCCCTCACCTGAACTTCGGGGGGAGAACCGAAACACCTCCCCTCCACCGCGAAGCAAGCTGTGGGACCAGGTAAGTCCCTTTCATCCATCCCTACGTAGCCTATCACGTGTGTTTTTTTTTTACTTTACTTTGTAATGGCGGAAGACCGGCTGCCGCCCCCGCTGAAACGCCACCGAAATGCCACCGGGACCTGCCACCAAAAGGGACATTCGAAGGAGGTAAGTCCCATCCCGGGGGGGGTGGTGGTGGGGGTGGCGGAGAATTTCACCACCGGAGATTTGTGGAGAAATTCTCCGCCATCCCTAGAAAAGTAAAGCCTGCCATTTGATTGAGAGAGGCTTGGTGGAGTTACAGTTGAGAACTGGGAAGCTCTAACTCATGAGTGTTCCAACTGGCGGTCAGCCTATATTAAAGGCTCTATGGACTTTGAAGAAGCACGAGTACAGAGCGAAAGGGAGAAACGAGCTCAGCAGAAGGCACGTCAAGCAAACCTTCATCGTGACCGCCTTCCACCTGGAAACCTATGTCCTCACTGTGGGAGGCTGTGTAGATCCAGAATCAGCCTTTACAGCCACCTGCAGACCCACTGCTACAGATTAATGTGTTGATTGACCTATCTTCTATGAATCTGTCTAATCCTTTTAAAGCGAGCAAGTAAGGGCCAAAGGACAAACCAGGAGTCAGGGCTGAAGAATAAGCCAGGACCAAGAGGAGCAGCTCAAGATCTGAGGGACAAGCCGGAAGTGAGGACTGAAGAATAAGCCAGGACCAAGAGGAGCAGCTCAAGATTTGAGGGACAAGCCAGAAGTGAGGATTGAAGAATAAGCCAGGACCAAGAGGAGCAGCTCAAGATTTGAGGGACAAGCCAGAAGTGAGGACTGAAGAATAAGCCAGGACCAAGTGGAGCAGCTCAAGATTTGAGGGACAAGCCAGGACTGAAGAATAAGCCAGGACCAAGAGGAGCAGCTCAAGATTTGAGGGACAAGCCGGAAGTGAGGACTGAAGAATAAGCCAGGACCAAGAGGAGCAGCTCAAGATTTGAGGGACAAGCCAGAAGTGAGGACTGAAGAATAAGCCAGGACCAAGAGGAGCAGCTCAAGATTTGAGGGACAAGCCAGGACTGAAGAATAAGCCAGGACCAAGAGGAGCAGCTCAAGATTTGAGGGACAAGCCAGAAGTGAGGACTGAAGAATAAGCCAGGACCAAGCTCAAGAGGACTTTGTTGCTCAAGCAAGGCTTAACCAGAGCAGGAAGTCCTCTTATACTCCTTTCTGCCCAGGAGGATCCAATGGCCAGCCTGGGTGCACAGAGTCATTCCAGCAGCTTAAGGTACTTCTCTGAGAAGCTACCACCTGCCAGTGGGTCACCACATGGGACAACTGTCCACAGATCCCAGAAGCTCCTGACACAGTGAAAGCAGGTGGGAGTTTTCGCTCAGCCCCACCTCCCCCTGCTGCATGCAGAGAGATATGATGACTACACCACATCACTTTTTCATGTATCGTCCAATGCAGGTGTGACACTATTTATTTTTATTTCTCTTTTTAAAATTGCATGAGCTTTGCCTGTGTGTGCAACCAATGTCAATACGTTCCTTTGTCTGCTGCACCGCCCACAAAAGGCATAGAGATGGCTTTCACTGTTAAAGTGGTTTGAAGCCCTGTCTTCCAAGACTCCTGTGTACATAATAGCTCAACCACTTTGTAGCTCTGCTTGAGAAACATTTCTGACAGTGCACGCCACGCAGCATTCATTCTTCATTTAGACAGAACTCTTTCAAACATAACGTCTCAAGGAAAACAGGTTAATATTGATGGTTGCCCATTAAGGAATCTGTCTTCACCATACTGGGGCTGCAGAGTGCCTGACAAAAGAGACCCATTTTCCTATTTTTGAACAGCTGAAAACAACCACATCTTGCCCCACCCCTTTCAAAACAGGATATGCCCTGCCTGCTTTCTTCTTGTTAGGTCTTCCCTGCTAGCTAGCAAGTGGAGGAAAACAAAGCAGGTTGAGGAGCAAATGAAACGTGATGGTGGCAGCCATCTTTCCTTTTTAAGATTGCATTCATTTTTTAAAAGCAAAGATAAACCTACGAACAAGAGAGACAGAGAGAAAGAAAAAAACACATCATTTAAATCTAGGGATGTCAGAGAAATCCGTGAGGTGGGCGAAGCATGGAACTCACCAGCTTTCATCAGCTTGGCCCCCGGATCTCGTTCCCTTGTGATGTTGCCTGACTTGAACAGCATCAAGTTGGGTCAGTTTGCGGATTAGGGATCACACGCATCTGGTTGGGGCTCGAGGCTCGGTGATTTCTTGCCAGCTCAGCCCCCCGGATGCCAGTTTGCAGACCCCCAACCTTGCCCAATTTGGCACACACCATGTCACCATTTTGCAGAAAAAGGCAGCTTGCCCTTTCAGGTAAAGGCCCCTTTGCACGAATGGCCATAAATAGGCCCGTGTATACAAAATTACAGTTGCAAATGGTCTAAATAGATCTAACTTACATTCTATTTATTTCAGTGGGTCTACTCTAGATATGCATAAGTTTGGATCCAACCCAATCATCTTCATCTCTGAGATGAACACCATTCTGCACATCCCAATATTGTGTGTGTGTGTATGTCCCTTACTTCTGTCCTCAGAAGTGATGATCCCATTTTTCTCCATGTAAACTCCAGCTGAAGGGTGGAGAGACTTGACATTTGCTGCCTAGTTCTTATCAGGACATTTTCTCCTCTCTGTCTCACTTTTCCAATTTGTTTCAATGTCATTAAAGTGAACAATCACCAATGAGTCAGATGCCTTTCTCCAAGAATACACAGATGAACCATTCTCCCTCCCTGCAGCGGTAAATTATTAAATTCAATTTTGCCAATCACAAAAATCCTGGAGACTTTTAGAAATGGAGTTTGAAAGAATCCACACAGGTGTCTTCAAGACTATCTGTTATAAGGGAACCTCAGGCTGCTGTCTTACTCCTGTACCAACTTTTCTTCTAGTTAGAGATGGATGAGAAATTCATTCCACCAAGATTTTTATGTGGATTTACTGAATGTTTACTCCTGAACCAATAAGTGAGGCGACAGAGATTTCTATACCCAAATAAGCACTTTTTAAAGTTGGTGATGCAGATCTTCAGGGGTGGGGTGGGGAACGCACATTTTAGTGGATAATGTATATTAGAGAAATGTTTGCAGAGACCTGCATTACATCAATGGGAAGTCCTTGGGAGAAAATCTGTTTAGGAAATACACAAAAATGTTTATATTTTGGGTGGTGGGGGGGATATGCACAAATTGTACAAATTTCCATGCAGAGTTTTTTTATGCAAAATGGGATGGAATGAGTTTATGCCTAAAAATCTGAGAATCTTAGAATCAGATTGACAGATTTGTCCAACCCTACTTCCAGGAGATATTACTCCAAGTTCTCACTTTTTAAGGAGGACTTTGCCTCCCACGGCTTCCCTTCCCCATAAGTGTTCTACATCTAAACTGTAGCCTCCTTCAGAAGTTATCTTTCACGTGTTCCAAGAATGCATGGGGGGGGAGACAACTCTGCACAACCTGGCCCCAGCCCATGTCCTTCTTCCTGCTGGCTCCACTTCCACTGATTGGGCAGAAGGTCTGAAGGGGGAACCTATCCATGTTCAGCTGAACATGCATAAGATCTTCACACAGTCTGGAACACCAAGAATGCAGGGCACCCAGTCAATATGCATGTTCAGTCAAATGTGCATAGAGACCAGTGAATCTGTCATCTCAGCTTTCTTCCACTTTTGAATAGGGAAGTATGAAAATTCCGCCACGGATCTCGGGGAGGCCGAATGCCAGCGCATTTGGCCCCCCGAAATCGGTGGCGGAACAGCCTGCCCCCCTGCCCCCACAGGACGAGACTTACCTTGGGCGGATCTTCCTGGTGGCGGTGGCTGCGGCGGCAGTTTGGCGGTGGCTGCGGCTGCGGCGGCAGTTTGGCGGTGGCGGCGGCTGCGGCGGCCGGTCTTCCGACTGGCTGCCACCGCCACCATTTCCAGTTTAAAAAAGAAAACCCATGATAGGCTACGTAAATCTTTACGTAGCCTATCACGGCTGACTTTAAACAACAACAACAAAAAATGCACGTACCATTTGCGTCCCTGCTAGCCAGCAGCCTGATGTCCCTGCGGAGCACAGCCGGCCGGCCAGGATTCCGGGGGGGGGAGGAACGCCTCCCCCCCAACCATAAACATAATCTGCGAAAGGTAAGTACCTTTCGTACATCCCTCCTTTTGAAACTTTTAAATCTCAATTTCTTTCACTCCTGAATTTGGGGAACTTTGCAAATTTTGGTAAATTCTTATCTAAAACAATCTGAAACAAAAATTACCATCTGCATTAGCCAAATTCAATAGGTACAGCTACTCCCAGGATGGAGAAGGTTGTGATGTACCTGCCTGCCACGTGGCAGTTAAAGATGAAACACAGAAGTTTGGCATAGACATTTAGCAACTCAAAAAATTCTGCAGTCTCCTCCACATTCCCTTGTTAAAAGTTTCTGTTTCTTCTAGGGATGTTGGAGAAATCTGCTGCGGACTCCAATGAGGCTGGATTCCAAAGAATCCACTGGATTCCACAGATTCCACTGGAATCTGCGGCGGAATGGCCCCACTTACCTCCGAGTCCGGAGGATTTCCTGCTGAATGGCACTCTGGCTCCACGGCGTTCACGATATGGTAATGGCATCCGCCATTACCGAATTCCTTGGGTTAATACAGCCACAAATGGCGTAGTGGATGCCACTTGCGGCTGTAAAGCACTGGTTTTTGCATAAATAGAGCCGTAATGGATGCAATTAGGGTAAATTCAGGGCTTTACAGGTGCAAGTGGCATCCACTACACCATTTGCGGCTGTATTAACTCAAGGAATACGATAATGGCAGATGCCATTACCGTATCGCCAGTGCTATGGAGCTGGAGTGCAGCTCCATGAAATCCTCCAATGCAGAGCAGCTCTGGAGGATTCTGGGGGGAAGAATGGATTGCTTCCCCCCCCCCCTGCGGACACTGTGGTGGAACGGACGGTGAGTGATCTGCCTACCCCTAGTTTCTTCTTCCTCTTCCTCTTCCTCTTCCTCTTCCTCTTCCTCTCCCTCTCCCTCTCCCTCTCCCTCTCCCTCTCCCTCTCCCTCTCCCTCTTCCTCTCCTCCTCCTTGTTCTCTTCCTCCTACTCCTGCTGCATTTGCTTTCGCTCCTTGTCCTTCTCCTGCTGCTTTTGCTTCTTCTCCTTCTCCTTCTTCTTGTTCTTGTTCTCATTCTCATTCTCCTTTTCTTTTCCTTTTCTCTTTTCTTGTTAAAGTCTTCCTAGAGAAAAAGGTCAGTTCTGAGGAGGCATTTAAGTGAAGCAAAAGAGATGGCATCACAGCACAGAAAGGGAGAAAGGGAGGAGTTCTTTGAAGTTGTCTTCCCAGTGTGGGCTGAGTAGGGATGTGTGAATAAGCACAACATGAGCTTCTCTGAATTCCATCTCAAAGCTCCTTCCAACTGCGAGCTTTGTTTTCTTCTTTTTCCATGAAAATCCATGCATATTTTCACGTGTATTTTTTTACAAATGTACACATCGATTGTGCACATCTTTGACACGTACGCATTCCTCTCCCATTAATTAACGTGTGTTTGTGTACATTTTTTCAAAAGCAGGGATTTGTTCATGCACATTTTCAAATGTACACACGCTGTTGAACATGGTTAATTTAGTCCACAAATCACCTTACATGTTTGGAGATGTATGGACTTCAATCATATATTGCATCTGAGTCCATACGTGGTCCAGAAGGTGCAAACTGGGTAAATCCTGATAAAAAAATGAACTAAAATGAATCTCTCATACATCCCTAGGGCTAAGTCACTTCAATGCAGTGTGTGATATCCACAGGGGGGTTAGGCACCACACAAAGCCAGGGACTCAGTCAACACCAGAAAGAGGAGCTGCTCTTCTGAGCAGGGCCGGCCCTACCATTAGGTAGAGTGAGGAAATCACATCAGGTGGCTGATGCTAAGGGGGCTGCCGTACCTGCCTTCCAGCTGTTCCCCTATATGGCAGGCCAGAGCTGTGCATGCCACACAACCTGATCTGGCCCCACTATGGACACTATCCCATTGCCAATGATGAAGTAAGATGCAACTGCCAGTCCAGCTGGCTTCTGTATATGGGATGAGAACAGGGTGCCATTGTGTCCTTCTCCTCAGGCAGCAAAATGTCTTGGGCTGCCCCTGCCTCTGAGTCCCTTTCTCCATACTAGGAGAGGCACAGAACTCAAGTGCCTTTCCCAGCATGGAGGGAAAAAAGGAGGCGGGGTGGAGTGATGACATCAGTTTGCACAGCCGCACCCCTGATGTGATGTGAGGGGGCAAAATCATGCCCACTTATGTCACCTGGCCATGCAGTGGGCCTGGTGGAGGGGCACTCACCTCCCCCATCTTACAAAGGTTCTGCACCTGTGATAGGTTACACTGGAAGACAGGGCAAGGAATATAGGAGTAGAGTGAGTTTCCACAGTCACATTCTACACAGTTTATTAAGTGCATAGAGACCTATGTTAACATAGTACCGAAGGTGGCTTATAGGTAATTAAGTAGGCTGTCTCACACGGGCGTGCTGGTGCCAGACAAGGCCAGTTCTGTATGTCAACGAACATGAAGCTGTCTGATTCTTGTCAGGTTCCTCTGGTCCCTCCAATACGAACATAGTGTTATATCTCCAAGAAGAGCTGGGAACCTTCTCAGCCCAGACTGGAATGTTGGGGCCTATTGCCTTGACTGCAGTGCTTTATGTATCCACTGGCACATGGAAAAAAAGGGTATACAAGCATTGTTTAAAGCATGCTGGGTTGCTCTTGCTCCAAGGGGAATCAGTGCACATACCGACTTGGAGAATTGAGTATCGGTCCATGGAGAGGCATCCTGTTTATCTTGATTGGGACCCAGATACACACGTGGCTGTGGGGGAAGTTGCCAGCTTCGGTCAGCGCAAGGGATGCGTGAGGTTCTTTGCCTTGCTTTATTTCTGCATCCATTCACCATCACAGGTATAATCAATAAACTGTGAAAATGATCCATTTGTGACTTTGTCTCACTTTGGCTTATCCTGAATCTATGTTGATAAGGATCTTGACAGGATCAGGACCCCAGATTAACACAGCACCCCTGATGCAGACACCACTGAGCTAGGGATGGCTGAACAAGTGAAGTTTGCCCAGATTCTGTGAACAGCACATTGAAGCTTCGCTCACCTTGGTTCCCATGTTCGTTGGCACTCTTTTTTTCATTGTGTTTGAACAGGAAAAGTATGCATTTTCAACTGGAAAAATGCACATCTTGATAAAACTGCAGCAAATATGGACACTCCCCCCCCCACCCCATAGAACAAAGCATGAAAATACTCATTTTGTTTTGCATGAATGCAAGTTTTGTGATTTGCAAGCATTTTTGGAGAAATGCTGTCCTGCTCACATTCACATTTGGGGTTCTCACATTTTTTCTGCACATTTTGAACATAGCATAAGAAGAGCCCTGCTGGATCAGACCAAGGGTCCATCTCATCCAGCGTTCCATTCACACAGTGGCCAACCAGCTGTTGACCAGGAACCCACAAGCAGGACACGGGTGCAACAGCACCCTCACTGCCTCTTGTACTGGAGGTAGCACATAGCCATCAGGACTAGTAGTAGCCATTGATAGCCTTCTCTTCCAGGAATTTGTCCAACCCCCTTTTAAGGCCATCCAAATTGGTTGGCACCACTGTCTTGTGCTAGCGAATTCCATAGTTGAACTATGCGCCATGTGAAGAAGTCCTTCCTTTTATCTGTCCTTTTGCGAACACAAACCCAATTCTTGTACATCCGTTAGGTAGATGCAACAATGGTCTGACTCTGTATAAGGCAGTTTGCTCTGCTCCTTCTGAGCAAAAGCATGACTGTCTTCTAAGAATGGCAATTGAACCACTCTTTGCATTAAACTGGGGAAAAAAGCCATTAATAGGACTGACTCAGATTCTCTCTGCCTCTTCTTTTTATCTCTTTAGAATCCATGCAATTTATACAAAAAGGAGTGCACAAAAATGAATTTAGAGTAGGGTTGCAGCTCTAGCAAATAATATGGAGAGTCTGGGACTTTCATAAATGCTTTCAAATATGCCACTTAAATGTGTACTGAATGCCTGTTATTGGAACAGATGAGATACCATGGGGATTGCAGCTTTTAAAATACCTTTAAATGGTGTACAGATTAGGTAGACAATGGTGCCCAGTGCAGCAAAGTCTTTAGCTTTCTTTCCTTGGAAAGTAGAATCTGTTATTATGAATTGCTTTAGATCCCCCCAGCCCCCCTTTCAGGATGGCTGTCGTTTGGCACTTCAACGATGGACTTGAGCAAAGTGTAAGGCAAAAAATCCACAAAAGTATTCTGTGATTGACTTCATTCCAAATCCTCAATAAATGGTAAATAACAAAATGAACAAACAAACAGCGTCGCTCTTGAGATAAACAAGTATCCTTCCAAGTCCAGTGTTCCTGTTGTTACAAGCAGAGCTGTCTTGAGTTTTGTCTGTTTCGATATTGATTTTACTACATTTATTCATTGCCTTTGTGCCAATGGGTTGTGTTGCGGTGTTACAAATTCCTTACAGAGCATGTGGCACAGTGTCTGAATTATTTCTGGAAAAGGGGGGGGACTTAATGAGTGCCATTGACTCACCCCATTTTAGTCAGATCATGGTCCCCCACAACCTAAAGAATTTGGGCAGTATCCAATGGTGTCATTCCACAAATTCAATTTCAAATAGTGGCAATAGATCTCCGCTGAATCTTTCGGTTGTGCAAATGGCCACCCATTATGCTTGCATAACTGGTTTCACATTGGGGTTGCACAAGCAGAATGTGCAACGGGTTGCACAAAAGTCATGCACAAATGGTTGCACAGCTACTTGTGCAAGCATGATGCACAACTGCTTACGCAAATGGAACTGTAGTTGGATTCTACTCTTGCACATAGTTCAGTGCCAACATCATTTGCACTAATGGAATGACACAGATGGATACTGCCCAGTAGCTCTCGTGTAATTTAAAACTTTAAAAACTTTATATTATGTTTTATCTTATGGTTTTAATTGTTGTTGAACTGCCCAGAGAGCTTTGGCTATTAAGCGGAATACAAATGTTAGTAAATAAATAAATAAATAAATAGCAAAAGGAGCCATCAAAAAAAGGAAGAGGGAGCTCCTTGTCCCCAGGGTAATTTTTGCACTGATCTGGTATTAGCAACATACTTGATTATATTGCCTTGTTGGTCAGATCCAGACAAACTTCTCCTGTGATGTTAGTTCTGGATGTAATGGTCTTACACACACACACCCACACACCCTATGTCTTTAGATGGTAATGTGTACTACTTTTCTTGTGTTAAGCCAGCTGAGGGGTGCAACTAGGGCTGGATCTTAGGGCCAACGTTTAGGGTCCCACAACCCAAATGACCACCAAATGACCAAATGATTGGGAGGTGATGGGGGCAGCTGAAGCAAACTCCATTTTATTCCATGATGGTGCTATGATTTAAGTGAGTTTAAAATGCAAAACTGTGTCTGCTTAGATCCTCCTCCTCTGCCTCTGCCTCAGGATTGGCAAACAGTTTTGTTGCTCTTTATTCTAATCTAACAGGAAGACTAGTTGTGAAACATGGAATGGTAGTTGAAGGGTGAATAGGAATGTTAGTTGTCTGCTTCACAGAGCCATCTAAAGTAGGGATGTCCATCGCTGGGGAATCTGCTTCTTTTTTCGCTCAATGGAATTCCATGGTATTTATGATTTGCTATCCATCTGTGAGCTGAGCTGCGGGCTGTTCCCCAAACTCTGTGAACTTTTTTGTGCATTTTTTTTGGTGGTGGTGGTGGTGGGGAAAGTCCGGCAATTTCCACAAATTATGGCAGAATTTGCACAAATTACAGCCTAATTTGTACAAATCCAGCTGCATTTTATGCCAATTGCTCAGCAACTTGTACAGATTGTAGAACCTTTAACAAAATTCCTGGAAAATTCATGAACTGGCCCAACTCACTGCGGATCAAGCTGGGCATTGCAGCAGGAACCACAACTAAGCCTGGGGGGCGAGCCTAGGAAAACTCATCGAACTTCACCCGTCAAATGGATTTCTCTGACATCCCTAATCTAAAGCGGTCTAAAATTACCTAGCTGAACCACTGAGCCAGCCCTGAAATGTTTGAGGGCCCTTCTGCTCATTCTACTGAATGGGGCCCTGGGTTTCTGCTCCCACTGTTTCTGTCCCCCCCCCCCACACTGTTATCACCTGTGCATATGTTAGGAAGCATGGGACAGTGTAGATTTTCTCCTTCTCATCCATTCCCTGAGAATGATGTGAAACATCATTGGAAGATTTCCTCCTCCTTAAGCTCTTGAAAGGAGAAGAAATGTGCACGTAGGGTGTGTGTGTGTGTGCGTGTGTGTGTGCGTGTGTGTGTGTGACTTACAACAATGTCAGATGTTTGAATACATTCAACTAATGGCACAAGTGCTTGTTAAGTGAAGCGCTTCTTTGAAGCATCCAAAACACAAATTAAAATTGCACAGGCGACACGCAGTTCTGTGTACCAAAGCAGAGGAAACATGTTCTGGTACTTGGAGTGGGATCTGGCTTTGCAAGTGGCTTCCCTCTAGACAGCTTGTCGTTCCTTTTTGAATGCTGCAAATGCCAGTGCTGCTTATCTATTAATTAGAACACCACATCAGAACAACTATATTTACAGCACATGGGGGGAGGGGGCTCAGCAAAGGACCGCGGCCCCCTGATTTGCCCATTGCTCTAAGAACTTACAGAGAACTCAAGACAGTGAGACATGAAAGACAGTGCATACATTGCTCAAAGTTCAACTTGTCACGTTCCCCAGCCTTGACCTGCACTCTGGCTCTGAAGAGGACTTGGAGGCAAAGGATACTCTCTCTATTAATCCAACTCCCACTTTTCCAGGGCCTTCCAGGGCCTTCCAGGCCAGAGGATGTGCCCCCACCTGACTCCTCAGATGCAGAGGACACTCCCCCATTACAGCTTTCTCCACCCCCACCCCATTGGAGCAAGTGGCTACAAATCAGGCAGTAGCCCTTTAAGAAACAAACAGTTTCTCTGAGGGGGTGGAGCTTACTACAGGTCTTGAACTGCTGGCCTTTATAAGGTGTCAGAAAGTCTTTGGCTGTTGCTGGGACAACAGCTTATTTTGATTGAGTCTAAGCTTACTTGGAGCTGGCTAAAAACCTTGCCTGGTCTAACTGTGCCTTGCTGTTCAGCATGTCAAAGACTGTATTTTCCCCTATGAGCCCGGCGGCTGGTCTTTTGACCGGCTGCCTCCGCCGCCATTTGCATTCTGGTCTTTACCGTGATAGGCTACGTAAGTATTTACGTAGCCTATCATGGCGAGCCAAGAAAAAAAAAAGGCGTACGCAAATGGCGGCGGCTATGGCGGCCAGCATTTGTGTTCCCTATTTTTTGCCGTTTTATCCTATGTAAATATTTACGTAGGCTATTACGGCAAAAAAAGGGAAGAAACGCAAATAGCGCCTACTACGCTATTTGCGGTTCCCTTTCCCCCCCCCACCGTAATTGCCTACGTAAGTATTTACGTAGGATAAAATGGCGAAAAATAGGGAACACAAATGGCGGCCGCCGTAGCCACCGCCATTTGCGTACACTGTTTTTTTTTGGGGGGCATGCCATGATAGGCTACATAAATACTTACGTAGCCTATCACAGCAGCCTGGAAGGACACAAATGGCGGCTGCTACGGCAGCCGCCATTTGCGTCCGCAGCAGCCCGTCCGCAGCCAGAAGTCCGGCTGCGGACGGCCCTGGCCAGCTGCTCTGCGGAGCCACCATGGAGCAGAGCTGGCCAGGCAGGATTCCGGGGGGGGGGGTTCCAGCGGATGCCCCGACTGGAACCAGGTAAGGGATTTGTACATCCCTATGAGCTTACTCGTGCCCTGAGATCTTCAGAGGAAGCTCTTCTTGCCATCCCGCCATCATCACAGGCATGCCTGGTGGGAATGCGGGAGAGGACTTCTCAGTGGCTGTCCCAAGGCTCTGGAACTCCCTTCCCAGGGAGGCGAGAGTGGCACCCTCATTGATATGTTTTCGTAGGCATGCAAAAACTTTTTTGTTCCAGCAGGCCTTTGGGGATAACTAGTCTGGGCCTGTGAAAACGTGACGTATGGATATTATTTTTGTTGTTGTGGTTGTCTTTTAATGTTTTAATATTTTTATAATTTTAATATTGGTGGTTTAATTATATGTTTAATTTTTGTACAGTTGTATTTATATTTCTATTTATAGGTTTTAATTGTGGAAGTTTTAATGTTGTAAGGCCGCCTTGAGTCCCAGTATTGGGAAAAAGGTGGGATATAAATAAATATAATGATAATAATAATAAATCTGACTTGACCTGACCTGACACCATGGGACTTGACCCCATTTGCCCTGACCTAATGTAGTGGGACCTAACCCCACTTGACCTGATTTGATAGGACCAGACTTGCCCCGATGAGGGTCTTGCATTGACTTTCCTTCCTTGTATGTGCCTTGCTGGTTTCAGCACCTCGGGGTGCCTTGACTCAAGTTGGACAGGACCTAACTAATGGATTAGCACCAAGTGAGACCAATCCTTAACTAGTGATGAGTGAACTTACCACAGGGGAATTTGTTATTTCCTTGGATAATAATACATTCATCCATGTAAGCCTGAATCAGAGTTCTCCCTTAAAAGGGACTCTTGTTCAGCATGAATGAGCTTTTGTGCATGTGCAGTATCAGTGTACCTCTTGGGAGTTGTAGCCTGGAAATGCATAGTGCACAATGACATCATGTGCCACCATATTATGTACCCCCTTCCTCACTGGTTGTTTCCACTTGGCCTCTCACAGAAACATTCTGACCACCAAGAGCAGAAAGTAACGTACACATTTGTTGTTGTTGTTCAGTCATTCAGTCATGTCCGACTCTTCATGACTCCATGGACCATAGCACCCCAGGCCTTCCTGTCCTGCGCTCTCTCCTGGAGCGTGATCAAGTTCATATTCATTGCATTGGTGATGCTATCTAGCCATCTCATCCTCTGCCGTCCTCTTCTCCTTTTGCCTTCAGTCTTTCCCAGCATCAGGGTCTTTTCCAGAGTTTTCCATAAGTAAACAAACACATTTACTTATGAACAAAATCAAAGGAAGTACTATGCAAACAGCAATGACCCAAATCTGCTCTGATGAGAGTAAGAGAGTGTGTTGAATAGGAAACCCTGGCACATGTGAGAACTAAACAGAGAAAAGGGTGTGTATACACCTGTTTCTTTGAATGTGCTTGGTTGTGGAGTAAAGTGATATCATCACACTTTATTGTAAGGAAGAAATGGGTTAATCCAACCAACTCTGCACATGCATGGAAATAGCATTGTTTAGGTACAGACTGTGCATGCTCAGAAGCTCACGATCAATTCTGAAGTTAATAGCAAATTCTCAAAATGATGTTCCAGGCTGTTAAAAAGGTAAGCATTATGAACAAAGTTCGACCAACGAGCTAATTCCAAAATTTGGAAGCATCGGTACACTTCATTATTGATATACCTTTTTGAAACATGATCGAAGGTGATGTTCACAGGAATCTCTGCTCTCTGGCCTGTTATTGGTAATGATCCCATTGGTGGGTACCAAGTACAAGGCTTGGGATGAATGAATCTTTCAGTGTTAATTTTGCTCAGTCTCTCATTGATTTTTGCATCTTTCAGTCCATTTCATCCCATTTCTGCATTGGTTTGTGAGTTGTTTTTCTTCTTTTTAAAGAAGGCTACAATAATTTTTTTACACATCCTTCTGCTCCTTTTTCCTAATATGCACATTTTGGTATGAAGTTTTGCCTAATATAAGCACTTTTCTTGCAAGCAATTCCCCCCCAATGTAACATAGTTTTAATGTTATTTTCCTTTTTCTCAGGTAGAAAAATGTCTTGGCCCAGCTCTGTTGTCTACACAACTCCTCTCCACCTGTGGCTAGGGAGAAATGTGTTCAGTTCATATTTTAATGTGAGCGCACACCTAATTTCGCGTGTTCAAACTTAAACTTGGCCATCCTTCAAAATTTGCACATCACTGGATTTCCCAGTGGAGTTCTCCAAAATAAAAAAAAGCACACACAAATGTGTATGTTAGGGAAAATATCATCCCAAAGTACATTTTATTAGGAATGTTGCTTGCAAAAATATGCATATTAGGCAAAAATGCATACAAAAATGCACAAAGCTGCTTCTCAATTTTCATGCACATTTTGAGGTGTTTCTTTTAAAGTTTGGGATGAACTGAACTTAAGATTGGGGAAAGGATAAACTGAGAGTACCCAGAATGTGTCCATCCCTATTTATGGCTCATGGGAGGATTGGCAACCCAGGGTCCCAGGCCAACTGGAATGGTGGTTAGATGGTCCTACCTCTGAAGCCAGATGTTAGACTGCCTGTACTTCAGCCCATTTCAGATGCATCTCTCTCTCTCTCTCTCTCTCTCTCTCTCTTTTTAAAAGCACAGAACAGAAGGTAGCAGAATGCTCCTTTAGAGCTCACTGTTAACTGCCTAGCAAGGCCGATAAGCTAACAGGTTGGGTAGCTGTTAATGGGCTGTTGGCCTGCGATGGTATGTGCACAATTGTGCATGGACAGCACACTGTCTGTCCTTCTTCCCTTTCTGTCTGGCATTTCAGCATTGGCTGCCATCTGGCACTGCACAGCTTTAGCCCAAGGCCAAAATGTGTGGCACAGCACTTGCATCGGGCATGCCTTATTAGCAGTGTGCGCAACAGTAATGTAACTACTCTTCCATTTTGCCCAGCAAATGTAACATGCACACCTCTCATTGTTAAAATGTTCTCCTTATTGGTCTAGCACTTCTGGAACCCTGGGAAGGGCAGGGAGGCAGAAGGGAAAAGTGGCAATTAAGTGGAAGGATATCTGGCATAGTCCAGGTGGGATGCAGGGAAGATCCTTCATACTTTTGTTCATGAACACAAAGCTAAAAATTAACCCTTTTCTCATGGTCTGGAAAATCCCTGTTTGTGTGTAACAGAATCGACTAGAATTTGCACTCTGGAGAATTGAGAACTATTAATGATCCATAGTGCCCAGCACCCTCAGGCAGCACAAACACCAGCCCCAGACCTAGATGCCCTGTCCCTGATGGCAGGGTCTGTGAGCCATTCACGTTATATTTCCCAGAATGGAATCATAGAATCATAGAATCATAGAACAGTAGGGTTGGAAGGGGCCTATAAGACCATCGAGTCCAACCCCCAGCTCAATACTTCTCATGTAGCATTGTTCTGGGCATTGTGGGAAATTAACATGGCAGGCCTCAATGGGAGGTACCATTTTAATTTCCACAATGCTCCGGAGTGATGCTACACTGTGGGAAATGTAAAATGGCAGCTCATAGGAACCTGCCTTTGCTTATAGGTAAGCCCATGGCCAATAGTTCACTGAGGTAGGAGGGGGGCCACCGGGGGGCACTTTGCTGCCCCCCCTCCAATCTAGAGCCAGTCTTGATCCACATTGCTTGGAGAACTTTCATAGCTATGGCCAGAGGGAGAATATATGTAGCTTTCAGGAATTCCCATGCTTCTGTAATACTTTTTAGAAGAACCAACAGCAGAAACAGAATACTATAGAGAATTAGAAAGCTGATAGGTGGCTTCACCAGTTTCCTATCTAAAGTATTATTTCTTTTATATTAGGCTATATATTATATTTTGCTGCCATTTTATTAAAAGTATATTTATAAATACAAGTGAAAAAATGGATTGAAAGATTCCACTCCCGTGAATCTTGTGCATATGGCTGATTCACAGCACCATTTTGTGTATAAGACTATGTGAGCATTTTTTTGTCAGGTTTCCCTTTGCCCCCACTGATCTTCAAATGCTGAATCAAACACAGACAGGAGGCTTCAATCTACGGTTTTTAATTCCTGGAGTACTGTGTCCAGTTCTGGGCGCCACACTTTAAGAAGAAGGAGACAAACTGGAGAGGGTTCAGAGGAGGGAAACAAAGATGATCAGGGGACTGGAAACAAAGCCCTATGAAGAAAGACTGAAAGAATTGGGCATGTTTAGCCTTCAGAAGAGAAGACTGAGGGGAGATAGGATAGCGCTCTTCAAGTACTTGAAAGGCTGTCACAGGGAAGAAGGCCAGGATCTCTTCTCGATCATCCCAGACTGCAGGATGTGGAATAATGGGCTCAAGTGACAGGAAGCCGGATTCTGGCTGAACATCAGGAAAAACATCCTGACTGTTAGAGCAATACGACAATGGAACCCATTACCTAGGGAGGTGGTGGGCTCTCCCACACTGGAGGCATTCAAGACGAGGCTGGACATGGACAGCCATCTGTCAGGGATGCTCTGACTTGGATTCCTGCATTGAGCAGGGGGTTGGACTCGATGGCCTTGTAGGCCCCTTCCAACCCCACTATTTTAATTTTATTACCACAAAGCGTCATACAGATGCAAATTCTCAGTAACAGTCTGTAAGGAAATGCCTTCGGGGGTTCAAAAGGTAGTAACGGAAGTTGTCCACCATTTGAAAGAAAAGGTGGGCTTACTAGCCTAACTTATGGGGTGGGGGGAGGTCTCTCTCTCTCTCTCGGCTTCTAAGCACCACTGTTCACGCAAGTCCAATCGGGAAGACCACCTGAGTTCTGCCCCGGCCATTTCCCTCTTGGCTCTGTGTCTGCGCCTTGCATCTATTAATTCAGATTCGCCAAACACTGCCTCTCCCTGTTTGCTATCTCTAACAGGGGGGAATGAAGAAGGACGTTCCTCCAGCTGCACCTTTGAAACCTGAGGAACCGGCCTTGCCATCTCTGGAATAGCCTGGGAACATTCCTCCCCCATGTCTGGCGGCTCCTCTTCAGACTCTGAACTGCTCTCCCACTCCCTGTGCTCAGAAGCTCCCCTGACATTTTTGCACATAGACTTATATGCAAAATGGTGCTGTGAATCTCCCATATACGTGAGATTCATGGTGCCATTTTGTGTATAAGTTTATATGCACAGTATTGCGATGGCCATGTTTTTTTCAAAACATGGTGATCGTGGCGGAGACACGTAATTGTCTGGACACGCCCAGGTAATTGTGGGTGGCTTGACAAGCAGGCCTAGGGCTCGAGCACGGGTTTGGGGAGGCACAAGTGGGGGCAGGGGCTGGGCAAGTGCCCAGAGAACCCAGACGGAGGGGCGCCCATCCATCCTTATCTGTAAGTCTCAGTTTCTCCTATATTTGATTTTTTAAAAAATCTCAAGTTCTTTTTGTCCCAAATATGGAGAACTTCCCCTTCATGGATCACTGCCTTGTTGTGGCGAAGGGGCTTGCGTAACTCAGTGAAGCCATAAGCTATGCCGTGCAGGGCCACCCAAGATGGACAGGTCATGGCAGAGAGTTCTGACAAAATGTGGTCCACTGGAGAAGGAAATGGCAACCCACTCCAGTATTCTTGCCAAGAAAACCCCATGGAACGTATCACAAGGCTAAAAGATATGACGCCGGAAGATGAGCCCCTCAGGTCGGAAGGTGTCCAATATGCTACTGGGGAAGAGCAGAGGGTATTTCCAAGTAGCGCCAGAAAGAGTGAAGTGGCTGGGCCAAAGCCGAAAGGACACTCAGCTGTGGATGTGTCTGGTGGTGAAAAGAAAATCCGATGCTGTAAAGAACAATATTGTTTAGGAACCTGGAATGTCAGATCAATGAATCAAGGTAAGCTGGAGGTGGTCAAACATGAGATGGCAAGATTGAACATCGACATCTTGGGAATCAGCGAGCTAAAATGGACAGGCATGGGCAAATTTAATACAGGTGACCATCATATCTACTATTGTAGGCAAGAATCCCTTAGAAGAAATGGAGTAGCACTCATAGTCAACAAAAGGGTGGGAAAAGTAGTACTGGGGTACAATCTTAAAAATGATAGAATGATCTCAGTACGAATCCAAGGCAAACCATTCAACATCACAGTAATTCAAGTCTATGCCCCAACCACTGAGGCCGAAGAAGCTGAGGTTGATCGGTTCTATGAAGACCTACAACACCTTCTAGAACTAACACCAAAAAAGATGTCCTCTTCATCATAGGGGATTGGAATGCTAAAGTAGGAAGTCAAGAAATCACCGGGATAACAGGCAGGCATGGCCTTGGTGTACAAAATGAAGCAGGACAAAAGCTAATAGAGTTTTGCCAAGAGAACATGTTGATCATAGCAAACACTCTTTTCCAACATCACAAGAGGCGACTCTACACATGGACGTCACCAGATGGTCAATATCGAAATCAGATTGATTATGTCCTTTGCAGCCAAAGATGGAGAAGCTCCATACAGTCAGTAAAAACAAGACCTGGAGCTGACTGTGGCTCAGATCATGAGCTGCTTCTTGCAAAATTTCGGCTTAAATTGAAGAACGTAGGGAAAACCACTAAACCGTTCAGGTATGACCTAAATCATATCCCTGATGAATATACAGTGGAGGTGAGGAATAGATTTCAGGGATTAGACCTGATAGACAGAGTGCCTGAGGAACTATGGACGGAGGTCCGTAACATTGTTCAGGAGGCAGCAACGAAATCCATCCCAAAGAAAAAGAAATGCAAGAAAGCCAAGTGGCTGTCTGATGAGGCTTTACAAGTAGCTCACGAAAGAAGGGAAGCGAAAAGCAAGGGAGAAAGGGGAAGATATATCCAACTGAATGCAGAGTTCCAGAGAATAGCAAGGAGAGACAAGAAGGCCTTCTTAAATGAACAATGCAAAGAAATCGAGGAAAACAACAGAATGGGAAAGACTAGATATCTCTTCAAGAAAATTGGAGATCTCAAGGGAACGTTTTGTGCAAAGACGGGCATGATCAAGGACAAAGAAGGCAGGGACCTCACAGAAGCAGATGAGATTAAGAAGAGGTGGCAAGAATACACAGAAGAACTGTACAGGAAAGATCTGAATGTCCCTGATAGCCATGATAGTCCGGTCACTGAACTTGAGCCGGACATCCTCGAGAGTGAAGTCAAGTGGGCCTTAGGAAGCATTACTAATAACAAAGCTAGCGGAGATGACAGTATTCCAGCCGACCTATTTAAAATCCTAAAAGATGATGCTGTTAAAGTGCTGCATTCAATATGCCAACAAATCTGGAACACTCAACAATGTCCACAAGACTGGAAAAGGTCAGTTTACATTCCAATTCCAAAGAAGGGCAACGCCAAAGAGTGTTCAAACTACCACACAATTGCGCTCATTTCACATGCCAGCAAGGTGATGCTCAAAATCCTACAAGCTAGGCTTCAGCAGTATGCGAACCGAGAACTACTGGAAGAACAAGCTGGGTTTCGAAGAGGCAGAGGAACTAGAGATCAAATCGCCAACATTCGCTGCATCATGGAGAAAGCAAGAGAATGCCAGAAAAACGTCTATTTCTGCTTCATTGACTATGCTAAAGCCTTTGATTGTGTGGATCACAACAAACTGTGGCAAATTCTTAAAGTGATGGGAGTACCAGACCACCTTACCTGTCTCCTGAGAAACCTGTACGAGGGTCAAGAAGCAACAGTAAGAACCGGACATGGAACAACTGATTGGTTCAAAATTGGGAAAGGAGTACGACAAGGCTGCATATTGTCACCCTGCTTATTTAACTTATATGCAGAGTACATCATGAGAAATGCTGGGTTGGATGAATCAGAGGTCGGAATTAAGATTGCTGGGAGAATTATCAACAACCTCCGATATGCAGACGATACCACCCTAATGGCAGAAAGCGAAGAGGATCTCAAGAGCCTCTTGTTGAGGGTGAAAGAGGAGAGTGCAAAAGCTGGTTTGAAACTCAACATTAAAAAAACGAAGATCATGGCATCTGGCCCCATCACTTCCTGGCATATAGAAGGGGAAGAAATGGAAGCAGTGACAGATTTTACTTTCTTGGGCTCCAAGATCACCGCAGAAGGTGACTGTAGCCATGAAATTAAAAGACGCTTGCTCCTTGGGAGGAAAGCTATGGCCAACCTAGACAGCATAGTAAGAAGCAGAGACATCACCTTGCCGACAAAGGTCCGTCTAATCAAAGCTATGGTTTTCCCAGTAGTAATGTACGGCTGTGAGAGCTGGACTATAAGGAAGGCTGAGCGCCGAAGAATTGATGCTTTCGAACTGTGGTGCTGGAGAAGACTCTTATGAGTCCCCTGGACTGCAAGGAAGTCAAATCAGTCCATCCTAAAGGAAATCAACCCAGAGTGCTCATTGGAAGGACAGATAATGAAGCTGAAGCTCCAATATTTTGGCCACCTAATGCGAAGAGAAAACTCTCTGGAAAAGACCCTGATGCTGGGAAAGATTGAAGGCAAAAGGAGAAGGGGATGGCAGAGGATGAGATGGCTAGATAGCGTCACCGATGCAATGAATATGAACTTGAGCACGCTCCGGGAAAGAGCGCAGGACAGGAAGGCCTGGCGTGCTATGGTCCATGGGGTCACGAAGAGTCGGACACGACTGAACGACTGAACAACAACAACAACAACAATGGAGAACTTCATGAATTTTGATGATTCCTTATCAAAACTGAACTGAAATTCTCACCCCGCTCTAGTGATGGGGTAAGGGGAATACATTGCTAATTCCATTACCTGCTTGTCCATTAATTCATCCAGAGAAGTTTGGAGTTCTTGTGCTCTTATCTGGGAAATATCAGCAAGGGCCAGTTCAGATGGAAGATCTCTAGCATCATTGTCTGAGATGCCTCCATACATAAGACACCTGTGGTCAATAGACCAATCTAATACAGAGTTAATTGTGGAGTCATTTCCCACTGCTTCTTCTCTTCTAGGGGAGAAAAACTGTGACATTATTGACCGAGATTTCAGTTTCTGTTTCTCTTTCCATCTTTCGGGTAAAACTTCGACTGGAAGCCCCAGATTTGTATAACCTCGTCTGGTTAAAACCATGTCTTCATTTGTGAGCCAATCTGTCCCATTAACAACTGACAACCAGGAATTAACAATTATTATCCAGAAATATCTATCCCTTATATACAATTACATTCATGAATAATAAATCGTGAAATAACTACAACACCCACTTCACAAAAATGAAATATTAGTAAGGCCAAATCCCATGAGGGCTTGTTCACACATTCCAAGATGAGTTCCCATGCCCTGATGAATTCCAGGATGATGGAGGGACCGCTTTGACTGAAGACGCAATAAGGCATGGGCGACCTCCTGTGTGACTCCAAGTGTGACGTTCAGCGTGCACGCAGTGTCGCATTTGGCGCGACGCTAAGGCACTGGCCTCTGGCAACCCCACCTAAAGTACCTGGTTGGGTAGGGATAGAAACAAGCTCAGCCTCAGAATGCAACTGGTCCTCTCCCCCTCAAACCCCTTCCCCAATGAGATAAGGGTGAATGCTGAGCACGTTGTGTGCGTTAATGTGCTCTTAATGATAGATAGAAATATATCCCTTTTCTGTCTCAGCAGTTCTTCTTCCCACATTGTAACTCTTTTCATTTTAAATCCTTGTTGAGGGTAACAAATGCAGCACCAGCTGTGCAATTGGAATTAAACTACAAAAGGAGGTACACAAAAAGGCATGCCTGTAGAAACACTCATCTTTTGCTTGATGCTTTGTATTATCCTGAGATTTTTTTTTTTTTTAAATGGCTTCGGGTTAATTTTAAGAAAAGATAAACATATGCTGATGCTCAGTTCCAAATGTGTCACGTTCCTCTCCCCCTCCTTGGGGATTGTAATGATTCACTATTCAGAATTCTAACAAATGCACAAGCTGATAACGTCAATTCCTATGTGATATTGTTCAGTGAGCAGCAGGAGTCTCTGATCTAGGAATGGATGAACCTGTAAGTTCTGTTTCCTTCCAATTTCCCATTCTTCCAATCTGAAGTTCATTTCAGCCCACTTCCAAATCAGTCTGCCACTGAAAGAAAAGATCTGCTCATTTCTCCAAATATATGCCTTTTTGTACCCGATCTTGCCTAAGCGCACACTTTTACATGTAATTTCCCGCTAATATAATGTGTTCTTGTATGTTACTTTCACAAATATACATTTTTTTTTGTGTTCATTTCTCCCTAATATCCACATCTTGAACGCTTAAAAAAAATGGAGAATTGTGTTGCAAAATTCAGAGGAGCAAATATCAAAGCATAACTGCATTTTGGTTCCTTGATGACAGACGTCCACAACATGGTGTGCTCCACTTCTGCTTCCCCACCTGCGGTTCCACACTCTTCTTCTCTGGATCACCAGTTGTCATGGCCCGGGGTCTGGAAGCTCAGTGACACTCCAAAGAGCGCTCTGAGTTCTGTGAGACACTGGTCACCCCACTCCAGGGAGGACCCTCAGAAACCTCTGATGCCTCCCTTGGACCCAAGGACTCAGCTCTCTCATCAAACCCAGACCCCTAGAATGGCTTTCCCAAAACCTCTCAGGTCCCTCAGCCATGTAGGAGCTTAGGGCTGCAGCAAGGTGCTTGAGCCCTTTAAGGTTGCAGCCAGTCCCCAGTGGGAGGCAGAGCTTCTCCTAGACCTGAGCAGACCATTTTACTTGAGCTCTCAGTTGCTGCTAGTCCCTTGTTGGGACAACAGCTTCCTTTCACGATGAGCTACTCCAGCCTAGCAGCAACTGCAGAGCACTGTCCAAAGTGCTAGTAGTTTCTGTCTTGCTCATTGTAGCCTCCTGCTACCAGAATCACCTCAAGTACCTGAATGATCAGCCGCTTCCTCTCAGGCCCAACTCCAGCCAGGAAAACAGTGTAGGCAATGAGCCAGGAGGGAACAAGTTCAGAAGAGACAGAGTGATATTCTGTCTGGCCCTTTAAGCTCACCACTCCTCAGGAATGAGGTGGGGCCTTAGAGAGATGATCTGGGCTGAGAAACATAAATGGGCTTATGTGGACCAGGAATGGGCAAACAAGCGAGCTTCAAGGTCGCCAGGACTCTCCGAACATCATCCCACCGCTCGTCTCATGCTCGATTCCCATTCATGATCACCACTCACTGTGCGTGGACAGGATCCCTGTGTAAATCGAGCAGTGGTCGAATGGGAGATTTGTGCAAGCTTCCCCAAATTTGCGCAGGTTTCTTCCATAGACTCACATGGGGCTGATTCAGTCCATGGAGGAACTTTGCCAAATGAGGAAATTTGCACAAATTGAACTGCGGATCGGGAACAAGACCAACGTGAGCACATGTTCGGCAGTCTACCGATATTTTTGGTGGACACGTCCTCCTGCTCACATGTTTTGCAAGCAAAAAATGGAACTCTCATACCTCTGTGATGTGAACTTCAGACTTCATTGGAGCAAGTTACTCATTCAGAGCTCTCTGAGGTTCTGCATCTCCAGGATGTTTTGCCCCGTTGTACCCTGTGGACTTTTGGTTGAGGTCAGAACAGATCACAGCATGGTGATTGTCGTCATCATCATCATCATCATCATCGTCATCATCAATAATAATAATAATAATTTCATTTCTATACCACCTCATAGCCAAAGCTCTCTGGGTGGTTTACATCAATTTATAAAAATTCAGCAGCATTACAAGAACACATAATAAAAACGGTCTAAAATGTTTAACACAGAAAAATTAAAATAATGTAAACTGCTAAAAGCAATCTAAGGAAACAATATTTTCTCAATAGGCCTGTTCAAAACAAAGATGCCCCATCATATACTATTAAATGCCTGGGAGTTAGAAGGTGGTCTCTATCTGGTGCCGAAAAGACAATGGTGTTGGTGTCAGGCAGGATTTCAACCTGGCTTCCTTACGTCTGGTCCAGCACTAAATCCACCACACTACATCTTGTTCCACATGAAGAATGTTGTCCCCCCTTTTGCATATAATACCTTGAACTGGATTATGCCCCTTCCTTTTAAAAACAAGCCAGAGTCACTGCTCCACTGAAAGGGTGATTTAGGGAAATCCTGCATTATGTGAAGTGAAGGAAGTGTGAATAAGAGGTGAGCAAACATATAACAAGATGTACCCATCTGTTGGTATCCAGAGAAACTGGGCAAACACTGATAGGGGGAAAAAAATTGCAGTTTTTTAAAAACTGATTGCTGCCTCTCTTTCAATACCCCCCATGTAAAAATTTAACTATAATTAGCTAAAGACATCCATATGGTGACTTTTACAATCCCAGATGGGTTACTGTCATCTTGCGTGTGATCTTTGCTTCCCTATGAAGGAGAAATGAGTAATCTTGGAAATATTAATCTGACTTGGACTATATTTATCCTTTGAACAACAGCAAAGATGACACATGTTGGTTTCTTTCTTGGCATAAGATGGCACGAGCTGGCAGAGTTTGGCATTGTTTATAGTGGGTAGGAAAAGAATTGCTGGAGAAACCAAAGCTGATTCTCAGTAGGATGTTAGCACTCTCTTGGGCCAAAGGTATTGTACAGAATGCATGACTATGAGAACATGTGGGGTCATTTCACACATTCATGGTCCCAGGGCATGGTCTGAAGGCACCATGTGAAGGCACATGACACAGCCACCTTGCTGAAGCTAAGCAGGTCTGGGTCTGGTCAGTGCTTGGAGGGGAGACCACCTGGGAACCACATGTAGCCACCTTGAGCTCCACAGTGGAAGAAAGGTGGGATAGAAATGCAATAAATAAATAAATAAATATTAATGTACTGTCACTTATTTTCTCATGGCTTGATTGCTTTTATACTTGATGACTATACTTACAACAGAATGAGGTGGCAGAGATGGGCCAGCTGTCCCAAGCTCACCTCAGATAAACTCAGACATGGTCTGGCATTTTTATTCAAAACGTAGTTTTTTTTTTTTTTAAAGAAATGGCCTACTATCCCCCCCCCCCCAAAGGGAAGATTTCAGATAATATCTTTGAGCCAGCTCAAGGGCTTGGAAAAATGTTGCCCATCTCCACTAGACCTCAAAGCTCTCCCAGATAACCCTGATCCCCCCCACACCCCCTTCACCTTTGTTACATTTCAAGTGGTTGAGCTGATGGGAACATCAACACCAGCATGTAAGGATAGGATCAGTTGGAGCCATCCTTGAATCTGTCAGGTTTGTTCCCCCCGCTCCCCCAATTGGAATTTTTAAAATCTCAAGTTCTTTCTGTCCTATTTATGAAGAAACTAGCATTTGGGGAGGGGGGAGTTCTTATTAAAAAGAACGAGCTGAATGAAATTCTCACCCATTTCTAACACTGCAGAGGTCTTGTCCTATGTACACACCTACCATACCTCCACTGACGATGGGACATGGAACCAGATTGAAGATCTGAACATAGTGGTGAGTTCACAGTAGGGATGGGGGAGAATTTCGCCACAGACCCCAGTGAGGCCGGATTCCAAAGAATCCCACCTCCGGAGTCTGTGGCGGAACAGGGCACTCACCTCCGCCTCCCTCCAGAATCCGTCTGGGCTGGATCTTCCATGCAGCAATCCTGTGGAGCGGGTTGCCGGGTCCACATCGCTGGTGATACAGCTGGCCACCATTGCCATGCCGTATCACTGGGCTAACTCCAGATGCAAATGGCATCCACTACACCATTTGTGGCCGTAAAGCTGTTAGGTTAACCTAAATGCGGCCATTTGTGGCTGCATTTAGGTTAATCTAACAGCTTTATGGCCGCAAATGGCGTCCACTACACCATTTGCGTCCCTGTTTTTTCACGCAATAGGCCACGCAAATTATATTTCTGTAGATATTTGCGTAGCCTATCACGTGAAAAAACAGGGACACAAATGGCATAGTGGACGCCATCTGCGGCCGTAAAGCTGTTAGATTAACCCAAATGCAACCGTAAATGGCTGCATTTAGGTTAACCTAACAGCTTTCCGGCTGCAAATGGCGTAGTGGGCACCATTTGCGTCCGGAGTTAGCCCAGCGATATGGCATGGCAATGGCGGCCAGCCGTATTGCCAGCGATGCAGACCTAGCAGCTGGCTTCTCAGTATCGCCTTGGAGCGGAGCCAGCCCGGATGGGTTCCAGGGGGAGGGACAGATCGCCTCCCCCCAAAGGCGGATTCCCACCCAGACCAGCAGGTAGGGAATCCGCCTATCTCTAGTTCACAAGGTATGTGCGTGTGGCTCCTACATGCTGGTGTGGGATGGCATTAAAAGATCACATCTCCTGCTGACAGTTTTCTCTATGTAAGGCTGAAGTGGCTATTTACTAGGGCTGTGCACTGCTTTGGCTCGAGGCCCAAAGCCTGAGTCAAAGTGGGCCACTTTGGACCCCTTCCAAGGTGGAGCGGAGGGGGCACGAAGTTACCCAAAGTGGGTCGAGGGCTCTCTGAAGCACTTTGGTGCGCTTCAAAGCTTTGGCGTCCTGGTCCAGCAGTGCCAGTGGCTCCAGTTCCTTACTGTTTGCACAGGGGCATCAGGGGCCATCTGTATCCCGCTTTGGGTTCAGGGCTGAGTTGGGTCAGCCCCCTCGCAAAACAGCCTGAGCCGAATCGGGCCCATTTCAGAAGCTGTGAAGTGGCTTCTGAGTTGGATCAGGGGGTCCATGCATAGCTCTACCATTTACACTCCATCACCAGATATATCTCCTTACTTTTAAGCCCTTCTGCATTAACTTGGATGGCAAGAAAATTTTCCTCTATCAACATCTTTTTTTTTTTTTTAAAGACATAACACTAAAGGAGATTGCATGTATAAATAACCTTAGGAAGGATAACATATCAAACTCCAAGAAAGCAACAGACTGTTATTCATCCTTGGCTTTTCTTGGCCGCGTATTGTATGTGGTTTTACAGCCCATCTTTTTAAATGCTGTAAATCTTAAAAATAAACAAGTGCAGGCACATATTCTGGACAAAGAGGAATACTTTAGCATACAAGGCTGTATATTGTTGCCCTGCTTATTTAATTTATAAATAAATTAAGCAGAGTACATCATGAGAAACGCCGGATTGGATGAATCACAGGTTGGAATTAAGATGGCTGGGAGAATTATCAACAACCTCAGATATGCAGATGATACCACCCTAATGGCAGAAAGCGAAGAGGATCTGAAGAGCCTCTTGTTGAGGGTGAAAGTGGAGACTGCAAAAGCTGGTTTGAAACTCAACATTAAAAAAACTAAGATCATGGCACCTGGCCCCAATCACTTCCTGGTATATAGAAGGGGAAGAAATGGAAGCAGTGACAGATTTTATTTTCTTGGCCTCCAAGTTCACCGCAGGCGGTGACTGTAGCCATGAAATTAAAAGACGCTTGCTCCTTGGGAGGAAAGCTATGGGAAACCTAGACAGCATAGTAAGAAGTAGAGACATCACCTTGCCGACAAAGGTTCATATAATCAAAGCTATGGTTTTCCCAGTAGCAACGTATGGCTGTGAGAGCTGGACTATAAGGAAGGCTGAGTGCCGAAGAATTGATGCTTTCGAACTGTGGTGCTGGAGAAGACTCTTATGAGTCTCCTGGACTGCAAGGAGGTCCAATCAGTCCATCCTAAAGGAAATCAACCCTGCCTGCTCATTGGAAGGACAGATACTGAAGCTGAAGCTCAAATATTTTGGCCACCTAATGTGAAGAGAAAACTCTCTGGAAAAGACCCTGATGCTGGGAAAGATTGAAGGCAAAAAGAGAAGGGGACGGCAGAGGATGAGATGGCTAGATAGCATCACCGATGCAATGAATATGAATTTGAGCACACTCCAGGAGAGAGCGCAGGACAGGAAGGCCTGGCGTGCTATGGTCCACGGGGTCACAAAGAGTCGGACATGACTGAACAACTGAACAACAAATGTTTGTGCAAGGAATCAACCCGATAACGGGAGCTAAGCAGGGATAGCCCTGATTAGTACCTGGATGGGGGACTGCCTGGGAATCAGGCTTCCTGCACTGAGCAGAGGGTTGGACTTGATGGTCTTGTAGGCCCTGTCCAACCCTATGATTCTATGTCTATGTCTATGACATCCCTTCATGTCCCATGTCTTTCCTCACAAGGATCTGGGCCAATGAGGAGACATTTGATGGAGAATGGCATCACAGGAATTTGAAAGGAAAGGTGCAATTAATGTCAGCAAGTAACAAATTAATTAGACAAAGACTAATGCTCAATTATTTTATTGCGTCTCCTTTGCTCCCATCACATTTGTGTCACCCAAATGCATTCTGAATCTCTGTGACTGTGGAATTTGATTTGACAGCCCCTGTATTTCTCTCTCTGCCCATCCACTTAGTGTACTCATGCTCGACTCCTAAGATTGGAAATGGGAAGTTTCCATCAGACTCACCAGGCATGTCTTTTTTTCCCTGTTTCCTTTCAGCCCAATCACATGAGGGCCAACCAGATGTGACAGCAAGAGGCTCATGACTAAAATCCCTATGGTTTCTGAAGTTGGCAAATGCAACTGTAGCCATCCTTCCACCCCAATCATGGCTGTGGCACTGGATGAGGTGGGGCGAACTCTTTTCCCTCCACCATGTTCCAGGTTCAAACAGATGTTGCTATTTGCCACAGGTTATAAAACCAAGAAAACTAGGGATGTAAGAATCCCTTACCTGCCAGTCCAGGGTAGGGTCTTCCTACCCCCGGAATCTTCTTTGGCTGGCTCCGCTCCCCGGCAATTCCGCGGAGCCGCCGGCCGGCTCCAAAGTGCCAGCAATACGGCCGCTGGCTGAAGGGGATTACTGACTGCGGCTGCAAATGGCATCCAGGATGCCATTTGCAGCCGTAAAGGCCTTAGTTTAAGGTAAACTAAGGTAAATTTACGGCTGCATTTACCTTAAACTAAGGCCTTTGCAGCCGCAAATGGCATAGTGGATGCCATTTGTGGCCACAGTCAATCTGCCCAGTCAGCGATATGGCAATGGTGGCCGTATCACTGGCGCTCCAGAGCCAGCTGGTGGGGAGGATCTGGCCAGTGAGGATTCCTCCAGGAGGCGGAGGTAAGTCTTCCAATCCTCCACAGACTCTGGGGGGCCGGATTCTTTTGAATCCAGCCTCACTGGGGTCCGTGGAGGATTTCTCCTCCATCCCTAAAGAAAACAGAAAGAGGTGAGCAGCCAAAGTAGATCACGGAGAAGATAAATGGGTCCTCAGGATGAAGAAGTTAAAGAAAAAAAAAGTCTGCATGTCAGTAGATTGACACAGGAGACCATCTTTTGCTGAAAAAATTCCTCAGACTTTTTTGAAGTCTGCAGAAGGCCTAAAAAAGGAGGAAAAAAAGGCCGAAACATGTTGGCCTTCATATAACAAATTTTTATCTTGCATCCTGAGACCCGTTTCTCTTCTTTGTGATCACATATTGTAAAAGACACAGTTAGCATCTAGAGGTAGCCCCTAAGGATGCTGAAGAAATTTGTACCCAATGCACACTTTCAAACCAATATGTGAACCAATGTTCAGTTATCCTTTGGAATTCACTCTCCTCCGATCTTTGTCATGGAGCTCTCCTATCAAAAAAAAAAAAAAAAAAAAAGTGTAAAAATTTCACAGTAAGGTAATGCTCAAGATCGTGCAAGGTAGACTCCAGCAATTCATGGAACGAGAATTGCCAGATGTACAAACTGGGCTTAGAAAAGGCAGAGGAACTAGAGACCAAATTGCCAATATCCTCTGGATAATGGAGAAAGCCAGGGAGTTTCAGAAAAACATCTATTTCTGTTTTATTGACTATTCTAAAGCCTTTGACTGTGTGGATCATAACAAATTGTGGCAAGTTCTTGGTGGTATGGGGATACCAAGTCATCTTGTCTGCCTCCTGAGGAATCTGTATAACAACCAAGTAGCAACGGTAAGAACAGACCATGGAACAACGGACTGCTTTAAGATTGGGAAAGGAGTACAGCAGGGTTGTATACTCTCACCCTACCTATTCAACCTGTACTCAGAACACATCATGCAACGTGCTGGGCTTGATGAAGCCAAGGCTGGAGTTAAAATCGCTGGAAGAAACATTAACATTCTCTGATATGCAGATGATACCACTTTGATGGCTGAAAGCAAGGAGGAGCTGAGGAACCTTCTGACGAAGGTGAAAGAAGCAAGTGCAAAAGCTGGGTTGCCGTTAAACCTCAAAAAACCTAAGATTATGGCAATCAGCTTGATTGATAACTGGCAAATAGAGGGAGAAAACGTGGAGGCAGTGACAGACTTTGTCCTTCTAGGCGCAAAGATTACTGCAGACGCTGACTGCAGCCAGGAAATCAGAAGATGTTTCCTTCTTGGGAGGACAGCAATGACAAATCTTGATAAAATCGTGAAGAGCAGAGACATCACACTGACAACAAAGGTCCGCATAGTTAAAGCAATGGTATTCCCTGTAGTAACCTATGGCTGCGAGAGCTGGACCATAAGGAAGGCTGAGCGAAGGAAGATAGATGCTTTTGAACTGTGGTGCTGGAGGAAAATGCTGAGAGTGCCTTGGACTGCAAGAAGATCAAACCAGTCCATACTCCAGGAAATAAAGCCAGACTGCTCACTTGAGGGAAGGATATTAAAGGCAAAACTGAAGTACTTTGGCCACATCATGAGAAGACAGGATACCCTGGAGAAGATGCTGATGCTAGGGAAAGTGGAAGGCCAAAGGAAGAGGGGCCGACCGAGGGCAAGGTGGATGGATGATATTCTGGAGGTGATGGACTTGACCTTGGGGGAGCTGGTGGTGGCAATGGCTGACAGGGAGCTCTGGCGTAGGCTGGTCCATGAAGTCACGAAGAGTCAGAAGCGACTGACCGAATAAACAAAACAGAAAGGGAAATATGCACACGAACAGCCATATTTTTGTGAAAAATAATGCATTATATTAGGGGACATTGCTTGCCAAAAATTATTATTTTATTATTATTAATTACATTTCTATACCTCCCCATAGCCGAAGCTCTCTGGGTGGTTGAAACACTAAATGTGTATAGCCAGCAAAACCATGTACCAAAATGCGTGTCTCAGGAGAAATGTGCACAAAGATGTGATCCAATTTTCATGCACAAATGCAGGGTTCTGGGAGCACCATTCTGCTTCCCAAGAAGGCACATGCTTTCTGCATGCCTTGTTTTAAGGGAAAATCGTGGCTTTTTTTTTGCACCTGCTGCAGTGTCAGGAAATTTGGCAGCGGTTGCCATGGCGGGGGGATGGGAGCTGCAAAAACATCCAAGCGTGCTGTACGTTGCCCTCCCCTGTTTTAGTGGGTAGTTGCTGGCGGAAGAGAGAAAAATACTGACTGCTTTTAATATATGGTGATGAAGCTTTGACGGAGCAGGTTTCGTCTGTGTGAAAACAAGAGTCAGTGGACAAAAGATGTTCACAAGCCCCATCGAGAAGCTACAGTCAACCAAAGTATCAAAAGGGAGGTGTGCTTCTTCCTGCTGTTTTCCTATCACTTTGCTGCTAAACGCAGCACCCAGGTTGGGATGGGAAACGGATGTGCCATTGCTTCTTGAGCTTTATCCTTCCAGCGTTATTGTCAGAAAGTGGGTGATGACTGACAAATCTGTCGTTAAAGGTAACATCTGTGACACAGTGCGCTTCAATAACCACAGCCAAATTATGACAAGGTCTGTTTTCTATGCTGGTTCTCTCTCCCCCTGCCTGCCCCTCTGCAGATGACTGAAAGCTTTGTATGATCGATTTATAAATGGGGGGGGGATGGCAATTCCAGCGGCAGGCCCTTTCCCCAACTGCCATGCATTGAGAATTCCTTGTGTACCAGGACTGGCCAAAAATGTTTTGCTGCCTGGGGCCAGAGACAACTCTATATTTGGGGAGAATGGGGTGCTGACCCTCTGCCTCTCCCTCACCCACTTGTTGCAGAGAAATCCCCCACAGCCAAATACATTTGCTCCAATGCATGACATGCAGCTTCCGATTGCCACACATGACCTTCTCCTGCCCTCCTCCAATGAACTCAACAGAATGTTGAGAATCTGCCCTGCCCTCTGTCCCACCAGCCCCAATGAGCGTGAGCTGCCACTGCCTGGGGCAAAGGACAGGATGATGCCAGCCCCTGTTCCATGCACCAATAGGGATGTCAGAGAAATCCGCTGTGGATTCAAATGAGGCCGAATTCTTTGGAATCCGGCCTCAGGAATCCACAGCGGATCAGACCACTTGCATCCACTCCAGGAGGACTGTAGGTGGAATGGCACTCGGCTGCTTCTTGCCAGCCAGAGCCGTTCGCCTCCTCCCTGTCCCTGCTGATCGTCATGTCTTTTCTTTAAAAAAAAAGGCGATCGGCAGGATGTGCCCATAGACTTAGATGCAAATAGAGTCATGAATCTTGCGTCTAAGTCTATGCCATTTTATTTTTTTTTTAAGAAAAGACATGGAGATCGGCAGGGACAGGGAGGAGGCGAATGGCTCTGGCTGGCAGGAGAGAAGGTACGTGGCCAACAAGCCAGTTCCCCCCCCCCAGGAACCCTGGCAGAGCGGAGCCACTCTGGAGGATTCGGGGGGGGGGAGGAGGAACAGATTGCCTCCCCCCCATGGATTCCCCACCGGAACGGACGGTGTGGAATCCATATACCCCTATGCACCAAGGTTGGCTGGACTGGTAGTTGAATTATACTTCAACATGGGTGAGAGGACAGCATTCTGCATTGCACCGAAGGGCAGCAGGCTACCTCAGGGGGTTCAGGGCGTGCTGTTTGGACCACACACCTTTGTCCTCCAACGTGGCACTGACAACCCCTGCCCTCCCCCAGTGTTTGTTGCCTGAGGCAGCTGCCTTGCTCTGCCAAATGTAGGGCCGGCCCTGCTGTGTACAAAGCCTCTGCAAGTACAACCTGTTCGCACGAGGTCTCTGTACTCAGAAGAAATGGGGTGTACCAGTCCAGCAGATATATGTATATGGCTTGGATATCTGGAAACTCTGTGTACAGGAGAACCAATCAATATAAGGTAGTCATGAATGGGACCAGATAGTGCAATATGACTCCTCCCCCCTACATATTTGTACTACATTAGTTGTCTGCATGGAGGTGGAGTTCTTTATTGGTCCAGCCAGTAAAATGCTGGTATCATAAGCCGAATCTTTTAAAACTCTGCCCATAAACCTGAAAAGGCTCACCACCTTGTTGTGCTCTGATTCTGCTTCATGGCTCTGTCTGAAGTGGAGATGGAATTTTAAAAATCAAATCAGGAACTTAGGGATGTTGGAGAAATCTGTTTGGATTGCTTAGAAATTTGCACACATTGTTCAGAAATGTGTGCAAATGGCAGAACCTGTGAAACAAATGTACAAAAAAAAAAAAAAGACATTCCCGGGGTTCAGGGAAAAGCCCACAGCTTGGGTCGCAAAAGCAAATGGAGTCATACATGCTGCAGAACTTCGTTGAGTCAAGAAAGAACTGGATTTCCCAGTGATGGACATCCCTATGAGAGCTAAACTGATCTATCATTGTATATGTGGTCTAGATGGCAACCCTTCCCCATCACTCAAAGATGGGGAATCACCCTGTTGATTGCAAGTTGAATGATGAGCAAACCAGGTCCCATAGTTCCCTCCAAGACAAAACTGGGAGCTCATTCAGGAAGGTCCGCGCCTTCCCAGATGCCATAAGCCTCAAGGCCTCTCATCAGCAGAAACATGTTTTGGAGTCTCTTTGTTTTGCTGAAACACTCCCATTCTGTATAAATAGCTCTTTCCAGCCACAAAGGAGCTCTGAGATGGAATCCCTGGTGTAACACTTAGAGAAATAATGTGATGTTCCACAGAAACTATGACATACCTGTCATATGAGTAAGCCAGCTCCCATTAGCTTCTCTGACAGCTCTGTTTCTATGGGGCTAGGAGCCGATGGTGAGGCCTTTCCAGGGCCATTTAACCACCTGGAGGTCACACAGTCAGGGATTGCCTCCCATTGGACAGGGGTCACATGGTAAACTCCTCAGGCCTGCCATCTTCTTGTTACTTTGGAAAGCAGGCTTGTGCATCATGTGGCCCATGGGGCTCCCACCATTCTGCTGTATTCGGTGGTAATTATTATTTTTTAAGCCAAAGGATTGTGCTTTCAGTGCTATGGTGTGCTAAAAGGGTCAAATTTAGCTTAAAAGCAAGTGAAATCTAACCCTTTCAGCACTACTTCACCCCGTTAGCACAAATGCTACAGAGTGGTGTGCCGCTGAATTTTGGCAGCATTTTTTTTTGGGGGGGGGCTGCTGACTGTGTGGTGCCCGTGCCCTATGGAGTGCAACCTGTAGATAGAGGGCCCATGGGGTGAAAATGCCCCCCATACCTTGTGTAGTTGCCTATCCCTGCTGTAAAGCACCATGCACTTGGATGGCACTATGTGTTTAGTGGTGCAATCCTATGCATATTTCGACAAGAACAAGTCCTAGAGCTCCTACCATGCTCCATCCAGCCATGCTGGCTGGGGAATGCTGGGAGTTGTAGGACTTTTTAATGTCTAAACATGCACAGGATTGCACCCTAAGTAAGTAATGAAGCAAGCAAGCAAACAAGAAAGGACCATGTTTGTAAGCAAGCACTCTTACGAGTCCCCTGGACTGCAAGGAGGTCAAATCAGTCCATCCTAAAGGAAATCAACCCTGAGTGCTCATTGGAAGGACAGATACTGAAGCTGAAGCTCCAATATTTTGGCCACCTAATGAGAAGAGAAAAGTCACTGGAAAAGACCCTGATGCTGGGAAAGATTGAAGGCAAAAAGAGAAGGGGATGGCAGAGGATGAGATGGCTGGATAGTATCACCGATGCAATGAATATGAACTTGAGCACACTCCGGGAGAGAGCGGAGGACAGGAAGGCCTGGCATGCTATGGTCCATGGGGTCACGAAGAGTCGGGCACAACATAACGACTGAACAACAACAACAACAATATAATACTGTGCATTTTAGTTTTTACAGTTTTATTGATCAACTTTATTGTATTTTGTGATGATTTTATTTTCTGAACTGCTTTGGAATTTTTTGTAAAGATGAAAAGCCATATAGAAATCCTTTAATTTATTATTTGTTTAAAGGTACAATAACAAGGCAAATTCTAATCCATTTCAGATACTTACTGATGGACACTGATATTAAATGGTGGTGAATTTACTAAAGACAAAATGCTCCAAAATAGCTTTTAGGGCTGGCTTCAGCATTGGCGGAAGGTTTTTGTGCTTCTCAGGGGGAAAAAATAATTATGTTATTTGTTCAAAATTTTTTGTCACTACCTCTCCATTTTTTAAAAAGGTAAAATATAAAAACATAACTTTTAAGACCCCTTCGTTCCTTAAGAATACAGGAGTCAGCCATGCTAGTGATGTATTAATGCATATGTCAGCAAGTGGTGGGAGGGTCCTGGGACACATATTGATTTGTTCAGAGGATTATTTCCACCTTTCCATTCACAGAATCCACAAATAGGGATGAATGAATATGTCAGTTTTGGTTTCTCTCAGCTTTTCATTTTTTTCAATCTTAAATTTGGTTTGTCTTGAACTTCCAGAATTTCTCCTGTCTTACATTTGGTTCATCCTGAAGTTTAGGGTTTTTTTTGTTTTGTTTTAAAGGTTGAATGAACATTCGTAAGCATAAGAGAGTGGCCATGCACTCTGAAGGAGCTTTCAGCCATTAGCCAACTCTCCTCTCTCTCTCTCTCTCTCTCTGTCTCTCTCTGTCTCTCTCTGTCTCTCTCTCTCTCTCCATCTCTCTCTTCCAAACTGCACTGCTGATCTTCATACACATGCACATAGACACAGTGCCAGTGCCAGGTTTTTGAGGGCCCTTGGCAGATAGCCACCCTCTCTGGACCCCCTCCCTCAACAAGTCTACCTTCTCACCACCATGGTTACTAGCTGCTCTTGGTCATCATCCTCTTTCTCATCATGGCTACCACTTGCTTGCTTGACAGGAAGAGAGCCAGGGAGCAAGTGGGCAGTGGCATCTCATGCTCCTCCTTCTCACCACTGTTGCCTGGATCAGACCAAAAGGAAGGTGAACAAGTAGGTTGCAATGGTGAAGAAGAGGAGCAACTCCAGGGGGTTCTTGTCAATGGGTCCCTGCTGGGGTGTGGGCCCTCAGCTAGTTCAGCTATGCCTTATCCTTGATGCCATCCCTGTGCACATAGATGTCTTCCCCTCAGATGAAAGGATGTCACCTTTCTCAAACACTGAAAGATCTTTTACCCAAATATATATTTCAGTTTACAGCTATTTCCTATCCATTAGCTCCCATTAGTAATCATGAACCGTAAGAACCTAAGAATATAAGAAGAGCCCTGCTGGACCAGACCAAGGGTCCATTGAGTCCAGTATTCTGTTCACACAGTGGCCAACCAGCTGTTGACTGGGAACCCATAAGCAAGACATGAATGTAAGACCACCCTCCTGCCCATGTTCCTCAGCGAGTGGTGTACATAAGCTTACAGCCCCTGGTACTGGATGTTGTCTATAGCCATCAGGACTAGTAGCCACTGATAGCCTTCTCCTCCAGGTATTTATCTAACCCCCCTTTAAAGCCATCCAATTTGGTTGCCAGCACTACATCTTGAGGAAGCGAATTCCACAATTGAACTATGTGCTATGTGAAGAAATATTTTCTTTTATCTGTCCCGAATCTCCCACCAATCAGCTTGGTTGGTTATTGATGGATAACCAAAACTCAGTTATCCATCAATTTTCTCACCTCTTTAAGTTTTGAAGTGGAGCCCTCCAATTTAAAAAGAAATTGTAGAAAAATGCATATATTGGGGAAAGCACATGGAACAATTCTGTATATTGGTGAAAATAACATTAAAATACATTACATTTGGAAAATTGCTTGCAAAAATGTGCAGATTAGGCAACATTGGTACCAAAATGTGTGCATTGGAAGCAATGCAAAAATGTATATGGATTTTCCTGGAAATCTTTTAAAAAAAAATCTTGAAGTTCAGGATGAGCAGAACTTAAGATGGGACAAATGGGAAATGGAGAGAAACTGAAATGGACAGATTAATCCATCCCACCAGTCAAGTCATCACTGTCCATTCTAGGCTATATTATCCAGTAAGGATGGATGAGAAATTTATTTCAGTTTGGTTTTGTTAAGAATGTACCAAAATTCATGAGTTCGGGCAAAAAAGAATTATATATATATATATATATATATATATATAACAAAAATCAGAAGGTGGGTGAGACCAAAGCAGACAGATTTGTCCATCTAGGCCCAGCACTTTGACTGCTTGGATAGTAAATGTCTGGGTTTGAATCCCTGTGTATTCAACCATGTCCATGATTTGTCTATTGGACAGGACACCTCAAGGCTCAACGTCTCTTCAATAAGGGTTTCTTTAAGTCAGCTAATTGCTGGAGGTGTAACACAGCTAATGCTTCTTTTAAGCATTTGTTTTGGCAATGCCCAGTAGTTGTCCCTTTTTTGGAGGAGGTCATTATACAGATCAATTTTGTATTGGAACACCCCTTAATACTTACTGATGTACCTGCTCTTTTAAATTATCTACCTGCTTCCTGGAACTTAATGCATGGTCAGCGCAAATGAATTTTCTGTGTCCTTCTGACAGCTAAAAGAGTAATATTCCAACATTAGAAAGATAAACGCTCACCTCCTATAATGCAGTGGATTGAAGACCTTACAATGCTTTCAAGGTGTTGAATGGGTGGTGTATAAACACCACCTATGAATGGATACTTATTTGGATATTTGGTCTGCTTTTGTTGAAGTTTATGTATAGTTCTTAGCAACCTGATTTTTTATATTCATATATGTGTGTATGTATGTATGTATGTATATGTATATATAGACACACACACACACACACACATTCAAATCTATGTAACTACATTTTTTCTTTCGTTTTTCTATCGTTTCTTTTGGTGAATTTTTATAATAAAAAATAACTCATAAAGACATGTTCATGCTTAATTGGGTTGAACCTCCCCCCCCCAACAGGCTCACCTTTAAAAGCAATTGTGCAGGCAAGTACATCACAGTAGTAAGCCTATGTACACCAGTTGCTGGGGAACATGGGCAGGAGGGTGCTGTTGCACTCATGTCTTGCTTGTGGGTTTCCCATTGACAGATGCTCAGCCATTGTGGAATGGAATGCTGGACTAGATGGACCCTTGGTCTTGGCTCTTCTTACATTCTGAATTTGACTGGGGCAGATGGGTGAGAATTTCATTTCAGTTTGCTTTCGACAAGAATATATCAAAATTTGCAAAGTTCTTCATATCCAGGAGAGAAAGGACTTGAGATAATACAAAATCAAGCGTGGAAGAAAGCAAAACTGACAGGTTTGCCCATCCCTATAATACCCAGTCATCTATCTCACAAATTCTATGGTGATCCTGCAGCCCATAATGATACCAATGAACCAAATGAGACACATAATAAAATCCTTGGGAGAAAACTCCCACTCCACATGACATCAATGTTTTCCACAGCCATTAGTTCAACTTCATGCAGAACATCAAGTTAAGCTCCATTGGTGGTGGAACATACACCAGCTGGCTTTCATGGAATCTTACTTCCCGGCATGTAGGCTCCAGACACAAGGTTGTGGAGTGTTCCCTCATTTGCTTGCCATATGTGCTGTGGGTACATTTTCAGTGTCCACAGTCCTCCTCTGCATTAAGCTCGTGCTCTGTTTTCCATCTCTTTGAAAATGTCAGAAGCTGTCACGTTTCTCCCAGTTCCACCATGGCCGAAACTGTCTTGACTGTCTCTCAGTCCTCAGCTCTCTTATTTGAGCAAGTGACGAGGGAGGGCTGACCTGTTGAGTTTCCCCTTGTATCTTAGAGACAGGTGATAATTTTGTTTGGTTTGTATTTGGATGCGAACCAGAATGAAGTTGTGCTCCAAAACCTGCACATTTCTGAATGTTGTGATAAGTTTTGTCAATAAAAATGCACAAAGAATGTGTGTATTAGGAAAACGTATGCACAAAATGCACATATTAGGAGAAATTGCTTATAAATAAACTATATACTCTGTATGATATGGGGAAAATGCATTTAGAGAAGGGCATAAAATATGTATTTTGGGAGAAATGTGCACAAAAACACTAGTGTTATATAAGAGTGAGAAGCCATGTAACCTTGCTACTACACCTGAAAGTGATTGCAGGCTTCCCAAAGGAGGTGGGAGCTGGCTGTCACATGCAGCTAATGAGCCCAAGTAACAATGGGAAAGATATAAAATGGTGGTGGAATGAGAAGACAACAGGTCTTGTGTGTAATGCCAGACAACAGACAGGGGAGTTTTGTTTGGGGGGACTAATTGAAACAGGAACTATCTCTGAGAAAGCATCAGCCTCTATGATGAGCCAGTTATCTCTTGTTTCGTGATGAGCTGGAAAAATATTTAGCTTTCTCAAGGAATTGAGAGAGACTAAGCCATCTCTGAGAGGCATTATTTATAACAGCTTATCACAATGAGAAATTAGTTTCAGTTCATTTTTTAATCAGGATTTACCCAGTTTCAACCTTCTGGGCTAAAGACGGACTTAGATGCAAGTTGTTGTTCACATCCGCACATTTAGACAAGGTGTTTTCACCTGTAAGGTTGACCACCTGCTTACTTGATCCTTGCCCATCTTGGCTCAGAGAGAGGCTGCAGGTGCAGAGAGAGGCTGGGTGAGGGGATCAGGGTGGTGGTGAATGCCTCCCTTGAGGAGGGAGTGATGCCATCAGCTCTAAAGGAGGCAGTGATAAGACCACTTTTTAAAAAGCCCTCCTTGGATCCCCAAGTTTTGAACAACTTTTGCCCAGTTTCAAATCTGCCATTTTTGGGCAAGGTGATTGAGCGGGTGGTGGCAATGCGGTTGAAGGCAAACTTGAAAGAAGCCGATTACCTAGATCCATTTCAATCGGACTTCAGGCCTGGGCATGGGACAGAAATGGCCTTGGTCGCCTTGGTGGATAGGGGGCTTTGGATAGGGGTGAATGCTCCTTCCTTGTTCTCCTCTACCTCTCAGTGGCTTTCGATACCGTTGACCACGGTATCCTCCTGGACCGCCTGGAGGGGTTGGGCACTGGAAACACTGTATTGCGGTGGTTCTGGTCCTTCCTCTCCGGCAGATACCAGAGGGTAGCACTGGGAGAGGAAGTTTTGGACCCATGGCTGCTCACTTGTGGGGTGCCGTAGGGTTCCATCCTCTCCTTGATGCTATTTAACATCTATGTGAAGCCACTGGGGGCTATCATCAGGAGGTGTGGGGTGCAGTGTCATCAATATGCGGATGACACGCAGCTCTACCTCTCATTCAAATCTTCACCAAGGTTGGCCGTAGAATCCCTGTCCAAATGTCTGGATACGGTGAGCGGCTGGATGGGGAGGAATAAGCTGAACCCTGACAAGACTGAGGCAGTTTTGGTGGGAGACAAGAGGAGGTTGGGGGATGTTGACCTGGTGTTGAATGGGGTACGGCTACCCTTGAAAGACCAGGTCTGCAGCCTGGGGGTCATTTTAGACTCCCAGCTGTTCATGGAGGTGTCAGCTGTGAGCCGGACAGCACTGTACCAACTCCATCTGATACGGTGGCTGCGTCCCTACCTTCCCGACCATCTGCTCCCATCGGTAGTACATGCCCTGGTCTCCTCTTGTCTAAACTACTGTAATGCACTCTACGTGGGGTTACCCTTGAAGATGGTTTGGAAGCTGCAGCTGGTACAGAACGCGGCGACTCACCTGATTAAAGGCAGCTGCCGGCATGATCACATCACTCCGGTGCTGAAGGACTTGCACTGGTTACCAGTTGCTTTCTGGGCCAAATTCAAGGTGTTGGTTTTGACCTTTAAAACCCTATATTGTTCCAGCCCAGCCTATCTTAAGGAGCGCCTCTAGCAACACCAGATAGGCTGCTTAACAAGGTCAGCCTCGGATGGCTTTCTCTCTGTCCCATCAGCCAGGACAACTAGGCTGGTGAGGACAAGGGAGAGGGCCTTCTCTGTGGTGGCCCCCACTCTGTGGAACTCCCGCCCTAGGGAACTCCGCCATGCCCCCTCTTTAGTGAGGTTCCGCCACGCTTTATAAACATGGTTGTTCAGGCAGGCATTTGGGGTGGGTTAGGGTATTTTGGGGCCGCGGTGGCTTAGTGGTTAAGACGCTGAACTGCAGACTGGAATGTTGGCAGGACAGCAGTTGGAGACCCGAGTGCTGCGTGACCGAGTGAGCTCCCATCTTCAGTCCCAGCTTCTGCCAACCTAGCAGTTCGAAAGCAAGAAATTGCAAGTAGATAAATAGGTACTGCCTCGGCGGGAAAGGTAACAGCGTTCTGTGCACCTCGGTGTTCAGTCATGCCGGCCACATGACCACAGAAGGGTCTTCGGACAGCGCTGGCTCTTCGGCTTAGAAACGGGGATGAGCACTGCACCCTAGAGCACCGCACCGCATCCTAGAGTTGGACACGACTGGTTGGGGACACCTTTACCTTTTTTTACCTTTAGGGTATTTTTAGAAATATGATGTTTTAATGTAGAATTTTATTGTTTTAAAACTGTTTGTATTGCTGTACATTGCCCAGAGTGGCCAGGTGACTGGCCAGAAGGGCGATTAAGAAATTCAATAAACAAACAAACAAACATTTCTGAGCTTGCAAAGTGATTCACAGACCCCCCAAAATTGAAAATACCTTTGCCAGCATGGATTTGAGAAATGTACATGAAAAACATTGCACTTTTGAAAAATGCACACAAATACACTTTAATCAATGGGAGAAGAATGTGCACTATTCAAAGATGCACACTACTGAGGCGTGCATTTGGAAAAAAGATGCATGCACATACACATGGATTTTCATGTGAAAAGAAGAGAAACAAACCTTGCAATCTGATATGGACTGGAGTCAGGATGAGCTTTGAGATGGAATTTGCAGAACTTTGGCAAGCTGAAAGCTTGCTGATGTGCAGATCCCTCACAGGCCTGTACATGCTTTTGCATGGGCTTTTAAAAACTAAATTTGCAAATGGATGTGGAAATGGGCCAGATCGAACTTAACAGTGGAGATCAGGCCCACTGAATGAAAAGAAATTGGACAGAATTGCCTGTTCCTACTTGCATCTGCATTGCTGCTGTTGGAATGTCTGCTAGCTTGGATTATGTTGCCCACACCTGGCCACTGGCTGCTGTTTTGTGTGCTTCCTGGTATGCAGCAGTCACTTGCCAGAAGGACTCGTGCATGCTGGCTGGCTGAGTTACATCGCTGTCAGCGGTTGCTGGGAACTGCGTGCAGCTGCCCCATGTGGTGAACCACTGCACTGCAGGTGGCAGCCCCTCAGATGTTCCGTGCAGGCCCAGGTCTCCGCCAAGCCAAGCCGGTGAACAGATTCTTCTGGAGAGGAAGGAGCATAACAGGCCTTCCTGTCCTAGCTGAGCCTTGCTTGAGCAGCAAGGCCTTGGCGAGCTCTGGGGGTGTTCCTGTATCCTTGGTAATTCTTTGGTCCTGGCTTTCGGCTCGCTCCTCAGTCCTGCTTCAGTTCTGACTTTCTCTACAGTTCCTGACTCTTGGCTTGGCTGATGTCCCCAGCCCACCCCTGATGATCACTCTTTCTCTCCCCTCCCGAACAAGCAAGGGGGGAAATTGGATTCCTGCACTGAGCAGGGGGTTGGACTCAATGGTCTTGTAGGCCCCTTCCAACCCTACTATCCTAGGATTCTATGATTCTATGAAATAGGAAGTTGTGACTCCTCGACATGCTACATACACCTAAGGTGCACCTAAGGCTACCAACACTGCTTCCAGCATTCCATTTTGCAGGGGCTTTTGGGGCCTGGATTCCAGGGGCAGGTGGGGCCAAAGACAGAAGAGGTGGGGCCAAACTTTCCAGCATATTGAATTGGAAGCTCTTCCCGCCAGTAACTCAGCCTCAGGAGAAGCATTTCAACCTTTTAGAATGGGGGGAAAATCTGCACAAAACCTGAGAAACCACCCAAAGATTGATGACTGGGGGAAAAGGGGGTGGTGGCCATTTGGGGAACCCCAGAGGGCTGGATTGGAACCCCAGGAGGCCTGTTGTTTCCTACCCTGAACTAAGGTAAATGCCCAGCCTTCCTCTGAACCTCTTTGAGTCCCCCCCCCCCCGCAAAATAGGTGAAATGCCTTCTCCCAGTTTCCTCCCTGGAGGCTGGAAATGGGGTGGTGTATTTGGAGCAGGGGAAGGCAGTTTGTTACAACCCTAGAACTTGGAATGAACAAAGTTGGGGAATGAGATCTTTGGGGAAATGGTAGATTAGAGCATTAAAGTTGCTTGGTCTCGGTCAGGCATTTGATCTGGCAATGAAATTGTGTGTTTGAGCTCCGAAAATTTTGCTAGCATTCAGGGTATCAGCTAACCAGCTTTGGGACTGAAATGAAATTTACTTTGTGGTCTCCAGAGGCAAGCTTCTTAGCAGATATCGGCTTTGATGTTTGGCTATCAACACTGCCTGCTGTGAATCCCTCTTTCATGCAAATTATGACTTTTTCTGTGTATAAGTGATAAACATTTCCAATGTAATAACCTATGGAGAAGTGTGTGTGTGGGGGAAGGCACACACATGCCACACTCCCAGGATCTGCAGCAAAGAGTGGCCTTTTTTGTACCTATCTTTCATATAATAGTAATAGTAATAATAATAATAATAATAATAATAATAATAATAATAATATCTTCACCCGTAATGGTTTCATTGTTGCAGGTGACAGAAAGTGAAGGACAAGCAGGAAGAATCACCACATCGATTGTGTCGAAATGAGTTCATTTGGAAATCTATCAAATGGATTTCCAAACTCAATTGAACCAGCTTGCTTACCAAATTAAATTAACTTTTCTTCTCATTCCCAGGCAGCTTCTATTATGTAGTCAGAAAGCCATTCAGAAATACCTAACTAGAGAATGTTCATCAGCAAGTGAACTGTAGTAAAGAGAGGTGAAGAGACAGAGATATGCAGAAAACAATCCTTTTATTTGAGTAGTATCCAACATTACTCCTGTGTAGAGTAGACCCATTGAAATACATGGGACTTAAGTTAGTTGGGACTAAATTAAGGCTCGTTCATTTCAATGGGTCTACTCTATGCACATCTAACGTTGGATACTGCCCTTTGTTTCCCATATTTCAAAACCCCACTTGAAAGGAGAAATGTTAACTGAAGCATGAATGTTAACTGAAGCAGTGAAGCATGAATGACAAATATTTTAAGCTGATGAGTGGGACCTGCAACAGAATGTTGCAGTGCAAAATGTTGCTGTTCAGGATTCCAGCCACTCCATTCCATCCTCACCCAAGTCTTCCATTTCTCTCCCCCACACCCCAACAGTCAATCTCTGGTCACTGAACATGCTCGAGTCTTCATTGGGCTGTTTTGGGGGGTTCCTCCTCTCCTATGAAGGGTTTCCCCTCTAAATATTTCTTGCAGTTGGGGTTCCCCAAACCCCACTGTTATCTCCCTCTTGTGTGTGTGAGTGTGCTTCTGTTTTGGCTGCATAATTAGTGGTGCTCACAGCATGGGCATTAGAAACAGATGGAATGAGGAGCATATTCAAGAAAGTGCATAGCCAGTTCAAAACTTAGCAACACACCAAAATAGGGAAGAACCAAGTTTGCATACCAGTTGTTCAATTAACGATGCTAAATGAACTTCCGTAGTTGGGTTTATGGGTTGTTGGCTGTTGCTGTTTGTTGTTGCTATGGTGCTTTTCTACAGTTTTGTACTTTTAACACTATACACCACTCAAAGTAAACAACAAGAGACATATAAATAACGAAAACAACCACCAATCTGCACCTGGCTCCACCCCTTATGCACCATTCTGCACTTGGCTCCACCCCCTGACCACCATGCGGCACTTGGCTCCACCCCTGACCACCATTCTGCACCTGGCTTCACTCCTGATGCACCATTCTGCACCTGACTCCTCCCCTGACCCACCATTCTGCACTTGGCTCCACCTCTGATGCACCATTCTTCACTTGGCTCTACCCCCTGATCACCATTCTGCACCTGGCTCCACCCCCTGACCACCATGCAGCACTTGGCTCCACCCCTGACCCACCATTCTGTACTTGGCTCCACCTCTGATGCACCATTCTGCACTTGGCTCCACCCCCTGACCCACCATGCAGCACTTGGCTCCACCCCAACCCACCATTCTGCACTTGGCTCAACCCCCTGACTGCCATGCGGCACTTGGCTCTACCCTTGTCCCACCATTCTGCACCTGGCTCCAACCCTGACCACCATTCTGCACCTGGCTCCACCCCAACCCACCATTCTGCACTTGGCTCCACTTCTGACCACCATTCTGCACCTGGCTCCACCCCTGACCCACCATTCTGCACTTGGCTCCACCCCATCCCACCATTCTGCACCTGGCTCCACCCCTGACCCACCATTCTGTACTTGGCTCCACCCCCTGACTGCCATGCAGCACTTGGCTCTACCCTTGTCCCACCATTCTGCACCTGGCTCCACCCCTGACCGCCATGCAGCACTTGGCTCTACCCTTGTCCCACCATTCTGCACCTGGCTCCACCCCCTGACTGCCATGCAGCACTTGGCTCTACCCTTGTCCCACCATTCTGCACCTGGCTCCACCCCTGACCGCCATGCAGCACTTGGCTCTACCCTTGTCCCACCATTCTGTAGGGGTGGACCAAAGTCCCTTACCTGTTGTCGAAGGACGTTCGCGGTGGGGGGAAGGCGCTTTGCTGCTCCCCCCGTGAAGTTCAGGCCGGGGGGAGGAGGCTTCCCGCCTCGCCTGGCTGCGAACGCAAAAGTTTTTTTTTAAAAAAAACAACGCCCCCTGATAGGCTACGTGACGATTCACGTAGCCTATCATGGCTACATCTGCAAAGTCAGCCGTGATAGGCTACGTCAATCGTCACGTAGCCTATCACGGGTGACTTAAAAAAAAAAAAAAAGCGCGTACGCTAATGGCGGCCCCCATAGGGAGCCGCCATTCGCGTTCCTTATTTAGTCGCTGTAGTCTACGTAAATGTTTACGTAGACTACGGTGACCAAATAAGGAACGCGAATGGCGGCTCCCTATGGGGGCTGCCATTATCCGTACGGGCTTTTTTTTTTTTTTTAAAGTCACCCGTGATAGGCTACGTGATGATTGACGTAGCCTATCACGGCTGACTTTGCAGCTCTAGCTGTGATAGGCTACGTGAATCGTCACGTAGCCTATCAGGGGGTGTTTTTTTTTTCTTTGATTGCAATGGCGGTGGCGGCAGCCGGTCGAAAGACCGGCTGCCGCTCCCGCCCCGCTCGAATACCCACTGAACCACCGGCCAGACCTGCCACCGGGAGGGACATTCGGTGAAGGTAAGTCCCATCCCGGCGGGGGTGTGTGGGGGGCGGGGGGGGTTCGGAGGATTTCTCCCTGAAACTTGTTCGGGGGGCCGAACACGTTGGCGCTCGGCCCCCCGAAGTTTCCGGGAGAAATTCTCCGCCATCCCTACCATTCTGCACCTGGCTCCACCCCGACCCACCATTCTGCATTTGGCTCCACCCCAACCCACCATTCTGCACCTGGCTCCACCCCTGACCCACCATTCTGTACTTGGCTCCACCTCTGATGCACCATTCTGCACTTGGCTCCACCCCCTGACCACCATGCAGCACTTGGCTCTACCCTTGTCCCACCATTCTGCACCTGGCTCCACCCCTGACCACCATTCTGCACCTGGCTCCACCCCAACCCACCATTCTGCACTTGGCTCCACCCCTGACCACCATTCTGCACCTGGCTCCACCCCTGACCCACCATTCTGCACTTGGCTCCATCCCATCCCACTATTCTGCACCTGGCTCCACCCCTGACCCACCATTCTGTACTTGGCTCCACCTCTGATGCACCATTCTGCACTTGGCTCCACCTCTGATGCACCATTCTGCACTTGGCTCCACCCCCTGACCACCATGCGGCACTTGGCTCTACCCTTGTCCCACCATTATGCACCTGGCTCCATGCCTGACCAACATTCTGCACTTGGCTCCACCCATGACCCACCATTCTGCACTTGGTTCTGCCCCAAGGCACTATTTTGCTCTTTTGAATATAAGCCTATTCTGCTTGACCCCATCTTATTAACATGGCGGTCCTTTCATTTTGCTGGAGACTGTAACATTTCACTGATTTTAATCAGGAAGGCAAATTTTAAGAAGAAACGGGGAGGGAGAAGAGAACAAGAACTTGGAACAAGGTTCACAAAGAAAACCTCCATAGAGAGTCATCCGGATTTTATCTACTCACTGATGCATTTCCCCAAGTTTCTCTTGCTTGAGAGAATCTATGCTTGGTCTCCCCAAAGCCATTCCAAAGTTCATCATAGAAAATAGCAGAAGTTGCGTGTTGGATCCAGACAGACCTGGCAAACTACTGCAAAGGTAAACTTCACAGTTTTACATCTGATGAAGTCAGGCCTAGTCCACAAAAGCAGCACATTTTTAAAAAAAAAAATTGTCAAATTTATATACCACTAAATATAATAAAACCCCCAAGTGTTTCACATATAAATATTAAAATCACATTTAAAATACAATATTGAAAACCATTCCAATTACAATAAAAGCAATACAAAGAGCAGTGAGATGGTGCCGCATGATCAATGTAATTACAAACTGGGGAAAGCCTGGGCGAACAGGTGAGATTTCAGGAGGCATTTGAAAGATGCCACATTTTCTGCCTCCTGACTGCACAAGTAGGGATGTGCGAATTCACCCCTGTCCGGGTTCTCTGGACACCCGCCCAACCCCTGCCCCCACTTGCCGGTCTCTGGACCATGCTTGAGCCCTTGCCATGTTTGGCGAGCAGCCCACGCTCATCCCAGTGGCCTCGTCAAGCTCTGCGGTCACCATTTTTTTGAAAAACAAAATGGCAATTGCAAAAATGTGCATGTCTTTGTATGCACAAAAATGTGCATTTCTGCGAATGCACATATTCTCACATGTGAAGTGCACATATTTTGCGAAGGCTCACAATGTTGTGTGTGCAAAAATTCACATTTTTTTTTTAAATGTGCATTTTGGCACATGTGCGAATATACATATTCGCAAAAATGCGCATTGTTACGTGTGTGCAGTTTTGCAATCGACATTTTATTTCTCAAAAATAAGCTCAACGAGGCCACTGGGGTGAGTGCAGGGCATTTGCCGAGGGTGGGCAGGGGGCAAGCAGGTGCAGGGGCTCAGCGAGTGGGGCTCGGGGGTGCGGGCAGGGGTGGTTCCACCAGATTCCTGGACTGAATAGGGCACCTGTGCCATCCCTATGCACAAGGGAGGGTTTTCCAAAGGGTGGATGCCACTACTGTGAAGGTCTGCTGTCAGGGTATTGCATGGCGGCATTCCATTAATTTTGGAATGACAAGCACACCCTCCTCTGATGATCTTAAAGGTCAGTTGGGTATATATGAGAGAAGGCAATCTGCTAGATAACCTGGCCCCAAGTTGTTTAGGGCTTTGTATGACAATCACATAACTTTGAACATGGCTCAGTAGCTAATAGGTAGCCAGTGCAGTTCTTTTAGCACAGATCTTATTGAGCACAGCTTCATGTCCCAGTGATCACCCTAGCTGCTGCATTCTGCACTAGGTGCAATTTCTGAATGAGGCCCAAGGGCAGCCCTACATAGAGCGCATTATAGTAGTCTAATCATGAGGTTATCAGAGCATGGATGAGGCATAGTTGGTGTACCAACCAAAGTTGGTGATGGGTGCCTGGGCCCCCGAGGTCACCTGGGCTTCCAGTGATGAAGATGGATCCAGGAGCACCCCAAACTATGTACCTGCTCTTTCAGAGGGAGTGCAACCCCATCCAGAACAGGCAAACATCCCAATTCCTGGACCAGAGAACTGTCATCCCATAAGGTCTCTGTCTTATCGGGATTCAGCTTCAGTTTATTAGCCCTCGTCCAAGCCATAACCACATCCAGGGACCAGTTCAGAATGTGCCTCTCCCAATTCAGATGTCACAGAGAAATAGAGCTGGATGTCATCAGCATACACCTTCCTCCAAATCTCCTGATGACCACCCCTGATGGATTCATACAGGTATTAAATAACACTGGGGACAAGATGTTATTGTTGTTCCACTGCCATGAGGCTGAGGAACAGTCACCGAATGCTATTCTATGGAACTGTCCCTGCAAGTATGAGATGACTAACTGTAGAATAGTGCCTCCAACTCCCAACCCATGGAGGCAGTCCAGAAGGATACCGTGGTCAATGGTATCAAAAGCCACGGCGAGATAAAGAAGAAATAACAGGGTCACACTCCCCCTGTCCCTCTCCTGTCCTGAAGAAGGTTATCCATCAGGGTGACCAAGGCCATCCTAAAACTGGGCTTGAATCCTTGAATCCAGACTGGAATGGATCAGATAATCAGTTTCATTCAAGAGCGCCTGCAGCTGAGATACCACCAATCTCTCAAGCACCTTACTTAGAAATGGAGTGTTTGTGACTGGATGATAGTTAGCATAGATCTCTGGATCCAGAGAGGATTTTTTCAGTAGTGGTCACACCACTGCCTTCAAGGCCATAGGGACCACACCATCACACAGTGATGCATTCACCACTCCCCTGCTCCATTCAGAATGCCCCCCATGGCTAGCTCCAATAAACCATGAAAGGCAAGCATTGAGGGAGCATGTGGTGGGTTGTACAGATGGACCTGTCTTGTCCACATCCTCAGGCTCCCCAAAACTGCAATTGATCCCGCATAACAGGATAGGACGATGCACTGGACATCACAACAGACCCTGCATCCATAGTGGTGTTGTTGACATCAGCCTGGGGGTGAGTGGTTTTATCCTAGGTCCAAGGTTCCATTGCTGGTTTCTCCTGTTTTCCCTGGCTGAGGTGGTAATAACCCAATTTCTTGGACCGGGGGGAAGAGAAATTCTCCCACACTTTCTAAGGGGTGGAGTTCACCATTAGCAGTGGCAGTAGCAAAGCTTCTTCTCCCCCCCCATGTTAGTTTCCTTTATTTGCCTTTAATGTACTGAAAAAGGACTCATATGCAATCTTCAGTCAAAGTCTGTACATTTCCAAGGTTGCAATGTCATTCGTGGACATCCCCCCAATGCATTCGACAGCATGCATACTTTTGAAAAATATGCATGAAAAAATGCATACTGGTGAAAAATGCACACAGATACGCTTTAATCAATGGGAGAAGAATGCATACATTTCAAAGATGCACACAACTGATGCACACATTTGGGAAAAAACGAATGAAAATCTGGACGGATTTTCATGAGAAAAGGAAAAAACAAGCCTTGCAATCTGATTTGGACTTGAGTTGGAATGAGCCTCAAAATGGAATTTGGAGAACATTGGTGAGCTCAAATTTTGCTGATTTGCACTTCTCTCTCAGTGGCTGAATACATTTCCACATTAAAAAAAACCCTTCCTTGATGATGAAAACTAGCATGTCAGGGGGAGAGCTACTCCTAGGGGACAAAAGAAAGAAAAAATGCAATTTTTCTCAGAACAAAGGTCTTCTGAGAAATTTTAGCAGAGCTTTACTTCTTTTAGTAAAGCCCAAAGCAGTGCTTTTGATTTTAATTTTATGCTGCCCTTTTCCTCTTTTGCAAGGAACCCAAGGTGACTCACATGGTCCTTCTCCTCTCTGTTATATCCTCACAATGACCCTGTGAGGTAGGTTAGGCTGAGAGTCAGGGACTGAGTTAAAGTCACCCCAGTGAGCTTCAGGGCCGATTGGGGACTAGAATCCAGATCTCCCAAATCCCAGTCCTACACTCTAACCACTACACCACACTGGCTCTCTTTTGGGGTATTCCAGCCAATACATTGAAGGAGAGAGCTCATAATGGCCCTTTAGCAGGGACACAGTGCAAAGAGGAACTTGCTTTGGTTTTGGGGGAAAGAGAGAGTGGGTGGAGAAGGAGAAGAAGGCGGGCAATAAACAGACCCATGCTGACATGAAAGCAGTGTCTTGTCTTCATGCTGTCTAATTACTGGCACATTTATCTTGCTGCCCATGCCTGGTAATGAAGTACCATGAATCATTCTCGATGTTTCGGAGCAAGCTAAGTGGTAGCTGACAAGACTGGGCTGGAGCCTGGAGATGGCCGAGGGGACCGCTGTGATTTGTGGGAGGGGGACTCCTGCTGGCTCTCCTCCTTTCATGTTACAGCAACGCAATCAAGGCAAGGAAGGACAGTCCCTCCCACTGAACTGCTGCAGGCAGGGGAACAGAAACAAGAACTCCACGCCCTGGGAGCTAACGGAAAACAGCGTGGCCGGTGCTGTGTGCGTGATTGCTTTCCTGCCTTCAAAAGACTAGCAAATAGTTTTGTCACACATGGAGTCCATTTTGATGAGCTTCCCAGGAATGTAGCTGCTAGTGGAATGACTGTTCTGGGCTCACCTACTCCATGCTCCATGTTATTCTAAAGCAAAGGAAACCTTTCTTTTTTTCTGTTGAAGCCTGAATTTCCTTGGGGGCTAATCTTCCTCCCCCATCTCTCTCTCTCTCTCTCTCTCTCTCTCTCTCTGCCACACGCTAGTCTTTCTCCCCTCATTTCTCTCTCTGTCTGTCTGCCACCCTCTACTCTTGCCCCCCACATTTCTCTCTGTCTCTCTCTGTACCACTCTCTACTCTTTCTCCCCATCTCTCTCTCTCTCTCTCTCTCTCTCCCCCTACCCTCTACTCTCCCTCCCTCCCTCTCTCTCCCCCCTTCTCTGTACCACTCTCTACTCTTTCTCCATATCTCCCTCTCCCTCTCCCCCACCCTCTACTCTTCCTCCCTGCTTCTCTGCCACCTTCTACTTTCCCTCCCTCCTCCTTCCTTCCTTCCTTCCTTCCTTCCTTCCTTCCTTCCTTTCTTTCCCCTTCCCTTCCCTCCCCCCTCTCTGTGTGCAACTCTCTACTCTTTAACCCCCATCTTTCAGTTTCCCCACCCTCTACTCTTTTTCCCTCTCCCGTCTCTCTCTGCTACCCTCTACTCTTTCACCATTCATTCATTCATTCATTCATTCCCTTTCTTTCCTTTCTCTCCCTCCCCCCGCTCTCTGTGTCACTCTCTACTCTTTCTCCATCATTTCTCTCTCCCCCCACCCTCTACTCTTTCTCCCCCCTCTCTCTGCTGCCCTCTACTCTTTCACGTTCTTCCTCCCTGCCCAAGGCCTGCTGTGGGATGAACTGATCACTCTTACAGGTGTTCTGAATGGAAAGTTTACCCAGAGGGCTTTTGAAATTGGTATCCTTTCCCTTTGTTTATAATGGAGAAAGACCACAGCTCAGTGACAGAGAATATGTTTTCCATGCATATGGTCCCAGGCTCAATCCCTGGCACCTCCAGTTAAAACAGGGATGTGTAGCCTCTGGCCTGCAGGCCTAATCCGGACCATGGAGGTTCCGCATCTGGCCTGTGGAGTCTCCTTCGGTTCCTCCAGGAGATGTCAGGGACCATCTTTGCTCCTGCTTCATCCTCTTCCTCCCCTTTCTGTGCACCCAACCTTCTCCTCAGCTTCTGTCCAGCCTCCTTTTGTCTCCTAAGGTCTTCCAGCCCTTGGGTTGGTTCTTCTCCTTTCTTTTGCTGAACCAGGCACAGCTGTGGCTTGTTTCCAGGGAATGGGGGGAACCAGCGGGCAATGATTCCTCACATAGTGGTTTTGCTCCTTTATGTTTTTTCTAAAGGATTTTTTTTTTTAAAAAAAACCCTCTAGAAAAGTTCAGGTTTTCTCCAACTATGCTGAAACTCCCCTCTTGGTTTTCAGTGCCTCGGTTTTGGGCTTCATTTCTGTCAGCACTCACTGGCTAAGTTCACTATTAGAGGGAGCGATGTGGCAGAAAGCGGGCCATGTACTGCTGTACCTATGGAGCTAGGTGTGAATTTTTAGCTCTGGACCGGACGTTCCTTCCCCCCTTTTTAAATGGAGCTGGACTTCTTGTTTGCTTGATTTCTATTAGATGCCTCAAATTTTACTCACCAGCACCGAGATTATTCCTGACATGTGTTTACCTGTCAGTCAGGGTAGATGGCAGGCTTGGAGAAAGCTCTCAGTAACAGGGAGGATACAGCTCACGCTCTTTAAAGCTGCACATACTTGTTAATCCTGTGGACATCTGACAGCTCCTGATGGCGACAATATTTCATTTTATTTGAAGTACTTAGAACCTGTCTTCCATTAAACTCTCTCTCTCTCTCTGTCTCTCTCTCTCTCTCTCAAAGTGGCTTTCAAAGAAATATAAAATCGCTAAGGTGGAATGATCGCACCAATATCATTAATTCCCAACAATAAAATTGCTATAAAGAACAAGACAGTGCAGGAAAGAAATCCAGTGTGAAGGGCCAAGCAGATGAAATGTGTAACCTCTGTCAGCCCAAGGGCTGAATTCGCTTTGTAGAAACTCTCGGGGGCCACATTCCAGTGGTGGGTGGGGCCAAAGGCAAAACGGGGCAGGGGCACTCGGCCTTAGGACAGGCATTTCAACCTTTGAGAATGGGGGAAAAGATTAACAAAAGCTGGGAAACAATCAAATGATGGATGGTCAGGGTAAAGGGGGTGGGGCCAGGGTAAGGAGGCATGGTCATCTCGGGAACCCCGGGGAGCCAAATTGGGACCCTGGGTTGGCTGGATTTCTACCCTGGGCCTGAGGGTCTGCAGGCCTGACCTAGTACTTGAAGGACAAAAGAGGAGGCACTAGGTAGGGCTGGTGGAGAAATCTGTCAGGAGCGCCCTAGCTGCCTCTTGCAGTCCCCACCAATAGCCAACTCAGGACACAGACAATGAGGATTCTTTCCAAGACTTTACTCCTTTATTACTTTAAGACTCTTTCAGAATACTAGTCGTTAGCGCCAAAGCAAGGAACAGCACTGGGGAAAGATAGCAGAGTAGCTTAAGCTCCAGGTAAGGCAGTTGGTCCCCATTTGAAGGAGAATCACGGGAAGACCCTGAACTTATGGGCTAGGGAGAGATCCTCCCTCTTTCCCTTGGGTCCTCAGGATGTGACCATTGTTTGCACGCGAAATGAGCGCTACGCCTCCTTTCCACGCCCTCCATCTGTCGCCACTCCCTGCGTCTGCGCCAAGCGTCCAGCAAGCCCCCCTCCAGTGCTCTCTCACTGCCAGGGTCACTATCTCTCCCAGGAATGTTGGCAGGAGGGATCTCTGCCAGCTGCTGTGCTTATGAGAGATGAGCGAGCTCCTCTCCCACGGATTGCTGTTCCTCCTCAGAATCAGAACTGCTCTGGGGCTCTATTGGCTCAGTTTCCACCCTGACAAAATCCGCAGTGGGTTCAAATGAGTTTGCATTTCCATGAACCTGACCTGCGGCTTTTCTGTGGAGTTATGGACCAGTATTTCACTGGGGGGGGGGGATTTGCACTAATTCACATTAGCACTAATTCACATTAACCAATGCGGATCGGTGCGTTTGCTCAAGTGCGCATTAGCGCTGATGCGAATTGGCGCAAGTAGGATGACATTCTGCTAAAAAAAATCTGATTCTGTCAATGAGCGGATGAGGGAATGAAAGATGCTCGACAATCCATGAAACACAGATGGAACAACATCTGTACGGCCCCAGCATTAGATGGGTGTTTCATGGGAAAGGGCCATTCCGTAATTGGGGCATACACAACTGACAAAGCTCCATTTCCACTTTCCACCCATCTAACGCTTACCACCCTCTGCTGCTTTGCCAGCTGCAACCCTATCTGGAGAAGGGAGACCTTCAGTCCAAGCCTATCCATGTCTACTCAGAAGGAAGCACCACTGAGTTCAATGGGACTTCCTCCCAGGCAAATGATTATAGGATTTCAGCCCCAGCCATGGTTACATTCGGACTGAATTATTGCATGTTTCAGCAGTATTGCTCCTCTGAAGCGATAATATCCAAACCCTGGTCTATGACCTCAGTGAGAAGCAGGTCATGAACCAAAGCAAATAGCTAGTTCCAGCCGCCTACTCTCTGGACGGAATTGACTGAGGGGTTTGCCTGAGTCACAAAGCCTCTTAGGTTAATCCTGTGGTGGTGTAATGTATGTGTTATCTTTCCCTCCAAGCCTTGCCAAAAGGCAACACTTAACAGGCAGCTTCATTCCAGCTCTTCCTCCTGGCGCCCTCTTTCCATGTTATTAAGTGAAGCCATACAAAAGAAGGCTGTCTAAGAAAGAAGAAAATTATAGGAAGGAGATGTGGGATTTGCAGCAAAATGTTGCAGTGTTGCTGCTGAGCAAGTGTTCCAGCCAGCCAGCCACACCCTCTTTCGAGATACTCCATTCTATTCCCACTCTGTCCCCTCCCCCCAACAAAAAGCCAGCCCACATTCCATTGGTACTAAAAATAGAGCTGTTTTGGGGTCCCCTCAACCCTTAGGTCCCCCCACCCCAAGATGATTTTGTCCTTCTGCAAACCCACAAGTCTATTGTTACTTTTCTCTTCTGCATTGATAGTACCATTTTGGCATGGATAGCACTGTTGTTTCTCACTCGTCACTCCCCTCTGAACATCAGAAATAGAGGGAGTGATAAATGTTATGTATGTATGTATGAATTTCATTTCATTTCTATACTGCCCAGTAGCTGAAGCTCTATAAAGAAGAACCATGCATCTTATAAAGGAACATAGAGAGTATTACTGTTCTTGGCTACCTTTGTAATTTAAAGCCCTGAAAAATCTTTTTCTACAGCGTGCGCGTGCGTGCGTGCGTGCGCGCGCACACACACACACTCACACACACATGCCTCCCCCCCTTTTTTGCATCCAACATTTTGAGCACTATTCAGCAAAACGAAGGGATGACTCAGTGGCTAGGGATGTATGAGAAATTAGTTCACTTACTTTTTGATCAGGATTTACCCAGTTTGCATGTTTTGAACTGAAAAAGGACTCATACTCAATCTTCGGTCAAAGTCTGTACATTTCCAAGCTTGCACTGTGAATTCTGGACCCTCCCCAAAATGCGTTTGACAGCATGTGTACTTTTGAAAAGTGTGCATGAAAAAAATGCATACTTTTGAAAAATGTGCATGAAAAAATGCATACTGGTGAAAAATGCACACATATATGCTCTAATCAAGGGGAGAAGAATGCGTACATTTCAAAGATATACACAGTTGATGCATACATTTGGAAAAGATGCATGAAAATACAGATGGATTTTAATACCAGTGTGGTGTAGTGGCTAGAGTGTTGGACTGGGAGTTGGGAGATCCGGGTTCTAGTCCCCACTTGGCCACAGAAGCTCACTGGGTGACTTTGGGCCAGTCACAGACTCTCAGCCCAACCTACCTCACAGGGTTGTTGTTGTGAGGATAAAATGAGAGGAGGATGACCATGTATGCCGCCTTGGGTTCCTTAAGGAGGAAAAAAGGTGGGTTATCAGTCAATCAATCAATCAATCAATCAATCAATCAAATAAATGAATAAATGGAAAATAAACCCCTTGCAATTTAATTCGGACTGGAATCGGAATGAGCTTCAAGACAGAATTTGGATAATACTGGTGAGTTCAAATTTTGCTGATTCACACTTTCCTATCAGTGGCTGAATGTGCTTCCACATGAAAAAGTCCTCTCCCTTCATGTAGAAAACTAGCATGTCAGGGGAAAAGCTATTCTTGAACACTTCTCGACTCCAAAACTGGCTATGAATGGGGAAATTTAGTTGTGCAGTCCTTGACCTGAATAGTACAGTCTGGAGCAGGCTTCTTCAACCTGGTGCCCTCAAAATGTTTTGGACTACAACTCCCATCAGCCCAGCCAGAATGGCCAATTGTCAGGGATGATGAGAGTTGTAGCCCAAAACCATCTAGAGGGCACCAGGTTGGGAAAGTCTGATCTGGAGTATGACATGCTTTTCCTGCTGTGTAAACCAGCTCTCCATCTCCAGCACATATACATTCATACAGACCTGGCTCAAATTAGGCCCATGTGCACATTCAGGCTGCAATCCTATAGAGCAGGGATGCAGAACCTCCAGCCTGCAGGCTTAATTCAGCATGTGGAGGTTCTGCATCTGGTCTGCAGAGGCTCCCTTGGTCCCTTCGAGGGGTGAGTCTTGATCTTCAAGTCCTGTCATCTGGAGAGATCCCCACTGTTATCTCTGACCTGAGATTGGAGATAACATTGGGAATTCCCCTGCATGGCGCTCCCCTCCCAGTTGCATCAGGACTGGGATGCAGGGGAATTCCCTTTGTTATCTTCTGTCTGAGATTGGAGATAACAGCAGGTAGGGATGGGCAAACTCACCCCATCCTGTGCTGTGCACTGCTTGTTGGACCCTGTCAGCCCCTGACCCTGTTCACAGTGAGCGCTGAGCCACAGGGTGGTGTGTGGGTGCCTGGCGAGCAGCACGTGGCCTCCTGCTCCTCCACCGAGCCACCATTTTGTGCAAAATGGAGGCTCGGTCTTTTCCATAAATTGCATTTGTGCAAAATGGTGGCTCAGCGGAGCAGCAGGGACCGCTGTGTTTGCCCGACTTGGTATGCACTGAGTCGGGCAAGTGCAGGGGTCCACGGACTGGCTTCCAGGGGGCTGAGCTGGTGGGAACCTGTCGAGCTTGAGCCCCAAACAGGATGCTTGTGACATTTCTGACCACAGGAATGCAGGCTGACTGAATGATTTCACGTGGCATGGGACTGATGCCTGGCCTGCAAAGCCAGGGACTTAGCTGGCAATGAGAGGGGTCCCTTTGTCTATTCTGGGAGAGGCATGGAAGTCCATGCCTCTCCCAGCATGGAGAAAGGCAAAATCGCTGGGGTGTGCCCGCATGACGATCACCTGGCTCATGGAGAGCCTGGTGGGCTGAAATTTGGTCCCCACCAGAAGATAGTCCTGCACCGAATTTAGGGATGGGGGAGAATTTCTCCCCGAAACTTCGGGGGGCCGAGTGCCAACGCATTTGGTCCTCCGAAGGTTGTTCGGGGAGAACTTCTCCACCCCCCCGCCCCCCGCCCCCCCCCGGATGGGACTTACCTTTCACGAATGTCCCTCCTAGCGGCGGGTCCCAGCGGCGGTTCGGCAGATCTTCGTCAGGGGCAGGGGCGGCAGCCGGTCTTTTGACCGGCTGCCGCCGCCGCCGCCATTACAAGAAAAGTAAAAAAAAAACAAACGCCCCCGTGATAGGCTACGTAACAATTAACGTAGCCTATCACGGCTAGATTTGCAAAGTCAGCCATAATAGGCTACGTTAATCTTCACGTAGCCTATCACGGGTGACTTAAAAAAAAAAAAAAAAGCGCGTATGGCTAATGGCGGCCCCCATAGGGAGCCGCCATTCGTGTTCCTTATTTTGTCCCTGTAGTCTACGTAAAGATTTATGTAGACTACAGCGAAAATAAGGGCAATGCTATTCTTTACGTAGACTACAGAGACCAAATAAGGAACGGGAATGGCGGCTCCCTATGGGGGCCGCCATTTGCGTACGCCTTTTTTTTTTTCCAAAGTCACCCGTGATAGGCTACGTGACGATTAACGTAGCCTATCACAGCTGACTTTGCAGATCTAGCCGTGATAGGCTACGTTAATTGTTACGTAGCCTATCACAGGGGCGTTTTTTTTCTTTTTTTTTTCTTTTGAAGTTCGCGGCCGGGGAGACGGGGCGCTTCTCCCCGGCCTGAATTTCGGCCGGGTGAGGCGGGAAGCCTCCCCCCCCGGCCTGAACTTCGGGGGGAGCAGCGAAGCGCCTCCCTCCCACCACGAAGCAAGCTGCGAGACCAGGTAAGTGCCTTCCGTACATCCCTAGCACCGATGTGACAGACACTTGAACTCAATGGGCTTTACTTCTGAGAAGACGCTGGTGGCATGTCGATGGGTTCAAATCTGACCTTTCCTCAAGATCGTATGCAAAGGTTCTTGGCATCCCCTCCTCCTCCTGTGGCCTAGGAACATTCTTACTTACTCATTCTTGTTTTGTTGCTGATTGCTATTAATCAAGACTTTCCTTTTAACCAAAATAACACAAATGCAATCAGCACTTCCTCCTGCAGTTGGGCCCCCTGCAGTGGAACAAACGTTCATGTTGTCATCATTTCATCAGTGGGTTTTTGTAGGGCAGAGAATTATTTCCCTGCAGGTGTGTAGAGCTCGGTTCTTCTTCTCTGCTATGGCCTCACCTCCACCCCAGCCAGTCTGTTTGAAGGCTGCATATTCAGTCATTTCTCTAGTACGATGGAGACCATGCCAGTGAGGGGCCATAGGCTGCTACGGAGTGACAGCCGGGAAGCATGGATACTTCCCACTTCGGTGTGTGGCATCCTTCGGGAGCTGCTGGGACCACAATACCCTAGCAAGGACCACCACTGACATCTGCATTATCCTTCCCCAGTGGTATGGGATCTGCCATTTACATTTTTTTTTTCATGATACTCTGGTGGGACCCTACATTGGCGACATTGTGGGAAATTAAAATGGCATCTCCCAGACCCAACTGCCTGGCGAACATAAGAAGAGCCATGCTGGATCAGACCAAGGGACCATCTAGTCCAGCATTCTGTTCACACAGTGGCCAGCCAGCTGCCCATGGGAAACTGACAAGCAGGGCATGAGTGCAACAGCATCCTCCCACCCATCTTTCCCAGCAACTGGTGTACATAGGCTCACTGCCTCTGGTACTGGAGGTAGCACATGGCTATCAACACTAGTAGCCATTGATAGCCTTCTCCTCCAGGAATTTGTCCAACCCCCTTTTAAAGCCATCCCAATTGGTGGCCATCGCTACATCCTGTGGTGGTGAATTCCATAGTTGAACTATGCGCTGTGTGAAGAAGTCCTTCCTTTTCGCTGTCCTGAATCTCCCACCAATCAGCTTCATAGGATGACCCCGGGTTCTAGTATTTTGAGAGAGGGAGAAAAATGGCTCCCAATCCACATTCTCCACACCATACCTAATTTTGTACACCTCTATCATGTCTCCTCTTACCCTCCTTTTCTCCAAGCCAAACAATCCCAGCTGTTGTAACCTGCTCTCATAGGGGAGATGCTCCAGCCCCTTGATCATTTTAGTTGCCCTTTTCTGCTGATCGTAGTACTGCTGCCTGATGCTCCTGCTGCCACCAGGCAAACCCACCAGGACTCACCCACATAGGAAGAGGCCAGTGATGCAGTGGTACATTTTGAAGTGCAGGCGCTCATCCTGACAGTCCCTACAGCCATGCCCCCCATGAGAGTCCAATTATGCAGGCAGTTGGGTTGACCCATAGCAACAAACCAGTTCTTGCACTTCTCCTCTCCACCAGGAGCAGGTCTTTTGTAACGCTTGTGCATCTCTTGCTAATTTCCTTGTGCTATTGAGGATTGTAGCTAAGCCCAGAGAGAACAGGGAAGTCTGATGTCAGCATCCCCACTACTAAAAAAGTACCAGTGCTGCTTTCTTATGAACCCTGGCTTCATTATACCACTGGAAGGGACCCACTGGAAGGCACTTTTCTGAGAGTGCCTCAGACCTGGAGATGGACCTGAGTCCCAGGCAGCCTGGCCTGGAAACCTTTAGAATTCTTCTGATTCATTCAGATCAGATTCAGTGGGCTGGGTTGGGTGGATTAGGGTTGTGCAAAGCAGCAAAACTCAAGCTTGCCAAAGTTCTCCAAATGCCATCTCAAAGCTTGTTCTGACTCAAGTTGACATATGTCTGTGAAGCAAGAACAACAAAGGAGAGACCGTCTCCTGTCAAACATCTGACCTACCTCACCTGGCCCACTGGATTTCTCTTGTTCTCTTAAAACAGGGATGGGGAACCTGTCACCCTCCAGTTGTTGTTGGACTACCAGTCCCATCATGTATGACCATTGGCCATGCCTACTGGGGCTGATGGAAGCTGAAGTGCAACAACATCTGCAAGGCATCACCTTGTGGGAAGCTATGTTAAACCAACATTGCAAAAACAGTCAATCCTAAACTACCATAAGCTTGCAAGTGTCTTCTTTCTATCTGTGCGCTCCTTTAGCACATGCACCACATGTCCCTATTTACAAGGAACAGTCCCGATGTTCTGGTCCCTATTAGGGGTAGGGATGGCAGAGAATTCCGCCACGGATTTCAGTGAGGCCAAATGCACTGGCATTCGGCCCCCCGAAATCCGTGGTGGAACAGCCTCTCCCCCGCCCCCCCCGCGGATTCCCCCCAGGATGAAGTTTACCTGGGGTGGATGTTCCGGCAGCGGCGGCTCCGGCAGTGGCTCCAGCGGCTGGTCTTTCAACCAGCTGCTGTGGCCGCCATTTGCATCTGCTGTTTGCCATGATAGGCTACATAAGTATTTACATAGCCTATCACAGCAAGCAAAACAAATAAACAAACAAACAAACAAACAGCATACGCAAATGGCGGTGGCTATGGCAGCCGCAATTTGTGTTCCCTATTTTTTGCCATTTTATCCTACGTAAATATTTACGTAGGCTATTACGGAGAAAAAAAAGGGGAACGCAAATAGCGTAGTGGATACTATTTGCATTCCTTTTTTTTTGCCGTAATGACTTACGTAAATATTTACGTAGACTAAAATGGTGAAAAAAAAGGAACGCAAATAGCGCCCACTACGCTATTTGCGTTCCCCTTTTTTTTCGCCGTAATAGCCTACATAAATATTTACGTAGGATAAAACGGTGAAAAATAGGGAACGCAAATGGTGGCCGCTGTAGCCACCGCCATTTGCGTACGTTTTTTTTTTTTTTTTGGCCTGCTGTGATAGGCTACGTAAATACTTATGTAGCCTATCACGGCAGCCTGGCTGGACGCAAATGGCTGCCATTTGCGTCCACAGCAGCCAGTCGGCGGCCGGAACTCCGGCTGTGGATGGCCCTGGCCGACTGCTCCGCGGAGCCGCCGCAGAGCGGAGCTGGCCAGGCAGGATTCTGGGGGGGAGGACCAGGTCACCTCCCCCCCGTCGAGGATTCTGGGGGGAGGGATGGAGTGCCTCCCCCCACCATGAATCAATCCACAAAAAGGTAAGTGACTTTTGTACATCCTTAATTAGGGGTGTGCAAATCAGCAAAACCTGAGCTCAGCAAAGTTCTCCAAATCCCATCTCAAAGCTCATTCCAACTTGAGTTTGTATCACATTGTGAGCTTTGTTTTTATGTTCTGTTTGCATGAAGATCCATGTGTATTTCTGCGCACATTTTTCAAAATGTATGCATCAGTTGTGCACATCTTTGAAATGTATGCGTTCTTCTGCCATTGATTAAAAGTGTATTTGTGCTCATTTCTCAAAAGTATGCATTGTTTTCATGCACATTTTTCAAATGCACTTATGCTGCCGAGTGCATTTTGTTTGGTCTGTGAATCACATTGCAAACTCAGAAATAGATGGACTTCAACAGCAGTTTGCATCTGAGCCCATGTTTTGTCTGGAAGGTGTGAATTGGGTAAAATCCTGATAAAAAATGAACTGAAATGAATTTCTCATACATCCCTAAGGTGGATGGAGTCACTCCAGAGCTTAGGAACTCTGGTGAGGAAACTCTCCAGCCTGTAGCCCTAGTGAGTTCCAGGTTCTACCCACAGCATCTCTGCTAGAAAGAAGCTCATCTGCATCAGCAGTGGGAACCTTTGGCCTTCCTGATGTTCTTGGACTGCAACACCTGTCAACACCAGCCAACATGCCTAATGGCAGTGGAGGTTAGGGGCTTCAATGTCACTGGGCAGTGAATCCACTCTAGGTTTCAGTCAGAACCAGCCAGAACACTAATGGAGCTATCCAAGTTGATGAACCCCAAGATGCTGAACCTGATCCCCAACGTAGGTTCAACACCTTGGATAGCTCCTTTAGAGTTCTGACTGGGGATGTGCAAACCCATCTCCATCCAGGTTCTCTGGGCACCCGCCCAGCCCTCGCCCCTGCTTGCCAGTCCCCGGACTGCACTCGAGCCTCTTCCACACTTGGCGAGCAGCTCGTACTCACCCTGGTGGCCTTGTCAAGCTCCCTAGTAGCCATTTTTTGAAAAATAGAATGGTGATGGGAAAAAATGCATATTCCACAAAATGTGCATTTCCTTGCATGCACAAATATGTGCATTCGCAAAGATGTGCATTTTTCACATACGCGAATATGCACATTTGCAAAATGCATATTTTCGTGCATATGCAAATATGCCCATATTTGCGATTGCTATTGTATTTTGTCAAAAAATGGTGACTGCAGAGCTTGATGAGGCTGAGCATGGGCAGGGGATGAGCATGGGCAGGGGCTCAGTGTGTGGGACTCAGGGGTGTGGGCAGGTGGGTTTCCACCGGATTCCCAGATGGAATCGGATGCCCTTGCTGTCCCTAGTTCTTACTGGTTCTGACTGAAACCCAGAATGCATTCACCTCCTTGCTGACATCGGAGCCATCAGCCTCTACAGCCTAATAGGAATGATGGAAGTATAACAACATCTGGAGGACCATGGGTTCCTCACCTCTCATTAGTCTACATGTTCAAGCAGCCCTCCCCAACCTGGTGCCCTCCAGATGTTTTCCCAACCCCATTCAGCCCCAGCCAGCATGGCCAAGGTTCAGGAATGCAGGGACTTGTAGTCCAAAATAAGTGTGTGTGTGTGTGTTGGGGGAGGGGATTTGAATATTCAGTCGCTATCTGCAGTTGTAAGTGGAACAGTTCAGCAATAGATTCATTGCCAGGAGTCTGCTAATGGTGTGTTCTTTCAGCTCAGTGAGAGAAGAACTTATATTCCCTAATAAGCCAATTAAGTTTTCTACTTCTCCCCTTACCAGTGTCTTTCGTAACCTTCCTCCAGGTGTCATAATGCTTTGCGTCTACCACCCTGCTTCAAGTCTATTAACCCACCGTTTATAATTTAGGCCTGGTTCAGAAGACTTGCTGTTTTAATAGCAGCTTTGCAGATAAAGCTGGCTGCTAATTTCAAAAGAAAGGAAGAAAGGCAGGGGTGTACGAACCCCACTCACCATTCTGGTTGGGGGCGTTCATGGTGGGGGGGGAGGCGATCCGTCCCTCCCCCCGGAATCCTCCCCAACCGGCTCTGCTCCATGGTGAGTCTGCGGAGCTGCCGGCCGGGCCCATCTGCAGCCGGACTTCTGTCCGCTGCCCCGGTCTGTGGCCACAAATGGCGTCCAGCGTAGTGGATGCCATTTGCATCCCTGCTTTAGCCGTGATAGGCTACGTAAATATTTACATAGCCTATCACAAAAAGAGTAGCGATGCAAATGGCATAGCGGACACCATTTGTGCCCCTGCTCTTTGCCGTGATAGGCTACATAAATATTTACATAGCCTATCATGGCTAAAGCAGGGATGCAAATGGTGTCCGCTATGCTGGATGCCATTTGCGGCCGCAGACCGGGGCAGCGGATGGCGGCAGATGGACCAGACTGCGTGGTGGCTGGTAGGGTCCATCCAGGGAGAATTTTGGGTGGTGGTGGAGGGGAGTGCTCCATTCTGCCATGGACTCTGGGGGGACTTCTTTAGAATCCGGCCTAACTGGAGTCCATGGCAGAATTCTCTGCCATCCCTAAAGAAAGGAAAGAAGGAAGAACAGAAGAAAGAAAGAAAGAAAGAAAGAAAAAAAGAAAGAAAGAAAGAAAAAGAAAGGGTAACTTTATGCGGCAACCACTATTTTGTTGAGAAGGGAACATAAATCCTCTAATCACTTATTTATTTATTTATTTATTTCACTTATATCCCACCTTTCTTCCACTGTGGAAGTCAAGGTGGCTACATATGGTTCCCACGTGGTCTCCCCTCCAAGCACTGACCAGACCCCGACCTGCTTAGCTTCAGCACGGTGGCTGCCTCATGTGCATTCAGACAATGTCTTGGGACCAATAATCACTTATTGGAGTTGCACTCATCTCTCAGGGGCCATCAGTTCATTCCAGCTGGGACTGTGGAGCTTTACTCATTCCTGGAGATTTGTGAGAAATTTGTTTCAGTATGGTTTTGATCAGGATTTATCCAGTTCCAGAGTGAACATGGATTGGAACACAATCTTCGGTTGAAGCCTGTATAGTTCTGGGCTTGCAATGTGATTCACAGAGCCAAAAGCATGTTTGACAGCATGCGTACATTTGAAAATTGCACATGAAAAAACTGCATACATTTGAAAGAAATGGACACAAGTATGCTTTAATCAATAGGAGAAGAAGGCAGAGGTTTCAAAGATGCACACGGCTGATGCTTACATTTGGGAAAAAATATGCATGAAAATGCATACTCATTTTCATGAGGGGACCCCCCCCCCCATTTCACAATCTTATACAGACACACAAAGGAATCAGCTTTGAAGTGAATTTTGGAGAACTTCATCAAACTTGGGTTTTGCTTGTATGCACATTCCCATCCCCTACATTGTGATGTCACCACATTTAACACTGATTTTGGCCCACTTGCCCTGGTTGCCTGTATGTTTCTGTCCCCAATACAAGGTGCTGGTTTTGACCTATAAAGCCTTACATGACTTGAGACTGCAATAACTCACATAGCACCTCTCTTGGCATAAACCTACCCATAAACTATACTCATTGTCTACGGCCCTCCTCTAGGTGGGCCCTGCAAGGGAGGCTCCGACGGTGGCAACCAGGGACAGGGCCTTCTTGGTGGTGGCCCCCCAATTATGGAATGGAATGAACTCCCTAACAAGGCCCACCTGTTACCAACACTGTTATCTTTTTGGTGCCAGGGTAAGACCTTGTTCTATTCACAGGCATTTGGCTGTAGGAATGTCAGAGGATGGAATCTGTCCAGGGGGCGGGGAAGTTGAGCTCATTGAGCTTTCATTGCCTTGGCCCCCTGGACTTTGGCTCATTTTCAAGTGAGCTGGCCCAACCCAATCTGCATCGAATCAGATCAGTTCACAGATTTTCAGGGTTTTCATAATTTCTGTAAATAGCAATTTGTGCAAATTGCAGTTGTAATTTCCACAAATTTTGGCTGTAATGTGCATTATTTTTGCAAGTTGTGGCCGTAATTTGCACAAATCGCTATTTACGCACTAAAAACATCCTGCATTTGGGGAAGAGAGCTGCAGCTCAACTCACAAATGCAAGCCGTGTTGGGGGTGCCATAGAAATCTGATGAGCCTAAAAAGAGCCGGATTGCCTGGTGACAGACATCCCCATTTGGCAGCATATGATAGGTTTATAATCAGGTCCTGGGATATTGTTTGGATATGTATGTATAGATTTGTGCCTACTTTGTTTATATGTCCATTTGTTTTTATTTTTGCATATTTTTCTATGATAAAATTTGCACAAACTTCCCAAAGGTTAGAAAAAACAGTCTGCAGGTCACCAGAATCCGACTGACAGGGGAAAAGCTGGTCTGCTAGAGAACCCATGAGTCAGAATCATAAAAATCTGAACTAATTTGGTTCTGTTGCAGATTCCTCTGACATGCCTAGACACACTATGCTTTGTGCTGCCAACTGACAACTGCATCATCAGGACAAAGCTTGGATTCCACATCATTCTCATGCCTGTTATTGAGGACATAGTAGTGATCATAGAACAGGGGAGCAGAACATCTTTCCCCTCAACGGCACAATTCCACTTTGGATAAGATTTTGGGGGCTGCATTCCAGTGGTGGGTGGCCCTAGGGATGCTGGAGAAATTTGAGATGGACTAAAATGAGCTAGGATTTCTCAGAATCCGGCCTGTGGAATCCACTTTGGAAAGACCCCTTCAGGCAGCATGAAGTCCTTGGACTTTTGGATTTGTTTTTACTTACCTGAAATTTATGCATATAAATTCATAGGAAAATACGTATGTTTATGCTGAAGAAATGTTGAATGGAATGGGGGACAATACGCTACAATACGCTAAATGTTACACACTAAGGTAAATTATGTAAATACTTATGTAAATACTTATGTAATTATTTGTGTATTTTTCTGCATGATGAAAAACAATATTCACATCTGTCTGTAGGTGGACAATGGAACAAAAGGCACCTGACAATCCACGAAACACAGAGGGGGCAGATTTTACATAGTCTGTACATCCCTAGGGATGTACGAAAGGCACTTACGTTTCGCGGATTATGTTGATGGTGGGGGGGGGAGGCGCTCCATCCCTCCCCCTGGAATCCTGGATGGGGGGGAGGCGCTCTGTTCCTCCCCCCCCCAAGGTCCTGGCCAGCCGGCTATGCTCCGCAGGGATTCTGCGGAGCCGCCGACCGGCTCGGCCAGCAGCTGGACATCCGGCTGCTGGCTAGCAGGGATGCAAATGGCAGCAGCCGTAGCCGCCGCCATTTGCGTCCCTGCAGTCAGCCGTGATAGGTTACGTAAATGTTTACGTAGCCTATCATGGCTGACTTAAAAAAAAAACCCAAAACGCGTGTACGCAAATGGCAGTGGCCATGGCTGTCGCCATTTGTGTTCTTTATTTTGGCACATCTTAGTCGACGTCAAGATTTACATAGACTAAGATGGCGAAAATAAGTGGAACATAAATAGCGTAGTGGATGCTACGCTATTTGCATTCCCCTTATTTTCGTCATCTTAGTCTATGTAAATCTTGACGTAGACTAAGAAGTGCCAAAATAAGGAACACAAATGGCGGTGGCCGTGGCCGCCGACATTTGCGTACGCACGTTTTTTTTTAAAGTCAGCCGTGATAGGCTACGTAAACATTTACGTAGCCTATCACGTTTTTTTAAAAAAACTTAGCTGTAATAGGCTACATAAATCTTTACATAGCCTATCACTTTTTTTTTTTTAAACTGGAAATGGCGGCGGCGGCAGCCTATCAGAAGACCGGCCGCCGCCAGAGCCGCCGCCGGAGCCGCCGCCGGAGCCGCCGCCGCCGGAGCTGCTGCCGCCAGGAAGATCCGCCCCAGGTAAGTCTCATCCCGGGGGGTGGCGGCGGGGTGGCAGACCGTTCCGCCACTGATTTCGGGGGGCCGAATGTGCTGGCATTCGGCCTCCCCGAGATCCGTGGCGGAATTCTCTGACATCCCTATACATCCCTAGGTGGGTCTGAAGGCAAAAGGGGGGGCAGAACACCAAAAATACCTGTAGACTTTAGCTTCAAGCATTCACTGTCAGTAACTAAGTCTTAGGAGAGGTATTTCAGCCTTTTAAAATTGGGAAAACTGCATGAAAGGCAGGAAACCATCAAACAATCGGCAGTTAGGGGAAAGGAGACTTAACCAAGGAAAGGGTTGTGGCCTGCTGGAGAACCTTGGGCTACTGAATTTGGCCCCCAGGCCTGAGTTTCACCACCCCTGTGTGTAGGGCACTAGAGTTGGAGGGTGCATGCAGTAGGGGAACATTATGTCCCCCAATTCTGGCAGTTTCCTGGATGGTGTATTGTCCTAAGGTATATAGTCTCAGAGGTTCAGGTGCTCTGTCTCCCCCTGATCTTGGTTAGTCTTGGGGTCATCCTCTACTGTGCTGTCATTTGGTTTCAGCTCTGGGAGCCAGCAGCTCCTGACTGAAATGTAGGGATGTACGAAAGCCACTTACCTTTTCAAAGGGTGACATACGCGGTGGGAGGGAGGTGCTCCATCCCTCCCCCCGAAATTCTCTCCGGCTGGCTCCGCAACACGGAGATTCCACGGAGCCGCTGGCCGGGGCTGCCTGCAGCCAGACATCCGGCCGCTGGGCAGCCTGCAGTGATGCAAATGGCGGCTGCCGTAGCTGCCGCCATTTGCGTCCTTGTATTTTGCTGTGATAGGCTACGAAAATATTTACGTAGCCTACCATGGCAACCCCCCCCCACAAAACAGCGGACGCAAATTGTGGCGGCTACAGCGGCTGCCATTTGCATACCCTTTTTTTTGCCGTTTTAGCCTATGTAAATATTTACATAAGCTATTATGGCAAAAAAAAAGGGAACGCAAATGGCGTAGTGGCTGCCATTTGCGTTTCCTTTTTTTCTTTTTCCATAATAGCCTACGTAAATATTTACGTAGGCTAAAACGGCAAAAAAGGGAACGCAAATGGCGGCCTCCATAGCCGCCACCATTTGTGTTCCCTTAGTTAAGCCATGATAGGCTATGTAAATACTTAGGCAGCCTATCACGGCTTCCGCAGGGATGCAAATGGTGTCTCTGCATTAGCCGTGATAGGCTACCTAAGTATTTACGTAGCCTATCACTGCTACATGGAAGAAGCGAATGGCGGCCGCAGATGCGTCCACCATTCGCAAGTCAGCACGGACGGCAGATGGTAGGTGCTCTGTTCTGGGCCCATTTCACAGGGTGGGGGCGGGGGGGCTTCATTCTGCCACAGATTTCAGGGGGCCGAATGCACTGGTGCTTGGCTTCACCAAGATCCGTGGCAGAATTCTCTGACATCCCTACTGAAATGCTTACAATCAAATCTGCATTGAATTTTCAAAATGGTTGGAGTTTCTGGATAACTTCATGTTCAGCCTCATGTTGGATCATGGCTCTCGGGATTTCAAATTCACAAGGCTTCTTCTTTCCAGAGATTTATCATTGTCGTTTTTTACAACCATTCCATTGGAAATTTCTCTCTCTCTCTCTCTCTCTCTCTCTCTCTCTCTTTGTTGGTGTACAAGATAATTAATGAAATGTGGAAGGTATCATATGCACTTGACTCTTAAAAATTCACTGCCACCAAGTACTCGGGAAAGCTATGATTAAGTGTCGGGGGGGGGGAAGTATAATGAAAAACCAATTAATTGGCCTTGTTTGCTCTCACTGAATATTGTAGGGTTGTTTCAGCTTCCAGAAGTGTCAACAGAAACCAAACATTAAACATAGATCTCTTTGGAGAAGATGCTTTAAAAACAACATCTTGATGAACGCTGCACACCAGAGACACAAAATAAGCCAAATCAAAACAAATTTAGTCAGAGTCTGTCTTTGATCTAAAGAGCCAAAAAGCTGAAAGCTGCATCTTCTCCTCAGAAGAAGACTCCTGCTAATGAGGGTTTTACCTAGGCAAAAGCAATATCAAAACATCCCTGAATGCTAATTATGCTCAGCATGCCAACAGATTCTACCTTTATACTTTCAGATAATAAAAGCATGAGATTTGAAAGAAATGCCTTACTCAGCAGTAAAACTGAAAGCGTGCTGCAACTCTAATACTACAGTGAAGCAATGCTGAACTTTTTATTGGCTACCAAGAAGTGAAATTATTCATTGGGAGCATGGGTGGTTCTAGAAGAAGAGCCACTCGGACAATGTCGGAAGGCCCACAGAAGATCAGAAGTAGGATTATGGATAGTCAGTTCTCAGGACACAGGTTCTTGCCAGCTGGAAGAACTTTTTCTTGTCCCTCCCATTACTGTCATGTCCCCCGGTTGGAGGCTCAACATCAACCCAAGGAGGTCTCCGGTGCAAACAGGTCACAGGTTGTCCCACTTTGGGGTGGAGAATCTGTTTTGGGTTTCAGTCATAACCAGTCTGAACTCTAAAGGAGCTATCCAAAGTGTGGAAGCTGACTGAAACCCAGAATGGATTCACAGCCCCACCAAAATGGGAGGCACTAGCTTCCACTGGATGTAGCTCTCCCATCTGCCTCCGATGACTCCCTTACAGCTTCTCCTGTCCCTCCGCCATATAGCATGAAACTGCAGAAGCAGACACCGGTCCTTTAAGAATTGCTAACAGCATCCAGTGGGGGGTGGAGTCATTGGAAGACCAGGCTTTGCCAAGCTTCCTAAGGCTTCACTTGACCACAGACCTTTGCTGGCACAATAGCTCTCATTGTGGGAGAAAAGCCAGCAGCTTCTGCAATTTCATCACCCCACATTAACCAGATAAATGCATGTACAAGTCACAACAAAGAGGTTACATTTCTCAATGCCCAAAATGAGTGTGCAGTTGGTAGGGATGTACAGGTTGTGGAAAATCTGTTCTGTCTGCATTTCGCAAATTGTCAGGTGCCTTTCGTTCTGTCATCCGCCTATCAATGGAATTGGATTCTTCGTGTGAAAATGCACGAATTCTCCCCAAATGTGCATTTTCGTGCTTTAGCCTATGGGGGGAATGCACATTTTTTGACTTTTTAAAAATCATTTTGCAAATTTCTCTACAATGAAATTTGCACAAAAATGGAAAAGTTAGAAAACCAGTCTGCAAGTCTCCAGAATCAGATGACAGGGGAAAACTGGTCCTCTGTGGAATCGGTGGATCGGATTCATGAAAATCTGAACTCATTTGGTTCCATTTGTTCTGAGTTTAGGGGACATGTGAAATGGGAGAAAAATATGTGCCCATTCAGAGTGATGACATAAGACATTTTCCTCACTCTGATTTGATGTATCACCACATCTGATTGGTTGTGTGATGTCATGATGTGCTTCGTCTGTCTTTGTGAATCCTGATTATCTGGATCATGTCATCAGCAAGAAAGAAATACCATCTTTTCTTAAAAACAGCCAAACAAAAACTGATAGCAAAGCAACTGCCAGGGAGTGGGGGGGGGGCAGCAAAGTAGAATTACACTGATATGAAAAGGAGTTTAGGGAGCTTTCAGATAACATGTATTTATTTTTATTTTTATTTATTATTACATTAATATTATTACATTAATATCCAACCCATTTTCCTCTTGCAAGGAACCCAAGATGACTCACATAGCCTTCCTCCTCTCCACTCTATCCGCACAACAACTCTGTGAGGTAGGTTAGGCTAGGGGTGCACGAAAGTCACTTACCTGGTCTCGCAGCTTTTCACGGTGGTGAAAAGTTCAGGCTGGGCGGGGTTCCCCCCAAAGTTCAGGCTGGGCGGGGGAGGCTTCCCGCCTCGCCCGGCCGAAATTCAGGCCGGGGAGGAGGCGCCTCGCCTCGCCCGGCCACGAAATTAAAAGTTAAAAAAAAAATGACCCTGTGATAGGCTACGTGACGATTAATGTAGCCTATCACGGCTACATCTGCAAAGTCAGCCGTGATAGGCTACGTAAATCGTCACGTAGCCTATCACGGGTGACTAAAAAAAAAAAAGTGTGTATGCAAATGGCGGCCCCCATAGGGAGCTGCCATTCGCGTTCCTTATTTGGTCGCTGTAGTCTACGTAAATCTTTACGTAGACTACGGCGAAAATAAGGGCAACGCAAATAGCGTTGCCCTTATTTTCGCTGTAGTCTATGTAATCTTTACGTAGACTACAGCAACCAAATAAGGAACGGGAATGGCGGCTCCCTATGGGGGCCGCCATTAGCCGTACGCGCTTTTTTTTTTAAGTCACCCGTGATAGGCTACGTGATGATTTACGTAGCCTATCACGGCTGACTTTGCAAATCTAGCCGTGATAGGCTACGTTAATCGTCACATAGCCTATCATGGGGGCAATTTTTTTTAATTTACTTTTATTGGAATGGCGGCGGCGACAGCCAGTCAAAAGATCGGCTGCCGCCCCCGCCCCTGACGAAGACCCGACGAACCGCCGCCGGGACGCGCCGCCGGGAGGGACATTCGGGAAAGGTAGGTCCCGTCCCTGGGGGGGGGGTGCGGGGGGTGGGGTGGGTGCGGAGAATTTCTCCCCGAAACTTTTTCGGGGGGCTGAACACGTTGGCGCTCGGCCCCCCGAAGTTTCGGGGAGAAATTCTCCGCCAACCCTAGGTTAGGCCAAGAGTCAGTGCTGGCCCAGTAAACTTCATGGCTGAATAAGGACTAGAAGAACCCGGATCTACGGAGTCCCAGTCCACTACACCACACCGTCTCTCCACACTCTCAACAGTCCAACATTCTAAACACTACACCACACTAGCTCTTTCACCTTTTTTCATAGAACTCCACCCTTGCCTCACCCCACCCCACAGAAAGTAACATGTGAATACATTAACCTAATGTGGATGACCTGTGATCAGAAAACACTGTGTGAAGTCTTAAGCCTATTGACACAGAGAGCAGAAGGAGAACGCTAGAAGAGAGATTCTGTTGCATTGATTGCCTGGCATCTTGATTTAATAGCCTTAGCAGGAATCACTTGTAAGAGGTAATTAACTTCTTAACAAACACAGCTTTAGCCTAAACAACCTGCAGGTTATCAATTCAATTTGCAAGTAAATTAAATGTATCAATATCCACCTCCTTGCTATAAATCTGCCTCCTTAAAGAAAGCTTTGGAAACCTATATGCATCTCAACATCTACCAGCCTTGGAGTCTAGTAAGAACGAAAGTAACTGTTATTAAAATGAAAATCCTTCCCAACCCAATTCTCAACCTTACGGTTCTACAGGAACTTGCTTTGAATATAAAGCAAGACAAAGCGGAGATTTTCAGAATGTGACATTCTGCATTTCCCAGCAAACACCAGCCTTTTTACATGGTGTATTTGCGCAATCTCACCCAGAGCTCTGCTTATAGCGTGACAGCTTTGCAAAACTGATCCTCCCGTGATAACAGCCAAGATCGTATCAGCAAACAAGAAGCAGCAATTTCATTTCTACGCCATGCTCAGTCAAGGTGAAGGTGTCCCCGGCCCAGGCTGATACTCGTCCTTTAGAGGCGATAACCCAGGGTGAATGAATGCATGGAAGCCAGGAGGTGAGATTATGCCCTCTGCCCCAGTCTCCATGTGTTCACTAAACGTGTGCATAGACTTGACTTATTACAAGCATCAGAGCATTAACAGAATGCAAACAGGGAGCTGGACCCAGACTTAGTCATACTTCAAGTAGACCCATTGAAATCAATCTGGCTTAAGTGAGCCATGACTCACTTAAGTCCCATTGGGCAGTATCCAATACTGCTGCTCGTTCTGTTGCACAAGCGGGATCCATTGCTAGCCCAACAGGCAGTTAGCGCTTCCTAAAGGAAGACAGGAAATAAGTGGAAATGCTAGTTTCTGGATCAGGGCAGGTCAGTGGAACTTCCTTCTGCAAACTGCCCCATTCTGGAAAAGAGCATTCCTGCTTGTTTCTGGTTGTTTTACGAACCACTAGCTCCCTGTTGTGCCAACGGTGGGTCATGCTGGTGCACAGGCACAATACGATACTAAACACTGATGGCAGTAGGTCTTCTCTAAGTATGACTAAATCTGGATCCAACCCATGGAATTTACTACCAACGATTAGGGATGTATGAGAAATTTGTTTCAGTTCATGTTTGATCAGGACTTACCCAGTTTGCCCCTTTCGGATTGAACGTGGATGCAATCTGCGGTTGAAGTCTGTCCGTTTCCGAGCTTGCAGCATGATTTGCATTTGGCTATTGGGTGGCATAGAAATGAAATGAATGAATGAATAAATAAATAAATGTGCAACCCCCCTCCCCAATGAGTTGGACAGCATGTGTATGTTTGAAAATGTGCATAAAAATGCGTACATTTGAAAAATGCACACGAACACACTTTAATCTAGGGATGTACGAGAATCACTTACCTGTTCACGGATTATGCTGATGGTGGGGGGCGAGATGCTCCGTCCCTCCCCCCAGAATCCTGGATGGGGGGGAGGCACTCCATCCCTCCCCCCGGAATCCTGGACGGGAGGGAGGCGCTCCGTTCCTCCCCCCCCGGAATCCTCCTTGGCCGGCTGTGCTCTGCGGCGGCTCCGTGGAGCAGCCGGCCAGGCCCAGCCAGGCCAGAGCTGTCTGCAGCCGGATTTCCGGCCGTGGAGGGCTCTGGGGGGAAAAAAACCCGCGTACGCAAATGGCAGTGGCTACAGCCGCCGCCATTTGCGTTCCTTATTTTTGACGTCTTAATCTACGTAAATATTTACGTAGACTAAGACGGCGAAAATAAGGGGAACGCAAATAGCGTAGTGGACGTATTTGCGTTCCCCTTATTTTCGCCGTCTTAGTCTACGTAATTATTTACGTAGACTAAGACGGCCAAAAATAAGGAACGCAGATGGCGGCAGCCGTAGCTGCTGCCATTTGCGTACGCTTTTTTTTTTTTTTTACCCAGACGTTTTAGGCTACGTAAAAACTTACATAGCCTATCACGTCGGTGTAAAAAAAACAAACAAAAAACTTGCAAATGGCGGCGGTGGCAGCTGGTCGGAAGACCAGCTGCCGCAGCTGCCTCTGCCGCAGCTGCCACCGGAGCCGCTGCCACCCGGAAGATCCGCCCCAGGTAAGTCTCATCCTGGGGGGATCCACGGGGGGGGGGGCGGGGGGTGGCAGGCCATTCTGCCACAGATTTCGGGGGGCCGAATGCACTGGCATTCAGCCTCCCCGAGATCCGTGGCGGAATTCTCTGCCATCCCTACTTTAATCAATTGCAGAAGAATGCGTACATTTGGGACAATACATATGAAAATATGCATGGACTTTCATGCAAAACAACAATGAAGTTCTCAATCTGATATGGACTCGAGTCAGAAGTAGGGGTGTATGAAACCCCACTTATCTGGCTCTGCCGGGTTCTGCAGGTGGGGGGAGGCAATCCGTTCCTCCCCCCAGAATCCTCGATGGGGCAGGGAGGCATTCCGTTCCTCCCCCCCAGAATCCTGCCCGGCTGGCTCCACTCTGCGGCCAGGTCGCAGAGCTGCCGGCCGGGCCAACCCTCAGTGGGTCCTCCAGCTGCTGCCGGGCTGCTGCGGACGCAAATGGCATCCTGTGTAGGGGACGCCATTTGCATCCCTACGCCGGCCCGTGATAGGCTACGTAAATATTTACGTAGCCTATCACAGCTAAAGCAGGGACGCAAATGGCGTTCCCTATGCCATTTGCATTCCCACTTTAGCCGTGATAGGCTACATAAATATTTACATAGCCTATCATGGCAAAAAAAAGGGAACGCAAATGGCGGTGGCTATGGCGGCCACCATTTGCATTCCCTTTTTTAGCTGTGATAGGCTATGTAAGTATTTACGTAGCCTATCACGGCCAATCCAAACACGCGAATGGCGGCTGCAGACGTGGCCGCCATTCGAGGAGCACCAGAACAACTGACCAAGGTAGGCTCCGTTCTGAGCCCATTTCGCAGGGTGGGGTGGAGGGGGGCTTCATTCTGCAATGGATTTCGGCGGGCCGAATGTGCTGGCATTCGGCCTCACTGAGATCCGTGGCGGAATTCTCCACCATGCCTAGTCAGAAGGAGCTTCGAGAGAGCTTTGACGATCTCGAATTTTGCTGGTTAGCACATAGGTTTGGCGGAGAATTTCTCCATGAATCTTCGGGAGGCTGAGCGCCGACGCATTCGGCCTCCTGAAAGTGTTGGGGAAATTCTCTGCCGGCCCCCCCCCCGGTATGGGACTTACCTTCGGCGAATGTCCCTCTTGGCGGTGGGTCCCGGTGACGGTTCGGTGGCGTTTCGTCGGGGGCGGGGGCGGCGGCTGGTCTCCCGACCGGCTGCCGCTGCCACCATTGCAAAAAAAAAAAGTAAAGTAAAAAAAAAACCACACACACCCGTGATAGGCTACGTAACGATTTACGTAGCCTATCACGGCTAGATTTCCAAAGTCAGACGTGATAGGCTACGTAAATCATCACGTAGCCTATCATGGGTGACTTTGAAAAAAAAAAAAGTGCGTACACAAATGGCGGCGCCCATTTGCGTTCCTTATTTTGGCACGCTATTTGCGTTGCCCTTATTTTCGCCGTAGTCTACGTAAATCTTTACATAGACTAGAAGTGTCAAAATAAGGAACGCAAATGGCTGTCCCCATGGGAGCCGCCATTTGCGTACGCTGTTTTTTTTTCCAAAGTCACCCGTGATAGGCTACGTGATGATTTACATAGCCTATCATGGCTGACTTTGGAAATCTAGCCGTGATAGGCTACGTAAATCATTACGTAGCCTATCACGGGTGTGTGTGTGTGTGTGTTTACATTTTTTTTTGCGGCCGGGTAGACGGGGCGCTCCTAACCGGCCTGAATTTCGGCCGGGCGAGGCGGGGCACCTCCCCCCCCTCGCCTGAATTTCGGGGGGAGAAGCGAAGCGCCTCCCCCCCACCGCAAAGCAAGCTGCGGGAGAAGGTAAGTCCCTTTCGTCCATCCCTATTAGCACATCCCTACCACCAATAAAATATTTCCCACTGATTAAGCTACTGAGAGAATCAAGCTAAGGGGAAAACAAATTAGGTTTCTGATGGTGGAAGACACCTGATTTCTACAGAATTTTAATGCAAGCTGCTCCACCTGATTTCCCCTGATTATCCCCTCCCATAGCACCCAAACCTGGTGCCAGCATGCAGCATGCCTGGGAATCCTGTGGGGATTCTACTGCTGGTACCGTGGCCACCATAGTTGATGTGGCTCAGCTGGATGGGAGCAGAGGTTGGGGGGATGGATGGGCCCAGCCATGGCATGCCTTAAATATAGGGATTGTGGAGAAATCTGCCACAGACTCTAATGAGGCTGGATTCTTTAGAATCTGCCCCCCCGGAGTCTGTGGCAGAGCAGACTATTCCCCCCCCTGCCACCCTGCGAAATTCTCCCCGGATGGACTCTACCTGCCACCAGCCGGGCAGGGTCCATCTACTCCCATCCGCTGCCCCGGTCTGCATCCGCAAATGGCGTCTGGCATAGCGGACAACATTTGCGTCCCTGCTTTAGCCGTGATAGGCTATGTAAATATTTACATAGCCTATCACGGCAAAGAGCGGGGATGCAAATGGCATCCGCTATGCCATTTGCGTCGCTACCCTTTTCCTGATAGGCTACGTAAATATTTACATAGCCTATCATGAAAAGAGCAGGGATGCAAATGGCGTCCGCTACACGGGATGCCATTTGTGGACGCAGACCGGCAGCTGACGGAAGTCCAGCTGTAGACGGGCTCGGCTGGTGGCTCTGCAGACTCGCTGTGGAGCAGAGCCGGCTGGGGAGGATTCCAGGGGGAGGGATGGATCGCCTCCCCTCCTGCAGACTCCCAGGCAGAACGGTGAGTGGGGTTCATACACCCCTACTTAAATAAGGGTTAGACAGAAGGTAGATCTCCAGAGGTTTGGGGTTTCAACTCCCAGAAGCCCCAGCCAGCATGGCAAATGGTCAGGAATGGTGGGAGTTGAAGTCCAAAACATCTGGACTTTCTGCCCATCCCTGGCTTAACATGCCAATCCTCCCATGTTAATTATGGTGGCCCTGCTTATGTTGTGGATGCATCAAGAGACGTGGCATTGTAATAAACATGGTGGGGCTGGTGGCTAAAGGTGCCAGGCCAGGAGCTATGCTCAGCACTCCTTGTCCTCTAGGGATGGGGGAGAATTTCTCCCCGAAACTTCAGGGGGGCCGAGTGCCAATGTATTTGGCCTCCCGAAGTAGTTTCGGGGAGAAATTCTCCACCCCCCCGCCCCCCCCCCGGGATGGGACTTACCTTTCCCGAATGTCCCTCCTGGCGGCGGGTCCCGGCGGCGGTTCAGCAGGTCTTCGTCAGGGGCGGGGGCAGCAGCCGGTCTTTCGACCGGTTGCCCCCGCCGCCATTCCAATAAAAGTAAAAAAAAAACAAACGCCCCCGTGACAGGCTACGTGACGATTAACGTAGCCTATCACGGCTAGATTTGCAAAGTCAGCCATGATAGGCTACGTAAATAGTCACGTAGCCTATCACGGGTGACTTAAAAAAAAAAAAAGCGCGTACGGCTAATGGCGGCCCCCATAGGGAGCCGCCATTCCCGTTCCTTATTTGGTCACTGTAGTCTACGTAAAGATTACGTAGACTACGGCGAAAATAAGGGCAACGCTATTTGCATTGCCCTTATTTTCGCCGTAGTCTACGTAAAGATTTACGTAGACTACAGCGACCAAATAAGGAACGCGAATGGCGGCTCCCTATGGGGGCCGCCATTTGCGTACGCGTTTTTTTTTTTAAAGTCACCCGTGATAGGCTACGTGACGATTAACGTAGCCTATCATGGCTGACTTTGCAGATCTAGCCGTGATAGGCTACGTTAATCGTCACGTAGCCTGTCACGGGTGACTTTAAAAAAAGAAAAAAGCGCGTACGCTAATGGCGGCCCCCATAGGGAGCCGCCATTCGCGTTCCTTATTTGGTCGCTGTAGTCTACGTAAATCTTTACATAGACTACAGCGACCAAATAAGGAACGGGAATGGCGGCTCCCTATGGGGCCGCCATTATCCGTACGTGATTTTTTTTTTTAAGTCACCCGTGATAGGCTACGTGACGATTAACGTAGCCTATCACGGCTGACTTTGCAGATCTAGCCGTGATAGGCTACGTTAATCGTCACGTAGCCTATCACGGGGGCATTTTTTTTTTTTAAACTTCTTAGTTCACAGCCGGGCGAGGCGAGGTGCCTCCTCCCCAGCCTGAATTTCGGCCGGGCGAGGCGGGAAGCCTCCCCCCGGCCTGAATTTCGGCTGGGCGAGGCAGGAAGCCTCCCCCCCGGCCTGAACTTCAGGGGGAGCAGCGAAGCGCCTCCCCCCCACCGCGAAGCAAGCTGCGAGACCAGGTAAGTGGCTTTCGTGCACCCCTACTGTCCTCCACCCCGTTCGAAGGGCCAGAGATCAGAAATGGCCATCATTCTAGTGATATTCCTCAGTGCACTCCTCCTTACCTTTCTGCCAAAGAAGTGAATGGCTGTCATTTTCTTCAATGGGGACAAGGAAATCACTGTACATGAGAAGGTGCTGTTTTGGTGAGGACAACATTGACCCGTCTCTAGCCCAGCGTTGTTGAACCTTAGGCCTGCAGGTGAAATGCAGCCCACCTTGGGGTCCGAATCCAGCCCTACAGATGGCCATGACTGACTCATGTCCCACTGATTTCAGTGGGTTTTTTCTAAGTATGACTCAATCTGGATCCATGACCAGTGGTGCAAGCAAACATATATGAGCACTCTCTCACATGGCTGTTCTTCTGGCTGTGTGCTGCCATAGCATGGTGCAAGAATCTTACTTTGGCAGTACTCTGACAATCAACATCATTCTGGGCTTTAGGATGTGAACTTCACCTCCTAGGTTAGGTGGCGCAGATGTTCTGCTCAACTTTCCCGTGGCTGATTTTATTTCATGTCTTCAATGCTTTTTGTCCGAGATTTAATGCTTGAATGGAGATAATGAAATTGACCATTGGAGTCTGAAAACAAAGTTGAGGGATCCATCTGCCTTAGAAATTATGCCTTCATTACCATTCCCCTTACATTTTCTAAATACTGCTAAGTTCTAATGATCATCAGAAAATCAGTTTTGGCTCATTGTTTCAAACACAGGCTGAGCATATTAACCTCTGGGTTTAAGGCTGTTCATAATTTTCTTTCCCTTGGCCATGATTTTAGGCCCTGGCAGCTGCCCATACCTAGAGATGAGAGCATTTTGCCTGTTCCATTTCTTTATGGTTCTTCTGGTTTGCTCTGCCTTGTAGTCCACTTCTTCTGAATTCCAGTTTAACTAGGAGAAATTCTCAAATTAATTCTGAAATGGGAGCATGCACTGTTCGTCGCAACTTACAAAAGAACATACGAAGAGCTCCCTGCTGGGTCAGACCAAAGGTCCATCTATTCCAACATCCTGTTTCCCACAGTGGCCAACTAGATGTCTCTGGGAAGTAGGGGTGGATGGATGCGCCCCCATCCGGGTTCTCCAGGTGCCCATCCAGCTACCCCCACTCACACACCCCAGGACCTGCTCCCCCCCCCGTCCTTGCCAAGCCACTGGCATCTACCCAGGGCCATTCCGGAGCACCTGCCATTCCCACAGTCACCATTTTTTTCACAAAATGGCAACTTGGGGACTTCCGTAAATGTAATATTGTGCACAGAGTGGCTGTAAAGGCCCTATCTACATAATATTTTTACACCTGTATTGTGTAGATTGGGCCTTTATGGCTGCTATATGCACAATATTACATTTATGGCAGTTCCCAAGTTGCCATTTTGTGAAGAAAATGGCGACCATGGGAATGATAGGTGCTTGGGAACAGCTCCAGGTAGGTGCCCAGCGAGTGTGGGGGGTGAGTAGGGGGCAGGAGCTTGGCAGGCACAGCCTGAAGGCACGAGCCTGGGGGAGTTCTTCAGACTCCTGGACTCAGCTGAGCACCCGCGCCATCCCTGCTCGGAAGCAGACAAGCTGAGGCAACAGTCCTCTTTCTATGGTTGTCGCCCATCAACTGTTATTCCAAGATAACATCTAAACCTGGAGGTACTCTTAAGCCTGGAGTGCAGAACCTCTTTCAACCTGAGGGCCAGATTCCATTCTGGAGCAGCTCTCACAGGCCACGTGCCAGTGGTGGGTGTGGCCAAAGCCCAAAGGGGCGGTGCCAAAATAGCAGCTGATTTTAAGTGAAGGTTCTTACTGCCAGTAATTAGGCCTTAGGACAGGCCTTTCAACCTTTGAGGATGGGGAAGAACTGCAAAACAGCTGGGTTACAAATGTTGGGTGGTTAGGGGAAAGGGGTTGTGGCCATGGGAAGAGGCATGTCCTTCTGGGAAACCCCAGAGGCTGGTTTTGTCTCCTAAACATGAGGTTCTGCTCCCCTGGATTAAGCTCTCATGGCTAACAAGAACATAAGAAGAGCTCTGCTGGACCAATGGTCCATCTGATCCAGGATCCAGTGGACCACAGACATGGGCCAGCCAGATGCCACTGGGGAAGGCCACAAGCAGGACATGAGAGCAATAGTCCTATCCTGTTGTTGTTCTCCAGTGACTAGTGCATCTGTTCCTGGAAGTGCTCCTCCAGATAAGTCGATGGACTATAACTCCTATCATCCCTGATTATTGGCCATGATGGCTAGGGCTGATGGAAATTGGAGTCCAATGACATCTGGAGGGACACAGGCTCATCACCTCCACTGGAGGTAGTATATGGCCATCATGATTCTATTGAAACTGCTTTCACTTTCAGTTCCTTCAGTACAAGTTACAGTGCCAGTTCTGGGTGTTTGGGGGCCTTCAGGTTAGATACCCTCAGTGGGTATCCTCCTCACCCCTATTGCTGCATCGCCTTTGCTTGCCTCACCCTCCAGACTCAATCAGCACCGCTCTCCAGAAACAGAGAGGACAAGGGTGTGAAGACCAGTAGAAGTTGCTGGCCCCAATTTTGGTGGGGCTGTGATTCCATTCCGAGTGTCAGTCAGAACCGTCCAGACCTCTAACTGAGCTATCTAATGTGCTGAGCCTATTTTGGGGATAGGGTTCAGCACCTTAGAGAGCTTCTTTAGAGTTCTGGCTGGTTTGGACTGAAACTCAGAACAGATTTATAGCCCCATCGAAATCAGAGCCACCAGCCTCCACGGGTGCAGACATTACATCTCCTTCTCCTTCCTCCTCTCACTGCTCACTAAGAAAGGGGAGGAGAACAGACAGCAGCAACAAGGAAAAGAAGCAGCATGGCCAGGAGGATCCAGTGGTTGGCAGAGGGCCTTGGCAGTTGCCCAGCCATGCCAACCCTGGCACCGGCCCAGTTCCCAATTTCAGCTATGAAGACAGATGATCATGCAGCTGCATTGCCTCGCCTGCTGTTTTCTCTCTTCTTTTTCACCTTCTGCCTTTTGGGCGGCAGCTCTCGACACATTTCAGTGCAGTCTTGTATATCCATCTTTAAGCTGTATGCCTCACCCTTCACCTTCATGTTTTCAATAATGACCTTTTACCTGTGTGCACTCAGAATACTTCATTTGTTAGCTAGTTTGGGGGGGGGAGAGGTCTTCGGCTATTGGGCAGTACAGAAATGAATGAATGAATGAATGAATAAATAAATCCATTGGGTTCCTCAAGACAGCTCTCATGAGGGGCTAACTCCACCTGACAAAATGGGTCAATGCATTATTTCATCTCTGAGGACCCAGGTTTCCATTCCGCACAGGGGCAAGTGGATTTTTTCTGTTGGATTTCTGAAATGGTTCCATGGGCAATTTTTGTAACTTGCATTCCACTCTCCCTGGAGTCTGTTTTCACAAGAACCCTATCCAGCCTTTAGTGTACAAACAATGCAGGACAGGGTAAGAGCGACAGGACTATGGGTGGCAGCCCCTTCACAGTGTCTTCATATGCTCTGCCCCACTTCCTCAGTCCCTGACTTCCCCATGTTCTTCAGCCAGAATTCAAGAGGAAGCTCTCAAAGTACTTTGTAGATGGCACCGGACACCTCTAAAATCACGCCATATTGATAACTCTGCTTCACCAATTTGCTGGAGAGGTTGTGATCCAGTAGGTTCTTTTATGCATATGTGGTGGGCCTGCAACCTAGTAAAAATCTTTTGGGGAACTGTTTTCAGGGAAATGTCAGGCATTGCAGGTAGGGGTGTATGAATCCCACTCACCCGAGTCTGCTGGGGGGTCCATGGGGGGGAGGCGATCCATCCCCCCCCCGGAATCCTCCCCAGCTGGATCCGCTCCACGGCGAGTCTGTGGAGCTGCCGGCCAGGTCTGTCCACTGCCGGACTTCCGTCCGCTGCTGGTCTGTGGACGCAAATGGTGTCCAGCGTAGCGGATGCCATTTGCATCCCCGCTCTTTGCCGTGATAGGCTATGTAAAGATTTACGTAGCCTATCACGGCAAAGAGTAGGGATGCAAATGGTGTCTGCTACGCTGGACACCATTTGCATCTGCAGACCAGCAGCGGATGGCAGCGGAGTGAGCGGACGGACCCAGACCCGGCCAGCGGCAGGTAGGATCCAGCTGGCATGAACTTCGCGGGGTGGTGGAGGTGAGTGGTACATTCCGCCACAGACTCCGCCATGCGCCATCCCTAATTGCAGGGCAACTGCTGTCTCCTAGTCCAGCCCATGCTCTTTTCTCTCTTACTGACCTCTTAATAATTGTTGTTCCTATAATCCACGAGGAGTTGGTCACTTTGTTATTGGCTGCAGCGCGTATGGAAATTGCAGCTCTGTGGGACATTGCTAGCAATCTTTCTGTACAAAAGTGGATGGCGAGACTGGGGAATTTCCTTGTCAGAGAAATTAATGCAACACAGCAAAGTTATGTACAGTTTGTCTAGCACAGACGAGTTTGATGGGGTATGGTTCCCTTTCATTACATATATTAACCAGTCCTTACCTCTTTTTTCTGCTCCAGTTACCCATGTTTCCCTGTGGTGGTCTTCAATAAGACAACTTGACAGAGATGGTTAAACGTTCGTGATTTGATTTTTTAATATTATGGATTCGATCGAGTATGTTAGACAAGATATTTATTTTTCTGTTGCTGCATTGCGATTGTGTAATGTTGTGCTTCAGTGTTGGTAGGAATTTGTTTCTTAGTTTGTATAATAAAATTAAAAACTAAAAAAACACTCCCATGTTGATTGGGGAGGTCTGCTCATGGGTGTCTACACCATGTTTCCTTGACTGTGAGTATTACTATTATTATTATTATTATTATATTTCTATACTACCCCATAGCTGAAGCTCTCCAGGAAGTTTACAAAAGCTAAAACAGTAGAAGTAGAAATTCAAAGTGTTGGTGTTGAACTTCAAAGCCCTAAATGGCTTGGGACCAGAGTATCTAAAGGGAAGTCCTTTCCCACATGTACCTGCTTTGACCCTTCAGTCATCTTCAGAGTCCCTCTTCTGGGTGCCCCACTGAAGGAAGCTAGACAGGTGGCTATAAGACAGGGGGCCTTCACAGTGGTAGCACCCCATTTACAGAATAAACTCCCCAAAGAGGTTCACCTGCCAACTATCTTGCTATCTTTTCAGTACCAGCCAAAGACCTTTCTTTTCTCCCAGGCATTTTAGAGTTCTAGATTTTTATCAGTTTCTCTTTTATCGATTTCTGTGCTGTTTATTGTTTCGCATTATATTGCATTTTATTCTTTGCAATATTTGCATTGTATTTTATATTTATAACTGTTCTATGGCATTTTAAGGTTTTCAACTGTTTGTAACCCCCCCCCCCCGATCATTACTTATTGGGTGGAGTAGAAATGTAATTAAAATAATATAAAAACAACTTTTTGCATGATCAGGAGCCCTGATTCCAGAATGGGAGTATGCATGGTCTACTGCAGCATTTGATTTCTTCTTACACCTATTTCCACTCCTCCACATTATCAATGAAGGCATGTGCATTGATAAAACACTGCCAAAATACCCTGTCTTCTTAGTATGGGCTGCCAACTTTCCTGACCAGTAAGAAATCCCAGGGCTGGTGCTTACTGGGTTTTGGTTTCCATTTTGGAGGAGTGATCAGTGGAGATGTGGGACATTTTGTGATCTTTGGCTTCTTTACAAATGGAGCACAGGTGGAGGCAATCAATATGTTCCAGGCTTCCTCAACCTGGGGGCATCCAGATGTGTTGGACTGCAACTTCCTTCATCCCCACCCAGCAGGGCCATTGCTTTTCTTTTCTCCCGTTGTCCCTGCCCTCCCTGCCCCAGTGAAAAAAGGCTGAGTCAAAAACTTTGCATTGGCTTTAAACAGAGATCTAGATAGCAGGATGACTGAAAATCATAGAATCATAGAATAGTAGGATTGGAAGGGGCCTACAAGACCATCAAGTCCAACCCCCTGCTCAATGCAGGAATCCAAATTTACTGCGTAGGGGTGGAAATCTATGTACGACTATACTGCATGTGCTCCAGAGCTCACAATCAGTCCCAAATGTAATAGGAAATTTAAAATACGTCAGATGAGGCTTGCTACAAAGCTGAGCATTGCAAATGGATGATGAGTTTCAACCAATGAACCGACTAATTACAAAATTGGGTGGCATTAGTAGACAGGTTATGATTTTTTCCCTTGCTTTCACCACTGTTTAAACTCATACAAACATGAGAAACCTAGGATCATTTACTCATATGTGTGTGTGTGTGTGTGTGTGTGTGTGTTTCTTCCTCCTCTGTTGCTTACAACTGTACTTTATAAAAACTGCTTTCTATTCCTTGTGTTGCTACAGAGTTGATTTTTATGCAGCCGAGATGTGCTCTGGGCCAGTGGGTGATTATTGGCATCATAATGATGAATAATATTTGCTGCTTTAGCTTTGTCTCTTTCTTGATACAGGATGACTTGATTTGGATTAACCGTCCATGCTGAAAGCACTGGCTTCTCCCCATTCCATTCCATTCCATTCATCTCATTTTATGTTTATGAAATAAACCTGCATTAGACGTAAGCAAGAAGTTTCTCATATGAGAACTTGAAGCCTGAATTTTGGGGGTTGGGCTGGGCAAAATAAGGACCAAAATCCCTTGCAAAGAGATTGGGGGGGGGGCTTCTTCATGAATGTGGGGACTCTAAGTTATCTTTTTCTTTGTTCGTATAGTTGTGCAATGCCAAGAGCTTCTGCTTATCTGAATTCAGTCCTCTGGCACAGGGATGTCAAGATTTTGTGGAATCTGGCCCATGTGTGTTTTGTGGATTGTGCAGTGTCATTTGCAGTGTCCCAAGCAGCTTGGGACCTTGATATTTGAGGGAGCGCCTCTCCCTATATATGCCTGCCCAAGAACTGAGATCTGTTGGACGGGCCAACAGATCTCTTCGTCCTCTTCATCCCACCACTACGAGACATACACTATGGTGGGATGTGGGAGAGGGTCTTCTCTGCTGTGGCACCCTGGTTGTGGAATGCCCTCCCCTTGGAGGCCTGATTGGCGCAGAGGTTGGTCTCGTTTTGGCACTAAGTAAAAATGTGGCTTTTTACCAAAGCCTTTGAGGGCTAAATGCATTCCCTAGCACATTTTTTGAACTGTTTTATTGTTTTAGTTTTTAACTGGTTTTAGCTTGTTCAATAGTTTAATATATGTTTAGGTGTTAATAGAAATGTTTTAAATAAATAAATACATACATACATACATACATACATACATAATTTGTCTGGCATCCATTCACAGATGGATTTGAATTTTTTTCCCATCATGCAGAAAACTATGCAAACAATTCTGCAAGAGGGTTCACAACAATTTACGTAATTTACTCTATGATGTAACATTTAGCGTATTGTCCCACATTCCATTGAACATTTTCCTGTGTATATTTTCTCATCTCAGCAGAAAGCTGCATATTTTCCTATGAAGAAATTTGCATGTATTTCAGAAAAGTAAAAAAAAAAAAAAATTCTGCAGGCTGGATTCTTAAAAATCAGAACTCATTTTAGTCCATCTTGAATTTCTCCAGCGTCCCTACTCTGGCATAAAGGGGTTTAATGCCCCCAGCTTATGTCATATAAAATTCATTAGGTTTTCAGGTGCCACAAGACTCTTTGTGGTTTCGACTGCAACAGATGAATGGCTGAACATCAGGAAAAACTTCCTGACTGTTAGAGCAATACAACAATGGAACCAATTCCCTAGGGAGGTGGTGGGCTCTCCCACACTGGAGGTGTTCAAGACGAGGCTGGACAGCCACTTGTCAGGGATGCTTTGACTTGGATTCCTGCACTGAGCAGGGGGTTGGACTTGATGGTTTTGTAGGCCCCTTCCAACCTTACTATTCTATGATTCTATGATTTTATGGCTAACCCTCTGGAAAAAAAAGGAGAGCCTTCTCTGACCTGGTGCCCTCTAGATGTTTTGGACTTCAGCACTCTTTAGCCCCAGCCAACATGGCCAATGGTCAAGAATGCTGGGAACTGTGGTCCAAAACTTCTGGGGGTGCTCAGTTGGGGAAAGTTGAGTCAGGATTTCCAACAGCAGCACTTCACATTGGAGATCTCTGAAAGAACATGGTGGCGTGGCGGGTTCACACTGACTTTGCATGATTATTACACAAATTAGGCTGTTTATAGCTGGTATGATTTCTCCTCCCCCTTCGCTTCTTCTGAAGGAGAATAATTAACTGAATAAATGTCAAGATGAAAGAAGTTTCCTTCAAGCACACTTCAAATGGGTAATCATTCTTTAACACGTGAAGTGAATTTTAAAAATGCTGTTTTGAAATGGAAATGGGTACCAACTTCCTTCCCTACCTTGTCAGAAACTTGACAGCCAGCTGTAGATGGATAGGTCGATATTCCTTATAGGAGGATCACAATCACAGCTGGGCACAAATGCCCTCTCAAAATGCCCCACCCTATTTCAGGGCAGAGAAATTGGGGGAACCATTTCACCAAATTCCCCCAGAGGGAGAAGAAATTCTCCACCAGTTTCTCAAGGGAGATAGAGACCATTAGCAGTGGCAGTGGGGCAGCTTCTTTCTTTTCCCCACCCCAAGTTGTGTTTTGTTTGCTGCCACCACAAGTAGGAACAGCAGCAGCTATATTGATATCCTGGTCACCGTTTTGCATCCTCCGAAACGCCCCACGCCTAGTACCACTCCAGGACACGGGTGGAGGGAAATGGTGGCTGGTACAAATCTTCAGCATCACCATCATCAATGGTGGAGATAGTTCAAAGCAGGGTTCTCCAAAGTAGCTGCACTTTTTTTCTGTAGGGAAAAGGGGTGTTGAGAAAAAAGACAAGTCCGAATAAAACTTCTCAGAAAATATCTTCTCAGAAAAGTTAGCTCAGCTCTAATCACAACGTCTAGATAAGGATAACTGTAATGGCAAAGCTTGCAGTTATCACATGGGGGTAAGGTTGCAATTCTATGGACACTTACTTGAGAATAAGTGCCATAAAACTCAATTGGGCTTACTTCTGAGGAGACATGCATAGGATTACATTGTAAGTGAATGATCTGTGAACTGGATTATGGAGGGATGATGCCCCCCCTTTGCGATGGCCCCCTCAGATAGCATTTTAGAAATCTACAAGCTGTCCATGCCTTGGCCCTTTCCCTCTGTTCAAGGCCTTTGATCCCCCCCCACCTGGAAAGGAAAGGGACATCATTATACTGATATGGCAGCTATGCCCTACCTCCCTAACCATCTGCTCCCCTCAGTAGGGATGTACGGACTGTGTAAAATCCACTCTGTCTGTGTTTTGCAGATTGTCAGGTGCCTTTCGTTCCATCATCCACCGACAGACAGATGTGAATGTATTTTTTTTCATCATGCGGAAAAATACGGAAATATTTATGTAAGTATTCACATTAGTATTTACATAATTTACCCCAGTACGTAACATTTAGTGTATTGTCCCCTATTCCATTCTGCGTTTCCTTGGCAGAAACATATGTATTTTTGTATGTATTTATATGCGTAAATTTTGGGAAAGTGAAAAAATCAACTGAAAGTCCACGGACTTCGCAGGGCCTGAGGGGGTCACTCCGCAGCAGATTCCACAGGTCGGATTCTTAGAAATCCAAGCTCATTTTAATCCGTCTCGAATTTCTCCAGCATCCCTACCCCTCAGTGGATCTTTGCGCCAGCTCCCAGATGCCATCCTTATATTTCCCTGATGCTGCGCTCTCCTCTAAAAGTCCCTGTGTTTCGACTGCCTACTGACCATGCCTTTGGTGCTGACTCTGCCTAGTTCCCAGGCACTTGGTCCTCACACCTCTGGAAGGAGGACTGGGGCTCTTTCCCATCACCTCTGTGTAATCCCTTTCCTTGGAGATGCTAGGGGTTGAACATGGAACCTTCCGGGCTTTGGTGAGATCCTTTAAGGCTAAGACAACCACAGCTGCTCTTCGCCTTGTATTCTGCAAGTAACTACCCATACTTACTTTTCCAAAAATGATCACCATGTTGGATGAACTTGCTGGAACCTGCTTCCATGTTTTCTTTAGTTTGTGTTAATGAATTTTGGGGGAAAACACATAATCTTTTAAACATTTCTTTATGGATTTTGAATAACAGCAACAACAAACAACAACAACCATGGACCTTGTGCATGCAAAGCAGGGCTCCACGAAGAACATATACTTTGCCCTTGAAGCTCCCTGCTTCAGCCCTTGGCATCACAGCTCGGAGGATTTATGGCAGCATAACGGGGAAAGAGTTCTGAATCCAGAATCCTTGGAGAGCAGTACTAGGCTAACCAAAAAGATTCACGGAGGGTGCAATTCTCGCATGTTTGGACAGAAAAAATCCTACAACCCCCAGTGCTCCCCAGCCAGCATGGCTGGCTGGGGAATGCTGGGAGTTGTAGGACTTTTTTTCTGTGTAAACATGCATAGGATTGCACCCTGAATGAGATTTAGAATAGTAGGGTTGCAGCCCACTGCTTAAAATGAGAATCAGGGAGGCAAAACCACTCCTTACACTAAAACAGTCTGACTCATGTTCAACCCTTTGTGTGGGTCAAGTCTCCTTGCAGTATATTTTCCATGTCCAAATAAACTCGTTGCTTAGGGTATTGCAAAGCCACCTAATAAAATTGAGGAACAACATTCACCCCCCATCCCAAGACTTATAATTTGTCTGTTACACATCATTGCACATGATGATCTGTTATTTCCAAGAACTCATGCATGAAAAAGCCCCCGAACAGGCTTGCCTTTCTTTCTTTCTTTCTTTCTTTCTTTCTTTCTTTCTTTCTTTCTTTCTTTCTTTCTTATTTATTTAATTTAAATCACTCATCTGGCTGGTCACCCAGACACTCTGGGCAATGTACAACAACAAAACAGTTAAAACAATAAAATTCTACATTAAAAACATCATAAAAAATACCCTAACCCACTCCAAATGCCTGCCTGAACAACCATGTTTTTAATGCGCGGCAGAAGCTCATTAAAGAGGGGGCATGGTGGAGTTCCCTAGGGAGGGAATTCCACAGAGTGGGGGCCACCACAGAGAAGGCCCTCTCCCTCGTCCTCACCAGCCCAGCTGTCCTGGCTGATGGGACAGAGAGAAGGCCATCTGAGGCTGATCTTGTTAAGTGGCCTGTCTGGTGTTGCTGGAGGCGCTCCTTAAGATAGGCTGGGCCGGAACCGCATAGGGTTTTAAAGGTCAAAACCAACACCTTGAATTTGGCCGGGAAAACAACTGGTAACCAGTGCAACTCCTTCAGCACTGGAATTATCTCGCCGGCGGCTGCCTGTAATCAGGCGAGCAGCCACGTTCTGTACCAGCTGCAGCTTCCGAACTGTCTTCAAGGGTATCCCCACATAGAGCGCATTACAGTAGTCTAGAGGAGAGGAGACCAGGGCATGTATTACCGATGGGAGCAGAGACCTATCTACTGAAGGTCTCTCTCAATTAAGAATGGGAACATTATATGTGTATGTGTATGTGTATGTATGTATGTATGTATACACACACACACACACACACACTTTCACAAAGGTGCTGACATTAGCCTTGTCTATGCATTGTGTTTTTGAGATTGACATCTTTTACTGTTGTTCACAGCAGTACTTTGCATCTTGGAACTTTGTTAGCAGAGAAATGAAAACAGATATAGGAGCATCCCACTGCTGAACAAGCTCGCTTCATTCCATTTTGTTTTTTTAAGTGGGGAAAAACGTTGGAGGACCTGCCTGTGTGTTTACATTTTTTCTGTAGTTTATTTATCTATTGCATTTATATACCCCCCCTTTCTTCCATCCTGGAACTCAAGGTGGCTACATGCGGTTCCCAGCTGGTCTCCCCTCCAAGCACTGACCAGACCCAGACCTGCTTAGCTTCAGTGCAGTGGCTGCCTCATGTGCCTTCAGACTATGTCCTGGGACCTGTAAGAAATGGATCTGCTGCAATTTTATGACAGGGCTCCAAATTGGCATCTTGTTGGGCTGTCATGCCCCCTTTTGTTGCCTTGGAGTTTATGCTTTCTTAAGACAAAGTGCCACCTTAGAAGCCTGGAGGGGGAAAGGCAACCCCCTACTGGCCAGTGGAAGATGCATGCAATTGATGCAATGAAAAATGTGTAGATGTCATTGTGATGAAATGTCTGGCCATTTTTTTTCTTTTTTAACCACAATGGATCTGAAATGATGCTGTATCAGGATGGAATATCCTCAGGAATGGTGCTGCCTTTATGATCATGGAGAAATACCTTGCAGTTTGCAGAAAATATCTGTCTACATTTCAGGGACCAAGTAGGACAGTGGTATTAGCGCTGCTTTCCAGTTGCTTCCCAAAGCTCCTTTCATCCTTCATGCCTTGCCCCCAGCTCATGATCCTTCATTTCCAAATTGCATCCCGATTGGTACAGTATCCCAATTTGGATTCTTTTCTTTGCAAGCAAAAATGTGTTGATTACTAAGCAGCTTGCAAAGTGAAATACCGATTTCCCTGAGACACAGAATTAGGAACCCCTTCTGACGGACAGAACTTGTCCTGAGGACCAACTGTTGAGGACTAATGGGAGAAGATGGATATCACCACAGTGCTCTGTTTATGAACTTCCCTGAGGCTTCTCAGAGAGAGAGAGAGAGAGAGAGAGAGAGAGAGAGAGGGAGGGAGGGAGGGAGGGAGACTTGGCAGACAGGATGATAAGCTCAATGGAGTATTGCATTGAACTTCTGTGGTTATTTTCACCACTCATGTCTGAAGGACTTGATGGATTCCTTCAAGGGTCTGGAAGGGGAGAAAATGTGTTCCAGATCAGAAGCCATGGCTTCCAGATGGATAGGAATGCCAATAACAGGCATGCAAGAGTCAGAACTGTCCCTAGATGGTTGTGAGGATTATCACTTCCTTGATTGCACCCAGTGGCAGAATTACAACTTCTAACCACCACTGCAGCTATTCCAGGATTGCAGAGATATGACTGGTATAGTGCAAGGCCAACTCTGAAGTGACCACGAAACATCAGATTCTGTCTGTCTGTCTGTCTGTCTATCTATCTATCTATCTATCTATCTATCTATCTATCTATCAATCATCTATCTATCTATCTATCTATCTATCTATCATCTATCTATCATCTATTTCATTTCTATACCACCCAATAGCTGAAGATCTCTGGGCGGTACTGCTTGGAAGGGATTCACATTGCATGGAACAGCTTTAAACTTCCAGACCAAGGAAACTATCCAGCTCTCCCAAGGATCCCAGCAGGAAGGAGCTGTCAAAGGACTCAGATAAAGGTCTTTTAAAGCAGCAGTCCCCAACCTTTTTGGGACCAGGGACCGGTCCGTGGAAGACAATTTTTCCATGGACCAGGGAGGGATAGGACCAGGACGCAGTAGGGGTGTCAGAACCCCCTTACCTTGGGTCTGGGGGGGGAGATCTGTCCCTCCCCCACCCGGAATCGTCATCGGCCCTGGACTTGCCACAGAGCTGCCGTCCGGCTCTGGCCGGGGGAGGACTTCCGGCCGCTGGGACGCAAATGGCGTCTGCATAGCGGATGCCATTTGCGTCCCTGTATCTTTGCAGTAATAGGCTATTACTGCAAAGAACAGGCTCCGTCCGGGGGCGGACGTCTGGCCACTGGGACGCAAATGGCGTCTGCGTAGTGGATGCCATTTGCATCTCTGTATCTTTGCAGTAATAGGCTATTACTGCAAAGAACAGGCTCTGGCTGGGGGAGGACTTCTGGCCGCTGGGGCACAACTGGTGTCTGCGTAGCGGATGCCATTTGCGTCCCTGTATCTTTGCAGTAATAGGCTATTACTGCAAAGAACAGGACTTGAGCACGCTCCGGGAGAGAGCGCAGGACAGGAAGGCCTGGCGTGCTATGGTCCATGGGGTCACGAAGAGTCGGGCACGACTGAATGACTGAACAACAACAACAGCAAAGAACAGGGTCGGAGGTAGCCAGCTTTTGTGACTTGCCATTTGGCATTGCGGGGGGTTCTATTGTTCAACAAACTCCATCTCAATGCCCCTGTGAGCATGCAGATCTAGCATGCTCTAGTTCTTTTGTAAGTGTGAGGAACACATGTGTGCTTGAGACTGAAGCCTCAGACAACATAGACACTTCCCTTGGCTAGTGCTGGTCCAGGGCCTTGAGCCTCCTACCCAATTGGCTGACCTGCGTCATTTCCTCAGGAGTCCCTGTGGTTCTCTAGTCGAGAGTCCTTCTGTCCTGGTCTTCACCGCCAAGACACTGCTGTACACAGAGTCAGACTATTGGTCCTTCTAGCTCAGTGTTGTCTACTCTGGCTCACAGGGGTTCTCTGGGGGTTCAGACAGGAGATTTTCCAATCCTTCCTGCAACTGCTAAGGATTGAATCCAGCAGCTTCTGTATGCAAATGTGTGCTCTACTACTGAATTACCCAGATCAGCTCCTTCACATTTAATGCATCAGTATCAGAGGCCCTTCTCACTTGCCCATCTTTGAGGGCATAGGTGGGCCTGTATATGAGAGAGGGCCATTTCTGCAGTGGCCCCACACCTCTGGAATGGGTTGCCATCAAGGGCCCATCAGGCCCCAATATTGGAGGATTTTAGGAAGGTCCTGAAAACATACTTGTTTACTGTGGACCCACCCTGATTATGTATGGGTGTGGTGGTGGTGGTGGTTTAGATGGTAGTTTTTATGAAATTGTATCAGTCAAATTTATTGTTATAAGCTGCCTTATAGGAGAGCTTCTGCCCTGAAAGGTGGCCCAGAAATCTCCTTCTCCTTCTCCTTCTCCTTCTCCTTCTCCTTCTCCTTCTCCTTCTCCTTCTTCTTCTTCTTCTTCTTCTTTTCCCCTTCCCCCTCCTCCTCCTCCTCCTCCATCATCATCATCATCCCCCATCCCTACATTTCCCTCTGCCAGGCAGCTTGAGATGGGATCCTCCAGGAAGATCCAGCTTCCCCTGATGTGGGTTTCCTTTAGAGGAGGAGGTGCTCACTCTTTTCCAGCCTCATGTTATTTGTGAAAGCGAGAGGCAGTCTGATTCCCTGCTTCCCTTCTTTCCCTGGCTTTCATTAGCCAGCCTCTTTCCTCCCCTGCTCCTCCTCTGCAGGAGAGAACCTTATATGCAGGACGTGCTCCAGCTTTGAGAGGCAAAGTGTCCTCTGGAGCATCCCACTGATGTGGGTGAGGCATGGCAGGGTTAGCTGGCAGCCTCCAGAGCAGTCAGCAGCAACACTCTGATCAGGGCTGGCATCAAGGGTAGGCATGGTTGGGTACCCGCCAAGGGCCCACACCCCAGCAGGGGCCCAATGACAAGAGCCCCCTGGACTTGCTTCTCCTCTTCACCATTGCAACCAGCTTGGTCACCTGCCTATCGCTCTGGCCCAGACAATGGTGGAGGTGGTGGTGAGGAGCAGCGGATGCCATGGCCTACTTGCTCACTGGCTCTCCTGCCTATCAAGCAAGCAAGTGGTAGCCATGACGAGGAAGAGGATGAGGAGCGAGAGCAGCTGGTGACTTTGGCGGTGAGGAGGCAGACTCGCCGAGGGAGGGGTCTACTGATGGGCTCTTGCTCAAGGGCCCTCAAACCCTGGAGATGGCACTGGCTATGATCAGGACGAGGGGGCTGGCAGCCACATTTTAAATGTACCACAATGCTCAAGAGGAACAGTATACTGTGGGGATTGTGGGGAATCAAAATGGCTCCCAGCCCAGCCACCCAACATTGGGTCTTATCAAGATGCTGGGACCCTGTCAGCTGCTTGAGGAGAGGGGGCATGCTAGGGGTGTACAAAACCCCCTTACCTTGCATCCGCTGGGGTTTTTTTTGGGGGGGAGGAGGCAATCTGGTCCTCCCCCCGGGAATCCTCCCCAGCTGGATCTGCTCTGCGGTGAGTCTGCGGAGCCACGGCCAGTCTCCAGACATGAATGGTGTCCGGCCTAGCGGACGCCATTTGCATCCCTCCCCCTTCCGTGATAGGCTATGTAAAGCTTTACGTAGCCTACCATGGGAAGGGACACAAATGGCGTAGCACACGCCATTTGCATCCCTCCCCCTTCTGTGATAGGCTTCGTAAAGCTTTACATAGCCTATCATGTAAGGGGAAGGGACACAAATGGCACCCGCTAGGCCAGACACCATTAGCGTCCGAAGACTGGCCGCAGATGGACCCGGCCGGATCCGGAGCCAGCGGTGCCAGCCTGCCAGATAGGATCTGGCTGGGTCGGACTTCGCAGGGTGGCGGGGTTGGGTAGTCCATTCCACCACGGGCTCTGGGGGGGCCGGATTCTTAGAACCCGCCCCCCCTGAATCCATCGTGGAATTCTCTGCCATCCCTAGGGCATGTGCTGATTCTTGACTGGTTTATATCCTCTGCTGCTGAGCTCCAGTCCCAGAGCCCTTCTGTCTGGCTTGCTCATGGAAACATACAGCCAGGCAGCTCAGGCTGGTTGAACTGTGAGAACTCTACCAGTGACATAGCTCCACACACTCGGCCATGGTCCCTGCTGCACTGACCACTGCTTTCTCATCTGGTCTTGATCCAAACAGAAGTCTCCCATCCCAACCCCCTATAGGCTTCAGATTACCACGAAGAAGCCCTTTTTCTTTATTTCGGCTCACATCCCTGAGGGCATATGGAGGTGCCCCACTGTGCTGAAAGGAAGTGGTGTTGTCCATCTGCTGTTTCACATTTGTTAAAAATACTGGTTCTTCTTCTGTACATGTTGGAAACAAGCTGAATTTGGCCAGTGTAGCATTCCCTAGCAGTTTGCATCTGAATATTGGCCGCACGTTGGGGTCGGGTTGGTGCCGCCATGAATGTCAGTGGGGCAGTGGTGGTGGTGGGGGGGCTGCAGTGGCTGCTGTGTGGGTGCCAGCAGCAGCCACATGCAGCCCACAGCCTCTGTGCTTCCCACACCTGGTGCAGAATATCAGTATTCCACACATTTCTACCCTGCCCTTTTCTCTAAAGAGTTCAAGGTGGCATACGTGGCTGTCCCCTTTCTCCTCATAACAACCTTGTGAGATAAAACATAAGCTGAGAGAGAGAGAGAGAGAGAGAGAGAGAGAGAGAGCATCCCAGCATCACCCACTAAGCTTTGCAGCCAAATGGGTGTTTGAAGCAGGGTATTCCCTTATCAATGTCAAATAGGAAGCCCACATCACTACACTGCTTGTCAATATGATTGCATGAGTGTCTTTGTTTCAGAGGAAAAAGGAACTTGGAAGTGAAGGCAAACACCAGCTTTTGCATGCTAACTCTTGGGCTTCACTTGCCAAGCTGCTGGTGGCTGAGTAGCGACTGTGATGTCTAATTTCTGCCTGCTGAGGGGTGGGAAGGGGGCTGTCTCAAGTGAGTGTGTCCTGCAGCTAGTCTTCTGCTGCAGCTGGTCTCCAGATCTACCAGTACACTAGTTCTGCAGCACATGTGGGGCATCTCAGGCTCTGTGGATCAAGGATGCCCTCTAGACTGCAGTTCTAGCATGAATACAGGCTGACCACTGTCAGCTGACTTCACAGGCCAATGGGGACAAACCAAGCCATATAAAGCCCTTTCATCCAAGCCAGCTTCTTAGTCTGATCCGTTTGTCTCTCTAGATAGTGCAGCTGGAAAAGTACCGCCGTAATATGAGCTCCGTGGATGAGGGGTTGGGGTCTTGGACAATGACACCCTGTGGTCTTCTGGGCCCTTCTTTCCTTGCAACATAACTGCCCCATCTCCCAACTGCACCCTGCCTTGGCTGACGCAGCCTGTCACAGCCTGACTTGAACTGCTTTAGAATTACCTGTGTTTCACATCCTGGAGTTTGGTTTCCAATGGCATATTAGGAGATAGTTTCAAAGATGAGACCCCCTCCCCTCCCCTCCCTCCCACTAAGTGAAATCTCACTTCCAGTTAACATCAAGTGATAACGTATTCATAATGTAAGCGTGAGTGATGTTGCTAAGCAAAGGAAGCCAGAAATGATTAAAGCAGTCAAGGTGCAAATGAACGGGAATGATGTTCCACAATAGACTGTAACATTTCAAAAGCTAAGCTTGGCAGAAGAAAGTAATCCCTCCCTAACTCGATTAGATGATTTTTAGCACCCAGCTCATTGTTATCAAGAGAAGTGTGCACCGACCACAAGGTTTTACTCAGAACCCAATTCAGCACTTTGGAAAATGGCCCAGTTCTGCTCAGACCAATTTGGAGGCCATCTGTTTCGATTTAGGTACCAAACTCAAGTCGAGATTCAGAAATCTGAGGCTTTGTGCCTCCTGTTGACATCATGGGAAATTAAAAAATGGCTACACTTTTTTTCCTGTTTGTCAGAAATGGTGTAATTTGGCCCTAAGATCCAAAGATATTTTGCTAGCCCACACAAATGGAAAGGATCAATAACAGCTGTAGAAAATCCAGATGTCTGCTTAGGTGAGCTGAAGTAATCAAGTCATCCGAAGCAGGGTTATTTTTTTTTAAAGCAAAAAGCATTAAATCATTCCATTGATAAAGAGTTTTCCTTGAAATGCATTGGGAACCATATCTATTGTGCATCTATACAAATCCCATCTGAAGTTATCTAGTGATGACTAGTGATGTTTGAGGATCATGTTCGGTCCACATTTTAAAGTGAACTAACCTGATGTGTTAGTTCACTTTAAAATGTTAGTTCACTTTAACCTGATCAGATTGATTATGTTCTTTGCAGTCAAAAATGGAGAAGCTCTATACAGTCAGTAAAAACAAGACCTGGAGCTGACTGTGGCTCAGATCATGAGCTTCTTGTTGCAAAAAGACCCTGATGCTGGGAAAGACTGAAGGCAAAAGGAGAAGGGGATGACAGAGGATGACATGGCTAGATAGCATCACCGATGCAATGAATATGAACTTGAGCACTCTCCGGGAGAGAGCGCAGGACAGGAAGGCCTGGCGTGCTATGGTCCATCGGGTCACGAAGAGTCGGACACGACTGAACGACTGAACAACAACACAAACCTGATGTGTCCCTCATTTGGATTACTGCAATGCACTATACTTGGGGCTGCCTTTGAAAACAGTCTGGAAACTTCAGCTGGTCCAAAACAGGGCAGTGAGATTGTTAATGGGGGAATGGGCAATGAGATCACATCACGCCAGTACTTTTCCAGCTGCACTGGCTGCCAGTCCATGTCTGGGCCCAATTCAAGTTGCTGGTATTAACATTCAAAGCCCTAAATGGCTTGAGGTCAGGTTATCTGAAGAATCACCTCCTCCCATATGTACCTGCCTGGACCCTAAGATCATATTTGGGGGTCCTTCTCCAGGGCCCCCTGCCAAAGGAAGTGAGGCAGGTGGCTACCAGGAAGAGGGCCTTTTCTGCTCTGGCACCCTGGCTGTGGAATGAGCTCCCTAGAGAAATTTGCCTGGCACCTACGTTGTACTCTTTTCGGCATCTTGTTATTTCCCCAGCATTTTAGCACTCTAGTCTTTTAGCTTTGGTGTTTTCAAACTGTATTTTAAATCTCTGCATTGCTGCTAGGTTTTATCCTGCTTGTACTTTGATATTGTAGTTTCAAGCTTTCATATTTTATATTATTTTATGCTGTACTTCATGGATGTAATTTGTGTGAATCGCCTGGAGAGCTTCGGCTATTGAGCGGTATAGAAATGGAACGAAATAAATAAAAATGAATAAATAAAGCCGAGGGAGAAAGAAGTTAGATATCTTTGTGTGTGCTGGCTCTATTGTTTTCCATGGCTTTGGAAGAACATGAACTGTTATTGTTATTTAATAACAAAATAAAACTATTATTAATTATCCAGTGTGGTGTAATGGAGATCAATACCCTTTTGAACTGGAACTGGCTGTTTATACAGAAGCGACATAGGTATTCAAGGATACAGGGTAACAGAAGAGAAATAACACAACTGGTTTCAGTGTGCTAGTAACACTAGCATTAGGGCTCTCACTTTCACAAGGTGAGGTGGGACTAGCCGCGGGTTCGAATTCATCATACAATCAACTAGGGATGTTAGAGAAATCCACCGCTGATTCAAATGAGGCCGGATTCCAAAGAAATCTGCGGCGGATCAGCACCACTTACCTCCATTCCAGGAGGATTGGAGGCGGAAAGGCACTCGGCTGCTTCTTCCACCGGAGCCGTTCACCTCCTCCGCACCAATTGCCATTTCTTAAAAAAAAAAAAAAAATGTGATCGGCAGGATGTGCCCATAGACTTATATGCAAAATAGAGCCGTGAATCTTGCGTTTGAGCCTATGGACATATAGACTTATACGCAAGATCACAGCTCTATTTGTGTATAAGTCTATGGGCACATCCTGCCGATCGCTTTTTTTTTTTTTTTAAAGAAATGACGATCAGTACGGAGGAGGCGAACGGCTCTGACTGGCAGGGTAAGTGGCCCTATAGCCGGTGCGGGTCCACGGAATCCTCACAGAGCAGAGCTGCGCCAGAGGATTCTGGGGGGCTGGGAGGAACAAGTTGCCTCCCCCCCCCACGGATTCCCCACCAGAACGGTGTATCAACATACAGCTATATGTCCCAGCTTCACAATTCCATGTCCCAATCCCAAATTCAGGTATACGCCGATGGGATCTGAGCTAGCAGTGACTGACCAAGAAAAAGGATCTTGGCATTTTGGTGGACAGCTCGATGAAAATGTTCACCCAGTATGTGGCTGCTGTGAAAAAGGTAAATTCCATGTTAGGAATAATTAGGAAAGGCATTGGAAATAAAACTGCCAATATCACACCACCCTTATACATGCCTACTATGTGAACATACTTGGAATTTGTTGTTGTTGTTGTTGTTGTTCAGTCGTTCAGTCGTGTCTGACTCTTCGTGACCCCATGGACCATAGCACGCCAGGCCTTCCTGTCCTGCGCTCTCTCCCGGAGCGTGCTCAAGTTCATATTCATTGCATCCGTGATGCTATCTAGCCATCTCATCCTCTGCCGTCCCCTTCTCCTTTTGCCTTCAGTCTTTCCCAGCATCAGGGTCTTTTCCAGGGAGTTTTCTCTTCACATTAGGTGGCCAAAATATTGGAGCTTCAGCTTCATTATCTGTCCTTCCAATGAGCACTCAGGGTTGATTTCCTTTAGGATGGACTGATTTGACCTCCTTGCAGTCCAGGGGACTCGTAAGAGTCTTCTCCAGCACCACAGTTCGAAAGCATCAATTCTTCGGCGCTCAGCCTTCCTTATAGTCCAGCTCTCACAGCCATACATTACTACTGGGAAAACCATAGCTTTGATTAGACGGACCTTTGTCGGCAAGGTGATGTCTCTGCTTCTTACTATGCTGTCTAGGTTGGCCATAGCTTTCCTCCCAAGGAGCAAGCGTCTTTTAATTTCATGGCTACAGTCACCGTCTGCGGTGATCTTGGAGCCCAAGAAAGTAAAATCTGTCACTGCTTCCATTTCTTCCCCTTCTATATGCCAGGAAGTGATGGGGCCAGATGCCATGATCTTCGTTTTTTTAATGTTGAGTTTCAAACCAGCTTTTGCACTCTCCTCTTTCACCCTCAACAAGAGGCTCTTGAGATCCTCTTCGCTTTCTGCCATTAGGGTGGTATCGTCTGCATATCGGAGGTTGTTGATAATTCTCCCGGCAATCTTAATTCCGACCTCTGATTCATCCATCCCAGCATTTCTCATGATGTACTCTGCATATAAGTTAAATAAGCAGGGTGACAATATGCAGCCTTGTCGTACTCCTTTCCCAATTTTGAACCAATCGGTTGTTCCATGTCTGGTTCTTACTGTTGCTTCTTGACCCTCGTACAGGTTTCTCAGGAGACAGGTAAGGTGGTCTGGTACTCTCATCACTTTAAGAATTTGCCACAGTTTGTTGTGATCCACACAATCAAAGGCTTTAGCGTAGTCAATGAAGCAGAAATAGACATTTTTCTGGAATTCTCTTGCTTTCTCCATGATCCAGTGAATGTTGGCGATTTGATCTCTAGTTCCTCTGCCTCTTCGAAACCCAGCTTGTACTTCCGGTAGTTCTCGGTTCGCATACTGCTGAAGCCTAGCTTGTAGGATTTTGAGCATCACCTTGCTGGCATGTGAAATGAGCGCAATGGTGCGGTAGTTTGAACACTCTTTGGCATTGCCCTTCTTTGGAATTGGAATGTAAACTGACCTTTTCCAGTCTTGTGGCCACTGTTGAGTGTTCCAGATTTGTTGGCATATTGAATGCAGCACTTTAACAGCATCACCTTTTAGGATTTTAAATAGGTCGGCTGGAATACTGTCATCTCCGCTAGCTTTGTTGTTACTAATGCTTCCTAAGGCCCACTTGACTTCACTCTCGAGGATGTCCGGCTCAAGTTCAGTGACCGCACTATCATGGCTATCAGGGACATTCAGATCTTTCCTGTATAGTTCTTCTGTGTATTCTTGCCATCTCTTCTTAATCTCATCTTCTTCTGTTAGGTCCCTGCCTTCTTTGTCCTTTATCATGCCCGTCTTTGCACAAAACGTTCCCTTGAGATCTCCAATTTTCTTGAAGAGATCTCTAGTCTTTCCCATTCTGTTGTTTTCCTCGATTTCTTTGCATTGTTCATTTAAGAAGGCCTTCTTGTCTCTCCTTGCTATTCTCTGGAACTCTGCATTCAGTTGGGTATATCTTCCCCTTTCTCCCTTGCTTTTCGCTTCCCTTCTTTCGTGAGCTACTTGTAAAGCCTCATCAGACAGCCACTTTGCTTTCTTGCATTTCTTTTTCTTTGGGACGGATTTCGTTGCTGCCTCCTGAACAATGTTACGGACCTCCGTCCATAGTTCCTCAGGCACTCTGTCTATCAGGTCTAATCCCTGAAATCTATTCCTCACCTCCACTGTATATTCATCAGGGATATGATTGAGGTCATACCTGAACGGTTTAGTGGTTTTCCCGACGTTCTTCAATTTCAGCCGAAATTTTGCAAGAAGCAGCTCATGATCTGAGCCACAGTCAGCTCCAGGTCTTGTTTTTACTGACTGTATGGAGCTTCTCCATCTTTGGCTGCTAAGGACATAATCAATCTGATTTCGATATTGACCATCTGGTGACGTCCATGTGTAGAGTCGCCTCTTGTGCTGTTGGAAAAGAGTGTTTGCTATGATCAGCATGTTCTCTTGGCAAAACTCTATTAGCTTTTGTCCTGCTTCATTTTGTACACCAAGGCCATGCCTGCCTGTTATCCCGGTGATTTCTTGACTTCCTACTTTAGCATTCCAATCCCCTATGATGAAGAGGACATCTTTTTTTGGTGTTAGTTCTAGAAGGTGTTGTAGGTCTTCATAGAACCGATCAACCTCAGCTTCTTCGGCCTCAGTGGTTGGGGCATAGACTTGAATTACTGTGATGTTGAATGGTTTGCCTTGGATTCGTACTGAGATCATTCTATCATTTTTAAGATTGTACCCCAGTACTGCTTTTCCCACCCTTTTGTTGAGTATGAGTGCTACTCCATTTCTTCTAAGGGATTCTTGGCCACAATAGTAGATATGATGGTCACCTGAATTAAAGTCGCCCATGCCTGTCCATTTTAGTTCGCTGATTCCCAAGATGTCGATGTTCAATCTTGCCATCTCATGTTTGACCACCTCCAGCTTACCTTGATTCATTGATCTGACATTCCAGGTTCCTAAACAATATTGTTCTTTACAGCATTGGATTTTCTTTTCACCGCCAGACACATCCACAGCTGAGTGTCCTTTCGGCTTTGGCCCAGCCGCTTCACTCTTTCTGGCGCTACTTGGAAATACCCTCTGCTCTTCCCCAGTAGCATATTGGACACCTTCCGACCTGAGGGGCTCATCTTCCGGTGTCATATCTTTTAGCCTTGTGATACGTTCCATGGGGTTTTCTTGGCAAGAATACTGGAGTGGGTTGCCATTTCCTTCTCCAGTGGACCACATTTTGTCAGAACTCTCTGCCATGACCTGTCCGTCTTGGGTGGCCCTGCATGGCATAGCTTATGGCTTCACTGAGTTACGCCAGCCCCTTCGCCACAACAAGGCAGTGATCCATGAAGGGGATACTTGGAATACTGTGTATATTTATGTATTTTATTGCTGTGAGCCTTCTTGGGAGGGCTTTTGCCCTGAAAGGCTGCCAAGACATTTTTTAAATAAATAAAGTAAATATGCTTGTGGTCACCGCACCTAAAAAAAAGGATATTGCAGTACTGGAAAAAGTGCAGGAAAGGGCAATTAAGATGATCAAGGGGCTGGAACAAGGAAAGGTTACACCATCTGGGACTGTTTAGCTTAGAGAAAAGGTGAGTGAGGGGAGACATGATAAAAGTGCCCAAAAGTAAGCATGGTGTGGAGAATGTGGATAGGGAGACCTTCTTCTCCCTCTCTCATAGTAGTAGAACCCCATGGGGTCATCCCGTGAAGCTGATTGGTGGAAGATTCTGGACAAATGAAAGGAAGGATGTCTTCACAAAGGACTGAGTGGAACTATAGAATTCACTGCCACAAGATGTAGTTAGTGATGGCCATCAATTAAGATGGCTTTAAAAGGGGATTGGACAAATTCATGGAGGAGAAGGCCATCAATGGCTACTAGTCCTGATGGCTATGTGCTGCCTCCAGTATCAGAGGCAGATGCCTATGTACACCAGTTGCTGGGGACCATGGGCAGGAGGGTGCAGTTTCACTCATGTCCTGCTTGTGGGTTTCCCTTAGGCCAATGTGTGAACAGGGTGCTGGACTAGATGGACCCTTGGTCTGATCCAAGGATAGATATTATTATTATTATTATTATTATTATTATTATTATTATTATTTTATAACCTGCCTATATAGAAATACTCTAAGTGGTGTTCAAAGTTAAAAAAATTTAACGAGAAAGCCAGCAATAAAACAATGCAGCATAGAAACAGTACATAACAATCAAGAAAAAGGAATGAGAGTTCTAAAAAGGGAAGGCCTGCCGGAATTATAGAGTGATTAATTCTCACTTAAAAACCTTCAAAGTGGTCAGCAGGCGCTGAAAAGGTCATCTTGCATATTCCTGCTAATCTCACTTTCGGCAGCTGCAGCAGGTTTAAAAAACTGAGCACCGATGTCATGATTTTTTGAAAACATTTTTACGCCTTTACAAGTGCCCCTCAGAAGGTAACTGAAAATGGGGAGCCATGGCTTAGTGTGACAGAGCACGTGCTTTGCATGCGGAAGATCCCAGGTTCGATCCCTCACTTCTCCAGGTAAGGTGAGGGAAGATTCCTGCCGGAATCCCTGGACAGCCGCTGTCAGTCAGTGTGGACAATACTAGGTTAGATGGACCAAGGGTCTAGGGATGTCGGAGAATTCTGCCATGTATCTCAGTGAGGCCGAATGCCAGTGCATTCAGCCCCCCGAAATCAGTGGTGGAACGAAGCCCCCCGCCCCACCACCCCATGAAAGGTGCGCGCAACGGAGCACTTACCTGGTGCCAAAAGGTAAGTGACTTACCGCAAAAGGTAAGTGACTTTCGTACATCCCTACCTTCTAGCCCAGGCTATGAAGTCCGTTCCCGAAAACCCACTCTCCAGCAGCCACAGGATTGCACCCTTAATCAATGGGAGAAGAACATGTACCTTTTAAAAGATGCACATAATGGATGGATACATTCGGAGAAATATGCATGGATTTTCAAGTGAAATGAAAAGAACAGAAATTGCAATCTGATACGGATACAAGATGGAATGGGCTTTGAAGTGGAATTAAGAGTTTTAACGAACTCAAGTTTTGTTCGCATGTCCCTTAGCTTCCCACTGGCAGCTGGTTGGCCACTGTGTGGAGACAATGCAGGACTGCTGGGCCAAAGGGCTGATTCTTATCATCTTCTTATCATCTTCTTATATTATATATTCTACTTTTAAAGTGAAATAAAGTAGGAAAGGGAGGAAGGAACCCTCAGATTACTTTGCACAATTGGAGGTATCCTCTCCCCCAAATGGATGTATCCTCTCCCCCAAATGGGTCTTCCCTTACCCCCCATCCAAGACCCCCAAATGCTGATCAAATCTGCAGATGACACAAAATTGGGCAGGATAGCTAATACCCTGGGAGACAGAAACAAAATTCAAAGTGATCTTGATAGACTGGAGCGCTGGGCAGAAAACAACAGAATGACATTTAATAGGGATCAATGCCAAGTTCTGCACCTAGGAAAAAGAAACCAAAGGCACATTTACAAGATGGGGGATACGTGGCTCAACAACACTACAAGCGAGAAGGATCTTGGAATTGTGGTAGATCACAAGCTGAATATGAGCCAACAATGTGATGTGGCTGCAAAAAAGGCAAATGCTCTTTTGGGCTGCATTAATAGAAGCATAGTTTCCAAATCCCGGGAAGTACTAGTTCCTCAGCACTGGTTGGGCCTCATCTGGAGTACTGTGTCCAGTTCTGGGCGCCACACTTTAAGAAGGATGCAGACAAGCTGGAGGAGGGCAACAAAGATGATCAGGGGACTGGATACAAAGCCCTATGAAGAGAGTCAGAAAGAACTGGGCATGTTTAGCCTGAGAAGAGAAGACCAAGGGGAGGTAGGATAGCACTCTTCAGGTACTTGAAAGGTTGTCCCAGAGAGGAAGGCTAGGATCTCTTCTGCATCATCCCAGAGTGCAGGAGATGGAATAATGGGCTCAAGTTACAGGAAGCCAGATTCTGGCTGAACATCAGGAAAAACTAACCGACTGTTAGAGTAATACGACCATGGAACCAATTATGGAGGGAGATGGTGGGGAGGCATTCAAGATGAGCTGGACAGCCATCTGTCGGGGATGCTCTGACTTGGATTCCTGCATTGAGCAGGGGGTTGGACTCGATGGTCTTATAGGCCCCTTCCAACCCTACTATTCTATGATTCTATGGAACTAAGTTCTGGCAAAGGTGTGAGATGGGTGTCACCCTGACCTAGCTGAGCAGACATCTGAATCTGGGATGAACAAATCTGGACCCAGCACTCTAGCACAAAATAAGTTGGTTCTTCTTTTTTTTAATGCTATGCTGGAAACTGAACTTAAGAGAAAGGCAAAAAGCACAAAGGGCATCATCAAAGTGAGTCAAGGGAATGAAAACACTACAAAAGCACCTTTGAAAAGTGCCAAGTGTGCGACAGCGAAAGAGGAAAGGGCAGGGAAGGGACGTGTTTGGGCGAGAGAATGAGAAAGTTCAAATGGAAGCAATTAATCAACTTGGCAGAAGTTAATAAAACTGCATTACAGAGATTGCCTACTGTCCTCCTTTTGTCAGGAAGATCCAGGAGAAAATCACCCCTTTGCATTCTGTTTCATGAGCCGTCACTTCAGGACACAGAAACAGGCTGAATTTGCAAACTTTCATCTGAACAGGCAGATCCCAAGGGTTCATGACTTCCAGTGTGTGTGTAAAAACAAACAAACAAATTTTCCTTCATACTCACTGGCTTGAAAATGTCGAGCCTTTACACACACTCACTCCATGCAGTCAAAAGTCAGTTGCAACCACAGGAACATAGGCGGTTGCCTTATACTGAGTCATCAAGTATATTGGTCCATCAAGCCCTGTACTGTCGACACTGACTGGCAGCAGCTCTCCAGGTTTTCCAGCAGGATTACTTCCTCATCCTACCTGGGGAAGCCGGGGATTGGACCTGGGACCTTTGGCATGCAAAACAGGTGCTCTACCACTGAGCTATGGTCCTCCCACAGCTGTTCAGAATCAGTTGAGAAGGTCCAGTATTGGAGGCTGCCGTTCTGTCAAGCAATGGGAAGGGACTGGGGATCCCTAGCCATATGGGGAGTTGTTTTGCCAATAGGCAACGGTTCTTTTTAAGGATTCACGATGCGGGAAGCACAGAAAGAGGTGAAGGAAAGAGATTTCTTTGCAAGAGCAAGCTAATTAACAGAATTAAGCTAAACAATACAGAATAATAATGGCAGCAAAAAGAAATTTGAGTGCAAAATAAAGCATACGTGCCTTCTGCCACTGGGAACCCCTTATCTTGATCAGACTAGTGGTGAATGTGACCCCCAACAATGGCCTTTGGTGAGCAGCCCTGTCCAGACCTAGAAAATGTAGTTGACTCCCAAATGGATTAAAGGAATTTGAAAGTTTTAGTGCTAAGGATATGCAAATCAGCCAGACTTGAGCTAGCCAAAGTTCTCTGAATTCCATCTTGAAACTTGTTTCAACTGGAATATGTCTCAGATTATGAGCTTTGCTTTTTTTCTTTTGCACAAAAATCCATGCGCATTTCACGTGTATTTTGCCAAATGTATGCATCAACTGTGCACGTTTTTGAAATGCACACATTCTTCTCCCATTGATTCAAGTGTATTTATGCGTATTTTCTCAAATGTACACATGCCGTCGAACACGGGGGGGGGGAGGGGGGTTGGCCCGTGAATCACATTGCAAGCTGAGAAATGTACAGACCTTGACTGCAGATTGGGTCTGCATCCATGTTTGGTCTGGAAGGTGTGAACTGGATAAAATCTTGATAAAAAATGAACTGCAACAACTTTCTCAATCAGTGCGTGGATGCCTGCAGGATAGGCGCGTGCAAACGTGGTGGAGGGGCTGATGGTGGGGAGGCATTGCTTTGCTCTTTCACCAGGCATAGGAAGAGGGTTGGAGAGACATCATTATCCAACCTGGACTTCCCCATTGTCATGGCCCTTGCAGGGGTGGCTCATGTGGTACCATCTCACATCACTCAAGAAACTGATGCGCAATTTCTGTGGGTGGAAAATTGGCTACACTCACGACTTCACCTGAAAGTAATTGTGGCATTCCTGAGGGAGGTGGGCGCTGGCCGACACATACAGCTAATGATTCCAAGATGTAGAGGGAAACATATAATGTGACCCAAGACAGAAGTAAGGTGCTTGTGGATGGAGGAGAAGGCAAGGAGCCCTGTGTGTGATGCCATACAACAGACAGGCCAGTTCCAAAAGACTGTAGGAGGTGATACGAATTAGAGAGAAATATGCAATGGTGTGATTCTGTAAACTCCAGTAGGGTTAGTGGAGCTCCACTGAATCTTCCCATTGCATAAGCGGTTGCCGATTACGCTTGCGCTACTGGTGGCACAAGCAGAACATTCAACCGGTTTCGCAACAGGTTGCATAATGGGTTGCACAAGAGTTATGTGCAACTTGTTGCACAACGGGTTGCACAAGCATACTGCACAGCTGCTTGTGCAACCATGTAACTTTAGTTGGATGCTTCTCTTGCCCATAGTTCAGTACCTAGTTTCTGCCAGGGCAACGTCATTCGTGCTAAAGGAGTGACGCAGCTGGAATGTGATGGCACCCAGTGATTGTGAGAGGAAGGAGATGTCACAAATTTTGCATCAACATCTGAATGGTACTGCTTTATTCCCTACCGCTTTGTGCTATTTGTGCTAGAAGAATGACACAGTTGGATACTGCCAGAGATGGACTATTTGACCCCAAGACTATGATGAGCAAGGTACCTCCCGTTTAAGGCCAAGATGGAAAATACCTAGCCCTCTCAAAGGATTTGTGATGACTTGTCTTCCTTCACATTGAACACAACTTTTCTCTCTCACCGTATCATTAGCTGCACTCCCAAATTCACAGTTGCCAGCTTTAAGTTCAGTAGCAAATGGTTCAATGGTTTCTCCTGCTTCTGACACCATGTGATGACTTGTCCTTCAAGTGTTCCGTGGAATAGGCTCCCACATAAATGAAAGCTCCCATGTTGCAGACAAAGGTTTATTCTTTAATCCAAGTACAAGCCCAGCACCAGTGTGCTAGGAACACTGTGCACTGTTCCTCTGTGCTAGGAACAGACTAACCAAAAACACTTGGTTAGTTAAATACTCTGCAGCTGTGCTGGGAAACAGTTGATTTTAAAGAGAGACTACACGACAGCGTTTAGAGAGCCTATACTAACCCTGAGAGGCATTATCTTAAATAGCTTATCACAATGGGACAGAAAGAACTTGAGATAAATAAATGCAAGAGAAAGTAAAACTAACGGATGTGTCCAGTAGTGCTATCTTGCTTTCACCTCAGGAAGCAAAATGCCTTGAGCCACCCATCCTGTGCTTTGTACAAAGTTCAGAAATGAAACAAAATACTGGAACCATGGATAATTTTTAAAGCACTCGGTGCATTAAAGGTAGGGATGTATGAAAGTCACTTACCTTTTCGAATGTTGCCGCCAGCCGGGGCGGCCTGCAGCCGGACATCCAGCCACTGGGCAGCCTGCAGGGACGCAAATGGCGGCGGCCGTAGCCGCCGCCATTTGCGTCCTTGTATTTTGCCGTGATAGGCTATGTAAATATTTACGTAACCTATCACGGCAAAAAAAAAGGGAACGCAAGTGGAGGTGGCTATGGCGGCTGCCATTTGCGTTCCCTTTTTTTTTGCCGTGATAGGTTATGTAAATATTTATGTAGCCTATTATGGCAAAAAAAAGGGGGAATGCAAATGGCGGCCACTACACCATTTGCATTCCTTTTTTTTTTTTTGCTGTAATAAACTACATAAATATTTACGTAGGCTATCACTGCAAAAAAAAAAAAAAGGAATGCAAATGGCGGCCGCCATAGCCGCCGCCATTTGCGTTCCCTTAGTTTTGCCGTGATAGGCCATGTAAATACTTACGTAGCCTATCACGGCTTCCGCAGGGATGCAAATGGCATCCCTGCATTAGCTGTGATAGGCTATGTAAGTATTTACGTAGCCTATCACGGCTACATGGAAGAAGCAAATGGCGGCCGCAGACGCGTCCGCCATTCGCAATGCAGCGCAGACGGCAGCAGGTAGGTGCTCCATTCTGGGCTCGTTTCACGGGGTGGGGGGCTTTGTTTCGCCACGGATTTCGGGGGGCCGAATGCACTGGCATTTGGCCTCACCGAGATCCGTGGCAGAATTCTCTGACATCCCTAATTAAAGGTGAGTTAATGTGTAATTCCACAGCACAGGCAGGACATTCAGATGAGGAGCAATTTTGAGGCATCTGTATCATGCATGTGATCCTTCAGGAAGAAGGAGAACATAACCATGAAGGAGACACCAGGAAGATCAATGGCTGTAGTTTATAAATCCAACCACCAGTTCACACTCACATGGAATCAGTTTTTATTGCCCGGTAAGAAATTCATATTAATATAGTGAATACATATGTTTACAAATAAACAACTTTAAAAAACAAACATTTTTTTTTGTAATTGTAGGAAGTGATCTCAAACTCTGTCATCATTAACAAGTATTAACACGCGTGTACTTACAGAACATACATTTACTAAAGTAGCTTCCACGTAAAAATATGCTCAAGTTACACAAAGAAAACCTTGAGTGGGTTATTTGAGTGCAGCTGCAATGTGTATCTTAAGCACATGGATTCAGAGCAACATCCCATTAAAGGGTCAAATGTGGAGCCTCTTTGCACGTCACGAGGAAGGGGCTGTCGAGGGCCCATGAGCGACCCACGCATCCTCTCTTAGAGCTGTGCACAACCAGCATCCCATGATTCTCAACCCATTTTGTGGGCAGACCCATGGGCGGGGGCAGGACCATTTCACCAAATTTCTCCAGGGGGAGGAAAAATTCTCCAACCATTTCTCAGGAGTGCCCCCCTCCATTAGCAGTGGAAAGAGCACTGCTTCTTTCTCTCCCCTCCCAATTTTCTTTTTTTTTTTTTGAGGGGGGGGGTTTGCTACTGCAAATGGCAGCAGCAGTGACTACCATGTTGGCAACCTGGCCGCCATTTTGAATCCTCCACAGTGCTCTGGGCCTAGCCTTGTTCTAGGATCTTGTGGGAGGAAAATGGCAGCTGCCACAAAAAAATTGGCAGAGAACGTTCCGTCAAAATTCTGCGTGGTGGCCTTGTTCCTCTAGAGAAAAAGAAAAACCTCAGAAATATTCAACTTTGGCTCAGCTCTACTCTCTTACCACATTACTAGGGGCTCCCGATTCTATGAATGTCACCTTCAAATGATAGCCAGAAGCAGAGAAACAAGAGGCATGAGCAATGAAGGAGTCATGCATCCTAGCTCATCGCTTCTGCATGACGTTGCCCATATAGCACGAAGCTGTGCTTAGCTCTGAGGCTGCCCTATGGTTGTGAGGAGCCACCGAGACAGAAAATGACTGAAAGGGAGAGATGCAGAAGGATCAAGATTTCTGTGAGGAGGAACCCCCTCTCAGATCCATCCATTCCTGGTGGACTTCAAAGATGATCACATGGTGTAACAACAGCAGCACACTTTGGTGAAAGGTTCACTGAACCATTTGACAGGTTCTTTATTCTCTGAAAATGTGCATGCAGTTCAATCAGTGTTTTTTCATCTATATCAACATGTCAACATGCATGCCTCCAGTTAAAGGGAACTCAAGTAGAAGGATTGGAAAACACCTCTTGGTTTTGGAAATCCCAGAGAGTCACAGCAAGACAAAGCAGACAAAACTAGGCCAGATGGAGCAGTGGACCTGCAAAGTGTAATGTAGCTTTAGATGTTCAGGATTTGCTAGAAAACTCTGCAAAACAAAATATATCCACAGCTAGCAGAGAAGGTAAGGCTAGACCTGGGGGCTGAAATTCAGGCTCCTGCAGCCCAGGGTCCCACAAAGGACCACTTAGAAGGCGGCAGGTCAAAGGGATAATGGCAAACAGGTTCCAAATCAGCACTTAGGTTCTCATGGGTATGCCATGGCCCACTGCCTCCTTTTTTTCTTCTTCATCTTTTATTTTATAGCCAGGGGGCAGAGGACTGGCTATATACATGGTTATTTTCTACTTGAATAGCGGATTATTTTTTTTTTACTACCCAAAATGGTACACATCCCCCAGTGAATGTGTTTAGAATCAGGACGGCGGAAGCAAACTCCACTGTATTCCAATAGTCATGATGGTGCTAAGCATTAAGTGAGTTTAAAATGCAAAACTGCGCATGCTCAGAGTATTTCTTTTCTTCTTTTTCAAAACCAGGGTTGGCAAACTGTTCCTGTTTTTGTTGTTACCGTGGCTGTTGTTTTGCTCTAACGTGTCAGGGATGTAGAAGCAGTTGAAAAGCATGGAAAGGAATGGTGGCAAATAGCCATGGCAGAAAAATTGGTGTACCAACTAGAACTAGCTAAAGGCAAAACATCTGACTTTTATCAAATATGGCATGATTTTATTTTATATATACTAATCAGGGACATACACAGCAGTATTTGTCAAAGCATTTCCTATGGGAGAGAGACTAAGGGCGCAATCCTAAGGCTGCTAGTCGGAGGCTAGACGTCCATAGGATTGGTCGGTTCCCGGAGTACCAATCTCCACCTCCTCCCGTGCCACCTTGTAGGCAGAGCAGCATGGAGTGGGGGAAACGGGGCGATCCCAGGGGCGGGCTAGGGTGGGGACATTGGAAGTGCTGGTACGACACTTCCTATGTGTCGTCTGGCCGCCGATTCCTGTGCTCCAAAGTCCCGCGGTTAGACAGCCGAAAGCAGGGCGGGGGGAGCATGGAGGAGGTCCACTCCTCACCACTCTTCCTGCCCTGCACTGGATTGGAGGTCGGCCCCAGGGTTGGAGGCAACTGGATAGCCATGCACCAGCAGAGAGGGGTGCAATTGCTCTGGGCAGCGATGGGAGAGGGAAGCACAGATTCCCTCACCCATCACCGCTGCCACCCAGAGCAACTGTGCCCCCCTCTGCTGAGCACTGGCATAACTGGGCACAGTTGCTCTTGGCAGCAGGTTGGGGAGCCTTCCCATCCTGCCATTGCTGCTGCCACCCAGAGCAACACTAGGGCAAGGAGTGGGGGCCTCCGCCCTTGCCCGACTCGGCGTGCACTGAGTCGAGAAAGAGCAGGAGGTTGCGGACTGAGATCCGGGGGGCTGAACTGGTAGGAACCCACTGAGCTTGAGCCCCCAAACGGATGCTTGCAACATCCCTAACTATCATGCATAATGCAAAAATTAGATTCCAAAACAGTGGTGTAGTGGAGACAGGGCTCACAGCGATACAGTGCTGGCCTTTTTTCTCATCCGGGATGCTGATGTCATCTGCCACCCCTGTCAGAATTCCTTCATCCCTCTGAGCTTAGCTGCACATCTCACAGTAGCTGGGCTGGGCTGGGGGAGAATGAATGTTCCCAAGAGCAATATATTGTTCCCTGTTGTAATGCCAAGTTTTTGTGGTGGCTTGGTCTTGAATGGGCAATGAAGACCCATCAGCTTGAGAAATGACCTGCTCCTGATGGAGATGGAAACTGGTAGAACTGGTGTGTTGATCTGGACCAACGCAGCTGCCTGAATTTTTGGACTCTGCTTGGGGCTGTGGCTACAGGGGCTATCATGATGAATGCCTGGGGAACAGAATTGATCACTACTATGGATGTCGGAGAAATCCACTTGAGGGGTGGAACTCGATGAGCTTCCTTTGGCTCAACCCCCCCCCCCGGACTTTGGTCTGTTTTCTGGCCTGACTCAATCTGCAAATGTGAGATTTGGGCCGGATTTCAAAGCAACGGACATCCCTAACCACTGCACAACTATTCCAAAGAAATACGATGTTCTTTACATCATTCGAGAAGGGGTTGGGTGGGCCATATCTCTGTTCTCTAATGAATTGCTCTTAGGTAAAGAAGAGCAACATCTTCCTTTATGAACTCATGGAGTGTAGTGGTTCGGGCTGCAATCGCACACCCATTCAACTGGGGAGAAAGCCATGCATCAGACTGCACTGCAAGACAATGAGTAATTTATCAGAGACACCCTGGTTTAGGGATGTATGGATTGCATAACATCTGTCCCATCTGTGTTTCACAGACTGGCAGGTGCCTTCTCTTCTGTCATCCACTCATCAATGGAATTGGACTTTTTTGAGTTGCTGAATTTGTGCAAATTCACATTTGTGCAAATTTACACTTGCAAAAATGCACAATCCTCCCAATGAGCATTTTTACGCTTTAGCCTATGTACATTTTTGGCTGGTTTTTTTCATTTTGCTTATTTATTCTATTACTAAATTTGAGCAGAAAGTTAGGAAATGGTCCAGAAGTCCACAGAATCCGCCCAGCTGGGGAAAAGCTGACCTGCTGCAGAATCCATGGGTTGGATTCATAGAAATCCAAACTCATTGGATTCCACTGCGGATGTCTCCGACATCCCTAACCTGGTTTGAATCTTGCCTCTACCCGAGGGAAGGGACTATAGCTCAGTGACAGAACACATGGCTTGCATGTGGAATGTCCCAGGTCTGATCCTTGGCATCTTCAGTCAAAAGGATCTGGTAGCAGAGGATGAGAAAAACCCTTCTCTGTCCAAGACTGGAAAGCTCCTGCCAGTCAGTGTAGAACAGCGTTCCCCACCAACCAAGTGCCCTCCATGTTTTGGACTACAGCTCCCATCATCCCTGCTAATTCTCCATGCTTGCTGGAGCTTATGAGGTATATCCAAAACAACTGGAGGGCATGAGATGTGGCCAGGCTGTAGCAGACAATACTGAGTTAGCTGGACAAATACTCTGACCCAGTGCAAAGCAGTTTCTTTTGTTCCTACCATGAACTTGCCAGGTGGGTTTAGACAAGACAGTTTCTCTAAGCCTCAGCACCGCTCTTTCAGCAATAGGGGAATAATCACACTGATCTACCTCGCAGGGCTCTTGCAAGGATGACAAGATAATGCAAGTGAAGAGCTTTAAGTACTATACAAATGTGAAGTCTTATGATTATATTTGGAAGGGACATGCCAAGCATTCGCAAACTGATGAAAATGATTTCCTTTATTACCTTTATCTAACCTTCCTTGTTAAATGTGCCATTTGGGCAAAAGAAGAAACAGCAGAGGCTGCATCAGCTGAGGAAGGGCTATTTCACACAACCAACAGAGGCAAACCCAGGTTTACCATGGAGTGTACAATCCAGTCTTGGTCCCCTGATGAGTAGTGCTTGTATGATACATCTATTTGCAAACATATTTTATGTTCACATTAAATAAAAGGTGTATGCTTAAGACTAGGAATGCTGGCAGAGTTCTCCTGAACCAGGCTCAGAAATAAACTCTGGGGGCTCTTAGAAACCCATCTCAAACTAGAGGTGAGGTTTTAAAGCCTCCCACAATTCATCTCTAGCTAGGATTAAAATCTGAGCTGGGCAAGAATCGCCAGGCCCTTGCTAATCCTCCCTCACCCCCAAAGCACTTTCTCGCCAGCCCCACAATACCATCAATGTCCTTCTCCCCTTCTCCATCTGCCATGGGTCAATGGGCATGTTGACATATCAGGGAGCCAGTGTGCCAGACATTGGGGGTGGGGTGAGATGGGAAAAATTCCCTTTCCCCATGCATAGCAGGACTGCTTTTGCCACCATGCATTCAGCTAAGGCTGTAAGCCACAGGTATGGGCAAGCTGTGGTCCTTGACTTAAATCATGGTGCATCTCTTGCTAACTTCAAAAGCCCTCTGCAAACAATCAATTCAGACAACTAGCAAGAGTGACCTGTCCCTCTCACAGCAATCTGCTGGATGGGGAGGAAAAGGGAGGGAGAGAAAAGGGGGTTGCAGAAAGAGGGAGAGAGAGAAAAAGGGGTGGCAGAAAGAGAGGGGGGAGAGAAAAGAGAGGGTGGCAGAAAGAGAGAGAAAAGGGGGTAGCGCAAAGAGAGAGGGGTGGCATTATTTATTTACAGCATTTGTATACTGCTCCATGTCCAAAGTCCCCAGAGCAGTGAACAGCAGACAGAAAGAGAGATAGAGAAAAGAGATGGTGGCAGAAAGAGAGCGAAACCACAGTGGCAGAAAGAGATAGAGATAGAGAAAGGGGGTGGGCCACCCACTTATGGCTTTGGCACTGCCCACTGCTGGCTTCATCTCCACCCACAACCAGCATGCAGCCCCCAACAGCTATCCCTAATGTGTGGCCCTCACCAGAAAAAACGTTCCCTAGTCCTGCTGTAAGGAGAAGGAAAGCAGGTTGTTTGCTGGAGAGGGGGACGTGGTGAGGAGGGTGCTGCATAATGCCACCAACTGTAATGTCATTGAGTTATGCTTTTCCTGGAGGAAATTGCGGGGAGTGGTGGTGGCAGGCAAGGAGTGTATCATACAGTGATCATAAAGATCTTAGACCACAGCACGGTTTCAGTTAGTCATTGCCTAAGGATGCCTTCATCATTTTCATCCATTCGTTCACCCTCAGCATCAATCCAAATGGTCCCAGGGCGTAGCCTGAAGGCACATGAGGCAGCCACCTTGCTGAAGCTAAGCAGGTCTGGGTCTGGCCAGTGCTTGGAGGGGAGACCGCCTGGGAACCACATGTAGCCACCTTGAGCTCCATGATGGAAGAAAGGTGGGATATAAACGTAATAAATGAATGAATGAATGAATGAATGTATAATCCCAGGACTTTTATGTCCCAACACTTCTGTGGGTTCATTAGCATGAACAAAACATACTGAAATGATAAGAAACTATGAAAATGTATGTGCAGTTTCTGTTTTGTTTTCTTGCTTGTAGACTTCTTTCATGGGAAATGGTAGCATGTAACCCCTACATCCCCCCCCCTTTTCACCATGCAGCTCTGCAAAAAGGGGTCAAAAAGGAGAAAAGGAGAGGGATTGAGAGAGAGGGAGGGGGGGAGGGACGGAGAGAGAAACAGACTTAAACAAGTTACAAAGAAACACTGGCATAAATGCAAACACAGAATGGGTAGCTCTAGGAAGATTTGAGGCAGCAGAAGTCAGTTTCAACAGGAAAAGAGGCAAGGAAGGAAAGAAACTCCCGCCTTTGCAAAACACAACAGACCAGTGAAACATGAAATGTGTTTGTTCTCGGCAGCAAAATGGATGGGAGGGCACCTGATAGGTTGAGCCCCAAATGTGAGGAAAGAATCTGAAATTGATACAAGTTTCACTTGAAAAACAAGACAGTCATTGAACATTAATAATACAGTAAAGGCACCACCCATGCTTATTCATCTTGAGTCCAAAATCATTGAAAACTGGGGGTGGGGTGAGGGAGAAATCAGGATAAGAAAAATTCCAGACAGAGTGTAGAGCAACCACCGTTACCATGTTCCCAAGAACAGGGTGAGGAAGTCCTGATCTCAGCAATCTTCTTCATCCACGTCCCCCTCACAATACACACACCCGGTCCTGGAAAATTTAAGACATAAAACTGAAACAAAACCCAACCTTTCTAAACTTTCCACTAAATGGAAAGTATCCATATGCTTTTAATTGTAACAGTCTTCATAGGTTACAAGAAAGTCTTTTCTCTTTCTTATGTTTAAGATGTATATGTATATTTTTTGCTTGCTTGCTTCATTCGCGATGGTACAAAAATGGAACACTAAACATTAGGATTTCTACCAAGGTGTCTGGCTCTTTGTTTCAGCTCCCTATCCCACCCCCAGATCTAGTGAACAGGATTATTCTTAAAATTTGTACCAAAAAAATTCCTGATCAAAACAATGTCTCTCCCCCCCTCCCCATATCTGTTTTTGTCTCTGTGCCCGACTGCTTCAAGGCAGGGACATTGCAGGAAGAGTTCTTAAGCCGATGGATGGTGTCTCTAAGTTGTGCTACTTCTCATCATGGATTTGAATTTGGAGAAGAAAGAAAGACGGTAAGTCCCAAGGGGTTGATCCAGTGTAAAATACAAATGGAGTTCGAACAGCCTTCAGTGTATTGCTATATAGCGCTAACCCAATCTTCAGTTCATAGCTGGATACCCCAAGCAGGAACATCCATCTCTCCTCAACCAGGGAAGTCTACTTCCTTGTTTCAGGTTATTTATTCTTCTACATCTTCTTCTTCACCTTTTCCAGTTATGTTTGTTTTTCGGGTTTTTTTTCTCAAATGGATCTTTTATTTAAAAAAAAAAATCAGTAAAAGAAACTTGATCTCAAACAGTCACTTCTGTCTTGCTGTTGGTAATGAAGTATGGCTGTGTGGGTAGGTAGTGCTGACTTCGTGTTGTCAATGGGTCACTCACGGCAGGGTCCCCTGCGAGATTTCTCCCCTTGGTTGCATAGGCCTGCCTCCGGAAGGACGGATCACTAGGGTCCCAGGTTTTGTAAGCTAAAGGGTGCATGTGCAGCCTTGTGGCTTTGGATTTCTGCCCATTTTGTTTCATCGTCCCGCCCTCGAGGATGTATGGCCGGTCGTCCTCAGCACGCACCGGGTGCAGTGGCAGACTCCCTTTTGCAGCCAGCTCTGCAAGATGGCGCCGTTTCGAGTAGAAGTCCTCGCTGCCTTTGTCAGCTGTTTTTTTTTTATATAAAGGAGGGGGGAGTAAGAGGAAAGACAGTGTCAGCTAGGAGTCACCAAAATGTTTTAAAATAAAACATACAATCGACAGACGACAGCATATAAATAGACAGCGATGTGGGCTAAAAATAACATCTCCATCCAGATGGGAACTAACATTCTCTTCATAAATAGCATTCATGAGAAATTACAAGGATTTTTCTTTTAGAGAGATCTGTGAAATCTTAGCAGTACAGACACCTGGAAGCAAGCCAGCATATAATAAGGCCCTAATGAGCCTACCTGGGCAATTAAGATCGGCTTCAGTGGCTCTCTGGCCCTCCATGATGAATGATTAGGTTGGTGGGACCAGGCATAGGGTCTTCTTAGTGGTGGCCCCACACCTTTGGAAGTCCCTTCCTCAAGAAATCTGTTTGGCCTCTCCCATTCAGAGTTTTAATACAGCCCTCATGAGCCCACCCAGGCTCTTAAGTTCAGCCACAGTGGCTTTCTGCTCTCTGGCCCACCATTATGAATGATCAGGTTGGTGGGATCAGGCATAGGGTCTTCTTAGTGGTGGCCCCACACCTTTGGAAGTCCCTTTCTCAAGAAATCTGTTTGGCCCCTCCCCTTCAGAGTTTTAGGTGTCCTAAGGATGGATAAATCTGTCAGTTTCAGGGTTGTTTTTCTCAGTTGCTCACTTTTCAAATTTTAAGGTCGGTTCATCCTGAATATTCATCCTATGAATCCAACCCATGTTCGCATGAAAATCCATAAGCATTTGTGGGCATATTTTGCTTAACATGCATTTCTGCCTAATGTACACTTCTTTTTTTTTGCACGGGTTTTCCTAATATTTTGCATAGATTATATTTCACCCCACCAGAGTGGTGGTGGAATTTCAGAGAACAATTAATAATGTGGGGAAAATGTTTAACCCCTTCCCCCTTTCAGATCACTGTGGTTCTGATCCAAATCAGAGCCACATGCACTCACACCAGCATAAGGAAACCTGTCACACATAGCAAAAGTATGCGTGATTACCAGAACATACAATTTGGCCCATAGATTCCAGGAACTCTAGGAAATGCCATTTTCCAGCCTGCCTATGTCCTTAATTCTGATGTTAAGAACACCAGAAACTACATGTCCCAGCACCCTGGCACCCGGGATGCAGCATGGTGTCCAGATGTGATCGCAGTAGCATTGGGAGCATGATGGGGTCTGAATTTCAGAACCGGGTTAAGGAAAAAAACAAATGATATTCCAATTTATTCATATATTTACTATGGAAAATGACCCTAGCTTTCCAAATTCATGTCTGAATCAAGCTGAGGGGAATTAGCCCATGGTAGCTTAGTTGGATATAGAGACATAGTGTAGATTTTCTGCGAACCACTGAGTAACAACAGCACGTCCCTCCACACAAATGCATGGTTGTCTGGAAAGGGCTTGCAAATCCTCTGTACGTTATTATTTCAGTCATAAAATGACTTGTGGGTATGCAGATATGAATATGAAAGGTAGCACAAGAATCAGCCCTTAAAGACTGCCAACCTGCATGAGTAAAACTTCACGAGTAGTTAAGTGGCTCCAAATCCATCAAGTTGGGCCTTTTGGCCTATGGTGAATTGTTTCATGTACAATTCTAGCTGTTCAGGTGGTATTCGGCCTGCCAAGAGGACAGTAGTTGTTCAACAGCTGCATACTCGGGGATTCTTTTCAGTGCTGTAATACATTCCTTCCTTCAAGAGATGCTTTTCCTCCTCCAGGTGAATTTAAATTGCTTTTGAAAGAGCCCCATGTTGTAAAATTATGCTCAACATGCTTTACCTGTCTCCATCTGTCTCCTTCTTAATTGGTGTCTGAGAGCTTTATATAACATGCAGGTGCAGTTAAAGGGATGTCTTCCTTTTTAATTAAAACATGGAATGTAGATAATGGCCTGTTCCAATTTCAAAACAGGATTCAAGAATGCATCTTATAGGGCCGTTAGAAGGAACAAGAAAGCACCCTTCGCCGCTTCCTTTTTTGACCATCTGGAACCCATTAACCACATTCACTGGGTTGGATGGATCCAGATTGAATTCTAATTCTAGGAGACAAGGGGAGGTGAGCCCCTTTCAATCTGAGAGCTGAATTCAATTTTGGAGAAGGTTTTTTGGGGCGCATTCCAATGGTGGGTGTGGCTGAAGGCAAATTTATTTATTTATTTATTTATTGCATTTATACCCCGCCTTTCTCCCTCTCGCAAGGAACTCAAGGCGGCTTACATTATCCTCCTCCTCACCATTGTATCCTCACAACAACAACCCTGTGAGGTAGGTTGGGCTGAGAGTCTGTGACTGGCCCAAAGTCACCCAGTGAGCTTCCATGGCCAAGTGGGGACTAGAACCCGGATCTCCTGGCTCCCAGTCCGTCACTCTCACCACTACACTAAACTGGCTCTCAAAGGAGTGGAGCTAAGGTCAGGAGGAGCGGGCCCGTAAATACAGAAAAATACTCACATTGTTTAACTTCAATCTCTTACTCTCGTACTCTCTTAAAGCTCTAAATCTCTTAACGAAGCCTTAGGAGAGACTTGTATGTATGTATGTATGTATGTATATTTTTAAAAAATGCAAAAAGAGAAAAAGAGAAAAAATGGCTACAAGAATGAACCAGAGTTTGCTTCTGCTGCCTAGGGATGTCGGAGGAATCCAGTTAGGGAGTGGAGCTCGATGAACTTTCATTGGCTCGACCCCCAAATGTTCGTTTGTCTTTTGCTAGCTGGCCCAACTCGGCCTGCAACGAGCCAGGCCAGCTAGCGGATTTTCAGTGTGTTGTAACGTGTGCAAAGTACAGCCACAGTATGTACAACTCAAGCAAATTTTGGCTGTAATTTGCGCAAATTACCAAGCTGCGGCCATAATTTATGCAAATTTGCACAAATGGCAGCCGTAATTTCTGCAAATCTCTATTTATGCCCATTACATTTCACACACACACAAACACGCGTGCACACACACACAATGCAAGAAGTCCCTGGTGTTTTGAGGAAAACCCGTGGCTCGGGTTGCAAAAGCAAGTCGAGTTGGGCATGCTGCGGAACTCCAGTGGGCCCCCAAAGGGCCAGATTTCCTGGTGACAGTCATCTCTATTGCTGCCTTTATCATGTGCCACTGTCTGGGTGGTCATTTGGGGGAGGACACCTGGACCATGAGGGTCTGAATTTTGCCCCCGAGGTCAAGCCCTACCTGCGTCACTTTCCCTTCCACCCAAAGCAGACAGGGGATTGGATTTGGTGGCAGATGATCAGCCACTGGGTCTTTTCCCTGCCTTTTTATGATTGCTCTATTTAATAAGCTAATCCAGGAACAGCTTTCCGTGCAGGAGGCAAAAGCAAAACCATGGATAAGGAACTCCCCAGGAAAACAAAATGCCTTCCAATATGGGGAATATGGAGGATTTCTTTTTCTCTTTTCCATTGTGTGTGTGTCTCTGTGTCTGTGTGTAAAGGGTAGCCAGTCTTTTGTGTCAGTTTTGTAGGAGTTTTGTTACTGTATCTTTCATAAATGATTTAGCACTGCAAGCATGGTTAATGCTGCGTTTTCACATTAACATTGCAGCTAATTAAATCCAAGGAGGCTTTCCTAGAGATCAACAAAACCAGTAGCAGGAAACTGGAGAGTTGGGAGAACAGGGCAACTTAATTTACAAAAAATGAGCTTGGGAAGAAAATAAAATGAAACAAGAAGGCTGAATCAACATAGCACTTCGTGCCAAGCTAGATATGATCCTAAATAGAGATCTCCCCAGTGGAGGCTGGTGGCTCTGATTTTGATGGGGCTGTGAATGTATTCTGGATTTCAGCTGGAATCAGCGAGAACTCTAAAGGAGCTATCCGAGGTACTGAAACCTATCCCCTAAATTGGTTCAGCACCTGGGACAGTTCCTTTAAAGTTCTGCCTGGTTCTGCCTAGAACCTAGAAGGGATTCACAACCTCACTGAAACTGGAGCCACCAGCTTCCACTGGATCTCCCTGTGTCACATCCTTTCTGGCCCTTTATCTGGGAAGACTGGAGTTATGAACAGCCCACTTAGACTATAGCTCCATACAGGCATCCAGCCTACTAGCATGTGTTGAGGGGATATGGGCAGATATGCAAGCCCAACATCCCCACAGTTCCTGCTAGTTGTGGTCATGTGTCCTACTTTAAAGAGGACAGTCCTCTATTTGAAGGTGGGTCAGAGAACAGTCCTGTATGGGAAGGTGTCCTCTATTTGAAGGTTGTCTGCAGGCCCAGCTTTATTTATTTATTTATTTATTTATTTTCTTAATCTACCATCTGGCTGGTCACCCAGCCACTCTGGGTGATGTACAATAGCACAACAGTTTAAAACCATAAAATTCCACATTAAAACATTTTCTTTCTAAAAATACTCTAACCCACCCCAAATGCCTGCCTGAACAACCACGTTTTTAATGCGTGGCAGAAGCTCATTAAAGCTTCAAGAGCAGGCATGGTCAGGCACGTACCAAGGTCCCACACCCCAGCAAGGACCCGCTGGCAAGAGCCCCCTAGAGTTGCTCCCCCTCTTCATCATGGCAACCTGCTTGTTCACCTTCCTCTTGCTCTGACCCAGGCAATGGTGGTGGTGAGAAGGAGGAGAGCAGGAGATGCCACGGACAACTTGCTCCCTGGTTCTCTGCCTGTCAAGCAAGCAAGCCAGTGGGAGCAATGATGGGAAAGAGGAGTAGACTCATGGAGGGAGCAGGCCCATGGAGGATGTCTTGTGTTGTTCTTGTGTCGGGGGGGAGGTGCAAAGGGGAGGCGTCTACTCGAGATTGGTTGAATGCAAGTAGAGGCCACCATGCAATTAGGCATGCTAATAAAGCAGGGTTCCTGATCACGTGGAAGCTTCTATGCACGTTCAAATGTCTGGGACCACATACTCTCTGAGTGCAGAACTGTGTCCAGCTCTTTAAATGGCTGCCCACCCCCAGTATTATTAAAACCACAGTCTGAGCTCTTCTCCCCCCCCCCAATTCATATTTTTCTACACATGAATCGATTTTAAAAGCTACCTTAATATAATGCATGTCCAAGCCTACCTTGGACTGAACATACTGCTGAGGAACCATCACACCATGCTTCCAAACCCCCTGTTCAACTGCTAATGCATGTACAGCTGTGACATGTCAGTCTTGAAAGACAAGGATGTCCAAAGCCAGCCTTGCAAACCCAGTTTTCTACTTCTGCTTTTTTTTTAAGCAGCCGCCTTAAAAAAATAAAACTAAATAAGCTTTAAAAAATTAAAGCTCAATAAACACAAACAATAAAAAAGCACACCATCAGAACTCATCAAAGCTTCCAATGATCCCACATGCCACAATTTTATGCTCTGTCTCTCTCTCTCCACTTGTCACAAGGGAGGTGGGGGGGGCAACTGAAACTGACAATTGCTGAATATTTCCAGAATATAATAGCATCATCAAAGCTTACACAGCCAGAGTTACAATAATACTATGTGTGCATCCCCAGGCGCCAGCTTGATGTGCTTCCGTGATGCATTCAGGGACAACAAAGCAACTCAGCCAGAATATCCAACACAGCTTGATTGCTAGTCTTCCCCTTCCAAATGAAGAGAAGAGAAAGGGCAGCACAAATGCTCGGAAAGGAGTGGACTCCAGAAACTTCCTTCTCCTCCTATGGGCAAATTCTGAGTGGAAGTGAAATCAGGCAAAACTGTTTACCATCCAGAGTGACAAGAGGAAGCAGTGCCATCCCTTTGATTTGGCTTTGTGATGCCAATATGTAGCCAAATGTGACTGGCTGTGTGATTACATAACATTGTCACTGTGATCCCTGATTGGCTGTGATCACAAAAAATGGCACGGAACAAACAAATGGAGCTGCAGATTGGGAAAAGAAGTAGCTGCAAGCTGGCAGTAAGCATTATATGAAGAAGGGAAGTAAGGGTGGTTCATGAAACTTCCCCACGAAACCCATGTCCCCCCACCCCCCGGCAATCATTTTCAGCAAGAACACAGCATTGCTTTGCTTGTAAGGCTTTCCTTCTTGTGAGTAGGGATGTACAGATTTTGTAAAATCCATTCTATCTGCATTTCATGGATTATCAGGCGGCTTTCATTCTGTCATCTGCTCATTGACGGAATTGGGTTTTTTCCCCGCAGTTTCCCAAATGAGCACAAATTTGCATTTGTGCAAATTCACACTTGCAATAATGCACAAGTCCCCCCCCCCCCCAATACATCCCCCCCCATGGGCATTTTCATGCTTTAGCTTATGGGAGAAATGTGCATTTTCAGTCAGCGTTTGTTTATTTTACATATTTTTCTCTGACTAAATTTGCATACAATTCCAGAAAGGAAAAAAACTGGTCCGCCAGTCTGCAGAATCTGTGCGACTTGGGGAAAGCCATTCCACTGCAGAATTGAGGGGTTGGATTCATAGAAATCTGAATCATTTGATTCCGTTGTGGATTTCTCCAACATTCCTACTTTTGAGAGTCACTATCATAGTCTTTGCTCATGTTGGCTGCATCTTGTGAAAGGGTTAAACATGTAACTGTTTATTTTTTCTTGTTTTTGTTTTTGGTAAAATGTTCTGTTCTTTTGACTGTCAAGATATCGACTGATTTTTTATTTTTTATTATTAAATTTATTAATCGCCCATCTGGCTGGTCACCCAGCCGCTCTGGGCGATGTACAGCATATAATAAAACAGTTAAAAAAAATAAAATTCTACAATAAAAACGTTTTCTAAAATACCCTAACCCACCCCAAATCCCTGCCTGAACAACCATGTTTTTAATGCACGACGGAAGCTCATTAAAGAGGGGGCATGGCGGAGTTCCCTAGGGAGGGAGTTCCACAGAGTGGGGGCCACCACAGTAAAGGCCCCTCTGCCTTGTCCCCACCAGTCTAGTTGTCCTGGCTGATGGGACAGAGAGAAGGCCATCCGAGGCTGATCTTGTTAAGCGGCCTGTCTGCTGTTGCTGGATGCGCTCCTTAAGATAGGCTAGGCCAGAACCATATAGGGTTTTAAAGGTCAAAACCAACACCTTGAATTTGGCCGGGAAAACAACTGGTAACCAGTGCAACTCCTTCAGCACTGGAGTGATGTGATCTCGCCGGCGGCTGCCTGTAATCAGGCGAGCAGCCATGTTCTGTACCAGCTGCAGCTTCCGAACCATCTTCAAGGGTAACCCCATGTAGAGCGCATTACAGTAGTCTAAACGAGAGGAGACCAGGGCACATACTACCAATGGGAGCAGATGGACGGGAAGGAAGGGGCACAGCTGCCTTATCAGATGGAGTTGATACAGCACTGTCCAGCTCACAGCTGACACCTGAGCATCCTTGGACAGCTGGGAGTCCAAAATGACCCCCAGGCTGCGGACCTGGTCTTTCAAGGGTAGCTGTACCCCATTCAACACCAGGTCAACATCCCCCAGCCTCCTCTTGTCTCCCATCAAAAGTACCTTGGTCTTGTCAGGGTTCAGCTTCAGCTTATTCCTCCCCATCCAGCCACTCACTGTCTCCAGACATTTGGAAAGGGATTCTACGGCCAACCTTGGTGAAGATTTGAATGAGAGTTAGAGCTGCGTGTCATCCGCATATTGATGACACCGCACCCCAAACCTCCTGATGATAGCCCCCAGCGGCTTCACATAGATGTTAAATAGCATTGGGGAGAGGATGGAACCCTGTGGCACTCCACAAATGACCAGTCATGGGTCCGAAACCTCCTCTCCCAGTGCTACCCCCTGGTACCTGCCGGAGACGAAGGACCGGAACCACCACAATACAGTGTCTCCAATGCCTAACGCCTCCAGGTGGTCCAGGAGGATACCGTGGTCAACAGTATCATATCATCCACCAAGGAGACCAAGGCTGTTTCTGTCCCATGCCCAAGCCTGAAGCCCGACTGAAATGGGTCTAGATAATCAGTTTCTTCCAAGTGTGCCTTCAACTGCATCGCCACCACCCGCTCAATCACCTTGCTCCAAAATGGCAGATTTGAGACTGGGCGAAAGTTGTTCAGATGTACGAAAGTGACTTACATGTTAGCGGATTGTGTTTATGGTGGGGGGGAGGCGTTCCGTCCCTCCCCCCAGAATCCTCAACAGGGGGGAGGCGCTCCGTTCCTCCCCCCCAGAATCCTCGAACGGCAGGCTGTGCTCCGCGGCAGCTCCACAGAGCAGCCGGCTGGATTTCCGGCCGTGGAGGGCTCTGGGTAAAAACAAACAAACAAAAACCATGTACGCAAATGGCGGCGGCTATGGCCGCCGCCATTTGCATTTCTTCTTTTTGGCCATCTTAATCTATGTCAATATTTACATAGAATATGACGGCGCAAATAAAGGGGAACGCAAATAGTGTAGCGGGCACTATTTGCGTCCCTTTTTGATTCACCGTTTTAGCCTTCGTAAATCTTTACGTAGGCTAAACCGGTGAATCAAAAGGGCATGCAAATAGCGCCCGCTACGCTATTTGCATTCCCCTTTATTTTTGCCGTCATAGTCTACGTAAATATTTACGTAGACTAAGACGGCCAAAAAGAAGGAACGCAAATGGCGGCGGCTGTAGCCGCCACCATTTGCGTACGCAGGTTTTTTTTTTAAACCCACCCAGCCATGATAGGCTATGTAAATCTTTATGTAGCCTATCACGTCTTTTTTTTTTTTTTTACCAAGACTGGAAATGGCGGCGGCGACAGCAGCCAGTCGGAAGACCAGCCGAAGCTGCCGCCAGAGCTGCCGCCGCCCAGAAGATCCACCCCAGGTAAGTCTATTTGCATTCCCCTTTATTTTCGCCATCATAGTCTACGTAAATATTTACGTAGACTAAGACGAAGAAAAGAAAGGGGAACACAAATAGCGCCCACTATGCTATTTGTGTTCCCCTTTCTTTTCTTCGTCTTAGTCTATGTAAATATTGACGTAGACTAAGATGGCGAAAAATAAGTACGTGTTTTTGTTTTTGTTTTACCCAGAGACCTCCGCGGCCGGAAATCTGGCTGCGGACAGCCCTGGCCTGGGCCTGGCCGGCTGCTCCGCAGAGCCGCCGCGGAGCACAGCCGGCCGTCGAGGATTCCGGGGGGGAGGACCAGATCGCCTTCCCCCCCGTCAAGGATTCTGGGGGGAGGGACGGAACGCCTCCCCCCCCCCAGGAACAGAATCCGTGAAAAGGTAAGTGACTTTCATATATCCCTAAAATCCTCCTCATTGTGATGTCTGCATTGTGAGAAAGAGTGGGGAAAATGAATGTCTGCCTCTAAGTACACTGAGATAAAAGCAAGCAGGAATGTAGGCAAGGACAGAATATTGGAACCAGGTTCACCATGTTCATCAATAAGTGGAACCGTACAACAATATAAGAGTTCCAGTATGCCATTGTGTAGTATACATTGAGGAAACTGCAGTCTTGAAAGATATCTAAGAAAGTAATGAAATAATATTACAACAATAATATAAGCATAGGCACACCCAGGATGTATTTATGCAAAGAAAAGGAGATTCCACCTTTTGAAAAGGGGTGAATTTCACTAACCATTTTGTCAGTGTCAAAAAAACTCTTCCCTCAACATTTTTGGGTTGGTGGGTGGGGAGATTATGAAAGTGAGAAAGCATTTGATTGTGGGGGTGGGGTGGGGATGGAAAGCATTGCCTGGAATAAGCTTTGTTTTTCCTCACATTTTTGATTTGCTAGGATCACCTATGTGATCAGCAAAGAAGTTTTGCCCTCATCCTAAATTAGCTTTGCTTCTTTTAGGAACATAAGAAGATCCCCGACTCCACCAGGTCAGACCAAACATTCAGTGACATTCTGCCTCTGAACAGAGATGTTCCACTGCCACATCATTGCTAATAGCCACTGATAGCCATTGCTAATAGCCTCTTGCATGACGTTGTCTAGTCCACTTCTAAACCCATCTCACTGACACAAACTCTGATTTACTGGAATCACTCTATTGAGGACAATGGAGTCCTCAGTGAATCAGCACATAGCTATGACCCATGAATTGGCACTGATGAAGAAGTTTATTTCCAGTCCATGACACTTTAGCATACGTTCACCAGTAAGTCTGTTCTGTCCTGTTTCTGCATTAATCCGCTTTTTAAAAAATCCACACCCCAAATCACATTTAAATATGTTTTAATTAAACATCAATGTAAACCAATTTTCTCCAAAAACATGCATTTCAAAATTTATTCTAAATTTAATTTTTTTGTGGAGCTGAGAACTATGTCAGAACTGTTGGGAAAGGCAGTGGAAACATAAGTTCCAATCAACACATTAGTTCAGAAAGTGTGGGTCAGGTGGGTTCATATTGGAATCTGCAAAGGGAGAATTCCTCAAGGGCCTCTACATATGATTGGACCACTTATGTACACCCTTAAGCAAGAGACCTGGGGCAGTGCAAGAGAGCGAGGGAAGAGAGCTGGGGAAAGTAAGTTATGGGGTGGCTGTTGGATCGGTTGTAGATTAGGGGCGGGTGAATGAGTGATGTTCGATCACATAAAGATTTTCAGAACACCAGCTTAGTGCTTGCCTCCCCTCAGTTTGCACTTGCATTCGCAATCTGTGTTCATTTTGTGCAAATGGGGAAATTGCAGAAAATGAACCGTAATCCAACTTGAAAGTTGTGTGAAAAATCCCCAAATTTGCACAGATTTCCAAAGCTGCACAAGTTTCCCTCATAGACTGAAGTGTGGGTGATTTCAAACATTTGCGCAACTTTGAAAATTTGAGCAAATTGACCGCCAGTGCATGCGTTGGCGGACATTTTCAGCGAATGCATTCCCCTGTTCCTGTCTGGCATTTCCAGGGCACGCTTGCATTATTTGCAAGCAGAAATGGAATTCTCATACGTCCCTATTGTAAAGTGTTGATATTGAGAAGGCAGAAGGAGAGGAGCGGGGTTGCTGTTTGCATAGAGATTGTAACTAACTGCCTACTGCTCTGTGTGTGTGTGTGTGGGGGAGCAGAAATAATGAAAAGTAAAGCAAAATCACTTTATTGAGCTGTTACCCCTGGATATCATAATACTATGAAAAGGTCAGGGATATCTCTAAGAAAGAGGATGTTCAACATTCAGGATTCCTTGGTAAAAAATCAATTCCAATGGAACTGATTGAAAAATATTTACATTTATGATGTAGATGTACATTGCTCCCATTAATTATCACACAATCAGTCACCACAAAACTTCATGTCCTACCATGCCAGGCAGTTATTCCATCACCTTGGGTCCAACGAACGATGGATAAGTCAAAACAACTCACCATTTTTTTTTCTAGAGCATTTTCTGCACTGTCAAAAATGTAACCCTTTGTTGATCTTTTTTCCGGTACTGCCTGTGTAATAAGTTAATATGTTTGCCTGTTCATTTATATTGTCCACTCATTCACGCTTTCTGAAAACAGTTCATTTGCCCTCAGTGATGTCATCCAGTCATCAGATATCATCAGCCATGCAGCATAATGATGTAATCCCATTCATTACATCATCAGTTACCTACTGGGATCACATGTATATCTAACACAGCCTGACCTCTGACTGGACCAACTCTGGGAAGAGGCTCATCAGAACTGGGTTGCCACTTTGGGAGTCACATGGTTGAGGACCTCCCCTTGCTCCATTGGCTGGGAATTGGAATGTTACCAGGTTCCGGTGTGAGAGAGAGGCCTGCGGCCCTGACCTAGGGTGAAACACTGGGTGGGGGAAGTTGTGGCTTGTGGGTAGGGAAGTACAGATTTTGTAAACTCCATTCTGCCTGCAGTTTTGTGGGTTGTCAGGTGCCTTTCATTCCATCATTGATGGAATCAGATTTTTCCCTATTTCCTGAATTTGCGCAAATTTGCATTTGCAAAAATGTAGGGATGTACGAAAGTCACTTACCTTTTCGAAGGGTGACATTCGCGGTGGGGGGGAGGTGCTCCGTCCCTCCCCCTGAAATTCTCTCCAGCCGGTTCCACTCCGCCGCGATTCCACGGAGCCGCTGGCCAGGGACGCCCGCAGCCGGACATCAGGCTGCTGGGCAGCCTGCACAGGGACGCAAATGGCGGCTGCTGTAGCCGCCACCATTTGCGTCCCTGTATTTTGCCATAATAGGCTACGTAAATATTTACATAGCCTATGACAGCAACCCCCCCCAAACAAACAGCGAACGCAAATGGTGGCAGCTACGGCGGCCGCCATTTGTGTTCCTTTTTTTTTTTTTTTTGGCCGTGATAGGCTATGTAAATATTTATATAGCCTATTACGGCAAAAGAGATGGGCGCAAATGGTGGCCACTACGCCATTTGTGCCCCTCCCTTTTGCCTGTAGCTGCCGCCATTTGTGTTCCTTTTTTTTGCCGTGATAGGCTACTTAAATACTTACGCAGTCTATGACGGCTTCTGCAGGGACGCAAATGGCATCCCTGTGTTAGCCATGATAGGCTATGTAGGTATTTATGTAGCCTATCACGGCTATAATGAAGAAGCGAATGGCGGCCGCAGCCACCTTTCGCAAAACAGCACAAACAGCAGCAGGTAGGTGTCCCGTTTCGCGCGCCTTTCGCGGGGCGGGGGGGCGGGGGCTTCATTCTGCCATGGATTTCGGGGGGTCAAAATTGGCGCATGGGGGGATTTGCACATCCCTACAAAAATGTGCAAATCCCCCCATGCGCCAATCCTCCAAAAAGGCACATTGTCATACTTTAGCCTATGTGGGAAATGTGCATTTTTGACTGATTTTTTTTCTTCTAAAAAACATATTTTTCTACAGCTAAGTTTGCATAAAATTCCAAAAAAATAATCCCCCCCCCACAAAAAACAACAACCCCAGTCCACAAGTCCACATAGTCCATGCAACTTAGGAAAGTCTGGTCCACTGTGGAATCCACAGGTTAGATTCATAGAAATACAAACTCATTTGATTCCACTGCTGATTTCTCCAATATCCCTGCTTGTGGGGTGCCCCTGAGTGGTAGTCAGGGGGAGGAGGATTGGAAAAGAGGTTATAAGTAGGAATGTGAGAACCACCACACCGCCCAACATGCCAGTCCCCTGCCCTGCTTGCCCCCTGCCTGTGCTCAGCAAGCAGCCTGCACTCGCCCTGGTGGCCTCATCGAGCTCCGCAGTCACCATTTTTTGAAAAACAAAATGGCGATCGCCAAAATGTACATATTTGTGTATGTGCAAAAATTCATGTTTTTGTGAATGTTCATATTCACGTGTGCCAGTATGTCTCTGGGTAAGAGGGAGGGTGATATGGAGGTGGAGGGCATCCCTTCAGCAGTTGTCATGGGTGTGGGATGGTACGGTATGATGGGGAGGAAATGCCATTGGAGTGGTGGGAAACCCAGATGGCTACAAGCCATTTCCCTCTCTGAACCCTCACAATCCCACAGGTTCCTGGTGGACTGGCTACTGTACCCTCTGGCCTGGTTGTGGTGTTGGTGAATGCCAGGTTGGTTTGTTATAAAGAAGAACACTCCCTGTTCCTTCAGAGGGAGTGCAACCCCATCCAGAACAGATAAACAACCCAATTCCCAGACCTAGGAACCACCAACCCCAAAGCTCTGTCTTATCAGGATTCAGCTTCTATTTATTGGCCCTCATCCAGCCCATAAATCCATCCAGTGCATGGCCTCTGCTGCTTCAAAGAGAAAGAGAGCACACAGGGGGAAATTGTGGCACCCAATGAGATAAAATGATGAATATTTGCACAAATCATTTTTTTCAGGAAATATACCTCCACCTGCCCCAAATTATTCCTTTGAAACAACAGCAACTGGGCTGTATTTGGCAGAACACTACAAGAAACTCATCACATCATGGGCTAACTAATATCTAAAAAGGTAAAGGTAAAGGTGTCCCCAACCAGTCGTGTCCGACTCTAGGGTGCGGTGCTCATCCCCGTTTCTAAGCCGAAGAGCCAGCGCTGTCCGAAGACGCTTCCATGGTCATATGGCCGGCATGACTGAACACCGAGGTGCACGGAACGCTGTTACCTTTCCCGCCGAGGCGGTGCCTATTTATCTACTTGCAATTTCTTGCTTTTGAACTGCTAGGTTGGGAGAAGCTGGGACTGAAGACGGGAGCTCACTCCGTCACGCAGCACTCGGGTCTCGAACTGCTGTCCTGCCGACCTTCCAGTCTGCAGTTCAGCGTCTTAACCACTAAGCCACCATGGCCCCAATATCTAGATGATTGCTATCTCACCCTGAGGGCCTGCATACCATGTTTTTGAGGCAGTTCAGAAATGTAGCAAGGAAATATATTTTACCCTGTCCCTATTAAAATGATGGAGATGGGAAGTGTCTAGGTTGGTGGCTTAAGGAAAGGCTTAATGATAATGAATCCAGGGAGATCTTGAATTCTTTCAAAAGGATTTGATGCCTCTGTGTATTATTGTAACAACATTAGCTTGATCCTTTGTTAATCCTGCTTATTATCTCCTGGTTTGCTCCCTTTATCTGAATACTTTGGATGGCATCATTCAGCCAGTTCCTTTTCTGGAGGATTACAGGCTGCTGACGCACCACCAAAACGGTGGCCAGGATGCTGGCACAATTGCTGAAAAAAACCTCAGGAATAAAGAAAGGAGCTGTGTTACTATCACAAATAGGCAGGAGAATTTGAAGACGCCATGTGCGCACAGCTTTAATCTCATGTTTCCCCTCCCTTCCCTTCCCCTCCCCTTTCCTTCCTTTTTCTTCCTTTCTTGTCTTCCCTGGTTCCTTGTCTCCCCCACTCTAGAAACTTGGACTGCAAGCTCTTTGGGCAGAGACCTGTTATTTTTCTTCATTTTACTCTGTGAAGTACCATGTTCAGTGACGTTGCAATATAACCAAAATAATACTAGCAACAACAGTTGAGAAGGTTGCAGTTCAGAGAGAAAGAGAGAGAGAGAGAGAGAGAGAGAGAACCTCAATATTTTATTTACCTATGGACAGTTCCTATTTACCCCAACTTAACCACTAACCCTCTTTTAGCATGAGTTGCTTGAGGGAAGTGCCCTGGCTAAACAGTCAAAATCAACCATCTAGCTCCAAATACAGGGTGGCTGGAGTACAGAGGAGAAGATCCTCTCCACACTCTGCCTGCCCTGCATTGGATAGTTGGTTGCCTCTGAGTTCGGAGGCGACCAACTATCCCCATAGGATTGCGTCCTAAACTTGAACTCAAAAGGAGAAAAGACACTGCAGAAGAGAAGAAAAGACAGAGGAACAGGTCAGCAAAGAACAGGCCAACCCTGGAGGACAATAGATAAGAACAACTGAAATGAGCCAGCCCAGAAGGAAGAAGAGCCAGCCCAGAGGGACATTAGATGGAGTTCAAACCTGAGTTCAGCTGCTATATTCGCATCCATCAGGGCAGCTGAGATGAGCATCACATCATGCTCCTCCCATCTATGGATAGGTGAATGAATGATGTTTGAGATTGCTAGGGCTCTCTGAACATCATCTTGCCCGTCATCTCGCTGCTCGGTCTGTGGGAATGGGAGCATCACACAAATCGAGCAGTGATCAAAGTGAAATTTGTGCACACTTCCCCAAATTTGCACAGATTTCCTAACTTGTGCAACTTTTCTCCATAGACTAAAGTGGGGCTCATTCAGTCTGCAGGGGAAATGTGAAGAAATTGGGAAATCTGCACAAAACCAAACTGGGAAGTTGGACAAATCGGATGCGAGCACATGTCCGGCAGTTTGCAAACATGTTTGGTGGACATGTGCTCATGCTCGCAGTCACATTCAGGGTTTTGAACAGGGCATCCTCGCATGTTTTGCAAGCAAAAATGAAATTCTCAGACCCCTTTCCCCCCCCAATCCTTTTCCTTGTGTCATGTGTCTTTTTAGATTTCAAGCCTGAGAGCAGAAGCTATTACTATTATAATATAAGAACATATAATATAAGAACTATTAATTCTTGTAAGCTGTTTGGGAAGCCTTTTGACTGAAGGGTGGAATAAAAATGCTTTGAATGAACAAATAAATATGTACATATACAAACAAATGTGGAGCGTTTCTACACTTTTTCAACAGCCAGGAATATCTAGCCCTGCTATGGAGATGATGCTAAATTCCATGTCAGTGGGACCAGCCCACGATATTTTGTTGCCTGAAGCAAAGGACAAGATGGCACCCTCCATTCCATGTACAGAACCCAAACAGGCTGGCAGTGGAATCTCACTTCAACATTAGCCCTATTCAGGCATTCTGAACCTGAATAGGGCAAATGTGGGAGGAGGAGGAGCACTCCAGCCTTGCCCCTCTTCTTCATCGCATTCTTGTTCATGTGGAGAGCCTCTTCAGATAGTTGCCTTCCTTGAGTTGAGGGCAGCAAAGGCAATGAAGGATAGGGGTGGGGCTGGAGCTCTCCTTCTTCTCACATATTTGCCTTATTCAGGTTAAGAATGCCTCATGCAGAAAGAGGACTATTGTTGCTGGAACAATGTCCCACACTGCAAGTGAGGGCAGCACTCACCTCACTCTGCCTAACATAGGGCCAGACCTGCACCTCAGCCATCATTTGGGCGGGAACCCAAGGTGCCAGCTGGGGCACATACATTTTCCAAAAGGAACCAGGACCTACTGGGAGACATTGCCCGAGCCTCATGCAGTTCTGAAATTTTCCAACAAGTCTTAATCAATGTTCACTTTCTGCTAGCCAAGTTCTCCATATTGTATTGTAGGATTTATTTCCATTACTAAATGATCTTTTTGTTTCTGCAGAAGTGAGATCTATAACTTGCAGGCATTGAAAAGCCTGTTGTCTCACTGACAGCAAATGTCTTCTTAATGGATCTTGTCGGCAGGGCGAGGACAATTCCTCAACATGTAGTTTTGTCACATCAGTGCGGAAATTTCACTAAGTGCTAAATTTGTGGTTTCAGCTTTCCTTTCTGCAGACAACAAAAAGGGCCCATTGAAATCATCGTGTCTATTGTGGATTCTTTTCTCTCTTCCTCCTTCCTTAAAATTGTAGACCACTGAAAAACCTAGCTGGTGAAAAATACAGGCAATTGTCTTTCTATGTGAAAGGGAATAAAGATACGAAAGCTGCAGCTCACAATAAACATAGGCTTAGTCCAGAGTGAAGTGGTACACTTGTGACTGGGTCAAATAATTTCAGATTGCCAATGATGGCTTACATGCTCTTCCATACAAGTAATAAAAGAGATCATCAACAAAATGTTGCAATGCAGATCTTTAGAACTTCAGCCACTTCTTTTCATTCTCACCCACCCCCAATTTCTGTCCCTGCTCCAACAGTCGGTCAGGATTCTATGGCATCTGAGCATGCCCAGTTTTGTTGTGCTTATGCTAGAGCTAGGCAAACAAGAGATGTTCAAGATCACCAGAATTCTCCAAATAGCATCTCACCGCTCATCTTGTGCCAGATTCCCATTCGCACATGTGATCGCTGCTCGCTCTGTACGAACAAGAAACTTTCACAAATCGAGCGGTGATTGAATGGGAGATTTGTGCAAGTTCCCCCAAATCTGCTGAAATCTCCCCAAATGTGTGCAAATTCCCTCATTTGTGTAACTTTCCTCCATAGACTAAGGTGGGGCTAATTCAATCTACATGGGAAATTTGTGCAAATTAGGAGATTTGTGCCAATCAGACTGGGAATTTGGAATTATATGAATGTGAGCATGTCTTCAACTATTTGGTAATATTTTCGGCCAACATGTGCTTGAGTTGCTCCTGGCATTCGGAACTTTGAATGGGGCATGCTCACATATTTTGCAAGCAAAAATGAACTTCTCATGCATCCCTAACTTATGTGAATCTGGACTTCCCCAAGCCTGTTGACACCTCCCTTGTTTTGGAGAGTGGTGGTGTTTTGGCTATATAAGCAAGAGCACCTGCAAAGCCTGAACATCAGAAATAGAGGGATGGATTTATCACAGAACACCAGAAAACAAACAGTGAGGTAGATGTCTAGACTAGAACACTTGTCCTTGAATGCTAATTTTCTATATGCATGAAAATCCTTCCTTCTGCTTTCTAAAGCTGTAGAACCATTTAAGACATTTAATAGAACAAGGTGCACTAATGTAAGCTCCCACGTGCTGTCTTAAATGGTTCTACAGCTTTAGAACCAGGCCTTAGTGAACCTCCTATGAGCAAGACTTTTAAGGGTAACACATCATGGACAAGAAAGACAGTGTGAATATTGGAATTCAATGGATTCTGGAAAAGACCTATGCATTACTTACTATATACTGTTCTTCTGCTGGGGCTCGAGGCTTACGGAGAAGTGGGCATAGTCAGTCCAAGCACAAGGTTATGTTACCATACAAAGCCACAGACAACTTGGGACCAGGATACCTAGCAGATCACCTTCCCTTATATGTACCTAGGCAACATCTAAGATCATCAGAGGAGGCCTTGCTGGTCATTCCAAAATGAAAGGAGTGTTGTCATGAAGAACCCTGATGGTGGGCCTTCTCTGTAGTGGCACCCAACCTTTGGAAAAGCCCTTCCGCATGCAGTTTGGGAGGCAGAAAATGTGAGGTCTTTCAAACACTTCCTAAAAACACACCTTTTCACCCAGGCTTGCCCTGGACTGTAACTTCTGATGGGTTTTCCTTTGGTTTTACATGCTACTTCGAAACTTCTAAGTTTTATATTATGTTTTATTGTGTTCTGTTTTATGGTTTTAATTGTTGTGGGAGCCTTGGGCACTATAGAAATCAATCAGTCAATCAATCAATCAATCAATCAATCAATCGCCTCTTCTGGGCTGATCAAGTCCCTCTAAGTAGACATCAGGACCCTGGAAAGCTCCTGGTGGGCCTGACTGCCTGAGCTATGGAAATATGTTGCCTCAACAGGGAGCTGAAGACATCTGAGGCCTTAGAACGGGCAGACAAGGCCTGTTCTGCATTTGGCCTCACATTCTTGATGGAGTTTGCTGCATTCCTTAACAGGGCGTTGTCTGATTCTCATTGTCTGACTCCAAGGTAGGGCCACATCCTCTGGCTGGGAGGACATGGGAGAAAGTATCGAAGGTTCTCTCTCCTCAGGAAAGTAGCATGAACTGCATCCTGATCTGAGCCTTCCTCAGAACATTGTGGGACTCCAGATTCAGGGACCGACACAGACCTACACAGTAATCCTATACATGTTTACTTGGAAGAGTGTTCCATTGAGTTCAAAGGGGCTTACTCCCAGGTAGGTTGGTAGAGGACTTCAGCTTGAGGACAAACATTAATGGCTATGTAGGATTGAGCACTTTTCCTCCATTCCATTTCTTTATTGTACCATAGGTTCACCTTGCCCTACAAGTCACTCCTCCCAAATTCCCATTTACCATGAACCTCCTATTTAAGGAGAGCCTCATGTGGCACAGAGTGGTAGTTGGCAGTATTGCAACCGAAACTCTCCTCATGACCTGAGTTCGATCCCAGCTAGGGATGGCAGAGAATTCCACCACGGATTTCAGTGAGGCCGAATGCCAGTGCATTCGGCCCCCCAAAATCCGTGGTGGAATGGCCTCCTGCCCCCCCGCCCCCTGCCCCCCTGTGGAATCCCCCCAGGATGGCACTTACCTGGGGCAGATGCGGTGGATTCAGAGGTGGCAGTGGCTCCGGCAGCGGCTCCGGCGGAGGGTCTCCTGGCCGGCCGCGGCCAGGCTGCTGCTGCCGCCATTGCCATCCTTGCAGCCGTGATAGGCTACGTAAGAATTTACGTAGCCTATTACGGCTAACCCCTCAACCCCCCCCAAACCCAGCATACGCAAATGGCAGTGGCTACGGCGGCCGCCATTTGCGTTCCCTATTTTCCGCCAATTTATCTTACGTAAATATTTACGTAACATAAAACGGTGAAAAAAAGGGGAACGCAAATAGCACCCACTACACTATTTGCGTTCCCCTTTTTTTCGCTGTTCTATCTTACGTAAATATTTACGTAAGATAAATCGGCGGAAAATAGGGAACGCAAATGGCGGCCGCTGTCGTCACCACCATTTGTGTACGCTGGTTTATTTTTTTTTTTTTGAGGGGTTAGCCGTGATAGGCTACGTAAATTCTTACGTAGCCTATCATGGCTGCCTGGCTGGATGCAAATGACCAGGCAGCCGTAGCCAGCCTTCGAGGATTCTGGGGGGGAAGACCAGATTGCCTCCCCCCATCCCCTCCTCCGTGAAAGATTCAGCAAAAAGGTAAGTGGGTTTCGTACATCCCTAATCCCAGCAGAAGCTGGGTCTCGGGTAGCCGGCTCAGGTCGACTCAGCCTTCCATCCTTCTGAGGTCAGTGAAATGAGTACCTGGCTTGTTGGGGGAAAGGTAGTCATGACTGGGGAAGGCAATGGCAAACCACCCCACTACAGTCTGCCATGAAAATGCCAGCGCAAGCGGCATCCCTCTAGGGGTCAGTAATGACCCGGTGCTTGCACAGGAGGAACCTTTCCTTCCTTTTCCTTTCCTATTTAAGGAGGGTTATAAATGTAATAATAAATAAGTAACATAGTGTCAGCCAGGAACACTGACAAAAACAGCTCTGCTGTTAAATAACAGTTGAAGGAAGAAACAAATCAATGTGAATAATGATACAAATACTATTTCCACCAACACATGAAAAATGAAGTGTGTGTGTGTGTGTGTGTTTGAATGATATGACTGATGACTGAGAATGTCAAGAGATGCATTAGTCCATCCCTCTCTTCTTCTCCTTCTCCTTCTCCTTCTCCTTCTCCTTCTCCTTCTCCTTCTCCTTCTTTTACAACAAATGGAAATGCGATGCCGCTTCTGAAAACCACCTTAGATCAGGCCAAGGACCATTTTGTGGGTCCTGACTATGAGTGTATGAGAAATTCATTATAGGTTTTTGTAATAATGATAATGATAATAATAGGTTCTCCACTGCCCAGGACCAAATGCAGATCTGAATACCATCAGTGGTCAAAGTCTGTACATTCAAGCTTGCAGTGCAGTTTGTGCTGCAAAAACAAATGGATTCGAACGATGCACATATTGGAAAGATGTGTGTGAAAAGAAGGGTACATTTCCAAAGCGTGCGCAAACACACTTTAATCAATGGGATAAAAAAGTGTGGCTTTTAAAAAACAAAAATGCACACGATTGATGCAGACATTTGGAAAAATGTGCACAAAAACACGCACCGGTATTTGTGCAAAGAGAAAAATGCAAAGCTCACAATTGGATACATACATGAATCAGAATGAATGTCAAGGTGGAAATGGGAGAATAAACTCATGTTTTGCTCATTCACACAGGAACTTTGGAACATAGGTAGCTCCTTCATACGGAACCAGACCATTGAATCCATCTAGCCCCATATTGTTGACACTGACTGGCAGTGGCTCTCCAGGGTTTCAGGCAGTTTTTCCAGCCCTACCTGGAGATTTGGGGGATTGAACCTTGGACCCTCTGCATGCAAAGCAGCTGCTCTACCACTAAGCTACAGCCCCTCCCTTAGTCCTGTTCCATTTGTTGACGGTCATGTTCAAACGTTGCTCCCTCACAACAGCAAATATCATGGGGAAAACACTTTCCCTGTCCCTGCTCTTCACTCGTTCCATAGTTTTGTATATTTTGCAAAACCTTCTGAACATTGATGTCACTGGAACACTCCTGGGAAAAGACATGGGGCTTTCCTTAGGCCTTTTCTCAATCACTGAAATGAGGTCTAAAATCCCTGTGAATACTGCCTTCATTCTGCTCAAATTGGTTTCCCTTTGAACTGTTTGGTCCCAGAGGTAATTTCACACCAGATTTTAGTCACTACTGCTCTGAAGTGAAAAAGTCAGGTGGGATTCTCTGTCCACCATGCCCTTGTTATCTGTGCTGTAAAATCAGTTGCAGGATCATTTTTTCTTGAAAGCACAGAAGAGTGTGTGAGAGAGAAATAGAAAATATGCACACTTTGTTCTGAACATAGAGTGTGCAGTTCCTTGTTGTCAGATTGAGAGTTCTCTCTTTTATTTCTTTTCTTGGCACAGAACACACTTGGTACTAAGGACCTGCATCAGAATTGCCCAAAGCCCGAGCCAAAATGGAGTCCTTTGGACCATTTCTGGTGCTTCCCAAGCTGATGTGAGCTTCCCTCCAAAGTGACTGAAAATAAAGCTGGACTCTGCATAACACTTCATTTGCGATCTGGGGAGCTCTGGAGGGTCAAATCTGCCCCCTGGGCCTGAGGTTCTGCATTCTTGCTGTAAAGGCTCATGAGGGGGGAGGGAGTGGGATTGAGTGACTGACAGATCCACCTTCTAATCATAGGGCACATTTTACCAGGGGCTCTCCAATCACCGTGCTTTGGAGGAGGGAAAGGATGGGATTGTTTCATTATGAAGGAAGACTTACATTTAATGCCATTTTCATACAAATTAATCAATAGATCATGGGGGGGGGGAGTGGAAGCAATTCACCCCCCCACTCCAAAATTGGAGAACTCACCTTCCACATGAACTGTGGCACCTATCCTTTTGAAACTCTGACATTTTCTTATGTAGGGCCACTTCTATTCTGTCTGTCATTTTCAGGAGAATGGTCCATGAGGAACACAGGGGGATGAGCAAGTCTTTTTTCTTGGATACCCTCAAAATGCAAAGGCAGCTCTTGCACAAAAACACCTGTACCTATCCATCTGAAACTTGTGAGGCTCTATCCTCTCAAAAAGGGCAACTATGCCTACTATTTTTTATCTAATTCTGCCAAGAAATAATAAAAAAGATATTGGTAGTTCCCTTTAAAAAGAATGAAAATATAAAGGTGCCTAGCACACACACACACACACACACACAAATCCATCCATTTTTCTGAAATTTGGCCAGCATAATCCCCTCCTAAGGGGCTACTATGATGGTAAATTATATCAATTTTGGACAGACAGAAAACTAGGGATGTACAAGAACTTCACTTCAGTTTGCAAATCACTTGAAAATGCCTCTTTCATAACCTCAAATGTGATTGAGAGCAGATGTTCTCAAAAAATGTTAGCAAATTCCCAAACTTGCATTCACAAAATGTGCACATTCTTAAAATGCACAGCTTTAAAAATGCACAGCTTTAAAAATGCACAACTTTTGAAAAATTTGCATTTTTGCTTTTTGAATGAACTGAAAAAGTGAGAAAAACAGATTGCAAATGACAATGGGAGAGAGCCAAAGTGAGCTTTGAAATAAAGTTTGGAGAATTCCAGTGAGCTCAAGCATCCCTAGTTCTCCCATCCCTAATATAGCCATGTTTTAATTTCCTGTGACAGCCAATGTGACATCTGAAGCTTTGGATTTCTGAATCTCTGGTTTGTTACATGAGTTAAAGTTAATGGCCTCTGAATTGGTTTGAGCAGAATTAGGCCCTGTTACAAAGCACCAAATCAGGGTTTGAGTTGAATCTAGTGGTGAGTGCTCACAGCTACTTGGTACTGCATACATTACTTTTAATATTCAGTCTAGTTTTATTTTCTTCTCTTCCTCCTCCATAGGAGAGAGATGAATTTGCCAATTTGTCTGCAACCTTCCCTAATATACACATTTCTGTAGGCAATGCTTGCTTCAAAAATGCACTGCAAAATTCAGAGAAGTGAGCAGTCCAAAGGATGATTGCTTTGGGATCTGCACATTAAGTCCAGGATGTACGAATCAGGCTGGTTTGCTTAAAAATGCATATCAAACCAAACTCTCCCACATTGCTACATACACTAAAGCCAGCTGTACATTCAAGAAGATAAATGGTTTTCACCAATAAAACTCATGGTCAAAGAAGTATGGGTTAGCCTGCCATGCCTCTTTAGAGAGCCTTTCCCATGCTGTCTGTTTTGCAAAAATCTTTCCGTCTTGTGCATAAAGGTGGTTGTCAGATCTGCTAGCCACAGGTCTGACAAGCCGATTATCTTTAACCTTTAAATCCGCTTTACATTTAAACCTGTCAGTTAACCTTTGGGTTATCTTGACACATGATTTCACCATATATATTTCTTTAAGATTTATTCATAGGATTTCTTTGTTCAGCTGAGTAGTTCAAACTTTGATGATCTTCCAAATCCAGCCCTCATTCCCTAATCCATTTTAACTTTCTCTCGATTTATATTGAACTCTTTATTATTCATCATCAAGTAAACACTGTAAACATTTCTGAGCTGGGGAATGCTTGGGTGCGTACCCGAAGGGCTTGCTCTGAAAGGGGTTGAGCTCTGGTGAGCATTCCAATGGACCACTCACAAAGGCTTGAGGGCTTTGCAGGTATTCACTTTGCTCACTCACCTGTGTGCCTCCTCTTTTTCCCTGACCCAAGGCTCAGAATTTTACCCTGAGGGAGGGGGCAGTAGAAACAGCAGTGGTGGTGAGTTACCCCAGATCCCCAGGGAGTGCCATTCCTCCCCAGAGACTGGGACTGTGTTCACTACATGTCTCAGAATGCCTAGTGGGAAATTGATGCCACAGGGTCCATTTCTGCTGAGAAGAATGTCCTCTGGCATAGTTAGGGATGGGTGGATTTCCTAACTGTCGTTCTGCAGGGGAATCTGCCCATGGGAGGAGGCAATCTGTCCCTCCCCGCAGAATCCGTCCAGGTCGGATCCCTCTTGAGGTCGATCATGCGGAGCCGGCCGCCTGCTCTGCATCACTGGCGAAAGTCGATACGGCCAGCAGCCATTGATGTGCCGTATCTCTATATAAGTAAGTCTCCAGACGCAAATGGTATAGTGGGCGCCATTTGTGGCCATAAAGCTGGTAGTTTAGCCTATGTGCAGCCATTTATGGCTGCATTTAGGTTAATCTATCAGCTTTACGGCTACAAATGGCACCCACTGTACCATTTGCGTCTGGAGACTTACTTATATAGAGATACGGCACGTCAATGGCTGCTGGCCGTATCGACTTCTGCCAGTGATGTGGAGCAGGTAGCCGGCTCCGCATGATCGACATCAAGAGGGATCCGACCTGGATGGATTCTGTGGGGAGTCAGAGGTGAGTGGTCCATCTGCCACGGACTCCAGGGTGATGGATTCTAAAGAATCCGGCCTCATTGGAGTCCGTGGCAGAATTCTCCGCCATCCCTAGGCATAGTGACAGTTTTCTGATGGGGATTCTGGGACTTGTCAGGGAATCTATTCATTCCCTAATTTTAGCTTTCATAGGACCCTCCCCCCAAAAAAAAACATTCTGTTTTCTTATTTTCCAGAAGGAACTTTGTGGAGTCAAGTTGTCTGTACTGGAAAAACCATGCTCATGTTCTTTAACGCGTAAATATATGAAGCCATCTTAAACTGATTCAGATCTGTGTCCACCTTGCCCAAGGGTGCTGAGCCTCTTTCAGCCTGATGGTTGAATTCCATTTCAGAGAAGCTGTCAGGGAGTTGGGTGTAGGAGGCACATGGTTGAGGGTGGGGCAGTGTGTATGAAGACAGTATTCTGATCTGCATTTAATCCAAGAGGTACAGATCAGATTATCTCAGACAGGAATTCAGAAAGATCAAATTCCTCAAGCTTCGTTATGTCTCCCTGTCAATGCTGGACCCTAACTCACCATGGAGGTGAGTTAGGAGTTATGAACAAGAAGCCATGGGACAAGGCGGTAGTTAACACCAGGGAGCAAGAGGAAACTGGATGAGATACCAGGAAGGAGGATGGAGGAGCAAGCCAGAAATCAGAACCAAAGGACAACCAAGAAGACAGGAAGATGCCAGAGCTTGGGAAGACCTTGATGCTCAAACAAGACTCAGCTGGAACACAAAGACCTTTTACAGTCCTTCCTGTCCAGGAGGATCCAGTGAGTGGCCTGGCTGGACAGATTCACCTCAGGTCTTGAAGGGACTTCACTGAGAAGTTCAGTGGTTCACCACAAGAGGCTACTGCATGCAGCTCCAGAAGCACATACACAAAATGACGGTTCGGCGAGGGAGTGGGCAGCCATGCGTCGCTAGCTGGTAGCCCGCGGACTGCCTGGCAGCTCACTATGCACAGTGGCTGGCACGCATGCACCATGCGTGGCTGGCACGCAGGGTGAGTTATGATGAGTTCTCTCATCCCTAGTGTTACCAATACTGGGCTAGAAGGACCAAGGATTTGACTCGGTACAAGGCAGCTTCCTATGTTCCTATGCTCTGCTAAGTGCAGGAGTCAAGGAATATTCTTGTGGTTTCTTACCTGGGAGGCTCTCCTTCCATTTCCTTCAACCACATTTCCTCCTATTAAAACAGCCTGCACCAGCATCTGAAAACTGAAATGGCAGACTCACAACAGTTGCTATTTATAGAACTGTTACAATGAAGGGTTGAAAGTATTATTTGCTTAATCACTGCATGCTGGATTTTAAAAAAAAATCGCACACACGCAGATTGACATCTGACGTCAATATCTCTCAACGTACATGAAAAATCCGGGAAACTATTAAAAGAATCATGTGGATTTGTGTGTGTGTGTGTTTCATCCTGCCAAGAACAAACGGGCAGAAATTTGCATGCGACGACTTTCCGGTGACTTGAATTGTGCCATAACCAATTGCACGTTCTAAAGAAGATCCTGAAAAACCACTTGGTAATGTTCTTCCACATTCTGCCACCACCACCACCACCACCACCTCCCCTTGCTCCAAGCATAACATGGTGATGGGTGAACTAGCGATGTTCCAGATCTCCAGGACTCTCTGAAGATTGCCTCAAAGTCAATGCTCATCTTGTGCTCGATTCATAGAATCATAGAATCATATAATAGTAGGGTTGGAAGGGGCCTATAAGACCATAGAGTCCAACCCCCTGCTCAATGCAGGAATCCAAGTCAGAGCATCCCTGACAGATGGCTGTCCAGCCTCATCTTGAATGCTTCCAGTGTGGAAGAGCCCACTACCTCCCTAGGTAATGGCTTCCACTGTTGTATTGCTCTAACAGTCAGGAATTTTTTCCTGATGTTCAGCCAGAATCTGGCTTCCTGTAACTGGAGCCCATTATTCCGTGTCCTGCACTCTGGGATGATTGAGAAGAGATCCTGGCCTTCTTCTCTGTGACAACCTTTCAAGTACTTGAAGAACGCGATCATATCTCCCCTCAGTCTTCTCTTCTCAAGGCTAAACATGCCCAGTTCTTTCCGTTTCTCTTCATAGGGCTTTGTTTCCAGTCCTCTGATCATCTTTGTTGCCCTCCTCTGAACCCTCTCCAGCTTGTCTGCATTCTTCTTAAAGTGTGGTGCCCAGAACTGAACACAATACTCCAGATGAGGCTTAACTGGTGCTGAGTAGAAGGGAACTAGTACTTCCCAGGTTTTGGAAGTTATGCTTCTATTAATGCAGCCCAAAAGAGCATTTGCCTTTTTTTGCAGCCACATCACATTGTTGGCTCATATTCATCTTGTGATCAACAACAATTCCAAGATCGTTCTTGCTTGTAGTGTTGTTCAGCCACGTATCCCCCATCATGTAACTGTGCATTTGGTTTCTTTTTCCTTGGTGCAGAACTAGGCATTTATCCCTATTAAATGTCATTCTGTTGTTTTCTGCCCAGTGCTCCAGTCTATCAAGATCACTTTGGATTTTGTTTCTGTCTTCTAAGGTATTAGCTATCCCACCCAATTTTGTGTCATCTGCAAATGCTGTTGTGGTGGCTGCTCATGTGGCATGAACAGGAAACCTGCAGCCATCAAATGTGAAATTCGTGCACATTTCCTCAAATCTGCACACATTTCATTCTTTGCACAACTTTCCTCCACAGACTTCAGTGGGGCTGATTCACTCTATGGGGGAAATTTACGGAACCAAACTGGGAAAGTCGCACAAATCGAATGTGAGCGTGCATTCAGCAATTTGTTAATGATTTCGATGGATATGCGCTCACAGCTTTGAACAGGGCATTCTCGTGTGCTTTGCAGGCAAACAATAAAATAAAAATGAAACTCTCATCTTCCCCTCTTTGGAATATAAGAAGCACAGGGAGAAGCCGTCTTTTCTGTTGGAGGAAGAGCCATAGTTCAGGGGCTCTGTATGCAGGAAGCCACAGATTGGTGACTTCAGGACAGTCACTGACTCTCAGCCTAACCTACCTCACAGGGTTTTTGTGAGGATAAATGGAGAGGAAGAGGAACAAGCAACCTTGGGTTTGTTGCAAGAGAAAAAAAGGCAGGATAGAAATCTAATAATAAATTTGGGTGCAATCCTACAGAGATAGACGTCAGCCTCTGAACTCAGAGGCTGATGCTTATCCAATGCAGGGCAGACAGAGAATGGAGGGGATCTTCTCTGTGCTCTGCCAGCCCAGAATTTTTGACTAGGTGCACATTCTCATGCGTCCAGCTGTGGCTTCGAGGAGGGGGAGGGAAGGGGCCTGGAGACCTGATAGGAAGACATATAAAGCAGCTTCCGGGGTCTCCTCCCCTCCCTGTCCCCAGGACCACATCCTTTTCATCCTCTTCATGCTACATTTCCAAATGCAAAGATGGCGATGGCTGGAAAGAACTGCACTGGCTACAAGGAGGTGGCGGGGGGAATGGTTTCTGGAAACCGAGGTTGGACGACTTCAGTTTCCAGCAACTGAAAAATCCTATGGCCATCTAGACAGTGTCTAGTTGACATAGGATTCTTCTTCTTCTTCTTCTTCTTCTTCTTCTTCTTCTTATTATTATTATTATTATTATTATTATTATTATTATTATTCCACCCTTAATTTTCATAGGATGTTGTAACAATTGCATTAAACAACTATTAAAATAGAACAAAAAGATAAAAGCAACAACAAAGTTGGGTATTATAATATCAAGCTTGGTAAAATCATCAGATCCCTGGGTATGCGGATACATTTTCAACAGGCACCTAAACACCAACAAAAGTGTCACCTGTCACTCTGCGGGGGGGGGGGGAGAAAATTCCAGTGAGGGGCACCACAACAGAAAAGGCCCTGTCCCTGGTTGCCATCAGATGTACCTATGCAGATGATGGAACAACCAGGAGGCCCTAATGTATAGATCTCAGTGACTGGGCAGATTGAGGTGGGGGAAGGCACTCCCTCAAGTAACCTGGTCCCAAGTTGTTTAGGGACTTATATGTCAATAGCATCACCTTGAACCTGGCCTAGTAATATATTGGCAGCCAGTGCAGGTCTCTGAGCAAAGGTGTAACGTATTTTCTCCCAAAATACTCTCAAGATGCATTTGCTCTCAACATAGGGCATTTTGAAGGCATTTTTTTGAGCGAAGAACTGTGTGGGAATGTTTGGCAAGCATGGAAGTTAATGGATCACAAACGTTTGATCCATAGCATTTCACACCAGTTCAAACTAGGGATGCTGGAGAAATTCGAGACGGACTAAAACGAGCATGGATTTTTAAGAATCTGACTTGCGGAATCCGCTGCAGAGCAACCCCCTCAGGCTGCACAGAGTCTGTGGACTTCCGGATAGTTTTTTGTATTTTCCCAAGATTTACGCATATAAATCTGTTGGAAAATACATACATTTCTGCTCAGGAAACGTTGAATGGCATGGGGGACAATACATGACATGTTACGTACAAAGGTAAATCATGTAAATACTTATGTAAATGCTTACGTAATTATTTGCATATTTTTCTGCGTGACAAAAAAAATATTCACATCCATCTGTGGGCAGATGACAGAACAAAAGGCGCCTGACTATCCACAAAACACAGACGGAGTGGATTTTAAACAATCTGTACATCCCTAGTTCAAACCATTTCAACCACACATAGAATCAATGTCTGTTTGTCTTCAGTCAAATGGCCCTCCTAGATCTTCAAGGAGAAGGTCTCCAACCAACAACCTCTCATATAGAGTATCAGGGTTTTGTTTTTTTCCTGAATCAAACTAGAAATTATTTTAGATATCTTGGTAACAGGGAACATGACCATGGCTTCCTTGTTGCTTGAAAAAAGTTTAAATAGCCCCTGTATGCTGAGGTGTGAACACTTACAAAGACACGTAAGGTAGGGAAAAGGATAGGTCTCCTTTTCACACAACGATGCTCTTAGGTTACTGCACAGCAAGGACTACAGAGTTTATCACTATCAGTCACTCGGCTCTGTCATGTACTTAGCCTAATGCTTAATCCAGACATGCCAATAAACTTTCCCTCCCTTCACAATGTGTTTTGAATAATTGTTGACAAGTCTTTTCTGTATTTCCAAACCTGTCTTTTTGCTCCTTTCATGATAGTTAATCTCTGGGGATAATAGTAAGACTGGCTGTCACTTGCCAGATTCTGTAAGGTTGGATATGCTATTTGACACAAAAAAAGTGAGATGACAGAAGTGCAATGGTTCTAAGTAGGGATGGTGCGGGTGCCCGATTCAGTCTGGGAATCCATAGGGATGTACGAAAGGGACTTACCTGGTCCCGCAGCTTGCTTCGCGGTGGGGGGGAGGCGCTTTGCTTCTTCCCCCCGAAGTTCAGGCCGGGGGGGAGGCGCCCCGCCTCGCCTGGCCGAAATTCAGGCCAGGGAGAAGCGCCCTGTCTCCCCGGCCGCGAAAGAAAAAGTGAAGAAAAAAAACCAAAACCCCATGACAGGCTACGTAACGATTAATGTAGCCTATCACGGCTAGATTTCCAAAGTCAGCCATGATAGGCTATGTTAATCGTTATGTAGCCTATCACGGATGACTTTTGAAAAAATAAAAAAAGCGCGTACCAAATAAGGAACACCACTTGCGTTCCATATTTGGTCCCGGTAGTCTACGTAAAGATTTACGTAGACTACCGGGACCAAATAAGGAACGCAAATGGCGGCGCCCATGGGGCGCCGCCATTTGCATACGCGTTTTTTTTTTCCCAAAGTCACCCGTGATAGGCTACATAACGATTAACGTAGCCTATCACGGCTGACTTTGGAAATCTAACCGTGATAGGCTACGTTAATCGTTACGTAGCCTATCACGGTTTTGTTTTTTTTTACTTTATTTTGTAATGGCGGCGGTGGCGGCAGCCGGTTGGAAGACAGGCCGCCGCCCCCGCCGAAATGCTGCCGAAACGCCACTGGGACCCGCCACCGGGAGGGACATTCGCCAAAGGTAAGTCCCATCCCGGGGGGGTGGCAGGGGTGGCGGGGGTGGTGGTGGAGAATTTCACCACCAATTTTGGGGGCCGAATGCGTTGGCATTCGGCCTCCTGGAGATTTGGGGAGAAATTCTCTGCCATCCCTAGGAATCCGGCGGACCCACTTCTGCCAGAACTCCCTAGCTCTGCTCGCCCTCTCCCCATGCTTGGTGAATGGCCTGCACTCACCCTGGCGGCCTCCTCGAGCTTTGCCGTTGCCATTTTTTGAGAAATAAAACGGAGACCACAAAAATGCACATAATTGCACATACATGAAAATGCACACTTTGCACATCAGAATGTGTGCATTCACAAAATGCGTGTTTTCACACATACAAAGACATGCACATTTTTGCGATCACCATTTTATTTTTCACACAAATGGCGCCTGCGGAGCTTGATGAGGCTGCTGGGGTGAGCGCGGGCTGCTTGCTGAGTGTGGGAGGGGCTTGATCATGGTCCGGGGACCGGTGAGAGGGGGCAGGGGATGGAGAGCCTGGACAGGGGTGAGTTCACACATCCCTAGTTCTAAGTGTGCCATGAATTTGGGAAGAAATTTGTTTTGATTGGGGGCAAAACCTCCAAGTGACCATTCCTGCAACTGACCACTGTACATCTGCTAAGACCAATCAAGTCCCTGAGTGGATGTTGCTGTTGCTGCTGCTTTACAGTTTGATTCTGTTGTCAATAGGATGGATGTCTTTTTCTTTTCTTTTCTTTTCTTTTCTTTTCTTTTCTTTTCTTGGCATTGTGTGAGTGCCCTACTTCCCTAAACCCAGAAAGATAAAAATCACCAGCTAGATTAAAAAGCTCGCAGTCCAAACCGTTCCTTAAAACATGCAAAGTGGATACTGACTTAACAATAGGGTCAGGCAAAATCATGGCTTTGCATACCCTATAGTCCAGCGGCATGCTCTTCCAGACCAAGGCCCCGAGGTTCCCCATCCCTGCTGTAGCCAATGTCTACCCCAATCCCCTCCTGAAAAAAGATCAGATCAAAATCCTGCATAGAAGAAGTGCCGGATTCTGAAGTTTTTATGCAAATTAAATATCTTTGCATAATTTACGCAGCATTTGTGAAGCATGGGGAGGAGCATAGAACTATAAAGGACCCAGGATCCTTACCCTCTGACCACCGAGAATGTGGGCTTCTTAAACCCGGCAAACAGTGATATTTTGGGTGGATGAATCTGTCCATTTCAGTTGCTCTCAGCTTCTCATCCCGCCCTCCCCCCCCCCATCTTAACTTTGCTTTGACTCAAACATTGAGAACTTTTCCAGTCTTGTTTGGTTTGCTCCAAACATAATACATTGAAAAACATTAGCACATTCTCTGAACACATTCTTTTTCATGCATTTTTGCGTTTTTTTATATATATATATATATATATATATATATATGTGTAAGCAATATTCCTAATATAATGCATTTTTAATGTTATATCCCAATTTATGCATTTTTTGATTGGAGGACTCCTTTGCAAAATTGGGAGAAATGCAAATTTCGGAGGATTACTGGGTATTGCTTCACATATTGGTTCGAAAGTGCAAAATTAGGTAAGTTTACATTAAAATGAGAACTGAATTAATTTCTCCCCCATTCCTAATTAATTTCTCGCCCATTCCTGATTAATTTCTCCCCCATTTCCAGCTGCTGTGTAACATGATGGAAGAGATCCATGGGCCCTTTGCTGAATCAAGGCAAACCACCTAGCTGAGCATTATATGTAAACCTGAACATACTTGAAGATACATGAAATCATTAACTGTATCATCCTCTGGATGTGTCAGATGATGCGTGCATCTGTACTTTGCTGCCTGCTTTTGGGGGCATTAAACCTGGTGAGATATCTTTAAAGCTAAGACTCTCTTGATCCTTAAAAAAGAAAAAAGAAAAAGCAAGACACTTCCTGTAGATACTTCTGAAAGCCCTAAGTTCAAGATCTTACTGCTGCCTGAAACAGAGGAGGAGGGAAAATACCACTCTGCTATTTAGTTGGCAGAACCTGGCTGAGGCTTTTTTCTTTTTCTCAAGGAAGCGTAGGTCTCTTTTTACAGGTCTAGCAGTACTGATGGTAACATGGCAAGAATATATTAGTTCCTTGCAGCCTTGACTTTCCATTTCTCAAAACAACATCAGACAACATCATCTGTCCTGGAGCCATGTTTGGATTTCTCCTTTTTATTTACCAGAAAGGAGCACTGTTTCTTGGGGGGGTGGCGTGTCTTGTCTTCCTTTCCTCCATTCCCAATGCTCTCTCCATGAATGCACACATCTTAAATGCACACATCTTAGTCAAGGGACAGTGGTGAGTAACTCATTCAGCATTCCAGACCACATTCCACTGGATATACCAAGAAGAGGGAAAGAACTGCACTGCAGTGATTTTTCTCTCCAATGCAGTTCTTACAGGAATACTTTGATCAAAAGACCTCACACAAAACATCCTTATATCAAATCTCCATATTCATTCAGATCTGCTTATTGATAAAATAGCAGGTTGGCTGTGAAAATAACAGGGCTGCAGTGTTAACAATACAATCCTACTCTGAAGTAACCACATCAAGTTTGGTGGGATTTACTCTCAGGTAAATATGCATAGGATTGCAGCTTAAATCAATTAACCAAACCAATAAATGGGTTAAAGCAGGGGTATGTGATGTGGTGCCTGTGGGCACCAGTGCATCCCCGGACATTTTTCTTGGTGCCCTAGCCCTCCGATTTTTTTTCTCCAATTAACACATTTTCTTACTAATTGCTGGAACCACTGTGAAATAGTTTCTGTTGGTGTGGAAAATGCTGGGTTCAAGTGGGTTGTTGAGTGCATTGGGGCTCAGAACCCACCTCTGTCTGTCTGTACTGAGACTTCTAAGCTGGTTACTTGCCCTTTGCCATGCCTACCATGGCAACCATGGTAGTGCCCAGGACAGTTTCTCAAATGGCCAGATGTTCCCACAGACCAAAAAGGTTGCCTACCCCTCTTGGTGGCTCAATTAAAAACCGAAGCTCAGTTCAACAATGGCTGCGCCTCACACTACCTTTTGATGTTATGGGAAATTCTGTGGAGGGTGGTCCATAGCCCACGGAGCCAGTAGAAACATAGCTCAGTGATAGAGCACATGTTTAACATGGAGAACGTCCTAGGTCCAAACTCTGGCATCTCTCAAGAAAAGGAGCAATCTGATCGGCTATGTGGCACCATGATGACATGCTGGGTATAACTGACTGGCCACAACACTAGACACTGTCTTTCTATATCTGCCTGAGAACCTGGAGAGTGCTGCCGGTAGACGATATTGGGATAGATGGACCAATAGTCTAACCTCTTCTAAGGCAGCTTCCTCTCTGTCCTCCTAAGGTTTTTGTTTCTGATCAGAGCCACAGTTCATGCAGACCCTCTCCATAGCCATTAGCCATACACTACTCCCACTGGGAAATGGAGGCCAGTGGGAGGGATACTTGGATCAGCTTGCTCTTCTAAAGCAGTTGGCCTTTACATTTTAATTAGTTTTAAATGTTAGTTTTCATTTGAATTTTTGCTTTTCTGCATTGCAGCCACTAATGGGCAGATGTAATTATAGCTAAACTGCAGTTCTGGACACCGCACTTTAAGAAGGATGCAGACAAGCTGGAGAGGGTTCAGAGGAGGGCAACAAAGATGATCAGAGGACTGGAAACAGAGCCCTATGAGGAGAGACTGAAAGAACTGGGCATGTTTAGCCTTGAGAAGAGAAGACTGAGGGGAGATAGGATAGCGCTCTTCAAGGACTTGACAGGCTATCCCAGAGAGGAAGGCCAGGATCTCTTCTCAATCATCCCATAGTGCAGGACGTGGAATAATGGGCTCCAGTTTCAGGAAGTCAGATTCTGGCTGAACATCAGGAAAAATGTCCTGACTGTTAGAGCAATACGACAATGGAACCAATTCCCTAGGGAGGTGGTGGGCTCTCCCACACTGGAGGCATTCAAGACGAGGCTGGACAGCCATCTGCCAGGGATGCTCTGACTTGGATTCATGCATTGAACAGGGAGTTGGCCTTGATTGTCTTGTAGGCCCCTTCCAACCCTACTATTCTATGATTCGATGATTCTAATATGCATGGCAAGTAGGGGAGGGGAAGCAGAACTGCAGTGGTTGTGGCATCCTTCTCTTAACTTTTTGGCAAGCCCTTACCATGGCCATGTGCCTTTTTTGCACTGTCCTATTTCTGTTAATTGCCTCTCTTGGAAGCTCTTGTGGTTCTTTCTTTTTTCTTTTTTTAAAGAGGGTGTCTATTATACTTATTTGTTATGGCCAAACAGGGATCCTATAGCCAGCATGTCATCATGGTACCACATAGCCAACTGGATTTCTATACACATTGAAATCACAAAGCCACGTTGTGGAGGTTAATGTTTGCTGCCCTTATACTGAATGGGATAATATTTTCACCCAATTAGAGGACATATTTTGCAGGGGGTGAACATCTTTGTGAACGCTTCTCCCTCCATTTCAACTCAGTGTTATTTAAAGACTGAGGAAAAGTCAAAGTTGACCTCCTTATGTAATCCGAATGTTGAATTAATGTGCATTGGGTCCCTGAGATAGTCCTCTCTCTAGCCAGCTGTGATGAACAAGTTCAGGTGTGCTGCCTCTGTACAGGTCACCGGTGAGTGAGCAGTGACCATTTAAGCATGGGAGTGAAAAAAAAAAAAACCAAGCTTGATGAATTGGAAAAAAGATAATAATATATGCAGAAAAAAACACTTTCAGCTTTTTTCTATTTGAATAATAAAGTGCTGGAGATGTTCCCCAAGAGACCACAACCATGTCAGTAATAAGACAAGTCTGAAAGCAGAGTTTGGCTTCAGTATCCACTTTTCGGTAGTGTGGGGGGTGTCTTTTAGACATGGGGTGGGTAACCCAACTAGAAAAGAGACCACAGAGTTCCAAACAACGTTTTAAGGTTTACTGGGAAAAACGTTAAGAGGAAAACGTGTTCACATCTAAATGGATATACACACACTGTACAGCATGCAAAAAAAGAAGAAGAAAACATAAGAGCATTTTGGCAATAAAATAACCGGTAATAAACACATCTAACTAACCTAGGGATGCTGGAGAAATCTGCCCCTCTGCTCCTCTGCCTTAGACTTTTATATTTTAAAAACAGCCTATTCCCTCCCCTCTCCAGCACATCAGTAGGGGAATTTTTTGTTCACCTTTGCCCTACATGCCTATCTCCCCAATTCTTCCTTCAGTTGCTTGCTGCAAACCTTTTTTTCCCTTCTTCCTCTGCACACATTCAGGCTTCTGTATCAAAGTAAAACCTTTTGCAAACCTCATGATCTCATCTGACCTTCTGTTGAACCTCTGGCCCACTCCCTTATCACCTGTTCTTCTACAGACACTCTGGCTCCCTTCTGCAAACCTTTGGTTTTCTAAGTCCACTCCCATCATCTTTAACTAAACCTTTGACCTTTCAGCTGTTACTGGCTAAAAAACATACTAAAAACATTTACCCCATAATATCCAAAAAGCAAATTATATACAAAAATGGAAGATAGTTCTGTTCTTTCATAATCATGTATAGTAGGGGTGAGGAACTTGTGGCCTGCCAGCTGTCATTGAATTCCAACTGCCAACAGCCTCAGCCCACATGGCCAAGCCAATAGTCAGGGACAAGGGGAGTTATAGTCCAATAGCATTTGGGGAGTGCAGGTTCCCCATCCCTGCTCTAAAGACAACTAAGGGTGCAGTTCTGTACATGCTTACTGGAAATAAGTCCCACTGAAAGGAGTGGGACTCAGTTTTTGAGTAGGCCTGTACAGGATTTCACTGACATTTTCACACTCTAAGGGAAATTCTCCTTGATACCAGAAAGTTGTGAAAAGTCACACTATCTCCACAACAGTCCTTGATGTTTCTGAGTGATAAAGCCAAAGGATTCAGGAAAGGCTGTCTTCCTTTTCAATTTAGAAGCAAAGGATGTGGGACCTGCAATACAGCATTGTAGTAGGGAGTTCTCCTGTCCAGGGTGACAGCGAGCCAGCCATGCCCTTTTCAGGGCACTCCATTCCCACATCCCCCTTTCCCATGGTTATGCATCTTCCCTGCCAACCATCAGTCAACATTCTGTTGCTGCTGAGCATCTTCAGTCCTCGTTGGACAGTTGGGAGCTGGTTTCCCCTTGAGGAGATACGTATCTTTTGAAAACCCTGGCGTTCCTCCAAGCCTGTTGTTCCCTCTGTCTTGTATAAGGATGGTATTGTTTTGGCTAAATAAGGACTGACACTCAGAAAATTGAGATATATGGGGATGGTCAGTCCCCACTGGCCTATTTGGGGGTTCTCCCCTCCTCTAGGATTTCCCCCCTACATAGTTTTTGTACTACTGCAAAACCTGGGATTCCCCCAAGCTTTTGGATACCTTTTTGTGTATGGATCATGCTGTTTTGACCACATAATGATTGGCACTAGGGATGTGCAAACCCACCCCTGTCGGGGTTCTCCAGGTGCCTGCCCAGCCCCTGCCTCTGTTCGCTGGTCCCTGGACTGTGCTTGAGCCTCTCCCATGCTCAGCGAGCAGCCCACACTCACCCTGGCAGCCTTGTCAAGCTCCACGGTCACCATTTTTTGAAAAATAAAATGGCGGTCGCAAGAACGCGCATATTTGCGTATGTGTGAAAATGTGCATTCTTGCATACCCAAATATGTGCATTTTTGCCATCACCATTTTATTTTTCAAAAAATAGCAACCGCGGAGCCTGACGAGGCCGCCGAGGTGAGTGTGGGCCACTCGCCAAGCACTGGAAGGGGGTGAATGGGGGCAGGGGCTCGGAGAGTGGGGCTCAGGGGTGCAGGCAGATGTGTCTGTTTTTCACCAGATTCCCAGACAGAACTGAGCGCCCGCACCATCCTTAATTGGAGCTCAGAGAACTATTACTATATAGGATATTAACAAATGTTAGTGTATCAGCTGCCTGATGGGGTAAAAAACAAGCAAGCGGGGGAGGGGATGAGCAATTTTCTTTGCTTACCTACTGCTTTTAGGGATGCATACTTGTTGAGCTCCTTTCCTGGTGGCTGCTGTTCATAGGGATTTGTGATCTGTCCCATGCTTGGGAAGGAATGCGGATGCGTCAGCTGTGGGAGGAGGGGTGATGTTGGCACGACGTTATTCATCTGTGTTGCATCTGCATGAAAGAAAAATAAGAGAGGAATCATCTCACTGAAAACAAATCAGATGCATTTATTTATTTATTGCATTTATCTCCTGCCTTTTTCCCTCTTGCAAGGAACCCAAGTCAGCTTACATTTTCCTCCTCCTCTCCATTTTATCCCCACAACAACAACCCTGTGAGGTAGGCTGGGCTGAGAGTTTGTGACAGGCTCCAAGTCACCCAGTGAGCTTCCATGGCTGAGTGGGGACAAGAACCCGGATCTCCCAGCTCCCAGTCCAACACTCTGACCACTACACCACACGACCACACTGGCTCTCCAGATGCTATTATTGTTGTTGTGATTATTATTGTTATTGTCATTATTATTAATACTGTTTAATTGAATGTATGCATTACTTCCCACCCCCAAAAGCAACTTGCGCACACAATACAGAAATCCATGATTAATATAACAGGGGGAAGGGGCCAGTGGAGGCTGGTGGCTCCAATGTCAGTGGGGTGGTGAATCCGCTCTGGGTTTCAGTCAGAACCAGTGAGAACTCTAAAGGAGCTTTTCAAGGTGCTGAGCCCTATCCCCAAATTAGGTTCAGCACTTTGGATAGTTCCTTTAGCTTTCTGACTGGTTCTGACTGAAACCCAGAGCGGATACGCCACCCCACTGACATCGGAGCCACCAGCTTCCACTGGATGTCATGTCATAGAATCATAGAGCTGGTGGGGGACATGTGGGCCATCTAGTCCAAGTCCTGTTCGATGCATGAAAACCAGAGCTAAAGCATCCCCACCAGATGCCTGTCCAACCTCTGTGTGAAGGCCTGCAGTGAGATCCCACCACAGCGCTAGGTAGTTGGTTCCATCATAAGAACATAAGAAGATCCACACTGGATCAGACCAAGGGTCCATCTAGTCCAGCATTCTGTTCACACAGTGGCCAACCAGCTGCCCATGGGAAACCCACAAGCAGGACATGAGTGCAACAGCACCCTCCTGCCCATGTTCCCCAGCATATCGCCTCTGATCATTAAACTGCTCTTACTGTTTCTCCTCATATTCAACCAAAATCTACCCTCCTTAACTGAAGCCCTCTAGATCTAGACCTGATCTCTGGGGTAGCAAAGAACAACTCTTTTGCTTCTACTCTGGGGGAAACCCTCCAGGTATGTGAAGAGTGCTATCATGTCCCACTTCTCTGAAATAACATGTCCAGGTCCTTCAACCTTTTCTCCTAGCACTTGCTTTCCATACTGGCAGTAAGAGACTTAAGCTAAAATATGCTGTTACTTTGGCCCCCTCCCTTTTTGTCTTTGTGTCACTGGAATGCACTGTGGGTTCCAAAATAGGATTCAGTCGTTGGGTTGCATTGTGACCTCAGTTGGCCGAGACTGGAGCCCTCGGTCTGAGGTTATGCACCCCTGTCTCAATGGAGGCTGATGGCCCAACATCTGATGGGGCCTTAAATCCATTCTGAGTGTTAGTCTGAACCAGCCAGAACTCTGAAGGAGCTAACAGTGGAACAACTCGGTTAGGATTACTGGTGAGAATAAATATATTACAAAATGTAATGATAAAAGTTTTTTTTTAAAACTTCTATAGTTTAAAAGCATAATCTAAACTAGGGATGGCAGAGAATTCTGCCACGGACCCAATTGAGGCTGGATTCTTTTGGATCATTTAGACATCCTCTCCCATCAGCCAAATTGCATAGGTCTGTGTGTGGCTAGCCATTGACCACTGGAGCCTCACCTCTTCCCCTGTGGCAGGAGACATGAGGCTGCCCAACATCACTTGTGGTAGAGGTCAGGTGGAAGGAGTGGTGTCTTGTCAAGACACTTATGTGAAGAAGAAACATAAGAAGAGGAGAAATTCACCCATCTTCATCCTCATGCAGTGTACAGCCTTGTACCAATATGATTCACTTGAGACACTGTCCTGAAGCATACATAAAAGGAGCAATTTCCCTACTGGTTGCAAGTTATTGCATTAACCAAAACCACAGGCAGCATGTTTCATCCTTCCGATGGGACAAAATTTACACAGAAGGCAGAGAAATAGGAATCTAATTGCCCATTAGGAAATCTTCCAGCACTGACAAAACCCAATCATCTAATAGATGTCTTCCACCTCTTGCCTCTGTGATTCAACGGCAGGGGCTGTCAAGATTTTTCTGCATCTGTTTTGCATTACTTGTTATTCTCATGGAGGAATGAATGCCCTTTTCCAAGCCATTTGCTTGTCAACAGAGCCGAGGCACAAAGGGCAGTTTTGAAATTTTTAACTGTGCTTCTGTCCCATTGCCTAGAGGCTGAGGAGAGGACCTGACCTTTATGATAATAAATGGACAAAAGCAGACATGTAGATTAGTCATAATCTTATTTGGGATGTGTTCATCTAAATGTGTATCCTTTTTGGGGGCATTGCTTCTTGCTAAACAGCAGCTTTCCCTGACCTGGTGACCTCCAGATGTATTAGAATACGGCTCCCATTATCCCCAGACAGTATGGACATTGGCTGTGCTGGTTGGAGATGATGGAAGCTGTAGTCTAGCACATCTGGAGGGTGCCAGGTTGAGGAATTCTATGCTTAAAGAGAGGATACTGGGCAGTATAGAAATAAATAAATAAATAAATAAATAAATAATTTCCTCAAGGACTGTTACACCCTCACATGCTACAGTAAAGAGTTCTGGATTTTGAATTGCTTACTCCCAACAGTGCAAATGATGGGTGCTTTTCACATGTTGTGTTGTTCACATAACAATTCAGCAATGTAGAACCAGAGTCTCAGCCTTGAACCTAAAAGACTGGAAGATTTGTGGGCCCTTGAGATGACGTCCTGAACCTCCAGGGTGTCTCCCGCACTAAATGACCTTTATTCTGCTTTAAATAGATTGGAGATAATGAGCTATCAGATTACCCTGCTTGTCTTCCGCTTGACTTCCCTCTGTAAAAAAGGAAAAGCTGCAAGAAGAGGAGCTGGACCAATGAAATATATGGGGGACTCAGATAAGGGAGAGAAGGAGCTGGAAAGGGGAGTGGGGAAAGGAAGCATGTGTAAAAGGAGACCATTGTGATCCTGCGCTTAAAACAGATGCAGAAAGCCCCATTTTAAATGTGAGATTTTAGTGGAGAGATGCTCACAGTCTAAAGGAGCTATCCAAGTTACTGAAGCCTATCCCCAGAATGGAATCACAGCCCCACCAAAATCAGAGACACCGGCCTCCACTTCTTGAGAAAACCTCACTTCTCCTCTCCAAATCTTTATTGCAGGAGTGGGCAACTTTGGGAGATCTGGAGGCCATTTTTGCCCCCCTCCCAAGGCTGCACCCCAATTAGGGTGCTGAAAATAGAGGAAAATAAAATGACATAAAAATGGCATCCAGAACTGCTACAGAGTGTCAAAGGGGTCAAAATTAGCTTGCAAACAAGCTATTCTTCACCCCTTTGGTGCTCTGTAGAATCTCCAAATGTCCATTGGGGGGGAGAGAAACCTGTTATTCTCCCACGTTAATCCCCTTCCCAAGAATCTTAAAGGCGGCATTCAGATATCTGTCTGTCTGGTCTATCTATCTATCTATCTATCTATCAATCATCTATCTATCTATTACATTTATATCCCACCTCCTTTCCTCCTTAAGGAACCCAAGGCAGCATACAGAATCCTTCTCCTCTCTATTTTATCCTCACAACAACTCTGTGAGGGAGGCTGGGCTGAGAGTCTGTGACTGGCCCAAAGTCACCCAGTGAGCTTTCATGGCTGAGTGGAGACTAGAACCTGGGTCTTCCAGCTCCAAGTCCAATGCTCTCGCCGCTACACCACACTGGCTCTCTAGATGCGGCCCACCACAAGGCACCTTGCGGAATGCCCCCTCAAACCCGGAGCTGGATTTCTTCCCAAAGTTGCTGTTCAGATGAAGAAGATCAAGGTTTGTTTAACACTTGGCACACTGAGAGCCATGCAAATTTGGCTATATAATCCTCCTTTATGCCCCTACCCCTTGAGAATGAAGATCAGTCAGTGGTCTTTTCTGGATGCTACTGTCAGGGTTGGATCTGAGCCCATAGCGTCCCAAAGCAGCTCTGATTCTGAGAAAGAGAGGCAACTCGTGTGGGAGGAACTTTCTCAGACTTCAGAGGCGCAGCTGGAGGGAGAGCCCCCCCCTCTTCTCACATCCCTGAGAGTGACAGCGAACAAGGCATGGAAAGGGAAGGACAACCTGAACTTCTGGATGCGAGGCGCAGATGCAGGCACACGCGAGAGATCTCAGGGGCTGAGCCTCGGTGCTCAGCCCGATTGGCTCAACGTCAACAGCTGTGCCCAGAAGCATCACGGGAAAGGGGGAGATCTTCCCCTCCCTCCCCTTAAGTTCAGAGGATTGCCAGGATTTGCCCAAATTATGCAACTCTGTGCACTTTACAGCCAACATTTGTGCTGTTTAGGGATGTTAGAGAAATCCGCCGCAGATTCAAATGAGGCCGGATTGCATAATTTGCATAATTGTGCAAATTATGGCTGAGACCCCCCCCCCCCCAAATGCAATAAAAGTCCCTGGAACATGGGGAAACTATGCAGCTTGGCTCACAAAGGAAGCCAAGTCAGCGTGCCTTAGAACTCTGGCAAGCCCCCAAAGGGTCAGATTTCCTGGCGATGGACATCCCTAGCGACAGTTAAAGATTTTTCTTTAAAATTACTGCACTGACGTTCTATTCAGCTTTTTTAAATCAAATTTTTATTGTGAGTTTCAACAAAACAAACAAAAACATGACAAAGCCAAAAAATTGAAAATATAACAACATACTCCGAAGTCCTCAGTTTCTGTTCCACTTTGGGAGTTAGGACCTTGCATAGCTTATTGACTTTTGTATGTTGCTTATTTGCTTTTGTACGTTGTTAACTTTTACGCCTTATGATGTTTTAATTGTTTTAAATCAAATTGAGAATGCTAATGTAGGAATATCCAATTCTTATATATCCTTTCATGGGAGTAAGTCCCATTGAACACAATGGGGGTGGCTTCTAAGAAGATATGCATAGGGTTGTGCTGTAAAATGTATGAGTAAACAAAGTAAGAAATAGAAAAAATATATGAGCACCAAAATAGTGATGCATCAGTGACTTCACATCTTCATATAACATCCCCATTGCTCCATCCAACAGCATGTGGACTACAGAATGGGAAACACATTACAAAAGAAACTGTTTTGCTTTCAAAAACCTTCTCATTTTTTTGAAGCACACATTTATTCTGTCTTGTTTGTGCATCAGTTTGTGATTTCTTTCTTTCTAAAAAAAAGTCTGCATGAACACTGATATGCATTTTCATGTGCATGAAAATGTGTATGCATCTTTTGTACGTAACTTCCCCTTATATATACATTTTTCAAAGCACTTTCCCTTAGCACGTGGCTTTCCCCTATGTATACATGTTTGTATGGTTTTCTTCCTAATGTACCTTTTATATACTTTAAAAAAAAAATTGTAAACTGCATCACAAAATTCTGAGAAGTGTGAAAATAGAAAAGTTGTGTTCCAGTTATGAATGAGAAGTAAATCCATTCAGTTCACCCCTATCTCTACTCTAGAATTAATATTTATCTAGTAGCTATAATGTGCAACATGTTCTCAGATGTAATACGTATTGCAGTTCTGCAAAGAGGAATAGAGGCTACATTAGAAATTTCAACAATGTTTGGTTTTGAACTCCAATCTGTTCATGGGCCTCAGTAAACATATCTGGATTTAGTTAAGGTGCCTACATGGGAGGAAAGGGGTTTGACAATGGTTAAATGCTTTTTGGAACAGGGTATGGTTCATATATTTCAATATATTAAAGAAAAGTTTGACAAGTATGATACAAAGCGATACCAGTTCTTTCTGGTTCATTATGCAATCAATGGCCTGGTGGGAGAAGATGAGTCTTAGGGCGTAATCCTATGTGGAGAGGCAGCTGCCTCCGAACTTGGAGGTGACTGCCTATCCAGTGCATGGCAGGAAGACTGCGGGGGCAGGATGGTCTCCTTCCTGCTCCAGCCACCCTGCATTCGTGGCTAGAAAGCTGATTTTGGGGTGGGGAGGCCGGATGACGCATAGGAAGTGTCATACCAGCACTTACACATTCCCTGCCCCTGGGACCACCCCCCTTTGCCCCACTCTGTGCTGCTTTTCCAAGAGTGGAGCCTGTGGATGATCTGCACCACCTACAAGGCAACCAATCCTATGGCCATCTAGCCGCTGACTAGAAGCCATAGTGTTGTGCCCTTAGGGTCTTAAGGGAATTGTTATCTTTTCCCCACTAGTAAAGGACTGATAGGAAAAATATACTTGATTATAAAGGTGGTTGCAGAAGGAACAGCCATTAATTTTTCAAAAAGAAATATGGGAGGAGGATTTAATATTGGCATTGCAATCAGAAGTTTGGCAATGGATGGATGAAAAGTATGGATTACGATGGGGTTGCCTAGCCCATCATTGCATTTTTAATGTTTTAACCTTTGTAAACTGCTGAAAGAGCTTTGGCTATGGGGCTGTATAGAAATGAAATTACGACTACTAATCTCTAATTAAATACACCCCTTTCAATGAAGTATCTCTCAAACACAATTCGAAATGTACGTTCTCACAAAATACATGTTTTGAAATGGATTTTAATATGCTGCGAATACACTGGAACATTTGAGGAGTGCGAAATTCTAATCTGCACATTATTGCAAGAAGTGTGGATCAGGTCAGTACATATTGCAATCTGCAATGATCAAATTCCTCAAGCTTCCCTAGTTTTAATATTCTCCTCTGCTTGTTACTTCATTCTCTTACTATGATAACCTGGGGGGGGGGGAGTGCATTGTCGGTACAGTGAGAGATCTGCTTCTTGCTTTTAAAAAGTCATTACTGACTCATTCAGCTTCATTAGGTTTGTGTGTGTGTGTGTGTGTATTTCTATGTTAATGCACAACCTTTCATGTGTGAACCTGCCATAATGATACATAAGAATATTTGCTGTTAGTGTAACAAATGATGCAGCAAGATATTAGGAGATGTATTATTAAGCTTCAGAGAAGTAATTATATCACAAAAGAGAGAGGGGAAAAACCCTTGCTTAACAGTTGAGACTATTTCCAACTTCTGGCTGAGGCTAACTAGACCTGAACCTGTTTTGATCACAAGTCAGATGATGGAAGAGAGCTTGAATAAGTTTGAATAACTTATACTCCATCAAACATAATTGTCCTACAATATGGTACCAACTGTTCAAAACACACCTCCATTGTGGTGGTTTCTAAAATGGCAGGCTGTACACTGCATGGTGCCCTGGCATACATGCATTTATACGCATGTGCATTGAAGACTAGATGCATCAACCTTTTATTGCATCAGCCTTCATTTGCATCAACCTTCTATTGCATTCAACCTTCATGCATCAACCTTCTATTGCATCAACCTTCATTAATCTATTGCATCAACCTTTATGCATCAACCTTCATTTATACGCATGTGCACTGAATACTAGATGCATCAACCTTCTATTCAGTTATCTAGTTCTTTAGGGACCCCAGGAAGGGAGCTAAACCCTGAAGAACAACAATCCTTTGTCACAATGGCAAAGTTTTAACAAGCAGTTTCCAAAAGGAAACAAATCAGGTCAAAACTGGGGGTATGATTTCCCAGAATCAAGAAGCAGAAAATAGGAATTGCCCCTAAAAATAGGAATTGCCCCTGAAAATAGGCACAGCTGTAGTTACATGGTTTCAGGTCCACTCTAGTCCTAATCATCTGTCACTGATGAAGCTTCAGCTCTTTTTGCTCTAAGCAGGGATGTTGGAGAAATGCACAACAGATTAAAATGAGTTCAGAGTTTTATGAATCTGACCTGCGTATTCTGTAGCAGAGTGGCTTTTTCTATGTTGTGCAGACTAGGGATGGATGGGTGCCCCCCCGTCTGGGTTCTTTGGGTGCCCACCCAGCCCCTGTCCCTGGTCACTCATCCTCAGACCCGCACTCGAGCCCCGTGCTCGCTCGCGGAGCCACCCACACTTGCCTGGGCCCCGTCCATCTCCACCACCATCACCATGTTTGGCGATTGCAATATTATGCACATAGACTTATGTGCAAAATGGCACCGTGAATCTTGCATTTATGGGCAATTCACAGTGCCATTTTGTGCAAAAATTGCTCACATAAGGCTTACAGGCAAAATGGTGCCATGAATTGCCCATATATGCAAGATTCATGGTGCCATTTTGCATATAAGTCTATGTGCATAGTATTGTGATCACCATGTTTTTTTCAAAACATGGCCATCACGGCGGAGGCAGACAGGGCCTGGATAAGTTGTTGGGGGCTCTGCAGGTGTGGGAGGGAGTTGAGCAGGGGCAGGGGCTCAGCAGGAGCAGCTCGGGAGGCACAGGCAGTCTGCTGGAACCCTGGACTGAGATGAGCTCCTGCACCATCCCATTCTGCAGAGCTGTGGACCAATTTTTTTAAACTTCTGTGGGGAATTTGCACAAATGCACACATCTGCTGATGTGCTTTAACACTAATGCACGGTTGCACAAGTGGATCGAAATTTTGGCCCATCCCTAAAGAAAATCCGATTCCATCAATGAGCGGATGATGGAAGGAAAGATGCCCGACAGCCCGCAAAACACAGACAGAACAGATTTAAGGAAATCTGCACATCTCTAGCATTAAGAAGGGTGCTAGCTCGGAAAACATTGCAGCAGGAGTGGGTAGACTTCGCTCTAAAGGAATTGGTCAGCAACTAGAAGTTCATAGGCTGAATCTGGCTCACAGAGGCTCACTGCAGGTTGACTCCTACTTTCCTGCCAGTTAGCTACATGACGGCACAGGAGGTTGCTGAAGAATGGAGGCATGGGTATTAGAGAAGTGGACTATAGTTTCTCTTTCCTTGTTAAGAATATAAGGGCCATGCTGGAGGAGGAATGGGCAAAGGCACTGCTGCTCACCCCGTGTGCCCCTCGCTGGGCCCCTGCTGGCTTCCTGTTTCTGTTCGCCACGTGTGGAGAGCCACCAGACGGCCTGTGGGTGTTCAGCGAGTGGTACGAGGCAGCCTGCTGTTCTGGTAGCCACCATTTTGTGCAAAATGTAGGGATGTTGGAGAACTCCGCCACGGACTCCAGTGAGGCTGGATTCTTTAGAATCCGGCCCCCCAGAGTCTGTGGCAGAATGGAGCAATCCCCCCTGCCACCCTGCGGAATCCCCCCAGGATGGAGCCTTCCAGGAGGCGGAGGCGGCGGCGGCGGATGCGGCGGCAGTGGCGGAGGCGGTGGCTCCAGCTCGTCTTCCTGCTGCTGCCGGGCTGTTGCGGCCGCAAATGGTGGCCGTTTGCGTGGCTGCCTTTTGCTGTGATAGGCTACATAAATACTTATGTAGCCTATCACAGCAAAGAGCAGGGGTGCAAATGGCGGCCGCTATGCCATTTGCGCCCCTGCTCTTGCCGTAACAGGCTACGTAAGTATTTAGGTAGCCTATGATGGCAAAAGGCAGGGACGCAAATGGCGTAGCGGCCACCATTTGTGTCCCTGCCTTTTGTTGTGATAGGCTATGTAAATACTTACATAGCCTATCATGGCTTGGCAGGGACGCAAATGGCGGCCACTATGCCATTTGTGCCCCTGCTCTTTGCCGTGATAGGCTACGTAAGTATTTGCGTAGCCTATCATGGCAAAAGGCAGCCACACAAATGGCGGCTGCTATGAAGGCTGCCATTTGTGGCCGCAGCAGCCCGGCAGCGGCCAGAAGTCCGTCTGTGGCTGGCCCCGGCCGGCAGCTCCACGGAGTTGCCGCAGAGTGGAGCCGGCCGGGGAGGTTTCCGGGGGGAGGGACGGAGCACCTCCCCCCCCACCGTGGATGCCCCGGAACAGAGCCAGGTAAGGGATTCGTACATCCGTAGCAAAATGGCAGCACCCAGAGTCCCCGTCAATGCCCGTCAACCTCTCATTCTCACCTCCTTGCAAGGAGAAAACAAAGGGTTGGCTGGCAGCATGGGACTCCTGCCCCTGCCACCTCTTAACCCCTCACAGTCTCCTAGTGAGGAAGGAGGCCATGAAGGGTTGAGAAGCAGCATGGGCAGGAGTCCTGTCACTGCACGCAAACCCCTCGTTCTTGCCATGCAATCTACTCCAGCATAATCCAAAATATTTACGTAAGATAAATCGGCGAAAAATAGGGCACGCAAATGGCGGCCGCCATAGCCGCCGCCATTTGCATACGCCATTGTTGTTGTTTTCACCCAGACGTGATAGGCTATGTAAGTCTTTACATAGCCCATCATGTCTAGGTAATAATAAAAAAAGACTGCAAATGGCGGCGGCGGCAGCCGTTTGAAAGACCAGCTGCTGCCGCCACTGGAGCCGCCGCTGGAGCCGCTGCTGTCTGGAACATCCGCCCCAGGTAAATCTCATCCTGGGGGGGATCTGTGGGGTGGCAGGGGGGTGGTGGGCCATTCCGCCACAGATTTCGGGCGGCCCAATGCCAGTGCATTCGGCCTCACTGAAATCTGTGGCGGAATTTTCCGCCATCCCTAGTGCTGAGTAGAAGGGAACTAGTACTTCCTGGGATTTGGAAGTTATGCTTCTATTAATGCAACGCCAAATAGCATTTGCCTGTTTTGCAGGCATATCACACTGTTGGCTCATATTCAGCTTGTGATCTACCACAATTCCAAGATCCTTCTCGCTTGTAGTGTTGTTGAGCCAAGTATCCCCCATCTTGTAACTGTGCATTTGCTTTCTTTTTCCTAGGTGCAGAACTTGGCATTGATCCCTATTAAATGTCATTCTGCTGTTTCCAGCCCAGGATAACATAGCGGAGGACCATGTAAGCCACCTTGGGGTCCTTGCAAGAGGAAAAAAGGCAGGATATAAATGTAATAATAATAAAACATACAAAGTAAAAAAACAAAACAAAACAGACAAGGCAGCTTCCTGTGTTCCTGTCTATATTCTTTGTTTTTAAAAGATGGCAGTGTTCAGGCAGGGAGGTGATCCACTCTTCATCATTTTTCTCCCCTCCTCTCCCTTCACACCTTTAAACTTCTTCTTCTTTGCAATCAGAAGGGCAATCAAAAGGGCAAACATTTCAAATTATTTATGAAAATGACCCCCTTAGTCGGGAAAACATAAAGGGTTTATGAGCATAAAGCAAAATTCCCCTAATTAATACCTCAGAGAAAATTTGTGGGGGTTTGTTTTGTTCTTTTGTTTAAATTTAATGGTTTCTTAATGCTAAACTGTCTTTAATATTATGGTAAAATATGTTAACTACCATGCTAGTCTGACTTGACGGATGAAAGGAAGAGAAAAGTAATCTGTCACCTACAGTTCTCTTGCCATCTCCAGCTCTCCTGTTTTCTGTATTTACATAATATGAGGACATTTGGCTCAATTACTAATTGCAGCAACACCTGAAAGGTATTTATCTTCACCTACATTCTCTGCATTGAGTTCTCAGTACAAGAAAACAACGTAAATAGAAATCAGGATCACGGAATTATTGTTGGAAGTGTCCCTGGAGATGATTTAGACCAGCCTCCTGCTCAATGCAAAGGAGAGACCACCATCTCCCGAAGCGGTCCTGCTTTGTTTTTATGCAATCTCCCAGCATTTTAGCATTTTAGCTTTCTAATCTTTTCGCTCTGGCATTTTAAATCTGTATTTTAAATCTCTGCATTGCTGCTAGGTTTCATTCCGGCTGTACCATTATGCTGTGGTTTTAAGTGTTCATGTTTTATATTGTTTTATACTGCGCTCCACGCTTTTAGTTTTTGTGAACCGCCCAGACAGCTTTGGCCATTAAGCAGCATACAAACAAACAAATAAATGTATTTAACATTATTTCTGGGCCTCTGTGTTGCCAAAGGGCAACAGTTCTTTTTAGGATTCAGCATCAAATGAACACACTAACGGATGGAAGCCAAAGATTTTATTAAGCACAAGCAAATGAACAAAGCCAACAAGAAAGCCATGTATAGCCATGTATATAGCCATGTATATAGCCATGTGTATAGCCATGGAGAGAACCCCAGAATGAGGGGCAGATGTGACCCCAACACTGGCCTCTCCTTAATGCTGCACCTCTCTGGATGAGCTTGTGTCAAGATGCCCAGTTGGGAGAGTACCAGGGACACATATACACTATTATGCTCGTATTAACCCCTCCCCTATACCAAAGCTTGATTCCAATAACTTCAAGGCTGTTTGGCAGTAAGCCAGTAGAAATAACTCTCCTCCCTGGCTAACCACACACTAACCTTGAGATCTTGCCAGAGGCTTATCCACTAGCCTCTCACGCTGTACCGTCTCGGACAGATAACTAAGTCATGGGAAATAATGAGGAGAAGCAGCGCTAACCTCGAAAAGCTGCAGGGCCAACCCTGAGTCTAGTCATGAGAAGGAACAATTTGTGCTCTACTAACTCCTCAAAATAACAGTGGTCTTCCACATTTATTTATTTATTTACAATATTAATATACGGCTCCACGTCAAAGATTTCGGAGCAGTGAACAGCAAGGTAAAAGAATAAAACCCCATAATGCAAACAATTAAAGCATTTTTAAAGAACAGATCCTGAACTTAATAACCGCAGCTGGTCACACAGGGAAGGCCTCTTGAAATAACAGTGTCTTCAAGAGGTGCTGAAAGTGACACAAGGTTGGCACCTGCCTGACCTCCAAAGGCAGGAAGTTCCACAGGAAGGGGGCCACCACACTGAAGGCTCTTTTCCTGGTGGACTCCAACCGGGCCATAGATCCATGTGGAACCACATTTCCACTACAGCCACTTGTGCCAATCAGACATTTCTCCTAATGCAGGGGTGCAGAATTTGTGGCCATCTGGAGAACTCCAGATGTGGCCATCTGGTCCAGAGAACTCCAGAGGGCTGGATTTGGCTCCTGGGCTCGGAGGTTCAGCATCCTGTCCTAAAGTTTAGCTGAAATTGGATGGCCTTCAATGTCCACCCACTCATTCCACTCCTGTCCTCTGGAGCAACAGCAAACAAAAATGGCTTATCATCTGTGTAACAGCTCTTTAGACATTCTGCAAATATTCCTCAGTCACAGGGCTTCGTTTCCAGACCCTTCACCACCGTGGCTGCCCTCCTCTGGATGTGTTCCAGTTTGTGAATGACCTCCTCAAAATGCGGTGACCAGAACGAGACACAATACGCTATATGCAGCCTGACCAGCAGAGAACAGAGTGGAATGATTGCTCCTCATCACCCAGATGCAATGGTTCTGTGGATGCAGCCAAAAATTGCATTAGCTTTTTTAGCAGCTGGATTGCACTGTTGTCTCATGTTCATCTTGTGATCAAATTGCCCACGTAGTATACTCTGTAAAGCCAGGTGTCTAATGGGGCAGTGGGTGCCCCAGAGTTTCCCCAAGGATGTTGCATGTGGATATCAGGCCTTATGGGAACCCCCCTGTGGAGTCTCCCCATTTTGCATTACTTATTGGCGGTTGTGGATTAAGGGCACCATTAAGGGTGCAATCCTATGCATACGTAGACAGGAGTAATGTTTTTTTCTGTCTAACACATGTACACTTTTTTTCTGTCTAACATGCATAGGATTGTGCCAAAAACCTAATGAAGATCAGAATAAGTCTTGAGTCCTGGATACTGCTGTGCATGCTGAGAAGCTGAGCATCATGGGAGAGGATGTCCAGGAAATGAATCCTGTTATGTTGGATTCTTTCTAGATTGGGTTTATCGTAGGGTGGATGTGGGGCAGTTCACACATTGCTAATTTCAATGTGTCACTACTCCCTCCCCCTTTGTCGTTGAACCCAGATATAATTCTAGAACCACTAGAACCCAGATCTCCTGACTCCTAGTCCAGCACTCTAGCCACTACACCACACTGGCTCTCTGTAATGCTGTGTATATTATTATTATTATTATTATTATTATTATTATTATTACCAGTGTGGTGTAGTGGCAAGAGTGTTGGACTAGGAGCTGGGAGATCCTGGTTCTAGCCCCCACTCGGCCATGGAAGCTCACTGGGTGACTTTGGGCCAGTCACAGACTCTCAGCCCAACCCACCTCACAGGGTTGTTGTTGTGAGGATGAAATGGAAAGAAGGAGGATAATGTAAACCGCCTTGGGTTCCTTGCAAGAGGAAAAAAGGCGGGGCATAAATGCAATAAATAAATAAATAAATTATAATATCCCACCTTTTCCCCCAATACTGGGACTCAAGGCAGCTTTACAACATTAAAACTTGTACAGTTTAAAACCTATAAACATTAAAACTTGTACAGTTTAAAACCTACAAACCTATAAACAGAAGTATACAAAACTTAAAAGTCAAAAATATAATTAAATCTTCAATAATATTAAAATTGTCTAAAATATCAAAATGTTAAAAGACAACAAGAAATAAACCATAGTATCCATCCGTCATATTCTCACAAGTCCAGACTAGCTATCCCCAAAGGCCTGCAGAAACAAAAAGGGGTTTTACCTGCCTGCGAAAGCATATCAAGGAGGGTCCCTCCCTGGGGAGGGAGTTCCAGAGCCTTAGGGCAGCCACTGAGACCCAACCCCCCTCTTAGACTCCCACAACATCCCTATCACTGCTGGACTCCTGGGTCATGACAGAGTGTGTGTAAATCTCTCTCTCTGTGTTTGCATGTGTGTACTTAAGGCTTTTGATATATGACCCATACCAGGATGGTGTGAGTGAAACATTTTGAAGAAAATCCTCAACATTTTATTCTTTAATGATAAAATGTTTAACTGCCTGATGAGGATAATCTTCTTCTTTTGCGGGGGCTCAAGGTTGCTATGTTCGCCCTACAAGAGCAAAGTATGAGACATAAATTTGTCCTTCAGCATTTACAGAGTGATACCTTCTGCCCTGCATTTGTAATGACTAATGGCTTCCAGCAAATAAAGCTTGATTTAACAGAAATAAAATGGAAATAAAAATGTATGACTGTATAACTGGAATCTGACAACCTTCAGTTCAATTCAATTCAAAATTCAGGGATGCATTTGTGTGGGAGATGCAACACAAAATACAAATATGTTACAAAACCTTCCCAAAGACAAATGTCATCTGCTGTGGGCATATGGTACTATTCACTAGTTTGGGAAAGAAGTTGCTGAAGTCGTTAAAACAATTGCTACTCATGAGTTACCATTAACACCATTGAGGCTGCAATCCTATACACAATTACTTGGGAGAAAGTCCCATTGAACTCAGTGGGGCTTACTCCTGAGTTGACACATATAGAGGGGAGGAATTGGATCTTGATGTTTTCCCTCTTGAAGTCACAGGAGTGTCTATGGTTTGGGGAGGGGGAATGCCCCAAACCCAATGTCCCTGGGATGCTGTCTCAGGGACCATAGGACTACATCCTGAGAGACATTTAGAAATGTGTATTTCAATATATATTTCAAAGAGATTTGAATGTGGATTTTAAAGACAATGACAGATTAATGCATATTTTGAAGGGCAAAAATCTATTCCAAAATGTGCATTTCAATGCATATTTCAATATGGATTTTAATGTGGATGTTGAAAAACACACAGCTTAATGTGAAAATGGGACAGAACAGACTTATGAATGAACACACGACAAACTGATCTGGACCAGCAATAGACTGAGTAATCCATCCTGGTGTTAATATAGGGATGCCAGTGTGGTGTAGTGGCAAGAGTGTTGGACTAGGAGCTGGGAGATCCGGGTTCTAGTCCCCACTTGGCCATGGAAGCTCACTGGGTGACTTTGGGCCAGTCACACACTCTCAGCCCAACCCACCTCGCAGGGTTGTTGTGAGGATAAAATGGAGAGGAGGAGGATAATGTAAGCCGCCTTGGGTTCCTTGCAAGAGGAAAAAAGGCGGGGTATAAATGCAACAAATAAATAAATAATAAATAATAGGGAGCTGTATAGTATCAATTTGTTCAATTATAGAATATGAATTTTCAAGAAAATGTACCAATTAATATTTTACGTATGTGACATTAGCTATGTTACTGTATGACCATATCTAACTATATGCTTTTTGGTTGGGCTATTCTGTATACAATAACAATGATATCAGTAAAGTCATGTAGTCCACAGAGCTTGATTTCCACATTTAAGAAGCCCAGTATCTAATCTGCATTGTCACAGGGGCCTGTTTGCATGGACACTGCGCATGCCTCACCAGCGTGGCTTCCCATGTCATGCAAATCTGGTGGGAGTGGCTTGTTGCCATGGTTAACAAGCTACCCCAGAACCCTGAGACAGCCCATTGGTGCTGGTTGCCTTGTAAACCATGGCAACATGACACCCTCGCTGGGTTCGTATGACACAGCACCAGTGCTGGTAATTATGCAAATCCTCCCAGCACACAACCAGCACACATGGTGGGGGAAATAAGCAACCATGGCTTATTTCCACCTCCATGGTCAGGCGAACCTGGGCATAGACAAAGCCGTATTGAAAATTCTATTTTTGTTCCCTAAGATTAGGGACGGGGGCTCCTTTCAATACACAAAGAAAGGATGCTTTCTGAACAGAAAGCCTTCCTCCCTCATCCCAGATGTGTGGACATCAGTTCCATCCAGTTTGATGGTTAACATTAGGGATGTACAGATTGATGTGAAAATAGGACAGAACTAGGGATGGATGTACTCAATCCCGTGCTATGTGCTGGACCCCTGCTAGCTGCCTGCCACTGCTTGCTGTGCGTGGCAAGCTGCCGGGCAGACTGCAGATGCCTGGAGAGCCGTGCAGAGCCACCTGATCCCTCGCCAAGCTGCCATTTTATGTAAAAATGGCAGCTGAGCCTTTTTCATAAATCCCCATGTATGCAAATGGCGGCCATGAAGGAGCCATTTATGCAAGATCACAGGCGTACATTTGCGCCTGCAATGTTGTGTAAATGGCTCCTTCATGGCCACCATTTGTAGAACTGGTGATTTACAAAAAACACAGAGCCACCACTTTTACCTAAAGTTGTGGCTTGGTGGTCCAACGGGGCCTGCACACACTGAGTTGGGTGAGCACAGTAGACTGAAGTCCAGGAGGCAAAGCAGGGGGAAGTCTGCCAGACTGCACACCCCCTCTTGGACTCCCACAAGTCTGTTCTGTCTTCTCCCTAGACAGAACAGACCTATGAAAGAACATAGTGAAACTCTCATGGACCAGGAATGGGTAGATCTGTCCATCCTAACTGATAAATAGAGCACAAAGCAGCCTTTCCCAATCTGGTGCCCTCCAGATGTTTTGGATGTCAACTCCCATCATCTCCAGCCAATGGTCAGAAATACTGTTGCACTCATGTCCTGCTTGTGGGTTTCCCATGAGCAGCTGGTTGGCCATTGTGTGAACAGAACGCTGGACTAGATGGACCCTGATGGTCTGATCCAGCAGACTAGATGGTCTGATCCAGCAGGGCTCTTCTTATCTTCTTAAATGCTAGAAGCTGTTGTCCAAAACATCTGGAAGGTAATAGTTTGGGGAAAAGGCTGGCAGCAAGTGATTTTTTTACTCCAGCAAAGGAGATCGTGACCTTGTCATGGTGCTGGAGCTTGAGCACCTCAATGACGTCATGAGCTAAACCGTGAAGGGACACCCAAGATGGGAAGGTCATGGCAGAGAGGTCAGACTAAATATGATCCCTGGGGAAGGAAACGGCAACCCAACCCAGTATTCTTGCCATGAAAACTAAATGGATCACTACAACCAGAGATATGTTGGTATACCATCAGAAGATGGGACTCCCAGGTCGGAAGATGGTCAAAATGCTACTGGGGAGGAACAGAGGATAAGTTCAACTAGCCCCAGATGTGATGATGCAGCTAACTCAAAGCCGAAACAACGGCTAGCAGCCGATGGTGCTGGTGGTGAACAACGAATCCGATATTCTAAAGATCAACACACCATAGGAACCTGGAATGTGAGATCTATGAGCCAGGGCAAATTGGATGTGGTTACTGGGGACATGTCAAGATTAAATATAGACATTTTGGGTGTCAGTGAACTGAAATGGACTGGAATGGGCCACTTCACATCAAATGACCACCAGATCTACTACTGTGGACAAGAGGACCACAGAAGAAATGGAGTACCTTCATAATTAATAATAAAATGGCTAAAGCAGTGCTTGGATACAATCCAAAAAATGATAGAATGATCTCAATTCGAATTCAGGGTAAGCCATTTAACATCACAGCAATCCAAATATACGCCCCAACCACAGATGCTGAAGAAGCAGATCAGTTCTATGAGGATCTGCAGCACCTACTGGATAGTACACCAAACAAAGATGTTATTTTCATTACAGGAGACTGGAATGCTAAGGTGGGTAGTCAAACGACACCTGGAATTACAGGCAAGCATGGTCTGGGAGAACAAAATGAAGCAGGACATAGGCTGATAAAATTTTGCCAAGACAACTCACTGTGCATAACAAACACTCTCTTCCAACAACCTAAGAGATGACTTTATACATGGACTTCACCAGATGGTCAACACTGAAATCAGATTGACTACATCCTTTGTAGCCAAAGGTGGAAGACATCTATGCAGTCGGTAAAAACAAGACCTGGAGCTGATTGTAGTTCAGATCACGAACTTCTTATTGCACAATTTAGAATCAGACTAAAGAGAATAGGGAAGACCCACAGATCAGTTAGATATGAGCTCACAAATATTCCTAATGAATATGCAGTGAAGGTGAAGAATAGATTTAAGGGACTAGATTTAGTAGATAGGGTCCCAGAAGAACTATGGACAGAAGTTTGCAACATTGTTCAGGAGGCGGCAACAAAAAACGTCCCAAAGAAAAAGAAAACCAAGAAGGCAAGATGGCTGTCTGCTGAGACAGTGGAAGCAGCCCAAGAAAGAAGGAAAGCAAAAGGCAACAGTAATAGGGGGAGATATGCCCAATTAAATGCAAAATTCCAGAGGTTAGCCAGAAGAGAGAAGGAATTATTTTTAAACAAGCAATGTGCAGAAGCGGAAGAAGATAATAGAATAGGAAGGACAAGAGACCTCTTCCAGAAAATTAGAAACATCGGAGGTAAATTCCAGGCAAAAATGAGTATGATCAAAAATAAAGATGGCAAGGACGTAACAAAAGCAGAAGAGATCAAGAAAAGGTGGCAAGAATATATGGAAGATCTGTATAGGACGGATAACAACATCGGGGATAGATTTGACAGTGTGGTCAGTGAGCTAGAGCCAGACATCCTGAAGAGTGAGGTTGAATGGGCCTTAAGAAGCATTGCTAATAACAAGGCAGCAGGAGATGACGATATCCCAGCTGAACTGTTTAAACTCTTGCAAGATGATGCTGTCAAGGTGATGCATGCCATATGCCAGCAAATTTGGAAAACACAAGAATGGCCAACAGATTGGCCAAACTATCGAACAGTGGCACTTATTTCACATGCCAGTAAGGTAATGCTCAAGATCTTGCAAGGTAGACCCCAGCAATTCATGCAACAAGAATTGCCAGATGTACAAGCTGAGTTTAGAAAAGGCAGAGGAACTAGAGACCAATATTCGCTGGATAATGGAGAAAGCCAGGTAGTTTCAGAAAAATATCTATTTCTGTTTTATTGACTATTCTAAAGCCTTTGATTGTGTGGATCATAACAAATTGTGGCAAGTTCCTGGTGGTATGGGGATACCAAATCATCTTGTCTGCCTCCTGAGGAATCTGTATAGCGACCAAGTAGCAATGGTAAGAACAGACCATGGAACAATGGACTGGTTTAAGATTGGGAAAGGAGTACGGCAGGGTTGTATACTCTCACCCTACCTGTTCAACCTGTACGCAGAACACATCATGCGACATGCTGGGCTTGATGAAGCCAAGGCTGGAGTTAAAATCACTGGAAGAAACATTAACAATCTCCAATATGCAGAAGATACCACTTTGATGGCTGAAAGTGAGGAGGAGCTGAGGAACTTTATGACGAAGGTGAAAGAAGAAAGTGCAAACGCTGGCTTGCAGTTAAACCTCAAAAAAACCAAGATTATGCCAACCAGCTTGATTGATAACTGGCAAATAAAGGGAGAAAATGTGGAGGCAGTGACAGACTTTGTCTTTCTAGGCGCAAAGATTACTGCCGACACTGACTGCAGCCAGGAAATCAGAAGACGTTTACTTCTTGGGAGGACAGCAATGACAAATCTTGATAAAATAGTGAAGAGCAGAGACACCACACTGACAACAAAGATCCGCATAGTCAAAGCAATGATATTCCCCGTAGTAACCTATGGCTGCGAGAGCTGGACCATAAGGAAGGCTGAGCAAAGGAAGATAGATGCTTTTGAGCTGTGGTTCTGGAGGAAAATTCTGAGAGCGCCTTGGACTGCAAGAAGATCAAACCAGTCCATACTCCAGGAAATAAAGCCAGACTGCTCACTTGAGGGAAGGATATTAAAGGCAAAACTGAAGTACTTTGGCCTAGGAATGTACGAAAGTCCCTTACCTATGACGAAATTTGCTTCGCGGTGGGGAGGAGGCGCTCCGTCCGTCCCCCCGAAATTCTGGCCAGGGGGGAGGCGTCCCATCCCTCCCCCCTGAAATTCTGGCCAGGGGGGAGGCGCCCCATCCCTCCCCCCCCGAAATTCTGGCCGGGGGGGAGGTGCCCCGTCTCCCACCGCGAATCCCAGCCGGCTGGAAACGTAAATGGCGGCGGCCGTAGCCACCGCCATTTGCGTCCCTGCAGTCAGCCATGATAGGCTATGTAAATGTTTACGTATTTACGTATGTTTACGTAAATGTTAAAAAAAAAAAGCGTGATAGGCTACATAAACATTTACGTAGCCTATCATGGCTAGATTTTAAAAAAATACCGTGATAGGCTACGTAAATGTTTACATAGCCCATCACGGCTGAGTGAAAAGAAAAAAAAAACCCATGCGTACGCAAATCGCGGCGCCCATGGGCGCCGCCATTTGTGTTCCTTATTTTGGCATGTGTAGTCCACGTAAACATTTACGTATACTATGGCAAAAATAAGGGGAATGCTGCGTTCCCCTTATTTTCGCCGTAGTCTACATAAATGTTTACGTAGACTACACATGCCAAAATAAGGAACGCAAATGGCGGCGCCCATGGGCACCGCGATTTGCGTACGCATGGGTTTTTTTTTTCTTTTCACTCAGCCGTGATGGGCTATGTAAACATTTACGTAGCCTATCACGGTATTTTTTTAAAATCTAGCCGTGATAGGCTACGTAAATGTTTATGTAGCCTATCACGCTTTTTTTTTTTAACTTGGAAATGGCGGCGGCGGCAGCCGGTCGGAAGACCGGCTGATGCAGCTGCCGCCGCCGCACCGCTGCCGAACCACCGCCGGAGCTGCCGCCGCCAGGGACATTCGCAAAAGGTAAGTCCTGTCCCGGGGGGACGGGGGGGGGGAGACCGTTTCACCACCGATTTTAGGGGGCTGAATGCGCTGGCATTCGGCCTCCCCAAGATTCGTGTCAAAATTCTCTGACATCCCTACTTTGGCCACATAATGAGAAGACAGGATGCCCTGGAGAAGATGCTGATGCTAGGGAACGGGGAAGGCAAGAGGAAGAGGGGCCGACCAAGGGCAAGATGGACGGATGATATTCTGGAGGTGACGGACTCGACCTTGGGGGAGCTGGGGTTGGTGACGGCTGACAGGAAGCTCTGGAGTGGGCTGGTCCATGAAGTCACGAAGAGTCGAAAGCGACTGACCGAATAAACAACGAACGAATGATTTTTATAGGAAGTAGCAACCCCACTGCATATCCCATCAGTTTTTTCACGCTTTTCTGCTGACAGGTCTAAAATCCTCAAGGGGCATTTGATTATATTTCCCATGTCTGGGTGATGACTTCACACTGACCTGCATTATGTAAGTTCAGACTGTTTCACACTACCCTTTCCCCTGGATTCTCTCAGCAGTTAGTCGCTTCTGGGGCAATGCTCATCAGGTTTGATTTTCTTTGGATGAAAGAGCACCAGGGATGTGTACGGTGGCTTGTGTAATCTTGTATGGCAGAAGAGGAGGCAAACAGCAGGCATTCCTGCAAGGCAACACCTCTGCTACTTCACATCAGATCTCCAGAGAGAGACCCTGGAATCCCAAGATGCCCTCAACTGATTCACAACTCCCTCTGCTCTTCCTCTTCCAAACAGCTAACCACTCTTTTTCTCTTACGCAGAATAATCTCTGTGTGTATTTTTTCCCATGGAATTTTATTTGATTTTGAAACGAGTGAACAGGCCCAGCTTCACACAGGTTGAACCAGGCTGTAATTTGATGCAGCAAAGCCTTCCAACAAACGTATACAGCTGTCATAGTTATTGCACCAGCTTTGTCTGAGTTAAGCCCTGCCCTGCCTCCCTAAATATGGATTGAGATCTGTTGGAGGGCCCTCTTCTGTGTCCCACCAGTGTGAGACATGCACTGGTGGTGGGATGTGGGAGAGGGCCTTCTCTGCTGTGGCACCCAGTTGTGGAATGCCCTCCCCTTGGAGTCGTCCTATGCGCTGTCCAGTCCACCCCTCTCCCACTCTGAGGCACCCTGACTAGACAGCCGAAATCGGCCATCTAGTAACAAATGCGGGGCGGCCAGAGCACAGAGAAGAAGCTCCCATCTGCTCTCTGCCAACCCTGCATTGGAAAGTCAGTCCTCTCTAGGGATGGCGGAGAATTTCTCCCCGAAACTTCGGGGGGCCGAGCGCCAACGTGTTCGGCCCCCCAAACAAGTCTCGGGGAGAAATCCTCCGCCCCCCCACCCCCCGCACCCCCCCCCGGGACGGGACTTACCTTCGCCGAATGTCCCTCCCGGCGGCGGGTCCGGCCGGCAGTTCGGCGGGTGTTCGAGCGGGGCAGGAGCGGCAGCCAGTCTTTTGACCGGCTGCCGCCGCCACCATTGCAATAAAAGAAAAAAAATGCCCCCTGATAGGCTACGTGATGATTCACGTAGCCTATCACGGCTAGATTTGCAAAGTCAGCCGTGATAGGCTACGCCAATCGTCACGTAGCCTATCACGGGTGACTTTAAAAAAAAAAAAAAAGTGTGTACGGATAATGGCGGCCCCCATAGGGAGCCGCCATTCGCGTTCCTTATTTGGTCGCTGTAGTCTACGTAAATCTTTACGTAGACTACGGCGACCAAATAAGGAACGGGAATGGCGGCTCCCTATGGGGGCCACCATTATCCATACGCGCTTTTTTTTTTTTTTTAAAGTCACCCGTGATAGGCTACATGACGATTGGCGTAGCCTATCACGGCTGACTTTGCAAATATAGCCGTGATAGGCTACGTCAATCGTCACGTAGCCTATCAGGGGGCTTTTTTTTTTTTAAACTTTCGCGTTCGCGGCCGGGAGAGGCGGGAAGCCTCCCCCCCCGGCCGGAACTTCGAGGGGGGAGCAGCGAAGCGCCTCCCCCCCACCGCGAACATCCTTCGAGGACAGGTAAGGGACCTTCGTCCACCCCTAGTCCTCTCCAAGTTTGGAGCGGCCTTATGCTGAGTCAGACCGTTGTTCCATCTAGCTTAGTATTGTCTACACTGACTGGCAGCTGCTCTCTGGGGATTCAGGCAGGCATTTTTTCCTGCCCTACCTGGAGTTGCTATGGATCGAACCTGGAGCCTTCTGCATGCAGTGCATTTGCTCTGCCACTGAGCCATGGCTCCCTCATCCTGGACTGTTAAACCACATTTGAGTTTGTTGAGGTTCTTCACATTCTTCCTCAAAGCTCGTTTTGGCTTGTTTTTATTCCCAACTGCAAGCATCTTTCTTCTTCTTCTTCTTTTCAATCTGGAAAAGTACTCATTTTTCATTTGGAAGTGTGAACATTCAAATTTGGGGGATTTGTACAAGCACGCATTTGTGCAAATGTGCGGTTTTGAATGCAAATGCAAGTTTGGGAAATTGCCAGAATTTCCCAAGAAGCGCATTCCTGCTGTCATTCAAGGTTGTGAAGGAGATATGCTCATGTGATTTGTGAACAGGAACAAAATTCTCATAGGTCCCTAATTCACAATTTGCCTAACAAAGGAGTGATCAGCCAGCCATGATAACAGTGGTAATGCCTAAAATCACAAGATTATTCCTTAAAAGTAGGGATGTGCAAACTGTGTAAAATCCATTCTGGATTGTCAGGTGCCTTTTGTTCCATCATCCGCCCACAGATGGATGCAATTTTTTTTTGTCATGCAGAAAAGTACGCAAATAATTATGTAAGTGTTTACATAAGTATTTACATAATTTACCTCAGTACATAACATTTAGAGTATTGTCCTCCATTCCATTCAACAATTCCTCAGCAGAAACTTACATTTTCCCCTACGAATTTATACGCATAAATATTGGGAAAGTAAGAAAATAATCTGAAAGTCCATGGGACTTTCCGCATGGCCTGAGGGGGTCTCCCTACAGCGGATTCTGCAGGTCAGATTCATAGAAATACAGGCTCATTTTTGTTCATCTTGAATTCCTCCAGCATCCCTACTTAAAAGTTTATTTCAGTGTCAATGTTCTGGGAAGGAGTGTCATTTTTACTGGAAAAATCTGGTTCTCAGTTACAGTTTTTGGACTTGCTAAATCAGTTTAATGGGGTATAATGATATTAATGACATTAGTAATCAGAAAATTCAACAGGTTTTATTTAAAGTTAAGTATCTCCATGAAATGAAGAGTGAAGGCATGCAACTGGAACAATTTTGACACCGAACAGCCAAGGAAATGCAAAACACTGCACTCTCATATTATTTAGAGGTGGTCCATGCTACTAGATGAGGAACATTTACATAAGTGCGCAGTCAATTGAGGAGTTCTATTCCACCCTTTCCCTCCCTTCTCTTATACAAATGGATTATTAGATACTTAAGAAAGACTTGTTTTTTTAAAAAAAATGAGATAGGCAGCACAATCTTAAAGAACATTTGTATAATGGGAGTGTAATGGGAACTGTGCAGTACAAAAAAGAAAAAGCCCAGCAACAGAGTCCATCATGTTTATACCTCTCCACTAGGGATGTCTGAGGAATTCATCAGAGTGGTAGACATTGCTGAGATTTCATCAGCTCAACCCCCCGGACTTGATGGTGAATTAGGGCAATAAAATAGATGAGGCCAACATGGGTGAGCACATCCTACTCCCTGTCGGTCAGAAGATGTTAACTTATAACCTATCTTCCTATCTTTCTGCCCTTGACTCCCACTCAGGGGTACCCCACAAGTCAGAATATCAGAGTAATCTGTCCAGGAGGTGGAACTCACAGAGCTTTCATCAGCTCAGCCCCCGGACTTAAGCTCGTTTCCCCGTGAGCTGGCCCGACTTGATCTGCATTGAGTTCAGCCTGTTCATGGATTTCCCTTGAAAAAGTAAAATAAAAATATTTGCATAAATAGAAATGTGTGCAAATTGCAGCTGCAATTTCCGTAATTTTGGCTGTAATTTGCATCGTTTGTCTGCTTGGGCTTACCTGACTTAGGAGGTGGCTGAGGAGTGTGTGTGAATGTTCTGTCTTTCATTGTACAATCATCTGTCTGGTGGCCTGTAGCCTCCTCAGCTTTCTACACCTCAATTAAAGCCCATTTAAGGCACCATGAGGTAATTCCTCCTATAGGGCTTTTTCAGACCAGGACATGCAGGCACCCTGGGAGGCTAGTGGTGATTTTGCCTCCCCCCAAAATAAATTATAAAGCACCCTGAGAATGAGGTAGAACAATGGAAGCCTATTTCATGGGGGAACAAAACTTCAAGGAGCTAGACACAACGCTGCTCCCCCTCACACCTGCATTGTGGATGATGCAAAATGGGGGCCAGCCCACAAACACAGTTGATGTTGTTTCAGCGCGCGCGCACCCCCCCCCCTAAAGAACCGTATGGGCAAAGAAAAAAGCTGTGTGACAACCTCTGCCGATGGTGAGCCCTACCTGTAAGAAACTGTGGAGAATTTCTCCTCACATTTTTTTCACTCCTGAATATGAAGAGTTGTGCAAATGTTGGTAAATTCTGATAAAAAATGTACTAAAATGAAATTCTCAACCATCTACCCCAGCCAAATGCAGTAGGTACAGTTATTTCCAGGAGGGAGAGGATGATGTTGTACCTGCCTGCCACACAGCTGTTCAAGATAAGGAGCTTGTCAGAAAAAAGAGGTGGCAGCCCTAATTCTGCACTAATATATGTAACTGCCCAGACCCTAAGATCATCTTCAGGGGTCCTTCTCTGGGAGCCCCTGCCAAAGGAAGTGAAGTGGGTGGCTACTAGGAAGAGGGCCTTTTCTGCTGTGGCACCCCAGCAGTGGAACAAGGCCCTCAGCAGGTTCACCTGGCACCTATGTTGTACTCCTTTTGGCATGAGGTGAACAGCTTTTCATTTCCCCAGCATTTTAACATTCTAGTCTTTTAGCTCTGCTGTTCTAAATCTGTATTTTAAATCTCTGCATTGCTGCTAGGTTTTATTCTGGTTGTACTTTGATATTGTAGTCTTAAGCTTTCATATTTTGTACTCTTTTATGCTATACCTTGTTTTTTTAATTTTTGTGAACCACCCAGAGAGCTTCGGCTATTGGGCGGTATAGAAATGAAACAAACAAATAAATAAATAAATAACATGATTGCATGTACAGCGGTTCAAATCCAGACTTTTAAGAGCTAAGCACTCAAAGCCTTGGACCTGGATGGAGAAATCTGTCGATTTGGGTTTTTCTCACATGCCATTTAAAAAAACCTACCCCCCCCCAGTTATTTTTGTCCCAAATATAGGCAATTTTGTGAATTTGGGTAAATTCTCATCAAAACAAAACTGAAACGAAATTCTCATCCATCCCTACTTAGGTCACATTGTTGCCAGTTACTGTCAAACCCAGTGACTGTTCACATCAACCAAAAAAGTCAAGGAGGGTCCAGAGGAAACTATTTAACTGGAATCCCACTCACATTTCAGCATGGGTGGCCAAACAAGCGATTTTCACAATTGTGAAGATTCTCTTAATGCCACCTTCAATTGTGCTCTTTTTTTCATTTCATTTGAATGGGAAAAGTACGCATTTTGAATGGGAAAAATGTGCACTTTTTAAGAAGAGTGCACCCAAATGCACATTTCCCCCCATAGAGTAAACCATAAAAATGCAGGTTTTTGTAAAAAAAAATAATCCCATTTTTAAAGTGCACATTTTGTAAAGTGTGCATTTGTTTAATATGAACGTAAGCTCAGGCATTGGCGAACATTTTTGGAGAACCCACACTCCCACTCATGTTCACGATTGTGAATGCGGTATGTTCACATCATTTGTGAACGTCAGTGAAATACTCCTAAAACCCTACATTTCAGTTCCCTCTTTTTGAAGACAGGAGTTTCAAAAGAAAACCCATCGAAGTGTTGCTTTGCATAGTCAGGTTATTGGGTATGAATATAAATATGCTTCCTCATTAGGTATTAAATATTAATTTCAGGCTTTGGAGGACACTGGTTCCTCTGAGCAGCATTTGATGAGAACTTAGGTTTCCCCCCTTACCTTTGAATGAATAGAAGCTGTGAGGTTGCATTGGTAGTGATGTGGTGTGTGTGTGTGTACTGAAAGGTAAAAGGGACCCAGAGACACCCAAATCCTGGCTGTACCTCATCATTGCAGGCATGTGAGCTGCACCACAGGGCACACAGGCTGATGTGCATTATTTGAGGAGATGGAAATGAAGAGTGACACCTTCAGCAGGGGAATTGTCCACAGGGCTGTTTCTACAGCTGTGTTCCTGTTCTACCTCTGTACCGCAGTAGAGCAATTCATTTCCAAAAGCCCCTAGGTATGTCCTCCAAATGCCCCTCAGTATGTTCTCAGAAGAGGATGTTTTTCTCCCCCCGCTCCACTGGAACAAAACACTATGCATATTAAAAAACACTATGCATATAACAAAACACTATGCATATAACATATGCATATAACACTATGCATATAACACTATGCATATAACATAGTGCATATAACATATAACATAGTGCATATAACATATATGCATATAACATATAAACACTATGCATATAACAAAACACTATGCATATTATTTAAAGCACTTATTTTCAGTTCATTTTATCCACATACAGTGGGTAGAACAGTGGAGATCATAAGCCTCTAAGATATGAAAGGAACATTCAAGTAAATGCTTCTGCATTTGCTCAGGCACTCTTCCTACATCCTCTTACCAGGTCTATCAAAAGGCCCTGAAGCCTCTATTTTTTAGGCACATCAATCTAGAATTTGGAGGACAGGAGAAGTGCATTAGAACACTAAATTGGCTACTATCCACGTTGTCTATATATTACAACCAGTATAGCAGACAGTATGTCTTGGTATACCAGTTGCTGGGAAACATGAGCAGGAGGGTGTGCTATTACAATCATGTCCAGTTTGTGGGCTTCCCACAGGCAGCTGGTTGGCCACTGTGTGAACAGACCAGGAAAGTGGACTAGATGGACCCTTGGTCTGATCCAGCATGGCTCTTCACATCTTCTTGTGAAAGCCAGTGTGGTGTAATGGTTAGAATGAGCCTTCCCCATTCTGGTGTCCTCCAGATGTTTGTGGCTTAAAGCTCACAACGTTCCCTACCATTGGCCATGCTGGCTGAGGCTGATGGGAGTTGAAGTCCAAATCATCTGAAGGGCACTAGGTTGGGGAAGGCAGAAGAAACAGCAGGAAGCACCGCTTGCTCTCCCAGCTGTCCTTTTTCTCTTAGCAAAATTGGGGATCAGGGCCAGATGTAGATAGTGGGTAAGTGGGGGATTACTGGAAGGTGGAAGGCTCCCACAAAATGCATCTTTCCCAAGCCTCCTCTCCATAAACCTGGAGTTTCCATTGCATGGACTGGCAACCTCCAGACTAGACTACTGCAATTCATTGTATCTGGGGCTGCTTATGAAAATGGCCCAGAGACTCATTTGGTCTACAATACAGCTAGACAATTATTAACTGGGACCAGCCATTGGGAACATATCTCACTGGTGCTTAAAGTGCCCCACTGGTTCCTGGTCCAGGGCTGGAGCCTTTGCTCTTTTTAGCTTATTCTGTGATCTTCTGAATTTTATTGAAATTGTAGAAGCTGCCCTGGAAATACAGCACACTGAAAGGCTGGATAGAAATGCACAGATAAATGCATAAATGAATTAATGGTGGAATAAAATAATGTATTCCAGATAACCTTGACAGACTGGAGGAGCTACAGGAAAGAGTACAGCCTAGTTCTTCAGCCTGAAGAGCACAGTTAAGCCATCCACATTTGCGATTCCCCTTCAGATCACATATCTTGATTTATCTTGCTATAGATATAAACTATACACTCCCTCTCCCCATACAGCTCAGTGCAAAAGAAGAAGCTGTTTCAGAGAGAAATCCTATGCTCAGAAGATAGCATCTGAGTGGCCATAGGATACAACCGATCTCCACTTGCAAGGTCACAGGCTGCAACCCTATGCACACTTTCCCAGGTGTAAGCTCCATTGATCTCAGTGGAGCTTATTTCTGAGTAGACACATATAGGATTTCATCATGAAGTTCCCCATTTGTTCATGCTGGAGTCTGTCCTGGGGAAAGATCAAGGTTAACTTTTGCAATGGAAGATGTCAAGAGACAGGGCTCCCTTCTCACACTTCCAGCTGACTTTCAGAATACAGATAAAGACAGCACAATTGTATCTTATAGTGATACCTTCATGCACTAAAAAAATACAATACTGAACCTTTTCTCCAAAGATTTAGTTGTTTTGATTCTAATGACATAGAAGAGCAAGAAGGCAATCATGAATCTTAGTTAGAGTCAAGTTAGATGTCAAAATCTTTTGCAGAAATGTTTTCTCTCTCTTTTTTATGATGTCTGGGACTGTCTTGGAATGGATTGAAGAAGCATATGTGAGACAATCTGCAGAGCCTGAAAAAAATAATCTGACAATCTAGTTTTACCAGAGCAATAAGCTCTCAGAAAATATGGGCTAGGCTACATGTTAGGTTATCCCCCCGCTCCCGGCAATTCACTACCACATCATTGAAATGAAGGCTTCTGTCACTCAGTTAAACAAATCTTCTTGGTTGATCACTTGGGATGAACAATGCAATCCCATGCCAATTTACTTAGAACTTAAGTCCCACAATATTCAATGGGGCTTCTTTCCAGGTCAGTGTCATTAGGTGTCAGGTCCTGCCGGCTCTTGAAACTCAAATCGGATGAGACCTCCTCATTTGAAGAGGACCCCAGCATAGGCATTGGCATGAACCAGGATGATGTGGAGACAAAACGCCTGGAGGGAACCCTAAGGCTGGTGGCTACAATGTCATGGGGCAGTGAATCCGCTCTGCATTTCAGTCTGAACCTTTCAGAACTGTAAAGTAGCTATCCAAGGTGCTGAACCCTACCCCCAAAATAGGTTCAATGCCTTGGATAGGTTATTTAGAGTCCTGACTGAAAGCCAAGGTGCTGAACCCTACCCCCAGAATGGGTTCAATATGTTGGATAGGTTATTTAGAGTCCTGACTTAAACCCAAGGTGCTGAACCCTACCCCAGAATAGGTTCAATGCCTTGGATAGGTTATTTAGAGTCCTGACTGAAACCCAAGGTGCTGAACCCTACCTCCAAAATAGGTTCAATGCCTTGGATAGGTTATTTAGAGTCCTGACTGAAAGCCAAGGTGCTGAACCCTACCTCCAAAATAGGCTCAATGCCTTGGATAGGTTATTTAAAGGTCTGGCCGGTTCCGACTGAGAAGCACAGCAGATTCACTGCCCCACTGACATTGTAGCCACCAGCCTCCAGTGCCCCAGAACGATGCTCTCCTCAAGGATCCTCCATAATCAGGGGACCTGGTGTGAACCCAAGTGGATGGACCTGCCAACTCTGCGCCTCACTCAATCACTACCAGGTCCTCAAGCATGAAGATGACAAGAAGCCTGAACTGAAACGGAGGCCTGATGGTGCAGCACTCAGTTGGCAGGACCAGTGCTGGCCAAGGATAATTGTCTAGCTTTATATTTTGCTGCCTGAAGTGGAGCCAAAATGGCACCCTCAAGGGCTAACACTTGACAAAGTCTCAAAGCACCATACAGAGTTCTCTCCCACCGATGGTATCTCTGTCTTACCTGGATGAAGCTTCAGTTTCCCTAGGGCCATAGCTCAGTGGCAGAGCACACACACCCTGCATGCGGCAGATCCCACGTATGACCATGAGCATCTCTGGTTAGGGGTGTACGGATTCCCCACCGTCTGTTCCAGTGGGGAATCTGTGGGGCGGGGGAGGCGATCTGTTCCTTCCCCCTGGAATCCTCCAGAGCGGTTCCGCTCTGCTCAGATTCTGGGGGAGGGGGGACTGGCTTGGGGGGGGGCTTACCTTCCCTCCTGCCAACCAGAGCCGTTCGCCTCCTCCGTGTCCCTGCCAATTGCCATGTCTTTTTTTAAAAAAAAGGTGATCAGGAGGATGTGACACAAATAGAGTCATGAATCTTGTGTATAAGATCACATCTGCCCATAGATTTATACGCAAAATAGAGCCGTGAATCTTGTGTATAAGCCTATGGACACATAGACTTATACGCAAGATTCATGACTCTATTTGTGTATACGTCTATGGGCACATCCTCCCAATTGCCCCCCCCCTCCCTTTTAAGACATGGCAATCGGCATGGACAGGGAGGAGGCGAACAGCTCTGGCTGGCAAGAAGCAGCTGAGTGCCGTTCCGCCTCCAGTCCTCCTGGAGCGGAGGTAAGTGGTCCCGATCCGCTGCAGATTCCTTGTAATCCAGCCTCATTTGAATCCGCAACAGATTTCTCTGACATCCCTATCTCTGGTTCTAAAAAGAAATGACCAGGGAGCAGGTGATTGGAAAGGTCTCTGCCAGAGACCCTGGATTGTTCCTGGCAGTCAGAGGAGGCAATACTGGATGAGAAAGAGGAATAACCAAGGGATACATGAGAAATTTATTTCAGTTTATTTTTTATCAGGAGTTTTTGATCAAGATTTGCACCTTCTGAAATGAATATGGACTGGGATGCAATCTGCAGTTGCCGTCTGTACATTTATGGGCTTGCAGTGTGATTTGCGGACCCCCACAAAATGCGTTTGACAATATGCACACATTTGAAAAATTCACAAGAAAATGTGTACATTTGAAAAATGGGGACAGATGTGCTTTAATCACTGGGAGAAGAATGCATACAGTTCAAAGATGTGCACAACTGATGCATACATTTGAAAAAATATGCACGAAAATATGCATTGATTTTCATGCAAAAGTACCCTCCCCTCAAAAAAGTTCATATTCTGATATGGACTCAAGTTGGAATGAGCTTCTAGATGGAATTCAGAGAACTTTGGTGAGCTCATGGTTTGCTGATTCACACAGCCCCTGAATAAGCTGACCTGGCATAAGGCAACTCCCTATCATCATCCTCCGTAACTGAGTCAATAGCTGCATTTTGTACTCAGATACAGATATCCAGACAACATTGTAATATATGAAGCATTCCTTGGAAGACACTTCTTTGAGACTTGGGTCTACATCCCCAGGATAAGCTGACCTGACCACAATAACTGACGGAGCACCTCACCTGACACGAACCCACCCATACACTACACTCAACATCTAAGGTCCTCCTCTTGCTGCCTACTCCAGGGGAAGCTCAAAAGACAGCAACAAGGGAGAGGGCCTTCTTGGTGGTGGCCCCCCAATTATGGAATGCTCTCCCCAATGAGGGCCGCCTGACACCAACATTGCTATCTTTTCAGTTCCAGGTTAAGATCTTTCTCTTCTCCCAGGCATATGGCAGCATATGATAAGTTTAATCAGTCCTGGGTTGTCTTATGGTTATGGTTGATCGCTTGAGATTGCTTGCTTGAAGTTGTTTTAGATATATGTTCTCTTGTGTATATTGTCTTTCCGTGTGTGTGTGTGTGTGTGTGTGTGTGTGTGTAAATGGCTTTTAATCTCTGTATATTGCATTTTTAATGTTTTTAACCTTTGTAAACTGCCCAGAGAGCTTTGGCTATTGGGCAGTATAGAAATGTAATAATCATAATCATAATGGCAACTCCTGATGGTCACCCTTTGTAACTGAGGTATAGATATCCAAGACCAAGACATAATGGTTATATATGAAACATTCTTGGACACTTTTCTGAGACTTGCCTGATTTTGTATGGTAATATGAGTTGTGCAGGAGTTCAATTATCTCCAGAGATTGAAGAAATTCCCCTGTTGCCCTACTCAGCCATAGGGAGCTACTATCCAAAGGCTTCTGAAGGCTGAAATCTGATACACACTTCCTTGGAAGCAAAACTGATCAAATTCAGTGGGACTTACTTCTTCTGAGTAGGTGTGCCTGGGATCAAGCTACACATCTCCATGGAGTACCAATATAGCAGTGGAACCTCCCCTCAATATATTTTTTTATTTCATGGCTCGTCGAAGAAAGGAAAACACAGCTAGCTCTGTAAGGCTATAGTTACCCATATAGAGAGACAACAACAACAACAAAAAATCTAGTACCTAATTATACAATTAGGAATTTAGTAACCAAGAATAAATTAGGAAAATGATTCTCTTAATAGGATAAGCATCTCCCTGGGGGAGGAAGCTGATGGTGTTTAGACCTGCAAAGAATTGTGCTGTTGAACTTGGCTGATCCTCCCAGTGGCAGATTTCTGGTTGCTAAGGAAGGATCCGGAGGTCAGGTGCTGAGGGCTCGTTGGGAGGCAAATCAGACTGCATTAATTCTAGGGCACGAATTACACTCACTGGTCTGGGTGGCGTACGAGGAGGCACTCATGAAATCTGCCACAATTATCCTCTAAATTTAGTTACCTAATTATAGGAATAACATCAAGCAGGAAAAAAAAATTTGAGCGTTACTTGCAGGAGCTCAGCTCTTGTGTTATTGTATTTTAAGAGTGAGCAAGAGAGAGAGAGAGAGAGAGACTAACATTTTACAGTAGACCTGGGTGTGCAGATGCAATGGAGATAGCTGTTTGAATGGCTGTAATTTCAGCCATTGCCGCTCATCATGGCATAACGAGAAATGCTCCTTGTTGAGGAACCACAGTCTACATCACACATCTAGGTTGACAGGAGAGTTAATTGGACTGAAGGTGCAGCTACAAAGAGAAGGGCAAGAGAATGGCCAACCCTGTGGCAAAGAACAAGATGCCACACACCTCCCTTTCCATGTACAGTAGCTGACTGGACTGGCAGGTGAACCTTACTTCAGTACTGGTGATGGGACAGCATATTCCACTACTCCTGGAATTGCCACCTCCTAGCATCTGCCACCTGAGGTGATTGCCTCACTCGGCCTAATGGCAGAGCTGGCCCTGGGCAAGAGTATGTTAGGACTAGTCAATCTATTTCCAGTCAATATCAGTGTCCTATGTATTCAACCATACATCTATTCCACTCAATTTCTGCATCAGCCTAGCCTGCATGTTTTTTTTTTTAAATCTGCATGAAAATTCACATCTATTTTTGTATGCATTTCCCCCTAATATACTCATTTTTAACACAACTTTCCCCAATATACACATTTTCCACATATTTTCCCTCATATTTGCAGTTTGGTATGTAATGTTTGAGCCAAGAAATGCCCTCACCCGGCGCCAGCTTGTCTGGCTAAAAGGGGGGGGCCATTGTGGGCGGGTGGGGTGACATGACGCAGGGGCCTTTGATTGGTGCACCCCAGTGGCACCACCATGCAAGGAGGGGCAGGCTGAGTTGCCTTAAACTCAGCCCCCTTCTCAAACTCAGCTCTCTGGCTCAACGCAGCTCCCTCCCACCCTACCCTAAGCAGTGTGGGCTTATTACCGGTTGCCCTTTGGGAATCATGTAGGAATTTTTTGGCTCACAGTTCAATTGGCCTATTACTGTGTGTCTTTTTTGCCTACGTCACACTAGGGGTGGACGAAAGTCACTTACCTGTCGTCGAAGCTTGTCCCCGCCTCCCCAGCTTCCCGCCTCGCCCGGCCGCGAACTCCATTGTTGTTGTTTTTTTAAAAAAAATGCCCCCGTGATAGGCTATGTGACTATTAACGTAGCCTATCACGGCTAGATCTGCAAAGTCAGCCATGATAGGCTACGTAAATCGTCACGTAGCCTACCACGGGTGACTTAAAAAAAAAAAAAGCGCGTACGGATAATGGCGGCCCCCATAGGGAGCCGCCATTCGCGTTCCTTATTTGGTCGCTGTAGTCTACGTAAATCTTTACGTAGACTACAGCGAAAATAAGGGCAATACAAATAGCGTTGCCCTTATTTTCGCCGTAGTCTACATAAATCTTTACGTAGACTACAGCGACCAAATAAGGAACAGGAATGGCGGCTCCCTATGGGGGCCGCCATTATCCGTACGCGCTTTTTTTTTTTTTAAGTCACCCGTGTTAGGCTACGTGACGATTAACGTAGCCTATCACGGCTGACTTTGCAAATCTAGCCGTGATAGGCTATGTTAATCGTCACGTAGCCTATCACGGGGGCGTTTTTTTTTCTTCTTTTATTGGAATGGCGGCGGCGGCAGCCGGTCAAAAGACTGGCTGCCGCTCCCGCCCCGCACGAACACCCGCCGAACCGCCGGCCGGACCCGCCACCGGGAGGGACATTTGGCAAAGGTAAGTCCCATCCTGGGGGGTGGGGGTGGGGGGCGGGGTGTGTGTGGAGAATTTCTCCCCAAAACTTGTTCGGGGGGCCGAACACGTTGGCGCTTGGCCCTCCGAAGTTTCGGGGAGAAATTGTCCGCCATCCCTACGTCACACTGTTTTGCGGGTCGAGTGTGTCCTGTAAGGGAATATGGTCTTTATCATCGGTCACATTCCAGTTGGCGGCTAGGATGGGCAAAACAGGAAAGTAGGGATGCTGTGCATGCAGAGGCACCTTATGGTGACAGGTGACACCTGAGGGCCCCCCAAACGGGTTGTGCGGCTCGGCAGGGGGATAAGGGTTGCCTGGGAGACCAACCCTACTCACTCACCCAGGTGTTTAGCGGCACCGGGTTGGGGGTGACACCGGAAGGCCTACCTCCCCCAGAAGGGGCAGTCCAGAGGGATGGTGAGATCACCGCCACCCCTCAGGCTGGGTATGTTTTCGCCCAAGAAGTGCCAGCTAGCCGCTGACACAGTTAGATGCCCGTCCTAGTTACCCCTTTGCAGCTATTTCAATAAATGTGGCCCAATTTTCAACCCAAGCTTGTTGTCTGCGTCTTCTTTAACCCATCTCCGCTCGCAACTGCATCACAACATTCACAAAAGTGCACAGTCTGAAGGATAACCATGTTCTGATCTGCATATTAGTCTGGGATGCGTGAATGAGTTCAGTTCACTGAAAAATGCAGACCAAACAAATGTCTCCCACATCATTTGATGAGAGTCTTTGGTACAGGTTCAAGTTGTGCTTTGATTTTGTAATGGAGAAACATCAAACTGAGTGGGGCCAATTTTATTCCATTTTCACTCATTCTAAAGTGAATGCACAGGAAGTATGAATGGACATGAATGGGACTCCCATTCAGGACCTCCATTCATAAACATTTGAACCTTTTCAAAGCCTATGGGTGGGAGGGCTTACCTGTCTCCAGTTCAGCAGCAACAAGAAAGCTGACTTCCATAATTGTCTCCAATTGCCATCTCTCCCATCCAACGTTCACCAGTCATTGCTTCATTCCAGGGCATTATGAGGGAAAATGGCACCAGCTTCAAAAAATGGTGGTTCCCCATTGGCAGATGCCATTTCCCCCACAATGCCCTGGGATGATGCAATGGCCAGGGCATCTTGGGGATGAAAATGCAACAGCTGAGATGAGCTCTTTTGCTGCCACCACAGGTAGCAACAAACGTTAATAAAATAATAACATGAATGAATGTGAGTAATTAAATGAATGTAATCTTTAATAACATAAGCCAACTAAATACTAAAACAAAACACTAATGCACATCCCTAATACCAGTACTTTTTAGAAATGAAATGTGGAATAGAAATAGGTGGCAGTAGAATTCAGAACTCGTGCAAACTAAAATTTGAGACAGTGTGATGTAGTAGATGTTGGACTAGGACTAAAGAGAGCTGGGTTTGAGGTCTCACCCTAACCTATCTCACAGGGTTGTTGTGTGGACAAAGCAGGACAATTACAACTCATACCACCCTGAGTACTTCGGAGAAAAAGTTGGATGGAAAAGCAATATAAAGGAAATCAGGGTCACAAAAGATGCAGGAGTTTCTACTTGGGCCTGCAGAAAGGGTGAAGGAGCTGGGTGTGTTTAACCTTGAGAAGAGATGATTTAAGAGATGATATGATAGCTATCTTCAAATTTATGAAGGCCTGTCACATAGATAACGGCATTTTCCCCCTTTTGCTCCAAAGGGTAGGGGCAAAGGATCCAAGAGCCAGATGCAGATGAAGTGGGTGAAGAGTGGTCAGGCTTCAGGTTCCAGAGCCAAGCACCAAGTCTATTCAGTAGGGATGGATGGACTCACCTGCACCCGTCTTTGTGGAGCTGCCCATCCTTCCTAGTGAGTTGGCATTGTGTGCAACAGTGGTGGCTCAGATGCTTCCAGGTAGGTAATGTTGTGTACTTGGTGGCTGTAAAGGCCCCTTTTACACAACATTACAAGCATGAGTGCTCCATTTTCCCCTCATTTGAAAAGTACACAAAAAACATCTGCTACAATTTATGGACATGAATGCTCCATATTTTCCCCTTCAAACAAGTACACAAACAAAGTCTGCTACAATTTACAGAACTTTCACTGGCACATCACATTTTGCATATTTTTTTTCTTATCTCAGCATACAATCAATGAGCAGAGTGCACACACAAAAAGATTGAGCAGGGAGGTCCTGCATTGAGCAGGGGGTTGGACTTGATGGTCTTGTAGGCCCCTTCCAACCCTACTATTCTGTGATTCTATGATTGCTACACAGCAGGGGCTGAAGAGAGATCAGAGATGTATAAAAAGGTGTGTGTCAAGGTTCCCTTTATGAACTGGACCCCTTGAGTAACTCCTTAAGGATCTCTTGTCTCCTTAATAGTCCCACCTTCCTTCTTGTAAACTTCCCATTCAAATAACATGAGGTTAGGCTGTAGACGTGGGGTGATGGACACTACAGACACCTGGGTTTAATACAACAATTACTGGTGGAAAACAAATGCAAGTTCCTCTACCCTAACTGCACTTAGACTTCTCCAGGCTGCTTCTTCCTGCTCTCTCTTCAGTCTCTAGACTTCCCTTCTCTCTGGTCTTCCTCTCCCTGGTCTCCCTTTTTATCCCCTCCTTTCCCCAAACCGAAAGTACTGTTTCAAACCTGGAGAAATGAAACCTAATTCAGGAAAATGAAACTAACTGGGGAAATGAATAGGGATGGCAGAGAATTCCACCACGGATCACGGTAAGGCTGAATGCCAGTGCATTTGGCCCCCCGAACTCCGTGGCAGAACGGCCTGCCATCCCCCTGCCCCCCCCCGCGGATCCCCCCCGGGACGAGACTCACCTGGGGCGGATCTTCCGGGTGGCGGCAGCTCTGGCGGTGGCTTCAGCAGCGGCAGCAGCGGCAGCTGGTCTTCTGACCGGCTGCCGCCGCTGCCATTTCCACTCTTGTAAAAAAAAAAAAGAAAGAAAGAAAGAAAGAAAAAGAAAGACGTGATAGGCTACGTAAAGATTTACGTAGCCTATCATGACTAGGTTTAAAAAAAACCACACATGATGTGATAGGCTACGTAAATCTTTACGTAGCCTATCATGGCTGGCTGGGTTAAAAAAATAAACCAACTGCTTACGCAAATGGTGGCGGCTATGGCCGCCACCATTTACGTGGGCGTTTTTTTTTTTTTACCCAGAGCCCTCTGCGGCCAGAAATCCGGCTGCGGACGGCTCTGGCCTGGCTGGGCCTGGGAGCACAGCCGGCCGCAGAGGATTCCGGGGGGAGGAACGGAGCGCCTCCCCCCCCAGCGAGGATTCCGGGGGGAGGGACGGAACTCCCCCCCCACCATCAACATAATCCGCGAACAGGTAAGTGACTTTCGTACATCCCTAGCAAATGAAACTGCTCTTCTCAGGGTTACCCCCTCCCAACAAAATTCCCAGGCCTCTAGGCCTGACCTTTTTACTTTTCCTTTCCTCTGTAGGCCTCAGACCTTCACAGTGTGTATGTGTGTTTTAAATGGCATATATATACTTTAAAAATATATGCATATTTTTGTATGACTAATGTATACAATTACAGAAAGTAAAAAAAAAAAAAACCTGCTCTGCAACACATCCTGGTCTGAAGTGGAATAAGCTAGTTTGTGACAGAATCTGTAGGTCAGATTCATACAAATCCGCAGTCATTTGAATCCGTTGTGGATTTCTCCACCTTCCCTAGCTCCACAGCAAGAGGTCCTTGTTTGAGACTTCCTCAGGTGTGCTGGTTGTTACATGAAGCATGTCCCTGACAGTTGCACCGACACTGTATAAATAAACGCAAATAGCGTTGCCCTTATTTTCGCCGTAGTCTACGTAAATCTTTACGTAGACTACAGCGACCAAATAAGGAACGGGAATGGCGGCTCCCTATGGGGGCTGCCATTATCCGTACGCGCTTTTTTTTTTTTTTTTAAGTCACCCGTGATAGGCTACGTGACGATTTACGTAGCCTATCATGGCTGACTTTGCAAATCTAGCCGTGATAGGCTACGTTAATCGTCACGTAGCCTATCACGGGGGAGGTTTTTTTTTTCTTTTCTTGGAATGGCGGCGGTGGCAGTTCCCGCCCCGCACGAACACCCGCCGAACCGCCGGCCGGACCCGCCGACAGGAGGGACATTCGCCAAAGGTAAGTCCCGTCCCGGGGGGGTGCGGGGTGAGGGGGGGTGCGGAGAATTTCTCCCTGAAACTTGTTTGGGGGGCGAACATGTTGGTGCTCGGCCCCCCGAAGTTTCGGGGAGAAATTCTCCGCCAACCCTAATGAGACTCCACATATCATCAAGTTCAAGGAGGGGAACCAGACTTAATTTAGCAGAGCAACTGTCATGTGTATATTGATGTGAGCTCTACACCCTTGTAGAGAAGACTCTTTGATTTGGCTGTGAAAGGGATATGGTGGATACAAAATTCTGATGATGCTCAACTGAAGGAGGTTGAAGTTGTTGAACAGATGGATCACAAAATGAAATAATGATGATATACGTGATGTGGACTAGGGATGTCGTGAGAATCCACAGAGGGTGGGTGGAGTCCAACAGATCCCCTCACCAATCCTCCTGGACCCTGCTCACCAATCATGGGGCACCTGCTCGGCAAGCACCCCATGGCCTGGCGAGCCCCCAGCAGCTGCCCATCTGTCAGGGTTGGAACTGAGCCCATAGAGCCCCAAAGCAGCTCTGATTCTGAGAAAGAGCTACAACCCATGGGAGAGGAGCCGGGTTGTCTCTCAGAGGCACAGCTGCAGGGAGAGCCCCCCCCCCCGCTCACATTCCTGAAAGAGATAGTGACCCTGGCAGCAAAAAAGCAGGAGATCAGTTGTTGCTAAATGCAAGGCGCCGGCACAGAGAGAGGCGCGAGGTGGAGGGCACTGAGAGGAGGCACTCAGCCCACATGGCGCTACAGCAATGGCTGCGCACTGAGGCGTGATGCCCCACGGGTAAGGGGGGGCATCCCCTCCTAGCCCATAGGTTTCAGGGCTTTCCCGCCCTTCTCCTTCAAATGGGGACCAACTGCATACATGGAGCTTAGGTTACTCTGTTAAGATACCCTTTGCAGTTCCTTGCTTAGTCACTGGCAATTAGCATCTGAAAGAGTCATTAAGTTGTAAAGGAATAAAGCCTTGGAAAGAATCCCTTTGGTCTGCGTCATGTTTTGGCTCCTGGAGGGGACTTTAAGAGGCAGCTAGGGCGCTCCTGACAACATCCTCCCTAGTGAGCTGCCATTGTGTGCAATAATGGTGGCTCGGGTGCTTCCAGGTAGGTAATGTTGCATGATTGGTGGCCCTAAAGGACCCATTCATGCAACATTACAGTTGTGGATAGAGCATCCACGCCTGCAATGTTGCATAAATGGTCCCTTTTCAGCCACCAATTATGCAACAATGGTAGCTTGTTAGGACGGGCAGCCCCATGGCTTTGTTGGGCACTTGCTGGGCTACAATGCAGCTCACATAGTGCTGCGAGCAGGGGCAGGTGCCCATAGCAGCTCAGCGAGTGCCTGATGAAGCCGGGCGTGGGTGTGTCACAAACCCCTTGGCCCCCTCTGTCCTTAAGCACTCTCTCACACACAGATAGAGAGGCTTCAGTCTCACGCCTTTAATTCATTCTTCACAGGTTCATGACAGATGCAAATCCTCGAAGACTCTCTGGCTACAAAGGAATGCCTCCAGGGGAATCAAATGGGGTCACCGAAAGTGGCCTGCAGTTTGAAAGGGAGGCTATCTGGCTAGGCTAAGTTAGGGAGGGAGGTCCCACCCTTCGCATGATGCTTCCCTGCGTAGCCTCTCACGCATCACTAACCAGGTCGACCATCTGAGCTCTGCCCCTGACGTTTCCCTCTGCACTGCTGCCTCGTATCTCTTAGGTCACAGTCCTCAAGCCCCTCCTCCTCCTGCTCTCTGCTTCTCGCAGAGGGCGGTAAGGAGGAAGCTTCATGCCCGGCCATCTGGGAGTTGGTAACCTGAGAAGCACGCCTACCCATGTCTGAACTGGCATGTGAAAATGCCTCCCCCAGTTCTGGCTGCTCCTCTTCTGAATCTGAGCTTCTAACTATCTCCCTGCACGCAGAATCAATCCTAACAGGCTGAGTCTGTCCATCCCTAGTGTGCACATACCGCAATGGGAAGATTATTTATCCTCAAACATTGCACCATGATCATAAATTGCAGCTGCAACAGACATGCAATCGTGCTGAAATACTGACCCTCTCCATTTTCACTGCTGCTGTTGTTGCCTAATCCAGCAACAACTGGCAAATAGTCAAGACATTAGATACATATTGCATAGTGTATCTGCAATAAAATCCTCAGTCCTGTGTTGGGGACGGGAGTGCTTGAATAAGCACACAATGAGTTAGGTTTTAGAGACAATTGACTGTCAATGCTCTGTGCCTTGTACTCAGTGAGACTTCTGAGAAAGGATGCATAGAATTGGGCTGTTAATATGTGAAGTTTAATAAATCTAATGCAAGTCATCCATGCCAAACATCTTAAAAATCATATACTGTTGCTGACAAAATTAAATAGAGACTATCTATTATCAACGAATGAAGAGCATCACATTTTATTGGATTTTTTAAATTATTATTAGTTGGAAGCTGCCTCGAGCTTGGTAAGTTAAGTGGGTTATGCATTTATTCTGTGTCTCACTCCAACCAGCCACCATTTTTCTGGCATGAATCAGGAAGGAAAAAGGGGTGGGGGGTGGGGATGAGGCCAGAACAACAAGGTGAGGGCAAATGGCCAATTTTATTGGTGATTAGCAATTTGCCTCTAAACATTCCAATGTAATGACATCCTAAAAGTGAGGTTGGTAGCACAATCCTATGGATGTCTACTCAGAAGTAGGGATGGAGGGGAAATTCATTCAGTTCACATTTTAATCCAAAGTTACCTAATTTTGCCCTTTCAAAACAATATGCAGACTGAAACTCAGTTATCCTTCGAAATTCACACTTCTCTGAATTTGGAAATGGAGTTCTTCGAACAACAATGCTTACAAAATGTGTATTTTATGGGGAAAGTCCACACAGAAATGCCTATATTCATTAAAATAATGTGCGAAAAAATGCATTCAAATTTTCTTTCGAACTTAAAAAAAAAAATGTTTGGGATGAACCATACTTAAAACCAGAAAACATCTCAACATTCTGGATGAACTGAGTTTAAGACTGGAAAAAAATTGAAACTGAGAGAAACAACAATTGATGGATTCCATACCCAGAAGTAAATCCAACTAAATTCAATGGAGCTTATTCCCAGGTAATTGTGCATAGGATTGCAACCTAAACCTGATTAACATGTTGGAACAGATCAAAGGTCCAGCAGCATGCTGTTTGTAACAATGGCAGATAGAGGCTTCCAGGACATTTACAAGCAAGGGTGTAAAGACAATCTCTTTCATTTGTTGTATACCCTCAGCTCCTGGTATTCAGAGGTATATTGTCTCTGGCTCAGTATACCTTCGGGGAGTGTACTGAACTCAGTGGGACATACTTTTGTGTAGACCTACATGGGACTGATCTGCACATAAGGTAGAGACCCAATTTCTACTCACACTGAGATCCTAACCATATTTATTCAGGAGTAAGTGCCATTGAGTTTCTGAGGGTTGCTGCCATGGATGCATGCCTAGGATTGCAGCCTCAGTCGGGGATTCTCTAGAATTTGAACCCACAATGTTTCATAGTTTAAACCACTATGCCTTGCTGCCTGTTAAAAAGTTGTGAAAATAGCACATAGTTATCTTCACACAGCACATAAACTATGGAACTTGCTACCACAGGATGTAGTGATGGCCACAAATTTGGATGACTTTAAAAGGGGGTTAGACAAATTCCTGGAGGAAAAGGCTATCAATGGCTACTAGTCCTGATGGCTCTGTGCTACCTCCAGTACCAGAAGCAGTGAACCTATGTACACCAGTTGCTGGGGAACATGGGTGGGAGGGAGCTGCTGTGCTCAAGTCCTGATTGTGGGTTCCTGGTCGACAGCTGGTTGGCCACTGTGTGAACAGGACACTGGACTAGATGGACCCTTGGTCTGATCCAGCATGGTTCTTCTTAGGTTCTTATGTTCTTATATACACAAACACAAATTTGAATTGTCCAACATACATGCAAAAACACAGGCAACATAAAATGTTGCAACATAAAACATAAAACTGACATAATAGAAACATACACACACATACGGTTTTACTGTATCTGTTTTGAATTGTATGCTACCATAATTTATTTATTTCATTTCATTTCTATACCGCCCAATAGCCGAAGCTCTCTGGGCAGTTCACAAAAATTAAAACCAAACAACACACAATAAGACAATTTAAAATATACAGAACATTAAAACCACAATATAACAATACAACCACAATAAAACCTAGCAGCAGTGCAGGAGTTTAAAATATAGATTTAAAACAGCAAAGATAAAAATTTAGAAAGCTAAAATGCTAAAATGCCTGGGAAAATAAAAAGGTCTTCACCTGGTCCTGAAAGGAATACAATGTAGGCTCCAGGCGAACCTCACTAGGGAGCTCATTCCAGAACCGGGGTGCCACAGCAGAAAAAGCCCTCCTCCTAGTAGCCACCCGCCTCACTTCCTTTGGCAGGGGCTCACAGAGAAGGGCCGCTGATGATGACCTTAAGGTCCGGGCAGGCACATATGGGAGGAGGCGATCCTTCAGGTAACCTGGCCCCAAGCCGTTAAGGGCTTTGAATGTTAACACCAGCACTTTGAATCGGGCCCGGAAATGGACTGGCAACCATAAGAGTCCTGATATTGAATGACACCTTGTCATTCAAGTAGATGGATTGGCGAAATAGCCAATCAGCCTAGAGCTGTCACTGGTACCAATGCACAGAATCAGAAATATGCATCACCTTGGCTGGAACACAGGGATATGATTTAGCCCGGTTAGAAACAGTGATCTCCTAACAAATGGCCTGATTGGATTAAATGACTTCAATAATGAGATAGCTTTGTTAAGTATTTATGTAGTGACTTTGAAGTTAGGTTCCTGACACCATTTTATCCCATTTATTTCTCTCTAGCAGCCAAAGATTAATGGTGATGATAACATGCATAGTGTCTGAGCACAAAGAGTGTAATTACTCGTCTTCTCTGATTCGTTTTTATAAGTTGTTTTGATTTGGAACATTGCTTCTGGTTCAGACTTCCTTATATTTCTGGCCATTTTGACATATTACATGGGGGGGGGGAAAGCATGCAGAGCGATAAAAGTCAGTGCTTCCATCCCATGGTAGATCATGCAGTCATGCTGGGCTTTCAGTGTGGTGCACTTGTCTTTACTCTAGGGTAGAGATGGTTTTACAAAATCACATGGTCTACTTTTTTTTTTTTTAAGAATCCCTATGATTCATAGATATTTTAACAGTTATCTGTGTTAAGTGATTCTGAGTTTGGATTCTGAAACCCTGGAACGTCATTGCCAGTCAATCTTGACAATACTGGACTAGATGGGCCAAGGGTTTGTGACCTGGTTCACATGACACAGCTGGCTCATTGTGAGTTATCTCACCCACTGTGGCAGACCAGGCAAATTTTGATATTTGCACCAACTTATTCCTGCTGCCCAATTAGGAAACTCAATAATTGAATGCTTTCAAGAGAATTCTGGATTTAAAAAATCCAGATTCCTATAGCTAATGCAATGCATCTTGGCATCTTGGCATGAGAGCAGTTATCTTTGAGGCTTCCCAGAAGGGAGACAGAAGCACCAGGCCATCAGGAATTGAATATTGGTTCACTGGCAATCTTTACTGATAAGAAACAAATCCAAATAATAGATACCAGCTTTTGTACTAGGTGCATCAGGAGGTCAATGCCCACACTAGATGTATCGTAACATGTCCCTTAAAGTAGTGTAAAAACCACCATTAAAACAATTAGGGTTATAGTAAAACAATTCACTTTATCATAAACCACATATGTCATCAGATAAGGCAATAGGAGAGAGTTTCCCAGATTGTAAATACAAGAGATATTTACAATCTGGGCTTGGACTTGATGGTCGTATAGGCCCCTTCCAACCTTACTATTCTATGATTCTATGAGATGAGGTTGTGTGTTTTTTCCCCTGGTATAATAATTTTTAGAATTTTTTAAAAGAAAAACAAAACACAACAACAACATAAACACACAATACACATACACTAAAATATCTCTTAAGATTGTAAGATATCCACCTTTGGCTCCCCTTACACAACAAATGCTTATTATTATTCTCTGCTTCTTATCTTAGTTGTATATCATACATTGAGTTCACAGACATTATCTCATTTCTCTCCTAATTTTAACAACAAAAAATAGAATTAACCATCTCAAAGTTCAAAATCCACATACGTAGATACCATTTTTCTCTATTTCTTGTACAAATTCTATACAAGGTTTCCACTCTAACATACATTTAGTTGTTGACCCTTCTTTAATTATAACAGTAAGTTTTGCCATCTCTGCCAGCTCCATCATTTTCATGATCCACTCGCTCACAGTTGGTATTGTTTCATTCTACCACTTTTGTGAATACGGTAACCTTGCAGCCGTTGCCATGTAGAGAAAGAGGGTTCCCCCCCCCTTCTCTTTTACGTGTTTATCTGTTAGTCCCAATAAAAAAGTTTCTGGCTTTAATTCTATAGAAGCCTTTAATATTCTTTGAGCTGAAGACTGTATTCGATTCTATGAGATGTGTTTCGAGAAGATATACCCCCAAGACAGGAGAGAGACAGAAAAATAATTCTTGTGTCACAAACACGCCTGCAACATGCCATGGATTCTGGAACGTTCTTATATGTATGTTATTACAATCATTTATCTTGATAAGAAGTTTGAAATTCAATATCATTATTTAGACATGTTGATTTAAAAACAAAATGTATCCTTAGAAATGTGAACATAAATGTATGAAGTAAAAATAATCTGAACACATTTAATTGCCTCAAAGAGAGTATATAACAGGGATTCTGAACACATGGAATTGGGAGCGCCCTCAAGGACTTTCTCTCTCAGTCTTTAATTGCCTATAGAACAAGCCTGGCAAGCTGACTGTCATTGAGACTAATGTTGAATGTACCAGGTGTTTGAATGTATGCATGTATAAGCCTTATATTTAGTATTGTTATGGTGATATTGTTACAGTAAAGAAACAAAAGACAGAGAGAGTCATTTTTGGAAATAGAAATAAATTCTCAAGTAATATTCTGGAAATAGAAAACTCTGTGTGACCTATATCTAGAGTGAAGAACTGATCTTACTCTAAGATGGCATCTGGTTTTGGGAGGAATCTAATTATGTTTAATTAAACTGGTAATCCGGAACTGCTTACATACTGGCAACATCTTTTGAGAGAACCTCTGTACCAGGACATATATCATGCCATGATGAGCTGTGGCACATGCCAGGTACATGCCACAGATGTTTTGACTGCAAACCCTCTGATTGGGCTAATCAGCGGTTGTGCCATGTCATCCAAACCCAGTCATTGTGGGTTATTCTAGGGTTAAACAACCCTCACATGTCCCATGATTTGCAGTAGGAGTAAGTGAGGGTTGTTTAACCTTGAATAACCCATGCACAACCTCAATCAGCCTGATTAGTGGTTGCACAATCAAAATGGCAGCCACATGCACCTATCATGCACCGCAGCTCATCATGAGTTAAATAATCCATGAAGAGCAGGCTGTGCCATGTGAACTGGCCTGATGTAATATAAGCGGATTCCAGTTCAGCCCCTCACCTAGAATTTCATGTCTGGATTTGGGCAGTGAAAGTGGGGAAAATTTCAGTAACGTGGGGGAGAGGGAAATGGCAAAGTTCACTGCCAGATTTGTGGAACAGGGCTTACATTAACCTACTTTATTTATTTATAAAATTTAAACCCCACATTTCTGTCAGAAATGCTGCTCAAGATGGCTAACAATAATAAAACTAATAATAAATAATATAATACAGATTTTTGCACACAAGGTTCAAATGGATGCCTTATTGGATGATTTCCCCAATAAAGGATGTTTGCACGTTTCTCTAAAATGCGTACAATGTGTTCTGTACATTTTTCAATTGTGCGCATGTTATCTAATGCATTTTTTTCTTTTTTAGAACACATCGCAAGCCTTGAAATGTGTGGATTTCGGGCTGCAAATTGTGCCCATTTCCATGTTTGGGTTTGGAAATTGTGGATCCCTGCCCCCTTTATTAAGTGAATGTCTCACCCATCTCTAATTTGGACACTACCCCCACCACTTCTTCTACACAATCAGAACAATGAGCACATTCGACGAACAGGTGCACATTTCAGGGCTATGGGAAATCTGTCCCACACCCAACTGTAGGTAGATTTTTCTTCCTTTTGAAACATAAATCCATGAGACACAGTTGGTTAAAACTGTGTCCCCCCCCCATGCCAATGACTCAAATGCACTTCATGGACAGCGTTTAGATGTCGTTTTCTTTAAAAATCAAAACAAAACAAAATCTGCTGTGAATAATGGGTCTGTTTATCATAAATCCTTGAGAAATTGAGATCAGAAAATAGAAACGGAATCTCAGTCCGCTCTCTGGAGTGACACAGCAGCAACAATCCACAGAATTGGATTCTGGAAGAGAAGAGAGGATTCCTGCAGCTGTAGAAAATCACACCCAACAGATCCACAACAGATTCAAAAGAGTTTGGATTTCTATGAATCTGACCTGTGGGATCCTCAGCAGACCAGCTTTTTCTGAATCACATGGATTCCGCGGATTTGCAGACAGGTTTGTGGTTTTTTTTTTTAACCTTTGGGGGGATTTGTGCTAATTTACATCACATTCACCTGTTCACATTAAATATTGCGCATTTTCACATTTGCGCAAGTGCAAATTAGCGCAAGTAGAATTCCGATAAAAACATCTGACTCTGTCAATGACCAGACACAATGAAAGACGCCTGGCAATCTACAAAACACAGACAGAATGCATTTACCCTCGTAAGGATAGGAAAGGGTGTTTCTAATTACGATTATCATGCTTTGCTGTGAACCACCTTGACTGGGAAAGTAAGGTGGCTGTGGCAACAGCCCTATTTAGTAGTCCCCCAACCTGGAATTATCTTTATGTATGTATGTATGTATGTATTGCATTTATATCCCATCTTTTTTCCACTCACAAGGAACCGAAGGCAGCTTACATTATCTTCCTCCTCTCCATTTCATCCTCACAACAACCCTGTGAGGTAGGTTGGTTAGAGAGTCTGTGACTGGCCCAAAGTCACCCAGTGAGCTTCCATGGATGAGCGGGGACTAGAACCCAGATCTCCCAGCTCCCAGTCCAAGACTCTCACCACTACACCACACTGGCTCTCAGATTAGGGGGAGAATGACAATGAACCTATTGGGCCCATCCACTTCATTGCATCCCCCACTCTTTGCCCATCTCTACAGCCCTGTGTGCACTGGAGCGTGATCTATTTGGGTAGGCTCCCCACACAATGTAAATGTCCATTATTTGCTTGACTGTGTACATCTGTGATCGACACTGAGTCTTTACCCTCCTTTGCTTCTCACAGTATCAAGAGGATGCTTGAAGAAAACAACATCTTTATTCTAAGTGGTTGGATCTAGTTACAATCTCACAGATGTCTTATTCCTTTTGGTATCTATTATATGAGGTATCATTTGGTCTGGAGAGCTACTTTATAACTCTTATTGTGGCCCCCTTAAGGAAATCATTCACAGCATTAAGCTTCCAATGCATGACCATCCCAGACATAGATTTCTTGCTATTATTCTCTGGTCCCTGTCAAACAGACCCCTCTTAGACCAGATACACACTCTTCTTTCTGGCATAGATGTTCTTACTACCATTCAGGGAGCAAAAATTTGCCTTGGCAGCAAGGAAAATGTGAGCCCAATCCCAAAAGGCTTAGGGGGGATGTTTCTGTTGGAAATATGTATGTATGTATATATTTCAGTGCCAAAACTGTGTGACTGAGTATTTATTTTATTTTTTTCTGTTAAGTCCCCTTTCTCCCCCAATATTTAACCAATCTTCCTGAAATTTTCAGGTTATATTAAGTAGACATTTGCATCTAGCATGTGCAATTTTCAGGAAGATTGGTGAAATTGTTTTGATTTTATTAAGGTTAGAATAACCCACCTCCTGGTTTTCATTTAACACGGAATCCTTTTTGGACCGATAGTGATCACCTTATCTCTTGGAGGCACAATGCCTCCATCAACAAATATGTGGTTGTGCTGTTTTTATGTACCTTGTAGTGGCCTATGGCACCAAGCAGTGAAGTTCCTACTGGTAGTAAGTATATCTATCTGGGGTGCTGAACCTTTTTTTGCCTGAGAGGGCTGAATTCAATGACAGAGAAGCTCTCTGGGGCTACGTACAAGTGGTGTGTGGGGCCAAAGGAAAAGAGGCAGGGTCAAAAGCAAAGGTGAAAGGGGAAGGTGAAAAATAGCAGCATAATTTAGGTTACAGCACTTACTGCCAGCATCTGTTATAAAATGCTTAGATGAATGTATTGTATGGGATATTTATAAATGTAAATAAATTAATAAATAAGACTAACAGCTCAAAAGCTGGCACACCACCAGATGCTTGGCAGTTGGGGGAAAGAGTGTGGCCTTCTGCGGAATCTCAGAAGGCTAGATTTGGTCCATGGGCCAGATGTTCAACACCCGTGATCTCCAACTCTGTGCCTACATCCATCTCGATAACATTTTAATTGGTTTTTCTGTTTATGGTTAAACAACAGCAAGTGCAAACAGTAAGAAAGGGAAGGGGGGGAGGAAGAAGGCAAAGGGGGCTTGGAATATGAAGAAGAGACCATTAATGACAGCTCATATTGGCTGCTGTCAGTGATTAAAGGTACAATCCTGTGCATGTTTAGACAGAAAGAAGTCCTACCTCCCCCAGCATACCCCAGCCAGCATAAAATCAGTTGAATTATGAAAGGCAGACCAATATTCACAAGCTTCCTAGGACCGTGGCTTCCACAGCAGCAAACACCACAAACTATTTGGCTCTATTGCCTTTGGGCAAGTACTCTACATGCAAAAGATGGCTTTTGAGGACTTTGATAAGGGCAATTAAGGGCACAATCCTATGCATGCTTAGACAGAAAAAGCTGGCTGAGGAATGCTGGGAATTGCAGGGCTTTTTTTCCTGTCTAAACATGCATAGGTTGCATCCTAAGGCACAAGCTAGCAGAAAAGAGAAAACATCCGGCATACAGGTCTGTATAAGCAGCTCAAATAAGTGGCCATCTGCCGTTTTTACTGATAGGTTGCATGTTCAAATATGGAAAGAGAAGGGAAGTCCCCAGTCCATTGAATGATTGGCAGTTGGGACTGGTTCTTCCTGTGCTGGCCATTACTTTTAATGTAGCAGTAGCCATTACATTTTGCTTTCAAAGCCTCTGATTATGTTTTCAGTGTCACTTAGTCAACCCCAGTGGAATCCTTTTTGCTTGGCAAGTACTAGGGTTGCAGCATATTCCCTTCCTAAACTATAAGCAGAAGTTCCAGAAAAAGCAGAAGTTCCAGAAAAAGCAGAAGTTCCAGAATAAGCAGAAGTTAGTTCCAGAATAAGCAGAAGTTCCAGAATAAGCAGAAGTTAGTTCCAGAATAAGCAGAAGTTCCAGAAGTTCTCCTTCCAGCGCCAGGTGAAGACCTTTTTATTCTCTAGAATTGAGAGGAGGGAGAGAGGAAGACCAGAGCATGAAGAGAGAGCAGTAAGAAGCAGCCTGGAGAAGTCTAAATGCAGCTAGGGTAGAGGAAGTTGCATTTTTGCAACCTTTATTTTCTCCTAATGCCTTTTGTATCACTCAGCTCTATTCTGTAGGTGCCTTTAGTTGTGATTTGCTTGCTTTAATTTACCAGTAAATTGTTGTGGTTAAACTCTGTGTCTAGAGTGTCAAATCACCCCACATCTACAGCCTAGACCCCAGGTTATTGGAAAGGGAAGGTAAAAGAAGGAAGGAAAAGCAGGAAGGTGGGACTCTTAAGGAGGCAAGAGATCCCTAAGGAGTTGCTCAGGGGGTCCATGTCATCAGGGGAACCCGGACAACCTGCAAGGTGCCACTGCTCTTCTACCTTCTTTTGCTGCTAAAATAGAAAGGTGTTTTTGCTGCTGATTGAGATGTTCCCCAAGATGTCATGCACCCCTAGCCAATTGTATGGGATGGAGGGACCATACCTCAGTGGTGGAGCACACGCTTTATGTGCAGAAGGTACCTGGTTCAGTCCTTGGCATCTCCAGGTAGGGCTGGGAACAACCCCCAGTTTGAAACTCGGGAAAGCGGCTGCCAGTCAACATCAACAACATTGAGCAAGATGCATCATAGAAAGCAGCTTCCTATGTTATTATAAACTTCTGTGTTGCAGCCTGGTTAGTACTTGGATGGGAGACCGCCTGGGAATCAGGCTTCTTGCATTGAGCAGGGAGTTGGACTCGATGGTCTTGTAGGCCCCTTCCAACCCTATGATTCTATTTCTCCTGCTTCTATTTCCTTCCTCTCTCCCAGAAGAGTACCATGGATTCTTCATTTTTCAATACTGGTGCTAATGCACCTACATAGGAACATAGGAAGCTGCATTATCCTGAGATAGATGCTTTGTCTAGAACAATATTGTCGACCATGGCTGGTGGCAATGGCTCTCTAGGGTTTTAGGCAGCAGTTTTTCTTGCCCTACCCGGAGATGCCTGGGATCGAACCTGGGACTATCAGCCTGCACAGTGTGTGTGCTCTACCACTGAGGCACCTGTTCTTGAAGACAACATGCATTCACATCCTGACTGATACAGTGCATCAGGCACTAAGTGCAAATGAAAAGAAAAACTGAAGCAATTCATAGCCTATCCCTCCATCAGATTTAAATGAGCCTCTAGGAAGTGTGTGTTACAGTCATTCACAAGTGCACACAAGGGTGTCTTCACAATGGGTGCTAAGAATAGTACTTGAATTTCCTGTGTTTGTAAATTAAATGAGACACTTTGATTGGAATGAGAAGGAAGTGTTTTTTTTAATGGCTCTCTTCCACTTTCGATACAACATTCACAACATTCAGAAATGGTGCACTGGGGGTTGAAAGATGTTCTTAGGTTGCATACAGATGCACTGAGTTTAGTGGCAAGCCTGCTGTGTAGATTGCAGCTTCTCTCTTTGGGGCAAGCTGTACAATCCTTTTCAGAGGAACGTGCTTAGGAGGGATTATATAGCTCACAGGCAGAAAAACACAACCTGACTGTCTATTCTGGTTCTATAGGGAAGTGTCTTTTCCTTCCTTGTGGGCAAATAGAACAGTGTTCCTCAAATTGCAAGCCCAGCAGGGCCATCTCGAGGTCTGAGGGGCACTAGACAACGTACCCGCTAGTTGGCCCCCTTCCTCTGTTAGCGAGCTGTGGCAGGCTTACCTGGTAGCAATGGCGGGCAGAAGCCACTTTCCAAACTAGGGTGGTGTGCCATTTAAGTGCCCCAGAGTGATGCTACATTGGAAGCATTGTGGGAAATTGAAATGGTGGCTAGACCAAACTGTCTGGTGCACCTTGGACCACCAGAACAGGGGGAAATGTAAACACAGGCTCGGTGCAAGTGACATGGTGACCCCTGCCAAGATACTGGGGACCAGGTGGCTGCCCATGAATGCCACATGTTGTCCTGACTCTGAATAGAGATGGTGTAGAAAATCTGCAATGGATTTAAATGAGTTCAGATTTCTATAAATCTAACCTGCAGATTTTGGAGCAGACCGGATTTTTTCCAAGTTGCCGGGATTCCATGGACTTGCAGACCTATTTTTTACTTCCAGGGTGGATTTGCACAAATGCACGTTAGTGTGTTATTGCTCATGCACATTAGTCGAAGTGCAAATTTGCACTAATGCCCACCTGTGCAATTACGGTTCAGTGTGAATGCTCATTTGCAAACGGGAATGAAATTCTCGTGCATCCCTGAAAAAATAATAATAATCTGATTCCATCAATGAGTAGAGGACGGAACAAAAGATACCTGACAATCTGCAGAACACAGACAGAATGGATTTAACAAAATCCATACATCCCTAGCTCTGAAGCAGAGTTTGACAATGGTTTTCACAGGCCACAATATCCTATGGAGCCTATCTGTGCTGGGGTTCTAGCCCACCCCCATGACGCCTTGCTAACTTATGACACATCCATTATAGCTCAAGGCAAGAGGCTTCTTTCCCCACTTTCCGAAGTGCCAGCACAGCAGACTCAGGTGAGGTTCTGAAAAACAATCCAACTGTATTTTTTTTTCTGGCTGTTTCTTACAACCTCAGAGGTCATAAAGATTCTGGACGCGGAGAGCTGGCTGACAGTTCTGTCGCTGACGAATGACTGAGGCAGAGCAGAGAATCCACCTCCTTCTTCCTTGGCTCTGCTGTGCTGTTGGTACAAACATGTACCGCACATAAGGGCTCGAGACAAATCGGAAGTCGAATCCCAGGAAAGTGCAAAAGGGCACATTGCTCTTTGCAGCTGCCCAGAAGCCTCAGTTCTTTCCCCGGAGAATCTGCAGCAATCCCTCTCACAAACAAACCTATTATACCTCCCCCCGCCCTCCCCCCATTGTAATAGGGTTGGGTTGTTGTTATTTTTTTACACTCAGGCTTATAGCTGGCTCTGTCTTCAGGATTCCAGTAAAGGGCACAATATCCTTTATTTAAAAAGGTATGCTAAAGAAGGGTGGGTAGGACTGGGTGGAACTCGGTTTACAGGGGATCTAACATCAAACACAGACATTATTTATGCAGCACTCAACATACATAGCATTTGTCAGTAGGGATGTAAGAACTCACCCTAGTTCAGTTCTCCGTGCACTCACCGAAGCAGCGTCCCTGCTCGCTTCTCAAGCCACCCATGAGTTCGGTGAATTCCCCAGCACTCACTGTTCAGTGAGCACTGCCATTTTCGCGCCTTTGCTTTCTAGGAAAAACAGGAAGTTAAAAAAAAATGTGCATATTCAAATATGCGCAGTTTGGAGCTGGGAAAGCTAAATAAGCACAATATTAGAGGGATTATACCTCTAATATTGCACTTATTTAGCTTTCCCAGCTCCAAACTGCGCATATTTGAATATGCACATTTTTAAAACTTCCTGTTTTTTCTTGAAAGCAAAGGCGCGAAAATGGTGGCGCTCACCGAACGGGTTTGCGGTGAGTACTTTGGAGTGCGAGCAGGCACGAGTGGGGGGCGAACAAGGACAGTGTCTCGGCGGGCGCAGTTCGGAGGTCACGGGCAGGGGTTGCTCGATGAATTCCCGAACCCCAAACTGCGCTCGCGACATCCCTATTTGTCAGGGTACAAGGTCCATGCCTGGAGGAGCATGCAATCTAAACTTTGACACAGAGGAGGCAACCAAGGCAGGGGGTAAAGTTGGAGGGAAAATAAAAGAGGGGGGAAATTAGCCATGATCTGAAGATTTCTGGGAGAATGCTTTTTCCTAAAATTGTGAGCAGATGGGTAGTTTTGCCAAATGGGAGCAAAACTGTTGGTCAGTGGGTTTTTGGGTGGGTGGGTGGGAGGGGTAGAGTTTCTAAGTAACTTTCAGGATTTAGGGCTTACCAAGAACAGAGCTCTCTCTCCCCCCCCCCTCGCTCTCTCTCGCTCTTTCTCCTTTCTTTCACATTGTTTTGCCACAGTTGCAACTTGCGGCTTCACTCCTATTGTCCTGAGCAAGGAGCTCCATGAGAGCTGATCATTAGTTAGTTAATTACAGTTATATCCTGCCTTTTGTCCAAGGAGCATTCATGAAGCTCCTCCTGCCCATTTTATCCTCAGAACAACCCTGTGAGGTAGGTGAGGCTGAGAGTCGGTGACTGGCCCAAAGTCACCCAGTGAGCATCATGGCCAAGTGGGGATTAGAACCTACGTCTCCTGAGTCCCAGTCCATCACTCAAGCCACTATAGCACACCACTGCAAAGGTCTGGGAGAAGATTTAGATACAGGCAGTTCCTGATTCAGCAGTTGCCACCAGGTCTGTTTCTTCAGTGGCTACTTTGGGTCTTCCTCCTCAAGAGCAGACCCTTATTTATTTATTTGATTGATTGATTCATGCTCCAACTTCCTACCGAGAAAGTGATGCCGAAGGCGGCTTACAGCCATAGATAAAATAGAAATTCAATTAAAACAGTAATAAAGCAAATACATTGAAAGCACAATTAAAAGCAAAACAAAAACCAGAGCAGATACTTCCTCCTGAGTGAACCTTGGGGAAAAGGCTTTTTTGGTGGCTGGCTGAGTGCTCTAATGATTACACTGAGTTTCCCACCTGGGCTGTCACCACCGGGGCTCTGGTGAGATGTGGGATAAAGGAGGAGAGTCAGGAACCCTGGCAGGCCTCAGGATGAGGTCAGAGGGGTTCTTTGGTACATCAGGCAAAACATCCCTGCAATGGGACTCCTCTGGGTGCTCAGTGTCTCCTACAAGAGTGGAGTCTGTAATCCTAACCCTCTTCCTCTGAAGAGGTAGACCCTGGGCTTGGGTCAGCTAGGAGCCTGGCACATATACACCATCTTCTGCTGCCCCACAGCGACCCCCCCTCCGAAACAATGCTGCATTATGATGTAACATCCATTTCCAGGGGCATTGTTAGGAGAAAAAAATGGTACTCCCCTGCAAAATGTTTTATCCAGCAATGCCGCTCAAGTGATGCTTGTCTTGATGGAGTATCATTCCAACATGGCATTGCTGGAAGAGTGGAAATGGTGCGTTGGGATACTACCGATGCCTGCAACTGTGACAACACAGAAGATAGAAAGAGAGGAAGCAAAAGCTACTCGCGTTGTCTCTCCTAATAAGCCCTCACTCACACAAGTTATAATCCCCACCCTAATGCAAAATGGCTCCTCCAAATAAGGATGTGCGAATCAGAAAAACCCGAGCTCACCAAAGATCTCTGAATTCCACCTCAAAGCCCATTCCGACTTGAGTCCACATTAGATCACAAGTTTTGTTTATGCATGAAAATCCATGCATATCTCTTTGCTTCATTTCCCCCCCAAATGTATGCATCAATTGTATGCATCTTTGAAATCATTGTTCCCCATTGATTAAAGCATAGTTGTGCCCATTTTTCAAATGTGCACATTTTCATGCGCATTTTTCAAATGCATGCATGGACTAGAAAGCATTGTTTTTCATCCACAAATCGTATTGCAAGCTCGGAAATGTATAGACTTTGACTGCAAATTGCATCCAAGTCCGTGTTTGGTCCAGAAGGTGCAAACTGGGTAAATTCTGATTAAAACAACAACTGAAATGCATTTTTCATACATCCCTAGCTCCACATTCACCACCTGGGAGCGGGACTGCAAATTTGGAGTGGCCATTCGAATCTGCTGCTCAGAAGAATATGCATTCAGTTCAAATCCATGTAGTCCAGCTTAGTGAGTTATGGTACAGTTAGGGATGCTGGAGAAATTCAAGACAGACTAAAATGAGCTCGGATTTCTAAGAATCCGACCTACAGAATCGACTGTAGAGCACCCCCCTCAGGCCGCACAGAGTCGGTGGACTTTCAGAAGTTTTTTTTACTTTCCCGAAATTTACACATATAAATTTGTAGGAAAATACGTAAGGTTCTGCTGAGGAAACATTGAATGGAACGGGGGACAATACGCTAAATGTTATGTGCTGAGGCAAATTATATAAATACTTACATAAATACATAATTATTTGTGCATTTTTCCACATGACAAAAAAATATTCGTATCCGTCTATGGGCAGATGATGGAACAAAAGGTGTCTGACAATCCGTGAAACACAGACAGAGCTGATTTTACACAGTCCATGCATCCCTAGGTACAGTACAGTACACATAGGGAAGAATTCTGTGTGGTCTACATTTCTAAGTGAACAAAACACATTCATGCATCCCAGACTAATATGTGGATCATAGAATCATAGAATAGTAGGGTTGGAAGGGGCCTACAAGACCATCGAGCCCAACCCCCTGCTCAATGCAGGAATCCAAGTCAGAGCATCCCTGACAGATGGCTGTCCAGCTCATCTTGAATGCCTCCCCACCATCTCCCTCAGTAATTGGTTCCATGGTCATATTGCTCTAACAGTCAGAAAGTTTTTCCTGATGTTCAGCTGGAATCTGGCTTCCTGTAACTTGAGCCCATTATTCTGTGTCCTGCACTCTGGGATGATAGAGAAGAGATCCTGGCCTTCCTCTGTGACAGCCTTTCAAGTACTTGAAGAGTGCTATCATATCTCCCCTCAGTACTCTCGAGGCTAAACATGCCCAGTTCTTTCAGTCTCTCTTCATAGGGCTTTGTTTCCAGTCCCCTGATCATCTTTGTTGCCCTCCTCTGAACCCTCTCCAGTTTGTCTGCATCCTTCTTAAAGTGCGGTGCCCAGAACTGGACATAGTACTCCAGAGGAGGCCTAACCTGTGCTGAGTAGAGGGGAACCAGTACTTCCCGGGATTTGGAAGCTATTCTTCTATTAATGCAGCCCCAAAGAGCATTTGCCTTTTTTGCAGCCACATCACATTGTTGGCTCATAGTCAGCTTGCGATTTACAACAATTCCAAGATCCTTCTCACTTGTAGTGTTGTGGAGCCACGTATCCCCCATCTTGTAACTGTGCTTTTGGTTTCTTTTTCCTAGGTGCAAGATTTGGCATTTATCCCTGTTAAATGTCATTCTGTTGTTTTCTGCCCAGAGCTCCAGTCTATCCAGATCACTTTGAATTTTGTTTCTGTCTTCCAAAGTATTAGCTATCCCGCCCAATTTTGTGTCATCTGCAGATTTGATCAGCATTCCCTGCACCTCCTCCTCCAAGTCATTAATAAAAATGTTGAAGAGCACTGGGCCGTGGACTGAGCCCTGCGGTACCCCACTCGTTACCTCTCCCCAGAACACAGGGTGTTTTTTTTTATTGCACACTTCTCTGAATCTTGCACACATCTCTGAATTTTGGATTTTGGGTTGCACACTTCTCTAAATTTTGCAAGTTTTGGCTCAGAAATCGTATACAAACATCAGTGTTTTAGAGAAAAGTGCATGCAAAATGCATATGTTAGGGTAAATGGTGCGTGAAAATAAATGTTAATTTTCATACATTTTTCAAAAAATGATAGATTGGTGTAGAAATTGGATGAAACAGATTGAATACATGCCAAGTTGACCTGGATCAGAAATAGATGGTGTTGTTCATCCTTATGGTAAGGGCTTGTGCCAAAGGATTAACAAAAAGGCTTTGCTGGGGAGTGTTTTTTCTTTTTTAATGGAAACAAAAGAGGTGGTGTCATGCAAGTGTTCTTGGAAGGTGGTTCTAGGTATAAGGGGCAGCAAGGCAGAAAGGATGGAGCCATTTGAGGGACCGGAAGCCCACTGGATGGCTGAGGATGGTAGCTCTGGAGGAGCAAAGGTTATAGGCAGGGATCTATCAGGACAGTGGAGCCTGGTGTCTCTAATGTCAGTAGGGCTGTGAATCTGCTCTGGGTTTCAATCAGAACCAGCCAGAACTCTAAAGGAGCTATCCAAGATGTTGAACCTATTTGGGGGATTTGGTTCAGCACCTTGGGTAGCTCCTTTAGAGTTCTGGCTGGTTCTGACTGAAACCCAGAGTGAATTCACAGCCTCAGTGACATCAGAGCCTCCGGTCCAGCCTCCACTGTGACATTTGGGCAGAGAGATAAAGTGGGCACAACCATGAAGGGCTTTCAAGGTAAGCATGAGGAGGTTGTACATCATGATCTTAGATATCCTCCTAGTTCGACTTCCAAGGGAGTTTGGGAGGATGACAATGGGGAGACGGCCTTCTCAGTGGTGGGCCCTCAATTGTGAAATACCCTCCCCAGTAAGGACCACCTGGTGCCAATGTTATCATCTTTGTGGTGCCAGGTTCAGACTTTCTTCTACACCCAGGCATTTGATTGCATATCAGGGCTTTTTAATTCTAGGGTGTTTTTTTTTAACGGGTCCTGATAGTTTTATTGTTAATTGTTTTTAACTGTCTCAAATTGTTTTAAATGTTTGCATGTTTAAGGCTTTATATTATGTTTTATCATGTTGGGAACTGCCCAGAGAGCTTCGCCTATTGGGTGGTATTAGAAATGTAATAATAAATGAATGAATGATATGGAAACCTTAGAAAAAAGCAACGGTTTGTCTGTTTCTACCCACCCTCCAGCATTTTAGAAGATCTTGCAAGGATCAATCCACTCCCATCCCTGCATACCCAGTGTCAGCAACAGGACACTACAAGTGGGTTTCTCCTGAAGTTGGCATTGCTTTGGCCCAGGATGGACCCAGCAGCCCTGCTTATGAGAACTGAGCACATAGGATATACTTGAAGTCTAGAAACGATTCCCAGAGTACTGCCCACTGTCAGGTTTACCACAATCCTTTTCTCTTTGAAGACATTTCCGCACCATCTTTAGACGTGTGTGTGTGTGTGTGTGTGTGTGTGTGAGAGAGAGAGAGAGAGAAAGAGAGAGAGAGAGAATACATAAAACACCACAAGTAACACCCCCTATAACTAGGGCAAGGATAACTTTCTCTGTTAGGGCAAGGATAACTTTCTCTGTTAGGGCAAGGATAACTTTCTCTGTTACAAGGATAACTTTCTCTGTTAGGGTAAGGATAACTTTCTCTGTTACAAGGATAACTTTCTCTGTTAGGGCAAGGATAACTTTCTCTGTTACAAGGATAACTTTCTCTGTTAGGGCAAGGATAACTTTCTCTGTTAGGGCGAGGATAACTTTCTCTGTTACAAGGATAACTTTCTCTGTTACAAGGATAACTTTCTCTGTTACAAGGATAACGTTCTCTGTTAGGGCAAGGATAACTTTCTCTGTTAGGGTAAGGATAACTTTCTCTGGTACAAGGATAACTTTCTCTGTTAGGGCAAGGATAATTTTCTCTGTTACGAGGATAACTTTCTCTGTTAGGGTAAGGATAACTTTCTCTGTTACAAGGATAACTTTCTCTGTTAGGGCAAGGATAACTTTCTCTGTTAGGGCAAGGATAACTTTCTCTGTTACAAGGATAACTTTCTCTGTTAGGGCAAGGATAACTTTCTCTGTTAGGGCAAGGATAACTTTCTCTGTTACTATGGTGATGGCTGCAAAACTCTTTAGGTTGGCTGATATGCAGAAGAACTAAAGCCTCTCACAGGGACATGGGGGATTTCACAGTATGGATTTGGGTTACCTAGGCAGATCTGGAGGAGGAAACTCTTGAGAAATCCATTCCATAGTGAATCATACTGTAGAATATCAGGATGCCTTGTGATGTGGCATCCTTCCCACATTTATTTTTCAGTGGGGGGGGGTAGAAAAAAGGACACAGACCCTAAAGTTGGAAGCCCCTTAAGGATCAGTCTCTTTTTCAATCACAGGTTAATTTGCACTTCAGACTAGAGATGGGTGAGAAACTCAGCCCAGTGTGTGTGTGTGTGTGTGTTTCCCTTCATGGTTTCTTACCCAATTCACATCTCCTGGAACCAAACGTAGAACTGAACACAATTTGCAGTTGGAAATCCATACATTTCTGAGCTAGTGATGCATTCCGTGAAACAAAACAATAAACACATTTGACAGCATGCACACTTTTGAAAACTGTGTAAAGAACACACCGCACGTGTACATTTCTAAAACGTGCCCGCACACGCTTTAGTCAATGGGTGCATGTGCGCCGGAAATGCAGGCATTTGAAAAATGCATACAAATATGCATACATTTGAAAAATGTGCATAAAAATAAGTTCAGATTTCTGGGGTGGGGAAAAATATCATGAGTGCCAGTGGCTGGGCAGGTGGTTTAAATATCCCTACTTGCATAGACATGTTCCACTGGTGTCTCAGGCTCACCCTGGAGGCTGGATGCAAACATCACTTCCCCCTCCAGGCGTGATGTGCAGGTTGGGGAGAGAACACATTCTATTACATTGTTTTTAGTTTTTCGAAACAATTCTAATTCTAAGTCTTCTAGTTGTCCCTGGGGAAGAGCAACAGCCTGAAATGCACTGGGCATAACTGATATTTCCTAGAGTTATTAAAAAAAAAATTCATTCATGAGAACATAAGAACATAAGAGCCATGCTGGATCAGACCAAGGTCCATCTAGTCCAGCATTTGGTTCACATAGTGGCCAACCAGCTGTCCACCAGGAACCCACAAGCAGGACATGAGCACAACTGCACCCTCCCACCCATGTTCCCCAGCAACTGGTGTACATAGGCTTACTGCCTCTGGTACTGGAGGTAGAACAACATAGCCATAAAGACTAGTAACCATTGATAGCCTTCTCCTCCAGGAATTTGTCCAATCATGCTTTAAAGCCATTCAGATTGGTGGCCATCACCATTCTGAAGTAGCAAGTTCCATAGTTTAACTATGTGCTGTGTGAAGAAGTCCTTCCTTGCATTTGACTATCCCAGGGCATAGTTTGAAGGCACATGAGGCAGCCGCCTTGCTGAAGCTAAGCAGGTTTGGGTCTGGTCAGTGCTTGGAGGGGAGACTTCCTGGGAACCGCATGTAGCCACCTTGAATTCCATGATGGGAGAAAGGTGGAATATAAATGTAATGTAATTAATTAATTAATTAAATAATCTGTCCTGAATCTCCCACCAATCAGCTTCATGGGATGACCCTGGTTCTAGCATTTTGAGAGAGGGAGAAAAATACCCTACCCACATTCTCCACACCATGTTCAGCACCTTCAAGTTCACCTCTCCATTTTCTGTTGTATTGCTGCTATTCTCCCTATTCTCTCACCTTTTGGGCCATTTTTAAACCAAGAATCAATACATGGCCAAATCACAGATCTCTAGAGGGAGTGCTTCTCCCCTTCAATGGTGCAGGGAGGTAGATGCCTGGCTACCAGGAGTGCTTTGCAGTGTTTTACCATTCATGCAACCTCTTGAGCTCCTCATTTGTTTCCTTTCCCCTGGCTGAAATTGTGTCATCTTTCCAACAGCTCAACAAGTGCAACCCTGACTGCATAGGTCATGCAGCCTTACATGCTTCAGCAGCTACCTACCACTCAGCTTTTCTTTAAAACCACATGCGCACAAGTGTATTTCTGAATTTATCCAGAGCCATAGCTTCTGGAACACATAGGGATGTCAGAGAATACTGCCATGGACTGAAATGGGATCGAATTCCCTTCAGTCCATGCCACGGAACCCTCTGCAGAACGGCACCATGAGGTCCTGCGGAGCCAGCCGTCATGCGGCTTTTTTTCTTCATCCACAAAGAGTCGAGAAATTTTCATAAATAAAAATGCAGCGTAGTATATTCCGATAATAAATACGTACGGTTTTTTTTAAAAAATTGTGCTCATCGCCTTGCTTGTGGGTGTTCTTTCTAAATTGAAAGCCTCCGTCTCCGTTTTGTTGTTGTTGTTCAGTCATTAAGTCCTGTCCGACTCTTTGTGACCCCATGGACCATAGCATGCCAGGCCTTCCTGTCCTCTGCTGCTGAAGCCTAGCTTGTAGGATTTTGAGCATAACCTTGCTGGCATGTAAAATGAGCGCAATTGTGCAGTAGTTTGAACACACTTTGGCGTTGCCGTTCTTTGGAATTGGAATGTAAACTGACCTTTGCCAGTCTTGTGGCCGCTGCTGAATGTTCCAAATTTGTTGGCATATTGAGTGCAGCACTTTAACAGCATCATCTTTTAGGACCTTAAATAGCTCAGCTGGAATACTGTCATCTCCGCTAGCTTTGTTGTTATTAATGCTTCCTAAGGCCCACTTGACTTCACTCTCGAGGATGCCCGGCTCAAGTTCAGTGACCGCACTATCATGGCTATCAGGGACATTAAGATCTTGCCTGGATAGTTCTTCTGTGTATTCTTGCCACCTCTTCTTAATCTCATCTGCTTCTGTTAGGTCCTTGCCTTCTTTGTCCTTTATCATGCCCGTCTTTGCACAAAACGTTCCCTTGACATCTCTGATTTTCTTGAAAAGATCTCTAGTCTTTCCCATTCTATTGTTTTCCTCAATTTATTTGCATTGTTCATTTAAGAAGGCCTTCTTGTCTCTCCTTGCTATTCTCTGGAACTCCGCATTCAGTTGAATATATCTTCCCCTTTCTCCCTTGCTTTTCACTTCCCTTCTTTCCTCAGCTACTTGTAAAGCCTCATCAGACAGCCACTTTGCTTTCTTGCATTTCTTTTTCTTTGGGATGGATTGAGTTGTTGCCTCCTGAACAATGTTACGGACCTCCGTCCATAGTTCCTCAGGCACTCTGTCTATCAAGTCTAATCCCTTAAATCTATTTGTCACCTCCACTGTATATTCATCAGGGATATGATTGAGGTCATACCCGAATGGTTTAGTGGTTTTCCCTACGTTCTTCAATTTAAGCCGAAATTTTGCAACAAGAAGCTCATGATCTGAGCCACAGTCAGCTCCAGGTCTTGTTTTTACTGACTGTATAGAGCTTCTCCTTCTTTGACTGCAAAGTACATAATCAATCTGACCGTCTCCATTTACTTTCAGCCAAAACACTTCCTCCTCCTAGGGGCTTCCCAAAAGAAGGCTGCCTTAGGTGTGCCTGAGCAATAAACTCTTTGTTTAAGGCAACGCTGTTTTAAAGGAAGAAAAAACCTTTTAAAATTACCATGCCAGTCCTGGAGCCCCTAGGAAGCCCCTAGGAAGAGGAAGCGTGCTGGCTGAAAGTAATGGAGATGGAGGATTTCAATTTTTTAAAAATACGTAAATATTTATGATAAATAGCGATTCTTATGGAAGTTATGCAAACTCACGGAGATGGCTGGGCACCAGAATTACAGTTGTCAGTAAGGATTTATCTTTGTAATTTTCAGAGCAAAAAAAAGAGGAGAATTCTGGGGGCTTGTGAACGGCGGAACGGAGCACTGGCCGCGAACCGTGGAAGCCAAGCAGCACAGAAGGTACACAATTCGTACATCCCTAGGAACCCAGTAAGAGGAACTTCGTAGGGATGTATGAGACATTTGTTTCAGTTTGTTGTTGATCAGGATTTACCAGTTCACACTTTTCAGACCAAACCTGGAGTTGGATGCAATATGCAGTCAAAGTCCATCCTCTTCTGAGTTTGCAACATGATCCATGGACCAAAGATAATGCATTCAGCAGCATGTGTACATCTACACAATGCCCATGAAAAATGCATACTTTTGAAAAATGCATACAACTACACTTTAACCAATGGGAGAAGAATGCATGCATTTCTAACATGAGCACAACTGATGTGTACATTTCGGAATGTACACATTCCAAAAATGTGCACATCGGAAAATGTGCACAAAAATATGGATGGATTTTCATGTGAGAACAAAATAACAAAGTTTGCAATCTGATATGGACTCAAGTTGGAACAAGTTTCAAAATGGAATTTGGAAAACTTCAGTGATTTTGGATTTTACTGATTCACATATTGCTAGACCTCGGTGACCACATAGCGTAGTCAGACAGCACCAGCTACAGGTTTTTTTTGGGGGGGGCATGGGCAAGACACCCTCAATGAGTCTTCTCCTTCTACCTTCTTACCACCCTTGTCTAGAAATGTGCGAACCCAACACCATGTGAGTTCTCCAGGCACCCACCCACCCAGCCCATGCCCCCACTCGCTGGTCCCCGGATCATGCTCAACCCCCTCCCATGCTCGGCAAGCAGCCCACACTCACCCCAGCATCCTCGTTGAGCTCCGTGGTCACCATTAAAAAAAAAAGAGGCAATTGCAAAAATGCGCATATTTTTGCATGCGCAAAATGTGCTTTTTTGCATATGCAGATGTGCGCATTTTCATGCATATGCAAATATGCACATTTTTGTGACCACCATTTTATTTTTCAAAAAATGGTGACTACGGAGCTCAATGAGGCCACTGGGGTGAGTGCAGGTTGCTTGCTGAGCGTGGGCAGGGGGTAAGCAGGGGCAGCAGCTCGGCGAGCAGGACTCAGGGGCGCGGGCGGGGGGGGTTCTGCCAGATTCCCGGATAGAATCGGGTGCCTGTACCATCCCTACCCTTGTCAACAGCTGCTATTGCTCCTCATCCTCTTCCTCCTCATTGCTACCACTTGCTTGCTTGACAGGCAGAGAGAGAGAGAGCCAAGTTGGCCATGGCATCTGCTGCTCCTCCTTCTCACCACCATCGTCTGGGCCAGAGTGAGAGGCAGGCGAACAAGCAGGTTGCCATGGTGAGCGGGAGGAACAACTCCTGCGGGCTGTTGTCAGTGGTCCTCTGCTGGAGTGTGAGCCCTTGGCAAGTGCCCAACCATGCCTTCCCAATGCAGCTCCTTACAGTCACCATAACTACTTAAGATCTGCTCACCAGGTGGATCCCTGCTGGTGTAATGTTGCAAGGAAACTCACTGTGCTATAGTACAATCCACTATATGAGTCAAAGAACCGCTGCCATGCAGAAGTGCTTCCAATAACTTAAACGGGAGTTGGGGGAATCACACCTTCTGGCCACTTCAGCTACAATAAAGAATATAAGTTCTGTGCATTAGCTACAGGGAGAGGTGTCATCTCCCCCGCGCCCAACCTCCTCCTATGAAAAGGAAGCCTGCAACTAGCGATGTATGTGAGAAATTCATTTCAGTACCGTTTTGATAAGGATTTGCCCAGTTCACACCTTCATATTGAAGAGAGACTTGGGCGCAAACTGTGGTTGAATTCCCAGGGCATAGTCTGTAGGCACATGAAGCAGACACCTTGCTGAAGCTAAGCAGGTTTGGGTCAGGTCAGTGGTAGGAGGGGATGCTACCTGGGGCCCACTTTTTATGTATTTATGTATTTATTTATTTTTATGTATTTATTTATTTTCTATAACACTCAATAGCCGAAGCTCTCTGGGTGGTTCAGAAAAATTAAAACCAAAAAGCACACAGTAAAACAATATAAAATAGAAAAGCATTAAAACCACAATATAACAATACAACCAGAATAAAACCAGAATAAAAACTAGCAGCAATGCAGAGATGTAAAATACAGATATAAAACAGCAAAACTAAAAGGCTAGAAAGCTAAAGGGCTAAAATGCCTGGGACCACATAGGCACCTTGAGTTCCATGATGGAAGAAAGGTGGGATATAAATGTAATAAATGATAATAACAACAACAACAACAATAATTACATCTCTAAACTTGCAGTGTGATTTGTGGACCCCCAAAATGTGTTCAACAGCATGCGTTTATTTGAAAAATGCACATGGAAAAATGTGCTCACAAATACCAGGTTGTCATTTCAATTCACTGTTGCTCTATTGCACAGTTTTGTGAATTAAAGAAATGGCAATGAACCCACACAAAACAAAAACAAACTGCCCCCTCCAATTTAGCACTTCAATGTCCCCCCCTGGAAAAATTCCAAAACACTGACTCATCTGGATTGGATTCTGGAATCCAACCAGATTCCATCCTGCCAACTTCCAATCTGGAAGCCATTCCAGAAGTAAGGAACTGCAGACTGTAGGGTGGAATGTGGTTGAGGCAGATTCCATCACCATTCCTAATTTGTCACAAACTCATAGATGTTGCTATAGGGATGTCAGAGAATTCCGCCACAGATTCCAGTGAGGCCGGATTCATTAGAATCCGCCCCCCCCCGGAATCCGTGGCAGAATGGCCTCCTGCCCCCCGCCTCCCCCGTGAAATCCCCCCGTGACGGAACTTACCTGGGACGGATGCAGCAGCGGCGGCAGCGGCAGTGGTGGCTGGTCTCCCGGCCGGCCACGGCCGGGCTGCTGTGGCCACCATTTGCGTCCTTGCAGCCGTGATAGGCTACATAAGTATTTACGTAGCCTATCATGGCAAAGAGCAGGGATGCAAATGGCAGCCGCTACACCATTTGCGTGGCTGCCTTTACCGTGATAGGCTACGTAAATACTTACCTAGCTTATCACGGCTGCTTGCAAGGACGCAAATGGCGGCCGCTATAATGGCCGCCATTTGCGGCTGCAGCAGCCCGGCCATGGCTGGAACTCCGGCTGCGGATGGCCCCGGCCGGTGGCTCTGCAGAGCAGCCGTGGAGCGGAGCCAGCCAGGGAGGATTCCTGGGGGAGGGACGGAGCGCCTCCCCCCCACCGTGGATGCCCCTGCACGGAGCCAGGTAAGGGATTTGTACATCCCTACATTGCTACTGGTGGTGGGCCTGTAGACTGAGCTGGGCTGGGGAGGGGGGACTGCAAATTTTCTCTGCCTTTCTTTTTTTAAAAAAACAAAACAATCATTTTTTTTAAACCAGTTTACAATTTTCTCTTTAAAAGGCCTGTACATCAGATGAACTGTCCACCTTACTTTTCTCTTTAAAAGGCCTGTACACCAGATGAACTGTCCACCCTACTTTTTTTGCCCCCCCCCCCCAACCCTTTAGGCTGGCTACGGGCCTAGCTGGTGACAGAGGCAGTATTTCCAGCCTATCTGCATGTCAGGGACCAGGAGACTAATGAAATTTTAAAACCTTCATTTGAGCATCTCTGATATAATGGAAGACAGTAATTATTGGATACCTCAGAGATCCTCCTCTTTGGATAGAAGAGGTTTTTAATAAAGCCATTAACTTTGCAAGAGGAGTGAAAGCCTCTTGCAAGTCTCTTTGCTCCCAATTTACTTTTTTTTTTTTTTTTAAGACAAAACACAGAGAGAGACAGTTTGCAAGGTTGGTCCCTGGTGTGTATTCTTATTTTAAAAAAATATGCTGAGCCAAGTTATGAAGAGAAGCCTCGCTCCAAGTGTATTTTAATCGCGAATGCTTCAGCCTTGCTTGAAAATCACCTTCTTGGTAATTAATCCTATCTCGTGGGAGTGTTAAGGGGCAGCTGCCATGAGAACGTGAAACTCTTGCAAAAGTCTGCAAATGCTTCCAGAATTCATGCATCATGGCCTTCCATTTCAAAACCTTTACAGTTCCATTGGGACTGTTCGTGAAGTGTTTTTGTATTGCAATTGTGTAAAGTCCAATGTTAGGGATGTGTGAATCAGCAAAACATGAGCTCGCCAAAGTTCTCCAAATTCCATCTCAAAGCTCATTCTGACTCGAGTCCGTATCGGACTGAGAGTTTTGTTTTGTTTTATTTTCGCATAAAAATCCAGGCGTCTTTTCGTTAGGGATGGCGCGGGTGCCCAGGCATAAACTTAATCCGGAAGTTATTTTTAATGGATTTATTTATTTATTATTGTGTATTACCAGTAAATAATAATAATAATAATAATAATAATAATAGAAGCTCCAAAGCTGGGAGCATGAGGGGAGTCGAGTGGAGAGGAGGGACAAGGACTGAGCATGTGGGAACCAGGCTCCTTCTTGACTGAACAAACCATGGTTTATTAGACCATGATAGTCACTTCTGAGAAGACCCAGTGAGAGCACTAGTCCAGAAATATTTTCTGTCTGGATTTGTTTACTGAAGCCCCAAAGGGAAAGGGACTATTTCCAGAAAGCAATATATCCAGAATGTTTTCAGAAGCAACACGATGCTGCAGTGTTGAATGCTCCTGTTCACTGTTAAAATCCGTCAGGCACATACTCCATTCCCACTGAGCACAGCAGGGTTGACTCCTGAATAAACAGACTTCAGATTGTAGTGAATGGTACTCTATGGTAAGGAGAATGTGGATAGGGAAACATTCTTCTCCCTCTCTCATAAAACTAGAAGCTGGGCTCATCCCATAAAGCTGATTGGTGGGAGATTTGGGGTAGATAAAGGAAAGCCCTTCACACAGTGCAGAGTTAAATGATGGAATTTGCTTCCACAAGACATAGCGATGGCCAGCAATTTGGATGGTTTTAAAAGGGGGTTGGACAAATTCCTGGAGAAGAAGGATATCAACAGCTACTAGTCCTGATGGCTATATTCTACATCCAGTATCAGAGGCAGTATGCCTATGTACACCAGTTGCTGGGGAACATGGGTGGGAGGATGCTATTGCACTCATGCCCTGTTTGTGAGGGTTTTTTTTTTACAGACAGCTGGTTGGACACTGTGTGAACAGAATGCTGGGCAAGGGGGAGCCTTGTTCTGACTCTTCTGGCTCTAATTATACTGTTTTTTTTCATTTTATTTATTGTATTAATTTATTATATTTTTTAATCTGTCCAATAACCCATGTTCTCTGGGTGGATTATTGTAAGAGGCTCTGAAGAGGTAACTCTGTGCATGTTTACCTAGGAGTAAGCCCCACTCAACACAGTGAGAGATTTACTTTGGAGTAAAGATGCATAGCATTGCACTGCTAATCTGTGATGGCCCACGTTTGAATATGAACCAACCTAATTTGCACCTCCTAAACTAATATGTGAACCAGAATCCAATTATCCTTCAGTTTTCACACTTCTGTGAACTCTGTGGTTCCATTCTCTGATCAAAATAATGCGAACAAAAATGTATACATTAGGGAGAAAGGTGTACAAAACGGCATATATTAGGGGAAAATCGCTTGCAAAAAAACAGTATAGCCATGGAAATGTGTACGAATATGTGCATTAATTTTCACGTGGCTTAAAAAAATGCAGACAGACACAGAAATGGGATGGAATGCCATTTGCTTGGGGGGGAAATGCACACATTATAGAAAACAAAACAGACAGATTTGTCCATCTCTTAAGTTTTTTTTTTTTTTCATCATCAACCGCCAGCAGTGCAAAGTTTTGTAATCAGGTTAGCGGATGCTGTATTAATTAGTCACCAGGCCGTTAATGCTTCTCTAAAACAAGGCTGCAACTAGAATATTATGACTCCTCAAGGCAGAGTGTAAGAAATGTTTTGGCAGGCAGATAATGAGTTGCACCTCCCATGCTTGATCAACAATTTATGCTTCCTTTTTATTTCTAGGGGTTTTTTGGAAGGTAGGGAAGCAGCTATTCAAAGTTTATAAACTAGATTCAGATCTCTTTGGGATTTATGAATCAGATGATGTTTTTCTATGTAAACAGAGCACAAGAAGCCACTTCGCTCAGCTGCAGGAGATCCAAAGCTTCTCAAATGACACCAGTCCTTGCTTGCCAGGCCAAAAATGATTGCAGCGTTCTCATTGGACAAAATGGGTAGAGATAGTTTTGGTTCCAGATTTTGGGGTGGTCTTGGGGCAAAATAATTGCCCCCCCCCCGTAGAAGCTTTAGGGATGTACGAAAGTCACTTACCTTTACGCGGATTATGTTGATGGTGGAGGGGGAGGCGTTCCGTCCATCCCCCCGGAATCCTCGCTGGGGGGGGTGGCGATCCGTTCCTCCCCCTCGGAATCCTCCATGGCCGGCTGTGCTCCGCGGCAGCTCCACGGAGCAGCCGGCCAGGCCCAGCCCAGCCCAGAGCCATCCGCAGCCGGATTTCCAGCCGCGGAAGGCTCTGGGGAAAAAAAACAAAAAAACCCACATACGCAAGTGGCAGCGGCTACGGACGCCGTAGCCGCCATTTGCGTTCCTTATTTTTGGCCATCTTAATCTACATAAATATTTACGTAGACTATGACGGCGAAAATAAAGGGGAATGCAAATAGCGTAGCGGTTGCTATTTGCGTCCCTTTTTGATTCACCGTTTTAGCCTATGTAAAGATTTATGTATTAAGACAGCCAAAAATAAGGAATGCAAATGGCGGCGTCCATAGCCGCTGCCATTTGCGTACGCGGTTTTTTTAAAAAAACCCAGCCATGATAGGCTACGTAAATCTTTACGTAGCCTATCACGTCATTTTTTGTTTTTTGTTTTTAACCCAGCCATGATAGGCTACGTAAATCTTTACGTAGCCTATCACATCGTGTTTTTTTTTTTACAAGACAAATTCTGCCACCCAGAAGATCTGCCCCAGGTAAGTCCCATCCCGGGGGGGATCCACGGGGGGGGCAAGGGGGGGCAGGCCATTCCGCCACAGATTTCAGGGGGCCGAATGCACTGGCATTCGGCCTCACCGAGATCTGTGGCGGAATTCTCTGACATCCCTAGCTTGCATGGACTTTCTATTACAAGCAGTTACTAAGTATATCGCGGTGTGTACCCAGTAAGGGAGGAGGAGAAGGTAATGGTTTAAAGTGTTCTCCTTTCTACAGCCCCATTTAGGCTTCTTCCTACATATGCAATTTTTTGAGCTGTAAGCATGAGAGGGGATGGATTGTGCATAGGTTTGTCCATCACCAGGAAATCTGGCCTTTTGGGGGCTTGCCGGATTTCCGCAGTGCCCCAACTCGACTTGCATTTGCGAGCCGAGCCACCAATGTTTGCTGAAATCTGGGAACTTTCCCCCTTTTAAAACATTTCTGCAAATACAAATGTGTACAAATTGCAGCTGTAATTTGCATCATTTGTGCACATTTCGGCCACAGTGGGTGCTATTTGTGCAAATTGTGCAAATCACAGCCGAAATTGCACAAATGACACAAATCGCAAGTGCAATTTGTGGAAATTTCTATTTATACAAACAAAATTAAAAACACAGAAAAGCCACAAACCAGCCCAACTCAATGCAGCTTGAGTAGGGCAGCTTGCAGGAAACGAGCCGAAGTCCGGGGAGTGGGGGGGAGCAGATGAAAGCTTAGTGAGCTCCACCCCCCCATGAATTTCTACAACATCTGCACTTGCACTTGTGTGCTTCCTTTTTTTTTCAAATTAACTACAGGACTTAATAGTTACAATTTTAAGTCTTATTTATATATCCCCTCCAGGAGCAAACTCAGGTGGAGAGTGCCAACAGAAATGGAGCCAAAATGAGGTCAAACAGGAAGGATATATCAACGTGCTCTGGGGAATCCTGGGGTTTGAAGAAAGTCATTTAAAAAAAGATCCCCCCCCCCAACAAAACCAGCCCAGGGAGAGTCGAGCATGCTCAGTAACCACCAAATGTTGACCATCAGTTGGAAAAGAAAAACAGAAAAAAGGGGGTTGGATGTAATAGAGTATCCTGGACAAGGATTGGCTGGAATCCTAATCAGAAGCATTACTGCTAGGAGTTGGGGGCTACACTATCACATTTTCTTGCAGGTTCCACATGTATTACACATTATTGTCCCAAACTGAATGTTTCATTCCTTCCCCCCCTACAGACATGTGGATGGAATTCTGGCCCGTGAATTTGTGCTGGGAGAATTTGTTTTAAGTTTGAGTCCTTATTGATCTCACCACAAATTGTTTGGATCTAACCTTGCACTTTACCTTGCCTTGCAAGCTCCCCATCAACACCAACACTTAAGCGGTAATAAAATCTGCAAAATCTGGCTTTAGAGAAATTCAAGCAAGTGAGAGCATGCAGACTTCGAAAGTGTGAATGTAAGGAACTCACTTAAAGGGAACATCAGGATTGTATTCATTGGCACCTGAATAAATGACTGCGCTTAAACAGTGTAGATATGTGGAGGCAATGAAACTAATGAAGCTTGTGTACTATTCAGCAAGTTTAAAGCCTTTTAGCCTAGAACCAAGAAGAGTGAAAACAATGCAATCTTCTTATGAATGAGGGCTGGATGACAAAAAGAAAACATAAAAATCTTTCCGCCCTCCCACCAAATGTGGCAAAATGGGGGTTTTAAAATTATCATGTGGCAAGAAAGGAGGATGTTGGTTTCTCAGGCTTCAGGGTAAATTCACCCATCTTGGGACATTGGTAGGGATGGGCAAGCTCATGGTGGCCTGGGTCGCACACCAATCGCTGGACCCCCGCCAGCCATCTGGCCCTGCTCACTGCAGGCAGTGAGTAGCCGGGCAGTCAATGAGTCCCTTGTGAGTGGTGTGCTCAGTCCCTCACCAAGCTGCCATTTTGCACAAAATTGGCCTTTTATGGCTGCCATTTACATACAATTGGCACTTTATGGATGACATTTTGCATAAAATCGGCATTTTACTTATGCCATTTGCATAACATCAGCCTTTCATGGCCACCATTTGCATAACATCGGCCTTTTACGAAAAAGGCTGAGCCACCTTTTTGCCGCTCAGTGAGGGATCGGGGATCCCCATGCTTGTCCAAGTCACCATACCCTGAGTTGGGCAAGCGCGGGGATCTGTGGACTAGCATCTGGGGGGCCAAGTTGGTGATTTCTTGCTGGGCCTCAGAACTTCCGGCCATGGCCAGTCTTCAACTGCAAATGGCATCTGGAGTAGCAGGCGCCATTCACGTCCTGCACTTCACCATGATAGGCTACGTAAATCTTCATGTAGCCTATCACGGTAAAGTGTAGGGACGCAAATGGCATAGTGGATGCCATTTGCGTCCCTGCTCTTTACCGTGATAGGCTACATAAAGATTTACATAGCCTATCATGTTAAAGAGCAGGGACGCAAATAGCAGATGCCATTTGCATCCGCAGTCCAGTGATACGGCCATGGCTGCCGTATCACTGGGTCTTCGGAGCTGGCGGCAGGGAGGATCCTCTGGTGAGGACTTCGCGCTGCAGGACAAGGTAGAGGATCCGATCCTCCATGGACTTTGGGGGGCCGGATTCAATAGAATATGGCCTCATTGGGGTCCATGGAGGATTTCTCCAACATCCCTAATGAGGACAAGGGGCATGAATGGGAAGAACTTGAGACCAACCTGCAGACTATCAGGGCCCAAGTTGTGGAGGTGAGGGCAGGTGTCACGTTCCTTTGTCCTCCCCCTTCTCAGTCAACACACTCCAGGATACCAGGCTTCAGACTCACTACTTTATTAGTCAATGACTAGCTTCCTTACAAATAGAAATTCTAGGAAACTCTCAGACTACAGTGAAGACAGCTACTCCACACAATTACGAATATCAGTAGAGGAGCTGAAGTAGGAAATGTAGAAAAGTTGCCAGCAGTCTGAACATGAACTTCTCAGCCAGACTAGCCTAGGAGGGATGCCTCTCCCTTAGGGTAGCTCCCTCCTACGTAGACTTTCATGCATAGCAAACCTGGTGGAGCATCTGAGCTCCGCCTCTAACTTTTCCCACTTCACTCTGCAACAGACCCTAGCTTCCGTCAAGTCATTCTCCTCACTCTCCTCTCCTGAAACATGGGCTCTCATGGAGGAGGAAAGGGGGGCCCTTCAGGCTGAGCCATCTGTGCCCCAAGGTCTTGGGAAGAAGGCCTTGCCATATCTGAGCTCACTAGGAAGGGAGCCTCCCCCTGTTCTGGCTGTTCCCATTCTGAATCTGAGCTGCTAGATATCTCCACATGCTCAGATTCATTCCTGACAGCAGACATAGTGCAGTGAAGTAATTTCAGATTCTGGAATTCATGGTCTGATGAGGTCCCCCTTCTTTAGATGGTAATTAGAGACTGGTGAATGAGTGATCTCTAGGATTCTCCGAACATCATCTCGCTGCTCATATCATGCCTTATTCCTGTTCCCATTTGTGTTTGCGATTGCTGCTCGTGCCACATGAATGGGAAGCTTGCACAAATCATGCTGTGATCAAATGGGAGATCTGTACAAGCGTCTCCAAATTTGCACACATTTCCTAATTTGTTCAACTTTCCTCCATAGGCTAAACCAGGGCTGATGCAATCTACAGAGGAAATGTGCACAAATGAAGAAATTCACATGAATTGAACTGAGAATTGGGAACGAGATGAACATGTGCCCATGTTCGACAATTTACAAATATTTTTGGCAGACATGTGCTCATGCTTATGCTCAGAGATTCAAATGGGGCATGCTCACATGTTTTGAGAGCAAAACTGAAACTCTCATATATCCCTAATGGTAATGTATTGCTTCACTTCTGGCACCTCTGCAGAAGCATCTTGAGAGAGCATGAGAACTAAATCAGGGCCTGATGGGGAAGAGGGTCAAGTGGAGGGGGAGTTACCAAGGTTTCAGGAGAAAAAGCAGGGAGACAGGGGAAGAGAGGAATCTGTCCAATTAATCCATTGGTTCAAAGCCAAACAGAAACTTCTCCACCTGTGGGAATACCAGATCTTACTGGGAGTGAGGAACTGGGAGTGACAGATACCAGAATTAGACATGGGGTCAAGAGGGAGGAGCAACTTTGTGGAGTAAGGCATTCTATAAGGTTGGCCCATCAAAGGAGTTCCTGATGGGAAGACCCTCCTTGAGGGCTGGACTAGAAAAGCCACTCAGGTTCCATAGTATGGGCTGGTGCCAGTTTTGTTGCAACTTTCATAGAATCATAGAATAGTAGGGTTGGAAGGGGCCTATAAGACCATCGAGTCCAACCCCCTGCTTAATTCAGGAATCTAAGTCAAAGAATCCCTGTCAGATGGCTGTCCAGCTTCATCTTGAATGACTCCAGTGCAGGAAAGCCCACCATCTCCCTAGCTAATTGGTTCCATTGTTGTATTGTTCTAATAGCAACAGTGCATCCATCAAAGGGATCCTCGGGTAGTCTAAGTAGTGTTTTGCAAAGCTAGTTAGAGATCTTAGCTCTAGGTTGCTGGAGGCTGAGGAAGTTTGTAACCTGAAGTGCTGTTGATCTGGCTGCTTTGCATAATAAAGGCTATCTATTAAGAGACTGACTTCTTTGTTTGACTGCAGACACACTGGTTTGGCACTCAACACACTTCTTTCAAAATGTGGAAAGCCAGCCCTGGTGCACTTGAGGCCTCTCTTCTCATTCCATTGAGAAGGCTGAGTGGGGCCTGGACATCTACCACAAGGTCCTGATGGTACCAGTATTAATCATAAGCCAACAATAACTTTAGGGGAATTGCAGCCTGCAGGGCAGATGTTGGCAATAGTAAACTTGCAGACAGCATAAAGCTCTGAATATGCTGCAGAGAAATACTACAGCTTAAATATCCACAGTATGGTTTCCCAGCCAGTGAGCTTGGTTTCCCATTATTCTGCTATTGCAAAAGATTACTGTGGAACCAGGATACATTTTTCAAAATGGTTTTGTTTCTTTTCTTTTTCTAAAAGAAACCTTGAAGGACTTGAGATGCATACACAAACTTCCTGCTGTGCAACTTTTCAAGGCTGATTCCACTCCCCTTTCTTTCCCTGGATGGTTTCCAAAGACCGAAAGCTATGAATATATTTCAATACATAGGTGGCTGCAAATAAACTCCCAGAATGTAGCTGTTTATCATCCAGAATTGTAATTCTGAGAATTTGTTAAACTGAGGTGCCCGAGCGATTTCCTCAGTGGCAGCCTGTTGAGAATCCTTCAGAGAACACAGCTTGAAAGCTGAAGTCATTTTAGACCACAGGCTGCAACTTATTTACTCCAGAGTAGCTTTCATCAGCATGCAAACAGAGTATCCCTGACACAACGGGAAACAGTTTTGTGCCACTGGGCATGCAAGCCGGGGGTGGTGGTGGGGAATGTGATCAATCCCAGCTTCTGAGTTAATCAGGTGGATCCAGACATCATCATAGTTAGAATTAGGGATGTCGCAAGGGTCTGCGGAGGTGGGGTGGGGGTGGAGTCTGATGTGCTCGCCTTTGCCCGCCCTCCCAGACCCTGCTCGCTGAACCACAAGGTGTTCATGGATGCACTCGGCGAGTACCCATGGCTTGGCAAGCACCTGGCAGCTGCCCATGCTCCCTAGTGAACTCCCATTGCGCGCAACAAGGGCAGTTTGGGCACTTCTGGGTAGGTAATATTGTGTAATTGGCAGCCATAAGGGGGCCATCTAGGCAACATGATAGGCCTGTAATGTTGCATGAATGGCCCCTTTACGGCCACCAAGTATGCAACATTACCTACCAGGAAGGGTCAGAGCCTCTATTGTAGTGCACAATGGCGGCTCACCAGGGAGGACGGGTGGCCCTGCGGCTTTATCGGGTGCTTGCTGGGCTGCAATGAAGCTTGTGCGGGTGGGCAGTGGTGGATTGGTGAGCACTCAACAGAGCCGGGCGCAGATGAATCCGTCCATCCCTAGTTAGAATAGGCCCACAGAAATCAGTAGGACTTAAGTTAGGCATGACTCATATAAGCCCCATTGATTTCAACGTGTCTGACTATTTTTTAAAGTTATTTCTTATTATAACATTTCAACAAAAGAAAAGAAAGGGGGGGAAAGGAGGAAAAGCCTGGCTGCATAGATGTGAATATATCAATTTCAATGTACACATACGGAATGTATATATACACACTCATTCAAATAGTGCACATTTTCGATATGGAAAACTGCACACTTTTTAAAAATGCACATTTTTTTCTGATTGGGGAAAAAATATTTGCATTCAGGAATGCACACTAGGCAAAATGGGCTTTGAGGAAGAAGTCAATCAGCTTGAATGTTGCATGTTCTGCCAGATGCTCTCAGCCCAACCTACCTCATAGGGTTGTTGTTGTGAGGATAAAATGGAGGAGGATTATGCACACCGCCTTGACTTCCTTGGAGGAAAAAAGGCAGGATATAAATGTAATAAATAAATAAATAATAACTAGTTGTAAGATCTGTGATCAGATCGTGAGCATCACACATGAGTTTTGGCCTTCAGTTGACAATCTTCATGGTGGTTCCTAAGCAGAAGGTTTGGGGCGTGATTGTTTCCCCCCCCCTTCCTTTAAAATGCCAGTTGGGCACACCATGGAGGAGTGCTGATGAAAACATAGAAAAGGAGAACTCTGGGACGCAGAGGTTGTACACTTAACACATGATGGCATTTTCAAACTGACAGCATGGGTGATTTAAATGAGCTGTATCACATCTCTCAGCCAGCTGCAGTCACTTCAGCACAGCAAAATGTGAACTGTGTCTGTTCCTCCTTCCCCTCCTCCTCTGCTCTTAAAACAAAAGTGTAACCCAACCATACCCAACTGTTCCTATTTTCCAGAAACAGTCTCCCCCTCCCTTTTTTTTCTAGTACTGTCCATGTTGGTCTCTGTAGCGCATGGGTGTTGAACCTAGGAATGGGCGAACGAGCAATATTTGAGATACCCAGGATTCTCAGCCACTCATTTCATGCCTGATTCCCATTTGCATTTGCCATGGGAAACATGCACAAATCGAGCAGCTAACAAACAGGAGATTTGCGCAAGTTTTCCCCAAATTGTGCAATTTTCCTAATCTGCACAACTTTCCTCCATCAGCATAAGTGGGGCTGATTGAATCTACAGAGGAAATTTGTGGAAATTAATAGATTTGCACGATTTGAACTGGGAACTGGGAATCGGGAATGAGATGAGCGTGACAGCGTGTTTGAGAATTTATGAATATTTTCAGTCTTCGCATGCTCACATTCAGAGCTTCGAACAGGGCATGCTCACATGTTTTGCTAGCAAAAATGAAATTCTCACATACATTTCTAGTTGAACCTCTTGGGGGAAGGGGCATATTCTAGTAGTGGGAAGTGTCCATAGGGGTAGGGGGAATGGTGTGGCCAAAAGCAAAGGAGGTGGGACTGAAATAACAAAAATATCATCATATTTTAACTTAATGTTCTTACTGCTGTTAATCCTTAGGAGATGCACTAAGATCATGAGATGAGCCATGCTGGATCAGACCAACGTTCTGTCTCCTCCAGGATTCTGTTCCCATGGTGGCCTGTGGGAAACCCACAAGTAGGACATGAGTGCAAGAGCACCCTCCTGGTCGTGTTCCCCAGCAACTGGTTGTAAGGCCCCAGGCCTGAACCAAGCTATTAGTAGTTCTAGAGTGGGTTAGATCCATAATGCTCTCTGCCTTTGGTCAGAGGGCTCCTGTTTTCCCTTAACCGGCCTCCTGATATAGCCAGATGAGTAAAAAGGGTCAGAACCAGCTCCAAGAACATTCCTCGTTAATGAGGAGAATGTCTTATGAGCCTGAGAAGCAGAGTTTGTTTACCTTAAAGCTGCAGGTGGCTATGCTTGAGAACCAAGTGCTGTTAGTTGATGCTGAGAAGGAACACTAGGGGCTAGGGATGTACGAATCCCTTACCTGGTTCCTGTCGGGGCATCCGCTGGCGGGGGGAGGAGACCTGTTCCTCCCCCCGGACTCCTCGATGGGGGGGAGGCGATCTGGTCCTCCCCCCTGGAATCCTGCCCAGCTGGCTCCGCTCCGCGGCCAGCCTGCAGAGCCGCTGGCTGGGCCAATCCGCAGCAGGGCCTCCAGCCTCTGCTGGACTGGTGTGGACGCAAATGGCATCCTGCATAGGGAATGCCATTTGCATCCCTACGGTAGCCTGTGATAGGCTACGTAAATATTTACGTAGCCTATCACAGCTAAAGAGGGGACGCAAATGGCATAGGGGACGCCATTTGCATCCCTGCTTTAGCCGTGATAGGCTATGTAAATATATGCGTAGCCTATCATGGGCTAGTGTAGCGATGCAAATGGCGGCTGCTACGACAGCTGCCATATGCAGCCACAGTAGCCCGGCAGCAGCCGGAGCCACCGCCGCCGCCACTTCATCCACTGCTGGAGCCGCCACCGGAGCTGGCGCCGCATCCGCCACCAGGTAAGTCCGTCCTGGGGGGATTCTGCAGGGGGGGGGCGGCCGTTCCACCATGGACCCCAGACTCACTGGAGTCCGTGGCGGAATTTTCTGCCATCCCTACCAGGTGTGCGTGCTGCTGAAATGCTGCTTTTTGCTAACCTGTAGAGTATAAGACCCATTGGACTCAATGGCTCATGGTTTGGAGAAGCTGTCTGATCCAACCATTGGGTACACCTGTGTGCTGTACGTAACTCAATAAAGTCTCCTTGTAAGCAAACCTTTGAGTCTGATTTATCACTATCTTGGCACTTCTAACCTTAGAGTTCAACACCCACGGCCGGGGCGACACATTGGTATATAAAGACATTCTGCTTCTGATACTGGAGGTAGCATATAGCCATCAGGACTAGTAGCCACTGATAGCCCTCTCCTCCATGGATTTATCCAACCCCATTTTAAAGCCATCCAAATAAGTACCCATCACTACATCTTATCATAGCGAATTCCAGACTATAACTATGTGCTGTGTGAAGAAGTAAACCTTTTAGTTCTCAACCTTTTCCAATGGGGCAGTGGGTCTTGAAAAAGCCAGGAAGCCACCAAAAGATCAGCAGTCAGGGGAAAGGAGTTGGGGCCAGGGGGAGTGGGCATGGGCATCTTGGGAATGCTAGAGGGCTGGATTGGGATTCCAGGTGACTCAGATTTGGTCCCCAGATGCTGCTGTAGTGGGAGATGGTTCTTTCACCTTTGGTGTCAAGGGCTCCTTGAAGGCCTCTCTCAGTCTAATCCAGTAGCCAAGTCCAGTCACAGACAAATGGATTCTTTTCAAAGCTTTATTCCTCTTTTACAACTTAACAACTCTACTGTTAGCAACTAGATATGAGCAGCAGAGTACCTATGCCCTATGTTGGAACAGTTGGTCCCCGTTTGAAAGGGAATCACTGGCAGACCCTGAACTTATGGGCTAGGGAGAGTCCCTCCCCTTTTCCCTTGGATCCTCTGGGCACAGCCATTGTCTGCGTGCCAACCAGGCACTACGCCTCCTTTCCACGCCCTCCATTTGGTGCCGCTCTCTGCATCAGCATCGCGCGTCCAGCAAATCCGCTTCCCGCGCTTTATCACTCCCGGGACTGCTATCTAAGCTAGGAATGCCAGTGGGAGGAATCTCTGTCAGCTGTTGGCCCTGGGAAAGAGGAGCGCGCTCCTCTCCTAGGAGCGACTGCTCTTCCTCAGAATCAGAACTACTCTGGGATTCTATGGGCTCAGTGTCCACCCTGACGTTTGGGTACATTACTAAGGATGTGTGAATCGGCAAAACTCAAGCTCACTGAAGTTCTCCAAATTTCCTTTCAAAGCTCATTCCAACTCGAGTCCAAATCAGATTGTGACCTTTGTTTGTTTGTTTCCTTTTTCGCATGAAAATCCATGCACGTTTCTTTGAAATGTATGCGTTCTTCTCCCATTGATTAAAACATATTGTGTCTGAGTCTGTGTTCTGTCTGGAAGGTGAGAACTGGGTAAACCCTGATCAAAAATGAACTGAAATGAATTTCTCATACGTCGATTCTGTGCATCCTCGAAATCTGCTCATTTTCCTCCCATCTCTTAAAGCGTATTTGTGCACATTTTTCAAAAAAGATGCATTTTTATGCACATGTTTCAAATGTCGAAAGCATTCTTTTTTGATCTACGAATCACATTGCGAGGTCAGAAATGCACCGACTCAACTGCAGATTGAGTCTGTGTTTGGTCTGGAAGTCGCAAACTAGGTAAATCCTGATCAAAGACGAACTGAAACAAATGTCTCATGCATCTGTATTTGCAAGTCACTTCATACTGCTCCTACTCAGTGTAACATGGTGACATTGCTTCATTACATCGACGAGGGACAGAATTCATAGACTTCAGGTGGCAAAAACCAAGCATGGGGGGAGTCTACCATACAGGATGCATTCTTCCCCCAATATTTTCTCCCCTCTGACTTCTGCATTCCACTCCTATTCAATGTAAGAGTCTGATGTTGCTCCATTACATTGAACGTTGAGATTTAAGAGGCATGGATGGGAGCATTTTTCTGGGACTTGGATTGGCCCGGAAAAAACCTTTCAGAAAACCTTGGGTAAAGTTTGAGTTCATCCAAGACAAGTTTGGGAGAGCTTGTCCAGCTCTAAATAAACACTGATCACAGCCAGGCTGGTAATCCCTGCAGAAGCAAGTTCAGCCCAGGTGGCCTCACCCCTCCTGACCATATGTGCTGTCATTGTCGTGCAGAAACAGAACAACGGGTGGATTCTTCATCATCTCAGCCTGGAAACATTTCCCCTTGATTATCCCCAGGCTTCTAATCATCCCTGTAATGGATGCTTCTTCAGTGGCAATTCGAATCTAAAGAATACTTCAGTGCTCTGTATTAATATTGCATTGTATTAATATTACATTGAAACCAATGAGCCAAGCATCCCAGTGATTGCAATAAAACATCACTACTTGTTATTGCCAGCTGTAATGAAAGTAAATGTGCCAAGGCCCATTACACCGAAAGCAGAGTTAATACAGGGAAGATATTTACTGATTTGTTTGTTTCCAAACTCATAAATGGATCAGTTGAGGTGCTTGGTCAGCAACTGGTTTTACCAGGTGGTAAAGGAATGAGCATAGGTCAGTGCTCTAGCTGGGAAGGACTCCTCCTGTCCTGTCTGAAGTCCTGTTAGGCAATGTAGACCATTGTAGAGATGTGCTGCTAGCCCATGTAGACCATTCTGGGTAGTATGCAATGTTAGTCCTACATAGAGTAAACCCACTGAAATGAATGAGACTTAAGTTAGTCAAGACTTATTTGTCCCATTCATTTCTTTTGATACACTATTTTTTTTAAAGAAAAACACAACACAACAACAACATAAACACACAATACACATACACTAAAATATCTCTTAAGATTGTAAGATATCTACCTTTGGCTCCCCTTACACAACAAATGCTTATTATTATTCTTTACTTCTTAGTTGTATATCATACATTGAGTTCACAGACATTATCTCATTTCTCTCCTAATTTTAACAACAACAAAAGAGAATTAACCATCTCAGAGTTCAAAATCCACATACATAGATATCATTCTTCTCTATTTCTTGTACAAATTCTATAAAAGGTTTCCAATCTAATATACATTTAGTTGTTGATCCTTCTTTAATTATAACAGTAAGTTTTGCCCTCTCTGCCAGCTCCATCATTTTCATGATCCACCTGCTCACAGTTGGTATTGTTTCATTCTTCCACTTTTGTGCATACTATAACCGTGCAGCCGTTGTCATGTAGAGAAAGAGGGTTCCCCCCTTCTCTTTTACACGTTTATCTGTTAGTCCCAATAAAAAGTTTCTGCCTTTTATTCTATAGTAGTCTTTAATATTCTTTGAGCTAAAGACTGTATTCATTTCCAGAATATTTTAGCTTTTTTACAAGTCCACCATAAATGATAAAATGTTCCCTCTTGATCTTCACATTTCCAACGTTTTCCAGAAACATCTTTATACATTTTAGACAATTTAAACGGTGACATATACCATTTGTCCTATTCATTTCAATAGGTCTACTCTACATAGGGTTCACATTGAATACTACCCTCTGAGCTCGACAAACCAAAGGTCTGAGTCCATGTAAGGCAGCTTCCTATGATTTTCTTAGAGCCTATGATGTTTGCTGGTTACTTTTGGCAAATCATTCACTCTTACCCCCAAGGATGGTTTACTTCTTCTGCCATTCTATAATAATCATGAATGGTGTCTTTTCATTAAAGTCAGCTAGGGATGGATTAGAAATTTGTTTCCATTCATGTTTGATTGGGATTCACCAAGGTCGCACCTTCCGTACTGAACATGGTCTTGAACTATGGAATACTCACCCTGTTCCAGTCCGGGCATCCATGGGGGGGGGGAGGCGATCCCTCCCTCCCCCTGGAATCCTGCCCAGCTGGCTCTGCTCCATGGTGAGTCCGCAGAGCCGCCGACCGGGCCTGCCCACAGCTGGACTTCCGTCCGCTGCTGGGCTGTGGCTGCAAATGGCGTCTGGTACAGGGGACACCATTTGCATCCCTGCTCTTTTTGGTGATAGGCTATGTAAATATTTATGTAGCCTATCACCAAAAAGAGCAGGGACGCAAATGGCATCCCCTATGCCGGACACCATTTGCGGCCACAGTCTGGGGCAGCGGACGGATGGCAGCAGCGGATGGACCCGGACTAGCCGGCAGCAGATAGGGGCCATCCGGGGAGGATTTCGGGGTGTGCCAGGGGGGAGTAGTCCGTTCCGCCACAGACTTTGAGGACTCATTGGAGTCCATGGCGGATTTCTCCACCATCCCTATCTTGAACACAATCTGGGTTTGAAGTCTGTACATTTCCAAGCTTGCAATATGATTCGCGGACACCCCCCCCCCCCAAATGTGTTCAGATGCATGAGTACATTAGGAAAATGCACGTGAAAAATTGTGCAGTTTTGAAAAATGCACACAAACATGCTTTAATCAATGGGAGAAGAACGCATACCTTTCAAAGATGTGCACAACTGATGTGTCCATTTAGAAAAATATGCATGCATTTTCAACTGAAAAGGGAAAAAAAGCTCACAATCTGATACAGACTTGAGTTGGAATGAGCTTCCAACTTCAACAAGCTCAGCTTTTGCTGATTTGCACATCTCTACTGTCAGGATTCCTTAAAAAAAAAAAACCCATTAACTCTTAATTTAATAATAGATCATCCTGAGGCCTCCCCTCCACAGTCATAAAAATACTTCCAGGGTCTCTGGAATTTGCTTGAATGTGATTGCACATAGTGCTGTATTTGGGCAGAAGACTGAACATACCCAAGAGGTAAAGTTTGGACAAATATCTGGTCAGAAGTTAGACAAAGCTGGATAAGGTCGGTTCAGTGGGACTGGGTTGGCATAATTGTTTTGATAGCATAGAGCTCAGAATAGCACAGCCTTGATTGACTCTAAGAATGACACCAAGGACTACATTCGTAGAATTAAGAGATTGCACACATGTGAAATGTGCATAATTTAAGAACATAATAGCTGTAATCACTGGCACAGGAAAGGTCACTAGGTCCCTCATTAATGCTAGTCCATGTCCCCTCATTTCCTTCTCTTTCAAATGTCTATGTTACTACTTTGGTGCTTTGTCCATGCCTTTGTTTGGAACAGGTTTTTTTTCTCTCTGTTTCAAACTATCTCCCTCCCCCCGGAATGCTTTAATTGTCCCAGATGTGTGAGGCTGATAAAGATGGGAGAGAAAATGGTTCAGTTCACATTTTGATCGAACTTACCTAATTTCACACTTTTAAACCCACTATGCAAACCAAAACTCAGTTATCCTTCAGAATTTTCACTTACCTTAATTTTGCAATGGATTTTTCCAATCAAAATAATGCATACAGAAATGAATATACTCAAGGAAATAACTTCAAAAGTATTAGCAAAATATTAGGGAAATGGCTTGCAAAAATATTTATATTAGGCAAAAAATATATACAGAAAGACATGTATTAGGATAAGTGTGCTCAATAAAGCTTATGAATTTTCATGGAAGTATGAGAAAACTGGAAAGCATCCAAAACAGAGTTCAGGATGAACTGAATTTAAGACGATAGAAATTCTCAAAGGTTGAGATGATCTGAGTTTGGAAAAATGCTAAGCTGAGAGAAACCAACATTGACAGATGTGTCCATCCCTAGCAGTCGAACTTGAAACAAGGTTGGCGGCTCCAGCATTGATCCCAACCGCAGCAGAAGTTCTTCTCTTACATCGATGCCCTGCAGGTGGTGGGTTTATATGTAGACAGCAGTGAGGTGATTTGCATTGTATGGCTGCAAGTAGACCACTATTTGAATGACTCCTAATGCGCTAATTGGAGATCAGTGAGACTTTTGTTTCAGTTCTGTTTTGATAGGAATTTACCAAAATTCGCAAAGTTCTCCATAATTGGGACAAAAAGAACTTGTAATTAAAAAAAAAAAAAGGAATGCAGGGGAAAACACCCATTCTGCCTGGGTGGATGAATTTGTCAGTTTTACTTTCTTCTGAATTTGACCTGCCCCCAATATCGAGTTCTTTCGGTCCTGTTTATAAAGAAAATGAAGTAGAGATGTTGCGAGCACCCGATATAGTCCGGGAGGCTGGCAGAATCTGCCCCGGGCCTTGCTCGACAAACTCCAGGGCACTGATGGGCCCAGCTGATGAGTGCCCTGGAGCTTGGCAGCTGGCCGGGAACACCTCAGATTTGGCTGCCCAGTCACATCTCCTTGATGGCCCATCAGGCAGGAGGAACAGGGAGGCAGAGTCCCTTTCACTATCTGTCTCCTGCTCATAATCAAGAGATGGATAGCGGTTGGGGGGTGCTGGGGGGTGCCCTGCACCTCCTTCTTCTGCTGCCTGGGGGGTGTTTTTGACATCCAACCAGGCATGAGGAAGAGGAGGTGGTACTCCATCGCAAGTAGCCTCCCAGACGCTCCCCACACTCACCCCGGCTCCATCCAGCAAGCACCGAACATTTTGCTGACTTGTTTGTTTGTTACAAAAAAAGGGAGCTAAAAGAAACTGTGCATATTTAAATATGTCTGGGTTCACACATCCCTAAAATGAACAGAACAAAATTCTTACCCATCCCTAAGCATCGTTCCAAGGAGAGAAAAATACAGTGTTTCCTCCCTTGTTCTTTTCTTTTCTTTTGTGATGATGTCACAGAGTTAAACTGTGGAATATGCTATGAGAAGATGGATGCCAAAATATATATTTTTCCGTCATGTGGAAAAATAAGCGAAGAGTGATGTAAGAGGTTTCGTAAGAATTTGCATAATTGACTTTCGTACATAGCATTTTTCGTATTGTCCCCCCATTCCATTCCACTTCTCCTCAGTGGAAACGTGTGTATTTTCCTACCAATAGATATGCATAAATTTTGGGAAAGTAAAAAAATCATCAAAGTCCACAGATTCCGCATGGCCAGAGGGGGGCGCTCCACAGGTCTGATTCTTAGAAATCTGAGCTCATTTTAGCCCATCTTGAATTTCTCCAGCATCCCTACTTACTAGTCCTGATGGCTCTATGCTGCCTCCAGTATCAGAGGCAGAGTGCCTTTGCATACCAGTTGCTGGGGAACATGGGCTGGAGGGTGCTGTTGCACTCATGTCCTACTTGTGGGCTTCCCACCGGTAGCTGGTTGGCCACTGTGTGAACTGAATGCTGGACTAGATGGACCCTTTGCCTGATCCATCATGGTTCTTCTAACGTTCCTATTCCTCACGGGGCATTATGGCGGAAATAACATGCCCACAAGCCATCAGCCAACAAGGACATTGCTGCCTGTTGTCCTCTGCCATGAAAGAGCAGCCGTGAAAGGGGATGGTGGCAACAACAGAGGTAGCCAATTTTTCTTCTCTCCTTTCACCCCTGAAACCTCCTTAAATTTGGGTGGAAAGCTCTCCTGTGAATATAGGATATAGTGATATTATATACTGAAAAACAGCAGGAATTTGGCTTTTTGCCTTTTTTTGGACAATAAAGTAGACAGTGGAAGCCAGTGGTTCCATTTTTGGTGAAGCTGTGAATCCATTCTGGGTTTCAGCCAGAACCAGCCAGAACTTTAAAGGAGCTATCCAAGGTGCTGAACCCATTTGGGGGATAGGGTTCCTTTAGAGTTCTGACTGGTTCTGACTGAAACTTGGAATGGAATCACAACCCCACTACAATCAGAGCCAGAAGCCTTCACTGAAAGCAAGTCCTTCAATCTTCTGCATGTCCAGTTCAAACCACTTATCTCAGGGATTCTGGAGCTGTGGGTAATAGCCATCATTCAGTGGCAGAGCATATATGTTGTATGTAACAGGTCCCAGGTTCATTTTCAGCATCTCCAGGTAAGGACTGGGTGGGAATCTAAAATTCCAGACAGGCACTGCTCCTTAGCATGGACAATACAAAGCTCGATGGACCAGGAAGTTTCCTAAGTCTTGGTTAAGGAGAAACCCAGGCCAGCTTGGTTTTGCATTTCTAGCTCTGAATCAGGGAGAAAGATTTAGTGTAGCACTCTGCTTGATGTGCTTGTTTTCTCCATGCATAGAACAATTATTGTTATTTTTTACATAGGGGAGCATTCAAAAATATTATGCCCTCCTCTTATTGCAGCAGAGAGGATTACATTAAAAATGAATGTATATTGAACATCGCTTGATAACATCTAGTAACAAGAACAATAGATTACTTGGTATGACATATGCAATCACTTAGTCATTATCTCTGAGACATTCCTAAAGGAGGAAAGAATTATTTCATCATCTTTTAGAGTTTCTCTTCTCTCTCTCTCTCTCTCTCTCTCTCACACACACACACACCTCCCTGTTAAATGAATCTAGTTGACCATAACTGACAATTCCTTAATCCTTTCTTTTAAAGATTTCTATGCACCGCTTCATCCCCCACCTCATCCCTGCCAGGAGCACAGAGAGCTGTTTTATGTCATATTCCCTGGCAATCTGTCTCTGGCCATCACTGGCCATCCTGAAGATTGGTTAGCTCCAGAAATGGTAGGGATACATGAGAATTTTGGTTTTACTCACAAAACATGTGAGTTGTAGATCACAAGCTGAATTTAAGCCACCAATGTGATGTGGCAGGAAAAAAAGGCAAATGCTATTTTGGGCTACATTAATAGAAGTGTAGCTTCCAAATCCCTGGAAGTACTAGTTCCCCTCTATGCAGCACTGGTTAGGCCTCATCTTGACTACTGTGTCCAGTTCTGAGCACCACACTTTAAGAAGGATGCAGACAAACTGAAAAAAGTCCAGAGGAGGGCAATGAAGATGATCAGAAACAAAGCACTGTGAGGAGAGATTGAAAGAACTGGACATGTTTAGCCTTAAGAAGAGAAGCCTGAGGGGAGATATGATAGCACTCTTCAAGTACTTGAAAGGCTGTCACAGAGAGGAAAGCCAGGATCTCTTCTCAATCATCCCAGAGTGAAGGACATGGAATAATGGGCTCAAGTTACAGGAAGCCAGATTCCAGCTGAACATCAGGAAAAATGTCCTGACTGTTAGAGCAACATGACAATGGGACCAATGACGTAGGATGGTCGTGGGCATTCCCACACTGGAGGCATTCAAGATGAAGCTGGACAGCCATCTGTCAGGGATGCTCTGACTTGGATTCCTGAATTGAGCAGGGGGTTGGACTCGATGATCTTATAGGCCCCTTCCAACCTATGCCCCATTCAAAGCTCCAAATGTGAGCCTGAACATGTGTCCACTGAAAATATTCCCAAATTGTCAAACAGATGCTTGCATTCATCTTATTCACAATTTCCAGTTCAATTTGTGTAAGTTACCTAATTTCCACCACTTTCCTCAGTAGACTTAATTAAAGTGGGGGTTATTTAGTTTACTGAGTAAATTTGCAGAAATTAGGTAATTAGGTCTATGGAGGAATTAAGAAATTTGCACAAATCTCAGGAGATTTGCACAAATCTTCTCTTCAAGCACTGGTTGATTTACGAAAGTTTCCCAGTTGCACAGAGTGAGCAATGCTTATGAACACCAATGGGACTCATGTAGAAGACAATAGGGATGTTGGAGGCATCCACAACGGAATCAAACGAGTTTGGATTTCTATGGATCCAAGCTTCAGATTCTGCAGTGGACTGGTTTTCCCTGTGTTGCACAGATTCTGCACACTTGAAGACTGTGTGTGTGTGTTAGTTTCCAGAACTGTATGCAAATTTAGTTTTAGAAACCTACATACAATAAAAGAACAATGGCTGAAAATGTGCCTTACCCTGAAGTAGGGTGAATCTCTGGGGGGCCAGATTCTAAAGAATCTGGCCTCATTGGAGTCTGTGGCAGAATTCTCCCCCATCCATACCCTGAAGGCTAAAGCATGAAAATGAGCATTGAGGGAGGGGGACTTGAACATTTGTGGGTGGTTATGTATTTTTTCACGTGAAAATGTGCATGAATGCCAATTTGTGCAGATGCGTGAAATTGGTGGGGGGGAAATCACGTTCTGACAATGAGCAGGTGACTAAATGAAAGGCACCTGACAATCCACGAAACATAGACAGAACAGATTTTACGAAATCCATACATCCCTATGAGACAAGTGGTGAATAGGGATGGTGTGTGTGCCTGATTGGATCCCAGAGTCCAACGCAGTCCCCTCTCTGGCTGCCCAAAGTTGTGCTCACTGAGCCTCCTGCTTGCTGAGCTGTCTCACTCACCCCAGGCCCATCCAATGATCTCTGCACCCACCATTTTGCAAAACAAAGTCAGCCGCAGATATGCGCATATGTATGGCACTGTGAATGGCCAATATATACAAGGTTATGGGCCTAAAATGGGCCATTTATGTCTGTAAACTTGCATACATCGGCCATTCATATTGTGCATAAGAGCAAATGCACACATATCTGTGGCTGCCATTTTTTCACAAAATGGCGGCCACAGAGAACGTTGGATAGGCCTGGGCGAGTGCAGGTGTCTTGGTGTGTGGGGTGGGGGGTGGTTGGGTGCAGATCTGAGGGCCTGTGAGTGGGCGCAGGGGCTTGGCGAGGTCCTGGAGAACGGGATGGGGAGGCACCCATCCATCCGTAGCGGTGAGACGATGGTTGGAGAATGCTGGCAATCTCTGACATCGCTCATTCAGCCATCACTAAGAGATGGAACTATATCAAGCACCTTCTGACCAATCTCTGTGCTCCTCCAAAGCAATTCAGGCAGAGACGATGTTTGTTTTCTATCACTTCCCACCATCCATTTGCCCTACAGGCAAACAGGCAAACAGGCAAAGCTATTTGATCCTTAAGCCCAAAGGAGATTATACATGTCGATGCCCATAAGGCATGATCAGCGTGTTGATGTTTGAGAGGAAGACAGTATTTCACTTGGAATTCAATGACATGGAGGGTTTTCTTTGTTGCTGTATTCTAGTGTCATGCGTTGTTGGCCCTGACAATTAATAGCAGCCACTGCATTTTGCCTAAAGCAAAAGACCAATTTGGAGGTTTCTGCAAGATGTTGTTTCATTTTGTTTCTGTTGACGATGGAATTATTCACTAATGGTTATGATCCTGATGTTTTATTGAGCAGGGGGTTGGACTCAGTGGTCTTGTAGGCCCCTTCCAACCCTACTATTCTATGATTCTATTATGTCCTTGTTCTGAAATTGTTCTGTCTTTTCTTTAGTATGAATAGGAATTTTTTTTCCCATGAGGCTCTGTTGTGAACCACTTTGTGCATATTGTATTATGCAAGTGGTATGCAGATAAAGTGATGGATTGACTTATACCCCAGCTTCCTGGTTCAAAACTTGAACAATTCAAGGCAACTAACATCAACATTTAAAACATATTCAGAACCCCCTCTCTCAATATTATAGGTTGAACCCAGACTAAATTAGCCACAGTTAGGGCACAATCCTTTGGGGATAGGCAGCCGCCTCCGAACTTGGAGGTGACCACCTATCCAATGCAGGGCAGGAGAAGAACAGAGGGGATCATCCCCTCCACGCTTCTCCTGCCCTGCATTTGCAGCTAGGCAGCCGATTTCGGCTGTCTAGCCATGGGAAGGTGGAGCAGGGGAGGAGGCTGCCAGACAACACATAGGATGTGTTATACCAGCATTTCTGCCTTCCCCATCCTGGAACGCCCCCCGGAACACCCTGTTTTAGGTGCTCCACACTCCTCTTCCAAGCGCGAAGTGTGGGGCTGTTCCACGCTGCCTGTGATGCAGTGCGGAAGGGGGGGAAGGTTGGTTCCCCAGGAACCAACCTTGGAGTGAGGGGTCCAAGCTCGGTTCCCAGAAAACCACATATCCTATGGCTGTCTAGCTGCTGACTAATGGCCATAGGATTGCTCCCTCCAGTAAGGGTGTACGGACTGTGTAAAATCCACTCTGTCTGTGTTTCACAGATTGTCAGGTGCCTTTTGTTCCACCGTCTGCTCACAGACAGATGCAAATCTTATTTTTTCATCATGCAGAAAAATACGTAATCACCTAAGTATTTACATAAATATTTACATAATTCACCTTAGTACATAACATTTAGCGTATTGTTCCACATTCCATTCAAAGTTTCCTCAGAAGAACCTTATGTATTTTCCTACAAATGTATATGCGTAAATTTTGGGAAAGTAAAAAAATCATCCAGAAGTCCACAGACTCCATGTGGCCTGAGGGGGTCACTCTGCAGCGGATTCCACAGGTTGGATTCTTAGAAATCTGAGCTCATTTTAGTCCATCTCAAATTTCTCCAGCATCCCTACACTTAGGTCCCATTGAAATCAATGGGGCAACTTATTAATTACATAGTGTGATTAACATAGGTTCGATCCAACCAATTGGTTGGCAACTGGCAGTCCATGAACCAAATACCACCTGTACATGATTGTCTGTTGGCCCATCATTCACTTAAACCCCTTCTGGATTAAAAGAAACTTTCAGGCCCAGCAAACCTCCAGACAACCGACATGTTTCCTTCACATGTTTCCTTCCCTCTTGCCCTCAGGAGATGCAGTGCACCAGTTGAGGGCTCTCTCAACCTTCAGAAACATCATTGAATGATTCTGCAGCCATTATCTCATGTCTCACCAAGTTTCTGTCTTAAGTAGATAGATTTAGGGATGGCACGAGAGTCTGAGGAGGGGGTGGAATCTGGCTGTGTCCCCCCACACAACCACCTGGACCCCACTTGCCAGGCTGCGGGGGGCTCAGGTACCCACTTGGTGACTGGCAGGAAGCGCTGCGAGAACGTCCATCACCATACTGAGCTGCCATTGTGTGCAGAAATTGTGGTTCAGTTACCTCCACAAATCCCATGTTGCATCTACAGCAGCCTTACACCTGTAATGTTGAGCCATTGCCCCTTCAAGGCAGCTGTAGATGCAACATTGGATATGCAGAAGTGAACAAGCTCCAATTTCTGCACACAGTTGCAGCTCGGTAAGGTGACAGATGGCCTCACAATGCTTCTTGGATGGTCGTTGAGCCATCCTGTAGCTCCCGTAGTTCAATTTGCCTGGGCGGGCAGTGATGGCAGCTTGCTGATCGCCCCAAAGGACCAGACGGAGGTGAGTCTGTCCATACCTAGATATACTTTGGGGTGGACAAATTTGTCAATTTTAGCTTCCGTCAGTTTCTCATTTTTCCAACTTTATTTATTTATTTATTTATTTCTATACCGCCCAATAGCCGGAGCTCTCTGGGCGGTTCACAAAAATTAAAACCAAAGAGCACACAATAAAACAATACAAAATATATAAAACATTAAAACCACAGTAAACAATACAACCAGAATAAAACCTAGCAGCAATGCAGGGATTTCAAATACAGATTTAAATCAGCAAAGCTAAAAGTCTAAAGAGCTAAAATGTTAAAATGCCTGGGAAAATAAAAAGGTCTTCACCTGGTGCCGAAAAGAATACAATGTAGGTGCCAGGCGAACATTCCACAGCCTTAAGTTTGGGTTCATCTCAAGCTTTGAGAATGTCTTCAGCCTTAAGTTTGGTTCATCTTGAATGTTGGTAATTTCATTTAAATTGTTTGCATAAAAATTCATAAGTACTTTTATGCACATTTCTTCTAATCCATGCATTTTTACCTAATATACAGATTTTTCCAAGCAATTTTCATAATAAAATGCATTTTTATGTTACCTTTCCTAATATATGCAATCTTTGATCAAAGAATTCCATTGCAAAATTTGGAAAGGTGTGACTTTTGAAGGATAACTAATTTTCAGTTTGCATAGTGGTTCGAACATTAGGTAAGTGTGAACTACATGAACTTTTTCCCATCATATACATATTATTCAGTGGGTCAGAAATGGTACATTTATAACACTGTGCACTGTAGTGGACTGGATGTTGACCCAAAATAACCATTATGGCTTTATAGTTGATATTTTTATTTCTCAACTTGGTGGTTACTCATTTTCTCCTCCAGTCAAGACATTTTTAGCTTATCATGATGCTGGTCTTTAAGCAGTGTGAAAACTGTTGTCAGCCTTTCTTCTACCCTCTGATCCCAATTAGAAAGTCACATTTGTGACATAAGGGGAGAGATGCTGTGTGATCTCTGAGACATAACGAACAGAAAAGGAAACATCTGATTCTACAGCAAGCTGATGGAAAGTCAGGTGAAGGCTGGGCATATTTTTGTACCACTGTCTGTGTCATCCATGATTAGGGATGGTGCGGGCACCTGATTCCATCCATGAATCTGGCAGAACTGCCCCTTCCCACACCTCCGAGCCCCACTTGCCAAGCCCCTGCCCCTGTTCGCCCCCTGCCCGTGCTCAGCGAATGGCCTGTACTCACCTCGGTAGCCTTGTTGAGCTCCATGGTCTCCATTTTTTGAGAAATAAAATGGCGATTGCAGAAATTCGTATATTTGTGTATGCGCAAAATGGGCATTTTCGCGAATGCACACAATTGCTTCTGCACACATATTTTTGCACATTCATTTGTGTACGTGCACACATTTTCACGCATATGCAAACATGCACATTTTTGCGATCACCATTTTATTTATCAAGAAATGGCAACTGAGGAGCTCAACGAGGCTGCCGGGGTGAGTGTGGACTACTCACCGAGCACGGGAGAGGCTCAAGTGCAGTCTGGGGACTGGCAAGCGGGGGCAGGGGCTGGGCAGGTGCACAGAGCACCCAGACAGTGGTGGGTTCGCACATCCCTATCCATGAGGGAGTCAGACCAGAACCCAGCTTCCTGAGGAACTTCGCCCTCAACAGCAGCAGCAGCAAAAATTGAAATAGTATTGTCATCCCCTGGTTGAAAAGAAGATTTTGGAAACACAATGTTATGTTGGCAGGGCAAACTTCTATTCCTCTCCTTGGTTCCTGGGCCCTTAAGGGCACACCAAAACATACCTTTCTTCACTCTGCGCTGATTCTATTCACCCAAGATGAGTATTGGATCCTGCTAGACCAGAAGGAGTATACAGGGTTTCTAGTTCCAGTTGCCCCCCCCCCTTGCTTGAGCATCAAGATCTTTGTGAGCTATGGCATGTTCCTGCATCACTTTGTTGTTCTTCAGCCTTATATCTGGCTTTCTCCCTGATGCCGTCTCCTGGTTTGTCCCTTGGCTCATCGGTCATGACTCCTGACTTGTCCCATGCTTCCTAACCCTGATGACTGCTCTTTCCATGAGGTTGACTATACATTCTGCTGTAGTTCTGCCATGGGCTAAATGCTGAATTCATCACTTAATTCTGCCTACCGATGTGTATTCATTTCAGAGTGATGGAAGCATTGAGCCAGTTGGGAAACATTTGGTTCAGTCTTAATTAATTCTGAAATGAATGCATTAAATAACAAATGGGAATAATTGGTTAGATATTCATTATTCAATTTGTGCCCATTTGTCATTCATTTGGGGGTAGAGGAGGGCATCCATCTTCTTGGAGGCAGCAGAACTCAGTTTGGCATACACTTCTAGTGGCTGCCATTTTGTTTCCCAGAACTCCATTTTGTTTCCCAGAAATCTGAGGTATTCCAGTGGGGAATATGTGGACTGCTAATTTTATTTATTTATTTTGTTTATTTATTACATTTCTATACCACTCAATAGCCAAAGCTCTCTCGTGAGGCCTGTTGCTGTTTTGTGGCAGTCACCATCCCCACCATGCCATAGAATTATGTAGAATTCAAGGCATTCTGGGAAAATAATATAGTGGTCACCAAGAATGGCCACAGAAATCAACTCTGCTGCAAGTACTGTCCCAGGTAATGACAAAAAAAAGTTACAGAAAGAAAAAGAAAAGGATGCAAGTAACAAAACAAAGGTAAATTTAGCTAACAAAAAATGAAACAGATGTGAATAATCATGTGACAACTGATGTCTTTAATAGTGGAAACCAATGGAGTAACAACATGATTTCAGAAATCACATGCGACTAATTCTGTCTGCAGCTGAATTCAGAGGGATCTTTAATTTAATTTTGAAATCCAAAAGCTAGATTAGAGGCAGTTGCATATAACCACCTCTCAATGTTTGTTTGCTTTTCAAGCAAAAAGCAGTTGCATAGGAGTGCAAATTTGATTGGAGGAATGATGGGTGGTTAACTGATGCTCCACCCTTCCCTGGAAGCCATTTCAACTCAAAACCACCTCCCCAAAGCTGCTATTCCAGTGGCATCAAACAAGAACCAGGCACTGCATCTGCCATATAATGACTAGCTTGGCCCAAAGGAGGAACCTATCAAGGAATCTCATGATCATTCTTTCCCTGCTTCCTTTGGTTTCTCTCTTATAATCTACCCATTGGAGATTCTGCCATTACATTCTGGAACTTTCCACAGGTCACTACCTTGACACTTCCTGGAAATCCCTCATGCACCTTTATGGAATCACAGCCTTCTGCTAGCCATTTAACCAGTCTTCAAAGAACTCCCTAGAAAACATGTGCATTGCAGGGGAGGGGGTGACCTGATAGAACCTTGTCAATGTGCATTCTTTGCCTCTGCATCTCTGACAGACAATAGTAACAGCACTTGAATTGATTGAACTAGTCAGGTACTTGGTATCTTTTATGGAGGTTGGTGGGGGTGGGGGTGAGGGGCATCCTTTCTGGACACCCAAGAGAGAAACTAAGCCAGAAGACTCAGATCCAATTTGTTTGTTCCTGTGATTCAGAGTCTAATTAGGCATGATGGTGACGTGATTAGGGATATATGAGAAATTTGTTTCAGTTCATTTTTGATCAGGATTTGCCCAGTTCACCCCTTCCAGACTGGACATGGACTTGGATCAAATTGCAGTCAAAGTCCATACATTTCTGAAGTTGCAATGTGATCCATGGACCAAAACACTTGCGTTTGACAACAGGCGTACATTTGAAAAAAACGTGCATGAAAAAATGTGTACTTTTGAGAGAAAAAATGTGCACAAATTTGCTTCAATCAACGGGAGAAGAATGTCTGTATTTCAAAGATGCACACAACTGATGTGTTCATTTGGGAAAATATGCATGGATTGTCATGAGAAAAGAGGGGGGGAACTTGCAATTTGATACAGACTCGAGTCAGAATGAGCTTCGAGATGGAATTTGGAGAACTTCATCAGGTTGGAGGAGGCTGGGCTACATGCAGAGTTTATGACATCAACATAAGGTCAGCTTACACACACACGGCTGCCTCTTCCCTTCACCCCTTCACCCCTGCACCCCTGACAAAGAGATCTGGAGATCTCAAAAGCTATGTCACCCTTTTGTGCAGTTTTGGTTGGTCCTACTTCAACTTTGGCTCCCTCAATTTGCCTTGCTCCTGTTATTTGGTCTGTTTCCTCAGTTCATTCAAATGTTTTATTTCCCCCATTGACTGAAGTGTGAAAATGTGATTTAAAAAAAAGCAAAAAACGCACAACTTTAAAAACACACAACTTGAAGTTTTGCATTTTTAATGTGTGCATTTTAAAGTTGTGCATTTTTAATGGGTGCATTTGTAAAAGTTTGCCCTGTCCCCCATTAACACATGAAAATGGGAATATTGAAAAATACACTTTTTAAAATGTGTGCATTTTCAAAGTTGTGTATTTTGCAGATGCGAATGCTAGTTCGGGAATTCGTTAACTTTTTTGGAGGCCATATACTTCTGTTCACCTTCAGGGTTGTGAACGAGGCATTTCTGAGTGATTTGTGAACTGAAATAAAATTCTTGGACATCCTTAACTGTGGATTTTGGATTTTTTTCCTACAGACCATCATGGCTTAGCTGGTTTGATTTGAAACCATGAATCCATTCTTGCCATATCAATACAACCATCTCCAAGCAATGCAGCAACTGAAGGAGAATTACTTTGTGAACTTTGGGGATCCATTGCCCATTTGTAAACCAACAGAGAATGATAACCAGTATCACTGCAAGCGGTATGAGACATAATAAAAGTCTATTAAAAGCAATACATTTTGTGGTCCTGACGGATTCATCCCCTGAATATTACAACATTTTCTGATACCCTGATATCTTCCTTGACAGAAGCAATAAATGAAATCCATTTAACAGAGAAGTGGCCACATTCCTGGGTTAAAAACTCATATACACTAGATACATAGACTAGGTAAAGACCTTTTCAATGTATCACTTTCGCCCATGCCCAATCATGGTTTTCATTGAGGACTACCAAATCCACATGTCTGTTATCACATCCAGATTGAGCAAGGTTATTGGGAAATACATTCGTCTTATATTAAATTGCATTGATACTCATATATAGAAGGACCGGTGATGTGCGCAAAACACCACATTTAATCAACTGTCTAAAAATAAGCCCGATTTTTTTATTTTTTATTTATTTGTTTGTTTGTTTGTTTATTTATTTCATTTCTATACCACCTAATAGCCGAAGTTCTCTGGGCAGTTCACAAAAATTAAAACCAAAGAGCACACAATAAAACAATATAAAATATATAAAACATTAAAACCACAGTATAACAATACAACCAGAATAAAACCAGAATAAAACCAAGAAGCAATGCAGAGATTTAAAATACAAATTTAAAACAGCAAAGCTAAAAGTCTAGAAAGCTAAAATGCTAAAATGCCTGGGAAAATAAAAAGGTCTTCACCTGGCACCCGAAAGAATACAATGTAGGTGCCAGGCGAACCTCACTAGGGAGCTCATTCCACAGCCGGGGTGCCACAGCCAAAGATTCTTGCTGTGTTGACACACTGAGCTCAGCAGAAGAGGTGGCCTTTGCAGCCAAGCACCTGGGAAGACACACTGCCATGGTGTACAGACAGTGATGGGAGATGTGGATTGTATATCATAGAATCATAGAATCACAGAATAGTAGGGTTGGAAGGGGCCTATAACACCATTGAGTCCAACCCCCTGCTCAATGCAGGAATCCAAGTCAGAGCATGCCTCACAGATGGCTGTCCAGCCTCGTCTCGAATGCCTCCAGTGTGGGAGAGCCCACCACCTCCCTAGGTCATTGGTTCCGTTGTCATATTGCTCTAACAGTCAGGAAGTTCTTCCTGATGTTCAGCCGGAATCTGCCTTCCTGCAACTTGAGCCCATTTTTCCATGTCCTGCTCTCTGGGATGATCAAGAAGGGATCCTGGCCTTCCTCTCTGTGACAGCCTTTCAAGTACTTGAAGAGCGCTATCATATCTCCCCCCAGTCTTCTCTTCTCAAGGCTAAACATGCCCAGTTCTTTCAGTCTCTCTTCATAGGGCTTTGTTTCCAGTCCCCTGATCATCTTCGTTGCCCTCCTCTGAACCCAAGATATATGGATTGATGGGATATATAAGCCAGGCTTGCCTGCCTTTCACTACACTTGCTACCCTAACCTGTATTTGGGTTCAGTGTGAGCATCACTGGTTTTGTTAAGTGCCATGTAGGATTTTTTCCTTGTGTGTGTGTGTGTGTGTGTGTGTGTGCCAGGTATCCAGATTGGCCGTAGGTGCCTCTTCCTCCCCTTGCCCTCTTATCTTTCACTGACCCTCATTATGCAACCTGGGGTTCCTTGACTGTTAGAGAGTGGCCATGTGTCCTCTTTTACAGAGGACAGTCCTCTCTTCAAAGGGCCACCAGAAGACAGCTCCATTAGAGTTCTGGCTGGTTTTGACTGAAACCTAGAATTGATCCACAGCTCCAGCAAAATTGGGACCACCAGCCTCCACTTCCAGAGGACCAGATTGGGGCCCCTGATGGGGCAGATTTGGACACAGGGCCTACGGATCAACATCCCTGCTATAGGTCCTGTATCCTTCTTCTGTCCTTCCCTATTGTGGGTTTTGAGGGGAGCACATCAGGAAATGCTCAAAAGTGAAAGTCCCTTTTTTATGGTTTTCTGGTACCAAAGGGTGCCCCTTCCAAAGTGCTGTCAGAGACAGCTGCCTCAGTTCACCTCTCCCCAGATACATACATGCAGATCTGCATGTTTCCATTTGTAATTGTTCCTTCTGCTCATTCACACTGGCTGAGCATCCAGCTGTACTCCCATTAGTCAGTGTCAAGCCGCTTGCTCACGTTGGTACGTCTGCCACAGCTGTTGCTTTGGGTGGCACCCCATTGCTGTAAATCAATGCCTGTCTTGGAAATGCTTTCCAGAAGTGAAAGACTTAACACATTTCCTTCCTCGGAAATAGCCCCTTTCAAAGTCAGCTGGTAAAAAGGGACAAAACGGAGACAGCGAGGGAATGAAGCAAGCACCGTCCTAAGTGTCGTGAACAGATGCTCATTGCCTCATGTGAACATAAAGATACAGCCAAGAGTCATGTCAGGATGAACAAACCAGTCTGTTTCTGCTCTGTTCCATGTTAGCATGTGTTCACTCCAGTGGCATAGTGGTCAATTGTGAGGAGCAGGGAATTTTTCCAATTGGGAAACTAGTTTCCAATTGGGAAACTAACGCTATTTGCATTGCCCTTATTTTCGCCGTAGTCTACGTAAAGATTTACGTAGACTACAGCGACCAAATAAGGAACGGGAATGGCGGCTCCCTATGGGGCCCGCCATTATCCGTACGCGCTTTTTTTTTTTTTTAAGTCACCCTGACGATTTACGTAGCCTATCACGGCTGACTTTGCAAATCTAGCCATGATAGGCTACGTTAATCGTCACGTAGCCTATCACGGGGGCGTTTTTTTTTCTTTTATTGGAATGGCGGCGGCGGCAGCCGGTCGAAAGACCGGCTGCCGCTCCCGCCCCGGACGAAGACCCGATGAACCGCCGGCCGGACCCGCCGCCGGGAGGGACATTCACCAAAGGTAAGTCCCGTCCCGGGGGGGGCGGGCGGGGGGGTACAGAGAATTTCTCCCCGAAACTTGTTCGGGGGGCCGAACACGTTGGCGCTTGGCCCCCCGAACAAGTTTCGGAGAGAAATTCTCCGCCAACCCTAGCTATTTGTGATGATGGGTGGCATGTTTGTTTTTCACCCATCTGACACAACATCTAAGAAAACTGATGGAGTGATTCACCCAGGGCAGGCATTCTTAGAGAAGAAATCCAAGGAACAGGTTTGTGTGGACTTTTTGAGGGCGACAATTTCCGAGGGACATTCAACTTCCTTCTGTGTGAGGTAATACGTTTTCAGGTTATTGACAATGATTGCATGCGCAAACACAAGGCAGTAAATGGAGCAGCTGATCCTTCCCTAATTCATGCCTATTGGAGAACACTAAAACAGTTCATTAAGCTCTGCTCAAGGCAGTCAGGTAATTACCTAGCAGTAAAAATGAAGATTTCACAAATCAGTTTCACAAGAAAAACTATATACACCCTGGCCAATGACTGGTTGAGAAATTTCATCTCCCCCCCCCCCAAGAAAAGGTAATAACAACAACAAAGCCCAGGTCATCTTGGCATGCAGCTGTCATCGCCGATCACAGCTAGGGATGTATGAAAGTGACTTACCTTTTCGCGGATTCTGATCATGGTGGGGGGGAGGCGTTCCGTCCCTCCCCCTGGAATCCTTGATGGGGGGGAGGCGATCCGGTCATCCCCCCCGGAATCCTCGATGGCTGGCTCTGCTCCACGGCGGCTCCACGGAGCAGCCGGCCAGGCCAGGGCCGTCCGCAGCCGGATTTCCGGCCACGGTGGCTGCTGGGTAAAAAAAAAAAAAAGCGTATGCAAATGGCGGTGGCTATGGCCATTTGCTTTCCTTATTTTTCACCGTCTTAGTCTATGTAAGTATTTACATAGACTATTACGGTGAAAATAAAGGGGAATGCAAATAGCGTAGTGGGCACTATTTGCGTCCCTTTTTGAGTCGCCGTTTTAGCCTATGTAAATATTTATGTAGGCTAAAACAGCGAATCAAAAAGGGACGCAAATAGTGCCCATTATGCTATTTGTGTTCCCCTTTATTTTCGCTGTCATAGTCTACGTAAATATTTACATAGACTAAGATGGCAAAAAATAAGGAACGCAAATGGCGGCGGCCGTAGCCGCCGCCATTTGCGTACGCATTGTTGTTGTTGTTGTTAATCAGGACGTGATAGGCTATGTAAGTCTTTACGTAGCCTATCACGTCTCTGTAAAAAAAAACAAAAAACAAATGACCAGATTGCAAATGGCAGCGGCAGCAGCCGGTCGGAAGACCAGCCGCTGAAGCTGCCGCTGCCAAAGCCGCCGCTGCCCGGAACGTCCGCCCCAGGTAAGTCTCGTCCTGGGGGGGATCCGCGGGGGGCGGGGGCATGGCAGGCCATTCTGCCACAGATTTTGGGGGGCCGAATGCACTGGCATTCGGCCTCACTGAGATCCATGGTGGAATTCTCTGACATCCCTAATCACATCAGGAAACTTTTCTACTTTCTCTGCAACAAATCCCTTGCCAAGCTCCATTTTGATATGTGAATTTCCAGCCAGATCTAGTCTGGAATTGGATATTTGGGGCCAACTGAGATGGCAGGAGGGGTAATAGAAATCCTGTGCATTTTAATAATGGAAATATCTAAGGAAGAAATATCTTTAAGTGGTTTTAATACAGCAAGGACAGTCCAGACAGAGTTAAGCATGCAGGTAACCAGTCACCATCTCTTAGGCTCACCTTCCTCACAGCCTTATCTGGACATGTTGGAGATTGAACCTTGGACCTTCAATGTGAAAATCATGTGCTCTACCACTGAGCTATGGTCCCTTCTATGAAGGGATAGAAGGAGGGAGGAAACATCAACATTTAGGTGTTTGGGGAGAAAATCCCAGGTATGAGGAAATAGAGATGGGTGAACCCACGACATCCCACATCATGTGCCACTCCCCAGACCCCCACTGGCCATCTGCCCCTGCTCACTGCATGTGGTGAGCTGCTCAGGAGCCCAGGAAGGGTTCATGGCCTCCTGCTCCCTCACTGAGCTGCCATTTTCCATAAAAATGGCAGCTCAGACTTTAACAGAAAGGCCAATTTTGGGCAAATGGGAGGCATAAAGAGGTCAATTTATGCAAAATTACAGCCTTCCCATAAAAGGCCAAGCCACTACTTTTACAAAAAATGGCAACTTGGCAAAGGATCAGGGATCCCTATGCTTGTCCAGCTTGGCACGCACTGAGTTGGGAAAGCGCAGGGATTTGTGGACAAGTGTCGGGGGACCGAGTCAATGAGAAATTGCCAAGCTTTGAGCCCCAACCCCCTATAAGGAGAGCAATGGAGTAATGTTGGAGGAGTGGAGGTCTCAGCTATTCTAAAGATCAGGGTGAAGTCATGGAGAGCTTCATAGATAAAGACAAGGGTAGCAATTCTGTTCAATCCATCCATGCAAAAATAGGGTATACAATGGCTCCTTTGGAATCTAGTTTAGCCTTACTTTCTACCTCCCCTGCCATCTCTCCTGGGCATGCTGCATCACCATAAAAACCATGAGTTCCTGTATCTTCCATGCATCACCTTACAGCATTCAAGCTTTCTCATGCCTTCACGTGCACATTTCTTCCAGCCAAGCTCTAGGAGGAGGCAGCAGCTGTGCTAAAAGTTCCCCTTGTCTTGCTTTTCTGAATTGTCTACAGAGTACTACATATGTACAGTTTGCTGCAGCTTTTGATTCATCCAATTCATTTGTACCTTTCCCCCACCTCTGCATTACTAGGGTGCGCATGTCTAATTGTGAACACAGAAAAAGCAACATTGATGTCATCATATGCATGATCATATCATACACCCAATACAATGGTATGCATGTTTCTTTTTCCATACCAATGCTCGTGTATATTTGTGTGCATTGATACACCCCCCCACCAAGAAAACATGATGTGATTGTAGATATGGTTATATTCAGATTTGTTGGTGTGGCTTCCCAATGTGCAGACGTACATGTGTGCATCAGTAAAACACTACACAAAAAGAACCTTGCTGCTATCTATCATACATACAACCACATAAAGACTATTTTTTTTTTGCCATAAATTTTTTTTTTATTTTATATATTTTTTTTGCAATAGTTTATCTATGTTCTAATGCACATCAGTAATACAGAGATGGGAAAAGCCACAACTTTTCTGTTCTGTTGATTACCTGATTTCTGTACTGTGTTTTAGGTAGGGATGGCGGAGAATTTCTCCCCGAAACTTCGGGGGGCCAAGCGCCAATGTGTTCGGCCCCCCGAACAAGTTTTGGGGAGAAATCCTCCACACACCCCCGCACCCCGCACCCCCCCCCCGGGACGGGACTTACCTTCACCGAATGACCCTCCCGGTGGCTGGTCCGGCCGGCGGTTCGGCGGGTGTTCGAGCGAGGCGGGAGCGGCAGCCAGTCTTTTGACCGGCTGCCGCCGCCGCCATTTCAATGAAAGGAAAAAAAACAAAAACGCCCCCTGATAGGCTACGTGATGATTAACGTAGCCTATCACGGCTAGATTTGCAAAGTCAGCCGTGATAGGCTACGTCAATCGTCACGTAGCCTATCACGGATGACTTAAAAAAAAAAAAAAGCGTGTACGCGAATGGCGGCCCCCATAGGGAGCCGCCATTCACGTTCCTTATTTGGTCGCTGTAGTCTACGTAAATGTTTACGTAGACTACGGCGAAAATAAGGGCAACGCAAATAGCGTTTTTACGTAAATACGTAAACATTTACGTAGACTACAGCGACCAAATAAGGAACGCGAATGGCGGCTCCCTATGGGGGCCGCCATTCGCGTACGCGCTTTTTTTTTTTTTAAGTCACCCGTGATAGGCTACGTGACGATTGACGTAGCCTATCACGGCTGACTTTGCAGATCTAGCCGTGATATGCTACGTGAATCGTCATGTAGCCTATCAGGGGGCGTTTTTTTTTTTTTTTTTACTTTTGTGTTTGCGGCCGGGCGAGGTGAGGCGCCTCCTCCCCGGCCTGAATTTTGGCCAGGCGAGGCGGGAAGCCTCCCCCCCGGCCTGAATTTCGGCCGGGCGAGGCGGGAAGCCTCCCCCCCCGGCCTGAACTTCGCAGCGGGACCAGCGAAGCGCCTCCCCCCCACCGCGAACGGCCTTCGATGACAGGTAAGTGACTTTCGTCCACCCCTAGTTTTAGGGCATAATTACCCCTTCAAGGTGGTGTACAAGATTTCATAAAATACAATCATCATCATCGGCCAACATAATTAAATAATCACCCGATTAACACCACATTACGCCTCCTTAATGTTGAGAAGCAGTTAAAATACCTGCAGCAATCGACTGCATAATTTGTGGCTTACAATTAGGCATGGCGGAGAATTCCGCCATGGATCTCAGTGAGGCTGAATGTCAGTGCATTTGGCTCCCCAAAATCCGTGGTGGAATGAAGCGCCCCCCCCCCCCGTGAAATGGGCCAGGAATGGACCCTACCTTTGTCGGCCATTCCGGTGCTCCTTGAATGGCGGCCACGTCTGCAGCCGCCATTCACGTCTTTGGAATGGCCGTGATAGGCTACGTAAATACTTATGTTTGCGTTCCCTTTTTTTGCCATGATAGGCTATGTAAATATTTACATAGCCTATCACAGCCTCCGCAGGGATGCAAATGGAATCCCTGCATTAGCTGTGATAGTCTACGTAAATATTTACGTAGCCTATCACAGCTAAAAAAGGGAATGCAAATGGCGTAGGGGACACCATTTGTGTCCCTGCTTTAGCCGTAATAGGCTACGTAAATATTTATGTAGCCTATCACGGGCCAGCCTACCTAAATATTTGTGTAGCCTATCACAGGATGCCATTTGCGTCCGCAACAGCCCGGCAGTGGCTGGAGGCTCCGCTGCGGGTTGGCCTGGCCAGCGGCTCCGCAGCCTGGCCACGGAGCAGAGCCAGCCAGGCAGGATTCCGGGGGGAGGAACGGATCGCTTCCCCCCCTGTCGAGGATTCCAGGAGGAGGAATGGATCGCCTCCCCCCACCTGTGGAACCTGGCGGAGCCAGGTAGGCGGGGTTTCATACACCCCTACTTACAAGAAGCAGTGACTGATAAAAAGCAGTATGAAATAAATTAGGGATGGATGGACTCACCTCTGTCCGTGGTCACTGGGTGCTCATCAAACACCCACTGCCACCCACTCGCCACACGAGCCCCTGGTCCATTTAAACCTGTAATGTTGTGCAAAAGGCCCCTTTACAGCTGCCAGTTACACAATATTATTTTTACAAACAAACCCAAGCTGCCATTTTTTCTTGCTAAGGGGACAGGCAGCTGCTGGGTGCTTTCAGTCCATGCAACCACCCACCAATAAGCCAGCTCAGTGAGCGGGGTCTGGGGAGCTGCACAGGGGGTGGGGAGTCTGCTAGACTTCCCTCTTTCTTAGACTCACATGACATCCCTAAAAAAATACGTTTTAAGTACATATAAGTACTTAAAAGGTATTTTAAGTACTTAAAACATTTTAAGCACTACTACATTTCAGTTCACAAATCACTCAAAACTTCCTCATTCACAGCTCTGAATGCAGCAAACACGAACGAGAGCACAAGCTCTCTGAAAATGTTAGCAAATTTCTAAATTTGTGTTCACAAAATGTGCCCTTGAAAAATCCACAATTTTCCCCGTTTGAACAAACTGAAAAAAACAGGTTGCAAATGAGAATGGGTCTGAGCTGAATCAAGATCAGAGAATTTCAGTGAGCTCAAGCATCCCTGGTCCTTCCACCCCCAAGTTTAAGTTGTTTCTTCATATTTTCCAAAGATAGGACCACTCATATTTTCAGCTGGGGGAGTTCCATAGGTGTGGGGCCACCAATGAAAAGGCCAGTTGGAACCTGTCAGTTTAACCAATTTAATAGATGGTCCAGAGAACAGGCCCTTTTCAGTGGTGGCCCATAAGGTCCCAGGAAGGCCCTGTCCCAAACAGTGAAGGAAGTGGACACTGTGGCAGACTGTGCATGCTCTGATTCCAAAATTGTTTGGTTCAGTAGGAATTCAGGAAGAGTAGAATGCAGGGCAGGCTGAAGGCTGAACCTGGCAGATGATAAAAGGAATGGGATAGGAGAAATCTCTCATTGTAAATATTAAATCTTCCTCTCAAAGATGAGCGGAACTTGGGGTGGAGGCCCTGGCTGGGGCTATGGGGAAACTGGCACACACCATTCCATGCAATACACTGGCCATCTCACTGCAAAGGAATCGATTCTGTGAAGGTCCAGATCTTTCTGTGCAGCCCTGAACCCACAGAAAGGCATGGAACTGCAACAGTGCATGCATGCATCATGTGGCGATGATATTTTCATTCTGTGTCATATATTTCCAGGAAGCCAGTGTACATGTACAGTGAAGTCTAGGATGAAAGAATTTTAGACTTTGAAGGGATCTGGGAGGTCACCTAGCCCAACTCCCAGCTCAGTACAGGAATCTTGCAACTACAACATCCCTCACGAGAATGACTGTCTGGCCTCTGCTGAAATACCCCCAGTAAAGGAGAGCCCACAACCTCTAAAGTCAGTCTGTTCTACTGTCAAACAGCTCTTACCATGAAACATTCATTCACATTTGCTGAAATCAGCTTCCCTGCCATTTCCACCCACTGGTTCTAGTCCTCCCTCCTAGAGCAGCAGCGAACAAGTCTGCTCCATCTTCTGTGTGATGGCCTTTCAGATATTTGAAGACAACTATCATGTCTCCCCTTAATCTCTTCTCTAGGAAAACAGCTCTGTTTTGACCATACCTCATAGGACTTGGTTTCCAGACCCATCAGCATCCCTGTCACCCTTGTCAAAATTCCTTGGAGCCATTTGGATCAATGGTGGAATCTTCTGGATTCTGTATGGCTCTAATTCCAGGGGTGTGGAACCTATTTCAGCCTGAGGGCTGAATTCCATTTTGAAGAAGCTCCCAAGGGCTGTATTCCAGTGGTGGGTGGGGCCAAAGGCAAAATGTGTGGGGAAAAAATACCGGAATATTTTAGCTTTAAACTTTTACTGCCAGTAGCTAAGTCTTAGGAGAGGCATTTCAACGAGAGCTGTATGCAAATGGCCTCTTGACATTCTCCAGCTTACTTGTGGCCAGAGAAATATGGGAGACAATTTCAGTGAATTTCTCCAGGGGTAGGAGAAATTCTCAACAGTTTGTCCCAGCTAGGGCTCCCCATTGTCAGGGCTTGTAGCACAGCTTCTTTCTTGTTTGGGTAAGTGTTTGGGGGATTTTCATGCTGCACTACCATCAACTGTCTTGGCAGGCTGGCCTCCAATTTGCACCCATTGCAATGCAGGTGGGGGCAGTGTTGTGTCTGGCTCCAGGGATGAGGTGGAGTTAGTGCTCTGCCAAAATCTGTCCTCCAATGTCCTGAACATTTTCTCCCCCGGCCCTCCATGAAAGAGGCTTCCATTGTTCTGCCTCATTCAGGATGCTTTATAAAAAAAATTTTATGGTGTTTTTGAGCTTACCGAATCACAGCCAGCCTCCCAGGCTGCTGGCACATCCTGACCTGAAAAAGTCCTATGGGAGGATTTACCTCATGGGGCCTTAAACTGGTCTTTAACTGAAGTGTAGGAAGCTGAGGAGGCCACAGGCAGCCAGACAGATGCTTGCACAATGAAAAACAGGACACTTGTGCTCACTCCTCGGCTAAGTAAGGTAAGCCTAAGAAACCCAGACCCAATCCATGAGAATTTCTCTGAAATTCTTCACTGTTGAATTTGTTTTTGAAAGCAATTTTTCTTCTATCAAACTGAATGAGAACAGAAAAAAAAATGTGGGAGAAATTTTCAGCACAGCATTTCAACCTTTTAGAAGGGGGAGGGATGTACAAAAGCCAGGAAACTACCAAACAATTCGTGGTTGGAGAAATATTGTGTGGCCAGGGAAAGGGGGCATGACACGCTGGGGAACCCCATAGTGCCAGATTGGGGCCCCAGATGGGTCAAATTTGGCCCTGGACCTGAGGTTTTCTACCCCTGCCTAATCCATTCCATCACATTTGAACCAAGGGCAGAACTACAAATACAACTATGGATTCCAGTAGGGCTTTTTCTCAGTCTGGAATTCAGCTGTAATCAGAGTTCTTTGGAGAGAGATTTCAAACATCTTCATTAGCCTATGAGCTATTAAATCCTCTTTCAAAATACAACCAGGCACCACATTTCTCTCTCTCTCCCTCTCTCCCTCTCTCCCTCCTCTCTCTCTCTTTTCCAGTTTATGAAATGACTTAATGAAGTTGAATAACTTTACATATTTAACCACTTCAATAGGGCTCTCTAAAACTTCAAAGGAAAACTTTTGAAGTCTCCTCAGGTGTGAGCCATTTGAAAAGGATTTATTCTGACTTCAGACCTATTTCAGTATGTACACACACACACACACCAGTTCTATACTTCTCTTTTGGTATTTTAATGAGTCCCTTGCCCCCAAAATCCACAGCTCCTTCTCAATGTGACATGACTACAAAATTTCACATGGATAAACCAGTATGGATTATAATTATAAAACTCAATATAGCAGAACTTCCTTCCCTTTCCCCTCCTCTCTCCTTTTCTTAATAACTTAGCAACCAAGTTACTGTGATTAAAAATGTACCAGTGAAGAATAGGGAAAGAACTGACTTCCACATCTTCTGTTAAGCATTTTCGCCCCCAAGTAGTGGTTGATGATAGCGTAATAGTGATTTGTTATAGATGTCACGATGAAACTCATCATCTATCCCTTCCAGGGTCTACAATCAGACATTGTTTACCCTTGCAATAGCACAGCCTTCCCCCAACCTGGTGCCCTCCAGATGTTTGGGACTTCAAGCCCCATCAGTTCTATCTAACATGGCCAATGGCCAGAAATGCTGGTAGGTGTAGTTCAAAATATCTGGAGGATGCCAGATTGGGAAGGGCTGCAATAGCACCTTCCCACGTGCATGGCAATAACCAATGGGATCCTTACAAGAGTCCTGTCAGGTGGTTAACCTGGGTTAATGCATTGGGTCCAGATTTGGTCATATTTAGAGTAGACCCATTGAAATCAATAGGACTTGATTTCAAAGGGTGGCAAAAATGATCAAAGGACTGGAGCAACTCCAGTCCTTAGAGGTGTACAAAATTATGCATGTGGGGAATGTGCATAGAGACACATTTTTCTCCCTCTCTCATAATAATAGAACCTAATGGTGTCACCCCATTAAGGTGCTTGGTGGGAGATTCAGGACAGATAAAAGGAAGGATTTCTTCACACAGCACATGGCTGAACTGTGGAATTCACTTCCGCTAGATGTAGTGATGGCCACCACTTTGGATGGCTTTAAAAGGGCGTTAGACAAATTTATGCAGGAGAAGGCTACCAGTGCCTACTAGTCCTGATGGCTCTGTGCTACCTCCAGTATCAGAGGCAGTCTGCCTATGTACACTAGTTGCTGGGGAACATGGGTGGGAGGGTGCTGTTGCACTCGTGTTCTACTTGTGGGTTTCCCGTGGGCAGCTGGTTGGCCACTGTGTGAACAGAATGCTGGACTAGATGTACCTTTGGTCTGATCCAGCAGGGCTCTTCTTATGCTCTTAAGACTTCAGTTGGTCATGATGACTAACTGTGCAGGTGTAAAATCCCAGCTCCAGTCCTTGTGTCTAGGATCAAGAGCTTTCAGGAGCGCCCTAGCAGCCTCTTTCAGTAGACTCCAATAGCCAACTCAAGACACAGACAAAAGGATTCTTTTCAAGGCTTTAATCCTTTTACAACTTAATTACTCTTTCAGATGCTAATCACCAGCAACTAAGCAAGGAACAGCAGAGTGGCCTTTGCACCGAGTAGGCAGTTGATCCCTGTTTGAAGGAGAATCACTTGAAGACCCTGAACTTACGGGCTAGGGAGAGATCCTCCCTCTTTCCCTTGGGTCCACGAGAGGCATCCATTGCTTGTGTGCCAAACGGGCGCTATGCCTCCTTTCCGCACCCTCCATCGCTCGTTGCTCCCTGCGTCTGCGTCGAGCATCTAGCAAGCCCCCCTCCCACACTCTCTCACTACTAGGATCACTATCTATCTCAGGAATGCCAGCAGGAGGAATCTCTGCCAGCTGCTGTGCCTGTGAGGGATGAGCTGGCTCCTCTCTCACAGATTGCTGATCCTCCTCAGAATCAGAACTGCTCTGGGGTTCTCAGTTTCCACCCTGACAAGAGCCCATAGCTTCCTGCATAGCTGCCCTGTGTGGTACACCACCAGGGCTACGGATAGGAGTATCTCCCTAGGCTGTAAAGTAGGACTGGGGGTCCTGTAGTCTTCTAGATGTTGTTGGAGTACAGCCCCCATCATCCTTGACTATCAGACAAGCTTGCTGGGGCTAATGGAGTGGGACCCCAACAACATCTGGAGGGCCACAAATTGTCTACCGATGCTGCAAAAGGTTCCTAGGTTCTGCAATAACTTCACCCACCCGGGCTTCCTATTGGGATTGGAATTGCAGACTGGAAACATGTTTCCATGCTGTCAGAATGGCCCAGAAATCCCCCCTGATTTTTTTTTTACTGATCCCCCCCCCACACACACAAAATGAAAAATCTCAATCTACAGAGAACTTTGGAGAGCCCAAGAGATTTGTTGCTGTTTGCAGATCATCAGATCTTGCCCCGTTTGCAACCCTGAATGTGAATGCGAGCGCATTCTCTCAACTTCCACAGCCTGTGATCGTGTTTGAATACTGCATAATTTTTGAAAAAATCACTCTTTAAAATGCATTAAAAACACACATATTTTCACACTCTAGTCAATGAGGAGGAACTGCACATTTCTTTTTAAAAATGTGCACAGAAATGCACATTTTCTCATTTGAAATGTGAAGTTTTTGTATTTGAACAAAATGAAAAACAGGTTGCAAATGAGAGTTATTTAGAACTCCAGCTATACATAATGTATTATTCAGAAGACAATCTGTCCTATCAATGTACAAATTGAACATACATTTCAAGACTCAGAGCACTTTTTCTTTTCTTTTTTCTTTTTTTTGCTAAGCACTTTCATACACACACACCCAGCCCATTATTCTGATATTTACATTAGGGCTATATGAGGATTTTGTTTCTGTTTACAAATCATCAGATCTTGCCCCATTTGCAGCCCTGAATGTGAACATGAGCACTTTTCCCCTTTAAAAACTTGCATATTCATGTTGGAAAAATACATAGTTTTTTTTTAAAAAAAATCACACTTTAAAATGCATTAAAAAAAGAACACATATTTTCACAATTTAATCAATGGGGGGCACACTTTTAAAAACTGTGCAAGAAATGCACTCTTCTCTCTTTCAAAATGTGCACTCTTCCTATTTGAAGAAAATGAAAAATAGGTTGCAAATGAGAACAGGAGTGAGACAACCTGAGGTTCACAGTGGAGTTCAGAGAATCTCTGCAAACCTGAACAAGCACATACATCTCCATCTACATGCAAGATAGATAGATAGATAGATAGATAGATAGATAGATGATAGATGGATGGATGGATGGATGGATAGACAGATAGATAGATAGATAGATAGATAGATATGATAGATAGATAGATAGATAGATAGATAGATAGATAGATAGATAGATGATAGATGGATGGATGGATGGATGGATGGTTGGATGGATGGATAGATAGACAGACAGACAGACAGACAGACAGACAGATAGATATTGATGATAGATATGATAGATAGATGATAGATAGATAGATAGATAGATAGGATAGATGATTGATAGATAGATAGATGATAGATGATTGATAGATGATAGATGATAGATGGATGATAGATGATAGATGATTGATAGATAGATAGATAGATAGATAGATAGATAGATGGATGATAGATCAAATGTGCATTCTCTGCCTCAGGATGGGGTTCTGCTGAAAATCTCTTTGAAAGCGAGAGATACTGATGTTCACTATTTATTTATTTATTCATTTCATTTCTATACCACCCAATAGCCGAAGCTCTCTGTTCACAAATACTTATTAATGGGTGATTAAGCTCCTGCCAGTGCCTTTGTCAACTATCTTTAACTGCAGTAGTTTCCATCACCTGGATGGCAATGTTCAGTGATTAAGTTCACTCCTCAGAGTGAATGTTCCTCAGAGTGAACATTCCTCCTCAGAGTGAACATTCATCCTCAGAGTGAACATCCTCAGTGAACAATGTTCAGTGAACAATGTTCAGAGTGAACATTCATCCTCAGAATGAACATCTTCAGAGTGAACATTCACTCAATGTTTAGTGATTTAATTCACTCCTCAGAGTATCCACTGATGCAATAGACCATATGCTGCTTGTCCTCCACTGAAAATTTTGGAGGTATTGTTCTGCGCTTTTTGCAGAATTCACTTCAGATTGTGTGTGTGTGTGTGTGTGTGTGTGTGTGTGTGTTTGTGAGAGAGAGAGAGAGAGAGAGAGAGAATAGAGAGTTGTGGTTGTATTTTTGAATTCTCCCCAATATAAACCAAAAACAGAAAGACCCCTTCCTTATAGCTAATTTGTTTTATTTATAGTATTTCTATACCACCTTTCTAGAGCAATCAAGGCAATTTACAAAGGGCACAAAACACAAAAACTATATTTAGATTTTAACCTCCCCTCCCAAAAATACATAGCAGTAAAAAATACATTCAAAATGTAACTTAAAAATGTAATTTAAAAAGCCAAGCTGAAAAAGATGCATCTTGATCTCCTTTACGAATGCAGAGTGTCCTGCCTCAGCTGGAGGATTAATCTTCAGGCAAGAACTCAGAGGCCTCAATAACTGACAGTGACCAAAAATTGTCCATGCTGGCATTGCAGGAGGGCCCTGGACCCTCAGGGGAAACTGGAAAGGGTCCACTCCCTTCCCCAGGATGAAGGGCATTCTGCTTCAAAGGCTGAAGTGGAATGGCTTCAAGGGTGCCATCTGGCTGGAGTATCCATCTAGACTACTTCACAGCTAGGGGTTCTATGTAATATCCACCAACCACAAAACCCAATAATAGTACACAACTGTATTTTCCATAGGGATGTGTGAACCCACCCCTGAGTTCTCCTGGGGCCCGCCTAGCCCCTGCCCCCACTTGCTGGTCCCCAGACCATGCTTGATCAGCCTGCACTCACCCCGGCAGCCCTGGCAAGGTCCATGGTCACCATTTTTAAAAAATAAAATGGCAATCGCAAAAATGCGCATATTTGTGTATGCACGAAAATGCGTACTTTTGTGAATGCGCATTTTCACACACATGCAAATATGAGCAGTTTTTGCAATCACCATTTTGTTTTTCAAAAAATTGCAACTGCAGAGCTAGAGGAGGCCACCAGGGGGAGTGTGGGCTGTTCACTGAGCACAGGCATGGGGCAAGTGGGGGCAGGGTTTCGGTGAGTGGGCCTCGGGGCAGGGGGGCTTCTGCCAGATTCCCGGACAGAATCAGGTGCCTGCACCATCCCTAATTGTCCACAATGTAGAATAACCAGATTGAATACAACAGAAGTCTGGTCAAACTCTGTTTCAGTCAATTGCCTTTATCGAGTGAGTCACATAAGTCGGAGCAACATGGGAGTTGAGTTCATTTTGTCCTTGGGCATTGTGAAGGAGTTTTTATGCACTCATGTTTAGAATGTAAATGGCCCCTTTCTGGCTGTCATTTCTGCAAGATTACTTTTATGGAAAAATCCAAGGTTCCAGTTTTTCACAAAATGGTGGTTTGGCGAGGGAATGGGCGGCCTCCAGGCACTCGCAGACCGCACGGCGCTCATTGAATGGCCCAGTAAATGCACGGTGGCTTGGTGAGCGGGGTCTGGGAGGCCAAGCAGGGGGGAGTCCCACTCTCGGACTCCCACGACATCCCTAAGCTCTTCTCCTTTGCTACCAGACCCAACAGAATACCTATCTGGCTTGGTTCTACCCCACCATTATGGCTGCCTGTTCATATAATGTATAATGCACCTATTAAGATCTCACACTTAGCAACAATGCCTTTAGAGCAGGAGCATCTCTATAAATTTCATGTCAACAGATCTTTTCTAGGGAGTGAGGGGTGGGGGGAGGAGAAGAAGAAGCTTGATCCAAGTTTGAGATCTAGTCCGCGTTTCAGTCTAGTTCTGATTTATTCAGAATTGATTGGGCTATCTCTGCTTATTATGTGGCATTATCTCCCTCTGCCTTGATTTCCATCAGTGCCTGCAAGCTGTCATCTGTATTTTTACAGATACTTAAGATGTTATGTGGTCAAACTGTGGCCCATAATTCACCCACAGCCAGAGTCACTTTCTCTTCTCATAGCGGCACCCTCATAAATCATCACTACCAAAGGACTATAAATCACCCTGGTTCCTACCAGGAAACAGTGCCATTATTGAATTTCAGTCTACCCTTCTGCACAAAAAAATATAAAGATTAATGCCTCCAGTAATGATCAACAACCAAGACTGCCACTTGTAATTAAAGGCTGAAAGACACTGTCAACACGCATGACATCAGAAGGAAAGAAAGACATGTAGTATCTCTGAAGGCTCATCTATGTTATATGTTTATCATAGGTCAGGGCTGAGTTTAAGTTGATTTAGCCAGAAACTCTCTCAGAGAATCAGTGGAGGCGACACCACTCTAAATTCTGTTTGTACAGGTCAGGGTATATCACTTCTCCAAAACACAAAACAAGAAGACTAATGAGCTACTGGAGAGGGAGGGTTGGTTGTAAAGATATATGAAGAAAAAATGTGGAGAAGTATATTTGCACATTGGCATCATCATCCAAGGTATTTACAATTGTGGTGACATTTTAACTTCCTTGCATGATGTCGGCATCACTACAACCTGACCAAATGCTTATCACATCCTATTACTATGGCGGGGCAGTGGGAAATTAGCTAGTGGGCTGAGAAGAACTACTGTCTACCCCAACAGAGGTAGCAAGAAAAGCAGAAGCTAGTACCCAGGCAAGGAGGGTGACCTTGCATCAGCAAAAAGGAGGAAATGCATCACACACACACCCAAAAAAGCAGTCAAAAAGAGGACACAGACTTGGATAAAATTGGCATATGCTAGTTGAAGGCTTGAGGCCTACAGAGGCAAGGGAAAGAAAAAGGTCAGGCCTAGAGGCCTGGGTTTTTTTGTTGGGAGGGGGTATCCTTGAGATGAGTCATTTCATTTCCCTAGTTAAGTTTCATTTTCACTTCCCCCGTAGGGTTGGCAGAGAATTTCTCCACGAATCTTCGGGAGGCCGAGTGCTGACGCATTCGGCCCCCCGAAAGTGTTGGGGAAATTCTCCGCCGGCCCTCCACCCCCCCCGGGATGGGACTTACCTTCGGCGAATGTCCCTCTCGGCGGCGGGTCCCAGCAGCGGTTCGGCAGCGTTTCGTCGGGGGCGGGGGCGGCGGCCGGTCTCCCGACCGGCTGCCGCTGCCGCCATTGCAAAAAAAAAAAGTAAAGTAAAAAAAAAACAACACCCGTGATAGGCTACGTAACGATTTACGTAGCCTATCACGGCTAGATTTCCAAAGTCAGCCGTGATAGGCTACGTAAATCGTCACGTAGCCTATCACGGGTGACTTTGAAAAAGAAAAAAAAGCACGTACGCAAATGGCGGCTCCCATGGGGCGCCGCCATTTGCGTTCCTTATTTTGGCACGTCTAGTCTACGTAAACATTTACATAGACTATGGCGAAAATATGGGAACGCTATTTGCATTGCCCTTATTTTCGCCGTAGTCTACGTAAATCTTTACGTAGACTAGACGTGCCAAAATAAGGAACGCAAATGGCGGTCCCCATGGGAGCCGCCATTTGCGTACGCGCTTTTTTTTTTCAAAGTCACCCGTGATAGGCTACGTGACGATTTACATAGCCTATCACGGCTGACTTTGGAAATCTAACCGTGATAGGCTACGTAAATCGTTACGTAGCCTATCACGGGTGTGTGTGTGTGTGGGGGGGTTACTTTTTTTTTTGCGGCCGGGTAGACGGGGAGCTCCTACCCGGCCTGAATTTCGCCAGCGAGGGATGGGGCACCTCCCCCCCGGCCTGAATTTCGGCCGGGCGAGGCGGGGCGCCTCCCCCCCTCGCCTGAACTTCGGGGGGAGAACCGAAGCGCCTCCCCCCCACCGCGAAGCAAGCTGCGGGACGAGGTAAGTCCCTTTCGTCCATCCCTATTCCCCTGTTAACTTTCATTTCTTCAGGTCTGAAGCAGTACTTTCAGTTTTGGGGGAAGGAGGGGATAAAAATGGGGGGAGAGACAGAGAGAGCCAGTGAGAGAGAGAGACTGGAGGGAGAGGAAGATCAGAGCATGAAGAGAGAGCAGGAAGGAGCAGCCTGGAGAAGATTAAGTATAGCTAGGGTAAAGGAACTTGCATTTTTGCAACCTTCATTTTCTCTTAATGCCTTTTGTATCACTCAGCTGTATTGTGTAAATACCTTTATTTGTGATCTGCTTGCTTTAATTTACCAGTAAACTGTTGTGGTTAAAAACCCAGGTCTCTGGAGTGTCAATCACCTGACATCTACAGCCTAAACCCCATGTTATTGGGAAGGGGAAGGTACAAGAAGGAAGGTGGGACTCTTAAGGAGGCAAGAGATCCTTAAGGAGTTGCCCCAGTGGTTTTTGTGCTAGGCACAGGTGAAATTTGATTGTTTCAAGGAAAGCTCTCAAAGCAAAGAGCTATAACTTTTCACTCCTGGCACAGAAGTAAATGAAAGTTGGGGAACACACAGCCCCCCTGGAGGGCCTTGCACCTGCCAAATCTCAGACAGTTTGGCCCAGGAATTTTTGTGCTAGGTGCAGGTAAAATGTGGCATTCTCTGAAACTCAAATGAGTTCATAAAGGGATAATCACATTAGGTGTTGAAGCGGTGAGGAAGTCGCTATCCCTAAACTCTGCTATAGGTTTCTTTGAAGTGCAAATAGTATTACTTTCCTATTCACAGTCAACAACTTCAGGGTCCCTTTGACTGAATTGCCTGGGAAAACACTGGCTGGTAGGCGGGAAGCAAACAAAGACAGCAACCCTGCCAGGTGGGCACACTGACCTGAACAAAAAGCAACGACAGTTGTCCGCTGGACTTACAGAGGCAGGAAGCAACACACCAAACCTGCCAGGAGGGCACAGCAGCATCTCGCCCATCTCTGCCCCTGTCAAGACCCAAAAGATGCCTCATATTGGGCTTGCTTGCTTTGCAACATGGTGTAGTATTATATTATTTAACTAATAGCTGGTAATGTGTTTAATGTGTATTAATGTGTGTAGTGCTTTACCCACTGTTTTGGGTAGGGATGTACGAAACACCTACCTGGCGCCGCACCGGGCAATCCGCGGTGGGGGGAGGTGCTCCGTCCCTCCCCCTGGAATCCTCGACGGGGGGGAAGGCACTCCGTCCCTCCCCCCGGAATCCTGCCCAGCCGGCTCCGCTCCATGGCCAAGCCGCGGAGCCGCCGGCCGGCTCTGGCCACCCGTAGCCAGACATCCGGCTGCTGGGCAGCCCAGCAGGGACACAAATGGCAGCTGTCATAGCCGCCGCCATTTGCGTCCCTGTATTGAGCCGTGATAGGCTATGTAAATATTTACGTAGCCTATCATGGCAGGGGGAAAAACCCCAGCGTATGCAAATGGCGGTAGCCGCTGCCATTTGTGTACGCTGGGTTTTTTTCCCCCCTGCCATGATAGGCTATGTAAATACTTACGTAGCCTATCACGGCAAGGGGGAAAAAAACCCAGCATACGCAAATGGCGGTAGCTGCCGCCATTTGTGTACGCCGGGTTTCCCCGCCCCCTGCCATGATAGGCTACGTAAATATTTACGTAGCCTATCATGGCTTCCGCAGTGATGCAAATGGTGTCCCCGCGTTAGCCATGATAGGCTACATAAGTATTACGTAGCCTATCACAGCTATGAAGAGGAGGAAGCGAATGGCGGCTGCAGGACGGGCGCCATTTGCAAAGCAGTGTGGATGGGAGCAGGTAAGTGCTCCATTTCATGCGCCTTTCATGGGGTGGGGGCGGCAGGCACTTTGTCCCGTGCACTTTTTGTGGGGTTGGGGGGGCAGGGGCTTCATTCCGTGATGGATTTCGGGGGGCGAAATGCACTGGCATTCGGCCTCACCGAGATCCGTCGCGGAATTCTCTGACATCCCTAGTTTTGGGACATGTGGACAGTGTGTAGTCATTTGACACAAACTGTTTGCTTGTCCACACAGCACAAGCACATGCACACGCACTTGCACACACACAACACTAATCTCTGAGCGGGTGACAGAACAAAAGGTGCCTGACAATCAGCGAAATACAGACAGAGCGGAGTTTACGCAGTCCATACACCCCTGGTTCAATAGTAGGTGTCAATCATGCTCTGTGTGGAGGACTCCTCTTCAGGGGGTGACTTGGAGCCCCCTGAGCCAAGCACCACAGAGGTAAAGATGCACAAGAAATTCATTTTTGATCGGGATTTACCCAGTTTGCACCTTCCCGATCAAACGTGGACTTGGATGCAATTAGCGGCCAAAGTGTATACATTTCCGAGCTTGCAATGTGATTTGCAGACCAAAAAACCCTTAACCAAGGCTGGAGCCAGGTAATTTTAGACCCTGGACTTAATGGTATTAATGGGACTTAATGGGCTTGTGTGCATTGGGTTGGAACCGGATGTGAGTTAAGCTAAGTAATGAGTAACTTGTCCTGTGGAATTTGATGGGACCTAAACTCAACTAACTTAGCCTGGAACCAGAAGGCAGAAGGTGAGGAAGTTGAATTTTGCCAGTTCCACCTTCCCCAGAAATCCCCGTGTACCTCTGAAAATCTGGGGACCCTCCAGAACAGTGTGGGAGCTAGCACTCGGCAGTACGGGGAAGATGGTATCAGCAAATATTCTCCTTCCATTAATGGAAGCATCTGCTGTATTACAGTTCCTTCCATTAATGGTAGGAGACTTTTGGCAGGGATGGGCAAACAAGCAATATTAGAGAATGGCAGGATTCTGTGAGTCCCATGCCTGATTCTTGTTCACATTTGCGATTGCTGCTTGCTTTGCAGGAACGGGAAACTTGTGCAAACCAAGCAACAATTGAATGGGGAGATTTGCTCAAATTTCCCCATATTTGCACGTATCTCCCCAAATTTTCTCCATAGGCTGATCCAGTCTACTGAGGAAATGTGCGCAAATTAGGAAATTTGCGCAAACTGAAGTGGGAATCGGGAATGAGACGAACACAAGCACATGTTCGGCAAACGGCAAACATTTTCGGCTGGTAAGTGCTCATGCTCACATTTGGGGCTTCAAACGGGGTGTGCGGCTCACATGTTTTCCAAACAAAAATTACATTCCCATACAGCGCTGACTTTGGGTGAATAGAAGGGCAACTCGAGATCCAAGACAGTTTGCTTCATGAAAGAAACATTCTCAAGGTATAGTTAGGGGTGTCTCAGGGGTCTGAGAGGGGGCTGGAGTGCCATGGACTCTCCCCCGCTCAGCCTCCCAGACGCCAGTATGCAGACGGTGCCACTCACCTGGCCCTATGCATTCTGCAGGTGCCTGGTGAGTGGCACGCAGCTGCTCAAGCCCTCAGCAAGCTGCCATTTTGCGTAAAAGAAGGCCTGTTATGTAAATGGCAGCCATAAAGCAGCCAGTTACACAATATTACAGGTGTGAATGATCCATTTGTGCTTGTAATGTTGTGTAAATGGCTCCTTTATGGCTGCCATTTCTGTAAAAAGCTTGTTACAAAAACAAAACAAAACCGAGCTTCCATGTTTATGCAAAATGGTGGCTCGCTGAGGGGTTGGGCATTTGCACACCACTCACATGGTGGCTCATCCAGGGATGATGGATGATCATCCATGGTGGCTCATCCAGGGAGCCAAACTGGGTCGGCTGGCTGGTGGGGATTTGGTGAGTGGTGCACAGCGTGGATGGAGGTACGTCCATCCATCCCTAGGCATATCAACATATAAAGCAGCCCAGCTTCTGTTGATGTTCTTCTGAGACTGGCACAATTAGTGTGGTGGTGTCTATTCCCTGCATTCACTTTAGAAGGAACTCCACTCTTCAACTATTTAATAGGCTATTGTAGTGGCAGGTGATGTTGGCCGTTGGTGATGCTGGTGATGTTCAGCCCCACCACACACACACACAGACTAGGGATGTCAGAGAATTTCTCCACGAATCCCCCAAATTGGTGGAGAAACGGTCTGCCCCCCTCCCCCCGGGATGGGACTTACCTTTGTCGAATGTCCCTGGTGCTGGCGGCTCCTGGCGGTGGTTCGGCGGCGGGGCGGCGGCGGCCGGTCTTCCGACCGGCTGCCACTGCCGTCATTTCCCAGTAAAAAAACAACAACAAACGTGATAGGCTAAGTAAAGATTTACGTAGCCTATCACGGCTAGATTTTCAAAAAACACGTAAATCCTTATGTAGCCTATCACGGCTGATTTTGGGGGAAAAAAAAAAGCATGTACACAAATGACGGCGGCTATGGGCGCCGCCATTTGTGTTCCTTATTTGGGTACATGTAGTCTACGTAAACATTTACGTAGACTACAGCGAAAATAAGGGCAACGCAAAATGCATTTGCGTACGCGCTTCCCCCCCCCCAAAGTCAGCCGTGATAGGCTACGTAAAGATTTATGTAGCCTATCATGGCTGACTGCAGGGACGCAAATGGCAGCGGCAGGAGATGAGGTTCGCGGCCGGAGGGATGGGGCGCCTCCCCTCCGCCCAGAATTTCGGGGGGAGGAACGGAGCGCCTCCCCCCCACCGCGAAGCAAGCTGTGGGATCAGGTAAGGGACTTTCGTCCATCCCTAACACAGACCCATCTTCTTTCCACTGTCAGCATTTTCAGGCTTAATCATCTTCAGTGGATAATTTTAGAAAGCCCTGTATTCAAGAAAAGGTTCACCAATAGGTTCACCAAAAGGTTCACTCCTTGAATCCCTTTTAAACACTTAACAAAATGTTCTCGTCTTGATTTGAGAGTGTCTTTTATCCTTCTCCTTGTGAGAATTCCAGCCCCTGTGTGTGGCTCAAAGAGTATTGATCCTCTCCCATGACCTCTGCTATCCTTTGGGCTTAATGCACTTCCTCCAGGACTACTTGATTGCCTCATCTGCAAGACATACAGACGTAATGGCTGAACTGTTCAGTTTGGGAATGTACATGTTTGGACAGTGACAGCGACAACTGGCAGGGAGCACTGTGGGGCCATCCATCCCCTTACTGAGCTGCGAATATGCACACAATCATGGCTCGGTTACTTCTGCATATGTAAAGTGGCATGTACGGCTGGCTAAAAGGGGCAATCATGGTTACAGAGTAAAGGGCCCTTTACCCCTGCAATCTCGAGTCATTGCCCCTTTAAGGCATCCATAGATGCAATTTTTACAAATGCGGAGGTAAGCTGAGCCACCATTTCTGTGCACAACAATTAGACAACGTAAGACGACGGATGGCCTCACAGCACTTCTTGGGTGATCCCTGCGCTGTCCCCTAGCTCCCACAGTGCAGCTTGTGCTGGCGGGCAGCGGAAATAGGTTGTCGACCTCCCGAAGGTAGTGGATGGAGGTGCATCCCTCCATCTCTTGATTTGAATTTCGTTCAGTTCATTTCCGCTAATTTCTTCATAAACAGGATGGAAAGAACGTGATTTTTTAAAAAATCACATGTGTGAGAAACCAAAACAGATTTGTCCATCAAGTCCCAGGGCTTTGAGTGTTTGTTTCATTGTTTGATTGATTTATAGCCTACCTTTCTACGTCACCCCATCCCCAAAAATGGACCTCAAGGCAGCTTATAAAAATGATTTAAAAGCAATTAAAACAATAAAACACTTCAAATTACAATGAAAACATCATGATTACAGAATAAAAACAGCGTCCGAACAGTCAGACTCACTTACAGGCCAAATGCCTTCTTGAATAAAACAGCCTTTGCTTGTCAGTGGAAGGACAGCAGAGAGGGAGTGAACGTAGCCTCCCTTGGGAGGGAGTGCTGCAATCTGGGAGCAGCCACTGAAAAGGCCCTGTCTCGCACCGTCACCACCAGCTGTTCCTCTGATGGCAGTGGTCTTGAAAGAAGGGCATCTCCAGAAGATTTTAATGAACTAGGAGGCTCGTATGGGAGAATGTGGTCTTTCAGATCGCCTGGTCCCAAGCTGCATAGGGCTTTAAAGGTCATAAGCAGCACTTTGAATTCTGCCTGGCAAGGGAAGCTGCTGTAGCAAGGAAGTTGTGTTCTCCCTGTAACCTGTGTAGCTCTTAATAATCTGGTTTTGATTCCCCGTCTGTGTTCAGCAATGTTTGTGGTGCTGAATCAGGATTGTCCACTCTTTTTTCTGACATGATCCTTATCTTTAACAGCCATGAGGCAGGCAGGCATCACACAGTCCTCTCCATGCCAGGAATATCTATGTATGCGGTTGTTCAGTCGTTCAGTCATGTCCGACTCTTCGTGACCCCATGGACCACAGCACGCCAGGCCCTCCTGTCCTCCGCTCTCTCCCGGAGTGTGCTCAGGTTCATATCTATGTATGTATTATGTATTTATTACATTTATATCCCGCCTTTTTTCCTCCTGAAGGAACCCAAGGCGACATACATAATCCTCCTCCTCTCCATTTTATCCTCACAACAACCCGGTGAGGTAGGTTGGGCTGAGAGTCTGTGACTGGCCTGAAGTCACCCAGTGAACTTCCATGGCTGAGTGGGGACTAGAACCCAGATCTCCTGACTCCGGGTCCAACACTCTCGCCACTACACCACACTGGCTCTCTGTTGTGGCCTATTGAATTTGGCCAGTGCAGATTAGGGATGTCAGAAAAATCCATTTGGGGTGGGTGGGTGTACTTCAACGAGTTTTCCCTAGGCTTGCCCCCTGATTTTGTTTCAGTTCCTGCAAGGCTCCTAACTTGATCTGCAGTGAGTTGGGCCAGTTCATGGATTTTCCAGGAATTTTGCACAATTTTTCTTTGGAAGGTTCTGCCATTTGTGCAAATTCTGGCCAAATGTGCACATGTCATGCAACACATGGGCAAATTTGTGTGATTTGTGCAAATGTGGCCGTCATTGCTCAGAAATTTGTGCAAATTGCAGAGCCTTCAGAAAAAATGTGCAAAGAAGTTCCCAGGGTTTGGATAACAGCCCACAGCTTGGCTCGCACACTCATAACGAGTTGTACACACCATGGAACTCTGTCGATCCAGAAAGGAACTGGATTTCCCATCAACAGACATCCCTAGTGCAGATGCACAAGCATTTCATTTCGATTTGCCCCAGAAAAATGTCAGGTTGGGTGTATTGTGGGATATCAAAAGGGTGGTTAGATTCAGCCTGCCTATCACTGCTCAGAGTGAGAGTGATGGCCCCCACAAATGTACAAGAATTAAGGGGAGTCTGAGACAGGCATCAGCAGTGGGCCATATCAGGCCCCTGGCCTGTGCCAAGGATGGCAGGTGCTTACTGCCAGCCCTGCTAGGAAGTAAATCCCATTAATGAGGACTGCAGCCGTAAACATCTATTTTGCACAGCTGTGTCCCGACAAGATCTGCAGCCATTTGATCCATCTGTTTTACAGAAGGCAGCATGTTTCTGATAATTGAATGTCATTCAGTGTTAAATTCTCAAAATAGCTAACCGGTGTGCATGCTAGGAGGGGGAATGGGGATGGTGATCCTTAAAGAAACTGCAAAAACCAAGAAGCTAGAAGGCAGGGATGTTGGGAAGTTGGAGGCAGCAAGGATTGGGGAATATGTGTATGAAACACTGACATTGCAATTGCCAGGATCAATGTTTATTAGGGGTATGGTTTAGATTTGGGAAAATCCCAAACCAAGTCAGGCTTTGGTTTGGGATTTGGTTCAGGAACCAGATTCAGGAGATGTCTGAATCAAAATGGCACTCCTCCAAACCAGTTCAAATCTGAATCTGAACACTCCTGAACATTCAGGATTCAGAAGAGACAGAGGCAGTGTGTCTCCAAAAATTGATCTTTCTCTTTCCAAGCTCTCCAAATAAGGAAATCACTAGAGTGGGGAACAGGGGAGGGGGACAAGAGGTGGTGTAGTCTTGTGACTGACAGCTCTAGCTTTTAATCCCAGTCAGTGAATGTTTTACCAGCACTCCCCAATCCCAGTGTTTTATGGGGAGGGACATTAAAGTAATATATTGCAGGACTGATCCAGTGTATTGTCCTCTCCTAGGAATGGGAGTCAAGTCTTTCTGCCACTGCCATTAGATATTCCAAATTCATCATCCACCACATTCCTGTTTTACTTTCTGTGCCAAAAGAGCATAAAACAATCAAGCAAAAAGAAAAAGAAAAAAGGCTTAAGCTATTTTTCATTCATTATTAAATCGTAGCCTATCCTTCTGAAATTTTGCAGGTTTCTTGCCTACAGATACCTCTATGACATATGCCATTTTCTTGCACATTGCCAAAGAAACCATGGAGGGTGGGTAAACTTATCCCACCCCCAAGAAAATGGAATACCCCCTTCCACAAATATGAAACAAAACACTGCACCTATCCTTCTGAAAATTTTTAGGCTTTTAAAAATATATATAATGAGGGCCACCTGTACACTATATGGCATTTTCATAACAACTTCTCACAAAAACTGTAGTGTAATAAGCACATCCTTTCTGGGAAATGGAAAATGTTGCTTTTGCCCCAGTCCTTTCAACTATTTATCTGAAACATGGAAGGTTAAATGTCCTCAGAAGGAGAAACAATTCCTAAAAATCTCATCCAATTCTTTCAAGAAATAAAAACGTTACTGGAAGTTCCCTTTTTCACACACACCTTATGATCTAGAGGCATATTGCACAAAGACGCCTGCACCTACTGGTCTGAGATTTGGCAAGCGAAATCCCCTCAGAAGGAACTGCTATGACTGCAACTATCATCCAATCTTGACAAAAAAAAAAAAAAAGGAATATCTATTTGTTGATTTCCAATGGGAGTCAATGGGAGGCATGATTTGGATTTAGGGTTTCAAGATTTAGATTTGAAACCAATCCAAAGTAGGCAGCCTCTGAATCAGTCTGAGTTGAAGTGTGATGTTTTCCAAATTGCCTAATGGGAGTCCAAACAAAATCTTGTGGAAGGTGCATAACCCTAATTTATGTTTCATTTTTTTCAAAACCAGCAAACCAGCTATCTGTGGGAAGTAAGGTGTTGGGACCCCGAAGAAATCTGCAACAGAAATGACTTCAGAGTTCTATGAATCCAACCCATGGATTCCGCAGCAGACCAGAGTCACACAGATTTATACACTCCAGAATTTTATGCAAATTTAATTGTAGAAAAATATATATAATTTTAAAAAACACCAGCTGAAACTCCACATTCATCCCATAGGCAAAAGCATGAAAATACACATTTCAAGGGGATCTGCACATTGTCGGGCGATACTGATAATGCATTTACAGAAGTGTGAATATGCTAAAGTGTGAATTTGTGCAAATTCAGGAAATTGCAGGGGGGATCTGATTCTGCCAATGAGTGGATGACAGAATGAAAGGCACATGACAATCCACAAAATGCAGATAGAACGGGTTTTACAAAATCCATTCACCCCTAGTAGGATGTGGCAGGAGAAATCTTGATCTTCTGACCATTGATATTATTATTGTTCCCAGATAGGCCACCCCAAGATATTTTGGTGCCTGAGGCAGAGCACCAAATGGCTTCTCCCTCTAGAATAGTTGCCCAATACCCAAAGTTGGTGACGTTATTTTGACAGCTGAGGCAAAAAAGGTCCTGCAAGTCCCTCTCCTTGGCAGTAGAAATGTAATCATTGCACATTATTTATGTATTTTTTGCATTTATATCCCACCTTTTTTTTTCTCTTGCAAGGAACCCAAGGCGGCTTACATTATCCCCCTCCTCTCCATTTTATCCTCACAACAACAACCCTGTGAGGTAGGTTGGGTTGAGAGTTTGTGACTGGCCCAAACTCACCCATGGCTGAGTGGGGACTAGAACCCTGATCTCCTGGCTCCCAGCCCAACACTCTCGCCACAACACCACACTGGCTCCCATTTAATACCCAGCAATTTGTTCCCTTTTCATGACACCCAAACTCAGCTGCTGGATGAGGCTGTCTCACTCTACCGCATGGGAGGGCTGGTCTTAACGTGGCCATCAGATGCATGTTCATCAGTTTTCTAATGTAGCAGTGTGTCTTTATTTCTGAATGCAGATGCTATCACCGTTAGCATGCTGGCATTAGAGCAGGCAGCAGCCCAAATCTCAATCTTCATCTTTCTCACTGAGACTTTCTGGGACGATTCCTATCTCTTTATTTCTGCCTCAATCAGTCTTTTCTTATTTCCATCTTTAAGTCTTTGTGAGGCTGTATTCTTTCTTTCTTTCTTTCTTTCTTTCTTTCTTTCTTTCTTTCCCCCTCTGGTCACATTTAGCATTTCTGAATGTGCTAAACAGATCTAAAACGATGGCCCACATAAAAGGACCGGCGGGCCGTACAAACAAGACACGTTCAAGGCAGTGAGAACAAGGCTTCCAGCACCAGGGGGAAAAGATAAAACGCTAACACAAGGGCAGGACTTCCCTTTGCTGTTAAGCAACTTCAATGCCCTTCTTAAATGTTAAGGCACCACCCTCTCTTTCTCACCTGAAATCCGAGTGAGGAGATTAGAAATCTCGCTTTGTTTCAGCTCAGGTGATGTGTTAATTTGAGTACCAGCTACGTAAATCAGAACTGATTCTGATTTTAAAAAGAAAAGAAAAGAAAAGAAAAGAAAAGCTTGAGCAGAACTGGAAGAAGACAAATGCTCCAATTTCTATATTGAATGCCTAACCTTTCTGCAGCAGTCACTTATCAATATGCTACAGGAAAAAAATCCTCATCTTCTGTAGATGGGCTCTTATTTCTTAGACTCTCCTTCCTAGGGGCTTTGGAGTGGAGACAGGGTGCTTGGAGTAATCATCTTAAGGAACAAGGGAAGAATTTTAAAAAAGGGTGTGCAGGAAAATAATTCTCATTTTGTTATTCCACTTGTTTCTGTTATTAAAAACCTCACTGGTTTCATTATTCATTCATTATCAGTTTCATCATTTGCTCATTAAAATCACATTCATTTTAATCCCTTTGTTGTTGTTTTCTTGTCTTACTTTCTTGTAATGTTTTTGAAGCCATTAGCTGTGGAGGGCTGGCTTTGGCAACCCCCTCCTGGGGCCGCCATTTAATTTTCCCAGAATGCCCTGAGTACTCCAACATTCTGAGGCAATCTCAAAGAAGGTGTGTGGAATGGTGGCCCCCTCAAAAAAATGACAAGACACTACACAAAACATAGTGGACCCCACCAGTGGCTGTCATATTTTCCCAGAATGACACAATGTTTGAGGCATGCTGGGAAAATTAAATGGCAGCTTCCAGGAGTCAGCCACCAAAATCAGCTGCTGTTGCATTTCCAGAGAAGTAACGCATGGCATGGGTACAAATAGGATAATGGAAAACACACACACACACACAAACATACACACAGTCATTTGTCCCCCATGACACTTATTTAAATGACATAGGGAGCATTTGATGCCTTTTTCTCATTTCTTATGTAAAGAATTCGCTCATCCCCAAAAGAAAGCAATTGTGCTGAATGACTGGTCTCTGCACAGTCAATATTTCTTTACAGAGAAAAATGATTTTTTTGGTGAGGTTTTTTGGCCAGCCTGGGACTGGGAGGCAGTATAGTGGCCACTCAAAAATCACAAAAAAGAGGAAATGCATCACCAAAAAAAGAGGACAAAGGAGGTCACCAAATTGCATAAACTTTGCATGTGCTCATTGTTATGTATATACACAAAATTTGACATGATGATGTTTATTTAAATAGAAATACAGTACGTCTCACTGTAGTGTAACCAGGTGACCTGTGTGCCTTGCTTAGTCTGCTGGCCACCGGCCGGGTGCTGTCGATGGGCAACTTTAAGGCCTAGCTCTCCCGTTGACTGGTTCTTTATCTTTCACCTGAACCTTGACAGGACAGCCCGTCAGAGAGAGGATGCCTTCAAAATAGAGAACAGCCCTCTGGCAGGCCTTCAAATACAGGAGTATCCTCTGTAAAAGAGGATACATGGTCACCACCCTAGAAGCCACTCTGATCTGTAAAGGCTTGTCATCAATCTAGATGTTATGGAATCTCTATGGTGGGGTAGAGAATGGTGCTCCTATGATGGGCCATAGATCCATGGGAAAAATCAGTTGGGGGCCAGAGACAGTGGTAGGTAGAGCCAGAACTGATGGTGGGTGGAGTTTGCAGCATTGCAGCTCTGAGATGGATTGCACTTTCTGTCTGTGCCAATCCATCTCTTAGAACATAAGGAAATAAGGAAAGCCATGCTGGATCAGACCAAGTCCAAAGTCCATCAGAGGCAGGAGGTAGCATATAGCTGTCAAGACTAGTAACCATCAATAGCTTTATAATCCATGGATTTGTCCAACTCCCTTTTAAAGCCATCCAAAGTGGTGGCTGTCACTACATCTTCAGGAAGTGAATTCCATCTTTGAACTCTGCACTGCATGAAGAAGTCCTTCCTCTTGGAATTCGATACCATGGGAAGTAGTGATGGCCACCAGTTTGGATGGCTTTAAAAGGGGGTTAGACAAATTCCTGGGGGAAAAGGCTATCAATGGCTACTAGGCTTGATGGCTATGTGCTATTCCAGTACCAGAGGTAGTGAGCCTATGTACACTAGCTGCTGGGGAATATGAGTGGGAGGGTGCTGTTGAGCTCATGCCTTGCTTGTGGGTCCCTGGTCAACAGCTGGTTGGCCACTGTGTGAACAGAATGCTGGACTAGATGGACCCTTGGTCTGATCCAGCATGGCTCTTCTTATGTTCTTATATTCTTATGTACTTATGTTCTCTTATCTGTCCTGAATCTCACAAATCGGCTTCATGGGATGACCCCATTGAGACATCCCATGGGAGAGGGAGAAAAATGTCTTCCTATCCACTATCTCCAAACAAGGCATAATTTTGTACACCTCTATCATGTCTCCCCTCACTTCTCTACCTCTCTAATCTCTTATGCATCCCCACACACAAAACGGAAGAGGAAGTGATTAACAAAGGGATAGTCTGGAGAACAAGAGTGGACCCTCAGAGACTGAGGGCTGCATGAAACTGGGTCTTGATTACACTTACAGACAGGGCTTAAGCACTGATCCAGGGCTTCAGGGCCAAGTTAGGTATAATACCAACAGCCATACTTTTATACTCATGTGTCTGCCCCATTCACATATAAAGCAGGAGTGGAGACCTAATTTTTACATCAAAAGGGTAATGCGTGTGAAGTACAAGGAAAGCTGGGGATAATATTACATTACTTTAAAAGAGGGGTGCAAGACCTCAGATTTGGGGGCCAAATCTGGCCCTCCAGAGTTCCCCAGATGGCCACACCCCTTCTCCTGGCCCCACCCTGATTTGGTGGTTTCCTGGCTTTTGTGCAGGGTTTTCTCCATTCTGAAAGGTTTGAATCACTCTCCTAAGGCTAAGTTATTGACAGTACGAACTGTAAGCCAAAATATGCTAATATTTTGACCCCTCCCATTTTGCCTTTGGCCCCACCCTCCACCAGAATCCCCCCTCTGAAAGATTCTGAGAAATGGAAATCATCCCTCAGACTGAAAGAGGTTCAACACAGCTGCTTTAAGATGTGTGTTAGAGCCAGAACAGGGGTCCCTCTCAATCCATTGTCCATAGTACTAGTCCCCCTCTACTCAGCACTGGTTAGGACTCATCTTGAGTACTGTGTCCAGTTCTGGACACCACATTTTAAGAAGGATGCAAACAAACTGGAGAGGGTTCGGAGAAGGGCAGCAAAGATGATCAGGGGACTGGAAACAAAGCCCTATGAGGAGAGACTGAAAGAATTGGGCATGTTTAGCCTTGAGAAGAGTTGAGGGGAGATAGGATAGTGCTCTTCAAGGACTTGAAAGGCTGTTACAGAGAGGAAGGCCAGGATCATCATCCCATAGTGCAGGACACGGAATAGTGGGCTCACGTTACAGACATCATAGCAAAGGGTTGGATGTGCCTGTTCTTGTCTGAACTTGGAAGCTAAGGAGGGTCAGCCCTGGTTAGTACTTGGATGGGAGACTGCCTGGGAAACAGGCTTCCTGCAGTGAGCAGGGGGTTGGACTTGATGGTCTTGTAGGCCCTTTCCAACCCTATGATTCTATGATCTGTGGAGCCAGATTCTGGCTGAACATCAGGAAAAACGTCCTGACTGTTAGAGCAATATGACAATGGAACCAATTTCCTAGGGAGGTAGTGGGCTCTCCCACACTGGAGGTATTCAAGATGAAGCTGGACAGCCATTTGTCAGGGATGCTCTGACTTGGATTCCTGCACTGAGCAGGGGGTCGATGGTCTTATAGGCCCCTCCCAACCCTATGATTCTATGATTCTATGATATCTTAGTGTCTCTCCAAGATCTCAAGCAGAGATCTTTCCCAGCAACAGCTACCTAAATTTCTTTTCACTGGAAACCTCGGGAAGCGAATTGGGGTCATTTGCCTGCAAAGCAGATGCTCTGTGATTGAGCTATCATATCTCCTGCTTCACACATTGAAGCAGGTTCAATTGCTGCTTCACACATTGCTAGCAGTAGATCATGTCTTTCTTTTTTTCTAAGGGCTTTTGTTGTTGTTGTTGCAAGTGACAACGGCATCCTGGCCACAATTTTGCATCCTCCACAATGCCCTGGACCAGGGCCAGCCCAAGACATTTTGCTGCCTGACAAGATGGTGCCCCCTCCTATTCCATGTACAAAAGCTGGCAGACGAATCTGTCTTCAACACTTATGATGGGGCAATGTTCTCCACTGAACCTGAAGCTAACTTGGGGGATGCAGAGTAGGCTGCATGGCGCAGAGTTCTCTCCTTGAACACCTTGCTGCTTCCTCCTAGCATCTGCCGCCTGAGGCGACTGCCTCACCCTGCCTAATGGTAGGGCCGGCCCTGCTCTGGACCTAGTGTCATTCTAGGTCATTGTGTATGTGTGTGGTGTGGGAAAGAGGGGAATGGTACCCCCCCCCCAAATGATGGTGCAGCATATTCTGAGAACTTTCTGCAAAGTGGCCTTCTTTTTTCTGGGTACTGGGGGCAAGAAAAAGGGGGGGGGGGAAACCTCAGACATGTTTTCACAAAACCATCTGAGAAATGTTGACTCATCTCTAGCCATGACTTTCAGCTGCTCCCTGGCTCTGTGAAGAAAGTGTGAGCCAATGGTCTTCATCAACAATAGCTAAGCAGCTGCCAGTACATACATTATATATCAGTCATAATAAGGAATTAGTTGTAATCAGAACTCCCCCATAACACTCTGGGAAACAGATTTATAACATCTCTTGGGCTACCAGAAATACCTCGTAATGGCAAAACCGCCCAGGTAGGCAATTTAATACAGCTTGCAAACCCATGCTGTTGCCACTTATTTCCCCATTCATGTTGATGAGTTGGCTTTCCTTTACCACCTGGGCAGTCATCGTCGTAAAAAAAATTAAATTAGGATGCCTAAAAACCTTTGGGCCTCTTCCGTTTCTTAGTGGGAATGTGCCATGCATTGATTAAAATGTGTGTGTGTGTGTGTGTGTATGTATTATGTATGTATGTGTGTGTATATATGTATATGTATATATATGTATGTGTATGTGTATTAGGGATGTACGAAAGTCACTTACCTTTTTGAAGGGTGACATTCGTGGTGGGGGGGAGGCGCTCCGTCCCTCCCCCCGAAATTCTGGCCGGGGGGGAGGCGCTCCGTCCCTTCCCCCCGAAATTCTGGCTGGGGGGGGAGGCGCTCCATCCCTCCCCCCCCCCGAATCCTGGCTGGCCGGCTCCGCAAATGGAGACGGCTGTAGCCGCCGCCGTTTGCGTTCCTGCAGTCAGCCGTGATAGGCTACATAAATGTTTACGTAGCCTATCACGGCTGATTTAAAAGAAAAAAAAACGCACGTACAGAAATGGCGGCGCCCATGGGCACCGCCATTTGCGTTTCTTATTTTGGCATGTCTTAGTCTATGTAAACATTTACATAGACTAAGACGGCGAAAATAAGGGGAACACAAATAGCGTAGACGCTACGCTATTTGCATTCCCCTTATTTTTACGTAGACTAAGACGTGCCAAAATAAGGCCCATGGGCGCCGCCATTTGCGTACGCACATTTGTGTTTTTTTTCTTTTATATCAGCCGTGATAGGCTACGTAAACATTTACATAGCCTATTACGGTGTTTTTTAAAAATCTAGCCGTGATAGGCTACGTAAATCTTTACGTAGCCTATCACTTTTTTTTTTTTTACTGGAAATGGCATTGGCCGCCGCTGCCGCCAAACCGCTGCCGAACTGCCGCCAGAGCCGCTGCCGCCAGGAAGATCTGCCCAAGGTAAGTCCCGTCCTGGGGGGGGGCGGGGGGCAGACCATTCCGCCACTGATTTCAGGGGGCCGAATGCGGTGGCATTCAGCCTTCCCGAGATTCGTGGCGGAATTCTCTGACATCCCTAATGTGTATGTATGTGTGTGTGTGTGTGTGTATGTGTGTATGTGTATGTATGTGTATGTGTGTGTATGTGTATGTGAATGTATATGTGTGTATGTGTATGTGTGTGTGTGTGTGTGTGTGTGTATGTGTATGTATATGTGTGTGTGTGTGTGTGTGTATATATATATATATATATTTGGGAGGACATTTTGTGCAAAACTCCAAGGTTGATTTAAAATCCTGGGATGAATTCCACCAACTCTGTCCCTTTCATACGGTTCTGCTTCAGTTCTTGCCAGGCTGAATGGCGGTGACAAGCAGGGATGTATTAACTGGTACAAAAAGAAAAAGGAAAAAAAGCCCTGCTGAAGGCTTTGCGTGCATTTAATTTGTCCTGACAGGGGCCCCTGGCAATTCAGCTCGGAGTTCGAAGGCAATAACCTCACACTAGTTCAAGGTGTGTTCCTCAGGGAGGAATCAGCTTTTCAAGTAATTGTGTTTGGTATTTTTCTTTTTCCCTCACCTCATTTTTTGTATGACTATGCAACACTCATATTCCCCCCTGCCCAGTTCAAGGTAAATTCAGCAGGCATTCCCAATTACATACCCTCCAACGATTTCTGGTTTTCTGGTCTCTGTCCCTGGTAAAAAGCATTGCCCCATTCTTGCCTTTTGGGGTCACCTTGTTAAACGCATAGGACCATCGAATTGGAAGAGACCTCAAAGGTTATCTAGTCCAACCTCATACAGATGCAGGAAATCTACAGCATCCCTGATAGGTGGCCATCCCCAAGACCTCTAATGGAGGAGATTCTACCACCATCCAGGACACTCTGTCAAACAGCTCATACCGTTGGGAGGTTCTCCCTTAGTTTTAGTCAAAATCACCTTTCTCATGTTTTGAACCTGTTGGTTCAGGTCCTAAAATTGCATTAGCCCTTTTAGCTGCAGAACCACACTGCTCCCACATGTTTAGCTTGTTGTCCGGTAAAACTCCTAGATCTTTTTCACAAATGCTGCTGTCAAAGCAGGTATCATCCATCCCATATTTATCCATCTGATTTTCCCAAACTGAATGCAGAACTTTACATTTATCTGTGTTAATGGGAGAGTTGTTTGAGATTTCCAGATGTTATATCACTGTCTGGGGAGTGGATGCCTCTTGTCCCTAGTGCACATCCACATAGATGTGTGTGCATGAACGCTAAGATGCTCTGCAGTGTGCAGTCTGCCAATATATACATTGCAGCTACACAGGTATCATTTTGTAAAGTTTGTAACATGCTACAGGACAATTGTGTCTGTTTGTTGGTATATATGTTTACCCCAAAATACAATATACTCATTCAGCTTCTAAATCAGTGCAATATGAGCTTGTTGCAGAGTAATTCAGTAAAAGCAGGTAGAAAAGCTAGCACGTTAGGAGCTAGTCTCATAAAAACATAGAATAGTAGGGTTGGAAGGGGCCTACAAGGCCATCGAGTCCAACCCCCTGCTCAATGCAGGAATCCAACTCAAATCATCCCTGACAGATGGCTGTCCAGCCTCGTTTTGAATGCCTCCAGTGTATTGGATTCCATGGTCGTATTGCTCTACAAGTCAGGAAGTTTTTCCTGATGTTCAGCCGGAATCTGGCTTCCTGTAACTTGAGCCCATTATTCTGTGTCCTGCACTCTGGGATGATCAAGAAGAGATCCTGGCCTTCCTCTCTGTGACCACCTTTCAGGTACTTGAAGAGCGCTATCCTATCTCCCCTCAGGCTTCTCTTCTCAAGGCTAGACATGCCCAGTTCTTTCAGTCTCTCCTCGTAGGGCTTTGTTTCCAGTTCCTTGATCATCTTCATTGCCCTCCTCTGAACCAACTCCAGTTTGTCTGCATCCTTCTTAAAGTGTGGTGTCCAGAACTGGACACAGTACGCCAGATGAGGCCTAACCAGTGCTGAGTAGAGGGCAACTAGTACTTCCCGGGATTTGGAAGCTATACTTCTATGAATGCAGCCCAAAATAGCATTTGCCTTCTTTTGCCACCACATCACATTGGTGGCTCATATTCAGCTTGTGATCTACAATAATTCCAGGATCCTTCTCACCTGTAATATTGTTGAGCCAAGTTTCCCCCATCTTGCAACTGTGCAGTTGGTTTCTTTTTCCTAGGTGCAGAACTCTCTCCCCTCAGTCTTCTCTTATTCTTGTCTGACCAGAAGTGGCTAATTAGTGTCACTAACTGAATGCATTTGTTGGGCTTGGGGATGGCACGGGCATCCGGTTGGGGCTCAAAGCCCGGCAAGGAATCACCAGCTCAGCCCCCAGGACACCAGTCCGAGAACCGCAGTGCTTGCCTGCCTTGGTGCATGCTGAGTTGGCCAAGCGCCTGGGCGCATGGTCCCTCAGCGAGCTGCCTGTTGCTGCCACCATGGTAGCAGGGACATGAGGGGGAGGACAGAGCTTCTCCCCTCCCCTCCCCTCTCCTCCTCCCACCCCTACTAGAGTTACAGAGCCGGCAAGGGCAGGGACAGGCCAGTTGTTTTACATAAGTGTCAGAGTCTTATGCAAAATGACCAGCCTATTCCTGCCACCACTGCCATGGCAGGGACTAGAGGGGAAGATGGGAGTCCCTTTCATCTCCTCCTCCCACCACCCTGCTACAGCAGCAGCAATGGCAGTGGCAGGGACACTCCAGCAGCTCCTGTTCCTCGATGCAAGCTGCCATCTTGCATAAAAATGGTGGCTCGCATCGAGGACTGGGAGTCATGGGGGCCCTCCTGGACTGCTCACCAAGCGCTCCAGGCCTCGCACAGCCCAGCTCGCAGGGTCAGGCAACAGCGGCAACTTGGGAAGCACCCGCGCTCGGCCGGCGCAAGCAAGTCCATCCATCCGTAGTTGGGCTTCTTTAGGAGCTGCTGCCAAGTTGTTTTGGAATGGCGAGGGAGGCTTGCCTGGATCTCAAAGTCTTCTGCCACGTAGAACTTCTCACAGTGTCCTCAGCTGACCAACCCACATGCCCATCTCAAGCCCAGCTCCAGGTTTAAGGGAACAGTGGCAAGGGCAGGGGGGGGGGAGGGGAGATGCCATACATTAGCAAACTTCAACTGCCTTTTAAAATCTCCCATGGTGCCCCAGAGAGCTGGATGCGGCACTGTAGGAAATTAAAATGGCGGGATGTGATGCTCTGTGCATCATTGAGAGCCAACAACTCACCCTGCCAGTCCTCTCCTGTCACTTGGGCTGTTGTCCCTCAGATCAGCCATGATGAGGGCTAACCACTGACTCCGTCTGCTCTTTCTTGGCTTCGTATCCTGCATGTGGCTGGGAGATGCCTGCTTTTGTTATGCCGGCCTTTCTAGCTTTGCTTTCTTCTGCTCTTTTCTGAAGATCCCCTTTTCAACCAAGGCTGTGCATCCCCCCCCCCTTGTGCCCACATCTAATTCCTGTTCCTTGTACTGCCTCTCTCTCTCTCTCTCTCTCCCCCCACCCGCCTCCTGAGCTCTGTTGCCAATCAGCCATTAACAAACTTTCTGCTCTCTGAGATTTCTTGCATTCCCAACCATACATCCTTCCTCTTTGCTCTTAATTGAATGCTGATTAAACCCCCCTCCTCTTTATTATCATTGCTCCTGCTGCTCTTTCTTTGGAACTGCTTCCTTTCTCTCATCCCCCAAGTTCCTCTGGTCTGTGCCGGTAAAATTGGCTTTCACTTTCTGCAATGTATTGTTCTCCAGCTCACTCCCCCCTCCGCCACCCCTCCTGCCTGCTCTTGCTCATCTTTTCAATCCCATTATATCCACTTCCTTTCCCTTTTTAAACATTTACATTGAGGTTATCATTGTTCCTCTTGTCACCCCCCACCCCCCACTCCTCGGTGCTCTTTTCTCTCTGACTTTGATTCATGGCTCTCTCTCTCTTCTCTTGTCCTCTTCCCTTTGTGCTTTTTATTCTGGAGTACTAATAATATTGGTAAGTGCTCTCCACTTTCCTGAGCAATCAGAAGTCCAAGGGCGATGCTACTGGATTTACTTTCCTTTTGATGAGAAAGCACTGGAGACCTACAGTGTCTTTGTGATATTTGTTTACAAATAGACAAGCAAAGCAGAGTGGAAGCAATAACCCTTCCAGTCAGCAGCACAACCGGGAACTTTCCTGAAGACCAGGGTGATGAACCTCTTTCAGTCCGAAGTAGGGTTGGTGTGGACACCCAGCTTGGCCACATCCGCCTTTGAAAAAACATGGCAATCACGATACTGTGCAGATGGACTTATATCCAAATTGGTGCAGTGAATTGCCCATACACGCAACATTCATGGTGCCATTTTGCGTATAAGTCTATGTGCGTGGTATTGCGACTGCCATGTTTTTCCAAAACATCGCGGTTGTGGCGTAGGTGGACAGAGTCTGGGTAAGTGAAGGAGGTTCAGCAAATAGGTGTGGAGCTTGAGCACCAGACTGGGAACATGTGAGCGGGGGCAGGGGCTGGGCGGGTACACAGAGAGCCGGGAGGGGGGGCACCCGTCCATCCCTAATCCAAGGGTTGAATTCAATTTTGAAGAAGTTCTCAGAGGCTGCATTCCAGTGGTGGCTGGGTCCAAATACAAAAGGGGTGGTGCCAGTGGCAAAAGGAGTGAGGGCAGAATACCATCATATTTTAGCTAAAAGCAACTAATCCTTAGGGAAAGTATTTCAGCCATGAAGAATGGGGGTGGGGGGTGACAGGTGGAAGCCAGGAAACCACCCAAGAAGTGATGGGCAGGGAAAAAGGTGCTGTGCTAGGAGAAAGGGATGTGGTACTATAGGGCTGGTTTCGGACCCCTGTGTAGGGATGGTGCGGGTGCCCAATTCTGTCCAGAAATCTGGTGGAACCCCCCCCTGCCCACACCCCTGAGCTCCACTCACCAAACTCCTATCCCCATTTGACCCTGTCCATGTTCAGTGAGTGGCCCACACTCTGAAAAATTAAATTGCGATCTCAAAAATGCACATATTCGCATATGCACGAAAAGGCGTATTTTGTGATTGCCTTTATTTTTCAGGAAATGGTGACTGTGGAGCTCGATGAGTCCGCTGAGGTGAGTGTGGGCTGCTCACTGAACATGGGAGGGGCTCAAGCATGGTCCAGGGCTGGTAAGTGGGGCCGGGGCTGGGTGGGAGCCTGGAGAACCCGGAAGGGGGTGGATTTGCACATCCCTCCTGCTGAGGTTCAACCCCCCTCCTGACTCTACAAATCAGCTCCACATACACCAAGCCTGCTTTCAGTCCAGCTGAACTCTGAGCTGTCTGGTGGAGGCTGGTGGCTCCAATGTCAGTGGGGTGGTGGATCCAGTCTCGGTTTCAGTTGGAACCAGCCAGAACTCTAAAGGAGATATCTAAGGTGCTGAACTGAGTTTGGGGATAGGGTTTGGCACCTTGGACTCCTTTAGAGTTCTGGCTGGTTCTGAGTGAAACCCAGAGCGCTACACTGCCCCACTGATGTTGGAATCACCAGACTCCACTCGAGCTGTTTCTCCCTCTTCCTTTCTGTAGATTCAAGCATCCTACGAACTAAGCCGGGTACATATGTCCCCTACGACATTTCTCCATCCTATTTTTGGGCAGAGAAATTGGGGGGAGACCATTGCACTGCATTTCTCCACTAGGAGGAGAATTCCTCCAAGAGATTTTCAGGGATGGGGAAGTATAGCATTTTTCCCCCTAGGTGTTATTTGTTTCTTATTCTGTGCTGCTAATGCAAGTGACAACAGCAACAAAAGCAACTGTGTTGTCAGCCTGTCCAACCTTTTGCATTCCTCCACAATGGCCCAGACCTAGGATGTTCTGTGTGTCGGTGTGTGCGGGCTGCAAATTCCACCCCCAAATGGTGATGAATCTTTGGAGAAGATTGTGCAAAGTTGCCTTCATTTTCAAGCAGGGGAGTGGGGAGAAAAAGAAAACAAATTCAGAAATGTTCTCAGACAACACATTGTCTTCCAAGAGCTTTTGGCTCAGCAGTCTTACAAACCCTTTCATTAGCTCTCATCACATTCCAAAGGCAGGAGAGAGTGAGTTCCAGCCCAAACATCCCCAGTCTTTGAGGAACCTTAACATCCTTTCATCAAGTCCCTGTCTACCTGTTAGCCTGTCGGGCTCAACCATGGTAATAGGCTTCTTTGTGCTAATCTAGGTTGCAAAATTAATCACAATATACGTCTTGACTCCACTTTGGAGTCTGCTGCATAACCATTTTCTCCCTTGCATCCTTTCTTCTTTGCATTTGTAGCGCTTCTGTTCATTCTCTTGTGGTGGTGCTATCAGAACAGGATTTCGGGGCAGAGGAACAGAGCCCCCAAATGCATCCGACTGCCTTACTATGTTTTGAAGCAAATGAAGTAATACACATTACCACCTAAAAAGGGCCCCCACTAATAAGACCATTAAGTCTTATTAATAGAAGTATAGCTTCCAAATCCCAGGAAGTACTAGTTCCCCTCTACTCAGCACTGGTTGGGCCTCATCTTGAGTACTGTGTCCAGTTCTGGGCACCACACTTTAAAAAAGGATGCAGACAAGCTGGAGAGGGTTCAGAGGAGGGAGATGAAGATGATGAGGGGACTGGGAACAAAGCCCTACGAGGAGAGACTGAAAGAACTGGGCATGTTTAGCCTTGAGAAGAGAAGCCTGAGGGGAGATAGGATAGTGCTCTTCAAGGACTTGAAAGGTTGTCACAGAGAGGAAGGCCAGGATCCCTTCTCAATCATCCCGGAGTGCAGGACATGGAATAATGGGCTCACATTACAGGGAGCCAGATTCCGCCTGAATGTCAGCAAAAACGTCCTTTTAGAGCAATATGACAATGGAACCCATTACCTAGGGAGATAATGGGCTCTCCCACACTGGGGGCATTCAAGATGAGTCTGGACAGCCATCTATCAGGGATGCTTTTGAGTTGGATTCCTGCAGTGAGCAGGGAGTTGGACTCGATGGCCTTGTAGGCCCCTTCCAATCCTACTATTCTAAGATTCTATGAAGTCCAGAGTCTAAAATTATCTCATTGCACTGTTCCCTTGTTATGGGCTCCATTTGCTCTATTCTGGATTGCTTTTTACCAGGGCTGGCCCATGACATTTTGCTGCCTGAGGCAAAGAACAAGATGATGCCCTTGTTCCATGTACAAAAGCCAACTGGACTGTGTTTCTTCAACACTGACAATGGAACAGCACCCTCCACTGCCCATGAAGGCAGCAGGCTAGCTTAATGGACCCAGGGCAGGCTACCTGGCATTCAGCTCTCTCCTCCAACACCTTGCTGCTGCTTCCCAGCATCTGCCGCCTGAGACAACTGCCTCACTCTGCCTAATAATAGAGCCAGGCCTGCTCTTTACCTTTCTTTTCCATGAATATCACACAGGAGAGAAGAAACAGCTTTCCAGGGTCCTCCAGCAAAGACATCTCATTGCCATCACCTCTGACCTGATCCTTTTCACTGGAGATGTTGTGAATTGAATGTGGGACCTGTGCACAAAATTCAGATTTGATTTTAAACAAACAAAATCCCATAACAATGGAGGATTATAATGCATCCATTCCATTCCAGAAGCAAGACCAGGTAACTCAAAATCCAAAATCTAAGGGTTAATTCAGATGTGGAGATGTTCAAACACCTCTCTACAAGAAAGCCCTTAGAGTGCAAAAGTATACACTCCTAGGGATGTATGAGAAATTCATTTCAGTTCATTTTTGATCAGGATTTACCCAGTTGGCACCTTTCGGACTGAAAACAGACTCGGACACAATCTGCAGTCAATGTCCGCACATTTTGTATCATGCAATGTGATTTGTGGACCCCAAAATATGTGTTCAACAGCATGCACACATTTGAAAAGTGTGCATGAAACAAATGCATACTTTTGAAAAATGTTCACAAAAATGCTTTAGATTATAAGAACATAAGAGGAGCCATTCTTTCTCCCCACCCTGCTTCCATCTCCCCACCCAGCCCCAACCTCAAATCTTACTTGGGCGAGGTATTGCATGTCACAGCAGTACCAAACCTAATGGTTTGGTAGAAACCCACAACTCACAACAATAGGGGTCAGGTGCAGCGATCCTTGCATTAGACCCTGCTTGATGTTTTGCCATACATGATGAGCCATGGAATCTGGCTGTTTGAAGTGTGCGTGAATGGTGCACACAACTTGAGTGTACTCACCCTGCCTATAATCATATGTGCATTTTTAAAGATCTAATTTTGTACCAGCGTTGGCTTTGGTAGTGGGTCTATAAAACATCTCAAAGTGATAAGAAGCATTTGGGCATAGCATTTTGATGGGTTTGCAAATCACACTGCAAACTCAAAAATGTATGGATGGATTTCAACTACATAGTGTGTCCAAGTCTGTGTTCGATCCCGAAGGTGAGAACTGGGAAATCTTGACTGAAGATGAACTGGAAGGAATTTCTCATACATCCCTAATCAGGACTAAGAGCTATTGATACACATCTCCACCATGAGTCTGTCTGATGCAATCTTTCCCAACCTGTTGGTTTATATCTGCCATCATCCCTGACCATTGGCCATGCTGTCTGGGGATGATGGGACTTGCAGTCTGACAACTGGGGACCCAAGGTTGGGAAAGGCCTGTGTCTCTTATAAGAAAGGGCAAGAAATGTCACCTGCATCCCAGATTCAGAAAGGTATTTGAAGGGAGGGAGAAACGCTGCATGAAAATAAATGGCTATGGAACTCAGTACTGAACATCTGTGAGGCGCAGTAAAGGTGGAAGTGGGGGGGCGACACAAAAATTGCTTTCCTTTTTGAAATCTCAAGATATCAAATTAGAGTAATAGAAAAATTAACATGTGCCGCTAACATATTGTGATTATGCTCAATTAAGGTTTTTCCATACTTCGCAGACCATAGTAAGATGACACAACTTCTATTTTTGTTGCGGTAGCAGACAGCATGAATTATATTGTACTGTTGTGTGTGTGTGTGTTTTGCCTAGTCATCTGTAAATGCAATCTATTAAAATAATGGAATGCATATATTTTGTAATTTGTACAGTGCATAACACAATACATGGGAGATGGTATCAGGACGGATGTGTATATAGCACAGGCTTCTCTGTGTGCCACGTAAAATCGTGCAAACAATGTTGTTAGATACGGCAGTCTCTGGATCGTTGCATAGGCTACTGTGTGGAGATATTCTTATTCTGCAAACTAGAAGAAAACACACAGGTAGATATGCACCAACACAGAGTATGGATGGCGTGGACACCCGACTGGGTCCAGGAGTCCATCGGGCTCCCTCCCCACCTGTATCCCTGGACCATGCCCACCAAGCCCCTGGCCTCTCTTGCCCCCGCTTGCGCCCTCCCAGATGCTCCCTGCACTCACCTGGACCCATCCACAAGAGCCCACCATTCGGGCTGGGAAAGCTTGATCTACCCAATATTAGAGGCATTATGTCTCTAATATTGCATAGATCAAGCTTTCTCAACCCAAATGTGCACATATTTAGATACACACATTTTTAATTAGCTCCTTTTCTTGTAAACAAACAAACAAAAACTCACCAAAGCGGTGGGTGCTCACGGACGGGATCTGGGGTGAGTGCGGGTGGCTCGCCGAGCTTGTGGGGGCTTGAGCACAGGACTGTGGGGCTTGGGTGGGGGTGGGTTCACACATCCCTAACACAGAGCAAAATGTACTGTGGCATCCCCAAGAAATGGAACAAGAACAAATAATAGGCACCCATGGGGAATTGTGTTTGAAGCTCTAAGTCAGACCTGGGGAACCTCTTTCAGCCTAAGGGCCACATTCAATTTTGGAGAAGCTCTCGGGGGCCACTTTCCAGCAGTGGGCAAGGCCAAAGGCAAAGGGGGGGGAGCCAAACTACCCAAAAATGCCACCATGTTTTAGCTTAAAAATCTTAGTTTAGCAGTAACTAGGGATGGACAGATGCCCCTCCATCCGCTCCCTTTGGGTGGCCGACGAGCCATCCTTGCTGCCCTCCAGTGCAAGCTGCATGGCGGAAGCTGCAGGACAGGTCAGCGACTGCTGGATAAGCCCTGAGGGGTTGTCCATCCCTTTACGGAGCCACGATTGTGCGCACAATCACGGCTCAGTTTACTTCTGCATATTTAAACTTGAGTCTATGGCTGCCTTAAAGGGGTAATGCCTCAAGATTACAGGATGTCCATCCTGTTATGCTGTAATCTTGTGGCATTACCCCTTTAAGGCAGCCATAGACTCAAGTTTAAATATTTAAACATTTAAATATTTTAAATATTCTAGTTTAAATAGTTTAAACATGCGCGCACAATCGCGGCTCAGTAAGGGGACAGGAGGCCCTGCAGTGCTTTTCGCCAGTCACCAAGTGGGGAAGAGAGTCTCCTGCAGCCTGGCAAGTGGGATCTGGGACGCTGGACAGGGGGGAGCCCATTGGACTCCACCTCATTCCTGGACTCCTGTGCCATTCCTAGCAGCAACTAATTTCAACCTTTGAGAATGGTGGGGAAATGCAAAAGCTGGAAGACCCCCAGATGATGGACAGGCAGGGGAAAGGGGTGTGGCTAGGGGGAAAGGGGTGTGGCTAGGGAAAAGGAGCATGGTCATCTGGGAATCCCAGATAGGGACCACGGGGGCAGGGAAGTGAGCTGTTCTAAGTGAGCTACAGCTAGTGTTGAGGAGAGGAAGGTGAAGCCACAGAGGAAAGCAAGTGGAAGGGTGGGTGGCATTCCACCCCACCACACCCTTCTCCACATTCTAGGGATGGACGGAACACTTACCTTCTGTTCTGTTCTGCTTCCGCTGGGGGGGGAGGCGCTCCATCCCTCCCCCAGGAATCCTCAATTGGGGGGGTGATCCGGTCCTCCCCCCCAGAAACCTGCCCGGCCGGCTCTGCTCCATGGCCAAGCCGCGGAGCCGCCGGCCGGCTCCGGCCGTCCACAGCCAAACACCTGGCCTCTGGGCAGCTCTGCAGGGACGCAAATGGTGGCTGTCATAGCTGCCACCATTTGTGTCCCTGTATTTAGCCATGATAGGCTACATAAATATTTACATAGCCTACCATGGCAGGGGGGAAAAAAACCCAGCGTAAGCAAATGGCAGTAGCCGCCGCCATTTGCATACGCTAGGTTTTTTCCCCCCTGCCATGATAGGCTACATAAATACGTAGCCTATCACAGCCTCCACAGGGATGCAAATGGCGTCCCTGCATTAGCCGTGATAGGCTACATACGTATTTACGTAGCCTATCACGGCTATGAAGACGAAGCGAATGGCAGCTGCAGGACGGCCGCCATTCGCAAAGCAGCGTGGATGGGAGCAGGTAAGTGCTCCGTTTCACATACGTTTTGTGGGTTGGGGGCAGCGGGGGCTTTGTCCCGTGCTCCTTTCGTGGGTTGGGGGGTGGGGGCTTCATTCTGCGATGGATTTCGGGGGGGTGAATGCACTGGCATTCGGCCTCACCGAGATCCGTCGCCGAATTCTCTGACATCCCTACCACATTCACCTTCACAGGAACATTGTCCCCCACCAAGGTGTTGCTGGAGGAAATTATTGGTGCCTTTGGGTGTGGGGGATGAATGTCACAGCACATTTTTTCCTGGGATGTACTTGCAGTTTGTGTATGTGTGTGTGTGTGGGAGCAATCTGAAAGTCCACCCCACCGATGCTTTAAGCTGTGGCTTGGCTGGGCATTGCAACTCAGCTGCCATTCCTTTGCAAATCTAGGCCAGAATGGCCCATGGGAACACAATGCCCCATGGGAAAAATCCTGTGGCTTGCCCAAGAAATGCAGCCAGAACAAATAATAGGCTAAAACACCAGCCTTCCCTCCCACGTGCTTGGGTCTAACGATCCCAGCATGCCTGGCTACTGGCCATGCTGGCTGGGGGTGATGGGAGTTGGAGTCCCAACCATCTGGAGGGCGCCAGGTTGGGGATGGCTGCCATAACATGATGATGCAGCATTGTTTCTGGGGAGTGCATCGGGGGTGGGAGATCTGGCTGACCCGTGGGGCATCCTGGTCCACTTTTGGCAAAGGGATAGTAGGCAAACTGCCGTGAGCACTCAAATTACTGGTTGGAATGGTGGCCAGGGGCATTGATAGGCCCCAGCCAGGCCCAAATCTGCATAAAATCTGCACATGCTAATGCATATCTATAGGTGCAAATTTAGAAATAATCACTAGGATCTCTTTAGATTTCACTGGAGGCAAAGCCAGTCAATCAATTTCTCTTCCAAATCATCCCTAATAAAATAAATCCTTCAATTCATTTGCACTCTGCCCTGGATCATCCCAAAGCAATGGAGAAAGTCTTTTGTTTTTCTTCTAAACTTAATTACTGTGCAAGGGAAGATTGCGGGGGAGGATGTTGCAGCATGTGGGAAGGGAAGAGTTAACCTTCCCCTCCCCAGCTGCAATCCCCCTTGAAAATTTTCTCCCTTATCTCTTGTGTTCACTGCTCCGAAATATGTTCTACATATGGAGCAGTATAGAAATATTGTAAATAGATAGATAGATAGATAGATAGATAGATAGATAGATAGATAGCCCTCTGTATGGCAAATAGGGTTTTTAGAGAAATCCGCCGCGGATTCAAATGAGGCTGGATTCTTTGGAATCTGGCCTCAGGAATCCATGGCAGACAGGCCCCACTTGCCTCTTCTCCTGGAGGATTCTGCATGGGATGGCATGGCTGTTTGTTGCACTGGGAGCCCTTCGCCTCTGCGCCGATCGCCATTAAAAAAAAATGGCGATTGGCAGGATGTCCCCATAGACTTATACGCAAAATAGCCATGAATCATGTGTATAAGTCTATGTGCCACATGTGTGCCACATGGACACATAGGCTTATACGCAAGATTCACGGCTCTATTTTGCATATAAGTCTATGGGGACATACTGCCGATCACCTTTTTTTTTTATGGTGATCGGCGAGGAGGCAAAGGGCTCCGGTTGATTCAGGTAAGTGGCCCTTGGCTCTGTGGATTCCTCATGTAGCAGAGCTGCTCCGCAAGGATTCCAGAGGGGGAGGAATGGGTCGCCTCTCCCCCACACAGATTCTCCACTGGAATAGAGAGTGGGGAATCCATACATCCCTAATGGCAAATACCCTTTTATCAATCCCCTTCTACTAGCCCCAGTGGACCCTAAAGGCTCTGGGGAATATATCTGGCCCCCTGGGAAACAGATTCAGGGCTGGGGTCCCATGGGCCCAGGCCCAGCAACAACCCTGGTAGTATTTTTTTTAAAGGTTTTTACAAGTATAGGAAAATATAGGCTAAGTATAAGCTTAGGTTTATATCAGAAAATCCCACCCACGGCAACTTGCTGAATTGTAAATTCCCCACTGAAAGTGCTCAGAGTTCCCCCACCTCTACGTACACACACAAGATGATTAATACAATCTTCAGGGAGGGTTTTCACCTCCCTGATAGTGATTACGCCTCCCCTCGCCCATCCTGAAAATGCTGAAAAAACCCACTAGTTCTGAGAAGCTACAGCTAAGGAGTTACTGCAGTGTAGCAACTAAGAGACCAAGCTGTGAGTGAGGAAATTCCTAGGGATGGTGGAGAATTCTGCCATGGATTTCATTGAGGCCGAATGCACTGGCCTGCCCCCCCTGCCCCCCCCATGGATCCCCCCCAGGATGAGACTTACCTGGGGCGGATGTTCCGGATTGCGGCAGCTCCAGCGGCAGCTTCAGTGGCAACAGTGGCGGCGGCCAGTCTTCCGACCGGCTGCCGCAGCCACCATTTGCAGTCTGGTCTTTTTTTTTTTTTGCCCAGATGTGATAGGCTACATAAAGACTTAGTAGCCTATCATGTCTGGGTAAAAAAAAAAGAAAAAGAAATGGTGTACGCAAATGGCGGCGGCTACAGTGGCCGCCATTTGCGTTCCTTATTTATTTGCCGTTTTAGCCTACATAAATATTTACATAGGCTAAAACGGTGGGAAAAAAGGAACACAAATAGCGCCCACTACGCTATTTGCATTCCCCTTTTTTTTCACCCTAATAGTCTACGTAAATATTTACATAGACTAAAACGGCGAAAAATAAGGAACGCAAATGGAGGCTGCCGTAGCTGCCACCATTTGCGTACGTGTTTTTTTTTTTTTACTTTGCCGTGATAGGCTACGTAAATATTTACGTAGGCTATCACGGTTAAATACAGGGACGCAAACGGTGGCAGCTATGGCAGCCACCATTTGCGTCCCTGCTGCCCAGCGACCAGATGTCCGGCTGCAGGTGGAGCCGGCCGGCAGCTCCACGGAATCCCCGTGGAGCGGAACCACCCAGGCAGGACTCCGGGGGTAGGGATAGAGCGCCTCCCCCCCGTTGAGGATTCCGGGGGGAGGGACGGAGCGCCTCCCCTCCCACCTCGAAGCAGATCCGCGAAATGGTAAGTGACTTTCGTACATCCCTAGAAATTCCCTGTTAACTGCACAAACAAAGCGGTCTTATGTTAAGTCAGATGATTGGTCTCTCTAGCCCAGGGCTACTGACTTTCACTGTCAGAAGTTCTCCAAAAACCTTAGGAGGATAACTTTGTTTCCTGAGAGCTTTAAACTGGAGGTGCTGTGGATTGTACCAGATACCTTGGGCCTGCCAATCATTGGAGCTATTTTAAATATATATAGATGCGACAGAGATAGAGCTACAGATGGAGATGGAGATGGAGATAATGATAGATACAGGGCAGTATCCAGCTGTGTCATTCTGATAGCGCAAATGAAGTTGTGCTCATGGAAATTAGTATCAAGAATGGATCGTCCTTCCCCTTTGCAGTCAGCACCACAATAGACGCAGCTTCAGGCTAATATGACTTTATTTTGTTAGATGCTAGCCTCTCTACAAACTCAGCTTCAAGGAAACTCTCAGACTGCCCCAGGCCCTAAACAACTAATCAACAATCTCTAAATAGAGGAGATGAACTAGGGGATAGAGACATTGCTGGCAGTTTGGGTATGAACCCAATGGCTCAGCTTGTTTTGCAGTGATGCCCCTCCCTTAGGGTGGCTCCCTCCTATCTTGACTTCCAAGAGTAGCTATATGGGCAGAGCGTCTGAGCCCTGTCCCAACTTTTCCTGCTTCACTTAGGACATACCCTAGCATCTCTCAAGTCACGCCCCTCTTCCTCCTCCTCCTCCTCCTTGGAAACTTGAATTCCCACAGTGGAGGGAGGGGACAGAGACTCAGCCTGGGCCATCTGTTTGTCAAGGCCTTTGGAGAAAATCCTCCCAGCGTCTAGGCTCTCTAGGGAGTGTCCCTCCCCTATACCTTCATCGAGCAGCTCTAACTCTGACTCAGAATAGGAGTTGTCAGATATCTGAAAAGGCTGGAACTCAACCCTGACATCTAGGTTCTGAACTATGTGCAAGAGAAGAATACAACAAGAGATACATTTGTGCAAGTTCAGCATTTGTGCAGGTGTGGTTGCCCGAGCAGTTGTGCATTGTGCTTGGGGATCCCGCTGTGTGACCCATTGTGGAACCTGTCATGCAACTTCTTGCACAACTGGTTGCACAAGCGTAATGGGCAACCGCTTGCACAGTGGACAGATTCGGCAGCGCTCCTTGAGTTTGCGGAACAGCATGGTTGGATATGCCCATAGATATACAAATGATATAATGAGTAGCAAGGCATTCCTACAGTTGTGAAATGATATCAATAGACTAAACTAGCCTTCCCCAACCTGGTGCCCTCCAGATGTTTTGGACTACAACTCCCAGCATTCTTGACTATTGGCCATGCTAGCTGGGGCTGATGGGAGTAAAAGAAGGGATTACTGTACTAATCATTATTTCCTATCTATTCATCCTACTCCATCATACACCTTGAATTTCTGAATTCTATCAGCAATAAATGGCATCCAAGGTTCTCAAAGCTTTCTCTGCATTCTTTTCCCACCCTCAGTCATTACAAGTCGGAATGTTTGGTCTTCTTAGGCATGTGCCAAACCTTTAAAAACCTCTCTTTTTTCAGTAGGTGCATTACGTAAACAGCATTTTGATTCAAGTAGGACTTCTTTTGCTGATGTTAAACATTTCCCTTCTAGAAGGGCAGAGTGGTCCTACCATGAGTTGGGCAAGGAGAGAGGAACCCAAGTGAAGGATCTGCCATATCCAAAGCCCTGCCAGCCTCATGTTGTCAGGGTGGAAGGAGCAGTGATTCGTGGTTTTTTCTCCCTTTTTGTGTGGATCCAGCCCCTTTCTGAGTTCCCTCCCATTGATTTCAATTGGAAGGAATTAATCTATGTAACCTAATGGTGAGTTTTGCCCTTTGAAATTAGAGCAACATCTCTCATACAAAGATCCCTTGCCTTTTTTTCTTCTTTTTCTTTTGGTGGAACAGCAAGACACATGTCTAAGAGAAGACTCAGAATGAGAGAAGTTAATGAAGTACTTCTCCAGGAATGACAAAGAGGGAGGGAAATACTCAGCCTGATTGTTGCTCCTTAGGTGACCTTGAAAGACTCCTGCCAGCTTAACTGACTCTTGCCAGATGCCATAGAACACCCGCTTTTTGATAGATGAGGAGAGAAGAAACTTGAAAGTAGCATGCAGAGCTTTCAGCTTAACTCACTAAGTTCAGACCTGCCAATGTCTGTCAAATAAGAATAGTAGAAACTATGTAGGGATGGGCGAACTCCCCCCTCCCATGCCACGCGCTGCTTGCTGGACCCCCGCTGGCCACTGTGAGCAAGGAAATTCTCTGTTAACTGCACAAATGGTCTTAGGTTAAGCAACTTTATGGGCGTAAATGGTCTATTTATGCCAGTAATGTTGCATAAATGGCCCCTTTATGACCACCATATGCGTAAATGGTTATTTATGCAAATGGCTGAGCTGCCATTTTTATCCAAAATGGAGGCTCGGCGAGGGAGCGGGCAGCTGTGCACTTGCTCAAACCAGCACGCCGAGTCAGGCAAGCATGGGGAACAAGCAGACTGGCATTCGGGGAGCTGAGCCAGCAAGAAATTGCCAAGCTTTAAGGCCCAACCGGATGCCCGCGCCATCCCTACAACTGTGTGTGTTATCGTAAGCAAACAGTAGTGAACAATCAGTAGATTAATTGGTGACCTATTTCTGCCATTTCAAACCAATACACAAACTGAAACTCAGTTATCCTTGGAAACATGTACATCTCCAAATTTCCCAATGAAGCTCTCCGATCAAAGATTGCATACAAAAATGTATATATTAGGGAAATTACAGTCAAAATGCCTTATGACAATTGCTTGCAAAATGTATTATCAGGCAAAAGATGCACACAATGCAAAAATGTATGCATCAGGAGAAATGCTCGCAAAAACGCATACAAATTTTGATGCAAAGCTTCTTTTGAAAAAATTCTCAAAGTTCAGGACAAACCAAACTTATGACTGGAAAAATGAGGAACAGAGAGAAACCGAAACTGACATATTCGTCCATCTCAAGCAATCAAGCTAATTTCAGGAAATTCAAACAGCGACCTCTTGCACCCTGCTAGCCGACAATTGCAATGTATGTCAGCATTCAAACATTTTAATGCATCATGATCACCCCACATGCCTATTGGAAGCAAATACAAAACATGCATGTTTTCAAAATAATAATTTGGAAAACAGTATTTCCAGGTGTTATTTTCCCGTTATTTTCAGCATTTATGTAACTACTTCAAATAAATAAATGACTCAGTAAATAAATAAAATGATGAACTTGTTTGATGATAAATAAACTACAATAAGGGTGCAATCCTATCCCAATAGTTGGCAGCCTCCAAACTCAGAGGCTGCTGAGAATCCAATGCACGCTGGGAGGACAGCAGCAGTTCTGTGCCCAGCATTTCTGTCAGATGGGCCATTTCACCCATCTAGCAGTGGCACCTTGGAGGGGATGGGAAGGAGGCTGGGGCAGCCATAAGAAATGGCATGAGGCAGCCACCCTGCTCTCCTCTCCTCCCTACCCCAGGGAAGGCCCCCTTTTTCAGAGTGTGGAGAGGTTGCCAGCATGGTTCTCTCTGTGTCGGCAATGAGGGGGATGGGGGGGCAGGGAGTGGTCAGCTCCAGGAATCCAGGAAACTGAACTATCCTGTGTATCCCCAGATACTTGTGGGCATAGGGTTGCTCTCCTCATATATTAATAAATAATTTCATGTATAGCTGCCTTTCTGACCTTTTGCCCTCTAGATGTATTGGACTACAATCAGCCCCAGCCAGCAAGCCTAATGGCCAGAGAGAATGGAAGTTGAAATGCAAAACATCTGGAGGAAAGGTTGATGTATAGCATCAAGTCAATAAAAAGTGTTTGAGAAACACGTGAATGATGATGGTGATTGTTATTGCAGAGTAATGTTAAACAATAACATCTTCAAAGCACTAGAAGCATAACTTTATGAACTATGGGAAAGTGGTGGGGGAGAGATGATGAATCAAAATGCTGCAAAACAACCTACAGTTAACCTAACTAGTCATTGTAGGTTATCTGTGGGTTGCTTAACCCATGATTAACATATAGTGTCTGGGTTCGGACATCACGTAGCAACCCCCAATCACCCGATCGGGGATTGAATATTCAAATTGGCCACTCATCAGCTGTAAGATCAGGGAGGAGAATGGAAGAGCAATCAGCCAACTGGGGAAGGAGCCCAAGAGGCAAAAAGCAATGTGATTGGCTAGTTGCAGTGCTGCACTGTATAGGTTCCCACATGGCCTCAGTGGTGGTGGTGCCAGGAGCCCAAATGGTTCCTGCTTGAAAAATAGTGAAGATGCCTGTTCTATAAGGTATGTATCAGGGAAATCCACTTTTAAGAAATTGACAAGTTTCTCATGCATCCCTACCTGGGTCAGGCTCAGAAAATCACATTATTTCTCCCAAACTCAGAAAGTAGCTGGGTTTATTCCAAGTCTAATTCCCATATGTATCAGGCCCTGTCATACCACCAGTGGTGAGGAAGGACTAGGGATGTTGGAGAATTCCGCCACGGACTCCAATGAGGCTGGATTCTAACGAATTTCCCCAAGAGTCCATTGTGGAACAGACTACCCCCACCACCCCCCAAAATCCCCCCCTGAATGGACCTACCTGGAGGCAGTGGCAGCTCCGGTGGCGGTTCCGGGTTGTCTTCCGACCAATGCCAGGCTCCTGCAGCCACAAATGGTGGTCGTGGTAGCGGCTGCCATTTGCATCCCTGCCAAGCCGTGATAGGCTATGTAAGTATCTACTTAGCCTATCACAGCAAAAGCCAGGGACGTAAATGGCAGCCGCTACACCATTTGCGTCCCCGTCTTTTGCCGTGAAAGGCTATGTAAGTATCTATGTAGCCTATCATGGCAAAAGACAGGGACTCAAATGGTGTAGTGGACGCCATTTGCGTCCCTGCTTTTTGCCGTGATAGGCTACGTAGATACTTATGTTGTTTATCATAGCTTGGCAGGGACGCAAATGGCGGCTGGTGTAGTGGCTGTCATTTGTGGCTGCAGCCAGGGAGGATTCCGGGGGGGGGGGAGGGATGGATTGCCTCCCCCCCTCCTGCGGACCCCAGCGGACGGAGGTAAGTGGGGTTTCATACACCCCTAGGAAGGACTAGACTGGCTAGGATTAGAATCTGAACTTTGGAGGGCCATCTTATTTATTTTTATTTATTTATTGCATTTATACCCCGCCTTTTTTCCCTTGCAAGGAACCCAAGGCGGCTTACATTATCCTCCTCCTCTCCATTTTATCCTCACAACAACAACCCTGTGAGGTGGGTTGGGCTGAGAGTCTGTGACTGGCCCAAAGTCACCCAGTGAGCTTCCATGGCCAAGTGGGGACTAGAACCCGGATCTCCCAGCTCCTAGTCCAACACTCTTGCCACTACACCACACTGGCTTGCTGGGCTCATACTTGAGAGGAAATTCAATGACACCACCAGGAGAAAGGGAAAGGGGAAAGCAACAGCCTTATAGGAAGGCTGTGAAGGAACTGGAATTTAGGGATAGGAATGGGTGTCTCGGGATAAAGAGAGGTGCCCATTGTCAGCTTCTCCCTTATTCCCAGATGGGACAGCCATCAAGGGCAGGATGCTGAAGAGTTCCACTGAAGACTCAAATGAAGCCAGATTCCAAACAATCCGACCCTTGGCATCTGCAGCAGACAAGCTGCACTTACCTCTGGGTCTGGAGAAATTCATGCGGTGCGGCTCTCCAGCTCCCTATCAGATGTGATACGCTAATGGCAGCTGCCATTAGCCCATCACAGGAAAGTTACAGCCATAAATCGCATATGGTATGCCATTTGTGGCCATAAAGCACTTACTTTGACCTAATACAGCCATAAACAGCTGCAATGTAGGTCAAAGTCAGTGCTTTATGGCCACAAATGACATATAATATGCCATGGCTGTATTTTTCCTGGGATAGGCTAATGGTAGCCGCCATTAGCATGTCACATCTGATAGGGAACTGGGGAGCAACTCCACCAACTCCGGCAGATGTGGCTGGGCTCTGGAGAATTCTGCGGTGCCCCGAATGGCCTGAATTGCCCCTCCACAGAACCCGCCTCCCGGAGCGGACAGTGCGGGATCCGTACATCCCTAATCAAGGGTAGGCATGGTTGGATACCTGCCAAGGGCCCACAACCCAGCTTGGGCCCACTGACAAGAGCCTCCTGGAGGTGTTCCTCCCCTTCACCATTGCAACCTGGTTGCTCACCTGCCTCTTACTGTGGCTGAGACAACGGTGGTGGTGAGAGGGAGGAGTAGCAGAGGTTGCTGCCTACTTGCTCCATCACTCCCTGCCTGTCCAGCCAGCAAGTGGGAGCAATGACGAGAAAAGAGGATGAGGAGCATTAGCAGCCAGTGACAATGGCAGTGAGAAGGTAGACTCTTTGAGGGAGGGGCCATTTAGGGTGTCTTTCCCACAGGCCCCCCAAAATCCTGAGCCAGCACTGTTCCCAGACCCCCTACCCATTTTGGACTTTCCCTCATCCCTGCTGCATTGCAGTGTCTGGGGACAGAAACGAGGCACATCAGTTGTCCTAATTTCAAGTCAGTCTAAACACTTAAGCACAGAAGACCAACTGTTTGTGTGTGAAGGATGGGGTGGGGGGAATAAAAACCATCATGCACTTCTGTTTGGCTCACCTCCCTGAATCCGGGGTGTCATCGTTTTGTTCTTGTTTTCATTTTGCACAGCAACCATCAGAGCAAGGCAATTAAGCCTCGCTCCTCCTTAATTCCTAATGAACATTCTATTACCCAATTGCCACTCTCAAAAATTAGCTTATTGTCTGCATCACCTGCGCACATCTGTCTCCGGAAAAGTCAGCTCTAGCTCCTGCTACTCTGTCTCACAATGCAGCCAATCATATCCCATTCTACAGCTGTTTCCTAGGTAACTGGAACATACTCTATATATGAGAACTTGCTGCGACACATTGGTTTTAAAAACATGGGGGAGAGTGGTGCAAGTCATACACACATGCACACACACACACCTCACACTCACTTTTTAAAGGCCTTGTAAGTTAATGCAACACGTTGTTAAGAGAAATGGGTAATAGGGGGAGGGGGAAAACCATAGCTTTTAGCTTGGCTAATTTGGCTTGTAACACTTTCCTTTCACGTGGGGATCTTTTCAGTTGTGAAAGTGGTAGGCTATGTGCTGGTGCAGCCTAGTGGCAAAAGAGACCGAGCTTAGGGATGAGAAATTTGTTTCAGGTTGTTTTTGATCAGGGTTTACTGAGTTCGCACCTTCCGGACAAAACATGGACTCAAACACAATCCGCGACAGGAATCTGTCCATTTCTGAACTAGCAGTGTGATTCACAGACACACACCCCCAACACACAAATGTGTTCCACACCAATCACACTACTCACAGCCGCCATTTTGTGCAAAATTGTGATATCTGTAAATAGCTTACCCTCAATTTTGTGCAAAATGGCAGTTCGTGACCAAGAGGGGAAAGGCAAGCTCTCTCCGGGTGCGCACGGACCATTTGGTAGCTCACCCCATGTGCCCACCAGGGTTGAGCAAGTAGTGGGAGTTGAGTGAGCACCCCACGAACAGGGTGCAGAGGAGTTCGCCATCTCTAGCGAAGTGTTTTGAATATGTGAAAGCCTGACATTCTCCACAATGCTCCATGCACTGGATGAAGTGGGTAATACGCCATAAAAGCGTATGCTAGAATGAATGAGTTAGTCTTTACGATGTCACAAAACTCCTTGTTGTTTACATAACGATATAATAATAATAATAATAATACATTAATTGATGCTGATGAACACATACTAATGCTGTAACTAAAACAAAACACACAGGTCCATTTGTAGAAATGAACAGAGCCAAAAAGTACTGTGGCATTCCCAAGAAATGCAACAAGAACAAATAATAGGCACCCATGTGAAATTTTGCTTGAATCTCTAAGTCAGAGGTGGGGAACCTCTTTCAGTCTGAGGGCCAAATTCTATTATTATTATTATTATTATTATTATTATTATTTTCATCATCATCATCATCAACAAGTGATGATAATGATGATGTGCAGAAGGAAGTACATAGTAGAATTCCCCCAACCTTTATCTTGACTGTAGTTTTCTGAAAGTCTTTCTTATCCAGATTCACTGGTCCCAATCCATAGAACTGTGGGAGCTGCATACCTCTGCACAGACCCAATTATATTTGCTGAGAGAGGGAGGGGGAGCACCCATTGTACAGGCTTGGAGAACATGCACCTAGTTGTCACCAAGGTGGTAAACTTGTGTCAGGGCTGTACCACTTCAGAGTACAGGCAGGGCTCTCTGTTATACATCCCCTGCCCACCAGCCCTCCTGCATATAAATAAAATAACTAGAATGTTAGGTAGAGGGCTGAACTACAATCCTTTCCCCTAATACGCAAGCTTTCCTGTGTGGAGGGATATTCTTGTATGCAGCAACATTGAATGATCTGCACCTCCACCTGAAATCTGAAGGGGCTGTAGCTCAGTGATAGTAGAGCACCTGCTTTGTATGTAGAAGATCCCAGGTCCAGTCCTTGGGCATCTCCAGGTAGGGCTGGGAAAGTCTCCCACCTGAAACCCTGGAGCGCCAACTGCCAGTCAGCGTCAACAATACTGGGCTAGGTGGACCAACGGTTTTATTCAGTATAACGCAGTTTCCGATGTTCCTATGCTTCCTGTCTGGCTGTAGACAAGCTCTGCAAAATAGTAATCCTCCAAGTTCCTTAAGTTCTTGCATTTATTGAATTTTACACAAACTAGGTGTTGCACCTTTGTTTGCACCCATCTGCATTGGTGGTATACGCAGTAAAATATTCTATAACAAACTAGTTCACATAAATCTGATCAGTCTTAGAACAAAAAAATGCAGTAAAATAAAGGGTGCATTCTGCAAGCATAGATACATCCATGGCTACCACTGGAAGCTAACCCCTCCCCATGCAAGGATTGTTAGAAGTGTGTGATGTGGGAACTTCATTAGGAATGGAGGAAGCTACCATATACTGAGTCGGACCATTGGACCAGCTGGTTCAGTATGGTCTCCATTAGGAGAGTACACCAATGAAAGATTCAGTTTGAACTATCAGGTGGATCCACGGTTGGCTACAGGATCAGACTCAAAGAGTGTTTATCAATGGGATCTTCTCAAACTGGGAAGAGGTAACGAGTGGGGTACCGCAGGGCTCAGTCCTGGGCCCAGTGCACCTAGGAAAAAGAAACCAAATGCACAGTTCAAGATGGGGGATACGTGGCTCAGCAACACTACAAGCGAGAAAGATCTTGGAATTGTTGTCGATCACAAGCTGAACATGAGCCAACAATGTGATGTGGCTGCAAAAAAAAAGGCAAATGGTATTTTAGGCTGCATTAATAGAAGTATAGCTTCCAAATCCCAGGAAGTACTAGTTCCCCTCTACTCAGCACTGCTTAGGCCTCATCTGGAGTACTGTGTCCAATTCTGGGCACCACACTTTAAGAAGGATGCAGACAAGCTGGAGAGGGTTCAGAGGAGGGCAACAAAGATCATCAGGGGACTGGAAACAAAGCCCTATGAAGAGAGACTGAAAGAACTGGGCATGTTTAGCCTTGAGAAGAGAAGACTGAGGGGAGATAGGATAGCATTCTTCAAGTACTTGAAAGGTTATCACAGAGAGGAAGGCCAGGATCTCTTTTCGATCATCCCAGAATGCAGGACATGGAATAATGGGCTCAAGTTACAGAAAGCCAGATTCCAGCAGAACATCAGGAAAAACTTCCTGACTGTTAGATAGGGATGTACGAAAGTCACTTACCTTTTCGCAGGGGTGCTTCGTGGTGGGGGAGAGGCGCTTCGCTTCTCCCCCCGAAGTTCAGGCGAGGGGGGGAGGCGTCCCACCTCGCCCGGCCGAAATTCAGGCCAGGGGGGGAGGCGCCCCGCCCCACCTCGCCCGGCCGAAATTCAGGCCAGGGAGAAGCGCCCCGTCTCCCCGGCCGCGAAAAAAAAGTAAAAACAAAACAAAAAAACAAAACCCCGAGATAGGCTACGTAACGATTAATGTAGCCTATCACGGCTAGATTTCCAAAGTCAGCCATGATAGGCTACGTTAATCGTTACATAGCCTATCACGGGTGACTTTGAAAAAAAAAAGCGTGTACGCAAATGGTGGCGCCCTATGGGCGCCACCATTTGTGTTCCTTATTTGGTCCCGGTAGTCTACATAAAGATTTACGTAGACTACAGCGTAGTCTACGTAAATCTTTACGTAGACTATTGGGACCAAATAAGGAACACAAATGGCGGCGCCCTAAGGGCGCCACCATTTGCATACGCACTTTTTTTCCCCCCAAAGTCACCCGTGATAGGCTACGTAATGATTTACGTAGCCTATCACGGCTGACTTTGGAAATCTAGCTGTGATAGGCTACGTAAACCGTTACGTAGCCTATCACGGGTTTGTTTGTTTTTTTTAAACTTTACTTTGTAATAGTGGTGGTGGCAGCCGGTCGGAAGACCGGCTGCCGCTCCCGCCCCCAACGAAAGGCCGACGAACCGCCGCCAGGACCCGCCGCCGGGAGGGACATTCGCCAAAGGTAAGTCCCATCCTGGGGGGTGGCGGAGAATTTCACCACCGATTTCGGGGGGCCGAATGCATTGGTGTTTGGCCCCCCGAAGATTCGGGGAGAAATTCTCCGCCATCCCTACTGTTAGAGCAACACGACAATGGAACCCATGACCTAAGGAGGTGGTGGGCTCTCCCACACTGGAGGCGTTCAAGATGAGGCTGGACAGCCATCTGTCAGGGATGCTCTGACTTGGATTCCTGCATTGAGCGGGGGGTTGGACTCGATGGTCTCATAGGCCCCTTCCGACCCTACTATTCTATGATTCTATGATTCTATGTCCCTGATTCAGCACTTTAGAAAACAGCCCAATCTGGTTCAGGCTGATTCAGAGGCTGCCCACTTTGACTCGGATCTGAATCTTGATTCTGAAATCCAAATCTTCATGCTACACATTGATTCTTATTGGAAAGCAACCAAGGGCTATACCTTTTCTTTTTTTCCTGTTTGTCAGAATTGGATGAAATTTGTAGGCATAGCAGATCTGTATGAGGGAATTAAGTAGGGATGTCAGAGAATTTCACCATGAATCTCAGGGAGGCCAAATGCCAGTGCATTCAGCCCCCCGAAATCGGTGGCAAAACGGTCTGCCCCCCCCGGCCCCCCCAGGACAGGACTTACCTTGTGCGAATGTCACTGGCGGTGTCGGCGGCTCCGGCGGCAGTTCGGCGGCGGTTCAGCGGTGGTGGCTACGGCTGCGGCGGCCGGTCTTCCGACTGGCTGCCACCGCCGCCATTTCCAAGTTTAAAAAAAAAAGTGATAGGCTACGTAAACATTTATGTAGCCTATCACGGCTAGATTTTAAAAAAATACTGTGATAGGCTACGTAAATGTTTACGTAGCCTATCACGGCTGAGTTTAAAAAAAAAAACCGCGCGTACGCAAATGGCGGCGCCCATGGGCACCGCCATTTGCGTACGTGCATTTGTGTTTTTTTTAACTCAGCCGTGATAGGCTACGTAAACATTTACGTAGCCTATCATGGCTGACTGCAGGGAGGCAAATGGCGGCGGCTACGGCCGCCCCCATTTGCAGTCCCGGCAGGACAAGATTCGCGGTGGGAGGGACGGGACGCCTCCCCCCCAGCCAGAATTTCAGGGGGAGGGACGAAGTGCCTCCCCCCCACCGCAAATCAACTTTTGTCAAAGGTAAGGGACTTTCGTACATCCCTAGAATTAAGCCTGCCTAATTTCAGAGGAATACGTGCATGGTTTTTGTGCTATGTGCCTTTAAGATTTGATAAACTGCCAGTATCTTCTTTAATATATTTTTTGGGCAGAATTGGATGAAATTTGCCAGGGGAGCTGTCCCTTATGAGGGGAACAAGCCTGCCATTTTTTAGTTGAAGATGTGCATGGAGCTTTGGGCAAGAGCAGCTGTTAAAGAGTGGGGGTTTCAAGAAAAAAGAAAGAAAAAGAATGTGCTTATCTCTCATGTTTTTTTTTGGGGGGGGAATTGTTATAGAAATTACAGGTGGTTTTATTTAAGAAACCTGCAAAATGTCATAAGGCATTTATGACATTTCCAATAAGAATCAACGGGTAGCATGAAGAAGTGTTTTTGTGGAAGGGGAATGTTTACATTGGGGGAGTGATTCATCTCCCCTTACCCTCTTCTGTAGGCTTATTGACAATTTGTATGAAAATGGCATATGTTATAGAGGTGTCCCTAGGCAAGAAACCTGCAAAATTTCAGAAGGATAGGCTAGGGTTTAATGATGATTGAAAACCAGTTTAAGAATTTTTTGTTCATTTATATTATGCTCAGTTGGCATAGAAGGTGCAATAGAACAGGGTGTGGATGATGGATGTGGAGTACACAGTGGCAGAGTCAGAAGGACCTGAACATGCAGCATTTTCCAAGCAAGCCCCCAGTGCTACATCCTCCCAGGTCCCACCACATCTCTTTTAACATTCCTGTTCCTGGGAGAGAGAAGTAGCAAAGCGCACCGAGCACGGGATCAGTCTTACAATATATTACTTCAACATCCCACCCTACAACCCTTGGCAGGTGCCCAACCATTGGTGCTGGCCCTGGAGGGTTAGATAAAAGCAGGAACTGGGGTCTGAATGGGGCAGCAAGACATTAAAAGTCACCTAGTTGTTTTATGGTGTGTTTTTTCTTTAGCATAATATGGATTAATTGTTTTAGATGTTGTAAATTGTGTATGTTTTAATTTTGTGGAGTCTTTTTTGAAAGCAACAGACAAGAAACTGTAATGACAGCAAAGTGTTGGCCTGTGTGTGTGTGTGTATGTGTGTGTTTGTGTGTGTGTGTAGGGGCATTTGGAATCCACTCCAGGCAACAGACTATCTTGGGGCAGCCCTGCTGAGAGTAGGGATGTACGGACTGTGTAAAATCCGCTCCATCTGTGTTTCGCCGATTATCAGGTGCCTTTCGTTCCATCATCCGCCCGCGGGCGGATGTGAATATTTTTTTCGGCATGAAGAAAAATAAGCAAATAATCACATAAATATTTACGTAGGTGTTGATATAATTTACCTCAGTATGTAACATTTAGTGTATTGTCCCCCATTCCATTCAACGTTACCTCAGCAGAAACGTACGTATTTTTCTACAGATTTATATGCATAAATTTCAGGAAAGTAAAAAAAATCATCTGGAAGTCCATGGACTCCGCCCGACCTGACAGGGGCACTCCACAACAGATTCCGCAGGTCAGATTCTTAGAAATCCAAGTCCATTGTAATCCATCTCGAATTTCTACAGCATCCCTAGCTGAGAGATGAGCAAGCAAATGCATTATTTCTTCCGTGGGTTTACTTACTACTACTGAAACCTGTTACAAAACATGAAGAGAGATCTGAAAATGTATGTATGTATGTCTCTCTCTCTGTGTGTATGTGTATATATATATATATATATATACACACACACACACACACACGTGTGTGTGTGTAGGGGGGAGAGAGGGGGGGAGGGAGAGAGATGTAAAGTGGCACAACAGCAAAGCAAAAAGGAGGGTCTGGATGAAGTCAGCCTTAAGGTAAAATGTACAAGAAAGATAGAAAGACTAACAACATACACACACACACAGAGGCCACATGAGGACAGGTAAGTAGGAGGTCTGCACCACCCCTTCTCTTAGGTCATCACAGCACCGAGTGAAGCATGTTACATTCTGCAGTGAATACAAACTGCGATGATCTTTTAAAGTGATTATGTTTCAGTTCTGCTAGACAATTGCTTAGTTTTAGCATCTGGGCAAAATGCTACTCTTGCAGAATAAAGGATTGTTGCAGGGCAGGGGGGGGGAGAGAAAGGAAGATGAATCATGAAGGAACACCCCATGCAATGTGGAAACCCACAAAACTTTCACACAAGAACCCTGAATGGAGTAGGTAGTGACTTCGACATCATTTGAAAGTAATCTGTAACTTCTGCTGGATCAAGAACTCGCATGGGGGTGGACCTGAACTGCGAGCCACATGGATTGAACTGAGAGGCTAGTAGGATTCTCTGGATATCATCTCGCCACTGGTTTTGTGGCTGAATCCCGTTGGTGTTTGCAATCGCCGCTCGCTCTGCGCGAAAGGGAAACTCGCTCAAATGGAGCACAGATCAGCGGATTTGCATGAGTTCCCCCAAATTTGTGCAACTTTCTTCCATAGGCTACAGCAGGGCTGATTCAATCCATGGAAGAAAACATGAGTAAATTAGGAAAATTCCACAAATAGAGCTGGGAAGTGTGACAAAGATGACTGTAAGCATGTGTTCAACAATCTACAAATATTTTTGGTGGGCATGTACTTGCACTCATGCTTGCATCCAGAGCTTCAAACAGCGCTTCTGTCTTCTCCTTTAGGGAATTTTTGATATGGGGAACTGTAGAAGATTTGGGCAAATTGAACAGCAGTCCAACAGGACACTTGCACAGATCTCCCCCAATTTGCTCAAAGTTCCTCCACAGTAGGGATGTACGAACTCAACCCTATCCAGGTTCTCTGGACGCCCGCACAGCCCCTGCCCCTGCTCGCCAATCCCTGGATGGGGCTCGAACCCCTCCCACACTCGCGGAGCAGCCCGCACTCACCCCAGCGGCCTTGTCAAGCTCCACGGTCGCCATTTTTTTGAAAAATAAAATGGCGACCGCAGAAATGTGCATGTTTTCGTATGGGTGAAAATGCACATTTTTGTGAATGCACATATTAGCATTGTGAAAGTGCGTGTTTTGTGAATGTGCACATTTGTGTGGGTGCAAAATACACATTTCTTGCAAAATGTGCATTTTTGTGCATACACAAATGTGCGCATTCATGAAATGTGCATTTATGCATGTGCGCAAATATGAGCATTTTTGCAATCTCCATTTTATTTCTCAAAAAACAGTGACCTCAAAGCTCGACGAGGCTGCTGGGATGAGTGCAGGCAATTCGCCAAGCTTGGACAGGGGGTGGGCAGGGGCAGGAGCTCAGTGAGTGGGTCTTGGGGGTATGGGCAGGGGTGGTACCACCAGATTCCTGGACCCCCCCATTTTTTCCCCTAGTCAGTCATCATTCCATAGCTACTGGGCACTCCAACTGGGCCAGTTAACTGAAAAATGAGACTGAATGAAATTCTCGTGGATCCCTAGTGTGCAAGCTATGAAATTTAGATGTGCATAGGATGACCATGCTCCTCCTCCTTCTTTAGTTTGTGACATGGGGAACTGTTCAAGGTGTGTCTTTCCCCCTCCCGCTCCCCCATGTTCCAAAGTGGTACAATCCCAGAAGGACTGCACCATGTGCCATTTTCCTGTACAACTGAATGGCCTGCTGGTGCCTTCTCAGTCTAATGAGCCCTGTCTTGAAGCCGCAAAGTATCCTTTAGTTTCCAGGGAAGTATAGAAAGAAAGAAATTACAATTATAACAGATGACTGGGTGCTGAACCAATAATAAATAAATGACACACATGTGCTAGATTATGAAGGTCTCTTTAGAAAATCAAAGGCTTTTCATTAATTTGCAAGAGTATTTTCTGTTGGGCTAATCTGATGAAACCACTTGAACACTGATGCAGAGGCCTACAACCTTCTATTTTCCATGTGGTTTGGCTTTGATTACCTTTCCCATTGCTATCAATGTAGCCTTTTCATATTGCAGCAATTCATACCGTGTACACTGTTAAGCGTAATGGTAGGTCAGGGGATAATTACAGAGTTATGGCCAGCAGAAAACACACACGCACACACCCGGTGCTTTTAACGTCTAGACAGTATAAAAATGTAATGTTCTTATGGAATAAGTCGAGGAGCGACCATCCACTCATGCCCTAAATAAATGTACAGCCTAATTAGAAGACAGCTCAGGGACACAGTTCAAGTTGTCGCTAGAACCTACATGACAAGAGTGGGTGACTCAGACATGCAGATTTAGCCCTTGCAAAGTTTAGTGCATCTCTAACCTGCAGTGCTTTATAACTGCACATACAGTGGGATTTATGGATACTTGGGATGTTAATGTCTCTCTGAACCCATCTCTCGGGTCACTCCGAACCCATCTCTCAGGCCATTCCGAACCCATCTCTCAGGCCATTCCGAACCCATCTCTCAGGTCACTCCAAACCCATCTCTCAGGCTATTCCGAACCCATCTCTCAGGTCACTCCAAACCCATCTCTCAGGCCATTCCGAACCCATCTCTCAGGTCACTCTGAACCCATCTCTCAGGTCACTCCGAACCCATCTCTCAGCCCATTCTGAACCCATCTCTCAGGTCAGTCCAAACCCTTCTCTCAGGTCACTCCGAACCCATCTCTCAGCCCATTCTGAACCCATCTCTCAGGTCAGTCCGAACCCATCTCTCAGACCATTCCGAACCCATCTCTCAGGTCACTCCAAACCCATCTCTCAGGGCTTGAAAGGGTTCTTCTCTCTGGGGGTTTCATTTTGGCTTGTAGATCAAGCAGAGGCCACTTTTAATATTCTGTATGCCAAGGGCCAGTCTGGTGTAGTGGTTTGAGTGTTGAAGTTGGACTCAGGAGATCCGGGTACCAGTCCCCTCTCTCAGCCAAGAAGCTCACTGGGTGACTTTGGGCCAGTCACTGACTCTCAGCCCAACCTACCTCACAGGGCTGTTGTGAGGATAAAATGGAGGGAAGGATGACCACATAAGCCACCTTGAATTCCTTGCAAGAGGAAAAAAGGCAGGATGTACAGTAAATGTAGTTGTAAATAAATAAAACTGAGTATGACTATAAAGAAAGAGGGTGACCCTGATGTTGGATTGGGCAAAAGTCCTCTGCAGGGCTGTGCCCAGGGTGGGGGCAGTGGATGTATCACCTCACCCAGAGCCCTGATTCGCCTCTCCTTTAAGAATAGGACCATTTCTCATTTTAAAACAAAAAGAAAAATCTGTGCCCCTGGTTCTCTTCCCACCCCTTGCAAATGGAAGTGCTCCAAATTCCACCCAGCTAAGTGACCCAGCTCTGGCCACCAAGATTCAACCAGGCTCAGGCTTTTCTTTTTCCAAGATGATGACCACCTTTCTCCTGCTTAGGTATACGTTTGTGAGCATGGCAGGGCTTATCATAACAATACCGCAACCTTTGTATGTGTGCAAGCATACAAGATGAGTGTATGTATTCCTGCTGCCTTATGGCATGCTCTTCTCCCATCACTTGCAAATAGGGATGTCAGAGAAATCTGCAGCAGATTCAAATGAGTTTAGATGTCTATGAATCCAACATGAGGATTCTGCAGTGGACCGGCTTTTTATGAGTCTTGCAGACTGATTTTTCACTTCTGGATGATTGGCGCTAATGTGCAGCAGTGCTAATAAACATTAGCACTAATGCAAATTAGAGCAAGGACACAGCAGCTGAGTTGTTGTCAGAAGCTGCCCCTTTTCAGCATGCAACTCCTTTGTTGAGGGAATTGCACAGGCTGCCCATTCACTAGCAGGCCAGGTTTCAGGTTGTGGTACTAGCATACAAAGCCCTAAACAACTTGGGACCAGGATACCTGAGAGAGCACCTTCTACTTTACCAACCTGCCTGATCACTGAGGTCATCAGAGGACATGCTCCTGGTGGTTCCACATGAACCTATGGCCTGACTGGAGTCCACCCAGAGAAGAGTCTTCAGGGTGGTGGCCCCCTTTCTTTGGAAGACTCTGTCCCTGGAGGCCAGGCAGATTCCAACACTCTTATTGGTTGTGGCACCTCCTGAGAACGGTTCTGTTCCAGGAAGCATTCCTTAAATGACCAGCCATGGTTTTTATAGGCATTCTGTTTTTAATCATTTTAATATGGTGTTTTAATCTTTTATCTTTTTTACTACTGCACTTTTTATGTTCACCACTCCTGAATCTGTTTTAGATGGGAAGCGGTATACAAATGTTGTGAATATATATTAGATAAATAAGTAGAACAAAATTCTGGTAAAATAAATAATCCAATTCCGTCAATGAGCAGATGGAAGAACAAAAGATGCCTGATGGCCTGCAAAACACGGACGGAATGGAATTAACAAATTCCGCACATCCTTACTTGCAAGTAGCTGCCCTCCTCTGTACCAGAGAGATGTGCATTCTTTCCCTCTCATCTACATTTTCTGCCACCCAGTACTGCCATATGCAAAAATGATGTCTCTATGCATTGATTTGTGCCACTGTAGCACAGCACACAGTGGTTACAAGGATGATGAACCCATTCCAGTATCACAGCCTCCATGGCCATAGAGACAAAGTTCTGATGTCCTCAGTCCTGCTTCTGAATTAATTAATTAATTAAATTTAAACAATTTGCATCCCACCCTATATCATTAAGATATCAGTGCAGCATACAGATAAAATCAGTTTAAACAGTTTAAAACAATGAAAAATTTGAATTGATAAAAGCATATTAAACCATTGAACAAGCTAATACCAATGAGAATATCTAAAACAATAAAACAGTTAAAACCGTGTGCAACATTAGGAAATTCGATTAGCCCTCAAAGGCTATGGTGAAAAAGCCATGTTTTTAATTGGTGCCCAAACGAAACCAACGTCTGTCCCATTTGGGCCTCCCAGGGGAAGGCATTCCACAACAGGAGTGCCACAGTAGAGAAGGCCCTCTCCCAAATCCCACCATAGTGTATGTCTCGTACTGGTAGGATGCAGAGGAGGGCCCCTCCAACAGATCTCAATCCTCGGGCAGGCATACATAGGGAGAGGCACTCCCTCAAATATCGAGGTCCCAAGCCACTTAGGGCTTTAAATGTCATCACCAGCACCTTGAATTCCTACCAGAAGCATATTGGCAGCCAGTTCAATTCCTTTAAAATTGCTGTTTTGTAAGATTTCTCAAGGCCACATGGATTCACTGTGGATTCTACAGAGTCATAGGGACTAGAAACTTCTCTTCCCCCCACCCCAGGAAATTCACAGGATTCTAAATTCTGCAACAGATACCAAATTCTGTGATGGAGCCATATATTCACAGGTGCAGAGGATATATCCTGCCCTGACTATATGTCACACTGGGTCACTGGCATGGCTTCCACACTTGCGGTTTTCATGCTTATGATCTCTGCCAGAGAGTCTTTTCCCTCCACAAGTTAAGCCAAATCAGCTTATACTTCCAGAAATCCTCCTGCAAAGAAGGACGATGAATACCAAAAAGAGTTCTTTCCAGAGACCTCAAAAAAGCCGTCTTGGCCGGAAATATGTGAAATAGCATCATGTAGTCTAATGTTTTGTCAGGTTTCCTTAAAAAAAAAAATTAGATAGTGTTAGCATTAGCCCTAAATGGGCATAGATAGGGGGCTGCTGGTGTTTAGCCTATGATACAGGAGAGGAGAAAAACCCAGCAACAGATTTGCTACATTATATAATCCTTCCCCTCTCTCCCTACAGCTCACCTCTCCTCCTCAGTATCTCCATCGGCATCCTTGGAATGCACATTAAAATGAAGACGGTGCAGTAATGCTTAACTGTAACCAGTGCTTTTAAGCACATTATTAAATCTCACCATGGCAACATCTTTCAGCTGCTCTTATTTATAGTAAGAGAAAGAAAATAAGCAAAAAGGAAAAAAAAACTCCTGACCTAAGAATAATTATCCCAAAATATAATAAAATAACAGCAACAGCATCAACAACAACAATTGTCAAGGACAGGCCCACTTTTCTGGTCCCTGTTACTGGTAAATAAGGATAAATGAATCTGTCAGTTCCACTATCTCCCACATTCGATTTTTTAAAAATCTCAAGTTCTTTCTTTCCCTTTGGTGAAGAAACCAAACGTTTGCCAACGTTGGTCAATTCTTATTATTTTATTTTTTAAAAAAACGCAAACCAAATGGAATTCTCAATTACCTGGACTGGCCAAATTTAACAGGTACAGCTATTCCTAGGGATGCTGGAGAAATTCGAGATGGACTAAAATCAGCTTGGATTTCTAAAATTCTGACATGCAGAATCCGACCCTGCAGATTTCTAAATAAAAACAACCCCCCCAGCCATATTGATGTAATCATACAGTCAATTCCATCAAGATGCTTGTCATGCCATCTCCTAATAAGTATATGTGTGCTCCTGAACATCTGTAAAATGCTCAACCAGGGTTGGATTCTGGGTCGGATTCTGCATGCAGAATCCGCTGCGGAGCAACCCCCTCAGGCAGTACGGAGTCCATGGTTTTCAGGATGATTTTTATACTTTCCCGAAATGTACACATATAAATATGTAAGAACATACCTAAGTTTCTGCTGAGGAAACATTGAATGGAATGGGGGACAATACCCTAAATATTGCATACTAAGGTAAATTATGTAAATACTTATGTAATTATTTGTATATTTTTCTGCACAATGAAAAAAATATATTCGGATCTGTTTCTGGGCGGACGATGGAACAAAGGTCACCTGACAGTCTGCAAAACACAGATGGAGTGGGTTTTACACAGTCTGTACATCCCTAGCTATCCAGCATGAAGAAAACTGTGTTTTACCTGCCTGCCATGTATCTGTTAGAGGTGAGGAGCCTGTCAGAAAAAAGGAATGAAGTGGCAACCTAACTGAGCACCACAAACATAGAATCATAGAATAGTAGGGTTGGAGGGGGCCTGTAAGACCATCAAGTCCACCCCCCTGCTCAATGCAGGAATCAAGGTCAGAGCATCCCTGACAGATGGCTGTCTAGCTTCCTCTTGAAGGTCTCCAGTGTGGGAGAGCCCACCACCTCCCTAGGGAATTGGTTCCATTGTAGTATTACTCTAACAGTCAGGAAGTTTTTCCTGATGTTCAGCGGGAATCTGGGTTCCTGTAACTTGAGCCCATTCCATGTCCTGCACTCTGAGATGATTGAGAACATGGTTGAATATACAGGGATTCATGCCCCACTTTGAAGAGCTAAACTTCCAAAGACCAAATCTGTCCATCTTGCTTTGTCCCAAATTCAAATTGCATAAATCTCAAGTTCTTTCCATCCTCTTTATGAAGAAATGTGCAAATTTTGGTAAGTCTTTACAAAAATAAACCAAAAACAACCAACAACCCACCAAATAATCTGAACTAAATGCTCACCCATCCCTAAGGAAAGGGAAAGAGTTAACAATGTAAGCTATAGAAAGACTTGGCAAGACACCATCAAGCCTCATGCAAGAGCTACATTATTTTAAACTGTCATATCACTGGCAAGAAAACATTGTTCTGAAGTTATTTGTGCATGAATTACACTGACTACCATTAATTGTACATTTCATGGGTTTGGGAGTTGCTTTGCAGCAAGTGTTAGAGTGTGAAAATCCAGGCCATATTGACCTCAGGTATTTGCCTTCAACATCTCCCCCCACCACACTCACACACACACACATACACACACACACTTTTCTCATAGTTCATCAAGCTGAGCTTTCAGTCTTTAAAGATTTTATCATCAGGAGACGCAGTAAAGGCTCCTGGCTCTGATTTTGGTGGATCTATTCTGGGTTGTAGTCTGAACCAGACAGAACACTAAAACAGCTATCCAAGGTGCTGACTCTTATCCTCAAAATTGGTTCAGCATCTTGGATAGCTCCTTTAGAGGTCTGGCTGGTTCTGACTAAAACCCAGAATGGATTCACAGCCCCACAGAAATCAGAGCCACCTGCCTCCACTGAGGAAACAGCTGAAGGAGTTCTAGAGTAGAGCAAAGTTCAGAACTCTAGACAGACAGAAGCATAGGAGCTGACTCACTCAGGAACTGTGGGCTCACATTCCAGCCCATGGAGAGCAGCTAGGTAAGACAGGTTATCCCAGCACTGGCTTAGAGCAACTGACACGGTTTTGTAGCCAGGCCAGGTGAGTCCTTCTGGGAGCTCTACCTTCTCAAGCGGTACATCTGGATTTTTAAAAGGCCAGTGCCCTTTCTGTAGGCACTGGTTTCTTCTGCATGGTGAGGCTCTGAGAAGCAGATTAGGAAATACTACCCAGGACCTCCCTGCTCACTGGAGAAGTCAGAGGTCCACGCCCTGGAGTCAAAGGACAGCAGCACCTCCAGGGGAATGGATGGACGGGGTGCAGGATCCAAGGTGGAGAGCCCCACTCGTGAAGACCTGGGAATTGGTTTTTACTCCTCCTTGGAGTTGCTGCTACTGGACACCTTAGTCTCAAGGGGCTCTCAGTGATATATTTCTCCCATGTTTGATTTAAAAAATCAATAAATCTCAAGTTCTTTCCATCTGGCTTGGGATGAAATGTGTGAATTTTGGTAACCTCTTATCAAAAGATGAACTGAACAACATTCTCATGCATCCCTACAGTTACATTACTTTTGGACCCATTACAAAAAAACCCAAAAACACTGTTACAGCACAGTCCTATAATGCTGGAGTGGGGAACCTCAGACCCAGGGGCCAATCTTGAGGTTCCTCAGATGGCCATGCCCCATTCCCTTGGCTTCACCATTTGATGGTTCCTGGCTTTTGTCCAGTTCCCCCTCTCTCCCATTCTAAAAGGTTGAAATGCCTCTCTAAAGGCATAGTTATTGGCAGTAAGGTCTTCAAGTTACAATATACTGGTATATTTTTGTATTTGGGGCCCCACCTCTTTTGCCTTAGGCCCCACCCACCCCAGAATGCGACCCCCAGGAGCTTTTCTGAAACTGAATTCATCCTTTGTGCTGAAAGAGGTTCCCCACTCCTGCTATAATGTCTACCCTGAAAGGAAGTCCCATAGTACTGAATGAAACTGCTCCAATGACTACTTTAGGGGTAGGTCTCATTGAACTCAATGAGTTACTTCTGAATAAACCTGTGTAGAATTGTGCTGTCAGTGTGCACCTGTGGTAGTTCCCCTTCTATTCCTCCATCACTGCCTTCCCAGAAATTGAAGCATATGCAATTAGGTGTGATGTGGAGAGAGAGAGAGAGAGAGAGAGAGAGAGAGAGGAAGGAAGGAAGGAAGGAAGGAAGGAAGGAAGGAAGGAAGGAAGGTTGGTTTTCTCCATCTAACATACAGTAGAACTCAGGGGCCACATGAAGTTCAGCCCAGATTAAAGTAAGGATGCTTGAGGACAGGCAAGGTCCCATGATAAAACACAACTTGGGTGAGGAAAGCCCCTGGTCAGCTTATTTATTTTATGTATTTATTTTACAATATTTGTATACTGCTCCATATCTAAAAGAGATCTTGGAGCCAAGAACACAAAAGGTAAAACAGTAAAAGAATAAAAACATTAAAACACCACCTCAAAATCATACTGGGGAAAAAAAAACAGAATGCCAATAGAAACTGTGACTGGTCAATTAAGGAATGCCTCCTAGAACAGTGCTGTTTTCAGGAGGCGCCGGAAACAACTGTGTTGGTGCCTGCCTGATCTCCGGAGGCAGGGAGTTCCAAAGAAAGGGGGCCACCACACTGAAGGCTCTTCTGGTGGACTCCAATTGGGCCATAGGTCCATGTGGAACCACCAGGAGCAGCATTGCCAAGTTATGTGGCCTGTGCATGATTGCAAAATCTCATGAAGGAACGACGCATTCCACTATTTAAAAAAACAAAAACAAACCTAGAACAAATGACATAAAATTAGACATTGGATACTGAAAAAAAGTGACAGACTTTAAAGCTCATTGATGGAAGTTCATATTTTTATGAGGACCCAAACAACCAGTAGAACTTTGAAAATAAAAGATGTCCTAACTCAACAGCATGCGCAAGGAACACTGAGCCACTGAGATCACCTCAGCACCTCCTTCATCTCAATGCCCACCCATAAGTCTGGGCAATTAAAAAAAAAAAACCCTTATGGAAACAATGAAAGAAGCTGTGCTCCTGCCATGGTTAAGAATGAGACTAGACACAAAGAAATTATGGGAGCCATTTCTCCTCTCCCTGGAGAAATTCAGTGAAATGGTCCCTGCACCCAATTCCTTTGCCAATAAATAGTTCGCAGAATTTCAAGAAGCCAGGTGCAGACAGCTCTAGCTGGACTAGACAGACCATTAGATCCAGCCGGGCTCTTCTCAGGTTGTTATGTTCCTGACCTTGTTTGAGTTACACAACTCTTCTATAATAAGGACAACCCGATCCATTGTGAGATTAAACATTCTATTATGCATTTCTCAGGAAACTGTCATAGTCATTTTGCTCACAGACCCTACTGCAGAAGCCAGTGAAAGGCATCTATTGCAAAGTAGCAGAAGCCAGAAGCCTCCCAGAAGTGCGAATCTGCTGGGAAAGAAGGCACGTGGTCCATACTTCCCTGCTACATTGGTGCCTACCCCTGGTTTAACCAGACGAGACTTTAGAAATGGGTAATTGTTAAAGGCTGCCATCCTCTGGGTGCAGATTCGTGGGGTTGCAAGTGTGTTAGAGCCTCCATATTTTCACTAGGGATGTTAGAGAATTCTGCCACGGACTCCAATGAGACCAGATTCTTTAGAGTCGGTGACGGAACAGAGCACTCCCCCCCGCCACCCCGCAAAACTTTCCCGGGATGCCATTTGCATTGCTAGTCTTTGCCATGATAGGCTACGTAAATATATACGTGGCCTATCATGGCAAAGAGCAGGGATGCAAATGGCGCCTGCTACACCATTTGCGTCCCTGCTCTTTGCCATGACAGGCTATGTAAATATATATATAGCCTATCATGGCTAATGCAGGGACGCAAATGGCTCCCTCTATGCCAGACGCCATTTGCAGCCGCAGCACAGCAGTGGATGGAAGTCCAGCTGCGGGCGGCCCTGGCCAGTGGCTCCGCAGACTCTCTGCAGAGCAGAGCCGGCCGGGGAGGATTCTGAGGGGAGGGATGGATTGCCTCCCCCCCACCGCAGATGCCCTGGACCGGAATGGGGTAAGTAATCTGCCCATCCCTAATTTTTACCTGCAAAAGTCTGGAAGTGATTGGAAAACCATTCTGAAGAAACTGAACGGTTCTTGCTTTTTTGGCCCTGGCCTCTTGTATTTTTGCATGCAAAGGAGAAATTGTTCCAGTATGTGACAACTTTTAATTTTTTTAATCCTCTATGATTATTATTTTGAAAAGTCTCCCTAATTACTATGGTCTGGCACAAACTATAAAGGAGCTTCCCCGCCCACCTACTCCATGTCATAAATATAGGTGTGCATTCATTCCATAACAAATGAACGCTGAACTGAAATGGGTACCAAGTAGGGATGGTGTGAGCATCCGGTTGGGGCTCAAAGCCCAGCAAGGAATTGCTGGGTAGGCCCCCCGGATGCCAGTTTGCAGGCCCGAGCTCTTGCCTGACTCGTCGCATGCTAAGTCGGGCAAGAGTGCGGGTGCCTGGGCAGGCTGGGCGTTTTACGTAAGAACTTCCTGACTGTCAGAGCAATACAACAATGGAACCAATTGCCTAGGGAGGTGGTGGGCTCTCCCATGCTGTAGGCATTCAAGATGAGGCTGGATAGCCACCTGTCAGGGATGCTCTGACTTGGATTCCTGCAGTGAGCAGGGGGGGGGGACTTGACGGTCTTGTAGACCCCTTCCAACCCATCTATTCTATGACTCTATGAAGTCTCTTACACTTACATAAAATAACCAGCCTGTCCCTTACTGCTGTTGCTGTAGCAAGGATGGGGAAGGAGGAGAGGTGCTGCCTTCTTCCCCTCTTATCCCTGCAACAGCCATGGTGGTGGCTCCAGTGAGGGATGGGATGGTTATTTTATGTAAGTGTAAGTAGGATGCTGGAGAAATTCGTGATGGATTAAAATGAGCTTGGATTTCTAAGAATCCGACCTGAGGAATCCACTGCGGAGTGACCCCCTCAGGCAATGTGGAGTTTATGGACTTCCGGGTGATTTTTTTCCTTTCCCCGAATGTACGCATATAAATCCATGGAAAAATACAGACGTTTCTGCTGAGGAAACATCGAAAGGAATGAAGGCTGTGTTGTTGTTGTTTTCCCCCGCATAGACGTGATAGGCTACGTAAAGGCTTACGTAGCCTATCACGTTGGGTAAAAACAAACAAACATGTACGCAAATGGCGGCGGCTACGGCTGCTGCCATTTGCGTTCCTTATTTTTCTTTGCTTAGGGAATAGCGTAGTGGGCACTATTTGCGTTCCCCTTTCCTTTCTTCATCTTAGTCTATGTTAATGAGGGCCAATACACGAAATGTTATGTACTGGAGCCGCCGCCGTCCGGAACATCCGCCCCAGGTAAGTCTCGTCCAGGGGGGGATCAGTGGGGGGCAGGGGGGCAGGCCATTCCACAATGGATTTCGGGGGGCCGAATGCACTGGCATTTGGCCTCACCGAGATCCGTCGCGGAATTCTCTGACATCCCTAGTAAATATTTACATAATTATTTCTGTATTTTCCCACATGATGAAAAAATGTTTCCATCCGTCTGTGGGCGGATGATGGAACGAAAGGCGCCTGACAATATGCGAGACACAGATGGGGCAGATTTTACACATTCCATACATCCCTAAGTGTAAGACACTTATGGAATATGACCAGCTTGTCCCTTGTTGCCACTGCTGTAGCAGGTGGGGGCGGAGGGAAGAAGGAAGCACCTATCCTCTCCCCCGCCCCCACGTGCCCTGCTCTAATGATGACGACAGGGGCAGCAAGGGACAGGCTGGTTGTTTTACATACATCTCCTCCCCCCAACCCCACTACAGTGGCAGCAGCAGCAGAGGAGACACCCCAGCAGCTGCCCGTGCCCTGATGAGAGCCCCCATCTTGCATAAAAATGTCAGTTCACATCGAGGAGCGGGAGCTGTGGGAAGTTCCCGGACTACTCGCTGAGCCCTGGAGGGTGGGCAGCTCATGGGGGTGGGCAGCAGCAGAGACTCTGTGAGCACCCGTGCTCAGCAGATACAAGCAAGTTCTCACATCCCTAGCTGTCAGGGTGGACACTGAGCCCATAGAATCCCAGAGTAGTTCTGATTCTGAGGAAAAGGAGTCGCTCCTGGGAGAGGAGCGCGATCTCTTTCCCAGGGCCAACAGCTGGTGGAGATTCCTCCCACCAGCATTCCTAGCTTAGATAGCAGTCCAGGGAGTGACAGAGTGCAGATAGCAGACTTGGTTGACGCGCGACACCGACGCAGAGAGCGGCGCCAAATGGAGGGCGCAGAAAGGAGGCGTAGTGCCCGGTTGGCGCGCAAACAACGGCTGCGCCCAGAGGATCCAAGGGAAAAGGGGAGGGACTCTCCCTAGTCCTTAAGTTCAGGGGTCTGCCAGTAATTCCCTTTCAAACGGGGACCAACTGTTCCAACTTAGGGCATAAGTACTGTGCTGCTCAGATCTAGTTGCAAACGGTAGAGTTGTTAAGTTGTAAAAGAAGAATAAAGCTTTGAAAAGAATCCGTTTGTCTGTGTCTGGACTTGGCTACTGGATTAGACTGAGAGAGGCCTCCAAGGAGCCCTTGACACTAGTGCGAAGCAGAGTAAAGAACAGGTAAAGCAAGGGTTTGTTTTCATTGCTCCATTCGTCATGTATTCGGAGGTGGGTGGGGTTTACCTTTCTCCAGTGGTGGTCATTTCCTGCAATTTTATTTTCCCAGAATGCTCTGGAAATTCCAGGGTATTCTGGGAAGGAGAAATGACAGGGGCCAGGAGATGACCACTGACAGAAATGAACCCACCTTCACATACGTGACAAATGATTGCTTGGCTTAAGCCATGCCCAGGAATTGTTTGTTTGAAATTAGGGATGGTTGATAATTTCATTTTTGCTTTCAAAACATGTAGGGATATCCATAGCTTTGGAATCCAGATTTGTGGAAATTGCGGGTGCAATTTATGTAATTTGTGCAAATCAAGGCTGAAATTTGCACAAATTATGCAAATCATGGCTGCAATTTGTGCAAATCTCTATTTGTACATATAAAAAGAAAGAAAGAAAGGAAAGGAAAGGAAAGGAAAGGAAAGGAAAGGAAAGGAAAGGAAAAGAAAAGAAAAGAAAAGAAAAGAAAAGAAATAAAAGAAAAGAAAAGAAAATCTGTGAACTGGCCAAATTCGATAGAGATCATGTCAGGCCGGTCCGCAGAAAATGGACTGAAGTTCAGGGGGCTGAGCTGAGAGAAATTCGGCATGCTCCACCACTCAAACCGATTTCTCCAACATCCCTAAGAACATGTGAGCATACCTTGTTTGAAGCTCCACATGCAACCGTGAGCATGAGGACGTGTCCACCAAACGTATTTGTTAATTGTCGAACATGTGCTTGTTTTCAACTCTTTCCTAGGTTTGGCGGAGAATTTCTCCCTGAAACTTTGGGGGGCCAAGCGCCAACGTGTTCGACCCCCCGAACAAGTTTTGGGGAGAAATCCTCCGAACCCCCCCCCCGCACCCCGCACCCCCCCCCCCGGGACGGGACTTACCTTCACCGCATGTCCCTCCCGGCGGCGGGTCCGGCTGGCGGTGCGGCGGGTGTTCGAGCAGGGTGGGAGCGGCAGCCGGTCTTTCGACCGGCTGCCGCCGCCGCCATTGCAATAAAAGAAAAAAAAAACGCCCCCTGATAGGCTACGTAACTATTAACGTAGCCTATCACGGCTAGATTTGCAAAGTCAGCCGTGATAGGCTACGTCAATCGTCACGTAGCCTATCACGGGTGACTTTAAAAAAAAAAAAAGTGTGTACGGATAATGGCGGCCCCCATAGGGAGCCGCCATTCCCGTTCCTTATTTGGTCGCTGTAGTCTACGTAAAGATTTACGTAGACTACGGCAAAAATAAGGGCAACGCTATTTGCGTTGCCCTTATTTTTGCCGTAGTCTACATAAAGATTTACGTAGACTACAGCGACTAAATAAGGAACGCGAATGGCGGCTCCCTATGGGGGCCGCCATTAGCGTACGCGTTTTTTTTTTTTTAAGTCACCCGTGATAGGCTACGTGATGATTGACGTAGCCTATCACAGCTGACTTTGCAGATCTAGCCGTGATAGGCTACGTGAATCGTCACGTAGCCTATCAGGGGGCGTTTAAAAAAAAAAAAAAAACTTTCGCATTTGCGGCCGGGCGAGGCGGGAAGCCTCCCCCCTGGCCTGAATTTCGGCTGGGCCGAGGCGGGAAGCCTCCCCCCCGGCCTGAATTTCGGCCGGGCCGAAGCGGGAAGCCTCCCCCCCCGGCCAGAACTTCGCGGGGGGAGCAGCGAAGCGCCTCCCCCCCACCGCGAACGTCCTTCGAGGACAGGTAAGGGACTTTCGTCCACCCCTACTCTTTCCCGATGCTCAGTTCGACTTGCACAGATTTCCTAATTTGTGGAAATTTCCTCCATGGACTGAACCAGCCCCACTTTAGTCTATGGAGAAAATTTGTGCAAATTAGGGAACTTGCGCAAATTTGAGGACTCTTGCACAAATTTCCCATTCGATCGCTGCTTGATTTACGCAAGTTTCCCATTCGCCCAGAGTGCGCAGCGACCGCAAACACAAAGTGGAATCAGGCATGAGCTGAGTGGTGAAACAATGTTCACAGAATCGCATGTTCACCCATCCCTATTTGCAATAGGGAAAGGAGGCCTTCTTTACCTGCTGATTAAAAAAACAAAGCATTCAATTCTGCTACTTCAGTGCTGCCTCCCCTATCAACCATGGGAGCTACTTTAATGGAACAGTTGGAGAACAACAGGAGGTGACTTGTGGGAAGGAGTAATGAAAGATTCATGAGAGGGTAAAAATAGCTGGAGTTCTTTCCTTTTTTAAAGGAGGGGTTAATTCAGAATCTTTCTGTTTCCTTTTCATTCTCTTCCCCATTTGTATACCAAAAATAAACTAAGATCTTGGTTTAAAAGTAAAACATTCTGCATGAATGGATGGAAGGGGTGGAGGGGAAATAAGCACAAAGACTGAGGTTTTCCTCCTAGGTGCCCCACAGAAAACATCTCAATATATCCCTGGGGTTGGATCCAGATTTAAGCTGGATCAATTCAGGTGGTGGAAGTGGACTTCCTGCCACCTCCTTCCTATGGCAGCCCCCTGAAAATGCTGCAGAGAGGGTCAGGGGACCCTGTGGAATGGGGCAATCTCTAGGGTGGGGGGGAGGAATCCCAAAAATCTGGCAGACAAGCATTGCCCTCCCTCTTGTGGAAGGCAAATCCTGGATTAAAGTCCTCATCTTTTCCTTTTTTAAAAAAATGTTGAAATGGTACTCTCAACTATCAAAGGTACCAAGAATACTTTTGGTGATTTCTTATATATATTTTAACCCTACCCTTCGTCTAAGGACAGGTACTCAGGTAGATGGGGAGCGGAACCGTGAGAACATAAGAAGAGCCATGCTGGATCAGACCAAGGTCCATCTCATTCACACCATAGCTGTTGCACTCCTGTCCTGCTTGTGGGTTTCCTGCAAGCAGCTGGTCGGCCACTGTGTGAACACAATGCTGGACTAGATGGACCCTTGGTCTGATCCAGCACGGCTCTTCTTTTGCTCTTATCTGAAGCATTTTTTATCCTTCTAACCAGGGAAAGGTTAAGGTAAAGATCAACACCAAAAAAGAGTAAGAATCCTTTAAAACATCTCTTTTTTTACTTGGGATGACATGGCTTAAAACAGTGAGCTTATATTTGCAAAACATGCCACTGTCAGTGATCCATGCAGGCATATAGGTAGATCAGACCAAAGGCAACATACAAAACTTAACGGAGGATAAGACTATCAATGTACTAGTCGTGCTGGCTATATATTACCTCAGGTATCAGAGACAGTATGCTTCTGTATAACAGTTGCTGGGTAACAAGGGTAAGAGGGTGCTGTTGTGCTCATGTCCTGCTTGTGTACTTCTCATGGGCATCTGGTTGGCCGCTGTGTGAACACAATGCTGGACTAGATGGACCCTTGGTCTGATCCAGCACAGCTCGTATATTCTTATGTTCTTAATGCCATTTTTTTTTCAATATACACAACATACATCATACATTTGACAATGATCTTCATTGATCTCTCTCTCTCTCTCTCTCTCTCTCTCTCTCTCTCATTCCAAGGGACAACCCCACACCCAGTCAGTTTCACACACACACACACAAACACACACACACCCGCCAGAGGACAATGCAGCCACAGAGGTTCATGCCCAGCTTCGGTTGCAGATCATTCAAAGCTTTCCTCCACCATCTCTTCAAGGAAGATGCAGACAGCTTGATGAAGAGTGTCAACAGCATTATTTGGAAATTTTTAATAATTCAGGTAGCCATTCCTGCCTGCAGGAGTTCTGTAAATGAACAGAAAAGTCCAGAGAAATGAGGCGAAGACAGAGTGTAGCAAGGAAGGCAGACATTCCCTTTGGCTGCCTGAGCAGAGATCATTACAGTTGCATAACTCTTTGCCCTTGCCAAATGAACAAGGAAGTCTGATCACACACTGATCATTCTAGGAAAGCGTCTGCTATTTCTCCCCAGAATTTAGCATTCAAAACTATCTGGCCTTGTTTCCAAAGTAGGGCTGATGCATTGTTGTTGTTGTTGTTGTTGTTGTTGTTGTTGTTGTTAATATTATTAATACTGATAATAATATTAAAACTAGGGATGTACGAATCCCTTACCTTGTTCCATTCTGGGGCTTTGGCAGTGGCAGGGAGGCGATCTGTCCTTCCCCCCAGAATCCTTCCCAGCCAGCTCTGCTCTGCAGCAAGGCTGTGGAACCACCGGCCAGGGCCAGCCACAGCCAGACTTCCATTTGCTGCCGGGCTGCTGCAGCCGCAAATGGCGGCCGCTATGACGGCCATTTGTGTGCCTGCCTTTTGCCTTGATAGGCTATGTAAATACTTACATAGCCTATCATGGCAAAGAGCAGGGGCACAAATGGTGTAGCGGCTGCCATTTGCGTCTCTGCCTTTTGCCATGATAGGCTACGTAAATAGCTACATAGCCTATCACAGCCTAATGCATGTACGCAAATGGTAGCCACTACGATGGCTGCCATTTGCGGCCTCAACAGCCCAGCAGCAGATGGAAGATGAGCCAGAGCTGCCACCGCCGCATTAGCCACCACATCCCCCGCCGCCGCATCCTCCACCGCCGCATCCGCCACCAGGTAGGTCTGTCCCGGGGGGGATTTGGGGGGGTGGCGGGGGGGCCATTCCGCCACGGACTTCTGGAGGCCGGATTCTAAAGAATCCAGCCTCACTGGAGTCCATGGCGGATTTCTCCAACATCCCCAATTAAAACCATGAATGTGGATGGCACTTTGCCAAGTGCAAGAAGACAGAGTTCTGCATCAAAGGGCTTACAGTCTAAGGGGATATAAGGGAAGAATTTGCATTCAGTTCAGTTACACTTAGGGATGCTGGAGAAATTCAAGATGGATTCAAATGAGCTTGGATTTCTAAGAATCCGACCTGTGGAATCCACTGTGGAGTGACCCCCTCAGGCCCTGCAGACCTGTGGACTTTTGGATGATTTTTGTACTTTCCCAAAATTTACATATATAAATCCTTAGAAAAATATGTAAGTTTCTGCTGAGGAAACGTAGAATGGAATGGGGGGCAATACACTAAACGTTACGTACTTGGGTAAATTATGTAAATACTTACGTAATTATTTCTGTATTTTTCTGCATGATGAAAAAAAATTCTCATCGGTCTGTGGGCAGATGACAGAACGAAAGGGACCTGACAATCCGCAAAACACAGACGGAGCGGATTTTACACAGTCTGTACATCCCTAGTTACACTCAGTTAGGCTTGGCTACAATTAGAGATGCTGCTGAAATTCAAGATTCGTCACTTTGCAGCTTGCATCTCATTGCTTCATAATTCGTGAACATGCCACGAACCTGGACTTCGATCGAATGAACTTGAACGTATTTGTAATTTAATACTTTCATCATTCAAAACAAGATCGGTCATGAGTTAATTTCTATTGTCTACACCTGCATGATCTGTATGACTAAGCCTCCAAACTCTGCTGCTGGGGGGCCTGCTCAGATGCTGTACCCATTTACTTTCCAAAGGAAGTTGAAATGTCCTGTTGCAATGTGCTTGCACATGGCATGACTTTGCTTTCCCCCTTTCCTTGCTCTTCACCAAAGGATCCCATCAGTTCAAATGTTTGGGTCTGAAACCATAGTACACTGATGAGGACCAAACTTGCCCCAACTGACATCATCATTAGCTGATCAAGCTACAAATGCAGAAACAGATATGTCATGCTGTATGAAGCAGGGTTTGGGGGAAACGATGGTGTCTTATGCAGGCCACATGCCCACAATGCAGGTGCAAAAATCCAGAGATACTTTGAGTTCTTGAAAGACTGGAGAACTCTCAGCTAAATAGATAACACCAGATTTGTAAATTAGAGAGTTCTGATAGCATGGGAGGGTGCCACCACCCAACATTCAGGGGTAGCAGGAGGCTTCCCTGCCTGACTGAGAGAACATTTAAGAAACAGGGTACACATCCGTTGAGTACAATCTGTTCCCTCAGAGGGGGGAGGATCTAGAGGAGAGTGTATTCTCTAGACTAACCTTCCCCAACCTGGCACCTTGCAGGTGTGTTGATCACAACTCCCATCATCCACAACCAGCTGCTATCTGGTGATGATGGGATGTGTGGTCCACACACATGGAAGACACCAGGTTGGGGAAGGCTGACCTAGGCTACTCAAGCCCACAGTTGGCTCCAGAAATGCATTGCAGCACCATCCTCAGCTGCTGCTCTAAGATGTGCTCATCGTTTCCCACTTGCAGTTGTGTACAGATATGTGACCCTCTGGTGGCTCACCCTATGCATCCACCAGGGTTAGGCAAGCAGCAGCAGCCCAATCGGGCAAGCAGTGCATGAGGTAGGCACAGGGGAGTTCACCCTTCCCTACTTGACTGCCACTCTCCAACGCATGTCATGCAGCAAAATACATGCACGTGAGTCGCAGGATAATTCTTCCATGAATGTGGGTACTACTATGTACCATTTTTAAAAAAACAATGGCTGAGGCATTGCCCTAAATGAGTGGATGTTAGAGGAAAAAGATGAGATTGGAAAGGAGGCTTTTCAAGCTGGGAAGAAGGAAGCCCTCTCTCTCTCTCTCTCTCTCTCTCTCTCTCATGTTTTGCTCCTTTAATTTGCAGTATGACCTGTCAACATTAAGAGTTTGTTTATGCATCCCTTTGGTGAACTGACTGGGTGAAGTAGTGCTACAAACTGCCAGAATAGTGCTACAAATAGTGCTACAAGTAGTGCCACAAACTGCCAGAATACACCAGAACAGTCCAAGATCAGATATTATCAGTGAGACAGTTACTGTTTCATGTTTTTGTAGTTAGGGGCTGGAGTTAAAGAGAGGATTAAAACACACACACACACACACAGGCAGAGAAATCTCCCTGAAGTTTTGAAATATTCAAGATATTTCCACAACACTCTTCTCATCAAAATTTCTTCATGGATCTTGGGTTTTTGAATGGCCGGGTTTAGATTTCAAAGTGGAATTGATACATTATGTAATCAGTATTTATCCACTGATTTAACCCAGCCTTCAGGTTGCACTGCCCTCACACGGTGGCTGAAAAGATTACGAAACACATGAAAATACAATTACATTTTTAAACAAGAAAAATGAAAAATAACAGCAGCAGCAACAGCAGCTGAAACCTTTTTGAAGTGCCAAATGAAGGTGGCAGGCATTGTTTCTTTAAAAAACAACACTGTAAAGAAAAGCTTAACTGCCGCTTTAAGTCATGATGGCTCTGTAATAACTGGCAGGGCCCAGGCTGAGAATGGCCAGATAGGAACAACACTACATCATGACATAGTTGGTAAAATGATAGTATTCTTAGTAGGGTTTTGTCTTGTAGAGGTGGTGGTAGTGGTGGTTGAGACAACACAAATAAACCAAGGGGACTGAGGGTACCTGGCCAGTTGGTTGACCTTTATTATTTATTTATTTATTTATTTCATTTCTATACCGCCCAATAGCCGAAGCTCTCTGGACCTTATGGTTCTACTCTGAAAAACAAAAAAAGAAACCAAAGTACATTAGGAATGTATGAATCAGTGAAACTTTTGCTTGCAAAAGTTCTCTGAATTCCATCTCAAAGCTCATTCCAACTCGAGTTCATATCAGATTACAAGCCTAGGCTTTTATTTTTGTTTTCCTTTTGGCATGAAAAGCCATGCGTATTTTCCTCTCTATTTTTCCAAATGTATGCATCAGTGGTGCACATCTTTGAAATAGATGCGTTCTCCTGTCATTCGTTAAAGCATATTTGTGTGCAATATGAACAATATTGGTAGACATGGGATTTTATAACTTAAAAACAAAGAAGTTAAAATGTATTTAATACAAGAGATGTTATATCTTATAATTAATCATTCAGTTCTTGGTCTTACCTTGCCTGCTCTACCCCTTCTAATTCCTATTCCCACAGCCCCACTATCTAGATGTAGCTTCATCAAACCCTAAGGCCTTATCTCTGTTATCTCCAAACCCTCTCCCTATCTAACCAACTAACTGTCTGCTCCTGCCTTTTAGAAACTCAGTCTCCTCACACACAAGCCCCTCTCACCTTTCACTCACTCACTAGCAAACAATTAGCCCTCACTTACCTGGGTTCTATTTAGCAAACACATATAAACATTAAAACAGACTCCACATGGCAAGCATTGTGATTTTGTCACAGTGGTCAATAGGGGGGACACACACACCAGGCTTGGTGGCCCTTGTCTTTGGCCAAATATCCAGCCCTACTGTGAGAATGCATTCAAAAATGTGCATTTTAGGGGAAAATGTGTACAAAAAATGCATGTCTTAAGGGGGAATGCATACAAACGTGTAGTTTATGAAAGATGCACACAAAGGTTGTATTTTAACGGAAATGCATACCCTTTAATTGTGAATGTTGGTGCGTTAGTTTTTTTAAAACCATCATTACAGAAAATGGGACAGACCTCATTTCTTACTAGAGATGGGTGGATTTCATTTTGATTTTGATACGGATTTATCAAAGTTCATAAAGTTCTCTGTATTCAGGACAAAATGAATTTAAGATTTTAAAGAATTTCAGTACAGGAGAAACTAAAACTTACAGATTTGATAATGATTTATCAAAGTTCATAAAGTTCTCCATATTAAGGACAAAATGAACTGGAGATTTTGAAAAATCAAATATAGGAGAAAATGAAACTTACAAATTTGATAAGGATTTATCAAAATTCACAAGGTTCTCCATATTCGAGACAAAAAGAACTTGAGAATTTTTTTTTACAAAATCAATTATAGGATAATCTGAAACTTACAGATTTGTCCATCCAAGCCCAGGCCTTTAAGTAGTTTGCTCTTAAAAATATGGGTTTGAACCCCACCGCATTCAACCAGGTTAGTGTTTAATTAGGGTTGCCACCTCTGTTTTCCTGGCAGGCTCTCCTCGTCTTAAACAGAGATATGTCAAGCAAGTACATCATGGTTCTCTCTGTGCTGGGAATCACTGTACCTATTGAATTTGACTGGTGCAGATGGGCGAGAATTTTGTTTTAGTTTGGTTTTGATAAGAATTTGGCAAAATTAGCGAAGTTCTTCATATTTGGGTGAGATATGACTCGAAATGTTTTTTTAAAAAAATGGATTGTGAGAGAAAGCGAAACTGACAGAGTCAACCATTCCTGCTTATGACTGCACCCTGTATGGGCCAGAAATGCACCGATCTATCCATCTCCAGTGCGACAGGAGAGTAGCTGATTTAAAGAATGCAAAGATAAACAAACACAGCTCTCTCTCATTCTTCTTTGCTTTCAGCATGGCCCCTGCGGCATTTGCTCAGTAATTAATGGCAACAAGAGACTGTAAACTGATGAAAATTTTATGGCATCCCAAAAATCCTACAGCATTTAAAGGGGGCAAACATTGCAAGGTGACAGATGAGGTAAATGAACTGTGATTTCAGGCAGCGGATTGCATTGCAATGAATAATAGTGATCCCTACTTGGTGATTTTGCTTTACACACAGTCTGGCAGAGCAAATGGATGCGGCATTGTCCTATAGGCAAGGAGGTTATATTAATTTTCATTTGAAAAAGGGGAGGGTTGGTGGCCACCTGTCCCTTCGCTAAGTTCCCATTTTGTGAAAAAATGGCAGCTAGGGGTTTTCCTTAAAATTTACACCTGTAATGTTGCATAAATTGCCCCTTTACGGTTGACATTGAGGCAACATTACTGTTACAGAAAACTCGAAGATGCCTTTTTTTTTTGGCAAAATGGCAGCTCAGTTAGGGAATGGGAGGCCACCCGGCACTTGCAGACTGTATGGTGCTTGCCAAACAGCCCAGTAAGCACATGGCAGCTTGGTGAATACGGTCTGAGTAGGGATGTCAGAGAATTCCGCAACGGATATCGGTGAGGCCGAATGCCAGTGCATTTGGCCCCCTGAAATCCATCGAAGAATGAAGCCCCCGCCCCCCAACCCACAAAAGATGCACGAAACTTACCTGCTCCCATCCGCGCTGCTTTGTGAATGGCGGCCGTCCTGGCTGCCATTCGCTTCCTCCTCTTCCTAGCCGTGATAGGCTATGTAAATACTTACGTAGCCTATCACGGCTAATGCAGGGACACCATTTGCGTCCCTGCAGAGGCTGTGATAGGCTACCTAAGTATTTACGTAGCCTATCACAGCGGGGGGGGGGGGAACCCAGCATACGCAAATGGCGGCAGCTACCGCCATTTGTGTATGCTGGTTTTTTTCCCCCCTGCCGTGATAGGCTACGTAAGTATTTACGTAGCCTATCACGGCGGGGGGGGGGGAACAGCCTACGCAAATGGCGGTGCTACCGCCATTTGCGTACGCTGGGGTTTTTCCCCCTGCTGTGATAGGCTACGTAAATATTTACATAGCCTATCATGGCTCAATACAGGGACACAAATGGCGGCAGCTATGACAGCTGCCATTTGTGTCCCTGCAGGGCTGCCCAGTGGCCGAATGTCTGGCTGCGGGTGGCTGGAGCTGGCCTGCGGCTCCGCGGCTTGGCCACGGAGCAGAGCCAGCCAGGCAGGATTCCGGGGGGAGGGACAGAGTGCCCCCCCATTGAGGATTCTGGGGGAGGGATGGAGCGCCTCCCCCCCACTGCGGATGCCCCTGCACGGAGCCAGGTAAGAGATTCGTACATCCCCAGGGCTGAGAGGCCAAGTGAGGTGGGGGAATCTGCCAGACTCCACACACCCCTCGGACTCCCACGACATCCCTAGTTGAACATTAGGAGAAATGTCTTGATGGTAAGAGGGGCTCAACAATGGAATCGATTACTAATGAGCGTTGGTGGGTTCTCCTTCAATGGAGGTAAAGAAGTATGAGAATTTCATTTTTGCTCGCAAAACATTTGAAGGGCTGAACATGAGCACGAGCATGAATCTGTGAAAATATTCACAGAAGGTCAAATATATGCTCACATTAATCTCTTTCCTGGTTCCCAGTTCAATTTGCACAAATTCCCTAATTTGTGCAAATTTCCTCAGTAGACTGGATCAGCCCCACTTTAGTTTATGCAGGAAACTGTGGCAAATTAGGAGATTTGCACCAATTTGGGGAGATTTGCACAAATCTCCCATTTGTGCCGACAAAGCAGAGATCATAAGCACAAATGGGAATTGGGCATGAGACGAGTGGTGAGACGAAGATCAGAGAATCCTAGCGATCTCAAACATCGTGCATTCACCCATTCCTAACTACAGGTCTTCCACCAGAGGATGGACAGTCATCTGTTGTGGATGCTCTAGGTCTCACTTTCCTGCATCAAACAGGGGCATTGGACTAGATACACAAGGGCCCTTCCAGCTCTTTGCTTCCACAGTCATCCAGATCCATGTCAGGGATGAATCTGAGCATGTGGAAATAGTTAGCAGCTCAGACTCAGAATGAGAACAGCCAGAAGGGGGAGGATCCCTCCCTAGTGAGCTCAAATATGGCAAGTCCTTTTTCTCAAGTCCTTGGCACACAGATGGCTCAACTTGAAGGGCCTCCCTTTTCTCCTCCATGAGAACCCAGGTCTCAGGGGAGGAGGAGAATGAGGGGTGTGACTTAAGGTATGCTAAGGTCTGTTGTACCTCCAGGTTGGCTATGCATGATAGCCTACATAGGCGGGAGCCACTGTAAGGGAGAGGTATCCCCCCTGAGATAGCCTGGCTGGGAAGTTTTTGTTCAAACTGCTGGCAACTTCACTAACTTCCACTTCGGCTCCTCTATTAGTATTCGTAATTGTGTGAAGAAGCTTGTAGCCTGAGAGTTTCCTAGAATTTGCATTCGTAAGGAATCTGGTCATTAACTAATAAAGTAATGAGCCTGAAGCCTGGTATCTTGGAGTGTGCTGACTGTGAAGAGAGAGAGGACAAAGAAACTTGATAACCTGAATGTCAGTTCATGGATCTCATCTTAATGCCAATATGTGGATCCCTGCATGTGTCAGAGAAATCCACAACAGAACCAAATGAGTTCTGATTTTGATGCATCTGACTATAGGATTCCACAGCGGACTGACTGTTCCCCTTGTTGGGCAGATTTTGCTGACTTTAGGCATGGTGGAGAATTCCGCCATGGATCTCGGTGAGGCCAAATGCCAGCGCATTCGGCCCCCCGAAATCCGTGGCTGAACGAAGCCCCCTCCACCCCCCTGTGAAATGGGCCTGGAATGGAGTCTACCTTTGTTGGCTGTTCCGGTGCTCCTCGAATGGTGGCCGCATCTTCAGCCGCCATTTGCGTCTTTCGAATGGCCGTGCTAGGCTACATAAATACTTATGTAGCCTATCACGGCTAATGCAGGGATGCCATTTGCATCCCTGCGGAGGCTGTGATAGGCTACGTAAATATTTACGTAGCCTATCATGGCAAAAAAAGGGAACGCAAATGGCGGCGGCTACGGCGGCCGCCATTTGCGTTCCCTTTTTCACCATCCATAGGGGACACCATTTGCATCCCTGCTTTAGCCGTGATAGGCTACGTAAATATTTATGTAGCCTATCATGGGCCGGCATAGGGACGCAAATGGCATCCCCTACACAGGACGTCATTTGCGTCCGCAGCAGCCCGGCAGTGGCTGGAGGCCCTGCTATGGGTTGGCCCGGCCGGCGGCTCCACAGCCTGGCCGTGGAGCAGAGCCAGCCAGGCAGGATTCTGGGGGGGAGGAATGGATCGCCTCCCCCCCGTCGAGGATTCCGGGGGGAGGAATGGATCACCTCCCCTCACCTGCGGAACCCGGCGGAGCCAGGTAAGCAGGGTTTCGTATACCCCTAGCTGACTTGCAGACTGTTCTAACTTTCCCAATTTTGTGCAAATTTCATTGGAAAAAAAATGCAAACAAAAAAAGAAAAATGCCCCCAAATGTGCATTTTCCCATAGGCTAAAGCATGAAAATTCACATGGGGGTTTTTGCACATTTTGGGGGGAATTCACACATTTTTGTACGCTCAAATTCATATGCATTTGGGAATTGCAGAATGAAAGGCACATGGCAATCTGCGAAACACAGACAGAATGGATTTTACAGAATCTGTACATCCCTATCCCCATGCTTGCCTAACTCAGAGCATGGCAAGTCAGGCAAGTGCGGGGATCCCCGCTCTTTGCTGAGCTGCAAAATGGCACCTTGGCCTTTTTTGTTAAGGGCCATTTTATACAAATGGTGGCCATAAAGCCTGTAATCTTGCATAAATGAGATGTGTTACCACCACCATTTTTATAAAATGGCCCCTTACAAAAAAGGTGAGCCACCATTTTGCATAAAATGGCAGCTCAGTGAAGGAACAGGATGGTATGCACTGCTCATTGGGTGTCAGGAATTAATCCAAGCATATGGAGATGTCTAGCAGCCTGGATTCGGATCAGAATGGGAACAGCTAGAACAGAGGGAGGCACCTCCCTAGTGAGCCCAGATATGGACAGACTTTCTTCCCAAGACCTTGATACACAGATCTCCCAGCTGAATGGCTCTCCCATTCCTCCACCATGAGAACTCAGGGTTTGGAGGAAGAGGGGGAGGGGGAGTGACTTGAGGGATGCTAGTGTCTGTCACAGAGCAAAGAAGGAAAAGTTAGGGGCAGGGCTCAGATGCTCCACCAGGTTGGCCACTTGTGGAAGACAATGTAGGAGGGAGCCACCCTAAGGGAAAGGTGATCCTGCCAAGCAAGTCTGGCTGAGAAGTTCTTGCCCAGACTACTGGCAACTCTTCTAACTTCTACTTTGCATCCTCCATTGATATTTGTAGGTGTGTGGATTAGCTGGTTCTAAGCAGTCTGAAAGTATACTAGAATCTCCATTTGTAAAGAAGCTAGTCGTTAACTAATAAAGTTCCCCAGAAATCTTGTTTCCTAGAGTGCGTTGATTGCAAAGGGAGAGGACATAGGAATGTGACACTGTGTGCCCGCAGACTGCCCAGTGACAAGGAGGGTTGGGCACCCAGTGGGCATCTGGCAAGTGGCCTGCGAGGCAGGTTGGCGTGAGTCTGTCCATCCCTAAGTAAGAGCTATACAGTAAAATATGGTAGTATGTTTGGTATTTTGGCCCAGCCCCTTTTGCCTCTGGCTCCACCCACCACTGGAATGTGGCCCCCAAGAGCTTCTCCACTATGGAATTCGGCCCTCAAGCTGGAAGAGGTTAAATACCCTAGTTGAGCATTTTACAAATGTTCAGGAGCACACATACACTTCATTAAGAGATGGCATGACAAACATCTTGATGGAATTGACTGTATGATTCCATCAATATGGCTTGGGGAGATGTTTTAAAAACACATGGGGGGAGATGCAAATGAGCTGAAGAAACTGAAGAAACTGAAAGCATTGGCAAGCTGTGCATACTCCAATTCCAGAATTAATTTTTACAAATTAATTCAACACTGGGTGTAACAGTTTAAGAAGGATATATCAACAATCTGGAATGTGCCCTGAGGAGGACAACAAAAATGGTGAAGAGCCCATAGACCAAAACCTCTGAGGAAAGGGTAAAGGAGTAGTGCATGTTTAGCCTGGAGAAGAGATGGTTAAGAGGCAATATGATAGCCATCTTCAACTATCTGAGGAACTGCCACATAGATGATGGAGCAAATTTGTTTTCAGTTGCTCCAGAGGGCAGGATTTCAACCAAGGCCTTGAAATAGCTCAGTGTGGTAGAGCACATGCTTTGCATGCAGAAGGTTTCAGGTTCGATCCCCAGCTTCTCCAGGTAGGGCGAGGAAAGAACCCTGGAGAGCCGCTGCCAGTTAGTGTTGTCAGTACTGGGCTAGATGAACCAAGGGTCTGACTCAGTACAAGGGCAGATTCCTATGTTCGCAAATTCCAAGAAAAGGGATTTCAACCAAACTTTAGGAAGAACTTCTGATGGTACATGTGGTTCAAGAGTGGAAACAACTGACTCAGAAGGTGATGGTGTCTCCTTCTGTAGAGGTTTCTTTAGTGAGTTTCTTGCATCAGCGGAGGGCTAGAGTATATGACCCCAGGGTAGGCCTCCAGGCACCCTAAAGATGTGTTATACTACAACTACCATATTGTCTGACTACTGACCAGGCTGGCTGAGGATGATGGGAGTTGTAGTCCAAAACATCTGGTGCCTTACCCCTGAGATAACTCCATGATTCTATGATGTTGTCCCAGTTAAATCAGAATTCTGAAGGCATGAAACACAAAGCAGGGCAAACACTTGCAACTATGGAATAGAGGTAATCCACTCTTCAGCTAGGCAGAGACCTCCCCTGACTGCAAATGTCCCCCACCAGGTGCCACTGTGACCATGAATAAAACATTTTCATCCTCAAACAGAGCTGATGTTGACTTATTTTTCTCTCCATTTAACTCAGAAAATATTCAGGGAGAGAGAGAAATTGGCTTGAGAGTGCCCTATGATGAATGTGGCAGACAAGATTAAAAGGACTGATGAGATTAGCCACATATGCTGGGGGGGGGGAGAGAAAATGAGCAGGCCATTGAACATGTTCCAAATGAATGGAAGGCTCTTCTTGAGATTAACGTGCTGATTCTAATGAGACTGTTGCTTATATAAGCATAATCAGAAAGCCTGGCCTTAGAGAACCAACTTCACTGGTCTGACATATGACATATCTCTCCTATATTTTCACACTAAGGGTTGGAACCAAACTAACTGAGTTGCAGTCAAGTCAAGTTGCAGTCATTGGAATCAATAGGACAAGTTAGTCATGACCTAAGTCCCATTGATGCCAGTGGGAACAAAAATGCATGCAATTTACAGAACAATCCCATGTGTGTCTATGCAAAAATAAGGCTCCACTGTGTTCAATGGGACTTAGTTAGAGGTGTGTATAGGGTTCCAGTGCTAGTTTGAATCCAGCACCATAGGATCTATGGCATAGGTGTATTTCATTTATGACAGCACAGCCAAAATATAATTAAATGCAACAACACTGAAATGTTCTGTGATCAAGGGGACCACCGTGACGTGATAACTAGGCCTGTACTGAATTTTCTCCTGTGCAAAATGTCGTGATGAAAAGGATGATGTCAGGGAGTTCAAAGTTCCACCTGGAAAACACACCCACCAACACCCCTTTTGGTGTTGGATCCACATTTAAGCTGGATCAACTGTTCCAGTGGAAGAGAACTTCCCTGCCCTCTCCTTCCCACAGCAACTCCTCCAGCTTTCTGAAAATGTTCCACAGAGTCAGGAGGCTATGCTAAATGGGGTAAGCTGTGGTGTGTAGGGGGAGGGCTCCCCTAACAGTGGGTGGAGGGATCTTCCTGTCAGGAATGATTCTGAGCATGTGGAGATAGCAGCTCAGACTCAGAATAGGAACAGCCAGAACCAGGGGAGGTTTCCTCCCTAGTGAGCTCAGATATAGATAGACAATCTTCTCAGGAACTTGGCACACAGATGGCTCGACCTGAACCCCCCCTTTCTGCCCCCATGAGAACTCAGGTCTTGGAGGAGGAGGAGAGTGCTGGGTGTGACCTGAAGTCCGGTGCAGAGCAAAGTGGGAAAAGTTAGAGGAGGAGCTCAGACGTTCCACCCAGTTGGCTATGTGTGATAGCCTACATAGGAAGGCACAAACGTGAGGGAGGAGCATCCTTGTGTCCAACTGCCAGCAATGTCTCTGATCCCCACTTGGCTTGATATTGATATTCATAATTGTGTGGAGTAGCTGTTTTCCTTTGTAGTCTGAGGGTCTCTGAGGATTTGTAAAAAGACTGGTCGTTAACTAATAAAATACTGAGTCTGAAGCCTGGTACCCTGGAGTGTGTGACTGCAAAGGGAGAGGACCAAGGGACCTGACACTTCCACAAGTAGAGCCTTTCTTCTCATGGAAGGTCCCTCCCTCACACAGAAAGCCACATCCTTTATCCAAATCTTTGGGTTTTCCCCATAGTCATTTTGTTCCTGGTTCTACTGTTTCTCTAGCATAAAAGACATCTCCATCAACGCATCATCCTAGACAATCAGGGATCACATGATGAATGAGATATCATGATGCGACATAGCCAATCACATGTTTTCACATTACCAATCACAAAGTAGTGTCATTCTTTCTGGGGTGGTAAGGAAACAATGCAATCCAACAATGCTCCTCACCTTCCTGTGCTCCATGGGGCAATGAATCTGTGAATATTGTCCAGTTCTCCTGGTGAGGTGGGGATATGTTCCCTTCCTCTGCACAGTGGACAAGCATGGTTGGACCAGTTTGTTGGCCCCTTAAAGATAATAAAAAAGCCCTTTCCAATAGGAGGCAAAAAGTTCCAAGAAAAAGGCCTGCCATTTCAGCTCATCCCAACATGTGCAACATAGCAACAAAACCACATAGTAAGATGCATACAAAGTCACCCTAACTGAGGTAGAGGGCAGGGTCTGGAAGAGAAACCTTCAGCCATCCAAAATGCCTTTTTGATCCTCTAAGTGTTCAACATTAACCAATATGTTACACACATTTCTTGTAGTCAGAAATTATGATCATGATGTCAAAAAAATATTATTTCATGTAGGTCTTGGAAGGATAACTTGGAATTTCCAACAATGAGGAAAAGAAAAATGGGTTTGAATTCTATTGAATATGTCAATTGCTGAACTTTGCAATATGCTATTGAATAATGTGTGCAAAATACCATTTCTCATATTCACTTTGCATTGTGGAGGCTCAGAGATGCAAGGTGTGATGGATGGGGTTTTCCCTAAGTGCATTTTGTGACTTTGAGGTATCCATCCATCACCACCTCATCGGGATGTACGAGAATTTGGTTTCTGCTCACAAAATGTGCAAGCATGCTCTGTTGGCAACCCTGGATGTGTGAGAGAGCAGGTGAATGCAGCCATGGAAAATGTCCACAAATTCTCAAACATGTGCTCATGTTCAATTTGCACAAATTTCCCCATTCAATGTTGTGCAAATTTTAAAAATGCACAATTTTTAAAATCACCCACACTTCAGTCTATGGGGAAAATTTGTGCAACTTTTGAAATTTATGCAATTTAGGTGATTTTTTGCTCAACTTTCACATTTGATAGCTGTTCATTTTGTGCAATTTCCCCATTCATGTACAATGAACAGTGAGCACAAATCAAGAAGAGACAAGCAGAGAGCTGAAGTTGAGAGAAAGTGGGAGAGGTTGTTCACCTATTCCTACCACCTGGGACCAAATTTCTGCAAATATCTTCCTTGCCGAGGCAACACTTGGATTTTCCAGGACCCAACCCAACCCATGCCATTCCTTTCCTCTTCAAGCAACCATGAATGAGAATTTCAAGTCAAACAGTAACATCCAGTAACCTAAGGCCAAAACATGTCAGTTCTCCATGAGCAAAATGCTGGAAGGAACATTAAATGTGTGAGTGTCATTTCATTTATTTCATAGTATTTTCTTCCTTAGACCCACATGCTACTTAGCTATGGGAAAAGAGGTGACACTTTGACAACAGCTCTACCCACGCTGGGACTCTTGAGAGCCTAAAGAAACATGACAGCTTTCCAATTTTAGAGTAAACTGTGGTGCATGGGTGAAGGGAGCAAACTAGGGATGTACAAAAATCACTTTCCTGTTCGCGGATTATGTTAATGGGGGGGGGAGGCGTTCCGTCCCTCCCCCCGGAATCCTGGATGGGGGGGAGGTGCTCTGTTCCTGCCCCCCGGAATCCTCCGCGGCCGGCTGTACTCCGCGGCAGCTCCGCGGAGCAGCTGGCCAGGCCCAGCCAGGCCAGAGCTGTCCGCAGCCGGATTTCCGGCCGCGGAGGGCTCTGGGGGGGGGGAACGCGTACGCAAATGGCAGTGGCTGCGGCCGCCACCATTTGCGTTACTTATTTTTGATGTCTTAATCTACGTAAATTATTACGTAGACTAAGATGGCGAAAATAAGGGGAACGCAAATAGCGTAGTGGACGCTATTTGCGTTCCCCTTATTTTTGCCGTCTTAGTCTACGTAATTATTTACGTAAACTAAGACAGCCCAAAATAAGGAACACAAATGGTGGCGGCCATAGCTGGTGCCATTTGTGTATGCCTTTTTTTTTTTTAACCCAGTCGTTTTAGGGTACGTAAGTTTTTACATAGCCTAATACGTCTGGGTAAAAAAAAAAAAACGCGTACGCAAATGGCGGCAGCCCTAGCTGCCATTTGCTACACCTTTTTTTTTTTTTTTTTACCCAGACATTTTAGGCTATATAACAACTTATGTAGCCTATCACATGTGTGTAAAAACAACAACAACAACAACAACTGCAAATGGCAGCGGCGGCAGCTGGTCAGAAGACCAGCCGCCGCAACCGCCGCCGCAGCCGCTGCTGGAGCCGCTGCCGCCTGGAAGATCTGCCCCAGGTCTCATCCCGGGGGGATCCATGGGGGGGCAGGGGGGAGGCCATTCCACCACAGATTTCGGGGGGCCGAATGCACTGGCATTTGGCCTCCCCGAGATCCGTGGCAGAATTCTTCCATCCCTAGAGCAAACCCCTCTCCTTTAAAGCCCTAAACAATCTGGGACCAAGGTATCTAAAAGACCATCTTATCTCATACAAACCTAATTGTTAATAGGGATGCCTGAGAATTCGGACACAGTTTATTACTGACCAGAATTTACCCAATTCACACGTCCTAGGCTCTAACACAATCTGCAGTCAAAGTCCATGCATTTCTGAGCTTGGGATGTGATTTGTGGGCAAAGAGTAAAGACACATTTGACAACATGAAGAAGGATGGGAGAACCAGGAATGCACATGCTCACTGAAATTCTCCAGACTTTACTTCAACGTTTGGCTCCTCTTGCTCTCATTCTCATTTGTGTTCTTTTTTTAATTGGTTCATTCAAATGGGAAGAGAGCACATCTTTTTGAAAGTTCATATCCCCCCCTTGACTAAAAAGGCAAATGAACACATTAAGCAATGCATAACTTTAAAGATGCACAACTTAAACTTGTGCATTTTTAAAGTTGTGCATTTCTTAATTAGTGCATTTTAAGAGCATACTTTTCCCCATGAAAGCATCAAAAGTGAATATTTAAAAGTGTGCCTGTTTTTTAAGAAAAACTGCACTCCTTTTAAAGTGCAAAACTTGAAGTTGTTCATTTTTACAGCTGTGCATTTTTTTAAAAGTGCATATTTTGCAGACAGAAGTTTGGGAATTGGCAAACATTTTCAGAGAACACGCACTCCTATTCACATTTGGGGTTGCAAATGGGGCGTTTTCATGTGATTTGCAAACTGAAACAAAATTCTCATACAGATCTAAATGTGCATACAATTGAAAAACTGTGAATGAAAAAAAATGTTCTTTTGAAAAAATGTGTTCTTTGGGGGGGAGTGTTCTTTTGAAAAAATGCACACAAACACTTTTTAATCGGTGGAAGAAAATGTGTACAGTTCAAAAATGGGCACAATTAATGTATACGTTCGGATAAAATACATACTAAAATATGCACAGATTTGCTTGCAAAAAGAAAAAAAGAATGCAATCTGATATGGACATGAAGCAGAGTGAGCTTTGATGTGGAATCAGGGAGCCTCAGTGAGTTTGAGTTTTAATTATTCACATATTCCAACTTGCTAGTTAATATTATGGAAATATAGAACTTTGCCCGTTCAAAATGACTTCAGCCCTGCTCAGGCATTCAGCTCAAACAGGATATTCCAACTTAAGTGTTCCACCATGGGACCACACATGCTGGTCCCTCTTCCTGTGTCCCAGCATGCACCAGTCCCTCCAACTCAGTTCCAGCCTTGCTGTGCCAAGTTACAAAGTCTGAACAGGAGGTCTGTTTGCGTTGGCTTGAACACTAGTAGAACACAAGTAAGGTTGGATTCGATGTTCTTATAGGCCCCTTCCAACCCTACTACTCTATGAACTCTGTGTGCAATTGGGGGATGCAAAGAGAACTCCTGCTCAGACCTTGCTGCTCAAGGTTACAAGGCCAGAACATAGCGGGAGGAGCCAGCATGCACTGGGACATAGAGGGTGTGGCCAGTGTGTCCCTCCCTACACAGGGCTGTTGACCATACTCTGTTTGGGCTTAACAACCTGAACAGGGATTTTGTTGCTACTATAGTGCTGAAACATGAAACAAGCATCGGGATGTATGATAATTTCATTTCGGTTTGTGAAACCTCTGAACCTGTCCTGTTTGTAACATTGAATGCGAATGAGAAGACAAGTGCGTTTTGGAGGCAAAGCTCACCAGCAGAGGCTGGTGGCTGTGATTCGGTTGGGGCTGTGAACTCAAAAGAAGCTATCCAAGGTGCTGAACCCTACTCCCCAAAGAGCATCAGCATCTTGGACAGCTCCTTTAGAGTGCTGGCTGGTTCTGACTGAAACCCAGAAAGGATTCACAGCCCCACTGACATCGGAGCCACCCGCTTGCATCGAAGCTCAGGTATTCCTGAGCTTACACTCACATTTGAAAGATGCAGCCGTTAGAAAAACGTGCACTTCTGAAATGCACTTTTAAAAATGCATATCCATGCTTTAATCAATGGGAGAAAAGGATACATTTGGGTGCACATTTCTAAAAATATGCACCCAAACACACAAAGCACCAGCAACAACAACGCTTGCATTCAGGAATGGGAATGAGGCGAACTGAGCTTTGAGGGGGAAATTGGAGAAGGAGCTCGAGTCTCACTGATTCTCTTATCTCTAAACAAGTGTTGAAAATTGCACAATGTGTGAAGTGCATTTCACTGTTGCCAGAAACACAAACATCATGTCAAAAAGACAAAACCAGCAAACATGGACTGACAATCCAGCCCCCACTCAAATGAAACATCTTTCAGTGGCAAATAACTCATGCTGGCTCACGGGGCAGCTCCTACAAATGATCATGGCTTTTTGAGCTCTAATCTGTATATTAAGGACGTTCTTTCATCCCTAGCATACATCAGTTATGAACCAAATAAAGCTCCATTCAATTCAGTTTATATTCATCTCGGAATGAATGAAGGGAGGAATGAATGGTTATGAATGAAAGACCCATTCAGGACTCCCGCTAGTGCCCAGTTATTCTGTTCAGAGGTGGGTGGGAGCTACTTACCTGTATCCAAAGGTGGTAGAAGCACGCACCATGGCCACCATTTTGTTTTCCCTAGAATCAGTGGAGGCTGATGGCTCCAATTTCATTCCCTGGGCCCCCTTCTTTCCTGATGCACTCACACACACAAATAGAGAGGCTTCAGTCTCAGGCCTTTAATTCATAATCAACAGGTTCATTACAGATGCAAATCCTTGAAGATTCTCAGGCTACAAAGGAATGACCCCAGGGGGTTCAAATGGGAACATGGACGTTGCCTACAGTTTGAAGTGAGGCATGCTGGCTAGACTAACTTAGGGAAGGACGTCTCGCCCTTCCAGTAATGCTTCCCTACATAGCCTCTCACGCAACGCTAACCGGGTCGACCATCTGAGCTCCGCCCCTGACATTTCCCTCTTAGCTCTGTGCCATAGTCTAGCATCCCTTAGGTAACAGCCCCCACTCTCCTCCTCCTCCTCCTCCTCCTCCTCCTCCTCCTCCTCATCCCAGCTTCTCACAGAGGGGGGCAAGGCGGGGGCTTCAGGCCTGGCCATCTGGGAGTTTGCTTCTCAGGTTACTAACTCCCAGATAGCCAGGCCTGAAGCCCCCGCCTTGCCCCCCTCTGTGAGAAGCTGGGATGAGGAGGAGGAGGAGGAGGAGGAGAGTGGGGGCTGTTACCTAAGGGATGCTAGACTATGGCACAGAGCTAAGAGGGAAATGTCAGGGGCAGAGCTCAGATGGTCGACCAGGTTAGCGTTGCATGAGAGGCTATGTAGGGAAGCATTACTGGAAGGGTGAGACGTCCTTCCCTAAGTTAGTCTAGCCAGCATGCCTCACTTCAAACTGTAGGCAACGTCGATGTTCCCATTTGAACCCCCTGGGGTCATTCCTTTGTAGCCTGAGAATCTTCAAGGATTTGCATCTGTAATGAACCTGTTGATAACCTGAGAAGCATGCCTACCCCTATCTGAACTGGCTTGGGAAAATGCATCCCCCAATTCTGGCTGTTCCTCTTCTGAATCTGAGCTGCTAACTATCTCCCTGCACTGAAGATAGGGATGGGGGAGAATTTCTCCCCGAAACTTCGGCGGGCCAAGCGCCAACGCATTCGGTCCTCCGAAGGTTGTTCGGGGAGAAATTCTCTGCCCCCCCGCCCCCCCCCCCCGGGATGGGACTTACCTTTCACGAATTTCCCTCCCAGCGGCGGGTCCTGGCAGCGGTTTGGCAGGTCTTCGTCAGGGGCGGGGGCGGCAGCCGGTCTTTCGACCGGCTGCCACCACCGCCATAACAAGCAAAGTAAAAAAAAAAAACAACGCCCCTGTGATAGGCTACGTAACGATTAACGTAGCCTATCACAGCTAGATTTGCAAAGTCAGCCGTGATCGGCTATGTTAATCGTCACGTAGCCTATCACGGGTGACTTTAAAAAAAAAAAAAGCACGTACGGCTAATGGCGGCCCCCATAGGGAGCCGCCATTCATGTTCCTTATTTGGTCGCTGTAGTCTACGTAAAGATTTACGTAGACTACGGCGAAAATAAGGACAACGCAAATAGCATTGCCCTTATTTTTGCCGTAGTCTACATAAATCTTTACGTAGACTACAGCGACCAAATAAGGAACGCGAATGGCGGCTCCCTATGGGGGCCGCCATTTGCGTACGCGCTTTTTTTTTTTCAAAGTCACCCGTGATAGGCTATGTGACGATTAATGTAGCCTATCACAGCTGACTTTGCAGATCTAGCCATGATAGGCTACATTAATCATTACGTAGCCTATCACAGGGGCGTTTTTTTTTTATTTTGAAGTTCGCAGCTGGGGAGATGGGGCGCTTCTTCCCGGCCTGAATTTCGGCCGGGCGAGGCAGGAAGCCTCCCCGCTGGCCTGAATTTCGGCCGGGCAAGGAGGGAAGCCTCCCCCCCCGGCCTGAACTTCAGGGGGCGCAGCAAAGCGACTCCCCCCCACCGCGAAGCAATCTGTGAGACCAGGTAAGTGACTTTCGTGCACCCCTAACTGAAGATCAATCCTGACAGTGGGGCTGTAAAGCCATTCTAGATTTCAGTCAGAACCAGCCAGAACTCTAAAGAAGCTATCCAACATGCTGGACCCTATCCCCCAAATGGGTTAAGCATTCCATTTTTCAGTCAGAACCAGCCAGAAGCCTAAAGGAGCTTTCCAAGGTCCTGAATCCTATCCCCCAAATAAAGGACCTTGGATAGGTCCTTTAGAGTTCTGGCTGGTTCTGACTGAAACCTGGAATGGATTCCCAGCCCCTCTGAAATAGGAACCACCAGCCTCCACAGCCTAGAATGCTTCCAGGGCATTGGAGGTGTGGGGAATAGTAGCCACTACAAAAAGGTTTAGTACCTACTGGCAGTTACTAAAGGTGTATACCAACCCACCCCCCTATTTGATTTGAACCCTGATTCGGTGTGTCATAGAACAGACCAATTCAGCTCAAACTGATTTGGAAACCATCTGTTTCAACTTAGCTACCAAACCCAAATTGAGATTGAGAAATGTGAGGCTTCATGCCTCCCACTGAGTATAATGGGAAATCCAAAAATGTCTATAACATTTTTTTTCCTTTTCATCAAATACTTCCTCAGGGAGGGGATTACACCTGCCACATGTCAGAAATATAAATGCAGTGGTTTTTGTGAAACATGCCTAGGGAGCAATAAGAAATTTGTTTCAGTTCATTTTTGATCAGGATTTTACCCAGTTCACAATTTCCAGACTGAATGTAAGAATATAAGAAGATCAGACCAAAGGTCCATCTATCAAGCATTCTGTCACACAGTGGCCAACCAGCTGTTGATAGGAGACCCACAAACAAGACATGAGTGCAACAGCGTGCACACACACACTCACACACCACCCATATTCCCCAGCAACTGGTGTACATAGGCATACAGCATCTGCTACTGGAGGTAGCATAGAGCCATCAGGACTAGTAGCCATTCATAGCCTTCTCCTATAAATGAAAATCCTATACCTTTCCTATAGGGATGTCAGAGAATTCCGCCACGGATCTTGGTGAGGCCGAATGCCAGTGCGTTCAGCCCCCCGAAATCCATGGCGGAACGAAGCCCCCCCACCCCCCACCCCGTGAAATGGGCCCGGAACGGAGCACCTACCTGCTGCTGTCCACGCTGACTTGCAAATGGCAGCCACGTCTGCAGCTGCCATTCACTTCTTCCATGTAGCCGTGATAGGCTACGTAAATACTTACGTAGCCTATCACGGCTAATGCAGGGATGCCATTTGCGTCCCTGAGGAAGCCGTGATAGGCTACGTAAGTATTTACGTAGCCTATCACAACAAAACTAAGGGAACGCAAATGGCGACGGCTACGGTTGCCACCATTTGCATTCCTTTTTTTTTTTTGCTGTAATAGCCTACATAAATATTTACGTAGGCTAAAATGGGGGGGGAAGGGAACGCAAATGGTGGCTGCTGTAGCCGCTGCCATTTGCATTCGCTGTTTTGTTTTGTGCCATGATAGGCTACGTAAATATTTATGTAGCCTATCATGGCAAAATACAGGGATGCAAATGGCAGCAGCTACGGCAGCCACCATTTGCGTCCCTGCAGGCTGCCCAGCGGCCGGATGTCTGGCTGTGGGCAGCCCCGGCTGGTGGCTCCGCAGAATTGCCATGGAGCGGAGCCGGCTGGAGAGAATAGTGGGGGAAGGGACAGAGCGCCTCTCCCACACCGCGAATGTCACCCTTTGAAAAGGTAAATGACTTTCATACATCCCTACTTTCCTAACCTGTGGTATACATTTTAGCTGGGCTTCTATTATTGTGGTTTTGAGCAATCTCCAAGCATTCTGAAGGGATATAATCCTCTTGACTCCCCCTTTTAACTTCCTTTTCACCAGTTCCCTCACCTTAGAGAAGTTTCCTCTTTCGAAGTTAAATGTGACTGTGTTGGACTTCCTGGGCAATTTTCCACTTAAATATATATTAAATCTGATAGCACTGTGATCACTGTTTCTAAGTGGTTCAACAACATTACATCTCGTACTAGGTCTATGCCAATTGGACCTCCAAGGGGAGGGAATTCCACAACTGAGGAGCCACAGCAGAAAAAGAAATCAATCAAATAAATAAATACTGCAAATTAGCTGGATAGGCAAGAAGATCCGGATTCTAACTTCTGCCCACCCCAGTTCTAGAGGGTCCAAGTATCGCTTTGGCAAGGAAGATATTTGATGAAATTTGATCCCAGGAAGTAATTGATGCTTATTTCAAAGTAGCAAAATATAGTTACAGAAAAAGCCACCCATCAAACCTTGCATCTCTGAGCATCAAGACGGCAAACTGAACATGTGAAGCAGTATTTTACACACATTATACAATGGTATATTAGTATATATTACACAGTTCAGCAAGGGACACCTCCAACAGAATTCATACCAGATATCCTCGTAATTCCAATAGAATTCATACCAGATATCTCCTGATTCCAATAGAATTCATACCAGCTATCATCCTGATTCCAATAGAATTTCTACCAGATATCTTTGTGATTCCAATAGAATTCATTTCGGATATCTTCCTAATTCCAATAGAATTCATACAAGATATCTTCCTCTTCATCACATTTGAGAGGCATGTTAGGGCTCCATATATAAACCTGAGCAGCTTGTTCAAGTATCCCCCCCTTTTTTTTGTCTCATTATCTTTGAAATCTCAAGTTATCCTTCCAAAACCTACAAGAGTTTCCAAAGAGCTGCCATGTGATTTATACTGACCATCTGTTCAAAGTCTCCTGTCTAACAGAATCTTGGAAACTTGCAATATTTATGAGGCATCTTTTCCAAGACTTAAAATGCTTTGCAAACTCCATTGTGCAGTGACAACAACTAAAAATTCTAGTTTACTTTGTGGGGAGGCGGGAGAGAACAAAAGAAAATAGTGATGGCCTGAATTAATTGCATTCTTTCTTCTGGAAGAAAACTAAGGAATGTTGCACCCACTACAATATTCTGCACTCCCCTAGAATTATGACTTACACACAGCCTTGAGCATTTCTTATGGTTTATCATTCCCTCTACTTCTGATTTTTCATGCTCAGTGCCGTTCCTTTTGTAACCAAAACAGCACCACCCCCACACAAGAGGGACGTATCAGCAAACTTGGGAGAGCTTCAGCTACTGAGTGGTATGGAAATGTAATACATACATACATACATACATACATACATACATACATAAAAAGGTAAAGGTAAAGGTGTCCCCAACCAGTCGTGTCCGACTCTAGGGTGTCCCCTTTTCTCATCCCCTTTTCTAAGCCAAAGAGCCAGCGCTGTCCGAAGACGCTTCAGTGGTCATGTGACTGAACACCGAGGTGCACGGAACACTGTTACCTTTCCCGCCGAGGCGGTACCTATTTATCTACTTGCAATTTCTTGCTTTCGAACTGCTAGGTTGGCAGGAGCTGGGACTGAAGACAGGAGCTCACTCCATCATGCAGCACTCAGGTCTCGAACTGCTGTCCTGCCGACCTTCTGGTCTACAGTTCAGCATCTTAACCACTAAGCCACCGCTTCCCTTAGGGACATACATACATACAAATATTTTTGGGGGAACCCCTGTTTGGTTCAGGGACTCCCTAAATCAGTCCAATAAGGACTGAATGTGCTCAAAATGCTGACTGAATGTTGGGGGTAGGAATAGAAAACCAGGGAGAGGTATGGGGAATGGAATAAAGTGGATGGAATTCTGAACAGCAGCACTTCATATTGCAACATTTTGCTGCAGCGCCCTCTTGTAATTCTATGCACTGTATGTGTGCCATGCCTTAATTTTACTGTAAAGGTCTTCAAGCCATCTAGGGAGGGGCAGCTGGTGACATCTCCTGAAGTGTGATCCGTAGAAAGCTCTAGCTAGAGCAAGAGCAACCTCTCATCTTGGAGAGAAAGCCTGATCCTTTGCCCAAAACATTCCATTCTGCCAGCAAGCCAAATGTCTGTTTTCTCATGGAAGCTGTTTTTAGATGTTCAGCTCCTCAGACCAGATTGGTGTTCTTGGTTACGCCAATAAATGCCCTTGGTGGCTTTTTGTTTCAGGATTTATTTATTGTTTTTGGCAGGAGATGTTCCTGGTTTGCACCCGGGGGGGGGGGGACCTCCGAAAGAAACAAAAACCTCAAAAGGATCTAAGGCAGCAAATTCATGAAGATATCTTTAAAAATGACCCCACACCACTCTGGTTTCAGTTGTTCTGTAGAGATGGCCTTTTGCCATTTAGCATATGGTAGATTTCCCCCATGCTTGAGGGCTTTGGTTATCTAAATATGCTATCACTCCATCTCCATGAAACTTAATGCAATCTGAATCCCTGGCCATCTAAACCCAAAGTGGTTTAACTATGGCTCATTAACCTCATGTAGCACCTGCACAATACTATACAACACGGTTATGCAAGAATATTATTATTATTATCATCATCATCATCATCATTATCAATTTATATATGTATTTATTTTCAGTTTAGGATTGCGTTTGTTTGTGTTACTGAAGGTCTCATCTATTTCACATTTTCTTCAATGAAGTCACTTTTCTTTCATGCTTAATTCATTCATGTGTGTTTGTAAAGGCACTTTTGTTACATGCTTAATTCTTTCCTGTCTTTTCTTTTCTTTTTTGTTTGTATCCTCACATTCATCTCTGACTCCCTTTTCCCTTTCTGTAAACTTTTGTCCCCACCACCTTCTATGATGGCACACAGAGAGCCACCCTTCTCTGCCACCACCACCACCCCGAGAATGACACTTGACACAGATTTCGGAGGAATGGGTAACAGCTAGGGATTTACATCACATGTGGCCAAGCCCAAACTGAATTGGTCCCCTTTGGACTGTTTCGGATGCTTTCTGAGGGGAAGTGAGTTTCCCTCCAAAGTTACCAGAACCAAAGCTGGCCACTACATAAGGCTTCATTTCAGCTTCAGGAAGGCAGACAGTGTATCAGAAACTGTGTCTCCAAAAATAGCATCTTTTGCTTTCATTTTTCAAAATGCTAATGGCAGGTGAGGAAGATTGAGTGATGGACAGGACCACCTTCTAATCACAGGGCACACATTACCAAGGGGTCTTCAACCACTGTGCTTTGGGGAGATCAAGGATGGGACGATGAGATGGCCATTCTTCCAATGCCACCAGGCTCCACTATGAAAAAAGCCTGTTTTTCAGTCATTGCAACTCTCTAACCTTCTGAAATGTTTCAGGTCTCTTGCATGAAGGAGGCACCTCTATCATCTGTTCCGTTTTCATAGAAATTATCCCCCCCAAAAAAACAAAACCCACAGGAGGAGGAAAGGAGAAGCAAAACACTCACCACCACTCCACAAATTTATGAACTCCATTATCACATGAATGCACCTACCCATCTGAAATTTTGCAGGTTTCTTACTTAGGACTCAAAATCTAGAATGGATTCACAGCCCCACTGAAATTGGAGCCATCAGCCTCCACTGTGAGAAATCCTATGCTCCCTAGGAGAAGTGTTGCTGTGCTGGTAGAGAAGGAGGTATGTTGGTGGGACAACACATCCACTTCCAGAGGTTACCCAGTGTGGTGGTGGAAAGCTCTGGCACCATTGCTGGCCCACTAGCATTTTTCCACTGGTGACTAGGGATGGACGGATCTGCCTCTGCCCATGCTCACCAGGCACTCACAGAGCCTCCACTGCCACCTACCCCTGTGAGCCCCACCGCCCGAGCCTTGGACAACCCAATGAGTGACCAGCGGGCACAGTGGAGCCGCCTTCCCCTTAGCAAGCCACCAATGAGAGGTGGCGATGGCACCGAGAGACAGCAGGCAACTCCAGTGCCTGTCATTGTGCACAAGTCTCCTTTCTTCCTGCTGAGGCACCAGGGAAGACCCTTGTGCAATGACAGGTGCTGGACTTGCCCGCTGTCTGTCCTTGTGTGCAAATCTCCCTGTTCCCCACTGGGGCCCCAACAAGGAAGAAGGGAGACATGCATACAACGACAGGTGCTGGACTTGTGGGCAAGTCTCCCTTCTCCTTGAAAAACGGTGGCTCACTAAGGAGTCAGGTGCTTGCAGATCACGCAGCACTCAGCAAGCGGAGTCCAGGAGGCTGAGCGGAGGGTGGGGAGGGAGGCCATCTGCCTCTCGGACTCCCACGGACTCCTTACTGGTGACACATGCCATATGGGAGCATTCCAGGGGTGTGTTGGGAGTCCTTTGGGGGAAAATGGGGATCTCCAGGCCCCCAAACAGGGCCTGAAACTACACCAGTCCTGGAGGTGGCATAGTTAATTCCCTCCTATTGTGGTCTACGATAATTTTGTTTAACTTTTTTTTTCTTTTAACTTGAATTGGCTTCATTCATGCCTCCAAACATGAAGACAAGTGCATTTGGGGGGAGGGGGAGAAACTTGCATGTTCCCGAATTTGCATTCATGTTTAAAAAAAAATGCACTTAAAAAAAAACATTTTTAAAAAATGTGCATTAAAAAATACACACTTTCACGCCTGGGTCTGTGAGGGTGGGGAGCGCACATTTGTATGCACACTTTCAAAAATGCATTCCAAAATGCACTCTTTTCCTGTTTGAATGACAAGAAATATAGATCATAATTGAAAATGGGAGCGAGGTGGGATGAGGTTTGAGGTGGAACTTGGGCAATGCTGACAAGCAAGACCCTTACAGAATCATCTATCCCTGTTGTGGCCAATGGGAGCAGGGAAATGGAAATAAAGAAACCTAAAACAAGTCTCACACACACACATATAACTCTGCAATTATTTATTTATTCAGTCAGTCAGTCAGTCTTATTGCATTTCTATACCTCCCCATACCCAAAGCTCTCTCGGCGGTTTACAGAAGTTAAAATATTACATGCAATATAAAGCATTTAAAAGCCATTTACATAAAAGCAAGCAGACAATATACACAAACAACATATAACTAAAAACAACATTGAACAGTCAGTCATAACTGAAGACACATCCAGGACCGATTAAAACTCATCATGAGATTCCAAATGCCTGGGAAAAGAGATAGGATTTAACTTGGCACCAAAAAGATAACAATGTTGGTGCCAGGCGGACCTCATCAGGGAGCTTGTTCCACAGATGGGGGGCCACCACTGAGATGGCCCTCTCCCTCTCCTGGCCATAGGGAGACGTCAAGGCTTTAGCTGTGTTGGTTGCTCCATCATAGAATCTCCCCACCACCATCACCACCGTAAGACTGCTCTGTTATTCTCTGGATGATTCAATTCTATTTGAACTATTCCTCATTTTTAAAACAACAAGTATGTTGAAAGCACCCATCTGTCTTTCGTCTGTGAGTTCTCAAGAGAAAAATTGTGATTTTTTTTTTCCTCCAGGCCTTAACAGCATATTGAAAAGTTCCATCCAGCAAGAGTAATTAGGCATCATGTGCCATTTATCTCAATGAAATGAGGAACCATCACTGACAGTCACTCTGTCTTGCATGGTAGCTTAAATCCACTTCATCAAGGAGCTTTAGTCAACCAGGAGTTTCTGCAGCTAAACATTCTGAAAGTAGGTTGATGTATTTACTCGGCCTTGGCCTCTTGGCAGGAAGCAAGGGATGTTCTTTTGTCCTTCCTTATTACATTATTTTAATTTAGTCTTTTGGCATCCATATATCTCATTGTGTTTCATTCTGCTCTGTGCATCATGCATAGATCAAGTGCTAAATGGAGCCCAGACTGAGATGCAGCTACATGGACAACTGCATGTGTGTTTGTTAAGAGAGCAAGATGTTGTTTTTTAAGAGAGAGAAAAAGAAACAGGAAAAACAATTTGCATAACCTGAAGGACAGAAATGCAGATGGACATGATCCATGTGTGAATCATGGACTCATAGAATAGGGTTTGAGGGGGCCTATATGACCACCAAGTCCAACTCCCTGCTCAGTGCAGGAATCCAAGTCAGAGCATCTCCGAAAGATGGCTGTCCAGCCTCATCTTGAATGCCTCCAGTGTGGGAGAGCACACCACCTCCCTAGGGAATTGGTTCCATGGTCATATTGCTCTAACAGTCAGGACATTTTCCCTTATGTTCAGTGGGAATCTGGCTTCCTGTAACTTGAGCCCATTATTCCGCGTCCTGAATTCTGGGATGATCAAGAAGAGATCCCGGCCTTCATCTCTGTGACAACCTTTCAAGTACTTGAAGAGCGCTATCCTATCTCCCCTCAGTCTTCTCTTCTCAAGGCTAAACATGCCCAGTTCTTGGATTGGGTTGGGGCCAGCAAGCACCATCCTGGGTTGGGGCCAGCAAGCACAAGTTTGGGTTGGGGCCAGCAAGCACAGTCCTGCTTCCCACCCATGCCATACTATGGGTTAGTTATGCTTAGGGAGACCCACTGAAATCAACTGGGATGCTGCACCCCCTACTCCCCAGGAAGAACATCAAGGGGGCACCAAACTTGTCTATCCACCACTCAGGAAAGAAGAAGTTGCAAGGGGCTCACTTCCCTCTCCCTGCTAGAAAGAACACTGGGCTCCAACTAAATTCATGCTGTCTGTGTTTTGTGGATTGTCAGGCATCTTTCATCCCATTGTTCACCAACTGATGGAACTGAATTGTATTTAAGGATATATTGCAATGTTGGACCACTTACAAAAGAGCACAGAATAACAGTAGCGTTAATGCACATCAGCACAAGTGTGCATTCGCGCATGTGCTCATTAGTATTAATGTGCATCTGTGCACATGCACAGTAGCACTAATGCATGTTAGTGTTAATACACATTAACACTCATGAGAATTTGTGCAAATCCCCCCTAAAAGTTGTAGTTGTTGTTGTTTTTAAGTCCACAAATCCACAGAATCTATGGGACTTGGAAAAGGCTGGACTGCTGTGGAATCCACAGGCTGGTTTCATAGAAGTCTGAGCCCATTTGATTCCATTATGGTGACAGCCCTAGCTCCAACAGACAGTTGCCCTGGGCCTGCAGGAGGACAAGGAAAGAGTGATAAGGAATAAGAGCCTTGAACCCCAGCAACCACAGACCTCAGCAAGAGAAGATCAGCCTAGGGATGTAAGGATTCATTGTATAAAACCAATTCTGTGTTTTTCAGGTTGTCTGCTGCCTTTCTTTCCATCGCCGTCCGCCCATTGACAGAATTGGATTGTTCTTTCGTTTCCGAATGTGCATAAACTCACACATGCAAAAATGTGCCAATTCCCACAAAATGCACAAATCTCCCCACACACACACACACAATCCTCTTTTTTACGCTTTAGCCTATGGAGGAAATACACATTTATTTTTGGACAGGTTTTTTAAAAAACTTTTACATATTTTCCTATGACCAAATTCACACACAATTCCTGAAGGTTACAAAAATGGTCCATGAGCCCACAGAATCTGCCCAACAGTGGCAAAGCTGTTCCTCTGTGGAACTGGCGGGTCAGCTTCATAAAAATTCAAACTCATCTGGTTCTGTTTCAGATTTCTCGGATATCTCTAGGTCAGCCTGGCCCAAAGTGCATTTAAATGCCGGCTTATAGCTCATTATGGCCTTGAAAAATGGATCTTTCCTCTTCTTCCTTTTTCCTCCACTCCCCCTTCCCTTGCACGTCTGGCCATTTTAGTTTGTAGACCCATTGGCAGAGCCCCTCCCTCCCTCTTATTGATGTGAGCTACTTTGGGACACAAACCATGTCTGAAAAGCAGGATCAAAATGCAGCAAACAAACTAACTAACACCCTATTGATTTCATAGGGTCTACTCTATGACTAAGACTAAGCCTGGATCCAACCCATTGATTGCAACCAATGATAGGAGAACCAGGGAAGCTCGAGCGTGCAGAAATTCTCTGAACTTGACTTCAAAGCTCAGTTGGGCTTGCTCCTGTTCTCATTTGCTACCTGTGCGGGGGGGGGGGGAGTCCATTCGAATGGGACAAGTGCACATTTATTTATTTATTCATTCATTCATTCATTCACTCATTCATTTCATTTCTATACCACCCAATAGCCAAAGCTCTCTGGGCGGTTCACAAAAATTAAAAACGAACAACACACAATAAAACAATTTAAAATATATAGAATATTAAAACCACAATATAACAATACAACCACAATAAAACGTAGCAGCAGTGCAGGAGTTTAAAATACAGATTTAAAACAGCAAAGATAAAAATTTAGAAAGCTAAAATGCTAAAATGCCTGGGAAAATAAAAAGGTCTTCACCTGGCACCGAAAGGAATACAATGTAGGTGCCAGGCGAACCTCACTAGGGAGCTCATTCCAGAGCCAGGGTGCCACAGCAGAAAAAGCCCTCCTCCTAGTAGCCACGCACCTCACTTCCTTTGGCAGGGGCTCACAGAGAAGGGCCACTGATGATGATCTTAAGGTCCGGGCAGGCACATATGGGAGGAGGCGATCCTTCAGGTAACCTGGCCCCAAGCTGTTAAGGGCTTTGAGTGTCAACACCAGCACTTTGAATCGGGTCCAGAAATGGACTGGCAGCCAGTGCAGCTGGAAAAGTACTGGCGTAATATGAGCTCGCAGGCCAGTCCCTGTTAACAATCTTGCTGCCCTATTTTGGACCAGCTGAAGTTTCCGGACCGTTTTCAAAGGCAGCCCCACGTATAACGCATTGCAGTAATCCAGACGAGAAGTTATCAGAGCATGGATCACTGTAGCTAGGCTATCTCTGTCCAGATAAGGGCGTAGTTGGTATACCAGCCTAAGCTGATAAAAAGTGCTCCGTGCCACTGAGTTCACCTGTGCCTCAAGTGACAGTTCTGGATCCAAGAGCACCCCCAAACTACGAACCTGATCCTTTAGGGGGAGTGCAACCCCCTCCAGAACAGGTTGAATATCACCTAGCCGGGCAGACGAACCACCCACTAACAGTACCTCCATCTTGTCTGGATTGAGTTTCAGTTTATTGGCCCTCATCCAGTCCATTACCGTGCCCAGGCACTGATTCAGAACAGCCACTGCCTCACCTGGTTTTGATGAGAAAGAAAGGTAGAGCTGGGTGTCATCCGCATATTGATGGCACCTCAGCCCACACCTCCGGATAACCTCCCCCAGCGGTTTCATGTAGATGTTAAACAGCATGGGGGATAAAATAGAGCCCTGTGGAACCCCATGGCACAATTGCCATGGCACAGAGCAATAATCCCCCAGCACCACCTTCTGGAATCGGCCATCCAAGTAGGAGCGGAACCACTGTAGTGCAGTGCCTCCAACTCCTAACCCAGACAACCTATCCAGAAGGATACCGTGGTCGATGCTATCGAAAGCTGCTGAGAGGTCCAGGAGAATCAACAGGGTTGCACTCCCCCTGGCCCTCTCCCGGCAGAGGTCATCCCACGGGGCGACCAAGGCAGTTTCCGTTCCAAAACCAGGCCTGAAGACCGATTGAAATGGATCTAGATAATCCGTTTCATTAAACGGTGCCTGGAACTGTCCTACAACCACCTGCTCAAGCACCTTGCCCAGGAAGGGGATGTTGGCCACTGGCCTATAATTGTTAACATCCTCTGGGTCCAGGTTAGGCTTTTTCAGGAGTGGTCTAATTACCACCTCTTTTAAAGCGGTAGGCACCACTCCCTCTCTCAAGGAGGAATTTACAACCTCCTGGACCCAGCCGGACAACCCCTCCTTGTTTGATTTAATAAGCCATGAAGGGCAAGTGTAAAGCACACAAGGTTGATCGGACTTGGCCAAGCACCTTGTCCGCATCCTCAGGCCTCAGTAACTGAAACTCATCCAATAGAACTGGACCAGACAGTGCTCTGAACGCCTCTACCAATGGAACTGCATTAATGGTGGTGTCCAATTCATGATGCATCTCAGCGACTTTATCCTCAAAGTGCCGTGCAAACTTGTCACAGCATGCTACCAAGGGTTCCACCGTCTCTCTCCCTGGCCCAGAATGTAACAGGCTGTGAACCACTCAGAAAAGCTCCGCTGGACAACACTGAGAAGATGCAATGCTGGTGGAAAAGAACTGTCTCTTTGCCACCCTCACTGCCACAGAGTAGGCTTAATAGTGGGCTCTTACCTGTGTTCGGTCAGACTCAGCATGAGTTTTCCTCCACCTGCGTTCTAGCTGTCTCCCCTCTTGCTTCATTGCCCTCAGCTCAGGTGTATACCAAGGAGCTGGCCGGGCTCTGCTCAGAGGGAGAGGGCGCTTGGGCGCGATCGTGTCAACCGCCCGAGTCATCTCTGCATTCCACAGAGCGACCTGGGATTCGACAGGAGCACCAGCCATACCAGCAGGAAAATTCCCCAGAGCCCTCTGGAATCCATCGGAATCCATTAATCTCCGGGGACGGACCATTTTAATAGGTCCCCCACCCTTGCAGAGGGGGAAGGCTGCCAGGAGTCTAAACCTCAGCAGGAAGTGATCTGACCATGACAAAGGGACAGATGTTAATTCCTCCACTTTCAGATCACCATCCTCCTGCCCAGTCAAGAAAACCAGATCAAGCGTTTTTCATGAGTTGTCCATTTTGTGTATACAAACGCAAGTCTGGGAATTGCAAAGATTTTCAGAGAACATATGCTCCCTTTTGCAGGACATTTATTACATTTATCGCTACCGACTCTCATCTTGTTGGTTTCAGCCTGGTGTCATCCAGATAAGTTTGAATTTTGATTCTGTCCTGTATGGTGCTAGCTATCCTGCCCAGCTGTGTGTCATCTGCAGATTTGATGAGGACCCCCATTTATCCTCTCAAAGGGTCGAACAGCAGCAGACAGTCCAGGACAGAGCTTGGTGACACCCCACCCAAGACTTCATTCCAGTTTGGCACAGAGCCATTCATGAGCACTTCTTGGGTGCAGTGGATTCACCAAACAGCAATAATGTCCAGCATGCATTTTACTACCTTGTCAACTCTCTAACCCACACACCCTCACCAGGCTAATTGGCATCTACTGCCCTGGTGTCCTGGGGGCTGAGCTGGTGATTCCTTGCCGGGCTTTGAGCCCCAACCGGATGCCCGTGCCATCCCCAAGCCCAAGAATGCATTCAGTTAGTGACACTAATTAGCCACTTCTAGTCAGACAAGAATAAGAGAAGACTGAGGGGAGAGAGTTCTGCACCTAGGAAAACGAAACCAACTGCACAGTTACAAGATGGGGGATACGTGGCTCAACAACACTACAAGCGAGAAGGATCTTGGAATTGTTGTCGATCACAAGCTGAATATGAGCCAACCATTTGATGTGGCTGCAAAGAAAGCAAATGCTATTTTGGGCTGCATTAATAGAAGCATAGCTTCCAAATCCCCGGAAGTACTAGTTCCCTTCTACTCAGCACTGGTTAGGCCTCATCTTGAGTACTGTGTCCAGTTCTGGGCACCACACTTGAAGAAGGATGCAGACAAGCTGGAGAGGATTCAGAGGAGAGCAGCAAAGATGATCAGGGGACTGGAAAGGAAACAAAGCCCTACAAGGAGAGACTGAGAGAAAGGGGCATGTTTAGCCTTGAGAAGAGAAGACTGAGGGGAGATATGATAGCACTCTTCCAGTACTTGAAAGGTTGTCACAGAGAGGAAGGCCAGCATCTCTTCTCAATCATCCCAGGGTGCAGGACACAGAATAATGGGTTCAAGTTACAGGAAGCCAGATTCTGGCTGAACATCAGGAAAACTTCCTGACTGTTAGAGCAGTATGACAATGGAACCGATGACCTAGGGAGGTGGTGGGCTTTCCCACACTGGAGGTGTTCAAGATGAGGCTGGACAGCCATCTGTCAGGGGTGCTCTGACTTGGATTCCCACACTGAGCAGGGAGTTGGACTTGATGGTCTTATAGGCCCCTTCCAACCCTGCTATTATCTGATTCTATGAGCTATTTCCCTCACTCACGCACACACATACCCATGCTTGCCGAACCGCCCTCACCTACCCTGAGCTGTCCACAAGCACCTGGCATTCCCATGGTTGCCATTTCGCCAAAAAAGAAAAGTGAGTTAGAAACTTCCATAAATTTAATATTGTGCACAGAGCTGCCATAAGGGGACCATCTATGTGATATTGCAGGTGTAAATGCCTATGAATGCATCTATCTATGCCTGTGAATGAGGACCCAGACAGGGGTGGGCATCTGCCTATCTCTCCCATTGTTTTGGTTTCCACTAATCTTTCCCTACACATTTCTGCACACAAAAAAAGCGGCACGAGGACAAAGAGCGATAATAAGGGACGAATCAAAATGCGTCAGAACAAAAAATATTTGATAAGGGTAAAACAACACACAGACACCTTTGGAACATTGTCTAGCACTGCAGGAACATATGCTGAGAGTTAAAATGGCAAAAGTCGTACTGTAGCTCCATGCAAGTAAATATGGTGGATTTTAGATAGCCTGAATTTAAAATGCAATTTTGCAAGCATTCAAAGATTGCTAATTAGCTGTTTCAGGCTTTAACCCACCAAATATTGCCATTCTGTTATTGACGAATCTCCCACCGCCCGGGATTCCTTTGCCAAAAATTTCAAAGGTGTTTGTGCTATGCAGTGATTTCAAAGTCCTAATATATTGCTCTGATCTTGATGAAAACTTATTTTAGGTTTCCTGCTTAGGGACCTTCCGTTTGAAATGGAAGCCAAAGAGCAACATTGTCTGGCTGTCTGAAATGCATGGCATCCCATTCTAAAGAGGAAATGCAAACTCTCCAAGGGATTTTCTCTTCCCCCCCCCCATATTAATAGTCAAATGCAAGAAACAAAGCAATTATTAAACTGGTGTTTGATCCTGCACAGCTCTGGAAATCTAATTATAGAAGAAAAAGAATGTATCAATGAGGGTGTAATAGAATTAGGGGCTGCCGAGTTCAGAGTATTGATTTCTTTTCTAGCCATCAATAGACATGTATAAAGCTTCCTTGCTAAAGACCTTGGTGTTTTAATATTTCTGGAAGCCAGACTGGATGGCTATTTGAATCTAACTTGACTACAAGGCTGGCTTGAGCCATTTTGCTGCTTGAGGCATCATCAGGACCAGCATCAAGGGCAGGCATGGTCGGGCACTTGCCGAGGGTCCACGCCCCAGCAGGGGCCCACCGACAAGGGCCCTCTGGACTCATCCCTCCTCTTCACCATTGCAACCTGCTTGTCCAACTGCTTGTCACTCTGGCCCAGACAACAGTGGCGGACAACAGAGGAGGAACAGTAGCTGCCACCCCCTACTTGCTTCTGGGCTCTCTGCCTGTCAAGCAAGCAAGTGGTGGCCATGATGAGAAAGAGGAGGAAGACCAGTAGCAGCTGGTGATAATGGTGGTGAGAAGGCAGACTCGCCAAGGGAGTGGGCCCATTGAGGATAGCTTGCCCAAGGGCTCTCAAAAAACCTGGACCTGGCATTGGTCTTAATTGTCACTGCCTCCACATTGTCACTGCCTTCCTAGATCCACTCTCCAGCCATCCAAAGGAGGCTACTGTCTTCTGCTCATATATGTGTCCATTAAAAGAAACCTTAGAGCCCTGCTGGATCAGACCAAGGTCCATCTAATCCACCATTCTGTTCACACAGTGGCCAACCAGCTGCCCATGGGAAACCCACAAGCATCCAATAGCACCGTCCCACCCAGGTTCCCAAGCAACTGGTGTACATAGGCATACTGTGTCCGATACTAGAAGTAGCATATAGCCATCAGGACTGGCTATCGCCATTAATAGCCTCATCCACCTCCATGAGTTTGTCCAATCCCCATTTAAAGCCAGAAAAATTGGTGGCCATCACTACATTTTGTGGAAGTGAATGCCATTCTTTGATGATGCACTATGTGAAGAAGTCCTTCCTTTTATCTGGAAATTTCCCACCAATCGGATGATCTTAAGTTCTAGTTATATGAGAGAGGGAGAAAAATGTCTCCCTATCCACTTTCACCACAACAGGCATAATTTTGTACACCTCTATCATGTCTCCCCTTACCCTCCTTTTTTCCAAGCTAAACAATCCCAGACATTGTAACCTTCCCTCATAGGGGAGTCGCTCCAGCCCCTTGATCATTTTAGTTGCCCCTTTCTGCACTTTTTCCAGGTCTACAATACCTTTTTTAGGTGCAGTGACCAGAACCGCACACAGTATTCCAAGTGTGCTCACACCATAGGTTTGTATAAGGGGGTAGGAACTTGGCAGTTGTATTTTCAATTCCTTTCCTAATTATGCAGCTGTCCACCACAACCCCAAGATATCTTTCATAGCCACTGCTAGTTCAAATCCCACCAGCTTATACTTGAGGTTGGGATTTTTTTGCCCCAACGTGCATCACTTTACACTTGCTTTCATTGAACCCCGTTTGCCATTTTGATGCCCATTTTCCCAGTTTGGAGAGATCCTTTTGAAGCTCCTTGTGATCTCTTTTTGTTTTAACCACCCTACATAATTTGGCATTATCAGCAAACTTGGCCACTGCTACTGATATGCTCATAGTTGTAGCACATTTCTAGAAAGGGAGGTGCTGGCCAAAATCCTCATATCATGTCTTCAGCCCTGAAAGCTATCCAGCCTAATCCATGAGAGACTGAGTTAGAGCCTTGGTCCATCTAACCCAGTATTCTCAATGCTGACTGGCAGCAGCTCCCCAGAGTTTCAGGAAGGATTCTTTCCTAATCCTACCTGGAGGTGCCGGGAATTGAACCCAGGACATTAAGCATGCAAAGCATGTGCTCTGCCCCTTAGCTACAGCTCCTCCCTGAGTAATATGTAGTAGTAGGGATGGGGGAGAAATTTGTCCGACGCACAACTTAATACACCAACCGAAACTCAGTTATCCTTCAAAATTTGCACTCCTCTAGAGGTTGCAGTGGAGTTCTCCAATTAAAAAAAAGCATCACAGAAATGCATATATTGGGGCGGGGGGGGGGATGTCCATACAGAAATGCACATATCACTAAAAAAAAAAAAAAAAACCTGTTCAAACTGCATTGCAAAATTGCTTGCAAAAATAATTGTGTACAAAATACATGGATTAGGAGAAATGCATAGGAATATGCATGCAATGGTGAAGAGGAGGACATGGGACCGCAGCTGTCATACAATGCTGTCCTGCGAGGTCAGAAATAACCCTTCCATGAGCAAAAGAGTGGATGGGCATCTATGGATTTGAACCTATGAGCAAAACTAGACATAACACCATTTCTGTGATTAGCAATTGAATTAATAGTGTTTTTGACATAGCAGGCCTTGTTGTTGTTGTTGTTCAGTCGTTCAGTCGTGTCCGACTCTTCGTGACCCCATGGACCATAGCACGCCAGGCCTTCCTGTCCTGCGCTCTCTCCTGGAGCGTGCTCAAGTCCATATTCATTGCATCAGTGATGCTATCATAGCAGGTCTGGAGGGTCATAATCTGGATCAGGACAGTGGTGAGTGAGAAGTAAAGGGCTTTAACCATTCCTTCCCCCTATCCTGCTGTGGTCCCAATCCATGGCTGCCCTTTGCATTGGAAGGAAAACACCCATTCCCACTAATGGACATTTTCCTCCCAGTGCAAATAGCAGGTGTGGGAAGGTTGATCCCAAACAGGGCCACAGCGGAGGGTGGGGCATGGCAAAGGTTATAAGCCCCCATCTCCCCAAAAGGGTCCCACTTCAAATCAAGGGCTTGTTATTGTTGGGGTTTTCTTTTAAAAAAAAAATCACACAGTGGGTAATGGCATGATCAGTGTGGTGCTCTGCCCAGTCCAATATGTATAATAATAACAGAGCATGTGTGTTTGTCCTTCTGTCAACTCCACATTGCGAAGACTGTGACACCTAGACACCTGACACTTGGCAAGCATGCTAAAGGGACACTAGGAGTGTGCATCTCAGAGTATTTCTTTGTTTAAAAAAAATGCATTAATTAATGTGAATTAATGTAAATGTGGTTGAAGCCTACAGTAACATCTGCAGGCATTAGGGGCAACTTCCCTACCCAGCACTTAGCTTTGCAACCCATACAGTTTGAAGCCACTGGGGAGATTAGTAAACCATGGGACAGAGTTATACACCTGCCCCTGCTCCCTGCTGTAGGGCGCCCCCCCTTTGGGGAATGGAGTGGACAGCCCCTCCCTTAGAGAGGCTAAAGAAGTGCACCAGGTCAGAGGGTATCTCTAGTTATACACCTGCCCCTGCTCCCTGCTGTAGGGTGCCCCCCCTTTGGGGAATGGAGTGGACAGCCCTCCCTCAGGGAGGCTAAAGAAGTGCACCAGGTCAGAGGGTATCTCTAGGGGTGTGAGTGGGCATGGCTTTGCTCAGACGGGGCAGGCGCAATATGTCCAGCGCTGATAGCTGCATACATTTGTTTGAAGACTTCACTATACCAACCCGAGAGTTCTTCCAACCCATGCAAAGCTACATCCAATTGATAGTCTTAAATGAGAAACAGGAACCCTCTGAAGTGGGAAGAATTCTCTAACCTTTCAGTTCCACAGATGAAAAATGTGATGCTGCATCCATAAATAAAGTTTCTGGGGACAGAGCAGCCTGGAAAAGAAAACTGACGCGTCTTCTGCACGATCCAATTGGGCGCTGCCGCAACGAGATTCGCCCTGGAGTAAAATTATCTAATGAATGTAGTGACCCTTGGGAAAACCCATCTACTCAAAGAAAAGGAATGAGTTATTTTCTCTGTGCTGCAGCAGTAAAACCTCCCCTATGTTGTTTCTGTTAACTATGGCTGCTATCTATCCAAAGTGAAGCACTATTCATAGGCACATACGAAAGTGTTTTTTAACGAGTGAGGTAATTAGTCCATTGAGGCAACTGGTCCTTATAACCAATCAGGGAACTGGTCCTTATAATTGGTCCATGTAAGGAGTCAGGCAATTGGTCCTCATAATGCCAATTGATCCTTATAAGCAATTGGTCCTTATAACAAGCCAGGCAATTGTTCTATCTAGTTCAGTATTGCCTACAGCATGGGTAGGCAAGGTTGGACAACAATTCTAGGCACCCGCCAAAGTTGCCTCAACCCTGCCCCCTCTTCTTTTAATGAACAGATTTTCTTACTGGCAGCTGAGTGAGGGCCTGGAGCTGCTGCCATCTTCATTTCCCATGAATGCCTCTTGGCTCCATGATGGGGCTCCGAGACATGCTGAGGAAATACAGATGGCAGGGGGCTGCAGACCGATACCCTCCTCTGCAGTGAGCCCAGACACCATGAAAAAGGGGGGGAAAGAAAAAGACCCCGAACAGTGCGGGTTCAAAGGAGTCGTTTAGTGTGTGGTGGCTCAGACCCTGTCTCTGTCTTGTACACAGCTGTTCAGGCAGGTTACTTGCCCTTTGTGATTAGCCATGCCATCCGTGGCAGCCGTTCTGTGGTGGTGACCATGGCACTTTCTCCAATTACCAGATGGGCCTCTGGGTCCAAAAAAAGTTGCCTACCCCTGGTCTACACTAATTGACAGAAGCTCTCCAGGGTTTTGGACAGAAGCCTTTCCCAGACCTACCTGGAGACAATGGGGATTGAACCCGGAGCCTCTTGCATGCAAAGCAGACGCTCTGCCACTGAGCTACAGTGAGTCTCCCCTACTAAATTCTAAATTCAAAGCCAGCTCTTGTCTCGTTTTCTTAGCAGCCTACGGGGTGTGTGTTGGAAAAGCACTGGAGGCTGGTGGCTCTGATCTCAGTGGGGCAGCAAATCTGTTCCAGGTTTCTGTAAGAACCAGTCAGAACTCTAAAGGAACTATCCAAGGTGCTTCTTGGATAGCTCCTTTAGAATTCTGACTGAAACTCAAAGCAGATCCATTGCCCCACTGACATTAAACAGCCCCCAATGGCAAAAGGCAAATTCAATCAACAAGTATGGAGCCATCGAACAATTGCTTCTAAAGTTCTTGAATAACGGAAATGTTTTCTCTCTACTGATTTGACCCTTATCATTAACAACAGTTGCAGGAAATATTTTCTTTCTCTCTCTCTTTCTCTTCCTGGAAGAGCATGGAATTACCAATTTAACTCCTCGCTTACTTTCTCTCTCCTAACAATGTCACACTATAAATGCCCTGACCAAGGGTACAGAACATCAGGCCTGGACCCAAATCTGGCCCACCTGGGGCCAAATCCTGCTTGCAGGGAATGATGAGAGTTGTAGTCCAACACATTTCACAGTCCTAGATCCACTCATTCCCTCGATCCTGCTTGCAGGTTTATTGGTTCAAAGCAAGAACTGACAACCATCACCACTGACTGAAGATATTGCCTTCTAAAACCACCAAAGAAGCACAACATGGGAGCAGATCCAGGACAGAAAGAAAACTGCAGCATGAACTGCAGCGATCATTCATTGGGAATTTCATTTTGAGCAATCATCTCATCATAGCACACGATCATTTTATCTTTCAACCTGGACACTGCAGTTGCTTCAACCAGAGCTGACAAAGGCACCAAAGAAAAAAATTTAAACTCACTTTGCTTCACCATCACATTGCAAACAGCCATATGTAAGTCATTTTTGAGAGAGAGAGAGACAGACAGAGAGAGGGAGAGAGAGAGAGAGAGAGAGAGACTGAGTGGCAAAGGTGACTGAGCAGCAAAGGTATCAGCAGTGCTGGGTGAGAGAATGTGATAAACAATAACTTCTGAGTTTGAAGAAATGGAACAAAAGTGACCTTGGGAGTTTACATTTGGGAATTTATTTTAGGGTTGCAGGATTTAGGTGCAATTACATGTTGAGAGAGAGAGAAAGGCCTACAGTTCCCTGGATGCCCCAGCCAGCTTTGCTGGGGCATGCTGGGAATTGTAGGGCATCTTGGGAGTTGTAGGCCTTTTTTCTGTCTAAACAAACATAAGACTGCACTCTTAGGGCGCAATCCTATCAGGATAGATGGCCACCTCCAAACCAGGAGGTGACCGCCTATCCAATGCAGGGCAGGAGAAGCACAGAGGGTGATCATCCCGTCTGTGCTTCAGCTACCCTGCATTTATGGCTAGAGAGTCAATTTCGGCCATCTAACCATGGGACCTCAGAGCAGTAGCCAGACAACATGTAGGATGTGGCCTACCGGCATTTCTGAGTTCCCCACCCCGACACGCCCCCAGGAATGCCCCATTTTTGCCGCTCTGTGCTCCTTTTCTGAGTGTTGAGCATGGGGCCATTCCATGTTGAGTCAGCATGGGAAGGGGTGGAGGTCAGTTCTCAGGGAACTGACCTATCCTATGGCCAGCTAGCTGCTGACTAGCAGCCATAGGATTGCTACCTCCATTGATGAATCATTTAGACCAAGAGAGGGCAACTTCCAGTCCCACACCCCTGACCTAATGATATGCAGTGATTCTTTATTTCTGAACAATTGTTTTATTCATATGCAAATACAATCAGTCAATCAAATAAAGTTCTCTGATCATCAGCAAAGATTTCTTTAATCAGATAACAGCCCAAATTCATTCAAAGTAGAGCTGTGGGCAACCGGCCTATGGAAATTCACCACCCTATTTGGGGACAGAGAAATGTGGGGGGAGGGAAATTTCACTGAATTTCTCTAGGGACAGGGGAAACTCTCAACATTTTCTCATAGGTAGGGAGGTGGAAGTGTAGGTAGGGATGTATGGATTTTGTAAAATCCATTCCATCTGTGTTTTGTTGACCGTCAGGTCCCTTTCCCTCTGCCATCTGCTCATTGACAGACTCTGATTTCTTTCCAGTTTCCCAAATTTGCTCAAATCTGCATTTTGTAAATTTGCATTTGCACAAATTCATACTTGTGAAAATGTGCAAATCCCACCAAAATGTGCAAATCCCACCAAAATGTGCATTTTAATGCTTTAGCCTATGGGGAAAATGTGCATTTTCAGCCAGTGGTTTGTTTGTTTTACATCTTTTTCTACAACTAAATTTACGTAAAATTCCAGAAAGTTAAAAAAAAAAAAAAGGTCCACGAGACCGCAGAACGTGTGTGACTTAGGAAAAGCCAGTCCAGTGTGGAATCTGTGGGTCAGACTCATAGAGATCCGAACTCATTTGATTCCATTGCAGATTTCACCGACATCCCTAGTTACAGCCCAACTTCGTCCTTGTTTCCTAAGGTTTGGGGGTTTCTTGCACTGCCACTGCAAGTGGCAACATCATCAACTTGTTGGCAGCCTGGCCCCTATTTTTGCATCCTCCATGATGCAGGTGTGGTGGGGGACACTGTTGTCTACAGTTCCATGGATGAGATGGAGGTAGTGCTGAGCCAGGTTTCCTGAGAGTTGCATTCCCCCATGAAAAAGAGGCTTCTGCCTTATTTTTAGGATGTTTTATAATTTATTTTTGTGCTGTTTGGAACTTACCTAATAACTGCAAGGCAGACAGAGTTGCGATGTCGTATGTTTTATCTTTCTGTTACGCATCTTTCCATTGCTCTGCAGCCTCCCTGGCTGCCTACACTTCCTGATCTGACAAAGCCCTGTGAGAGGAATTATCTCATGATGTCATCGCCTGGGTTGGAAGTGCAGGAATCCAAGGAGGCTACAGGTTGCCAGAGAGATGACTGTGCAATAAAAGACAAGCTGCTCACGCACACTCCCTGGTCACCTCCTGAGCAAGTTGAGCACAAGAACACCAAACCCAACCCATAAGGATGTCTCTAAATTGTTCTTCAACATTGAATTTACTTTTGAAAGTAATTACTTTTCTATGAAGCTGAATGAGAATGGTCAAAAATGTGGGATAAATTTTCAGCACAGTACTAGTTCTAAGATTCTGAAAAAGTGAGATAAGTGTTGCTGATGGGCATGCTCCCCTCAGCTTGGTTATGAAAACATTCCATTTTCTTGAGCTTTTTCCGAATGGGCTGTAGCAAGGGATGTATGAGAAATTTCATTTCAGATTGGTTTTGATCAAGATTTTACCCATTCATACCTTCTGGACCAAACACAGACTTGAACACAATCTGTGGTCAGAGACCATACATTTCCAAGCTTGCAATGTGAGTTGCAGACCCCCCCCCCCAAATATGCATTCAACAACATGCATACATTTCAAAATGAGTCCATTTCAAAAATGCGTACATCCCAAAATGAGTGCATTTCAAAAATGTGTACATCCCAAAATGAGTGCATTTCAAAAATGCGTACATTTCAAAGTGTTGTTCAGTCGTTCAGTCGTGTCCGACTCTTCGTGACCCCATGGACCATAGCACGCCAGGCCTTCCTGTCCTGCGCTCTCTCCCGGAAAGTGCTCAAGTTCATATTCATTGCATCCGTGATGCTATCTAGCCATCTCATCCTCTGCCGTCCCCTTCTCCTTTGGCCTTCAGTCTTTCCCAGCATCAGGGTCTTTTCCAGGGAGTTTTCTCTTCGCATTAGGTGGCCAAAATATTGGAGCTTCAGCTTCAGTATCTGTCCTTCCAATGAGCAGTCAGGGTTGATTTCCTTTAGGATGGACTGATTTGACCTCCTTGCAGTCCAGGGGACTCGTAAGAGTCTTCTCCAGCACCACAGTTCGAAAGCATCAATTCTTCGGCGCTGAGCCTTCCTTATAGTCCAGCTCTCACAGCCATACATTACTACTGGGAAAACCATAGCTTTGATTAGACGGACCTTTGTCGGCAAGGTGATGTCTCTGCTTCTTACTATGCTGTCTAGGTTTGCCATAGCTTTCCTCCCAAGGAGCAAGCATCTTTTAATTTCATGGCTACAGTCACCGTCTGCGGTGATCTTGGAGCCCAAGAAAGTAAAATCTGTCACTGCTTCCATTTCTTCCCCTTCTATATGCCAGGAAGTGATGGGGCCAGATGCCATGATCTTCGTTTTTTTAATGTTGAGTTTCAAACCAGCTTTTGCACTCTCCTCTTTCACCCTCAACAAGAGGCTCTTGAGATCCTCTTCGCTTTCTGCCATTAGGGTGGTATCGTCTGCATATCGGAGGTTGTTGATAATTCTCCCGGTAATCTTAATTCCGACCTCTGATTCATCCAACCCGGCATTTCTCATGATGTACTCTGCATATAAGTTAAATAAGCAGGGTGACAATATGCAGCCTTGTCGTACTCCTTTCCCAATTTTGAACCACTCGGTTGTTCCATGTCTGGTTCTTACTGTTGCTTCTTGACCCTTGTACACAGGTAAGGTGGTCTGGTACTCCCATCACTTTAAGAATTTGCCACAGTTTGTTGTGATCCACACAATCAAAGGCTTTAGCGTAGTCAATGAAGCAGAAATAGACATTTTTCTGGAATTCTCTTGCTCTCTCCATGATGCAGCGAATGTTGGCGATTTGATCTCTAGTTCCTCTGCCTCTTCGAAACCCAGCTTGTACTTCCGGTAGTTCTCGGTTCGCATACTGCTGAAGCCTAGCTTGTAGGATTTTGAGCATCACCTTGCTGGCATGTGAAATGAGCACAATTGTGCGGTAGTTTGAACACTCTTTGGCGTTGCCCTTCTTTGGAATTGGAATGTAAACTGACCTTTTCCAGTCTTGTGGCCACTGTTGAGTGTTCCAGATTTGTTGGCATATTGAATGCAGCACTTTAACAGCATCATCTTTTAGGATTTTAAATAGGTCGGCTGGAATACTGTCATCTCCGCTAGCTTTGTTGTTAGTAATGCTTCCTAAGGCCCACTTGACTTCACTCTCGAGGATGTCCGGCTCAAGTTCAGTGACCGCACTATCATGGCTATCAGGGAAATTCAGATCTTTCCTGCATAGTTCTTCTGTGTATTCTTGCCACCTCTTCTTAATCTCATCTGCTTCTGTTAGGTCCCTGCCTTCTTTGTCCTTTATCATGCCCGTCTTTGCACAAAACGTTCCCTTGAGATCTCCAATTTTCTTGAAGAGATCTCTAGTCTTTCCCATTCTGTTGTTTTCCTCGATTTCTTTGCATTGTTCATTTAAGAAGGCCTTCTTGTCTCTCCTTGCTATTCTCTGGAACTCTGCATTCAGTTGGGTATATCTTCCCCTTTCTCCCTTGCTTTTCGCTTCCCTTCTTTCGTGAGCTACTTGTAAAGCCTCATCAGACAGCCACTTGGCTTTCTTGCATTTCTTTTTATTTGGGATGGATTTCGTTGCTGCCTCCTGAACAATGTTACGGACCTCCGTCCATAGTTCCTCAGGCACTCTGTCTATCAGGTCTAATCCCTGAAATCTATTCCTCACCTCCACTGTATATTCATCAGGGATATGATTTAGGTCATACCTGAACGGTTTAGTGGTTTTCCCGACGTTCTTCAATTTAAGACGAAATTTTGCAAGAAGCAGCTCATGATCTGAGCCACAGTCAGCTCCAGGTCTTATTTTTACTGACTGTATGGAGCTTCTCCATCTTTGGCTGCAAAGGACATAATCCATCTGATTTCGATATTGACCATCTGGTGATGTCCATGTGTAGAGTCGCCTCTTGTGCTGTTGGAAAAGAGTGTTTGCTATGATCAGCGTGTTCTCTTGGCAAAACTCTATTAGCTTTTGTCCTTTTTCAATTTGTACACCAAGGCCATGCTTGCCTGTTATCCCGGTGATTTCTTGACTTCCTACTTTAGCATTCCAATCCCCTATGATGAAGAGGACATCTTTTTTTGGTGTTAGTTCTAGAAGGTGTTGTAGTTCTTCATAGAACCGATCAACCTCAGCTTCTTCAGCCTCAGTGGTTGGGGCATAGACTTGAATTATTGTGATGTTGAATGGTTTGCCTTGGATTCATACTGAGATCATTCTATCATTTTTAAGATTGTACCCCAGTACTGCTTTTCCCACCCTTTTATTGACTATGAGTGCTACTCCATTTCTTCTAAGGGATTCTTGCCCACAATAGTAGATATGATAGTCACCTGAATTAAATTCGCCCATGCGTGTCCATTTTAGTTCGCTGATTCCCAAGATGTCGATGTTCAATCTTGCCATCTCATGTTTGACCACCTCCAGCTTACCTTGATTCATTGATCTGACATTCCAGGTTCCTAAACAATATTGTTCTTTACAGCATCGGATTTTCTTTTCACCACCAGACACATCCACAGCTGAGTGTCCTTTCGGGTTTGGCCCAGCCGCTTCACTCTTTCTGGCGCTACTTGGAAATACCTTCTGCTCTTCCCCAGTAGCATATTGGACACCTTCCGACCTGATGGGCTCATCTTCCAGCGTCATATCTTTTAGCCTTGTGATACGTTCCATGGGGTTTTCTTGGCAAGAATACTGGAGTGGGTTGCCATTTCCTTCTCCAGTGGACCACATTTTGTCAGAACTCTCTGCCATGACCTGTCCGTCTTGGGTGGCTCTGCACGGCATAGCTTATGGCTTCACTGAGTTACGCAAGCCCCTTCGCCACAACAAGGCAGTGATCCATGAAGGGGATTTCAAAGTGAGTGCATTTCAAAAATGTGCACAATCGACCTGTAGACTTGGAAAAATACGTATGGAAATACGTATGGATTTTTATGAGAAAAGAAAAAAGAAGCTTGCAATCTGATATGGACTCCAGTTGGACTGAGCTTTGAGATGAAATGCAGAGACCTTTGGCAAGCCTGTGTTTTGCAGGTTCACACATCCATAGCTGTAGCTCAGTGGCAGAGTGCATTCATCTCCAGATAGGACTGAGAAAGACTCCAGTCAGAAACCACTGCAAATCAGATTAAAGATACCCGGTTCCTTCTACCTTTCCTCATAGGACTTGTTTTCCAAGCTGCTGAACATCTTCATTGCCCTCCTTTGACCTTGTTCCAATTCATCTATATTTTTCTGCAAGTGCAGAAGCTGGACACAGTACTCCGGTTGATGTCTGACTAGTGCAGAATAAAGTGCAGCTATTACTTCCTGTGACTTGGAAAGTAATGGTTCTATTAATGCAGCCTAAAATTGGTTTTCCCAATGACAATGAAATATACATCGTAGGCTGGGCGCTGGGAAAATGCAACATCTTGGGCTTTCTTGCATTGAGACATCTGGATCGCATGGAACAACAACTGAATAAATACCCATCCAATTTTATTGCACTATAAATTGATCATCTGGAAAGGCCTTTTTATCTAAAGGGGCTGAATGAACAAATGTTTGTTTATAATGAAAGCTTATTTGGACTTGGGGAGTGAGAGAGGAATGGCAGGCTGGAAAAATGTGCTTCTCAGATGCTGCCTATGGCTATGCAAACCTGGCACATTTCTCATTTGACAATTCTGGTTCTGTTACCATAGGATTTCTTCCAATAGTCAGGAACAAGTTAGAGGAGCATCAAAAAGGCCTGACAGGATATCACTGAAAATGAAATGTGGTGTTATTGAAAATGTCACAAAGCCCAGCAGTACCAGGCGATGGCTTCTTAGTACAGTTCTTTAAGCTTGCTAATATTCGTATCTGGTCTGAGGATGCTGGTGGTGCTTCTATGAAGTCCTAAAGTGAACAGTGAAGCCATGATTAACTATGTATGGATGCAGCCTTTTCTGGCCTTACCCACAGAACAATGGGCATGTTCTTGAGATCTTCGTTAGAGGCTCTGTGGCAGGATCCCCTACAGGGCCAGCTCCAGTTCTGGGGGGGATCCTTGACTAATTGCATAATCCTACATCCATTTAGACAGAGAGAAGTCCTACAACTCTCAGCATTCCCCATGCTGACTGGGGAATGCTGGGAGTTGTAGGACTTTTTTTGTCTAAACAGGCATGCTAAGTGCCCTCTGGTGGCCCCCCTCCTACATCAGTGGAACCTGTGATGGTGGCAGTGGCAGCAGCAGTGCTCTGACAGAACCACCATTTTATGATTTCCAACAATGCCCTGGGGGAACACTACATTGGGGACACTGGGGGAAACAGCCAGACCCAACTGCCCATCCCTCTGATTGGAGTATAGCGTAGCCATGTAATCATGGCCAAAAAAGAGGAAATGCATCACCAAAAAAGAGAATGACAGAGGACAAAGATTTACATAGAATTTCCATATCCTACTTTATATTTATAGATGCACATTTAGGAATAATCCCTACAATGTAAATAGAAGTACAATACATCTCACCAGAGTGGGGAAGACTGTGACCGGGAGACCTGTGTTGCTGATGCTCAGCCTGGTGTCCAGCTACTAACTGTGGACGGACAACTTCAAGGCTCTTCTGCCCTCCCTTCTGATGGCCCTTTAACTTCAAACCAGACTTGAACATCCCTTCAAATAGAGGACACCTTCTAATAGACAAGCATCCTCTGCCAGATCTCCAAAATAAAGGACTGCCCTCTGCAAAATAGGATACATGGCCACCCTATTACCAGAGGGAAAGGCTTCAAGGGGGGACTAGGGCAGGCATCAGTGGCAGATGCTTGTCTGAGGATGCTGCATGCCAGTACAAAGAGCTAGTGTGGCAGGTGGTTAGAGTGTTGGACTGGGACTCTGGAGATCTGGGTTCTAGTCCCCACTCAGTCATGAAGCTCACTAGGTGACTTTAGGCCACCCCCTGACTTCCACCCTGGCCTACCTCACAGGGTTATTGTGAGAATAAAATGGAGAGGAGGATCATGTAAGCCACCTTGATTTCCTTGAAGGAAAAATGTGGGACATAATGTAATAATAATAACAACAACAACAACTAAATACAAAAGGAAGGACACAATATACACATAATGTAATAAACATTACTAGATGTTGTGCTAGGCCTCTTCTGACATTTTTGAATGCTCCCCAACATTTTTTTTTAATTCCCTGCAGGTCAGAAAAGAAGCACATCTGGAATTTGCAAAAATATTTGCAAAATGCACACATACCTGGGGAGAGCAAGCCTATGGTCCCTAGAGAGGGTCTGGGGGGCCATAGGATTTTCCTGATTGCTGGATCTGAGGCCAGAGACAGTGCCCCAACCTCAGACCCAGCTGAGGATCCAAGCTGCCCACCCCCTCCCCTCCCTCTTGCAGTTGGCACAGAGAGAATAATGCAAGAGCGACCTCAGTGAGAAGGGAATGGGGGAGAGTCAGTGGGTGGGGAGTGCAGAGGACTGGGGAAGTGGAGATAGCAGCTATCCTCAGCTCTTCCCAGCCTTCTTCCCATCTAGCTAAATTGCAGAGCGGGAGGTGTGGCCTGCCTTGCGCTCTACTTTGGATACTGGTAAGCCTCCAAGGGAATGTGCCCCGAGGCTCAGTACATGCTTGATCCTTGGCTTAATTCGCAAGGCTGATCCCTGAAGGTGCTTTAAAGATGAAGGCTCAGTAAATGACAATGACTCTAAGCATGAGCAGAATGCCCTCCCATCACCACAGAGTGATTCATTAAGACTACAAACATCCCAGACCATGGATAAGGAATCCCAGGGCAAAACCCCATGGACCATAGCACGCCACGCCTTCCTGTCCTGCGCTCTCTCCCGGAGTGTGCTCAAGTTCATATTCATTGCATCCGTGATGCTATCGAGCCATCTCATCCTCTGCCGTCCCCTTCGCCTTTTGCCTTCAGTCTTTCCCAGCATCAGGGTCTTTTCCAGGGAGTTTTCTCTTCGCATTAGGTGGCCAAAATATTTCAGCTTCAGCTTCAGTATCTGTCCTTCCAATGAGCAGTCAGGGTTGATTTCCTTTAGGATTGACTGATTTGACCTCCTTGCAGTCCAGGGGACTCGTAAGAGTCTTCTCCAGCACCACAGTTCGAAAGCATCAATTCTTCGGCGCTCAGCCTTCCTTATAGTCCAGCTCTCACAGCCATACATTACTACTGGGAAAACCATAGCTTTGATTAGATGGACCTTTGTCGGCAAGGTGATGTCTCTGCTTCTTACTATGCTGTCTAGGTTAGCCATAGCTTTCCTCCCAAGGAGCAAGCGTCTTTTAATTTCATGGCTACAGTCACCATCTGTGGTGATCTTGGAGCCCAAGAAAGTAAAATCTGTCACTGCTTCCATTTCTTCCCCTTCTATATGCCAGGAAGTGATGGGGCCAGATGCCATGATCTTCATTTTTTTAACATTGAGTTTCAAACCAGCTTTTGCACTCTCCTCTTTCACCCTCAACAAGAGGCTCTTGAGATCCTCTTCGCTTTCTGCCATTAGGGTGGTATCGTCTGCATATCGGAGGTTGTTGATAATTCTCCCGGTAATCTTAATTCCGACCTCTGATTCATCCAACCCGGCATTTCTCATGATGTACTCTGCATATAAGTTAAATAAGCAGGGTGACAATATGCAGCCTTGTCGTACTCCTTTCCCAATTTTGAACCACTCGGTTGTTCCATGTCTGGTTCTTACTGTTGCTTCTTGACCCTCGTACAGGTTTCTCAGGAGACAGGTAAGGTGGTCTGGTACTCTCATCACTTTAAGAATTTGCCACAGTTTGTTGTGATCCACACAATCAAAGGCTTTAGCATAGTCAGTGAAGCAGAAATATACGTTTTTCTGGAATTCTCTTGCTTTCTCCATGATCCAGCGAATGTTGGTGATTTGATCTCTAGTTCCTCTGTTGGACATGACTGAACGACTGAACAAAAGATACCCCTGCCTCCCACACAAAAAAAGAAAAAAGGAAGGGACCCGTACAGGAACCGTATGGAGAAGGTAGCTCCGTGGCTGCACTTTATCAGGTAGTGTATTTAGCTATTTTCATTTATATCCTGCCCTTTTTTCCCTCTTGCAAGGAACCCAAGGCAGCTCACATAGTCCTCCTCTACTCCATGTTATCCTCACAACAATTCTATGCATATTTAGACAGAAAAAAAGGGTTCCAGTCCAACACTCTAACCACTCCACCACACTGGCTCTCTCAACAAATCTGATTCCATCACTGAGGAGACGGTGGAACAAAAGACAGCTGACAGTCCGTGAAGCACAGACAGAATGGATTTAGGGAGCCCTAATCTGGTTTGGGCCCATAGCAGGGGGGGAGGGTTGAAGCCCCCCTGCAGTAAGGTCTGTTTTTGCCCTGAGTTATACTGAATCCTTTAGCTTAAGCTACAAAAGTTCTGAAGTTCACAAGCATCAAACCAAATGGTTTGCCCATCACAGTGCAAGACCATTATTTGTCTTTGGTGGGTTTTTTTTCAAAGAACTCTTAAGTTGAAGAAATCCCAGACTTCAAAGGCTCCGTTAATCAGCCACTCGATAAACCTTTGATCTCACAGAAAAGGCCCTTAGCGCGATTTGCTGAACAATTGCGGGGAACCTTCATTACACCCATGGTAGCCATTATAGTGATGGATTTTGTTTATAGCGAAAGAAAAAGAAAAAAGTGCAAGGATGCAAACAGCTGGCAATTTAATGCTAACCCTGAAATTAAAATGCATACAACCGTTATGATGAAAGCCTTCTCATCTTGTCACAGCAATTCATTCAGAACCTGGGGGAGCTACTAGGGGGCAGGGAGAGTTCCCTGCTTAAGACAGCCAAAGGATTTTGACAAACAATTGCTGCTGCTTACCTTCTCTCTAGCCGTTCCATTTGCGTCCATCAAAGTAGGGTGTGAATATTTGGTAGGAAGAACACAGAGGCCTTAAACTGTGGCCAGAATCAGAAGTTCTCCTCCTCTTTAAAAGCCACCTTTCCCATGAAGCCTTTAGCACAGCCCCCTAATCCCATTACTCCACTGTTGAGGTTGGGCAAACTTGCCATTTTCAGTTTCTCTCTGTTACTCATTTTTTCCAATCTTAAATTCATTCCTGCATCAATTTGCAATCCTTATTTTGTTAATCAAACCAGTTGTTTTCCGGGCCAAATTCAAGGTGTTGGTTTTGACCTTTAAAACCTTATATGGCTCTGGCCCGGGCCTAGTCTATCTTAAGGAGTGCCTCCAGCAACACCAGACAGGCTGCTTAACAAGATCAAGATTAGCAAGATCAGCCTCGGATGGCCTTCTCTCTGTCCCATCAGCCAGGACAGCTAGACTGGTGGGGACGAGGGAGAGGGCCTTTTCTGTGGTGGTCCCCACTCTGTGGAACTCCCTCCCTAGGGAACTCCGACATGCCCCCTCTTTAATGAGCTTCCGCCACGCATTAAAAACGTGGTTGTTAGGCAGGCATTTGGGGTGGGTTAGGGTATTTTAGAAAACGTTTTTATTGTAGAATTTTATTGTTTTAAACTGTTTTATTATATGCTGTATATCGCCCAGAGTGGCTGGGTGACCAGCCAGATGGGCGATTAATAAATTTAATAAATAAATAAATAAATAATCAATTTTCTTGCAGTATTATATCTTATACAACTTGTTGCCCCATTCACATGACATATCTACATTCCGTCCACATGTAGAGGGGTGAGCAGGCCTGCGTCTCCTGGCCCTGTCCCAACTTCGGTATTCTTAAATAAACATTTGAACAGAGTCTACATCTATACTGCTGTACACGTGACAGGGGACCCTGCTTTTTGCAAAGTTCCTGACCGTGTGGAGAGAGATCAGATCAGAAGGAAAAGAGCCTTCAGTGTGGTGGCGCCCTTCCTGTGGAACTCCCTGCCTTCAGAGGTCAGGCAGGTGGCAATGTTGAGTTGCTTTTGGTGTATTATTTCAAGAGGCCTTCCTTGAGTGACCAGCCACAGTTTATTAAATTCAGAATTTGTTTCTTTTAAAATGTTTTCATGGTTTTAACATGGTGTTTTATTGATTTATCTTTGTTGTTCACTGCTCCAAAATCTTTTGATGTGGAGTGCTATATAAATATTGTAAATAAATAAATACGTATGATTTTGACTTGTATATGGATTTCTGCTCACGGATGTAATGCATCATGTGTTTACAATAGTCTTTAAAGGAGCATGAACATTATCTCTGGTGCATGCTTACTTGTGTTCACAGTGCATGGTAGGATTTTTGTGCATGTTTATATCAATGTAAGTCATGCTTCATCATGGGTTTTGTAGTCTTCAAGCTGCAACAATACATTCACACATATGTTTCACTCTAGGAATGTATGTAATGTGTAACAGCTGTTCCATCTGCATTTTGCAGAATGTCAGGTGCCTCTCATTCCCTTGCCTGCTCATTGACAGAATTGGATTTTTCCAATTTCCCAAATTTGCGCAAATTCACATTTCTACAAATTTGCACTTGAAAAAAATGCACAAATCCACACACACCCCTGCACATTTTCATGCTCTAGCCTATGTGTATACAAAAATACACATATGCAAAAATGTGTATTTTCAGCTTTTTTAAAAAAATTATAGATTGTTCTATGATCAAATGGCGTAAAATTCCAGAAAGTAAAAAAAAAAAAAAAGGTCCGCAAGTTCACAGAATTCATGTGACTTGGGAAAAGCCACTCCACTGTGGCATCTGTGGGGCAGGTACATAGAAATCCAAACTCATTTGATTCAGTTGCAGATTTCTCCAACACCCCTATTTCACTCTGGCTTCCCTGGTATCTCACAGTTTGATGAGAGTGCATATATGTGGGTTTAAAAAAATACAATATATGAAACAGAGTTGAATCCTAGAGTTGAATCTTACTTTTATCTTAGAATCTTAGTTTGAATCTTAGTTGAATCTTCAAGCAGAGTTGAATCTTAGTCCATCTATTATCTGGCACCGGTCCTCAAAACACCCTAAGAACTATCACTTTTGATCTTGACTCTGAAAGCTTCACAAATGGCACTATGAAAGTGATGCTATATATTTGGCAGCCATGGTACAACCTCCAACACATTCATGCAAGTTTCATGCAAATTAGTTTAATTATTTATAGGTAGAACAGACAGATGAGCTTCCACCCCAGCTCATACTATATTGCAACCTTTTTTGCATCAAAAGTATCCAGGTCCTACTTTTGGATGGGGTGTTCCTTGTTCCTGCAAGAACATAGCTAGCCTTGATTGACCCTAATAATTGAATATAGTAGGATTTATATAATAGAAAATGTGCATAGGATTGTGGTGTCAGTTTAACTAAGAACTCCCATCTAGGTCTAGGGAAAAGCTGTGCTCCAACACCTGGATTTTATTCATTCATTTTAATTATTTCTATCCCACTCCATATGTGTGTGAATACATATGCATATGTATACTTCTGTACTCTTTATTTATGAAGATTCTTTTTCATTTTCTCAAAACCCAAATTATTAAGATTGTTTAAACAGAAAACTGCAACAAAATCTACAAGAAACAAAATCAGTGGCATGCATGTATATAAAGCGAGTGATAGACCAATGATAAGTCAGGCATAGGACAGGAAGGCCTGGCGTGCTATGGTCCATGGGGTCACGAAGAGTCGGACACGACTGAATGACTGAACAACAACAAGTCAGGCATAGCACAGAGAACAACTCTGAGCATGAAAGTGAGCTACAGAGCCAAGTCAGGGGCTGAAATTGCAAGGTTTTAGCAAGATGTGTGTGTATAGGGCTGGATACAGACTTAGTCATAGTTAGAGTAGACCCACTGAAATCAGTGGGACTTGTTAGCCATGACTAACTTAAGTCCCATTGATTTCAGTGGGTCTACTCTAAGTAAAACACCTCTTAAGAGCAAGACAGCAGTATTGCATCCAAAGAAGATTTAAGTTTTACAGATCTTCCGTTTTAATGTATTAATTATAAATTGCCTTCTGATTGTTTTGTTTGTTTGCTTTTAATTTTTCAAGTTGCCCATCTGGAAACAAGAAGAGAGAAGGCTTGAAGAGTCTCCCTTGGGAGAGAATTCCACAGCTAGGATGCCACCACCAAAAAGGCTCTGTCCATGGTACCTGGCAATCATATTGCTCTTACTATTATTTCCTGTTATTGTGGATAGAATCTCTGTTGTCTGGGGAAGAAGTAGGCAACCTGGTGCCTCCCAGACGTTTTGGACTACAACTCCCACAATACCTGCCCATTGGCCATGCTGGCTGGGACCTGTGGGAGTTCTACTCCAAATCTCTGGTCTAGGAGTTGTTTAGGAGCTTCCTTCATTATCTTTCATACTCTGGAACATCATAGTCACTGTTTGCACAAACTTTGCTACCACAAAATGTAGTGATGGCCAACATCTTTAAAAGGGGAGTAGACAATTTCATGGAGGATAGGGCTGTCAATGGCTACTAGTCATGATAGGTATAGATTACCTCCAGCATGAAAGGCACTGTGTCTCTGAATGTCACTTGCTTCTGGGGAACACAGGAGGGAGGGTGCTATTGTATCAGGGTGGACACTGAGCCCATAGAATCCCAGAGTAGTTCTGATTCTGAGGAAGAGCAGTCGCTCCTGGGAGGGGAGCACGCTCCTCTTTCCCAGGGCCAACAGCTGATGGAGATTCCTCCCACCAGCATTCCTAGCTTAGATAGCAGTCCAGGGAGTGACAGAGCACAGGAAGCAGACTTAATGGACGCGCGACGCCGACACAGAGAGCGGTGCCAAATGGAGGGCGCAGAAAGGAGGCGTAGTGCCGGGTTGGTGTGCAAACAAGGGAAAAGGGGAGGGACTCTCCCTAGTCCTTAAGTTCAGGGGTCTGCCAGTAATTCCCTTTCAAATGGAGACCAACTGCTCCAACTTAGGGCATAGGTACTCTGCTGCTCATATCTAGTTGCTAACGGTAGAGTTGTTAAGTTGTAAAAGAGGAATAAAGCTTTGAAAAGAGTCCCTTTGTCTGTGTCTGGACTTGGCTACTGGATTAGACTGAGAGTGGCCTCCAAGGAGCCCTTGACATATTGCATTCATGCCCTGCTTGTAGGCTTCCTATGGGCATCTGGTTGGCCACTGTGCAAACAGAATGCTGGACTAGCTATGACTCTGGTCTGATCCAGCAGGGCTCTTCTGATGTTCTTTAAATAGAAGCAAGCCAAGGAAGGGTGTCCCTCACAGCTTTCAGTTCTGCTGATTCTCCTTTCAGCAGAGAATTCTGCTGAATTCTGAATGTAGTGGCATTCTCTGTCCACTGATTTAGATGGCTTGAAACAAACTCATACAGGATAAAGCTATCAGTGGCTCTGAGTTGTGATGGCTATTTGCTACCACTAGGATTAGAAGCAGTGTATGCACCCCATGTACCCTCCTGTGCTGATAGTGGACTTCCTAGGGGCATCTGGTTGGGAAACAGACAGGCCTTTGGTTTCATCTAGCAGGCCTCTTCTTCCATTCTTATGAGCACCCCGAACAGGCTGCAAGGAGTGTCTTTTCAGTACCTCACCAATCAGTTGAGGTAAGTGTAGGGATGGCGGAGAATTCCGCCACGGACTCCAGTGAGGCCAGATTCTTTAGAATCCGCCCCCCAGAGTCCGTGGCAGAACGGCCTCCCCCCACCCTGCGGAATCCCCCCAGGATGGACCTACCTGGTGGTGGATGTGGCGGCAGTGGCAGCGGCTCTGGTGGGCGGATGAAGCGGCAGTGGCTTCAGCCGCTACCAGGCTGTTGCGGCCGCAAATGGTGGCCATCGTAGCAGCTGCCATTTGCATCCCTACACTAGCCCATGATAGGCTACGTATATATTTACGTAGCCTATCACAGCTGAAGCAGGGATGCAAATGGCATCCCCTATGCCATTTGCGTTCCCACTTTAGCCGTGATAGGCTATGTAAATATTTACGTAGCCTATCACAGGCTAGTGTAGGGACACAAATGGCGTCCCATACGCAGGATGCCATTTGGGTCCGCAGCAGCCCAGCAGCGGCTAGAGGCCCTGCTGAGGGTTGTCCTGGCTGGTGGCTCCGCAGACTGGCTGTGGAGCTGCGCCGGCCGGGCAGGATTCCGGGGGGGGGGACAGATTGCCTCCCCCCCCCGTTGAGGATTCTGGGGGGAGGAACGGATCACCTCCCCCCACCTGCGGACCCCAGCGGAGCCAGGTAAGTTGAGTTTCGTACACCCCTAGGTAAGTAATTATGTAAACAAGACCCAGTAAAATAGCTCTGTCAAATGGTCTGTGCACTGCAGACTTAATAAAAACGATCATAAATCTTCCCCTGGCAGGAGGACAGAGAAGAAGTGAAGATCTGTGAAATCCTCATTTACATCCATTCATTTTCTTTCACGGAAACCGTTTTTGTTCAGACCCTCATCTGGCATTTCTGTATGGAGGTCTGCAAAGCTGTTGTGTTTTTTAAAGGGCTGTTCCCTCAAATACTTTTGAGTCAACTGTGAATTTACTTTAAGTGCTATGACCTACATCCTAGCCACGTTTTCAGAACCATCCAGGTTTGCTGCTATCTCAGAGGAGGAAACTGCCATTTTCTCTTGAGAGTGAACCTTAGGAGGGAGGAGGATTCATTACATTCCATCCTGGCTTTGGAGTCTCCTCTGACATCAGTCTCTTTATGCATAGCTCCAGGATACTCGTATCTCCCAGGACAGAAGTGTCTAGGATAGGATCTGACAGCTAGTATCTGTGTGTGTGTGGGGGGGGGGGGAATAGAAGGATGTTCTCCTTTGATTCCTGAACAAAACCTTCAAATATCCTTTTGTTTAAATCATATATACAGCTTTCAAAGGATGAGAAGTGCCCTAATTTTTAGCTGTTGCCCTTGGACAGTTAAGAACATTCACCGTCTGAATAGCCCAACTCATAATTTATTGTTTTAATGCTGTCAACTACTAGAATGCCAAAAGGTGTGATTAATGTAAGTTGGGCACTTCCTTGCAGCCATGGAAACTGAGAGAAAGTTCACATATGCATATCCATCACTTGAGAACTATAAAATTGTCCAGGAGCTTCACCTGGAGCTCCCATGAAGATCACCCAGAGCTCCAGGATACTGGAACTATCGTATTGTCCAGGAGCTTCACCTGGAGCTCCCATGAAGATCACCCAGAGCTCCAGGATATTGGAACTATAGTATTGTCCAGGAGCTTCACTTGGAGCTCCCATGAAGATCACCCAGAGCTCCAGGATACTGGAACTATAGTATTGTCCAGGAGCTCCACCTGGATCTCCATTGATAATCACTCAGAGCTCGAGCCTGAAGCCATGACCCTGTTTTTCCCAGCAGGACAAGCCACTAAAGACTCGGGATGTATGGATTGTGTAAACACAATTCCATCTGTGTTTTGCAGATTGTCAGGTGGCTTTCATTCTGTCATCTGCCCATTGATGGAACTGGGTTTTTTAAAAAAAATTCTGTAAATGTGCATTTGCGCAATTGTGCAATTTCAGATGTGTGAAAATACGTGAATTCTCTGAAATTTGCCTATGGGGGAAATGCACATTTTTGGCACGGTTTTTTATTTTGCATATTTTTCTACAGAGAATTTGCACAACATTCAGGAAAGTTAGAAAATGGGTCCGCAAATCGGTGGAGTCCACCCAGCAGGGGGAAACCCAGTCTGCTGTGGAATCTGCAGGTCCTTGGGACTGCAGACTCTGGCTTCATCCATCGGCTAGAGAACCGAGGGCCACTGGGGGGCTGCACCTCCTGCCTCCCAGGATGAACATCATCACAGGGGGGAGACCAACCTGGCCCTATACATCAGTCATTGGTGTATTCGCTTCCCCTCCTTCCTCCCAATCCCTTTTCCTTGTGTGTCATGTCTTTTAGATTGTAAGCTCGAGGGCAGGGACTGTCTTAATATTCATCATTGTAAGCCACTCTGGGAGCCTTTTTCGGCTGAAGAGTGGGGTAAAAACACCCCTAAATAAAATAAATCATTCCTGAACATCCAAACCCATTTGGTTCCATTGCGGATTTTTCAGACATTCCTACTAATGACATATTTGCCATTTTTGCCTCAGCAATCAAACAACCAGCCAGATCAATCATCTGGAAGACACTGGTCCAAGCGTGCACAGTACTGTTGCTAGGACAATGGGGCCATGATATTTGCACACGTGAAACTTGGACATCTGACAAGAGGTGGGTGAAGCAGATTAGGGATGTGAGTACAAGCAGAAACTGAAGTTTTGATGGGAGATTCAGGACAGGAAGCTGAACAGTGGGAGATTCAAGACAGATAGGGATGTCAGAGAAATCCACTGCGGATTCAAAGGAGGCTGGATTCTTTGGAATCTGGCCTCAGGAACCTGCAGCAGATTGGGACCACTTACCTCCGCTCCAGGAGGACTGGAGGCGGATTGGCACTCAGCTGCTTCTTGCCAGCCAGAGCCGTTGGCCTCCTCCCTGTCCCTGCCAATTGCCATGTCTTTTCTTTTTTTAAAAAGGTGACTGGCAGGATGTGCCCATAGACATAGACACAAATAGAGCCATGAATCTTGCGTCTAACTCTATGTGTCCATAGGCCTATATGCAAGATTCATGGCTGTATTTTGCATATAAGTGTATGGGCACATCCTGCTGATCACCTTTTTTTTTTTAAGACATGGCAAAGACATGGCAATCCGCAGGGACAGGGAGGAGGCAAATGGCTCTGGCTGGCAGGAGGGAAGGTAAGCACCCCCAAGCCGGTTCCCCTCCCCCGGAATCCTCATGGAGCGGAGCCGCCTCCTCCCCCCACGGATTCCCCACTGGAACAGATGGTGGGGAATCCATACTCCCCTAAAGACAGACAAAAGGAAGGACTTCCTCACACAGCGCATAGTTAATGGAATTCGGTATCACAAGTCGTAGTGATGACCACCACTTTGGATGGCTTTAAAAGGGGATTGAACAAATTCCTGGAGGAGAAAGCAATCAGTGGCTATTAGTCCTCATGACTATGTGCTTCCTTCAGTACCAGAGGCAGTATGCCTATGCCTATGTACACCAGTTGCTGGGCAAAATGGGCAGGATGGTGCTATTGCACTCATGTCCTGCTTCTGGTTTCCTGGTTGGCAGCTGGTTGGCCCCTGTGAGAACAGAATACTGGACTAGATGGATCTGGCATGGCTTTTCTGATGTTCTTACAAGTTTGTTGAAGTTCTCCAAATTCTGCCTCAAAAACTCATTCCATCTTCTGTCTGTATCAGACAGCAGTAATTGGGTAGTATTCAATGTTAGTCCTATGTAGAGCAGACCTATTGAAATGAATGAGACACGTAAGTCTTGACTAATCTGTTAGTCAAGACTTACGTGTCTCATTCTTTTCAACGGGTGGGACTCACATTGGATACTACCCTCTCTTTTTTTCTTTTTGCATGAAAACTTGTCCATATGTTTTCCAAATGTATGCATCAGTTGTACACATCTTTGAAATGTGTGCATTCTTTTTCCATTAACACATTTTTCTGTGCAGTTTTCAACAGTACCCACATTTTCATGCAGTTTTCAGTTATATGCATGCTGTCGAATGCCATTAGTAGTCATCGTTGTCATTGTCGTAGTAGTAATGGTCTACAAGATGGGAAACGTATGGACTTTGACTGCAGATTGCATTTGAGTCTGTTTGGTGCAGAAGCTGCAAATGTAGTAAATCATGATTTTAAAAAATGAACTGGAATGGATTTTTCATGGTTCCCTAAGGCAGATAGGAAATTAAAACCTGGTAGGCAGAGACTGAATATGAAATAAAATATAATAAAAAGGGTTGTGTCCCTTTGCTGGCCTGCACTGGTTTTATGGTGGATCATACCACTCTGCACATAGTTCAAGAACATTTCCCCATATTAATTGGAATGTATTTTCTTTTAATAATTTGGTGTAATATACCTTTTCATGACCAGCTAAGGTCAATGGATCTTGAATCCAATAAAACCCTTTCTTTACTTTTAAAAACATTTTATTCTCAGGGTGCAGGAGGCCTCCATTTTACTCCTGCAGTCATGATGGTACTGTGATTTAAGTCAGTTTAAAATGCCAAACTGCACATGTTCAGAGCATTTATTTCTTAATCGGGACTGGAAAACTGCATTTGGTTGTTGTTCCAACACACCAGGAATATAAAAGCAGTTATAAAGCATGGATTGGTGGCAGGGGGGAAGAAGAGAAATCTCAATTGTTGTGCTTTACAGCTGAATACAGATGGCTGTTGGTGGGGGGGAATAAACTAGTGATGGGCGAATGAGCAACGTTTGAACTCACCAAGTTTCTCTGAACATCCACTCACTACTCAACTCTCCTCTGTTTGCCCTAACATTTGTGATTGCTATTTGTTTTACACGAACAGGAAAACTGTGCAAAATGAACAGCAATTGAATGACAAATTTCTGCAGAAAACTCCCACATTTGTGCAAATTTTCTCCCCTAGACTAAAGCGTGGGTGATGTAAAATGTACACATTTTGAAAAAGTTACATATTTTGAAAAAGTTGCCTAGTTTGGAAGAAGTTGTGCATTTTTCAAGTACACATTTTGTGAAATGTGCACACATTTTCAGAGAAAAGATACTCCCATTCACGTTTGGGATTGCGAACTGGGCATTTTGGAATGATGTGTGAACTGAAGTGAAATTCTCAAACATGCCTAGCATAAACTGCCAAGTCCAGGGTCTAAAATATCTAGCATCACCGCTGTCTGGAAATGATCCAGCACATAGGAGTGGAACCACCATTTCACCTTGCCCCCAACCCCAAACCCACAGACTTGAATGTTCTGAATGAGAATCAATTGCCGACTAGGCAAATATGGCGAAATGCAGGAGCAATTAACTTTTTTAAAAAAGTCACAGTCAAGGACTCTGTTGGTAATTACAGCTGCAAAGTCACCGGTATCTAAATCTGGGTAGCTATGTGGAGGTGGGGGCAGTGACCTTGAGTCCCATTTATGTGTGTGTGTGTTTTGGTTGTGATTTAAACATCCCTTCACCGTTATGAAGTTCAAGATGCTCCATGGATTCTTTTCAAAATCCTCTGCTTCTCTCTGGCAAGCAGATTCCTCAGCCTGATAAGGTGAAGAAGATTGCTTATAAAGCCATGTGCAATATTTGAATGTTTCTTTTGGGCTTGAATTCCCCCTAAGCACAGTTCTTGACATTCAGCAAAGTTAGGGAGCTGATGAACGCTGATCATCACATCAGCAGTCAATATTCCCCATTGGGACTGTGACTCCTACCATCGCTAGGTTAAAAACACAAGACAGGCTCCCCAGAAAGTATGGTATGTTTTCTCAGAGGATTCCACCCTGTGAATAGATAAGAGTGCAGGGGTGTGGGGGCTTCCACCCTTTTCAATATGCCTTTTTTAAAAAAAAAAATCTGCCGGGCCTTTTAACCATTGCTTGTTTTATTTTTAATGATACGTCTAATGCCGTGTTTTAAAAACATCTTTTCCCACATTTTGGTTGTCTGGGTATTTATCTTTTCTTATTAAATTATTGTGTCTACTTTGTTCTATCATTGGTTTTATTGTGGTTTTATGGTGATTTTATTTTATTATGTATGTTGCCCTGAGAGCTTTAACTATAGGGCAACTCTGAAATTGGTAGGAGAAAGAGAAGGAAGAGGAGAGAGATGAGATGGAGGAGGAGGAGAAAGAGGAGGAGGAGGAGACATCATATATTCAAAATGTCCCTATTTTATTTACTTGGGCCAATCCCTATTTGCCAGTACCTGTCCCTGGTAAAACACTATCCTTATTTTGTCCCTATTTCTGCTTTGAAGGGGGTGGAAATGGCTATAGCTTAGTGGTAGAGCTCATGCTTCACATGCCAAAGGGCCCAGATCCTTGGCATCTGCAGGTATGGCTGAAGGAAGACTCCTGCCTGAAAATCTGGACAGCGGCTGCTACTCAGTGTAGATCACCCTGGTGCCCTACTGATGTTTGGACTACAACTCCCAGAATTCCTAAGCCCTTTCTGGCTAGGACTGATGTTAGTTGAAGTCTAAAGTATCTGAAGGTCCACAGGCTGGGAAGGGTGGTGTGGACAATGCTGAAATAGATGGACCCATGCTCTGATGATGTAAGGCAGCTTCCTATGTTCCTAATTTGTTAGTGTGCACCACACACACACACACACACACACACACTAAAGCGGATGTTCATCAGTCTTCAGTGGGAACCACAAATGTCTTTAGACCTTTGGTGGGATGGGAGTGGCTTACCTTACTGTCAAATAAAACACAAGTTAAAATTCAAAATAATTAAAATTTAAAAAAATCTTTCTTGCTTTGTAAATAAGCCAAACTGCTGCCACAAAACAGCACAGGCTTGTTTACTTCCTTAACCTTATGCCCCATGGGAATGAGGACACACAGTGCTGACATTCCCATGAGACATTCTGTTAAGGAAGCAAGCAGCACCATGCTTGACTTATTCACAAATTAAGAAAGAGACAATTGTAGGAGGAGGAGGAGAATTACATTTATCATTGGTTTATCATTGGTTTAAGCCACATATCCCACATCTTAAGTTACAAGATGGGGGATACGTGGCTCAACAACACTATAAGCAAGAAGGATTTTGGAATTGTTGTATATCACAAGCTGAATATGAGCCAACAGTGTGATTTGGCTGCAAAAAAGGCAAATGCTATTCTGGGCTGCATTAATAGAAGCATAGCTTCCAAATCATGTGAAGTACTAGTTCCCCTCTACTCAGCACTGGTTAGGCCTCATCTGGAGTACTGAGTCCAGTTCTGGGCACATTTTAAGAAGGATGCAGACAAACTGGAGAGGGTTCAGAGGAGGGCAATGAAGATGATCAGGGGACTGGAAACAAAGCCCTATGAGGAGAGATGGAAAGAACTGGGCATGTTTAGCCTTGAGAAGAGAAGCCTGAGGGGAGATATGATAGCACTCTCCAAGTACTTGAAAGGTTGTCCCAGAGAGGAAGGCCAGGATCTCTTCTCGATCATCCCAGAGTGCAGGACACAGAATAATGGGCTCAAGTTACAGGAAGCCAGATTCCAGCTGAACATCAGGAAAAATGTCCTGACTGTTAGAGCAATACCACAACGGAACCCATTCCCTAGGGAGGTGGTGGGCTCTCCCACACTGGAGGCATTCAAGATGAGGCTGGACAGCCATCTGTCAGGGATACTCTGACTTGGATTCCTGCATTGAGCAGGGGGTTGGACTTGATGGTCTTTTAGGCCCCTTCCAACCCTACTATTCTATGATTTTATGATTCTATGTACTACATTTATATTCCAACTTTCCACCATCAATGGTGCTCAAGGCGAGTGACAATAAACTAAGAGATAAAATTCAAAATTCTCCTCAACACGTAAAAGCAGATCAGTTAAAAACACATCAATAAAAATTTAAAAAATAAACAGCACTCATCAGTCCACTGATAAGTCTGCCTGAGGGCCAAAAGATCTCTGAACACCTTTGCCTGCTGGAGAAAGGACATCAGACATGGAGCTAACATGGTCGCCCTTGGCAGGGAGTTCCAGAGCCTGGGAGCAGCTACTGAGTGTTCCCATCAATAGTAGTGGAAGGGCGAGAAAGGCCTCTCCTGATGATCTTAAAACTTGGGTATGCTCCTGTGGGAGAAGGTGATCTTTTAAGTAGCCTGGTTCCAAGTCCTGCCAGGCTTTACCTTCTTCTGCTGCACCTTGTGAAGAATCCTGTTCCCATATCTGGAGTTTGGGTCCAGGTCTGGGTACCCCCTGGTAGACCCATATCATCCACAACATCTAATTCTATCCAAATGTGTGTGTGAGCAATACCATCAGTCTGTAGTGAGGTTTACTCAAGAGAAAATGCTAAACTTCCAGCCAGGGATGCTGGAGAAATTCAAGACAGACTAATAGGACCTCATATTTCTAAGAATCTGACCTGCGGAATCTGCTGCGGACCGACGTCCTCAGGCCGTGCAGAGTCTGTGAACTTCCAGATCTTTTTTAAAGAAAACTTTCCCAGAATTTATGCATATTCATTCATAGGAAAATATGCACATTTCCGCTGAGACTACTAAATATACGCAGGGAAAAGTTGAATGGAATGGGGGACAATATGCTAAATGTTCCATACTAAGGTAAATTATATAAATTGTTGCAAACCCTCTTATGGAATTATTTGCATATTCTTCTGCACAACGAAAAAAATGGTATCCATCTGTGAATGGACAATAAAACAAAAGGTGCCTGACAACCCACAAAACACAGATGGAGTGGATTTTACACAAGCCATACATCCCTGCTTCCAACCACTCGTAGAAGCAGAACAATATGAAAAATGTGGGGAAAATGGAGGGAGGAGAGTGGAATGAGAAAACAGCAGTTGTGTCAGAGGCTTTGAGGAACACAAAATCTATCATGGCCAATGAAAATGAGTTTTGTTTTCACAGCAAAATTGGAAATGTAAATATTCCGTACAATGTCCTATGAGAGATTCAAGGTGACAGAAATGTATTCATGTCTAACAGATTGTCTGAGGTGAAAAATAACTTTATACAGTAGTTTAAGTCCTAAACAAAATGTTACGCAACAGAAATGGCTGGTGGGAGAAAGACTGGAGGAGACACCTTTCCGAGGGAAGGTAGATCTATATTTGACACAAAGTAAAATCCAGAAATATTGAAATCCATCCACAGAGAAAAGATATTATATGACTTTGTGCCAAATTCTCTTTTTTTGTTTTTTACATGATTAAAAGATTTCAAAGTAAAGGATTTCTAAAATCACAAGGTAGCCTCTAAGCACCATGCAGAATGCTTCCCACTTTTATGCAATAGCGGCACCAGCATTTGACTGTTTGTCCATTTCATGTTGTTCATATAAACCCCTTCATTAAGTCATTGTTGCATGCAAAAGACTGGAGCCCTGTCCAGCTGTGCAAAAATAGGTCTTCCTCATCATGTGAGCAAGGAATGGGGTCAAACCTTGCTAGGAGGGTGCCGTGCCCCTCTGGAGAAGGGATGTGCAAAATCCATTCCATCTATGTTTCATGGGCTGTCAGGCACCTTTTCCATCGTCCACCCATCAACAGAATTGGATTTTTTTTAGTTTCTGAATTTGTGCAAATCTGCACTTGCAAAAAGGCTAAATCCCCCCCCAAAAAACCCACACAAATCCTCCCCCCAAATGTGCATTTTCACACTTCAGCATGTGGGGGAAATACACATTTTTGGCCATTGTTGTGTGTGTGTTTCTACAACGAAATTTGCACAAAATTCCTAAAAGTTAGAAAAACAGTCCACAAGTCTGTAGAATCTGTCTGACAGGGAAAGCCGGTCCACTGCAGAATCCGGGCTCAAATTCATAAAAATCTGAACTCATTTGGCCCCCTTGTGGATTTCTCTGACATCTATACTCTGGAGGGCACCTTGTCAGAGGGCAATCTAGAGCTCCCCCACGGCAAACATGGCAGAGGAGCTGTTAGTGTCACTTGAGGTGGATCGGGGGATCTTGCGCTCTCAGGGGAGATAGTAGTTGACCCTTCTCTTCAAGATACATTTCCAAACCCACCTCAATGTGCTAGTTTTGACCTAGAAAGCTTTACATGGCACAGGTCTGCAATATCTGATGGAGTGCCTATACACTGCATTCAACATTTGAGGCCTTCCTCGGAGTCCCTCCTTCGATGGAGGTTCAGAGGATGACAACAAGGGAGAGGGACTTTTCCGTGGTGACTCCTTGACTGTTGTCCTTATTGACTGTCTATTTAAGAATTTATGGTATTCATTCCAATGTTTAATGCATTCATTCCAATCTTCAATTTATAGCATTCATTCCAATGTTCAAGTTCTGAGTAATCCCACACACACAGAGATTTCGACAACCATAGCTTCCACTTTGGTATGTCCATGCTATGGACCCATACATGGGTCCAGGCATACAAATGTGCAAGAGTCAGGATCAGTCCAAGTCCATTGGCAACTCTGGGCTAACGATGACGAAGATACATAATCCATAGCAAATAAGAATTCAGGGCTTACGAAAAGTATAACAATATTTTCCATGGCAGATTCTTAAGAATGCAACGTTCAAAGAGACAAGAGACCAAATGGGATGGGAAATCCATGTAAAGTGTGCCTCAAAAGACTCAGCTAGTAGTTAATCCAAACAGAGAAAATTTGGGGGAGCAAAGATGAGAATGTTCCTAGCAAAGGCTCCTGGCCTGGGCATCTGCTTAAAAGTGGAGGTATAGCTGCCATAGCCCTGAATAACTGACAAGGGATTTTAGCCCATCAGTGACCCACCTGCCCAAACAGGGCATCTCCATTCTGTCCTTCAGGGGTGATGCTTTGACTTGTGTGACACCTCGGGGAAAAAAACCCACCTTTTCTGTTGAATTCTCACAGAGAGGCTGCCAGCTTCCTTCCCTGTCAAGGTCGAAGCTAGCAGCTGGATGGGAGTAATTTAACTGCTGCCTACTTTCCTCTGAGAAAACTGACAGAGATAAGGTCACACTGATTCTGACCTTCCATAGGCTGAATAGGTCCCAACACATCCAGAGCACTTCTGATCAGATGCTGGCTATAAGTTATAGGGGCCCACTGCAACACTGGGCCACAACACACTGCAACTTTGGGATCTGTCTACAACTTCTAAGTATGGAAAATGCGGTATTAAGTCTCCCATCATTTCACGTACTTTTGGTTTTTGGTTGTGACATGATGGATTGCTTCTTTGATAACTTATCTTTGTCCTTGATGTTTGGTTCCCCAACATCTACATAACAGCTCTCCTTCCTGCAGTACTCAATGGCTTACCTTCTTTTCTCAAGATCTGTCATTAATCTTTTTTTTACGGATTTGAATATTGGGATGCGGGTGACTGGGGTGGTGATGCAACAGTGGAGGGAAATCTACTCACCCTTTTGCTTTTCACAATTCCATCACTACCTGCAGCAGTGACAACAGCACTCTTCTCAATGGCTGTCGCTCAGTTTTAGAGCACAGACTTTGCATGCAGAAGACCCCAGGTTTGATCCCTGGCATCTCCAGGTAGGGCTAGGAAAGCATCTTGCTTGAAACCCTGAGGAGATGTTGCCAGTCAGTGTCAACAGTACTGGGCTACATGAACCGACGGTCTGATTCAGTATAAGGTAGCTTCCTATGTTCCTATGCCATTTCCCCCTGACACCCACAATGCCACTGGGATGTGGAAATCCCCTGGAAGTGACACTACAACATTATGTATCATATTTACAGGGGCATCCCAGGGGGGAGTGGGGGCTGCTACACCCCCCCCCCAATTCCTGTGTATATGATGCTATATTTCACAGGTAGGGAAGTATGGATTTTGTAAAATCTGTTCCATCTGCATTTTGTGGATTATCAAGTGCCTTTCGTTCCATCGTCCATTCATTGACAGAATCAGAGCTTTTCTGATTTCCCGAATTTGTGCACAAATCTCCCCAAAATGCTCAAATGCCCCCCCCCCCATGCACATTTTCATGCTTTAGTCTATGGGGAAAATATGCAGTTTTGGACAGTGTCATTTTATTTTATGTATTTTTCTATGACTAACATTGAGAAAAAATCTGGATTTTTTTAAAAAAAAAAACAGTCTGCAAGTCCATGGAATCTGTGCGACTCGGGAAAAGCCAGCCTGCTGCGATTCAGAGTCATAGAAATCCAAACTCATTTGATTCCATTGCAGATTTCTCCAATATCCCTAGTCACAGGGGCGTTGTGGGATGGTGGCTGCTAGCCATTGAGAGGAGCAATCACAGCCATGTAGGTGGATAGGTTTGTCCACAGCCTCCCCTCAAAATTGCCAAAATCCCCCCCCCCATTTCACCACCTGACTCTATAGCACCTCACACATCCCATTCATTAAGCCATACCCATGGAAGTGACTCAACGTGGGCTCTTTTTAACCTGACCAGGTGATGGGCAGATCATACTGTTATTTATACTGGGGCATGGGGGGTATGGGGTGGGAAGCTGCATGTGCTTTATTTATTTTTTGAGTTGCTTATTATACTCTCATACTGCCCAACTTGCAAAAACAATTGTGTGTGCCAGGATTGGGTAGGATACAAGGGATGCCATAGCACAAAGGTTTCCTGTGGAATGCCCAGGATAATTCTGTGAATGGAACCTAATTATGAAGAAGCCCTGAAGTTGTACATGAGGTGATGAGGAAAGGAAAGGTTCCTCCTGTGCAAGCACCGGGTCATTACTGACCCCTAGAGGGACGCCGCTTGCACTGGCGTTTTCATGGCAGACTGTAGCAGGGTGGTTTGCCATTGCCTTCCCCAGTCGTGACTACCTTTCCCCCAGCAAGCTGGGTACTCATTTTACCGACCTCGGAAGGATGGAAGGCTGAGTCGACCTGAGCCAGCTACCCGAGACCTGGCTTCCGCTGGGATCAAACTCAGGTCGTAGGGAGAGTTTCGGTTGCAATACTTCCACCTACCACTCTGTGCCACATGAGGCTCTAGTGATAAGGAGACTAACTTGAAATACATTTGAAACCCAAAGCCCTAGTTATCCAGGCATGTTAGTCCCTTCTATATAGCCCTGCTGCCCATCTGTATTTATTGTCATAGTTTTCCCATACATTTCAAGGAGACTGCAGAAAATGATCGGCACGCCTCTGCCAGTTGTAGGCATATGCTGCTTTCCTGTCATGCACCACATTAGAACTTGTCTCCCACTGGTTGAGAGGCTGACTCACTCAGCTTGGAAAGACATTTGGCCATTCATTCCGTGCTGCTGGCCAGAAGTCGGCGTGTCAAGGCTCCACAATGCAGAGCTGCCACGGATCTGTCTGTGCTGTTCTATTCATGGTAGTGTAAAGACAAAGCACAACTCCTGGCCTTTTATAACTATTGACAAGAGGCATCACAGCTTGTTAGCAAGGCCTGCACAGCCAGCACAGAGAAGACACTAATTGCTCTTTCCATTATCAAGAGAATTCAGACTGTAAGGGACTAGCTTGTCAAAAGGCTTCATTGTTTGTCCTGGCCTTCACAGATTGTGATAGCAACCAACATTTCTGCTCTAATGTCGTTAGAGTCAAAAATTCAGAATCGCTCCCTTGCCTGCCCTATACACACATAAACAAACTCAGTCAGGCTTCCCTAAGTGGTGGGAAGTTAAAGTCCAGACTAATCTAAAGATCACTTTACTCCCTGGAAACTGGTGCCAACCTTATACAGACTTCCAGTAGATCATCCCATCAGAGACCTCCCCAGGTCTTTTGGACTACAACTCCCAACAGCCCCAGACAGCATGGCCATTGGTCAGGGATGATGGTAGCTGTTGCCTAGCCACAACTGGAGGGCTACAGGTAGGGGTGGGTGAATGAGCAATGTCTGAGATCACAACAATGTCCAAACGTAGTCTTGCTGTTCATCCCCTACACGATTCCCATTCGCGTTTGTGAACTGTGCAAATGGGAAACTTGCACAAATCAATGAGCAATCCAGTGGGAAGTTTCCTCAAATTTTCATAACTTCTCCCAGGTCTATGCAAATTTCCCCAGCTTTGCTCATCTTCCGCCAAATTTAGGCAAGTTTCCCCAAATTTGAGCAAATTTCCTCCATAGCCTAAAGTGGGACTGATTCATTCCACAAGGAAATTTGGGGTACGGTGAAGTGTTATGTCCTTGCAGGATGTCATTCAGTGAGGATTAGCCAGGGGCAGTTGGTAACTCCACTTCTGGAGAGGCTGTGATTCCATTAAGGGTTTTAGTTACCACCAGCCAAAATTCTAACAGTGCTGTCTAAGGTGGTGAAACGTGCTATCCAAGGTGTTCAACCCATTTCGGGGATAGAGTTCAGCACCTTGAATAGCACCTTTCAGTATCTTGGACAGCGCTGTTGGAGTTTTGGCTGGTGGTAACTAAAACTCTTAATGGAATCACAGCCCCTCTGCACTTGGAGTCACCAGCCCCACAGGGATTAGCCACCCACTATGTTAGGGGTAGTTTTGCTTCCCTGAACATAGAGGAGGATCAAAACTTTGAAAATTCAAGTTTGGGGCCCATTTGGGAGGGCAGGGGGCAAAAGTGGGGACAATCTACTTCAGCCCTTTTACCTTTTATTGTTCCATCACTCTCTGCAGTAGTGACAGCAGGACCCTCTGGGCCCATAGCTCACTGTTAAACCACAGGCTTTGCTTGCAGAAAGTCCCAGGTTCAATTCCTGGCATCTCCAGGCAGGGCTAGGAAAGAATCCTGCCTGAAACCCTGGAGAACTGCGACCAGTCAGTGTGGGCAGTAATGGACTCGGTGGGCCAAGGGCCTGACTCAATGATAAGGCAGCTTTCTCTATCCCTAATCTCCCAAAGATCTTGCCCATCCTGTACAGGCCCTGCTGAAAAAAGGGAGGCTGCACCTCCACTTGACCCAGCAGTGCTCAGTCAAATTGCACACAGGAGACTGAACCACCTGTGAAGCTGCCTCCTCGAATATCTATGGAATGGTTAAAGCTACAAAGAGTGCAGCTATGGACTCGCATCCATGCAGCCATTAATAGCAAGCATAATGCAGTGCAAACACAATTAGCTTCAACCCAATCTATATTTAATGACAATTAGGAGAGCTCCGTTCTTTCAATTAGAACTTCACTCAGTAAAACAAAGAAAGGCTGTAATCAGCACTTTGCAGGATCTGGGCCCTCCAAGAGTGTTGCCGGCTCCATCCCATTCCCCGCTCTTTTATTTGCACATCACAGCTCTTGTTCTTCCTATAACTGTAGGGCAAGGAAATTGCTGATATTATTCATCTGTTTTATTACAAAGCACCTCTATGCAAGTCGGAACTTTGAAGCAATTTCATCTTTCTTTCCACCAAAGGATCTGCCAACCTGTATTGCATTATGGTCATTTTAATGCATGCCTTTCTCTTAGCAGAGCATCTCTAGCTACATGGACATCCATAATTTGCCCTGTTCTCCCTTCTGCCACCCACACATTCAAAACCACTAGCCTGTGACAGAAAAGGCTGTTGAAGACATTAAGCATGTTCATTGTCAATTTCCCTTGTGTCAAAGGGTATGTGTTCCCCTCACCCACCCACGTCCCACTGAATACAGCCAGGGTTTCAGTAGCAATTTAATTTATTCTAATGAAAATATAGGATTATCTAGCTTTTCTTCATTTCCATGAAGGGGCTACTTTGATGAACACCGCCTCTGGGGAGTGGTATTAATTTAACTAATTGCTACGCATGGATCGAGGAGATATTCAGTGGCCATCACAAAAGAGAGTTTTATTTTAATAATTGGTAGAGAGGATTTAAGAAGAAGATGAAAGGGGTGGGTCTACGATATTGCCAGGCTGATCAAGACATTAGGGATTAGCCACATTTTGTCTGAACGGGAAGACACCCATGATGGGTGGGGTAGTGGTCATGTGCTATGTGGGGTTAGAGCAGGAATGGGGAACCTTTTTCAGCCTGAGGGGCAAATTCCAGTTTGGAGAAGCTTTCAGGGGCAACCCACTGGAATTCTCCCTTACCTCTTGGAGGTCCGCAGAGGCCAATTTTGTGACCTGGACAAGGAACAATGGTTCTTTCTGCAATGGCTGCAAGATGCAGGGAAGAGAGCAGTGGTGTAGTGGAGGTAGGGCTCACAGGGACACAGCCCTGGCACTTTTTCATGAGCAGGGACTCTGATGTCATCTGCCACCCCCCTCAGAATTCCCTGTTCCCTCTGAGCTTAGCTGCGGTCCTCACTGTAGCTGTGGGGGGAATGAATTTTCCAAGCAACAATATATTGTTCCATGTTGGAATGCAAAGTTTTTGGGATGGCTTGGTCTGGAATGGGCCATTAAGATCTATTCACTTTACCAAAGACATGCTCCTGGTGGAGATGAAAACTCCTACAACTGGTTTGTTGATATGGATTGACACAGCTGCCTGACATTTTTGGACTGCCCTTGGAGACTGTCACAACAAGCTCCCAGATTTACCACTACACCACTGGGAGGGAGAGGTCTGTGAAGACCCCCTGCCAAAGTCTTAGCAATGCTATGACTTCAGGAGAAGGAATCTGAACAACCCTGTGGGCCTTGGGATGTTCTCCCAGGACCACAGGATTGCTCACTTAAGGTTTTAATCTTTGTAAGCCACCCAGAGAAGTGTGGCTATTGGGTGTTACAGAAGTGTAACGAACGAAATGAAAAGGAGATTGAATTCCTTGAGCTTCCTTGATGTAATCAAAGAGCATGTGCATTTGTGACTCTAGCTCAGCCTTCCCTCAGCCCTCCAGATGTGTTGTATTGCAACTCCCATCATCCCTAGCCAGGGTGATGGCAGCTGTAGTCCAAAACATCTGGAGGGTGCCAGGTTGGGGAAGAGTGTCCTAGCTTGAAAGATATTCATCAAGGATGAAAGAATATTCATGATGGCTAGGCTATAATTGCCATCAATAGCCCTTTCCTTGAGGACTAGAAACATAGGAAGCTGCCTTAGACTGAGTTAGACCATTGGCCCATCTCACCCAGTATTGTTGATGCTGACTGGCAGCGGCTCTCCAAGGTTTGAGGCAGGATTCTTTCCAAGCCCTACCTGGAGAAGCCGGGGATCGAACCTGGGACCTTCGGCATGCAAAGCATGTGCTCTGTCACACTGAGCTATGGCCCCTCCCCTAATGGAGGAGAAATCCTGTGGCCCCTAGACCTTATCTAAGAGGCCATAGGATACAAGGGATTCCCTGCTCTGAGGTCAGAGACTGTGCTCCAACTTTGGAGAGGGGAGCCCAAGATCTGACCACCCTCCCCATGCAGCCGGCATGGAAAGTATTGTGCCAGCTGCCCTTCGAGGTTGGAAAAGCAACCTCGGAGAGGGGGGAGGGGGTGTTTCAGTGGATGGGGAGGGGAGGAGACTGGAGAGGCCAGGATATGAGCTATCCTGACCCTCTGCCAGCCTCCTTCCCTCCTACTCCAAAGTGCCATTGCTAGAAGGGCAAAAAAGCCCGTCCAGTGAAAAGTGCAAGGTGAGAGGGCAGGGAGGCAAAGATCACCTCCACTGCTCTTCCCACCCTGCATTGTACAATCAGAAGCCTCTGGGTTTGGGATTTTCTGATCGAGACCTCAGCTCATAGGATTGCACCCTTATTCTCTCACTCTTCAGCCCTAGGTTGCTGCAAATGAGCAAATACCTTCTTCCCTTCCCTCTGCAACGCTGACAAGTAACAACATTAGCCACAAATATGAGTTTGGCATTAGCCTTTCTGCTCTAACATAAAACCACTGCTGCAACTTTTTGAACACCCTGATGGTTTGTTTCATTGCTATTTCCCAGAGAGGGTATGGTATGGAGTAACCTTCATTGTTGTGGTTTCTTAACTGCTTTGACAGCGATGTCATACCAATTCCTTTTGCTGCCAGCTCCGCAAAACTCCTCGCATTACCCTTCAGGACTGTAATTCTAAGATGTCATGCAATTCAAGAGAAGAGCTCTTTTCCATTATGCTCTCCAATTAACGACAACGTTAAGGTCTCAACACTGCTAATAATAACCTTAGCCCAACAGCATGATAGGAGAGCTTTCTTCCAAAGATAGAGACTACCCTAGCTCAGAGGGATACCCAAGAAACTGAAACCTTGTGTAGAAAAAACCTGTGCTATTGGGGAGCAAAATGTCTTAGTTTTACATTTAGAATTGAGCTGAAATAGCCTAGAAGACATTTTTCAGAGGGGGGGGTCTTTTTCCCGCCCCCTTGAAAAAGGCCACTTTGCAGATTTTTTACTGGATATTCTCCACTTTGGGGGAGGGCAGGTTCCATCCACCCCCCAAAACACACACACACACACACACACACACACACACAGAATTCCCCCAGAATGACACTAGGTCTGTGGCAATGTGAAGGACCTAAAATGGTGGTCATCCTGCCAACATAGTTGCTTCTACCACCACTTGCAGAGGTCACACAAACACACACATCTTAGAGGGGGAAAAGAAAGAACCGGTGCTGCTGTCTCTGCTAATGTTGAGCCTAGGAATGTGAGAACTCACCTGCACCCACTGAGTCTGGTTGCTTGCAGAGTCTCTGCTGCCCCCCGCCCCCCACAAGCTGGGCTGTACGAGCCCTCGAGGGCTGGGCCAGCAGTCCGGGAACATCCCACAGCTCCCACTCCTCTATGTGAGCTGCCATTTTTAAGCAAGATGGGGTCTCCCATCGTGGGCGACTAGAGGGGTGACCCAGCTTCTGCTGCTGCTAATGTAGTGGGGCGGGGAGAAGAGGATAGATGATCCCTTCTTTTCCCCCCCAGCCCTGCTACAGCAGCAGCAGCAAGGGACAGGCTGGTTGTTTTCTGTGAGACTTATATGAAACAACCAGCCTGTTCCTCGCTGCTGTGATTTGGATTTACCCAGTTCATACCTTCTGTGGACCCAGATGCAACCTGTGGTCAAAGTTCATACTTCCTGAACTTGAAATGTGATTTGCAGACCAAAAAATGTGACAGCACGCATACATTTGGAAAATGTGCATGAAAAACGCACACAGATTTGCTTTAAATGATGGGTAAAAGGTAAAGGTAAAGGACCCAGTCATGTCCGACTCTAGGGTGCGGTGCTCATCCTCATTTCTAAGCCGAAGAGCCAGCGCTGTCCGAAGACGCTTCCGTGGTCATGTGGCCTGCATGACTGAACACCGAGGTGCACGGAACGCTGTTACCTTTCCTGCCGAGGCGGTACCTATTTATCTACTTGCAATTTCTTGCTTTCGAACTGCTAGGTTGGCAGAAGCTGAGACTGAAGATAGGAGCTCACTCCGTCATGCAGCACTCGGGTCTCGAACTGCTGACCTGCCGACCTTCCAGTCTGCAGTTCAGCGTCTTAACCACTAAGCCACCGCAGTCCCTTAAATGATGGGAGAAGAATGCAAATATTTCAAAAATGCTCACAATTGATGCATCCATTTGGGAAAATATGTATGGACTTTCATGTGAAAGAAAAACACCAAGATGGGATTGGGAGAACTTCACCAAGCTCGAGTTTTGCTGATTTACACTTCCATAATTGTGTCCAAGTCTGTGTTCAGTCTGCAAGTGTGAACTGGGCAAATTCTGACTAAAAAAATGAACTGAAACAAGTTTCTTTCCCATCTCTAGAAACCTCTGGTCATCGCTGCACAGCAACTTTCCCCAACCTGTGTCATGTTCTCTGGCCTTGATCTCCTCTCTGGCTCAGGGGAAGACTCCAAGACTCCAAGGTGGAGAAGGCCTAGTCCAGTGAGCCATTTTCTCTTACCTTGGGATCTTCCACCTCAGAGGATGTGGCTTTACCAGAATCTTAGAATATAGAGCCACCCCCACCCCATGCAGTTGTCAACACACACACACATACACACACATATATGCTGGAGGAGCCAGTGGCTGCAGAATCCAGTAATAGTCCTTGAAGAGACAGACTCCTCCTCAAAGAGGGTGGGATCAGCAGCCCCAAATCAGCCAACCTTCATACACCCTCAAAAGACATCTGCATGTTGCTGAGACAACAGCTCTTCCTGTGAGTTCCAGCCAGCATAGATCTTTCCAGGGTCCTGACAGGCCTCGCCTCTGTTTCATTAGACTTTACTCTCCCTTGCCTTCGTAGTGAGTTAACTGCTTCAGATTGGCTCTGCTGGGAAACTTGAGCCAAGCTAGACAAGGTTGAGCCAAGGACAACCTGGTGCCTTCCAGATATTTTGGGCTTCAGCTATCATCAGTCACAGCCAGTGCGGCCGATGGTCAGGAGTCTTGGGAGTTATATAACCCAAAAACATCTGGAAGGCACTGGGTTGGGGAAAGGTGCTGCAGATCGATCAAGGGAAATCCTTTACCATACCTGTAAGCATCTGGAGGCAGCGCAGCAATGGTGGCAGCAAGTGCGAGAGCTGAGCACTATGAAAATGCCTAGTTCCTGACTGGATAGGTGCCTTTGCTGACATCAGCAGGCCATGCTTGCATCAGGGGTACCTTTCCACTCAACAACTGCTCGCTTCCATGGTGCTGAGATGCCCACTGCCACCTCTCATCTGTTTCCGGTAAGGACAGAGATTCCCTTCCCCATGTGATCACCCTGCAACAGTGGCCAGTGGGTCCTAGGAGTGTTCTATTCCTTCCAGGAAAGAGGGTGTTGCACAAAGTAGGCCAGAGGCGGGGAACCTCTTTCAGCCTCGGGACCAAAATCAGGGTTGGAGAATCTCTTGGAGGTGCATTCCAGTGGTGGACGGGGCCAAAGGCAAAAGGGATGGAGCCAAAAAGACCTGCATAATTTAGCTTAAAGCTCTTCCTGCCAGTAACTCAGCCTTAGGAGAGGCATTTCAACCTCTTAGAACAGGGAAAGAATCTGCACAAAAGCCAGGAAACAACTAAATGATCAGTGGTTTAAGACAGGGAGTATAGCTAAACTATGGAATACACTACTACAAGATGTCATGATGGCCACCAATTTGGGAGTTGGACAAATTCCTGGAGGAGAAGGCCATCACTGGCTACTAGTCCTGATGGCTATGTGCACCAGTTGCTGAGGAACATGGGAGGGAGAATGCTGTTGAACTCATGTCCTGCTTGCGGGTTTCCTGTGGGCAGCTGGCTGGCCACTGTATGAACAGAATGCTGGACTAGATGGGCCCTTGGTCTGATCCAGCAGGGCCCTTCATATGTTGGTATGGTTGGAGAAAAGGTGGCAGGGCCATCCGGGGACCCCAGGAGTGCTGGATTGGGACCCTGGGTAGGTGGTTCCCCAGCCCTCATGTAGTCCTATGCAGGCCTATACAAGCACAGAGAAGATCATCGTAGAACGTGGTTGATGACAAACCTCAACCAGACAGGCTTGGTGGACTAGAATACATTTCAGAATAGACCTTGACTTTGAGAAGAAGATGACAGTGGAAGTTCTGAATAAGGGAGAGAAATAATATATACATCAGTGTTGGGGGTAGCCATGGGGACAGAGTTCCTCATTAATGATTTATAATTACATACGATAGCAGGAGAGATAAGAGATGTCAAAGAAGTGGTGCTGATTAGACAAACGTGCTGTGCAGAAGTGATTAAACCCCAGCGACCTTGTCTGAGATAGTGCATTAATAAAGTGGAAATGAATCAGACTTAATTGCATTGTCTTACCTCTGTTTACCCAACATACATTCCGGCACATGGCTTTACCCCTTTATCCATAGTATAGCTCGTCTCAGGGCCAATGGGAGGCCACTTCTCCTCAATCACATCTGATGCAGATGTCATAAGAACATAAAGAAGGGGTCCATAGGGTCTGACCAAAGGCCTAGCTATCCCAGGCACATCCAACTTCTTTCAGCCCAAGGGCCAAATTCAGTTTTGGAGAAGCTCCTGGGGGCTGCATTCCAGTGATGGGTGGAGCTGAAGGCAAAAGAGGTGGGGCCAAAATCGCAGCATATTTTAGCTTTTAGCTCTTACTCTCAGTAACTAAGCCTTAGGAAAGGCATGTCAACCTATTAGAATGGGGGAGGGAACTGTGCAAAACCTGGGAAACTACCAAATGATAGCCATTGGGGGAAATGGGGTGGGGCCAAGGGAAAGGGGCATGGAACCCTGGAGGGTCAGACTGACAAGCTCTGTGGATCAGCCCACTCCTACCCTGAGCTGCCGTTTTGCACAACAATAGCGGCTTGGGCATTTCCAGGAAGGGAAATGAATGGGCCATTCATGCCTGTAATGTTGCATAGATCACCCTTTACAGCTGCAATCTGTGCAACATTCCCTTCCCAGAAATGGCTGAGCTGCCATTGTTATGCAAAATGGCAGCTTGAAGAAGGAGCAGGTGGGCTGCTGGATGCTCATGGACTGCATGGAGCTCGCAGACGGGTCTGGTGAGTGCCGCATGATCTTTGAACGGGGGTCTGGGGTGCCGAGTGGGAGGGAATCCATTGGACTCCACCCATGTATTGGGCACCCATGACATCCCTACCGCAGATTGCATCTGAGTCCATGTTCAGTATGGAAGCTACAAAGTGGGTAAATCCTGATAAAAAATGAACCAAAATGAGTTTCTCATACATCCCTAGCAGCAAATGGCGAATGGAGGACAGCCAGCATATAAGTTCTCAGTTTTCCCTAGACTGTTGATGGGTTAACAGCTCCCATGAGCTATTTTGCTCTGGTTACAGGCTCAGGATGCTGCTGCAGAAAAGTACCAGGCAGACAAGCAGACAGAATGTCTCCTACATGGACAAATTTTTACTATACATTTGAAGCTAGACTTCTGGGAGTGGGGCACTGGGGGCAATTGCCTGTGGCAATTGGAGGGGAGCTCATCAAATACTGAAAAGCCCTCTCGCTTGAGACAAAAATGACAATGACACAGGCTGCAACTGAGAAGGGGAAGGGAGGATGATTCAAAAGAACATTCAGCCCCCAGGACTCTCAGAGTCTTAAAAGGATCCTGATTTGAAGGCATTGTTAAATTTATTGGGAAATAGAAAATAGAACCTACAAATGTCCTGGAACATCTTTGCCAGTGCTTCTGAAGGCTATGAAGATTGCACTCCCGCTGGGATCTTCTTAAACTCCTTGCATTTGCTTCTGTGTTGCTAAACAATGCAAACACAATACATAATCAGATTAGTGCTGAAGCATTTTACGGGCAGAGGAGGAAGCACCATTTCTGCCTAGGGGTAGGAACCAGAGGAATGACAATTAGTGCATCTCCTCAACAGGGATGATCCAGACAAAGAGGTCAGTCCTCAAGCGGACATAAAAAGCATAGAGCAGTTTGGTGGGAGACAGATAATCAATGTAGCTCTGCACCATTCCATTGATGTGTAATTCTGGATTACTGCCCAGCCACTGTCCTGGCTGCAGTCCAATGTAGCTTAGGCTGTCAAGTTCAAACATCAGCTTGCAGGGGGGCACCAGATAGTTTTCCCCACACTTCACCACCTGGCAGGCTCAACCTGTAGGCTCTGTAACCAGAAGAAGGAAGTATCACCTTGAACTCTCAATCTAGCCCCATGATATGCTGAGTCATGGGCAGACCAGCTTGTTCTCAGCAAGCCTCCATAACACAGCCATTCTTGCCATGTCATTGTTGACTCAGTGCATGACATCGTTTGGAATGTGCTTTCAGTTTATCTTCACAACACCCATCACACCTTGGGATTACATCTGCATTTCTGTCTTGCTTTTCCTCCAAGGAGCTCACAGTGTAGTACCTGGTTCTTTCTCTCACACCCTGCCCCATTTATCCTCCCAACACCACTATGAGCTAGGTTAGGCTGAGAGTAGGGATATATGAGAAATCCAGTTCCATTCATTTTTTGATCCAGATTTACCTAGTTTGTACCTTCCGTACCAAACAGGACATGAGTGCAATAGCAGTCTCTCACTCAGGCAGAACTTGGCTCTGGCCCTGCCCAGCTGTCATCTAGCAATAGGGATGTACGAGAATTTTGTTTCAGTTCACAAATCACTGAAAAATACCCCATTCAAAATCCCAAATGCGAATGGCAGTGCATTTTCTCCAAAAATGTTTGCAAATTCCCAAACTCCCCTTCACATGCACAAAATGTGTACTTCAAAAATGCACAGTCTATGTGAAGTGCACAACTTTCTCAAAATATGCCAGTTTCTCAAAATGCACAACTTTCTCAAGATGCACACATTTTCAGTCACCCACACTTGAGTCTATGGGGGGAATTTGTGCAAATTGGGGAACGATTTGCTCAACTTTCATATTCGATGGCTGCTCATTTCGCGCCATTTCCCCATGCATCGCTCACTCGCCCACCCTTATCTGGCAGCACAGGTGATGTTTTAATGGCTGCTTTTTAACTGTGCAATAGTCGGTTTGTATTTTATGAACCATAGTTGTCATATCTATTTGAGCCATCTTGAGTACACTTTGGTGGAGAAAAGCCAGATAGGAATTATTCAAATATAGAAATAAATAAATTGTCACAACAGTGCCATGTAGCCAGTTGCATTTGGCTTCGTGACCCCATCAGTGGGGGACAAATGAAGCTGATGATTTGGCCTTGGTTTAAATTGGTACTGGAAAGGGAGAGAACATCGCCCTAGCAACCGGTATTATTGAGAGACATACTGCTTCCGACACTGGAGGCAATATATAGCCATCATGACTAATAGCCATTGATAGCCTGATCCTCCTTGATAGCCTGATTCTCCATCAGTCCAAGATGTGGTCTGAAGGCACACAAGGCAGCCACCTTGCTGAAGCTAAGCAGGTCTGGGTCTGGTCAGTGCTTGGAGGGGAGACCACCTGGGAACCGCATGTAGCCTCCTTGAGTTCCACAATGGAAGAAAGGTGGGATATGAATGTAATAAGTAAATAAAAATCTTGAGAACCTAACTTGCTCAGTCTATTCCTTGTGCCTAGTTGCCCTCAAATCCATCACAAGTTGCTATTCAGTCCTACACTTTACAGTAATCTCAGTAAAAGAGAGGTAGATCTCAACTAAGGACAGGAAACACAAATCAAGTGTGCTCATCCTCCACAAATCAAGTGTGCCCAACCTATCTTCCATATCTTCTCCAAGTATCTTCTCTAACAACCTATCCCATTTATTTCCATGGTATCTGCTTTCATCTTGACACGTAAGCCAATACAGCTGGCTGCCATTTTGAAACAGAACTCAACATATAATTGAGTATAACATATATTACAGGGAACACAATCAAACTGTGTCCATCCTCCACCTCCACCCTGTCTTTGGTATCCTCTCCAAGTATCTTCTCTAACATCCTATCCTATTTATTTACATGGTATCTGCTTTCATTATGATACCTAAGCCAATACAGCTGGCTGCCATTTTGAAATAATACTCAACGTATAATTGTTTAGACAGCCCCAAACAAAGAACGACACCTCTAATAATTATCTGATTATGTGACACCATTCTTCAGGACCAAGTCTATTTCACACTTGCTGTCTAATAGCTAAGTGGAACGGTGGTCTATTCCAGCTCTCTCCTTTGCCTGATTAATTAGATTTAAATTGGTCCTATGATAGATGCTCCATGCCCATAGGATACTAGCTAAGACTTTCCTTTTTTTAATTACAAGAACCATCTGTGACTTACTAGCAGTGCAATCCAACAGCTGATATACTAGTTGTAGGCTGCTTTCTCCTGGTCCAGTGTTTCTGCTACATAAGAGACTGGGCTCAGGTACTGTCCTTTCCTGACATGATCATCAAGCTGAGTTACGAAGAGACACTTTCTCCATGCACTGGAAAATGGGGGCGGAATCTGCCTTGTGTTCTCCTAAATGTTCTAAAGGAGGGGTGAGCAACTTGTGGCCTCCAGATGTTTTAACCTATGCCTCCCAGCAGCTCTAGCCAGCAGAGTAATGATGGGAAATTATGGGAGTTGTAGGCCAAAATGTCTGGAGAGCCAGAAATTGCCCACCCATGTTCTAAAGGGAAGTGGGACTGCTGGAGGGAAGATCACATCCAACCTGCCACTTGCCAAAGAGGATTCCAGTGAATTGGACACCAGCAAAAGGCTTCATTGCATTTTTGTTCAGGGTTGTTTTTTTTAAGGGAGGACTTTGAGGAGTGAACCTAGAGATTACAGATTGTGTAAAATCCATTCCATTTGCATTTTGTGGATTGTCAGGAGCCTTCTGTTCTACTGTTTGCTCATCAACAGAATCTGATGTTTTTTGTTTCTGAATTCACACAAATTTGTACTTGCACAAATGTGCCCCCCCCATGTGCACACCCTGAGAAAATGCGCATTTTCACACTTTAGCTTTTGGAGGAAAATGCACATTTTTGGCTGTTTGGTTAAAAAAATGTATATTCTTCTATTATCAAATTTGCACAAAATTCCAGAAAATTAGAAAAATAGGCAGCAAATCCATGGAATCCACCCCACTGGTGAAGGGCCAGCCCACTGTGGAATCCATGGGTTGGATTCATGGAAATCCAAACTCACTTGATTTTGTGGATTTCTCAGACATCCGTAGGTGAACCCCTCTCAAGCCCCCTAAAGCTTAAAGCTACCACTGTGACTCTTCTGCCACTTTTGCAGGGCTAAAATTTTTTCTCCAAGTGATGCCAGCTGATCAGGGAGCACATCAGAAATGCAATGATGGTCGTGGTACTGTCCTGCTCTACATCAAGTCTTGGCTGTTTGCAAGCAAGTACAGGGAGTGATACAATAGAATAGTCAAGTTGGCAAGCAAATGGTCAAGTACACAGGTTTTTCAACCCAAGGAGCCTTAGGCTAAGGCAGGAGTGGTCAAAATCCAGGCCAAAGACAGAACACAGTCAGCAATGAGGATCAGGCAGCAACAGTCAAGGTACCAAGCCAGAGGTCAAACAGAGTAAATCAGTCAGGTACATTACACAGTCCAGAAGCAGGTTCATTATTAGACAGTCCAGAAGGTCAGCAAGCAGAAGATCAAACACAAGGCACAATCCAGGAGGCAAGACTGAGTGGACCAACTTATTCCACCATTGGCTGGGTTTCTAGTGAAGGCTTTTAAGCCCAAAGCCAGCCAGACCCCACCCAGAGCTCAGCTGCAGCAATCAGAGCTCCTTTTCCAAAGACTACTCCTGAGGAGTCCCTTTCTCCTGAGGAGACCTTTTCTGGAGGCAAGCACTCCTTCACACAGGAGCCCTGATAGCTTGTCTCTTGAGGCAATGATGCTCCTGGGGATCAGGGGGTGGCTCAGCCTCTGCCTCAGAGGCAGAGTCCCTTTCTCCTGATGGGGATGGCCTCGTGGCCACCTCTCCTGAGAGCTCATTCAGGGCATGACAGGTGCCGAGATTAGGTAACAGCTTCCTTAAGAAGGTGAACTTGGCCTCACCCCTGCCCACCTTTTGGGTGGCAGAAAAGATTATTTTATTCCAATAGCTTTCTCCTAATTTGGCCTCTTCAGTGGTGTTTTCACTCCTGCTTTTTAAAAAACAACAACGATGTGACTGTGGGTTTGTATTTTATTATCACTCATTGCCATTTTTGTGTGAGCTGCCTTAGGCACATTTTTGTGGAGCATGTTGGGATATGGATGATCCAAATAAATAAATAAATAAATAAATAAATAAATACTGCAGTACAAAATAGCCAAGGATATCTGGCTCTGTGACCCCACCAGTGGGAGCAAATGAAGCTGATGATTTGGCCTGCTTTTAAACAGATGTTGGAAAGGGAGAGGACATCTCCATGGCCATTGCCAAGACAAGCATGTTTCATCTCCAGCCTGGATACCTTCACACCAGGGATGTGTGTAAGCACTGACACCAGCCAGGGTAAGACAGCCTACCTCAGGACAATAGTTAAAGATAAAAAAAATGGTACAAGCATTTAAAGCCACTAATGGTACAAGCCACTAATAAATGACATTTTGACTATCAAAATGACTGAAGACAGTAGCTGTATTCAGGCACTCTACATCTCAGTACAGTACAGATGTGAAGAGAGGGAGCATGCTAACCTTATCCCCTCTTTATGTGTTTTCAGCACCCTCTACCCGTGGACAGCGGTTTTCTGAAATGGAGAGACTCCTGTACCTGTGCAGATTCTCCATGTGATTTTGAAAAGGGATGAACAAGCCCATCTCCGTCCGGAAAGGGGGGAGCTCAATGAACTGTCCCCTGCAGCTTACACAACCCGGACCTGCTTGGCGAGCTTCCCTGCTCACCCCGCCTGCCCGCAAGCTGCATGAGCCACCCCTTTTCCTCACTCGGGCTGTCAAGGGCTGGTGCGGGGGGAAAGGGCTTCAACAGCCAGCCCCCAGCCTCTCGCCCTTGCTTCCAGCAGGTGTGGGAGGAGAAGAGGCCAGCCTCCTTCTCCCCTCTGTCCCCTCCTGTTACAGCAGCAGCAGCATGGGACAAGCTGGTCATCTTCCGTAAGGCTCTTACACTTACGGAGAATGACCAGTCTGTCACATGCCATTGCTGCTGTAGCAAGGATGGGGGAAGGAGGAGAGGTGCCACCTTCTTCCCCTCTTGGTGATAGGCAGCTGACTTGCTGAGGCAGTGGGCGCCCGTGCTCTTGCCTGACTCAGCACTAGGGATGTACGAAAGTCACTTACGTATTCAAAGGGTGACATTCGCGGTGGGGGTGAGGTGCTCCATCCCTCCCCCTGAAATTCTCTCCAGCTGGCTCCACTCCGCAGAGATTCCACAGAGCCACTGGCCGGGGCCGCCCGAAGCCAGACATCCAGCCACTGCTCAGCCTCCAGGGACGCAAATGGTGGCTGCCATAGCTGCTGCCATTTGTGTCCCTGTATTTTGCCGTGATAGGCTATGTAAATATTTATGTAGTCTATCACAGCAAAAAAAAAAAAAAAGGAAAGCAAATGGCGGCCACTGTAGCCGCTGCCATTTGCGTTCCCTTTTTTTTTCCATGATAGGCTACATAAATACTTACACAGCCTATTACGGCTTCTGCAAGGATGCAAATGGTGCCCCTGCATTAGCCGTGATAGGCTACGTAAGTATTTATGTAGCCTATCATGGCTATACAGAAGAAGCGAATGGCGGCCACAAACACAGCCGCCATTCGCAATGCAGCATGGATGGCAGCAGGTAGGTGCTCCCTTCCGAGCCCATTTCACAGGGTGGGGGGGCGGGGGGCTTTGTTCTGCCACAGATTTTGGGGGGCTGAATGCACTGGCATCGGCCTCACCGAGATCCATGGCGGAATTCTCTGACATCCCTACTCAGCACACCGTGAGCTGGGCAAGAGCTCAGGTCTGCAAATTGATGTTCGGGGGCCAAACCAGCAACTTCTCACCGGGCTTTGAGCCCCAACTGGACACTTGCGCCATCCCTAATTTTGAATGCCGATTTTCCTTGGGCCTGGAGGCTGAGCCCTCCTGAATCCCAGGATGCTCCACAGATTGGATTGGAAAGCCCAGTGGGCCAAACTAGGCTTGTGTACTGGGGGTTCTGCACATTTGATCTATTCTTTCTCTGGTATTTGTTTTGTTATTGTTGAGATCCAGATCTAGATGTACATCCAGAACTAGAACTAGATATGTAGATATATCTAGAGAAATATAATACTCTGGCAATATTTTATAAGAGTTCAAAGTGTACCTCATCACCTACAGGGTGTGAAATGGCAGCCAGCATTGTGATGAGCATTTCAGTCCAGGTATGTAAACACCACAGATGCTCTGTTCTCCAAACTTTACTCCAAAGCTCAGTTACCCTGGCTCCCATTCTTATTTGCCACCTGTTTTTCAGTTTCTTCAAATAGGAGGAGTCCACATTTTTCAACAGTAGAGCATTTTTAAAGTTCTGCATATTTAAAGTTGTGCCTTTTTAAAAGTGCACATTTTGTGAACATGAACACACATTTGGGAATTTGGAAATATTTTTGGAGAACATGTGATCCCATTCATGTTCATGTTTAGGGTTGTGAATGGGACATTCCCAAGGTATTTGCAGATTGAAAAAAAATTCACATACATTCTTATTGTAATCTAACACATTTTGTGGGGACCAGGTTGACGAGGGCTAACCTCCTTCAGTGCTTTAAAAGCAACACTTTAGGAATGGTACTAAATCTGGGTCTGGCAACGGACAGCCAGTTCACAAAGTTCAATCCTGGATGGCCCCATGGATTGAAAAGAAGCCCCCCAAATCAGTCAGCCCTTAGAATCACTCCTTCCCTTAGGAGTCTGAGTCTGAAAAATATTTACATGCCCATCATGAAAACAGGGAGATTTTTCCCCTCTCTCTTGTGCTCCAATTGTTCTTGACATGCTGATTAAAAAAAAAGAAAAAGAAAGAAAAGTAAATGACATTGCTAACCTAGGCTCTTTTCTTCCCCAAATACAACAACATTAATTTAATTAGCTTGGGTGCTTATTTTACATGCGTAAATATTTGATGACTCTTGCTCAAATCGTTTGAAGCCATTAGAAATCCCCAACTCGCTTTTCCCACAGAAATCAGCTCGTAATGGGGAGGGGGAACTAAAATGCAATGAAAAAAACAAACCTTTTTGTGCTCCTAAAGAGATGTTGCAGTTGGCTTGACTTGTCTGAAAATTAGAAATTAATTTTCTATTGTCAAGATGGAGCGTGTGGAGATGGTGTCATGTCAAATCTGTGACCTTGTTCATATCAAGTGGCTCCAATGTCAGTGGGGTGGTGAATCCACTCCAGGTTTCAGTCAGAGCCACTGAGAACTCTAAAGAGCTATCTATCCAAGGTGTTGAACCTGTTTGGGGAGTCAGGGTCCAGCACTTTGGATAGCTCCTTTAGAGTTCTCACCGGTTTTGACTGAAACCCAAAGTGGACTCACCACCCCATTGCCATCAGAGCCACCAGCCTCCACTGATTGATGGACAGACTTGTCTGGATCACAGCCTCTGTACCTTTCTGAAGGCTTTGGATTGGGCCCAGTCTGCTTCTCGCCACCACATAAGTACCTTGTAATTGGACGTGTTCTGCTGATTCAGAAGTGCAATCGTTCCCCGCTGCCTCAACGTTGGCACAGTAAGTTGTTGTTGCTGTTTTTTATGAGGCAAGTTGTGACTTTTAAAAGGTGAAGAAACTTCCATGCTGAGGTAAGCTGAAATGTATGTGTTAGAAAACAAGGTGTGTGTGTGTGTGTGTGTGTGTGTGTGAGAGAGAGAGAGAGAGAGAGAGAGAGAGCTTGTGTGGAGGAGTGGGGGCAACCACTGTTGTCAGGTGATTTGGATTTCTTGTGGTTTGGTTTTTGTTTTGTTTTCCAAAACACATTGCATTAATTGCATCATTCCTAAGAATATCAGGTGACCACTGAGAACCAGAGCATGGAGAGAAGCTGGCCGTGGAGGCCTCGTGCTTGATTAAACTTAGCATTTTATTTATACAGCAGTCATTTGCTCCTGAGGAAGGCCATGAGAAGATTGAAGAAGAGATAATGAATGACACTTGGGCCCCTGAGGGAAAATGACTTATGCTACTTGGCAGTCTTCCTCCTGATGTCTAGTTCCGTGCCAAGAGCATTAAGCAAGCATCGTTTACAAGCCCTGGAAGGGAAGGGCCACTGCAGTACCTCAGGGTGGGAAGGGTTAGGGAGGGTAAGCAAGCATAAATGCTGGCTCAAAAGACATCCATCTGTTCTTTTCCACAAGGAAGCATTGGGAGTGTGTGCTGGAAAAAGTAGATTCATCTCTTAGCTGGATGTTCAGTGAGCGACAAGACCAAGGGAGTGTTTCAGGTTAGAGTACAGCATGGGAGGAGAAGAGGGGAAAGAGAAAGATCAGCAAGATTCACAGGTCTGCTACTTAGGGTGGCCAGGTGTCCTACTTTAGAGAGGACAGTCCTCTATTTTGGAGAGCTGGCAGAGGATGGTACCCTATTTGGTGTCCTCTATTGGAAGAGGTGCCCAAGTCTGATTTAAAGTCAAGGAACCCCAAGGAGGGAGATCAGCAGGGGCCTTGAAGTTGCCCATCCACTGGGCAACAGTGGACCTGGACAACAGACTGAATAGCAGGTGCACAGGTCACCTGGTTGGTCTTCTCCCCCATGGTGAGATCTACTGTATTTCTATAGATATAGTTACTATCTCTCAATTAGCACCTATACCAGGGGTAGTCAATCTGGTGCCCTCCAGATGTTTTGGATTGCAACTCCCATCAGCCCCAGGCAACATAGCCAATGGTCAGGGGTTATGATGTTTGTAGTCCACAATGATCATCTATGCATATACATTAGCATGTGCAAAAGGTGTCCGCTTTGGGGGTAGCGCATCTTTGGCAATATGTAAGTGGCAGCCTACTGCCACTGGCTGTTTTTGAGTTGAACTTGCCCTCCCAAAGCAGTGCATTTTAAGAACATTTCTTGCACTTTATAAACCTCATAATCACTATCACAATGTTAGTATCATAGGACTCTCTCGTTTTCACACACACACACACACACACACACACACACACATCGAGGCTATGGAGGAAGTCCCATAGGTTATCCTCATGTGCATATGTTAACACTGTTGCAGTACATGAGTAGGAAGTGGCAGCTGGTGGCTCCAGTTCCAGAGGGGCTGTGATTCCATTCAGGGTTTTAGTTACCACCAGCCAACATTCTAACGGTGCTATCCAAGGTGGCTAACGGTGCTATCTAAGGTCCTGAACCCATTTGGGGGTTGAGGTTCAGCACCTTGGATAGCATCTTGTAGCAACTTGGGTGGCACCATTAAGCATTTTTTGGCTGGTGGTAACTAAAAACCTGAATTGAATCATAGCCCCTCTGGAACTGGAATCACCAGCCACCATTGGGAGCCGGCAACCCCACTGCATTGCACTGCATTTTCATGTATTACATTTCTATACTGCTCAATACCCAATGCTCTCTGGGCCATTTACAGAGATTAAAAACCTTAAATATTTAGTATTATGCATAATATAAAAACAGTTCAGCTGCAAATATATAAACAAACAGGACACACACATACCCAAGCAATATCCCATGGCCTGATTAAAAACCTATCCTATGTTGCCAGATGCCTAAGAGGAGAGGAAGGTCTTAACCTGGTCCTGAAAAGATGGCAATGTTGGCACCAGGTGGGCCTCACTGGGGAGTTCATTTTGCAATTGGGGGGCTGTCACCAAGAAGGCTCTCTTCCTTGTTTCCACCTTCTGAGCCTCCCTCTCTGGAGGCACATGCAGAAGGGCCTTAAACAATTAGCGTGGTGTACAAGTAGGTTCATGCAGAGAGAGGTGCTCCATCAGGCATCCCCCAGCCTTATTTCAAATGCCCTCTGCATACCATCAGTTCAGGCCTCTGGCAGAAGTGATCTTTCCTTCCCTGGCAGCCCTCTAAATGGGAAGGAAAAGAGAGAGAGAGAGAGAACAGGGGAGTCACCACCCCTCCCACCGCCAGCCACAGCCCCACCTACTGCCTACATGTGGGCTCTAGTGGATTACTCACAAGGGAATGTGGCTCTCAACAAAAAAAGGGTTGTCTGCCCCTGTATGAAAGTCTTTCAACTATCCCCACTACAAAGTTACATCAGGAATGGAATAGAAAAAGGGAGCTGGGGAGAGACTATCAATGGCTACTAGTCTTGATAGCTACATGCTGCCTCCAGTATCAAAAGAACATAGGAAGCTGCCTTATACTGAGTCAGACCTCTGGTCAATCTAGCCTAGTATTGTCAACACTGACTGGCAGCAGCTCTCCAGGGTTTCAGGCAGGATTCTTTCCTCACCCTACCTGGAGAAGCTGGGGATTGAACTGGGGACCTTGTGCCCACCAAGCCTGTGCTCTATCACACTGAGCTATGGCCCCCCACCTTGATCAGAGGCAGCAGCATGCCTATGTACACCAGTTGCTGGGGAACATGAGTAGGAGGGTGCTGTTGCATGCACGTTCTGCTTATGAGTTTCCCATGGGCAGCTGGTTGGCCACTGTGTGAACAGAATGCTGGGCTAATTGGATCCTTGGCAGTGGAGGCTGGTGGTTCTGAGTTCAATGGGGTTGTAAATCCATTTTGGGTTTTAGTCAGAACCAGCCAGAACTCTAAAAGAGCTATCCAAGGTGCTGGACCTATTTGGGGATGTGGTTCAGCACCTTGGATAGCTCATTTAGAGCTCTGGCTTGTTCTGACTAAAACCCAGGTTCACAGCCCCACCGAAATCAGAGCCACCGGCCACCACTGACCCTTGGTCTGTTCCAGCCTGGCTCTTCTTATGCTCTTAGGTTCCTCCATCTCACTCCTACCACTGCAACCAAAGCAGCAATGAAGGTAGCAGGTGGGAGGGATTGACAAGAGGGCCCAGAGTTGGGGAGGGGGAGGGAGGGAGGGAGAACCTAAGTTCCTCCCCAAAGTGGATTTTAATCTAACCTCAGGAAGAATGTTTGGGGGCACCACCTCACATTTGAGGCAAACATTACAGGTTGCAAAAAAACATATTTTTTAGCAAGGAAATGGGACGTTTGGCAATATCACTGATGTTAATTTTGCTGCCCTCCTTGCATCTTGCAGGAAGGGGCTGCATATCCTATCAAGGGACTTCCCAAACTGCTTCCCCACTTCTCTGCTGGATACTGGAGAATTCTTCACTGCAGAGTCTCAAAGAGCTTTTTGTTTTGTATGTGGTGGATGGTTTTTATTTTTACTGAACAACAATAATACTTTTTTAATACTTTGATATCTCAAATTATGGTTTGGCTGTCTGGCCACCATTTTGCATCCTCCACAATCCCCCAGATATAGTGACATTCCAGGGCGTTGTGGGAGTGAAAGTGTCAGCTGCCACAATAAATAAACAAATGGTGGATAATATTTGTAATTCTGTGACGTGGCAGTCTCTTTCTATGGAGCCAGGAAAAAGAAAAATCTCAGACATTTTCTCAGAAAAAAAAGTCTCCTGAGAAATTTCACCTCAGCTCTAGAAAGGGTGGCATATGCCTTTGGTCTTCTCCATCCCTGGAATCTATTCTGACTACTAATGGTGAGTTCATTTAAAATGAATGTTGATTGTCACCAGAGTTAACTTGAAGAAGTTGTTCTAAATGACAGCCTTGTGAAAGGATCCTCCCGAGATGTGCTTAGTCCATTAAATACGCTCCGATTTTTCTCCATTTCTATGCTAGCAAGAACTCACTTGCTCGTGCCAACTGGGTCAATTCCAATAGAATTGGCTCTTGTTTTCAGGGTTCTTCTGAGAAATGCACTGCAACAGCAAACAAGAATAATAACATGACGGAGCCTGAGTTGAAACTAGATGTGAGCTGAAATTTCTCAGAAGACTTTTTATTATTATTATTATTATTCCTGAGAAAATGCCTTGGGGGTTTTCTTTTTCTCACCACCACTACCCTGAAAATTAAGGCCATTTTGTAGAGTATTCTTCCATTCTCTTGTGGTGGCTTCCATTTGTCTCCTCGACATACCTTGGAATAATGCTAGCCTGGGGCATTGCGGGCAATGCAAAATGGTGATCAGCCTGGCCAGCACAGTTGCTGCTGTTGCTGTTTGCAAAGATAAGAACATCAGAACATCAGAAGAGCCCTGCTGGATGAGACCAAGGGTCCATCTAGTCCAGCATTCTGTTCACACAGTGGCCAGCCAGCTGTTGACCAGGAACCCACAAGCAGGGCATGATTGCAACAGCACTCTCCCACTCATGTTCCCAGCAACTGGCATACATAGGCTCACTGCCTCTGGACTGGAGGTAGCACATAGCCATCAGGACTAGTAGCCATTGATGGCCTTCTTCTCCAGAAATTTGTCCAATTCCCTTTTAAAGGCACCCAAAGTGGTGGCCATCACTAGCATAACTTGCTTTTGAAGAGGGCCTGTAGCTCAGTGGTAGAGGACCTGGTTTGTATGCCGATGGTCCCAGGTTCAAACCATGGCATCTCCAGTTAAAAGAATCAGGTAGCAGATGATGAGAAAGACAATGGCTTGGTTCACACAACATGACAACCTTAGGGATGTCAGAGAATTTTGCCACGAATCTCGGGGAGGCCGAATGCCAGCGCATTCGGCCCCCTGAAATCGGTGGCGGAACGGTCTGCCCCCCCTGCCCCCCCCCAGGATGGGACTTACCTTGGGTGGATCTTCCTGGCGGTGGCGGCTCCAGCAGCGGTGCGGTGGTGGTGCGGTGGTGGCAGCTGTGGCGGCCGGTCTTCCATCCGGCTGCCGCCGCCACCATTTCCAGTTAAAAAACAAAAAAACCCAAAAAAAGTGATAGGCTACGTAAAGATTTACGTAGCCTATCACGGCTAATTTGAAAGAAAAAAAAACGCGCGTACGCAAATGGCGGCGTTCCTTATTTTGCCATTTGCGTTCCTTATTTTGGCACATCTTAGTCTACGTAAACGTTTACGTAGACTAAGACGGCAAAAATAAGGGGAACGCAAATAGCGTAGCGTCTACGCTATTTGTGTTCCCCTTATTTTCGCCCTCTTAGTGTACGTAAATGTTTACATAGACTAAGACATGCCAAAATAAGGAATGCAAATGGCGGCGCCCATGGGCGCCGCCATTTGCATACGCGCGTTGTTGTTTTCTTTTAAATCAGCCGTGATAGGCTATGTAAACATTTACATAGGCTATCACGGCTGACTGCAGGAACGCAAACGGCAGCAGCTACGGCCACTGCCATTTGCATCCCTGCTAGCCAGCGGCCGGATGTCCGGCCGCTGGCGGAGCCAGCCGGCGGCTCCGCAGAATCCCTGCGGAGCAGAGCCAGCCGGTCAGAATTTTGGGGGGGAGGGACGGAGCGCCTCCCCCCCTGGCCAGAATTTGGGGGGGAGGGACGGAGCGCCTCCCCCCCACCTCGAATCAATTTTGCTAAAAGATAAGTGACTTTCGTACATCCCTCGTCAAGACTGAGTACGGGTTGAGTGTGGGTGGTTTGTGAACCATGGATTGTTCTTGAACCATGGGTTGTTGTGTTGTATGAACCCAGCTAGACTCCAAATTGGTGGCCATCACTACATCTTGTGGTAGTGAATTCCATCATTTAGCTATACGCTGTATGAAGAAGTCCTTCCTCTATGTGTCCTGAATCTCTCATCCATCAGCTTCATGGGATGACCCAGTGGGTTCTAGTACTATGATAGAGAGAGAAAAATTTCTCCCTAGCCACATCCAGATCACACACATTCTTCCTCTCTCACACACACATCTTAGGAAAGAAGAAAAAAGCTGTGCTACTGCTACTGCTAGGGGGCAGACTAGCCCCTGAAAAATTATTGGAGAATTTCTCGCCCCACCCCCGGAAGAGTTCTCCCAATTAAACAAGTCTTTTAACCATAATTTATGGAGCAACCCTATTGTCAAGTGTCCTAGGGACCATAGGATGGCTTGTGAAACCCCTGAGGTCAGAGACAGCACTCTGACCTCAGAAGTGGGGCTTGGAGATACAAACTCAGAGCTCTTGCCCTTGCAGCTGGAGTGGAAAGAACCACATGTGGCTACCTCTCTGAGGTTGGAAACTCAACTTTGGAGAGGGAGGAAAGGGGGTGTTCTTGTGGGTGGGGAGAGGAGGAGATCAGAGCTATCCTGAGCCTCCTCCAGCCTCCTTCCTTCCCCCTCTGAGGCTCCCTCGCTAAAATCCCATCTCACGAGAATACCGGCAATCAGAGGATGGGAAGGTGAAGATAGGGATGTTGGAGAAATCTGCAGGGGAACAAAATGAATTTGGATTTTTATGAATCCAATCCACAGATTCCACAGCAGACTAGCTTTTCCCCTGTCAGCCAGATCCTGCAGACATGTGCTCCATTTTTCTAACCTTCAGGAATTTTGCACAAATTGCATCATAGAAAAATACACAAAAATAAAAAAAAAATGAACAAAACTGTGCATTTCCCCCATAGGCTAAAGTGTGAAAATGTGCATGGGGGGATTTGAGCAGTGTTTCACTCGCAAATTTGCGCAAACTTGGAAACTGAAAAAAATCCAAACAATGGAACTAAAGGTGCCTGACAACCCACAAAACACAGACAGAATGGATTTTACACAATCTGTACATCCCTAGGCAAAGATCACCTCCACTGCTTCAGCTTGGCAGGACATAGGAAATGCAAAAGCCTCTGAGTTTGGGGTAGGGGTATATGAAACCCCGCTTACCTGGCTCTGCCAGGTTCTGCAGGTGGGGGGAGGTGATCTGTTCCTCCCCCCAGAATCCTTGACGGGGGGGAGGTGATCCATTCCTTCCCCCCGGAATCCTGCCTGGCTGGCTCCCCTCCACAGCCAGGCCACGGAGCCCACAGCGGGGCCTCCAGCAGCTGCCGGGCTGGTGTGGACGCAAATGGCATCCTGAGTAGAGGACTCCATTTGCATCCCTATGGTAGCCTGTGACAGGCTACATAAATATTTACGTAGCCTATCATGGCTAAAGCAGGGATGCAAATGGCATCCCCCTGCCATTTACGTCCCTGCTTTAGCCGTGATAGGCTAAGTAAATATCTACGTAGCCTATCACGGGGCTGGTGTAGGGATGCAAATGGCAGCTGCTATGATGGCTGCCATTTGCGGCTGCAGCAGCCTGGCAGCAACCGGAGCCACCGCTGCCACTGCTGCCGCTGGAGCCAAAGCCGCAGCCAGAGCTGCAGCCAGGTAGGCTCCATTTTGCAGGGCTTTCGTGGGGTGGAGGGGCCGGGGGCTCAGTTCCGCCATGGATTTTGGGGCACCGAATGCACTGGCATTCAGCCTCTCATAGATCCGTGGCAGAATTCTCCGCCATGCCTAGTTTGAGGGCTTCCGAGCTGTGGGGATTGCACCCTTAGTTTGCAAATGCTGGCTGGAGTTATGCGGTCTTCTACCCAAAATAATGGGCAGGTCTTGTTATTTTTGGCAGATCTGGTATAGATAGATAGATAGATAGATAGATAGATAGATAGATAGATAGATGGATGGACGGACGGACGGACACAAAAGCATGAATTTTAAGCATGATCTTCCCTGTCTTCAAAATGGATTCATTCATCTGGGGAAAGGGGATCCCAATTACATGAGAAGAAAGTGAGCTGAAGATACAGGAAGTGGCTGCTGGGATGTTATGACTAGTGCTGGACCAAATAGTTAGTGGGGGAGGGGCATTTTGGAAGGAGATGTTCCCCGCTCCAGATTAATCAATATTCGTCGGGGGGGGGTGAAATTCAAAGACAGAGTTTGGGAACTTCCCACCTGCAGGCCTGATGTCAGGGTGGACACTGAGCCCATAGAATCCCAGAGTAGTTCTGATTCTGAGGAAGAGCAGCCGCTCCTGGGAGAGGAGCGCACTCATCCTTCCCAGGGCCAACAGCTGGCAGAGATTCCTCCCACTGGCATTCCTGGCATAGATAGCAGTCCTGGGAGTGAGAAAGTGCGGGAAGAAGACTTGCTGGACGCGTGACGCCAACACAGGGAGCGGCACCAAATGGAGGGCGCAGAAAGGAGGTGTAGTGCCTGGTTGGTGTGCAAACAACAGTTGCGCCCAGATGATCCAAGGGAAAAGGGGAAGGACTCTGCCTAGCCCTTAAGTTCAGGGTCTGCCAGTGATTCTCCTTCAAATGGGGACCAGCTGTTCCAACTTAGGGCATAGGTACTCTGCTGCTCATAGCTAGTTGCTAACAGTAGAGTTGTTAAGTTGTAAAAGAGGAATAAAGCTTTGAAAAGAATCCCTTTGTCTGTGTCTGGACTTGTCTACTGGATTAGACTGAAAGAGGCCACCAAGGAGCCTTTGTCACCTGATAAGGCCCACAAAAGTTCCTCACCTGGCTGGCAGCAGCTTCCCCCAGTCCTGCCCCATCTGCCATGGGGGGGAAAAGCTTTTATCTCTGATCAGAGGTAAGTGCTTTCCCCTGCCTAGCACTGAAAAAGGTTCCTTTT